>NC_089504.1:213146209-218146209 GCF_036850995.1 Saccopteryx leptura | reverse complement strand
GTGGATCGTCTCCTACACCCTCATGAGTGTGTGTGGGATCATCCTTCTCACCTTAATCATCCTGCTACTCCTCCCATTCCGGTGTCGGCATGCCCCCCGGGACCCCGAGGTTGTCAATGATGAGTCTTCTCTTGTCCGGCATCGCTGGAAATGAAGAGTAAAGCTTGAACGCGAGCAACCTTGAACTCAGCTATGAAGAGACTTCTATTTTCAGTGCAGCAGGCAGGGGTGGCAAGACCAGGTTTCTTCCTACATCCACTGGTCTGAAATCTCTGTTCTGCTCCCAGATGCCTTCCAGATTCATTGTATGTTGATTCTTAATTTCTTAGCTTCCTTCTTCTGAGAAAAATGATAATAATAATAATAAAAAAAGAAAGTCATTCCAAACCAAAACAGAGTGACTTTGGCTTCAGACTTGATGTGACTGGGATACCAAACCGTCTTGATGTGCCTCGAGATAAAAAGCAAGCTGTCGCTCGCACCTCTGGGGAAGGGAGTGCGTCTATGTTATCCCTCTTCTCGGCTAATGGGAAGCTTTTTGTATGCATTGCACTTAAGGGTATTTTGCACCAGGCGTCTACTAGGGTCTGAGTAGTCTAAGAAGGCTCACAATAGGATGGCAGGAGAAGCAGTCTGGGGCCTGTTGACAGAACCCTCCCGCCCCTTCTGAGTTGGGGACAGCAGCAAGCCCCTTTTCTGGGTCTTTCTGTGCCCTGAATAGAGATCATCACGCAGCAGTCCTCACCAGCCTCTTCTGATGATGGAAGGCCTTTCCCCACCATGGTGGAGTGAGAAGGAAGCCTGCTCTATTGTACTCAATGCTTCCATAGTAATGTTGGTATAAAAGTAAAAAAGAAAAAACTACCTCTGTTGAGACCCTGTGCAGGGTCCCAGCCCAAGTGGGGATGCAGGAGGCTGGGTCCCTCTCCTGAAAGACTCCTCCTTCCAGCAGGCCAGACGGAACTGGTGCTGAACCGCCCATGCATCAAACTTTGGTCACCAAGCTGGTCTTTAGCTCCTGTGCCGATCTTACTTCAAATCAGTAAACAGTGTTTCAATGAGAAAAGCAAATTCTGTGTCACTCACTTAGTTGTTCCCTTTTCCAAATCTCTGAGGGTAGGTTGATTATTACCCTTTTGAGAAATAGGGAAACGGCTAAATGCCTATACTCCTGACCAGCTCCCAGCGGAAGGAAGACGCAAGACATACAAAGGACTTTTGGAGGGAACTTCTAGTTATTCTCGTGCTCTGAAACCGTGAGTGTCCATTTCACATCGTTTGAACTGGTGGCCCACAGGCTTCTTCCCTTTGGCACGTCCAATCTTTGGTGCCTGTTGGGTGTGCAATGGTATCTTTATTTGGGGAAATCCCCTTTAGCTATCATTTGAGGCCTTTGCCAAAGAAAAGCAGAAACCGCTCGATATAATCAGCCTTATATGATCCGATGTAATTAAGAGAAGGGTTCAAAGCCAGCCTCCCTTCTCTCTTGTTCCTGTGCCAAGTTCGATGTTCACTTTGCATTACTATTGTGCTGAGTTGGATATATAATAAAATTCAACTGGAAGGGCTAGCTGTTGCGTGTCTCCTCTGGCTGGATGTTATTTGTGTTCGGAATCAGTTCCATGTGGATGTTTCAGCCACCTGCTTTGCTCTCTGGATCCCAGGGTCACCTCTATATTTAGAAATAGTATATGATAGTGCCAGAGATGCGAGGTCACTTATACCGGTCATGGTGTCCTCACAGACTCCCCGCTTTCACAGATACTTGTGGAGAAGAGGATGAATTTTTTGTGTTATTCAATGTACAGCTCAAACATGGCAGGAATGAGTCAGTCCCTCTTGGGATGGGACGGTGGGACAAACTTCTGTTATCCGATGCTCGTTATCACATCTAGTCTCAGTTGAGAGGTAATGATTTAAAATGTATTTCAGAATTAGACATCTCTGGAAGTCTAATCCTCCTCTTATTGCCTCTTTCACTGGCTGCTGTTTGTGAGCCACTTTGCTTAGACGTGAAGACAGCACCCCTAGACTGTGCCTTCCCCGTGCTGTGCAAAGTCTGAACCCCTGACATAAGAAGAGGGAATCGCAGGTGTGACCTGGTCAGTTTTGCTCCTTTATTTCTTTGTGCAGGTGTCCTCTGTTCCATTTCCCTTGTTAGATTTCTGAGCTCAGACTATTTCTGTTACAGCCCATTAGCAGGCGCTGTTCCCAGAATACATGATAACAGCAAGTTAGATTTCAAGCTAGGGTGTTTGAATAACGTTTGCTATAATTCTCTGTTTGGTATCAGATTTCTCTACCTTTTCATCTCTGACATCATTGGATGGGACGTTTTAATGGGAATACTTAAATTACAAAATAATTTAATTTAGCAACGAGCATGAAATAGACAATGGAATGTGGCACATGTTCCTGGCATGACTTGCTGCTGAAAATTGAACTCTAAATAAAATCCCTGGTAAGTCATTCCCACCTCCTCGAGTTACGATGTAAACTGAGACTTATCTTGGGAAATCTGCAAGTAGACCTGCTTTAAACAGAAAAGGAAGTAGCAACCACTTGAGGGTGTTACTATTACCTGGAACACACTGTGTAAAATGCTGGAAGATGGTTCTTTCCTGAAAACTGCAACTTGATGTTAGGCTGTTATCAAACCATTGTCAGCTCTCTGATGGGCATGGATGTTTCTACAGGAACAATGCTTTTCTTTCTTTTTATTTGGGTGATGCTTTATAATCCTGATAAGGTATTTGGAAGCCGGAAATGAAATCTTGTCTTCAGCAACTGAAACTGTTTATGAAAAGTAGCAAGAAATGGGATAGGGACTGAGTCCATTTTTTTCCCTTGGGAATTTAAAAACACCACATGCGATTGCGTGAGGTTCACCTGGCATTTCCCATGCACTATTTTATGTTCCTCCTGAAGCTAAGACAAGTAAGTATGTAACAAAGAAAGAGAGCCTTGCATGTGACAACAGAGAAGGTTTACTGAACACAGTATACTCCCTGACATTTGAAAGGCTTTTACCTGATTCATCGTGAAATGCAGAGGTTTTGGTCAGAGATAAAGGTGGGGTTAATTGCAGTTCAAAGCTATGAAAGTAGTTTCCCAGTAATGCCTCATTCATTCTGCAGAGTTTTGGGTTATAGGTTTTGCAAAGCCATTGTGATTGGGGAATTGCATTATCTCATTTAAGAGGTGAGGAAGGAGTATTTCATTATTTAATAGGTTCCCTGGGAGAATGGAAATTTGTTAATTTTCCCTCTCCAGGCAGAGCTGCCAAGAATGCTTAGGTTCTAAGTTCTGGCCTTGTGCCACTTGATGTCACTGGGAATAAATCACCGCCCACAGCCTGCTTCGTCCACAACAATAATCTAGTTTCACAGACTTTATCCTTATTAGTGGAAACCAGATAATTGGGGGGGGGGGGGGGCTAGTGGGTTTTCGATTGCACGAACTTACTAAGATTGATTATGGAACTGTTCAGCATTAAAACTTTGCACTAAAAGTTTTTTTTTCTTTTTTAAGGAAAAACAACTAAACACCATAAAATGTAAAATTATAGTTTTGCCAAGAAAGATACTAGGTATTTAGTGCCAAGAAATATGCACACAACAGAAGTTCTTGTGCACATTTCTGGTGGGTCTTAAGAATTTCATACTATCTGTTTACCAATTAAACAGCAAATAAGAAAAATACATTTTCAGAGCAGGGAAGGAAATTTTTAAAAAATAACCAAAAGTATGTAAGAAAATCAGAATTTGCCAATTTGGAAAAATAGCCTTGATGCCAGGAATCCACAGATATCTTTTGCCTCTAAAGGCGCTGAAATTAATTGGAGATCTGAATTATTTTACACAGCCAAAAACCCCAAACTTCAAGAATATTTAATTTGGGGTCATGTGTCCAATGTCAGCATGGACAACGTGAGAAACGGACAAAGCAATACACTGTGCATTGCCCAAGGCCTGTGACCAGCATCCCTGGAGGGTCCCTGAGGTCCTGGAGCTCACTGGGTGCTAGTTAGAGTCATTGCCCTACAGCAGGCTCTCCAGGTGACTAGTGAGCGCATACCATGTTTCGGCCTTGGGCAAGTGCTCTGGGCCAGTGAGATCATCATCCTGCGCAGGTGAAGTCAGCCTGATGAGGGCAATCAGCCATGTGCGTGGAAGGTGGGAGTGAGCAAAGCCAGGACTAGTGGTGACATCAGTGTGTCTGCCAAACCACTAGTCCCCTAAATAACTGGAATTAAATACTGTATGAGTGTCTTCAGGACACCCACTCCAACCATACAGGACAGTATTTTATTACCTATCTGAGCTTTCCCGAGAGTTTCTTACAATCAGATATTACGTGCAGGGGTCCAGTGTATCTAAGCTACATTGTACTGTGTGATTTTACAGCATGCTTGCTCCTAAAGTTTTCCAATAAACTCAGATCCAACCCAGGGTGAAAGCTACTCCAGGACACCTGATCTCTGATGTGCAAGAGCCTCCTTGTGTCCCGTGTAAAGCCTTTGGGAGTTTATTGGGGCACCATTGCCAAAGCAGTGATTCTAGAGGTATCCGGTGAGCATTTCAGGATACAAGAGAGGGTGGGATAAAATATCTCTCTGGCCCCTAGGCACCTGCTGGACAGGATGCCCGGGCCTGTGAAGCAGTGATGGAAGTGGCCGTTCCCTTTGCAAGTGGCACTTATTTGTATAGAACCAACCTAGGGAAGTCTAAACTGTAGGTTCCACACAGGGGCACCCCACATAGATCAAACTGTGTAGAATGTTTTGCCAATCCAAATCAGTGATTATATCATTACAATTTACAGGTTTGTAAAATAGACTTTGAGTTAGTTGAGCCCCGCTATCAACTTCCTGGTGTCACTAAAAGGAGGCTTGCAACCTTGAGTACCCTTGAAACCTGGCCTCCTTACCATTCGGGTTTCTCCATGGAATTTCCTTCTCTTGGCTGGGATAGTTGTGTTTTTATTTACGATGGAGGCACAGATCAGAATATCATGAGAAGGTGAGTGTCTCCAACAGGCAACAGGGCTTATTTTTTTCCCTCTGCTAAGTGCTGTATGCGCAAATGGTTGAAAGTTTACAGATATAACTAGGGTTTCAGCTGGCTTCATTTTACCTATTTGAGTAGAGTTTCCCATGAGCCTCACATTTTTGAAGTGAACACTTCTCACATTTTTGAAGTGAACACTTCTGAATGGAAGTTAAGAAAACATTAAAAGATTTTCTTTTTGAGGTAAAGAAAAAAAAATTATCCAAATTCATTAAGTCTCTAATATTCTGTAATGAAAATCACCCAAAATAACCTTCCTTAACCCCAATTTCTTACACAGCTTTGTGGTCTGTGTTGCTAGTGGTATCAACTTGGAATTTCTTCCCTCGCTTTCCTAATTGTAGGTGCAATGTTCTTATCGGTGGGGTTGGAAATGCTTAGTGTTGGAATTAGCACCTATGAGAGAAAAAAGAATGACTGAGCTTTGTCATGTAATAGAAGCTGAATTATTGTAATCTAAAATGATGTATATCCTACTATGTCTGTTAATTGCACAGGTAAATATACTTAAAGTTTAAAATCCCTATGTTTGACCATTGAAAGCAGCTACTCCTATTTTTCTTAAGGAGGGGGACTTGGCTGCTGCACTCATGGCTTCTCTGTGCTTGCAAACCTTGTATTCTAAAACAGATGCCTGAAGTCGCACTTTGCAAAATGTACCATGTATGTCTCAGATTAACAGCCTTTAATACACAATTCTCAAGTGTATCTTATATCTTTAAAAGTGCTTAAGATTATTTTGTATTTCCCTTTTGGAATTTTCCTCTATTTCTAGTCCACTATGTTAATTGACAGTATGACAGGACCAAGAGTTGGAGTAAACAGGCATTCACTCCACCTCAGAGGAGGCTCTGCAGTTCAAGAACACTGGCCGAGTTCTTGTGCGCTTCAAAAGTGCAGTTTTCTAAAATAATCGTATTTTTGTACCTGTATGTTCTACCCAATTAAGAGTAAACCACTGAAAAGGAAATAAAAAGACTTTGGTTTGTTTGAATAAATAATATTTCCAACTCGTTGGGTTTGGATTACTTTTTTCAACACTTAGTTCAAGTCATGCGTCTGAAGTTATAGCTGGTGCTGTGTCAGGGCCTCCTTACTTCCACTCCTTTATGTTAATTTCTGGAAAGGATCAAAGGTAAATGGAATGGAGGGAGGGTCCAAGGTCTGTCATTAAGATGTAAACTCTACTGAAAATGGGAGAAAAATAAATTATATATACTAGAGTGTGAGAACAATCCTGGGAGTGGAGATAACGTGCCTGCAGAAAAGGCACCCAGCAAGCACGTTTAAGTGTTTGTAAGAATAGGACATGGGTCTGACCGAGTGGTGGCACAGTGGATAGAGCGTCGGGCTGGGATGCGAAGGACCCGGGTTCAAGACCCTGAGGTTGCCAGCTGGAGCTCAGGCTCATCTGGTTTGAGCAAAGCTCACCAGCTTGGACCCAAGGTCACTGGCTTGAGCAAGGGGTTCACTCAGTCTACTGAAGGCCCGCGGTCAAGGCACATATGAGAAAGCAATCCATGAACAACTAAGATGTTGGAACAAAAAACTGATGATTGATGCTTCTCATCTCTCTCCGTTCCTGTCTGTCTGTCTCTATCTATCCCTCTCTCTGTCTCTGTTTAAAAAAAAGAATGGCTCATGGTATTCAGCCTAGTGCTGAACACTAACTATGGCCAGACAGGGGGCTTCTGTGCTGCCCCCCCATAACCCCCCTGCAAGGAGATGGTGTTCTCCAAATTCCACAAAGAACCAGCTCCTAGTCACATACCCAGGAGAGCAGCCAGAAAAGTGTTTGCCGTGGGAGTGCACCCAGCTCCCTCTACCTCTAAAGCAAACGATTCTTGCTCTGCACCACCCTCTGACCCGGGTGCTGGCTCATCTTCCGGAAGCTTCAGGATCCTGCTGAGTTGCTCAGCCTCTAGAGGGGCGTGCACTAAGTGTGTGTGGAGGGATCAGAAATCCTTAATGCAGACAGACATTAGCTATGAGCTGTGATCTAGCTGCTACACTGATCCTTGAAAAATCTGCTTTTTTTCAATGACTGGATTTTTTTTGTTTGACGATACCCAGACAAGAAAAACAAAAAAGGAAATTTCAAACCATTAAGAAGTGAAGCAGTAGTTATTGGAGAAACAGGATAGGATGTGTGCTTTCTGATCATGAAGGAGGTCATTTGATTGGAGTTTTTACTTGCTTCTATGCTGGTTTGTTCTATTTTTACCATCCGTAAGCTGTGGGTGACATTGCAGATGTGACTTGGTGTATCTGTCACTAGGTGGTGCTGTTGTGAAACTGTGGTATGAAGTTTCTGCTGCTGTTTGTTCCTATGGCTTTCATATGCAGCTTTTATCATGTGTGTTCTGGGCTTTTAAACTATATCCCAGCAGTCTACGGCCATACCACCCTGAACGCCCCGATCTCGTCTAAACTATATCCCAGCACCTAACCAAAGCTGTCCAGTCCTTCGTTATTCTCTAAAATACCATCTGCAAAATACGCTGGCCAGTAACTCTTGGAGGTAATCCTCAATATGCATCTTCAGCCCTGGCCTATCTACCTGGCTATCCCACAGGGAAGAAAACTGAGTCACAGAGGTGCCATAAAGACCCCAGGGTCTCCCTGTTGGTGACAGAGCCCAGATTCAAAAAACCAGCTTGTTTAATTACTGGACTCATGAACTCAACAACAATTATGCTACTGTCTTTATAAGATTAAAAGTTGGAAATGGAAAGGTAAATTACTTTTTAACACTAAGGATGGTGTATACTACAGTCAAAATGCTACAAGGGAAAATATTGGAAAAAATATTTGTGACCAAAACCTAAGGACAGAAACTAACATTTATTGAACAGCAGATTGTAACCATGCACATTACCTATATCGTGACATTTTATCCTCAGAATAGCCTCAGGTACACATTGTTACTAAAGATATTTTTTGGCCCTGGGTGTTTACCATTTTACCTTTGCCAGTTTCCCCAGTTGCTTCTGGACTGCATAAAGTGTTCATCTAGTAATTTCCTCAAAAGGGACTTAGAGAAATAGAGGGTACTGAGTTCTTGCTTGTGAAAACTATTTGTAGCCTTCATACATAAAGAAAACTATGGGCCCTGGCTGGTTGGCTCAGTGGTAGAGCATCGGCCTGGCATGCAGAAGTCCCAGGTTCGATTCCCGGCCAGGGCACACAGGAGAAGTGCCCACCTGCTTCTCCACCCCTCCCCCTCTCCTTCCTCTCTGTCTCTCTCTTCCCCTCCCGCAGCCAATGCTCCATTGGAGCAAAGATGGCCCGGGCGCTGGGGATGGCTCCATGGCCTCTGCCTCAGGCACTAGAATGGCTCTGGTCGCAACAGAGCGACGCCCCAGATGGGCAGAGCATCGCCCCCTGGTGGGCATGCCGGGTGGATCCCGGTCAGGTGCATGTGGGAGTCTGTCTGACTGCCTCCCTGTTTCCAGCTTCAGAAAAATACAAAAGAAAGAAAAAAAGAAAACTGTGGCCCTGGCTGGTTTGCTCAGTGGTAGAGCATCAGCCCAGCATGCAGATATCCCAGGTTCAATTCCTGGTCAGGGCACACAGGAGAAGCATCCATCTGCTTCTCCATCCCTCCCCTCTCACTTCCCTCTCTCTCACTCTCTCTCTTCCCCTCCTACAACCATAGCTTGATTGAAGTGGATTGGCCCCAGGCACTGAGGATGGCTCCGTGGCCTCCACCTCAGGCACTAAAATGAACTTGGTTGCTGAGCAACGGAGCAAGAGATGGGTAGAGCATTGCTCCCTAGCTAGCTTGCTGGGTAGATCCCAGTCGGGGTTCATGCAGGAGTCTTGTCTCTCTGCCTCCCCTCCTCTCCTCTCACTGAATTACAGAAGAAAGAAAGAGGGGGGGGGAGAGAAAGAAGAAAAAAGAAAGAGAAAGAAAGAAAAAGAAAGAAAGGAAAGAAAGAAAAGAAAAAAGAAAGAAAGGAAAGAAAGAAAACTGGCTGGCTGAATAGAAAAGCTTTGTTTTGAGTTTCTTTTCTTTGGCATTTTGTTGGACTGGCATCACTGCCTTCTGGTTTGAATGCTGCTTTGGGGAAGAGTGAGCTCAGTACTACATTGCACCTCTCATTTTAATAGACTTGGCATTTTTTTCCCCTAACTGTCCAAAAGATACTGTTCTTATCTTTAAAGCCCTCTAAGGCTAGGAGAGGATTCATGTTAGCATTTAGGATCAACTTTCCTGGGACAGGGAAGTTCAGTATTTCTTCTGATGCATTGCTTTAGCCCCTCCGTCATTTTTACCTGGACTTAAGTTAGACGTATGTTAAATCTGCTTTGCTTATCTTCTATATCTACCATGCTATATAGCATGTTAAAAATATTTATTTTCTTACATTTTTTTTTTACTTGCCTCATTTCTACCTACTGTGTTCCTTGCTGTGTTTCACAAATGTTATTGATTTTCTCTGGGGCTTTTTCTTCTATGCCTTTCTTGAGTTTGATCAGCTCGAATTTCATCTCCTGTTATTTCTCTCTCTTCCCCCAACGTTCACTTTTCTTCATTATGGACCTCTGTTGAAAAAAACTGACCCAATAAGTTGTTGCTGTTGTTTTTACTCTATGATGAAATCTGCATGTTTTTCATTTGCTCTCTGAGGACCTTTTTTCTTGTGTTTTTCATTCAATAATCAGTTTTGCTATCCTTGTCCACATTTTATTAAAATAACATTTGCTCATCAGTTCTGCTCCAGAGCCTTTCTTTATCTGTCACTCACGGTGGAATTGTGCACCAGCTATCTGCAGGAAGTTTCAACAGGGCAAAGAAGCAGGCTTCACCCAATGTCCCATGTTTCACAGTACGCACAGCTCATATTCGTTCCCTTCTCTCTGCAGCCAAATAACAGGGCTGTTTCCTGGAAATGTAACACGTGTGTGTGCATTGTTTCACAGCCTGAACCCTTCTGAGTCTCTAAAAGCAGCCACCAACCCTGTCCATTCTCCCTTCCCTTCTCCATTGCCAGAAAGAAGGAACAAGGCTTCCAGCTCGCAGGGTGAGCCCCTCGTTTGGGAACTTGAACGTTCTCTGGTTCCTTCTGAGATCGGCTGCTGCCAGATCCTCTGACCACTTGCCTTGGTCTCTGCCCCGTCTCATCTCAGCGGCTTTCGGCGGCTTTTTCCGAGTGTTCTTCGTCACCTGCAGCGTCTCTCTCCCTCCTGCTGGTGTCACTAACCGTTCTGGGTTCAAGGCTTGCAGTTCATTTGTTTTGTTTCGTTTTTCTTGTTTCTCTTCAGTGATTTCCAAGAGAAGGAGAATTTGCTTACTGGAAGTTTGGCCTTTGGTTTTTATTGTGTGTATTTCAGCACCATTTTAAAGGTTGTTTTTTGTTTTTTGTTTTGCAGGGGTGTGTGTATCTTGACTGCAGAAATGTTTTGGTTTGGTTATTTAAATATTTTTAAACTTTTTTATTGATGCTCAAAGATTTATTAAACATATCAATTGCTATGCTATTCAAGGAGGAAAAAAAATAAGTGAGCTAACTTTTCAACAGTAAAGAAATAGAGTGATTATCATATATCCTTAGGGTAGAATGCTCATCACCCATGTGAAATATATTTTATAATTTAAAGATCAGAAAATTATTATATTACATTAAGAGGAATAAAATGATAAACACTATCCCATACCCACATATATATGCCCATACATACAGAAAAATGACCAAAACCTGGAAAGTAAGGCACCAAGAAGTTAGAGCAGTTATATTATGGGGATTTTAACTATTCTTTTAGAAATCCTGTGTTTTCTCAATAAAGTACATAGAAGAAGACATAGGTACTAAACTTATGGACCTGGGTTTTAAAGAGCATTTTATGAATTTAACTCCAAAGGCAAGAGAAGTGAAGGCAAAGACAAATGAATGGGACTATATCAGACTAAAAAGTTTTTGCTCAGCAAGAGAAACTGACAACGAAATAAACAGACAGCCAACTAAATGGGAAATGATATTTTCAAACAACAGCTCAGATAAGGGCCTAATATCCAAAATTTACAAAGAACCCATAGAACTCAACAACAAACAAACAATCCAATAAAAAAAATGGGAAGAGGACATGAACAGACACTTCTCCCAGGAAGAAATACAAATGGCCAACAGATATATGAAAAGATGCTCATTTTCATTAGTTATTAGAGAAATGCAAATCAAAACTACAATGAGATACCACCTCACACCTGTTAGATTAGCTATTATTAACAAGACAGGTAATAGCAAATGCTGGAGAGGCTGCGGAGAAAAAGGAACCCTCATTCACTGTTGGTGGGAATGTAAAGTAGGACAACCATTATGGAAGAAAGTATGGTGGTTCCTCAAAAAACTGAAAATAGAACTTCCTTATGACCCAGCAATCCCTCTACGGGGTATATACCCCCCAAACTCAGAAACATTGATACGTAAAGACACATGTAGCCCTATGTTCATTGCAACACTGTTCACAGTGGCCAAGACATGGAAACAACCAAAAAGCCCGTCAATATGTGACTGGATAAAGAAGATGTGGCACATATACACTATGGAATACTACTCAGCCATAAGAAATGATGACATCGGATCATTTACAACAAAATGGTGGGATCTTGATAACATTATAGAGTGAAATAAGTAAATCAGAAAAAAACAAGAACTACATGATTCCACACATTGGTGGGACATAAAAATGAGAGTAAGAGACATGGACAAGAGTGTGGTGGTTGGGGGGGGGGGGCGCGGGAAGGAAGGAGGGAGAGGGGAAGGGGAGGGGGAGGGGCACAAAGAAAACTAGATAGAAGGTGACAGAGGACAATCTGACTTTGGGTAATGGGTATGCAACATAATTGAATGACAAGATAACCTGGATATGTTTTCTTTGAATATATGTACCCTGATTTATTGATGTCACCCCATTAACATTAATAAAAATTTATTAAAAAAAAAAAGAAATCCTGTGTTTTCTAAATACAGAGTGGGGCAAAAGTCAGTTTACAGTTGTAAATATGCAAAACACAGGACTTATTCTTGTATTATTAATAATTTTATTATTTTCCATATGAACAACTGTAGACTTATTTTTGTCCTAACCAGTATATCATATTTTTTTATAATCAGAAAATTCTGTTTAAAAATAAATTTCAAAACCTTGACCTTATTTTCTTCCTGTTTCTCATATCTCATCCTGTTATGTTTCTATTCTCTGTTGTGATGGATGGCATGCCGCCCACCCACAGCCTGGACAGGACCCCCCCACTCTTATCCCTCCTTTTTACACACCCCCCACCACTGACCTGCTTATTAAGCCCTTTAGTTCTACCTCCAAAGGGCTCAAATTTCTTTCCTGTCACTAGGGTTTTTCTAAAGATCTATATTCTAGACTCTCGAGTTGGTTTTCTTATTTTTTTCCTAGCCCTCTGCCTCTCCAACCTGGAACCCACCTTCCCTGTGGGTTGTACCACTCCCAACCTCCACCATTCCCAAGGTTGCAGAGAAAATCCTAATTCAGGTAGAATGCCAGCCAGTCTGACCTGAGTCTCCCTCTCCCAGGACATGCCTGCCACTGTAGTCGCTCGGGATCCTGCATTCCAGCGCCGTACCTGGGGTCAGGAATGGCTGACAAATTATGCAATAACTGGCACACAACAATGTCCAAACAACCAAACTAATGCGGTTGTGCCGGCTGCTTTGGGCTGGCTGAACCTGCCCTGCTCAATAGATGAGGTTTTGAGTGCATGAAGTGTGGAAGAAGCTGATTTCATCCAGCACCCAGGGCCAGAATGAACCAGTTGTAAGCCATGCTGAAAGAATAATAATTTGTCCTAGCTAGGAAGTACAGAAGAGCAGGACTTCTGATCCCTGCATGCAACCATCGAATAGCCAGTTAGTGTTTTGATCCATTGAATAGTGTTAAGGTCAGGAAATGCTTAGGTATTATCTCCATACTTTCACTTCTTTTGTTGTATCTTTCTGACAACTCCACTAGATGGCTGGAGCAAGCAGCATCCTTGGGTTATAGGAAACGCAGGGTCTGTCAAATCAGTGTGACCTGGGATTCTTTTCCTGTGATGATATCCAAATTCACACTCCACTCTGAAGTGGATGAGATTGGTCATCTGCTTAGAGTAACATGACTTGTTAAATGCTTGAACATTTTAGAGGCATCTGCTAGTTGGTAAGATTTACTTTTTATGTTTATCATGAATTTTGTGAATTGTGCTACACTCTCTCCTCCATCCTACCTTCAGTAAACATCCTACCTGGTTACTGCCTCTCATCCTTCAGACCCCACCCTGGCCTCACCTCTCCCTGGAAGCCCTCCATGTCCCACCCTCCTGAGAGGGGATATAAACTGAAAATCTCCCCGATGATGTTGATAAGCTCAGCCTGTATCCCAGACAGTTGGGAAACAGGCAGTAGCAGGCAGTGGGTGTCGTCACCATTGTTCCACCAGAATCTTGCACTATGTCTGGCTTGGGGATGATGATACTACAGTCATTCCCCAGTATCAGCAGGGGATTATCCAGAACCTGACACAGATATCAAAACCCAGGGAAGCCCCTTATATAAAATGGATTGGTATTTGCACATAAGCCTATCCTCCCCTATACTTTAAATTCTCTCCAGGTTATTTACAACACAGTGTAAATGCTATGTAAATAGTTGTTACACTGTATTGTTTAAGGATCAACTTCCTGGACATTTTTAAAATTTTTTTTATTGATTTTAGAGAGACACAGAGAGGAAGAGAAGCATTTATTTGTTTTTCCACTTAGTTTGCATTCATTGGTTGCTTCCCATATGTGTCCTGACCAGGAATTGAGCTCGCAACCTTGGAGTATCAGGACAATGCTCTAACCGACTAAACTAACCAGCCAGTGCCTGGAATATTTTTGATCTGCAATTAGTTGAATTCAAGGATGTGGTGACCACAGATACAGAAAGCTGACCGTAACTCTTCTCTAAATCAGTGAATGAATGGTTGCTTGTCTTTATTTGTCTATGCTTTTTATAACATTGCTCATTTACAACAATGCTCATTAAAACATTTCAGAAAACCCCAGAAAGTAAAACAATATTCTAAAATGCACTAGGTACATGTGTTGAGATTTGTACCATGCGCCTGGCGAGAGCATGCTGGATTCATTCTCGGCAAGCTGTTGTGGTCCTCCCCAGGAGCTCATCACGCCACCTGGGCCCTTCCAGGCTCCACTCCCACCCACCCGTCGTGTTCCTAGAAGGGAGCAGCACTTTGAACCTATCTAACCTTCCAGGACGAAAAAGGCCATGGGCCTGGGTTATACATACAGTGGCCTAGGTACTTTCTTCATGATTCCTGATGGTTGACCTTGCTTTCATTATCAAAAAGGCCTTTGTTTCTCACACCCTTTGACACTAAGTTATGCTGAGGCTCAGGCCTGCTGTAAATCAGCTTCATGGAGTATCCGTGTGCTCAGACAAGGGAGGAGGTTCTCTGATAACCCCTTCCCTGTAAGATAAGAGTGCTAATGCCCACCTTACCATGATAGCTTGGGTTTATATAATACAGGTTATGCCTTTGCTCATCTTTCTGTACCAGCACTTGGCATGTGGCCCGACAGATAGTAGTTACTCAATGGATATTCTGTTGTTGAATATATGAATAATTGAATGAAAGAATGCTTATATGCATGCATTTGTAAAGCCAAACACTTAAAAGAAATAGGAGGTATCAAAATAAATGTCTTTGAAAGAGAAGAGATGAATCCAACCAACATAACTATCCCCCAGCTGCCTGAGCAGTAGTGGCACAGTGGGTAGAGCATCAACCTGGGAGGCTGAGGACCCAAGTTCAAAACCCCAAAGTTGCCCGCTTGAGCACAGGCTCATCCGGCTTGAGCGTGGGATCACCAACATAATCCCAAAGTTGCTGGCTTGAAGCTCAAGGTTGCTAGCATGAGCAAGGGGTTACTGGCTTGGCTTGAGGCCCCCAGTCAAGGCACAGATGAGAAGCAATAGATGAACAACTAAAGTGACACAACTACGAGTTAGAGCTTCTCATCTCCTTTCCTGTCTCTCTCTCAAATAAATAAATGAGTAAATAAATAAATAAATAAATAAAACTATCCCTGAGGAAGAATGAAATTCACAGTCCTTGGCTGGGGAAACTCCAAGTAGCTTTATAAAAAGCAGGTAAATACACAGTGAGTCAATCATCAGAAAGGTAAAAGGATAAAAAGGGAGGCGTGGTTCCTTCAATTGTCATTAAAATAACCCCAGCGCTTATCTGTTTGCTCACTCATTTATTCAGTCATTGAACAAATATTTAGAGAGTGCCAGCTGTGCTAACACAGGTCCTAACCTGAGTCCCAGGGGATTCAGCTGTGAACCAGTTGAAGACCCTATCCTCATGTAACCTGGAGTCTATCAGAGAGGGGTTACACTGTCGATAATAAGTTAACAAGAAAATGTCTAAAGTGATGCCAGGTAGTATTCAGTGCTAGGGAGGAGGGGCAAAGGGCAGGGGATAGGGAGAGAGTGCTGGAGAGGGGGAGGTGCTAGTTTTTATAAATAAGGCAGGGCTTCCTCCAGTCACCATGGCCTATTTCCACAATACCGCCCCCATGGGCTGCCTTTTCATGACCTCCTCCTCTACCCTTCAAAGCAACCTTGAGATCTACTTTCCAACCCACTCTCACCTGCACAGGTGTCAGGGGAATGTCAGAGGGAACTCCAGGACTGGTTCTTCCAGAAAACAGAGTGGGGTGCCAGTTGGCAGGTCGGCTCCCCATTCCCTACCAGCCCGGCAGCGGGTGTGCCCACCATGCTCAGCTGTGGTGGCTCTGGCCAGGCCAGTTCAACCCTGCTCCTGCTTCCTTGCTGACCCTGTCCCACCAGGAGGAAGCCCCGTGCTCATACACCAGGAAGTTCTGGCCCAGCTTAGCTGTCATTTTCAAGGTGTCTACAAGGGAGGGGTCAGAGGAACAGCTTGTGTCTGTGACAGCAGCAGACTCCCTCATCTTGTGTCCTGGGTATAGTAGTCATTCGGGTTCCCCTCACTCGATTGTCCCCACCTTAGGTGACTCTCATCTGTCCTCCCTGCCGCTTGCCTCGATGAGCTCTACTTCAAGGAACTAACCACCACAGAGTCCTCGTCTCTGAGTTCAGATGGCTTCCCCTGTGGCTCTGATCTCTTATTGTCCGGACGCAGATGGTGAAGTGCTATTTTAATAAACTAACTCTGTTAATAATAAGTGCTTCCAGGGAAATAAAACACTGGTGGCCCAGCCACGCTCTCAAACTTCCATGTGCACATGAATCACCAGGAGTCTTGTGAAACGAGGACCCCACTTAGGGTGGGGGTGGGGGTGGGGGTCTGCAGTTCTAACAAGCTCCCAGGTGATACAGGCCCTGGGATTACCCATTGGGTATCAAATGCCACAACAGCCTGTCTCCTCCCATCCTTCATTATCAAATTCAGTGGTTCTCAACTGAAGATAGCTGTGCCTCCCAGAGAGACAGTTGTTGGTGTCACTGGGAAGTTGCCCCTGGCTGTGCAGTGAACAGAGAATAGGAATGCTGATGAGCATCCCACCATGAGCAGGACCACCCCCACAGCAAAGAAATATCTGGCCCAAAATATCAATAGTGCTTAGGTTGACAACCCTACTTACTAACTCAATAGAATCTAATTCTGTCCAGACATTAGAGTTACCTGGAGTTCTTCTAAAAATGTCAGTTTCAAGGACATGGGAATCTTGGGGGTGAGGCCTTGGTTCTAGGTTTTCAATGTGCCTTCCAGCTAAGAACCAGCAACCTCCACCAGCATTGACTATAATCATGAAAATCATGGGTTGAGAAAGTGGGTTCATCTTTAGGGATTTTTTTACATTCCCCACAATTTCACAGCACACATTTTTGCTAGGACTGGCCAACAGGGTATGGAGCAACCTGAAGACACACCACTTTTGTGGTCTGCTCACTTGGGACCTGGGGGAATCTAAGGGAACCCTCTGTAGGGTGGGGGTGGGGGTAGGGAAAGATTCTGGATTCTGACTCTGCCTGGATGCAAGGGACTGCTGGCTGGGATTCCTTTCCTCTACTCTTCCAGTAGCCCCATTCCATATGGCATCCCTCATCATTGGGGTCAAACACCACAGAGACTGCTGGGCAGCTTCCATTTTGTCTTTATGGAAACTATGGAGGTGGATGATTAGTAACAACCATCACCATCATGTGACGTTACAGGTGAGAAAACTAAGCCGGAAGAATTAGTGGACTAGGTTGGAGATGCAAGATTTGTCTTTTCCTATTTGGGGTAACTGAGGATGAATGGTAGAGCATGAGACCTCCCCCTACAGGCCCTCCAACTACAATTTTAGTTGAGGTTTCCTTTATTAATTTTCAGAACATCAACCCCCCTTCCTGATCCTTGTGGCCTGAACTCATATTACAATTACTGGTAGGAGCCAAGAGCATTCTTTTATGTAACAAATATTGTTCCAAAAATACCAATTTATTATTACTCTCAGTTAAGATTTATTTATAACATATGGGTGTGGAAATATCACCAATGACAAGTCACTTAACCCAGGATTCTCAGTTTCCTCATCTATAGATTAAGAGTTTGGAAAGCAGATTCCCTATAAGAAGCCTCTTTCCAAATCCTGGAAGGGCGTGAGACCCTAGGTTTGGATTAGCACTGCTGTTGTAGACTGAACACTTGTGCCTCCCCCAGTTCATATGTTGAAGCCCTATCCCTCACAATGTGACTGTATTTAGTGACAGGATAATTAGGTTTAGGTAAGGTCATGAGAATGGGTCCTCAGGATGAAATTAGCACCCTTATAATAAGAAGAGGAAGAGACACTAGATTAAGCTCTCTCTGGCACACAAAGAGGTCACATGAGCACACAGTGGGATGGCAGCTGTCTTCAAGTGAGGAAAACAGACTTCAACAACCTGATCTGTGGGTACCTTGACCTTGGACTTGTAGCTTCCAGAACTGAAGAAAACAAACGTCTATTGTTTAAGCCACTGATCTGACTGTATTAGCCAACTGACTAATACAACTGCAATTGAGGAAAAAGACATGCTTCATTGCAGCATTATTCATAGTGGCCAAGATATGTAGACAACCCAAGTGTCCCTCAGTAGAAGACTGGATAAAGAAGATATGGTACACATATACTATGAGATACTACTTCAGCCATAAGAAAAGTTGAAATTCTGCCATTTGCAAGAATATGGATGGACTTTGAGAATATTGTGCTAAATGAAATAAGTCAGAAAAAGCTAAGAATTGTATGATTTCACTCATATGTGGGATATAAAACTGAAACTCATAGACACAGACAACAGTATGGTGGTGACCAGAGAGAGGGGGTGGGAAGGTAGTAAGGGGTCAAGGCTGTCAAATATATGGTGAAGGAAGATGATTTCTTTAGGTGGCAGGCACACAATGCAATATGCAGATCGTGTATCCTAAAAATATATACTTGAAGCCTATATGATCTTTTTGACCAAATGTCACCCCAATAAATTTTATTTTAAAAAATAGAAAAGAAATGCTTGAGGGAATTGAACTAAGTGAATCCTGGGCTGTTTACCAGCTCTGCACTTTAGTAACCATTCAATGTCACACATTTCATTCCAGCACGCTTACAGAGTGCCCTACGCTGTGCAGGGCATTGGTGACATGGAAACATAAACACAGTCCCTGCCTCCCAGAAGCCCACAGGCCACTAGGTGCCACTGCCACTCAACCCATTAACACCCACCTTGGAACAAGCACATGAAAATAGGGGGGTAGGGGCATGCATCAGAAGAAGTAACTGCAGAAGCATTTTCACAGAAACATTTTAATATGGAAATTTGTCCTAAGGTACTTCCACTGAGGCTCCTCAAACTTTTTTAAATTTATTTTTCATGAGACACAATTATGAAATGGCTGAGGATAGCAGTGAGGAAGCTAAGCCCTGACTTGAAGAAAGCCCCAGGGAGACTGGAAATGGAGACGCAGGGACCAGCGGACAGCCAGAGCACTACGGCACCCTAGGGCACTTCACACACCACCCCAAGCGGGCCGTTACAGCGCCTGCCATTTTACGTGGCACTTCCCAGCCTGGGGACCTTCCCCACGGGACTCTGACGGGTGGCATTTGGTTGAGCAGTTTCAGCAACCACATCCCAGGAGAGCCTAAGGCAGTCTGAGGGAGGTGGGGCAGGGCCACCTGGAAAAGGCCTCTTTGGGCTCCTTGTGCCCTCCTGTAGGGTCTATGTGTTGTAAAGTAACTAAATCTACAATTCCGTGGGTGTTTGTAGAGACACATAGTCCCAATAAGTTTTTGAAAAGTTTATTAAAGGAGGAAATTTATTAAATATGCCGGCCACATATGGCCGACACAGGGCAACAGACCCAAATTGTGCAGACCCCAAAAATAGTTCAGGGGCTGTTTATATACTCCTAATTATACATGGGAGGGGAGAAAACCTGACATCACGGCATAAGTCTATACCTTTTGTTTAGAGATACATACATTAACCACATGCTTTCAGGAGGGGAAGGATGGTTTCCATAGGGACAGATACCTGTAAATGGTTCATTAATATAAGAAGAGATTTTAATTTAATCTTTTTCTCCTGTAGTTGGCTAGCTATTCACTCCTTCTCCCATAGGTATGGGGGAAGGTCAGGGAATCCAAGTTTCCTTCCTCTTCTGCATTTACAACACAATGCCATTGGCCATCTTAGTTTTGATGCTAATCACAAGCATAGAAATCACTTACAAAATCTTTCTATAGGCCTAGCCCAAATTAATAAAAATGTTCTTTAAACTTCCTAAAATATTAATATTAATTCTGTAGCTTTCGGCACTTGACAACATTCCCCACTGTGTCTATTTCCTAAGTCAAATCTTTGACTTAATTTACTGATGAGCATAGGCTGTTGTCTAGAAATATTAACTTATAACATGTAACAGATATTTAACAGACAGCATTAATAGCAATACAGTTCACTAAAGAAACAAATGCTATTGATTAATTTCTTATAAATTGTACAAACCTTTTGCAAATTACATAAAACTAACTGGCTTTTATAACAATTTACTTTTAGTCAGAACTTTTAATTTATAACCTTTAACTCTTAGTGACAATTAAGTTGGCTTTTGTTTTACCCTAGTTTCCCTTTTCCCCAAAGTCTGATTAAGAAGAGTCCTTAGTTTCTTCATATATTCACCATACGTAGACCAACCAGTTTCCTGTTTGTAGTTGATGCCTTCTGTTTTGGCAGTAGTGGGAGTCATCAGGATCACGGTGTGTGGTCCCGTCTGTATGGGAGTCAGTCCTTGGGTGATGTACTGAATCTGCTGGAAGCACCTTTGGACAGTCTTTTGAACAGTTTGCTGAATAACCTGTTGTAAGAAGGAGACAGCACTCCATCACCAGATGTGCAGGCTTTATTAGAGGAGAAAGACCTGCCGGGGCACTCCTCTAGGAGAAGTGCATCAGGTTACAGACTAGGGATGGGTTATATAGAGCCTGAGGGGATACTGAGGCAAAAGTCCTGGTGTTAAGCCAAATTCGGAGGGGCCCAAAACATGGAAGGCAGGAACAAGGTCCGTCGGTTACACATCAAAGCTTTATTGTCTAGCTTGGCCAAGCGGTGGCTACTCCAACAGAATTCTGAAGGAAAGCGCGCTGGCCCTTTGTTCTACTTAGTTTTTATAGTTTTGTAAGTGGGAAGTACAGAAGCAAAAATTGCAATTAGGAGCCCCTTACCACTATTGGTTATAGTCATATGCCCTTCAACATGATAGGACCACATTCAATTTGCAAGCCATACATCCTTTTGGGGAAAACAAAGTACACAAGCCAACACAATGGTAGAAAGATGTCTCTTTACATATTAAAAGGTATTCCTATATTATCTAGTGTTCATCTGCTATCTGTCCTGAGTCACATGTGTTAACCACACGCATTTACATAGGAGAGGTAGTTTCGGTGGGGACAAATGCCCGCAAATGGCTCATTGCTATAAGAAAAGGTTTATTTTGGCTTTTCTCTCCCTGTACCTGGCTAGCCATTCACCCTTTTCCCCACAGGCATGGTGGAATGTCTGGGGATCCATGTGTCCCTCCCCTTTGCATTTATAATACAATGCCAAGGGCCATCCTGACTATGCCAATCACACAGTACAGAGACTATTCTCACAATTTCTCTCCACACCTTAATCCAAATTAACAAAATGTTTCTCAAGCCTCCCAAAATATTAATATTAATTTTGTAGCTTTTGGTACTTTACAACACCTGCAGGTGAAGTGGCTCAGTGGCTCCTCACTGGTATGTCCGGAATGCTCCTCCTTGGGGGGCTTCTAGCATGTGGGTGTTGAATAAAAAATCCTGGTATGTCCAGAGCCCCTCCTTGGGGTGGCTTGTCAGCTTTTTGGAATTCCTATGTCTCAGGGGCAATAGTCCAGTAAGGGTGAGGTCTGACAGATAAGTGGAACATCAAGAGGGCAGTTTGGAATTCACATATCTATCATTTCTCAACTCTGTGGTTACATATAAAAGAAAGGCAGTTATTAATTTTATAATATATGGTAAGGGGTGATGAGGAGAAAGAGGAGAAAAAATTGGAAAATTATTGCTTCTTCTGGAGAGAACTCGAGAAGGGAACCTTGCCAAGCCAAGTCCCTCATCCAGTTAAGGAGGTCGTCAATTTCCATGCTGTAAGGTCTGAACCAGGCAATGTCTCCGAAAACCTGAGTGAGGAAGTAAAAAAAAAATTTTCGAGGTAATAATTGTTAGTTACTTGCTGCGAGTGCCAAGTGGACAGAGTGACATGGTGATACATGGTCTCCTGTATGAGCCTCATGAGACTTGCTGATCTGGTTCCTCTCGAATGGAAGAACATGTGGAGATTTGTAGAGACAGGAACCTGTTGGTGTAAGTTTTTAGAAGGACTGAATATTAAAAGGAAGGGGGTTTGGAGAACACTCAAGAGGGAACTTCTCGGGCTGAGGGACAGCTTCTTTCTGTTGTCATCCCTACCTATTTGATATTTCCCTCGTGAAGTTCTCCTTGGGGTAATCAGCGATAGGAGTGTAGGAGAATTTGATTGTAGGTAATCCTAGAGATTTCTCTCATCCAGGCCTGTAGGAACTTGATAAAGAAGGGGGCAAGTGTTTGGAGATTAGCAATGCAGAGATAAGGAGGGTTGTATAGCAGGGGGGTGTGTGTGAACGTTCTTCCATGGTAAAGTTAGAGATATTTTTTCCTGGCAGCCCTGGAGAGCGCAGTTGGCTTGAGCTAAAAGAAATGTTTCATGTCTGTTTGTAGGCTCTTCTTCAGTCAAGAAGACCCAGCAGTCTTGTCCTCTTACTATGTGAAGGGTAAAAAGACTAAAAAGCATTAAGAGGTGAATGCTATTTATTCTCCTAGTTCTCTAAGGATACGGGAGAGCTTTAGGGTTAGGGGATTTGTAGGGGTTGAAAGATAGAATTTAGGAGGTTTGCTGATATAGGGTTTCAGATTTTTCTGTTTTGCAAGGGCAGGTTTCAGGGTTGGTGTGTAGGGTTAGGTAGATTTTTCCAATTTTCTGATTCACGAAGGTCTGCATGCAGTTCTGTAAGAAACTAGTAAACAAACGTAAGAGGCAGGGTCTAAAAGTTAGAAAAATAAATAGGAGAGTGAGTGGGCCAATGAAAGGTAATGGTCAAGATACCCAGGTTGTGCAAAACCACTGACTCCATGTTTACGAATTCACTAGGCTTCCTAAAGCAACAAGAAGAAAAATTACCTGTATAGCTCATTTGGTCCTTAGATTGATGGATAGTGTATTAGGAACTGGAAGAGGCTCATGGGGTAGGATTAGGTTGATATTTGGGGTGAGACAGATTAGGGTACAGGTTTCTGTTCAATTAGTAGGGAGATACATATAGGTGTTGGTCCCACACGAGTAGAAAGCACCTGATTGGGTGAGGCAGGCTGAGAGGTGAATAGAGAATAGAAGGACAAGGGGTCGGTTTTGTTTCTCTGTTTCTGAGCTCCAGATGGTCAGGGTAGAGGAAAGAGTCATCCCAATAAGTGTGGAGAGAAGAGGATTGTTAGCTAGGGTGACTGATTAAGCATTCTTTGAAAACCAGTTTTCTGACTGTACAAATTCTTTTTTCTCAGTACAAACTTACTACAACCTGCACAAACCTTCTACAACTTACATAAACCTTCAACTTTCATGCACTTTCTTATCCAGAAATAACTTGCCTTCATAACAACTTGCTTTTCCTTTTTCTTTCAAAAGTATTTCCATACCTTATACCTTCTATTATCAAAACCATACAATTCCTTTCTAGTCAGAACTCTTGATTTAAAAATTTTTAACCTCTAGTGACAATCAAGCTGACTTTCTTTTTATCCTAGTTTCCCTTTTCCCAAAGCCTGATTAAAAGAGTCCTTAGGTTTTTTTATATATTTGCCATACGTAGACCAATCAGCTTCAGGTTTGTGATTGGAGTAAGGCATGCCGTTTTTCTACTTTAGCAGCAGTGGAAGTTGTCAGGATCACGGTGTGTGGACCTGTCCCTGTGAAAGTCAGTCCTTGGGTGATGTAATGCTGGAAGTGCCTCTTGGAAAGTCTTTGAACAGTTTTCTAAGTAACCTTTAAATCCTGCAAGTACTTAGGGAAAGGGTGGTTACATTTCTACACTTTGCAGTTAGAGTTTAAATCCTAGTGACTACTGCTTCTAGCTGGAATTAGCAGGTCCCAGCCTATAATAGGCATGGGGCATTGAGATAAGAGGAACAAAGAAGATATCATACATTAAATAAAGTAACAAACTCAGACTGTCAATACCCACAGTAGAGATCTTTGAGGGATAAATAAAACTTAAATATTCAAGCAAGGCATAGTAGATGGCCCTTGTGTTTATAAGAAATGAGATTAGCTTACCTGCTACTTGGAAGAAATGCCTTAGGCTCATGAACGATGTCCTTGGGCCTTCAGTGGCAATTCCCAGCACGCTGGGCAAGGTCAGGTCACAAGTAGCTGGAGCAGGGCTAGAAGAGACTGAACCCTTCCTCCATGGAGCAAGGGGGCAGCTTACCTTCTCATGTCCCTCTTTCCACAGCACAGGTATGTCAACCGGTGGGGCCGGGAAGCCTAGCAGGCTTCAGTTCCATGACCTTTCTTTCCACTCTGGAGCGGGGCCTTGATGAAATGCTATGAAGCCCCTTAGGGCGCTGGAGCCAAAAGTTGTTATTTTCTGACTTCTTTTGGGCCTTATTTGCCTTTTCTGTTACTTCCTTGGTCATTATAGACCTTAAAAGCCATGCTCAGAAGATCTCACTGAAGGGCTTGACTAAGAGCAAAATTGGGAATTCAGTGTTTAAAGAAGCCTATTAGACTGAGAAAAGAAAAGATTTGATCTGTGGTGGTAGATGGTTGGAGACTGTGGAGGGTCTGAGTTTGAGACTTCAGGTGGTGGGGGTTAAGGCAATGCCTAGATAGACTATGGACTGAGATTGAAGTTGAACCTTAGCAGAGAAGACACGATATCACTTCATAGTGAGGAAGTTAAGAAGGGTGGTAATGTGTCTCCTTGAGGCAGGCAGGGAGGGGCTGCAGAGAAGTAGATCATCTACATATTGTAAGAGAGTACTAGTTTTGAGATTGCATGTTGTTAAATCCTGAGCTAGTGCCTGCTGAAACAGGTGTGGGCTGTTTCTGATCCCCTGGGGTAAGACAGTCCAGGTAAATTGCTGGGCTGCATTAGTGTCTGGGTAAAGGCAAACAGAAAGTAAGAATCAGGGTGTAGAGGAATGGTAAAGAAGGCATTCTTGAGGTCTAGGACCATGAAGTGAGTGGTGTTTGAGGGAATGTGAGATAGTAACTTGTAGAGATTAGGGACTACTGGATGGAGGGGAATTATTGCCTCACTGATTAAGTGTAAGTCTGGTATGAAGTAATAAGCCCCTGAAGGTTTTCGAACAGGAAGGATGGGGGTATTGCAGGGAGAGTTCGTGGGGATGAGTAAGCCTGATTTAAGAGGTGGGTAATTATTGGTTTAAGGCCTTAGAAACAGACACAATTACACATTAAACAAAGACTTCACATATTATGAATTAAGAAATTTAAATGAACATGCTTTACTTGTTCCAATTCAAATTATATTAGAGATATTTCCTGACAAACAATGAGACAAGACAGATTATTCACTCACACAGTTCAATAGACGATTTTGTTTTTTAAGCTTTTTGAGATGGCAGGGAGTTGCCAGCATAGAGGGGAGGAAGAGAGAAAGCAGACGGATGGACAGTGTGAGCAGCTGGATGGAAAGAAGGAGGGTCAGAATCTGCAGGAGGAGGAGGAGGATAAAGTATTGGTGTGGTGCCACGTGGTCAGAGGAGTCAAAAGGATTTAGAGCTCTGAGGAGAGGGAAGAGGGTGAGGAGCTAAGACGTACAGTCATAGTTTGTAAGGAAGGAGGAGGGGTCGGAGAGGAGACAGAACTGCAGTTTGTAAGGAGGGAAAAGAGGTCAGAGATGAGACAGGCACCACAGCCAGAGCCACAGCTTCTAAGGAGGGGGAGGTGATGAAGAACACAGTGGAGAAGGGAGAGGCCCCCCGCCAGCAGGGGAGGAGAAAGAGATACTGGTGAGTGAGAAAACAGGATTTAGTGAAGGGAAGGGCTTTCTAGAGGGAAGAGACTCCAGCAAAAAAGATTTGCTGAGGGAGTAGAGAGGGGTCCCGAGAGAGGGGTGCCCTCAGGGGTCAGGCAGGAGAAGGAGAGACTTGGGAGTTCACAGAGAAGGAAAGATTAGGAGCAGAGGTTTTAGGTGAGCTTTCTTTGGCCAAAAACAGCCTACGTGTAGAACAGAAGGCGCAGAAATTAAGGACAGGAGAGAAGGGAGAAGAAAACCTGCACGTAAAGAATTTCTGATGCCCTCCCCGTCCGGTGGCAGAAATTGTCAAGATCTCTTAGGATATTGTAATCGAATGTCTTGTTTTCAGGCCAATGGGAGTCAATGTCTAGTCTAGTCTGTACTGAGGACATGCCGTGTTACAGAAGAAGATTAATTTCTTTGGTTTGAGGTTTGAGAGACCGAGTTTGGTGAGGGTTTTTTTTATGAGATATCCTAGAGGGGTCTGGTCGGAAGGCTTAGACTCTGAAGAGCCCATAGTGGAGACAGGTGAGCAAGAGGGGGCGTCCCTGCCTTTTGTCACTGTCCCAAGAGGAGAGAATCTCCGTGTGGGGGAGTCGTCCCTGATAGAGGTCGTCACCACCTGTCAGGGAGCTCCGAGGACGAGAAGTCCGAGAGAGTGGAGAGGTTTGGCTAGGCGCCTAGTCTTCCGTGCAGTCCACTGAGACTGAAAGTCAAACCCTTCAAAACGTGAGGCGTGTCAGAGAAAACCGTCAGACCAGGAAGGGGTGTTTTAAGAGGGAAATTTGGAGGCCAACCAGGGAAGGGAAAAGGAGAAACTCCTTACCTTTCTGGTCCAGCAGGGGTTCAGGACAGGGTTAGACTGCCGGCCAATCAACCTACAATTACACGTCCAAACAGAATCAGGGAGTAAGCCCGGGACGAGCTGCCGCTGCCCATTGCTTCCCTGGTTGTAAGTTTGGACGGCAAAGAGGGATCATCCAGGCAGTTAGTACCCTGTCCCGGGTTTCAGCACCAAATGTAAGAATGAGACGGCACTCCATCACCAGATGTGCAGGCTTTATAAGAGGAGAAAGACCTGCCAGGGCACTCCTCCAGGAGAAGTACACCGGGTTACAGACTAGGGGCGAGCTTTATAGAGCCTGAGGGGATACTGAGGCAAAAGTCCTGGTATGTCCGAAATGCTCCTCCTTGGGGGGCTTCGAGCATGTGGGTGTTAAATCAAAAATCCTGGTATGTCCGGGCCCCTCCTTGAGGCAGCTTGTCAGCTTTTTGGAATTCCTCTGTCTCAGGGGCAATAGTCCAGTAAGGGTGAGGTCTGACAGATAAATGGAACATCAAGAGGGCAGTTTGGAATACACATATCTATCATCTGTAAATCCTGCAAGTACTTAGGAAAGAGTGGTTACATTTCTTTTATTATTTGATCCATGTAATTTACTTGCCCTGAACCTTTGGGTACCTGTGGGTACAATGTAACTTTAAATTAGCTTCTAATTAATATTGAGTTTCTTTTCTACTAGCTTTGAGACTGTGGACAGGAATGCAGGTCCAATACTAGAATGGGCAAGCTAAACCTGGAAAGAACCATATATAGCAATTTCCTAACAATTGTCAATTAATTTATTAAAGTCTATTTCTAAATATTTACCTGAGAATATTCCTTTTTTTTCTGTTTTTAAATCTTTTCTAATTGGTTTTGAATAAGCCTTTGGCAATAAGGGTCCCAAAACCCCACTGATTCTGGGTGGCATCTATTCATTTGAATTACTATGTTCCAATTTTGAGGCAGACTGGAAGAATATATAATTAATAATAAAATTCAAATAGCTAATGTTAACAAATATTATAACAAGGATTTTAATACAATAAAGTAACTAAAGCCTATTAGATTATTAAAAATAAAATTCTAACTAATAAAACAGGTTTTAAAATAAAATTCTTACAGTCATAAATGTCTTTAACATGTTAACGTAATTTTACTAAATCTATGTTGACACTATTGCAGCTTTTTATTCACAAATGTAACCTGATTTCTATTTCAGTCTGAGAAATGTCCTAAATACACATTCAGGAAAAGTCTACAAGGCCCTGGAAACATGGTCATATTTCCACACTTTGCAGCTAGAGTTTAAAGCCCTCATGATTATTGCTTTTAATTAAAATTAGGATGAGATCCCAGCCTACAATAGGCATGAAGCATTGAGACAAGAGGAATAAAGGAGACACTATACATTAAATAAAGCAGTAAAATCAGATTGTCAATACACACAGTAGAGATCTTCAAGAGATAAATAAAACTTAAATATTCAGGCAAGGCATAATAAATGGCCCTCATATTTACAAGAAATGAGATCAGTTTACCTACTACTTGGAAGAAATACCTTAGGCTCATAAACAAAGTTGTGAGATGGGGCCAATGACCAGCCTTGGGCACCTTTTAGGCTTCAGTGGCAATTCCCAGTATGCTGGGCAAGGTCAGGTCACAGGTAGCTGGAGCAGGGCTAGAAGTGCCGGGGTCCAGCCCCAGGGGGGATCCAGGGGTCCCACAGGAGGAGAACAGAAAAAACTATAATTTTTCCAAACTCTTAAGTCCTTCTATTTACTAAAGAAAATCAGATAATAACACAACTTTAAAACTCATCTCAGTCTTCTAATCATTCTTAAATTCTAATAGCTGCTACAACCGGCAGCCGAAATCCCTCCATTTCAACCCCCGCAAGAGGCTTGCTTCTCATATTTTGCCTTCCCAAGCAGGTAATTTTCTCCAGATAAATGGGCTTTTGCGACTTGTTCCCAATCATAAGGAGTTATCCAATTATGAGAAACTGTTTCCACCAAGGACATAGTATAAGGAGAGGTGGGTCCATATTGACTGCAAGCCATTTTCAACTCTTTCAATAATTTATAAGGAAGCGGCTCCCATGTAGGAACCTCCTCATCATCAAATTCACCAGCCACAGCCACAGGAAAACATACTGCCAAATCAGTTTCCCCTTGGTCGCAAGAAGCTTGAATTGCCTTCTGCAACCCTGTTAACCCTGATGATTTTTTCTTTTCATTAACATCTGGTGATTGTACTGGTAGAGGCAAAGACATTCTAATAACCTTATTTTTATCCTTTTTGTCAGTCTTGGAGGGATATAATATGGGCAAGACTGTTTTTGACTTCCAATCCTCATTATCCCTATTATTTTTAGCTGCCTCATCTTCTAATTCAGCCTCATCTGTTGGAGATAAATGATTTTCACTATCATCCTGATGTTTACTTAATTTTAAAGAGGCCATAGCATGATTTGTACTATCTTGAGACTGCCTTCTACTTCTAATTAACGGAGTCTCTTCTTTTGGAGGAGCAGTTGCCTTAGAAAATTTATGCATCTCATGTTCTGGATTTAAGGCATCTTTAGTCAAGCTCCATAAAGCAAATGTATCAACTGGGACCCTTTCTGGTCCGTGTAGCTCATAATAAAGTTTTAAATCTTCTCCAACTTTAACCCATGTCTCAAAACTAAGCGTTCCCTCATCTGGAAACCATGGAGAACATTCTTGAACGAAATACATAAAACGAGCTACTTGTTGAGGGGAAACACTAACTCCTTTTAGGGAAAATGTATACTTAATGACTTCTATACAGAGTCTTCTTTCTTTAGACTTAGTATGGCCCATGACTTCTCACAATCTTAAGTTCTGAAATTCTCCACCTATCCTCACCCTGTCTTCCTTACAGGGGGGTCTGCAGCACCCTGAGTGGAGTCCTAGTCATCCCGAGACAAGGCTTACCTGTGGGTCCCTGTTTCAGGCGCCAAATGCCGGGGTCCAGCCCCGGGGGGGAATCCAGGGGTCCCACAGGAAGAGACGGCGTCGGTGAAATCGAGTGAGAGAGCCGAATTCTTTTCTTTCTCTTTATTCTCTAGTTAGCATTTACTGCCAGGCATCTCTTTTCAAATGCTAGTATAGGTCCCTTTTTATACACACACTGAGTTACAATTACATGGTGTTAATTATTGCTTTTGTTTCACTATGTTTACATGTTTTCAGATAACAGTTAATTTATATCTATAAATCACAAACCAGGTAGCAAATCATTCAAAATACAAAATAATTTGAATAGCAATAACAACACTGGTAAAAGCTTTTAAAGTATTAGTACTAATAGTTAACTAACTCTACTGCTGTTGTGAGTTAAGTAAGGGGCAGAGAGAGATTAGCAGACGAAATCATTAAGGACTAACAATGGACCACCGCTTGCTTAGGTAAATGGCTTTGAGTTTATGCAGTGTCCTACTTTTTCTCACAAGATTCTAAAAGGCTTGCCTATAAAGAAATTGACATAACATTAAGAGTAGCTTTCACCCAAAGATATACAGAGTGCACTTGCAAGATAGCCTAGTAGCAACATAATTTTAGAAGACATTAACTGTTATTATTTCTATGGATTCCCCTACATTCCTTTCATTATCAAAAAATCTTGAAAAGCATATAAATCTCATGAGAACATCTCATTGAGAAAGCCTAGCAATTGCCTTTAGTCAAAAGACAATTCTCTTAGTAAAACATTCTTTTCTTGCTGACTGCACTCTCATCCTAGGCCACACAATGGGCCATTCTACTATACCTTACCTAAGATACTATTGTCTAGTCAAATATTACTTATTTATTATATTTAAACACTAGTTAAGTTCTAACTCTATTCTTCTCAGAATGTACTACTATCTGCAGATTAAATAAGCAAGTAGAAAGGAATGTTTCTCTACTCTATCACATGAAAAGGCTAGGGGGGAAAAATGATGAATTAAGTGAGGCCGAAAGGTGCTCTGTGCACAGCCACTGCCTCCTACCCATTCACAAGTCACAATCTATTCTTTCTAACATGATTAAGAAGAAATTCTCCTACAAACTTAACCCTTTACGAGGAATATCATAGCCAGCCTCTTATGTCTATGAGCCCAGCTCAAGGGGCCCACAGGCTTTTCTGTGGAACTCACACCCTCTGTCTCATTTCCAAAGAAATTACTACAAATCTACAGGGAAAGCATGGTACTATTATCCCTGTGCCATAAATAATAGCACACACCCAGAAAAGGGGGGATATAAGGCCAGATTAATTCAAAAAGTCAAAGGGGGAAGTATCGTTGTGTCTCTCCTTTGGGTGACTTCATCAACCCGCAGCCATTGGTCTTCTCTGCTGTGACTTTGTCAATCAGCAGTTTTTGATCTTCTTCTGCTGTGACCTTGTCAGCCAGCAGTTGTGGGTCTTCTTCTGCTGTGACCTTGTCAGCCAGCAGTTGTTGATCGGCTCCCAACATAGAAGAGACTGAACCCTCCCTCCATAGAGCAAGGGGGCAGCTTACCTTCTCATGGCCCTTTTTCCATAGCAAAGACATGTTCCCCAGTGGGGCCAGGAAGCCTGGCAGGCTTCAGTTCAATGACCTTTCTTTCCACTCTTGAGCAGGGCCCTGATGGAATCCTATGAAGCCCTTTAGGGCACTGGAGCCTTTAAGAGTGTATGCCAAAAGCTGGTATTTCCTGACCTCTTTTGGGCCTTATTTGCCTTTTCGGTTACTACCTTGGTCATTATAGACCTTAAAAGCCGTGCTCAGAAGATTTCACTGAGGGATTGGAGAGCCCTTTTTTGTCTATATAACTCATGGAAAAGAAAAAAACTGTTTCTAGCTAGATTAAATCAAGAAAAACAGTTTTGTTGGGGGTTTTTTTTGTGCCTCCTTTAGAATTTCAGAGTCTCTTCACTGCTGAATAACTCAGTACATTAGTATTCAAAATAAATTTCAACAAAAGCATGATAAAATAGATTCACAAGAGTTCCAGGATATGACTTCTTTCTCTTATATTACCTAGCATAGAACAATTTTGTTGTAAAATGATAATAAACTAAGCATTACATAAAAAGACATTATTAAAAATTCCTAATATTTAAACTAAGATTCTAATATAGGACTATAAAACAGCTAATAAAGAATTAACAAAAGGCCTTTAAAATAACACATACATTTTAACATGAAAAATACTTTTTTACACAATAAGAGATTCTTGGTACAAACTACCCAGCTGGCAAAGAGATATTAACTTTCTTTTGACCGACAGTAATTTACACTATTACATCAATCATGAGGGGCAGGGTGGATGCCTGAGGGAGAAGCAGATTCCAAGAACTGAGAGCTTGCACTTTTACCCTTTTTTTTTCCTGCCAAGCTCCTTAGCAAGATAATGGGACTTCTCCTAAACAGGGCATGAATCAATTTGACACCTGTAAACTAACTGCCTTGCTTTGAGCAGCTAATTGAAATACAAATTTTACAAAATTACTTTCCCAATAGTGAGTTGCTTTAGCCTATATGAGGTTTCCTATTTTTCCCACAATTCCCTGAAAATTCTTTTTACAGTTTTTACCATTATGGTTAATGCTGTAGGTCTTCCTTATGAACATCATATCTTCTACATAACTGAGAGACTTGGAAGAGATTCTAACATCCCCTTGGCCCTTTCAGTCCTCAAGATTTAGGACCTTAGAACTTGCCTTAGCTGCTTGTAACCTGGGACAATTCATTTTCTAATGTCCTTCTTTTTTACAATAAGCACATTGAGTTTTTCCTCATAGAGCTCTAGTCCCTTTTGAATCACTTCTTTCCTCCCTTGAGGGCTTTTTATCCTTAAAAGAGTTCATCCTTTGGAGCGCTGCTACTACTTACTACTTTAGCTATTCTTTTATCCGGTTTTACCTCAATTGTCTCCCTATTACGAAAAACTTCCTGAGCTATTGAAATTAATTGGGACTTACTCATGCCCTCAAACCCTTCTAGCTTTTGAAGTTTGTTTTTGATATCTGGGGCTGACTGAGTTACGAAAGCCAAATTAATAGCCACGCTGTTTTCAGTAGCATCCGGGTCTATGGGGGTATACACCCGATATGCTTCACAAAGGCATTCAAAAAAAATGCGGCAGGGGATTTCTGTGGATCCTGGATAATTCTAGCAACCTTCGAGACTTTGTTGGGCTTTCAGGCCGCAGTCTATAGTCCTGCTAAGAGATACCGGTGAAAAGCATCTAACTAGGCTTTTCCTTCCTGGGAGTTGTGACCCCATTTAGGTCTAGTGGAGGCAAAAGCCACTTCAATACATTTCCTATTTTCCTCTATTGATCCCCTTCAGGCCCTAGGACTGCCTTTTTTTTTTTTTTACAGTATTTTTAAAATATTTTATTTATTGATTTTTAGAGAGAGAGAGGAGAGAGAAAGAGAGAGAGACAGAGAGAAGGGGGAGGAGCAGGAAGCATCAACTCCCATATGTGCCTTGACCAGGCAAGCCCAAGGTTTCAAACCGGCAACCTCAGTGTTCCAGGTTGTCGCTTTATCCACTGCGCCACCACAGGTCAGGCCAGTACTGCCTTTTTACCTTCCTATCTAATTCTATCCCTCTCTTCTGAAAAGAAGAGAGTATTTAAAAGTTGCTGGCAGTCTTCCCTGGTAGGTCTATGAGTTTGTAGAACAGATTCTACAAGTCCTATCAGAGCTTGAGACTTCTCCGAGAATGGAGGATTTTGGCTTTTCCAATTATATAGGTCACTGGTGGAGAATGGGACATACACAAGGAAGGGCCTTTCCTCATGATCGGGGTCAGTTCCTGAAAGTGGGGCTTCCCTGAGTGACAAGATAGGATCCCTTCCCTGCCCATACTCTGATCCACTCGAGTGTGGGAAGGGGATGTAACGGAGGAAGGTATAGCCTCCTTCTGTAGCTGCTGTGTAGGCTCAGAGGCTCTAGCTTTTGACCTATAGGAGGGTGGCCACTCATTTTCCTGAGGAGACTGTGTGAGGACAGGAGGCCCTGGAGCACTCTTTATATTCCCTTCTCTGTTTAGACCCAAATCTGGTCTGACTAGGAAGACATGGCACCCTCTTTGCATCGAGCAAACTTTTAGCCATAGTAGTGGCTTTAATGTTAAATTTAGCCATTGATCAATGTATGGAAACTGGTCAGGACAGCCTGGATTCCCAGTTACTATATTCCAGACTGCTTTTACGATCTGGGGATTAAAAGTCCCAACTTTCGGCCATTTAACCCTGAAAGTAGGCCATTCTGATTCACAGAGAGTGCTAAGCCTTCTCCTAGACCAGGGGTAGTCAACCTTTTTATACCTACCGCCCACTTTTGTATCTCTGTTAGTAGTAAAATTTTCTAACCGCCCACCGGTTCCACAGTAATGGTGATTTATAAAGTAGGGAAGTAACTTTACTTTATAAAATTTATAAAGCAGAGTTACAGCAAGCTAAAGTATATAATAATAATTACTTACCAAGTACTTTATGTCAGATTTTTGCTAAGTTTGGCAGAATAAATATTTATAAAGATTTATTCTTACTATAGTTAAATCTATCTTTTTATTTATACTTTGGTTGCTCCGCTACCACCCACCATGAAAGCTGGAACGCCCACTAGTGGGCGGTAGGGACCAGATTAACTACCACTGTCCTAGACCATTTAATTCCATACCCACAGTGGTCTTCATAAGCTTCTTAAAAATGCTTTAAAAGACAACCTAGAGGGGTCTTCTGTGAACTGGCCCCTCCTCCCATATTTAATAGCCAAGGTTACTAATTACAAAATTAAAAATACTTCAGAAAAATCCAGAAATTAATGCACCAATAAAAACAAAAGAATAAGACAGATAATTAACTAGCACCCAGAATAAAAGGTGTTTGACTATAGAGATATTAATTATTACAAGAGAATGATTTTTTAGAGGAGAAATCTAACAGGGCCTCTTTAAGCCAGAGATTCTGAATCCAGAGAAGATGTGTTATCGTGGAGCAGGGCAGAGGGGTCCAAACCAGGAAATGTCACGAGAGATCTCTTGAAGAAACAAAGAAAATCTGCAGTATATACAAGTCACCATTTGAAATTGCTTTTTAGTCAGAAGCTTCCAGTTTTAACACAAAAGACCAAAGCCAGGCTTTAAAACAGACATATTTTAGACATTAAACAAAGGACTTACATACAAACACACACAAGCACACTTTCATAGCCGAGGGAAGGGCTTCCCTCGTGGCCTCTCAGGTGTACTCAGGCCACATCCTGCAAGGACTTTAAACTTTAAACCCAGGAATTTTAGAATTTAAAAGTAAGGAGAACAAAGAAGAATGAGATCTTGACAAATACAAAGGTGTCTTTACTCAGGTTTCTCTGAGAGCATAACACAACTAGCTGCCTCTGGAAGTTCGGAGTCTCTACTCAGTCCCCTTTAATTATCTTTCTCGAGAAAGATATAAATGTGCAAATACAAAATCGCGATAGAAGCTAATGGGTCTGGTCACTTTCAGCCCCTACTAATTATCCTCCCAGAGTACAACTAAATGCATCCCAAAGAATCCTAATCAAGACCAAAAGGATCTCCTACCGATATCTTGTTCTTTGGAGAGTTCACAATGGGACTAGATTCAACTCGGTAATGTCAAAAAGCTGGCTTCACCTACATACTTCTGAAGTTACAACTCAGTGACGCAGACAATCTGCCTTACCTACAATTTTCAGAGTTTCAGCTCAGCAAAGCAGCTTTGAAGGCCCTACTTACATCACCGGAGTCACAACTCAGCAAGGCCTCCCAAATTACCTACATTCTAGTCCCAAACAAATTTGACCAGTACTAGTCTCAGACAGAAAAAGTGAAAGCAAGTATTCAGAGGAAAGCCAGAAAAATTCAGTAAAGCAGAAAGAGTTGCTTTACTTATCTCCTTTATTTCTCTGCTGAATAGTCCAAATTGTCAAATTTGGGAACCGGGGGTGTCTACCAGGGAACTGTCCGGACCCATAGGAAGACCGGGAGCCCTGACAAAATTTTAGGTGGCACGCCTCTCCTCGGGACTCAAGCGGGACCGGGCAGCCTCCTAGAGAGACCAGCCAATTCGGGGTGCCTCTACCCGGTGACGCGACACACCGTAGGTACCATGTTGAGCGCCAATGTTGTAAAGTAACTAAATTCACAATTCTGCAGGTGTTCGTAGAGGCACATAGTCCAAACAAGTTTTTGAAAAGTTTATTAAAGGAGGAAATTTATTAAATATGCTGGCCGCATATGGCTGACACAGGGCAACAGACCCAAATTGTGCAGCCCCCAAAAATAGTTCAGGGGCTGTTTATATACTCCTAATTATACATGGGAGGGGAGAAAACCTGACATCATGGCATAAGTCTATACCTTTTGTTTAGAGATACATACATTAACTACATGCTTTCAGGAGGGGAGGGATAATTTCCATAGGGACAAATGCCTGTAAATGGTTCATCAGTATAAGAAGAGATTTTCATTTAATCTTTTCTCCTGTACCTGGCTAGCTATTCACTCCTTCTCCCATAGGTATGGGGGAAGGTCAGGGAATCCAAGTCGCCTTCCTCTTCTGCATTTACAACACAATGCCATCGGCCATATTGGTTTTATTCTAATCACACAAATACAGAGAGGTCATCCACAAAACCTTTCTGTACGCCTAGCCCAAATCAACAAAATGTTCTTTAAGCTTCCTAAAATATTAATATTAATTCTGTAGCTTTTGGCACTTTACAACGTATGCAGCAGGAAAGGCTGTGATGAGCCCAAGGATACACAGGGGAAAGAGGGGGTTAGGAAGAGTAAAGGCAGGAGGTACTCCACTAGACATGATGGAGATAGGGGTGGGGTGCTGGAAAGGCAGTGATGGACCCAACAGCCCCACTTGGGGTCTGCAACGGAGGAAAGCCCCTATAAAGCGCGTGGGTCCACTTGACCTAAAAGGTGCATAGATTCCACATGCCACCCGGGAACCACAGAGAGGCGGTAGAGATCCAGCCACATGTGCGCGGGCCGCAGCGGGGATGGCACAGGTCCGGAGGCACAGAGTGCTCCTGCCATGCAGAGACCGGAGGCGGCCACGAGGTGAGCGTAAGCCTGACAGGGTGATGGTGGAGGTCCAGGTCTGTCCTGTTGGTGTCTGGGTCAAAGTTGTACCCGGGACCAGTGGGGGGTCGCTTGGGATGCAAAACGGCCCTGCAGGCCAGGACCCCCAGGGGTTGGAGGGAAGTGACCTGGACTTCTTGGGAAGGAGCCCTAGGCTCTCCTGAGAGGTTGGTTTTGCGAGGTTGGTTGTCGGGGATGCACACGAGGGCCAAACTGCCCTCAACCCCTGAGCCGATGGGAGACCTGAGCCCCCTCCACATGCGACTGGGCCTGGGCAAGAGTAGCAGGCTCTGATCCAAGACCTCCCGGCTGGCCCCCCACCTGTGCTCCTGACCCCACCGGGGTGACAAAGGGCACAGTCCCTGACTGTGGCACAGTTCCAGAGCTGCCACGAGGGAGAGGTAAGCACTTGGGGATCAGATCCCCTGCGAACAGATACTCATACTTTTCCCTGAAGGTTTCAGAAAGATTCCCCATGAGCAGGGGGAGGACAGTAGAAAAGAGTTGTGGCAGCATGTAGGGGACTAGTTAGGTGCTGTCAAGGTCAACCAGTCAAGGGCAGGAGCTCTCCAGCATTGCCCTCAGAAGTATGTGGCACAGGGACAGGTAGGAGTGAAGGATGGTGTGTGACCCCAGGAGGCTTCTGTGTTAGTGAGGGGACTGTGTGCAAGGGATTTGGGAATCTCCTTGATGCTTCGTTTCTTCTCCAAGGACTCCCAAGGGAAATGGGTTGAACTGATGGTTTCCAAGCATGAGTCCACTCATGGTGTGTAGCACTCCTGGAACCGCAGGCAGAGTATTTGTCTGCAGGCTGAGCAAGAGGGCAGCTGTCTTTCCCAGAACTTTATAGGAACACAGAAAAGAAAATGTGCTTGGTATGGGCTCCATGTGGAGCTCTAGTTAGGATGCTTTTGGCTTGATCAGTGACAGTTTGGGATAACAGTAAAGGAAAAGACAGTCCTACACAGATCAGGACTGCAAACATTGCAACTCAGTCCAACTTATAGATCACTGAGTTTCAGAAATATTTTCCATATTTTTTCCATTTAGCATTTTTGGACTATTACATACATATGATGTTGGGATGTTTTTGTTTTTATTTTTGTTTGTCTGTTTGTTTTCCAAAGGACTTAACTATTTTTTAAATTTTTTTATTAATTTTAATGGGGTGACATTGATAAATCAGGGTACATATGTTCAGAGAAAACATCTCCAGATTATTTTGACATTTGATTATGTTGCATACCCCTCACCCAAAATCAAATTGTCTTCCATCACCTTCTATCTGGTTTTCATTGTGCCCCTCCCCTCCCCCAATCCCCTCCCTCTCCTCCTCCCCTCCCCCGGTTACCATCACATTCTTGTCCATGTCTCTGAGTCTCATTTTTATGTCCCATCTATGTATGGAAACATATAGTTCTTAGTTTTTTCTGATTTACTTATTTCACTCAGTATAATGTTATCAAGGTCCATCCATGTTGTAAATGATCCGATGTCATCATTTCTTATGGCTGAGTAGTATTCCAGTATATATGTACCAAAGCTTTTTAATCCACTCGTCCACTGACGGACACTTGGGCTGTTTCCAGATCTTTGCTATTGTGAACAATGCTGCCATAAACATGGGGGTACATTTCTCCTTTTGGAACAGTGCTATGGTGTTCTTAGGGTATATTCCTAAAAGTGGGACAGCTGGGTCAAAGGGCAGTTTGATTTTTAATTTTTTGAGGAATCTCCATACTGTTTTCCACAGTGATTGCACCAGTCTGCATTCCCACCAGCAGTGCAGGAAGGTTCCCTTTTCTCCACATCTTCGCCAGCACTTATTCGGTGTTGTTTTATTGAGCGCCATTCTGACTGGTGTGAGGTGATATCTCATTGTGGTTTTAATTTGCATTTCTCTAATGATTAGTGATGTTGAGCATTTTTTCATATGCCTATTGGCCATCTGTATGTCCTCTTTGGAGAAATGTCTATTCATTTCTTTTGCCCATTTTTGGATTGGATTGTTTGTCTTCCTGGTGTTGAGTTTTACAAGTTCTTTATAAATTTTGGTTATTAACCCCTTATTAGACATATTGTCGAATATGTTCTCCCATCGTGTAGTTTGTCTTTTTATTCTGTTCTTATTGTCTTTAGCTGTGCAAAAGCTTTTTAGTTTGATATACTCCCATTTGTTTATCCTGTCTTTTATTTCACTTACCCGTGGAGATAAATCGGCTATATATTGCTGCGAGAGATGTCAGAGAGCTTACTGCCTATGTTTTCTTCTAAGATGCTTATGGTTTCATGGCTTACATTTAAGTCTTTTATCCATTTTGAATTTATTTTTGTGAATGGTGTAAGTTGGTGGTCTAGTTTTACTTTTTTGCAGGTAGATGTCCAATTTCCCTAACACCATTTATTGAAGAGTCTGTCTTTACTCCATTGTATGCTCTTACCTCCTTTGTCAAATATCAGTTGTCCATAAAGCTGTGGGTTTATTTCTGGGTTCTCTGTTCTGTTCCATTGATCTATATGCCTGTTCTTATGCCAGTACCAAGCTGTTTTGAGTACAATAGCCTGTAGTATAACTTGATATCGGGAAGTGTGATACCTCCCACTTAATTCTTCCTTTTCAAGATTGCTGAGGCTATTGGTGTTCTTTTTTGGTTCCATATAAATTTTTGGAATATGTGTTCTATATCTTTGAAGTATGTCATTGATATTTTGATTGGTATTGCATTGAATTTATAAATTGCTTTGGGTAATATAGACATTTTAATGATGTTTGTTCTTCCTAACCATGAGCACGGTATATGCTTCCACTTGTTTGTATCTTCCTTGATTTCTTTTATCAATGTTTTATAATTTTCCGAGTACAAGTCTTTAATCTCCTTGATTAAATTTACTCCTAGGTACTTTATTTTTTTGGTTGCAATAGTGAAGGGGATTGTTTCCTTAATTTTTCTTTCTGACAGTTCATTGTTGGTGTATAAAAATGCCTCTGATTTCTGAGTATTAATTTTATATCCTGCCACCTTTCTGAATTCATTTATCAGGTCCAATAGTTTTTTGACTGAGACTTTAGGGTTTTCTATATACAATATTATATCATCTGCAAATAATGATAATTTTACTTCTTTTTTTACAATTTGGATGTCTTTTATTTCTTCTTGTCTGATTGCTGTGGCTAGGACTTCCAGGACTATGTTGAATAAGAGTGGTGAAAGGGGGTATCCCTGCCTTGTTCCTGATCTTAAGGGGATTGCTTTTAATTTTTGCCCATTGAGTATGATGTTGGCTGTGGGTTTGTCATAGATGGCCTTTATCATGTTGAGGTATGTTCCCTGTATTCCCACTTTGCTGAGAGTTTTGATTATGAATGATTGCTGGATTTATCAAATGCTTTTTCTGCATCTATTGAAATTATCATGTGGTTTTTCTCCTTCCTTTTGTTTATGTGATGAATCACATTGATTGATTTGCAAATATTATACCAGCCTTGCCTCCTCAGAATAAGTCCCACTTGATCATGGTGTATGATTTTTTTTTTTCATATATTGCTGGATCCGGTTTGCTAATATTTTGTTGAGGATTTTAGCATCTATATTCATCAGGGATATTGGCCTATAATTTTCTTTTTTTGTGTTGTCTTTGCCTGGTTTTGGAATCAGAATTATGCTCGCCTCATAAAAGGAGCTTGGAAGTCTTCCTTCCTCTTGAATTTTTTGAAATAGCTTGAGAAGGATAGGAGTTAGTTCTTCTTTGAATATTTGGTAGAATTTACTTGTGAAGCCATCAGGACCAAGACTTTTCTTTGTTGGGAGTTTTTTGATAATTGTTTCGATCTCATTTGTTGTAATCGGTCTGTTTAGGTTTTCTGATTCTTCCAGATTAATTTTTGGAAGATTGTATGTTTCAAGGAATTTGTCCATTTCATCTAGGTTGTCTAGTTTTTTGGCATACAGTTCTTCATAGTATTTTCTTACAATATTTTGTATTTCGGTTGTGTCAGTTGTTATTTCTCCACTCTCATTTCTAATTTTATTTATTTGAGTCCTCTTTTTTTCTTGGTGAGTCTGGTTAAAGGTTCATCGATCTTGTTTACCTTTTCAAAGAACCAGCTCCTGGTTTTATTGATCCTCTGTATTGTTTCTTTAGCCTCTATGTCATTTATTTCTGCTCTGATCTTTATTATTTCCTTCTTTCTACTATCTCTGGGCTTTACTTGCTGTTCTTTTTCTAGTTCTTTTAGATGCAGGATTAAGTTGTTTATTTGAGCTTTTTCTAGTTTCTTAAAGTATGCCTGTAGTGCTATGAACTTCCCTCTCAGTACTGCTTTTGCTGTGTCCCATAAATTTTGAGTTGTTGTATGCTCATTATCATTTGTTTCTAGGAATTTTTTTATTTCTTATTTGATCTCATTGTTAATCAATTCATTATTTAACAACCTGCTATTTAGTTTCCATGTGTTTGAGAATTTTTTAGTTTTTCTGTTGTGGTTGATTTCTAGTTTCATGCCATTGTGATCAGAGAAAATGCTTGATATGATTTCAATATTCTTAAATTTGTTGAGACTGCTTTTGTGCCCTAACATGTGGTCTATCCTAGAGAATGTACCATGAGCACTTGAAAAGAATGTATATTCTGCTGCTTTAGGGTGAAAGGTTCTGAAGATATCTATTAAATCAAATTGATCTAGTGTATCCTTTAAGTCTGCTGTTTCTTTGTTAATTTTCTTTCTTGAGGATCTATCTAGTGATGTTAGTGGGGTATTGAAATCCCCTACTATTATAGTATTGCTGTTGATCTTGCCCTTTATATCCATCAAAGTCTGCTTTATATATTTTGGTGCTCCTATATAAGGTGTGTAGATATTTATAATGGTTATATCTTCCTGTTGGATTGCTCCCTTCATCATTATATAGTGGCCTTCTTTATCAAAGGACTTAACTTTATGATACATTTTTTCTCTTTGAAATATTCTAGGACAGTGTCATATGGTGTTTCTTTGGAAATCCCCTATGTAACTTTTTCTAAATCAAAATAAATTCATGGGAGTGACATCACGGAAATGGCGCCGTGAGCAACGCGTCCGACAGATCTCCCCAAAATCTCAACAAATTTATCAACTAGAAACAGAAAACTTTATCCTTGGAGCATCCCGGAGTTCCACACACACACTGAAAGCGAAAGGACTGTTGCCGAGGAGGGAATATGCCTGTGGTGAGTCAACCCACACGTGCAGCTGCCCACGCCCCGGTCCGGAGAGTCCTGGCCACCGGAGTGCACTAAGAAGCCGCGCGCGCCCCGTGCTGCGGTCCGGGGAGTCCCGGCTACCGGCGTGCACTGAGAAGCCGCGTGCGCGCCCCGTGCTGCGGTCCGGGGAGTCCCGGCTACCGGCGTGCACTGAGAAGCGGCGCGTGCGCCCCGTGGAGCAGTCCGGGGAGTCCCGGCCACCAGCGTGCACTGAGAAGCCAAGCCCCATGCCACGGTCTGGGGAGTTCCGGCCACCGGCGCGCCCATGCCGCAGTCCGGGAGGGGCGCCAAACCTGTCTTTCCTAGTCGGGAGATTCTCTCCGTGGGCAGGGCACCTCACCCAGCCATTCAAGCTAACAATCAAGCGGTGGGGGAAGGGCGTGCAGGCAGCCTGAAATACTCTCTGGAGTACAACTGCGGATCCAATCACTGAAATTAGCTTAACCCACGAAATCTGCGCACCCATGGGGCTCTAATTGATAAGATCTCTCCCAGTTCAGCGATCCAAGACAAGAGGCATAATATTTTTCAGTGCCTTTCGCTAAAGGGGCGGGGGCAACTTCTGATTGACAGAGCCTCCATATTTAGGGATATACCTAACAAGAGGGACTTGGCAGATATTAAGATCTATACAGCAAGCAGCGAATAGTGCATCTTCTTCCCAGCCAAAACAGGCTACAAAGTGTGGAAAGCCTGGGTTGAGTGGTCCAACTGAATGGTAGCTGCTGAACAGTCACCTTGACAACAATTGACTCCCAGCCACACCTGATTACGCTGGAGGCTCTGACTGCCAGAGCCTTACCCAGAGCCTTGCGCTGAGTGAAGATAGAGTGGGGATTTCCCAGCTCTTTGAGCCTCTTACTCCCCAGACAGAAGCAGTGGCAGCCTCATAGCTGGATCACCAGGATGCTAATTCAGGAAGGGGAGACTAGGGGAGAGACTCCAGGAAAGCAAACTCTCTCATTGTTGGACTCTGCAAACGCCAACAAGCCTTGACTACCAGCGAGACTAAAGCCAATTATATGACATTGCCATAGAATCCTATCAACTGCAAATCCCTACCTAAGCATGACACAGGGGCAGAACCTGGGGTACAGAGTCACTGACCAGGAAGAGGGAGAGAAAAGAAAAAGGAAGAAGTTAACCTCTCAAAATCAAGAAAAATCCAGACTTTATAACTTGTTCCACTAATTCTTTGTTGTTGTTGTTTCTTTCTTCTTTCTTATTGCCTTTATTATTATTTGTATTTCCTCCACCTTGGTCCTTTTATTCTCTGCCCATCTTATGCTACCCTTTTCTTGAACTACACTACCCATGAGTGTTACATTTTATTTCTTTTCTTCATCCTTACACTCCTTTAAGGTTACACTCCAAAACCCTTAACTCTCACTCTCTCCCCTTTTGTTTTCTTTTTGTTTTGGGGGGTTTTTTTTTCCCCTTTCCTTTTTTTTTTCCTTCGTTTCTCTCTTTTTCTTATTTTTTCCTTTCTATTCGTTTCTTCTTTTCTCCTTTTACTTTTCCTCCCATTTAATCCTCAATCACGAACAAATTATTTAATTTGGGACTCAAGTTTTTTTGGTATTTTTTTGTTGTTTGTTCCTTTTTTTTCTTTTCTTTTCTGCTTTTGTTCTTGGTTTTTCTTTATTTGTTTGTTTTTGTGGCATTTTGGGTACTTTTTACATTGCTTTTTAACTCACTAGCATTCCGCCCAACCCAAAGTCTCCACTGTATTCAGGCTTCGCTCCACTTAATACAACAGATTTTTACTTATTATTTTTATTTTTTTCTACTTTAAATATTATTATTTTTTCTCTCCTTTTTTCTGTTTCCCTCTTATCCCTCTCATTATATCTCTTAGTTGACCATCACTTACAAGCAAATCATTTTATGCTTGTCTAAGATATTCTCCCTTTTTTTTTTTTTTTTTTTTTGCATTTAGTAAGTCCCTACTCCCTTTTTTGCCCCTTGAACTCTTCACCTCAAATCAGGCCCTCCATTATAGGCAGTTTTTGTTCCATTTAGCATAATATAATTCACAGGTCATCACGATATTTCCCTAAAGAGGTGAGAGGAGGGGAGGAGAAGAAAGAAAAAAGGGGGAAATAATAAATTATTACTTTTTTGTGTGTGTGGAGTGTTTTCCCTTTTTCTTCCCCCCCTTTTTATTCTTTATTAATTCTAATTAACACTATCAAGAAGACCACCTTCAGATGCCAATAAGAAAAAGGAAATCGAATATTATGGATACAAAAGATAGAGAGGTAACACAAATAGATGTGGAAAAATCTATGGAGAAAAGATTTAACATATTGGAAGCCTTGGAGCCAAATGACAGAGAATTTAAAATAGAAATCTTAAAAATACTCAGAGATATACAAGAAAACACAGAAAGGCAATTTAGGGAAATCAGAAAACAACTCAACAATCACAAAGAATATATTACCAAGGAAATTGAAACTATAAAAACAAATCAAACAGAAATGAAAAACTCAATTCACGAACTGAAAAACGAGATAACAAGCTTAGCTAATAGAACAGCCCAGATAGAAGATAGGATTAGTGAAATAGAAGACAAGCAACTTGAGGCACAACAGAGAGAAGAAGAAAGAGACTCAAAAATAATAAAAAATGAGAAAGCCCTACAGGAATTGTCTGACTCCATCAGAAAGAATAACATAAGAATAATAGGTATATCAGAGGGAGAAGAGAAAGAAAATGGAATGGAGAATATACTCAAACAAATAATAGATGAGAACTTCCCAAGCCTGTGGAAAAACTAAAGCCTCAAATTCAAGAAGCAAACAGAACACCGAGTTTTCTTAACCCCAACAAACCCACTCCAAGGCACATCATAATGAAGATGACACAAACCAATGACAAAGAAAAAATTCTCAAGGCAGCCAGGGAAAAGAAGAATACCACATATAAAGGAAGACCTATTAAATTATAATCAGATTTCTCAGCAGAAACTCTACAAGCTAGAAGAGAGTGGACCCCAATATTCAAAGCCCCGAAAGAGAAACTTTCAGCCAAGAATACTATACCCATCAAAGCTATCCTTCAAGTACGAAGGAGATATACGATGAGAGAATTTATCATCAGAAAGCCCCCACTCCAGGAAATACTAAAGAGGGTTTTCCTACCAGATTCAAAGAACAAAAGAAAACAAAACCACAAGTAACAGCTCCACCAAGAAAACAATAAAACCAAACTTAAACTGAGACAACAAAAGAAAAAAAAGGGGAGAAAAGATGAAGATTAACAGTAGCAAAGGATGATGAAGCGCAGAAATACTCATAAGAAAGGGTACTACAATGAATATGGTAGGTACCCTTTTCATTACTTAATGGTAACCACCCTTGAAAAAACCACCACAAAAACACTTGACTTAAAAAAGGTAGCAACAGAAGAAAGAAGTATGGGATACAAACAAACAAAAACAAACAATAGAAAAACAAAAGAGAAGAATCAAACAAGATACAAAACTAACAGAAAGCAATTTATAAAATGGCAATAGGGAACCCACAAGTGTCAATAATTACACTAAATGTAAATGGATTAAACTTACCAATAAAAAGACACAGAGTAGCAGAATGGATTAAAAAAGAAAATCCAACTGTATGCTGCCTACAAGAAACTCATCTAAGCAACAAGGATAAAAACAAATTCAAAGTGAAAGGCTGGAAAACAATACTCCAAGCAAACAACACCCAAAAAAAAGCAGATGTAGCAATACTCATATCTGATAATGCTGACTACAAGACAGAAAAAGTACTCAGAGACAAAAATGGTCATTTCATAATGATTAAGGGGACACTGAATCAAGAAGACATAAGAATCCTTAATATATATGCACCAAACCAAGGAGCACCAAAATATATAAGACAGCTACTTATTGACCTTAAAACAAAAACTGACAAAAATACAATCATACTTGGAGACCTCAATACACCGCTGATGGCTCTAGATCGGTCATCCAAACAGAGAATCAATAAAGATATAGTGGCCTTAAACGAAATACTAGAACACCTGGGTATGATAGACATCTACAGGACACTTCATCCCAAAGCGACAGAGTATATATTTTTCTCTAGTGTACATGGAACATTCTCAAGAATTGACCATATGTTGGGCCACGAAGACAATATCAGCAAATTTAGAAAAATTGAAATTGTACCAAGCATATTCTCTGATCATAAAGCCTTGAAACTAGAATTCAACTGTAAAAAAGAGGGGGGAAAACCCACAAAATTGTGGAAACTAAACAACATACTTCTAAAAAATGAATGTGTCAAAGAAGAAATAAGCGCAGAGATCAAAAGATATATACAGACAAATGAAAATGAAAATACAACATATCAGAATCTCTGGGATGCAGCAAAAGCAATAATAAGAGGAAAGTTCATATCACTTCAGGCCTATATGAACAAACAAGAGAGAGCCGAAGTAAACCACTTAACTTCACACCTTAAGGAGCTAGAAAAAGAAGAACAAAGACAACCCAAAACCAGCCGAAGAGAGGAGATAATAAAAATCAGAGCAGAAATAAACAAAATAGAGAACAGAAAAACTATAGAAAAAATCAATAAAACAAGGAGCTGGTTTTTTGAAAAGATCAACAAAATCGACAAACCCTTGGCAAGACTCACCAAGGAAAAAAGACACAGGACTCAAATAAATAAAATCCAAAATGAAAGAGGAGAAATCCTCACAGACATCATAGATATACAAAGAATTATTGTAGAATACTATGAAAAACTATATGCCACCAAATACAACAATCTAGAAGAAATGGATAAATTCCTAGAACAATACAACCTTCCTAAACTGAGTCAAGAAGAAGCAGAAAGCCTAAACAGACCAATCAGCAGGGAGGAAATAGAAAAAACTATTAAAATCCTCCCCAAAAATAAAAGTCCAGGCCCAGACGGTTATACTAGTGAATTCTATCAAACATTCAAAGAAGACTTGGTTCCTATTCTCCTCAAAGTCTTCCAAAAAATTGAAGAAGAAGCAATACTTCCAAACACATTTTATGAGGCCAACATAACCCTCATACCAAAACCAGGCAAGGATGGCACAAAGAAAGAAAACTACAGACCAATATCTCTAATGAATACAGATGCTAAAATGCTAAACAAAATACTAGCAAATCGAATACAACAACATATTAAAAAAATAATACATCATGATCAAGTGGAATTCATCCCAGAATCTCAAGGATGGTTCAACACACGTAAAACGGTTAACGTAATATACCATATCAACAAAACAAAGAACAAAAACCACATGATCTTATCAATAGACGCAGAAAAGGCTTTTGATAAAATACTACACAATTTTATGTTTAAGACTCTCAACAAAATGGGTATAGAAGGAAAATATCTCAACATGATAAAGGCCATATATGATAAACCATCAGCCAACATCATATTAAATGGCGTAAAACTGAGGACTTTCCACCTTAAATCAGGAACATGACAGGGTTGTCCACTCTCTCCACTCTTATTTAACGTGGTGCTAGAAGTTCTGGCCAGAGCAATCAGACAAGACAAAGAAATAAAAGGCATCCATATCGGAAAAGAAGAAGTAAAGGTATCACTTTTTGCTGATGATATGATCCTATACATCGAAAACCCGAAGGACTCCACAAAAAGATTACTAGAAACAATAAACCAATACAGTAAGGTCGCAGGATACAAAATTAACATACAAAAATCCATAGCCTTTCTATATGCCAACAATGAAATATTAGAAAACGAACTCAAAAAAATAATCCCTTTCACGATTGCAACAAAAAAAATAAAATAACTAGGAATAAACATAACAAAGAATGTAAAGGACCTATATAACGAAAACTACAAGGCATTGCTAAGAGATATAGAAAAGGACACAATGAAATGGAAAAATATTCCTTGTTCTTGGATAGGAAGAACAAATATAATTAAAATGGCCATATTACCCAAAGTAATATATAAATTTAATGCAATTCCCATCAAAATTCCTATGACATTTTTTAAAAAAATGGAACAAAAAATCATAAGATTTATATGGAACTATAAAAAACCCCGAATAGCCAAAGCAATCCTAAGGAAAAAGAATGAAGCTGGGGGCATTACAATACCTGACTTTAAACTATATTATAGGGCCACAATAATCAAAACTGCATGGTATTGGCAGAAAAATAGACACTCAGACCAATGGAACAGAATAGAAAGCCCAGAAATAAAACAACATATATATGGTCAAATAATCTTTGATAAAGGGGCCAACAACACACAATGGAGAAAAGAAAGCCTCTTCAACAAATGGTGTTGGGAAAACTGGAAAGCCACATGCAAAAGAATGAAACTCGACTACAGCCTGTCCCCGTGTACTAAAATTAATTCAAAATGGATCAAAGACCTAAATATAAGATCTGAAACAATAAAGTACATAGAAGAAGACATAGGTACTAAACTCATGGACCTGGGTTTTAAAGAACATTTTATGAACTTGACTCCAATGGCAAGAGAAGTGAAGGCAAAGATAAATGAATGGGACTACATCAGAATAAAAAGTTTTTGCTCAGCAAGAGAAACTGATATCAAAATAAACAGACAGCCAACTAAATGGGAACTGATATTTTCAAACAACAGCTCAGATAAGGGCCTAATATCCAAAATTTACAAAGAACTCATAAAACTCAACAACAAACAAACAAACAATCCAATAAAAAAATGGGAAGAGGACATGAACAGACACTTCTCCCAGGAAGAAATACAAATGGCCAACAGATATATGAAAAGATGCTCACCTTCATTAGTTATTAGAGAAATGCAAATCAAAACTACAATGAGATACCACCTCACCCCTGTTAGATTAGCTATTATCAACAAGACGGGTAATAGCAAATGTTGGAGAGGCTGTGGAGAAAAAGGAACCCTCATACACTGTTGGTGGGAATGTAAAGTAGTACAACCAATATGGAAGAAAGTATGGTGGTTCCTCAAAAAACTGAAAATAGAACTTCCTTATGACCCAGCAATCCCTCTACTGGGTATATACCCCAAAACCTCAGAATCATTGATACGTAAAGACACATGTAGCCCCATGTTCATTGCAGCATTGTTCACAGTGGCCAAGACATGGAAACAACCAAAAAACCCTTCAATAGAAGACTGGATAAAGAAGATGTGGCACATATACACTATGGAATACTACTCAGCCATAAGAAATGATGACATCAGATCATTTACAGCAAAATGGTGGGATCTTGATAACATTATACAGAGTGAAATAAGTAAATCAGAAAAAAACAAGAACTACATGATTCCATACATTGGTGGAACATAAAAACGAGACTAAGAGACATGGACAAGAGAGTGGTGGTTACCAGGGGTGGGGGGAGCGAGGACGCAGGAGGGAGGGAGGGAGAGAGTTAGGGGGAGGGGGAGGGGCACAGAGAAAACTAGACAGAGGGTGACGGAGGACAATCTGACTCTAGGTGAGGGGTATGCAACATAATTTAATGACAAGATAACCTAGACATGTTTTCTTTGAATATATGTACCCTGAATTATTAATGTCATCCCATTAACATTAATAAAAATTTATTAAAAAATAAAAATAAATAAATTCATCTAGTTTTTCTCTTGATTGTTTATGATACTGAGAGACAAAATACCCCATTAAGGTAGTAATGGCAACCATAGCCCCTGACCAGGTAGCACAGTTGGTAAGAGTGTCATCCCTATACACAATGGTTGTGGGTTCATTCCCTGGTCAGAGCACATACAATCAACTAATGGGCCCTGGCCAGTTGGCTCACTGGTAGAGCATAGCCCCAGCATGGGGAAGTCCTGGGTTCAATTCCCTGTCAGGACACATAGGAGAAGCGACCATCTGCTTCTCCACCCCTCCCCTTCTCACTTCTCTTTCATCTCCTCTCCTGCAGCCATGGCTCATTCAAGCAAGTTGGCCCCAGGCGCTGAGGATGGCACCATGGCCTCACTTCAGAAGCTAAAATAGCTCAGTTGCTGAGCAACAGAGCAACCCCAGATGTGGGTTGCCGAGCAGGAGGCTTGTGGGATGTGGATTCTGGTCAGGGTGCATGCAGGAGTTTGTCTCTCTGCCTCCCCACCTCTCAAAAAAAAAAAAAAAGAATCAGCCAATGCATGCATAAATAGTGGGACAATAAATTTCTATTTCTCTCTCTCCCTTCCTCTCTCTCTCTCTAAAATCAATTTTAAAATATTTCCTTAAAAAGTAACAACAGTGACCATTTATATCTATGTACCTTCCTTCTACTCGGTCACCTCTAAGGTGAACATGTGTAGATTTGGGCTCATATCTCAGACCACAGAACTAGGAGGTCTCAGTCAGTCTGATTCAGTCTCCAAGTTCTGCCTCCTAAAAATGACAGCTGCTGCAGACAGCAAAAAAGAATTGTTTTCTAAAGAGTGAAAATCAGCAGCAAAGGAAATTATTTTGGGCGTTGGATTTTTTGTTTGGTTTTGTTTCTCACACATCTTGCTTGCCAAGTCAGGTGCAGATCATCAGCTTACAGAAGGGCAGTGAGGGCGAGGAAAGAGAGACACAGTGCAGGGTTCACTCTCGCACTCTCCCCTTGCCCTGTGAGCACCTGGGTGACCTCAATTTAGATACATCTTCATGAAAAAGAACATGGCACTCCAGGATACTAGGACACCGGCTACAGGGTCTGGGACTTAGAAGACCCAGGTTCTAGCTTAGTGGCTACAGGCTACTAATGAACACTTTGCACCCTTCAGCTGCCCCACTGTACAAGAAGGGGTGACCAGAGACCTGGAATTGAGCTAGAACTCCATGCTGCTCATGGGAACACTGTGCGTCATCCACCTCCAGACCCACCAATTAGATGATCCAATACATTGCAGCACCCAAACCTGTAGTAGCCAAAACCCGTTTTCCAGTCTCCAAGTGGACCCTTCCTTCTGACAAATGGGCAGGTACAGCTCCAACTTCCCCCCTTGGAGCTGTTTTCTTATTTCTGTGTCACTTAAGTTCACAAAAATCGGTGCATTTTCCTTCCCCAAATGGCCCACCCATTGCATAAGGGCCTCTTCCATGTAAAGTAAAATTCTACTTCAGTTTCTTCTACCCCACTGAGCTGGTTATGAGTCCTGTGATGATGGAGGAAACATGTAAGAAATAATTTTAACTGTGGGCTATAAACCTCCCCAAGTCACATTTACAGGGGCCAAAAACAGTCCAGAAAGGGGGACTCTCCCAAAAACTTTTAAGTGTTCATTTCAAGTTGGATTTTAGCAGCTAAGTGTATGACCAACCTATTGGTGTCTGCAGGCAACACCTTTCCAGAGAAAACCCTAAGTCATCGTGGCTTATCTGCACAAACACAACTGGCACCTGTGGGGGACTGTCAGAGAAAGTCTGCAAGTGACAGGTTGATGAATAGAATAAACCAGGTCACTTTCAGAAGCTTAGATGCACCACTCTGAACACACCCTGCCAGTCCTTCCTAAGATCCATGTCTGGTCATGAACAAACAGGTGAATGGTCCACGTGGGCACTCCATGTGGGCATTACCATCTGGTCCATCCAAGTGGCAACCCAGGACAAAAGGGAGCAGCCCAGAATGGCAGCTGAAAAAAGGGCCGGACACTCACCAGTTTATACTCTCAGTTTGTCTTTCTTCTGGCCCTATTCAGATTCAGAGGTTTCTAGACTGCTTTAGGCCTTCTGCCAAGAGTTCACAGGCTCCTGGATGTCTCCTCCTCCCAACCTGTTTGGGATAAGGAAGCTGGTGACAGGGTTATGATTGAGGACGAGGGTTGAACGTTTTTACCCAGAAGGTGCCTTCTCCAGCCTCAGGCTTCTTCCCTTTCCCTCCCTTGTCCTGCTCCAGGGCCTCATGTTCTGCTTGTCATCACCACTACCATCCTGCCTTCAGCCCTCCATCATCACCAGTGCCTCTCTGCATGACTCCAGGCACAAGAGTCTGTGGGGGTCACTGCATGAACCTGGCCCCTCTCGGTTGCCAAGGGTTTTCTCTGGGTCATGCTCCTGTATGCAGACTGCTCCTCCCTAGGAATCTGCTGCTGCTTCATTTCCCCTAACATTGCACTAGAAGGTGAGCTGCCCAAGTCCTGTCTCTTAGTCATCTTTGTTCCCTGATGCATCTCTGGGACTTAAACAGTGCCTGGCGTCTAGCAGGTGCTGAAGAAACATTTGGCTGATTGAATTCAGTTGAATTAAGATCCATACCTTCCACAGAGTTGCTCTGTCTAGGATTCTGGCCCCTCTAAAGATGAACACTTCCTGCATCTCAACTTAGCTGAGTCCCTGGCTGCCTCCAAACCCTACAGGACAAAGTGCAGCTTGTACAAATGGTGACATGTCTGAGGTCTGCTAGCTGCAGGTTGTCAGTGTTAGTGCATGGCACACGTGAAGCCATTTGACCTCAACAATTCTGAAATTCTATTATTCTTCTCATTCCACAGGTGAAAAAAAGAAAAAAAGATGAAGTTCAAGGGTATTAAATCAGTTGCTCTAAATTCATTGGTGTAAGGAACAGTGGTTGAAATTCAGGTCTGCCTGACTCCCAATCCAGATAGTTTGATTCTTTTATTGCCAAAGAGTCTGCTCAGTATTTCAGTCAGACAGTCCAGAGCAGTGGTCCTCGTGTGTTCTTATGTCAGGACCCCATTTGACACTGAAAGTGATCAAGGACTCAGGACAGCCTTCATTTATATAAGTTATATATTCAAAATTAAAAGAGAGAATTTTAACATACTCATTTATTTTAAAATAACAATAAGTTACCCCTTTGCATGTTAACATATCTCTATGAAAAATAATCTTATTTTCCAGAACAAAATATCTAATGAAAAGAATGGCTTTGTTTTACATTTTTACAAACATCTCCACTGGTCTTAACAGAAGACAGCTGGACTCCCGTAGCTCCTCTTGCATTCAGTCTGTTGGCAAAACTCTAGCCTTACAGAGGTCTGCAGTTGAAACAGTGAGGTGTATTTTAATACTCTTTTCAGATACTATGGGTATTCTTTTTTGATCCTATTCCAAAACTCAACAAGTGGTAGTCTTTTTTAAAATTAGCTGCACTGTAGCCTGACCAAGCAGTGGAGCAGAGGATGGAGCATCAGCCTAGGATGCTGAGGACCCAGGTTCAAGACTCCTGGGTCGCCAGCTTGAGCATAAGCTCATCTGGCTTGAGTGTGGGCTCACCAGCTTAAGCACAGGGTCCCCAGCTTGAGTATGGAATCATAGACATGACCCAATGGCTGCTGACTTGAGCCCAGAGGTCATTGGCTTGAGCAAGGGATCACTGGTTCAGCTGGAGTCCCCCGGTCAAGGCACATATGAGAAAGCAATCAATGAAGAGCTAAGGTACCATAACATGAACTAATATGAACTAAGAGTTGATGCTCTCTCTCCGTCCCAGTCTGTCTGTCTCTCCCTCTCAAAAAAAAAAAAAAGAATTAGTTGCACTGTAGAATAAAAAAAATGGATTTTTGTAACTGCTATGTTACAAAATGTTTGGGTCTGTTTTGCACTTTTAATGAATCTTTGGCCATTCCATGATTTTGTAGCTTTATAAATCCATCATTTTGAAAATGTTGGTTCACTGAGTCATGCAGACCTTCTTGGTATGCAGTGAAAAACTCCACTGAACACTCACTCCCAAGAGGGTGAGGCTGGCAAAGGCAACCAAAGCCCAGTATTGTTTTTGTTGACATAGCATTAAGTTTTGACCTTGCTAACTCCCTGAAGAGTCTCGGGTGCTCCCAGTGTCCCCAGACCACACTCTAAGAACTGCTGGTCTGTGGTATAAATTGAATGGTCACTGAATGAAAACTCTTGTTCATGAAAAAAATTTAAAAATTAAGTCTGATAATTTTAACATTGAAAATGAAAACAAAAGTATATTCAATTCAGTGTGTGAAACTAAGAATGTGAGTGCACAGGAGTTACAAAACAGTAAAAAAATCCACTCTAGGTCTGAGTATGTGTGAATGTGTGTGTGTGTGTGTGTGTGTGTGTGTGTGCGCGCGCGTGCGTGCACGCGTGCATGCGTGTTGTGTGGTCTACATTTGACTGGCCTAGGCCGCTAGCTACTTGTGACTCCAAATCACATCCCTGCCATGGCTCTGGGGACTGCCCTCCCATGAGCTGATTGGTTGCTGGAGAGTATGGGATGAGCAGAGGCCTGTAGGGGCCAGTGGCAGAGGGTGGCAGAGAGGAGGAAAGGCTTGGTGGAGGACCTTGATGGAAGGGCAGGCTAGAGTGAGTGTGGAAGTTTATCCAGGTTGAAGTGGGACTACACATTGTTCCATCTGGCTCTGCTGAAAAATGGTGAATACAGCTTGTAGAGTTTGTAGCCAGTCAGAGTGACCAGCAGGCTTCGGAGGAGGCCGCTCAGGGCCAGAAATGCACCTGACCAGGCAACTTCCACGTGCTACATTGGCTAGACTGAGCTATAAACACGCTTCCAGGGCCCAGTGACCTGCGAAGTGTCCCACACCTGTTCAGCTCTATCATTTTTATATTATATATTTGTTGTTTTCTTTTTTTAATAGCATACTTTGCTGAATTCTAATTTATATGCAGGGTACACAAACCCAAAATTTATATAGCTTTATAACATTTTGCATAAGATTCTTGTGTCCTCACCACCCAGGTAAAGGTAAAAGAATTACATTACACCAGTGAGTTTTCCCACACTCTTTCCCACTGAATACCTTCCACCCCTATTCTCAAAGGAACTTCTATCCTCTGTCACCATAGGTTAGTTTTTACAGTTCTTGAACTTCATCTACTGGGAAAAAACACAAATACATGCAGACTAAACAACCAATGGATCAAAGAGGAAATCAAACAAGAAATCAAAACTACCTTGAGACAAATGAAAATAAAATCATAACTTCCCAAAATTTAGGGGCTGTAGCAAAAGCAGTTCTAAGAGGGAAATTCATAGCTTTATAAGCCTACCTTAAGAACAAGAAAATCTCAAATTAAATGATCTAACTTTGCCTGACCAGGTGGTGGTGCAGTGGATAGAGCGTCGGACTGGGATGCAGAGGACCCAGGTTCAAAACCCCTAGGTCACCAGCTTGAGTGCAGGCTCATCTGTTTGAGCAAGGCTCACCAGCTTGAGCCCAACATCACTGGCTTGAGCAAGGGGTCACTCGGTCTGCTGTAGCCCCCCCGGCCAAGGCACATATGAGAAAGTAATCAATGAACGATTAAGGTGCTGCAAAGAAGAATTGATGCTTATCATCTCTCTCCCTTCCTGCAGCCTGTCTGTCTCTGTCCCTCCCTCTGACTATCTCTGTCTCTGTCACAAAAAACAACAACAACAAACAAAAATCTAACTTTATACCTAAAGGAACTAGAAATAGAAGAACAAACCAAACCCAAAGTATGTAGAAGGAATGGAACAATGAAGGTCACAGTGGAAATAAATGAAATAGAAACCAAAAAGGCAATAAAAGATAAGTGAAACGAAGAGCTAGTCCTTTGAAAGGATAAATAAAATTGACAAACCTCTTGACTCATCAAGAAAAAAGAGAGCCCAAATAAAATCAGAAATAAAAAAGGAGAGATTCCAACTGATGCACAGAATATAAAGGATTATAAAGAATACTGTGGATAATTATATGCTGACAAATTGGACAACCTAGAAGAAATGGATAAATTTCTAGAAACATGCAACATTCCAAGACTGAATTAGGAAGAAACAGACAATCTGATCAGATTGATTACCAACAATGAAATAGAGTCAGTAATCAAAAAAGTCCAAACAGGACCAGGTAGCTTCACAGGTGGTTTTTATCAAACATTCAAAGAAGAAATATTACCTGTCCTTTCCAAACTATCCCCAAAAATTAGAGTTATGCTCTCTTCAAACACCTGCCTGACCCCCACCCTGGCACCCCCTGGCCTCTGTGTAAATAAGAGGGTCCGCAGGCCTGACACTAACCAGGGGGCCTCAGGACATTGTCCTTGCCCCGTTTTTCCTAATCACCCCTACCCCCCAACCCCTCATGGGAAAGAAGGAGGTGAACGCCTGCTGGAGGTGGCCCGCCCCTGCTGGGCTGTGGTAAAGCAGTGGGCAGGGAGACTGATCAGGGCAAAGAGCCCAGCAGTGCTGGACCTGAGCCACTGGGAACTCAGTTTTGAAGTTTTAAAGGCTCAAGTCATACTTCTCTTTGCAGCCATTTCTCCTTGAGAGATATTAATTTGGGGTCTGGGGCCACGAACCATTAAGGGACACAGTGTCCTCCCTTCAGAACAAACTATGCTCTCTGGCCCCCAGTCGCTGGGCAATATAGTGAGGGGGGGTGTCCTCAGGGGATTCAGACCCAGAGCTCATGGGCTCTCCCCAGCACATCTGCCAGATAGCCAGCGCACTGCCCGGGTACCACAGCGGTCTGGCCTGTCTGCCTTTTGCCCGCCCTCCCTGCTGCCTGCCCAGGGCGTGTTGCCTCGTCCTCCACCCAGTCAGAGTGAGGTAGGAGATCCCAGGGAGGTAGGAGATCACAGTCGCCTGCCGCCTGCCGGGGAGCTGTGTGGGGAGCAGCACCTGAAAGATGCGCCCAGGGGTTGCCGGTGAGTGCGACTTCCACCGCCAAAGGAGGATAAGTCCCGGAAACCGGGCAGAGGGATAGTGGCCGCCTCACAATTCCAGGGTCCGGCCTGCTGAACCTGAGGGTGGGGCTGGCGCTGTGGCCAAGTCTCCTCTCTGACCGGAACGGGAATGCGGGCAGCCAGCCCGGCAGAGGTGAATACTCTGGGGTTGGGAGCAGGTCGAGTAAACTCTACAGGGTTTACTCGAGCTCCTCTTGCCTGTTCCCACCTGCGCATCTGGGATTCCTGGCAGGGGGCTCAGTGAGTGTGATGTTTAGGCTGGAAAGTAAGTACTGTATTGTGGGAGCCAGGACTCAAGGAGCTCCGGGGGAGGGGGGGGTCCTTTTCTGGGAGAGCAGGTGCCTCCAGACAGCCTGGACCTACTGGGCCAGCAGGGGGCTGCCAGCTGCACGTAGAGGCACTTGTGAGCTCTACTTGGGGATCCTCTGCTAAGTCAGCAGTCATTAGCCACAGGTCCAATGACAGGACAGTAAAACAGCCCTTTTTAAGTCACCTGCGAATATGGGTAGGCGAGAAGTGGGGACTAATTAATGTGGAATGCCCCATCATCGCTGATGCTGTTCAGGCAGCATTTTTTCTAGGGCTGATTGTATTTTTATCCTCGTTTATCAAACTACTTCAGACTGTGGAATGGTTGGGGGAAGAATAGGGGAGAGGAAAGAAAAAAGGCAATTTCATCAGTCTTTTTATCTCACAAAGCCTGTCTTTCTGGCTGTGGCCTCTGCCGTCTGTCACTTCCCCGCCTCTCTCTAGAGGCGTTCCAGGGTGCAGGTGTTAACCAGCCACCTCTGTCACACTTGCCCTTCCCAAGTGGTTTTGCTGTTTTCTTTCTAGAACCTGTGGAGTCTGGATTCCTCTTGAAGTCAGGCAGCACATCTTGTACAGGACTGGAAAGTTCTCTTGGTCCCTACTGAGATAATTTCTCTGGCTTGGGACAGCAGGTCATCAGCCATGAGGTTTCTTAGACCAGCACTTCCAGTGCTAGCTTCTGGTTGTGTGGTCGGTCACACTCCATAAAGTTCTAAACACCACCTTTCTGCTCCGTTCCCAAAGTGTAAGAAAGCCACATTTGAGGATTTATTATTATTATTGTCATGTTTTCTACAAAACTATTTATTTCTGAACTGCCTTTGGTAACTTCTGTGAATTGTAGGATACACAAGTGGACATAGATCTTTGGGGGGCAGGGAGGAAACACCTCCCTTGGGGCACTGAAGTCCACTATCACTGTCTTGGAAGGATTTTTCACTCTATTACATGCTTATCTCATTTTGCTGGTTAGTAGAAAATGCTTTCTTACCCCAAGCCGCAGAAGTCATTCATGAGCTGTGAGGTCTTTTCATTTAAGCTTTGTCGTGACACTAGGTTTGTATTTGTCTGGCTGTGTGTGGTTGAGAGAAAGCTCACCTGCAGAAATTCAGAGCCATGTCACCTTTGACTTTGTGAACTAAATGTTTGGCAAAGTTCTTGGAAGCAACATTTTCGTGAATACAGTCAGTCACCAAGTCTGGCCCAGGCAGACCACTTATAGGAAGGATGTTCAGGTTGTATGTTTGGAATGAGTTAAGCAGCCAACGTCCTTCACCTATGATATGCAGTCATCCTAGTTCCTTGAAATGGGGGTGGGGGTCGGCATGTCAGCCTTTGCATGTGGGTTACCTTGCAAACCAGCCTTGGTGTCCAGGTGTGGTGTCTCCCAATCTTTTTGCCATAAAGCCTCTGTCAACAGGACAGTGACAACAGTGGACACTGAGGCCAGCAGGGCCTGGAGACACAAAGCAGCCAAGTCCCAAGTACAGTTCACCTACCCTCCGCCCTCCTGACCCCTCAAACACAAGAGGTACATGTGTGGCTATCTCCAGGGTGAGGGCACTTGTCTTGTGTTGGCTGGGCTGTCAGTGACAAATAGCTTCCTCATTCCATCTTGTCCTCTTTCTTACGAGTTGGAGGAAACCCCACCAGTGGAAGTGAGCTCAGAGGTGCTCTCTTCAGGGCCCCGGGACTGGAGAGGTGGGTCATCATGAGACCTCTGAACTGTGAGGTTTGCTTTCTTCTCCAATGTCAGTGTCCAGAGCCAGCCTAAGAGTCCTAAGAATCGGCAGGTGCATGATGGAAGGACACGCACACGCATGCACACATGCATACTAATTGAGGATTTCAAGGAGGAAGTTCACTAACTTCCTGCCTGTGCTCAGGGCTGCCTTTTGCTCTGAGGTGGAAGTGTGTAGGACCGTGTGTCTGTGAGCCCATGATGACTTTATTACCTTACAAGAAAAGGTTGGGTCCTGGTTACGGAATCACAGAAGGTTCCTGGACTTTGTGTACTTACCCCCTCCTGCCCAACCTCTGAAGCTGCTGGACCCACTCCCACCAGGGCGGGCCCACCTGGGGACCAGAAGCCCTCTCAGCTAAGTCTCAACTACCACCTTTTCCAAGACAAATCCTTACCTGTGCCCGCCTGGTGCTAGATTCTTCTCTGCTGTCCAGTGCCCCACCTGCTCTGCCATCACCTCCAGGGACTGGTCTCTCCTGGTGTAGCTGTCCGGCCCAAGGACAGGCTGAACCACAGCTCTCCAAGTGCTGCCTGCCTGCTCCTTGTCCCTTACCTCTTAGCTCCTAAGCCTGCCTCCCTTGCGCATCTTGGAGGCTTTCATGACTTGTGTTAGACCTGTGCATGGGTTACATATGGCTCACCACTAGCCAGTGTCCCATCTTTGCCTTTGGACCTACCCTCCCATCCTGGCATGGCCCTGGCTCTAGGTCTTGGCTTCTCCCAGCCACCACAGGAAACCAGACTGTCCCCAGCCTGGAGGTCATCAGTAGCACCCCCTTGCCCAGCCCACAGATACTTCGCAGCCTTCCTAGGAGTCCTGAAAAGTGTACAGGGGCGGGAGCTCGTTGTCTTGCTGGTGGGCAACCCCAGTCGGTAGTTCCACTTGTGAAAAGCCACAAGCGTTGTTATTCACTCTTCATTTCATTCCCTGTCACATCCGTCTATTCATCCTTGTTCATCTGGTGACAAAATGGTGTCTTCTTCCGAGTGCCTGTTCTTTACACATTTGAAAGGAAGCATTATAATTCTTTTTAGTCTTCTCCAAGCCAAACAGCCACTATTTGCTCAAAGATCTTGTGTGTGATGTAGTGACTAGAGCAGGGGTTGGGAACCTATGGCTCGCAAGCCAGATGTGGCTCTTTTGATGGCTGCATCTAGCTCACAGACAAATCTTTAATAAGAAAAAAAAACTTTAAAAATATAAAACATTCTCATGTATTACAATCCATTCATTTCCTATCACTCATGTTCATGGTTGCAGGTGGCTGGAGCCAATCACAGCTGTCCTTCGGGACAACACCAAATTTTTATTGGATAATGTGTAATATACACGGGTCGTTGTATGGCTCTCACAGAATTACATTTTAAAATATGTGGCATTCATGGCTCTCTCGGCCAAAAAATTTCCCGACCCCTGGACTAGAAGATCCTCTGAGTACTCTCTGGTTTGCCAGTTGTTTTCTTCAAATATGACCCTTAGATAAAATAGTCCCCTTGTGACCTGACACACACACGACACCGTGGACTATTGTTTCTGCTGAACTCAAAACAGTCAGGGCTGACTCTGGGTTTCCAGCAGCCACCTCTCCCAGTTCACCCAGTGTGTACCCAGCAGCACTTTCTGGAATGCCGTGCGGCCCGTGCACTGCTCTAGGTATGCAGGCAGTCCTGTAGGGAAGGGACCCGTGGTGTGCCCCACCAGCAAGGCAAGTGAAGAGCTTCCATAGGCTGCCTGTGCCAGTCATGGGTGCATGGTAGGCTGCACTGAGGTCGGGTCCCATGGCTGTTGGCAGGGCCTTGAAGAGAAGGAGAGGGAGGTGGGTGGGGATCTGTGCTGGAGAGCAGAGGGACAGACTCCTAGAGAGGTGTAGAGCTGGGGCGGGCCACCTCCCAGGCAGGTCGGCATGGGTGCAGCACAGGGCGAACGGGAACTCCAGGAGAGGGACCTCCATACCCAGGGCTCTCGTTTGTTTTCTGTGGCTACTTTGCCAGCTTTGGGATGTCCTGTGAGTCCTAGAAACAGCAGTGGCCACACTGTCCAGGTAGTTTGCGTTTGGAATTTCCCCGGCATGATGGTCTAAAGAGCATGGGGACTGTGTCGTTTAGATGTTAACATTTGAGAAAGTTCTAAGGCCCAATCCAGCAACAACATAACAGTGTAGCCTTGAAGACATTCATATCTTGTTTGTGTTATCTGCTTCTGTCTCCCTCCAATGCCTGGTCCCAGCTAAGTGGTTGGTGTTCATTAAAGCAGCCTGGGGCCCTTGCCTGACCCCACCTCCCAGGAGTAGTTTCTCTTCAGAGCACCCTGCTGACACTCGTGAATGAATGCACATGGGGGGGGGCAGGAGAGCTTGGAGCGGGTCTGCCTGATGGCACCTGCCCTGGCATTGGCATCCACATCCTGTCTGCTCTGTCTTCAGGCACGTTGAGAGCACTGCTCTTCATCTTTGCCTCCACATGCGCCTGGTACTCTGGGTACCTGCTGGCAGAGCTAATTCCAGACGTTCCCCTGTCCAGTGCCATCTACACCATCCAGAGCATTGGTGAGAGGCCTATCCTCAAAGGTCAGTACCACCGACCACGTACCGCCAGCCATGGCAGACTAAGAACTCTGCAGCTCAGCTCAGGGGTGGGCAGTGGCTTCTGGAAAATTTTACACTGATGACGACAGCAAGGAGGAGGAGGTAATATCTGCTCCTTCTGTTTCTGCACCAGTCCCACCCCTGCTCATCCTATGGGAGATTCCAAGTCCACTCATGCTATTAGGAAAGCAAACGAAGGAACTCTGTGTGCAGGTTGTGTTCAGTGAAAAGGTGTGTTTGGAATACAACTCAGATTGGGAATGCAGTGAAATTACAAAGCAGCTGCTCACAATGACATTGGGACCAGGCGGTGGCACAGTAGATAGAGTGTCAGACTGGGATGCTGAGGACCCAGGTTCGAAACTCCGAGGTCTCCAGGTTGAACCCGCACTTATCTGGCTTGAGCATGGGCTCACCAGATTGAGCAGAGGAGTCTCTGGCTTGAGTGTGGGATCATAGACAATGACATTGGATAATGTGTGGGCTGCTGAAATAATAAGCTGTACCCCTTTTCAAAGTCTCATGAATAAATATGCTGGTATATTTCTAATACAGAAATAAATTACACAAAGTTAATTTGCACAAATATAAAGAATTGGGGAATAATAAAAAAATTGTATCGGATTGAATTACCTTTTATAGTCAGAAAAAAAAAACACCTACTAGAAATTGTTGTGACTGGGTGTTTGCATTTAATAAGGTCTTCACAGTGAATTTGCGCAGAATAAGACAGACTAACTGCATACAGACTGGGGTGGGGCCCAGCACCATGGGAGTCCCTGCTTGTGCAGGGCATGGGAGATGCCCTCGAAGTGCTTACACTCTCATTCCCCCACTTTCCCCACAAAATTAGAAGTCTGTCCTGGACACAGCTTCCTCCAGGCGCTGCCTTTAACACCAGACATTTTGGAAGGAATCATTCCCATGGTTCCTGATTCAGCCATCGCATGCCATGGATGTTGGCTAAATGACCAGCCATGGGCAGTGATTCCCAACTCTTAAAATTGTTATGCCTACAAAACATCCCCTCCCTTTTGGATATTTGTTATTTTAAGACAAAAGCAGATTAAATTAACTTTGTATCTTTAAGGGAATTTCTGAAGCTTCTAATGAAAATTGGTGACCCCTTCCCCACTGCTATGTCTCCGCACAGCCTTGGGACGTGCGGGTGTGAAGCCCTGGGACAAAACGGCCATGTTCAAGGTCAAGCAGTGGGCTCACCCAATAAATCCTTGCATGATGCTAACTGTTATATTCTTGTTCATTACAGCACCAGCCCCCAAAAGGCAAAAATGTGACCACTGGTCCCCATGCCCCCCGAATACCTATGCCTACAGGTTGCTCAGCGGTGGTGGCAGAAACAAGTATGCCAAAATCTGCTTTGAGGATGAGCTGTAAGTACTGGTGTGAAAAGGGGAACTACAACTTCCCCACTCAATCCCTTTTCTCCTCTGAGGCTGACTGAGCAGCGAGTCTGTCCCCAGAGAGAAGGGCACATCCTCGACCTGAAGCAGAGACTGGGAGTCTCTGGACTGGGAATGCTGTGCTCCTTGGGGAGGGTGTGCCTTGTGGGTGTGTCCTCGTGCGGACCAGTGCATGCCTTCATGGGACAACCATTACAAAGCACATGGACTGGGAGCTTATACAACAGAAATGTGTTCTCTCCAAGTTCAGGAGGCTTGGAGTCCAAGGTCAGGGTGTGGGCAGGACTTGTTCCTTCTGTGGCTGTGCGAGAGAATCTGTCCATGCCTCGTTCCTTGGCATGTAGGTGGCTGTCTTCTCCCTGAGTCTTGTATCATCTCCTTCCGGGTGAGTATCTGTGTCCAAATTTCCCCTTTTATAAAGGAGAGCAGTCCTGTTGGCACACCGATCTGGGGTGACCTGTTACACTGCAGGCAGCAAGGTTGCTCTTGAGGCCGCTGCACAGCCGTCACCTGGCCTCCCTCTCCACCCTCATCCTGGGGATGACCTTTGCCTCCCTCTCTGGAGCTTCAGCCCATTTCCAGGATATTCAGGAACACAATATGTTCCACCTTCTCAGTTCCCTCCCTAGTTTTGCTAGACCACATCCTCTAATAACATCCCAAGAAAAACGTAGAAGGAGAGGTAAAAATTTTAAAGATTGTTCGTGTTTAAAGTATATTCATTCTCCTTAACCATTCATTGATAGTTCGGCCGAGTATCAATTCTCTATATATTAGAAATAATTTCTGCTTCATATTGTAAGGTCATTGCCTGGAACCAGATTACCCTCTCACCAGCAATATTCAAGTGTGGTAACTAACCATGAGAAAGTGCTCCTTGGGTCTCCAGCAGTGGGGCATTCATTGACCCAGAGGTCCCATTGCTGCATCCTGAAAGCGATAGAGGTCATACATCCATGGGCTGCTTCAAGCAGGTGACAGAGCACTTTTAAAGTTGACAATATCCATGATATTTGTTGAAGGTGGTAAGGCAGACTTTATCCAAGGTGGGCCATGGAAATCACTGCAGGGACCTCTGCAATGGGATCTTGCAGTGGGAGGAATAGACTAAACTTAACTCCAAATACAGCATGGGTAAGTGGGAATTATAGTCAAGGAGCAAGGTGGGGTCAGTGCATAGAAAATGACTAAGAGGAAACATCAGGCTTCAGAGGGATTCTGCTAAACTGACCTAACAGGGTTCTTGCTGAAGACCGGCTGGGGTAATTGGACCTCATCTGGGCATAAGGTGTGGAGGGTGAGGAACCAAATCAGACAGGGAAGGTGATCAGATATCAAAGGTGGGGTTCTACTTAAACTGACTAAGCAGAATTCTTGCTAAAACTGGACAATGAAGAGATAGGCACTGTTGTCCAAAAGTTAGGCCAGTTAAAAAAGAGCTCTGGAGAGCCTGAGTAAAGAGTTGAGTGCAGGAGAGAATCTTGGCCAGCCCAGAGGGCTACCAGGCAGGCCCATTCCTGGGAGACATGGGTTCCAGTATGCCCAGTGGCCTTGCTGAATGCTACCAAGACTGCACAGCAGCCTGGTCCACCCAAGCTTTCTCTCTCTTTCCTTCACTTAGGGTCAGGCCTGCAGTGTGGTCTGACAGCTCTCCCCAGTTAACACTGTCCCCCACCCCATCTTCTCTCATAGGCATTTCCCCCAGTAAAAATTCTTCTGCCTTTAATCCTGTTCTGCTGTCTGCTTCTCAGAGGACTCAGATTAACTTAATGAGAATGACTGTTTCCCCACCATTCGTCCAACACTTGTTGGCCATTATTCTGGCCTTTGCCATTGTGGGAGATGAAACTTGGAGTTCGGGTCAGATTTTTACTTTGTGATTACTCTTGCTGTGAGTGAGTTGAAGATCTCTTTATGCTAAATCTTTGTATGTATTTTTTGTCAACTATATTTTCATATGTCTTGCCCAGTTTTATTTCTGTCTTTGGCCATTTTTATTGACTTGTAAGATTCTTGATATAGTTTGTCTTTTTATTTATTAAAATGGTATTTCTAAATATGCTTATACCTTAGTTACCATATGATCTTTACAAAGCAAAGAAACTATAACCGTATAGTGAAAGCAAAAATTTTTAAATTTAAAAAAACAATAAAAACAAACAAACAAAAAACAACATGATGGTTTTACAAACAAGTATACGTCACATAATAGTAAGTGGTCTGAAAACTGCCAATTAAAGGTGCCCACTGTTCCCATTCCCTTAAGACATTTTAGTTTCTGATTTATCTTTTCTAGTGTTTGTTTTTATGTTAAAAATAAACAAATTTCATATGTATAATTAGTCTATATCCATGTTTGTGTCTTAAATTTGTATATGTACATATACATGTGTGAGTGTATTTATGTGTGTAAAAGGTAGCAAAATCTATACACAGTTTCTCACTTTTTCACTTAATAGTGTAATAGAGATCATCCATATCAGTACACAGAGATTGTTCTCATTCCAATTTATAGGTACATAATATTCTATACATGGGTGTATCAGAGTTTATTCAATCAGATCTACTTTGGTAGAAGTTTTTAATGGAAATCTTTTAGTATTACAGGTAATACTGCAATTAATAACCTTGTGAATCTGTTGTTTTGAATTAGTTATAATAAAGCGAATACCTGTGTAATCACCATTCAAGCTAAGAAATAGACTATCGCCAGACCAGTGGTGGCACAGTGGATAGGGTGCTGACCCAGAATGCTGAGATCGCCAGTTTGAAACCTGAAGTCATTGGCCTGAGTGTAGGCTCACTGGCTTGAGCACAAGGTGCTTGACATGATCCCGAGGTTGCCAGCTTGAGCCCAAGGCTGCCAGCTTTAGTAAGGGGTTGCCGGCTAGGCTTGAGCCTGAGGTCACCAATACAATCCCCAGTCAGAGCATGTACAAAAAGCAATCAATGCACAACTAAGTGGAGCAACAAGTTGATGCTTCTCTCTTTCTCTCTCTCCTCCTGTCTCTCTCCCTCTCAAAAAGAAAAGAAAATAAAAAAATATAGAGTCTATCTGGTACCAGCCTGTCATGAGTCCTCTGTGCACCCCTTCCCAAATGCAGCCCCCTCTCCTTACTGCCCATGGTAACCTCTATTCTTTCTTTCATAGTGATCATTTCCTTGCTTTGCTTTTCTTGATAGTTTTATAGCCTGACTCTGCATGGCATAACACTATTGTTATTTTATCTGTTTTGAACTTTACATTAATATAATATAAAACCATATAGTCTTTTATGTCTTACTTATTTCACTCAAAATTATATCTGTGAAAATTACCCTTGATTTTGGGTAAAGTTCCATTGTTTTTCTTGGTAAGTCAGCTAATAATTTAATTGTTGATATTATGACAATAACGGCCTTTTTCTCCCTCTCTGATTTCCTTTAAGAATGTTTGCTTATCTTTGGCCTTCAACACTTGTACCATGCTGTGTCTCTTGTTGTTGTTTTATCTTTCTTGGAATTTATTGAGCTTCTTTAATATGTATGTATTGAAGTCTTTCATCGCATTTAATAAATTCTTTGTTATTACATTTTCTGCCCCATTTTTTCATCTTTCTCTGAGACTCTTAGTGAAACATGTCAACCTTCATTATTATAATCTCAATAACCTACAGTCTCTTTTTATTTTCCATTTTGTATATTTCTGTCCTTCATGTGAACAGAGCTGTTTCCCTCTGAACTGCTTTCCAGCTTACTAATTCTTTCTTCTACTGTGCCTAATTTGTTAAACCCTTCTATTAGCTACTAATTTCAGTTATTATATTACTTTAGTTTTAAAACCTCCTTTTGGTTCTTTTTTTAATCTTTATTTCATTTTTTGAAGTTTACAGTTCTGAAATTTTCAACTTTATTTATTATCTTATGTCCAATATTAAGTATAGTTAGTTTAAAGTCTGTTGGATAATATTACTCTTTGGAGCCCTGTGAGCCTTTCACTATTATCTATTGTTTTCTGCGGTTCCATTGGCTCTTGTTTTTGCTGGCTTCTTTCCTTATGTGCCAGATTACATTTGATAGTGTACCAGGCAGTACATTTGAAATTTGTTTGTTTCTTTTCCAATTAAGGCATTAGATGATAATATCATCTTCTTCTGAGAACTTTTGTTAACATTTGTCAGGGACCTGAAATCATTAGCAGAATATAAAGATCTGAATAAATGTTAAAGATTAAGATTCTTCTAATCACATAGTAGGCTGCAATTATGCAAGTTTTTATTTATTTCTGTTACACTCTCACTTTTAGGATTCAGCCCTCTTTCATTCCAACCCAAATACAACAGGGAGGCGGGATGGAATCGAAGATGGCCCTCCCTTTGATGGGCTCTGGTTTCCAACTTTTGTCCCCTTAGCCTCACATGGTTGTCAGAAGTGGGACTCACCTTCTTAGACACTGTTTCTAGAATCAGCAAATATTTCCAGAATACAAGTGGCATTAAATTCTGAGCTCAGCACCTTGACATTTAGTCTTCTCCAAAATCTTGGCCTAGAATTTTTTACTAATATAACATATTCAAGAAGATCTTTTTTTAAGTCTTTTTTTAGTGTTTTTTTTTTATGGAAGAATATATTCAAATTATCTAATTTTCCATTATTGTAAATGGAAGCTTCTTTTTCAGTGCTTATGGAATATTCTCTAAAATCTAAAAGCTACTCCTCCAAAAAGGACTTAGCCTAAGAGCAGAATATTCTAGTGCCATATTCACTACTCCAATGCATGGGAAAAGGAGAACAGCTTCCACGTTTTCCACATTTTCTTTTTTATGAAACAAATTTGTCACTTATTCTAAAACTTTACAGAGGATTTGTGCATACATATGTGACATTCCAAAGATCTTCAGAACTAATTACCATCTCCAAGAAAGTTAGTCTTCTTCCTTGAAATTGACATTCATATTCCCTGATTTAAAGCAAAGAATTAAGTGAAGTACTAGACTTACTGAAGGAGATAAGCCGGGTTGCATTTTGTGGTCAGATAAAAGGACCACAAGAGTTCTGCATCAATACACTGAGGGGGAAAGAATGTCTATAAGTTGATACCAGACTTGGGTTAGATCTGTCTCTTTGGTTCACCTCTTCTACTTCATTTTAGTAAAACAGAACAATGAATGCTCGGGAGGAGGTTGAGGATTTAGTGTGTGGGGGAGGAATGTTTGTAAAGAGCCTGTGCTAGAAAAAATTTAGATTTTTCTCTCCCAGGCTCTTTGTCTAAATTATAAGATTACATGTGGTGTCCAGGTTCCCTGAGGGACTGAGTCTAGAGGAACTTGGTTATAGCAGTGTGTGGAGTGAGTGTGAGGGTGACTGTCAAGGGATCTGGGTCCGGCTGGTACACATGTGAGTAGGAACAATGTGACAATGGATGGGGCAGTGACTCTCCCAGAAGACATCACGGGGCAGGAAGGGCCACCCTCTGCTTGGTGGAAAAGGAGTTCTTTGACCAGCACTTTTTTACCTTTCAGGCTCATCAGAGAAAAGACTGGAAATGTTGGGAGTGGAATAAATATTGCCATTGTCAATTGTGAGTTATGAGATGTTTTTCTTTAAAAGCTCTGTGATTGGAATTTCAAAGATACTTTGGTTTTTCAATGGTTTTTTCACTCAATCTAGGTTTCTATTTTAATACACTTTTTAAATTATATATTAATGGGTCCTGGCCGCTTAGCTCAGTGAATAGAGCATCAGCCTGGCATATGGCATCCTGGGTTTGATCCACTGCAGTCAAGGAACACAGGAGAAGTGACCATCTGCTTCTCTTTCCCTCCCTCCTTTTCTCACAGCCAGTGTCTCCATTGGTTCGAGTGTTGGCCTCAGGTGCTGAGGATACCTTGGCGATTAGAGTATCAGCCCCAGACAGGGATTGCCAGGTGGATTCCAGTTCAGACCATTCCAGTTCTGTCTCTGTGCCTCCCCTCTTCTATCAAAAAAAAAAAAAAAAAAAAAAATATATATATATATATATATATATATATATATATATATATATATATATAATTACTTTTTCAATGCTTCACTTAACAGATTATTTGTGGTTCCAAAAACAAAACTGAAGCCAAGTATAGATTAAACAAACAAACAAAGAAGGACTGGCAGAGGCTGGGTGAAACAATTCAAGCAGACCTGGGGCCACAGACTGTCCTGGATTTGAGCCTCAATTTTGCTCTCAGATTACTAGTAGCTCAACAGAGGGTGATACCACCAGCCAGTTCCTGCCTCTGTGTGACAGAAGGGACCCCTGATAATAACAATCGTGGCAGGTTTGGGAAAGGGGTTTTGTATGGTGTCCCTGGGAGCAAGCTGTCAAGTAATCCAGTGACAGCGGGATCATAGGAACTCAGGACAGGATGTGCCCAGCACGGAAATCCAGAGGGCAACCTAAAGCACGAAGCAGAAAGGGCCGAGGTGGGGACTCTGGGTCTCTGCTGGGAGACACAGGTGCAGCAGGAAAGTGTAGAGTCAACCCTGTCGGGAAACAGACGGGCAGGAAGTTTCAGAGCAGCTACAGATCCCAGTCTCCCTGACCGGCCTTGGGAACAGACGGGCAGGAAGTTCCAGAGCAACTACAGACCCCAGTCTCCCTGACCGGCCTTGGGAACAGACGGGCAGGAAGTTCCAGAGCAACTACAGATCCCAGTCTCCCTGACCGGCCTTGGGAACAGCCCTCGGGCAGGCAGCCACATTCCTCAGCGGGCTGCTGGCAGCCATGCTTCCTGGAAAGAGACAGGGAAGAAACAGGCCAGGTTGAGAACTCTGGTGCCACAAATACACCCTGAGTCCCATGAACTTTCTTTTAAAAGCTCTTCCTTTTATTTTCAGATGTGACTGGGAAAGTGATAGCAACGCGATATTTTGCTATGAACGAAGGTGGTAAGACAACTTTCCTGTTAAAATTTAAATAAATTATAAACATAAATTAAGATTTGAAAAACACACTAATAATACCAACATTCTTATTTTGTCTACTAAGCAAATTACCAAAAGTTCATGTTGCATATTCTAGAACGGTCGTCCACAAGTCCTCTGAGTCACTGAGTTCATATAATACAGTTTGAAGGCATTATCTAGAAAATTCCTTTTCTCTGGTCACACTTGTCCTGAATCTTTTCCTTCTGTTCTTTCATTGGATGACAAGAAAGAGACTTTTTAAAATCAAATAAGGCAGTCAGCATTCAGCCCTGAATGTCATCCTAATGACTGCCCTGTGCCTGGTGTCCACTGGGCTTGGCACACACATCTCTGGGCCCAACGATGCCCACCCCCCTTCAATGGTTTCTCCATTCTGGGCATTGGGTATTGGCTACAATTGTCAGTCAGGATATAGCAGCCCATTTTTATTTTTATTTAACACCGAGAGTTATTAAAAATAAGCTCTATAAAGATAATGGAGAAGAGTCACGAGAAATGCCTGGGGGCCCTTCATGAGAATTAGGCATTTTTTACTCTGCAGCTGACTTAAACATAACTATAAATAACAAGCCCCAGTGGTAAATACTGGGGTTGGAGATTCACTTTCTTTTTTCCTGAAAGGCATAGACAAGCCTCTCAGCAAAGACTTCCCCATGTAGGGTCTGGTGTGTAGTCCTCGTCTCTGTCCTGCACATCAGTTCCTGGAGATGCTCTGACCTGGGATGCTTGTGCATGGGTCAGGGCTTCCTTAGTAATTGCAGAGGACGAAAAGCTGAAATGCCATTGGCATGGTGCAGAGAGGAGCTCTAGGGAGGGAGACCTCACAGTATCAGGTATACAGACACTGAGCACTGAGCAAGCAGAGCACATGGGGCAAGAGTCTCAGTTAACAGAGCTCCTAATGCTGGTTTGCATTGACCCAACAGAGAATTCTGGACCAATGACAAAGTTCATTCAGGGTGCTCCTGAGAAGTCCCTGCTCTTCATGGTGACCCACAATGATGGCAGCAGCCGGTGAGTGTGTACAACTTTGTCACAGCAGTGAGGATGGGGAAGAGAAGCAGCAGGGCAGAGAGCTGAGTCCCTCTGCACCCTCTAGGAAGCAACAAAATGCCAAGAAGCAAGATACTTATTTAAAGAAAAGGAGTGGAGGCCATGACAAAATAGACTGCAGCTCTTGGACACAGCATTTTCCACATCTCTTTAACCTCAGACTTTATTTTTTATAGAACTTCTTACCAGACTGAAGTTTTTTGTTGTTTTTTTTCAGACTGAAGTTTTTTGATGCATACTCAGAAAAACTCAGATTTCACTCATTTTGGAAAATCTGAACTTGTTACTTTTTTCTTTTCCTTTCTACACTCCTTCCTTAGCTTACTCTTAAGTTCACCCTTTTGCAATGGGAGTAGATTTGGGATTGGTTCTTCTTTTCTGATGCTGGCTTTGTTGAATGTGAAAGAGATGGTTTTGACCTTTGCTTTCATCTTTCCACAACTTCTGCCACTTTATTTTGTGGTCAGTGAACAGGAGGGTCAGCAAGGAGTGGAAATTGTTTTGTCTGAGTGTGACAGGGTGTTTGACCTTGGAGACACAAGGACTTTTCGAAGTTGAGAGTTAAAAGTCTGTGCCCAAAATTGAGTCTTAGAGTCCTGGATGTTGTCACATGTTTAATTAGAAACCTGACTTAATCAGCCAGCATGGGTGCTGTTCTCCTCCTGTTTACACCCCAGGAAGGCATTACTGTAGAAACCTCAGTCCTAGGACAAGCACAGTGTGACACACAGGAGTCCTCACGCAAGACATTCAGAGACTCTCCCTTTTGTCTCCCAGACTGAAGGAGGATGCCAAGAAGGCCATAGAAGCACTTGGAAGCAAAGAAATCAGGAATATGCGATTCAGGTCAAGCTGGGTATTTCTTGCAGCGAAAGGCTTTAAACTTCCTGCAGGACTTCAGAGAGAGAAGGTAAGTGGTGGTTCTTGTTATTTTAAGTATAGTTCAGCAGTTCTCAACCTGTGGGTCGCGACCCCGCCCACAGGTTGAGAACCATTGGTATAGTTGGTTTATCATATTATATTAGTTTCAGGTGTACAATATAGTGATTCAACATTTACATACCTTACAATGTGATCACCACTCTAAGTCTAATACCATCTGTCACTGTGTAAACTTACCACAAGGTGAGTGGTTTTTAAATGTCCCTTCTCACAAATGGTTGGTATAGTATGGGCTGTGTTTTGAAAGGTTCCCAGTCCATTACAACTCCCTGTCTCTAAACACATCCCTGCATAGAGTGCATCCCACACAGAGCGATGCAGAGATGCTAGCCCAGTCTGACCATTTACCTCCCCACTCAGGAGTCCTCGTTCGTAAAGCTGGGAAAAATCACACCTTCCACGCATTAGGAAGAATGTTCTTTGACATGTCATTATAGGTGAAACCATCCATGCTAAAATGTTTGGCAACTTTTCTCAGTAGATCAGCATTAGAAAGACACTTGACTGAAGTTTCAATTCTCAAATCTCTTTAAAAATAGAAAATTCTGAATGGGCTATTGGTATGGACTTTCCATCATGGTGCAGCCAACATAGTCCACTCTCTCCTTTGCCTCCGTGTGGGGATAGTAACAGTGCTTACCATTAAGGTGGTTCTGAGACCACTCAAGCCTGAAGTGCTTACTGCAGGACAAGCACCGGACACTGAATTAACGTGGCTTTTGTTGTTGTCATAATTGTTCATGTTTGATTTGAAGCCCTTTTATTCATCAAAACAAAGTGAACAGCAAATGAATGAAGTTCTAATATATTAACTTAGTCACCTCTGAAAATCCCTGCTTAGAGTTGGGGACATATTGTAGGATTTATCAGCTGAAGCCTCCAGGGATGGTAGCAGTATCTTTCAAATGGTGCTGAGGCACAACGGGGAGCTTCCTGCCTGCCACAGAGCAGGACCTCCGGCTCTCCTTGAGAGAATGGCCTCTATCCACAGGCTAGAAATTCAAATGAGGCAGAGATTTGAATGGCACCAGGTTGTGCTACAAGTTGCTTTTGACTTCAGGTGAGGACATTTAGTCCCAGTTTCCTCCTTGCACTGTCTGGCATGGAGATGGTTTGGAAGGAAGACAAACGGAAACGGGCAGTGGCCAAGCCTCTGCCATGCAGGCAGGACCACCGCGGTGGAAGAGGGGGGAATGGTTTGGGTGGATGTGATTTCAGTGCACCTCACAGCCAGGTAACTTGTGACTGGTGCCCAAGGGAAGCCCTCTAGCTTCTCTGACCCTTTATTGTAGCCCTCTGGAAGCTCAGAATTCACGGCAATTTTAGCATGCATCTGAAAAAGCGCATTTTTTCCTTGTAACACCCATGTCCCTCCACAGCTGGGAAGCCAGTTCTGCAGAACATGCCAGGAGCATATACTGAGGGCCCCCGCCAAGACCACCCATTACTAATGATCGGGTTTGGACACCCAGTGTATTTGAGACCTCGTGGACTTGTCCTAGTGAGTGAGGCATTCCCGGGGCTCCGTGTGGTGCCTCTCCCTGGGCCACCACTGCCTGGACTGGCAGAGGGGTGAGGTGAGCCAGGTGCAGTTGGGAGAGGGGGCTTGGTGTCCAGGGTCAGGTGTGATCCTGAACAAGCCACTTTGCATCTCCGGGCTTGAGTTTTCTGATCTATGTAATGCAAGGAAAGCTATGCACTTCTTTAGCTCCTGTGACGTGGGTGTGTACTTCATTTACCCATGGCTTTCCTCAGGCTGACTCTGAAATGATACAGGACCCCCTCTCCTCCACCCTTTGTAGAGAATGAGTAACAATCTGGCATTTCATGGGTCTCTACGTTTCATCTACCTACCTGTGTGGCTTTAGGCAAGTCACTCAATTTCTCTGTCCCTCAGAGTCAGCCCCTGTGAGGAAGGGATAAAGATAGCACCTATCACACAAGAGTCATTGAGGATTAAGTGAGAACATGTGGAGCTCGGCAAGGACCTGAGCACAGAGTCCTGCAACCCAGAGCTTCCCTGCTCTTCCCAGCCAGCCTGCCCCACTGTCCTTCCCAAACTGAGTCTCCTTAAGAAGCCCTGAGGGCCAGGCCCTGGGCCGGCCAACTGAACTATTGTCGAACCCCAGAGCGTGGGGTCTGCTGGGGGTTCCATTGTGTAGGGAGGGACCCACTGCATTGATCTTCCTGAGGAAATAGATGCTTTTTTCCATGTGCACACCCAAACCACCACCCAAAACTCCAGCTGGCTTTTTTATAGAAACTGACAAACAGATCTTAAAATTCATGTGAAAATTCAAGGGATCCAGAATAACCAAAACAATCTTTAAAAAGAATGAAGTTGGAGGACTCACACTTCCCAGTTTGAAAACTCACTGTCATAGTCATCAAGACAGTATGGTACTGGTGTAAGACAAACATGTCAACCCATGGAATCAAATAGAGGGTTCAAAAATAAAACCTCACTTTTTTCGTCATTTGATTTTTCAAAAGGGTGCCAAAACCACTTTATATGGAATGAGTAGTCTTTTCAACACGTGACACTCACATGCAGAAGAATGAATTTGGGGCCCTACATCACACCAGATATGGAAATTAAGTCAAAATGGGCCAAATGACTAAATGTAGGAACCAGAACCATTAAACTCTTAGAAAACATAACCATAAATCTTTGTGACCTTGAATTAGGTACTGATTTCTTAGATACAAAACCAAAAGCATAAACAACAGCAAAACAATATGCATTGCATCAGAATTTAAAACTTCTGTACATCAAAGGACAGCACCAAAAAAGTGGGAGAAAAAAAATTGCAAATACAAGACTGATACCCAGAATTTATAAAGAACTCTTACAGCTCAATAACAAAAAGACAAATAACCCAATTCTAAAGTGGACATAGGATCTGAATAAACATATTTTCAAAGAAGATACACAGATGGCCAGCAAGCACATGAGAAGATGCTCGTAATTTGCCATTAGGAATGTGCAAACAGAAGCCACATGAGATACTAATTTATCCTCACTGGGATGACTGGAATAAAAACATCATAAAGAGTGTTGACAAGGAAGTGGAAACTTTGGAACCTTCATGTGCTACTGCAGAAATGTAATAATAGAACTGCATTGGGAAAAATTCTGGAAGATATTCAAAAACTAAGGCATATTGTTACCATGTTACTTAACAATTCCACTCCTAGATATAGATCCAAGAGGATGAAAACATGTCCACGCAAAAACTTGTACATGAACGTGCATTATTTATAATAACCAAAAACTAGAAACAACCCAAATGTCTTATTAATACACTGCTCACAAAAATTAGGGCATCAGGGAACATGCAGATACTTCAGTACTTTCAGCCTTTTGTACCGTGCATTTTCACCAATGAAATAAAAGTTGGTTTTGCATCTCATTTGCATAATCAAACAACTTTCTCTGACTTGTCGTTTGCTTTCCTGATGTTCTTGTTTAATTTAAAAAATATCAAATGCTCTTTTTATTGCTTCATATTTATTATGAAATATCCCCTAATTTTTGTGAGGAGTATATATAAAAGAAATATAAATAAAATATTGAATAGCCATACACTTGAATATTATTCAGAAACAAAGTACTGGTACACACTGCAACATGGGTGAATCTAGAAAACATGCTAGATGAAGAAAACCAATTTCCTTTAAATGAAATTTGCAGAATAGAGAAAATTCATAGAGACAGAAAGTAGACTAGTGAATGCCTGGGGCTGCGAGGGACAGGGAATGGCTGTGTATGGGGAAAATAGCCTAAAATTGATTGTGATGGTTACATAACTCTGCAACTATACTGAAAACCATTGAAGTGTGCACTCCGGGTGAAATTTATAGTATGTCAATTACAGGTCAAAGCTGTTATATAAAAAAGGATCTATAACTAGAATTCCAAAGTTTAGAATGCATATTATATTTTAAGCATTAAGTTAAGAGTATGCTGTTCAATATAGCATCTACTAATGAAATTTGCATTTACATTTATTATGTTTGCATTAAATTTATTAAAATTAAATAAAACTTAAAATTCAATTCATCCATCGCTCACAGTAGGCACATTTCAAGTACTCGATAGCCAGTCATGGCTAGTGACTATTCTATTGGAAAGTGTCAGTCACAGAATATTTACATCATTGCAGAAAGTTCTGGTGCTGCATACCCACCTGGTTCAAATAGTATTAGGAAGCATGTTGAGAGGAAATCAAGTGCCCAGAGTGGGTTGGAGCAAATTCCATTCTAGGAAGTGATTCTCTTTAATCACTTCCTAGAATGGAAGTTCTTGGCTATAGGACTTTGCTCATAGCTGAAATGTTAAATATTCATTGATTAGCAAATACTTAAAATTATTTTCTTTCCTTTACACAGATCAACCACTCTGATAATGCAAAGAACAGATACTTGGGGTGGCCCGCAGAAATACAGATAGAAGGCTGCATACTGAAAGAATCAAGCTAATAACATTGTACAGACTTAATAAGTCTGGGGATTTTGTAGACAGATGAATCATGGAATGGCCCATGAACCTTATTGTACAGTCAATATTTGATTTTTTGAGTTTATTGTCAACCATTCAATATTTGCCGGTTATATGAAATTGCACACAGTATTGTTATGTCAATATTTATGCAGAAGATTTTAATGAGTGGGAAGACTGAAATGAATGGAAGTTGTTAAAGGAAGGGATTTAACCTGGAAAGGAGAGGATTGGCTGAAGGAACACTGCTTGTCCACGTGTGAAGTTATTTTATGATCAGATCTAAGTTTGAAATATCCCCTAATTTTTGTGGAGTATATATAAAAGAAATATAAATAAAATATTGAATAGCCATACACTGGAATATTATTCAAGTAGTCCAGACAGCTCTGCAGAGAGAAAATCTTTATTCCATTATCAGCAAGCACACTGTCCTTCAGGACAGTCATCTCCTAGTAGAACGAACAACAGTCAGAGGGCTTGGCAAAGCTGCCTTGGTCAACTTCAGCTGAGCCCTGATTTCTTCCCGTGAATCCATGAACTTGCTCTTTCATTGCACAAATCTGGCCACCTCCTGAGCCTTCTGCCACCGAGGGCGCAGTAGTGAAGGGGCACAGTCTCTTTCTTCCTATACAGGTGTCACTCCAGTGGCTGGCCCCATTTAATGAGGTGGGGAGGGAAGAGATCTGACAGGGCAAGGAGGGTCTGGCCTCAGGTGGACATGTCAGACTTTTATAGAAGAGGCATCATTAGCACTGTGTATCCAAGATACATACACTGTGTCCAATGATGCATCTGATTTGGAGTTAAGGCAATCAGGGCATTGCCAAGAACTCATCCTAACCATCTTTTCCAGCCTGGCTACCAGAAAAGCTAGAGGCCTTTGATGCCAGGTTCATATAGCTTCTCTGAGCCTCTAATTTCTCATTTGTCAGATGGGGAAAGTAGGATCAATGAATGAGTTTAAGCATTCTTATCAGCAGGAGTCCTTTTTAAAACATGGTAGCACATGGCACCCTGAATCTCAGCATCCTTGTCATATCAAACCACCTAAATTTCAGTGGCTGATGACAGCACCAATTTCTCCTTTGCATTATGTGTGGGCCACAGGTCAGCTGCGGCTCAGTCCTGAGCACTGGGTGGGAGCCAGGCCAGAGGAGAGTCCCTACCAAGCACAGAAGCCAGAGAGAACAGAAATCCACATGTCCCCAGAACTCCCGCCAGGACCCGGTGTGAGCCTTATCTCCTCACATCTGTTACCCAGGTCTAACCAGGCATGTTGACAGTGTGGCAGTGGGTGGGGTGACTGTCCTCATTTGTGAGCCAAAAATACAGTGACTGTTTCTTGTTTTTTTTTAGGTTTTTTAACTTTTATTGGTATTTATTTTATTCTGACTTTACTCTCAGACCATAAGTATTTGTTTCTTCAGTTTCTCTAGGATATCTTTTTCTTCTGCACAACTTCCTCTTTAAAGTGACATCCTTCAGACACTTGGTGGCTTTTCGAATATGCATAGCCTTGATGGCCTGGGAAGTTTCACGAGTGTTCTTAAAATGAACATGAAGATTTGAACCTACTGAACTCCGTGATTTTGTGGAGGTTTCTGGGTCAATTGAATAGCGAACCATTTGCAGAGGTCACCTCTGGCTACTTTCCAGAAAAGCAGGACCACAGTGACAGTTAACAGCCAGGCAGTGCTCAGGGCCACAGAGGAACTGGGGCCTGCTGGACCCCTGCCCTAGGCAGTGGTCTCCCAGGGAGCTGGGGCCCCTCCCTGCAGAGCAATCTGCAGACCACGACATGAGATCCTGCATAAGGCTCTAAGTGAGCTAGTAAGCTACATTTCCTCTGCCCCCCAAAATACATACATTGAATCTTAACCACAAGCACCTCAAAATGTGCCCTTATTTGGAGGATGCATCTTATTTGGAAATAAAGTCACTGCAATTATAATAAGTTAGAGTAGGGTGGCCCCTAAGGCAAGAAAATTGGTGTCCTTATTAAAAGGGTGAATTTGGACACAGACACACAGGCAGGGAGAACACCATGTGAAGAGGAAGGCAGAGAGCGGTTTGATGCTTCTACAAGCCAGGAACCCAAAGATGGCCAGCAAACTCTTTCCTGGGGGAGAGGGTGGGACCGATTGTCCCCTAGAGCCTTTGGTGGGGGCATGGCCCTGCCTAACCCAGGTCTTGGACTTCTGACCTTAAAAACTGTGAGAGAATAAATTTCTGTTGTCTAAGCCACTCAGATTCTGGTGCTCTGTAGGGTAGACCCCAGGACACTAACAGAGTTCTCTTTAGGTCTTTAGGTTTTAAACAGTTTGGTACCCATTGCTTTCCTGTATTTTTAAAAAGGGTGGGAAGGGCTGATTTGTTTGTTTGTTTTTTTAACTCGGGCTGAAATGCCTACAGTTTCAGTGTTGGTCTTCACTGACTGTAACAGGCGAAGCTGCAGGAGCAACCCCTGGCAGGCAACTCCAGACGTCCTGCCTGGGGCTGGGAAGCTCCTGTGACACTTCTGGGCTCTTTCATCTCAGCTGCCGCTGCGGCTCTCACTGGTGCGTCCTGGACAGGGCACAGGGTGCTGAGACTGGCATTGCTCCCTGGCCCCAGCTCTGGGGAAAACCTCAAGTATCTTTGCACGAGGCCACCTGCTGCTTGCCTGGAAAGCTTGGGACACCTGTCCAAAAATAGAGACCTCTCCTACAAACTTCTTCCTCGGTTGGGGCTTTGGCAGAAGTATTTCTTTTCCAGGTTTGTGTTTTCTACTTAAATTTCCATTGTATACCATTAAATAAACTGGTGATCAGGGGGTAGAACAGCTTCCACAGATGACCAGTTTTGAGATTTCTTGCCCAGATACTGGCTTGTGGTTCAGGTGTTGTTGCAGTAATTTCTTCTAGCAGGCCACATCTGACACCCTGAACATTGTAGTGGGGCACTGTCCCAACATGATCATCAACCCAGGGTCCCCTTCTTTGTGCTCCCTGCTCGGTGTTTCTCCCTTCAGAGCCTGGAGACCTCAAAGTGGGGTGAGGGTGTCCATCCCCCACTCTGCAGGGGCGGGAGTCCAAGTGGAAACCAATCCCCTGTCTGGGTTCTGGACCCCCTAAGTGCCCAGCTGCAGAGCAGGAGTGCCCTCATGGAAAAGGCAGCAGGAGGGGAACCACACAGAGCAGGGGTGCCAGGTGCTGGGGACAGAGGGGGGATGGGCAAGGCACAGGGGGTGTTCAGGGCAGTGAAACTACTCCGTATGACACTGTGATGGGGGCCACATGTTTTTACACATTTCTCCAAACCCACAGAATGCACAACACCCGGAGTGAACCCCAAGGCAAGCTGGAGACTCTGGGTGAGGATGACGTGTCACTGTAGGCTCAGCAGTTGTAGCAAGTACCCTGCTTTGGGGGGATGTTGGTAGTGAGGGAGGCTGTGGGGTGGGGGGAGTAAATATGGGGATTTTCTGTGCCTTCAACTCAATTTTACTGCGAAGCTAAACTGATCTAGAAAAGTAAAGTTTGTTATAAGAGGGGGAAAAGCTACCAAGGAGAATAAGACTTACATGGGCAACAAGCCCTGAGTGTCCCTGCCCCACCACAGGCAGAGCCAGTGGGAGTGTTCCCCACAGAGGACTGTAGACCTTGCCCCTCCCCATGCCAGGGCCAAAGCAGGGCACAGTAGGGGGCTGGAAGCAACTGCTTCCACAGAGAGAGGGGCCGGCCTCTTGCTCTCTACCCTCTATCCTCTGAGAGCCTTTCCTGGCCCCTCTCAGCACTTTTGTTATCAAGATTCCTGGACTTTTTGTCACTAGAAAGGGTCCAGCCTGGAGCGGGTCTGCCCAGGGCTGGCCAGTAGTGTGTGAGTTCTTGACTTCCCTCAGGAAAGATTTTACAGCAAGAGTCCAGGAAGGACTTAGGGTAGAAGAGGCAATGTTGCACTCGCCGGGTAAAACAAACACTAGAGACGTTTGGAGAGTTTCAGACAAAGTTTTATGGCCAAGAGAAAAAGAAAAAGAAAAAAAAAAAAAAAAAAACCTGCGCAGGGGTGAGCTCAGGTGCAGTCACCAGAGTCACACCGAGCGCCTACAGTCTAGGGGTTTTTATAGCGTAGCAAGCAAGCGGTTCATACAGAAGCTGATGTGGCTGTTAGTCATTAGCTAGGGAGGTCGTGCGCAGTTACGGGGGGGGGGGTATTACTCAGTGGAGAATTTCAAACATAAACTTCTGATAAGGGTCTCTGACTCAATGCAGGATGTTGCTGAACTCTTTGTTCTCAGCGTCACAGGGACCTTGTACACTCTTGGCAGCCCCGGCATGTCAGTACTCCCTGAATCTAACATTCCCCCATCTCTTTTGGGCATAAATCAAATCCTTGATTCTTCATCAGTGGGGAGAATGGTATAAGGCTGGGGCTCATGAGAATTTTCTACTTTAGCTGTAGCTATAAGCTAATTAGGTCAGGGGTCCTCCCTAGTATGTGCTGGCACGCTGATAGTGTGCCCTTAGTACTACAAGCTTTACGGACGAATTTCTTTCTGCCTTGCATTTTTCTTCTCTGTACTAACTTTTTACAACTTGCACAAACCTTCTGCAACTTACACAAACCTTCTGCAACTTACATAAACCTTCAACTTTTATGCACTTTCTTATCCAGGAATAACTGGCCTTCATAACAACTTGCTTTTCCTTTTCTTTTCAAAAGTACCTCTACACCTTATACCTTCTATTATCAAAACCATACAATTCCTTTCTAATTTATCAGAATTCTTAATTCCTAAAAACCTTAACCTTCAGCAAAGACTAAGTTAGTAATAAGTAATCCTCTTTTAAAGATTGCTTTTGGAGGTGTCCTTTTCCTAAGTAGCCTATTGGACACATGACCAATATTCACAGATTATTCTATAGTGGTAGCTATGAGCATATACATAATTTTCATTTACCTTGTAGCTTCTCTCTCAGCCAAGGGACTTACACCCCCTTTCTGTATGACTCATAGCAAAACATGCATCAAACCTTAAGATGACTTACTTGGCTTTCCTTTAAGTTTCCTTTAAGTTTCCCTCCCTCCCCAAAGTCTCCATGTGTGGACCAGTTAACTTCTGGTTTGTGGCTGAAGCAGGGCATGCTGTCCTTCTCAGGGTCAGCTTACAAGAGTTGGCGGGGTCAGTCTTCGCTGTCCACAAAGGTGTTTCTGCTGGGACTGCAAGCTTCAGCCGGCTGCGGTGGACCCAGGCGGGTATGCCTTCTACCTTGGCAGTAGTGGGAGTGGTCAGGTTCATGGTGTCTGGACCCATCTACGTGGGAGTCAGTCCTTGGGTGATGTACTGCTAGAAGTGCCTCTTGGACAGTCTTTGAACAGTTTTCTCAGTAACCTATAAAACCTGCAAGTACTTAGGGAAAGGGTATTACATTTCTACACTTTGCAGTTAGAGTTTAAGTCTTAGTGACCACTGCTTCTAGTTGGAATTAACAACAGGTCCCAGCCTATAATAGGCATGGGGCATTGAGATAAGAGAAATAAAGGAGACATTAAACATAAAGCAATAAAACCAGACTATCAATACCCACAGTAGAGATCTTTGAGGGATAAATAAAACTTAAATATTCAAGCAAGGTATAGTAGATGGCCCTTGTGTTATTAGCTTATCTGCTACTTGGAAGAAATACCTTAGGCTCCTGAACGATGTCCTTAGGCCTTCAGTGGGCAATTCCCAGCATGCTGGGCAAGGTCAGGTCACAGGTAGCTGGAGCAGGGCTAGAAGAGACTGAACCCTCCCTCCATGGAGCAAGGGGGCAGCTTACCTTCTCATGTCCCTCTTTCCACAGCACAAGTGTGTCAACCGGTGGGGCCGGGAAGCCTGGCAGGCTTTAGTTCAATGACCTTTCTTTCCACTCTGGAGCAGGACCTTGATAAAGCCCCTTAGGGCGCTGGAGCCAAAAGTTGGTATTTCCTGATTTCTTTTGGGCCTTATTTGCCTTTTCTGTTACTTCCTTGGTCATTATAGACCTTAAAAGCCATGCTCAGAAGATCTCACTGAGGGGCTTGACTAAAAGAACAAAATTGGGAATACAACAACAGATCCTTGGTACAAAAAGGAAGTCTTTGTACTTGACAGACTATACAATTCTATTATGACTAAAGCAGTGGGTTTAGAAGGGGCCGTATTCCCTAAATCTTCTCCTCGGGTCTAGCTCCAGATAGGCGGTGGGGATTCCCCGGAGCCAAAGCAGAGGAGGGCAGAGGGCTGTAGCAAGGTGATGATAACCTCTAGCTTACTGTACTGTTATCTTTTGCCTGACCAAGCAGTGGCTCAGCCCTTGAGCTGGTGCCCAAGGGGGAGGGGCAAGTGCCTGAAACTGTGGGGGGAGCCTGCCGCTTCTCCTGCAGCCAGCTGCAGCCTGGCTGCCTTTTCTTTCTCTACCTCTGCTGCTATACTGGCTGCACACTGACCATGCCACCTGCCTGCAGGTGGGTGCTGGTAATAGTACGCTAAACTCTCTATGTTTTCTATGGGTCTAGCAATCCTTGGTTTGGCCAGTCTGCTCTTAAGTTGGCCATTCTGGTAGCAGACAAACAAACCAAATATGCACACAAAACAAACCAAACTTCTAAACCAAAACCAAAGGGAGAAGGCAGCATCCTGCGTTCCCCGACTGACCAGGTGGGGAGAAATCAGGTGGTGTCCCGCCTGCTCTATTACACCCTTTTCTAACCAGAGCTCTGTTTCCAAATATTCAAAGAGGAAGCTTATTTACCAAAAGCTTCCTTACCAAACAGTCTCAAGACTCCAAATGTTTCAAATCAGTCAAATTCAGTTTCCAAACGGCAACTGCCGGAGGCTGGCCAGCTACCAATGTCTGCTGCAGCCCACTCCGTGAGGAGGGGTCTTACACGGCTAATCTCACTGGGGGCCTCCATCTTCCTTAAATACTTTTTCAGCTTCTTGGCCGATGCGGGTTCTTTCTTCCGTTGTGAACAGAGTGTGCAAAAGCTGCTGACAATCATCCCAAGTTGGTTGATGGGTCCTGAAAACAGTCTCAAGCAAAGAAATTAACCCCTGGGGTTTCTCTGAAAATGACGGGGTCTGCTGTTTCCAATTATAAAGGTCACTAGTAGAGAAAGGAATATAAATCATTTGGGACGGTGCGTGTGGTCCTTCATCTAGTGGGGGCAGCACCTCCCTAAGAGGTAACATTGGGGCACTTCCAGCAAAGGGAGGTTGAGCATAAGGGGTTCCCCCCCGAGTGTGGGGAGGACTCTGGACATTCTCGGGCACAGTTGAATCCGGCTCCCTGGGCTTCTGATAAGGAGGAGGACAATTTACAGGGTCTACTATATCCTCAGTAACGTCAGGAAGGACTGGATACGATTTGGGAGGCTCTTTTTCAGGTGCAGGTGGAGCGGAGGGAGGGCAAGGCTTAATGTCTGCTGCACTCACACAAATAGCTCTCTTAACCTTTTGATTAGCTTTTATGTACCTCTTAATGTACCCAGGTTTGTCTGTAGCTATATCTATCCAAATATCTATATACACATATTGATCTGGATGAGGCACCTGATATATAATGGCTCTTACTGCAAAAACTATGGGCAGATCAAAGGTTCCTTCAGATGGCCATCCAACCTTAAGAGATGGCCACTCCACTTGGCTTAAGGTCCGGAGAGTTTCTCGATCGGGTGGAGGTCCCCCATAACCCTGAGCTCTCTTCTGAAAATCAGAGAAGTTACTTAAAATGCAATCAAGAGGGGATTTAAGTGTAGATTCTTGCTGTCCCATCTCGCGGTACTTGTTCTTCTTAGCCAGGTATGCTTCTAGTCCTACAAAGACAACACACAGGATTCCCCACCCTATAAGCAGGGTGATCCAGATAGATGAACGTTGATCACACTGTACTGGCAAACAAATTAACACCAAACACAACAGTGCAGCAAATCCTAGGAGGGCAATACACAAAATTTCCCACACAGTCATTCAGGCTAAACAAACAACCAGACAGCAGCGCAGCGCGGCGCGAGTGAGCTCACTACTTCAAAATGATCGATTGATTACAGACAGAAACAGAAACCTCGGCCGGCAGCGTCCTGCCCTTGGCCCGAGTGTCTGGGTGGGTCTCTGACAGCGTCCTGTCTGCCACCACAGACTGCAAATGCTCCGGAGCCAGATTACAGAAACAAGGAATTCCACAACAAAATACTCACCAGCTCGAGCTGTTCCGCCTGTCCCCAGCCAAAATTCCCGTAATGGGAATCCCGAACGAGCCCCCATAAATGTTGCACTCGCTAGGTAAAACAAACACTGGAGACGTTTGGAGAGTTTCAGACAAAGTTTTATGGCCAAGAGAAAAAGAAAAAGAAAGAAAGAAAAAAAAAAACCTGCGCAGGGGTGAGCTCAGGTGCAGTCACCAGAGTCACACCGAGCGCCTACAGTCTAGGGGTTTTTATAGCGTAGCAAGCAAGCGGTTCATACAGAAGCTGATGTGGCTGTTAGTCATTAGCTAGGGAGGTCGTGTGCAGTTATGGGGGGGGGGGGTATTACTCAGTGGAGAATTTCAAACATAAACTTCTGATAAGGGTCTCTGACTCAATGCAGGATGTTGCTGAACTCTTTGTTCTCAGCGTCACAGGGACCTTGTACACTCTTGGCAGCCCCAGCATGTCAGTACTCCCTGAATCTAACAGGCAACAGCAGAGAGCCCAGGTGGGGCTGCTGTCAGTTCACGGAGAGTCAGAATAAAGGGGCCTTGGAGACAGGTTCAGGGCCTCAGCCCAGAACAAGCTGTCACTGCCCATTGCTTCCCTGGCTGTGAGTCTCATGAGGACCCTTAGAGTTTAGGAAGGAAGAGTAAGGAGAGGGCACAAAGGATGTGCTCTAGAAAGAGACTGTGCTGGATCTCTGTTTGTTGTTGTTGTTGTTGTTGTTGTTGTTGAGAGAGAGAGACAGACAGACAGGAAGGGAGAGAGATGAGAATCATCAACTCATAGTTGTGGCGCTTTAGTTGTTCATTGATTGCTTCTCGTTATGTGCCTTGACCAGGGAGCTCCAGCCAAGCCAGTGACCCTTTGCTCAAGCCAGTGACCTTGAGCTCAAGCCAGTGACCATGGGATTACATCAGTGATCCCATGCTCAAGCCAGCCAGCCCACACTCAAGTTGTTGAGTCTGAGCCCACCTGGTGACCTCAGGGTTTCAAACCTGGGACCTCAGCATCCCAGGTTAATGCCCTATCCACTACTCCACCATCAGTCAAACATTTAGGTGTTTGTCTTATGGGTTCTTATCTGTTTTCTAATGGTAGGAGTTTTAGGGGAGGACTTAGAAGAGGGTCTCAATAGAATATTTATCAGTTTTATGCTAATAAGACAAAAATGAGATTTATTTCCCTGACTTTATCTGTCCTTAGGTGTGGTTTGCACCAAGGGTACTAATTGGATTTCTGTTATTTATCTCCCTGAGTAGGGTGATTGTGGTTGGGGAGGAGAATTGGAAACTATTTACTCTCAAGCATCCTTGGTTACAGAGATACGATTTTGTGATTTACTAGAAGGCTGGAAACTGCTTGGTCATTTAACTACCCGTCTCAGTTTCCCTTCTCCACTTGTGCTGTGTTAGGTTGCCAAAGGAGGGACAGGAGGGATGCACAAGGCCTGTTGAGTTTTATAAGGACTGTACTTATGAATCTATGAACAGATGGGCTGAGACCCTGGTGGCGTCAGCTGCAAGAGGATGAAAAGCCTCAGCCTATATGGGACTGAGTTTCGCTCTATTTCTCATGACAATGGGAAAAATCTCTGTTACCTGTGGTAGTTAAACAATGGAAGGGCTAAACAATGGAGGGGGTGCTGATTGATGGCTGTTGGGCAGATAAAATGTATTATGCTCACTTTGTTAAAGAGGCCGTTGCCCAGGTGATATTAATGTGTGTTGGGGTGGGCTAAAGGCAGGCAGAATCCTTGTAGCCTGGGGCTTGGTTTTGGGATTAAGCCTTTCCTACCCTTTTTGGTGTAAGGTGGTACAATCCAATCATGCCTCAGAGAAGTGACTTTGTATTAGAGACTACCCTATTTTGTATATTGGATTAAAGGTTGTGAAGCTACACTATAAAATAGGGGTAGAACGGGAACTTGCCGCTTGGTTCCTGAGGTTAGCATGAGAGAGCGGAGAGAGTAGAGCCAGCAGCTAAAGGAGGCCACGTGGAGGAGGCCAGGAGAAGCAGCCAAGATGGCGGAGTGCTGAGTGAGATGCCAGTTTGTGTAGAGTTTGTATCTGGGATAAGGAAGGAAATGGGGAACTGAGGAGAATAAGGTTGGTGAGCTAGAAACCTTTGATTCTAGGAAACTCGGATAAGTCAGTGGCTTTGTGAGCACTGAGTGTGACTGGGTTTTGGAGCCCAGTGTGTATTTTTACTTGCCCGCTGGGTGCAAGGTAGGATTAAAGGTTATGGCCCACCAGTTTTTGGCTCCATGGTTTCTTTACCAACTGTCCGAATCCAATGCGAACCTGCATGGGCCAGGCGGCTGTGATAGTGGCCCTGGCCCTGGATACTGGCTTTACAATGGCCAAGCAACAGAACAGTCAGTCAGTGAAGGGGGGGTGACTAGCTGGCAGAACATCCGGGGGTCAGGCGAAAGTAAAACAACAATCAGGGTTGTTGTAAAGCCAGTAGCCACGGCCACCATCACAGCCGCCTGGCCTGTGCAGGTTCGCATTTGATTCGGACAGACGGTAATGAAACAAGGGAGCCAAGAACTGGTGGGCCATTACCTTTAATCCTAGTTTGCATTCAGTGGGCGAGAAATACACACAGTGGGAAACACTTCCCTTTTCATTCAGGGCTCCCAAAACCACTGACTCATCCAAGTTTCCTAGAATCAAAAGTTTCTACCTCACCAGACTTATTCACCTCTGTTCCCCATCTCCTTCTCTCCACACAAACTGGCTTCTCTTCAGTACTCTGCCATCTTGGCTGCCTCTCCTTGCAATGCTCATTTCAGGAACCGAGGGAGAGAGCCCCTGGTTTCCCCCATTTTATAGTGTAGAAAATTAAAGCCTTTAAGCCAATAAACAAATAAGGAAGTCTCTGATACAAAGTCACTTATCTGAGGCATAAATGGAATTCCTCATAAGAGTACACCACCCCACATCATGCAACAGTCAAGGGTGTGGAGAAAAGCTTAGTGTTGAGAAGATCTTAGAATTAAAAGAGCAGGAAAGGCTTAGTCTTAAAACTAAGCCTTAGGCTATAATGACTTTGCGGCTTACAGCCTGTCTCCCACACCCAATGCAAAATATAAGCAAGCAAACATATTACCATATTTACAAACATATATGACCGACAGTTGTCAATCAGGATTGCTCAGGTGGAGAGTCATGGGAATTGCCCTGGTGTCAAGTCACCTAAAGTTCAATGGGCTAGTTGAGGCTTTTGGTAAGGGGACCGTTGGTCAAATAAGTTTGTAAATATGATATATATGTTTGCTTGTTTGGGGTGTGGGAGACAGGCTGTAAGCTGGCAAAGTCATTATAGCCTAAGGCTTAGTTTTAAGACTAAACTTTTCCGTCCCTTCTAATACTAAGGTCTTCTCCAAATTAAGCTTTTCCCCACACCCTTGACTGTTGCATGATAGGGGGTGGTGCACTCTTATGAGGAATCCCATTTATGCCTCATATAAGTGGCTTTCTATCAGTCTTCCTTATTTGTATATTGGCTTAAAGGCTTTAATTTTCTACACTATAAAACAGGGGTAGTCAACCTTTTTATACCTACCGCCCACTTTTGTATCTCTGTTAGTAGTAAAATTTTCTAACCACTTACTGGTTCCTCAGTAATGGTGATGTATAAAGTAGGGAAGTAACTTTACTTTATAAAATTTATAAAGCAGAGTTAAAGCATATAATAATAATTACTTGCCTGACCAGGCAGTGGCGCAGTGGATAGAGCATCAGACTGGGATGCCGAGGACCCAGGTTCAAGACCCCGAGGTCACCAGCTTGAGTGTGGGCTCATCTGGTTTCAGCAAAAGCTCACCAGCTTCAACCCAAGGTTGCTGGCTCGAGCAAGGGGTTACTCGGTCTGCTGAAGGCCCACGGTCAAGGTGTAAGGTCAGTGGATAATGGGGGATGGTCACGTGGGGAACTCAGACCCACGCATTTTGATTAGGACCGCCCACAACCAAGTGCACCAAAAGAGGCTTCACAGGAACCATTTGGAAAAAAGTGACCATCTACCAGCCAGTGGGATTTCACCATGTCATATTAGCTCGACTTCCCTAGAGGGACCCCTTTAAATATCTCCCACATGGTTTAATCCTGGCGACTTCCCTGGCCTCCATCTTTCCTCAAGGCCAGGGAACCTCGCCGGGCGGGATGCACGCTCTGTACTCAATAAAGCCTTTTGCTATTCCACACTTCGTGGCTCCAGCCCCTTCCTTCCTTCTCGGCGGGGAAAAATACCTTACATTTTGGTGCCGAAACCCAGGAGGAGAAGTCCTCAAGGACCGCTCCTCTTCCTCATCACCTCCAAGAAAGAACCAGGAGAAAGAACCAGGATCTCCAACCTTCCACCCACTTCGGCGCACGGTGCAGTAAGTCCCCTGCCTCCACCTTCCTCTCAGTTCTTTCCTCCGAGACTCCCTGTCCGAAACTGTAGCTACGTCAGGGAAATCTTTTCCGTCCGTCTGAGTGAGTGTGTGCTTCGGAGACGTCCGAAGCATATCCATTTTACCTTTTTCGTCCGTGGCTGGACCTTAAGTTTTTAGGACACTAATACTCAAATCTGACCACTCCAAGAACTGAGGGCAGCTGTGGGGGCACAGGAATCTCCCTCCCTAAAGAAGAAGAAACTGTTCTTCTCTGCTGTGGCCAGGCCACAGAACCCACTGAATTAGCCTCCTGAAGGGACTTTTGGTGTTAACACCCTCACCAATTTAACTATCGCCAAAAAAGCTGGGAACTGATTGGAGATCTCTTACATACACGGCTTCTAATTATTCACGCACTCATCCTTAATCTCTGTGCTGCCTGTTCCACTGTGCAGGCCTTTTTCTGGCCAGAGAAACCACACCTAAAACCTCCACTCCTGATCTTTCCTTCTCCGCAGACTCCCAACTCTCTCTCCCTCCTGTCTGACCCCCAGGGTCGCCGCCCCTCTCTCAGGACTTTTCTCTGGTCCCTCTGTGGACCTCTTTTGTGCTCGGTTCTCTTCCCTCTGAGAGCCCCCTCCCCTCCTTTTGTAAAAAACCTGTTTCTTATTCACCACTACCATTTCTTTCTCCTCCCCTGCTGGTCAGGGGCCCCTTCCCTTCTCCACTGTGTTCTTATCCCCTCCTCCGTCAGGCCATTCTCAGCCTGGCATTGGCTCTTACACTGGTTTTCAGGACGTCCAACCCCAATTTTCTTGCAGGAAGTTCCAGCCCTGTCCCGCCTTTGGCACCAGCATTTCCTGCGGGATCTGGGTGAGGGCCTCTGCACGAGCCCCCCTCCTCTTATTCTCAACCCTCCCAAACCCCTATCCAGGACCTGTGAACACGGCATTTAAAGTTTTTAACAGTCCCAACTAGTTGAAACAGACCAAGGCTGTTCGCCAGGCCCGCATGCAGCAGAAGGTAATGCTCCAAACCCCGACTCTTGTGGCAACCCTGAGACCAGCAGAGCCACCAACAGCTTGCTTTAAGTGTGGCAAGCAGGACCACTGGTCCCGGCAGGGCCCCTGCCTGCAGCTGCCCACTGAGCCCTGCCCTGACTGCAAACAGCCTGGTCACTGGCAGAGTGATTGCCCCTTTGGGCAGCAGGCTTTTCCTCAGCCTGCTGGAGGACAAGCCACCCAAATGGGAAGGCCAATCCAGCCAGGTGGGTGCATTGCTCAAACTCCTAGGACACAGCCTGGACATGGAGAACCCAGAGTATGCTGCAACAAGTGGGTAAGTCCATCTCATTTCTTGTGGACATGGGGGCTGCCTTCTCTGTTTTGCCATCACACTCTGGACCTCTAATTTCCTCACAGGTCTCGGTTATGGGAATGGATGGGACCCCTTCCTTTCCCCTTTTTATGCCACTCCTGACATGCAGTTTTGCCTCAAGCTTTCCTCTTTATAGGACCACTGGCAGTCGGAACCACTGGACTCCATCCATCTCCAGCTCACCAAAAGGCTGGACCCTACAAATCCCCCTATTACTCCTCTTTTTTTTTTAAAATCCTTACAGGACTGCATCAGCAAAGTTTCTTAACTCATGGCCAAACAGATATTCCTCCTGACACCCCTCAAAACCACCACCTTCCAATCTCCCCCTCCCCACGACACCCCTATTCAGCAGGAAGTAGCCAGACGAATAAACGGTGCCCTTTTTCTATTTAACACAAAAGGTCAGAATGTAAGGTCAGTGGATAATGGGGGATGGTCATGTGGGGAACTCAGACCCGCGAACTTTGGCTAGGACCACCCACAACTAAGCATGCCAAAGGAGGCTTCACAGGAACCGTTTGGAAAAAAGTGACCATCTACCAGCCAGTGGGATTTCACTATGTCATATTAGCTTGACTTCCCTAGAGGGACCCCTTTAAATATCTCCCATGCGGTTTAATCCTGGCGACTTCCCTGGCCTCCATCTTTCCTCGGGGCCAGGGAACCTCGCCAGGTGGGATGCATGCTCTGTACTCAATAAAGCCTTTTGCTATTCCACACTTCGTGGCTCCAGCCCCTTCCTTCCTTCTCGGCAGGGAAAAATACCTTACACAAGGCACATATGAGAAAGCAATCAATGAACAACTAAGGTGTCGCAACAAAAAACTAATGATTGATGCTTCTCATCTTTCTCCGTTCCTGTCTGTCTGTTCCTATCTATCCCTCTCTCTGACTCTCTCTCTCTGTCTCTGTAATAAAAAAAAGCATTCTTTAAAAAAAAAAATGACTTACCAAGTACTTTATGTCAGATTTTCGCTAAGTATGGCAGAATAAATCTTTATAAAACAACTTCCTATAGTCTGACCTGTGGTGGTGCAGTGGATAAAGCGTTGATGACCTGGACATGCTGAGGTCGCCGGTTCAAAACCCTGGGCTTGCCTGGTCAAGGCACATATGGGAGTTGATGCTTCCAGCTCCTCCCTCCTTCCCTCTCTCTGTCTCTCCTCTCTCTCTCTCCCTCTCCTCTCTAAAATGAATAAATAAATAAATAAATAAATAAATAAATAAATAAATAAATAAAATAAAACAACTTACTATAGTTAAATCTATCTTTTTATTTATACTTTGGTTGCTCTGCTACTGCCCACCATGAAAGCTGGAACGCCCACTAGTGGGCGGTAGGGACCAGGTTGACTACCACTACTATAAAATGAGACAGATCAGGGGCTTTCTCTCTCGGTTCCTGCTATCAGCATTGCAGAGGCCTCCCTGATCCCTTGCCCTCTATGGGAAAAGCGGCTTTTCTTGTGGCTTGCCTGTCTTGGTGAGACACCAATAAACAGAATGACCCACCATCCTCTGACTCTGCCATTTCTTTACCATCTGCCTGAATCCAATGAGAACCTGCATGTGAATGTCCATGATGGTGGCCCCTGGCTGTACAACTGGTGTAGTTTGTGGCAGGATTCGGATCAGATTGGTATGGAGCCGCCACCCATGAGGGGTAGGGTAGGACTGGTTGCTGTTCTGGCTTGCCATGGCTGTCCTTTTAGGGACCGTGAGCTGCGTGTTTTTTACTCAAGAGGAAACCAAGAGTTCTGTGCGAGAAGCTGCCTGAGGTCGAAAGCTTCAGAATGAATTGCAAATCAAATGGCAGAAAAGGCTGGAATTGAAGTGAGCACTGGAGAAGGAATTATGGGTTCATGAGTGGCAGTATGCCCTGGAAACTGAATGTTTGCACCGGCAGTTGTTGGAGAAACAACTGCAGATTCAAGAGCTCAAGTCTCAGCTTCTGGCCAGAGGCCAGCAGCCAAAGGAGCCTAAATGGTTGCCAAAGGAGCAGCAGCATCCATGCCAGTGGATTGGCTTTGAGTCAGTGGGAGCACGTGCTTCCAACTCCTCTTCTGAGGATGAGAAGGCTCTGGCTGAAGCTGCCATGCACACTCTCAGAGCCCAATCATTGGTGGCCAAGAAATAAAAACCCAGCAACAAAGAGTCCCTCAGGGGCAGCCACAGCCTCCTGTCCAGGTAATGGAACACTCTATGGTCCAGCCCTATACCCAGGCAGAGCTGATGGAGTTGGGGGCACAATTTAGGCAGAAACCTACTGAATCTCTGGTAACCTGGTCACTACGATTATGGGACATAGGGGTGGGTGGCATCACGCTCTCTGGAACAGAGATGGAGAAATTGGCTGCCATTACCACACACTCTTCCTTGAGGCAGCATCTTCAGAACTGCCATGGCAACCCAGGAGACCATACCCTATTAGAATGGGTAATGGCCGCCATTCGTATGGTCTGGCAGAATGCTGGAGAATTGCCGGGGGCAGTGAGTTAGTGGCAGTGCTACAGTGAGTTAGCAAAGGTCCTTTGGGAACTAGGTATGAAGAATATTGCTTTCAACCTGGGGTCCCGTAGGCCAGATGAGGAAGTATTTACGGCAAAAATGAGGGACTTTATCCTTGCTAGCACCCCATCAGCCCTTTTTGGGTCACTTGTGGCTATTTTGGGCCCCTATGTGGGTCAGCCCATCAATGCAGTTACACAGATGGTAGCAGATTTGGGAGAGCTTGAGGTAGCTCGGGATCATAAAGCAGTGAGGGCTGGCTGCTGCCTATGTTGCCCCCCCCCAAGACTAACAAGGGAAACAGACCTATAAATATTACCCGAACACAGATGTGAGTAGATTTGATTGCAGCTGGAGCAGATAAGGGGAAATTAGATGGCCAATCTAATAAAAATTTTTTGGAGCTTTGGCGGCAGCTTAAACCAGAACAGAAGTTCCAGCCACTGAGACAAAAGGCCCCAGCAGCTACCAATAAAACGTTTGGTACGTGGGCAGCTCGGTTACAAGATTATATGATAGAGCCTGACCAGGTGGTGGCGCAGTGGATAGGGCATTGGACTGGAACGCCGAGGACCCAGGTTCGAGATTTTGAGGTCGCCAGCTTGAGCACGGGCTCATTTGATTTGAGCAAAAACTCACCAGCTTGGACCCAGGGTCGCTGGCTCAAGCAAGGGGTTACTCGGTCTGCTGAAGGCCTGCAGTCAAGGCACATATGAGAAAGCAATCAATGAACAACTAAGGTGTTGCAATGCGTAACAAAAAACTAATGATTGGTGCTTCTCATCTCTCCCTTCCTGTATATCTGTCCCTATCTATCCCTCTCTCTGTCTCTGTAAAAAAAAAAAAAAAAAAAAAAAAGGATTATATGATAGAGACGGCAGAGGGAGAGGAGAACCCCCAAGACCAGGCATGGCCAACATACAGCCCACAGGCCAGATCCGGCCCACGTAATGAGTTTATGCGACCTGTGATTAAATTTTTAATATTCTCTGCATAACTCACTATGGAAATGAAATAAGTGGTACTTTTAAATCGATATTCATAAACTATGATATCTAACTATTGTACAAAAATGAAAGTTAAAATCTCAGCTACTCAGAAGCGGAAGCATCTTTGATTATTGGAAATCAAGATATTTAAGAAGATAGTGATACACGGTAAAGAATTCCACATGTGACTAATCTAGGGTTAACTTCCAATAATTGTTCAAATGGATTCGCAATACTTTTTTATTTTTTTAAAAAATTCCATTATAAAGATTTACAACTTTTGTACTCGTCTGTGCAATTTTTATAAGCAATTGAATAATGGAAAATATGAAAATTAAAAAAACTTGCCAAGGAATATTTAGTAATCCTCAGCTCGACTTATATTTGTGAACAAACTTTTTCTTGAATAAATCTAAATAAAAGTACAGCAAGATCAAGATTGAATGATTTACATTTGGAGGCTGTGTTAAGAATAGCTACTACAAGTATAGAGCCAGATATTAAAATAATAGGTGATGCAAAGCGCCTCAACATGTCACATTAGTTTTTTTGTTAATTTGTTGTACTAAATTACTTACATTTATTCATAAACAAATTACATAATAAAATTTTGTTTATTTAAATGAATCATTTTTGTATTTAACATTTTTTAATTTTAATATTTTGTCCGGCCCATGAAAAAAGTTTTTTTTCTAGTCTGGCCCGAGGGCAAAAACTGTTGGCCATGCCTGCCCAAGACCCATTGTACCAGTTAGAATAGGAAAAGGGCCGAGGATGGGCGGGGACCAGAGGACACACGTGGAACTGGATATCCACTGGTCCCCTTCCAGTGTACAACGGGTGTTGGCTTTGGTGGATACAGGTGCAGAATATTCCCTTCACTATGGGAACCCAGAGCAGTTTGCAGGGACCCCAGTGGCCATTGATGGTTATGGGGGCTAAACTGTTCAAGTGAAGCCAATAACTATTCCAATGGGGATAGGAAGACTGCCTCCTAAGCCATGTAAGGTGTATGTATCTCCTATTCCTGAATATACTTTAGGGGTGTAAAGCCAGTAGCCAGGGCCACCATCACAGCAGCCTGGCCCATGCAGGTTCGCATTGGATTCGGACAGTCAGTAAAGACACAATAGAGCCAAGAACTGGTGGGCCATCCTCTTTAATCCTAGCTTGCACCCGGCCGGGCAAGTAAAAACACACACTGGGCTCCAAAACCCACTCACATTCAGTGCTCACAAAGCTACTGACTTATTCGAGTTTCCTAGAATCAAAGGTTTCTAGCTCACCAGACTTATTCACCTCTGTTCCTGATAGATATGTGTATTCCAAACTGCCCTCTTGATGTTCCGCTTATCTATCAGACCTCACCCTTACTGAACTATCGCCCCTGAGACAGAGGAATTTCAAAAAGCTGACAAGCCGCCCCAAGGAGGGGCTCCGGACATACCAGGACTTTTGATTCAACACCCACATGCTCGAAGCCCCCCAAGGAGGAGCATTCTGGACATACCAGGACTTTTGCCTCAGTATCCCCTCAGGCTCTCCCAAACACTATATAACTCGCCCCTAGTCTGTAACCAGCACTCTTCTCCCCAGAAGAAGTGCCCGGTAGGGTTCTTCCTTTCAATAAAGCCTGTTACTCTGGTCTTTCGGACTCCCATGGATTCCAACAGTTCCCCATCTCCTTCCTTCTCCCTGCACAAACTCTGCAGTAACTGGCTTCTCACTCAACACTCCGCCATCTTGGCTGCTTCTCCTGGCCTCCTCCATGTGGCCTTTCTCTGCTCTCCTCTCTGCTCTCTCCTGTCTAATGCTAATAATCCCAGGAACCGAGAGAGCAAGCTCCTGTTCTGCCTCATTTTATAGTGTAGAAATCAAAACCTTTAATCCAATATACAAAATAGGGAAGTCTCTAATACAAAGTCACTTATCTGAGGCATGATGGGATTGTACCACCCTACATCAAAAAGGGTGGGAAAGGTTTAGTCCTAAAACCAAGCCCCAGGCTACAAGGATCCTACTTGCCCACAGCCGGTCCCCAACACACATTAATATCACCTGGGCAACAGGCTTCCATGTGGGCAACGCCATCTTTAATAAAGTGAGCATAATATATTTTATCAACAAGGGGTAAATGTCTTGCAAGGACTGTAGTTGTAAACTACAGCCGGGGAGTTCCGGCTGCGGATCAGGGTTGTGAAGGCAGTGTTGCGGGACACGCATCACATTCCCCTTTGCAATTGCCCATTCCTGGGCCTGTGACTAACACCAAGCAGTACCGCCTGCCAGGTGGTTATAAAGAAATCACAGGGACAATCCTCGAACTAGAAAAGATGGGGATCATCCAGCCAGCACATAGTCCTTACAACTCCCCAGTATGGCCTGTGCGCAAACCAGATGGAACCTGGAGAATGACAGTAGATTATAGAGAACTTAATAAAGTTGTTCCCCCTTTGCATGCTGCTATTCTCTCGACAGCTAACATGATGGATCGGCTAATCTCTATTGATATAGCTGCAGAGTCAAGACCAATTTGCCTTCAGTTGGGAATGGAGACAATGGACCTTTACAGTATTACCTCAGGGCTATTTGCATAGCCCCACCTTGTGCCATGGGCTGGTGGCTGCTGACCTGGCTAAATGGAAACAGCCAGAGGCAGTTTGCATGTACCATTATATTGATGATATTATGCTAACTAGTGATTCTCTTCCAGAATTGGAGCAAGCAGTCCCTACTCTGCTATCCCATTTGAAAGCATGTGGCTGGGCAGTCAACGAGAACAAATTACAAGGACCTGGGTTATCTGTTAAATTCTTGGGAGTTGTCTGGTCGGGTAAGACCAAAGTTATCCCTGATGCAGTTATATATAGATAAGATCCAAGTATCAACTCTCATATGTGCCCTCACTGGGCAAGCCCAGGGCTTTGAACCAGGGACCTCAGTGTTCTAGGTCCACGCTTTATCTACTGCACCATCACAGGCCTGCAGGTGATGTGGCGCAGTGGCTCCCCCAGCGCCTGCTCCATGTGGGACAGAAAACTATGTAGGCTACGGCTTAGGCCCACATAGGTACTTGTGTCCTATGCAAAGGTACTTGCAGCCTGTGAGCAATGTGCAGTATGCTCCAAGAAGCAACCTCAGAGACCACTGGTGTCACCTGGACAGATCCAGAGGGGTCATGTTTCACTGACACGATGGCAGATAGACATCATTGGACCCTTACCAAAGTCAGAAGGGTACCAGTATGCAGTCACTTGTGTAGATACTGCTTCCAGTCTGTTTGCTGCTTATTCCACCCGTAACCATGACCAGAGGGCAGTCATAGAGGCTCTGGACTGCCTGAGTGCTGCATATGGGTGACCGCTGGTCCTTTAAAGTGACAACTGTACCCATTTCACTGGTTCAATGGTGAGGCAATGGGCTCAAGAGCTGGGGGTGTACTGGAAGTATCATGTTCCCTAACACCCCCAGACTGCTGGTATCATTGATGGATATAATGGACTTTTAAAGCAGGGACTGCGACAGGAGGGGGGCACTGGCTCCCTTACTGGATGGACACGCAGCTTATGGACAGTACTCCGAATTTTGAATGAGAGACCTCGATGGGAGAGCCCAGTTTCAGTGGAAGCCCTCCTGCATCAGGTAGCTGCCCCCATTCAGTTGCAGATACGCACCAAGGACATTCTACTCAAGCCAGGTTTTTGTTTTGTTTTGTTTTGTTTTTGTTTTTTGGGGTTTTTTTCAAGCCAGGTTTTGAACAGCAAGACAATGTGCTCTTGCCTGCCCCAACAGCCCTTCTTAAAGGCCAACAGCTTCAATGGACTTGGCCCTGGACTGTACAGGCCCCCCCCATCTGAGATGGGTGGCCTTGTTGGCACCATGGGGAAAGGGGCTAGAGGTGGACTTCCAGTTAACTCCTTGGGCAACCAGCACTTGGCCACCTAAGGTAGAAGTGTATTATCCCTTGAGTGCTCAGGGAGACAGCATTATGAAGGGCAACTTTGTAATTTCTTTATGACCAATAATGAGTTCTCCTATTTTACTACACATAGAACCAGCAGATGCTGGTGTATGGGCCAATAAGGTTTGGTATGCCCGCTCAGGGTGGCCTCTTGTACCAGCTACTGAACTGTTTGCAGACAAAACTCTGGCCTGTATTCCACCAGAGGGAAGATTTGTCTCTCTTGGTGCCGCTGAAAACTCTCTCATTTTGCCCATAGCTTTTGGTTTGTTAATTCTATTGCTGTAATTTGTACTGTTTCTGTTTATGCAATGTACCCCACTCCTCGTACAGTGGCCATCATGGAAGGTACCTGTGGTTTAGATTGTAAAGCAATCAAATGGGGTGGAATGTTGGTCAAATAAGTTTGTAAATATGATATTTATGTTTGCTCGCTTTGGGTGTGGGAGACAGGCTGTAAGCTGGCAAAGTCATTATAGCCTAAGGCTTAGTTTTAAGACTAAACCTTTTCCTTCCTTCTAATTCTAAGGTCTTTTCAAAACTAAGCTTTTCCCCACACCCTTGACTGTTGCATGATAGGGGGTGGTGCACTCTTATGAGGAATCCCATTTATGCCTCAGATAAGTGGCTTTGTATCAGAGACTTCCTTATTTGTATATTGGCTTAAAGGCTTTAATTTTCTATACTATAAAATGAGACAGACCAGGGGCTTTCTCTCTCGATTTCTGCTATTAGCATTGGAGAGGCCTCCCTGATCCCTTTCTGTCCTTGGGAAAAGCAGGTTTTCTGCTTTTCCCTTGGCTTTTCTTGTGGCTTTCCTGTCTTGGTGAGACACCAATAAACAGAATGGCCCACCATCCTCTGACTCTGCCATTTCTTTACCGTCTGCCCAAATTCAATGAGAACCTGCACGTGAATGGCCACAATGGTGGCCCCTGGCCATACAGGGCCCTGGACCGGAACCTAACATGCTGGCTTATTAGCCTTTCTCATTTTGACACCACACAATCAATAACAGCTCATTCTTGGCTGAGGAAATGGTGCCACCAGGTAAGACCTTCACCCTTGAGTGGGCTTTTGCATTATTATAAAGTACCATACCCCAGATTCTGAAAGGCACTGTACTTCACTCCATCAGGTTTACATAAAGACACCAAGTCCAGATGAATTTTGAAGAGTTTTATTAAAGGAGGAGATTTACTAAATATGCTGGCTGCATATAGCTGACATGGGGCAGCAGACCCAAATCAGGTGCCAGCCCCAAAAATATTTCAGAGGCTGTTTATATACCCTTGATCACACATGGGTGGGGGAGAGCATGACATCATGGACATGCTGACATTTGTTTAGGGGATATACAGAAACATTAAGACTTTCAAGGTAACACAATCAAAGATGTTTACAAATCTTTTAGGGTTCATCTTCTCTCTTAGAGGTATTTTACTCTCAAGATTTCAGGAAGGGGGAGGAACTACAATCAATGTAAAATGGTATGTAAATTCTGTCTCCCATTGAAAAAGAAGTTTTCAGTTAACCTTTATTTTAGATTTAAAACTAAATGACCCATTGTTCTTGCAAGCCAGCAACTTCTACATTCTTCTCCCTCCCCTCCCCAAAGGAAGGATGGGACAGGAAAGCCTGACCTTTTCTCCTAGAATATCAATATTAATTTTGCAGCTTTTTGGTACTTTGCAACAATCTCCACTAGTTTTATTTCCTAAGTCAAATCCTTGACTTAATTTACTGAAGAGCATAAGGCTGTTTTGTAAGAATATTAACTTATAACATGTAACAGATATTTAACAGACAGTATTAATAGTAATACAGTTCATAAAAAAACATATTACTGATTAATTTCCTGTAAATTACACAAACCTTTTTGTAACTTACATAAAACTAATTGGCTTTTATAACAATTTTACTTTTAGTTAGAACTCCTAATTTTAAAACTTTTAACTTTTAGTGACAATTAAGTTGGCTTTCTTTTTATTCTAGTTTTACTTTTCCCCAAAGTCTGATTTAAAAGGGAATTTTTAGTGAGTTTCTCCATGCATTTGCTGTACATAGACCAATCAGCTTCCAGTTTGTGGATGGAGTAGGGCATGCTATCCTTCTACCTTGGCAGCAGTGGGAGTTGTCAGGATTATGGTGTGTGGACCCATCCATGTGAGAGTCAGTCCTTGAATGATGTATTGGATCTCCTGGTAATGTTGGAAGCACCTCTCAGACAGTCTTTTGAGCAATTTGCTGAGTAACCTGCAAACCCTGCAAGTACTTAAGGAAGGGTTGGTTATGTTTCCTTTATGATTTGATTCATGCATTTTACTTGCCCTGAACCTTTTCATGCCTGTGGGCACAATGTAACTTCAAATTAGTTTCTAATTAATATTGGATTCCTTTCCTACTAGCTTTGAGACAGTGGACACAAATGCAGGTCCAGCACTCGAATGGGCAAGCTAAACCTGGAAAGAATTCTATATAGTAACTTCCTAACAACTGTCACTGTGGCCTATTTCTAGAAGGAAAAGCTTCTATTTACTCATCAATTATTATTAAAGTCTATTTCTAAATGTTTGCCTGGAAAAATTCCCTTCTCTCTCTGTTTCTCTTTATAATTTCCTTATTTTGTTTAATATTCACTTGGATACAAACTAAATACTCAGATATTATGCCTTCTGTAATAGATTCTAAGTCTGACTTCTCTAATTAACCCTTTCCTGTTGGCAAAATCTTTTTCTAATTGGTTTTAAATAAATCTTTGGTAATAAGGGTTCCAAAACCCCACTGGTTTTGGGTGGCATCTTTCTATTCATTTGAATTCCTAATTCCTAAGTTCTGATTTTAGGCAGACTGGAAAAATATATAATAAACAATAAGATTCAAACAACTAATGTTAACAAATACTATAACAAGTGTCCTAAAACAATAAAATGACTAAAGCCTACTAGATTATTAAACAAAGTTTTAACCAATATTAACAGGATTCAAAATAAAATTCTTACAATCTTAAATGTCCTTAACATGTTAATGTAATTTCACTAAGTCTTTGTTGACACTATTATTGCTTTATATTATTTACAAATGTAATCCAATATTACTTCAGTCTGAGAAATGTCTCAAAGAGTAGGAGTCACATATATTCAGTAAAAGTCCACAAGGCACTGGAGTTGTGGTCACATTCCATACTCTATCTAGAGTCCAAGTCTTAATGATTACTGCTTTTAACTGGAATTAGGAGCAAGTCCCAGCCTAAAATAGGCATGGGGCATTGAGAAAAGAGAAATAAAGGAGACACTATACATTAAACAAAGCAACAGAAATAAGACTGTCAATACCCACAGTAGAGATCTACGAGGCATAAATAAAACTCAAATATTAAGCAAGGCATAGTAAATGGCCCTTGTGTTTACAAGAAATGAGATCAGTTTACCTGCTACTTGGAAGAAATACCTTAGGCTCGTAAACGGTGATATGAGATGGGGCCAATGGCCCTGGACACCTTTAACCTTCAGCGGCAAGTTCCAGCAGGCTGGGCAAGGTCAGGTCACAGATAGCTGGATTAGGGTTGGAAGAGACTGCACCCTCCCTCTGTGGAGCAAGGGGGCAGCTTACCTTCTCGTGTCCCTTTTTCCCACAGCAAAGACATGTTCCCTGGTGGGGGCCGAGAAGCCTGGCAGGCCTCAGCTCAATGACCTTCTATTCCACTCTTGAAGCAGGGCCCTGATGGAATCCTATGAAGCCCCTTTGGGGCGCTGGAACCTTTAAGGGTGTATGCCAAAAGCTAGTATTTTCCTGACCTCTTTTGGGCTCTATTTGCCTTTTCTGTTCCTTACTTGGTCATTATAGACCTTAAAAGCCATGTTCAGAAGATCTCGCTGAGGGGCTTGAGAGTCCTTTTCTGTCTATATAAACTCTTGGAAAAAGACAAAAACAGTGTTATTAGCTGGATCAAATAAAAGAGGGTAAAAGCTTGCAGGAGGAACAAGTTTGGTGTCTCCTCTAGGATTCCAGAGTCTCTCCACTGCTGAATAACTCAGTACATTAACATTCAAAAGAAAATTTAAACAAATAACATGAAAAAAATAGTTTTGCAGGATTCCAGGATACAACTCCTTTTCTTACATTACTTAGCATTGAACAATATTGTTTAAAATGATAATACACTAAACATTACATAAAAAGATATTAATAATTCCTAATATTTAAACCAAGATTTCAATATCACAGGGCTATAAAACAGTAAATAAAAGAATTAACAAAAACTTTTGAAATAATATATACATTTTAACATGGAAAATACTTTTTACACAATAAGGGATTCTTGGTACAAACTACCCAGCTGGCAAAGAGATACTAATTTTTTTTTAATTTTTTTCTGCCGTTTGTCCGGCATAATGCAATCCATTATTTATAACTAACTGCCTTGCTTTGAGCAGCTAATTAAAATAGAATTTTATAAAATTGCTTCCCCAACAGTGGGTTGCTTTAGCCTATATGAAGTTTCCAATTTTTCCCGCAATTCCCTGAAAATTTTTTTTACAATTTTTACTATTATGGCTAACACAGTGGGTCTTCCCCATGAACTCCATGACGCCCTCATCAGATAACAATTATGACACATGAAGGAATTGGGAGGCTTGGAGAGAATCCAACACCTGCTCGGCCCTGTGGGAGAGTGTTGGAATTTTTCTCCAGTTTTTACACCAGGGGAGGGCAACAAGCTATCATCTCCAACCCACGGAGGGCTTGTCTCTAATAATTCTATTCCCTATAATCCTATTACTCATGATTCTTTTACTCCTTCTGGAGCTGCAATTTAATTTAAGAAACTAAAATAAAAATAAAAAAAACAAAGAAAAGAAAAGAAAAAAAAAGAAACTGATAATTAACTAGCAAGGTCCACACCTGTGGTTTGTTAATTTCTAAATTCTTTTTCTTTTCTCTAAGATTTTTCTAAAGCAAAGTTCTAATTTTAATACTATTCCTATCCTGTATTTTCCAAATGGACAAAACTTCTTTTGGTCAGTAGATGGATATCTACAACTAGTTTCTATTCTATATTTTCTCTAGTTACTTCACCCTTCCTCTAGTGCCTTTTCCCCGTCCACACACAGCAGGCTGAACGCTAGCCTGGCCAAGCGCCGAGAGGTGGCTGCGAGGCTCCTCTCTTGGTGCTTGGTTTGCTGTTTGCCTTCTGCTTGGGTGCAACATGATGGCTGAGGCTGGAGAACGGTGGGGAGGGGAGGGCACATGCCTATGTTCGCCACTCCTCAGCCACAACACCACCCCATCGCTCCGCACACCGGCACATGGTGCATCCCCACTTGGCTTTTTACTTTTCTTTCATTTAAATCGCTTACTTACCAGCCCTTTCCCTTGGAGGCTGGAGAAACACTTTCCCAGGCATATTCTCTATTGTAATATGCACATTGATCTTTTTCTAGCGGAGTTTTAATTCTTTCTATCTAATCCCCTTTCTGTCTTAGATATAAGTCTGGCCGAACTAGAAAGATGTAGCGCCATTTTTGTATTGAACAAACTTTTAGCCATTGTGGTGGATTCATTGTTAAATTTAGCTATTGATCAATGTATGGAAACTGATTTGGACAGCCTGGATCCTCAGTTATGAGGCTCCAAACTGCCCTTACTATCCAGGGATTAAAAGTTCCAGTCACTGCTACCTATTATGAAAGTAGGCCATTCTGATTCACAGAGAGAGCGTAGCCTTTTCTTGGACCATTTAATTCAGTATTCATGGCTGTCTCCATAAGTTTCTTGAAAGTGCTTTAAAAGACAACCCAAAGGGGTCTTCTGTAAACTAGCCCCTCTTCCCATATTTAATAGCTAAGGTTACCAATTATAGAATTAAAACTACTTCAGGAAAATCCAGAAATTAGTGCACTAATAAAAAACAGAAAGATAAGACAGATAATTAACTAGCACCCTGAATAAAAGGTGTTTGACTATAGAGGTATTAATTATTACACAAAACCAGGGAAGAAACCAACAGAAGAGAATAATTTCTTCAGGGGAGAAATCTAACAGGGCCCTTTGAAGCCAGAGATCCTGAATCCAAGAAAAGATATGTAGTGGATCAGGGCAGAGGGGTCCAAACCATGAAATGTCCTGAGAGATTTCTCAAAGGAACAAAGAATATCTGCAGTATGCACAAATCACCATTTAAGATTGCTTTTTAGTCAGAAACTTCCAATTTTTGACACAAAAACTCAAGCCATGCCTTAAAACAGACACATTTAGACATTAAACAAAGGACTTCACATAAACAAACAAATAATGAATGCACTTTATTTCAACTAAAATAATACCGGATATTTTGACAAAGACAAAGCTTCATAGACGAGAGAAAGGCTCGCCCCCATGGCCTCTCAGGTGCACGCAGGCCACGGCACCAGAGATTTCTATAAACCAGGGGTTTCTAGACAGATACAAGGAAAGCAAAGAATGAGATTTCAACAAATACAAAGGTGTCCCTACTCAGGTTTTTCTCTGAGAGCATAACACAACTAGCTGCTTCCGGAAGTTCGGGGTCTCTACTCAGTCCCCTTAATTGTCTTCCTAGAGAAATGTACAAATGTGCAAACAAAAATAGACATCTCTGAAAGCCCATGGCAGAACTGAATAATCTGGTTAGTTCGGTTCCCACTAATTGTCTTTCTAGAGTACGACTAAATGTGCAAACACAAATGGACATCTCTGGAAGCCCTCTTTCCAGAGTACAACTTTCCATAGTAAATGCATCCTAGAGAATCCTAAGGCAGGACCAACAGACCTCCTACCAACGTCTTTGGAGAGTCCCAGATCCAGATAGACTAGTTACAAATAGCAAAGTAGTTCTGAAGGCCCTACCTACACACCGGAGTTCCACATCTGCAGAGTCACAACTCAGCAAAGCCCCAAATCTACCTTATCTACATTTTAGTCCCAAACAAATTTGACCAGTACCAGTCCCAAGCAGAAAAGCAAAAGCAAGAATTCAGAGGAAAGCCAGAATTCAGTAAAGCCATAGAGTTGCTTTACCTACCTCCTTGATTTCTCTGCCGAATTGTCCAAATTGTCAAATTTGGGAACCGAGGGTGTCTACCAGAGAACTGTCTGGACCCACAGGAAAACTGGGAGCCCTGGAACGTCTCAGGTGGTGCCTCTCTTCGAGATTCAAGGGGGTTGGACAGCTCCCCGGAGAGACCAGCTGACTCAGGGTGTCTCTACCCAGTGAAGCAGAACCCCAGATCCCGAATGAGCCCCCATATGTTATACAGTATTGTGCCCCAGATTCTGAAAGGCACCGTACCTCACTCCATCGGGTTTATGTAGAGACACCAAGTCCAGATGAATTTTGAAGAGTTTTATTAAAGGAGGAGATTTACTAAATATGCTGGCTGCATATAGCTGACATGGGGCAGCAGACTCAAATCAGGTGCCAGCCCCAAAAATATTTCAGAGGCTGTTTATATACCCTTGATCACACATGGGTGGGGGAGAGCATGACATCATGGCACATGCTGACAACATTTGTTTAGGTGATACACAGAAACATTAAGACTTTCAAGGTAACACAATCAAAGATGTTTACAAATCTTTTAGGGTTCATCTTCTCTCACTAGCTTAGAGTTATTTTACTCTCAAGATTTCAGGAAAGGGGAGGAACTACAATCAATGTAAAGTAGTATGTAAATTCTGTCTCCTAATGAAAGAGAAGAAGTTTCTCGGTTAACCTTTATTTTAGATTTAAAACTAAATGACCTATTGTTCTTGCAAGCCAGAAACTTTTACATTCTTCTCCCTCCCTTCCCCAAAGGAAGGATGGGACAGGAAAGCCTGATCTTTCCTCCTAGAATATCAATATTTATTTTGCAGCTTCTTGGTACCTTACCACAGTGTCACTCTAGCCCGAAGGCATAGGCATTGCCAGCCCCCAGGCCAATGGTGGCCACTATTCAGGAGGGCTGACAAGACTTTCCAGTTCTGACAATCGGGGTCACCATCATCACCCCCATTGGGGAAGATGGGGCACAGTAAGTGAGGGATAAGGGCCTTGAACCTTAAAGTGCTCTCTCCACTACTATGCCCAGCTAAAACGAATACCCATAGTTAAGATCACTCGCCTGTCCACGGATCCAGGGTTCTCTGCACCTCATCAGTCTGGGGAAACATTTGCCTGGTCTCCTTTATCCACTGAGAACACAGACCCAGAAGGAGAAACCTGCCCAAGGCTGGGTGCACTCTGGTTCAAATGGCTGGGGCTTTGTGAACACATGGTGCCCTGAAAACCAGTCCCTCACTTTGGTGCTGCTATGCTGTGATGTTCCTTCCCAGGGCTTGTCATCATCCATCAGCAGCAAGGACCCCGTCCTGCAGTTTGAGTGTGCAGGTGACTCTGGCCCCTCCTAGAGAAGCCATCAGGATGAGGGGTGTGTGCCGGGGTCCAGCCCCGGGGGGGATCCAGGGGTCCCACAGGAGGCGTCGGCAAAATTCGAGTGAGAGAGCCGAATTCTTTTCTTTTTCTTTATTCTCTAGTTAGCATTTACTGCCAGGCATCTTTGTCAAATGCTAGTACAGCTCCTTTTTTATACACACACACGAAGTTACAATTACATGGTATTAATCATTGCTTCTGTTTCACTATGTTTACATGTTTCCAGATAACAGTTAATTTATATCTATAAACTACAAATCAGGTGGCAAATCATTCAAAGTACAACTACAAAATAACTTGAATAGCGATAACAACATTGGTAAAAGCTTTTAAAGGATTAGTACTAACTAATAACTCAACTTTACTGTTGTTGTGAGTCAAGGGGGGCAGAGAGAGATTAACAGACGAAATCATTAAGGATTAGCAAAGGATCACCGCTTGCTCAGGCAAATGGCCTTGAGTTTATGCAGTGTCCTGACTTTTCTCACAAGATAACAAAAGGCTTGCCCATTAAGAAATTGACATAACATTAAGAGTAACTTTTACTTAAAGATATATAGAGTGCACTCGCAAGATAGCTTAGTAGCAACATAATTTCAGAAGACATTAATTGCTATTGCTTCTATGGATGCCCCCCATTCCTCTCATTATCTGAAGAAAGAATCTTGGGGAGTATACAAACCTCATGAGAGTGTCTCACTGAGAAAGCCCAGCAACTGCCTTCAGTCATAAAACAAGTCTCTTAGCAAAACATTCTTTTCTTGCTGACTGCATTCCCATCCCAGGCCACGCAACGGGCCATTCCATTACTCCTTTTCTAAGATTCTATTGTTTAGTCAAATTTTATTTATTTACTATATTCACACACTAGTTAAGTTCTAACTATATTCTTCTCAGAGTGTTCCACCACCTGCAGGTCAGGTATGCAAGAAGAAAGGAAAGTTTCTCTACTCTATCACATGAAAAGGCTAGGGAGGAAAAATGATGAATTAAGTGAAGGCCGAAAGGTGCTCTGTGCACAGCCACTGCCTCCTACCCATTCACAAGTTACAATCTATTCTTTCTAACATGATTAAGAAGAAATTCTCCTACAAACTTAACCCTTTACGAGGGATATCATAGCCAGCCTCTTATGTTTATGAGCCCAGTTCAAGGGGTTTACAGGCTTTTCTGTGGAACTCACACCTTCTGTCTCATTTCCAAAGAAATTACTATGAATCTACAGGGAAAGCATGGTACTATTATCCCTGTGCCATAAATAATAGCACACACCCAGAAAGGGGGGGATATAAGGCCAGATTAATTCAAAAAGTCAAAGGGGGAAGTATCATTGTGCCTTTCCTTTGCGGTGACTTTGTCAACCCGCAGCCATTGGTCTTCACTGCGGTGACTCTGTCAACCAGCAGCCGTTGGTCTTCTCTGCTGTGACCTTGTCAGCCAGCAGTTGTGGGTCTTCTCCTGCTGTGACCTTGTCAGCCAGCAGTTGTTGATCGGCTCCCCACAGGTGTGCAAAGGAATGCTGTTTTGATGGGGGACTGTGGGTCCCCCCAGCTGTTCTTGCTAAGCTAGTATCACTCTGGCCAGCTACCAAGGTGCCTTCTGTGAAAAAAAGAAACAACAAGCCCAAATGAAGTCACTTGTGCTAAGCCCATGTCACCAAACCAAGTGCTAACACCTGACCTAATTGCACTTCTTTCCCAAGAATGTAGTCTTGACTGTCAGTCTGGATTTTGCTGATCAACAGTAGTTACATAATCTGCCTAACAGACACCTTTGGTCCCCCAAAGAAGGATGCATGACTTCCCTCTTCCTTCCCCCGCCCCTGGTGTCTGTGCAAACCTTTCATTCAGTGCCTCCCAAGAGCTCCTTTCTGTCTTCGAGGTAGAGTGCTGCCCCATTCATGAGCCCTGAAATCCGATTTTTAAATTTTCTCAGTGAAAGTTTGGATTTTTAACACTTGTGTCTTTCCTAGAGCAGTTGACTCTCTGGGCCTGTTAGAAAAGACGTCAGGAATTAAACAGTCATCACACTGCTGAGTGGCTGCCAAGCTCCTCCCTGAGTCCGCAGCTCCCGCGGGGACTCTGGCGTAGTGCGGTCAGCAGGATCCTGCAGGACAGCCATTGCAGACTCCCTGTGACTTCATAAAGCCAGGTTTTAAAAACATTTTTTTAAGCCTCAAGATTATCTTCTTTAAAGGAAAACTTGCCTGCAAAGGCAGTAAGTAAAATGAATGAGTGCAGAGATACTCAAATTTATTTTGTCTTAATTTATGTTTTGGAGAGGACAATGGGAGTGGAAACAAGATTGATGCCTGCTTCCTCCCTCCTGCACCAGCCTCAGCATCCTGGGGCATCTTCTGAGTTTGGACATTGCTCTGGCGGTGGGAATGCCTGGGTCTCCACTCCCATCACAGGGCAGGGAAAGCCTGTGGGAAGCCTGCCTTTAGGCAAATGAAATAACTGAAGCACAGAGATCAGGCAGGCTAAGGGTAGAGTTATGGTCAGAGTTAGAGTTGGAGTTTCTGCTTTGGAGCCTGGAGTTCAGCCCAGCCCCACCCTTTTCCTGTCCCAAGTGGAGCAAGAACTCTTTTGGGCTTGGGAAACTTCCCTAACGAGGAACCGCATTGCATTGCACAAATGGGGGACTGAGGGAATCTGAGCACTTTCCCTCTTTGGATATTCAGCACTTAACACAGGGAGAGGGAGAGAGGGTGACATCTGCCTGGTGTGGTGCAGGCATGAAGCCAGCAGGACATCTCAGAACTTTCAGATCACATCCTTCAGTAAATACCCTGTGCCCTGTGAGGTCCAGAACGGAAGTCACACATCCAGTGGCTTTTTAAATGAATTCTAAAGAAACCGAGTGAAACGCTCAGTTCCTCGGTGGCATTAGCCACATTTCAAGTGCTTGATGGCCTCACATTGGTGTGGTCTCAGTGGCTTGCGTTGGACAGCACAGAATAGGACAATTGCATAATTGCAAAATGTCCCACGGCCATTGCTGCTTTGTGTCATTGCATCTCCAAGTGTGGCCCAACAGGGGAGCATTCCCTGAAAACTTGTTAGCAATGCAGATTATGGAGCCCACCCCAGAGCCCCAGCGTCAGGTCCTAGGGTGGGGCTAGTCCCTCTGTTTACTGCCCACCCCACTCAGCGGTGGGAGGGTTCATCCGGGATGTGTGAGTCGTTCCAGAACTTGTTTATTTCTTCAGTTTCATTTCTGTGGCCAGGACACTTGGTTTCATTTCTCTAGCTGCTGGGGAAGGAAGATCAGCAGGGAGGGGCGCTTCACACACCATATAAAAGGGAAGCACTGGAAGGGAGAGTAATTCACTGTGTCTCTGTCCGGAAGACTGACAGGTAAGGGCTGAGCCAGGTTAGGAGGGCTGCCTGATGATGTCTTAATGGAACAGGTGTGACTTTTCAAAGGACTTTCTAGTAAACCTGGCTGGTGCCAGAATGCAGGAGCCATATAGATAAGTTTCTGATGCTGCCTTTGTGACACTTACTAAGACCTGTTGTTGGTGCTGACACCCCCACACCAGGCTCCCACAGGGCACATTCTAGGAAGGAAGTGGGTCCAGGGTTGGGATGGGAGCTTGGTGCCTGTGTGATCCTGTGATTTATAACAAGAAGTATAGCCTGACCTGTGCTGGCGCAGTGTATAAGGCATCAACCTGGAACCCTGAGGTCGCCACCGAGGAAGAAGGAAGGGGCGCAGCCACAAAGTGTGGATAAGCAAAAGCTTTATTGAGTAGAGCGCTTCCAGGACGATGTTCCCTCGTCCCTGGGACAGAGGCCAAGGAAGTCACATGGGGTGATCCACGTGGGGGATATTTAAAGGGTCTCTAGGGTGGTCGAGCTAATATGATGTGGTGAAATCTCACTGGCTGGCAGATGGTCATTCTTTTCCAAAGGACTCCTGGGAAGTTTCTTTTGGTGCTCATGGATGTGGGCGGCTCCAGCCAAAGTTCCCAAGTCTGGGTTCCTCACGTGACCTTCCTCCATTGCTGACCACCTTACATTTGTGTTAATTAGGGGCGTCGCTTATTTATCTGGCTACTTCCTGCTGATTAGGGGCATCGTGGGGAGGGGGAGATTGTCAGGTGGTGGCTTTGAGGGGTGTTAGGAGGAACATCTGTTTGGCTGTGAGTGGAGAAACTTCACGGATGCGGTTCTGTAAGAATTTTCAAAAAAGAGGAGCAAATATGAGTTATACTCTGACAATTAGAAGAAGATTTAGGATAGGGGCAGCCCAGGTAAGAATGAGTGGCTGCCATCAGGAGTTAAGCAGGTTGTAGGAGGAGAGATTCTTGCTTAATTTTTCTCACAGACGGTTGAGGAGATTGAAGCTTCTTTTATCAGGCCAGTCTTACTGAACAGCATTGCTCCCTGCTTCAGCCACTCTGGTGGCAGGTTCCTGGTGGGAGGGACAGGAGCAACACGAGGGTCTGCAGGGCCCAACCTTTTGGTGAGCCAGAGACGGGTAGGGCCCAGTGGTTCTCACTGCCAGCAGTCCTGTATAGGGGCAAACTTGAGGCAAAACTGCATGTCAGAAGTGGCGTATGAAGGGGAAACGAAGGGGTCCCATACACTCCCATAACTGAGACCTATGAGGTAACTAGAGGTTCAGAGTGTGATGGCAAAACAGAGAAGGTAGCCTCCATGTCCACAAGAAATGAGATGGACTTACCGGTTGTCTGTAGCATTACTCATGGTTTGGTGAGGGTGATGTGGGTCTCCAAGTCCAGGCCATGTCAGTCGTCCACGAGGCCTAGGAGTTCAAGCAGTGGGCCGCCTGGCTGGATTGGCCTCCCATTTGGGTGGCTTGTCCTCCACATAGAGGTGCTAAGGAAAACCTGTTGCCCAAAAGAGTCAATCGCTCTGCCAGTGACTGGGCTGCTTGCAGTCAGGGCAGGGGCTCAATAGGTGGCCTCGGGCAGGGGCACTGCCAGGACCAATGACCCTCCTTGCCACACTTAAAGCAAGCTCCTGGTGGGATCCTCTTTGCAGCCTGGACTTGGGTTGGGCACCTCCTATGCCCTGCCCTTGTTGCTCTGCCGGCCTCAGGGCTGCCACAAGAGCCTGGGTTTGGAGCATTACATTCTGCTGCATGCGGGCCTGGCAAACAGACTTGACATTTTTAAAAACCTTAAATGCCATGTTCATAGGTCTCAGATAGGGGTCTGGGGGTGAGAATAAGAGGAGGGGAGCTCCTGGGGAGCCCGGCACCCAGATTCAGCCGGAAACGCCAGAACCAGAGGCAGGACAGGGCCAGGCCTTCTTGTAAGAAGATTAGGGTTGGGTGTCCTGCAAACCAGTGTAAGGGCCAATGGCAGGCTGAGAATGGCCTGACGGAAGAGGGGCTTAAGAACACAGTGGAGAAGGGAGGGGCCCCTGGCCAGCAGGGGAGGAGAAAGAGGGACTGGTATTTGCAGGTGAATGAGAAACAGGATCCTGCGAAGGGAGGGGAGGGGGCTCTTGGAGGGAAGAGACTCGAATGAAAGAAGTCCGCAGAGGGACCAGAGAGGGGTCCCGAGAGAGGGGTGCCCCCAGGGGTCAGGCAGGAAGGGGAGAGAGTTGGGAGTTGGCGAAGGAGGAAAAATTAGGAGCGGAGGGTTTAGGTGAGGTTTCTCTGGCCAAAAAGGGCCTGCACATAGAACAGGCAGCACAGAGATTAGGATGGGAGCGCTAATACTAGAGGCCCTGAATGTAAGGGATCTCCAACCAGTTCCCAGGTCTTTTGGCGATAGTTAAATTGGTGAGGGTGTTAAAACCAAAAGTCCCTTCAGGAGGCTACCCGGTTCGATTATCCAGTGGGTTCTGTGGCCTGGCTACAGTGGAGAAGAACAACAATTTCTCCTTCTTTAAGGAGGGAGAGATTTCAGATAAGGCAACTCCAGGAGTGTTTTTGGATTAGGTTTAGATTCCTGTGCCTCTATGGCCACCCTCAGTTCTTGGAGTGGTCAGAGTTGAGCATTGGCATCCCGCAACTCAAGCTCTGCCACCGAATGGATAGGTAAAGTGGGTGTGCTCTGGACGTCTCCACAGGCACACACACACTTGGAACGGAAAAGAAGTCCCTGACACAGCTGCGGTTTCAGACAGGGATTCTCAGCAAAAAGAACTGAGGGGAGGCTGGAGGCAGGGGACTTACCGCACCGTGTGCTGAAGTGGGTGGGAAGTCAGAGAACCTGGTTATTTCTCAGATGGGAAGGGGAGAGGAGCAGTCCTTGCAGACTTCTAACTCCTCCCAGGTTTTGGCACCAAATGTAAGGTATTTTTTCCCACTGAGGAAGAAAGCAGGGCATAGCCACAAAATGTGGATAAGCAAAAGCTTTATTTAGTACAGAGCACTTCCCAGATGATATTACCTGGTTCCAGGGGCAGAGGCCAGGGAAGTCGCATGGGATGATCTGCGTGGGGGATATTTTTTTTTTTTTGTATTTTTCTGAAGCTGGAAATGGGGAGAGACAGTCAGACAGACTCCTGCATGCGCCCGACCGGGATCCACCCGGCACGCCCACCAGGGGTGACGCTCTGCCCACCAGGGGGCAATGCTCTGCCCCTCCGGGGCGTCGCTCTGTGGCGACCAGAGCCATTCTAGCGCCTGGGGCAGAGGCCAAGGAGCCATCCCCAGCGCCCAGGCCATCCTTGCTCCAATGGAGCCTTGGCTGCGGGAGGGGAAGAGAGAGACAGAGAGGAAGGAGGGGATGGGGGTGGAGAAGCAAATGGGCGCTTCTCCTATGTGCCCTGGCCGGGAATCGAACCCGGGTCCCCCGCACGCCAGGCCGACGCTTTACAGCTGAGCCAACCGGCCAGGGCCGCGTGGGGGATATTTAAAGAGTCTCTTCTCTAGGGTGGTTAAGTTAATGTGACGTGGTTAAATCTCACTCGCTGGCAGATGGTCATTCTTTTCCAAAGGACTCCTGGAAAGTTTCTTTTGGCATGCATGGATGTGGGTGGCTCCAGCCAAAGTTCTCAGCTCTGGGTTCCTCATGTGACCATCTCCCATTGCTGACCAATTTACAGTTAGAACCTCTGATCTATAGTCAGTTGGTCAGAAACACAGGTGACAACCTAGACTTGCCCTTGGTATCTGAAGGGTGTCAGATGGGGGTATAGGCAGGAGCAGTTTTGTGGAATCTGATGTTCTCTCCAGGTAGACAGGGTCAAAATTGAGTTAATTGTTAGGTGTGGTGGGGGAAAAAACACATGGGAATTGGTCTCAGAATTGGAGCCCTATAGCCTGGACTCAGAGCTTTAAGTGCCCTTGTGGTGCTGGTGGCACAGGGCCACCCTCAGTTGTGCTGGAAAACTTGCTCTCCTGAGGGGACAAGGCACTGATTTCTAACATTTGCTGTTGTAGCAGGTAGTGTTAAATTGTTATGCTTTCAAATTTTTATTTAGAGACGTTGATGCCAAGCCTTCTTAGCAAACAGTGGCATTTGAGGGGGACAAATTAGATACAAACCACAGCAAATTAGTGTCCTGGCATTGCCGTGACAAAGTGCCATAAACTCGGGGGCTTGCACAACGGATACTTATTCTCTCCCAGCTCTAGAGGCTGGACATCTGAGGTCAAAGTTTTGGCTGGTTTGGTGCCTTCCACAACTCTTCATAGAGTCCTTCCTTGTTTTGTCCAGCTTCTGGTCTTTGCCAACAATCCTTAGCGTTATTTGGGAAATTTTTCTCCAGATGCTGTGGTGGTTTCTTCAGGTCATGACACCAGCAAGAAGAAACCCAGGCCACATGGTCACCCATGACATGTGACCCATTCTGGCAGATTGGGCAGGATGGTTAGTCAGTGAGCTATTTCCCTGCCCTTTGCAAAGAACCATAAAGTTAAGCGGAAGATAGGTTTAGACTTGGGTCCGTGAGTAATCACACCTTTCTTTCTCATTCCTGGAAATGATGAAATTTCAGAGAGCCAGATTTTTGTTGTTGAATTCTGCTTTTAGGAGGAGCTAATTCCCATTTAGTAGGAAAGGAGGCAAATATCCCTACAGGCCTCTCGAGAGAACCTACAGATGTAGCACCAGGGGCCAGGCCAAGGGAGGAGATTACTTGATGGCAGTTCTCTCTTCTTTGAGGCTGTGGCCTCCTCAGCACACCCAGGGCCTGAGTGTATCCAAGAGGCCGGGCCAGGCCTGGGGATGGATGCAGGGTGCTGGGGTTCAGGCCTCAGACCTATCAAGACTCCTTGGGAGCTCAGTGAAGCCTGTGGGAAGCTCAAAGTGCAAAGAGTTAAAACCAATCCTGAGGGAGAAGCTCAGATGGAGAGGCTGGTCTTCCAGCCCGCGTTTCATCACTGAGGGTGCTCTGCCATGCAGTTCCAAAATGTGAATGGCTTTTCTGTTTCCTCACTATCAAAGTAACGTGATGTTCTTTGGCATCCCCAGTCCCTGGCCTTCCAATGGGGGACGGGGTCCCAGTGCTTCACTTGTCTGAGCTCCCCTGCGTGTCTTATATAAAATTTGGGATAACGTCATGAAGGTGAGCATGTACCACTGTCTTGGGCCCTTGAAGGGCCTAAGCGTGTGCTGGGCCCTTGGGACTTCTGCCTGAACCCTCCTGGAGACAACATAAAGACACAGGGGGCCTTGGCAGGTTTGCTCAGCCATAGAGCATCAGCCAAGTTTGTGGAAGTTCTCGGTTCGATTCCCAGTCAGGGCACACAAGAGAAGCAACCATCTGCTTCTCCATACCCTTCTCTCTCTCTCTCTCTCTCTCTCTCTCTCTCTCCTTTTTTCTTCCTCTCCTGCAGCTATGGCTCAAATGGTTCGAGCAAGTTGGCCCTAAGCTCTGAAGATTGCTCCATGGCCTCACGTCAGGCACTAAAATAGCTCAGTTGCCAAGCAACAGAGCAGTGGCCGCAGATGGACAGAGCATCACCCCTTAGTGGACTTGCCAGGTGAATCCCAGTCGGGGCACTTGCGGGAGTTTGTCTCTCTGCTTCCCTTTCTCTTACCCTCTCACTTAATTTAAAAAAAAAAGACACAGGGAGAAGAAGGCCACCAACAAGCCTAGGACAGAGCCTGTACAGATTCTCCCTCAAGCCTCAGAAGGAACCAGCCATGCTTAATCTTCAGTCATGGATTTTCAGCCTCCAGAACTGGGAGAGAAAACATTTCTCTTGTTTAAGCCCCCAGTCCATGCACTTTGTAATGGCTGCCCCAGTGAACAAATGCACTGGGTGAGGACAGTGCCAAGGGCAGAGTTTATTCGGGCTATTGTGGGCAAGGCGGCCACACAGACCGCCTTGGGAGGTGTGAGCTGGAAAGCAAAACCACACCTGCTTTAATCCGTGACGCTCATACAACAAAAGGGAAGAAACCTGTGTTGGCTGAATTGTGGTGCTCCCATGACTTTGAAGGACCATGACACATCTTCAAAGAAGGGTACAAAATATAAACTGAGGCTTGTTCTACCTCTGTCAAATGAGAGTTCCACATGGAGACACATCCGCAACCCACATCCTCCCCAAGAAGCATAGTGTGGTGCTCTAGGTCCCTGGACGCTCCCAGCTTCTGCCAGGGAAGCCCCTCCGCAGGTCATCAAAGGCTTGCTCCTCGGCTCCTTCCATTTTCCATTCATCAGCACAGCCTCAAATAACCCTCCCCAGACTTGATCAGGGAACATAACACCAAATCCAGTATGTCTAACCCACTCTGTCTTTCTCATGGACACTCCATCACCACCTGGAGTGAAGTTATGGTTTAGCATTGGTTGACTTACTTACTTATTTGAGGGCCTCCTTGCTAGAATATATGTACTGGAAGCAGGACATTATGAGGCTTGGTTACCACCACCCCATGCCAGAGGGTGCCTTACACATACTAGGTCTCTCTATATTTGTTTCCGAAGGCTGTCATCACCTAATGTGACAGGCGGGGCAGCTTTTACAAGGGACATTTATTTCCTCACAGTCTGGAGACCAGAAGTCTGAGATCAAGGTGTCAGCAGGATTGGTTCCTCTGAGGCCTCCTTGCTTGGTGTGTAGATGGCCGTCTTCTCCCTCTCTGTGTCCTAATCTCCTCTTCTCATAAGGACACCAATCATATGAGATCAGGGCCCATGCTAAAGGCCTCATTTTTTTTTTTACCTTTTTCATCTCTTTAAAGGCCCCAGTTCCAATAAAGTCCCAGTTTGAGGTCCTGGGAGTTAGGACTTCAACTTCTGAACTTGGTGGCCATGGGACTCAACTCAGCCCAGAATTGTGCTCAATGAGTATTTCTTGAATGAACAAGCAAACCATGTCTCATTTTTTCTCAAGTAGACCATACCACACACCACACACAGGGCTGTGAATGTGCACATCTGTTTTGAGCAAAGGGAAAACTTTGGCCCAGCGTTCAGAGATGAGATGCTCAAAATACCAAAATGTCAACTGGGGCCACTCTTTTGAGGGGCTTTATTTTGAAAAAAATGGTCACAGAAATGTTTAGAACGGGTCATGACCTGAGGGGATCGGGCACAGGCAGGCAAGTGCGCGCACCTCTGCACAGCGCTGGGAGGGAGAGGAGGCGGGCCTGGCTGCGGGATCACAAATGGACAAGGGGCACCCTGGGATGTTCCCCAGGCCACTGCGGGGAGACTCTCACCCCTCCCACTGTGTTAGTGCGCTGAGGCTGCCACAGCGAATGACTCAGACCTGGAGGCTTAGATGACAGAAATGTACAGTCTCCCAATCTGGAGGCCAGAAGTTTCAGAGCAAGGAGCTGGCAGGGGTGGCTTCTTCTGCAGGCTGTAAGGAAGGATTGTCTCACAGCTGTCTCCTAACTTCTGGTGGCTCTTTGGTATTCTTGAGGCTGGGGCCACATCACTCCAGTCTGCCTCTGTCTTCACATCACCCCTTCCCCTGTGGGTTTCAGTGTCTCAGATCTCCCTTTGCTTGCCTCTTCTTGGACTTAGGGCCCAGAGTTACCTCCAAATCCTTGCCTTAATTACATATGCAAATATTCTTTTTCTAAATAAGATCACATTCACAATTCGGGTAGACATGAGTGTGGGAGGGGTAGAGGAGACCCGATTCAAGCTTCTGCATCTGTCCATGCCTAGACAGGAGGGCTGTGCACATGGCAGTGGGGACAGGGTTCATGTGGACTGTCACCCACATGAGCGACATGAGCCAACATGAGTTAGGTCGGAGTCCTAACTTAACCAGCAGCTGGACCTTCCTGTACCTCAGTTTGCTGATCTGGAAAATGCAAGTAAGCAGCTTTCACAGAGGACAGTTGTCAAAATGAAATTGGGGAAACCAGCCCCCGCACAGCCAGGGGTTTCTAACAGTGCTGCCTTTATCTGACGACAGGCCCCAGACACTGATAAGCAGGAGACCCAACACTCACTCCCCCAGGATCCTCAGCAGTCTGACTGAGTCCGGGGAGCAGAACAGTGGCTAGGGACGGGCTGTCTTCCCGAAGGCCTGAGAGATGTTACCTCCCTTCTCTCCACTCCTCACTGTCTCCTGTTTGTTCCTGAGCTGTAGGTGTCTCAGAGTGACAGGAAAATTCACACTATCCCATGGAAACGGGGAGCCCACTGCCCATTGTCCCCATGCCCTGAGTGTCATGGTGACCCCACTTGTTCCCTGTGCCTGTTCCCCTCCTGCGGACAGGGGCCCTGTGCTGAAATCCTGGCCTCCCCCATGTTCGTGTGCATGGGGTGGACTGTCCTGGGGCTGCGTGAGCTGGGGCTGGCCAGGTGCAGCCTGGGGGAGGACTGCTTGGTGACGTTCAGCCACTCTCCTGTCCTGTGTCTCTGCAGAGCTCATCAAGAAGACTGTAGGTGCTGAGCAACGAGGAACGTGCCCACCGGCTCCAACTGGTTGTCAGCTCATGCCGAAAGCCAACAAGGGTGGGCCACAGCAGGTGCACAACCCGTTTCCCGACCAGCATTACCCAAAAAAAGAAATGAGTTTCCCCTCGAGAAAGCCCCCACCATTTTTACCACGAGGAGTACAAATGGGGGTTCCCTTCAACTGGGCAATGAGGGAGACGGACTCAGTTAACCTTACCAAGAACCTCAACTCGGTGACATTAAACCCAGGAGAAAACAGAGGCCAACAGAAGACAAAGGTGAGACAGGACATTCCAGAAGGACACATTCTAGCCACCAGCCAAAGGAGGGACAACGAGTCGCTGTCGGCAAATCCACCACCTCCAACATCACAGTTCTTCAGCTCTCCCGGGCACGTCCAGCAAACACCAGGGACATACCCCGTCTCTGGGGCAGCAATGACCTTCCGCGACGTGAGTCTGGGGGCTTCTGTTGTGTGTGCGGGGGTCTGCTTCCAGGAGCATTTCCCTTCAGATACTGCTGCCACTGTCACTCCTGCCCGCCCTCCCCAGCTCTGCAGCTCTAGGGCCCCACTCCTATCCCACCTCTGGCTGGGAATTCCCACCTCTTGGTCCCTTTTTTCTGCTCAGTCAGGCACCTGACTGGCTGGGTGGCCCCAGCCAGATAACCCCGCTTCAGCAGAAGCAAAGCCTCAATGGGAACAGCATGCCTGTTCTGGAGGCCCACTTAAATCCACCTCTCTCCCCTGACATCTGTCTGCAGCCCAAATCCTGAAACAAACTCCTCACATCCGTGGCAGCCTTATCAGAGGCCAAGGATGTGAAGTCTGTTCTACCTTTTCCAGACGCCTGAGACCAGCTTGTATAGCCAGTATGAGGAGAAGGTGCGCCCCTGCATTGACCTCATCGACTCCCTGCGGGCCCTGGGTGTGGAGCAGGACCTGGCCCTGCCTGCCATCGCTGTCATCGGGGACCAGAGCTCCGGCAAGAGCTCCGTGCTGGAGGCTCTGTCAGGCGTGGCCCTTCCCAGAGGCAGCGGTAAGCAAGGAGGGGCTAGCTTCCCCCAGGGGAGCACCAGCCTCCTGTGAGCCACTGAGTATCTTGGGGTACCAGTGGTGTCAGAGACAGGCTGCTGGGACGGCCCCCAGGAGGCAGCTCCAGCAGACCCTAGATGGCTTCGGTCTAGAGTGCACGGCCTGGGCAGGGGCGCCTGGACAGCCCATGCTGCCCTCATGTCCTCAGTCCACTTTCACATGAAGATAGCCATTGCTGGCCCTGCATCAGTCTAGGTCCCGGGACCTTGTTGTTTCTCCCTGGTGGTTCTTGTAAGAAGGCAGAAACATTTCTTCTTTGATTGTGTGAAATTTGTAAGTTTCAGGTGACATGTGAAGTCCTTCTGAAGGATTTTCTCAACGTTTTGAGAAACCAGGATCTTGTATGATAAGACATATTTTCTTAAAAAAAAAAAAAAGCTGTTGTACAATTCAATAAAATAATTATAAAGAGATGGGGGAAGGCCGAGAAGAAACAGTATCCTCAAAGTGGGGGTAGACGCCCCATCCTGACGCCTCCCTTCGTTCCTGTCTCCTGTCAGCACTGCCCATGAGGCCTACTCAACCAGACCCAGGGCCTGGGAGTTATGACACCCCCCAGAGTTGCTTCCTGGGCCCAGAGGAGGGTGTGGAGACACCAGAGGGCTGCACAAGCCTCAGCAATAGCCTGCACGCCAGGCACTAGGCCAGTGCTTCCTGCCGACAGCAGCCTGGTCCTTGATGGCAGGGGCTCCTTTCAGGTCCCTGTTAGCTGGGCACCAAATGCTTGAGAGTGAGCCTGAACAGGGGCTCCTTCTCTCTGTCTTGGGTTCACACTTCGGAGAAAGGCGTGGCTGGGTGAAAGCCTGGGTGCTGGTGGCGGGCATGTGGCCCAGGGTGAGTCCTCAGGCTGGGTGAGGGACAGTCCTCCCTTATAGGACAGCCTGCAGGCACCACGGCTCTGGACACAAGAGCTCAGGGCAGTTCCAGCCTTTCTGAGCTCCAGCTGAATCGTGAGGGTCCTCCCCCCCCCACCAGGTGCCCCAACAAGCTTTGCCTTTAGAATTCCCCTGGACCCCTCCTTTGAGATGTCCAGGTTCTCCCAGGCTCTCACTGCCTTCAGCCCGCATCTTGGGAGGTCTGGGTGGCCATCATTGTCGGGCAGATCTCACCGCTTCACGCTTCAGTCTGTTCCCCACTGGGGCTGCCGCCCAGACATACACAGGTCCCGAGGCCAATGCCAAGGTATTTCTAAGCAGGATAGTGAGAGGGGCTTAGATTGGGTCACAGACAGAAAGAGAAATTCCAGACGAGGCTTCTGGGGATACTGGGGCAGCTCCTAAGGGGTGAGAGCAAAGGGCACCTGCTATGTTTCTTTTTGAGGGAAACTTAGAGTGTCTGGGAAACTCTCTCTCAGGAATCGTCACCAGGTGTCCACTGGTGCTGAAGCTGAAAAAGCAGCTCTCGAGTGAGTCCCAGTGGAGGGGGAAGATCGGCTACCGGGACAAGGAGCTCTGGCTTCAGGACCCCTCCCAGGTGGAAAAGGAAATACACCGAGGTAAGGCTTGTTCCACAGGCTGGGGCTGCGCCCCTCACCTCACTGCCTCCTCCTGGACATCAGGGCTTCTTCAATTCCACAGGGAGCATGCACCATGCACTCTTCCTTCCAGGTCTTTCCAGATGCTTCCACGTGCCGGAGCCCCTGCCTGTCACACTGCCCCCCTTTCCACCTGACTCCTATTGTTTCCTTGGGTATCGGTTTACCCCCTCCAGGAAATGTCCCCCACAGGACCTCACCCTACATCCTGGTTGTCCTGGTCACTGCTGTGCTGAGTCCCTGCTCTAACTTAACCCCAGAGGGCCACCTGGTGACCATGTGTCGACACAGCTTCCCCAACATGGATCCCAGCCATCTGTCATTCCTGGAAGCACAGCCTGATTTTTATCACCCAGCTCTTGAACAAAGTTTTACCAAAGCTTGAGACTCGTGTTAGGTAATGACGGGATGATAAAAGGCTCAAATGCTCCTACAGTCCACTTCCACAGCCCCTGAGAAAGGCCCCTGGTGGTCTTTGCCCGCCCACGACACCAGAGCCTGCCTGCGTCCCTGGGCGGCTCCTCCCTTTCCCTGCTCTCACTTTGGTCTCAGCCAGGCAGGCATAAGTGACCTGACCATAATAAGGATCTCTGCTTAGTATGAGGGACAAGTTCAGCTCCAGGAAGACGGGCTTTCCATATTAGTAAACAAAGTACTCAGCATCTGAGGGGGAGGCCTTTATGTGACTTCCTGGGCATGGCTTCCACAGAGCCCAGTGTTTGTGGGTTCACTGGAGGTATCTGTGCCCCAATTCTAGTGTTAACCTCCAAACACAGAAGCTATTTGAGACCCTCAATTGGCAAGTTTCCCAACTTGAACTTAAAGAAGTTCTGCAGCTGGCTGTGTCCACAATGGCTATCTGGGCTGCATGGCACCCGCACGTCCTGCTGTGTTCCTTGACCCCAGTCCTGAGCTCGTGGGCAGGACAAGAGGGCTGTGTGCTCACTGCACAGCAGAGCTCCTCACACCTGGGTGCATGCTTAATATATGTTCTGTGCAAAGGGGGTGCAATAAGCACACCGTCACGGAAGCAGCTGTGGAACAGAGTCTAGAACCCCCGTCTGCTGCTGGTGGGCGTGGAAGTTGGTGCAGCCACTTTGAGAACTGGCAGTATTTGCTAAGGCTGGAGGTGTGTGCACCCTGATGCTCTGAGATACCCCTCTTGAGTGTCACCTAGCCAGAACATGCTCCGAAGGCCAGGTGCTAGGATGCTCACAGCAGCACTATGGTGACAGTCGCGCCCCGGCAGCCAGCCCGATGTCCACCAGCAGTAGACTGGATCAGGCATTGTTGCAAGGGTATGGGGTCCCTCAGCTATAAGAACCAATATGGGTGAATGTTACAAACATAATGTTGAGTGAAAGAATCCAGATACTTACAATCTCATTTATAATTAGGTGGGGCCACATGAAGTTGTTGTTCTTGGATCAAAAATGGCCATGTATCAGCAAATTCATTTTGCTCTACCACCTATGAAGTTCAAAACTAAGCAACAGGAATGGAAGCTGGTAGTGGTCAGAATAGTGGTCACTCTTGGTGGGGACTAATGACCAGCCAGAGCAGGAGGGGCTTCAGGGGGCTGGCTGTGCTGTTTCTCTTTCTGGGTGTTGGTCACACCTGGATGTTTAGCCCATGAAGAAACACAGCAAGCCACACACTTAGACAAGGAGTACTTTTCTGTACATGTTATACTTCAATGCAAAGTTATGAAAATCCTATCTTTTTTTTTATGACAGAGACAGAGAGGGTCAGAGAGAGGAACAGGTAGGGACAGACAGAAAGGAAGGAAAAGAGATGAGAGGCATTAAGGCTTCGTTGCAGCACCTTAGTTTTTCATTGATTGCTTTCCATATATGCCTTGACTGGAGGGCTACAGCAGAGCAAGTGACCCCTTGCTCAAGCCAGCAACCTTGGGCTCAAGCCAGCGACTTTGGGATTCAAGCCAGTGACCTTTGGGCTCAAGCCACTGACCATGGGGTCATGTCTATGATCCCATGCTCAAGCCAGATGAGCCTGTGCTCTAACCAGCAACCTTGGGGTTTCGAACCTGGGTCTTCTGCATCCCAGTCTGACGCTATATCCCCTGTGCCACTGCTTGGTCAGGCCTATCCTTTCTTTATTATTATTATTTTATTAAGTGAGAGGTGGGGCAGCAGAGAGACAGACTCCCTCATGTGCCCCAACTGGGATCCACCCAGCAAGCGCCCTACCAGGTGATGCTCTACCCATCTGGGGCCAATGCTCCATTGCTTGGCAACTGAGCTATTTTAGTGCCTGAGACAAGACCATGGAATCATCCTCAGCGCCCAAGGCTAACTTGCTTAAACTAGTCAAGCCATGGCTGCAGGAGGAGAAGAGAGAGAAGTAGAGGGGAAGGAGTGGAGAAGCAGGTGGCCACTTCTTCTGTGTGCCCTGACCAGGAATTGAATGCAGGACTTCCACATGCCAGGCTGATACTCTACCACTGAGCCAACTAGCCAGGGCCACAAAAGTCTTATCTTAAGAAGTGACTCTAAAATGCTAACTAAGGCAGGGAAAGTTTATGGAGGCACAACCCTGGTTTTTAACATGCACCTGGTTCTCTCTTTAAAGGATTAGGCAATGAATTGGGGTTGTCGCGTAAGCTCCTTCTCTGTTTCCCAGATCAGGTCTGTCCCTGAATGTAGGAGAAATGTCTAATTATCCACAGATTTCATTGCTGTGCCCCAGAAAGTTACCTGCACTTCTCTCCTCGCCTGACCGAATCTCAGCTGTCCATGCGTGGAGGACCCGTTCAGTGCCCTGGGGAGAACACTGTCGTAACTTACCATATCAGTACACCCTGGAGGTCATAACCGCCCAGCCTTCCCAGGGGGCCTTTACCTAACACTTGACAGTCATCAAAATAGACCTTTTCCCCAGGCCCAAAGCCGTTGTCAGGCAGAAACAGTGACAAATAAATTGTACTGTCCATTGAATTGACTGTGTGGCAGTATAGACTTGATGACCACCAGGCAAGGCCACTGCAGAGAAGGGGGTTCCAGGATTCCCCATCTGTTCCAGGGAGGATGCCAGGGCCACTCTGGTGGGAAGTGTCCAGGACATTAATACCCTCCAGAACAGGCGAGTAACTGGGAGGCCCTAGGGAACATCAGCTTGTGCCTTCGTGCTTCCCCTGAGCTGGTGACCAATGACCTCTGTGTCCTTCCTTGTCTTGTCCTTGGCACACGACATCTACGTAACTCCCCCTCACCTAGACCATCCTAAACTTCAACTCATTTCAAGATGTTTACAGGTCTTCTAGCTCCTGGCTTCTCGGTGTTTCCTGGTCTGCAACAGCGACATCACCTGGGGCTTTCTGGAACTGCAGAAGCCAGGCCGCAGCCCAGACCTGCCAGGAGTCTGGGTGGTACAAAGAGTCACATGCACTCACATTTTGAGAAACACTGATCAGAGCAGGACCAGCTACATGATGTACAGGGCTCAGTGTAAAATAATCATAATCAAATTGCTATCTATTATGTATGTGTGGTTTGGGGTATATGTTAAGGTAGCTAAGAAATTGTATATAGTTCTCAAAAAGAAAATTTTTAAACCTCCTATAAAGACTTTAAAGAAGAAATCAATCCACTTTCAAACAGACTATAAGAGAAGAAATATTTTTTATTTCCTTCTACATCCCAGAAATATTTCTTTTCCCTATCCCTTCCTTAAAACTCTTAACTTGGAAAAGTCAGCATTATAAGATTCCTGCAAAATATCTCATGACCAAAGCTAAACAATTGGTGTTAAACAGTGACAATACCTATTATCAATGTGCCATATTTGCTTACGTGATCATGTCTAGCCAACAGGTCCTGCCCCCTTGAGTTTCTCTGTGGTCCATGCAGCAGACCCCAGAGTGGCTGGCAATTGACTTTGGCAGGATCCCTCCCTTCAGCGGTCTGCGTAGCTCCAGACTGATCCCAGCCTTTAGATTAGCCCTGGTTACTAATGGACAGAAAGAGGCAGAGGGTGTCCTGGATTGGAGAGGCATCTACACTGCCACAAACACACCTAGCAGTGGAATTACGTGTGTGTTTTGTCACCTGTGTTTATGTATGTTAGTGTGTGTCACTGTATGTATTGATGCCTATGTATGTTTGTATGTATATATTTATGTATGTGTGTGTGTCTGTGTTAAAGAGTTGGATAGAACAAAGAGACAGAAAACACTATAATACTGTCATAGAACACATACACACATGCATATGTTTATATTTACATATAATTTTTTCTGGTCATAAGCATAATGTATATCTCTATTAGTTATCTATTGCTACATAACAAGTTACTCCAAAATTTAGCAGCTTAAAACACCAAGAGTTATTCTCTCTGGTTCACGGTCTCCAGTGAGGCTGCAGTCAAGATGTTGGCTGGGGCTGCATTATCTGAAGGTTTGACTGGGGCTGGTGAGCTCTTCCTCAGATGGATGTTAACGGGAGGCTAGTTTCCTGCTGGCTGCTGGAAAAGGTGCCTTTGTCCCCCCACTTTTATGAACCTCTCCATAGGTACTTTGTGTCCTTATGACTAGGGAGTTAGCCTCCCTCAGAGTGACACATCTAAGAGAAAGTAGGAGCAACCCATGAAGCCTTTTATGACCTAGTCATACTGTTGCTTCTATCATATCTATTCCCCACTCAGGCTCTACCTTTTGGTAGGAGGAGTGCTGAAGGATTTGTGGACATATTTTAAAGCCATCCCTACACCCAATGAAAATATTTAAAAGCATAAAGAAAGAGAACGGGCCTGACCTGTGGTGGCGCAGTGGATAAAACGTTGACCTGGAAATGCTGAGGTCGCCGGTTCGAAACCCTAGGCTTGCCTGGTCAAGGCACATATGGGAGTTGATGCTTCTAGCTCCTCCCCCCTTCTCTCTCTCTGTCTCTCCTCTCTCTCTCTCTCTCTCTCTCTCTCTCTCTGTCTCTCCCTCTCCTCTCTAAAAAAAAAAAAATGAATAAATTTTTAAAAAATGAATAAATTAAAAAAAAAAAAAGAAAGAAAGAGAACGGAGTCCATCCACAATTGCAATGTAAACAAATTGGTATGTTTTTCTCTAGAATTTTTGAGAGTGTATGTGCATGCCACCCCTGTGTACATGGCCACCTTAGTGGCCTCAGCTCACTTTGCAGGCTTCTGTGACATCTTTTCTAAGCACCAGGAACTCTCTGAAGCTCCCATATCATGAAAATAAATAGTCACCTGCAAGAACAACAGCTTCTTCTCAGATGGGTCATTAATTGGGACTCTGGGTTTCTCTTCTCTTGGCCTCTACAGCCCAGAACATCATAGCCGGGGACGGTATTGGCATTAGCCATGAGCTCATCAATCTGGAAATCACCTCCTCTGACGTTCCAGATTTAACTCTCATCGATCTTCCCGGCATCACCAGGGTGGCCGTAGGAAATCAGCCCCAAGACATTGGACTGCAGGTGAGTCTTTCTGGAACTTGGGAATGAGCCACGCTGAAATCAGGGATACTTTGAAGCCTCTGCTGGCCACACCAAGAACTCAAGTGTGCCCTCCCAAGCCTCGCTTTAAGTGGTGTGGTGGGGGAAGAGTCTGGGGTAAGACCTGGGCAGGGGCCTCATTCTCAGGATCTGATGAGAACCACAGCTCAGAAGTGTGGCAGCTGGGTCATGCTCTGGGATGACGTTGGTTTTCACAACTACGTGGGTCTCACTGTGTTGTTGGGTAACCAGAGATGCTTCTCCCTTTGCATGGTTCTTTGGTGTCAGATCAAGACACTCATAAAGAAGTACATCCAGAGGCAACAGACCATCAACCTAGTGGTGGTCCCCTGCAACGTGGACATCGCCACCACAGAGGCCCTGAGCATGGCTCAAGAGGTGGACCCCGAAGGAGACAGGACCATAGGTAAGAAGAAGAAAATCAAACTTCCAAGAGACAGAAATGGAGGGGGAGATCCTCATATATAAATATTAGGAGGTCTTGGAATTAGGTCCACTGTTAGAGATGCCCACATTCTGCATTCTGTCCAAGGGTCACTACTACAGAAGCCGCATGGGCTCAGGGTGCATTCGTGCACCACAGATGGGTTGTCCTCACTTGCAGTCGGGGTTAGACCTATTACCAGAATTCAGTTCTTCACTCTCCTTCCTCTCATTTCTCATTTGTATTATGAACCATTCTGGACAGGGGACAAGACCTGCTTTATCTGCTCTCCCACAATGGTCCAGAAAGGAGAAAGTGACCAGTTCATCAGTTCTGCTACAGCACAGGGAAGTTGTTAGGCCTCCTGGCTGCAAAGAAAAGACCCTCCCAAGGCCTCAGCGAACTTGCTGCTAGGCTGGCACGGGAGTACAAGAGTCTGCAGGGTTTATGTTTGAGCAGAACTCTTCTTGGGAAACTGGGTTCTCTTGCATTCCTTCTTTAAAATGTCACCCTAGACAGCATTATAGGAACTCAGTTTAAAAGTACAACTGGCCCTGGACAGTTGGCTCAGTGGTAGAGTGTTGGCTTGCTGTGTGGAAGTCCCAGGTTTGATTCCTGGTCAGAGCAAACAGGAGAAGCACCCATCTGCTTCTCCACCTTCCCCATCTCCTTTCTCTCTATCTCTCTCTTCCCCTCTCACAGCCAAGGCTCCATGGGAGCAAAGTTGGCCCAGGTGCTGAGGATGGCTCCATGGCCTCCGCCTCAGGCGCTAGAATGACTTTGGCCATGGCAGAGCAATGCCCCAGATGGGCAGGGCATCGTCCCCTAGTGGGCATGCCGGGTGGATCCCCGTCGGGCGCATGAGGGAGTCTAACTGCCTCCCCCCTTCTAGCTTTGGAAAAATACAAAAATACAAAAAAAAGAAAAAGAAAAAGAAAAAAAGTACAACCTGCCTGGGTTGGAATCCCTGTTCTACTACTTACTGGTTTCCTATCTTTGGGCAATCCATCTAACCCAGGAGTAGTCAACCTTTTTATACCTACCGCCCACTTTTGTATCTCTGTTAGTAGTAAAATTTTCTAACCTCCCACCAGTTCCACAGTAATGATGATTTATAAAGTAGGGAAATAACTTTACTTTATAAAATTTATAAAGCAAAGTTAAAGCATATAATAATAATTACTTACCAAGTAATTTATGTCGGATTTTCACTAAGTTTGGAAGAATAAATCTTTATAAAACAACTTACTATAGTTAAATCTACCTTTTTATTTATACGTTGGTTGCTCCCTTACCTCCCACCATGAAAGCTGGAGTGCCCACTATTGGGCAGTAGGGACCAGGTTGACTTCCACTGATATAACCTCTCCCAGCTTCAACTTCCTCATCTGTAGAATGGTGCTAACAGTAACACTTAACTGCTAGGAGTGTTGGGAGGATTACATGAATAGTTATTGTGTGCACATAGTATTTTCTCAGCAAATGATAGCAGCTATTTTATTTATTTATTTTTTTTAGTGGGAGGAGGGAGGCAGAGAGACAGACTGCTTCATGCACTCCAACCAAGATCCACAAGGCAAACCCACTAGGGGGCAATGCTCTGCCCATTTGAGGCATCACTCTGTTATAACTGGAGTCATTTTTTAGCGTCTGAAGCAGAGGCCATGGAGCCATCCTTAGCACCTGAGGCCAACTTGCTCCAATTGAGCCATAGTTGTGGGAGGGGAAGAGAGGGAGAAAGAGAGAGCGAGAAGGAGAAGGGAAGGGGTGGAGAAGCAGATGGACACTTCTCTTGTGTGCCCTGATGGGGAATCAAACCTGGGACATCCACACACTGGGCCAATGCTCTACCACTGAACCAACCGGCCAAAATTTAAAATTTTTTTAATACAGTGTGTCCATAAAGTCATGGTGCACCTTTGACCGGTCACAGGAAAGCAACAAAAGACAATAGAATGTGAAATCTTCACCAAATAAAAGGAAAACTCTCCCAGTTTCATACCTATTCAGTGCAGTTCGATGTGGGCTCCATTTGTTGCCCTACACACATCCAAATGATAGTGAAGTTCTTACCACACATGGGTAAGGACATCTGGTGTAACAGAGTGAATAACGTCTGTGATTCTCTGTTTTAAGTGATTAATGTCATGGCACTTCGTTATAAACGCGCCGATATTCATGTTGCACTTTGATCATGGATTCGAATTTAGCGAACCAAAGAACACACTGAACTTTCCTCTGTACCATCCATATCTCAACTGGCATGGCCATGGGCTGCTCCTCTGTATACACGGTGTTACATCATCATCTGAGCATGCGCACATGCTGCCACATCATCCTACAGAAACTAGGAGGGTTTTCTTTTTATTTGGTGCATATTTCACATTTCTATCATCTTTTGTTGCTTTCCTGTGACCGGTCAAAAGTGCACCATGACTTTACGGACACACTGTATTATTATTCATTATCATGTCACCAGACATTCTTCTTGCCAACAGAACTTACCTTCCTGAAAACATGGAAATCATTCTTCTTGACTAAATGAATACTCAGTAGATAACCGCCTTTTCCATTTTTCCCCCCAAATAAGTGCCTGGTTTTCTAGTGAGAATAGAAATAAATATTGGAAGTACACCTCGAGTAAAATATTTTACTAAGTGCCAAACTCTGCGTGTTGACTTCTACAAGCATCTCAGACATGCTGAACCTGAGAGAAAACTCAGGCTTTGAGTCACCAAGCATTGAACATCCAAAGGCTTTCTCTTCACACAGGCATAAGTCAGTGGAGATATCTTATTGGTGGCCAAAATAGGTAATATCATCTGTCTAGTAGATAGATCTATTTGTATATAAATATCTCTACAAAAATTCAGTAACACTTCTTTTAATGGTTTTCTGGTCCTCACATTAACCGTAAACTCAAGTAACCGAACATTTCCACTAAATATTAACTATTATTATTATTAATTCATCCAAGTACTATAGTCATAGAGTATACATGATCAGACCTCTGTATAGCCCAAAACATTATAGCATCAATGCAAATTTTCTGTCCTATTCATTCTAGGTCAAGTATAGAAATAGAGGAAAGTGTGTTAGGTTTAACAAGAAAAAGGTATGCACACCCATGTATAAAGCAGCATTATTCACAATAGCTAGTGCCTATTAGGAGATGCATGGATATATGCACAAAATATGGTGTTTGCACACAATGCAGTATCGTTCTGCTTTAGGGAGGGAAGACATCCTGACACATGCTACAATATGGATGAAGCTGAGGACATTATGCTCAGTGAAATCAGCCAGTCACAAAAGAACAGACACTATATGATTCCACTTATATAAGATACCTACAGTAGTCAAATTCTTGGCCACAGACTGCAGGTTGGTGGTCGCCAGGGCCGCAAGAGAGAATGGAGTTAATGAAGGGGCAGAGTTTCAGTTTTGCAAGATGAAATCTTGCAGATGAATGTGGTGATGGCTGCACAACAAAGTGAGTTCTCACTGCCCTGAGACGGTACCGTGAAAAATGGCTGGGGTGGTAAATTTTATGTTATGTACATTTTACTAAAATTTTTAAAAATAAGTAATTTTTAAAAACAGGGTAACTGAGGTTGGAGGGGGAGGAGGAAATACTTATTATATTTTCCTTAGTTGAGTTATTCTCTTTCACATATTAGTTATGTGTATATTTTGCCATAATTTTTTTTAAAAGGGAAACAATGAATATCTAGACAGTACTTCCAAAGGGTAAAAATAGAGCAAATTTGGTGACTGATATAGTAGTGGGTTATCTGGAATCAAGTTTCAAAAAGGACAGTGAATCAGAACACCTGTAAGCTCTCTGCTCCCCGTCCATCTAGGCTGAATGCATATGGTCTACTAGACAGCTCCACCTGAACACACAGGGATGGCTCTTCTCAAGGTCTCCAAACCCTCCATGTTGACAAACGCACAGTCACTTCTCTGCCCTCCTCTTTCTCAGTCTCTCAGCCCAAGGCAGCATGGCTGCCACTTCTTCCTCCTTTAAATTGTCCTTCCTTTGCTGTTACGTCACAGCCTGCTGGCTTCTGGGTCGCCATTGCTCTCTGTGGTCTCCTTCTACTTCACTGGCCAGCTATAAGTCCCATTCCTAGTCTCCTTGTCTGGTTGTTTCTGCAATTCTCTGACCACTCAATATTGGAAACCAGATCGTGGTTCTGAGCTCTCCCCTCTGTCAACACATTCTCTTTAAGTGATCTTACCTGTCCATGGTTTTGAACCCCATCCGTAAGCCAATGACCCCCAATTCTATATCTGTAACCCTGGTCTTTCCCTAGACTTGATATTCCAAATGGATGTCCATGCAATGTCTCCAGTTGAATGGGAGCAAAGCACAAACCTTCATACCCTTCCACTTTACTTCTCCTCCCCAAGTTCTTCACAACCCCACATCCACAGACCCAGGGCTAAAGTCACAACTAAGGGTCACTCTTGACTCCTCCTCCTTGCTTTCACATCTAATTCATCTTGCCAAATCTGCCCAATTCTCTCTATTCCCACTGTCACCAGCTAGACCAAGCTGCCATCACCTCCTGCCTGGTCTACTCACATGTGCTTCTGGTCTCCTGGCATTCACCTTGCCCACAGAAATCCCCTTTCCCCTGGCATCTAGATGGTACACCAGGACCCACCCCTCCTCTGCTTCTCTCTAATGCTCCCTTCTCACGTATTTAAACCCCAGACTGTGCTACCTGGACAACAAAGCCACCTGTAGCCTGGCTTTTGCATGCCTCCTAGATCACAGTTTCCATCACTTTCTACCTTGTCCACGACTCTCCAGTGTAGCTCAGTCTTCCCGGATCCTGCACACCCAGGAGCCTGGAATGTCCTCTCTCCCTCCACAGGACTGGCCCCTTCCTCTCATTCAGAGCACAGCCCAAATGCTGCCTGCTCAGAGGCCCTCTCGGTCCACCCACCTAAACCTATACGTCTGCCCTGCCTGCCGTCATTTCTTTGCCTTTATTTTAATTCTTGGCATACCACTTCTCAGGGAACTTGCTGTCATATTCACTGCCACTTGTTACCTTAATACATATGTGTGATGGATTCAGGAGTAAACAAGCTTAAAAAGAGTAAAAAAAAAATTAAAGCATTTAAAAATTGCTGACAGGGACCTTCTCATGGCTCAATAGCTGGGTCATTAAATGATTCTATAGATGGAGGCATGTGTGTTTACTGACAAGTCCTGTTTCAAACTGAGACACAGTATGGGAAGGCCCTCTCTCCCCAGCCAGGGGGAATTCTAATTGCAAGCCTTGGTTTTTATTTTCTTATTCCTTTTTCTCAGAATAGCGTACAATGATCTAGGCTTCCATGAATGATTTCTCATCCTAGGAAAGGGCATTCCTGGCTACCGTCTCCCCTCCCAGTAGAAGGTCCTCTCCTTTGCCAATGGAAGGTGCAAGTGTAGACTCAGAGACGTCTGGGGAAACATAGAGATCTGTGCTCACACAAGCCTTCTAGTCAATATAAGAATATGCTGTCAAATAACACCTTCAAGTAACAAAACAGGGAGAACTTCAACTGCTGAAGTGCCAGGAAACTTCTTAAAAACAGGGTGATGGGGTGGGTCAGCTGTGATGATGTCTGTGTCCCCCACCCCCAGTGTTGGCACACAGCAGGCACCCAACAAACCTTTGTTAAATAAATCACGCAGGGAGGTTAGTGAATGGGGTGGGTGGAACGGGGAGCAAATATGAGGGGTGACGACGGAATGAGTAAATGACTGTTAGACACTGGGCGGCCAAGGCTGCAGAAGATGTTGTCAGTCCCAGCCAAGAAAGTAGCCCATAGCCCAGCAGGGTTCAAATACATATATGAGAAGAAAACTGACCTTTCCATGCCCTCTTTCATCATCTCCCAGGGATCCTGACCAAACCAGACCTCGTGGACAAGGGCACTGAGAAGACTATCATGCGTGTGGCGCAGAACCTCACGTACCATCTCAAGAAGGGCTACATGATCGTGAGGTGCCGAGGCCAGCAGGAGATCACAGACAAGCTGAGCCTGGCGGAGGCCACCAAGAGAGAGCTGATGTTCTTTCAGGCACATTCGTATTTCAGGTGAGCTTCTGTCGCACAGTCCCGGAGCTCGACTCCGCGGAGCCAGCCCCGCCTACCAGAATTGGCCACGATAACCGAACTGCATAGAAAAGTGGTAGAATGTAGCAGAACCTATCCTTGTCTTTATTTTAGTGTTAAATTCATTGGTTTATTTAAACATCTTTTTTTTTTTTCATGGACTCTAACGATGGTGGCGATGAACAGTTGTGTTATGGCATTTCAGAGAGCAGAGGGCACTTTGGTTGTCAGAAATGTTTTCATTTGCCTTCTCATCTGCATCCCACAACATCTTAAGCAGGGGTCCCCAAACATTTTACACAGGGGGCCAGTTCACTGTCCCTCAGACCGTTGGAGGGCCGGACTATAAAAAAACTATGAACAAATCCCTATGCACACTGCACATATCTTATTTTAAAGTAAAAAAACAAAATGGGAACAAATACAATATTTAAAATAAAGAACAAGTAAATTTAAATCAACAAACTGACCAGTATTTCAATGGGAACTATGCTCCTCTCACTGACCACCAATGAAAGAGGTGCCCCTTCCGGAAGTGCAGCGGGGCCGAATAAATGGCCTCAGGGGGCCGCATGCGGCCCGCGGGCCGTAGTTTGGGGACCCCTGATCTTAAGAGATATATGTGGCAGGAGAGGTTCTTCCCATTTTTATAGATAAGAATAATGAGGTCAAACCAATAAGGAATGAAAACAGGACAAGACACAGATCTTCTAACGTCCAGAAACTGATGCTGACCATCATTAACGGTGCACATTAAAGCCTGCGTTAGGGCACACTCCACCGCATTGGAACATGCAGACGAACTGTTTTTTTTATCAAACGTAAATTATCCTATAGAGACGGGGCAGTTTGCAAGACATTTAGATATTCCCATTGAATCAGCCGCTTTACCCTTTCATTTTATCCAGGAACTTGATCCCGAACGGTGTGGGCGATGCAGGGTGAGACCCAAAGTTTCCTCTTGCTCTGAGAGACAGTGGGCAACCAGAGTCCGGGCAGACCAGGTTTGCTGCTCGCTGTGTGCCTTAGGGAAACGGCTGCCCCTCTCTGAGCTTTTGCTTTCTCCTCAGCTCAGGGAGTGCCACACTATTGCTGCACAGGATTGTTTCTGGATTAAATAATATGACACACGCAAAGGTTCTGGTGCACAAAAAGCCAGCACTCCCATGCATACCACCTGGGATCTTCTTCCTTCCTCTCTGCCCCAGCCCTGAGGAAAAGAAACAGAAAGTTTTCTATAGCCTTGGGGGCCCATAAGGAGAAGGAAACTGCTCGCTGAGTGGGAGAGAAGAGCAGCCAAACCTCCAAGAGAGTTTGTTAAAATCCAGCTGATTACATCCTTTCCCAGAGTTTCTGAGGTCTGGGTTAGGGCCCAAGAATTTGTGTTTCTATCAAGTTTCCAGTTGAGGGTGATATTGCTGGTCCACTTTGAAAACCACTTTTGAATGGCTTGGGAACGTGAAGTCACCTGTGGGCTCCTTGTGCTCTGCAGTCTGTAGAACTCATGCAGCTCGCATCCCTGAAGATTGGTGCCCACTGATTACCAGCTCCCCATTTCCCTCCCCCAAGCAGCCTGGCAGCCCCCATTCCACTCTCAGATTGTGTGAGTTTGACTATTTTAGATTTCTTACGTAAGTGGAATTGTGCCATATTTGTCCTTCTGTGAACTGGCTTTTGTCATTTAGCATAATGTACTCAAGGTTCATTCGTATGGTCATGGATGACAGAATTTTCTTCTTGTTTAAGGCTGACTCATATTCCATTGCATTGCTAACAGCAAACACAAATGGAGATCAGACTTTGAAATTTCCCGAGCAGACAAAACCAGATTAGTCACACAAGCAAAGCTTAATTTAGCATATTTTACCAGATAAGGAAATGCCAACAGGACTGCTCCTCTTGCTGATGCCTCTGAAAATCATAAACGAAACTTAAATTGTTCCCTAAAATTGATGAGGTAACCAGTAACCAATGTCCTTGTATTTAAAAAAATTCTAATGCTATAACCAATCACTGTGAAGAGTAAACTGTCGCTGCTCTCTCACTGTGCATACTGCTCTATGACAACATGCTCCTGAACCTCACTCCCTGTTTTGGTTTGATGGCCTCCAGTTTGCAAACTGTCTTTGTGTTGTGTGCGCAATAAACTTTTACTGATTCCTACTTCAGTGAGTCGTTGGTTTTGCTTCTGTTTTCTCCTGCACTTTAGATAGCATGTATATATGTACCACAGTTCCTTCACCCATTCATCTGTCTACAGGCATGGAGGTTATGTCCACATCATGGCTACTGTGAACAGTACTTCTGTGAACATAGGAGTACTATTATCTCTTTGAGATCATGATTTTAATTCTTTTGGATAAATATGCATAAGTGGGATTGCTGGATCGTATGGTGCTTCTAACTACAATTTTTTGAGGAACTTCCGTACTGCTTTCCATAGTGACTGTACCACTTCGCATTCCCACCAGCACTGAACAAGGGTTCCAATTGCCCCACATTCTTGCCTCCACTTTTCTTTTCTTTTTAATGATATCTATCTGAACAGTTGTGATACCCATCGTGGTTTTGATTTGCATTTTCCTGAGATTAGCGATGGTGAGCATCTTTTCCATATATCCGTTGACCATTTACATGTCTTCTTTGAAGAAATCTCCACCCAAGTCTTTAGCTTATTTTTTAATTGGATAATTAGTTGGGGGGGGTTGTTTGTTTGCTATTGAGTTGTAGGAGTTACTCACATATTTTGAAAATTAACCTTTTATCAGATATATCATTTGCAAATAATTTCTCCCATTCTGTAGTTTCTTCGTTGATTGTTTCTTTGCTGTATAAAAGCTTTTCAGTTTGATGTCATCCTACTTTAGTCTATTTTTGCCTTCCTTGTCTGTGCTTTTGGTAAAATCATTTCCAAGATCATAAATATTTTCCCCAATTTTTTTCTAGGAGTTTTACAATTCATGTCTTATGTTTAAGCCTTTAAAATTTTTTCAGTTGACTTTTGTGTACGGAATGAGATAAGTATCTAGTTTCCTTCTTTTGCATGTAGATATATAGTTTTCCCAATGTTATTTGTTGAGGAAATTATTCTTTCCACATTTTGCATTTTTGGAACTGTTATTGAAAATTGGTTGATTGCATATGCGTGGTTTATTTCTGGGCTCCCTCCTGTACATATCTGTCTTTATACTAGCACCATACTTATTTGATAATGAACTACAGCTTTCTAATATATTCTAAAATCAGAAACTGTGATGCCTCCCTCTTTATCCTTCTTTCTCAAGATTGATTTGGCTCTTCAAGGATGAGTATTTGCTACAAGAAATAAAACACTGATTTGGACAAGTTACTAAACTTCTATGAAGTTAGGTTTGTTTTGTTTCCCTGTAGATAAAAAGATCACTTCCTTCATCAGTTTGTTGGGACCATAAAAAGAGAAAATTTAGTAATCGTCTGAGTACCATGCTGGCCTGGGTCCAGGCTTATCCCATAATTAGAAGCTGTTTTTCTCATGCACTACCAGGCTTTTCTGATGCCATGCGTTGCCCCAGGGAGCTGAGCTCACCTACTCGCCTACAGTCCTGGGGAAATAACCCCATGGGCCCGTTCTGCATTCATGTGTGCTCTCCCGTTTCAGAGCCCTCCTGGAAGAAGGCAAGGCCACAGTGCCCCGTCTGGCAGAAAGACTTACCACCGAGCTCATCTTCCACATCAAAGTGAGTCAAGGGTTGGCTGTAAGTTCTAAGAATTGCAACCTGCCCAAGTCACTCTCTTGGTCATGAGTGGGCTAAGATGCTGCACTGAATGGCCCAAAAGAGCAAACAAACAAACCCATTCTGAAAACTAAATATCTCCCGGTCAGAGGCTCACAGAGGAGCTTCTGAAACAGGGAAGGAGCAGCTGCATAATCTTGAAACAAAAAGCTGACTCAGTGAGTTTGGGGGAAGCAAAAAGAGAAACTGTAACAACAGTTCAGCGTGTAAAAAAGAATGAACACCAAATTAGCAAATTATTTTTTCAATAGGTTTTTAACACTTCTTAGAAATCAAACATTTCTCCATCCTCAAACTTGTAAGAAATACATGTTCAGTGTTAACTGATTTTCAAAAATGGACAACTGTAGATTAACTTCCCGTGGTGTCATTAAAGATGAACACATGTGGTTTAGTGTCTCCTGAGACAGAGAATATTTGTAGGGCTTGCCTAGAACTGTGTATGTGAGGTTCACAACATGGCAAGACTGGAGGGTAACCCTTTGAGCAAAGGTGGTCCCAGAGCCTGGGTTCCAGTCCATGCCAAACTGCGTCTCAGATAAAAGCCATAAATACTTTTGAGCCAGGGAACATATACTCAAAACATGCAGTTGGAAGGAGGCAGTGATTTGGAAATGGTCATGCACACAAGAATCTCCTAGAAATTTTATTAAAACTCACATTCCTGGGCTCCAAACCCAGAGTTTCTGCATCAATGGGTCTCAGGCGGGGCCTGTGAACTTGCACTTGTAAGGTCCCAAAGGATCTAGGGAACACACTTTGAGAAGTACTGATGCTAGTGGAATCAGTTTGCAGAAGGAGACTTCAAAAGATATACCCCTGTCTAATTGAAAAAATATATCTTTTTGCAAAAGGTGATGCACTTTTTAAAAAAGATTTTATTAATTTTAGAGAAAGGAGAGAGGAGAGAAGGGGAGGCAGGAGGAGCAGGAAGCATCAATTTGTAGTAATTGCTTCTCCTATGTGCCTTGACTGGGAAAGCCCAGGGTTTCGAACCAGTCACCTCAGCATTCCAGGTCGACACTTTATCCACTGCACCACCACAGGTCAGGCAAGATGTTGCATTTTGATAACACATTTCTCAACATTTAAATATTTGACTTTAAAATTTGTAATACTTTAATTTTTTAAATTTATACCAAGATTCAATTATGGTAATTATAATTTGAAATACCAAAATTTTTTAATACATTTCTGCCTATAGATACAGTCTAAAAGAAAGAGCTTGTGAGAAGTTATTAATTCTTAGTCATCACCTTTATCATCATTTTAAGTAGCCTCAACAAACTACCTCACTCTCTCTCTGTCTTTTTTTTTTTATTAAGTGGGAGACAGGGAGGCAGAGAGGCAGACTCCCACATGTGCCCCAACCAGGATCCACCCAGCAAGCCCTCTATGGGGTGATACTCTACCCATCTGGGGCTGCTGCTCTGTTGCTTGGCAACTGTACTATTTTAGCACCTGAGGTGAGGCCATGGAGCCATCCTCAGCACCTGGGCCAACTTGCTTGAACCATTCAAGCCATGACTGCAGGAAAAGAAGAGAGTGAGAGAGAAAAAAAAGGGGGAAAGGGAGGGTGGAGAAGCAGATGGTTGCTTCTCCTGTGTGCCCTGACTAGGAAGTGAACCTGGGACTTCTACACACCAGGCTAATGCTCTACCACTGAGCAAACCAGCCAGGGTCTAACAAACTGCCTCTAAATCCTAATGCACTATCCTGCCAGGTTGGCTGCAGGGACCTTGGACACTAAGGCAGAAATCGGGGTTTCTGCTCATGTAGGTGTCTTTACCTGCAGCATTTGTCTGCATGGGCTTTGGAGGTGTTGGGCAGGATGCAAATTTGAGCTTTGCCACTTCCTAGCTCAGCAATGATATCAAGCACTCTGCCTTTCTGAGCCTTAGGTTTCTCTTGTAAGAAGAGGCAATGATGCCAGGGGCTTTTCTGCAGTATGAGGCTTCACTGGGTTATGGAGGGCCTGGGATGATGTGGGGCTGACACACAGCCCTCTATGGTGCCGCTCTAGGTCCTTCCTCCTTGTCTCTGTTATCATCATTGGCATCATTGATTGGTTAGGACTGCCGAGTCTGACACCAACACCCCAGATGTGTCTTCTACCAAAGCACCCTTTATCAGTTTATAACCTTCAAATCATCCCCAACAGCACATTTTACTAAAGAAGGCTTACATCATATTCAAGTGTAACTGTTCCCAAAATACAAAATGCTTGTCCAAACCAAACAAGAAACAACTGTCTATCTTCCGAGTCCTCCACTCTCCCACTGCATCGCAGAACCACAGACTCACAGACATTCCAGCTGTGGTGCATCCCCAGAGCATGCAAAGCCCTCCTTGGGCTCCTTAACAGACCTTCACTTCAACAAGCCTCACACAGTAATGGAAATTCTGCATCCCCTCGGAATGTTTGCAAATGGGATTCTGCTCATATACCCCAAATGTCTGTCAGCTAATTTCAAGCTATAGTGTTTCATTGTTTGCTATTTATTTTATTCAGAAATCACTCCCGTTGTTAGAAAATCAAATAAGGGAGAGCCACCAGAGTGCGACTGAGGAGCTGCACCAGTATGGGGAAAGCATCCCTAGCAACGACGCTGACAAAATGTTCTTTCTGATTGAGGTGAGGATTTGCAGGGACTCCACGTGACACCTAAGCACAGAAACTGGCCTCTCAGGTACTGGGTCCCTTTAGATGGCCTCATCCTTCCAGGTGGCCCAGTACATCTTCAGGGTGCCCTCTCTGCTTCCGACCTGTGTCCTGCCAGGAAGCTTGTTCTGCCCCCTCCATTGTCACATGGTAGTTGAGGTGGTTGGGTGGGTGAGCTCAGGTCCCAGCCCCCTCCCCACCACATACTGCTGCCCTAGTTCCCTGCTCTTTAATATGATTGTGGCACAGATTAATGACTTTATCTCATTTTCAGAAAATTAAAATGTTTAATCAGGACATCGATAAGTTAGTAGGAGGAGAAGAAGTTGTAAAGGACAAGGAGACCCGCCTATACAACAAACTCAGAGAAGAGTTTCAAAACTGGGTACTTGTACTTGCAACCAACCGCCAAAAGGGTGAGTCCTCGGACCGCGCTGCCCCTAAAAGCGGTGTCTGGCACATAAAAAGCGCTCAAAGCCAACATGCCCACACCACAGACACTGGGCCCCTTAGTCGTCCATAACTGCTTCTCCGCCACCATTAACATGATGCCTTACCCTCACCAACTAAAAAAACAACTCCTCCTCCCAACTTTCTTCTTCTGTCTTTGTTTTGAGGCTAGAAATTCTGCTTATCCCACTTCTTCCTTCTTGTTGCCCCTAGTCCCAGACCAGAGAGGTCAAGGCTTGGGTAAGAATCTCCTTGCTCTGCCTATCAGAGTTCTAATTTCCATTCTGCTCCAGCGTGTGTATGTGTGTGTGTGTGTGTGTGTGTGTGTGTGTGTGTGTGTGTGTGTGTTGCATCTTTGTTTGTATTGGCACATGATAAAAACAGCACTGCTCATTTCCATGGTAGAATTCCTCCAACCCTAATCTGGCTAAATTTTTGAGAGACCTGTAAGTGAAATAAGAACATATAATTTTCAGTTTCATTGAAAAAATCAGATTATTTTATTTTTATTTTATACAGTGAATGGAAGGGAGACAGAAAGACTCCTGCATGTGCACTGAACCAGGATCCACCCGGCAAGCCCACTAGAGGGCGATGCTCTGCCCATCTGGGACGTTGTTCCATTGCTCAGCAACTGAGCTCTTCTTAGCGCCTGAAGTGGAGGCCATGGAGCCATCCTCAGGGCCCAGGGCCAACTCACTCCAATTGAGCCATGGCTGCAGGAGGGGAAGAGAGAATGAGAGACAGAGAGAGAGAGAGAGAGAGAGAGAGAGAAGTTAGAGGGGGAGTGGAGGAGAAGCATATTGTTGCTTCTCCTGTGTGCCCTGACTGGGAATCGAACCCAGGACATCCAAAAACCAGGCCAATACTCTACCACTGAGCCAACTGGCCAAGACCTCAGATTTTTTCTTTTGACTATAAACATTAAACTTCACTCTCAGGGTGATGATGAATCTCAATTAAAAGACTTTTTTAAAAAAATAAGATATTGTTTCTTAAAAGTCACTATCAGACCATGTATTTTTATTATTATTATTACAAGAACTCCATGTTCTTGCCTTAGGGCATATCCAGTAGGTAAGTAAGATTTAAAATGTTTTTACCTTTAAAATGTCTATGGTTTGTTTTCTGTCTCAGTTAAAAATATTATTCATGAAGAAGTCTCAAAATATGACAAGCAGTATCGTGGCAAAGAACTTATTGGGTTTGTCAGCTACAAGACATTCAAGACCATTGTGCAGCAGTACATCCAACAGCTGGTGGACCCGGCCATCAACATGCTCCAGCAGGCTGTTGGTGAGCGTCTCTCACGAGTGCCTTCCCCAGAGCATGCAAAGGGACCTTCTCAGTACCTTCCATGGGGCTCCGTAGCTTGGAGGGAATGGACTTATCAAACACAGCCTTCAGGTCTTCTTTGCCCGTTTTGGGGAGGAGGGCAAGAGTGTACGTGAGCTCCATCTAATCAGACCCAACCCTCCACGCAGATGCTAACCCTGGGAGATCACATACTCGGTGAGAGGACAGGAAATTAATGGGACCTGCTGAGAGTGGGTGGTGGTGATGCATTCTGTGTCTCCCTGGGGCCATGTATCATCCCCTCCGTCTTTCTTGGTCTGTAAATCTGAGAAGCATAGCCTTTGAATAGGGTCATGTACCATCATCTCCCCCCACCCCATATCTTTAAAACCCATTTTATTTCTGCGTGCAGTTTACTAATGTTTGGGTTTTTTCCTTTGGTCAGAAATCATCTGGCAAACTTTCACTGACACAGCCAAAAAACATTTTGGTGAATTTTTCAACCTTAATCATAGAGTCCAGGTAAGTACCCACAGTTTTCCTGCTGGTCACCTGTACTGGTTTATCTAGGTCTCACCTATGAATGCAGGCGGATCTGTACTGTCATTTGGAAATGCGAGGCCAGGTTTATAATTGCAGGTGTGCTGGACTGACGACTCAAGCAGCATCTGCTGTTTTGTTTCCGCTCAGGCTTTGGTGGGCACTCCCTGGGAGAAGTGCCTTCTAGCATGTGACCCTGCTCTCCCTCGTAATTTCCTGCAGCATGTCAGGGCACACCTGAACATATGACTGTCCCTGTTGACTGGCTGGTATTTTGGGTCTTTTTCCTACACAAGGACAGCATTGTCCCTGTCCAAAATTTTTATTAGCTTGATGTAAAAATATAGCCACAGCTGTTTCCACTTAGCAATTTAACATCTCTCCCTGAATCCCACTCTCAGTAAGAAAAGGAGAGGGTTTCTAGGTAAAAATCCTCCTCTGCCCGGGCTTAGGCTATGGATCAGAATCTCATCCCACAACCTCGTTGAGGTGAGCAAGAAAAAGAGATTCCGTACTTCATTTCTCCTTTCACCTCTTTTGCCTGTTGGTGAAAACTAAATCTCACTTCTGAGTTCTCCAGCTTGCCAGGGTCAGTGTGTGAGTCCCAGGGTGCCTTACCTTGGGTAGGTGACATGCCCGGTCCTTGATCGTCAGATGTATGCCTTCCTACCTGGGCTTCAGTTGTTGGCCCCCTGGGCTCCCCATTTTACCAATACAGGGGTGGCTCCTCTGAGCTCCTCCTAGCCAGGCCAGGACACAGAAGCACTCTGCTCCATGCCCAGGCCAGCCTGGGGTCAAGGACACTCCAGACCCACTAGGGCAGCGGTTCTCAACCTGTGGGGCGCGACCCCGGCGGGCTTTAGGCGACCCCTGTGTTTTGGTCGTTCGACCCCCGCCGGGGTCGCGACCCACAGGTTGAGACCCACTGCACTAGGGCCTCCTCCCATTGGTGCCATCCTCAGATAGCTAAGAAGCCTCACCATAACTCTCTGACTTGTGGGCGCTCCTGGAACTCTTCGAGGCCACCAATCCAGACATTCCCCTCCACCATTATACTCTGCTCCTCCTGAGCTTCATCAGAACCTCCTATGTCCCTCCTCCTGGAAGGGATACACAGGGCTTTCTGCTTGCAGGCCCCAAACCTGCAAGCGGGTATGACACTTACATTGTTATTTTCCAAATATACTCCAAAAAAAGAAGAACCAGCCCCTGTGAAACTCATAGGCTCATCCTTTCTCTGTCTGTCTGTCTGTCTTTCTCTCTTTGTCTCTGAAAGCAGTCTCTGCCTTCAATGTATAAAAAAGTCTGTACTTCTTAATCCCTTCACTTTTTTTCACCCATCCCTCCAACCCCCATCCCCTCTGGCAACCATCAAGTCTGTTATTTGTGTCTATGATTATGTTCTATTTTGTTTATTTGTTTTGTCCTTTAGAATCCACATATAAGTAAAATCATACTGTATTTGTTATTTTTAATGATCTATGTGAATTTATAATTTCAGAATGTAAGAATCATGGTTAGTCCATACAATACTTTTGTACAAGTTAGAAACAGGCATTTTCCCCTCAGGACACTTCATTGTTCATCTTTCAAAACAATTATCATAATATAATGATTTTGTTGGAACAAAAGAATTTCCTACCAACTGCAAGATAATTGTTGAAATAAAGATACTGATCCACACACACACAAAAAAAGTCTGTTTGAAACTCAAAAGCCAAGACATGACTTTTCCCCACTATGTCATCCGTTCCTTTCCCATAATGCCTCTGACTGTGTGGTTGACACTGCAGTCACAAGATTTCTGGCAAAGATATCAAGCTGTTATCCCACTGTGTTCATTAGAATCCTATCCCACTGGGGTCATTCCTGAAAAGTTAGATTCAGGCTAACTAGAGAGAGAAGAGTGACAGACATAAAAATGTAAACTGAGCCACAGTCGCGGAAGCAGAAAGGCAGTGATGTGAATAAATGGAGGTCAGGGCAGAGAGAAAGAATGGGTGGAAACAGGTGGGACTGGCATGGGAAAAAGGAGGCCTAACAAAATGATCGAGGAGGACTGCTGCCGACCAGTGGGGCTAGTAATTGTCTAGGTCCTGAGTGAGAATGATGCGGAATGAAGAAATAAACTCGGAGAGAAAAAGGATGGGATTGGGAGGTCTCTGCACAGCCCATAGCTTGCAAGAGCGAGTCTCCATCCCTAAACCGCATTATTTATAGGGCAGAGCAAAGTCATTAGCAAATCAAAGATATCTCTGATACAAAGTCACATTTCCAAGGCAACCCAAGAATTCTCCCAAGTATAGAAAACTGCCTCCAGTCTCTCTGAGGGACACGGAGGATAGGATGAGTAAAAACAATCCAGCATCACAGCTAACATGGAGGTTGTGGGGAAGAACTTAGCCTTTAGCAACTTAACCAAGCAAGTGAGGTGGGAGGTTGGGCAGACTGTCAGCTTACTGCCAGTCCCCCACACCTCTGTCCCCCAGAAACCTAAACCGCAAGGACCCTGTCAGCTTGCAGTCTCCAACAGAGGACTGCAACAAAGGATGAAACGGGAGTTTCTGAAAGTCACCATAAAGTCTCAGGCTGCCCTGAATGGAGAGCTATGTGGGTTAGAGCATCATCTCAATACACAAAGGTTGCCCATTTGATCCCCGGTCAGGGCACACACAGAAACAGATCAATGTTTCTCTTTCTTCCTCTCTCTCTCTTTCTCTCTCTCTCCTTCCCTCTCTCTGAAATCAATAAATAAATTTAAAAAATAAATAAAAATGTAAAAAAATAAGGCCACAGGCCTCCTTTGACCTGAAATTATTTTTAATTCTGTGTCCATCATCGTAGTATTTTCTAAGTAGTTTCAACAACAGTGGGGCAAAGAACAAGCAGTGATCTGCTTCTCTTTCTTCTCCAACCAGAGCAAGATTGAAGACATAAAAACCAAACAGGCAGAAGCAGCAGAAAGTCTGATCCGCCTTCAGTTCAAGATGGAGCAGCTGGTTTTCTGTCAAGACCACATGTACAGCATGATCCTGCAGAAAGCGCGGGAAGAGACTTTTAACCCGCTCCAGCAGGTTGCACAGACTAATTCTTCAAAGGATCTGTCTTCTGTTTCCTGCTTCACTGAGATCGGGATGCACCTGAATGCATACTTCTCGGTGAGTGTGGGCGCACGATGGCCTGTGCTGGGCGGGCCCCATTGAATTACTTAACTGAGCAAAAAGGGAGGGGCCACTGCTCTGTAAACTACTCACATATTATCTCAAATACAATATTGCAGAAACTCTTATCAAGACACCTTTAATTAATTTGCCCCAAGTCAGATTCTCCATGTGGCAGAGCATGGACTCAAAAGTAATTCCAGCCCCAAAGTTCTTTATATTTTGTTATGCCTGAAGTACTATTGTAAGAATACAGCACAATGCAACAAAAATACGACTAACCTGACTGGTCATAATTTAGTTTTCCTTGATGTTTAGAAAGTATTCAGGTCTTAGAAGTACTTGAAACACACCAGCTTCACAAAACAGGAATGAAATTCCTTTCCCTAGATTTTGGGACCCAATCATCTTCATGGTTTCTAGGCACGCCCTCAATCCACAGACTAAAGTATTAAGGCACACAAAAAGGGAGGTAGCTTTTACACTGCAAAGAAGCCCAACTACGGAAGCCTTTTCCTAATCAGATAAAAGGCCAGCTGACCCGATGTGGATGCCAGCTGCCAGGTGAACTGGATATGCCTGGGAAGGGGGGCGTGAGGCGAGGATGAAGCAGGTTCTGATCTGCTCTCAGAACAGGGCCAGGGAATCACAGGCCAGGAGGTCTCTACAGAAAGGTGGGTGGGGAACAGTCAGGGGAGGAGCCCCTGGGAAGGCTGGGATGCCCGCAATGTGCTCTGGGTTTGCTAGCCTTCAGGTGGGTTCTCAGTGCCAGACGGAACACCTGGGGAGTAAAATCAGGCAGCTCAGACAGAAGTTTCTCATGGTTTGATACTGAACACGGCAGTGGGGTGGACGGCACCACCAGGACTCAGCAAAGTGACCAAATATGCATCTAGAACCCCAAGGCTTCTCTCTGCAACCATAGGTCTTAGGCCCAGAACCCTCCAGCTGATCCTTCTTACCCCCTCTTCCAGGAAGCCAGCAATCGTCTTGCCAACCAGATCCCATTCATAATTCAGTATTTTATGCTCCAAGAGAATTGCGATCACTTGCAGAAAGCTACGATGCAGATACTACAGGATAAAGATCAGTCTTCCTGGCTGCTCCAGGAGCACAGCGAGACCACCAACAAGAGGAGATTCCTCAAGGAGAAGATTTCCCGGCTCACACAGGCACGGCATGCCCTCTGTCAATTCGCCTGTTAAAAAGGGGAGAGAGATGGAAGGGCCACCATACTCTGGGGTTTTATCTTATACGTGTTCATTGTCAGGGGAGGTGATGCAGGGAGTGGCTCCTCATTTGGGGCCAGCCTTTTCTGTTGCAACTGTCTGTCCCTCTTCGCTGTACTGCCCTCAGCACCAGAGTTTAGATCTGAAGTCCCCATGGCTTGGAGTTGTTGTCTCCACCTCTCCTCTTGAGCAGCTGTCTCTCTGGTCCTTGGACCCGTAAGCCTCCCATTGCAGCTATCATTCTTTGTTAATTTGTCGCCCCACACACACCCATCAGATAATGAGAGCCTGGAGGGGGAATGTCAGTGTTACAGTCTTCTTCTGTATTCCAGAACCTTGCTTGGCTCCTGGTGCACAGTAGCCACTTGGTAACTGATAACCTCATTGAACAAACACATGGAGGTTACCTGAGGCCATGGTGTCATCAGATTTTGGTTGTTGGGGATAGTGTCCCTTAGCTGGTCACCTTCAGACGAGTTTGGTCATGCCACCTGCTATAATCGTGTTTCCCAGCCTCCTGCTCACACACACACCCAGGAGAAACAGGCCTGAACAATACAACAATTCTACTATTGATCTTTATTGTTTTCCATTACTATGTTGTTTTTTTAACACTTTTTTATTGAGTTTATGGGGTGACATTGGTTATAGGTGAAGTCTTAAAGGGAAATTTAATAAAAATATTTTTAAAGAAAATTATAAAGCTTTACACAAGTGGTCATCTCTAGATTGGAGAATTACAGCTACTTTTATTTTCTCCTTCACGCTAAGCGATGCCTAACTCATAGAAATTTCGGGAGGGTGAAGTGAAACGATTTCCATAAACTACCTATCCCAGAGCACATGTTCCAAAATGCCAGCAAGTCTTCCCTCCGTCAAAGAAAGATCTCTTTTTTCTTTTCCTCCAGGTCCACACAGCAGCCCTCGCTCCTGACGCTCTTCCGCCTGCTCTTACGTTTAGGTCTTTAAGACTTTTTGAGTCAATGTTTGTGCGTTGTGTTAGAGAAGAGTCCAATTTCATTCTTTTGCATGTGGATATTCAGCTTTCCCAGCCTCATTTGTTGAAAAGACTGTCCTTTCCCTCATTGGCCTTGCCATCATTGTCAAAAATAATTTGACCAGACATACAAGTGTTTTCATAAGGGCTCTCCATTCTGTTCCATTGGTCTGTCTGTCTGTCTGTCTTTAGACCAGTACCACAGTTTTGAGAACTGTGACTTTGTAGTAAGTTTTGAAATTAGAAATGTGAGTCCAGCTTTGTTCATCTTTTTCAGAATTGTTTTTGGCTATTTGTGGTCTCTTAAGATTCCACATGAATTTTAAGAGGCTGTCTTTTCTCTGCAAAAAAAAAAAAAAAAAGTTGAGATTTGACGGGAATTGCATTAAATCCATAGGTCACTTTGGGTAGTATTTGCACCTTAAAATAATAAGTCTTCTATTCCCTAAACACAGGGTGTCTTTCCATTTACTTATGTCTATTTTAATTTCTTTATGCCACGTTTTGTAGTTTTCACCCTACAATGCTTTCACTTCCTCAGTTAAATATTTTGTTCCTTTTGATGCTATTGTAAATAGCATCAAACTGTTCTCTTTATTTTCTTTTCATATTATTCATTATTAGTCTACAAAAATGCAATTGATTTTCATGGGTTCATTTTGTATCTTGCCACTTTGTTAAATTCATTTATTCATTATAACAGTTTTTGGGGGGGAGGAAGGGAATCTTGATGCTTTCTACATATAATCTCATATCATCTATCAACAGAGATGATTTTATTTTACTTTTTTATCTAGCCTAATTGCTCAGGCTAGAACTGCCAACACACTGGTCTTCTACCAGCTTGTTTAAATTTATTTCTAGGTAGTTTATACTTTTTGATGCAATCATAAATGGGGTTGTTTTCCTAGTTTCTCCTCTGATTACTGTGACAAGTGTATAGGAATGTCACAGGTTTCTTTTTTACGTGTTGAAGGAAAGTAGCAAAGTGGGGATCCTTGTCTTATAAGTTATTCTGGTTTTAACGAACTTTTGTCATATTGAAGGTAAAGATGAAGAGAATTTATAAGATAAAACACTGGTCTTAGTTTAGATATTCTTCACCTTTTTTTTTTTTTAAACTTAGTTTTTCTCCCTTATTTTCTATACAAATCATCTGTAGTAGAGCTGAAGAGAGGAAGCATATCTCTTCTAATTATAAATATTGTGAAAACAGTCTGGGAAAAATAAAGCTTGATACTTAATATTTATTCCATAAATTGTATATTCAACCCTTCCCTAAATGTTCAATATGTTTCACATATGTATATACACACAGACACATACACATACACACACTATCTCAACCAAAAGTTCACACTGACCACCTTAGGACTAATCCCAAAACCCAGGTTTGAGGTGTCCTGGGAAGAGGCTTGGGGCCTGGTGTATGAGTTTCTGGAGGCTGCATAACCAAGGGCCACAAATCAGATGGCTTAAAGCAACAGAAGTTTGTTCTCTCACAGTTCTGAAGGCCAGAAGTGTAAAATCAAGGTGTTGGCAGGTTGCTTCCTTCCAGAGCTCAGCAGGAGAAATTCTCCTGGGCTTTCTTCCCACTCCTGGTGGCTCCTGTTGTTGGTTTTCCTTGGTTTGCCGCTGCATCACCCCAGTGCCCCCTCTGTCTTCATCTGTCTTCACATGGTGTCCTCTGTTCCCTACAGCAAAGCCCCCTTTCCTTTGACCTTTAAATATACCAGTCATTTGATCTGGAGCTCACCCTAAACCAGGATAATCTCATCTCCAGGTTCTTAAATTAATGACATCTACAAGGACACTACTTCTAAATAAGATCAGCTTTATAATTTTGGGGGATTTGGACTTGGACATGTCCTTTACGGGGACACAGTTGTCTCAGTGGGTCAGAGTATGGAGCTGGGTGGATGGCCTATGTTTTCGTTAGAACAAGCTAACTGCTACAAGAAACACTCTCTGTGGGTCAACACAAGTGTATTCTCCACTCACATCACAGCAGTTTAAGGTGGGCTGGCAGGGTCCTGAGCCACTCAGGCCCTTAGGGCACCAGCCTCCCTCCATCCATTGGCCCCAGGTCAACAGGACCCGTTTCCATTTCTGATTAGCTGTGTGATTTGGGGCAAAAGAATCCACCTCTCTGAGTCTCCATATCTTATTTGGTTGGTGTTTGTGATATTGGAGGTTATGTATGTAGAGAAATTAGCCTAGTGCCTGCCTGACAGGGTCAACATTCCACAGATGCTCCATAGCCAAGAGGTGGCATTTTTAATACAGAGATGTTGCATTGGGGTCTCTCCACAAAACCATAAAGCAGAGAGCCCAGTTGCAGCAGAGAAAGAATGAAACAGCCTGAGTTGGAATGTAAAAAGACTTGATGGAACAGGCTGAGCTGTTTCCTATAACCCTCTGGGGAGAGGACCTGGAAAGGCAGGTGAGGCGTGCGACTGCCTCCGCCATAGGAACAATGAACTTCTACACATTTATCATCCGGGGAATGCCAGCAGAATGGCTGGTCCTGTCCCAGAAAGATGATTTTGGAATGGCCACTGAACTTCCCCCTCAGTGACTGCTCCCTGGGCCACATGTACACCAAGGCACAACACAGGGCTTTCGACTCAGCTCCTCACTAGGTGGCCTGGGGAAACACATGCTGGCAAAGCCAAGCCTGGAACTAGAAGACCAGAAAAACAGCAACCTTACAGTCACCAGTCCTCTTGCACTTGAATTGCAAACGAAACACCTGGAGAATCCCCTTAAAATGTGGATTGATTCATTGATCTGGGGTGGCCTCAGATCCTGAAGCCAATGCTGCTGATTCAGGGACCACCCTTTGAGAAGCTCTGGTCTAGGTCACAAGCACAAAGAAGAAAATGAAACTGGGTAAATGGCAGCTGACCCTGGACTGATGCTCCCGGCAGGACAGAGGGGGCTCTAGGCGGAGGAGTGCTGCTGTACCTGTTAGCTGGACCGCCACTGACAAGGGCGCATTATTCTGGTGCTTAAGGGCTGTCCCTCAGCCCTGTGCCCTGCTCTGACACGGTCTTCCAGTGGATCTGATAGAACCGTATCCAGGCTCCGCCAGACGTCTAAGCGACAGCCCTCAGCCTCCTCCGGGCTCCACCCCTCCTCCCCGCACGCTCCCTCGTCCTCGGCTCCGCCTCTTCCTTCTCAGATCCTGAATTTAAGAACCTAACTAGAGTGACCTCATCTGACTTGCCTTTCTGCGAATCAAGGAAGAGAAATGAAACTGAAACTGAATATAGTTGATTAGGAAATGGGGGAGGAGAGGCCCACAGGAGACTAAAGGAAACAGAGAGACCTGGGGAAAACCTTCAGAGGACACCTTCTGCAGACCCAGAGCCAATTCTTTTCTTTCTTTCTTTCTTTCTTTCTTTCTTTCTTTCTTTCTTTCTTTCTTTCTTTCTTTCTTTCTTTCTTTCTTTCTTTCTTTCTTTCTTTCTTTCTTTCTTTCTTCCTTCCTTCCTTCCTTCCTTCCTTCCTTCCTTCCTTCCTTCCTTCCTTCCTTCCTTCCTTCCTTCCTTCCTTCCTTCCTTCCTTCCTTCCTTCCTTCCTTCCTTCCTTCTTCTCTTTCTTCTCTTTCTTTTCTTTTCTTTCTTTCTTTCTTTCTTTCTTTCTTTCTTTCTTTCTTTCTTTCTTTCTTTCTCTTTCTTTCTTTCTTTCTTTCCTTCCTTCCTTCCTTCCTTCCTTCCTTCCTTCCTTCCTTCCTCCCTCCCTCCCTCCCTCCCTCCTTCCTTCCTTCCTCTCTCTCTCTCCTTTCCTTCCTTCCTTCCTTCCTTCCTTCCTTCCTTCCTTCCTTCCTTCCTTCCTTCCTTTCCTTCCTTCCTTCCTTCCTTCTTTTTGTTCCTCTAGAAACATTTATTGAAACACTATGCCAAGAACTATACTGTATTCCAAGTGCAACAATCAATACCAGGGACCCCTGCCCCACTCCACTGACACAGCCTAGTGGCAGAATAGGGTTGTAGAGTTGCTGAGTTCAAGTCAGTGTAATGCAGCCGTGCCTCATGGGCTGGGGTGGAGAGAGCACGGGGCTCCCATGGAGCAAGTGAGTGCACTAGGCCTAGAGAAGGATGCAGGTGGAAGGCTGGGTCCTGGAAAGGAGCCAGTGCACAAAGCAGAGCTATCTAACAAGAGAAGGCTAGCCCCCAGGGCCAGGTCACCCCAGGGCCCTCACAGCCTTGCAGGTCCACAGCTGTGCTGTATAACAGTTGAGCTGCTTGCACTGAATCAAGTTTCCTTCTTCACCACACCTCAAATTGGAAATTCCTGTGTGCATTGCAGGGACAATGATGATTGACAGCTATTACTGTATTACTACTGAATCATGCCCCAGACATGCCCCCTGGGCTCTTTAGGGAACTACCATACTTTGTTCACATTAGAAACAGTAAGGTGCCAAAAGCTTGGGAGACACTCTGAGAAGCCCAGAGGCAACACATTTTGGGAGGTATTTACTCCTACTGAGAGTGAGTGGCTCCTTCAATTTGGTGCCTTAGGCACCTCACTCACCTCCCAGCCCTGACTCTGGGTTGGCTGTGGCTCTTTCTGAATTCATTGAGCCACTGGGGAGCCTCCCTCGGTTTGAAGAAGCAGTGCCATTTGTCAGAGAGAAGTCCTCGGTCCATGCCTGCTTTGCTCACACTTGCCCTGGATTTCAGCAGCACTTTTTCCCCTTTAGAAGCCCTGGTGTATCCTGCGCACAGCACACCAGGAAATGGTCACTCTTGTTTTGAAACTAGGAGGTAAGTGAAGGTGTGAAGGGGATCAAAGTTTTTACTATCCTGAGGCTGCCTTTTGGGATATTGCTTTATATATATATATGGAGGAAACGCAGAGATAGACTCCCATATGTGCCCTGACCAGGATCCACTGGGCAAGCCCATTAGGGGGTGACACTCTGCTCATCTGAGGAGTTGCTCCATTGCTCAGCAACTGTGCTCTTCTTAGAGCCTGAGGCAGAGGCCATGGAGCCATCCTCAGTGCCCAGGGCCAACTTGCTCCAATTGAGCCATGGCTGCAGGAGGAAAAGAAAGGGAGAGAGAGAAGGAAGAGAGGGAAAGGCGGAGAAGCAGATAGGCACTTCTCCTGTGTGCCCTGATCGGGAATCAAACCCAGGAGATCCACATGCCAGGCCAACGCTCTACCACTGAGCCAATTGGCCAGGGCCAGAATATTGCTTTTAAGCTGGTTGTTTAAAAACAAAAGCTTCAGAAAGAACCTTTACCTTCCTCCTTTCCACCTGATAGATTCAAATGGAAAGGCCACCTCCAGGAAGGAGATCTTAGGATGTTCACCTTAGTCTGGTTTGAATTAAGCATGGTAAACAGAGGGCTCCAGACAAGACCTGCTAGCTAGATACCCACCATGTCCCACTGTTTCTGGGTTGCCCCAGCAAGAATTTGCCCGCCATGTGTGTTCTGCTCCTCCTCAACTACCTATAAATCATCCGTCCTCACTTTTGAAATCTAAGACATTGTTCTACCCCTTTCCTCCTTTTTCCAAAATGTCATGTATACCCACTGTCGCCTAGCTGTCTGGAATTTTCATGCTTATGTGAATTCCCCATGCTCGTGTATTGGAATTTGATTTTCTCATGTTAATTTATCTTACCCAGCTAGAAGAACTTAAAAGGTAGGAGAAGATGTATTAATTTTTTTAGCCCCCACAGAGGAAAAGTTGTGGATTTTTTTTAAGCCCCAACACATAAAAGGTCTGACAAAAGTTTCTCATTAATAACTGGGAGAGCAGGAGTCCTTCCACCAGGCAACCCTGGATGGCATTGTCCAGACCCCAGCAACGAACCCTGCAGAACAAGGTGGACCTCAGGCTGCACTGTGGGGACTCTTCTTCTCCTTCTCTTGTCAGAGTGGGAGGTGAAGGGCTTTTCCTGACCCCAGACTTGGAGCTAGGCTTGGTTTGGGGCCTTTGAGTGGGGTAGGGGTAACGCTTCCTAACCACAGGAGTCTTCTGGAGGGCCTTATTGTTAGGGACTCTGAGCTGAGCTAAGGATAATGGAGGTAGTGTATGCCCTTCCCAAAGAGAAATGTTACGTCCTGTTCAGAGTCCCCACAGGGAGGGTCACTCTTGAGTGAGCCTGACCGCAGTCCCCACTTCCCCCCTAGTTCCACTCCAGAAAAATTAGATGACCCAGGGAAGCTTGAGGTGTGCAAAGAGATTGGGAGGGGAGGCAGGGGGCGTGGGTGTGCAGGGGTCAGGGGAGATGGAGGAAGATGCCATTAATATAAAAATGCTTGAGCATCCCTGCTGATGCTGAATTAACCTCCGGGAATCTTCAACAGGACTTTGAGACCCTCAATTATTGTCAATGCATCTGCTCAGAGATCAGGGGTTTAGGGCTCTAAGTTCAAGACTACGTTCAGTTTTGGATGATGTTAGATTCAGGGAGTACTGACATGCTGGGGCTGCCAAGAGTGTACAAGGTCCCTGTGACGCTGAGAACAAAGAGTTCAGCAACATCCTGCATTGAGTCAGAGACCCTTATCAGAAGTTTATGTTTGAAATTCTCCACTGAGTAATACCCCCCTGTAACTGCGCACGACCTCCCTAGCCAATGACTAACAGCCACATCAGCTTCTGTATGATGCTTGCTCATCCTAAATAGCCACCCTATAAAAAGGAGCCATTTTAGAAGTTCGGGGCTGCAGTGTGCCCCCGTGTGGGTTAGCTGCAGTCCTTATGCAGGTTTGGGGGGCTGCAGTCCCTGCGCAGTTTGTTGGCTGCGCAGGTTTGGTTGGCTGCAGTGCCCTAGTCTCTTCGGAGGCGTGGGTTGCCTGCAGTCCCTGCGCAGGTTTGGGGGGCTGCAGTGTTCCCCTGTGTGGGTTACCTGCATCCCTGTGCAGGTTTGGGGGGCTGCAGTGCTCCTTTGCATGGGTTGCCTGCAGTCCCTGTGCAGGTCTGCAATAAAACTTATAAAATTTACTTTGGGTCTGCTGTAGTCTCTCTCGCTGGGATGTAACAGATGGAGGCCCCCAGTGAGATTAGCCGTGTAAGACCCCTCCTCATGGAGTGGGCTGCAGCAGACATTGGTAGCTGGCCAGCCTCCAGCAGTTGCCATTTGGAAACTGAATTTGGCTGATTTGAAACCTTTGGAGTCTTGAGACTGTTTAGTAAATAAGCTTCCTCTTTGAATATTTGGAAACAGAGCTCTGGTTAGAAAAAGGTGTAGTGGAGCAGGCGGGACGCCACCTGATTTCTCCCCACCCGGTTGGTCAGTCGGAGAATACAGGACGCTGCCTTCTCCCTTTGGTTTTGTTTTAGAAGTTTTGTTTGTTTTGTGTGCATATTTGGTTTGTTTGTCTGCTACCAGGATGGCCAACTTAAGAGCAGACTGGCCAAACCAAGGATTGCTAGATCCATAGAAAACATAGAGAGTCTAGCATACTATCACCAGCTCCCACCTGCAGGCAGGTGGCACAGTCAGTATGCAGCCCAGTATAGCAGCAGAGGTAGAGAAAGAAAAGGCAGCCAGGCTGCAGCTGGCTGCAGGAGAAGTGGCAGGCTCCCCTCACAGTTTCAGGCACTTGCCCCTCCTCCTTGGGCACCAGCTCAAGGGCTGAGCCACTGCTTAGTCAGGCAAAAGATAACAGTGCAGTAAGCTAGAGGTTATCTGTTGTTGTATTCCCAATTTTGCTCTCTTAGTCAAGCCCCTCAGTGAGATCTTCTGAGCATGGCTTTTAAGGTCTATAATGACCAAGGAAGTAACAGAAAAGGCAAATAAGGCCCAAAAGAAGTCAGGAAATACCAACTTTTGGCTCCAGCGCCCTAAGGGGCTTCATAGCTTTCATCAAGGCCCTGCTCCAGAGTGGAAAGAAAGGTCATTGAACTAAAGCCTGCCAGGCTTCCAGTCCCACTGGTTGACACACCTGTGCTGTGGAAAGAGGGACATGAGAAGGTAAGCTGCCCCCTTGCTCCATGGAGGGAGGGTTCAGTCTCTTCTAGCCCTGCTCCAGCTACCTGTGACCTGACCTTGCCCAGCATGCTGGGAATTGCCACTGAAGGCCTAAGGACATCGTTCAGGAGCCTAAGGTATTTCTTCCAAGTAGCAAATAAGCTAATAACACAAGGGCCATCTACTATGCCTTGCTTGAATATTTAAGTTTTATTTATCCCTCAAAGATCTCTACTGTGGGTATTGACAGTCTGGTTTTATTGCTTTATGTTTAATGTCTCCTTTATTTCTCTTATCTCAATGTCCCATGCCTATTATAGGCTGGGACCTGCTGCTAATTCCAGCTAGAAGCAGAAGTCACTAGGACTTAAACTCTAACTGCAAAGTGTAGAAATGTAACACCCTTTCCCTAAGTACTTACAGGTTTTATAGGTTACTCAGCAAACTGTTCAAAGACTGTCCAAGAGGCACTTCTAGCAGTACACCACCCAAGGACTGACTCCCACCTAGACGGGTCCAGACACCATGAACCTGACCACTCCCACTACTGCCAAGGTAGAAGGCATACCCGCCTGGGTCCACCACAGCCGGCTTGAAGCTTGCAGTCCCAGCAGAGACACCTTTGTGGACAGCGAAGACTGACCCTGCCAACCCTTGTAAGCTGACCCTGAGAAGGACAGCATGCCCTGCTTCAGCCACAAACCAGAAGTTAACTGGTCCACGTATGGAGACTTTGGGGAGGGAGGGAAACTAAGGTAAAGGAAAGCCAAGTAAGTCATCTTAAGGTTTGATGCATGTACTGCTATGAGTCATACAGAAAGGGAGTGTAAGTCCCTTGGCTGAGAGAGAAGCTATAAGGTAAATGAAAGTTATGTATGTGCTCATAGCTACCACTATAGAATAATCTGTGAATATTGGTCATGTGTCCAATAGGCTGCTTAGGAAAAGGACACCTCCAAAAAGCAATCTTTAAAAGAGGATTACTTAGTACTAACTTAGTATTTGCTGAAAGTTAAGGTTTTTAAAAATCAAGAGTTTTGACTAGAAAGGAATTGTATGGTTTTGATAATAGAAGGTATAAGGTGTACAGGTACTTTTGAAAAGGAAAGGAAAAAGTAAGTTGTTATGAAGGCCAGTTATTCCTGGATAAGAAAGTGCATAAAAGTTGAAGGTTTATGTAAGTTGCAGAAGGTTTGTGTAAGTTGCAGAAGGTTTGTGTAAGTTGCAGAAGTTAGTACAGAGAAGAAAAATACAAGGCAGAAAGAAATTAGTCCGTAAAGCTTGTAGTACTAAGGGCACACTATCAGCGTGCCAGCACATACTAGGGAGGACCCCTGACCTAATTAGCTTATAGCTACAGCTAAAGTAGAAAATTCTCATGAGCCCCAGCCTTATACCATTCTCCCCACTGATGAAGAATCAAGGATTTGATTTATGCCCAAAAGAGATGGGGGAATGTTAGATTCAGGGAGTACTGACATGCTGGGGTTGCCAAGAGTGTACAAGGTCCCTGTGACGCTGAGAACAAAGAGTTCAGCAACATCCTGCATTGAGTCAGAGACCCTTATCAGAAGTTTATGTTTGAAATTCTCCACTGAGTAATACCCCCCTGTAACTGCGCACGACCTCCCTAGCCAATGACTAACAGCCACATCAGCTTCTGTATGATGCTTGCTCATCCTAAATAGCCACCCTATAAAAAGGAGCCATTTTAGAAGTTCGGGGCTGCAGTGTGCCCCCGTGTGGGTTAGCTGCAGTCCTTATGCAGGTTTGGGGGGCTGCAGTCCCTGCGCAGTTTGTTGGCTGCGCAAGTTTGGTTGGCTGCAGTGCCCCAGTCTCTTCGGAGGCGTGGGTTGCCTGCAGTCCCTGCGCAGGTTTGGGGGGCTGCAGTGTTCCCCTGTGTGGGTTACCTGCAGTCCCTGCGCAGGTTTGGGGGGCTGCAGTGTTCCCCTGTGTGGGTTACCTGCATCCCTGTGCAGGTTTGGGGGGCTGCAGTGCTCCTTTGCATGGGTTGCCTGCAGTCCCTGTGCAGGTCTGCAATAAAACTTATAAAATTTACTTTGGGTCTGCTGTAGTCTCTCTCGCTGGGATGTAACAGATGACTCAGGCCTTTTAGAGTCGCGGTTCTGCAACAGCGCATCCGAATTCTCTGAATAGCCTGATAAAGCTCTAGGAGCCAGGCAGGCGCCCGGGGCGCACATTTGGAGAGCCTGGGGAGGCTGCAGCTCTGCGCGGAGCTCAGCGGCAGCTAGCTGGTCGGTTTCGTTTCTAAATCCACTGGCCCCTCTGGCCCTCCAGGTTCGAGGAATTTCTTTTCTCCGCGGATGGAGATTGGCCGAAAGCGAGGGCGGTTAGGTTTCATTTCTGAGCCTATGACTGGGCAGTGCCGTTTCTCGCGGCCTGGGCGGGCCAGGAGCCAGGGGCGTAGCCTGTGCTGCATAAAACAGAGGAGCGGCGGGCGGGCGGGTAGCACTCGGCGCTGCGAGGGGCACAGGTGAGTGTCGAGGGGTGTTCCGCTGGCTGCAGAGACCAGGGCTTCGGGGTATGGGCTTTGCGAGGGGGCTAGTCGTGATAATAGCAATAGTCATAATAATATTAGCTGTGTTCGCTGAGATCAGAGCACACTTAACTCTACTAAAGACCTGCAGGCTGCTAAGGCTCCTGGGTGACCGATCAAAACTGGCCCCCGTTTGCCTAACCGGCGCTTTTCTGCAAACACTTTACTTAAATTAGTTCCTATTTCTTGTCTTGACATGTTTACGTTGAGTTGATGTGGATGACAATTGAGAGACTTATTAAGGGCCTGGATTCAGGATTCATTGAGCACCTTTTCTAAACCAGACCCTATGCTGGCGTGACCAGACAATACTAAAAAAAAAAAAAAAAAAGAGGAACGAAGGAAAAAAAGGACACAAAACTCTGGCCAGTTGGACCTAGGGAGAGTTAAGTGTTGTCCCATCTGCAGACAGAAGCAGAAGCAGTAGTAGCCTCTATGAAAGAGATAAAAAAGAAACACCACAGAGCCATTAAAATGTGAAATGTGTTGGAGGCAGAAAGTGATTCTGACCCCCAACGACTGGTGTTCTCTTTTACGGATTGGGAATTTTTTAAATTAATAAATTTAAGTTAATACCTTCTGGCATCTCTAAAGCCATAAATAAATGTAATTGCAGTTCCTGAACTGAATGCTTGTCTGTAGAGGACCTTAGCATCCAGAGTAGACAAGGCCTGCATAGTCACATAGAATCATGACCAAAAACAACAACAGCGCAAACACACACACACACACACACACACACACACACACACACACACACACACAAGAATGGACAGAGGTGGATTAAGGTCTGTTGAGGCCCAGAGCACAGCCACGCAGAGCCTATGCAGCGTAGTATGTGTATAGTATGCAGCATAGTAATGAAATAATCAAAATAAGTGAATATAAACATACTCTCAGGTTTTCCCACTGATTATAAACTTGCAGGTAATTAAAATTGCATAATGAAACCAAACTTGGTGTGATTAGAAAAAAGCGTAAAGTTGGGGTTTTGCAGGGTCCTTCAGAAGTCGGGCCCAGGGCTTGCACCCCGTGTGCCCACCATTAAATCTGCCTCTGGGAATGGAATGTATTTATAAGTACATTTCCTGGGACCCTCTGAGCACAAAGTATTGCCAAAGGCACGGGGTTAGGGATTTAATTTCCAGATTGCAAAATTCCATGGTACTCTAAAATTGATTGCCTTTCAGGATCACCTTTCTCCCTCTTTACAAATGCATCCCTGTCTCCTTTTTGTTTTTCTAACCTTGCCCCTTGAATATTGTACCAATATTGAAAAAGATTGTGTAGCTCTTGCGGGGTGGGTCCTGTGAAAAGAAGCACAGAGCAAATCAGCAAAAAAAAAATCATTGATTCAGGCAGTAAATTTACAGCAAGGTTCTGGCCTTATTCATTTGTCTCAGAATTAAAATACTCAACATTTACGAAAAGGATTCCGGGAACTATGAATTGGCTTTAAAGCAGGTCCCCACTGTCACCTCTGTCCTCACTGCATTTGTATTATGGGCAGCTATGGGGATGTACCTGAATGAGAACTCTGACTTATTTGCCCGAATTTTTGTCTAATTCATATGTTTTGCATGATTTCAAGGAAGTGTTGGGGAACAACACTGCATTTCTGTTCAACTCATCGACATTACATTATTTATGACAAAGAGGATATGTCACAAGCAGATATTTTGTAACATTTCAAATCAAGGAGAAATATTTTTATTTACTTTTATCCATGATTATTAGATGTATGAAATTTAATATTTAGAGACTTGTGGTCCCAGAAAATTTTTCAAATGAATTTCAAATATATTCGTGTATATATATATATGTGTGTGTGTGTGTGTGTGTGTGTGTGTGTGTATATGGTCTACCGGAAAGTTCTGTCTGTTTCTATCACAAGTTTCAACACATAAGCACGTTTATTTGGCACATATGTGCCTCTCTATTTTTATCACTTAATGTATACATACTGACGTAGCAAATTAACTAAAACAAAGTTGATTCACGTTAGTCTTATGTGTGAAGCAATAGTGTACTCATGGCTACTGATAAAGTTCATTTACGCCACTGTATTTTTACGAATTTCAACAAGGAATAAATGCTACAGAAGCATGTAGAAATTTATTGAAAGTGTTTGGTGAAGGTACAGTTTCTGATAGGACATGCAGAAGATAGTTCGAAAAATTCGAAACGGGTGATTTCGACCTTTCTGATAAGCCACGTTCTGGGCGACCATCTTTGATCGATGACAATGTTGTTAAGACCATGTTGGAGCAAGATCCTTTTCTGACAACATCGGAGATCGCAGAAACGCTTAATTCAGCTCAGCACACCATTTTGGACCATATTCGGAAGATAGGATTGGTGTGGAAATATATTATTTAATAAAGTTTATTGACGGTAAGAAAAATTTGTATTTTGTTTTATTCCAAAAACGGACAGAACTTTCCGGTAGACCTTATATATATGGAGAGAGAGAGAGAGAGAGGGAGGATGCAGGCAAGTATGATAAAGTGGTCAATTAAATGCTTTTAAATAAAATGAATAACATTAAGATATACTTATGTGGGAAAAATGGGAAGAAAATATGAAATCAAGGATCAAAAAAGATAGAATAAATGACTTGGAGGTGATATATTCTTTTAAACTATAGGTTTGGAAATCAAATTACCATAATTAGATTCCTTTGGCTACATTAGAATGAGTTCTATAACAACTTAATTTTTAAATGTAAATTTTAAAAATACATCATAAATTCCGTTTTTTGCCACTATCTAAATTAATGGTGAAAAATTTTTGATGTTCAACCTGAAATTGTGACAGGAAATACCTAGTTTAAAAAAAAAAATCTTTTGGGTCCCAGAAGCACATTTGTGAAGACCACTGAGCTGAGATGGAGCCTTTGCCTCCATCTGACGTTTGCTTCCTTGGGGTCTGTGAAGAGTGGTGGGCTTGGTTCCGTGATTGAGTGTCCTTGGTTTCTGATTTGTGTTCATCCTGATCTGCTTGATGTTAAACTGAACTGATAGAGGAAGAAGATGGTTTATGCTGACATGCAAATCGCAAAACCTGATTCAACATCTGCATCCAATCACCAATTACCAAATGGAAATGCTGAGATGCCAGAGAAAAATCTGGAAACGGTAAGTTACTTCTTGAAGATCACTATATGTATGGAGGTGAGCTGTATCCATTTTAGGGCTACTCTTGTGCACAGCGATGCCACTGTGGCCAGAGAGGCCTGCTTCCTCACCCATCCCAGAGTTGGACGAGGATTGGAATCCCGTGGCCTTAGCCCTTCTTGAGATTGAATGTAGACTTTTTGCCTTAGCTGAAGCTGGTTGGGGTGCAGTTTTGGCCTGGGAAACCAGGCAAGATGCTGATTGGCCCATATAGGAATTGGCCTGGGCCCTGGGCTCAGGAGCCCTGTGTTACCATGTACCCATGTCAGGATTCAGTCTCAAGCTGCAACCCTCTGAGCTGTCATCATGACATTCCCTCACCGGGTAGCCATGTGGTGTCTTTTTTCCTAAAATCAAGACATATTTTTATTGGGAACCAAACTTGGCTTCTGGAATCAATCCAGCATAAATGTGATCCCAACACTGACACTTGCAGCCAGCTGCATGATCTTGGGGTTATTTCTCCCTTTGTAAGCCTGGCTTGCCATCTTTTAGAGGGGATAATAATAGTATTTACTTCATGTGGCTGTTGAAAGGCGTGAATGCAGGTAGTCTAAGCAAAGCTCCTTTCCTTGCTGTCACATGTTTTTTTTGTTCTTTTTTTGTTTTTGTTTTTTAAAATATTTTATTTATTCATTATAGAGAGGGGGCGGGGGAGGAGCAGGAAGCATCAACTCCCATATGTGCCTTGACCAGGCAAGCCCAGGGTTTTGAACCGGCAACCTCAGCGTTTCCAGGTTGACACTTTATCCACTGCGCCACCACAGGTCAGGCCTCTGTCACATGTTTTTTAAAGCCACAGATCATCAGCTTCTTTCAGGCTGACTCCATTTTCATGATCAGTGCTAGCAATATTCTAAACAATATTAAAAGCCATGTTGAAGGACATAGATGAAAAGGTCCACCTATCTTTCCACTTCCCTGATCTGTCTCTGGCCTGGCTATAACTGATTGCGTATGGGGCAGTAAGAGTTCACACAGCTCACTCACCTGGTTGGAAGTAGTGTGGCCTTTTTCAGGCAAGTTGAACAGAATGTCTTGTAATCTGGCAACTTTACTTCTGGGTGTAGACCGTGGTTCTCAAAGTGTGTGGTCCCCACACCAGCAAGATTAGCATCACTTGAGTTGCTACAATGAAAATGATGTTTGAAATGCAAGTGATCACACATCCCTCCTCCAGTCTTAGAGAACTAGAAACTCCAAGAGTGGGGCTTTTTAACAAGCCCTTCAGATAGTCCTACTTCGTGCTAAAGTTTGAGAACCACTATGTAAATTCTTTCACATTCACCCTGGGAAATATACTCCTAATAGCATGTCTATAAAAGTAGAACCTGAACCAGCACAAGTGCTGTGAGTGATGGAATGCAGAGGCTGATGGTGGTATGCCCATGTAGTGGAGTTCTATATAGCAGTGAAAATGAATGAACTTCGCTTCCAGGTATCCAGATGGCTGAGTCTAAAAAGCACTGCTGAACCAAAGAATCAAGTCTTAGAAGAAATGTACAGTATGATCCCATTTATATAAAGTCCTAAGCCAGGCAACAATAAGCAATGTATTGTTTATGGAAAGTAGGATAGCATGAAGAAGAGCAAATATGTGGTTATCACAAACCTCAGGGTAGAAGTACCCTCTGGGAGTGAAGGAGTAATAGGAAGACGGTGCCTGGGGAAGGCCGTAGAGAGTGTCGTAAGTACTGGGAACATGTGTCTTCTTGAACCAGGTGGTTGGTACTTGCGTATTTTCTAATTATTCATCTTTTATACACTCTTGTGAATGGATGATAAAAGAAATGAAAACAAAAGAGCCTGTAAGGGGACCTGATACTGAGGCTTCTTGTGGATTCAAAAGCACAGCCAGGCTTTTGGCAGGGCCACCAAGGGCTTTCCCTGTGGCGGTAGGCTCCACACCTTCCTTAAGTACTGTTATGGGGAAGAACTGCAAGGGGGATTTTATTCAAGACTCTTTTAACAGGGGAGAGAGATTGAGCTCAACGTGGAATCCAAGGATGACTGGGGTTTTTAGTCAGCAGGTGGGATGAGAGAGAAGAGGAAGGAATACTAAGTGGAACTTGGTTAGGATCCAGGGGGCAAGGGAGGAACATGATTAGCTGTCGAAAGTGAGGGATTCTGGGTGAACTGGCTTAGCAGCAGGCTGAAGACAGGGCTCAAAGGAGTCCCGTTCAAGATTGGTTAAGGGAGTCCTTGCCAGTGTGTCCCTCCCTTTCTGCTGAAACCTATCAGTGTTCCCTGTATATGAAGTTTTGAACTCATGCATTCTGTAAGGCAGTGGTTTTCAGCCCCAGGAAGTTTTGCCTCTTGGAACATGTAGCAATGTCTGAAGACATTTTGGTTGTCACAACTCATAGAGAATAGTGAGTGAATAGAGGCCAGGGATTCTGCTAAGTCACCAATAATATGCAAGGTGCATCCCTATCACAAAGACTTGTTTGGTCCAGAATGTAAGTAGCTTCTTACCATGATGTAAAGAAATATTCTAGTAAAATTTATGTAAGTCATATACAAACATAGGAATTAAAAAGAAAAAGGTAAAAAATAAAATTATTTTTTCATCTTCTTAAATGGGTTTTCTTATTGTTGAGTTTTGAGAATTCTTTGTATATTATAGGTACAAGTCCTTTGTCAGATATGAGCTTTGCAAACAGTTTCTCCCAGGTTGTGGCTTGTCTTTTTATTCTCTTAATAGCCTCTTTTAAACATCCAATGTTTTCATTTTGATAAAGTCTAATTCATTAGTTGGTTCTTTTATGAATTTTGCTTTTGGAAACATCCCTAAGAAACCATAGCCTGATACACAACCATAGAGATTTTTTCCTATGTTTTCTCCTAGAAGTTCTGTAGTTTCAAGTTTTTTATTTAGATTTATGCTCCATTGTGAGTTAATTTTTATATATGGAATTATATATAGATTTAAGTTCTTTTTTGCATATTAATAATTCATTTAATAATTCATATTAATAATTCATTCACTATTTTTTGAAAAGCTTATCTTTTTTCCATTGCATCATCCTTGCATTATTGTCACAAATCAGTTGTTCACATATGTGTCAGTTCATTTCTGGAATATGTATCTATTCTATTGATTTCTTTCTCCATCTTTACACCAGTATCACATTGTTGGGGTTACTGATGCTTTGTAACAATTATTGAGATACAGTAATGTTATCCCTCCATATTCTTCATTTTCAGTCATTTTGACTGTTCTAGGAGTATTTAGACCATTTCTGTTTATTGGTGTGTGTGTGTTTGACAGAGACAGAGATAGAGACAGAGAGAGGGACAGACCAAGACAGGAAGAGAGAGAGATGAGAAGCATCAGATCTTCCTTGCAGCACTTTAGTTGTTCACTGATTGCTTTCTCATATGTGCCTTGACCAGGGAGCCAAAGCAGAATGAGTGACCCCATGCTCAAGCCAGCAACCTTGGACTCAAGCTGGTGAGCCTTGCTCAAACCAGATGAGCCTGTGCTCAAGCTGGTGACCTCGGGGTTTTGAACCTGGGTCCTCTGTATCCTAGTCTAACACTCTATCCACTGCGCCACCACCTAGTCAGGCCATTTATATTTATTGTGATTGTTAATGTTAATAACTGGGTTTGAGAAGATCATTTTGCTATTTATTTCCTATTTACCCTATCTGTTCTTCATTTCTTCTTTCCTCTTTTCCTACCTTCTTCAGAATTAAGTACACTGTTCACAAAAATTAGCGGATCAGGGAAAGTGCAGATGCTCCAATACTTTCAGCCTTTCGTATAGTACATTTTTACCAATTTTTACCAAAAAGTTGGTTTTGCATCTCATTTGCATAAGAAAACAACTTTCTTTGACATCTCGTTTGCTTTTCTGATGTTCTTGTTTTAAAAAAAATCAAATGCTTTTTTTTTATTGCTTCATATTCATTTGGAAATATCCCCTAATTTTTGTGAGCAGTATATTTTTTACGATTCCATTTTTTCTTCTTTCTTGGCTTATTAAGTAGAACTGCCTTAATGTTTATATTAAACATCATTAATTTATCAAGTGTACCTTCAAGGGATATTATACTACTTCATGTTTCATGCATCAACCTTTAATATACTTTCATGTCTCATGTCTCCCCTCCCAGCCTTCATGCTATTTTTGTCACAAAATTTAACTTTACCTATATTAAAACCTCTATGATACATTGTTTTTGTTCAGTCAAATATCTTTTAAATATATTTAAGTAATTAAAAAAGGATAATAGTTCCCATTTCTAGTGTTGATTGCTTTGTGTAGATTAAGATTTCCATTCAGTGCCATTTCATTCTGCTGGAAGGAATCTAGCATTTCCTGCAGTGCAGGTTTGCTGGTGATGAATTTGTCCACCTTTGCTGTGTCTGAAAGTCTTTATTTCACCTTCGTCTTTAAAAGGTATATTCAGTACTTTACAAGTGCTGTTCTGCTGTTTTCTCACTGGCGTTATTTCTGATGAGAAGCCTGCTAAAATCTCATCTACATTCTTCTCTACATAACATGCCATTCCTTGGCTGCTTTGATCATTTTCTCAGTCTCACTGGTTTTGAGCAGTTTGACTAGATTGATGCTGTTTACTTTATGTTTCTTGTGCTTAGAGTTCATTGAGCTTCTTGAATCTTTGGATTAATAGTTTTTATCAAGTTTGGGAAATTGTTTTCTCTTATTTCTTCAATATTTTTTTCTGCTCCTCTCCCACTCTGTTTGGGTAACTCAAATAACCTATATATTAGGTCAGTTGAAGTTGCCCATCCTTGATGCAACATGACCTGCAAACCATGACATAATCTCCTATTCTTCTTTCTCCGGAAGCATGAGAACAGCCTGTGTGAACAATATGAGGAGAAGGTGCGCCCCTGCATCGACCTCATCGACTCCCTGCGGGCCCTGGGTGTGGAGCAGGACCTGGCCCTGCCTGCCATCGCTGTCATCGGGGACCAGAGCTCCGGCAAGAGCTCCGTGCTGGAGGCTCTGTCAGGCGTCGCCCTTCCCAGAGGCAGTGGTAAGAACTTACCCTCTCTATCAGTCAGCTGGCTGCCATAACAAAATGCTGCTACAGGCTGCATGGCTTAAACAACAAGAATTAGTTTCTCACAGTATAGAGTTCAAGGTCAAGGTGTCTCCCAAAGGCTCTCTCCTTGACAATCTTTTTACTGAGTTTTCACATGGCCTTTTCTCTTTGTGTGCACATGGATGGTGTCTCTTCCTCTTTTTGTAAGGATGCCAGTCATGTTGTTTAGGGCCCCACCCTTATGACCTTATTTAACCTTAAGCACTTCTCTAAAGGAGAATCCTGTCCCTAAAAATGCATCACATTTAAGGTTGGGATTTCAGCATATAAATTTTGAAGCAGGCACAATTCAGTCCATAACACTCACTCACTCATTGCACATTTTTGTGTGGTTTATATGTAACCTGCAGTTTCTGGAAGGTCTTGAATAAATGTATATGGGTCCCTAGCCCAGAATTCTGTGCATAGGGGGGTGTCTTTCCTAAGCCTTTTCCCAAGAGCTGACCCTCTGCCTGGGAGATAAAGATTGATGCTATGGTCAGTGGTGCTGTTTGAGCTACAAGGCCAAGGACATCTGTGAGGGTTCACACAGACCTGAGACAGGTCATGATATGCTCTGGCTGTGGAAAATGGGTGGGATTTGGAAGGAGTTTATAGTAGGGTGGCCTGATGGGAGCAGTCTGCCTTCCTGACAGGAGTAGTGTGTATATTGGGAGATAATGGAGAATGTTTACATAATTTTTGCTGTTTACCACCTTAATGGGTGGCAAAACACTAGGATGAAGCCAGAAGCTGAAAGTGGTGGCTTTCAAGCATTAGGGAGCCAAAAATGTCCCCAGACGCATATTCAAAGTGTCTGTTCTGAGGCTATCCCAGACATCGAGTATTAGACTACTAGAAAGTGAGAGTCAAACATTTGCAGTGTGAGCAGGCTCTCAGATTGTATAAAACTTTGAGAACCACTGGTCTAAGGCTACCATGGAAGGCTTTTTAAGAGCAGAGTATGGAACTGATTTTCACATGGCCTCCTAGGTATTGTTACAAGATGTCCCCTGGTGCTGAAACTGCGAAAAGTTGGGGATGAAGATGGGTGGGCAGCCAAAGTCAGTTACCGGGACCTCGAGATGAACATTTCATCTGCTTCGGAGGTAGAAAAGGAAATTAGGAAAGGTAAGTACTTTGTATTCATTCATCCTCACTTATTTGGACATCACGTCAAACCATGTAAAGTGGGTGGGGCCTACCTGACAGTGTCCTCACCCTCTACTTTCTGGGCCTGCCCTGGCACCCTTGGTCCAGTCCTCCTTCCTTCCATCCTTCCTTCTCTCCTTCCTACACAACAGGCCCGAGCTCCCTTGCATTTTATCTTCTTTTCCCTTATTAAGACCAGTGCTTCTGGACAGAATTTGACCTTGGTGATTTATTGCTTAGTATAAGTTAAGTATCTGAGAATGATGTGAATTTTGAAATTTAAAGCTTGTCTCCAAATATTGACTGTCATTTTAATTTAAGGGCTTCTCCACACCATAGACCTGATAAAAGAGGATTCAGGGTAAGCATTCTCCTCCAGGAGCAGAATAGATGTGTTTACAGAATCCTTGGTTAGACTAATTTATGGCAGGTCTCAGTAAATGTAAACCACAGATATTATTTGATCAATTTAAAACATCCTAAAGGAGAAATCACACTCAAAGTTGATAAAGACAAAGGAATAACACACTTAGTTGCTGCTAAGTATGATGAGATGAATAGAGAACTTTTCCTTATTGACTTTGATTTCTTCCTTGATTGTCACATAATTAAATTTCAGTCATTTTGGGAAGGTAGAAATGTGGCTGGTAGGTGTTGCTTTCAAAGAATTCTCTGTAATGAGTGCTATTTGGTTTTTCTTTCCTTTTTTTTTTTCCTCCTCTCTAGCCCAGGATGTCATTGCTGGGGAAGGTGTGGGAATCAGTCATGAGCTAATTAGTCTGGAGGTCAGTTCCCCTCACATACCAGATCTGACTCTGATAGACCTTCCTGGAATCACCAGGGTGGCTGTGGGCAATCAGCCAGCTGACATTGGACATCAGGTAAAACTTCAGGTTCCATTCTGACTTTGGTTTTGGGGGGAAACCCTGCTGCATTAGAGCAACAGGGCTGAGATTAAAGGGAATATTAGGAGGTGTGAATGGGGAGTTATGAGAGCATGATGGTTGCAGTTTTCTCCACCAAGTCAGGTAGAGCTTCTCTGGAGAAAGTAAAGCAAACAGGCAAAATTGGAACTATGTCTTGTGTTTTGTACAATGACTCATTTTTGCTTATACTCACATTTTGTAGCATATCTAAACTGGCATGTATTAGGAAAGGATCTTATGTAGGAAGAGTGAGCATTAGAAACAATATATTTTCGTATCAGTGACTCTGACCCTGTGCTTTAGGGAAGAGTCAAGCAATTCTTCCAGTATCTTGTTTTTCATTGTGACCATCAGATTGAGGTTTTAGGAGATGGTTAATTAGTGAAAATCTCTTTTTCTCTTACCCCAGAGCTCTTTCTGCCACAGAGAACTTAGTTCCTAATAACTGTGGCTCAGGAAGTGCCACCATGCTGAAGTTGTAGGCTTATTTTTTAGGGGGTGGATAAATATCCCTAGGACTCCAAGGGCCTGAAGCAAGTATATATAAGGGGAGGACCTATCTCAAATTCCACACCCTCTCATTTTCTTAGATTAAGGCACTCATCAAGAAGTACATCTGTAAGAATGAGACAATCAACTTGGTGGTAGTGCCCAGTAATGTGGACATCGCCACCACAGAGGCTCTGAGTATGGCTCAGGAGGTGGACCCTGAAGGAGACAGGACCATAGGTAAGAAGAGGGAAGAACCTAAAAGTAGTAGGTGGTCTGATAGTAGAAGAGCATCCCTTGAATCCAAATGAGTGTTTGTTGGCACCCACACAGGGCGGGGGGCCTGCATCCAGCAGATGAGAACTGCTGAGGTGTCAGTTTTGGTGCTCACTGAGTCCCGATGACATGGGTCACATTGACTCTTTTTGGCCACTAGTTGGCTCCTAACTTTTGTCTACCTCAGGGGTAGTCAACCTTTTTATATCTACCACCCACTTTTGTATCTCTGTTAGTAGTAAAATTTTCTAATTGCCCACCGGTTCCACAGTAATGGTGATTTATAAAGTAGGGAAGTAACTTTACTTTATAAAATTTATAAAGCTAAGTTACAGCAAGTTAAAGCATAAATAATACTTACTTACCAAGTACTTTATGTCAGATTTTTGCTAAGTTTGGCAGAATAAATCTTTATAAAACAACTTACTATAGTTAAATCTATTTTTTTATTTATACTTGGTTGCTCTGCTACTGCCCACCATGAAAGCAGGAAGGCCCACTAGTGGGCGGTAGGGACCAGGTTGACTACCACTGGTCTAAATGTTTATAAAAAACATGGTAAGTTCAGGGGGTGGGGCAAAACCAGAAAGCACTTGTGTCAGTTAATGATGAATTTGAGGTAGAAAAAAAGGAAGGACATTGCCACAACATGGATGAACTTTGAAGACATCTTGCTAAGCAAAATAAGCCAGCTGTGAAAGGACAAAGACCACATATATTAGGCCCCTAGAGGAGCTAAATTCCTAGAGACAGAAGTAGAGTGGAAGGTACCCAGGTCTGGTAGGAGGGGAATGGGGAGTTAGTTTCTAATGGGGACAGAGTGTCAGATGGGGAAGATGGAAAGTTCTATGCCTTGCACCTGGGCTCTGCAAGCCCTATTGTCTGCCCTCAAGCAAGGGTGGGAAGAAGCTGGTGAGCCATCCACTTCTTATTCTGATGAAGCTGTGAGCATCCTCTCATCAAAAGGCTCTGGTTCACAGGCATCCTGACAAAGCCAGACCTGGTGGACAGAGGAACCGAAGACAAGGTAGTTGATGTGGTGCGAAACCTCATCTTCCACCTGAAGAAGGGCTACATGGTCGTCAAGTGCCGGGGCCAGCAGGAAATCCAGGACCATGTGAGCCTGACTGAGGCTCTGAGTAGAGAGAGGGCCTTCTTTGAGGACCATCCATATTTCAGGTACGCCAGCAGCTCTGTTTTCCCAAGGTCAAACCCAAACCAAGGACCTTTGTCCTCCCCTAGGGAAAACTGCAAACTGCCACTTTCCAAAAGCAGATATGTGTGTGAGCATGTTTGTTTCTTGACAATGACTATGAGATTTGCCTGGAAGAATAATGGAGGAATTTACACACATGGCAAAAAAATAAATAAATAACTTTTTAAAAATCAAATTAAGGAGTGATCTTGTTACAATAATTTAAATAGTATGGTACTGGAACTGGAATAAAAATATAAATGCAGCAGAATAAGAAAAAAGTTGAGGACCCAGAAATAGACCCAGTATTTGAATATGATAAATGTGGTATTTGAAATTCCTGGGCTATGTCAGTTTGATTATTAATCAGTAGCATTAAGATAATTGTTTAATATTTGAGGGAAAGAGCTAAACTGTGCCCTTACTTAAATTAACTTGTCACACCAAAATAAATATCAGTTGAAGCTTATAGATGGAGATGGGGAGTTTAGAACCCCAGGACAGAGATCTTTCTAACCTAATGCCAAAGGCAAAACTTCTTAAAAAGAAAAGGACTGATAAATCAGTTCAATGTAAAATTCTGAGATGATGCTGAGTTGGCAGGAAAGGAGGAGCCTGGCTCTGCCCCGCAGCTGGGCGCTGCTGGCACACCTGCCCCTTGCTTTGGTACCAGCCAAAATGATCTCAATGCAAAGGTGCTTATGGGATCTTGAGGCCCCTTGTGTGCAAACATGTGTGTGCAGGTGGAGCCCTGAACTCTTGTTAATATTATTACAGTCAGTTCTCCCAGAAGCCTGTGGAGAGGTCTGGTTTACCATTAACAGGTGTATAAACAGATATTTGTACCCCATTGTGCACAGCAGCATAATTCACAAATGGTGGAACAACTCAAGTGTCCACCAATGGGTGAATAAACACAATGTGGTCTATTTACACGATATAATATTAGCCTTAAAAAAGGACATTCTGACACCTGCTCCAGCAGGGAGGGACCTTGAGAACATTATATTGATACTAAGTGGAATAAGCCGGTCACAAAAAGACAATACTGTATGACTTATATAAGGTCCCTAAAGGAGTCCCATTCATAGAGACAGAGTGTAGAACAGTGGGTGCCAGGGGCTAGGGGAGGGGGATGGGCAGTTAATGTTTAATGGAAAGTTCTGGAGATAGATGGTGGTGATGGTTGTACAACAGCATGAATGTACTTAATGCCACTGAGCTGTGCACTTAACAATGGTTAAAATGGCAAATTTTCTGGGATGTGTATTTTATAACAATTAGACAAATTGACAGGTGCTGAAACAGAAACTTAGGTATGCATGTAATCTCACAACTAGGTATGTCAACTCATGGTTCCTTGCCTTGAATACTAAAAAGTCCTTTACAATGTCAAAACCCAGTAATAACTCACCCTGTGAACACAGATTTGCATGGAGTGAGGCGAGGGCTTGGCTTCCTTCCTCCAAGCAGCCATGATTTCAAGTCTTGTCTCGGGGAGAGATGTATTCATCCGCACACCTATGTAAATATAAGTCGATATATTTTTATAAAGTCATGTATCAATATGCATTATATGTACTTATACATGTGATACACACAAAAGGGTATGTGTATGTGTGTGTGTGTGTGTATGATGAAAACTTATCCATAGGTGACTGTATTTTTGTAAAGACACATTCACAATATTGGCTGGAAGGGGACATGCTATACCATTTTTGAATGATCCAAATTTATTCAAATGCAGTCACAATTCTCTGTGATCCAGTTCTGAATATTGGCGGGGTCCCAACTGCAGGGCACACCACTTAGTTGGAAGTAACTGGATTTGCCGTGACTTCCCCAGCAGCACAAAGCTGGCTCCCATTTTGTGGCTACACCATGATGGATGTGCACATTGTCTTCTCTTGCAGGGAACTCCTGGAGGAAGGAAGGGCCACGATCCCCTGCTTGGCAGATAGACTGACCACGGAGCTCATCGCACACATCTGTGTAAGCACAGAGAGTTGTACGGTCTCGGGGTAGAATCCTACAAACACGGAGCTGAGCCGTGGCGATTGCTGAACCATCAGCACACACACATAATTCCAGGCAATTCTGTGAAGATGAAGGCCCGGGATCAGGGGCTCTGGAGTGTTGCCTGAAATCCTCCATTTCTAGAAAGGGCTTTGGTATTATGGATGATGCTTGTTAGAGAACCACCCATTGAGCGGGATGCTGATAGATTATATCCTCTTGGCCAAAGTAAAAATTCTGTATTATTCCCTTCTCATCACCAACCACTATCATCGTGTCTTGGTAACTGTAATGATTGTATCTCATGTCTTAAATTTCTCTGGTTCTCTTCCAATCTGTATGGAGAGTCCTTTTTTTTCACATTTGCAATCCTTTTAAGATGTCTTTGCACGTATTTCTGGTGTATCTTGAACTTGATGATTCCAGTACCAGAAGCCTGGTGTGCTGGGTTCCACTTGACCATCACCCACAAGGACATGGGCGAGCCTGTCTTTCTTGGGACTTGGTCTGCGGGTATTTATGGAAGCCTGGGTCCAAATGGGGTTTCTTCAAGGAGAGGGAGTGTTCGCTTCTGCCAGACACCTGGGAAGGCTTCCAGCTTGAACCACTTTAAGCTTCTCTGCTTGAGGTTTTAGGGACTGCTCAGCAAGAGTGGATTTGAGCAACAAACCTGGTTGAGGGCTGGCTTTTGGCTCCAGGTTCTCCATGGAGATTTTGTTTTGCCCTGCACTCTGCACCAGAGTTCAGGCATTGTGTGCAGGCCTCCAGGAATGGACTGGCAGGCAGGGTTGTGCCTACCTGGCCATGATGACAGCCTAGATATTGGGGTCCCAGCTTTATGTAGAAAGAAGGTGGTCATCCATTAGTTTCCCACCTGGAACAAGCCCACGGGACATCTCCTTTGCTTCAGCACCAAGCAGCACTGCTGCTTTGCCATCACATTCGTGGGTGCCCGCTGTCACCGGGCTTTGGCTTCTGAGTGTTGGTTATATACCTGCCAGCTCACTGGCACAGTTGAAAGGGTGCTTGTGACATGTAGTCCAGTGTTTTCAGATGTTTTCCATGGAAGACCGAGCTGGCACGTTCAAGCAACCATACCCTTAAGAGCCAGAAGTCTGATAACTTCATCTTGGAGCAGCATAAACATTGCTGAATCTCAAACTATTGCACCTGTCACTTTTTCAGAGCCCACTAGACAAATGGTTCTGTCTGTTCCCTCCTGCAGAGTTTCTGTTAAGTCGATCAGGAAAGGAATTGTTCCTGGGTTGCTTTTCTAGGGCTCAGAAACCATGCAGTGTGGTCACCTGGGCTTGTTCTGAGTCTATCTGAGAAGGAACAGGGGAGTGGGCAGGCCTTGGGAAGAATGCTGTCGTCTCTACTTCTGAAAAATCTTTCTGGAAAAAACTAGGAAGTCAATGTACTGCTCAGCTTCCCTGCACCTTACAGAAGGGGGCCTGGGCCCTTTTTTATTTTTCCATTCCCTGTGCATATTTATATATTTCTGTTACCTTATATTTTCCTCAGAAATGTCTGCCTCTGTTAGAAAATCAGATAAAGACGAAGCAGCAGACCATAACAGAGGATCTTGATAAGTGTGGCTCAGACATCCCAGAAGATGAAACTGAAAAAATGTTTTTTCTGATTGATGTGAGTATTGCCCATTGCATCTCACTGAAGAATCACACATTGAATGTGTGCAAGGGGTTGTGTGATTATGCACTTCTTTTTCTTCCCACTTTGAACACCAGGAAGGGACTGGGCTTAAGAAGCAGGGGGCAGGGACACGTGGGGTATGGAAGGTGGATAGTCACATTGCTCCTTGATTCTTCATCATGTGACTCACTCAAGACCCCCAAAGGCTGCAAGGGGAGAGCGGTGTGGGCTGGTGCCAAGCCACCCCTTTCCCATAACCCCACCGTGGCCCGTAGGCAGCAAAGAATGACACACATCCCCTTAACACACATACGACCTCCAAATCCCACTTGTATTTAAAATAGCTCTACTTATGTTTCTCCCTCACAGAAAATTAATACATTTAATCAGGATATCCGTGCTTTAGTGGAAGGGGAGGAAGCTGTAGGGGAGTACAACACTCGGCTGTTCACCAGAATCCGGGCTGAGTTCTGCAGATGGGGTACAGTAATTGAAAGAAATTTCAAGAAAGGTGAGTCCAAGGCACCCCCACAAACCCAGAGTGTTGGGTTGAGGTGGAGGACGGGGAGGCAGGTGGTGCAGCTGGTGGGGCCAGTGGGAATGAGGAGTTACTGACCTGAGAGCCACACTTGCCCTGTTCCATGAACTCGGGCTAGCGAGAATCTATGTCAAAAAGCACCAAAAGAGGCTTCTAGAAGAATCAGCCTTCCTTTGATAGTGAGCAGGTCTACATGGCACATGTGTCATGATCTTCCTGTTACAAATGGTGAAATAACCCAGGTCGGCCTGACCAGATACCTTGGTTGGTTAGAGCTTTGTCCCAAAGTGCAGAGGTTGCCTGTTCAATCCCTCATTGGGGAGCACGCAGGAACAGATTGAAGTTTCTGTCTCATTTTCTCTCTTCCCATTCCTCTCTCTCTCTAAAATCAATTATTTTAAAAAATGAAAAAAGAAAGAAGCCAGATTGATCTTAACAGGCCAGGTTCTTGAAGGCTGCCATGTGTCTGAGTGGACTGTATAGTTACGGCAATGAAAAGAAACGAGAGTCGGAAAAAGGTAGACAATGTGGCCTGAAATTTATTCTTAGGGTTTCAAGAAGCCTGAAGAAAATCCTACATTGGCCAGTGATAACGCTGTAGTGACTGAGGGAAATATCAAGTCCTTTTGCTTTTAGCCAACCAAGATGGGAGGGCTCCACAGTAAATTTCATCTGAGCAGAGGTTCAAAGGGACAGTCCTGCTAGGCTCCAAGTGATGAATGTGGGCAACTGCATCATGCAATTGTTTTTATATAATTCCAGGCTGCACCTCGAGTCTATTTGTTCCTTGGCAGAGGAATGGAGGGCATGATGGGATGGGTAACAGTGTTCCTGGTGGAGAAATGGCAGGGAAGCTCGTTTCTGGGCTGGTCACTTGCCCGGAGCTAAATCCACAGGGCAGAGTTGAACATGCCTATGTTCTCATGTCAGGGAAGGGGCCTCTGTGCTCCTTTCAGTGCTTGACTTACGACTCTTCCCTGCGTTGCTCAGCCAACATGCTGGGGCATCGGTGTTTAGAAAGAGCTCGTTGTTTTGTTTTGTTTTTGGTGTGTGTGTGTGTGTGTGTGTGTGTGACAGAGACAGGGAGAAACAGAGAGAGGGATAGATAGGGACAGACAGACAGAAATGGAGATGAGAAGCATCAATTCTTCGTTGCGGCACCTTAGTTGTTCATTGATTGCTTTCTCATATGTGCCTTGATGCGGGGGGGGGGGGGGGGCTGCAGCAGACTGAGTGACCCCTTGCTCAAGCCAGTGACCTTGGGCTCAAGCTAGTGAGCTTTGCTCAAACCAGATGAGCCCACGCTCAAGCTGGCGACCTCAGGGCTTCAAACTTGGGTCCTCCGCATCCCAGTCTGATGCTCTATCCACTGCGCCACCTCCTGGTCAGGCAAGAAAACTTGTTTTTGTTTTTTTTTTTTAATTACTAAATTCTTCCCAGCAAATTATCAGTGACAAATCACTAGATACCCACAAGCAAGAGAATTTGGACCCCTATCTGACCCCCTATACAATGGGAACAGGGTTCCTGGGGGCGAAGGAAATGTTTGAGGATTAGGTAGTGGTGACAGTTGCACAACTTTGTGAATATACTAAAAACCACTGAATTATACACTCTAATAGGGTGAATTTTACAATACATGAATTATATCTCAATTTAAAAAAAAAATTGGCCCTGGCCGGTTGGCTCAGTGGTAGAGCATCGGCCTGGCGTGCAGGAGTCCCGGGTTCGATTCCCAGCCAGGGCACACAGGAGAGGCGCCCATCTGCTTATCCACTCCTCCCCCTTTCCTTCCTCTCTGTCTCTCTCTTCCCCTCCCACAGCCAAGGCTCCATTGGAGCAAAGTTGGCCCGAGCGCTGAGGATGGCTCCATGGCCTCTGCCTCAGATGCTAGAATAGCTCTGGTTGTGACAGAGCAGCGTCCCAGATGGGCAGAGCATCGCCCCCTGGTGGGCATGCCGGGTGGATCCTGGTCTGGCACATGCAGGAGTCTGTCTGACTGCCTCCTCGTTTCCAGCTTCAGAAAAATACAAAAAAAAAAAATTTATGAGAAAATGTCTCCTGACCAAGAATGGGTACATGGGTTACCATCTCAGGTTAGTACTTCTAAAAGAGAAACCAGAGCCCTGTTGAATTTTCCCCCAATGGGGTTATTTTTCTCCAGTCTAGTGTGGTTTTTCTTTTACTATTTTACTTACTGATTGAGAGACCTTGATTTGTTGTTCCACTTATTTATGCATTCATTGGTTGAGTCTTGTATATGCACTGACCAAGGATTAAACAACCACAACCTTAGTGTATTGGGACAACGCTCTAACCAATTGAGCTACTCTGCCAGGATAGCACAGCAGTCTAGTATGTTGAGAGTAAGAAGAATTCTAAAAGTGTAAAGAAAAAACTAAGTGGTTCCTACCTAATAAACAGTGATATCATATTAATATCTTATGTGCCCAGGTGCTCCATTATTCTATTATCCCATTTGATCTATAAATACTTCCTAGTCATGCAACAACACACAAATAAGTGATGTGTAGCTGATTCCGGATGGTGTTCATGGTCAATCCATTTTTTTTAAAGGACCTGCAGGTCATAATATTCTATTATGATAAAATTACTTTGGGAAAAATCTAATTAGATTCACCAAATTTCATATTCAAGTATCTATTAAGGAATATGTCTGCATTGGCTGCTTTCTGGTATTATACCCAGGCTCTAAACTTGCCCTCTAAAGATGACCAAGGAGAAGTATGTTGAGATGTTTCTGTATTGCATCCCCTAATTACTTTTTGATTTACAAATCAGATTTGATATTCTTTTTTTACCTTTCTGAGTAAAAAAAGTCCTTTCAGGACTTTCTGAGTGGTACTGTGTTTAGAAAAACTGGCAATGTTATTACTACTTTTTTTTGTATGTGTAAAATATCATAATTTAGAGCTCTTCCTTCCTACAACAGGTTCTGAGGATATGTATAAACAGATGGAGAAATTTGAAAATCAGTACCGTGGCAGAGAGCTGCCAGGATTTGTGAATTACAAGACATTTGAGGTTATCATAAGAGAGGAAATCAAAACTCTGGAAGAGCCAGCTATGGATATGCTGAACACGGTGATCGGTGAGTCCTCGGCTTTGCGTCCAGGCCAGTGCTGGCCTCCAGAGCTCTCCCTTGGGGGATTTTCCAGCACCAACAACCTGTTAGCCTAAAAATGAAAAGCTGAGGTGAGAAGCAATGGCATTTATTTGAGTTCTAATAAATAAGAATAGCTATTCAGGAATCACTTATTTGGGCAGAAACCCAGCTCATGTCCCAATTAGGACACAAAGGCAAGGAGCACTTATGAGAAAGAGAAGGGGAACAATCTCACCTGGAGAAGAAAGGCGTTGCTATTGGTGCAGATAACATAGCACAGTGAGGCTGGTTCTAAACCACGACTTCAACCTTCAGTCTGGTAGTCACCAGTCCTCTAGTAGTCATCATGTCTGCCTGCTTGTTGTCCTTGTGAACACAGTGTTGCCCTAGGCCCAGTCCCAAGGTTATTTTGCCTGTTTTTAACATTTCAAAGGTTCTCCATTTTAAAGTAGTTTTGCTTACATTAATTTTTACAAATCCACCCAGATCTCTAACTCCCTGGACATCAAATGGGTGTTCAGCAATTCAGCTCAGTTGTGACACTACCTGGGGTTATCACAGACCACACAGCTGAAGGGCTCAGGCCCACAAGCCTGCCCCACTTTGGGAGGAAAGACAGTGCAGAGTCAGTGAAAGATTTTCGAGCATGAAGATACTGTACATCATCTTAGGATACAATTTGGTGAGGGAGTTAAATGGGAATATAGGTTTCAAAACAAAAATCATGTCAATTTTCAATTTAAGTAAGAGCTTATTCATGTATTTCCTTTCAAATAGACAATGTGGATGTTTAGCTTGATGTGAGATTTTACTATAAAATATTGATGGCCTGACCACTGGTTGCACAGTGGATAGAGCATCAGCGTGGGATGCTGAGGTCCCAGGGTCAAAACCTCAAGGTCACTGGCTTGATTATAGACATGATCCCAAGGTCACTGGCTTGAGCCCAAAGGTCACTGGCTAGAAGCCCAAAGATACTGGCTTAAACAAGCAGTCACTGACTTGGCTGGAGCCCCCCAGTCAAGGCACGTATGAAAAGTAATCAATGAACAACTAAGGTGCCACAACGAAGAATTGATGCTTCTCATCTCTCTCCCTTCCTGTCTCTCTCTCTCACTAATACACACACACACACACACACACACACACACACACGTGTGTGTGTGTGTGTGTGTGTGTATATATATATATATATATGTACATGTATGTACGTATAACTTAGTTGAAATTGTGTTCTTTGCAACTATTCATACTTAGGATGAAAACTTTAAATGTCAAATAATTATGCCAGGGGACATTGAGGTTTAAATCCTTCCAAGGATTCTTGAGCAGAAAAAAAACACACCTTCCTCCTTTAGTGGAAAGAGAAGAGACATGAAGCGAGGAACTGAGGATACTTTTCTCCTTGTCATTGTATCCTCCTGCTGTTTGCAGTCTCTAAAGGAGATGAATGATTGCACCAGTCCTGAACTTGTCTGTCTTTCTTTCATCAGAGATGGTCCAGCTTGCCTTCACAGACATTGCTCAGAAAAATTTTAAGGAATTTTTCAACCTCCACAGAACCTGCAAGGTAAAACCATTTGTTATTTTAAAAATAACAATAATCCTTATGCTAGAAGATAAATATCTTGGATTAAGACCATTATAACTTTAGTGTATATTTGGATGGAGAATCAAATAATGAAGCTTTTTGGTAAATGTTACTAATTATATTACCAGTGAAGTCTGGTTAAAATCAATAAAAGAGAGAGAGAGAGAGAGAGAGTGAGAGTGCTCTGGTGTCCCTTTTTATAAAAGCTCTAATGTCATTCTGAGGACTCCACTGTCATGACCTAGACCTCCCAAAGCGCCCACCCCCACCCTCCAAATGCCATCTCATTGGAATTACAGTTTTAATTTATGAATTTGGGGGGACACAAACACTCAGTCCCTAGCACCCAGCACTCTGGGAAGACCGGCTCTGCCATGCACAAGCAGGTCTTGGGGTGGGCCACTTAGATACCCGGGCTTCCAACGTGGGGAAGGGTAGCTTCCTCAGAAGGTTGTAACAGACATAGAAGACAGTGGTGAAGACACCCCCCCCAGTGTGCCTCGCATACCATGACACTCAGTGAGGTCAGGGGTGGAGGGAGGTCCAAATATTTTCTGTGTGAATGATCTCCCTGGCTTTCAGGTAGCTTGTTTCTCTAAATCCCAGGAACAAAAACAGAGAATTTGACTCACTTAAATTCGTCCCTCATGTGATTGTTGTGAGCTCTCTGATGGCTATTCACTCCTCATCAGAGGGAAAAGCCTGTGAATGAGAAGAAAAATAAAACTGAGTCTTCAGATCTTCAAACAGAGCCCTATGGGTTCCCAGGCTCTGGGGATGAGGGGTCTGGTCACATGTGTGGCTCAGGCTTTTGGGGAGATTCTGACCCTCTGTGGGGATGGGAACCCCATCTTAGTTAAGCCAAGGTGGGGTGCAGGAGGCTGCCCCAAAGCAGGGTGCTGTTTTAATTCAAGTGGGAGAACCTGCTGTCTGTGAACTTTGCGTATAACCTATGTTCCCATGACCCAGTGGTTCACTTCTAGAGGGAAATTCTGTTGTGTTCTCTTGTGCATTAGTCCAAAATTGAAGACATTAGATTAGAACAAGAAAAAGAAGCTGTGAGGGTCATCCGACTTCACTTCCAAATGGAGCAGATTGTCTATTGCCAAGACCAAGTATACCAGAACTCGCTGCATAAGGTCAGAGAGGAGGAAACAAAAGAAAAGAACAATACACCAAAATATCAAGTCCCTATACACCAGTCTTCAAATGTCTCCCTTGATGAAATCTGTCAACACCTGATGGCCTACCACAAGGTAAGTCTGCGCATGTCTCAGAAAGCTGGTCTCATCCCATTTCCCGATTTATTATCTCTGTAAGGTGCCAACCAGCCAGCTCCGTCTTTCAGGCTTTGATTAGCATCCACAGGAGCAGCTCAACCTCGGATGATGAGACAAGATTGTGGCTTGGAGCCACTCATGTCTGGTGTGACCAGCTTTGTGGTCCTGTCCAAGTTCCTTCACCTCTCTGAGCCTCAGCTGTCTTCTCTATAAAATGGTTTCTCCTCATAGTTTCCTAGTGAGTATTCAGTGAGATGAGTGTGGGCAAATCCCATAGCACAGTGGTGGGATACAATGACAGCACACCAAGTGGAAGTTACTCATGGGGAAAACATGCTCTGATTGCTACTCTGTGTTTCAAATAGTACAAAGGGTGAGCTAATTCATTTTGGGAAGGTTGCACAGCTCAGCTGATCACACCTGAGTTAGAACCATGGGCATATGTAAAAATCTGGACAGGTGAAGCAAATAGGAGTCTCATGCTCTACCAGGTATCTCTGTCCCTTCACTATTCGTGTGCTTCAGGCTGTGCTTCTCAAACTTGACCTCCTGGGGTCTTGCTCAACCGCAGAGATGAATTGCAGGTCTGAGCTGGGGGCCAAGATTCTGCAGTTTCTAATAGGCTCCCAGGGGAATGCTGCGCTGCTGGACAAAGCCCACCGCTGGGCAGTAAGGTTCCAACCCAAAGGTCGAACTCCGTTTCCCACAAACACTGGGAGGTGCACACATCTTCGTGAAGCCAGTGAAGGGCAGGACAGAAGGCCACCTGTGTGACTTGGCTTCTGCAACCAAGCTTACCACCTGTCTGCTTACCTGTCTCGTAGAACCTGTTAGAATAGGTAATACACGCTCACACACACACATCCCAAAAAAGGGAATGAGTGACAGTAGAAAGTGGGTCTCCTACCCACCCCATCCCGAGCCACACAGATGCAGTCTCCTCTCAGAAAGCCGCAAAAGCAGTTCCCCGGTTTCTTGATATCCTCTGAGGGAAAGTTTGTGTGTGTGTGCACGCGCACGTGCAATATAAGTGTGTGTATATGTGCAAACTGGTTTTCCACCCAGGTTAACAGAGTATACTGGTCTGCCTCTTGCTTCCCTTCCTGTGCCTTGGAGACTGTTCCACTTCAGTTCATGTGGAGCCACCTCACTGTTTCCTGCAGTGAAGTCTCCCATTTTGTGGATGCAGCATATTGAGCCATTTCCCAGTTAACAGACATAGTTTGTTTCTTGTCTTTTACGAACACAGGGGTGTTGCCACAAATAGCCTTGTCCATGCATCATATGTCTGGAGTATAAATGAGATTCCTGGTGTATCAGTCAGGGTTGTACCAGGGAAACAGAACCGTTAGGTTATATATAGATATAAAATGTATTTCAACACACTGGCTAACGGATTGTGGTGGCTGACTGGGCAAGTCCAAAATCCGTAGGAAGGCCAGCAGGAAAGGCAGACTGGAGATCCTTGGGCAGGAGTGGAAGCTGCTGTCTGCTGGCAAGATTTCTTTCCATTTTTACTCTTCAGGCCTTCACCTGATTGAATGAGGCCCACCCACATTTTCAAGAATAACCTCCTTTATTAAAGCCATCTGATTGTAGATGTTGACCATAGCTACAGAATGCCTTTATTAGTGTTTGCTGAAATAACTGGGTGCTAGTGCCTGGCCAAGCTGGCACATGAAAGTGACCGTCGCACCTGGGGCAAGGACAGCACTCACTCTGCCTTAATAAATACTACCTGTAGAAGGCCCTTATCTTTCCACACATGCTGATTCAGTCTTTTCTAAAGTCTGGTTTTGTTGACAGTGTGATAGATGAAAATGGTGTCTCGCTGTAGATTTAGTTTGCATTCTTTTTAGCGCAATGAGTCTGGCATCCTCTCATTGCATGGTGTCGTTTCTAGAGCCTGTTCGGTGAGCTGTGCATCGGTCAGAGCTCTTTCAACAGCACAGTGTCAGCCCCTGGAGGCTTGCAATGTGGACCCTCTGAAGCCTGCGATGTGCCCTCTGCCTTTGTTCATGGTGGTCTTAGCCTGTGCTGCAGTTTTCTTCAGCATGATTTGTGGGTTGGGTTTAAGAGCCCTTTCTTTTGGGGGTTCCTGTGCTTTTTGTCATACTTCAAAAGGACTTTATCCCTGAGCTTTTAAAATTAAGTCGACAGTATTTTTCTTCAAGTAACTTACTTCAACTCTCATCTTTAGACATTTGATCCCTTTGGAATGGTTTGAGGTCAAGAATGAGATTTGTTCCAGGTGGCTAAAGTGTGTTGTCCCTGTGCTGTCACTGAAGAATCCTTCTTGTCCCTGCTGGTGGGGACACCCGTGTCACCCTCTCTCCTTGTGTGTGTTGGTCTTTATCTACATCCTGAATTCTGTTCTGTTGGTTTGCTGTTCTATGGTTTGCTGTTCAACATGGTGCAGTAGTAGATCTTTATACAGTGTTTAACTATCAAGTACAGTCAGAGATCGCCCTCAGCCCCCCACATTTTTTATTTTGTGGCAAAACATACAACACATAAAATGTATTGTTTTAACCATGTTTGAGGTGCACAGTTCTTCAGTGACACTCGGTGCACCTGCATTGTTCTGTAGCCACCACCACCATCCCTCCCCCAAACGTCTTCATCTTCCCAAACAGGAATGGTACCCATCAAACACTAACCGTCCCTCCCCCTCCCCCACCATTCTACTTTCTGGTGCTATGAATTTTTCTATTTAGGGACCTCATGTAAGTGGCCTTTTATAATACTTGTCCTTTCGAGTCTGGCTGATTTCACTCAGAGTAATATTCTCAAGGTTCATTCCTGCTGTAGCATGTGTCAGAATTCCCTTCCTTTTCAATGTAGAATAATATAGTCCACCATATAGATGGACCGTGTTTTGTTTATCCACTCCTGTGCCCCTGGCCGTGGAGTTGGTCCTGCCTTGGGCACTCTGAATAGTGCTGTGGTGGGCTTGGCTGCACAACTGGCTATGCTCCCTCTGTGTCAGCCTGTTCTTTATTGGGGGGAGGGGTGGAGTTTGTTTTTCACTTTAATATACAAATTTTAGAATGAGCTTGTCCAGTTCCTTCTGAAAAAGAGAGTAGTGTTTGTATTCTTACTAGGATTGTACTCATTTTTATGGGCCTGCAGAGTAAATCTCCCTGTCTGAGACCTTCATGGGTTTTGCCATTTCTAAGGTCTCCGCCTGGGGCCTCAGAAGTGTTTTAATGTTTTCTTTATGTAGATTGTGCCCATCTCTGCAGCTTACCCGATGTGTGTCCTCAGCTTTGTCCTTCTGTGAATGAGTCTTTCCTTCCACTCTGCCTTCCGCTTGCTATGGGTTGATGTCCTATCATTTAACACCCATACTGATTCTTCCACGGTCTGTAAGCTTTAGAGTTTTCCCAGTGAGCCCTCACCCCTCTGCAGATGATGGGAGTTTTCCATTCCCTCCTCTTTCCAACCTTATACCTCTGACTTTCTTTGCCTGCCTTGTCGGGTCTCTCTGGTACAACTTGAAACAATGGCGAAGCTAATAGGCAGCCTTGTCTTGCCTCCAACAGTAAGGTGAATGTCACTTTTCCCCATTAAGTGTGACTCTCACTGGCTCAGATCAGGGTGTTGGCAAAGCTGTGCTCCTTCTCGAGACCCTAGGGGTGAAGCTGCTTCTTTGCTGGTCCAGCTTCTGGAGATAGCAGCACTCAGTCTGGGGCACCCACACACACACACATCTTCACAGCCAGTAATACAGGCATCTCTCCCACCTCTGTAGTCACATGTCCTCTGGCTCTCCTCTCTGCCCCCCTCCTTTGCACTGGACCCACCAGATAACCCAGGACTGTCTTCCAGTCTCAACATCAGCTCATTAGCAGTCTTCATCCCATCTGCAACCTCAGCTCCCCTGTGCAGTGAGAGGTAACACACTCAGATTCTGTGATTAGGACGTGACACCTTTGGAGCCATCACTGTCCCAAGCACACACCTCATGAAATGCCTTGAACTTCCCTGGGTCAGTGATTTGCGCATTGTCCCTGTGGGCACTGGGAAGAGGTCCAGAGGAGCTAGTTTTCTCCACTCAAAAATGTCTTCTCACCTACCAAAGAGAAAGTTTCATGCAAACACACCCCATCTGTGAGATTCGCTGTGTGGCACCTCCTTGATGCCCCAAATGCAACCTGGCCAGGAGGGACTTCTGCCACCAGCTTTGCTCAGCAGTTAGGCACCTTCAGGAGCGGAGTTTCTGCTCCATGTCTGACCTGTGCTGCTCCCTCTCCACCCTTCCCCCATCCCCTGCTCCCATGTGGCCCTGCCTGACTGCCACTGCTCCTGTTACACATGAGTCATGGGTGCTACGGTTCCTGTCTCCTCCTCCCACCAAAATGTTGACATCTGGGATGATCTCCAAGAGAATGAGGAAATCAACCTGGCAGCCATGTTGGCACCAGAAGTCTCAAAAAATATTTCAGGTTCCTGATTTTGTCACTCCAAATATTAGCTATCCCTTTCAGCTTGTGTCTGTTGTCCAACATCAGACTTCAGTGCCTATTGTTCTCAACATTCCTCCTGAATGCTTCTCCTCAGGCTGGTCTGTCTCTTCTTTCCTCCACTTTTTTTTTTGGGGGGGGGGGGGACAGGCCACCTTCCTGGCTCATTCTCCTCTAGAACACATAGCTTGAGTGCCATCTCTGACCCTCTAGATTAAATTCACTGAATGCTTTTTCCATGCCTGGCAACTTTCTAAACATCTGTCTTTTTACTTATTGAATCTTTGTAAGCAGCCCACGAGGCCAGTTGCTAGTATCCTATAGAGAAGGAAACAGGGATCATAGCACTTGCTAAGTATGAGTATATATTAACTTCCTGAGAGATCACCTTAAGAAAGAGACACTTTTCACTAACAGGTGGGTTGGGGGGTGAAAACTACCTTTTAACCTGCATAGAACTCACAAGGCTCCCTTCTGTGGCTTTTGATAGTCTAGCCTCTGTTCAGCTAAATCCGGGGTCGGGAACCTTTTTGGCTGAGAGAGCCATGAATGCCACATATTTTAAAATGTAATTTCATGAAAGCCATACAACAACCCATGTACATTATGCATTATCCAATAAAAATTTGGTGTTGTCCCGGAGGACAGCTATGATTGGCTCCAGCCACCCGCAACATGAACATGAGCGGTAGGAAATGAATGGATTGTAATACATGAAAATATTTTATATTTTTAATGTTATTTTTTTTATTATTAAAGATTTGTCTGTGAGCCAGATGCAGCCATCAAAAGAGCCACATCTGGCTCGCAAACCATAGGTTTCAGACCCCTGAGCTAAACAATCTTTTTTCTTTTTTTAATCATAAAATCTTTTCAGCAAAGTTGTAAATAATTCGAAAAATGTAGTTTTTGGACTCTGTCCGTGTACCTTTTTGGAACACATTTTACCCTCTACCATCAGAAGTGACCACTTCATTGTCAAGACAAGCTGGTGGGAGTCCAGCTGGCCCCTGACTACAGGCTGGTGCCCTCTGCCCTGCGGGAAGGTGTGTGGTCTCATGCGCCCTTAGCACGGAGGTGTGAACCCTGCCAGGCCTGGGTCTGTCCTGATGCTCATGTGGTGAAGAGGGAGTCTTCCCCTTCCAATGTCCTCTCAACCATGCTGTGAACCGTTCCTTCCAGGAGGCCACCAATCGCCTGTCCACCCACATCCCCTTGATCATCCAGTTCTTCATCCTCCAGTCGTACAACCAGCATCTGGAGAAGTCCATGCTCCAGCTGCTGCAGGACAAGGAGAAGTACAGCTGGCTTCTCAAGGAGCATAGTGACACCAGCGACAAGAGGAAATTCCTGAAGGAGCAACTGGTGCGGCTGACCAAGGCTCGGCGCCAGCTGGCCAAATTCCCTGGTTAAGCTGGGCTCAGTCTCACCCCACGTCTCTGCTGTTTCTTTCCCTGAGAGCTTCACCTTTGTTAGTTCCCCGTGCTCATCCCTTTAGTGGAAAAGGACCTAGCACATAGCTGTTATGAGCAATTTGGTTTCCACCATGAGTCTCAACGCCTGTCCTCACGAGGGGTGTGATTTAGGTTGGGTGGATGATGCCATTTCCTGGTTAGGAAAAATTAATGTTCCCATTACATCGTTCCTGCTTCCCGGACTCTTTCCCTGTCTTCATCAGAAACCCAGGCACGTAGGTATGTGAGCATCATAGAAGGACTATCTCCTGGGGGGTTTTCTGATACTCTTTTATGCACCTGATGTTTGAGAATCGTAGTGAATGTTGTAGAAGTCAAACTTCATTGCATTTACAATAAACTCTTTCTTAGCATTTCTCTGATACCCTTTCTGCTTTGGGGAAAAGCCAGAAGATGACAGCAGGTAGGAACCCCAGGAGCTGGTACTACCTGCTGTGGCTGGGCCAGCCAGGGATGAGGAAGTTGAGTAAAAGACCTTGGTCTGGTTCTTTATAAGAGGCAGAAGGGAAATGGGGGAGGAACTAATACAGCCTGAAGTCAGCGGCATTAGTTGTGTGCACTGGTCTAGTGCCCAATTGTTAAGCCCCCAGGCACCTGCTTGGTGTTAAAGATAAATGCCCAAGTCCAGAAAGGGGGCCCAGCAGACAGGGACTCTGGCTAAGTGTGTGTGTGTGGGGGGGAGGTCCAGAAAGCAGAGACAGTGGAGTATGAACCATGAACTGCCCCGGAGGAGCGCGGCAGAGTGCCACCCGTGAACTGCCCCGGAGGAGCGCGGCAGAGTGCCACCCGTGAACTGCCCCGGAGGAGCGCGGCAGAGTGCCACCCGTGAACTGCCCCGGAGGAGCGCGGCAGAGTACGAGCTGTGAATTGCCCCGGAGGAGTATAGCATGGTCATGACTTCTGGTCTGGCCAGGGGTGGGGGCGCTCCAGCTCAGGGGCAAGACACTGAACAGGGGGCCTGTAGCTGGGGATTGGAGGGATAAAGGTAGGGAAGAAGGTGTCCAAAAGGACCCATACCATAGCCTCTAAAGTGCGGAAGCATCTCTCTTCCCAAGTCTGGAGGAGAGAAGGCCAGGGGAGAAGCAGAAAGATGAGGTCCTCCTCTTTGGTGCCAGCCGTGCCAAAGAGGAGGACCCATGCGCAACCAGCAGGGGTGACGGGAGCAGTTTCTACCAAGGTGTCCAGAAAGGAAGGGCTTCCAGCCAAGCTGGGCCACCCGTTGTCAGGGCCAAAGAGATGGGCTAGTCACATTGTCTCCTCCCACCCAGCCTTCTCCCGCTCATCACTTCTGACACTGCATGCTGCTCAATGCTTTGGGACAACTTGAGAATTTATGTACAAGAGGGCATGTCAGGAGAACAATAGGCACACACCTCTCTGGGGCAGCACCTCTGTGTCTCTCCCAGGCGCCAAACACCTGCCGGTTGACACAGGCCCAAGCACTTGCAGAAGCCAGCGTGACTCATATTTAAAGGGAACAGTATACCAACACTTGCAGACTTTTTGTAGGAGCAAGGGTAAGCAGGCCGTGCACGCATCCCCAGGCCAGTAACTAGGCAAGCATCTCTTAAAGAGACTATGCCAGCCTCTCACCTTGGTGCTGGGAGCTCATACCCCCTCAGGGCTAACCTGAGTCTTCTCCAGTACTAGGCATCCTTGACGCCGAGCGAAGATTCTGAGGGACCAGATACACAGGTGGCAGTGTTGCCAAGGTTTCTTTGCTGTTATAATTTTCCTGGTAGCCCCAGAAAGCTGGTTATATATGCTCCCTATCGGGAATTTACCCAGTGGGGGGGGCAGTGTGTAAATCCGATGGGCGCTCAAGATCTGTTTGGTTTTGGCCATGGAAGAAGTATCCAGGGATCTCCCAGACTTGTACAGTCAGCCATCAGTAGGAGAGAAGTGCACTGCCCCTTCACCAAAGCATTCAGGGCACAGGAAGAAATATTCCTGGAGAATTTGTTGGGTGATTCCTTCAGAGGGTGGCAGGGCTCAGCAAGGGGTTGAACTGCCCCTGATGTCCCCCACTCCCACCCCACCCCATAAGGGACATCCCCTGATTCTGCTGCCCACTCTGTAGCACCGGTTTGAAAGTCCATCAGCCCGTGCAGGATATGCTCACATTATCATGACCCTCACTCCAGGCAAGTCTGCGCTCAGTGGACCCACATGATGGGGCTGAGTTAGGAGCAGAATGAGGTGAGGAGCTGGAGAGACTTGAACTGACCAAAAGTCTTCGTTTTCCAGAACACATGGTCTGGCATACTGCAGGTGCTTAATAAGTGCATGGGAGGAAGGGAGGAAGGTGTGGAGATGCTGGGCACTTGTTCAAATGACTTTCTGCATTTGTAGTTATCCTCTTAAGATGCTACGGAGCACCTGCCTTTATCATAATCCTTCCCAAGCAAAAGCAAAGACAAAGGCACCCATCAGGCTGGGAAAGTCCTTCAAGGGTCTGTGTTTGGGAGAAAAAGATTCCAATCTGAGCAGCTAGTCCTCTGCCAGGCAGCACTAAAAGCAGCAAAGGGGAATGCCGAGGAATTCCACTTGTCAGATCCCACCTTATTTTTCCTTCTAGAGAAAAGGGGTCTCAGTGGTGCACTGGCTTTTCAGGCAGTGACAAGATTTGCTCCTTGGTCACAACAAAGTGATGGCTCCAACGCTATGATTTATGGAGCTAATTTATTCAGAATGTGATAGCTGGTACATAAGTGAACTTATTAAATGTTACTTAAGTAACATTAATTCCAGCCTTTTTTTTTTTTTTTCCTTTAGAGAGAGACAGGAAGGGAGCAGTAAGCATCAACTCATAGTTGTGGCATTTTATTTGTTCGTTGATTGCTTTCTCATACGTGCCATGTGCCTTGACCAGGGCTCTAACTGAGCCAACGATCCATTGCTCAAGCCAATGACCTTGAGCTTCAAGCCAGCGACCATGTGATCATGTCTATGATCCCACACTCAAGCCGGCAACCTCGGGGTTTTGAACCTAGATCCTCAGCGTCCTAGGTAGACTCTCTATCCACTGCACCACCACCTGGTCAGGCAATTCCCGCCATTTCTTTTTAATTTTTTCCTTTTATTTTTGACAGAGACAGAGTCAGAAGGAGAGACAGATAGGGACAGATAGGAAGAGAGAGAGATGAGAAGCATCAACTCTTCATTGCAGCACCTAAGTTGTTCACTGATTACCTTCTCATACGTGCCTTGACTGGGGGACTCCTGCAGAGCGAGTGACCCCTTGCTCAAGCCAGCAACCCCATGCTCAAGCTGGTGAGCCTCCACTCAAGCCAGATGAGCCCACGCTCAAGCCAGCAACCTCAGGGTTTTGAACCTGGATCCTCAGTGTCCCAGTCCAATGCTTTATCTGCAGCACCACCGCCTAGTCAGGCAGTTCCAGCCTTTTCTTAAAACACTGGGAACCCTGGAAGCATAAGCTCTGGCATTCGCATTGCCTTCCCTCCGCATCCAAAGCTGCCAAGGGCTAGGGTCCCGTATGTGTGGCTGTTTACAAAGTCAGGCTCCAGAGGAAGCGTTAGTCCAAAGGAGAAAAGGCTGTGCAACTAAAGCAGGATCAGAGGGACTGCAAAACAGAAAGAGTTGAGGACAGCCCAGACCCCAGTGTAAAGCAGGACTGTCCCCGTAACAACTCAGCAAACAGTGAATCAAGGCAGGCACCCATTTCAATGCTGGGAACCCCACCGGCTGACCCAGCTGCAAGAAACAACAAAATGATCAGTACACACCATGCACATTCACTAATATTCACACCTTCACTTTACAATTAGTATTTTGGGTCATTTTATAGTAAGCAATTAATAATTTGTTTTTATAAGGTTTAAAATTCCAAACTATCAATATTTCCCTAGTCTCAGCATTCTGGATAGACCTTGAAGATGACACCCACTGCATCCTAAAGGAAAACCAGTCACAAGGTGAATCCAAAATGAAGAATACAATGGAAAGGCCTGTCAGCTCACCTGCATGAACGTTTTTAGGTGTATACCAGTCATCATTCACAATCCCTTAAACCTGTGAACCTGCACACTTGCTAACATTGAGTTGTAACCTCCCATTCCATACTCGCAGCACTTTTATGAACACAGCAGAACACCAGCTGGGGTGGAACAGGGTTCCAAAGACTCAATAATAATATTTGGAGGCCCTGGCCAGCTGGCTCAGTGGTAGAGTGTTGTCCCAGTGTGTGGGGGTCTTGGGTTCAATTACCAGCCAGGGCACATAGGAGAAGCACCCATCTGCTTCTCCATCCTTCTCCCCTCTCTCTTCTCTCTATCTCTCTTTTCTCCTCCCACGGCCAAGGCTCTACTGGAGCAAAGTTGGCCTGGGCACTGAGGATGGCTCCATGGCCTCTGCCTCAGGCGCTAGAATGGCTCTGGTTACAACGGAGCAACGCCCCAGATGGGCAGAGCATCTCCCCCTGGTGGGCATGCCGGGTGGATCCTGGTAGGGCAGATGAGGGAGTCTGTCTCTCTTGCCTCCCCACTTCTCATCTCAGAAAAATACAAAATAAATAAATAAAATATTTGGAAAAAAAAGTATAATTTATTTGTACAATATTTCACAATTTAATTTTATAGTTTACAAAAAGATACAAAACAGAAGACAAACAGGTCACATCAATAAAAGAAGCACTGCGGAGGGACACTTTCTCCCATGACAAGGCTTGTCGGAATCCGGCCTGGAGAGCAGGCACCTCAGTGCTGCATGTCTGGAGGACCTCTGGGAACACTGTTGCCACTGAGGCCCGTGGGCGGAGCATCCTGAGAGAACGGGGTTCTACGACCTTCCATTCTAAGGTTAAGTCCAGGCAGGAGAATCATCTCATTCTTCTTGAAAACCAGTGTGCTGGACAGGAGGCAGAACCTCGGGGGAAGGAGCCAGTGCAAGATTCACCTTCCCCGTCGGCAATTCAAGCATGGCCCTTTCCTCCAGGGCACCCGCAGGGGCTGGCAGGGGCCACACGGAGTCCAAAGTACACTTTTCTCTTCTCTGTGAAGCAGTACGGTGCTGCTGTTCTTCAACAAACTCACTTGTGGAAGGTGAAGTTAGGAGCCAGTCACTTGGAAAAGCAGCTCAAATTGGCCACAGCTAGTCCTCGGCGAAAGTTTCAGAGAATCAAAGGTAGCAACTAAGGGGGATCACAGCCAAGATTCCATGAGCACTGAGGTAGTAACACGTGGAAGCAGTGGATCTCAAATCACACATCCCTGATTTCCCCAGGTAACCTCAATTTCCTGTGATTAGCAGGCCGAAGAGGGTCAGCACAGCATCTTCATCGCACATGGTCGCCCTGTGAGGACCACCATTAGTGAATGTCCCCAAGGAGGCTGGGCGGCTTGTACGCCGGGGAGGAGGGTGAGGGGTGGGGAGTAAATCTCCCTGGGCAGAGCCCCATCCAACATGCCATGGCCCCAGCAGTGCGCAGGGGGGACACATCTGCAAGGGCTCTGTCTGTACTCTCACCTCACAAGAAGTAAAAAAGGTTTCTATGCCCTTTCAAGTGACTATCAAGTCATCACCCACTAAGGGCTGGTCCCTTTATTTCCAGCCACCATCCAGGGCTGCTAAGAAGGCACTTTAAAATGATTGGTAAAAACTCTCATGGGAGACAGGCGCCAAGGTTCCCCTAAGAGGCCCTCCATAGCAGTGGTACCAGAGGGGTTGGGTCCTTTGCATGTCCCACCTGGCTTGCTCCCCTTCTGTCTCAAGCCATCCAGCAGCTGAGAGGTCACCAGCCCCATGGGCACCCCCTAGGTGGGCTCAGAAGGAAGATGCAAGTGGGCAGACTCCATCCCTCTGCCCTGTGTTGGCCCCAGGCATCCACAACTCCGAGTTGGACATTGTCACCCCTTTTGGACAAAATGTCAAGGAGCCTGTGGCCTGCATGGAACTGTGGAGAGTGCCAAAGGCAGACAAGTTCACTATTTAATAAAAATGAGAGGACCTCTGAATCATTTCTACAAATATATTACGGACAGGGAATTAAAACTCAGCCCCTTCATTTTTTGTGGAATGGTGTTAAAGACGAGGCCGGACAGATTAGCTGTTTGCCTGTTCAGAAGGGAAAAGAAAGAATGTTATTTTCTTAAGATAAACAAGACAGAAACTTACTCTCCCCCCCCCCCCATTGACGAGGCATTTATACTCCAAATGAGTGAGCTTAATAGGACTAAGGGATATGATTTCCCTACAGCATGAAGGTAAAGGAGTTAGGCTAACAATGGAGGGAAGGTGGCTGGGTTGAGGACCAGGTGTGCGCAGGACTGGAGGGAGGAGGCAGCCGGGTGTGTGGGAAAGCAAACAGTGTAGCAAAGCCAGGACATAGGCCTTCACTGGGAAAATCAAGCTTGACTTCACCACATCAAGTAACAGTCCTGGCTCCCTGCCAGTGGTCTCTGCCACCTAGCCTTTCCCTGGCTGTGCTGAGCCATCGGCTGTGCCCCGAGCACATCAGGTGGTTTGCCCTCTTACCTACTGGTCAGACAGTCCACCCTTGGCCTGGCTCAGCACCCTGGCCCACCCCAGCTCCACTGGCTTCCCTCCACCGTGCAGCCCCAACAAGACAGCTAGGTTGTCTATTTCTAGCACTCAGACGTTTGCTAGGTGCGGACTGGCCAGCTGCTGTGGTCGCTAGAAGGTATTAGGTCCCATGGTTTTATTTAGGGGCCATGTCAGGCAGTGTCCTCTGGTCCTGCCCCTCCCTCCCCAGCCTGGAAAGGGGCAGAAATCTGTGGAGACTGTCAATCCTGGGGCCTCTACGATGGAGAGGGATCTGGTTCTCGCCGAGAATCCGAGCAGTGCCTGAGAAGAGGTCTCTGTTAGGCAGTGTGGTCAGGCTGGGAGTCCCAGAGGGCAGGATGGCAGGGAGCCCCTTGGACTTCCTGTCTTCACAACCTATATTTGTACCAAAGAATTCCAGCTGCTCTTCCACCCCTAAACTTTGGGACCTGCACAGGGTGCAGTCAATAGCCCAGAAAAGGACAGGGCACAGTCACGACTCAGCTGGCCAGTTTGCATCCCTGTGCTCTCTGCCCATCACCAAATTTTGGATTTGGGGAGGTCTGGGTGGAGCCCACTGAGCCAGGACCATGTGGTCAGCAAAGCACAAGTCCATTGGCAAAGTCAGCCCTGCCAAGCTAAGCCCTGGATTTTCTCATCCAAGCACCACTGGGCAGCACACAAGTGAGGCCCACCAGTAGTGACAGGTGGACACTTGGTGGTGGTGGTGGGGGGGTGATGCTAGATGCAAACCATGGTCAAGAGAAGCACTGTTTGCATCATGCCAATGGGTGGATGGCAGTCAGCTCCCTGAAGCAGGACCACAGCTCATAGGCATCTGGGATTTGACACAAGTGAGAGATTTCAGTCAAGAGGATGAATGCAAAAATTACCCTCATTTGTCGATAAATCCAGTCTGTAAACACTGTCACGTTTCCGTACACTCCTGGTCTGTTAGGCTTGGCACAACCCGATCCCCAGCTCGTGTCCCCAATCAACCACCAGACACTGCTCTTCAACGTGACCAGAGGACCACCACTGTCACCCTGGGGGACACAGCAAGTAACAGAGCAGAAGGTCAAACCACAAGCCACACACACCACGGACCTTGCACACAGAGGGTGTGGGTTGGGAGAGGGTCTCAGCTGGACTTCCAAGTGGGTGTGTGGGATGGGTCTCATATCTCCTCCAATAAGGTAATAGTAATAACAACCCCCAAAAGAGACTATGCCAGTGACAAATTTTAGTCTATAACAGCTAACAGTTACTAAATCACCTGGTGTCCATATTTTAAAATAGCCAAATATCAGATACTTATTTCTGTCCCACCAATGCTTAGACAATATAAAATCCTTCTGGAGGAAGCAGCGGCATATGAGTGTTGATAGTACAAAACCTTTCACACCATGACCGTTAGCTACCATCATGTCTCAGAGCTGGCTCCATGTCCCAGAGACATTGAACCTTATTTCTCATGGTGGGGAGAGAGGGGTTCATCAACTCAGTGAAGTAGGCAAGGCTCAAAGTTTGAACAAAAAGTTGCAATCACCTGGCAGGAATCAATGTTTCCCTGCAGGTACCCTGCACAGAACATGGTCGATGTGATCAAGTTGTTGTAGACGAACCTGCTGTTGCACTGCCAGGGCTCGATTAGGGGCACCATCGCGGCGTTCAGCACCTCTGATGTTTTCCCTGGGACAGAGCACATCATTGTGCATTTAGTGCGGCCAGCAGCTCCCATAGGAAGAGACATGCCACTGCTGACACTAGACAGGTGGCCCTGTCCCCGCCCCTCCCTCCTTCCACCTCCCAAGCAATCTCCTGGGGGACCTGGGCTGTCTTTGCGGCTGGCGGGTCTGTGCCTAACGTAGCTCTAGGCTTTGGTTTCAGGGAGGAGACTTCCTGCCTCTGGAGCTATAGAACTCCTTCTGTTCTAGGACTGTCCTCAGTAGTCACTCAACGGCTTGGTTCCCATAGGATCAACTTTCCTCATTCATCACGCCCTCTTCCCTGGACCATCCCCAGCACACAAGGAGCTCCTGTTTCCCACCTTAAACAAACAGACCTTTCTCCATCCCACACCCTCCTCCACATGCTGTCTCACTTCTCAAACTGCTCTGAGTAATCATCGGCACTTGCCGTCTCTACTGCTTCCCTCCCACCTTGCTACCTCCACCTGACGCCTCTGAGCACCATGCACTTAATGTGAGGAAACAGAACTTCACAATGCCCACCTCTCCACCCAGTCCTTGCCTCCAGTACCATCTGGGGCTCCACATCACAAAGCTGAAAGCTGTCCCCCCTCGATGCTCTCACTCTCGCCCCTGCTGACATCCAATCCATCAGCAGATCCGATGGCTCTATCCCAAATCTATATGGTTGCTCTCCCTGCACACCCAAACTCAGGTCTGAGCTGCTATCTTATCATGGAGGACCACATTAGTGGTCCCTTCACTGTCCTGTCCCGGCTACTTTTGCCTAGCCAGCAGATTATGTCACTCCCTGGCTTAAAACTTCCAATGGCTCCCTATCTTGTAAGGAATAGAAGCCAGTGTCCTCATCATAACCCGTGGGGCCCCACACAATCTGGTTCCAGATGACACCCTTATGCTTGGCTCATCCTGCCCCAGCCTCACTGGCCCTGCTGCTCTTTAAACATCCTTGTCATTCAGATGTCACCTCAAGTGTCACCTCTTTCAAGAGGCCTTCCCTGATCACACACCCCCCCCCCCCGCACCCCCTTCAAAGCAGCGACAGTTATGCTTCCGGTTTGTCTGATCACATCCTGCACCACACATCCACACAGGAAGGTGACGTTTCTGTGGGCAGAATGTTTTATTTCATTCATCAAGGCATTCCCACCGTGGCAGGTACTCCAAATGACCCGCGGAGTTTCCTTTCTGCTGTGACTGCTCTGAAGCCTTGCTCGCGACTCTGAGGCTCAACAGTAGGGACTTCCTCGAAATGAGATGCTGGGACACCCAGCACCACTGTCTTCCGGGAAGATCCCACATCACCCAGCCCTTGTCCTCTATACCTTGTTCTAAAGAACTCCTTTGTACGTGTACCCTAAACACTTTTTGGAAGAAGGGTGAGAACAATATATAAAATGCTCCTTTGTACCAGTAAGCACTTAAACACTCCACACAAAGGAAACAGCCAGAATCCTTTCATTTGAAAATTATTTGAGATGAAAAGGAATGACAACAAAAAGAAGCTGAGCAGGTCTGTGCCAGGGGAGCCTACCTCATCTTCCTCTCTGCGGGATTAGGGCAGAAGGACAAAGGCCCTGGACAGCCCACAGCTGGCCATCACTGGCCATGCAAGCCCACCCACACTGAGTTCATTATCCCTCGCCATCCGAGGGCGGCTGACTTCCATCGTGGCCTGTTAGCAACAACAGGACACAATCACAGAGCAACATTACCCCCTCACACTCACGTAGCCTGTATCCTTCCAAAAGCAGTTTCCACACACTGTCCCATTTGATCTTAACCTGAACATGGTATGTTAAGTAGGGCAGATCAGATTCTTCCCATTCAGCAGATGGAGAAACTGAGGCATGAAGGCTGCGTGCACTGCCTACAGTCATCCAACCATTCAGGAGTAGAACCAGGAGTGACACCCAGGCCTCCTGCTCCCAAACCCAGTGCTGTGTTTCACGGGAGCTGCAGACATGCGTGCCCAGAGGAGCCTCACCTTTCTCGTAGGTAGCCCCCCACCCGGAAATCCAGCAGGACTGCTTCGGCTCCAGCATCATGCCTGGGTTGGGCAGACACACGGGCTTCACTTTGTCTGTTTCAAGAATAAAATAACACCGTGAGCTGGTCTGGTCTAACTGAAGACCACTGGCGATGATCTTCACCTGGAACTTCCCCATGTGTGTGCTGTTGGGCCATCCTGCCCAAGGGGATGCCAGACCCCAGCAGCCCCAGCCCTCCCACCGGCTGCCCCTGCCAGCGCCCTCCTTCCAAATGGCAAGACATTCGCTTCTGGGAGTTATGCAACTTATCAATGGAATTATTTACTAGCTCTGTTTAAAAAATTACATGGTTAACTTTTCTTCAAACTTAAATCTTCATGAAATAGGGGTTAAAAACAAACAATGTCTCCAAGGGACAGAAGGAAAAAAACCAGACTGTGACAGTGGTTGGAAAGCTGAAGGGCACTTCTAGCTTGCCCCTGGGACCCCACGTTGCTCACCAGCCCCCATGGGCTGGTTTCCTGCACCCACAGCGTCCTGGCTTGAAGGCAGACCTCTCAAGGGGAGGGATGAGGTTTCCCTTTTCCCGGACCCATGTGGAAATAGGGCACCCTGAACCCTCGGACGGACTAGAACGGGACCTAAGTAAGAAGCTAAGGAAAAGCATGTTTGCTGGTTTCTTTTAAATCATTTTAAATTATTATGTTAAAGTATTTTATTTCTAGAATTTATGTGAAAAAAATTAAAGCATCTTTACAAATTATAGACCAGTTGTCGCCAATTGGAGGTGATTTTGCCCCCAAAGAACATCTGACAATGTCTGGAGACAACTTTGCTTGTCACAGCTGAGGGGTAGCTCCTGGCATTTAGTAGGCAGGGGCTGGGGATGCTGCTAAATGACCCCACTGCAGAGGACAACCCTCACCCCCAACCACAGAGAATTAGCCAGCCCCGGATGTCTGTGGTACTGTGGCTGACACCCTTGTCTAAACTCTCATGGACTGATTACACTGCCACTCCGCTTCCCTCAACACATATGGGCACATCATCGGGCAGTCTGGCTTCTGCCAAGCTCACATCCATCTGGCAACCCTCCCGCATGCCACCCCAACCCGGTGCAAGTTACTTCCTTCCATTTACTACCACAGCACAAGTTTGATTTCCGATCCGCCTCACCTTAAGGTTTGGTCAAAATTGTTCATGCACCCTGAGTCTCACAAACAAAAATATGTACCGTTAAAAGTCAGAGGCGTCTGCAGCTTCATAAGAGCGATGTCATTGTTCTTGGTCTTAGAATCATAATTTGGATGCGAAATCACTTTTTCTACCCGGTACCCACTTCCATAGAACATGAAAGATTGTCTCAGAATTCCAGCAAAGGCCGTCCAATAGCGTGGATTGTTCAGAGGTCTGGAAGATAAAGGTAAATACCTCTCAGCATCTCAGAACCATAGTGTGAACACTCATTTGATGATCTAAAGTCATACACTGGAGCCAAAGTTCCCAGGGGTGACATGCCCCCATCAAAGCCAGCAAGACTGGCAAGAAGGCACAGGCTCTCCTCTCCTCAATCCCTACCTCAGCATGGCCTCACCTCCACACTTTCCCTCTTTCTAGCCCCTGCTTTACCTCATGGGTGAACCTGTGACTTCTGTGCATTTCCACACTAGCCCACAAACCCTCACAATTCTGAGAATATTTTTCTTGGATCCAAATGCCCCTCTGAAGTTTTAAACTTCATTTTCGGCAGGACCAGTCTTACCTACCTTTATATGCTAAGGCATTTTCTGCCACAGGAGGTGCTTGATAAATGTGTAGGAATGAAAAGACTCTAGGTCGGTAGCCATCAAGGTGTTTCCCACTGAGAGCACCCCAAATCCTAGAGAGCCATCAGAGTCCAGTGAAGGGAGGGAGGGGACAAGCTTGGGGAATGAGTACTGCTTCCTGCAGCCCTCACCACTGCTCTTAGGAGGAGCAGATGCACCTGTCTTACAGGTGCACACTATGGTCAGAGAGCTGAGTCAGGCCCCAACACACCCTAACCCAGAAAAGCTGTTCTGATGAGGGAGGTTTCCTCCAACACTGATGTGTGACCAAAAAACTCTATGTTTAAGAAAAAAAGGAAGGGGCAATATTTCCAAGAAGTTAATGCTATAAATTATGCCTACCCTCACCCCTCCCAACCTGGCTGTGTGGGCAACACTTGGCCCAAGGACACTTAACTGAGGCCACCGGGAACCTTCTTGCGGGGAAGAATGAGACCCCGGGCGAGTCTGACTGCAGCCTCTAGACCAAGGATAATTGTCCACAAGAAATCAGAGCTTCCAAGAGGGCAGAGAAGGACAGTGACATCCCAGCCCCACCTTGCATCTTGCTTCCCCGCCTGCATGTGTGGACACCCAGCGCATACTTGCTGAGGGATGGGTCTGACCATGTGCTTCACAAGCAGCAGCTCCTCTGACCTCCCCAGCCATACCCCAAAGCGGGCACCACTAGAACTCCCACGTAAACACACAGAAACCACAGCTGCAAGAGTTCAAAAGACTTCACTCAAGGCCACATGGCCATGGAGCCACCTCCAAACCCAGAAGCCCTTGTCCCACCATGAACATACTCTTCCACGCAGTGAGCGGCTGTCACGATCCACTCGGGGGTGATAATGGAGCCTCCACAGACATGAACGCCTTGGACATGCAGGCTGACCTGCCAGGGCCAGTCCCCTGGAGCGGCATTCGTCCCACCCACGATCCGGCCCTGGCGGCTCATCTTCGTGTTGACACCACACTCTGAAGGTGACAAGCACAACACAGCTGGCCAGTGAACAAGATCTGGGGCACCCTGCATCCCCAATACCCGCCACTGCCCCTAGCACTGTGTGTGCCCCGAGGGCTGCCATCCCAAAGGTCCCACCGCCAGGCTGGTGGGTAACTGTCACCACCTCTCACTCTCATTGGCTCGGGGTCTGACTTTGAAAGGAAAGAACATGGCCTGGCCTCTTTTTGGTTAGAGAGATGACAGAGCACTCCTCCAGCCCCCCCACCCCCACCCCCAGGAAGCACCACTTTTGTGACACTGTGACTCAGACACTCAGCAGGGGGTTCCTGAATGATAAGGGCCTTGGGATCTCTTTGAGTCCCAGAGGCATTGACTGCTCAGAGGCCCAGAATTCCTGAACAAAGTGAAGGAGGGACTTTCCCCTGTGTGCTGGTCGCATTCCCCACCTGGTGCCACTGGGGCTGGAAGGTGGGTCAGGCACCACGCTCTCTTGGTAACCAAAGAAGCTTGATCCCAGCCCTGCAGACAAGCCAGTGCCAGGACCACTGGGACATAGAGCCACCAGGAGCATCTGCCAGTGTCACCCCTTCAGTCAGAGAAGCTGAGCTTCAGGACCAAGAGCCCATGAAGGAACAGAATGGGGCTGTACCCAAGAGGAAGCATAGGGACAGTGCCTTCCCTGCTGATAAAAGGTTTGGAAACTATAAGTAAGGCAAACACAGCATAGGGACTGGCAGCTCCACCTTGGGGTGGTTCAAAAAGGGGGCCTTCTCTCTCCAATTCTCAAAGACATGGGGATACCCATTCAAATGTACAGACTGTCTCCTTTTTTGCAACACAAAGAGGAAAGTCAGGACTCACTCACCTATGCAGCGTAGAGACACCACGGTTTTTGAGGAACAGACGTCGCTACAAAAGAAGAAAGAAAATTGTGGTCACAATACATCAGGAGACACTTGACTCTCAAAATACTTAGAAATTAATATTTTCTTTCAACATTCTCACTCCCTTGCCTCTCCAAATGTAGACGGATCCATGACTGAAGGGTCGAATCAGGAAAGCAAATCCACACTGGGGACAGGGATGAAGAGTATGGGTTCAAATCTCACTCAGTACATGACTTTGGGCAAGTCACTTAACCTCTGTGCCTCAGTTTTCCCACATGCAGAATAGGCTAGTAGCAGCACTAACTCATAGGGTGGTTTTGAGGGGAAGCAACACAACAATGTCAGCCATTGTTTTTATTCTGGAATTTAAAATGATCCTCTAATATTTTTAAGGGTTCCATTTGTAAACACTGGTTTCCTTGTGACTGCTTTACAATTATTGCACAGAAAACAATATGATTAATTATCTTCCCAGGAGCAGAAGAAAAGTTACTCATTTAAGAGATAAACATTTGAGGTTACAGATAAAAAAGAAAGAACTGGTGCATTCTGTTGTATAGCAAATTCTCATCTGCACAGGCTGGAGAGGGCAGACGCACTCACAGGCATTCACAGCAGGCTGCGTTCTGCTGCACACAACTCCACAGAGACCAACGTCGGGACAGTCCACTGCATAGTGCTGTCTGAACACACACCATGAACCTGCTCCAAACCAATGACTGCCCACCTCCTCTGCCGGCTACCATGCAAAACTATAGCTTCCTTGCCAGTCCTGGAGGTAGCCTGACTGCATGCCACCCACCTTCTAGAAAAAAAGCACTAAGATACCAACCCAAGAATCACCCATGATTTCTGAAAGCCATCCAAACCAGAGCAAATCCCTGCTTCTGTGAATCTTCCCCAGAATGACGCAACACAGGCCCAAATACTAGAAGTCATTTACAACCCCTTCCAACAGAGATGCTCCACAGTGCCGAGGACTGTGGGTGTGTCCTGGTGGTCTTTGGCTGAGGGGCATTGGCCATGCCAAAAGAAGCACATTTCCACGAACTAGAAGATGTTTTCTAAGAATTGTGAGGTTGATTCTCCTCTACAAAAAAACCCCACTGCGCAAGCCACCAGCATCTGAGTGTGCTGTGGCCACTAGGATAGAAGCCAAGAGACTCTGATATTAAAGAGCAACTTCTGAAATCAAAAGAAAAGTCTTGCCACCTCCCAACACATTTAAGAGACACCACGTGCCAGACAAATGACCTTCTCTTCTTTCCTCCAAATGTGGCAGCCTGCCTGTGAGTCCCCGAGGCTCTTGCAGAGAGATGGCAGCCTCCCCTCCCTACCGCAGCTCTGCATCTGTGTGTAACCCAGGAAGACAAAGAAACACTCAGCCCCTACAAGGAGCCCAAGCAGCTGTGTTTAGCTTCTCTGGAAGGCAAACCACAGCCATAGTTTTGATGGGCACACCTGGCCACTCACACCCTTCCCCCTGGACTCACCCTGTCACATTCCCTGGGACAGCCAGGCTCAGGAGGAAGTCAGCCCCCCAGACATCTCAGCCAGCGGCCACCAGGAATGCAAACCTTCCAACCTCCCACTCACAGGAAAGGAGGGAGGACTGATTAACCCATCCTGCCCTAAAGTGGCACCTGGCCTATGGGGAGGGGATGGCCTGGCTACCCCCTGGGGAAGAGTGACAGGGACCAGGGAGCTTAGGAAAGCTTATTCACAAAAGACACTGTGTCTCTGACATGAAAACAGTCAGATAATGATGATACTAGGAAGACTGTAAGCATTTTAAACAGTTGTGAAACAAATCGAGTAGCTTAAGCCCTGCCCCACTCCATTGTTTGGGCTCATTTCCACCCACAGGACTACTGTGACCCACCCAGGACTGCAAGTTGGCTTGGAAGTGCAGTAAATGTGGCTGAACAGAACTAGTTGCTCCCTCTTGGCCTCTCACAGGGCGTCCTGTGGCACAAGGCTTGGGGCTGAGAACCCAACCATCCCGCTGTCTGGAACTGTGGAATTCCTGGGAAACAGGAGTTTCAGTGCTAAAACCAGCCAAGTCCTGGGCAAACCGTGAGCTGGTCACCCTGCTGGGACCCCAAGCTGCTCTCTTGGTCTCTAGAGACCCTCCCTGACACATAGTAGGTCCAGTTCTAATGTCCAGATAGTGAAGACAATAATGTGGACTCTCAGGTTTGCAATGGCATCCAATACCATCGAGGGTGGAGGGCACAATGAAATGGCACATAATCCTTCTCCAGAATGAACCCAGCTACTCAGGGTGACCTGTCCTGCTCAGACTCTATACCCCTGGCAATGAGAACGCAGCCAAACCCACCATTGCAGCTCAGAAAAATCAGACTTAGGACAGTGATGCCCTATGATATCCCCTGCCATTCTCATTCTACATTTTTCAAAGGAGAACGGAAATCAAATACCTGTGGTAGAGCTTTTTGTAGAGATCGGTGTTGCTGGCACTCAGGTTCAGCTTCATAAAGCTGGTGGCCCCGCTGTCGTCCACTATTCCCTGGCTAGAATAAAAACTATTCCTAAAAAAAAAAGAGAGAGAGAGACAAAAAAGCATATTTAAAATAATAGTTAAGTTGTGAGTGATCACAAATCATATGTCAGATCGCACTACTTCTCTTGCATGAACTTCAGATAAAGGGGAACACTTTAGCATTTTGGAAAAGAAAATTATAAGTTCTGAACAAGTGGCTACGTTATAACCATCTTTCTCGACACCATTACCCTCAAGTGTCAGATTAAAGTCCTCCACTGGTCGTCTTTCTAATCTAGTTTGGGTGAGAATAAAGAAACAACAATTGCCCTGGCCAGGTAGCTCAGTTGGTGGAAGCGTTGTCCCAAGGCACCAGGGTTGCAGATTTGATCCTAGGTCAGGGCACATATGAGAATCAACCAATGAATGCATAAACAAGTGGAGCAACAAACCAATCTTTCTCTCGCTCTCGCTCTCTCTCTTCCCCTCCCTTTCTATCTCTCTAAAACCAACCAATAAAAATATTTTAAAAAGAAAGAAACGAGAATAAGGATGTGTACATACATATGATCTAACAGATTTTACAGCTATTAAAATGCCCCCGGTTAGAAGTACAGGTCCTGGACTGTGATGCGGGCTTCACTCTGTCATTCAACTCTGCAGCAGGGATGGCATTTTGAAGTGATTCATTAGCTAAGATACCAATGTTCTTATCAAGTTGCAATTCCTTTTGGAAACAGGCATATAGAGAACACCCTAGAACTGCATAGAAGTCACACAGGGACACCCCAAAGAAGAGATAGCAGTAATAAAATCACCAGTGATGTTCTGGTGAGATCCTAGTTGGGACTCTGGGAGGGGACAGTCCCTCCTTCTCTCTCACATTCCTTGTGACTATGTGCAAGAAAGAATTCTCTCATGAACCAATACAATGATCAATCCTCTCCTGTTCAATCACCTTCAATGCCTAGCATGTGTGTGCTGTGAAGGTTGTGCAGGGTTGGTTCCTGCCAACTTCCCCATCCAGCCCTCCTGACTCAGCCCCCAACCCCAGTCCCCACCCAGAGAGGCCCTCCATCAGCATACTGGGCCCTGGTGACCACAGCACTGGATGGTCCTGAGGAACCAGGAGTGGACAGAGGTCAAGGCAGAGCTGGGTGGCGGGCAGGGAGAGAGCAGGGGTAGATGTGATGGGCAGGAGGTCCCCTAGCTGGCTTCCTAAATCAGCCCTGGGAAGGAGAAAACTGTCCACGATGCTCGAGTGCTGGCACTTCCCAGGAGGGGCAGTGAGAACCACTGGTCTTTCTCGAGTTTCTGCTGCCTGTCCCAGTCACCATGGTGCCCCAGCCCCACTTGTGAGGTCACAGGGCTCCAAACTCACCTGTAGCCCATGTCCTGGCACGCTGCCCTTCCATAGCTCTCACTCCAGTCGTCCTGGCACACGGGGTGCCACGACTTCCTCTGGGACGAGAACACTTGCAGGATGAAGTGTGGACCGTAGAGACGAACTGCAGGGAGAGACGCAGCCCATGCATTTCAGACAGCTGTTCCGACTGCTGCATGGCCCTGCCGCCTACACAGGGTCTCAGGCGCCAGTTCCCTCTATCCAAGGCGCTGACCGCCCTCGGGGGAGGCCACACATCTATTCTTTCCCTGCTTAAAAAGTGCTCTTTACCCAAAATAATTGAACGCAGAGATTCAGGCAAAGCCTTGCACATAGATGTTCCCTGGCAGCACTGTTCACAACAGCCAAAAGGTGGAAATAGCCCAAAAGTCCATCGAGGGATGAATGCACAGTATGCAGTCTATCCACACAATGGAATCTTATCCAGCCACAGAAATGAATAAAGCACCGACAAGCAGGACATCTGTGAACCCGGAAGATACCACTTAGTGACAGAAGCCAGGCACAAGGGCCACATACTGTCTATAAAATGTCCAGCGTAGAAAATCTGTAGATACCGAAAGATTAGTGGTTACTTAGGACTTGGAGGGTGGGAAGAAGCCAGCTCAAGGTTTCCTTCTGAAGGGACAAAACTATTCTGGAATTGACTGTGGCGATGGCTGCACGAATCGGCAAATATGTAAAGGCCACCAAATCACACACTTTAAAAAGATAAATCTTACTGTAAGTGAATTATATCTCAGTAAAAAAAATGCTTTGAAGAAATAAATAAATAAAAGGTTTTTGAAAAATGCTCTTTCAACAGTCATTTTGAGCAGCATGTGGAGTGTCTTTTGCCCAAACCCTGGGCCAGGGCAGAGCGCCCAGCAATGTGCCCAGTACCTGGTGGAGGCTCTGCCTCTAAATTCATGCACATTCAGCCAAAACTCAGCTCTGTTGCTTAAAGAGATAAAATTTTATAAACACAGCGTAAGCCCCTCCCAATTCCATTCCTCTCTCTCCCTAGAAGTAACCACAGCTCAGAATTTTGAGCACATTTCACTGTGTGAGAGAAAAGTCAAGTGGCGACTCCCAGAACGGACCTAAGAGGACTTGGATTAACTGGAGCGTTCTGAAAAACCGAGCTCTGTGGTTTGGGGAGAACAGCTGTGGGCTCACAGTGTACGATAAAGGACCCACTATTCTTGGACCTCATTCTCACCTCCTGTCCATGACCCCTGACTTGCTGGGCAGAATGACTGACATTCCTCCATGGAATATCAGCCTTGGTCTCATTATTTCCCAATACCTCCGTGATGAGTGATTCCACATGCCATGTGTGTGTTAGCCAAGTGTTCTGTGAGCAGGTAAACAAACTGTACTGCATCCGGACAATGGAATGTTACTCAGGGCTATAAAGAAATGAGCTATCAAGTTGGAAAGACATGGGGAAACTTAAGTGTACATTACTAAGGGAAAGAAGCCAATCTGAAAAGGTCATATAATGTATGATTCTAAATACCACATTCTGAAAAATGCAAAACCAAGGAGACAGTAAAAACATCAGTGGTTGCCTGAGGTTGGGGAAAGGATGAACACGTGGAACACAAAGGATGTTTAAGGCAGTAAAATTACTCTGTATGACACTATAAAAATGTAGACATGTCATTATATATGTGTCCAGATCCACTATCCCAACGTAAATACATTAAACATTTGACCACAATAACAAGAGTGAACCTTACTGTAACCTCAGAAATATAGTTAATAATGATGTATCAATATTAGCTCATCAATTATAATACATGTACTGTACTAGTACAAGACATTAGAAGTAGGGGCAACTGTGTTCTGGCCGGGTTGCTCAATGGATAGAGCATTGTTCCGGCACACAGAGGTCGTGGATTTGATCCCTGGTCAGGGCACATACAAGAAGCAACCAATGTGTACATAACTAAAATGCAACAACCAAGTGAAACAAGATGATGCTTCTCTCTCACTCTCTCTCTCTCTCTATTTCTATCTCTAGCTCTCCCTTCCTCTCTCTCAAATCAATGGAAAGAAAACTTTTTTAAGTTTAAAAGAAATAGGGGTGATGGTGAGGGGGATGGGAATTCTGCACTCTGCTCAACTTCTGAGTATGCCTACTAATTTAAGTAATCAGAATTAGATATACTTTCAAAATTAAAAATAGAAAGTGACACTAACATGGTAGAGAGTAAGGGAGACATTTCATTCTTGATTTATGGACATTTGGGGAGGGATTTTTTTCCCTTCCAACTATCTATATTCAAATGCTAACTGGGAAAAGATGTCAGCTGGTGCACCAGAGAACCCTAGCAGGTCTCAAGCAGTTTTTTGTTTAAGTATTGTGATTTTTTTCAGCTTTTCTGAAGTATCATGGACAAATAAAAACTGTATAAATTTAAGGTATACAACTGGTGTTTTGATGTATGTATGCATTGTGAAATAATCACCACAGTCAAGCTAATTAGCATAAATATTCACCTCAACCCCCTTCCTTCCTTCCTTCCTTCCTTCCTTCCTTCCTTCCTTCCTTCCTTCCTTCCTTCCTTCCTTCCTTCCTTCCTTTCTTTTCATGGTGAGAACATTTAGATCTGCCCTCTTAGCAAATCTCAGGTACCTAAAGCATTATGTTAACTCTGTCCCCTCAAGTGGTTCTTCTGTTTCTCTTATGGCATTTTATTTATTTATTTATTTTTTACAGAGGCAGAGATAGACAGGGACAGACAGACAGGAACGGAGAGAGATGAGAAGCATCAATCATCAGTTTCTTGTTGCGCGTTGCGACTTCTTAGTTGTTCATTGATTGCTTTCTCACATGTACCTTGACCGCGGGCCTTCAGCAGACCGAGTAACCCCCTGCTGGAGCCAGGGACCTTGGGTTCAAGCTGGTGAGCTCTTTGCTCAAGCCAGATGAGCCCGTGCTCAAGCTGGCGACCTCGGGGTCTCGAACCTGGGTCCTTCCGCATCCCAGTCCGACGCTCTATCCACTGCGCCACCACCTGGTCAGGCTCTTATGGCATTTTAATAGAGAAAAGTATACGTGTGTGTACTTGATAAGTGTTTTCTATGTGCTGTGTCTACATGTGTATAATTGACTTGTGTGTACATGAGTGTGTATGATTGAATAGTGGTGTTTCTGTAGAGAGAGTGTGTATGTGGATACTTCATATGTGTGTTCGCATACGTGGTGCGTGTACATGACAGTGTGTGGATGAGTGTGTGTGAGTTAGAAAAACAACCCAGCTCTTCCCTCCTCCCGGCACCTGTTTCTCATGTGTCTCCTTTATCCTCACAGAATATTTTACTTCTGACACTTCTGGTCACCAAACATGCAGGGGGCTTTCCCCACACCAAGCTATTCTCCACACCAGGGTGTCCTACAACTTAATCCTGACACAGTCTATCTGGAGATGGCTTCAGATCCCACAGGTGAAGGGCTCAGTCCCACAGGATTGTTCTCACTCTAAGGCCAGATGGTCACCATGCTTCTGACCAAACTGGAGGTTCCCCATCCCCTGCTCAGGTTTGGTCAGATTTTTAGAAGAAATTACACAACTCAGGAAAACATGCTTATGTGCACTGGTTTAGGATCACAGGACGTGATGGAGGAGGTGTGGAGGGCAAGGCACGTGGGTGCACCGCTCTCTTGGCACCTCTGCCCACCCGCCCACCAGGAAGCTGCTGAAAACCATACTCTTGGGATTATATGGAGGCTTCATCACGTAGCCATGATGGACCACCAACTCCGTGTTTAGCTTCTCTCCTTTTTCAAGAGTATGGGAGGGAGGGCTAAAACTTCCCAGCTTCTAATCATGGCTTGTTCTTTCTGGTGCCCAGCCTCATCCAGGCCCACACCCAGAGTCTTCTCATTACAAAATATACCTGTGTCACCCAGGAAATTAAAAGGGTTTTAGGAGTCTGGTGTCGGGAGCTGATGTCAACGTCCAAATAAAACAAAAGATGTTCTTAGTGCTCTTGTCACTTAGGAAATTGTAAGGGTTTCAGGAGCTCTGTGCCAGGAGCTGGGGGCAGAGACCAATATATATTATCTCACAGTGTATGTGTGTGCTGTGTGGGTTTGTGTATATGTGTGTGAGTGTGTGAGCGTGTTTGAGCGGAGTTGGGGAGAGAAAATCACTACGTATGCTTTGGTACTTTCAGAATTCTGAGCCATTTGAGTATATTAATTCTTCATATATTTAGAAAAATATAACAGACATTAAGAAGAGAAAGAGAGAAGGAGACTCTACAGGTAACATGAATTTGTCTCGCTGGAGCTGGTTCACTCACACGCACAAGTGTGTAGGAAACATCAAAAGCCATTTCTACCCGGTACCCTAACCACCCTCTGCTCAGCCTCCAAAACTTCCCACTTAATGTCAAAAACGGGTGACCAACAGATCATGGCTAAAATAAAGGCAGGCACTGTGTCAAAAGTTTGGAGAGTGAGTCGATTGCAAGTGCAAACGTTCCCCGACCAGGAGCTCCTGGCACAGAGACGGGGGCATTCACCTGTGGGCACAGGTGACCATGCGGGTAGCAGAGGCCAGCCCGGTGCCCAGGCTTCCTCAGGGAGGAGTCCAGGAGCCAGGGCTGACAGCACAGCCCACACAGGTGTCTCGCCCAGGAAGTGAGGATGTGCAGGAAGAGAAAGCTCACCAAGGAAGCCACGAGGAAAGGAAGATGCCCATGATATGGGCAGTCTTTCCCCAGTGTTAACTGTATGAAACGTTATCAGCTCAGAGGACAAGCACTGCTCTCTGGGTGTGGGTGTCAGTGACGTTAGCCCAACTCTGGGACTCAAGCATCTCTTTCTCAGTTACAGTCACAGCACAGAGTGTGCCCTCAACTTTACATTTGAAGCTGTTTGCTCCTTTTCACAGTCATGTGGTGACATTCTGTGGTAGATGGGAGTGGGCATGTCCCAGTGACTGGCCCTGTCGTGTCCCTCCTACTGCTGTGTGATGCAGGACCAGGAACACTCTCTCTGAGCTGTCTCCTCATCTGAAAATCGGGGTTAACTCAAGACTCCAGAAAGGGAAGCATGATACAGGCCTGCATTGGCATGTCCTAAACATGGTGGACCCCGGTGCCTGGCCCTGACCACACGCAGTCCCCCACTCACCACACTGGTTCTCGTCTTCCCCGCTGGGACAGTGCAGGACCCCGTCACACCAGTGGGAGGCGCTGACACAGGTCCCCGAGGAGCCGCACTCCATCCCTGACAGTGCGCACTTGTTCCGTGCTGGTAGAGATGGAGGGAGACGCTTGTCAGGCTCAGGAACCAAGGAACCTGCCCCATAACCACGAGTTCTGTCTTCCACTGCATAATGAGGAAGAATCTTTTCCCCTTAATTTTGACGAGAGGCTGTGTCCTTGCTACAATACATCAAAGCAAACAAGGCTACAGGGCAGCAGCACAGAGCACCTAGGGCACGCCTCTTCCAGGGCTGTTGCGAAGGACTCCTGGCCTTAGATTTGAACAGGCTCCATTACCTTTCTGGTCACTGCTATACACTGTGACACAGGGGACCAGGTGTGGTCCCAAGGCAGGGAACCTGTGCTCAGAGTGCCAGGTGGCACCTGGTGCCCCAAACCACTGAGTAAACTTGAAATGCTTCTCCCACCATGTGTCAACACCACACTCATGGCACGGGACCTCAACAACCCACAGATTAGGAAGAAGCACGTGACTCAGACAAGGTGATGCTTGCTTCCAGGAATGGTTATCCATGCATCGCAGTGACTAAACAGAAGGAAGGAGAAGACAGCTCATGCTGGAGGAGAGAAAACCCCCAGACCAAAGATCAAGGCTGTTGAGTGCTCAGCACACCACAACGACCCGAGCATCGCGTGCCAGGCCCAAGTCACACCCTCTCCAGCTTCGGGGTGGTCACTCCACACTTACTGAACTTCCAGAGCAGGACAGCGGCCGCCACTGCTCCGGCGAGGACGGCCACCAGGGTGAAGGTGATGCAGAGTGCTCTCTTAGTCTCTGAGAAAAAGAAACAAGTTTACGATTTATTGAAAAGTGTTTTTTTTTTATCACACTCTCAAATGTATTCTACTACTTTTATAATATAGTACATCAAGAAATAATAATTCTTATGCGCTTAAAAAAGCAACATTTGAGGATGTATCCCAGGAGGTCTTAATTGTTCCATGGCACTAAACTGTGTGCTTTTTCAGAAACCAAACGTAGGAAGCCATGATATAAAGCAACATACAATAAAATTAATCTCTTAAAAAGAAAAGTATGGTCTCAAAATTGTTAAATTAATGATTAATGTAACAAATTGGCTGAAAGAGGAAAAGTGCCTTGTTTCAGTAGTTACAAGCATAAGCAAAATCCTAAAAATGTCCCCAAAACTATCACCTCCAGGTCAGTGATACTCAAGGCAAGAGAACTGTCTCACCATGGCTGTTCATGAAATGACACTACAGACCCACCTTGCCTTGTCCAGTCATTAGCTACATGTGGTTATTTGCACTTTCAATTAATTGTGATTAAATTACTAAATAGTTCGGTAAATGCAAGTGCTTGATGGTCCCTGTGGCCACTGGCTACCATGCTGTCATTGTGGCAAGTTCTACTGGGCAGCGCTAACATCGACCCTTCGGTCTGAGGGCAGCAATATTTTTAGCTAAGAATAAAGACTTCGGTAAAGGTAACCAGTGATCTCTAGTCAAAACAAACTGGCATGCCATTATAGGTCAGAGTGTAAGCCCAATGTTGTACGTAGCTTCAGAGAACGGCCCCAGACACCCTCACCCGTGGCAATTCCTACATGGAGGGCAGCTCCAGGCCCAGGTACCCCTGGGAGCTTTCTTTGGGAGGAAGGTGGAGAGGTAGAGGGGAAATGGGGAAAAGAAATTTAAACACATCTTCGAACCTCCTTAGTATACACCATAGGACACCAGGCTGGAAAGGAAGACTGCATAGGGAGGCCTGGTGCACCCACAGCTACACCTCTGGTCTTCTGCAAGTCAATCAGGACAAGAAATTCAGCTTCTGGAGTGGACAGACCAGAGCTGACCCATCTGATTGGGGCTGAAAGCCATGTTCTGAGAATTCCACAGTCTGTTCTCATACTGTAACAGGCTTAGGAATCACCAGAGGAGAGATTCTGATTCATACGGGGGCGAGGAAGGCATGAATTTGCAGCTCCCAACAGGCTCACGGGTGACTTCAAGGCCACTGCTCCAAGGAGCGCCAAGGGCCACCCTGCAACATTATCAGAACTTGGCCTACAGCGATGATGTCTGGGGAAGGCAAGGTGGAGTCAAAGAGGCCGCTTGCTGGAGAAATTCCAAATGGCCAATATTACCCGCTGGCCAAGAATAATCTTTTCCTTTGGGCAATTTTCACGAATGTTATTTTATCTAAGAAAAAAACAACTTGCCCGGTGAGTTAAGGGATATTAAATTAGGTTATCTCAGCCTCTCGAGTGTGTGGCCGGTAATCTGCCCAGGTCTTACTGGGAGCAGGTGGGCAGTGGGCACCCCCAGTTTTACCTTTGGTGGACCAGCATTTTGCAATCAGTGTCTGTTCGGCCCAGACTTGACTCTATGTTGGTTTCCATTTACCTTCATCATGATCAATTTAGTCTACTGAGGATTCAGCCCTACTGTTTGTTTGCATCATAGGCTTGCTGGCCCTCATTCTCCAAAACCTAAACTGTAACATGTGTATGCATTGTGATTCAAAGTGAAACATGTAACTGCTGCTAAAGCAAACAGATACATTAAGTCCAAGGATGGCCCCTGTACTCCTGGTGGGGGAATCTTCTGACTTGTGCTACTTAAGTCACTTGCAGAATACTGTACTGTCAAGGCTCTGACAAGGCTACAGATCGCCTGAGTCCATCTATATGACTTTCTGGAAAAGACACAACAGTAAGATCACTTGTTGCCAAATGCTGGGGCAAGAAGAGAGAAGAATAAACACTAAGAGCACAAAAACTGTTAGGGCATGAAACTATTCATATGATACTGTAATAATGATGGGCAGGTGCCATCATACAGCTGTCAAAACCAATATACAATAAAAAAGGGTATTATTCTAATTTAAAACTAGGACCTTTGTTAACAATAATGTATCAATATTGGGTCATTGATTTTAACAGATGTGTCATGCTCAGGTAAGACAATAGGAAACTTTGGGGGATGAGGGAAGGAGGTATATAGGAACTCTTTACACACAATTTTTCTAAAAGCCTGAAACTACTCTTTAAAAAATAGTATATCGTTAAAAAAAAAAGTACTTCCAAGGTCAAATGTTACACTTAATAAATATATATGTTTTTATATGTTATCAGCCAACAAAATGTTCTAAAAATAATAGCGAGGTAAGTTCAAAAGCTATTTTTCAGTTTAATGGACAGTTTTATACGCAAAACCGTATGTGTAGGGTCCTATTCTTCCCACAAAAAGTAACTGACAAGAGATTCCTATATTCCTGTCCAGGTGTCTGTCATTACCAACTTTTCCCCTGGAAAAGTGAGAACATGCATGTCAGGCAAGTGGGATCTTTCAGTTGGCCTGGGTTGGACGGTCATTCTTATGAGTACCACCTACTGAAGGTGCTGACCTCAAGAGGGGACCCCTGGTTTCTGACCCCTGTCCTCTTTCTTCAGGAGGCAGGTATCACTGTCAGGTTCCTCAACCCTCTTCACCTGGCTCCCTTCCCACCACGCTGACAGACGTCAGTGTTTTTCAACTGCCATCCTCTGGACCGGTCCACCAGAAATTTCATGCCAGTCTATGAAAGAATTAACCACCCTAATGTTATATGAAAATTACAGACCCAATGATCTTAGTCGAATTTGCTTATGCTTGGGGTGATTTCTGCCTTAGTGGTCCCCAAAATGATCCTCCTATTTTCACTGGTCAAACGTGTAAAAATGTTGAAAAACTGCTGGACTAAGTTCTCAGCCTCAGTACTATTGACATCTCGGCTGGATCAGTCTTGGATTTGGGGGTGCCCTGTGCACTGTAGGATGTTGAGCAGCACCCCTGGCACCCACCCAGGAGATGTCAGTAGCACTCATCCCTGGGGGGGTTTTTGTTTTGTTTTTTTGTTTTTTTTATTTTTTCGAAGTTGGAAACTGGGAGGCAGTCAGACAGACTCCCGCATGCGCCCGACTGGGATCCACCCGGCATGCCCACCAGGGGGCGACGCTCTGCCCCTCTGGGGTGTTGCTCTGCCGCAACCAGAGCCATTTTAGTGCCTGAGGCAGAGGCCATAGAGTCATCCTCAGTACCCGGGCCAACTTTGCTCCAATGGAGCCTTGGCTGCTGGAGGGGAAGAGAGAGACAGAGAGGAAGGAGAGGGGGAGGGGTGGAGAAGCAGATGGGCGCTTCTCCTGTGTGCCCTGGCTGGGAATTGAACCCGGGACTCCTGCACGCCAGGCCAACGCTCTACCACTGAGCCAACCGGCCAGGGCCCCACCCGTGGTTTTAACAAAACTTTCTCAGACTAATATCTCCAGGGGTCAAAGTCCTCCCAATGAAGAACCACTGGCCACTGGTCTCCACCTGCCCAACAACCACGAGAAAGATGTTAGCATGGAGGCAGCCTTCCTTGAACAGAGGAAGTAATAGAGGGGAAGAGAGGACCTTGTAGCAAAGAAGCGAAAATGATTGAGATTCCTTCATGAAGGGATTAAAAATGCTACATAAAATAAAGCAAAGGCTGATGGAAAGAAGGAACAGCATGGACAAGCCATGTGAAGAGTGAGGGAGGCAAAAATACCAGAGTAATTGATAGTGCTTGTTAACAGCAGGGAGGTTGGGGGGGGGGGGTATGGCCTACAAGGCTCCAAACAACACAGGTGGATTCACTTCGGTCATGCTGTGGTGGGCAAATGGAAATGCACTTTGTTATTCACCTGGGACAGCATGAGTTGCATACACATGTATATCTCCCTCAATAAAATAAAAACATTAGCAATGCAAACGTTAGGAGAGCCACTGTACTGGTTCTGGAAGAGGGCTGGCTGTCCTAGTCCACTGCTGCACTGGGCAGGTCTTAACATAAATGACGAAGAAGAAGAAAGGGTCTGGGGAGGAAGGAGACAAAGTCCAATGCAAAGAAGGGGGGTGAATGAGAGTGTAAAAGAGATACTCTCTGTTGACACGATCAATCGATGACAAATGGACACATAGCTGGCAGTCCCTCAGGTCCTCTCTGCAGCCAGTTCGGGCCTGCCCACAGGTCATTAAAGCCAAGCCAAAGTCTCAAGGACCTCACTAGCCACTTTACTCCCTGAACACAAAATCCTTATTGAGCCTCTTAACCACAACAGGCTGTATCCATGGAACTGCACCACAAAGGAAGGTCAGATCGCTTACTCCTGCATCTAAAGCTTACCTACCATTTATTCAAGATAAGCCACAGAGGCAAAGAACAGTAAGAGAGGCCCATTCTGGAAGACCATCCTGGGAGACAAAGCTGGGACAGGAGAGTTAAGGAAATGTGAAGATCTTTGCAGCTCAGAGACTCCTGAAAGGCCTCAGGACAGGAGGTGACCCCTGGGCAGCTGACAGCTTTGACACAGAGGAAGGGGAGAAGGAAGGCATGTTAAATGGACCAGCTCTAGCAGCCGAGAAGAGTTGGCCACAGAGCTGGTGGGAAGGGAGCCCTTTAGAGAAGGAAGACCCCAAACTTGGGTTCCAGTATAGCAAATAAACACAAAAATGGGTCCTACTTGAGGTACATGATGCCCCAGATGGGGACTTGGGCTGCGTGTGGATGACGGGTGTCGAAGCGTTTGTCAGAACCCTCGGGGCGTAGTGGGGTACTGCGGACGGGTAGTAGTGAGCCGGGTACGCTGGGTAGGCATTGGGGGATACGGGGGGCGGTGGGGGATACAGGCGTTCAGGCTGGTATCCATGGTTTTCGTAGTAAGGTCCAGCACCTGGTGGTAATCCCTAAACAATTAAAAAAAAAAGAATAATATGAAACCCTAATGAATACATATATATCCCAGTGCACTCAGACAAGACACTGGAAGCATTCTTCAGATTCTTTTAGGGTGTCTATATTATACCAAAAGCTAAACCTACCTAGAATAAAAGCTAACCAGAATTCTCAATTAACTGTCAATAGATTTTATTCTATTTGTTTACTATTCATTTTTTTATTGTGGTATAATTACTATGTAATATGGTACTGGTTTCAGGTGTACAACATAATAATTCAACATTTTTACAAATTGTGCAACGATCACCACAGTAAGTCTAGTTAACTTCCATCAGCACACAGAGTTACAATTACTTTCTTATGATGAAACTTTTAAGATCTATTTTCTTAGCAGTTTTCATATATGTAATACAGTATTATTAACTATAATCATCATGCTGTACATTACATTCCCCAAGATTTATCTATCTTAGAACTACAAGTAGTACCTTTTTGACCCCCTTCACCCATTTCACACATCACATTTTTTTTCCCTAACCCTAACCCTACACACATCACATTTTTAAAGAAAAAGTGTAGGCCCTGGCCAGTTGTCTTGGTGGTAGACCGTTGGCCCGGTTTGTGGATGTCTCAGGTTCGGTTCCCAGTCAGGGTACACAGGAGAAGCACTCATCTACTTCTACACCTCTCCTCCTTTTGCTTTTCTCTCTCTCTTCCCCTCCTACAGCCATGGCTCGATTGGATTAAGTTGGTCCCGGGCACTGGGGATGGCTCCATGGCCTCGCCACAGGCATTAAGAAGAGCTCGGTTGCTGAGCAACAGAGCAATGCCCCAAATAGGCAGAGCATCGCCCCCTAGTGGTCTTTCCAAGTGCATCCCCATAGGGGCACATGTGGGAGTCTGTCTCTGCCTCCCCTCCTCTCAGTGAATTAAAAAATAAATAAAAAATGAAAAAGTGTAGAAGTCTTGGAATGGTTCAACACCTCAAGAATGGGGCACAAAGTTATGAACTAGCGCTACCAGAATTACAGCCATTTGGCAGAGAGACACATGACAGTGGTTAAGGAATCTATGCAAGCTATTCTGCAAATTCCTTTTCTATCTCCTCTTCTCTTACAGAAATGTATTTACTCACCCTCTGTTATTCATGGGCACATAACTTGTTTACCATTGCTTAGCAGTTCTGCATAAAACAATCCTCACACAGCACAAGCATTTTTGTGGAAGGGTGTGCAGGCTGCCGTAGCTACATTTCTGTGTGTGGAATTTCTAGGTCCAGAAGTGGAAGGTGCTGCTCCAGCCATAGCATTTTATTTTCAGCTGCAACCCTGGTCTGGTTGCTATATTCTGAGAAATTCCTTCTTCTCTCTTTCTACCTAAGAATTGACTCTCCAGGCCGACCCTTCAAGACCCAGACCCCAGGAAGCCACTCTAGACCCCGCCAGCCTGAGTTCTTCCCTACATCAGCACCCTTTAGTCACGCCCTGGCTGGGAAGCTATACTTGCCCCGTGATCAGTGTCTGAGGTCCCCATGCCAACTTTCTGCTTGCTCATTAACTTCTCCCCTGATTTTTTATTGATGTAGTCTCAGAGAATTTCTAAGAGGACTGGTACTCTGAGCAGAGCAACTTAAGGCTTAGAATTTTAAATGGAGCCTCCAGGGAAGCATGATTATAAAAACGAGCTCCCAGAGTTCACCCTAGCTTAATAACTCACCCATGTTCTCCTTCAAAAGTCCAAAGATTATAAGTCTAAACCAGAGCAGAGGACAGAGAGAGAAAACGAGATGTAATCTCCCATCTAAATGGGGCACCAGAGGCAGAACAAGCAGCACGTGTATTGGGCTTCTATCGGAAGCATCTGAGAACATGCCGTCCGCCCAGGAAAGGCCGCAAGCACAGTTGTTTGTCCTGGCGGATTCCTGTGCAGTGGATATGAAATTTTAAATGGACCCCCCAAAAATATATACTAGTAACAAATAAAGGCGGTGGGGATCAGGGGAGCAATAGGTCTATTTTCCAGATACAGGATCTAGAAAATTGTTATTAAACACAACTCTTTACTAAACATACTTATTCCCAGGTATAAGATGAACCAGTGAGATATGATGGTGAACAAGGATAGTGCATTTGTCTTTAATGGGGAGCGGGCCGGGGGATTCAGTGAGAGAGAGCCAGCCCAACGCCCCATTCAATTATGACCTGTCCCAGGATATCAGGAAGCTAGGCTCATGTATGCTACACACCTTTTTCCCCTGGACTTACCGCCTCTTATCATCATCCTGCCACCACCTGTCCCCACACCACCCCTGCCCTCTGTCCCACCCCTACCCTCAGAGCAGGAAGAGAAGAGGCCAAGGTGAGAACCCACATCTCCCGACATCCACCCAACGGCTTTGAGACTCACATCTGTGCGGCTACCATGTGGCCACGCCCTGACTCCCACTCACTTGTAATGTATAGAAGGCCTTGACCAACATCCACGGAGCACACCCAGTCAGGACAAACAGCTCTTAAAGTGCTGAGCAACACACACCCCGGGAAGTAACAGAAGGAATAAGGGAACATGGAAAAGTCCAGAAGGGTAATAGTTCACAACTTACTGAGTTTAAAGCCATCTCGACTTTATCAGCAACATCAGGTAACAAGAGGTATTTGGAATGTTCAAGATGACCTAGAAGAAAGAATGATAAGACTGTAATATTTCCGTACCAATTAGTTTCTGAAAGATCAGTGAAGAAAGCACTAGCAGACTGTCTAGGACGGTGAAAGTTAACTTACTCCAGAACAAGCAGTGGAATCCTCCCCACTGCCACTCACAGGAGTCTGGGGCTGCACCCTCCTCTAGGCTACCACTACGGAAAGGAGAATCCAGGGACTAGGAACACACACAAGCTGACTCATAGCCTCAAGTTCAGCAGAGGCTACAGGTGGGTAAATACCTGGGGTCAACTCCTAGCAGGGCCAGTTCCCGGAGGTATCACTGGGCAATCACTGACCCTCTCTGACTCTCGGACAGATGGACATAATCATGGACACTGTCTTGTTTAGTTGAGGATTCAGCAAGAGGGTGCAGGCAGAGCCGGCGCTGGGGGACAGTGGACGCGGTCAGACGCTACCTCGCTTGTGGCTGCAGAGAAAGTACCATGGGCATGAGGAAGTAGCCACAACCCTGAGCAGGTGGTCTAGAACTTAGTACCAGGTAGAGGCCACACCTGACTTTTTAAATAAGCCATATGGAATCTTCCATTTCTTAATATACACCCATGTAAAAAAAATCTGTAAAACACATCCACACTCACTTACTACACCGTTTACTAGTCTAAATCCAGAAAAGAAAAAAATTCAGAACTAATCATTTGGACTGTCTCTAATGAAGACAGAGCTCTGGGTCATTTGTTTGCTGATGTCTGTGAATGGTCTACAATATCTAGAAAGACCATCAACATGAAAAGCACTATGGGAAAGCCCCACCTGACATCCCTTTTCCTCTTGTAAGCAAATGAGGGCTCTTATCTGCCCTCTCTGCTTTCTGGCAAGGACCAAAGAATGCCTCAAGAAAAGGCCTTTGCGCCTGACCAGGTGGTGGAGCAGTGGATAGAGCGTCGGACTGGGATGCGGAAGGACCCAGGTTCGAGACCCCGAGGTCGCCAGCTTGAGCGCGGGCTCATCTGGCTTGAGCAAAGAGCTCACCAGCTTGGACCCAAGGTCGCTGGCTCCAGCAGGGGGTTACTTGGTCTACTGAAGGCCCACGGTCAAGGCACATGTGAGAAAGCAATCAATGAACAACTAAGAAGTCGCAACGCGCAACGAGAAACTGATGATTGATGCTTCTCATTTCTCTCCGTTCCTGTCTGTCTGTCCCTGTCTATCTCTGCCTCTGTAAAAAATAAATAAATAAATAAATAAATAAATAAATAAATAAATAAATAAATAAATAAAAGTACATATAGCATTTAATATTACTAATGCTTTATTAAAAAAAAAAAAAAAAAAGAAAAGGCCTTTGCAATCATCTGTCCACAAGATTGTATCCCCAGTGAGAAAGCTCTGGACTGCGAAACTGGCCAGCTCAGGTCTGAATGTTTTCCATCTGTGAAGTGCCCACCACACAGTAGGTGCTCAAACCGCAGCAGGCAGCACGGCACGTGGGAAAGCCCAGGACCTCCGGACTAGCCTCTGGATCCAGACCCCAGCTCAGTCCTGCATTAGCTGTGACCTCAGGCAAGTCAGTTAACATTTCTCTGCCTCAGTTTCCTCATCTGCAAAAGGGGCTAATAATAACACCCACCACAGGGCTGTTGGAGGCATGAGAGGAGTTGATGTTAGGGAAGCTCTTAGTAAAGTGCTGCATACATTTCTCTTTTAAATAGAAGTGATTGTAACGATGATACATAGTAAGCAGCCTGATGTGGGGGAGAGAGAAGGGAGGGGCTAATCATGGCATTTGCATATTTGCCTCTGGTTCAGGGCTCCTGAGCTACCAGCAGGAAGTCCACCAGCTCTGAAAACCCAGCAGAGTCCACTCCAGCACACTTCTTCTGTTCTTGCTGTCTCCTTAGCAAAATTGTTTCCTGGCTTACTAATCTAAAAATAACAACATGTTATGAATAAAAACACGAGGATGATTTCTTAATCTTGGGAAACCTCATTAACTAGGTTCCTCCCAAATGCACCAGATAATTTATTGACTGATCATGTAAATATTAAATATAAGGACTAGTTCATATGGACAGCATTGAGGTTTCTTTTTTTTTTTAAAGATTAAAAATGTCAACAGCTTTCTGGGGAAGAGGAAAGAGAACTGATCAATACAACAGGAGAGATCACCATTTGGAATATAATATTTAAGCTTTTAAATAGTATGATTATCACATATTAATATACCTTTCCTACCTCTATTCCATGAGGAGAGAACCTTCTAAGACTTGACATCAGCACAATGAGCTCCACTCCCCTCTCATCTGAGCAGGAATAAACTTGTCACCGTCCTGAGATTACTTTCAAAAGAGTCGCGGCCAGAAGGGCCTTCCCACCCCTCTGGTTTGCCAGCCCTCGGTGGCAGTCACTGCCCCCGCCTCTGAGCCATCCCACCAGTCACAGGTTCGGATGAAGTTTCAGGAAATGAAAACTCGATCCCACTGGCGGCTTTCCCAGTGGAGGAGCCCTCCGAAAGGCGCGAGGAATCGATGCTCCCAATCCAGGCTTCCTATTCATTCAAGATCCCTAACACTGAGCCGAGGAAGCCAGAGAGGAAGGCAAGCGCCCAGAGAGCCACGGCCATGAATTGTCCAGTAAAAGCCCGGGGACCCAGAAGTAATGGCAAGATATCCTGTCTCATCCAGCGATCCCACTAAACCTTAGAACCAAAAACACAAGTGTGCCCAGATCAGCTTCCTGGACTTTGGAATAGAGGACGAGTCGTGCTGCCCATAATTTTCTCTGGCCAAGAAAAAGGGCCAGGGGTGGGGGTGGGGAGAATTCTCCCAATGGAACTGGGTCTGAAAGGAGACCTGGAGATCACCTTCGGTCCGGCTGCTCCACAAACGGCATGTCCACGCCCACACAAGATAGCGAATCTCTAACTGGTCTCTGAAAGGAGCCAGGCCACCTGGCTGGCCAGAGAGAGACAACACTGTGCCACAAAGGTTCTTTCCTGTCATTTAAAGGACACAGGTGATTGTACTGCCTGCCGAACGCCAGCCACAATAAAGCACTTTTCCTTTAAGTGACAAAAAAAAAAGTGAATATGCCTTGAAGCTCCTTAACCCCACCTACCTTGTTGACGGCCAGCAATCGTCCACGTGAGTCACACCACATGGCATGGCACAGTTGTTTCGGTCCACTGTGGGCCTTCCTTTCAGGGAGCTGAGTCACAGCTGAGTCACCTGTGATCATGCCATGGAGGCCCAGCTGCACCCCATGACATAACAAAGCTTGTCCCAAACAAGAACAGACTCTCCTCACAGTATCTTTTCTCTGCACATCTCAGCATACGTTTACTGGAGACTAATTGGGAAAACCCCCAAAAGAATGCAAATGAGCTCTGTCTCACAGATGCTGACTCCCACCTATGGGGCCAGGAGGGTTCCCTATAATGAAGGCTTCACTGACTTCACCCTGCACTTCCATTCATGCATTTGCTCTGGCGCTGCAAAGCCCTGCTGGGAGCCTTTGAGGGGGACTGCAGGTGCGATAAGGTGTGACAAGCCAATGCGGCCCACCTTCCTGGACCTCAGATTCTGTGTCTCTTCTTCAAACTCCAAAGCAATTATCAGCAGTAGATGCTCCCTATCCAATAAACAAATGACCCATGAGAGTCTCTTATGCCTCAACCATGGTACAAAAGCATATTATACACAAAGATGCTCTCATACCTGTTGGGGACATCACACACTGTCAAATTTAACAGACAGTGGTAGATTTAAATAACAGCTCAACACAAACAAATATAAGACAATCAGACAAACAGCATGCACAATGATGAGAGACAGACAGACACCCCCTCAGGAAAGGTACTGGCTGTGTCATCCATCTTCCCTTTTTGATGAATGCCTCATGGTCCCAACACACTTCTTTTTTTTTTTTTTTTCATGCTTATTTTTTTTTTAATTTTTTTTATTTATTCATTTTAGAGAGGAGAGAGAGAGAGAGAGAGAGAGAGAGAGAGAGAGAGAAGAGACAGAGAGAAGGGGGGAGGAGCTGGAAGCATCAACTCCCATATGTGCCCTGACCAGGCAAGCCCAGGGTTTCGAACCGGCGACCTCAACACTTCCAGGTTGATGCTTTATCCCACTGCGCCACCACAGGTTAGGCCCAACACACTTCTTAGGGCAGCAATTGGATGTGGTCGTTTTTAATTTATTATTGTAAAGATCTAGCTTGCTTGTATTATACAAAGAAACTGTCCCAATATTCTTTGAGTTCCAAAGGCCAAATGAGAAAGATGCAATATTAGAACGAGAGGGCAACGGGACAAAACCACACAGGCCCAGGTGTGCAACACGGAGTGCACGCCTCACATGACAGATGGGTCTAGGTCTCTCCAGGAGCGAATGTGCAAAGGCCACCGGCTAAGGTTTATAGAACTTCTGCCAGTTGATCTGTGAAATGCAGACAATTAACAAGTGGAGTTGTCACAAGGATGAAGCGTGTAAGTGGCCCAGCACCAGGCCCAACATGGGGTGGGCACTCAGGAATAATACCATAACAGCAGCAGGGGGTTACCTTCCAGTTTCTAAGGAGCTGTTATATGGAAAAGGGACTCCATTTACTCTGCGTAAATCCAAAGGACGGAACCAGTATCAAAATGGTCAGGAATATCAGAAAGGCAGGTTTAACTCAACCCCAGGGAAACCACATTTCCAACAATGAGAAAGTTCAAATGTCACCTGGGTTGTGCCTTGAAAAGAATAGAGTTCTCAAAGTTAAAAATGTTTGATCCAATACTAAAAGATCATTACTCAAGAATATTCTAGACCCTGGTCAGTAGCACAGTGGATAAAGCGTCAGCCTGGGACACAGAGGACCCAGGTTCAAAACCCTGAGGTCACCGGCTTGAGCACGGACTCTTCAGCTTGAGTGCAACACCACCGGCTTGAACAAAGAATCATAAATATGATCCCTTGGTCACTGGCTTAATCCCAAAGGTTCCTGGCTTAAAACCCAAGGTCGCTGGTTTGAGCCCAAGGTTGTTGGCTTGAGCAAAGGGTCACTGGCTCGGCTGGGGCCCTCCCTCGATCCCTGGTCAAGGCACATATGAGAAAGCAATCAATGAACAACTAAGGTGCCACAACAAAGAATTGATGCTTCTCATCTCCCTTCCTATCTGTTCATCCCTCTTTCTCTTTGTTACTGTCTTTCTTGCAAAAAAAAAAAAAAAAAAAGAAGTAATGACACAACTAAGTGGAACAACAAGTTGATGGTTCTCTCTCTCTGTTCTCTCTCTCTCTCTCTCTCTCTCTCTCTTTTTCCCTCTGGGGGAAAAAAAAATAAGAAACAGAGCTGGGCTTTAGCTGGGAAGTCAGACATGATGATCTTTTATTCTGTGTGGTCAGAAACTTGAAGAACGAATTCCAAACCCATCGTCCCTAGAAAATGTAGATCAAGGGCTTAGGAGGTCAGTGTGGTGCCCTGCCAGGAAGGCCCCTTGGAAGGCAATGACCTTAAAGGGAACCTGACACTGGGTCTCAAGCCACATACGAACCAGCAATAATAAAGACTGAGCTTTGTTGAATCTTCCCATTCAGCTCTCACTTGGATATATTTTTCTAACAAACATCCACTGCACTGCCATCACCATGCTCTCTCTTCTCAGCCCTCCTCGAACACTCTCAATTCTTCCATCTGTTCTGTCCTTGAATGAACTTCTAGGCCAGAAGCCCCAACCAAAAACATGTGGCACCCTCCAAATATTTCATTTTTCTTATCACTTTCCTGCACCCCTACCCCTATCCCCCCCTTCATTGATGCCTGATGGCTTACCTCCACTCAGAGACACAAACCAAATATCTGGACTTGTCACCTAGAATAAGTCCTTTTCCTCCTCCTCTCTGGCTTTCCTCTAATAAGAGCAAAAGCTTATCTTTGGGTCACCTCTCTTCTTCAAACTCCACAACTTACAATCCAAGTGACTGTCCACACCCCCACCAGAAAATCAGTGTCTGCCTTTCTCTGCTGTTGCCCATGACACTTTCCCTGTGTCCCAGTTCCTCTTCTCTTGACCACGTCCAGTGGCTGGGACAAACTGGGTTCCACACTGGGCTCTTCTTTCCTGACCCCTCTACATGGTCCCCCAAAACTTCCTGTGCGATCAGCCCAGCCATCTGTTAGTCTTGGATATTCCATGTGCAGTTGGAGCTAGGATGGTCAGTGGCACAGGGGCACTGTGTGTCCCCTTTGCTTATACCAGGATCCACTGCCCTGGGGATTTTCAAGCCAGAGCTGCCTAAAATGGCTTCTGGGGTTCCCCAACTACAAACAGGAAAAGGCTCACTGGGTCCTACCCAGTGCAAATCTCAGTCCTTAGGTCCATAACACCTTTGCACCCCATGCCCAGAGGCCACCTGACTCATCCTGGGGCAGACCCAACCTCAGGGGAACCTGGCAGGCACCTTGAAAAGTAAGGGAGTCCAAGAAGAATAGGTAGCAATGGCTCAACAACTGTAGAATGTGGGACCACCCATGGGACCCAGAGCAGAGGGAGAGAACAGAGGAGGGAAAGCCTTGCGGCCTTGAATGCCCCCCAAACCCTCCTCTACACCCCTCCCCAGCAGGGACTTGAGGATTGAGCTTCCAATCCTCAAGTAACCCGAACTGACCAGTGGATAGATTGACCCAGTTGCCTTCCTTTTCTGCTTCCACACCCAAGACAGACTTGAGTGGTAGTTCCCAAACCTAGCATTCTAGAAGGTTTAGAACAGGGGTCCCCAAACTTCTTACACAGGGGGACAGTTCACTGTCCCTCAGACCGTCGGAGTGCCGGACTATAAAAAAAAACTATGGACAAATCCCTATGCACACTGCACATATCTTATTTTAAAGTAAAAAGAAAAACAAAACGGGAACAAATACAATATTTAAAATAAAGAACAAGTAAATTTAAATCAACAAACTGACCAGTATTTCAATGGGAACTATGGGCCTGCTTTTGGCTAATGAGATGGTCAACGTGCTCCTCTCACTGACCACCAATGAAAGAGGCGCCCCTTCAGGAAGTGCGGCGGAGGCCAGATAAATGGCCTCAGGGGGCCGCATGTGGCCTGCTGGCCCTAGTTTGGGGACCCCTGGTTTAGAACAATAGACTGCCTGCTCCCAGGGTCAGATGTAGTCGTTGGAACCAAGGCAATGATCTCCTATTGTTACAAAGTTCCCCAGCACCCCTGTCACAGGTTCAGGTGGGAAAGAGAGAGAATCACCAACCCAGGGTCCTGGTTTATGCTTCCTGGTAGACCACCCCCCACCCCCAGGCTAGACTGGATCCCCAGAGAAACTGTCAGCACACTTAGAAGATGGTCATAATTACTGGCATAACGTCCTGTGTGTGCCTAGGCTTCACCATCTACAGGACATTTCACCAACGTCTTGTCCCTTGGTGGCTCATCACCCAGGGGGTCAGCTCCACTAAGGAGTCCCAAGCACTCTATGGGTCACTATAGAAGAGGGCAGCACCCAGACCAGGTGGGGCTGCCACCAGGGCTCTGGGCTCAGGTTAGGGGGGGGCATTAGCCTGGCCCACAAACAAGTCCCTTTCACACGAGGGTCCCAAGGCCCTGTTCTCTGCTCCCCTTTCTCCTTCTCTCCACTGGCTGTCATACATTCAAACCTTCTGAAGGAAGACAAGGGAAGTGACCTATGTGCCAGAGCCAGATGGCTAGCCCTCATTCCCAATTCTCCCTACAGGACCCTGAACAACTTATCTCGTCTCTCTGCATCAGTTTCCTTCTAATCACGTTAAATAGGCAAGGAATGATGCCTGGCTGGAAGACAGTGCCACATCCATGTTTGCTGATATTCTAACACCAGTGTGGCCAAGTTTGCTCAGACAATTAAGGTGACTGGCCCAGGGTGGGGCAGCCAGGGTGTGAGATGCCAAGCTCCAAGGCACTCCAGCAATAACACAACCCTCTTGTGCCCAGGTTGCCCTTGGGAGCATCAATGAAAACGAAGTTGTTGGGGACCAAACAAATGTCCAAATCAAGAACAAAAGTCCAAGCTGCTCACCAGTTGTTATTTATAAAAAATAGAAACAGGTTTGAAAGATCAGTCTGCAGAGGTCCCAGCCCAGGAGGTATCCAATTCCTGTGCTGTCTTTGCTTGCTCAATGGAACCCTTGCCTTCCACTCGAATCTCATCAGCCCAGTAGGGTATGACCCGGGTTGGGGGTTGGAGGTAAGTAAGCCCCATCTCTGGTAAAGTTGGAGTAGTAGGGAGCAACCCTCTAGAAATTCCTGCAGGGTTCCCCATCACCTGAACCACTAGACGACCCCTCCCACCTCACTCAGCAGCAGGGCGGCCTAGGATTCTGCCTAGGCTCCCTCAGTGCCTGGACCCCAAGTCCCTTAGCCTTGGTAAACTCTGAACCACATTCTCCGTCCCCCCTTAGACCTAGAGAGGTCGGCTCAATTCTCACTTCCTGGAAAACCTTCCGACCTCCCTGACAAAGTCAACAACCCTCCCCCACTTTAGGTTTTCTAAAAATCTTGGAACTCCACTTTGTTGCCTTTGTAATTCTCCATTCTTTGAGTGGTTCTTCACATCTGTGAGCGCCAGCAGCACACGGATCAGTGCGCCCCTGTGCGCCTCTTATCTTAACGCCACGACGACCGCGCGCGTTTGAATCCAAGGGTGCGCAGTCCGGAAGCTGAGCCCTAGGGAACCCTGCCGACCAGGCATACCGCGGGCGCCATGCCATCACTTCCCTCCTAAAAAGAACTACTAAGATTCCCCCTGACCAAGCCTGGGCGCAAGAAACAGTATTGGGGGCCACTGCACTACGCCTTCATGAGGGGCGGCCATGTGCCGCACCGGCTCGGAGCTATGAGCCAATGCCGGTGGCCATCCGCTTAAAAGGCTTCTGTGACGCGGAGGCACAAACTTTTAGGCCATAAAGCAATTTTACAGGAGGGTCTGTGGGGCCCGCGAGCAAGGTGCCCACTGCCTGGCTGATGCGCTTGGCTGCCCAGCCACTTGTGAGTTCGGCATGCGGCGGACCAAAGTGTCCGGAGTGCCTGGACTTCGCCTGCAGGGAGAGCGCGCCCGAGATCCAGGACCGCTCCACCGACCGGTTTCTGCGGGTGCCCGGTGCCCAGGTAGCCAGCTCTGACTGACACTGCCGCAGCGCCGCAATGGGGCCCAGGCTGCAGGCAGCACCCCCCGGGCCGTCGAGACATGTGTGCCTCGGGAGGGGACCCTCCGGGAGCCTTTCCCCACGGTCCCAGCCGCGCCGGCCGTATCGCTCCGGGCATCTCAGCGAGTTTCCAGTTTCTCCCCACCTCCGGAGGGAACCAAGAAGCTGAAGGAGTTCAGGTAACACTCCGGGGCTGCAGAGATTTCCCCGAAACAAAGAAACGGATTGACAAGCCCCCCGCTTCCTCGTTCCCGAAGGAAAAGGGCGCACCCTGGACCCCATCTCAGGGCCACAGAGGTTAAGTGGAGCAGAAGCCGGTTACGACCGAGGGGGTCCACTGGAGAAACCCCGAGGCACCCTCTTCTCTGACCAATTGGCCAGGGACCTCACAGGACAATCTTCCCCAGTCGCGAGGTGCCGGGGGCCTCCAAGCGGCGCACTAGGGGTTCCAGGCCCGCAGCATCCTCCCAGCCCCCACGGAGGGCACCCTGCCTTGCTTAGCCCGCGCGTCCCACACCTCCAGCGCTCGCGCTGCGCACATCTGGCTTCACCTCCGCCACCTGAGCGCGGAGGTCGCCCTCGGTCTTGAGCCCGTGATCTCGCACCCCTTCGCCTGTGGAGAGACACTCACCTGCCGCTCTCTGGTCGCGGAGCTCGCGCCCCTCGCCCTTCCTCCTGCTCTGCTTCCTACAGAGCTCGCGTCCTCCTCTGTCCCTCACGGGTGTCTTCGACCCTCCCTGACTCTCGCTTTAATCACAGGAGGCGGTGTCCGAGTGCCCAGGGCGACACCCCTAAGTGCAGGTTCGGGTCACCTCTGGCTAGGTGAGGGGACGGACCGGAGCTGCAGCTCCCGCGGGGCGGGTCTGGGTGGGGGGCGGGAGGAGGCGTTCCCCAAGGGAAACCCCGGGACGCGCTCCAGGCCCCGGCCCGCGGCGGGACCTAGAGGGAGCTCTGGGACGCTACCGGGGCCGCGTTTCGCCGCCGGCAGTTAGGACTGGGGAGGAGCGCGTCTCCCTCACCAAGTCCGTTGAATCTCGTCTGTTGCGGACGCTTCCAGTCCAAGGACTCGATTTGGATGAAAGATCGAGACCTCTTGTAAGCCTGGGAGCTGTTGCTTTGCGAACTCCTGTAGACTGCCGGCCCGGGCCTGGCCCCGACCCCCGCCTGCCCTCTGAGCTTGGCGAGGACCGCGGCGTTGGCTCCCGGAGACCCCTGACCCTGGCACTAGAACCGGAAGACGCGGCGCAGCGAGCCCAGGACCCTCCCTTCCTCCTGAGCCGCCTTTCTTTGCCCACAGGTCCTAAGTCTCTTCCTCCTCTTCAAAACATCCCCAGAAGTGGCGCGAGGACTTACTACCCACCCAAGGCAAGGGACAGGTGGTGAGGAAAGGGAGTGAAATAAGCCTTAGTCCAAAAGCATGGCTTCCCCAGTCCTCCAACCCCTATCTTTAAGTGGCTTTTTCCAATGCTGTTTGCAATATACCAAGTAATGTGGGTTGTTTTAGAATAAGGTGTTAGCATAGGAAAACCTTCATTCCAAGTCACGTGCTGCCTTGGCTCAGCGCTTTTTCCGGGCAGGTCCCCCAGGGAACTGGACTTTCCTAGTAAGTTCTTCCATCCTCCCTTTGGGTCCTCCCACTTAGATCCACAATAAGGGGCTGTCTTGTAGATGCATCAATCCTATGCATCTCTCATAGTTCATTGGTGCCCAGGTTGTCCTAAGTAGAAATATATCGGGTCGGGTTCTTTTCTGGTGGCAATTCACTTTTTTTTTAATTATTGACTTTAGAGAGAGAGGGAAAATAAAGAGAAACATCAAGTCATTGTTCCACTTATTTCTGCACCCATTGGTTGAATTTTTGTATGTGCCTTGATGGCGACTGAACGTGTAACTTTAGCATATCAGGACAATGCTCTAACCTTGAGCTACTCAGCCAGGGCCACTTGTTTGTTTTGAATAGTATGTTTGGAGCTTCCTAGGAATGACACCATTGTTCCCAAATCCCTAATGTCCACCGCACACCATGGAGTCTGTGTGTCTCCACATTTAGCTCTCTTGTGCTAATTGTTTTTTCAACATTTATTTCCTCTTTTTTTGGCAACATTCTGGAATTTTTGTTGGGATGTACATACCTCCCAGGAGCAGACCACTGGGAGCCAGCCCCACGCAGTGCAAGAGGTGGGGATGTGGTCAGTCACTGGCCCAGCAGCTGAATCTTAGTCTCTGGCAGAATCCCTGCTTCAGAGATGAACACACTACCCACTCTGGCCAGTGAGATGTGGCCTCAAGTCATGGAAACAGCTACTTGGCAAAGCACCTTTTTTTTCTTCTTGTGGAAAGCAGTGTTAGAAGCTAAAATCTTGACTTTAGAGGTTTCCCATTCTTCTAAGGGAATTTCCTTGTGCTTGGTGGAAGAAGAGTCAACTAGTCTGGGAATTATTGGTTGCCATCGTTCCATCATGGGAAGCTGGGGCCAGGATAAAGATATCTGCTCCCTCAAAACCCCAGCATAGAGATGGCTAGAAACCCGATTCTTCCTGACATCATAGAGTCACTCTGTCAAACCAGTTCTGAAGGTTAGCCCCCTTGATGGCTTCTTTCATGAACAGAAATAGAAAATCAGAACTGTTTACCAAGGGGAATAGGTGTGACGCAATGAAAACAAAACAACGTGATTATATGTTTAAAATTAGCAACAGAGTTCTCTTCATAGTCAAAAGGCAGACTAGATATCCTGAGATAAGGCCCCCACTGCAAAGCAAGAACAACAAAAGTTGGATAGAATATATAGTTAATATCCTTTAAAATTACAGCAGAATTTGCAAGAAAACTTCAGAAATCTTTAGACATAAAAGCCAAAGTGGGGCATATGCCCAGGAAAGTGAGAAAGGAATTCTAGTGGCAGACATCTGAAGTCATCCAGCCACCTCAACCAGGGTCAAGGCCTCTGCGAGCTGGGAAGTGGGCTAGGAAACCACCACATCAAGTCTACCCTTGGAGAAAGAATGATTTTTAAAAAAATTTATATCTACCCCACTGGAGGGTGATGGCCAACAAGTTTGTCTGTATCTTAGTCTTGGATCTCAGGAAAGGAAGACTAATATTCTCCTGAGACTTTACAGCTACACACAAACCCTCATATGAGAATTTTAGTTTGAGACTCAAATTTCCACTAGCCTTGTGGTCAGAAAAATGTCAGGCCAAAATTTAATCTAAAGTGGTCTTAGATTGGTACGGCCCCAGGCATGTGGTGGAAGCAAACTCAGATCTTCTCTATTGGAATGCTGCTTGGGATGGTTCATTTCATGTGCCAACTCAACTGCACTAAGGGATGCCCAGCCAACTGGGAAGATGTTGTTTCTGGGTGTGTCTGTGAGGTTGGTCCAGGAAGGGGCTAACACTTGAATCAGTAGACTAAGGAAAGAAATCACCAGCATTCCTGGGTTTCAGACTTTTGGATTCACACTGAATTAAACCATCAGCTTTCCTGGGTCTCCAGCTTGCAGATCATGGGACTTCTCAGCCTCTATAATCTTGTGACCAAATTTCTATAATAAACACTCATACATACACATCCTATCGGCTCTGCCTCCTTTGGAGAACTCTGACTAATACACCCCTTAACCTAGGAAAAATTCCCACACAGTCACTATTACAGTGCAAATTAACTAAAAAGTTAAAATAAGACATAAAAGCAGACAAAAACAAGCAACATAATCAGATCATAGATATTGCCATTATTAGACACAGATGAGAAAATAAGTATATTATTTAAAAAAATAAAATAGAGAATCCAAAAATGAACAAGAAACAAAGATTGGTTAAAATTACCTGGTTGAAATGGGGAGAAAATACTAAAGAATACTTTGAGAAATAACAAAAAAATGTAAATTTTCAGTAACTGAAGAAAGACTCAATGATATGGAGTATAGACTTGAAGAAATTCACACAGAGGTACTAAGTTATTTTTTAATTATATAAAAAGAAACTAAGCGGGTATGGAGAACAGAGTAAGATGATCTAATTAGATCTCCAAACATGGTAATTAAGAGAACAAGGTAGAAACAATATTTGAAGTAATAATTATTGAAATTTTTCCATAATTGATAAAAATTATGAATTTTTAGATTATTACAGCTTAACAAATATTAAGCAGGGGAAAAAAACAATCCACATTTAAACATCATATAGTAAAATTATATATTTGCAGAATCCTCAAAATAAAGAAAAGATCTATAAGCATCCCAAAATTAAATGTCCCCAAATGAAAGGCAGAATATATTTATAGTAGTATAAAATATTTAAAGTGTTGGGGGAAAGTGATTGTCAACCAGAATTTCATATCCTGTATAAATACCCTTCAACAAAGAAGGAAAAAACATTTCCAGAGAAATAAAGACAGTATTGACCACAAAAAAGAAACGAGCCCTGGCCAGATAGCTTGGTTGGTTAGAACATCACCGGATTCACAGAGATTGCCGATTCGATCCCTGGTCAAGGCATATACAGGAATGGATCAATGTTCCTGTCTCTCTCTATCTCTAAAATCAATAAATAAAATTAAGAAAAGAAAGAAACTTGAAATGATGTAGTTCAGGAAAAAATAAAATGACCCCAGAAAGAAATGCAAGAGGAAATAGTAAGCCAAGAAATAGTAAAAATGTGGGCAAATCTAACCGAATATTGACAACATAAAATTATACTACTGAAAATGTTTAATTTGTAAAAGTAAGGAAACAACAACAAAAAAGTAAAACTAAATTATTGGAAAATAATAGCATGAAATCCTAGTATAATCCCTAGTGGAATGAACAAAAATGAAAGCATTTCAATGATTGTATTACTCTGGAGGTGAATAAATATACTGATTAACTTTAAACTTGTTGAACATGCTTGTTAAATAGATAATTACAAAAAATTAAAATAGAGTATATATTGATTGTGTCTAAACATAAAGTGGAAATAATGGGAAAGGGGGAAACAATTCAGCGAAACCAAGTGAAATAATGTAGAGAAGAAGGATGAAGGAAAGAAGAAGAGTAGAACTGACTCAGCACAAACAAAACAAATATAAATGTGGAAATATATTCAAATACATCAGGAATCATGATACATGTAAGTAATCCAAATGGTCTACTTTATATGGGTAGATTTTAAAAAGATTTTCAGATTATCTAATTTTGTATGTGTGTGTGTGACAGAGACAGAGAAACAGAAAGAGGGACAGATAGGGACAGACAGACAGGAAGGGAGAGAGATAAGAAGCATCAATTCTTTGTTGCAGCACCTTAGTTGTTCATTGATTGCTTTCTCGTATGTGCCTTGATGGGGGGGGGGGTGGTTACAGCAGAGTGAGTGACCCCTTGCTCAAGCCAGAGACCTAGGGCTCAAGCTGGTGAGCCTTGCTCAAACCAGATGAGCCCGGCTCAAGCTGGTGACCTTCCTCGGGGTTTCAAACCTGGGTCCTCCGCATCCCAATCCGATGCTCTATCCACTGTGCCACCACCTGGTCAGGCTCAGATTATCTAATTTTCAAGACAGCTATATGTTATTTATGAAACCTTGTGGAATGAGTATTTATATGGAAAAGTTGGTTTGGCTATACATATTAATTTTGAAAAAAGTTAACTTTAGAATAAAAAATTGTATTGAGAATAAGGAGAGTCACTTTATAATGTAAAAATGGACAAATAACTGGGAAAAAATATAACAGTTGTGAACTTGTATATACCTAACAGCATAATCTCCAAAAATGTAATAAAGAAAAAATTTCTAGAATTACAAGATCTTCACAAATTCACCACCCTCTCTCTTAGTCATGATAGGTCAAACCAACCAACCAACTAGCAGACAAACAAAAACCCAGTAAAAATTTAGAAGATTTGAACAACACAATGAATAAACTCTATTAATGGCATATAAAGACACCTACACCAAATAATTGCCAAATGTATTTCCAGGTTAATTCTTAGAAATAGTTAAACATACTATTCCAGTCTTTCAGAAATTCTTCAAAGCAACAGAAATATAGAAAATACTGTCCAACTCACCAATGCCTAAACCAGGAAAGATAGTTCAAGGAAAATTATAAGCCAATCTAATTCATGAATATAAATATAAAAATATCAAATAAATATTAGGAAAATGAATCCAACAATGTATAAAAAATATTATGACAAAGTTGGGATTTTCTTAGGAACATAATATTGCTTTAACATTAGAAAAGCAGCTTTCAGTATAGTTCAACACAATAACATATTAAAACAGAAAAAATCATAAAGCCATAATAACATATTTAGAATGAGCATTCAGTAAACTTTCATGAGGACTTTGAAAAAAGTCCTTTGTAAAGATGAAGTAAAAGGAAACTTTTTAATCTATTAAAAAGTATCTATAAAAATTCCTTCAAATATTCTTAATGATAAAAGGAAAAAGATCACTCTAGCATCGCCTTGCTCAACGTCGTACTGAATGTTTTAGCCCAGGTAGTCAACATGGAAAAAGAAATTACACTAATGAAAATTACAAAGGAAGAAACAATTCTGTCATTATTGGAAGATATGATTGTATGCCTACAAAATCTCAAAGAATCAATAGGATATCCTGAGAATTAAGAAAACTTAGTCACCTATATTTGATAGAGAAAATACGCAAAAATAGCTTGCATTCTTCTCTACCACCAACTAAGCATTGGAAATGCAAATCTAACATGTACTATTTATTGCAATAATGGTAGTTTGATTTTGTAAGAGAATGTCATTCTTGAAGAGTCATGTCACAATGTCTGCAACTTACTTTCAAATGATTCATCAACAAAAAGCCACATATGAAAAAATGTTAAAAATTGTTGGGTCTCAGAGGATGGTGTTCATATATTCATTGTACTAATTTTTCATATTTTCTGCGCCTTTAAAATGTGTCATCATAAAAAGATGAGAAAAACTACAGAGGTATGTAACTTCAACAGCAACAAATACATAGTTATTTGAATAAATCTACCAAAATTAGTGAAAACTATTATGGAGAAAATTATAAGCCTTTATTGAAAGTATTAAAGACTGAATAAAAAGAGAGATATGAAATTCATGTACAGAAGATGTGTTGTTACAGAAGTTACAATGTTATAACAATTGTCTTTTTAAATTAACATAATGAAATTAATATAATTGCAAACAAAAATTTTAATACATGAGTATTGGAGTTCATAATATAGAATAAATATGCAAGAGCATGAAAGAATAAAACCAAGAATCACCAAGACACAGTTGAAGAAGAGCAAAGACATGGCAGGATTATTCCCAAATAAATCTTCCCATTCAGAAGATGGAACATAAGAGACTAAGTCTAATAACTTCACTGTAGGAAGCGATTTAATGGTACTGGTATGGGGACAAGAGGAAACAAGAAGAATGAGAGCACAGAAACAGAACCAGGTATACGTGGAGACATGAAGGTTACAGGTGGCATGTGGATCAGTGCAGAAGTCTGATGAGAAACCCATTATCCACATGGAAAAAGATGGAGTTAGCTTCCTACATCACATCGTACATGTCAACGCAGGTGAATTAAGGGCCAAATGTGAAAATAGTGTTAGAACTTTCAAAGGATGCAGTGACTTTGTATTGTGATAAGTTCACCAAAATGTGTCTCTGGTTAGACTGAACCATGTGAAGTCCTGGGAGATTTGGAGGGCAGAAATGGAACAGGGCCAGCTTTGCTCCCACACCTCAATGCTGGTCAGCAGACTCACCTCCCAGCACCAGGCAGCAGCCAGGCCTGCAGCCATTCCCCTTTCCCCACACCCTCCAGGTAGTTGGCTCCTGGACTGGATGTGTATTTAGCCGGGCAATGAGAGCCCCACCCCAGCTTCTGTGGAAACCCTTGTCAAGGTCAGAGTTACAGTCCAGCCTTGTGGGCTTTACCGTGTGCATGTGGGTCCCAGCTTGTTCTGGCTCTCCCCCATTTTACATCTGCAATAGACTGGATGATGACCCCCCTCAAATTCATATGTTGAAGCCCTAACTCTAATGTAACTCTATTTGATGATAAGCTTTTAGGTAATCAAGGTTACATAAGGTCCGAGGGTGGGTTGGTGAGTGATAGGATTGATGGTCCCTGTAGGAAAAAGACATTTCTCCTTCTCTCTCTCTATTTCTCTCTTTCTCTCTCTCTTCCTCTCCCCACCCCCCTGTGCATACCTGAGGAAAGGCCACGTGAAGCTACATTAAGGAGGCGTCCATCTGCAAACCAGGACAAGAGCCCCCACCAGGTACCAAGTAGACTGGCTCCTTGACCTTGGACTTCAGCTTCTAGAACTATGAGAGAATAAACGTGTGTGGTTTAAGCCCTTCACCCCCCTGCGGTATTTTGTCATGGCAGCCTGAGCAGGCTAAGGCAACACCTTTTCCTGCCCTGTGGTCTTTAAGCTGCCACCTCACATGCAAAGACCAGACAGAGTCACCCAGAAACCGGTCAGGCAGCTCCCTTAACTGCACAAGGTCAAATCCTCTAACCAACTTCTTCCAAAAGCACCCAGACACACATCATCATAGTATATGGAACACAGAGTAAAACCAGTGAGGTCTCCAACATGAGGGAACCTTGGGGACATGATACTGAGTGAAGTAAGCCGAACACAAAAGGACAAACACGGTGTGGTTCCACTTATAGAGGCCCCTGGGCAGTCAGACTCATAGAGACAGAACGCAGAAGGGTGGGTGCCAGAGGCTGGGGAGTAGGGTAATGATGTAAGAGAAGGTTCAGCACTTTGTCTCAAGAAGCCCCATGAAGCCACTTCTGAGTGAGCCCAGACCCTAACAGATGAACGAGGCCCTTCGCCCACTCACCACCCGTGGGAGAATCTGCCTCCGTGGGCCTCTTCATACAGCCACCACGCTTTCAGCAAGTTCCTTGGAGGAATGCAGATCCCAGCGGTTCAAACAAGGAACAGGTTTTCAGTGTTTGTTGTTTGTCATGGTTGAAGCAAGTTATAAGGCTTGGCCCCAAGGTTCAGCATGTCCTGGGGCTCCAGCCTAGAAAAAGAACAATTACCTTTTATTAAACATTTACTGTGCCAGTCACCACACTCAAGTTTGCACCACCTCATTGTGCGATAGGTACACTGATTTCTCTACTTTATAGCTGAGGACACTGGGGTTTGGGGACAGCACCTGACCTGCCTGGCACGGACGGCTCATGGGTGGTTGGATCAGAATTAGGAGCCTGGACTTCTGCCACTAAGACTTGGAAGGGCCCCATGCCCCAAGTTGGTCCCGAGGGACCCCAAGTCCCACAGGTCCCCTTGGCTTCAGAATCCAGAGGGAAGCAATTGTGTGGGAAAGGGTGTGCAGGGGTATGAGGAGGGCCAACAGCAGCTAGCACTTCCCTCACCATATCCTCCTCCAGTGCCCTGAGTCCTGGCATCTGACTTTGGTCTTCCCCATCCCGCTGCCCTCACCTCCACAGGGAGACACCTACATCAAGGGACTTAGGAAAGGGTGCTGTCTGATATGCACTAAAATCAGCAGGTCCCCTTAAGCCTGACTCTGAGGGCTAAGTTATAACTTTGTCTCTAACATACCCAATTCTTAATGATAGAGGAAAAACGAGAGAATTGCAATTTAAAAAATCCACTTGGAAAGAGAAGGAGAAGCAGCATTTGGTGGTCACTTGCCCTTTTGTATACCTTGTCCAGCAGGGAGAACTAGGACTTGCTGCCCTGCTGTCTTGAGAGATCCTGGTGGCCCCCAGCTCTGCCCTCTGGGGACTTCCTTTGGTGGGAGGGCAATTCTTGCTGTTGACCTGCTTCAGCAACCCTGCTGTGCTCTGGCATCCACCCAGGACTGCATCATGGTGGAGGGATCACAGGATTTTCTCTGCTAGACCAGGCTTCTCTGCCTTAGCTCTGGCAGGCTTCCTGGGGGGTTGGTTTCCATCATCCAGAGTTCTGGTCAGACAGGCTGCTCAAAGCTAGGCTCAGGTTTGGTCCAGCTGGCCCCCACTGGCCAGTGTCCTGTTACAAAGAGCAAAGGGTTATGGGTAGAGGTCCCACCACCCCCCCCGGAGACCTCCCCTGTCCCAGACAGGCCAGGTGGACACACTACACTCTTAGCCTTTTACATGATTTTATGATTCTTTGTGCCTAATGTCCTTTCTCTTCTCGAGGTTATGAATTCTGGAGCTAACAGGCTTACTTGGGAGCAAAGGACGAGTGACACAACCTGACACCTCCAAGAGTACAGGCTCTTGGATTACATTCTGGGTGGCTGCTAGCTGCGTGTGCCCCAACGCCCATTAGCACCGGCCCTGATTCCTAATCCCACCCCCCGTGCTCTCTACCCCAGCCCTACGAAACACATTGCCCTGAACAGGGCCACCTAGCCTGAGGCCGCTCCCTCTGAGGACTGTCTGCACCCCAGGACAGCAGATTGGAGCCCTTACATTTCCCCAGTGGAGGCTGAGGCCTCTGCCGTGACTGCTTTCCTCTGCACAATGCTGCTCCCTCTACCCCCCTCAGTGTTGACCCCAATAACACTTCTCAAGGATCATCCTGCCTCCCAGGAATCCTGTCACAGGACACAAGTTATTAAGCTCTCAGTGCCTCAGTTTCCTCCTTTGTAAAGCCTCATAGTAGTGTAGTTAGGTTGAAATGAGTGAAGGCATGTATAGGTTTGGGAGGGTATCTGGCACCTAAATGCCCAGTCACTACTGCTAATGCTGCTGCTACTAGTAGTGCAGCTACTACTGCTAGTACTGCTCTTACTGCTAGTAGTGCTGCTAGTACTGCTGTTACTGCTAGTAGTGCTGCTACTACTGCTAGGACTGCCGTTACTGCTAGTAGTGCTGCTACTACTGCTAGTAACTGCTGTTACTGCTAGTAGTGCTGCTACTACTGCTAGGACTGCCGTTACTGCTAGTAGTGCTGCTACTACTATTAGTAACTGCTGTTACTGCTAGTAGTGCTGCTACTACTGCTAGTACTGCTGTTACTTCTAGTAGTGCTGCTACTACTGCTAGTAACTGCTGTTACTGCTAGTAGTGCTGCTATACTGCTAGTACTGCTGTTACTGCTAGTAGTGCTGCTACTACTGCTAGTACTGCCATTACTCCTAGTAGTGCTGCTACTACTATTAGTAACTGCCATTACTGCTAGTAGTGCTGCTACTACTATTAGTAACTGCTGTTACTGCTAGTAGTGCTGCTACTACTGCTAGTAACTGCTGTTACTGCTAGTAGTGCTGCTACTACTGCTAGTACTGCTGTTACTGCTAGTAGTGCTGCTACTACTGCTAGTACTGCCATTACTGCTAGTAGTGCTGCTACTACTGCTAGTATTGCCGTTACTGCTAGTAGTGCTGCTACTACTGCTAGTACTGCTGTTACTGCTAGTAGTGCTGCTACTACTGCTAGTACTGCTGTTGCTGCTGCTGCTGCTACTACTGCTAGTACTGCTGTTGCTGCTGCTGCTACTACTGCTAGTACTGCCATTACTGCTAGTAGTGCTGCTACTACTGCTAGTATTGCCGTTACTGCTAGTAGTGCTGCTACTACTGCTAGTACTGCTGTTATTGCTAGTAGTGCTGCTACTACTGCTAGTACTGCTGTTGCTGCTGCTGCTGCTGCTGCTAGTACTCCTACTAATACTCAGGACACACTACCTCCTTCTAAAGTATGACCTGCTACAGCTTTTAAGAAAGCACCTGCCCAAACTCAGACCCACATCAGTACTGGGATGTAGTCTAGGCTCTCAGGATGGCTCCCATGGCTCTAAGAACTTATTCACTTCCTTCACATGTGAATTAATCCTTTCTAATTAATCCATTCTAGAATTAACCCCTATGGATGAACCATGTTTCTCAGCATGGTGTGCCAAGCTCTCTGTCTTGTCAAACCACGTTTCACCTGGGAACATCAAAGACCTGTTATCACCAAGCCCCAGGACCTACCCTCCCTGAGGAACCCAGTGGGTTGTCTTCTCTCTGCCTTACTGAGTGAAAAACTTTTTTTCATCATGTCATAAATAATATTTTTATTGCATTGTTGAATACCAATATTTTAGACAATAAATGGTGGCATGTACTCCCAAGTAAAGTGCAAAGGCTAAACTTACCTGGCTACCTGCTGTGCCCTTTATAGCATTTTAATAGTTGCAGCACTCCTTTAACAATAAGTTTATTGTTAAGCAAACTTCATTAAAGGTCAACCTCTGCAATTCTATTTCAACCCCACATCCTGGGCTTTCTGAAAAGCACAGCTTTGAATAACAGGTTAGATAAGTCAGGACTGGTGTGGCAAAGAGGTAAACCTGCTGTCAGGAATCCTTTCCTTTTAAAGCAACACGATTTCTAGAATAAGACCTAACACTAAGGCCAGGCTGGCAGCCTTGGCTAGGGAAGGGGAGAGGGTGGCAGCGAGTGGCTGCAGTGTGGGACAGGAGCTGCTTCTCCTTCCTCCCCGACAGCAGACAACACACACACACACACACACACACACACACACACACACACACACACACACACACACACACACTCCTGCAAGCTAACTCCGCATGTGCTCAGAAAAGTCTGTGGGGCAGGACAGGTGCCATAAGGGTGTGAAGGACATACTTGGAATGGGGACCAGGGTAGGGAGGGCACCACAGATCTGAACACTGTCCTCATCCACCTGCATAGGTCCGCTTTGCACAGAGGATGCAAAATTTCACACGAAAAACCTGTGCTACAGCTTGAAAACATCTGTGGGCTGGGTCAGACATTGGAGCCCAGAGCCGTCCACAGAGCCCAGTTTGACCTCAGTGCAGGGGCATCTGGAAGGTTTAAGAGGGGAGATAAGGTGAATTCACACCTCCAGTGTTTGCCTCCTTCCCCTACCCTGCCCAGGAGCACAGCAGGAGGGGTAGTGCTTGTGAGTATGAGTTGGGGGGCAGGGATGCTCAGCTGGGAGCTCACTGAAGCCGGGGACTCAGTTTAAGCTTTATCTGAATAAGCAAATCATCTTTTACCCTTTTTATATTTTATATTTTAAATTTTATTAAAATGTATTCCCTGAGTGGTACAGTTTTTGTCATTCATTTCAGAATGCATGTTACCTAGATCTCTCAAGTGAAATGAAAATACAGTACCAAAGGCTAAACCTGACTGCTTTAGATTTTTCATGAAATGGGTCACACTGGACCCCGGATGTAAGCCCGGGTCTTCACCCTCCTGCTCAACCCCATCCAACACAGACAGGCTTTTCAGGGGGCCGGCAATCTGCATAACTGTTTTCTTTGAAAAGACAAATATTTAAAATATTCTTTCATTCATAATAAGTTACTAAAAATATAAAAAAGTTTTTCTTTACAAGTCTTTCTCAGCATAACACATTTTTTATGCTTAGGTATGATTTCTTTATTCTGGCTAAAATACACCCAAAAAACTTAAAAAACAAAAGATTAAGCCAGCCAGGATCATTCTAGGTCCTAAGACTGAATTTGTGACCACCCACCAGTCTCCTCTTGCTCAAACCCCTGCTGCTCTGGGTCAGAAAGGCAATTTAAGGAGCTACCTGTTTTCATTTCTTTAGTTAGTTAATTAATTAATTAATTAATTTTAGAGAAAGAGAAGAAGAAGTAACAATCTGTTCCTGTATGTGCCCTGACTGAGGATCTAACCTGCAAAGTTTACATATTGGAAGACGCTCTAACCAACTGAGCAATCCAGGCGGGGCTCTGTGGAGTTCCCATCACCCCCACACCCCTGGCTATGGCAAAGTTCACAAAACCCTTGAGTCTTTTTCCCAGAGAAAGACAATGTCCCTCTGGGAGAGCCAGTGCAGGATGTTAGTGAGGTCTCAACTCTTTGGGATGGGTGTGATGTGCTTCAGAGCTGGACAGGACACTCAGGGTGGCTGGCACCTTGCAGTGATGACCTGGCCCTCCTCCCATTTGTTAGGGTATGAGGATGCTCCTCATGGCAACTGTACTCAATTACCATCACCTATGCCATGTGAGAAATGGACTGTAACCGATCAATAAGAAGTATCATTCATTTTGACTTGAATACCTCTAATTTAATTGATTTTGAATATATGACATGCTAAGCACAAGTTAAATATATATACATATTTATATATGTATGTGCATATACAAATACACACAGGATGGAGCAAAGTAGGTTTATGATTGTTCATATGGAAAATAATACAATAATTAATTGTGGACAAAAAAGGCCACATACTAAACCTGACAAGCTCAAGGGAAACCTTGCAAACTCAGAGACTTAAAGTAACCACACAGGATGGTCTGAAATTAAAACTTTCTAACTAAAAGCAGTTCATGATGAGTAGTCATGTCCTAGGGTGGTATTTTTCCCTAACAATGGTCAATTTTCCCCTTAGCTGAGCCTGTCTGTGGTTTTTTTGCCTCTACAATAACATACCCAGTAATATACCTTTAGAATATGAGTTACATGCCTTTGAAATGTAAGCATAATCTTCTTTTCTAGACCACAAATCCCTCATTGTTATTATTATCATGTTGATAGTTAACTATTAAGTGTCCTAGACCTGCCTATGTAGAAAAAATATGTCTATTTATTTTACTTTCTTTTTGAGAGGAGGGAAGGCAGAGACAGACCCCCACATGAGCCCTGACCAGGATCCACCTGGCAAGCCCACTAGGGGGTGAAGCTCTGCCCATCTGGGGCCCTTGCTTGGCATTGTAACCAGAGCCATTTATTAGTGCCTGAGGCGGAGGCCATGGAGTCACCCTCAGGGACGTGAGAGAGAAACGGGTGGTATAAAGCTAGTAGCCGTGGCCACCATCACAGTTGCCTGGCCTGTGCAGGTTCAGGTTTGATTCAGACAGACAGTAATGAAACAATGGAGCCAAGAACTTGTAGGCCATTACCTTTAATCCTAGCTCATACCTGGCAGGCGAGAAAATACACACAGTGGGAAAACACTTCCCAAAGCCACTGACTTATCCAAGTATTCCTAGAATCAAAGATTTCTACCTTACCAGCCTTCTGTTCCCCATCTCCTCCTCTCTGCACAAACTCTGCACAAACTGGCTTTTCCTTCAGCACTCCGCCATCTTGGCTGCTTCTCCTCTGCAATGCTAATTTCAGAAACCCAGCGAGAGAGCCCCTGGTCTCCCTTATTTTATAGTGTAGAAATTAAAACCTTTAAACCAGTATACAAATAAGGAAGTCTCTGATACAAAGCCACTTATCTGAGGCATAATGGGATTCCTCATGAGAGTGTACCACCTCACATCACACAACAGTCAAGGGTGTGGGGAAAAACTTAGTGTTGAGAAGATCTTAGTATCAAAAGGGTGGGAAAGGCTTAGTCTTAAAACTAAGCCTTCGGCTATAAGGACCCTGCCTGCTTACAGCCTGTTCCCCCACATCCAATGCAAACATACACATCATATTTGCAAAGTTATTTGACCCACAGGTGGAGAAGCAAATTGTTGTTTCTCCTGTGTGCCCTGACTGGGAATCAAACCCTAGACATCCACACACTGGGCCAATGCTCTACCAATGAACTAACAGACCCGGGCCCATTTTACTTTTTATCCAACCCAGAGAATTCTCTGCTTTGCTTTCTCCCTCCTCCCTAATCTATCACCAGTGGATTTTATGTAACCCCCTTTCATCTTCCGCTTTGATTCTGATGTATAAAATAGGTGGTGATAATGCTATTTTCTGGAGCATTTTCTCAATCCGTTGAGATTTGCCTCCTGGCAATTGTCACTTTGACTCAAATAAACACAGAAAAATTCTTACAGGTTTGGATGTTTCTTGTGTTGACCTAATAAATAATTATACAAGAATAAACTCTGTGTTTCACATACTCACTACAGCAAACCTACTTTTGCCCCACCCTGTATACTTACGGAATTTGTGTGTGTATATTGTTTAAATATCCAATACACAGATATTCCTTTCTCTCACTGGGTTTTAGAAACCATAGCTGCTTTAAAAAATGAGAACTGAAGCCACCTGTGTCCAACCCCTGAAACAGCTCACTGTCTTCAATTAGCATGATTCTCCTCTTACAGGAGACCTAGTCAAATGACTGGATTATTCCTTACTGAAAACTAGCTCTTCATTGGAAAGTAGCAGCAATTACCACCCTAAGAGTTTTTGAATTCCTGCCTCAAACTCCTTGTCTGGCTGTTTCCACCAGGGCCAGCTGTTGTAGCACAATCCGCAGCCTATCTCATCAATCCTGGCCCCATGTCCCGCAAGCCTTGCCTTCATCCAAACTCCCCGTTCTCAGGAGACCCCGCCTGCTTCCCCTCTCTGCCACTACAAGCTCTGCCTTGTCACCATGGCTAATAACCTGGGTTTTGTCTTAGTGTCTCAGTGGTTAACCTGACAATAATAGATCAACTTCATGTAGATAGTGATAAATTGCTCAATAAAGCTAATAAAGAAAATAAAACAATGACCATGTTCTCATTTGTAAGTCTTTCAATCCTGTGTAAGACAGGATAGTAAGAAGTTTAGGAAAATTTTTTGGCAAGTAGATGGGAAAATTGAGACAGCTGAACAAACGGGCCAAGCAATTTACAGCCAGATGCAGAGTATCACCACCTTAGAGGTCACATCTAGGCCTCAGTTGTGTTTTGGCTCCAGGACCAGGTGGAAGAAGACCTCCCCACCACCCTCACCCCCAGAGAGGATGTGGTGGCTGGTGGCTGGGCCTGGCCCATCAATGGAGACTGCAGTCCTGGAAAGGGGACTGTTGGTCAAATAAGTTTGTAAAATATGATTTTTATGTTTGCTAGCTTATAATTTGTGTTGGGGGCTGGATAGCACCAGGTATATGTGGGTCTGTGAAATTGCAAATTACCTTCCTGCTTGGGAAGGGCCATTGTCTTGCTAATGTTTGCTGGAGGAGAGGTTTTCGTGCCAGAAAGTTTTGAAAAGAAGAGAAGAAGGAGAAGAGGCAAAAAGAAGCCATGTTTGCAGAGTGAGAGCAGAGAGAATACAGAGTGCTGAGGAAGAAGCCATGTTGGCAGGGAAAGAGAAGGTGTGCAGATGGGGAACCAGAGGTGAGGGGCTTTGCGAGCTCCGCTGAGACTGGTGGGGCCTTTGATTCTAAGAGAAACCAGAGAAGATTCTCCTGGTTGTGGAACCGGATAATGTGTCAGTGGCTTTGGGAGCCCTGAGTGAAAGGGAAGTGTTTCCCCTGTGTGTTGCTCATTGGCCAGTGTGAGACTTTAATAAAGGAATGGCCCACCATTCTTTGGCTCCACTGTTTTTTTACTGTCTGCATGAATCTAATGAGAACCTGCATGTGCATGGCCACGATGGTGACAGCCACGACTACTGGCCTTACAGGGCACACCTGGAAAACAGATGAATATTCTATTAAAATTCTCCCCTAAACTCCCAGTCTTTAAAAACTATCAGAACAAAGGACCCAGCATGCTCTCCCTACAGTGGTGGGATTCAGCCTGTTTGATCCAGTCTGGCAGAACTGATACCTAATTTTTTGTTGAGTTTGGTGAACCAGTTGTTAAAATGACACTTGTAAATCAGGGTTCTAAGGTGGGTGCCTGGGCAGCCGCCCAATGTAGACATCACAAGTTTACATTCCTTACTCTTTTTTAACGTTCATCTGCTCAGCAGTGTATTCTAAATGCCCGTAGTAATTTTTATTGATTGACTTTAGCGAGAGAGGAATGGAGAGAGAGAAAGATATAGGAACATTAAGTTGTTCCTGTATGTGCCCTGACCAGAAATCGAATCCACAACCTCTATGCTTTGGATGATGCCCTAACCAGCTGACACATCCAGCCAGGGCCAAAATGAAATCTTTATCATTAGCACTGTCATACAAATTAATAGAATGGCCCTAGACATCGCCCATCAAAATTGCTGTTTCAACTTTCAATTGTCTCCTGTTCTGCAAACATCTCCTCTGAAGAGATCCAACAGGTGGAAGTTATACAACTCATTACCCCCAGTGAAGCCTCAGGGGACCAAAAGAGTACTTTGATCTTAAGGTTTTAGGCTAAAAAATTGCTAGTGAGGATGCCAATCAAGAAGCAATAAGGAAATATCTTTAACAATTTTATTGGTTTTTGTCAGGTATTATTTAATATTTTTTCATTAATATTTTAAAACTTTTTAAGAACGTAATTTAGTTTTGTGTACCTCTTTTATTGTTCTTATTTAAGTATTAAATGCATGAAATAATAAACTACCTTTTGGTATATCATCTTTTTATATAGTCATTAAGGCAGAGAAACAGTTGTTAAATTATTTGAATCCCAGCACTGTCTCCCGCCCAAGAGTAAGCAGCCTGTACACCCACCCCCAGGCATGCATCTCTTAAACTCTAAGGCAACCAGGGCAGCAGTGGGTAGTGGCAGCTCATCCTGGGCTAACCCCCTAAACCTGTCTCCATGGCCCCCTTTTCTCCACTAATCTCTTTCCTATAAGGGTTCTTGTATCCAAGGCAGCCCTGCCTAGGCTGTACTGCTGCTTTTTCTATTCTAGGCCCTTCCTTATTTCACTGTCCCAGCTTTAATAAACTTACTCTTAAGATCACCTGGATTTGTGTTGTAAAATTTTCTCAGCATGGTCAAGAACTCACACACTACCATTTGGCCATAGGCAGACTCCGAAGGCCAGGTCCCCTGTCCTGTAACAGTACAGTATGTCTGCTGTAATGTCCTAGATTATTCTGCTATAGAGAAGGAAGAAGGCAAAAATCTACTTTCTCCTTCACCAACCACATTCTTAAAAAAGGACTGAACTCAGGGAACAGTGGTCCCCAGGCTGGAGGACAAAAATTATTCCAGCTGGTTTAATTATAAAAAAGGCATGAGATAAATTAGCAAAAGAAAATAACCACATTTGATCACATACGTTTGTATGGGACCCCACAGGCATGAGAGGCTCAGAGACAGAAAAGGGACATGGGTATATATGTCATTCTGAGCTAAGGATGAAGTAGGGTACCTTCGAAGGTCACTGCAGGGAGAGCAAGTCATTAGTCATTAGCTGGCCCTGCCCCACAGATAGGGAAAAAGTAATTTCTGTGCTACATTTACCATACGCCAGGCTCCTAATTTAAGTTCTTCTAGATATTTAAGGGAGGAGCATAAGTTTCTCTTGAGCCTGAAGGGCCTTGGTTGTTTTTCACTCAAAATAATCCACATAGCACAGCACAGAGGCACACCTTGGGGTGACTCACTCTGAACTCCGACCCTAGTAACCCATGGACAATGCCCTGAGAGGGACTGGCAGTAGCTGCCAGCACGGGCTGTGGGTGCTGGGGCGGGAATGATGGCACCGACCTGCAGAAAGGGTGAGGGAGAAGACATCCAGAGTTGCACGGGGTAAGACATGCCCGACCTCCAGGGAACCCTGGGGTCAGAGTCTTTAGCAGATTGCTTAACTTCTCTGAAAATGAGCCTTTGCAACACATTTCTGGATCATGGCAGGAATGGGGGGAGAATTTGTAAATGTGAAGAGCTAGGCAAATATAAGCTGTCTGTCCCAACAAGTGGAGAATCTAGACAAATGAAAGCAATCTGGGGCTCGAATGGGCAGGGAGGAGACAGCCATGCCTGGGAGGCGTGTGTGGTCTGCAGGTTATGCCTGCACAACTCCAGGGGATGCTTTCAGGTTGGTCATCACAAAGGATGTGGACTTTACCATGCCAGTGTTCCAGCGGATGCCAGAAAATGTCTTGGAAAAAAGAAGAATTACTCTAATCCAAGTGAAACCATTCACTAAGCGAGCTCATGCTGAGACTATTTGTCCAGGCGCCGTCCTGTCTCTGTATCGTCCTGACCAGGTACCATCTATCCTGTGTGGGCACTGTCCTGTGTGGGCACTGTCCTGTCCGGGCACCATCCCATGCGGGAACCGTCCTATCCAGTCACTGCCCCGTGCGGGCACCGTCCTGTGCAGGCACTGTCCCGCGTGTGCACTGTCCCGTGCGGGTACCGTCCCGTACAGGCACTGTCCTGTGTGGGCACTGTCCTGTCCGGGCACCGTCCTGTGCGGGCACTGTCCTGTGTGGGCACTGTCCTGTGTGGGCACTGTCCTGTGTGGGCACCGTCCTGTGTGAGCACCGTCCTGTGTGGGCACCGTCCTGTCCGGGCACTGTCCTGTCCGGGCACCGTCCTGTGCGGGCACCGTCCTGTCCGGGCACCATCCTGTGTGGGCACCGTCCTGTGTGGGCACCGTCCTGTGCGGGCACCGTCCTGTCCGGGCACTGTCCTGTCTGGGCACTGTCCTGTCCGGGCACTCTCCTGTGAGGGCACTGTCCTGTGTGGGCACCGTCCTGTCCGGGCACTGTCCTGTGTGGGCACCGTCCTGTGCGGGCACCGTCCTGTCCGGGCACTGTCCTGTCTGGGCACTGTCCTGTCCGGGCACTCTCCTGTGAGGGCACTGTCCTGTGTGGGCACCGTCCTGTCCGGGCACTGTCCTGTGTGGGCACCGTCCTATCTGGGCACTGTCCCGTGTGGGCACTGTCCTTTTTGGGCACTGTCCTGTGTGGGCACCGTCCTGTGTGAGCACCATCCTGTGTGGGCACTGTCCTGTGTGGGCACTGTCCTGTGTGGGCACTGTCCTTTTTGGGCACTCTCCTGTGCGGGCACTGTTCTGTCTGGGCACTGTCCTGTGTGGGCACTGTTCTGTCTGGGCACTGTCCTGTGTGGGCTCTGTCCTGTCTGGGCACCATCCTGTGTGAGCACCATCCTGTGTGGGCACTGTCCTGTGTGGGCACTGTCCTGTGTGGGCACCGTCCTGTGTGAGCACCATCCTGTGTAGGCACTGTCCTGTGTGGGCACTGTCCTGTGTGGGCACTGTCCTGTGTGGGCACCGTCCTGTGTGAGCACCATCCTGTGTGGGCACTGTCCTGTGTGGGCACTGTCCTGTGTGGGCACTGTCCTTTTTGGGCACTCTCCTGTGCGGGCACTGTTCTGTCTGGGCACTGTCCTGTCTGGGCACCGTCCCGTGTGGGCACTATCCTGTGTGGGCACTGTTTGTAATATGGGAGAAAATAACCCTAGGGCAGCAGTCTCCTACATATTGTTTGTAAATCTGAAACACAGTTTTGTGTTTTAATTGTTCTTTAACTTAAGTGTATGGCTAGAGGCCAGAAGTAAAAGCATCAATCACTTTCAAAAATGTGTTGAGCAACTTTAGATTAATCTAGAACAGAGTTCTTTCTGGTTGCCATGTGCAAAACCAGGTCCACCATGCCCTTCTACAGAAACAGAACCCTAAAACTATTTAAACTAACATTTTAAAACTGGAGGACTCTACATCAAGTCTAGCTTTCCAGCTTCTCAGGAGATGGGGCTGACCATGCTCCTACCATCCAGGTGAGCCAGGAGATGCCTCCATGGGCCCAGCAGTGACAAAAGATGCTCCACTCTGATACTGTTGGGATACTGACTGTGTGGCAACCTGCACAGTAAACTTGCATCCCCTCAGGTGAAGGTGACCAACAGTCTATAGAAGAGGATGCTGAGACAATTACTCGCCACTTAGAAAAAGGCAGAGCGTGGATGCACCCCTCCTCCCCAGCTCTCTCCCTTCGCCTCCTCCCTGAGTGAGAGGTCCTCATTCTCTCTGCACGTCCTCTCTTCCCTCCATTTCACAGCCTCTTCAAATATTCTCTCTAAAAGAGTCTTCTAGGGCTTTTTGACTAACAATGCCACAAAGAACCACTTCTGGTCCCTTTCTTCCGTCTGTCACCTCCATCGCCCGAGAAATATCACCTTGATCCAGCTCCCACCTGAATAAGGGAACAGAAAAGAAAGGGGAAGGGAAATAATGTAGATTCATATCTAAAACTGTCCAGCCTGGAAACTATTATGAGTGAAATAAGCCAGGCAGAGAAAGAAAAATATCATATGACCTCACTCATTTGAGGAATCCAAGGAATAATGAGAACTGAGGAATGGAATTGAGACAGAGGAGGGATCAAAGGGACCAGAGGAAAGGGAGGACAGAGGGAAAGGGGATGATAGGATGAGATAAACCTGAAGGGAAGGGGGGAGGGTGCTTTAGGGAGGGAGGGAAGGGAGATGTTGAGGGGAATAGGGGGGAGGGGGGATGCATCGGGGTGACCCTAGAATCTATGTAAACACAATTAATTAAATTAAAAAAAAAAAAAAGAAAAATAAATAAATAAATAAAACTGTCCAGCCACATGGGAAACCATTGATAACACTGCTGCAGAGGAGGTAACTACACAAACTTGTTCATAACAGTGGGAGTAAGTGAAAAACATCAGAACTTTAAAAACAAAAGCCCTTTGTGGCCTTCTATGGAATGACAAGAAGGTGACTCAAGGACTTGAAAATAATGAAATAATTGCTTTCTGACGATAAAAAAGCAGAAGTCCACTAACAATAGATGGAAGCTTAGGGACTCGGTGCCACGTCTAAGAGACAAAATAGCTCAATACCAGCAAGACTTCACCCTAATCAGGTGGAAAGTGGAAGACAGCCGAGACAAACAAAACAGAAGAGGGCTCGGTCAGCCAGGGAAGATTAGAATAATGCCATCATGTATGTATGTAGGTGTGTGCAATTCTCTAGTCATCTCAAACTTCATTTTATGTAAAAATCACCCCCAAATTAAAAGTGCAGACTTGGGGGCATTGCTTCAGAGAGTCTGCTTCGATGGTTTTGAGGTCTAGAACACCCCTGTCCTTTTACCCATTAGTTTCTGGGCTTGGGGACTGTGGGTCTGCCCCTGAGGGGTTTTACCTCTCGTGGGGTCTCATGTGGAGGGATAGGGCCAGCTCTGCACTGTGGCTCCACCACGGATTCCTCCTGGCCTCCGTGGGCACCAGCTGGATAATACATGCCCTAGGACTTGCTGTCCTGTACTAATTCAAATTTTAAAATTATCCAGAGAGAAATGACATGTTTACAGCCATTCATTTGCAGCTTGGCTTTTACACTAACATTGTGACAATGAGTTTAAAATTCAAGTCATGCCTTGGCCAGATAGCTCAGTTAGATAAGAGCGTTGTCCTGAAGTACAGAGTTGCCGGTTCAATCCCGAGCAGGGTACATACAGGAACAGATTGATGTTTCTGTCTCTCTCCCTCTCCCTGCCTCCCTCACTAAAATCAATAAATAAATAAAAAAAATTTTAATTTAATAAAAAAGAAAATAAAATTTGAGTCATGAAGCTTTTTTTTTTGGACAATGTCCTCCACTTGGTTTTCAACCTGCTGTCCTTGAAATGCCCTCAGCGTGGAGATAAAAAGAGGAGTGGGTTTAGGTTCTGTCCCATGACGAGTAGTCAAAGGGTCCACATTCTCGCCTGATAATCAGTCTTGTGTTTTTCCAAGTTGTGGTGAGAGCCAGGTGGACTCTCCCGTTAAATGCTGCATGTGCACATTGGAAGCATTGAACGGGGAATCTGAGAAGGCTCACCTGGGCCGCGTGGCTGCCTGGGTGGCAGGTCAGGGGAAGCGGTGGCAAGCTTAAGAGGATGGAGGGACATGGCGGGATGGAATGCAGAGGAGAGCATTCGGGGAAGGGATGAGAGCTGCATCCATTGTGGCATCTCCCAACACAGGAGCAGAAAAGTGTTAGGCAGGAAGAGAGGTGGGGAGAAAATCGAATGACCAGGACAACTTTCTGTCATTAACAAAAACAGTTCGTGACCTGGGAGATGGTTTTGCTGGAGCTACAATCTCCATGAGGTCCTGCCCCTTGGACACCTCTGATCCCATAATTAACTCCGTACTGGGACAAGAGCTGGCTGACCAGCATGTGCACTTCAAGCTGGTCAAATATTGACTTTGCAGGTCAGACAATTGGTTTTAAACACTGGCACTATGACTTAAATTCTCTAAGCCTCATTTACAATAAGGGGTAAATAGTGCCCCCACAGGGCTATTAGAAAGATGAAAGGACACAAGGATGCACAGACAATAGCACCATGCTTGCTGGATTCTGGATAAGAACAGCCTGCTCCCATCATATCTATACTGTGTCTGACAATTGCAAAAATTCCTGAACAGGTGTTCTCCAGCCCCAAGTCACCCAATAAGATAGAGAGGCAAGGAAAGGCTCATTCTAATTTAATTAAGAAAATAACTGTGAGGAACACTGGATGCAGAACCAAAGGGTACAAGCGAGGGGAACCGGCCCAAGGAATCAAAACACCGAAGGCCTGGTCTTGGAAGAGAGAGCCTGCTGGCCAATTCTCGAAACCTGGGTATTTTTGCCTGGTTGTTTATAAACTCCAAACTCATACTTTGACCCATGCATGGCTTGGTGATGTAGAGCTAGAGCTGGACCTCCACCCAATGGCAGCTCCACGTCTTTGTGTGGTAATGCCTCCCCTCCTCCTGAAATTTAATGAAGAGGTGGGAAGGGAACCACATGCCTTCTCATGTTTCACACATCCTGGACTGATGTAGGAGGATGTTAACTAAGCACTGTTTTCTCAGGGAGAATTTGAGAGGATCAATGGATTTCACGGAGCCCTGCTGATTCTTGTTCAGTGGCAGCAAGTAGCACCTAAAGCAACTGAAAAAAACATACTTTAGAAGGAAGAGTTTATGGTCAATATTTTAAGAAAATATAACTAATGATGCCAGTTATAGTATGTAATTATAATAAATATTCAAATTTAAAATTTTATTATTTATTATGGAATTACAATCAAATAGCTGCTACTGAATATTTCTATTCCTCTTCTCCCTCCAAATTTTATATGTTGAAATCCCAAACTTCTAAGGTGGTGGTGTTTGGAAGGGAGACTGGGAGGTAACTAACTTATGAGGGTGGAGTCCTCAAGAATGGGATTTGTGGCCCTGGCTGGATAGTTCAGTTGGTTACAATGTTGCCCATTATGCCAAGGTTGTGAATTCAATCCTTGTTCAGGGCGCATATAAGAATCAGCCAATGAATGCATGTATAAGTGAAACAATGTATTGATGGGGTTTTTTTCTCTCTCTTTCTCTACCTTCCTTTCTCTCTAAAATCAAGAAGAAAATAAAATTAAATAAAAGGGGGGGATTTGTGTCCTTATAAAGGAGACCCAGAGAGTTGTCTCATCCTTTCTGCCATGTGAGGTCACAGTGAAAAGACGACGTCCATCTGTAAACCAGGAAGCAGAACATCAGCAGACACGAGTCTGTCACACCTTGATCTTGGACTTCCAGCCTCTGGGACTGCAGGAACTGTTGTTTGCCCCACCCAATCTTTGGTACTTTTTGTTATAGTGTCTTCAGTGGATTAAGAAAATAGGTTTAGCCTGACCTGTGGTGGCGCAGTGGATAAAGCGTCGACCTGAAAATGCTGAGGTCGCCGGTTTGAAACCCTGGGCTTGCCTGGTCAAGGCACATATGGGAGTTGATGCTTCCAGCTCCTCCCCACCTTCTCTCTCTGTCTCTCTCTCCTCTCTCTGTCTCTCTCTTTCCCTTTCTCTCTCCTCTCTAAAGTGAATAAAAATAATTAAAAAAATAAGAAAATAGGTTTAACTTTTTGTTTAAGTTTGAAGAGGGTCCATCTACCATGTGCTCGGTACTTTAATCTTGCTTCCTGAACGTGGTCTCTTTAGATTCTGGGCATCGTGTTGGGAGTTAGGTGTTATTAGCTCCATTCTGCAGACGAGGCAGAGTTTGAGCTTTTTGTTTGGAGTTTCATGGTGGTCAGGACTGGGCCAGAATATGAAAGAGGAGAGGGTGTGGAGTCCATGTCCACTGTGTGTCCTTCAGTGCAGCTGTGTAATCAGGTTGGGCACCCATGTGGCTGTGGCGCTGTGGTTCAGGTGAGGGAGACGTGGGGGAGGTTCCCGGGCCAGCACCCTGTTACCTGGAAATGGTGGCAGCAATGTCCTGCCCAGGCATGAGCCTTGGAAGCTGTCCCTCTGCTCCCACATGCCCCAGCATGGTGGGCAATTGGGTTCTTACATTTCCTAGTTCATGTCTAGGCCACGAGAAAGCACAGGTCCGGTTTTTTAGAAGAAGCACACAGTCACTGGGAGACGATGAAGAGCTGGGGGAGTGAGCGGAAGTCCAGGGACTCCGCCAGGGAGAGAAGAGACAGAAACTCAAAGTGGGCCTGGACCCTTCCTTGCTGAGACCTGCACGGTCAAGTCCACTGTCGGGTTGCTGGGCTGCCCCCCAGGACCTGCGGGAACCGGGAGGTTTGTGTCTACTTGATGAATAATTCCACGTCTTTTTTTCCTTTTCTCACTCCTTCCATCGGGGAACATCTCTCCTAGTTCTGTCCAGCTGGCAGCCTGCAGTCAATTGGAACCCCGCAGGCCTGGTTTTTCCAGTTGGACCAGAAATGCAGTCAGAGGCGCGTTAACCTCTGGGGGTCATGAGGAGAGATTTCAGAATGCTCCTTCACTAGACATATCTGCGTGCAAGCAAGGACTGAAGTTTTCAGGAACTTTGGATTCAGGTTCCAGGCCCCCCGTTTCCAGTAGTGTGTCTGCCTGCCAATGAGGTGGCGCCAACCTTGGCCGGTGTCCACCTCTGTGCAGGGACTTGGTGATCTGTCCTGTGCCAACGGTCCCAGGAAATGATGAGTCTGAGGAGGCTTTGAAAAGAGAAGAAAGCATTAGACAATGCACAGAACCAAACAAAACCACAGCCCAACCCCACAGGGACAGGTAACTGGGGGCAGGCGGGACGGGATGGGACAGGACTGGCTTTCTTGGTATCAGCTCATTCAGGCTCTTCCCTGTGTCAACAATGGCAAAACAAACTGGCAGTTTCCACAGGACCTGGCTTTCAGCACTGAGGGAGGTGGGGTGGTGCTTATAGGAGCCAGACCCATATTGTGTGGGGACCGAAGCTGATACGATTTGGGGGGACCTTCCTAAAGAAGTAAGATACAAAATTACAAATACACAAGCACATCAAAAGCAGACATCTATTTAAAGTGAGAACAGAAACCACAATAAATTATAAATTCTAAAAAGCTAACAGTATCACAGTTTCACAAATTCAGGAAAATAACGTAAGAGTTTTATGAATTCTATAATAACTTTGTAACTACATTTTTTGGGCACATATATTTTACTTCTTATAACAACAATTTTTAAAAAGCGTGTTTTTTTCATCACAGGTGGCATGGAGAGCACGGCAGCTCTGGCTCCACGTGTCTGGAAACTTTTCTCTCCTGTCCACCCCCAAATGCAGATGCTGCGCACTGCAGGACATATTGTGCTCATATTGTGGGGAGACACCTGGCCTGCATCCTTGCACCCCAGCTGGCACTGTGGGTGGTAGGGACATTTCTGGAAGCCATTCCCACACCTCACAGTTAACAGCAAATTACCTGCACATGACTGCAGACAACATAAAAATTACTCATCCCGATTGACAAGTATCCCCAACTCAGCTTCCCTTTAGCACCCATCCTAATAGGCCCGTGGCAACAGCAGCAGCACCAACAGAACTAGAATGGAGGGAAAGTAAGAGCAGAAAGCAGTCCTTTTGATGGCAGTTTAAATAGCACCTTACTTTCTCAGCATTTGCAAAACGTTATGTTGTGTAAGTATCTGCCCAGGGCTCCAAGACTGTGGTGTCATTAGCTTGCAGGCAAACCCCACCTTGCGCACTGGGAAGGTCTGGAACCACTTCTGGCCCCTCTACAGGGCTGTAAAGGGCTGAACTTGCTGCTGGGGGACAGACACCAAGTCAGCGTGCACCTGCTGGTATGACCTTCACCTGGACCCCTCCAAGCTCTTCCAGCCTCTGTTTCTGCAGTTAATGGGGGAGACAGGACCAAGCAGACCCACAGTGAGTTGGGTATATAGTAGAAAGGCACTCGTAGCTCACTGTCTTTAATTATTATTGCGAAGGAACAGCACTCAGGGTAATGCTCCAGGGTTTTTGGCTTGACCAGTTGGAAGTATGGAATCATTGACTGAGATGAGAAGTAGCAAGACTGTAAGGAGATAATCAGATCAGGTTTGTACAAGTTCGGTCTGCAGCGCATACCTGACGCCCAAGTAGAGACATCAGAGTCCGGAGCTGGACAAGAGGTCTGGGCAGCAGGCCATAATCCCATCTGACTGGTGTCCGTATAGGAAGAGAACATGCGGTCACACAGAGAGACAACAAGATTGTTCGTGCACAGATGGACAGCCATGTGCCCATATGGAAGAAGGTAGCAGAAGAACCAATCCCGCCAACACTTTAATCTCTGACTCCCAGCATCCAGAACAGTGATAGAATAAATTTCTGTTGTTTAAACTGCTCGGTTTGTGACATTTTGTCATAGCAGCCTGAGCAGCCTACTACAAGTGGGGTCGTGGAAACCCATGAGACATTGTGCGTCACGGAGAGTGGGGTCAATTTTGATCATTGTGACCAGGGACTCTAAGTGTCAAGTCAGATGAGGGCTGACAACGACCTTCCTTCCAAATCTGTGTTTTGAATGTTTTCTTTTTTCCTGCAAATGCTTGCAAATAATTGAAAGGTTGCAAAAATATATATATTTTGAATTACATTTATTATTTTTTATTTATTTATGTAATGTATTAATCTTAGAAAAAAAGGGAAAAAGAGAGAGAGAGAGAGAGAGAGAGAGAGATAGAAACAGTGATCTGCTCCTGTATGTGCCCTGACTGGGGATCGAACCGGCAACCTCTGCATTTTGGGATAATGCTCTAAACAACCAAGCTATCTGGCCAGGGCTAGTTCTTATTTTTAAATATTTTTATTTTTGTTTTAAATACTTTAGTTATCTCACAAACAAAATTTGTTGAAGTACCTATAAGATCTGAAAAATCTAAACTTACTAATACAGTGACTTGCAAACTATCTTAAATATTTTAATACTGTTTTTAAAAACTTAGTAAAATTCCATCTTTCAACTGAATATTAAAGTTCTAAATCAGCTCCTCAAAACACATTAAACTGGAATCACAAGTCTAATACGTTATGCTCTTGAATAGCCTAAGTTCTTTTAAACATTACATTTTAAACATCAATCTCACCTGAGTTATTCCTCAACTCAATGCAAATATGCTGGTACTCTTGTCTTCTCATCATCTTTACTGGGGATTTGGTTAGGTCTGTGTTCTGTGGGGCCTGAAGTCGATACAATTTGGGGGCTCTCTTTAAAAAAAAGACAAATTTATAAATATTAAATGCCCTCCAGTCTGTCAGGTCAGGGGCTCAGGCAGTCAGAGGGCCTGCAGCTTAAGCTGCTTTCATTCATTGCATGGTAACTTCAGCTCGGATCTCTGTTTCTCTTCAAAACCTCTCTTAGGGTTGTAAATGACTCATCGAAATCTTTTTCCACCATATAAGAAAAGACGCACTGGTCCATGCTACCATATAGGTGACTGTTGACAACATGATGCCAAGTAGAAGGAGCTAGTGGCAGAAGCCACATATGGTATGATTCTATTTGCATGAGAGAGCAAGCTGATTAGCCTTTACCTAGAGTTGGGCGGGGGGGGGGGGGGGGGGGGGGAGGCAGTGGGGATATATGAGTGAGAACTAAAGGGGGCAGGATTTCTTTCCAAGGTGATGAAAATGTTCACAAAGCGATTGTGATTATGGTTGCACAACTCTGAATATACCGTACTGAACATCACTGGCTTGGACACTATAAACGGGTGACTGGTATGATACATACAAGTAAAGTTGCTGACACATTTTTTTAAACTTTTTTTGAAGACTTTATATTCATTTTAGAGAGGAGAGAGAGAGAGAGAGAGAGAGAGAGAGAAGAAAGAGGAGGGGGGGAGGGCCAAGAAGCATCAACTCCCATATGTGCCTTGACCAGGCAAGCCCAGGGTTTCGAACTAGCAACCCACAAATTTTAAAAATGAATAAAATTATTTAAAAAATGATATTCTAAGCAAGTTGGGATGACCTGCCTAGGCACTGAGGTCATTAACTGACCAGAGCCCACTGGGGGACCCAGCCTGTTGGTGACACTCAAGTGGCTTCCAAGCTCTGAGCACGCAAATAAAAATAAAATTTGAAGCAGAAGGTTGCAATGACTCCTCAGGACTCTACATGTGATAGGAAATCCTAAATTCTACCAGACAGAGCAAACAGGTTACTGATAAAAAGACAAAAATGAGACTGACCAGGCAGTGGTGCAGTGGATAGAGTGTCAGACTGGGATGCGGAGGACCCAGGTTCAAAACCCCAAGGTCGCCAGCTTGAGTGTGAGCTCATCTGGTTTGAGCACAGCTCACCAGCTTGAGCCCTAGGTCACTGGCTTGAGCAAGGGGTCACTCGGTCTGCTGTAGACCTCCAGTCAAGGCACATATGAGAGGGCAATCAATGAGCAACTATAGTGACACAATGAGGAACTGATGCTTCTCATCTCTTTTTCTTCGTGTCTGTCTGTCCCACTCTCTGTCTCTGTCAAAAAAAAAAAAAAAAAAAAGACAAAAATGAGCAGTTATCTTTCCATCACCAATAAGACAGCAGAGGGAAGGAGCTCTCCAAAGCACAGACAAAAAAGAACTGTTGTGCCAACATCTTGTACTCGGTAATGGTGTAACTGAGAGCAAGGGAGAAAATAAAGATATTTTCAGACAATAAAAGATTAATGGAGTTTTCTACTCACATCTCTCATTAAAAAAATATTAACGGAAGAACTTGAGTAAGAAGTCAATTGAACTTGGAAAAGGCAGGTGACTCAAGAAATAATGAAGAGCATAAAAATTGACAAAAATTGCAGGAAATTAGATTTTTTATTGATGAAAAGTGCAACAGGCAGAATAATGTTCCCTCCAAAGATGCCCACGACTTCACCCCCCGACCTTGTGACTCTATGACCTGACACGGCAAAAGGGTCTTTGTAGGTGTGATTAAGGTCACAACCTGAGAAGGGAGAAGGTCCTGGATCATTCAGGTAGGGCCAACCCCATCAGGAAAGATGAGGCACTCTCCAGGGACAGGATAAGAAACAGAGTGACCATTGCAGAAGAGTCATGGAGACGCTGGCCAGTTGGCTCAGCAGTAGTGCATCAACCTGGAGTGTGAAAGTCCTGGGTTCGATTCTTGGTCAGGGTACACAGGAGAAGCAACTATCTGCTTCTCCACTCATCCCTCTTTTCTCTCTCTCTCTCTCTCTCTCTCTCTCTCTTCCCCTTCTGCAGCCGTGGCTCAACTGATTTGAGCGACTCTGAGCGCTAAGGATGGCTCTGTAGAGCTTCCATCTCAGGTGCTGAAAATAGCTCGATTGTGAGCATGGCCCCAGATGAGTAAACCGTTGGCCCCAGACGAGGGTTGCGGGTGAATCCTGGTCAGGGCGCATGTGGGAGTCTGACTCTCTCTCTCCCCTTCTTTCACTTAAAAAAGAAATAAAAAAGAGTCAGAGACAGGCCATACTGCTGGCTTTGGAGACAGAAGGGGACTAGGAACCAAGAAAGACAGGCAACAGAGGCTAGACAAGACAGGGAACGGAGACTCCACTGGAATCTCCAGAAAGGGGCACAGCCCTGCTAACCCCTGAGTTTTAGTCAGTGTGAGATCTGAAACCACGAGATGATAAATATGTATCATTGAACTCACCAGATTCGTAGCAATTTGTTACAGCAACAACAGAAAACAAACTAGTACAGCTAATACAACAAGCAAATGCAGTAAAAAGTACTTGCACATCTTTTGTTGTCATCAGTATTTTGTATATTACATTCAGATGGAATTGATGGCGGGGTGGGGGTGGGGGTAGATGGAAATGCAAATGCAGGAAGGAAAGAATCCACAGGAAATTCTTGTCTGTGAAAGACTGTGTTTTTCAAATGGCCAGTGGTTGATACCCAATCACTGGGTTATTTGGATTCAATTGCATATGTTTTAAAGAGGATAAAACTTCTTATTTAAAATATCAGTATTGCTCTGGCCAGATAACTCAGTTTGTTAGAGCATCAGCCTCATACATAAAAGTTGCCAGTTCAGTCCCTGGTCAGGGCACATATAGAAACAAATCAATGCTTCTGTCTCTTTCTTTCTCTCTCTAAAGTCAATAAATAATTTTTTAATTAAATAATAAATAAACAAAATGTCATTATTCATTGCTTCTTGCTCTTTTGGCTAAGATCAAGTGTGGGAAAATGTTCTTATCAGTTTGATATCTGATACTCCTCTATCCAAGGACAACATATGACAGGGTTTTGGAACAGGGTGATGGCACAGAGGCCTGCTCCATCCACACTGCAGATGGATTTGGTATTACAGTGTCTCCAGGAGAGGTGCACCCCATCGGGGACAATAAAATAATAAAAAGTAAAATAAAAGTCAGTTCTCAAACGATGTTGGGTTTCATACTCCACCAATTAGATGTATGACAGAAGTGCTTAGAAAGAGCAAGGGGGAATGTGGTCTTTCAAACATATTTTAGAAGTTAGACAAGGAAAAATTTGAAGATGACCAGTCCCCGGAGCAGGTAAGAGGTGGGTCTTAAAAGTGATTCTTTAAAGATGGCTTGTAGCCGGGGTGTTTGGGCATGTCCCATCGGGGCAACCCTGCCTTCAGGGAGAGGTTAGAGAACTCAGGAGAGGAGGTCTGGGAGTCCGTCCTCTGGCCTGGACTGACCGGCTTAGCATCCATGATTCCTTCCCCGTCTCCGACCTAAAGCTCATCCCTACCCCTAACATGGCAGGACTCACCATGAAAACCAGAGATGCCTGGGCCACACTGGGGCCACTTAGGTGCAAGTCTCTGGGGATGGATTTTAAGCTCCCAGGTGATTCCAAAGTAAGGCCAGGTGAAAAGCCTCTGCCAGGAGATGACCTCATGGGCAAAGGGTTTGAAGGTATTATTTGGTTGCCATGTAGGTTGGTGGCCAGAGAAACAGGTGAAGTAAGTTTTTGTTAAGTGGAGCCCAACCCTGAGGTCCCCAAGTATCCTCTTCCACAACTCAGATATAGGTCCCCTCTTCTAGCTCATTCTGGGGGTGGGGGTCTGTTCCTCTCTCTGCTTCCCACATGTTGGCCCATCTATGCATAAAGTTCTCCAAGTTTGTCCCTTCTGGGGAGCTGAGGTGGGCAGAAAACAATGGGCTGTTTTTGGTTCTTACCTGGAAAACAGGCATAATTCTGTTGACTTTTGCTTTTGTACCAAACAATAGGCTACTTACTTGTAGCCTAGAAGAAATAAACTTTTAAAGCTTTCTAATGTTTTGTATGTAGTAGATAATATTGTTTGGGGGGGGGGGAGAGAAACTTTCCTCTACCTTCAAGGTCCTTCTGGCTGGTTTAAATAATCAAATAAACGTGACACAGATTAGCAAGAGAAAGTGACCAGATTTACAGAAACCAGAGTCAGAGACCCCTCATGCAGGAGAGGTTCAGAGACAGAAAGGGAACACGGATATATATGACATACTGAGCTAGGGATGCAGTAAGGTATCTCGGCAGCTTCCAAGGGTCATTGCAGGACAATAAGAAGAGCAGGTACTGTGTAAACAGAAGTATGCCTAGCAAATAAAAATGTCAGGAGGTTATCTCTGATAATCTCTTATCCTGGACAAAGCCTTACCTCAAGTTCTTCCAGATAATTACAGAGAGAGACAGAAGTTTCTCTTCATCAGGAAGCTAAAATTGCCTTTACCTCAGATCAGTCTGCATACCACTGAGGCACATGGCATGTTGCAAATTTACTAAAAATACTAAAGTAGCCCAGAGTGTTCTCAATATGCCTCAATTTATAATGCTGCCTCATGTCCCTGAAGATAGGGGATGCTGACCGTTAAAGGCATTTTCATACAAGAAAATCCATAAATGATGGACTCAGATTAAACAGTCCAATCTTCACCTAAAAATATAAAATGCATTTATTTTATTTACACACATTTTAAAAAATCCAATGTCGTATATAAAAATTCCAAATTCCATATCTACCATTCTGTCAATGTAAGAAATTCTAAACCTGTAAGAATTTTTATGAGGTTTTTTAAGTCAAAGTGACAATTGCTGGGAAGCAAAGTCTCAACGGATTGAGAAAATGCTCTGGAAAATAGCATTATCACCACCTATTTTATATGTCAGAATCAAAGGGGAAGTCTTAAGGGGTTACTGAAATCCACTAATGATAGATTAGGGTGTCGGGAGAAGGCAAAGCAGAGAAATCTCTGGTTTGGATAAAATGTAAAATGAATAAACACATATTTCTTTTATATAGGTACGTCTAGGACACTTAATAGTCAACAATCAACACAATAATAATAACAATGAGGGGATTTGTGGTCTGCTGTGGTGGGGTGGTTGTGCCCTGAGGGCTCTGGTGAAGAAAATTACATTTCAAAGGCATGTTACTCTTACCTTCTAAAGATATGTTATCAATATGTTATTGTAGATGCAAAAAAAGACAACAGACAGGCTTCGTTAAGGTAAAGATTGACCTTTGTTAGGGAAAAACACCGCCCTAGGACATGACTACCCACCTTGAGTTGCTTTCACTTAGGAAGTTCTCATTTCAGACCATTCTGTGTGGTTACATGAGGTCTCTGAGTCTGCAAGGTCACGATGCAGGCCTCCCCGGAGCTGGTCAGGTTTAGTATGTGGCCCCTTTTTCATCCACACTTCGATGCAATCATTTCATTCAAACTCTACAATCACACCTGTCATCCCATTTCCTCGCCCCAGGAGCCGGCAGGCACCACGTTTGAGCTGTCTAATAGTTCTCCAGAGCCTGTTAATGGTCTCTAGTTTTGTCTAATCCAACGAACTGACTCAAGCAGGGTGTTGTCACCAGAAACTTGACCCCACACGGTTAAGTATCTATTTATACAACATGCAAATATTTTTCCTTTTTCATTCCTTTTGTGGGTGAATTTATGTAACATAGACACCCCACTGCTTTTAAGGCATTTTTAAGAGCTTATTTTTAACATCCCTAGTCCTCTGAATGTGAGATTATACATCCCAGAATAATTTAATCAAGGTAAGTATTCTTTTTTTTTCTTTATCTTCTGCGAGTGAGTCAATCAGGTCACTACTCTTAGTATCCCAACCGAGCAATGACTGAGGTCATTTCAGGCCACTGTGCTTCCAGGAAAAAGAGGCTTGTTTTTGTACAAAAAAAAAAAAAAAAAAAAAAGGCAGCTGGTGTTATATTTCACAATAAACAATAAAAACATTAATTTAAAAAGCAAGTATGTGAAACTTAACATATGAGAAACTTTATAAGAACTTAAATAAAAGGCAGCCCAATCTTTTCTGGGGATGATTGGGGGGGACACTTGATTTAGAGATGTACCCAGTGACTGCGATCCCTGGGGTCTGATTTCAGGGCACCATTTGCATTGTTTGGAGTTGGCTGTGCTTTTTAGTTGCTGATATCATGCTTTCTACTTATAAATTCCTGTTTTGTTAGTTTTACTATTATCAGTTTAATTTGTTTGGAGTTGCTTGGTGATCTAAAGAGTAATGCATCAATAGAATTTTTGAAGTAGCATTTTCTCATAACAAAACCCTAAACCGCTGGCGTTTCTATGTGGGTCCCAAACCCATCCTGATCAGCAAGGCTTGGAGGGAGGCCCCATCCACAGGAGCCTGCTGTGGTGGTGACAACGTGCAGACTGAGTCCACACAGAGGAAAGCAATCACGACATTTTCTCAAGGAGAGTGTACCGAAATGATTGGTTATTTGAAATTTATAGAGCATTCTGTGTACTATCAAGTGATATGTAGAAGTTGATATTGTTCTCTAATGGAGGCATAAATAAATGTGTGTATGGGGGGGTGGAATGTCCCTTTTCCTCTTTTAGGTTTCTGGTTGCTAAAACAATTAGAATGACATGAGACAGATCACTAGGAGAAAACAATGACATTGAATCACATATGTACACAGGGAGGTGGCATAAGAACAGGGCCTCAAGCACGAATGGGCAGTTAGGCTTCTATGCCATCTTGAGCAAAGAGAAAAAGGTGGTAGTGGGGGGGGGGGTGAACTTCAAATGAGAAAACCATTTATATGGAGTTGGAAAGCAAATGTTTGGTAAACAAATATTTGCTGGGCTGTATTAACAATGAGAGGACTTTGATCAAATGGGCATTGCGAGCTTCCTCTCTGTCTCTCACAGTACATTCATATTAAACTATAGGTACTTATGCAGACAGCCCTTTCCTGGAGCAGGTTCTCTATGGAAATCCTTTAGGCCAAGGGTCCCCAAACTTTTTACACAGGGGGCCTCAGACCGTTGGAGGGCCGGACTACAGAAAAAAAACTATGAACAAATCCCTATGTACGCTGCACATATCTTATTTTAAAGTAAAAAAAAAACAAAATGGGAATAAATACAATATTTAAAATAAAGAACAAGTAAATTTAAATCAACAAACTGACCAGTATTTCAATGGGAACTATGGGTCTGCTTTTGGCGCATGAGATGGTCAATGTGCTCCTCTCACTGACCACCAATGAAAGTGGTGTCCTTTCCAGAAGTATGGCGGGGGCCGGATAAATGGCCTCAGGGGGCCACATGCGGCCCACAGGCTGTAGTTTGGGGACCCCTGCTTTAGGCAAAATGCCAAAAGTTCTTTCTGGCCTTTTGTTTCTTTAAAATAATGAGCACAAATTAATCCTTATGCCGAAGAGACATACAGTATTTTGGGGTAACAGATTCTGTTCCCTTATAATAATATACATGTTTAGGGCGAGTTGAACTTGACTTCTACCTATTTTTTGTTTGTTTGTTTGTTTTGTTTTGTTTTTTTGTTTGTTGTTGCTGTCACCAGGTTCTTTTTCTACTGCAGAATGAAAATGGGTAGAGGTTGGCAGAGGTTGTCTTTTCTCTAATTAATTTATGGAATCAAATAAAATTGTGAGCTAATTAATCTTTGACTTCTATTTTTTTATTTCTAATAGTCCAGGAGATGTGTGCGCAGTGGAGAGGCTAGTTGTGTGTGTACACATGCACATTTGTCCTTGCACAGACATATACAGATGCTTACACATGCATGTACACATACACACTCACATGTTGGTGCATGCTCATACATCTCACATATGTGCATGTCCACATGAATACACATAAGCATGTATGTATGCTCAAACATGAAAACACAAATGCATGCACACACACATCATGCGAACACCCATCATCCCTTGTTTTTTTTTTAACAGTTCTCTAAGTCAAGATTCACTCAGGAACAGTGGATAAGTTTTAAAGTTTGCTGATGACTGGAGGAGGGAAGGAAGAGAGAAGGAACCGGCATGAAGAGTCATGACGAGTTTCATATGCTCCATATATAATCACCCTTTCTCAATTAGATGGAATTATCTGAGATGGTTCGTGTAAACTCTCATTTCTCTTCTCATGAAGAAAATGACTTAAATGATACATCTTGACACTAAAAACTGTATCAAGGTCTAGTTCTCCAGAAAGGGCAAGAGGTTGTGGCACCTGGCACTTGAAACTGTCTGCATTTGGTCCATCATGAGCAGCTCCCAAGCCTGTGACAACGGTTTCATGCTGCCACAGTCAGACTGAGTCCAGAGGAGCAGGACAAGAACTGCCCCAGAGTTGTCCTCAGCCTGGTCAGATGCCCCTACCAGGCATGGGTGTCCTCGTGAGACACAAGATCTCATCCAGGCTTCAAGGCAGCACTCTGAGACATTCATTCGGACTTAAGTAAGGAACTGAGGGCATTATGTCTCTTAGTAGTAGTCTTGGATATGGGGACTTACGAAGGTTTTAAGAGCCGTTATTTTTAATAAAAAGTGTTTACTTTTTTAATTGAAAGTTATTGGGGTAACACTGATGAATGAAATTATATAGGTTTTAGGTATACAATTATATAACATCTCATCTGTGTATTGCATTGTGTGTTCACCACCCAAAGGCAAGTCTCTTCCCATCACCATTTATCCCTCCTTTACCCTCTTCTACCTCCTTCCTAACCCACTTTCCCTCTGGTAATCACCGTACTGTTGTCTATTTCTATGAGGAGATTCTTTGCTTTGCTTTGCTTAATCTGTTCACCTTTTTCACCCAGCTCCACAACCTACCTCCCTTCTGATAGCTGTCAGTCTGTTCTTTGTATCTATAAGTCTGTTTCTTTTTTGTTTGTTTATTTTGTTCATTAGATTCCACATATAAGTGAAATCATACAGTACTTATCTTTCTCAGACTGGTTTATTCCACTTACCACCATATAAAAAGTGTCCTCTGAAATGCAAAATTCTGTAGACTGCCAAGCAATGGTGGTAAAGGGAGTTGTCATGGAAACATATCCTGAAATCCACCATTTCATCTTCTGTCCTCTCCAGACTTAGCAGAAATGATGGTTGTTTCTGACACTCATTATAGCAGCCCTGCAGTTGGAAGATGATTCTCAGAGCTAGAAAACCTAAACCACACACAGAAATCCTAGTTTTCTTGTTAACAATTGGTCAGAATGCCTCGGTCAAAGCCAATCAACACGTGACATTTTCCTGGTGGATGAGGATTGGCTCATCTAATGGATGGACATGTGATTGGTAATAGCCAATGAAACATCAGAAGAGGTTGGCTGGTGGCTTCTGGAAAAGATTCCAAAAAGGATGGCCCCTTTCCTTCTCATTGAATGTTAACATGAATTCACAATTACTGCTGGCAGCCATGATGACCAACAACCTTTAGGAGGAAGCTTATACTGTGATGCAGACTGGAGACATAAAAATACTATTTTTTTTCTTTCTTTAAATCAGATAAGGTCCTAGTAGATCAGGGGTCCCCAAACTTTTTACACAGGGGGCCAGTTCACTGTCCCTCAGACCGTTGGAGGGCCGGACTATAAAAAACGACTATGAACAAATCCCTATGCACACTGCACATATCTTATTTTAAAGTAAAAAAACAAAACGGGAACAAATACAATATTTAAAATAAAGAACAAGTAAATTTAAATCAACAAACTGACCAGTATTTCAATGGGAACTATGCTCCTCTCACTGACCACCAATGAAAGAGGTGCCCCTTCCGGAAGTGCGGTGGGGGCCAGATAAATGGCCTCAGGGGGCCACATGCGGCCCGCTGGCCGTAGTTTGGGGACCCCTGTAGTAGATGGTACATTACAACTGGGATAATTCAGTAGCATTTAATGAACTGTTTTTAAAAGATACAGAAGAGATAAGAGCAGTGCCCACTTGGAGTTAGTATCAGTGGGGACAGCAGTTTCATCCTGGTCCCCACCTCTCAAGTCCTGAAAGGAGAGAGGAACCTTCCAGAACATGAGGCAGAGAGGGCTCTGTGCAGGGGGCCTTCGGAGGAGGTGGACCCATCTGTGGAGGCTGCAGCGCACTACAGGGGACCCTGCAAGACAAGAGCTGGGAGAATAAATGCCCAGCCTCAGTCCCTATTCAGCTAGGAGCTCCTGTGGTTGTGCCCTATTAGCCGACTTCAGCTGGGAACCCACCCGGACAGCCTGCTGAGGCAGACAGCACAGTGGGCTGGGAGGCGGTCAGGTGAATGGAAGTTTCCCAGCACATCGAAGAGCAGCCAGACCTAGAAAGGCTGGACCTGCAGCTGCACGACATGGCAAAGGTCCTCCTTTTAAAGTCACTTTGAATTGGTTTTTCGTTCCTTATTTTTTTAAAACACCCCCCATACAACCTATGCCCCACTAGGATCCTACTTCTTGTGCACATATCAGGCTTTTAGCTGCCTGCTGCTCACTAACTTATCCAGTTTTCTTAGGGTGGTTGGTAGAGCCTTTCAGGATTTTTCAGCCATCCCCTGCCCCCTTCCCCCTTGGCAGCCATCAGCTTTTTCTCTGCATCTATGGCTCTGCTCTGTTTTGTTTTGTTCAGATTTCACATATTAGTGAAATCATATGGTATTTGCCTTTCTGACTTATTTTACTCAGCATAATACCCTCTAGATTGGTGTTTCCCAATGTGGGGCCCACGCCCCACAGGGGGGCAATTCGATAGTTAAGGGGGGCAATTTCAAAATGGACTCCACACGACTTTAACTCTTTCGCCCCGGGCCATTTAAATGCAATGCTAGATACCGGTGCCAAATTTAACAAAAAATGCAATTCTTAAATAATTGTGGTAAATAATTATTAAGTATAATTTCGTTTAATGGGACCAAAATATCAACTGGGTGATTGGCATCGTCAAGTAAACTTCGTCCTGGGTTCACCGCAGAGCATGCCGTCTGCCGCGGGGAACCCCGGACGTTTTAAAAACTCGCTAAACAACGCAGTTATTCTCACCTAATTGGCCCATCGCAACTTCTGTAGTGTTTCACATCATTCAGTTGGTGTTAATTTGAAATAAGTGTCAGTCAAAACTGTTGTAAAAGCTTGTTGATTTAATAAATATACATATATATATTGCATAGATATAATTGGTAAGTATTTGATTTTATGTTTATCAATATTAAACTCTTTTTTTTTTTTTTCTGAAGCTGGAAACAGGGAGAGACACTCAGACAGACTCCCGCATGCGCCCGACCGGGATCCACCCGGCACGCCCACCAGGGGCGACGCTCTGCCCACCAGGGGGCGATGCTCTGCCCATCCTGGGCATCGCCATGTTGCGACCAGAGCCACTCCAGCGCCTGGGGCAGAGGCCACAGAGCCATCCCCAGCGCCCGGGCCATCTTTGCTCCAATGGAGCCTTGGCTGCAGGAGGGGAAGAGAGAGACAGAGAGGAAGGCACGGCGGAGGGGTGGAGAAGCAAATGGGCACTTCTCCTATGTGCCCTGGCCGGGAATCGAACCCGGGTGCTCCGCACGCTAAGCCGACGCTCTACCGCTGAGCCAACCGGCCAGGGCAATATTAAACTCTTTATTAAGTACTTCTTGCATTGGGGCTAGAAAGCACTAATATTTTATAAATATTATTGGGGCTATAATAGTGCATGCACGACAATTTTCATTTTAGAAGCATAACTTTCCAGAAAATTTTGTCAAGTGGAAAAAATATAGATACCTTTTGATTTGCGGTGGTAGTGTAGTAAATGTGTTATATACATTTAAATAAATATGAATTTTTAGTATACGTTTACTCTATGTCACATTGAATATATTTTAACACATATTTTAATATTAGTTTTTAATTGATCTTATTTTTATTATAGCCCATAGTAAAATGAGTGGTGCAAGCAAGAAAAAAACTCGTCAATATTCGAGGAATATTTAAAATTTGGGTTCATACCCGCTGTTCACGATGAGTGGATTCCTTTTTGTCTTTTATGCCAGCAATGCTTGACCAACGAATCAATGAAATGAGGTCGTCTTGAGGCGCATTTGAAGGTGAAACATAGTGCTCATATTAATTCAGATTTGAGTTACTTTAAAATTTTAAAGAAAAATTTTGAAAAGAGAACAACATTAAAGTCTCTATTTACTGCTCATACTTCAACTAATAATAGTGTTCTTGAAGCTAGTTATCAAATTTCTTTATTCATCGCTAAAACTGGAGAAAATCACACTATAGGAGAAAATTTAATAAAACCGTCAATATCAGCATTTCTTAAAACGGTTCTTGAAAAAGATGACAAAGATGTAAAAGCTATGCCACTCAGTAATAATTCTGTTAGCAGAAGAATAGACGAAATGAGTGAGGATATTGAAAAACAATTTATTGAAAAGCTGAAAACAAGAAAATTCTCCTTGCAAATGGATGAATCAACTTTGAGAGACAGTGAGGCAGTATTGATAACTTACGTAAGATATATTGATAAAGGACATTTTGCTGAAGAAATGTTGTTCTGTAAAAGATTAGAAAGCACCACTACCTCCAAAGATATATATAATAAGCTAAAAAACTACTTAGATGTCATTGATATACCAATGAAAAATATAACATCTTGTGCTGCAGATGGTGCTCCCAATATGATGGGCAAGAAAAATGGCTGCTTAAAATTGATGAAAGATGTGAATCCAGAAATGATTCTTGTGCATTGTGTTATTCATAGGGAAAACTTGGTAGCTAAAAACATCTCGCCTGTTCTGAATGAAGTATTACATACAGTAATAAAGTGTGTTAATGCTATTAAAGCTAGTGCCAAATGTGAGCATCTTTTCAAGCTATTTTGTGAAGAACAAAATGAAGACCATGTGAGACTTTTACTTCATACTGAAGTAAGATGGCTATCTAAAGGAAACTGTTTGAAAAGACTTATGGAACTGTTTGATATTCTTAGTGATTTTTTAAGCGACAAACCTGAAATGAAGTATCTGTTAACAATAGATGGTAAAGCATTTGTGAGTTATTTAGCCGATATCTTTGAAAAACTAAATATATTAAATAAGCAAATTCAAGGAACAAATAAAACCCTTATCAATGCAAAAGCAAAGATATTTGGTTTCATTACCAATATTGAGTTATGTCAGAAGCATATTAACAACAAAAACTTTAAACAGTTTCATTGGCTCCAAAAATGTGAAGTAACTGATACCGCTTTACTTGTTATTGTCAATCATTTGAATATTCTATCGGCTGATTTAAAAGAAAGATTTTCTGATTTAAAACAAATTGATTTCCCAACATGGATGATGCAGCCAATGTTAGTGGATTTGTCTGATATATCAACTATGCAGTATCAAGAAGAACTCGCAGAATTGCAAAATGATGAGTCAGTTAAAGCTTTATTTAATACAAAGGAGTGATGGCATGGCTTTGTGAGGAAACAGAAATCAAATACCCAAATTCAACCAAATGTGCAAGAAAACTATTGCTACCGTTTCCATCTTCATTTTTAGCTGAATGTGGATTTAGTGCTGTAAATGATTTACTGGTAAAAAAAAGAAATCGGCTGGATATAACACAACGTGGAGACTTGAGACTAAAGCTAACCAAATTGGAACCTAATATAAAATCTCTGTGCAGCAAGCATCAAGTGCAAGGATCACACTAAATTAAAATAATAAATTAATATAGAAAAATCTGTATTAAAATTATTTGGAATTTAAATTTCTGTTTTTCATTATATGTTTTGAAATTTTATTTACTGTGTTTTGTTAACAGTTTCATAGTGATTTCTTCCTAGAACCTATCATTTATGTTTATTAAGTGAACAAATCAATTTTTTAATGTTAAAAATTATGTATGTTACATAGGGGGGGACATAAAAATTTTAGAAAGGTTAAGGTGGGGCATGGCACAAAAAGGTTGGGAAACACTGCTCTAGATCCATCGTGCTGTTGCAAATGGTAAGATTTTATTGCATTTTATTGCTGACTAGTATTCTAACATAGATCTATGCTATATATCTATCATAGATATATATGTCATGTTTTCTTTATCCATTCATCTATCAGTGGATACCTAGGTTGCTTCCATAACTTGTCTATCACTTACAATGCTGCAATAAACATAGGGATGCACATATCTTTTATAATTAGTGTTTTTGTTTTCTTTAAATAGAAACCCAGAAATGGACATGCTGGGTCATAATACAGTTCTATTTTTAATTTTTTGAGGAACCTCCATACTGTTTTCCACAGAGGCTGCCCCTGCCTTTTTTTTTACATCCTCACCAGCACTTGTTGTCTATTGATTTATTGATGATAGTCATTCTGACAGGCATGAGGTAATATTTTATTGTGGTTTGATTTGCATTTCTCTGAAATGCATTGAGCATTGTTTTATATGTCTGTTGGCTAGCTGTCAGAAACCGATCAACAGCTGCTGATTGACACAGTCACAGCAAAGAAGATCAACAACTGCTGGTTGACACAGTCACAGCAAAGAAGATCAACAACTGCTGGTTGGCACAGTCACAGCAAAGAAAAGGCGCAACGATACTTCCCCCTTTAACTTTTTGAATTAATTTGATTTTTTATCCCCCCTTTTCTGGGGGTGTGTGCTATCATTTTTGGCACAGGGATAATAGCACTGTGCTTTCCCTGCAGATTCATAGTAATTTCTTTGGAAATGAGACAGAGAGTGTGAGTTCCACAGAAAAGCCTGTAAGCCCCTTTACCTGGGCTCATAGACATAAGAGGCTATGATATCCCTCAAAAAGGGTTAAGTTTGTAGGAGCATTCCTTCCTATTAATCATGTTAGAAAAAAATAGATTGTGACTTATGAATAGGTAGGAAACAGTGACTATACACAGTAGCACCTTTCAGCCTTCATTTAATCCATTACTTTACCTCCCTAGCCTTTTCATGTGGTAGAGTAGAGAAACTTTCCTTTCTTCTCACATACCTGATCTGCAGGTGGTGAAACACTCTGAGAAAAATAAAGTTAGAACTTAACTAGTATATGAATATAGTAGGCAAATAAAATTTGGCTAGATAATAGGATATTAAGTAGTTATTAATCAATACTGACCTTTTAGAAGTTTGCGCCAATATTGTTATTGCTGCTCAAGTTATTGTATAACTATACTTAGAATGACTTACCACCTGATTTATAGCTTATAGAAATGAATTAACTGTTGCCTAGAAATATGTAACCGTAGTGAAACAAAAACAATTATTAATCAATGTATTCTGAATACTATGTAATTGTAACTTAGTGTGTGTGTATAAAATAAAGCTAGACTAGCCATTGGCAGAGATGCCTGGCAGTGAATGCTAAAAGAATTTGGCTCGCTCACTCATTTCACACTGACACCGTCTCTTCCTGTGGGACCCCTGGATTACCCCCGGGGCTGGACCCCAGCAGCTAGCTATACGTTCTCTTTGGAGAAATGTCTATTCATTCCTCTGCCCATTTTTAAATTAGATTGTTTGGGGGGTTTTTTTGGTATTAAGTTGTATGAGTTCCTTATATATGTTGAGTATTAACCCTTTATTATATATATCATTGGCAGACATCCTTTCCCATTTAGTAAGTTATCTTTTTTTTTTTTCTGAAGTTAGAAATGGGGAGGCAGTCAGACAGACTCCTGCATGCACCCGACCAGGATCCACCCGGCACGCCCACCAGGGGGCGATGCTCTGCCCATCTGGGGTGTCACTCTGTTGCAACCAGAGCCATTCTAGCATCTGAGGCAGAGGCTTCAGAGCCATCTTCAGCACCCGGGCCAACTTTGCTCCAATGGAGCCTTGGCTGCGGAAGGGGAAGAGAGAGACAGAGAGGAAGGAGAGGGGGAGGGGTGGAGAGCAGATGGGCGCTTCTCCTGTGTGCCCTGGCTGGGAATCAAACCCGGGACTCCTGCACGCCAGGCCGACACTCTACCACTGAGCCAATCAGCCAGGGTCAGTAAGTTGTCTTTCTGTTTTAAATTTGTTTCTTTGTTTTTGTACCCCAAAGCATCCTAATATGCATACATAAAATATTTCATAGCTATTCTAGAACAAAAGTAATGTTATGGGCTAGAAATAGAATAAGAAAGCTCAAAAGCTTACTGGCCTATTGGTGCCAGGCCTAGACACCAATGGCACCCTGTATGTGGCAGGAGTGTGGGGCCAGCTCTCTGTAGGAAACAGAGCAGGGGCATGATCTCACTCTCACGAACATAATGCTTTGGATTGCTGTCAATAAAGACTGTTTGACCTTGGAAGAGAGTGGAGTTAACCACAAGCTTACCAGCCATGATACTCAGGAAAAGAAAGAGGAGCCCTAAGGAAATAAAACAATAAGAGATTGCAAAATAATGTTTTAAAGCAACAGATAAAAATTAATGCTTTGAAAACATTTCCACTAAGTGCAACAAATGAAAGACTGCTCCTGAGGAAATCTAAATAAAGAGCAATTATCAAAGGACTTCAATTTATTGAGTGTGATCTAAAAAGAGACAGAGGAAAAGATAATACAGTAATAGAAACACATCCACAATAGGAAACCTGGGAACAACTCAAGCAGCTATAAATTAGTATTTTCTGAACACACTGAAAATATTCAGAGGATTTGTGGATAATTTAAAGAACCACTTGCTTATATTTCATCAGGGCCTACTTCTGCTGTTCATATCAAGAAGAAGTAGGTTTTTAATATGACTGATTGGAAATTCTGGATATTTTTTTTAAAAAAACTGTAAATATTGAAACAAACAAACAAAAAAATCAGGATAAATCCTAAAGTAGACACAGTTAAAGAGAAAATCAGAAAAATAGACGCTCGTACCAAGGAATTAATGCTAACAGGACAGAGAGACAAAAGAAATGAAAAATGTGAAAAAGACTTAAACAATATGGAGAATAAAATGAGACAGTCCAACAGACATCTAACAGGAGTTCCAGGATTAGAGCCTGGATTAGAGCCTGAAAAGATCAAAATTGAAGAAAGATATTATTTTCCAAATAGAAAGAAAACACCAAGGAGCGAGCAGGGTACCTAAAAATAAACCCACAATCAGATGCATTGCAGTAAAACCTCAGAACATCAAGGACAAAGAAAATCTAAAGGCTTCTAGAGATTAAAAAAAAAAAAATAGGTAACTTACACAAAGAAACACTCAATAAACATCACACCACCCAGATGGAAAGTGGTGATTGAAAAACTTTCAAAAGGCAGAAGAAAATGACTTTCAACCTAGAATTCTGTAAACAATCAAACTATTATTGAGATTAAACATACAATAGACTGCAGAGTGTAATGCAGACTTTGATGAAAGAACTACAAAATCAGTGGCTCACGGCCTTGGATGCTCACTAAGCCACCTGGGAAAATCTTCAATCCCAGGGCCCAGGCCACATTCCAGAGCCAAGTGTCAGTTCTTTTTAGTTGTCCCAGGTTATTCCAATGTCCAACCAGGGTTGAAATCACAGTTCTACTTAAAATTTCAGGTAGAAGAAAAACCTAGGAGATTTTATTAAGAGCAAACAAATCAGCGATCTTCATCAGTTAATGTAATTGACTGTTGTTTGGGAGAGGAAAATAAACCCTCTGCAAGTCCTAGTGGTCCAGGTGAATTAGCTATGGGATCATCTAAATTCCGCTTAGTTTATTCTATCCCAAGTGAATTTTTCTTATTCATGTGTCAAGTATTTAACATCTGTTTTGAGAAAGAAGGTCAGTTCAGTCGAGTGATTTTGTGACGACCACGGGTCACAACCAGGCTGCACACTAGAAACTCCTGGGGAGTGTTTTGAATATGTTATCCTGGGAGTTCACTTCCCAAGGTTCTGCTTTATTCCATAAGGGGTAAGGCTGCAAGTCTCCCCACAGGTAGCCCAGCTTGAGGACCACTGAGTTGGGGATTCTCTCTGCCAAGGACCCCAGGAGAAGCAGAGAAGGCAGAGCATTGAGTATGATGAACCGTCCTGGAAATCTCTTAGAAATTGTGGGTTGCTGAATCTTTTAAACAGTACAAATGTGGCTCATTTTCACAATGATGTAGACAAAGAAATTTATGCATTAATCAAATTAGTATTTTTTGAACACACTGAAAATATTCAGAGGATTTGTGGATAATTTAAAGAACCACTTGCTTATATTTCATCGGGGCCTACTTCTGCTGTTCATATCTGGAACCACCATCATGGCCGGGTAACCGTGGCTCAGAGCTCTTATCTCAGCTGTGTTCTTAGTTGGGGGACTTTGAACAAATCAGTTTATTATTTAGTGGGGTCACTTCCTTAAGAGTTAAGTGGCAAGCCTGTCCAATCCCTGTGTCTGTGTGGTTATAGATTAATTTGGTACTGAGTTCTCGGGAAGGCACCGGGTAGTTAAAGAGGATAAAGTGGCCGCCTGAGCCTTGTGACCTTTGTCCAAGTACTTCCCTTTATTCATTCCCACATTTCCACAGAACCCCTGCAGCCTCTTGCCCGAGATAAGCGGATCCAGGGTGAGGAAGAGAGAATTTCTGCCCCGAAACTTGAACTCTGTCTCAAATGACCATTCTTGGAACAGGTATTGCTCACGTCACTGCCTAGGAAATCAGACAAGGACACCACATAGTCTGGAAGGCAAGCTCATAAGAGGGTGTTTTTATAGGGGCACTCAAATCAAGGCGTTTATTAACACAGCTCTCCTCACCAATGGCATCACTGGGCTGTGGTGATACCTTGTCACTAAAATAAGAGCTAGTTAACTTTTGAAGGGTTTTCACACCTTCATAGGCATGGAAATCCCTCAAGCACGGGATGTACATTGTAGACCTCCTGGGTCTACTCTCAGGGGCTATCAGTGGGTCTGGGGCAGGGCCTAGAATCAGCATTTTAAGCCACAGTCGTGCTTTGAGGAACAGCACACCGTTCCCTGCAGGTGTACTTGTTTCCTCCTGCTTCGGCAGACTTTCTCCTCCCCCTTCCTCCTGTGGTCCTGTGAGTCTTCTGATGCCTACATCCTCTGAGCAAGGGTCACTTCTCCAGTGCCCTGAAATCCACCACACAGGTGCGTAACGGCTGTGGGACTAAGCAACTCTAATTTATTGTTTCCTTCCTGGGACATTTTACTAGTATCAAAGCTTTGTTACTGGAGACTCAATTGCCATGGGTGACAGCTGTCACCATGACCAGCCATCCATCAGGGAACCCAAGGCTGTGGCTAAGATGCAGCCAACAGTGTGCTATAGGGAGAGCTGGGTTATCTGTATGTGTCTGAGAATGGTGGACTGCTTTGCTTCCATCCTTACAGTGACAATTGGCTTGCCCAGGCCCCAGCTCTGAGACAGAACCTGGTCCAGGCCCCTACTCCAGGCAGTTCCACCCAATATCTTCATTGTTCCACCAAACTCTTCCAAGATTTGTGTTGGTCAAACTCATCCATGTTTGGGTGCATGTCAAGTGTGGCTTCCCACATCTGAGGGGCTTCCATCAACACAGAATGTCTGTGATACATTGACTTTCTGGGCCAACAAACCCACAATCTGTCTAAAGCCTAGGTCTGTGGCGCTCCTGAGATATGGAGAGGCCTGAAGTTCCCCTTGCTAGCAGAGGGGCTAAACCTTTGACCTAGGGCAGAATTACTCACACTTCTCGGGGTTGCAAATATACCTCATGTTTCTCAGGAGGGTAATGGGTTTACAGTTCTCTCTCTCTCTCTCTCTCTCTCTCTCTCTCTCTCTCTCTCTTTCTCTCCCCCCCCCCCCCGCCACCTCTCAGATTAGGGCTTCCATTGGTCTATCTGGCCAAGATCACAGATCTGGAGGCAGGAAAAGAATGTGAACCAGGCCAATGTCAGCCCCACACCACTGTACCTCACTGGCCCCTAAGCGATGTGAATAAGGGAGGGCCGGGGACTGGGTTTGAGAACCCACTGTGGTGGCCAGAATGAGCCCTGGGTGGGTCGTGAGCACCCCGACTAGTGGCAAGAAGTGCTCTGGAGGGAAGACATTCTTCCTAGATTTTCACTCTCCTGCAGTTTCCACGGAGTTCCAGGTGCACGCCAGATGGCACACCTTGAAGGGTAGGGGTGGTGAGAAGCTGTGGGTGGCGGTGCTGATTTGGGAAGTTGACTGGGAGGTAGGAAGGAGATCCTGTGAAAACTGGAGGGAACCTCAGGGCTATGAGAAGGGGAGAGGGAAGGGGGACAGGTGAGAGAAGAGCCTCGAAGAGGGAGAAGCCTGTCAGGGGTCCCCAAACTTTTTACACAGGAGGCCAGTTCACTGTCCCTCAGACCGTTGGAGGACCGCCATATACAGTGCTCCTCTCACTGACCACCAATGAAAGAGGTGCCCCTTCTGGAAGTGTGGCAGGGGCCAGATAAATGGCCTCAGGGGGCTACATGTGGCCCACGGGCCGTAGTTTGGGGATGCCTGCTATAGATAATGGTGTTTTCCATCAAGGTGGGAGGGAAAAGAGGACATGCGTGAGCATCACTGAGACAAGGAGACGCAGTGAGGAGAGCTGGGTGGTGACTGATGACCTGGGTCTTGTGGACGGGAATTTCCACACAGAGATCTCTGGAACACACACACCTCTTCCTCCTCCTCCCCCTCCCCCTTCTTCTTTCCTCCTCCTCCTCTTCCTCCTCCTCTTTCTCCTCCTCTTCTTCCTCCTCCTTCTTCTTCTGTTCTTGTTCTTGTTGTTCTTCCTTCTGTCTCTCATGAAGTAAAAAGCTTCACTTTTATGTAGCTTCCAGAAAGAAGTATATATATATATAAATATATTAACTAATCTCTTCAATTTTAGACTTAATACCTATTTCCAGCTTGAGGATCATGATTTTCTGTTAAGTACCCATTTAAGAGTGTACATTTCAGCCTGACTGGTGGTGGCACAGAGGAAGAGCATCAACCTGGGACACTGAGGTCCCAGGTTCAAAACCCTGAGGCTGCCAGCTTGAGCATAGGTTCATTAATATGATCCCAGGGTAGCTGGCTTGAGCTGAAAAGTCACTGAATTGAGCCCAAAGGTCACTGGCCTGAGCAAGGGGTCACTGGCTTAGCTTGAGTCCCCTGGTCAAAGCACATATAAGAAGCAATCAATAATCAACTAAAGTAAAACAACTATGATTGAAGCATCTTATTCTCTCTCTCTCTCTTTAAAAAAAAAAAAGGTGCACATTTCAGCATGTCCTGGACATGGTTTGTGGTCTCTGCTGTCAGGGAGTGACCAGGCGGAAGGAGGTGCAGGGGGTTTGCTGTCAGACCTGAGTTGGGCTTGAACTCTGACCCTGGTCACCTTCACCTCTCCCAGTCCAGTTTCTTGCTGAACAAACTGGAGTGGTTTGTGCAGGATCACAGGAAGTGCCTACATACCACTTGCCCCCTCAGTGACACCTGCCTACATTTCTCCACCCAGTTTAGCAAAGTGGTTTCCAGGGGTGACTGGAGTGTTTATGAACCACTTGTTCCTGGAAACCAGAGCTAAGTGTAACTCCTCAAATGCCTGCATGTTTCCTCGTTAAATCCGGGGTTTTGAAGGGTTCTTTTTGTTTTGCAGCTTTCTCCTCAAATGGCTTTTGGTGGATAGTTAGTGCAGCGTGAACTTCCTCAGGGCGTTCCCGTCATCTTCCTCCTCCCACGGGATTCATCATCCTGACAGCCACCTGGACTTCCTGGTGCTGCAATATGACCCTTCACGGAGGCACGTTCTATGCAGAGCTGTTACCTATTGTCCATTTCCCCCATTATCCCTTCCTCTCCCCACAATTCTGCCATAAATTCCCCCCCTGAGAATATCATTCAAATGTTGGTATTGAGATCTGTATTGTTTCAGTCCAAAAAAATTGTCAAACCAAGTCTCATTATATAACGTCTGTTGCAGTTTTTCAAGCAATTACCAATGCACCTTTTTAAAAAAAATTCTTTTCTTTTTAGAAAGAGGAAGGAAGAGAGAGAGATCAATTTGTTGTTCTGCTTATTTATAAATTCACTATTCGATTTTTGTGTGTACCATGACTGACCAGGGATCAAACCATAACCTTGGCATAGCAGTACAACGCTCTAACCAACTGAGCTACTGGCCAGGGCACCAATGAATTTTTTTAAGTTATGTTCCCAAAGGTTGTGTTTAAAATCAGCTGTCAGGCCTTGGCTGGTGGCACAGTGCATAGAGTGTCATCCTGGAGTGCCAAGATAACTGGCTTGATCCCAGGGTTGCCAGCTCCATCCGAAGGGCACTGGCTCACTTGACCCTGAGGTTGCCAGTTTGCACGCGGGTCAGGGCATGCATGAGAAACAATCAATGGGTGCAGGACTAAGTGGAACAATGAGTTGATGCTTCTTTCTCTCTCTTCCTCTTCCTTCTCTTTTTCTCAAAAGAAGAAAATCTGGCAGAATTCCCCACTTGTCATTAAGATCTACTTCAAATGACACAAAGTTCAGTGCTTTTTAAATTGTATACATTCTAGGACCCACTTACTCTATTATGTGTTCTTGTCGCAGTATAATAAAAGTGACTACAATTCAATGAAGAAAATTGAGTAAATACCTGTTTTAGATGGGCTTTTAGATTTAATGCATGGAGACTATGGTGAAAAGGGAAAGGTGATCAACCCTGTGTCTAAGTGTGTCCTCATGCTGATAAAACCATCGGTGCTTTAGAATAAGAACAAAGCACTCACTGCAACTGCGCCCCTCCAGCCCCACGCACTGCTCGCTCCTCCTGCCTCAGAAATCCTGCAATGCTCTTCCCTCTCCCTGAACACTAGTCCCTCCTCCCTCCTCTTTGCCTGAATCACCCTCCACTCTGGTGACTGGGCTACCACCATCCCATCTTGTAGATGAGAAAATTGAGGCTTAGTGAGAACAAATCTATTGTCCAAAGGCCAACAGATGGTGAATGGTCAACCCCAAATTCTAAAGCCAGACTCTTTTTTTTTAAGATTTTTTAAAAATTTATTCACTTTAGAGAGGAGAGAGAGAAAAAGAGAGAAGGGGAGGAGCAGGAAGCATCAACTCCCATATGTGCCAAGCCCAGCATTTCAAACCTGTGACCTCAGCATTCCAGGGCTACCCTTTATCCACTGGCCGCCACAGGTCAGGCTAAAGCCAGACTCTTAACCATTGAGCTAAAGACTTCCCAGTTTTTATTCTGAAATGATATCTGGCTTTGGCTGAGTAATCCAGACAGTTGTCCTAAAACTGACTTCCCTTTGGGCTTCTTGAACCCTGATTTGTAACCCACAAGGCAAAGGGACAGCAGAGCCCTGTCAGGCTCCTCCTGGGAGGAAAGGAGAACCCAAGAGCCCAATTCTACCACTCTCTCCTCAGTCACTACGTGGAACTCACTCTCATTCTAGAGCTCTCTGCTGCAGGTTTACTGTGGGAACTCACTGGGACAAACCAACAGAGCACTTAGGACAGGAAGTCCTTCGTTTGGCAGCCCGGCCTCCGGGTGGCCCATGCCAGCTCCTGTGACACCAGTGTCCCTCACGGAGGGAAAACATGTTCTGTGTCCTTCTACCTGTGAGAGGGGCTTTTAGCTGCTTCTGTAGTAAAATTAAATGAATGAAGGAATGAATGAGTGAATTAATTTTTAGCAGCCTTGCAATAATAGCCTGGGTGCTACTTTTAGAGATTGGTTTCTGTGTTAAACAGGATTCTGTCATGAAGTACAACTTATTACAATCCTTATCAGTTTCTTATACTTGAGTGAGAATTAGTAGTGGCTTGCCCTCCTCCTGCTTGTTGGCAGTTGACAGTATGGAAAGAAGGCTGAGGGGTCATCTGGGTTCCACAAGGCTGAGGGATCTAAAGTGTCAAAAGGAAATGGAAAGAGCCTGAGTACAACCTTTGTCTCATTTACAATCTTTGCTGGACTGTCCCACCTCACCTGAAAGACCCAGACAAGGGACCTGGTATCCAAGAGCCATAAAGAGTTAGAACCATTGAAGAACCAAGTCTGGTTTTAGGATCAACTCACTCCTGCCACTCCCTCCTCTGGAGCAGGTGGCACTGAGCAGCCACACTCTCTACCCAGGGGACATGGGCATGTATTTATCCAGGAACCCTAAGAGGCTCCTATGTGCCCCATTGCCCTGCTCTGAGGTTTGTGTGTCCCCAGACAGTGTGTCTGTGATCGAATGGGCTCCAGGATGAGAGTGAGCAGGCCAGCCCTCTGTTGACCAGGCTGCAAACACCTCATGTCTCTCAGGAGGAGGTTTATTAGAGGGGATTGGGTGATGCTCTGGCTGCTCCATAAGGAGATAATGAATGGAGTGCTGAGGAGTCCACCTGTGCTCCTGGGTTGAACCTGAGAGGCAGATGACCAGTGAGCAATTGGAAGAGCATTTCCCCACAATCAGGTACCTCCTGATGCCTCCTGAGCATTTCCCCTGCCAACCTGCCTGCTCTTCCCGGTAGCCAGCCTCCCAACTCCCGGGGCCCTCTGCTCATTGTCTCTCATCACAGGTGTGCACTGGGGAGGGACTGGGATGGACAAGCCCAAGGACCCAGCCTGTGGACTTTGCCAACATGCTGGGAACCAGCAGTTCTGGAATTTACCTGTCTGCTTAGTCACTGACTGACTACCTGTCTGGAAGCCAGCTGTCTGTTTGCTGAGCTCATTCCATAAAATGAAAATAGTGTTCCATCTACTTTACAGAAATGTTATGAAACAAACCTAGGATTTCAGAGCACTGTAAAGTAGCCTGAAACTCCAAGTTACAATTAAACGTTGTTAACTATAATGTCGACTTGCATGAGCCTTCTTGACCCGCCCACTCAATGCTGGGTGCACAGGTAAGAGGGGAATAAGCACACCATGCACTCCTATGGTAGGCTTGTTCTATATTAGAAGGCAAAACGTCTCTTATGAGAAATCATGACCACATGGCTTAAGTTCTCTATGTATGTGATTCCCAAATTCTCAGGCAGCAAGTTGAATTTGAAGTGTTTATAAGGTCCTGGGTGAAGGGAGGCATGAGAGTCAAGGTTCTCCAGAAATCACATCTGCAGCCTGGCCTCAAAGTATTTGCATAGATAAAGTTTCTAGAAAAATGAGCAGTCCACAGTTCAATACATACATACATACATACATACATACATACATACATACATACATACATATATCTATCTATCACAGAATTTACAAGAAAAGCCAGTAAAAACCACAGACAGCAGGATAAGACCCACAGAGACTTCAGACCTTTGAATGATCAGAAGTCTATATTGTAAGTATGTTTGTTTCCTTCACATTAAGACAAATAAAGCTTGAACATATAAACATATTAAAAAAAGCAGTTGTGCCCTGGCCAGATAGCTTAGTTGATTGGAGCCTCGTTCTGGAGTGCAGAGGTTGCCGGTTCAATCCCCAGTCAGGGCACATACAGGAACAGATCAATGTTCCTATCTCTCTCTCCCTTCCTCTGTCTCTAAAATTAATAATATAAACATTAAAAATAAAAAGCAATTGCGCAGATTTTATAAAAAGTGCTTAGCGGATCACCCAGAACTTAAAATGTCAGTAATGAGAATGTAAAACCCCCTGGTGGCAGAGGAGGGAAAGGTCTTCCTTAGAGCTCCAACCAATAAACAAGAAAGGAATGAGAGAAATGGAAAACGTCCATTTGTCCAACAGCACAGAGATCACTGTTTCAAGCAAGCTGATCAATGGATGCTAAAATTAGCAGGCAAATAAGAAACAGATGTGTGCATTGTTGTCAAGTATCTCTCCACAGATACTACTAAGTGTGGGAGAGGAGGAATGGTGACTTAATGGCAGTCATCAACTGATCAAATGATTACAAGTAACATCCCCAGTAACAGGACAACCTGACGTCAGAGCCTCCTGATACAGTGCACTGGGCAGCACACAGATCCCTGCTGTGACATTTCTGCCCAAAATGTATAACCTGAATCACATCATGAGGAAATGCTAGAAAACCCAAATTGAAGGACATGTTACTAATTAACTGAAGTACTAACCAGTACTTTCTTTTTTTCTTTTGAGGAGTACTAAAACAAAAAGCAAAGAGAAAAAAGACAAGGAAGACTAGGTTATAAGAGACTAAAAAGACATGACAATTACATGCAATTTGTGCTTCTGGATAAGAAAAAGGACATTTGTGGGGAACTGGTGGAATTTGTATATGTCAGATGAGATAGTAAGATTACAGCAATGTCACATTCTGACTTTAGCTGATGCTCTGTGGTCGGGGAAGATGCTCACATTTGGGGAAGTTGAGTAAAGGCTATTGGAGAATTCTGTGTCCTATTTTTGCAACATTCTCAAAAGTCTGAAATTATTTCAAAATAAAAAGTTAAAAGATGAAAACATTTACTAGTAAACTGAAGAATACATTTTTACAAAACCTATTCAGAATGCAGCTCCAAAAGACAAAGACATGGAAAGCACACCAGGGAGACTGGAGCATGAACAAGGGAATGCGCAAACTCAGTCACTTCATCAGAATTCCTGAGGAAATAACAGAGAAAATAAAAGAGGTGCAATACTAGAAAAAAATAATGGCTGAGGATTTTCCAGAATGATGGGAGACACCAGCTCTTAGATCCAGAAAACTGAATGACTCCACAGTAAATAAGTGGAAAAAAAATCCATAGCTAAACTGCAAAGCACCAAAACAAGAAGAAAGTTTATATTCATAGAATCATACTCCAGTTGGGAAAAAGCAAAGGTGTCTACCCAACATGTCATTCAGCATTAGATGAATACATAAAAGGAATAAACATTGGAAAGGAAGAAGAAAAATAACATTTATTCACAGGCAGCATAGTTGTGCATGTAATGTGGAAAATCCTAAGTAATCTACAAATACAAATGACTACAACTAATACATAAATTTAGGAGGATTTCAGGATGAAAGGTCAGTAATTTAAATAATCAACTTTTTCTATATATCAGCAAAGGAAACATGGAAAATGAACTTTAAAAATATCATTTACAACAGTATTAAAAAATAAAATTCATGGAGATAAATTTAACAACAAAAACAAAAATCATATAGTACCTCTACCCTGAATGTAAAATCAGTGCTGAGAGAAATGTAAAAAGAGCTAAATAGTGGAGAGACAGCATATTCATAGATCAACATGCAATTGGAAGCAGCACCATGTGAGTCGTCCCAGAATGCATCTACAGGTTAAATGCAATCCCAAACTCAATCCTAGCAGCAGAACATTTATGTAAAAATTTTCAAATTAATGTTTTTCCATTTAAAAATTTCATTCTAAAATTCACATGGAAATATAATGACCAAAAAGAGCCAAAAAATATTTTGACAAAGAATAACACTGGAGGACTGCCACTGCTTGATTTCAAAATTTTCTTGAAAGCTACAGTCTAGACTGAGTGGGACTGATCGATGGATAGATAAGCAACTGATCACTGGAACAGAATAGAGCCCAGCAATGGACTCATACTTATCTGTTCATTGATTTTTGATGGAGGAGCCAATGCATTTCAATGGGGAGAAGAAAGCCATGAAGCTGGAACAAAAGATTTCCGTGTGAGAGCCTCTCTCTCCCAGTTTAGTACACAATAAATTCATAGCAGATTATTGATTGCCATGTGATAACTGCAACTACAAACGTCTGTCTTTGGGAAGGCAAGGATTTTTTAAGCATGACACGGAAAACACTACACATAAGAAAAAAAAATATGGTCATTTGATTTCATTGAAATTAAAAATCATCCAAGAAATAAACACGCAACACACAGACTGGGAGAAAAATGTGTGATACACGTAACTGACAAAGAACTTGTATCCAGGCTATATAAAAAGCTGTTATAACTTGATAATAAAATGAAATGATATCAAATTTAAAAAGACAAATGACCCAATAAAAATGTGCGCCAAAAGCTTTAAAAATACTTCACTTGAGAAGATATACAAATGCTCAATAAACCCATGAAAAAGTGCGTAACTGTCTTAGCCATCAGAGAAATTCAAATGGACACCATAATCAAATGGCTAGGCCAATATTAATGATATTGTAACATTACTTAATGTTAATATATTAATTATTTTAATATATTAAGTAATTTAAGTACAGTAATATTCTAGTAGCCTATAAAATGGCTAAAATGATTAAGACAGACAAGTCTAGATGTTTTCAAGGATGTAGAACAATTAAAACTCTCATGCCTTGCTGGTGGGAACACTAAATTGCACAAACACTTTGGAAAACTGGTAGTTTCTCAAAACGTTACACATGTATCTAATCAGTAATTTCATTCCTAGGTATTTTTCCCAAAATAAAAACTGATGTCCACAAAAAGACTTACACATGAGTATTCATGGTAGTTTACTCATAATAGCTAAAAATTGAAACCAATCTAAATGTCAATCAATAAAAGAATAGAGTGTAGACTATCCATACAAAGCAATACCACTCAGAAATAAAAGGGAGTCACCCACTGATACCTGCAACAACACAGGTAAAATGCGAAAACCCAGACACAAGAGTACAAACTGTACAAGTCCACTTATATGAGGTTCTAAAATAAGACCCTGGTTGCCTGGTTCAGTGGTAGAGTGTCAGCCTGGTTTGTGGCTGTTCAGGGTTTGATTCCTGGTCAGGGCACACAGAAAAAGTGACCATCTGCTTCTCTATCTCTCCCCCTCTCGTTTCTCTCTCTCTCTCTCTCTCTCTCTCTCTCTCTCTCTCTCTCTCTCTCTCTCTCTCTCCCCTCTGCAGCCATGGCTTGATTAGAGCAAGTTGGCCCTGGCACTGAGGATAGCTCTGTGGCCTCTGTCTCAGGTGCTAAAATAGCTTGGTTGCTGAGCAATGGAACAATGGCCTCCGATGGGCAGAGCATCACCCAGTAGGAAGCTTGCCTGGTGGATCCCAGTGGGGACAGGGAGTCTGTCTCTCTGCTTTCCTCCTCTTACTAAATAAATAAATAAGTAAATAAAATAAGCAAAATAATCTATGGCAGTTTCCCCTTGGAGGGGTTGCAGAAGGGACTTGGCAAGGGGCATAAGAGAACTTTCTGGCACAATAAAAATACCCAGTGTTTTGACTGGGGTGTGGGTTACACAGCATTGTTGTAGGTATGCTGAATTAGCAGGATGGAATGCTCACACACTCTCACAGAGGGCATGAAAAAGTTTAGGACTTACATAACTGAGGTCCCCAGGCAGGGCAGAGCTGGCTTCCAATCAGTTCCAGTGTCCTGCGAGTGAGCCCAGGAGCCAGGCCTGGATTTTGTTGTCCTTAGGGTGGGCTGAGGGTTCTTGCACGTGGGCAGAGGCTGGTGTGGTTTGACTTTCCAGCTGGTGCCCATGGACAGACCACAGCCCCAGGCTTTTCTATCAGCGTGCCAGAGCTGGGGCAGACAGGGAAGCGTGAAAGCTGCCAGCCATCAAACATCCAATATAAAAAGGTACAAACTCTTTATAACATGCACCCAACTGTAACACTGAGCATGCCTCCATTTCACTGTAGGTAACTGCCGTTTAAAAAAAACAACAAACAGTAAAAGGAAAATAACTAGATAGTGAATATTAACCAGACTGACAGGTGCTTCTTTAAAAACAGTAATGAAACCCAAAAGAAAATGCAATAGTATCTTCAAAGCACTTGGAGAAAACAGCTGTCAACCTATTTTATACTCAGTGAAAATATCTTTCAAAACTAAAGGTGAAATAAATTTATTTTCAAATAAGCATGAGAGAATTTACCACCAGAGATTATGAAAGGAAATTTAAAATATATTCTTCAGGAATAAGAACAATTTTTGCAGCTAGAAGTTTGGAAATGCAAGAAATCTGATGGTGAACAAAGAAAGTGGTCATTGTGCAGGTAAACCAACAAAACAGTGACTGCAGAAGCAATTATAAGTAGTGTCTCATCGACAGGGTTCTTTGGCTGCAATCCTGAGAACATAATTGCAAAAATAACGTCATTTGGAGGCAGAGTGACAGAAGTCAAGTGTCTGAATACCTTGTATTCTTTGAGAGAAGGTAAAGACATCCATCAGCATTAGAACTTTGGGGTCAATTGAAAATAGAATTCGTGTCAATTCTTTACCCATTTGTACCCACACCCTTTGCCATGTAACTTTCCAGCTCTTGCCTTTAAGACATGAAGTCTGTTTCTCCACCCCTGGAACCTCACTCTGACCCATAGGATGTGACCTAGGCCTCCAGAAGTCTTGCACCGTCCCCCTGTGTCTGGGAACCAGCCCAGCTGCTGTGAGAACAAGCCCAGTCCAGCCTGCTGGTTGTGAGCCAGGGCCCCTTTGCTCATTTTTTAATTGGGTTGCTTTTTATTGTCATTGTTGTTGAGTTTTTGGAGTTCTTTATATATTCTGGATATTCATCCTGTATAGAAATATGATTTGCAAATATTGTCTCCCAGTTGATAGGCTGCATTCTCACTGTTGACTTTACCTCTGAAGTTGTTGTTTTTTTAATGGCTTTATTGAGGTATTATTGGCATGTAGTAAATAGTGCATATTTAATCTGTACAATTCAATTGAGTTCTGACATACATGTGTTTTGATTTAAAAATTATTTTGGTGGCAGGACACAACATGCTGAGTCTTGGGGTCAGCTTCTGTAGGACAAGCAAGGTTGCGAGGGCTCCCTGTGGAAAAGCTAGTGGGAACAATTTTGCAGGCTCAAGGGCATGGGGGCTGTCCCCAGCCTGTTTTCTGGCTCTGGGGTGATTAGGGCAGGTGTATAGTGGCCCCAGTGTGTGAAAGCCAGGAGAGGGAAGTAGGTGGGCTGTAAACTCAATCAGTATCCCAAGAAGGGGAACTGAGTGTCCTCATGCCAGCCTGAAACCTGGATCAAGACTGCATTTAAGATATATAATATATATTAATATTTATATTATGCATATATATTTTATATATTCTAATTTAATTTTTAAAAATTTATCATATATATATTACATATATATATTCCTCACTATAGTCAGATAATGAACATCTATCTCCACCCGCCCCCGTGTCCTTGTGCCCTCTTTGACCCATGCCAATTCAATCCTTCCCATCTGATCTATTTCAGCTTGGTGTTTGGAGGTACCATCTACCTGGATCATAATGCATTTTCAGTGGATGACATATTTAGTGCCACTTGAGTGACTTGAAGCTGAGCTATAGTCCATGGGAGGACTAGATTTGTCCCTCCTTATTCCTAAGGTGTGACCCATGGGGCTCCCAACTCACAGCTTCAGGATTCATGAAGGCCCTAACCCTAGCCAGCCCTGGACTCCTGCTCTAGTCCTCCTGCCTCACGGGGTGGTCAGAGTGCTAGCAGTTCAGCTTCTCACCTCCTCATCCTCAATCAGCAAACATCCCGGACCAAGGCAGCAGCCCATGCCAGCTGCATCTCTCTAATTTCCATCTTTGCCTAGATCTCATCCATGCCATTGCACTACCTTGTTGGGGCTTCAATTACTTTAAACTGTTTTTTAAAAGACATTCTATCCAGTTTACAGTTGTTTTCACTGGGATCATTTCTCCAAGCCACCTATCTGCTCAGTCTATATAACCCACAGTGGCACTCAAGTCCCTAATTAATAAACATGAGCTGTCATATGCGCTCACTTTATTAAGGTATCCCCCGAATCTTGGTCAAATAAGGCTCCATGATTCACATATTTATATCACAGATCACGATCCACAGCCACTCATTCTCATAAACTCAAGACCAAAGTGTCAATTACGAGTCGCTCGGCCATGGTTGTTCTGTGTGTATTCTCTGCCATCCATTCATGGTCATTCTCTGTAACCTGCATTTCTCCAGGCACCAAGGAGTGAGGTTAGCAATTCCCATCAAAAACACATAGACAGCCCTGGCCGGTTGGCTCAGCGGTAGAGCGTCGGCCTAGCGTGCGGAGGACCCGGGTTCGATTCCAGCCAGGGCACACAGGAGAAGCGCCCATTTGCTTCCCCACCCCTCTGCCGTGCTTTCCTCTCTGTCTCTCTCTTCCCCTCCCGCAGCCAAGGCTCCATTGGAGCAAAGATGGCCCGGGCGCTGGGGATGGCTCTGTGGCCTCTGCCCCAGGCGCTAGAGTGGCTCTGGTCACAACATGGCGACGCCCAGGATGGGCAGAGCATCGCCCCCTGGTGGGCAGAGCATCGCCCCTGATGGGCGTGCCGGGTGGATCCCGGTCGGGCGCATGCGGGAGTCTGTCTGACTGTCTCTCCCTGTTTCCAGCTTCAGAAAAAATGAAAAAACAAACAAACAAAAAAAAAAAAACCAAAAAAACAAAAACAAAAACACATAGACAGATGGTCTGGATCTGAACAAGCCGTTGCGTCTGTTAAGGTGAAACGAGGCCCAAGGTTTAAAGAGAATGTTTGTAATGCAAACATCTACATACACCTCTGCTGTTGGGTGTAGGGTGCTGCGGGATGACAGTGAGCAGGAAAGGGCTTTGGTACAGCGAGTCTCCACCAGAGGTGGTGGTCAGTGGCAGTGAAGTGGGGGTTTGAGATGGATGACATCATGTTCATGGCAAGCTTCCCTAGGCTGACCCCCACAACCCCAGTCCCCCTTCTCTCTCGTGCACAAAATTCCTGCAGGTCCCATTTTCCTACCTTTTCTTCTCAAGCCATTGGGAGAATTAATTGGTGATGTGCAAAATCAGAGTGAGCCATAGTGTAGAACTGAGGTCTGGATGGGGTGGAGAGAAGGGGCTTGCCGTCAGAAGAACTCTCCTCTGAAGGAAGAGGTGGTTTCTGCAACATCAGAAGAATCACCTTAGCTGCCGGGATTGTGGGAGTCAGACAGAGACACAAGAGGATTGTCACGATTCAATAGGATTTCATTGTAAAGTCTAGATATTTGGGGACTCCAAAAGATGGAAAAAATAGAAAAAGAATTTAAGATTCCTATTAAGTTCAAGGGTCTTTAGAGCTAAAACCAAAGTAAAATCTAATCAAATAAGATGTCAGCATGAGGTGCTTCTGGATTGGGGGCTTCATGCCTGTGGGGACTTTGTGCATCCAATTGGCTATTGTCCTCTCAGGGGAATGAGGTCTGGGGCACAGTGTGTGAAATCTATGAGCAGAGGCGAACACCTCCGTTTGTCAGTTTACTGACAGCTCCTGCAGGGGCGGCTGCAGGGCCGCCGGGTGTGGGGTGTGCAGGCGCGAGGCCCAGGCCTTTTTTCCTGTGGAAATAATTCAGGATAATATGCCGGACCATGGTTTCCACTAAGTTGGCCCAGCAAACCCAGCAAAGGCTGTGATGAAACCGATGGCTCTTGAGGCTTTTCTTCCCCTTGTCCAATGTGTCCCTGCCCTCACTTCAATCGCCTGAGCAGCCGGCTGTCTGGGCAGCTGGAAGCCAGAGGACCACTGCCTCTGAGGCCAGGGTGGGACGCCTGGCGGGGGTATGGAAGGAGAAGAGGAACTCCTGGGACGTCCTCCTTTGGGTCCAGGCAAAGGACACAGCCCTGAGAGGGACAGGAAGAGTGTCCTCAGGACAGGTGGGAGGAAAGCAGGGGAAAGGCCGGGACTGGAGAGGGCCTCTGTCTCTGCGTCTGCGGAGTGGGAGACTGCGCTCAGGCTCACCAGGACTCAGGTCTGGCCAGTCTTGCTGCCTCCCTGCCGCACTGACAATGACCCAGTTGCCCTCTTCCTGAAAGGGCCTTCCGCTGTGACTCACCCAGGTGCAGAGCAGACAAAACACAGCTTTGCTACCTGGGGAGGAAGAAGGGTGGAGCCAGCAGTGCCAAGGCACTCGGCCTCCTAGTTGAGTCAGGGCGGCTGCGGGCCGATGACATCGCTGCAACCTCCAAAGCCACTTGGCGGGGCCTGTCCAGACCGTTTCCTCCACGCCCTGGTCAACAGAAAAGAACGAGCTTCCTCTCTCTTTCTCTGTCTCCCTGTCTCTGTCTCTGTCTGTCTTTATGTCTCTCTCCCTCTTACTTTCTCTCTCTCTCTCTCTGCTTGTATGATGGTGACCAGACAACACTCCACTGGAGAAGCAGTACAAGTACCAAACCACCCAAACAAACAGTTGGGCAGTTACCCGAAGGCCAGAGGCCCGTGTGTACTTTCTGGGCAGGGAGAGGGCTGCATGGTGCCTGCCTGTGACCTACTCAGCCTTCCCCTGGCAGACCACCCAGCTCTGCCTTTGGTGATTACTTATCTACCTCGTACCTAGGTTGAAGGGCTTGCAGATGTCCTCACGTGTGACGATAAAAGCGGAGCCAGGAGGGGAGCAAGAGAGCAGAAGAGGGAGTATGCCAGGGCTGCGGTCGGACCCCAGGGCCCACACCCTACAGCAGGGGTCAGGAACCTATGGCCCATGAGCCAGATGTGGCTCTTTTGATGGCTGCATCTGGCTCACAGACAAATCTTTAATAAAAAAATAATAACGTTAAAAATATAAAACATTCTCATGTATTACAATCCATTCATTTCCTACCGCTCATGTTCATGGTTGCAGGTGACTAGAGCCAATCACAGCTGTCCTCCAGACAACACCAAATTTTTATTGGATAATGAGTAACGTACATGGGTCATTGTATGACTCTCACGGAATTACATTTTAAAATATATGGCGTTCATGACTCTCTCTGCCAAAGAGTTTCCCGACCCCTGCCCTACAGGGACTGCCCACCTGACTACAAGGAAGCCCAGGGATCAATGTTGACTCCGTAACCACCAGTTCTTTGGCCAAACAAAGCATTTCCATGTAACCTCAGTCCTCTCTGTGTCAGCATGGTCTTTCCAGCATCCCCGTGGCTTGGGGATCCCTTGCCCTAGGGAGCAGGCCAGGCCTTGGTTTCAGATCCCAGATCCTCACACAGGATGAGGGGGTCAGGAGCTGGATGGGGCGGTGGAGGCAGGTGGTAAAGGCCATTGATGGCACCCTCAAGTCAGGAGACATGGGGCCGGCAGGTGAGGCTGTGGAGGGGCCAGAGGCAGCAGGAACTGGCCCTTGGGCCCAGGAGCTGCTCACGCCTGGAGAGGTGGCAGGCTGACCTGGGCAGGAGTCAGGTGCAGTCTCATTCGGATGGAGGGATCCTGGTCCACCACTGAGAGATGCTGTAAAGTCACCATCAGATCCTTCCATCTCTCCCCACCCACACCGCAGAGAACCAGGAGCTGAGCCCAGGTTGGTTTGATTTAGGGAGTGAAGAGCTATAATATGCTTTTGTCCCTGTCATATTTCTCATGTTCCGTTTGCTTAACTTAGTGACATGCTGATACCCCCACCTTCCCTAGGGCTTGAGCTTGGGGCCTAGTCTCTCTCCCATCAGTAGTGGTGGGACAGATACTCCAAGTCCCTTGGCCTGCCTGAGCAGTTTCCTTACAGCAGTGCCACGCAGAGGAAGCAGCCATCCTCAGCCCTGCGGGGCTGGGATGAATGAGCCATGATGGGGAAGCACTTGGAGCTGCCAGTCTGCTCTCTGCCAGGCTGTGCGACCAGGGGCAGAGAGGGTCTCGTGCCCTCCCCAAAGCATTGTTATTAAAGGGGCATGGATCAGAGAAGCCCACAGAAGTGTATGAGGGCAGGGTCTACAGCCTGGGAGATGCCACACGGAGACAGAGCCAACGAATGGCAGTCCTGGGTGAGACTCTGGCCGCAGGCAGGTCTTGCTTGAGGGGATATGCACAGGTGTGAACTTGGATTTGGGGGCAGCTGACAGAGCTCTTCACCTCAGATAAGTGAAGACCCTGTTTTCCTCCTGTGTGCGTGGCAATCATAACAGAGCTTATGGTCTGGGTGAGTCGCAGGGCAGTGCCTGGCACGTCACCAGGGCAGATGTCAATATTTGCCATTCTTTGTAGTATGTTTTTTTCCAAACAATAGACACCCTTGAGATTCAGGTGTACACTTCAGGGATAAAAGTGAGTCAGGGAAGTTGGATGCAGAATGATGTTGTTATGAGGGGCGTCTGTTTCCCCATGGACTGCGGTTGGAAAGCCAGCATGCCAGAACCGAAACCTGCGCACAAAGCAGGATCAAGCAGGGTGAGAGAAACCTGGGCGGACTGCAAGCATCTGGGACCCTCTCGAATCAGGGCACTCTCACAACCCAGAAGACACCCTTCCGGGAGCCAGACCCTCTCTTCCTTTGCTTAGTACAGTGCCACGCTCTGTTCCAACACACGGGGTTCTCCAGGTCACCCGAACAGAATTTGATTTTGCTGAAATGCACCAGCATCTTCAATACTTTAAGGTTAAAATCTGACATTCCTTGCAGAATGGGAGCATTTAACAGTAAAACCCTATCATGTTTGCAAGACACAAAGAAATCCTGGCCAGATGCTGTGTGCTAGCCACCTCACCATACTGGATTCACTGCTTATTAAAGCACATACTTCTCCGCTGGGCAGGGCTTCTAGCTTCCTCACTTACCCACGTGGGCAGGCACCATTAGTTGTCAACCTAATGTCTCTTCTCCCATGTCCTGACTAACAGGGCCTCAATTACTCAGACAGGTCACGAGTCCAACTAAAAGTACTCATCTTTTTAAACTCTATTGAAGCTCTCATGTGAAGGGATGACCACATGACACTTCTGGTAAACAAGACATAAGCAGAAATCTGCTAGGGCTTCTGTTAAAACTTTTACTTCCCTAAAACAGGTACTATTCTGTCTTCTGCCATGCTCCCATTCTTCCTTCCTCCCTGAAACATAGAAGCAATGCCTGGAGCTGCAGCAGCCATCCTGCAATCACAAAGCAATAATCTGTAGAGTGAAAGCCAACGTTAAGGATAGTAGAGCAGAAATGGAAAGAGCAGGGGTCCCTGATGGCACCACTGGACCACCACCCTAATGTGGGGTGTGGCTTAGTCAGAGTGTGTGTTATTTGTAAGTGAATGCTCCTAGGATGTAAAGGAGTTTATATGGGAGGCTCTATTATGTGGTCAGAATTTACCTGGGTTGATGCTAAAAGGGCATTTTGGCCGGTCATTGGTGTGTTCCTCCATATGAGTACATAGGAAGCACATGATAAGGACACCGTTGGGCCCCCTAGACAAAAGTCAACTGCTGAGATCATGTTGCAAAGTTTCATCTGTCCTCAGAGCCCCTCCCCTGGGGCTGTGTGCAGTGGGATGGTCACCAAGTTCTATGGGATCCACTAATGAGCTGGGCAACACAGGTGCAGACTCTCTGCTTCTCTGGACCTGTTTTTGTTCAATTGATTTTCTTTCGTTGTACTATAAATTAGGGTTTCATCTTGATCTAACCTTCTCTACACACAGTTTGGGGGCAAGATGACCAGCCACTAGAGGGTGAAAGATGAGAGAGAGTTCACTGGAAAGCTCTTTTCAACTCTGATAAGATAACCTTGTTGGGGCTGTGGGCAGAGAGGTGTTCCCACATAAAACAGAACTGTTATTATCAGAGAAGTGTTTTGTTTTTTTCTTCCTGTTTTACAAGTATAGCTGGTGTTGGCATGAACTCAGTCACCCTGAACCCAAATATTTGCATTCCAGGTGAATTAGTCTTGCCCTCATGACTGCTGGACCAGTTCAGGTGACACCCTATAAAGGGAAAGAATGCCCTGCCCGGGCGAGGGAAGGCTGGGGCTCCGCAGGGTGGTCACGCAGAGCCTTTGACACCGCTGGCCAGTGAGCTTCCTGAGAAATCACACAGTGATTCTGTCCATGCTCTACAAACATACATTCAGCCTCTGGCTGGACTCACCCAGCTGCATTCCGTGAACTGACCAAGCAGCAGGACACGGTCACAGGTTACGTGTGAAGCACCCTTCTGCCTCCTTCAGGAAGGCCTGAGGTTTCTTAGAAGGCTACCAGAGAAACCAAACCCCATCACCACTGCGAGCCAGGACACCAGGGATCTGGGGCACAGTGCACACCCATGCTGGGTCCCTGCTGGGTCCTTCCCACCACAGCCTCTTGGCATCTCAAATGCAGCAGTGGGTGGCATTCTTGTCTGTGCCTCATCCTTATCATCAGTAGAATTCTTAGTTCCATTACTCCTGTAGACAACCATGACTGCTCACAGCATATTTTGAGGATGGAAGATGGAGCAGAGAGGCTGGACTTTCATCTCTCTAATAACAGAAAACCACACTGACGTTCCCTCCCACCCCCATCCAGGTCAGCCCCACCAGGATGTGTATGCCAGGAAGTCATGACTATCCTGTTCATTTGATATTTCTGGCTCAAGGCATGATGCTTACAGATGGTAGTTGCTTGATGCTTCTTTCACTGATATTCTTTCTCTATTTGAAATAAAGACATACTTTTGGCTTGGAAGGAAAGGGCTCATTTATTTTGCTTTTGAAACCCAAAGAGAGATCTGGTGATGCTACAACAATTTAGGCACCTTGGTTTTAGCTTGAGGCATTCAGATAATTCACAGCACAAGGTGTTTGATGTTCATCCACAGTGGGGCATATGGGGTACTAAACAATACGCACAAGTCCTAGTCAGGTCATATTTCATCAAGACTGAGCTCTAATCCACAGTAAGACACTCTGATATTTTATATACCTCTCAGCAAAAGTAGTAGCTGTCAACTAAACTGGAACATGTCATCTTTTGGAAGATGTCTACCCATTTTAGAGATGTTAAAATGTGGTTTTTTTATTTTTTTTTAATTTATTGATTGACTTTAAAGAGAGAGGAAGGGAGAAAGAGAGAGAGAGAGAGAAGGAACATTAGTCTGTTCCTGTATGTACCGTGACCAGAAATTGAACCAGTAACCTCTGATCCTTGGGACAAAGCTCTAACCAACCAAGCCATCCCAGGGCATAAAATGTAGCTCTGAGCCAATGAAATATAGAGGTTATTTATCTTGACTTCACACGTGATACTATGTGGACAAACCAGATTTATACATGTGACATAGTATAAAGACACTGCAGTATTGGGAACCCCCTGGTTGGGCATAGGAGAGACATGTCACGGGTTCAGGGGAGGAAATGCCGGCTGGTGCTGAGAAGGATTGAGGAAGGTTTTAAAAAGAAGGTGAAGGTCTTTGAGTCCTGAAGGGTGAAAGTCTAGAAGGAAGGAGAAGCCAGAAAGTGTCATCGTGGCAATTCCCTGGGCTAAGGCAGGGACGGGGAGGCAAGGGCAGGGCGGGCACAGGCCGGGCAGTGGGTGTTGAGGAGGCACGCGGGCCCCTTAGCACAGGGCCACAGTTATAAGAGTGCCCGCTCACCTGCACCTGACACTCGGCAGGTACAGAGCTGGGGGAGGGCAGGGTCCCTGAAACCCTTACTAGTTCATGCACAAGTTGTGTACTGTGGAAGAGCTTCCGGGAGAGACTGGGGATGGGGCTGGAGCAGGGTAAGCAGACCAGAGGGCCAGAAGACGGCAAGTCCCTGCCTCAGCCTGAGCCCACGGGACACTGGAATGGACAGTCCCCTCAGAAGGAGGAGGCTGGGCTTGCCCCCGGCAGTCTGCACTTCCCTGGCCTCTTTCATGTGGCTGGGGGTAAATTTCCAGGCACTGGTAACTGCTGAGATGGGCAGGGAGTGGCTCTGAGAGCCGTTATGTAAGGGCAGTGGCAGCAAAGCTGCTAGAGGGCAAGCCCGGGAGGGGTGGGAGGTGGGTCAGGGAGCACCTGCCACTCCCCTGCACAGGTGACATGTGGGAAATGCACGAGTTAAACAGGTCCTCAAGGTGACACTGTTAGGACCTGGAAACAGGCTCTTGGCCTCAGAATAAAGCACTTCATAAGTTTACCCATCCAAGCAGCAAGGGCTTATTTCTTTTACTCTTTTCACTGCACCTAGCTACTGAGAAAAGGATGTGATTGTGCAGGAAAGGAAGTTCAACTGAAGTGAGAGGGACAGAAACACCAGTGTGTTGTGACATTTTTGACTCTCTTTTGTTACCTTTGTTCTATAATAGATAGATAGATAGATAGATAGATAGATAGATAGATAGATAGATAGATAAAAATAATACCATTAAGTATAAGACAGAAAAAAGTTAGGAGACAATAGTTCCAACTTATACCACAGAAAATGTGCTACATTCCTAATATTTAAATGCTGCCAAAAATCCAGGGGAAACTGACTCACAAATTCGTTTTTGCTCCATGGACAGGAGATATGAACAGCAAGTTACAAAAAAAGAAATGCAAGCGGTTTTGAACATACAAAAAGGTACTCAAACTCATACTGAGAGACAAGAAGAGATACTGTTTCCTAGCTGCCAGAGTGATAAAAAACCGAAAGCTTCAGAGACATCTGATTGGAAGAACTATACAAACTAGGCGTCTTCACGCACCACCTGTGGGAATGCAAAACAGAACAAGCAATACAGGGGGAAATCTGAAGTTGTCCAATAAACTGATATGTGACCCGGTGACAAATAATACATAATAAAATAAGTTTTAGGAGTTTATCTCAAAGATCCATTGTCAAATTATAAAATGATGTCTGTCAGTGCTATCTACCCACTGTAGCATGGTTCGGGACATCACCGACCCTGAGGAGAAACAGCTGTCCATCAGCAGGTGACTGTCCATCAGCAGGAGCGCTGTGCAGCTATGAAATGGGGGTAGTTCTCGATAACTACCATAGTGCTCTCTCTAGGATGTATTGGTAAATGAAAAGTGCAAGGTGCAGCCCAGTGTGTATAATATGCCCCACTTTGTGTAAGAAAAGGGAATAACAATATTTTTGGTTGTATTAAAAAGAAAAACAATGGAAAGATAAGTCAAAACTTATTAAAGCTGTTACCATTAGGGGGTATAAGAAAACAGGGAGAAGGTCATGGGAGGAAAGCCAGACCTCTAGGAGAGGACCTTGGGTGGAGCTGTGAGGTGGTCAGAACACAGAATTCCCGAGGGGCTGGGGAAGGAGGCCTGCAGTAGTGTGCTGGAGCTAGCCAAAGCTGACTTGTACTACTGTAGCTTCAATATTAAACAGTCAAGAATTTTACAAGCTGGTTGCTAAACTATTGGTAACTTTGTAGTGGATACAATCAAGGTGCTCTAGTCTGAGGAATGGCTTATATCCAGGGACTGGGCAAAGGATCAAGACTTTCTTTTGGGGTGATTGTCCTGCCCTTCCTGGTCATCCAGGCTTGACTTCTGTTGTTTTTAATTTTTAATAACTTTTGCATTCTTTTAATTTTCCATTAATTTGAGGAGAAAGAAGCATTAATTTGTTGTCTCACTTAGTTGTTCCATTTAGTTGTGTACTCATTAATTGCTTCTCGCACATGCCCTGACTGGGGATAGAACCCGTAATCTCAGCATGCCAAGATGACATTTTATCTACTCAGCTATCCAGCCAAGGCTGTTTTTTCTTTTTACAGATTTTAAAGAGGCAAGTGATGTGTTAGCCTTACAGAAAAAGGTCATGATTTGTAATGTTTGCCAATTTCCTTTGTGTAGAAGCTCCCACCCCAGAAGGACTGAACTAAACCCAACTACATAAAATCCTAGCATATTCTAAAATCGCCCATATAGGATGAATAACCGCAATTTTAACCTATAATACGACCTTAACTCTGCTCAACCTTTTTTTACATATCCTATAACAATTACAACATTTATGCTATTTATTATAACCTCTTCAACAACAACACTCTCTCTCTCACACATGTGAAACAAGATGCCCCTAATCATTACAAGTACTCTATTACTCTCATTAGGATGACTATCCCCCTTAACTAGTTTCCTCCTTAAATGAATAATTATTCAGGAGCTAACAAAAAACAATAATATCATTCTGGCTACACTAATGGCCATCACACCCCTTCTATTCTTCTACATGCAATGAACATATACCTGCTATCAAGACCCATGTATGTAGCAATGCTTTTCCCGGTCCTTCCCCTCCCAGACTTATGATACCACAATACGTCAGAAAGGTGGAATACCCTAGCATTTCAAGGACTGTTGAACACATGGTTGAAATTGAGATGTATACTGGAGTCCCGAAACATTATTATAGGCTCCCTGTCAAAATGAGATCTAGAACGGGCAAGTAGTAAGTGAAATCCTGGCTACATGCAGCTCACAGTGAGTTCATTGGGCCCACAGACCAACCCAGTGGTCATTCCTGGGTCCCTGGATATATAAATAAAATAGGTATCCTTGGTACTTGACACAACTTCTAATGTTCATGACTAGGCTTTGAGGAAGAAGCCGTCATATTGAGAAAGGTGGAGCAGAAGCCACTGAAACTGCTCTCCCACCTCTCCCCACCATCCCATCCTGACCCAAGTCAAGGTTCTGATTCAAAAACAACATTGCAAACTACGGGCAATGGCAGCAATCAGTGCCGCTTTAAAGGTCTAAAGGATTTGTGTGTTCTCATAATATCTCCAGGTTGGCCCCTGGATAGATCCTGGAGGATGACTGTACTGCAAACTCAGCCAAGTAGCAGTTCCACTGTGGCTGCTGTGGCAGACGAGCTGCACTTTCTAGAGCAGCTCACCCAGCGCTAGTTCAGGACATGGAAGGAACCACTGACTGGTGAATGCCTGCTTTTTCATCCCTGTCATGAAAGAGGTGCATGCAGTATTTGCTTTCATATCAAACAGACAAAGGTTACATTTGTGGTTTTGTCCCATCCCGGACATAACATACTCAGAATAGATCTGAACCTCCAGGACATCCTGTAGGACATTACAACCCTCTACTACATCAGTGACATCATGCTATTAAACTCTCAGGAGCAAGAAGTGGCTACAATGTTGGAGCCTTGGTATGATACCTGTACTCCAGAAGATTGGAAGTAAACCCTGCAAAACTTCAGAGGTCTGCCACAAGAGTACAGGTTTTAGAAGTATCCTGGGGCATGTTGCAACGTTCTCTCCAAAGTCAAGAATAAATTATTGTGCCCTATGGGAAACACCATGCAGAAGGGGGCACGATGCCTGACAGGTGTCTTTGTATTTTGAAGATAACAACACATACTCTCCATCTGGGAACATGACTTTGACCCATATACCAGGTGCTAGAAAGGCTGCCAGCTTTGAATGAAGCCTAAAGTAAGAGAGGATTCAGCAGTAGGTTCTGGTTCCAGAGCAAGTTGTCCCTGTTGGGCCAGCCGGCCATATGGTATTGGAAGTATCAAAGGTAGGAAAAGATGCTACACGGAATTTGTGGCAGCTCCAGTGGAAGGATCACTATTCAGGACCCTGAGATCTTGATACAATCAAATGCATCCAACAGCATATTAAAAGGATTATACACAACCAAGTGGGGTTGATCCCAGGAATGCCAGAGTGGAAAATATGAAAACCAATAAACGAAATGCACCATATTCATCAAATGAAGGGGAAAATCCCACACACTCATTTCAATTGATGCAGAAAAATCATCTGAAAAAAAGCCAACAGTCTTTCATGATAAAAGCATTCAACAAATTAAGACTAGAAGGGAACTTTCTCAACATAACAGAGGACATTATGAAAAACCCACAGCTAACATCATGCTCAATGGTGAAAAACTGCAAGCTTTCTCCTTAAGATCAGGAACAAGACAAGGATGACTATTTTCACCACTTTTTTAAACACTGTACTAGAAGTCCAAACCTGAGAAGTTAGGCAGGAAAAAGAAATAAAAGACCTCTAAATTAGAAAAGAAGAAATAAAACTTACCACAAAACTACAGTAATCAACACAGTGGTACTGGCATTAGGATAGACATATAGATCAAGGAAAGAATAAAATTGAGAGTTTAGAAATAAACTTATATAACTATGATCAATTGATTTTCTTTCTTTTTTTTCAGTTGAATTTATTGGGGTGACACTGGCTAACAAAATTATACAGGTTTCAGGTGCTCAATTCTACTACACATCTCTCTCTGTGCATTATTTTCAACAAGGGTATAAGACCATTCAAAGAGGAAAGAATAATCTCTTCAACAAATGGTGCTGAGACAACTGGGTATTCATATGTTAAAGAATGAAGTTGAACCTTACCTCACACCATATATAAAAATTAACTCAAAATAAGTTAAAGACCTAAATATAAGAGCTAATGAATAAAACTTTTAGAAGAAATTCTAAGACTAAATCTGCATGACTTTAGGTTTGGCAGTAGTTTCTAGATAGAACACCAAAACCATAATCAACAAAAGAAAATATAGATAAATTTGACTTCATAAATATTAAAAAGTGTCAGGTATCAAAGGACACCATCAGGAGAGTGAAAACACAACCCACAGAATAAGGAAAAAATATTTGCAAATCATAATTCTGATAAGGACCTATTATCCAGAATGCATAAAGAACACCTATAACTCAGCAATGAAAAGACGAACAATCCAGTTAAAAATGGCCAGAGCACTTTGATAGACCTTTATCCAAAGAAGATATACAAATGGCCAATGAGCACATGAAAAGAAGCCCAGTATCATTTGGTTATCTGAGAAATGGAAATCAAAATCATGATAAGATACCACTTCATACCCACTAGGGGAGCTATAATATAATAGTAATAAATAATAATAACATGTCAGCGAGCACAGGGAGAAACTGGAATCCTCGTTGATTGTTAGTGAAAATGTAATATGATGCAGCTGCTGTGGAAACATTCTGGCAGTTCCACCATATGACCCAGCAATTCCACTCCTAGAGAATGCAAGAGAATTCAAAACAGGTGTTCAAACAAAAGCTTGTACAACAATGTTCGTAGTATAATTATTCACATTAGTCAAAAGGTGGAAACAAATCAATTGTCCATCAATTAATAAATGGATAAATAAAATGTGGTATATTCCACAGGATTGAATACTATTCAGTTATAAAAAGGAATGAAGCTCTGACACACGCTACAATGTGATCAACCTTGAAAACATTATGCTCAGTGGAATAAGCCAGACACAAGTGGTCACATATTATATAATTCCTTGTATATGAAATGTGCAGAGCAGGCAAATCCATAGGGACTGAAAGCAGAGTGGTGATTGACAGGGACAGTAAAAGACTGCTTAATAATACAAGGTTTCCTTCTTAGTGATGAGAATGTTCTGGAACGAGAGAGTGGTCGTGGTTGCACACACTGTGACTGTACTAAATGCCACTGAATTATATCTTTCAAAATAGTTAAAATGGTAAATTATCATATACTGTACACTCTTAACAGTGAGGCCCCCACCCTCAGCAGCTCCGGACATTGTCGGCATTGTAAATCATGGTTGATCCTATGGATGGGACATCCATGTTTTAATCTGAGAACTTTATTTAAAATTTTTTTTAAATTTATTGATTTCAGCAAGAGAGAGAAAGAGAAAGACAGAAACATCAAGCTGCTCCTGTATGTTCCCTGACCTGGGATCAAACTGGTAGCCTCTGTGTTTTGGGATGATGCTCCAGCCAACAGAGCCATCCGGCCAGGGATGAGAAACTTGAATTTTTAATGAAGTCAAGTAGCTTTTCATATGCTTAAGGAAATTTGAGTGTTTGAATTTTGTATTTTATTGTTTTGTATCTTACCCTGGTTTGGTTGTAAGGACTTTTTCATTTTTACGCTAACCTTTCATCTATCATGCATAGTGCAAATATTTTCTGGCAGTTTAAGATCTTCAATTTGTATACTAAAAGGATTTTCTGCCTGATAAGGCAGTGGCACAGTGGATAGAATGTAGGACTGGGATGCAGAGGACCCAGGTTTGAAACCCCAAGGTCACCGGCTTGAGCTCAGGCTCATCTGGCTTGAGTGCGGGATCACCAGCTTGAGTGTGAGGTTGCTGGCTTGATTGTGGGATCATAGACATGACCCCATGGTCTCTGGCTCAAGCCCAAAGGTCGCTGGCTTGCACAAGGGGTTACTCGCTCTGCTGGAGCCCCCCAGTCAAGGTACATATAACAAAGCAATCAATGATCAACTAAGATGCCGCAACGAAGAACTGATGCTTCTCATCTCTCTCCCTTCCTGTCTGTCCCTATCTGTCCCTCTTTCTAACTTTCTCTCTGTCTCTGTCAAAAAAAAAATTTCCTTTGGGGTTTGATTTAAATTATACCTATGATGGACTGACCCGGGAGAGTGGAGGACAACATCATTCTGAGTGTTTGCTCATGACTCTCTCAAGTCCCCGGTGAACATATGTTGTGTGTGGTTTTTGGTCAAGTTTATTATTTTGTTCATGTCTGACCCTCTTAACAGTCTTCTCAGACACTTCATGTATTGGGCTGCAATGGTGCTGGGTATCTTTTCTGCCATGTCCTCACATGGACACAGCTGGTGTAACAGAGGGCTGCTAGTGGCGCTGAATTTATCTCACACCAGCTGCTTCCGTGAATGTGATGTTAGAACCTGAGGCAGTCACTCAGCAAAAACTTGCTTTATATTTTTCACAAGTTTTCTGGAGCCAGAAAAAGAACAGATGGGAAAACAGAGTCCTGCAACATACTCACAAGTTCAATGAGTAAAAACTAATTATAGAAAATAAACCAGAACTAATGAAGGTTCTCCTGCAAACCAGTCTAAACACCAACAAGGAAGGTAAGGCGTGGGAGCCTCCTGCTGGGGCACCACACACCAAGGAGGATATAAAAGCCCACAGAGCAAGCACCTCACACACACACACACACACTCACAACCTCCTCCCAGCTCACCTCCACTACCACTGCCCCACCATGGCCGCATCCACCCTGTCCGCCTGCTCCAGTGACCTGAGCTATGACAGCTGCACCTGCCTGCCAGGTTCCTGTGACTCTTGTACCAGCTCCTCCTGCCAGGTGGACAACTGTCCAGAGAGCTGCTGTGAGCCCTCTTGCTGCGTCCCTACCTGCTACCAGCCCACCTGCTGTGTCTCCAGCTGCTGCCAGCCCACCTGTTGTGCTCCCACCCCCTGCCAGCAGGCCTACTGTGTGCCTATCTGCTGCAAGCCCATCTGCTGCATGCCAGTCTGTTGTACACCTGTTTGCAGCAAGCCTGTGTGCTGTGTGCCCATATGCTCTGGGACCGCCCCCTGCCCAGTCCCCTCGTGCTGGCAGCCTACCCCCTGCCCCTCATCCTGCTGCAGACCCTCCTCCTGTGTGTCCCTCATCTGCCGCCCTGTGTGCAGACCTGCCTGCTGTGTGCCTGTCTCCTCCTGCCAGCCCAGCTGCTGCCGCCCAGCCTCCTGCATGTCCCTGCTCTGCGGCCCCATGTGCCCCCGCCCTGCCTGCTGAGTCTCTACCACAGCCCAGACTTTCTGCTACTGCCCAGCTCGATCCTCTGCCTCTCAGGTTGCTGTCCTTGCTCCTGAACACAGTTCTCCTCTCCTAGGAGCCCCTGGAGCCCCTCTGCTGGTGCCAGGACCTTTTCTCTCCCATCAGTGAACACACAGTTGCTGCCTAATGCAGATTTGAACGTGCTGTCCATCCCTTTTTGAAAAGAGATGACCCACAAATCCTTCACTGGGGTGGACTTGGGACCTCCAGGAGCCTACTTCGTAGGACTGAGAGCTTACTTTCCATGTAACAAAGGCCAAGTGCTATAATCAATAAAATGTTTGTGCAGAAAAATATGCATTTGCATTTTTGTCCTCCTTTGAGCCCTCTCTACCACTCCCAATCTGGGCTGTGGGTGCCCCGTCTGGTAGAAGCCAGAAAATAAAGACTTGTTCTCAAATCTGAGTTCAGAGCAGCTGAGCCACAAGATCTGACAGGGATGCCATCTGCACACTCGTTTCCCCTTCTGATCCCAGTGGCCCACCCTCCCTGCAGTGGACAGCCCTCCAAGGCTGGGCCCAGGAGGCAGTGTGGGTGCTCGAGGCATAGATCCTTAATGGATGTGGGCTCCTACCCACACCAGTCCCCCTGCCTGTCCAGGTTAAGGGTGAGTTGGGGCGCAGCAGAAACCCTGTTGGTCAGAAACTGACAGTCCAGTTCCTAGCACTGTACTGACTTCCCTGGGAGAGAGGTGCCCACATAAAGGCGTGCCTTGCCTACATGCCAGTCCTGACACAGGAGCTGATGCTCTGAGCATCAGAAAGACCCCCTGGGTCCCAAAAGGGGTACAAAACTTGGCTCAGACATCATTTGCTCTGCTCAAAGTTTCAAGGTCTGATTGAGGAGGCACAGCGCAAATAGTCACCGGTGAACAAACCCTCAGGACTGTGGGGGAGGATGAGTCTGCAGCCTCAGTGGACGACTGGTTATAGAGTCAAGACATGAGTTAGGCCAGGAGTCCCCAAACTTTTTACACAGGGGGCCAGTTCACTGTCCCTCAGACCGTTGGAGGGCCGGACTATAAAAAAAAAACTATGAACAAATCCCTATGCACAATGCACATATCTTATTTTAAAGTAAAAAAACAAAATGGGAACAAATACAATATTTAAAATAAATAACAAGTAAATTTAAATCAACAAACTGACCAGTATTTCAATGGGAACTATGGGCCTGCTTTTGGCTAATGAGATGGTCAATGTCCGGTTTCATATTTGTCACTTCTAGCCGTAACAAGTGATATGACGCGCTTCTGGAGCCGTGATGCGTGCGTCCCGCGTCACCGGAAGTAGTACTGTACGTGAGAGACGCAGTGCTTTGCGGCGCCGCTACATACAGTGCTCCTCTCACTAACCACCAGTGAAAGAGGTGCCCCTTCCGGAAGTGCGGCAGAGGCCAGATAAATGGCCTTGGGGGGCCGCATGCGGCCCACAGGCCATAGTTTGGGGACCCCTGAGTTAGGCCAACCAAGCAGCATTAGGTTACCTACTTATCCCTTATCCCCTCATCAGGAACAGACCAAGGAGGACCATAGGAGCAGGGGAACAATGGAGGTCCAGCAGATGGGACCAGGGACAAAGGCATCTCCCCAGAAGGAGCCTCTAAGTCTCACCCTCACCCCAGAAAAGCTCTACGCAGGAAAAAGGGGGCAGAGCAAAAACCCTAAGAGGGCCTTTAAAGAGGAAATGGCTGGTTCATAAACCTAACCCGACTCTTAAATCCCTCAGCTTGCCCAAATTTATTCAAAACCTGTATCTGTTATTTGTTCATTCAAATTTTAAGAAAAATATGACCATCTTTATAAATAAAGGGACAAAAGTCTTGACAAACTCTTCCTAGCACAGAATTCAAAAGACATGGAAGAAGGTTCTACCTTATTCCTAACCCAAGGAAGGTGAGATGCAGGGATGTCAACACACGTGAGAGCCAGCAACCTACAACTCATGATGTCAGTCGATTCCCCACCACTCCTGGAGCATGGCCATTTCTGCAAAGTGTCCTCACAGCCCACGGTGCCTCTGCCTGGAACACACACCATCCTGAGCCCTTCATGGCACCCAGTGCAGCTCAGCATTGCCTCCTCGCAGGGGCCCCCAGCCACCCACTCTCTCTCTGCTGAACCTGTTTTCCTTTCTGGGACCCAGCCCTCCCTGGAATCACCTCGTGCTTTCCTTTCTCCATCCACTCACTCGTTGCCCGGGAAGGCTCACGAGGCTAGACTGTCTCCACTGCCAGCACACAGTATGTATTTGCTGCGTAAACAATAAACTTCTGTATGGATCAGTAGAAGGCAGGAGTGGGCAGAGTTTCTGTAAAGGCAGATAGTAAGCATTTCAGGCTTTGCTGTCACCTGGTCTCTCCCACAACTGCACAGCATGCTTGTGCAAAAGCAGCCCTAGACAGCCGCAGACATGGACAAGGCTGCAACCTGTAAAACAGGTGTCCCCAAACTTTTTACACAGGGGGCCAGTTCACTGTCCTTCAGACCGTTGGAGGGCCAGACTATAAAAAAAAACTATGAACAAATCCCTATGCACACTGCACAGATCTTATTTTAAAGTAAAAAACCAAAACGGGAACAAATACAATATTTAAAATAAAGAACAAGTAAATTTAAATCAACAAACTGACCAGTATTTCAATGGGAACTATGCTCCTCTCACTGACCACCAATGAAAGAGGTGCCCCTTCTGGAAGTGCGGCGGGGGCCGGATAAATGGCCTCAGGGAGCCGCATGTGGCCCACCGGCCGTAGTTTGGGGACCCCTGCTATAAAACTTTATTTACAAACAGGCAGCAGGCCAGACTCACGCTGCAGACTTTAGTTTGCAGACTCTGGCCTTAATGTTTCCTGTGCAGAATAAAAGCTCAAACTACGTTATTGCCTTCAATCTTCATTGATGGCATGAGAGAAAACTGACTAAAAAAACACAGTACTCTGAGTCGAATCAGGGTGCTCTGTGCACAATAATGGTCTGGAAAACCACATGAGCCCCATGTAGTCAAACCAGAATACCCTGTTTACAGAAGGGCAACCTGGCCTCAAAGCCAAGTTCATTTATGGTGGAGCCTAACATAGGAAGTGCATCCCAGGAAAGAAGATGCTGGGAACATGGCGGAAACAGCCATGAGGAAGTCAACAGTCGTGCTTCTGTGTTCCGGGACGCCCACAGCCTGGGTATAAAGGCTGCCAGGGAAGGAGCCTGCAGACATCACTGCCCTACAGTCCCACACCAGCCAGCCCCAAGACAACATGTGCCACACCAGCTGCTCCACAGGCTGCCAGGTTGGCTGCTGCTCGCCCAGCCCCTGCCAGTCCTCCGTGTGCCGGCCCGTGAGCTGCAAGGCAGCCGTGTACATGCCTGTGAGCTGCCAGGTGTCCTGCTGCGTGCCCGTGAACTGCAAACCCATTGTATGCATGGCTCCTTCCTGCCTGTCCTCTGTGTGCCTGCCTGTGAGCTACAAACCTGTCATGTGTGTGGCCTCTTCCTGCCAGTCCTCTGGGTGCGTCCAGCCCTCCTGCCCCACCCTGGTCTACAGACCCATCTCCTGTTGGACCCCTTCCTGCTGCTGACCACGTATCTCCTACCCAGCTGCTCCGAGTGCAGACGTGGGCCCACCTGTCTGTCCACAATGGCCTCAGCAGGCCTCCAAGTTCTGGACGTGGCAGATGAAAAGCATTTTCAACAACCCCTCTGAACCCCAGGACGAGAATGTGGCGGGGTGATCTGGATCCCTGGTGACCCTCAGGGAAGCCCTGGGGCTCAGCGTCCTTCTCTGTCTCCAGCAGGAAATCTCACCTGGTGTGAGGCAAATAAACTGTGCTTTATTGATGCGGCTTGTCCCTCTATTCTGCCTTCACGTGTTTTTGAAGTTGGATACCTCCCTAAGCACAGCAGCCTCTCCTCAAAGAGCTCTTGGCGGAAAGCTCAGCTGAAGGTGGGGGTGTCCTTGATGGGGGGAGGGGTGGGGAAGGTGCCGTCCCCACATCCGCCACCCAAGACATTGTGGGAAAGGGCAGAGGAAAATCTTCCCTCCTGCTGAGTGGGGGACAGAGAACAGGCCTGGGCCCCAGATCTCACGGGGTACCCCAAAGGATCACTACAACAGGGAGGGCAGGAAACTCTCACAGAAACCCCCACACATACAAAGCGGAGTCTGCCATCCCGGGGGGGGGGGGGCAGGAAGTCTGAGAAAGGCTTGCCCTCCAAGCCCCAGGGCCTGCTCCAGTCTGATCCTGGGCAGGGATGACAGAGCCCTCCTGTCCCTGATTCAGCCCAGCCAGCACGGCTACACGAGCAGCCTCCGTCTCCACAGGAGAAAGGCAGATGCGGGCAGAGGTCCTCTGTGTGCCAGGCACAGGGGCAGCTGAAAACTCAGAGCAGAGCAAGAACCCTGCCCACCCTCTGCCCCAGCCCTCTCCCTATGCATAAGCCACAGGGAGCCCACCATGAAGAAACCTGAAGTCTTGGTGCCCTGAAGGTCCTCACAATAACAATGAAATGGAAATAGAGCCAACATCTGAGCAGCTTAATTCAAACCTTCCCACACGCACCCAGACAGAAGAAGAAGCACATCCATTTCCAGGAGGAAACACCGCTTGTGTCCATTTCCGTCAAGACGTAGTGTCTGCCAGTCAGTCAAAGCTTAGAAGACATACAGAAAAGCAGGGAATAATCCATTTTTAAGAGGCAAAAACAGTCAACACAACTGGACTCAAAATGACCCAGATAGATATTGCAGCCCTCAGACAAAAACTACAGTAAATTGTGAAATGAGTCAGACAGAGAGAGGCAAATACTGTATGGTCTTACTTATATGTGGAATCTAAGAATTAATCAAGCTCACAAGGACAGAGGACAGATTGAGGGTTGTTAGAGGAGCGTACGGGCAGGGGGGTGACATGGGTAAAGACGCTCGAAAGCACCTGCTAGTTATAAAATAAATAAGTCCTTCTAGTTATAAAATAAGTCCTATGGACATAATATATGTAATGGTGACTATTTAAAAAGTTAATATATTTAAAGAAATAAGAGAATTGTGAATATGAGAATAAAATGAGAGTCTACAAAGACAGAAGGAAGAAATAAATTTGAGAAAAACAAACAGAACTTCTAGAAATAAAAAAAAATCAAGTAATGGAAATTAAAAACTCAGTGGCAAAGTCAAACAAAATATTAGACACAGCTGAAGAGAGACTTAGAGAAATCAGAAGGCAGTTGTTGGACATACAGGAGGTGAAGAAATATTTTAAACAACACCTTAAAGACACAAATAACCTAATCCAGGACAAATAACTGGATTTTCTCACCAAATAAATGCTCTAAGAATTACTGTAAATCAGAAGGGACCTAAGAGAAGCACTACCCACCTGCTGTGCAAACCTTGTTTGGACTCTGATTTGAACAGATCAACAATCTATTTTTTTAGACAATCAGAATAAATCAAGTAGACTAGATTAGCACTGTTTATGATTTAATATCTCAAGCTTGTATACATGCCTGCAGTATATATATTACCTAAGTATAAAAAACACACATGTCCATGAAGACTTTTCCTGGATGTGGACTTTTCCTGGACTCCTGCTCCTTGTGACAGCTCCTAACAGACTGAACTGGGATTGGGTTGCATTTTTCAGGGATTTGGCATGGTGGTGGGGCCACTACTCTTTTTTGGATTCTTGCTGTATTGGCCAAGAGTTTGCTTAAAAGCTTTAATCACTGTAAAAAAAAAAAAAAAAAAAAAAAAGGAAGACTGGATAAAGAAGATGTGGCACATATACACCATGGTATACTATTCAGCCAAAAGAAATGATGACATCGGATCACTTACAACAAAATGGTGGGATCTTGATAACATTATACAGAGAGAAATAAGTAAATCAGAAAAAAAACAAGAACTGCAGGATTCCATACATTGGTGGGACATAAAAATGAGACTAAGAGACATGGACAAGAGGGTGGTGGTTTGGGGGGGGGGGGAAGGAGGGAGAGGGGTAGGGGGTAGGGGGAGGGGCACAAAGAAAACTAGATAGAAGGTGACTGTTGGGCAGATAAAATGTATTATGCTCACTTTGTTAAAGATGGAGGCCGTCGCCCAGGTGATATTAATGTGTGTTGAGAATCCTTGTAGCCTGGGGCCCTGGCCGTGGCTCCTGGCTTTACATTTGGCGTAATCGGCAGGATTCGATACAGATCGGCAAGGAGCCTTTGAATGGTGGAGTAGAGGACTGGCTAGTGTTAGGGTTCCCCATGGCTGTCCTTTTGGGGATTGTAGGCTGGCTGACTTTTACAGCCATGTGTGAGGAAACTGAGAGCTCTGTGCAAGAGGCTGCCCGGGACCTGCAAACCAAGCAGTGGAAGGAGATGGAGCAAACGCAGGAGAAACCGATGCTGACCCTGGAGCTGGAGGAAATGCTGGAGGAGGAGGCCAACCAGGTGTTCGAGATTCGCCTGGAAATGGAGCAAACACTGGAGGAGGATTCAGAGGTTCGTGAGTTGCAGCTTGCCCTGGATGTTGCAGAGAGCCAGCAGCGGCAGGAGGCCGGGGCTGAGGCTGAGGCTGAGGCTGAAGCTGAGGCCGGGTCCGGAGCTGCAAGGTCTGCGGAGCAGAAGGCGGCAGCGGCCCGGGGCTCGAGCCCGGCAGCTGGAGCTGGTGTTTTCAGTTCCTCTTTGGAGGATGAGGAGAATTGGGCTGGAGTTGTGATCTGCAGTCTCCAGAAGATGGAAGCCCAGCTGGAAGGAGCACCTACTACAGCCCTGGTAGGTCTGCGATTTTGGGGACATAGGATGGACGCTATCATGCTCTCCAGAGCCAAGATGGAAATGCTGACTGCCATTGCCATGTGCCCCTCTTTGGGACAGTGTAAGACCTGCCAGGACAGCAGGGATGAAGGGGGTGGCTGACGACCCATGTGCGTGGACTGATTTCCCGGACTACGACCGACCGGAGTGGGCACTGGCTCCTTTGTTGGATGGATTTACGGATTACGGATTTTGGACAATGTGAAATACCCTGATGGGGGTGGGGGGTGGCTTTGCTGGAAGCACTCCCCTGCCCCGGGAAGCTTTTCCCATGGCTAGAAAGAAGGCCGAGGACATTTTGCACTTTGGGCTAAGTGCTGAGAGACTGGTGAAATGTACCTTTGTAATTGTTGAAACTGTATGATTTTTGCTGTTGTAATCTGTGTAATGTTCTAATTTCCTTGCACAGTGTTGGGCAGATAAAATGTATTATGCTCACTTTGTTAAAAATAGGCGCTGCCCACGTGAGGCCGTCACCCAGGTGATATTAATGTGTGTTGAGAATCCTTGTAGCCTGGGGCTTGGTTTTGGGATTAAGCCTTTCCCACCCTTTTTGATGTGGGGTGGTACAATCCAATCATGCCTCAGAGAAGTGACTTTGTATTAGAGACTTCCCTATTATGTATATTGGATTAAGAGTTGGATTTCTACACTATAAAATGGGGTCGGAGCGGGAGCTTGCACTCTTGGTTCCTGAGATTATCATTAGAAGGGAGAGCAGAGGAGAGCAGGGAAAGGCCATGTGGAGGAGGCCAGGAGAAGCAGCCAAGATGGTGGAGTGCTGAGTGAGATGCCAGTTTGTGTAGAGTTTGTATTTGGGATAAGGAAGGAGATGGGGAACAGAGGTGAATAAGTCTGGTGAGCTAGAAACCTTTGATTCTAGGAAACTTGGATAAGTCAGTGGCTTTGTGAGCACTGAATGTGACTGGGTTTTGGAGCCCAGTGTGTATTTTTACTTGCCCGCCGGGTGCAAGCTAGAATTAAAGACTATGGCCCACCAGTTTTTGGCTCCGCTGTTTCTTTACCGACTGTCCGAATCCAATGCAAACCTGCATGGGCAGGGCTGCTTTGATAGTGGCCCTGGCCGTGGCTCCTGGCTTTACACACAGGAAAGCTGGTGATGTAAACTGTGGGTAGTAAAGTGAGCATAGGGGTGGATTGTTGGGCAGATAAAATGTATTATGTTCACTTTGTTAAAGATGGAGGCCGTCGCCCAGATGATATTAATGTGTGTTGAGAATCCTTGTAGCCTGGGGCTTGGTTTTTGGATTAAGCCTTTCCCACCCTTTTTGATGTGGGGTGGTACAATCTAATCATGCCTCAGAGAAGTAACTTTGTATTAGAGACTTCCCTATTTTATATATTGGATTAGAGGTTGTGAAGCTACACTATAAAATGAGGGTAGAACGAGAGTTTAGGCTCTTGGTTCCTGAGATTATCATTAGAAGAGAGAGCAGAGGAGAGCAGAGAAAGGCCACGTGGAGGAGGCCAGGAGAAGCAGCCAAGATGGTGGAGTGCTGAGTGAGATGCCAGTTTGTGTAGAGTTTGTATTTGGGATAAGGAAGGCGATGGGGAACAGAGGTGAATAAGTCTGGTGAGCTAGAAACCTTTGATTCTAGGAAACTCGGATAAGTCAGTGGCTTTGTGAGCACTGAATGTGATTGGGTTTTGGAGCCCAGTGTATGTTTTTACTTGCCCGGCCGGGTGCAAGCTAGGATTAAAGACTATGGCCCACCAGTTTTTGGCTCCATTGTTTCTTTACCGACTGTCCGAATCCAATGCGAACCTGCATGGGCCAGAAGGCTGCTGTGATAGTGGCCCTGGCCGTGGCTCCTGGCTTTACAGTGACCGAGGACAATCTGACTTTGGGTGATGGGTATGCAACAGAATTGAATGACAAGATAACCTGGACATGTTTTCTTTGAATAAATGTACCCTGATTTATTGATGTCACCCCATTAAAATAAAAATTTATTTATTTTAAAAAAAACAAAAACAAAAGAACCCCATACATGTCTTTCTACACATAAATTTTTATTATAACGTGCTTAATTTGCCCCTTTTGGTAAAATATCAAGGACTTCTTGTGTCCACACATGTAGATCTACCTACCTCATTTTTTTTTAATGTCTATGTAGTATTTTATTATGCAGACATGCCAAAATAGCATCGTTCCTCTATTTATGGCTTTATCTTATCTCTTTTGTTGTTGTTGTTGCTATGGCAATGTGATTACAAACACCTTTCACATCTATCTTGATGCAAGCATTTCTGTTAGGCTGCCTCCTGGGAGAAAAGATCCATTTTCTGAAGGCAGAGAAGACTTGCTGGGAAGCTGGCTGCTTAAGGCTACAGCCAGTGTTTAGCAGACATCAGAGTTCATCTCCCATCCTCTCCCGCACTGCCTCCAGCTCTGGGGACTCTTGGGTGATGCAGTGAGTTGACTGTAAAAGCCTGGGGTGGGGGCTGCTGAGCATCCCACCCAGCTGACTCCCGCTGCAAACATCTGAAGCCTACAGTAACCGAATCAGGATCATGAGCTTCGCTGTGGCGGAAAGCATTTTTGAACTGACGTTCAGTGAACTGCTGGAGCCCATCAGCCACCCACACTTAGCACTTGGGCAGTCCCCTGCAGGGAGGAGGCGATAGAGGAGGATGAGACAGCAGAATTCCTCCAGGGATTACAGTTTGGTAACATATACCAGCCACACCCAAGGCTTCAAGGTCTGTCCCATTGAATCGAGAAGAGAGGACAATGCCTCTTGAGAGGGAAGCCCCAAGAGAGGCTCCTCTGTCTTGTCCCCTTCCAGGGGGCAGTGGGGCTGACCTGCAGTATGAAGGCTTCTTTTCTGGTATCTCCCTCAACCTGTTTTGCCCATCTCTGAGAAGGAGGGGTTGCCTAGCGACCGAAGAAGGGCAATGACGTCTTCGGACTATTCTGTTCCACTCCTGCGACACTTAACTCGGGTTGATTATTAGCACAGTCTGGAGAGGCGACAACCTATGTTAAGGAAAAATGACTTCTATAAAGTCACCAAGGAGTGGAAGGGCAACTTCAAATGTGGCTTTGGGAAGGGGTGCCTGATCTATACCAGATTGTCAGTTCTCAGAAAGAAACTTTCTTCCTAAACCCCCAAGATTCCTTAGGCAAGCTGACAATAGGTGTTAAGAAAACTCTTTGAAATGTGAGCCATGCCATTTACATTCTAATCTGTAAAGCTGCGGGCAAATGTGGTATTGGCCGGCCTGCTTCCCTTGACATTCTCAGCTTTTATCCTTTGTAAATAAATTAGGCAGCTGCACAGTAATATGGTGTGGGTCACTGTCTATGGCACTTACGGGCCCGCCGTGTCTGTTTCTATAAGAATGTGTTAATAATTGACATTTTAACCAAGAGTTACTGTGGACACAGCGGTAGAAAGACTTTCAAAGAGCCATGTGAGTAATCCTAGATAAGCTTGGGTTTACCCTGAGACTCGGGTATCTTTGAACACTTTAAGGTATGCCCTTGGGAAAGCTAGTTTGGCTGCTGCCCTCCTATAGTAAACTGGCACCAAAAAAAAAACAAAAAAAAAACCCCTCAATTTATTCACACAAAGAACAGAGATTTTGGGTGCCTTCACACTGCTCTTGGTTCTAGACTCAAGACAAGGCTCAGTGCTGCAAAACAAGCCATGAGGATGTCTCCAACCCTAGAAAATCTCTAAACAAAAGGAAGGAAAAGAAGTCACCCCACATTACCACTCCTTAAAGAACCACTGTTGAGGTTTTGGTATATTTTTAACAATTTTTTTTTTCCATAGCATGTGTCTTTTTGGTGGGGGAAAAGGTATGTGTTTTATTTTTGTTAAGCCTAATCGGGAGGGACCTGAAACATTGAAGACACGAACAAAGTCCGCCGATTACACATCAAAGCTTTATTGTCTAGCTTGGCCAAGCGGCGGCAACTCTGACAGAAATCTGAGGGAGAGCGTGCTGGCCCTTTGTTCTACCTAGTTTTTATAGTTTTGTAAGTGGGAAGTACAGAAGCAAAAATTGTAATTAGGAGCCCTTTACCACTATTGGTTATAGTCATATGTCCTTTAACATGATAAGACCATGTTCAATTTGCAAGCCATACATCATTTTGGAGAAAACAAAATTTACAAGTCAACACAATGGTAGAAAGATGTCTCTTTACATATTAAAAGGCATTCCTATATTTTCTAGTGTTCATCCGCCATCTCTCTGTCCAGAGTCACACGTGTTAACCACACGCATTTACATAGGAGAGGTAGTTTCCGTGGGGACAAATGCCCGCAAATGGCTCATTGCTATAAGAAAAGGTTTATTTTGGCTTTTCTCTTCCTGCACCTGGCTAGCCATTCACCCCTTTCCCCACAGGTGTGGTGGAATGTCTGGGAATCCATGTTTTCCTTCCCTTTGCATTTACAATACAATGCCAAGGGCCATCCTGGTTATGCCAATCACACAGTACAGAGACTATTCTCCCAATTTCTCTGCACACCTTTACCCAAATTAATAAAATGTTCTTCAAGCCTCTTATAAATATTAATTCTGTAGTTTTGGTACTTTACAACACCTGCGGGTGAAGTGGTGCAGTGGCTCCTCAATTTTTATAAGGTGGAGGTCATAATATTGGTATAACTTTCTGTTTTTTCTCAGAAAAACTTGATTGTGATATAGACCTATTCACAAAAACATGGTGGTAAGCATCCTTCAGCCATGGGTCTTGATAGTGTTTGTAATGCTCCGCTATTTAAACTGATCTACTGTATTGAGTAGGGAGGAGCCCTAAGAAGTAGTGACCAGTGGTGGCACAGTAGATAGAGCCTCAACTTGGAATCCTCAGGTTCCAAGTTCGAAATCAAGTTGCTGGTTTGAGCACAGGTTCATCTGCTTGAGTGTGGAGTGCCTGGCTTGAATGCGGGGTTGTTAGCTTGAGTGCAGGATCATGACATGATCCTAAAGTCACTGGTTTGAACCCAAAGGTCATTGGCTTGAGCCCAAGGTCATTGGCTTAAGCAAGGAATCACTGACTCAGTTGGAACCTTCCCCCCAGTCAAGGCATGTATGAGAAGCAATCGAACAACTAAAGTGAAGTAACTACAGGTTGATGCTTCTCACTCTCTCTCTTCCCTCTGACTCCCTTGCCCTCTCTCTCTCTTTTTCTCAAAATCAATAAATATTTAAAAAAAATAAATAAATCAGAATTTAGACCCCAATGGTGGTGCTGGGAGACCTGTCCAGTACTGCCAAGGTCCCTTGGAAAAGTTTGACCTCGGAATTTCATTGCAGCTCACCTCTGCTCTCCCCAAAGTTCAGGCAGGTAGTTCTGATCATTTCTGTGATCTAAGATATTTGGAAGGTGTGAACTTTTTGGTTCTCCCAGCATCATTTTTCCCAAACCACAACACCGGCTTCCTGAGCCCTGAGCGACCATCCCGTCAGCAGTAATGAGACTGTGACCTCGCTACCTTGGCTATCTTTTCTCTAGGGCAGACTGTGAAGCAAGCAGGGGTCAGAGTAACCAGAACTTGGGGTTCTGACCCCTGTGGGCCCCTGGGAAGGGGAAGCTTTGCTAGGGAAGCAAGCAGTGGCCAGTGTCTGACGAGTGCCATGAGCCTTGCAGAGCGGACTGTGTCAGGCCACCTCCTGCTCAGGCCCCCACTGACCCGCATTCATGATCCACTGTGAGGACCACAGCCATGGGACACAGGATCCAAGCACATGATATAAAGGCCCCAAAATTACACTCCCAGTGAAGTTCAAACTCAAACTGAGATTCGAGGTCAGGGTGACCGGCTCTTGTCCTCATGCACGGGCTGCAGGAACACGGAGCACACCCCTGGCTCTGAGAGGGTAGGCGTTGTGAGGCCCTGATGCCCCATAGAGCCCTCTGGGGATTGACAAGAGGAGAAGAGAAGATGCCCTCTGGGGTTCCAAGGTCATCTGTGGGACCCCATGTGTCCTGACCTGCTCCCTGGGTGTCAGTGGGCCCAAGATGACCACCTGGAGTGAGAGACAGAGGTCAAAGTTGCCCCAGAGCCTGACACCAAAACCAAGGACACCTCTCTCCTCTCCGTCCTGTAATCACCATCTCTGGAAGGCTGAATAATGTCCCCCAAAGACACCCATATTGTAATTCCTGGAACTTGTGAATGTGACCTTACATGGCAAAAAAAGGACTTTGCAGGTGTGATTAAGTTTAAAATGTTGAGAACAGAGATGATCCTGGATTATTCAGATGGATATGTATGGAAAATTCCATTACAGGTGTTCTATAAAACGAAGGCAGAGGGAGCTTTCACGCACGGACAGCAGAGGAGAACACCATGTGGCCACAGGGACAGAGGCTGGAGCGATGGGACCACAAGTCAAGGAGTTTGCAGCCACCAAAGGCAAGGGACTCCTCCTGCCCTAGAGCTTCTGGAGGAGCACAGCCCTGCTGACACCTTGACTTTGATCCAGTGACCCTGACTTTTGACTTCAGGCCCCTAGGGCTGTGAGAGAATGCTGCTGTCTTCAGCCACCAAGACTTGGGTGCGTCCTTAAGGCCGCCCCAGGACGCCCGTCTGCCATCTCACGTCCTGCAGGCTCTGAGCCAAGGCAGGGCAGCTCCACACATGGAGCCCCACAAAATGCACAGCCCAGGAGAAAATTCCCATCGACATGACCACCCCCAGTGTTAACCTCATGGCTCTCTGGTCCCAAATGCTGTCTGTCTCTTTGCATCTGCTTGTTGAACCATCAAAAAATCTGCCTTTGGATGGGATCATCATTTGTCTGCAGTATGCACACCCAGAGAGGAGCCCAGCATGGGTTAGGCATCAGGGTGATGCCTCTGAGTGAGGCCCCCTGTGGAGAAGATCCCTGGAGTATTGTCACAACACACCTTCCATCACCTCTAAATCCAGGCTGGGAGCCAATTTGCCATGTAAGTTCTGCCTGGGTGGCAGCAGGATGTTGTTGGGAATGCCAAGGACAGAAGCATAGCTTCATACAGTAGCAGGTTCCAGAAGGAGCAGTGAAATTAGTAGCCAGAAAACACACCTGTGCCTCCCCCACCCCAACACCTCAGTTTATGACTGAGGCCAGGGGAAGTTACACTTGGCAACTGACATTTCCCCAGTGAGAGTGTTCCTTATCCAAGTCATCAAGCCACAAAGTCCTTTGTCTCCTTCATAATTATGCTAAATGTTACCTCCTCCAGGAAGCCTGCCCAGAGTAAATTGCTCAACTTTGAAAAAAATCCAAGATCGTGGCCAGCAGCAAGCTTGAGCTTACATACCCAAAACAGCGTTGGTCAAAACCAGGCTTTGTTCCTCGTTAGCCAATGGGGGAAAGCTGCTCACCTTCTTCAAGTCTCAGTGTTATCAGACGTTAAGTGGAGACACCAACAGGATAGACACCCTGAAGTTGGAGGGAGTTCACGTCAAACCCAGAGGCTGGACACAGTGCTTGGTGATCATCAGTCATTGCTGTTTCTGGCCAGTTCCACCCTAATGCAGAGTGAGAGGTGGACAGGCTCCAAGACAGCCTCCAGTGACCCTGGTGTTTATGTCCTGTGTCATTCCTTCCCCTTGAGTGAACCAAATACAGCAAGAGTGACAGGATGTTATTTCTGTGATTAGGTGTCAAGGTGACTCTATGCCTTCCCAGCTTGCACGCTCTAATGAAGCAAGCAGCACCCACGGGGCGAGAAACTCAGGGCAGCCTCTGACCAAGAGCCGGGGATAAAGGGAGCCCCTCTGGCTGAGAGATAGCCCTAGAGGAACTGACTCCTGCTGACAAGGGTTGAGTAAGGATCTAGGAAAATGTGTCCCAGTTCAACCTTCAGGTGACAGAAACCCCAAACAATACCTTGACTGTAACCATGAGCTCTGAATAAGATTCAGGCACACTGTGCTCGATTCCTGACCCAAAGAAACTGAGATGAGAAGTATTTTTCTGAGCCACAGCATTTTGGATGAATTTGTTACGCAGAAGTAGCTAACTAATACAGACCAGACTCTCTTTGTGCCTGCAAAGTTGCCTACTCAGCCAACAGAAATGCATTTCTTCAACTCATCCCATGTGTCTGAACACCTGCCATGTGCAAAGCAGCTGTGGGGATCTAAGGTTGAAAATAAAAGCTAGTCTTACTCTTCAGAAGTCACCACATCTGCCAAAGGGGTGACAGGGCCACAAAGAACCATGAGACTCAGTGCCTGCTCTTGAAGGGCAGATGTTCTTGCAGACACATGGTTGAGGAGGAAGACAAGGCTCAGTGAGACACACCAGCAGGACTGCGCATCTTGTCCCTGAAATACTATGCATCTAGCTATTTCACCAGGAGCACTCTCTAAGTGCTCCCATGGGGACCTCCATAAAGAGGTTAGTATTGGCTCCTGGGGGTCCCTAGAGCCCTCCTCCTGAGTCACACTATGGCCAGTGTCCATCCCACTGGCCAGTGCCCGGTACATTGCAGTCGGAGGAAAGCTGAGCCTCATCCTATTAAGTGAGAGATGCACCCAATCCGACATTACCTGGAATGGAAAGGCCTGTGATACCTCCTCCCTGTTCCATTCATCACCCTGCTAATCCTTTTGTCAAACAGGAGAAGATAGTCCTTCTTGATATGTGTTCAAGCTGGAGGCAGAGGCAGCAACATGGGCAGAGCCCAGTGAGAGGGGCACAGCCTCCCAGTGGTGATGCCAGGATGGGCCCAGAGCACAGCATCTGATGCCTGCCAAGCCCTCAGGAAGCTGCATGGAGTCATTTAATATCTGAAGAGAAGGAAATCCTGGTATCTGTCCCAGCAAACTGTGTTAAATTTATTAAACATAAAGCCATTAGAGTCAGGTGACCCTACTGTCCCGGCAGCCTACGTCAGCAAACCCAAATCTAAGCCTGTAGATGCCTCAAGGTGACAAGCCAAACTGCACGGACAACCAAGGACAAATGGCCCAGCAGGTGTTAAGCTGCAGCCGATCAAACTGTCCCCTTCTTTGCTTCCCACTTTATGTGAGTCTCTCCCCAGCACTTCTAGATTGGTGCTGCCCCATTCCCATCAATTTCTGCTCAGAGTCAAAATGTTTACTGTGCCTCAGTTTACCTTTTAACACAGGAGAGAGCACCTGTTCCTGTGAGCCAGAACGGCTGTGCCCAACTGCCCTGGGACTGGGAACAGGTCACAACAGGACCTGGACAGGATCTTGAGGTTGTTACACCAATATGTCAAGGCGGAAAATGCGGCCAAGACTAATAAAAGCAGTAGCGTCATTGTAGAGAGCCAGGCTGTAGACTAGCACGTTACAGGCACAGTGTCATTTAGCCCCACCAGGGCCCCAGGGAGGGGGTTCCTATTTACCCACTTTATAGATGAGGCCATTGAGCCACCACGAGGCTCAGAACCTTTTCCAAATTCCTGAGGCTGCAGAGGCAAAGCTTGGGTAGGAGGAGGTTAATCCCAAAGCTGGGATTGTGGCTTCCATCGACTCACTGGTTCCCCTCACAAGCCAGAACTCAGCCCTATGAGCTTGTGGTGGCCAGCTCAGCCCCTTCCCTAGCTTGGAGCCATTCTCCGGGCTGCAGTCAGGCCAAGCTGCCCACAGGGGGCGCCCTGAGCATGCTAGAAAGGAGCTGTACCAAAGCCACTGCCAGGTGGGCAAGCCCAGCCCCAGACAGAGGTCCCCTAGGCTGTGGGTGACCTGGGCAAGCTGCTCACACACCACCCTGCATGCTGGCAGGGGTTAAAAGTGCTGGCTGCAATCCTAAACGTGCTGAAACCTGATATGGGATACCAGGGAAAAGACACCTCTAGCTCAGGCATTGTTCTGGGATGGTTTTGCTTTGGGATTTCTCACTGTCTCAAGTTAAGGAAGTTTGGGGCTCTGCATTCCTGAGGTTTTACAAGTATTCCCTGGAGCTGCTGTCAGGGTTCTCACTGCTTCATGGTCCCTGGGGAAACTTGCTTGTTTTTGCAAATGGCTCCAGCCTGATGCTGTGCTTGCTTGCTGTGCAGGGCTTCTCCCCCATTGGATTGGGGTGAGTTGTGTCCTCCCAAAAAATATATTCAAGTCCTACCCCCCAGTATGGATATAGCCATATTGGAAACAGAGTGTTTGCAGATGTCATCAGGGGGAGATGAGGTCAGGCTGGAGAAGGGTAGTCTCTGAATCGAATGACCAGTGTCCTTATAAGAAGAACACAGACAGATGCAGGGAGAGAGGGCTTTGTGAGGACACAAACAGAGATTGGAGTGATACAGCCACAAGCCAAGGAATGCCAGGGGCTGCTAGCAGCACCAGCAACTGGAACAGAAGCCAGGTATCCTCCCGTAGAGCCCATGGAGATAGGGCCACCCTGCTGACACCTTGATCTTGGACTTCCAGCCTTCGGACAGTGAGACAATACTTTCTGCAGTACAAGCACCCCATTCAGTGGTGCTTTGGACTGGCAGCCCCAGAACACTCCCACCCTGACCTGACCCCACCTTTGACCAGATCCCCCCCATCCTCCTGTCACTTTTCTGTGACCCAGTGTCAGGGCTGAAACTTTCTTAGGCCAGGGTGGTAATATGCTAGGCTGGGAATGTCAGGCTCTGTCACAGGTTCATGTGGCACAGGACACTTGCACCTTTAAATTCATAGAAGTTTTGTGAGCTCCTAAAATTGGACAGCATAACAGGTTATATGGGGACTGACTGGGGACCCTGAAATTGAGAAAGAGCACAGGTGTAAAGAGCCACAAAGGAAAAGAATACTGAGTGACAGGTGTGTTCTCTGACAGAGGACCTAGGGCCCCTGGAGGGAGAGCCAGGGCAGGAGCGGGAGCTAACTTGGCACTGTCTGGTTGGCTGGCAGGGCCCTCCAGCAATAGGCCTCTGCGATAACATCCAAGGAGCAGAGGCCAGGAAGGGACTTGTGGACACCCTGTCTCCTCCCCTCAGCCTCCATCCTCCAGGGCCTCCTTGAGTGGTGGTATCCTCGGGGTTAGGGTTCTGCTCCAACAGCCTCGAACCTGCTTCCTCTTGGGCATCTGCAGGCATCTCCATTAGAGTGTCCAGGAGTTGCCTCAAACTCTACAAACCTCTCTGTCCCCCTCCTCTCTCCCTGCCCCTGCCCCCAGTAACCTCTCTGCATTGCTCCCCTCAAACTACAAGTAGCTGCAAGATTACTGCCCAGGCAGGCCTGCCCCCTGCCCCACTGTGCCCTCCTCAGTCCTGGGCCATCCCCACTGCCAGGAGAGGAGGGGTTCTCTCCCTAAGTCTGGAGACACCTTCCCCCCATTCCTGCAGGCCTCTCCCAGCCAAGCCAGTCCTTTCTTCACTGACCCCAGGCTGTGCCTGCCTCCCCACTCATCCCTACCCAACCCTGACATTGGCCACATTGCAAACACTGGCCTCACTCAGCAGCCTGGCCCAGCTTCCTTCTTCACCCTGCCTCCCCATATTTTCCCAGGGGAAGCTGTGTCCAGCAGGAGGAGGCCATCCTGCCAGGCTGTGCCCACTGCTCCCTTTAGCTTATCTTCTAAGCTGGGAAACTCCATTTATATGTTGCCTCCTCCAAAAAATCTTCAGGAAGATGCCATGTTGAGAAAGGTACCCTCATGCAGGCATTTCCCACACTATTGGATTAATCACTATTTATGCATTTGTGTCCCCCATAAAATATATATATATATATATACAAAATTCATACCTATTGAATTAAATAAATACAGAAAATATAAAAAAGATAGACTTACCCAAGCTGCAGGGTGGCCTCAATTGTTTTCATTCAACCAGGTTAGTCCGTCGTCTTAGCCCAGGGATAAGTGACCTTGGCTTAAGATCAACAATGTACAGAATTCCTCTGACCAGAGGAATGGGTTTAGAAACGAGCCTATAATCTGCTCCCTACCATCGAGACATGGGGACATTTGCCCTCCTGTTGTAGCAGATTGAATGATATCTCCCCAAGTTCATATCCACCCAACATCTCAACATGGGACCTTATATAGAAACAGGGTCTTTGCAGGTATAATAGGTTAAGGACCGGAATATGAGATCATCCTGGATTATCTGGATGGCCCCTAAATCTTATGAGTGGAGTCCCTTTTAGAAGAGGAGATGCACAGGGAGACACAACATGGGGACAAGGACAGACTGGAGCGACACGCCTGCAACCCAAGGAACACTAAGGGTCTCCAGCACCCCCAGAGGCTGGGGGACAGGCCTGGGACAGATGACCTCTCAGAGCCTCCAGACAGAGCCCAGCCCGCCAATATTTTGATTTCAGACTTCTGGCCTCAGAGTGGTGAGGAGAATACATCTCTGTTGTTTGAAGCACAAAGTTTGTGGTAAGTTTGTTCTGATGTCCTAGGATCCTAACACACCTGAGCATCTCTTTGCCTATAAATCTAAATCTCCCCACCCCCAATAAAAAGCCCCTTGATCATGGCATACTAGCAGGCAGAGTTAGAACGACCTCTGATCCAGCTTCCTTTATGTTGTCTTTGGCACCTATTGCCCCTTAAGACAGGAAGAGGTGCTCAAGAGAAAAAGTGCCAGGCTCGGTGCAGCCGGGGCCACCTTACGGCACTCCGTAGCTCCCTATTGCAGGAATATTCATATTAGCACATCACCTGACCTGAGATGCCCTGGATGAAATAGAAAATTTAAAGCCAGAGGTTTTTAACAGGCTGGGTTTTTTTTTTAATCCATAGAAGCTTTTCTCTAATCTAACATGTATTCATGGATCAAAGAAGAAGAAGCACAGAACATATTTGGGGATACTGAGCTCAGAGGTAGATGCTGAAACCAGCCAGACAGCAGCACCTTGCCAAAGTCACACAGTTGGTTCTAGAACGTGGGTCTCGACACTGAACCACACATGATGTATTATCTTCCTGCGTGCAGAAGAAATGCTAGGACCTCCGGCAGAGCTGAGATAAATCTGTGACCTACGAAAAGCCACTTATTTTTTTTTTCAACACAGAGTCAAGTTTAATGCAAAGCACAGAATGCAGGTTTCAGGAGAGAAAAAAAGATGTGAATGTGAACTCTGCACGTTTTCTGTCCATTTCCTCCAAACCAGCTCCTCCCTGGCCTAATATCTGAGTTCCCAGGTCAGGGAAGGAGGACATGGCCCAGCCCAGCACAGAGCTCGGACGTGCTCCAGAGGCCAAGTGAGATGAGTTGGTCTGAGGCAGATGGGCCATGGGAAGGCAATGCATGATGGCCTTCAAAGATGGTGCAAAGCAAAGTACTCACAATGTCTCAGGAATATTGTTTTGTGTCATTACATGTTGAAATGATAATATTTTGTATGTATGCAGTTCAATAAAATATACTGTTAAAATTAATTTCACCTGTTTTAATTTTTAACTTTTTTTTTTGATGTGGCCACCGGAAAGCTTCACATCATACCTGTGGCTCACACAAGTTGTGGATGTCCCATTCTGCCAGACAGAGCTGTAGCAGGACCTCAGTCAGGGTCCTTCATGTGCCTGACTGAGCCAGGAAGGGACCCTCACCTTGGCCCCTCCCAGGCTTCCCCAGAAGGATTTTAGCTTGTAGGGCCTGGCAGACATAGCAATCCCGGGAGGCTTCCAGGGCTTCCTGCTTTAGGAACAGGGTCTAGACGGGCCACACGGGGAGAGGCATTTATTCTTGTCCGAAGTTATGATGGTCTGTACGGGGGTGGGGGGCTTCACCCAAGCCAAGGAGCAAATCTCCATGTTTCTTCACTTTATGGAGGGTGGCATTAATGGTCCACAAAATCATTGGGTGGACAGAGTTGGGGAAACAAGCATGTGTTGGCTCAGTAACCCTCCAGTCTTCCTCAGACGGCAGAAGCAGGTCTCCACTGAAGGTCATAAAATCCTCTGTGAGTTGTTGAAGGACAAGGGCTGGACCCAGGCTTTCTAGGACACCCTCTAGCCAGCACTAAGTATATTGCAGGTGTTTTTTAAATGCCTGCTGACAGAAGACAGGGGGTCACTGGTGACTTTTTTCATCAGAACTAGTTCTGCTTATAACCATACAAGCTCATTGGCTTCCCAGAAAGCCTGGGATGGAAGCCTGGGATGGGTTGAAGAGCAGTCCAACCTTCTCTTATAAGTAGAAGACATTTCTTTCTTTCTTTTTTCTTTTTTAAGAGCTAAAGAAGGGAGGAGGGAGGGAGAGAAAGTGAGAGAAATGGGGTTGGGAGGAGCAGGAAACATCAACTCATAGTAGTTGCTTCCTGTATGTGCCCTGACAGGGCAAGCCTGGGTTTTGAACCGGCAACCTTCCGGGTTGATGTTTTACCCACTCACTGCACCACCACAGATAAGGCAGAAGATACTTCCTTTAGCTGTTGGAGGTGGAGGCTCCCACCCCTCTCCAGCTACTACAGGTTAGGGAAATTACAGAGAACTGGGGAAGACTTGGGCTCTCTGCCAGCAGGGGGCAGCATAGTACGTGTCTGCTTCCTCCCTGGGCCTTGCTCCTGGAGAACAGGTGTTGGCAGAGTCTGTTTACTGAGAAGATTTGGGTGGTGCTTGGGGCTTTTGTTCTTGATTTTCTTTTTTTTCTTTTGGAGGCCACTGTTGATGGTGAGGAGGGATCACAAGGACTTGAGATGATTTCAGACCAGTTTCTAAAGAGGATACATGCCTGTTTCAAAGTCAAATAGAGCCACAGTCAAATAATAAGAATGCATTGAGAAGTGTCCCCAGAAAGACACTGACAGTGTTAATATAGTATAAGGGGATAATAGAAAGTAAAAAAGGAGAAATAATGGTGGCACTCATAAACCAGAAACCATGAGAAGTAATCAGAATGGGTTCACACTGTAGGGGAATAATTAAGGCATGTGCAAAACATTATGAATTATATATCAGTAAACTGTGTCTGCCCACCTCTTGAAGGACTGAGGTTTTAAGAGTCATTCCAAGTTGTCGGCAGCTGGCCCGTGGGGAAAGCAGCTTAGGCTCCATGACTGTCCATTCCACTGCCCAGATAGAGTTCTGCTGGAACACCCAGAAACTTCTCTGATGTCTGTCTTTTCACTTTTGTTTACATTTGTTTGTGTATGCTTAATTTACCAAGTCAGTATTGTATGCAAATGCCGCCTTGGAAGAGGTCTTCTTTCTTCTCCTGGCATGTCCCTGCAGGGTTCGTGGGCAGCCAGAGGCTCAGCAGTCCTCACCCCTGCACAGAATGTTCTCCTTAGGCGCAAGGGCACAAACATCAGACTCCATGTCCAGAGAGTTAAAAATGATTTAAAAAATTCTTGCTCACCTTTTAGATACAGCTCTCTCAGACACAACTCCAGCACCTGATGCCCCTCTCTCGGTTTGCTGTTCCCAACGGAGCACCCAGGCTGCCGTGTTAGCTCTGAGGCCCAGGGAACAAGACAGGCTTCTTTCTGCCTAACGTCTTCCACTTTTGCCTGAGTGAGTTACCTCTGTAAGACATGGTGGTATATTGCATTGTGTTTTATAACACCTGGATTTTTTTCAATTGCCTCTAATTCTTATAAGAGCAAGAGGAATGCAATAAAGTTCTTCCATCATTGTACAAGCACTCTTGGATATAGGTGGCAAGCTCTTGTCCTAAGCCAGTTAACAGAGGCATATCCAAATCCTGTGAAGAAGGGTTTGAGGGTCTAAGTGTAAGGCAGGTGGTGCAGCGGTCCACAGGCCAAAGACAGAGCCCCTCCACTGCGGGACCAAGTGTCGCGGCCGGCAGCCAGGCTCCGTCGCCCTTGTGCAATGAATGGACCTGCTGGTTGTCTGCACCCGGAAGATGCACCAAAGGCAACTGGGCTTAAGCTGGGAGGGAAAGGTCCCTCTGTGATTCCATCCACTGAAGCCCAGCTGAACCTGAGCAGGACAGACCTGGATTCCAGGCTATAGCTTTCAGACGAGGGAGCTACACTCCTGCCTTGACTAACATGTCCACACCTTCAACATCTGGGGTAAGCTGGCAGTGACCCAGGCCTCCCTGGGCCGCCTCAGCTCACACAGGCCCAGACACACAGGCTGCTGGACACAAAGGGGTACCCCTTCCTGGAAGATGGAGGCAGTAGAAATTCTGAAGGCCACCTCTTGTGTTTTTGCACACACATGCTCCATATTCTTGAGTGTTCAGGGAGGTGATGTGGACATTCCCTGCCCTTGTCATGAGCACTGTAACAATAAAAGAGGTAGTTTCTTCTATTTTTAAGCAAAATTGGATTCTGGTAAATGCCTTGAATACTATTGCTGGAGTCCTAGGTTTCCTGTAGTGGCTGAAGGTTAGCTGCACTTGAGCAAAGCAGGATGGTAGGTTGAGCTCTCTAAGTACCAGGCATGTGGGGGCGGAAGGTCTGTCTCACTGATCTGACACAATCCTCCCCCAACACACACACACATTCACACCACAAAGTGGTGTGATGAATGGGACGCATTGGGCAGAACTGACAGTAGGGGGCGCTGTGGCAGCATAACCCACAGCCCCTGATGTCACCCAAGAGCCTCAGTGCCCCTGGCCTAGAAGCCTGGGCCAGGCCTCAGCCTGGCAGAGGACATCTGTGCAGCTCGATTTAGAATGCATCCTTTTCATAAGAAAGGCAGCGCCTCCCAGATTCCTTCCTTGCCCTTTGCTGGAAAGTCTCCCTGCCCAAACACACAGGAATGTGTCCCTCAGCAGCAACTCTAGCCGCGGGTCCTGCATGGGGCTTTGATCTGGATCCTGGAACTGGGAAGCTCACTGCTCCTCAGGCTTTGGAACAAGCCCAGACATTCCGGCTCACACCCTCCTCTGCTGTTCCCATGGAGGGGCAGCAAGGCCAGCCCGAGGCCCCAGGATGGAACTCCCATCTGATAGGACCAGGCTTCAGACATCCAGGTGCAAACTGCCTACCAGCTGCTGGCCCTAGATGCTCTGAGAGATGTCTGTGGTTCTGAGAGCTTTCATACATTTCCATGAGTGCACAGAATGGAAGCTCCCTTAGTCCCTCATTATAAATCAGCCCTTGCCTACCAGTCGTTCCTTCATTCACCTCCCCACCCCATGCTTCGTTCACTCCCCAGTGCCATGCTTCATTTGGGGTGGCACTGGGATTCATCTGGCCAGACTGTACATAAGACACACGAAGGACCCAAAGATGTGGTTAGAATGGAGATGCTCAGAGTGCCTCCTTTGTAACCTTTGCTGTTGGGATGTGGGGGAGAGAGAGAACATCCTCGGGAATGGAACTGGTTGTCACATATAAGACTTTATTTTTTAGAGCAGTTTTAGGTTTACAACATAATTAAGAGGAAGGTGCAGAAATATCCCATATACCCCTGCTCCACACTTGCAGAGACTCTCCCTATTGTCAACATCACTCACCAGAACAATTAAGGCACCTTAATTGTTCATCACTCACCAGATGTATTTTTGATCATGGACGAAACTGCACTGACACAGTAGAATCACCCAGAGTCCATGGTTCCCATGAGGGTTCACGCCTGATGGTGCGCATTCTATGGGCGTGGGCAAAGGTATAGCGGCGTGTATCCACCACTGTGGTATCATACAAAGGATTTTCACTGCCCGACAAACCCTCTATGCTCTGCCTGTCCATCACCCCTGGCCACTACTCATCCTTTTATTTTCGTCCTACTTTTGCCTTTTTCAGAATGTCCTACAGTTGACAGCCAGCTCAGATTGGCTTCTATCACTTAATAACAGGCATTTAAAATTCCATCACATTATTTCATGACTCAATAGCTCACTTCCTTTTAGTGCTGAGTAATATGCCCTTGTCTGGATGGGCTGAAGTTTATCCATCCACCTACTTCCAAGTTAGGGCAATTGTGAATAAAGCTGCTGCAGAGATTGTATGCAGGTTTTCCTGTAGACATACATTCTTCAGCTGTTGGGTGAATACTAAGGAGCACAGCTGCTGGATCCTATAGTGAGAGAATGTTCAGTTTTATAAGAAACCACCACACTGTCTCCCCCAGGGGCGGCACCATGTTGCATTCCCACCAGCAGTGCAGGAGAGTTCTTGCTGCTCCACCTCCCCGCCAGCATTGGGTGTTTCGGATTTTCACTCTTCTAACAGGTGTGCAGTGGTGTCTTGTTGTTACTTTGATTTGCATTTCCTTGATGACATATGATATAGAGGGAGGGGAATGAAAATTTGATTAGCTAACCTCTAAGGGAGTCTGCCAAAGACTCTAAAAGAGTTTATCCCTTCATCAGCATATACATGTGTTGAATGTCATGTATCATTCTAGGTTCTGGTAACATGTACACATGTGTTTCAAAAGACTGCTTGACATATAGATACTATATTTTTATACAATAAATACGAAAGAATTGAAAAACAACTTAGAAAAAGAGGTGTACCACTTCAAAAAAGATAGGAATTGAACTTTGCATTATACCTATATAATATATATTTATATTGTGACAGAGACAGTGAGAGAGACAGAGAGAGGGACAGATAGGGACAGACAGACAGGAAGGGAGAGAGATGAGAAGCATCAGTTCTTTGCTGCAGCACCTTAATTGTTCATTGATTGCTTTCTCATATGTACCTTGACTGGGCGGGGAAGCTACAGCAGAGTGAGTGAATCCTTGCTCAAGCAAGCAACCTTGCACTCAAGCTAGTGACCTTGGGCTTAAGCCAGGGACCATGGGGTCATGTCTACGATCCTATGCTCAAGCCAAATGAACCTGTGCTCAAGCTAGTGACCTTGGGGTTTTGAACCTGGGTCCTCTGCATCCCAGTCCAACACTATTCACTGCACCACCATCTTGTCAGGCTTCTTTTCTTTTCTTTTCTTCTCTTTTCTTTTTTTTTAAATTTATTTTATTTTTGAAGTGCTTTGAAAACTGCACCTGGGTATTCCAGAAAATGGTGTGCAAGTAGGTCTTGTAGTCTGAAGAGTGCTAACCTAGAAAATGGAAATAAAATTTATGGAATGCTTATGAACTGAAGAGGGGTCAGCAGGAAGATCAGGGGACAAATGCAAATGCACTCCAATGCAGCGGACAGAGGGCGCCACCGGCATTACACTTCACACATGCTTGTTGATGCTCTGTTGCTATGAAATCTGTTTTTCTTATCGAGGCAGTAGAATGGACTTATCTCAGGGTAAATGATGATAAACACATTTTGTCCTGTGAGCAAATGTTAGGCAATGGGTAAAAAAAGAATGAAAGGGAATACTTCAATTAAAAGGAGAAATTTAATTTTGAAGTCACATCTAAGGAACTCAAAGAGATAAAGAAGTAACAGAAATAGTAACATCTTATAATAGTGAAACCATTGACTTGGTAAAACTGAAACAAATGTTTACTATTTTGTTTACTCCATGCAGTGTTCCAGGTCTCATTGGCAATAGCATAAGGGAGAAGGGCTCCCGAGGAGACATGCAGCGCAGTGCAGCCACGGCTGACGCAGAAGCGCAGGGCTGTGGGTGGGCGGGGTAGGCTGCAAAGTGCCTGAGCTCCTGGTCAGGTGTTGGGAGGGTGGCCTAAGAGACTTGAGAGGAGGTGACAGAGAATATGTGGGAAAGGCAGAGTGTGACGTACACACTGCTGTCGGTTTTGCTGGACAGGGTGGTCTGTTCAAGACGGGGTGGGTTGCTGCCCCCAGCGCATGTGGTCCAGGGAAGGAAATGCAGTGGGGAGCCCACCTGGGACAGGCAGCTAGGAGGAGCCTTCTGTGAGCCAGACCTGGGACAGGAGAAGGCGCCACATAGAGACATGGACATGGAGGAGGACTATGGAGATCCTGTGTGAACAGCCTGGTGTGTCCCAGTACCAAGGGACTCTGTGTGTGGGCAGAGCCATGACCCTCAATGACACCTACATCCTAAACCCTGTAACCTGTGAATATGTGATGTTATATGGCCAAGGGAAATTCACGTTGCAGGCAGAATTAAGATTGCTAAACCATTGACCTTAACGTTGGGAGAGAATCTTGGAGTATTGGAGTAGGCTCAGTGTAACCACAAGGGACCTTAAAAAAGTGTGAGGACCTGACCTGACGTGGCTGGTGTGAAGATGGAGGAAGGAGCCATGAGCCAAGGAATATAGGAAGCCCCTGGAAGCTGAAAATGACAAGGAAGCCAACTCTGCCCCAGAGCCTTTAGGAGGAACCAGCCCTGCCAACATCTTTGATCTTAGTTCAGGGAGACCCACTGTAGATTCTGACCTCCAGAAGTATAAGGTGACACATTCTTGTTGTTTAGGCTGCTAAGTTCCTGCCAGTTTGTTACGGCAGCAAAAAGAAACTGATACACCCTGTCAGAACCACTTTCTCCTTGTCTAGGTTTGAACACAAAACCGTGACACGAACAAGTATGCTTATGAACAGGGACACTCTGAAAAATCTCCGGAGCTGCCCTCTGTGGGTGAGGGTGGGGTAGGAGGTATGCCGTGCTCGATCAGCATCTGTCTGTGCAGGGCGGAGTGAGGAAGAGGCAGGTGGGTCCGTTGCTGGGAGGGCAGGTCCCTTTCAGCCAGGCCCTGAGCTGCATGAGAAGCACAGGTGCCAGAGCCAGGCAGATCCAGCTGAGTCCCAGCTCTCTGCTAAGCAGCCGTGCAGCTCAGGGCAGCTACTTAGCCTGGCTGGGACTCAGTTTCCTCCTCTGCCAAATGGGCATAAGGCTCTCAAATGTAGGGTCACTGTGACAATCACAGAGAGTGAGCATAAAGCGTCTCACACTGCTTGGCTTTTAAGGGGAGCTCTCGAAATGGGAGCTATCTCTAGTATTTGCACATTCGCTTTTTTGTGACACAGAAGGCTGCCAGCTGCCCTAAAAGGATGTGAGTCAAAGTGTATAAATCAGGACAGTTACATTTAAGTTAAAGGTGAGAAAAGAAGCAATGGAGAGAGAGGAGGCCCAGGAGTGAGCTCATTCCTATAGGTGAGAGCTGCAAGCTCCGGCTTTCCAGGTGCCTCGTAGAGAGGAGGCCCGGCGTCAGGAAGGGCTGCTCCTCACCCACGCCACACTGAGGAATTCCAAAAGGCATTAAAGATATACTGATGCATGTATCTATTTGAATAGGTAACACATTCACATGCTTTACCTATATATTCAAATACATACACATATTATGAAATGTATTATACACTCACCACTTATTATACAGACAGTGAAAAGTCTTCAACCCCTCTATCAGCCCCTCCCTACACCGTCTCCCTCCTTAGGTCACCATTGGATTAGTTTTCTGTACATTTTTCAAGAGCTTCTTTAAGCAAATACAAGCAAATAAAAAACAGAACTCCTTCTTCCCCACTCCCTTGTTATACAAAAGGGAGCCTGTGATTATGACGCTGGCCAACATTTACACAGCGCCCACACACACGGGAGGCACGTGCTCAGGACTTTCATGTATTAACTAATTTAACCTTCACAACTGCCCTGGGTGGCAAATAAATTATTGACTCTGCTTCCCAGATGAGGAGCCCAGGCACAAGGAGGTCCGGTCCCCTGCCCTTCGCCACGCAGTCAGCAAACGCTTCAGGGTCCGGGTGCTCCACGACCACCGAACTCGCTTCCGATGGAGTTCACCTGGCTTTGCTCTTTCCCTCTCTCCCTCCTCTTCTCTGTCTTCCATCTTTCCCCTTCTCTTCTTTTCTTACTTTTATCCTTTTATTATTTATTTTAACTGAACAACATATCATTTCTTAGTCTATTCGTTTCCTATTGCTGTTGTAACAAATGACCACAAACTCAGTGGCTTCAGACAACACAGATGTCTTACCTTACAGTTCTGTAAGTGGAAGTCCACAGTGGCTCTCACTGGGCTACAACTGATATGTTGGCAGGGCTGCCTTTCCTTCTGGAAGCTAAGGGGGAACCCATTTCCTTGTCTCTTCAGCTTCTGAGGGGCTACCCACATTTCTTGGCTCGTGGCCCCTCCCTCCACCTTCAAAGCTGCAGTCAGACCCCTGCTTTCGTCATCACAGCTTCTCCCCTCTCCCGCCTCTTGCATCGCTTAAGTACCCTTGGGATGACATTGGTCCCACCTGGATGATCTGGGACACTCTCCCCTACTCAAGGCCCTTAAGTCGATCACATCTGCAGGCTGCCTCTGCCCTGTAAAGAACATCGTTCCGGGGATGAGGACATGAACATTTTGGGGGACTGATCTGCCTTTCATACCCTGAGAGTCGCTTGGCTTTTTTTTTTTAACAGATACATAGTATTCCATAGCAGGGAAGTTCTTTAAATGTGTTTACCTACTCCTTAGTTAATGGGAATTTGGCTTCTTTCCAATTTTTCACCCTTATTAAAAATGCTGCAACAAATGATCTTGTATATAATATCCTTGCACATGTGTGCAGGTAGAGATGTTGGCTAGATTCCCAGAGGGGAAGATTATTGGGCCAAAAGAGTTACGTGCGTTTGTATTTTTTGATGGAAATTGCCAACTTCCCACCAATCTGAACTCCCACCAGCAACGTAGGAGAGCAGGCTCCCCGCACCATCCCGAGGGGTGGGTCTCACTCCAGCGCCCTCAGCCAGGACCATGGTGCACATGCCTTTATTTGAGACACCAGGATCTTCTTCCTCTGGGTTGGCAAGAGATGGGGAAATGTTCCTATATTGGCTCCAGATCGAGGCCAAGGGCACTGCTTTCATTCAGTACTCGGGGAAGTAATTTACTCAGGGAAAGGACAATGCTAAAATAGCTGGTGTTTTCTGATGATTTTTAACTACAAGCAGTACGGAACTTGGAAAATAAAAACAAATAGTTGGTCCTTTAGATAATGTCTGTTCAGTCATAGACGTTTCAAACATATTTTTAGCAGGAACTAGAAATCAGTCGGGTTAGCCCAAGACGCAATTCCGTTTTTTGGGTTCTTGTCTGAGAGGAACAGATGCCCCGCTATGTGAGAAGACAGTCGCGGGGGTTCAGAGGTGGACGCAGACAGCGAAAGTGGCCTCGCTCAAACGCGGGCCGCCCCTGCCGTGTGCTGCACAGCTCATCTGTACGAAAGGCCAAACATTCTTTCCAAAGAGACTTGAATCTGCTTAAGTCTAGGACAAGCATTCAATTAGGAGCCCAAAGTTCTGCTCCCCGATGAGTGTAAAAGAGTTTGGGGGCCTGGAAAATTCTAAGAGATAATATGATATTTATTCGTAGTAGTGACAAATGAAAAGCAGTCCACATGTCCAGTGAAGGCAAAAGGGCCAAATAAGTATACCATAGAGGCCTTGCGTCATCACCCCTTGGGGACAGAGTGTCCTGTGACTTTTGCATCATCCCCAGGACCAAATCCTGACAACGAAGGCAGAGAGCTCCAGGGTGGGGTCATCCTCTGCACAGGCTAGACCCCCAGTGAGCTCTTGGGTCACGTCTGAGGACTGTAATGACTCGGAGTTACTATCTTCTTCCCTGTGACAACACCTTCCCACCCCAATACTATGCTTTGGTCTCCTGCCCCAGTTTCTTTTTATAGTCCTTCTGTGGTCTGGCAGGATGGTTCCAGGATTCTATAATGTCCTGGCTAGCTCTAGCTAGCCCCTGTCTCTGGGATGGACCTCTCCCCACCTCACTGCCAGTCATCCAGAGCCGCACCAAGAATCTCACACTACCTGGCACCTCCCTCCCTCCACCTCAGATAGACTGCGCACCTCTCCATCCAAGACCAACCGAGCCTGCAGCGTGCTACGGCCAGCTCAGTTTCCCTAAACCACAGTGCGCGACAGCCTGCTCAGTTTCCCTAAACCACAGTGTGCGACAGCCTGCTCAGTTTCCCTAAACCACAGTGCGCGACAGCCTGCTCAGTTTCCCTAAATCACTGTTTCTCGACCTTGGATACATAGATACTGTATGAACTTCAGAGTTTTTGTTGAATCATCTAAATGTTACTTATATTGTAGCAACACTAGAGTATACCTAAATATATTACACATGTAGCTCTTATGTAACTATAACCAAAATGATTTATAAATGAAACGAAAAAAAGCAAAACTACAATACTAATACCTTTTAAATTAACATGAACGTAATGTGATGGATGATGCTATTCTGTTAAAACTAAACTACCAATGTTGGGTTTAAAATTCACTTTTAAAGATTTATACTTTTGTTTTATAATTAACTTGTATACTTGATTCCTTTTGGTTTTAAAGTGAAGATTCCTCTTTGGAGTTATGGTTGTTGTAAATATTTCTCTTTTTCAGCTCGGAACTCAGTTTAACCTGTAATCCATTACAGCAGGTCGTTGAAGAATAAAGTTTGGTTCAATGTCATTTTGTAATAACATTGACAAAATGTCAGAGAAACTTCACTTTTGTTTTCATCCATCAGCCTATGATAAAATCAGTTTTGTTATATGTCATTCCACTTAGTCACAGAATTTATTGAAGATGTTAAGTGAGGACTTACTATACTTTGATGATTCCCAAAACATAAAAGTTTACCCCAAAATATAACAAAAAAGTAACTTGTAATAAGAAGTAGACAGTTGTGATTTTTTGCCTACTATACCTGCTGCAAATGAACTCCTGAGAGTTACTACAAAGATGAGTAGAAGCCCACATTCGTCAACTCCAGGGGGAGGGCCATTCTGCTGCTGTGGTGCAGGGCAGGGTCTTGGCAGTCAGACTTCTCCGCTGGTCTGTGTCAAGGTGACCTAGGCTTGCTCTATTTGGCAGGGTACAAATCCTTCCCTCATATGTTCGACCAACATGACTGTGATTAAAAATCCAATGTAAGTAGGTAACAAGGTAGTATGGAGGCAGAGAATTTAAAGTGGTCACCCAAAAGATGTCTAACACAGACACATGTACATACACACATGCATACTGTGTACACACATTCATGCACACATCCACCTTCAAGCATATGTGCACACCTGTAAATATAAGAATGAAAGCACACAGTTAAGACGGTACCAGGAAGCCACCTGTTTCTCAAACAGTGTGTAGAAAGCCTTGTAAATAAAGTTGTGAGAGTGGGATGGCATTTGCTAGTGACCATGTGAGTGGGTCACACTATCAGCCACCATTGGAGGGAACGTAAACGAATGCAGCCTTCAGAAGAACAGTTTGACCAAGTCAAACAAAACTTAAAATGTCTATGCCTATTGACTCAGCTCCTAAAGCGTGCCCATCACTACCCAAGGGCACAGGAGTGTGTGTGTTGGATATGTAATACAGCATGTGTGTCAGAGCCAAATGTGAAAACAACTCACATTTTCAGCAGCTAAGATCTGACTGCATAGCCAAGCATGTGAAGGATGGGGTAAATCTGTACACACTTACGGGAGAGATGTCCCAGACACGCTGCTAAGCAAGTTGTAATTATTAAATGTAACAGGATCTTACTGCTGTTTGTAATTTATCAAATGCTTTAAAAAACAAAAGGATTGCTTGATCTGTGGTGGTGCAGTGGATAAAGCGTCGACCTGGAGCAGTGAGGTAACTGGTTTGAAACCCTGGGCTTGCCCGGTCAGGGCACATATGAGAGTTGATGCTTCCTGTTCCTTCCCCGTTCTCTCTCTCTCTCTCTCTCTCTCTCTCTCTCTCTCTCTCTCTCTCCCCTCTCCTCTCCTCTCTAAAACTAAAAATAAATAAAAATCTTTTTTAAAAAAAAAAGCAGAAGGATTTTATAGCAAATTGTTGAAAAATGGCTTATTGGGGGAGGGTTTGAAATGACGAGTGATGTTAACTTTCTATTTCATATAGTAAGAAGGCACAATCATTCTTAAAATTTTTAATAATGCGCACAAAGCCCTGGCTGGTTCGTTCAGTGGTAGAGTATCAGCTCGGTGTTTGGATGTCTCGGCTTCGATTCTAGGTCAGGGCACACAGGAGAAGTGACCATCTGCTTCTCTACCCGACTTCTCCCTCTCTCTTTCTCTCTCTCTCTCTTTCTCTCCCTCCCACCACCTGTCTCTTGCAGCCATGGTTCTATTGGAGTGAGTTGGCCTTGGGCACTGAGGATGGCTCCATGGCTTCCACCTCAGGCATTAAGAAGAGCTCAGCTGCTGAACAACAGAGCAATTTCCCAGATGGGCAGAATTTGCCCCCTAGTGGGCTTGCCAGGTGGATCCCAGTCAGGGCACATGCCAGAGTCTGTCTTTGCCTCCCCTCCTTTCACTGAATAATAAAAAAAAAAATTGTGTTCACGAAAGTGCCAGGTATTATTCTAAGGTTGGTGGTACAGATTGAATGAACACAGCTGGTCCTGCCTTCATGGGTGGGTGATCTACTTGGAAGGACAGATAATAAGCACATAAATAGGGCCTGACTAGGTGGTGGTGCAGCAGACAGAGCATCAGACTAGGATGCAGAGGACCCAGATTTGAAACCCGGAGGTTGCTGGCTTGAGCACAGGTTCATCAGCTCGAGTTCAGGCTCACAAGCTTGAGCACGGGGTTGCCGGCTTGAGCATGGGATCACAGACATGACCTCATAGTCACTGGCTTGAGCAAGGGGTCACTTACTCTGCTGTTTTCCCCCGGTCAAGGCACATATGATAAAGCAATCAATGAGCAATAAGGTGCTGCAATGAAGAACTAATGTTTCTCATCCCTCTCCCTTCCTGTCTGTCTGTCCCTCTCGCTGTCTCTTTCTCTCTGTCTCTGTCAAAACAAACAAACAAACAAACAAACAAGCATATAAATAAACATATAAATAGGTGATGAACCCAGGCAGTGACATGTGCTGTGATGGGAAACCAGTGGGTACGGCACTAAAGAAGACGGGGCACTAGTAAAATGGCAGTGATGGCTTTCAGAGACAGAATCGGTCCTGCTCCACCTTCCCCACTGTTTTTCCCAGAGGAGAAGAGAGGGTGGATTTTCCCCTGGGGCTGGAACAGCAGTCATCTGGTCCAGAAGGGAGACGAGCACACCTCCTTATTCCCAGAGTCCCATCTCTGTCCACATCTTCCTGTGACTCATGCTGTGGTCTGGGGTCATGGGCAAAGGACAGGTGGGACCTGACTTGTTACAGCGTTATAGAAAGGAGGATTTAAACATCACTGCCCAATTCAATAGACTGTTGTTTCACAAGGAATCTTTTCAGAACTATCTTTTCTTAAGACTCTAGGCCCTGGCTGGATAGCTCAGTAGGTGGGAATATCATCCCAATATGCCAAGGTTGTAGGTTCAATCCCAAGTCAGGACATATACAAGAATCAACCAAGAAATGCATAAATAAATATAAAAACAAATCAATGTTTCTCTCTCTCTTTCTTTCTCCCTTTCCCCCTTCTTTCTCTCTCTCTCTCTAAAAATCAATAAGTTAAAAAAAAAGAAAAGTCTATTAAGCACCAGGGGTTTTTACTTAGATCCACTACACCTGGCAGCATCAGATAAGACAACTATATGATTTAGTCACAAGAATTGCTGACTGGTGGTACTGGGATTTGAACCTAGGTCTCAGCTGGTAACCACACCTATGTTGCACACCATCCTACATTCCTCTCCCCACTGGACTCTTTCCTCAAAGCTGCTGCCCCCTGGGACTTGTTCTGGACAGCCTTGGAAATCCACAGCCCAGACTCATGACCTTGAAGGCTGCCTGGGGCTGAGGCCCATTTTTCACAAGCACATGAGGACATTCAGAGGGAGAATTTTTTCTGAACATTACTGAATAATCTTCTGCACAAGAAAATGTTTCCCATATGGCAGTGAAGATTGTACTGTGGTCTAGACTCTTCCTTTTATAATAAGGCCAGGAGGGCTGAGACCATTATCATCATCATCATCATCACTTTTCTGTCCTCTTTCTTCCCTCAGTCACTTGGCCATTTGTAATGAAGTCAGAGGGAGAGAAAATGGGACCCTCACAGTTCATTCATCAATAACATGTGTGACTTTGTGCTCGGAGTGGAGCTTGTGTTATAGGCTGTATTAGTGCCCTGTGGCTGCCACCCCAAATTACCATAAACTAAGAGGGTTAAAACAACAGAGATTCACTCTCTCACAGCTCTGGAGATGTGGACCCCAAAATCAAAGTGCCGGCAGGACCATGCTCTCCCTGAAGGCTCTGGGAGGATCTCTCCTGACTGCCTCTGGTTTCTGGAGGTTCCAGCATCCTCTGAGAACTTCAGCTTGGAGGTACATTCTTCTGACTCCAACTTCTGCCCCTGTGGTTCCACAGCTGTCATCTTTCTGTGTGTCTGTGTCTCCTCTTTTGTAAGAGGAGACCAGTAATATTGGATTTAGGGCCCATCTTAATGCAATATGACCACATGATCTCATTTTAATTTAACTAATTACATCTGCAAAGACCCCCCCCCCTTTTTTTTTCTTTTTACAGAGACAGAGAGAGAGTCAGAGAGAGGGATAGATAGGGACAGACAGATAGGAATGGAGAGAGATGAGAAGCATCAATCATTAGTTTTTTGTTGAGACACCTTAGTTGTTCATTGATTGCTTTCTCATATGTGCCTTGACCGCAGGCCTTCAGCAGACCAAGTAAACCCTTGCTCGAGTCAGCGACCTTGGGTCCAAGCTGGTGAGCTTTACTCAAACCAGATGAGCCCACGCTCAAGCTGACGACCTCGGGGTCTCGAACCTGGGTCCTCTGCATCCCAATCCAATGCTCTATCCACTGCGCCACCGCCTGGTCAGGCTGCAAAGACCCTATTTCTAATTAAGGTCGTATTCTGAGGTTCAGCGTGGACATGCATTCTGGAGTGGGGGACACTCTTCAAGCCAGTGCCTATGTGGTGGAAGAGGGTCAAGAGACATACACCCTACGGACACATGCCCAGTGCCCTACAGTGTGGCACATTCCATGTTAGGGGCTGCGACCACTCTTGCTTAGCTGGGATGGGCAGTGTAGTCCTGTGTTCAACGCCCTCAGTGCATGGCTGCACCAGAGAAATGGCAGTCATGGAAGGAAATAACACAGGTGACAGTGAGCTGGGCCTTTCATGTCCCTTTCCCTCTCCTGGTGCCCATCTGGTCCCTCTGCCACCCACTCACTCCCCAAAGCTCACTTCTGAGCCCTTCCCTCCATGCCGGACCTGAGTCAGGGCCATGGGAAACTCCCTCTGCTCTTCCCCATAGCTCCCCGGGTGTGGCCAGCTCCTGCCAGTGTCTCTCGGCAGATTCTGAGTCAGGCCCACCTCTGAGGTGGTGATATGCACACGTATGTCACAGCTGGTGTAACACACATGCACACACAGACAGAACTCAGCGTTCTGGAAATTTGAGGATGGCTTGAAAGGAAGGAGACAGAGACATTTAGACTTCACTACGTCACTTCAGAAACTCTGACAAAGCCCCCAGCCAGATTACCTGGAAATGCTCTTGACCAATGTTACTCAGCCTGAGCCTCACCAAATTGCCAACACACGCTCCTGAGAGCAATCTAATGTGATGTGAGACACAGTTTCATGGGCTTTGTGCTCGAGGTGGGATCATACTTTGGATCTGCTCCCATTTTTAGCAATTTCAAAGCTAAACTTTCTTTAAAAAAAGTTGCTCAGTTTCTCAAAGCCTCATGTTCATCATCTACAAAATGGGTATATTCGTTCCTAATTTGCAGGGTTGCTGTAAGGATCACACAGGTACTGCACAGAGCTCATGTAGCTCAGGCCTGACCTGTGATGCCATAGCCCATACACAGGACCTTCATCTCCTCCACCCCTTCCAACAAGAGGACAAATTCACTAAGTCATCTGTCCTTTACCATCATGGTCTTGGGTAACGTGGTCATGCTGAGGATCAGAACGCTGAAGGTGTCTGATGGTTGTAGGGAATTCAGTTGAATCTCCATAGAAAAGTATATTTATATATTCTCTTGCCCATAGACACTGAGACTACAGCTGCCCCTTGAACAACACGGGTTTGAACCACGTGGGTCCATTTACACATGGGTTTTTTTGTTTCAGTAAATTCATAGTCCTCTATACTCCTGGATTTGCCACCCAAGGATTCAACTAACAGCAGATTGAAAGTAGTATTTTTGATCCACGGTTGGGAATCAGCGAATGGGGAGGGTAGAGTGCATGCATTGTCCTACACCATTTTATATAAGGGACACAAGCATCCATGGATTTTGGTATCAGCAGGGATCCTGGAACCAATTCTCATCAGATACCAAGGGACAACTTAAGTTTTGGGGTGAGTCAAAAGTTATATGCAGATTTTCAACTACGCAGGGGTTGGGCCCCTAGCCCCAGCATTGTTGAAGAGTCAACTGTATTTCCAATGCTGTGTGCTTAGGGTCCAGTTCTGCAGTAAATATTCTTGTGTACTTGTCTTGAAGCCTATGGGTAGCATTTCTGCAGAATAGATTCCAGAAATGTAACTGTATGGCCAGGAGTATGAACATATTGAACTCTGAGAGAAATAAAACAAAATGCCATCTAGAGGAGTTGCAGAATTTACATGTCCATTCTCCCACACAGAGTGAAGGCTGAGAGGCAAAGTGCACAAGAAGGAGGGTTCACAGAGGTTAGGGCAACCCCAGGGGGCTTCCTGTAGGAGTGGGTTATGCAAAGGTGAGCAGATTCACAGGGTCTGCAGGAATAGAGGGGCATCTTCCAGACAAGAATCCACCTAAGAAAAGACTGGGTCCTTTATGGATCCAGAGATGACAGGCTGCTCACTACAATTATATTGAGCACATGCCTTCTGGGTAGAGGATTTGGTAGTGACAGCTGGACACTGGGGATAGACGGCACTCTCACTGGGGCGGAGGGAATGAGCATTGAAGAAGGAGCACCATTGTGGGTATTTGCGGGACAAGGCACAGCCTGCTCTCCCAGTGCAGTCTTGTAGGGGGCACTATGCTCCAGCCCCTCCAGAGCAGACAGGTTCTTATGGTCCTGGCCTGTCCTGGATGCCTGGCATGGTGGAGGAGGTGGAGAGGAGAGGAAAAGAAAGCAAGAGAGAGAAAAAAGTGGTAAGGAAGGTAGGAGGAAGAGAGGGAAGAAAAAAGGTAAAAGAGGGAAGTATGTTGGCCTTCATGTAATGCCCAGTATGACATGAATAGAATGTTAGTAGCCATTTATTCAGAATAGCCCCAAATGGCAACAACCAAAAATTGCATTAACAAGAGATCGGATACATTATGGTCTAGTCATACAGTGGAATATTATACAGCTCTGGAAAAAGGAACAAAAAGTATCGCCACACACAATGCAACATAGGGATGGAGGGCACGGGGGAGATTCTGGGAGACACCAGTCCTGCCTGCCTGTACCCCTCCCCACCCTCGCTTCCCTGTCTCCCTTTCCTCCTTTCCACTACCTTGATATGAGCGGGAATAACTTCCTGGTCACAATTGGCGCCTAAGCACAGCTCCCTAAAAAGAAGGCTTTCTTTCCCTTTCAGTGAGGCAATATGGGTGAATTCTCACAGGAGTGGCTGGGTGAGGCTCACATGGAGGTCACTCCACTTTATGAACTATCATGGGTTGTGCTTTTTCATTCTGTGAATGTTTTGTGTTATATTTCACAATCAAGTCCTCCAGCTTTAAAAACCTAAAAACCACTGATTTAGTCTCACTTATTATACTATAAATCTATAGTATACACAGTATATATTATACCTATATATAGTATGATTGTATGTATGCATAGAGAGAGAGAAACAGTGAGGGACAGAAATGGGCATATATGTACTGATAAATACATACATGTGGGAGATCTCTATTCTGTAGTGTAGACTGTAAAAAGTTATAAAAAGAAACAAAGCAGAGAAACGCCCCCACACGTGTGGACACAGTGGAAGCTTGACCTCCAGCGTTTGAGTCAGGCCACCACCCCAGCGAGGTGTCCTGGTCCCCGTGAGTCAGGTCTGCAGTGCCAAGCCAGGCCAGCACAGCCGTGACAGATAGTTAATCTTCCCAAGAAGCCAGCTCACCGCCCGTTCACCCGTGAGAACCCTCAGGTTGACTCACCAAGTTCCTCACAGGACTCCTGAGGCCTTCATGAGGCAGCGAGTCTGCCTTCACCTCTCAAGCCATCTAAGAACTGGTGAGCAATCCAGGCAGCGATGATTACAAAGGAAAAAAAAAAAAACACGAAAACTTTCCATCGCACAGTGCTCCCGAAGGAGCAGGCACGAAGGCCCGGGGGTTGTGTTGACAGGATCTTAGCTGACTCTCTCCTGGGGATTTAAAATCATTGCACAATCACTAGCACAAGTCATGACAATGACAGTTTGACAGTCAAAACGATTGCTCCGTAGCCACACATAAACTGTTGATGGTCCACATTGCTTCCCCTAACTACTGGGATTTCATCTGATGTTTATAAATCCCTTCCTCCTCCCCAGAATGAGTGAGATACCTAGGGCTGCTGCGTAGCAAGGTGCCTCGAACAGGCTGGCTAAAGGCCAGAACAGACTTCAATTCTCTCACAGTCTGGAAGCCAGAAGTCTGAAATCAGGGTGTGGGCAGGGCTGGTTCCTTCTGGAGGCTCTGGGGAAAATTTGCTTTTGCCTCTGTCCCAGGCCTGGTGGCTTCCTGCAGGTTTTGGCACACCTTGGCTTGCAGAGACTTCACTTCAGCCTCTGCCCCCATCTTCACATGGCCTCCCTGTGCATCTCTGTCCAACCCCCCCCCCCTTTAATAAAGTTACCAGTCTTATTGGATGTAGGGCTCATTCTAATACAGCCTGACCTCATCTTACCTCAATTACATCTGCAAAGAGCCTGTATCCAAAGAAGGTCCTATTCACAGGTTTGGGGGGTAAAGCATGGTAGCCATATCGCTTAGGGGACACAATGCAACCTGCAACATCCATGAACAAGAGAAATAGACATGCTCCTTCACAGACAGCTGCACACAGGCACCCGGACTGTGGGAGGTGCTGGTAAGGAGTTGCAGAGCAGCTGAGATGGGAGTGGAGTGGCAGAGAGCCCTGTTTTCTATGTCATTAAAAAAGCATTTCTGAGCTGCAAAGAAGCTTTGGCTTCCCATGCAGCAGGTGGGCCAGAGAGGTCCCACGCATCCAGACCTGGCTGGGGCAGAGGTCCCACGAGGCCCAGACAGCATGAAGCCACACAGCTTCATGCATGGAGGAGCCCAGCAGAGGAAGACAACAGCCTGCACAGTTCCAGTCCTTGAGCAAAACGTGATGCCATGAAGGGGGGTGGTCAACTCTGTGTGTGGTTGAAGGGGCCTGTGGGCCTGGGTGGTCTCACCTCAATTCGTGAGGGTGTGCTGCTGAAACGTGATTGGACATGCCATCAGGAGCCCATCAGGTATGTAGGTTCTTATGATGATGGGCCCTCTTTAAGGCAAAGAATAGAAAGGTTATTAAGTCAAAGTCAGGTACAAATGTGAATCTCTGCTTAGAATGCAGACAAATTGCAAGAAATTACCAGAGCCATAGAAATTCAGGTGACTTCCTTGTATAATCTTTTTAGGCAATTTACTAAAAATGCTGACCAGGAATGCATTCTGGCTTCCCCTTCCCACCTACAACCCTCCTTTTCCCTTTTTTTCTAAGCACGCACAGGTGAGAGAGTGAGAGAGAGACAACAGACACAGAGGGACACAGACAGACAGACAGGAACAAACAGACAGTAAGAGAGAGATGAGAAGCATCAACTTGTAGGTGTGGCACTTCAGTTGTTCATTGATTGTTTTCTCATCTGTGCCTTGACCATTGGAGTGGGGCTCCAGCCAAGCCAGTGACCCCTTATTCAAACCAGGGACCTTGGGCTCAAGCCAGTGACCATGGGGTCATGTCTATGATCCCATGCTCAAGCCAGCGAACCTGCACTCAAGCTGGTGAGCTTGCACTCAAGCTGGATGATCCCACACTCAAGCTGGCGACCTTGTGATTTCGAACTGGGGGTCTTCAGCATCCCAGATTGACATTCTACCCACTGCACACCTCCTGATCAGGCCCACCTACAATTCTCTATAGCTTCCAGCTCTGTACATCCCCAGGGTCTGGCAGACGAGAGTCCTGGGGCTTATGCTCATCCATTTCCAGGTAAAACCTTCTCTTGCTAGAGAGAAAGTACACTTTTAGCCCCAGTGGTGGGTAGGGAGAAAAGGGGCAGGCATAGGTGTCAGACTCTTGCAAGAAGGAGCAGCACCTTGGCTCGGCCTGGGGGTTGGAGGTCACTGTGGCCTGGGAGCTAAACCCAGCTAGATGGCCCTGACCTTGTTCCTCCTTTGCCTCTCAGCCTTCTGCTTCCCAGGCACCCCACACAGAACCAATCACCAGGGAGAGGGGCTTTCTCAGCAGCAACATGCAATTAGTGCCCTCTTCCCACCCTCCACCAGCTCCTAGAATTTCCTTGTCATCTTGTAAAGTCATGCCACAGCTTGAAAGGCATGTTCTAGATGCCCTAGTTTTATGTCCCTTCTAAGGCAGGAATGTAATCACGGCCACTGGTGTGGTTCAACCAGATGGAAGCTGTCAGTGAAAGAACAAGTATAATTGGAGTCCCCTGTCCTCAGGGCAGAGCCAGTCCCCAGGTTAGAGTCTCCCAAGGACCATGAACTTGGTTGTGACCAGCTGGTTTGATTTGGGGGTGGGGGACAGAGTAGAGCATGACAGGAGGTCAGGGGAGCAGGAAGGCGATGCTGCCCCAGCTCTCGGCCTTCCCTTTTCTCCCTCATTCATTTCTCTCGCCTTCTCTGCTCTTGTCTGACGAAGCCTTATAGCTCCTGAAGGTAGTGGGTTGGCTCAAGAGTCCTGAATAGATTGCTTATATAGGACATAAGAGAGAGGCGTGCCTTTCTACACACCCCATATTTAAGCTTGGCCTTATTAAGCATGTTATTTAATGGCCTGCTACAATGGGACTTTTGGCAGAATCCTAAATCTCTTCCTTATATCCCAGAATCCTGTTCATTTGTCCATCCATCAATCCATTTACTCATCCATCCATCCATTATTCAATCATCATTCATCATTTATTATCCATCATCCATTCATCTTCTATCCATCATTCATCACTTAACCATCATCTCTCCATTCATTTATTCATCCATCCATCATCTATTTATCTATTTATCATTCATCCACTATCATCCATTCACCCATCCATCATCCATTCATCGCCCATCATTCATTCATCTCATAGAAAGTATGGAGCACCTGCTAATGTGCCAGGAGCTGTGCTTCTCCCTGGAGCTACAAAGGTTTTCAAGCCCAGAGTCCTGCAACCATGGAGCCCTTCGTCTTTGGAGGAAGCAGACTGAGTTTGTTGGACAGATGTCATTTGTAGTCATAAGTACAAGCGGTATCATAAGCATGGCACAACTGCTGAGTTGCCACCTCCACCTTCATTCTCTTGCTCTTAGGCCAGTTTCTCAATAGCCTTGCTTTCAAGGTAGGGAGCACCCCTCCACCCTGCAGCCCCCTCCCTGCTGCAAAGCCTGGGAACTGGCAGGAGGAGGACTGCTTGCCGCAGGCAGGGTGTAAAGCAGCCTGCCTCTGCCGGTCTGCACAGGACTTGCCTGGAGGCCACGGCAGCTCAAGAATGCACTACATTTTTCTCATTTTAATAAAGGTACAAAGGGTACTTCTGGAGCTAAGAAATCACACCCTTTCAGGTACATTCTTGGCTGCTGTATTGGGGTTGTGGGGGTTTTTGAGGGAGGGAGCTGCTTTATTTAAGAATTTACCTCTGACTCAACCTGAGGAATGCCATCAGCACCTGACTGTGGAACCCTGAGCCAGCGCCTGGTGATAACAAGGAGCTTGGTTAAGCAGGGGGGCAGGGAGGGATGTGGAGGGCAGGCTGACAGGAGGGAAGCCCACCACAGTAGAGGGAGGAGTGAGATGAGGAACTGAGGCCCTGAGGAACAAGGTGGCTTGAAGCCCCAGGAAGTGAGGGCAGAGAGAGGAAGAGACAGCGGGCCCTGCAGGTCCTCTGAGGCACTGGTGTTAACCTTGGCCTCCAAACTTCAAAATTTACCTATCTTGCCCTGGCCGGTTGGCTCAGTGGTAGAGCGTCGGCCTGGAGTGCAGAAGTCCTGGGTTCGATTCCCGGCCAGGGCACACAGGAGAAGCGCCCATCTGCTTCTCCATCCCTCCCCCTCTCCTTCCTCTCTGTCTCTCTCTTTCACTCCCGTAGCCAAGGCTCCATTGGAGCAAAGATGGCCCGGGAGCTGGGGATGGCTCCTTGGCCTCTGCCCCAGGCGCTAGAGTGGCTCTGGTCGCAGCAGAGCGACGCCCCGGAGGGGCAGAGCATCGCCCCCTGGTGGGCAGAGTGTCGCCTCCTGGTTGGCGTGCCGGGTGGATCCCGGTTGGGCGCATGCGGGAGTCTGTCTGACTGTCTCTCCCCGTTTCCAGCTTCAGAAAAATACAAAAAAAAAAAAACAACACAAAAAAAACCATAAAAAAACAAAAAAAATTTACCTATCTCAGTTCCAGCCTTGACACATCAAGTGACTTAGGAGAAGTCACCTGCCCCCACCCCTCAAGTCAGGGTATCTTCCACTTGAAAACCAGCTATGAGCTCAGCGTGTGGTGAGAACCAGTGACTTACTAACTCTTATGAATGCACAGCTGGGCGCTCTCTGGGAGCTTGAGGGAGGCAGACCATACTACTCACCTCTCCCAGGGGGCAGATGCTAGCAGAAGGAATGGTGCCTTTAGTCCCTCATGAGCAGCCAGTGACCTTGGGCAAGTCCCTTCATTACCCGGGTCTCCTTGTCTTACCTATTAAACAGTGATGATGATAATAGTATCCCCACATGGCATGTCCTGTGGCTTCCCAGTTCCAGTGAAAGGCTTTGAGCTCCCAGAGGGAAGGCGCCGAGGCACTCTGAGGTGTTATTAGAAGTAATTGGGCCTGCAGTTGGGTAAACCTTCAAAGCTGCCAGACTCAGTTCACTTCACCCAGGTTTTCTGTCTCCTCTCAATTTCTTCTCTCTACCTCACGATTATTCCCCTTTGCCCACCCCCACATTCCTTTCTCATCTTGTCTCACCTGTGAGTTACTCTTACACGTTCCCTGCCAGCTTAAGTCTACCTGCACCGAGCATTCTGCTTCAAAGTGATGGAATCCCAGACAAGCAGGACTGGCAAGAACCTGGGGAACATGAATTCAAACATCAACCCACAGAGGAAAAGGTTGCCCTTTCATCCATCCATTTACCCTTACCCTATCCATCCATTCATCCATCTATCCATTTATCCTTATCCCATCCATCCATCCATCCATCCATCCATCCATCTTTCCATCTCTCCACCCAGTGCTTAATCTGCCAGGTCTATGTTAGGTGCTGAGCTCACCCAGATGAACTCAGGCTGACTTCAGTTCCTACCAAGATTCATCTGGTAAGATAAATGTATTCAGTGTTCTGGCTTCTCACAGAGAGCCCCTTGTTCAGTCCTACACATGCCCATAGGGCCTTTCTTCCTTCTCATCTTCCTGATTTACACTCCATTCTTCTTCTCCGCAGGAGTGAAGAGGTTGGAGGACAAGAATAGAGATGACCACAAGGCCCCTCTTCCATAACCTCTGATTCTTGGATATTCCCTAGAAATCATAGAGCAGATAGCCACGTGTGGGTCCTCACATGTTGTTACATAAAACATCTGGCGGGCCACTTAGTCCATCATACATAGAAGACCCAGTTGGATGGTCAAGCTGTTTCTAAAACTGTAGAGAAAAATGAAAAGACGATAGTGTCTGATAGAAAGTATGTTGCCATATCACACAGGGCTCCACAATGAAATGAACTGTCCCTGCCGGGTGGTCTACTGACTGCCATCTTTATAGGACAAAACCCAATTGTGCTGCCACCAGACTGAATCATTTGCATCATGATCAGTTTTCTATAAGTTAATATGAACCTATCAGAGTTGTCAAACACCACAATCAATAGAGACTAGAACAAAAGGCACATGCCCATCGGGTTGTTAGTGATGTCCAATGTGTCATGGTCTCCTCGTGCAGAGCTGGGAGACCGTGCTGCATCTTGAGAGTTAGTAGAAAGCTGCCCAATGCACCAAAGGGGGCTGAGAACTGGCCGCTGGATATTGGCTGTCTCTGTCACTGGTTAAGAAGAGAGATCCAAACTGGATAAGCTAAGCCCAGCAGGGTCACACAACCAGAGAGTGATGAGTTAGAAGCAGACTCAGGTGTTAGACGCTGAGGTCCCAGGTACTTGGTCTAGTTGGCAGCTCATTGATGACCTCACTCACTCTTAGGATTTTCCACAAGAGAAAAGTCATGTCTAACCCAAAAGGAATCCTTCCATCTGGGGGGAGGTACTTCAAACACTGTTACCCAAAAATGTAATTGTTATCCACTTTCTGTGTATTCATTGCTTCCGAAGTGGTTACAGAACGACTACAGATGAGAGACTGTGTCCCTTTCTGTGCCCGCAGCTCAGCAGAGTGGGGTCTTTGCACTGCCCTGGACAAGGCGAGGCTCAGAGTCAGGGGTGCTTCCTGGGGGAGACGCCCTCACTGGGGTGGGCTCTAACATTTGAGGGAACAGGGAGACACAAACTTTCACTGAATCTCTCTTTTCAGCAGATTGAAGAGGCAAAAGAGAAACCATCAGATGGGGCCACAGGGCAGGGGAAAGCCAGATAAAACTGCAAAGGGCAAGTGTCCAAGGGGCTTATCACATCTTCATCGCAGGGTTTCGAGTCTTACTGGAAATCCCAAGGTGAACAATCACTTCCTCGATTCATCTCCGGCCATGACCATCAGAATGCTCAGATCTGATCAGTGGGAACACAATTTTCTTGTTTGTTGCCTCATCTGAAGCCTGTTTGGAATTTCTATGAGTCATAGGGAGACAAGCAAAACAGAAATCATATTTGCCACTGTCTTTTCTTTGATGCAAATAGAGACAGTCCCCAAATTCTAAAAGTTGAACACAATAAGAGGAAAATAGCACATTTAAAAAAAACACCCCACAATAAACACCCAACCAAGTAATGCACTTATCAGTAAATTTTTCTGAGTTTTAATAACTTTATCATCTTAACACCTAGAAAAGACTTTCCAACTACTGATCCCTTGGAAGTTGCCAATGTCTGTGATGGGTTATCACAACGTGATCCTTCCTCTGAGCCCTGGTGCCTAACATCCCTCAGAAGTTCATCCACCCTTCAGCATGGGACCCCCTGGGGTCAGCATGAAGGACTACTAATGCTTCCCTGAGGGGTTGGACTGTTCGCGAGGGACAGCCGAGTCTGAACCAGCCAGGTACAGAGAAGAAAGTTTTTCTCATGGAAGAGTCTTTAAGGAAGTCAACCAGGAAACCATAGTTTCCACTCAAAACCACAGGGCGACTCTCCAATGCCCTTAGACTTTCTTTGGATGAGTGGTGAGATCGTCAGAGGGGCGACCTTGAATGACTTGTTTTGTGGGCTAAGGTCTGAAAGCAGAGATAAACAGGAGTTGTCCGTGTGAGAAATTTGTATGTCTTTGGGAACATCTTTTGTGATAAAAAAGACCTTTGGTAGGTGCTGAAATAAATTGTTTCACATTTTAATAGCCAGCTCTCCCTGGGCTTTAAAGTTCAACCTACACATCAAATTATTTTATTGTCAATTCAAGAAATTTAATATCACTTTCAAGGGTGCATAATTTGACTCCTATTTGAGCAACTCAATCTGAACTACAAAACTCTTTAATATAGTTGGTCACATTTACAAACCTAGTAAACCTGATTGATTCCCTCTAACCTTATAAACTGCATGTGTAAACATATCTTCTTTTAAAATTGCTTCAAATGGCTCTAAGAAGCAAATTTTCCCAGAGATTGAAGTCACTCCCTAAGTCTAAGAAATCTACTTTGAATCTGGTGAACAGCAAGTGTCCTTGACTATCCCCAATATTATGTACAAATTTAGTAATGTGTTCTTATATGCTTTCACTTAAATCAACAATTCAATAACACAATTTAAACCCACATCACAAAGATAATCTAATGGGTCCTATAATGTGCCACGTTCTCTTAGTATTTATATTTGCAACACTCTCCATGCCGAACATGCCCAGTATTTTTGTAGCAAATTTAATCCTCCAATAGCAATATTTGTGGTTGATATCTTATCATCTCCATATTTAATTCTAAGCCTTCCTAGTGTTCAAAAAAACTCTTGCCAAATAAGAAAAATCTCTCTTTCTAGGCAGACTTTTGTTTCCCTCTGAGAGGGCAAAATTGCTTACTAACCAAAGACTCTCAGCTTGGAGTCCAGACTTCCCCAGATGCCCAGGCAGCCTTACTAAACCCTTTTAGGGTCACAATGGCATTCGGCATGTGGGCAGCCTTGAACCCATACCACTGTCTTCTTCTCATGCTCCACTTCTATCTTGATGGAGCCTCCACCTCCTCCATGGCAGTTTCCCTGCTGTCTTCTCTTCTTCTTCCTGAGTCTTCGTCGCTGTCCATTTTCTGGCCAGACATACAATCATGCAGACGGCTTTCCCATGCCCACTCCCTGTAACTAAGGTTTGGCCATGGGATGCAATCAGACATGGAACGGACAATGTCTACACAGATCCTTGAGTGAACACGTCCTTCTCTCTTTTTCTGCTTCTGGCTGGAGCTGGAGTCACCATCTTGGACCACAAGGTGGAGGCCACATGCTGAGGATGCCACAGCCAGATATCACTCCTTGATCAGATTCAGCTGATTGGCTATCTCACTTACCTCTGGTCTAGCAGGGCCACAACAGGTGTGGGTATCAAAATGATCTCCTCTGGAATCAGGCACATTTTTATAGCTTTGTCTGGTTCTACGTTTATAACACTAAAGTCATGTTGTCAACAGGATCAGTGGGTGAGAAATCCCAGGTAAAGCAATGTCATTAAAGGGTGATATCTTCATGCATGTCCAAGGCCAAGAGATGGGAAACCAGAATGCCAATGACAGCAGCAGTGGGCAAGTGTTTGTTATTCATGGCAACAAATAAACAGCTGAGCGCCCAGAGAAAGCAGAGGGAATCAGAAAGGAAACCCCAGTGCCAAGGAGAAAGACCACTGTGCAGGGGCATCTCTGCCCTCTCGTCAAGTAGAAGAGTTTCCCAGTACAGGTGGGAAAGGAGCCACATGACACAGGACCAAACCTGCAGTGCAGGTATTAGAATTACTCACGTACAGAACTTTTCGTTGTTATGTAACCCTAGATCTAGTTCAGCCAAAATATTGAATTCTCTTCCAAAATTCCTTTGTTTTTCCAATGTCCCAAGTTAAAGGGCCTCATTCAGGAATGGTTAAAATAAAATGATTTTCCAAAAAAAAAGTTGTAAACCATTTAAAGCCACTGACATCTGGATGCTGATTAAATAAATTATGGTAAATCCAAGTCATAGACCTTTGCACCCATTAATAATAATGAAGAACACTATTTAATAAGGGAAAATGTTTATGTGAAAAAAGTTACTTTATACATACTATGACCCAGTTTTGTCTAAATATATAATTCTAGTTTTTAAAAGCCAAATTTTAAGCAACAGTAATAAAGATTAATCATAAAATTTTTTTTTGAAAGAGAGAAGGAAGGGAGAGATGGAGAGAAGGGAAAAGAAAAAGAGAAAAACATCAACTCATTGTTCCACTTAGTTGTGCACCCCCATTGATTGCTTCTCATATGTGCCCTGACTGGGGCTGGAACTCGCAACCTTGGGGATCCAGCTGCCACCCTCTGATCAAACAGGAGATACTGGCGCTCCAGGATGGCGCTCTATCTACTGTGCTCCCAGTCAGGAACATAAAAAAAAAATTTTTTTTTTTAATGGTTTGAATCAAAGTTCACCCAAAGAGTTTTCCTTGGTTCCTGTGGAGACAGCTCCACGGAACAAATCTGTTAGAAACAAGCATGAGCCAGAGGAGGATGTCTTCACTCATCGAGGCTGCAGGTGAAGATGCCACAAGCTCCTTACGGCCCCCCTGACTGTAGAACTTACAAGAAGAGTGCTATTTCCATCATTTGGTACCTGCAGGATGAAAGACGGTCTCTGTGGATTCAGCAAACCTGAAAATCTCCCCCCTGACTCTTGCATTTAGTATCCATTTGACCTTACACAAGTTACCAGACCTCAGTTTAGTAAAACGAGGTTATGCAAGTTTCCACCAGACTCCCAGGATGAGGACTGGTGAGGATGGACAGATAAGAGGTGCATGAAAACAGCTTGCAGGTGTCAGGTGAGGAAGCTCGCTTCTGAGTTGTTCACTTCATAAAACATTTGGACACATTTTGACTCCTCACCTCAAATTTCAATGGGCCCTTGTTAGAGAGGGAGGAAAAAAATCTCTTGTTACCATGTTTCCTAAGACCAGTTTATCCCATTGAGGCCAATCAGGGAAGGCTTGTAACTCCATATAAACCTCATCAATTGATTTTTGGACCGTGCGCTGAGGCCAGCTCTCATTTAACTCTCAATGAGGAGGTTTGTCCTAGGCACTCCCCAGGATTGTGTAAACAATAATGTAAATGGCGCCACTTTAAAATGGAGCGGGAGATGCCACGCTGGAGGCACCGCCCCCGCGCGCAGCTGCTGCCTCAAACCTCTGGAATGTTAAAACGGGGCAAAATTAACCTTTGGTCTGGGACTAAACGTTGTGTCCCAAAGAGCTGTTTTCAGAGATAATGAAAGAGCAGTTATTATGACTCTTGGACTGATAATGACAGGACTGAAAATTAAAAACATTGGTTAGAATTAGCATTACTGTGTTATGTTATCTGCACCAATAAAAATGCCTCCCTTTTATCAATATAATTGTTCCCCTTCCCTTTCTCATAAATAACCCTGGCCTTTGTCTCCCATTCGGAGCACTGTTTGGACTTCTACCTGAATCTCTCTGCTTCCAAATAGCTATTCTTAGGAATCTCAAATAAATGCTTGTTGTCCCTCAATTTGAGAGGCTTGTATTTTTAAGTTAATTTGTATCTGCCTTCTCCATGGGATGAGCCTAGGACAAGCAGGTGGCTTGGACAGGTGCACACCTTCCCTCACACATCTCCATGGTACATGCAAAACACAAACACATTCTCCTTGTGTTCCATTCTTGTCCATCCCTGGGGCTGACAATTCCTATGACCTGCCACCAGGGTGTGCACACCCAGAGCTCTGGGCTCAGAAGGACACTGAGCTCAGCTTAAACTCTGTATCAAGGTTTTGACTTTCTTAATAGATATGTGTATAGGTGAGTGTGTGTGTACACGTACATGTATATACATATAATATATATACATATATGTACATGTATACATATAATATATATACATATACAGGAAGAGAGGGAGGAGAAGGGGAGCAATGAAAAGCATCAACTCCTAGTTGCTTTACTTTAGTTGTTTACTGATTGCTTCATTGCTTCTCATACGTGCCTTGATGGGGTGGAGTCGGGCTCAAGTGGAGCCAGTGACACCTTGTTCAAGCCAGCAATGTTGGGTTCAAGACAGCAACCTTGGGATCATGTCCATGATCCTGCACTCAAGCCAGCAACCCCACACTCAAGCTGGCGTGCGCAAGATGACAAGCCTGTGTTCTAGCTTGCGACCTCAGGGTTTCAAACCGGAACTCTCGGTGTCCCGCGATGACACTTTATCTATTGCTCCACCACTGGTCAGGTTCTTAATACTTTTTGAACCCTACATTCTCGTTTTGCCCTGGGCTCTGCAAATTCTTCAGGAGGTCCTGCCTGCCAGGCTCCCACACATTGATTTTGTCATAAATTCTGCAAAGTTAAGGTTTTTCTTAAGAAAAAAGCCTCGAATTAGCAAGGGAGGTAACAGAAGAACAATCAGGCAGGTAGGGAGACAGGTCTGGAGTATGTGGAGGGCGTCCATGTTCATCCCTGTGTCCTTCCTTCCAACTTCCAAGAAGGGACAGGGAGATGCATTCTGCTTTGCAAAAAGCAGAGGTAAAACTGCTCTTATCTTCTGAGACACCCCCTCCAACAATGCGTAAACACGGTTATTCTATGTTGATCTCAAAATACAAAACAACTATTTCAATCCCTTTTCTCCTGTTCCACTCTGTGTGGTCTCCTGGTGTCAACGACAGAATGGAAGCAGAAGAGGAGTGAGTAGCTCAGGGGCCCATCACATCTGGTTTGTGGCTACGTTCCAGAGGCCCTGCCCCCAGCCTGGGACCCTGGTCAGGGGCCTGGGCAGCCTCACCCAGGGCAGCTCCTGGAGACAAAGGGTCTCAGGAAAGATCTCCTGAAGGCTGCTGCTCTTGACATGGCTCCTTTCCTCAGTGCTGTCCCCAAAACTCACTCCCCATCCTTTGAATCTGAGGAACAGGAACTGGTCAATACCTTATTAATTTATAAAACAGTAATTCTAAAAGGAAAGCGAAGTGAAATGTTTATAACATTTTCTCATTGTTTTCTAGTAAGCCCACAAACAAACGACAAATGCCTATGTGGCTAAAGTGTTAAAATCAAATCTGATGATTGTAGACTAAGTAATTTACAGGTGAAGAAAGAGAGAACAAACCAGAGAGGTGGAATAATTCACCCAAGCTCACACAGCCAGCAGCAGAGCCAGGGCTGAAATCCAGTTCTTTTAGGTCTCGGACCTATGGCAGTACAGAGTCAGCTGGATGAAGGGCAGGGGGCTAGGTACAGCACAGATCAAGCTGCACCTAAAGACTCACGGAGGGAACCCCTCAAGCCTGTCTCCCAGTCATGGGGAGTCCTGGGCCCCATCAGTGCTAAGAGATGGGGGGGAGCCAGTTAAGGATGGAACATGATCTCTATGTGATCTGAGGCATCAGCACCTATTAGCACTGTAATGTGAAGGTTTCGGTGGTTTTTGAAAATTTTTATTACACAACTTTTGTTTTAAATAGTCTTATTGAGCCCATGCCATACAATGTTCCCACTTAAAGTATACAATTCAATGGTTTTTAGTATATTCACAGTTGCAGGACTATTACACAGTCAATTTTTAGAACATTCTCATTACCTCAAAAAGAAATCCTGCACCCCCAAATCCACCAGCCCCTCCCCACAGGCCCAAGCAGCCTCTCATCTCCTTTCTGTCTACATGGATTTGTACAGTTTGTACATTCTAGGTAAATGGAATTGCATAGGAGGTGACCTTCTGTGACTGGTTTCTTTCACTGAGCGTGATGTCCTTCAAATTCATCCATGCAGTAGCCTGTGTCAAAACATCAGTCCTTTCTATGGCTGGATGATAGCTCATTGATGGCTAGGTCATCCTACAGCTAATCCCTCTTATGGTTACTCTCTCCTCTGGCTACTCCAGCCTATGGCTACTCCATCCTATGGCTACTCCCTGCTATGGCTAGTCTCTCCTATGGTTACTCCTTCCTATGACTATTCCAGCCTATGGCTACTCCCTCTTATGGCTAGTCTCTCTTATGGCTATTCTTTTCTATGGCTACTCCATCCTATGACTACTCCATCCTATGGCTAGTCTCCCCTATGGCTACTTCATCCTTGGATACTCCTTCCTACAGCTACTCCTTCCTATGGCTACTCCATCCTATAGCTACTCCCTCCTTTGGCTATTCCAGCCTATGGCTACTCCCTCTTATGGCTAACCTCTCCTATGCCTACTCCTTCCTGTAGCTACTCCATCCTATGGCTACTCCCTCTTATGGCTAGTCTCTCCTATGGCTACTCCCACCTATGGTACTCTAGCCTATCGCTAATTTCCATGGACCCACAAACAAATGTTCTGTTTGTCCCTAGGCCTGGCAGCACACACAGGGGACCTCTCTCCCAGTGTTACTTTTGAATGCTAGGCAGTTCTCTGGGATGCTGGAATGACCTAGCTCTCAGACTTTGGGGGGGTCTGCCCTGTGACTCACCCATGGGGTTTGGCTGAAGACTCACCTGACATCCTTCTCTACCTCAGTTACTTCTAGTCACAAGGGACCTGCTTTGTCATGTGGCCCAGGCAACAGGATTGCTTCCACCATGGCCTAGACCTGCTGTAATCTGTCTCTACTCTGTGCCTTGGTCTCTCCTTGCAGCCTTGCACCCTTTCTGTTAGGGGTCAGAGTGGTCTTCTAGGGTGCAGAATGAGCTGCCCCCAAAACCCAGGCAGGCTAATCTGGCCCTGTGCTATTGTCCTCATGGTGGGAGGGACAGATGCTATGGCACATCCTTTACTTTGAAGGGATGATTCCCAGTCCCAGTCACTCTAGAAAATGCACCAAAGGCCCCTGGTTCATCAGTTCATCAGCAGTCACTTGAGAGACTCTCTTTGTACTTTGTTAATTTTTTCTTTTCTTTTTTTTTGTAATAAAAAATTCAAAAAGAATGTGTATTAGCTTTTAGGAGTTCAAGCAAATAAAAAATACATAAAATAACAAAGGTAAAATCTCTGATGAGATGCCTATTACTCCCAGCCCCTGTCGGTGGCTGTCTCCAGGCAGTACTGATGCACATGTGCATGTGAATGCAAGGTCACTTTTGGTTTTTGTTTCCCAAAACTGGACACATACCCTACCTATTCCTCTGCCACCTGCTTGTTCTCTTTCTTACCCACGGCACAGCATCCTTCCATGTCGGGGCCACAGGCTGGTTGCATTTACGTGCATTGCCTCCCTGGGAGCTTTCACCAGAGCCCCAGGGTCCAAGTCTCCATCCGGGGTCTGGCATCCCAGGATGGACCAGGCTCCTGCAGTTTCTGGAGGTGTTCCAGGTGATTCTCCAGATCAACGAGTTGACATTCACCCGAAGAGCATTTCCTTGCCTCCCTCTCATTCTCCTCTTACGCCCCTCAACATGTGACAAATGTCATAACTGCCAGAATTTTGTCACATGCCTGTGATGGGCCTAAGGAGCCTCCGGCAGAGGGTGGAATGAGGCAGCCAGCATACTTAACCTCCCAGCGTTGAGGTCTCCTCACCGTGAGGCTGGGGCAGGTGGTTCCTCCTCCCCTTCAAGTGATGCTGGGTGTTCTCAGAGAGCAGCACAAGGAGGAAAGCCCGTCTGCAGGCAAGGGGCTCAGTCATGGGCATGAGCAGAGGACAGAACGCTCAGTTCTGGAGGTTCCTGCCCCATCTGCAGCACCACCGCCTCTACTGTGGAACACAAAGAATTAGCAAAAGCCTATTATTCTCCCCAAGTCTCATGACTCACGACAAAACCTCACCCTGTACTTTGTGGCTCCTCCCAAAGCCCCAAGAAAACTCGACATACAACTGTGTCTCTTTTAAACTCACCCCCTCCATCCAAGGAGAAAAACCAAAGCACAAAGAAAGACCTGAATGAAGTGTCTCCTTATCAGAAGCCTGATATGGGACTGGAATGTTGGCCGGAGCCCAGGACTACAAGAGAATCATTCTATAGGATGTGACCTTATTAATGCACTTCTGGAATCCGATCAGAAACCTCCTCTCAAGTCCAACTCCTCCTCCTGGTCCCAGAGCCTCTTTCCTGAATCAGCAGTTGTCCCAGGGCCCCCAGCTGTCTGGGGGCTGTGTGTGTAGTGGGCAGGGAAGCAGGAGCCTAGAGGCCTGCGTTAATCCACCCACCATGTCTCAGGGCTGCAGGCAAGATTTCACCTCCAAATCTCCTTATATGTGAATTGGGATAATAATTAGACTTTTTGAAAAAGCAGCTTCAAAATTAGTGGTTGTATATAAAAACAGTTAGTGTGGCATCCAAGGAATGGGTACTGTCCAAGAAAAGGGAGAAGGAAAACAAGGAAAGGAACCAAACAGGCAGTGGCGCAGTGGGTAGAGCATTGGACTGGGATACTGAGGACCCAGGTTCAAAACCCTGAGGTCGCCAGCTTGAGCACGGGCTCAGCTGGCTTGAGTGCAGGCTCACCAGCTTGAGTGCAAGGTAACCGGCTTGAGTATGGTATCATAGACATGACCTCATGGTCACTGGCTTGAAGTCCAAGGTTGCTGGCTTGAAGACCAAGGCTTGGCTGGAGCCCCCCAGTCAAGGCACATATGAGAAAGCAATCAATGAACATCTAAAGTGACTCAACTCTGAGTTGATGCTTCTCATCTCTCTCCCTTCCTATTTGTCCCTGTCTCTCTCTTTCTCTCATTAAAAAACAAACAAACAAAAAAAATCCCAAAAAACAAAAAAAACCCCACATAAACAAAAGAAGGAGGGAAGAAAGAAGAGCTTTTCCCTGAAGTAAGATTATCAAAAGGAAGAAGCAGCCCTCCAGCCCTGTCCCCTGAGATTCTGTGTCCCCGTCTCTCCACAGTAGACTGAATGTCTCAGACATTTCACTCAATTTCTAAGTAAGACGTCTGAGATTTGTCCCCACTCTTGAACTTTTCTGTCTGTGCCCCTTAGCCTTGCTTTCTTGGCTCATGGGTAGTGTTAAAGATGAGGTCATCCTTGGAGCTCCCCAGGGGGAGAATGGAGTTGGCATAATTATGATCTTATCAGATCCTTTCCATGGAAGGAGCCCCAACTCGTGCTGGAACCCCGCTTCCCCACAGGGGCTGGTGGAGGGAGAAGCTAAGAGGGCCATTCCCTCTGATTCCCAGGGGCAGCCCAGTGGTAAGGGACGCCCCTTAGACCCTGTAGGAGGTAGGCTTCTCGTCCATAGTCTCCTCTGCTGGCTTGTTGCCCCTCGGCATCAGCGGAGACATAAGTGAGCAAAGGAGTCCAAGGATGTCCACCTGAGGAAGCTGTGGAGCATGGGGAGGAGAGCAAAGCTTTGGGGTCCATTGGTGTCCACTCCCCAGCTGCAGGGCTCTGGCTTCTTGGTCTCGCCAGACACCAGTCTGAAAGAGACCACCTGGACCTGGCTCCCTGCATTGCCACAACCAAGGAAGTGCAAGGAGGAACCTTTCTCTAGGCAGGTAAGGATTCTAGGGGTTCTTACTCAAAAGACTGGGAGGAACTTGAGGCAAAACTGCCTCAAGTGATGCTGCCACCCCATAGCAGAGCTTCAACTCCAAGAAGTCTTGTCTTTTGAGGCAAAAGGTCAGAGAGCCCTGGTTGGATGGCTCTGTTGGTTGGATCATTGTCCCAACGCACCAGGATTGTTGGTTTGATCCCTGGTTGGGGCACATACACGAGTCAACCAATGAATGCATGGGTAAGTGGAGTGGCAGGTTGATGTTTCTGTGTGTGTCTCTCTCATGCTCCTGTCCTCTCTCTCTCTCTCTTTCTCTCTCTCTCATCAATAAATTTTAAAAAAAATAGTCACAGAAAGCCCTTTGGGGCTCTTTTAAACAACCTTGAAGCCAGAGGCCTTTAGGCTGTTTGTTTGTTTTTAGTAGCACAATTCTCTCTTTGAGCAAGCTGTGAAGATGCTGAATGGACCAGTTTCCCTGCCACCTCCCAGCTGCCACCTCCCAGCTGTCTCGTTGACACATGAGGAAGTGGAGCCCCAGGCTGGCAAGATGACTGGGCCGAGGCAGTTCCTGTCACACCCAGTGCCTGCACACAACTCTAAAGAAGTCCTTTTAATCCTGTCACTAGGGGCGGACACAGCCCATTTTGCACATAAAGTTTTATTAGAACACAGCACACCCCCTTGTTTTGTTTGTCCATGACCGCTTTCCCCCAGCAGTGGCTGTGGCAGAGTTGAGGAGTTGTGACAGTTCTCACAAAGCCTAAAATATTTACCACTGGGCCATTTCCAGGACCAGTGTGCTGACACCTGCTGGCAGCAGATAGGCAAAAAACCTTAGTGGGCGAATGGAGGAAAGAGAGGTTGGGGTTGGGGTGGGAGGGGCTCTCGGTGAGCACAGCCAACTATAAGACCACGCCACTGGGTCTAACATCCACCGCTGTGGATGAGAGTAAACAGGCTTTCAGTGCGAGAGGCAAGTGCTCTGTGGCGTGGAAGTGCCTATGATCACACCAGGGACACGGCCGCAGGTACCACTCACGCTGTTGTGATTGGTGTTTACATTCAAAACAGGACATTCTAAATTTCATTTAGAAGTTAGTAAAAATAAGGTGTGAATTTTTTCTCCTGATTTTTTTTTCCTCACGTTAAGAGTGGCTATAGAGAGGTAAGGCCAATATCTCAGTGAAGTTCAGGGGTGTGAGAAGCACTGAGATTGTTGGGACCCTGCGGCCTGAGTGTCGGGGCACATTGTGGAGGAGGCAGCCTCAACAGGAATAGAAAAGGGATGGAATTCTAGTGTTTGACCTGAAGTGGGTGGGGTGGGAGGCTCCTGAGACCATTTAGTACCCTCCCCATTGTCCCTACAGGGAACCCAAGGTTCAGAATGAAAAAGTGACAGGTTGGTGTCGGAATTTTGACTTGATCTCAGAATTCTCACTTCCTTGTCTCATTCTTGTCCCCAGCCAGCCCACTGAGGTCAGATTCCTGAGCTAACATTTCCAGGATGATGGAAAGAACTAGATCCTCCAGGTAGATGTTTCCAATGGGAATAAACGTGTTGGCCAAGACTCCCAGGGGTCAGAGCTCCAGCTCAGACTATGGACGCAGAGGGTGCCCAAAGCCAGTTCCATCTTGAGGTGTCATTGTCTGGCTTCAGAAAAACATGATCTTCATGGGAGGGGGCGGGAGCAGAGGGCCAAGTCTTCAAAGGCATCAAGCATTTTTTCAAAAAGAAATGCCCAGGCAAGGTGCACCTCATGTAGCCCACCCAGTCCCAACTCAGAGACCACCCCTCCCACAGCCTGTCGTATGTCACTGCAAATGCAAACCCCACCAATCTCCATCAGTGCTGCCTAGAGCACCCCATGTCCCCAAGGTAGCCTCCCAACCACCAACCATGCAGAAGAGCATTGGGAGTCTCCAGGGTTCCATGAAGGGAGGGGATGCTGGGGGAGGAGCTGGCAAGGAGAGGGCTCTGAGCTGCTGTAACCAAGTCTGCTGTCCCCCACACTGGACCCCCCAACCCCAACCCCACTGGCTTGCTGGAGCCAGGGTCCCGCTTTGGTTTATAGGGCCATCCAACCTGTCTTGTCCTGTTGGGACCTGGAAACTAGGGATAATAACACTTACATCACAGGGAAGGTGTGGGGATTAATGACTTAAGGACACCAAGCTGCCAGTGTGGGTCTGTGGCCCTGAGCCAGGAGGCCAGCATGCTGGGACACACATTGGCCTTCTGACTGACACCTGTGGGCCCGTCAGGAGCCGGTGTCTGGGGCTGACCACCCCATCACCCCAGGCTGAACCTGCAGCCACTGAGGTGTCCAGTCCTGAGAGTTCTCTCAGCGATCCTCAGACCGTGGAGCTCTCAGACACCGGTTATCTCCAGCCCCATCCAGAACCGACCCTACATTCAGCACGTGCTGAAGGGGGCCGGCTCAGACCCGGGACACTGAGCTCAGCTAGACAACAGCTCACCCAGCAGAAAGGTGAGGGTCCCTGAATGAGGTTCTGGGGAGCAGTCTCAGCACCTACCTTCCCTACTGTGTCCTCACCACACTCGGGAACTGCAGGACATCCTCAGTCACATGTCTGGAAAGCATGAAACAGGAGGAAGCTGACCCTTTCAGGACGAGGCCACTGCCCAGGGTGCTTTGGACCTTCCTTAATGAAAGAGTTGCTCCACGATGCCATAAAATCCCATGTGAATGATGGTCTCAGCCCCCAAGACTCTCATGAACTCCTGGGGCCCAGCACTGTCATTTCTCTGTCACTCTCAGGCATATCTTCAAATAAAAAAAAAATTGGAATTCTGTGAAAGAAAAGCAAGGCTTTCTAGATTCCCAAGGGAATCTCTCTCTTCTCCTTGCCCTCCTGGGAACAGTCTGCAAGACCACTGACCGTGACCTTTGGACATCCTGACAGGTCCTTCTGATGAGGGGCCCTCTGTATTAGCCAGCTTGGGCTGCCTAACAAAGTCCCACAGGTTGGGCGGCTTTACCTGCACTTGGTTTTCACAGTTTTGGGAGCTGGGAGTCCAGGATCAAGTGTTGGCAGAGCTAGTTCCTTCTGAGGACTCTGTGCTTGGCTTGCAGACAGCTGTCTTCTCCCTACGTCCTCACATGGTTGTCCCTCTACGTGTGTCTGTGTCTTGATTTCTTCTTCTTATAAGGACACCAGTTGGATTAAATTAGGGCCCACTTATATGATCTCGTTTTAACTTAACTGCCTCTTTAAAAAGACCCCATCTTCAAATACAGTCACATTGTGAGGTACTGAGCAGTTGAGACTTCAACACATGAATTTTGGGGTATACAATTCAGCCCCTAACACTCCCCTCAGACATTCTACATGCCCTTTAAAGAGAGACTTTCTCCACTTTCTCCAGAAAGCTTCCCAGGCCTGCATCCATGGGGAGATGCCCCTCTGTGCACAGGCCTGCTGGGCATATGTGAGACCTCAGCTAAGTGAAGTCACCTCTTCCGGCCATTAAAGTAAAGGGGTCACACCCTGGCTGGGGACCCTCATTAACCACACCCTGCTGTGAGCTCCTAGAACAGCAAGCTCAAGGTCCAGAGTGAGAGCAGTACCAGATGAGCCTACAGCATCTTGTTGGGTCAGAAACCCAGGGAACTGTCAGGCCAGGTCAGAAGGATTGAGGGGCCACTGGGAAGGGACATCATCAGCCAAGAATGGGACATTTGAGCTTCCAAAGAAAAGTAAGTGCTATTGACCAAGATACTCTGAATATATGAGTTCTCAGTGACACCCTCCAAAACCCACCTCGTTGGACACCTATGACATACCTAAGACACCCATCTCTTACTCTAATCATAGCTATTTGGAGGAAATAAATAGTTCTTTTCCTTTTCCTAGATGAACTTTATTTCAGGGTTGAAATATAGCCCTAGCTGATATGGCAAAGTTCCTCCTTATAAAGAACTCAAGCTAATAAAAGTTAAAGAAGCAATAGAATTACAAATCCTCATTTTCCTGCCCTTAATGAAGCCATAGAGCTGCAACAAGCCTCGGTGGGTGATATCAATGGGTGCAAGTTGGTGGGAAGGGTGACATTACCCGCTGGAACTGCCTGGGAACCAGCATCTCCACGAGGGACATCTCCACTTTGCACTCCTGCATTCACTATGGTCTCTCCGATGGGGCGGGGAGGGACGGTCAGTGAGCAGAGCTCTCACTTCGACACGGAGTCAAATCTGGAAGAAGACCAGCAATGAACTATTTCTTTTTTCTACCAATTTCTCTTTCAAGGACAACACAAAGAGCTCCTGACAAAGCAAAATGCACCCAAGCACATTTAGCTCAGGGCAAGAACCCCTTGGGGATGAGCGGGGTATCTCATGCGGCTGCTGCTGCTGTCCAGCCTGAGCTGGAACCAGGAAGCTACTAGGTCCCCAGCAGGCCAGGTCAGTGGAAAGCCACTGGAAACAGTAAATGATAAGCTGGGTGCTGGGACACCTGTTCAGGAAATGGAGCTACCGTCCTGCCATGGCCCTTACAGAGAGTGGTCGGATCACAGCCACATAGGTCATTATGTAATTTATGGTATAATCTGCAACTGTGGATTTCATTTGGCAATGCATTTTTATATTTATAATAAACCCTTTGGGCCACAATGAACTAAAGATAAAACAAAGTCGATGTTAAATAAAAACTAATAAACCATCGGTTTTCTATTTCTCAAAGTTGATATGAACACCTAACTCACACAAAACATTTGCCACAATTGACCATCAGCTCTGTCTGCAGTGATGTCCTTGGTCATGTGAAAACCAGAAGACGTAGATCTGGTAAAGAAGCTGGTACTTGCTGAAGAGTCAGTCATTATTTTAAGACTGTCAAAAGACAGAGTGAACACACGCAGCTGAGTGTGGCTGTCACTTGGTGAAGAACAACTTTTTATTAATGCAAGTGACAACCCCAATTAATTTTGTTCATTTTCAAGTTTTCTTGTGCATTTACAAGATGAAGCAATAGCTGTTACTTCGTGAGCAGAAGAATTTCAGAGACAGTTTAATGCGTTGTCAAACACCTCAACCAGAAAAGCCAATGAAGTTAATTCAAATAATTATCTGATTTTTATTCAACTCACTAAATAAAAGTAAAGCTTTCAACATTTATTCTGTGACAGATATGCCATTTAATGCTTTTAAAAATACAAAATGTCAATTCGGTTAAATATTTACTCTTGTTGTGATGATACAAATATAAGTGGTGTCACACAGCATCATCGTAAAAATGTGCTGTCATTAAATTTAAAAAGTGTGGAGCAGAATGGAGCCACAATTACTTATAGTGAGCATGTTAATTCCTAACTGAGCCTTCACACACTCCAATACTTCTCTAGTTAAAATAGAAGCTGCAGATATCAAAACTTACACATATTTTTACATATACAGGCCTCACCTGTGGTGGCGCAGTGGATAGAGCATCGACCTGGAACGCTGAGGTCGCCAGCTCCGAACCCTGGGCTTGCCGGGTCAGGGCACATATAGGAGTTGATGCTTCCTGCTCCTCCTGACTTTCTCTCTCTCTTTTTCTCTCTCTCTCTCTCTTCCCTTTCTCTATAAATGAATAAATAAAATGTTTTTAAAAAGATATATTTTTACATAGACAGAGTTAAAATGACTGAACTGCGCAATATGGAACAAAGCTAATGTAGATTACGAACAGGAAGTACTTAAGCAGTATGTGCTTTCTTCCTGTGAGGTCCACCATGGGTCAGATTTCAGAAACACATAGCTTTTGAAGACATCATTATGAATCAAACAATTCAGATTATGTCCTGGATGTGTGTGTGTGTGTGTGTGTGTGTGTGTGTGTGTGTGTGTGTGTGTGTTGGGTTTCTCTAGGTTTTGAATGCATCTTATTCAAACTAGTCAACAAATAGATAGCCAAAAACATCTTCTTTTGAAACTTTTGGCAGATTATCGCTATTATTGAAAACAAGATCACAAACAGAAAAGACTATTTAAATTTATAGCTGCAGAAAAAAGGGAGGAGCTGAAGGAATCTCAGGATGCCTGCCTACACAGTGTATGAGAATGAATGGAATTCTGAAACTGTTTTTGGACTATCTCCCTTTATGGGGTGGATTTTTGATAGAGCTCATGTTTTAATTGGATGGGTATATTACATATGTATATATGATATCAAAGTGGAATAAAATTGAGTAGGCCTATTATTTTCAGCATATAAATTTGACAAAGCAGAAGAATCACACATAAAAAAAAAATGCCTGCCTGACACATTTTGCCTTATAAAAACATTTAGGGAAGAGAGACTCTCTGGATGGAAGCCCAGACACAGAACCTATGAAAATATCTGGGCTGAATCATTAATACTTTTATTACAAAAACTGTGAGACTGTTCTTTTAGCAGAACTGGCTCAGGGGGTAGCTGCGCAGGCTGTTTACTCATCTGATAACATCAGGGTTCACGAAGAAGATTCCACTGAACTCATCAGCAAGCTCAAATTATTGGTCACAACATGCTTTCTTGAAGAAGCCTTCAGACAATTTTGTGAAAAATTAAAACTAACAAGGCAATCCTGAAAATAATACACCCTTCTGAAGAATACCACCACATGGTATTAAAGTAAATAAGGTTAAGAACTGATTAAAGAATGTGAACAGTTATCAGTAATTATTATTCAGCTCATAGTTGCTTTTAATATCCAAATAAGCAATGCAAAAAAGGCTTCAGTATTTGTTTTGGGGGGGGGGTTGTTTTTTGTTTTGTTTTGGTTTGGTTTTTTGGCTTTAAGATAACTAATGTTATTTTTATTTTGTAGAAAGAATTTAATTTCTTCCTCTGTAAGTACAATTTTCACCTTATTAGAACTGACAATTACATAACACCATTGTATTTTTCTCTTGTCTTTATAAGCTAAGGGTTTTTTGTTGTGCAAATTTATTTTCCCCTAGCTTTATTGAGTTGTAATTTGCATCCAATGAAACCACCTATTTCAAGTGTGCAATTTGGTGAATTGGGCAATTGTTAACAGTCATGTATCCACTATCACAATCTAAATAGAGAACTATCCCATCATTCTAAAGTTCCCTGTGTCCCTCCCCAGAGCCCTGCACCTAATGACCCACTCATTTTGAATGCATTTTTTAAATAAATTTTGAACAACTTTATTGAGGTATAATTGCCAGTAGTAATCTGTACATATTAAAAATGCAATCTGATATGTTTTTCACATATATATACACTGTTGAAACCATTGCCACAGTCAAGAGAGTAAACATAGTATATCCATCCTTTCATTGACTGGAGACCATGGTTTGTTTACCCATCTCGCCTGTTGGTGGACAGTGTTCTATTCTTGACTATTACAAGTGGAGCTACTATTAGCATCTGTGCAAAAGTCTTCACATGGACACGTGCTTTCATTTCTCTTGGCCAATACCTAGTGACTGGGTCATATTGTAGGTGTATGGTTAACTTTCTAAGAAACTGTCACATGGTTTTGCAAGTGGTTGTACCATTTTATAGTCCTAAGAGCAGTGCACGGAGTGCCAGTTATTGTGCATCTTTGCCAACACTTGGTATAACCATCACTTTCCTCTGGGTCCTGGGAGGTGTCGCCCCCACTCCAACTCAGAGGTGGCCATGTGCCCCTGGCTGATGAATCAGAACCCAGTCCTATGACCTTGGGCATTTTCCAGTGACAAACAACTAAGATCCCCTCACCTCTGTAAAGAGGAGATAATCCCCACTTAAATAGGAATTTGAAAGATTGAATAATTAAAAGTTTAAAAATCTAATACATAGTAATAGGTCAGTAAATGGTGATTATATTTCTTCTAGATACGATCAACTGACTAAGACAGACTGAAAAGGTCACTCATTCTTGAAAGAAAGCTAAGCATTCACTTATTAAATCCAATTTAAAAAATCATCCCTTCTCCCCTCCCTTCCCCCCATACACATTCACATTCTCCAGTGAGCTTCTGCTGAAAACATTCGCTCACCCACTAGCTCAGTGGTCCCCAACCATTTTTGGGCCACGGACCAGTTTAATGTCAGAAAATATTTTCACGGACCGGCCTTTTGGGTGGGACGGATAAATGTATCACATGACCAAGACGAGCATCAAGAGTGAGTCTTAGATGGATGTAAGAGAGGGAATCTGGTCATTTTTAAAAAATAAAACATCATTCAGACTTAAATATAAATAAAACGGAAATAATGTAAGTTATTTATTCTTTCTCTGTGGACCGGTATCAAATGGCCCACGGACCTGTACCAGTCCGCAGCCCAGGGGTTGGGGACCACTGCACTAGCTGACCAACTGTGGGCAACCCATTTAAAAGCTATTTTATTGTTTACTATAATTAACTCACTATGCCAACTCTAGGCATTGATGTGCTCCCAGGGAGCACCTGGCGTTCGGAAGGCAGTGAAGCATTACAGGAAGCAAACCCTAGGCCCAGCCCACTGGCTCTCAGAGGAGCAGAGTCAGGGCCCTGTCTGGGGGGAGGCTTGAGGACAGCCCCCCATGCAGAGAATGTCATCAAGCCAGTAAGCAATCCAGCAAGAGAGTGAGGGCTTTGTGTGGTCACAGCAGAGGGTCATCTTAGGTGTACAGGTCACCTCTGCAGGGCAATGGGCCTCCGCTGTCCCTTTGAAACAACAATCCACTCAAAACAAGAATCTCAGAACGACTGTGTTTTGACCTGCTGGGATGTTTGGTGTGTCTGATAGTCTCCCAGAAGGGGCTCTAGCATCATATGTCATTGATGGCACAGGTCCCAGTTCACACGTTCTTCAGAGGAGGACAGGGAACATAAACAGATTCCTGGAGTCCTCAAGACTGGGAGGGTGGGAGGGTGGGAGCCTCAGGAGGCCCTCACACAAGGCCGGGGGCCCTTTGATCAGAAGTGCACGGATTATAAGCAGGTTATAGCAACTGTTAGAAGGTGAGCTCATCTTTGTGTCTGCTGGTTATTCTTAGGTGGTTTGGCAAAGATTAAAATGACTCTTCCTAATGCAATTTGGGGACAGGAGACTGGATAAGAGAGTTCTGGATCAAAGGGTAGGTGGATTTCCTGGCATATATAGGTGTTTAATAAATACAGATGTCTGAGTTTATGGCTGCATTAATGAATGAACAAGTAAGCCAGAGCAAGGAAAGAAGAGGAGGGAGGGGAAGGGAGATAGAGAAGCATCAACTCCTTTATCCACTTAGTTGTTCCATTAGTTGTACACTCATTGATTGCTTCTCCTATGTACCCTGACCGGGGTTCAAACCTGTAACATTGGTGAGCCGGGACAATGTTTTATCCACTGAGCAACCTGGTCAGGGCAAGAACCTCACCCTTAAGCAACTAACTGCCTGTAAGAAAAAGAAAAAAATATTCATATAAGTATAGTGCAGGAAAAGAGATTGTGAATATTCAAGATCAGACAGAGACAGAGTGATGGAATTTAAAAAGGAAAACTTTGTAGTGTTTAGTAACACCTAACAGTTATGGTGCCTGCACACTGTGTCACATGAACACGCTCCAAACACTCCTACCAAGTAAGCACCTGCTGTAGAAATGAGGAAGCAGGTGAAAGAGGCCAGGTAATTTGCCCAAGTCTGTGTGGTGGCACCCCGTGTCCCCGCCACAGCATCCATCCCTCCCCCGGAACTCTGGGCTCCTATGTGATAGGGAAGGTATCTGCCAGTCAAGCACACTCTGGATGGCAGAATCTGTTCCCTCTACCAGGCAGATCCCTGGCCAGTGGAGGAAGTTGATTTTGAATTGGGCTTGAGGATGGGGAAGACGGGCATAGTGGTTACCACCTTGTAGCTAAGGCTTTAAAGATGTTAAAGCCTGCAAAATACCCTGGTCCAGAACTGCTGTGAAGAAGGTCAGATGTATGCCATGAATGTGTTTCTCACATGCCTTACTTCACACCTGGCACTTCTGCAAGGCTAATTTCTTTTCTCTTTTCCCCTTTTTCCTAAAGCTAATGGTGATTAACAGGAGGAAGGCAGCCCTGCTCTAGATCACTAACACTCGTGGCCTAAGAAGTAGACTAGACAGGATACCACGAGGGTGGTATCCAGGGCAACAGAAGGCAATTGTAAATGGTCATATGCTTGGCCCTGCTGGAGTAAGCAGAAATCAAACATGTCAGAAAAAAGGATGTTAGACTCCTGTTGGGCTGAGAGTAACAGACTAACTCATTAACATTGCCTTCAACAAACAGGTGCTGTCTTCCTCCCAGCATGAGGGGGCTGGTGGTATGTCCTTTCTGGAAGCTCCTGAGGTTCATGTCATCAGAGCCAGCATCTCAGCAGTTTCAGCTCTTTTTTTGAGGTCAGGAGGGAGCTGCTGCAGAGCCAAGATCAAGTTCCCTCCAGTCCAAAGGGAGGCTGACATGGTGAGCAAGCATTTAGTTCTCCATCCTCTTGGGTGGAGGCAGGCATCCCACAGTCACTCTGAGCACTCGCAGCGTCCAGGTGCACAGCTTTTGCAAGAAAAGCGTGGTCCTAAGCCCACCTGGAACTCTAGGAGAGCTGGCATGCATTGCCAAGGTCCTGCCTCCTGCTTGCCCGTCTACAGCGTGACTCACCTGGCTCTTGTTGCAGCCTGCCCTGGCGGTAAGCACTGGGTGTTTGCTTCCTCCCTGGAGAGCTGCCAACCTGAATTATTTATGAGCCCAATGTACACACTGATGGGGTTCTGACAAAGGCCACCAAGGGGACAGCCTGTCTGTAACCCCACGCCCAAGCACAAGGTGCAAAGGCCTTGGAGGAAGGCCACAAGCTTCCTCAGGAGAGCAAGAGCAGGGGGTAAGAGGGATTGAATAGCCACTTCTCTGAGGCAGCCAGAAGTGGCCAGAGCAATCCACTATTGCCTCACACTATTTCCAGGTGCCTAAGCATGACTGTGGTCACTGGGCAGTAAGGGCAGTGAGCTCTGGGGGCAAGAACAAGGGCACAAACAAGGTCCCCAACATACAGCCCAGGCTTGAGTGTAGGGAATGAGAACCCAGACTCTGGGTTTATGTTCCAGTTCCTAGCCAAGCAAAGGCACTTAACCTCTCTATGCCTCAGTTTTCTCTTCTGATCAGGGGGTTACTGTGAAGATTAAATGCAGCAATCCCTGTGCAGTAGATTATTTGCAAAAACAGCCACCATTGTCCCCTTATCTGACCCACGCCCCTTTGCAATGTGACTTTGCAGCTCCTCTAGCCGAGGTGGAGTCCGTTCCCCACACCTGGAATCTGGGCAGGCCTGGGACTCGCACTGGCCAATGGAATGCCAATCAAGTACCATGTGCCAACCTGAGCCCTGCTGCTTCTGCTGGTAGGATTGCACAATGGCAGAGCCCAAAAGGAATAGTATAATTGACCTAGCGATAAGTGGCAGGGGCCAGAAGACTCGGCCCGCAGGACTGCTCAAGGCCCAAGGCCATACTCTTCCCACATGGGAATGTCACCTGGGAGAGAAGTGGGCTCCTCAGAGACATGAAGGAATAATATCAAACTCCTGTTGCACATGGCAGGTTGTTTATGGGGGACTGAATTCTGGGGCAGGGGAACACCTGACCCACAGCTGTCCTTAAACGACTAAGTAGGCCTGGCAGTGTCTGCAGGCAATACCGAGGTGTCTCCAGGGTAGCAAAACTTAAGGAATCCCCCTTCCCTCTCATGGAAGAGGGCTGTGGGGTCTGCAGAGGGGTGTGGGGTGGGGCTGGGGCTAGGCCTTCACTGGTGGTCTTTATAAAAAGGATGGGTAGAGTATTTCTAGGCTGTTTGCTTGGATTTAGGTTATCTCTCTACTCTTTGCACAAAAGATGCTTTTTGTCATTGTTGTTGGGGGGAGGGGTAGCTGAGGGTCTGCACCATCCTCTGGTCTCAGTAACCATGTCTGAGGATGTGGGGAGGTGGGGTTGGGCCTGTAGGAGCAAGGAGCTGCCAAGCCCAGCACCAGGACCTGGTATGCCAGGCTCAGCCGCAGCTACCAGCCTATAGCATGGGCATCGGGGACAAGGGCCATCAGCTAGTTCTATTTTGTCCTTAAAATCATCTAGTAGCCAAAAGGCTTCTGAAGCAAAAATACATGGTCCACAAAGCTACCATTGCAAATCTCCTGTTTGTCTTTCACATTTATAACCAGGTCCCCAAATAACACACAACTGGGAGTGTTGACAGGCATGCTCAGGCAGCTATGGGGACTGAGCCCCTTTCACCAGTAGGTTTCTGGGAGTCTCATCTGCAAATGACAGCAGCTCCCTGGGTCCATGCAGGCTTCTTGCTTCCTCCCTGTTCTGCAAAGAGCACGGTGAAACTGCCCAGCCACCTACCACAATTTTGCTGACAGTCTCCAGTTTGTGCAGGAAATGGGTGTTCAGCAAGGTGGCAATTGATCAAAGAAACCCTCAAGAGTGGTGTCAGAATGCCCAGCTTGGAACTCAGACTGCTGGGCCCTGCCAGAGTCAGTGGGTTCTAATGGGGCCCGAGAACTTGCATTCCCCATAAGCTCCAGGTTCTGCTGCTTTGAGAACCTCTGGCTTAGTGGATGAAGGTGTGTTTCTGGTGCCAGACAGCCAAGCTGTGCAGTGTGGCTCTGCTACTGACTGGGCTCACAAAGACGGAAGCTACCCCACCTCTCTCTGCCTCAGTTTCTTCACCTGTGAAACTGAGAGAATATAATACCTACCCTTCATGGCAAATAGCACATAAGTGTTATTTCAAATGTAATTAAGTCCAAAGTGGAGAGAAGAAAAGCAGCAGAGAGTTGCCACGGCCTGAGTGTCCTCCTTACCTCTAGTCCTCCTCCCGCTGGGTGGGAGTAGGCAGGACCCCACTCCCAGGAACTAGCCATAGGCTCCCCTGGGGAAGAAGATCTCAAGGTCAAATTTAGACTCCCAGGCCGGGGATTCAATCAGCGGTACTTACAGAACCGGGAGAGCCAGTTCCTCTGGGTGCAGAGCAAATGCTGGGAGCTGGGGGGAGGGGAGCCCCATGACTCAGAGGAGTGAAAGGAGAGGTCTGAGTGAGCCCAGGGCAGCTGTGAGAAGGAGCCACGAGCACACTTGATCTGTTTCCCAAAGAGTCAAGAATCCTATACCTGTACGTTTCCCCTGTCACTTGGGCTCTGCCTTGCCCCCTCCTGGAAGTCTCTGCTCTCAGGCTCAGAGCCTAACGCACAGCCAAGGACAGCCTCCCCCAGGGGCAGCTGCACCCACTTTACTGACTGCTCATCTTCCCGGAGAAATGAAAGCCCTTCCTTTCTGTGTGCTTGGCACTCCTCTCTAGCTGGGGACCAAGGGCTTTTCTGTACATCTCTCTCCCTTCATCCTTTCTTTCTCCTTGAAATCCCCACTGAAGTCGCTGGCAAACTCTCTGAAATGGGTACCAGAGCCACCACCATCATTGCTCATGGCTCTTTGTAAGCCAGCCCAACCTTCCCACCTCCTCCCACACCTCTCTGTCTCCATCTCTCTCTATCTCTCTCTCTCTCTCTCTCTCTCTCTCTCTCTCTCTCTATCGCACCAAAAAGCATCAGGATATTTCCCACCTCTATGCCTTTGCACCTACTCTTCTGTTCTGTGCCTGTCCACCCACAAACTCCCAGAGCCAGTCTCCCAGGCAGTCCCCTGATTCTGGGGACTCTGGAAGTTACACTCATCTCTCGGCCACCACCCTATGTTGTGTTGTGTCCACCGCTATTTATATAACTGTGCCTTGGCCATGACCTGCTCACATGTCTGCATCCCTTACTGAGGCCCCAGGAGCTGAAGCCTCCACAGTGAGCCCTCTGTCCACAGAGGCCAGCTCTGAAGCTCGAGCCTCATACGATCTGGGCAATGCACTCACACACTGCTTGGGAAATGGGCTCTAGGCTTTGACAACCTATGCCCCCTTTCTAGCTTCACCAACGAGCTGGGGCACGTTAGCTCACCTCTCAGAGCCTCTGATTGCTTATCTGCAAAATGGGTCTAACCTCTGACTCAGAGGATTAAGAGGAGCCAGGGCAGGCACACCAGAGACCGACACATAAATGAGAACTCAACTTCTGGGAGTGAGAAAAACCAACACCAGGCAGCCTAGACCTGACCCTCTCAGGGCTTTGCCAACAGACAGGCACCTTATCGGAAGCCACCCACGGGGAGAGAGGGACAAAGGGCCGCCAGGCCATGAATTCCCACAGTTCTGGTTCATAGGTCCCTAGCCAGCTGGTGCTTTCTGCATCTGTTCTAGAACATTCCTTTCTCTTGCCTTCTCATCGGAAGGCATCTGGAGATGCCCTCCAGACAAGAATGTTCTTGGTTTGAATATGCTGATACCTTGAGCTTGCCATCTTCAGACTGACAAAGGAGGCAACTGCCGCTCGGACAGGCATGGGCTTTGCAGTTGGACTTTCTGAGGGTGACTGACAGTCTGTTTTTCTTCTTGGTGACCAGGGCTGGGATGGATAGGATACCTCCCTCTTATCACCCTCTATCCCATGTGTTGTCTTCAGAAGGTATCCAATACTTGTCAGTAGAATACATGTGAGTAAAAAAAACAAAAACAAAAACAAACAAATCCATTGGAGACCAAGGGCAAAAACAAGAACCGTCCTCACCTGGCTGCTCACCTGAGTTATCAGACAACACCCTGCATCCATCAAAGTGTTGTGGCCTTGCTCATTCTGTTTGTCCCTTAAGTCTATAGAACTGTATTTGAGGACAGAGATCAAACAGCCTATAGACACATATCTAACACACATATACACATGCACAAACACACAGCACACACACATACATACTAACACATACAAATTAAAGAAAAAGTATTTTTAAGTTAAGGAAGGTACATAGTTTTTTATATATACAGGTATATACAAAATGCTATTGCACAATTAATAGACTACCTATTAGTAATAGACTACATAGAAATATAACTTTTCTGTGCGTGGGAAACCAGAAATTCACGTGATTCACTTTATTGTGATAGTCACTTTGTCACAGTGGTCTAGAACCAAACCCACAACATCTCCAAGTTCTGCCTGCAAGTTCTGTTTCTATCTACTGAAGGTCTCTGATGGCCTCTCTCCTTGACCACGCCCAACCAGGCTCCTCCAAGCCCTCTTCTCCATTTAGCCACAACCTTGGCCTATAAGACTTGAACTAACACTAATGTTGCTTCTAATAGCTCAAGGTCACATTTCTGGGATGATCAGCCCCAGAGACAGTGCACCATCTTAGAGCGATGGTGTAGGAGCCAACCTAGATGGGTTGTCCTTGGGCCAGCCACCCTTTCCTACTGTCCATAATTTTCTCCTGACCCTGCTGAGGCACTGGCTCACCCCTTCTTGTCCCTATCTTCTCCCTTTAAAATGCCGTCACCTCGCCACACTTCGAAGCTGAGTGCAGATATGTGGGGCCCCCTTCCCTATGCAGTAGGTAGTATTGATGATTAAAATCTGTTCTTCCCAGTTTAATTAGTGCCCAGCATTGTTTATTATTGACGTGTACTACAGGCAAGGCACCGCTAGTGGAGGCGGAGAAGGAGCACGCACTCCTTACGGGTGGGAGCATGACTTTCTGTGTCTACTTCCCTGCGTGTGATGGCAAAGGGAGGGAGAAACCTCAAGATCATTAGTATTGTAAAAATTAAATAAGAATTAAAAATGGCATGTGATTTAATGCCAACAGTTCTGACTATCTTGCTAGTTCTTGGAACCAGAGCAATAACCAGGACTGCTCACAAAGTTGGCTCTGCTTGCTCTCAGAACCAAAGACCCAGGGAGCTCTGCATGCAGCCAAGCCTGCTGCCCTGGACCTGGCCCCACAGTCACGCTCTGAGCTGGAAGCAGAATGCCCAGGTTCAAAATGCCTGGTGTGCCACCCGTCCTTGGGCAACTGACTTAATTCTGTGTGCCTCAGTTTTCTCACCTGTAAAATGGGCATAATTAAAGCCACTCCTCTAAAAGCTATCCTGAGGTTCATTGGAGTAGGTTAACAAAGGTAAATCAGGTGAGCTGCTCACTCATTGGTTGGATTTTACGCCTGAGAGTCTTGACTATTGAACTCCCACCCCTTTCTCTGCATGCTTAGGGGTAGAGTGCTCAGGATCTTCCCTTTTCAGAAAGCTGAAGTGGCCCCTGTAGTGTGCAATCCCCACATGGAGACCCATGGGCAAGGGTGTCTGGTTGTTAAATGATTTTTTTTTAAATCAAGCCAAGAAAAGATGGCTGGTGGCATGTCTTACACCCAGGAATGCCACTTGGACAAAGCAAACCTGTCACCTGCTGATGCCCGCCTGTCCCTCTACAAGGTCCCCGCCCTTTCCCCAGTGCTGTTTGGCTCACACTCCCTTCACTGAGGTGATGACTGAAAGGCTGGAGCTTGTGGACTCACCCAGAGCACAGCAGAGCCTGGGAGAGGAGATTTATTGGTGTCAGAGGTGCCATCCTAGACAGGCCGGCAGCCCCTCTGTGCTGGATGTGGCCGCTTTCTACAGTAAAGAGAAAAACATATCACGCCTGGAATTGTAAGAGAAGTCAGTAGAGAAAAAAATAACTCTCCCATTAAACTAAATGAGGATAAAACCTGCCATGCCTGGGTGTGAACCACCCCTTCTAAGGGACTGGTACTGGTCATTCACGGGAAGTCCCACTGAGGGAGCTTTTGTCCAAACTCTAAAACTTCCATTTTCCTTTTTTTTTCTTTTCATTACTTAAATGGTGTTACTCTCCTTGGATGGTTGGCTCAGCAGTAGAGCATCGGCTGGCGTGTGGAAGTCCCAGGTTTGATCCCAGTCAGGGCACACAGAAGAATCGACCCTCTGCTTCTCCACCTCCCCCCCCCCCCTTATCTCCTGCCACAGCCATGGCTCAAATGAGCGAGTTGGCCCCAGGCACTGAGAATGGCTCCATGGCCTCACCTCAGGTGCTAAAATAGCTCAGTTGCTGAGCAACAGAGCAGTGGCCCCAGATGGGCAGAACATCAGCTCCAGACAGGGCTTACCAGGTGGATCCTGGTTGGGGCGCATGCAGGAGTTTGACTCTCTGTCTCCCTGCCTCTCACTAGATTAAATAAATAAATAAATAAATAAATAAATAAATAAATAAATAAATAAATAAATAAAATGGTATTGCACTAATAGGGCAGCCTCTTAACTGACAGCTGACATTACTGCCACACCCCAGATATTTTAAATGCAGACAGCCTTCGGGATCATTCTGGTGAGCAGGATGACATTCAACTCCTAATTACCTGTTTCCTTTCTTCACACTGAATTCTCCAGCACTGCCTCTAGGTGCACAAGATGTGAGCTCAGTGTCCTCACGGAGGGAGGGCCGGAGGGTCAGGTCTCAATCCTGTGTCCTGGCCTGTGATATGCACTGACCAGGTGAGAAAGGTCATCCCCCCTTACTTCTAAGTTAGAGAGTGTGAACAGATCAGGGCCAATGCACCCTCATTCTTGGGAAAACCTCCTCATGGCAAGTAGACCACAGCAGCATCCACTAAAAATTGTATGTTTTTTATCAGACTTGAAACAGCTGTTCTGTGGCCCACACAAGGCTTCTGGAGAGGAAACTCTGTCCCACCCCAACCTCAGGGCAGCCTGTCACAGGTCCTGGGATCACAGGCACCTGGGAGAGAATACCCACAGCCAGGCCAGGTACCATCCTCCCAGCTATGTGCCTGGACCAGGTTGCCACATCTCCCCTGCAGCTGCCTGCCCTCCATGCACCCGGGTCCCCTCTGGGCCCTCAGCCTTCATAGGCGAAGGGTGTGGAGAGACATCCTTTCTGTCACCCAGGAATGACTTGGTACATTGTGTTTGGATTCAAGTCTAGAAAGTTTGTTCCTGCATTCAGAGTTTTATGTTATCTTTCATCAGATGACATAAGAAGTCATTGGCCTAAGATTCCACTTTTTAAAAGCTCTTCCTGAGACCTACAAGTGCAATTAGATGCCTCCAAGGCAGTCATGCTACTTCTCTCCTGACTCTATGGATCTAGTAGACATTATAATATCACCCCCCTTCAAAGAGGCCCAGGTTCTAATCCTCAGACTTGTGAATATGTTTCTTCCCATGGTGACAGGGACTTTACGATGACATTGAATCAAGTACCTTGAGAAGGGAGATTTTCCTGACCTACCCAGGTGGGCCCGATGTTATCACAAGGGGCCTTATAGGAGGGAGGCAGGGGGGTCAAAATTACAAGAAGCCAATGTGACAACCAGAGCAGAGACTGGAGTAGTGCAGTCACAAGCTTCTAGAAGTTGGAAAAAGCAAGACTCCAAATAGCCAAGGCAATCCTGAGAAAAAAGAATGGAGCCAGAAGTATCACATTACCTGACTTCAAATTAAACCACAGAGCCACAATAATCAAAACAGCATGGTATTGATAGAAAACAAACATACAGACCAGTGGAACAGAATCAAGAGCCCAGAAATAAAACCAACTATATATGGACAAATAATCTTTGACAAAGGAGCCAAAAACACACAATGGAGAAAAGAAAGCCTCTTCAATAAATGGTGCTGAAAAAATTGGAAAACCCACATGCAAAAGAAAGAAACTTGACTGCAGTATGTCCCCATGCACAAAATTAATTCAAAGGAATTAAAGACTTAAATATAAGTTATGAAACAATAAATTACATTGAAGAAAATGTAGGTACTAAACTTATGGACTTTGGCTGTAGAGAACATTTTATGATTTTGACCCCGAAAGCAAGGAAAGTAAAGGCAACAATAAGTGAATGAGACTATATCAAACTAAAAGGCTTCTGCATAGCAAAAGAAACTGACAACAAAACAAATAAGCATCCAACCAAATGGGAGAAGACATTCACAAACAACAGCTCCAATAAGGGGTTAATATCCAAATATATAAAGAACACACAAAGCTAAGCAACAATCAAGCAAACAATCCAATTAAAAAATGAGGAGAGGACCTGAACAGACTTCTTTCAAGAAGACATATAAATGGCCAACAGATATATGAAAAGATGTTCATCTTTGCTAGCTACTAGAGAAATGCAAATCAACACTACAATGAGATACCACCTCACACCTGATAACCTGGTTGTTATCAACAGTGTTGGAGAGGCTGTGGAGAAAAGAAACTCTCATTCACTATTGATGGGAATGTAAACTGGTACAACCATTATGGAAGACAGTATGGTGGTACCTCAAAAAATTTAGAATTACTGTATAACTTAGCAATCCTTTTACTGGGTATCTACCCAAAAAACTCAAAAACATTTGTATGCAGACACATGCATCCCCATGATCATTGCAGAATTATTTACAGTGGCCAAGAGATGGAAACAACCCAAGTGTCCCTCAACAGAGGATTGGATAAAGAAGATGTGGTACATATACACTATGGAGTACTACTCAGCCATAAGAAATGATGACATATTGACATTTATGACAACATGGATGGACCTTGAGAACATTATACTTAGTGAAATAAGTAAATAAGAAAAAGCTAAGAACTATATGATTTCACACATAGGTGGGTTATAAAACTGAGACTCCTGGACATAGATAAAAGTGAAGTGGTTACCAGGGGAAGACGATTAGGGGAGGGGACTAAAGAGGGACGAATAGATAGTGACGGGAAATTATTTGACTTTGGGAGATGTGCACAGAGCACAATCAACAGTTCAATGCTATAGAGATGTTCACCTGAAACCTATGTGCTCTTACTGATCAGTGAGATTTAATTACATTTAATTTCTAAATAAAATAAAGGGAAAACAAAAAGAATTCTCCCCTGGACCTTCCAGGGGAACCAGCCCTACCAACATCTCGATTTTAGCCACTTTTAAGACTCATTTTGGACTCTGGCTTGCAGAACTGGAAGAGAATAAATTTGTGCTGTTTTAAGCCACTAAACTGTGGTACTTTGTGACAGCAGCCATAGGAAACAAACAGTGTGTTTACCCTCAGGGCACTGAGGTCCCACAGGGCTCTGTGGAGACAATGTCTCACCCATGGGCAATGTGAGCTGGTCATGACACCAGAATCCTCTCCATTCAGGCTTGAAACCACCTTGTGGCCTTGGTAGACAAAGTAACTGAACCCCTCATACCTGGGGGCAGTCACCTACAATGCAGCATCAGTAGTACCTGTTCAGTGGCCTCTGGCAGGATAAACACTCAGAGAGAGTAGGTGGAGGGTGCCTGCACGGTGCTAAACAGATGCCTCTCCAAAAGGGTGTTTTGCTAAAAGCAAAGGGAATACAAGGGGGAGACAGAGCCTATGTGAGCCCCTCAAACCTGCAGTGGGACACCTCACCCCTGGAAGGCCTCACCCACACCCGTAGAGTGGTAACAGGAATATCACACTCACATGCCATTTTTCCACCTCAGTTTCTATGACTCCTCACCCACCAGCTAACTGGAGGCTGCAGGGCAGCATTGACCCCTCCTCTCACAGATGGCAAAGCTGAGGTCCCAGAGAAGCTCTGCATCTGGGTAGGCTGCTGGCAAAGGTGTGGGAATCTCAGCTGTCCTGGAAGTAGCCTCAGTATCCAAAACCAGCAGGAGGGTCACTGTCCTTAAGGACTTCCACCCAGGCTTTCCCAGTGTGGCCTCAGGTGGAGGTGAGGCCCCCTGGGGTCCCTACTCCTGGATTCTTAGGCTTCCTCCCTTATCTCCTCCTTCGGGCAAGAGCTGGCAGCCTCCTTCCTTTCCCCACGTGGGGAGGTAATCGCTATTGATCTTCACTCCCCAGAGCGCCCACTTGCCTTCAGAGCAACTTTCGAAATGCCTTTCCCAGGCTCAGCCCTCGCCCGGAGCCATGGCCTTGCCGAGGAAGGATGATGGATGAGGGGAACAGTGCGTTTGCTCAGCCCTCCCAGTCTCAGCTTGCGGCCTCCTTCCAGTCCACATCGGTTCCAGGAGACAGGCACAGGGACCAGGCCCATTTGAACAACAGGAGACATGCCTATGGATTTGGACTCAGCTCCAAATCTGGCCCCCAGTATGTAAAAGCTGCCCTGTACCTTGCTGACAAACTGCCAGCTTCTTTCCCCTCCCAAGTGCAGCCCTTTTCTGTCCCTGCTACTCAGCGTGTCTCTGTTGAGCAGTCGCTAATGGAAACAGCATGTACAGAATGTTTACATCTTCCAGATCATCTCCAGCATCTCAGGCGTGTCCGTGGGCAAAGAAGGAGCCTTCGAGAAGTCTCTTGCTCCAAAGCAGGATAGCAGTGACTGTCCAGAGCCTGACATTTATGAGGTGACTGTTCTCCCCACTGTGGGAATAAACGACAACAAGCCAAATAGAACACGCCTAGGCTGTGTACTTGGAGTGTGCTATACAAGGCGAACCGCCCCCATTGCTGGTGGCGGTGGAGACTCAGAGGACCAGGAAGGCTTCCCTGTGATGCAGCCTGTCATCATGGAAAAGCTGGAGCAGGCTCACTGGAAGTGGGGCATCCTGTGTCACTGGTTAGGGAAACATATTTGACATTCTCTGATTGGTCCTCAGAAGTGAGAATAAAAATTAGTGAAGCTGGCACTTATTGACCAAGACCTGACCATTCTGAGGTTCAGAGGTTGTGAGTCTCTCTTGTCGTATATGGTTGACCATTATCTATGTAGGGGAGGGAAAAAAGACTTTTCCTCTCTCATCTTAGGTTCTATTACTGGGGCCTGTAAATTAAACTGACAAAAGCCATTAACCAGAGAAAGTGGCTTATTAAAGATGCAAATCAAAGTTAACAAAAGAAGTAGTTGGCTCATTAAATGGTTCAAGTCAAAGGCTTGCATATCTAACTTGGTAGGGAACAGGTAGGGGGAAGATATGGCTTCTATGGACTTCTTTTTTCTCTGGGAATAGACAATAGGTTTTTTTTAGGAAAGATAAATGAGTTTTTAGGAAAATAGAAGATATGTGATGATATTTGTCTAAACAGATATGAGTGGGTTTTCTCTCTTCTTCAGGGCCCTAGAGAGATAATTTATGACAGCTTCATTTCCCAGAAGTCACTGCTTTTAGTCAGATAAAATGGACATTTCAAGGAGACCTTTTCTGCATCTGTTGAATTTCAAATGTCTTCAGTTTAAAATAATTTTTATGACAACTCTGGGATTCTGGGGGGAGGGTGCTGCATCAGCATAAGCAGTCTCCCACAATTTTCAGGATGAGCACGCTGAAGTTTGAAGAAGTAGAATGCCTCGCCCAAGTTGCCCACCTGGTAGGTGGCAGCGCCATCCTACTCTAGGGTCTTTTCCACCAGGTCACCCCACTCACAGAGGGTACACCTGGAATTGGGAAAGATGACTTCACAGAGGAAAATCCTACCCATCCATCCATGCATCTATACATCTACTCATCTACCCATCCATCCATCCATCATCTATTCATCTATCCATCTACCCACTCATCCGTATATCATGATTTAGCAGGAATCATGCTTGACACTCAGACTGTAAAGCTCAGCATAATACAGCCCCTAATTTTAAGCTGTCTACACTCTAGTCAAGTGGGAGACAGACAGATCATAAAGAATTACTGATGTTATAATAGATTTACAATTCCAGTAACTTGTAAAACTATTTGTCCAGCCATCTACATCCTAGAACAGAAGATCACCAGCACATTCATGCAGTGGTGAGAAACACCGTCACCAAGCTAGTGAGATGGGAGCAATCTGCCTCCTCGTGCATTATGTTTTCTATTTTTCAAATTGTCTACCCTACGAACATATCATTTTTATAATGGGAGTAAGATTTAAAAAACACTTTAATATTTCCTTATTGTTCAAAGTCTGATTGGTCCTTGTGCCCCTTCCACACTGGGACTAACCCACCTTCCATGCCCACCTTCCACCACTGCCCTATCCCAGAACACCAGGGCTCCTTAAACCACCAACGCCTGTTCACCTTGAACTCTGTCTAGAGCAGGGGTCCCCAAACTTTTTACACAGGGGACCAGTTCACTGTCCCTCAGACCGTTGGAGGGCCGGACTATAAAAAAAACTATGAACAAATTCCTATGCACACTGCACATATCTTATTTTAAAGTAAAAAAACAAAACGGGAACAAATACAATATTTAAAATAAAGAACAAGTAAATTTAAATCAACAAACTGACCAATATTTCAATGGGAACTATGCTCCTCTCACTGACCACCAATGAAAGAGGTGCCCTTCCAGAAGTGCAGCGGGGGCCGGATAAATGGCCTCAGGGGGCCGCATGTGGTCCGCGGGCCGTAGTTTGGGGACCCCTGGTCTAGAGCTTTCTTGCCTCTATCTTTGCCTGGGAAATCCCCACATTCCACAAAACCCAGGTTAACCATCTTCCTTCCTGAACCTCACTGTGCTTGTCCATCCGCTTCTAAGATTTTGCTGGCACTTCTTCCCAACTTCTACAAAAATATCTTTTCAATGAATGCATAATATTTTTGTATGGAAGCAGCATAGTTTATTTTATCAGCCCTTGGTTTGGGAATATTTAGGTTGTTTCCAATATTTGTGTTATAAATAATGCTGTAATGAGCCTTCTCATTAATAATCTTTGATCATATCTCAGCTTCCTTAGGGTAGATTTCTAGAAGTAAAATCCCTAGGTCAGAGGGTGAGAACATTTAAAGGCTCTTCTACATTTTTCAAAATTGCTTTGCAAACGGTGTATAATTTGCTCTCCACACCTGCCCCACCTCCAGCCTCACCATTTCAAAGGGAGCATAGTTTGACTGCTGAAGATGCTACTTCCTCATTGCTTTGATTTGCATTTCTTTAATTGTTAGTGAGATTGAGTTTATAAAAATCAGATTATTGTTAAAAGTTTATACAGCACAGTGGTTAAAGGCTTCTGAATACAAGATGAACTCAAATCTTGGCTCTGTGGATTAGAACCTGGAGACTTGGGGAAGATTCTGTAAGCCCACTGAGTCTCTGTGTCTATCAGCAAATGGGGAGTCAGGACAGGGGTCCACTTCATGGAGCCCTTGTGAGGACTGTCTGGGAATCAAGTGCTCCCTAAACAATGCTGTTATGGCTATCAGAGTTCTTGGACCTTAGTGTTTTCTATTCAAATTGTGCATGCTTTTGGCTGTTTTCCTACTGGAGTGTATTATTCACATTAATTTATAAGAGCTCTTCTATATATTGAGTTTGTCCCTTTGCTTTTTTACCTTTACCACCTCTTTTTACTTTGCATTATTTTTACTCGAGAAGATTTTTATTCTGTGTAGACAAATATATTCTTATGTGTAGGATTCCTTCCAGTGATTTTATGCAATTTTAATTTTTCTTTCCAGAACTGCAATCAATGAAATAATTTTCCCTTCATTTTTTAAAAATAATTTTGATTTTTACCTTTATCTCTTTCTATGTTCACAGGCTATTTTGGTTTAAGTGAGTAGGAGGGGTCTAACCTGAATGTTTTGCAGCACCATTATTTAAAGAATAATTCTCCTTTATGGATTTAAGAGCAGAAAGTAACACAATCAGGTATGTTTTTAAGTAGCTTTGCTGGCTCAGGTGTGGCAGGGAAAACAACAGGTGTCATAAAAGTGGCCAATGTGCCTTTAGTCCTTGCTGTGCATGGGGCTCTAACCTGAGGACTCATTCAAGCCTCACACCTACCCAGTGAGAAGGTAATTTGCTCAAGGTCAGAGCTGTGATGGAAGCCCGGGTGAAGAGTTGAGGAGACCAGCTTAGCCAATGAGAGATAAAGAAGCCAACCTAGAAGGCAGCTGGGAGAGGAGGAGGGGCAGACTGGCTCCTATTCAAGAGATGAGTCGGGGATTGGACAATCCACCCAGTTGGGCTCCCACTGGAGGACGCAGAGTTGAAGAGTCACATCATGTAGACAGCACACTTCACGTAAGTTCGCCCTTCCTCGGTCACTGTTCCCAGCCCGCCCGGCTGCCACAGTGCAAAGGCAGTGCAACCCTCCTGCTTTCCAAATGGCTCATACGCCACAGACATTGACGTTGGCCAGGGTGGGCTGTTCTTCACCACAATCCCTCACACACTTCTCTTACTCTTCTCTCTGGGCCACCCTCTTCTCTGTACAAAGCCTCGCTTTGTCCTTAGGCCCCTGCAGAGGGAACACCCGAGTGGCAAGCCTGTCATACCCCCAGTTACTCCCAGCTTAGCCCATGATCCCCGAGCTACAAAGGCCACAGGCTGGGCTTCCTCAGAGGTGGCGTTAGGGGGACCTGGATCCCTGTCATTGACCAGCTCCTCAAGCAGCCATGACCATGGCAATCATTAACGGTGGGACAGGCTGGTGGTCAGTCCCCACTCTGAGCCTCCCCAGTAGAATAACAAGTCCACTGTTCTGAGACTTGCAACAGCCATGGGGTTGAGGGTCCATCTCCATGGTACCCACAGCTGTGACTGCTGTCACTCCACCTGTCAACACTGCTAGGTAGGCCTCACAATCCAAAAGCAAATTAGAAATCGCCCACATTTCAACTTCTTGGAACAACACATAAAGCCACTTTGGCTTTAGGCAGAGTGAAGATGTGGTCCCTTTCTACTTCTAAATGCTACATGGACAAGTTTCTTCTCTGTCCTCTGCTTCCTCTGTATAAAGGGGGCCGCAGAGGCTCCCAGTTCAGGGCTTTAGGGGAACGTGGATTGAGACAGCACACCTACAGGACTGAGTGGACACAGGACTCATAAGCACATGCTTAATAAACGCTAGCTTTTTGAAAGCAGAGTTTCTTTCTTTCCAAGTGACCTATTTACAATATGCATCCTCCATAATTTAAGCAGAAATGCACACGAGGGTGAGGCACGCACATGTGGCCCGGGCGTGCCCCTCCCGACGCTGCAGCCCCTGCCTCACCGCTGGCTTTTCATTCCAATCCTTGTGTGTTTAGAATCCCTCATCCGAAAAAAAAATCATAATTCTCATTTTACTTGTCCTACCAGGTGACCGAGGGGAAGTCTGAGGTCATGGTATATTTGTGTTGTCTAAATGTGACTATGCTCATGCTCCGTGGAAGAGCCTATTCCTGTTCCTCCTTTTCCGGTAACGTCCCTCTTCACTGAGCTGGTGGAGAAGGTGTGTGGGCCTGGCATTCCTGTCCACAGGCTTTCTGTTTGTCTCGCGCAAAGAACCCCACTTTCCAGTCTATGCCTGGTAGAAGGTGGGGGTCTCCCACCCAGGGCAGGGCCTCTCTGGCCCATGCCTTTGCTGCCTTGGACCCAGGGGCTGTTCTGTTAGCCTGTCTTAGCGGATCGCTGGCAGTCCTCAGACTTGAGGTATGTTGCTGGACTTGCATTTCCTGTTGAGGGAGACACTTGTTCCATGACATCATTTCACTTTTTTGTCAACAAAGCCTTGCAAACCTGCTCCTCCACCCACCTCCTTCCCCTCCACCTTCCTCTCCTCCTCCCAGCCCAGTGACTTTGTACTGGTAGCATATGTGACAAAAGCCAGGTCAGCACATTTGTGAGGTGGAGTCCACCCCCTGAGTGGCCAGGATGAAAGGCGCTGGAGAGTCATAGACCTTTCATTGTCTTTGGGGTTTGACATCTAAAGCCTTCAGTCCCCAGGGGAAGAGGCCGGGTGGGGCAGCACCCACAGGTCAGAGCACCTTTTCAGCTGCAGGTCATCGAAGAAGGGTCGCGTCTTTGCAGCAGCAAGTCAAGCCCCCCACCTCCCACCTCTGTCCCCAGCCTTGGACCTCAGCTCAACAAGACCGACACCACCACCCCTGGCCCTGGGTCTTTAAGCCTCTTCAAGGCAACCACTTCTGAACAGCAGGAGCCTCTGACAAAGTTACCCAAAGTTCCGTACTGGGATCAGGTTCTGGCAGTTTGTTCCCCAGCAACAGCGGCTCACTAACAGCTTCAGTGCCTATAAAATGGGAAGGACGCCTGCCCCATGGGCTGCCATCGGGGTCACATGACAGAGTAGTGTTGATGCAGACATGGTTCTGCAGAGGGTAGCTTCAGTTCCCAGAACACACTGCAGCAAACAAGTCCTGCCATTTCACTGCTTGTGGCCACCTCCTGGGGGATGCCCAAGAAGGTGTGGGGACCAGTTGGGCAGGTCCACAGGAAGCTGACTGTGTTTCCTTGGATCACCGGGCTGGTCTGAAGCCTGCTGGTACCACACCCCATGTGTCAGTTTCCAGAGTCACTGGCCTGTTCTGCTGTGTTTCCTACCATTGCACCTGCAAGTTCCACTGGGCATCAGAGGTGACCAGAGTGGATGCCCCCCAAGAACCTGCCCTGTGAGAAGAATCCCAGTGTGCCCAGGGCCTCCTGCTCCCTTAGCAGTGACCACGCACAGGGTGCTCAGCAATCCCAGCACTGGCTCGATGAATTCTGTGTATTAACTCCTTTTGTTCTCATATAACCCTGTGGGGTCTGAATTTGCACAGTAAATATGTCCCAAGTGCCTACTCTCTGCATAGTGAGGGAATCTTTTGAGAGTGGTGGCACCCACTGACCCAGTGGGAGCCCCCACCCAAAACACTGGCTCTGGAAGCATTGGGTAGACTTAGATCAGGTTCTCTGTGGTCTCTTCCACCCCTGGCTGAGCCCTGTAGAGCAGTGGTCCCCAACCTTTTTTGGGCCATGGACCGGTTTAATGTCAGAAAATATTTTCACGGACCGGCCTTTAGGGTGGGACGGATAAATGTATCACGTGACCCAGACAAGGGTCAGGAGTGAGTCTTAGACGGATGTAACAGAGGGAATCTGGTCATTTTTTAAAAATAAAACATTGTTTATACTTAAATATAAATAAAACAGAAATAATGTAAGTTATTAATTCTTTCTCTGCGGACTGGTACCAAATGGCCCACGGACCGGTACTGATCTGTGGCCCAGGGGTTGAGGACCACTGCTGTAGAGGACACAGAGCTGCCCGCCCTCAAAGAGAAGGCCACCATCAGGGGAGAGAGTGTACCAGACACAAGGTGCAGGAGTAGAAGCAAAGACAGGAGGAGGTTTTCTGACCTGATAACTCTCTCAAAACCACAGGATGTTAGAAGCACGAAACATAAGGGAAAGCACCCAGGGACCTTCAGGAAAGCATATATTGAGGGGATGGTGCTGATGGGAAAGCAGAGACAAAAAGATCTTTTTCAAGTTTGGGTACTAGAGAAGAGAGACAATGACCGAGTATGGCATCTGAGGACAGCATGTTGAAGGAAGGAGTTTTTCAGGGAAGTCTTGGCAGTGGGAAGGTGAAACTGTCTAGAAGAGTATTATTGTGTCTCCACCCGCAAAGAAAGATATGTCTATCTCCTGACTTCCAGAACCCTTGCGTGTGACTTTATTTGGAAGTAGGGTCTTTGCAGATGTCACTAAGCTTTAGTGTGGGCCCTATACCTTACATGACTATTGTCCATAAATGAAAAGGGAAACTTGACACACACACAGAGGGAGACAATGTGAAAAGACACACAGAGAAGGCCATAGGAAGACAAGGCAGAAAGCCATCTATAAGCCAACGTGTGCCAGCAACTACTAGATGTCCGGGGAAGGCAAGGAAGGTTCTCCCCAGCGCCCTCAGAGAGGAGCACAGCCCTGCCGACTCCTCGATTTCACATTTCTGGTCTCCAGAGCTGTAAGAGAATAAAATTTCTGTTGTTGAAGCCCCCAGGTTGTATAAGTTGTTATGACAGCCACAGTACACCAAGGTAGAGAGTAAACAGCTTGGTTCCAATTCCATGGAGTTGGACACAAAATCAGATGTGACCTGAGGTCTGAGCAGAAGGATGACTTTGTCCAAGAGCAGGACACCCTTCCCTTCCACACTCTTCCCAGGGCAGCAGGACCCTGATGAATCCCTCTGGGGGCCTGGCTGCAGAAGAACCCCCCATCCAACACCCAAAGGAGGCATGCTTCAGAGTCTGAACAGAACAGGAAACTATAAGCAGGACCCAGCTTACAGTGAGAGAAAGCTTCCAAGCTCCTTAGTTGCTTAAACACCAGCATTTGGGTTCCACTGAGAAAGAAACAAGAGTCTGAAGAAGACAGTAGGGAAAGGAGAGTAGTGTCGGATGAACTGTCTCCATTTCCCCCACTGTCAATGTCACCGGTCCTACCTGTTGAAACCTCTCACTTGTTAATTGGTGGCTGCCTGTGCGGCAATAAATCCACCTGTACCAGCTCATAAACCTGCTAAAGGCAGGAGATGATTCTTAGTCATGTATGCCTGTGCTCAGACTTGAGCCTGCTCTGTGACCATGGCCATCGGAGGCACCAGACCCAGCATAAAAAAGCATCTTGAGCAACCAAGGGCAGCTGCCCTGAGGTCCACACACTGGGCTTGAGAGTCTAAAATCAACTCAGCAGTAACACCCACATGTGTGTGGGCTGCCTTTCTCCCAAGAGGAGAGAATGTAACTTTCAGGTTATTATCTATTTCTTTTTAAATTTAATTCTATAATATTGTTTAACCCTTTGAGTAGTACAAACATTCATGCACATCCTCGTGCCTCCTGACCATCCAGAGTATGATCGATTTATTTTTAAAATGTGTAAGGCAACATTTAAAAAAGGCAAATGTATATTCTTCTTGTTTTCATAATTTGGTTATCAAGCAAACATGATTTTAAGTTAATAAAACTGTAACTAAAACTCATTTCATTTTTTGAAAAAAAAAACAAAACTCACTCCTGGGGGTCAGCAAGCATGAAAAAAACTCACTACTCAAAGGGTTAAAAAGTCAAATAGGGTAGCAAGGCTTGTGATAAACAGGGGTTGTCACTGCATCCTTTCACCTCTAATTCCTTCTCCCTTTGGCCACCTACTTTCAAGTCTCTTCATTGTTTTTAAGTAATATAATTATTCTATTATGTCTGGGTATTTTAATTTAGCTCACAGCACCACCCCTACTCAACCTCTTGTACTCTACCCACCATTTTCACAATTTACTTTTATCACAGTCTTTGGCCAAATTGATGTTTAATGTTGACATCATTATGACTCCCTAAATGTTCTTGCAACTGGGCATTAAGATAATTTTTTCTTTCTTGTGTAACTTTTTGTTTTACCAGTAGTTAACTATTGCCTCATTTTTTTCATCCACTTTATTATATATATATATATATATATATATATATATATATATATATATATGCACACACTACTGACCAATTATTCTATTCTTCAAAATTTTCTGACAAAGCTGGAAAACTCCTCTCAAAAAAAGTCAAACACACAAGTAATTAGTCATTTTACGTCTTGTTCTGTTGTTGTTTGTTCATTTTTCCAATGGAGATATTATTGCTGAAGCCCTCAGTTCTCCTATTTGTATCTGGAATGGTTGACCTCTTGGTTTGGGGCACAGCTCTCCTCCTGAGAGTACTCTTCAGCTTCAGAAAGAATCTCTTTGTATTTTTCTGTGCTTAATAGAGTGTGTCCTGTGGCCCATGTCTTTCTCTTTCTGGGTTTACTTCTGTGCTTGAATAAAGCATGTCCCCCTGTAACTTCTTGAGAAAAGATGCATGTAAGGTAAATTTGTAAGTCTTACATATCTTAAAATGTCTTTGTTCTACCCGTTTATGGACAAATAAAGAATTCCAGATAAAATTTTTTTTTAGAATTTTGAAGGCATTTCTCCAGTATATTCTGCTTTCTAGTATGACTTGAGAAATTCTGATCCTTTGAATTTATCCCATTGTTTTTCTTCATTAAATTAGGACCCCTTTTTTCATATTAAGCCCCAGTGTTTTCAAAATTCAAAGATGACGTACTTTTTCTGATTTACTGTTTGGAAACTTGATTAGCTGTTTCAATCAGGAAAGTCATGTCCTTCACTTCTGATAATTTTTTTTTTATAGATAGGTACAGACAGACAGGAAGGGAGAGAGATGAGAAGCATCAATCACCAGTTTTTCATTGTGACACCTTAGTTGTTCATTGATTGTTTTCTCATATGTGCCTTGACCAGGGAGCTACAGCAGACCGAGTAACCCCTCTCTCTAGCCAGTAACCTTGGGTCCAAGCTGGTGAGCTTTTTGCTCAAGCCAGATGAACCCGCGCTCAAGCTGGCGACCTCGGGGTCTCAAACCTTGGTGCTCTGCATCCCAGCTACATTCTGTAAGATTCTACTGAGATGACATTCTAGAAAAGGCAAGACATGACTTCAAGGGGCTGGGGTGCGAGGAGGTTGACACAAAGTGGGATGAGGAACGGTGTGAAGGTAATAAGTACCTATGTTCTATGTCTTGATTGTGACAGTGGTTATACAACTTCTTGTATTAGTCAAAACTCACAAAACTACACTAAAAAGAACAAGTTTTATTGTATGTCAATTGTGTCTCAGTAAAATGACTTTAAAAAATAAGTTGAAGTCAAACCTACCTGAGAAGCATACATCCATGCCCCTGTTTATTGAATCCCTGGGCACAAGAGCAGAGTCAAAGCCCTGAGAAGTCCTGCAGGCCATTTATCAAGGGGATTCATCTCCCAATTCTTTTCCCAGCTGGCATACTTTGACAAACCTCAAGCCAGATGATCTTGAACCCCTGCAGTACAGACAGTCTGTGGTCTTTAGGTGGGTTGGGGTGCTGTCCTCCCTGAAGGGGACTCCGGGAAGTGGTTATGGGGCTTGGCAGTTAGGTTTCTTTGTGGTTGGCCACCTCCTCTACCACTTTCACATACTGACTCAGGCCCTCTCTAGCCCAGGAAATGAGGAAGGAGGGCAGGCCACATGTGTGTCCACAGGGACACTGAGCTCCATGACTGAGGACAGTGCTAACCCTACTGTCACAGCCTGATACCAGCCACAGGACCATGGCCACCAGCATACAGGGGAACGCTGGTTGGTCACTTATTTGTGGGGTCAGGAATGTGTGTCCATTTCACCAGATCCCTTGGAAGGAGCTGTGATGTGTTTTCGATGTGCAGTGAAGTGTGGCAAAGCCAGGATGCCAACATACTTCCTTGAGCTTCCCGCTCCTGGCTAAGAGCAGAGTTAAGGCTCTGAGAAGACCTCCTGGGGCCAGAGTCCAGTAACAGAGAGGACAGAACCTCCTTCCCAAGGTTTGGACAACTTGCCCTGGGGAATCAGCCCATGTTCACTTCCCACTGCAACGCCCTTCCAGGGATTTCCCACACACAGTTGGGGGTATAACTCAGCCCACACAGGAAACACTCACACGGGTCCCAGCTGCCAAGGAAAGTGCCAGCCGCAGTGTGGGTGCTCTTTCCTTACCGGAGGCTGCCAGGGGAGGTTCTGCACCTCCCTTACCCTACATGGGATGGCCCCAGGGGCTCCTACTGGTCAGTCCAGCTGCTAAAAATAGTTCCAACCTGCAGCCAGAATCCATACCATCATATTTTCCACACGAGGCATCAGCACATGTCAACAATGGAATCCCTGACTTCCACGCTTTCCCCCACGCAGCCTTCCAGGGGCAGAGGGGAGTTATCAGGGCTGGGTGGTGGCTGCTCGAACTCCCACCGCGTTTCCAAATGCTTGCCATCAGCAGGTGGGCCAACACCATGACCACATCTCAGTCCCAGGAGAGGAGCAAAACTCACTCTTGTTTTAAAACATAGTAACATTGAAATTCACGTGCTTGTTGTTTTTGAGCAAACCAAATCAGTGACAATAGAAAGTAAGTCTATAAAGGTGCTCTACAAAGGCATTCCTTATTTATAAGACAATTTGTCGGCAAGCAAAACTTTTGAGTCCCAAAAATATACTCAGTTTCTCAAAATTTGAATTGACATGCAACTATCTCATAAACTAGGACAGATAATCGGGGATAATATTCCCCTTGTGCAAGGCAATGTTTGAAAAGACATTTCTATTCCCCACTCCTGGTGGATAAACTCTCCACATTCATTCCCCAGGGCTGCCTCAAAAAAGTGTCATAAACTGAGACCTTGACCAATAGAAATTTATTCTCCCAGTTCTAGAGACTAGAACTCCCATACGAGGGTGCCAGCAGACCCATATGCTCCCTGATAACTTTAGAGGAGGGTCTTTCCATGTCTCTTCATTGCATCCCTTGGCTTGTAGAAGTGACTGCAGTCCCATGGCCGCTGTCTTCCCGTGTCTCCACATCATCTCCCTCCGTGCACGTTTACCTCTGTCTAAATTTCCAAATTTATGAGAATGCCAGTCATATTGGCTTAGTACCACTTATTGACTTTGTTTTTATTTGATCACCTGTGCAAAGACCCTATCTCCAAATAGGGTCATATTCTTAGGCACAGGAGCTTCAAAATCGTAATGTATTTTTGGGGGGCCACTTATTTCTATGCACAGCCCTTCCCAGTTCCTAGCAGAGGAGTGGAGGGGAGAAGAGGGAGGTGAAGGTAGTGGGAAGACAGAGAAGCCCTGCCTGCTCCTGGCAGCCTGGTTCATTTTTGTGGTTTGTGTCAATAAAACATGCCAGGCTAAGAGAACACAGGGCATTCAAATGCAAAGCTAGGGCACAAACATGGAGCTGCAGTGGTAAGGGTGTTATGTGAAGGAGAGCAGACACCGTTTTGGGATTTGTCTGGAAGACAATTTGATGTAACCTCAGTTCAGCCATCTCTCTGTCTGGCTCAAGTTCTAAGCAGTGGAGGTGGGGGGTTTAGGGGCAGCAGGTCACTGACCCTGGAATAGCAGTCTTGGCTGACAGACTCCTCAGGATGTAGAAAGCCAGCACTCCCTGAGATCGGTGACCTTTCCAGAGGAGTGGGAAGTGTTCACTCAAGATTAAGGGCAAGGAGTGGCCTCTACCCCAACCTCAGAGCCTGTGAATGAGGAACAGCATCTGATAAGGAAACCAGGATGGATACTGAGCATAAAGCCACTGAAATCATCTTCAAAAGTGCTCCTGAAGCTTCTCTGGAGCCCTCTGCCCAACAGAGTTCAGGTGGGAAGTCTGGTTCCTGAGCACACAAGTCTGGAATGTTCAAGAGCTTTACAGTTCATCCTACTCTGTGATAATGTACTGCTTCTTTTTTTAAATAAATTTTTATTAATTTTAATGGGGTGACATCAATAAATCAGGATACATATGTTCAAAGAAAACATGTCCAGGTTATCTTGTCATTCAATTATGTTGCATACCCATCACCCAAAGTCAGATTGTCCTCCATCACCTTCTATCTAGTTTTCTTTGTGCCCCTCCCCCTCCTCTTCCCCTCTCCCTCCTTCTCCTCCCCCCCCCAACCACCACACTCTTGTTCATGTCTCTTAGTCTCGTTTTTATGTCTCACCTATGTATGGAATCATGCAGTTCTTGTTTTTTTTCTGATTTACTTATTTCACTCCATATAATGTAATCAAGATCCAACCATTTTGTTGTAAATGATTCGATGTCATCATTTCTTATGGCTGAGTAGTATTCCATAGTGTATATGTGCCACATCTTCTTTATTCAGTCTTTTATTGAAGGGCTTTTTGGTTGTTTCCATGTCCTGGCCACTGTGAACAATGCTGCAATGAACATGGGGCTGCATGTGTCTTTACTTATCAATGTTTCTGAGTTTTGGGGGTATATACCCAGTAGAGGGATTGCTGGGTCAAAAGGTAATTCTGTTTTCAGTTTTTTGAGGAACCACCATACTTCCTTCCATAATGGTTGTACTACTTTAAATTCCCACCAACGGTGAATGAGGGTTCCTTTTGCTCCACAGCCTCTCCAACATTTGCTATTACTTGTCTTGTTGATAATAGCTAATCTAACAGGTGTGAGGTGGTATCTAATTGTAGTTTTGATTTGCATTTCTCTAATAGCTAATGAAGATGAGCATCTTTTCATATATCTGTTGGCCATTTGTTTTTCTTCCTGGGAGAAGTGTCTGTTCATGTCCTCTTCCCATTTTTTTATTGGGTTGTTTGTTTGTTTGTTGTTGAGTTCTATGGGTTCTTTGTATATTTTGGATAGTAGGCCCTTATCTGAGCTGTTGTTTGAAAATATCATTTCCCATTTAGTTGGCTGTCTGTTTTGTTGTCAGTTTCTCTTGCTGTGCAAAAACTTCTTAGTCAGATGTAGTCCCATTCATTTATCTTTGACGTCACTTCTCTTGCCTTTGGAGTCAAATTCATAAAATTCTCTTTAAAACCAAGGTCCATGAGTTTAGTACCTATGTCTTCTTCTATGTACTTTATTGTTTCAGGTCTTATATTTAGGTCTTTGATCCATTTTGAATTAATTTTAGTACAAGGGGACAAACTGTAGTCGAGTTTCATTCTTTTGCATGTGGCTTTCCAGTTTTCCAAGCACCATTTGTTAAAGAGGCTTTCTTTTCTCCATTGTGTGTTGTTGGTCCCTTTATTGAAAATTATTTGACCATATATATGTGGTTTTATTTCTGGACTTTCTATTCTGTTCCATTGGTCTGAGTGTCTATTTTTCTGCCAATACCTTGCTGTTTATATTGTCGTGGCTCTATAATATAGTTTGAAGTCAGGTATTGTAATGCCCCCAGCTTCATTCTTTTTCCTTAGGATTGCTTTGGCTATTCAGGATTTTTTATAGTTCCATATAAATCTGATGATTTTTTGTTCCATTTCTTTAAAAAATGTCATTGGAATTTTTATGGGAATTGCATTAAATTTATATATTGCTTTGGGTAGTATGGCCATTTTGATTATATTATTCTTCCTATCCAAGAACAAGGAATATTTTTCCATCTCATTGTATGTTTTTCGATTTCCCTTAACAATGCTTTGTAATTTTCATTATAAAGGTCCTTTACATTCTTTGTTATGTTTATTCCTAGGTATTTTATTTTTTTTGTTGCAATCGTGAAGGGGATTATTTTTTTGAGTTCGTTTTCTAATATTTCATTGTTGGCATATAGAAAGGCTATGGACTTTTGTATATTAATTTTGTATCCTGTGACCTTACTGTATTGGTTTATTGTTTCTAGTAATCTTTTTGTGGAGTCTTTGGGGTTTTCGATGTATAGGAACATATCATCTGCAAAAAGTGATACCTTTACTTCTTCTTTTCTGGTATGGATGCCTTTTATTTCTTTATCTTGTCTGATTGTTCTGGCTAGAACTTCTAGCACCACGTTAAATAAGAGTGGAGAGAGTGGACAACCCTGTCTTGTTCCTGATTTAAGGGGAAAAGTCCTCAGTTTTATGCCATTTAATATGATGTTAGCTGATGGTTTATCATATATGGCCTTTATCATGTTGAGATATTCTCCTTCTATACCCATTTTGTTGAGTGTCTTAAACATAAAGTTGTGTTGTATTTTATCCAATGCCTTTTTTGCATCTATTGATAAGATCATGTGGATTTTGTTCTTTGTTTTGTTGATATGGTGTATTATGTTAACTGTTTTAAGTATGTTGAACTATCCTTGAAATTCTGGGATGAATCCCACTTGATCATGATGTATTATTTTTTTAATATGTTGTTGTATTCGATTTGCTAGTATTTTGTTTAGTATTTTAGCATCTGTATTCATTAGAGATATTGCTCTGTAGTTTTGTTTTGTTTTTTGTGCCGTCCTTGACAGGTTTCGGTATGAGGGTTATGTTGCCTCATAAAATGGGTTTGGAAGTATTGCTTCTTCTTCAATTTTTTGGAAGATTTTGAATAGAATAGGAACCAAGTCTTCTTTGAATGTTTGATAGAATTCACTAGTATAATCGTCTGGGCCTGGACTTTTATTTTTGGGGCTATAATAGTGCATGCACGACAATTTTAATTTTAGAAGCATAACTTTCCAGAAAATTTTGTCAAGTGGAAAAAATATAGATACCTTTTGATTTGCGGTGGTAGTGTAGTAAATGTGTTATATACATTTAAATAAATATAAATTTTTAGTATACGTTTACTCTATGTCACATTGAATATATTTTAACACATATTTTAATATTAGTTTTTAATTGATCTTATTTTTATTTCTTATAGTCCATAGTAAAATGAGTGGTGCAAGCAAGAAAAAAACTCGTCAATATTCGGAGGAATATTTAAAATTTGGGTTCATACCCGCTGTTCACAATGAGTGGATTCCTTTTTGTCTTTTATGCCAGCAATGCTTGACCAACCAATCATTGAAACAAGGTCGTCTTGAGGCGCATTTGAAGGCGAAACATAGTGCTCATATTAATTCAGATTTGAGTTACTTTAAAACTTTAAAGAAAAATTTTGAAAAAAGAACAACATTAAAGTCTCTATTTACTGCTCATACTTCAACTAATACTCGTGTTCTTGAGGCTAGTTATCAAATTTCTTTATTCATCGCTAAAACTGGAGAAAATCACACTATAGGAGAGAATTTAATAAAACTGTCAATATCAGCATTTCTTAAAACGGTTCTTGAAAAAGATGACAAAGATGTAAAAGCTATGCCACTCAGTGGCAATACTGTTAGCAGAAGAATAGACAAAATGAGTGAGGTATTGAAAAACAACTTATTGAAAAGCTGAAAACAAGAAAATTCTCCTTGCAAATGGATGAATCAACTTTGAGAGACAGTGAGGCAGTATTGATAACTTACATAAGATATATTGATAAAGGACATTTTGCTGAAGAAATGTTGTTCTGTAAAAGATTAGAAAGCACCACTACCTCCAAAGATATATATAATAAGCTAAAAAACTACTTAGATGTCAATGATATACCAATGAAAAATATAACATCTTGTGCTGCAGATGGTGCTCCCAATATGATGGGCAAGAAAAATGGCTGCTTAAAATTGATGAAAGATGCAAATCCAGAAATGATTCTTGTGCATTGTGTTATTCATAGGGAAAACTTGGTAGCTAAAAACATCTCGCCTGTTCTGAATGAAGTATTACATACAGTAATAAAGTGTGTTAATGCTATTAAAGCTAGTGCCAAATGTGAGCGTCTTTTCAAGCTATTTTGTGAAGAACAAAATGAAGACCATGTGAAACTTTTACTTCATACTGAAGTAAGATGGTTATCTAAAGGAAACTGTTTGAAAAGATTTATGGAACTGTTTGATACTCTTAGTGATTTTTTAAGCGACAAACCTGAAATGAAGTATCTGTTAACAATAGATGGTAAAGCATTTGTGAGTTATTTAGCCGATATCTTTGAAAAACTAAATATATTAAATAAGCAAATTCAAGGAACAAATAAAACTCTTGTTGATGCAAAAGCAAAGATATTTGGTTTCATTACCAATATTGAGTTATGTCAGAAACATATTAACAACAAAAACTTTAAACAGTTTCATTGGCTCCAAAAATGTGAAGTAACTGATACCGCTTTACTTGTTATTGTCAATCATTTGAATATTCTATTGGCTGATTTAAAAGAAAGATTTTCTGATTTAAAACAAATTGATTTCCCAACATGGATGATGCAGCCAATGTTAGTGGATTTGTCTGATATATCAACTATGCAGTATCAAGAAGAACTCGCAGAATTGCAAAATGATGAGTCAGTTAAAGCTTTATTTAATATCAAAGGAGCGATGGCATGGCTTTGTGAGGAAACAGAAATCAAATACCCAAATTCAACCAAATGTGCAAGAAAACTATTGCTACCGTTTCCATCTTCATTTTTAGCTGAATGTGGATTTAGTGCTGTAAATGATTTACTGGTAAAAAAAAAAAAAAAAGAAATCAGCTGGATATAACACAACGTGGAGACTTGAGACTAAAGCTAACCAAATTGGAACCTAATATAAAATCTCTGTGCAGCAAGCATCAAGCACAAGGATCACACTAAATTAAAATAATAAATTAATATAGAAAAATCTGTATTAAAATTATTTGGAATTTAAATTTCTGTTTTTCATTATATGTTTTGAAATTTTACTTACTGTGTTTTGTTAACAATTTCATAGTGATTTCTTCCTAGAACCTATCATTTATGTTTATTAAGTGAACAAATCAATTTTTTAATGTTAAAAATTATATATGTTACATGGAGGGGACATAAAAATTTTAGAAAGGTTAAGGTGGGGCATGGCACAAAAAAGGTTGGGAAACACTGGTCTAGAAGGTTGTCTTGTTCTAGAAATTTATCCATTTCTTTTAGATTGTTAAATTTGGTCGCATACAGTTTTTTTTAGTATTCTATAATAATTCTTTGTATATCTATGATGTTTGTGGTGATTTCTCCTCTTTCATTTTGGATTTTGTTTAGATGAGTCCTTTCTCTTTTATCCTTGGTGAGTTTTGCCAAGGGTTTGTCAATTTTGTTGATTTTTTCAAAGAACCAGCTCCTTGTTTTATTAATTTTTTTCTATAATTTTTCTGTTCTCTATTTCATTTATTTCTGCTCTGATTTTTATTATTTCCTTGCTTCGGCTGGTTTTGGGTTGTCTTTGTTCTTTTTTTCCAGTTCCTTAAGGTGTGAAGTTAAGTGGTTTACTTGGGCTCTCTCTTGTTTGTTCATATAGGCCTGAAGTGATATGAACTTCCCTCTTATTACTGCTTTTGCTGCATCCCAGAGATTCTGATATGTCATATTGTCATTTTCATTTGTCTGCATATATCTTTTGATCTCTGCGCTTATTTCTTCTTTGACTCATTCATTTTTTAAAAGTATGTTGTTTAATTTCCACATTTTTGTGGGTTTTCCCCCTCTTTTTTGCAGTTGAATTCTAGTTTTAAGGCTTTATGATCAGAAAATATGCTTGATACAACTTCGATTTTTCTAAATTTGCTGATGTTATTTTTGTGGCCCAACATATGGTCAATTCTTAAGAATGTTCCATGTACACTAGAGAAAAATGTATACTCTGTCACTTTGGGATGAAATGTCCTGTAGATGTCTATCATATCCAGGTGCTCTAGTGTTTTGTTTAAGGCCAATATATCTTTATTGATTTTCTGTTTGGATGAATGATCTAGAGCCCTCAGTGGTATATTGAGGTCTCCAAGTATGATTGTATTTTTGTCAGTTTTTGTTTTTAGGTCAATAAGTAGCTGTCTTATATATTTTAGTGCTCCTTGGTTTGGTGCATATATATTAAGAATTGTTATATCTTCTTGATTCAGTGTCCCCTTAATATTATGAAATGACCATTTTTGTCTCTGAGTACTTTTTCTGTCTTGTAGTCAGCATTATTAGATATGAGTATTGCTACACCTGCTTTTTTTTGGATGTTATTTGCTTGGAGTATTGTTTTCCAGCCTTTCACTTTGAATTTGTTTTTATCCTTGTTGCTTAGATGTGTTTCCTGTAGGCAGCATACAGTTGGATTTTCTTTTTTAATCCATTCTGCTACTCTGTGTCTTTTTATTGATGAGTTTAATCCATTTACAGTTAGTGTAATTATTGACACTTGTGGATTCCCTATTGACATTTTATAAATTGCTTTCTGTTAATTTTGTATCTTGTTTGATTCTTCTCTTTTGTTTTTGTTTGGTTGTATTCCATACTTTTTTCCTCTGTTGCTACCTTTTTTAAGTCATGTGCTTCTGTGGTGGTTTTTTCAATGGTGGTTACCATTAAGTAATGAAAGGGGCACCTACCCTGTTCATTGTAGTGAACTATTTTGTGAGTACTTCTGCACTCCATTGTCCTTTGCTACTAGTAATCTCTGTCCTCCCCCCCCCTTTTTTTTTTTTGTTGTCACAGTTTAAATTTGGTTTTATTGTGTTCTTGGTGGAGCTTTTACTTGTGGTTTTGTTTTGTTTTGTTCTTTGTATCTGATTGGAAAACCCCCTTTAGTATTTCCTGGAGTAGGGATTTTCTGATGATAAATTCCCTCATCTTTTCTGTATCTGTGAATGTTTTTATTTCTCCTTCATATTTGAAGGATAGCTTTTATTCTTGGTTGAAAGTTCCTCTCTTTCAGGACTTTAAATATTGTGGTTCACTCTCTTCTAGCTTGTAGAGTTTTTGCTGAGAAATTCGATGATAATCTAATAGGCCTTCCTTTATATGTTGTATTCTTTTTTTCCCCTGGCTGCCTTGAGATTTTTTTCTTTGTCATTGGTTTGTGCCAATTTCATTATGATGTGCCTTGGAGTATGTTTGTTGGGGTTAAGAAAACTTGGTGTTCTATTTGCTTCTTAAATTTGAGGCTTTAGTTCTTTCCACAGGCTTGGAAAATTCTCATCTATTATTTGTTTGAATATGTTCTCCATTCCATTTTCTCTCTCTTCTCCCTCTAATATACCTATTATTCTTATGTTAGTCTTTTTGATGAAATCAGACAGTTCCTGTAGGGCTTTCTCATTTTTTTTAAATTTTTGAGTCTCTCTCTTCTCTCTGTTGTGCCTCAAGTTGCTTGTCTTCTATGTCACTAATCCTACCTTCTATCTAGCCTGTTCTATTAGCTAAGCTTGTTACCTTGTTTTTCAGTTCATGAATTGAGTTTTTCATTTCAGTTTGATTTGTTTTTATAGTTTCAATTTCCTTGGCAATATATTCTTTGTGTTTGTTGAGTTGTTTTCTGAGCTTCCTAAATTGCCTTTCTGTGTTTTCTTGTATATCTCTGAGTATTTTTAGGATTTCTATTTTAAATTCTCTGTCATTTAGCTCCAAGATTTCCAATATATTATTTTTTTCTCCATAGATTTTTTTTCATCTATCTGTGCTACATCTCTGTCCTTTGTATCCATGATATTCAATTTCCTTTTCCGTAATGGCATCTGAGGGTGGTTTTGTTGATAGCACTAAAGAGAATTAATAAAGAATAAAAAGGAAAAAAATGGAATAAAAGAAAATTTATTATTTCTCTCTTTTTTTCTTCTCCTCTTCCCTCCGCCTTGAGAAATATTGTGATGAACTGTGAATTATATTGTGCTAAATGGAACAAAAACTACCTATAACGGAGGACCTGAGTTGGGGAGAAGTGATAAAGGGGTAAAAAAAGGAGGTAGGGACCCACAAAATGCAAAAAAGGAAAAAATTTGGGTCAAGAATAAAATGATTTGCTTGTAAGTGATGGTCGACTAAGAGATATAATGAGAAGAATAAGAGGAAAACAGGAAAAAGAAAAAAAATTACTGTTGTATTAAGTGGAGCAAAAACTAGGTAGAATGGAGAGCCGGGGTTGGGGAGGAATGCTAAAGAGTTAAAAAGCAAAGTCAAAAGCACCCAAAATGCCACAAAGAAAAAAATTTGAGTCCCAAATAAAATAATTTGTTTGTGATTAAGGATTGAATGAGAGGAAAAGTAAAGGAGAAAAGAAGAAACTAATAGAAAGGGAGAAAAAAGAAAAAGGGAAAAAGGAAAAGAAGAAAAAAGGACAAAAAGAGAGAGAGAGTTAAGGGTTTTAAAGTGTAACACTCATAGAGAGAAAGGAAGAAGAAAAGAAAGAAAATGGGAGATGTAACACTTATGGGTAGTGTAGTTCAAGAAGAGGAAAGAATAAGACGGGCAGAGAATAAACAAACCAAGGTGGAGGAGAAAAAATAATAATAAAGACAAGAAGATGAAAGAAACAAAAAAAAAGGAAAAAGTTTAAAGTCTGTGTATTTTTTTTTAATTTTGAGAGGTTATCTTCTTGCTTTTTCTTTCCTCTCCCTCTTCCTGGTTGGTAACTCTGTACCCCAGGCTCTGCCCCTATGGCACGCTTAGGTAGAGATTTGCAGTTGATAAGTCTCTATGGTGATGTCATATATTAGGCTTCAGTCTCGTTGGTAGTCGAGGCTTGTTAGCATTTGCAGGCTTCAACAATGGAGAGTCCATTTTCCTGGAGCCTCTCTCCTAGTCTCTCCTTCCTGAATTAGCAGCCTGATGATCCAGCTATGAGGTTGCTGCTGCCTCTGCCTAGAGAGTAAGAGGCTCAAAGAGTGGGCAAATACCCACTCTGCGCAGGGCTCTGGGTAAGGCTCTCTCAGTCAGAGCCACCAGCATAATCAGGTGGGGCTGGGAGCCAACTGCTCTCACGGTGCCTTTCTATGAGCCTCCAGGCATGTCCAGTATGCCTCAGCACTCTGTGGGACCACTCTTCCCAGGCTTTTTGCACTTTGTAACCTGTTTTGGCTGGGAAGAAGATGCCCTAGTCACTGCCTGCAGAACAGGAGGTCTTAAAAGCTGCCAAGTCCCTCGTTTTAATGTATAGCCCTGAGTATGAAAGCTCTGCCAATCAGAAGTTGCCCCCACTCCTTCGTTCATAGCAAGAGGCACTAAAAACTATCACGCCTCTTGTCTTAGATCGCTGAGAGAGATCTTGTCAGTTAGAGCCGAATAGGTCAGTTGGGAGGTGAGCAGACTGTGGATTAAGCTAATTTCAGCGATTGGATCCACAGATCTGCTCCTGAGACAGACTGCAAGCTGCTTGCGCGCCCCTTCCCCTAACGCTTTCATATTTTTTCTTCCCTGGGATGTTAGTTTGAATGGCTGGGTGAGGCGCCATGCCTGCCCAGAGAAGTTCGGGCGTAAGGAAGTTCGCTTTCACACACTCCCCGCATGCCGCTCAGGGTGCAGGGACCACACTGAGACTCTGGTCACAGCCCACACAAAGGCCTCTGACCCTGCCCCTCTGTCCGGGAACATGGGCGCCCACTCCCGGGGTGCTAGGAGGAACCTCTCACACACTATCCACACTCACCGACCAGGAAATCGGGGCTAATGGCGGCTGCTGCTCGCCCGTCTTTGCTGGGGTCCGGGGCAGGCATTAGCTCGTGTTGGCTGAGTCGCAGCAGGCACACTCTTTCCTCAGCTTGGACATCTGTGCCGAAGCCTGGCTCCCTCCACACCCTTAGCCCTCTATCTCAGCTCCAAGTGAAAGCAGCCCTTGTTCAAGTTAGTGAGGAAGGCGGAGTGTTCCTCTCTCCATCTTATTTCCTACAGGGTTGATTATATATTTAGTCAATTTTTCACTCGATCATACCTTTGTTTTTAGTGTATGGGACTTCCAGATGCTCCAAGGATAGAATTTTCTGTCTCTGGTTGAAGAACTTGTTGAAATTTGGGGGAGATTTATCAGTAGCGCTCCTCACGGTGCCATTTCTCTGATGTCCCCTAAAGTACTACTTCTAAACCTTGCAGCTCAGAGCACATGTAAGGGTCACAGCATGTGACCACAGACCTGGGTGTCTGCTGGCAGGGTCACATTGTGTCTGACCTTGAATCCACCCTTGCCTCTCATCACAGGGACTAAGCCCTGTACTCTGCATCTCCCAGGCTGCCTGTCCCCTGGCTGTGGTTGGGCTGGAATGGGGGAGGTGCTAGCTAGAGCTGGCAGGCAAAAGAAGGGAGAAGAGCTCTGCTTGGGGCAGCATTTCCTACAGCATTACAGTTGCTGCTGTAGAGCTCTGAGCTTCACCCCATCAAACAGTCCTTCTGTTTCATCTTTTTGCAATGTGGGTGGAGGATATCTTAGTTCTCAGTACCTGGCAACACCCTTCCCTTCATCTGGGAGATGGGTGTCCATGAATGGCCAATTACAAGAAGGTGATGTTGCTGAAGGCTTCTTAACAAGGTAGGATTCTTTAATTAAAGAACTATGTTATATAAGAGAAGTCCCTTTGCTGCCTGCCCCTTCTTCCTGCATTGGATGTTGTCCTAGAAGGATGTGATGCCTGGAGCCACTGCAGCTACTTTGCCACTGTGAGGAAAGCCAAGAAAATCTCACCAACTCAATACCATGCTTCCAGACTTTATGAGGAAATTGAAAATATCATTTCAGCCTCTGAGGGATAGAAATTCTATTATTTGTGGCCAAAAGCATCCTAACCACAGCACTCTGTGACCAGAGCCATTCTGCTGATTGGCAAAAGGCGAGAAGGTCAGATTGTGTTTTCTCACTTTCTGTACTTAATCATTCTGGGTAGAATTTGGCTCTGAAAACTGACCTGACACTTTCAGACCAAGGTGCTATAAATGAAACCTTTGCCCCTTGTACTTTCCTCATCTCCCCTTTCCCAGATCTTCTATTTGTGAAATGAGTCCTGGTTGCCACAGAGACTGGGACATCTGCAGTGGAGGTGGAGCTTTCTGTGGGGTTCAAGGTTCAGTCCTGGGGTGAGGAGTAGGGTGGCAGATTCACAGACCCTTCTCTTTAATGGTCTAATTATTATCATTCACACTCAATGGTCTAGTCACAGACCTTTTACCTAATGGCCAGGAGACAGGCCTGCTCAGGGCCACCTTTGTTGTCTTTACAGGTCTTCTCCTTTGGTTCTTGGGTGTGTCTCATCAGCAGAGCCTCCAGGCACACCTGGCTGGGAGCCCCCAAGGGCAGAGGGGCCGCTGATTCAGCACTCCCAGCAGAACAAGGTGGCACCAAGGGGAACCCTGCACCCTGCTTCCCCTTCATGTGACTGGATCTGGGCAACAGGGACAGAGGTACACAAGTTCCATTTCTAGAACTCTCAGACCTGCTGACTCCATGCAATACAGAAAGCAGGTGGGCTGACTCTTACGAGCACCCACACAGTGCATTGTTCACCCCACTCCTCTGGAAGTAGAGCTCTGGTTACCTGTCCCAGGCGGACAGTGGAGCCTAGGCTTGGCTTCACTCACCCACTTACTCTGCCACTCAACACAGATTAATCAGACTTCTTCCATGTGCCATTTCTCTACTCCTGGGTGGCGAGCAGAATGAGGGGCTGGCTCCAGGGATGATAGCATCCCAACCCTTGGAACCTGTGTATCTTACTTTATGTGGCAACAGGGAGTTGGCAGCTGTGGTTCTAAAGGATCCTGAGCTGGTGAGACTATCTTCTATGTGGGGCTGATGGCATCACAGGGTCCTTACAAGAGAGGGAGCTCCAGAGAAGGAAAGATGTGACCATGACAAAAGCAAAGGTCAGAGTGATGCAACTGCTGGCTCTGAAGATGGAGGAAGGGGATGAGAGCTGAGTGATGTGCAAGCCCCTAAAGCTGGGAAACGCAAGAAGAGAATTCATTCCTAGACCTACAGGAGAAACCAGAGTGCTGACACCCTAAACTGATCCTCAGGAGGCCCCAGACATGTAAGATGATAAATGTGTCTGGTTTTAAGCCACTAAGTCTGTGATGTGTTGCAGTAGCCACAGAAACCTAGCAGCTTTCTCTAATTTTCTAGTCTCCAGCATGCCCTGGGCCCCGTCGTCCTCCTGCTGGGTCCAGCTTTCCTCCCTGAAGCTTCCCAGACCCTCCTCTCACAGGGCAGCCTCTGAGCATGGCTGATCCAGTTTTAGACCCAGACGGGACCCTGCAGGACGCCCTGTTCTAACGGCCTGGATTTATAGCTGGGGACTCAGAAACAGGAAATGTCTCAGTGTAGCTGGAAGGTGGCCACCAACGCTGCTCCCTAAGGTCTGCCTTTAAGACCCACTCCAAGAAACCAGGCTCCACTCCTGTCCTTTCTCTCTGGGGAGTTCCTTTGTACACAGCAAGAGCAGAGCAGATGTTTCAGGTATCTTTGACAATCCAATATGGAGTCACTGTCAGCCATAACAGTTATGTCAAGTGCTATGTCAAGACTGAGGTAATGGGGTGAAATGGGAATGCCCTTAGGAGGCACCTGGCATGCCCCAAACATTTGGATAAGGAAGGACTCCATCTGAACACCGATATGAGCGAGACCTCCATGCTTGGCGGGCTATAAGCACTCAGAGCTCCAACCACCCTATGCCCAAGCTTGGCTGTACCACAGGTCACTCTTAGAACTCGAGAGGACTTCCACCCCACTGGTACCACTGCATCCACCTAACTTGAGACTGACACCTACCTCTTCTCCTAAGGACACTGCCAGTGACCAGGACTTTGGGCCAGATGCTCTCTCTGCTCACTTCTATCGGGGAAGCTCCTCCTCTCTGTGTGTAATGTGCGTTTGACTCTACCGGCTAACTGGGGAGGTCTCCCCTAATAAACTTGCATGTGGAAAGATACACGTGTGTGACTAGCTCCTTTCTGGGATGCTCCCTTGCTTGTATGTACTTTGAAGTGAGAACATGAGAGGGGTAAAATGAGTCATGGCCTAGGAACTGCAGACACCCTTCCTCTCCCTCTGTCTTTATATCTCCCGGGAGTACGAGCGTGCGAGGGCAGATGTAACAGAATGCCACAGGCCGGGTGGCCCAAGCACAGATAGGTAGTTTCTCCCAGTCTGGAGGCCTGGGTCTGAGGCCAAGGTCATGGGGTTGGCTCCTGGAGGCTCTATGGGAGAATCTGTTCTGGGCCCCTCTCTCAGCTTCTGCTGGCACCTGGCACTCCATGGTGTCCCTTGGCTTGTAGGCCCATCACCTCATCTTCCCAGGGCTCTCCTCCTATGTGACTGTCTCTCTTCTCCTCTTCTGACTGCTAATCTCTCTCTGCCTCTTTCTGATAAGGACACCTGTCACTGGATTTGGGCCCACCAGAATTTATTCTGAGATCTTGAAATTAATCCCATCTGCAAAAACCTTATTTTCAAATATTTCCCATTTACAGATACTGGGGTTTAAGAGTTGAATGTATCTTTTGGGGGCTACTGTTGAGTACAGCACACTGAGTTAGAGAAATAATGATCAAGACCAACCTTCAGGCCCTGGCCAGTTGGCTCAGTGAATAGAGCATTGGCCCAGCATGTGGATGTCCTGGGTTTAATCCCCAGTCAGGGCACACAGGAGAAGCACATCTGCTTCTCTTTCCCTCCCTCTCCTTCTTTTCTCCCTCTTCTCTCCTTCTTCTCCTCCTGCAGCCAGTGGTTAAATGATCAGAGCGTCAGACTCAGGCACTGAGAATAGCTCAGTTTATTCGAGCATCAGCCCCAGATGGGGGTTGCAGGGTGGATCTCAGTTGGGGCGCATGCTGGGGTCTGTCTCTCTATCTCCCCTCCTCTCACTTAAAAAAAAAAGACAACCTTTCATCTTTAAAAAGGGAGAGCAAGGCCCAGCCCTGCACAGCTGACGTTAGACCACACCCTCTGCCTTTGCCCAGGACCTCAAGGCTGCCAGCTCCCCGCCTCTCAAAGAGCTATAACAAACAGTATCTGCCGCTGTAAGGCCAGAACTGTGGTTAGAAACCATGCGCAGAGGGGCCAGAAGGTCAGCACCAGAGGCAGGGGTCAGTATCTTGGTTCAGCCCCTGTGGCATCTCAGTCAGCCTCTTTCCCACAGTGTTTCTAAGCCCTCCCCAACCCATGCACAATGTGTACAAATATCTGTGGGGCTTGGCTATGGCCACAGCTCACAAAGGTAACATCCTCTATCTGACACAACTCTCAGAAAATGACCATTAACCTTTCACCAGGGGCCTGGAAGTCTGACGACCACCTCTAGGGACCTGGAAGTCTGACAGCCACCTTTCCACGTGAAAACAGAATCAAGAACATCAGGCCAGCGTCGGCCTAGCGTGCGGAGGACCCGGGTTCTATTCCCAGCCAGGGCACACAGGAGAAGCGCCCATTTGCTTCTCCACCCCTCCGCCACGCTTTCCTCTCTGTCTCTCTCTTCCCCTCCCGCAGCCAAGGCTCCATTGGAGCAAAGATGGCCCGGGCGCTGGGGATGGCTCTGTGGCCTCTGCCTCAGGCGCTAGAGTGGCTCTGGTCGCAACATGGCGACGCCCAGGATGGGCAGAGCATCGCCCCCTGGTGGGCAGAGCGTCGCCCCTGGTGGGCGTGCCGGGTGGATCCCGGTCGGGCGCATGCGGGAGTCTGTCTGACTGTCTCTCCCTGTTTCCAGCTTCAGAAAAATGAAAAGAAAAAAAAAAAAGAACATCAGGCCCCGGGGGCTGCCCACTTCCCATTTGTACAATTGACAGCAGCATCTCAGGGACACTCAGAGGGGATGTCTGCTGTGGGGACAAGGTGGGCCTCCTCAAAGTGCTTCCTAACTAGGCAGACAGCATCTGTCTAGGGAGCTGCTGTGTCCATAGTTGAACTGACTGGGCTTACAACAGGGAGGGGATGGACAAAAAGGTGGGGGGGGCTGTATTAAGTAGAAATGATTTTTTTTTGGTAACACCTTGACATATAACTCATATACCACACAAGTCACCCATTTAAAGTGTACAATTCAATGGTTTTTACTATTTTCAATGGTATTTCACACATTTAGTATAGACAACATCACCACAGTCCATTTTAGAACATTTTTATCACCTCGAAAAGAAACCCCTTCCCCTTCAGCCGTCACCCCACGATTCTTCCACATCACCCAGCCCCAGCAACCAATACTTGACTGCCTTTCTCTATGGACTGGCCTACTCTGAACGTTTCATATGAATGGAAGCACATGATATAACTGGCTCCTTTCACTTTGCACAATATTTTCTAAGTTTATCCATGTTGTATCAGGTGTCAGAACTTAAGTTTCTTTTTACGGCCAAATAATTTTCCATTGTCTGGATGGACCACATTATGCACTCAGCAGTTGATTGGTATTTAGGCTGTTTCCACCTCTTGCCTATTAGGAATCATGCTGCTGTGAACATCTGTGCACATTTTTTGAGGATATAGGTTTTCATTTCACTGGGGGCGAAATTGCTGGGTCACATGGTGACTGTATATTTAATCATTTGCAGACTTGCCAGATGGTTTTCCATTCCCACCAGCCATGGACACGTGCCCCACTTTCTCCCACACTCCCTGCCAACATTTTAGCCGTTCTGATAGGTGTGTGATGATATCTCATTGTGGTTTTGAGTTGCGTTTCCCTTCTGAATAATGACATTGAGCATCTATGTTTTCATGTGCTTATTGGCGATTTTACATCTTCTTTAGAGAAATTATCAATGATTTTGGAAATAATAAGATGGACCAAGAGGTAGCAATCTTGGTAAAAAGAGCTCCTTTTAGCTGGCCAGGTGCTCTTGAGTTGACCATGCACCCTTCTGAGCTTCCAGTGAGCACAACCAGAACAACATTAACCACCCAGATGCTGAGCGGTTAGAAACAGTGCTGAGACAGGGGTTTGAAAAGAGCTTGTTACTGTTTATAATAAAACAAATGAGGCCTGTTTATAGTAAAACAACCCCCGCAGCCTGGCCTGCTTCTTACCAGGAAGTTCTGGAGAACAAATGCAGACTCCTAGGAAAGTGCAGGCAGGTGAGGAAGTGCACCCTCCAGCGAGGCCAAGGTGGGGATGGCACACCTGGATGTGGGGCGGAAGGCTTCCCAGAGACAGCGGTTGTCACTGGGATGAGGATGGGAAAATGCTTGTGTCTGAGTTTTCAGAGATTGCTCAGGTTGCTTTAAAAAGACCCTAAATCACAGACACCTTCTGGACTCCTTTTCTGTTGCCAAGTAACAAATCACCCAAACTTAACAGCGTAAAACAACCCCCGCAGCCTGGCCTGCTTCTTACCAGGAAGTTCTGGAGAACAATCCACTTCCAAGCTCACCCTGTCCCTGTAGATGGAGGACTGACGTCTCCTCTTCTTAGCTGGCTGTCGGCTGAGGGCCACTCTCAGCTCCTTGTGGCCACCCACATTCCAGACCCCAGGGTCCTTTCATGGTCAGTGCCAATAATGGAGAACCTCTCTTCCTCACACTTCAAATCTCTGATTTCCTCTTCCTCTGACCCTAGATCCACACCTGGAAGGCTCATTTGATTAGGTCAGGCCCACCTGGGTAATTTCAGGTCGTAGTTCACTGATTTGGGATATTAATTACCTTTAGCGCCAGCAAGAATTGTTTGTTGTTTGAACTGCTGGGAGAAGGAGTGTGTACACGAGAGACCAGAAACACGGGCTCCTAGAATTCCATCTGGCACGCTTCGGATCCATCCTCACTCAGACCACTACCGAGAATGTACAGTGGGCTAAGCTTCACTCTAGGACGGGGGACGTATCAGGGAAGAAAGCTGCTACTCCTGCCTACCCTCCACTCCCAGTGTAGACATGATACCATGTAGGATAAATAGGTTCCAAATAAATCTGATTTATGTTTAGAGGTCAGGAGGATTGGAATTTCAGAAAGCAACACACACACACACACACACACACACACACACACACACCATCCTTCTTTTGCATTTCTCAATGAACTTGGAAGTTCACCATCCAGACGGCTGTCCTGAGCAATGTGAATTGAAGTCCCTGCCCTAACTCTCCCCCTAGCCCCGTCCTTGTCCCCGCAACTCTTTCCTCCTCGCCAACCCCAACCCTCCACCATTTATTACATTCATTTTCCTGGCACCTGTTAGAAAGAGCAAGACTTTGCCTGGGCTGTGGTGGCGCAGTGGATAGAGCATCGGCCTGGAACTCTGAGGTCACCAGTTCGAAACCCTGGGCTTGCCCAGTTGACAAGCAATCAGTGAACACCTAACATGAAGCAACTATGGATTGATACTTCTCATTCTTTTCTCCTCTCTCTGTAAAATCAATAAATAGAATATTTTGAAAAGAAAAAAAAAACCAAGACATTTTCTTGACAGGGAGGTCACCTATTATGGAGTTCTTGAGTGGCTGGGGGAGACGTCTGAAAAATGACTTCACTGGCTTCTTTAATGCAGACTCCTAGGAAAGTGCAGGCAGGTGAGGAAGTGCACCCTCCAGCGAGGCCAAGGTGGGGATGGCACACCTGGATGTGGGGCGGAAGGCTTCCCAGAGACAGCGGTTGTCACTGGGATGAGGAGGAGGAGGCCAGGGCTGTGGGCCGGGCAGGATTTCCCAGTAGAAAAGGGACAGATGTGCAGACTAGAGCCATTGGATTCTCAGGGGCTAGGATGGAGGTCCAGGATAGTGAGTAAAGATGGAGCTAATGACAGCCTACAGCAGAGGTCCCAAACTTTTTACACAGGGGCCAGTTCACTGTCCCTCAGACCATTGGAGGGCCAAACTATAAAAAAAAACTATGAACAAATCCCTATGCACACTGCACATATCTTATTTTAAAGTAAAAAAACAAAACGGGAACAAATTCAATATCTAAAACAAAAAACAGTACATTTAAATCAACAAACTGACCAGTATTTCAATGGGAACTATGGGCCTGCTTTTGGCTAATGAGATGGTCAATGTCCGGTTCCATATTTGTCACTGCTAGCCGTAACAAGTGATATGACGCACTTCCGGAGCCATGACGCATGCGTCCCGCGTCACTGGAAGTAATACTGTACGAGAGCGACACAGCGCTTTGCGGCGCCACCACATACAGTACTCCAGATGCATCCTGTGCTCCTCTCACTGACCACCAATGAAAGAGGTGCCCCTTCTGGAAGTGTGGCGGGGGCCGGATAAATGGCCTCAGGGGCCACATGTGGCCCGAGGGCCGTAAGTTTGGGGACCCCTGGCCTACAGGGAGGGGCCTTCATGAGGGTAAATAAGCCAGTAGAGGGCCAAGGGAGACTTCAGGTCTGGGAATGAGAGTCAGGTTGCTTTAGAGCAGGGGTTGGGAACCTATGGCTTGTGAGCCAGATGTGGCTCTTTTGATGGCTGCATCTGGCTCGCAGACAAATCTTTAATAAAAAAATAATAACGTTAAAAATATAAAACATTCCCATGTATTGCAATCCATTCATTTCCTACTGCTTATGTTCATGGTTGCGGGTGGCTGGAGCCAATTACAGCTGTACTCCAGGACAACACCAAATTTTTATTGGATAATGCATAATGTACATGGAATTACATTTTAAAATATGTGGCGTTCATGGCTCTCTCAGCCAAAAAGATTCCCGACCCCTGCTTTAGAGTCTGCTGGTTGCTGTGAGAAGAGAGGGCTGGAGACCTTGAGCCTCTCAGAGGTCCTGGTTGGTGTCCATGAGGTTAATTCATGCTAATAAGAAGGGAAAAGCCAAATTTCCAACTGGACAGGAAACAGAAGCCCTTGACTGATGGCTCACAGGAGCTGAGTGTTCACTGCAATGCTGACGTTCCCCTCTATGTCCCACCACCTCATGGAATCCCACCAGCACCCTCAGTGGGCTGCCCTGTCCTGGCCCCCTCATGCGTCCCTGGCGCCATGCTCCCTGCGAGCTGGCAGCCTCCACAGACTGGTATCCTGTCGGCACCCCAATGCCTTTACCCCAGGTGACCAAGAAACAAGGGACTTCCTAATTTGAGGAGAAACCTGTTTCCCCCATTGTATGTCTAGTTTTACAAATAACAAAGCAGGTTGTCTTTGTTAGGCATGTAATATAACCTTTTTGGCCAATGGAGTTACAATATCTGGGTTGCAATAAAACCTATGAAATAAACTCACTTGGGAAAAATTCAAATTCTGCAGCATTTAAAACCAAACTTTTATACTTTTCAAGCATTGCTATGAAGATACTATGTAAGCAGTTGACAGATAAAATATGGGATACCCAGTTAAATATAAATTTCAAATAAGCAACAATTTTTTTTACTATAAGCACAAATAATATAGTGCAAGCATAAATTATAAATATTCATAAATAATTCATAAACTTTTATAAGTCTCATATAATATTTGGGATATGCCTAAAATAAAAATTACTTTTAATAGAAATTTCAAAGAAAAGGTTAGTAAATTTGAGAATTTAAATTTTAATAAGAGTTAATAACCTGTATTATGGATCACATTTTAGTATAAGTATGTCTCAGGCAATCTTTGGGACATACTTACACTAAAAAATTCATTGTTTAAGTGAAATTCAAGTGCCATTGGGCATCCCGTATCCTTTTCTGTCCTGTATTTTTAACCTGGAAGCGCTCTAACAAACCAGTGATGCGATTGTTCCAGCCTCCGTTACTAAGGACAGTGTTCTAGCCTTTGTTAGTAAGGGTGGGTTGTGTCTTGCCACCTGTTGCTCGCATATGCCCACGGATGCACAGGATACAGCAGCAGCGTGACAGTGGACAATGCTATCTGAGAGTGATGACCAGCAAGTGGCAGGTAGCAGGTGGCCTGAGCTCCACCCCCGGTTCTGCCACAAGACAGCTTTTGATCTTGGGCCTCAACCTCTCCTCTCTCAGGCCTTGGTCTTATCACCTCTGTAGTGGGGCCAGCAGGTCCCTCCTAGTGCTAGCACCTCACACTCCCCTCCGCACTTAGTCAGTCCCTATTCTGATGGGGGAGGGGATGAGAGGCCCCACCTCTGAGAAAGGTCAAGCTGTGGATCCAAGCGGGTGCAGCCCAGGACCAATAAGCCTCGGGGTCAGGGAGATGCCAGTGAGTCCTGTCTCTTTGGGGCACTTCCCTTGTGTGATCAAAGGCCTGGCTGCCCAGTGGGGGCTCATAGCCAGTCTGAATCTGTTTTCCAGCCAAGCACCCCTCCTCTTCACACGTGCTGCTCTCCTCTGAGCGAGTCCTGGAGCCCAGAATTTCTTTCCTCAATTCCCTTAGAGCCTGCACCAGATTGGCCAAGTCATGGGCATCTCGAAGAATAGGTGGGGCCTTCCAGCCAGAGTCCACTGGGCCAGTGCTGCCTGATGGCATCCAGGGTCTTGGGCTTCTCCTCTGTGCCCATATTCAGTCTCCATGTCACAGAGCGCAGTCTGTGAGCAGGGAACCAGCCGGGGCCCCCAAAGAGAAATCTCTCCCTCCCCAGATGCTGCAGGGCCTCACCTGAGAGCAGAGCTGGGACCACAGATTTCCTGGCCAGCGCTGCCAGGGAGATGGGATACAGCCCATCCCCTGGAATGGTGGAGGGAGCAGTCCTCAGGGGTTTGAGCGCCATGCCATCCTCTCCCTCTGCTTCCTCCTTGCCTCTTCCCTTCTTTTCTCTTTTCCTTCTTCCTTTCTTTTCAAAAGTGACCATGAGAAGCAGAATAAAATTTCATGCCATCAGAAGTCCTGGCCAAACACTGCCAGACCAGAAGGGGCTCTGGCCTGGGCCATCTGTCAGAGGAACTGGCAGAAGCCCTGTGGGCTGGTGGCCTCAGTACCCCCAGAGAGAATTGCAGAAACAAGGCAGGGACAGTACCCCCTCTAGGACCAGGCACACCCTTTTCTAGGGCTGGAGGCTAGAAGGTCAGTGGGGCCCAGAGCAGAGCTCTGAGGTCTCCCCTATAGCCAGAGGATCTGAGGGTTGGGGGAGCCCCAGGAAGTGCTCTAGAGAGAAAGCCAACTGGGGGCTGAGGCCTGGTGAGAAGGACGGAGAGCAAAGGGCAAGTTTAGAAGAAGTTAGGGACAGAGAGGCAGGGCCGAGGCCAAGGGAGATTGCAGGTGTGCTGGCCCAGGTGTCCGGGGGACCCTGGTGCCAGAGGTAGAGGTGGAAAAGGGAAAGGCTGGTGTGGGAAAAGGGAGGCAGGGGCAGATTTTAACCCGCAAAGTGAACAGCCACAGAGGTATCTTGAGTGCCAGGTCCCCCCGAAACCAAGGCCTCTGTGCACAGGCAGGAAGAAGCCAAGGCCCCCTCCCAGGGCAGGCCCTGCTCTTCAGCAAACACTGACAAGATGCCCACCTCCTCAGAATCGCCTGGGAGTGGTGGCATTGGCTCAGTTTTAACGAACAAGTTCAGGGCATATCTGCCCCTGACTCCAGCAGGCCTAGAAGCTTCCATCCAGGGCAGATAGGACCACAGTGAGCCCTTCCCTTGGGTGGAAAGTGGAGGGAGAGGCCAGCTACGAAGGCAATAAGGAGGCCATCTGCAAGGTGGAGGCCTCCCAACCCAGGTCGGTCCGGGTGATGATTTCCTGTGGCAGGTCCCAACAGGCTGCCACTGGCTTTGATACATGAGGGAAAAATGTGCCTGGTTAAGTAGAAGCAGCTCTGGTGCCTGGGCAGCCTGAGTGCTGGGTGGCTATCCGTGTTAACACCTTCCCTCCCAATGTTTCTGCTCCACATCAGAAGCACGCCCAGCACCCAGGGGCCCCAACCTTGTGTCCCAGGGAAGCTGGTCCCTTGGTCCCCTGAGCTGACTTGGATGCTAAGAGGGGACAATGATGCTCATCCAACAGCAAGGGGGCTCAGTGGGGGCCTGGGTCAAGTAATTTGGTGACCGTGTGCAGCCCACGTACCCAGGGCTGCTGTCAGGGTGGCAGTTAACAGTACATGTCAGCTTGGCTGGACCTCCGTGCCCAGACATTTGGTCAGATGTTATTCTGAATGTTTTGGATGAGATTAACATTTAAAACGTTGGCCTTCAAGTGAAGTAGTTTCTGACCTGCTGCCCTTGGTCAAGTCACGATGTCAGAAAATTGATGGGTCCAAAGTTTTATGAACTACAAAAAACTATCAGCGGCGTACACCCAGAAGAGTTGCAAACAGGGATCAAAAAAGGACATGTCCGCCATGCTCATTGCAGCACTAGTCACAGTAGACAGAAGTGGCAACAACCCCAATGTCCACCCTTGCATGAATGGATAAGCACAATGCGGTCCCTCTGTGCAGTAGAATAGTATTCATCCACGAAAAGAAAGGGAGCACTGATACGTGCTTCCATGTGGACAAACCTCTAAGTCGTTATGCTCAGTGAAAGGAAACAGACACAAAAGGCCATCTATTGTATGGGTTCGTTTATATGAAATGTCCAGAACAGGCAAATCCATGAGGTAGACTGGAGGTTGCGGGGGGTGGGGAATGGAGAGATGGGGAGAAACTGATTAATAGGTGGTCGCACAGCTTTGCCAATGTACTAAATGCCACTGATTGTGCTCATAAATTGATTTATTATATATTGTATGCATTTCACCTCAGTGAATTTTTTTATTCTTTTATTCTTTTTTGTTTTTTAGAGAGAGGAAAGAGATAAAGAAGGGGGAAGGAGCAGGAAGCATCAACTCCCATATATGCCTTGACCAGGCAAGCCCAGGGTTTTGAACCAGCAACCTCAGCATTCCAGGTTGACACTTTATTCGCTGTGTCACTACAGGTCAGGCCTGAATTTTTTTTTTAATTGGCCCCCAGCAGAAGCAAGTCCCACAGCTGCCAGAGCCTGGCATAATGCAAGCCAACGGCCGCTTGTTCACATTGCTCTTCTAGTCCCAATAACAAGGTGGGGGTGACCGGCTCATCCTCAGAATCAAGCCCACAAGCTCCTGCTTTTCACATTGATTTTTTTTTCTTGTCTTTTGATTAGCCAGTTGCTTTTATAGGTGTAGTAAAGTCATGGAAGCCAGCTATGTGGTATGAAGAAGTGAGACTAAAGCATCCATCCATCCATCCATCTATCCATCTATCCATTCATTTCCACAGTGTTTATTGCACAGGGCCACATACCCGTCGAGCAGCGTTGGGCATTTCCTGTCTTCTTGTTTATAAAGGACAGTGCCCTCAAGCGCACTGCCTTCCCTGTCCCTCTATGAAGGATGGTGAGTGACAGAGGGAGTGGAAGGGAGAAGGCCCGGAGGTTTCCAGCCTGGGGAGTAGGTGCTCGCATGGCCGCTGGGTGACAGTCCTGGGAGGCTGGTGTAAACAGGCCAGACCTGAGACTGAGATCTCCTTACAACAGCCCTCATGCTGACAAAGGGCTGATGGAAGGAAATGGAAAGTGTGCTCTAGGCACACCTGCTAGGTAGACTGGGCAACACCCACCCAACCAGCCTTCAGCCGCCCTGTCAGAGGTGGGGCTGAGTTACCTTCCACCGGCCACCACTGCCACGAGAAGTAGCCACACATGGGGCAGCTAGAGGAAAACTGGACAGGGCTTCAGCAGGAGCAAGATTCAAGCCTCCTGTGGTCAGAGGCAGAGGCCTTTGCTTCCCTGGGAGGCTAATCCAGAGTCTGGGTGGAGGGCAGTGAGCAGGAGGAACAAGCTTATTAGGGAAGCCCCACCCAGTTACTCAGGGCCAAGTAAACATCGATTATTCCCACTTGGGGCTAAAAGAACAAGAAGGAGTGTTCCCTGAGAATGCTGTCTTCCTGAGAACCCACCATGGGCCTCTGATGTTTATCTGAGTGGAAAGAGAAATCAGTGTGGAGCAATTACTAAGCCAATCGGTCAGTTCTAATCGATGAAGCAGGTCTTCAGGGTCAATGAAATTGTACATCAAGACATGAAATTCTCAGTGCCCAGCCCAGTCACCCACCAAAGAATGTTGAACTGATGTTGCAACTTCCAGGCAGCTGCCCTAAAAAGCAAAGGCAGAGTCCTGTGATTCTTGTAACTTAGGACCCAACAGAGAGAAGGGTTTCCCTGTCCATCATTTTCCATCCCATCATCCGTCAAACAAGCATAGGTAGCTGTTTCAGTCTCTTTAAGTAATGTGTCTGTTTTGAAAATCAAATTAGTAAGGTTACACAGTGTAAAAAGTAAAAAACTCAAGAAAACAGAGCACAACTGTTCCCGACACTCCTGGTTGACTCCCACCCCCATCCAGCTCTCTCCCCACAGGGTGGTCACACTCAGAGCTTGCCACCCTTGTAACCTTGTGTTCACCAATCACATGCTGCACTACTGTCTGTCTGCTTCTGCCGTTAATAATTTAGGTATTAATTTCCAATGAAAGACGACAGAGAATTAGCTCTTTCACAACGACCCCACCCACACCCACAACCAACATAGTTATGTCATCGTTGACAATGAAATAAAAATTCACTGTTTATACATCACTGTGACTAGATCAGTATGATCAGACCCACCCCTTGCCTGGGTGGACTAAACTGAAAACTTTCCTACTACACAGCTAGAAAGGTCACCTAAAATGTAAGATTTTTTTTTCATGACTAGCTGTACATACCAGGAAGAGTGGGAATGAAAGCTCCAGGGCCCAAAAGAAAAGAGAGAAATGAAGACCAGTCTGGTGGACTCAGTGCTTCAGACTGTGAAGCTGAATTAGTTTCTACCAGAGGAGCTTGGACGGAACATCCCAGGAGCAGGAAAGAAGGCCAAGGTCCATGGCAGGTACCCTTGAAGGGCCTCCCAAGGGAATATACCCACTTACCAGCCAAAGGAGAAGACCCCAAATGTATCTATTTCAGCCAATGCCATGGGTAGAAAAAAAATCCCACTTGAGAAATGTGTAGAGATGGGCCTGTCCTCTTCAGGTTTGGGATTAATTGCATACAACCTATGTGGTAGTCCATAGTGCAGTGCCACACAGCCTTGAGACTAGCATGAAAGTAACCACAGGCTGGCACTACAGCTAGGAATCTTCCAAAGGCAGACTCTCTCAGTCAAGGCACATCCTCAGCCCTGACACAAAATATTCCCACAACTAGAGCCCTGCTGAAAATGAGTTTGTAATCCAAAACTATAAAACACAAGGGTACAGCCTGATGGGTGGTGGCACAGTGGATAGAGCACCCACCTGGGATGCTGGAGCCCCAGGTTCAAAACCCCAAGGTTGCTGGCTTAAGCCCAAAGGTCACTCACTGGCTTGAGCAAGGGGTCACTGGCTTGAGCAAGGGGTCACTGGCATGGCTTGAGCCCTGGAGTCAAGGAACATATGAGAAATAATCAATGAACAACAAAAGTGACACAATTATGAGTTGATGCTTCTCATCTCTCCCTTCCTGTCTCTGTCTCTCTTGCTCGCAAAAAATAAAAATAAAACACCACACACAAAAGGAAACAAGCCCCCAGTAGTAGACCCAACAAACAAAAATGAGACCTTTAAGAACCTCAGATAGCAGGGCTATCAGGTAATGGCTTAAATAAGCATGTTTAAAATTATTATAGATGTAAAACAAGGAATTGAACACAGACATTACTGGGTGGGGAGGAGGCCGACTTAGAAGCAATGAAGTGGAATGTCTAGAAATGAATATGATAGTGAATGACATGACAATTTGAAGGGAGGAGGTTGCCTGCAGAGGGGACACAGCCGCAGGTCCTGCAGTCAGCTCCCCTCAGCACCTGAAAGATACAGCCCCTGCTTCCAGGTCAGCCGAGCAGAAACTGGCACAGAGAGATAAAAACATGGGAATCTGAACTGGGACTTGGGAATTGTAGGAGAAAATTAGAAGGAGTTCTAGGTAGAAACATCACTTTATCAGAATGTCGATGGCATCCTTCTCTGGCCTTCCAGCTTCTCATGGCTGTGCTAAAGTCTGCCACCTCTGACTCAGAGCTCTCCCCTCCCCCCTCTGGAAACTAAGGATCACTTCTCCGCCCCTGTCCTGACATTCCAGGGTGCTGTGCTCCCAGTTGTCCTGCACGGTGGCCTTCTTTATCTGAGACGCGTGTCCTTTAGTTTGGGGATGTCATCTTCTTTCTCTGTTTCTGGAACTCCTGGCATTGGGATATTGGGCCTCCTGTAATAATTCTGACCTTCTTTCTATCTTTTAAAAGTTTTATTTCTCTCATCCTATTTAACATTTTTTCAAGTTCTATTCTCTAAATATATATACACACACACAAACAAACACACTCCTGTTCTGGTTTCCATTTATTTTAAATCTTTAAATCTTTAATTATTTCAGAAAAAATAATTGTAGATTTTTAAAAGTTTTCTCCTGATCCAGGCCCTGGCCAGGAGCTCTGTTGGTTAGAGCTTTGTCCTGATATGCTGAGGTTACAGGTTCGATCCCCAGTCAGGGCTCATATAAGAATGAACCAATGACAGCATGAAGAAATGGAATGAGTCATTGTTTCTCTCTCTCTCCCCCTTCCTCTCCCTATAAGAAAGTCAATAAATTAAAAATATTTCCTCCTGATCCAAGTTTCCTCTGATGTTTTTCTCCCGCTTGTTGGGTTGGTGGGGGACGGTGTCTTTGTGTTCCATGAGAGGGACATTCTTTGTGTCTAGTGGGCTCACTGTTTATTTTCCAGACATAAGTTAGTAACAGACGTTTGGAAATTCTGTGTGCATAGGTGAAGCTGATCAATGGGTGAGTGTTACTGCAGGCGGCTGAGGGGTGGGGGCCTTCGCCAGGGCTGTACATGTGTTCCAGCTTAGAGGTGCCGGGTGCTGAGAGAAGAAAGAGAGGCACATCACCAGCATGGGTCCTCCAGAGTTATCCCACATCATTTGCCTCTCCCTTCCCCCCAAAAGCCAAGATGGGGTCTCACACAGCTCTGTGCCCTTCCTGATGCTACCTGGGGAGACCCTCACCTAGCGAGCCCTTCCTCCTCGCTCGACTGTGTTCTTGGGAGGCACAGAGAGGCAGAGAGGCAAGGGAGGATTCTGCTCCCAGGTCGGCTGGTTGGCCTTCATTCATTGCCGGCTTTCACTATGCCTGGCCTCTTTCCCCACGGCCATCCAGAAAAGACAGCAAGACAGACGCAGCAGGTCCCACGGCCACAGCCAGCAGAGGAAGCAGCCGCCGCCCCCAAGTCAGCTTTCTCCCGGAGCCAGGGCCAGCTCCCCACTGGCCTGCTCACAGTCCCGCCAGCTGCTGCCTCACCCAGGTCTCATTTTTCTGGTGGCCCAGCTGGGTCCAGGCAGTGACGCAGGTAGGAAGAAAGACACCCGCAGGGAGACCGAATTCTTTTTGCTTGCTACAGAGGGAGCAAGGCTGGTTGAAACCTCCATGCTCTGTTCCAAGTGTCAGCATCCAACCCAGATGTTGTCGTACAAAAAGTGGGGTGTCCCCAGCACCCTAGATCCACACTCTCTGGGCAGCACTGCTCCCATTCTGGGAGTGTCTTACTGAAGAGCCACACACACTAGGTATTCACTCTCTGACCATGCAGCCCTGCGTGAGGTGAGGTGACATCTGCTGCCCTGCAGGCTGCTTACTCCCCATTACATTGTGCTCATCCTAATCCAGCATCTAAACACGCTTTTTAAATTTTGAGCTTGCTTCTTTTAGTGCAAACATTTGTAATATAGGTGTTGGCACTTCCCATTAACCATAGAGACACTCACTCTTTGTAGAGCCCTTCAGCAGCCGTTACCTGGGCAGCTCCAGAATATTTTTTCCTTTCTGCAATAAGCTGGAGGTCACCTGGCAAGGAGCTGGTTCTGACAAGCTTTTCCCCCTTCCTCAGTGGCTTTATCCCCTTCAGATAAGTGGGTGCTTTTAAGGTCCCCTTTGACTTAGGATTACTTGGGTGTGCCCACTCTCCTTGACAGGGACCCTGAGTCCCTGTAGGGACCCTGGGTCTGTGCCGCCTCTTTCAGGTGGAGCTCTGTGACTGGAGATGGTCCTCCTCCTGCCTCCGGACTTGGTTTGGGGCCTCACAACACTGGAGCAGGGGTTCTTCTCCCAGCTCCAATGCCTCTAGCACGTGGTCCCCAGATTCCCTCTCTGACCTACCCACTGTGTCTTCAAAGCCACTGGATAACATCTCCTGCCCAAAACTTCTGGGTTGGTGGGTGGTCCTTCTAGAACACCCACTGCCCTTCTCCCAGTGTTCCATGACGGGCACTGTGGACTGGGGAGCCCTCTATTTGCTGTCCTGAGAGAATGAAAATGCAGACACACATTCCACACACAACTCCAGGTTGCTTGCAGGTGGTTCTGTGGGCTCACCAGGGAGTCTCTGTGTAAGAACACCCATGGCTGTGACTACCCTGCCCATGAAGCCTCTTTCCCAGTAAGATCATCTTGATTTTCCTTTAGAAACTCTCTCTCTGTCTCTCCCTTCCTCTCTCGTTAAAAATTTAAGAAAATTAAACAAAGAAAATAACCCATGTTCAGAGGTGAACCAACTGGCCTGGTAGACCAGAACATTCTCTTCCCACAAATGGTTTTGGGAATGGGCACAGTCAGGCAGATGGGCAACCATATGGCACCAATTCTGAGATGCCATGAATTAGAAAATATATTGTTATCTAAATAAAGCACCTCCAAAAGCAAAAAAGCTGATGCCTATTTTGAAAAATGATGCCAATTCTCAGAGCTATTCAAATGTGGGGAGGAAAAAAGAGTTTAAGAATCTATGAATTATATTTAATTTGGGGTTTGGGGAGGGAAAAGAAGCCCTCTTCCACTGCTGGGATCCTCACACTGAGGTTATTTAAGCTTGGAGATGTCAGGGCCATTTTCCAAAGGTTCTGCCCATTGGTGAAACTAACACTGAAGAAAGGTGGCACTGTGTGAACACCTAGATCCAGCAATTCCTGACACTGTTCCTTTTTCTTTGCCATGGGCTCTAAAGCAATGACTAGTATCATCATGAGGAACAGACTGCTCACTCAGTCACCATCAATGCCTCTGTCCCCTTGATCAAGCACAGACATAAAGAAGGCCTAGAGCTTAGCACCTGAGCTTAGCCTTATGTGGTGGAGTTCTGAACCTCTGACTTCATATGGTAATTAATGAATAAGGGAGGGAGGGACAGAGAAAGAGAAGGAGGAGAAGGATAGCAGGAAGGTGGGATGGAGTAAGGGAAGGAAGGGAGAAAGAGTGAGTGGAGAAGAAATCATCCAGAATCAAGAAACCAACTTCTCCAGAACCTGGCCACCAAAATATAAGCTCGGGGGCAAAGATTCTCTCTCCTCTGAATGGCAACTTCTGCAAATGCCTGCTTCCTTTCTGCCGCAGCCTTAATAACACCGCCTACCACACCCACGTTTTTAATATGCGGCTAATACTTGGCACAGTGATATACATGCCTGTGGCAAAAAAAGGCCCCAGAGAACTGGATTCAGGTTCAAAGACCTGGAAGAAGATGGCTACTCTTGGGTAATCAGCACTGGGGAGTGGAGCAGCCAACTAGTAAATCAGTTGTTTGCTGGGAAGCCCTCAAGTACACAGGTATGCATGCTGTCAGTCACCAAAGTAAGAGCACCAGGGGGCTGATTGGTGGCTGCCCTCTGCCCTATAGGGACTTCCAAAGGACTCCATTAAAATTTCTAAGATTTGATGGACATGGAGTCATTGCACCATGGAACCAGAAGGGGCACGCCATTCACAGGACAGGTGTCCAAGCTGTTTGCTCTTGGGACAGCATGGCTGCTGGGTGTCCCCAACCTAGACATTCTGGTGCTGCGTCCTTGGTTCTGTGTCCCCATCCCCAGGCTGCCAGGAAGCCCACAGTGAGCGAGACGGTCTGTGGATGTGGATGCCAGTGCATGAGAGCACTGCCCTGTGCCTCGCTGGCTGCACCAGGGGAATCACTTCTCTTGGGACCTGCCATCTCCACGTGCCTGGGCTGCTGCAGGAGAGTTGGCATGCCCCTCTGCTGTGCCCTGGGCAGGCCCAGGAGGGACTGGCTAAGAGTGTCCTGAGGAACCCTCTGCCCAAAGCAACAGCACAGCACAGGAAATTTAAGGCTTACTTTTATTTCCTCCTAGGGATGAAGGGGCAGTTTTGACCTAAAATGAAAGGTCTCAGAGAAAAGCTCATGCAAGTCCTCAAACCAGAAGATGCTCTTTTAAAAAAAAAAGCATGGAATGGGGTTCAGAGAAAAAAGGGAAAATAATAATGCCCAAATTTTCTGGGAAACAAAGAAAAACTGCAACCTTGTTAAACAATTGCAATCTCAAGGCATAAAGGGAAATGACGGAGGTACCTCATGGAAAAAAGGGAAAGTTAAGTCAAATGGCAGAGATTTAGTGAGAAAAAGTCATAGGTCTTGATTCCTGGTATGGAAGGCTTAAAAAAAAATCTGTCATTTCACAGGCCGGGGAACTTAACTGGCACACTGCTGGGCCCAAAGTTGGCTCAACCCATATGAAGGGACATAGGATGAGGCCACCAGTGTGGCAGAGATTCCTTGTACACACAGGGATGGATCAATTGTGCACACATCTTGAGGATGACAGGGACCAGTCTTCTGTCAGAGGGTGTAGATACAATATGGATAAACTAGAAAAACCCTGGGGAGGTAGATTGTGATTGAAGGCACTGGTGTCAAATCATTGCCCTTAATAAAAATAGAGATGTGTATGTGTACACATGGGCAAGTCACACATACTTCCTGGCTCTGTCTGCTGATAGGACCTAGAAGCTGTGACACCCTGGGCACAATGAGCAAATCTAAAGCCCAGACCTTGGTTTCTAAGTACCATTTTCCACTAAAAGAAACCGGTGATCTTGGAGAAATGGCTGCTTCAGAGACTGGGGTGGGGAAAAGAGCAAGATGAGCCTGGAGCTCTCATTGTGTCAGAAAGCAAGAAATGTTCAAAGAATGATAGGGGTGTGAAAAAGGGATGCAAAAGGCAGTGTGAAGGCAAACTGGCCAAATCAGGGTGAACTTGAACATTAAAATCAATGAAAATAATGAGTAGAATCCACTGATTAAGAAAGAATCCCTGACTGCATACTGATGGACAGGCAGACCTCGGAGATAATGTAGGTTCAGCTCCAGACTACTGCAGTGAAGCAAGTACTGCAATAAAGTGAGTTTTAACCTTTTCACTGGTGGAGGAGGGTCTAGCCTTCAATTTGTTAAAAAACAAAAACAAAAAAAAACACCTTAACATCAGTGAAGCACAATAAAACAAGGTATGCCTATAAATTAAAAAAAAAAAAACTCATCTGGTTTGAGCAAAAGTTCACCAGCTTGGGCCCAAGGTCACTGGCTCGAGCAAGGGGTTACTCAGTCTGCTGAATGCCCACGGTCAAGGCACGTATGAGAAAGCAATCAATGAACAATTAAGGTGTTGCAACACGCAGAAAAACTAATGATTGATGCTTCTCTTCTCTCCGTTCCTGTCTCTCTGTCCCTGTCTATCCCTCTCTCTCTCTCTCTCTGTCTCTGTAAAAAATTAAAAAATTTAAAAAATTTTTAAAAAAATCAAGGGGAGAAGGGAGAGCTGTATTTTTATATATTATCATGTTTCTGGTATTTCTGCTAAAAAATGCATAACCTAAATCAAATCCTAGGGAAAATTAAGACACACCTAAATTAAGGAACTGCTACAAAATAACTAGCTGTACTTTCCTCAAAAAAGGCAAGATCATGCAAGATAAGACTGAGTAATAGCCTGACCAGGCCGTGGCGCAGTGGATAGAGTGTCAGACTGGGATGCGGAGGACCTAGGTTAAAGACCCCAAGGTCGCCAGCATGAGCGCAGGTTCATCCGGTTTGAGCAAAGCTCACCAGCTTGGACCCAAGGTTGCTGGCTTGAGCAAGGGGTCACTCGGTCTGCTGTAGCCCCCCAGTCACACGGCACATGTGAGAAAGCAATCAATGAACAACTAAGGTATCACAACGAAAAACTAATGATTGATGCTTCTCATCTCTCTCTGTTCCTGTCTGTCCCTATCTATCCCTCTCTCTGACTCTCTCTCTCTGTCTCTGTAAAAAAAAAAAAAAAAAAAAAGAAAAGAAAAAGACTGAGCAAGAGTACTGAAGACTCATGACACATCCGTACACTGGGTCCTGGCCCAGACAGAGGGAAAGGAATTCAATGGTTACTGCTGTTGGTGGTTGTTGTTTTTCCCTATAAAGGACATTTTGGAGACAATAAAATTATAAATAGATTTGTGTCAACATTAACTCCTTGATTTTGAGGAGTACCCCATGGCTACATAGGAGAAAATCCTTGTTTATAGGAAATCCACACAAGTATTTGGAGGTCATGGGGCACACCGTTTGCAATCTACTTAAACAGATGGATGAACAGGTAAATGGGTGGATGAATAGATGGGTGGGTGAATAGATGGGTGGATGAGTGGGTAGATGGATAGACAGATGGACAGACGGAGAAGTGAATGGCTGAATGGGTGGGTGAGTAGATAAGAAAACAGTGATCGGGCTAATGAGCTGAAATGTAAACAAATGGGAACTTTGGGTGAAGATATACCTGTGGTCTTTGTACTATTGCATAACTTACCTATAATTTGAAATGACCTCAGAAGGTAAAGGTAACAAATGAAAATAAGAATTACAAACACTTAAGAAGAGATAAAAATCTTTGATATTGGGGGCTTCTTCTATCAAGACTAGGTCATCTTGCCTGACCAGGCGGTGGCACAGCGGATAGAGATTTGGACGGGGATGCAGAGGACCCAGGTTTGAAACCCTGAGGTTGACAGCTTGAACGCAGGCACCACTGGTTTGAGCAGTTCACCAGCTTAAACCCAAGGTCACTGGCTTGAGCAAGGGGTCACTCGGTCTGCTGTAGCCCCTCCCCCCGTCAAGGCACATATGAGAAAGCAATCAATGAACAACTAAGGTGCCACAAAGAAGAATTAATGGTTCTCATCTCTCTCCCTTCCTGTCTGTCTGTCCCTATCTGTCTCTCTCTCTCTCTCTCTCTCTCTCTCTCACACACACACACACACACACACACACACACACACACACACAAGGACTAGGTCATCTCTCTGCTGGTTCACACACAGGTGGCAGGGCCCAGATAAGGAGGCAGGAAGCCCGTGTCCACCCTTCCCCTTCCTTAGTACAGTGACACAGTGCCCCCCTGTCACTAGCTAATTCAGTGCCCACGGACTGCCCTTCTGGAAGGGCCTCTCCACACCACCCACGATGGCCTTAAACCTCTGGTTTTCAGAATCAGAACGATTTGAGCTCTTTTATAAGAAAAGGTAGTCTCACTGCCTTTGAAAAAGTATAAGAGACCTAAGCTTTATTAACATTACAGAGCTTTCATCTTCCACACACTTTATACACCAGTAGTTCTATAGTACAGTCATGAGGCATATTAAAACATAGCCAGTTCTAAGCAGCCTGGATATTTCCTGTCATAGAAAAGAAATATCCAACCCACCGATTCATATTAACATACATAGTATGTTAATATCAATCTCTATCACACAGCACAAGCATGTTTGCAAACAGGGCCACCTCCTGTAACAAATTCACTCTAACAACTGAATTTGGGGGGGGGGGGAATGCCACAGGGGACACATGACAATGATGAACAGGTCTTAGACAACCATATCTTTTATAGCCAAGAATGTTCAGAGGTCTCCTGATCCGCCTTGGGTGTTACAGCATAGAGGTTTGGAAAGTAGGTCAGAAAGCCCCTCTGAGACCCAAAACAGCAGCACCCCACAGAGACAACCACCTTACCAAAAACCAGAGCTTGAAGAAGCCTCCGAGTTAGGTGGTTTATCTAACCAGGTACTACTTACTGTCTTGAATCCACAACTGAGGTTCCAAGTGAATTTTTAAATGACTCTTATATATTCGGCTCTAGAGTTCAAAACATTTTATGGGACAAGACATGACAGAGAACAAATCTGAACGTGTCAGTGCTGGTAAGGTTACTATGTCACAAAAATCAATCTTAATACTTCAGCATAATGATCCCAGACTAGACTATCCACTGATACAAACATTTCTAAGAGGTTTAAGGCAACAGTTGATACTGTATTCATCCAGTGACAAACAGTTCCATAAAACAGGAATTCCACTACCACATTCCAAAGGAAGCTGCTCATCAGCCGCTGCAAATGAAGATCGAAGCCACAGCTCCTCCGGCCCCTGGGTCCTCAGGCTGGCGAGCTCCCAGGGCTCCGCTCAGGACAGGATGGATTTGATCATGCCCGTGACCATCACCAAGGAACTGACCTCAGGAGGAGGAGCACAACGAAATGATTTCAACCCATCGTCCCTCAGACACTGGGCACACTGATGGGTGGATGGGTCAGTACCTTCTAACCACCTTCATTTGGAGGGTAACCCATCAGCAGCCTCTTGATGGCTTCTTTGGTCAATGAGCCACCAGGCCATCAACAAGGTGAGAGTTGTTGACCAGCACAGTATCATTCTGTCTCCAACACGGACTGTGACAATGGGACAAGAGCCCCGCATGGGGCCCCGGTCTCCGTGCAGAGCAAGCTATGTCTTGCTTCGCCGGAGCAGCGTGGCGGCGGGGCTGGGGCTGCCCTGGAACTTGAGGCTCTGCAGGTTGACGTGGGCCCCATGCTTCAGCAGCGTCTCCACCGTCTTGGCGTGTCTGCCCTGGGCAGCCAGGTGCAGCGCACTGAGCCCCTGCTCATCAGACAGGTTCAGCACATCTGCACTGACCAACTCTTCCACCACCTCCGAGTGCCCACCAGCGGCGGCCAGGTGCAGCGCCGTCTGGTTCCGGGGCCCCCGAGCCAGCACGTCAGCCTTCTCCTCCACCAGCAGCTTAACGGTTGCCAAGTGCCCATTCTGGGAAGCCAGGTGCAGGGCAGTACAGCCCTCTGAGGTCACTGCCTCCCTGCTGGCACCCCGATGCAGGAGCAGCCTGGTGGTGCTGGTGTGCCCCGTCTCGGCAGCAACATGCAGGGGCGTTTGTGCCAGCAGGTTGCAGACATTGACGTCAGAGTGCAGGTCAATGAGGATGCGAGCCACACGGTAGTGTCCTCTCTGGGCGGCCAGGTGCAGGGGCGTTCTCCCATCCAGCGTCTGGGCATTCACACTCACCCCTGGCTGCTTGGCCAACAGCTTGACGATGGGCAGGTGGCCCTGCCAGGCGGCGTAGTGCAGCGGCAGCCAGGCATCCTTGCCCTGCAGGCCCACGTCGACCCCGCGGCGTAGCAGGATACGCACGACGCTCTCCTGCCCGTGCTGGCAGGCCACGTGCATGGGCGTGCGGCCCTCAAAGTCCACCTCGTTGATGGAGGCGTTCTTTTCCAGCAGCAGACGTGTGCTGCACTCGTCCCCGTTCTGGGCCGCAAAGTGGAGGGCCGTCCACTGGTCCTCGTCCGTGGCGTTGACGCTGATTTTCCGAGCCAGCAGGAGCTCCACAACGCCCCGCACCCTCTTCTCAACAGCCACGTGCAGGGGGGTGGAGCCCTTCCTGTTGGTCAGGTTGGGGTTGGCGTTGTTGAGGAGAAGCCACTTGACACACTCCTCCTGCCCGGCCTCCACAGCCAGGTGCAGCAGGCTGGTGCCACCATCCAGGACCAGGTCAACGTCCTGGGGCTGCAGGATCTTCATCAGCCGGCTGGTATCCCCGTTCACAACGGCGTCCACAAGCTTCTTCCTCTGGATGTCTGTGGTGCCGAGATCTGCAGAAAAGCAGACGTAAGGGTCAGATGAGGCTTCTGCCGCAGGCTTCTTATGAAGCCGGGCTGGTGCCCTGAGGTGGCCCGCACCTCCCCATGGCCTCCAGGTCACTTTTTACCTTAAGTTGCTTAAGTGTCATTTTATCCCTGCTGATTTAGTTTTAGATCTAGTGGACAGACCGTGGGCAGGTCAATTAATGACTCCAAGAGGCTCTTTTGGTGATATGCAAAATAAAAATTCTAGCCATCCTGTAGGGTTGTGATTAGGTGAAGGATAGAAAACTCAGGCCCCTCCTGGTCATCAGAAATGTCAGCAGAAAGGGAGGGAAGGAAGGAGGGCACAGACCAGGCCGATGCACCCACCCACTGAGATCTGGCAGCTCTCATCCCAGGGACACCCCTCCAGGACCCACCAGCCTGCTCCTAGCCAAACCTCCAAATGGGGCCCCATGTCCTTAGTCCCTACAATAATCCTCAAAGGTCTGAGTCTCCCATTTCTGGAGGAACCTTGTGATGAAAAGCTTCTCCTCAACATAAAAGTTCTCTACATTGTGTAGAGTTCTGGCTCCCTCAGAACAAGACTCCCTCAAGAGAAACAAGCTCAGGGCCTTTGCATAGGAGGGCGAAGTCCTGGGTAGAGGTAAGAAACCAGAATCAGCCCAGTCTGGACTGTTTGACCCTGACCTCTGGGGTGGGCCAGTAACTGACTCTCTAAGCATGAAGACAAAATTGAATTTGGGAGCATCAGACCAAGAGAGAGAATTCACAGCTTTCTCTGCAGGAGGTAGGTATTTCTCTCCTTTTTGACCTCACCACCACTGCTTCCTCCAGTCAGGCTGTCCAGCAGGCCTTTCCCACCTGTCTTTGTATGTTTTCTCAACCCAAAATGCCATCTTTCAGCCCTAATATTCCACTCTCAAAATCCCAGAAGTTCCACGGCATCCAAGGAAAGCCCTCCCCCTTCCAAACGGAAGTCCCTGATCCACCAGGAGAAGAGAACTCCCCATCCTCCCGAGGCCTCGACCCTCTGGCACCTGGGTACCCCACTCTGGAGCCCTGAGTGTGAATAACCATGTTGTCTTTATGGGGCTACAGCACCTTAAGGGGGAGTTCAGGACCACACCTCATCCTAGCTGGTGACAGCGAGGGAGCTAAGGACCAGCGCCCACACCCACCGGTCAGCAGCACTGGGGGCAAGGGCAGGGAAAAGCACCTTCTAAAACAAAAAACCCATCACAATTAACATCAGAAGATGAGATGAGCTGAGCTGAGAAGGGCCCCTCCAACAGGCAAGGTTTCATAACCTCCAAGGATAACTCACCCATTACAGTGCATGGCCACAGTAAATGGGAAGCCCCTGAATAAGAAAGTATGGGGGTGTAGGGCTGGCCTCCACAAGAGAGCTATCCAGGGTGTGGCTTTCAATTCACCTGCTGGTGTCACTTGATGCCACTCAGGGTTTTCCATCTGAAAGCCTGAGGTCAGCCCCTGCATGGGCATTGGCACAGGTAAGACCCTCCTGGCCCAGCCAGCTGTGGGGCCCATTAACACTTAAGTGCCACCAGCTTGGCCAGTGTGCATCTCTGGATTTGGGCTAAGTGATCCAACTGTGACAATGACCCAAAACCAGTTAGTGAAGGGAATGAAGGGAAGGAGAAAACAAAGGATTACTGTCGCATCAAGCACCAGGATACCTTGTTCTCTTCAGCTGCTGACGGATATCACCACACCCTCCCTGCCTGCCGCCAGCCCCCTAATTATGCCCATTACTTCCCAGGGCACAGGGCCCTCCACTCACCGCCTGTGGAAGGCTCCCGCTCAAAAGACAGGGACAAGGACCCTCTTGAGGAAAAGGCAGAATCGACCGAGGACACCCCTGACAGCCGCTTGCCACTGTTTGCCGATGGAAGCTTGGATTCGGAGGAGCTGCGGCTGAGCTCGTCCGGGCCCTCGAGTGTCTGGGAGATGCCCGAGTCCAGCTGGGACAGCAGCTCTGAAAGGCTGTAGTCCTTATCGAAGGCAGGGGCCGAGGCCCGCTTGAGGGGCGTGGACACAGGCGCCTACGAGGACGAGCAGAAGGAGATGAATGAAGCTCCATCCACCACAAACTCAGGCAGGCAGAGGAAGGAAAGGGAGCATGTGGTCTTCAGTTTGTCACACAGGGAATCTACGACCTGTTGTCACATGTGTGGCACCATGGAGCCCAATGACACTGCACTGGTCCACACGGTCATAAAGACCTCGTAAGGGAAGACTGACTTGATAAAAAATGGAAAGTCCAGAGGCAGGCTGCCTGCCCCCCGCCCCCACCACCCACAGCAGGGGCATGGTACACAGTGCTATTTGGACAAAAGGTGGACTATGAACAGGCTGCAGAACATGAAGCTGAGTGCTGGGCCGCATCCACCAAACAGGTCAGCAGGTAAGAAACAAAGACAAGACCTGGGACTGGTGCTACTGGGGCCGCTGGGGCTGCCCCCCACCCCTGGTCACACTGCCTATAACCTACGACCTCTCCTTAGAGCTGTGCAAGTCTGGCTTGGGGCTGTGTGTGGACTAGGGTGGGCATAGGGCCCAGTTACATGGACAACACTGTGGCCTACCCTTTAGAGCACCTCCCCTAACAGATGATGACAAAAGCAGATTTCTGGTGAGTGAGCAGAGGCTGAGAGTGACCCAGGACCCTTCCTGACTCACACCCATCTGACCCCAAATATCTTTCCTCTTCTGGGGAATTGCTGATCTGCTCTGATTTAATGGTTTGGTGCAACGAATCACACTCACTTGTTGGGTGACTTTCTTTTCCTTATTAATAGGGGATCCTGGTCACCTCCCCGGGGCACCTTTGCTCCCAACCTCATGCACATGCTGTTCAGACACTGGAGACACTATAAATGTTCACTTATCACAGCCTTACACCAACAGCCTGAGGGAAATTGCCCAACACCAGATAACATGGTATAAGGTTAGTTATCAGGCTTTACTTCAAGAGACTTATTACTGTACAGGCATTTTGTGTGCCCTGACACTGGGAGTTTCTTATCACATCTTGCATTACTCATGTGACGCTCACTGAACAAACCATTTATGAGACAATTCCCAAGCCAGGACTGCAAAGGCAGGCAGACCCCCAGAGCCCAGGTCCCCTGCTTATCAAATGGGCCCAGCTGGGGCCTTCAGTCCCCTTGGTTCAAAGAGCATCCACCTGGCAGTTTTAGCTTTTTCACGTCACACATGGGCCCACACTGCGCATTCCTAACCAGACGGGCGGTGTAGATGGGGCACAGACGGGCAGGAAAAATCTGGGGCCACCACGACTGACACAGGACCTGCCCTGCTGTCACTGAGCATAGGACTCCCGTGACCATCTGGTGCGGAATGGGGCTCAGAGCGTAGGCCGGGCCTCAGGATGAGGGGACGGGGACTCAGGGCAGTTTGCAGAAAAGAAACCTTGGGTTGGAAAACTCAACCCCATGCAGCACGAAGGGCAGCGCGGGGCCCCGTACCTCACTCTTGGGTTCTGGGGGCTCTTTCACATCCAGGTCTTGACTCATCTCTCTCACCTCATCATCAGGCTTATCACACAGGTCCTCAGTGTCAGAGGTTATTTCTTGTGAGGAGAGAACAAAAAAGGGCATGTCACTTGGACAATGACTTCTGCATGCACTGCACATAAATATGCCACCTGTGGGGGGGGTGGAAGAGGCGACACCCCAAAGCATCTATGACTCAAGGACTCAGTTATCACTGTGATTTCCCGTGCTGCTGGTCCCGGACTGGACTCATAGGCCACCCCATGGTCTGTACACGAGCCAACTCGGGGGCCCCCTTCAGCAACCATTGGCAGGTCTCACCAGATTCAAGCAGGAGTCGTGGTGCTCCATGACTTGGGGGTGGAGGGTGGGTACAATATACACCAGCACCCAACATAGGAGGCACCAACCTCAATCATGTTATACCCCTATGTTTTAAATGCAATGGTCAGTTTCAATTCCATCACAATTGCTTCCTAACCTAATGGCACATATGTTCCATGGGGCTAAAACCCGGAGAAAAAGGCAAAGAAAGCCACAGGCTGGTGGTTACACCAGCCTCTAAAAGATGCATCGCTGTATGTGAACCTGAAATACCAGCTATAGGCTCCTCTGGGCAGAAGCCTAGCCCTGGGCTGCAGTGGAGGTGGCTGACTTGAGTTGACCTACAAGTTCCAGCTGCTCATCCCAGCCCTTCGTGCAGAGGCCAAGCTGTCCCTGTGGGGCTTGCCTGGGGGCACTGTCGCACAGCCTTCCCCTTCCAGGCCTGCTCCCTGACCCGGTCCTGGTCATCTCTTCTCTCCTGAGACACCAGCAGACAGACCCACCAGCAACACGGGAGGGAGCACTGTGCTAGGAGCCACCTCCGCTGCTCACCTTGGAAGCTGGGCCGTTCACGCGGGTCCTCGTGCCAGCACTTCTGCATGAGGTGCAGGAGGTTGCCGCAGGCCCGGGGCCTGGCTCTGCAGGGGGGCGGCAGCTCTGGGCGGTGGCCCTTCACCACTTTCACCATGATGTGCAGGATGTTTTTCTCATCTGCAAAGGAAAGACACACAAGTCAGGGCAGCTCCGTGGCCGGGGGCTGGCTTCCTTATCTCCAAAAGAACACACGGCTGTGGGAAAGTGCCGAGGGCCCATCAGAGGCACACCCCTGCAGGCCTCACGCTGTGGCCTGAGACCCTGTGATTCCTTCTCCAAGCAAGGAGCCTCCGTTATCCCCCTCCCCCCATCTTCACAGGGCACATCTGTCCTCCACCTTCCAGGTTTTAGAAACCACCTTGCAGCTCCCAAATGGAATCCTTGTGTTGTACAACACAGTAAATCTTTCTGGGCGCCCAACTCAAAGGAAAACAGAGTTCAAAGGAGAAAAATATCCAATGAGACATGTTCCAAAGTGACTGTGCCTGCCAAAAGGGAGGCAACGCATGCACATCCTGGAGTGACGTCATCCAGCCCCAACCGCGCCCGCATCTCCCTGCGGTGACAAAGTCTTCCTGAATTCCAATTCCTGTCCTGAAGTACAGCTGCCAGACTGGTCTCTGCAGTGCTCGGGTCCGGGGTCTGCAAACAGGGGCCTTTCCCCTCAAATTTATAACGTGGGGCCCTACCTGTCCTCCTTCCCAACCTCCTTCAGAAACATGTTTGGGCTCATCATCATCTTAGTCACATCACAGGCTGAGGGGCCCCAGGAGACCCTCAGAGAGCCAGACTTTTTTCTCTGCTTAGCCTAAAACCATACTGTCCTTCAAGCTAGACTCCAAGCTTCTTGCTCCCAACAGACCCCTCCACCCCCTACAGTTCCCAACACACCCACAGCCAGGAGCTCAGGAGAGTCTGAGCAGATCAGCAGGTGTGGAAAACTGGCCCAAAGTCACCAACAGCTGCCAGGATCCCACTCAAATGTTCTGTTCCACTTTCCCGTTACATCTTGTGCAATAACTATCTTAGGTGTCTGCTCATTGTTTCCATGAGAGCACTGACATCCAAAACCCAACAGGGATCTCTGAATACAAGGGAAGTCAACTAAACACCCAGAGGATATTCCGCTGCCAAACGCAGATGGAAGAGTCCATGAGACACCTTCTGCTCCTGTACCTTGAACTCTCCTATCTACCAAGCAACAGAGTATAAGGGCCTCGGCATTAATATCATGCACCCGGCCTTGGGTGGCACATCCATCAGAAAACTTCTTGTCAGACTGGCACGCTGCCAGGCTACAATAATCCAGACCGTGTCCTCCCCAGAGGAGGAGGAATGAGGGAGCACGGCTGAAGAGCGGAACGACACCGTGGACATGACTCTACAGTGGCCTCGTCTGTCTCAGCCAGCAAAGGCTCCATGACCTGGGGCCACATGTTGACTGTGACCTGTATTTTTAAGGATTTTTGGTCAGGCCACAAGATTATGAGTGACCCAGATACGCCCACAGAGAAGAAACTCTCCATAAGGCAAAAAAGTACTTGACTTTACAGGAAATTTTAGCTTCCTAGAAGTAGAGGAGGCACACAAACTCTGAGGACAGAAACCAGAATAGTGGCTGCCTGAGAGGGGGACAGCGCTGAGCGGCGGTGTGACAGGCCCCCCAGTATGTGAGTGTACTTCACATGACCAGATTATACACTGTAAAAATGGTTAAGACTGTAAATTTCATGTTGTGTGTATATTATCACAATTAAAAATTAGGAAATAAAGAAAAACTAGCTGGAAATAACCACAACAGGTCAATCCATAAACACAGAAAGCAGGTTAGTAGTCGTTGGGGGTTGGGGCAGAGGAGTGACTGCTTAATGGGCACAGGGTTTCCTTTCGGGGAATGAGAATGTTCTGGAACTAGACAGTGGTGGTAATTATACAACACTGTGAATGTACCCAATGCCACTGAATTATATACTTTAAATGGTTAAAATGATCAATTTTATGTTTGTGTATTATCACACACACACACACAGAATTAGCTGGCACCTAAAAATACCACTGACCAGAGCCTTTCTGATCTGTGCTTTTCCCTGCATGTGAATCACCCTCAAGAGCACTCTGTTGGTTGCCTAACCAAGGGCAGCATGGTGGATAGAGCATCAACCCGGAACCCGAGGTCACTGGCTTGAGCAAGGGGTCACTGGCTCAGCTTGAGCATCTCCCCCACATCAAGCACAGACGAGAAGCAATCAACATACAACTAAAATGAAGCAACTACAAGTTGATGCTTCTCACTCTTCTCCCTTCCTGTCTCTTCTCTCTCTCAAAATCAATTTAAAAAAGAAAAATAGAAGCATTTTGTTGGCATACAGGATCACCTGGAATGAGGTGGCCATGCGTTTCCTGGTGGGCAGGACAGAGCAGCCCCACTCCCTCAGGATGGTCCCCACCCGTGGGAGTGTGGACCACAAGCACTGATAAAGCAGAGAAAGTGTGCCCTCCGCTGTTCCAAAAGACAGAGGCACTGCCCCCCAAAAAGAAGCCCACTCACCTGCAAATGGCTTCTTCTGTGTCAGCACGCCCCAGATCACGATGGCGAAGCTGGAGGGAAACCGGGCAGGTTAGTGTCTGTGAGCCAGACCCTCCAATAGAGCAAAAAGCTCTCCCATAAAGTAGCACACTTCAAGAAAGCCCCTCCAGTCTTCAAATAAGAAAGATGACTCCAAGACATTTCTCAAGAACTTTTTCAACAGGTGAACACACAGATTGCGGAACACATCCTGTTGATGGCTCAGATGTTAAAACAATGGAGCAAACCCTGCCAACTTAACTGTAAGTTCCAGCTCCACAAGGAAGCCCCCGAAAATACTGCCACTGTCAGCTCGTGGGTGGAAGGACCCATGCCAGCTGACTTCACCATCTTCCTGCAAACATGAGGCGTCACATGCTGTCCGCAGCTCTGGGCCTGGCGGCTAACTGGCCCACGGATAGCAGGCCAGGGAAAGTACAAGGAAACTATGCCGGAAACCCAGCTGAGATTCCCTGAGCCCCATTTGGTTGCTAGAAATTATATACAGAGTGGGGCAAAAGTAGGTTTACAGTTGTAAGTACCACGAAACAATTTATTCTTATTATTTATTGATTATTGAATTCTTTTCCATACAAAGAACTGTAAACTTATTTTTGCCCCATCTGTATATGTGATAATATATACAATTACTCTGGGTACACCAAAAAATAGCTCAATCTGAATTAAAAAAGAAAAAAGCACCAGGAGTCCACACACTGAGCCACCATCGTGCATTGAGTTGATAGTGGCTGTTTACAGAGACCTAAAAATTTTTCATTGAATATTAATTGAAATCTATGAGTTAAAACATTCAAACTCTCCACTCTAACTTAAACAGTCTTATTCTCCCCAAACTCTACAAGCTGTGACTAGCATTGCAAGTACCATTCGCCAGCAGCCTACAGCTCAAAGCCCTGCTAAGCGCATGCACAATGGGTACTGTCAGCCCAGTCGGCCAGACGCCAAGCAGTGGCAGTGACAAAAGGAAAAGCTCCAGTGCTCTGGGGCTCGGGGTCACAGTCACCCTGCGTAAGACAAGAACCACAACGAGGGGCTTAAGTGCATGTTTGCATCCTCCCTCCCTCTTTTCTCCTCCAAGAAGTCTTTGTCATCAAGACCTTTACAATGTGGAAAAGAAAGGCCCGAATGAATCAGGGACTGTGCTCTAAGTGCAGCTTTTCAAACCAGTGGGCCACAACACACTGGTGTGCTGCAAGAATTTTCAAAACACGTAATACCTGAGTCAGGGGCACGGACCACTTTTTACTTTGATTGTCAAAAACAAACAAACAAACAAAAAACTGCCAATAAAACAATAACTGCCCCTAGGGGTGGGGGGGATGAATCAAAATTATAACTATTGTTTTTCAGAGTGGCAAAAAATATATTTTTTGGTGTGTTTCAGAATCTTAGTAATTCATGTACGTGTGCCATGAGATGAAAAGGTTAAGAATCGCTGCCCTAGTGCATAAATCCCACTGACACTAGTTTATGCACAGCCTGTAGCTGTCTGTGCTGCTCTGTCCAGTGTAAAGTAGCATTAGGAAAAATAAATAAAATAAAAAAAGTGACATTAGGAAGTAGAAGCTGCTAGGCCAGAAGGGATTGGATTTGGGTAGCCTAAACCCACAGACCACTTAAAGCAGCAGGCTCTTTCAGCGGACAAGCCATACAACCCACATTTTAGAACACCAAGGCTTTTACAGTAAGGAAGCTGTCAGTCTGGTTACATAACTGGCCCTAATGGTACCAACCATTCCCCTCCTCCACCCTCAGCTGGCTATACCTAGGGGGGCCGTGTACCTGGTGGCTAAAAACTCCAAACCCTTTCCTTTGGACTGAGCCTATCTGATGGCAGCAAGGAGCCCTTGGGGAAACTGCCCTTCAGAGCATGAAGAACTGGGGTACAGAGCCCATATAGGGCCCGGCATTCAGGGCCCTGGAGGGCTGCACACCTGTACGCACCTGTACACGTCATGCTTGGTGTCAAAGAGCCGGCTCTTCTCCCGGATGCGCTCTGGAGGGAGGTAGGCAATGGTGCCGAACAGGCCATCCATGCTGAGGTCGTGTGAATGGGACAGCCCGTTGCACTTGGCCAGCCCGAAGTCGGAAATCTGTAACAGAGCAGTCAGAGGCAGCTCAGCCAGCGTCAGGGCGCTGTGCCAAGGGCGGTGCTGCGGGCTGCCATCTCAGAGGCTTGGTCACGTCTCCATGCAATGTCTGATGGTGCGGGCCCCTGAACCAGCTCTACAGGCACACTCAGGAGTCACACTGAGAGCCATGACACGTGCCCTCTGGGGCAGGCACACGAGCACAGCAGCTTAGGAAGAACCAAGTCTAGAGCCATTAAAAGCTGAAGGGTGGAGAGAAGATTACACTGTAAAGAAGGAATTCACTGGGAGAAAGAACTGCAGAAGAATCATCACCTTCCTGCCCCCAGCATCCAGCCTGCCACTGTGGTCACCAGCCCTAACCGGCACAAAGGGAAAAGGCAATGCTTAAAGAGCTTCCGGGTTTCCAGCCGACATGTGAACACGAGGCTGGCCAGGCTGGTGCTAGGGCAACCCAATTATGCAATCACGCCAGCTGGGCAGGCGGGCAAGTGGCAGCAAGTTCTCTACAGGAACTGCACTTTCAGAAGCCCTTTAAAGCAAGCAAAACACACACCTTGCAAACTCGCCCTCCACCTGGAATGTTCTGTGATCAACAGACGCTTGCTGGCTCCTCCACCAAACACATGCGGCCAAATAAAGGACTGATACACATCTCCGTCCCCGGGGTCTGCCAGCCTGCAAGAGCTCCTGGGTCCCACACATCGACCTCCTCATCTCCTTTGGGTAAAGGTGTCCTGACACATCTCCGTCCCCGGGGTCTGCCAGCCTGCAAGAGCTCCTGGGTCCCACACATCGACCTCCTCATCTCCTTTGGGTAAAGGTGTCCTGACAGCTCACAGACCCACACATGGGGGAAGTGAAGCCTTACAGACTCAGGGTTGGGGAGGGCAGAGAAGGGAGGCACCAGCCGTCCCTCCAGCTCCTCACCTTCTCCAAAGCTGCTAAAGTGTTGTGTGTGGGATGAGGCCATAGGCACTGGCATTAATGGGCTCAGAATCCACATGGCAAACAGCCCCCTTATATTCCTCCTTCGATGCTTATGGATTCCTTTAAGCCTTCCTAATCAACTCCAGGCTCCAAACACATCTATGGAGCGTTAGGAAATGGGGCTGAGTCAGGACTTAATTCTGGGCTCAATGTGCCAGCTCACAGGTGAGCCAATGGCCTGGTGTCATCATTGCCGCCTCAGGCAGGGAGAAGTTATGACTGGCGACTCAATCCTTCAGGGGGTCTCTGGCCGCAACAGCTGGGAGGTGATGGGAAGAAAGCCTGTAAGACTGACCACACCTGGCCCTCCGTTACTGTGGCCAGGCTGTGCCAAGACGGTGTGGGTCCACAAGGGAAGCCAGCTTGGGCATTTCTAGGCCCCTGGCAGCTGTCCATTTCCTGGCCTTAAAGAAACTCCCCACTCGCCAGTTCTTCAGAATGAACCCATTACCCCCACCCTGCAGATCCATAAAGCAGCTCACGGCCATGCGGAGACCTTGACACCCACTGCCCCCACTTCATGGGCAGCCTTTTCTCTTCGTTTCTGCCATTTTCAGACATAGCCATCTCTTTTCAAGTGTACTTGGTGAAAGAAAATAAGCATACATTCTGTGTAAAAAGCTCTGATATCAAAATGCAAACTCAGAAATCAGAATTAATCTGAAGGCTACTGACCCTCCAGCTGAAAGTTCCTCCTGCCCTTTCTCTCAAGGGTCCTGAAGGGTCCTGTCTCACCTGCCCTCGCCTCCTCCACAGTGGAACCTGGGGCCGCTGGACCAAGCCAATGATGGACCTGGTCAGGGCTGTGCTGCCTCAGAGAGCAAGGCCACTGTAGACCACAGAGACTGGAAACCTCAGACTCTATCCGAATACAGTCTCCTCTGGGCAAACTGGGCCAGTAATGAGTCCGAGATTTTAAACTAAGTTATTTCATCTTCAACTTGAAATGGGTCTACTAAGGCTATATTAGAATTAGCATTTTAATATTAATTCTTGCCATTATTATCAAATATTAATTTACCACTCTCTTTAATGCACTTTGGGAAGTAGGTGGCGCTATAAAATTTCCTTTTCGAACCATCCTATCTGTTGGCCCCAGAAAAGGGGGCAGGCTGCCATCTTAAGATTTTTTGTTTTTGTTTTTAATTTATTTATTAAATTTAATTTCAAGATTTTAGAATAAAGTTTAGTGCTTCAAGTAATCACTAACCGATAAGTGCCCAATGGGCCAATCAATGACTTAGAACCTCAAACAAGGGCTTGCTAACCTCTCACACCCTATAAGAGATTTCTGAGAATGAAATACAGGCATTATGTAAATATATTTTCTGTTTGTTTGGGGCTATGCGAGATGACTAACCTGCCTGATTAAGAGAGAGTCACAGAAAAGCTGTCATACAGGCCTTTCGGGGTGCCCTGGGCCTGGAAGTAGCAGCATCACCTCGCTCCCTGTCATGGTCCATGCAGACTCTACTCCACTTCCTGCTCAGCCATCTCAGGATCATTAATAAGGCCTCTGGGCTCTCTAAGGAACCTTCACCTGTCTATTAAAAAGGCACACAGCCTCGGGCCTGCTAAGCCAGGTGCTTGTGTGGAGGGAGAAGAAAGCTCACACGGAGGTCCCTCAAGAGCCAGCGTAGAAATGACCTACCAGGAAAGCAAGGCCACAGTGCTAGGCAGCCAGACAACAGCATGTGCCTCCTTCCTAATTGTCAAATGCCAGCCGTGGACCCAGCACTGGGGACCATCTCTGATAAATGTCATCATTCCAAATGTGGAAAAGATGATTATCTACTGGCCACAAAAATATCAACACCAAGGACATAAACCCTCACTGAGCACTTCCATGGGCCAGGAACTTTATTGTCACTGACCCCTTCAACAGCAGAGGTGTTACCCCCACCCGCCAGGTGACAGTGCTGGGGGAGGAGGGCTGTGCTTCTAAGGAGCGCTATTAAAGGAAGATGTCACTGTGGTCCTCCAAGGGATGTCCACATGTCCCACACATTCCACATAACCTGTTAGGAGAGTGGAAAGGATCTAAAAGTCCAGCCAGGCCAGTTAGGGCCCGTGACTCTGGAGAGACACCTCAAAGGCACCTGGCTGCAGACACACCTGTCCAAGAACGTGGTGCCCCCCCACCAGCAGCGTCCCTGAGAAAAGCGCATTCCCAGCAGCCTTCTACTACAATAGCGTTCAGCAGTCCTTAGCACCAGGCTGGGAAAGGCCTTCCTGAACCCTCTACCCAAATCCAACTACTCCTCCTGCTCCCCTACCCCAAACCCCAAAATTTCCCAGGATTTTGCTTGGGCTGTTTTCTGTACACTCCTGATAGCAGAAAAGCCTGATGCTCTGTGAAGATCCAGTCTGACCAGTAACAGTCCCCATACCCCAAGCTGGGCAACACTGACGCATGATTGCTGCTCTGAGCCTCAGCTTAGCAGGAGCAGGAGGACCCCATCCAATCGGCCTCCTCCCACTTTGAAGAGCAGGGCCGCTCCTGAGGGCGGAGCCTCCGGCACACAGCAGGGACCTGTCAGTACCTTCCCTTTCTTGAATGTAGTCAAGTGTGAGAGCAAAGGTCTCACTATTCCCTGGGTGCCACGGGACTTCACACTTCTAGTGAGATCTGTCACAGCAGTTAGGGCAGAGGGTCCACATGTGCAACAAGCACCACTGAACACAAGGAAACAGGACAAGACACTGCTTCATCTTCAGCTGAAACCTTGTTACTGAACAACACCTACTTAAGGGACAACTTGTAATTACTGTCCAAAGTGAAAACAGTATTTCCTCACTGGCCTCGGGCTGGCTCAGCCAAGAGAAAGGTGCAAAGACTGGGCACAAGGAGTGGAAACTGAGGCCCAGAGGGAACCGGGGCACCTGGCCTGTGGTGGCTCAGTGGATAAACCATCGACCTGAATGCTGAGGTTGCTATTTCGAAACCCCGGGCTTGCTTGATCAAGGCATGTATGGAAGTTATGATTTCTGCTACCCTCTTCTCTCTTTCTCTCTCTCCTCTCTAAAATGAATAAATAAAATCTTAAAAAAACAAACGATGGAGCCAAGGCAGAGTCAAACTGCATTCAGGCCCCTCTCCTCAGCCATCAGGGAGGGGTCCTATAAGTGCAGCCAAGGTCAGCAAAAGGTCAGAGCACACAGGCGAGTCACTCCACCTGTCCCCAGTGTGAAGCAGAAGGGACTCAGGCCATCGTTCGTGGACTGGTTCATTCTCGCTCACACACAAGCCGAAGGGAAAGGGCCTCCTGAGCATGTGAGCGTCAACCACGTAAGAGCGAACCATGGCGTGTGCCCCCACGGTGTGGATCACAGAACAACCCAGCACCCAAGGGCCGCCAAGGGAGAGACATGTTCACAGGAACAGAAGAAGCCTGACAACATCCTGACTGCCAATTCTAGGTGGCAGCACCTGGTTTTTAGTTCTATCAGTCTTCATACTTTTCTGTTGTATATACTTATCAAAAACATAATAAAAAAGAGCAGCCCCATCAGAGCCCCTTGCCGCAACTCTGCAGCCCCCATCTCAGAGAATGACATATCCCCATCCCCCCACCCCAGTCCCTACAACCACAGAGCAGGGCAGCCCTCAGCTATGGTCTCACACAGAGACAGCTGACCCCTGGCCTGACCTCTCACCCAGTTTCCTAAAGACATCCACTAAAACCAGATCTGCAAACCCACGATCTCTTTTTCCAGAGTGCCCAGAATTTAGATCCAGATTCCAGGATTTGGAGCCACAACCCATGTCCAGAGTTCATTTTCCAGCCACATATTTTGGTGTTTTCACCAATCACCATGACAAGTTTAGGGGTTTCAGACATTCTTATGCTGAGAAAGGCCTCTCTGCCACAAGTTCTTTTCCACGAGAAACATACCCTCTTCCTCCCTTGGATGGCCCTGAAGGTTCCTCCCCAAACTTGTACCCCCTGGTCTCTCCCAGCATTCACCCCCCTGCCACCCAGGCCCCGGAAGTCCCTACCTTGACATGGTAGTGGGCATCCAGCAGGATGTTTGCGGGCTTCAGGTCCAGATGCAGCAGCGGTGGGGACATGCAGTGCAGGAAGTTCATGCCCACCGCCGTCTCGTGGATGATGCGGAAGCGCAGATCCCATGGCAACGGCTCGGAGGCCAGCAGCTTCTCCAGGGAGCCTGTCTCCATGAACTCCATGACCAGGCCAACAGGATCTCGGCAAATGCCATACACAGGCAGGATATATCGGAACTTGGCCATCTCCATCTTCTTGGCTTCTTCCAAAAGCTCCATGCGCTCCCTGAAAAAGGTCAAAGACATGAGGAACATGCCCCGGTCACCTGGCCACTGACAGAAAGCACCACGGCCAAGAGATAACAAGGTCCACAGAGCTAAGAAAATTACTAAAACATGCATTCATGTGTATAAGTGCCTGTGTGTGCGTGTGTGTGTGCACACATACATGGATCTCACATTACCATTGCATGATTAGATTTTGAGCTGTCCAAAATCACCAGTCCCTCAGCTATTCTGAGACCAAATTATTATCTGAAAGCCCACACACAGCACAGCCAACTGGCCTGAGTGAGGAAGCGGATGCTGAGAATCCCTTCTGTGGGGATGAGAGAAGAGATGCTTATGTTCCACTAAAAGTTTGAACAAATCAGCCATCTAAAGAACCCACCTCATCTTCTTTGGTAAGGCCAAGACTTTAGCTAGCCCAATGATTCCTGAATCCTTTAAATTAACCGCCCTTAAATTAATGGCACATGCATCTAATGCAGGGGCCTTAGAATGTTGCCAAGAACCTCTTTTCTGTAAACCACTTTTTTAATTTATAGCAAAATATATACAACATACCATGTATCATTTTAACCATTCATATGTATACAATTCAAAAGCATTACACATAGTAACAATGCTGTACAACTATCACCACTACCTACACACAAAACTTTTTCATTATCCCCAAAAGAAACACTGTACCCATTCAACAGTAACACTTCTTCCTAGAACACCCCCCCACACACACACACACACACACACCACTTCCCTGCTTTCTGTTTCTGTGAGTCCGCCTACTCTAGGGACCTCACAAAAGTGGAATCACACAGTATTTGCCTTTCAAGAACTGGACTGCTTCACTAATCATATTGCTTTCTTGAGGCCTATCCATGTTGTGGCATATTCCAAAACTTTTCTTTTGTCATGGCTGCATAATATTCCATTGAATGAACACACCACATTGTGTGTGTCTACTTAACTGTTGATAACCACTGGGTTGTTTCTACCTTTTTGCTACTGTGACTAATGCTGCTAGGAATGTGTCATGTATACTCAAGTGCCTGCTCTCACTTTATATATACACCTAGGAGTGAACTGTTGGGTCATGTGATAGTTCCATGTTTAACCTTTTGAATATTGGCCAAACCACAGCCTGTCCATCTTTTGTAAAGAAATTCAGACTGAAAGAGAGAGAGTCTCACCCTTCTGTGAGGCTGTGGCTACATTCACACTAAAGGCAGAGAGAGCAATTGTGGCACAGACCCTATAGCCTGCATGGCCTGAAATATTTACTCTCTAGCCCTTCTAGAAAGTGTGCCACCCCTGGTCTAAGGTCACTTCCTGGGGCAGCCTGTAGATTTACTAGATCCCAGGGCCTTAGTCAGTGATAGCATTTTAGGTCAGAGTCTTCGAATACATTCAGGAAAAAAGACCGAGCCCTTTAGTACTTGACCATGTGCGAGCTATGCTGGCGGTTCCCATGCCACAGTACAAAGCACCTGGGAAGCTGGCTGGAATGCAGGTTCCCGGTACCACTTCTGGAGAATGGGTTCTGGGTAGGTGCTGGGGAACCTGCTTTCCCACAGCTCCTAAAGGAAAAGCCCAGACCCACAAGCCCAGACTTGCAATATGAAGTGGGAACTGAGAGCTCAGTGCCCACACACAGGCAGCAGGCTGGGCAGCCCAGGGGACCCCTCCCCACGCCCCACGCCCAGAACGCAGATTCCAGTACAAGCAGCACTGCATATAACCTGAAACAGGCTAGTTCCCACCAAAGGGTCTTCCAGAGCTTGGTTGAACTTGTCCGCTCACCTGCATCCACTCGCACCCCCTAGACTGCTGTAAGAATCCTGCTGGAGAATTCAACACTGTACCAACACACAAGTCACTGTCTTATTGATCTGTCTCCTCTTTGAGACCACAACATGCTCCAAGGTCCCCTGACAGTTATGAAAACACAGCCCAGGGAGAACGTGGCTGGAAAAGAGGGACCAGGATTACACTGTTTATTTACCAAAGGCTGCAGCAGCCAAGCTCAGCCTACACTCAGCTCTTGCTGGGAAAGAGGTGCAGGCACAAGGCTGCAAAGAGGACTATTTTCCATTTTAAACAGACATTCTTAAATGAGTACTCTATGCTAAACCTGACTGATAACAAACTAGTCTGAGAGCACAATTATCCAGAAGGCTGAATATATTTTTAAGCGAAAGCTCCCAGCCACTCTGCAAATAAAGTTTTCCTCCATTTGCCCGAAGGGCTTAACACAAAACTCAGGTGACTTCTGATCATCACTTCTCCCTTCCCACCACCTCCAAGTTCAGCCGGTTCACTGCTCTCAGCCCTGGCCCCAGGCCCTTCCAATAGACAGAGAGCCTATTTACCTTAGTTTCAAAAAGTAAAATAAAAAGAGCCCCTGCCACTGAAAGCTGGTCATAGCTTAAACATTCCAAGAAGAGTCCGTACCCTCTTTGGAATCGATGCCAGGCAGGCTTTGCATAAATGACACAGGACACTTTGTCAAGGAAAACCAGTCATTGTTTCCCGGGACAAATCACCTTCTTCGTGACAGCTCAATAAGAAATGCCTTACAGCAGAGGGCCCTGCTGTTGCCACACGTGCTAGGGGGTGAGGAAGGGGGTCCTGGGACTGCTCAGTAGGAGATTCAAGGGGATTCTGAGCCTAGCGGTACTGTACCAGCCGGGGAGTCGAGTTGGCCAGGACCTCCCCTTAAAGGGTCAGCACACACAAAGCTCATCCTGTGTATATTTCAGTAACTGCCAAACCCAAATCCAACCCCCCCCCCCCCCATGCTTTCAGCCTCTCTTCAGTAGCTCTTGGGTGCCCTGCAGGGACTAGCCTCTTCACCCCCTCCACCCCTGCTGGGAAGCCCTAAGGGCCACCGCCAGTTTAGAGAAGCTACAGCCCTTCCCGGATAGGATATCTCAGCAGCATTTGCAATTCAGTAAGCCTGAAGGGGGGGGAGGGGGGAGGCATCCCCTGGAAAAGACAGAAAAATGTCCCTAAAATGGAAAGATTTGTTTTTCATCAATGGCTATTATTTTTTTAAATATTTTCCTCACAGCAGTGTTTCTGACTTCTGTTGACAACACATAGGAACTGTAGATTTACAATGATGACTATTATTACTATTATTATTTTAGGACCTGGAAAGATTTTCAAAGCAGTCCCCCCTCCCACCCCTGGAGTCCCAATGCTGGGTGGGGGCCGAGGAGAACAAGGATCTTTGCAGTGCCAAACCCTGGTCACGGTCCCTGGTCATAGTCACACGATCACCAGTTCCCATTCTTCACTGTTGAAGTGAAGTTCTGGGCCATCTGAATTCACTCACATCAGTCTTAATCAAAACACCCTAAATATTGCACCATGCTAAAAGTTTAGCTACAATAACGCATAATTCAGTAGGGACTGGCATCATGTTTCTTCTCACCAATAATTTCAAAACATCGTCTCTCTGACCTGTGGCAGTACAGTGGATAAAGCCTCGACCTGGAATATTGAGGTCTCCGATTCAAAACCCCGGGCTTGGCAGGCCAAGGCACATACAAGAAGCAACTACTACTAGTTAATGCTTCCTGCTACCCCATCCCTACCTATCTGTCTCCTCTCTCTAAAATAAAAAAAAAACCTTTTGTAAAAAATCTTCCCCCATCTGGGGAAGAACCGCAACTCCCCCATTTCCCAGCAGGAATGGAGAAAGGGCTGCTACCCTCAAGGGCCCTCCAGGTCCTGGATGGAAAATCTCTGGGTATTAACAGGACCACGTTGAGACTCAACTTGTCAACAATCTTCCTCAACAGCACTTATATTAATTCTACTTTTTCTCATTTAGGGTTGGTCAAAGAGCACCCCTACCCCAACCCCAGGCAGGGCATTGGGTGGGGAGAAAAAGCAGAAATACCAGGTGGACCATTTCTAAGATACTGGCTAGAGAAGTCTTAAGGCACAGTCAGAATTTCCAAAGATCAAAGCCTTCCCAGGCTTCCTTCCCTTTCCAGAAGTATTTGCTTGGAAAGGAAGTGGTCCTACCCAGGGCAGGCTGCAGGCCTGGGAGAAGCAGTAAACTCTGGGATGAAGGGCCAGGACAGGGGAGGTGAAAGGTGCTTAAGTAACAAAGCACTCCTCAGAGGAAGAGACCTGGAACCACATTTGGGAAAAGGCAGCAGGAAAATGGTGCAATCCTTCGTTAGTGATGCTCTCAGCTCAGCATGCTTGCCTCGCACCAAACCAATTATGTTCCCAGGGATCCGGCCAAGGTTCCCACACTGCTATTTTTAAAACTGCAAGAAATGGGCTTGTCGGATTGTCAGCCCTGTACTTACAGACCCGGGGGTTGCTCGGGCTCGTCCCGCGGAGCTGGTGCCAAAGGCACATTAGCTGCTGGGATGGTGCCCAGCCAGACGCTCAGTTACTCAGGGCTTCCTCTTAGCCTGAGGGCTGGGGCTGGAGGAAAGGGGCCCTTGGAGTCACCAGTTCTGGCAGAATGGTAACACCCTCACTCCTAGACTCCACGTAGGCCTCCAGACCCCCTAATGACAGTCAGCCATAGCAGAAAACATAGATCAAGGAGACGCCACCTGTCCTTCAGGGGCCCAGGAGGGTGTCTGGGGCTGGGCAGCAACCACCTTCCCATAATGAAGTACAGGCTCACATGGCCTGAGGCAGCCTCCTGCTCTGGGGAGCCCCAGGCAGTGCTGTGGCTAAGGGGTGGCATCAAGGCCACGCACACCTGTGCCTGTAGTGGACCCTGAGGCAGCCCATGGAGGGCCTAAGAGACTCCAACAGCCTGGGGAAGGGAAGGCCCAGTGGTGGGGAAGGACATCAAGACCAGGGTACATGACTGACTATTATGTGGGCCTCTACATAAACTTTTAAGATTTGGTGAGCAGGTGTCTAAAACTACTTGTCTTGAGATCACTCAAGACAAGCTGAAAGGTCTCGTTTATAAAATCTACCCCTTCCCCAACTGGAGTGGTCAGCCATTTTTCTTCGGTCTCTCCCTGCCCTCCATGTATGGCAGCCAGTTTCAGATTATACCTGGGAAGCTCCTGAGGGGGTTGCAACCCAGGCAGGGGTTTGAGGTGCTGCTCTTCAATCAGAAGAGTAGTCTTAGCCTAGGGATACAGAGCTGGGGGCTGTACCCAGGAGTCCTGGAAAATCCTATTCCTCACTCCAGAGGCTAGGTTGGCAGGCAGCTAGCTCATTGAAAGAGCTGTGAGGCTAACCTGCCAATATTTGGGCAGACAGGTAAGAAAAAACTATTTCAAGGTCTAGCTGCAACCCTGTCAGACTACACTGCAGGGGGAGTGACACAAATCCTAAGAAACTCGAACTGAATCCAGGCAATAGGTTTGACCATCTTCTCAATCTGAAAATTCAACTTCTGCTGCAAAGGCAGAGCTCTAGCCTGTTCAGCGCAGCTGGCGGGCAGAGTGCAGGAGGTAAATGGTTTCCTGTTGGGTGATGCTGACCTCGACCTAGCCACCAGGTGCATGCCACCACCTGCCTGGTGAGGGCAGGGCAGGAAAGGCTTCCAGTTAAAAGACAAAACACTTTTCAACCAGGCTATGCAAGATCCTAAGTGACCCACCTCAAGTGGAGAAACCCTACCTCCAGTGGGGCCACACAAGAAACAAGGGCCTCATTGCTGGAAATAACAGATTCTGGGATGCAGGCTGACTCATCAACCTGGGACAGGCTTGTTTACTTTGCTCTTCCAATACAAGAAACTGGTGGTAAACCTTCGCTGATGAATAAAACTTACTTCGACCAGAAGACGCCATCAGACAAATATCCTCAAGAGCATAAAAACGACCAGAGGGAGAAGATCTTGCCTTTCAGTATCTGACCACTGGTTGCCATTCAAAATGGTTTGCATTTAATCAAAATAACCACAGTGCCCCTCCCGGCCTGAGCAGTTCCCAAGATCCACGGCAGTGAGGAGAAAGAGCTTGCACAGCTTCCCAAGCACCTCACCCTCCAGTTAGATATTGTCACCACCTTACTGAAGCTTCCAGGAAACACTGGGTTTGAGGCTTACAGCAAAAAGCCACCAATCTACTGTCTTATTCCCTAGGCCAAGATGAAAACATAAAGTCCGTTGAGTACACTGGGCCCATTCTCCCCAGGCTTATTCATTACTACACTCATTCCTTCCCTTCCCCTTAGTCCTAGGGACACACACTGTCACCTAAGACATCACCATCATGCAAAAAAGAAAAGACACCCCCTCATGCAATAAGCCAAGGATTACAAACAAGGTCTCTCTCTCTCTCTCTTTATTTTTTTTTATAGAGTAAGGAAGGGATAGAGAAAAAGAGACAGAAACGTCGATCTGTTCCTATACATGTCCTAAGTGGGAACTGGACCACAACCTTTGTGTATCAGGAGGATGTTCCAACCAACCTAGCATCCGGCCAGGGAAACAGGTCTCTGTGCCAGCAAAGGCTAGGTGGGGTTTAAAAGGAGCTGCTTTTCTGAGTCTATGTGTGTCTAGGGCTTACAGTATAAGAGGGATCTCCATACAGAATACAAACACAACTTCCACATAAAACGCAAACTTCACCCAATAAGTAATTTATTTAAATATGCTTAATTGGAGGGTGCATACAAATTATGAAAACGCGAACGAAAATAGTGAAAACAGAAGAGCTACTTCTCAAGACCCTCTGCCCATCCGCACGCCCAAAATTGTGCAGATCACAATGGACCCACCAAACACAACTGGGGAAGCCTGGCCCAAGTGCCTACCCAGCTGGCCCAGCCAAGCCGGTGCTTCCGACCGAAATAATTACCGTCTTACACCAATTTGTGCTCCAGCGTAAATTACTAAGTAAGTCGAACGGAGTCTAACTAACTCACAAAGCCCAGATCCCACACTGCAATTTTGCTAAGCCAGGCGCAGACCGCAGAGCCCAGGTAGGTCCAGGGAGGGCTGGACGCGCCCCCATGGGGCAAGGGTCCCCAGATCAAGATCTCGCGACCCGAAAAATCCGGGGTTTCATGGGAAGCCAGTTAGCACCACTGGGCACAATACACCTCAAACGCGGCCCGCGGAGGTCACTCCTAGGAGCCGCAGCTCGGAGACCCGGCGTACGCAATTAGACCCGGAGCTCCCCAAACCTCCCCACAGCGCCGAGGGCTTCTCGGCCCCGCCCGGAGCTTGGTTTCCCCTCCGACGCTGCTCCGTAGGCGATGCAGGTGGAGAGTAGGGGACTCCCAGAACCCAAGCGCCCCGACCCCAGCTGGGCCCGGTCGCCCGCCCCGGCCGCCCTCCCCGGCGCCCCCGCCTGGGCCGCTGACCTGTCGTCGACGTGCAGGCTCGGCGAGCACTTGATGGCGAGCCACGTCTTCCAGTGGACATGGCGCACCTTGTACACCTGCCCGAAGCCGCCCGAGCCAACCTTCTCCCAGCCTGCGAACTCGCCCGCGTCGAAGGTGCGCAGCAGCCCCAGGGACCACGGGCTCCCGCTGTCGCCCTCCATCGCTTGCCTCTCGCCGCCACCCCGAGCAGCCCGGAGTTTCCGCGGCAGCCCAGGTGCCCAGGAGCCCAGGTGCGCGCCCCGCCCTATATGTCACTTCCGCCGTGCGCCGCGCCCCGCCCCCTGCCGGCCCCGCGGGGGAGCCGGTTCCTGTGGACCCTACGAGGGACGCGAGGGGTCTCGGCGTTCTACCCGTGGTGTGCAAAGCGTGAGAAGGGCCGGGCGCAGGGCGCAGGGTGCAGGGCGCAGCGCGCAGCCGCTGTCTTGAGGGCGTGTATTTTTAGATCACGGTAGAGTAGCATGCCGTCTGCCATGTTTTCCCCAGTGCTATCGCTTCCCAAAACTTCGCAGAAAGGCGGAAAGAATGTTACAAACCAGGATATTGATTTTGATACATTCTACCGATCTTATTCACATTTCCCCAAATTTACTTGTCCTCCTTTGCGTGTATTACCTCTTATACAAAGTTATCGCCTGCAGAGGTTTGTGTCTACATAGAACATTCCATCATGCAAGGACCCTCCTGAGGTATCTTTATAACCGAACTCCCCAGCCAGGGCCATCACTAATTGTTTCTCTAGGTCTAAAATTGTGATATTTCAAAATATGTTGTATTTGCACCTAGAAGTCATCTAGTGTGGGGTTGTTTGGATGGCCTTTAACGCTCAGCATAAGTCCCTGAAGATTTACGTCTCGCTTTTTTACACCGAAATTTTCACTTTGGACGTAATTTTTTTTTTTTTTAATTATTACCCAACAGCAAATCTAAAGTTTGTTCTAAGGACAGCAGGAGTTCCCCATCCTTTCCTAGAACACTGTGTCTTTTTTACTCATAGAACAGATCACTTGGAAGATGTTTTTCCACCTCTGGGGAGAAAAAATTCCCACTCTTGGGACGATATCTGTGTCAGAGATCGAGAAATATGACGGCAAGCATTCACACCTAAAAGCCACTCATTTTTGTACGACTGTACAGTGAGCAAAGGCTTATTCTTGGCCAACAGGGATGAATAATGAGGGCAGGATGGGGAGATAAAAAGAGCAAGCATTTTAAAGACATTAACTGTATTTCTGCATTAGTCATGCGAAAAAGAGAGGTTGTTCCTAGCCCACATATGGAAGCCTCAGACTTAACTTCTACAGACCTGACCTTCCACCTGGCACATGATAATTTTATTTTACAGATAATAATTGAGCCCCATTTCTGCTTTGTAAACAGCCCACTGGCGCCCCACCCCCACCCGACTTCCCTTTGGAAAGGACTCATTGGTGGGAACAGGACAGTGCTTGTTTCCTGACCTCTTAGGGAGACCTGGCTACCACATCCTTTCCCACATAATCTATTGATATCAAAATCGACCTCCTGGAGACTGGAATGAGAAATGTTTTTTTCAAGCTTGCTTGTAGCAAATATAACTAACATTTAAACTAACATTTTTTTTTAAATAATTGGGATTTTGAACATATAAAGATAACTTGAAAGTAAACATTGTCATTATTTTGGTGGGGGAAAAAATGAATTGACTAGAAAATGAGTCATTTGCAATGATTCCTGTGTTCTGTTCTGGGCACCTTTCTCTGGACTCCCTTTAGACCTTAGACTTAGTCTCACTGCCTGAAATTCAGCAACACTGGTGACTAGCAGTTCACACCAGTCTAGTAATAAAGCACACCAATTTTATTTATTTAACAACCTGCTTGGTTCAATTGACAAATATTTATGGATTAATTGTTGTAGGCTCAGCACTGAGCTCTGGGGCCAAGGAACCAGAGACGACAAAGGCCTTCACAGCCAATCTTGAGCTGCAAGTGGAGAGGGGACAAAGGTCAGCCAGGGCTGGGTGGCACTGACTGGCTCCTCCTCTGGACTTGACTGTGTTCCTCACACAAGTCAATCAACCCTCTCTAAGAGTCAGTTTTTTTTAATCTGTCGAAAGAAAATCAAGTCCCTTGGAGGAATTGTGAAGAGGAGCAGTGTTCTAAAACCTCTGGGATTATAGGAGAGTAATTGTTATTTAGGTTAATAGTCATTGGTTATTGGCAGGTAAAGTGACATTTCCAAGTACAAAGGTGACTTACAGTGGCAACATTTTAATAATTATTTTAGCATTGTTTATTTTATAATTCCTGGGGATGAACCTTTATGGTTACCCCATGGCCATTTAAGAAACCCTCACAAGAGTGTAGGTATAGATAGAAGACATCTTCTCATTTTTGACAGAGAACACTAGGTATTACATTAAGTTATGAAACTAAAAGTGTTAACAGAGAATTGTCTTATTTTGATATGCAAATTTAACATAATAAATGCTTAGCAAGTAGCAGTGACAAATAAGTGAAAAGATTTAAAGTGAACACAACAGATCATTTATTTGAAATTATTTAAATCATTTAGAGGGCACAAAATATAAAGATCTGTCATTTTTGAACTGAAGATGTTTTACTTGTAACCTTTTAAAAAAATAAATCCTAACAGCAATTTTGTGTGATTAAGCACATACAAATTAAAAGTTAAAGCTTTCAGTGTTAGCTTTAAAATACAATAAACCTTATCAGAATACTAAATAAGACACACTGAGTATTAAAATGAATTTTCCGTCTTAATGAGCTGTAGCAATTTTTTAAACAAAAGAAAGTTATCTATAATTTTGTAAACGTTCATGTTCTCCGAAATGATTGAGCTTACTACAGTAACGACAGTATTTGTATCAATGAAAACCTTTAAACAAATACAGTTTCACTTTTAATATATTTTAAGTAAAACAAAATTGACCAAGTTCAAGGAAATTAGGTGAATAATAGTGCAGGGTTTGCATCTCGGACGTAGGAGGTGGCCGTTGTGAGGATGAATGCGACCGCGTTTGAGAAGTGCCGGGGTGGACAGTGCAAGGGACAGATCTGGAGCGCCGCAGGGGTCCGAGGCCAGGAGGTTTGGGACAGGTGAAGCTTGAGGGCAAGACGCTCAGACTGGAGGCAGCTGAGAAGAGGAGAACAGCCGGGAAGAAAGTGCCAGCCGCCGGCTTCGGCCGGCGTTTTCCCGAAGAATTCCTAAGTCCTCCTCCTCCCGCACTGCGCCCCGAGACAGCGCATCTCAGCAGGCGCCTCTGCCGTCCAAGTCTCCGGGCGTGCCCGGCTGCGAACGACGTCCCCGTCTCCACGTGGCCACCGAGCACCATGCGCTGACCGTGCGAGCCGGAAGAGGACCTGGACGCTGCCTCTGCGCCCGCCTTGGGGGCCAGACCGACGCTGCGCGCCTAGGAGAAGGCAGGTGCGAGGCCTACCCTGGCGGAGTTTGCCGGCCCTTGAAATGTAGGGACAGACGTTCCTGCTCAGGATGGCGGTGTGGCTCCACGGAGACAGCGCGCCTATCCTGTACCGGTGATAACAATGCCGTTAATTTGTCACTCCTGGTGGGTGGGCTGAGTGGCGTGGAAACCCATCTTTGTACTCTTCAGGGTCCCCAGAGCAGTGCGTCCCCGACACAGCCCTCTGGGCGAATGGCTTACTTAGTTCTTGCAGCCAATCTGGGACTGACGGAGCCCACGACAAAGCCAGCACCGCTAAGGTTATCCTGCATGACAAGCCCACCAGAAAAGGCAGTGGAGGGCCCGGCCGCTCCGGGCGTCCTCCGCGCCCAGCGCCCCTCGCCCCCCTCCTCTTCCTGCCGGCCCGCCCCACTGGTCCAGCTCCCTCCCCGCCCCTCCGGCCGCGCCTCGGAGTTCAGCCTCCTTTTGTCCCGCAGGCTCCTCCCTTGAAAGGAGGCCTTGCCCTCCTCGAAGGACAACCCCTGCCGCAACTCGCAGGACTGCTTTTGAGAAATTCCTGCATGATCTGAATGTTATTTGAGCAAAGAACATACTTTGATCAGTGCTGCGATTCTGCCCTCATTAATTCTGAAAAAGTGATATGGGAGAACAAGGCACCAGAAGCATGATCCCTGGCAAGGATTTCCAGAGCCGCTCTGCCCCTGGCGTTGGGGGAGAAAGGACAGGGGTCGAGGGAGACTGACTCCACCTTCTAGCTTTTCTCAAGCAAATATTTACTTGAACACAAACCTCCCTTTTCAGAGACGCCTCTCTGCTATATCTGTCCTCCCTGGGCATCTTTATACAAGATCATTTGTTCCCTTCCCTGTAGACACAAATTCGTGAAGCTCAGTTTCTTCATGCAACAAAATGGCATTAAGCTGATGCTTGTTGAGTGACACTTGGCACTCTTCAAGTCCTCTGTCCTCATTCTGCACTCCCTGGTCTTTAAATTTTAATCCAAACCCTAATCTCTCTCACTGTGGCTTTCCTCTTTACTCCTAGGTGATCTTGTCCCGTCCTCTGCCTCAGTTTCCACCTGCTCAACAAAGGCTCCAGGCCAGACCTCTCCTCTGAGCACCAGATCCCAAAATTCAGCATGGATGTCTTGAAGGCACTTCACTACGTTTGAGATGAAAACATAAAGCCTATGCTTTTTAACACCAAACTAGATCTATCCAGAGACTCCCATCTCTAAATAAACCATCTTCTATTCTAAAGGCCAGGAACCCAAAAGTGTCTACAGTACTTCAAAAAACCTCCATCTCAGGAGATCCAGTCCATCACCAACAGTCCCACCCTAGGCTTGGACGGGAGGCAAGTCCACACTTCAAAGGGCCCCAGTCTGGTCCTAGCTATCTACATACACCGTGCCAGGAGGTGCCCACCATCCTAGATCAAGCTGTGAGTACCTTTGACCCTGGAATTCCCAGCCCACCCTCCAACCCCTACATGGGTTGATCCTCCAGAGGGGTCCCCACTGCTGGTGTGAGTGCCCCAAGGCCAAAGGTGTATCCAGAGGAAGCAGGGCATGTAGATGGAGCTAGAACGAAGCTGGGATGCCTACCAATATGCCCAAGCTTTGAGAATTCTAGGTTGGAATCTGGCCCCCAAGTTGTTATGAGGTTGTATTTGTCAAAGCAGGTGGATGAGACATATTTTATTCAACATTTTGTTACTTTGATTTAGAACTTTCAACAATTTAGGCATGTGGCACATGGGCCTCAATTTGTACCCTTCCCTGATGGAAATGTCAGCACAGTCTGGTCACTAAGACACGAACTCTTCCCTCCATAGGATAGTTTGATGGGACTCTTTCTCACATGCCAGCCCCTGGCCTAAGTCATAGTCATTGTCAGTCTAGGTCAAACACAAATCTCACCTCATTCAGTATGGAAAAGGACCTATCTTCATCCTCTACTCTCTGCTGCTCTAGGTTTTCCGGCCACCCTTCCCCACCCGGCTTCTCCTAGGTCCTCTGACCCAGGCTCCCCAGGCCCTTTGCACAAGCTGTACTATCTGTTTGGAAAGTTCAGCTGATGCTTGCCTTACTCCCAGTCAGCCCATCTCTCTGTCTTCCCCCCAAGTCTCAGACTCAGTCAAAGTCTTCTGTTACAAGCTAATAAACATATGGCTGAGTGTATCATTGTGTTTGTTGGGGGGCTGCTGACTGATGCCTGGCTTCTCCACTCTGGGCCCCCCAGGGGAGTGTCCTGCACCTCCCTGGCAGAGGTGCTTGTGTGGTCCCAGCCCACCCACCTGTCCAGGTCCATCACCAACTACCCACACCCTTTCTCTGTTCCAGCCACATTGGCCTTTTTGTTCTTCAAAAATGCCAAGTGTATTCCTTCCTCAGACCCTCTGCATGTGTGACTCTTCACCTGGGACTCTGTCCCTAATCCTATGCAGGACATACCTGCCCTTACCACTTTCTGCTCAATGTCACCACCTCACTTTGGCCTTCCAAAGTGACCCATCTGTAACAGCACTGAACCACCCCAACTCCATGCCACCCCCTCTCTGCTGACTGTCACCACAAAACGCTGGTGGTTCAGCCCTGGCCAGTTGGCTCAGAAGTAGAGCGTCGGCCCAGTGTGTGGAAGTCCCAGGTTCTATTCCCGGCCAGGGCACACAGGAGAAGCACTCATTTGCTTCTCCACCCTTCCCCCTCTCCTTTCTCTCTATGTCTCTCTTTTCCTCCCGCAGCCAAGGCTCCATTGGAGCAAAATTGGCCCAGGTGCTGAGGATGGTTCCATGGCCTCCACCTCAGGCACTAGAATGGCTCTGATTACAGCAGAGCAATGCCCCAGATGGGCCAAACATCGCCCCCTGGTGGGCATTCCAGGTGGATTCCAGTCAGATGCATGCAGGAGTCTGTTTGCCTCCCCCGTTTTCTCACTTCAGAAAAATACAAAAACAAAATAAAACAAACAAAAAAAACAATGGTGGTTCAGTTACTCTGGAGTGAGTCCTACTTGGGTTGCCTTCAGAGCACCCCTGTGGTGCCTGGACGCTACAGCAAGTGATCCCTGAGAGGTCTCCAAACTCCCCCTCTCATAGTGCACTCTTAGTATCTAGTAATCTGTCTACAGTGTCCCTAGACCCGAAGGAATGCCCAACAGTTTCCTTTATTGGGTTAGTTAAAATTAGACAACTTAAAAAACGTTTATAGGAAAACAGTCTGGCGGTTCCTCAAAAAGTTAAACATGGACTTACCATATGATCTAGCGATTTCACTCATAAGTATACAGCCAACAGACCTGAAGTAAGGTAATGAAGGTGGTGAGCAGTGAGTAAGTGCCTGAGTGCTCTACAATAACCCAGGGCAGGTGGTGTGAGAAAGAACCTTTAAAACTTACACTCCCAGGTATGTCCCAGAAAGGTATTTCATTTTTCATGGTGGGCCTGGGCCTAGAACTTGAAGCTGAAGACAAAGTTGTCTGTTCTGGGTTATCAAGAGCAGAATCAGATCTTGTGTCATTAATGGTGGTCTCAGGTAAAGCAGTGCCTGGGCCCCTCTTATCTATGGCTAGAGGTAAGGTCCAGAAACAGAGCTAAGTAGCTCCTTTCAGCATCTGGAAGCCTATTTCAGGAATTAGACAGCAGAGCCGACTTCAAAAAGCCTGTCAGTTGGCCCTGGCCAGTGGCTCGTTGGATAGAGCATTGGCCCAGCTAATGGATATTCTGGGTTTGATTCCTGGTCAAGGCACATAGGAGAAGCGACCATCTGCTTCTCCCCACTCACACTTCCCCTTTTCTCCCTCTTCTTCTTTTCTCCCTCTTCTCCTCCCGCAGCCAATGGCTCAATTTGTTCGAGAGTAGCCCCAGATGCTGAGAATAGCTCTGTTGTCATGCACCAGCCTCAGGTGCTAAAAATAGCTTGGTACTCAAGCATTGGCCCCAGATGGGGTTGCCAGATGAATCCCAGTCAGGGCACATGCGGGAGTCTACCTCACTATCTCCCTTCCTACCACACACACACACACACACACACACACACACACACACATACACACACACAAAAGCCTGTCAGCAGAGCCCAACTACAGAGTGGTACAGGGACCAGAAAGTGACCCACAGCCCTGGTTTGTTTTTACAGAACATTTGGGGAAGATCTGACCACTGAAGTGCTCACTGAGAACAGCTGGTTAGCCTACCTTACCCAGAGCTCATAGCCTTAGGGGTTGGGAGGGTAGTGTTGGCAGACCCCCAACCCCAAGTCCTGAATGATAAACCAGGCAGAACTGTAGGGAAGAACCTATCTGGGAAGGGCCTACACTCAGGGTTCGAGGCTATCCTAGATGGTGGGACCTGTGGTGCATAGGGCCAGGGCCAGTGAACAGAGACTGGGCAATGCTTGGTGCAGCAAACTCCATGGACTCATTCCTGGGTTCGAGGAAGACAGAGCTGCAAAAACGATCGAATGTTTCACTAACTCTTCTAGGTGTGTGTGGGGGAGCATTAGATATTTTGTCAGGGTTGTCTTAAAGCTGTGAGTTGCGTATGGGACCTTCACAGCTGTTTCAAGGGTTTTGAGAGCCCATGCAGCAGACAATTCTGCAGGATCAGAGGACAGAGGTAAGGAAAGTAATGCAGATGGCTAAATACCCAAGACTTCGCCACATCCACCAGGAGTGGCTGGGGAGGAATCTGGGGCCTTAAATGTTTTCTGTTTCACCTTTATTTTCTAAAGCCAGAGAGTCATTTTGTTGGCAAAACTGGTAGACTTGGCCCTGGCTGGTTGGCTCAGTGGTAGAGCGTCGGCCTGGCGTGCAGAAGTCCCGGGTTCGATTCCCGGCCAGGGCACACAGGAGAAGCGCCAATCTGCTTCTCCACCCCTCCCCCTCTCCTTCCTCTCTGTCTCTCTCTTCCCCTCCCGCAGCCAAGGCTCCATTGGAGCAAAGATGGCCCAGGCGCTGGGGATGGCTCCTTGGCCTCTACCCCAGGCGCTGGAGTGGCTCTGGTCGCAACAGAGCGACGCCCCCGAGGCAGAGCATCGCCCCCTGGTGGGCAGAGCATCGCCCCTGGTGGGCGTGCCGGGTGGATCCTGGTCGGGCGCATGCGGGAGTCTGTCTGACTGTCTCTCCCCATTTCCAGCTTCAGAAAAATTTAAAAAAAAACAAAACAAAAACTGGTAGACTTGCCTTTTTGCAGGCTGTTTTATGGTTTCTGTCAATATATTATTTATTTATTAAAAGCAATTTCTAAGCTCTCAGCTACGACAGTGAAGGCTGATGCTGCTGTTTAAGGTCAGTGAGCACAGTCAGGGCATGAGCCTCCCCTTGTCGGGACAGGTCCTCTGACAAAAACAAGTAGAGAAATGAGGCTTTTTTTTGTTTTGTTTTTGCAGCTGAGCTGGGTTGCATTAAAATGATCTTAAAACAAGGTGTGTGAAGGGTGTGTGTGTGTGTGTGTGTGTGTGTGCGCGCGCGCATATGGAGGGCTCAGCTTTACACCGCTTCCTCCTTATGCCCACCTGGGACAAGGTCGCCCCCTCCCCTCCCCTGTCCCACCCCAGGGCTATCACGCTCACCTCAGGACTGGTGTCCTGCCTGCTTGTTGTTCTGCCAGCGGGGTCCCTCCTATCGGTGCTCCAGATCTGACATCACCAGCCAAGACTTTTCTTCCCAAGATGTCTATTTGGAAAGGAATTCTCCTTGAGTACTTCTCACACACACCCTGGTACCTTTGCCAGATTCTCAAGGGAGCGGTTCCATGAGGTGGCCACCTGCCATCTGTGGGCCGAGCATGAGAACTGCAGCGTGGCTGCTGGGGAATCAGGATGACCGTACTAGTGAGCCAGCCCAGTCCCAACCACATGGTCACTCGACAAATATTTGTGGTGCTCCTGCTCCGTGCCAGGCACGGCCCTTGTCACACATGGGCCTGCCCTCATGTCTCTCAATCCAGGCCGCAGTGAAGTCCCAGGAACCCAGCCCGATGGAAGCAGACAGCAAGCTGCAGTGACCATGGCAACCCATGGCATTCCAGTCCTGCAGATCACCAGGTTTTTTTGCCTCAGTTTCCCTCTCTGCAGAATAAGGAAGGTAAAAGTAGGGTTTCTACTTCACAGAATTGTGAGAATAAGGTAACGTGTCTTCAGAACAGCATCTGCATGTCCTGTGCCCTGTGTGGGTCAGCTCTGCCTGCTTTTTAGTCTGGGTTGCTTTCGTGAGCTTTCAGTGATGCACTGAAAATGTCAGATCTGCCATTAATCCCATCTGGTGTATTTTTCCACCAAAGTGGACAAATATAACATCAAATTATATTTAATGAAAGAGCAAACTACAACATTTACATAATGAGCCCCATTTCTGTTAAAATATCATGCAGTTTGTAAAAGCAAAAGACTGGAAGCAACCCAAATTGCCATTAATGGGGCATTGGGTGAGTTATCATGAAGGAATATTAAGCAGACATGAAAAAGGAGAAAAATCTCTGCAGTGATCCGAGAGGTCCCTATGAACAGAGAAATGTAGAGGAAAGCACAAGTGAACATTATCTTTTATCCTAGACAGGCAGGGACTGAGAAGGCTGCCAGGTATCTCTCTCTCTCTCTACCTTTTTATCTATCCGTTGTCTAACTACTGTCTATTATCTATCTGTCTGCCCATCTATCTTTCTATCTACCTAAATAATCTGCTTCTATTTTAAAAGTTATCAATGGCAGACTAAGTATTTTGAAGGATGCCTCTAGAGATGGGGAATGGAAGGATCAGGAATGGAAACACAACTTCTTCATACGTGCCTTGTTTTATAGATTTGACTTGGGAACCATGCAAATATTTTACATACTTATAAAGCAAACTAATTAAAAGAAGTTAAATAAATAAATAAGTAAAAGCAACCCTCTAATATCAGAAATAAAATAAGACAAAAGAACCTATTGTGTATCCATTGGGTGGCCTGGCCATACAGAGCAGAGCTATTCCAAGTAGCTTTAAAATGTGGAAATTTGAAAGTCACTGCTAGTGGAAAATACATTAGGGGCAAAGAGAACTACAAAAAAAAAGCGAAGTCTTAGGGCTTTTCCAGTGATCTTGCTGTGGATGCTAATATTTGGAGACTGGTGTGTATATGTGATTGTCAGAGTCTGTCATTACCTGGGTCACAAGGAATGGAGTATACAAGAGAACAGGAGTGGAGCTCTGAACTTGAAAGGGAAATATCAGCATAGAATAACCAGCAAAATTAATACAAATGGATAATGCAAACATTCTGTAAACGGACTCATCATCCATCATGATCTAAGTATGTATTTGTGGGGTACTGCTCTCTGGTCCTTCTCTGTTCCTCCTGCCAACAAATTTTAGATAAACACGAAAGTTCCATGTCTACCAAAGTGACATGTATTGTTTAATGTAGCTGACCTTCAGGCCATTCTAAGAACAGAAGGTGAAATATATTATTCAAAGTTTACCTACAGTTTCTTAAAATGTCAACCACCTCCCCAACTGATCAGCTACTTCCCTTCATAAGCAACAATGAGATTATCATGATTTCTTATTTTTTACTATTAATTTTAAAGGTCAGCCTGACCAGGCAGTGGCGCAGTGGATGGAGCGTTGGACTGGGATGTGGAGGACCCAGGTTTGAGACCCTGAGGTCGCCAGCTTGAGTGTGGGCTCATCTGGTTTGAGCAAAGCTCACCAGCTTGGACCCAAGGTCGCTGGCTCGAGCAAGGGGTTACTCGGTCTGCTGTAGCCCCACGGTCAAGGCACATATGAAAAAGCAATCAATGAACAACTAAGGTGTCGCAACAAAAAACTAATGATTGATGCTTCTCATCTCTCTCCGTTCCTGTCTGTCTGTCTGTCCCTATCTATCATTCCTCTCTCTGACTCTCTCTGTCTCTGTAAAAAAAAAATAAAAAAATTTAAAGGTCAACAAAAGATATTCACTTTTCTATAGTCTTATATCATTTTAAAATTGTGAAACAGTAGGTTCAAGTTATATATGGAACTAATAAAATAAATTCTGCAGAAATCAGGGTTTTTGTGAGTTTAGGAAGAGCCCCATTCCGACTCCCTGTGGGAGGTCTGGAAGGTGCACACAGTAAGGTCACCTACTTGATTCCAACAGGTGAGTCAGGTCACATTCCCATGTACTTACCTGTGGAGCATACACAGTTCTAAAGCTGGAGTGAACTCGGATGAAAGTGACTTTAATTAATGTAATCTTTAAGTTATTTTCAAACATACCTCTGCTTTGTGACTACTCATTTCATTTGTAATTCAAAGCTTAAACAAGTGATGCATTATTTAAACACTCATGTTTAATTTGTTGAGGGAGGGTGGGGGGAGGGAGGGGCATAAAGAGAAACAAATAAAAGGTGACAGAGGGCAATTTGACTTTGGGTGATGGGTATACAACATAATCGAATGTTACAATGATGTGGAGATGTTTTCTCTAAATCTATGTACTCTAATTGACCAATGTCACCCTGTTAAATTTAATTGTCTAAATAAAATAAAATTAATTTGTTGAGGGAAAAGTCAATATTTAGTATTGAAGAATATGGCTCAAATATAAGACCTATCTAGTGGGAAGCAGAAAAGCATCAAAGGTATCATTGTACAATAATAAAAACATTAATTCACTTTTATTAAACTTTATCCTCAGGCCACCTCTCCTCCTAAGGCTAATGCACTTTTCTTTACCCTGTGTGCATGTGTGCATGAACCAGAGGCCCCCATTCAACTGCACCAGACCCCCCAGAGCACAGTCAACCAGCTGTACCCACACCCATCACTCACCACATGGGAGACCTGCACGTTGTCCATCCTGGCATTTGGGGGCCTCTGGGGAAGTGACCAGTGAAGCTCAGGGGTCCCCCAGCCAGCCCTAACTGTACCAAAAGAACCTCAGGATTGGCAGAGATTTGAAGAAAGCCTCCGACATGAAAGGCAGAAGACAATCATAAAAGAAGAACTCAGAAGGAACAGCGACAGTTCAGAGGCAAGGCAGGGGAGGAGATCCCTAAACCCAAACCATGAACTCTCAGAGGAACAGATGAAGGGGGAGCAGAACAGATGAAAAGAAGAGGACTGGAGAACCAGAAAGAACTCAGAAATTAACACCCAATAGTCAAAACTGAAACTTTTTAAAAGTCAAGGAAATCTTTCACTGATTACAACAAAAGGCAAAGAGAGAAGAAATTGAAGGAAAAACTAAGGTAGTTCAGCAGAAGAGGACCAACATCCAACTAGCAGGAATCCCAGAGTGAGGTGAGAGGGTGGGGACTGTCAAGGAACACAGGGGTTTTCCCAGGCTGGCTGAAGCACCCGGCTTTCCAGTGCCTGCCCTACAGGGTGTGTATCACATCAATGAAAATGAAAATTAGTAAGAAAGAAAACAGGGAGGGAAGACAGTATAGCACCTCATCTTCTCACACCCTCATCTCCCACCCCCTGGGGGTGCACCCACATTAAGGCACCTCCACAATATGATTTTGTTTCTTTTGGGTAAAGACCTAGGAGCAGAATTGATAAACTGCGGGGGAGAGATGTGTTAACTTTAAAAGATACTGACAAACAGCTCTCAAGGAAGCCAAACCAAGGAAGCTCATCAGTGCCTGCTATATGTCTATATACCAGCACACTCCCAAACCTATGTACATATGCACACACACATGTGTATACACATACACAAACACATACACACCAATACACACATACATATATACACATGCATACCCACATATACACATATACGTAAATACACAATGGATGTGGACATACACATATATATGCATACATGAATATACACATACATATAATACATATATACATACATAGTCACATACACATATATACATACATCAACTTTGTTAAAAGATAATTATTTTATATATACATATTTTATATACAGACATAAATAATATGTGTACTCATATACATATAGTATATACATATTATATGTAAATAATATATAAAATAGATATAATTATCTTTTAACAAAATTAAAGACTTCATTGTTTAGATCTGTTTTAGACTTACAGATAAATTACACAGAATGACAGAACTTCCATAGACCACCCCCTCTCTCCTGGACTCCCTGCAGCTATGAATGTCACTATTATTAACATTAGTAATGCGGTACTTTGTTATAATTATGAGCTAATATCAATAAATTGTTATAAATAACAGTTTAAATTAACATTTAAATTAAGTTAACATTAACATTGAAATGAATTAAATATTTAAAATATGTAAATGACTTTTTAACAAGCTTCCATTTTTTTTCCACATCTTTAGATCCATTTTTAAAAACTTTCAGTTTCTGTGGAAATACTATTTTTTTGCAGCTGGCTGGTATCTGTATACATTCTGCATGCGCAGAAAGGCAGAAAAGTGTGCGTGAGAAGGTGCAGAGTGCACCCCTACTTGGTAAATATCACAGGGCAGCGCCCGGTGGAGACAGCTGCCGTGCGGTACCAGTTCCCTAAGCTCCGATGCACCCAGCTGCAGAGTTCAAGGACATGTGTCTGCCTCTCATGCCAGAGAATTCTGCATGCCAGCTTGAAGATTTTTTTGGATCTATTACATAAAACCTTTGTTTGCTTTCCTTCAAGATAGTGAAAGACTCATATTGTACTTGAGTACTCAACACCCGGCAAATACATGTTATACACGGTTACTACCAACGTCCTCTGATTTACCACCAACCTGGAGAATCCCTGTCTGTCTTCTGAGTGTCACTCATCTGTTATCACAGAAACCAGACAGAAGGGCCATGCATCTCAGAGATGAGATGATTAACAATCCCCGGTGCACAGTGGACAGCTTGTATGGCTAACTAAAAAGAAATCAATAGGAACATTAAAATAATATATATATATTTTTAATTTGGGATTTTAGTTCTTCAATTTGCAAGGCAAAACAAAAGCCTGTGCAAGCAACTGTCATGATATTTGTATCAGTATTACTTATTAAAAGCAAAATTTAGTGTCAAATATTTTCAAACTCGTATGTACTCTTTCCAACAAACCCTAACTACTTGCAGGGTATTTATGACATGTTTTAAAGCAATAGTTTAAAATATTTTAACCTACAGCCCCAGTGGGTCCATAGTTCCAGGATGGTCTCTTCAATAGTAGTCAGGACAAGCGTCATGGCCCCTCTGTGATGATGTCCTATTCCCTTCCCAGCACAGACAATGGCAGGCCCACCAGGATGAATAGTGCCAGCTGACGGGGGCTCTCCCTAGCAACTCAAATGTACAGGAAGAATGGAGTGCCCCCAAATGGCAACTGGCACAAGAAATTGCAAATGGCCATAGGTCAGAGGTAGGAAGAGAGAGAGAAAGAAATAGCAATTGTGAGAGAGAAATAGTCTAGCTTAGAAAAACCTTACATTTTTCTAAGCTAGACTATTCATGAAGCATCAGATCATGGGCCATGTGCCAACAAATGAAAACCATCACAAAAAGCCTCATTACAAGGGAATTCAGAATATTAAGAGTCAATTTTTAAAAAAGATGAATTCTTCAACCTCTCTGAGAATTCATCTGTTTTCCTTTCCTTGACTACATAGACTCTAATTAACCACATTATATCAATAAAATTTAACTTATTCTTACATTTTTCAGAGTAGACTATTATCTAGTTACAAAGTGACATATCTTAAGTCTAAAATCTCCACAAAGTGATCTGTGCTTATAGGGAAAGTATGAGGAACTAATTTAGCATGCATTCTGGCCAAGCTCCTACTGGCAAAATATTTTTTGCAATACTGGTAATACACATTCTAAAATTAAACATAAACTCATCAGTAAAGTACGGCTTAATGGAAGATTCTTTAAAAATATGATTCATATTTTCCCTGGAAACCTACGAGAGATAAAAGTAAATAAAGATGAAGCCCACATATAAAGCAAAGAGTAGAGCTCAGATGAGAGGAGTATAAATAAAATAAAATTGCACTTAAAAAATTTAGATATAAAATTGCAATAATAGTCATTCAATATAAATATTTCAGAAGACATGTCTATTTATACTCCTTGTACTAATGTTAAACACTCTTTGGCAAAGACAAATTAAATGAATATTGAAGATAAAAATCTATTTGAAAATGCTAACTAAAAATCTTGAACTTGAGGTGTGTAAGATTGTGTGAGTGTGTAGTGTGAATGTATGTATGCATAAAAGTATTTTGTGTATGAGAGAGCATGTGTGTGTGTGATAGGCTGCATAGAAAACATTTTCTTATTTCAATTGATGTTTTCTATGAGAAAAGCCTCCTATGAACAGGGCCCCCATTTGGAAAGCAGAACAAGGCAGACTTTATTATGGGTCATGAGAATCCAGCATGTTCTGCTTGATCTTACTGCTACACACACATTCTTCCCACTTAGAAATGGGGAAATCAAGGGCATTCTGGCTCCTTCTAATGCAATAGAGATATTGAGACCAAGCAGTTAATAGTTTATGACAAAGGACCACAAGCCTCCCCACCCCCCATATCAGTACAAAATTAGGAAAGTTCCTAAGAGTTAATGCTTTAGAAGAATACTGCTAAGTTTTTTCCTTGCTACTGTACCCAAGTGCCCAATGTCTCCCTGATTCCTTACATAATCTGAGACTGCCCCAAATTTATCAACACAAAAGAAGTCTGTCACCTTTTAAGTCACCCCAAATTGTGATAAGATGTGAAAAACAAATGCCTACAAAAGCATCTTAGATTATTGGTAAAACATTTCCATATCTTATATATCCAGAAAAAGATCTTCAATAGCAAAAAGATGTCAAGGAATTTTTCATCTAGGATGAAGCTATTCATTGAATGGGTATCTGAAAGTAAACACACTAGACTGCTAAAGGAAAAAAAAAATCTATTTCTTTCAATGAATTAGAAACAATAACCATAGAAGAAATACACCATTCTCTTAAAAATTCTAAGCCTATCTAAAACCTTCAACTTCTAAAAAATAAAAACTCTTCAATTTCTGACCTTCCATTCTCCCTGTCTTAACAATAAGCAATGCCTGTTCTAAACCTTTCTTAAAAGAACTTCAAATTGAAATATAATTAATTGGAAAAAAAACAAGTGCTTCTACCAAATCTCGCACAACATGTTTACACAGTGGCAGGTGAGAAAAAAGCCAAACTATAAATGCAGCAGCCGAGGGCATCTGCCTGGATTCGGAGCTCATCTGACATCAGGATTGCTATCCTTGGTATGAGATTTTATTGTCTAATGGCATGATGACATTAATGTCACAGTCTTGTCAATTTGGTTCAACCCTAAAAGAAGTTATTAAGGACTTACTAAAGATCAACTGAGGAATTATCTCCTAACCTGTCTGGAACAGTCATACACATATACATACATACATATATCTATACATACACACATCATATACATATACATATACATACACACACACAGAACTATCACCTAATTCCAGATTCAGAAGGAAGTAGCAGTTCATAGCACATTACTATGATTCAAAAACCTTCAAAACTTACAGGTAATAATTGTCGTCATTGAATCCAACCACAGGGGAAGAAAAAAATACATTGCAAGAATACGGCATTTGTCACAAGAGAAAAAAAATAGCAATTGACATACTATCTTCTGGAATCTGTTGTTTCACAAGATCAAAACTTATATTTTTGGAAAACATTTCTGGACAAGAAGGGCAAGCCAGAATGCTGTCTCAAGGGTGTGTCCTGAGCAGGTGCCTTCAGTTCTTCCTGGCCCGACCCTGAGGGCACGCCCTTGTAGGTGATAATAAAGGAGCTCCTTCAGCAGGGGCAGGGGGTACAGGTAGCGTTCCTTTTAGCAAAGCAACCCAAAAGTGAAAGAATGATGATTAATGTGAGCAGTGTTTACAGGCTCTGTCTAGTGAAGCACTCCATTGACATCTACTTAACAGGAAGAGAGATAGTGTGATTTGAGCTGCAGGACCCTGGAAGCCTCATATCCCATCCAGTTATGATGGGACTGGTATGACCGAATTTGTCCCTGCTGGTAGAAGCTCTTCTAAAGAACCAGAAAAGACTAAAAGAAGCCTAGTTTAGTATTAGCTTGTAAAATACACTCAGATTTGATGCTTCGGATGCCGGATGGGTTAAAAAATTAAATTCTCCTGGAAAATTGATCATCAAAGAATTTAAGTTCAAAGTTTAGTATGTGCTCAGCTAGAAAATGAAACTGTATAAATGTACTGTGTTTGTATAAGGACAAGGGATGAAGCTGACTGCATAAACCAGCGTAGTATTAACTGGCATTAAAAAACAGAACCTACAGTGAGCAGCAGGCAGTGTTCCTTTTGCTGTGTTTATTATTAAGCATGTGAGGACTCTGTTTTTGAGCAATGTCCTTTGTACAGGATCTTTTGGGGGCATCGTGCGCTGTCCCATGCACCATGCTTTATTCCTGTATATAGACATGTGCCACCACGATGACTCGACATGTGTGTTCTTTTATTAGGTCAAACCCCACTTAATCATTGTTTTATCTGTCCCATGAACACAAGGATTTCTTTAAAGGTTGTCATCTCACTGATGTTCTGTGAACTTTATCACTAAAGATAATACAACAGGCAATAAAGTCTAGAAAATCTCTAGGTACTGAAGTCATGTTTCATTGAGGTAAAATGATTTGGTATTTCTTCTAGGCTTCAGTCACACATACATAGATCCTTAACTAGATGAACTGCGCACAATAATACCTCAGGGTTTGCAGGCTGTCCTTTAAAGCTGAGTCAGAGAGGAAGAAAGGGCTGGAGAAAATGCTGAAGGACCAGGACTGGCCAAGGAATTAGCTCATGAGTTTACAAAGTGAAAGGTTATTAGACATAAGGCTCTAATCATCTCTTACTATTATTATTTTTTTTATCACAAGCAGAACAAGAAGAAAAACCCTCAATCATCCTACATGCGGGTGTTTTGGGGCAGGGACACTTAGATGATTATGTGGTGTTGTGAAACGTCTTCCACTTGCTGCATTAATAGTAAAATAAATCATGTCGGGGAAGTTAAGCTGTGCTTGTGTTCTTTGCTTGAAACAATGGCACCAAATTGCCACTGAGGGTTGTAAAATTTGAGTTGGTCCCAGGTTGAAGAAAAAGATGCTTTGCTAAGCTGAGTCACTGGAGCCAGAAATGAGCTGTCCCCCAAGTGGAGGTTCTCACAGCACTTAACCCTGCAAACCAGAGGGGCCATGAGCCCCGCAGAGCCAGATGTCTGTGGCTAGTGAATAATGGGTTAAATAGTTTAGGCTTGAAGGCGGGTGTGGGTGGGGTTAAGTGTAGCCAGAGTGAGACAGCCCCCTTATGCCCCCCCCCATGACAGGGCCAGTTAGGAGTTGGCAGTCATTTAAATTATTTGTTGCCTTTTAAGTTAAAAAGGGGAAAACTAGATCTCTGGTTAAAAAAACAAACACACCCAAAAAAACGGTCTTCATACTATTTGGTGTCACATTTAGATGCTGGTTATTTTGGGAATATTCGGATGAATCCAGGTGGGGTGCTCTCAGTCATGAGAAGTAAGACATTGTTTGGCTCAAGAAGGGAGCCAGTCACTCCTCAAAATTCACAATTTCTTTAAAAGTGCTCATACTATTCTCAATGCAAAAGAAAAGAAACCCAATTCCACAAACACAACATTTCCGATTCATTAAGACAATGTTTGATAATGACTGTATCTCATGGGCAGCAGGTTCTCCCTCTTGTTGAGAAACTCCCCGTCATCTCATGGTGAGATGACAGCCACCTCAGGGCTCCCAGGGGGATGAGCTGAGCTAATGTTGGTAGAAGCCCTGCCTGAGCTGTCTCTCTCCTTATCCTAAACTGAGAAGCTGGATGGTTAAGTATGATTTCTTTCAGTGATCTATTTTTACTGCTGCTCACAAGACAGACTCAAGAACTGTAAATCTAGCTGCTCAGACACCTCAGCTTTTAGATTCTAAGGAAGTAGAAAAATCAATGTCCAAGCTACCAAAAAGATACCCAAGAGTGATAGAAAAAATCTTGGCTAGGGATACCACGATAATAAGACTATGAGGCAGAGTAACTTTTTTCACTATGAAATTTTAGGGGAAATTGCCATTGTTCTTTAATTTCACATATGAGCCTAATAGACTGGTACAGGAAAGATACTAGAAAGTTGTATAGATCTCAGACATTGTGCAATGTGTGGGGCGATCACAATTAAAGGTCAAGGTTTCCAAATGTCAAGTGAAGGCTTAGAAATTTCAAGTGATAATTCCAAGTGGATATAAATTCAGGGGTGTGTGTGTGTGTGTGTGTGTGTGTGTGTGTGTGTGTGTGTGTGTGTACTTCAAAGTTTTGGAAGCCAAAGAAGTATGTTTTCCACAACACTTAGGAAAAACATCTTAGCATAGGTTAAAAATAAAAGGAGGCAGTCAACAGAAACACTTGAGGCCAGAAGGGAACGGCAAGAAATATTCAAAGTAATGCAGAACAAGAGCCTACAACCAAGACTACTTTATCCAGCAAGGCTATCGTTTAAAATTGAAGGAAAAATAAAAAGCTTTCCAGACAAAAAAAAAACTCAAAGAATTTACTACAACCAAACCAAGGCTGCAAAAAATGCTAAGGGGCCTGTTGTAAATAGATCAAAGGAGAAAAAGAATATAGCAAAAGAGGAATACAGTTTTAAAGAATAAAATGGCAATAAACAATTACATATCAATAATAACCTTAAATGTAAATGGATTAAATGATCCAATCAAAAGACATAGGGTAGCTGCGTGGATAAGAAAACAGGACCCATACATATGCTGTCTACAAGAGACACACCTTAAAACAAAAGATGCACATAGACTGAAGATAAAAGGATGGAAAAAAATATTTCACGCAAATGGAAATGAAAAAAAAGCTGGGGTAGCAATACTTATATCAGACAAAATGGACTTTAAAACAAAGGCTATAGTAAGAGATAAAGAAGGTCACAACATAATGATAAAGGGAGCAATACAACAGGAAGATATAACCATTATAAATATCTACACACCTAACATAGGAGTACCTAAATATATAAAGCAGACTTTGATGGATTTAAAGGGCGAGATCAATAGCAATACTATAATAGTAGGGGATTTCAATACCCCACTAACATCACTAGATAGATCCTCAAGAAAGAAAATTAACAAAGAAACAGCAGACTTAAAGGACATACTAGATCAAATTGATTTAATAGATATCTTCAGAACCTTTCACCCTAAAGCAGCAGAATATACATTCTTTTCAAGTGCTCATGGTACATTCTCTAGGATAGATCACATGTTGGGGCACAAAAGCAGTCTCAACAAATTTAAGAAGACTGAAATCATACTGAGCACTTTGTCTGATCACAATGGCATGAAACTAGAAATCAACCACAATAGAAAAACTGAAAAATACTCAAACACTTGGAAATTAAATAGCATGTTATTAAATAACAAATGGGTTAACAATGAGATCAAAGAAGAAATTTAAAAATTCCTAGAAATGAACGATAATGAGCATACATCAACTCAAAATTTATGGGACACAGCAAAAGCAGTCCTGAGAGGGAACTTCATAGCATTACAGGCATACCTCAAGAAGCTAGAAAAAGCTCAAATAAGCAACTTGATCCTACATCTAAAAGAACTAGAAAAAAAACAGCAAGTAAAGCCCAGAGCTAGTAGAAGGAAGGAAATAATAAAGATCAGAGCAGAAATAAATGACATAGAGGCTAAAGAAACAATACAGAGGATCAATGAAACCAGGAGCTGGTTCTTTGAAAAGGTAAACAAGATTGATGAACCTTTAACCAGACTCACCAAGAAAAAAAGAGAGAGGAGTCAAATAAATAAAATTAGAAATGAGAGTGGAAAAATAACAACTGACACAACAGAAATACAAAATATTGTTAAGAAAATACTATGAAGAACTGTATGCCAAAAAACTAGACAACCTAGATGAAATGGACAAATTCCTTGAAACATATAATCCTCCAAAAATTAATCTGGAAGAATCAGAAAACCTAAACAGACCAATTACAACAAATGAGATTGAAACAGTTATCAAAAAACTCCCAAAAAAGAAAAGTCCTGGGCCTGATGGCTTCACAAGTGAATTCTACCAAATATTCAAAGAAGAACTAACTCCTATCCTTCTCAAGTTATTTCAAAAAATTCAAGAACAAGGAAAACTTCCAAGCTCCTTTTATGAGGCGAGTATAATTCTGATTCCAAAACCAGGCAAAGACAACACAAAAAAAGAAAATTATAGGCCAATATCCCTGATGAATTTAGATGCTAAAATCCTCAACAAAATATTAGCAAACCAGATCCAGCAATATATGAAAAAAATCATATATCATGATCAAGTGGGATTTATTCTTGGGAGGCAAGGCTGGTACAATATTAGCAAATCAATTAATGTGATTCATCACATAAACAAAAGGAAGGAGAAAAACCATATGATAATTTCAATAGATGCAGAAAAAGCATTTGATACAATCCAGCACCCATTCATGATCAAAACTCTCAGCAAAGTGGGAATACAGGGAATATACCTCAACATGATAAAGGCCATCTATTTGACAAACCCACAGCCAACATCATACTCAATGGGCAAAAATTAAAAGCAATCCCCTTAAGATCAGGAACAAGGCAGGGGTGCCCCCTTTCACCACTCTTATTCAACATAGTTCTGGAAGTCCTAGCCACAGCAATCAGACAAGAAAAAGAAATAAAAGGCATCCAAATTGGAAAAGAAGAAGTAACACTATCATTATTTGCAGATGATATGATATTGTATATAGAAAATCCTAAAGTCTCAGTCAAAAAACTACTAGACCTGATAAATGAATTCAGCAAGGTGGCAGGATATGAAATTAATACTCAGAAATCAGAGGCATTTTTATACACTAACAATGAACTGTCAGAAAGAGAAATTAAGGAAGGAATCCCCTTTACCATTGCAACCAAAAAAATAAAGTACCTAGGAATAAATTTAACCAGGGATTTAAAGACTTGTACTCATAAAATTATAAAACATTGATAAAAGAAATCAGGGAAGATACAAACAAGTGGAAGCATATCCTGTGCTCAGGAATGCTGGTTAGGAAGAATAATCATCATTAAAATGTCTATATTACCCAAAGCAATTTATAAATTCAATGCAATACCAATTAAAATACCAATGACTTACTTCAAAGATATAGAACACATATTCTAAAAATTTATATGGAACCAAAAGAGAACACGAATAGCCTCAGCAATCTTGAAAAGGAAGAATAAAGTGGGAGGTATCACACTTCCAGATATTAAGTTATACTATAAGGCTATTGTACTCAAAACAGCCTGGTACTGGCATAAGAATAGGCATATAGATCAATGAAACAGAACTGAGAACTCAGAAATAAACCCACACTTTTATGGACAACTGATATTTGACAAAGGAGGTAAGAGCATACAATGGAGTAAAGACAGCCTCTTTAACAAATGGTGTTGGGAAAATTGGACAGCTACCTGCAAAAAAATGAAACTAGACCACCAACTTACACCATTCACAAAAATAAACTCAAAATGGATAAAAGACTTAAATGTAAGCCGTAAAACCATAAGCATCTTAGAAGAAAACATAGGCAGTAAAGCTCTCTGACATCTCTTGCAGCAATATATTTGCCAATTTATCTCCACAGGCAAGTGAAATAAAAGACAGGATAAACAAATGGGACTATATCAAACTAAAAAGTTTCTGCACAGCTAAAGACAATAAGAACAGAATTAAAAGACAAACTACACAATGGGAGAATATATTTGACAATACGTCTGATAAGGGGTTAATAACCAAAATTTATAAAGAACTTGTAAAACTCAATACCAGGAAGGCAAAGAATTCAATCAAAAAAATGGGTGAAAGAAATGACTAGACACTTCTCCAAAGAGGACATACAGATGGCCAATAGGCATATGAAAAAATGATCAACATCACAAAACCACAATGAGATATCACCTCACACTAGTCAGAATGGCGCTCATCAACAAAACAACACAGAATAAGTGCTGGCGAGGATGTGGAGAAAAGGGAACCCTCCTGCACTGCTGGTGGGAATGCAGACTGGTGCAGCTACTGTGGAAAACAGTATGGAAATTCCTCAAGAAATTAAAAATCGAACTACCTTTTGACCCAGCTATACCACTTTTAGGAATATACCCTAAGAACACCATAGCACTGTTTGAAAAGAAGAAATGCACCCCCATGTTTATGGCAGCATTGTTCACAATAGCGAAGATCTGGAAACAGCCCAAGTGTCCGTCAGTGGACGAGTGGATTAAAAAGCATTGGTACATATATACTATGGAATACTATTCAGCCATAAGAAATGATGACATCGGATCATTTACAACAACATGGATGGACCTTGATAACATTATACTGAGCGAATAAGTCAATCAGAAAAAACTAAGAACTATATGAATCCATACATAGGTGGGACATAAAAATGAGACTCAGAGACATGGACAAGAGTGTGGGGGTTACAGGGTGGGGGGAGGAGAGGGAGGGGGTTGGGGGAGGGGAGGGGCACAAAGAATACCAGTTAGAAGATGACGGAAGACAATTGGACTTTGGGTGATGGGAATGCAGCATAATCAAATGTCAAAATAACCTAGAGATGTTTTCTCTGAACAGATGTACCCTGATTTATCAATGTCACCCCATTAAAATTAATTTTAAAAAATAAAATAAAAAGAGGCGGGAGTCCTTCCTGTCTATGATGCATCTGAGACAGGCAAACTCTTTACCTTATTCCCCAAAACCATGGCCTCAGATTTCATGTTTTGCTCTTTAGAATACAGTGTGGATAATTCCCACCACCTCTGCACCTGATACTAGTTACATGGAAAACACAAACCACGCTTGAAACAACTTGACCTTAGCTATCAGGCAGTTCCACAATCATTGCCCTGATTGACCTATATACTCTTAGAAGGTAGTAACTGCACTCCTGGGCATGCATCCTACAGAAATGAAAACTTACGTACACAAAAATATTAATACACCAGTGTTCTCAGCAGTTTTTATTCATTACAGCCCCAACTGAAATCAACTCAGAAGTCCTTCCGGGGGTGATGTTAGTTAAACAAATGGTGGGTACACCCACACAATAGGCTCAGCAATATAAAGGGACAACTTGGGTAGATCTCAAGGGTGTTGTGTGCAGTGAAAACAAGCCAATCTTAAAAAAGTGACATACTTAGTAGACTGACTATGGTGGTAGACACACAAAGGACACAGGTGATGAACTTGTACAGCGTTAAACACACACACACACACACACACACACACATGCACGCACACGCAGTCCCTCGAGCTACTATTAACAGAATACCATAGATTGGTTTATATCTTCCAGCAATTTATATCTTTCTAGTTCTGGAGGCTGGAAGTCAAAGATCAAGGTGTTGGCAGCTTTGGTGTCTGGTGAGGGCCCACTGGTTCATAGGTGGTGACTTCTTGCTGTCCTCACATGATGGGAAGGGCGGGGAGCTCCCTGGGGTCTCTGTCATGAGAGCGCTGATACCATTCACAAGGGCCGCATTCATGAGTTACTAAAGGCCCCACCTTTGTGGGTAACACTCAGGAGAGGGGAGAGACTCTGGAGCTCAGGCCACGCTCCAGACGTCGCTCAAGGGGATGAAACAGCTCACCACATGGAACAGGCTGAATTCAGCAAGCATGAACTCCTGGATCTTCCGTCCTCCCTCTTTCCAGGGAGTGTATTGGGCCAGGCTCTCAGTGAAGACACACGGTAGGACTATGTCCCAATGAAGGGACACCTTCCCCTGTGGGTCTCCCTCTTTCTGAAACAACTATGGGAAGCAGACCTGCCAACTGGGAAGGAGCAGGCTGCGTGGCTCCAAGGCAGTGTGGATGGGGGGTGCCGTGCCTCATGTGTTATCCAGGAATGTCAGCTGCCTGTACTTGGGACTGTGAGGCGTAGGGCGGGAAGGCCTCCACTCCACAGGGAGCAGGGCTTGGGTGGGAGGGATGGTTTCCGCCAGCTCTGTCTGGGCAATGCAGGGCATCTTCTGAATAACTGTGTTGACTGCATCACCACACACAAGTACAATCATGTGCCCCTGTCATTGCAAAAGAGGGATCCCTTTGATGTTGATACACTCAAGCCAGACATAAAAGCTGATGAGATGAAGCAGCCAGTCGCCCAGCCATCTCCCCTTCTGTCAGAATTGCTTTTAATGTGTGTGAAAGGACTGTTCAGATGGATGCCTCATGTGGTTGTTAGTGATTGCTATGTGGTCATCTGACTTCACCAAGAAGCACAGGGTGTTTATGATGTGAGTGTATGAGACACTCACCACCCCTACTTCCTGTGGAGTATACTGGAAGGCTGACCATGTGCAGGAACCAGGCAGGCCTGGTGCACCCAAGAAGGTGCTCAGCCGTTGTTGAATGTGAAATGAATGAGCCTTTTACTGGCCATCTTAACTGCTACCCAATGCTACTAAAAATATGACTCACGTGGCTAAGACATTCTCAGAGTTCAGATCCTTAGAAGATTAGATAACATTTCACTTGTTGCACAACTTTAAAATGACCAACCCTAATATACATACATCAGAATATCTAATTTAATAGTTGGTCAATAAGGAATTGTTCCAGACCACTGGCCCAAAGAAATCTCTGGCTACTTTCCCTTCTCTGGCCACTCATCTTGTTTCGTGTCTGTTCTCTTCATCTTAGTTTTGCAAAAAATCCTAAATGTACCTTTTTTGCTGCCTTTTTTTAAAGTTTCTGAGACCTCACAGGACATTTCAAGTATTCCAAACGTTTTACAGGCTCCAGACTGTAGAGAAATCAAAATGTCATTGGCAACAGGAAATATAACTGCTCTCAAAATATCTCTAACACATCAGTTTGAGAACGGGCAGTTTGAGAAAAGGCCAATGATTGGAAAACACAGGTCACAGCACCTTTTATTTGTTGTTAAACAAACTGATGGGACACGAAATATACTCATCTTCTCCAAACAGTCTTAATTCCTTCCAAATTCCAATGGCAAAGTCACTGATGCCACTTCGAGTAGGGAACCCATGAGTTTCCTGCCTTAGGACACTGCAGCTGGACAAAAACCATGTGAAGTCCGTGAATCAGCCTCCCACACCTGGATTCTCCAAAGCAGTTTCCTGTGGGACACAGTGAGGTGGCACCTGGCACAGAGAACACATCCCATGGGACAGCGGAGTCAGAAGCCCAGTCCCTTTCTGCCCACGGAGCTTGGAATTCAAGTCTCTGAACTGGGGTCCAGCTCTGCAGGGTTCCCATCATCTCGTGGCCCAGAACTACACAACAAAATGAATTCTCATGATTTATAACCATGATTGATCCACAGAGCCTGGTGGCCACAAAGGCTTGATCTAACTTCCTCTTAGGATTACAGCTGTGCACCTGGGATCAGTTAAAAAATAAAGTATTTCCATCAGTAAAGTGATAAAGGTGCAGAACAATCTACAGGCACTGACTCTCCACTGAGGAGAACATGGTGCTCTGGTCCCCCAGTTTCTTACATGCACATTCAGAGCAACTGTCTTAACGCAACCAGAACTCATTCTGCCTCAGAGAGTAAGACTCAACCCATTTACAGAACACTCAGAAGTAAACTGCATTTTTTATTTGGAGTTCTCGCTTATTATAACAAGAAGTATTATTATGCATCTGTTCTTTAAATAAACAGTGATAGTACACCAGGCCACACAACCTAAATTAGGCTCTTTAAAAACATTTGATGCATTCTTACTCTAGGCACAAAAACAACTTCTTTAAAAAAATAAAACTGTGATTTAAAAGGCCTTTGTTTCATAGGGAAGAAGAATAAAAGATAAACGCTAGTGTATGTTCAATCATGTTTGGATTATTTTCCTTGGTCATTCGCCCTTTATATTCCACAAATGCAAGAAGAAATTGTCAGTGATTTATAAAAAAGTATCTTAGGAATCCTGGCATTCTGGATGATTCTGTGAATATCTAGACCCCTTATATTTAGAGAATGGAGACAGTATTTTTAGAAAATCTATCACCCCTCGCCCAAGTTACTTTGATGAAAGTATTATGTAAAAAGCAGTTAATTATATATATAAATAACATAAAAATAATTATCATAAATTAAAAAGTCAATCTCCCACACTTTGTTCAAATGAGGGGAGAACTTGGGAGTGTATGACTGAGCCATGTGAGTAATGGGGACTCTGAAGGCCCCTGCCACCTGCTTCCTGGCTGATGGATCTCCTTAGTTCACGAAAGCAGGTATTGCACAAAACAGATTCTAGCCCCATCTTCAAAATCTTGCTATTTGGAACACAGTGAAGTGCTGAGAAAATTCATTTTGAATAATAAATCATTCTTAACCTCTCTGGCAACACACGGTAACTCTGGCCTCACGTCCACACGACTTACTCACATTCAGTATTTCTTCAAGAGGGTCTCCTGCATCATATAGGATCAAGGACAAAAAAAAGGCAAATTCATCATTTCATTCTGCACAGCGTTAAAAAAAAATATGAGGAAAGTAAAAGTCAGAGTTCTTTCTTTTTCCCTGGCTGAGCAGCAGGAGGCTGGCTGTGGGCGTGTTTCGGCCTCGCCCACTGTCTCTGAAGTGGGTACACGTGTGAAAGGCGTGTCCCCAGGAAGCAGAGCTGGTTGGTCCTCAGCCCGTATATTAGGGGCAGTGATGCTTCTACGAGTGGGCTCACCTCTGCTTTCAGGAGTGCCTGGCAGGAAACAGCAGTACCATGGTACTTCACAGAAACCTATGCTTTCCAAATGTACTTAGCGTTTTTACAGAAACCTGGTCTTGAACCACATCAACCTTTGGAATTAAAGTTTAAACAGAAAGGAGCATGAATTTCTTCCCTGTTCTTCAGTTCAGGGAATTTTGGCCGAGCCTCAGACATGATAAATATATCTGATGGCAGGGACTCCACAGCTGAAGGTGGCACCAGCAGGGAGGGCACCAGACGTCCTTGTTGCATACAACTGTGTATCCCTTTGCATTGGGGCAATTGTTAAGAACTGGACATGGACTGTTAGTCCTACAGTGCAAACGACTTCAGCATGTTAAAAAAGCAAACAAAAAAACAACCCAATATAGACGCAAGCAGAGTCTTGAAAACATAATATATGCTTGAAATAAAGTTAAAAATTTTTTTAAATGAACCTGAAAATCAATTCACATATTAAATTACTAAGAGACCTTTATGCCTGAGTCAGCAACCTCACATGACCCCTTGACCGTGATGACCTTGAAGGCCAGAGGAGGGCAGTGGGCTCTTACAACCATCTTCTCACACGTGGTTTTAGCCCAAAGTTGTGAAACAAATTCAACTCAATTCAGATTTCAAAAAAGAGATTCACTGTTATTTTAACTTCTACTTGCTCACTTGCAAAAGATATCCAGAAACAAGGAGAAAGCTGCCTGTCACTGCAGCTTGTTGCCACACGTGAAGACTATGTTTTGATATAGTAACTGAATTCTCAAGGAAAAACAAAACGAACTGCTTATGCTCCCAATAACATAGCACTCGCCTCTTAGGATCCCACTTCTATTTAAGTCCCACTTCGCCTGGTATGTGTCCACAGCCCGACTAGCTGCCTGGCGGAGGCAGTGCCGGCAGCCTGCTCACATCCACCACCAACCTGCCAGGGCTCACGTCCTGAATCAAGCTGGCGGGCCAGAACGGCTGCTGGGGGATTTGGAGATAGTTCTGCAAAAGCTAAGTCAACCTCACTTACATCGCAATGTATGATTCTTTTTTTTCCTTCGTTTGGTATCCAGCAAACCAATCTCAACAATAAACAGAGAACCCTGTCTGAGGTTCCCTCTGAAAAGTCTGCCGCCAGGAGCCTCAGTAGCTGTACATCTGCTGCTGCTGCTCAGCCTGCACCTGGGGCTGCGCCGCCTGTGGCGGGGGCGCCTGTGGCTGTGGCGCCGGCAGCACGTCAGTCTGGGGCACTGCCCGCCATGTGAGCGGGTGCTGCTCACTGAGCTGGTTGCCCAGGGGTGTGATGGAGTTGACCAGTGTGGTCAGATTGATGAAGTGCGCCACTGACTGCGGGTTCGAGGTTTCTGGCTGGGGGTGCATCTGGATGTCGTTCTGGCGGTTGTGCAGCATGGCCGAGCCACTGACAGTGTCAAAGGTCACGGTCAGGATCGAGTTGTCCAGCTGCAGTTGACGTTCTGGGGTGGTGAGGTGTCCAACGGCTACCGGCTGGAGGTTGGTAAACTGAGTCCCAGCAGCAGTAGTGATGGGCGTCACGGTGATGTTGGTCAAGCCAACTGAGCTTGATGGAGTGGTCACATTTGGGTCACCCAGAGTCACCACCACCTGGAAGAGACATAGACAACGTAAGTTAAACAGTTTCTGTAAAATGGGGGACGACAAGAGTTTCCCTTGCCCCGTGTGTGACGTAGGCAGTGTTATCATGCTGAATAATCATATGCCCAAAGGAGACGGGCAAGGTATCTTTGGGTAAAAGACTAAATCAGATTACTTTTGTCCTCAAACAATAACTCTAGTGAAAAAGAGAAACAAGTCACCGACATGATCTTAGAGGTCAATAGGTAGAACTGAGAAACAAATGATTTCACTGGCTGGAAAAAAACAGAGAAAAGTTAAAACAAGAAAGACAGAGTGTATACTCTTCATGGTATGTTCACTCCTCTGAAGCGCCTTGCTGTTGGTCAATGAAAATCTCAGCTAGAAAGCTAAAAGGGCCATGAACAAGTCTGCAGTAGTGACAGCTAATAAGTAACAAAGCAGCTTTCTTCCTCGTGCACACAGATGAAAGAAAGGCTAAATAAGTGTAGGATGTCTGTGTGGTTCGGACACGCTGTAGGAAGGGGGCCCCAAACTGGAGGGATGGAGGAGGAGCAGATCAGAAGATCTCACTGAAGATCGCAGACTGGCTGACCTCGTATGGCCTGACCTTCCTCTGCCCTCTCTGGACGGCTCCCGCGGTCTGCAGGGCCCGCTCTCCCTGACTGGTGGGCAGGTGCACTGGCCCCACTTCCGCAATGAAGGGATGCACATAGGCCATTTACAATCTCCCCATTCCCAACCCCAGAGCTGGCTCTCCTGAACATTCAGAATGTTGTGCCACTGCTCACAAAGCCAAGTGTGGCTTGGGCTACACCAGGAACCACTCAGGTGGGAGAGTGCTGAGGTGAAAAACGGGCATGTGCTGAAGGCACCCACAGGCTCAGGAGACAGGGGAGGGTGCAGGTAGACGACCCCCCACGCCCTGTGCCCGGGGCAGCTGCCCCCCCCCACGGCAACGGCGACGGGGCCCCAGCACAGGAGCAACGACCTGCTGGATGCTCTGTACCGCAGAGTCAGTCTCATCGCCCACGCTGCCTGTGTACACGGGCTCCTTCTCCGAGTACTCGCTGAAGGTCGCGTCCTCTGGCACATGCGCCCCCACCTCCTCCTCTGGCTTCTGCTTCCTCTTGTGACTCCTCTTGCTGGCTTTCACGGGCTTCCCTTCTGCCAAATCCTCCTGCTCCAGGCCCAGTTCAGGCTGCAGGAAGAGAAGTTTCAACAACACGTGGGTCACTCTGGCCAGTTGGCTCAATGGTAGAGTGTTGGCCTGGCATGTGGAAGTCCCGGTTTGAGTCCTGATCAGGGCACACAGGAGAAGCACCCATCTGCTTCTATACCCCTTCCCTCCCCCCCTCTTCTCCTCATGCAGCAAAGGCTTGAATGGTTTGAGCAAGTTGGCACCTGGGCACTGAGGATGGCTCCTTGGCCTTGCCTCAGGCACTAAAATAGCTCAGTTGCCAGAGCAATGGAGCAATGGCCCCAGATGGGCAGAGCATTGCTCTGTAGGGGGCTTGCCGGGTGGATCTCGGCTGGGGTACATGTATAAGTCTGTCTGTCCTCCTCCCTGCCTCTCATTAAATCAATAAATCAATAAATAGCCTGACCTGTGGTGGCGCAGTGGATAAAGCATCAACCTGGAATGCTGAGGTAGCTGGTTCAAAACCCTGGGCTTGCCCAATCAAGGCACATACAGGAGTTGATGCTTCCTGTTCCTCCCCCGCCCCTCTAAAATGAATAAATAAAATCTAAAAAATAAATAAATAAGCACACAAGCAAACAACATGTGAGTCAATGGGTTGGAAGCCCATGGTAGTCAGCGTGGTCCCAGCACAGTCCCCGGACACACTCCAGGGTCAGTAGTGAGGCTCTCAGGCCAACAAATTGCCACAGGAAACACAGTGATGACAGCTTATCTGCTCATTTGAATTTCTAAAGATTGAGGCATGTTTCAGAGTGTTTTTTTAAGTGGAGGAAATTAAATACAAGTTATATCTTTAAAAGTAATATTTTGTGCTAAAATATAAACAAACAAAAAAAACCCCACAAAGTTTTAAGCTACCATCTCAGCCCTAGTGAGCTCAGCCCAAGGCTGAGAATGTTTCCACGTTGGGCTCTCATCCCCAGAATCAACCCTGGGTCATAATGGGTTTAAGCATAAGAACTAGATGGGCATCTCTTTCTAGCTGATTGCTAGGCACATAGGGCATGGCCATTACGCAACCCCAGATAGTACACACACACTTCTCTGGGAACTGGTGCACCATGGCCATTCTTCTGACCCACACTGGGCTCATGCAGAATCACAGAGGCCACTGGTGGCTACTGAGCGTCTCCACTCTGGTCGTCCTCTACCCCTCCTGGACCCCTGGTGCCACCCCAGGAGACTTGGTTCGAACGATGGCAGAGAGACCCACAGGAAGCCTGCCAGGGCATGGTCACCGTGGGACTGCCCTCGCCGGGGGTGGTGTGGGCCTCTGGGGCACCACAGGCATCCTCACTCTCACTCAGTGCATCTGGCAATGGATCGCTGTGCTCAAAACACCATTTCCAAAGAAAGAGGTATAAATGTGAGTTTAAAGTAGCTCAGTGTAAAAAAATAAAATACATATGGTAAAATGATTGCTTTCAGACACCAGTCTTATGTTGTATTTTGACTGCTCTAAAATGATTAAACAATCTTCACTTTGAAATTAAATTTTATAAAAATAAAAAAAATAAAGTAGCTCAGAGTATGACATGTTCTTTTTATAATAAAAGGAAATTTTTATAAAGATAGTGATAGAGATACTTTTAAAAAGTTAAGTTCATCTAATACATTTAAAATGAATATTTTTTAATTTCTTAATTAAAAAAAAATTTAGTGAGAGAAGAAAGGAGAGAGAGAGACAGGAACATTATTCTGTTCCTGTATGTGCCCTGACCGGGAACCAAACCAGCAACTTCTGCACTTCAGAACAGTGCTTAACCAATCAAGCTATGTAGCCAGGGCTAAAATGAATTATCTTATAATGATATAACTCGCTAAGCTTTTCTGGAAACTACCTGCCATGGTTCATTTTAAGTGTCCACTTGGCTGTGCTAGGGTACCACTTGTCTGGTCAAATACCAGTCTAGATGTTGCTGTGAAGGTATTTTTTAGACAAGATTAACATCAAAATCAGTGGTGCTGAGTAAAGCCGATTGCCCTCTACATTGTGGGTGGGCCTCCTCCAATTAGGTGAAGGCCTTAAGAGAAAAGACTGAGGTCTCTGGAGGAGAAGGGAATCCTGCCTCCACTGGCCTTTGAGGCTTGAGTTGTAACATCAAGTCTTCTCTGGGTCTCCAGTCTGCCCTCTGCCCTGCAGATTTTAAACTTACCAGCCTTCACATCACATGAGCTGATTCTTTAAAGTTCTAGAAACTTACAGAAACTAAAAGGCTCTTAGGGAGAAGACTGACCAAAAAGACAGAATGTGAAACAAAAAGTGAGACAAGAGGCAAGGGCTATGGGGCTTCCCAAAGTGCTCCTGACACCTGCCTGAGCCCTGGAGGCCCCGCCCATGGGATGTGTGTATCTAGAAGTCCCATGAAACACCCGCCTGCAGGGCTGCTCTGTGCTCACCTGCACAATGCCGATGGAGGAGGCATCAATGGTGGTGGTCTCTGGGAGGTGGTCCAGGTCATCAATCCTCACGGCCAAAACCTATGGGAGAGCATGAGGCAGTGAGCCAGGGATGACTCTCTTTACTCCCTCATGGGCATCCCCATGTTTCCACTTTGGCTCCACTCAGGGCTGACCTTGAAACCTTGCTTCCAGAATCTCATGCACACCTGTCTTTCCCTCACACCATGTGTCCTCATCTCAAGTGTCTTCAATGCTCTTGCAAAGTGGAGAATGCCTTTGAACCTGTCTAGGCATCGATTCATGCCCACCCACCCATGCCCAAGGGGGAACACTGTATTTCCTCCCCTTTTTGCCTGCTAATGTGCTTTCAGTAAATGAAATTTCAGTGAATCTTGCTATTTCAAACCAGTGTTGGGCAAAGAATCACCAAAACTAAGACATTTATACCTTAAACTCTTTGCTTTTTTCCTTGACCCATGTGCAAGTACTTTTGCCCCCACCTTCCCTCTGAGAGCCACACTGCCCAGCCCTGAGTGTGTGGGCCCACGCTGTGCTCACTGCCTCCCGTGGCCCATACATCTATTCCTCCCACCAGTCCCGGTGGCCGACACCTAATCCCGTACACGAAACTGCCTATGCCAGAAGTCCCTGTGACTGTGATTACTTAAGTGAATCAAATCATGAGACAACAGAACACACGTGCAGAGAGAGCACGAACACTCCAAAAAGGTGCAATAACAGCAAGTTACTAAAAAATGGCAAGTAGTTGTGGAAAAACTATATAAGATTAGGGAAAACTGTAAAAGTCTGCAAGTGTTCTTCATCCAAACAGCTTTGCAAGTATCTACATTTTTGCTCAAATAAGGAAAACAGAAATGGGAGACTATGTACTGTAGAGTCTGGGTGTGGCTTATTTAAGAAAGATAATAGAAGCAGCTTTGGATGGATGGGCTGGGCCTGTCTCTGACAGGATGGCAAACAAAGTGGCATGTATGTTTCAGGTTGATATAAATGCTGATTGTGGCACTGAGGACCCAAGTGCAACTGCGATACTGCAAAACTCAGTAAAAGCAGCCAAAAGACACTGAAGTGTTTTCCATCCCTGTCACCATAATCACTGTCACCATGATCACCATCACCACCATGACTTTTACCATCAACACTTCCACCACCACCAACAGTGACATGCTATCAGTGTCCAAGAAACACAATCCAGAAGCTGGTGCTACAGAACAACCACAGAAGCATTCATAAGTCAAGAATTTTTTGTGTGTTTTAATTTTTAAAATGCAAATTCATTCAAAGTAGAGAGAAAGACCATCCCTTGAAGCCCTCACAGACTATCAATTCTGAAAGATTCCGAAGATGTGAAAGTAGTCAATGCCTGGCATCTAAACGTCTTAGTCTGCCTCCGGTGATCCTGGCCCCAGAGCCTGCGCTTATTTGCGGGACGTGCTGTGAGGCTCAGTGACACTCACTTTCACCTAGCCAGGCCTCACACCATAGCAGAGCCCACCCGAGTCCCTGCCCACCCTTCCCTCTGCCATGTTCTCTGATGCACCTCCTCCACATCATCGGTTCTTCCCTGTAATCACTTAACCACTTGTCTCCTTCCTCGTTCTGTCTCCCATCCTGGGTGGGGCACCTAGCTGGCCAACTCCACAGGGTTCATCACTAGCAGATGCTTACAATGCATTTGTTTGGACCAATATATAGAATGGAATGACAGCGACATGATCCAAAGGGATGGCCAAGAGAGAACAGGCTAAAGGCTTGAGGCTAGAAGAGTCACTGTGGCAGCTTCTCTACTCTTCATCTGCCAGTCGACCCCTTCCAGTAACCAGATCTGCCCGGGGTGGGCATGCTGGAGGAGTGGATGATGGGGAACACACTGCCGCAGTTTGAAAAGCAGGTACAAAGGGTGATCCATGAGGAAGTGATCATCAGCCCAGGAAAGAACTCGGTAGACAATAACATCTATTGAGCACAGAGCTCTGCGTTGGCCTGTCCTCTCTCTCCACCCTGTAATGCACACCCAGTCAGTAAACATGAACTTGCACACTCTGTTTATGCCGAACTGGAGACCCACAAAGGAGCAGAAGGGCTCAAACTTCAGACTCCTCAGTGCCAATGGTGAGTCTGCAGTGCCTGCTTGAGCCCTCTTAGACCTGAGATGCCATGTTTGCTGACACTTCAGGGTCCTGTGCAAGACTTTGTTTTTCTGGGTGAAGAAACACTGGCTGGGGGCGGATTGAGAAGAGTCCTGCTCCATGTACGAGTGCGTGGCCTGGGCCCATCGGCCTGGAGGAGCTGGTGCTCCCTGAACCGCTGGAATAGGCTGCCCGGGAGGGCACAGCATGGATCCAGAGGGGAAAGGTACACTTCTCACAGTGAGGCTAACTGCTTTCATGACGGCGAAGGTAATTTCTGCACATTAAATGAAATTATTAAAAATGGAGAAAATAGGAAGAAATGACCCATAGCTTCACCACTGAGAGAAAGCCACTGTGTACTGTTGTTTTCTTCCTTTGCTCACTTGTCTCTCTTACATTATAAAGGTGAGTGTTGTACACACATACAACATGTATGACTATATATACCCACACAGAGCATCCTGGGTTTTTACAATGAGCAAGTCGCAATTTTATTTAGAATTCTCTGTTTAGCCTGACCTGTGATGGTGCAGTGGATAAAGTGTTAACCTGGAACATTGAGGTCACTGGTTCGAAACCCCAGGCTCGCCTGGTCAAAGGCACATATGGAAGTTGTGATTCCTGCTCCTCCCCCTGCCCTTCTCTCCCCCCCACCCTGCCACCTGCACTTCTCTAAAAGGAATTTAAAAAAAAAAGAATTCTGTTTATAGAATCAAGCACATTGCTAAGCCATCACTAATTTAACCCATTCTTCTTGCTTGACATTGAGGTATTCAAAGGATCACTCCTAAAACATGGGGAACACCGCCATGCTGCCTTCCAGAGGACACCTGCGGCAGCGTCTACCTCATGCCAGCCAGCATGGTCCCTCTGACTCTAAAAACCTCCTGCTCATCCAGTGGAGAGAGGCTGTTTCCAGGATTCAGTGAGGGCAAGTGCCTTTTCCTGTTCTCCAATCACGTGCACTTCCGTTCATGAACTGCCTCTAGTGAACACACTGTGAACCCCATGTTCTTCTCACTGAATGCTCCTCATCTCTAATAGTAGTCACCATCTGTGAGTGACAGTAATATCTTACACACACAGCTGGCCTTTGCCTCGTCTTTTAACTACATCAGTTCTAAGTGTTATGCTGCTTATGTAGTCAAATCTGTTGATGTTGTTAGTGACATTATTTGTTGCTTTTGTGCTTAGAGTCTCTCCCTTTCAGTGATCTGAGAGCTATTTACCTGCATTTCCTTCTAGTTTTGCTTCTCAGTCTGTTTCTTTTTAAAACACAACGAATTATTTAATGCTCTGAATCTTCCTTTAGAACAAATTCCCAGGCAAGCCGGGGTCTTCTTGCCCCTAGAATTGCTCTTTCTGGGTCCTCAATGCCACCCAGTGATCAGCCCCCCAACACCACCTGGACACTCCCCGTTCTGCACATTTTATTAGCCACTCCAAAGGAAAGAATGGGGCGAGGGAGCAGGGCTGTAATTCCATCTTGCTGTAATTCCAGTGAGAATTATTTTATAATCTTAGCAAATAATAGGTGAGACTCTTCTATTCTGTTCATTCATTCAGTGCCTCCCTCCTACGTGCAATCATTGCAATTCAGAGGGAATGTAAGACCCAAGCCCTGCCTCGAGGAATTCTGGGTCTGCAAAGGGAGACAGATTAGTAAGTCAGGGTGGTGGGGTCTGAGGGCAGTGGCGTACGCACTAGGCAGAGGGCAGAGGGACCAGGTTGGTGTGGGCTGTGGGCAGGGAGAAGGACCCTCACCTCTGGGTGCTTGCGTCGCATGTGTCTGCTCATGGAGGCCCTGGTGGACACCTTGGTCCCACACAGCTGGCAGCTCTGTGCCTCAACCTTGTCGTGGGTAAGCTGCACGTGCTTCTGCAGCATGTACTCAGTGACATATTTCTTGTCACACACGGAGCACGTCCATTGCTTGCCCACTTCACACAGGCACACACATACAGACACACACATGAGGAAGAAAAGACAAGCACAGGTCATGAGCAAGTTTGTCCCACAGAACGCAAGAAAGGTGGGGAGGGTGCTTACCCCTTTCCACATGCTGCTGGGATGGTCCCCTATGTCAGTCCATGGGAACAAGCACAGCCTGAGATGAGTATGACAGTGGCCTCCTCCCTCCCTGAGTGTGGAGCCACGTATTTGCTCCAATATTTGAAAATTCAAGAATAGATATTTGAAAGTTATATTGGGCTTAATGGGGGCAGTGGACTACCACTAAGGTAGGATGGCACCAAACATTCTAAAGCAGTCTACATTATAGGGTCACACAGCTGCTCCCACCCAACACTGGGACTGCAGCATGTGGCCAGCACATTCCTTCAGGCTGCACCCCGCTTACCTGTGTGGATGAGCTTGTGGGTCTCCATCGTGTTTCTCTCACTGAAAGTCTTTCCACACAATTCGCACATGAAGTCTTTAATCCCTGCAGAAAAAAAGCACATTTAATTTCAGATGTTTCATAGTGCTTTACACACAGCAGGTGTCTTGTCCCTGACACACTTTGGTGTTTGGAGAGGCTGTGGGGGAAGGAAGATTGCCTGCAGACAAAGTAAGCACACTTCCAATCAGCAGAAGACTGGGCTTAGAGAATTTTTCCTCTGTAGGTGACTTAGCAAGGACTTGCTTCAGAAAGGGGGGCAGGTCAGTTTCAGCCTGGGGCCCACAGGGCTGCCAGACATTCTGAATGAGCAGAATCCGATTCACTGAGTTTTATACTGCATTAGTTCATGACAAGGGAAGGCAGATATCGCATTTATGAAACTTGGGTGGTTACTGTTAGGGGTTCCATCAGTTCATCCTAGATCCCAATGCTCCCACTGGTTGGTCACTTGGTCTGGGGCAATCTTGCTGCTTGCCTGCAACCTTGTGAGCAAGCATTGGGGCATCAGTCCCATTTACTCCCCAAACTGACAAAAATGTGGACCCTGAAAAAGTCTCTTAAATGAAGTTTCCCCCGAAATATAACAAGACAAGTAAGTTTAAGGGTCCAGCCAACTTGGTCCTGTGACTATGTATGGAGCTCCCAGTAGGCGCAGGGCTCTGGGCTCACTGTGGCTGGAGAAAGGGCAGACAGGAATAGAAGTCAACACCACCCCCTAGCAGTGGGTGCTGAAGCAGGCGGAGTGTGGAGGATGGCAGAACCTAGAAGTAGGTCATGGCCCAGTCCTGGGGGAATGAAAAAGCTTCCCAGAGAAGGCAAAACAGGTGATGGGTGAGCTTCCCCAGGAAGAAAAGGACAGCACATGTCCGTACAACCCCAGTGACATGGGGAGCCTGGCACACCTGCGTGGCAGTCTGGGGAGCTGGGGCGAGGAGGGAGGTGGGTGTACAGGCAGACGGGCCAGGCGGTGGCAGGACGCAAGGCCATTTCAGGGAGGACACAGACAAGGTGGAGAGGTTCTCACTAGAAATGTCATACTCAGATACTCAAATTCCACCATTGAGGTTAACTTCCTTCTGTTTTCATGTCTATCTTAATTCCCTCTTACACACACATTTACCTGTATATAAAGATTGTATAAACAATGGCTCATATTTGATGTTGCAGAGGCTGCTTTTCCTTTCATTGTGTCAATAACCTTATGCACAGTAACACGTATCTCATCACTTTTAATGGATGCATTCTTCTCTTTTGTGGATGCACAATTTAGCCTTTGCCCTACTAATGGACACTTAAGATGTCCAGATCAGCTTGTACACATTTCTGGGCCCCTATCTGATCACTCCCGGGGCACACATTCTCGCAGACCAATGGCTACGCAGGGTAAGGACAGGGCAGAACTGGCAGGTGTCACCAAATTCCCACTGGCGAGCCCGGCAGCGACTGGTTCCTGTGCGCATGCGCAGTGACGCGAGTTACTGGGTGCCTGCAGGAAGGCTGCTTATCCGCAGCTCCCGGAATTTGGAGCTCTCGGAGCTCGCTCAGACTCGGGCTTATTGGGAGCCAAATAAAGTGAGAAACCAGGAGGCACTCTTTTCAGTGCCGTTTCACCACATGGCCCGGTGGTTACCACATGCTAGCGCTCCAGCCAACTCACCAGTGTGCCGCTTGTAGTGCTTGAGCATGTTGACCTTCTGCGCGAACTTGCGGTGGCACTCCTTGCACTCGTACTCCTTGATGCCCTTGTGCAACTTCATGTGGTGGCGCAGCGCATGCTTGGTCTTCATGCCTGCTGGACAGGAGCAGGTGGGTGCCTGCCACGCCCCCCTGTGCCAGTGCCGCGCCCCTGACCTGCACCTCCCACAGTGCTGGCGCCCGGACCCCCGACTATGCCCGTACCCAGGACCCTCTGGCAGACACAGCTCTCAGTGACCACAGAAAGAATGAAGGGGAAAGACGGGGCTGAGGGGTTCCTCTTAAAAAGGCTCTCCCACCAACTTGGGCAGCTGAGCCACTGAGAGCCCTTAGGATTTACAGTCAACGTCTAGAGACAGTGCCTTGTCCCACCCTGATGGTTAGTGCTCGGAACGATGAGACCTATGGGTAAATGTCACAAGTGTATATTGTGATTCAGTCCAGTCACGGGGGAAGAGACCTACAAGCCTCCTGCAGCTTCCTGTTGATACTGGTGATGTAAAAGTAAGGAAGGTCAGGAATAACACCCTGGGACATTCTAGCTCTCCAGTCTAAGCAGAGACTTTAACTTCACCAAGTCAACCTTTACTACACCACCTTACTCAGGCCAGTGGAGAAGGGACTACCCAGTTCAGGATGTGACTCTGGCTGAGGGTTTTGGCCTGGGACACCCACTAGGTGGCGATGCTGCACAGGAAGGGCCAGTGTGCACCTATTGGGGCTGCAGGCAGGAGACACTGTGGAGCAGGGGAGCAGCAGCTCATGAGCTCACAGCAGACACATCCAGTCCCACTGGCTACAGGCTGAGCCAGCAAGTGACACTGGTCACCACTAACTCACCACCACCCAGAAAATGGCCTCTGCAAGGGGGGTGATGGGGACAGATAACTCTTACTGCCCTTAGTAACAGCAGTGGGAGGACTACTGTGCCCTAAGATTCCTCTCTTCAGCTGGTCATCAGCTCCCTTCCAGGTTTTCCAGAACACCCTCTGCAGCGGTCAATGGAGACATGAACTTAAACCAGCTCCTGCTGGGACTCTAAACCCTCGGCTCAGTGAGCAGCCTGGCTGCGTTCCCTCATCAGCCATGAAACTGTGAGGCCAAGATAGCCAAGGGAGTAGAAGTCCCTGAAATGCTGTCCTCTTGTCTTGTATGTGCAGAAAGGGGTTCCTCCGCCACAGGGTAGGAAGGACATGTGTGGGCTTGGCACCAACTGCAGGGCAGGCGTTTTCCCTTTAGAAAATCATTATGGCCCTAGCTGGTTGGCTCAGTGGTAGAGCGTTGGCCTAGCGTGTGGAAGTCCCGGATTCAATTCCCGGCCAGAGCATACAGGAGAAATGACCACCTGCTTCTCCACCCTTCCCCCTCTCCTTTCTCTCTATCTCTCTCTTCCTCTCCTGCAGCCGAGGGTCCACTGGAGCAAATGTTGGCCCTGGCACTGAGGATGGCTCCATGGCTTCTGCCTCAGGCCCTAGAATGGCTCTGGTTGCAACAGAGCAACGCCCCAGATGGGCAGAGCATCGCCCCCTGGTGGGCATGCCAGGTGGATCCCGGTCAGGCGCATGTGGGAGTCTATCTCTCTGCCTCCCTGCTTCTCACTTCAGAAAAATACACACACACACACACAAAAATCATTATATAGTCCTAGTGAAAAAAATTACAGGTGACCAGAGGTTAGTTAGCCCACAGGATGGCGCTCCAGCAGCCTGCCCTTCCAAGTCATGCTGGCGATGGGACACACACCTGGGTACATTCTGGCCATGTACCCCAGGACCTTCTGGATCCTCCTGGACCTTCTGCTGTCTGGTCACTTCTGTTAACTCTACCATTTGATATCACCTCTACCTCAGGTCTGGCCTGACCACTGCACTGCTTTCAACAGTGCATCTCATACAACTAATGGCTTATATTTGTCCTTTATAGACAGCTGAGCTCCTACCACAGCCTGACACTGTTCCAGGTCCCAGAGGCTGAACAGAGAGCCAAACAAGGTCCCCAGCTTCATGGGGGAGGGACAGACAAGCAAAGGCAAAGTGTCACATGAAAAGCCATAAAGAGAAGCAGGACAAAGCAGATGGGGATGGCAGGAGGGGAGGCGGCCAGAATGTTGGCTCATTATGGGGAGGGACATCAGGGGATCCCCCTCAGATGAGGCATCTGAAAGAGTGAGTGTGTGTGTGGGGGGGAGGCCAAGAGCTACTTGGGGAAATAGCATTCCTGGTGGGGGAAACAGTGCGGAGGCTCTGAGTCCACTGTAATTAATTCCTCAGTGTTTTAAACTGTCCCATCACAGACAGTGCAGCAGTGAACACATCTTTACGTAGCAAACACATTCTGTAGAGCAGGTGGTAACAGGACAGGTTTCCAGCTGCAGCTAACTGCCCAACTGCCCACCCAACTATACCAGAGTCTGCGAGCGTGCCTGCCTCCTCCCCTCTCCAGTACTGGCTGTTCCTCCAGGCTGTGCCTGGGTCAGCGGCACCTTGGCTTTGACCCTGATGGGAAGGTCCTCGCAGGGTCAGCACCCAGTGGATAAATGAGCAGAAGGGAGCTAGCTGGTTTGTGTTGTTTTGCCCCAACCAGCACCTCTCTCCCATATACTTCCAAAATACACTTATTCTAAGTCACAAAAGTAACACAAGGTCCTGAAAAACAAACGAAACAAAATGCTCAGAAGTAAAGAGATGATAAAGTCCACCCCCCATTCTGACCTCCCCATCTCAGCCAGTGTGGGTGACAGTCATGTTTCTCTTTCCAGTTTATAAAAGAAACCTGAGAACTGTTTTTGAAATAGACACGACTGCCACACAGTGGACATTTTAAGACTCGCCACTATAATTTGGACTCAGTCTGCATCGCATTTACAACTTACTTTGGGAAAATAGGTATTTTTTAAATACTAAGAATGCCCTAACCTGGAACAAGTCCCTTTGCATCTCTCTAAAGGCCTGGTGTGGTGGTGTCCTTCATGCAGGCCACACGCTGTCTCACCAAAATTCGTCCTGTGCACGTTTCATGGTAGGTGAAGTGTTTTTGAACAAGATATCTTCCTGTTATCCTCAGCTACTATTGCTGTACATGGAAACCCAACAGGCATGGTACACTGGCCCCTGGTTGCCAGGTTACAGGACTCCCGTTACTTCTAACAGTCTCTCACTTGAAAGTCCCAGTCGGGTGTTGAATTTCTAAGGAAAAATGTAAAGGCATACTATGCAACAGCATTCCCAGCAACATCATTTGTAATGATAAAAGACTGTATACATGGTAACCCTTAATACATAAGTAAAAGGGTCTGGTTATAAGATAGGGTGAATCTTATCAAGGTTTTGAGAAAAATCAAAGCAATCTTCACCTGTCATGCTAAGATGGATTTTATGTGTGTGTGTGTGTATGTGTATCCCCCCCCCCCCCCCGCCACCAGAGAGAGAGTAGGGGGTGGGAATGAATAGACAGGGACAGACAGAGAGATGAAAAGCATCAACTCGTTATTACAGCACCTTTAGTTGTTCACTGACTGCTTTCTCGTACGTGCCTTGATTGGGGGACTCCAGCTGAGCCAGTGACCCTGTGCTAAAGCCAGCGACCTTGGGCTTCAAGCCAGCCACCTTTGGGCTCAAGCCAGCAACGATGGGGTCATGTCTATGATCCCATGCTCAAGTCAGCAACCCCGTGCTCAAGCTTGAGGTAGATGATCCCAAGCTCAAGCCAGTAACTTTGGGGTTTCGAACCTGGGTCCTCAGCATCCCAGGTCAATGCTCTATCCACTACACCAACTGGTCAGGCTAAGATGGAATTTTAAGTAAACAAAAAGCAAGGTATGGAAAGAACTGATAAGCATGAGCATCTGCTATTAGGGGCTGATGACTGTGATATGAAGGCAAAAGGACAGTACCAACATTTCAGGGTTACATGAAATAAATGTGGCAGCCCAAGAATTAATACTAATATTTACTGAAAGTATTCAGGACTCATAAAAGAAATCTTTAAACATTAAATACATTTCAAATATATAAATAATATTATAAGATGTGGCTCTGACCTCAGTGTCTGCCCTGGCACCGCTTCCTGACCAGCCAGGCCTGCTGAGCAGCACTTGGGTGGGTGGGGGTTCCCCTCTGAGAGCCTAGGTATAGCTTATGGTTTCTCCATGCCCACCTGGAGAGACATGGGGGGGGCAGCAGGTGGGGAATGGGCTGGAAGAGCTGCGGATAGAGCTGAGCCAGCATGATCATCACTAGACAGGCACAGAAACTGTTAGAAATGTTCCTAGCAAATGATTAACAATGGACCTATGGAAGAGCACAGCGGAGGTCTGAGGTGGGAATCACAACTTCATCATGCACGGCTGGGTGCGTGTGTTACTTTTTCAATAAAACAATTTGCATGCTGCCCTTGCACAAAATTATTTTGGGAGACAGATGAGAACTGTTGCCTCTGGGGGAGGGAACTGAGGACTGTGGGTGCAGAGAAAAGGAGCTCCTCACTCTGCTCTTCTCTGCAGTTAATTCTTTAGCCTTTCACATGTGATTTTATTTTAAGTGGGCTAGGGGTTCTCCCATGAGTGGAATGACAGGGCACTGTGTTTTCTTCATACATTTCTATTTGATTTTTTTAATGTTTTTTTAAAATTCATTTTAGAGAGGAGAGGGAGAGACAGAGAGGAGAGACAGAGAGAGAGAGAAGGAGGGGAGGAGCTGGAAGCATCAACTCCCATATGTGCCTTGACCAGGCAAGCCCAGGGTTTCGAACTGGCGTCCTCAGCATTTCCAGGTCGATGCTTTATCCACTGCGCCACCACAGGTCAGGCTCTATTTGATTTTAAAAACCAAATAAAGGAAGATGGTTTCACTGGTGATTTCCACCAAACATCTGAAGAATAATTAACACCAATCCTTCTCCAACTCTTTTAAAAAATCGAAGAGGAGGAAACACTCCCAGACTCATTTTATAAGGTCAGCATTACCCCAATACCAAAGCCACACAAAAACAGCACAAGAAAAGAAAATTACAGACCAATATCCCTAATAAACATAAATGTAAAAATTCTCAACAAAATATTAGCAAACTGAATTTAACAGCACATTATAAGGATCATTCACCATGATCAAGTGGGATTCATCCCTGGGATGCAGGGATATTTCAACATCTGCAGATCAATTAATGTGATATACCACACTAATAGAATGAAAGATAGAAGTCATATGATCATCTCAAGAGATGCACAGAAAGCATTTGACAAAATACAACATAATTTCATGATAAAAATGTTCAACAAATTAGGTACAGAAGGAATGTTCCTCAACACAATACAGACCAAATTTGACAAACCTACATCATACTTAATATGTTGAAGAGTTAAAAGCCTTTCCTTTAAGATCAGGAACAAGACAAGGATGCCCACTCTTACCATTTCTATTCAACATAATAGTGGAAGTACCAGACAGAGCAAATAGGCAACCGAAAAAAAGCATATACAGATCAGAAAGGAAGAAGTAAAATTATTTCTGTTCATAGAGATATAATCTGATATACAGAAAACCCTAAGCACTCCACTAAAAAACTGTTAGAATAAATAGAATTGTACAGTACAAAATCAACATACAGAAACCAGTTGTATTTTTATACACTAACAACAAATTATATAAAAGAGAAATTAAGAAAGCAACCCCATTTATAATAGTATTGAAAACAATAAAACACTCAGAAATAAATTTAACTAAGGAGGTAAAAGATCTGTACACTGGAAACTGTAATACATTGCTGAGACTGAAGAGGACCAAATAAATGGAAAGATTTCCAATGTTCACTAATTAGAAGAATTAATATTGTGCAAGTACTCACACTAACCAAAGTGATCTACAGATTCAATGCTATTCTTATAAAAATTCCAATGATATTTTTTCATAGAAATAGAAAGACTATTCTAAAATTTGGTCAGAACCATGAAAAACCTCAAGTAGCCAAAGTAATCCTAAGAAAGAAAAACAAGTTTGGAGCATCACTATACCTGATATATTACAGTACATATCAAAAAGCTATAGTAATCAAAACAGTATGGTTCTGGCATAAAAATAGATACATAGATCTGTGGAACAAAATAGAGAATCCAGAAATAAACCCTCCCAAAATATAATCAACTAATTTTTGACATGGGTGCCAAAAACACACAATGGGGAAAACACAGTCTCTTCAATAATCATTGCTGGGAAAACTGGGAATCCATATGTAGAAGAATGAAACTGTAAGCCTGTCTTACCCCCCTCCAAATATTAACTCAAAATGGATAAAAATATTTAAATGTAACCTAAAATTCCTGAAAGAAACCATAGGGTAAAAGATCCTTGACACTGGTTGAGGCCATGATTTCTTGGATAAGCCACCAAAACCAAAGGCAACAAAAACTAAAATAAACATGTAGGACTACATTAAACTAAAGAGCTTCTGCACAGCAAAGGAAACAATCCAAAAATAAAAATAAAAAAACAACTTACTGAGTCAGAGAAAGTATTCATAAACCATATACTAAATAAGGGACAAGAGCTTATACACTCAATAGCAAAAAAAAAAGAAAATAATCCAATTAAAAATAGGCAAAGGACCTGAATAGGCATTTTTCTAAAGACTTATAAATGGCCAACAGGTAATGAAAATGTGCTCAGAGTCACTAATCCTCAGGGAAATACAAATCAAAACCACCATGAGATACCACCTCACACAGATTAAATGGTTTTAATCAAAAAGACAAGAGATAATAAATGTTGGTGAGGATGTGAAAAAAAAGGAACCCTTGTGTACTGTTGGTGGGAATAAAAACTGGTACAGCCACCATGGAAAACAGAATGGCAATCCCTCAAAAAATTAAAAATTGAACTGCCATATAACCCAGCAATCACGCTTCTGGGTCTGTATCCAAAGGAAAGGAAAACAGAATCTTGAAGAGATATCTGCACTCCCATGGTCACTGCTACATTAGTCACAATAGCCAAGAAAGAAAACGACCTCAGTGTCCATCACAGATGAATGGATAAAAAAGATGGAATATATACAATGGAATATTACTCAGCCACAAAAAAGAAGAAATCCTGCCATTTGCAACAACATGGACAGACTTTAGAGGTATTATGCTCTGTGAGATAAGTCAGACAGAGAAAGACAAGTACTATGCATCACTTATATGTACTTTCTTAAAAAATTAGACTTGTGAAAACAGCAGAATGGTGGTTATCAGAGGCTGGGTGCGGGGAATTGGGGAAAGGTTACTCAAGGGCACAAACAGTAGATGACTAAGTCTTGGAGATCTCATGCACAACATGGTTGAGTATAGTCCACAGTACTGTATTATAAACTTCAAAGTTGCTAAGAATCTAGATCTTAACTGTTCTCAACACAAAAAGGAAATGCTAACTACATGATGTGGTGAAGGTGTTAGCTGATGCACTGTAGTAATCATGCTGCAATTATAAATGCATCAAACTAATGCACTGTACGCTTCATACTTACACTATGTTATATGTCATTTAAGTTTCCATAAAAAAAGTAAAAAAGTAAAACCCTTATGGAATATAAAATTTTAAAAAGATCCTAATGGCAAAGCAGATAAACTTTCTTTTAGGTGAACGAGGGTGGGTCTGGGGCTCTCCGATATGTGGCCGCTTGGAAGAACCAAAGAAAGGTCCATAGTGTAAGGCTTCTGGATAGTTTTGATGGTTATTTTAAAAGCAGAAATGAGTTAGTACTCGCTTCAGCAGCACATATACTAAAAACAGAAATGGATTAAAATGTTAGCATGTACTGGGATTATCTATTTTTTAATTTCACTTACTGATGAGATGTTTCACGAATAGGTTTATTATTTAACTAATTTCACCTGATTACTGTAAAGGTCACAGTGATCACAGGTGACAGCAAAGCACTGTCTAAGTACAAAGCTGGGTCTAGTCAGTAGCAGTTCATAGCTGAGGACTCTGCATCTCCCTTTAGACCACATGGCGATTCTTAGTATTTTGTATTTCAAACAATTACATGTTGTACTATTTCCCTGAATTTAAAACAATTTGTTTTAAATCAAACAAATTCTTCGTGTCTTTGTGCCTTTTGGACTACTTTGTTTTCCTTCTAGGTCACTCCTTTAAATGCTTACTTCCTGTCTGGTCTTTTTAAAGTATACGATTAGGTCTGGGCAACCTTGGACAGCCGGGCGCCCCCCTCTCACTTCGATGTGCCAGGTCTTGCACACCTCTGCTGAGAGCTCCATGGCGGGCGGCAGGCCCGTGAGCCAGCTGTCTGTGCGAGGCTGGGCACCCTGCCCACACATACCTTTCCCGCACTCAGCGCACAGGTACTCCCGGATGTTGTCGTGCACACGCATGTGCTCCTTCAGCATGTCCTTCCTGGCAAAGGACTTCCCACACTGCTCACAGGCATGGCTCTTCACACCTTACAAACAAACGTATCCAAATTTCAAGCCCATGAAGAACTGCATCCACGGTCACAGCACACAGGCAGTAACTGGAGGGAAGGTGGCCCCCCTACAGCCGGAAGCACAGAGCCATCCCTTTCCCGCCTCCTCAGAACCCTCCTCGGGCTCTTTGGCAAGGAGGAGGTACTGAGGACCTGGGAGAGACATGCTGGGAGCAAGTGGACAGAAGAATGCACTGAGAGGGGCGCCTGCAGAGAAGGCCGGCCGGCCAGCTCAGCCTGGGCCCTGTGTCCTGACGGGAACACCTACCCGTGTGGATGAGTTTATGCCGCTCCAGGTTCCCAATGCTGTTGAAGATCCGCCCGCAGATCTCACAGGGGTGAATGTACCTGAAACCAGACAGAAGCCTCAGGCGGGCCTCACAACCGCAGGGACCATAGGCAGCAGGCACACTTTCGCTGAGCACCATGATCGGCAAAGGTAAGGCCAAAAGGTATAATGGAAATGACAAGACACAAAGATTTCAGGGCTATCATGAGCTTAATGTGTTCCCCCACTCAAATCCACATTTAAGCCCCAACCCCCAGCTCCTCAGAATGTGACTGTGATTAAGTTCAAATGCGGTCACTGGAGTGGGCTCTAATCCCATATGATTGGTGTACTTATGAAAAGAACACCTTATGAAATTGGAACACAGAGAGACAGGTAGAGTCGACCATGTGATGACACAGAAGGAAGACGCCATGTACAAGCCGCAGAGAAGGGCCTGGAGCAGATTATCTCACAGCCCGAAGGAGTCAGCTTGCGACACCTTGATCTCAGACCTCTGGCCTCCAGCACTGAGACAATACATTTCTGTTGTTCAGGCTGCCCAGTCTGTGCCACTTTGTTACGGCGGCCTGAGCTGGCTACTGCAGCCTCTACCTGTCCACTTGCTAGGCTCAGAGCACTGACTCTGGGCTGCAGCCAGGTGTGGGGCATTCAGGGGCTCTAATCACTGGAGAAAGGGCTTCTGGTGGCTCCACAAGCCTGGAATGTGGCTGTTCATGCTGAGTCCTGGCAGGGTGTATGTGGGCCCGGGAGGACTGGTGGGGGACAGGACAAACAGGCAAGGTACTTCCCAGGACCGGCCGGGCTCATAGAGAGACAGAGTGCCCATTTGAGCATTGCCTCTCTGCACCTCCCCTGGGCACCACCCAGCCCCGCGCTGCACTAGTGTCCTGGGAGCTCCAAGAGCCTCACTTCTGCACGTTGGGGTCCGGCAGGTTCTCGCGGTGGATGACCATGTGGGCATGGTAGGTGGCCTTCAGGGCGAAGCGCCGGTTGCAGGTGCTGCAGCCGTAGCCCTTCTCCTTGTGCACCTCCATGATGTGCTTCAGGTACTCCTTCCCACGGCCAAAGGTGAGCTGTGGACAGGCACATGGCTCACCCCACGCTCAGCCCGGCCTCTGCAGCTCAGCAGGCACTACTGCACACCGAGGCGCAGGGATGCCGGTAAGGGCCCGTCACCCTGAGAAGGGGACTCCTAGGGGCAGGGGCAGGGGCAGCACTGAGTAAAACTGTGCAGCGGCAGCAGGGGGCTGTGAAAAGTGGACCCCAGCTCCTCCTGGGCCTCCCAGCCTCCTCTCCAGAACAGCAGTGCCCTGAGCTCCCGGTCTCTTGCCCACCCCACAGCCCTGACCAGTGAATGCCCAGGCGCTGGGATGAGTACACAGGGGCGGTGCTCAGAGAACACAGGCACCTGTGCCTGACAGGGAGTGAGCTGTGCTTTCCTGAGCAGTGGGCTCCAGTGCAGGGACCAGTGCTTGTGTAGCTGCTGCTGAAAATGGAGCCTGGTGCCCCTTGAGATCAAAACCACCCCTCTGAGCAAGGCCCCCCTTCCACACATGGGCCAGGATGTGGTGAAGGGCCGCTGGTCTGAGGGACAGAGAAGGAGAGGGGAGAGAGGGCCCCCATGCAGCTGACATTCACAAAGCCAGATCCCCACCCAGTTAGTAGCCACACCATCATGCACAGACCAGTCTGGAGACCAGTTATGAGTGTGGTCCACGTGAGACCATGCTCCATCCCTAAGAACATAAGTTGACATTGGGCAGCCTTCCAGGACACCTGTGATACAGGGCCAGCCCACACGAGTGGCCACCACCCCAGACTCAGCCCACGGAGCCCAAGCCTGCTGGGTCTGGCAGCCTCTGGTCTGAGCTGCCTTTCCTGACATTCCTGAGCCGTTACCTGACACCTTTTGCAGCTGTACTTGTGAGGTTCCGAATCCGCACTCTCATCAGAATTGTCATCGTTTTCTTCTGAGGAGATCCCGATCTTGCCAATAAACTCTTCCCTTTGGTGGTCATCCATCAAGGCGATGTCCTGGGAAAAGTCACAAAGTTCAGTTTCTAACACACTTGGCAAGCCTTCAATCAGTTATTTATTCCACAGCAATGGGGAGGTTCGCCCCACGGAGAAGGCAGCGCCTCTCTGATGGGTAGGAGTTCTCTGGAGCTCCCATCTACTACATCCTTTGTGAGACAGGCACTGACCCCACTTCCCTAAGGGCAAACCCACCAGGCCCCTGCTTGCATTCAGATAACCCTGACGCCCACTGAGGGTGAGGGCAGGGAACAGAAAAACTGGCCTCATGTGCCTGGGTTTGAGCCGGGTGCTTCCTGAACTTGGGAACACGTAACGTTCTTGTCCTTGACAGTGACTTCTATCAGTGGGGTGGGATCAGTGGACTCTAAGGCTTCCTTCTGTGTGACGTGACCGGGATTGCCTCCTAAAGTTCTATTTACATCTTTGAAAAATACGGCAAGAAACACTCCAACAGTCATTCCACAGGCCAGAAACACACTCAGGGGTGAGCAGGTGTGTGTGTGTGTGTGTGTGTGTGTGATGCGTGCGTGAGTATGCATGTGTGCATGCATGCCTAGAAGCAGAGAAAGCAGCATTGCAGGGAGTCACCAGCCACAGCTGAAATGGAGCAGGGCTTGGTATGCATGGTGGTTGGCTTCCTGTCTTAGTAACTCCCGACGGCCGCTGGGGATGGCTCTCCACTCTCCCTGTCACTGCTCATTTTCAGGCAGAGGCTGCCAGGACGCACAGCATTGCTGGCCAAGTTCCATCAATAAGCAAAACTTAGAACCCTGGGAGGGGAACAGGGTTGCTTTGAAGAGTTCGTTATCCTCTCTTCCCCTCCTCCCCCCGGCCAATGCAGAGGTTTTCACAAAGGTTGAAGATCCATTTCTACTACTGTAAATTCTCACATTTACTGAAACTGAATCCCTATTTTCCATTAGCAAAGGAAGGATAGCACTCTTTCTGGAAGAGAATATCCCGAGGAGGACAAGCACCTGCTTAAGGGCCACTGCTGTGGGGTACTCAGACCTACCAGGCCCTTCACCTCTGTTCGGTCAATTTTGTCCTCCTGGAAACCCACTTACTGTGACAGGGCTCAGGGCCCTGTTTTACAGAGAGAAACATGAAGGCTCAGAAGAATGCCAGGAGTAGCACCTGCAGGTCCCAAGAGGGACATGGCAGGAACCCAGTAAGGTCTAAGCCCTTGGCCCTCCCTTGAGGCTCTTTGCCCACCTTGGGCTCTTCCTCCCACCCCAGCTTGGTACATGTGGCTCTGCACCTGTACTGGGAGCCTCCCACACTCTCGTGGCTCATCACCACATTTTCTCGTTTTTGTCCAGTAAAATTCCAACCTGTGTCCAGGGCTGGGAGCTGCCCCAAGTAGTCACCGAGTTGTGGACAGGTGGGCGTCTCCAGGGTGTGTGCTCCCAGCTTCACGTGGGCCCAGCCCCTCCCGTCTTTCTTCATTTGGATCAGCATTCCTCCCGCCCTTAATGTGTCCCCAGCTCCGGCAACCCTCACTCCTTGAGGCAAATGCCACCATCCCATACTGGTGGGGAGGAATTTTAATCGGAGCCCTGCAGTGGGGCTGCATGCAGCCAGCACATAGTTGGGAGGACTGATCTGAAAAGAGGCGGAGTGACCAAGCTGAGAAGTGTGTTAGAATGCTGGCCTGAGGGCCCGTCCTGCCCCTGGATGAGCTCCCGGGAAAGGGCGGTGTTGGCTGACACCTTGAAGTGGACGTGGATGTGGTCCCTGAGCACGTCCACGCGGAAGAACTTGCGGCCGCAGATCTCGCAGGTGTACTTCTTGTCGCCGTGGGTCAGCAGGTGCTTGTTCATGTTGCTCCTGCAGGAGAACACCTGTGGGCCGAAGAACCAAGACATGAAGGTGCCTTTCACAAACATCGGGCTTCGCTGGATAAACCATAACCATAAAAATACTTTCCATTTTCTCCTGAAAAGGTAAAAAACTCCAGTAATGTTGCCACAGGGCGGCAGGCTGGGCCAAGTTACCACTGGCTGTCCACCTGCGGCCACTGCTTCTCTACTGTCCAGAGCTGATACTGCTGAGGGTATACTACTGAGGGGTGCTGAGGGTAATGCTCCAGGGCTCCCGCATCAGGCGGGTCGTGGGGATGGCATGTGGCTGAGAATCAGCAACTGCACCCAAAACAGGCTGGTGGTTATGGCCCCCTACACCTCCTGCTTGTATGGCACAGAGCCTGCTCCACTTGGAAGTCCTTCTGGGATGCCTCTGTGCAGCATGTGCTCTGCATACTGAGAGAAACACGAGTTCTAGTCCTGGGTGCACAAATTACCTTTGCACATTCTCAAGTCGTGGCAGGTGAGTCTAAAGGGAATACAAGACCATGAAGCTCATTTGCAAAGAATAGCACCAGTTTCTGCAGCACCCTGCCATGGCTCAGGCGGCAGGGCCAGGACGGGCTCTAGCACAGGACTGACACAGGCCTGCACTGCTGGACAGGGCCCCGAGGCTCCTCTGACAGGGAGTGCACTTTGGGACATTTAGGGTCCAGCTCAGGAGTTAGCCCCTCTGCTGGCCCACCTCAGACACACTCTGGACGGACCTGCTCATAAGGGTGATGGCATGCTTTGCTCACTCAGAGAACATGCCACGGAACATCTGTGGCATGAGGTTGTTGGTGTTGTCACTCAGAAATGCCATGGGAGAGACCAGCACCCACGAATAGAAATAAGCCCCAAGACCTCCTGCTTTCCCGGTGCACTTGCTCCAGTCTCTGCCATGAGGACATGTCTTAGAGACATAAACAAGGACAGTGTGAGAGTGTGAGAGCCAGGTGTACAGGTGGAAATCAAGGCAAAAAGGAAAAACGCTCTAAAAGAGAAAACTCATTTCTGAACTCATTCACTGGAGACCCAGCTCGACAGCAAAAGACGAAAATGACAAGGGCACAAATGAGTGGACACTGCGGCTTCAGACAACCCAAGTGACCATTTTCACCCTAACCTTCTCCCTGGATAGCCAGTGGGCAGAGCTCCGGGTTATAACTTAAGGAAATGATGAACTCTGCATTTCAGATTACAGCGCAGCGCACAAGCGTTACCTTGCCACACACGGGGCATCCCGAAGGCTCCTTCTTGTAGCGGACCAAGTTCTCGCTGCTGGTCTCCAGGTCTTCTCTTTTCATCCGCCTGACTCCTGAAATGCCCACCCGCCCAAGCGAGAGAGTAAATACGTGGTATCAGTCAGTTTTGCTTCAACCCAGTATCATTGCCAGAGGACAGGAGACAGAGCTGCCCACGGTGTGGGCACAATGAATGAGTGGGTGGCATCACTTGGCTGGGACGTGGGCATCAGCACTAACCACTGCTCCTACACAAGCTCTCAGGGAGGGAAGAGATCGCATGCACTCATGGGGTTCCACACCATGGTTCTTGCAGTTGAAACATTTGAAAACATGGGGGCAGTGAGTGTTTCCAATTTCACAATGTGGAAAAGTTGTAATGAACTACTATAGACAAGGTGCCTGTACCCAATCGAAAGGCTCAGGGAAGAGTCAGGATTCTCAGGAATGGCTCTAAGTAGGTAGGTTTCTTAGTAAAAAGAGGCTAGTATTAATCCTTCAAATTAAGTAAGTTACTCAGGATCAGGGTGCAAAGTCAGATGATAAAATATTTATGGTTTTAAGACATAACTATTCATAACCGAGATCAAAACAGACTTAGAAGTTTGTGTGAAATAGGTTATATTTCAACAAAAGAGTGAAATTCACTCTCATCGTCTCTTCTTCTACACAGTCGACCTGTTCTGGGACATTCCTACCTCACATGGTGTGAATGTGGAGCTGGAGGTAAGAACACCTAAAAAAATACATCGTTTCCAAAGGCTGCCAGGTGTACATCGCACCGGAGCAGGCTCACACTGCGCTCTAGCATGAAGAGGACAACCACAAAACAGCCACAGCAGCATCATTTATTCTGGCAGAAAGTGATGAGCTATGGATCACTTGTAAAATAAAGTTGTAAAATACAATCCAGGTACAGGTGTCTATCTAGCAATCAAGAAACACCCAACTTCTAGCAGTTCCGATGGTAGCTGGCACTTAGGACTATTCAAGCGGATCTAGTTCAACTATCCACCAGCCTAGGGAGTCAAGCAAGTCAGTCATCCACACCACACAGGTGAGGAAATAGGCATGGTAGCATACCCAAGCCACCCACTCACTAAATTTGGCTTGTGAGTCCCTAAATGCACCATCCAACAAATCACAGAAGAAAAGGTGGTAGATCTTGTGAGGCCACACAAAGAACAGCCAGGTAAAAGTGTGGATAAAATGTGACTCTGGTCTTGTAAAAAAGGCATGACAATATGTATACACACACATTTGTGTGGCACAGTCAGGCTTTACATACGACTTGGTTTGCTGAGTTTATTTTCCAATAAGCATATGCAGTGGGTTCTCAAACAGCGTCATTTCCTCATAATATTGATGAGATGCCAAAGGACCTTAACTCTTCTTTATATCCATTAGCCTACAGTGGAACTGGTTCCGTTACACTTAAAGTTGCAGAAGTTACTGACATTGTTAACTGAGGACTTAACGGTACTTCATTTTGCAATTCTTTAGAAGACAATTTTTTCAAACTTTTATGAAAAAGTGCTTTGCTCAGGGAGGCCTGGTCAGCAAGAGAGCCGTCTTTCAGGATAAAAATCAGGACTACCAACACTAAAATGCTACTTTTAAAGAAAGTGTGCATGAGTAGGCTCTTTAATGGTCTCCCAGGGGGTTTGGGACACACCAGGTGCTTCTCTAGTTAGTGCCCATGCCTTCCCATTCCGGCTGTTGCCCGTACAGCTCAGGGTCTGTCCCGCCAGGTCTCCCAAACCCCATACATGTTTCCGGTTCCATCACATCCCCTCATCTCACCCCATAACTGGCCTCAGTGAAGTCTATGTAGCTCTTGTGCCTGAGCTCTCAGAGACCCACCACATGGACAGGCAGCCCCCTTGCCCCCGTGCTCCAAGCCTGCTGCAAATGGCGAGGGCATCCAGGTACCCGGAAACACAGAGAGTAGGAGGAGCCAGGGACAATCAGTCACGCACAACCAGCAGCTTCCACCTGGAGCATTCTGCTCCATGCACACAGTGGAAAGCGTACCCCAAGCACAACTTCATACACTGTTTTCTTCCTACTTTCTAGCATGTCGAAAGCATTTTCTTGTAATATTAAAAAAGTCATTGAAAAAAATGTTTTTTTAATGACTGCATAACATTCAATCCTATAAAGAGCCTGGTTTCCTTAACTCTTTCCCTACTGAACACCTGGGACATTTCCAGCTGTTTCCATTAACACATGACACCATTGATCCCTTGTCTCTCAGCCTGAGCTGAATTCCCACAGCACCATGGATCCATCAGATGGTGGCAGAGACAAACTGCATCCAAACAACCTGTGACAAGGTGGGCCCACCCCCTCTCATTAGCCCCGCCCACTGGGCAGGTGTGCTCACCTTCCAGGTGCCTCCTCTGATGGTCAAGCATGACATCCTTGCGGTAGAACATCTTGTTGCAGACTTCACAAGCAAACTTCTTGTCCCCGTGTTTCTTCTTGTGCTTGGAAAGGTTGCTGTTGGTGGAGAAGAATCTGAAACACATCTCACATTGGAACGTCTTGTCATCTGTCCAGGAAGCAAGCAAACACAGCAGCTTTTAGGTAAATGGCACCAGAGGAGGCTCCACGATGAGGCTGTGAGAACGGCAGTGGGCACAGGTGAGGGGCGGAGACGCATGAGGACCACACAGCCAGGAAGCTGTGGCACTGGTGCTATTGTAACTTCTGCCCAGGCACCAGGCTGGAGCCGCTGTTGTCAATGTGGAAAGCAAACATTCTGGTCACCTCCTTTCACTGCTCAGCCTCGCCCTGCCAACCTCTTCCACATTCCCATCCCCCACAGCATTCAATGATTCCTCGTAAGGAGTCACAGTGTTTCTCCAGGAACTCTGGAAGTCCCCACCCACTCTCTTTGTCTCACTGAACTCTCTCCCTCCAGGCGCCAGGATATCCCGTGGCTCTCCTTGCTCCCCTAAAGGCTTGCTCTGGCTGGGCACAAGCAGTAGGGCCAATGGGCACCTGAACAGCACTGGCACTCTCCAGGTGTCTGTCTTTGCCCAACCCACCTGGCCTCTCCCTTCAATTCAGGGATCGCAGGGCCTCATACCCATCACAGGTCCCCAGCCTTCTCTGTCTTGTTCTCTGCTCTGCCCCTCACCCAATGCCCCACACTCATGGGTCATCACTTATACAATCCCCATAAGGCACCCCTCACTGCCCATGGTCCCTCTGGAGCACCAACTCAAGAACCCTTGAGTCCACTGGATGCCCAGAACTCCACCCCCTGGGTACCCTGTGCAGGTAGGTATGACAATGTGGGTCCCCCTCCAGAGAGAGGGCCTCAAGACACACCGTGTCATCCTTATTTCTGAGTCCTTGGCTCCAGCCTGCCGATCTGCTCCTGAAGTCAGCAAACGTTTGCCAAACACACAAATTCCTGAGGCTGCACACAAACCTACTGGTTTCTACAATGAGTTGGATGGAGCTCTTGCTGTTGCACAATGGAGCCCCTGAGTGCATCTAAGGACCCCAGGTCCAGGGTCTCAGCCTGGGCACTGGTGACATGTGGCCCAACTCATTCTCTGTGGGGGCTGACCTGGGCATTGCAGATGCTCTGCAGCACCCAACCCCTCTAGCACCTCCATATACAGCCAGCTGTGACAACCAAAATATCTCAGGAGGCTCAGGCCACAGTAGTCCTCAGGTGACCCTGATATGCAGCCCAGGTGTAGTCCAGGTGCCCCTACATGATCCCCTGTGCACACATTCACACATATGCAGTATGTGTACTTATTCTACAAACATGTTCATGCTTACTTTAGTGGCTGCATAATATTCTATTCAGTTCATTTATCACAATTTACTCCATTGTTTTTGATATTGTGTATAACTCAGTGATCCTTAGTAAAGTAGTTTTATTTCTCCCCTTTCTGCTAAATTCCCTCATCATGGCTTCTTGGGAATGGGACCACCAGACCAAGAGCATCTGCCATCTGCTTTGTGAAGGGCCACGCCTTTACAGGCCTGTTCCATCAGATCACAAAGACCCTTGCCTACGCTGGGCCTGCTAAACTGCCCAGGTGAGCTTCCCCTCCTGGGCAGGCACCCCACTAGCCCTGGGGCCTGACAGAGTGGAAAGTGCAGTGTGCCCCTGGGCTTTAGCTTTCTCTCTCATGAGTCCCTCCCAGTGTATGGTGAGAATCACTTGTAATCATTCCCAGCTCAGATATGGACACTACCCAGTGAGAGAGGAGCTGGAACAGAGGTGTCCAGGACCAGTCCCTCACATAAGGTGACTTTTCCTGCCATGGCATCCACAGTCACTGGTTCAGGAATGTAGACAGGCATCTGGTACAAACAACAACTTTCTCCCACCAACAATCCTGGTGCCCTCAAGGTCTACATTTATATTTTAATAAAATGCAGCAACCTAGAACAAATTCCTTTCACTTGGGTTCTGGTGAAAAGTGTGGGGCAGGGTCACCCGGAGGTAAGACAGACGATTTCTGGGGAAGCTAGCCTGCACAGGAGCCTGCCAAACTATGTTCTGCTTGAGAGCCTGGGCACGAACCTTTGCTATTCACTAGCATAATTTGATGGTCAAGGGCAGTACAGGGACCACTTAGAAGAGTTATATCAATACCTTGTCACACCCAACACAGCTTCTGCTGAGCAAAAGCTTGAGAAAACCCCTCAGACTACACATTTCACAGTTTCTCCTTCATAATACACAGTCTTGGTTTAATGGTGTAGGAAGACACACATTCCTTAATGCTAGTACCTAAAAAGAATAACTATGCAAATAAGCTTTGTTTCCAGGTTTATCCCTTGTTTTCCACCCAAAACTTCTAAGGTTTGAAATGAGAGCATCTTAGTAAAAGAGAAAGTGCATAATGAAGAAAAAGGTCTGGTTGGTCAGAACTTTTAACTGCCCTGCAGAAACTGCAGCTTTGATTTCTTCTGTTACTTTGTTTCATCTGCGCCCAGAGAGACAGCTGAAGAGGACAACTCCTCCTGCTGGACACTGAGTGGCTCACCAAACACCAGACAGGACAGGGCGCCACTCTAGCTCCAGGGACCCTGACAGCCTTGCCCCTATTCCCGCACTCACGCAGATCCGCGAGTGGCCATACGGGACGCTCTCTGACTCCGGACAACAAACCTTAGCAAAGGCTCTGTTTCAAACTGCTAGTGCGGCAAAGGAGGCTGTTGGGTGAGTTTGCCCCAGATCTGGGGCAACACCTGGGGTGCGGGCCCAGGATGCAGGTGTTCAGCATCCTGGAAGTGTGTGGAAGGAAGCTTCTGAGGCCACTTAATGCCATGGACATGGATGCTGTAGAGCAGCTAGAGCTCGAGGGAAACAAGACTTGCCTGCCACTCAGAGAAGCTCTGCCTAGGAGCAAGGTGCCATGGACAAAAGACAAGCCATGGTCTCAGACAGGAGCCCTCAAAGCAAAACAAACAAGTGAACCAAACAAAGGGACACAGGAGACGCTGCCGGGGCAGGCACTGGCTGCGGCAGGAGGGGCTGTGAAGATTTATTTAATGCTGGTGAAGGTTCCCCAAAGGCCCACGTGACTAAGAACCAGCACAGAGATACAAGTGACGCACACAGAGGGTCAACAGGAAAGGGTTTGATATCAAAGGCTAACCTGGTAGGTCTCTAAGCCGACTGCCACTGGTCCCCCCCTTTCCCGGGTGTGCTAGGGTTCCTAGAGAGAGGGAGAATGCAAGTCACCCACAGCGCGCAGGGAGAGTACAGTTGGGCAGGACGGGCTTTCTCCGCTGGATGGGCTCCTAAGCCACTGCCTCCTTGCTGTGCATGGTCAGTTCCACATTATACATGCTTGCTAGCAGCCAGTCTTCCAGAGATAGTGCCCAGCATGCTCACCCAGACCCAGGGAGGCCTCCTTGGCACAGGCTCATGGCAGCATGAGTAAAAAGAGGTTCCATGTCACCTTGGAGTCTAGAGGATAGATGAAGCTCAGAAAAACAGGGTCTGTGTGAGGCAGTGGGGGGCCTACCCTGGACGCAGGCAGTTCCATGCATAAGGGAAGGCTAAGGGCTATGGAAGACCCTTTCTACAAGTGAGGGACAGTCTCTCCTGCAGGTACTACCCACCCACCTCTTCATTTCTCACGTGGTCCTAGCATAAATCCAACACCGCTGCTCACTATACTTAGCGAGGACGACACTGGGGTCTCAGATGTGGGGCATATATAACAGGAAGTGAGAAAATACGTTTCTTTGGACACGGAGAGTTTCCATCTGTGTCTTCTGACTAACTAAGGGTTGCTCGGAAGCAAAGAGAGTGGTGGGAAATGTTAAAAGTGCAGTTAGTTGTTATCTCCATCCTTATTCCCTTCTAATGTTCCAGTTTCTATCCTGTCAACTGAGAATCCACGCTGGACCGTGTCTGCTCACCTGTCCTGCAGTTGTGAAATTCTAGCGCACTCTCGATGCGGAAGGTCTTCTCACAGGTGGCACACCGGTACCTGTACTCGCTGTCCACCTGGGCAGAGGGCAGTGAGTCAGTGAGGGGAGGAGCCAGGAGGAGGTTCAAGCAGAATGAGCTCCCTTATGAAACATTCTAGCAACTTCCATGTCTGTGTGGTTTACAACATTTCTCTACTACTCTCCTACTCAATTTAGGAGCATGAAGAAGTTTTCACTCCTCTCACCCAACTGCCCTAGAAAAAGCACCCCATACACAGGTCCCTGCACAGCCCACATGGTTGCCTGTTACCCTCCTCAGCCCGCTCCAGGCCTCTCTGTCCACACCTGGCCAGGCCAACTGTGTATGTCCAGAACCGCCAGGATTGGCCGTGCTCCAGTTCTCTCCTCTCTCCTGACTCTAACTTCTCTCCCCCATCCTGATGGTTCGGTCGATGGCCTGCTTCTCCCCACAACCAGGAGGAGGACCCACGGCTGCACCCACCTCGTTCCGGCTATGCTTATAAGAGACGTGCTGCTTTAGACTCTCCTTGCGGCTGAACAGCTTCGCACACTCCTCACACTTGAACAGCTTGTCACCTAAGGAATCAACAATGAAAAGCTGATCCGTGACTGCTGGCATGCCCTGAGACATTGTGCCCCTGACCTGCTGGCGTACGGGGTCTGCGGGGCCCTCTGTCCCTCACATGGGATAGGCAGCCCCTCAGCAACACCGCCGAGAGATGAGGACCCGAGACTCACCATGCGAGCGCACATGCCTGCTCAGGTTGCTGCTGTTCTGAAAGACCTTGCTGCAGGTGCCGCACTGGTAGACCCGTCGGTGTTCCCCCAGCTGCCGAACCAGCTTCCGCCGGATGCCATGTCGGCTGGAAAGAATCAGGCTCCTCTTGAGAGTGATGCTGCTGCTCTGGTGGTGTGGGAACCTGCCCGGGTAGACAAGCCAAATGGTGAGACAGGTGGGAGACTGTATTGTTGGGGAAAAGAGTTCAAGGTTACAGTCATTTTGGAAAGAGTCCTTCTAAATCATCCCAGCTCGGTGTGAGAAAGAAGGGGACAAGCTCAGCCACTGCCCAGAGTTGGGGCATCCAGAAGGAGGGGCGCCTTGAACATACAAAGGCACAGGAAGCTTTCCCTGTACTGGTCACACATCTTACACTGCACTGGCACATCTGTCCCAAGTGCTGTGGCAGGACTCACTTTGGCACTGAAGTGGCATCACTGGTGGTGCTGGCCAGTTTCCCCAAAACCAGCTCCATGATGTGCTCGTCTGGAGTCGAAGTCACAGGCTCGTCTGGTGGCACCTCAGTGATGATCTCTGCCACTTGCTCTATGCAGAAGGAATGGGACAGGCCATGTCATCACCAGGGCAGGGGACAGAACACAACCTAAACACAATACATGCCCAAGGGGACGGTTGCCAGGCTAAGGATGTACACACAGATTGCAAGATTTACATGGGTAAAAAGCAAAGATAATTAGCAATATTTTAGAACCCACATATTTTTATCTGTATATATAGAAAAACAAATTGACATTCTTAACTCAAAACTGAGTTGTAAATTTTTAAAACCACAGCAGTCATAACAGTATTTCAGTCCCTCTTCATACAAACCAAAAAAAAAAAAAAAAGGACATTTTGCTATATAGTGGGATCTTAAAACTTATAGTCATGGCAGAAATTTAGAAATATTAATTTTATAATTAGATGATGTTATAATTAGGCACCTCGATCATGTTCAAAAGCAGATAAATGTCTGGCACAAGAGTCAAATACGAAATAACCATAGTAACAGTGACCCAGGCCTGAACCTCTGGACAAATGAAATATGGGAGGATCACATAAGAAAATTCACACTGGTTCCCCATTTTGCCTGTACTTCCTAGTGCAACTACCCAGGAAATAGTCACTGAACAGGCTCTGCACCTTCGCTTGTCCCTCCTGTTTAGAGAAGGGGGCCGGCCCAGGGAAGTCTACACCCTCCTGCCCCACGGGTCCCTGGAGCATGTAGGCTGCAAGCTGGCTGCACACCAGGCAGCAAAGGGCAAAACTGAGACTATTATGTGAAGGCTTGTTCCCCTAATACTCTTGTTAAGTTCTCAGAAAGAGTAAGAATTTTTTTCTTACTCTCACATAAAGAATTCTAGGATATGAAAGTAACGAAAAGAAGTCAGTATTGAAGGTAGTGAGGAGACCTGTGTCACACACCAGAGAAAGTGGGTCAAAGGTCCCTCCAAACTCAGTTGGGGATGTTGTCATGGAGAATGTGCTTCCGCTGTGGCCAGGAAACAAGCTACATGCCCACCCATAGGTGACAGAGGAGTGGATGATGGGCCCTTCACACAGTGAACAACACTGCTCGGCCATGAAGCAGGAGCGGCTGAAACCCAGCGTGAATGAGTCACCCCACATCTGCGGGCAAGGCACCTTGACCCAGAAGGAGCACCAGCCACGTGAACTCCCAGGTTGGGATCCATGCAAGACATGGGCAAGTGGCTAAGAGAGGGAAATGTCTTGAGCAGGCACTGGTTACACAGGTGAACCCACCTGTTCAAGTTCACAACACGCACACTTTGTAGTGCAAACTGTATCACATGTAAATTGGACTGCAAAAGAGCTAATTTTCAGATAGAAGGGCTTAGATTTCACCTGTGTGGGCTCTCAGAGCTGACTTTTCATACCCCACAGATGACAGGAGACAGGTGGTATGGCCTCATGTCCCTCCCAGTCTTCCAGGACCAGCCCTCACCTGTGGGCTCCTCCCCCAGGACAGGCCTGACCTGTGGACTACTTCCTCAGAACCAGCCCTCACCTGTGAACTCCTCCCCCAGGACCAGCCTTCACCTGTGGACTCCTAACTCAGGACTAGTCCTCACCTACTGGCTCCTCCCCCAGGACCAGCCCTCACCTGCGAACTCCTCCCCCAGGACCAGCCCTCACCTGCGGACTCCTCCCCCAGGACCAGCCCTCACCTGCGGACTCCTCCCCCAGGACCAGCCCTCACCTGCGGTCTCCTCCCCCAGGACCAGCCCTCACCTGTGGACTCCTTCCTCAGGACCAGTCACCTACTGGCTCCTCCCCCAGGACCAGTCCTCACCTGTGGACTCCTTCCTCAGGACCAGTCCTCACCTGCTGGCTCCTCCCCCAGGACCAGTCCTCACCTGTGGACTCCTTCCTCAGGACCAGTCCTCACCTGCTGGCTCCTCCCCCAGGACCAGTCCTCACCTGTGGACTCCTTCCTCAGGACCAGTCCTCACCTGCTGGCTCCTCCCCCAGGACCAGTCCTCACCTGTGGACTCCTTCCTCAGGACCAGTCCTCACCTGCTGGCTCCTCCCCCAGGACCAGCCCTCACCTGTGGACTCCTTCCTCAGGACCAGTCCTCACCTGCTGGCTCCTCCCCCAGGACCAGTCCTCACCTGTGGACTCCTTCCTCAGGACCAGTCCTCACCTGCTGGCTCCTCCCCCAGGACCAGCCCTCACCTGTGGACTCCTTCCTCAGGACCAGTCCTCACCTGCTGGCTCCTCCCCCAGGACCAGCCCTCACCTGTGGACTCCTTCCTCAGGACCAGTCCTCACCTGCTGGCTCCTCCCCCAGGACCAGCCCTCACCTGTGGACTCCTTCCTCAGGACCAGTCCTCCCCTGCTGGCTCCTCTGCCAGGACCAGCCCTCACCTGTGGACTCCTTCCTCAGGACCAGTCCTCACCTGCTGGCTCCTCCCCCAGGACCAGCCCTCACCTGTGGACTCCTTCCTCAGGACCAGTCCTCCCCTGCTGGCTCCTCTGCCAGGACCAGCCCTCACCTGTGGACTCCTTCCTCAAGACCAGGGGTCCCCAAACTATGGCCCGCGGGCCACATGCGGCCCCCTGAGGCCATTTATCTGGCCCCCGCCGCACTTCTGGAAGGACACCTCTTTCATTGGTGGTCAGTGAGAGGAGCATAGTTCCCATTGAAATATTGGTCAGTTTGTTGATTTAAATTTACTTGTTCTTTATTTTAAATATTGTATTTGTTCCCGTTTTGTTTTTTTACTTTAAAATAAGATATGTGCAGTGTGCATAGGGATTTGTTCGTAGTTTTTTTTTATAGTCCGGCCCTCCAACGGTCTGAGGGACAGTGAACTGGCCCCCTGTGTAAAAAGTTTGGGGACCCCTGCTCAAGACCAATCCTCACCTGCTGGCCCCTCCCCCAGGACCAGCCCTCACCTGCAGGCTCCTCCCCCAGGACCAGTCCTCACCTGTGGGCTCCTTGCCTTCAATGATGACCAGCGGCTGCTCTGGTTTCGAGGCTTTGGGTTTTCTCCCCCTTCGAGGCTTTTTCTTCTGCTCTTTGGTGGCACTAATGCTCTTGGGAACTGTGGGAGGCTCCCCCCGAGACACATCTGGTTCCTTCTCAGGAGCCCCTTCCTGCTGGCTGGCTGGGGGGAGGCTTTTGGTTTGTTCCAAGTGACCCAGCAGATGTTCTGCAGGAGAGGGAGGCGCATGCACAGGGCATGAGGCAGCCGCCAGTGTCCACCTCCACCCCCACTGCTTGTTTCTTTGTGTTAAGTTTTATTTGCTAATAGTGTGCTCTTTGCTGATGTAAGTAAACTTTATTTCCACTGCTTTTGAAAATGAAGTTTTCCCACTGCACCAAACACCACTAGTATTCTCAAAAGTCAATTAGGTGATAAACAGGGCTGGTCGAGCATACACAGTTCTGCACACACTGAAGAAAGCATGTGTATTCATGTCTGTGCAGAGAGAACTATGGAAGGCTACATGAAAATACAAACATGGCTCTCTTCAGACGGTAACACTCCAGGCAATGTTGACTTTCTTCTTTAAGCTTATTTGTATTTTCTAATTTTCTACCGCTACCTAACACAATTATTTAAAAATGTAACCTTTAAGAGGAGTATGAGAAATATCCAATTCATGATAAACAAAACTATCTTTAAAAACACTGCATAAAAGCAAAAAAATCTTTTGCTTTATTTTAAATTGAAGAAAGCGTCAGAGACCTCCCAAGACAAGAAACCCGGATGGAAACCAGGATCCAGGCAGGCAGGGCTGGGTACAAAGGTCTAGAGCAGCCAAGTGCTCAAAGGAAGGTGAGTTCGGCTCAGACCAGCTGGATTGCAGGACACCCGCAGGAAGGAGGGAGGACCCATAGGACGATAAGGACTAACACACTCAAATGACAGAAGGCGCCTATGTGCACACTGGCCCAAGGACTGATCTTTCTATTGTAAATCTCCACTTCAACTCAGGCGCTGCGTATGAAGTGGCTGTTATGCCTTTATTTGTCCCATACTTAGGGACACTGTGCTGGGTGAGCGTCCTTAAGGAACTAGTGAGGGAAAGAAAATAACAAAGCAAACACAACGTTACGGGACACATGTCATAGCAGGAGTAAAGCAGTTCAGCCACATGGCACGACAAGCTAACAATGAGCCCACTTGATAAAATATAGACACTCCCCCCAGTTGTAATATACTACAGAACCTAAGAAAAAGAGACTAAGACCTCGTGACACCAGACACACAGAGGGGACTTCAAACCAAAGTGTAAATACACAAGCTGAGAGAGGAGCTGGGTAGGGGGCCCGTTTAAACACGCACACAAGTCTGGGAGACATCCCTGAGCTGAGCTGGGAGTATCCCGAAGGCGGTGCATTTTGTTGTCCAAAAGGGATGATGTGCAAGTGACAGCCCAAATCACAGTGAGCTCAACAAAAGACTTTCAAAAACCTCACTCAACAGCCTGAGCCAGGCGCCCCCTAACCCCCCTTACCATTCAGGAGCTGCAACTCCAGGAAGGTGGCAGAACACACTTTACACACCCACTGGCTCGGCTCTGACTCCACCGGGGAGCTGTTTTCTGGGATGCCTGCAGCTATAAAGAGAGAAAGGTGTTATGTCTGCGCAGCTCATCTGTCCACACAGGCCCAGCCCAGCAGGGACTGCGCCATCCTCACAGGTGATAATGATAATAGCAATCACTCATGAGCACTTGCAGGGTCCAGGCACTATTCTGTTCTTGGAGTTTTACACACAGGGACTCATTCAGTCCTCGAGAAGATCCCCATTTCACAGATGAGGAAACTGAGCACCAAAAGGTGGAGGCACAGCAGCTTGATGCAGGGTCAGTCTCCAGTCACGAAAACATATCTTCCTCCAAGAAGCCAGTCTGGTGGGACCAGGAGCATCCTTCACATAACCTCAAAGAAAAAAGGCATCCTAAAGATGAAATCAAATACCTCAGTCTCTCATCGGCTCACACAAGAAAGAGTGAAACCCAAAACAGCCAGTCAGTGGGCATTGAGCCCGGTGTAACCACCTCAGCCCAGCGCCGTCCACCACTTTGTGTGATGACAGAAATACCCTGTAACTGTGCTGGCCAGGATGGCAGCCACACATGCTGGTGCCCTAGAGGAAATAAATTTTTCACTCATTTAATTTGAATTTGGGTTTAAACAGCCACCCAGGCAGTGGCTGCTGTCCAGGAAAGAGCCTCTCGTCTTTCTTTATCACAGCATCACAGGGGTCTACGGAGGGAGAAGATGACCAGGGTTCACGGAACATGGAGGGAGACCCTGGATGAGAAGAGGGGACCTGCAGCCTCCTTCTAAAAAATTACTGATGCTCTTGTGGGACCTAAATGTTGGGGAAGTAATCTTCGGGCCTAGCCTGGTTTCTCTAAGCCCTGTCTGGCAGCCTTTCACTGCCACATCCACCGCTGTCACTGTGCAGCCCCTGTTGACACTCATGGGTCACTTACACAGAAAACTTCTGGGTCCTTAAATAAATCATCCAGAACTGCAACTGCACACGCATTCCACGCATTCGGGGAAAAAGCACACATCCTTCTGTATCAAAAACTAGCAATAAGGTTACAAAGAATGGGAGAAAAATTGCTACAATTATTTGCATGCATTTTCTGAGTCCTTGTAAGATAAAAAAGGAAAGCTGTAAATGCCATATGAAATTTTTGTTAAACTAAGAACAAACAGCAAATGGAGGGTCGGGAGCAACGGAGTGGGAAGCAGAGTCCTGTGATGGCTGTCCGCTCCCAACAGACCCCTGTTCCTTGTACTGCTCTCTGAAAATCCCTGCTTGAAGAAGAGCGGAGCCAAATTCCCATTTCTCACTCACCTTCTCAGACACATGTGGTTCTAAAAGGAAACCCACACCTGCCCAGGAGAGTTTCAGAAAAGGATGAGAAGTGGGTTAGCTGGAAGCAGACCCTTGCGAATCGGCGTCCTTCCACTCTGAATGAACCGCTATCTCCTAGAACAAGGTCGCTACCCATGAATGTGAATCCAGGCTAACCTGAAACAAGAAACCCCTCTCTTCATCAGGCCTCTGATGCTAGGTTCAAGGACCAACTGGAAAACTAGTCATGACTACTTTCCCCTCATCAAGGGGAATACTCTATTTTTCAAAAGATAAAATTTTTTAAGAAAGAAAACAGCCCTGGCCAGATAGCTTAGATGATTAGAGTATTGTCCTGACACACAAAGGTTACAGGTTCAATCCCCAGTCAGGGCATATACAGGAACAGATCAATGTTTCTGTCTTTCTCTCTCTCTAAAATCAATAAATAAATTAAATAAAAAACCAGATAAGAAAGAAAACAGCCACAATCAGAAGGCAATGCCTGATTGCCAATCACTTACATAGACAACACGAGAGAAGGAAGTGTTGACACAAAACGTAACACCACAGCCAGGAACTGATGCCACGCAGACAGTAGTAACAGGGAAAGTGCTTACAATAGGGTGGTAACTAAGAAGTGTGCAGGTAAATAAAAGCAAGCAATATAATGGCATGTACAGTAAGACCTCAACTGTGTAAATATGCCTGTCTTTTTAAATTACAGGAAAGAATCGTCAGAATTTTGGGATAGAAAGCTTGTGGTCTTCAAAGGCATCGAGGGTAAGGCCACACCAGAGAACTTTCCAGATGAGGAGCATGTTCCCTATATTGGTTGTGGTGGAGCTTACACAACTGGATCTACCTGTCAAAGCTTTCAGAACTGCAGCCTTAAAATCAGTAACTTTTATTATATATAAGCTACATGTCAAGGGCACTGATTTTAAAAAACACTAGAACAAGCTAGTCTAAAATGCTGAGTCATTGAGGTAAAATGATGTTCTGTGTGATTTAAATAGTTACCCAAATATATGAAGTGCATTTATACTTGATCTTTTTCAGACCCGCTATGCCTCCTGGGCCGCTCCTTCATCTGCCAACAGGCCGAGGAATGTGCAAAGAGAGAAAATCAACCTTCATGCAAGTTCAAGAAAAAATGCGATTAGAAAAACCAATCTACTATCAGAAAAAAGAAAAACAGTAAAAATTAATTTTTAAACCACTGGGTCACAGCTCCTCAGGTTGAAACCAACTTTTCTCTGTATTTAGAGGTTGGCTCTCCCAGCTGCAAACTAGTTGATTTCTACAACAAAGATGCATGTTTGAAGCAAATCTGAAAAAGAGGCAGAATTAAATTAATGCATCCTGGCAGTTCTAATGCTCACTGAGAAAGATTCTAAATGATTTATGGGAAGACTGCTCCCTGTCCAACAACCCCACGCACAACTCTTCTAGAACACACTGGTGCTAAGGCCCCATTCACTGTGCTCTGCCCCTCCCCCGTGGGGCTCATGGCCTAGTGACGGCCCCCTTCTTCCACTGTACATCAATGGTCTCACAGATCATCCAGACTAGAGTGGGATGGGGAGAGACCTCACCACTGAGAAGGACAGACAGCTGATGCCATTGCCCTGTCAGATCTGGATGACCAGAATCATGCCGACAGCCAACTCTCCGTGTTTCTAGGCCCCTCGTCACAGGTCATGTTACCTACCCTGGTTTCTAAGAAGCGGGCAGTGGTGGGCTCCCAATGCATGGCTTCAGCTGGGTGAAGTGTTCAACACGTGCACTGAGCCTACTCTGGGCCCAGGCACTCAGGGTAGACAGGGCTAGAGCAGGCTCCAGAAGCTTCACTGTGCCAGAGAGGGACTTGGGGCAGCTGCTATGTCACTATTTTACCAACCAGCCCTGGCACCCAGAGGTGGATGCTCCCTCGGGCCCCAGGACCAAGCCCTACGTGGGAGTGACCAGCACTGCCAGGGCTCAGTGGTCACTCACCAGTTGACCACTTAGGAAGAGAAGAGAAAGAATCCAACTAACCAAACAGTAGTCAATAGCTTTCCCTACATTTCCAAGAAATAGCTGCTTGTCATTTGTTCCAAAACAAAACACCATAAAAGGCACTTCTAAAACTGTAGAGTAACTAAGCGGCTTACTTATTTTCCCAATTGGAAAACTTGTTTGAGGTGAGTATACCTTCCAGCTTATGCTGGGTGTCCTGACATAATTATTAACAGTGTCCTGTTCTCAGTAGCCTGGAAGAGAAATCAAAGTCACCCTCATACTCCTGAATGAGTGGTTAGGGCGACACAGTGCCAGGCCACTTCCATTAAATCTGTTCTCTCAGAAACCAGCTCCAGATAAAGAGCTCTCTAGCAGGTAAAAAGCAAACAGAACTGTAACTCCAGTACGTGGCACCAGCCTTTGCTTTGACTTTGACCTTGACCTTCAGAGTTGTGAGGGGTGTGCCATCATCCAGGACACAAATGACAAGGTGAGCCTCTAAAAACCTAAATGCTGACATGTATTCTGGGCTGCTCCCAGGCACACACGGTGTCAGCTGCCTGGGCCAGGAGCAATAAAGACAGGACAGAACCAGGACAGTGATCTTGGACAGCTTCCGGGTCATCATGCCGGGAAGTGCCGCCTGACCTAGTATGACGACGCAGTGGGTGCCTCCCTAAGGGGCCACGTGCCTGGCTGTAGCAAAACCTAGAGGGTGGGGCTAGGAGCAGCATGGTGAAAAGTCATCAGTCTCTCTAAATTCTTTCTGAACATTTCACTATCAAAATAAGAACACTCCATAAAGCCCAGTCTTCCCATAAATAGCTCTGTAAAGGGGGGAAATCCCCACTGCCAAGCTTTCTTTATCTTCCTGCTGCCCCCAAACCTGGATTGCAGGCTATCTGACTCCCTACCGAGGTTCCCCGTGGACATCCCCAGGGGCTCCCCACTCCACCAGCCCCTCCCTACCCAGCCTGCCATGGGCTGAAGAGTGGCCCGGCACATTCAAGTCCACCTGGAAGCTTTGGGCAGGGTCTCTGTAGTTGTCATGAAAGTAAAAATCAGCCTGAACAGTGGGGGTGCAGTGGTCAGAATGTCAACCTAGGATGCTGAGGTCCCAGGTTCGAAATCCTGAGGTTACTGGCTTGAGCGCAGGTTCATCCAGCTTGAGCGCAGGCTCATCAGCTTGAGTGTCACTGGCTTAAGTCCAAAGGTATCTGGCTTGAAGCTCAAGGTCGCTGGCTTGAGCTCAAGATTGCTGGCTTGAGCAAGGGGTCACTGGTTTGGCTGGAGCCCCCTAGTCAAGGCACACACATGTAAGCAATCAGTGAACAACTAAGGTGCCACAACTACCAGTTGATGTTTCTTATCTCTCCCCTTCCTATCTGTCTTACTCTCTCAAAAAAAAAAAAAAAAAAAAAAAAAAGTAAGATGAGGTCAGGCTGTGTTTGTGGTAGGCCCCAAATCCCATAACTGGTGTCCTTATAAGAAGAGAACACAAACACAGAGAAAGGGCCTTGTGAAAACACAGGCAGGAATGGATGATGCAGCTGCAAGCCTCGGAATGCCAAGGGCTGCCAGCATCACCAGAAACTGAGAGAGAGGCCTGAGAAGGATTCTCCCTCAGAGCCTCCAGAAGGAAACAGCCCTGCCAGCACCCTCATCTTGGACTTCTGGCCTCCAGACTGTGAGAGAATCCATTTCTGTCATTGGAGTGGCATCACAGAGTCCTCCCCCCACACACTGCTGGCTGTGTCATGTAAGGCAGCTCACCAACCTCAATCACGTGAGCAGACAGAGAGACAGAGCACACAGATCAGACAGACCTTCCAAATGAGAAGGCTCTCACTCTAGAGCAGTTTTGTACCACACGGGGTTTATACTAAAGAGGAAACAAGCCATAGCTTTGACAAAATCCTGTCACTTGGGGGCACAGGAGCAATAATCTTTGTGACAACAGTGAACATGTCTTCCCCAAAGAACCAGGCTGTGCAAGTGCAGCTCTGATACCTTAGAAAAATCCAATGTCATCCATGTCATGGGGTCTCTCAGAGACCCGTGGAGGAACTCTCATCACAAAGACCACAGGCAGGAAAGATTTAATTCAATGGGCCCCCTTCACAAAGCGATGCCTGGACCCTGATTTGCCAGACACACACTCTGACTGGCGGTTCCAGTAGGAACATCGGGTTTGGGCCAATCACACACGACTTCCATAAAGTCTCTCTTTGAACGTGCACATACATATGTATGCACACACTTGCATATACCCCAAACTCTGGAGCAGGCTGTGAGGTGGACAGCCCAGCCCTGGAACCAGAGTCCTCCATCTCCTGCACTGTGACTGGGCAGGCTCCCTACCCTATCTGTGATCGGTTTCCTGTGCCCTGAACCAGGGACAACACCTAACCCCAGAGGAGGAGGAGAAATGACTATGTGGAAAGCCCTGAGGGCAGAGCTGGGATGTTGCTTGTCATATCCACGTGCAGATTTGCTGCAGTGGATCTAAGAGGTACAACACCCTGCAGCAGGTGTCTGGCTTAGGGGTGAGCTCTCCAATCGTCTACAAGCCAGGATATTTACCAAGCAGAACAGAGACCCATCCAGGTGGGGTCAAGACCAACCCCTTTGTTATTGCCACTCACAGCCAACTCTCCAGGCACAATTCCTCACTAATATCTGGTTCCTGCACACAGCCCAGGGCCCTCAGTCCCCATGGCAAGGCTTGCCACATACCATGGACACTGGAGCAGGCCTGCTTCAGCATGGGCTTGTCCATCTTCTTGGCATAGAAGGCCGCATACCACACACGCAGCTCAGTGCCTGGGGGGATGTCCCTGGAGGTGGTGAAGTACACATCGTTGCCGTGCTGGTAGGCTGTCAGGTTCTGGTGCTCAGGCTCCACCGCCGGCCGCACCAGCATCATCCAGTTGCAGTCGTCTTCGTTGGAGGTGTCAAAGCACACCGGGTGCCCATCCTTCTGGAACACCTGTAGGGAGCACATCCGTCGAAGGGACACAGAGGATCTGGTTACCCAGCAGTCTCCATGTCTATATGTGGGGGGGGGGGGTAGGGAGGAGGTGACTGAGCAACCAGTCTAGACCGTGCTGCATTGGAGGCCAAATCAAGCTTCGTACAAGTCCTGTTTAGGGATTTACAGTAGTTAGAAGGGTCTTAGACCAGTAAGGTTGGTCACAGGCAGAATGGAAGAAGTAGACACAGTGAAAGGTCCAAGTGTCATAGGGAGGCCCGAATTCTATGCCTAGCCCACGTGAGAACTGGGACACTTGAGCTCTACACCTGGTCCAGGTGTCATTGGGACACTTGAGTTCTATGCATGATCCAGTTGGGAACTGGGATACCTGATTTCAACCTGTGGTCCAAGTGGGTACCTGGATAGTTCTACTTGTGGTCCAGGTGGGTACCTGGATTGTTCTACCTGTGGCCCAGGTGGCATAACCCCAGAGGAGGAATAGAGCGTGAGCTCTATTCCTAGGCCAGGAGTATACTGTGTATGACCTGCTTTATACTGGTAGGCCAAGAGTGATCAGGAGACCTGAGTTCTACATATGGCCTTACTGGGAATCAGAATGCCTGATTTTTACTCTTGGCCCAGGTGAGAATTAGGACCCCTGAGCTCTCTGCCTATTCAGGTGTCATTGGGACACCTGAGTTCTACCCATGGCCCAGTTAGGATTGGGATGCCTGAGTTCTACGCATGGTCCAGGTGTCACTCGGACAGCTGAATTCTATGGATGGCTCAGTTGGGAATTAGGGCTTAGGGGCGAGCTCTCTGATTGTCTACAAGCCAGGATATTTACCAAGCTTGGTAAAGACCCAGGTTGTACTTAGGGTCCAGAAGGGCATCAGGACACCTGAGTTCTTCTCCTGGCTCTATCACTGGGTGTTCAGGGACTTTAGCAAAGTGCCTCGGTCTCTATCAGGTCTGCCCTCATCCATAACACAGCACTGCTCCTTATGATTAAGTGCACGCAGGGAAGGGAGCAGGGGGAGAAACTTAAATATTTTGAAGTTCAAAGTAACCACACAAGTACAGGGGGTTCTTGTCCCCTATTTTCTGATGCAATTGTTATTTCCTCACCATAGGAAGAAATCTCTCCCGTCTCTTGAGATTTTCCCATAGGGATAACGTACTGCTAATGAGCTAGAGGCCCCCTCTGAGGATAGAGTGCTCGCAAACTAGGAGAGAGGGCAGAGAGGGCCACCTAATGACTCAAAGCTGGTGTGGGGCATGCTCCCGGCAGGCCTTTGCCCTCCCTCTAATGGGCATAAAGCTGCCCTAGGTATACAGGTGCTCAAGGCTGAGCCTGTGCTGAAAACGGCTCATGTTGAATGCAGACCTTCAGAATCAAGTCACTGAAAGAAACCAAGACAACCACAAAGGACTTTTTCAAAGGGGCATCAGCCTATGAAGGCTGTATCACGTGGCCTGGGTCCCATGAAGGACTGCAGTCAACAGCCTTTCATCTTCCCTTTCTCTCTTTTCTTGTAAACAAATCAAGTGCCTTTCCTCCCCCTACCCCTTTTGCTGAAATCCACCTTGTAAGTTCAATTTTCCAAGGGCTGTCCAACACCTGAGGCTATTATTTCATCTTTGTCCTGAAACATGGATCTCCCTCCGTTAAGGGTCTCTAAGCAAAGTTCATCTCTGTGGTTAACTGCTGCCCAACCACCACCCTGTTCCTCATTTGTTTATTTCATAAGCTGGCTCTGGGCTGGTGCTAAACTGGGCACAGGGACAGAACCATGAACATCTGCATCCCCTGGCCTCATGGGGTTCCCACAGGCCTTACTTTTAGTATTCTAAGCCCTTCCTGCAACTTGCATTTTGTTTTTCTCAATTTAACATAAAAAGCAACCTATCCCAGCCTGATGGGCTTTTTAGAGCTGCCAAACTTTGTACCGATGTTTCAATGCTACCTAAACAAAGTACCTTCCTTTTAAGAGAGCTTGGCATAGTACACTCGCCCTGCATACGTGTGACAGCAGGCATACCCATGCACTGCTGCACAGAGGACAGAACTGTCCACCTCCTGGAGCCTGCACCCCCCACCTAGGTTGTAACAGAAGTGAAGGCAGCAGCTGGGTCTCCTCTTGCATACATTTCAAATACACTCTCTTTAGTGTTTGCAAAATTGGAAATTACTAAATGCTAACCTAATTTTGATGCTTTTGTGATATAAAAAACAAACTAAAAGAAAAAAAAAAAGAAACATTTTGTTGGAAATGAAGCAGAACTCCACTACTTAGAGCTGTTTCCAGGACATCTGTAACCACGGGTTCCCAGCAGCCATGCTCCACATGCACACAGAAGACAGTCAGAGCGCCAGGTCCCTCAGCACCACTGGCGCAGCCTTTACCTTCAGCGGAAATGCAGATTCCTTTTCCCATTTGGCGACTCTCCTCGACTCGAAGGGACCAAACTGCGTTCGCTTGACGAGCTGAGTTATAGCAAACACACCTTCGGCTCCATCTTCCAGCCGTCGGATCTCCAAGTTGGAAGGAAGGGACGACCTAGAAATGGAACAAAACAAATCCCTGAGCACCACTGGCTGGGGGCAGCCACTCACACCAGGACACAGGTGTTTAAGATAAATGAAAAGCTCACTCTCACCGACCACCCAGGACACACAATGGAGGGCCCTTTACTAAAAGATAGTTTACAATGACCACCTGCCTGAGACAGTGGGTCAGGTGGGACAACAAAGACAGAGCTGGTGGCTCTCACTCGCAGAGGCACAGTCCAGGGAGGAAGGACTAAAGCTCCAGACCAAGTGCCACATGGAAGGTCAGAGAAGAGCTTCCATCTGGGCTGAACTCATCAGTTTCATGGAGGATGTAGACTTTTTTTTTTTTATGATTTTAATTTGTGTTTACATAGATTCAAGTATCCCATCGAATATATCTCCCAGGATGTGAACTTTTTAAGTAAACTGGGAAAATGTCAAGAATGGGGTGCTGGAGTAGAGGCACATGGGCTGGGACTCCAGCAAGAGTCAAAGCATCAGCGAGCTGGAGGGACTCAATTGTGGAGGGTCCCACAGCAGGACTGAGGGCTCCCAGTGGAGTTGTATGGGCAACAGGCAGCCACTGAAAGTTTTGGGGACGGCTGATTCAAACTCTAGGCAAAAATATCAACCTCTCTGTTTTGAGAAGGTAAGTCACAGTGAGAAAAAGTAAATAAATAAAGAGGCTGGGAAACCAGTTGGGAGGCTTCTATAAATAGCACTGATGAGATCATTATAGTGTCTCCATGTGCTGGGCACTTGATCATGTAAAATGACCACAATGGTTTTGCTGGGAGTACTGCTATTCTGTCCTCTTTACAGATAAGGCAACGGAGCTACAGGGAGAATGTCTTATCCAAGTTCAGAGCTACCATGTGGCCAACCTGGGCTGTGAACCAGCACTCAGCCCTTGCTCTGCCCCACCAGGTGATACAGTTTCCACAGGGATACATGGAATAGCAGAGCCACCAAGCCTCTTGACTAGATCTGTGGGTGCTTATCCAAAAGCTGCCATGGCTTTGCCTTTTACCTGTCCTCACTGCTGCCCCCAACCAACCTTAGCCCACTCGACCTTGCCCATAGTGGGGATCTGTGATCAGGATGGCAGGCCTAGATTTGGGCCATGGGGAAGCCATGCAAGCAGACCTACAACTTGGCCATCACTCTTCAACTCATAAACCAACCCAGCCAATCAGTTCTTCCATGGTGCCCATGTGGTCTTAGCTTGGCTCCTCAGAACCATGAAGTAGATACAAGACATTCCTTCAGAAGCCCCTGAAACATGTCTTAGCTCTTCCTGGCAACAGGCTGCCCAGTTCACAGGGAATGGAAATCACAGGTGCCCTCTGGAAGCTGAGGACAGTCCTTCTCAGGAGAGGTTTGTCCTCCGGCTGCTTCCTCCCTCTTTGCAGACGTAGAGGCTGCCAGGCTCTTACTGCACTGGACATGCAGACAATCCTGTTACACAGGCAGACCTCATAAACCAACTCAAGGTGGTCACTCACCTTGCCCTGCTTAACACAAAGGAGTCTTTGACCATGACCACTGGGCCGAGCTCAGGACATTCGGAGTCATGGTACTGGCTGCAGTCTTCACACCCTGCAGACAGATATCCAGCGTCAGAGGAAGACATGAGAAGGACACCGCTCGGCTCCATGCCCAGGAAGCAGAGACTCCCTGCCCAATGGAGGTAAACAACAGTACTCCTCACAAATATAAAACAGTGAGAACACAGAATATGCCCCCCCCCCAGGAAAAGACCCAGCTCTACAGCACATTACAAAGTTTGCAGAGTCACTTTGGTGACAAAGAACGAGATCTTCCTAAGGAATGATAATAAATGAAAATTCACCAATTTCACCTGTTTATCATAAATCTTAGTATATGTGCTGCTGAAGTGAGCACGCTTATAAGTCTAACTCATTGTAAATCTTCTACTTAATTTTTTGCGCGCACACATGCGAGAGAAAAAGAAAGAGAGAGGGAAAAAGAGAGAGAAAGAGAGTGGGAAGGGAGAGAAATGAGAAGCATCAACTCATAGCTTCAGTTTAGTTATTCGTTGCTTGCTTCTCATACGTGCCTTGACTGGGAGGCTCCAGCCAAGCCATTGATCTCGGGATCATGTCGATGATCCCATGGCTCAAGCTCTGGGACCTCAGCATGCCAGGTCGATACTCCATCCACCATGCCACCACGGGTCAGGCTTTAAATCACTTTCTATACCCTTGGATTACTTTCTGAATTAGCTGTCGCCCCCTGGGAAGTGCCGTTTGTCAGGAATTCTGAGAAAAGGGAGCTTTTCAAAACCATACCCCTGCAACACATTTCTCATGTAATAAGTCATGTTCCTTAAAGCAAGTACGATCATTTCAACTGAAAAAAAGAACAGCTCTTCTGTATCATAAAGACAAAATGTGGACGTGGCTTTGCCCGGACAGCCAGCGCCACACCCGCCGAGCTGAGGACAGGCTGGTCACTCACAGATGAACATGATCTCCTCGCTGCCGTCTTCTGCCATCGCCAGCACCTGTCAGGACATGAGAGTGCATCATTAACAAGAGGCTTTTTGCCAAAGCAATTTTGAAAGACAATTCCTACTAAAGACCTCCCTGTGCCTGTGCTTAAGGCAACATGCAGTGGGGTCCCCCCTTCATCGCGGGATGGGACGGGGGGCCTTGAAATGTGTTCTCACCTATAAGAATGCTGGTTTTTTTAATAAAAGCAACTGACTTGAATCGTCTCTAGATTAGAAAGTCTTCATGAATTTAGACTTTTATCTTTTTATATTAGCCACATTTCCATTTGTAAAATAAATATATCACCATTTAAAAAAAAGTTTTCATATTGCCACTTTTTCCCCCCTCCCTCACTGGATTGTGAAGTCCCCATGTCTACTACAACCACTATTTTTCTTTCTTTTTTTTTTTTTTCCTTTTTGTATTTTTCTGAAGCTGGAAACGGGGGAGGCAGACAGACTCCCATGTGCGCCCAACCGGGATCCACCCAGCATGCCCACCAGGGGGCGATGCTCTGCCCATCTAGGGTGTTGCTCTGTTACAACCAGAGCCATTCTAGCACCTGAGGCAGAGGCCATGGAGCCATCCTCAGCGCCCGGGCCAACTTTTTGCTCCAATGGAGCCTTGGCTGCGGGAGGGGAAGAGAGAGACAGAGAGGAAGGAGGGGGGAGGAGTGGAGAAGCAGATGGGCACTTCTCCTGTGTGCCCTGGTCGGGAATCGAACCTAGGACTCCTGCACACCAGGCTGACGCTCTACCACTGAGCCAACCGGCCAGGGCGTGCAACCACTATTTTTCTTCAGCTCCTGATGGATGCCTGAAAACGAGTAAGCAGTCAGTTCTCCTAGGACTAAAGTAACCATGACATCATGGAGGAGTGTGCCCCTGCTCTATAAAACCTCTGTCCCAACTGGTCACTTCTATTTCCTAATCATCCTTTGAGGTACAGCTCAAGATTGACCTCCACAGTGGGCAGCTGAGCTTAGGCTCCCCACATATTTGCAAGGTGATGTGAACATGTTAATTCGCAGGGGTCCCCAAACTTTTTACACAGGGGGCCAGTTCACTGTCCCTCAGACTGTTGGAGGGCTGCCACATACAGTGTTCCTCTCACTGACCACCAATGAAAGAGGTGCCCCTTCTGGAAGTGCGGCAGGGGCCCGGATATATGGCCTGAGGGGGCTGCATGTGGCCCGCGGGCCGTAGTTTGGGGATGCCTGTTCTAGAGCCTCAGATTCCTGACCTATAAAAAGGAAATAAAAATGCTCACCTCATGCAGTTCTGGGGGGACCGCAAAGTGCAATACACCCAACATGATTCCCCCTTTCTCCCACGTCCTTCATCCTTGGATAAGCCAACCCAGAGCATCCTTCCTGCATCCCACTTCTCGTCTGAGCCTGTGATGTGTACATCTTTTCAGGAAAGCTTGCAGGCTGGCAATTCCTGAAGGTTACTCCACAAGCCACCCTTCTCTCCAGAGGTTTGAAGAATGAAACACAGACAATGCAATTCCAAATAAAAACTCAGATTTGCTGAACACGTTTTTATCAGCAGAGAACAGGGCAGAAAACTTCACTGTGGCAGAGTGAATTAACAAGGAAACAAGGCAGAGAGACGGGATTGCCAATTTGCCCTTAAAGTGTCAAGGACAAATAACCAATGTGTATTTTTTCCTGCAGTCTCTACTACTGTGTTTCCCTCAAAATAAGACAGTGTCTTATATTAATTTTTGCTCCTAAACACGCACTAGGTCTTATTTTCAGAGGATGGCTTATTTTTCCATGAACAAGAATTCACATTTATTGTTGAACAAAAAATCAACATTTATTAATATACTGTAGTCATGTCATCACAAACATCAGCATAATCAGCCAAACTCTGAATTCCATCAAGAATTTCTTGTGACTCTATTTTCATGTACAACAATCTACCATTTCCCCGAAAATAAGACTGTCTTATATTAATTTCTACTCCTAAAGACGTGCTAGATCTTATTTTCAGGGGAGGCCTTATATTTCTAAGCTTGAAAAAAATTGCACTAGGTCTTATTTTCGGGGAAATAGGGTACCTCCCTTGGCCACGCCCCACCTTCTCCCACCTGGAAGGCAGCTCTTCCTGCTCTATCCTGGCTGGCACACCCATTTTCCACACTGCATAGGGGTTCTTCTAGAACAGGAACCCAATCATATTACTTGCCAACCTAAAACTTAATGGCTTCCTGCTATTTCTGAGACCAAACCCAAACTCATCAGCCTCCTGTGCCCATTTCCACCTTGCTGACCCTATCCAGCCACAATGGCCTTGTTTTATTTAGCTCCCAGCTCCTTCCTGCCTCCAGGCCTCCGCATGTTGCTCCCTGAGCCTAGAACCTCTCCCCATCTCTGCCGCTGCTAATGCTTACTTATCCTTCTTGTCTTAGTTTAACTGTCACTTCTCTGGGAAGTGTTTTCTGACCCACCTGTCCAATTAGGGTCCTTGTCATACTTCCTGAAAACACACTGCAACTTCCCTCCACCACAGTTTTCACTGCTGTGATCATCAATGTGTGTTTTATTTAGTATCTCTCCCCTCACTGGACCGGATGGGATATGAGGAAGAAGCCATCAGCACATGCTCAGCATCTGTGCAGCCAGGCTCAGGGTGGAGCGATGTGGTAACAGACTCTTCTACACTCCAGTTCTTCTGTACTTTGTACATAATATTCCATACACAGCAGAGCTCTCGTATCTTTTGACTGTATTCCTGCTGTACCTCCTGATAATCAAGAGTTGGTTGAAAAGTTTCAAATATTTCATTTGTGCAATTTATGCCAAGTTAAAAAGATTGGTTAGATTAACAATGAGACCTGGAAAGAGAAATTTTACGTATTTCAAGTAAAGGGTGATCTTAAGTGCTTCTATCACTTCCTCAATATTAACAGCGCATGTCCTGGGAACCACCCATGGCCCAGGATTTGGAAGGCAGCCCGTGTGGTCCTGCCCCCCAGCAGGTCCTTCTTGGTGGCCACCCAGGAGTGGTTGCATGGCCCTGGCCTTGCTTTCACAAGGCTCCGACCATCCCTCCCTTGGACTCTAAGATTGTTTCAAGGCTTTCCAGCTACACATATGTGACAGTTTAAACAAAAAACTTGTGCGAGTGAAAAATCTTGCAAACCGATAAAAGGGCAGCTTTTCAGGAAAGTGGCTGGTGTCTTCGAGGACATCGTATTAGCTCTAGTAAGACAAATCTCTTTCTAGTCCAGGTGTTCCCAGGACCCCACTACCACCACCAGGTTGTACTAAAGGGTTTCTTTACCTGGGGTCGGGGGGCAAGACAAGCACAAGCCCTCTCCTCCCACAGAACGTGGCACGATGAAGGGCGGTCGGGGCCGGAGAAGGACACTGAGGAGGCTGATGGGAGGCTCCAGATTTGGCCAAACATGTCCTCACCTTCCACTTCTGTGGGGAAGCTCCCCAGGGAAACCCTACACATTCAACAAAGGCAGAAAGATCTAGAACATGTGCAGACTTCCCTGTGGCTACCAGGCAGGTGGCCCTTCCAGATTTAACACAGTGGCACACCTGTATGCAGTGGGAGCAGCTGCATGAGAGCGCCAAGGCTGCAGCATCCCTCCAGCAAAGGCCCTTTGCAGGGGCCATGGGAACCACAGTGCTGGAGTAGGCAGTAGGGGGGCTGGTTCCTCTAGGCTGCGAATGTGCACTGTCCTGGACTGAGAGGTGAAGATGCCCCGCCACCACACTCAGTGCGAAAAGCCCAGAAAGCTCATCAGATTATTTCGAGTTTTGCTCAGATTTTCTGTAAAAACACAGTGTTGTTCCAGAACACCAGTTTCACAGAGTTCTAAAGCCTGCTGCTATTCAAGCACTGATCTGAGAGAATCAGCGGGGCAGCCCTGAGCCTAGCACAGATCCTTATCACACTCACGCTCCGGCAGACAGGGCTATGCAAGGGTCCTGGGACAGCAAAGGAAGTGCAGGCTCAACCAACCGCAGGAGAAGGTGCACAGAATGTATTTAAAGATTATTTAATGTGAATGTAATCACTCTATGTCCTCACATACATGGAGTCATGTGGTACTTGTCTTTCTGTGACTGGCTTACTTCAGTCAGCACAATGTCCTCATAGCTCATCCATGCTGTAGCTTGTGTCAGAATGTCCTTCCTTTTTTAAAAAAAAACAAAACAAAGAAACAATTGTTTTTAATTTATTGATTTGTGAGAAAGAGAGTGAGGAAGGGAGACAGAGAAATATTTATTTGTTGTTCCACTTATCTATGCAGTCACTGGTTAATTCTTGTATGTGCCCTGATCGGGGATCAAACCTACAATCTTGTTGTAACAGGATAATGCTCTAACCAACTGAGCTATGAGCCAAGGCAATGTCCTTCTTTTTTTAAGCCTGAATAACATTTCATTGTCTGGATGGACCAAATTTGTTTTTCTGTTCATCTGTTATTAGACACTTGGGGTTGCTTCCATATTCTTACTATTGTGAACAATTTCTGCTATGAACATGAGTGTACGAAAAACCCTTGAAAACCCAGCTCTCAGCGTTCTGGGGAATATACTTAGAAATGGGGCTGCTGGTCACATGGTAGTTCTGTGCTGTTTTCCACGTTGGCTGCACCATTTTACTTTCCCAACAACAGGAGTGACGTCACGGAAATGGCGCCGTGAGCAGCGCGTCCGACAGATCTCCCCAAAATCTCAACAAATTTATCAACTAGAAACAGAAAAATTTATCCTCGGAGCATTCCAGAGTTCCACACAAACTGAAAGCGAAAGGACTGTTATCACTTGAATCTGAGAGACGAGGGTGTGGAGGAAGCTAACTACCGCAGGGACGTTCATTCAAGCCATGGAGGGAGTGCGCCTGTGGTGAGTCGGCCCACACTCAGGGAGCGGCAGCCTAAGCGCTGCGAGCAGCCGCCGGCGCGCGCCTGGTGCCAAGGTCCGGTCGCAGAGCGAGCACCGCTAGCGTCCCCAGCGGCCCACGCACTGAGAGTGAGAGTCCCCAGCCACCGGTGCCGGAGCACCCCATTCGCGCGCATGCCCTAGGCGTCCCACGTGCCCAGAGCGCCCTACTGGCCCGCACACCCAGGGTGCCCCATTATCCTGTGCCCGGTGCGCCCCAGCCGCCAGCAGCGGGGCGAGCGGGAGAGGCGCCAAGGCAGTCTTTCCTACTTGGGAGATTCTCTGCGTGGGCGGGGCACCTCACACCCAGCCATTCAAGCTAACAATCAAGCGTTGGGGGAGGGGCGCGCGGGCAGCCTGAAATACCTTCGGGAGCACAGCTGCGGACCCAATCACTGAAATTAGCTTAACCCACGAAATCTGCGCACCCACGGGGCTCTAATTGATAAGATCTCTCTCAGTTCAGCGATCCAAGACAAGAGGCGTGATATTTTTTAGTGCCTCTCGCTAAAGGGGCGGGGGCAACTTCTGATTGACAGAGCCTCCATATTCAGGGATAAATGCTATCAAGAGGGACTTGGCAGATAATAAGATCTATACTACACTAGTCGCAAGCAGAGACTAGTGCCTCTTCTTCCCAGCCAAAACAGGCTACAAAGTGTGGAAAGCCTGGGTTGAGTGGTCCAACTGAATGATAGGCGCTGAACAGTCACCTTGACAACAATTGACTCCCACCCCCACCTGATTACACTGGAGGCCCTGACTGCCAGAGCCTTTCCCAAAGCCTTGCGCTGAGTGGGGATAGAGTGGGGATTTCCCAGCTCTTTGAGCCTCTTACTGCCCAGGCAGAAGCAGTAGCAGCCTTATAGCTGGATCACCAGGCTGCTAATTCAGGAAGGGGGGACTAGGAGAGAGATTCCAGGAAAGCAAACTCTCTCATTGTTGGACCCTGCAAATGCCAACAAGCCTTGACTACCAGCAAGACTAAAGCCAACTATGTGACATTGCCATAGAATCCCATCGACTGCAAATCCCTACCTAACCGTGACACTGGGGCAGAGCCTGGGGTACAGAGTCACCGACCAGGAAGAGGGAGAGAAAAGAAAAAGGAAGAAGTTAACCTCTCAAAATCAAGAAAAATCCACAGACTTTACAACTTGTTCCACTAATTTTTTTTTGTTGTTGTTTCTTCTATCTTATTGCCTTTATTATTATTATTTCTATTTCCTCCACCTCAGTCCGTTTATTCTCTGCCCATCTTATGCTTCCCTTTTCTTGAACTACACTACCCATGAGTGTTACATTTTATTTCTTCATCCTCACTCTCCTTTAAGGTTACACTCCAAAACACTTAACTCTCACTCTCTCCTCTTTTGTTTTTTTTTGTTTTGCTTTATTTTGTTTTTTTCTCTTCCTTTTTTTTCTTCCTTCGTTTTTCTCTTTTTCTTATTTTTTCCTTTCTATTCGTTTCTTCTTTTCTCGTTTTACTTTTCCTCCCATTTAATCCTCAATCACGAACAAATTATTTAATTTGGGACTCAAGTTTTTTTTTTGTTTTTTTTTCTTTTTCGCTTTTGTTTTTGTTTTTTTTGTTTGTTTATTTTTGTGGCATGTTGGGTACTTTTTACGTTGCTTTTTAACTCACTAGCATTCCTCCCAACCCAAGGTCTCCATTGTATTTAGTCTTCGCTCCACTTAATACAACAGAGTTTTACTTATTTTTATTTTTTTTCTTCTTTATTATTCTTTTTTTTTTCTCCTTTTTTCTGGTTCCCTCTTATCCCTCTCATTATATCTCTTAGTCGACCATCACTTACAAGCAAATCATCTTATGCTTGTCTAAGATTTTCTTCTTTTTTTTTTTTTTTTTTTGCATTTAGTAGGTCCCTACTCCCTTTTTTTGCCCCTTGAACTCTTCACCCCAAATCAGGCCCTCCGTTATAGGCAGTTTTTGTTCCATTTAGCATAATATAATTCACAGGTCATCACGATATTTCCCTGAGGAGGGGAGAGGAGGGAAAGAGAAGAAAGAAAAAAGGGGGAAATAATAAATTATTACTGTTTTTTTTGGTGGGGTGTTTTACCTTTTTTTTTTTTTTTTTTTACTTTTTACTCTTTATTAATTCTAATTAGTGCTATCAACAAGACCACCCTCAGATGCCAATAAGAAAGAGGAAATCGAATATTATGGATACAAAAGATAGAGAGGTAACACAAATAGATGTGGAAAAATCTATGGAGAAAAGACTTAACATATTGGAAGCCTTGGAGCTAAATGACAGAGAATTTAAAATAGAAATCTTAAAAATACTCAGAGATATACAAGAAAACACAGAAAGGCAATTTAGGGAGATCAGAAAACAACTCAACGAACACAAAGAATATATTACCAAGGAAATTGAAACTATAAAAACAAATCAAACAGAAATGAAAAACTCAATTCACGAGCTGAAAAACGAAGTAACAAGCTTAGCTAACAGAACAGCCCAGATAGAAGATAGGATTAGTGAAATAGAAGACAAGCAACTTGAGGCACAACAGAGAGAAGAAGAAAGAGACTCAAAAATAATAAAAAACAAGAAAGCCCTACAGGAATTGTCTGACTCCATCAGAAAGAATAACATAAGAATAATAGGTATATCAGAGGGAGAAGAGAAAGAAAATGGAATGGAGAATATACTCAAACAAATAATAGACGAGAACTTCCCAAGCCTGTGGAAAGAACTAAAGCCTCAAATTCAAGAAGAAAACAGAACACCGAGTTTTCTTAACCCCAACAAACCCACTCCAAGGCACATCATAATGAAGATGACACAAACCAATGACAAAGAAAAAATTCTCAAGGCAGCCAGGGAAAAGAAGAGTACAACATATAAAGGAAGGCCTATTAGATTATCATCAGATTTCTCAGCAGAAACTCTACAAGCTAGAAGAGAGTGGACCCCAATATTTAAAGCCCTGAAAGAGAGGAACTTTCAGCCAAGAATACTATACCCATCAAAGCTATCCTTCAAGTATGAAGGAGATATAAAAAACATTCACAAATACAGAAAAGATGAGAGAATTTATCAGCAGAAAGCCCCCACTCCAGGAAATACTAAAGGGGGTTTTCCAACCAGATTCAAAGAACAAAAGAAAACAAAACCACAAGTAACAGCTCCACCAAGAACACAATAAAACCAAACTTAAACTGTGACAACAAAAGAAAAAAAAGGGGGGAGAGGATGGAGATTAACAGTAGCAAAGGACGATGAAGTGCAGAAATACTCATAAGATAGGGTACTACAATGAATATGGTAGGTACCCTTTTCATTACTTAATGGTAACCACCCTTGAAAAAACCACCACAAAAATACTTGACTTAAAAAAGGTAGCAACAGAGGAAAGAAGTATGGAACACAAACCAACAACAGGACACAGGAGTCCCAACTTCAGATCTCCTCCAACACTTGTTATTTTCTGATTTTTCAAAAGAATAGTAGCAACTCTAATGGACGTGAATTGGTAAAAAAAAAAATTTTAATATGCTCTACAAAAGCTGGGCTTTAGAAAAAGTAATCAGCTTTGAAACACTGGAAAACAAAACATTCATCGTTTTAAAACACAGATAGCTAAAAATAACCCAAAGAAAAAGGCGTCTTCAGGGAGGCTGTTGACATCAGTGTGCAATGAAGATTATCTCATTCGTTAACCTGGCAGGATCAAGGAGGGGCAAGAAGGGCTGACGTTTTGGGAGTCTACAATGGGCTGGGATGACTTACCAGAGCCTTTCCAGTGTCCAAAGCAGCACTCTCCAAGAGAAATATAAGGTGAGCCACATGTGTAATATTATTTTGGCTGTTGAAATACAGGGGGTCCTTGGGTTATGAAGTCTCAACATATGACATTTCGAGTTTGACACTCCCATAAAAACTTACTACAGGTAGAATCATCTCCAGCGTCTCCTGCATGTTCCGTAGGCAATCCTGACTCACCTGACCCAGGATCTCCAGCACCTTCTGCAGGTTCTCCTGCCTCTCCAGCTTCCTCCTCCCAATAGGTCACTCTCTCCTACCTTGCAATACCCCTTCCAGTGTGCAAGCCAACCACAGGAATAAAGGTAAGGAATTTTTTTTACTCATTTTGTGTCATATTTTCTATTAGTACAGTACAGTATATTTATGTCCTTTGCCTTTTTCTGTGACTTAATTGTATTTTTATGTTCTACATTATGATTTTACAACTGTATTAGGATAGGTGAGTGACTCAGGCTAGGGTGTATTTCGACTTACACCAAAATTCGGGTTACATCACTGTCATAGGAATGGAACTGTGTTGTTACCTGAAGACCCCCTGTATACAGTCACAGGAAGTTTTAAAAATAGCACAGAGAGGTTCTATGTACCTTTCACTACATTTTTCCCAAGGCTTATATTTTATGTAACTATGTGTAATAGCAAAACTCTTACATAACTATAGCATGTTATCAAAACCAGAAAAACTGCCCTTGGCACAGCGAGTGTACATGTAATTCTATATCATTTTACCACAGGTGTAGATTCATGCAGTCAGCACTGCAATCTAGATTCAGGACTGTTCCATTGTTGAGAAGACCTAGATCATGTGTCTTCTTTACAGTCACCCCCATTTCCCCCCACCATCCCTAACTCCATATCTATAATTTTTCATGTCAAGAATGTCATATGGGATCATATAGTGTGTGACCTTTGGAGACTAGCTGTTTTTCGTTTGTTTGTTTTTTTAGAACTCAGCATAATGCCCTCGAGATCCCTCCAGTTGTTGCAGTAACAAGAGTTCATTACTCTTTGCCGCTGTATAACATTCCGCGACACAGGTGAACCACTCATCACTCAAGGACACTTGGGCTTCCCCTGTTTCTGTCTACTACAAATAAAGCTTCTATAAACAATTGTGCATAGGTTTTTCTGTGGATATAAGTGGTCATTCCTCTGGGATAAATGCCCACGAGTGCAATCTCTGGGTCATGTGCTAAGTGGAAACTGGGGAAAACGGAAGGCTGTAGGAAAGAGGAAGACCACATATGAGATCAATGACTGCATAAAAGAAGCCACAGGCATGAGTCTACAAGAGCTGCTGAGGACAGGACTCTCACTCATGTGCTATTTTCATCTGTAAATACCCTTCAGTAAAAAGTCTCTTCATGTCTTTTCCCATGTCTGGCTTTATTGACTGCTATATATTGAAAATTCCTTATATAGCTAGATCTTCTGTCAAATATGAGGTTCGTAGATATTTTGCCCTCGCTTATAGCTTGTCTTTACATCCTGGTCACAGGGTCTTTGCAGAACAAAGGCTTTTAATTTTGATGAAATCCAACTTACTAGTTTTTCCTTTTATGGATCATGCTCTTGGTTCCATGTCCAAGACTTCTGCACTAAGCTCTCAGTCCCCAAACTTTCTTCTATATTTCTTGGAATAGTTTTACATTTTACACTTAAGTCTATCATCCAATTTGAGTTCATTTTTGTATAAGATGTGAGGTTGCAGTCCAAGTTCATTTTTATGCTTATAGATGTCCAACGACGTCAGTGCCACTGAATCACTTTTGCACATTTGTCCGAAACCACTGACCACATTTGTGTGGCTCTGTTTCTGGGTTCTTGCTTCTGTTCTATTGATTTCCTTGTTGTCTTTCTGCCAACACCACACTTGGCAGAGATCAATCAACAGACTTTATTGCCATGACTTTGCTTACAGTAAGTCTTATAATTGGGTAGACTAGTTCCCCTACTTTGTTCTGTTTCAAAATTCTTCAGCCATTCTACATTCCTTGTCTTTCCATAGACATTTTCCCCACACTCTAGGAAAGCCAGCCTGCATTTTATTCTTCGAACCTGTCCTAAGTCCATCAGCCACATCTCAGGGGCCCAGCAGCCAGCCCTGGTTTACAGACTCAGAACATTTTTTTTTTTTAAGCAAGAGGTACATTTCCCACTGGACATATGCCCTCATGACAATACTAAAAACATTAAGAAAAAAAATCACCAAAGGGAAAAAAGTAAACAAACAAAAAAAAGTGACTTTTCACTAACATGCTACAGAATTATTCTGAAAGATGCTCTGTGGGGGCTGGGGTAGGGGTAGAAGCAAAGTAGAGAAGTACTTTGTGACCAATAAATTTGTGACATACTGTGATTCCCACTCTGGAGTTTGACACACAATGGCACATTCAAGGCCCCAAGAAGTCCTGCAACAAAAAGCTGTGGGGATGTGTTCAGCCCAGCAGTCCCTGAACTTGCTTGGGCTGTGAACACCCTTGCACATTATGATTCACATGCTAGCACTGCAGTCCAAAGGTCGTCAGTCCAAGGGAAGGGGCTGGTCCTATGTGACAGGATGTGCACCAGGGACCAACCAGGGAATAAGCTTGGCTGCTATTTACTGGATGTGATACTTTGAATTAATTCCTTCTCCTCCATGAGGCTCAGTTTCTCATCAGTACAAGGAGAGGGTTAGAATTTCTACTCTGAGCCCCTTTCCAGCCCGCAAAGGTACAATTTTTAATTCCAGTTCATCATTACAACTTCATATAACGGTGGTTCTCAAAGATTTCTGTCCCATAATCCTGTACCCCCATCACTACTGTGCTGTGTATGTATTTTTCAAAAGCCAGCTTTCATGTTATAAGGAAATGGCACACACAGCAATCACTCCTCACTGCTAATCTACCAACAGAGTTCAAACGCATGAATTTGGCATTGGCAGAGCTGTAAACTGGCTGTGACTTCCCTTTCTACTCTTACTTCACATTACACATGACATGTTGCTCCAGCCATAGTAAGTGACTTCACTGCCCCAGGAGCTCTGGTCTGGATTCCTCTTGTTCTCCATGCCACCTCCTCCCGCTACCACCTTCTGTCTTGTCTGGCTCCTTTTCTCCCTCTCTGCCTCTCTGTCTCTCTGTCTCTGGCTGCAGTTGCCCTTGTTAAAGCCCCACGCTATCACTGTTTATGCCCACATCCTTTCTCCTCTGCCCAGTGAGCCCAGCATGAGGGCAGAATCCAAGTCTGACACAGCTGAGCCTGACCCCAGGCTTGGTGACTGTATCTATTAGAACACCTTCAGCCTAACTTCCCAGAGCCACATCTGCACATCAGGATCTGCAGGCTGATAGTGGGGTCATGAGACCAGATGTGGGAAGCCCAGAGTCCCTCCGTGTGTATCGTAACAGGACAGAAACATAACAGTGGCCTCTGCCGCTACCACGCACAACCCGTGAGCAGCTGCCTGACTTGGGGAAGCTTCCAGCTCCCCAACAGCGGCTGTTTCCAGAAGTGGGAATCGAAGGCAGGAGTGACATGCACAAACCTACAGGACCTACAATGCTCAAAACCAGCCCCCTGACCAAACTCAGCCATCTTTCAGGGCAAGGCCCTTCAATATGACAGAGCAGTGGGGTCCTTCACTTCCACTGCTGCCTTTCATTCCAATCTAAGATCATTTTCATTCTACTAACATGAGTGGCTGTAAAGCATATGCGTAGCCTTAGAAGCCAAAAAGCACCCAGTCCCCCTCCCCTCTTGCCAAGCCCGTTCCCAGGTCAGCCACTCTCAAGTCCTTAGGGTTTTCTGCTACATCTACTTCCACATCTCGAAATAACAGGCTTCTAAAGAGATCTCCTAACTTCTCAACTTTGGTTAAACCAGTGTATAGGATATAACGGCTCAAAATATTATTTAGGGCTCAATAAATTGCTCCATAGTAAACTCTAAAGTTCATTACTGATGCATTTCTTATCTAACACAGCCTTCCTAGGGACAATTGATTTATTTTTTACATTTGCTTAGTTCTTGTTGTTTGTATGCAAGTTTTATTTGCTGCTGCTGCGGTGTATGTACACTTTATGTTGTCTTATGCATGTTAGATTTTGTTGTTACGTGTAGATTTGTGTTGCTGTTTGCAAATTTTGCTTTATGTGTATGTTAGATTTCATTGTGTTTTTTGTAGGTCTTGTGTTATGCATAAATTTTGTTGTCTGCTGCTGTTCAGTTTTGTTATAATTTTGTATTATTTTGTGTAAGTTTTCTTGTATTACGTGTGGATTTTGTGTTGTGTGTGGGTTTTATTGTTTTGGGGGGTTTTTTAGTGAGAGAGAGAGAGAGAGAGACAGATAGACAGACATGGCCAGACAGACAGGAAAGGAGAGAGATGAGAAGCATCAACTCAGTGTGGCTCCTTAGTTATTCATTGATTGTTTCTTACATGTGCCTTCACTGGGGAGCTCCAGCTGAGCCAGTGACCCCTTGCTCAAGGCAGTGACCTTGGGCTCAAGCCAATGACCTTGGGTTTCAAACCTAGGTCCTCTGCATGCCAGTCAATGTTCTATCCACTGTGCCATCACCTGGTCAGGCTATTGTACTGTTTTGTGTAGGTCTTGTGTTATTTGTTGTGCAGATTCTGTTGTGCTATTGTTTAGTATAGGTCTTATTGTTTATGGACTTTATTATATGCTGTTTCTGCTACTTATGTGGAGGTTTTGTTATATGTTGTTTTGTATTAATCTTGTGCTGTTTGCAGATTTTGTTGCTGTTATGTGTAGGTTTTGTGTGATGTTTGTGTACAACTTTGTTGTGCTGTTTCTGCTGCTTGTATGGAGGATTCGTTGGACGTGTGTGGAGTTGGAAAGTGGTGCTGGTGTTGGCAGAGTGTAGGTAGGGTACCCATGCCTACATCTCTGTATATCCTACAACCTCTTTGGTTTGTTTTTCATAGGGTCCAGCCAATGGTGGCCCAGGGGTTTCTGGAGCCCACCCTTCTTGCCCCGGCTGCCCATCAGGCCCGACAGAGACTGTGTGCTGGGCCTTCCCTTCACCATTACCAGGACGGTGTGTTCTCCTGGTATAAATGGAGCTCCTGTTTCTTGAGGCCTCTTGCTTCCATTGTCTTGGTTTAGTCTTTAATCTAGGAAAGCACACTTTCCTATAGTTTCCTTAGAATGTTGCCTAGGAGGTAAACCCGTTGAGGACTTGCCACATCTACAGATGTCTTTACTGTCATCCCACATGGCAGCTCGTCTGCCTGGGCTCGTGGTTATTTTCACACAGAACACTGAGAGCAGGGCTCCATCATCCCTCAGCTTCCAGTGTTGCACCTGAGAAGTCTGATGTCTTTCTAGCAAGCAATCTTTTGTATATGACTCCCAAACCCTGCATCTTCTAGAACTTTTATTTTAGCTGCAGGGACCTCAAGGCTCATGACATGCTCTGATGCTGAACACTGGTTGGCTCCTTCACCCTGGCACTTAGCCTGAAATTTTTCTTCTATTATTTCTTTTATAATTTCTTGCTTTCTCTTTCTGAAAGCTTTTAGTTTTATCAAAGATGGCATCCTTATTTCTGATGTTCACATCTGGTTCTTTAGAAGGGATTTCTGAGCAGAATGGAAAGAGAGGTCTATACTCCATATCATCTTAAAAATGGAAAATGCAGTAGCATTACCTTTATCGATGGATTCCTGAGCTTTAACTGGCAGTCATCTTTTCACTTAACAAAAAAAAGGGGGGACATATGCACATTGATTCTTATTAGTGGGTCTGTGTGACAGACAAGAAAATTTAAAATTAAGCACCCTGGGAGCTCTGAAAAGAGCCTCGTGCACACTCAGCAAAGGCTGGAAGCACTGCAGAGACAATGAGAATGCCTAAGAACCAAGTGCAGAGGAGGCAGAATGCTGGGGCAAAGGCACCCACAAGGGACACAGAGCTCCAGATAGCAGAGTCAGTGAGCAGAAGTGAAGTGGCCTGGTCAGAACAAGGATTTCTGTAAACTTGTTGACTAATAAGGTGCTAAAATTACAATTATGTTTGGTCACGTTAAGACAAACTTACTATAGCTAATTAGCGTATGCATTTTTTTTTAATTTTTTTAATTTTTTACAGAGACAGTGAGTCAGAGAGAGAGATAGATAGGGACAGACAGGAACAGAGAGAGATGAGAAGCATCAATCATTAGTTTTTCATTGCACGTTGCAACACCTTAGTTGTTCATTGATTGCTTTCTCATATGTGCCTTGATCGCGAGCCTTCAGCAGACCAAGTAACCCCTTGCTCGAGTCAGCGACCTTGGGTTCAAGCTGGTGGGCTTTTGCTCAAATCAGATGAGCTCGTGCTCAAGCTGGTGACCTCGGGGTCTCGAACCTGGGTCCTCGGCATCCCAGTCCGACGCTCTATCCACTGTGCCACCGCCTGGTCAGGCGTATGCATTTTTTTTTAACTTACAACAGGCTACAGGCCTTGAAAGTTATAACACACTTGGAATACTTCTCAAAGACAGACTTTTTTTGTCCAGCGGGTACAGTCCCTTCTCCCCAGAGAGCAAGTGGGATGTGACAGACCCCTCTCAATAAGCATGACTTAAGAACATTCTACTTCTAATGAGTCTGCTTTCAGCTACATCAGGGGCAGGAGGTTTGTGACGACACCTGCAATACCTCAACGCTTGCAGCTCTTGGAGACACGGACTGTGCTGGACATCAACAAGTCAATGGAGCCAATAGCATAGGGCACCTCTCTGGTAAGGAAAGGGGTCATCTCGGAGAACCCAGCTGCAATGTTATGTAAGTTGGCAGAAATATAACACCATGGGCTCTGGAACACTCGAGGGGATGATCCAGAGTTGGGCTTCCTCAGATCTTATTAGGATGAGAGACCTCAGAGGGTGCCCATGATGACCCTGCACTGCCTGCCCAGCCAGGACAAGGGCTCCTCTCCACCAAATCACCCAGGACCGCTTCCCAGCCTCTGCAAGCCCTTCTTCATTTCCACCTCCAGAAACTCTCTCCCTTGGCCAAACACTTGCCTACATTTTAAGACCCCATTTAAATGACCCTCTTCTCTGAAGCCCTCTTGGCCACACTGTCATATACAGTATAGGCATGCCACACCCACTCTGGGGAGGTCATGCCACAGCACCTTTGTCATCCCACACCCCTTGTCGTGGGTTATTCACACCAGCCTCCCACCCCACCTACACGCCCCTCCCCACCTCCACCCTATGCCCCACTGCCTTTTCCTTTTACTATGAAACTTGGGAAGAATGCCAGTGGCTTCCTCACCTCCTACTCTCTCTTCAATGAGAAATTTTACCCCACTTCACCCTGTCACCTGCCCCTGCCACAGCTCCCCCCACTAGGCAGCATTGCACAATGGGCCCTCACCCTTCCCTGGGGACAACCTTTCCTCTGTGGTCTGCCAGTCTCTGTCTTCCTTCTGTCCCACTGGAAGCTCCTTCTTAAGCCCCTCTTCATTCCCACCTCCCCTCCAAAGCCACCCAGGAGATAACTAACCCAGGCTGGACCCTCAGTCCTCTCTCCCCTGCACCCAGCACTTAACTCCTGTCACCTCCCAGGCCTGTGGCCCCAGCTTAGCCATGGGCCTCCCAAGGCCCCAGACCCACCTGATGCCTGCTTTCGGGCACCACCGAATATTTTGCTAACATTCCTACATAAGTGTTTTACAAAATACTATTCCCTGCATTAGACTGACAACTCTAACTGGCATCCCTGGTTTAAACAGCTGCAAGGAACGTAACTGCCAGTATATTACAAGTATTGACTTCTTAAAATAAAAGTTATGTCACTCTTCTAAATATGTCTATTGGACTCTAAGTGCTACAGTGTGATGTCCATCATCACCTATTTATGAAGCACATGAATAAGCTCTTCTTTGACTGCCAGGAAGTTCACAGCACTTGTTTCTCTGTGACCTCTCACTTCCATCACTGCAGATGTTAAATCCAATGTTATATATACATGCTTGATACGAGTCTGTTGACCACACTACAAATCTGCACAGAAATCAAATGAGCCTTGAGTTTCTATGGCCATACGGGTGTGCTAATTCCTTCTGAAATGAGGTACCATTGCAATCACTGAGACCCCATGATGGGCACAGAAATGCAGCATATGCTTCGGTAAACAGTCACTAACACAGAAGCTATGTCCAATGAGGCAGGCAGGGCTTTTCCCCACCATCGGTTCACAGATTGTGGGCAAACATTCAACTCTGGTCCTAGTCTTTGTACAGGAAACCTTGTTCCACAGACAAATAGATGGGAATGGAAGAGCTTGGTTATGGCAGTGTCCCCACAGTCACTTACCAGTAACCACCATAAATGCCACAGGGTCCCCACTTCCTCTGTCAGCATGACGGTACTTTCCATGTCCCAAAAGTCTGAGGTCTTACCCCACTGCAGGATCACTCCCTAGACACCCACACATCTGTGGGCACCTTATGGTTTCCACACCCCAGAGCCACAGCTCACACCAAGATAGGGAATGGTGGTTGCCGTCTCCTAGACAGTAAGAGGGATCGTTCCTCCAGAAGGAGAAAAACCTGGATTCTGTACCCTGGGCAAGGGTTTATCCCACCCCAGAGGGGCACTTTTAAGATGCTGTGTGTTTGTAGGGTCCTGATTCCCTCTGATCACCACCAGCCCTGACACACCTGTCATTTGCACCTCAGTAAATAGCACCTCCTGTCACCCACTGCACATTCCCCAACCAAAGCAGCAGCAAGACCTGCCTCGCTCTAGAAATACACATCATCTTCACTCCTCATTTCCCCTTCTGCCATCCCGTTTCTAGTGGATTCCCCAAGTGTCAGCCATGGGGTCTCTCTGAAAAGACACAGATCCTGTCCCTCTCCTTCCCAAAGCCCACAGTGGCATCCACTTGGTATTCAGGATAAACTCTGGTGGCCGGCCTGTGCTGCCCTCCTGTGTTTGTTCCCCTGGGCCACACTGGCCTTTCTCATCCTTGGCCACACACACTTGTTCTGCAAAAGAATGGATCAAAGTATTCAGGGGGTGATGGATAAATTTTACTGCTTTTCCCTTTCAAATCCCAAACTATAGTTTTCCTATTTCTTAAGTATTCACCATAAAGCAGTGAAATCAATGTAATGCAGAGAAGCCGAGTGGAGCAGCAAAAATGTGGAGAAGGTGAAAATGTCCACATTTTGAAACAAAGTGGTGTGTATGTGTGAACAGTGGGCAGCACCTCACTTGTTAAAACAAAGTGTCTGCGTAAGTGTCCTCTTTAGGGAGAGTTCTCATCCTTGCCTTTAAAAGTTTACCACAAAACCAGTTGCTCATTTACTTTTCATCCTTAGAAACACCTTCAGGAATCAAGCTGAGATCGCCAAATTTCTCAGGTGAGTCTGGATTTTATGAGTGTCTTAGATAAATGTGGTTTTTGTTTGTTGGCATATTTACACACACACACACACACACACACACACACACACATATGTTCACCTGTCTCTGGTCACACACTTGTTTCTACCATTTTAATCTGCCTGTGGGGAAGGGGTGAAGTTGGCAATTTCTGAGCATTTGTGGACAAAAACCTCATCCATTCCACTTAATAAAGGTAAACACATAATAACTGTAACTGTCAGGTAGGTCTGTATTTCCATAATGAGTTCTTACTTCTGAAGTTGACTGACCCTCACGGAGAATACCTCTCTCTCTTCAGAGGCCACATGGCCAGCTCCTCCACTTGCCTGCGCCTAGGCGTGCCCCTTCCCAGCCCAGCCACCCACCGAAGGCGGGCACATGCCACCTGTCCACGGATTTGACTACCTCTCTCTGTCACCCAGGGGTTTACAGAAACAGGATGCAGGGTACTCTTGGGGTCCCAGAAGCCCCATCGCCAGCACTCCTGATTCTCTCACCGCGGGGCGAAGGTGCAGGGACCCTCCCGTGCGCCCCGGGGGCTGTACCCCGCTATGGAAAGAATGACATCACAGAGGGGGGGCCGTCGGCGACCAAGACACCGGGGCGGGGACCGCGGGCCGGGGGCGGAGGAGCCCCCCGCACCGCGCCCACGAACGAGCGCGGCGCCGCGGCCCGCGCTGGCCGGGGACGGTGGGCGCTGGCCGGTGGGCGGCGGGCGGAGGGCCCGGAGCGCCCCGACGGCGGGGCGGATGGCGGGCGGCACTCAGGGCGATCCCGGAGCGGCTCCGGGAAATCCAGCCGGGTTTTGACTCCGATCGCCCACGGTGCCCGCAGCCGGCGAATGTAACAAAGAACAGTCGGCATGGCGGCTGGACCGGGGCGGCGGCGGGCCGGGCGGGGCTGGGGCAGCGGGCGAGCGGGCGCGTGGAGAAAACGGGCGCGGGCCGGATAGGGGCGGCGCGCGCGGGGGCGGCCAGCGAGCGCGGGGCCCCGGGCTTTACCTGCCTTTGGAATGTGCAGAGCGGGATCGGATCCGGACTCCGGGTTGCGATCCGCTCCGGAAACTGCGCAGCACCGGAAGCCGGGGGGGCGGTGGCGGGGCATTGTGGGAGTTGTAGTTCCCCGCCCGAGAGGGCGCGGGTTGCGTGGCCAGGGAGCCGCAGGCGCCGACCGTGGAGCGCGAGCTGACTGTCTGGTCCGCGGAGCGTGGACCAGGGAGATGGAGCGGGCAGCCTGGACGGAGCGGCGAGCGGAATAGATGGAGCGGGCAGCGCGGACGGAGTAGTGGGCTGTGTGGACCGGGAGTGGAAGGCGTGGACCAGGGACGCAGATGGCATTGACCGGGAGCTGGAGGCTCAGGGTGAGCGGGCCGCGTGAATCCCGATCGCCAGTAGAAGAGGGCCGGGTTCCGACTGCCCTTTTCCCGGAGCAGGAGAAGTTGTCTGGCGGCTGTGCGCTACCCCTTCCCGCGTGGCCCGTCTCGGCCCTGCAACGCCGGCGGCCACGCGCTCGTGTGGCTCGCACAGCTCCCTGTAGCTTTCTAGTGGCTATGTCGAGCCTTGATTTATTTGGGGGGATTAGGTGGGAGAAGGGGTCTAATTTTTCTTTAAATTAAGCCTGATGTTTGCTGCCCAATCATGATTTCTTGACCATCTTTCTAGTCCATCAGTAAACGGAAGCACTTGCTCTGCCCTTTCCAACCTCGTGAACTAGATGCCGGGCAGCTGGCCGGCGAGTGATATAGCCGAGCACTTGAATCCTGGTGGAGTAGGCTACTAAATGGACAGTCCCAGAAATGCACCCCGGTCCCAGGTCGGAGCCAAGTTGAAGCTAGAGCACTCCCTAGCACCCAGTGTTTCTGGCCCTTTTCCCCTACCAAACTTGGGGGTTCTGTGGCCTCTTGACCCCCTCCATCAAATGTCGTGTGGAACCAAAATATTAGAAATGGAAGGGATTAGTAGGTCTTTTAACCGAGTCCTGGCCGTTGAGAGTTGGAAAAGTAAGATGTGTTCATTTCTGCCTGGCCCAAACCCCCGTTCATAATGTCAAAGAGTTGTGATGAACTGAGGGAAATTATCTGAAATTGATATTGGCAAGGACTGATTCCCCTCATATATGCAGAGCTCTTATGAATCAATGAAAAAAGATAAATAGCCCAATAGATTTTTTTAAAAAGTCAATGGATAGCTCACACACAAAAAAATACAATGGTTCTTAAGATTATGAGAAACTAATTCAACTATTGTAGTAAGAAAAATAAATTGCAGTGAGATCATTTTTATTGCATTAGCAAAGATTTTAAAAGTACAGTATAATATTATCTGAAGAGATCAGAAAACCAACTATCTCATCCTTTTCTGGCGGGAGAATAAACTGGTATAGAGGGGATTTATCTGACAGCAGGCTCAGGTATATGAGTTGGTACATGTATAAGGTTAGTCCCAAGTCCCCGTTGAAAGGGCATGACCACTGGCTGACCAGTGGAGAGCGAGGTGTGGACTATCTGCTGCTAGAGGGTCATTTCTCCGCCCTGCCTGACACCCTGCAGTGACTTCCTGGTGGCATTTACATTATGTCTGGACCATAGCTTCCCAGACCTTTCCCAGTCATCTCACCTGTGCCTCTGACCTCAGCCCTGTTCATACTAGCCACGCCTGCCTGCTGTTCCTCAAACATGTTCTTGAGGTCCTTTGTACCCATTCCCTCCATCTTGGAACACTTTCCCAGGTTTTCCACCACCGTCTCTTCATTTTTCAGGTCTTTGCCCAAATGCTCCCCAACCTCTAAAGGCACAAACTGACCGCTGCTGCTAATGTGCATCCCCCACACTGATACATGCACCCTGCTAGTGGCATCACTGACAATTCCCAAATGCCCAGATGGCTGGTTCTCTGGGCCTCTGCATATTAAATATGAACCAGCAGACATAAACAAAAACAAGTCATTTACAGAAAATTGGACAGGTCATAGCTAGAGCAAAAAAAAAGTAGATGAGCTCAACCCACATAGGCCATTTTTCATAGCAATACATTGAACTAGGGTCAGATTCACAACATCATTGCCTCTTCAAAAGAATTCTCAACATATCCAGTATATTCTTTCAGTGAAGGCTAGAAATATCTTTTAAGATAGATATAAATTCATTTAAAAAATTTTTTCTTTATTGATTTTAGAGAGAGGGGAAGGGGGAGAAAGAATCATCAATCTGTTTCTGTTTGTACCCTGACTGGGAATTGAACCCACTACCATTGTGTATGGGGACAACGCTCTAACCAACCAAACTATCCAGTCAGGACTATATCCACATTTTTTTAAGTTAAAAAATTTTGTTGCTTGCCTGACCAGGCGGTGGCACAGTGGATAGAGCGTTGGACTGGGATGCCGAGGACCCAGGTTTGAGACCCCGAGGTCACCAGCTTGAGCGCAGGCTCATCTGGTTTGAGCAAAGTTCACCAGCTTGGACCCAAGCTGGCTTGAGCAAGGGGTTACTCGGTCTACTGAAGGCCTGCGGTCAAGGCACATATGAGAAAGCAATCAATGAACAACTAAGGTGTCTCAACGAAAATCTGATGATTGATGCTTCTCATCACTCTCTGTTCCTGTCGGTCTGTCCCTCTCTCTGACTCTCTCGCTGTCCCTGAAAAAACAAACAAACAAAAAAACCAAAAAAATTTTTGTTGCTTAAAGTATCAAGTTTTCATTGATTACAACTAATGCAGTGAATGTACAATATTGGACCCCAGGCAGAAAAAAAGAAAAGCCACTTATGAAGGATGTTATTGGGGAAATCTGAATATGGACTTGGTACTGGATAACAGTATTGCATCACTGAAAAAATTTCCAAGCATGGAATATATGATATGGTGATGATCTGTTCTTAGAAAATGCATTCTGTAGAATTTAGGGTGAAACATGACATCTTCAAATGTAACAGAATTGGTTATTCTAGGTAAAAGAATAGGGTATTCTATAGGTTTTGAGATTTTAAAAAATAAGTTGGGGAAATTAAAAAAAAAAAAAAAAAGAGCTTTTATTATCAGTGGGTTTTCCTAAGAACACTATATTCTTCCCGAACAGAGACTAGCTGTGGCATTTAGATGTAATCTCTTACCGTGTGGCCCCAGATTGGGGGTGATGCTCCAGCCCTGACCCTGGCCTGCCTTAGATGTGTACTTTCCAACTGACACATCTCATCAACTCTGGTTTTTTGCTTATTTAAGTATAAGACTCAGTACTGGACATTATGGATAATATGTATCCTAAGACACTTTTCTGAGCTCCTCCTAGCTTGTGTTTTCAATCTAGTTAATTTTTCCCATCCAGATAAAGAAAGAAGTCAACAGCAGATCTTTTAAATCAGGGATCGGGAAACTTTTTGGCTGAGAGAGCCATGTACGCAACATATTTTAAAATGTAATTCTGTGAGAGCCGTACAACGACCCGTGTACCTTATGCATTATCCAATAAAAATTTGGTGTTGACCCGGAGGACAGCTGTGATTGGCTCCAGCCACCCGCAATGAACATGAGCAGTAGGAAATGAATGAATTGTAATACATAAGAATGTTTTATATTTTTAACACTATTTTTTTATTAAAGATTTGTCTGTGAGCCAGATGCAGCCATCAAAAGAGCCACATCTGGCTTGTGAGCCATAGGTTCCCAACCCCTGATTTAAATCCTCCTATGTGCAAAGCCTTGCATCTCACTTTTTACTAGTCTCACCCATAACAGGGAGCATTACCCTGAAACATCATATGAGGCCATAAGTCTCATTCACTCTATTCAACACCAAGTAGGAGAGACACATTGCTTTGAGAATGGATTCTCCAGCCTAAACTCAAATTCTGGTTCTGCCCCTTATCTTCTGTGTGGTCCTGGGCAAATTACTTAACTTGTCTGTGCCTCTGTAAAGCTGGGCTAGATCATAACTTGGGGTTCATCTAAAAGAATACAGTACTCACTATATGTAAAACACTTGAAAAAAATTCCTGGCACATAGTCAGTACTCAATTAGTAACCTAGTATCACTGTGATCTCAAGTCTTTCTCTAGCTTTTCTATAAAATATCAAATATATACCTTATATTTGAAGCATCTATATATCTAACTTTACCTTATCAATTCTGTTGACATCAACCTACCAGTGGTTGGCAAACTCATTAGTATACAGAGCCAAATATCAACAGTACAACACTTGAAATTTCTTTTTAGAGCCAAATTTTTTAAACTTAAACTATATAGATAGGTACACTGTTATTAACTTAATTAGGGTAGAGTACCCTTTGTGGAAGAGCCACGCTCAAGGGGCCAAAGAGCCGCATGTGGTTCACAAGCCGGTTTGCTGACCAGGGTTAGTCAACAGTATTGCATGCCTAGCATCTGCAGGGTACAATGTGGCAATTTGCCTTTTGGACAGTCAGGAGAGAGAGCCCAGGTGAGCTGGGGTAAAAGGTGATGCTTCTAGGTCACCGTGGGAAGAGGGTTTGGTCTGGCCCTTTCTCTTCAGGGAAGACAGTAGGCATCCTCCTGAAATCCAGCCTTCTGTGGTGACTGATCTACCTTTCCTTTTAGATAAATGATTTACTGACATATATACCCAGCACCTTGTATTTGTTATGGTGACTGAACTCAAAACAGTATTTTTTGTCACATACCCTCTCTGTGTCAGGTTCCAACCCCTGCCCCGGTCCCATGAGTGGGGTAGGATAGGTGCGGGCTGAGAGTGCTTATTTAATGCCGTCAGCTGCCATCTGTCAGGTGGCACCATTCTAAGCCCAGGGAACACGGGCACTTACATTCTTGCTGGGCAGCATAGGTGGAAATTATATGGGGCCAAAGACAGGGCCTGAGGATGCTGGCACAAGTGCCCGGGCCAGCCTTGGTGGTTGAAGCCACTTCCTGGAGAAGACAGGGCCTGAGTTAATTTAGAACATTAGAAAAGTGAGGGGGTATGCTGGGGGCCAGGGGGGCACATTCCAGAATGACCACAAATGAAATAGACTAATTTGGGCCAAGTAGACGGGATTGGCAAGAACTCGGTGTCCCTCTGAGGTGACAGGTAGGAAATCAGCTTAGGAAAGCTGGTAAATTAGGAGAAGCAGGAACTTGCAGCAAGCCCATCCAGTCTCTTCCAGAGTGCCGGCACGAAATGGATCCCAGGTCACCCAGGAAGCAGCAGTTCAGTCCCAATCCCAGAACACCCCAATCCCAAACAAGATGCAGTGCCAGTGCCACCTTCTCACCTGGAGCCCAGAATCCATGTGCCCTAATATCACAAAAGCTGTGGGTCCATATGGGCTCTTCAGGGAGCACTGCCTGCTCAGAGGGCAGATAGGGTCAGGACACCTGAGAACAACGTTGGACCTGGGTGAGGGGTCGAGGGGAGTCTGGTGCTTCCCCCAGTGCACCTGTTCTCTGAATGCTCCCATGCTCAGGCACCGCAGGGGGGCGGGTGATGCTGAAGGAAACAGACTGACAGCCAGGATGGAGATACCTAAGGGATTGTGCAGACAGGGCTGTCTGTGCATTGCTCCAGACCCAGCTGCTCTTGCTCTACCCCACCTAGTCACTGCTGCGAGGCCTGTGTAAATGCAGGCACCATCCCTACTGTGGCCCCACTGGGCATCAGCTCCTCTGACCCCACACTCTGCACTCACCCGTGGGCCACTGCTAGGTACAATGTTGACAGTGTGGGTCAATGGATGGATAAAAGCTTCTACCCCAAGGGAACTAACTGCGCTTCTCAGGTCTCTGGGCATCATGAAGGGTCATACAGTCACCTTATGCTAGGTTTTGCCACTGAGGGTCCACGCCAAGTAGACCCTGACTGGTAGCACCCACAATCCACCATGACCTGAACATTCACTGCAAACACTGACTTCTTAGTAAGTGGTTTAGCCCCAGACCTAAAACAGGGTGCTAAGTGACTTAAATCATGTAAGAAGCATGTTAAGATGAAGGTCCTTTGCCAGGAACAGAACAAGGAGGAAGCCTCTTCTCTCACGCCACCTTCCCTTGATGGCTGTGTGCATGGCCTGCTGAGGCAAAAGAAAGGTGGTTCTGAGACCCTCAGAGAAATGAAGGACGTCTGGGCCAGCATGGGACTCAGCAAAAACAATTCAGTTTTTAGTGTTCCATGTGTACATTTATTTCTTTAAAGACTGGTTTCCAGCCACATCTCCAGATGAGCCCACTGCACAGGGCTGGTGTAGGACTGGAATCGGTTTTTAAAGTGCTACCCAGGGATACAGTCATTGTCATGGAAGTTCATCAACACACTAGATCACAAGCCAAACTTTCCACATACCTAGAAAATCTTTTATTTTATTATTTTTTCTTAAATGTAGCTTTAGTGTGACATTGGACAAAAAATGTACAAATCTAAATTACAAATGATACATTACTGATCAGCGGGAAGCTGGGTGAACTGGGCAGGTTAATGCTAAAGAAAAGAAACCAGAGATAACCTGAGTTTGCTGTGCAGGGTTTAGCAGTCCCTGTGGTACTTGCTTTGGTAATCACGCCTTGGCAGCTAGGGACAGTGGCAAGAGGGGTGACATCAGGATTTACACCAATGCCGAGACCTGCTTTCCATCTGGTAAAGTGTCCTGACCTCTAACGACCACCAGCTTGTACACTGAGGTTCCCAGGATGGTTGAGATTATTACTCAGAACACATCCATATTTGTCGGCAGCAGTGCAAATTAATCTTTCCCTTCTGCTCAAGAAGAAAATTTGCAACTTCCTTCTATAGATATGGCTGGAAGGAACCAATTAAAAATCTATACAGGCTCCTAATTTGTGATTGGTTGGCAGCAGCTGGCCAGGTAGCCGTCACCGGGAATCAAGGACTGGCTTTTGAACTTGAACTTGAGACTTGATTTAAATAAAGTGCTCTTTCTAAACCCTCCTCACAGGTGGTTTGGAACAGAATGAGATGGCTACTTTTGTTAATACCACATTAAAGCAAGCTCACACCCAGCTCCATTTCCTTCCTCCACAAAGACCACAAGCACATCCTCATGCAAAACGCACAGAAGCTTGCCAGCTCAACACCAGTGTGCGCTCCTGGTTTCAGACAGACATACAGGAAGATTAGTGTTCACCAGGAATCACTTTTAAAATACCACTCTGAAAAAATGTCATCGAGACCAGATAACAAAAACGAAAGCTCTCAAAGCCACTAAAAATATGTGGGAAAAGGTAAGAAAATTGGTGATTTACAAATTAGTGTGTTTTGTATTGAGTGTATAATTGCAACTGATATTTAACCTTAACAGCGTTAACTTTAACATAAATACCCTACACCATTAAAAAACAAACCTGGATACACGGCTTGGAAAAGAAACATTCACAGTATCGATACAGCCCATTGTCTCATGGTGCTACTTTAATGTCATTTCTCCTTCTGTTCCCTGCTACATTTGTGTCCTCCGTAACTAGAAAAGACCATGAAGACAAAGTGTGTGGGTTTGGAGGATGGGCTCCTGAATCTCATGCAAATGGACAGAGGTCTCATATGTACCCAACAGATACAAAGCATCGTGGATCTCCATGACAAGACTTTCCACCTCCCATATTAACTCACTTCTTTCACAGACAAGGCGACAAACCCCACCTGGCACTTTCCCAGGATCCCAGAGAGGTTTTGGGTCATGAGGAAATTGAGAAAGCAGAGTCTTTGATGAAGACATTAAACAGTGAGCAGGATGCTCCTGGGATCAATCTGGAAATGGCATTGCCTAAAAGTTGGGGGTTTTTTGTTTGTTTTAGAGAGCAACAAAAACTCAATCTAAAACTCTAATATCTTCACATTGGAATAAATTGAATCCATCTGAATTTCAAAATTAAACAAACATAGAACCATACTTAAAACTTCTGACCAGTGTCTTAAATTCTGACACATTATGTCCTCTTAGATTAATTCTTGCATGTTACACAGCTGCCTACCATGAGAAAGAAAAGAAGTCCTTCAAGGGAAACAGAACATTAAAGTGACCAATCCATCCCCAAAAGAACTATAGTGATTACTGACCTGTGAAGATTAACTTTGTATAAATATAGTTTGTAATGCCAGGTGCTATTTTACAATGATTAAAATTGGAATATAATCTTTTAAAATGAAGTATGGTGGAAAAAATATCATTTTACAGTGACTTGATAATTCTTGGGACACCTAAGAATTTTCAAATGTGCATTATAAAGTAAAATTCTTAATGCAGTCTCCTAATTTCTCCCCCCAAATAAAAAAAGGAAAAAATTCTATAATTTTGTTTTTTATAAAGGTTTTGGCACCTCAATGGCTCTAATACCCCTGAAATATATGTTTAAGGATCAACAAAAGTGCCTGTAGGAAGGAGTGCCCCCAAGTTCACATCCATAACAAAAGTCAAGTTTTCATAATTGCCTTTTGAATCTTGTTGGAGGAAAATGAATCATATTAAAGCCTCAGAACCATTCACCCTAATGACAATTACTGCTTAACAAGCACATCTCCTAAAAGTGGCACACTCAGGAGTGGACCAACAGGACAACTGCGAAAGACCTAAGTGGTGTGCTGATGGGCAAAGTGCTTGAAAATACACGTAGAGATATTAAAGTTGTATATCAAGCTTAGCATTTTTTCCCCACTAGAAATTGAACACAACCATCCCAAAGTGTGTCAAGCACTGTTCACAGCAGAATTCAGACAAGCTCCTGAAAGGCATCTCATACAAGCTTGGCCCCCTTTTCTTCTTATTAAACTTCCATTCCTAAGAGTCATACCTGAGACATAAAATAATTTCCTCTTTTGCCCTAAAAGTACTTCATTTCAGCTATTGGCAATATTTGGCAAGCCAACCTTGGACTAAAGAGAATCCAGGTATGTACGTGGGGTACCACATTCTCTGAGCTGTCACTTATTGCTCCTAAGTGCACTGGGGAGGCTCACCGCACTCCTGCGCTTTGCAAGAGCCAGACAAGACAAGTCCATGTGCTGACTGTGCCACTGGTACTGAAGGAGAGCCTTTGACACTCTCAGGAAAATGTAAAAACCATACAAGAATTTATATATCTCCCAATTGCAAATAGGCTCAAAGTAAACTTAGAAAAGTGTTCAGCATAATATGCATAGGATATATTTAGTATTTGCATAATTTTTCAAGTTCTATGGCTAATAGCAAAGGCAAGTGTCTTTTTACATTTGTCATAGTGTTTCCATTTCTGTCGTAATCTGTCTATTTACCAAAATCTGCCTGTGTCCCACCTCTCTCTACTCAGGGCCAGCTGTGCTGTTTTATCCCAAGCAGCCATATATAAAAAAAGTGACCTATGTATTCCATTCACAGTGACAGCACAGAGGGTCATCTCCTTGTGACATGGTCCAGGTGTGGAACCAAAATAATACCCGTTAGAGCACAGAGTGGGTGAAATTGAGGCCCCAGACTTGCCCCCATCCACATCCATTGTAGTAGGTTCTTAGTTCATAATGTAAATCTTAACATCGAACTTCAGCTCTTAGATTTGAGCATAGCCCGTGTGCAGGTCCCTCCGGTCTCCTTTGACATCTGGTGGTAGAGGTTTGGTCAGTTCTCTCTGGGGTAGACTCCTGGCTGGAGACTCAGATTTTTCATCTCCGTTAAAAGATTACACTGTCAGTAAAATGGCAGCTAGACAAGACTGGCGTCCGACAGCTTGCTGGCACTCACTCCAACTCCGTCCAGATGGGTCATTCATGGGTCACTGTCTCCATAATCCATAATCGCAGTGAAGGAGGCCACATCCACCTCAGCCTACACTCCGGGGTCCCTGGGGCCGCCATTCATGGTGGTCTTGCTCCTGTGCCTGGACAGCAGCTTCTTGTTAAGGATACTGGTGAGTGTGACCCCCTTCCTCCGGGGCCCTTCCGGCTGCTGTAGAAACACCAGATCATTGTGGGACTGGCTCAGGCTGGGGTCCTTCTGCTGGTGCCGCCGGCGAAAGAACAGCTTTGCACCTTTTCCTAAAATGCCCCCTGGGAAAGCAAAGCAAGGGGCTGGTCAGCGCGGCTGCGGGTGGAAGGAACGTGGGGCAACTGGGCCGTGTGGACAAAGCAAAGAGGAAATCTGAGTGACACTGAAAAGAGCAGCTTATTCCACCAGGGTGCCAACGCTATTCGCGTGAGAAAAATGACTGGAATCCAGCTTGTGCACAAACACTGGACTTCCCAAGATGAAATCAAGAAAAGACTATGAAAGTAGAGGCAGTAAGCTGGACCACCAGTGTGTATCCATTCCAGGGCAGGGACCCGTATCATTGACTTGAGTCAATCCATAGGCGGCAGGCCATTCTCACCTTGGCCCCTTGGGTCCCCTCAGCACCCCACCTCTCCTCCCGTTATTAGGAAGGCTGTAAATGGCAAAGCAGTCCTAGCTGCTCCCATAGGACGGTCACGCTATTAAAGCCAAATCAAGGGCTCTAAGAACAATAGTATTCGCTTTCTTGAGAAAGTTAAATATTAATTCTTCTGGGGAGTAAGATTTTTTAAATTAACTCCATCATCTCAGGGCTAAATCATATGAGATATCTGTTGATAGTTTTTGACCTACCAAACCTCAATTTTGTATGGTTTGACCAAGCTGTATGTAATGTCAGGTAAAGAAATATGGAATGAAAAAATAATGAGCAGAGGCAAAAATAATTTCAATAGCAAGGATTCCTTAAAGATCAAATGTAAGCTAGCACAGCAACAGAACTAACTCACTGATTTTACATTTTCACAAATTAGTTTAACATCACATTAACCAAGGCCTGGCAAGGTGGGGAGCCTTTCCTGTTAGCCTGTGAAAGTCATTACCACTTGCGTGGAGGGGTTAGTGACTCTGAAAGAAGATAGATCTGCAGATCAAAGAGGGAACTTTATAGCTAATTTGGCAATTCATTCTTTTCCTGATAGATCTGAAAAATTCTTCAACAGTCATGACCTACAAAAATACCTACCATGTCTATTCAAAGGAGGGGGGGGGGTGCAGTGAGGAGCATCAGTTTTCTCTTCTGCCCAAGCCCTGTCTGCAAACTTTGGATAATCAACACTTAGTTGGGGAAAAGCAAGCACAGTACCCATGACTTTAAGAGGCCACTTACTGGACCTGGTGTTGGGGATGAACCTTGTGTTCCGGGTGCCTGGGCTAAGCAGCAGAATGGAACAATGTGAGGGCACCAAGAAGTGGACCTATTTAATATGTTCAAAGCTGCTGAAAAGACTTCAAAGAAAAACAAACATTTTTTTTTCTCCTTGGATCCAATCAAGTAGATGATTCTGAAAAATCATTAGAACACTTTTTATAGTGATCTAAAGTTTGAGAGCTGTGTGTAGAGTTTAAGGATGGCTGGGGAGGGATGAAGCCAGAGAGATGTGTCTGTCTGTGGCTTTGCTGTTGACCCTGGCTTTGATATGTGACATCTGCAAGCCATCTATGTTTATTCCTGCAGCCATTCAAACCACCATAAGAAGCAGAGTCACGAAATATCACCAGTTAGGGTGTGTCGGGGCTCAGAGCACCACCACTGACTGTACTTGACCCTGAAGTCTGGCAAGTGCATGTAGTGGTTGGTGCCCACTGGCTAATTACCTGGCGTATCAATGCCTGGGTGCAGTGACGGGGCTCCCAGCCTGACTAGGTAAACTCAGGTTGGGGGCTGAGGAGCTATTTCTGATCTGTACTCACCTGGCTTTCGGTAAAGGCTGGTGTTCTCGAGGGACATACAATGTGGGGCTCTCCCACTGGGATGCAGGAGAGGCCAGAGGGGCTGAGGGCCCACTCGGTGAACCTGGACTCTCTAATCCCACACCCCCAACCCATCCCCCAAGAGGAATGGAAACATGGGGAGGGGAGCAGACCAGTCCATCCCCAGGTCAGCAGGAGATCTGGGGTCTCAGCATTCAACAAGTCTTTTCCAGAGGTCTCATCTCCAAAACCCATTTCATGTGTCCCTGCTTTTAAGTCACTCTGGGGTCCAGAGTCAGGGCCCAAGGTGTGAGCCAGGGTGGTGTTATAGGTTGGACAGCATCTCTGCAAAATTCATATTTAGGGGTCCTAACCCTCAGTACTGCAGAATGTGACCTTATTTAGAGACAGGGTTAATAGAGGTGATTACGTGACCGTGAGGTCACTGGGATAGACCTTAATCCAATATGACTGGTGTCTTTATAAAAAGGTACAATTAGAGCCCTGGCCAGTTGGCTCAGTGGTAAAGCATCAGCCTGGCATGTGGAAGTCGCAGGTTCAATTCCCATCAGGGCACACAGGAGAAGTGCCCATCTGCTTCTCCATCCTTCCCCCTCTCCTTTCTATCTCTCTCTTCCCCTGCCGCAGCCAAGGTTCCACTGGAGCAAAGTTGGCCCGGGCACTGATGATGGTTCCATGGCCTCCACCTCAGGCACTAGAATGGCTCCAGTTGCAATGGAGCAATGGCCCAGATAGGCAGAGCATCGCCCCCTAGTGGGCATGCCACATGCAGGAGTCTGTCTCTCTGCCTCCCTGCTTCTCACTTCAGAAAAATACCCCCCAAAAAGGGGGGAAGGCGATTAGGATCCAGACTCAGGGGGATGCCACATGAAGGTAAAGACAGATAAGGGGTGATGTGCCTACAAGCCAAGGACATAAGAGATGGCCAGCAGACACCAGAAGCTGAGGGAGAGCAGGGACAGATGCTCCCTCATGGCCTCAGGAAGAACCAACAAGTCACCACACCGATGTTTCCCCTGACTTGACATGACCTATCATGGCTTCCATGGGGACAACATCAGCTTCTCAGACAGAGGGCCATCAGGTGAGGGGAGGTTTGCAATTCTATAGGCTGGAGCCCCAGATGCATCTCCCAACCCCCTCAGAGGGAAGTCTTCACCTTGGCTAACAAATGAGGAAGCTGAAGCTGTCAGAGGTGACATGCTCTTTCCTGCTAACATGGGCCCAGAGTGGGGTACCTGTGTTTTCATGCCTGCTCTTTTTCTGTGCTGCTAAGGGTGGCACCTAAGCTGGAAGGGGATGGGACCCACCCTTGAGAAGTGGCCAGCAAGTGTCTGTAAAGGGCACATCCATGATCGAGTCATGGGGGTGGCCTTTGGAGAACCAGGTGGATTGTAACCATCAGAGGATGTCGCAGAGCAGAGCCCCGCATTCTGCATGGACTCAGACAGGCTTTCTGGAATAATGTAAATCTCTTTGGAGGCATGCTGGTAGCGTGGGTGGGAGAGGACATTCCAGTGTGGCCAACCCTTCTTCGGGGCCCACAGTTTAACTCACCAAACAGGAAGAATAACGAGCATAAACACAGGTAACTCCATCATCATTCCCAAATAAAAAATCACTGGTCTGTTTAAACTTGACCACTGCATCACAATCACCTTAGGGGTAAATAGTGCCTGAAGGACTTGAACACTCCACGGTGGGCGTGAGGCTCATAGTGCAGACAGGCAGGCACACACCTCTATCAATGGAGAAGTAATACCAAATGTAGCTGCCTTGACTAATGATACTGTGTGGTCAGTTTTCTATGTCAGTTTGACCCGCACACCCAGTGATTCAATCAATCTGATCTCAGCCTTCCTATGAAGGCATTGGTGGGTGTGGTTCACATTTACAGCCAGCTGGCCTGAACTATAGGGGATGACCCTGGATACTGGGGCTGGGTGCCTCCCAATCAACTAAAAGCCTAAAAGAGCAAAAATCAAGGTTTCCTGGAGAGGAAGAAATTCTGGTTCTGCGTCTCCCCCCTGGCCAGCCCAGATTTCAATTTCAGACTTGTCAGCCCCAGGGTCACATGAGCCAAGTCCCTGAAATATGGAGCCTATTGGTTCTGGTTCTTAGAGAACCCTGACTGAGAACCCAGACAATAACTAACAGTTGGCGTGTCACACCTGACGTTGGGCCCACAGAACCTGTCACCTTTGCAGATAGGAAAGTTCCGTGAAAAGGAGACGGGCTGTCTCCTCTATAAGCCTCACTCCTTTCCTGCAGGCTACCTTCTCCACACCAACAGGCAAGAGGCAAAACTCAGCCCTCACCCACAATTTCCACAATTCCTTGTGATAAAATTGGAGACAGATTATATGAAATCTGAGGCAAAAAACCAAAATCTTAAATGGGGCCAGGAAAAATAATCTTTCCCTGGTCCTAGCAAAGTTAAAAAATTTTTCACACACACAAAAAAGGCCGAAGAATAAACAATACAAGAAGGAATTTAAAAAATTATTCTACATTATTACAGCTTGAATAATATATTCCCTAGTTTCTACAGAGTCTAAGAGACACAAATAGCTCATTGAAGAATCCATCTTAAAACCTGATAGGTAGGAAAACTGACCAAACGCTACCTTATAAACTGTAGTCTGCTGTCCCCAGGCCGAACCAATAGTCTGGTTGTAACAGGGACAACTCTTTAGTCCTGGAGGCCGATTAGGGACCAATCTATATGTGTGTCACAGCGAGGTTCTTTTATCCCATCAGGTAACAGAGACATGTCCTCCCCAGACCAGCTGAGACCAAAGTGCTACCCTAACCTGACAGGCCACTTTTTAGGAGGAATACAGGAAAATCTGCACCTGGGCAAGTAAAACTAGAAAGGGACGGGGTAGGGGGGCAGGGAAGAAGTGACGGGGATTGTATAGGATCTTCTCATGGCAAGGCTATACTTAATTTATAAAAAAAAAAATATATATATATATATATAACAAAAATAACTTACTGTGTAGGCAATTAATTCTGGTTGGCATAGCGATCCTCTTAAGTAAAAGGGGAGGAGCACAAGGTGAGGAGAGGAGGTAACAGGTAAGCGAGAGCAAAATGAGAATGAAAACAGTGAGTTTTGCAGCACTGACATCATGCACACATATGAAGCTGCCATGCAGGGCATCTGGCAAGGTTCTGTGTACTTATTGATGCTTTTCTTCTCTGTGGTAAAACACATATAACACACAATTTACCACCTCAGCCACTCCCAAGTGCAAGGCTCGGTCATGGTTCGGTGTGAAGTGCATTTACATTGCTGGGCAGCCGCATTGCATCAATACTTTACTGAGCTAAAAATAAGCCTAACCTTAGGGAGCAATTTGGCTGCACTGGCTACAGTGTTATCAATAGGAACATTTGCAAATGGCAAAACTCCAGAATTCTACCTATGCAGCCACCCTCGGAAACCTAGTACAGAGCTCCTTGCTACTGCAAAAGACACTGGGCTCTTCCGCCATAACAATAAGCTTTAGTTTAAACATGAGAGAAAAATCACATGCCTGCTCCCCTCTAACACTAGTTCAAAAACCTTTGGTGGAAAACAAAAATTATTCGGCACCCACTGTACGTACTTGTCGGGGGTTCTGACACCATCTCATAGAGATGCCAAGTGCAAATTGCTCAGAAAACACTAGAATGGAGGAGCAATTTTAAAATACCGCTGCACCTGTCTCTTTTAAAGCCTCAGATCTGCAGCACCCCAGGCCTGACATCCTGGCAGCAGCCCCAAACGCCAACCCTCAGGGTGGTGCTCAGGGCAAGAGCTGGAAGCGGCCCCTGCCATACCTGTCTGGAACCTTGGTCCCCAAACGTTCCTTTTTTAGAGGGGTGTCATCCATCTGGCTGGTGATGGGAAAGGAACAGGATGGCCACAACAAAGCAAGGATGGAAAGCCAAACGAAGAACTCTCCAGAAGGACAAGCAGAGGGCAAAAGGAGGATGAATGGACAGTGGTCAGTGAATAGACCTGGGGTCAGTGAGGTGTGGTCTTTCGGGATGAACCAGGAGGGTAGGTGGGAGGCTTGGGTTCCATGAAGAGAAAAGGAAATGAAGGGAGGGAAGGGGCACCCCACCCTGCACCTCCTTGCTTTATACCTTGCCTGACATCCACCTGCCTGTCTCAGGACCAGGTAAGCTCTCTGGGGATGCCCTGGCCCCAGACATAGATCGGGCCAGAGGGGGTGGGCAGCCCTCTAGGCCAGCAGCTGGGCCACCCCTTCTACAACCTGGGCCTAGAGGTCAGTGCACAGGTCAGTGTGCAGGTCACAGCTTCCCAAGCCGCCCCAGGTCACCAGGGTTGGTCCACAGGATGATGTACCCAAGACCATGTAGCAGGCAAATGGAGGCCCGTGGATCCATCTTCATCACATGGTCTAGACACCATATCCAGGAATCATCCTCCTTTCTCTCTTTCTTCTTCTAATTTTCAACTCTTCCCCAATCTGTCCCTGCTATGCTCCGGCCAGGGGATGGGTCATAGAGAACAGATGTGAAGCAAACGGGATGAAGGTGGGTGAGGAGGGACGCAGACCCTATCACGGGTCACCAGCCTCAGCCCCGCAGACCCGGGGCTACACGACGCTGCGGAAAGGCATCCTGTGTGGGGCGTTGAGCAGCACCCAACCGAGCAGCAACCCCACACTCAGTTGTGACCATGAAAACTGTCTCCAGACACTGCTTGTGTCCCCTGGGGCACAGTCGCCCTGTCTGAGGACCACTGCCCCCGCACCAAGAACAGAGGAGCAGAGAGGCTGAGGCAGGACTGCTGACCAGGTTCCCAACAGGGGTTTCCTGAGGTCTATACTGTTGGGAACTAGGATTTAATACTAGTCACACCATCATTCCCGGTGTGGCTCAGGGGCCCAGTGCTGTCTTCCTCACTGGGGTCTCCTTATGGCCTGGCAGGCAGCAGGGTTTTGTGGGAAAAGGGTACAGGTGGTGGGGACACCCTGTTCATGGTGAAGTCTCAGACCAGGACCTGTCCCCCAGCCTCTGTTCCCTCACTCAGTCTCTTCAGGTCACTCTCATCCAAAGTGTGACATGGTGAAGAAATTCACAAATTTAAAGTACTAATTTAGAGCTAATGGAAAACAAGGGATTATTCCAGTGAAATGATTACCTCATCACTACACACATCCTAAGTTAATCGGCTAACTTTCTGGGCAGTTTATGGCCCTGTGGAGCAGTTTAGGTTAGAGTGATGACATGTGGTTTGGTTTTCTTGCAGGGGAGACTCTGAGAGGCACAGTGAGCAGAGGTGCCAATCTCCATGCTGAAGGGAACCCCATCTCTGCCCAGCTTTGTTCTGGATAGCCCCACTCTGTGTGGGGAGGGGAACAGAGAAGGGGCACCTCTAGACCCACTCTGTGTGTGGGGGGACAGACAGAGGAGGGTGCCTCTAGATATGAACACAAGCGGACCCCCAACTATGGAGAGATGACCCTGTGCTCATTCAAAAGGACTCTGAAGCACCCCCCGTCACACCCTGCCCACGGTGGGCTCAGACTTCAGCACAGGTGTCTGCTGGTGGGGGTGCTGGGGTGGGACGGGTAGCAGAGAAGGGAGAGGAAACGGGAGAAGAACTAAAAGTTTAGACACTAGCACCCAAGCAAAGCAGCCGTCAGCTGGGAGTCAGGGGTGTGGGGGTCAGGTACCTTTATGCTTTTTGGGAGCATCTGGCTCCCAAACACTCAGGGAGCTCTCTGATAGCTCATCCCCATCGGGGTCCAGCAGTGCTTGGCCATCCCAAGCCTCGACCTGTGACTCCTTCTCCAAGTCCCAGGAGGCCAGCTCACAATCCTGGGGCTCCAACACTGGCGGGGCCTGGGCTGAGGCCTCTGCCTCGGGCGGGGTAGAGGCCAAGGCCACCCCCGGCTGGGACAGGGTGTCCTCTTCGTGGGTGCCATCCATGGAGGCCGCGTAGTCCAGCATCAGGGTGGCATCATTGTCCTGAGATAGAGAGGTCTGTCCAGCAGAGAGAAAAAGTCAGCATGAGGGAAGATTACAGGGACACACTGAAGGAAGCTTATCCCCCCAGGGGGCAGCTCATTGAATATGGCAATGGCATATGGGGTGGGAAGAGGCAGAAACTCAGCCAACACAGGTGTCCCTGCAGAGCAGAGGGGCATAGCCTGAGTTTTCAAGAGGGGGTGACATCCTTCCCCCAGAAGACAGGCTGGCTAGGAGACCTGTGGGAAGGCCAGGAGGTGAGATGGAAGAATGAGCTCATCCTTCTAAGTCCCAGAGAACACAGGGAGACCGAGGACGTGACCTTGGAGTCCCAGATTCAGTTCATCTTAGAATATTTGTTTCTACAGCACTTTTGTTTCCTGAAAGTAGAAACTAATCAGCACATACTTTGCACCCTAATAAAGTGTGTAAAACTTGTGTGGTGCTAAACTAACCTGTGGGGCTGGGAGGCAGGAAAGTGGCACATTGGAAGGTGAGAAGTGACTACGGGGGGGGGGGGGACACAGGGTGGGGAGGTCTGCTGGGGCTGGTCTATGGTTCTTGACCTGGGAGCAGCTGTCCAGGAGCATCTACTTAGTGACAATGGACAACTGCAGTTCTCTGACTCAACTGCCTCCCTGCAGACGTGTGCACTGGCTCAAGTCAGACAATGTGAGCACCAGTAGAAATAATAACTGTTAAATGTTAAGATCCATGACTTCCTAATGATTTAAAAATAAAATTTCTGAGGAGATGGTCACAGTCCCCATCCTTATTTTGCTCACTTGCATTCAGAACTTAAAACAAAACAAAACCTTGAGTGAGCAAGGGAGCTTCCAGAGACACCACCGGCACCTGCTGGCTGTGGCTGGAAGTGCAAGTGCAAGCAGGACACCCAGAGAGGTGTGACCTGGCTCTTGGGTGATGCTGTGGAAGGCTACCAGCCAGCTGTGCCTGTTGGGACTTGAGCACTGGCCGCCCACGCCCTGAGTTTAATGGCAACATTGGTGACTCACCTCTGGCACCTTCCGCGACCCATTCTGGCCTTTCTCCTGGTAGCTGAGAGGTAGATTTTCAGCCTGCCTGTACCTTCCTGTCCCATCCTCTGGATGCCCTCAAAGAATTAGCTTGCCCTCAGGGTTCAACAATTCTTCCTCCTCGGTCCCTCCCACCATCGAATCTCCCAAGTGTCCCTCCAGTGCTCACACCATCCTTGCTTATTCTGAAATGTTAAAAAAGAGCATGGAACTTGACATGGCACCTTGCCCCAAGGGCCTGATCTTTCTGGCAGTCTGGCCTGCCTGGTACCCAGCAGCAGTAGGAAGGGGATCAGGATGTGTACAAAAACAAGCTCTGTTTCTGATTGCAAAAGACATACACATTCACAAAAAGTTACCATGGTTTAGAAATGTGTCATGTGGAAAGTGAAAGCTCTCCCCATATTGAACAGTGATGAGGGTGAAGGTTCCTCCCCAAGGATAGTCTGACATCCTCTCTCTTTCAATAACTTTTCTACAAACAATTCATCAACCTCTCAACAACCAAAGCATTCCTGGTAAGAAATGGTCACATTTCCTTCACAAACAGGAGAAGTGGTGTGAATGAAATACCACAAATCTCCCCCCTTGCTAGGTGAGGGACATAACCTGACATTTGTAAGCAGAACTTTCTGGAGGTGGATCAAGAGCTGGGGCCAACTTCTATAAGGGCCGGGGCTGCGGGCATAGCCGGACACCAGCGCCGGGCGCACCTTGGAAATCCCTGATATGATGATCGTGCTCTTCTTCCGTGGTGACTTCAGCTTCAGCTTCGAAGACTCGCTGAGCTGTCGGATGGCGACTTCGGCCACTGGATCTGAGCCGTTCAACACCAACAGTTCTGCAGGTGGGGAGGAGGGTAGGGCAGCGTCCACACCTTAGCAAAAATTAACACTCTCTGTGGACCCTCGTGCATAGCGGATTCTGTGTGACCCACGCTTGAAGTGTACACCAAGTGCATTTTTGTGTGTGAGTCATTCCTCAACTGAGGTGATAATAAACAACTAGAGCAAAGAAACCAAGAAAAGACCTCCAGCCTTTTGAAGGGCAGTGCGGTCACTCCTCTTTCCTGGCCAGTCTGGTTAACCACACGCTAGTGCATAGGCTATGAAGGGCCAAGGCCTAAGAGCAGCTCCCTCCCATGGTTAATACTGCATGCAGCCAACATCCGGGGACACTCAGCCTGTTCCAGGTGCCGTGCCATGGGATCTGTGCACATTATTTCATTCAGTTGTTCCCCAAACCCTGAAGTAGGTACTTTCTAAATCCTCATTCAAGAAACAGAGGAAGTTGTCAGGCAGCCAGGGCGGCAGCAGAGCTGACATGCCTAGCCTGGTCTCTTGGACTCCGAGCTGATGCTGAGAATGCACACTGTTCTGCTAAGAGTAAAATTAAAACGGCAATATATCAAAGGAACAGGATGTAAAAGGGGTATTTGTCATCTCAGTTTTGGCCGTGGACTGCAGACAACAGAGACTACATTTTCAAAGGGTGTGGTGACAGGATGAATACAGTCAAAAACTGCCTGGCTGTGACCTGTGCCAAGACGAGAGGAGGGTCACAAGAGAGGTTTGGGGAGGACACTTTAGGAGAGAGCTGTGCGGTGATTCCCAATAACTCCAAGACACAGGTATAGGAGTGCCACCCCTGCATGCCAAGCCCAGTGCTTCTGCGCTGTCCTCAGAGAGGTGGCAGGTGGGTCTGAGAAAGCTGCAGCTGCTGTGGCCCTGCACACTGGAGGCTGGTGCCGGGAGCTGGCTCCACTGCCCACAGGCCCAATGAGAAACTCACAGCAGTGATGCCAGCCCCGGGTCTTTGCCAAAGGGGTCCTGCCTAGTGGAGGAACCCCACAGTGTGAGGCAGGTGGGGTATACTGCCAGGGGCAGAAGCTGAGAAAGAGCCCTGGGTGCAGCCAGCCCAAGGAGCAGCACCGCCTGTGTCCCGGAAGCTGTGGTTTGGAGACCCTGCACGACCACATTCCGAGAATCATGAAAACTCCCACAGGGACAGAGACCGTTTTCAACTCCGACCAGGCTGAGAGGGTACAGAAGCATCCTAGACAGCTCCCATCAAATGAGAACTGCCCCCACCCCACCCCCACCCCACCGGCTCCTCCTTGCCCCAGCCTTGACCTTGGTGAGATCAGGAGCAGATTCATTGAGTGGGGAGGGGAGCCAGAAAAAAGCTGCCCACTGGCCCCTTCTCTGACCGCAGGTCCCACGAGCTAAGGGTGGGAAGGAATTCCCATATTTAGACTGTGCTGATTCAAAGAGATAGTAACACACCTCTTTAATGACATTTATTACCTGGAAGTGACCATAAAAATGGGAAATTGGCACCCAGAGTTTTTGGGGGAGAGGACTACTCCTACTCAACAGGTTTCATGGGACACTGGAGACAAAAATGAAGTTGGGTTTATGATTACATCCCCCAAGTCCTACTTTCTTTATGATACTCATGTCACTGGTATGTTGAATAAGAGAAAAAATAATATTCGGGAATTTTACAAAGTAAAGTGGAAGCTGGGTTTCATGTTTATTTCGTTAACAGCGTCCCCTTGACAACAGCTGGGTGCTAACCCTGTTCCTGGTCTTCAATTTCCACTTGTTACTCAAAAAAAGACCTCCCAAACTCCCAAAAGGAACGCTCACTTCTCATCAGGGGAGAGGCTGGGAGAAGAGAGCTTGGAGGGGGGGCAGGGAGGGAGAGCACTGTGGGCATGCTTTGTTACCTGTGTCTGAAGAAGACAGTGTTTTGCTGACGGGAGCACTGTGGCAGGAGACGGCTTGGATGGAGATGTCCTTCTCAATCACTCTCACCTTGACGGGTGTCCGCAGGGGAGACTCTGGCAGAGACAAACCCTGATTATATTGGCCTCCAGATGCTGTCTGAATCCAGTTCCCGGGAAGGGAGATCACACCTCACTTCAACTCCTTCTCATGTTGTTAGAAAAGGAATGGGCCAAACCTCAAGATGTTGTCACAATCTCTCTTTTTCTTTTCTTTTTCTTTGTGTGTGTGTGTGTGGGGGGGGGGGGGGGGGCGGAGCTGGGGGAGGTTGCCAAAAGGAATGTTGGAAGCTCAGGTTAAAATAAAATTTCAAAAATGTTTTAATTAAGGAAGAATTTCACGTTCTGTTTTCCAACCAAGAACTGTGCCAAGTGATCTATTCCAGGAAGGGAATACTTCTGTACAAGCAGAAATGCAGTACACATTTTAAAATAATAATAAGTCACACATGTATACAAAAGTATCTCCAAGGCGGTGGCTGTGGGGACAGGTACAGAAGTCAGCTGCATCTAAAGTGACTGCACATCAAGACTTCTGATCCATGATTTTAAACACAAGGTATTCCACACTGACCACACACACAGCCAATGTTTCAAGAGAGTGTGTCGTCCCACATAAACATAACGGAGTTCTTAATTTAACTAGCCGTTTCATCCAATATCTAGGTTTTAGCTTCAGAATATCCAACAAGGTTGAACCTTGCTTCAGTGTGTTACTTGATAAAATAGAAAGATAATTTCCTAAAAAAAAAAAAAAAAAAAAAAGGCTATGCAAAAGTCTTGCCAATTACCATGCTCCCAGTGCCTGGAGATTGTCTTAATAACATCATAGCCTGGGGCACTCTGCTTTCCTAGGGACAAACGTTTGTGGTGAATGGGAGACTTATCTCACCAGAGCTCAGTGGGGACGCCCTCCCCGTGTCAAAGCGAGGCTTGGTTTTCACAGCAGTGACAGTAGTGACCACAGTCCCACACGGCATCACTGTGCGGTCTTTTTCCATCTTGGCAGCAGGAACAGGTGGAGGGGTCTGCCAGGATTTTGCTTCAGTGGGCTCCATGTAACAAAACTGAGGAGAAGACCAGATGTGTGTGGTGTGGTCGGCGCAAAGATTCCCCCACCAGGGAGCACCAACCTTCTTTGCAACACCACTGATTCCCTCAGTTCCTGCAGCAGGGAACCCAGATCTCCCCCTGAATTGATGCAAGATGGTGACACCCTGTTCAAACCCAGCCATGCAACGCGTATGATGGGGACAAAAGCTGGCGAAGCAAGCGAAATAACAGCCCTTTGTGGGTTAGGCCCACAAGAAAGGGCCTCAGGGAGAGACTTCACATGGCAGACAACTTGACCAGGTCATGGGCAGAAAGGGTACCAGTCAAGCCTAGAAATGCACAGCTCTTCCCAGATGAACTTCTTATTTCATGTTCAAACCAGAGCAAGACTGTGACAGACAGAAAGGAAAATGTTCTTCATCTTAAGTGGAAGCTTGTCCAAGTACCTCTGCGGTGACGGAACCCAGCACTGAGCTGTCCACCAAGGTCCCGCTGGTCAGTGTAAAGCTTTGTGGGCCAGAAGGCTGCTTCTTAAACAAATATAAAGGGACAGTCGTCATCGCCAGGAGAGCTACAACAGGACACAAGCAATGAGCACCGTGGTGTTTCCATGACAGCAAAACGGTCTATGTGAGCTGCCACAACCAGACCAACTCCTAATAGTCCTGTTACTTGAAAACATTTGACAAACATCAAGGTCAAAAAGACAAAGGAGACTAAAAGATGTGATGATTATGGGCACTGTCTGAACCTGTCTGCACTGGAGTGGAAAACAGCTACTACGTAGATCAGCTTTGTCAACTGACAAAAATTGGGATGTGGGTGATGGGTTAAAGAACCAAATCAACGTCACTCAGGAAACTGATAACTGTGCTATGGACACATACAAATATCCTGTTCGTAAGAAATACACACTAAAGCCCTGGCCGGGGAGCTGGGTTGGTTGGAACATTGTCCCAATGCACAAAGGTTGCAAGTTTGTGCCCTGGTCAGAACACATAAGAAACAGAATGATGTTTTCTTTTTCTCTCTCTCCCTTCTTCTCTAAAACTAATCAGTAAGTTAAAAAAAAAATACACACTAAAAAAAGAAAAACCACTAAAGAATTTAGGGGTGTAAGGATCATGATGCATAGAATTACCATCATATGGTCCACACATTTACCCTTGTGTGTGTGTGGAGAGAGAGCATGCACAAAAGCAAGAGTGACCAAGTGTGAGCACAGCTAATAAAGAAAACGGGCAAATGTTCAAATATGTGTCTGAAGAAAGGCTCTACGGTTGTTCTTCGTTCTGTTTCTGTTGTTGTTGTTGCTGTTTTTATAAGTTTGAAATTTTATAGTCCCCTCTGGCTGGACTGGAATGAAATTCCAGTAGAGCCAGCAGAGGTGGTGCCCCCGGGACAAACTAGGAGTCGCTTCTTCCTCTCCAGGCAAATGTGGCCCCACCGAGTGTTCACACACACGGCTGTCAGCAGCTCAGTTCTCCCCTCCAGAGCAGTCCAGTTATCTCAGGACTGCAAATCAAAGAAGCTGTCTCAGGATTCTTGCAAATGAGCAGAAGCCTGAATGGCTTTTTCCTATGTCTCTGTGCTGTTAGGAGACAACCAAACAGCTTGGATGAACAGCCTGGAGAAGCCAAGTAAGGTCCCCCCTCTCCAAATGTTAGTATGCTTATGGGGACTTTTAAAAGTCTATTTAATATAGAAACTATTGATCTATACACAACCACACATACAGGTCCACATTGTCGTTAGTGACTTCTTATATCTTTCTTGTATGTAAAGTATGTGTTCAACTTGGGCTGCTGTGGCTTATTGAACAAGGAAGAGCCAGTTGAAATCCACAGAGACAGAAAGTAGGATGGCATGCCAACAGCTGGGGGAGGGGGAGGGGTGAGGAGCTAGTGTTTAATGGGGCTGAGTTTCAGTTTTGCAAGAGGAAAGGAGTTCTGTGGATGGATGGGGGTGATGGTTGCACAACCATGTGAATGCACTTATGCCACTAAATTAAACTTAAAAAATGGCTAAGGTGATGAATTTTGTTACATGTTATATCATCACAAATAATTAAAAAAAACAAAACAAAAAGCTCTATTGAGGCTAAGAGGTCTGAGAACTACTTCCCTAAGCCAAGAATTGTTAAATAAAAGACTTTGGATATTTGTTTAAACGAACAAACAAAAACCAGTTGAATATACTCTTTCTCAAAATGTACAACATTAAGAACTGAAATGGACTTTTAACCAAACATTCTCTTGAAAAGACCCAGATGGTTTAGGGGAGGGCTTCAGGCCTCCTCTGGGTGTCCCCCCACCCAAGCTTCCCAAAGCCCTGGTCAAGGGCTTGGCCGACACTCCCAGAGAGCGGGGCCTCCGTCCACTTACTCACTACCCACCTTCTGAGGATTGTCCATCCTCTGAAATCTGCAGGTGCAACTCTTTCGACTTGGCATTCAACTCACTGTGCAAAAGAAAAAGAGCTGTGAGTCCTTAAGTCCTTAAAAATGCTTTATTAATTTTTGGAATAGTATCTTTTTTTCTGATTATAGAAAGAAATGGTCATCAACAATATTCTAAAAACTGTAAGACACACCAAAAATATAAAGAAATTTGACAACCTCACTATCCAGAAATGGTTACTGTTAATATTTGGTGCCTCCCCTCCCAGAAGGATCCAACAGAACTCCCTGGCTGATGATGGACATATTCTATACAGGTGTCATCAAATATGGGGCCACTAGCCACATGTGGCTTTTGAAAACTTGAAATGTAGCCAATGCAAACAGAAACTGGATTTAATTTTAATTTTAATTACTTGAAATTCAAAAAGCCACATGTGGCTATTAGGTACTATACCGAAATGGTAACAATATACTTGTCTAAAATAAAGTGTAGAACATAATGGACCTCCTTCCTTCTTTGTAACCTTTTTTTTTTTTTCCACTTAAGATATCATGGACATCTTTCCCTGTCAAGAACTGCAGAGGAACAACATTTTTGATAAATATCTAGTATTCCACTATTTTTCTTTATGATATTTTACTTAACCAATTCCGTAATTACCAATCCTTAATAATGAGTTGGTTGTTTTAATATTTCATAATCATAAACCAGCTGAACTAAACACCCTTCTCATGTATCTTCACACAACTGTGGGATTATTTCCTCAGGAAAACTGTAATTGCCAGTCAATAGGTACATGCATCAAAGAGATTTTATTTTATATATACTGATGAACTCCAAAATTCTTATTCCAATGTACGCTTCCCCTGGCCATTCTCATTTTCTCACCCTATAGCAACCCGCAAGGTGAAAAGCAAACTCTTTTGTTAAGTCTGCATTACTTCCACAGTTTCTGAGATTAAACGTCTTTTCAGAAGTTTCTAGCTATAGTACTTGTTTTTGTACTTCTATTCTGAAAATTCTGCCCACTTTTCTAAGAGAGTATTTTATTTTCATGAATGATTTATAAAAATGTTTTATAGTATACATGGAATATTTTCTTCTGTTACTTTCTGTACTTGTTTATTGTTTAAGCACCAGAAAGTGATTTCTGTATTTTTATAGTTGGCCACTTTACTGACATATTATTTATATTAGTTTTTATAATATTATTATTTCTATCCCATGTCCATTATTACTTCTAATGGTTTTAATTGCTTTTTGTGAGTAGTCTAGATATGAAATAATATCTCCAGGGAAAGATTAGTTTTGCCTCTTCCTTGCCGGTACTTATATATATATATATATCGTGTCTTTATCTTATCCAACTACACTAACCAGTGCTTCTAGACTGCCTTTCTCTTGACATTAGTGGGGCTGTTTCTGGTATTTATCACTTTCAAGGACTTTAAAAAAAGTCTTTTTAAAGAAGAGCCCATAAATCTTGTTCTCATTACGATTTTTAACATTAGGAATGGGTATTGTCACTGAATATCTTTTGGGCATATATAGAGCTACCTTCAAAAAGAAATCTATGTTTGACTTAAAGCTCCCTCAGATGTTTAATATGCCTTTTAAAATTTTTTTAAATAATTTTTTGGTTCTACAAAATGATCTCAGGGGTTGGCAGTCTTGAGTAGGCATCACCATGGAGACACAGGCCCATGGTAACTGAGCTGCACGCACAAGGTAAATTCTTCTTCCCAAGTGAGGTCAGTAGTGTTTTTCGGGAGGGCGCTGGAGAACTTCTGAACAGGCTCGTTCAGCTGAACGACACAGCGGAGGTTAGCGTGGCCTGTAATCAAACAAAGGGGTACCGCACTGCCTTTTATTTTTGTTTTTAAAATTGCTTTAAGACACGTTTGCATATAAAAGGCTAAATAAAACTGCCTAAGGTCTTGGCTCACCCTCTTTGAGGGGCCATTCTTTCATTTGCTATTTACGAACTCTCAAAGCACCCCACTTCATTTGGGGTTAAAGATTTCCTACCCCTACTTGATATGCAGAGCCCCAGACTGTTCCCAAGTGTCTGCTCACCCCTCAGTTCTGGCTACAGGCACAGACTCGTGATGAGGGACCCTCTTGGGGGCGACCTGACTACAGCAGAGATGTGGCCCCCGCTTCTGAACAAAACTCACCATTTTCCAAAGGAAAGGTATCTGGGATGACTCTAAATTTGGGGATAACTTACACAGAACCTGTTTCCCTGCTGATGACGGGTGTGTTTTTTTTATACCTGACTCAATGACTTAAGATATTTTCTGGGGTATTTTCCAGGCAATGGGACAGTCTTCTATTAAACAGTTGTTTCTGCTTCGAGGCAATGTCTTGTCCTCGGCATAAAGCCATGAACCCCTGTGTGATCAACAATCACTGGGCTCTACTGGCCCTTTACCACAAGTCTGGCGGTGTCAGGTGTCCCATACACAAGCATCTTACTGATTCATCTTCACAATCAACTTCAGAGGAAACTCAGACCCTGAGACCCTTTATTCCCCAACTAAGTTCAGAAGTCCCCTCTCAATTGCTAAGCACAGGACCTCAAAGGCAGCATGCAAGTGCTTTTACCAAAACCATCACCTACAACTAGTTTTGCAGAGTCTTGGTTGTTAAATGTGGCCTATCTGTACTTGGAACGGAAAGAAATTTCTTGCAAACAAAGATCAGTAACCCCACATTCTCAGACAATAGAAAAGAAGTTACTGCTATCCTCAGCAAAATCGAATCAAAGGGGTGAGTTGTGTCCTGTCATGGGCCATTAAGCATTTCAGATCTCTGCAGTAATTCTGAAGCACCTGAAAATTCATCCATTCTAAGGATAACTTTTGTCTTCATTCAAATAGCAGCCTCTCTGCACCAAAGGGTCCCCACTGGGGCCAACGCCTTCTAACACCCATAAACCACCCATGTGGCACCTCATCTTCCAGGAAAGCAGATTGGTCAGGGATGCTGAACATGCAATTTTAGGTTCAATCATCAAAAAGAAAAGAAAAAAAAGATGGTCCTTCCAGACTCAAGAAAAAGGGCAAAGCTACAATTGTGTTCCTCCTTCCCTCACATAAGCAAAATCTGAGTTGTAGTTTAGTAGACTTGCATTATTATTACGGTTTTCAGGGGCTCTTTTTTGATCAAAGTCAGGATCACACTGCAGACCCAAATGGAGGGAGCCACAGGTCACCCCTCCACTCGGCTCACATGGTGGGACAGTCACTTCTACAGTCAGCCAGGCACCCTGTCGTCACCCAGAGCTCCTGCAGCACCATCACCCACCTGAAGCACCAGGATCGTTTAGCAGTGAGGCTCGGATATTCTTCACCAATAATTTGAGGTCATGAGCCCTTGGAGGTTTGGGAGGGCAGGGTTCCTGAGAGGCAGGTGAAGTGCGCTGGAGAGTCTGCAAGAAGAAAAGGAGCAGTCGCCGTGGGGAAGTAGAGGACCGCCGCGGCCAGAGCCAACACCGGCGTCTGCTCTGTGACAGTTTCCTTCCTCATAGGAAAGTAGGGCACCATCAACCAGAACCACTTCCCTGCTTAGAAGCCTTATCTATCCCAAAAGCAGCAATGCATTTAGCCAGAGAGGGCTCCGCAGAATTGTACTGTGGGTGAAGACTGGAGCAACCATGTGGTCCACGCCTGACCCAGCCCAGGTGCTTGAGAGCGAGTGGGACGCCTTCTCCAGTCTGCAGGTCATCCAGCTGTCCCCAGCCTGGGCAAGACATGTGTGTCTATCCAGTGCACCTTGCTCTGCCTGCTTCAGGGGCACATTCCCATTGCTAACTGATTTTCCTAGGTACCTCAGTCCTGGAAGGATGAGGTCCAAGGCCACTGGCTCTGAATAGACAGCAAAATGTCAAGTCGGGGCTCCTAAAAGGTGGAGGGTTAGAACTAACCAGGGTCAGATTGTGCTGAGTGGCCTTCTTTCTTTCATCTCACAGGTCTTTGAAACCCTGTGACCTGAACTCGAAGTTTCCCCAGAGCACGGTTATTATTGACCAGCAAACAGTCTTACAATCTTCCTCTATCACAGCAAGGCAGAGAAACATTGATCCTCCAGAGAGGCGGCCCACCATCCCTAATGGGGTCTGGAAGCACCCACACCCTGTGAACATGTTTACCTGAACTTCCCTCATGTCCATAGGCTTGGTGCTCAGCACCACCGATGGGGAGGCGGAACTAACCAGGTACTTCAAAATACCCTTGAGAGTTTCACATATTGCGTTCACCTCTACTGCCCGGTCCTGCCAAAAGAGGAGGACATCAACAAATTATGTCACCACCACACATGCATACAAAAGGTCAGGCAAATGCTTGGCTCTTCTCACTATCGCTCCAAGATGAACAAACTTGATGTCACTGGGGCTCCAGGAAGTCAGATTTGGACCCGTGATATATCTGAGAGAGAGGATCCTTTTCACTGATCTCAGAAGTGGTTTTTCTTTCTTAAGTAATATTTGATATTTTTTTGAAATTAGAAAGTATTCAAATAAATGGAAAGACCTGATAAGAATGAAGACAAGCTTTTAGAAGAACAACAAAGCTGGACAAGTTACAAAGCCAAGTGCCAAGATCTATAAAGCTACAAAATTTCATACCCAAGAGAACTGTGTTCATACATTCTAGAATGTTCACAGCATCATGATTCCTAATAGCTCAAAACTGGAAACTACCTAAGTGTCCATCAATAGCTAAATGGATCCATAAATTGTGTGGCAGCCACACACAATGAGCACAAACAAGATACAACCACACAAAGCATGAATAAATCTCACAGACATGATGTTGAGTGAAAGGAACCAAACACAGAAAGCACATAATGTATGATTCTGTAAATTACCAAAACAGGCAAAACTAGTCCATGTTGTTTATGGTAGACAAGGTTCTAAGATGACCCCTCAATGAACTGTGCCCTCCCCTTGAGTATATGTATGACCCAACTTGCCTTCAGCCAATGGATATGACAAAGGTGATACAATGTCAGAAATTACATTATATAAGACTTCCTCTTAGCAAACTGGAGAAGAGATTTTTCCTGCTGGCCTTGAAGAAGTCAGCTTCCACATGTGAAGTGGCCACAGGGCAGGGATGTTGATGCTGAGAGTAGCCCCCAGCTGACAGCCAGCAAGAAGCTGGGACCTCAGTCCTACAGTCACAAGGAACCGAGTTTTGCCAACAACCACATGAGCCTGAAAAAGAATCATGAGCTCTAGAAAGATGCAGTTTGACTAAGACCTAATTACAGCCTGCGAGACCCTGAGCAGAAGATCCAGCTAAGCCCTGCCCAGATTGATGGACAAAAGCTATGAGATAATACATGTGTGTTGTTTTACACTGCTAGGTGTGTGGTAATTAATTACAAGCATAGATAACTCAAACACCTTGGAAATCAGAAGCATGGTTCACCCTTAGTGGGGGCTGGAAACAGTGAGTGGTAGTGGACAGAGGAGGTTGTCTAGGGAGCTGTTCCTGTTCTTTTTGTTGAGCTGGGTGCTGAGCACTTGGGAACATCCAGTGTGTGAAAGCTCCAATGAGCTAGACACATATGATAAGTGCATTTTTCGTACAACGTATCTCAATAACAATGTTTAAGTAAGCAGGTTCTATTTTTAAAAATCCCAAATAAAATCGTTGTTTAAATACAAAAGCTTCTGTTTTGAAGTCTTAAAAACTAGCTCTGGCTGTATTCTTGCTAATAGAATGTGTCAGACTCTGTGGGCTGTGCAGGATCCGGGCTCTGTTCCGTGTTTTCGGGAGAGCAGCTGCAGTGGAGTGAGTCTTTGCCAGAGCTTGGTGGTCTCAGCCCCAGTTCTGGCACTGCTATTGATGACTCCAGGGCCCTCTGGTGCCCCTCGTCACCTCTGGTATAAATGCTTTCACTGTGGGGTTCCAGCCCGTCCCCACCCTGCATGGGGGGATGGGACACTCATAGAGCTGGATTTCCTCCAGGACTACAGACCTTAAAACCTCTCAATGTGTGGGGTTGGAAGTGAGTTCAGAAATTGGTCTTCAATGTCCAAAGAACAACTGGCTGGCCGGGCCTTGTGAGCGCAAACTTACTAGTCCAAGTCTGCCATTTACTGAAAACCTACTCTCTCAACTAATAATAATCAGCATAGTTAATACTTACATCATCCTTAGGGCCTGTCAGGCTTGATTTCACACACTTATATGTTCTAGCCAATCATTTTAAAAATCATTGCCCCTGGCCCTGGCCGGTTGGCTCAGCGGTAGAGCGTCGGCCTAGCGTGCGGAGGACCCGGGTTCGATTCCCGGCCAGGGCACACAGGAGAAGCACCCATTTGCTTCTCCACCCCTCCGCCACGCTTTCCTCTCTGTCTCTCTCTTCCCCTCCCGCAGCCAAGGCTCCATTGGAGCAAAGATGGCCCGGGCGCTGGGGATGGCTCTGTGGCCTCTGCCTCAGGCGCTAGAGTGGCTCTGGTCGCAACATGGCGACGCCCAGGATGGGCAGAGCATCGCCCCCTGGTGGGCAGAGCGTCGCCCCTGGTGGGCGTGCCGGGTGGATCCCGGTCGGGCGCATGCGGGAGTCTGTCTGACTGTCTCTCCCTGTTTCCAGCTTCAGAAAAATGAAAAAAAAAAAAAAAAAAAAAGAAAAGAAAAATCATTGCCCCTACTTGACAGAGGAGAAAACTGAAGCACAGAAAAGTGAATTAATACGTGTAGAGTCACACAGCTCATGAGTGACAGAGCAGGGAGTCAGATCCAGGGATTCAGGCTACAGGGTCTGTACTGATAAGAACAGTAATTCACAGACACAGACTCACACAGCAGTGGTCTTGCGTGTCTGGCGTCTGGCCTCTTTCACCGAGTGTGATGTTTTCAGAGTCAAGCATGTTTCAGCTTCTCATTTATGCCTGAATGAGATTCCATTATCTGGATGGGCCTCACTTTGTTGGTTTACTTTCACATTTTTAACCTCACAACTTCTCCTCCTTTTACAGATGAGGAAACCAAGGCATGAGCTTTGGGGTAATCAGGTGTCAGAGTCCATTACAACTAAGATCTTCAGAGCAAGTTGACTCAGGAACCTTGCTCCCAAGCTATTCCCTGCCTCCATGCTGTCACATCTACTGGGGGACCCAGCAGCTCTGTAAAGAGGGCACAGGACCCGCTGCAGGGGGCCAGCTAATTCTACAGAGTTGCTTCACTGGGGAAGTCATGCTTTTCATGAATACAAGCAGGGTGTGGTGGGGAGCAGGGTATAAACACCGTTTGAGTAATAAAGAGAAGTAATGTCTTTTTTGCAAAAAGAAACACAGAACAGATAAAAAGTACTGAAGCATGTTACCACTCGCAGGGGAAGAATGGAGGTAAAGGGGACAGGAATGGGGGGGGCAGACTTCTGAGTATAATGTTTCGTGTAATTTTGACTTTTAAACCATGTTGATATTTTGCATATTAAAAAACATGCAAGAGCCCTGGCTGGTTGGCTCAGCGGTAGAGCGTCGGCCTAGCGTGCGGAGGACCCGGGTTCGATTCCCGGCCAGGGCACATAGGAGAAGCGCCCATTTGCTTCTCCACCCCTCCGCCGCGCTTTCCTCTCTGTCTCTCTCTTCCCCTCCCGCAGCCAAGGCTCCATTGGAGCAAAAGATGGCCCGGGCGCTGGGCATGGCTCTGTGGCCTCTGCCTCAGGCGCTAGAGTGGCTCTGGTCGCAATATGGCGATGCCCAGGATGGGCAGAGCATCGCCCCCTGGGGGGCAGAGCACCGCCCCTGGTGGGTGTGCCAGGTGGATCCCGGTCGGGCGCATGCGGGAGTCTGTCTGACTGTCTCTCCCTGTTTCCAGCTTCAGAAAAATGAAAAAAAAACGAAAAAAAAAAAAAAACAAACAAACAAAAAAAAACATGCAAACCAGCCCTGGCTGGTTGGCTCAGTGGTAGAGCGTCAGCCTGGCATGCAGGAGTCCCAGGTTCGATTCCCGGCCAGGGCACACAGGAGAAGCGCCCATCTGCTTCTCCACCCCTCCCCCTCTCCTTCCTCTCTGTCTCTCTCTTCCCCTCCCGCAGCCAAGGCTCCATTGGAGCAAAGTTTTCCCAGGCGCTGAGGATGGCTCTGTGGCCTCTGCCTCAGGTGCTAGAGTGGCTCTGGTCGCAACAGAGCGACACCCCCTGGTGGGCAGAGCATCGCCCCCTGGTGGGTGTGCCGGGTGGATCCCGGTCAGGTGCATGTGGGAGTCTGTCTGACTGTCTCCCGTTTCTGGCTTCGGAAAAATACAAAAAATATATAAATAAATAAAATACATGCAAACCAACAAAGGTGGGGGGCCAAACTCTAACACTGCATACTAACAGATGCAAATGTGGTTCACTTACATCAAGGTGGTACCATTACCACACAGAAAAAAAAAGATCAATCCATTTTTGAACATGAACTTGGTATCCGTCAGTGGGATACACTCTGAGATGAAGGCCAACAGAGAACCTTGAACTTTGGTATGCTGGAGGTCAGCCGTGTGCCAGGGGAGCAAATTACAGAACAAATGATGCCATGTGGGAGGAAGGAGATACAAATGTGGAAAGGTGGAGGAAAAGAAAAGGAATTGGCGATGAGAGAAATCCTGAAGACATACTCCTCCTACAACTAAACAGCCAGGGAAAAGTGACCCTTCTGATGGACAAAAGCTGAAAGATGTACAATTCAAACTTATTAGTCTTAAAAATACTGCTCACACATGGCATGAATGGTTAAATATTTATAGACAAACTATTAAATTCCCATATTTCAGCTGTGGTGATATCTCAGTAGTTGAACAAGAGTTAGAAATAGGGTAAAATATCACGCTTGACTGGTGGTGACACAGTGGATAGAGCATTGGCCTGGGATGCTGAGGTCCCAGGTTTGAAACCCCGAGGTCGCCATCTTCAGTGCAAGGTCATCAGCTTGACTGTGGGGTAGCCGGCTTGAGCATGGGATCATTGACATGATCCCATGATCACTGGCCCTAGGTCACTGGCTTGAGCAAGAGGTCACTAGCTCAGCTGGAGCCCCCAAGTCAAGGCACATATGAGAAACAATCAATCAACAACTAAAGTGACACACTAAGAGATGATGCTTCTCATCTCTCTCCCTTCCTGTTTCTCTCGCTTATAAGAAGGGAAGGGAAGGGAAGGGAAGGGAAGGGAAGGGAAGGGAAGGGAACAGAAACAGGGTAAAATCACAAGGAAATCTTGTACAAGCCACTGCAAAGGAAGAACATGATAAACTAAGGCTTTGGTATAAATGTTGCATGACCGTTTAAGCATCTGGAAATAGCGACACCAACATGACTAGCATTCCCAGTCCTAGAATCACACCTCCAAATAGCTAAGACCAGGGGAAGCAGGGAGGAGACTGCCTCCAGATTGGAGGCGCATCTCTGCAAACACCAGGGGAGAAAGGAGGTTGCACTTGGAGCTGGCTGGACTCAGCCCAAGCTGTAGGTGAAGCTGCTTCAGGGTGGAAGAGTGGATCTGATGATTAGGTGTGAGAAAACATCAAGGAAAGCCAAGGTTTCATTCCTTCAGTGGTTCACTTAACAACTTCCCAGCCCTGTTCCAGCCGCATGGGGGTGGCAAGCAGGTTTCCGGATTCTTAACAGCTGCCTGGTGATTCCGAGTGCAGTCTGGGTGAGAGTGGGCAGCAAACCCATCACGATTTTCAGTAAACAGATGGAGGCATCATGGAAATGTATTGACTGACCTCCCCCGGTGCTCTGGGCTGGATTGTAATGGCCATTTCTGGCACACTGATGAATGACCACCATATCTGAATGTCCTCTCTCTGCTCTTTCATGTGGAGCTCCAGCTTTAAAGAGGAAAAAAAAATAGTTATTAGAGGACTACTGTCTCCACCACAGCCACAATATGCATCTGTTGGGGGTATGTGCATCTGTGTGTGTTCACCAATTTCTTTAGATAATTGCTTAGCTTCCCCATGCCATACTGAGCACTTTCAGAATGGAGAGGAGGGTTCCCAAACTCCCTTTGGCCCCCTCTGCACTGTAAGTACCTTGCCCCACCCCCACCAGCACTCTGCCCTGCCACCACTGGGCAAGGCCCCTCAGCGTCGGTGTCTAGAGGCCAGATGTCACTGAAACTCTGCAGCCTACTTTAAATTCTCTGTACTCTGCATTTTTCTTCTGGGAGTATCACCAAGAGGTAGAGGAGAAGGAGTAATGGACAGAACCGGGATACTTGAGCCAACCCCACGCTCACATTGCCCTGAGAGCTGTGCACAGAACACACTGGCACGCTGGTCCTCTATTGTCTGGGCCACCACACAACCTCCAACCGGACTCTCGCCTCTCACAATAAGCCCATTCAACCCTCCCCATCCACTGTGGCAGAAAAATGAACCCCAAAGATGTCCATGCCCCAATCTTTGGAACCTGTGAATATGTGACCTTACATGGCAAAAGGAACTTCACAGGTGCAATTAGGATGATGGGGAGGTGACCCTGGGCTATTCTGGTGAGCCGTCGAATCATATGAGTCCTTAAAAATGGAAGAAAAGGGCAGAAGAGCATGCCAGAGATGTGCACTTGAGGAAGGAGGACGGAGGCCAGGGGCCCCAGGATGAGGCTGCTTCTAGAAGCTAGGAACTGCCCATGGCTGACAGCCAGCAAGAAGCCGGGCCCTCGGTCCTGCCACCATAAGGAGTTGAATTCTACCAACAACTCAAATGAGCAAGAAAACATTCTGCCGTGGAGCTTCCAGAAAAAAGGGCAGCCCGCTAACCCCTGGATTTTAGCCTGTGTTGGACCTCAGTCTTCTAGAATGGGAACATAAGTTTGTGCTGTTTTAAGCTAAGGTTGTGGCCATTTGTTTCCACAGCCAAAACAAATGAACGCACCAGCCATTGTTTTTCAGCCAGAGACAAAAATCTCAGCTCTTCACATCCCTGTCCTTCTCCCCACCCCCCAACCACAACCAACGGGAAGGAAAGGACGGCTTCAGCATACAACTCTGAATACTCAGGAACTCTCACCTCATGCTAGCAAGAGGGTATGAGAAATGATGCCGTCCCTGATAACCCTGTAAGAAGCACACTTTAATTTCATTGACACAGGTCTCCAAGTCACCCTCACCAGGCAGAGGAGGGGGTAGCAGCACGCTGAACTGCTGGCCCCTCTGTGCGCCTTTTATCTGGAAAACAACGGAGAAGCTGGAGGCCTGCTGCCCTGAGCATTAATAATTTACCCGTCTCTAGTGGCGGCCTCTGCCTGCAGACTAATCAGTGGGCTGCCTTTAAACTGTGCTGAGAGATCAAAGATACAGTTGTGTTACTTGTGTCTGAGCTGCTCGAATGACACATCCAGCCCCTCCCAGAAACTGCATTTGCTCCGTTAGTGTTTGGGGTCCTCGCTGGACTCATTCAGTCCTGAAGCGTGTATCAGATATCATGTAAATGTGTCCCACACTCTGAGGTTATGTTCTAGTCACATAGTCCAAAAAACTGGGGAAAAGATGACGAATTAGCATCTGACAAGCCCATGAGACCAACACTCAACCATTTCAACTTGAAAAGGAAGTGAGGGGGCTAGACTGCAGAAAAAAAAAGAAGCTATTTAGGTGGCCAGAAAATCTTGTTCATCCTGCTTATTTAAAACTGTATCTTTGTAAGAAAAGTACACGAAGTAGCGTCTGCCCTTGTCATTGAGAATCCTGTATGACGTCAGCTCGGCCCCCAAAATTAGCAGCCAAGCACAAGGACAGAAGAGAGGAAACGCAGGACTAAATTGGCAGTGACCCCTAAAACAGACCCAGAAAGTCACAATCTTTACACACCATTCAACAGGAGCTTCAGGGCACTTCTGCTTAATGTCAGAGATACAGAGTTATGTGACATTTCAGCTACCTAGAAGTTTCCCTAATAAATCTACTATAGTTAGGACATGTCTCTCTATATAACTGTTATATATAATTATGAATATTCATATATAATTATATATACATTATGAAATAGTTATATATGTCTATTATAGTTATTATAATAATGTCTCTTATCTGAAAAATAATGGTTCTGGTCATTTTCTAACTTATAAAAATAACAAGGGGGGGTCTTTTAAAGTTGCCTTGTTTAGAAACTAAAAAGCTGAATGCCCCAGTCTAGCCCTACGCTGTTTTTCCAAGAGCCAGTCAACTTCCAGGGTCCAGAGCCAATTCTGAAACAGAACCACTCTCTTCACCTCACCTGCCACTTACCTGATCCTACTAGCCGACAACACCCCTGACATGGTGAAGTGCCTTGAAAGATACCATCTCTCCCATTTCTGAAAAATGGGCAACTACTAAATTCATTATATGTACACACATATATGTATACACATGTGTGTATATATGTATTATGTGTATATATGCATGTATATATACATGTGTGTACATACACCTATGTGTAGGTATGCATATGTGTATATAAAATATACGCCTGACCAGGCGGTGGCGCAGTGGATAGAGCATCGGACTGGGATGCAGAGGACCCAGGTTTGAGACCCCGAGGTCGCCAGCTTGAGCGCGGGCTCATCTGGTTTGAGCCAAGCTCACCAGCTTAGACCCAAGGTTGCTGACTCGAGCAAGGGGTTACTCGGTCTGCTGAAGGCCCACGGTCAAGGCACATATGAGAAAGCAATCAATGAACAACTAAGGTGTTGCAACAAAAAACTGATGATTGATGCTTCTCATCTCTCTCCCTTCCTGCCTTCCTGTCTGTCCGTCCCTATCTATCCCTCTCTCTGTCTCTGTAAAAAATAAATAAATAAATACACACACACACACACACACACACACACACCTTTTTATTTCCTACAAATATAATATGGAAGGTTACAATTGGGAAATTATGAAACAAATGGCAACTAATTAAAACATGGGTATTCATGGCCCTGTGACCCCCATGTTTGCCCTACAGGTTTATGAGAACCATCTGCCACGACCTGCACACCCTACCCCACCTCACCTGCAAATGAAGGGGGGTAAGCTGCACACTGTACTGCTGCTGCCCCATGTCCTCGGGTGAGGCTGGCCCTGTGCTGACCAGGAACTGAATGGTCTTGCCCACCACGTGACAAGACACCACCTGGAGGAGGAACAAGATAACATTAATGGAACTTAGAGAGAAAGAAATAAATCAGCAAGGACAAGAATTTAGAGTTTCAAACTTGGGGAAATACCCAGATTCACATCTTATCTAACACGTAGCAGTCTGAAAATGAGAAAAGATATTGCAAACTCTTCTTTCTGACAGATTTCTCAAGAGCTAAACTGTTTCTTGCCCAAGTCTAGTTGTTGTGCTCTCTCCACAGGTAAAGGTTTTTATTTCTGTTAATATTGCTTTGTTCCATTCCTCCACACCAGCCGATTTTAAATTTCCCCAGACATTTCTACAATCACAAGTGAAAACCATTAGCCATTGTCTCTCAGTAAGAAATGAGGCTTAAAAAGAAAATAAGTTATAGATATTACAAGTAAACAAAAAAAATAAAATAAATAATATATCCAGAATATTAGAAATTGTTTCCATTTAAATAAATTTTTAACCTATCATGGTTTTCAAAGCTTTGGGAATAATTCAAAGAGCGCATGAAATATTAAGCAGTTACAAAATTATATAGCCTTAAAAATAGAAGTATCAAATGAGCTCAATTAAGAAGACAAGTAATTACACCGGAATAAACCAGGCCATATTGCTGATATCAATCACAAAGCATTTTAGAGGAGTGATTGTGATAGCTGTTACAGAGAACTAGCCAGTGTCTGCCCTAGAACCCCTGTATAGAAGCAGATCTTCTAGAATGAGAGGTCAGCCATCCTTCCAGCACAATGCCAGCAAGCCATGGGTGGGCTGACCTCCAGGCCAGGTGCCAGGTGTGCACACATTGGGAGGAGGGGCGGTGAGGGAAGATGGAGGGTGGCTAGTAGGTTACCAGTGTATCTGGCCATCATCGGTCATCAGGAGTCTGAGAAAAAAACAGGACAGGATGGTCCTCGCAGCCCCCACAGTCCCAAGGGAACTGCTGACCCCTCATTGGAGGATGGCACATGGGAATGAAGAGAAAAAATTTTTAATTCTCTGGTGGGCTCATCAGAATCTAAAATAGCAAATAGAAAAGTTATCAAAATAGCTTTTTGTTGTTGTTGTTTGGAGATCTGCTATTTCACAAAGTTCAGGCTTTTCTTTTTGTGTCCCTAGCTCCTTCCTCCCTGCGTCCAGCATCTTTCTCCTCTGAGCCCACCTGCCCAACAAAAACTGACCTGGCCTGACCAGGCGGTAGTGCAGTGGATAGAGCGTTGGACTGGGATGCGGAGGACCCAGGTTTAAGACCCTGAGGTCGCCAGCTTGAGCGCAGGCTCATCTAGTTTGAGCAAAGTTCACCAACTTGGACCCAAGGTCGCTGGCTCGAGCAAGGGGTTACTCAGTCTGCTGAAGGCCCGCGGTCAAGGCACATACGAGAAAGCAGTCAATGAACAACTAAGGTGTTGCAACAAAAAACTGATGATTGATGCTTCTCATCTCTCTCTGTTCCTGTCTGTCTGTCCCTATCTATCCCTCTCTCTGACTCTCTCTCTGTCTCTGTAAAAAATAAAACAAAATTGACCTGTACTCCAGGGCCCCTGGCAAGGGGTCAATTTCCAATGACCACCATGAAATACCTCCATGGCATAGAGCTAGAAGAAGAAAATCTTGCCTATTCTCAATACGGGCAGAAAATTGCCCAACCCTTACTTTCCCCCCATCCTTGTAAGGTCGCTCTTAGAAGACTACGGTAATTTGCACGGATTAGTTACAGTATCTTCCACATGTTATTGCATCTCGGGGTTCATAAGAGGTTGGAACAAGAACATATTTGTCTAAGTAATGCCACTTATTCGTTTTAAAAATAAATGCTCTAAAAACAACCCTTTCAGGAGGAACAGTCTGATGCCAGATAAGTGACATGCAAAACTGACATGACATGGAGAAAATTCACTGTCCCTCCTCTCTGCGGCCCAGGGCTGTTTTCTGTGTCATGTTAAAAAGAAAAAAAAAGATAAACAAACAAACAAAAAGAACAGCCAATTGTCTAGTTTAGTTCTGTTATTTCTTTGGGATCTTCTATACTCAGCGAGTGAGAATTTTACCGGGAAAAATGACAACTTTCTTAGTTGATACATGAGTAGGTCAGGTCCTGAATTTAAGCCAAATCAATAAGCAAACAAAACTCCAAACAAAGAGAAGTTAAAAGACATTAACATTTCTGGAATGTAAGACTCCGAAGATTACAATAACCGCTTAAGTCACATCAAGGAGGTAAGAGCAGCCATTAGGAGACATCTACAGCTCCAAATGTCTTTCCATAAACTGTCTGGAGGATCTTCCCAGCCCGACAGCTTCCTGACTCTTTAGATACAACCAAGTCCCACAGACCAACCCTTTCTTGGCCTTTCTCCAGTGTCCATCTGAAAATGCTAATTAAAACAATAATCTGATCCTACCTTGACACTGCAATATGGCCAAAACAAAATGCGACCACTGTTCCCATGAGGCCAGTCGGAGGGACGATTAGGGCCACATCCTTTCCAGGCCGGACGCTGCCCCTGCTACTCTGAGAATAGTAATGGACCATTTGTCAAATGGATGAGAACAAAATGGAAAGCTTTTAAACATAAGTAATCTTCTTTTAGTGCATTAAGGTGTTAGCTACAATGGGAATTAAATCCCTCAGCCCAGGAGAACAGTGGCAAGACCACGCCACCCCAGTGGGTTCCCCTCTTAGAAGCAGAGACAGGATCACCTGGTTCAAAATCCCAGCTAGTTAGCTTTCCTAAGTGGCCAGGATGTCCAAGGTTGACAGCTCCGAAAATATCAATGAACAGATAGAAGCCCTGATCTTGACCTCTGAGACTCCTGGCCCCAAATACACTGTGTTTATGATAGGGGTAACTCAAGAGCTAAAATTTAAGCTTGAGTAATGGTGGCTGTGGTTATGGTCAGTGGGCATAATGGTTAACATAAGTAAAAGCTTTGCTCCAGGAATGGACACCTGAACATCTGTGAGCAAGCCACCTTAGTGCCCCAGGGGACTGCAGGCAAAGCCTTTGTGCTCCAAGGACAGAACTCTTGCTATGATCCAATTAACTTTGACTATGATCTGATTAACTCTCCCTTGAAATCCCAAAAGCCTCACCTGCCCTTTTCTTCCCTTTATAAGAAGGTTGCCGGGGAAAGGGGTTTGAGATAATTTGGGAATGTAGCCCACATCTCCCCAGACTGCTGGCCATCTGAATAAAACACCCATAAAGATTCAACCTCTGTCTCAGAATTGGTGACAGGCGGCACAAACTCCATTATGTTTTCTGGTTTCATGGAAACTCCTTCAGAAGCTTCCATGTTAGTTCCTCAGAAAGCCCCAACAACATGCAAAAGAAGGCTGAGCTGTGTGTTCCTGATGAATCCCCTTCCTCTGTACATATGAGAGTGTTTCACAGAGGGTGGGCTGCAAGTGGTGAGGGTCCTGACAGTAGGCGTCTTGAGCTCAAGAAACATGTTGACATAAAAACATCCAAACCTATAGAGAATTTGTACAAAAATGTTGTTGAGCCAAACAGAGGCTACACCTGGAAGCAAGATCTCAACAGACAGAGATCAATGCTTTCTGGAATGGCTGCTTGCCCCCTCCTTTATGCGTTGGAAAGTAAGGGACCATAAGGAAGATTCATGGAAGGTGGGACTGGATTATAGGAGAGTTAAGATTATGTGCTCCCTTGACGGTGGTCACACATTAGAAGGAATGGTCTGAAAAGAGGCATTTCAAAGATGTGTTAACCTAGACACACAGAAACAATGGAGATGGCTTGCTGAGGCAAAGATAAGCCTTTTACTAATGAAGGTATATACCTGGGGTGTGACTACCCACCACAACCTGTCCTGTTAGGAGTTTATGATCACACTGGTTACTTTTCTATAGAATCTTTTTTTTTTTTTTTTTTTTTTTTGGTCCATAGCATCTGGTCAGATAGATCAAGGTCAGGGTATCACTAGTCCAGTCCCAGGATCAATAGTGAAGGTACCATCATACTGTCATGTATCATGACCTGCATGACAGACTCCAGCTTCAAGCCCTTAAATACTCACAGACCTATACAAATAGGTCTTGTCCCTTAAATACCCATAGACCTATACAAATAGATCTTATCTTGAAACTGTGTTCCTTTGTTTAAAACTAGGCCAAAGAACTCCAGGCCTGGCACTCCCAAGTTTTGCTATTGCTTACCAACCAGAAAGTCCCCTAAAGTCTTCACACCCCATTGTACTCTCTGCTTTTCCTTTCAATAAAGCCTCCTGTACAGCTGCCTCAGCTCCTTCTCTTAGAACACTCTGGAGAACTGGCAACAATTTAATTACTTTGCCTCCAAAAGAACTAGGAACAGTGCCGAGAAAAACGCATAAAGGTTTATGTCACTGAATATTTTTCACTTGAATCATCCTTTGTAACATCCTGAGAACAGAACTCTAAAATAAAATGGAAGGAAAGACCCTTCACTCATCATTCGGAGTTCCCAATCAGATTTCATTCCCGACTCTGCAATCTAGCCTGGGCTTTGTAAGGATCCCTAAAATAGCGTGGACTTGATTTAAAACATTGTTTCTATTCTGAAACAGAGGCTCAGTTTTAAAGGTAATATCCATTAGGGCTAAACACTATCAGAACATCTATCAAGTTAATCCTACTTGCCCACTCATTCACAATATGTGGCCGAAGGTGGGTTTTTGTACACAACTCTCCCAGTGGACGGAGAGAACAAATGCTAGAAACAAGAGGGAAGCTGAAGCCCAGGGAACATTGGGTCCACGTTCAAGGGGCGTGCCTCTCTTGTTGGGACACTTTAAAATGAACAAAGCTTTCAGTAACATTACACTTCCACAAGGTGTACACTTTTTACACAATCTCACTGCACATTCTTTAACTTCAAAATCTGTAAACGTGAAGTTCTCTTTCACTGACTCTGTGCATGAAGAAACACATGCAAGAAATTTCCTTTAAGATGAAGGGCAAAGAATTGGGTCTTTTCCAGGCTGTGTATGAGCGCTCTCGTCGGGGGCCAAGTCACCCTGCTACACCCTCCCCTAACACCATGCTCTGTATTCAACACACAAACAAAACCACAGCTTGGCTGTGGGTCCTCTTTCCTTGTCTTCTCCAGGGGAAGTCAGACTACACTCGACAGCTACTAAGCCCAGAATTCCGTACACTGTAACCCACGCAAACAGGTGGCCCTCCCAGGAGTAATCTCTACCTACCCTCGGAAAGACTTAGTTCAAAACAATTTCACAACCTGTTAGTATTTTAGCATAAATTCCAGGTTAATGGAGTACATGGAATTTCAAGTCAGGCAAAGCAAAAAACAAAACAAAAAACAACTGAGACTCATGGACATAGATAAAAGTGAAGTGGCTACCAGAGGGTTGGGGTGGAGAGGAGGGGAGTAAAGAGGGACAAAAAAACAAACAAACAAAGAAAAACGGAAGAGGCTAACTAAGCATTCTCCTTGCAACTAGAAAGACAAACATGAACGACTATGAACCAGAGTAACTCTGCAAACCAAGGGACCCACTGAAGTCTGGAAAGAGCAGAGGAGACCCCAGAAGCTCACAATATAGAAATGCATAACAGGCAGCCTTAGAAAGAACCATTAAGGAAGGAAAACTCAGGCCCCCCCACCTCTCGTCCCTGAGGAGGAAGAAACAAGAAGAATGCAAGGGAAGAGAGCCTGCAGGGGCAACTGAGTCAGCCAGTTATAGATTACTTCATATAGTTCTCTGAAAGGGTAACTGGGGCCACTTGCTACACAAAGCAAGGAAGATAGAACTTATCTGAAAATCCCTTCCTCTTTTCTTTTCTCAAAAGCTTTTAAGAAACAATGTTTACATACCTTAATTTAAAAATTCCAACAGTTATCCTCTGAACCCACCTAAACTCACCCTCCCATCCTGGAGTCATGAGAGTGACATATACCTCTAGACAAAGGGATCACGAGCCCCTTGCATGAAAACCTGTATTCTGTAAAGGTATATAACCTGTAAGAAAATCAACTTGGAGAGCACGTGTTTTGCCGCCTCTTTTGGGGTCACGCTGCTCCACCAGCTAAATAAATCCTACTTCCTTTATCAAGTTGTCTGGGCATTTTTGTCCTCCTTTGATTCCTGCAATACCATATGCACACAATATAGGATACATACCTAGCACCTGCCGTGGGGTTCCCCGACCTACAATGTGGAACGATTTTGGGGAAACCCCAGGCAGTCGTCCAATTCTGTATTGTTCTGGCTTTATGGAAGAAAAGGCTGGTTAGTGCCTTTCAATTCTCTTTTCTCATCCTCAACATCTCTTTCCTGGTGAGGGTAGGAGTGAGGGCTTAAGTGAAATTATACTAAAAATACAAAAATAATAGTAATGGTGCTGTTTACAGTGTGCAGCGATTGGAGTTCCTTTCTGGAGGGGCAACTGGGGTTCAAATCCAACCTCTGCTACTTAGTAGCTCTTAGTCACCTTGGGCAAGCTACTTAGACTCTCTCTGCCTTAGTTTTCTCCACTGTAGAGTGGGCGTGATACTTGTTCGGGCAGAAGAGTGTTGGAACACAGCAAGAATGAACACGAGCCCATCGCCCAGGGCTGGTCACACCTGATAGCATCAGGAATGACGACATGGCAGGCGTCATGCTGGGTACCACATGGGCTGGCAGCCTCACATTCCTGCCAGGGAGGAATTAATGCTTTATACACATGGCACCTGCGGCTCAGGAGGGAAGGAAGCACCCCAAACAAGCCCAGATCCAACCGTACCCCTCGCTTCACAGCTGGGCCCCCATGCTGGCTGGGTCATTACGTTGATCTAAAACTGTAACCCCCAGTTGATCATTAATTAGAAGTCTCTATTTATTTACAAATAGTGCTGAAATCAAAGAGACTGAATGCTTTTCACAGGACACCAGGCCTCACACCAAGAAAAGTCAATGACCCTGCCAATCTCTAAAAATTGCTCCCAGCATGTTAACTGGCAAGCTTTCCAAATAAATGCTACATTCAGAGAGACATTCAGCCTGCTTCCTAAACAAAAAAAGTGCATGGCTAGCCCAGCAAAGCACCTATCACTGCACAAGCCCCGAAGCCTGATTCACATGTGAGGCGTTTCCACGCTGTGCTGGTAGACCTCCCACCTGCACAGAGTTGCAAGTGGGACTTGAGAGCCCAGTAAAGTGGCTCAGGAGCCCCGGGACAGGCCGGGAGGGGCTGTTGCTGCATCATGAGGAGGAAGAGCTGGCTCATGGGCCACCAGCAATATTGAAATAAAGGTCTCTTTTTTTCTGGGTCACACATTCTAGAGTGAGCCTCTCCCAGGACGTGAGGCAAGAGCACAGAGGTAGAATCTCGCTGCATTAAGAGCATAATTACAGTCTGGGAGACAGATGAAGACTCAGGGTTTGTGGAGACTGGACAGCAGGCAGAGCGAGCCCCTTGAGGGGAGATGAAAGGTGATAGCTCCCTGCTGCACCCCAGAGGGAGGGGATGCCTCTCCACCCAGCCCACGCTGGCCACCAGAGCCAGGGGGGAGGGGGCTGGGCAGAGTGTGTGCTGCACACAGGAGCCCTGGTGACAGGATGCTTGAGGCTTTCTTTGGGAAAATGTCACAGCCCCTGCAGAGCAGCTGCTGTGTTAAGTAAATATTTGATCTTTGTCCCCAGTTTCTGGCACAGTTGCCAAAACTCTTGGACTCTCCCAAGCGATGAGGTGTGTTTTGTGTGCTAGTGGCTTCAGGAGGGCCGTCACCAGTGATACCTTGACAGGGCTAGAGAGTTCATACTTGTTCATACTTTCAGCCTCCTCCCAACCTCCTGGGAGGGGAGAGGGGCTGGAGATTAAATTCAACCCCAGTGGCCATTGATTTTAATCAACCCAGCCTATGTCATGGAACCTCTATATGATCCCCTCGTGCTGGGGAGGGCAGTGCCCACAGAGATGGAAGCCCTGCCCCCCACCTCGCCCCAGAGCCTCTTCCGCATGGCTGTTCTTGAGTTGTGTCCTGTGTTACAAACTGATAACAATAAGTAAACGGCTTTCCTGAGTTCTGTGAGCTGTTCTAGCAAATTATCAAACCTGAGGAGAAGTAGATGGTTTAGCCAGTTGATCAGACTATAGATGGTCCTGACTTGAAATTGGCGTCGGACGTGGGGACAGTCTCCAGGGGCAGAGCCCTTACCCTGTGGGTCTTGCACCAGTCAGTACTCAAATCGAACTAAATTTCTAAACACCCAACTGGTGTCCAGAAAGTTGGAGAATGGGTTGTTGCGTAGAAGAAAAAGCCACATATTTGGTGTCCAAAGTGTTGTGACTGCAGTTCAGGCTGCCCCGATTATGCCACAGCTCTAAGTGTGGGCTCCGCACCTCCCACAGCTCCTGCAGGATGACAGCTCTAAGCAAGACCCCACTCTGTGCAGACACTGAGGCAGGCTTGCTGGTGAACCAGATGTCTGAAAAGGCAACGACTTTGGCATGTGGGATCTTCAGGGGCTGCAGGAGAAAGACCAAGTAGAGGGTACCCAGAGAGCAGAGCAGGCCAGATTCTGTTCCTGGGGGGCCCGTGAGGAGACTCAAGACCAGACACACCAGGAAGATGCTCCCAAAGGCAGACCAGAGCTCCTATTCTCAGCTAAGTGATCAAAGACATGACTGTTCATCAGACACCGTGGGTCCAGGCAGGCCTGTCTCTATCACTAGCTCAAACGCCATCCACACGAACTCTGTTGCGGCTGAGTTAGAGAGACAAGAGAGCTACACTCTGATACTGTGGAGAGAATTTAGGAAGGGGAGAGCAATGTCCTTGAAATCACACACTTGTATTTATTTTACAACATCTGTGTGTGAGCCTCTGGTTCTGTCAGCTTGTTCCTTCTCAAGAATTATGCTGAGAGAAGGCATGATGATGAGTACAGAGGACTCAATATAAGTGTGGGATCCTTGGGTTAGGGGGTATAGGTTAGGCCCTAAAAGGAGACAGAGGCCAGCACTGTCAGCGTCCTGCCTGACAGGCAGCTCAAGAACACTCCTTCTTGTGTGCTTACTTTCGTTTAATGCACGGATGTTTAAAAAAAACCCACCACAGACACACTACAAGAGAAACTGACTAGCCTGGCTCAAGCCCTTTGCAAAAGGACACCATGCGAGGTGCCATGGTCGACCAGCATGCTCGTCCCAGAGTGGAAAAGGCCACATACAGGATCCAAGCACCCAATGAGTCCTCCTCTCAAATTCCCAGGAGCCAGGCAGATTGTGGCAGGGTGTCCCCACTGGTGGGCATGCACAGGCCCCGGGCTGCCAGGCATTACTGCGACACACTCCACCACCACACCCACTTTCCCATACTGTGCAGAGCCCAAGGGCCTGTCCATCCAACTGGCTGGCCAGCTTGTCCGAAGGGGACAGCACTGGCCACAGCATGACCAGGCAATGACAAGCTCTCATTTCCTCATCTGGCTGAGAAAATGTAAAAGTCAAGAACCTGAAGATGCTTGTAAAACAAAACAGGACTATGTGTGCCCTCTCCCATTTGCCTGCAGTGAAAGCCTCTGTGGGCACCCTGTGGTCAGCAGTCAGCAGTCCCATCCTGGGGGACCTGAGGGAGCAGGGCTCGGGGCAGACATTAAAAAAGGAAAGTTTCTACACTTCTAAATTGTTTTTAACTCTTTAATGAGCATGCACTAGTTCTGTAATTGCATTGAAACAAACATACTTGAACTCTCCCCTTTTTTCTAGTACTAACAAGAACAGCAAGAATGGTCGACTGCTGCTTCCAGAGCCAGCTCCCTCCTCTACACCTCCTGGCCGGCCCAGAGCACTCTGTTTCTCTCCTAATTGGGACAGTGGCAGAAAATAACAAACAGAAACTGCCCACCACAAAAGGACTCAGTCCCTATGTGCCTGTGATAAAAGGGGCACTCAATGCACTGGGAGGTACTGCTCACACAGGGGCCTCAGTAGGGTCTGCGCCTTACGCCCCCATTTGTGAAACTTGGGCACTAGACCCCATGCTTGCCCGGCCCCTCCCAGCGCTACGGGCTGTGCTGGTCAGAGCATCCCGTGCTGTTGCCGCTGGTTCCTCCTGTCACCCAGGATCTTCCAGAGACTACCCCACCCTCGTTCCAGGATTAGGTAGCTGTGTGACTCTCTTGGCAAGGGGATGGGAAAGAGGCTTGCCTGTGTTGCTGGGCAGCGTGAGGTGGAACAGCTCTTTGGGAACCAGTTCTAAAGAACGTGGTTGAGCTGAAGGGTACACGCCTACACTGTTGGCAATTCCTTGTCTTCCCTTGACACAGTCCTGTGCTGGTGCCTGAGAGGTTAGGACATTAACATTCAAGTTCACTACAGCTTTGTTACACTTGTGAACAAGAGAGAATAACCTAATAATCCATCGATAGAGGATGGAGAAAGAAGCTCTGGTCCATCCAGAACTCTGAACTGTAGTTGAAGCAAATGAATAGATTTGCTATACATTTGCAATACATACATTGATCTGGATGACTCTCAAAACTGCCATGTCCTATAAAGGGAAAGCTTGCTATAAAATTGTACATACAGAAGAATAAACTCTAGCTGAGCCAGGGTGGGGGGTGATGTCAGGGCTGACCATGCTGTGCTTCTTGACCTGGGGTTACAAAGCACAAAGGTGTCCCTTCCTCACCGTCTGCTACACAGTATGCTTTTAACTGAATAATAAAATGTAGAAAGGCACAAGGGAAGCCTTGTATTTAAGAGAAAGTTTTTTAGTCTGATTGGTGGTGGTGCAGTAGTAGATAGAGCATTGACCTGGAACACTTGAGGTCCCCAATTCAAATCTGGAGGTCACCAGCTTTAGCATGTGCTCATCAGCTTGAGTGCAGGGTTGCTGGCTTGAGCATGGGATCATCAATATGATCTCAAGGTCACTGGCTTGAGTCCAAAATTGCTGGATTAAAGCCTAAGGTTGCTGGCTTGAGCCCATGGTCACTGGCTTGAGCAAGGAGTCGCTGGCTTGGCTTGAGTCTCCCAGGTCAAGGCATGTACGAGAAGCAATCAACAAGCAACTAAAGTGAAGCCACTATGAGTTGATGCTTCTCACTCTCTCTCCTCTCTCTCTTTCTTCTCTCTCAAAATCAATTGAAAAAAGGTTTAAATTATTTTTAAAAAGAGAAAGTTATTTAGTATGTTTTATAGATACTTTCCATTTAAAAAAAACATTAAAATTATTATGGTATTTGACCAGTCTAACAAGTAATTTCAGCTTGTGAATGGTTCATAACTGTAAAATGACTCTACATAGAGCAGAATATATACATAGATATACACACATATAAATGTATATATTTGACTGAAATAATTCACATATCATATAATCCATCTAAACTATCGAATTAAATGTTTTAAAAATGTACTCCACAGAGTTATATAAACCATTCCTACCATCACTTTCAGAACATTAATTACATTGCCTCCCAAAGAAACCACACCCGCACGAGCCATCACCATTTCCCCTTAAACACGACCCCCACCCAGCCCTGGCAACCACTAATCTATTTTCTGTCTCTATTTATCTATCCATTCTGGATATTTCATATCGATAGAATCCTAAAACATGTGGCCTTTTGTGTCTGGCTTCTTCCCACTGAGGATAATATCTTCAAGGCTCATCCACGTTGTAGCATGTGTCAGAATTTCATTCCTTTTAAGGCTAATGTTCTATTGCATCGATATACCACATTTTATGTATCCTTTCACCAGCTGATGGAGCAGATATTTTTTTATTGTAAAATGTCAGCATTTTCAATAATACTAAGAAGAGTAAGCCACCCCCACCAACTTCAAATTCGCTTCTTCAGTAAGGAAAGGCCCATCACAGGCCACCCCAGCCAGCTCACCTTCTCCCGGGCTGACTTGGCCGCACTCGAGACCCGCTGCACGGCCAGCTCCAGGGGCTGCTGCTGCAGGTCCTCCTCGAAGGAGAGGGACAGCGGGCCCTGGAACAGAAGAGCACAGTGAGGAGACGCATGCACAGCGGCAATGCCTGCTTTGTAGAGAAGATTATGTACTTGCTATAAAGTTCTGCAAACCTAAGGAAATGTAATATGGCTTCTTTTAGTTAACCCTGTGCTTCTAAGCAGCAGTAATGGTCAAATATCAGTAGGTGCATGCACCAGTGAACCAGCTCAGGCTGGACTGCGCTCAGGGGCAGATTCGGTGATGGGACCAGGCTAGGAAGCAGAGACCAGGGTCAGAGCAAAGCAGTCACAATTATGATGGTGAGGGGTGTTCTGCATGCTCACGCTCTCAGTGTACAGAAACACGGGCTCTTTGGGGAGGTGTGTGTGCTGATCTATGGGTCTGCGGGTCCCGCACAAAATCTGGCTGAGCACAGCAGGTTCCAGGGCTCTATCCTCTCCTTCTTCTGGTGACAGCTCTCTGTTTTGAGAGCACCACCTCTCCCTGGCCCATGGATGCTGGCATTGTACTTAAATTAAGGTGCCCCTTCTCTTTTCCCACCACCTGAGGGGTGGGTGGGCAGGGACCCCCAGGGCTGGCCGCCTCTCCCTGGAATTTGGGTCTCTTTGGCTGGAAATGAGTCAGCCTGGTGCTGTGCTCAAGGAGTGTTCCTGAGCTACTGCTCCTGCCTCCAAAGCCCCCTGGTTCAACCCTGCCTTCAGTTCCGTGCATCCTCCTGCATCTTTCCCGTAAACTCCCCCGTGGCTTGTCAGCTGATGTCCATTTAGGTTCTTGCAATTAAAAATCTCCAAGAGAGAGAGATGTACAATTAAATTAATTTGACACCCCCCCAAGACAACAAGACGGATGTTTTATGAGAGAACAAATCAGGGTTTGGAGAGCCAATGAGGTCTGTCCTTTTTTAAATAACTTCTCTTGAGAGGCCAAACACTTATGCCAATGACATGATCCTGGAATGGAATTCTTCTTAAAACCCTTTCTGACGTGCATCACAGTCAAGCAAGTTCTGACTGGGTGCTGCAAGAGAAACCTCCAGCTCACAACTGCCCCCCACCCACTGTCCATCTATTTCTGAGACTCTCTGTTGCGGTGAGCTGGTTCCAACCACAAGACGTGACCAGGGTGGGAAAATAAAATTCTGCAAAAGGCACCCAGACTCTTCTGACAGGCACAGCACAAACAAGCAGGCGATGATGTCATCAGGGCTGTCATCAGAAGCTACTTCCTAAGAATGCCCCATGATCCAGAGCAAAGCTAATAGGCACAAAACACTTTCAATTACACGCTTCGAACTTCATCCTGTTTTAGCAATGCCAATCTCAGCACCCCCAAATCATCATAGGAGAATTAAATCTACTCCCCAAGAGGGATGAAATCACAGTTTCTGCCTGCTCTACTGACATTCCCTACGGCTGGTGCTTATTTTGGTGACCTGTTGACCAGGGGTACCCCCTGAGCCTGGTGATGACATGGGTCCGTGTTCTTGGCCGGCTGGCTGAGAGAACAGCCCCAGCATGGCACCCAGTAACAGGCAGGGAAGTGACCCAAGTAGGAGTGGTAACAGCTGCCAGACAGCACAGTGAAACAATGTACCTTCTGTTCCAGCCTAAAGACCCACCACTGCCGTACGCAGCCTGGATGCAGCATCCTACCCTGGGAACCGGTGGGTGCAGTCCATATGCTCATACCTAGGGCACCTTATGGATTAAAACTCTGGGAAGATTCTGCCAGGAAAGTTAATGCCCAAGAATGGTCTCAAAAAGGAAATAAATTATTAAATTAAAACAAGGACACAGGTTCCCTTTCCAGTTGCTTAATCCTGGAGTTTCGGGAAGCCTAGTGTGTGCACAACACCCAGCCACGAACTCCCAGATCTCCCAGACGGTTCACAAGCAGACAGCCCCCACTCCAGATGCTACCCCGCATAGACCAAAGCCAGACTTTACATCCAGCTGTAAAAGGAACATCAGGAATCACCAGGAAAACAGTAGAAAAGATAAACCATGAAGGGACAAGCCCTGTTAGACATCAGCACACACAATAGACCCCTCACATTCCCAACATGTGGACTGGCGCATGCACATGCGAATGGACCAGTGTACAGGAACAGGAAGTCCCAAACAGATACAGATACATGTGCAAACTTGGCATGGGACAAGGGTGGCTTCCCAGATCACTGAGTGAATATGGATTCTCTCTTTAATCAGGACGTGAGAAGAACCCCAGGTGGAATATAAACACTAACAAATGGACCTAACTGCATTATAAATGAATATCATAACTGTGAAAGGGGAGGGAAAACACAGGTCTAACCTAAGACACTTCACAAAGCAATATCCTGACTGCACAAAAATGCTGTAATCTAGGCAGTAAATGTGTTTCTCACAGGGGTACAGGTTAGCAATTCAGAAACTACTCCATGCGAATGCCAGAACTGACCCAATAAATAAGTATGTCCCAGATAATAAGTACCCTCCTTAAGAATAAAGTTAAAAATATGGACAGGGGAATATAAAATAAACTCTATGCTGTTGACCGAAGGCCAAGGGATCAGAAGAAGTCATGGCTGTGACAGACAGGAAGACAGAAATACCGACGTATGCTTGAGTGTGTTAGTATACACACATGTATTTCCTAGCTCTATCCACTAAAAAAGTCTAGAAGCAATGACACTTCAGCAGCAATGAGCCCACCTGATGCCCAGTTGTTGGTTCCTAAACACTTCCCCAGTAGAAAGAATCAGGGCTGGGTGGAAAAGGGCTGAATCCAGGGCTAGGACAGGGGAAAACAGAAGATGAGTCTAGAAAAAACATCTGCGGAACCAGCAAGGAAGTGCTAAATATACATACACACAGCTTTCTATCTTGATGGGAGAACACGAAGGCTACTACTAAAACAGCTGCCTATGGCCCAAAGAGAACAACTATAACAACAAAACAAACAGCTATAGGGCTGGATTATAATGCACAGAATAAAATAAATATCTGAGTCCACACTGATGTTAATAAATATATAGATGGGGGAGAAGTGGCAGCTCTTTCCTACAGCAGAATTCCAATGAATAAATGTAGGAGAGACAAAAACAACAACAAAATATCATCATTAAGTAAACGCCCTAGAAGTAATTGTTGCAGATGGATGCCAAAATCAGTGAGAGAACTGTGAGGAGTAACAGGATGTGTATAGTCAGTCTCAGAGTATCTTCGCAAAATATCTTTAACTCCGGAGACATAAGATAGAAGAGAAACAGACAGAAACCACCTTCACCAAGGGATCAAGGCCAACATCCCCAGCGGTGAGTTACAATGACATCATGAAGCCCATGCTAGAGTAGTATATGAAAGAGGCACATTACTTCTGTGGTTTGTATAACCTCAGCCCAATCTTGTAAAAACACCAAGTTGAGGGACATTTTACAAAAGAATAATCAATCCTCTTCAGAGTTGTCAAGGTTGTGAAAAACAAGGAAAGACTACCAAACCGATCAGGGGACTAAGAAGAAGCAACTACTGAACACCATGTGGGACCTGAATGGGACCCTGGAAAGGAAAAGGATACTGGTGGAAAATCTGTGAAATTCAGGTCTTTAGTTAGACCATTGCCAATGTTAGTATCTTATACTGTTACAATGTTAATATCATTGTACCATGTGTTATAGTAACCTTGTGTCAATATTAATTTCTTGTTCTGTTGTACCATTAATATCACTGTACCATGAATTATAGTTACATGGTGCCAATGTTAATGTCTTTTACTGTTGTAATATTAATATTGTTGTACCATGGGTTATAGTAACATTGTGTCAATATTAATTTCTTGTTCTGTTATACCATTAATATCATTGTACCATGAATTATAGTTACATAATAATGTGGTGCCAATGTTAATTTCTTGTCCTGTTACAATGTTAATATTTTACTGTAACTTATAGTAACAATGTGCCAAGGTTAATTTCTTGTTTCTGATCATTGTGCACACCTGGTGTGAAGCTAGGTGAAGAATATATAGAAACTCTCTGAATTATTTTTGCAACTTTTCTGTAAATCTAAGAGCAACAAAAAAATAAGTTTTTTAAAAGAGACTTTACAAGAAAGCAGCCCACCTTTATTGACTCTATATGCTAAATGCCTCAAATAGGTCTTATCTTATCCAGAGTATATTGTTTTCCAGATTGAACCCAAACTTATCCTCTTCTATAAATGAGGCACAGAGAGGTCAGGACTTGCCTAAGGTCATATAGCCCCAGAACTTTCAGCCTGAGCAGTGAACACAGCTCTTCCAACTGGCTCAAGAAGTTCCCTTCCAACCTAGCAGCCTACGAGGGGTTGATAGGAGTCAAGGAAATCAAGTTAGCTTTGGTGGAATTTTAGTTAACACTACACCCATTCTTCCTTCCCCCAAATTCTGGTCCCATTGGGAGAATGGGTGAGTACAAAGAATAATCTGAACTGGCGCCTACTCCTGCGTTCCATACGGACAATCATATGGACAATTTGCAAAGTCATCAGTGAGCTTCCTTTAATGTTGATTCTTTAGAAGTGAAAAACAAAAGCACATTAAACAGCTTGTTTTGCCCAGGCTTGGCTGGCTCCCAAGTGGGGATGGCTTGTGTCCAGATGGGGTGATACACATGACCAGTGTTTCTCCCCAACCAGTGACAAGTTTCTAACTGGCCCTGCCATTCAGCCCATGCCCACCCCCACTCCAACTACAACTTGCTCCGAGCCAGCTTTGAGCTGGGCACCAGGTGGGCTGTGCCTGGACAGATAGGGCTCTGGCCTAGCTCACAATCCCATGAGGCACAAGTGACCACAATGTGTCAATGCAATTCGGGGCACAAGCACAGGCTACTAAGGTGGAGGTGGGGCAGCCTCTTGGCAGAATGGGAGGACCAGGTAACTTTCCAAAAGGTTTACTGAAGTTAAATATGGAGAAAGTTTAAATAAGTGTTCAAGACAAAAGGAATGACCTATGGGAAGGCTCCCCCAGCAAAGAACCCTGAATGTTTGAGCAACAGAAAGACTAGTTATGGGGTAGGGGTCCCAGTGTATGGTACAAGGAGGGGCCTATTCAGACCCCTTACCGAAGGTTGCCTTCACCTTCATGCCAACTGACTTCTTATATCGTGCCCACTGTCACTAGTTAAGGAGTTTGGACTTTTTTGAGTGCTGCTCAAAGCTCATTATATAACAGGAAAACTCTGAAGTATTGTCACTTTGTTTACTTTTTTTAATTTTTAATTAATTTATTTATTTATTGTATTTTTCCAAAGCTGGAAACAGGGAGGCAGTCAGACAGACTCCCGCATGCGTCCGACCGGGATCCACCCGGCATACCCACCAGGGGACGATGCTCTGCCCCTCTGGGGTGTCGCTCTGTTGCATCCAGAGCCATTCTAGCGCCTGAGGCAGAGGCCACAGAGCTATCCCCAGCGCCCGGGCCATCTTTGCTCCAATGGAGCCTCAGCTGTGGGAGGGGAAGAGAGAGACAGAGAGGAAGGAGAGGGGGAGGGGTGGAGAAGCAGATGGGCGCTTCTCCTGTGTGCCCTGGCCGGGAATCGAACCTGGGACTCCTGCACGCCAGGCCGACGCTCTACCACTGAGCCAACCGGCCAGGGCTTGTTTACTTTTTAAATAGCTGAAGTTCCTCTACAAATTAGAACTATAAATAACATGCCCTAAGTTCACACACCCTCTTTTGTGTTTTTTCCAAAAACCAAAAATTATCCCACAGTCTTGATCATTTGCATCTACAACATCCCTCTGAAAAAAATCCTGGGGCAAAGGCCTAAAGCAACACAGAGCTTCAGGGTGGCCCAAGGCTTGACAAGTCCAAAAGCAGCCCACACTCTGTGGCCAGCACTCACGATGTGTGGGCATCCATCTAGGGATGGAAGCACTGTCCAGCTCACTGCCAGAGGTTGTAGAAATGGCAATCCCAAGTCTCCCAGGTGGATGTCAGGGGTGTGGACCATCTCTGGGGTAACTGACCGCCACTGCAAACCATTCTGTGAATGTCAGTGTTATGCAGAGAAACTAAAGGGATAACTTTTGCTTTTGGATAATAGGGTATTAGTTCCAAGTTTAGTGACTGAGGCATTTCTAGGGTCTCTGTCCTCCATGACTGAACTGTGATCAGCTCAATTGGAATTAGGTGTTTGGGACATCTGAGTGGAGAGGTGTTGTTGGGCAACTGATTGATAGTTAGTGACAGGTGTACATCTAGTAGCCTCTCACTAGGAACTTGTGAAACATACAGTATACTCTCCACACCCCTGCCAACCTACTTAGTCCAAACTGCAAAAGGGGAAGGCATGTGTTTTTTCAAAGCTCTCTAGGCAATTCTCCTGTGCTCCCCAAACACCTGAATCAGCCTGGCCAGCTGGCAGAGTGGCAACGGTTTCCTCTCATGTCTCTCCAACTCACCATCCTAATTTAAAAATAGTTTTGGAGTGAGGGTCAGAATCATAGGGCCACCGGACACAAGGGACCTGCACTGTCAGAATCAAAGGAGGCTCCATGGCTATTGCTCAATCCTTGGGTCTTGGGAGAAAAGAGCCTCACAGTTAGGGATGATACATGAAACAGTCAAACCTTTTTCTCATTGGACCTCAGTTAAAGGGAACGTACGGTCTCAAAGTTGAATTTGCTGCCCAGAGGGGAATGTAACTGTAGATGTGGATGAACCATGAAGACCCAGACCAGGGTCTAGGTCAGGGGTCCCCAAACTTTTTACACAGGGAGCCAGTTCACTGTCCCTCAGACCGTTGGAGGGCCGGACTATAAAAAAAACTATGAACAAATCCCTATGCACACTGCACATATCTTATTTTAAAGTAAAAAACAAACAAACAAAAAAAAAACCGGGAACAAATACAATATTTAAAATAAAGAACAAGTAAATTTAAATCAACAAACTGACCAGTATTTCAATGGGAACTATGGGCCTACTTTTGGCTAATGAGATGGTCAATGTGCTCTCACTGACCATCAATGAAAGAGGTGCCCCTTCCAGAAGTGCGGTGGGGGCCAGATAAATGGCCTCTGGGGGCCGCATGCGGCCCGCGGGCCGTAGTTTGGGGACCCCTGGTCTAGGTCAACCCCAGCAAGTCTCCTCAGCTTGTGGACCTCAGTCTCCCCTCTGAGAAAGGAAGGGGCTTCACTAGAAGAGTCTAGGATTCCTTTCAGTCTTAAAATACAAAGCTGGGGTGAGACTTAGAATGCAAGGAGTTACCATCTCTATTCAATAGAAAATACCGCTCTTCACAAAGATGCTGGATATGATTGTTACTTCCAGTGCACGTCCAACCCTCCCAGTGACAGGCTGAGTAGTGGTGTCCTCCCCAGCCTGGACAGGGAGATAATAGGAAAGGCGGGACTGGAGGGGGACATTAAGCTATGGCTCTCTGGGCCTATCTGGGCACAGAGTATCAACCCTAATCCGGGATTAGTGGAAATCGAGTTGGAGGGAGGGCAAAGAGAAACTGCAGGGCTGACTGCCAGGGTCAGGACACCCACTACAACACCAGCCTGCTCACTCATACTGTCACTGGTGCTGCAACAGTGATGGCCTAGGACAGGGAAGAGCCTATGACAAGTTAAGTAGCAGGAAGCTGAGTTCCCCAGATCCTATTTGTCTGCAAAACCTTCCATTTGAATTCAAATCAAGCAACACTTCCAGGCACAAGGGAGCACAATCAGATCCAATTTGCAGCCACTAAAAACTGTCAGGGAAGCCTCTGCACTGCTTTGAGCTTGAATCCTATACATTATGTCCCCTTCCAGACAGGGATGGGAGACATGGATGTCTCTGACCCTGCAGTGTATGGTCAATAGCAGACAGAGAACAGAGGAAATGCAAGCAAGCCAAATTTCTCTTTCCATTCCCTGAACACAGAGCTGTCCCTGCTCCCACAGAGTACAGTGATTCAGTGAAAGGTTTACTTTTGAAACCTTCAGACTCTTCAGGGTTCTCAGCTTCACCTGACCAACCAGACATTCCAGAGGGGAATTGTAAGCAGGGTCTAAGGCAATGTTATTTTCTGAAACCAACTGAAAATTGTCAGGAAATGAAGCAGATTGGGTTAAGAAGGACTATCCTAACTCACACACAGAAGGAATTCTGTTGGGATTAGAAGGACAGATCCCCCAGGTTACTCACTCAACACGCCCTTCAATTTTAGAGAGAGCAGGAACAAGGCTCACACCAGCTCACACCACCACCAGAGGTGGCCTCAGCCCCAGGACCTAGTTTGTGACACCAGGTCAATCTGGGGTCAATGACAGCAGCTTGGTGAGGAAACAAATCTGTGTTTGCTCCCACATGTGAGGCCACATGGCTTTAGGGCTCCCACAAGAGATGGGTTCCCCTGACCAGGAGACGTCCAGCTCTGGACAACAGGGACACAGATTCTAGGCAGCAAGATAGACACCAACTGACCTTGAAGCCTTTTTTTCATCCAAAAGGTACAATTATTTTTCAATAGTTTAGAACATGCTCTTTCAAGTTGTTGGATTTATGTTCATTTAGATGCAAGCTTTCTTGTTTTTTAAACCCATGGCCACACGAGTCAAGGCTATGGCACAAACACCAGGCCCAGGGCCCGCTCTGGAACATTTTGAAGGCTGATGGGTCCAGGCGCACTGTATTTGCTATGTCCAAAGCCAACGGCCCACAGTTTCTCTGCTGAGCTGCATAAGCCCATGCAGAACCATGAAAGCAAGGAGGACCAGCAAAGGCGGAGAAGCACCTACCCAATCCCACCAGGTCCTAATTCCTACTGCGGAATGCCTGGAAATAGTAGATGCCAGGGGTTTGTCATTAAACTAAAATGTCTTAAAAGTAAAAATAAGTCACCACGTCATTAACTATGGAAGAAACAAAATCAGAAGAGTGTGTGGTAGCAGTTAGGGCACAAGCCTGGGGACTTTGTTTAGGTCCAATCCCAGCTCTGCCAAGCACAGGCTGTGTGACCCTCAGCAGGATACTGAACCTCTCCAGGTCTCAGTTCCTCACCTATAAAGTGTTTACAGTCCAGGTGTTGTGAGGATTCATGTGATAGGTGTACCCAAAGTTCCTACTACAATGTCTGGCAAGTGGCTGGCTCTCAACAAATGGTCACAAATTTTATATGCCAGGGAATGTAAGGAAACCTTTTGCAAATACATTCTTGGTGAAATTCAGCCCTATAGATGGAAGCATATTTGGGTCACAGTTATTCATACAACAGGTGCAAACGCAAAAAGTGTCCAGCTGGGAACAAGAATCCACCTGGGACTCCAGGAAGGGCTGATATGAGCTAGATGGGAAATGGGCCCCTCTGACAAGTCTCTCCAACAGCCAGTACCTAACACACTTCATGCGTGGCAAGTAAGGTCTAATCACTTTGTCTTGACTCCCCATCAAGTGTCATCAGCTCTCCAGGGCCTTTCTCCTAACTTTCAAGGACGCCCTCCCACAAGGAAGGCTCACCTAGGATCAATCAAGGGCTTTGGGAGACTCCAGAGCAGAGCTTTGCGCTGATGGCCGGCACCCCGCCACAGAAGCACCCAACTCGGCAGCTGCACCAACGCCCTCACAGAAACTCACCCCTTTCCGTCTGGCCTCCTGATTCAGGGCGGCCACCCAGGCAGCTTGCCACTGGCTCCTCCAGCTCTTCAGCGTCAGAATCCAGGAGAGAAGCACGTCCGACTCCGGGCGCTGGTCCTCGCCAGGCTGCGCCGCCCGCGGTGGGGGCCGAGATCGCGCCCTGGCCAGCGCCCACTGCGCCAGGTACAGGCCCACCGTACCCAAGGCCACGACGAAGAGCGACACTAAGAACAGCCACTGGACCTCACCGAGCCATGAGTCCAAGCGGGACATGGTGATGGCGCATACCCTGCGCGCCTCGCCCCAACTTCCTAGGGCAGCCGCGGCGGCGAGCTCAGGACATCAGCCCACGGCCGGCTGGGGGGCGTGGAGGGGCGCAGCGGGCTGGATCTGGGCGGCTGGCGGCGTGGGCCCCGGACGCGGAGCCGGGAGCCAGGAAGCCGGGAGCGGCGAGCAGGAGGAAATTCCGGGCCGCGCACTGCGGCCACCGCCCGGGACTGCGCCCCCAACCCCGCACACCTGGCAAAGGGGACGCGGCGGCCCGCGTTCCCGACTTAGCGTCTGGGCAGTTCCCGGGGCCGCGGCCCGGCAGGCTTCTTCCTGCGCGCGCCGCCCCCAGCGTCCCGCCCGCTGCCCAGCAGTGGCCGGAGAGTCTCCGGCCGGGGGCGGGAGAGGGGGCGGGGCGAGCCGGGTCCGAGGGGGAGGGGCCTCGGTGCCTGGCGCCTGGGCCGTTCCTGCCCCCTTAAAGGCCCAGTGCCGGCGTCCCCAGTGAACACCGCCCCCGCCGCAGCTCCCGGCTCCAGCCTGGCCACGTGAGCGTGTCACCCACCTCCTCCCGCGACTTCCCGCGAACTGCGGCAGCGCGGTTGCCCTGCTGGGCGTGCCCAGCGCGTCTTTCTCCAAAGCTGACAAGCTCCCAGCGTGGAGACGCGACAGCGCGGTGCGCGGGACTTTCCAATTAGTCAGCTGGCCTTCAGGGATACTGTGGGACTGGCTGTCTCGGCTTCCCTATACGTGTACGCGTGCGTGTGCATGTGTGTGCATGCCTGTGTGTGCCTGTGCCTGTGAAAAGGTGATTTCTAGGATCATCATTTGTCCACTAGCAAGACGGTGTCTGGTTTTAACATACTTGGAAAGTCCCTAGAAATCCATGACTCGCACCCCAAAGTCAGGAGGGCCTGGAGACTCACCATCTTCAAATGGATGTTATTTATTAAAAAAGTGTGTATGCACACCTGTGTCTGGCAGCCCCCTTTCCCTCTCACCCTGCAGTCAGCCTCCTTCATTAGGAAATGCCACAGAACACTAGCTTGGGATTCTCCAAGGCGTTAAGTCATAAAATAATGATTCACTGGTGTTTTCTGCAGCTGTTTAAAGGGGATTTGACCTTGAATGGGTTGGCTAGACCTGAACACTTCGCCTTTTGTTACTTAGCCAGGGTCTGCAGATGGGCCAGGCTGCTGGGTAAGCGCAATGGTGATTGTGGCTCTGCTGCTGCGGCAGAGGGGTCCTCCCTGGTTCCTCCTCAGCCCCTCCCTGCTGCTATACTGGGTAGAGAAGCCTTAGAAGCTGGGGGAGTTTGCTAAGAAGACAGGCTAGTTTGGCAGACCCGAGATTAGGATCTAAATCTGGTTCACGGGCTAGTGGCATTTATTGTTACCTATTGTGCAAAATTCCTGGGACAGGAGAGCAGAGACAGCCACAGATAGTGTGATGGATCTGCCCTGGATAGAAGGTATTAAACACAGGGAGTAAGGTGCAGGCTGGAAATGGGGAGGTTGCTGTGGTGACATATACAGAAGCGTGTGTGTATGCACACGCATGTGCTGGTGCCTGCATGTGGCTTTGTACCCCTGAGGCAGAGAGTGCAAGAGGGTGGTGTAGGGTTGCAACTGGAGCACCTATGTTATGGGGAGTAGACTGAGCCACTGAAAAGGAGAAGCCACACACTGTCTGAAGCACAGAGTGAAAACATTGCATTTTACAAATATTACTCTCAGCAGCAGGTAGAGGAGGCTGGGTTGGAGGGAAGTGGAGGGGGAAGAGAGTCCAGACAGAGGGTAACCCCAGAGTCCACAAGAAGGATTTAGCTAGGCCTTGAGCACCACTGGGGGAGAGGGGATGGGCCCTCACAGGAGACTGTATTCCTTGATTAGAGGCTAGAGGCCAGGTGAGGAGAATCAGTGAGTTTGAAATTGGGGGGCAGAAATCATTAGGAGGGTGAAAGAAGTTTACATCTGAGGGCCTGGATTTTCTTTAAGAAGAAGGAAGGAATGGGGAAGCCGCTGGCCTGAGAGCCCTTGTGGGGAACAGAACGGGAAGCTGGCAGGGAACAGAAATCATCAGATTGCCCAGGTGAGCTGGGCAGGGGAGAGCCAGCTCTAAGCAGGTCTGATATTTGAGAGTAGAACTAGAATGGTCCTATTACTTTCTGCAAGTCATCTGATCATTAAACACGAGCTCTTCATTCAGCCCCAGGCCCTTAAAGGTTGAGGAATGACTCTCCTTTTCTTGGAAATCTCTTCTTATGTGGAGCAAACCTCTAGTTATTTTCTGATCTGCAACCAGATCAACGCAGTTGAAGAATTCAAGCCCTGCTGGCCCCCTTGCCAGAATACCAGGGATTACCAAATACCTTGAGCTCCTGTCTCCTTATTCCAGCATGAGTCCACATGCACGCCAGCACTGGCTGTAGCCATGTAGGAAGTTACAGAGTGTCCATCCTGTGTGACTGGTGGAACCAGTCTCATTCCTCATGGCCATGTCTCCAGGGCATGCTCACCTCCCTGGCTCATTTAGAGGCTTGTAACAAACTGTGATCTAACAACCACCCCTGGTTTGAAATTTTTACAAAGGAATGTACACATTTAGGAATTGAATTACTTCTATGTAGAACAAAATGGAGGGAGAATTAGGAATCATCTGGGCTTGCAGGAAAATGCAGTTGGCCAAAACATGCAACAGGAACATCTTGTAAATCTATGGAAAAGACCGGTCTGCCTTCACTTCTGCCCCTTAAAGCCTGGTGTTAGGGGCTTTCCGTCCCATTAATCCCAAATATGGGGGACACTGGAAGGCTCAGCTCTCTGTAAGGGCAGCATTTTCCCCACATATGGTGACATTCCCTGTTCCCAGCGCATTGCTTTCTCCTTCATGCCATCTCTTCCAACCCAAGGAGCCAACCTGCTGCTCGCCTGGGAAGGACGCTGGTTCTTGCCTACCACACCTTCTGATGGGTTGGGTCCTCCATACTCTGCTCTGCAGAGGTTGTTTGATGGTTTTGATGCTCCTAGGAGGAAATCCCTGCACTTTGAATCTTCCAATGCTCTCCTGCTGATCAAATGTGAGCAGGCAAGGAGGGCCCGGGGGCAGGGGGCTAGCCATTGCCCTAAGCCTGGCTCTTACGCCAAGCTGATAGTGATGGAACCAGGCTCACAGGAACCCAAGAGAACACATCTTCACATCCACCTAAAGGACCCACCAGAAGCAGCCACCTTCCCAAAATATTCTGGAAGACATCATTCTGAACTTTGGACCAGGTCGGTCCCACAGGGACAGGGAGGAGACAGCAGAAACTTTTTCTAAATTCCTCTTTAGAATATTCTACGGTAACTGGTTATGGGACTAGAGCACAGGACGCAGGAGTAAATGCTCCGTTGTGCTCTTGTTCATTTTGGAAGTGTCCCTAGAATGCTCTTCACGTAGACAAGTATAGCTTGCTGGGGGAGCTTCACCCGGTCACCCCACTGCTGAGTGCTGCAGCATCTTCTCCAGCCCAGCCCGGGAGGTTCTGTGATGACATTACATTTCTAAAAATGGATAAATATGTCCAGTGTTTTCTATGCTTTATATCTATAACCAAAATTATTATTAATACTAGAAATAAGTCATTACCATTGAATCAGATATTCTTGTGGGTTTATAAAAAATACAGAAATTAGGATGCATATACATAAATACTTGTTCAAATTTTTGTGAAATGTTTAATGAATTATTGTAAAAATCTGGAAGAGGAAAGGAGGGGGCCAGGGGGGATTCTCATTTGTGTCTAACTTGGTACAGAGGTTTCTTTACGCTGTAGCCATGACGATGACTACAGATGATGGTGGTGGTGGTGATAGCTTGAATTAGCAAGTAATGGCTGATGCCCTGATGCATCAGAATGCCGGGCCCAGCAGGGCTGGGATGGATGACCTGGGATGGACGACCTGTAAATACAAGTGGTCAGCTTCCTCCAGTGGCCCTTGAGGGAAGACATTCCAAGAATTCCGTTAGCAAAATGCTTTTAAGATTTGGCTCTGTGTTCTCAGTAGTGGGGTCTGTGTGGACATTTAACTCAATCTCCTTGGCTGCAGTCGCATGGACTTAGTCATTTCCACAGTCCGGAGGCTTGGGTGTGCTTTGGGTCAGTTTCCTGTCATGCCTGCGGGTGGATTCAGGGAGCCTGAAACCCAGTCAAAGGTCACCTGCGGCCAGAGCTGGGCCCTGTACTGGACAACTCCATCAGAGGCCTTGCATGGTCCTGCTGGTCATTTGCATGACTTACTGAGACATTGTTCACGGTGCCTTCCCGGGAGAAAGGCAGCCACTCTGTGTAACGGCAGAAACTCCATGAGCACAGCATCAGAAGGGCTGGGGGGGAAGTTCCTGAGCCTGAGAACTGGGTCACAAGTCAGCTGACCCTGAAACAAGTGACTGTGATAGAGACAGACATCACCATCCAGCAAGATCCTTCTGGCGACGTCACTGCACATCCCTGTGATGGGGGTCCTCTAGGTGTGCCTGAAATGGTAGGCAGTCAGCTGGTGGGCACAGAGCTCACAATGTGTGTGCTAACAGACAAGGGAGGCCTGGGCTTGATGGGCTCCCTTAACTTTCCTGGCAACACTCAGAGGATGGCATTATCTGTTTTAAACGTGAGGAAGCTGAGTCCAGAGGGACTGAGTCACTTGTCTGAAGCCACACAGTGAGAAAGTGACAGTTTGACCCAAGGGGACATTGACCCCAAAGCCCATGTTTTTGTTTCTTTTCCCATCAGGGTTTATAAACCAAACAAATTCTACTAAAAAGAGAAACACGTGAAAAGGTGGAAATGAAAGGGTCCCCTTCCTTGTGTCCTCGAGCAAAGACCTGTCTCAGGAAGATGAATTACCTTTTGTGTTCTGAAGTCCAAGAGACATGGAGTCTTTCAAACCCAGAAGGGAAGGAAGTTCACTTAGGGTTCATCAGAGGAACTTGTACAGAGCTTCTCCGTGTCCCAGCCTTTCTGGGGAAGACAGAGATGAGTCCCACCCAGGGTCTACCACGGAGATGGCCAGGCAATCATATGATCACCCTGTAGGTGCCCACTGAGGAGGGCCAGAGAGGCCACTGCCCTTCAGGAGGGCCCGCCAGGCCATTCCCCTCCCACCCTGAGTGAACAGCCAACAAGATGTGCCCGCAGTCCTGGCCGGTTGGCTCAGCGGTAGAGCGTCGGCCTAGCGTGCGGAGGACCCGGGTTCGATTCCCAGCCAGGGCACATAGGAGAAGCGCCCATTTGCTTCTCCACCCCTCCGCCGCGCCTTCCTCTCTGTCTCTCTCTTCCCCTCCCGCAGCCGAGGCTCCATTGGAGCAAAGATGGCCCGGGCGCTGGGGATGGCTCCTTGGCCTCTGCCTCAGGCGCTAGAGTGGCTCTGGTCGCAATATGGCGACGCCCAGGATGGGCAGAACATCGCCCCTTGGTGGGCAGAGCGTCGCCCCATGGTGGGTGTGCCGGGTGGATCCCGGTCGGGCGCATGCGGGAGTCTGTCTGACTGTCTCTCCCTGTTTCCAGCTTCAGAAAAATGAAAAAAAAAAAAAAAAAAAAAAGATGTGCCCGCACATCTCACCCCGAGGAGCCTGAGTCATGCAGTGCTGCCGGGAGGCTGCCGGGCGGTAGCCAGGCAGGGACAGGGTCAGAGCTGCCAGCCTGTTGCGGCCCAGCCAGTCTGCCAAGAGCCTGCTCTGGCCCACCTGATGAAGCGGCCCTTGCAACTCAGTGCCCACACCAGGCAGACGGAGGAATGTGACCCAGATGGCAGCCTCTATTCCCACCAGGTGATTCAGTTAAGCCTCCCAAATGATTGCCTAAGAGCGAGGTGGTTTGGCAATTTTGGCTGTACCCAAGACTGGTACCAGCCTTATGGAAGAAAATATTTAACCTATTTTCTGTCGGCCTGAAAAAGTATCTTCAAGGAGGCAGTCACCTAAACATTTGTTCCCCTGGCCCCACCCTTGTCCGCTGATATCTGAGCTCACACTGCTGGAGCCAGGTGTGTTCAGCCTGTAAAAGTTGAGATCGTGGGACTCCTTGGGTGGTGGTGGGAGCTTGGCAGGAGAGCACGCTGAGGAAGAGACAGATGTGGGCAGAGCCCACCCCCAACCCAGCCCTTGTTGGTATTTTGCTGTGGCCACACCAGAGGCTCCAACTGGGGGTAGGCGCTGTGGGGCCTTCTTGCTGGGGACAGAACACTGGGCCATACAAAGGGCCTCTCTCCAAGCTTCTCAGAACCTGTTGGATGTGCCTGTTCAGTCCCACTGGTTTGGCCATTCCTGGTGCTAACTTGGAAATAAGGCAGGCTTGATGAGTGGCTCGGCTAGAGAAGGGCGTGCTCCCGGCTGGTCAGCCAAGACCCACCGGCAGAAGGGATGGTCACAACTCAGCACCCAACGTGGGACCCTCAGTAAGGCACATTCCGTGTAATGTTTTGCCTGTATTTTGGCCTAAAATTGTTCTTTGTCTTAGGTGTTGTTTTTAAAAAGCCTTGTTGGGCACAAGGATAGAATCAAATATCTCAAATATCTACACTAAGAGTTAAAGGAAACTACTGTAAAAGTGCTTTAAAAATAGCCCAGCAGTAGCCACATTCCTACACATAATTAATGTGCTCTTTACAGATGACTTTTATCTACTGCTGTGGCTCCCCAAATCATCCAGTGAGACAGCGAGGACAATTTTCCTGGTTTGGAAGATACTGAAGCCTGGAAACAACTGATCTGGTGATCAAGAGAAGAAAACACGAGGCCATCTGTTTGCCCAGTGCTTTTCAAGAATTCTTGTAATGAGAAACTCAGCAGGGACGTCTGGCTTCAGGGTGGCAGAGCTAGACCTGAGACCAGGTGTTCCCTGCATGACCCTTCCTGCAGCGAATCTGCACGACATCCCTGCGCAATTATGGCACACATTTACACATGAATTCACTGCAGTGTTTGATTTTTCACCGATTCTGATGAAGCCATTATCCCCAGGCCACTCAGGGTAGCAGGTGTGACTGTACCTATGAACACCTGAGGTCATCGCAGGCATTCTCTTGATGCATCATTTCCTGGCAGAGTCACCTTTGGAAGCCCTGCTAGCTTCTTGTCAGGGAGCCCTGCTGAGCCTGAGCGCAGGGAGGGAGGAGCCAGCAGAGCAGGGGGACACCACCTGGGACCCCAGGTCCCTTTCCCATCCAGTTCACTCTGGTTCTCCTTGAGTTAAGGAGCCACAAAGATGAAGCCAGGAACTCTCAGGAGGGAAGCAGCCCAGCCCTTGCCTTCCTGGCTCTTCACCAGGTGACAAGAAGAAGTCAACTGATGGGCCTCAGGGGGAGACAAAGGTCCTTCTTTATCCCCACTGTTGCTGTTCGTGTGACCATGTGACGATCCTGCCTCACATGTGTTCAAAATGACCAGTTTTCCTGATTATTCGTGTATATGGTTTTAACTCCATGCTTCTCTGTCCAGCAAGAGAGAAAGGAAGTACCCTTGGACCTGTCCTGTCCCCACACCACTAAGAATGCCGCAGGGAAAACACCAGCAGCCTTTCACACACACAGCCAAGCCTCCCTTAGCAAGGGGGGGGGGGTGTCTCGGGGCCATTTCCACAGGAACAGGAAAAGGATGGCCAAGTGATTTCCAGCTACGTGTCTCCCTTGCTCTTAGGCAGGACCGGGCAGGGCATGCTGGCTGTCCTTGGTCATTAGGAGCAGCACGTAAAGCCATGGAGAGCAGGTGAATGGGGAACAGGTAAAAATGAGGTCTCCATCTTGAACAGAGCCTTCCAAGGGAAACCGGAAGAGGAATGTTCCAGGAGTAAAGGGTGACGTTTAGGAGGCTGGTCTGCATTTATACCAACTGCATGAACTCAGGAATACACACAAACATTCCCGTAAAAGGGGGTGACAGGCTGGGAACTCCTGACGGGCACCCACAGAAAACCCTCTGCAGGGCAACGTTGTTCATCTTTGTGTCCCTTCCAGCTGTCACCCAGGCCAGCCTCCCCAGCACACTGCCAGGACGCGGTTTCTCACACACTTTTGAAGGTATTTCTTGATGCCTGACTTAGAGAGGGGTCCGTAGGATTCTAGAATCTCTGCTAACCCATCCTAACTCCCTGCCCCGTGCAGAACCCAGTTCCTGCAGAGTCCTCTTTTCTGATCCCACTAAGTTTTTTCTTTTTAATTTTGGCCTTGCCCATGGCCGATCCGATATTCTTCCAGCTTTGATTTGGTCTGTAAATTTGACCAATATCAGTATGACATCAACATCTTTATTCAAGAAATGGGAGTGAGCATTGGCTGAGGCATGGGAGAGGTGGGACAGGACAGTCCCCAGCCCTGGCCTGGGTCCTCAGCCTCTGTTCCTGAGTCTGGTTCCCAGCATGGACCTGCCACAGTCATTCTGGAACACATGTAAACCTTGAAATGACAGACCATTAACATGCTCTGGGATAAGCCTTGCCCAGTAGTGACAGGAGATACCTGGCACACACTCCCTGCTTGGCATCTGATTTCTCAGAGGCCCCCTCACTGTCCTCGGGGGATCCCAGCAGAAGGAGGCCCCTGGTGCCCAAAGCATATTCCCTGTCTTGCTCTTCCCAGCCCTCACCTGCTGCCCAGAATTGCTTCCAAAAATAAACCACCAGGGAGCAAACTCTTGTTCCTTAAGGAGACGGCTAAGGCTTCTCCAAGGGGCTCACAGCCAGCCTAGAGGGACAGACAGTTACTCCTAAACCATTAGTTTCCAAACAATGTGCTAACAGGGGTATTTCACAAGTGTGGGGGGTACAGAGGAAAGAGAGCTCTGACTCTCTTGAGTGTGTAAGGAGAAACAAACAAGGCTGAAGAGGAAGTGGGGGCGGGAGGGACAGACGTGCTAGAGGGCATGTGTTCAAAGGCCAGGAAGCACGCGCCCACAGTCCTGGCAGTTCTGGCTAAATCTGGGTGGATGTTCAAGGGTTTGGTTGGACCTGGCTGAGCTGAGTTTGGAAATGAAGACAGGGCCTGGTTGATAGTGACCTTGTAGAGAGTTTGGTTTTCTCCAAAGAGAACTAACTGTCTGAGGATTTGGGCGCAGAGAACACATCAAGTTTGTATGTACTCAGAGGCTCGCTGCTTCAGTGCCACTGGGGAGTTTGGTAGAAATGCAGATGCTCAGGCCTCACTCCAGACCCGAGATATCAAAACCTGCATTTTAATAAGAGCACAGGAATTTTAGTGCACACCAAAATAGGAGAAGTCCTGTCCTAAGACCCTTTGCAGTGAATACTTCTGACTGGGGTGGGTGGGGGCGGAGTGGAGTGGGGGAGTGGAGTTAGGGTGAGGTAGGGGGAGGGGGTGGGGCACTGGCATTCTGTCAGGCTCTGCTGTGAGACAGGAGGGGGCAGAGGGTGCGACAGCACCTGCTAAGGAATCCAGCAGGGTGAGACAGAGGAAGAGCCAGGGACAACTGGCAGGGCTCATCGAGGGTGAGGTGACAGACTTTATGGAGATGTAGGGTGAGAGCAGACTGGAAGTGGTGGTGCTGAGTTCTGTCAGGACCTGCCACACCTCAGGCGCCCGCGATGGGTCTGGAGCTCGGAAACCTGAGGTGTTCACTGGGAGCGGATCTGAGTGAGCGGCTAGCTTGAGGTCCTTGCTGTGTCCTGGTTCTGTGCAAACCGTCTGCTGAGTGATTCAGTCTAAACAGTGGCCAGGGATCGATGTGCACATTGCCAGACTGAAATTTCTGAAAAAAAAATTTTCCTTTTCTTGTAAAAAGCAGGCCATTTACACTTTCTCCTTTCATTCACACCTTATATTAGAATCTCAGAGTGTGGCCCCCACACAGCAGCTCTATTGCTAACAGGGTTGCTAAGCTGGGAGTGAATTAATGTGTGAACAAGGGTGCAGACTGACACCATCAGTGCTGGCAAGCTAAGCTGAGGACATGGCCTGAGATCTCTTAGCAGAGTTGGTGAGTTCATGCTGAGCCCCAGATCGGGTAGATCCAGGCAGGGCTGACAGGGCAGTTCCACCTCCTGTCGGTGGCTCCTTCTCAGGTTTGCACCTGTTCTTCCGAATCTGCCAATCACAGAGCCGCGTTCCCTTCCCAGGGGCAGCATGGGAAAGGTAAGGGGCCACAGGAGGCCAGGAGCCACTTTAATGGGTGCTCCATCTCAGGACGGAGACAGGGGGGGGGGCACTTTTCCAACACACCTCTGTCTCTGTTCACTTGGCTCAGGGACAGTGATTCCGTTGTCACATCTGCAGGCTCCTGGGCATTGCTGTGTTGACTTACCTGGGACTGAAGACCTGACCTGAGTGCATTCCTGACCCCAGTCCTGACCCTTGTTGTCTGGATACAATGCCCCACTCGCCCTGGGGAGGAAGACGGGGCCCAGAGCAGCAGGGCGGGGCAGTCTCCCTGGAACCCCCAGCTCTCAACCTCACTTAGGGACATGCTGGAAGGTCCCGGTCTGTCTCCAGCTGGTCTTGTGTTCTCAGGAGCTCTGTGGAACCTTCCTGGAGACAAAGGGGTGTCTCTGGGGTCCTGGTTTGCACTTCTCCATCCCTCCACCACCACCCCACGTCTCGGGCATGTCTGCGCAGTGCTCGCAGAGCAGCTTCTCTGAGCCGTCTCCCATGTGGAATGTGCTCCAGCCTTGACTGAGTTGTCCTCCTATCAATTTTTTTTTAATTTAATTTTTAAAAAGCAACTTCTGAAATTCCTTAAGTCAACTTTCTCATTTGAAGAAAAACAGTGAATTCTATGGAACTCCCCATCTGATGAGAAGGTTGGGAACTTGATTGGTGTTTCCAAACTTGCTTAAGGATCACTGGGGTGCTTGTTAAAAATGCAGGTTCTAGGGTTCTCCTAGGGATGGCTTACAGCTGCACTGCTCCTGTGTTGGGCAGATGGGCCTTGGCTGGGAGCCTGTTCTCACGAGAACAAGCATACAGAGTCCGGGTCCTGCACAGCCCTGGGCCTCCAGAACCTGCATTTTCACAAGATGCCCCGTGACTAGCATTCTCACAAGTTTGCTTTCAGCCTCAAATAACTGCTCTCAAGCAACCCCTTTGGAGCTTGGCTGCATGTTAGGATCTGATAAAGTCATCCAAAGAGATAGCAACCCTCCACCCCATGCCTGGGGCTCACGTGAGGACTCTAATTGGTCTGTGATGAGTCCCGAGATTGTGTACTTTTTGAATGCTTACTGACAATTAAAATACATGAAAGAAAGTGCACGTATGACGGGTTCAGCCCCCTGGGTTTTCCCCAGTGGGCCATAGCCCTGAAACCCAGATGAGGAATTGGAGTGTGGCCAGCACCCAGCACCCTGGGGACCCCTTCTCCTCAGTGCCCCTCACCCCTCCAAAGATAACCAGATACTGACCTCTCACAGCCCGGGTGCCGCCTGCTTTTTTCCACTATAAGCTGGGTCAGATGGTCTATTCTTATCCAGGTGTGTGTCCTTCGTTGGCCGGTGTGGGTTCGTGCAGTGTTGTGTGTGCTCTGGTTGATCCATGCCCACCACTGTGCAGAAGTCCCTGCTGTGGACAACCACTCTATCCTTCTACTGCCTGTGGGCATCAGGTTGCTTCCAGTTTGGGACTATCGTGAATGTGGCACCTGTGTTTCTTCACAGTTCCTATGGAGATTTTAATATCAAGCCAGGGTTAAGAGCCACCCGCCTACACAATGCTGCCACACCTGTCAGGAACAGACGTGCATCTTTGCCATGACACAGCTGATAGGCACCTCTGGCTAGCATGCTGCAAAATTCCAGAGGCTTAGGGGAGCAAGTGTTCAGCAGACCATGTTGTCTGTTCGAACACCTAGTCACTGTCGTCAGGAGAACCCTCCTCACATCCAGCTTCCCAGACAGGAGCCGAGGGACAACCTTGCAAACTCTCTGGGAGAGCAGTCTAGTTATGGTAACAGTTTTCCGCACATGACGATAGACTCCAACCCGCAGGGTCCCAGCTTAGGGTGAAAGCCACACTCAGTATCAGAACCTTGCCACTGACCCAAGCCTCAGTGTGTTCCTAGACAGTATATCCAGAGCCTCTGCCCTCAGGCAACCCAGTCCCTCCCCACCCCACCCCCAGCTTTTTGTTAGTTCCCTTGGGGTGGGTGGGGGAGGGGGTTCAGAAAACTCCCCCTACTTTTCTCAGGTCTGATAATTCATCAGAAAATGTGTCATCTTAAGAATCCATCTGCTCCCAAAGTGGGAAATCTCCTTGGAGCAACTCATTCATCCTGTGTCAGAAATGAAAGTACTTTATATTTATTTTAAAAGAATTTTTAAAAATCGCAATAGAATTCCTAATCTCAGTTATCAGGTTAAAAAAAAAAAATCAAACGTGGGCCCTGGCCGGTTGGCTCAGTGGTAGAGCGTTGGCCTGGCGTGCAGAGGTCCCGGGTTCGATTCCCGACCAGGGCACACAGGAGAAGCGCCCATCTGCTTCTCCACCCCTCCCCCTCTCCTTCCTCTCTGTCTCTCTCTTCCCCTCCCGCAGCCAAGGCTCCATTGGAGCAAAGATGGCCCGGGCGCTGGGGATGGCTCCTTGGCCTCTGCCCCAGGCGCTGAAGTGGCTCTGGTCGCAACAGAGCAACGCCCCGGAGGGCAGAGCATCGCCCCCTGGTGGGTAGAGCGTCGCCCCCTGGTGGGCGTGCCGGGTGGATCCCGGTAGGGCGCATGCAGGAGTCTGTTGGACTGTCTCTCCCCGTTTCCAGCTTCAGAAAAATACAAAAAAAAAAAATCAAACGTGGATGGGAGATGGCCATCCACTGAACAACGTCTCAAGCAGAGGTTTGAAACCCGAGTTTCCACCTCCCTCTGGGGCCCATTTCTCCAGGGTGGCGTGCTGTCTGCATCGTGTCTTCCGTTCACTGCACCGCTGTATCCATTAAGTGCAGTGTTTGGGGCCTACAGTACTTTCAGGGATCCACAAACTTATTTTTTCAGGGACTACGAAAGTATTTTATTTTCTTTAAAAATCAGAAGAAAATGTGGTTTTAGGGTCCAAGAAAATATACTAATTTTTAATCCAGCCTGGATTATATTTTTCTTTATGTCAATGGGGTTGCAAAATAGAATTAACATCTATATTTTTATGAAAGAAAGTTCCTCCCAAAGTGTCTAGGGCCCACAAAAATTATAATGTGGCCCTGCCTTTCATTGGATTCAGAAAAACCCCCACTTATTGGAAATATAATACATTTCTAGTGCTCTGTCCCAGCATCAGCATTGGAAATTTCAGCAAACAAAATTTCCCAAATTGTATAGATTGTAAGAGTGTTCCTGAACTCTGGAACTTTCTTTTCTTTTCTTTTTTCTTCTTTTCCAAGCGAGAGGAGGGGAGATACAGAGATAGATTTCTGCATGCAACCTGATCAGAATCCACCTGGCAACACCCATCTGGGGCCAATGCTCTGCCCATCTGGGGCCATGCTTGCAATGGAGCTATTTTTAGCACCTAAGGTAGAGGCTCCATGGAGCCATTTTCAGCACCAGGCTGATGCACTCGAAATAATTGAACCATGACTTTGGGAGGGGAAGAGAAGAGAGAGAAAGAGAGAGATAGAGAGAGAGGGAGATAAGGAGAGAGGTAGATGGTCACTTCTCCTGTGTGCCCTGAGCAGGATTCAAGCCTCAGACAGCCACATACTGTGCTGACGCTCTGTCACTGAGCCAACTGGCCAGGGCCTGGAACTCTTTCAATTGTAACTCTCTAGACCAATCAGCAGGGGTTTCCAGGAAAAGAACTTTGGCTCCTGAATTGGGTAGAGCCTTCCCTTGGTGAGAGTTGTTCTAAAATATGGGTAGTGGGGGTGAGGTGGGGCTAGAAGCAGAACCAACCCTTCTCAGAGACCCAACTCTGATTTGGAATAAATTATTTTATTTTTAATGAAAGGGCTAGTAGGGTATTTTCCTATTTCTGAGAAATCAGACCAAAAAAATGACATCAAACATTACACGTGATTCAAAAATCTATCCTTGGTCTTTGAATTTGTGAAGAGAAACTGGTCTTCATAAGCTCTATGAATTCAACATGGGGACTCAACTGTATCACCTCTGAAAACCTTCTTTTCATTAGAATCCAATCCCTACCTCTTCACACACCAGATTTCTGTTTCTAGTGGTATAAACTAAGGTTTCACCCCAATTTCCTGATGTCTCCATTGCAAAAGAGAGAAAAATGGGACTAGTGTGTCTGCCATTTTAACTACACATCATCTTTGCCACCCAGAACATTGAGAATTAAAAATGATGGCTCTTCTCTCCTCTGGCCAGCAGGTCCAAGGCCGCTCGCTCAGCTTTCCCAGAGCACATCCTTGCCGCCTAGGTTATCTGAAGACCTGGAGAAAGTGAAGGTTGTCTAATGGCAGGTTATAACCCATTATCAGATTACAAAATGCACACAATGGGCTGTGACTGGGGTGTCCCACTATAAATAAATCAAACAGACAGAGGTCGATTTACTGTGAAGCTAATGAAACTTAGGCTCCAGGGTCCCTCACTTGTACAGGTCACTTCCGAGACATAAATATCTTACTATGACAAATTGTATAGAAACATGACCAAGCATATACTGAACTTGAGACAGGCCCATCTCTTTCCTATCTAATACCCCTTCACCATAATTTCTTTCACGATGGCTATTATTGAGGTGAACATTGGCTTGAGACCCTAGTACAGGTGAGCAGGGGAGGGGATACATTTAGTTTGGATTTAACATGATGTATATGTAATTTTTTTAGGGGGGGGTCAAGATGGAGAAAATCTCAACTGAGTTCTTCTGTGCTTAGAATTTGGAAAAAAATTCCCACAGGTAAGCTTTTGGGGTAGCCTCCACAAACATCCAGGGCTCAGTGCTTAGGACATGTTAGGGAATCTAAATGGAAATAAATATGTTTCAGTTTCACTTCTAACCAAGATGAGTAATAAGGGCTGGGTTTATTATCCCACTTGAAACTACTAAATTTCAGACAAAATATATGAAAGAATGATTTTCAAATCAGTGGATATCATACCACCAGTTACGGTGACCACTGACAGATGAGCAAGGACGAGGAAAAGCAGCAGTTGCCCAGAATGAAGAGCTGAGCAAGGGTACCTGAGAGGAGAGCACTGCTCAGAAGGTGGCCCCTTGACTTTGGAGCAGGGCTCTGATCAACAGAAGCTGCGAGGAAGCTCGGCCGGGAGACGCATTCAGAGGGAACACTCCCCGGAGCTCACACAGTTCTTGAAACAACTCGTGGGACATGGGCAGGAGGAGTGTGTTTGCCTCAGTAACGGAGCAATACTAGCTCTAGAGTAAATGTTGCTTTGATTTCACTTAACAGTTTAAATGTAAAACCTAGAAAAATAGACCTGATTCCGAGTAAGTTAACTATGCCATCCAAACAAACCTCCAGAATGTCCATAGGGATACAAAAGTACCCAGCACCCAACAGGTCAAGTTCACAATGTCTGCCATCCAACAACAAAATAAATTACCAGATATGCCACCAGGCAGGAGAATGTTACCCAGAATGAGGAGGACAAGAAAGAAATTGAGGCCAATCCAGAAATGGAAGAGATGAAAGAATTACTGCACAGGGAGATAAAAAGTTGTTGTAACTATATTGCATGTTTTCAAGAACCTAGAGGAAGGACTGAACATGGAGAGTACAGACAGAAGATATTTCAAATAAGATCAAACCAAACTTCTGGTAGACAGGTCCAGACAATTCCGAAATAAATCAGGGTGTGTGTGTGTCTATTCTTTCCCTCTAAGCCTATCCATTGAAGGAACTGGGAGCACAGTTAATGCCTGTATGTTGGTTTTCAAACAATATTCTCTACTAAAAGGAATCAGGCTCCCTTGAGAAATGGCTGATTTCAGGGCTCTGGCAGAGAAAGAACAACATGAGTCTGAAACATCTTATTGTGTAAGAAAGTAAGAAAATAGTCAAAGCATTAAGGGGACATGTCAAAGGTCAGACACTCTCACTGGCTAAATCTAGCATAATTAGAGAATCAAAACTTAAAAAATGATGGCAACTGATTATAACCCTTTGAGTCAATTAGGAATCCAGGGATTCACAAGACTCAAATAAATGAATAAATTAATGAGAATAACAGAACTTTTTTTTTTTCTTGCAGTAGAAAGTCCACAAATAAATGAAGAAAGACTGGAGGTATGAGAAAAATTTCCACTTGGCAATGACCATAAAAATAATTCAGCCAAGAAACATCACCAGATGCTAAATTTGTGGGTGAAATGGAGATAAGCAATGAATAGCCTCAAAATATCTCCCCACAAACTATTAACTGCAAAGAGTGAAGAGCACAGTGAAAATATGGCAGAAATGATCTGAGTCGAACAACTAAAGTTAGCACCATCTATGAGTGGACAGACTGTAGTTGGATGCCACCCATAGGATGACATGAAAAGAAAACAGCCACTGTGATGTTCAGGTACAAAAATGTATAACCTAGGTCTAATCATGAGAAAACAGTAGACAAACTCCAATTAAGGAACTCTCTGTAAAGTGGTCTGTAATCTTCAAAATTATCAAAGACATGAGCGTCAAAGAAAGACTGAGGAATATTCCAGATTGAGGGGATAAGAGATTACTGGGCTGAGACTAGAGAAAGGGGGAAGAAAGGAAAAGTACAAAGTAATACAGGAGGAACACCAGCCTGTTGCTACTTTATAAATGTGACACCATGCATGTGCTCTGTGCTTCACTGCGGTAAGCATTCACGGTTAGACACTACTACGAGACTAGTAATAACTAGTAAGTAGCTATTACTATTGTTAGGTTTACTGATGAGTTTATCCAGACAACTTGCCACAGTGCAGTGACCTACTGGGCATCTTAGCAGGCCGGTTGCACACAGCACACACACTCACGAGTATGTGGCATTTACAATCCAAAGGATGCGCCCATCTAAGACCAGCCATCTGAACATGGCCATGCCTCCTCAAGCTTACTGAGCATCATATAAAACTTGAAACACACTCTGGGGCTCTTATTGAGTAGCTAAAATGGAAATCTGGGGGAAATCTGCAGAGATGTTCATAAAGTTTCCTTCTAACAGTAGCTGAAAATAAATGGGCTCGCTGGTTCTCGCCTCTGGCAGTTCTTTGCTGTATTTATTCACAGAATACTCACTAGGCCCCTTCCTTGGGCCAGCCATGGGAACACACAGCTGAGGAACAGCTCCTGCCCATTGGCCCATCCTGGTTTTGATGGATAGACCACACACTGGTAAAGCAGAGTGACTGGGCTATGCCAGCATTTTCTGGGAACACATTGCAGGGGGCATTACTTTGGGTTAGGGAGAGGAGCAAGTGTATAGGGGTCAGGAAGTATTTCCTAGAAAAAAAATGATGCCACCACACTAAGACACTCAGCAGGGAAAAATGCAGGTTTGCATTACTGGAAGGTCAACCAACCAACTAAAGGACCCCACTGTTGAGGATGGGGCCCACAGCTGATTATGAATTTATGCAGAGCAGGGCTGCACCATGCTTTATTTTCGAAGTGCGTCCATGATAACAGGGGAACATTTTTCTCCAGACATAAGTCCTGTAGAAAGAATACCTTCCACTCAATTCCATAGTTGACAAGAGATGACATTAACAGAGTCAAGACTCAGCCTCTCTGGTGAGATAAAAATACCATATGCTGAACACACTGTCTTGAGTGTGTGCCTATGACCAAGGAGGACACGACAGGAAGGGAACAATCCCAAACCTCGAAAAGCTCATCATTCCTAAGAAAGGGAAGATCTAAGTTTTTTTTTGTTGTATTTTTCTGAAGCTGGAAACGGGGAGACAGGCAGTCAGACAGACTCCCGCATGCGCCCGACCGGGATCCACCTGGCACACCCACCAGGGGGCGATGCTCTGCCCATCCGGGGCATTGCTCTGTCGCGACCAGAGCCATTCTAGCACCTGGGGCACAGGCCAAGGAGCCATCCCCAGCGCCTGTGCCATCTTTTGCTCCAATGGAGCCTTGGCTGTGGGAGGGGAAGAGAGAGACAGAGAGGAAGGAGAGGGGGAGGGGTGGAGAAGCAGATGGGCACTTCTCCTGTGTGCCCTGGCCGGGAATCGAACCTGGGACTTCCGCACCCCAGGCAGACGCTCTACCACTGAGCCAACCGGCCAGGGCCCAGATCTAAGTTTTAAAAACAAAATTATTTGGTAGCAAGCTGAACAGGACTTAAGGAGAATCAAATAAAGATTCTGCCATGTATTCCTGGTGCAGTGTTCATGAAACTTTTAGCCAGAGGTTCCCAGAAAAGCCTAGTTTAGGGGTCAGGCAAGGAATCTGAAACCATTGGAAGAGGCAAGTGCAAACCCAGGTGTAGGGGATCAGTAATGACCGTCTAGTCCAGGCATGGCCAACATCTGGCCCACAGGCCACATGCAGCCTGTGTAATGAGTTTATGCAGCCCACGATTAAATTCTTCATATTCTCCGCTACTTTAAAATCTCAGCTACTCAGAAGCGGAAGTGTCTTGATTATTGGAAATCAAGATATTTAAGATGATAGTGATATGCGGAAAAGAATTCCGTGTGTGACTAATCTAGGGTTAACTTCCAATAATTGGTCGAGTGGATTCACGATACTTATTTTTAAAAAAAATTCCATTATAAAGATTTACAACTTTTGTACTCATCTGTACTCGATATGAACTGTTTGATGTTTAGCGGCAATGTGAAACCCACATTCTTTCAGGCGGAGTTTGCCAGTGCGCACCCAAGGTCAAACAATTCGTTATTTTTGTGGTCAAGTGTGCTGAATCAAGTGGCATTGTAGCATAGACAATAGCTGCAGTTGGTAACTGAAACATGTCCAGGCTGTTTGTAAAACGAAATAATTGTTTTATTTGTGATATAACCCCTTCAAGCTCATTCTATTAATTAAATATTATCTCGATTGATTGCAATAGTTTGGATATTTATACAGTATGTAATTACATTTTTATTAAAATAATATTGTATAATAAATTTTTTTCACTCCCATTTATTCATAAAGAAATTACATAATAAAATTTTGTTTAAAGTTTTTGTATTTAACATTTTTTAATTTTAATATTTCATCCGGCCCATGAAAAATGTTCTTCTAATCTGGCCTGGGGCAAAAACTGTTGGCCACGCCTGGCCTAGTCCATCTCTCCTTCCCTATTTCCACAGCCAGGTTGGTGGGCATCTGAATTTTAAGGCTCAGCTCTTCCCTTAACAGGCAAAGCGAACCTACTATAATAGTTAAGACACACTGGTGTGAGAGAAGAGCCACGATAGAAGGGAAAAAATGCTACAATACGGGCACCTTGAAATTATGAAAGAAAACTAGTTTATCAGTCGCGATGCAGAAATGTCAATGTGGGGGGTTTAATAATGTTCTTTCTGAGCACTCACCCCCCCCCAATCATTTCTTTAAAAATATTAATTTGAACAGTAAAAGAAAAAGGTAGATTGTGCAGACTGCTGCTAATGTGGTTTTAGTTATATTCGTGGTGCCCAAATCAGTGAAGCTTTAGTGCATGCAATTCCTTCCACAAGCAGCCCAGAACTGTGGGGGAAAATTAAATCTCTCTTACAACTTGCAGGTGGCTAGTCATATTGGCCAAATAGAAAGGTTTTATCTCCACTTTCACAAATTTAAATGCTATCAAACATTATCATTATCACTGTCCAAATCATACCAATGAGACTGAGATTCAGAACAAAATACAATACAAATTTATTGACTCCCATCATTTTTAGTCAGATTTAAGCAAAGTAAACAGACAACAGAATTGGATACAAATAAGCAACGGATTAACATTCCATAGAAATCCTATTTGACTATGAATGTTGAGTCCAAAAAAGCTTATTCCTAAATAAAATCAAACAACCATTTATTTTGCTAAGGATGTAACAACAAAATATATAGAATTATAAAACCAAATTTTTTTCTTTTAACAATTACCATTTATATAATGAAACTTTTAAAAACAGTCTTGGCTTAATGTAAGAAGTTATCACTTCTTGAAAACCAGTATTAACCAAGTATAACAGAAAAATCTGGACAGCAATAAATGGCCAAAGATCACTGAAATCAGTTATTTTACACATTTACAGTAACATACTTTGGTTCCCAAATGACTGTCTCTAAAGGAATTTTTTAAAAGCCTGACATGAACTCATCTCAAAGCCAGCTGTTCAGTTCTCTCCCAGTCACGGGGTAATGCTCAGCCCCAGATCACTGAGCAGCACTGAAGTGAATGTGTCAAGAATGAGGCAAACACCAAACTTCTGAAAGTGCTCAAGCCACAGAGAAAAACCTATCTTTAAAACTCAAAAAGGCCAGTGTTAAAGAACTTATTAAAGAATGTGTTAGCATTATTTAAGTCAATGCTTTTCAAAATCATTGCAAAGAACATGAAAACATCCAAAATTGGTGGAATTGACTTGTAATATTCCATTAAGTTAGTGCAGTTTATAAAGAAGCCTGTTATGAATGACACCTAATTATTCTTGCAGTAAGAAAATTCAAATAATTTTACTTCCTAGAGTTCCAGATTATGGTTGCATGCACACACGCGCACATACACATAAACACAAACACACACACAAATTTGAGGGAACAAAGGCCAACTTTAGAGGATTACTTCTGTCTCTTCTGTCCAGTTGGCCTGTAGATGAAAACACTCCTTGCCTCCACGGAAGGGCATGTCTCATTATCATGTTTCTGTTTTCAGCACCAGCGGGTGCTGTGTGTGGATTAGCTTATCACCAATTATGCGCAGGGACATATTTTTAAAGAGAAGGGTATTACAATTCATTCTAAATCAGAAAACCAAGACCCTCTTACATATCCTCACGAATGCACATGGCATCACTGTTGAAGTGTTATGTATTTCAATAAAATTATATATGCATACTAACCATAACCAGTTTTAAATGTAAATAATCTAATACTGTTGAAATATTATTATAACCAATATGCACTGTTACCTCCATTGCTTACCGTAATAAAAACGTGATTTATGGTGTTCCCCCCTCCCTCCCTCCCCAACATGAAGAAAATGATTCTGTAACAAGTTTAAGAATATATTAAAGCATCTTACATTCTTCTTACAACTGCATTAAAAAAGCAGGCATCTTGAATACTTACAAGGAATAATAAGCTTTCTACATTTTCAAAAATTAATTACAATCAGAAAAAACTTTTTCAAGAATATATTTTCTAGCTAAAGAGTTGCAACAATGAAAGACCAAGGTCTTATACCAAGTATTCACCTATTGAGATAAATTCTTCAAAAACCTGTTTACTGAATAAAGCAATTAACTCGTCTTTCATTGTTTTACTTCCTAACGTGTAAAACAGTTACATGAGTGGACGCATATTTTATATTTTGACCACCAAAATAAACTCTTTCAGCCTAATGCTTTTTAAGGTACAGTATAAAAAGTAATAGAAAAACCAGAACTGCATTATAAATATTTTTGGTTCAAAATTTTATTTGAAATCTTATGTTCCTTGCCTAGACAAAAATGTAAACTAACAAGACAGAACACTGGCAAGTTTTAAAATCTAACAGATTCACAGAGCCTACAGTTAGATCAAAAATATTTTTTACTGGTCAACTTTATTAAAAAACCTCAAAAAAGTAGCATAAAGGTGCAAGTCCTGGGATACTGAATTTATAATGCCAAGATACTGAGTCTTATGGGATTACTACAGATACTCAAACAGCTGTGAGTAATGATTACACTGAGGGAAACTGTCTTTTTTCTTAAGTGGTAGCAACCATGGTGTTCAGAGTAAGAAATACCACATTACACAGGGAAATGAACCCAGTGGACAGTAATTCACCCTAATGTTTGACATAAAATCATATGCTGTAGTTTTGTCTTTAAAATGCATAGGTTTCTTCAAGAAAATACAAAGATGGTCATCATCACTTAACTGTAACTTAACTTTATCTTCCTTTTGCCATCAAATTTAAGAAAGAACAGAAACGGGAAGCATCCCCTCAAATATTTTGGGACTTGTGTTTTCAAATGGAAGAATAAAAGGCAAAATTTTATATGTCATTTTTATAATGTAAAAAGTCAATTCATATTTTTGTAAAAATGCTTGTTTGAAATACAAAGAATGTCTTTCCTGCCACTGGGAACGGAATGTGGGTGAGGAGACAGGCGAGGACAGTGGTCGTCTGCTGAAGCACAGCTTTTAAGTACTCAGAAAATTGTTTCTTAGTCACAGTAGTTCATTTATTTGAAAGAAGAGCCTGTAAAAAAAGTAATAAACTTGGGGAGTCTTAGCCATACTACCTCAAAAGGATTTTGCAATTCCCCCAATTTTTCTTTTATGTATCTAACCACCTCCACAAGTGAAAAAAAAATTTAATCTTTTGAAACAGACCCTTTGAAATTTGGGTAAGACTTATTGAATGGCTTTTAATTACAACTTATACAAAATAGAAAAAAAAAACCCAAAAGAAGTAAGAAAAACTAATTTTGGACCAAGTAATTTTACTACCTCTTCATGAAATACTGAGCAGTGACTTAAAGCAGGATAGTTTCACTATGAAGGTCTTACTATGATAAACTCCAACGAATTCTAACAGAACTTATCACAAGACAAAGAGGTAGTAAACTGTAAATTGTAAATGTTGTTTCTGAAAGGACATGTAGACTGCAGTGTGGTGTTTCTCAAGTGTTGGGAAGAGAATGGTAATTCGGGATTCAGAGCGGCTGGATCTTTGTGAATACAGATCCCAACCTTATTCGTTATATACTTACTATACTAACGCTGTCAATTTCAAAGTTAGTGCCACGTTATCTTGACCCCAAATACACTCAATTTTCAAATGTGGCAGTACAAACCAGAGGAAACCAAACGTTCACGATCCTCTAGGGGCTGGACTGAACTTAGAACTGTGACGTGTACACAGCACAATGCAGCGAATTGATTACAATGCCTGTCCCTACTAAAGCTTTTGTGAACTGGCTTTAGAGGCCTTCCAGAAATCTTAGTATTTTCGTTGCCCAAGTCTTCCACCAGTAATTACACTAAATGACCGAAAAGCAAGTTTTTATTTTATAAAAATCTAAGTATTACTATTGCCGATTTAAATGTCTCGCAATTTTCATACAAAAAAAATAAAAGATCTACATGATCACAAAATGCCAAATATTTTTATCAAGTGTCAGGATAACTTATTAAAGTTGAGGTTTATCTTTTTTTATTGCTAGAGTATTCTAAAGACCTAAATCAATACTGCAATCTATTCCACTTCTTCCTGTTAAGTTTTGGACGTAAGAACAGGGCTTAGATTTAACAAGAATTTAGGTATCTGATGTAATCAAAAGAAGAAATCCTTTAGTAACATTTCAGTAACTGCAAATTAGTACAAAAGCAAAACCATCTTAAGTAAAAGATTATGCTGACACTGTGGAATGAAGAACCATGCAAACAACCAAGATCAATAAAATTTCAACAGTAATGAAGTCAAGTCATCCTGTGACAGGTCCAGAAGCACAGAATTTTTTAGTTTTCCTAAGTTGAGTAAGGACATCATTATTATTATCAGTTTACCTCAAAACTTATACTCAAGCGTTAACAACTTCCAACCTTTATTATTCTTTTGTAAAAAATATTTTGCTTCTTATTACACATTTCACAACTTAGGCTGAAATCTGGAGACCGCCCCCAGTTTGTTCTAGGTGAAAAAGGAGGTCTTTTAATTGTGGGTTTGTTCATGACTCCAAAGACTAAATGCGGTCTTGAATGTCCTATGGCAAAGTTTACACATAAATTGTCTTTTAAATGTGATTGCTGAAAGGGGTGGGGCATGGTAAAACAGTGTGTCTGATTCTTGGGGCACAAACAGTTTATCAGATGCTGGAGCTGAGTTTTCGGACAGACCCGTTGGACTGTCGGGCTCCAGGGGCTGGATCTTGGGCAGTGGTGGTGGCGGGGGCAGTGGTGGTGGCGGTGATGGAGAGTTTGTGGGAGCAGGGCATGCTTCAGATTCCTTATGTGCCGAGTCCTCGGTAGCCTGAGACATGTGTGACTGGAAGTGACTCCAGAGCCGGAAGTTGGTGCGAAAAGCTTTGTTGCAAACGTGACAGATGAACGGTTTCACAGAACACAGGAGCTCCTGGTGCCGCTCCAGCTGCTTGTGTGCTGGGAACGTCTTCCCGCATTTCTCACAGGGCCACAGGCTGGAGTCCGTGCTGGAAGGTGCTTCCCTGGGCCCTGCGCTGGCCTCAGGCCCCGCCTCCTCGGCTTCCTCCAGGGGCTCCTCTTTGACCTGGATCTTCAGTTGCTTCGAAAGGCTAAGGTCTTCGGGGAGACAGGAGGAATCCTCCGAATCGAAGTTGACTTGCTCTGAACTGTCACTGAACGTGTTGTCGTCTTTTGCTGTGACCACGTGGTTTGCTTTCTGAGGCTCGGGCTGGGCTTGGGGCCTGGAGGAGCTGGTGACTTCGCCGTTGTGGTCCACGATGGGCAAGGAGAAGTTTTCGGCTGGAGCCATGGTGTTCTGATTGTGGACTTCGACCTGGTGCCGCCAGATGCTGAAGGAGGACTTGAACGTGCGCATGCACTCCAGGCACGTCAGCTTCTTGTACTCACACTTGCCTTCATGCTCGCGCTTGAGCTCGGGCGAAAAGAACCTAAGGCTGCAGTAGGGGCACACGGTGGCGTTTCGGCACAGTCGCTCATGGCTGCCTTGCTCTAGGAGAGAAGAGAGCTTAGCGTTACAGAGGCGGCACTGGAAAACCTCCTTGTTCTCTACTGGACCGTCAAGAGCGAGTGCTTTCGGCTTAGCGACCTTGTGTCCTCCAAGGGGCTTCTCTCCCGGGTGCATCTTTATGTGCTGTTTGAACTGAGAGAGAAAGCGATAGGCCTTTCCACAGTAAGTACAAATGTACGTGCCTTTGGCGCGTGACCTCAAGTTCCTCTTGATGACTTGAGCTGGGGAACTACTCTGCCCCTGAAAACTGGACTTGCTGCGCCTCAACTTAATGATCAGGGCCCTCTTAATCTCTCTCTCTCTCACTATGTCAATCAGCTTTCTTTGGAATTTTTCATCCAGAACGGCATGTGAACTAGAGGCTGGTGACGGATTCTTCACTATGCCGTGCTGGGTCTGACAGTGGGTCCACACTTTGAAGTTTGTGTGAAAGCGCTTGTGACAGATGTCACAAGCGTAGGGCTTTTCTGGGTTGTGGTACATGTTAATGTGCCGGTGAAGACCTGCTGTTGATCTAAAGATCTTAAGGCAATGTTTGCATTTAAACTTTTTGTTTGGTCTTGTTCCCTCCAACTCACCAAATTCATCTTTATTCAAGTCAGAATCTGGGAAGTCAGCGTTGAGAGTGGGGCTTGCACCTTCCTCGAGATTATCTTCTGACACCAGGGAGCCGTGCTCGTCCACCTTTAACTTCTTCAATGGCAGTCGTCGGTCCGCCTGGAATCTCCTTTTTGCTGGGAGTCTGCTCATGTCCTTTTGGTCATCTTCTGTTTTCAGAGAAAGGTCTCTCAGGCTGGACGTTGCCCCCGCAGCGTCTCCCACAGTGACCTGAATGATGTCAGAGGGATCTGCCACTGGGCTGCGGGGCTCCATCTTGATTCGAACCTCAGCGACAGCTGGGGCACCCTCCCTTTCCGCGGACTGAGAAGCACTGAAGGACCTGAGGCGGTGCGGCTGGGTAGCTGGAGTCTCATCATCCAGGGATGGTTTTTCACTACCCTCTTTTAAAGATGACTTTTGAGATAAAGCAGAAAACACATTCCCTGGACTGTCACTTGGCATGGCGGGTGACCCCTGGGAAGATTTCAGATCTATTGAGGGTGAGTAGACAGGAACCTGGCTGTCCATTGACAGTGATCGCCGCAGGAGACTCTTAACCAGCGGGCCACTTCTGTCAATGCTCTGGTTTGCAGAAGCAGATCCCGTGGATGGGATCACCAGGCCCAGCTTTGAATAGTACAACAGGTTCCTGTCCTCGCCCGGGCCACTGCCTCTGTTAGTTTCTTTCAATACATAGGGAGTCTCTGATGAGCTTCGAAGAGACAGAACAGGTGGCCGCGGCCTTTTCAAAGCCAGCTCTATAGCTTTTCCTTTGGGAAGCTGACCGCTCCCGCCTGGTTTACTGTCCACAGTCTCTCTGTCCGGCAGAGGTGTGGGAGGCGGGACGGCGTTCCTCTTCACCAGGTTGCTTCTGTTAGTATCATCCAAAGATCCGGAGCACTCAAGGGACTTTGTGTATCCCACAGAACCCTCTTTGGGCCAGCTCTTGTCAGTCAATGACACATTGTGAAGTGGTTCAATAGCTTTGGGAACTTGTGGCTTACTGGTATTGGCCTTCACTGCAGTGCTCTGGGGCGGCCGGGACGTATGGCTTAGATCGGGGGGACTTGGACTCACAGTTTTTCCTTGTGCTTCATTCCTACTTTGACAGACAATGACACTTCTCTTTTGAGAAATGTTTTCATCAGGGTCTGTGAATAGTTTTTTTCTGTTGGGACACATGGGAAAGGGGGCTTGAGGTGTTTTAGAGACGATGTTTGTCAGAAAGGATATCCCGAGGCTATAACCTAGCTCCTGCACAGCGGCAAGGCTGCCTTTCTCCACAAACAAAGACGAGGAATAAATGTAGTTCAGAACATTATCAAAAGCATCTGGTTCACAAAAGTCAAGCTGAAATACAGTTTGTGACTCATTGTCCTTATTTGTGAATAAACTATGAAAGTATTCACTGCTAGCAGCCAAGACATTTTTATGGGCTCGAAATTTCTGGTCTCCGACAATCAGAAGCACGTCACACAGCTGCCCCTTGAGGCGCTCCTCGTTGAGCGCGCTCAGGAGAGAAATGGCGTGGGCGGGGTTGATGTAATGCCGCAATCCCTCCATTGCTCGGGTTTATCTGAAAGACAAGGTGTAAAGTTATTATGAACAATGAGGCAAAAAGTTCTCTGCCAGGAGAGAAATGCTCCTTTGGAACAGGGACCATGAGCAGTCTTTTCAGAGGTGCCAATATTTAGCTGATTACAAGCACACAAAAGCTTTTTGAATGAACAATCTTATTTAAATAACACAGAAAATATGAGGAAACAAGTCTCATGGTGTAAGGAGATCATCATCATTAAAACTGAGGGGTTTTAGAAACTAAAGATTAACACAGGCACTTTCATACCATCAAAAAGGCTGTTAGAACTTGGCAGGTATGTTAGGAAGCAACATTTAAAAATAATGATTTATTACTTAGGGTCCTTATCCATTTTATGTTTGGTTCTATTCTCATGGCTTCAGAGACTATAATGTATTGAAACGACTTAAGTCTATAATTCTGAAAGAAAATCCATTTTATTACTGTGTAGGAACTCAGAATGGGTCACCCAAGAGGTGCCTCTGTGATGTTTAAGTCATTCTGAGCTGAAGGCAACTGAGACCCTGTGGGCTCAAGAGAAACTTCAGCCCCATGAACAACCTAGAAGAACTGAATTAGGGACTTTGCCCCTAGTAAGATTATCAGACAACCTTTCTGATCTCTCTATAGGGCAGGACAAACTACTAATTATCGAACATCTGCTCTTCTTACTGTCCTACAATGACCCTCTTCCCCCTGAAGCCCCCAAGGTGCCTTATCTCATCCTTAGCTCAGTGTCACAAATACCTCAAACCCCTATCTCTGAAACTCTTGTGTATGTGGGGTTCCCATATGTACAAATGTAATTAAATTAGGTTATTTTCATTTGTTAATCTGTCTCATGTAGATTTAATTATTAGACCAGCCTGAAAAACGTAGAAGTATAGAGGAAAGTTTCTCCTTCCCCCACACTGGGCATATTTACTTGCTATGTGAATTAACAATGGGTTGAGAAGTATAGGTTTCCCCAGACCTTTAAACAGGTACAAATTGGAAAGTGAAAAATCATTCACTAATTACTACTATATGCTAATTACTATTAACAAAGGTTAGAAATATTCAAGTATAAAAGATTTTGTTTTCTTTTTTATGCCAAACATCTTGCAATCTCCTGAATATTATTTACCTACCAAATCACAGGTTCAACAATAGGACAAAAGAAATGTTGGCGTGGGTCTAAACTAAATTATTACTAATTCTAAATTCAAGGGTTTGAATTGGGATTTCATTAATATTCTCTTTGAATCTAAAGGTGAGATGCAGCCTAGTAGCTGGGTGCAGGTTCTGCCTGAGATGCGGGGCTGGGACGCTGGCTCCCCCATCGCAGTGCATTAGCCTAACAGCCCCCCCCCACCTGAAATGGGAGCATGGACGGTACCCTCCTTTCTTTAAGGTGGTTGCAAAGATGAGGTGAGTTACCACCTTATCCATAGTAAGGACTGAACAAATGTCGTGTAATCAATTTTCAGAAATTGCAGGATTAGCAGGCATTTAACTTGGTATAAAAAAGAGGGGAGGGGGTCAGAATAAGCCCACCCATGTTCTGGACAAAGGAGATAATGCTTGACTCCCCAACTCTGACCCTTCACTTAGGCTTCTGTTACTATAACAATTCATCTCTTCTGTTTGATTTTATAATGCCATCTGTTCTTTAAAAGAGTTGTGACATTTATTTTTAATATTAAAATGGATTCAAAGTAACTAAGACTTTGTGACAGTTTTTTCATTCTCTAGAGGGCAAGTGTAGAGGTACCAAACTCCACCCCCCCAGCAAAGGTGCAAGTTCTCCTCCAGCTTCAAAGGACCAGCCTTTGCTGGCCAGCCAGATCTGGGCTCTTCAGAAGAACCCATAGGAAAAGTCTGGTAGGTCTGTCTACACATTGTATACAACTTCCTTAATATTATTCTGACTCCCTATGATGCTAGTTCCATTTATCTGACTCAGAAGCATGACTTTGCTCAAGGGAGGATGCCTGTGGCCTGTCCACAATCACCTTGGTCAGACTTTATTGAGTTTCTGTTCGTTTCAGCCTATCATCATTTCATATCATTGGTAAATTTTAATTATTCTACTTGTGACTGCTTGTTAAAGAGATTTTCCCTTCCTTTTTTCCCTGTTAGCTATTTTAATTTCTCCCTCAACTCTACTGCACTGTCTTTATAATCACACATCTACTTATATGCAAACAAACACTTCTTCTCATCTTTTACAGAGGTCAACCGAGAAAGAAACAGGCTTATAATGCCACACATCAATTTAGCTGTGTACTGAACACTGTTCTTAGTGCTAATAATTTTTGAGAAAGCTAGTTCAGATGTTGCCACAGGGAAAGATCAATAGATGCAGAATCAAAAGTTTGGACAAGTATTTTTCAGAGATTTCTTAAAATCAATTTAGTGGTGAAACTAAGCAATAAAAAAGTGATGAGGGCAGAGTGAAAATGTCATATCTCAAATGTAGTTAGGCTAACTACGATCCTGTGGAACTTTTATTTCACTTCTATGCACATATCCTCACATATGTAAGCAAGTACTGGACTGGGGGGGTATACAATATATTCCCTACTGTGGGTCAGAGTCAAGACAAAGTGAAAGTCAGTGCTCTAGCTCATCAACCTCCCTGAGCTTCAGTTCTCCCCACTATAGAGTGAAAATAATGATATTTTGAGAATTAAATGAGAAAACAGTCACTGTCACCATTTATTCACTCATTCAACAAAATGGCATTTGAAAAGGCCTGAGGGAGGCAAGGATGAGCCAGGATGATGATCACTGAGGAAGAGTGTTACAAGCAGAGGGGAGAGCCAACATAACAAGCAGGGCTGGAACAGAGAGCTGAGGGAGCCCCAGAGGACGACACTGGCGAAACATGAGGAGGCTGTGCAGGGCTGGTAGACATGGGAGAAATACATTTTTTATCACGAGTGAACTGGGCAGCCATGGGAAGATTCTGAGCAGAGGAACTATGTTTCAAAAGGATCACTCTGTCTATGTTGTTGAGAATGGACCATGGAAAGCAAGGAATGGGTGGTAGTTGGGAGGCCAACTAGAAGTCTACTGAAATGTCGTAGGTGAGACATGATGATGACCTGAACCAACTAGGAATCTACTGCAATGATGCAGGTGAGATTTTATGATGTCTGGACTAGCTGGGAATCTACTGTAATGATCCAGGTGAGACATTATGGTGCCTGGACCAGCTAGGAATCTAGTAGTGCAATGATGCATGTGAGACACAATGGCGCCTGGAGATAAAGGCCATCATTAGGATTGCTAATGGACTGACTACAGAGGATAAGGTGAGCAGTTAAGGATGTCTCCAATGATTCTGCCAAAGTAACTAGAAGGATGTCCTTATTTGAGATAAAATTTGATAGAAAAGTAGGTTCAAATTTTTTTCAGGAATTTAGTTCTGATATTTTAAATATTAACAGAAACCTGTTTATTAATTTACCCTTGACAGGCACCCTTTCCTGCTTCACTTTCCCTACAACCTTTCTTGTGCTTCCTGGGATCACTTCTCAAATAAATATCTGTATCTGAATCCTTGTCTCAGGCCTGCTTTTGGAGAACCCAAAATAAGATATCAAGGGAACCAAAAACTATATGTATAGGCTGAGGAACTGTGTAAAGACTAAACCAAGTGAGAGTTCTGTCCTTGAACATGAAGCTAATGCGACTCCACACACCTGCATCCTACTTCTGTATGCTAAAAGTCACATTTCCTCACTTTTCGTTGTTCAGAAAAGTTTCCTTCTTTTGCTTTCTTCAAATTATCTTCCCTCTTTTTGCTCTAAGTACTTCCAATTCCTTGAACCACAGCCTCTACATCTTTGAACAAAAACATCTAGGAATTAGGGAACAAATCACTCAGAGTTGAGTTGTAAGAAAAATAGTCACTGTCCCTGAAAATTATTTGGGGATTAAAACTATTTATTTGACTGTGACTTTTACTTAAGAGTCTCAACGAGGCTGCTTGCCCAAGAACTGGCTAAGTACATCCAAATTTCTGATAAGCCTGATAACTCAACAGTATGTGTTTTCCAATCTATTCATTCAAACACTAATTGAACATTTACTGCCACATACTATTTTAAACATTTTTCATTAACTCAGTTATTTATAGCAACCTAGGCTGTAGGTACTATTATTACCCTCATTTTACAGAGGAAGAAACCAAGGCACAGAGGCATAAGTAACGTGCTCAAGGCCACAGACAGTTAGCTGCACAGCAGGACTCACACCAGGTAACTGGCTTCAGAGGTCATGCTCTTAACTCCTACATCACCCACCTCTAGTTTCCTCTTTTAATCCTCACATAAAGACCTGAGCTAGGCACTGTCATCATTCCTGTTCTACAAATTAGGAAAGAGAGGTCAAGTAATGTGCCCAAGGTCACCCAGGCAGTTAGTGTAGGGGTGGAGTCTGACCCTAGAGAGCCTGGATACCTAGTCATCACGTTACATGCTTCTCATAGCTGGGCAGCCATCTGATATATGCCAGAACTGGCTAGATATGGAGGATATCAATCTGACAAGTGTAGTCTTGCCTTACGGTGCTTGAAGTCTTGTGTGGGAACAGAACAAGTCAATCCGTCATCATGATCCAATATGCTAAGCAACAGACAGGTGTGTACAGAGGTACAGAGGGAGTACAGGTGATGGCACTGATCCAGGTGAGAGGGAGGTCAGGAAAAGCATTCAAGATAAGAGGTCTCATAACAAGCAGGAGTTAAGAACATGGGAGGAGTCAGGAAGGAAGGGTGAAGGGCATTTCAAAAATAGGAGCAGTATGTCTAACATCACAGAGACAAGACCGATTGCAGGCCTGGAGCAGAGGATGCATGTAGAGAAGGCAGGCAATGAGGCTGGAGAGGGGGGAGAGGGGAGAGAAGCCCGAGGGTCCCAAGGCTCTATTCCAGGTCTGTAAAAGGAGGTGGCCTTCTCCAGCTCCCTAGTGGCCCAGGACTAAGGCTGTAAATACTTGGAGCAACAGAACACTTTGTGTTCTGTGCACAAGACAGTGCAGATCCCTCATCTTTAGGTTGAGGCCTTTGCTTTTACCTTTTAATTATTAGAACTTAAAAACAATGGCCCTTTTCCTGGCAGAGCTGTAAACAAATAACATTTTGAACTTTTGTGTTTTAATCACAGTAGGTATATTTATGAAGTTTAATAACTTAGCTAAAAATGTAAACTGCTACATTAAGAATGCAAACAAAAAGGGGAAAAGCAACTGCCAATGGTCATGCAATAACCCACCAAAACCCTTGTGGCTGGTGGATATACAGCCTAAACTCTCAAAGCCTTTTCTGCTCTTCTGCCCTCAGACGACGCTAGCTTTGTTACTGGATGTACTTCCTCCTCCATAAATCTGCTGGCTCAGCAAACTCTGGTTTCCCATGTATGTTTTAATTATGAATAATCAGCCTCTGACTTACAGAAGACAGTGCATCATAACTTTAAACTTCTCATGTATACACATTGCCACTGCATCCATGTCCAGTACTTGTTCCTGTGCTCATCTCCATCTGACTCATCAGTGTAGGCTTTCCTGCTCCCCCTCTAGTCATGGTGGAAAATCCTTGGCACTCTTAAAAAAAAGTGGGTGATATGTAGAAGAAAAGGCTCCTCTAAGAGTGGCAGAAAAAGCTGGGAGGAAATACCCCAGGAAAACCAGATTCTCAATCAGGATGGCTTGCTGACCACTTGGATCCCCACATACAAATATCTTCCCAAACTCTTGCCTGAATTGTTTCTATGTCTTGTTGTTTCCTGAAATTTCAGAAAGAGAGAATCTTGGTTAACAATTCATGGAAGTCGTAGCTCCATGGGAAAAACTTTCAAATCGGTATATTTGCCTCAACTCCTGGCTTTGCCACCTATTAGATATGTAACTTTGTAAAGATCACTCACCCTTTCTGAGTATTAGTAGTTTTGTTAACCTGACAAGCAGGGCTAACACTACTGCCCACAAAGAATTTTCATGATGAACAAAAGACACAATATGTTTGAAAGTTCCTAGAACATACAGTGTTCCCTATATGGCAGGCATGCATTTATTTCCCTCCTTTCCTGAATGTTTATGTGGGCCTGCTATACGCCACATATCACAAGAGGTGCTGGGGACGGCAGATGACTGAGCTGGCCACTGCCTGTTCTCCAGCAGCACACATTCCCATGGTAGGACAGACACAAATAATAAGGGATACAAGAAGTGTATGATAATACTGATTTCAGGAAGCAGTTAACTGGGCTAAGGGTGCGAGGGAACAGTGGGGACACCAGGAAGGTTTGGGACTCTCAGTTCACTTGACTATTACAATAACAGTACAGATTCTATTCTTCACATTTCTACTACAGATACGCTCATTAATCCCACCAGGGCTTCTAAACTCCCAAAGGCTTGCCCTGGCCTGAGGTTCCAGTTCCCTAGAATGGCTACAAAGCTCTTCACAACTGGGTTCCAGAAAATAATTCATACCATCACCTCAAATGTCTCAGGTACTAAATGCTAAGAGCAGTAAGGAATTCATATTTTAATATAATTTAATTCAATGAAAATAATTTCATTTTTATAACATATTTAGACCAGTTGCAAGCAGTTAAGATTTTTAAGGAGATAGGTAGAAGATTTTGGAGTATGAAGCATGCTGGGGATAGAAATAGAAAAAAAGCAAAGCACAGTAAGCACTTGGATAAAAAGATACTTGGAGATGAGTAAGGGGCTCAGAAAGGAAGATGGGAAGGGACCAAAATAACCTCACTAATTTCAAGTTTTGGAGACTAAAACTCAGGCTGGCATTAGAGCTAAGGTATATTATATATCAAATTGGCTCCAAGACTAACACACAAAACCCTTACTACCAGTTCTATGGGGAACTGTGTCTTTACATTTAAAATAGTAACCTAAAATTGAACTCTGGGCACAAAAACCTTTGGAATGTTGGAGACTGCTTAAATAGTCCTAAAAATGACACTGGATAAAAAGAGGGAATGCATGTAACACAAAACAAACACAAATTTAAGAGAACCAATGCACCTGCATTGACTTTAGAATGTAAACACACACACCATTCAGATTCAAACCCTCACCTCTGGATTTAGCCCCAACTCTCACCATTTGATGTTATTATTAGATGGTGACAGGAAGCCGGCTCTGAGTTTAGGTCTTATCATCACTCACTCCAGGACAATGCAGATATCCAGGAATTATCTGAAGCTCCTCAGATTTCAAAGCCAGCCTTGCATATCTGATCCTTAAAGAGAGTAATGTCACTCACTCCCTTGGATTTCATCTCACCACATTTTTAGTCTCCAGAGAAGGTCTGATTTTGTTTAAAGGGGTGTTCTCTGCACCTCCAGCTGAATGACTCTACTGTAACTCAGTTCAGGGTGAGCTGAGCCTCTCTGGTTCTCCTGCTGCAGGAGGTCTCTAGCTTTGGCTTTGAAGAACCACTCTCGCTCCCCTGAGTACAGTCTGATGCCTGCTCTCCATGCTCAGGGATAGGTACACCAGCAAAGCCAATCTGATCAGAAACTTTCCGTATGCAACACGGGCCTGAGAAAGATGACAAAGGAAGCAAGTGAGCGGAGCTGATTTATCTCCACAGCTGCCTGAAAGGGCAGCCTGCTGATGCCTGGCTACATAGATTCCTGCAGTTACCATGGTTTTTGTCTTTTCCAGCCCATTCTTTAGCTTTTCCTTAAGTCTCAAGAGCAACCCTGTAGCTTTATAATAAATTCCTTTTTCTATTCAACCTAACCAGTCAACTTCTGTTCTCATTATTAAAAGACCCTAACATAAGTTAGGGTCAATACCACTAAGTGGTATTGATTCTTCCTGTCATACCTTCCACATTCATCCTTGATAAACTGCTGCTCGATTGAGCTTTCTAAAACAATGCTTTGATCATTCATCGGATGTACACATTAAGTATTACTATTATTAAATCAGCTTATTTGAACTCCTATTAGATGTGGTAAGATACAGATGAAATTTAGGGGTGCACAAAACAAACAAGACTCCCACTTTCTAGTAATGTAAATCAGATGATAAACAAGGAAACAAAAAAGATGAGTTCAGACTGTGCTAAGTGTTAGAACGGAAATAGGGTGCTCTCACTGAGCAGAGTAACTAGGGGTTTGGGGAAGATGGTACGGAATTGCCTTAATGTGACATTTTATCTGAGACTTAAGATCTGAGCGAAAAAGCCAACCCTGACACAAAATAATAACAATGGTTCTCCATCACACTAAAATGCGAAACTTAAAAAATGTGTATTCCAAGGTTCTATAAATTTGGTTTCAAACTACTTTTTGGATTTTCTTTCCCTTGGTTATTCCTATAACTTTCTGCTTCAGACAGTTCACCTGAGACAGCCCACGTCTCACGTCTTTTAGCACCCAGTCTGTAAGGTTCTACACCAAATCGAGCCTTCTCCCCAGCACCCCACTAAGCTCAACATTAATCATCTTCCAAAGCTCAGCTCAAGGTCCAATTAAGCCTTCTGTCATGGGCTTCATTGCATGGCCTCCCTCCCACCCATTCGTATGCTGAAGTTTTAACCCACAGTGCCTCAGAATGTATTTGCAGGTAAGGTCTTTAAAAGAGTAATTAAGTTAAAAATGAAGTCTTTGGACCCTAGTCCAATCTGACTAGTATACTTGTAAGAAGAGGACACAAACACGGAGGTATGGTCATATGAAGAGAGAGAGAAGACGGCCATCTACATGCCAAGAAGCAGCCTCTGGAAAAATCAACCCTGCTGATACGTTCATTTTGGACTTTTAGGCTCCAGAACTGAGAGAAAATAAACTTCTGTTGTTTAAGCCACGTAGTCTGTGGTACCTTGTTATGGCAGCCCTAGAAAAATATACACTTTCCTTGACTACTTTAGACTAAATAAACAAATGCCTTTCAACTCCTATATTACACTGAGTGGCATCAATTATGCATTGTTTATTCAGCGCCTTTACACTGTTCGTCTTCTGTGTCTCCCCAACAGAACTGTAAGCTATTTAAGGACTAAGAATCTATTTAATATCTTTTAACAATCTTCACAGTGCTCAACATAGTATCTTGTATGACAATAAATATTTATTGATTTTTCAATACTCTGACACTCCAATTAAATGCAGGAATGGAAATCGTGCCTTTTGCTTCCTGACATAAAGCTGGTCCCATCACTGCACTACTTTAGAATATTGTATTGATTTTCCTATTACTTCCTAGATAAAATCCAAATGCCAGACTGGCACACAGAACTCTTCATACTCTAATCACAATTCATCTCTCCACCCTTACTGAACATTCCTTACCATTCACCCTTCAAACCTGCATACTTGATATCTAGTATCTAAAATATTCTTCTTACTTTTCCTTTACCCAGTCAACTTCTACAGAAAGATCGAACTCAAATGTTCTTATAAAGCTTTACTAAATTTGACCCTAGCCAGTAGCTCAGTCATCTGAACTACCACAATATCTCATCTCTCTACAATAACACCACTATTTTGGATGATATGCTTTCATATCTCCTACATGAGTCCCTAAAAGGGAGAACCCTTGTTTCTACCTGTGTATCCCTAATGCTTAGCACAAGGCCTGGCAGGTATCTATTGGGCAAAGAGAGAAATCATCACACTAAAAGCTCAAGATTCGGACCTGCTCACCTTTATTGCTTCAGCATCTGCTATTGATCTCAGCACGACTGCTTTCTTTGCTTTGTGTATGAGTTCTTGTGGCTTTAATTTACCACTGGATAATGACTCTGAAATCTGTATCTCTGCTTGCACTTCTCCTTGGGACTCCAGCCTCTCAGGTGCTCAATAAAGACTTCCATCATGGGATTACCCCACATGTCCAGGACGGTAGGTATGACTGACATACTCACCCCTACCCCTATATCTGCTTGTCCTCAGATATTCCTTTCTTTTTATTTTAGTGAGACAGGAAGAAAGATGAGAAGCATCAACTCGTATTTGCGTCACTTTAGTTATTCATTGATTGCTTCTCATACATGCCTTGACCAGGGTGCTCCAGCTGAGCCCCTGACCCCTAGCTCAAGCCAGCAACCACAGGATCATGTCGATGATTCCATGCTCAAGCTGCTGACCCCACACTCAAACTGGTAAGTCTGTGCTCAAGCCAGATGAGCCCATGTTGGTAACTTCGGGGTTTTGAACCTGGGTCCTCAGTGCCCCAAGTTGACACTCTATATATACACTGTGCCACCACCAATCAGGCTTCTACTCCCTATTTAGCTTGGTGTGCTGCCAACCACCAGGTCTCCCAAACCAGAAACCTCTTCCCTTTCCTTTCTAGCTAGTTATGACCTGCCAGATCCTGCTCCTAAACAGTCTGAGAATCTGCTCTCCCACTCCTACTGGCTTTGAGGATATCTAAAATTGTCCCTTCAGCCCTGGCTGGTTGGCTCAGTGGTAGAGTGTCGGCCTGGTGTGCAGAAGTCCCGGGTTCGATTCCTGGCCAGGGCACACAGGAGAAGCACCCATCTGCTTCTCCACCCCTCCCCCTCTCCTTCCTCTCTGTCTCTCTCTTCCCCTCCCGCAGCGAGGCTCCATTGGAGCAAAGATGGCCCGGGCGCTGGGGATGGCTCCTTGGCCTCTGCCCCAGGCACTAGAGTGGCTCTGGTCGCGACAGAGCGACGCCCCGGAGGGGCAGAGCGTCGCCCCCTGGTGGGCATGCCGGGTGGATCCCGGTCGGGTGCATGCGGGAGTCTGTCTGACTGTCTCTCCCCGTTTTCAGCTTCAGAAAAATACAAAAATAAAATAAAATAAAATAAAATTGTCCCTTCAGTTATCTCCTCTTCACCCAGAGACTCCTTCATATCTCAGAGCCCTTTCTGTTCCACAGCTAATACCCCTTGCCATAAACACTGAAAATTCCTGGAGGGCAGGGGTTACAATCTTTTCAACTTTAATTTTCACAGAAGGAAGCACACTATATATTTAACAAATAAGTGTTAAAAGAATGAATTAAAAGTTACTTTTAAGTAAACCAATACCCTCATCTCTGTTTTCTTTTTAACATCAACATTTTGGGACACTTAAATTTAAATGCAATTACTATTAGTCATTATAGAGATGAATGAAGAATTTACTTCAAGCATCGGAGGAAAGTTTCTAAAATCGTCAACAAAATATCTTTCTAAAATGGATTAACCCATTTTCTTTTCTTCTTAAACAAGGTATGCAGAACATAAAGCAGGCTCCTCATTGAAGACTCAGGGTCATCATTATGAACAATCACTGGACTATGCTGTAATTCACTGATGGCCACAGATACTGGAGGGGGCAAGCAGCGTTGCTGGCTCCTGCACTAAAACCCCCAGGCTGTGGCATCCACTGTGCCCAGTCTGATGAACGGCTCCCCCATCTCCCACTATCAGGCACTCCCTCTGCAGAACCTGTCTAAAACCATCCAACCTCCAATCATTCTGCTGCTGAAGCATTCTCCAGAACCACGCAGCCCTGTGGCTGAAGTGCAGAGTAACCGGGGTGAAGGGCTAGGATAGAGGGGTCCTCCTAAGGCCAAAGGTATGATCTTTTGTAGTAAGCTACTGAGTGTGTTCCTGATAGGTGGTCTGGGCTACAAGAGAACCCATTACAAGACCACAGGGACTAAGGCTAGCGGAAGTCTCAGGGCTGGGGTATACAGCGCCGCCCGCGGAGCTTTCTCAAGTGGACAACCATCCACAACCGAGCAGAAACGTTTGTGGCCAGCGGAGGGGGCTGTGCTCCGCCGCGGGCAGTGGAATCAGATAAAATAGGTCTTGCGGAGGGCCTGTAGAGAAAGGACTGCGCTCCGGGGTCCAGGCGTTGGGTGGAGGGCCGGAGAGGAGGCAGGGCGCGGAAAGCAATCAACTTGGGTTACTGGTTTGTTCTGCCGGTAGCCACCAGGCGGGGCTCGAGGGGATGGCAGGAAGGGGCGCAGGCCGTGGCAGGTGCGGGGTCCCACTGACCCTGTAGCTTCCGCACACGCTCGCGCCCCCTCAGGCAGACACCGGCCAGTGGCCGGCCACCACGACTGCGTGGGGTCGCAGCACGCGCCCTTCACCAGAAGGCTTCCTAACCGCTCAGCACAGCAGCTAGCGCCGAGGCCGGGAGCCTCCGCCCCCAAAGGCCACCTGGCGGGGCGAGGGAAGCCCAGTGAGGGACGGAGTCTGCGCAGTGGTGAGGGGGAGGCCAAGTGCGGGAAAGGAGCATGCGCAGTATGAAGGCACAATCGGCTACGTGGGAGCCCGGGGCATGCTCTGTGAGAGACGGGAGCCGGCGCACGCGCAGAAGTGCTCGGAGCCCGCAACCCACTGGTGGAGAAAAAAGAGGAGAGAAATCACCTCAGAGTTACGTCAGGAAAGGCCGCGTTTTGCGAGGAGGCTGCGGCCCCTCACTGGGCCCCGCAGTTCTCCTAGGGCAAGGGGCGTGACAGTTACTCACCGGTCTTCAGCCCGGAGGCAGGCGCCGGGTCCTTTCCACTCACACTCGGCTCGCGCGCGCCGCAGCCGCCGCTGCCGCTGTGATTCCATCCATCTTGAATTTGACGTCATCCCACACCAGGGATGAGGTCATCGCAGGCAGCGCTCGTCACGTGCGCAGTGCTGTGATTGGATGCCGGGCGCCTGGGGGCGGAGCGAGGGAGGTGCGCAGCGCCGGGGGCGGGGCGGAGGCGGGTCCGACGGGAGCGCCCCCGCGCCGCAACCCACGTTCTCCTGCGTTCTCCTTCCGCTCCCTTCACCCTAGGGTCTTCCCGTGCCTGGCTTCTGTTGGGGTTGCTACGACGCCCGCCTCCCGCCGCCTCCCGCCGCCGCTAGCTTTCCTCCAGTTTCGTGCTCTCACCGGCCGGAGGCAGACTCCAGGCGATCGTGAAGGGAAGCGGCAGCGGGAGTGACGCGCATCCCGGGGAGCGGAGACACGGGGCACGAGTGGGTCCGGTGGGTCCAGGCACTGGGGAAATGCGCGCACCATGGAGGCTCGCTGCGGTCGTTTGCTCCGCCCCCGGCCCAGCGCGTAAGGTAGCGTCTCCACACGCCCCTCGAAGGTCGGTTTCCTGGACGGAAGCGCGGGTACAGGAGCCGGGCTGGGGACCCGGGCGGGCGTCATTGGCGGTCTTGGGCACCGGTGCCCCTGATGCTGGGCTCGTGGTGGCTCTCCGTCTGGTCGCACGCTGCACGGAAGCTTCACAGCCCGCGTGGAAGTGCGCCGGAAAAGGACTTGCTGACCTTGAGTTCTAATGCTTTCTTCCACCAAAACGATCTGATCACGAAGGACAGTGTGGCAGTGAATTGGAGGAAACGGCCTCCAGGTCCACTCTGCACAGATTGGGGTGGCTGCTCTGATCATTAGCCTCATGGCATCTGTTTGTCCACTGCGCATTCTCAGACAAAACCTTCGCTTTTAGTAGGCATTGAGTTAAATGACCACTAGGCAGTTAACTTCCTCTAATACCAATTTTAATTTGATATCTCTTAAACTTGGTTTTTCTGCATGAAAATTCCAAGTCCATTGATTAGAAAACTCACTTCACTTTCATCAGAGCCAGAAAATTTGTATAACAGAAATACCAAACTGTAAACTCAAACTCTGAAGAAAGGTTCTATTAGACAAGCTAAATAGAACATCATGTTGTTTAATATTTTTTCAAATGTCTGTTAATTTTCAAAGAAGTTATTTTTTAAAAGTTGAGTTTATGCACATGACCCTAAACTAAGTAATTTATGAAATGTTTGCATCAGATTGATAAAAATTAAAAACTTGTTTAAAAATCACCAGCTCTATTTTCAGTTGTAGTTTTATTAATTCTAAGAGTCCTATTAGTCTCAAAAGGAAGAAACTGGCAACTAAAAAATTTCTCCTACAACTATTTAAAACTTTCCAAAGTGTTTATTTTGAATGGAATGATGGTGTAGAGAATGCAGTGGTGATTGCAAATCCTTCAGAGGGCCTTAGGTTTTAGGGTCCCCCTGTGTTTAGGCTGGTTGAGTGCATGTGTTTATCCCCATGCTACAGGTGGGAAGAGCCATAGCTATTAGCTAGGTTTTCCTATTTACCATGTACTGTACTACATGCCAAAAGCAGTCTTTCTGTGTCTATGTCCCTTTCTAGCTGCCTCAGGAAAGTCGAGGTTGGTGTCTCCACTTTAAGCCATGAGAGCAGGCTTTTGCCCTCACCATCTCACTGAAAGGGACTTGACTGCTAAATCCCACAGAAACCTTTCCCTCTTTCAGTTGTCCTCTTGGGTTTGTGACTCTACCAGCTGTTTTCAATCTTTTTCATCTCCTGGCACACAAGGACGTTACTAAAATTCTGCAGCACACCAAAAAAACCACGTAATTTTGATTCATTCACACTGGACAGCTATTGTGCCTGGCTGTTGTCATTTGTTTTATTTGATCACCTAAGAGAAAGGAAGTCAGTGCCCCTAACTAAATAGTTGGGTATTGTGTGTCTTAAAAACTCTTATAGGCCCTGGCCAGTTTGCTCAGTGGATAGTGTTGGCCTGGCGTATAGACATACCAGATTTGATTTGCAGTCAGGGCACACAAGAGAAGTGATCATCTGCTTCTCTCCCCGTCCTCTCCCTTTTCCCCTCCTGCAGCCAGTGGTTCGATTGGTTCGAGTGTCAGCCTGAGCACTGAGGATAGCTGGGCTGGTTGGAGTGCATCAGCCTCAGGTGCTAAAAATAGCTTGGTTGATTTGAGTATTGGCCCCAGACGGGGGTTGCCAGGTGGATCCCGGTCAAGGCACCTGCGGGAGTCTGTCTTACTATCTCCCCTCCTCCCACTTAAAAAAATATATATATATATTATATATATATCTATATATATATAATATATATATCTATTTAGATATCTATATTTATATATATATATATAGATATCTATATATATATTTATAAATATATATATAGATATCTATATATATATATCACACCAGTTGAAAATTGCTGGTCTATACCGACTGCTTTTTCAAATCTACTTGCTTCGTGATGCCTCCGTTTTCCTGAATTTTCTCCCTTTTATCTGACCAACTGTGGTCCTCGGCCTCTCGTGTCTGGCCTCATGCTGGTTTCCTGTGTTTCTGACTTGGCCTTCTTGTTTCAGTCACCCAGTGCAGACTCTGCCATCCCTGGGACATTAGCCCAGCCAGGAAACTTCCGTACCATCTCTGCCCCTCTTCTCCAGCATCCCGCCTGTCACCAAGTCCGGCCCATCAACCTCCTGAATGTTTCTCTGATAACATAACCATTTTCCACCGCAACTTCCAAACTATTCTCCCAGCCTCCAGGTCGTCCCCTGTTAACCAACCCTCATAGTTCAGTTCGTGTTTTTATAATTTTATAATATTTTATTTTTGTGACAGAGACAGAGAGAAGGATAGGGACAGACAGACAGGAAGGGAGAGAGATGAGAAGCATCAATTCTTCGTTGTGGTGCCTTAGTTGTTCATTGATTGTGTTCTCATATGTGCCTTGATGGGGGTGGGGGTGGGGGGAGGGGGGGTATAGCAGAGTAAGGCACCCCTTGCTCAAACCAGCGGCCTTGGGCTCAACCCAGCGAATTTGGGCTTCAAGCTAGCAACCTTTAGGCTCAAACCAGTGACCCTGGGGTCATGTCTATTATCCCACGCTCAAGCCAGCAACCCTGTGCTCAAGCCAGGTGAGCCCGCACTCAAACCGGTGACTTCGAGGTTTTGAACCTGAGTCCTCTGCGTCCTATCCACTGTGCCACCGCCTGGTCAAGCCAGACAGTGATTTTTTTATTATTATTTATTTATTTATTTATTTATTTATTTAACAGAGACAGAGAGTCAGAGAGAGAAGGATAGACAGGGACGGGGAGGGAGAGATGAGAAGTATCAATCATTAGTTTTTCGTTGCACATTGCAACACCTTAATTGTTCATTGATTGCCTTCTCATACGTGCCTTGACCACAGGCCTTCAGCAGACCGAGTAACCCCTTGCTGGAGCCAGCGACCTTGGGCTCAAGCTGGTGAGCTTTTGCTCAAACCAGATGAGCCCTCGCTCAAGCTGGCGACCTTGGGGTCTCGAACCTGGGTCTTCCGCATCCCAGTCCGACGCTCTATCCACTGTGCCACTGCCCGGTCAGGCGTAATTTTTTTTTAAAGTAAAAGGTATGCCATTCCCTAGCTTAAGTTTTTGATGGCTCTCAGTTGCTCTATGGAGATAGTAGGGTAGAAGTACCTATTAATTATAAGGTGGTAGAGACGGAGATCACTAACATTTCATGGTTTCAACTCTAAGTTGTGTTTCTAAAACGTGTCCTGGAGAAAATCAAAGGAGGACCTTGAGGCAGGAATCCTAAGCTCAGGTCCTTACCTAAATGTCTGGACTCCAGTGTGAGCAGGGCTGTCATACAGTAAAAAGACAAAGCAGAGCTTGACCAGGTGGTGGCGTAGTGGATAGAGCTTTGGACTGGGACCCAGAGGACCCAGGTTTGAAACCTCGAGGTCACCTGCTTCAGTGTGGGCTCATCTGGCTTGAATGTGGGCTCACCAGCTTGAGTGTGGGGTGCTGGCTTGAGTGTGAGAACATAGACATGATCCCAGGGTCACTGGCTTGAGCTTAAAGGTCACTGGCTTGAGCTTAAAGGTCGCTGGCTTGAGCCCGAGATCACTCACTCTGCTGTAGCCCTCCAGACAAGGCACATATGAGAACATAATCAATGAACAACTAAGGAACTGCAATGAAGAATTGATGCTTCTCATCTCTCTCCCTTCCTGCCTGTCTGTCCCTCTCTCTATCTCTCTCTCTCTGTCACAAAAAAGAAAAAAGGAAAAAAAAGCAGAAACTCAAAATCACTGTTTTGTCCTCCCAGCCTACCATACCCTCTTATCTGCCTTGGCATGCAAAGAGCCCAGCACACTGCCTGAACTTAACTAGGAGTGCCACATATTTTTATTGAGTATTAGCCATACTCAGATGCATCCCAACAGGCTCTCTAGCATCATATTTGTTTATTTATTTATACACAGTTCACAACATTTCAACATTTACATAGCTTCTTGTTAGCCCCATCTGGATAACCCACACTGCTGACTCAGCAATCTCAGCTAAACTTCCAATCTGCTATCTTCCCTTTACTTGTTCTTCCTTCCCGGTCTCTGTCCTCACTGGGGCTGCTATCTGCCCCATTACCCAGGCCATATACTTGATAGTTATTTTAGAGATCTCTCTCAATTTCTGCATCCACCTGTCAGTAAAACCTAGCAATCTATCTCTTAAATGGCCCCTTAAATCTGTCCTCACCAGCCCTCCTGCTGCTCCTGGCTTCTGTGGTCTCTGGGCAATCACTGTAGCTCCTCAACCAAGTTCCTCTGGTTTTGCTCCTTCCCTTCCCAGTCAGTCTGCTTTCAGTCAAATCATCTTTCTAAATGCAAATCTGATGTCTGCTAGGGTGGCCTATAGCATATGGTTGAGATAGCTTCTCTCAGCTCCTCCCCCGCATCAACTTCAACCACACTTGGCTGGGACAGGCACTGACTAGGATCCCCTTTTGTTACTCAGCCATCTGGGAGATCTGACTGCTCTTCCAAGCACCAGCCCAAGGCCTCCTGCCTCTGTGTTTCCATCCCTCTACCATCCATCTTTCACTGGCTGCTCACAGTCCAGCCTTTGCACTAGCTTGTGAGCTCCTTAGTTCAGAGACCATGTCTGTTAACCTGTGTATTCCCAGAGCTTTGGGCCCATTACTAAGGCTGTTCCCAATGGCCAGTTTCCCCTTAGAACCTGTGTTCTGATTCAGTGGTATTGGTAATACTATACAACCTAGTTTGTTTGCATTTTATGTACCAAACAAACAGCCCTTTCATAAATTGGGGAGAGGGAGGTCTATATGGGTTTACAAACCTAAGCCTCCACATTTTTTGAAGGTGGAAAATTTTAATCAGCTGTGATCCTCTTAACCATCTTTCATTTTGAACATGTGTCATTAAAGGGGAGGTTGCCCTTTTAAATAATTTGGTTGGGGTAGAGAGGATGATATATTAGTTTTTATTGCTGGTGTCACAAATTACAATTTTGGTGGCTTAGAACAGCAGAAATTTATTCTTTCACTGTCTATTATTGTATCACTGGGCTGAAATCAAGGTGCTGGCAGGACTGTGCTCCCTTTGGAGGCTCAAGAGGGCAAGCCTTTCCTGCCTCTTCCAGATTCTGGTGGCTGCTGGCATTCCTTAGCTTATGGCCACATCTCTTCCATCTCTTCAGTCTCTGCCTCTGTGGTCAAATTGCCTTCTCTCTGAGTGTTGACTCTTCCCTCTGTCTCTCTTTTATAAGGACATTTGCGATAGCTTTTAGCCCCTCTACCAAAAATCAAAGATAATCTCCCCTTCTCAAAATCTTTAACTTAATAACATCTGCAAAGACCCCTTTTCTATAAAAGGTCATATTATGGGTTCTAGGAATTAGGACCTGTTATCTTTGGAAACAAATATTCAACCTACTTCAGGTGAGGCAGTTTTCCTGTGTTCATGTTAGCAGTGGAGGAAGGTCTTTGAAAAGCATATGATACAAAAATAAAGAAAGAAGAAGAGAAGGGGATGGGACTGAGAAGTGGTGAAATGTTAGATTGCTGTGTGGATGGTTTATGACCATCACCTTCATTGTGAACACCATGTGAAATGCTCAGTTAGGCTCAGAACTGGAGAGGGCTGTGGCTCTAGCTTCAGTATTGTTGAAATTGGGTCTGGTTAAGTGTCAACCCCACTGGGTTTTCACAATTGAGGAGCCTTGTCTTTAAACATTATCATCAAAAAAGAGGAGTACCAAGATGAAGTGTCTCCCCAGCCAGACGCACACATGTCTGCTGTGTGTTTCCCTTTCTTAGACGGGTTGGTTGCCTTCCTCTCTCTTCCAAACAGCCTGGTCCTATAAGACCAAAGACACCTCGAAGTCTTCCAGTTCAGGAGACAGTCATCACTAATAGTAACTGGATTATAACTAGTTTCTAGTTACCCTTTTGCCTTAAACAAGACTGGAGGGCTTCGTGTGTATATGTGCGTGTGTGTTTGTAATAGTGGTAGTAATTCTCGGCACTTGATTATGAACTGTACAATAAGGAAATGGACTTAGAAAACCGTTCAATAAGAAATGGAATTTCTTATTTGGTAATCTACAAGTTGCTATCATGAAAGAAGGTGAGGAATACAATTTCTTTAAAATCTACACCATGGGCTTGTTTGTGAAAGATAGACCCCTACCTTCCCAAGGCTGAGAAATGGGATGAAGATTGACAACTACTGTTGAACAAGCGCCTGCCCTCAATTATGATTCAATCCACACAGCCACCATGCTCTTTAGGAATAATAAATGCCCTTTTACACACCAGAAGAATGAGGCCCTTTAAGGCTAGGAGGTGGAAAATGGGGATTGGAACCAGGTCTGTTAGCAAAGTCCATCACCTTTTAAACAAGCTGTTCTGAAAGTATTTCAGACGTGTTGGGTGAAATTTGCTCACTGGTCAGCCCTTGGTCTTCTTTTCCTCCTAATGGGAAGGGGGGTATCCAGAGCATAGAGCTCTGGTTAGAAGCTTTGGGACGGGAGATGGTGTGTGCAGACGGGGATAAGCTAGCAGAAAGCCAGAAGCAGAGGACTCGTACTCCACAGTTTGTTTGGGTGAGCCGCTTACTCTATGAAGAGTGAGGTGTGAGGGGATATGGTCCAGGTCTGTCTCTTAGCCATTCAACATTATGATTTCTGTGCCTGGCATGGCCCAGGCTTTGGGTCTGAAAGACAAGTGCCACCCTCAAGAGACTGCCATCCTCTCCAGGGAAACAGATGTGAACCATCAGTCCAAGTGGTAAGTGCTGTGAAACTTGTGTATTCAGGACTATGAGACACAAAGGGAGGAGGTCCTGTGACCTGGTGGCCATGCCAGCCTCGGTCCTCTCAGTGCTATGAAGGGAACTCGAGTCAATCAGTACAATGACCACAAATCAGGGGATCCAGCTTTGTCCCCGACATAAGCTGTGCTGTTTCCGGCACAGGCGAGAGGGAGCTGACCACTGTCATTCTGGATTTCTAGACTGAGACACTAGGTTGTGGGGAAGAGTGATGAACTCACCATCGGGACTTGGTCTGGGAAGACCTTTCCAAACAGCTGTTATACTGTGTGTTAACAGGCAAAGTGATGATGTTTCTTATCACGACATTTCAGAACAGCCGAGCATGTTTGTCCTGTTTGCACCTCATTTGTCTTGTTTGGACCTCAAGCCTCATGTGGTTCTGCACACATGAATAGGTGGTTTGGAATGCTGACTAAATTTATTTGATCCTGAAATTATTTTTAAAAGACCAGAGATGTGACTGTTTTTTGTCTGTTTCTTTTCCCTCCCCTCCCCTCCCCTCCCCTCCCCTCCCCTTTCTTTTTTTATTTAAATGTTGGCAACTTCAGAGCTTTGCCCCTTCTCTTTTAGTAATAGTCAGCCTTGTCCTGGTCCAGAACATGAGTCACCCTACTGAAAAAAAGAAATGAACGTGCATTCAAAGTCTCATTTTAAAAGGACTTTCTGTTACTTCATCATCTCCAAACTCATGTGGGTATTTGGCATGTTTTATGCTGTAAATTTGACTCATTTAAACATCAGTATTTTCCCAAAAATTTACATTAAAATAGTGATTTTAGAACTAGACTTGACAAAACATTCTGGAACTGAAAGTTTGTGTATGAAGCACTCTCATAAAAACTGGGGCGAATGACTTAATGTTCTTTCTCCATTGCAGGAGCAGCCCCTCCCCTCCACCTTGTGACTCCATTGATTTGGGACACTGTCTGGCTCCCTGATATCTGTGAAATTACTACCTAAAAATAGATGCCATATTCTTCTAATGCTTTTCCCACCTAAGGTTGGCAAATTATTGTCACTTTGAAAAGTGACAAGTGGTACTGACCAAATGGCTGAGAACCACAGTGATGTCATCTGAGGTGTGACCAAGTCGCATATTGAATTTAGTGGACATATCATTTGCTATAAGAAGTTTAGACTTTTCAAATAATGATGGAACTATTCCCAAGAATATTTGACTTATGAAAATCAAGTAAGTTACAATGGTTGGAGTATGGGATAAGGAAGTAAGGGTGGAGAAAAATGGGCATCTGTCTGAAATATGATTTCCTTTTCAGATTGAGTTTCCCTTCATAACCACTGGGCTGTAGTGCCTGATTTCATCATGGTGGCATGCTTATTAAGACAGTGTTACCACTGTTATCAGCAGTGTCATAATTACTCTAAAATTAAGTGTTGTGTGCTTTCTCCTGGAATTGAAGTTAGCATGTCAGAATTCAGTATTAAAAGCAAAATCCTCTCCCAGTGCTCTGAGAGGGAGGCCTCACTGCTTTCATTGCCCTTAACTGGCCAGTAGAGTAAGTGGCCTATCTTAGGCTCAGGTGCCAAAAAAAAAAAATCTAAATGGTCACCAAGACAATTACCGGTATTGATCGACTTACGACCTATGCAACTTATGACCATTCGACTTTATGACCACAATCGCTAGCCACAACTTCTCCACATCTGGCAGCGCAAGTATTGCCCAGCTGGGCATACGACAGTGCAGACCAGCTTCCAACAGCACTACCATCTTCGCATGCACTATTTCAACTGTTATCCCAGACTCAGTACAGCAATTTGTGTTCTGTGTCTTGGATATTTTTCATCAAACCCCTTCCAAGATGTCTACCAAGAGGAAATTGTCTTTGTCTATGCCTCAGCCTGCCAAGAAAGAAAGAAAGGCCATCGATCTCGACACGAAAATGAAGGTAATTAAGCAGTACGAAGGAGGAAAGAAAGTGAATGTGATCGCACGTGATACGAAGTTATCACATTCGACTGTGTTGACAATTTTGAAAGATAAAGAATTCGTGAAGCTGTGAAAGGTTCTGCACCCATGCAATCAACAGTTATAACAAAGCAACGAAATGGGCCCATCCACAAAATGGAGAAATTGCTATATATTTGGATGGAAGATCAAATTCAAAAACGGACACCATTAAATCTTTTTATTGTGCAGATAAAGGTGAGAAGTCTATTTCAGACTGTGAAGGAGCATGCTGGAGAAGATTACAGTCAAGAATTTGTAGTAAGCACTGGCTACTTCCAGAGATTCAAGAAAAGATTCCAAATGCATAGTGTTCGAGTGACTGGAGAAGCAGCGAGTGCGGATGAGGAAGGAGCATGTAAGTTTGTTGATAGTCTGAGTGAATTACAGGTATTTTGATATGTTTTGCAATTGGGAAAATGGTATTTTTTACACCTATATTTTGTGTTTTTGTATGCACCTGTATTTTGCAATTATTAAACCAGTTGTACTGGTAATGCAGTGTTTTACTTAAACCTGAGGAATGTAAAAATAAGAAACAAAATGGTGTAGAGATGATACAATGGCATAAAATGAACAAAGAAAATTATGATATATAACAATAATGAGAGAAAATTATGATAAAATATGACTTAAAGATTTTTATAACATCATTTCACAGTACTGTACATATAGCCTACTCAACTTACGACCGGTCTGTCAGAACCAATCGTGGTCGTAAGTCGAGCACTAGTTGTATGCTATAATACAAACCATTACTTGTTTTAGCTGGCATAAACTAATCGAGGTTTTTTTTTGTTTTGTTTTGTTTTGTTTAAATATTTTTTATTTTATTTTTTTACAGAGGCAGAGATAGACAGGGACAGACAGACAGGAACGGAGAGAGATGAGAAGCATCAATCATCAGTTTCTCGTTGCACGTTGCGACTTCTTAGTTGTTCATTGATTGCTTTCTCACATGTGCCTTGACCGTGGGCCTTCAGCAGACCGAGTAACCCCCTGCTGGAGCCAGCGACCTTGGGTCCAAGCTGGTGAGCTCTTTGCTCAAGCCAGATGAGCCCGCGCTCAAGCTGGCGACCCCGGGGTCTCGAACCTGGGTCCTTCCGCATCCCAGTTCGACACTCTATCCACTGCGCCACCACCTGGTCAGGCTATCGAGGTTTTTAAGACATGTCATTTGTTATAGTAGCACCCTAAGAATATTAGTTACATGTGAAAGGTTCCATATTTCAGAATTTAACCATCCTGTTCAGTTCAGCACTAATACTTGTTCTATGCCATTTTACCTGTACTCATTTCTATAGTACCACAGGCTGGAGGCTTACACAATAGAACTTGATTCTCTCACAGTTCTGGAGGCCAGAGGTCCAAAAATCATGATGTCAGCAGGGCCCTGCTTCCTCAAAAGGCTCTAGGGGAAAATTCTTCCTTGTCTCTTTCACCTTTTGGTGCTGCCAGCACTCCTTGGGTTCCTTGGCTTGTGGCTGCATCACTCCAATCTCCACCTCTGTCTAGACATGGCCTTCTTCCTGTGTCCCATCTAAGAACATCAGTCATTAGATTAGAGATCACTCTACTCCAGTCTGACCTCATCGGAACTTGATGACATCTCTAAGGGCCCTATTTCCAAATGTCATGTTCTTGGGTATTGGGGATTAAGACTTCAACATATCTTTTGGGGGAATGCATTCAACCTATAGCAGTGTCTCTTATGAAAACCTCTAAAAATTGTGGGGAGGTAGTTTCATTTTAGGCACTTGAAACAACAGATTAAAAAAAATGTGTTCCACAAAAAACAGTATGGAGATTCCTCAAAAAATTAAAAATGGAACTCCCTTTTGACCCAGCCATCCCACTTTTAGGAATACTGTATATCCTAAGAACACCACATTACTGATTCAAAAGAAGAAATGCACCCCCATGTTTATGGCAGCATTGTTCACAATAGCCAAGATCTGGAAACAGCCAAAGTGTCTGTCAGTGGACGAGTAGATTAAAAAGCTATGGTACATATACACAATGGAATAGCATGGGGCCATGAAAAAGAAGGAAATCTTACCTTTTGTGACAACATGGATGGACCTGGAAACTATTATGCTAAGTGAAATAAGCCAGGCAGAGAAAGGAAAAAATCATATACCTCACTCATTTGAGAAATCCAGTGAACAATGTGAACTTAGGAATGGAATAGAAGCATAGGTAGGATCAAAGGGACCAGAGGGAAAGCGGACAGAGGGAAAGGGGATGAGAGGATGTGATCAGAGAAGGGAAAGAGATTGGTGAAATTATATATATATTGGGTTGGGGAATAAGTTCATAGCGTTTTTATATTTTATTTTACAACGATTTGTTTGCTGTTTGGAAAAGGGTAAGTATTCATTGGATAAAACTCTTTCTGCTCTACAAAACTATGTTAATTGTATTTTTGAGTTATTTAATTTTTTATTAGTTTTGAGGCTTAGAAATGGAATACCCAGGAGGCAAAAATCAACATTTTCAACACCTGCTCTTCTTTGCTTTTCATCGAGGTCAAAAAGCTGCCAAAGCAGCCCGGGACATTTGCGACGTGTATGGAGAAGGTGTCATAGGTGAGTCTACAGCATGGAAATGGTTTGCAAAGTTCAAAAATGGCGACTTTGACGTCGATGACATGTGCCGCAGCGGAAGGCCTTCTGAATTCGATGAAGAACTGGGAAATGCTTGAAAAGAATGCCACGGTCAACAAGGAGCTTTACATTGCCCAGCTACACCACGTGAATGAGGCTATTCGACTGAAAAGACCTGATCGACATGGTCAAACCATACTCCTTCACAACAACGCCAGGCCCCATGTTGCACAAGTCGTCAAAGCCGCACTCCAAGAGCTCGATTGGGAGGTCCTTCAGCATCCGCCGTATTCTCCGGACCTTGCATCGACCGATTACCATCTTTTCCGCTCCCTGTCAAACCATATGAAGGGCGTTACCTTCGATAACAAAGAGGTCCTTAAAAACTGGCTCAACAACTTCTTTGACACCAGACCAGGTGATTTTTGGCGGAACGGCATCAACAAATTGGTCAAGAGGTGGGAAGAGGTTGTAAACAGCAACGGCAAATATATCATTGATTAACTTATTGATATAATTATTTTTTGTTTAAATAAAAGTCTTCCGTAAAAACACTACGAACTTATTCCCCAACCCCATATATATATAACATAGCATTATAGAGAGCAGGAAAGCAAATCCTGGAGGGAAGTGGGGAGGGCATTGGGGGGAGGGGGCCAGGGGGATGTTGAGAGAACACGGGGGAGGGGGATGTATTCTGTGGGACACTTGAATCTATGTAAACACAGTAAATTTAAATAAAAAAATAATTACCATAAAAAATGTGTTCCCCAATTTTGGGGGGGAAATGACTGAAGCAGATGTTAAAATGGGCACTGAGTGTTGGCCACAGCTGTGTGAGAGTTCATTAATAGGTTTGGGAGGTGAAGAAATCATAGCCCTCTGTGCATAGAAACTTCCTGTATTTTGACTTTATGGAAATCAATCATTCATTTGTTCATTCAACAAACACTGCATTCTAGTATCCAGGAACAAGAAAAGGTGCTATGAGGACCTAGTCCTCACCCTGCCATCATCTCCTTGGAGTTGTCGGTCAGTGTCAAGCAATGGCATGCTATTTTTCCCTGTGCCTCACCCGACTTTTCAACAAACTCTGGTCCAGGTTTAGCTCTGGCTTGAAGCTCATCATAAGCCTTTTTTCTCCTCTACACTTCCCATTTTCCAATCTAAATCAGGGCGGCCTCCTAAATCCTGGCCCGCATGGCCAGAAGGCAGACACGCATGATTTGAGTTTCTGTCTTGCTTGTGGCTGGACCTCTCGGAGCTTCCATGTTTTTCCATCCCTACTCTAGGTGGGCAGGACAGTGTTCTCAACATTGTTCTTCGGACATACTCCCTGATGATGGGTTACACACACTACCCATGCCCACAGGTGACCCAGATAGTAATGAAATTCAAAATCTTTGTGAAGGATTGAAAAGCCAATGTCATGTGAATAATGAAGTGTCTGCCACTTTATATGAAAAATAATAAATATAGTGCATGAGTCAGTATTCTCCAGAGGAACAGAACCAACAACTGTGTGTGTGTGTGTGTGTGTGTGTGTGTAGCAGCTAAAACTGTCACACCCAGCTGGTGGGAATGTGAAATGGTACAACCATTTTGGAAGACACTTGGCATCGCCTTATGCAGTTAAACACATGCTGTCCTCCGTGACGCAGCAGTGTCATTCCTAGAGTGACATTCCCCAAGAGAAAAGAGTCATCCAGCAGCTTTATCACCCAACTGGAAACATCAAAAATGGCCATTAAGGCATTTGCAGAGATGACGTCAGAGTAATGGCGGGGTAGGAAGCGATTCCAATAAATCTCCCCCAAAACTCAACAAGATCTTCAACCAGAAACAGAAAAACCTATACTTGAAGCCTCCAGATGCTTCGCAATACACCCAAAGGTATGGTCGAGTGAAAAATTGGCTAAATATATAACCAAACCCCGAAGGAAATAGGGAGTAAGAAATGCTCCACCTTCCTCACTAACCTAAACAGGGCGGCTTTCTCTGGTAACTGTGAATATAGAAACTGAGGCGGGCAAAGGGGGTGAATAGATCCAGGCCGCGGCACAAACGGCCGAACCAGGCTGTGGCACGGAGATCCAAGCCGAGGAAAAACTGATCCTGTGGCAACCCGGGCAATACAAGCTAACACTCGCGCCAAACCCAAACAAAGAAAGACAAGCGGGGCAGCCATTTTACCCGGTCTCCTGGTCGGTGCGCAGTTAGTGGGTGAGAGATTTCTTCCTAGGCCCCGAGAGTGGGTGCCCGTGTTGCCCCACGGAGAGGCAGGGTCAGAGGCCTTTCTGTGGGCCGAGGGCAGAGTCTCTGGGCAGCCCCAGCGCCCTGGGAAAGCCACGCATGGGAGGGAGTGAGAACTAATTCCAACGGTGGAGATTTTCCGTGCTGGAGGGGGTTTCACTCAGAGGAAAACGCGGCCGGCCTCATATCCTGGTTTGCGCGCGCAGATAGTGAGAGATTTCTCCGAGTGCCTCGGCAGTGCGCGCCCGTGTTATCGCACAGAGGGGCAGAGTCAGGGACCTTTGTGTGGGCCAAAGCGGAATCTCGGGCCGCCCCAGCGCCTTGCAAAAGCCGCGCATGGGGACGGAGCAAGACAATTCCAACGCTGCAACTTTTCCCTGCGGTTGGGGGTTTCACTCAGAGCGTGAGACCGCTGGCCGGATATCCTGGTCTGCACGCGCAGCCAGTGAGTGAGAGTTTCCTCCAAGTGCCCCGGAAGTGGGCGCCCGCCTGTGTTACCAGACAGAGTGGCAGACAGAGCCAGAGGTCTTTGAGTGGGCGGAAAGCCCGCCTGATTATGCTAGCAGCTCTGACTGACTGAGCCTTACCCAGAGCCCTGTGCTGAGTGGAAATAGAGTGGGGAGTTGCCAGCTCTTTGAGCCTCTTACTATCCAGGCAGAGGCAGCAGCAACCCCATAGCTGGATTATCAGGCTACTAATTGAGGAAGGAAAGACTAGGAGAAAGGCTCCAGGAACACAGACTCTCTCACTGTCGGAGCCTATAAATGCTAATGAGCCACGACTGCCAACGAGACTAAAGCACAATACATGACATTGCCATAGAGACTTATCAACTGCAAACCTCTACCTGAGCGTGCCAAAGGGGCAGAACCCGGGGTACAGAGTCACCGACCAGGAAGAGGGAGAGAAAAGAAAAAGCAAGAAGATAACCTCTCAAAATCAAGAATAATCTGCAGACTTTATAACCTATCCCGTTTTATTATATTTGTTCGTTTGTTTCTCTTATCTTCATTCTTGATACTTTTTTTCCTCCTCCAATTTGGCCGATAAACTCTCTGCCGGTCTTACTCTCTCCTCTCCTTGAACTACACTACCCATAAGTGTTACATCTCCCATTATCTTTTCTCTTCTCTTCCTTTCTCTGTATGAGGGTTGCACTCCAAAACCCTTAACTCTCTCTCTCTCTCTCCTTTCTTTTTTCTTTTTTTAGTGGTTCCCTCTTTTTTTCTCTCTCTCTCTTTCTTTTCTCCCTCTATATTAGTTTCTTCCTTTCTCCTTTACATCTCCTCTCATTCAAACCTCAATAACAAACAAATTATCTTATCTGGGACTCAAACTTATGTTTGTGGCATTTTGGGGGGTTTTTACTTCACCTTTTTAACTCACTAGCAGTGCTCCCATCCCTGGCTCTCCATTTTATCTAGTTCTTGTTCCACTAAATACAATAGTAATTTTTTAATTTGTCCCCCCATTTTTCCGTTTTCCTCTTATTCCTCTCATCATAACTCTTAGACAACCAACACCTAAAAACAAATCATTTTATTCTTGACCCAAATTTTTTCCTTATTTGCTTTTTGTGGGTCCATACGCTCTTTTTTTTTCTTTTTTTTTCTTTTTGCCTCTTTATTACTTTTCCCCAATTCAAGGCCCTCCATCACAGGCATTGTTTGTTATAATTCACAGTTCACCACAAGATTTTCTCAAGAAAGAGGGGAGAGGAGAGGAGAGGAAAAAAGGAGGGGGGGAATAATTTCCTTTTTAAAAAATTTTTATTTTATTTTATTTTTCTTTATTTCATTATTAATTGTTTTAAAAAAAACAACTCTTCGATTTTTTATTTTTTTATTATTTTTTTTAACTTTTTATTCTTTATTAAATCTCATTAATACTATCAACAAAACCACCCTCAGATGCCATTAAGGAAGAGAAAATCGAATATCATGGATACAAAGAAAGGTAACACAGCTAGATGAGGAAAAATCTATGGAGAAAAAATTTAATATATTGGAAACCTTGGAGCTAAATGACAGAGAATTCAAGATAGAAATCCTAAAAATCCTCCGAGATATACAAGAAAACACAGAAAGGCAATTTAGGGAGCTCAGAAAACAACTCAATGAACACAAAGAATATATGTCCAGCCTGACCTGTCGTGGCACAGTGGATAAAGCGTCCACTTGGAAATGCTGAGGATGCCGGTTCAAAACCCTGGGCTTGCCTGGTCAAGGCACATATGGGAGTTGATGCTTCCAGCTCCTCCCCTCATCTCTCTCTGTCTCTCCTCTCTCTCTCTCTGTCTCTCCCTCTCCTCTCCAAAATGAATAAATAAAAAATTAAAAAATTAAAAAAAAAAAAAAAGAATATATGTCCAAGGAAATTGAAACTATAAAAACAAATCAGAGATGAAAAACTCAATTCACGAGCTGAAAAACGAAGTAACAAGCTTAGCTAATAGAACAGGTCAGATAGAAGAGAGGATTAGTGAAATAGAAGACAAGCAACTTGAGGCACAACAGAGAGAAGAAGAAAGAGACTCAAAATTAAAAAAATGAGATAGCCCTACAAGAATTATCTGACTCTATCAAAAAGAATAACATAAGAATAATAGGTATATCAGAGGGAGAAGAGAGAGAAAATGGAATGGAGAACATACTCAAACAAATAATAGATGAGAACTTCCCAAGCCTGTGGAAAGAACTAAAGCCTCAAGTTCAAGAAGCAAACAGAACTCCGAGTTTTCTTAACCCCAACAAACCTACTCCAAGGCATATCATAATGAAATTGACACAAACCAACAGCAAAGAAAAAATTCTCAAGGCAGCCAGGGAAAAGAAAAATACAACATATAAAGGAAGGCCCATTAGATTATCATCAGATTTCTCAGCAGAAACTCTACAAGCTAGAAGAGAGTGGACCCCAATATTTAAAGTCCCGAAAGAGAGGAACTTTCAGCCACGAATACTATACCCATCAAAGCTATCCTTCAAATATGAAGGAGAAATAAAAACATTCACAGATACAGAAAAGATGAGGGAATTTATCATCAGAAAACCCCCACTCCAGGAATTACTAAAGGGGGTTCTCCAATCAGATACAAAGAACAAAAAAAAAAAACAGAGCCACAAGTAAAAGCTCCAAGAAGAACACAATAAAACCAAATTTAAACTGTGACAACAACAAAAAGAAAGAGGGGGAGAAGATGGAGATTAACAGTAGCAAAGGACGATGGAGTGCAAAAGTACTCACAAAATAGTTAGCTACAATGAACAGGGTAGGGACCCTTTTCATTACTCAAAGGTAACCACCATTGAAAAAACCACCACAGAAGCACATGAGATAAAAAAGATAGCAACAGAGGAAAGATGTATGGAATACAACCAAATAAAAACAAAAGATAGAAAAACGAAAGAGAAGGATCAAACAAGACACAAAACTAACAGAAAGCAAGATATAAAATGGCAATAGGGAACTCACAAGTATCAATAATTACACTAAATGTAAATGGATTAAACTCACCAATAAAAAGGCACAGAGTAGCAGAATGGATTAAAAAAGAAAATCCAACTGTATGCTGCCTACAGGAAACTCATCTAAGTAACAAGGATAAAAACAAATTCAAAGTGAAAGGCTGGAAAACAATACTCCAAGCAAATAACATCCAAAAAAAAAGCAGGTGTAGCAATACTCATATCGGATAATGCTGGCTACAAGACAGGAAAAGTACTCAGAGACAAAAATGGCCATTTCATAATGGCTAAGGGGACACTGAATCAAGAAGACATAACAATTCTTAATATATATGCACCAAACCAAGGAGCACCAAAATATATAAGACAGCTACTTATTGATCTTAAAACAAAAACTGACAAAAACACAATCATACTTGGAGACCTCAATACACCGCTGACGGCTCTAGATCGGTCATCCAAACAGAGAATCAACAAAGACATAGTGGCCTTAAACAAAACACTAGAGCACCTGGATATGATAGACATCTACAGGACATTTCATCCCTAAGTGACTGAGTATACATTTTTCTCCAGTGTAGATGGATCATTCTCAAGAATTGACCATATGTTGGGCCACAAAAACAACATCAGCAAATTCAGAAAAATTGAAGTTGTACCAAGCATATTTTCTGATCATAAAGCCTTGAAACTAGAATTCAACTGCAAAAAAGAGGAAAAAAATCCCACAAAAATGTGGAAACTAAACAACATACTTTTAAAAAATGAATGGGTCAAAGAAGAAATAAGTGCAGAGATCAAAAGATATATACAGACTAATGAAAATGACAATACAACATATCAGAATCTATGGGATGCAGCAAAAGCAGTAATAAGAGGGAAGTTCATATCACTTTAGGCATATATGAACAAACAAGAGAGAGCCCAAGTGAACCACTTAACTTCCCACCTTAAGGAACTAGAAAAAGAAGAACAAAGACAACCCAAAACCAGCCGAAGAAAGGAGATAATAAAAATCAGAGCAGAAATAAATGAATTAGAGAACAGAAAAACTATAGAAAAAATTAATAGAACAAGGAGCTGGTTCTTTGAAAAGATCAACAAAATTGACAAACCCTTGGCAAGACTTACCAAAGAAAAAAGAGAAAGAACTCATATAAACAAAATCCAAAATGAAAGAGGAGAAATTACCACGGACACCGTAGATATACAAAGAATTATTGTAGAATACTATGAAAAACTTTATGCCACTAAATTCAACAACCTAGAAGAAATGGATAAATTCCTAGAACAATACAACCTTCCTAGACTGAGTCAAGAAGAAGCAGAAAGCCTAAACAGACCTATCAGTAGAGAAGAAATAAAAAAAACCATTAAAAACCTCCCCAAAAATAAAAGTCCAGGCCCTGACAGCTATACAAGCGAATTTTATCAAACATTCAAAGAATACTTGGTTCCTATTCTACTCAAAGTCTTCCAAAAAATTGAAGAAGAAGCAATACTTCCAAACACATTTTATGAGGCCAACATAACCCTCATACCAAAACCAGGCAAGGAGGGCACAAAAAAAGAAAACTACAGACCAATATCTCTAATGAATACAGATGCTAAAATACTAAACAAAATACTAGCAAATCGAATACAACAACATATTAAAAAAATAATACATCATGATCAAGTGGGATTCATCCCAGAATCTCAAGGATGGTTCAACATACGTAAAACAGTTAACGTAATACACCATATCAACAAAACAAAGAACAAAAACCACATGATCTTATCAATAGATGCAGAAAAGGCTTTCGATAAAATACAACACAATTTTATGTTTAAGACTCTCAACAAAATGGGTATAGAAGGAAAATATCTCAACATGATAAAGGCCATATATGATAAACCATCAGCTAACATCATATTAAATGGCACTAAACTGAAGGCTTTCCCCCTTAAATCAGGAACACGACAGGGTTGTCCACTCTCTCCACTCTTATTTAATGTGGTACTAGAGGTTCTAGCCAGAGCAATCAGACAAGACAAAGAAATAAAAGGCATCCATATCGGAAAAGAAGAAGTAAAGGTATCACTTTTTGCAGATGATATGATCCTATACATCGAAAACCCCAAAGAATCCACAAAAAGACTACTAGAAACAATAAGCCAATACAGTAAGGTCGCAGGATACAAAATTAACATACAGAAGTCAATAGCCTTTCTATATGCCAACAATGAAACAACTGAGAAGGAACTCAAAAGAATAATCCTCTTCACGATTGCAACAAAAAAAATAAAATACTTAGGAATAAACATAACAAAGAATGTAAAGGACTTATATAATGAAAACTATAAACCATTGTTAAGGGAAATCGAAAAAGATATAATGAGATGGAAGAATATACCTTGTTCTTGGCTAGGAAGAATAAATATAATCAAGATGGCTATATTACCCAAAGCAATATACAAATTTAATGCAATTCCCATCACACTTCCAATGACGTTTTTTAAAGAAATAGAGCAAAAAATCATCAGATTTATATGGAACTATAAAAAACCCCGAATAGCCAAAGCAATCCTAAAGAAAAAGAATGAAGCTGGGGGCATTACAATACCTGACTTCAAACTATATTATAGGGCCACGACAATCAAAACAGCATGGTATTGGCAGAAAAATAGACACTCAGACCAATGGAACAGAATAGAAAGTCCAGAAATAAAACCACATATATATAGTCAAATAATTTTTGATAAAGGGGCCAACAACACACAATGGAGAAAAGAAAGCCTCTTCAATAAATGGTGCTGGGAAAACTGGAAAGCCACATGCAAAAGAATGAAACTGGACTTTGTCTCTCCCCCTGTACAAAAATTAACTCAAAATGGATCAAAGATCTAAACATAAGACCTGAAACAATTAAGTACATAGAAGAAGACATAGGTACTCAACTCATGGACCTGGGTTTTAAAGAGCATTTTATGAATTGGACTCCACAGGCAAGAGAAGTGAAGGCAAAAATTAATGAATGGGACTACATCAGACTAAGAAGTTTTTGCTCAGCAAGAGAAACTGATAACAAAATAAACAGAAAGCCAACTAAATGGGAAATGATATTTTCAAACAACAGCTCAGATAAGGGCCTAATATCCAAAATATACAAAGAACTCATAAAACTCAACAACAAACAAACAAACAATCCAATAAAAAAATGGGAAGAGGATATGAATAGACACTTCTCCCAGGAAGAAATACAAATGGCCAACAGATATATGAAAAGATGCTCATCTTCTTTAGCTATTAGAGAAATGCAAATCAAAACAGCAATGAGATACCACCTCACACCTGTTCGATTAGCTGTTATTAGCAAGACAGGTAATAGCAAATGTTGGAGAGGCTGTGGAGAAAAAGGAACCCTCATCCACTGTTGGTGGGAATGTAAAGTAGTACAACCATTATGGAAGAAAGTATGGTGGTTCCTCAAAAAACTGAAAATAGAACTACCTTATGACCCAGCAATCCCTCTACTGGGTATATATCCCAAAAACTCAGAAACATTGATACGTAAAGACACATGCAGCCCCATGTTTATTGCAGCATTGTTCACAGTGGCCAGGACATGGAAACAACCAAAAAGCCCATCAATAGATGACTGGATAAAGAAGATGTGGCACATATACACTATGGAATACTACTCAGCCATAAGAAATGATGACATTAGAACATTTACAGCAAAATGGTGGGATCTTGATAACATGATACAAAGCGAAATAAGTAAATCAGAAAAAACCAGGAACTGCATTATTCCATACGTAGGTGGGACATAAAAGTGAAACTAAGAGACATTGATAAGAGTGTGGTGGTTACGGGGGGGGAGGGGGGAATGGGAGAGGGAAAGGGGGGTGGGGAGGGGCACAAAGAAAACAAGATAGAAGGTGACAGAGGACAATCTGACTTTGGGTGGTGGGTATGCAACATAATTGAACGACAAGATAACCTGGACTTGTTATCTTTGAATATATGTATCCTGATTTATTGATGTCACCCCATTAAAAAAATAAAATTATTAAAAAAAAAAAATGGCCATTAACTAACTGGTACTCAGATAGGGAAATGGTGTCGTGTCCATACAATCGAACACTACTCAGTAATAAACAATTCCACAAGAGTGTGGATGACCTCAGAAGCATTAGGCTGGGTGAAAGAAGCCAAACACTAAAGCTCCAAACTGTGTGACTATTTATATGACATTTTGGTAAAGGCATAACTATAGGGCTGTAACAGGGGTGCTGAGAGTGGAGGTAGGTGATTGATTGCAAAGGGGCACAAGAGAACTTTTGGGGGTAATAGGATGTTCTATAGCTTTACTATGGTTCTTATAGCATGATTGTCAACACTTCCAGAACTGCGTACCCACGAGGGATGAATTTCAACTTCAATATGTTTCACTTCAATAAATCCATCTTAGAAAAACATAAAGAATGCAAAACAATGGACATTGAGAACATTATGCTAAGTGAAATAAGTAAATCAGAAAAAGCTAAGAACTCTATGATTTCCCATATAGGTGAGATATAAAACCGGGACTCATGGACATAGATAAAAGTGATGTGGTTACTGGGGCAAGGGGTAGGAGGAGGGAAGTAAAGAGGGAGAAATATACGGTGACGGAAAATGATTTGACTTTGGGTGGTGTGCACACAACGCAATCAACAGTTCAATGCTATAGAGATGTCCACCTGAAACCTATGTACTCTTATTGATCATTGAATTAAATCTAATTTCAAAAGAAAAGAAAAATGCAAAACAAGCTTTCAAAGGTCTGAAAGCTCAACTTCATACGGTCCTGATGTTTTCTGGAATAGCTCTGTGCTCCCCTGAAAAGCCCAGAGGGCAGATTTTGGAGCAGTCCCTCCCAGATCTTCTTATTTCTAGGTTCTAGGTTTGGAGCATAACCCACACGATCTCTGACAGAGGCAATAAATCTCTGCTGGCTTCCTTCATGTAGGGGGTCATCCCTCCAACTGCTGAGGCTTTGGTACAGACATTTTGCTTTTCTATAAACAAGGCTATTAGGAAACAGTATTTTTGGCAAGTGTTGTGGATACTTTGCTTTGCTTTGGGATATTTCTAAGCAGAAATGTGAATGGGGAAATTAGTCTGTAGTTTTGGTGAATATTTTTGAAGTGAGGAGTAAAAACTTTGATCAACCCTATGGTATTTATACACCTTGAAATAAAACATTAGTTGAGAGCCCAGGTTTAATACTGATGCCTCAGAACGGGGAAAAAACAAATTGGTTGTAATCCTGTGGGGCAGGCGCATGCTTTGCCTCCTGCATCTGCCCTGGTGGGCTTGCTCCTTTGCCCACCCTCTTCTCAGCTGCCCTAGCCCCAGTGCCATGTGGGTGAACTGCCCAGGCAGTGAGTCACCAGCCCTGTGAGAACCTGGGATGCAGACTCTGAAGTCCATCCCAGAACTTTGAACCTGCTCTAAATAGTGCTTACACTGTGTGGGCTTGCCCCCTTGTGCTGTCTCAGACACAGCTTCTGCCACCTTCTGGATCTTTCCTTGGGAGGTGGAGCTAGGTTGTTCTCCATTAGGCAGGAGATGCTATCCTGGGGCCTGGTCAGCTCCTTCTTCCTACAGATGAACTTGAACAAGTCTGAGGTTTGGGTCGGGGGAGGAAGTGAGAGGTCTCAGTCAGACCTCCAGATCTCAGCTATGGCCACTGACAGCCAGTTTCTCCAGAGCAGCCTGCATATGGGGACGGGGTGCCAATAACGCCTTTCCCAGATGTCAACACAGTGGCCTTGGCTCTTGTTCCTTGCACACAGCTTCCCCTACATGGGCAGTCCTCGGCTTCTTTCCATCACAGCACCCCCACCACGTGTCCCTGCCCTAAGGGCCCGGTCACTGGGGGAGGCCTGAGGTCTGGCAGGGATCCATGGGCCTCTGAGAGGCCGATCTGCTGGTGCAGGTTGTGGAGAGAACAAGGTACTGGACTGCTGTCCACTGGCGTTTCAGGAAGATGGGTTCTTCTGGTTAACTTCGTGTTAAATAGGCTCAGATGCTGCTGCATTTCAAAATTTTAAAGACTTGATGTTTTCAAACAGTTTTAGGTTCCCAGCAAAATTAAGGGGAAAGTGCAGAGATTCCCCATGTATCTCCTGCCTCTGCACAGGCATGGCCTCCCCCACCGTCAACATCCCCCAGAGTGGTACCTTCATGACAGTCAACGAACTGGCGTTGACACATCATCACCCCCTGAAGTTTACTGTCTACACCAGGGTCACTTTTCGTGTTGTACACCCCATGAATTTGGACACACATACTCATCATTACGGTCTCTTACAGAGTTGCTTCACTGCCCTAAACATCCTCTGTGGCTGCCTGTTCGTCCCTCCCTCCCCCAATCCCCCAGCAACTACTGATGGGGTCTGCACAGTTTTGCCTTTAGCTTCTTTTTGCAAAGAGCATTTTAGATAGAAATGACTTGGAACTTGCCAAAAAGCTGCAGGCACAGGAAGTGTATGAGAATGCCCGTATCCATCTGGGCCCAGCCCCCCTGTCATTGAGTTTGCCCTCTTTGCTTGTGCGTTTGCTTACACTTTGCACATACCTATACGTGGACCTGCCTCATCTGAGAGTACACTGGCTTGGTCCTGAGCTTTACTCTGGAATACTTCAGTGTGCATTTACTGAAAGTAAGGATATGCTCTCATATGCTTGGCACATCTAAAGGCTCAAGAAATGTGAGCTGTGAGTATTACAACCACACTAGCAGAAATGTCCGTGCTTCTTGCTACATGCTCCAGGGACTAGCAGCTCGCGAAGGCCTCCACCACTCCCATCTCTTGCTCTTCACCACGGGTGGCACAGTGGGTGGCGGGCAGTCTCCTTTGGACCACGGCCACGGGATGTGGCTTTTAGCTTTGAAAAGAGAAATCTTTGTACTTTCAGAGCTGGCCTAGGTATGGACAGGGGGAGGCAGAGATCCTAGAACTGGGGGAGATCGATGGCTTCTGGCTGGTTTAAGAAGTCTCCAGGGAAGACTAAGCCATGGGGTGCAAGACACGAGATGCTCCTCATCGATGCGTGTTGGTTTGATTGGAGCTCAAATATTTTGACAAAGTGCCATGGTACTAGCTAATGAACTTTCTCCTGCCTCCGTGCCCCACACCCCACCTCTTCTTTAGTGACTGGGTATATGGAGCGACCACGAACTCTGAAAGTGACAGATGATGTCACTTTACACACTGACAGGTTGAGATGTCCTCAATGCCATTCTCTATCCCGAGCTTCTGTTTCCAGACAGGATGAACGTCCTGTGTCTGAGGGTGTGCAGTGCATGACTATTGGGATTATTTTTGTCTTTTTAGTCATCGTTAGACACCTTTTACCATTTTAACTGTGCAGGCTTAACCCCCCCCCCCACCTTTTTCCATATAATAATCATCTGAGCTCAGAAAAGCCAGTGTTGTTACTCATTGTCACCAAACCCCAGATGGTATTTTCATTCTGTGCTCAGATTTGCTTCTCTGCTTCTTTCTAGACTCTGGAAATGCCTTAACATTTCCGTTGATTGGGTCAAGCTGTTTTTTTTTTTTTTTTACTTTTTTTATTTTATTTTATTTATTTATTTATTTTTTACAGAGACAGAGAGTGAGTCAGAGAGAGGAATAGACAGGGACAGACAGATAGGAATGGAGAGATGAGAAGCATCAATCGTTAGTTTTTCATTGCGCGTTGCAACACCTTAGTTGTTCATTGATTGCTTTCTCATATGTGCCTTGACTGCGGGCCTTCAGCAGACCGAGTAACCCCTTGCTGGAGCCAGCGACTTTGGGTTCAAGCTGGTGGGCTTTTTTTTTTTTCCTCAAACCAGATGAGCCCGCACTCAAGCTGACGACCTCGGGGTCTCGAACCCGAGTCCTCTGCATCCCAGTCCGACGCTCCATCCACTGCGCCACCGCCTGGTCAGGCTCAAGCTGTTTTTTAATCAGCCAAAAAGTGCAGGGCACACATGCTTCTCAGTCTCTTTTGAACTGAGATAGAGTTTTTTTGTTTTTTTAAAAAAGCATGTATAAAGTTATATGTATTCTAAGAAGAGAAGAGAAAGGTGCCCCTTCTAAAACTCCTATGATAGGCCTGACCTGTGGTGGCACAGTGGATCAAGCATGGACCTGGAATGCTGAGGTCGCTGGTTCAAAACCCTGGGCTTGCCAGGTCAAGGCACATATGGGAGTTGATGCTTCCTGCTCCTCCCCTGCTTCTCTCTTTCTCTCTCTCTCTGTCTCCTCTGAAATGAATAAATAAAAATAATTAAAAAAATAAAACTCTTATGATAGCTAATATTTCATAAATAACAATTTATGAAATATTTTCATAAATATTTCATCTGAAGGCAGATGGCTGAGGAAGATGGGAGAGGAGCAGTGTCTGACCAAATGGAGTCAAGAGCCGGGCGTCCTAGAGCTCCCTGTGTCTGGGCGGGGGCAGGGCCCTGGGTGGACAGGGGCCAGCTGTGGGACTTCTGGATTCTAAGGGCACAGTTGAACCCCCAAAACTGCTTACCGAACCAATTTTTCTTTGTTCCCAAGAAAAAGTCACAGGTCTCCAGAGGTGGAAAAGAAGTTCCCGAGTTCCGGGTGCTGCCCTCTCAGATGGGCAGCTGTGAGCACACAGGGCCGAGGCTGCATCAGAGTCAAAACTCTGACCTTGAACTCCAGGGCACTTGGCTCCAATGGTTGGGAATCCTGGAGAGAGCCCTCTGCCTGCCTCTAGTTTTCTGGGCACCATTCTCTTCTGGTCTGCGATGAAACAGTGAGACAGCTTAAAGCCTTTTCATGGGAAGGTGAACTCGAATGTCGAAGCCATGGAGCTGGGTCTTCCAGAGGTGGGACAAGCTTATCCTTCAATTGGCTTTTCCTTCCCTAGCTCCGGATGTCTTTGCAGGCACTGGTCCCGCTGCCACCTGGCCCCAAGTTGTGGAGTGTGGAGCATTCTCCCTTACCTCCAACACACTCCCATTAACTTCCTTCCCAAAACTTGCAACACACGGAACAAGTAGCGAGAATCCATGTCACCAGCCTTTGAGTTCAGGTGTCCAGGACCTGCGCAGGTGTGCTGTGTCCCTGTTCCTGTAAACCTGTCCACCCGCTGAGCTGGCTCTGTGTAAGAAACACAGACAAGGCACAGTTGAACTTCACAGACTGGGGCAGTCTTCAGAGGAAGCTGACGCTCAAGATTAGGTGCAAACTGATTTCAGGATATGTGCTCCAAAATGGGGAATACTGCTTTCATCTAGGAAAACAACAGATTCCCTAAAATAAGTTGTTTTTTTCCAGAAGCACCAAAAGCCTGACAGAGGAACACAATCACCTTTTGAGGCATTGGAGCTGTTTATTATGACTTTGAGTAACCAGTCACTTGAGGCAGATGTTAATGTACCTCTGCGCTGGTGAAATAGAATTGAGGAGAGAATACGTTTTGTAGAATTGCTGAAGCATAGTTTCCATCAAATTATTAGCACTGTCTTAAATAGAAAATGGTGACTGTAGCCAGGCTTTGAGGGGTGTTAGGGGATGAATTATGTTCTCACTAAAGTCATATGGTGAAGTTCTAACCCTCACCTCATCACCTTATTTGGAGATGGGGCCTTTAACATAAAGAGCTGATTAGTTAAAACAAGGTTATTAGTGTGGCCCCAATCCAATCTAACTGGCATCCTTAAAGAAGAGATCAGGACATAGGGACACACAGAGGGACCAGAAGGATGACCATGTGAAGAGACAGCAAGTAGGGGCAGAAAGAGGGTCTTCAAACCAGGAAGAGAGGCATCAGGAGAAACCAACCCTACCGACACCTTGATCTTGGTCTTCCAGCCTCTGGAACTGTGAGGACATAAATCTCTTTTGTTTAAACTGCCAGCTTGTGGTATTTTGTTATGGAAGCTTGAGCTGATTAATACGGAGTGGAGAGCAGCCAGAAGCAGCATCTAAGTTCAATGAAAAGCCCTACAAAGGCTGCAAGCTCTAAGCCCAGGGTAACAGGCACAAAGTAAGTGCTGATAAGTCAACTGCTGATTGGTCAACAAGTGTGGCCATGGATGCAGAAACTGCATCACAGCAGAAAAACAGAAGTTAGGCCTTGCAGTGCTCTTCCCCATCTGTCTTGCTTTTCTCGACTCCCTAATACCCTTAGGAAACTGCTGTCATCACCAACTACAACTTTGACTCTTCATCTGTTAACTATGGAAATAAGAGAGAGAACAGTCATGATGAATGCCCATAAAAACTTTCTTTTCAAAGAATACTAAGCACTGCAAGAGATTTCTGGTACCCACCCAATGCCCTCCCTCCCCTTCCTTCTGAGTAATGGAATTCCACTTTTATTTGGGATGACAGTGTGCCCACTAAAGGAGTGCTTGCTTTTCCCAGCCTCTTGGCCCTCGTGGTCCTCATGCGATGTTCTGCCAAGGATGTCCATGGAAACATGTCATGGGAATTCTGGCAACTCTCTTTCCAAGGAACAGGACCCTCTCTCAGCCCTGCTTCTTTCTGTCCATTTCCTGGAATGCGGGTGCCATAGCTGGAGACCCAGCAGCCATCCTGGGCCATGAGTTGGTTCTGAGAAGGGAAATCGTGTGTGGCAGAACGGAAAAATAAAGAAGCCTGGGGTTCTGATCACTTCTTTTTTTTTTTTTTAAAGAAATGTTTTTTTATTTATTTTTATTTTTTAATTTTATTTATTCATTTTTAGAGAAGACAGAGAGAGGGAGAGAGAGAGACAGGAGAGAGAGACAGAGAGAGAGAGAAGGGGGGAGGAGCTGGAAGCATCAACTCCCATATGTGCCTTGACCAGGCAAGCCCAAGGTTTCGAACCGGCGACCTCAGCATTTCCAGGTCGATGCTTTATCCACTGCGCCACCACAGGTCTCTGATCACTTCTTGAAGCGGCCAGCTCTACCCAGGAATGCTTGCTTTCAGACTTCTTTTATTCATGAGAATCAAACTTTTCTGTGTTTATGCCACAGTAGTCAGACTTTTGCTCTATTCAGCCAAACCTAATCCTAACATGTTCCATAGGTCACAATCAAATGAAGACACCTTAGTACAAAGAGGTTAAAAGTACCCGGGCATATATTTGGTGACTAGAAATACGGTTAGCCCTGGGGGGTCTGAAAACTGCTGAGTTAAATGGGCCTGGTGAACTCAGATAAATGGGGTGTCCTTCTTGTTCCTACATTAGTGACTTGGCTTTCTCTTGGTCCAGGACAGAGACAAGAGAAATACATCAGTGACTCTGAAGCTCCCACCCACCTCCCTGCAGAGGACACCCTTTTGAAACCCTGGCAGCTGGTACCCTGAAGCAGTAGGGAGAACTGAGCTTAGGAGTGAGTGGTCCAGGTCCAGGGCCCTCAGCGCTGACCACTTGTGCCCCAGGCAAAGGCAAGCCTGGAGGTGGGGGGAGGTGGTGTCAAAGAGACCCTGAGGCACCCAGAGGGTTGGCGGTGGGCACTCAGTAGGTGCATGCTTTACTGAAAGTGTCTTTCTGGAGAACCAGTCGCCCCGTTTAAGAATAGCAACCTGACCAGGCACAGCTGGGCTTTTCACACTCAGGGACGCTCTCTTCCCTCTACTGGGGGTTAAAAGTCTTACAGATGCTGCAAGGACCGGGAGGCCAAGTTAATCCAGAAGCTTCCAGAGGTGAGGAGTTATGAGGTGAGGTCCTGGGAGGTGATCTTTGACCCTAAACTTTCCTTTGGGGATTCCTCTCCTGGTTGAGGCTCTGCACTGGGGGGCTGGCTCCATCTCTGGTCCTCCTATTTAGTCCGTAACAAAATAGATCCCATAGCTGGCCGGTGCTGAACTGGACGGGAGAAACACCCCCAGGACTGGTGTAACCTGACAGGCAGGTGCTGGGCCTTCATGGGTGTGGCCCTCCCTGAACCTGCCTTCTGTTTCCAGGAGGGTAGCTGGGGCCGCCCCCCATCCTCTTCCTCCCTCCTGTGTGCTGACCTCCCCTGCCATACTTTGGTACCAGGCCCAGCCAGGGGCAGGTGTCTCACCTGCGGCCACAAAACCCTCTCTTTCAAGTGGCCCAACCTGTGAGCCCAGGTCTGCAGCCAGGAGATCTGGGCTTGTCAGAGATGCAGTCTTTCCTCATGAGTCAGCTCAGCGAAGACCTTGCTCTGAGCCAGTGTCCGCACCTGCACAAGGGGGAGACAGACTGAATGTGAGAGCAGCAGGTAGCCCTGCAGAGCGCTGCACCAACACCTATCACCCTGGCTCTCCTTCCTGTGAAAACCAGACACCATCCAACAGCGGAACTCCCAGGCCCCTCCCCCCTTTATCTTCTAATCTTTTCATAGACTCTCCCAGCACCTTGCAGCATTTTTTTTTAACTTCAAAGGATTCTCAATATTCTCCCTCCCAGGTCACTGTGTATTCAGGCGCCTTTCCCCAGCTCGCCCATCGCAGACACTGTTGCCATGGTCTTCTGCTGTCTCCTTTCTCTGCCTTGTCCCCTGCCATTTCACATGTCCTGAGTTTGGATTCTCTGCTTTCTTTTAGGGCCTTTCCCTCTGTCTGCTCTTGTCCAGATGAAGTGGCCCATTGATTTGAGTTACTCTCCATTTTTGACTGTTCCCTCGTAGGCTATTGTTCTCTCCTCTCCAGAACTTTCTTTCCCCAGTTCCAAACCTCTGGCTAATGTGACTTTGGTCTTCTCCCTGCATGGCTCCCCTCCACCAGTGGGGCTAAAATACCCTCCATGTAGCCGAGACCTGGTTGGATCAGTTCTCTGAAAGGTCCTCAGGGCCCACTGCCCACTGTCCCTTCCTTTTTTTGTAGTCCCAGGGTACTCCAAGGGCTGGACTCCAAGGGCACAACGTCATGCTTGTGTGACTATGTAAGCACATGTCATAGACTCATTTGCACATAGGACTTGCCTCTCCCCTTTCCTCTGCCAGTGTTTCATCTCCCTGGGGTTGGATATGGTAAAGTTTTAGGTAAGATTCCCACTGATTTCCCAGCAAGAGAGCAGAAGAAGCAATACATTGATTTCAGTCCCAGTGACTAAATTTCAGGTGAGAATTTTATATGTCTTTGCTGGGATAGGTTTTGCTCCAAAGATTTTTTAACGGTAGTGTTTGGGTATGGGCATCACAGCCAGTGACATACATCGTGATGTTTTGATGAGGGGTTACGAAAACCAATTCTTGAATATATAGACACTTGCATTCATGAATGGCCAGATTTCATGGTATGATATTACAGGAGAGAGCCTAACCCTTGAGGTTTCAGTTAGTCATGGCACTTTGGAGGCCCATGGTGGCAGCTATCCACCCCCTGAGCAGGCATCTGAGCTGGTGGCTGGTGGCGACATTGGCTGGATGGACTCACCCCAGGATGCTCAGAGCAGTGAGATGGAGTTCACGGTTAGGTCTGCCAGGGAGAGCAGACCTGCTGAAAACCCTTACGTGGGATTTAAATGGACACACAGGCCATCAGCAGCAGAACTGGGCCTGGTGTATCCTCAGATCATACACTAAGGGTGATGCTGGCTGTGGTTTCCAAGAGATGAAAGGAAACCTGGGGGTACTCCTTGCAGGTCCTGCCAGGGAGACAGAGAAGGGGCAGCCATGAGACCATGCTAGAGCTTGTTTCTGGTGCAAAAGCCAAAACTAAACTCAAGGAGCAGCTGCCGCACTCTTCTGAAGAGCCTAGGGCCCAAAACAACCCACACGCCCTTTACCAGATGAAAGTGAAATGTTTTCTACCCATGCAGTGGAATATTATTCAGCCATGAAAAGAAATAAGCCCTGATACCTGCAACAACAGGGACAAACCTTGTAAACACTCTGATATGTGAAAGAAACCAGACACAGAAGGCCACATATTGGATGATTCCTTTTGCATGAAATGTCCAGAAGAGGCAAATCCACTAAGACAGAAAATAGATTAGTGGTCCAGCAGGGCTGGGGTGAGAAGAGGGCTGGAAGACTTGGGGAGGTGATAACTAAAAGGGTTCTTTGAAGGGTGATAAAAATGTTCTAAAAAGGATTGTGGTGATGACTGCACAATACTGTGTTTACACTAAAAATAATTGACTCTTTTACACGTTACATGAGTGAATTATATGGTGTCTGAGTTAAATCCCAATAAAGGTGTTACAACAAACAACAAAAAAGAAACAAACAAAAGTGGGCCAGCTTGGGTGGACTATTCAGGTGTCCCCACAGCTGACGTTGGGGCCCTCCTTCCTTTTCTGCCCTCACAGCCCTCCTGCCCACCTGGGTTCTATTGTAGAATATGTGGGACCTCCCAGTTAAATTCTTATGCTGCCATTTCACCTTGAAGAGTTGCCCATGATACAACAACACCTAGTGGAAATGGTGGAAAAAGAGGTCCTGAACTCCTGGGAGCAGATCAAAGGTCTGTGACATAGTTTATGCCAATCTCTTGGGGATTGCACAACTGAATAAATGAGTGACAGGAATATAAACAGATGCAACATTTCAGCATCAAGGTTGGCGAAGAACAGGGTTTGACATGCCAACAAGTTTTATCTTGAGCTGATGTTCAGTTTGTCAATCACTGTCATGTAGAGCCATGTATTCTGGGTCTTAAAGAATGGAAATGAGCAAGGTAGCTCTCAACGCAGGTAGGAGTCTAAGGTTCTTCTCCAAGGGGATAATATTCCTTTCACGATGATATTTGGAAGGACAATAGCCCAGTAGGTTATGATGACCTTCTAGAATGTGTCTCCAAAATCTTGCCCTTATCCAAGTTGGAAAACCCAGCCTACTTGCTGGCTGAACCATGGAACTGTTTCTCCATTCTGCACAGCTCCCCACCTGCTGTCATCTTCCTGCTCTTTGGTCTGGGGCTGCCTCCTATCTGAGGCTCTGCTTTGGCTGTGATGGCTTGTCTCCCCTTGGGTTCATCTGCTGTATCTCCTCTCAGCCCCCCAACATCAGAGTTGGGTGCAAGATCTCCATTGTTTTCTCTATTCTGTTCTCTTGAGAACAAGGACACAAGCTGCTTTTCAGATTCCTAAGGGCTGTCATAAACAGAATAATGACCTCCCCCCAAGAGGCCTACATCTGGATCCCCAGAACCTGTGAATAGGCTCCCTTACATGGCAGAGGGGCACTGGAGATGTGATTAAGTTAAGGATCTTCAGAGGAGAAGATGGCCCTGGAGTATCCAGGTTGGCCCTGAGTGTGATCACAAGGGTCCTTACAAGGGAAAGAGGAAGGCGAGAGGGTCAGAGAAGCAGATGTGGTGATGGAAGCAGAGGTCAGAGAGGAAGGAAGGCACCGTGCTGCAGCTCTGAAGATGGAGGAAGGGCCACAACCCAAGGAGTGCAGGCAGCCTCTAGCAGCTGGAAAAGGCAGGAGAATGCTCTCCTAGAGATTCTGGGAGGAATGCAGCTCCACCAAACACCTTGATTTTCAAATTGCTGACCTCCAGAATTTTAAGATAATAAATTTGTGTGGCTTTAAGTCATCAGCTGTATTGTACTTGTCATCACAGAAAAGACAGGAAACTGATACATGGGTTTTACTATTGGCCAAAGCAGAGAACTATGCAAGGTTGAGCATAAAAAGGAGTTGCAAGAAATTCTGAAGGTTACTAGTTCTAGTTCCCCAGTATAAGCAGGCTCAGGCCTGTTTTCCATGATTGGGTCTCTAACTCTTTTGTTAACACTTACCCAAGGAGTTTCCCAATTCTTTCAGAGGGGTCAGTCTTGTCCAACTCTGGCCAAGTCAGAGTTTGTGCCAGGCGACTGGACTTGACTACAGTGCTGCGTCACCACCTCTTCTGGTGTCATTCTCAGACTCGTCATTACTTGTCCTGAGCATGTGCTTCCTGGCCCCATCCTCAGGCTCTGGGCTCCCCCGCACCTTCCTGAGGCATCTGGCCTCAACCCCTGGTAGCTTGCCTGGACTCCGGATTCTGGGTAAAGAGTCTGGATGTTTCCTTAGCTGAGGCTCAGCTTGGTCATCTAAGTTCTAAGTAGATGCATTGGCTAAGCCTTCCTACCTGGCCCATGGGTGACGGAGCAGGAGCCAAGCTCCCTATACCCAGCCACCTCCAGCAGACCCCATTCTCTTTGGCTTCAAAGCTGACACTTCTAAGCCCTTATTTCCCACTTGACAGTTGCTTTGAGCTCTCAGCTCATTTGAACACCCAGTGGGCGATTAGCAGCATCACTACCTCAAATCCAGTTTGACTCATTCATGTACTGCTCAGCACATGTGCTTGGTCCCAAGAAAGTATATAGTTATGCCGGCCTCCAGGGAGTTTACATTCTCACAGAGAAGACCTGATCACCACATATGAAATCATACCAACCTATAATTCCATTGTGATAAGGGATATAATGAAAACATCTACGTTGTTACAACTGAAACTTATCTGGCCTCAGAGCCAATAAAAACATCTACTATAAGCAAGTGACATTAGGCTAAGGATTGTAAGTTGAGTGACAATGAAGGGAGGAGCGTGTTTCTATGTGTGGCAGGTGGTGGGTTGCAAATATGCTTGAAAGGAACAGCATTCATTCACTCACTCATTTATTCACGTGGGAACTACTATGATCAGCAAGTCAGAGGGTAAAGTGTTTGGAGCTGCCATGCCCAGTATGGATTGAAGGGACAATGAACATTGGCAAGTGGCCACTCAGGTCCAGAGCAGAGAGAGATGGTGGCTTAGGCCAGAGTGGCAGCAGGGAGAGAAGAGGCTGGATCAGAAGCAGACTCGGGGCTGAGTTTCCCTGAACTGAGGCTGATGGGAAGTGAAGCATGAAGGCACGAAGCATCGTGGTGACCCTGTCTTCTGCATGAACAACTGATAGATTGTGGAGTTTTATAAGGCAGGTAGCGAGTTCAGAGAAGAAGGAAATTTTGGGGGGTATGGAGCCATGGTTCCTCTTTGGACATACATACCGGTCACAGGCACAGGCCACCTGTGGGGAAAGAGAGGGACAAAATACTGTAGAGAGAAGCAAGACTTTCTGAAGATCCCTGATGGGACTATTGGCAGCACCCAGATTCTATAAACTTGCATGCAGAGGGAAGCTCTACAGCTTACAGAGGACAAAACCAAGTATTGTTCCTCCTCTTGGATGCTGTCTTCACCCCAGCCACATACGCAGGGTGCCCTCCCTTAGCATTCTGGAGCTGGGCAAAAATGCAGTGCACACCAACGGAGTTCAGCCTGTGTCTGTCTGCTGAGGACAAGGACATTCTCTAGACTGAGACATGAGCCCATCCTGCTCACAGGACTGGCTAAAGGATGGGGAGTCAAGGTCCCAGGCAGGAGTGACACCCAACGAACAAGAGTTGGGGAAATGCTTCAGCTCCTTCCTGACTCATTGGCACAATTTTGTGGTTGTTCTGCCTGGTCATTCAGTGGAACCCCAGAGGGACTGACCCTCTCATTAAAGTCCCTGTCCTCCCTTTTCCCTTGTGCATTCCAGGACTACCATACAAACCAATGATTTGCACACAAATTTTTGTCTTAGGATCTGTTATGAAGGAAGCCAAGCTCAGGCATTAGTGAATGTCCTCTTTACATACTATGGTCAATTCTGTCCATCTACTTGGAAAATTGATAAAGGGTGTGTCATGGCAGAAAGTCCATTTCACTGAAAAACCAACAAGGGAACATTGCTTTTTTAGAATTAAAAAGTACGGTCATAGGAGTAACGCTGTGCAAGACATTTCATTCTGTCACAGAGTCTTATTTATGCATTGTGTTCTTTGGGAAATAACAGAGTCATTGGGAGCTAGGCTTTTAAAACTTGTTTAAAACTTGTTTCTAAATTAATTTGCTCCACAAAATTGGCACATGGCTGCCTAGTGCCATCTTATATGATTGCGAGGGGGAGGAGAGGACCAACCATCAGGGATGAGTCTGGGGTACGTGACCTTCCTAATGCAGTTTGAGGCCCCATCAGGTGGGCTGTGCCTGCACCTGAGTCAGCCCTGATCTTCTTGCCATGAGCTGACCCTCCCCTCCATCACAGTTGGCTGGGTGAGACCTGAAACAAACATGGAAGCTGTGGAGTAGGAAAGCAGGTGCCTGCAAGCATCTGTGATTTTTCCCACCTTCAGACTTTTGAGACCTGTGGATCTCAAGTGTTCTTCTTTCACCACCTCCCCAACCCCCTGCCCCATGCCCACCATGGGAAATTCCCCTTTCCTGCCATATGTGTCAGGTCAGCTAAGGCCCATGTTCCCCTCATCCGCCAACCAGTGCTGGGTCTGGCACAGCGGGGTGTGTGGGGGGGTGCTGAAAATTCAGTCAGCTTTGTTAGCTTTGAAAATGGATGTTTTCAAATGTAGCTGACTGTTCTCCTGTACTGGAATTTAGGCAGAGAATACAGCCCAGGTATCCTAAGGATTTGTGTTTGAATGCAGGCTCTCCAGGTGGCCTAAGGTGGCCTGATTAGTCCTCCCCAAACACCCCAAAGAGGGAGGCAGGGAGGGTACCTTCCCGGTGTGTGACCTGGAGACTCGGAGGCATGATCTGGTATGGAAGCAATTGGGAGGAAAGGGTCATCAGCAGAGTGATGAATGAATGAATAACACCACAGGTTTCCATAAGGCTCAGAAGTGGCCCTTTCCATGGGGAAGTTTGAAAAGTAACAGATAAGTGAGCTAAAAAATATCAAGTGGAATTTGCTTTCTGTGTAGCATATGGTTATAGTTAGGTAATAGTCCCCATTCTTGTCCAGGCTCCTAACAGATTAATAGGTGGCCCTATTATCAAGGTCTCTGGACTTGCCAGGTGAGGGACCCTTTTATTGCTACACGACTGCAGTCTCCATTTCCACTTTGACCTAAGCCACATGAGGCCGGCTGCCCAGTATGTCTGGGAGCTTATCTCAGACATCTGGGAGCTGCTCATCCCCCTGGAACAGAGACTGACCTCTGCTCAGCATCTGTCCATCTCCCCGCCAGAGACAGGATGGGTGGCTTTGGAAGGAATGAACATCTGCTTCCTTGACTCAGCATCATTTGAGGACAAAGATCAGCATGCACTACTTGTCTTCTCTCTGTGTCTTAAATTGCAAAAGAAAAAGACTTGCCATACATCAGATTCTGGGGCGAGGCAGGGTTGAGGGACCATAGCCTTTAAAATTTGTTTTTGAAACAATAAGGCAGACATTGGCAACTGACTTTTCCATGTTTATTTGAAGCACGACGAAATCTTTAATGGCAGTATTTATTCAAAATGTGTTTCAGTGAAAGAAAGAAATATTTGGTTTACCATGGCTGTGTTGAAAGGGAGGGAGGAAGAATTCTGGGAAACCAAAAGTGGGTTTAAGCATCTCTAGTCCAAACAGTTGGGAGCCATTGGTTTCCATGTCTGACGGAGAACTGGATGACCTCATTGTGCTAAGTCCAGTGTGACTGTACAGCGGGTTGGGTGGTATGTGGGGGGTGGGGGGGAGAAATGTACCACTCCTGATGCATATGAAAGATCCCCCTGTGCACGGTAGAATTTAGAAGGGAAGTAAAGCGATATTAAGATGCAACACTAGACCTTAGAAACTTGTAGCCGAATGAAATTTATTTTGAGATTCTGAAGTCATCAGCACCGTACTTTATTTTTCTGAGCAATGAGCCCTGTCTTAAAGTCGGAGATGCCTCACACCAGCTTTAGTCATTACCACAAAGCTCAGACGGAAGCCAGGTGTGAGGTCACTGGCTGGCTGCTGCCAAGGGCAGATTTATACCAGATCCACCACCCTGGTTACATTATTGCACTTTTTGATCCTGCGCCATACCAGGTGCTGGGCTGTGAGGAGGTAACAGAGAGCTCACAGAGCTCCCTCCCCCCAGCCACCATGTGAGGACAGTGAGGAGACAAGTCTTTGAAACAGAAAATGGGTCCTCACCAGACATCGAATCTGCTAGAGCCTTGATCTGGACTCCCAACCGTCAGAATTGTGGAAATCAATTTGTCTGGTTTATAAGGCATTCTGTGGTATTCTGTTACAGCAGTCTAAATGGACTAAGACACTCTATCTCTCCATATAGCTTTTCATTTAAACATATACACATACAGAGATACACTTTTTTTCTATGTATACATCTTTTCATGTACACAATATCTGTCTACGTACATATTCTCATTACAAATGAACTATAGTCTCTTACATCAACAGAGTACACTTATCAAAATCAGGAGACCTAACATGACTACATCCTCATCTCTAATCCACTGTCCATTTTCAAATATGATGCCCTTTTTAAAAGTTAAAAATGTGTCACTCTGGTTGACATTTATTGTGAATTTCTGATACTGTTCAGCTTCCACTGACACCATCAGTAGTACATTTGAGTAAATAAAAAATGATGGTAGAGAGTGCGTAGGAATAGGATGGTATGAAATGGGACAGGTTTGTTGCGACATCTTCCTGGTGGATTAATGCTGCTGGTTGGTTGGCCTGTTGTCATCATCCTCACAAGTTCCTTCCCCAGGACGAATAATGGAGGCTCTCTTTGCCTGTTTCTGTTCCATTGGAAAGGTCTCGAAGGTTTGAAAAATGTTCAAATACTGACTTTTTCAGAGATTACTTCCTCTGGGGAACACTTATTTTGTGGAGATGGGGGTGGAGATGTAGCCACTGATGATGAGTGAACATAATGAAATCATACAATTAAGTTAAACTTTTTTTTTGTAGTTTATAACATATCTAATGCCCTTTCTGGCTACTTTTTTCAGTCCAGGGCCTCTCCAGGATCACATATTGGATTTAGTTGTCAGGATCATGATGATATAGAGCAAAAGTGTTATTTTCACTTCCTCAATAAAGTATGAACTAGAGTCAATGGCATAAATATTGCTTTCATCTAAAGGCCTGGAATCCACAGATCCTTTCCATGCATCAGTAGACAAATTTTTAAAAGAAGTTGACCCGGGCGAACCTGATGTGCCTGACACCAAAGTGCTGTCTTCAAGCTGCTGAAGCAGTGTCATCTTGACTCTGGTCTGTCCGGAGAACCAGTCTGCACCTGGTTCTGTTCTCAAACCCGATGTTAGAAGCTGTTTTTATGTTAAAAGGTAGATTTCTAGCCATGCTCTTTGCCATGAATTTAATTACAAATTTTGCCCTAGTGATGAAGCAATGAAAACTTCCGAGCTAAATGAAAACAGTGCTTTGCCAGTTTTCAACAAGATCAGCCTGCTTTTTCATAACTGAATAATAAATAATTCTTTGTCCAGAGTGATGTCAGTTACCCCCAACCTCAGAGCCCTTTGTGGTGGCTTTATCTCCAAGGGATGTGTGGTGGAGATAAGGAGCAGGAGAGGCGATGATGAGATTGCTTTTGGCCACAGTCCCCAGGTCCCAAGCCAGCAAGGGATTTAGACCAGAGCCTCCTGACCTACTCAGGCAGACCTCCTGCGTCCCAGTCTTCAGCAAGTGAGATTCACTGAGAAGCTGTTTTTAGCTTGCCTTTTACTTTAAAAAACAAAAACAAGAACAACAAACAAAAACAAAAAAAATCATTTTAACATTTATAACACCTTTTGCCTAACAGCAAGATGTTTTATAATAACTAAAAGACATTACAAGTTAACTGAATCTGGCTTGGGTTACACATTTTCTTATTTTCTTTCTTTCTCTCTCTCTCTTTTTAAGCAAGAGAGGGAAAGAGAAGCATCAACTCGTAGTTGCGGCACTTTAGTTGTTCATTGATTGCTTCTCATACATGCCTTGACTGGGGGCGGGTGGGGAGGATGCTCCAGCTAAACCAGTGACCCCTTGCTCAATCCAGTGACCTTGAGATCATGTTGATAATCCCATGCTCAAGCCAGAAACCTTGCGCTCCAGCTGATGAGCCCGCACTCAAGCCAGCGACGTCAGGGTTTTGAACCTGAGACCTCAGTGTCTCAGGTCAAAGCTCTATCCATTGTGCCACCACTGGACAGGCAACACATTCAATTTTTTAACATGAGGTGTTGAAGGTGGTGTCACTTTCTTAAATGTGCTTGAATAGTGATAATAATAATAGACATTTCTAGAAAACCTGTTCTCATTTGCAGAGGAAGATGATGAAGCTCATGTAGAGAGTTTGTCCAAGGTGACAATGGTAAAGGGTGTAGCCAGGTTATTCCCGAGGCCACCTGAGAGGTCACCAGCTCAGAGGTCACCGCATGGGACTTGGTCACAGAGGGCTGCCAGTGCTGTGGGGACAGACCTTATCTATAGCAGGAGCTCTCAGGCAGCTGGTAAGCAGCCACAAGGGCTTTTGCTCGTGGCCCTGATTTTCCAGGCACTGTCACTTCATTGGTTAACAGCTGACAGGCTCCTATAAGACACTCCCTTGCGTGTATATTTCTGTAAAAAGCACCTGATTCTCTGCTGAGTCAGGATAGGAAGTTGGAATCAGATGATCTGAGTTTGCATCAGGAAATGAGCTGTGACACCTTTTCCTCGCAACTTCTGTGGTTGTTTTAAGGATACACAAAGTCACGAATATAAAAGCAGGATCTTTTTTTTTTTTTTTTTTTTTATATATATATAATTTTATTTTTTTAATGGGGTGACATCAATAAATCAGGATACATATATTCAAAGATAACAAGTCCAGGTTATCTTGCCATTCAATTATGTTGCATACCCACCACCCAAAGTCAGATTGTCCTCTGTCACCTTCTATCTTGTTTTCTTTGTGCCCCTCCCCACCCCCTATCCCTCTCCCATTCCCCCCTCCCCCCCGTAACCACCACACTCTTGTAAATGTCTCTTAGTTTCACTATTATGTCCCACCTACGTATGGAATAATACAGTTCCTGTTTTTTTCTGATTTACTTATTTCGCTTCGTATCATGTTATCAAGATCCCACCATTTTGCTGTAAATGTTCCGATGTCATCATTTCTTATGGCTGAGTAGTATTCCATAGTGTATATGTGCCACATCTTCTTTATCCAGTCATCTATTGATGGGCTTTTTGGTTGTTTCCATGTCCTGGCCACTGTGAACAATGCTGCAATAAACATGGGGCTGCATGTGTCTTTACGTATCAATGTTTCTGAGTTTTTGGGATATATACCCAGTAGAGGGATTGCTGGGTCATAAGGTAGTTCTATTTTCAGTTTTTTGAGGAACCACCATACTTTCTTCCATAATGGTTGTACTACTTTACATTCCCACCAACAGTGTATGAGGGTTCCTTTTTCTCCACAGCCTCTCCAACATTTGCTGTTACCTGACTTGCTAATAACAGCTAATCGAACAGGTGTGAGGTGGTATCTCATTGCCGTTTTGATTTGCATTTCTCTAATAGCTAAAGAAGATGAGCATCTTTTCATATATCTGTTGGCCATTTGTATTTCTTCCTGGGAGAAGTGTCTATTCATATCCTCTTCCCATTTTTTTATTGGATTGTTTGTTTGTTTGTTGTTGAGTTTTATGAGTTCTTTGTATATTTTGGATATTAGGCCCTTATCTGAGCTGTCGTTTGAAAAGATCATTTCCCATTTAGTTGGCTTTCTGTTTATTTTGTTATCAGTTTCTCTTGCTGAGCAAAAACTTCTTAGTCTGATGTAGTCCCATTCATTAATTTTTGCCTTCACTTCTCTTGCCATTGGAGTCAAATTCATAAAATGCTCTTTAAAACCCAGGTCCCTGAGTTGAGTACCTATGTCTTCTTCTATGTACTTAATTGTTTCAGGTCTTATGTTTAGATCTTTGATCCATTTTGAGTTAATTTTTGTACAGGGGGAGAGACTGTAGTCCAGTTTCATTCTTTTGCATGTGGCTTTCCAGTTTTCCCAGCACCATTTATTGAAGAGGCTTTCTTTTCTCCATTGTGTGTTGTTGGCCCCTTTATCAAAAATTATTTGACTATATATATGTGGTTTTATTTCTGGACTTTCTATTCTGTTCCATTGGTCTGAGTGTCTATTTTTCTGCCAATACCATGCTGTTTTGATTGTCGTGGCCCTATAATAGAGTTTGAAGTCAGGTATTGAAATGCCCCCAGCTTCATTCTTTTTCTTTAGGATTGCTTTGGCTATTCGGGGTTTTTTATAGTTCCATATAAATCTGATGATTTTTTGCTCTATTTCTTTAAAAAATGTCATTGGAAGTTTGATGGGAATTGCATTAAATTTGTATATTGCTTTGGGTAATATAGCCATCTTGATTATATTTATTCTTCCTAGCCAAGAACAAGGTATATTCTTCCATCTCATTATATCTTTTTCGATTTCCCTTAACAATGGTTTATAGTTTTCATTATATAAGTCCTTTACATTCTTTGTTATGTTTATTCCTAAGTATTTTATTTTTTTTGTTGCAATCGTGAAGGGGATTGTTCTTTTGAGTTCCTTCTCAGTTGTTTCATTGTTGGCATATAGAAAGGCTATTGACTTCTGTATGTTAATTTTGTATCTAAAAGCAGGATCTTGACAGGTGTCCAGTCAACACGATCAATTCCCACATCGGAGGGGATGGGAGGTCTTTGGAAGCTGTGGAGTGTCTTCTACATCCGTGACCTGTGGAGCAAGGGCTTCCCAGGAGCCAGCTTTGTTTTTTCACATTTATTATGAAAAATTTTAAACATACAGAAAAGTTGAAAGAGCTGTGAAGGTGAACACCCTGGATTCTACCATGAACATTTTCTATATTTCTTTTACCATGTGTCTCCCCATCTGTTTACCCCACATCTTTCAACCCCTGCTATCTTGCTTCTGATGAATTTCAGGGTCACCTGCAGACATCTGTACCTATCATCCTAAAAACTCCATCACCCATACCATCACTTAGAGTTCAACATTTGCTTTTCAAGGTAAAATTTAGATACAGTGAAAAGCACAAATGTGAAGTCTATACCCACTGAGTTTTGAAAAATGTGTAAACCTCCATCTATGTACTAAATGGCACCAGAACCCCAGGAAGTTCTCTAACGCTCCTTCCCAAGCAAAAACCATGTTCATCCTTCAGAATCAACCATGCTCTGAGTTCTCTTCATCACAAAGATGGTTAGCCCCTTCTAGAATGTTCTACAAATGTAATCACAGAGTATGTACTCAGTTGTTCTGGCTTGTTCCGGTCAACCCATTGTTTTTGTGAGGCACTCATGCTGTTCGTGATTCAGTGATAGTTCATTCTTTTTATTACTGAGTAATGCCGCATTGCAAGAACACAGTGCAATTTGTTTATTCCCCCCCCCCCCCCCAGGTAATGGACTTGTGGATTGTTTCCAATTTGGGGCTATTACGAAAACAGCTGCTGTGTCAAGAACACATTTTTTGTGTGTGAATATAGTCTTTTATGTATCTTGGGTAAACATCTGGGTTTGGAACTGTTGGGTCTAGGGTAGGTGTATGTGGTTTTATAAGAATCTTACGGATCCCTTTTCTAAGTGGTGGTGTGTTTCACACTTCCGGCAACAGTGTTTATGAGCTTCATGTCCTTGTCGGCATTGTGTATTGTTGTTTCAAATGTTTGCCCCTCAGGAGAGCAACTTCAATAGCCTTTCAAAAACCCCAAGGTCATACATCCTCTTGTTTGTCTCCATCCATTTTTGAAGGCCTGTGAACATTTATTCGAATCAATAGATCAAGAACCAAAGTTGTGTAGATTCTGAAATTTATCTTCACTGCAACCGAAATAGCCTGGCTGGTTGGCACTTCTCTTCTTTTAGGCATAGGTTTGGTTGTCATCCTTCCTACTGTTTCCAGGAAACGGGCAAGGACCAGGTGTTCACACCTTTGTGTGAATTAGTTTGTCACTGGCCCCTGACTCTCTTACATTCTTTGTGGCTCTGATTCAAAGGCTTCCAGATCTGATGGAACTTCAGAGACAGTCTGGACAGTCTGGGAATATCTCAGCCCATGGATTAGTTCACCTCTGCTGCACTCAACAAAGCCTCAGCTTGTCCCTGGTCACACAGGGCCTGCCTTCACAATACTTCAGCTCATAGGACCTTGCACGGACCTTTGGTCTGCTTGAATACTCCCAGTGTCAGGGAGCCCATGACCACACAAGGCAGCCATTACTGCCCAGCTGTAATTATATGAAAAACTGCTTCCTTTTTTTTTTTTTTGTATTTTTCTGAAGTTGGAAACAGGGAGGCAGTCAGACAGACTTCCGCATGTGCCCGACCGGGATCCACCCAGCATGCCCACCAGGGGGCGATGCTTTGCCCATCTGGGGCGTCACTCTGTTGCGACCAGAGCCATTCTAGCACCTGAGGCAGAGACCATAGAGCCATCCTCAGCGCCCGGGCCAACTTTGCTCCAATGGAGCCTTGGCTGCGGGAGGGGAAGAGAGAGACAGAGAGGAAGGAGAGGGGGAGGGGTGGAGAAGCATATGGGCACTTCTCCTGTGTGCCCTGGCCGGGAATTGAACCCAGGACTTCTGCATGCCAGGCCGACGCTCTACCACTGAGCCAACCAGCCAGGGCTGAAAAACTGCTTTCTTACTGAGTCAAAGCCCACCTGGGGATAGCCTCTAGTCATTGTCCCTTTTTCTAATTTTCAGCTTTCTACCAAATAAATATGTTCTTTCCCATGACACTCCTTCAAATACTTGCCATCAGCCACCATGCCTACTTCAGTTTTCTCCAAGAAGACTCTTCTCGGAAATGGGCACCAGACCTGCTCTGCTCATGCACTGCACCTTCCCACGTGTGTCCACTATCTGTCAATATTTTCATCTCCTGCATAAATGTCAACTAATTAGTGATGGGGTCTATGCACCCATGAGAATCCCAATTCCAACTGGAGTGTGCCAGAGCACAGTGGGCATCCAGGGAAGAGTGGGTGTCCAGGGCAGGGGACGGCACGACAAGCAATAGGAGTTGGGCCTAACCTTGCTGTGCCCTTACCCCACACAGCGTCTGCATGTTGGTAAATCTGGCATCCTGAGGGTGGAATGAATGGTGGGGGTATGGGTGGGGGTCTTGAGCCTGGATCAGCAAGAAGATGCCAGAAGGCTAGGATGGAGTGGGAGGACCTCAAGAAAGAGTGGAGTGAGACTGTGGTGCCTGCCTCCTAGACCTGCCTGGGCTGCTCCATCTTAGACTGCCCATGGGCACAGGGTGGAGCAATCCTGACACCACTGGAGCAGGAAGTCCCATCACCCGAAACTTCCTGTGTGTGGGGAACATGGGACAAGGGGGCAGCCGCAGCATGGAGGCGGCCTTGCCCTCTTGCCTTTCCCTGATCTCTGCAGTTTCAGTTCTCATTCAGGGTCCTCATTGCAGAGATAAGGTTCAAGGGCAAAGTCTCAGACATCCTCTACTGGGACTCCAAACACACGAGGCTGTGAAACCTCTGTGGGCCCAAGCGCAGAGCTGGACTCCCTAACTGAAGGTGGCGGGGAGGCAGCGTGAGAAATAGAGGGACAGAGCAAGAGTGTGGCCCTAACCCCAGGTAAGGCCCTTGCCTCTGGAATTCCTCCCTGACTCTCTTCCTCTCTCCTCCCTCCCCTCTCTCCTGCTCCTTTCCTTCCTTTCTTTCTCACCCTTCTCCCTTTTCCTTCCTTCCTTTCATTTTTTTCTTTTCATTCATCTAAGAAAGGATATTTCTAAGAGGATACATTAGACAACAAACAGTCATTTTATTTCTACTTTATAAAAGTTGAAAGAAGGAGAATTTGAAATGACTGTGCACATCTGGGTTTTGCTCTGGAAGGCCCTGGACGGTGTGGCCGAATCCCTGCGTTTACAAGCTGACAGGGTGGTACTGCATGGTCGCATCCCTGGTTCAAGCTCCTCTGGATTGTGGCACAGCCAGACCTCCCCATCGCCTTGCAGCCTTTCTCCATGGAACTTCTGACCAAGAGCTATTCCTCTGGTTGGCTCACAGGCCAGGCAGGAGGGATGCTTCCGCTTGGATGTCTAATCAGAGCTTGCTTTCAGGATACCTCTGGCCTGCTCAATAGTTTCTTCACCTAATTTTCTCAAAACATTTTGGGAAATCTTGGGGCAAATCCCTTTAAAATTTTGTGCTGGCTTTAGCATCCAGAGGCACCATCTTCTCTGTGAGCAAACGAATCTCAGTAAGAGAATAATTTCCTTCTAGGTGGTTCATCTCCGAGCAAACATTAAGCCGGCTTCCACACTCAGCTGTCTTCACGGGAAGGACAAGGACAAGCAAAGACTGAGGCAAGGGCACTGCCTGCATCCCGGGGGATTCTTTCTGTCCTTTCCATTTCTAATAGTGTCCCATCCCTGCTGTTAATGAATTTGTGAGTTAAAAAAAAAGAGAAATTTATTTTCTTGCATTTCTGGAAACCAGAAGCCTGACATCAAGGTGTGGGTAGGGTCTCACTTGCTCCGAAGGCTCTGGGGGACCATCCTTGCTGCCTCCCCCAGCTCCTGGTGGTTCTCGCGCCCTTGGCTTTGGTTGCATCACTCCAGTGTCTGCCTCCTCTGTGTGTCTGTCTTCCGCCTCCTTCCAAGGATTCAGGGCTCAGACTGACCCTGAATTGCATTCGTGAGCCTCACCTTAATAACATCTGCAAAGGTCTTATTGCCAAATAAAGTCACATTCTGAATTTCTGGGTGCACATGAATTTTGGGAAGACACTAGCCAACTTACTATGGCTGCTATCCATGCTTGCACCTCTTCCTTCTCAGGGTGGCCCTGACTGGTTCTTTTTCTCTTCAGACACTGTTGGGACACTTCCACGGAGCAGTGGCCCCAGACAACGCCCATGTAGTTTCTCCCTGACTCATGCCCAGATCCCTGAAGTGAGCTGGAAATGCTACATTGTCTTTTTCCTTCTGGGATGGAAAAATGTTCTCCATGGCTCCACCGGCCCAGCAGACATTCTGAGCATTATGTTTTGCTGCTGTCACAGGTTTGAATGCCCAGCCACGGTTCTCCAGTGGATCCTCTTGCTCACCGGAAAAAGCCCCTCTGCAGGGTCCACCCGTGCCAGGGTTCACTCAGCACTGGCTGGTCTGCATGCCTGGCAAGGCAGAGGAGCCAGAGTGAGGGACTGGAAAGGCCCGCTTCCTAGCTGGCCTGTGTTAAGGTGCAGCACTCAGTCTTTTCTAGGTCACTGGCTTGGAAAGTGGTCCACTTTAGAGGGGACTGTTGCCCCTGTAAGAATTTTAAATGTATAACAAAATTCAGTGTAAATATTCTCCTAAGGCCAAGCGAGCCACTGGGCATCCATTTCTCACCCGAGATGCTTCCTCTCACTCTTGGACTCCCTTGCCAAGAAATCGGTAGAGAAAGTGGCTGAAACAGTAACTTTTCCTGTGTGTGATCTCTGTGGGAAAGGGGGTGCAGCCAGCTTGAGCCCTCAACACCAGAATGAAGCATTTTCCTGACGGTTCATGTCCACTTTGGGAAGAGTGGCTGTGGCTCTGTCGGCCATCTATTTACTCGAAAATAAGGTGTCTTTGGGCAGAGGGTGGGGAGGCCAATGGTGGCGTTCTCTCTTCTGCATGCATGTCCTCATGATCCCCTAACGTGCACTTGGCCAACCCTAGGCCATGCAGTCAGTGAGCACTGATTGAGCACCTGCTACATGCCAGACACGGGCTGGGTGCCTGGAGGGGTGGCTTAGCCATGCTGCCTCTGGTTGTGCTGCCCAGTGTTTATCAAGGAAGAAGAGCCCTTTGCTCACATGCATATAAAAGAAAAAAGGGCCAAAGATGTCAGAAGACAGAGGGATGGAGCTGGGTGAGGGCAGGAAGGCACAGGGAGAAATTAGTGTTTGAGCCTGTACTGATTGGACCAATATTGTTTCCTTGTAGTCCAGCCCTGACCAGATGGCCCTGGTGCTTTTCTTAAGCATTAGCCCCTTAGGCCAGGCCCAGTTGTGATACCTGACCTTGGCCTCTGATGCCAGGCCAGTGTGGACCCTGAGCCCAACTCCTTTGCTCAGCTTTGCTTCTGTCTGTGTTCTGGTTGTGACACCCTGTCCACAGTGACCTTTCCCAGTACCTTCTGGGTCAGGAGTTTCTGGGCCCAGACCAGCCCTGCCACCTATCGTGCACCTCCCCGAAGACAGCCACCCGACCCCAGCCCCATTTCCCATCTGTGAAATTCATGTACTCATGGTCCATGCTGTCCTGTCCGCCACACTGCAACCTGTTTAATCAGCTACTGCTGGACCCCATTGGAATGCTTGACCTGACCCAGGCTGAGTGCCCCTGCTGTACCACTGGTGGGGACACCCCCCCCCCCCCACCGCCAGCCCTGGCCTGTTCTTACCTGGGTCCAGTAGGGCTCTACCTCTAGGCCAGGCCCTTCCTGTCTGCCTGTCTCTCCCTAGACGACCAGTGACAGAGAGTCTGCTTGGCCAGCAGCTCCCATGCATGGACAGCCCTTCCCTGTACAAAGGTTGTCTCATGGTCACTCTTGTTGTTGATCTTCATAAGGATGAAGCAAAGACAGGCACCTTGATGAAGCACCAGTTGTGAGTGAGTGAGCCTACAGGGCCACCTGGGAGCAGGTGCTGTTCCCTGCTTGCAGGTGAGAACACAGCCCAGCTGCCTTCCGAGGCTGCTCAGAGGCTGAGTGGTGAGGCAGGGTGGGAGCAGGACAGCAAGGCCCATGGAAGGTCCTTTCTTCTTTTCCTTCCGGCACCAGTGGGTCTCACTGGTTCTATATCTTATTTCCTGGGGCTAAGTACCTGCTTACTCTCAGCTGAAACCACCCACTTGTGAAGGGCACCTCGCTCTGAAGCTGTGATCTCAGACACAGAGGCTGGGTGGGATGTGGGCGGGGAGCCCCACCTGCCTCTGGCCGGTACAATCATCTCCAGGCCAGCCTCTCCTCATCACAGGGCTCTAGATAAGGCATTCCACCCCTTAACAGCCCTCATTATCTGACCCAAATACCTCTTGCTGCAATTGAAGTTGAGACCTCTGTGGATCTGGCCCTGAGTGACACTGAGGCCCCATCACATACCCCTGGGGGGGTCAGGGACAGAAGATGACTGAGACCCACTTTCCCTGGCACTCTGCCTCGATGCCCACTTTAAGAGAAGCTCGGTCCTCAGATGCCCTGCTCTTCTGAGCTACGGCTGGAAGGACAGTGTGATGCGATGCGGGGGGAGGGGGGCACACTTGGCTCTCTCTGAGTCTCAGGGTCCCTCCCCTCCACCAATTTCTTGAAGGAACCAAGCTCCTGGCCCCAGAGCCTTTGCAGGCTATGCCCCCTGCCTTCAAGTCTCAACTTGTATCCATGGACTCTGTTGTCATGACATAACCAGCTGTGAAATTAGGTTTATTGTCCGTCTTCTGCATTGCACTCTGTTAGATTCCTGGGGCTGCTGCAACGAAGTACCACACCCTGGGGGGCTTCAAACAGCAGACATTTATTCTCACTGTTCTGGAGACCAGGAGTCTGAGATCCAGGTATCAGCAGGGCTGCCCTCTCCTCTGCAGTGGCCAGCACTGCCTGGCATCCCTTGGCTAGCCGCTGTTATCCCTCCAATCTGTCTCACTATCACATGGTCTTTTCTCTCTGTGTGTCTGTACCCAAACTTCTTTCTTATAAGGACCCGAGTCATATTGGAGTTAAGGCCAGACTAACATCATTTTAGCTAGGTTGCATCTGTAAAGACCCTGGAAGGCACGGGGGAGTGTCTGTGGAGCGATGAGTGAGCAGGCAGAGAGCCTGCAAACAGACTGGAATGAAGACCGGACATCCAAGAAAAGTCCAGCTCGAGCTGGTGGTTTTTCTCTTTTCCTCCACTTTCTTGTATGTTTTGAGTCTTCTTTCCCAAACTGTGAATTCTTTGTATTCTCTCGTCTTCGCCACCCCCTCTCCGTTCTCACTTCCTGTTTCCTGCCTCTCATCTGAACTGTTTCAGAAGTCGAAAGAATCAGGGCTGGACATGCCAATGAGAGAAGGCGCGCTTCTTCCTGAATAAGGAGCAGTGACGGACGCAGCTTTCTCCTGAGCTCTGGCCCCACACATACCCCCAGCAGCTTCCTGTGTCCTTCTGGGGCTGCTGGGGACGTTGGCCCTTGAAAACTGCTCTCAGGGTGAGCTCTGCTGGTGTGATGCTGACCTGCTTTGATTCTCAGAGGCTAGGCCAGGGGTCCCCAAACTACGGCCCGCGGGCCACATGCGGCCCCCTGAGGCCATTTATCCAGCCCCCACCGCACTTCTGGAAGGGGCACCTGTTTCATTGGTGGTCAGTGAGAGGAGCATAGTTCCCATTGAAATACTGGTCAGTTTGTTGATTTAAATTTACTTGTTCTTTATTTTAAATATTGTATTTGTTCCCGTTTTGTTTTTTTACTTAAAAATAAGATATGTGCAGCCCTGGCTGGTTGGCTCAGTGGTAGAGCGTCGGCCTGGCGTGCGGGGGACCCGGGTTCGATTTCCGGCCAGGGCACACAGGAGAAGCGCCCATCTGCTTCTCCACCCCTCCCCCTCTCCTTCCTCTCTGTCTCTCTCTTCCCCTCCCGCAGCCAAGGCTCCATTGGAGCAAAGATGGCCCGGGCGCTGGGGATGGCTCCTTGGCCTCTGCCCCAGGCGCTGGGGTGGCTCTGGTCGCGGCAGAGTGACGCCCCGGAGGGGCAGAGCATCGCCCCCTGGTGGGCAGAGCATCGCCCCTGGTGGGCGTGCCGGGTGGATCCTGGTCGGGCGCATGCAGGAGTCTGTCTGACTGTCTCTCCCCGTTTCCAGCTTCAGGAAAAAAAAAAAAAAAAGATATGTGCAGTGTGCATAGGGATTTGTTCATAGTTTTTTTTATACTCTGGCCCTCCAACGGTCTGAGGGACAGAGAACTGGCCCCCTATGTAAAAAGTTTGGGGACCCCTGGGCTAGGCCTTCTCATGCCCCGTTTTATTCCAACTTGTCTGCAGGGCCAAATCCCGCACAGGGATCTTGCGAGGCCGGCTCTGGCTTTGATCTTGGGAAATTTCTTCGTCACCCAAGAGGCTCTGAGCTCATCTCTGACCAGGTCTCAAAAAATCAGTAAGACTGCTTAGTGCTAGGTGCTTGTGGCTACCAACATCTTTGGTAGCCTCTCAAATTACACTGTCTTAGTCTCTGGGCCCACCATAACAAAATTCCACAGCTGTATGACTTTGACAACAGAAACTTATCCCTCAGGGTCTGGAGGCTGGAAGTCCAAGATCAAGGTGCTAGTATGGCCAGTTTCTGGTGAGGGTTCTTCTTACCTTTCATACTGCCACATTCTTACTGAGTCCCCACATGGAAGAGAGGGAAAGTGGAAGAGAAGGGGGTAGGGGCTCTGGTGTTTCCTCATATAAGAGCACCAATCTTATCTATCTGATCAGGGTACCACCCTTATGACCTCATTTAACCTAAATAACTTCCTTACCCTTAACATAGCCACACTGGGGGTCAGGGCTCTGGCCTATGAATTTTGAGGGGACACAAACGTTCTGCCCACAGCATGCACAGTAGTCTTTTTCAGGAAAGATCTCCTTGTCTCCTGTCAGGCACAGAGAAGAATGCTGTGTGGACACCTGGCTGAGGCTGAGACAGGCAAAAGCAGTAAGGACAGAGTCTGGGTCGGGGCCCTGGATACCCCAGTGCTGGGTGTTCTGTCACTTTCCCCCTCGGTCCTGCTAAGGCTGGAGTGCTGACCCTGGGACTATCTCACCATGGTAAAGAGAGACCTGAGGACAAAACAGTGCTCTTTTAAACCACTCGCTGTAGACAGAACGTGAAATAATTTTCAAGTGAAAGCGGGGAAAGTTTGCAGAGAATCCAGGCAGGGATGTGCTGGGTCAGAGGCCAGCGGCCACCAGGGCAGCCACACAGAAGTGGCAGAGATGACACAGCCACCCTCAGAGGAGGAAAAGGCACCTATTCAGTGGGATGAAGGCACTATAGACCCATCAGATCAAAGGCGGGACTTCCTAGGGGGCTGTGAACAGAAACGCCAAGGGATCTGACTTACAGTCACCACTGGAGATGGTTCTGGAAGGCCTTCTTCAGGCTCTGCAAACTGCAGAAACCTCCCAAGTCAGGGAGGCACAGAACCCTGGCTGTGCTGTTTAGATTGCTACGTACACTTCCTGAGCAGACTAAGGCACGTGTCCACCCACAGATCCTGTGTGTGCCGAGTGCCTCTCACAGTTCATCGTAGATAAAGATAAGCTCTGCTGGCACTGGGGAGGGTCTTGGCTTATGGGGTAAAAAGGGGAGATAGGGCAGAGGACAAAGGGGGTGGGGGTAAGAGTGAGAGCTGGGGGTCTGATGGAAAGTGAGTGAGTCTCCAACTCTGACCAACAGGGTGTGTGAGGGTCCTGGGTGGCTTACACAATTGAAGTTTCTTCTCTCACAGTCTGGAGGCTGGAAATCTGAACCCAAGATATCAGCAGGGCTGGTTTCTTCTGGAGGCTCAGGGGGAGAATCCTCCCTTATCTTTCCCAAATCTGGTGTCTCCCCCCACCCATGGTGTTTTTGACTTATAGATGCATCACTGCAGTCTCTGCCTCTGTCTTCCCTTGGCCTTCCCTACTGTGTCTACAGTTCTGTTCCTTCTCTAGTAAGACACCAGTTATTGGAATGAAACTCATTCTAAACCCTGGACGCTTGGGTTAACCACATCTGTAAAGACTCTTTCCAAATAAGGTCATAGTCACAGGTAACAGGGTTCAGGACATGGTTATATCTTTTCAGGGTCTATCATTCAAGCCAATATATGGGATGACTTTGGACAAGGGCACCCCACTTCTGTTTCCTCATTGGTAAACTGCCTTGGTTTGGACTGGGTCCCAGGACGTCAGTCTTGTTGTCCCTTGAAATTCCCCCAGGTGACTTACAGAAAGGGGGTTTCCTTCCTGTACCCAGATTCCAGGTCTTTTTCCTGGGTTGGGGGTAGACACTGGTATTCCTTAAAGAGCTTCCCAGTAGTTAGTACACTCATACTGTTTTCCCGGGATTTTCCTGGTGTTAGTAGTGAAAGTCTCACATCCTGAGAAATGCCTCAATCCCTGGCAAATCAGGACAGTTGGTCACTCTATCCTGAGAGCAGATGGAGTGAAAACCACTAGACTAGACCCTCCCACGCTTTAGAGGGGCCCTTTTGCCTCTGAGACTCTAGGGTAAGGACACTTAGAGAGCCACTATGAATGTCACCCTCACCTGCCACTTACTTGCTCCTTCCCTTTGCCCCAGGGGTGGCTTTGTGGTATGTACACAGCCTGCACTTAGTGCTGTAATTAAAGTCAGATATCCTTTCAGAAGCAACCTGGAGTGGCGCACAGGACAGCTGCCCCCAGGCTGCCCTTCCTTCTGCATGCCCTCAGCTCCAAGCTTTGGGGCACCTTTTTCTGCACTCTGTTCCCTGAGTGGGATCTGAGGGTGGCCCAGACTGCTCCTCACTGAGCACCCTGAGGGCACAGCCAGGCGCAGCCACCTGCCACGGCCTAGCAAGCTGGGCACGGCAATGAGCTCACGTAATGCTGGCTGAATGAAGCACGGTGTCTGGACCCCACTGCCCAGTGCCCAGCCCTGGAGGAGGGTATAAAAGGGGTGGGGGACAAGCTGTCACATGCAAGGAGGTTGTGAACAGGAAGAATGAAACACCTAGGAACACTCTCAAGGGTTTTCACAGGGTCATAAAGGCCACCGCTCCTCCAGACTGGGTCACTCTGAGTAACGGGCCACGGCTGCAGCAGCACTGCCCTTGCCTGCTCCCCACTGTCCTCTGGGCACCATAGCTACATGAGGCAGCGCAGTCCCTGAGCACAACGACCTTCCCATGGCACTGTGAAGAAAGCTGAACGAGTCAGGGTCTGAGCACAGGCCTGTGCTTTGGGGATCATCTGCTTCTCATTGGGTGTGGCTGTTCTTGTCGTCCCCTTCCTTCTTTTCTGTGGGATGTATGTGTGTGGGGTTGGAGTGGGGGGAGTGGGGAGTCAGTCAGCCCAGGCTAGCACTTTGATTGTTCTTGTCTTCCTCAAATTTTCTTCTCTATTATTCACCTACATTCATTCCAAACCAACCACCTCTGCTCAGAGATGAACAACATGAACAAAACCTCTTACACAGAGTCCATTAAATATCTCTCATGTGGCCAAATCTCTAAAAACAAGATCATGGAACACCTCTATTCCTCATTCTCTAATTTTAGAGCTGAGGTCAGTGATAATGTTAATTCTGTATAAAAACCAGATTTAGTTGGTAAATTGTGGATCCACACTTCTGTCACTGGGGTACCAGCTCAAGGGCATGAGCAGCCCTCTAATGATGAAAAGCTATGGGCTTGCTGACCCATTTGAGGTGGCAGCCATGCAGAGGCAGATGGCCAGAACGCTCTAGATTTTCAACAACTTTCTGCTGTCCTTCTTAGGACATTTCTGCTTATCTGTTATTTTTACACGATTCTTAGTTCAGGAAAGAACCATGAGCCAAAGCTCAGATTGGCTTTTATTTAATTTAGTCTTCTGTATGTTTCTTGAAAATTCCTATTGGCTACTCTAAGCCAAAACTGGGAAATGCAAATGGGTACATAGGATGGTTAATTGTGTGTGTCAACTTGACTGGGCTATGGGGTGCCCAGGAATTTGGTCACATGTTATTCTTGGTGGTGTTTTGGATAAGATTGACATTTGAATCGGTAGACTAAGGTAAAGCAGATTGCCCTCCTCTATGAGAGATGGGACTTGCTTATTCAGTTGAAGGCTTGAATAGAACAAAGCCTGTGACCCTAAGCAAGACTACCTGCTTGACTACCTTTGGACCAGGCCACTGGCTTTTCCCTGCTTTTAAACTTGAACTGAAACATGGGCTCTTCTTGGGTCTGAAGTCTGGAACAGTTAGAGCAGAACTTCACCATTGGTTCTCCTGAGTCTCAGACTTGCTGACTCAACTTGCAGATCTCTGGACTCATTGGCTTTTATAATTATGTGGCCAATTCTTTATACTAAATCTCATCTATCTATCTATCTATCTATCTATCTATCTATCTATCTATCTATCTATCTCTTATTTCTTCTGTTTCTTTCAGGAACCCTGATAAATATAGTGTATATCTGAGAATTTTAAAATTATATATTTTATTTATTGAGTCAGTTGTTTCCTAATTTAATTTCTAGAATCCTTGGTGGGGAGGGTCTGCAGATGTTTTCTCTTTACCCCTTGAAAACAAACTGACTCAGGGTAGTGGTAAATAACTCCTGTGATGTGCTTTTAGCTCTCACCCTGACACTCGGTGATTCCCAGCCATGGGATAGTGGTGTTTCTAGGAGATACTGTGTTAATGCAGTTTACCACCGATAGTTCTGGATGCACTCTTTCAACCTGTCCTGGGAGAGGTAATACCATCATGACATGTCAATGCTGATGGGGCACATGGTTCATCATCCTCCCACTGTGTGCACTTGAGAGCTGAAATCCGAAAACGGAGGACGTCCCCAGCTCACACAGGAGCAGCTGGAGTGCAGTCTGGAACCCAGGACATACTGTCTCAGCCCAGCACCTGTCCGCTGCCAAGTTTGAGGACCCTGATTTGGATACATTTTTGCTTCTGCACTTGCATTAGTATCTATGAGAACAATTAATCCTATATTATAAGACTATTTATTAGGAGCAATGTAATGTCTGATCATAGTATTTGTGCTTGTATTAACAGATTCTAAAAGTCATCTGTGACACTCAGAAGCTGAGTGCTGAGGGGCCTGACAGGGCATCCAGCCAGGCTTGTCTGGTATGTGGCCCTAAGCTCCAGCAGATTGTGTCCTACCCTTTGCTCTATAAGGACAAAACAAACTGAAAACAAGAGGCCCAATTCTCCCTGTGGAAAATAAGGGGAGATATTTCTCTCCTCTCCTTTTTTTTTTTTTTTTTTGAGCTTATACTTTAGAAAACTTGTAATTGAAGAACTGCTCCTGTCTTTGAAATGGTACATAAATCCTTTTGAAGACTAGATTGGCGTTTCTTTTGTGGCTTTGGGTCTTGAGATCGTCTCTCTCTTTTTTTGTATTTTTCTGAAGTTGGAAATGGGGAGGCAGTCAGACAGACTCTTGCATGCGCCCGACCGGGATCCACCTGGCATGCCCACCAGGGGGCGATGCTCTGCCCATCTGGGGCGTTGCTCTGTTGCAACCAGAGCCATTCTAGTGCCTGAGGCAGAGGCCACAGAGCCATCCTCAGTGCCCAGGCCAACTTTGCTCCAATGGAGCCTCGGCTGCGGGAGGGGAAGAGAGAGACAGAGAGGAAGGAGAGGGGGAGGGGTGGAGAAGCATATGGGCGCTTCTCCTGTGTGCCCTGGCCGGGAATTGAACCCAAGACTCCTGCACGCCAGGCCAACACTCTACCACTGAGCCAACCAGCCAGGGCCTGGACCGTGTCTTTTTGATGTAAAATCCCAGGGAGGTAGTTACGACCTTCCAGTCTCTGTTGGGGGGTGGGAGCCTAGCCTGGGTGGGCTGCTTGCTTTAACTTGCAAAATGCCCTGTAATAAAGGGTGAGAAGTTTTATTTTTCTTCTGGATAAAGTCAATTAGATCATCAGTTCCATTTCAGGGTGAGTTTAGGGTGGAGTGTGTGTGACCAATGGTGCTGGCAATCCTTTTACATGGGGACTGGTTATCATTTATCTTGAGAACCCAAATGTAATGGGCTGTGTATGCTTACTTATGGAAAAGGTGAGATTTTTGTCTGCGTCTGTCATCTCCTGGTGGGTTGCTGGTGGCACTCATTACATTCTATAATGCTTACTCAATCATAAAAGTTCTTGCTTTCTCTTCCACCTTTGGGAGAGGATTTCTGAGGGGGGGGCAGATTTTGTTGTTAAATTTTCCCAATAATACCTTTACCACAGTTAGTGACCATAGAAGATGGATACCTTAAAAGTGCCCTGCAGTTCTAGAAGACTTTTCCACACAGTTTTAGTTGGTTCTTGCAGAATTGAGGGGCATTAACACACTAGTAAATTAGAAGACACCACTATTCCCATCCTGTAGATCGGGGAAACTGAGGTGCAGAAAGGTTGCTCTGGGGAGGTACCTGCATTTGTGATAAGCTCCCTCCTTATGATTCCAACAGGAGTGGCCTCACTGTCGCCCAGGAAGCACTGTTTTAGGTACAGAGAACAGACTGAATTGGGGGGAAACAAGGACCAGATTACTTACAGTGTCCCTCGGGACACGACCACCAGATTCAAGGGCAGCACTGGGAATATATACATTTTGGCTCACAGGGTAACGACAGACACAATTCTATAGTGGAGACTGTTGAACCTCTGTTTCTGTGGCAGGACTGCAGAACTCAGTACCTGCAGTGAGAAAGGCCTCTTCCTTCCACAGGTGGAGAAAGCAGGCAGAGCTCAGCTTGGGGACTAACACTGAACGTAGGGAGCATGGCTCATGTCCACGGAGACACTGGTTCCAGGGACAGGGAGCATGCTCCTCCTGTGTGTTTGTGCATGTGTATGAGTGTGCTAAGGTGTACACATCTACAGGTACACAAGCACATGTGTGTGTATGCACATGCGTGAGTGATTGTGTGACTACAAGTTTGTGTGAGCGTTTGCACATATCAGTGTGAGAGGGTGTGGATATGCATGAGTGTGCATATGTGAAAGTAACAGTGTGTGACTGCACACGGGAGTGTGAGTATGCATGAGTGTGGACATGTGTGAATGTGCCTGTATGCATGTGTACATAGGAGAGTGTGAGTGTGAATGTGAGTCCATGCATGAGTGAGAGTGTATATTTGTATCCTTAAATCTAGCACTGCAGCATGGTGGCTGCCCTAGTCTCCAGTTCTTGGACATGGAGTGAACCTGGGACTCTTTGTTGGAGGAACCTGTAGCCAGGCACACCCTGGAGGTTTTAGATGTGATGTCCTGACCTAGCAGGACAGCTCTCTTCCTGCTGGGTTATTGTGCATGGTTGTTTTCTCTTCAAAGTGTTTACATGAAAGAGGCAGATGTGTAAAATCCCTATAGTCATCATGCGGAAAAATGTGCCTCCATAATTAAACTGAAGGAGAGACTTCATTGTTGATTAAATTCACACACACACACACACACACACATCCTTTCTGTCCCTGTATGAAAGGGAAGTTGTGAGAGGGCTAAGCTAACCTAGAAACAGACTGTCAATTTTGAGGGTTTTTTTGTGTGACAGAGATAAAGAGAGACAGAGAGAGGGACAGATAGGGACAGACAGACAGGAAGGGAGAGAGATGAGAAGCATCAATTCTTCGTTGCAGCACCTTAGTTGTTCATTGATTGATTTCTCATATGTGTCTTGACCCGAGGGGCTACAGCAGACTGAGTGACCCCTTGCTCAAGCCAGCGACCTTGGGCTTGAGCTGGTGATCTTTGCTCAAACGAGATGAGCCTGAGCTCAAGCTGGCGACCTTGGGGTTTTGAACCTGGGTCCTCCACATCCCATTCCGACACTCTATCCACTGCTCCACCACCTGGTCAGACTTGAGGGTTTTTGAGGTTGTTTTTTTAATTGATTTTAATTTATTGTGTTTGCATAGATTCTAGTGTTGCCCCGAATGCATCCCCCCACCCCTGCATTCGAGGGGGTTTTGATGATATAAGTTTTAATATAAAAAGAAAGCACGCACAATGATATTTTATGGGGAATTCCAAATTAGCAACCTGGTAAAATGTTTTGACTTTGCTTCCTCCTCTCTTGGGCACTGTGGCTGGATGGCCTCCTGGTTGGTACCATGACCAGATAGGGAGTGGAGTGGAGCATGAAGGGCTCAGGTTTCAGGGTTCAAATTCCTACTCACTGGCTGTGTGGCCTTTTAGACCCTCAGTTTCTTTTTCTGTGCGATAGGAATAAGTGACCTACTTCATAAGGTGGTCCTGATGAAAGAAAATGGTGCATAGCACCAGCTTCAGTTTTAAAATGTATTATCACCCTTTGTTTCACCTTTGTATTTTATAGAAATGGTTGTACATTATAGAAGCAAATATTCTAAAAGATGATATAATAGATTATCATAATACAGATTCATCCCACATTTTTAAACATTCAAATTTACCTAAATTATAATATATTTTTATTTATTCTGTTAGTACTAATTAAATTTTATTTTCTTCACTATTATATTATAGCCTTAAAGTGTGTTTTTTTTCTATTGAAACTTTTTTTTAACCTCTATTCCAACACAGTCGGTGAGTCAATCCTGTTCTCTAGATAAAGGGAGACTCGGGCTGAGCCCCTTAACACCACAATTATTTCCAGCTCCTTTTTTGTGTGTGTGTTCTTGTCCTAGCAAGCATGCCCATTTAGCCATTAACATTATAAATACAACAGTTAATCAACTCAGAGGTTAATCTACTGAGAATAAAACATAGCAACAATGCTGATGCGGGCGCCAGGTTAGAAGCTCCCCTCTGGAAAAGCTGGTTAGTATTTCAGACACAAGGGACTTAGACTTCTGAACCACTGGCCAAAATGGGTCTTTGTTGCCCTCATTGGATGTTTTCTCAGCAGAACTAATGAGATCTTCACCCAGTGTTAAAAATCATGACTCAGGTTTTTTTTTTGTTTTTTTTTTCTGAAGCTGGAAACGGGGAGAGACAGTCAGACAGACTCCTGCATGCGCCCAACCGGGATCCATCCGTCACGCCCACCAGGGGGCGATGCTCTGCCGCGACCAGAGCCACTCTAGCGCCTGGGGCAGAGACCGAGGAGTCATCCCCAGCGCCCGGGCCATCTTTGCTCCAATGGAGCCTCGGCTGCGGGAGGGGAAGAGAGAGACAGAGAGGAAGGGAAGGGGGAGGGGTGGAGAAACAGATGGGCGCTTCTCCTGTGTGCCCTGGCCGGGAATCGAACCCGGGACTTCTGCACACCAGGCTGACACTCTACCACTGAGCCAACCGGCCAGGGCCAACTCAGTTTTCAGTATCAAGCCCTGAAAGACAATCCATCCGGAGAAGGAGAAACAGCACCCATTAGACAGGATTTCATGCGAAATTTTAAAATTCATTTTATACACATAACGGCCATGAAAATAAAACAAAAATCAGCCATCATTCTATCACCCCTCACTATGTGTTCTTTTATTCCTGTGGCCCTTTCAGGATCGTGCCCATGTTTCCACGGTCACACAGAGTCGTACTTTCATGGGGACAGAGCTGTATGAGCTGCTGCTTTGACTTTGCACCATGAAGTTTTGTTTTCCTTCTGCTCAGGGCCTTCAGCTGAGCTTGCCCTATCTGTGGGAGGCCATGTCCAGAGGCCCTGTTGTAATTTACTTTCTCGCTTTCCCGCAATGGCTCACTCGATGACTCGATACTTTTCCATTTTAAATCCTGACAAGTCACGCACATCTCTGGGACTGCAGCTTCCTGGCCCTCAGGCAGCTAGATCCTCAGGCGAGATCATTGGGTTAAGCCATAGGGACATTTTCATGGCTTTTGATCTGTACTGTCCACTTGTGGGAAGGATGCTTTTTTGAATCTGATGGACCACTTTGATCTGACGCTGTTTTCTCCTGCCAGCTCGCTCTGATAAGGTTCAGAGAATACTTTGTATTTGATGGAGTCAGATTCGGGCCTGAAATGTGTTTTCTGCGTAACAGCAAGATGGGACCCAGCGATGTAGCCTGGCTTTTGGGTACTCACCTTTCCTCAAAGATGCCATCTGCCTGGAGTGAGAATGTGCTATGACACACAGGTGCCCCTGGGGACACCGTTGTGGCAGTGGCAGGCATTAATGAGCAAGCATAAGGGACCGCTCCCTGGGAGCGCTCCCTCTGAAGCCATTGCCACTGTTGGCAGCACAGGAAACAGAAGGGCCCTTTCTCTGGTCTGGGCAGCCTGGGCCCCTTTGTGCTTCTGCTCAGGAGAGGCCCAGAACCACCACCACTGCCCAGCCATGCTCAGGACCCTCGGGCTGGCCCTGCTGCCTCTGCTCAGCACTGTCGGCTCCAGCCAGGCCAGCGGCTTCACAGGTGAGGGATCTGGGCTCGGTGGTGCTGGAAGAGGGGGTTCCTGGAAGCAGGTCTCGGTGGGTAAGGATGGCAGCCCTGCTGAACGCTGGGCAGGCAAGGACACTTCTGCTCTGAGAGGTAGCATCTGTTCCTTTTCACCAGACCTTCTTGTAACCACAAAAGAGGTGGCGTGTTTGCCTCTGAATCACCTGGGGGGTCTGTGGGGTTCAAATGCAGAATCTAATTCACTGGGTCTGGGTGGGGCTTGGAGCTGTGCATTTCTGCTGGTCGTGTGGGTGGTGCCGGCCCACGGGCCACACTGAGAGGAGACACAGCATTGAGGTCTCCGGACCCTGGTGTCCTCAACTTACAGAGAAGGAGATGGAGGCCCACATGGTCAGGAATTTGACCAAGGCCACACAGTGGCTGAGGGCAGAGTTTCCACCAGGGCAGTCCTGATGGGGAGGCAGCATCATGAAGTGGGCTTCTGTCCATCTGTCCCTCAATTGAGCTCTGCGGTAAATGAGGACCAAAGTGGCCGGTGGGGGTGGGGGGTGAGGAGCTGATCGAGGGTACCTGTCCAAAGCCTTTGTGAGGAACATGGTCTGCTGCTAAAAAAAAATCCCCAAAAAAACAAATTGAATTTCTGAAACCCCAGATTCTGGGATTGATATCTGAAAACTTTTGAATCATTTTACTCCTGAAAGCTATCTTATTCAGTTGGGAACTCAAACAGATCTATTTTGTTCCTGTAATTAACTTCAGTTTTGTTCCTGTTTAAAGTTTTTTCACCCATAAGTAGGATTTTGGTTCCATTGTGATTGTTTTCCCTTGATGTTTCCTTTGGAATGGGTCACATGTGAGCCACACAGCTCAGTGGCAGAATATGTGGAACTAGCGCGAAGCTAAAGGAGATGTCTCGTGAACCCCAGCTGCACACATGAGGCCATGGGGAACAGAAGCTCAGGGTCGCTCCTCTATGTGGTCTAGCTTACTTACTGGGTACTGCCTTTACAGGAATTATTTCAGTTAATTCTACAACTCAGGGCACAGCTAGTACTTTTTTTGTTTTGTTTTGTTTTGTTTTTTTACAGGGACAGAGAGAGAGTCAGAGTGAGGAATAGACAGGGATAGACAGACAGGAATGGAGAGAGATGAGAAGCATCAATCATCAGTTTTTTCATCGCGACACCTTAGTTGTTCATTGACTGCTTTCTCATATGTGCCCTGAACGCGGGCCTTCAGCAGACCGAGTAAACTCTTGCTCGAGCCAGTGACCTTGGGTCCAAGCTGGTGAGCTTTTTGCTCAAGCTAGATGAGCCCGCATTCAAGCAGGTGACCTCGGGGTCTCAAACCTGGGCCCTCTGCATCCCAGTCCAACACTCTATCCACTGTGCCACCGCCTGGTCAGGCCATAGCTAGTACTTTACAAATGACAAGACTGGGGCACTGGAAGGGCTTGAAACAGGTTCAGAATCATACAGCTGGTATTTGTAAAGCTGGTGTGAACAGGGCCCAGGCTGATTTTGGAGTGTGAAGATGTCCCACCTCTGAGACTGGAACCCAGGACCGCAACTTCCATGCTGATGGCTCATGAAGGGGTTTACTGAATGGCAGGATCTGCTAAGAAGTCAGGTTTGGAGATGACCCAGCAGTCTCTGGGAGTATATAAAAAAAAAACAAAAAAAAAACAAGTTGCTCCCAAGTGCGGTTTCACAGGAGATGTGTGTGTGTGTGTGTGTGTGTGTGTGTGTGCGTGCATGTGTGGTGTGTGTGCTAATGGTCAGCTAAGACCTTGTCACAATCAGATGGGAACTGGTGACTCTCTAGAGACAGGGATGTGTAACCTTCATTAGTGGTTGGCATCTCGTCTTAGGTTTAGGTGAAAAACAAAATCTAGGTTCATTGTGCCAAACTCTCCATGCAGGATGTCCTTGCACTACGTCTTATTACAGATCACTCAAACTTTCACAGTGGTCACTGTCCCCAGTTCTTCATCCAAGTCACTGGTAAACTTCGGACCAAATAACCCTGGTCTCGGAGGCTGATTTCTCCTGCTTCACCCACATAATGAGGGGCTTCCCATTCCTTCCCAAAGCTTATTATAACCCACCCCTTAGGTGGAGATGGGCAACAGGTGTCTCTATTCCCAGAGGCCCTGCCACCTGCCGTGGCGATGGGGAGGCAGCCAAGTGGCTCACATGGCTGTGGGTGGGCTCGTTCTGGGGTTGGGGAATTTCAGCACTGTGTTCAGCCCAGAGTAAGGCTGTGGGCTTTCTCACCAGCACGGGCTCAGACCATTTATCCTGGGAACCACTGACTCCCCGAGTCTCACTTTCTGCTGCGAGGCCAAAGAAAGGAGCCTTCAGGGGTGTTGCCTGGTGTTGGGGATGAAGATGATTCCTGCTGTCAGCCTGAGTTCCTCCCCAGACACCCAGCTTCTCACTGAGGGTTGTACACTATGCAATTGGGTGCTTCCCCATTGGCTGTGCAGTTTCATCAAGCGTGGAGCTCAGAGATTGAGAATCTGAAAATGTGAAGTATTGATATGTTCAGACCATGTATCCATCCTGCACTGAGAGCCCCAAGTGCAGAGACTCGGTGCTAGCTGCATGGGTTCCCGGGAGCTGCCTAGACAAAGTACCACAGGCTGGGGGCTTAGATAGCAGGATTCTTCCCTCAGTTCTAGAGTCCAGGACTCTGAGATCAAAGTGACAGCAGGGCTGGATCCTCCTGATGGCTATGAGAGAAACTCTGTCCCATCCTCAACCCCCACTCCTGCTGGCTTCCTGGCAACCTAGGGGTTCTGTGGCTCATAGAAGTATCACCTCAATCTCTGCCTTCATCATTACACGGCTTCCCTGTGTGCATTCCAGTCTCTGTGTCCAAATGTCTTCTTGTATAAGGATACCTGTCCTATTGGATGGGGGCCACCTTATTCTAATATAACCTCATCTTAACTAATTATATCTGCAAAACCCCTATTTCTATTGATAGTTAAGGTCACATTGTAAAACACCGAGAGTGAGGACTTCAACATACGCCTTTTGGGTGGATGGGGGATGTAATTCAGCCCGTAACAGTCCCTGCAATGTGAGACAACAGAAGCCCCTCGGGCAGACTGGATACCCCAGGTGCCACAGGGTCCATGACAAAGAGGCACAGGGTTGGTGATGGTAGTGGGTGCCTCAGGGTCAGAGAGCTGAGTGAGTGTGGTGATAAAGGGGCCGTGGGCACAGGAACCCGCAGTGTCATCCTACAGTGGGCACTATGCCCTCATTTATTGATGAAGACTAACACTTGGCCTGAACTTTACCATCTATGGCCCCTCACGTTTGCTTAAGATTTTTGTTTGTTTGTGTTCTATATCATTTCATAAAGGGATGTCATTGTCATCCGAGCCTGGTGCGTAGTAAGCCTTCAGATACAGTTCCTGTGGGATTGTTACTGATGCGTTTCCCATGTGACAAAATGTGGCTCATGGAGACCGAGACATGCACTAGATTCTCTGGTGGCAGAATCACAGAGCACAGAGTAGAAAAGGGGACCTGAGCCCTGGAAGTCTGGCTCCCTTGTGTCTCTGTGCACCCCGGAGTTGTGGGCAGTGTGGTGTGTCCTGGTGGCAGGTCCACATTCTGTGCAGGCGGGTTTCTTCGTGGGCAGGTCTCTGTTTCCGCTTTATCCCTTCCAGCTTATGTTGCTGCCCTGACTTCTCAGCGGGCAGGTGGGCAGGTTCTGAGGGTTTGCACAGGGTCAGGGGTCTTGCTTCATTTGCTCCTGCGGAAGTGAAGACTTCAATTTTATTCTGGTGCTTGCTCTCTCTTTGGTTCCTCTGTTCTCCTTCCCCCTTTGCAGAGAAAGGCTTGTCCTTGCTGAGCTACCAGCTGTGCAACTACAGCATGACCCAAAATGTCCAGAAAGTGGAGGCGGTCCGGATGTCCCATGTGACCTATGCCCCTTGTGGCGGTTGGATTCCGTGGAGGCGGTGCCCTAAGACCATTTACAAGACCCGATACCTGGCAGTGGATGTCCCTGAATCCAGAAATGTGACCGACTGCTGCGAGGGCTATGAGCAGCTGGGTCTCTACTGCGTCCTACGTGAGTCCAGGGCCGCGGGCGGGCTGCAGGACACTCCTCCATTTCCTTCTCCCTGGGAATCCTGATGAGTCTTGGGATAGTCATCATTCACATCCCTTAGCACTGAACTTAGTAGATCCTTCTGGAATGCTGGTTTTCAACTTTGAGCATCAGGAGCATCTGGAGGGCTTGTCCAAGCACAGATCATGGGCCCCACCCCTGGGCTCCAGTAAGTAGGTCAGGGGTGAAGTACCAGTTCCCAGGTGGTGCTGGTGCTGCTCACTCGAGGGCCCCAGTTTGAGAACCATTGTTCTGGAGCAGTGGTTTTCAGACCTGATTGCACACTGAAGGCCCCTGGGCAGCTTTGAAAATGCTGATGCCTGTGTCCTGCCTACAGAAATTGTGATGGAGTTGGTCCGGGGCATAGGTTAGGCATTGGGATGATCTTTTTTTTAAATTAAGTGAGAACAGGGGAGGCAGAGAGTCAGACTTTCACATGTGCCCCAACTGGCATCTACCTGGCAAGCTCCCTATGGGGGGGGGTGCTCTTCCCATCTGGGGCATTGCTCCATTGCTAGGCAACTGAGATATTTTTAGCACCTGGGCCAACTCCATCGAATCAGTTGAGCTATGGCTGCAGGGGTGGGGAGAAGAGGGGGAGAAAGGGGAGGATGGAGAAGCAGGTGGTCACCCCTCCTGTGTGCCCTGACTGGAAATCAAACCCAGGACATCCACAGAGTGGACCGACGTTCTACCACTGAGCCAACTAGCCAGGGTCAGGCATTGGGATGATTTTAAAGCTCCCTAAGCACTAACCTGTGGCTGAGTTTGAGAACCAATTTTGTCATCTCTTCTGTGTTAGCAGTCATCCTTTTCTTTTTAAAAGTTGCAGTGGATGCTTTCTTTATCTGAAATCCTAATCTGAACTCCACTATGTGAAAGAGATGGAAGAAGCCCCTTCATAACCCCTCTGAACTGCTTAGAGGCCCCTAAGTCCTGTCATTCCTCCAGTGTGGTTTGGAAGATGCTGGGCATGGTTACCAGGGTGATCAGTGTGGCTATGCCAGACCTGTGTCTGAGGCCAGGTGGGTTGTGCTGTGTGAGGGTTCAGAGCTCAGCCTCTCGATATGAAGGGAACTTTCCAGAAGACCTCATTCAGGGGAAAGAGTGCATATGTGAGTGTGTGGGTAGTGGTGATTGTTACATTTGAGTCAATACCAGATCTCAGATGAGTTTCTGAGCAGTCAGATGGTCCCCCTGTCCCCACCCTGTCATAGAGGAGAAGTGAGAAGGATGTGACTCTGATGAATGTCAACAGGGTCATCCCAAGCTGTGAGGGCGGCTGCCCCCAGAGTACAGAAAGTTCCAGGTCAGGGAGCCATGAGGGGCATCTCACGTGACCCACACCTGGGGCACGAGCAAGTACAGCATCGGCTAGGGTGTGTGGACATTGCACATCAGGGGTACTGACCTCCTCCCCACACCTGGGGCCCAGGATGCAGTCTTGTGTCCTGCAGACCCTGCAGAAGGCTGCGTGGGCTTGGCTCGCTGAGTCATCCTGTGCCTGCCTTCCTCAGGTCCCCTAAACAACTCAACAACCAATGATTTAAAATAGAAAGAGTGTTATGAGGACACATGTAATATTTCTTTTAGCCTAAATGACTTGTTCATTTTTTTTAAATTCAGCATTAGGAACACAATGGTAACTCCTACACTATTTTATTTAAAAATTATCTTCTTACTATAATTTTACATATAAATACATGAGCCATGCAGAAAATATGGAAACAGAGAAGAATCTTCCAGAGGACAGGGATGCCTGCCACCTTCTACAGACCCCGTTTAGAGGGCCAGGCACAGAGATGTCCTGAGGGCTCAGGGTTGCATATTAAAATACCAGTATCACTAACGCTGCCACCACCCATAAAAACCAGACAGGGCTGGCTGACCGCAGGGCCCATGGCTTGGTGACATTGTATATTCATGTTGTTTTTCTAAAGGGCACTTGAAGGAAGGAGCTGTCCCCTGCAGGACCTGCCCAGGTGCTGGGTAAAAGGAGTCCCTTCCTATTCTGACACTAGCCCCCTCTCCGCTCTCCCTGTCTTCAAGGGCCATGTGCACAAAGGGGCGACCAGCTGAGCTGCTGCTCCTGCCCTGGGAGCCCCTCTCTTCCCGGGGGATGGAGGCTCCCATTATTTATGGTGACCTTGGGGCCTGTGGCACCTTGGTACAATGCATTAGAATCCGGTGAAAGAAGGAAGGTGTGGCCCTGCTCTGTTTGTCTTCACCTGTGAAGGCCACACAGTCGGAGACATGCAAGTTGTTGTTGGGGCTAGTGAGGTCACAGGTCCAGTGGCCTAGGGGAGAACCCAGGATTGATTGGCTAAGCCACACCAGCCCCAGCATCAAAGGCTGACCTTTCTCTAAGGGCTGCTGTTCTGCTGAGCTAAACAAGTAAAGTCCCAAAGGAAGGTAGGGAGGTTGGTGTTCCTTCCCTGCCACCTGCTGCTCATCTTCTTTCCCCTCAACAAACCAGCTGCCAAGAAATGTTTCTCATGGGACATCGACCCCACTTCTAAAGTGTTAGCACTTTTAATCTGGAATTCACCTGGTGGGGGGAGGGTCAGAATATTCTAGTTAGAAAGTCCAGTGAGCAGGGCTGCTCTGGGAGTTAAGTAGGAATGCGGCTGGAGTAGGAGAGTGGGGATGTAGGCGGACACACTGAGCAATTCTTCCCACTTCCGTGCTCAGGGCCAGTGCATGGGCAGCTGGAGCTGCCCATGGTGAAAGCATTTACTCCACAGGTATTGGCAACATGGCCTTTTCCACACTGGTACAGATTCTTCAGGGCTTGACTGGTCAGAGCTCATTTAGAGAAGCCTGGTGACAGGCTGGATTTTTGGAACCTGAAGAGAGAATTCTCTGTAAGTGATGCCTCAACCTGCTAGTTGTTTTGCACAGAATAGGGCAGAAGCCAAACCCTGTATGTGGTAGCTATGGGGAGAGCCTGGGAATTTGGGGAGAACAGGAGGACTTCCAGGCCTCTTCCTGGGCGTGAGGTGACTTGTGTGTTCACAGCCTGGTGCTCTCAGCTCAGAGCCCTCATCTCTAGGCAGCAGCAAGGCCTCAGACTAACTTCCTTCTTTCCCCTCCCATTCAACAACCGATCCACTAAAAAGGGAAGAACGTTATGAGAACACAAGTGATGCCTTTCAGTCTAAATGACTTTCAATTTCTAAAAATACAGCATTTGAGATGCAATGATAGCTCATACATTATTTTCTTTAAATGTATCTTTGTACTAGCATTACAAAAACTAATAAATAAGTCACGCAGAAAATCCAAAAATATAGAAAAGAACACAGAGACATTATCCATAAGCCACCCCCCTCCCCAAGCATAGCCAACAGTGAACATTTTCTTCTATCTTCATTCAGAGCAGACATTTTGCAAAAGCATGGTCACCCTGTTTGAGATTTTTCTGTAACATGCTTTTACCATTTAGCAATGTATCTGGACTACGTTTCATATCAATAAATAATTGTCCTGAAGCATGATTCAATGGCCACATGGCATTACCTCATATGGATGTATCAGCATGAAGCAATCTCCTACCATTTAACATCTAGTTGCTTCCAAGTTTTCATTATTATAAATAATGCTGTGATGAGTGTCCAACAGTCCAAACACCACTATGCATATGCTGAGTTATTCCCTCAGATCCAAGTTGCAGGGGTAGAACTAACTGAGTGAGCATCTTAGCTGATGCTCACCACCTGCAGTGACACCCTGGTTCCCACTCAACCCATCCTCACCATGAGCCCATCATCATGATAGAGGACCCCACTGCACCTGGAGACTACCTCAAACTCCACATTCCTCCCAGGTTGAGATCAGGGCCTCTTTGGGGAAGGAAGACATCTGGGGAGGAGGCGAGAGTGGGAATGATATTCCAGAAGGATCCCATTTGAGTCCAGGAGACCTGAGTGCTGCTGCTCAGACAGAAATCTCTGGTGGTTAGTCCCCAGGAACCATGACTAAATTGGGTTGCCAGGCACTAGGCAGTCCTGTTTCATTATTTGTGTTAAGGTAATGGAAGGAGAAGGAGATTTCTGACTGTCTACAAAGTTAAAATTGTTGACTGTCCTTTTAGGCTCTCAGTGAGTACCAGCCCTGTGATAAGGAAGGGCTGGAGTTCCAGTAGTGGTCAGATCAAGATGAACTTGAAATTGAAAATATGTCTGTTGTGAACAGCCATTTTTGGGAGCTGGTTTTGCTTGGTGGTCTGTAATTTCTTTTCATTTAAATAAACCTTTCAGTTTAGAATAGTTTAGATTGACAGACAAGTTGCAAAGATGGTGGAGAGAGTTCTCCCATACCCTTCAATAGTGTCCCCTAGTGTTAGTGTCTTGTGTTACCATGGTTCACGTGTACCGCCCCCCTCCCCCCAGGAACTGACATGGTGCACTGCTGTTAGTTCAACTGAATACTTCATATGAATTTCACTTTTCTTTCTCCTGAAGTCATTTTTCTGTCCTGGAAGCCATCTCACATTTAGTCTCATGCCTCCTTAGCCCTGGGGCCTATGATTTTTATGATGGGGGAGAAAGCAAAAACCTTTGGGTCCTTGGTTAGTGATCCCACAGGGAGCCTGTCACTTCTGTCTCCGTGGCTCGCCCCAAAGCCAGTTTTTGTGTGGCAACTTCTCCAGGACTTCAGACATCAGAATGCCACTAGTTAGACCTGGCCATGGCCCTTGAGTGGATGCCCTGTGTGCCTCTACAAACTGCAGACAGAGCCTGACCAGGCGGTGGCGCAGTGGATAGAGCATCGGACTGGGATGCAGAGGACCCAGGTTCGAGACCCCAAGGTCGCCAGATTGAGCGTGGGCTCATCTGGTTTGAGCAAAAAGCCCACCAGCTTGAACCAAAGGTCGCTGGCTCCAGCAAGGGGTTACTCGGTCTGCTGAAGGTCCATGGTCAAGGCACATATGGGAAAGCAATCAATGAACAACTAAGGTGTTGCAACACGCAATGAAAAACTGATGATTGATGCTTCTCATCTCTCTCTGTTCCTGTCTGTCTGTCCCTGTCTATCCCTCTCTCTCTCTCTCTGAAAAAACAAACAAACAAAAAAACAAAAACAAACCGCAGACAGAATTGGTATCAGGAGGTACCCAGGTGTGATGCCTGAGCAGCTCACTCAGCTTTTATTGCTAACACCATTAACTGCTCATTGCTTTCTCCCCAGCCCTGAATCGGTCCTGGGAGTTTGCGTCAAGACCTGGGGTCTGCCCTAAGGTGGGACAGGAAGTGTCCACCTTGCCCTGTATTATGGATGCTGACTGCCCTGGACTTCAGAAATGCTGCCCCTTGTCATGGGGCCACCGCTGTGTGGCTCCCACACCCCAAGGTAGGACTGAGCCCTGCAGCAAAGGTGTCCAGTTAGGCAGTTGCCGATGGGCTGCGGCTGGCTCTGATCTGGTGAAGGCAGAGAGGGGAACAGTTTCCAGGAATACCAGCTGATGTCATGATGTCATGTGGGGCCTGTAGCTGTGTGCAAGGCACATCCCACTTCTGCTCAATGCAACGCCTCTGTCAAAATCTGGCCACTGATGTCTAAGAGAGAGAGGAATGCTCACAGGCACTCTGAGTGGGGAAGACATTTCTGGCAGAGCAGTGACTCCCCCAAGTGTCCCAAGTTCACCTGGGGAGCCCTAGAGCTCTGGGCGGCACTTATTGGAAGCTGACTGCCTCACAGTAAGAAAGTGTGCAGCTGCTCCTGAAACACCACAGGGACCCAAAATCCTGCTCACAGCACCTGCTTGGCAGGTCTGTAGCTCAGCCTTCAGGGCACGTCTGTCTGTCTGGTTTGGAAGGTTCTGGTCTTAACCATGGCTGCTCCCAGAACAGGTTGGTGAAGGTTCAGTGCTAGGGAAAAATAAATCATATATTGGCCTGACCTGTGGTGACGCAGTGGATAAAATGTCGACCTGGAAATGCTGAGGTTGCTGGTTCGAAACCCTGGTCAAGGCACATATGGGAGTTGATGCTTCCTGCTTCTCCCCCCTTTCTCTCTCTCTGTCTCTGTCTCTCTTCTCTCTCTCTCTCTCTCTCTCTCTCTCTCCTTTCTAAAATGAATAAATAAAATAAAAAAATAAAACAATTTAAAAAATCATATACAATGTGTATTATATATTCTAGTATTAGTATAGTATAAATAATGTAAAGTATTACGTATCACATATTAATGATGCTCTTTTGCTATATACATCACAGTATATATATTTTGTACACTATATATTGCAGACAGTATTATCTAGTATACATTATCTATAGTAATACCATATTTCCCCATGTATAAGATGCTCCCATGTATAAGATGTACCTTAATTTGAGGGCCCAAATTTGAAAAAAAAGTATCACTTAAAGTTATTGAACTCAATCAAGTTTTATTCATCATAAAATTCATACAACTCCTCATCACTGTCAAAACTCCCATCCACTAGCTTGTCCTCATCTGCGTCTGATGACTTATTATTGTCTTCATATATTACCTCGTCCTCAGTTCCATCTATGGCATTTGAAATGCCACAACCACTGTATAAGACATACCCAATTTTGCCTGACCAGGCGGTGGCGCAGTGGATAGAGTGTCGGACTGGGATGTGAAGGACCCAGGTTCGAGACTCTGAGGTTGCCAGCTTGAACTCAAGGTCTTTGGCTCGAGCAAGGGGTCAGTCGGTTTGCAGTAGCCCCCCAGTCAAGGCACATATGAGAAAGCAATCAATGAACAACTAAGGAGTCGCAAGAAAGAATTGATGTTTCTCATCTCTCTCCCTTCCTGTCTGTCTGTCCCTATCTGTCCCTCTCTCTGACTCTCTCTGTCTCTGCCACAAAAATAAAATAAAATAAAGAAAAATAAAATAAAATAAAATGAGACACACCCAGTTTTTGGACCCCAAATTTTTAGAAAAAGAGTGCGTCTTATACATGGAAAAATACGGTATGTTATTAATAGTACACGTAGGGTTATATATATGATAATGGAAGAGAAGTGTGGGACAGGAGGTGGGGGAAGTGTCCTACGCCAGCCAGGCTGCAGACCCTGATGTAAGAGGGGAAAAGCCAAAGGGCCAGCCTCCTGCCTTCCAGGCCTCCTGTTCCACTTCTCACCCCGGGGCCTCTGGTTGCCCCACCTGGTCCTGGATCTGTAACTGCATGTGCCTTCCTGCAGCTCCAGAGAGGACCCTGGTGAGTTCCTGGTACAACGTGACTGTCCTGGTGAAAATGAACTTCCAAGAGCTCCAGCAGGTGGACCCCAGGCTCCTGAACCACATGCGGCTGCTGCACTCTATGGTAGGTGACGGGATAGAGAGCCCCCAGGCACCCCTGCTGGCACACATGGGGGCCTGGTGGGGACTGGGAGTTGGGAGGGAGGTTCCACGAGTGACCCAGATTTGGGTCACTTCCCCACAGAACAGGTGGCACACACACTCACCTCGCTCTGGACTCTCCAGTAAAACGGCTTCTCCTTGACTGCCCCAGCTGGGGCGGGGGGAGGGTTTGTCTCCTCTGAGCTCACTGCTGACAGGGGAAGATGGCCCAACGGGCCAGTGAGAGCATGTCTCAGGAGCCAGATGGCCTGGGCTCAAATCCCATTGCTGTTACTCATCAGCTGTGTGGCCTTGGGCAAGTTACCTAACCTCTCTGTACCTTAGAGAACACTTCCATTGATTAGAAATAGTCATAATCCTATGGAGACAGTGGCTGTGAGGTTTAAACAGTACATGGAAAGAGCATAAAGAGATATTAGGCTGGAGTAGAAAGCATTCATATGAAAGAAAAAAGGGATCACTGAAGCTAAAAACATCAGATGTGCAACATAAGACCATGGCTTGACACCCAGCTCTGTAATTGCTGATCTACTTTTCTGTCATAAGCTGTGAGGGTGGGGACTGAAGGGCCAGGGGTTGACCAGTGTTTTCTTTTCGGGGGTGGCCATGACACAACACCATAGACTGAGGGGCTTACATAGCAGACATTTATGCTCCTGCAGGTCTGCAGGTGGAGACCTGAGGTCTAAGTGTGAGCAGGGCTGCTCTTTCTGAGGCTGTGAGGGAAGGGTCCCTTCCAAACCCCTCTTCTAGGCTTGTAGGTGGCTGTCTTCTCCTTGTGTCCCCACAACATTTCCTTCTATCAGCATCTGTCTCTGTGTCCAAATCTCTTCTTTGTGTAAGGACACCAGTCAGACTGGGCAAAGGCTCATCCGAATGACCTCATCTTAACTGATTACATCTGCAGGACCCTATTTCCAAATAAGGGCCTATTCAGAAGTCCTGGGGGTAGGACTCCAACATAAGGATTTATGGGGGGAGCACTCCGCAGTCCATGACAACTGGTGTTGCAGAAAAGTGTTTATAATATGGTTTGCAGGACTTTTACTGGGTTGGTGACAGAAATAAACTATTATAGAGGTTCTTTTCTGCAGACCAGAGTGGTGCGTGTGTAATGAACTCGAACTTCTCCAGGCCTCCGTGTCCCTGTCCTGTCTGACAAGGGCACTTTCTACTGGGTGATGTTCTGACTCTGGCCTCACAGGTCACCAGTGCCCTGAGGCCAGTGGATGCAGCGGTCTACCACCTGCACTCAGCCTGTGGGGATACTTCGACCACAGTGTCAAGGCTGTTGCTAGGCCTGCAGCAGCCGGTGCCCATGGCCAATGTCTCCGCATTGTTGGACAGCATTGTGAAGCGTGTCTATGAAGTGATCAACATCCAGGTGCAAGGTGGTGCTTTTCCTTGATCCTCTCCTTAGTGGTGGGGGGGGGGGGCAGGAGTGGGGCAACAATCTGCCAGGTAAGAGGAGGCTGACCCATTTTAGCTTATTCTGACCCAAACCAAGTTCAAACTCTAAGTGTAAACTCCTTCTCCCCCCCCACCCCACCCAGGTTTCTCCTCCCATTCAGGTGGGCACTGGCGAACAGATCCCAGAACAACACCAAAATTTCTTTCTTCAGTTCTCAGGCTCCTACACTTCCATGTTGTCTTTTCCCCAACCTCACCAAGAACATCCTTGTACCTAGAAGGCCTTGCAGGAGAATTTGTACAAAGTTGAATTTGGTAGAGCACACAGATGTGACCTTGTTTCTGAGAAAAATTACCTGATCATTCTTCTTTTCTTTTTTTTTCTTTTCTTGTCTTTCTTTTTCTTTCTCTTCTCCCTCCCTCCCTCTTTCCCTTCCTCCCTCCTTTCTCCTTCCTTCCTTCCTTCCTTCCTTCCTTCCTTCCTTCCTTCCTTCCTTCCTTCCTTCCTTCCTTTTTTCTCTCTCTCTTTCCTTCTTTTTTCTTTCTTTTGGGTCTATCTTAGAGGTCAGCAAACATTTTCTGAAAAGCGTAAAACAGTAAGTACTGCAAGTGGTGGGCCACGTGGCCGCTGTCTCAACTGCTGAGCTGCATGGGCATGGACGGAGCCGTGGACATGGCGTGAGCACATGACCAGCGGGATGTTCTTCCCCACAGCAGGTGGCAGCTGAGTTTCCGCTCCCTCTGGAGGTGGCTGCTCCTTCTGGTGCAGCTCCTTCTAAGACAGTGAAGGTCACATATAATGGTGCCAGGATCTGGATCATTTAATTCCCCTGAAAATCCACAGATGTTCTTGAGGACCAAACGAGCAGTACCGATAAGAGAAGTGCCTGTCTGGTCTGTCAAGGCCCTGGGCGGAGACCACAGGGGCGTACTGTAGGTGAACAAAGTGGGGTTGTACTGGCAGCGGTGAGAGAAGGCACATAATGGGGCGGGGCAGAGAAGGCACACGAGAAGGCAGATGGAATGTTATGGGACATGACCATTGACTGGGAGGTTTTGGAGGGGTGGCTTTGTGCTAGAGTGTATGCTGTCAGAAAGTGAGTGGGCATCTCAATAAACCTAGTTTATGGAGAGAGGCAAACTAGCCCAAAGATAAGCTATCAGTAGTAAAAAAGTAAGAGTCTCTCCTTTTGCCCAAGGGGGAAGGTGATATTTGGTGGATGACACGGTGGTCATTTTTTCTCTCTGGCTTTGCTGAAATTGTACAGGGGCATGGCTCTGTGTCACTTTATCCTGGTCGGGGAGTAGCCTTGTGTGTTCTGTGAGATTGTTTCTGTTGCTAGGATAGTGACAGGGCCCAGCTGAGAGTGACGGGCCACTTCCGAATATTGGGGCTGCTCTGCTCTCCATCTCAGGAGGAAAGGTGCCCACCCACCAGATAGATTATCGAGCGGGATGTTGGGCCCCACCATTTCTGACCCTTCAGACTCAATAAATCCCCAAAGTGATTCGCACAGGCAACAGCAGCCACCAATGCCCATTTGGCGGTTGCGGTGAGCACACCATATGTCCTGAGATGTGGGCCCAGGGGGCCTGCAGGCTTTCTCAGACAGGGCTGCAAGAGGTAGCTGGGGCCCACTGCCCAGGCCACTTCCTCAGCTAGTAGGACACATATTTGGAGGTTAATGAGAATGACCAGGTGGTTACAACTCACCTATTCTTCTTTTCAATAGACTTCAACGAATGTTTCTATGAGGAACTCAACGGCTGCCCTGAAAGGGAGCTATGTTTAAATGTGGAGGGCTCTTACCAGTGCGACCACCACCCAGAGCCACCGGCCTCATCTCCCCAGAAGCTGAACTGCACGTGTGAAGGTAAGATGGCGCAGGACTCGCTTAAGGAACCTTTTCAGGCTCAACGGCCCATCGACCACAGAGATCCTCTCTTCTTGCAAAGAGGGACCAGGGGGCTCAGGGGCAGAGAATAGTCCCCTAGTTCTGTAGATCGTTCTTAATCTCATATTGTTCTCTTCTCCCCTTCATCCTTTGATCAAACTGATGTTTGTTTATGTGCCACTCACTGTGTGAGATGCTGGTGCCAGAAACATGTATGGCTATATCATCATCTCTATGCCCAAGACACTTAGTGGAGAACATGCCAACTGCTGGCCAAGCGTGATGCATAGAAAGTGGTAGGATGCCCATGCAACTTATTGTTTAAATTGAGACACCTTTCAGAGTGGAAGGAGCCTGATTAATACTTACATTGAGACCAGGAATAATCTGGACCATCCCTGGGATTACTGATAAATTAGATGCAAAAGAGAAAGAGGGAGACGAGGCAGAATGTACACGTCTTACCTGAACAATGGAATAGATGGTGATTCCTGAATGAGTAGGGGGAAGACTAGGGTTATTATTATTATTATTATTATTATTGTAGTTTAAATTGAGAAGGGGTGGAAATTGAGTGGAGAGGCCAGGATGCTGCCTGAGCTGGATATTGGGTGCTGGAGCTCACAGGCAGGCAGAGCTGCATTTGGAAATCTGGGGCCATCCATGTCCAGGTGACATTGCACTATGGGCATGGTTGGGAGAAGTGAGGTGGCTCGGGGACTGTGGCTGAGGAGTCCCCCTATTTAGAAGTCAGTATAGGATGAGGGGCTTGCAAAGAGACTGAGAGAGGTGAGAAGGACAGTAGGAAAGAGGCCTTGGGAGTCTGTTCACAATGACGAGGCTCAGAAATCAAGCAGAACTTGGAGGAAGAGGAAGACTCCTAGGAAGTCTTTTTGAAAGATGGGTGATACCAAAGCAGGCTTGTGTACTGATGGGCAAGACCTAGCCAATTCTTGCAGCTCTGGAGCCCAGAAAATCTTTTTCTCTTCTGAGAAGCTGCTCTTGAACTTCTGCCCTCCCCTTAGGGCTTCCCCAGCTGGGGGTGATGGTCACCTGCAGCTGCTCCAATGGCTGGCCTGTGGTCAGGAGAGGTTCAGTGCCCACAGGCTGCAGGACTATCTGCAGGTGAGTGAGGCTGCAGGTGCAGCTGGGGAAGTGAGCAGGAGACACTCAGATGGAATCTTCTAGCTTTCATGAATAAGCAGGGAGGGTTTGGTTAGTCTGCATTCCTTCACTTAAGGGACACGTTTTAATGAGTGCTTACTATGTGCCAGGTACTGTGCCTACTATGCTAGGTGAAGAATAGAGCTCAGGGTAGACCCCAAGTCCATTCTTTTTTCCTTTGTGACAGAACTTAGATTGAGTTTTGTGTGGAAATGTGTCAGTTGAAAAGACTACATTTTCCTACCTCTCTTGTGTGGCCATGTGACTCATCTTAGCCAATGAGATGTAGCAGAAGTTTCCACGAGAGTCAGGAAGACTACTTATTAGTTACAGGCCTTGCTGAGACCAGGCGGGGCACAGGACTGTTATGGCCAAGGCCCCATTAGCCGTCTGAGCCACGTGGTGACCTTGAGGATAAGGCTAAGCAAAGACAGTGAGGGGGCCTGGGCAAGGAGTATACCTGATGGAGGTCAAATCCTGTTATGTGGGGTTTCCTATTAAATGGAGCAGTTGATCCTAATCCAGGTGACATAGGACAAGGCAGGGAGCAGGGAGGCACAATCGGGTAGGGTCCTGGGAGCAGGTGGCTGGTGGTGGGACAGCAGGTATGGTGGGGAGGTGTGTGTGCTGGACAAGCACCAGGCCTCCCTGAGGACAACTGGGCCCCAACCACAGGCCGGGAGGGCGTTGGCAGGAGAGGAGGCTGTAGGGTGGGACTTGGATGGACTGGGTACTTCTCTCATAGTTTGGCCTAGAGCAGATACCACGTATTCAATTTGGCCACTAAAACTGTCTCTTGTCATTGCAGACTCTGATTTATTACTTTAGCAACATTCTAGTAACAGTGGAAAGATAAGTCACCTCAACTCCCAATGCCCCCACAAACTGTTTTATTTTTCTCTGCTGCCTCCCAGGTTTTCTGCCTGATTTCAATCCTTCTATGTAGGCAGTTTTGTAGTTTGCCTTATTCGTCCACCATTATGTCATATAAAAGTTTCCAAGAAGCAACCTGGTCTTCATAATTCGAAATTTTCAATGGTTGAATAATAATGCTGTTGTATAGCTGTGATATAATGTTTTAGCTATTTGCCTCATGGGAGGCATTAAGGTGGCTTCTAACATTTTGCTATAAAAACTAGAACTTTCATTAACATTGTGAAGTGGGTATGAAGAATATTGTTATGATCATGTTCGAATCACTTAGTTTAATTTACATGTCCTGTCCCCTTTAAAGGGCCTTTCCTTTGTTCATAATAACACAGCATAGAGCTGCTTAGCACTTAAGTCACCCAGGCTCTGTAATAAGCACTCTTACAGTATCAATTTATTTAATCCTTAAAACAATGCCACCAGGCAACTGCCCCACAGTGCATCCCCCAGGGGCTGTGCCTCATCATAGGCATTGTGCTACCCCCTGGCCATGCTCCCCCATCTGTCAGGGCTTGACTAGAGCTCTAGAGCTGTGGGATGTTTCCTCTGGTGATCCAGAGCCCAACAGGATAATGAGTGCAAGGCCCTTACTGAGCCTTCTGGCTGTGCTGTGTGGGGGAGAGGGTGGAGGCTGCAGGAAGACACTGGGGAGGGGCTGGCTCCCAGCACCACTGGAGGACCCAGAGGGGTCTGGGGTCAGTCTTCATCTACTAGAATATTCTACCTCCCCCAGGATGAAGCTCCCCAGGGAAGGTCTCCTAGTCACTGCCAGTGAGTCCCGATACTTGGCAAATAATAGACATTCAACACATACTTGATATCAATGAATGAAAAGGGATACTTGAGTGATGGCTATTCCTTGTATTCCTTGGGTATCTGGAGGTTTGAATGGTACACCTACCAGCCCATTTCTAGCAACAAGACACTCCCCCACTATGCAGCTTACGATGTGGAGGGTCTAATTAGAGCTGTGCATTCCCTCCACGCACAACTGTGTCCATCCAGCTTTGCACAGATTGCCCTGCAGACCATCCTTAGATCTCCTTTGCTGTGGCCTTGGGTGTGGGGAGAGAATCCTGTCCATCATTGAGAATAGATTCAAATACAGTAATCTGAGAGAAACGTTAGACTCTATTTCTAGTTAGAGATGTCAGCAGCCAAACTCCACCATGCTGCCCAGGTACTGAGTTGTGAGATTCCTTCCAGTAAAGGTCCGCTCCACAGGTAAACACAAACGGGGAATGGCCCGCCCACCTTCACCCCTCATAGGGTAGAAAGGGAGGACCCAGCTTTGCCAGCTCCGACCCTTAGAGAGAATCCAGTGGTGTACTGCTCAGAGGAGCCCCACATGTTTTACATTTAGAAGATAACATAAATGAGCAATCTGCTGGAATGGCTGAGAGGTACAAACCCATGGAAAATACAGCGCAAAATTCACATGCTTTTCTTGTGAAAATTAGTCATTCAATTAATGACACACAAGGCAGCTGGATTCTTGCACAAAATAGAAACCGTAAAAATGTGCCCAGTTGGCAGTAATATTCCAGGAACACGTTCTGCTTTCAGGACAGAGTGGAACTGTATTCAAGGTCATCTTTACTCCCTCTGACATGGTCTGCTTCCCAGCTGGAACTGGACAGCTATTCTGCTCCATAGAGAAACGTCTCCTGTACTTGAGCTTGGCCAGGGCAGGACTGCCCTCTCGAGAGGCGGCCAGGCTGACAGGAAGTGGCCTCCCAAGTTCACTGGGGCCGAGACTCCTCACCCCTAAATGAATGCTCCAACTCTTGGCTTGTCAGGGTGACAAGTCCAAGGGACAAGGGAACAGCTTGACATGGGATATCCTGGGAAAGGCAGCATCCCCAACAGGTCCCTTCCTGCTTCACCAGTGACAGGTTAGAGCTGCCCAGGTGAAACAAGGCCTAGACCCACAGACACAGGAAATCCAATGTGCTTCCCCGAGATGAAGGTCAAGTTCCCGACTGAAGGACGGGAAGGGCCACATGGCAGCAGTGTCTGCCCACCATTGAGATCCAACAATTGGGTGTTATTTCTTAGGGCCACATTTTAAGAGGGCTGTCAAAATCCTAAAGGGCCAGTGAGAGCCAGGGTATCCTGGCTGATGAAGGACTAAAATCTGGGTTTGAGCATAAGGGCAGGCAGACTATTCCCAGTTGAGCACGTCTCATGCTCTGTTCTACAAGAGAAGGATTAGTGTGTCAGAAGCTGGCAGATTTTGCAGCAATACAAACTTTCCAAGTTGCTGTCCAGCCAACAACTGCCTTGAAAACTCGTTAGGGAAGACTGGGAGGTGGCCTCATCTACTATGGCTGCTGTAACAAAGCGCCACATGCCTGGTGGTATAAAACAGTGGGGAAAAGGGGAAAAAGAAAAAAGAAAGAAAGAAAGTGACCAGCTTAATTTAAAAAAAAGAATAAAACAACAGAAATGTATTCTGTCATAGTTCTGCAGGACAGAAGTCTGTAAGGGAGAGGTGAGTCATCTTCAAATACACTCTACCCCCTCCTCGTCCTGGGAGAGTTATCAGGGAACAGCAGGAGTTTAAGTAGAGGCTCCCAGTCCCATCTGAGTATGGCAGTGTGTGTGTGTGGGGGGGGGGGGGGGGGGGGGCGGGGCTCACCACTGTCGTGGCTGCCAGTCATTTATCTTTTCCACCTGCTTTGAGGGGGATCCCTAGGGGTTCACAGTAAGAAAGCATGCACACACAGGGCACCCCCACTTATAAAGGGAATTTCAGTACTCAGTTGGAGGAGGACACAGCAGAGCTGAGTCACAGAACTAGGGTGAGGCACTAAACGTGATTCTGAGCCTCTTGGCAGTCAAGGCAAAAAGGGAAATGGGTCGAATTAGACTTATTTTTATTTATTTATTTTTTACTGAAAGGAAGCCTACACACTTGTCTAGAAAACAATTTTTTCATGATACTAGAAAACATGTTTTATGTATCCTTACATAAAGGGCTTTGGGAAACCAGATTTTTAAAAAATTGTTTCTTTTTACTATAGTTTTGCAAAAAATTTTAAAAATATATCTTCATGGCTTGCTTTTTATAGAACTCAAATTTAGATGTAAAAATTATTGTGCCTAGACTGAGGACCAACCTATTTTTTATTTTTATTTATTTATTTTTTGAGGGGTATTTTTCCAAAGTTAGAAGTAGGGAGGCAGTCAGACAGACTCCTGCATGTGCCCGACTGGGATCCACTAGGGGGTGATGCTCTGTTGTGGCTGGAGCCTTTCTAGCACCTGAGGTAGAAGCCATGTAGCCATCCTCAGCGCCTGGGCCAACTTTGCTCCAATGGAACCTTGGCTGTGGGAGGGGAAGAGAGAGATAGAGAGAAAGGAGGGAGGGAAGAGTGGAGAAGCAGATGGACGCTTCTCCTATGTGCCCTGACTGGGAATCGAACCCAGGACTTCCACACACTGGGCCAATGCTCCACCGTTGAGCCAACCAGCCAGGGCCCCATGTTTTACATAATTCACATTACCTTGTTGTCTGCCAGAATTTTTCTTCCATAACAATATTTAATTATATTTGAATATTAAAATGTATATTAATTGTTATATTAGAGTATTATAAACTAGAGTGTTAAATTAGAGCATTTTTCCCTCAAACATGGACCTCAATATAAAAACATAAGAAGCCTCAGCCTGATTCCTGAATCTGGCTCCCTTTTTTAAAAATTTTTATCTCTCTGAAGTGAGAAGCAGGGAGGCAGAGAGACAGACTTGTGCACTCACCCGACTGGGATACAACAGACAAGCTCACTAGGGAGTGATGCTCTACCCATCTAGGGCATTGCTCCATTGAAACTTGAGCCATTCTAGTGCCTGAGGCAGAGGCCACGGAGCCATCCTCAGCATCTGGGCCAACTTTGCTCCAATGGAGCCTTGGTTGCAGGAGGGGAAGAAAGAAATAGAGAGAAAGGAGAGGGGGAAAGGTGGAGAAGCAGATGGGCGCTTCTCCTGTGTGCCCTGTCTGAGAATCGAACCCAAGACATCCACATGCCAGGCTGATGCTCTACCACTGAGCAAACTGGCTAGGACCTAGCTCCCTTTCTTAAAAGACACAGTCAGATTGGAGTAGGGCCCACTGTAAGTACCTAACTTTAAATTAGTTACCTCTTTAAAGACCCTGTCTCCCAATACAGTCACATTCTCATGTCCTGGGAGTTAAAATTTATGAATATTGGGGATACAATTTAGCCTGTGACACACCACAATGACCATAGCTGCAAAAACAACTGTGGTTGTTCCTGTGTCTTGGTTATTGTAATTTTTTATTTTAATTTAACTTTATTTTTTTACAGAGACAGAGAGAAAGTCAGAGTGAGGGATAGACAGGGACAGACAGATAGGAACGGAGAGATGAGAAGCATCAATCATTAGTTTTTCGTTGTGCATTGTGACACCTTAGTTGTTCATTGATTGCTTTCTCATATGTGCCTTGACCACGGGCCTTCAGCAGACCGAGTAACCCCTGGCTTGAGCCAGCGACCTTGGGTCCAAGCTGGTGAGCTTTTGCTCAAACCAGATGAGCCCACGCTCAAGCTGGCGACCTCGGGGTCTCAAACCTGGGTCTTCCGCATCCCAGTTCGACGCTCTATCCACTGCGCCACCGCCTGGTCAGGTATGTCTTGGCTATTGTAAAGAGTGCTGCAATGAATATTGAGGTGCAGAAATCGCTTTGAGGTAGTGTTTTATTTCCTTTGAATAAATACTCAGAGGTGGATTTCTGGACCGTAGGGCAGCTCTAGGTTTAATTCTTTGAGGAATCTCCATAGTGACTACACCAACAGTGCACAAGGGTCCCTTTTTTTCCACATCCTTGCCAGCACTTACCTCTTGTCTTTTTTTTTTTTTTTCTTTTTTCTTTTTTTTTTTTTTTTTTGCATTTTTCTAAAGTTGGAAACAGGGAGAGACAGTCAGACAGACTCCCGCATGCGCCCGGCCGGGATCCACCCGGCACGCCCACCATGGGGCGACGCTCTGCCCACCAGGGGGCGATGCTCTGCCCATCCTGGGCGTCGCCATGTTGCGACCAGAGCCACTCTAGCGCCTGGGGCAGAGGCCACAGAGCCATCCCCAGCGCCCGGGCCATCTTTGCTCCAATGGAGCCGTGGCTGCGGGAGGGGAAGAGAGAGACAGAGAGGAAGGCGCGGCGGAGGGGTGGAGAAGCAAATGGACGCTTCTCCTATGTGCCCTGGCCGGGAATCGAACCCGGGTCCTCCGCACGCTAGGCCGACGCTCTACCTCTGAGCCAACCGGCCAGGGCACCTCTTGTCTTTTTGACAACAGCCATTCTGACAAGTTCGAGGGGATGTCTCACTGTGGTTTTGATTTGTATTTCCCTTACGAGCAGTGATGCTGAACGTCCTTTCATGGGCTTGCTGCCATCTGCATGTCTTCTTTAGGAAATGTCTATTCAGATTTTTGGCCCATTTTGTGATTAGATTATTTGATTTTTGCTATTAAGTTGTGTAAGTTCCATACTTATTTTGAATACTAACACCTTATCAAGTGTATGATGTGCAAACATCTCCCATTGTGTAGGTTGCCCTTTCGTCTTATTGATGGTCTCCTTTTTCCGTGCAGAAGCATTTTGGTTTGTGCAGTCTCACTGGCTGACTTTTACTTTTGCTGCCTCTCTCTGGCGTTCTCCATATCTTCCCTTTCTGTGCATTCATAGATGGACCTCCCATCACAGACTACATGGTCCTCAGTGTCACCAGCAACAGCTTTCAAGTGTCCTGGAGTTTGAATTCCACCCAGAACCACACCTTTCACGTGCAGGTTTACAGAGGTGAGGGGCTGCTCAGGAGTGCCAGGACCCAGGGGATAACCCTGGAGGTGACTGGGCTAGAGGCCGGAGTGCTGTACAGGGTGAAGACCAGCTACCAGGCGTGTAGGACCAACATCACCACCATGCTGACAGTCAGAACAGGTAAGCCACTCATCTGAACACCACGTGGTGCCTGTGAGCTGGTCTTTCTATTCTGGTTCTGTTGGCCTCAGAGATTCAAATTGTGGCTCTTCTTATAACCAAGTGGGGCAGGCATCAACCAGGCCCCACTGTCCTAAAGGGGCCGTGGGTGCTCCGTGTCCTCTGAGCAGTGTCATGCTGGTCATAGCCATCACAAGGTCCCTCGCTCCCCTCCACAGCGTCCTGCCGGGGCTGAGTCCGAGGGCTGAGGTGTTGAGGGATCCATAGGGACCCCGCCTTTCTATAGTTTGAAGGACTTGTAAAGGAGTCAGATAAAGTGATGCAAAGGCTGGTGGTGATTTGCACACCTTGAAAGACTGTCTCACTGAACTCCACAGGGCTGAGTGTGTATAACTTCCCCAAACCAAAACCTGAGCCACCACGCAAAATCCTCAGGAAGCATGCCTCATTTCCCATACTGTGTGCTTGACAAGCTAATACCATGTCCACCGTATTGGTGCTGTGAAAGAACTTTATCCTCCAAACTAGCTCAGTGAATGAACTGGGAATTCTCGTGTCCAGAAGGCAGCTGGCATAGCCCATGTGACTCTACCAGGTGACTGACTTTTGTCCTGCTCCATGATTTGAGTTCCCCTTTGCCTGGTCATAGTGACACCTGGGCAGTGTAAGCCTCAATCTATTTTTTTTTATTCAATGAGAAGGGGGGAGGCAAAGAGACAGACTCACACATGCTCCCCTACCAGGATCCACCCAGCAAGCCCACTAGGAGGTGATGCTTTGCCCATGTGGGGCTTTGCTCCATTCATTGCTAAGCAACCAAGCTCTTCTTAGCGCCTGAGGTGGAGGCCAGCCATCCTTAGGGCTTGGGGCTAACTTGCAAGTTGGGGAGAGAAAGAGAGAGAAAGAGGGAGAGAATCAAGAGAGGGATGGATGGAGAAGCAGATGGGTGTGTTTCCTGTGTGCCCTGACCAGGACATCCACACGTTGGACTGATGCGCTACCACTGAGCCAACTGGCCATGGCCTTTTTTTTTTTCTTTCTCCTGTAAGTCTAGGCTTTAGGAAAAATATTGACAGAAAATTGCATAATATTGCATCACTGGATTTTAGTTACTTTGCATGATTGTCTGTCTCAGATGCCCGTGTGTTTGGAGTCATGGTGAGGATCCTGAACCGCACAATGACCGAGCCGCTGCTGAACCACAGCAGCCCCGAGTACCAGGACTTTTCCCAGCAACTTCTGCATGAGGTAAAGCTGAGGGCAGGCCCAGTAAGCTCCCCCAATGCTCCAAGCAAGGGACCTACACAAGCCATTACTCTCCAGTTATAGGGGACTTAATCTAGATTTGGGGCCAAAGCATCTTTGAAATATGCCTTTGGTTCAAATGGACTACACCACTTGACCCACAGCTGGGTCCTCTGTTGAACTTCTATCCAGGGAACCCGGGGGTCTATCTCCCCATCGGGGGGCAGCTTCACTGAGGGGGCGCTTACCAGTGATCAGACACCCATTCCTCCGTGTGGCTAAAGGGGGAGCCAGGCCAGTGCAAACACTATCTGTCCTCAGATGATGAATTGGAGAAAATAACTTGATAAATTTTCAAGAACTGTGGAAGTTCTAAGATTTTACTCTTCTTGAAAACTCATGAGTTAGCCTCTTTCTGTTGCTGGTGCTGGAAGCAGGCCTGAAATGCCTGGGTCAGGCAAAGGACTTAATTATAGTACAGCGGGTGGTTTGGCCATTATATTGGTGCCAGTTTCACATGGTTGCCAGGTTCCATGGGGTTGACTCAGAGGGACCCAGGTTGATGATGCACACAGTAGGTCTGAACATAGCAGAGGAGTCCCCAAGCTTAGGGAACCTGAACATTTATAATGGGCTGTGAGCAAAATTGCCTAAACCTTACTCTATAGAGAGACATTACTTTATTACATCAGAGAGTGAACAACATATCTGCCCTTGCTCTGGAGGGGCCACGATCTCTCTCCCTCAAGGCCTTGGAAAGATATTCTGGAACAAAAGGGTAGTTAGTACTTCTATTTGAAAAATGTGTAGGAATATGAGAGCTCAAAAGAGGGCTGTCTCTCCACATTCATCTACAGGGAAGGCTGACCCTGAGCCCCTGGCTCTGCTCATGTTTCCTGGCAGATACAGCCCTGTGAGTCGGGAACAGCACCAAATAACCACGAGGTTGTTCCTCAGCAGTCCCCCTTGATCAATAATCCATGCATCAGTCAATCCAACAGTCCGTTGTCTCTCACACAAATTGCCATCCTACCGATTTCCAGGGCACCCAGAGTGTGTTGTGTGTCTCATGCTCCACAATAGGGGGCCTGACTGAGTAGTCACTTTGTGTTCTCATAAATGCACAGTCTGCTGTCCCAGGGGAAGCCGTGTTGGAGGGCGGTGAACCTGGGAGTGTGTCTGCTTGCCCTAAAAGACTGATTGCTGAGTGTCTCTTCTTAGTCATGAAGAGAGCAAAGGATTCTGTCTCACCTGTCAGCCACACCCGAGGTCCTGATTAACAGTTTTGAAGGTGTTGATGGAAAATTGGCTCTAACAAGTGGTGTTGCCTCTCCTTGGCCAGGTGGAAAGTGCCCTTCCACCAGCAGCATCTGACTTGCACAGAAGGGGGAAGCTGAGGCTGCAGATCATGTCCCTCCAGGCCGGAAGCGTGGTCGTGAAGCTCAAAGTGACGGTGCAGGACCCCGAGTTCCCAGTGGGTGTCTCCACGCTGGCCCCCATGCTCCCACGGCTGTGGGCGAGCAGAGTGTTTCAGATCGATCAGAGGGGGACGCTAGTGCAAGGTAGGGGCATTCCCCCATTACCCGAGTGTACCCACCAAGATGCCCCCTACTGTCCATACTACAGTATTTCAGGTCAACATTAACTTTATTCCAAAAGATAGATAAGGTAAATGAAATTTGAATCCTTATTCTGTATTTCTCTGCGGAAACCGGGGACTAGGTCCACAGCCCCAAAACTGTAAGCCCACCTGAGTCCCACACCTGCTGATCCAGAAGGGAAAAGTGATCCGAAGAGCCCAGGACCGGAAGACCTTGCTTCGGAGGTGTTTCTTGGCTGCCGCAGGCCCAGAGCTCAGGGTCAAACCAGGTTGGAGGGCCCACGAGGGGAAGAGGGCGAGAGCTTACTGTGGCTGTGTCAGGGCCCAAGCACCCAAGTGAACCTGGGCCCTAACATGCAGGTCTATTCCATTGGGCCTAATGTTATGTAATTTCACTTGGTGTTGCCTTGAGGCAGGAAATCACAAATCAGGGACAGGAAAAAGAGACCAAGAGATAGAGAGAGAGAGAGAGAGAGAGAGAGAGAGTTACAGAAACATATAAAAGACAGAGAGATGAGGAGAAGAGGGAGAGATAAAAAAGGGATTGAGTCAGAGATAGAGACAGAGATATCAAGAGACAGAGAGAGATGGGAAAGAGAGGACTGGGAAAGATGAGAGAGACAGAAATCTAGAGACAGAGTTAGAGATACATATATAGAGACAGAGTGGGCTGATATGTAAGGAAGGTTTTGTTTTTCAAACACAGAGATCAAGTTCCCTTGTGCAATAAGCACACCTGCAGTCTCTACATCAGCAGACTGAGGTCTGTAGGATGAGTGTCCCTCTGATGCCCCAGTGGAACTGGGCTCAAAACGAGCTGTCATCTCCTTTGACTCTGTCCTGTGCTGGCTTGCTGTTCCAACCTCCTTCTACCTAAAGATGCAGGGAAGGATGACAGTGCCACACCTCAAGTCATACCTGCCTGCTTAACCTGGAAGTAGCCCTGTCACTCAGCCCCTGGAGAAGGATGGCAGTGGCTCTCAGCCCCAGCGGGCACTGGGTGTGCTGTGGGCAGGGCTTCAGCTTGCGCCCCCAGGGCCCACCTGAGACCAGCTAGGAGCCATGTGCAGGGATCCAGCAGCCCTTTGGCACCACTTCCCACTGTCCTTGTGCCCCAGGGCTTAGGTTATTCCAGATCTTTGTCCAAAGATGCAGTGTGCTGAATGGTGGCCTCCAGAAGACATAGCACACAGAACGGCAAAAGGGACCTTATTTGGAAGAAGGATCTTTACAGATGTAATTAAGGTAGGATCTGAGATCATCCTGGATCAGGATGGCCCCTAAATCCAGTGGCAAACCAAATGTCCTTAGCAGAGATGAAGAGAAGACTCAGAGATAGAGAAGGCCACGTGAAGATGGAGTGGTGTGGCCACAAACTGAGGAATCCCTGAGCCTTGAGAAGCTGAGGAGGACCCCCGCCCACCCCAGGAGACTTCAGAGGGACTCCCCCCCCCCCCACACACACACCTGGAGTTTGGAATTTGGCCTCTAGAACTATGAGAGATGAATGTTGTTGTTTTAAGTCAGTTTAAAAGCTTGTGGTAATTTGGTATGCAGCCTCAGAAAGCTCAGAAGAGGAAGAGGCACCTTGCATTGCTGACACTCTAAGGTTCTCAGCACATCATTTTGAGGCATCCCCAGGAAGTTCCAGACGTCCCCTTGGAAGTGAATAGCCCAGAGAAGGCTTTCGCCCTGCAGGGTCCTGACAAACAGTGGGCTGTTTGCATAACGTTTTGGAGCAGAGGAGTCCCTGGGGGAAGGCCTCCCTGTGCAGGCAATTGCCCTTGGCCCTGGACCAGGAGGCCTTGGGCTGTTTATTGGCAAGAGTGGCGCCCTGCCTGTACAGTTTTCTGACCCAGTTACCACTGACTTCTGACACCAAAACCCTCAGGACAGTCCCTGGGCCGCAGCCTCCACAGGAGAGGGAGTGCAAGCCCGAGCCCACATGTGGGGAAGGCGGTGACCCCTCCCCAGAGTCCCCAACCTTGCAGGCCAGGAACAGGAGAAGAAGCACATTTATTTATTGCTGTTCTGCAGAAAATCAAAACAGAAAGAGCTCCTTTCCCCCGTAGCTCATGTGGAAATGACATTGTTGGCATTATCTGAGTATTGTTAGATCATCCGGGAGCACTTGCTGCCCATGAGTCACCGAGTCCCAACAGTGAGGAGGTCACGTTGTTCTGACCTCATCTTCTCCCTAAGGCCTGTCCATCCAGGGTCACTGGTGGCCACATGTCCGGGGTCTTCCTCTAGGAAGGTGTGTCCTGTGCTGGGAAGCCAGATGCTGAAGAGGCACTGGTCTTGCGAGCCACACCCTCGGGGGGCTGGCAGGTCCTGTCACTTTGCCATGAAGGAGGAAGCATGACATGGAAGGCAGTTCATGGTTTTGCCCAGGACAGGAAGGTTGTAATTGCAGTGCTGATGCTCGTTCACTATGGGACCCTGCACAAGTGACTTCACCTCCCTGGGCCTCGGTGTGCTCACCTGGGAAATGGGGAGATGACCACATATTTCACCTCTTTGGGTGGTTGAATACATGAAGGGTCAGTGCAGGGGTGGAATTTAGCACAGGGCCTGGCACACAGATGACAGACACACTTGGAGTTAACTCTTTCCTTTGAAAAACATTCACATCTTAGGTGAGTGAGTTCTCAGGCCTGGAAGGTCCTCCAGTGTTGCCTGGGTTCCCATGGGTCCTCCTCCTCGAGGGGCTCCTCCCTGCTGCCTCCCATCGCCCCTATCTCCTACCCCTGTCTCCCTGTCCCTTAAGATCTGCTCTCAGGAAGGATCATGCTGCTCAGTTGCTCTCAGTGCCAGTTCCCAACTGGGCTGCCACAGGACATTGCACGTGGACCCCTGTGCTTCAATGTTCTGTCAGCATTGCTCTGTGGGAGGGGTCCCGTGGTCTTCTGTCACCCCTGAAATCACCACAGTGCCACTGGGTAGCCACCTCCTCCTGCAAGCCTATCCATGCTCCCCAAAGCTTGCAGTGGGGGAAGGGATGTGAGCAGAAGGGAGCCTGGCCCTGGACTGTCACCGAGCACCCGGTCTGCTGGCATGAGCTTTCTTTCTTTACATTCGGTGGTGCTGCCTCTTGTCCAGCTTCTGCATGTGGTGCCATTAGAACCAGGTTCTCTGTGCCTGCCTTTCCCTTGGGTGTGAATCTGATGCCAGCACCCAGGGAATACAAGGGTTCTGGCTCACACTTCACCTCCGAAAGGCACCTGGGCCCCAGTGCGGGGCCTTGTGAGGAACCTGCCCCTTCCGGGACCCAGAGGTCCGGTCATTCCTGGGTAGGGGAGTCCTGTACTAGGAGTTGAAGCTTTGCAGTGATTATCCCCCTCTTGTGGGAGGTAGGCCACACCCTTGTCCCAGCTTCAGGACAGGCAGGAGCAGCATCCTATGGGGGCTACTCCCTGCGTCCTTTTCTGGCCAATTAAGGAGGTGAGAGACCACTCAGCAGCTCTGGTTGCTCCCAGACCTGCCTCCTCCCTCTGACCTGGAGAGCTGCCTGGCTTTGGGCTTTCATATAAGACCAAATAAAGCTGTGCCCGCCTTACTCGGGGTTGCTGGTGAGCCGTGTGCTGGGGGGAGCAAATGCTAGATGAGTCACCAGCACTAAAAATATCCACCAGGCGCTCTGCGGTTTGAGCCCAGATCTTCCAGGTCTTGACTGGGACTTTGCTCTCCTCGGGGTGCAGTCCCCCTCAGCACCCTGGAGCTACCTGTAGGCTGGAGGTCAGTCAGGGTTCCAGGAACATCTGGGGGACAGGCCAGCAGGGCCCGGGCTATAAAAGAGCCCTTGTCAGGGTGCACGTGTGTGTGTGTGTGTGTGTGTGTGTGTGTGTGTGTAGTGTTGCATCAGCTAATGAGTGAGCCCACTAATCTCTGGGGAGCTGCTTCCGTGAAGATCACATGCAGCAAAACTAAAAACCACAGAACGGGCCTCTGAGCACCCGTTTTCTGTGCTGCAGGGTTTTCTGCACACGAAACCAAACTCATCCCTTATCTTGACTTGAATCCCAACCAAGCCCGGCTCCTCTGGTGCACTGGGCATGGGTTGGGCACTCTGCCCCAGGCTCCAGGGATGGGGTGCAGAAGGGCCTGGCAGCCCACCCCCGCTTGGGGAAGCCAGTCCCTTCCTGGGCCCCAGTTTGCCTTGCTAGCAGAGGTGCCTCTGTTCGGAGCCACTAGTTCCCCTGGAGGGTAGGGGGATGGGACAAGTAGTGACCCAAAGAGCTGGGTCTGGGCTGCAGGATGGAATTCTAAGGGTGTGGGAAAGCTGATCCCAGCCCAGCTTCTCCCAGCCTGAAAAGCAGTTTGACATATTTATGCCTTAAGGTTTATCATACTTATTGCATGTAGCACTTCATTGATTAGTCATGTGTAAAATGCGTGAGACCATCAGATTCTTTCTTAAAGCAGGTTCGGGAGTAGGGGTGCTGGTCCTGGGGCAGGGGGCTCCCCAAAGAGGAGAGAGGAGAGGGCAGGAGGAAGAAAAGAAAATGATGTTCCTGAGGAATTGTGTTTCTCAGTTTGGCCCAATGCAAACCCTGTCTGCCCACTGTTGGGAAAGGCAGGGCTGGATCTGATGTGAGTGAACCAGGGCTGGGGGCCACCGTGGCATTTTACAGGGATGGGGTGCTTAGCATTATTTTTTTCCAAGTCAGAAAGGTCAGGGCTTCTTGGTGACATGAGTCTTTGGGACTTTTAGAGTCATTCACCAGAGGAAGTACTGAAGGGCCATTCCTGTCCATGTCAAGGAAAGCTCACGCTATGCTTACCTGGACATCCAGCTCAGTCATTTCCTATTTCTTTCTTAAAACACTAAATATTAGGGGGTGTTGACACCTCAAAGAGATAGGGTCTGGGAACAAAGAATAAACAAGGAAGAAGTATATTTACACCTGTGGGTGCTAATACCTTCACAAGTAATCTTTGTTCCCAAATCAGGCAGCCAATGGTGCAGGTCAGCACAGACAGGTGCTTAGCGGGTGGCCTTCGTTCAAGTTCAGGCTTCTAGGGGAGTGTCTGTGCAGGGCCTCCTCCCAAGGGTGCTGGACATCGTGGATACTTCACTCACTGCTGGCCTTCTCCTTTGGGCTATTCGTTGCAAAGATGGTGAGGAAGAAGTCTGTTCTGTCACCATTCATTTTTCTGAGCAGCCTCTGGCCTTTTTCTCTCTGGCTCCCATCTTGTTCCTCCCCCACCTGTCAGATTGGGACGAGTGTGCAGACACCCTGGAGCATGACTGCTCCCCCGCTGCCCAGTGCATCAACCTCGAGGGCTCCTACACCTGCCGCTGCCTAACGGCCAAGGACGCCAACCCCTCCCGAGCTGGCCGGGCCTGTGCAGGTGAGCCCTCCAACCCATCCTTTCCCCCAGCTCTGGGCCATGCCCCCACCCCGGGGACCTGGCTGTGGGGCAGAGCCCACTTCTACATCAGGCACATTGGACACAGTGACAAGGGCTCAGTATACTGTTAGGAACACACAGAAATGTTTTCATTTTAATTTCTTTTAAAATCAAAGGAAATAAATGAATATAATAATAGTGAATATCAACAATGAACACAATCTTTATACCAATGCAGTTTTATTTTCTTCTTTTTCCAAGTGAGAGGAGAGGAGACAGAGAAGCAGTTTCCTTCCTGCATGCTCCCTGACAGGAATCCACCTGGCAACCCCCGTCTGGAGCAGATGCTCTGCCCATCTGGGGCCATGCTTGCAACTGAGCTATTTTTAGCACCTGAGGCAGAGGTTCCATGGAGCCATCCTCAGTGCCCGGGGCCAATGTGTTCTAGCCAATCAAGCCATGGCCACAGGAGGGGAAGAGAGAGAGAGGAAGAGAGAGAGAACAGGGAGGGGAAGGGATGGAGAAGCAGATGGTCACTTCTTATGTGTGCCGTGACTGGGAATCAAACCCAGGACATTCATACACTAGGACAACACTCGACCACTGAGCCAACTGGCCAGGACCATCCAGTGCAGTTTTAAAATATAAGTTTTCATTTTTTATGGAAGAAAGTGTTCATGAAAGTCATAATGCAGCCTCCAGGAGGGTGTCCCTGCCCAGGTGGCCTGGAGCCCAAGAGGCTGTAGAGACCCAGACAAGTGTGGAGAAGGCCCTAGTGAGGGGCCAGAAAACTACCCTGAATTTTTTCTGGGGCCAGTTCTAACTGATTGGTTGGGTCTAGCTGGAGAGCTGAGGTGAGAAGTAGAAGAGGCCCATATAGATGTGCAGTGTTGTCGGCCCTGGACGCAGTGGGCAGTGGGGGCGCTGCACCAACTCTGCCATCCCAGTGAAGGCCCCTGGGGAAGCAGTGGCAAATACCTGTCCCTGGAGAGGAGCTCTGCTCCTGCCCCCTTGTATACATGGCCCTGCCTCCTCACATCCACAGGCTTCTCTCCTCCCAGTCTTCTTGGTCCTGTGACATCCAGCAGGCCGATCAGTGGCCAGCATCAAGCTCCACCTTGAGCACACATTCTGGGAAAGTGCTCTGTCCCCTAGAGGCTGGTGGAATCATCTGAGGCCTGCCAGAGCCAAGCCCTGTGTCTGTGTCCTGGTTCTGCAGCCCCCCAGCAGGACCCCCATGCTTGAGGTCTCAGAATCCTCATTTATTACTGGGTGACGAGAGTTGCTTGGATGATGGCCACACTATATGTCAATAGTCACTACTTGAGGTCTACCTGGGGGCCTCTTGCTTGTGGGCGGCATCTGGTGGGCTTTGCTCAGATTTTTTGGCTCAGACACCCCATCTGAGAGTGGTTGTGTTCCAGCAGGTGACGTAATGAGGCTCATGGAAGGGACATTATCCCTGGTGACAGGGGTAACAGCCCCAGCTCTCATCACAGAAACAACAACCCTTGACCTGGAGACCCCTGCCTTGTCACCCAGCCCCAGGCACCCATGGGGCACCCCTGCAGAAGGCCAGGCCCAGACCCCAAGGCCCCCGCCCCAGAGAGGGGACAATGGCATAGTTGGGCAGCACAGGAACAGCACAGGGCAAGGCATGGAGGACAAGGCACCCAGCGAGACTCCAGGTCTGGGGACAGGCCAGTGGACGACCAGCACAACTTCCGAGCCAACCCACAGCTCCCTTCCTGGGGCCGCGGGTAGCCTGTTGGATCCCCCTGGATGGTTGCTAAGAAATTCTACCACAAAGCCATATACCACCCCGGATGAGAGCCCCACTAGCCACGTGTGGCACGCCAGCCTCCCCACGTGGGACACACCACCAGCACCTCTGGACCCCACATGGCCACAGAACACAGACTCTGAATCCTCCAGCGCCTCAGACTTGCCCTTGGCCTCCACCCCTGTGTCTCTGAAGACCTCGGCTTGTGGTAAGTGCCTGGAATGGTACGTCCTGGGGAACTGTGGAACCATGTGGTCAGAGTGAGTTCCAATGGCAAAGGCTCATACAACTGTCGAGTCAAAGACCTTCTAGGAACACTCAGGTGGATTTCTCCTTTTAAGGCTTGACACACCAGGCTACAGAGCAGCCCTGTCCCTGGGTGGCTGACTTCTGGTCTAGTTACGACCAGAACTTAGTCTCTGCATTCTTTCCAGCTCTTCCTCCCCCTCCTGAAGCCTCCTGTTTGCCAACAGCTGGGACAGGAATTCAGACATCTGGAGGAGACTGTGGGGCACATGTATCACCATAAGCACTGGGGCACAGCCCCCAGAGTGCTGGGCCTCCCAACATTTCTGCACCTCCTCAGCTGTGCTGACCCTGATTGTGCTGACCCCAGCAGCTCCACGTTCTACATTACATGTTGAGGGGTTAGTCATCAACAAGGTCCTTGGGTGACAGCTCGGGAGACAGGCAACAGCTCTGTGCAGGAGATGGTCACGCAGTGCCTGCTCCCATGGGGGAAACCATGTTGACATCTCTTTGAGCTCTCTGGATTGCATCCACGTAGAACTAGCTGTTAAATGCATTTCCTTTGCTGAGCTGTTCAGGCTCCAAGACTAAAATTGTTAAGCCCATGTAAATCAGTACTGCTGAGTGTGCCGGGGTCCTCCTATAAGAATGGCTCTAGCTACCAGCTGACTCCTTGGAAAGTCTGCCCAGGAGTTGAAGGGAACAGTGCCTCTGGAGGAGCTGCCCACACCTGGTCAAGAGGCCTTGGTTTGGGAAAGCCCAGGGAGTTCAGAGGCAGACATGAAACTGAAAGGTCAGGGGTGCTGTCCAAGGACTGTGTACCCATGGGCTCTGCTTGCAGCAAGGGGATGTCACAGGACTTCTCTGGGCTAGTGTCCCCTGAGGACGTCTTATGATCTGAGGAGTACATTTGATTTTAGCACTGGATGAATCTTCTCTTTTCCTCTCTGCTCAGAATGTTTGTTTTTAATCTCAGCATTTAATTCCTCTTCCCAGTTCCCTCCCCCATCAGAAGGGTCATGGTCTCCAACCTGACTAGCACCAGCTTTCGTGTGGCGTGGGTGGCAGATCTCACCCTGCACCCCACGTTCCTGCTCTCTCTGATGTCCACACGGAGCCACACTGTGCGCCTGGAGACCCAGAACACAAGTCTGCAGCTGTGGGGCCTGGAGCCCGGGGTCTTGCACCTGGTTGAGATAGTGGCCAAAGCATGTGGGAAAGAAAGTTCCAGGATACACCTGAAAGTGAGAACAGGTAATGGGGTTCAGAAACGTTCATCACCATTTGTTCTTAAAGGGAAGGAAAATGCATGAAAAAACATTTTCGGTGGGTTAAGGCTTGAAAGAGCTGGATGTATTTGTGGACTACTGGGTTTCCCTTTGCTTCTCAAATGTAGAAATATCTGTCTCATTTTATACTTGACTGGCATGGGACAGCCAGACAGAAGATGGCTCACTTCAGGAAAAAGTGTTGGGTAATGGTGGGCAAAGAGGTGGAGTGGCAAAGCGTTCTGGGCTCTTCCCACAAGGTCGGAGATGCTTGCTTACCTGGGTCCTCCATGCAGGAAGGTGGGGGTGGTGCAGGTCTGCGGAATATCACTTGTTCCTTTTGGCCACTCTCACACTCTGTAGACCTGGATTTGGTTTTCAGGAAGAATGACGATAGAGAGTTGGACACACAGAGTGTCCGTGAATGTCCCCTACCGCCCTGAGCCTGGGGCTGCAGAGTAAAAGGGATGGCAACAGAATTGAGCAAATCACATGTAGACTCTGAGTAGGTACAGCTGATTGGTGACCACAGTTACCTATGCAGATAAAATTCCCCTTTTTCTCCTCATTAGCATTTTTCACCCAGATAGTTTCTTGAATGTCTAACTTATCTGAACATCCATACAGGGGAACCAGGTGTTGCTGGTTAGTCCTCAAATCTCGAGTGGCTGTCCGGGGTTGATGGCAGTGGTTCTCAAAGGTGGGGTGCACACTCCTTGGGAAGTGCTTAACGTAACCTACAGGGATGCAGTCAGAAAAGCTGAGAATTTTTGTTTATTTGTTTTAAAGTCCTAATTAGCTATGGACTGGAAAATACAGGAGTTAGGTGATGTTTCTGTGCAAATTCATGGGAGCTGGAAAGGAGAGGTCACTGTCAGCTGGACAGTCAGGCAGGGCGACCCTGAGTCAGCATCGATCTGGCCTCTGAAGGTCTTGCCCACTGGAGGGAGGAGCTGCTGGTGCCTGAGGCGTATCCACCTCTGCTCTCCCCTGTGCACCTGTCCCACTCCTGACACTTTTATTATTTTTTTTAATAGACTTAATAAATTTTTATTAATGTTAATGGGATGACATTAATAATTCAGGGTACATATATTCAAAGAAAACATGTCTAGGTTATCTTGTCATTAAATTATGTTGCATAGCCCTGGCCGGTTGGCTCAGCGGTAGAGCGTCGGCCTAGCGTGCGGAGGACCCGGGTTCGATTCCCGGCCAGGGCACATAGGAGAAGCGCCCATTTGCTTCTCCACCCCTCCGCCGCGCTTTCCTCTCTGTCTCTCTCTTCCCCTCCCGCAGCCAAGGCTCCATTGGAGCAAAGATGGCCCGGGCGCTGGGCATGGCTCTGTGGCCTCTGCCTCAGGCGCTAGAGTGGCTCTGGTCGCAATATGGCGACGCCCAGGATGGGCAGAGCATCGCCCCCTGGGGGGCAGAGCACCGCCCCTGGTGGGCGTGCCGGGTGGATCCCAGTCGGGCGCATGCGGGAGTCTGTCTGACTGTCACTCCCTGTTTCCAGCTTCAGAAAAATGAAAAAAAAAAAAAAAAAAGAAAAAAAAAAATTATGTTGCATACCCCTCGCCCAGAGTCAGATTGTCCTCTGTCACCCTCTATCTAGTTTTCTCTGTGCCCCTCCCCCTCCCCCTAAATCTCTCCCTCCTTCCCTCCTGCGTCCTCCCTCCCCCCACCCCTGGTAACCACCACACTCTTGTCCATGTCTCTTAGTCTTGTTTTTATGTTCCACCAATGTATGGAATCATGTAGTTCTTGTTTTTTTCTGATTTACTTATTTCACTCCGTATAATGTTATCAAGATCCCACCATTTTGCTATAAATGATCTAATGTCATCATTTCTTATGGCTGAGTAGTATTCCATAGTGTATATGTGCCACATCTTCTTTATCCAATCTTCTATTGAAGGGCTTTTTGGTTGTTTCCATGTCTTGGCCACTGTGAACAGTGCTGCTATGAACATGGGGCTACATGTGTCTTTACGTATCAATGATTCTGAGGTTTTGGGGTATATACCCAGTAGAGGGATTGCTGGGTCATAAGGTAGTTCTATTTGCAGTTTTTTGAGGAACCACCATACTTTCCTCCATAGTGGTTGTACTACTTTACATTCCCACCAACGGTGAATGAGGGTTCCTTTTTCTCCACAGCCTCTCCAACATTTGTTATTACCCGTCTTGTTGATAATAGCTAATCTAACAGGGGTGAGGTGGTATCTCATTGTAGTCTTGATCTGCATTTCTCTAATAACTAATGAAGCTGAGCATCTTTTCATATATCTGTTGGCCATTTGTATTTCTTCCTGGGAGAAGTGTCTGTTCATGTCCTCTTCCCATTTTTTTATTGGATTGTTTGTTTGTTTGTTGTTGAGTTTTATGAGTTCTTTGTAAATTTTGGATATTAGGCCCTTATCTGAGCTGTCGTTTGAAAATATCAGTTCCCATTTAGTTGGCTGTCTGTTTATTTTGATATCAGTTTCTCTTGCTGAGCAAAAACTTTTAATTCTGATGTAGTCCCATTCATTTATCTTTGCCTTCACTTCTCTTGCCATTGGAGTCAAGTTCATAAAATGTTCTTTAAAACCCAGATCCATGAGTTTAGTACCTATGTCTTCTTCTATGTACTTTATTGTTTCAGATCTTATATTTAGGTCTTTGATCCATTTTGAATTAATTTTAGTACACGGGGACAGGCTGTAATCGAGTTTCATCCTTTTGCATGTGGCTTTCCAGTTCTCCCAACACCATTTGTTGAAGAGGCTTTCTTTTCTCCATTTTGTGTTGTTGGCCCCTTTATCAAAGATTATTTGACCATATATATGTGGTTTTATTTCTGGGTTTACTTCTATTCTGTTCCATTGGTCTGAGTGTCTATTTTTCTGCCAATACCATGCAGTTTTGATTATTGTGGCCCTATAATATAGTTTAAAGTCAGGTATTGTAATGCCCCCAGCTTCATTCTTTTTCCTTAGGATTGCTTTGGCTATTCGGGGTTTTTTATAGTTCCATATAAATCTGATGATTTTTTGTTCCATTTCTTTAAAAAATGTCATAGGAATTTTGATGGGAATTGCATTAAATTTATATATTACTTTGGGTAATATGGCCATTTTAATTATATTTATTCTTCCTATCCAAGAACAAGGAATATTTTTCCATCTCATTGTGTCTTTTTCTATTTCTCTTAGCAATGCCTTGTAGTTTTCTTTATATAGGTCCTTTATATTCTTTGTTATGTTTATTCCTAGGTATTTTATTTTTTTTGTTGCAATCGTGAAGGGGATTATTTTTTTGAGTTCATTTTCTAATATTTCATTGTTGGCATATAGAAAGGCTATGGACTTCTGTATGTTAATTTTGTATCCTGCGACCTTACTGTATTGGTTTATTGTTTCTAGTAATCTTTTTGTGGAGTCCTTTGGGTTTTCGATGTATAGGATCATATCATCAGCAAAAAGTGATACCTTTACTTCTTCTTTTCCGATATGGATGCCTTTTATTTCTTTGTCTTGTCTGATTGCTCTGGCCAGAACTTCTAGCACCACGTTAAATAAGAGTGGAGAGAGTGGACACCCCTGTCATGTTCCTGATTTAAGGTGGAAAGTCCTCAGTTTTACGCCATTTAATATGATGTTGGCTGATGGTTTATCATATATGGCCTTTATTATGTTGAGATATTTTCCTTCTATACCCATTTTGTTGAGAGTCTTAAACATAAAATTGTGTTGTATTTTATCAAAAGCCTTTTCTGCATCTATTGATAAGATCATGTGGTTTTTGTTCTTTGTTTTGTTGATATGGTGTATTACGTTAACTGTTTTACGTATGTTGAACCATCCTTGAGATTCTGGGATGAATCCCACTTGATCATGATGTATTATTTTTTTAATATGTTGTTGTATTCGATTTGCCAGTATTTTGTTTAGTATTTTAGCATCTGTATTCATTAGAGATATTGGTCTGTAGTTTTCTTTCTTTGTGCCCTCCTTGCCAGGTTTTGGTATGAGGGTTATGTTGGCCTCATAAAATGTGTTTGGAAGTATTGCTTCTTCTTCAATTTTTTGGAAGACTTTGAGTAGAATAGGAACCAAGTCTTCTTTGAATGTTTGATAGAATTCACTAGTATAACCATCTGGGCCTGGACTTTTATTTTTGGGGAGGTTTTTAATAGTTTTTTCTATTTCCTCCCTGCTGATTGGTCTGTTTAGGCTTTCTGCTTCTTCATGACTCAGTCTAGGAAGGTTGTATTGTTCTAGGAATTTATCCATTTCTTCTAGATTGTTGTATTTGGTGGCATATAGTTTTTCATAGTATTCTACAATAATTCTTTGTATATCTATGATGTCTGTGGTGATCTCTCCTTTTTCATTTTGGATTTTATTTATTTGAGTCCTGTGTCTTTTTTCCTTGGTGAGTCTTGCCAAGGGTTTGTCGATTTTGTTGATCTTTTCAAAGAACCAGCTCCTTGTTTTATTGATTTTTTCTATAGTTTTTCTGTTCTCTATTTCGTTTATTTCTGCTCTGATTTTTATTATCTCCTTTCTTCGGCTGGTTTTGGGTTGTCTTTGTTCTTCTTTTTCTAGTTCCTTAAGGTGTGAAGTTAAGTGGTTTACTTCGGCTCTCTCTTGCTTGTTCATATAGGCCTGAAGTGATATGAACTTTCCTCTTATTACTGCTTTTGCTGCATCCCAGAGATTCTGATATGTCGTATTTTCATTTTCATTTGTCTGTATATATCTTTTGATCTCTGCGCTTATTTCTTCTTTGACCCATTCATTTTTTAGAAGTATGTTGTTTAGTTTCCACAATTTTGTGGGGTTTTCCCCCTTTTTTTTACAGTTGAATTCTAGTTTCAAGGCTTTATGATCAGAAAATATGCTTGGCACAATTTCAATGTTTTTAAATTTGCTGATATTGTCTTTGTGGCCCAACATATGGTCAATTCTTGAGAATGTTCCATGTACACTGGAGAAAAATGTATTCTCTTTCACTTTGGGATGAAATGTCCTGTAGATGTCTATCATATCCAGTTGTTCTAGTATTTCATTTAAGGCCACTATATCTTTATTGATTCTCTGTTTCGATGACCGATCTAGAGCCATCAGCGGTGTATTGAGGTCTCCAAGTATGATTGTATTTTTGTCAGTTTTTGTTTTAAGGTCAATAAGTAGCTGTCTTATATATTTTGGTGCTCCTTGGTTTGGTGCATATATATTAAGGATTGTTATGTCTTCTTGATTCAGTGTCCCCTTAATCATTATGAAATGACCATTTTTGTCTCTGAGTACTTTTTCTGTCTTGTAGTCAGCATTATTAGATATGAGTATTGCTACACCTGCTTTTTTTTGGGTGTTGTTTGCTTGGAGTATTGTTTTCCAGCCTTTTACTTTGAATTTGTTTTTATCCTTGTTGCTTAGATGAGTTTCTTGTAGGCAGCATATAGTTGGATTTTCTTTTTTAATCCATTCTGCTACTCTGTGTCTTTTTATTGGTAAGTTTAATCCATTTACATTTAGTGTAATTATTGACACTTGTGGGTTCCCTATTGCCATTTTATAAATTGCTTTCTGTTAGTTTTGTATCTTGTTTTATTCTTCTCTTTTGTTTTTCTATCGTTTGTTTTTGTTTGTTTGTATTCCATACTTCTTTCCTCTGTTGCTACCTTTTTTAAGTCAAGTGTTTTTGTGGTGGTTTTTTCAAGGGTGGTTACCATTAAGTAATGAAAAGGGTACCTACCATATTCATTGTAGTACCCTTTCTTGTGAGTATTTCTGCACTTCATCGTCCTTTGCTACTATTAATCTTCATCCTTTCTCCCCTTTGTTTTTTCTTTTGTTGTCACAGTTTAAGTTTGGTTTTATTGTTTTCTTGGTGGAGCTGTTACTTGTGGTTATGTTTTCTTTTGTTCTTTGAATCTGGTTGGAAAACCCCCTTTAGTATTTCCTGGAGTGGGGGCTTTCTGATGATAAATTCTCTCATCTTTTCTGTATTTGTGAATATTTTTATATCTCCTTCATACTTGAAGGATAGCTTTGATGGGTATAGTATTCTTGGCTGAAAGTTCCTCTCTTTCAGGGCTTTAAATATTGGGGTCCACTCTCTTCTAGCTTGTAGAGTTTCTGCTGAGAAATCTGATGATAATCTAATAGGCCTTCCTTTATATGTTGTATTCTTCTTTTCCCTGGCTGCCTTGAGAATTTTTTCTTTGTCATTGGTTTGTGTCATCTTCATTATGATGTGCCTTGGAGTGGGTTTGTTGTGGTTAAGAAAACTTGGTGTTCTGTTTGCTTCTTGAATTTGAGGCTTTAATTCTTTCCATAGGCTTGGGAAGTTCTCATCTATTATTTGTTTGAGTATATTCTCCATTCCATTTTCTTTCTCTTCTTCCTCTGATATACCTATTATTCTTATGTTATTCTTTCTGATGGAGTCAGACAATTCCTGTAGGGCTTTCTCGTTTTTTATTATTTTTGAGTCTCTTTCTTCTTCTCTCTGTTGTGCCTCAAGTTGCTTGTCTTCTATTTCACTGATCCTGTCTTCTATCTGGGCTGTTCTATTAGCTAAGCTTGTTACCTCGTTTTTCAGCTCTTGAATTGAGTTTTTCATTTCTGTTTGATTTGTTTTTATAGTTTCAATTTCCTTGGTAATATATTCTTTGTGATCGTTGAGTTGTTTTCTGATTTCCCTAAATTGCCTTTCTGTGTTTTCTTGTATATCTCTGAGTATTTTTAAGATTTCTATTTTAAATTCTCTGTCATTTGGCTCCAAGGCTTCCAATATGTTAAGTCTTTTCTCCACAGATTTTTCCACATCTATTTGTGTTACCTCTCTGTCTTTTGTATCCATAATGTTCGATTTCCTTTTTCTTATTGGCATCTGAAGGTGGTCTTGATGATAGTGTTAATTGGAATTAATAAAAAAAAAAAAGAAAAAAAAAGAAAAAAGGAAAACAGTCCACAAAAAAAAAAAAAAAGTAATAATTTATTATTTCCCCCTTTTTTCTTTCTTCTCTTCCCCCCCTCTCACCTCCTTAGGGAAATATCGTGATGACCTGTGAATTATATTATGCTAAATGGAACAAAAACTGCCTATAATGGAGGGCCTAATTTGGGGTGAAGAGTTCAAGGGGCAAAAAAGGGAGTAGGGACCTACTAAATACAAAAAAAAAAAAAGGGGGGGGGAGAAAATCTTAGACAAGCATAAAATGATTTGCTTGTAAGTGATGGTCGACTAAGAGATATAATGAGAGGGATGAGAGGGAAACAGAAAAAAGGAGAGAAAAAACAATAATTAAAAAATAAAAATAAAAATAATAAGTAAAAATCTGTTGTATTAAGTAGAGCGAAGACTAAATACAATGGAGACTTTGGGTTGGGAGGAATGCTAGTGAGTTAAAAAGCAATGTAAGAAGTGCCCAAAATGCCACAAAAACAAACAAATAGAGGAAAACCAAGAACAAAAGCAGAAGAAGAAGAAGAAAAAAGAACAACAACAGAAAAAAACCCACAAAAACTTGAGTCCCAAATTAAATAATTTGTTCGTGATTGAGGCTTAAATGGGAGGAAAAGTAAAAGGAGAAAAGAAGAAATGAATAGAAAGGAAAAAATAAGAGTAAGAGAGAAACGAAGGAAGAAAAAAAGGAAAGGAACAAAAAAAAAACAAAAGGGGAGAGAGTGAGAGTTAAGGGTTTTGGAGTGTAACCCTAAAGGAGAGTTAGGATGAAGAAAAGAAATAAAATGTAACACTCATGGGTAGTGTAGTTCAAGAAAAGGGTAGCATAAGATGGGCAGAGAGTAAAAGGACCGAGGTGGAAGAAATAGAAATAATAATAAAGGCAATAAGATAGAAGAAAGAAACAACAACAACAAAGAATTAGTGGAACAAGTTATAAAGTCTGTGGATTTTTCTTGATTTTGAGAGGTTAACTTCTTCCTTTTTTCTTTTCTCCCCCTCTTCCTGGTCAGTGACTCTGTACCCCAGGTTCTGCCCCTGTGTCACTCTTAGGTAGGAATTTGCAGTTGATGGGATTCTATGGCAATGTCATATAATTGGCTGTAGTCTCGCTGGTAGTCAAGGCTTGTTGGCGTTTGCAAAGTCCAACAATGAGAGAGTTTGCTTTCCTGGAGTCTCTTTCCTAGTCTCCCCTTCCTGAATTAGCAGCCTGGTGATCCAGCTATGAGGCTGCCACTGCTTCTGACTGGGGAGTAAGAGGCTCAAAGAGCTGGGAAATCCCCACTCTATCCTCACTCAGCGCAAGGCTCTGGGTAAGGCTCTGGTAGTCAGAGCCTCCAGCGTAATCAGGTGGGGCTGGGAGTCAATTGTTGTCAAGGTGACTGTTCAGCGCCTATCATTCAGTTGGACCACTCAACCCAGGCTTTCCACACTTGGTAGCCTGTTTTGGCTGGGAAGAAGAAGCACTAGTCGCTGTTTGCTTTATGGATCTTAATATCTGCCAAGTCCCTCTTGTTAGGTATATCCCTGAATATGGAGGCTCTGTCAATCAGAAGTTGCCCCCACCCCTTTAGCGAAAGGCACTGAAAAATATCACGCCTCTTGTTTTGGATCGCTGAACTGGGAGAGATCTTATCAATTAGAGCCCCATGGGTGCGTAGATTTCGTGGGTTAAGCTAATTTCATTGATTGGATCCGCAGCTGTGCTCCAGAAAGTATTTCAGGCTGGCTGCGCTCCCCCCAGCGCTTGATTGTTAGCTTGAATGGCTGGGTGAGGTGCCCCGCCCACGGAGAGAATCTCCTGACTAAGAAAGACAGCCTTGGCGCTCCTCCTGGACTGCGGCTCGGGCGCGTGCATGCGCGTGCGGTTTCTCGGCACGCCAGTGGCCGGGGACCGCGGCACGGGGCGCGCGCGGGGTTTCTCAGGGTATGCTGGGGCGGCTGCCAGTGCCCAGGCTGCGGTCCCCGAGTGTGGGCGGGCAGCTGCACGTGTGGGTTGACTCACCACAGGTGTGCTCTCTCCTCAGCAACAGTCCTTTTGCTTTCAGTGTGTGTGTGGAACTCCGGAATGCTCCGAGGATAAATTTTTCTGTTTCTAGTTGATAAATTTGTTGAGATTTTGGGGAGATCTGTCGGACGCGCTGCTCACGGCGCCATTTCCATGACGTCACTCCCCTGACACTTTTAGATCAGGCTGCACACTCCAGCTGTCCTGAGTTCGGACTGGAGGCCCTCAGATGCAGCAGGCAGTGATCCAGGGGCATAGAGCTTGGGCTGATGCTGGAATGCATAGTGGGACAGTGTTGTGATTTGTCTTACGTCGGGGGCAAGCAGGTCCTGGGGGAACGACTCCCAGCTCCCAATGGGAGAGCCCTGTCTTCCTTTGTTGCCCAGAAGGCCTGGACCATAGCAGGGGCTTCACAGATGTCTGGTGAAGGGCTGAATGGGAAGTGAGACACCTGCCAAGCTGGGAGTGGGATGCAACCAGGCAACGTTCCTGGACCAGCTCTGTACCACACATCCTAGAAGTCATAAGCAGAGGAAGGGGCTGGCCAGTGCAGACACAGGGGCTGCCCTTTAACTGCAGAACAGCAGCGCTGTTGAGGAGGAGACAGAACTGACCACCAGGACCTCTGAGCAGAGGCATGGCAAGGCCACCCACGTCCTGGCTTGCCAGAGACACCCAGTGCACACAACAGACTAGTAATGCCTCCTTTCCCTCTCAAAGCTGTACCTACGAGCTGATAAATTACCTGGACATGCTACGCACAGGGAGGAAAAGCTACAGGGGCTCCAGAAGGTCCCTGGGCTCCAGAAGGTTCTCCTTCTGTGCCCAGGCTTTGTCCCAGTGTCCTCCAGGATGGTGGGCTGTGTCTGGGTGTGTCGGGCACTGTTCCTTCCTTATAGAGTCCTAGTCAGCTTCAATTTGATGTCCTTCCTAGCCAACATAAAAATACTACTATTATGATAGAAGTGATCATCTGTTCCTTAACATATTGTTGTTCCAAACATATTTACTCTCTATCCTGCAGCTGCCCAGAAGCTCATTGGGAAAGTCAAAATAGCAAACGTCAGCTATTCAGAATCCTTCCACAATGGCAGCAGCAGGGAGACCCGGGATTTCCTAGAGCTATTCTTTAGGATGGTAAGTTGGCGGCATTGTCCTTGTTTCCTTGAAGGGTGGGAAGGAGGCTGGCAGATAGAATCCTAGCTGCGGCCAAGCAGCACTTCGACCTGTAGGTGCTGCAGACTCCTCTTTCCTGAAGGAAGCTGAGACACCCCGCCCCGGTGTGGAGCCTGAGTTCCCTGGGTCTGCCACTAGCAGACTCGGCAGTATATGGGAGACACAGCTCTCTCTCTGCTGAGTCCTTGCCTCACACTGTTTACTGTTCCATGAAACATTATTGAGTTGGACCCCTTGAAGCAGAAAGCCTCTCCTCTTGCCTTAAAAAGAACACTTAAAACAATTGAAATCTATTTCGCACTCCATGAAACTCAGCGTTTTATAATGCATAGTTCAGTGGTTCGGACTGTGTTGTAGTCACAAAATTGTGCAAAAATCACCACCTTCAAATTCCAGAACATTTCATCATCTCCCCCAAAATTCTTCCCATTAGTAATCACTTCCCATTCCCCTTCTCCCTGCCCTTGGCCACCCCTAACGTGCTTTATGTCCCTATGGATTTTCCCATTCTGGACATTTCATAGAAATGGAATCATACTATGTGTGATCTTTTGTGTCTGAATTATTTCACTGAGCATAATGTCTTCAAGGTTCATCTATGTTGTAGCAGTATCAGAACTTCATTCCTTTTAATGGCTGAATAATATTCCTCCATGGGGAAGGACCACATTTTCTTTATGCATTCACTCATTGACAGACAGTTGTTTTTTTTATTTATTTTTTATTTTTTACAGAGACAGAGAGAGAGTCAGAGAGAGGGATAGACAGGGACAGACAGGAACAGAGAGAGATTAGAAGCATCAATCATTAGTTTTTCATTGCGACACCTTAGTTGTTCATTGACTGCTTTCTCATATGTGCCTTGACTGTGGGCCTTCAGCAGACTGAGTAACCACTTGCTTGAGCCAGCGACCTTGGGTTCAAGCTGGTGAACTTGGCTCAAACCAGATGAGCCCGCACTCAAGCAGGCTACCTTGGGGTCCTCCGCATCCCAGTCCGATGCTCCATCCACTGTACCACTGCCTGGTCAGGCGACAGACAGTTTTTGACTACTGAGACTAGTGCTTCCATAACCCCCTACCTTAAAAAATTATTTTTTTTTACTCTTTCTTGCTCATTCTTTGAGATGGTATATTGTTACATTTAGTCAGGGTAACAATTTCAATATTCCTTTTGATGGAGGTTAGATCACCCTTTGATGAATAAAGGACATACTTATAATCATGACCTAGTAATCTTATTTGCACAGGGGAAATCTCATATATTTTATTTTATTTTTTAATTGAATTTATTGGGGGTGACAGTGATTTATAAAATCATGTAAGTTTCAGGTGCACAATTCTGTAATACATCACCTGCAGTATTGTGTGTTCACTGCCCTTGTGTATTTTAGCTTTTCGTTATTCTGGTAGTTTAAGACACAGAATGGCAAGAGTTTGGCAGCGCCCCCTAGTGGTGGAGTGTGATGACATGGGGATGCCTTAGCAATGAAGGTGGCCTCGCCTTTGAATCTGCTCAACCCTGTCAACATTACTTCGTGATAAACAGTCACACCACTTCTAGAAACTGTTCAATCGAGGCTCCTCAGGACCTGAGATTTCACATTATTTTTCCTGGGATCTCCAGCTTCTGGTGCAATGCATGGGTTCCAGAGTAGTTGATGGTCTGACTCATTTGTGTATCTGTCTTCTTTAGAGTTAGTGATAGTTACACATAAATGACAAAATCAGTCCACATCTCTCTAGTGAGCATACAAGGGAGCTCAATTTCCACCCCAACTGTCTTGATTAATCTTTTCTCTTTCAACCATTTCCTCTTTTGCTTATTTTCAGGGCAGTTTGTTTGTTTGTTTGTCTAGAATTTCAGGATAGCAAGTAACTGTGCCACTAACCTCATAGGTGTGACTTTAAAACAAATTCTGGGAAGTTGTGGGTTAATGCAGTATCTTGTTCTTTGTAACTTGCTAGCAAGGAGCCTGGAACTTGGTTTGAGATTAGTTTGAAAAGCAACTGAAGGTGGCATTAATCCAAGACTGTGACAGATCCCAGTTAGGAGGTCCCAGAAGAGCAAAAGAGACACAAAGGAAGAGAGGGAGGGAGAGATGGATAGATGAATGGATGGATGGATGGATGGATGGATGGATAGATAGATAGATAGATAGATAGATAGATAGATAGACAGACAGATGTTAGGTAAGAGCTGACTGTTCAAATGATAATAATGCCAGCCGTGCGACTGTAGGAAGCTCCTGGTCTCTCTGGGCCTGTGTTGCCTCTGATGGGTGACAATAGACTTGGCTTGGTTGACTGTCCCAAGGCTGGGAAGGAAATTCCATGCTCTGCGCACTGCATACAGTGCAGAGGAGGATGAGGTTATCTCCTTGACAGCAAAGCCTGGAGGTGCACTTCTCCATAGAAGGTTTCCATTGTATGGATTCCTTAGAGCTCATTACTACATCAGGGGTCTTCCTGAGCATTTCAGCCATGATGGGCTAGAATGGAATGCTACCGTGTGTGGTATAATGTGCTCTCCAAAGTGTAGAATAAAAACAAGGCTTTCAGAGGCAGGAACAGCCTGTTCCAGTAGGGGTGTTCATGAAGAAACAGTTTCTAGAGAGGTGGGGAGGAAGATAGAGGAGAAATGTGTCATATCAGGAATAACAGGATTGTTGTAAAAAAAAAACAAAATGAGAGAGGAGGTGTCCCTCCTGTGACCACTCATTCAGTCCCTGGCCCCCGTGACTCTGAGCTGAAGGAAGCAGATCCTAAGTGCCATTGCAAGTCCACTACCAAGTGATAAGCCCCTCGGGTAGGGCGTTTGCACCCAGCCCTGTACAGACCAGCTGGTCAGGAGCGAACAGGGCTCTTCTCAGTGTCTCAGAGCCGCAGGCACTGGGACTGGGCTGAGCACGGACCTGTGGCTTTGACCTCTATGCCAAGGCCAGCCTTGCTGCTGGCTGGAATCTCAGGGGGAGCCACCTAAGGACAAGTCCCTGTTTCCTCTCAGGCAGCTCTTCTCACCAGCTCTGTTTCCCTATAGGTGCGGGACTCCTTGTCACCAGCCATGCGTCAGCACCTGGACACTGGTGGGGTGCAGGTAGAAGTGACCCGCATCGCCAATGACAGTGTTGTGGTGGAGTTTAACCTACTGATCATCGCGGACTTGGATGTCCAGGAGGTGTCTGCTGCATTCCTCGCTGCCTTTCAGAATGCCTCTCTGCTGGAGGTGGTCGGAAGGGACACCTTCATATGGGGTACGTGGAGGTCGGGCCTGAGGGGGGCTTGCCAGGTCTGGAACAAGAGGCAGCGAGAGCCCAGCTACTGCCTTTGTTTTGGAAAGATGCCCCTCCATGTGCTTCCTCTTAAGGGCTTCCCTATGTTAGATGAAAATGGGGAACTGATAGGACCCTCCTCTCGCTTATTTCTACTACTTTTTTTTGGTTTGTTTTTTTGTTTTTTAAGTTGTAGAGGTTGAAAAGATCTTCCCATAAACCTGCAAAGATTCCCAGGGTGCTGCTCCCTCATCGCAGGCTGCATCCTGCCCCCTCCTCCGCTGCCCATTTCCGTGGGCCAAGGGCAGATACGTGCCTCCCTGCTGCTCGGCTTCCTCCCAAGCACAGTTGCCAAGGAGATCCTAGTGAAAATGATTGAAAAGAAAAGCAGGAAGAAATGGCAACCTAGAGTCTTTTCTCATATTGTCTTAGTCAGCTTGAGCTGTCATAACAAAATACCACAGGCTGGTGGCTTAAACGATAGACATTTATCTCATAGTTCTAGAGTCTGGAAGTCCAAGATCAAGGTGCCAGCTGATTTGGTTTCTGAGGAGAGTCCGCTTCCTGATGTGTGTCCTCGCAAGGAGAGCTCCTTGGTGTCTCTTCTTAGGAGGACATCAATCCCTGGCCCTGCTCTTATGACCTCATTTAACCCTAATTACCTCCTGAAGGCCCCATCTCCAAACACTGTCACATTGGGGGGGAGGAGGGCTGGGCTTCAACAGATGAACTTTCAGGGGGTACAACTCATCCCATAGCCTATATCCTGCTTGAAAAATATATGATAAAAGGCTTCTAGTGTATAAAAAAAGTCAAAGACAACATAGATAAATATTTTCCTGATTTTTTGGAATGAGAAGGGTTTTCCAGGTTTAAAAGCAGAAGGAAAACCAGCCAACAGAAGAAAAGCCTGGACTGTTTGACTACATCAGAATGTGGATCTCTTATGTCAAACAACCTAAAGCCAACAATAAACCAAAATATAATTACTTCAAAAGTTTGATGAAGATTTATACCCTGAATATATAATGTGATCCCCTGCACTGATAATAAGATACTAAGAACCTGATAGATAAATGCAGAAAAGTCTCAAACGGACAATACGCAAAAGAAGAAACACATATGACTAACAAAGATTCAATAACCAAAGGCATTCTCACTAAAGGAGTAGCACCTCTTCCCTGTCTAAGAGCAATTTTTAAAATAGTAATACTGATAAACGTGTATTAAAGGCAGGAATAGAATTAGCTCATGCTTCCTGGAAATCAGTTTGACAGTATCTGTCAAGAGCTTTAAGAATGTCCCCCCTCCACTTTGACTTCAGAGTGTTGCATCTGGAACTCCATCCTAAGAAAGTAGGTAGGTCACAGCTGGGACCATAGTTTATACACAAAGATATTTATAAAGAAACTTCCCTGTTTCTTTAAAAGGAAAAGTTTAAAAATCGCCCACCGTCCCAAAACAGGGGAAATGTTCTGTAAATTGTGGTATGGCTGTGCCACAGACTGTCAGGCAATGATTGAAAATGAGTTCTGCTGAGACAGACAACCTACCTGAGAAAGGATAAGGGAAGAAAGCGCGGACTCACATCTGTGCACAGAACATGGTTTCAGCTGTGTGGTTGTCTGTATTATAAAGGACTAGGGTGAACTACGTAACCGGGCGAACACTGTTATATCTGGGAGGTTATCTCAGGGGTGGATCTCGTGTTCTTTGCTAGGCTGTTCTGGTTTCTGTCTGTTTTCATCAGTAAACCTGTTAATTACTGTTACTAAGATAAGGGACTGAACATAGGAATGAAAAGCAGGTGGGCTGAGGTCCAGGGGTTGGGTGGCTCCTGCTCACCTCCTGGCTGCTCTGGTGTGACATTACTCTGCCCAGCCCCGGGACCAGGAATCTCCTTCCAGAACAGCCATCCCTGTCTCCAGAACTCTTTAGAACTGGCTGTTTTTGCTGTCATTTGATAGTTTTCAACCTTCTCTGAGAGGCACTTTCCCCAAGGCTGTCTGGAAACTGCTGGCACGGATACCCCTCCCACCACAACCCTCCAGCCCCCTGAGAAGTTCTCCCGTTTTGTTCCCTAAATGTCACACAGATTACGATGAGTGTGAGATGAGGGAGGACGACTGTGAACCCGGCGCGTCCTGTCGCAACACCCTTGGGTCTTTCACTTGCGGCTGTGTGGGGGGTGCCCCTGACCTTCCTGCAGAATATTTTGGAAGACCCTGTGAAGGTAATATCCTCCTGGTCCTTTTTCTGGAATACTGTTGGATCATCTCTTCTTTTAAAAGAAACAAAGCGCTTTTTTTCCCAACGAGGTCAGTCTATTTTTATATCCTAAGCAAGTTTCCAAATGTGTGTGTACACACATGTACCTGTGTGAGTGGATATGTGTACATGCATGGGTGCATATGTGCACGAGCGTGTACATGCATGTGTGTATGCGCATGTATACATGTATATGTATATACATGCATGTGTGTATGCACACACATGTGTGCATGCTGTCCCTTCGCATTCTCCCATAAATCTCCAGCCTTCTGGATGGTGCCTCATATCCCCAAATGCTTTTTCTCTTGAACCAGATGAGAAAACACACACACGAACTGAGGTGTTTTCTCTCAAATGCTAAAAGATGGTCTTGCAAAATGTACAGCTTATGGGACAAGCAACACATGTGAAACATTTCTATTCAGCACCTCTTGCCACTCGACACTTTCCCCATTCAATGGGGCCTTGGAGGGTTCAGCATTGACTCAGAGATGATGCCTGCCATCCAGGGATTTGTGGTCAAGTGGTGGGAGACAGACGTTTATACGAGTAAACACAGTGTCACAGGGAATTCGGAATGTACTCTGGTTGAGGCAGAAGCAGCTTCACGTGTACGGTCAGGAAGGGCTTCCTGGAGAGGTGTCTCACAGCTGGTCTGAGAAGATGACTCAGCACTGGGCAGAGGGCGTTGTGGTGGAACCGGCTGTGGTGGGTGGGGACAATGGTGAGAACAGAGCTGTTGAAGGCGGGCATGGTCCAGGCACGCAGCTGGGCTGGCTGCCAAGTGGGTGACCTCAGGAGATGGGAGGGAGAGAGTGGGAGGCGGGCTGCCAAGAGTGCTGTATAAGCCCAGCTGAGCAGGCTGCAAACACCCGGGGCAGTGATTTGTACTGCACCCTGGAGGCAAAGGAGTTAGGGGAGGCAGCAGAGTGCTGGGAGAGTCCCCCACCTTGAGACAAGAGAAGGCAGGTGCCAGGTGACAGGCACTGAACTACAGAGGAGTGCCCAGGGGCGGGCCAAGATGCATCATGGGTCTGCTTCATGCAGACCAGAGAGGGGGCCTGGGGAGAATGGTGGACACCTTTGAGGAGCCTCTTCATTATTCTTGGGGGTGAAACCAAGTGTGCTTTAGGAGAAGCAGGAGGCTTGAGCAGGAGCAAGAGACTCAAGGATCCTGAGAGTAAACATCATTAAATTATCTTAGAGCCAGGACTTGGGGACTCTCAAGGAAATAGCTTGTCCCAAGTCCACAGGCTTGGCACATGCCCAGCACTAGCCTGGGTAAGGCTGGGAGGGCAGAGTCCCTCGATTCCCTGGCTCACAGGGACCCATAGGGAACCAAGCCAAGCCCAGCTGCCTGGACTAGCAGAAACGTGCAACACATGTGTGTGTGGCTGTGGCTGGGATGTGCAAATCCCAGGTGTGTGCTTCTGCAGGGTGCAGGGTGGTTCCCGTCTGCTCTTCACTGCTTGGCCCTCTGTGCTGGCCTCACTGTCCAAGCTCACACACCAGTTCCCAAACACAGACCCACACTTGGCTTTTGTCTCCTCATGCCTTACAGGTGACTCTTCTGGCAACACAACCCAGGCCCCTGGGTCTTCTCTGGCTCCCGGCCGAGAGCAGCCCCCCACCCCAGCAGAAACTAGGGCTGCTTCTGTGCAAGGTGACAGCCCAGTGCCCCAGGACCTGCCCCAGAGGCTGAACCTAACTGGGGCAGTCAGGGTGCTCTGCGAAATCGAGAAGGTGGCCATCGCCATTGAGAGGCGCTTCCTGCAGCAGGAGTCCATCCCTGAGTCCTCCCTGTACCTGGGGCACCCGTCCTGCAATGTAAGCGACAGCAACAGCACACACGTGTTCCTGGTGGCCGGATGGAGCGAGTGTGGAACCCTCGTGCAAAATGTGAGTCCAGCAGGGGATGTCCGAGCTGTTTGGGCCTGGATATGGGAAGGGCCCGCACCTGACCTGGGGACCAGGAAGGACTCAGCGCCTCGAGGTCTCTGATTTTAAATGAAGGACCCGGCAAAGAAGCCAGGATAGGGCTGCGTTCTCACTGGAGATTGGCCTAGACCAAGGGTAGTCAACCTTTTTATACCTACCGCCTACTTTTGTATCTCTGTTAGTCGTAAAATTTTCTAACCGCCCACCAGTTCTACAGTAATGGTGATTTATAAAGTAGGGAAGTAACTTTACTTTATAAATTTATAAAGCAGAGTTATAGCAAATTAAAGCATATAATAATAATTACTTACCAAGTACTTTATGCCAGATTTTCGCTGTTTGGCAGAATAAATTTTTATAAAACAACTTACCATAGTTAAATCTATCTTTTTATTTATACTTTGGTTGCTCTGCTACCGCCCACCATGAAAGCTGGAGCGCCCACTAGTGGGCAGTAGGGACCAGGTTGACTACCACTGGGTTATACCCTAGAACCAGGGACCTGAGAGTCCCTCCCTGCAGGGATTCTGGTGCAAAAGACCTGGGGTAGGTCTGAGAGTCAGGGTTCAAAATATCCTCTCGGTGACTGTGATGCACAGGCAGAGCCAGTGGGAGAGGAAAAGGGGCAGGAAAGCCCAAGCCTGTGTGTGAACGTGAACATCGTGTGTGTGTGTGAGAGAGAACATGAATGTGTGTATGTGTGAGTGAGTATGCCATGTGTGTGTGGGGGGGTGTTGGTGGAGGTTGGGCATGGGCAGAACTGTCCAGCTCCTGCCTGTGATGCTCCTGTAGGCTGTTCCCAAGGGTGAGTCTGCCACCGCGTGGGCGAGGGGGCCCAGAGTCGAGGCTGCAGCTCGCTCCCCTGGTTTCTCTGAGGTACACAAGCCCCTGGGTTAGCAGTTACATTTAGTCGGGCTTGGGCCCTGGTCACAGCAAAGGGTGATCTGTCTTTCGTGAGTCATGCCAGGCCTGGATTTCATGCAAGTTCTGCATGTTCTTTGATATTTGTCGAAAACTAATTTTGCCTTGAAGATTTATTTGTACAAACACAGTGGATTGCACACATTTGGCAGGTGCCACCTCCCTTGTGTCTTTGTTAAGCAGTTTAAATTTTATTGACCTCCAGGTTTGTTTGTTTGTTTGTTTTTTAATTAAATTTAAGGTCACAGCTGTATGTTTGATCACTATAAACAGATCATGCAGGTGTGGTGATGAAGAGATACAAATATGTCCATATCCCATAAGTTTAACTGGAGCACAGAATCATCTTTATAAATACATGTAAAATTCTGATGAAGACAGAGGGAACGTTTCAGTTTTTCTGAGACACTTGCCAAATGACTCCAGGCACAAAACGTACATCACTGTGAAGACGTGCCAGACCCGGTGTCTCTACTATGGGCCATCGCAGACTTGGCTTCCTGACTGTTGTTTAAATTAATGAGCAAAATGACAGTCTGTTCGTTGGCTGAAAAACCAGAAGGCCTGTAAACCTCATGTCGACAATCACCCCAAAACGTGGAGATACAAAGACAAGTAATTTTTTTTTTAAAGAAGCAAACAAAAGACAGGCTTAAATTCAAAAACATTTAGAGGCTTCCATATAGGACAAATCATTTCAGAACAATACACGTTTGTTCCCAGAAAAGAATGCATCACTTATCTCTCCTAAGGAAAATGAATTCTAAAGATTAACATGGTTTACTATGATTCAAATTTCACTATTTATAGAAAAACCTAGACCAATAATATCTAATAGCTTCCAAAGAAAAACCAAGGGCTCTGATGTAATTCAACTTTACCAAAGTTTGTCCCGGTCTGTTTACTACACAGGAAAATACATTCAATCTACAGTTTTGTATAAAGTAGCAAGTACGGAGACTTGGAAAGAGACTTGCAAACACCTCCTTTTGTGGCTTCGACGTCAGCACTGTCGAAAGCAACCACTTGCCCTCCCACTCCATAAGTGTTGCCCTACCTACAACATATTGTTCTCAAACCCACTCATGGTGATGCCTGATTGGCCACTGGATTCTTTGTCTATCAGATTCATGGGTGCCATTAGTAATGTTAGTCTCAAAATTTTTATTTCCAGCAAACGCCGACTGACAACCTTATCAGGACCATACGTGTTGCCTTGTAGCCCAAAATCCACCTGCCTCGCCCTCTTGTCCCCTGAGAAGCTTGTCTTTTCTTTTTTTCCTTTTTTTATTAAATAATTTTTTAAAGTTTATTTTAGATTTTATTTATTCATTTTTAGAGAGAGAGAGAGAGTGAGAAGGGGGAGAGGAGCAGGAAATATCAACTCCCATATGTGCCTTAATCAGGCAAGCCCAGGGTTTCGAACAGGCGACCTCAGCATGCCAGGTCGATGCTTTATCCACTGCGCCACCACAGGTCAGGTCATGGGCTTGTCTTTTCAAAACTCTCATCAAACTTTTTCTCTGTCGTCAATTCTCAGCCCTGCCCCTTGCACCCTCCTTGTTTGATGGTTCTGGTTGACTGATTTCGCACAAAATTTCCCTTGTTTAGTTCTAAATAGGTGAGGCTGGCGAGTTCAGAGCAGAGCAGTGCCCACACTGACTGTCATCACTGCAGGTGACCCAGAGCTGTCCTTGGCAGACCCTGTGCTCTATTCTGGCAACGAGCTAACAGATGTCAGTAAAGGGGCTTTGGAAAGCCCACCACCATGACAGTCAGACTCCAAGCCACTAACCAGCAAAGTGCTTTAAATGGATAGTTAAAGCTTCAAGATATATTGTCCAACAGAAGACTCCAGGGTCCTGATGGTCCTTTTCACAGAAAGCTCCATCTCCTCCTTCGGCCCCTTCTGCTGACGCACATGGCGAAGTGGCCCGTCTCAAGGTCTTCGCCTCTGGTGTGACCTGTTGCAGGAATCTCTCAGCAAAGCCCGTCTTGGCCAGCCCAGCAGTCAGAAGGCTTCGCTTTCTGCTAAACATCCACATTCCCAGCAACCAGACCTCAATCCCAGCTGACCTTGGACTGGTTCTCTGCACGCTTGAACCATTTGGCATGGTTCACTGCATTCACATTAACAGGCTTAACCAGGCTTAATATTAGTCCTCAAGGCCTCAAGTCCACAGAGTTAGCTGTGTGGTCACTTTCACACCCAAGTCCTTGTCAGAGTCACATTCCTATCTATTAGGTTGTCTTCTGCATCCTTGGAGGGCTGGTTTGCTTCGTCACAGATCTTTTTTTTTTTTTTTTGTATTTTTCTGAAGTTGGAAACGGGGAGGCAGTCAGACAGACTCCTGCATGCACCCGACTGGGATCCACCCGGCATGCCCACCAGGGGGCGATGCTCTGCCCATCTAGGGCATCGCTCTGTTACAACCAGAGCCATTCTAGCGCCTGAGGCAGAGGCCACAGAGCCATCCTCAGTACCCAGGCCATCTTTGCTCCAATGGAGCCTTGGCTGTGGGAGGGGAAGAGAGAGACAGAGAGGAAGGAGAGGGGGAGGGGCAGAGAAGCAGATGGGCGCTTCTCCTGTGTGCCCTGGCCGGGAATCAAACCCGGGACTCCTGCACTACCACTGAGCCAACCGGCCAGGGCGTCACAGATCTTTACTCGTTTAACTCTCCGGTGGGGCCTTGTGCTCTCATTTCCAGACATGCACATGGGGTCACCTGGACAGGAGTCTGACCTATTATTTCAGTGACTCTCTGATCCAGGCTGCCTCTGGTTCTCTTCCATTGGAGAAACTGGCATAAGAAACAGGCTACAGCTAACACTGGGACTTTATCCTCTCTTTGACAATTATGTTAGAAAAAAAATTATTAAGGCTTTTATACTTTTGGGGGGGGAAACCTTTAAAAAAAGACCGTCTCCAGCACCCAGAGCCATGGTCTGCAGCTGTGCTGGGGTCCTCTGGGACCCGGGACCTCGCTCACACCCCGTTTGGTTTGTTTAGAACATGACCAATACTGTAGTGAGGACCACGCTGAGGAACGACCTGTCCCCAGAGGGTATCATCCACCATCTGAAGATCCTGAGCCCTATCCACTGCGCCTTCCAGAACGACCTCCTGACATCATCGGGCTACACCCCAGAGTGGGGGTGAGTGGCGAGGCCCCACCCATCTCTCCCCAGCTCGTGTTCCTCTCTAGCACCCCTGCTGTGGGTTCCTTTAGGCTTCCAATCACCCGAGGATTCGTCCAAGAGACTGAACATACAAATGGCCAGTGGCCAGGGCTTGATTAATAATGGCCAGCTTCCCTAAATTTTGTTCCCACTTCTAACTCAGGATCAGCCAGAGAGAGCCAAATATGCTTTCTGAATCAACCACATAGGTCACCTTACTTCTAGAGAGCCTGCCCACAGCTTCCCCAGGAAGACGCCCCCATCAGGGCACAGCTGAGGTCCCCTTCTCCACCATGAAGCTGTCCCTCTCCTGTCATTGAGAGTCCTCACTATGCAGGTGATGGAGGCTGAGCTCCTGCTGCAGCCAGCTGGGACTATATAGCCTTTCTTTGCCTGTACTCACTTGGGTGGTCTTTCTTTATTTCCACACTTCTTTGGGGTTGCCTTTCAAGAGGAATGGGATGAAGGGATCCCAGGAGGGAACCTCCTGACAACTGCTCCGTTTTGCAGGGTTTATACCATCATCGAGGACCTCCATGGCGCTGGAAATTTTGTCACCGAAATGCAGTTATTTATTGGAGACTCTCCTATACCTCGAAATTATAGCGTGTCTGCCAGCGATGACGTCAAGATCGAAGTGGGGCTCTATAAACAGAAAAGCAACCTCAAGGTGGTCCTGACCGAGTGCTGGGCAACGCCGTCCAGCAACGCCAGGGACCCGGTCATGTTTGGCTTCATTAACAACAGGTAGAGGCTCAGGAGGCCCTGGGCATCACTGCTCCCCTTGCTTGTGGCTTGCTTAGGTCCTCTGAATTTCCAGACTTGCCCAGGTATGGTCTTGGGTTTTGAGTAACACCCACAGGAGACCCTCTCCTCTTGGGAACTGGCAAGCGAGCCATCCTTGCCTTTCACCGAGCCTACATGGGCAAACTCCACGTGCAGTCAGGTGTATCATAACTTGATCATCTAGAAACAAGGACAAGAGGGTGGGTTTATAACAGATGAGTCTCCTTTCCTCTCCTCTCAGCTGCCCCATCCCTAACACGCACACCAACGTGATTGAGAATGGGGACTCCAACAGGGCCCAGTTTAAGCTGAAAATCTTCTCCTTCATCAACAACTCCATCGTCTATCTGCACTGCAAACTGCGCGTCTGCATGGAGACCCCTGGGACCACGTGCAAAATTGTAGGTGTTAGGTGTTCTAAGCTCCTGTCTGGGTCATCACTTCTTGTTGTTGTGGGGAGGGTTGCTCTGTTATCAGAAGCCTGGGGCGTGGGCAGCTGTGGGGCCCTACTTGTGGGAAGAGGTGCTGAGCCCTGCGGATGTGGCCCCTGAAAGGTGGGAAATGAGATTTCAACAGCAGGCGGCCGTGGGTGGAGGACCGATGTAGCTGGATGGTTACATAAGTCCTTCTTGACACTGTACCATCTGCTGGCTGTGACCTCAGAGCCTCCGAGCCTCCTTGTTATGATGTTATTGTGCTTCTCCTTGAGGTGATTTCATGCATATTTAGGTGTAAAGATGTTATTTTCATGTAATATTATTTTTAGCTACATTGATGGAACACGGCTGAATCATAGCCACTATGATATTTAATCAAGCTTATTTTCCTTTCCCCTGTGCAGCATTCCTGCTGCGACTATGAATAATTTTACATTCTCATTCCTTAGACCTTTGAATTCAAAATATGCTTTGCAGTCCTGAGTTTGAAAACTCTTCTTTATACCAGTAACAAGTGTATAAGAAGTGGCTGCCACGTGTTGTCCATGGCCAAGGACAGCGTAGAGGGTTCTGCTGGCTGTTGGTTTGGCTGCTCATGTCTCTCTGCATGTTGGGAGATAGGCTTGTCCCTCTGCTTCTCATACAGTTCTGAGGCTTCCCTGGGTGATTCGCTTCCCAGCGCCAGTAGGTCATGGATGAGAAAGCCAATGACGATTGGTTTTGTTGATGGCACTTCTGCTCAAACACTAGATCTCTGGAACAGGAGGAAAGAGACATACCCTACTGATGATTGCCAGCTAAGGGCTCGTGTGAGCCTGTATCTGGTTCCACTGACCCCTCAGAAATGCTAAGAATATTAATAGACACAGTAATACTTCACCTCGGCAGAGAGCTGCCAGTTCCCAATGTCTTTACACTATGAGCTCTGCAGATTTCTTCCCAAGTTCCTTTGAGATGGGTTTTATATCAGTTTCCTGTGGCTGCTATAACATTGTACCCCAGAAGGAGTTGGCTTAAACAATAGACACTTGTTGTCTCATGGCTCTGGAGGCTGGAAGTCCAAGACTGGGGTGTTGGCAGGGTTGGTTCCTTCTGAGGCCAAGAGGGAGAATCTGTTCCAGGCTGCTCTGCTTGGCTTGTGGCTGCCCATCTTCTCCCTGGTTCATCTAAGTCTTTCCTCTATGAGTGTCTATGCCTGTGTTCAAGTTTCCTTTTTAAGGACATGGTCATATTGGATTGGGACCTACCCTAGTGCTGAAACTCTCTGTGAGGCACAGGCATTAAAAGCAAAGGTGGCTGCAACAGACTATGGTAAATGCAAGGTGACTCTGATTGCTTTTCTGAGAAAAGACCCCCCCCACACACACACACACAAAGGGACAAAGGGACCAGTGCTGGTAACTGGAGACAGCTCCAGGGGTGGCTGCATCTTGCTGTCTCATGCACCTCCCTGCTCCATCCTCCCTCCCATCACATTGGGCAGAGCCTGAGGTCCAGCCCTCTGCAGCCTTCCTCCTCCCTGTTCGAGCTTACCCATCGTTTCATGTCTGCATCAGGAAACAAATATCCATGAATCAGAGTACCATCCCTGGGAGCGGGTAAATTTTTCATAAGCATTGTTCAACTAACTTGAAATTTCTTTCCTTTAAAAAAAACAAAAATCTAAAACCAGAATTGCAATGACTTCCGGTCACTGAGAAGTGGGGAGCAATCTGAAACACACCAGACGTCCTGGGGGCCCCTTGTTCGATCTGATGGTGAGTTGGTGACTTGGTTTAAGACAATAAGACAATTAAAGAAAAGACACAACCAATTCCATTTTTACCAGCATGTAAACCAAAAAGCAATTCCTGGGAACATGGAGCTCCTATTATTTTCCCAAAAGAATCATAACAGTAGCAATAATGCCACTAACACTGATGTAGAGGCCCGGCCTTTCAGCTAAGAGCCCCTGGCTGAGAAACCCTCCCTGCCCAAGTCCTGATCAGCATCCACATCCTGGTTCAGAACCTGCACCTGAAACACCACCTTACATTCCTTACGTGCAGAACGCAATTTGCTGTTCTTGCAGCCCTGTGAAGTTGGGTCTATTATTATCTCCATGTTGCAGATGAAAAGACTGAGGCTTCAGGAGGTTGGCACATGTTTGAATAATGCATATTGGAGCTGGACCACGTGAAGACAGTAAAGCTCCCTGATCCTGGATAACTGCATCCAATGGGTAGTTAGGAGGAAGGAACTCAGGCAGTAGGCAGATCAAATTCTGTGTGTGTGTGTGTGTGTGTATGTGTGTGTGTGTGTGTGTACGCATGCACACACACACGCATGTGAATGGGGCCAGTGTTGTATTTTAGGCTTGGCTAAATCAGAGGTGCAAGACAAGAAATATGGCACTGCAGTTCTCTCTCAGTATAAAACTTCCATCAGCTGATGACATTCCCATTATTTTTGAAATTCAGCATTAGTTTTCAAGAAGACATTTTCTTTTCTTTGTGGTCTATCATATTAAAAAAAAATCCACTGGGAAAATTGTGTGCTTTTGGTATTAAGACAAAAACTGCTAGCTAGTCCCCAATATTTGCTCTCCTTTCCTTCCACAGTAATAGAAACTTCAGTTTTTAGCCAGGAATAAAAACTGTAATTTTTAAACATATAACCACCTGGCAGCCAAGTGTGGCCATATGAGTAAGTTCTGGCCAATGAGAGGCAGATGGGAGTGCCCCATGAGGTCTTCCCAAGGGCTGCCCTCCTCAGAAACATCCCATGCCTGTGCTTTACCCCATCCTTTTTCTCGTTCCCCATCCTGCTGCCTGACACGCAGGTGGGACGGCTGCCGCCAGCCACTGTCCTGGACAGTGAGGACTACAGGGATAGGCACTGGGGGAGTCAGGTCCCGAGGACACCGTGGAGCAAAGCTGCAAGGCAACGACTGGATTTTATGCGAGAAAGAAAGAAACTTCCACAGTCTTCATCACTGCTATTTTGGTTTTTCCTCTCTCTTTTTTTCTTTTTTTGCAGCTATTCCTAATCTTCTTTGTTGTTTTCTTCCTCACTTTGACGGCCCTCCTTCCTCTTGATAGTTTCTGGTACAAGAACATCTGTGTTCTGGGTGTAGGATCTGAGCCACGATGTGAATGCTCATCAGGAATTGGGCAGAGAGGGCTTCTTGGCCAGAGGTTCTCAGATGCTGGCTCTCACCCAGAGCATTTGGGAAACGTAAACTCTCACAGGTCCCAGGCCACACCCTGGCTAACACATTGTCCAGAGCTGGGTGCTAGGCCCTCGTGTTTTCACTGGTCCTCCAGTGGTTGTAGGCTTGGGTCTTAGGACAACGTGCTTTTCCTACCCTCTTCATTTTCTTAAATTGCTGGGGAGAACAGGGGTCCTAATATGAAATAGAGCATACACGAGCTGCATTGCCGTTTCTAGGCACACATCTTCTATTTATTCATAGGTATGGTAGATAGCATAAAATCCAGAGTGGGAAAGCAGTGGGCTTGGAGTCAGGGGACCTGAGTTTGAATACCAGCTCTCATACTTATGGGATGTGGGCTAGAGAAAATTACCGAATATTCTGGGTTCTATCCATCCATCATCTATTCATCAGACCATCCATCCATCAGACCATCTATCCACCCACCCACCCACCCACCCACTTAGTCATTATTTTATCTATGTAGGCCAGGCACTGCTTTTTCTCTGGAATATGGATGTGCTACATTGTACCTCATTTTTATTCATTCATTCTTTGAAGGACACTTGGATTGTTTCCACAATAGTGCTGCTTTGAACATGGGTGTACAAGTGTGTATTTGAGTTCTGTTTTGGCTCCACATTTTTCTGTGTTTATTATTATTATTATTATTATTATTATTATTATTATTATTATTGCCCCTTCTGGGTCCAGGTCAGCCGCACTCCTCCGAGCTGTAGAGTGTGTGAGCCTTGTGTGTCTCCATGTGGGCAGTCCCTCTGAGCTGTCCCCCTCTACCTAGGGCCTGTTGCTGCCACATAGCCTCCTCCTGTGGTCCAGTGCTTATTATCCAGAACGCTGGGCAGGCAGAGCTGTCTTGGCTGCTGTGCTGTTCTGGCCTTGGGACACCTTCCTCGTCACCCTTGGGAGCCCCCAGGTACACGGGCAGACATCTCACCGCTATGTTGCTTCAGCTGAACCACATTCAGGTGATAGTGCTGCAGAGCAGCTAACAGGAGCATGGAATTAGCTCTGTCCAGGCTCTGTCCTGACCCCTCCATTCCACACTCACAACAACGTCTCAATGCTGGGATTGCAGGGGGTACCAACCCTCAAAGATGCTTTGCTTCTCCTTTGGGCAGACCTTTCACTTTGTGCCTGTCTCATACCCTGCAGGTGAATCTCCAGGTGTGAAACCAGGCCTGGGTCCTGGCTACATTGTCCTCATTGTGGTGGCCATCTTTGCCGTGGTGACCGGGACAGCTGCCCTTCTCATTGTGCGCTACCAGAGAATGACCGGAAAGTACAACTTCAAAACCCAGCCCGACAACTTCAGCTACCAGGTGTTCCGTGACTAGCAGATCCTGGCTGCTCTGACGGTGGGTGAGGAGCAGGCATGGGACACTGCTGGTAACGTGTCCCGCCTGTGCCACTGACAGAGGCTGCACAGTGTGTTCCAGTGGCTTTGGCAAAAGCTAGATTCGTGGGTGTCAGCATTTTGTGCCTGTGATTTATAATAAGAAATATATATTTGGTCTTTGCTCACTGTTCCTGGCCAGATCTCCTAAAACCCTTGGATTTCCTGAGTAATGGCAGCAGGAAAGGTGTCTTCTGTTATGTGATGAGGTGGCTTTTGGAAATCACCCAAGGATGGGGCCAGTTGCCAGGAGAACCCACCATGTGATTGGAAGGTTGGGGATTTCAGTCCCAACCCTTGATCTCTGGGGAAATGTGGAGGGGTTGGAAGTTGGATCAATCCTTAATGACTGATGATTTAATCAAACAAGCCCATGTATTGAAGTCTCCATAAAAAATAATGGGGTTCTGGGAGCATTTATCTAAGATATCCACAATTTTCAAGGTGAGGTACCAGACATCCAACAGTAGATGGAGCGACTATAGGGGTCAGGAGAACAGCTCTTTCCTGGGATCCCTGAAGCCTCCTACTAGTTGGGGTCCTCTGCCACCCCTGAGAGTCCCAAATAGGAGAGCAAACAGCAGCAAATTTCAGTTCACCTTGACTCTCTAATCATAAAAAAATCACCTGCCTCAGTGTGGTGCCTTAGTCTCTGCTTTAGGCCCTACAAGGTTTGGGTTATGAATACCCTTCTGCTTACTGACCCTGTCCCACCCTGTACCCTGTCAGGGGTACTGTCATGTGGACATGCGCCACAGTGATTGGCCACTGCTGCCCATCTCCTCACTGGGGCCAGCAGCTCCCCAGCCAAGATCACCTCCCGGCGTTTGCCTCCTTCTTCTCTTGAGGTGACAGACCTTCAGAACAACTCAGTAAAGTGCGATAGATATGGCCGCGTCCTGGAAATTAAGAAATCGGCCCCAGAGATCCCCCTTCCCCCGGGTCACACAGCAGAGGAGGTCACCGCACACTCGTCTTCAGGGTGACGGCCCTGCCTGGGTCGTGTCACCTCCATCTGAGGTGAAGGAGCTGCCCCAGATGCTGGCAAGATCACATCTTTGCTCTGAGGACCCTGAAAGCTCTGTACCTGTTCCCGGGGTCTCGGACCCCTTACCGCCCAGACGGAAGGGCTACACTGGAGGCCAGTCACTTCCCTGGAGAGACTCACAAAAGAATTTTAGTGGATTTTACTTAATGTGGATCCCAGCAATGGGACCAACACTTGTCCTCTGAAATGTAAGGAAATCTGGTGTGTGGTGTTGAGGCTGTGCTGGGTGTTTCCCCTCCTTGAAATTAAAACACCAGAGGGGAAACTGGCCTCTCTGGTTTTTTTATTCTGCTGAGGATTCTGTCTCCCAAAGTGAAAACCACGTATAACTAGCTTTCAGTTTCCTACAAACATCTGCTCTTTGGAAAGTGTTAAACAACCACCCACCCCTCCACACACCAGGTTGGCCCTTGGCACAGGAGCCCTGTGCCCACAGGGGGTTCTCTGCAGATAACACAAAGTCCCTGAGGAAGTGTTTGTCCAGCTCAAGGGTGTGCGTGCCAGCACACCTACCCACTGACAAAGGGGAGCTGCGCTCACCAGGAGCCAGGACACAAGCCCCTCAGTTCCATTCCTCTGGGCTCCCGGGAGTTGCTGCCCTTCTTTTGAAGAAGTCTCTTCCTGTGCGGCCAGCACAGAAATTGTGCCCTCAGGGTTGGTGGTAACACTCTAGTACCCAGACTTTAGGGGTTTTCCTGTTTGAACCTTTCCGTTTCTGCATGCACACTGACCCGCGTGACCTCCTGTCCCATGCAGGTAGCTGTAAATCAAGTTCGGTTCTTCTTCAAGCATCGATGGAAGCCTACTCTATCTCACAACCAGAGCGAGGAGGAGCCCCAGAGATGATGGACACATAACCTCTGCCCCTAGGGGGCCTGCCGACTATGTAGGCTCTAGACAAGTAGGCAGGTGAGAAGAGCTGTTGGAGAAGTGGGCAGGGCACTGAGATGCCTGGAGCTTCAGACACAGAGATCTTCAAACCACGCACCTCCACAACTCCAGTGCTCCCAGCCCCTTTACCGTCCAATTTGGTCCAAGTGGTACTTCCTGGTTTTGCTACCATTGACATCCATCCATCCATCCATCCATCCATCCATCCATCCATCCATCCATCCATCTTTGAATCCATTCATCTTCCATCCATCCATCCATCTATTCATTCATTCAGCCAGCCAGCCAGCCAGCCAGCCTGAACTCTGGGTCAAATACATAACATTTCTGATTTTCAAAGATATTGGACTGTGCACTTAAAGTTTTTCTGATGTAAGGTCAGTGATAAACACATCGTTGATGTTGTGTTTAGTAGATGTCCATGCTCTTTAACTTTTCTCTTGCAACCCTGAGAAATTATCTTTATTTACACAACAGTGACCCCAAGGGCACTCTAGTAATATGAACATTTTTATAATGAATACAAATAACATAATATATATCAGCATTTTATATTTTTCCAAACATTTTCCCAACCATTTTAAATATAACCCTGCCACAGTGGGAGGAACCATTTAACCATCACACAACGAAACCCAGAGGAGAAATGGGTGGACTATTGACTTAAGGTCACAAAATGAATTCATGAGGAGATAGGTCTAGAACCTAAATATTTTTGTCTAGAGTTTTCTCCATTATACCATGCTAACAGTTAACACCTTTTACTTTACTTAAAACAAACTGAATTGTATTTGATAGTAAACACCTGAAGGTATATAATATTTTTCCTTGATGAACTTAGAATTGTAACATGATCTTTAGTTTTTAATTTCATGAAATTAATTTTGTTGGATATCATTAACTACCACTGATACAGACATTTGGGGAAAGTGAGTTTTTGGTTTATCGGATATTCTCAGAGTCAGTAAAGAATTGCAATATGCAATATTGTGGAAAGCGATTTTGAACAAGTAGAATAAATTGCATATGACATTGACATGTGACTGTGCTGGCTGCTCTGTTTGGTTCATATGCTCAGCTAAGTGTCTGCTGAGGGCCAGGTTCTGAGTGCTGAGCGCTGAGCGGGGCAGCCCAGGGAAGCTGAGAATGTGTCTCTGGCTCTTCCTGAGCTGGGTCCATTTGTTCTGATATCAGCTCAGGACCTACAACATACCTTTCTTGAAGAGGAAACAATAAACATGCAATAATCCAGGCTTTGAGCTCCGCGGCTGTGCATGGCTTTTGGAAACTCCATCCACAGTTGTCATGCCATCTCATGAAACAGGCTACTTCTATTCATTTGTGTTTTCCATAACAATGAAGGTTTGGTCTCCCCTTTCCTTCCTTCACCTGCCCCAGTCTCTTCTTTGACAAATATTTCCTGAGCACACACCATGCTCCAGGTCCCGGGCTCAAAGGAAACTGTGAGAGAGCAGATTGAGCTTTGCCTCATTGAGCATATGGTCACGTTGGGGAGAGAGACACTCAAATCACCAGATGATGGCTGTGATGACAAATGCTGAGAGGGACAAATGCATGTGTGCTAAGAGGCATCCCTGACCTAGTTCCTCCATTCACTCACCTAACCATTCACCATTCCCCTCTCCATCCCTGCACTCAACCATCTATCCATCACCCCTCCATCTGCCCACCCACCACTCACTCTACCATCCGCCCACCCATTCATCCATCCAACAAAGTAATGTTTACTGAGTTTCAGGGTTTTTTTTACTGATCATAAGAAGACAAAAGGAATGAGGTAGAGACCTTGCCCTTAGGAATTCAAACTCCATCTGGAGAATGAATACTATAGCCAGGAGGCTAGGAAGGGAGGGAGAGAAAAAGAATAGTGCACGCGTTTGCACCTGGGCCAGCACATGTGTGTGTGCTCATGTTACCTTCACGGGTGGGTTCTGGGGTGCTGCTCTGTCAAGGCTGCTGTGTAGGAATCCACTCAGTCAGCCTATTGCTTGTCATTCAAATCCTCGAGTCCTAGACTCCTTCTTCTGGCACAGCTCAAGAAACTATATAAATCCAAAGCGCCCTGAAACAGAAGGCAGATAGGAGGCATCCAGTGTGGTCCTGGACATCTGCAGAGGTTGCGCCTGCTCTTCGATGCAGATGTCATCCTCTGAGGCATGCAGCGCACAACCTGCAAGCCAGACCTGGAGGTCTTGGAGGACCCCTTCACACACTGAGTGTGCTCTGGGTCTTCGTGTCTGTGGAGGGGATTTTGTAGGAGCTATGCATGTACTCTGCAGTTTTTATCCCATTTCATCCTCCTTACAAGCCTCCGTGTATAATTATTCTCCCTTTACATTTGAGGAATGGGGATATTATGCAACTTTCCCAAGTCAAACAGCTAGTGAGTGCAGGAGCTGGAATCAAAGCCAAGCCTGTCTGGTTGTGAGCCCATGTTCCCACTCTGCCTCCTGCCATGAGCCATGGTAGGACAGTGAGCATGACTGAGGGGGTTCTCCCCTCACTTGTCTAACTGTTGCAACAATCCTATGAGTTAGAAGTTGCTGACCCCATTTTAGAGATGAGCAAACTGAGGCCAAATGTTTACATTTCTGGTCCAAGCAACTCAGACTGGAAACTGAGATCTCCTTCCTCCTACTTCAGTCCCCTCCTGCTCCTCCAGGGAAGACCTAGTGGTTCTACTGGCAAGGAATAGGAGGGAGGGCCTTTGAAGACCTTAGAACTCAGGGACCTCTGAGACGGCATACCCCAAGGCAAGTTGGCCTTGGGCGGCTGACTTTCTGGGTCCTAGGTAGTTCTCACATTCAGACACCACCAGGGACCCTAAGTGCCTATATGCCCAGGAACCCAGGCTGTGATTTCCCCTGTGGTGGATGGAGGGTCTTGATGGAGAATCACCTGTGCCTCCCTCGCACCTCCTGGCCCAGGTGCACCACCCACTTTTGACCACTAGATGGCGGGGCAGACCAGGGCGGGAGGTCCTTCCATTTCTACAGCCTTCACCTCTCCGCTTTTCTTGTGGGTGCTTTTTGCCCAATTTGAACCTCTTGCCGGCAAACAAAAGAAAATTTGAAATCCATTCATCCATCCAACAAAGGCATTTGGGATCCTGAAGCACATGTCTGCTGAGATGGGGTCTGGGGCACCCTGGAAGCAGCCCAGAAAACGATACTGGTCCTTTAGGGTGCACATACCCAGCATTTTATGAACAAAGAGTTATTGGATGCTGTGGCCAGTGCAACTGGTGTATGGGCAAAGCCGGTATGGACTCCGCTTTCCCACCCTGATTTCTCACTAGAGGGAGTCACCTTCTTTACCCTTCCTCCTCATTTCTGGAAGGAAAAGGGCAGCCTCACCAAGATACAGTCTGTGTGTGAAGGAGCCCCTAGGACGGAGGGAGGGTGGCAGCTTTCCTGAGTGAAGACCCTGGGAGGGGACAGTGGTGGCTGCCTACAGCAGGTTCTCAGGGTTCGAGCAAAGCTGGAGATCTGGCCGACTTGAGGAAGCAAGCGTGTGTGTTTGAGTAGAAGTGCTTCCGGCCTGGACACAGTTTTGGCATTTTGAGGGACATAAGTGCTGGGAGGAAGGTATACAGGGGCTGGGAGTTGGGCGGTTGGAACAACAGCCCTACTGGTTCCCACATTAGGACTCTGGACCAACACCGTGGTTGGGCAGGAAGGGTCATTTCCATCATCAGGGACTGCCGATCTCACTTTGAGATTGCAAACACCAAAGTCATTCTGATGGGAAGAACTTTACAATAAAGATTTCACTTGGGGGTTCCTTAAACCAGAGAATATTTAGATTTTGCATCACACAGTGCAGTGTGTGATTATGGGAGTCAGGGTGGTGTTGAGGTTAAGGGCACCAGCTCTCCTATGTGAGGCACCAATTCTCTCTGAGCGCCAGTTTCCCTGCCTGTAAATGGAGATGGTACTAGCATTGGTTAGGGAGCTTTGGGCTAAAAGTAATGGAAACATCTAATCCAACAGGCTTTAATGAACAATAGAGAAAAATTTTGCCCTCTTGTAAATGCAAAGCCCTAGGCAGGCTTCAGGCAAGGTTCAATCTTGCAGCTCTCAAGGACCCTGCTTTTGTCCATCTTTTGCACTCCTTCTGTGGTTTCAGCTTCAACCAAAAGTTCTCTCTTTGTCCCCAAATAACTGTGGATGGTAATCAGGACTAAATGCTCCTTCATTCATGTCTAGAAGAAAGACAGTGTCTCCCCAACTATTGATCAAAGGGCCTGAGATTGTCTCTTGATTGAAACATCCTGGGTCATGTCCCCAACCATGAGCCAGACACTCTGGCCAGGTGGGTCTCCTGAGCTGAGTGCTGGGATCTGAGCCTCAGCTCAGCACGAAGCCACTTCCATCTGGCAGGGGCGCAGGGTGGGGGCATCATGCCTGTCAGTTTCAGCCACTTGGAGGGCACAGGAAATTAATGCACCCAGGAAAGAGAAGGGTCCCATGTTTCTGATTCACACCGCCCAAGCCTGGCACCTGGGCAAAGAGGAGGGGACTTGAGACAATTTTGAACAAGTTTGTGTCAATGTTTACCTCTCCACTCACTCTGGGGTTGGCCAGGCTCCAGGCTCTGTGGGCTTCCTTCCCTCAGAATGTTTTCCAGGAACCATGAAGAATAAAGCAACCTTGTCAAATGATCCTTCAAGAATGCTCATGCTGATTCCTCCTTTGCAGCCGTTTGCAGAGAGAGCGCAGTCCTGGCAGTGTGTGTGTGGTGTGTGTGAGGGGATCCAGGGGACCCAGGCTGGCTACTCGGGTTCTCCTTTGAGTTCTGCCTTCAACAGATGAGAGAGACACTGAGGATGTCACCTGTCCTTTAGCATCAGGGCTGTGATGCTCATCTTCCTAGTCAGGCGATGATGACACTTGTAGAGCGCTCACTTGAGCCCCTGGGGGCTGGACACACATCGCCTGTTTCTTGGTGCCATCGTCTTGGGAGGCATGACCACAAGAAAAGAATGGAGGCCTTGAGACATCAGTAACTTCCTCCAGTTATGCAGTCAGTGCTGGAGCTGGACCTGAGCCCGGGCTTTCTATGGCCATGGCCATCACACCACTTCCCAAAGTGTGGACTGCAAAAGGGCAGTTCCATGTTACTAGGTGCTATTGGGTGTTCAGGGAGGAAAGGGTTTACGTCCGAACAAATGTGAGAAAGGCTAACTAAACAAAGCCTCACCAGTGTGCTGTCACAGGACCTCTCAGCCACTTCTCTGGGTGGTGTACTGGCCTCTGCCCCAGTCCTGGCCATGCAGTAACCTTGACCTTTCCTCTCCATCTCTGGAAACAGAAGTTTCGATGACTCAGGGAGACAGGAGAGAACAGTGAAGACATGACACAAGGTGAACATGATACTTGGCCCCCCAAGGGGAGCTGAGTGAAGGTTAGCCCCTTGCCACTGTCACCCCAGCACCCTCCTCCCCCTGGGGTGGTGAGTCAGCACCCGGCATGACCCCAAAGAGGCTGGGGTGTAACCCTCCTGAGAGCAGTTCCTGCTCTCTCTCTGAGTAGCTGTCAGGGACCTCCTGCTGGGACTTCATCTCCTAGAACCCCCAGTCACTCAGCCAAAGCAGGGAGCTGTAGTCGGGGAGGTGGGTGGCCCAGGGAGGTGGGTGGCCATGGAGCCTTAACTGAAGATATGGGGGCCACCTTACCATACATGCTTTACATGAAGTCGGGTCACTATGGTGGCTGCCATGGCCTCTGGCTCCTGCCACCCTCCCCCACCCCCATGCTCTGAGCTATCTTGCACCCCCTGGAACGCCCAACTGGACCACCCGCTGGGAAGGAATCCATTCACCCAGCACCTATGAGTAAACGGGCCTTATAGGGGGCAGGGCAGCTCTTTGCTCTAGGAAGAAGTCTCGCCTGGCCCACTTGTGACAAGAAGTCTGAACCACCAGGCACCCCCTTTCCTCCCCTTTCCCAGGGAGGCTTGTGTGAGTCTGTAGATTCACAAGGGTGGACCATGTGCTCCCCGGTAATGCCAAGACCCCATATCCTCCAGGGCTCTTCTCACAGCTGTTTCCTCCTCCCAACAGCAGGACCGCGGGCTCTCTCTGGGAAGCCCAGGTGCCCAGAAGGCCTGGCTTCTTGGGCCTGCCCAGAGCTCTCACCCACTTCCCACCCCATGCCCCGAGGGAGGCAGGTGCTGGGTGTGGGATGAACACAGCCCTCCTGACCAGCAGGGAGCTCTCCGCCAGGTGCCTCCCTCACCCGCTGGCCTGAAGCCATGTGACTCCTATGGTGGGAAGGGACTGCGATGGAGGCTGAGAAGAGGCAGCCTCAGGATCAGTGTCACTGCCCGGCTTGTCCACTGTCCACTCTGGTGCTGGGCTTCTCAGCCTTCAGCTCCTGGGGCTTCCTTGCTCTGCACCTGACCTGGGGACATGGCCTGAGGGGCCAGCTCCTTCGTAGAACATGGAGTCCTGTGGCAGAAGGTCTCATTAGTGGTCTAATAGAACTAACTAGCCAGAACGTCTGTCATCCGAGGTCTCCAATTCAGACCAAAATCTCTCACACTCTGAGAGCATACCCTGTTCTTGCTTAGGGTAGGAAATTGTGTAGTGAGAAGCCCCTTTTAACTCTAGGAATGTTTAGAATCAGAGATAGATGATAAATCCAAGCCATCGGAGTAAGACTTTTCTGGTAGGTTCAGGAATAATCTCTGTGTGTGTTACAGTGTTCATGCTGCTGGGAGATGGAGGCACGTCAGAGGCCCCCACAGCTCAGCTTTTTAGAGTTTATGCCTCAGAAAAGCTGCCTTTAGTTTAAAATGTGCCATTCATTTTTTTAAAATGTATATAAATAAACATATAAGAATAAATAAAATGCGCTGTTCTTTCTGGGCTGTTGAATCCATGTTGCAAGATTCAAGGGAGAAAAACTAAATATGTCAACAGACTGTGCACGCCAATCCGAGAGCTGCGCGCCCCTGCTTCCGGCGTTACTTCCACCAGAGTTTGTCCAAGTGCACGCACGCCTTCCAAAGAAAGTCGAATAAATTAGGTAGTAAGTACAGTTTTAAATGACCAAGGCAATTCAATGAACAGGATTGATTGGTTACAAGGGTTTTCATCACCGGAGTTCATCAAACTCAAAAGGTTCCCTCGAAAGATTGTTAAAAGTTCCCAGATGTACACAAAACATCAATAAGTAAGTAAGATTCATCAGCTGAATGTACTTAAGGAACATAAGCTGTCTTTAAAAAATTTAGCCTCCATAAATTGTCCATTAAATTTTCAGTAGCGGGGAAGGTGTCTTCTGTGCACGGTAGCCTCCCAGGACATTGTGGCCCCTGACCAACAGATACCTGGTGTGCATGACTATCAGTCAGGGCCCAGGTGTGCAGACCTCTTCTCAGGTGGGACAGTCCCAGGAGCCACAGAAACCTGGAAACCTGGTGTGGTTTTTTTGGGAAGATGCAGGGTTTGGATGGCCTAACCCTGCTGAGTTAACCCTTTACTGCACAGGGCCTTGCCTGTGGGAGGAAGCAAGTGTCTAAGGGTACCCGTGGCCTCTGCTGACCAAACTCTTGTAAAGAGATATCCTGGCTGCTGGGAGGGGGCCCCTCCCTTCCCCCAGCTCAGATTCCCTTACAGAGCGGGGAAGCCACCCTGAGACCTAGGCAGAGTTGAGCTGCGAGGGCCAGGGCTCAGCGCAGGTCTCCTGGACTCCGGCCCGCCTGCAGAACAAGACCAACAGGAGTATGTGGCCGGGAAGACGGCCCCTCAGTCAGTCGGGCTGCGTCACCTTTCACACATCTCTCCAAGTGTTTATAACTGTTCTCCTTAGAGTGGCAGACATTGCTACCGGCTAAGCAAAAAAGAAGCACGAGGGTAACCATGGAGACGTGAGCGTTTCAGCAGTAGCCAGAAAAGGTCTCAGGCAGACCGGGTTTAATGCGGTTAACCTTCACAGTCACCGGGGAGCAGTACCTCCCATCCTCCTGCAGCTGTCTGTCCCCATTTCACAACCATTGGCGCCCACAAGAAGCCGTGGTCACTGTCTTGACGGCCGGTCACCCAAGGCCATGCTCAGTTTTCTGGATGGGGGACACCGCCCAGCCAGGCTTCCTTCCCTCAGCCATGCCCACCATGTCTGCATTTCCTTTCCACGAAGTTGGTGCCAAAGTATTGCAAAGTTCGCCGGCTAACTCCAGTCCACTCTCTGCGAATTTTGTAATTTAAAAGAGAGAGAGAGACAAAGAAAATAACATCAACAAAACCTCAAGAAACTAAGAGTGAGAGAAAATTAGCATGCAGAGCTTTCAATGAAAAATCCCTCAACATGCATCTCCACTCACTTCGTAGCTACATCTACAACTGTCTGTGAGGTTAGAAAGAGACCCCAGGACATAAAAGTGAAACTAAGAGACATTGATAAGAGTGTGGTGGTTAGGGGGCGAGGGGGGAGAGGGAGAGGGAAAGGGGGAGGGGGGAGGGGCACAAAGACAAGATAACCTGGACTTGTTATCTTTGAATATATGTATCCTGATTTATTGATGTCACCCCATTAAAAAAATAAAATTATAAAAAAAAAAAAGAAGAAAGAGACCCCGGCCACACCCCTGTGAGGGTGCAGGAGTGTGCCTCTGCAGACAGACGTGGAGTTTGGGGCCACATCAATGCTGAGATGCAATGCTGAGTTGATCAATGCAGGAATATGTTGAACAGCAGAGGGGTCGATAAGCCATGGGACAAACACCACTGAAGCAGGAGGAAAACTCCCATCCCCAGAGCACCGAGAAACTGTGGTCCTGGGAGGGAGAGGTGCCCAGGGCACAGCCAGTGGCTGCCAAGTGTCTCAATCCATGCACGTGCACATTGCTGGTGTGAGCTAAGCTGGGCGTGGCAACATGAAAAGAAATGCTTTGTAAAAACCACCTTACAACATTTAAAAAATACTCCTAAAGGCCCTGGCCGGTTGGCTCAGCGGTAGAGCGTCGGCCTGGCGTGCGGGGGACCCGGGTTCGATTCCCGGCCAGGGCACATAGGAGAAGCACCCATTTGCTTCTCCACCCCCCCCCTCCTTCCTCTCTGTCTCTCTCTTCCCCTCCCGCAGCCGAGGCTCCATTGGAGCAAAGATGGCCCGGGCGCTGGGGATGGCTCCTTGGCTTCTGCCCCAGGCACTAGAGTGGCTCTGGTCGTGGCAGAGCGATGCCCCGGATGGGCAGAGCCTCGCCCCCTGGTGGGCAGAGTGTCGCCCCTGGTGGGTGTGCCGGGTGGATCCCGGTCAGGCGCATGTGGGAGTCTGTCTGACTGTCTCTCCCCGTTTCCAGCTTCAGAAAAATACAAAAAAAAAAAAAAAAAAATACTCCTAAAGCCCACAGCCTCCTTCCTGTGGCTTTCCTTTCTCATTTGATGGAGTCCAGGGGTTCCCTGGCCTCAAATGAACAGACGAAGAGGGAAGGGCCAGAGGCTGGGTGTAGGGAGGCCTATCACATGGGCTGCGTGCAGAGATGGGACCAGCCTGCCAGGTGAGCACCTTTAGTGGCTCTTGGTGATTCTTGGGGGAGGGGGGAGGAGGCCAGCAGAAAACAACCTAGAGACATATCCCAGGTTGTTGACACGTCCTTCTAGTGCAGAGCAGTCTTAGAGCCACTGTGGAGACTATGAACTCAAATGCCACTGTGGGGAGCTTGGCTTTACTTGCTGCCAGTGTTCGGAGGGTGGGAAGAAGCCCTTCCTGGGTCTTCTTTATCTGTGCAATGGATGACCTGTGTGGTGATGCAGGGTCCTCCCAAACTTTCACCAGCATCAGCACCACTGGCGCAGGAGTTGTATTTGAGATTCCTGGGCTTCACCCACAGGAGTTCTGATACAATAAATGGAGGGAGCCTCATTTTTTATTCACGGTTCTTACAAGCTTGGACCTCCCTTCTGGGAGGATTCAAGCACTGCAGGAATCGTCCTTGCAGATTTCCAAATGCAGATGGACCCTCATTGTTCACGTGGCTCAGGTTGATGTGGGCTGTGAATTCTGCTGAGAACTGGAGAGGAGGAGCTACCTGAGGCCCTGCTTCTTGGACCGGACTTTATGGGGCATAGTGGGGTAAATTGTACAACTGCTGGCGAAGTAAATACCTGTTGAGTACAGTACTGTGTATACAGCTAAGAGAGGTTCTGAGGAGAGAAAAAGGAATGAGACCTCAACCATGCCTCTGAGGGCTGATCGCCGAGGAGAATGGGGGAAACAGAAGCCAGTGCTCAGGTCAGAGCAGGGTGCTGCCCAGGGGCTCTAGTGCTAGAGGGCGGGGGTACAGATGGGGTGCCGCAACTCAGCAGGGCTGGGGAAGGCCCAGTGCAGAGCTCCAGAGCCCGTCCATCATAAGCAAACAGGCCTGTGTCGACACCAGGGGGCCCTGCCAGCGGCCTGTCTGCTCAGCCAGGTCTCCCCTGCCCTGTCCTGACCTGAGACTCTTCACGCCCTGCACTGTCTCCCTCAGCACCCACACGCACGCATGGCACCGTGAAGACTGGCAGTGGGAGGTTTCCCTCTCTCCCAGCTGCCCTGCGATTGCAATCCCACAACCCACTGTAGCCACCTTCCCGGGGCAGAGGGACGAAGGGGTGTTTCTCTCTCTCTCTCTCTCTTTTTTTTTTTTGTTTGGCACCGGGCCTCTGTGCCTTCTGCAGGGCTGAACAAATGAGAGGCAGCAGGTGTCCCAGTGCTTCTAGGTGACATGGACTTGGTGCATGGGGTCTGGTAAACACACGTCAACAAACCCTGTCTCAAACTTCAGACAGTCCAGGACCTCGCACAGTACTATCCTGGCCTTGGCTGCCAGAGTCTAATGTCCACACAGGAATCCTCCAGAAGGCCTCTGCAGTAGAGCCCAGTCTTCTCTCCTGAACTTCCCTGGAGAAAGCCAGTGTGGGGCCGGCAGCCCAACGCCCCAGCTCCTCACATGCGGGCCTCAAGGCTCATCCTCCTGGCCCAGGTCTGCCTGGCCACTGCTGAGACTGGAGGGGGCGGGGCACAGGTGGAGACACCAGGCCAGGTGGGAGGAGGGGGCAAGAGGCACAGGTGGAAAGGAAAGCCTGGCACCCAGCTCCCTACTTCTCTCTCAGTCTGCCCTGCCACAGCAAGTTCGTTCTGGGGTTTTTCCAGACTCCAAAGCCCACACCTTTGACCCTGGATGAAGCCTGGGGGGCCTGACTTGGCAGGGACTAGATGGTGAAGGATAACATCTGGTGAGGCAGGTGTCGGAGAACCTCAAAACCGGGAAGCAGCCTTGCTCTGTGGCAGCCCTCACTCTCCCAGCAGGTGCATTTAGGAGAAAGACCTGCTGGTCCATACTCCAGCCTCTGAGGGCACTTACACCCACCCTCGCTCCCTCCACCTGCTCTCAGGTAAGAAGGAGGCAGGCAAGTTCACACGGTGGTCAACTGGAAAGCTGGGATATGGCTCAGCTCCGTGCGCTGGGGTGGGGCCTGGTGCGCCCGTCTAGCTGTGGTGGAGAAAAGGGGCATTTTCTGCTTTGCTGATCTGTTTGGAGGACATAATGCCCAAAGATGGCTTTCTCCCAAATCATTAAAAGCAAACAACACATCAGAGCCTTGCTGGCCTGGGGCCACACCATGGTTAGGAACTCGATTCTGCAGCACATCTGTTGTGAAACAATGCACAGCAGTTCTTGTCCTGAGGACTGGATTGGCTTCCAACCACTGTTGTTTCTGGAAAAAGAGAGGCCAGTCTTCCCAGAGAAGCTGGCTTAAAGAGGACTCAGCCCCTCCTGCCTCCAGTCCCGTCTGAAGCAAAGTGACCGCCCAGGGCCCCTGTGGGTCCACCCAGGCCGTGGCTGTTTGCTCTCCAAGCTGGCGGTACATAGTGGTCACAGAACAGGACATGGGAATCCCAGGGCTATGTGTGTCCTAGTGACTGCTGCAATGAATTGCCGCAAATGTAGTAGTTTAAAATAATACCCCTGTATGATTTTATATGACCCGTGTTTCCCTGGGCTAAAATTGGGGAGTCGGCAGGGCTGGTTCCCTCTGGAGGGTCTGGGGAGGTTTCCCATCTGTCTGTTCTGGCTTCCAGAGGCACCCTTGTTCCTTGGCTCATGGCCCCTTCCCCACCTTCAAACGCAGAAGGGCGAGTCCAGGCTCTCCCACTTCTCATTGCTCTGAGCTCTCTGCCTCTCTCTGCCATGTCTCAGGATCCTGGCGCTTGTTCCAGGCCTGCCCAGATGACCAGGTTAATCTTCCCATTGTCAGGTTAGCTGATAAACTTCAATCTCATCTGCTGCCTTAATACCTTTCCAGCTGTTAGATAATATGTTCACAGTTTTCAAGATTAGGACCTGGAAAGGGTTTCAGCTGGGGTGACATTCAGATCTGTGCCCCCAGGAACTTCTTTCACTCTGTAACGTGAGCTGGGCATCCCTCCAAGGTCCAGTCTCTACCTATGGGATGTGCTGGGACTGGCTTATCTCAGCTTTTGGAATCCGTCTTAAATGGCTGTTGTTAAAAAGTTATATAAACATATAAAAAACCTGTGTTCTTGCCAAATCTGTGTTCAGTGACATCACGATGGCAGCCTGAACTTGGCCACGATGGAAGTATTTATGCCATAGAAATGAACAAACACTCCCAATCAGGGCTTGAGTTATTTTGTTGTTGGTGGTGGTTATTTAGACTTAGAGTAATGGAGAAAGTATTAATGCAGATTAACTGAAAAGTTTGTCAGGTTTGTAACTGTTGTTACATTGTGAATAGCTTCAAAACTGGTGAAATCATAATTGAACTGTAACGATCTGGTAGGCTACAAATAATGAGTTTAACAAAGTTCAACGAAAGGGTTCTGTGAGAATACATTGCCTCTATAAAATTTACAACCAAAAAAACTGTCTATTTTATTATTATTTGTAAGTTGTGCACTATGTTCTCTTTATAGCAATAACCTGAAGAGTAAGCTGATGTTCAGAGATAGGAACATGCTTCCTTCTGCACAGGACTGGTTGTTAAGCACTTACTAGCATATCACTGCCCACCCCTCCCCCAGCCTCACCTCCCAGCACCGTATGCTCTGTGTTCTGCCATCTAAACCACTTGCACCTCCCAGAATCCTCCCTGCTTATTCACATACTGTTTGCTCTGTGTGGCAAGACCCCAACCTACTCCACCCTGTTCCATGCCTGCTTATCTTGCTTGTCCTTCAGACATTGCCCAGGAGCTATTGTCTCTATGAGACAGACCCCCATGTTGGGCGGAGTGCCTCTCCTGTTTTCTCATTGTCCCCTGCTTCTCTCCACCTCCACTCATATCACATCCACTGGAAGCAGGCTCCCACCTCTGTCTTCACTGCTGACCCTGGCTGTGCACAGTGTAGCCCAGTTCCTACATAGTAGGTGCTCAATGAGCACTTACTCCATGGAATGGGTAGAACACTCCTGTAAGGAGCTGGAGTTGTTCTTGACTGTGTATAACTCCTCTAAGTCTCTCCCCAGACATGGAAGGGAACAGAAAAGAGGACAGAAAGCACAGATGTAGACTAGTTCTGAAGAGAGTTGGCTCCCAGTGGACAGGGTCGCTGGGCACATTAAGTGACCATTGGGGAATACCACATACCAGCCCCCTACACCTGGAGGGCTGACATCCCTGACAGAGTCTTTTTCTGCAAATCCATGGGGGAAGGGGAACACAGGACTCCAGGCAGGTCAGGGGAAGACCCTGGGGGCCTGGAAGCTGGTTCCTGCACCAGGTGTGCTCAGAGGATAAACAGTATCCAGGGTGAGGCACTTAATAGGAAAACAGCTTCCCAAGGATCCCCGGCACAGTCAACCCAGATATGGAGGGTGTCCTCATGGGCGGCCCTTTCTCCACTCTAATCAGGACTCCCTGGCAAATGGCAGGAGGTGATAATGAGGGCAGTGCTGGCCCCACTGCTTCATGGGGCACTGACAACCCTGATGAGTGGGATGGGGTGAAGGTGGAGAGGCCAGATGGAATCCCAGGAGAGAGACCAGTTCGGCTAGCAATAATGGCAGCAGTGCCTACTGGAACCTGGCCAGACCTGACCCTGGGCTAGGCTTTTTCCTCAGGATCACCCCATTTTACAACTGGGAGACTGAGGTTTTCACCTAGTGAATGTCAGCACCAGGACAACCTCCTAGACCCTGAGATCACAAAATACTTCTTGACCGTGATCTTAAAATATTTAATGCCACTCACCTGGCTTGAGGCTGCAGAGCTCCCATGGAGTACCTGTAATGCTCTGTCCATGCCCTATCGGGGCCCCTCTCCTGTACTTGCCCCACTCCCAGGTGGAGGCATTCATCTTGGTACCTCCTCTCCCATTACCTGCAGTTGGGAAACCACTCTGGAGCAGTGGGTAGGACAGATGGGACACAGGACTATCCCAGCTGTGTGCCTCTCCGCTGTCCTCACACCAGGAAATGCCCATGAAATGCCTGCCCCACAGCCGAAGCCAGTGCTCGACAGAGAGCAGGCCTCCACTGGCCTCCTTTCCCAGTCTTGGGATGCAGAGGAAAACTTCCTGGCCTGGGGTGGATGGGTAGGAGAGATGGGAAGAAAGGAAATGGCCATTAGAGCTGGCACACTTTTAGAATACACTGTCAGACTTCTGGGTTAAAGACCGTAATCCAAGTCCACATTCCCATAACCTCGAGGAAGACCCACAGACAGCAGGGGGAATGAGGATAGTGGGGTCAACTCCATCTCAGGCCTTGAGATAGGTGGGAGGGGTGTGGGAGCGCAAGCATGGGCGAGCTGGAGAGAAGACCCTGCAGCTGTGAATTTTAGAAAACTCAGCTAGCAGAAGGCAAGTTCTCCCAGATGGAGAGAGCAGAAAGTCCAGGTGCAGGCACAGGGGGACACCCTTAACCCACTTGGTCTTGAGAAGCAGAGCTTGTGGGGCTGAATGAGGAATTAGTTGGAAAACCACATGACCAGGAAGCTGGGTGTGGGTGTCACACCATCTTCTCCTAAAAAGAGAAAGTATAATCTACGTGAACACCAGAGAACTCAGATTAAGCACGTGTCAGGTCATTTAATGTAAATGGGATTACCTTGAATATTAGAAACCCAACTCTGTGCCCCATCCAGGAGACATCCTATACCTGTTAAAAGGCTGAAAATCCAAGAACAGAGGCTGATGTAAGGTGAGGCTGAGTTTAAATTGAAAAGCACTGGGCAAGACTGTGAAGGGCTCTCTGACATAACAAAGAATGTAATTCACAACATATTTGTCCCCACTGTGAATACTTATGTACCAAATACATTTCAATCTATGCAAAGTAAAAACTATAGGAGACACCAGAAAGTGTATACAAGGTCACAGTTCTTATGGCAGACTTTTAAGGAAATAGCTGTTGTGGTTTATTTGTTAACTTTAAAAATTTTTACCCAATATTTTACTATGAAAATGTTTCAAATACATAGAAAAGTTGAAAGAATTGTGCAATAAACTGTCATATGCCCTCTCCCAGGTCAGGGATCAGCCAACTCCAGCCCTGGGGCTCAGTCTCAATCATTGGTTGTTTTTGCATGACTTGCAAGCTAAGAATGGCTTAATGTTTTTAAATGGTTGAAAACTAATCAAAGAAGGGAAATATTTTGTGACATATAAAAATCACACGAACTTCAAATTTCAGCATTTATAAATAGAGTTGTATGGGAACATAGGCTCATGCACATTTTTCATGGCTGGTTTCTTGCCCCAGTGGACTCATTGAGTAGATGCAACAGAGATTGAATAAAACAGAGATTGGATAAAACATCGACCTGGAACACTGAGGTCACCAGTTCAAAACCCTGAGCTTGCCTAGTCAAGGCACATACATACAAGAAGCAATTACTATCAGTTGATGCTTCCCACTCCTTCTGCCCCTTTCCTTCTCTCTCTCTCTCTCTCTCTCTCTTTCTCTCTCTCTCTCCTCTAAATAAATAAATAAATAAATAAACTGTACAAACAACAAAATGTATAATATTTAAGTCTAATTTTCTATTAAGATAAAGTTCTGCCTTGGCAAGGTTATGGGTTTGATCCCAGGTCAGGGCACATATAAGAATCAACCAATGAATGCATGAATAAGTGGAACAACAAATTGATGTCTGTTTGTCTCTTTCTCTGTGCCCCCTCCCCTCTCTAAAATCAATAAATCAGTAAAAAAGATTTTGAAAATAGAAGACATTTTCTCATGGCCTTTCCCAAACCTATCATCCCACTGAGGCAATCATAGTTCCATTCTTTTTTCACTCTAGGTTAGTTTTGCCAGTTCTGCCCCTTTATACAAATGGAACTGCATAGTCTGTACTCTCGTGTGTAAGGGCTTTTCCACGCCGCACAAGAATCATGATTGTACAGACCTTTCTTCTTCATTAGAATGAAGTGACATTCTGAATTCTCTGGGTGGCTTGGGGATAGTGAAGATTATTATTTTGTTGTAGGACTATGCCAATATTTATTTACTCCTTTTGATGATGGGCTCCCAAGCTGACTCCAGTGTTTGGTTAGTTTGGATAAAGCTACTGTCTCTTACACTGCCCCTTTGATGCTTTTACTTTTCTTGGGTAAATACCTAAAAGTAGACGTTTGAGTCACAGGGTGTGTGGATGTTTAGTTTTATAAAACATTGTCAGAATTAGTCTAAAGTGATTGAACCATTTCACCTCCCAGTGATGGGAATTCTAGTTGTACCATGTCTTGTCCAATAACTGGTGTTGCCATCTCTTCAGTTTCAGCCATTTGGGTGAGTGTGTGATGATATTTTATGATTTATTTGGATTTTTCTGATTACTAATGATGCTAAATATTTTTTCATGTACTTTTTTTTTTTTTTTTTTGTATTTTTCCGAAGCTGGAAATGGGGAGGCAGTCGGACAGACTCCCGCATGTGCCCGACCGGGATCCACCCGGCACGCCCACCAGGGGGCGATGCTCTGCCCATCCGGGGCGTCGCTCTGTCGCGACCGGGGCAGAGGCCAAGGAGCCATCCCCAGCGCCCGGGCCATCTTTTGCTCCAATGGAGCCTCGGCTGCGGGAGGGGAAGAGAGAGACAGAGAGGAAGGAGAGGGGGAGGGGTGGAGAAGCAGATGGGCGCCTCTCCTGTGTGCCCTGGCCGGGAATCAAACCCAGGAATTCCGCACTCCAGGCCGACACTCTACCACTGGGCCAACCGGCCAGGGCCTTCATGTACTTTTTAGACATTCATATATCTCCCTTTGTCAAGTAAAAAATTAGATCGATCTTTGCCAGGTAAACACTTGTGTGTCAGCATTTATTTACTCACAGATGAACATCATAAGACTAAGGATCCAATATTGTGGACATTTTTTATCCTGAGACAATCAGCTAAAAATAAATAGCTCTTAAAAATTTTAAGTTGATTGAGTAGTAGCTTACATGGCCAACAATCCATCCATTTTAAGTGTCCAACCAATAAATATAATGTGAGGTAAGGTTTGAGGTTTATTTATTATTTCTTATATGGACATCTTGTCGTTCTATTGTAGCACCATTTCTGAAAAGACTATGTCTTTCCCCATTGAATTAAATATGAATTAATTAAAAATTAATTGACCATATACGTGAGGGTATATTGCTGGATTCTCCATTTGTTCCCATGAATCTATGTCTGTCTTTGTATCAATACTACAATGTCTTGATCACAGTAGCTTTCTAATAAATCTTAAAGACTGCCTGACCTGTGGTGGCGCAGTGGATAAAGCATCAACCTGGAAATGCTGAGGTCGCTGGTTCGAAACCCTGGGCTTGCCTGGTCAAGGCACATATGGGAGTTGATGCTTCCAGCTCCTCCCCCCTTCTCTCTCTCTGTCTCTCTCTCCCTCTCTGTCTCTCTCTCTCCTCTCTAAAAATGAATAAATAAAATAAAATAAAAACTAAAAAAAAAAAAGTCTTAAAGACAAGTATAACTTCTCTAATTTCATTCATTTTAAAAAAATTTGACTCTTCTAGATTCTTTGTATTTTCTTATGGTATTTTATAATCAACTTGTCAATTTCTACCAAAACAAAACAAAACAAAACAAAACACTGCCAGGATTTTGGGGAAATATTTGTACAGAATTAATATCATTTCTTCCTAACATGTTTAGTGGAACTCACCAATGAGGCCATTTGGGATTAGAGTTTTCCTTGAGGAAAGTTTTAAACTACAAATTTGATTTTTTTTAGTAGATACAGGAATATTCAGGTTATTTATTTTTGTTGAGTGAGCTTTGGTAGTTGGTGTTTTTCATGAAACTTATTCATTTCAATTATATTCTACTTTCTTTTTCAATGATTTCCACCCATTATTTCCTTTTTTCTTAATTTGGGTTTACTCACTGTTGTCCTTCTACTTTCTTGACTTGCAAACTTAGATCAATGATTTTGAAGCCTTCGTTTTTTTCTCACAGAAGCACTGAAACCTTAAGTGTCCTTGTAAGCACACTCTAGCAATATCCCACAAATTTTGATGTGTTGTGATTTCATTTTCATTCAGTTTTATAGATTCTAATTACTTTTGTGGTTTCTTCTTTGACCCATGGATTTTTCTTTAGAAGTATGTTACTTAATTTCCAAATATTTAGGGAGTTTTTTCTCCATACTTTTTGTTATTGGTTCTAGTTTAATTATTTTATGGTCAAAATATAGACATTATGTAATTTGAACCACTTTACATTCATGATGACTTGTCTTATAGCCTGGCCTATGATCTTTCTTGCTGCATGTTCTATTTTGTTGTTGTTGGGTGGAGTGTCTACAACCACAAACTAGGCAAGTGGGATGATACTGTGTTCCTGAGTAAAGATAATATGGTTACTAATTTTCTGTCTATTAGTTATTGAAGGAGGGACAGTTAAATCTCCAACTAGAATTGCTAATTTGTCTCTTTCTCTTTTTAGGTCTGTAAGCCTTTCTTTTATGTGTGTTTGAAGCTCTGTAATTAGATGCATACACATTTGGGACTATTATATCTGAGAGGTCCCTTGGCAATAGGGGAAGGTCACTTGAGGAACCAGGTCTGGGGACTTTGGCCGAAACCACCCACACCCATGACCGCCAAAAGAAATGGCCTGGGAACATTTTGAAAAGATCTGTCAGCCAGTGAAATTTCGCCACAACATATCAACCCAACCACCCTACCGATGCTATAAATTATACAGCCCCCGCCCCCCCCCCCCCCCCCCCCCCCGGCAAGGGAAGCTGTGCGACTTCCCTGGCCCCTGTCTTACGGACCAGTGAACCTCACCCAAGATGTGCACTAAATAAAGCTTTTGCTCATCCACACTTGGTGGCAACGTCCTTCTTTCTTCCTCGGTGGCGGAAAATACCTTAAACATCCTCGTGATGAACTTTTTCATTCTGAAATTGCCCTTTCATCCTGGTGATAGATATTGATATGACTAGTCCAGTTAATCTCATGCCTAATATATGCACTATATATCTTCTTTTATTCTTTTATGATAGATAAAATGGCTACTCAGCCACCATCCTTCTTAAGAACAAAGCAGGCCTGAAAGGAGAAAGAAGGATTTGTCTACTCGGTAATCTGGCTCAGACCTCCCTTGTAGCTGAATGCTGATAGGGACAATGGATCAAGGTGAAGAGGATTTTGAGAAACTGTGGCGTCTTGAGAAACTGTGGCATCATTCCCAACCACAAACAAAAGAAGTTATCTTGCAGCTGCCTTTGCCCAAGGCCCTTTGACAAATTCATATAACTCCGGCCCCATCCCTCCCTCGGGGCTGACACCCTTTGCTGATCTCAGCCTGTCTGCACCCAGGCATTTTTAAAATCAACTTTCCTGCCTGACCAGGCGGTGGCGCAGTGGATAGAGCGTCGGACTGGGATGCCGAGGACCCAGGTTCGAGACCCCGAGGTTGCCAGCTTGAGTGTGGGCTCATCTGGTTTGAGCAAAAGCTCACCAGCGTGGACCCAAGGTCACTGACTCCAGCAAGGAGTGACTCGGTCTGCTGAAGGCCCGTGGTAAAGACACATATGAGAAAGCAATCAATGAACAACTAAGGTGTCACAATGTGCAACGAAAAACTAATGATTGATGCTTCTCATCTCTCCGTTCCTGTCTGTCGGACCCTGTCTATCCCTCTCTCTGATTCTCTCTGTCTCTGTAAAATAAATAAATAAATAAAAATTTAAAAAATAAAATAAAATCAACTTTCCTTTTGGAACATGCTAGCCTCGTGTTTTCAGTTTGGCCCACGGTTTCTGGCTTTTATTTTACCTTTAGTCTATCTGTGTCATTGTATTTAATGGAGGTTTCTTTAAATATTCAGGTGCTGTTTTCTGGTCTACTTTGACAATCTCAGCCTTTTAATTGGAATGTTTAGCATATTTAGAGTAGAGATCATTTGGGTATGGTTGAGTTAAAACCTATCATCTTGTTTCTTTTTCTTTGTTTTCTCTCTTATTTTGATCAAATGAGCATCAATTATTATGTATGGGTGGTAGTAACATAAACATAACATATTTTAAATTGAGTACTTTCCGTATTTCATTTTATCTCCACTTTGGCTTATTAGCTGTACTTAATTGTTTTGTCATTTAGTGGTAGCTCTGTTGTTTTTCATATTGTGCTCAATTGCACCTTTAACTCGTCACCGGCTGCCTTCAGGTAATATCATGCCAGTTCACCTAAAGAGTGTGAGAACGCTGAACAATGACTGTCCTTTCTTTATTCCCATTCTTTCTTCTGTCCTATTATTTTCATACATTTCACTTTTGCACATTAGGAATCTCACAATACACGGTCATTAAAACAAAAAGCAAGCCTTTTAAAATCACAAATAAAAACATCATTTTTTAAAAATATAAAAATAGCATTAATGTAAAATGCCACAATGACACAGCAAGCGCATCACTTCCAGAATGTCCTGTTTGTACTGTGATTGCAGTATTATTTTTCTGCTGTCGTTATTTGTTTTTCTTCTGCATTAGACAATAAAGTCCTTGAGAGCCAAAACAATATCTATTCATCTTGTAACCTTAGCATAGTGCGTAGCTAGCTGGAAGGAGTTCAACAAACGTTACACCTCTCGTTGAGTTCCTGACTACCCATGAAAGAATGACAAGACGATACAACGTAAATACTGGAAGCACAGACAGAACGTGCTCTAGCAGGCGGGCAGACACACACTACCTCCTAATCGCTGGTATGGATACCTCCTCTCCTCTGTCCTAGCTCTCCTCACTGACCTCCCATTCAAACCTTGACAGGCAGGAAGAGGAAAACCAGAACTTCACACGCACACTTCAAAGAGATCTTAAAAGGTCACAGATCAGGCCTCTGGGTGGAAACTGACTGTGGCCACATTCCAAGAGCTGTTGGGTGTGGCCCCAGTGGATCAGCCATTTGAGGCCTCAGATGTGTTTGTATTGGGAACAAATGTGACAGTTGGGTGAGATCTGGGAATGGAGAGTGGGTCACTTCTGGATCATGTCCTCACTGGCCTGGGAAGTGGCCCAGAGCCCTGGTGCCTGCTTGGGTCTTTGTAGCCTTGACTGCTTCTGATCTCACTGGAGAAATTAAACAGCTTTATCAAATGCAGAAAGATTTCTGCAGCTGAACTAAAGCATTGGCTGAATGATAATGTAGATGGTAATAATGATCTGGGATGTGGAGATTTCTTGCTTAAACCTTTGAAGTAATGTCCTGAATGTTTTCTCTAGTGGTTGGATGGCTTGGGAATAGTGAAAGCTGGTTCACAACAGGCAGCAGTGCTGAAAATGAGGTTGTGGAAATATTTCCCTTCTATCATTTTGAATTCAGAACAGTCAGAGCATTATGGATACCCTGCTTTGCTGACTTTTCTGTAATTTTCCAATCCTTGAAATGTTGAGATTATAAAAATGTTCACAATGTGCTTTAAAATTTTTTAACATCATAAATAAACAAAGCAAAACAATATTTCTCCCTTTTGGCGAGTGTTAACCTTCTAGGAGAGAACTTATTTCTAAGAGGGATCTTTAATGCATACATCAAAATTTTTTAAAAGCTAAAAAATTTCTTTCAAATGTAAAATTAAACTTAGGTTCAACAATCTTCTTGTCTCCTCTTTTATTGATCTAACACCTATGTATCAGGCACTTGTCCACGGGGTGATGAAGGTAATATGCGTCCACTATAGTAGAATAAGGCAGTTGGTGCTCTGTGCCCAAAGACAGGTATGGGACAGTTTGCCCAACGAAATCGGGTCTCTCCAGCTTTAGTTTTGTCTTTTTTGATGTACTATGCATTAGCCATCCATCTGTCCATTCACTGTGTCACAAAACTGGAAAGGCCTTCGAGGATAATGTACTGTGGTAGTTTTCAAGCTTTTCCTTTTAGCCAAGGAAGCCGATATCTGGTTGCTCAGACAGAAGAGGGGCTGCCCCGTGGCAGGTAGGAGGCTTGCCACTCTGTCCTATCCCCAGCAGCCTTGGGCAGTGGATAGTTTGAATACTTGACAGGCAGGAAGAGGAAAACAAGGATTTCAATTGGGGTCAGTTGGGGTCACATGCCCCCGATCAGTGTTGCCCATTCTCATCCCTCAATGAAGGCTAAGGTGTGGGCAGGGAGAAGAGATCCTGCCTTGGGAAATGACTGGCATCTCTGGGCATCTGGAAATGGCCTGGTAGCTACAACAGTGATGACCAGCTGAGTTGGTGGCTGAACTCCCAGTGTCCAGCGAACCTTGGGAGCAGGGATCTCTCCAAGCCTGAGGGCTGCGAAAGAATCCTGCAAAAAAGCCTGTTCATCTGGGCCCCAACTGGTATAGAGAGCTGCCGGCTCACCTAGTGATGGTGAGGAGAGGGCAGGGAATCTAGGAGACCCTCAAAGGAGGTTGGGGTAGGGCTTTTCCCCCAGGAAACATCCCATATGGCTCATTCAGGAAGAGGAGCAGCAGGTCTGCTCCAAAACTTTCCAGATCATCATCTAAAACCTCCAGCAACTTCACCACATGAGATAGTACCTGTGTCATCTGTGTGTTTAGCCTGACCTGTGGTGGTGCAGTGGATAAAGCATCAACCTGGAAACGCTGAGGTTGCTAGTTCAAAACCCTGGGCTTGCCTGGTCAAGGCACATATGGGAGTTGATGCTTCCTGCTCCCCCCCCTCTCTATAATGAATAAATAAAATCTTTAAAATAAAATAAAATAAAATAAAATAAAATAAAATAAAATAAAATAAAATAAAATAAAATAAAAGAGTAAGTCTATGGCTACAGCTTAGTTTTCTGGAACTATTCAACCTGATTCAACTAATTCAAAAAAATTTTTAAAACTGCTCCAAAAAAGTAAGCCAGCTGTTGTTTAGAAGCTCCATTAAAAAAAAAGAAAAAGAAGCTCCATTACCTCTTCCAAAATGATAAGGTATCACTTTAGTAAATTACTACTCTCTAGTTCGGTGTTTCCCAACGTAGGGGCCCACGCCCCACAGGGGGGCAATTCGATAGTTAAGGGGGGCAATTTGAAAATGGACTCGACAAGACTTTAACTCTTTCGCCCTGGGCCATTTAAATGCAATACTAGATATCGGTGCCAAATTTAACAAAAAATGCAATTCTTAAATAATTGCGGTAAATAATTATTAAGTATAATTTCGTTTGACGAGACCAAAATATCAACTGGGTGATTGGTGTCGTCGAGTAAGCTTCGTCCTGGGTTCACCGCGGAGCGTGCCATCTGCCGCGGGGAACCCCAGACGTTTTAAAAATTTGCTAAACAACGCAGTTATTCTCACCTAATTGGCCCATTGCAACTTCTGTAGTGTTTCACATCATTCAGTTGGTGTTAATTTGAAATAAGTGTCAGTCAAAACTGTTGTAAAAGCTCATTGATTTAATAAATATACATATATATATATTGTATAGATATAATTGGTAAGTATTTGATTTTATTTTTATCAATATTAAACTCTTTATTAAGTACTTCTTGCATTGGGGCTAGAAAGCACTAATATTTTATAAATATTATTGGGGCTATAATAGTGCATGTATGACAATTTTAATTTTAGAAGCATAACTTTCCAGAAAATTTTGTCAAGTGGAAAAAATATAGATATCTTTTGATTTGCTGTGGTAGTGTAGTAAATGTGTTATATACATTTAAATAAATATGAATTTTTAGTATACGTTTACTCTATGTCACATTGAATATATTTTAACACATATTTTAATATTAGCTTTTAATTGATCTTATTTTTATTTCTTATAGCCCATAGTAAAATGAATGGTGCAAGCAAGAAAAAAACTCATCAATATTCGGAGGAATATTTAAAATTTGGGTTCATACCTGCTGTTCACGATGAGCGGATTCCTTTTTGTCTTTTATGCCAGCAATGCTTGACCAACAAATCAATGAAACGAGGTCATCTTGAGGCGCATTTGAAGGCGAAACATAGTGCTCATATTAATTCAGATTTGAGTTACTTTAAAATTTTAAAGAAAAATTTTGAAAAAAGAACAACATTAACGTCTCTATTTACTGCTCATACTTCAACTAATAATCTTGTTCTTGAGGCTAGTTATCAAATTTCTTTATTCATTGCTAAAACTGGAGAAAATCACACTATAGGAGAGAATTTAATAAAACCGTCAATATCAGCATTTCTTAAAACGGTTCTTGAAAAAGATGACAAAGATGTAAAAGCTATGCCACTCAGTGACAATACTGTTAGCAGAAGAGTAGACGAAATGAGTGAGGATATTGAAAAACAACTTATTGAAAAGCTGAAAACAAGAAAATTCTCCTTACAAATGGATGAATCAACTTTGAGAGACAGTGAGGCAGTATTGATAACTTATGTAAGATATATTGATAAAGGACATTTTGCTGAAGAAATGTTGTTCTGTAAAAGATTAGAAAGCACCACTACCTCCAAAGATATATATAATAAGCTAAAAAAACTACTTAGATGTCAATGATATACCAATGAAAAATATAACATCTTGTGCTGCAGATGGTGCTCCCAACATGATGGGCAAGAAAAATGGCTGCTTAAAATTGATGAAAGATGTGAATCCAGAAATGATTCTTGTGCATTGTGTTATTCATAGGGAAAACTTGGTAGCTAAAAACATCTCGCCTATTCTGAATGAAGTATTACATATAGTAATAAAGTGTGTTAATGCTATTAAAGCTAGTGCCAAATGTGAGCATCTTTTCAAGCTATTTTGTGAAGAACAAAATGAAGACCATGTGAGACTTTTATTTCATACTGAAGTAAGATGGCTATCTAAAGGAAACTGTTTGAAAAGATTTATGGAACTGTTTGATACTCTTAGTGATTTTTTAAGCGACAAACCTGAAATGAAGTATCTGTTAACAATAGATGGTAAAGCATTTGTGAGTTATTTAGCTGATATCTTTGAAAAACTAAATATATTAAATAAGCAACTTCAAGGAACAAATAAAACTCTTGTCGATGCAAAAGCAAAGATATCTGGTTTCATTACCAATATTGAGTTATGTCAGAAACATATTAACAACAAAAACTTTAAACAGTTTCATTGGCTCCAAAAATGTGAAGTAACTGATACCGCTTTACTTGTTATTGTCAATCATTTGAATATTCTATCGGCTGATTTAAAAGAAAGATTTTCTGATTTAAAACAAATTAATTTCCCAACATGGATGATGCAGCCAATGTTAGTGGATTTGTCTGATATATCAAATATGCAGTATCATGAAGAACTCGCAGAATTGCAAAATGATGAGTCAGTTAAAGCTTTATTTAATATCAAAGGAGCGATGGCATGGCTTTGTGAAGAAACAGAAATCAAATACCCAAATTCAACCAAATGTGCAAGAAAACTATTGCTACCGTTTCCATCTTCATTTTTAGCTGAATGTGGATTTAGTGCTGTAAATGATTTACTGGTAAAAAAAAGAAATCGGCTGGATATAACACAACGTGGAGACTTGAGACTAAAGCTAACCAAATTGGAACCTAATATAAAATCTCTGTGCAGCAAGCATCAAGCGCAAGGATCACACTAAATTAAAATAATAAATTAATATAGAAAAATCTGTATTAAAATTATTTGGAATTTAAATTTGTTTTTCATTATATGTTTTGAAATTTTACTTACTGTGTTTTGTTAACAATTTCATAGTGATTTCTTCCTAGAACCTATCATTTATGTTTATTAAGTGAACAAATCAATTTTTTAATGTTAAAAATTATGTATGTTACATAGGGGGGACATAAAAATTTTAGAAAGGTTAAGGTAGGGCATGGCACAAAAAAGGTTGGGAAACACTGCGTCTAGTTCTTTTTTTAAAATACTTTATTTATTGATTTTACAGAGACAGGAGAGAAAAGGGAGCATGGAATGGGAAGTATCACTCATAGTTGCTTCATGTTAGTTGTTCATTGCTTGCTTGTTGTATGTGCCTTGACCAGGGAAGCCCAGGGTTTCAAACTGGCAACTTGGCATTCCAGGCTGAAGGCCACCACAGGCCAGGCTACTCTCTAATTCTTAATGACTTCCTAGCACCTGAGAAGATTTTTATCTCATTACACTTTCTAAAGTGTGTGTGTGTAAGAGAGAGAGAGAGAGAGAAAGAGAAAGAGAGAGAGAGAAGGAGAGAGTATTTTGGGAAATAGTATAAATCCAAAGGTTTATCTGCACCTCTAAAACGTAGATCATTCCTCTCTCAATGGCCTTAATTAACACCCAGTTCTTGTTCTATTTGGGGAAATTATTGGCTATAATTTCATTTCAATGCCATTAAAAAACAAACAAACAAACAAAAACTATTATCAGCCTGACCAGGTGGTGGCACAGGGGACAGAGAGTTGGCCTGGGATGCTGAGGACACAGGTTCGAAGCCCCAAGGTCGCTGGCTTGAATGTGGGCTCACCAGCTTGAGTGTCAGGTTGCTGGCTTGAGCATGGGATCATAGACACAACACCATGGTTGCTGGCTTGAGCCCAAAAGTTGCTGGCTTGCGCAAGGAGTCACTGGCTCAGCTGTTGTTCCCTGTCAAGGCACATATGAGAAAGCAATCAATGAACGACTGAGGTGCCACAACTATGAGTTGATGCTTCTCATCTCTCTCTGTTCCTGTCTATTCCTATCTGTCCCTCTCTCTGTCTCTCTCATTAAAAAATAAATAAATAAAAAATTAAAAAAAACTATTATCAAAAATGACTATTTGTCAGGATTCTGTCTGAGCTGCAACCACCTCAAACTAATCTAAGCAAAATGGGGTGTTTACCAGCTCACATAAATGGGAAGTACAAGTACAAGCAGAAAGCCACTGGCAGGGTTATAATGATGTCATTTCTCAAAGGCACTCAAAGCTGGGCTGGGGACAAAGCCGGCAGAGGCTTGACTCATCCTCAGTGGGCACAGACTGCTTTCCCACTGGCTCCGGTAGCAGAGCCTCAGGAGGGATTCTGATTGGCCCTGCATGAATCACATGAGCAAGCCCAAACCAATCTCTGTGGCTGGAAAGTATGAGCCTGTAATTGGGCAGAGTTGGGCCACATGGTTGGCAAGAAGTCAGCCCTACCTGAGCCAGGTGGAAAGGACTCTTGCCAGGACAAGGGGTTTGGTAAGGCAGGGTAGGCACTGGACACACAAAAGCCACCAGAGTTAGACCCTGTTGTTCAGGCCCTTCAATGCTGATAGGCCCATAAATAGAATGAATGCCACCACCCAGTCCTTTCAGTCTGGCTGCATGTCTTCGTATAGCGCCCACTTGCTCAGGCCATAACCTTCACCCCTGACATCCAGAGTTCAGAGAGATGTATCAGCATCTCTAAGTAGGAAGCTTCTAGTGCTGGAGCGCCCTTGTAGCTGTGCTTGCTTACCTGCTACCCTTGGCTCCTCCAACTCCTTCGCACACTGACCTTCAGCCTGCCAGGAAAGGGAAACTGCATGGATGCTCCTGCTCTTCCTGCCAACATTCTTAAACATGTCAATATCTTTCCCCAGTAACATTAAGCATTTGTTTAACACCTTCCTCCTTGGTCATCCCCATGCTGCGGAAAGCTCCTGATCACTCCGCTGCCCCTCACAACGTCTCAGAGCTTCTGGGCTCCCCGTGACTTTGAGATATTTTCATCTGATGGACTTCTATAAGAAACGACCTCAAATTGCAGTGGTATGGTTGGTTTTGTAAAACAGTGATGGACTGACTGCCTTAGATCTTCAAAGCTGTAGCCCCTCCCCTTGGCCATTTAGTAATAGCACCCGCGGCTTCTTCCCTGCACACGAGGGGTGTGGGATATGTGGGGATTTACCTCCTCTTCACAGCTGACACACTGTCACCTCTTTCTAGAAGCTATTCTGCTGCTTCAGCTTACAGGAAGTACCTTCTTCTTTGGGTTTCTACAAAACATTGACATCTGATTAAAGGCTGGCTAAAGGCCTGTTATGTTTTGGATACACACGAGTAGATGTGTGTGTTGTATGTATGTTGTATGCACTCATGGAACTTTACTGCTTACAAACTTGTAAAGCTAGAGGTTGGGGACCAATATTTCATAGCTCTGGACCTCTCACAGTGACATTCACAATAGCAGGTTTTCAATAAATGCTCTTAAATGAGCTCAAGACTAGTTTCAACATTTACAGATGTTGTTTTCCCTTTTCTGAGTTCTACTCCCCAGCTCTGCAGTCACCCTAACACATTGTAGCTCACAGTCTCCACCCATTAGTCTGCTGTGACACCCCTTCAGCTCCTAGAGCCCTTTAGGAGTTTGCAACTGCCACTCAGTCACAGTGGGGGGACGAAGGAACTGCTTTCACATTTCCTGAACCTATTTTAAGGATCAACATCTGAATGAACAAGACCCAGTGCCAGGGCATATCCTGGAAGGGCTCAGTTACTAGTACCTCCCCTCCCAGGGACACTACATTCCCCCAAAGATGAGAAAGATCACCAGGGAGCTGGGGAGACACCCAAGTCTCGCTAACAATCACAGTGAAACAGGAGAAATGAGAGGTGGCATTCTTCACTGTAAAACAACGAGTCAGACGTGAGGCTCGCCACCTTCCTTCCAGGTGACAAGCAGTATCTGCATGCAGAGGAAGAGTCCCTTCCATCACGCCATTCACCTAAAACCCTATTTGACTTTTTAGAAACATGGATTTTCTTCAGCAAAATACTCTTGGCTTCCTTTTAGAAAATGAATCGTGTTTACATGGTTAAACATTTTTGGAAACATCCTCACATGAGTGCACTGATGCTTCATGTAGCATGAAAACTAAAAAGACACCCACTGGCCTCTTCTCTACTTGCAATTTTGGCATCTCATGGTGACACATCGAAGGAGCTGACATTTCAAGGCTAGCTCTTCTACTTGGATTAAATACTTTGGGAGGTTTTTTTTAAAAAAAATTATGAGACAATTAATAGAGTGAAAAACTATCGTGACTTATTAAAATGTCCAAGGGCCCAGAGAGTGATCACTGTCCATGGCGATTCTCTCTCAGATGGTGGCCTGATAGTCCGAACTGGGCACTGCTGCTTGCTGACCACATAACCTGGTGCCCAAGCCATGTGCCTCACTCACTTCCTTTAGCTTTAAAAGGATCGGGTTGCAGAGGAGGGGATTCTTCAAATTCACCAAATGCTGTCCAATTGCTGTCCAAAGTGGTTGTATTGTCCATCCTTACTGAGAATGTGCAAAAAGTCCTATTTCTCCGCATGCGTGGGAGCCTTTGTTATCAAAAGACCTAACACATTTGCCAGTTTGAAGAGTGTAAAATGGCACATCATTGTTTCAACTTCTAGGTCCATGTGGACTGACATATTTGTGCATATTTTTGTGCATTTATTGGATTGAGTTTCTTCTGTGGGCTCCCTGTTCATCTACTTTGCCTATTTTAAATATGAGAGTGTTTGGTTTTTGTGATTCATTGGTAGAATTTCTTTATATAGCCTATGTATTAATTCTATGCTTGAGTAGTACATATATGTTTTTCTCACCTGATTTTATGTTTTAGATTCGGGGTTGCAGGCTCATTTGGGTGAGAGCTTTTGTTTCTGTCGCTGTGTCCCTGCCTCACTGTTCAGTGACTCTGTGGTTGCCTCTCAGTCCTATGCCCACCCCAGGACAGCCTCCTGTCTTTCCCGGTAGTAGGGGCTCCTGTCCAGAGCAGTGCCAGCAAGGCAGCCATGTGTGCTGTCCATTATGTCCTTGTGCCCTGTCCTAGCAGCCTCAGCCCACAGACGTTTGCAGACATCGCTTCTCACTGCTTCCACCAGCAGGGCTGCTCTGGCCCCTCTTTTTCTCAGTCCTGGCCTCACTCCTGACCTCTGACACCTGCTTCCAGCCCCAGGTCCCCTCAGGGCTGTGCCCTTCCCAGGCCACCAGGGGTTCACACCTGGCTTTGGCTACATTGTCTCTTTTCAGACTTTATGTTTGGGGCAGCACGCACTTCCTGTACGATCTTGCCTGGAAACCTCCATTTCCCACTCAGCTGAAGAGGTTCAGAGACATGATGTGCGGCCGCAAATCTCATGCCCTTTACAGAGGGACGAGGAGTAAGACTCATCTCCACCGTCAGAGCTCTGGTCACTCTGCCAGGGAATGCCAAGGAGCAAAAAACAAACTTGAAAATCATCATGAGCTAAGTGGACAACTTCAAAATGTATATGAACTGTTATGAAACTGCTTAGCAAACAAACTATTCAAAGCCAATCGCTTTTTTTAATTAGAAAAGGTAAAAAGTGTATGTGTGTGCACGCGCACATCTGTGTGTTTGTGTAAAAGGGGCCATCCCTTAGTTAATGTATCAGAGACCTACTTGAAAATTGGGCCTAAGATTATTTTTAAAAACCTTAATGGTTAGAAGTTGAAGAAATGTTTTCTTAAAAACCGTAAGTGATCTCCGTACCCAGAAGTGAAGAATTCCCTGAGCAGGTGTTTCATTGCTCTGGTAAACCTCCCTCGTATATGTAAGTGATGCAGTCAGGCTGATAGCAGAGGAGATGGAGCCCCAGCTGCTGGGGGCTCAAGTCCAGGGTGGGCTGGAGCTGGCTCTTACCAGCTAACAAGAACCAATTGTCAAGCCCAGTCATGATTCAAAATCAAAAACGTTTAAATTTAAAAGTAATAAACACACAAACAGCATCACTTCGTAATTATTTTAACATATTACTATTTTTTGTGCTCTTCAGACTATTGAACCATTTGCCTGTCTGGTAAGGACACTTCCTGATGGTCTGCTGTGCACATCTCTTCTAGTGCTGTGCCCAGTGAAATCATGTTGGTAGCTCTATGCAGGAGTGTTTACACCTTGGAAATTGGCAAACTCTACAAGTCAGAGATTTCCCCCTCCTCCAATGGCACATTGTCACACATTGATCAGCACACAGCTGCTTAACACTATACTTTTTTGATGAGGCCTTATTCATCCCTCATATTTGTGTTATTTCAGTTGGAATGCTGGCTTAGCAATGTAACTACTCTCTTATTGGAAGGGAAGCGTCACAAGATCTTAGATGAATGGACAAAACAGTCCTTCAAAAAAAATCTATTCCAAATATAAGAAAAAAATTAGAAAAATCAATGTAAAAGAAATTGTTTTTCAATTTCTTAGAAAGAAATTATGAAGGTAAGGAAAAACAATGGCACATAGCAAAGAATACAATATATTGATCATTCCCAGAACCAAGCTAGGAGGAAAGTGACATTTACATTGAGAAAACACAAAGGAGAAAAGTAGCTGAGTTTGCCTCTATTAGCAAGAAGAAAGAAAAAGTAAAAGAAAATTAGCAGCAAATTTCATGTTTATACATTCACGGAATGACTGAATAAATTATGGCTTTACACATGCAGCCCCATGTTCATTGCAGCATTGTTCACAGTGGCCAGGACATGGAAACAACCAAAAAGCCCTTCAATAGATGACTGGATAAAGAAGATGTGGCAATATACACTATGGAATACTACTCAGCCATAAGAAATGATGACATCGGATCATTTACAGCAAAATGGTGGGATCTTGATAACATTATACGAAGTGAAATAAGTAAATCAGAAAAAACCAGGAACTGCATTATTCCATACGTAGGTGGGACATAAAAGTGAAACTAAGAGACATTGATAAGAGTGTGGTGGTTACGGGGGGAGGGGGGAGAGGGAAAGGGAAAGGGGGAGGGGGAGGGGCACAAAGAAAACAAGATAGAAGGTGACAGAGGACAATCTGACTTTGGGTGATGGGTATGCAATATAATTGAACGACAAGATAACCTGGACATGTTATCTTTGAATATATGTATCCCGATTTATTGATGTCACCCCATTAAAAAATTAAAATTATAATAAAAAAATTATGGTCTTTACAATTCAGTGGAAGATTATGTGGCTAATAAAATAATGAGTAAGATTTTTATATATTCCCATGGAATATTTTCATGTTAAGGGAAAAAAAGTAATGTGGATAGAATGATTCCATATTTATAGAAAAGAAAGCAAATTACCTTACATGAATCACATACACACACAGAGTTGCTTGTTGTATGGCTGAAGAGAAAGTTATGGACGGGTGTTGCCTTAGCTCAGGCTGTTTTAACAAAATACCATAGGCTTAGTGGCTTAAACAACAGAAATTTCTCCCTCATGGTTCTGGAAGTCACACTCTTAGTCTTCCCAGATAAACACACTTCCTCATTACTTGCAATCTGGATAGCCTGAGAATTTTTCCAACCTTAAAGTTCTGCTTTCTTTTTTGCTTAACAGTTTCTTCTCAAATTCATTTCCCTCTTCGCACATTTTACTGTAAGCAGGCAGGCAGCGCTGAACTGCTGCTTCAACACTTGGCTCAGAAAGCACCTCAGCTAAAGATCCAGTTTCCTAGCTTGCAAGTTTTACCATTCACAAAACACCAGACCGTGAATGCAACTCGGCCAAGCCTGCTGCCCCTTTATAACACGATCGCCTCTCCTCCGTTTTCTGACAGTCTGGCCCTCATTTCCAGCAGACCTCCCTGGAATCACCTTTGGCAAGCCCTCTGTGGCAACTGGAGCCTCTTCTAGGCTGCACCACCAACCTCCCCAGCCTCCACCCATCACTGGTTCCAAAGCCCCTTCCACATTTTTGGGTATTTGTTATACCAGCACTCTGACCTCTCAGCACCAATGTTTTAGTCTGCCTGGCTGCTCTAGTAAAAGACCATCATCTGGGTGACTTATGAACTATGGACACTTATTTCTCGCAGTTCTGGAGGCTGGGATGTCTGAGAGCAGGTTGCCAACGTGGTTGGGCTCTGTGAGGGCCCGCTTCAGGTTTATAGGTGGCAATCTTCCCACTGTGCCCCCTGAGAAGCTCCCTCTCTGAAGTCTCTTCCTATAAGGGCTCTAATCTCATCATAGGACGTCTCTCTCAGGACCTAATCACCCCCCTAAGGCCCCACCTCCAAGCACCACCATGTTGAGGGGTAAGGTTTCAACATATAAATTTTAGAGGGCACAACTCAATTCATAGCAGATATACACCAAACTCTCAATGCTGGTGTCTTATATGTCTGTTAGAGGTGTTAACTTAAACATAAAAAGCGATAAGCATTCATTGAGATAAAAAAAGAATACTATTCAGGAAGCACTGATTCATGCAGAAGCCCAAACATCGTTCAGATTAGGAGACAAAGGCCAGGGGCACTTATGAGAAAGGGAAGGGACCAATTACACCCAGAGAAGGAAGGCATTGCTGTTGGAGCAGATAGCATTGCACAGTGAGGCTGGTTCTAAATCATGTTTTTAATTTTCAGTCCAGTAGTCATCAGTCCTCTAGTCATCATGTCTGCTTTCTTGTTATCTTTACAGTTCTTTGGAAGATAAAGTTATTCAGGCCCCGTGAAAGGTTATTTTTCCTGCTCTAACACTCCAAGGTTTGAGTCATAAGAAGTACAGGGCAGTTCTTCTGGGATGGCAGCTCTGCCTCCATTTTAAAGTGGCTTGTTTATTTATTATTATAACGATTTCATTTACAGAGGTGAAGAAGGCTATAAGGATTTTTTCAAATATGTTTATTTTTGTTATAATAAGCAGGTATACTTTGTCTTATTTTAGAGAAGAGATCGTCCTCTTCTTTCACTTTAAAAGAAATTCAGTCCTAAGGGTGTTGGATGAGCTGAGCAGGACAAGAGCTTGCCCTGGGGTAGGGGACAGAGCCAGGGTTCAGGGCAGGTGCTGGGCCTTGAGCAGGGTGAGGGCTGTCTGCACAGAGGGGAACTGTGGCTCACTCTGCTGTCCAAGCCAGAGTGAGGTGTCCATGGTGGGCGGCTGATGTGAGGCATGGGTGTCAAGCAGGGTGAGGATGGTGCCCCATAGGAGGCTAGCTCGTGTAGCTTCCTGAATAGTATTTTTTATTTTATTTCATTTAAATGCTTGTAGGCATTCAGTTTGGCTTTTTATGTTTAGGTTAACACCTCCAGCATACATATAAGACACTGGCATTAAAAGTTTGGTGTATATCTGTTATGAACTGAATTGTGCCTTCCCAAATGTATATGTTGAAGCCTACTCCACTTTCTGTTTCTTATGTCTTAAGTTTAAGATTTGGAAAGAGACAATCTCAGTGACTCTTGGTTCATGTCTAGACCATTAAGAATGACACTTGGCTAGGTCTGCATAAATAAGAACCTCTGGGGGAAGCTGGTGGTTCGATGGCTAGGAGCTCAGGCCCTGGACTCAGTGTGAACACCCTGTGTATGTGGACATGCTATGAATTCCTCTGGGCCTCGGTTGCCTTATCTGCAAAATGGAAATGGTATATAGTGGTCGGCAAACTCATTAGTCAACAGAGCCAAATATCAACAGTACAATGATTGAAATTTCTTTTGAGAGCCAAATTTTTAAAACTTAAACTATATAGGTAGGTACATTCCTTATTGAGGTAGCACCCGCACATGGTGTTTTGTGGAAGAGCCACACTCAAGGGGCCAAAAAGCCTCATGTGGCTTGTGAGCCAGTTTGCCGACCACTGGAGGGTGACCAATTCATCCTGGTTTTATTACCGAAAGTCCCATGTCCTAGGAACTCCTATCCCTTCCTTCCCAGGCCTGGGAAAACGGGGACAACGGGTGTAAAGCCAGTAACCAGGGCCAGGGCCACCATCACAGCAGCCTGGCCCATGCAGGTTCGCATTGGATTCGGACAGTTGGTAAAGAAACAATGGAGCCAATAACTGGTGGGCTATCATCTTTAATCCTAGCTTGCACCCAGCGGGCAAGTAAAAACACACACTGGGCTCCAAAACCCACTCACATTCAGTGCTCACAAAGCTACTGACTTATCCGAGTTTCCTAGAATCAAAGGTTTTTAGTTCACCAGACTTATTCACCTCTGTTCCCCATCTTCTTCCTTCTCCCTGCACAAACTCTGCACTAACTGGCTTCTCACTCAACACACCGCCATCTTGGCTGCCTCTCCTGGCCACATGGCCTCTTTCTGCTCTCCTCTCTGCTCTCTCCTCTAATGATAATCTCAGGAACCAAGAGAGTAAACTCCCGTTCTGCCCCCATTTTATAGTGTAGCTTCATAACCTTTAATCCAATATACAAAATAGGGAAGTCTCTAATACAAAGTCACTTCTCTGAGGCATGATTGGATTGTACCGCCCCACATCAAAAAGGGTGGGAAAGGCTTAATCTCAAAACCAAGCCCCAGGCTACAAGGATTCTGCCTGCCCACAGCCAGCCCCCAACACACATTAATATCACCCGGGCAACGGCCTCCACGTGGGCAGCGCCATCTTTAACAAAGTGAGCATAATATATTTTATCTGCCCAACAACGGGTCACCCTAAATATCCCCATCTCTAGGTTTTCCTGAGGGGTAAAGCACAGGGAGCAGGTACCAGGCTTGTAGTAGATAGATGGATAGATAGATAGATAGATAGATAGATAATGGTTTTCACAACAATGGAAACAGTTTATAGGCCTCTGCTTGAGAGAAGGTGTGAAATATTAGTCTAGTGTACCAAACTGATTAGGGATTATAAATAAGCCAGTTTGCATGGCAGATCAGAAGTCCATATTTATATTTTACTTAACTCTGCAGGCCAGTGACTCTGGCTCTGGCTGCCAGGGTACACCCCTCCCCCACCCAGCCTCAGGGCAGTGCCTCTAAGTCTATTTCACAAGCTACCGCTGATCATCAGGAAAGCAGCAGGGATAATAAATACAGTGAGGACAATACTCCAGGGGTGCCAAAGTCCTGGCCATCCATGTTTGAGACCACCAACCCTTCAGAGGGGGTGGGGGCCTGACCAGCAGTCCCCTTCTCCTCTCCTGGTAAAGAAGCACGGCAGGGAACACCAAAATAGCAAGGCCAAAGGAGAAATCAGGGTATTTCCCATGATCAACTCTCACAGCTAAAGCCATGATGACTAGGCAGCTATGGAGGAGCAGGGCAGCCACCTGTGACAGAATTAGCTTCTGAGCTGGGAGCAAACTTGTGACCGAAGAGGGGAAATCAGATAAAGACAAGGAAAAAAGGAGTCTGGGCTGGGCATGTACTAATTTTAAAATCATCTATCTGTCTGTCTATCTATCTATCTTTCTACCTCTCTATTTCTCATTCATTTATTCAAAAAGATGTCCCAAATGTTGTTGCTTCATATGGGTTGTACTCACTTATGTTAATAAAAAGTTATCTTTTCCTGTAAAAAGCCTGGAAGATTTGCAGTGGATTCAAACCTGACCTCTGTAGGGGTCAGGGAACTAGCTGGCTCTTCCCACTGCAGCTGCAGGCCCAGCACACACAGCTCTGCTGGACAGCCGGTCATAGGCCATGGGAATGCTTCCTGGTCAGCAGTCCTCATTTCTGATCTGAGCCGGGAGCTTTCATGGGGACATCAAGAGTATAGGAATCCCTTCCCTCCAAGGAGCCCCCGCCTTCACAGGGTACTTCTCTGGAGAACTGCAAGTGCCCATTTGCACCTCAGGAACTACCTTGGGAGATATTCTCAGACACATTGAAACTTACAGTTGGAGAGGAGTAGCTGCAGATGAAAAACACTTTAAAATGACAATAATATAATTTTACCATTTTGGAGGTAAGGCATTCTTTATATTATGTTGTAAACTAATCAGTAAGTTATTATTTTACTTCCCTAAATATACTAATGAAAGACATACAGGATGAAGACATAAAATTATATTACAAATTCAGGCACAAGGTACAGTGGCCACATTTTTCTGAACACCAAAGTAAGAAACAGACAACTTTCAACAGGAGTGACTTTAGCTATCCAGTCTGTACCTAATTTTATGTATGAAAAAAGTATCTTTTCTCCAAAACATGACCACTCCCTCCCATACTACGTAGACATAGTGTGAGGTCGGTTGGCAATGGGGGAAGGTCACATGAGGAACGAGGCCAGAGAACTTTGGCTGGAACTGCCCACACCCATGCACACCAAAAGAAATTTCCCAGAAGCCCTTTGAAAAAGAATGACCGCTTGTCAGCCAATGAAATTTCACCATGTCATATCAACTCAACCACCCTAATGACCCTATAAATTACCCCCACACAGATTCCCCCCAACCCGCAACTTCTCTGTCCCACTGTTGGTCAAATAAGTTTGTAAATATGATATATATGTTTGCTTGCTTATAATTTGCATTGGATGTGGGGCAACAGGCTGTAAGCAGCCAGGATCCTTATAGCCTAAGGCTTAGTTTTAAGACTAAGCCTTTCCTACACTTTTTGATGTAGGGTGGTGCACTCTTATGAGGAATCCCATTATGCCGCAGATAAGTGACTTTGTATCAGATACTTCCTTGTTTGTATATTGGATTAAAGGCTTTGATTTCTACATTATAAAATGGGGCAGACCGGGGAGCTTGCTCTCTCTTGGTTCGTGAGATTAGCATTAGAGAGGAGAACAGAGAAAGGCCACATGGAGGAGGCCAGGAGAAGCAGCCAAGATGGTGGAGTGTTGAAGGAAAAGCTAGTTTGTGCAGAGTTTGTGCAGAGAGAAGGAGATGGGGAACAGAGATGAATAAGACTAATGAGCTAGAAACCTTTAATTCTAGAAAACTTGGATAAGTCAGTAGCTTTGTGAGCACTGAATGAGTGGGTTTTGGAGCCCAGTGTGTGTTTTTACTTGCCCACCGGGTGCAAGCTAGGATTAAAGGTAATTCTTGGCTCCGTTGTTTCATTACCGTCTGTCCGAATCTAATGCGAACCTACATGGGCAAGGCGGCTGTGATGGTGGCCGTGGCTATTGGCTTTACACTCCCATCTCACGGACAAGAGAACATCGTCCGGGAAGTGCTCTGTACTAAATAAAGCTTTTGCTATTCCACACTTCGTGGCTACACCCTTCCTTCTTCCTCGGCGGGAAAAATACATTACATTTGGTGCCAAAACCTGGGAGGAGTTTGAAGCCTGCTGGGGCCACTCCTCTCCCCTTCCCCTCCGAGGAAGAACCAGAATCTCTGACTTTCCACCCACTTTGGCACGTGGTACGGTAAGTCACCTGCCGCCAGCCTCCCCTCAGTTCTTTTTGTCGAGACTCCCTGTCTGTAATCGCAGCTGTGTCAGGGACCTCTTACCCGTTCCGAGTGCGTGTGTGCCCGTGGAGACATCCCGGACACACCCACTCTACCTAACCGTCCGGTGGCAGAGCTTGAGTTGCAGATGCCAATTCTCATCTCTGATCCCTCCAAGGACTGAGGGAGGCCATGGGAGGCACAGGAATCTAAACCTGACTCAAAAACACTCCTGGAGTGCCTTATCCAAAATCTCTCCCTTCCTAAAGAAGAAGAAACTGTTCTTCTCCACTGTGGCCAGGTCACAGAACCCACTGGATAACCAGATCAGGTGGGCCTCCTGAAGGGACTTTCGATTTTAACACCCTCACCAATTTATCTATCGCCAAAAGAACTGGGAACTGGTTGGAGATCCCTTACATTCAGGGCTTCTAGTATTTGCGCTCCTGTCCTAATCTCTGTGCCGCCTGGTGCACGGCACAGGCCCTTTTAGACCAGAGAAACCTCACCTAAACCTTCCACTTCTGATCTTTCCTCCTTTGCCGACTCCCAACTCTCTTTCCCCTCCTGCATGGCTCCCTCCGTTCTATTAGGCTCCTCCCCTCCCTTGAACGGATCTTGTTTCTCATTCACCTGCAAATACCAGTCCCTCTTTCTCCTCCCCAGCTGTCCAGGGGCCCCTCCCTTCTCCACTGTGTTCTTAAGCCCCTCCCCCATCAGGCCCTCCTCTGCCAGCCATTGGCCCTCACGCAGGTTTGCAGGGCTCCTGACCCCACGGCCCAACCCCAGTCTTCTTGCAGGAAGGCCTGGCCCTATCCAGCTTCTGGCTCTAGCATTTCTGGCTGGATCTGGATGCTGGGCTCCCCAAGAGCCCCCCTCCTCTTATTCTCAACCCCCAAACCCCTATCCAAGACCTGTGAACATGTCATTTAAAGGTTTTTGTGTTTTGTTTTGTTTTTTGTTTTTTTACAGGGACAGAGAGAGAGTCAGAGAGAGGAATAGATAGGGACAGACAGACAGGAATGAATAAAGATGAGAAGTATCGATCATCAGTTTTTCGTTGTGACACCTTAGTTGTTTATTGATTGCTTTCTCATATGTTCCTTGACCGCTGGCCATCAGCAGACTAAGTAACCCCTTGCTCAAGCCAGCGACCTTGGGTCCAAGCTGGTGAGCTTTTTGCTCAAGCTAGATAAGCTCGCGCTCAAGCTGGCGACCTCGGGGTCTCGACCTGGGTCCTCCGCATCCCAGTCCGATGCTCTATCCACTGCGCCATTGCCTGGTCAGACAGCATTTAAAGTTTTTAATGGTTGTGGCTAGTAGGAAAAGGCCAAGGCTGCTCACCAGGCCCTCATGCTGCAGAAGGTGACACTCCAAACCTAGACTCTTGTGACAGCCCTGAGGTCAGCAGAGCAACAGGGGCCATGCATAAGAGATGCCCAACCCAAGTTTGGGCCATAAAGAGGAACCCCACCAGAAGCTTGCTTTAAATGTGGCAAGAAGGGTCACTGGTCCCGGCAGTGCCCCTACCCATGGCCGTCCACTGAGCCCTGCCCTGAGTTGCAAGCAGCCTGGTCACTGACAGAGCAATTGCCCCTTTTGGGCAACAGGCTTTTCCTCTGTGCCTCTATGTGGAGGACAAGCCACCCAAATGGGAGGCCAAGCCAACCAGGCGGGCCCACTGCTCGAACTCCTAGGCATCATGGAAGACTGAAGCAGCCCGAACTTGAAGACTCCCATCACCCTTGCCGAGCCCCAGAGTAATGCTGCAGGAGCTGGTAAGTTCATCTCATTTCTTGTGGACACGGGGGCTACCTTCTCTGTTTTGCCATCACACTCTGGACCTCTAGTTCCCTCACAGGTCTCGGTTATGGAAGTTAATGGGACCTCTTCCTTTTCTATTTGCACACCACCTCTGACATGCAGTTTGGACAGAATCCCCTTTTTTCACACTCCTTCTCAGTTATGCCATCATACCCTGTACCCCTCCTGAGTCGAGACATTCTACAAAGTCTTGAAGCTACTACCCAGCTGACAACTCTTCCTCACTACCAAGGGCTCCCCCATAATCAATACTACCCTCATTTTTAACTATGTCTCTCACCTCAAACTTACCCCCATACAGGACTGCTGGCAGTCGGAACCACTGGACCCTACCCGTCTCTGGCTCACTAAAAGGTTAGGCCCTGCAGATCCCCCTGTTGCTCTTGTCCCTCCCACCGAGAACCTGCACCAAAGTGAGTTAAAGCAAGAAGCAATGCTGTTCAATAAGACTGGCCTAATGAAAGAAAGCATTGGTGTCCTCAACTGTCTGCAAGAGAAACTGGACAAAAACCTCTCTTTCTACAACCCACTTAACTCCTGATGGCAGCCACCCATTTCACCTGGGTTGCCTCTATCCTAGGTCCTCTTCTAATTATCAACATATTACTCATATTTACTCCTCTTTTTAAAATTCTTACAGGACCGCATCCACAAGGTTTCTTAAGTCACGGTCAAACAGATATTCCTACACTCATATACATGACTCCCCTCAAATCCACCACCTTCCGGCCTCCTCTCCCCACGACACCCGTAGCCAGCAGGAAGTAGCCAGATGAATAGTGGCACCCCTATCTAACATAAAAGGTTGGAATGTGAGGTCAGTTGGCAATGGGAGAAGGTCACGTGAGGAACCAGGCCCAAGAATTTTGGCTAGAACTTCCCACACCCATGCAAGCCCTTTGAAAAAGAACGACCGAGTTCCAGAGATGACGTCAGAGTAATGGCGGGGTAGGAAGCGATACCGATAAATCTCCCACAAAACTCAACAAGATCTTCAACCAGAAACAGAAAAACCTATACTTGGAGCCTCCAGATGCTTCGCAATACACCCGAAGGTATGGTCGAGTGAAAAATTGGCTAAATATATAACCAAACCCCGAAGGAATTAGGGAGTAAGAAATGCTCCGCCTTCCTCACTAACCTAAACAGGGTGGCTTTCTCTGGTAACTGTGAATATAGAAACTGAGGCGGGCAAAGGGGGTGAATAGATCCAGGCCGCGGCACAAACGGCCGAACCAGGCTGTGGCACGGAGATCCAAGCCGAGGAAAAACTGATCCTGTGGCAACTGGGCAATACAAGCTAACACTCGCGCCAAACCCAAACAAAGAAAGACAAGCGGGGCAGCCATTTTACCCGGTCTCCTGGTTGGTGCGCAGTAAGTGGGCGAGAGATTTCTTCCTAAGCCCCGGGAGTGGGTGCCCGTGTTACCCCACAGAGAGGCAGAGTCAGAGGCCTTTCTGTGGGCTGAAAGCAGAATCTCTGCGCAGCCCCAGCGCCCTGGGAAAGCCGCGCACGGGAGGGAGCGAGAACTAATTCCAACGGTGGAAATTTTCCGTGCTGGTGTGGGTTTCACTCAGAGGGAAAGGCAGCCAGCCTCATATCCTGGCCTGCACGTGCAGATAGTGAGTGAGAGATTCCTCCGAGTGCCTCGGCAGTGCGCGCCCGTGTTATCGCACAGAGGGGCAGAGTCAGGGGCCTTTGTGTGGGCCAAAGCGGAATCTCGGGCCGCCCCAGCGCCTTGCAAAAGCCACGCACGGGGACGGAGCGAGAGCTAATTCCAACGCTGCAACTTTTCCATGTGGTTGGGGGTTTCACTCAGAGCGTGAGACTGCTGGCCGGATATCCTGGTCTGCTCACGCAGATAGTGAGTGAGAGTTTCCTCCAAGCGCCCCGGAAGTGGGCGCCCGCCTGTGTTACCGGACAGAGTGGCAGAGCCAGAGGTCTTTGAGTGGGCGGAAAGCCCGCCTGATTATGCTAGCAGCTCTGACTGACTGAGCCTTACCCAGAGCCCTGTGCTGAGTGGAAATAGAGTGGGGAGTTGCCAGCTCTTTGAGCCTCTTACTATCCAGGCAGAGGCAGCAGCAACCCCATAGCTGGATTATCAGGCTACTAATTGAGGAAGGAAAGACTAGGAGAAAGGCTCCAGGAACACGGACTCTCTCACTGTCGGAGCCTATAAATGCTAATGAGCCTCGACTGCCAGCGAGACTAAAGCACAATACATGACATCACCACAGAGACTTATCAACTGCAAACCTCTACCTGAGCTTGCCAATGGAGCAGAACCCGGGGTACAGAGTCACCGACCAGGAAGAGGGAGAGAAAAGAAAAAGCAAGAAGATAACCTCTCAAAATCAAGAATAATCTGCAGACTTTATAACCTATCCCATTTTATTATATTTGTTCGTTTGTTTCTCTTATCTTCATTCTTGATACTTTTTTTCCTCCTCCAATTTGGCTGATTAACTCTCTGCCGGTCTTACTGTCTCCTCTCCTTGAACTACCCTACCCATAAGTGTTACATCTCCCATTATCTTTTCTCTCCTCTTCCTTTCTCTCTATGAGGGTTGTACTCCAAAACCATTAACTCTCTCTCTCTCCTTTCTTTTTTCTTCTTTTAGTGGTTCCCTCTTTTTTTCTCTCTCTCTCTTTCTTTTCTCCCTCTATATTAGTTTCTTCCTTTCTCCTTTACATCTCCTCTCATTCAAACCTCAATAACAAACAAGTTATCTTATCTGGGACTCAAACTTATGTTTGTGGCATTTTGGGGGATTTTTACTTCACCTTTTTAACTCACTAGCAGTGCTCCCATCCCTGGCTCTCCATTTTATCTAGTTCTTGTTCCACTAAATACAATAGTAATTTTTTAATTTGTCCCCCCATTTTTCTGTTTTCCTCTTATTCCTCTCATCATAACTCTTAGACAACCAACACCTAAAAGAAAATCATTTTATTCTTGAGCCCCAATTTTTTCCTTATTTGCTTTTTGTTGGGTCCATACCCCCTTTTTTTTCTTTCTTTTTTTTTTCCTTTTTTTTTGCCCCTTTATTACTTTTCCTCAAATCAGGCCCTCCATCAAAGGCATTGTTTGTTATAATTCACAGTTCACCACAAGATTTTCTCAAGAAAGAGGGGAGAGGAGAGGAGAGGAAAAAAGGAGGGGGGGAATAATTTCCTTTTTTTAAAATTTTTATTTTATTTTATTTTTCTTTATTTCATTATTAATTTTTTTTTAAAAAAAAACAACTCTTTTCGATTTTTTATTTTTTTATTTTTTTAACTTTTTATTCTTTATTAAATCTCATTAATACTATCAACAAAACCACTCTCAGATGCCATTAAGGAAGAGAAAATCGAATATCATGGAAACAAAAGAAAGAGAGGTAACACAGCTAGATGAGGAAAAATCTATGGAGAAAAAATTTAATATATTGGAAACCTTGGAGCTAAATGACAGAGAATTCAAGATAGAAATCCTAAAAATCCTCCGAGATATACAAGAAAACACAGAAAGGCAATTTAGGGAGCTCAGAAAACAACTCAATGAACACAAAGAATATATGTCCAAGGAAATTGAAACTATAAAAACAAATCAAACAGAGATGAAAAACTCAATTCACGAGCTGAAAAATGAAGTAACAAGCTTAGCTAATAGAACAGGTCAGATAGAAGAGAGGATTAGTGAAATAGAAGACAAGCAACTGAGGCACAACAGAGAGAAGAAGAAAGAGACTCAAAATTTAAAAAAATGAGATAGCCCTACAAGAATTATCTGACTCCATCAAAAAGAATAACATAAGAATAATAGGAATATCAGAGGGAGAAGAGAGAGAAAATGGAATGGAGAACATACTCAAACAAATAATAGATGAGAACTTCCCAAGCCTGTGGAAAGAACTAAAGCCTCAAGTTCAAGAAGCAAACAGAACTCCGAGTTTTCTTAACCCCAACAAACCTACTCCAAGGCATATCATAATGAAATTGACACAAACCAACAGCAAAGAAAAAATTCTCAAGGCAGCCAGGGAAAAGAAGAATACAACATATAAAGGAAGGCCCATTAGATTATCATCAGATTTCTCAGCAGAAACTCTACAAGCTAGAAGAGAGTGGACCCCAATATTTAAAGTCCTGAAAGAGAGGAACTTTCAGCCATGAATACTATACCCATCAAAGCTATCCTTCAAATATGAAGAAGAAATAAAAACATTCACAGATACAGAAAAGATGAGGGAATTTATCATCAGAAAAACCCCACTCCAGGAATTACTAAAGGGGGTTATCCAATCAGATACAAAGAACAAAAAAAAACAGAGCCACAAGTAAAAGCTCCAAGAAGAACACAATAAAACCAAATTTAAACTGTGACAACAACAAAAAGAAAGAGGGGGAGAAGATGGAGATTAACAGTAGCAAAGGACGATGGAGTGCAAAAGTACTCACAAAATAGTTAGCTACAATGAACAGGGTAGGGACCCTTTTCATTACTCAAAGGTAACCACCATTGAAAAAACCACCACAGAAGCACATGAGATAAAAAGATAGCAACAGAGGAAAGATGTATGGAATACAACCAAATAAAAACAAAAGATAGAAAAACGAAAGAGAAGGATCAAACAAGACACAAAACTAACAGAAAGCAGGATATAAAATGGCAATAGGGAACTCACAAGTATCAATAATTACACTAAATGTAAACGGATTAAACTCACCAATAAAAAGGCACAGAGTAGCAGAATGGATTAAAAAAGAAAATCCAACTGTATGCTGCCTACAGGAAACTCATCTAAGTAACAAGGATAAAAACAAATTCAAAGTGAAACGCTGGAAAACAATACTCCAAGCAAATAACATCCAAAAAAAAAGCAGGTGTAGCAATTCTCATATCGGATAATGCTGACTACAAGACAGGAAAAGTACTCAGAGACAAAAATGGCCATTTCATAATGGCTAAGGGGATACTGAATCAAGAAGACATAACAATTCTTAATATATATGCACCAAACCAAGGAGCACCAAAATATATAAGACAGCTACTTATTGATCTTAAAACAAAAACTGACAAAAATACAATCATACTTGGAGACCTCAATACACCGCTGACGGCTCTAGATCGGTCATCCAAACAGAGAATCAACAAAGACATAGTGGCCTTAAACAAAACACTAGAGCACCTGGATATGATAGACATCTACAGGACATTTCATCCCAAAGTGACTGAATATACATTTTTCTCCAGTGTACATGGATCATTCTCAAGAATTGACCATATGTTGGACCACAAAAACAACATCAGCAAATTCAGAAAAATTGAAGTTGTACCAAGCATATTTTCTGATCATAAAACCTTGAAACTAGGATTCAACTGCAAAAAAAGAGGAAAAAAATCCCACAAAAATGTGGAAACTAAACAACATACTTTTAAAAAATGAATGGGTCAAAGAAGAAATAAGTGCAGAGATCAAAAGATATATACAGACTAATGAAAATGACAATACGACATATCAGAATCTATGGGATGCAGCAAAAGCAGTGATAAGAGGGAAGTTCATATCACTTCAGGCATATATGAACAAACAAGAGAGAGCCCAAGTGAACCACTTAACTTCCCACCTTAAGGAACTAGAAAAAGAGGAACAAAGACAACCCAAAACCAGCCGAAGAAAGGAGATAATAAAAATCAGAGCAGAAATAAATGAATTAGAGAACAGAAAAACTATAGAAAAAATTAATAGAACAAGGAGCTGGTTATTTGAAAAGATCAACAAAATTGACAAACCCTTGGCAAGACTTACCAAGGAAAAAAGAGAAAGAACTCATATAAACAAAATCCAAAATGAAAGAGGAGAAATCACCACGGACACCGTAGATATACAAAGAATTATTGTAGAATACTATGAAAAACTTTATGCCACTAAATTCAACAACCTAGAAGAAATGGATAAATTCCTAGAACAATACAACCTTCCTAGACTGAGTCATGAAGAAGCAGAAAGCCTAAACAGACCTATCAGTAGAGAAGAAATAAAAAAAAAACCATTAAAAACCTCCCCAAAAATAAAAGTCCAGGCCCAGACGGCTATACCAGCGAATTTTATCAAGCATTCAAAGAAGACTTGGTTCCTATTCTACTCAAAGTCTTCCAAAAAATTGAAGAAGAAGCAATACTTCCAAACACATTTTATGAGGCCAACATAACCCTCATACCAAAACCAGGCAAGGAGGGCACAAAAAAAGAAAACTACAGACCAATATCCCTAATGAATACAGATGCTAAAATACTAAACAAAATACTAGCAAATCGAATACAACAACATATTAAAAAAATAATACATCATGATCAAGTGGGATTCATCCCAGAATCTCAAGGATGGTTCAACATACGTAAAACAGTTAACGTAATACACCATATCAACAAAACAAAGAACAAAAACCACATGATCTTATCAATAGACGCAGAAAAGGCTTTCGATAAAATACAACACAATTTTATGTTTAAGACTCTCAACAAAATGGGTATAGAAGGAAAATATCTCAATATGATAAAGGCCATATATGATAAACCATCAGCTAACATCATATTAAATGGCACTAAACTGAAGGCTTTCCCCCTTAAATCAGGAACAAGACAGGGTTGTCCACTCTCTCCACTCTTATTTAATGTGGTACTAGAGGTTCTAGCCAGAGCAATCAGACAAGACAAAGAAATAAAAGGCATCCATATAAGAAAAGAAGAAGTAAAGGTATCACTTTTTGCAGATGATATGATCCTATACATCGAAAACCCCAAAGAATCCACAAAAAGACTACTAGAAACAATAAGCCAATACAGTAAGGTCGCAGGATACAAAATTAACATACAGAAGTCAATAGCCTTTCTATATGCCAACAATGAAACAATTGAGAACAAACTCAAAAGAATAATCCTCTTCACGATTGCAACCAAAAAAATAAAATACTTAGGAATAAACATAACAAAGAATGTAAAGGACTTATATAATGAAAACTATAAACCATTGTTAAGGGAAATCGAAAAAGATATAATGAGATAGAAGAATATACCTTGTTCTTGGCTAGGAAGAATAAATATAATCAAGATGGCTATATTACCCAAAGCAATATACAAATTTAATGCAATTCCCATCAAACTTCCAATGACGTTTTTTAAAGAAATAGAGCAAAAAATCATCAGATTTATATGGAACTATAAAAAACCTCGAATAGCCAAAGCAATCCTAAAGAAAAAGAATGAAGCTGGGGGCATTACAATACCTGACTTCAAACTATATTATAGGGCCACGACAATCAAAACAGCATGGTATTGGCAGAAAAATAGACACTCAGACCAATGGAACAGAATAGAAAGTCCAGAAATAAAACCACATATATATAGTCAAATAATTTTTGATAAAGGGGCCAACAACACACAATGGAGAAAAGAAAGCCTCTTCAATAAATGGTGCTGGGAAAACTGGAAAGCCACATGCAAAAGAATGAAACTGGACTACAGTCTCTCCCCCTGTACAAAAATTAACTCAAAATGGATCAAAGACCTAAATATAAGATCTGAAACAATTAAGTACATAGAAGAAGACATAGGTACTCAACTCATGGACCTGGGTTTTAAAGAGCATTTTATGAATTGGACTCCACAGGCAAGAGAAGTGAAGGCAAAAATTAATGAATGGGACTACATCATACTAAGAAGTTTTTGCTCAGCAAGAGAAACTGATAACAAAATAAACAGAAAGCCAACTAAATGGGAAATGATATTTTCAAACAACAGCTCAGATAAGGGCCTAATATCCAAAATATACAAAGAACTCATAAAACTCAACAACAAACAAACAAACAATCCAATAAAAAAATGGGAAGAGGATATAAACAGACACTTCTCCCAGGAAGAAATACAAATGGCCAACAGATATATGAAAAGATGCTCATCTTCTTTAGCTATTAGAGAAATGCAAATCAAAACGGCAATGAGATACCACCTCACACCTGTTCGATTAGCTATTATTAACAAGACAGGTAATAGCAAATGTTGGAGAGGCTGTGGAGAAAAAGGAACCCTCATACACTGTTGGTGGGAATGTAAAGTAGTACAACCATTATGGAAGAAAGTATGGTGGTTCCTCAAAAAACTGAAAATAGAACTACCTTATGACCCAGCAATCCCTCTACTGGGTATATACCCCAAAAACTCAGAAACATTGATACGTAAAGACACATGCAGCCCCATGTTTATTGCAGCATTGTTCACAGTGGCCAGGACATGGAAACAACCAAAAATCCCGTCAATAGATGACTGGATAAAGAAGATGTGGCACATATACACTATGGAATACTACTCAGCCATAAGAAATGATGACATCGGAACATTTACAGCAAAATGGTGGGATCTTGATAACATGATACGAAGCGAAATAAGTAAATCAGAAAAAAATAGGAACTGCATTATTCCATACGTAGTTGGGACATAAAAGTGAAACTAAGAGACATTGATAAGAGTGTGGTGGTTACGGGGGGGGGGGGGAGGGGGGAATGGGAGAGGGAAAGGGGGAGGGGGAGGGGCACAAAGAAAACAAGATAGAAGGTGACAGAGGACAATCTGACTTTGGGTGATGGGTATGCAACATAATTGAACGACAAGATAACCTGGACTTGTTATCTTTGAATATATGTATCCTGATTTATTGATGTCACCCCATTAAAAAAATAAAATTATTAAAAAAAAAAAAAAAAAAAAAAGAAAAAGAACGACCGTTTGTCAGCCAAAGAAATTTCGCCAGGTCATATCAACTCGACCACCCTAGTGACCCTATTAATTACCCCCATGTGGATCACCCATGCCACGCAACTTCTCTGGCCCCTGTCTCACAGACCAGAGAACATCGTCCAGAAAGTGCTCTACTAAATAAAGCTTTTGCTATTCCACACTTCGTGGCTACACCCTTCCTTCTTCCTCGGTGGGAAAAATACCTTATACATAGATTTGGTATAGACTATTTTTATATGTATGTGCCCAACTGTGTAATATTTGACAAGTAATGCTTCTATTATGGACTTTGGAAAAAGATCTAAGTGTTCGCTTGCTTATAAGAGCACATCTTTCCCTGGGCAAGTCTAAAAGCCTGGCAAATGCTGACTTTCCCAGTGAGAGTATGGCCAAGGTGGGTAGCACCCAGCCACTGTCTCTGTCCCTTCCCTTGGCAGACATCAATAAGGCACTGGGTCCTGTTGAGTATGGATGTGGCCTGAAAAGGACTACAGCAATGACAGCTTTACTGATCAATCCAACTCCGTCTGCCAGATGGACCATAACTGCCCTCCTGAGGGTGAATCCTTTATCTCAAAGGGAGCTCTGGCTGGGTTCACTTCATGTGCCCAACTTGCTGGTGTGGGAGACCAGAAACTTTTGCCTAGCACTCAAAGCTCCACGTTTAGAAATTGTACCACCTTATATCTTTAACATATGAAACACTGTCTCTTCCTTGACCCAGCTCTCCTCATCTCTTCCTTCCCTGCATCTCCTCCATTGCCCTGGACTATCCTCTGGGTAATGCTGGGCCACAGCAGGCCACAAATGGACCCAGGTGGGTGCTCCAGGGCCTGCCTCATTGAAGATTGCCCTTTTGCAAAAGACCAAGCCCAGGACCACCTCTTGGAGGTTGGAGGCTGAATTTGGGATATTTTTCAGACAAATGCAGTGTTGTAGAGCTCTCTATACAGAGTCCCACAATTTAATACCGTGAAGAATTGCAGTAATGCAATTTATCTACAAATAAAACAAAAACGGGCTTTTATAGACTAGCCTGGGAAACTAACCCCTGTGTCTATGGGAAAATGCATTCTACATTTTAGACAATAAGCCAGAGAAAGTGCTGGCACACGCTGCATGGGGACTGCCAGCACTCCGGATGCGGCGTGTGCCCATGGACCAGGGCTAGGCACTGAGGTGGAGCTGACAACACCGCCCACCATCAGCTGTGAATCCTTATTCCCAGTGGTGCAGGGTTGAGACAGGGAGCCAGGCTGCAGCCAGGTTTGGTAAAGAGATTCTAATATTCAACTCCTTCATTTGGGACTTTGACGATTCCAAAAGGCAAAGACTCTGGAAGTCAATGTCCTAATAACAAGGACACATTTTTGTTCTGGGTCCAGTGTGACTTACAGAGATGGCTAGCCCACCTGGGAGACAGGGAGGCTGACATCAAATGGCACTGTTGATTCTTTTGTGTGCCTTCCAGCTCCTCTCTGTTGGAACAGGACAGGTTTCTGCCCTGACAGAATTTTCTAAGGTGCTTAGTGGCCGAGGTTGATTCTCACGGGCCCTGGATGTTAGGTGCTCTTTCTGTAATCCTGTCCCCAAGTTGCTCCATGCTTGATGCTATCTTACATAATCCACTCAATTTGGCCTAGCTCTCCATCCCCAACCCCACTGTCATCGCCCAGAGTCCTGACTATGAGAAACACTCGTCCATGTATTAAGGTGACCATGTGGGGATTTGTAGCCTGGAGGATGAGGAACACTCACATAGACCCCAGAGACCTAACACTCCTGCCTATATATATATATGTTTAATCCCAACTATGTGAGATATTCTTATATGGTTTTTCAGTCACCATGTTCTTAAATTATTTACTAGATAATGGTGAGTATAAGAATCTGTTGCAGTCCACTGGGAGCTTCCTAGGACTCCTCTTCCTGTGTTCAGAAATAAAATGGTCAGCCCTGACTTCCTAGGTGCTTTTGTTTTGTTTTATTCTGATGTCCTGTAGTTAGTTTCAAACCCACTTAACCTTTGACATATCAAGAAAACTCTGGGACTTTTTTGGAATAGGCAGTTGACTTGCGTTCATGCCTCACTTCCTATTTCTTATCTTGTGGTTCATCAAGGAAACAAAACAAAATAAAACACGTTCATCCTCATATTCTTGTGTCCCTGAGCCAGTACACTGCCATCCTGCTCTGCAGTTACCTCAGAACACACTGCCATGTGAGGGGACACTGAGGGGCCGGGCAGCTGGACAGGCTTAGACAAACAGGCCAAGTTAGAGAAGAATGGCTACTTCTGGCAGGGCTGCAAAGCTGCTGGAGGTGTTAATGGCAGGGACGGGTGCAGGGCTGTGAGCGAGGTGGGCTGGGTGGAGGGCTCCAAGGGCTCAGGACTGGCTCCGAGGTATGGCCGTTAGGGTTCTCTTTCCGGATCCCACCCAGTGCTCCTGCTTCACGGGGCTGGGTGACGTGGTAGCATCAGTATTTTTTTTGTCAGTCTCTCCCCTAGGAGATTACAGGACAGCCCTGCTTTGGAATGACTTGCTTCATTGATGTAACTACCAATGTAAGGGACAGGCGGTTTGGTCATGCTGGGCATGTGTGGAGGGCTGTGGTCTGGAGGGCTAGGTTATCAGTGACATGACAGAGAAAGGTGTTGGCAAGCTCACTGCCCAGGTAGACTTCATGACAACACCATATTCACAGGAATACAGAGGTGATGCGGGCCCTTCAAGAAGCCAGTTGAAAGTCCTCCATCAAAAGCAATGGGTAAAAAGCCTATTTTAGTGAACTAGTTAGAGTCTCCATGAGTTATCATTGTGGTTTTTTTATATTTTATTTATTCATCTTAGAGAGGTGGGGGAGAGAGGGGGAGAGAGGTGGAGAGAAGAGTAGTAGGAGGAGCTAGAAGCATCAACTCCCATATGTGCCTTGACCAGGTAAGCCCAGGGTTTTGAACTGGCGATCTCAGCATTCCAGCTTGATGCTTTATCCACTGAGCCACCACAGGTGAGGCACCATTATGTTTTAAGAAAAGAGAGTTTGTAACACTCGCAACATATTATCTTAATTAAATTGCCATGAGGTCAATTTTAGCTAATTTTTAAAAAAATAAAGAACGTTTTATGAAAGTTCTGGGTTATAATCAATGAGTTAGCAGTCTTCGATGTGGACTGGTGAGTTTAAGGAAAATGGTGAAAATACTTTTTGTCTGTAGACCCGGTGTTGCCCAGGACAGCTTCCCAAACTCCTGATTTCCTGTGACAACACGATTCCAGCCATTATGTGGGTGTGGTTACTAAGGCGGAGTCCAGTGATCATCTACTGACTTGTTCCTGGAGACAAAGCCACAGAACTGGAAGACACACCAGCCAAACGGCCACAGGTTGTAGGTGAGAGGTGAGGCAGCAGCAGAAGCAACACAAGTCAGGTGACAGGTCTCATCTCTGTGGAAATGGCTTTCATGATTAGAGTCAAACTTCAGAGTAGAGGTAGCAATCCACAACATAATAATAACCATGATGGATATGTGAAAATAGAGCAAAAAACTGGTCAAGTGGATGCAAAGAGAGGGCATTTCCATAAAGGATGGGGATCTACAAAAAAAATCATTAAAAGGACATTCTAGGAGCACAAACAAATATTTTGAAATATGGGTATTTCAGTTGATGTTAACAACAAATAGGATACACAGAACACAAGAATAATATACTGCTCACAAAAATAAGGGGATATTTCAAAATGAATAAGAAGCAATAAAAAAAGAAGCATTTGATTTTTTTAATTAAATAAGATCATCAGAAAAGCAAATGACAAGTCAAAGAAAGTTATTTGATTATGCAAATGAGATGCAAAACCAACTTTTATTTCATTGGTGAAAATGCATTATACAAAAGGCTGAAAGTACTGGAGTATCTGCACATTCTCTGATCCCCTAGTTTTTGTATTTTTCTGAAGCTGGAAACGGGGAGGCAGTCAGACAGACTCCTGCATGCGCCGGACCGGGATCCACCTGGCACGCCCACCAGGGGGCGATGCTCTGCCCATCCGGGGCGTCGCTCTGTCGCGACCAGAGCCACTCTAGTGCCTGGGGCAGAGGCCAAGGAGTCATCCCCAGTGCCTGGACATCTGATGCTCTGCTCATCCGGGGCGTCGCTCTGTCGCGACCAGAGCCACTCTAGCGCCTGGGGCAGAGGCCAAGGAGCCATCCCCAGCGCCCGGGCCATCTTTGCTCCAATGGAGCCTCGGCTGCGGGAGGGGAAGAGAGAGACAGAGAGGAAGGAGAGAGGCAGGGGTGGAGACACAGATGGGTGCTTCTCTTGTATGCCCTGGCCGGGAATCGAACCCGGGACTTCCGCACGCCAGGCCGATGCTCTACCACTGAGCCAACCGGCCAGGGTCATGATCCCCTAGTTTTTGTGAGTAGGGTATATTTAAAGACAGATCCATAGAGAATATTCAAAATGAATCATAATAAAAACAAAACAAAGGGTGAGACCGGCAGGACAGGCTCAATCTCCACACAGGTGTTGTTGGAATTCTGGAGGACGAAGGGAGAGAGAAGGAGAGGGAGAAGAGTGATATTTGAAGAAATAATAACTAAGTATTTCCTAAATCCTTTAAAAAATAGCAACCTACAGAGCCAGGAATATAAATCCAAATAGGATGAATAATTTTAAAAAATTAAATGTAAGCACATCATAGTCTAACTTTATGTAAGTAAATCTGTAAACTATTATCAGTAATAAAGTATCTTAGGAAATTTGCTAATATGTGGAAATGAAACAGCACCCTTCTAAATAACCAAGAGTTCAAAGAGGAAATCACAAGGAAAATTGAATATACCTTGTGATGAATAAAAACAAAACACAACAGACCAAAACATATGAGGTACAGCAAAAGCAGTGCATAGAGGGCAACTTATCGCTATAAATGGCTATGAAAAAGAAGACTTCAAATCAATAACTTAAGCTTCCACCTTAAGAACCTAGAAAAGAACACACTAAGCCCAAAGCAGCAGGAGGAAGGAAATAACAAAGATTAAAGCAGAAATAAGTGGTCTTTCTCTCTCTCTTTCTTTCTCTCTCTCCTCTCTAAAATGAATAAATAAATAAAGTTTAAAAAAAAAGTTTAAAAAAAAAAAAAAAGCCTGACCTGTGGTGGCGCAGTGGATAAAGCTTTGACCTGGAACGCTGAGGTCGCTGGTTCAAAACCCTGGGCTTGCCTGGTGAAGGCACATATGGGAGTTGATGCTTTCTGCCCCTCCCTTCTCTCTCTCTCTCTCTCTTTCTTTCTCTCTCTCCTCTCTAAAATGAATAAATAAATAAAGTTTAAAAAAAAAGTTAAAAAAAAAAAGAAATAAGTGGCGTCAACAAGGTCACAAGATATAACACCAATATAGGGAAAGCAATTACACTTCCACATTCTAGCAACAAACCATTGGACAGAGAGCTAAACAGATATCATTACAATAATATAAAATATAAAAAAAGAATAAGTCTAACTAAAGATTTATTCAGTGGACAAAAACTCTTAACTAAGACTTTATAAAACCTCTGAGAGAAACCAAAGACAACAAACAGATAGATATTCCATAGTCATGGATTCGGATATTTAACGCTGTTAAGATGCTGGTTCTCCTAAAAGTGATCTATGAATAATGCAGTCCTCCTTTTCCCTTTCTTGGTGACAGTCGGCAAACTGATTCTAAAATTCACATGGAAATGCAAAAGATCCAGATATTTTAGGACTTATTTTAAAACCATGGTAATGAAGATAGTGTGATACTAGCATAAAGACAGACAAATAGACCAATAGAAAAGAACAGATGGTGTAGAAATAGACCTTCCTCCCATAAACGGTCACCTCATTATATCGTAGTGCTGGTGCAGTTTCATGGAGAAAGGATGGGGTTTTCAGCAAACTGGAACTGGAGCAGTTAATTGAACAAGCGCATGGTAGAATGTACCTTGACCTCTGCCTTTTTGTTAAAACAGAAATTAAATCAAAATGGATGAATGTCATGAATTCAAAATTTCTAAGCTTTATGTGAAAATGAAATCAGCGACACTTCTGGAAGAAAGCATGGGAAAATATTTTCATATTCCTGTGGTAGGCTGAGATTTCTTAAAGAAGAAAAAATACACGCTAAAACCCATAACTATAAAGGAAAATATTGACAAATTAGATTTCAAGAAAACTAAGAGCTTCCATCATTAAAAAAATAATAAAAATGAAAAAATTGACTGGCAAGCTGTAGACTAGGAGAACATAATCTCATTAATTATACGTGGCAGATGCCCATCTGGACTACATCTATAAATCCTACAAATCGATACTAAAAAGAATCCAATTTTTAAATGGGGGAAAAATTGGACAAGTACTCCATTAGTCAGTACAGAAAGGCAAATTAAATCCTTGGTGATATAATACCATACAACTATTTTAAGAAGGGCATGTTAGCCTGACTTGTGGTGGCGCAGTGGATAAAGCGTCAACCTGGAATGCCGAGGTCGTCGGTTCGAAACCCTTCACTTCTTTGGTCAAGGCACATATGGGAGTTGATGCTTCCTGCTCCTCTCCCCTTCTTTCTCTCTCCCTCTCTCTCTCTCTCTCTCTCTCCTCTCTAACATTAATAAATAAATAAAGTTCAAAAAAAGGGGCATGTTAAAGTAAAAAAACAAACAAACTGAAAATGCACAGCAAGAGCAAAGGTGTGGCGCAGCCGGTACCCTCACATTAAGGAAAGAAAAGAACAAATCTTTTTTACAGGAAGAAAAAGAACATATATATGCTGGTGGGCATATGAACTGGTTTAAATTTAGAAATCTGGCTGTAATATCTACTACAGTGAAACTTACCGTTATCTCACAATCCAGCAATTGTACTGCTAAGATACATTCTCAAGAGAAATGAATGTTTACGTCCATCAAGACAAATGTACAGGAATATTGAGAGCACTTTTATTTATAATTGCCCCAAACTGGAAACAAATCAAATGTTCATCAATAGGAGAACAAAAACATCAACTGTGGCCAAAAGGATCTGTGGCCTAATGGATACGTGTAAAAACACGGGATAAGCCTTAAAATCATAACGTTGGCCCTGGCCGGTTGGCTCAGTGGTGGAGCGTCGGCCTGGCGTGCAGGAGTCCCGGGGTTCGATTCCCGGCCAGGGCACACAGGAGAAGTGCTCATCTGCTTCTCCACCCCTCCCCCTCTCTTTCCTCTCTGTCTCTCTCTTCCCCTCCCGCAGCTGAGGCTCCATTGGAGCAAAGACGGCCTGGGCACTGAGGATGGCTCTGTGGCCTCTGCCTCAGGTGCTAGGATGGCTCTGGTTGCAACAGAGCAACGCCCCAGATGGGCAGAGCATCATTCCCTGGTGGGCATGCCGGGTGGATCATGGTTGGGCGCATGCGGGAGTCTGTCTGACTGCCTCCCCATTTCCAGCTTCAAAAAAAATGCAAAAAAAAAAAAAAAATTGTAACGATGAATGAAAGAAGCCAGACAGAAAGCGGTGCCTAGTGTGTTCCAGTCGTGTGGAGATCAAGAATAAGCCAAACTAACCTATGGTGATTGAAGCCGGAAAAATGTTCACCTCTCTTGAGAGACAGGAATTAATTGCAATGGGGCACAAGGAACTTTATCCATCGTAGAAATGTGCTCCGTGACAGCTGATCTAGGTGGGGAATGTACAGGTGTGTAGAGATGTAAAAATCACCAAGCTTTATATTAAGATGTGTGTACTTTAAAAAGAAAAAATATTTTTTACAGGAAGACAAAGAACATGTCACCTCTAGAGCCAGACCCTGCTGATTTGGATCTGAGATTGGGTGCTTCCTTGCTGTGCCACCTCAGGAAGCCCAATAGCCTCTTTCTGCCTTTCTTCCCCACTATGGGTAATAATAGCACCTGGCTCCCAAAGCTGTGATAAGAATTAAATGATTTTAGTGGCTACAGAGCACGGTGCATAGCACCTACTTTGGCCTTCATGGCCTTCAGTCTTTGTCACCAGGTGATGGCCACCTCCCCTCAAGCTCTGCAGTTCTCAGACACTTCAGCAGCTGCCTTTGTCCCCAATTTTGCAACTAGAATCATTGGTTAGAGCTATCATAATGTGATGTTATTTAAGTTATTGTAGAACTTCCATAAGGAAATACTCAGTTTACCCTTAACTGTTACCCTGTAAGCCAGGGGTCGGGAACCTATGGCTCACAAGCCATCTGTGGCTCTTTTGATGGTTGCATCTGTCTCGCAGACAAATCTTTAATAAAAATAATAATAACATTAAAATATAAAACATTCTCATGTATTACAATCCATTCATTTCCTACCGCTCATGATCATGGTTGCGGGTGGCTGGAGCCAATCACAGCTGTCTTCCGGGACAACATCAAATTTTTATTGGATAATGCGTAATGTACACGGGTCGTTGTTGTACGGCTCTCACGGAATTACATTTTAATATATGTGGCATTTATGGTTCTCTCAGCCAAAAAGTTTCCCGACCCCTGCTGTAGACCCTGGTGAATTTCTGTTTTGGCTGTTGTCAATGTGTTATATGAAAAATAATAATAAATCCCACCATGTTCACAAATGCAAAATCTATCATCTGACTCTAAGTGGCGAATCAGTCAGTTTCATAGTTGGCCAGTCTGTGGACAGACAGGTGCTGGGTGCTTCCGTGTGCCAGTGACCTGGGAGGGAGCAGACTGTCCTTTAGTAACCTCTGCGACTTCCTGTTTTCTGCAGTAACAATTGCATTGGGCAATATCATCACACATATGATTGCATCATACCTGTTTTAAAACTATTCTCCTTGTAGCATAAAACAGAAAATGAGTCACTGTTTGTGGTTCGGGGCATTTTTTTTTTTACATGTCTGCAGTGGCGAAAACTGAAATTCTGTCCTACATAAGGCAGGGGCTTATTAGTTGCAGAATAAATACACCCACAGCAGACAATCTGTTTGCAGAAGGAGGGCTCCTTGGGGGTTTTGCACCTACAGTTGTGGGTAAGTCACTAAGAAAACACTTTTTAGTAAAAAAAAAAACACGTTGTAATGTAGATGTATGGAATAAATGTTAAGTAGTTGCAGGTCAAAGAAAATATGTAACATCTCTTGTATAGGCAGCAAACAATAATTTGGATTTAAAGATTGATGTAAAGGGTCTGTGACAACAATCAGTCGGTCAACAAATATTGGAGAGGCACCCAGGCCCAGGTGTCTGCTACATATTGGGGATCAGTATGAGCTTCTCAGCCTTTAGGCACAGATGCGAGTGAGGGCAACACAGTGAATCAGTAAATTTGGATGGGTGAAAAGTAAGGCGCCCTAATATTTTTCCAGTTTTATTGAGGTATAATTGTACTATAACATTTTATCAGTCCCAGGTGTATGGCGTCATGATTTGAAATATGTTTATATTGCGAAATGATCACCAGGATGAGTTAATATCCATCACCTGACATAACTACAATTTTTTTCTTGTGATAAGAACTTTAAGACAAATCTCTTAGCGACTTTCAAATATACAACACAGCATTGGTAACTGCAGACTCTGTGCACTACATCCCTAGGACTTGTTTACCTTAGAATTAGGTTTGACCTTTTGGCTATTATACTGCGGTTTTAATATTTAATGCTGAAATACTGTCACTCTGAGTGGGTGACCTAGGAGTTCTTTTGTGCCTGTATCTACCCATTTTTTTCCTGCAAAATGTCCCACATAACAGTTCATCATAGGAAGCAATGGAGAGTAGAGCCACTAAGGTGATGGTGAGCAGTGAAAACAATGGGGGGATGGCACAGGGAAGATCGTGGACTCAGGATGTGGAAGAAAATGTCGGATGCATACAAGTGTCCTTGTCTCTTTTTGGCTCTCACGTACCGTAACTACCCCATCTCATTCAACTGTCACAATGCTACTCCTTTTATTCCCATTTTACTGGTGAAGACTAAGGCTTTGAGAGGTTAGGAATTGGCCCAGCATCACAGACAACTGGTAATGCAGCTGGCATCCCACTCAATGTTGTCTGCCTGCCGATGCCTGCATGTTCTCTATCTCTCTCTCTTCCAGTAAGGAGCAAAAGTTTTCACCTTATCAAGTTGACAGTGGACAAAGGACAGTCATGAACACTGCTTTGCCTTATAGACCAGTTGTGTTTGGTCCCAGGTGCTGTCTGGTTCTGTGTCCTCTCCCTGTTTATCTCCAGAGATTTTCCACTTTCTTCCTCACTTCCCACACTCCATAAGATGTCAATACTTTGATATAGGTTTGGTCCAAGGCCACTTCATCCAGGAGTGTTCCACAAATATTGACTGGATCTTATTGGTCAGAGGTGATGTTGAGTTTTTCTATGTCCTTGCTGTTTTTCTGTCTATTTGTTGTAGGATTATTGTAAGAGAGTTATTAAAGTGTCCGACTGTCATTGTGGGTTTACCTATTTTTCTTTTCAGTTCTATCAATTTTTCCTTTATATTATTTGTAACTCTGTTGTTTGGTTCATACATACAGGGTAGAGTAAAAGTAGGTTTCCAGTTGTTCATATGGAAAATAATACAAATTAATAAATAATAATACAAGAATAAAATCTGTGTTTCATGTATTCACAACTGTAACCTATTTTTGCCCCACATTGTATTTAGGATTGTTATATATTCATGGTGGATTAGCCTTTTGATCAATATGTAATGTCTCACCTTCTAATAATTTTCTTTTCCTGAAGTCTACTTCACCTGGTATTAATATATTCATTACTGATTTGTGTGTGTGTGTGTGTGTGTATGTGTGACAGAGATAGAGAGAGAGACAGAGAGAGAGACAGATAGAGACAGACAGACAGGAAGGGAGATGAGAAGCATCAATTCTTCATTGTGGCACCTTAGTTGTTCATTGATTGCTTTCTCATATGTGCCTTGACCAAGGGCTACAGTAGACCAACTGACCCCTTGCTCAAGCCAGTGACCCTAAGCTCAAGCGGGTGAACCTTGCTCAAACCAGATGAGTCCGTGCTCAAGTCGGCAACAATGGGTTTTCAAACCTGGGTCCTCTGCGTCCCAGTCTAACACTCTATCCACTGCACCACCACCTGGTCAGGACTGATTTCTTTTGATTAATGTTTGCATAATACATCATTTTTAATTATATGCTGCCTATATCATTATATTTGAAGTGAATTTCTTTTAGACAGCATTTAGTTGGAGCAGTTTTAGTCCACTCCGGCAAGCTCTGCTTTTATTTGGTGTTATTTTTTTTTATTTCTTTTTTATTTTTTTTAGCACTTTACTTTTATTTATTTATTTATTTTAATTTATTTGGTGTTATTTATTTACATCTATTGTAAATATTGACACATTGTGCTTAAGCATACACTTTACTTTTTGTTTTCCCTATGTTTTCTTTCTTTTTTTCAACTTTCTTATTTTTTCTTTCCTTTTTGGGAGTTACTTGAACATTTTTTAGAAATACATTTTGATTTATCTGTGATATTTTTTAGTTTATCTCTTTGTATAGCTATTTTATTGGTTTTTCTAGGTATTTTATTATATATACATGAGGTATCATCCTCCAGCTGTCATAGTTTTACAAGTTTGAGTGCCATGTAATAACCTTACCTCTCTGTTTATAATATAATTGTCTTACATATTTGCTCTACGTACATTTAGAAACATGTAAGACAGTATTTTGCTTTGACAATTTAGAAAACTCAAGAACAGAAGAGAAGTCTATGTTATTTGGTTATATTTATACTTACAATGTTCTCTCTTTGTTTTTGATATACAAAGTTTCCTTCTTTTACCATTTTCTTTATATTTAGAGAACTTCCTCTATTCAATCTTTTAGGGTATGTCTACTGGTTATAAATCTTGGATATCGTTTCTGGATATAGAAATCTGGGTTGGCAATTTTTTCTTTCAGCAAGTGAAAGGTATTGTGCTAATTCTTTCTGGTCTCCATTGTTTTCAATGAGAAATCTGTTGTCATTTGAATTATTTTTTGGCCCTAGGTAAAATGTCATGTCTCTTTCACTGCTTTCAAAATCTCTTCTTTGTCTTTAGTTTTCAGAAGTTTGACTACAGTGTGTCATGTAGATATCTTTGAGTTTATCCTATTTAGATTTGAACAACTTACTGAATCTGTAAGTTTCTGTCTTTTGCAAAATTTAAGAAGGTTCTAGCTATTATTTCTTTGAGTACTTTTTCAAACCCCAACCCCCTTCTGGGACTGTTAGATCTTCTGTTAGATCTTTTGTTATAGTCCCACAGGTTCTCTAGGCTCTGTTCATTTTGTGTTCAACCTATTTTCTCTCTATTGTTCAGATTGAATAATTTCTATTGTTGTTCTATTTTTTAGTTCATTGATCCTTTCCTTTCTGCCTTCCACTCTTCTATTGAGCCCATTGCTGAATTTTTAATTTTGGCTATTGTAATTTTCAGTTCTAAAATTTCAATTTTATTCTCTTTTATATCTTCTATTTTATTGCTGAGACTTTCTATTTTTTTCATTTGTTTTGAGAGTGTTCATAATTGCTCACGAAGCATTTTTATGATAACTGTCTTTAAATCTTTGTTACGTAATTGTGATAGCTTTGTCCTTTTCATGTTGACATCTACTGATTGCTTCTTTTTTCAATTTTTTTCATTTGGATTGTGATTTTCTCAGTTCTTGGAGGATAAGTAATTTTTGATGGAAACCTAGATATTTTCAGTATTATGTTATGAGACTCTAGATCTTATGTAGGTCTTTTGGTTTCCTCTGATAACACTCAGACAGGGGTACTTCCTCATTATTTTCCAGTGAGAGTGCAAGCCTAAGTTCCCCAATCAGCCTTTATTGACATCCAAGAGAGAGGCTCCTTATTACTGCTGAGAAAGATTAGAGTTCAGTTCTCCAGTTGATCACTATCCAGACCCCTTTGACTGGGAGAGATAGTAGGCTTTATTGTTTCTCCCCACATGAGTAGTGTTCTTGTTAACACTGGGTAGTGGTGAAACTCCTTATTCTACTGTATTGCCTTTGCTGCCACCCCAGTGAGGAAGGGAGGGACTTTTCATTACTGCTTGCAGGGATGGATTTCAGTCTCCCAACCTGGCATTTTTGAGACCATTTTGAGTGGAGCTGGAGCAGAGCAAAAATTGTCTAAATATTTGCTGTATTGCTAGGTTGCATCTTTTCCATTCCTTTGACTAGAGAAAGCAGTTTTCAGTTCGACCTTTGTTCATGTTGGTTTGCATTTCAAGGTTATTGGTTTCTTCCCCTGACAGTCTGGGATATATGAGGCAAAAAAAAAAAATGCCCAGAGACCTCACCACAATGTCATTCCTTGAGTTCCAAGGTCCCTGGCCAGCCTTTCTCATGTTTGTTTTGTGTAATATCCAGAGTTGTGCTCAGGAGAAGGAATGGAAAAAGCATATCTATTCCACATTTGCACTAGCTTGCTCCTTGACCTGTGACAGATTAACTTTGGGGCTTCTTGTAGATCTCTCTCTCTATTTGAAATAGATTTGGCCTATTCTCCAACACATATTTGACAGCTGTGGAAAAGTGGTGCTTGGAAGGAGGCCGGATTCCAGGGTCCTTGACTGAACACTGATGCCTTAGGCAGGTTTCAAACCTCATAGAACCTCCATTTCTTCCTTTCCATGTGCCAGAATAATTTACTGAGATAATATCTGATACCAATTTCTCTGCTCTAGCTATTTCTCCCCTCCATTACCTTAAAAAATAGTCGAGTGTTTTTTAAAAATATTTTTTAATTGAACTGTTTCTTTCTTGCCTTAAGGACTTTTGAGTTGCAGGGATCTTCTTGCCCAGAAGTTTCCAGGCATGCAGCAGATAGTCTCCCTAATTTGACTTTTGCTTTCACAAGCTAAGGCTCAATGAGGTGACTACCTAGGTCTTCCTGGAGGGGAGGGGATGGAGAGCTGAGACTCTGAAGTAGAGAGGCAGGAGGTTTGGGAAGTTTGCTAGTTTGGGGGCAGGGGAAGGTGTGAGGCTTGCAGATCCCAGGAGAGCTCAGGTGTTTCAGGGAGGCTAGAGAACTTCTGCAATGGTGACCAGGGTGTTGAGCACACTGGACTTGAGCTGTGGTCTTTGGAGCCAGGAAAGTTGATCTGTGCCTGAGCTGGCATGATATGAAGACATTGCCTTCCCGGGGTCAGAGGTAGGTTATCTGACTGACAGGAAAAACAAATCATGGCCATCTCTGTAGCTGGGTCTAGGGGTCAAATTCATATGTGTTCCAATGATGGCAGTCGCCCTCCAATTCCACAAGAGCGCTCTGAGTGTCACATAAGTTAACATATGGTGTAGTGCTTCTCAAATTATTAGTGGTTGTTCAACTATAACTCATAATTTTTATCAAGCACCTACTCTGACTAAATGCTAGCTAAGAATGATGTTGGAGCAAAGAACTATTTGAGATATACTGGGATTTATGATCTCCTTGGGGAGATAAAGTGTGTGCCAGGGTAAACAGAAGCTAAGGCAATAAGGGCTTATAGGGTTGACGGGGTTTTCCCATAAACTGGCTTCTGGCCCCTGACTTTAGCAGCATTATAAAACTGTCTTTTTTTTTTTTTTTTTTTTTAAATAAATTTTTATTAATGGTAATGGGATGACATTAATAAATCAGGGTACATATATTCAAAGAAAACATGTCTAGGTTACCTTGTCATTAAATTATGTTGCATACCCCTCAACCAAAGTCAGATTGTCCTTCGCCACCCTCTATCTAGTTCTCTGTGCTCCTCCCCCTCCCCCTAACTCTCCCCCTGTCCTCCCTCCCCCCACCCCTGGTAACCACCACACACTTGTCCATGTCTCTTAGTCTCATTTTTATGTTCCACCAATGTATGGAATCATGTAGTTCTTGTTTTTTTCTGATTTACTTATTTCACTCCTTATAATGTTATCAAGATCCCACCATTTTGCTGTAAATGATCTGATGTCATCATTTCTTATGGCTGAGTAGTATTCCATAGTGTATATGTGCCACATCTTCTTTATCCAGTCTTCTATTGAAGGGCTTTTTGGTTGTTTCCATGTCTTGGCCACTGTGAACAGTGCTGCAATGAACATGGGGCTACATGTGTCTTCACGTATCAATGTTTCTGAGGTTTTGGGGTATATACCCAGTAGAGGGATTGCTGGGTCATAAGGTAGTTCTATTTGCAGTTTTTTGAGGAACCACCATACTTTCCTCCATAATGGTTGTACTACTTTACATTCCCACCAACAGTGAATGAGGGTTCCTTTTTCTCCACAGCCTCTCCAACATTTGCTATTACCCGTCTTGTTGATAATAGCTAATCTAACAGGGGTGAGGTGGTATTTCATTGTAGTTTTGATTTGCATTTCCCTAATAACTAATGAAGCTGAGCATCTTTTCATATATCTGTTGGCCATTTGTATCTCTTCCTGGGAGAAGTGTCTATTCATGTCTTCTTCCCATTTTTTTATTGGATTGTTTGTTTGTTTGTTGTTGAGTTTTATGAGTTCTTTGTAAATTTTGGAAATTAGGCCCTTATCTGAGCTGTTGTTTGAAAATATCATTTCCCATTTAGTTGGCTGTCTGTTTATTTTGATATCAGTTTCTCTTGCTGAGCAAAAACTTTTAATTCTGATGTAGTCCCATTCATTTATCCTTGCCTTCACTTCTCTTGCCATTGGAGTCAAGTTCATAAAATGTTCTTTAAAACCCAGGTCCATGAGTTTAGTACCTATGTCTTCTTCTATGTACTTTATTGTTTCAGGTCTTATATTTAGGTCTTTGATCCATTTTGAATTAATTTTAGTACACGGGGACAGGCTGTAGTCGAGTTTCATTCTTTTGCATGTGGCTTTCCAGTTTTCCCAACACCATTTGTTGAAGAGGCTTTCTTTTCTCCATTGTGTGTTGTTGGCCCCTTTATCAAAGATTATTTGACCATATATATGTGGTTTTATTTCTGGGCTTTCTATTCTGTTCCATTGGTCTGAGTGTCTATTTTTCTGCCAATACCATGCTGTTTTGATTATTGTGGCCCTATAATATAGTTTAAAGTCAGGTATTGTAATGCCCCCAGCTTCATTCTTTTTCCTTAGGATTGTTTTGGCTATTCGGGGTTTTTTATAGTTCCATATAAATCTGATGATTTTTTGTTCCATTTCTTTAAAAAATCTCATAGGGATTTTGATGGGAATTGCATTAAATTTGTATATTGCTTTGGGTAATATGGCCATTTTGATTATATTTATTCTTCCTATCCAAGAACAAGGAATATTTTTCCATCTCATTGTATCTTTTTCGATTTCCCTTAACAATGCTTTGTAATTTTCATTATATAGGTCCTTTACATTCTTTGTTATGTTTATTCCTAGGTATTTTATTTTTTTTGTTGCAATCGTGAAGGGGATTATTTTTTTGAGTTCGTTTTCTAATATTTCATTGTTGGCATAGAGAAAGGCTATGGACTTCTGTATGTTAATTTTGTATCCTACGACCTTACTGTATTGGTTTATTGTTTCTAATAATCTTTTTGTGGAGTCCTTCGGGTTATCGATGTATAGGATCATATCATCAGCAAAAAGTGATACCTTTACTTCTTCTTTTCCAATATGGATGCCTTTTATTTCTTTGTCTTGTCTGATTGCTCTGGCCAGAACTTCTAGCACCACGTTAAATAAGAGTGGAGAGAGTGGACAACCCTGTCTTGTTCCTGATTTAAGGTAGAAAGTCCTCAGTTTTATGCCATTTAAAATGATGTTGGCTGATGGTTTATCATATATGGCCTTTATCATGTTGAGATATTTTCCTTCTATACCCATTTTGTTGAGAGTCTTAAACATAAAATTGTGTTGTATTTTATCAAAAGCCTTTTCTGCATCTATTGATAAGATCATGTGGTTTTTGTTCTTTGTTTTGTTGATATGGTGTATTACGTTAACCGTTTTGCGTATGTTGAACCATCCTTGAGATTCTGGGATGAATCCCACTTGATCATGATGTATTATTTTTTTAATATGTTGTTGTATTCGGTTTGCCAGTATTTTGTTTAGAATTTTAGCATCTGTATTCATTAGAGATATTGGTCTGTAGTTTTCTTTCTTTGTGCCATCCTTGCCAGGTTTTGGTATGAGGGTTATGTTGGCCTCATAAAATGTGTTTGGAAGTATTGCTTCTTCTTCAATTTTTTGGAAGACTTTGAGTAGAATAGGAACCAAGTCTTCTTTGAATGTTTGATAGAATTCACTAGTATAACCATCTGGGCCTGGACTTTTATTTTTGGGGAGGTTTTTAATAGTTTTTTCTATTTCCTCCCTGCTGATTGGTCTGTTTAGGCTTTCTGCTTCTTCATGACTCAGTCTAGGAAGGTTGTATTGTTCTAGGAATTTATCCATTTCTTCTAGATTGTTGTATTTGGTGGCATATAATTTTTCATAGTATTCTACAATAATTCTTTGTATATCTATGATGTCTGTGGTGATCTCTCCTCTTTCATTTTGGATTTTATTTATTTGAGTCCTGTGCCTTTTTTCCTTGGTGAGTCTTGCCAATGGTTTGTCAATTTTGTTGATCTTTTCAAAGAACCAGCTCCTTGTTTTATTGATTTTTTCTATAGTTTTTCTGTTCTCTATTTCATTTATTTCTGCTTTGATTTTTATTATCTCCTTTCTTCGGCTGGTTTTGGGTTGTCTTTGTTCTTCTTTTTCTAGTTCCTTAAGGTGTGAAGTTAAGTGGTTTACTTCTGCTCTCTCTTGTTTGTTCATATATGCCTGAAGTGATATGAACTTTCCTCTTATTACTGCTTTTGCTGCATCCCAGAGATTCTGATATGTCGTATTTTCATTTTCATTTGTCTGTATGTATCTTTTGATCTCTGCGCTTATTTCTTCTTTGACCCATTCATTTTTTAGAAGTATGTTGTTTAGTTTCCACATTTTTGTGGGTTTTTCCCCCTCTTTTTTGCAGTTGAATTCTAGTTTCAAGGCTTTATGATCAGAAAATATGCTTGGTACAATTTCAATTTTTCTAAATTTGCTGATATTGTCTTTGTGGCCCAACATATGGTCAATTCTTGAGAATGTTCCATGTACACTAGAGAAAAATGTATACTCTGTCGCTTTGGGATGAAGTGTCCTGTAGATGTCTATCATATCCAGGTGTTCTAGTATTTTGTTTAAGGCCACTATATCTTTATTGATTCTCTGTTTGGATGACCGATCTAGAGCCGTCAGCGGAGTATTGAGGTCTGCAAGTATGATTGTATTTTTGTTAGTTTTTGTTTTAAGGTCAATAAGTAGCTGTCTTATATATTTTGGTGCTCCTTGGTTTGGTGCATATATATTAAGGATTGTTATGTCTTCTTGATTCAGTGTCCCCTTAATCATTATGAAGTGACCATTTTTGTCTCTGAGTACTTTTTCTGTCTTGTAGTCAGCATTATCAGATATGAGTATTGCTACACCTGCTTTTTTTTGGGTGTTGTTTGCTTGGAGTATTGTTTTCCAGCCTTTCACTTTGAATTTGTTTTTATCCTTGTTGCTTAGATGTGTTTCTTGTAGGCAGCATATAGTTGGATTTTCTTTTTTAATCCATTCTGCTACTCTGTGTCTTTTTATTGGTAAGTTTAATCCATTTACATTTAGTGTAATTATTGACACTTGTGGGTTCCCTACTGCCATTTTATAAATTGCTTTCTGTTAGTTTTGTATCTAGTTTGATTCTTCTCTTTTGTTTTTCTATCATTTGTTTCTGTTTGTTTGTGTTCCATACTTCTTTCCTCTGTTGCTACCTTTTTTAAGTCATGTGTTTTTGTGGTGGTTTTTTCTAGGGTGGTTACCATTAAGTAATGAAAAGGGTACCTACCATATTCATTGTAGTACCCTATCTTATAAGTATTTCTGCACTTCATCGTCCTTTGCTACTGTTAATCTCCATTCTCTCCCCCCCTTTTTTTTCCTTTGTTGTCACAGTTTAAGTTTGGTTTTATTGTGTTCTTGGTGGAGCTGTTACTTGTGGTGTTGTTTTCTTTTGTTCTTTGAATCTGGTTGGAAAACCCCCTTTAGTATTTCCTGGAGTGGGGGCTTTCTCGTGATAAATTCTCTCATCTTTTCTGTATTTGTGAATGTTTTTATATCTCCTTCATACTTGAAGGATAGCTTTGATGGGTATAGTATTCTTGGCTGAAAGTTCCTCTCTTTCAGGGCTTTAAATATTGGGGTCCACTCTCTTCTAGCTTGTAGAGTTTCTGCTGAGAAATCTGATGATAATCTAATAGGCCTTCCTTTATATGTTGTACTCTTCTTTTCCCTGGCTGCCTTGAGAATTTTTTCTTTGTCATTGGTTTGTGTCATCTTTATTATAATGTGCCTTGGAGTGGGTTTGTTGGGGTTAAGAAAACTTGGTGTTCTGTTTGCTTCTTGAATTTGAGGCTTTAGTTCTTTCCACAGGCTTGGGAAGTTCTCGTCTATTATTTGTTTGAGTATATTCTCCATTCCATTTTCTTTCTCTTCTCCCTCTGATATACCTATTATTCTTATGTTATTCTTTCTGATGGAGTCAGATAATTCCTGTAGGGCTTTCTCGTTTTTTATTATTTTTGAGTCTCTTTCTTCTTCTCTCTGTTGTGCCTCAAGTTGTTTGTCTTCTATTTCACTAATCCTATCTTCAATCTGGGTTGTTCTGCTAGCTAAGCTTGTTACCTCGTTTTTCAGCTCGTGAATTGAGTTTTTCATTTCTGTTTGATTTGTTTTTATAGTTTCAATTTCCTTGGTAATATATTCTTTGTGTTCATTGAGTTGTTTTCTGATCTCCCTATATTGCCTTTCTGTGTTTTCTTGTATATCTCTGAGTATTTTTAAGATTTCTATTTTATATTCTCTGTCATTTAGCTCCAAGGCTTCCAATATGTTAAGTCTTTTCTCCACAGATTTTTCCACATCTATTTGTGTTACCTCTCTTTCTTTTGTATCCATAATATTCGATTTCCTCTTTCTTATTGGCATCTGAGGGTGGTCTTATTGATAGCACTAATTAGAATTAATAAAGAGTAAAAAGTAAAAAACAACAACAACAAAAAAAAACAAAAAAAAACCCAAAGGGTAAAACACCCCACAAAAAAAAGCAGTAATAATTTATTATTTCCCCCCCTTTTTTTTTCTTTCTTCTCCTTCCCTCCTCTCCCCTCCTCAGGGAAATATCGTGCCTATAATGGAGGGCCTGGTTTGCGGTGAAGAGTTCAAGGGGAAAAAAAAAAAAGGGGAGTAGGGACCTACTAAATGCAAAAAAAAGGAAGAAAATCTTAGACAGGCATAAGTTGATCTGCCTGCGGGTGATGGTCAACTAAGAGATATAATGAGAGGGATAAGAGGGAACCAGAAAAAAGGACAAAAAAAGGAATAATGAAGAAAAAAATAAAAATAATAAGTAAAAATCTGTTGTATTAAGTGGAGCGAAGACCAAATACAATGGAGACCTTGGGTTGGGAGGACCCAAAATGCCACAAAAATAAACTAACAAGAAAAAAACAAAAACAAAAGCGAAAAAGAAAAATAAAGCCAAAAAAAACCTTGAGTCCCAAATTAACTAATTTGTTCGTGATTGAGGATTAAATGGGAGGAAAGTAAAACGAGAAAAGAAAAAACGAATAGAAAGGAAAGAATAAGAAAAAGAGAAAAACGAAGGAAGAAATAAAAAAGGAAGAGAAAAAAACAAAATAAAGCAAAAAACAAAAACAAAAACAAAAAAAACAAAAATAAAACAAAAGAGGAGAGAGTGAGAGTTAAGTGTCCTGGAGTATAACCCCAAAGGAGGGTGAGGATGAAGAAGAGAAATAAAATGTAACACTTATGGGTAGTGTAGTTCAAGAAAAGGGAAGCATAAGATGGGCAGAGAATAGAAGGACCGAGGTGGATGAAATAAAGGCTATAAGATAGAAGAAACAAACAACAACAACAACAAAAAAAAAAAAAATTAGTGGAACAAGTTGTAAAGTCTGTCGATTTTTCTTTATTTTGAGATGTTAACTTCTTCCTTTTTCTTTTCTCTCCCTCTTCCTGGTCGGTGACTCTGTACCCCAGGCTCTGCCCCTGTGTCACATTTAGGTAGGAATTTGCAGTTGATGGGATTCTATGGCAATGTCATATAATTGGCTTTAGTCTTGCTGGTAGTCAAGGCTTGTTGGTGTTTGCAGGGTCCAACGATGAGAGAGTTTGCTTTCGTGGATTCTCTCTCCTAGTCCCCCCTTCCTGAATTAGCAGCCTGGTGATCCAGCTATAAGGCTGCCACTGCTTCTGCCTGGGGAGTAAGAGGCTCAAAGAGCTGGGAAATCCCCACTCTATCCCCACTCAGTGCAAGGCTTTGGGAAGGGCTCTGGCAGTCAGGGCCTCCAGTGTAATCAGGCGGGGGTGGGAGTCAATTGTTGTCAAGGTGACTGTTCAGCGCCTAGCATTCAGTTGGACCTCTCAACCCAGGCTTTCCCCACTTTGTAGCCTGTTTTGGCTGGTAAGAAGAGGCACTAGTCTCTGCTTGCGACTAGTGTGGTATAGATCTTATTATCTGCCAAGTCCTTCTTGTTAGCGTTTATCCCTGAATATGGAGGCTCTATCAATCAGAAGTTGCCCCCCCCCCTTTAGCGAGAGGCACTAAAAAATATCACGCCTCTTGTCTTGGGTCGGTGAACTGAGAGAGATCTTATCAATTAGAACCGAGGGTGCGCAGATTTCACGGGTTAAGTTAATTTTAGTAATTGGGTCGCCGCTGTGCTCCCGAAGGTATTTCAGGCTGCCTGCGCGCGCCCCTCCCCCAACGCTTGATTGTTAGCTTGAATGGCTGGGTGAGGTGCCCCGCCCGTGGAGAGAATCTCCCAAGTAGGGAATACCGCCCTTGGGCCTCTCCCGCTCCCCGTGCGCGGGCCGCTGGGAACGTTAGCGGTGCTCGGTCTGCAATGCTCGGTCTGCAACCAGACCGGGCGCGCGCCAGCGGCTGCTCGCCGCTCCGGAGTGTGGGCGATGCTCGCTCTGCAACCGACCCGGGCGCTGCTCGCGGCTCGCGGCGGAGGCTGGCAGCGGCGGCTGGCGGCGGAGGCTCGAGGCTGCTGCTCGCGGCTCCCGAGTGCGGGATGACTTACCACAGGCGCACTTCCTCGCGGCTTGAATGAACGTCCCTGCGGTAGCTTCCTCCACACCCTCGTCTCTCAGATTCAAGTGATAACAGTCCTTTTGCTTTCAGTTTGTGTGGAACTCCGTAATGCTCCGAAGATAAATTTTCCTGTTTCTAGTTGATAAATTTGTTGTGATTTTGGGGAGATCTGTCGGACGCGCTGCTCACGGCGCCATTTCCGTGACGTCACTCTATAAAACTGTCTTAATCAGAACTTTATTTTTTTTTGTATTTTTCTGAAGCTGGAAATGGGGAGAGGTAGTCAGACAGACTCCCGCATGCGCCCGACCAGGATCCACCCAGCACGCCCACCAGGGGCGACGCTCTGCCCACCAGGGGCCGATGCTCTGCCCCTCCGGGGCGTCGCTCTGCTGCGACCAGAGCCACTCCAGCGCCTGGGGCAGAGGCCAAGGAGCCATCCCCAGCGCCCGGGCCATCTTTGCTCCAATGGAGCCTTGGCTGCGGGAGGGGAAGAGAGAGACAGAGAGGAAGGAGGGGGGGGAGTGGAGAAGCAAATGGGCGCTTCTCCTATGTGCCCTGGCCGGGAATCGAACCCGGGTCCCCCGCACGCCAGGCCGACGCTCTACCGCTGAGCCAACCGGCCAGGGCCTTAATCAGAACTTTTTAAGCTACAAGTGATGGAAATCTAACTCAGGCTAGCTCAAAGTTAGAGAAAGAGTACTGGGTCTTATATAGCAAATAAATAATGAGAATGGTCAATATCTACTTAAAAGATACACTGGCACACTATGAGCTAGATAAGATTTTTAAAAATGGACTCATTTAATCCTAATAATAATATTATGAGGTGGGCACAATTGTCACCCATTTCACAGAGGAGGTCAGGGAGGCACTGAGAGGTATAAACATGTTCTAGGAGCCAGCCACCTGGCCCTAGAGTCCAATGCTCATCACCATATGCTCCGCCTCTCAGAAAGAGCTCCGTGACTTTCTCCATCCTTCAGCTCTGCCTGCCTTGGAGTGGTCACATCATTCTCGCCTACACACTCTCCTTATGGCAAGAAAGATGGCCACTGCAAGTGGCTGCCAACTCCAAAGGGAAAGAAGCCCTCCACTTCTCTGGGCCCAGACAAGTCCCATGAGAGCTCTGATGGCCCCACTGGGTTTGTAAATTCTTTTTGGAACAACTGTAATGGCTGGAGGGGTGGACCGTTCCAGTAACCTGGGTTGTGTTCTAGGGTAGATTACATGGAGTTAGGGGAGGGAGACTCCTCAGAGGAAAAGTGGGGTGCACAGAAGCCCATGGGGCTACGAGTTATTTCTCAGCTGGAACCTTTTATGGGGGTGACAAGAGGCTTTCATTTTTTCATTTATATGGATGAAAAAGGGACCACATACTACACCTGACAAGCTCAGAGGAGGCCTGCATGGCAGCCTTACACACTCAGAGACCTAAAGTAACCACATAGGATGGTCTGAAATTAAAACAGACCTGTGGTGCGCAGTGGATAAAGCATCGACTTGGGGCGCTGTGGTCACCGGTTTGAATCCCTTGGCTTGCTGGGTCAAGGCACACACAGGAAGCAACTACTACAAATAGATGCTTCCCGCTTCTCCCCCCTTTCTCTCTCTCTCTCTCTCTCTCTCTCTCTCTCCTCTCTCCAAAAGTCAATAAATAAAATTAAAGAAAAATAAACTTCATAACTAAAAGCAAGTCATGGTGGGTAGTCATGTCCTAGACCGGTATCTTCCCTAACAAAAGTCAATCTTTACCTTAACTGAACCTATTAATTGAGCCTGTCTATTGTCTTCTTTGCATCATACCTTTGGAATGTTAGGGTGATTTCCTTTTCCCAGATCCCTCTGGGCACAATCACTGCACCAGAGCACAGACCACAAAACCCTTCATTATTTTCATCATGTTGTTAACTGTTAACTATCCTATAACCACCAATGTAGAAGAAGCATGAGTCTATTTATTCATCTTACTTTTTATCCAGTCCCAAAGATTTCCCACTTTGCTTTCTCCCGCCTCCCTAATCTATCACCAGTGGATTTTGTGTAACCTCCTTATGCTTTCCCCTTAGATTCTGATGTATAAATAGGCGGTAAAACTGCCATTTTCCAGAGTATTTTCTCAGTCCGTTGTGATTTTGCTACCCTGCTACTGTTGCCCATTTGGCTCAACTAAACCCATAAAAAATCCTTACAGGTTTGGATGTTCCTTACGGGGACATTTATGTGTGGGAAGGAGGTCTTCAGTAATTTTCCAGTGTCTGTCTCTGAGACTTCTGTCCGAATCTGCAGCTTTGCAGGTCATCTCAACACCAGATGTTATTTCCTCTTTCTCCCTTTGTAGAAATACTTTCCTAGATCTTTAATGCCACTGTTCCATGCTAATGGAAGAAAACAGAAAAAAATCTGTTTGCAATACTTATTCTGCCTCTCCCTAACTTAGTTTATGAAATAGTTACTTGCATTTTTCTTTCCCTGAAAATTATCTCTAATAATTTCATTTTTCATCTCAGCCTCTGGGCACTTCCCCTTTCCTCCCTTCACTCTCATCTCCCAGCCCCTCTTCGGCCCCCACCTCCTGGCAGGCTAGGGAAGGAGGGGCGCCCAGAGGATAAGATGGGGGGAGACACCTGGACATTGAAGACAGAACACCACCAAGAGCAGAATCTTTGCACCAGAGACTAATTCTTCAGGGTGCCCCCATCTTCCCCTCATTTCCCAGCCTCCATGGTTGGGCATCTGGCAGGTATAAAGTGGAATTTCCTTAAAAATGGAACATGGGACCTGGGTGAGTAGCTCAGTTGGTTAAAGCATTGTTCTCAATATGCTAAGGTTGTGAGTTCAATCCCTGGTCAAGGCACAGACAAGAATCAACCAATGAACGCATAAATAAGTGGAACAACAAATTCATCTATCTATCTATCTATCTATCTATCTATCTATCTATCTATCTATCTATCTATCATCTATCAATCAATCAACTATCTATCTCTCCCCTCCTTTCTCACTCTAAACTCAATAATAAATATTTTAAAAATGGAGTTTGGGGGATAAAGTGCAAACCAAGCAATTGAAACTATATAATTATAAGGGAAGTGAATGTAGCTGACTGCTGATTGAGCACATGACCCTGCATGCCCTCAGGACATCAAGTCACTGGCTCAGGGGGCAAGGAGGCTTGTCCTTAGGAACAGTGTGCATTTAGGAGCACTCAGAGTGACAGGGAGTCTGATTAGTCACAGGAACTGCTTGCTAACAATGACTATTGCTAATACTGGAACAGGCTGCCTGTTGAGGCAGGAAGTGCCTCCCCACCGGAAGTTCTCAAGCCCAGTTTGGCCCACATGTCAGTGATGCCTTAGTAGAAATTCCTGCTGGGGTTGAGTTCTGGCTGGACAGTCCTCTGATGAGCTCGTCTTGTGTTCACCTGCTTGGTATCCATGCTTCTTCTCAGAGTGCCCTAAGATAGCCTGGTGAAGCACGATGGCCCAATCTTTCTGTATGGTTCTATTGGGACTGACTTTCCTTTGGCCCACTCAGAACATGTGACTCAAACTAGGCCAATTGGTATTTGGCTACTCCCTGAACACAGCAGCTGGCTGCCAGTTGACAGGGTGCATGCCTAGATCTGCTGGGAGGGCTGTGCAGAGACAGCAAACTGAGGAAGGAGCCAGCAGAGAGAAAGCAGAGAGCTGCATGTAGACCAGGGGCTGGGGACATAGAATGGGTGCTTGGTCCTGGCAGGTCTGAAACCAGTGCACCTAGACCCTTTCTGTTACCTAAGACAATGCATTACCTTTAGCATAAGCAGGTTGGACTTGGGTTTCTGTCCTTTATAATCAAGAATCCTGATACAAATGTCACATATCTCAGTGGTTTTCAACCTCTGGTTTGCGGACCGGTGCCAGTTGGCCAGAAACTTCATGCCAGCTATAATCTTCATACAACAGCATACAACCCCAACCCCAGCAGGAATTTCTACTAAGGCATCACTGACATGTGGGCCAGCATAATATTTCTGGCAGACTGGCACTGGTACGTGAACCAGCCATTGAAAAACACTGATAGCTTTGCGCAGTGGCAGTATCGTAGCCAATGAGGTTTATCCGAGGCGCGATTATTGCTAATTAAAAACTTTTCCCAAAACCCCGCTGTGACGACTTGAAAAACACTGATATCTGGCCCTGGCTGACTGGCTCAGCAGTAGAGTGTCAGCTTGGCATGTGGAAGTCCATTCCTGGTCAGGGCACACAGGAGAAGCGTCCATCTGCTTCTCTACGCTTCTCCCTCTTTTTCCTCTCCGTCTCTCTCTTCCTCTCCCGCAACCAAGGCTCCATTGGAGCAAAGTTGTTCCAGGCACTGAAGATGGCTCCATGGCTTCCACCTCAGGCTCTAGAATGGCTCCATAGGAAACTGAGCAATGCCCCAGATGGGCAGAGCATCACCCCCTGGTGGGCATGCAGGGTGAATCCTGGTTAGGTGCATGTGGGAGTCTGTCTGGCTGCCTTCTGGTTTCTAACTTCAGAAAAATACAAAAAATACAAAAAAGAAAAGGAAAACACTGATATCTGACCTACTCTACCATGTGCTTATTTTCTAATTTGGCACAAAGGGGTAACATTAGTGAGAATTAGAATTAGAGTGCTTGCTATGTACCATGCATAGTGGGAAGAGCTTGACATGCATTATTTCCTGTGTGTCTGAGATCAAAATTATCTCAATGTACAAATATATACTGAGGGCTCTTCCAGGGGCCTATAACAGAAAAGCCAGCAGCTCAAGTCATGCCAACAAGGACCCAGTTTGCCACTGTCTTCCCTCTTTGGCATCATTGTCAGGCTCTGCATGCTGTCCCCTTGGCCATTCCCAGGAGCCCAGCCAGCATCCATCACCTTACATCCCTGGTTCCTGACCAACTACTGCTACAAATCACATGGCATAAAACTGGGGGCCAGGGCCTAGGGGAATTTCCTGAAGGAACTCTAGGCATGCTCCTAAGAGTGAGGAGACTAGATTCTGGACAGAGAATAGATGCCAGCACAACAGGACCACAATGTCCTGTCATTTGTCCTATCACAAGCTGAAAAGTGTTCGGCCAGATTCCCACAGAGAATCCTGCCCCAGCTGCGTTCCAGGCAAGCCCCTCCTGCTTTGTGTCCTAGCTGCCCCTGGAGCAAGTGTTGGCTGTAGGGCTGTCCCCTACCCCAGGCTTCAGAGGTGAGGCACCTTGGTCTCTGCCTTTTGGCTTACTCTTCCCAGGAGGTTGTGGATTTGAATCCTTTTTCCAGAACATTCAGGGGTTGTTGGCTTTCCTGTTCAGTACATTTAAAGAACTACATGACCTCCTGGGCCTGTGCACATGGAGAGCAGCACCTGGAAATAGAGCAGATAGAATAGAGGTAATGCACCAACTCTTCAAGTGAAATTGTTCAGACAAAAGCAGGGCTGTCTCCTCCTCAAAGTCATACATCATACCCCCTTTGATTTGAAGGGAGAATTTAGTTATGGTCATCAGATGTGTGGGTGTGAAGGTCACCTGCCTGGCATGACAAGCTGTGCCCCCCCCTTTTTAATTAATTAATTTATTTATTCATTTTATAGAGGAGAGGGAGAGACAGAGAGAGAGAGAAGGGGGGAGGAGCTGGAAGCATCAACTCCCATAGGTGCCTTGACCAGGCAAGCCCAGGGTTTCAAACCAGCGACATCAGCATTTCCAGGTCGACTCTTTATCCACTGCGCCACCACAGGTCAGGCAAGCTGTGCCCCTTTTCTAGGCAAGAAGAAAGTCAGGGGCTTGCCCATCTGAGGCATGGTGGGGAGGGAGACCCCAGTGAGCTGGAGGTGAGAAGAAATTCATTCTCTTGTGTGGTTCCAACATGAAAACTGCTGAACAAAAAGCACTGACCTCTGAAATTGGGAGTAAAGAATGCCTTGTCACATGGTTACCAAGAAATGGTTCCACTTATATATAATAAAGGCTTTAGCAGACACCAGGCCATCTGATATTCCAGTATGGGGCCAAATAAGACAGAATCTGGAGTGTCATTCCTTATTTAGTTACATGAATGCAGCTGTGGGCCAGGTACTGGGCCAGGCACTGAAACATCATCCTGCAAAAGCAAGCCTTTTTCTGTGTTGAGGGGTGGGTGTGTGGGTGGAGGGGGAGGACAGAAACCTGGACATCTTCACCTGAGTTACCAGACCTTTGTTACCAGCCCTTAGTTCTGTGACTGGCACAAAGCACTGTTGCATATAGGACTGTGCATTGCCTCAGTGTGTGGGGGGTGAGAGCTGGTCACCCCAGATACTGAGCTGTAGTTGGGAAGAGGGTGTTGGAGTGGTAATCTCTTCATTAGTCTTCAGGATCCTACCTGGCAGAGAGGTGCCCAAGAAAGAAGAAAAGAGAAGATTCCCCTGTCCCTTGCCCTCCCCCTCCGGATTTCTGGTCTGGCCGCACTGGTGCGTGCTTTCAGGTAGCGGTCCTGGAGGGGAACCCTGCTATCTGTTGGAGCCATGGGCAGCTGGCCCAGCCCTTGCGAGTTTTCGGACTCGCAAGTTCCGAGCCTGGGGAGAGAGCCCACAGCGCCTGCTAGGCCCAGGGGTGTGGGTGGGGATAGTGGGGATGCAACGAAGCTGCGGCAGCTGCCTACAGCAGGAGCAAAACAAGAGCAAGCGCACCTGCCGGCCCCGCCCCGTCCCGCACACTGGCCAATGTCAGGACGTGGGCGGGGCGTGGGCGCGGCCGACGCAGGGCGGGGCCGGAGCCCCGGCAGCAGCCGGAGCCGGAGCCCGCGAGGGGCGCAGCGGCTGAGCCAGGAGCGAACGTAGCCTCGTGCCTGCCTCCGGTCCTCGCCGCCGCCGCCGCCGCCGCCGCCGCCTAGTCCCTGCCGCTGCTGCCGTGTCGCCCCCGGGGCATGGCCTGTCTGATGGCCGCTTTTTCGGTCGGCACCGCCATGGTGAGTGAGCGCATCCTAAGTCCCTGGGGCTTGGTTCTTTTTTCCAGGAGGGCAAGAAACACACAAAGACCCGCACCCTCACCTTAACACCTGCCCCTGGGTCCGTGAGGAGATGCCCGTCTCCCATCGCCCACGTCCTGGCCACCTGGCGCTGCGGGATGCTTCTTGCACCGGCAGAGTACACCAGGGAGGTGTTGGGGCCAGGAGTGAGCGGGAGGTGGCCAGCACCCCCACAAGTAGACAGATGGTTTAGACTTCGTCCTCTTCTGGCTGAGAGGCATGAGGCCTGAGGACCTGGAGCGCACTGGGGAGCGCAGCAGCCTGGGCTGGAGACGCCCGCGGCCGGGACTTCTGGAGCCGCCACTTCTCGCGCCACCCTCCGGAGCTCTGGGCAAGATTCCGGGGAACAAAAGAGAGAGCTGATCCCCGAAGCCATAGCCTGCACTGTCCCTGAATTCCTCGGGGACTGCCTCTCTGGACCTGCTCGGGAGGGAGGCGGCAGAGTCCCCGGGAGCAGACAAGGGTGAGCCTGGTTACCAGCAGGTCATCTTTCTGCACCCTTTAGAGAGGCGGAGTGTTGGACAGAGGCAGTCATTTAACGTCTTCGGAGTGTAGTGTACAGTTCCGTCGGGGGATCCCCCGGTGCCAACGAATTCACTGCTAGATACGCAAGTGCTTATTCCCAGGGGTGGTCAAGAGCTTCCTCTTGCTAGTTTATAATAGCTCCATAGACTTACATTAGGACAAAACGAACAATAAATTAACCATCGACCCACACCCATCCTAGATCCTTTCATTTCTATGCTCAGCAAGCCGGCATTGCAGTTAGGTACTTATGGACTGGATTTCGGGTCATTTAAAATACAAATAGAGAACATACTGTATTACAACCCATATCGCCCTCCCTATCCATCCTTCTTTCTATCTCTATGTGTTTACTATCCGGCTAGTTTCTTCCCATAGGCTGTAAGACCACAGTGCACAGCGGCACCAATTTGTCACCCCCACCCCTCCCTTTATTTCATTTTTAGCATCCTGTATTGAAGTCAGCAGGGCTTGGCGGTATTTGACCGACAGTTACCTCTTGCCTTAAGCCCAAGGAAAAAAAAAAGTAGCTGGTTTTCTGCGCATGCTCTGCTCTGCCAACTGCATCCTACGATTCCAAACAGGTTACTGTAGAACATACCGCGCCTCGCCAGCTCATTATATAATGATTTAGTGTAAACCGATAGAATGGGGCCGCAGGCACGTTAAGGAGGTTGTTAGAGCAGGGGAGAGCTGGTGGCCAGGGCACTCACAGACTGGTTCCCATCTCTGGGCTTGCTACTCCTTTATTACTTGGCTTTTTATAGATAAGAAGGGGTGAAAAAAAAAAGGAAAGGCAATTTTCTCCTCACAACATTTGCTTTGATCTGCTGTGTGTTTGGGACACACGCAGCAATTCCACCTTAGCATTTGTTCACCTCTTTGAGATTCCTAAATTGTACTGATAATGGAGAATTAGGAAATTACTGTTGTTGGTTATAAGTAAGGCTAGTTTCAGGTTTTTTGGGTGCTGGGTAACCCTTGCAGTCCTTTAAAAGCTGCAAAAGTTGTTTATCCATGTGGAAAAAGAATGAATCAGAATGTTTTGAGGTATAGGGCTTTTACGGCAAGCTTGTTTTTTTATGTCATGTATGGTTGATGCAGCCCCAGGATCCAGCGTTTGTTCTCATATGGAGATGTTAATGGCTGGACTCATTTTATAGCTGAGCTCATTTTTTTCAAAAAAGTTTTCCTTGTTTTGGAAAATAGTTTTCCTCCCTGAAAACCTTGTATATATATTTTTTTAAATTAAAAAAGAATTCTACTCAAGTCATAGACCCTGAGGTTTGCTTTGCCATTGCTCATCTCTGGGGTTTAGCCCAAGCTGACTGGGCCGGGTGTGAGTTTAAAGAGTAGCCAGTGCTACCTGGGTACTGGAGTCCCTGGGCTGGTGGGAGGAGTGGTCATGAGTTCCCAAAGGGATGGTGGTATTTTGGTCTGTTTGAAGCCGGGTTTGGTTTTGGTGAGGTTCACTGAGGTTCGCATTCTGAGTGACCATGCGAGTGATATCTGCCCTTTTCTTAGTTAAGGGTGTGCCCTTTGGCTTATTTTCCTGCTGGCCTGAAAATTCTCCTTGTATGTTTTCCACTAATGTGCACAGGGTCCCAGGGGCGATAAACCGAAGAGAGAAGTGAGAGAGAGTGCATGCCAACACCTGGTGCCTGCAAGTTCCTCTTCCCTATCCTCCCTTCCCCATGATGTTGGTGTGTGTGTGTGTGTGTGTGTGTGTGTGTGTATGTGTATGTGTATGTATTTGTGAGTATATGTGTTTCTATCTCTAACTGCGCTTCCCTGGGTCAGTAAAGTGAGCCAGCTTCACAGTGGCCTGGGGTGCTGCTGCCTGTTAGAGAACCTCCCCAGCTAAACAGGCATCTCTATAGGTTAGCATTCAAATTGAAGTCAGCACCCAAGGACATACCCTCACCAACAGCAGGCAGGATCACTCCAAACAGGGGCTCCTTGGTATTCAATGCTGGTGAATGGACCTACTATTGTTTACCATTTATTATGCAGCACAAATTATGCATGGAGGGGGTGAGGTCAGGGCAATACTTCAGTAAGGTAGGGAAACATACAATGAAAAGAAACCAATGGGGAGAGAAGATGTATTTGTTTCATTATTAATGAGCTTAGGAGGCTGAAGACAGAGAGCTGTAACCTACATTGCTGGTGGTTTTCATCTGAGGATATGTTTCCAGAGAGCTGGTCTATTTTGGAGTGACGGCCACTGCCTCCCATCATACAGAATTCCATGATTTTATTAATTGGGTGAGGCCATTGGACACCATGGAGGAACAGTGGATAATGGTGTGCACAGCTTTGGGGTCAGTTTACTTGGAGTGGGATTGTATGGTTTTTTTCCTTTTATTTGTTTGTAGCTTTCCCTACAATGGACGGAGGCTGGGATAACCCAGGTTCACCTACAACTTCCTGTAAAAAGCGAGCACTGTTAAGGACTCTGGCTGGGAGGATAGGGTGCAGATATAGAAGCCACACAGAGCTGAACCCCAGCTTGTCTACTTATTAACTGTGAGGTCTTGAGCAGATCAGGCAGTCTCTCTGTGTCTTTGATCCCTCCTCCAAAATGGATGAGGGGAGATGATAATATCCCCTTCTAGAGCTGGAGAATTAGTAACAGGCCTAATCTCTGCAGCCTGGAGTTTAATGGGCATATTGTATTTGCTGAATCAAGTCATTGTTTATAGTCACTTACCTATGTGCAAGAGGTGTTATTGTTTAATACTTTAAATAGTGAGTACATGACCCTGGCTTCTCTCTCTCTCTCTCACTCCCAAATCAGTTTAGCCACCCAGCTTTGTCCTGCATAGCACTGCATGGTCTCGTATAGCTCTCACCTGCCTCACGGTACTGTAACTAATTGCCAGTACTCTTGCCTGGGGCTTGATTTTGAACATGATCTTGCTGAGGCCATAGGCCATGTCTGTGTGACTGACTGCTGACCGGTGGGGCTCTATTTGGTTTAATTTGTTAAATAAATGAGTGAAAGAATAGATAAATTTATAAAGGGGAAAGTCAGGCCCTCATCATAATACAGGTCTGGCATCTCCTATAGCTGGTGGGTCGATAGTTGGGGTAATGGCTCTTCATCTCTGTATTCATCAAAAAGCAAAGCTGTGACTTATTCCTGGATCTCTTCAAGGGTTGACACCTGTAGTGGGTTCTGGGGAGGATATGGATGGATTGTGGCAGCTGGAATGTTGGGGTGGAAGTTGAAGGGGACCACCACTGGAGAGGAGTTGCTGGACATTCATCACTCCCATAGCCATTGGGGATCCCAGGTTGGAGCCAAGTCTACCAGAAGGATATGGGCTTGGAACCGTACTATTAGCCTTTTCACTTGGGTGGCATGATGAGAGTGAGAACAAACCTTGGGGACTGGGTCTGGTGCTAATTCTCTTGCTCGTGGCTACCCCAACTACACCCCAAGGCCAGGATTTGGTGCTTTAAGGGCAATTATGGAGTCACAGTGGGTTATGAACCTGACACAGCAGCGTGTGCCCCAAAGGACAAGATGGATGGGCAAAGGGATGGCATTTGGTGCCTGCTTTGGGTGCCAGAGCTGAAGTTGCACATTTTCTCCCAATCAGCCAAAGCCAAGAGCATGCTGAGCTATGGCAGCATTTGCTCTTGCTTCTTCAAGATGCCTGGACACAGATGGCCTGGGGCAAGCTCGGAGGCGAGGTGGCATCCTATGGCTGCCTCTTGGGAGTTGGAGAGGCATACTGTCAATGCCAAGGCTCTGAGGAACCCCGATGTTGGGCTAATACAGACCTTCCCTAAATTCTGGACTGTATGAACCTACTTATGTTTGCATTTAAAACATTTCACATGCTCAGTGTGAGTAGCGAACCAAGTTTAATTTTGTGAGTTTTATTCTGCATTTTAATTTTTATTCACAGAGTGTTGAAGTCAGTGAGCTGAGTTTTGATTTCCAGAGGCAAGAGATGCCTGAGGTGTGTGTGTGTGTGTGTGTGTGTGTGTGTGTGTGTGCGCGCGCGCACACTTGTGCCTTTTTTTAAAGTGTCAAAGCAACATTTTCAAACATCATAAGAACCAGAAACCCCTATGCCCACATTTGCCCATTCCTCTGTGCTTTGGATATTCAAAACCAAGCCCTCCAAGATTTTTGAGCCCTTAAATACCATGATAGAGAAATGTCCACTCTTCAAGGACACAGTCAGGTGCCATCAAGAGAGCGTTCCAATAGGGGAAAGCCTTGTTTTGGCCATGTGAGTTGCAAGGTTTGTAGAAATATTTATGGATGATCCACTCTCAGGTTTTGTTTTGGATTTTTTATTAGAAACAATAAATGATCAAAAAGCTATCAGCTCTAAAGCAATGCCTAAGAAACCAATGGAAAAATAATAGTATGGTGTTGTTCCTCTTCAGAGCAAACCACAGTGCTGCAGTGTGTCCCCAATCCTACCATAGACACGAGGGCCTGAATTGCCCAAGACGTTATCCGTGACCTCTCCCAATCAAGCTTGCTGACTTCAACAGTGTGAAGGAGCATCACCAGTGGCCCTCACTCTGGGCTCGGTGGAATGTTCCCTCTTGATTCAGAGACAGCTGGGAAAGCTCAGCATAATATTTGTCCACCCCAGGGTTCTGAGTTTTGGCGGTACCTGAAGCATATTGATTTGTTCGGGGTTGCCAAGCCATTAGAAAAAAAGAAATTCCTTTATTTGCATAAATACTTTTGGTTCTTGGCATATCTGTAGCAGTTCTGTTGACCTCTAATGGAAGTTTGAAAAGCCATTGTAGCTACAAAATGTTAGGTTCTTGTGTGATGCAGTAGAAGGGGCATCTAAGGGTTTTTATTTTGCTTTGCTATTTATTTATTTGTTTATTTATTTATTTATTTTGATGACTTATGTTCTGGGATCACTTCTGCCCCTCACTTGAGTAAAGGGCTCAGAGCAATACATGTTCCTTAAATTACCTGTGCCCCAGTTTCCTCATCTGTGTAATAGAGGAAAATATCTATCTTTTTTACTTTTTTAGTAAGTTACAGGGAGAAAGGAGAGCTTTAAGTGATTTGAGAAATTTACAAGGGAAACACAAAGGCGAACTCCCACAAAACCAGAGATTCGAGTAGTGTCATTGCTCTTGAAAAATGTTGATGAGGTTACACAAAGAAGGCACCCATTTTAAATAAATTAAACAAAATAAATTAAAAAGAACTCATTTTTTTTAAAGCCAGATTTTTATTTTATTTTATTTATTCATTTTAGAGAGGAGAGAGAGAGGGAGAGAGAGAGAGAGAGAGAGAGAGAGAGAGAGAGGAGAGAGGAGAGAGAAAGAAGGGGGGGAGGAGCTGGAAGCATCAACTCCCATATGTGCCTTGACCAGGCAAGCCCAGGGTTTTGAACTGGCGACCTCAGCATTTCCAGGTCAATGCTTTATCCACTGCGCCATCACAGGTCAGGCAAAAAAAAAGAACTCATTTTAAATAAAACTTTCAATTATACATTTTTTTTTTTTAGCAGTCTTACAAGCCGTTATTGAAATTTTTAATGGGTAGACTATACATAGATAATGTTTTATGGTGGCCAGTGTTTTATTCTTTGAAATAATGATTCATTTATCATGGTTTTGTGATAAGATTTTATGCTTCCAAAGGAAGCTGGTAGATGAGTTTAAGAGCTTATCTGAGGCATCGTTTTTTTTTTTTTTTTTTTTTTTTTTTTAATTTTTTTTATTTATTTATTATAGAGACAGAGAGTGAGTCAGAGAGAGGGATAGACAGGGACAGAGAGAGATGAGAAGCATCAATCATTAGTTTTTCATTGCGCATTGCAACACCTTAGTTGTTCATTGATTGCTTTCTCATATGTGCCTTGACCGCAGGCCTTCAGCAGACCGAGTAACCCCTTGCTGGACCCAGCGACTTTTGGGTTCAAGCTGGTAGGCTTTTGCTCAAACCAGATGAGCCCGCGCTCAAGCTGGTGACCTCGGGGTCTCGAACCTGGGTCCTCTGCATCCCAGTCTGACGCTCTATCCGCTGCGCCACCGCCTGGTCAGGCGAGGCATCGTTTTAATAGAAGAAAAAGAGATGGCTAGAGATAATAGGCTCCTCTAGGTAAGTTTTCTTCTCTTGCTGAAGTCGCCTTATAGTTTAAGAAGTGTTGCTATGAATATGACCTGGAGCCTAACAGCCAGTCCCCTGTGCTCTTTTCCTTGAAGTGCCTTACGCCCTCTCTCAGTACCTCCTCCTTGTTTCTCTAGAATGCCAGCAGTTACTCTGCAGCGATGACGGAGCCCAAATCGGTGTGTGTCTCAGTAGATGAGGCGGTCTCTGGCAACATGGAGCCCACCGAGAAGGACTTGCTGAACGGGCATCTGAAGAAAGTGGACAACAATCTCACAGAGGCCCAGCGCTTCTCCTCCTTGCCTCGGAGGGCAGCTGTCAACATTGAGTTCAAAGACCTTTCCTACTCGGTCCCCGAAGGACCCTGGTGGAGAAAAAAAGGTAGGGAGGTGGCTGCTGTGTGTATGTTAGGAGGTGGGAAGAGCCTGTGAAGGAAGCCACAGATTGTGTGGGAAAATCGGGTCTGGAAGTTGGGAGGCTGAGTCTGCTTCCCGTTCTCTTACTGCTATGGCAGTTTATTTCATTGCTTTATGCCTGATTTTTTTTTCTTTCTATAATGTGGATAGGTGGATTAGACAATTCAAAATTCACAGTGGCTCTTAACTCTGAATCAAGTACAGAGGATTTACAAAGACTGGCCAGTGTCTGCATATGCTATTTTCTGGAGTGCATATGGAGGGTCCTTTATAGTGGAGGCTGTTTATGATAGTCTTTCAAGATGGGACTTTTTTTTTTTAATGTTTCAGAACAAAATGGAAGACAGGTGCTCCCCTTCCAGGTTTGAAGTGTTAAAAGGTAGCCAGTGACTTAGCGTGACTTCTCTTAAAACCAATCATTACGTTTAAGGATCTTAAAGTACTCTAACGGGTGGTATTGATACAAAATAATAATAATAATAATAATAATAATAATAATAATAATAAACTTTTACCAAATGAATGGTAGAAATAAAAGAAGATACAGGGTGGAAGGAACTAGGGAGGTCTCTGGAGAGCCACACAATCCAGGAGTTTGTCACCAGCCTGTTGCATAGGAACTGACAGTATTTTGGGGTTTCTTAGCAACCTGGATGTTCCTTTTGCCAGCTCTAGATTTTCAAAGTGTGTGGAGTCAGTGCCACTTGGGTTGGTATTCTTGACTTATTTCTTCCTGTAGCACTGACTCCTCATCTCCCTCTGCTCCTTGCACCCATCATCCACCCATCTTTTGGTTGGGTGGGGACCTACTGGGAGAGGACACATTCCATATCACAAAGAAATGATGGTCCCTAGTTTCCAACAAATCATTTGAAACATCTTGAATGTGGATGAGAAATCTGAAACAATAAAAGCAACCCACATATCACTGGAGCATTGTCATTTTTTAGGACTCCCAACTTAGGTCTAGATTTGACCCTTCTTACTTTTTGAAAGGACCCACCAGGATTCACTTTTTTCCTCTCTCTTACCTTCATTTTGTTTTCCTGCTCTCTTGAAACTAAGCAGTGGAGGCTGTTGGCATGGGCACTCTGGACTTCTTGGTAACCATAATTTTAGAATGGAGGTTTACTGACTGATCACTGGGACCTGTGAGCCAGGTTGGTTGTTGGACGACTTTATGTCAGTTTGCACAACCAGGAACAGATCCTAAAGCTTCTTACCAGCTCATTGTATAGCACTGTTATCTGACACTTAGAGTTTCACTGTATTCAGCCTGTTTTGTTAAGAAATTCTGTGCCAGGCTCAGGGTTGGGCTCATTTGTTTGAGCCTGTTGAAATTTCAGCATAGGGTTTCAGCCTCTACCTCCTGAACTTGAGAAAAGATGTTACCGAAAAAATGCACCAAGTGACCAGGAGGGCCTTGTTATGTTTGACTTGATTTGTCTATGTAAACTGATTGTGGCAAACCTGTGAGCACATAGATCAGTTCTGTTCATCTGATTAATGTGGCCTTAGGAATGTTGTCGTGGTGGTTAAAAATGCTTGGCTGGCTCTCCTTCAAAGTGAAGATAGCTTGCAATGCAAAAATGCAAGCATTTGAAAACTGTGGCAGAATCTTGGTTTGAGACCAACACAGCAGGTCCTCAACCAGTGTTTGCAAGTGAAGACTATCATATCCTAGTCAGGTATGTGGCTTGACCACCGTGTGTATTCTCTGAATGTTAGAAGCAGTCATACTAATTGTCCAACTTAGCCAACGGTAATGGTGTCTTAATCACTGAGGGAAGGGCCCTCACTTGGAAGTTCAGCTCAAGTGGCTGCCAGATAGACACTTCACTTGCCCTACAGTAACCTCTGTGGGCTCAGGAGGGGGAGAGGAGGAAGTGGGCCCTGAGGGACCCGCCCATGAGTCGGAGATGGTTAGGGCCAGAGGAAGCTGGGCACGGATGGGGCTTTTGTGTCCCAGTGGTTGGTTTGTCAACCAGCAAGTCCCAATTTCTGGCTTCCTCCCAGGTCCTCTCCTTAGCAACAGCACCTGTGTCTGCTTCACTCCCCGTGCCCTTCCTGTGTGCACCACCATTTCCTTTGTTCTTGGTACCCTGCAATTCAGAATTTAGATGGTTCTTCATGCCAGCATAAAGTCAGGGTGGGAAATACCCGTCCACCTTCTCACCGAATAGAAAAGAAACCAAGAGGTCAAGCTTGCCCATGCACCCGAGTTAGCCAGGCAGGCTTGGGACTGGGGTGGTGAGGTTGAACTCTGCAGTCTGACTTGCTGCTTGTGCCTCACCTGGCACAGGGCCTCAGGTGTGCCAGGGTCCCTGTAGCCACAGGGAAGTAGCGTTTCTTCTTTAGGCCTGGCGCCCATGGGGCCTGCCCTGCTGCTTGCTGAATCAGTTGCCCCGCTAGGCTGGAGGCTGCTCCCAGGGAAGTCTAGAGTTTTCCTGCATGAGGGAATTAGCTGCCAAAGCCTATCTCAGCACTTACTGTGTCCTCATCACCAGTAGGCTTTCAAGCGCTACATCTCCAGTGAGCTAGTAACTTGGGGACCATATCTCCCCAACTAAGAGCCACCCCTGGATGAACAAGTTAGCACTGAGCCTGGTCCCAGGCCTTGGGAGAGCACCTGTGAACTCCACCTGCGCCCCACCAGGCTCCCTGTCTTCCAGTTGGTGTCCCAGCCACTTCTTCTCAGGTCTGGCTCCTTTCCCCCCACATGGCCTTTCCCGCATTGTCCCTCTGATTGCTGGTGATTGTCTCCATCCCCAGCCATGATGAGGTGAAGCTGAGAAGTCAGATCCCAGCCTCTCTCTCATTTCCTTTTTCTCAGTGTGGCAGTTGTATATTTGGCATCATCTAGGTGTGATGCCAAGTGTGACTGGCCTTTGGGGCAGGAGCTCTTTCTCTCACCTCTCTCACTGTATTAGTTTTGCTGTCTCAAGTTGATTTTTTTAAAAAATGTTTTAAAGTCAACTTTACATGTGGAGCTCACTGTAATGGCCACAGTGGGGTTGGACGCCAGGACATTGCACAGGAGACAGGCATATCTGGACACAAGAGCTGCCATGCCTTGTTTGGTAAAGGGAACAGGACCCGAGAGCAGAAGTGATTTGCTCAAAGTCATAGTCAGTGCTGGGCTCCGGCTAACTCCCACTCCAGGTTTCTTCATCACAAAAACACTGAATGACTCCAGTAAATTTCAGGGAAGTCTTTTTCTTACACAATTCCTGCCAGAACATGGTGATACGATACATACTCAACATAGAATACTGTAGCAAAGCTTGCATTGTGATCAGAGTAATCTCATAAATGCCTACCTAATTATTTTAAAGAGAGAAGACAGAGAAAGAGAATATCATAACCCTTAGAACAGAGGTGTGAGCAATCAATGGCAGTATTGAAGAAGGAGAGGCCAGGCACCGGCTCTTTAACATTCTTGAGCTTGATGATTGCCAAGCAATGAATATGGCATTTAACAAAACATCTTGTATTTTCAATTGTAGTTACATTTTCACCATATGATTAATGATGTCTTTGGAGGAAAAACTAGATCACATAATAGATTCCTAGTAGAGAACATAATTATGAAAGGAACTATTCCCAAGAGAAAGAAGTATACCCCAAGGACGATTTCACCAGCTTCTGACACAGTAATTACTTTCCCTCAAGGAATTCACTCATGTAGCATAAGTTGGTGGGACAAAAGATTTGGAACATGTGGACTTTGGTGCTGGCACACAGCGATTGTGTCAGAGGACGTACTTGAACTATCCAGGTTAGTCGTTCTCACCGAGCCCTCAGTGTGACTTACTTTTGAAAGCCACATCTGCATCCTATAGGTACACACTCTTGGTAACATCTGGGGCCCCATGCTAAGAAGAGAATCCACATCCTGAACTTCTGAGACAAAGATGTGGGTGGTGATGCGAAGATGTGACACTTCAGTAGCGTTTCTTGGCTTTCAGGGCTCATTCACACAGGGGTCTCTCTCTCTTTTTCTCTCTCTCTTTTTATTAGAATGTGGCTTGTCACAATTTACAAGTGGAGTAGTCGGGGTCCTCTGGACAGTGCTACCTCCCCACAAAGGAGACCAGAGCACTTTCCATTTGTGAAATTAAATCAGGCCACTTGGCTCAGGGGCCAGTTCTTCCCTTTGTACCTATTGGAAAGCATAAAGTTTAGACATATCGCAGGTCACAGGAGCACCGAAGGCAGGATGTGATAGCAGGTCTGTGGGATTTGAGGCTAAGACTCAACAAGGAACCCAGTAAGCACCTGACCCTAGGAGGGCACAACACTGGATCACCATGGAATGGATAGGACTCAGCCCATTTTATGAAGCTGTTAGTGATTGCCTTAACAATTCTGACTGATTTTTCTTTTAATTGACCTGATTGGATGTCAGTCAACTCTGCCATTCATAAGGAATCTCCTAGTTCTTTGGACAGTCTCTAGCTGTCCTGTACCCTCAGCAGGGAGGTATGAGGCATGATTTCATATAAATAGGTGACATGAGGCCCTGGCTGGTTGGCTCAGTGGTAGAGCGTCGGCCTGGCATGCAGAGGTCCCGGGTTCGATTCCCAGCCAGGGCACACAGGAGAAGTGCCCATCTGCTTCTCCACCCCTTCCCCTCTCCTTCCTCTCTGTCTCTCTCTTCCCCTCCCGCAGCCAGGGCTCCATTGGAGCAAAGATGGCCCGGGCGCTGGGGATGGCTCCTTGGCCTCTGCCCCAGGCGCTAGAGTGGCTCTGGTCGCAACAGAGCGACGCCCCGGAGGGGCAGAGCATCGCCCCCTGGTGGGCAGAGCCTCGCCCCTGGTGGGCGTGCCGGTTGGATCCCGGTCGGGCGCATGCGAGAGTCTGTCTGACTGTCTCCCCATTTCCAGCTTCAGAAAAATACAAAAAAAAAAAAAATAGGTGACATGATTCTTAGAAATTAAATACCCCTCCCAAGATTACCTTGCGATGAAGTTCAGGTTGAGAACAAAAGTAATCATATCTGGGGCTTTAGCGAGTTCTCTTTACTGTTTGTTTCTCAGCCAGGCTACTGTCTGAACGTGGTAGCACTCCAGTGGGATGAAATAGCATCTCCTGCTCTGAAATCTGACCTTCCAGCTACCTCCTACCAAATGCTAGGAAGGAGTTAAACAATCTGGGCAGCTCCAGGCTTATCTGTATTGGTTTGCTTCTAAGCTATAAAAATGCATTTCAACAACCTTCTCAAATTCAAGTTTGCTTTCTCTTAATTTCCATAGCTATTTCCCAAGGCCTGTAATGACAGGCTGGTTAAAATGAGTGGAATGTGCCTTAAATAAACGCCTTTCAGGAATTCCATTAAAGGAGGACTGGAGTCTAACCAAGTGTTGGGTGACTTGATCCAGCCCATTCTGACAGGGATGGGAAGGGCGGCCAGTTAGAGGGGACTACAGAAATCCCAAAGCAGCAGTGGGTTTCCAGGGGGTGGGCTGCTCAGGTTCGGAGGGGATTCCTGTTCCCCTTGCATGAATGGAATACTCTTGTGCTTCTTGGGAACCATCATGCTAAGGTTGGTTTTCTTTTGGGTGCAAAAGGAAATTGCTTTTAAACATGCTGCCTTTGTCTTTATTTGAAGCTAGTCTTTTATTTGGTGCAGTGTGGTGAACCTAAAACTGCTTAAGTTTATAAATGGAGACAAATGAAGAGTTCCTCTCTTCCCCTCTGGGGCCAGTTCTTAGGCTCTCAGTTCTTGGTGGCTCCCTGGGGCAGGCAGGCAAGCAGGACACCCACTTAGAGCCTTTGATGATGGGTCTTCCGAAACAGTTCTGATCTTTTGCTTTATAGGCTCCAAAAGAGGCTTTGAAGAACTGTTGAGGATGGGCTGACTCCCACAGCAGACTCATGACAGATGAATGTATAGTGATTATGTATAAAACCAAAGGGTTTGTTAGTTTACAAGGAGAACTTTACATCTAAGGAGTCTAGACGCTTCCCTTCTCCAGCCAGTATATCTTCTTCCTTTGAGCTTGCTGCATGGAAGCCAAACCATCATCCACTGGCATGTGGAACCTCGGGTGCATGGGTCAGAAATGTGCCACTGTCAGGATCCACTCCGCCATAGAAATGGCTCAGGTGTTTCTGCCAACATGGGTCTGGAGATCTCATTTCTTCTTCCTTTGCTTCAGTGTCTGGCCACTGCTGTTACCTTCCTGTTAGCAGGTTCTTCATTCAAGTATGCTCACTCTCTGTCACTTTCCCAGAGAGTGTGCCTGTTCTTGGGCTGGAAGTTCTCTTCAGTATAATTGCAGGACTCTGCAGTGCTCAGTAGGGGGTTGGTGTCACTGTTTCACTTTTTGAGGACACTCTTGACATACTTATTTTCACCTGCTGAGTGTATGTATGCTCCCCCACCCCGCCTTCTTATAAAACCTCAAATATGCTTGTTATCGTGAAAACTTCACATTCTTGAACTAAGGTCCTTTCTTACAAACCAGAACCTAATCTCTAAGGCCAAGGTGACATTTTGCTGAACATGAAACCATTTCCTTTGTTTATAAATTGGCAGGAAAAAAATGTTTAGTAACCATACACCTGCTCTTTTTGAGTTCAGTTCTAGAATCAACAGGTTTGCTTATTTCAGAAACAAAGGTACCACATGGGTCAGATTAAATAGTATGTTTAGAAAGAAGGAACTGTACAAAGAAGAAGTTGGTAGAATGGGAATGATTTTCTATCAAACCCATGCTGATGAAGTTCCAGAACCTTCAGAGGAAAGCTTACTTTCAAGTAAAATTTATCAAATAGAAGGATTTTTGTGCATAATATGAGTAAAGGCAGCAAGAGCCGTTCACAGAGTCAGAGGTGGAGACTGGTATGCCCTCGGGGTCCAGTCCGACTCCAGCTATTAGTTTCACCTCATACTTTGTCAGCTGTGATGTTGTCACTTTTCTGCTTTGTAAGGTAAGTGGCAGTCAGTGTCAAAATTAAGACATGCCAGAGTGACTTCAAGCCTGTGATTATGTTGAATTGAGACCTATATTTAGAATCTGAATCTGGAGCCCAGAGGGACCTTGGATCTCTCTTAGTCTGACCTCTCACCCAAGTCCCTCTTGCCTCATCCCCAACAGTGGGTGGCCAGCCTCTGTCACTTATAGTAACCAGGGACTGACACTTCCGTGGGCAGCCAGGTCCACGTTTATGCAGTCTAATTCTTAGAAAAGGCTTCTGTTGAGCTGAAATCTGAATTCAAGTAATGTTCATTGGTTGATCCAACTTCTGCTTTCTTGAAGTCTGCAGAATAGATATTGGTCTTGGTCTTGAAATGAACTCACAGATTGGAAGGGAAAAAGGCTAACCAAGTACAAAATAGTAACTAAGTGTGCCAAGAGTTGGGGTTCTCTGGAAAGGAAGACATAAGAAGCATGTGGCCCTTGGAGCAAATGAGGCCTGAATCCGGTTTGGGCAGTGGGCATTCGAGTGGCATCCATGGGGGCAGGGCAGTGAACAGGAGCCCCTACCAGAACGTGCTTGTCCTATGTCAACTGATAAAGGTGGAGCACCATAGAGGAGCAGATGTGAGTCACTCTTTGTTTCTTTTAGGCAAGCCAGTATGCTCAGACAGAAAAGTCCCTGGCCTGATAGCTCAGCTGCCTGTCCTGAAAGTGAACCTTTTAGCAGGAGTTTTATGGGATTTCTCGGTTGTTAACTTCTCTCCTCTTACTTTTTTTTGGGAGAGTGCTTACTTTTTAATTAAAAAAAATTATATATCTATATATATATTTACTAAGCAAATTCTGTTAGCTGTAGCATATTGCATCATTAAGTTGCCAAGGGAAAACCACAGGGGCATATCAGTATGGATATCCTTCCCAGGAGGAAGGGAGGTTTAGGGGGAGGCAGATCTTTCCTATTCCCACTCAAACCTCCAGTCTTAATTACCTGCTCTCAAAAGCATCATTGAGAGTTCTCTTTTTGTCATTTCTCAGGCTCTCTAAAATTAGCTGTTAGTTTTACTTTGCCCATGACATACACAACCCCAAACGCTGGTGGCGGCAGTGGTGCCACAAAAGGCCTCCCTCCATCTCCTGGGGAGGCGGTTCCCAGATATCCCTCATGGGCTGGGCTGAGGGCACCGTGCTGGGGCTGTGCTGGGCACCTCTGCCTGGCCCTCTCCCTTCAGGATTGGGTTATCGGACCACCTGTCCGGCACTGAGACGTTCCTTCCAAGGAACTGGCTTGTCTCTAAGGAGCGAATTCATTCTGGCCCTTGTTCACCAGCAGGCTCTAGGGAAGGGGAAGCTCAGGCGGCTCTTCCGCGGGCTATAAATATGGAGTAAAACCCCATCCCTTTCCCGGTATGGTGCCACACTGACTGCAGGCCTGGGGCCCAGACTGACGTTTTCACTGTCTCGGCCAGGCGGCTGCACACACTGGCGGCGGGTCTAGTGGAGGCTGTCATGAGGCGTTCCGTGTTCCTTAGGAACCCCCCCCCCCAAAAAAAAAAAAAACAAAAAACAAAACCTGATGGGTTGGGGAAGAGCACTGCCAACTCCCCGTGCGCGCATAGGTGCTGTCCCGGCAAGTGCGGGCGGGGCAAGTGCGCGCTGCTGCGCATGCTCATGCGCAGTGAGGGACCGCAACTGCCAGTGCTAGGGTTACTCCCGGTCAACGCTCGAGGGTAACCTCGGCGGCGCGGAGCGATTGGCTAAGGGCAGAGAGCTGTTGCTAAGCAGGAGCAGAGGATGCGGAACTCCTGAGGTCCGGATGCTTCGGCATCCTGGGAACAGAAGGGTTCTCCACCTCCTCTGGTCTAGGCCCAATCTGAGGACGCCTGGGAGTTAACACTCCACGCCCCAACCCGGGTCCATGGAACACCTGAGCCCTGAAAGTGCCTGAACCTTTTCTACTAGCCTAATTTTACTCCAGAAAACGTCTCTAAAATGGATCTGATAGGTGGAATTTTTTTTTTTTTTTTTTTTTTTTTTTTTTTTTTTTTTTTTTTTTTTTGTATTTTTCTGAAGCTGGAAACGGGGAGAGACAGTCAGAGAGACTCCCGCATGCGCCCGACCGGGATCCTCCCGGCACGCTCTGCCCCTCCCGGGCATCGCTCTGCCGCGACCAGAGCCACTCTAGCGCCTGGGGCAGAGGCCAAGGAGCCATCCCCAGCGCCCGGGCCATCTTTGCTCCAATGGAGCCTTGGCTGCGGGAGGGGAAGAGAGAGAGAGGAAGGGGGGGGGGGTGGAGAAGCAAATGGGCGCTTCTCCTATGTGCCCTGGCCGGGAATCAAACCCAGGTCCCCCGCACGCCAGGCCGACGCTCTACCGCTGAGCCAACCGGCCAGGGCCTGGAAATATTTTTTAAACTAATTATTATTATTATTTTGATGTCTTTTAAAGCCTATTTGGGAGACTTCACTGGAATGGAAATGACACAGAGATATTTAGACATCCTAAGGGTTGTCTCGTGTGGTGTCTGTGTCCTTGTAGCTGTCATCAGCACAGGGAAGCTTCACAATTTTTCAGATTTCTGTTTAAAACAGCAGGTAGCACCATTAGGACAGGTTGAACACATTTTCTATGAGATAACCGATATTTGGAATTCTTATAAATGTTCTTGTTTTGTTTTGTTTTGCATTCACCATGTAGGTGAAGTGGTAAGAGGCAGGGCCTCTAGGGTTGGGCCAAGCAGGTTGGGCAGGAAGCAACCAGCCATGGTCCTTCTCTGAGAGCAGTGATTAAAAATGACCAAGGTGGTTTTGGAATCTTGGAATTCCCCTTAGGAATCTGACGCCAGGATCCAGTCAGCTGGCTGGAATCCAGCGGTCACGTTGCGAGGTGGCTGCTCCCCTGCTCCCTGCCAAGTCACTTCCATCCTGGGTGTGTGAGTGAGGCAAGGAGAAGTGGAAGCTGAACTTGAGATGTGTTTTTTGTAGCACCTGGTGCACATTTCTTGGTGACTCCACATGTGCAGTAAACATGATTTCTGCCACTTGGCTGCATTCTGATGCCTAGATGGCCTGGAACCATCCTGGTGGAGTAGGAGGTGCCATCCATCGCCAAGGGCTAATGATTTTTCTCGTAGTGTTGGTTGGGTGTTACTTGCTTATTTGATTTTTTGATTGTGGAGTTGACATCTTTGTAAACCTACATGCAGATGATAGTTCTCAAGTCTCTGAGACTCACTAAACTGAAGGTGGAATACAGAAAGTAAGAGGTGATGGCGGTTAACTTTGACACAAAGGAAAACTATATCTTCCTAAGGTTTTGCTAGAAAGGCAAATGACCTTTGCAAAAAGAAGGCAATGCACATTTCTGATGACTGAGGTATTCCATTCCTATAAACAGTCACAATTCGTATTGGTAACATAAGAACATACTGTATTCAAAAGTCTGGTTGAAAAGTGGGAGCCCTTACATTTAGTTTCATATTTTATCAGAATCCCCATTAAGACTAGTAGAGGAAGCTTGCGGGTTTCCTGTTTCTAAAGACCTGCATATCAGCTTATCCAGAAAATGGTTAGGTCCTAAATGGTGAACAGGGAGCCCTCTAACCGTATGCATCTAGTTCTGCCCTCCTAAAGTCACAAATGAGCTGTGTGCAGTGTGTGTGTCCTGGGCCAAACCATGCAAACTTTCATCGTCCCCTATTTTTATCTGGCTTAGAGAGGAGTGTGGCGATTTTCGTCTCGCCAGTTTCTCTCTTCCCAGGGGTATTCTGTGCTGCTTTATTTCAGAATTGAATATGTCTCAATAACAAATTTCAAAGTGCTTAGCCTAGCAGAAAGAATTCAAGGAGAGCCCTTTCCTGCCTGTCTTTCTGCCTCTTTTCTCTGCAGCCTCTCCCCGTGGGCTAGCCAGGTAGACTGCCTATTAAGAAAGGGGTCTGTCTGTTCTATCAATATTAGTGTATTCTTTGCCTGAGCCACACCCTCTGTGAGGAAATCCACCTGTCTCCCGGGGTGGAGAAGGAGCCTGCCTTCATTCACCCTTACCTCTGTGGCAAGGGTCCTTCCCAGGTAACTAACTTCTTCTGAGCTTCCAATTAAGGACTGTCTCAGTTACCCCTTCTCCCTGTGGCACAGCCCAGGGCCTGGCACTCACTAGATGTCTGCCAAATGAATGGACTGAAATAACAAAAAACTAAATTCCAGTAGAAGAGCATATGCCTCTACCCCTGAAGAGATCTTAGGAGAAGTGAGGAGGAAAAGCAAGGGGTTGGAGAAAATGGAATATTTCGGTCTTCCCTTGCTATGTCAAGTCCATGAACCATCTCTGACTAACCATTTAGTTAATGGTTTCTGGGTATTGTTTCTTTGGGTCAGCCCAAACGCTGGCTTCACCTACAGCATGGTGGATAAGAGGAAAGGCAGAGTGTTGAGTGGTGATAAGAGCTTGGATTCTGGGTCAGATAGCTTGCTCTTGAATTCTGGCTCTACCACGTGGCTTTGGGCCTTGGTTTCTGCATCTGCAGAATGGGACTGATAAGAATCCTATCTCAGAGGGTCTGAGGAGGGAGTGGGCTGAGATCCACTTACTGATGTGACAGTAAGCTCAGTGCCTTTTAGTGTGCAGATCCTTTGCTGAAGGGTTGTTTTTTGTGTTCTTGGCTTTATTAGGATTTTACTAAATATTAATAGTAATAATCAGCGTGTTAAGTTGTTCTCTGTGAGAATTTCTATACTCTTCCTTTTCTAAGGCTTCCCAGGTTCCTTGCTTATGGCTACTATTAGGACTTAAACTCAACATTTCAGAGATGTTAATAAGCGCTTTTTTAAGCCTATGTGCGTTCAAGGACCAGATAGGGAAAGGTTTCATTATTTCTTGGAGGTCTTTCAAGAACTTCGGCTGGCCTGCTAATGAGAGTTGCATGGTTGAGCTGTTTATATCGAAGCATCAATACATGTGTAGTTACTGGATAGAAATTTCCACCATTGGAACAAAGCTCCCAGCAACATTATACTTTATTCAGAGTTTGGCTCGGGAGGAAGATTCAGAGAGGTTATCTTAGGAGGATGTGAGATTGATCAGGTGCTGTGCATTTGAGTCTTGTGGCTGGATTTTCATGGCTGAAAAGAAAGATGTGCCCACTGCTCCTGCTGGTGGTAGTGGTGGTCCCAGCAGCCTGGTGGGCCCAGTGGCCTCACGGGTGCTGGCGGTGAGCCCCAGTCTTTGCATGGCAGCAGCCTCACTCATGTGTGAGTATGTGAGTGCTGCTCTTGGATTTGAGAATATCTAACGTGAAATCCATCAGGCTGTAGTTTTGTAGACAATGCTTTTTCCTTCTTTTGTGGTGATACTAAGTTAATGTGTAAGAAAGGAGGTTAAGATGAGTTAACTCTACATGGGGCTTAGTTACAATTTTCTTCCTTTTTTATTTTTCTCTTTCTCTATTGCTTTTTAAAAAATGATTCCAGACCTAGTACCATATACCACAATATGCACTCAATGGAGGAAGGTGCGGGTTGGGAATGTGGGCTCCAAAATAAGGGAGTCTGAGTAAACCCTGCTCTCCCACTTAGTGATAGATGAAATGGCTACTCGGCCACCATCTTTCTTAAGAACAAAGCAGGCCTGAAAGGAGAAAGAAGGATTTGCCTACTCAGTAGTCTGACTCAGACCTCCCTTGTAGCTGGGTGCTGATAGAGACGATTGGATCAGGGTGCAGACCATTTTAAGGAACTGTGGTGCCACTCCCAACCACAAACAGAAGAAGTTATCTTGCAGCTACTTTTGCCCAAGGCCCTTTGACAAATCCACATAACCGCTGCCCCATCCCTCCCTTGGAGCTAACACGCTTTGCTGGTCTCAGCCCGCCTGCACCCAGGCATTTTAAAATAAATTTTCCTTTTGGAACACACTAGCCTCATGTTTTCAGTTTGGGCCGCGGTTTCTGCCTTTCACTTAGTTGCTGGGAAACTGGGTGAGTTTCTTAGCCTCCCTGTAAAAGGGGCATATTAAAATGATAATGCCCTTCTTATTGGATCAAATAACTTGACCCACGTGAAGCACTTAGTCGAACATATACTGCTTAATAAACAATCTTTACAAACAGTGTGATGTGTGATAACAAATAATAGTCTAGAGTCAATAGGCTGGATCAAAGCTGTAAAGCCAGTAGCCGCGGCCACCATGACAGCTGCCTGGCCCATGCAGGTTCGCATAAAATTCGGACAGACTGTAATGAAAACAACGGAGCCAAGAACTGGTGGGCCATTACCTTTAATCCTAGCTTGCACCGGCGGGCAAGTAAAAACACACACTGGGCTCCAAAACCCACTCATTCAGTGCTCACAAAGCTACTGACTTATCCAAGTTTCCTAGAATCAAAGGTTTCTAGCTCACCAGCTGTTGGGCAGATAAAATGTATTATGCTCACTTTGTTAAAGAGGCCGTTGCCCAGGTGATATTAATGTGTGTTGAGAATTGTTGTAGCCTGAGGCTTGGTTTTGGGATTAAGCCTTTCCTACCCTTTTTGATGTAGGGTGGTACAATCCAATCATGCCTCAGAGAAGTGACTTTGTATTAGAGACTACCCTATTTTGTATATTGGATTAAAGGTTGTGAAGCTACACTATAAAATGGGGGCAGAACGGGACTTGGCTCTTGGTTCCTGAGGTTAGCATGAGAGAGCGGAGAGAGTAGAGCCAGCAGCTAAAGGAGGCCACGTGGAGGAGGCCAGGAGAAGCAGCCAAGATGGTGGAGTGCTGAGTGAGATGCCAGTTTGTACAGAGTTTGTATCTGGGATAAGGAAGAAGATGGGGAACTGAGGGAAATAAGGCTGGTGAGCTAGAAACCTTTGATTCTAGGAAACTCGGATAAATCAGTAGCTTTGTGAGCACTGAATGTGACTGGGTTTTGGAGCCCAGTGTGTATTTTTACTTGCCCGCCAGGTGCAAGCTAGATTAAAGACTATGGCCCACCAGTTTTTGGCTCCATGGTTTCTTTACCGACTGTCCGAATCCAATGCGAACCTGCATGGGCCGGGCTGCTCTGATGGTGGCCCTGGCCATGCCTCCTGGCTTTACACCAGCCTTATTCACTTCTGTTCCCCATCTCCTTCTCTCTGCGCAAACTGGCTTCTCTTTCAGCACCCTGCCATCTTGGCTGCCTCTCCCCTCCTCCATGTGGCCTTTCTCTGCTCTCCTACAGCATGGGCTCCTCCTAGGATGTAATCACTCTTCCCTGGAACAACTTGATCTCTTCTTTTAAAACCTTTTGGCACAAAAGCCCTTCCCCAACACACATTAACATAATCACACCCATCCCAATCAAGAAGGGCAACTAATATTATCACCTGGGTGACGGGCTTCTATGTGGGCAGTGTCATCTTTAACAAAGTGAGCATAATATATTTTATCTGCCCAACAATGCCTTCTTGTTATTCTAAAAATAAGTTTGGAGTAAACTCTTAGGCTTTTAAAATAAAAATAGTAGAACTAGTTCACAGTGATAGTCAATGTTGACCTAACCAAGTATCTCCTGGGTGCCAGGCATTGTTCTAAATGCCTCACCCTTATGGGCCCCAGTGAGAGAGGAGTGGGGAGACATGTGGGACTTGCCTAAGGTCACAGGGCTATATTTCTTATCTTAGAAGGAGGGTCCAGCCCTATGTGCTTATCTTGGGCTGCAAGGCACCCTGTGTAGGTAGAAGAGGAGGACAAGGGCCTGACCTGCCTCATCATGTTTCCAACAATTGTGTGAGGCATTGCTCCCACATCATCAATGAGGAAACCACAGCTGGAGAAGTGTAAGCAACAGGTTCAGAGTTTCTGCAAGGGCCACTAGGACCCCAGGATCAAGAGCCTCCTCACTGACCCTCATGCTCTTCCTCTTTGCCCTGTGTCATGTGACACATATCCAATGACTACCCAGGTCCACAGCCATTTTTAGTGAACTTGAACCTTGAAAACGTTTACTTCCTCCAGGCTTGTGCCTTCAAGTGCTGCTTTGAGAATGAGGCAGTGTCATGGGAGCAATAACTGATGAGCTTGGAGGGCTGAGCAGCATAGAAGCCTGAGCCAGGTCTTGTGACCCAGCCCAGATTAAACCTGCTGCCCATCGTCGGGGAGAATGAACAGCTGCAACAAGTGCGAGCTCCATGCCTCATTTGCAGAAGGCATGCCCGCTGGTGCCACCCAAGTGACTGATGCCAGAGGTGGGCAATTAGGGATGAATTCAGCTGCTTTGTCACATTGTCAGCACAGAGTGGGCATGGGGAGACTCACCAGAGGAAAACAGGGCATGGGAATGTGGAATGGCCACTCTGGCCACCTGCAACCAGGTGAACAGCATGGTAATCTCTGGGAGTGTTATAATTCTCATGTCTGCAGACCCATGAGAGCACTGTCTACATTCAAAAGTGACTACATCTCAGGGCAGTGGGCCACCAGGTATCATGAAAACCAGTGCCTAGTGGACATCCTTCTTTCATGTGACGTCAGTGAGCTCACCTGCACGAAAGCGCTACTGTGGGGAGTCTGAAAATCCAGAGGGCTTTAATTATTTTATACTGTTTCTTTCTTAAGAAGTTCCATTGTTCCCATGCTGCTTGGTTACTTGTTTTTACAAACATGCCTGTTGTTGAATGCAGAACAGTGAACTGTATTTCTAAGAAAAGTGATGCCAGTGTTAAGGTAGGTTCTAGTGCATTTTATTTTAAACAAAATTATCAGAGCACGTGTCATTCTTACTAGTGTATTTTGAGTTTCTGTTAGGGATATTGGCTTTTTAGAAACTGTACTATGAGAGGAGAGGAGGGTGCTGTAGCAGTTAAGGGCATAAGTGGCTGATGCCCAGAACCAAATGGGAAATCTAAGGATGGGATAAATGCTGAGCGATGAGTCAGGTGAATTAGCCGCCAGAGAACGCTAACTTTTCAGGGACTGGCCTGGTCTCCCTCGCTCTGTGATCTTTCACACTTCCCATATCCCCAGTTGTCAGAGCTGATGGAGAGTAGTGGCCCATGTGATGGTATCTTGTTTGTTCACATGTCCTGAAGCTGAAGTGACGGGAGGCAATGGTCTCAAACCAGAGTGAACACCAGGACGACCCAGAGGGCTTATGATACACAGGTAGCCAGGTCCACCCAAGCATCTGATTCAGCAGTTCTGGGGAAGGTGAGACCTGGCTTGTCCACAAGTGCCCGGTGATGCTGACCCTGCTGCCCAGGGCCCCCCACTCTGAGAACTGCTGAATTAGAGCAACCTGATGGCCTCTTGAAAGCTGGAGCAGGAACTGGACTGGCTGGCCCCTCGGGAGGCGGGGGCAGAGACCAGGCTCAGGGTCTCAGGATCTCAGCAGCTCCAGGGCACAGTTTCCCAGGGGCTAGAGAGATGCTGGCACAAAGATACAGGCACTGCTTTGTGTGAGATATAGGACCATGTACAGTCTTCTGAGCCCCCTCCGCTCCATAACGACCTGAATAAAAGCCCACTGTCCCCGGGGCATCTCTATGGGGACAGCAGGTTTCCAGATGCTAGATAACAGGGCAGGAATGCCTGGATTCAGCAATTTACATTATTCTTACTTAAAAAAGTGCAGATTGTATTTTTGTCTTAATCTGATCCAGAGAACTGTGTTCTAGATAGTGTGTTTGTGTGAGTGTGCGGGCACGCATTTTCACTCCCTAGTTTGCAGCGTAATCTGTATAGGGTAAAGAAGGTAAGGTTTCCTTCTGCTTTTTTTGTAAAACCTATTCAAGCCCCCTCATAAAGCTTTTTGATCTCTAGCACTGATTTGTCTGCGGACAGTTCCTCTCTGAAATCTGGTGAGAGGGCTAGTGAGAAAGGCCCAGTAGGGTTGCAGGATCTGGGCCCTGTTCTGACAGCCGGGCTAGGAGAAAGCCGAGCGGTCTAACCTGCTCATTTTCTGTTCTTGTCTGTAAATCCTCCTTATCTCTAAGAGAAGCACTGCTCTTTTCTGGTTGTGGCAAAGTCATTGGCAGAGACTAGAGCGTGAGGTCAGCCTGGCGTGGGGAGGACATGGCTGGATTAGATGCGGTGCTCGCTGGTACTCAGGAGGGACCACCTGGACCCTCAGCTTCTCCTCTCCCTGCTGGTGCCAGGTTCCAGCAGGGGCCCACCCGAGCCATTCTCTCAGTATTTAGTATTATACTTGCCCGTGACAGAATAAGGTCACCATGGCCACAATCCTCTGCACCAGCTCTAGGGACCAGATAAGAAACACAGGCAATTAACACTGATATAGCTTTGCAGATAAATCAGTGTGTCCGGGAGACCTCAAAAGTTTGTTCTCTGATGCTCCTCATCCCTACATCTAACTTATGGTCTCATATTACTTTGCAATCCCCACTCTATTTTTGGTAAAGAGCTTGAATCTTCTCCTCATCTCACAGGTGGCACATTCTGAATCTCAGGGGTCATAGTTCATGAATTTTTAATATCACACTTGGAACATGAAGGGGTCCTAATGGTTGGAGCGGGAGCTTGTGACTGAAGGCTCCTTGCCTCTGTGCTGACCGTGCAGGGCTATTTTTGCGGCATCTGTTTCTGTTTTTCTGCCATAAAGAAATTGACTTTACAAAAAGCTTGGAAAACACCTTCTGAGAGCTGACAGTGACCTTCACCATGGGGGAAGCACTTTCACACGCAGAATGACTGTAAACAGAGAAAGCCCCCCAGCTAGCGGGCTGGATTTGAGGTTCAAAGAAGATTGTTGACTTGGTGAGAGTCATACAAGAGAGGGCGGGAGGAAACCAGAAGTGTGAACTTTTCCACCACTTTCTGAGTCACTTGCTGAGAGTGATCTCCATGTAAAAGAACCCTGTGCATGGCAAGTACTGGTTCCCCCATCACTGACCCAACTCTGTCGCCAAGATGTCTCCTATAGTTCAAGCCCGTTTTAGGGACTGAATGTCTGGAGTGAAGAGCCATGTGTACTTGTGTTCCTGGGGCTCCCTCTGACCTCTCCAGTGAATTCTGGACACCCATGCTTTTGCCAGTGTGTAGGATAAAGCAAACTTATGGGTCAGAGGACTTTTGAAAGTCTCTAGGTGGAAGAGCCAGAGAATATGAGGTTTACGTAAAAATGTGAGCCTTTCTGTTGGCTTGTGTTTAAGCCTGACTTCTAAGGAAACTGTTGGGTTGAGATTTCTGTAATCCTAAGAATTATAAAGGAACTAGGATGTCACATTCTTCTCCTATTGACTTCAGACATTCAGTCCAAATAAAGGATTTACCAGATGAGGGAAATGGAACTTCTGGACCCCAGCTTGGAACTGCCTAGACTAAGCATTCTCCTGGGGAGTGGGGTCCTTTCATCTCTGAGCTGGGGTATTCCAAAAATCCTGCAATCAGCCCAGGCAAGAGGGTCAACTGGTAGACAGGAAGAGGACAGGGCAGATGGCAAGGCAGACACAAAGACCGACGCCAGGTCCCCCTGTGTGAAGGAGGCCGGAAGAGGCCCAGGAAGCTGGACACATGGACTGGCATCCCCTTCCAGACAGGGAAGAGAGAGCAGCTCAGGGCTGATACTAGGCCACAGGGTGGACCGGAAATTCGGTGGGCCAACCTGTGGGGAGAAGCAGGCAATTGAAACATTTGCCTGTTTGTTCTTGAGCTGCACCCTTTCTCGAACGCATCTGCACATTTGAGTATCTTGGTGGAGCTCTGACGATTGAGCAGACAGGGCAGCACAAGACATCCTGGAATTAGATCAGGGTGGAATTAGAGGCCCTCTACAAGAGACTTCAGGGAGGCCAGGGCAGGTGGAGGACACCTTCTTCTGGAGGAAGCAGCAGCTCTGAGCAGGTGGAGAGAGCAAGCTGATGACAAGCAAGAAGGAGGTTGGTTACAGATGTCAATTTTTAGGTCTGTGAAATGGCAGTAACTGAATTAGCCACCCACACAGTTCAAGGTAATAAATGTGGGGATTTTTACTGAGGCTGTATATATATATATGGCAGTTTCTGAAGGGGAAGAAATAGTCATCGATGGACATAAAATAACTTTTAAAGGGAGTTATTGCTACTGAGATGTTTTTCACTTAAGATACTGGCAAAAACAATATAACTGTTCTAATAAATTCCCTGCTAAAGAGTATTTTCGTAAAGTAACCTCAGTTCAGTACAAAACGAGTGAACAGAGCTGCAGGGGCTAAAAGGGTAAACTCATTGGTCATAGCCAGGGGTAGTCAACCTTTTTATAAAAACCCACCCACTTTTGCAGTGCTGGTCAACCTGGTCCTACTGCCCACTAGTGGGTGTTCCAGCTTTCATGGTAGGTGGTAGGAATGAAATCTAATCTCATCAGCTTTTCAGTTTCTTTTTCATAATCTTGCCTTCCAGAAAGTCTGAAATGTCATTTCAAGAATCAATGGCAAATATATATTTGTGCTTGTATATCTAAATACATGCATGTATGATTATATTTACAGTGTGTCCGTAAAGTCATGGTATACTTTTGACCAGTCACAGGAAAGCAACAAAAGATGATAGAAATATGAAATATGCACTGAATAAAAGGAAAACCCTCCCCGTTACTGTAGGATGATGTGGCAGCATGTGCGCATGCGCAGATGATGACGTAACACAGTGTATATAGCGGAGCAGCCCACGGCCATGCCAGTCAAGATGTGGATGGTACAGAGGAAAGTTCAATGTGTTCTGTGGCTCGCTAAATTCGAATCCATGTCCAAAGTGCAACGTGAATATCGGCGCGTTTATAACGAAGCGCCACCACATAGGAATAACATTACTCAGTGGGATAAGCAGTTGAAGGAAACCGGCAGTTTGGTGGAGAAACCCCGTTCTGGTAGGCCATTAGTCAGTGACGAGTCTGTAGAGGCTATACGGGATAGCTACCTAAGGAGCCCTAAAAAATCTGTGCGTGAGCCCACATTGAACTACACTGAATAGGTATGAAACTAGGAGAGTTTTCCTTTTATTTGGTGCAGATTTCACATTTCTGTTATCTTTTGTTGCTTTCCTGTGACTGGTCAAAAGTGCACCATGACTTTATGGATACACTGTATATACGAGTATTTAAAAAAAAATTTTAATGTTCATTTTATTGATATTAGAGAGAGAAAGGGAGAGAGCAGGAGAGAGACAGGAACATTGTTCCTGTATGTGCCCTGACCAGGGATCAAACTGGCAACCTCCATGCTTTGGGACAATCTTCTAACCAACCGAGCTATCTAGCCAGGGCAAGTATTTTTTAAAGTTAGGAAGAGACCTTAAAGATCTGGATAGCCCACACTTCTCATTTCATAGATTAGAAAACCAAGGCCTAGGCTGAGAGGTTTTTGGTTTAAGATAAACCAGATTTTGAGACCAAATCTTATTTTTGCCATATCTAAATTTGTATCTTATAGGCATATATTAATTTTGTTCTGAGCAAGAAGGTGATATCTTTTATTCTTTTATCAATATTAAGGTCTCATGAAAACCAGGTTAGGATAAAAAAAATTTTAAAAGGCAAAAAGTCTATATTTATGATAAAGTCAAGACTGTAAACTTGACCATGCTTTAAAAACTGTGCCAGGGAAACTACATTAAATTAGATATGAACATCTAAGGTAAGAAATGGAAGCTATAATAAACTTTTAAGAAATAATTTCTAGCCAACCCTCATTCTCTTTCTTGATAAGTTTGCTTCTTTCTCTATCTCAGTAATTTTCAAGGTAGAAAATATTTGCACTGTTTCTCATCTTCATTATGGAGCATAAAGGCTCATGCTGAGCTGGGATTTGGGGGAGTTTGGCCCTTCTGGTCACTTTTTGAAAGCATTATAATTGGACAGGAGGCAGAGTGAAACCCAGTTCGCTCTCCCAGTGCTGCTGGGTGCCTCACTGGTCTCTGTTCTCCTGTGGGTGCCATGGGAAGTCTGCATAGAGAGGAGAACTCCACACTCCCCCAGGGACAGGCAGGTGCATGCGTGGTACTCAAATATTGAGGAGCCACACTCCAGCTGGATCCTTGGACGTGGCGCTGCAGACGGGCGCTAGGTGTCCACAGAAATGAGTCGGGCCTTCTGGAGCAGCATCTCCTCCTTGGCCAGCTTGTATGTTCTCCCTGTGTCCATTCAAGGTCTTTTAGGGTTTAGTTCTTGGGTCACACAGCTGTTAGCACATGTGAACAGAATGCTTGTCTGTGCCAAGGTCTCACATGGTACCATGAACATCGGCTATTTCTGGGTCTCATGGTCGATGAACTAAAGATAATACTTAAGATTTTTTGTTTCTCTTGGCCATCATACCTTTTCTCCTTATGCCATACTGCTGGCTTGGACATTTGGTAGGGAGTCAGGCCAAGGATGCTATAGCCGGTATGTGTTAGGCCCACCCACGGACCCAGAAAGATCAGGCTTCTAGGGGGAGACCCATCAGACTCTTGAGAAGGGAAATAATGACAGAGCTATGTTGCATTCCTGCCAACAATAGAAGTGATTGCCGCACAAAGGCAATAATAGTAACCAATGCCATGCCAGGTCCCATCTCCTGCCTTACACACTCTGCTTTCCTTAGTCCAACCACAGCTGTGTAAAGAAGCTATATCACCCTTCCCTTGCAGGTGAGGAAGCTGGGTGCAGGGAACTCTGTAACTGGGCCAGGAGGAAGGTAGGAATGGATTTAACTGGTTTGCCTTCAAGCCCGCTGTTTGGACTCAAGATGGTGAAATGATAAACTGGTGAACTGAACAACCAGCTGTTGGAGAAGGAAGGTATTGCTTTCGGTTTGGGTGGGAAAAGGAGGGACCTGTGTTCACTGAGGCCCCACCATGCACCAGATGCCTCCCAATCCTCATCTCTTTTGTCTCCCTGTAGCTCCAGTGATAGGTAGGTATGGTTATCCCCAATTTACAGATGAGAAAACAGAGGCTCACTGAGTTTACGTTAAGTTGTCCCAAATCCTATGATAAGCAAGAGTTAGACTCAGGATTTGAGCTGAGGCCAGTCACCCAATACAGATCATTCTCTTCCCTGGAGGCCACGTAACTGGCAGAAGAAAGGCGGGATGAGGATGGAGAGGGGTGGGAGGGAGTTCTCAGTGGGGTGAAGATGTGTTTGGGAGACCCTGAGCAGAAGAAGTTGAGGTAGTGGGTAATGGGAAATGGGCCTGGAGGGCCCAAATGTGGGAGGCCTTGAACTCAAGGCCTGGGCACATAGATCTGATCCTGCAGGGAGATAGTGGAGCTTCCTCCAAAAGGAAGCAGGAGAGACTCAGAATCCTACCCAAATCCCCACTCATCTGGGAGGCTCCACCCCAAAACTCACTCTGGGGCTATGCAGACCCCTGAGTTATGCCTTCCTTGAGGAGACTGATTTACCTTACATGGTGAATACAGGGGCCCTGGCTGATTGGCTCAGCATTAGAGCATCAGCCTGGCATGTGGAAGTCCCAGGTTTGATTGCCAGCCAGGGCACACAGGAGAAGCTCCCACCTGCTTCTCCACCCCTCCCCCTCTCCTTTCTCTCTATCTCTCTCTTCCCCTCCCGCAGCCAAGGCTCCATGGGTGCAAAGTTGGCCTGGGCGCTGAGGATGGCTCCATGGCCTCCTCAGCACTAGAATGGCTCCAGTTGCAGCAGAGCAACACCCCAGATGGGCTGAGCATCGCCCCCTGGTGGGCATGCTGGTTGGATCCCGGTCGGCGCATGCAGGAGTCTGTCTGCCGTCCCCCACTTCTCACTTCAGAAAACTACAAAAAAAAAAAATATATATGAGTACAAGGTCAGCACTTGTGTATGGTATCCTCCCCATGAAGGTCCAACCTGGAACAATAGGGAACGTCCATGAAGCAGGTGGTGGCCCCAGCCACCTCAGCCTGCCACCAAGTTTTCAGAAATCCCAGCCATGGAAATATGCTGTCCTCTTGCTTTTTCTGATCTGTCCCCAAAGTACCTTTTGGATTTGGCCACAGATTTGGCAAGTGTCTGGGCTGACTATCTCCAGCTCCATGTGGCTACTTGGAGGAGAAGGAGCTGTTGGCTGCCATTTTCTGTTTGAGAAATGTCATTAACGCAGACATTCAGGGGAGCCATAGAGGAGGTGGCTGTCAGCCACATCCTGCTCCGGAAGCTGCCCGTTGTGCACGTGCTGATTTTTGCTTTGTTTTTCCTTTCTCTTTCAGAGTTTGGATTTGTGACCAGGAATACAATAATTTAATCTATTAGAGCAATGATCGTGGTTTTCATGAAATTAGACCCCACTAAGTCCGAAGCGGCCTAACAGGCTGAGAAACCTGAGAGCAGGCAAGAAGCTCGCATCTCAGTGGACAGTTCAGGGTGCTGGGCGGGTCCCACCTTGCCGAGGGGCCACTGGGCTAAACTTCTCGGTCGTCCTGTTGGAGGGTCTCCTGTGTGTCTCTTTTGAACGTTTGTGACTTCTGGTTAGGGATTACTGTGACCTTTCTTTTGTGGAAAGTGGCTGTGATGTCATTCAGCTTGTGTCCTAAGATAAACCTTTAATAACAGAAAAGGTGTTTGGATGACCAGGGACAGTTTCCTGTTTTTTTTCTAGACCTTTTTTCTATACCCCACTGCCCTGCAGCCTCTTTCTAAGCCCTGAGATGGCCCTTTTTCTGGGTTTTAAGGTTCACCCCTTGGATTTTAATGCACTCTAGGGACAGGTTAGGGAAGCCATTAAAGGGAAGCTCTTCTACTGATGTCACCTTACCCAAGTGGTGGTGGCAGTGAGCAAAGTTTGGTGCTTGGAAACTGCTGTTTAGGGGAGCATTGGGAAGTCTTTTTTGTGCCAGGGGCTGCCAACTGCACGCTCTGACTTCCAGGTGACATCAACACACAGACATGGACATAGAAGGAGCTTCAGGACATAGCAGAGGGGGTGTCTGAAATCCAGATCCCAGCCATGGGCAGCTGCTCCCAGGGAGTGCATGTGGGCCTAGCTCACAAGGGAGGGGCAAAGATATAAAGACCTGGTCAGCAACAGCATCTGCAAGGACAGTCCCCTAGAGCAGGCCACAGGACCAGCACAGGGACAAGCTGGTGCCCCTCAGGAGAAGGTGCCCCCAGCCACTGTGGGAATAAACCAGAACCACACCAGGCTCAGTTCAGCAAGACACAGGACAATGCTCATTTCGTCATTCTCTCACCCAAAGCCCTTTGTTAAAACACTTCCCATCATATCCTATCAACAGCTCTCTGTCCCCCAGCCAAGAGCCCTGCACAGAGTAGAGCTGGGCCCACCACTCTTGGTGCAAAGACTGGTTTCCCGGGGAACACAAAAGAGAAAACACATTTTATCGACTCCACTTTATGGTTTCTGACATGCCACTGCCCAAACATCTGCAAAGAAACTGGGCTTCAAAAGACAGGCAGGAAATCCAGTGTTCTTGGGGGAGCGTTTCAGATGAGGGATTTGTCAACCGCTATTGTTAGGACACCAGGCTAGAGGAACTTGTTTGGCCTCCTGGGGTGCTTGCAGGACACTGAGCATCCTTTCTTGTGATATATATTGATATTTATTGATGCCATGATTCCCCATTACAGTTAAAAATACTTAGATCCAAGTAGGCAGAGGGAGTGAGCAGCTGCTTCTGCTTAGAGTCTAGGCAGAGGCGGAACCTGGGAGTGTACTGGTGGCAGACAGACTGTGGGACAAATGGGGAGTGCCAAATGTGAGGGCCACCAGTGCACATGGGTGGAAAAGCATCCTTGAGCTGTGGTCCAGTGACCCTTTCCAGCCCATTCAAGTCATGCCTAGAGGAAAACATCCAGAAAGCTTGCTGCTATGTCTGTTATCCAATTGTCTTTCTGAACAGAGCATCTGCTAAAAGTCCGAGAGTGAATGGTCACCGTCTGACAAATTAAATAGCTGTTATCCTGAAGCCGGAATGGACTTCCTGTCCCAGCACCCACTGGGGCGTGGTAGAGAGATGTGATGTGCTATTTGAACAGCTTGGAGATAAACAGTGACCTTCTCATTTTATAAGTGATTTTTGTTCCATGTGATTTAGAAGCCTGCACATGTATGTTCAGGTCCATGTTGATGGTATTAAGCCTGGCTTCCCAGCCCTGATTTCTGTTATTGTTGCCTCGAAAGACCCCTGAGAGTTTTAGAAGAAAGAAATGTGATCTACAGGTGTTGCTTTTCCACTTAATAAAGGAAATTGAGGCATGGATTAGAAGGCCCTTGTCTAGACCAAGATCCACTTCCAGCTGTGGAGCTGAGACTGTGGGGGAAGGCAAGGAAGGGAAGGGCCACAGGGCTCATCTCGTCGATTCTGGCATCTAGAGGACATCTGGACTTTGGGTGCAGACTCCAGGTGCTGCTGTGTCGTGTTCAGATTAAGATGGGATGCTTGGAGGTGATTGACCTCCACTATCAGTGCTTTTGGTATAATTTAAATAATTTAAATCAAAATGAGTTCTTTCTTTGTTGTTCCCATCAGGTTTAGAAGCCTGTGAAGAGGACTAATTCTTCTTTTAGAAGTATAAAAATGCTAGTGGTGGGAACTGCATCCCACCTGACAGGCAGATGGAAATGACTTCCATCTATGTCTTAAGACCTGTGCTGAGGTAGCGAGGTGACAACCTCCGTGCTCTGATGACCTGGTTGACCATGGGTGTGTGTGTGTGTGTGTGTGTGTGTGTGTGTGTGTGTGCGTGCGTGTGTGTGGTGTACGTTTAGTGGCATGTGGCAAGTTTTTGTTTTGACATTAGTGTCAGACAGCTCTGAGTGCCAGACCGGGGAGTGCTGGCTCCAGGTGACCTGCCTCGCCTGGGTGACAGGAAATGATATCACAGCCGGGAGCAGTTCTTGGGTGAAAACAGATGCAGGTCAGCTCACAGGGATGCCAGGGGCAAGCCTTCAGGCAGCCCTGTCCCTCATCACAAAGGCTAAGCAGATTTTTTGCACACAGCAGCACTTGAAGGGTTTCCAGAGCATTCCAGGATGGTCTCTGGCCCTGGAGATAGTGACACGCTTAAGCAACTAGATACAGAATGTTTGACCTCAGGTGGGCCCCTTGGTGGGAGCACTTCCCCCAAATGCAGCAGAACACACTTGGGATCCTCAGTCCACACATAGGAGGCTGCCCGCTCAGCTGTACCTCCCTGAGGTGCAGGACGTTGTGGTCACATAGCTCGCCTTTCCCAGTGGGCATTGTGTTGTAATGTTTTGTCCGGATCTCAGCTCTATTGGACCCAAGTTTCGTCCGGATCTGACCATCTATTCAGACTTTCGACGACCCAGGAGAAGTGCTGCAAACAACATGACATCCTTCATCTTCACAAGCACCTTTAGACCGAGAAGACTCCTTTCTTGCCCATAAGCAGAAGAGGAAATGAGTTGAGAAAATTGAAGGACCTGACCCAGGTCACAAAGTTAATTAGACCAGATTTGGAGCATCAGGGCCTCCTCAGACTCACCTAGCCGATCCCAGACCAGTTCCATCAGGATTGTTGATCAGAGCTCCTCGGACGTTCCCATGTGCGGGCAGCATTGAGAACTGCTGGGCTAGAGGCTGCACAGAATGACATCACGTACAGCGCCTGCTCTAGTTACTCATTTAGGGTGTCACTGTGAAGGAGACACAGGACTGGTGATGTAGATGTGCATTAGCGGTACGTGTGCTGGAGTGATTTGTGGTGGGCACAGGTATGCTTTGACACACTGTCACCCTCCCCTGAAAACTCTTGTTCCAGAGCGTGTTGTTGGGCCAATGTGGAGGGTCAGTGGCCGTGGGAAAACACAATGCTCAAAGTCCAGACTTTGACCAACCCTCTCACTCTGGACACACGCCCATAGGCTCACAGCTTCACCCAATGAATATAATATTCCAGAAACAGAAATGTGTTTTAATTAATGGGGAAAAAAGAAAAAACAAATTTTCACCCAGTTTAGGACGTGGTTAAACTGGCCACTAAAATGTCTGCGGTCCAGAGCTGCCCCCCCTGCACTGTGGGAGTTAAACCCCAGCTCCAGGACAACAAAGGTATTTTGGAGAATTACACTTCATGAGGATGGTGCATGTGTATGTGGGTTCCACTAGCTCCACACCAGCGAATAAAGGTGGACTGCCCTTTCATGCCCAGGAGCCATGGACACAGGACGGTGACCTGAACCATGGGAGCAGCCCCTCTAAAATGCAGACTCCTTCTCCGGCCTCTCTTCCCTCTCTGGAACGCCCTTCCTGGAGTCCAGGCATTGACAGTGACCTGGAGTATCTTGGTGCTAACCAGAGCAGATGGACTTCTGGTGGCTGTAATTTGAGAGAAAATCCTGGGCCAGGGTCTGCGCGACAAGAAACTTGGGTCCAGCCTTAATAGCAAGGCTTGCCACATGCCCTTGCAAAGAGAACTCCCTGCTGGTGTTCCTTACATCAGCGCCCCTTGGCCACTTAGGTAGTAGCCCACACATGCACCTCAGCTACCATTTGGTTGCATAGGGGGAGAAAGTCCATGTGACTACAGACTTCTAGTGCTGGAAAGGGCTTTGGAGAGTAGGCGTCTTCTGTTATTTTGGGGAAATTGAAGCCAGGACAGGTAGACAGCCTGGCCATGGCTATTCCCTGGTCATAAGCATGGCTGCAATGAGGCCCCAGCTGCCCCCAACCTCTCCAGAGGTCCCCACTGGAAACTCCTTCATTTTTCTCCTCATAATCAATTACACAGATCTGCCTCTGTTCCCTCAACCACATTATGAGAGGTCTACTCTGGAAGTATGTTCTGACCAGGCTTTGTGCCCATATGGACTGCACGGAAACTACGAGAATGACACTGTGTTGAAGAAGAGCTCCTGGAAGAGGTGCAAGATGGTGGCTCTCATGTCTTCTGGAGCAGCCCTGGGCTTCCATCTCAGAATACGAGCTGCCCCCTCAAACTGCCCTCTGGTGAGGGTTCGCTGGCTAAAAAAGTATAACTTTTACGTAATGTTAGATAGAATCTTCCAAGGGAAATAGGTCCCTCCACCAGGATCTGGGAGGCTAGCAGGGGCTGAGCCAGTGTGCACAGGGTGAGGGGCGTGTATTAGTTTCTTGTGGCTGATGTAACAAATTACAAGACTCAGTGGTTGACCACAATGCACACTTCTTCTCTAGTCCTGGAGGCAGAAGCCTGGAAGCGCAGTGTCACAGGGCTGGGTGGAAAACTGATGTCCTGAGTGTGAAGTGAAGTGAGGGGGCTGTTGGGGTTTTATGGTCTGATTTTACATCCCCTCTGTGAGAGCAGTGGTCCTGACTAGGACAAGGACAGGCAGAATGTGAAACTCTGTCTCCAGCCCCATGGGTACAGCGACCCCAGAGAAGAAAAGAGGGGAACATGTGTGGCAGGGAAGTCGGATAGCTCCCTATCTCCCTACTGAAGACCAGGCCTCTCTCTATGCACTGGGGACCCCTTGTCTGTGACTAGACTCACCTCTCTTCCATGAAGCCTAGAGGAGGAGGAGTTGGTGTGGCCACCTTGGCGAGCTCTCAGGTGGGAGAACAGAGCCAGGATCATGACCCTTTGCAACATCTGCCCACAGAGCTCCACTGGGTCCCTTGTTAATCTACATTGACTCTAACAGAATACTTACTCCAGTGACCAGCTTGGCATTTGACATTTGAACAAGCACAAAACGATCCTGCTTCCTAGTGGGCACTAGGTCCACCTGCCCCAGCCCAGCCCCATGGTGAGACAATAGCCTTTGTTGGGTGCAGCTCACCAACAAAACCCAGTGATTGACTGACCCTCACCGCCCTTTCCACAGGGCAGCTCGTTAAATGAAACCTGAGTGAGTGAGTCACTCACCGGAGTTTGGGAGACAAGCTGCTTATTATTTCTGCAGGTCACCAGAATCGGAGGCCTAATGGTTCCCAAGGGGCCGATGTGCTGTGAGCTGCTCTGAAACACTTCTGCTCCGATCCCTCTTGTTGGGCAGCGGGTGGTGGCAGGTTAGAAAACGGGTGTTTTCTAACAAGCAGCCGTAGAGAGAAGCATGCGAGGCAGAGGATGTACATTTGCTCAAGAACGCATGAAAGGGTCCTGAACAAGTGCAGGGCTTGAGTCGTCCCTAAATGACAGAGACATGGCCATGTCCCAGCAAGAATCATTTTGTTTGTTTTTTTTTTTTTAATTTTTTTTTTTTAATTCATTTTAGAGATGAGAGGGAGAGACAGAGAGAGAGAAGGGGGGAGGAGCTGGAAGCATCCACTCCTATATGTGCCTTGACCAGGCAAGCTCAGGGTTTTGAACCAGAGACCTCGGCATTTCTAGGTTGACGCTTTATCCACTGTGCCACCACAGGTCAGGCTTGTTTGTTTGTTTTTTTACTGGAAAACGTTTCATGGGAAGAGAAGGAAACAGAAGAATGAGGGTCAATTGCATGAGTGAAGAGCTCTTTGGATGCCCGCATTAAGGAAAAAATGTGAGCAGATTTGGCACCCTGCTTACCATGAGTGAACATGTCCAGAGCTGGTGCTCACTGGAGCACTGGACTCCTCTCCAGGACTGTCCTTCAAGGGCACCATTCTACAAGTGAGAAAATTTGTCCCTACCCTACCAAACCTCAGCTGCTGTGTGTCCCCTGAACTTTGTTGGTGTTGACAGACTAGCTCACATTAGACATGCAATGATCAGTCATTTCATTTCTCCATGATTTTCTGACACATGTTCTGGGCAAGAGTTAGCTCTTCCTAGGGCAAGGCTCATGGGATAATTGAGGCATTATTCCCTATCTGAGGAGCGTTCTACAGGCAAAGGAGTTTTGTCTTCATTTCCAAGGGGGGGAAGAACTTCTTCCCCTTTTGGGAAAAATAGATTCCTCTGTCTAAAAATCAGCACCCCCAGGGTTCTAATTAAGATTCAAAAGCAATTTCCCACTGAAGTGATGGGAGAGGGCTTCCCAGAGCTCCTCGCATCCCATTTCTGACCTGGAAGCCAGTTCCCCAAGAGTTCAGTCTGGGGGAGTGTCAAACTTTGCATCCAGTTATGATTTATGTACTTCTCTCTAGGTATGCTAAATTTCAGTAAAATTTGCATCAGAAAGTAATTACCTGGAAGTAAGTATAATACACATCTTGATTGTGATTATTTAATGGTTTACTGGTGATTTTTGTGCCATCCACAGAGGGACACCAGCAACCCCTCTGAAATGCATTGCACAGCAATACTCAACCCTGTGTGTTGACCTCAAGGACCATCTGAAGAGTTGAACCCACAGGGGCTCCTGGGAATTTTTTTGCTGACCCAGCACATTTCATTTAGGAGGAAGGAAAAGTGTGTAATTTCTTCCAGTCCTCTTTTAAATATTTCACGCAAGAGTAGACCAAATGCATATTTCTGAGTTGAGCTGACCATAGCGATTAATAGGCAGGGGAATGAGTAGAGGGAGCTGGCTGCCCAGACCTCTCAACTGTGCTGGCAGAGGCTGTGGCCCAGCACACGCTGGTCTGAAGCCCAGAAGGGTCCTGTTGGGGTCAATGGCCTGAAAAGAAGCTCTAAGCAAATTGATGGTGGCCAAGACAGTGGCTGTGATTCTAAATTTACTTATGCAGAGTTCACCTTCTGTTCATTAATTCCATAAACACTTTTTTAAAGTGACTACGACATGCCAAGCACCGTTCTACACACAGACATGGTGATTAGGAGACAGTTCTGGTCATGTCATCATGGAGCTGATGCACCAGGGCAATAATAAATGGAGCTGGGAGGCAAAATGAGGTGTGGAGGGGCAGTTATCAGATGTCCGGGCTCATGTCGGGCCCTCAGTCTGGGGCTGGCTGGCTGGCCTTTAGGAGAAGAAGTCTTGCTCTAATGTCTCCTTTAATCTCACCATTACTGAACTTCAGGAACCTCAGGCCCTTGAGATTCAGGTCATATGGACAGGCTCTTTGTGAAACTCTAACATTCTAAAAGTAAATCAGCTTCCAACTTTGAGAAGAAATAGCTTATAGGAGGGTTTGCTCGGAAGTAACCCTGCTCTGGACCTGAACCAACAAGAGGCCAGTAATGAGCAGGCTTCTGGCATGTCTGCCATTTAATGGTCCCTCGGTGATGTCAGGCAGGTCCTCTGTGGACCAGGTACCAGAGCCCAACAGAGCTCCGTCCTTATTTGGAATCTGCTGCACTGGGAGCTTGACCTGGCAGGGAAGGGGTCTCTGCTGCCCCTCGGCTCCTCTGACTGCCTGTCCACTGAGGGGCTCACAGTCCTTTGGGGCCCCCATCCCCTCCCCTTTAACTCTCACCTGCCAATGTTTGCTGACCCCTCATCATGGACACCCAATGGTAGGCATCTAGCTCATTGGCAGTTCTGAGCAGTTCTTCTAGATGCCCTTCGTTTGCTCCTCTGCCTCTTTCCCTCCGGGACAGCTATCTCAGCCCCCCCAGGTGACTGTCACTCTCCGTAATGAGCCAGATCACAGGGCCACATGCTTCCTGCCTTTGTTTCCGCTTCTCTGTGCCTGATTAAACAGGCCTTGGGGACTTTCTGTCTAAATCAAGGTGGCACCTGGTGACAGGTTGGGTGTTCAGGTGTCTTATCTGTGAAAGACAAGAACTCTCCAGACCCTGGCTGGGGCTCAAATAAACATACAGGTTTGGGTGCAGGGAGCATCAAACCTCAGACTGGAGAGAGAGTGGAGTCTGGAGGGGTGCCCCCCCTTTCTCATCGGACCCCCTGAACATCATGTGGGAGCTAAAATGTTGTGTTTTCATGGTACTGATCATTTAAGGGTACATTCTGGGAGTGTTTCTCAGAAATTGAGAAATGTCTTTGTCCACGAATCCAGTATCTTCTATTTTATTCTTTATCTCATATTTTGAACAGTCTACTCAAAAAAAGAGGAAAAACCCACGAGGCTCTGTTCGGGTGTGTAGATTTTCTGTCCTTTTAAAAAGTTCTCCGATGGAGACTTGGCAGAAATTCCAAAGCACTTTGATGTGTCTGCAAAATGGTATCAATTAATTAACATATTAATTAGTTGACTATTATAGAGTAATGATTTATGACTACATCCTATATGAATAATTTATATTTATATAAATTATAAATAAAAATTCATAAATGCAATAACAGATTAATCACTTAATTAACTATGGGGGAGGGCAGAAGCAATGTGGCCAGTGCAGTGAGCCTGGATCAGATCTGCTCACACTGGCTATAGGGCCTGGGTGAGTCCCCCAGGCGCCCTGGGACCTGCTTCCTCATTCTGAAAGGAGAATGGTGGACCCCTCATACCCTAGATAGTATGTGTGAAAGTGCTTTCCATATAGTCTAAAGCATTATACAGCTCCTGGTAAGTGTCATTAGCATAACCCATGAAATGCAATTGAGGAAGTAGACAGTGGTGTGCAAAATCTCGCCGTTGGCCTGGGTTCCATGGCCAAGTGTATGAGTATTTACCTATATAGCCCTGGGGGTGGAACCAACAGGTCCTGTGATAGTTAATGAATGCAATTTGATTTTTTTTGCAGGGTACAAAACCCTTCTGAAAGGAATTTCTGGGAAATTCAACAGTGGGGAGCTGGTGGCCATCATGGGTCCTTCCGGGGCTGGGAAGTCCACGCTCATGAACATCTTGGCCGGATACAGGTGAGCACACTTGCTGAGGAGAACGAGGCCCTCACCATATGTGGCACTGTGGCAACAATATGAATAGTGAGGCCACTTTAGTCCATTCTGTCACTCACTTCTTAAGGTTTTGTATGGCTCCAATGAAGCCTGGGCTGGGAGGAAGCCTTAAGGGGCTTTAGAATCTGTGAAGAAACAGCCCAGGAAAGAAAATGACATTGAAGGCATCAAAAGGCAGTCCCTGTTCGCTGCAGCATGATAGTGGAGACGGATGCTCAGGGTGGGGAGGTCAGGGGACAGAAAGGCTATGGCTCCCGCCGCCTCCCCAGGTTGAGCTGCTGCACTCAGAAGAGCCTTGGGGAGTAGGAATGCACATGTGTGTGGGGGTGGGAGTGACTGTGGCTGGCAGGGCTGTGCCCCTTCTGTTTCTAAAGGACACAAGGGATGCCCCAACCTGTCCACTCTGGTCACAGAAAACACCCTTCCTGGTAGAGAAGGACCATGCACACGGCTGAGTGGGTCCAGGGTGCTAGCCTCCTCCTCTTTGAGTCACATGAGCCCAGGGACCCTGCTCTGTTCCTTCCCAGGCAGCATCAGAGTCAGGAATCAGGAACTGGTTTAGATGTAGTGGCAACACCCCTGAGTATGGAGTTACAGCCTTCGGGGCAGCCAGTGTAGCCTCGGCCACACACAGGATTGCTCAGAAGCCAATCTTGGGAACCCCGCTTCTCGAGAAGCCAGGGGAGAACATCTGACCTTGTGGCCACAGGAAGGAGCATCCATGAGTATCTCTGCTTGTTTATGGGCACTTGTTACAAACATGCCATCCCGGGAGGCGGCCCTCCACCTTCCCCTTTCTGGGCATTTTCTCTGTGCAGTTCATTCCTGTGAGTGGTAGGGCTGCACCAGGTCTCCGTGCATCCTGTCCCCATGTCTCTATGGCAGATGGTCCAGCTGGGATGGTGCCAGGAGAGGCTGCCTCTCTCTCAGGCCCTCCACAGCCCTGGAGGGGTGGGGGAAGAGGAGCTGGGCTGAGTCCTCTCCTGGCCTTTCAGGGAGACCGGCATGAAGGGGGCCGTCCTCATCAACGGCATGCCCCGGGACCTGCGCTGCTTCCGGAAGGTGTCCTGTTACATCATGCAGGATGACATGCTGCTGCCACACCTCACCGTCCAGGAGGCTATGATGGTGAGCAATGTACCCCTCCTCTGTTAGCAGGAGCTGCACTCAGCGTGGGCCTGGGGCTCTGCCAGGCTCCCCGCCTCCCCCGGCAGAATTCTGACACTGGCCATGCTTTCTGGACAGCTCCAGTGAAAACAAACCCCTCAACTCTGGGTTCTCATAAACCTTGAAAGGCAAAATTAAGGTTGAATTCCTGAGAAAGTTATTGACCCGACTGATGTGGTGACCCCTGCTAAGATGACCATAGTCCTACCCCCTTCATTTAAGGGTCTTCTCTTCCCATCAGCTGTCCTTCAGTTCTTTGTGGCTTTGGGCCCAGGTTTCAGTCAGCCTGGTGTAGGGTTAAGACCCCGAGGGTCTCATCCTCTAATTCACCTGCCTGCCGGGTGGGGGAGTGAACCAGTGTTGCCTGCCCACCTGCTGGGTCCCAGGCCCTGCACTCACATAGCCTGGCAGTCATCAGACATGGAATTCTGCGAGAGCACGTAAGAGAGGCAGCCTCCAGGGTAGAGCTGCTAGCCCAGGATCCTAATCATCGGGGTTCAGATGGCCTGGTCCCCATGCTCTTTGAGCAGACCACAACCAAGCCAAGTGCCCTGACCTGGACTTCCAGGGCCACTTTCTTAAAAGTCCCAGCCCACACCAACAGGGACCACTTTGACCCAGGTGTGGGCAGCGAGAGCTACAACAATGTCTCTTAGTGAGAAGAGACAAGAAGGCCCCTCAGCCGCCCTTTGCTCATCATAATGTGTTTTGTGGCAATGCTTGGGTTTTCTGCTTTTTCCTCATCTGCTGTAACAGGGCCTCTGGGCCACTTCTGGCACATTCTGTGACATTCTCAGCCTGTCTGCCTTGTGCTCTGGTCCATGGACGGGGTCCACCTTAGTTTTCCAGCCTTAAAAGGTCTTGCCCTGCACCCCTTGTGGGCACTGAGCAAAGCTTCCTTCTCTGACATCGGAGAGTGGCGGCTGCCCAGTCTTTCACCCCAAGGGCAGTTCCAAGGGGATCTTAGCTAAGGGAAGCAGAGTAAGATGTCAGCTATGTGATCCGCTCCTTAACCCGCTTTGTGGGGAAACAGAAAGGAGGGCCCTGCGTGGTTGTCCCTCTCATCGCCCCTGGTACTCCGTGTTCTGGAAGCCAGGGAACACCTCTCCCCCTGGCTGGCCTCCCCGAGAAAGCACGCGCACTGGGCACCCTGATTGTTTATCTGGCTTCCAAACCAGTGTCCGACGAGGGCACTGGGAACTTGGGAGGAGTGGCACACAGAATAGTAAGTTTGCAGATACGAACTTTAAGCATCCCCTGTTGACTCCTGACTTGCCACTTCATTTCATCTCAGGGGACCAGGGAGAAACTTCACTTTGATTTCTGGCTCAGTTGCTGCTTTCTTTTGCAAACTTTTGGTGACTTCTGTTGTCATCTTCCCCCTCCTCCTAACTTCTCACCAGGCTCTGCTATGAAATCCATTTATTCCCAGAATTAAATTAAATGAGATTTTCAATTGAAGCCGTGATATCTTTTATTCTTTGAGGTCTTATCACACACACAGGAATGATCCTGGCACCCAGCCTTGAGTGTGCATTTTCACGTGCTGCTTCTGACCCTCACAACCACTAGGCCTACTGAGAAGTAACACTTGATGTCACTGGGCAAGCAGCTGTCTTAACTGAGCTACCTAGGCCTGGCCCTGTCTGATGCTGGAACTGTGGCCTGTTCTCCATTCTCCCCTGCATCTCAGTCTGTCATTGATCCTCATGGCAACTTCACCAGCTCACTGCTGGGCAGGTTGTCACCTCACCATGTGCTTGTGAGGAAACTGAGGTTCCATGTTTCCCAAAGCTACAGAAGTTGGCAGAGCAGAACCAAGGCGACACTGAGCATGATGCTGACTACTCAGGGTTTTTCCGAGCCGGGTCAGGGGCCCTGGAGTGTGCTGCCAAACAGAATCTCAAATAAAACAACAATATAACTGGAGTCCTGATACATAGCACTTGCCAATTTCTGTGGTGTAAATGCTCCCAAGTACTCTGTAATGAAAAATGGATCGTTTTAAGCTATCAATGATTTAACAGGTGACTTGTGAGATTCCTAAGTATGTATATATACCACTAGCCTTCATGCCCCTGAGGCCTGGGGTCTCCTTATCTCTCAGTTGCCCACAACATCTAACTTCTCCAATGGACACAGCAGCAGATTCAACAGAGAGAGCGGGGAGCGCCCCAGACACGCAGTGCTCTCCTAGTCCCCACCTTCGTTGAGCCAAGGGAGACAGGAGACCAAGACCTCTTCTGAGGATTTTCTTCCAGCTCTGGGGCTCTTGGCCTATGATATATAGCCTGTGAGGTTTGCCCTGCTGAGGGTTGTCGGTTCCCACTCCACACTGTATTCCTCATCCCCTGCAGGTGTCTGCACATCTGAAGCTCCAGGAGAAAGATGAAGGCAGAAAGGAGATGGTAAGTGTGTGCTTTTGGGTCACAACTGGCCCAGAAAGTGCCTAAACTCCATTTGGCAAACACATGTGTGGGGACTTTTTGGCACTGGTTTTCTTGGTTTGTCTGCTTGCCTTGTGTGGGGGAGGAGAACTGTGACATCTCAGTGTGCTGCGCTCTAGCCTGGCAGCCGGGAGTGGCCACTCTCTGCAAGAGCCACAGCCTTGACCCCTCCTCCCACTTCCCCCCATCCTGGCACTGCCATACAAACAGAGCAAGGACAAAGCAGGACACAGCAGGACACCAGCCTGTGGGCTGAGGTGGTCAGGAGGCCAGACCTCAGGGTCAGCCCAGGCGCTGCCCCTTTTCATGTTTAATATGCTTTCTGCTCAATTGTTTTAAATAAAATACTAACAATGAAGATGGTTAGTCATTCATTTAAAAATAACCAGCCTCCACCCACGCACATACACTTGCCAGAAGAAATTTGATTCTCACGTGTTATTAACCAGCCTTTTCAAAATAAAATGAACAAGTTTCCAGGGTGAGTAAGACCTTCTAACCCTTGCATGGCTCCTTCAATTCCCCAGATCCCAGGAGCAGGGAGGGTGCTGGGTAAGCAGACCCAGCGGGGAGCTCCAGATATGCCCCATTTTTTGTTGGGGGACCCAATCGATATTTACACACATCTTAGGGAAACTCAGCTTCTGTCTTCACTGCTCCATGGTGAGCACCAGTGGGATTTTCACTATAAGAATAGAAATTCTTCTTATAAAACATTATCTTGTCTTCTAAGGCCCTTGCAGGGCCACAGCCTTGCAGTGGAAAGAGCAGAGTTTGCATGCAGGGTTAGCCCCAGTGGTGCAAGGTGGCTCCTCATGTTTTGATGGAAAAGGGGAGGACTAATTGGATACAGTGAAACATGCTGAGGAGATTCTACTAGCAATTCTATTTACCGCTGTTCCCTTTCCTGTCCCACATAATAGTTACTGTTACATAAACATAGACCACCTTGGCATGAAAAGAAATACTGACATCTTTCAGGTTCCTCCTTTCCCTCCCTGTCCTTTCTCCTTGCCCCACTGCACCCTTCAGAACTCTTACGGTTCAACCCTTCATGGAGGGCTAACTGCACAGTGTAGATGGAAGAGACCCATTTCTGTGACCAGTGAACTTTGTTGCTGCTGTAGATGTATCACATAGAACTCTTTTCTGAGTTGGAAAAGAATAAGTACATTTAATGGAAACAAAAGCAGAGACATGGAAAACATGGAAACAACGTGTGTTTCTTTCTCTCGTCAACTGAAGGTTGTAGGCATCACCCACAGGAACCCCCAGCTTCAAGTGCAGTAAAGAGGAAAACTTGAAGCCCTGGCCAGTTGGCTCAATGGAAGGAACGTTGGCCCAATATGTGGATGTCCTGGTTCGATCCCCAGTCAGGGCATACAAGAGAAGTGACTATCTGCTTCTTTTCCCCTCCCTCTCCCTCTTCTCTCCTTCCCTCTCACAACCAGTGGCTCAGTTGCTTTGAGTGTCTGCCTCAGGCACTAAAAATAGCTCTGTTGATCCAAGCTTTGGCCCAAGATCGGGGTTGCCAGGTAAATGCCAGTTGGGATGCATGCGGGAGTCTATCTCCCCTCCTTTCTCAGAAAGAAAGAAGAAAGGAAACAAGAAAGGAAAGAAGGAAGGAAGGAAGGAAGGAAGGAAGGAAGGAAGGAAGGAAGGAAGGAAGGAAGGAAGGAAGGGAGGGAACTTGATTCAATGAAAACAGCTCAATTGTAACACAGTGTGGCAAAGGGGAGTCCCTTTAGCCCTGGCCTCCCAGGTCCCACTGGATAACCTCGAGCCTCTGCCTGCAGTGCTCTGGGCTTACATCTGTAATGAAGGGATGGAAGGCTAGGCTCCCCTGCCTTTGGGGCAGCATGAGGCTGATTTAGGTAATGCCTTTAACATGTCTGACCTGTGCAGAACAGCATGATCCATTAGTAGGCCATGGAAGACTTCCCTATAGCATGACCCACATGGTCCAGGCTGTCTGTGTGGGCAAAGGGGGCTGAGGAAGGGGGCCTGTGCTGGCAGGCTGGGGGGACAGGTACATGTTTCCCTGCTGCCTTTCTATTTTGAGAAGCACAACCAGCTCTCCTTTTACCTCCTTTGTCTGTTTTGCCAGCTTTGTCTGTTTATGTCAAGACCTTCAGAGGCAGCTCCCAGACCCAGCCACATGGCTGGCATCGTGTAATTCAGCCCCATGCTGCCCTGAAGGCCCTGGTCCATGGACGGGGTTCACCTTGGTTTTCCAGCCTTGAAAAGTCTTGCCCTGCACCCCTTGTGGGCACTGAGCAAAGCTTCCTTCTCTGGCATCAGAGAGTGGCGGCTGCCCAGTCTTTCACCCCAAGGGCAGTTCCAAGGGGATCTTAGCTAAGGGAAGCAGAGTAAGGTGTCAGCTATGTGATCTGCTCCTTAACCTGTTTTGTGGGGAAACAGAAAGGAGGGCCCTGCGTGGTTGTTCCTCTCATCGTCCCTGGTACTCCGTGTTCTGGAAGCCAGGGAACACCTCTCCCCCTGGCTGGCATCCCCGAGAAAGCACGTGCGCTGGGCACCCTGATTGTTTATCTGGCCTTCTATTCCCTCCTTACAGACAGAAGCCCAGAGCGCTGGCAGCAATGGCCCCAAGTAACTGGTCCAGGCCTTGAGGAAAGGCCACAGGAACCTACTCTGCCTGCTTAAGCAGAAGGGACAGGTGGATGGTAGCTTTCTAGATAGGGAATGGAGGTATCTCCTGGGAGGGCCTGCCTGAGTGCATGTCCTCCATGTGCCTGGCCTAAGGCACAGACCAGAAGGTGCCATGTGCTGTTCTCTGCTGAATTTACATTCAGCCAATCAGGGTCTTCCCTGGACTGTGTGGCTCAGTCATCCCCAGGGAATGAGAGCCTTGCACCTCTGTCCAGATTTGTCTGATTGAACAAGGCAATGAGCCACCACTGCAGAGCTGACAAGTGTGCTTGGGTCCTGAATATGTTCCTTGCTGGAAGTCCACAGTCTGGGCCCACCAGCTCATCCTCCTGGTCCTCAGCTATGTGGAGGTCCCATCTCCGCCAGGGATCTATCAACAGGATTGTGTGATTATTTTAAGGACAACAAACTTGTCAGATGCCCTGACTCATTTCCCTCCAACTCGCTGCATGGAAGCACAATAGGTTGGAATGTTCTGGCCAGAGTGGACTGTGTTGTCAAGCCTTCCTGGTTTCCCAGAAAAGTAGCCTCAGCCCTCAAGACCCTGCAGGGAGGGGGCTTCCTTAAGAACAAGGTCCCCGGGGCCAGATATTGATATTGTTCTTCGTAACTCATTGAGACAAAACTAGCCTGCCAAGAGTCACTCTTGGGAGACCACTGGAGAAAACAAGCCAGATGGGCGGGAAAGGGAAGGCACCGTTTGGCCTCCATCTACCCCCAGCACCGCCTCCAGAGGGGCTGGGGACACTCGGCCGTGAGTAGCCAGCCTCAGAGGAAATGGACCGGCCAAGCCTAGAATAACCAGCACAACCCTTTATCCTGTGGCTGTGGCCTGTGGTTCTGGCTGCACAGAAAGGGAAGTATGCCAGAATGGGCCGTTTCTACCTCCCCTACCTTGATAACCTTTTCTAAGTGACTTCACTGCCCTTATTTCTGGGTCAGTGTCCTTTAAAGGCACTACATTGTAGAAGGGGCAGTGGAATGGGGTTTAGGGATGAACAAGAGAGAGGATAAGCAGGATTGGAACCCAGGCCTGTCTGACCAGCCTGTGGAGCAGCAGTGTCCCAGCTGTCTGTCATTGGAGACAGATTTTGTACTGACTGTGCTTAAAGTAATTCAAGAGCCGGAATGGAAATTTTCTTCCTTGTGAGTTCTTTCTCCTTTTGGATGACCTCATCTCCCCAGAGAAGCTGCTTGACCAGGTCCACCCAGATGGACTAAGGAGCCACCAGGGGCTGGGATGATGGCCAGGCGAATTCTGGGGGGATCCCCAGGAGATACTGGATCAATAATCCAATCAGACAGGGAGGGCTCAGTGCACAGTGGACTGTCTGAATCTCAGTGGCCAGCCTGAGTGTCAGGTGGGAAGTTGGCCGTCGTGGGAGGGACTGGCTGCTTCAGGCAGTTTTATTGTCTTGCTGCCCATTCAGAGACCATGTTTTCCTATTGCCAAGTGCAAAGGGGTCTCCATTCCTTCTTTCCAAGCAGACTGGCTATATGGTTGTGTGTCTACAGGAGTTGCTCTACTAGTAATGGTGTCATTAATAGCTGCTGTCAATTAAACACTTACGTGTGCCAAACACTTTCATTTATTATCTCATTTCACCTGGTGGCCCTCCCTTTGTGCTGGTCAGAAACCTGGTCATCTGTCCATCTATGTGTTCATCAATCTACCCATTCTACAGATGCTTACAATGCTTACCACACACCTTCCCTGACCTGACTCTGAGCTAGGCTTATAAGAGAGAGTCATAGCAGAAGGCAGGACATGGACTCCATGCAGGCGGTCCTATTCACCACTGCTTTTAGCCTGCCGGGCCCATGTCAGGACCTTCGACATGTAAATGGACAGCCGCGGTGGGATTTGCATCAGTCTCTGTGTTCCTGGGAGCGAGGTGGGGTAGCAGCAGGTTTTCATGTGGGCGCTGGAGGTGACATGTGATGGGAAGTCCCTGATGACCACTCTTGACTCTGCCACTTCCCTCAGGTCAAAGAGATCCTGACAGCTCTGGGCTTGCTGCCTTGTGCCAACACGCGGACTGGAAGCCTCTCAGGTGGGCAGCGGAAGCGCCTGGCCATTGCCCTGGAGCTGGTGAACAACCCTCCCGTCATGTTTTTCGATGAGCCAACCAGGTATTCAGGAGCAGCGGGGGGAAGAACCCTGACCTCTCTGCCAGCAGGTTTTATAGGGGCCCCCACTGTAGCTTCAGGAGGGGGAGGCATGAGCCCTGCCTGCCCTGTCTTTTTTTGCTTCTATTTTGGGGTCACAGAACAGAGGCCTGCCTTGCCCCATGCTCCCTGTCTGAAACAAGGAGACACCCCTGGGCTCAGGCTGTACACAGACCTACCTAGCGTACTTTGAATGTGGGCATGGTTTGTGGGTCCCGCAAACATCTCATAGTGCCCCTTGACTTGCAGTGGCCTGGACAGCGCCTCCTGCTTCCAGGTGGTCTCCCTGATGAAGGGGCTGGCGCAGGGAGGGAGGTCCATCATCTGCACCATCCACCAGCCCAGTGCCAAGCTCTTCGAGCTATTTGACCAGGTATGCAGACCCTGCTGTGATTGGAACCAGTGAACCCGAATTCTGGGTACTCGGCTTCCCCTGAGTTCATGGGGTCATCTTCATTGCTGAGTGACCTTCAGTGTTAGGTTTCATAAGATGTTTAAGCCATAGCAGCCAAGAAAGGGGTAGGAACAGCTGGCCAGTGTCCTCTCTCTGGGGTGGGTGTGTGGCCACAAGAACTAAGGTGAATCACTGACCTTGCTGAGGCTTCATTAGCTCCCGTTACAATAGAGAAATACCGGTTTTACTGAATTAGATGTCAGGTTATTTGTATGAATATCATGTGTATAAACCTTAGGTTTTGATATTATTATGAGCAAAAAAGAAAATGTCTCAAGAATTTCAATATATATGGCTCTAGAATCTTTCCTGAGCAGGTAGGTGCTTGGTTAGTGTAAAAAAAAAAAAAAAAAGGCAATATAATAAAAATAATTCAGGACCTCATGATATCCTCAGTTTTCCTTGTCTTATGGATTTCCATGTGAACTTTAACAGTCTTTGGGAAGTAATGTAGAGAGAAAGAGGAAAGTCAGACAGATGATAGATAGATGATAGATAGGTAGATAGATGATAGATAGATAGATAGATAGAGAATAGAGATGGATGGGTGGGATAGATGGATGGATGGATGGATGGATGGATGGGTGGATGGAGGGTGGATGCGTGGGTGGATGGAGGGTGGATGCGTAGATGGATGCGTGGGTGGGTGGGTAGATGGAGGACTGGAAGTATGGCTGAGTAGGTGGTAACCAATGGGTGGGTGGATGTGGGTGGGCTGAAGGCACCTGTTACTTTATAGAGGCAGGCAAGGTTGATGCTTACCTCTTCTTGCTTTCTTCCAGCTCTATGTCCTGAGTCAAGGACAATGTGTGTACCGGGGGAAAGTTTCCAATCTTGTACCGTATTTGAGGGATTTAGGTCTGAACTGCCCAACCTACCACAACCCAGCCGATTTTGGTAAGTAGAGACCTGACGGGAAAGAAAAGGAAGGATATTTTTGTTTGTTTGTTTGTTTGTTTTTTGTGTGTGTGTTTTTTAATTTTTACCATTCCTGGTGGGTTTCTACTTAAACCAGAGCTCCCAGTCAGGAATTACTTGAATATTCCACAGAGAGCTCAAGTGCCATCCTGTGGAGGAACTTGTAAAGACAGAGAAAAAGAGGTTATTTTTCCTCCAGATAAAAGATCTGGCAACTATATAGTGAGGGAGCTGTTGTTCGGAGCGATATTTTCTAACATTTTTATGTTAAGCTGGTTTAAAGGAAGTTAGTCCTAATAAGAAATAACCCTTTGCCTTGCCTGTGGTGCACAGAGGATAAAGTGTCAACTGGAATGCTGAGGTCGCTGATTCAAAACCCTGAGCTTGTCCAATGAGGACACATACGAGAAACAATTACTACAAGCTGATGCTTCCTGTTCATCTCCCTGACTTTCTCTCTCTATCCTCTCTCTAAAATCAATAAATAAAATCTTTAAAAAAGAAAGAAAGAAAGAACCTTTTAAAAATGGTTTTGATTAATGGATTTGTTAAAATGCTGATTTAAATTTTGACCAAACATAACAAAAAAAAGGTGAACTTGAAGTCCAGCTGTCAGGCTAATGGTCCCAGCTGCTTGTCTCTCCATGTCGACGGCGGGCTGTGATGCTTAACAGCCAACTGCATCCTCACTCGCATAGGCCTGTGATCTGTGAGCTCTCAGCCTGGACGCTGCTTGCTCCCAGGGCACCCTCTCTGCCTTCTGCCCCCCAGCCACTGAACTTGGGGTCCAGTCTATGCCATCACACCCTGCCTTCCTGGAGTGGCTGTAACAAAGCACCATAGATTGGGTGGACTAAAACAACAGGAATTCATTCTCTCATAGTTCTGGAGGCCAGAAGTCAAGGTGTTGGCAGGGTCCTCCAGCTTCTGGTGGCTCCAGCATTCCTTGGCTTATGACCTCATCACTTCAGTCTCTGTCCCTGTCTTCACACAGCATTTTTCTCTATGTGTCTGTGCCCTCTCCTGGGCTTATAAGGACACTAGTCATTGGATTTAGGGCCCATCCTAAATCCAGGATAATTTCACCTCAAGACCAATTACATCTGCAAAGGACCTTTTCCAAATAAGGTCCCATTCTGAGGTTCTAGGTGGACCTGAATATTTGGGTAATGCTATTCAACCCACTGCAGCCCTCCCACTTGATCTACTTGTCACCAGCCTTTCTCACTCAGTTGCTTTTCTTTCAAACATCTGGCCACACTCCCAGGATTTCATATTTTCTATAACAGCATCTCCCAAAATGTGTTCCTGGGAAATGCTTCCCTTACAGAAGTGATAGGGTGAGAACCAGAAGGTGAGGGGGACAGAGAGCTTTGTTTAAAGGCACCAGAATGAGTAGTTTATAGTTACATATTTGTTCATGAGAGAGAAAAATGGTTGGGACAGGTGTGCTGAGCAAGGGGAGGGTAGTGAAGTTCAAAGCCTGCAAAGGGGTGAGAACCCAGAGGGAAGGACAGACAGGAGGAGAAACAGGGTACATAGGGCCTCGAGGGAGCCCCAGAAAGGGTAGGGGTATCAGCTGGAGAAAGGACTAGAGGTGCACAGAGAGTGGCCATTGGAGAGGTGGGTATGAGTGACCAGCAGACCAGGCCGTGCTGAGCTTGTGTGTATCCTTGATGATGTTCTGGTGGGACCCCTGTGTCCTGGTTTACAACTGGATCTAGAGGGCTTGGGGAAAGCAGCATGCTGGTTTTGTCGGGGAAGGGGGATACAACCTGAAATCCAGCCTTGGAACTTTGGGCATTAGCTAAAATGTCATTGAGGTGAGGGGCCAGGACCGGGGGTGGGGGTGGGGACATGAGGAAGGAGAGGACAGACAGACAAGAAAAGAGCATGGGGGCGACAGGAAGGATGAACAGTCACTACGAACAGCAAGGGGGAACCAGGAGAGGAATGGGGCAGAGTGAAACCCTGAATGAGTTTGGAGTGCGGAGGAGGCCTGCCGCTGGGGGCCAAGAAAGGACAATGGGAGCAATCCCAGGGTGGGTGGAGGAGACACTCCCTGGGGATCTGAGAGGTAGGGCTGATGGTCCCAGACTTCAATGCCCTGAGAGGTCCAAGCACATGGCAGGCCTGGGCACCCCTTTTTCCGTGTGCTGAAGCTCTCATCATACATACTGCCGCAGCTATGTTAAAGCTGGTTCCTTTCATTCCCAGGCTCCTGATGTGATAAATGATCTTGTTGGGGGGTGAGAGAGCTGAAAGAACATTGCTTGCTAAATGATTTTATCATGTGATCATCATCATGCAGCTGGTATATAGTCAGTTAAAGACATTCTCACAGGAGTCGTGGCTCTGGAGTGGCCAACATGGCAGAGGCCCATTGTTCACATTGGCGATCTCGGGCGCCTGTCCTGGATGGGGCCTGGCTGACCACACACACCTGTGTCTCATGCAGTCATGGAGGTGGCGTCTGGCGAGTACGGTGACCAGAATAGCCGCCTGGTGAGAGCCATCCGCGAGGGCATGTGCGACTCGGACTACAGGAGAGAGGCTGGGGGGGATGCCGAAGTGAACCCCTTCCTTTGGCACCGACCCTCTGAAGAGGTAAAGCAGGCAAAACGATTGAAGGGGCTGAGAAAGGTAATCCCACCCCCAGCCCAGGGAAGCGCTCAGCATTTTGCCCCCCATGGCATGGCACTCTTTCTTATCTGTGGGGAAATGTGTCATGGGCAGGGAGGGGTCTCACAACCTCTTCCTTCTTGGTGTGTCCTCAGGACTCTGCTTCCATGGAAGGCTGTCACAGCTTCTCCGCCAGCTGCCTCACCCAGTTCTGCATCCTGTTCAAAAGGACTTTCCTGAGCATCATGAGGGATTCAGTAAGCGTGTTTGCACTCATCTCTTGTGACAAAGGAAGCTGCAGGTCATTTTTGGGTGTATCCCTCCTGACTGAGCATTCAGACTGTTGTTCCTCCATTCGCATTAGTCAGCTTTCACTCTGTGATGCTGCTGTGACAAACACTCCCTAAATGTCAGGCGCCGCAACAGTAAATACAGTATTTATGTCTTGCTCGTGTTCCCTGTTGGTGGCTGAGTGTTATGACTCTGCGCTGTGTTTCTTCTTATCCTGGGGCACCGAACGGAGAAACAGCTCCTTTCTAGACTGTGAGAGAGGGAAAGTGCAAGGGAGAAACCAAGTATAAAACTTTTCATGGCCACTTGTCACTTGTGCTTATGTTCCTCTGGCCAAAGCAAGTCACATGGCCAACCATGATGTCAGGGAGTATAGTCCTCCCTCAGAAAAGCTTGAGAAGGGATAAGGCACTGGAGTGGTATGGAGGTTTATCGGGCTGCCAGTGGTGAATGGTTAAGAACCATAGTACTATGCACCTTTAATGTGGATAATCTGACAACCTGCCCAAGAGGGGCTGGGTGCTCATTGGGCCTCTGAGACCTAATCTGAAAAATGGGGGGGCTTATAGCAACCCACGCTGCGTGTTGTTACAGTCCTTCAGGGGTGGGCTTCTGATATATCCATTCTTTATCCCTTCCTCCATCATCATTGTCACTTGTCTTCTGCTCTGAAGGGAGACAGACTTTACTGGCCATGTTTGGACAACTCTGTTTTAACAGCAATGCAGTGTTATATATGTGTATGTGTGTGTGAGAGAGAACAAAAGAGAGAGAGAGCCAGTTTAGGGTCAGAGACTTGTTTTTCTAGAGGAGAAGGGGCAAGGATGAAGTATGAGGCTGGCCACGGATGATGCTCCGGAGGCCTTGGCCCCAGTGTCCGTCATGGCCTGACCCCCCAGATTCCAGGAGCATAACAACCATGTCCGCCCCCAGGTCTTGACACACCTGAGGATCACCTCTCACATTGGCATCGGGCTCCTCATCGGCCTGCTGTACTTGGGGATTGGGAACGAAGCCAAGAAGGTCCTGAGTAACTCTGGCTTCCTCTTCTTCTCCATGCTGTTCCTCATGTTTGCAGCTCTCATGCCCACCGTGCTCACCTGTGAGTGCCCGCCTGACCACAGGCCTCCCTCTCCTTCATTATCTGTCATTCCAACCCACTAATCGGGGACTGATATGATGGCTCAACCAAGATGTGCGTTTTCTGAACATACATTGTCTTGTTTTTTAAAATACCCTTGTCCTTGTAGACAGATATAGGTATTATTATATTTTTTGTTAGACAAGAAACTGCATACTATATTTAAGCCAAAGGATTGAATCACTAATAGAAGAGTTTTACGCATGGTGGAAGGCTGATGCGAGAGAGAAATTCCTAAAAAGTTTTCTAATCAGGGGCCCCTTAAATTCTACTGCTTACCTCATTCAGTTATTAAGACAGCCCTGATACAGCCAAATTAGTGAGTGGGTAAAACTATTTTAGATGGATTTCTGTGCAAGTCTAAATCATTTGCAGAGGAAGCTGCCCTTGGCCACTTGAGGCTGACAGTGTAGAAGCCCGTTGCTTCAGCAGAACTCCAGCATAAACCCTTCCTCCCCACAATGCCTCCTCCCTAAATCGCCTGAAATTTCCAGGACCAGCTTGCAAGGTCTTGCCCACAGGAAAGAATCACATTGTTACAGTTACTCAATGAGAATAAATTGAGTAAAAAATGCTTATATTTATCACTAAAATAATTTTCAGTATTCTCATAGATACTCTCCTCTCGATGGCTCCTCAGTTTATAAAAATTGTTTCCCAGGCTATTAAATCAGTCCTTACCTTTTTCATCCAAACGCCAAGTATTGTTAAGTGTTGAAAGGCCCATGTCTTGGCACAGGCCAGGTCATCTGTGCCAATATTTGGCACACTGGTTGTGTTGCTGACCCCTTTTCCATTTCCTGGCTCCTAGTTCCCCTAGAGATGGGAGTGTTTCTTCGGGAACACCTGAATTACTGGTACAGCCTGAAGGCCTACTACCTGGCCAAGACTATGGCCGATGTCCCCTTCCAGGTATGTATGCAAAGGGTGTGTATTTGAAGAGGGGCAAGAATTCTTCATCATCTCCTGTAAAACAGCATGGAAAAAAGTTGATTTCCATGCAAGGGTGATGGACCCTGTGTTTCCAGATCATGTTCCCAGTGGCCTACTGCAGCATCGTGTACTGGATGACGTCACAGCCATCTGACGCCGTGCGGTTTGTCCTGTTTGCTGCACTGGGCACCATGACCTCACTGGTGGCGCAGTCCCTGGGCCTCCTGATTGGAGCTGCCTCCACGTCCCTGCAGGTACCAGTCAAGGAAACGTCTCCCTGCTGCCCTGGTGGGGCTCAGTACCTCCCCCCTCCTCCTAGTTCCACCCTACCTTCCTAGATGGGCTTCACCAGGTCAGTCTCCGGTCAGGACTCAGGTTGTCCTGGCTGGTGAGGATTGGCACGTCAACAGCAGCAGGTGCCCTTATGTGGCACAGAGTGCATGCCCGGTGCTGTTCTCAGTGCTTTCCATATAATGGCCTGTTTAGTCCCAACCTCCCCCCCCCCCCCAAGCTAGGTGTGTACTATCCTCATCTTACAGGTGAGGACACTGAGACCCAGAGAGGCCGTGTGATTTGGTCACCATCACACAACCGGCTCAGATGCCAAGCTCTCAATGCCTAAGTTTTGTTGCTTCAGGGGACCCATTCAGTCATCCCTCAACCACCATTACACCCAGAGGTAGATTAAGGTCGGTTGAGGCCCCGGCGCAGAAAAATTGAGCCCCTTAAAAAAGAGACAGGGAAAATAAAAATATATGTTAACCATATTTTAAAATAAATAAAAACTAGTATATACTATTAATGTTAAAATTGCACATATGAAACCAAACTCGGTGTCATTAGAAAATAGTATAAAGTTGGGGTTTTGCTGGGCCCTTCAGAAGTTGGGGCCCAGGGCGCGTGCCTGGTGCGCCCACCATTAAACCTGCCTCTGATTACACGCCCCTCTTCTTCCCCACCTCCTCAGTCCCTCTATGTGCCCCTTCAAGACTCCTGGTACCACCCATCCATAACCTGCTACACGCATGTGCACTTGCATTTCGGCACCTCCGTGGCTTCAGGGAGCTCAAGCCCGGCCTTTCCTTAAAAGCAAAGCCAGAACTCGAGTGAATCATGAGCACCAGAAAGCAAGCTGCTCACGCCCCAAACCAGATGCTTCTCTATGCCATCCTGGCCCTTGGATGACCCATCCTAAAAACTGGTCTTTTCCAGCGATCCATGTGACTGTCCAAGAATGTGGCCTCCAGGGGCCACCTGAGGAGAAAGCTAGGCAGACTGTAAGCTCTCTTTGTGTCCTCTCAGGTGGCAACCTTCGTGGGCCCTGTGACAGCCATTCCTGTCCTCCTCTTCTCAGGATTTTTTGTCAGCTTTGACACCATCCCAGCCTACCTGCAGTGGATGTCCTATATCTCCTATGTCAGGTAGTGCGTGCATGCATGCGTGTGTGTGTGTGTGTGTGTGTATGTGTGTGTGGTGTGGAGGGGGGCTCCATAACTTGGGAGCTCTACGGTGACAGAGGGAAGAGGACTCTTGTTAACATGAAGATGCTTATAAAAGCCACGTCTTGGATGGGCCTGTATTTTGGTCCTTTGGAGAGCCACCCTCAGGGAACATTTCTACCTTTTAGGCACTTTGTACATCTCTGAATCAAACAGTACTCATAACACATTTCTGAACATTGTAAACCCCAGTAAGAAACCCAGTGGAAAACAGGTCATGACATAAACATCCTAATGTTGTTGGACATGAGTATTCTGGCACTCAGCACTGGGTCAGACAGCATGCGCTGCACTCAGGGGTGGTCTGGCACGTTGGTCTTCAGTGGGCCACGCTGGTCTTCAGAGTTTTTCTGCCCAGCTGTGCCAATTCAGCATGACACGCAGGTCCCAAGTCAGAACAAGCTTTTCTGCTCTAGAGTGTCAGTTCAGACCCAGGTATATTGTTCTGGGAAAACAAACTCGACACAGAGCCCTCATACAAAGTTTCAGCAGCCTGTGCGTGCACCAACGCCAAGACATCTGACACCCGTGTCTTTTTAGCGTGTTTGTTCTGACAATGGAGGGCTGGCAAGGAACAATAGGTGGGGCACAAATGTGTTGTTAGAGTGCTGTGTGGCACTTGGAAGGATAGCAGAACCTCTGATCAATCTAACTTTAAAAAAGTACATAACATCAGAAGGAATCAAAGTGGTTGTCAATTCGTTTCACTACTGGACAGACATGTGCAATTCATTCAGTTGGGGGGAAACAGAACTGGAAATGGTGGAGAAGCTGCCACATGTGTTATCTCGGGGGTGCTGGGAGGTCAGTGCAGAAAGACCTCTGGGGACGGAGCCAATCGGGAGCCAAAAACAAGGCAGATGGTGTTTTGCCTTCGGCAAATGGAGGCAGTGTCAGGGACGGTGGGGAAGTCATCGGGTCACCTATGACTCCCTCACTCTGGCACTTTCCCCTCTGCAGGTATGGGTTTGAAGGGGTCATCTTGTCCATCTACGGCCTGGACCGAGAGGATCTGCACTGTGACATTGACGAGACCTGCCACTTCCAGAAGTCGGAGGCCATTCTGAGAGAGCTGGATGTGGAGAACGCCAAACTCTACCTGGACTTCATTGTCCTGGGCATCTTCTTCATCTCACTGCGCCTCATCGCCTACTTAGTCCTGAGGTACAAAATCCGGGCCGAAAGGTAAAGCCCCCGGAACACCGGAAGAGTGGGACGTTAGACATTGCCGCCAACGGCAACTTGTAGAATCACGGCGGCAAGCCTGTGCCCATGGACACAGGGACGACTGTGACCCAACCCCTAGCCACCGCATCTGGTTCACGGATGCCAAGTGTTCAACGGCTCCACCCAGCGAGGTCTGCTGTTCTCTCCATTACCCTTTCCAGCTTTAACTAGGAAGAAGGTGTAGAAAGGATCGTTTTCACAGACAGAATGTAATACTGCCACTACGGGTGCAGAGTTGAACCTGCAACTGGACTGGTGACAAGAGGCTTCCTCAGTACCATTTTCCCCATGGCTAGGTAGCGCTGGTCCCGGACGGGGCCATGAGGGTTCTCTCCGTGGGTCGTTGTACAGGTGGACGTCCTCGGGGGAGAAAGAAAAGAGGGAAGTGGGTCCATTTTATGATTTGTTTTTCATAGTTCTCATCTTTCTACAAGTTTTTCTCTTTTTCCAAGGAGAAGTCATTTTCCAAGCCAAAAGTCAATGGTTTTCATTCATTTTAAGAAACTGTATCTTTTTGTTGGAGAGAATTGTTCAGGGTGAGCTGGCCTCATCAACAGACAGAACTTGTGAAAGATGCAAAGGCAGGTTTCAGGTGGAGAGGAGGCTTTGGGACTGTGCGCGCCAAGCTCTGCAAACAATTTCCAAAGTTATACAAAAGGTTGGAAGGCGAAATTGGCCAACTCTTTCAAAGTCTTTTGTTTTCCATATGCTTCTTATTTTAAGCAAAATATATAAGGTTTTTTTTTTATTCCTAACTTTCTGAGCACCTTAATTTTGCCTAAAAAACATTCTAGAAAGTCCACCCTGTTGAGTTTTTACAAACATTTCCCTTTCCTCATATATCGCATTAACTACCTCCACTGAACCTGGGAACGCTGGGCTGAGGGCCATCCGGGCGTGAACGGTGAGTGGTCCCAGGGGCAGCCATGAAAGATGAGCTGGAATGTATCAGATGGAAGGTGCCAAGACTTCATTAGCATCAAAGCCTTGGCAGGAACCCAGCAGACACTTTGTGTGGCCAAGGTGTCTGTAGCTCCATCAAATGAGGCTGGAGGTGAGTCCATCTCCACAGGCCATACCACCTTCTCAGGGTGGGGTGGGTGTGCACTTTGCTGACCAAAGCCCCTTCTTTCCAGTGATATAATCACATGCATAGAGCTCTCCAAGGCAGGAACAGTGGTATCTGCAGGGTGAACAGCCTTTGGCTTCCTAACAAGGTACCCACATGCCTGGCAGCAGCCAGAAGCAGAGTGTTTACAGGGAAGGAGGTGATTCTGGCCAAAGAATGTCATCTGAAGGAAAAATGGAATGGCTTTCCCCTTCTAGAACATTGTTGTCCTGGAATCAGGGTCCCCTAATGAAAGATTGTATTTTTGTGAGCAAATTCATGAACCTCTCTGACCCTCAGTTTCTTCTTCTATAAATAGTAGCACTAGTGAGTCTTCAAGGGCATTTCAGTCCTGAAAGATTCCTTGGTTCTGTTCCCAAAACTCTATTTCCTACTTCAGAGAAGGAAAAGAGTTCAATTGTTACTTGATCAGTGATCACACAGATTTGATTTGCAAATGCTTAGCGATCCCATTTTCACCCTTAGATCCTTTTTAGTAAACACAATCGAGAAATATTAACATGCAATTTTAAATTTGCTTGTTTTACACAATTATAGTATTGCCTTTCAGACTATGTTGTTGAGCCAGGGTCACACTTAGCCTTTGTAAAAAGTCTTCTTTTAACTTGAAGGTAGAGTTGCCTATAAGACATTACCCATAGCAGGGGTCCCCAAACTTTTTACACAGGGGGCCAGTTCACTGCCCCTCAGACCATTGGAGGGCCGGACTATTAGAAAAACTATGAACAAATCCCTATGCACACTGCACATATCTTATTTTAAAGTAAAAAAGCAAAACAGGAACAAATACAATATTTAAAATAAAGAACAAGTAAATTTAAATCAACAAACTGACCAGTATTTCAATGGGAACTATGGGCCTGCTTTTGGCTAATGAAATGGTCAGTGTCCAGTTCCATATCTGTCACTGCTAGCCGTAACAAGTGATATGATGTGCTACCGGAGCCATGACGCGTGCGTCCCACGTCACTGGAAGTAGTACAGTACGTGAGCAATGCTGTACTTTGCAGCACCGCCACATACAGTACTCCAGGAGCACAGGCTGCGGATCCTGTGCTCCTCTCACTGACCACCAATGAAAGAGGTGCCCCTTCCGGAAGTGCGGCGGGGGCTGGATAAATGGCCTCAGGGGGCCACATGCGGCCCGCTGGCCGTAGTTTGGGGACTCCTGACCCATAGGAAGACCCACATAGGAACAGCCTAGTGAAATACAGGATTAGGAAGAGAAGAAAGTCATCAATCCTGCCTCAGAATTATAGCAGGTGAGGTCTGTGTTTAAATACCTCTTCCCCTCCAGGTGAGCCCTTCCTGTTGTGGCTCTGTGACCCCACTAAGAATGTGCACACCAGGAGCTGCCCTGAGTGGAGCCAACCATCTCCATTGCACCGGCAGCCTCAGCTCATCCACTGAGCCCCCGGGGTCGTGTCTCAGCAATTTCAGAAGGAAACAGCGAGGTTCCTTTAGATTTCAAATCTCATCTCCAAGCACACCTAAACCCTCGGAAGGAACTATTTCCACTGGAGTTCATACTCCTGGAATTTCAGTTTTTTTCTGTTAGCAGAGTTCATTCACCTCTTTATAGATGAGGAACTGATTGAGGTCTCAGCCCCCCCCCCCCTTACACACACACACACAAAGGCAGATCTTTGGGGACTTGAGTACTGTTGGGCTGCTAGAAGGGAAACCCACATGCAAAGTAACCCAGAGCTTTTTTTAAAGGATGCTAAGTGGCGTTTAGCAAGTGCACTAAGTCAGCACCCCAGGATAATTTGCCTCTGAAGACCTAAAGCCAGGTTGGGTGTGGACGTGTCACTCCTAGGTTGCGGCCTTCACCCCAATCCAGCTATCAGCAAGTGCCCCCTGCTTGTACGTTCTCATTATAAATCCTTAACAGCTTTTACTGAAATGCTGCCATTCTGTTTGGATCTCCAGATATTTGCCCTCTGCTTTTGCCTTAGAATAGTTGGAGAAAATACTTTATTCCAGTGGCCTAAGATAGCATCCAAGCAACTTATTTGATTTTTTTTTTCTAAATAGTTGTGGTTAAGAGGTAGGAGGTGATCTGTTGGCTTTCTTACATTGGAATTTAAACCAGACCAGCTTCCCAAATCTGATGATTTTTAAGTAATTTCTGGATGTAGTGACTCTAACACTCCTTTCACCTCTGACTGCGTCTCCATTTAGAGAAGGATGAACCCACGGGTAAAAGGTGCTCGGCTTCGCTGGATGTTAGCAGAGGGGAAGTGGAAGCTCAGAGAATTTCACTTTCAAAGGAAAATTGTCAAGAGAGGAGGGGGCAGCTGGGGTTCTTCTAACTACTGTCCTGAATCCAAGATAGCGAGAGGGCCTGGTGTCAGCTGCCCAGCCCCATTCCGGAAGCCTTTTCTCTCTATCCCCGCAGACAGCATTTTGTGTCCCCCTTTCTGTTACACTTGCTGAATATCAGCTAGAGAATTAAATTCTTTCAGAATCCCTGTGGGGGAAGTGGGATGCTCTCCCCAGGAAGGGAAGAAACCCTGCATGAACATTAACATAGAAGATGCCGGTATCAGGATACATCACCTTGGAGGGGGGCGGCCTTCAGGACCAGGAAATGGGACATGTAAGCTTTTAGATAAAAACTTATCCACAGGGAGGTCATTATCCCACCCTGAGGAAGGCATGGTCAGGGACAGGCTCTGCCCATGAGGTCGAAATCACCTTGGTTGTTTGACAGAGGAAAAGTTGGGCTGCAACATCTGCGCATCTTTCTGTGCTGAGTGTTCTGGACGGACGCTGTGCTGATTGATGCCTTATCAGTCCCTCTGTTTTTTTACTCAGTGAGTTGGCTGACTGTCCCCATGCTCGGTGCTGTCCCAGGCACTGTGCTTGGGGAGAGGGAGCTCAGACAAGGTGGGCAGGCCCTCCAGGGCAGGCTGGCGGGAGGGGACCCATGACCACATCTCTTTATTCATTCTGGAGATGCAGGACACCAAGGCTAGCAGAGGTTCAGTATGGTCCCAGCTCCAGGGCCAGGAAAGAGGAGAATTTGAGCCCAAGTCTGACCCTAAAGTCTCCTTTTTTTTTTTTTTTTGCTTTGCCACATTGCCTCCTATTCAAAGTATCCAAATGTATATGACAATACTTTGTAAGGTATAGAATGCAATACAGTACTAGCTTAGCGGCTATTCACTTTGGACTTGCCAACAGCAAACAGACAGCTGTGATGAGAGGGTGGCCCGCAGCCCTCCCCATCAATCGCCTTGCGCGGGGGGGGGGGGGGGGTCCTGAGCTGTCTAGGGGCTGAATTTATTCATGCCTCAGTGGAGTGTGCCTTCCTCTGAGCTCACAAGGTCTTGGCTTCCTCACAGGCAAAGCTGTGGATGAGCCTGGGCAGAGAAGGGCTGGATTGTGTATGTGTGCATGTATGTGTGTGTCTGTGTGCGTACAGACGTTCACACATGTATGTTTGTGTTAGTTTGTATGCCACAGTATTATCCTGTGGTGTTTCCTTCATCTATGAATCCTCAATTATCCTTTAGTCTGAGAAGGAAAGAAAAAAGCCCCACGCCTCATGCCCGTCCCAGAATGATAAGAGCATAGTCAGAACACACTAAAGCTTCTGTCCAGTGCAGCTAAAGTACCAAGTGACAAAAAGTAAAACAAAACAGCTCAAGAGTGGAGGGGGGAGGGTGCAGAATATATGAATATGAAGTTAGACACTTTTAAGGAATGAAGACTGCTAATAAAATATTTTCTATAAAGCTTTCTTTCTTGTCACTGTTAAATGCTTTAAATTTAAAATGATGTTTGAATTCGGCTAGGTAAAATGGATTTTGAGGTAGTATGTTGAATATGTTTGCTGTATGTCTAGAAAGAGTTCGGGTTGCTTCTTTAGTGTTCTTGTCTAATTCCAATCGTCAATGATCGCTTTCCTCCATTGGGAATGTTTGTGTTATACGCTGAACAGTCTTAATGTCGTGTGAGTTTTCCTTTGTCCTCCCAGACTCCTCACCCACTTTCTCCTGCCTTGTTCATGCTGGCTGTGACCTCAGAAAGTGCCAAGGCCCCGAATGCAGGCAGCCCATGCCAAGCCTTTCCTTCCGGTCCTCTTCATCCTTGCAATGGCCTCCATGGGCAGGGACTCAGGGCAGTGGTTCCAGCAGACTAGAGGGGCCTCTTTATTCACTGCTCAAAGCTTCTGGGAGACCTGTTTCTCAGGCTATGGCCTCTGTAGGTGGCTCCTCCAGGGAGAGCACCACCCACAGGTTTGGCTCCCAGTTAAGCTAAGCAGAACCCAGAGGGAGCCTGGAGTTACAACTGTGTGAGCTCCCAGGTCCCTGGGCTTTGGCTGGAACTTTCGGGGCAGTGGAGCTTGGGGCTGGGCTGTCACACTGGGCTTCCCTCCCACATGGGGCACAGAGCAGAGAGCAGGGCTGCACAAAGTCACAGAACATATGGCCCCTGCCATTCTCCTAAGTGACAGGGAGAGGAAAGAGATGTGCATAATCAGAGAGCACCCCAGATCTGGGACAAGCTTGTGATGCCAATGCCTGCTGACCGACCCTCTCTGCCCCTGAAGACCACTGGCCCTGCCTCAGTCCAGCTCACATTAAAGTCATGGTCCCTCTCGGTCACTACCCTTGGCCTCACGCATCCAGGAGAATCCTCTGAGACAACCATCAGAGTCTCCCTGGGACCAGAAGCGGGGACGCCCGGGCCCCTAGTGCACACTAACTGTCACACACGCTCATTTCAGCCTGTACGTAAACCCACGCCTCCTGGGCAGAAAGGCAGCATGAAGAGGAGCTCCCGTGCTCACCCTTCTGTAGCTAGATTTTCTGAGAGCCATGGCACAACTTTCCCCATTCCCTATTCCCATCTTTGAGGAAACAAGGGTTTAACCTTTGCTCAATTTTTAATGTTCTCTCCAAATATGCCATTTTGGAATCTTCCTCCAACAGACATTGAGTGGCCTCCCCGAGGAACCCTGCTCTGCACCTGTGCACCCCGGGGGCTCCTGTGGGCGCCAGCCAGGCTTTGGGACCGATGCTGCTGTGTTCTCAAATAATCCCCTGGGGTCAGCAGGTGAAAATGGTCCACACACACCTGCCACCACAGTCCGGCCAGGAGAGGATTGTCCTGGGAGGCTTTCACACCCTGCAGTGACCATTGTAAAGCTGAAGAGAAAGGAACAAAGGCACAAAAGAACGCTTGTTATGTCCCTGACCCCGGCTGGGCCTTTTGAGGACATGTGGGGCCACGGCCAGCTCTGTATGGTTCTTCTACAGCCCGGGGAATGAGCTTGCTTTCCAGTCCCAGGGAGACCCACACAGCCACCACCTTGCAAGCCAAGTCAAGGACACGGCCATAGGCACGTACAAGTGTCTACCAAGGCTTCGTTGTTGTGAGCATGTTTGAGAGTGGCGTGAGTCTGAACCACATAAAGAAAAGCAGCCAAATTCAACATGATTACATTCGGGATGAGTTTTCTCTCAGTAAAATGTCACGACCCTGTTCGCTGTGTCTGCACCAGGTGAACATGAGCGACCTGGGCTGGCCACCTGTGGGTGCCTTTGGCTGCCAGTTTGCACCTGAATTTAAGTGTGGCCCTGATATTGTCTACAGTTAAATCAGACCTCCTTATGTTCACCGACGCCGGGAAATCTGATTTTGGGAAACTTGTAAGCCACCTGCTGTTCCCTTTCATGATGGCAGTGATTTGTCACATGCAGCAGGGGCCCAGGTGAAGCCCAGCGGGGTGACTCTCCCCGCTGGCCTGCTTGCAGTGGTTCTCAAGTCCCCCAGACAAGTGTCTCTTGAAGGAGACCTCCTAGAAAACTGGCTGCCAGCACCCGGCGTGAACTATCGTGCATTCACTTCATCTGCCCTTGGGTTCGGTTCGCACCAGCCCTTACTCCTGGCATAGCCCTGGATCAGCAACGGGAGTTTTCGTGAAAACATTGTTTGCCATATGGGGCACATCCGCTTCTGGGGCAAGTCACCAAAGCTATCTGCCTTGCTGGGAGATAGTGCCCTCCCTGCTGGGTGAAATGGAGCAGGCCTCGAGTGAAGACGAAGTTGGGTTTGCGGGTTTAGGCTGAACCCCTATCCCCATGCTTTCCTGGCAGCCGCAGTATAGCCCCTCCGAAAGCCATCACAGAGACTTGGCTTTTCAGAGAGCATTTCAGTGGCCATCGTGGCTATTTTGTTTTAATACCTTTCCATTTTTTTCTTTTTTTTTCCAATTCTGTCATTGTGCAACTTTGAGGTCTCTTTCCCCTGACCTTGGGAACACAGATTGCCCCAGTTGGATCATAAATATCACCTCTAGGTCCTCATTTAAGTAAAAATGGTAGAAAAGGTCTTGTCATTCAAATTGTTAATAAAATCCACCCCACCAGCCCCACACAAGAGGTTTTTGTTTTTGTAGTCATGATCCCTGTGGAAGGGGGGACAGAGATGAGTTTCTCAATAGAACATGTGTGTTTAAAAAGTTAATCGGTGTAACTAACACCTTTCTCCTCGTGTGTCTTTCTCCCATGTAGCCATGTAGGCGCGGCACTCAATCATGGCTGAATCTGTTGTGACTCTTTCACTTTCATTTCATGAGCAGCTATTTTAACATTTTTCCTCTGTTATTCCTTCCAAAGCAAGAGTCAATGCAAGTAACACTTTTTAACCAGCGTGCAAACATGTGCATATATCTGTATATCTACTATATAATTCTGTAAGCCCTGTTTTTTTTTATAATACTGTATATGGGTAACTTTGATTTAGCCATGTTACCTAGGAAATACAGTCACTTGCACGCTGTGAGAGGTTTGCACTGTTGTAGATAAACTCGACATATATACATACATATATGTGTGTGTGTGTGTGTGTGTGTGTGTGTGTGTGTGTGTGTGTGTGTGTGTGTGTGTGTGTGTTTAAAAATATCATGAGCTCCCTTGGACACTAGTTCCTAGACTGTTTCACTGCATTGAAACACAGGCCCGGGCAGACCCAGGATGAGAGCTCTAACTCTACCTTACACACCATGGTCCTGCTTTGTATATTTCTGTAGAGTTACCTTCTTAGATTTGTACGTGCATTTTTTGCAGACTTGAACTTTTGTTTTCCGAGATTAGATGCCATTTATGAAAATGTGACTTAAGTCAAATAAAACATTGCTATTTTCAGATTCCGTTCCTCCCTCTTTCTTGCTTTCCACAACACCGACCTCAGACCTGCTGGGAGAACTGAGCCTGGGTCCGGCAGAGCACGTGGGGTGTTTCCTCCTTGTCACACTGCCCTCGCTCTGCATGCAACAATTTCATCAGTAGGTGTTGTAACGGATTCATTTAAAGTTGGGAAGAAAAGGGTGACAGTAGTGATAAGCCAGCCCCTGGTTGCTGTGCAATAGGTAGCACAGGGTCAAGTGGTTTTTCATATGTTATCTAATTTAACCACCATCCTTGGGGCCAGAGAGCCACCACCAGCCCCATTTCTCAGTTGAGGAAACAGACTCAGAGAGACTAGACAACTTGCCTGAGGCAAGGGGTGGAAGCAGAGTTCAAATGGTGACAGTGTAGCAGGGGATCCAGGGATCCTGACCCCTTTATCCTATTCCTCATCTGGGAAGAGACATTGGGAAAAAGGAAGAGAGTCCATCTTGTCACAGGAAGTGGCCTGAAGGAATGCATCCCCGCGACCAGCAGAAACTCCTCCAGGACGTATGGTTAATGGGTAAGATGATGGACAAATGTCCTCAGGAGCCAGCTTTGGGCTCTTTAAGTTTTAAAGGCCCCATATGGTTCAACACTGAAGTGTGGGTGGGCCTGGGTCCAGGTGTCACTCTGGACTGTCAGCTGGGTGTGGCTGTGATGGGGAAGATGAGGCTACCTTTGTAGCTGTGGGGGAAAGTGTGTGTGCAGGGACGGGAGAGAGAATGGCCAAGGCCTTATGACCTGGCACTGTGGTTTCTTCTTCCTGCCAAAGTTTCCCTGTCCCAGATGCAACTCTGTGTTTTTAAACCATCCCTCACCTTCCCCATAAAAATCCCCATTCCTTCCCACCTATTCCAAATGATCATTATTTGAATTTTTGAAATACAAATAGTCTATGCATTTGTTTCAACAAATAATTCAAAAGTTAATCTCCTCTCTAACCCATCCAGGACATCCTCTGGAGGGTTGACAACCAGATAATTTATTATTATCCCACCCTGTCATCACACCCGGAAAGAGAGGGACCCTATGCCTCACCGCCCCCCTCCCCACCTGCATTCCTTCCCAGTGCTGAATCGCAGCCAGTGCTCCAGACCAGAAGGAACAACACTCCCAATCTTGATTTAATGGCTGCCTGGCAAAACTTCACAGAATGTTCCAGAATCTATGCAGCCATTTCCCTTCAGATAGATGCTGAGTCATTATCCAAAGCAAGCATGCTTCAAAAAAATCTGACAATTTGGAAAACATCCTTACACTGATATCCTGATAACCTACAATTTAAACCACAAAAACCTCTGGATGAAAGCAAATCCAAAATGTAACACAGGGGCATGGAGAAGGCTTTTGACGGAAGGTGGGAACCTGCAGACCCCATGGGTGCCTCCTCACTCTCAGTGGCCCCGAGGGGCTGTGGAGGCTGCTCCACTCAGCACAGACATTCTGCTACTAGCCTTCTGTCCCCCAGTTACACTGGAAGGGCTGACGCTCTGGGACTGCAGGCTACCTCAGCAATATTGCCCCAAAAGACCTGCCAGGCACATCCCACCTGACCCCAGGGTGCTAATCATCACTGACAACATACGGTAATAGTAAGTGCCACCTTTCAGCAACCTTGTTCTACACAAAGACAGTGGGATAAGAAATAGAGATAAAACCCTTTGGCAGTGTATGCCTCTTGAAGAATGTCCGTTTCCCCCACGTATGTCCTCCCTCTCTTATCTCTTTACTGGTCTGGGAGTGCCATGTGCTCGGGACCTTGAAAGCTGATTTGTTTCTCCTAATTTCCCATCTTGTCATATTTGACTGCAGGTGGCAGAAGGAAAAGGGATCTCTGAACATCCAGAGACAGACATTTTCCCCTGTAGCGAGCACGGAGGTGGCAGTGGGAGGGGCAGCAGCTCTGAAAGAATAGAGGAAGGTATCCGAGGGCGCCCTCTAGAGGGCTCTAGGACTGGCACCTACTGGAGAACAGAGCAGGTTCATGGGATAGATGGGGAAAAAAGGAGATGTCTGCGCCCCACAAAACCCAGGAGGGAAAGACCACAGTATCCAGGCCAATGAAGGCAAAGACAGCTGCCCAGAGACAAGCAGCTAATAGAACCCACTTCCGAGTATGGTCTGGATAAAGTGGATAGGGCCCTCGGCCTGGGCCCACCTGGAAGAAATCAAGGTCCCTTTGGGGGCCACCTGGCAGGACCAATGGTGTCAAAGACAAAATGAGCCAGTCTACACCTTGGCCCTTGGGAAAGCTTTGGATCTAAACTCAGTTCTCAGCAGAAAGTTGGACATTGTCTAAAGTCAGTAAATCAACAGAGAGAGACAAACATATATAATATATGGAGAGAGAGAGAATTCACGTACTACAAAGTTGACCATTAAAGTGTATAATTCACTGCTGTTTAGTATTTCACAAATTTGTGCAGCCATCATCATCACTCTCTAATTTCAGAACATTTTCATCACCCCCACACCCCATCAGAAGTCACTCCCTACCCTCCTCCCCCACTAATCTATTTCCTATCTCTATGGATTTGAATGTGAGGGATAAATGGAATCACACAGTGTGTGGCCTTGGTGTCTGGCTTCTTTCACTCAGCAGAAAGCACATTTAGATATCAAAAGCAACATGCAACCTTAAGAAGAAAGGGGCCACAGCTCAAAAGGGTTGAGAAGCCCCACACCAAAGCATTAGGACCAAGGTCTGTGGGCCTGGACCTCTCAGGCTCTTTCTGAGCCTGCATCTTGCTCATTAAACACCCTGTGATACAGCTATCACAACTGTCCCCAGCTTGCCAGTGAGGACTTTGAGGCTCAGAGGGTTTCTAACTTCTTCCAGTTCACAACAGTGCATCTTCAGCTTAAAGATTGAGGTCTGAGGGGAGACTTTGCAGCTTTTGTGGCAGTCACAGCCCAGGACACAGAACGGCTGCAGAGAGAAAACGGAATGACAGAGGAGGTTCCATGACAGCCCTGGGGGTTCTGCGACAACCATGAGGGTTCTGAGACAGCCCTGGAGATGTGCCACGAGCCACCTGGACATCCCCCTGAGGGAACCTGATGCAGAAACACAGCTGACTGATAGCCCCAGCCCCTGTCCCCTGGGTTTGACCACAGCACTGACACCAAGCCAGGCCATGTTCTCTCACTGCTCCCAGCCAGGCCTTTCCTCCCCAAAACAGGAATCCTCCCTCTAAGGGGCATGTCGGTTTGGGGACTGTCAGCCGGTGGGAGACCTCGTCTGAACTTGGCCATGGGCTGAGGCTCTGACCACCCAGTCCTTCCTTCCCCTTCTCCATTCACAGCTATCAGACCCACAGCAAGGTCATGCCTGCCCTTTCTCACTCGCAGGGCTCCCCAGGGAGACTGCAGCATGTCTGACTCTGTTTTGGCATCTAAAGATGGAGCAAAACCCCTTCTCTCCAAGCTACTGAAAGTTTAAGACTTCTTGGACTAGCATGATGAATTTTAGAGAATTCCAACATCTTCTGAAACAATACACAGCCCTCCAGTCAACACTGAAGGAACCATTGCCAAATAAGAAGTGTGGGAGCAACACTTTTAATGGCCAACTGCACTTAAATTCAGGAGAAAAGGAAAGGCATAGAAGCAACACAGGAAATAATCAATGCATTTAATGGCCACAGTACATGTGTGTGTGCGGGCACAAAGAACCTATTGTTTACATCCCCTTTCATCAGCAGCAAGGGGATTTGGCTTCTCCTAGGCAAGTCAAAGTTCTCATAGTTTCTGGAAGGTTCTAGAAATGTATACCATATTCAAGTCAACAAGGAAGGCATTTAATATCAAAATAATCCCTGAATCTTACAGAACCCAATTCATTATTTGAATTCACCCTGAGCCACTGGTGGATGAAAAGTTTAGAGGCACACTGACCAGGGGGTGAGAAGGTTTAGCGGGTGGTGTAAAGACCATTGGACCCCTGGACAGTCACTGACAGTTGAGTGCCCAGGGTGCCTGAAGTCCACTAATGACCACTATACTACCTGCAGCCCAACAAAGTGGCCGGCAGAGCCCAGGTTTGAACCTTAGCAATGCTGTGTTTCTGGAACAAATGTCTCTGTTTCCTCATGTGTAAAGCAAGAGTAAATACAAGTTTCCTTACTGCACTTTGGGTAAAAGAGAAAAAAATGTTTTCAGTCTACACTGGAACATCCCAGACCCCTGCCATCTTATATGCCTACAGATTGTAACCGTCCCCTATGGCAGTGCAGCCCCACTTAGAACCCCTGGGGGAGAACATATCGCCCTGAGCTGCCATTGCCCACGCCAAATCCTTGGCCTGTGTCTTGCCAACACCCTCCTACCACAGACCCCAAGAGCACACAGACAGTCAAGTGGGGTTGATGAATTTGTGGCCATAAGGCATACCACATGTATGGGGCATCTTGGTCAGAAGATGTTAGGAAGGACTTATTGCAGGATTTGGGCTTGTGCTATGTGATTTTGGGGAGGTTCAAGGAGAGAGGACTTTATCAGGATTGGATGCTGTCAGGAGGCGAGTTTAATGGGTGTTGGGTTTCAATAATCCTGTCTAGAAGAGGCGTGAAGCTGGCTGCAGCTGTGACTGCATGACTATGGGAAGCCACAGTCACTCCTGTCAGCCAGCAGAGGGGGCTGCTGGTCACCAGGAGGTTTGGAGCAGGTCAGACATTACTGCACAGAGATCTTGAGTGTGTTTCAACTCCATCATGGTCCGTGGTCTGGCCAGATGTTGGTGCTCTGTGAACTTATTTATGAGAATGCCACCCCCCCCCCCGTGGGGCTAGGGTGAAGCACAAATTTGGAGGGAGAGCCCCAAACTCAGTGATCAAGATAGATGATATTCTAATGAAATACGTATTTTTCAAAAGTGGCTGGGTGGGGGTCCCCAGATGTCTATGGTCATCTTGGCCCAGAGGCTTTGTGGAAGAGTAACAATGCTGAAGCTCAGCCCGGAGCTCTTGTTCTCCTTGACGCTGCAGCCCCTTACCACACACTTTGCTTTCACTGTCAGCTGGCTGTCCTCGCAGAGGCCTGTGCCGGCTTCTCTGCCCTTCTGTGCACTGCTGGGGCCAGGCCCACCAAGGGACCCTGATATAATCGTCAGAGCTCTGAGATTTTTAAACCTTCCTAGGTGATTCTAATGTTCATGTCCGTGTGCATGGCATGAAACACCCCTAAAGGCTTTGGAGGTGGGGCTAGCATTTGCATTGACCAGGCACTCAGGGTGCATGGGGCAGACAGCCAGAGACTGCCATGCAGGATGACCCCCATGAACCCTGCAGAAACAACGGAGAAAAGTTTGGGGAGAGACAGTTGAGCCCCAGGACAAGAAGATTAACCCCCTCACTTCTCCCCTACTTCCTTACCCTCCCACTTTTAGACGAGTCTTCTAGGCAGAGATTGTCACTGGCCAACACCCAGAGGCCAGAGTGACCCCTATACCCCTCCAGCTCAGATGGCATAGCTTCAAAAGCAGGGTGGCATCTGTGAGGAGAGAGGGGTACAGAGGCGGGACTAGGGAGCTGTCCAGCGAGAACTGAATGGGTCATGGCAGAGTTCGAGTGAGAGGCTGCCCTCTGCCTGGCTCCTTGGTCTGAGATGTCCCTGGAAACGCTCGCCCCCAGGCCTGGAGGGTGTTAGAAGGAACACACAGGGCTTAGGGTTTAGAGACCCGGACATCCTGACAAAGTCCCTCTCAGCAGGGACTATTGAACAGGTTCTTTATCTGCAAGACAAGGGTAGAAATATCTCTAAGGTCCTAGTTCCAAGTGCAAGCTCAAAAATAAAGGCTTTCGTTTTGAAAGCAGCTGGTATCTCTTTTCCAGTGAGAAGGACGGCCCTGATCAAGAACCCCCACCCCCATGGACAGCACTGTTTTCTGGCCACTGGCAACATTAAAAGCATGCAACAGAATTATCCTCATGTCCTTAAGGGAGTCCCATCACCAGAAACAGCAGAGGACACTCGGCCTGAGCTAATATGCAAAACCCATTGGAGCTCACTGAGCTTCCCACCCGCTGTCCGTGGAACTCTGTGTCGGGGTTGGGGGCCAACTCCCCACTGAAGTGTTGTTAAAACTTCATGAGACCTTGACAAAGAATCTTGGAAGTGACCCTTCTGCATTTATTCATATAGCCGGGTCCCTTTTCAGAACACAAAAATGGAAAAGGTGACCACCCAAGGTGAAGCATATGTTAAACTTGACTTGCAAATAAATACACAAGACAGCCAGTTTGTAGAATGATTTTATTGGCTTTCTCTTCACCAAGAAAAGCATTAATACTTTTTTTTAAAACTTACTTTTGAAATATCTTTGCTCAACTCACAGGAGGCAGTGGCCACGTGGAAGGCTGCTGCCCTTCCTGTTGTCTGCACTAGGTCTGAGGTCTGCACCAAGCCCACGGGCAGTGGAGCTCCTTAGAGGTCATTTTCTGCTCCTGCTCCCCAGACTGGGACAGACATTTTGCTTGGAGAGCTATAACAACCCCTGCTACCCCCATCTCTGATGTGCTGAGTAGGAAGTGAGAGCAACTTGGCAGAAATAAAACACAACAACATAAAGTCTCAGGAATAAAGACCTGTCCTCATGCTGAGTATGGATCTTTATTCTTTAAGATATCAGGCTCCAGACATTAGCTTCCAGCCAAAGCCATGCCAGGAACAGGGGATAGGAGAGCAGAGATGAACAGGCAAGACACCAGAGTGCAGACATTCACCTCCCAAGGGGTCCAGGTGCAGTGGGAGTGGCTTCAAAAGGTACATTCTGGAAACAAAGCATAGAATGTATTACTGGTGGCAGGTCTCCTCTCTACCCCCCAGTTGCCCAGCTTCTTAAGGTCAAGACAGGCTCTTTATGGTCAACACTTTAGGCTGCATTCTTTCCCAAGTTTCTGGGGGAAGTGCTGAGTCCCCCACCTCATGGGAGAACAGCCACATGCCACACACTAGGTCCCGGGAGGAAGGGGGCAGATGATGAGATGGATTTCTGCAAGGTCACCCACTTCTCAGGACCCCTACAAATTATCCTGGGACAGAGGGCAAGAGTGGCCCCTTGAGTGCTGATTCCAGGAAGGTGTCTTCCTTAGAAGGTGAGCTGGCACATGGGCTGCCCAACTGGCTGATAGGGACCTCCACGTCCAGGATGTGTGAGGCGGGGCCAATGGAACCAAGATAGCAACCACTCATGTGCCTACCATCTGGTGCTGACATGGGGCTCCCCAGGGTGGTTGTCCTGCACCCCCCTGTATCACCAAGGGAGTGAGGGTTAGGGAGGGGGTGCTGGGATGTGGAGAGACACCAGGACCCCACACTTAGGACTGCCACCCACCAGCTGTCTGTGTGTCACAAATGTTGGTGGTTTGTTTGCTGAATATGTCTGGCAAATCGACTCAGCTTTCCAAACCTACATATTTTCCATTTTCCTCCAGGATAATTTCTAACTAGTTTTCTCTACATAATGCCTTGATTTTGACATCTTTTTGGAACGATTGCTTTTGTATTTTGCACAAACCTCTAGGCAACAGTACAACAGGGAACAGCCAGCCACTGGGGCTGGCTGCCCTGGGTATGAAGGTGCTGACCAAGGTCTTCACCAATGAGCAGCCATGGCACTGGTGTCCTGTCCAGGACCCAGGGGCATGCTGCTTCCTGGGGACCTGGAGGCTCTACCCCATGACCAGAAAGGACCCTGTGTATGTGGAGGCTTACCTGTCTCCTGCAGAGGCTTGAAGCACCAGGGCACCTCAGGAATGCTCGAGTCGAAGCAGCAGCCCCTGTTGTTGCACTGCTCAGCTGTGACCTCGGGGTAACCACAGTCCACCCTGTCCTTGGCCGGGATGGCACACTGGCTATCCGCTGTCCCAGACAAAGCCCAGTCAGCGGCCAGTGCCCTGCTGGCTTGGGGTTGCTCTGTTGGCTTCATTTTGCAACTTTGCACTCTTATTTTCTCCCCCCTCCTGAGTTCAAAGGATATGACAACCACCCCCAACATCTGCTTTCCGTGTAAACATTTAAAAAGAAATGTTTTGTAGGAAATCTGGCCACCTGCCTGGGTGCTTCCAGTGCCTTATCAGGAAGTCAACATGGACCTGCTTTCCCTCAAGCTGGCAGCTGCCCAAGGAATCCGGGGCCCGCTGAACCCAGAAACAAAGTTCCTTTTCACTTGTTTTATCTACAAACTCCCCGCTCCCTTTTAAAAATGTAAAGTATAACAGGATATAGACATTCAATAAGCAAAGTCACGATGCCCTCTGAGCTTTGTGTTCCTTTTCTGCACCTCCCTCTCCCAGATCGTCTGGCTTGCCACACCTTCCCTCTACATCCTTCCATCTCCAAAGTTCACTTTCCAAGGAGGCTGCTGCATGGCTAAAGTTAGCCGAAGTGCACTTCGCCTCCTCACCTAACTGGGGTCTGCTTAGGGAAACAGAAAGCACATGACAGCTCTTAAATCCTCTCCTAGGGCTACCTGTCCACAATTCCTTACCACCGCTGAGGCCTCACACCCACATGGAGACATTCGGACGTAATCGGTCATCCTGGGCTCTGGTGAGTTTAACAGGAGCCCAGTTTGGGAACCGCTGTCTCTGACACAGCTCAGGAGGTAAGCCGATAAAAGCTGCACCTTAATCTCTTCAAATTTAGGGTGATGAAACAGCTGTATCCCCCATCTGGGGTTGCAATGCAAGGGCTGAATCATTCCAGAACTGTTCTGGAAGTCATCCTTGTCATTTGTCTCTTCTTTTCTAGCAAAGAAGGTGATGGGACAGTAGTTCTGGGCACAGGGTGCCAACTGGGCAGACCTGGGTTCCAGCCCTGATTTTCACACTGATCAGGTATTAGGTCAGTTATTAACCTTCTGAGCCTCAGTTTCCTTGTCTAAATGGGGACAACAAGACCCAGTGCTAGGGCCACTGAGAAGAAAATGTATGTATCTGATAAATGATGATTATTAAGTTAATACTGGGATTTCCTCAAGCCACTGAAAGCCCCTGAACCTGGAGCTTCCGTGTCCCTCCTCCTTCTCCTGGGTGCCCCCCTGCCCCTAGGCCCCTGTCCCTGTGTGGAGTGAAGGGGAGTGACAGCAGTACTCACACAGGCCCACGTACTGCCCTGATGAGCTGGAGGACCCCAAGGCCAGGACCACAGCCAGGAGCCACAGCGTTCTGGCCTCCATGGTAACAAGCAACCTCTGGCGACCCGGCCACTCAGAGGACATGCTGCGTTGACCAAGAAGACTCATTTATACCCCTGTGTTTGCACAGGCACCTGGAGTCTGTTTGTTTGGGGATGGCCCTTCCCTGCTTGTGGGCCCCGCCTGCTTTTCCTAGAACTTGATTGTAGAACCCCCAAGGGCCCAGCTACCTACAGCAGAGAAGGTGGTGCTGATCCATCAGGGAGCCGGGCTGTGTCAGCCCCTCATCATCCTGGCCAGGAGGGAAAGAATAAAAGCTCAGGACAGGCTGGGCCTCAATATCAACAACCCAACCAAGAAGAGTCAAGCAGGTTCCCTGTGCAACAGGAGTCCCTAGGGTAGGCCATTTAATCCCTGGGACTCGAGAAGACAGGAAACACACCTGACTCAGGAACACCGTGCCTGTGACTTCATGTCTCTCGCACAGCTCCTGGGAGGAGGGGGATGCAAATCTTTTTCCGTTCTTTTTGGCTTTTTATCTACCAAAAAAGAATTATTATTACCTGCATTTTAATAAATATATTAAGTAAACTTATTCAATACATTTTAATAAAAATATAATATGTGAAGTTGGTTTTAAAAATCAAACAATACAAAAGACCCTTTCCTGCCCAGCAGTGTCCATGTTTAATACTTTCTTAGGTATTTTCCTAGAAATGTTCTCTCGAGATCTTAGCACGATTTTAACACACCTTTTTACTTAGCACGATTTTACTATACACCTTTGCCCAACTTGCATTTTCTTTAAAGGAAGGTTGTACGTATCTGGAAAATTGTTTTACAGCAGTATATCTAAGTGAATTGGGAATATTTATACCCATTTTTCAGATAAACAAACTAAGGCTCAGAAATTAAGGTGGCTGTCCAAGGTTACTTGAGTAGACCTGGTGGGACCTTGAAGTCTCAGCTGTCCATCACAGCCATCACCCCCTACCCCAATCCTGTGTAGGTGACAACCTGGTGGAAGCAAGAGAGGACAGGGTCGCCCTGGCCGGTTGGCTCAGTGGTAGAGCGTCGGCCTGGCGTGCAGAAGTCCTGGGTTCGATTCCCAGCCAGGGCACACAGGAGAAGCGCCCATCTGCTTCTCCACCCCTCCCCCTCTCCTTCCTCTCTGTCTCTCTCTTCCCCTCCCACAGCCGAGGCTCCATTGGAGCAGGGATGGCCCAGGCGCTGGGGATGGCTCCTTGGCCTCTGCCCCAGGCTCTGGTCGCAGCGGAGCGACACCCCCAGAGGGGACATGCACCATGCTCACAGATGGTGTGGTTTTTCTATTACAAAAAAATATCGTCCTGGGGAAATTCCTGGGGAGCCTTTTCCAGCCAGACTCTCTGCCTACCTGCTTTCAAAATACAGGCCAGATCGTTGTGGAATGGGCTAGTTTCCAGGAAGCACAAACACTGCAGAAACAGGATTAGAAGGGACAGTTATTTGGAGGCAAAACCTCCACATGCCCTGGTCTCCTCAACTAGTGCTTATTTTTTCTATGACAGTTTACATTCACTACTACTTTGTATTCATTTCAGGTGTACAGCACAGCGGTTAGACAATCTACTTTACAAAGTGTCCTCCCAGATGTTTCCAGTACCCACCTGGCACCATGTGTAGTTATTACAGTGTTATTGACTGTATTTCCTGTGCTGTACTTTTCATCCCTGTGGGTATTCTGTAACTCCCAATTATTACTTTTTAATCCCTTCACCCTTTTTATTTGGTCCAGTGGTCTTCCCTGCTTTTCTAGGGAGTTCAATTTCCAGGGATGAAGAAAAAAGTGTCGGAACTGCAGGCCCCTAGGGTGAGCATGTGTCTGGACTGTCCTGAGGGTCCTCCCACACCCTGGGCTTGGTGTGCAGGTTCCCAGGGAAGACCAGGGTCTCCTGGATGAGTCCAAGAAGCCGGCAGTATGGCCCCACGTGCTGGGGCTGCAGTCTGCCACCTGAAGGATGCTGTTACATATGTGTAACAAGCACAGACTGAGCATGGATCACAGGCCAGGTGCTTGGCCTACACATGCTGAGCCCCAAGGGCACCAGGGATGGCCCCTGACCTCAGAGAACAGAGCCCTGCAAGGAGAACAAGGCTTAAAGTGTGAATTGTGAAGCAATGTGATAAGAGCTGGCAGGGTGTTACATAGTAAGCTTCTCATTTGGGGTGAAGTCTGAACTGGATCTTCAGGGATGAATAGGAGTTCACAGATGGGTGAGAGTCAGAAAGGTGCTTCAGGCAGACAGCAGTAACTCCCCACCCCTCTGATTCTGTCCCTCTTGGCTACTGAAGCCAGCAGAGAGCCAGCTGAAGGAGAGTACAAAGCCATGTTCATCGAAACCCAGATGGGTCTTGGTGACTCATGCCTTCAGGTAGCCTCCTGCTGACCAGCTGTCACATCGTTCTGCAGCTGCCTTGGGTGTGGGCCCATCTCTGTGTTCTGCGCTGTTTCCCCTGGCCAGACCTTTCTGAACAATTGGACCTGCAGTAGCAGCCATAGTGACCAATTCAGGGAGGCTCTTGTTTTTGGTGTCATTTCTATTGAGGACAAACAGGGGAGGTGGTCAGGCCTTGCACATGTGTCAGCCACCAGCTGTGCAGGGGGAAGGAGGAGGACAGAGGCCATAGGTCCTACAAAGCCCCTTCTGGGCCCTGGTCTCCTCCCCCTAAAACTAGGCCAGTGTTTGTCCTTCCACACATGGTGGGGGGTATATGACAGCCCCTGGGTGTCTAACTCAAGATATACTGGGATGATCTTAGCTACAGTGACTCCTTTGGTTTGGATCTATTGCAACAAAGAAAGGTCCTTAGGAATGAGTGGGCTGATGACAAGGACACGAAGGTACAGCGATAAGTCAGAAATAAACAGAGCTGCTATCTGGAGAGCAGATGTGTGTGGAGATGCTGGGCTCTGCACTGACAGCCCCACCCTTGTAGCCCAGTGGGCCTCTCGGCTGGACGGGCTCCAGCAGGAAGCCAGGTCCTCGCAGTGCACCGATTGGGGACCTGGACGTGCCCTCTACTCGCGCCTGCCCAGGCTCTGCACTGAGCCTGTTCTGGAAGGACAGCCAGGGAGGGCAGAAGACAGTCCCTGGGACTCCGACCAGCATCAGGAGACTCCAAGGAGCCTGAAGTCCGCACTAGCTTCCTGAGCCGAGGGGGCAGCCACCATACTCAGGCTTCAAAGTTTTCCCATTGTCAATAAGCGACTTTCAAGTGTGCTGGGTAGAAGAGCACCCCCAAATTCATGCCCTTCCTGGAACCCCAGAGCATGGCTTTATTTGGATATAATTATTTAAGTTAAGATGAGGTCAGACTGCAATGGGGTGGGCCCTAACTCCAGTCTCACTGGTGTCCTTATGAGAAGGGAAGAGATGCAGAAACAGACACACAGACGGAAGGCGACGTGAACACAGACATGCAGGAAGACGCCACGTGCCAGGCGAGGCCCTGACTGGGGGATGCAGCTCAGAGCCAAGGACCAGCAGGCCGCAGCGGCTCCCGGTGCTGGAGAGGCAGGAGGGCTCCTCCCCTGGGCACAGGGAGCCCAGCCTGTGGACACCTCGACTTACACTTGTCTCCAGAACTGTGAGAGATTCCTGTTCTTAAACCTCCCAGTCTGTGGTCCTTTGTTACAGCAGCCCCAGGAAGCAAGTATACCAAAGGGCACCCAGCTCTGAGTGTCTGCTCCACCTTGTACGTTCCCGTTCTCGTGTGAGAGAGGGGAGAGGCTTGGTTAAAGATCTCAACAGCTTGTCTCAAGGGGACCCTCCTCTTTCTGGCCCTGACCTGGCTCCTGGGTGAGGGAGAGGTGCTCTGCCCAGTGCCCAGTGCCCCTCCACCCAGGACCCTGTTCATGCTGTGATCCACACCTATTCCCTGCCCTCTCTCTGCCCATTTGATTGCCAGTTTCTGGCACTTGCTGGTTAACGTCACTCATCAAATGTTTGTTGACTCCCTTCCCCACACTTCATGCGTCACCCCAATAATCCTCACTGGGCCTTTTCTTCCAAGTTCCTTGTCTCAGTGGAGGCTAAGACAACACTGTTGATGGGAAGTGTAAGGCAGCCGCTTCCTGGTCAGGAGGCCAGGGCAGGTGACAGCCCATGCCGGGGAGGCCCAGCAGGGAGGTGACTATGTAAGGAGTTATCCAAACAGGGACACTTTAAAGAGTATCCGGGGCCCTATTAATGATTATGCCAGGACCACAGGTGTGAGCGGAATGGTGTCAAGCCAATGGGACAAGGCCTATCTGCCAGGTGCGTCTTACCTGGCCCGCATCGGGCAGCGGTCATTTCAGAGTTTGGTTTGAACACTGTGACTTCAATGGTGCACGGGCACAGGCCTTTCTAAAGCTCTGCACACAGAGACCCTAGCCAAGCAGTTCAATGTGACTCTGTTCTGTTCTGACATACACGTTTGTGTACTGACTGGGAATGCGAGTATGGATGTGAGTGTGTATCTGGTCCTGGCCTGGTCTGTGCAGGCTGCTAGGACAGAATGCTGCAGATTGGGAGCTAACAAACCACACTGATTCCTCACAGTTCTGGAGACTGAGGTTGGTGATCATGGTGCCAGCGTGGGTATGTTCTGGTGAGGAACCATAGCTAGCATCTTCTCACTCAGGTGGTGGAAGGCTGAGGGGTCTCTCCAGAGCCTCATTTATAAGGCGCATATCCTAATTGGGAAAGGGCTACTTTCATGACCTAAGGACCTCCCAAAAGCCCCACCTCCTAATGCCATCACATTGGGGGTTAGGATTTCAACATAGGAATTTGGGAACATATGAATGGAGGGGGGGCCCTAACACTCTGACCAGAGCAGGCCTTACTCAGAAGTTCCCACCCAAGGTTCATGGAGTTTCATCATGAAATGTCTTTATTATTAATGGTTAATATTAGCAGATGGGCAAAGACAATCAAACTAATAAAGTTCCACGTTAAGGTGTAAGTATACAGGCCTTGTCAATGCCTTAGGAGAACTGTCTCTGATGTTCGCTGCTTCTCATCCTCTGCTGTAGGTGGAGGCAAATGTCAGAGATAGGAGCAGATGTACATTCGTGGTTAGGCATCTGATAATGTCTCTTCTAACAATGTTAAAGAATCTTTAGTGTCTTTTTTCTTTTTTTTTTACAGAGACAGAGAGAGAGTCAGAGAGAGGGATAGATAGAGACAGACAGACAGAAACAGAGAGAGATGAGAAGCATCAATCATCAGTTTTTCGTTGTGGCACTTTAGTTGTTCATTGATTGCTTTCTTATATGTGCCTTGACCGTGGGGCTACAGCAGTCCGAGTAACCCCTTGCTCAAGCCAGCAACCTTGGGTCCAAGCTGGTGAGCTTGGCTCAAACCAGATGTGCCCGCACTCAAGCTGGCGACCTCGGGGTCTTGAACCTGGGTCCTTCTGCATCCCAGTCTAACGCTCTATCCACTGTGCCACCGCCTGGTCAGGCTTTAGTGTCTTTTTTCTATGGACAAAACTCTTCTGGTTGCAAGTTGTGGTTTTTGAAGTTTTTGTCTCCTGGGAGCACATAGTGAAACAACTTGGTTATTAATTTATTAATTTCTTTAACCTGGTTAATAAGCCCTTGAAAGTAATGTTGACTGTCTACTTTTAGCAAAGCTTATTCATATGCCCCTTCATCCAGATGCAGAGGGTGGCCAGTGATGAAGAGAAGGTTTAAGTTTACCAGAAGGAGTAGATATCTCAGGTTAAGGAGTACTGTAGGGAGAGCTTTGGGCCATGGGAGGTTAAAAGCTTACTGTAAAATAGTCCAAATATTACAGATGGGTGGCATTATTTGTCTAGTAAAATGAGTCCCTCAGTCACTAACTTAGAGGAAATTCCCCAGTTTGGAATTAATTTTTCCCCCCAATAATTTATATACCATTAAGCCTGTAGCTCTCCTATAAGAAAATGCCTCAACCTGGGGATGGGAGGTTATTAAATCAGAATATATATTGTGCCTCTGAAATGGTGGCATTGAGTACAGTCCAATTGTCATGTTTCAAATAGACACATGGGATGATTTTTCAGGGTTATATTTTGGACAGATAGAAATATTTGCTATTCACATTGCATTAAAGTAGCATAATATTGTTTACTTTACAAAATCTTTTTAGGACCCTAATGTGTTAGCTCATGTGCATGTTAAAGCATAGGTCATTAAACCCTTATAGGCAAAATTGGTTTGATTGGGTCCAAGTTGCCTGGGACAAAGGTTCCCCTTTTTTGTTGCTATATTTCCTGTTTCTCTGCAATCATCCATCGGAACTGTAAAATATTATTTTACTGATTTAAAAGACAGCAAGAAGCATCTCGTGTCTCGATAGCTTGGCTATTTAATTTCCTTTTGCTTCTACAGTGCTAGCTTTAGTGTCCTGAAATTTTGATAATTGTTGATTGTTTTGCTTGCTATATGGCCTTTGAAATTTTTCAACCAGTCTCCCATTTTTATGGGTTGTCCTGAGGAAGTTAAGAAACCTTGCTGCTTTTATAACTTTCCAAAGTCATGAGCTACACCAAATGCATAACGACTATTAGTATAAATATTGACTACTGATTTTTGGCCAAATGAGAAGCCTGAGTTAGAATAATGAGTTCAGCCTGCTAGGTAGATTTTATTTCAGGTATATAAGAAATTTCAGTTGTGTCCACCATAGAAAATTCTGCATATCCAGTTTGTAATGTCATTATTTATTTTAGAGAAGATTTGTCTGTAAATCAAATTAAGTTAATATTATCAATAGGAGTTTCCTGTAAATTATTCTTAGGAATAAGAAAGTAAGCAAGATACAATCATGAGTGTCTTCATCCTATAAAGAGGATTAAGATGATTACAGAGTTAAGCCAATTGACTGACAGAAGGTTGAATGTGATGAATTTAATAAAGAAAGGACAGACAGGAAGGAAGAGAAATGAGAAGCATCAATTCATACTTGCAGCACCTTAGTTGTTCATTGATTGCTTTCTCATATGTGCCTTGACTAGGGCGGGGGAGAGGGGCAGCTCCAGCCAAGCCAGTGACCCCTTGCTCAAGCCAGAGACCATGGGGTCATGTCCATGATCCCACACTCAAGCCAGCGCACCCACGCTCAAGCAGGTAAGACTGTCCTCAAGCCAGCGACCTCAGGGTTTTGAACCTGGGTCTTCAGGGTCCCAGGCTAAGTCTCTACCCCACTGCGCCACTGCCTGGTCAGGCATAACAAACTCCTCATCTCAGGTCAGCATGGGGGCTCTTCAAGGATTCCTCACCATATTCCCTCTGATGCCAAGGGTACGCTCTTACCAGCTCATCAACTCCTCCGTGCCCTGAAAGCATGGCAATGCCTTGAGTTTCTCTGAATGAGAAATTCATGTTCACACCTCTAGTGCAAGCACTGGGGTGGCCACATACAGTTCTCCTGGGTCCCGTGGCCTGTCTCTGAGTCACCAGAGGCATTTACCCATCTTTCTCAGACTCTGGGAGAGAGGCAGATCCTCATGGCATATCCCATTCCTTGCTAGATATTAGAGTTCTCAGGAGTCAGAAACCAGATTCCTGTAACCCCAGCTGTGGTGGACACAAACCTGGCTCTCTCAGTGGTCACGCTACAGCTGCATTCAGTAGGTTTAAGATTAAGATTGGGGGAACCCCCCTCAGGGCAAGATAGGAGTGCAAGGGACTCAGCATATCACCAGTTCTCTCTAAATTCTCACACACCATTTTCTCCAAACTTCTCTTCCCCTGATCCTTTTGTAGCTTCAATACAAGTACACCATTTCAGGATCATCTAACAGTTCTTAGCCAAATGGATTTTAAAATGCTGCCATCTTACTTTGAAACATGATATCTGTTGTTTCTGGGTGACTCAGCTGAACCTCCACTCTAGCATCCTCTTACATGTCAGTCAAGGCACATGTGGAAAGCAATCAATGAACAACGAAAAAGTGCCTCAACTATGAGTTGATACTGCTCATCTCTCTCCCTTCTTCTCTTTCTAAAGAAAAAAAAAGACAGAGAAGAATTAGAAGGTATCTATTCAGATATTAACATTGATTATGAAACCACGGTGTAGAACACAGATGTGCTGGTGCGGTGTCAGAATCCTAGACAACTGAAGAGAATGGAAAGCCAGAGACAGGTCCACATATGTCAAGACATTTGAATAATGACCGAAATATACTTCACATAAGTAGGGAAAAGAGAGAACAATGGAATATGGTGTCATGACAATCACCCATATTAGAGAAAGATAAATTCAGATTTCCAACCTCAAAAACACTAGGCATCTTTTAATTATCCAACCCTTCCTGAGATAAGAACAAAAACTCCGGAAAATATACAAAAACAATGATGTGTAAGCAAAGGAGGGTAACAAAGACAAAACAAAAACATCCTGCAAGATCCTGGAAGGCAGCTGACACTTGGAAGAAGGCAAAGGGAACGGAGTGAACCACCTATCCTTCTGGGAGTTGGCTTGAGGGTAAGCCATGGTGAAACAGAAGTTGAAAAACTGGCATATTATGACACCATTCTTTATTATTTAAAAAAATAATACGGCCCTGGCTTGTTGGCTCAGTGGTAGAGTGTTGGCCCAGTGTACCACCAGAAATTCCAGGTTCAATTCTACTCAGGGCACACAGGAGAAGAGACCATCTGTCTCTCTACCCCTCCCCCACCCTGTTCTCTCTCTCTTTTCCTCTCCTGCAGCTATGGCTCGAATGGTTTGAGCAAGCTGGCCCGGGCGCTAAGGATGGCTCTATGGTCTTGCCTCAGGAGCTGAAATAGTTCGGTTGCTGAGCCTAAGGCCAGTGGCCACTGCCATGGCCATGCACATGCAGGTTCACATTGGATTTGAGCAGACAGCAAAGGAACAGTGGAGCCAGCAAATGGTGGCCCACTCCGTTTATTAAAGTCTCATAACGGCAGATGAGCAAATGGGCAGGGAAGACTCACTCAGAGCTCCCAAAGCCCCAACTCATTCTCCGGACTCTCCCAGATTCACCGGTCCCCACTAGCCTCAGCACCTCCAGCCAAACAGGCCGGGTCAAAATCTCAGGGCTCCCAAGCCCCTTAGCACTCCTCTCTCTCTCTCTGAACTCTCTCTCCACTCCCCAGCGAAACAAGCTGGGGAAAAAAAACCCTGCAAACAATGATCTCTCCCAAGCAGGAAAGCAATTCGCAATTTGCAATCTGTTGCCCTGAGGGCAAGCACCAGGAGCCTTCTACAGACTACACACACATGGTGCAAGATACAAGTGAAAAACCTAAACACTTGTTTACCCAATATTCCACCCCTTTTGTTTGATTCACAGTCTACACCACAGGTATCCCTGTGCAAGGAATGAGGTACCTTACATAAACAGACTACAGCAACAGCACAAATTATACAATTATAACAATGATAAAGGTGCCCTTCACAATGTCTCCTTGAGCACTCTGCCCAAGGCACAAAATGGAGGCCCATCTTTGGCCCCCTACTCCACAGTAGGTGGGAAGGTATGTATAGTCCAGGGCTATGTTCATGGAAACCTCAAACTGTCCTTGGTGTGTCTCTTCAACTGGATGAGATCAGCTTTCCAGTGCAGGAGGGCATCCAACGGAGCACATCCCCCCCCCCCCCCCATCAGGGTCTCTCATACTGTCCAAAGTGGCATGTCCATCCTACAAGGGAGCCGGTGCCCCTCTGGTTGCAGTCCAAGAGTCAGTCTACAATAGCCCAGCTGTCTGTGAAATCACCAAGGTAAAGGTCCATTACAGGCAGCTAGGTTCACATAGGGCCTCAGGCCTCCCCCTCATCCCTGCCGTCAGGGAAGCTCTGAAGATGCTGCCACAAGGAGGAGCATGTGGCAACAGTGATCAACCTCTCCATCTCTGCTCCAGAGAGCATGATACCATCCACCCCATGTCCCACAATTGTAGCAAGCCTACCAGGGGCTTAGTAGGTATTCTTTGCTGCTGGATTTTTACCTTCTGGAGTCTGCAGACGGCAGTTTCAGCCCGAGTCTCCTCATCCACAGAAGAGAAGCTGGAAACGCCTGCTCCCACCGACTCAGAGCCACTCCACTGGCACTGCTCCATCTTCAGGACAAGCTGAACCCATAGTTGTTCCTCCAACAACTGCCACTGCCAATGTTCAACTTCCAGGGCAAACTGCAACTTGCAAACCTGTAAATCACTCCAGTTCCAGGCACCACGGGTGCTCAGCAGCTGTCGACTGAATCAGCCTCCTTCTCCAGCACTCTTTCCAGTTCAAGCAGTGGCTGTTTCCTAGCCTTTAGCCTGACCTGCAGTTCTCAGATCTGCAGCTCTTTTTCCAGTGACTATTCCAGCTTGATCCATTGTGGCTGCTCAGTTGACAGCGCATTCTGAAACTCTAGACCTTGGGTGGCCTCTCGCAAGGCTGTAAAAAACAGCCAGCCCACAGTCTCCAAAAGGACAGCCATGGGGAACCATACACTGGGAAGAAATGACCCTCAAGGGTGTTGGTGGCTCCATACCAATCTGATTCAAATGCTGCTCGCTGTGCCAGATGTAAGGCCAGTGGCCACCACCATGGCCATGCACATGCAGGTTCACATTGGATTTGAGCAGATGGATGGTAAAGGAACAGTGGAGCCAGAAAATGGTGGACCATTCCATTTATTAAAGTCTCGTAACGGCAGATGAGCAAACAGGCAGGGAAGACCGCTTCCTTCTAACTCAGGGCTCCCAAAGCCCCGACTCATTCTCTGAACTCTCCCATATTCACAGGCCCCCACCAGCCTCAGCACCCCCAACCAAACAGGCTGGGCTGAAATCTCAGGGCTCCTACGCCCCTCAGCACTCTCTCTCTCTCTCTCTCTCTCTCTCTCTCTCTCTGGACTTTCTCTCCACTCCCCAGAAAAACAGGGTGGGAGAAAAAACTCCTTCAAACAATAACAAACAATAGCCCTTCCCCACGCAGCAAGCAGTCCACAATTTGTAATCTGCTGAATATAAGCAAGCAAAACTAAACACTTGTTTACCCAACACTGAACAATGGAGCAGGGGCCCCAGATGGGCAGAGCATCACTGTGTAAAGGGCTTGCCTGGTGGATCCTGGTTGGGACACATGCATGAGTCTATCCCTCTGTCTGCCTGTCTCCCTGCCCCCCTATCACTCACTTAAAAAAAATAATAATAATGTATGTGTTTATGGATATGCACGAGAATACAGTGACTTCAGAACAATGGTGAACTCTGGACAAGAGGGAAAAGGATGAGTAAAGCAGGTGAATTTATAATTTTATTCTTTTTATATAAAATGAGAGGCATCAAGGCAAAAAGAACAAAAACTCAACATCAATAAATCTGGGTAGTAGATATACAGATGACCATTACATTGCATTCTGACTGACTAATGAGAAGAGTTTGAAATGTGGGCCATTTGAAGTTATTTTATTTTTTAAAGATCCAAACAACATAAAGTGGTTTGGGAGGCAGGGAGAGGAGGTGGTTGGTATGGGTGAGCTGGGAGAAGCCAGCCTGCAGTCTGGGATCAGAGCCCTGGGACCTGGTTCAGGAGCCAGCTGAATCCAGTCCTGGAAACCTGGTCAATGTCAAAGAGGCTTATTGGGTCAGGGTTGAGGGAGAGTACCACTTATAAATCCCACCAGCATCCAGATTGATGATAAATGAAAGTCTCAAGTCATTTCAAATTGTCTTATTTCATTTATAGTCCTTGGGCCTCTGCAGTGCCATCTCAGCTTTATATCAGTAGATTCACCAAGTCCGCTGAGGATGAAGACCAGGCTGTGTCTCAGAGTGTGTGTGAGGGGGGTGGGTGGTTGCTGGTAGAGGACAGCATGCGTGAGGTGAGCTGGCATCCTAGTGGGAGACACCAAGTAAGAGTTTGTGTTTCACACGATTCATCTCTGCATCATATGCACAGACACTCTGTGCCCCATACTGTATACTGTCTCATCCTTCACCTCAAAGTAGGACAGAAAATAAACTAGAGATTGTGATGGTGACTTCTCAGAAATGACCCCTAATTTGTTCAGCCACAGCTGGGTGATTGTTGTCTGCTGACCAGCAGAAATGGTCTATTAGATTCTGCATCACTAAAACGCAGAATAAGAATGACCAGAACTGCAAGTGTCCTGCATCTCATAAAACGCAGGCTTACCCCACACGTGATTTGTCCCGCTACACCCCCAACAGTGACTAGCCCAGCTGCTGAGGAGTAGTTTGGGGGAAATTGAAGAGATTGAAAAGACATCCTACCCTTAAGAAATATGCTGTTTGCCAAAAACAAAAAACCTTCTATCAAAACTGCAGAGAAAGTTTAAGAGGACACAAGAGTTGAGTGTCCACATCATTTCTTGAACCTTAGGATGGGCAGGCAGCTGGAAGCTGGCTGGGAGGCATGGGGCTGTCTATATGGGGTAAGGGAGATCTCTCTGCATGGGAGGAGGGGTCTCTACAGCTGGCCACCTCTCCAGGGTGGCTGCTCAGAGAATGCTGGCCGGTTTGTGCTAAAGGTGCCCTGTGGATATGTGCTGGGTTAGCCACAGCAAATCTCTCTTGGTGACCCTTTTTGTATTCACCATTACTTCAGTGTTTCAAAAGATGTTTTTTTTTCCCTGCTGTAATGGATTCCCCTCATCAAGAATTTAACCCACCAGGGAATTGAAAGCAAAGTGTGAGATTGCAAAGAATGTCAACATCCAAAGGCAAGCACCTCCCTCCCTGGCCAGTGCCTCCCAGAGCTCTTAATTGTAAAGGTGCCCCATGAGCTCAAGACTCATAATAGCCCTGTTTTGCATGTCAAATGGCAAGAAGCTAAATACCAAAGTTCATTAATAGATTATTCATACATGCATAACGCTCAAGTGATATCTTGCTTCTAAATGTCTTCAGGGGTTTTACCCAAAGTGATATTTGTTAAACTCCTACAGGCGGAAGGGAAACATTATTGAACAAAGAACAATCAGTCAATAGTTCCTAAACATTCATTGTGTGCACAGGCTTCAGCCCAGGTGCTGGGAGGTTGTAGAGGGAGAAGATGACGTGGTCACACCGTTTTTAAAAGAAAGCTGTGGTCATGGAGGGAACCTCATAACCTCCAACTCATCTTCCCTGTGGAATCCAGGAGACATTCCTGCTGCATAGCTCTAGTGGATAAACCGTTAAGGTAAGAAGGTGAATATGCTAATTTCAAGAATAAATTTACAAATAAACACACAGTCCTGTGAGAGGGAGAACGCTGTGAGCACTGGTGCCTTGATGTTCACACAGCACTCTTGTAACAGAGAAAATCTTAAAGGAACAGGACACTCTGAATTGAGCTAGATGGAAGTGATGTTACTGAGTCAATGGGGAGGGGTTGCCCAAAACGTGAGAAACAATAAATGAACGAAGATAGGAGAATGTGCCTCTCTCGGGGGCATTGGGACAGAACAAGACTGTCCTGAGACTAGGAGCATATGCTGTGGAGGAGACCATGGATAGCCCGCAGGCAGGAGGGTCCCCAGTACTTGGTTTCTAGATGGAAGCTGCTTAAGGACAAAGCACAATGGCCATGACCTGTCCTTCACCTTCATCCTGTTGTATTGTGGGGAGGTTGAGATAGGATGGTCCATAGAGTCTACAGACAGAAGATGGGATCCAATCGTGATGCCCCATGGTGGGTGTGGTGCTTCAGCAGAGATGCACGGGGCAGCCTGGTGGGTAAAACACCAACGTCATGCTAGTCATGGTGCAGTTGCCATAGTTACAGTAGATCCACACATAAAAACTGCTTTATTACAGTTGTGATGATCTTGAGATGCAAACTCTTAAAATAGTCTCAGTCCTTCGTGACTCCGTTTGGCTTGACGTGGTCTGAGGCAGTGGTCCCCAACCTTTTTTTGGACCACGGACCGGCTTAATGTCAGAAAATATTTTCATAGACTGGCCTTTAGGGTGGGACGGATAAATGTATCACGTGACCGAGACAAGCGTCAAGGGTGAGTCTTAGACGGATGTAACAGAAGGAATCTGGACATTTTAAAAAAATAAAACATCATTCAGACTTAAATATAAATAAAACGGAAATAATGTAAGTTATTCTTTCTCTGCGGACCAGTACCAAATGGCCCACGGACCTGTACCGGTTCGCGGCCCGAGGGTTGGGGACCACTGGTCTAAGGTGCTGCCCAGCCCTCTAGACTGCCTTCCACACTGGGTTACATGCCTAGAGCAGCTGCCCAGTCCTGAGGCAGAGCCTTGGCTTCACACACCCTCCCACGTCTTCTCCTGAGCCACCTGTTTACTGGACGCTGCTGTCTGTTCTGCTCCCTGGTACCTCAACTGCTGGAGGATGGATGTCCTTGTGGTGGGGTGATTGTAGTCAAGGGATGGGTCAATTAAGAGCATAAAAATGCTGACGCTGGCCAGAAGCGCACAGAGGAATTTATAACTCAGTGCTGCACCCTGGCGCAGAAATTACTTATTATTAGACAAGTTGCATGGTTCCAGCCAAGTGCCTAAGAGCTATTGAATCAATAGAAAACCATCAGCAACGGAGGCTGAACACTTTCTACTTCTACACATTTATAGACCCCTGGTGAAACAAACCGGGGCAGATGGGCAAGCACCCTGCGCTGGCTTTATTGGCTGTAATGAGGATCATCTGGGTCATAATTCAATACACTCAAGTGCAAGGTACGTTTTGCAGAACAACATAGCCATAAAGCAAAAAAGTTCAGAGATTTTGGAGCTAATAAACAATTCTTGGGATGCTTGCCTTGGCAGCACATCTACTAAAAATGGGAGTGATACAGAGGACTACTCCTGGGATTAATATGGGGTTCAAGAGTGATAAGGGGTGTAAGCTGGCAGGGGGCAATGGTTCCCAAGCCTTTTGACTGTGAACACTTTTCACAGTAAAAAAAAAAAAAATTGAATCCCAAACTCTTTTTGGGAACTACAAAAATAATTTATAGTAATTTTGTGTTATAAAATAAGGTAAATTGATATAAAAGTATTTTGTTTTGGATAAGTATTTCATTAAAAATGCAATAATTGATACAATAATCACTTCTTTAACATTGTTTTTACTTTCTGGAGAGAGGTTGATTTGTCTATGAGATTCTAAAATAGAGTCATCAGATAACTTATCTGTTGAAGATCTGACAATAAATTTTCAGTGTGATTACTTTTATTATTTTTCTCCTTGTTAGCTCTCTGTGTTTCTTGACCAGTATTCCTTTTGCTTTCTGCTTTTAACCAAGAGTCATTATAATTAAAAAAAATAAGTCACTATATTGTTAAAAATGTAAAACTTTAAAACACTCATGATCAGAAGTGGTTTAACTACTAAGACGCTGAGGCAAGAGTGGGGGACGTAAACCTGGAAGCCACAATTCACAGGAAACACCTCTGTGCTGACAAAGGGCGAGGCAGAGGTTCATACTTTATAAACTGGGTACAGGCAGGAAAACGTACACAAAACACAGCTGATATGTATTGGGAAACAGGCTGTGTCTGTGGGGAACCATTTCAGCTGTAAGAGGATCATGGGAACAAAAGGATCAGGAAGAAAATAGGGATTTAAACAATATAAGCGATAAGGCAGATCTTACGGACATATATGTGTCGAATTTTAAGTTCTGATGAATTCTTCCTAGGTGCACATGAAATGAAATATTCACAGCATTTAAGCATATATTTACTCACACACACACAAAAAAAAACGCATTACATATCACAAAGCATAAATGTTACAATCACCCTAGGATCTAATACTACAAAATCAGAAAATCACAACATTTCAACATTTTTGAAAGGTTCTTACACATGGAAAATTTAAATATCTTTTATTAAACATTTGTGGGTAAAAGATAAACTATAAGTCAAAATTATAGAACTTTAAAATCATGATAATAAAAAGCACATTTTTAAATCTATGAAGAAAGCTGGGAAAAAATAGGAACGTAAGCCAAAATAACACAACAGTAAAGAAGTTAACAAAGTTGTTTAGAGAGAAATAGTAAAGTTAAGTAATGAATAAAAATCTTACTTAAAAAAAAACTTAAAATATGCGCAAAACACTAGCCAAGCTAAACAAAAATATAAATAAATAAATACACAAAATAGAAATTGACCAAGTCACTATTGAAATGAAGAAAACTTCAAAAATTATAAAAGGCTGTTCTGAATAACTATGTAACTAATTTTTGAAAATTTGGGTGGTATAGATAAGTTTTTAGGAAAACCACAATTTACCAAAAAGTTTTCCATAGAGACATGAAACTCAAATAAAACATAGAAGAAATAGAGGACATTATCAGGGAGCAAATCTGTAACACTCTCTATGCCCACCCACATGGTCTCACAGGGAAATTGTAACAATGCCAAAAATACCAAATCATCCCAACGCCATATAATTGTTCCAGAGGGGGAAAAAACAAAGGAAAAGTGTCGCGGTCCAGCCACGACAAGTCTGTTATGGGGTCCTCGAACGGGAAAAGGTATGGAATTAAATAAATGATAGACAGAAAATTAAAGATATATACATAAAGATGGGTTCGGGAGGACCATACGGCGAGTAGTCTCTACTGCTCCTAAACCGATGCAATGGCCGCCCCCAGAAGCTCATCTGTCTTTATTCAGGGAAAAAACATGGTCCATTAGCAATTCAGTTGTTTCCAAGACAACTCAAAGACAACCCTCACCATACCATTTAGATCTAACTTTACACCAATAAGAAACTAGCTTCCAGTCTCCTCCGGAAAACATGGGTGGGTCAAGCAATAATCAGGTATAGCTCTTTGTTAACTGGGCAGGTGAGATGGGTGGTTAGGCCCAGCACCTGTCCCCTGGATATAAAAACACCCTGTTTATATTTCGGTCCCCAACAGAAAAGACCCAAATTCATGCTGAAAATTTAATTCAAAATGTGTTAAAAATTCAAAATGTAAGAGTTAAAGCTGTAAAGTCTGGAAGAAAATATAATAGAAAATCTTTGTGGCTTTAGGAATCATAGAAAAACTGGGAACATTTGACTTCATCCGCATAAAAGCACTTGCTCTTTCAAAGATGCTGTTCAGGAAATGAAAGGCAAGTCATAGACTGAAAGAAAATATCTGCGCAACACATATCCAATAAAGGTCTTGTATTCAGAATAGATAAAGAGCTCTTACAACTCAATACAGAGGGGAAAAAACCCCTGATTAAAACATGTGAAATCTTTGAACTCTTTACCAGAGAAGATGTAAGCAAAAAAAAAGTTCATAAAAAGATACATAATATCATTTGTTACCGGGGAAATGCAAATTAGAGTGAAAAATAGCTACCATATCACATACACCAGCATGGCTAATAACATCAAGTGTTGGACAGGATGTGAGGAGCAACTGAGTTCTCAAGCTTTGTTGGTGAAAAGGCAAAAGGGTACAACCACTGTGAAAAACAGACAGATTCTTATAAACTTGAATATAATAAAATACCACCCAGCAATCTTGCTGATATTTACTAAGAGAAAGGTATCTACCCAAGTCCACTCAAGACTTACACACAATTGTTCATAACAGCTTTACTCATAATAGTAAAGAGTTGGAAATCACCCACATGTCCATCATCTGATGAATGGTAGACTCATCATGAAATACCCCTAATCACAGAATACTTACTCAGCAAGGAAAAGGAGTAAAGGACCTGGATGGATCTCACAGCAGTGTGCAAAAGACCACACACACACACTGTGAGTCTATAAAATTCCAGAGGAGGCAACACTACACTGAAGGAAAGCAGAGCATTGGTCTCCTGGGGCCGGAGGACGGAGGAGGGTATTGACTACAAAGAACATTAGGAAACTTGGGGGGGGGGGGGGCTGTATACATTTTCCAAAACTTGCTGAATTATTTACTTTAAATAGGCAATTATTATTGTCTTGAATTATACCTCAATAAAGCTAATTTTAAAAACCCCTCACCATTATCAGTGTTTCTATTGTGAAGACAATAACTGATTAATGAAAGGGAATTCTATGACTGAATTGTGTTGCCATTACCCTCAAATTCATATGCAGAAGCCCTACCCTCAGTGTGGCTGTACTTGGAGATGGGGCCTTTATGGGCATAAGCTTAAATGAGGTCATAAGGGTAGGATCATGATCTGATAGGATGAATGCTCTTGTAAGAAGAGGAGGAGAGAAGATCTCTCTTTTTTCTTTCCATGTGCATGAGTCCTCCATGTGAGGACAGAGGGGAGGTGGTTGTCTTCAAGCCAGGAAAAGAGTGGTCTCTAACCCACAGGTGCAACATTTAACTCAGAATCTCTACTTTTTGACCCCTATTAATAAAGTCAGCTTGATCCTACTTTATCAGTTTAGCAACTTAACAATAGTTAGTGAGATCCATCTCCTGACACTAAGAAGGTATACCTAGACACCAAATCTTTGTTGCCTGGGGTACCCAATGGGGCAGGCGAAGGCTATAGAATTCTGTACTTATGTTGGCCAGTAGAGGGCACTGGAGGACAGGCAGCCATGTGAGCATCCTTAGGTTCTTTATGGGGGAAAACACCTTAAGATTCATTAGCCATGGGTTCCAAATGGGACAAATACAAGAGTCCTTCCTTTCTCAAAGCCACATTTCTCACTGTGGGAAATTAAGGTTGAATTGAACACTTAAGGATCACAGGAAATAAATATGAAAGCTGTCACCTATGGACTATTGTGGAAACCTGGTCACCCAGCCCTGGACCCATGGCATTATGAGCACATCTGTGTCTGAGCTTTCAGGGAGGCCAGGCTGGGCTGGAACTGCAGTCAGACATGATGGGACCAGGGGCCATGGAATGAAGCGTCTGCTCTGTTCCCAGTCCATCAGGGTTGCAGGGAAGCTGAGGAAACTCCCAGGGATGTCCTGGGACATCCCACCACTGTGACCACACATGCTGGCAAGCCTTAAGGAAGAGGCAGAGGTTGTGAAAAAGGAAGGCACAAAGGCCTGACAAAGCCCCTACCAGCCAGGGCAGACTCCCAGGGCTTTCCTGATGAGGTGGCAACCTCAGCATTCCAGCCTGCGATGGGGACCGCTGGCCACAAGGACCACAGCATTAGCCAGGGCCACAGAAGAACCCTGGTGGGAAGACTTGGCCCAGGTTGACCTTCCTGCATGAGTGAGTGGGATTCTAGAGGGCTGATGGGTACTGAGACAAATGAGACCACGGTGTCATCCTGATTAGTGGGGCCTGGACTATTGGGAAGTGTATGCATTAATAACAGCAACTAGCATTGCGTTCTCATTAAGCACTTGCTATGTGCCTGCCACTATTCTAAGCACATCTCATGAATTAACTCATTGAATCCTGTTAAAAGCTTATAAGGAAAGGTGCTATTCACACTCTCACCTTGCATATAAGTAAAACAAGGCACAGTACATCTAATTAACTTGCCAAGTTTGCACAGGTAGGAGATGATTGATCCTGAAGTTGCTATGCAGTATAAGTGTAATGTGTCTATTTTGAAGATGTGATACATATGATATTATTGCTATGCCATGATTCCATGGGGTCCCATAGAGGTTCAGATGGAGCTGTGGCCTTTCTGCCTCCTTCTTTAGGCAAAAAGGGGTGTCCACAGAGGGACTGCTCTCCTGAACCTCAAAGCAACAGCTAGGAGTATTTATGTGTATGTACTACATCTCCCAAATACATATAATGAAACTATACTACCTATAATGAGCAGACGGTAGCTTCTCATCACTCATGGACTCCCTATTTGAAAATTTACCCGCTTGCTAAAATGTATAATATTTTTAACTCCAGTGTCAATACTCCCCGTGCTGCTGTGGTCATTAGCTGATGTGCGAATGCCTGGAAATGCCAGTGAAAACACGTGGTTCACCAGGAACGTTCCCAGCTGAGGTCCAACAAGGTGACCTTCTGTCTTTCTGCTTCTGCTCTCAGACTGTCTTTTCATGGCCTGTTTAGTATCTCCTTTTTTTTTTTTTTTGGCATTTTTGTGCTTTTTGATGGTGATCTTTGCTGTATAATTGGTCCCAAGCATAGTGGGCCAGGGTTGTCCAGCATCCTAAGATCAAGAAGGCTATGACGCTGTTCCAAGAGACGCAGGGAGCCAGACCAACTTCCGTCAGAAGTGAGTGGCGGTGCTGCTTGCTGTGAGCTCAATGAATGTGCAATGAATGTAATGAGTACATGTATAGGACCCACCGCATCTGGATGCAGTCAGACTGGCCTTACATGTAGTATGTGGAAGGAACTTCTACACACAGACCACAGGGTGACCCTGTTTGGTGTCAGGACAAGAGGAGCAGACTCTGCCCGACACCCTGGAAGGTGCCTCATTGATTGGGCCCACTAGGCAACAGTACCTCACAAACATTAATTTTAATTCCCACTACATCTGGCTAGAGATGTAAGTATTACCAGTTTACATGCGAACACCTGAAAATGTGAGATAAGAGAAGCTCCCCAATAATACACAGCTGGGATACCAACCCACATGTGCGCTGTGATGTCCACTCTGCCAATGGGCTGGCCAGTCCCCTCTCCTGTGATTGCTTGTCAAAGCACCTTCATCACCCAAACTGGCTGGCAAGGGCCTAGAACCTAACAAGCCAGGAGACCAGGACATTGGGAGTGCGGTCCCCCTGCTCCCAACTGACCCTCCGCACCAAGCTTCCCCTCCTCCCCCATCAGCAGGGTGCCTGCAGAGCCCAGTGTGACTGTGGGTGCCTCTGGAGGGAGAGGGGATGGAGGGAGAGCACAGCAGAGACTGGCAGAAGAGATGGAACATAATTAATCACAGGAGGAAAAGGAGGGGAAGCGAAGAGATAGAAGAAGACAGAGAGGGACAAAGAAATGTTTGTTTTTCTGATGGGAGAGGGTTCGCATGTCACCAATCATTGCTCTAGGGGCAACAAGGACCCTTTGGTGTGGTCCATCTAAAGTAGTAGGAGGAAGGACAGCACAACCCAAGCCACGCTGGGATGCCACACTGTCACCAATGGCGTTGGGGCAGCAGGAGTTACAATATCGGAAAGGGATGAAAATGTCCTAAGGACGCCCAAGCCCTTAGCAAACCACCAAAAATGCATGACTCCACACTCAGTCATCAGAATGGCAATGCAGGAATCAGCTCAGAAATTAGGGTGTTCATGCCTCGAAGAGAATCTTAAGGGGGAAGAGGCACGAAGGTGAGACGTGAGAAGAGAATTTTGAGAAAATGCCTTCAGTGTGGGCAGAGAGTCCTGCCAAGTGGCATGCACTCAGCCTGAGAACAAGAGGTCTGTGGACCAGAAAATGCCCAAGCATGGCACGAAACCAGGAGCTCCCACCAAACCCAGCAGATGAGACTGCCAAGTGCCAATTCTGGTAACAGAACCTGCAGATTTTCAGTCCTGGGGTGTTGGAAGGAATAATTCATGTGGCCCCTGGAGAGTGACTTGGCTTTGCTTCGGGTGTGGCCAGCCTGGCTGACTGGAAACATGTAAACTACTCATGTGGACAAACCTGAGAGGGACCTGACATCTTGTGATAAACAAATTCACAAATGCCTGTGCCTGTCTCCACTGGCCATTTGTCTCCGATGTCTGAGACCCCATGTTCCAACAATAGCCGTTTGTTTATTAAATGTGTTGTGAGCAAGATAAACGTATGGCGGTGACTTGGGCTGCATGTAACCTCCTTCTGAAGATAGGAGTCCTGAGAGGAGATGAGGGCTGGGGGGAGTCCCTTCTAGAAGAAACATTTTTCAAAATCCCCACCTTCCGACGCAAATTCAGTGTCACTGGTTCTCCCCACTCAGGAAGGAGAAAACTTGGATTTCAAAGGCGGTAACAGAGTGACACATGCTAAGCCAGTGGACTCCGGCTGGAGGAGGCGTCAGGAGGAGGGAGAAGCTACAGACGGACTGGCCTGGTGTCCTCCATGCTGCACCCCCACCCTGACCTAAAGGATTCCAGGACCCTTTCATGTAGACACATAAATGACCTGCCCTGCAGCTACCTTCCCACAGGTGGCCAAGCCTCAGTGTGAGCTGCAGCCTAACTAACATCCACCTGCTCCAGGCGAGGAGGGCACACGAGGAAGCAAACTACTGGGAGCATCTGGGGCTAACCCAGCCGAGCCCCTTCCCTCCATTCAAAAGCAGGAGGTCTGTGATGCATTTGGTAAAAGTAACGTGATTTTGTAATTGCAAACTAAAATTGCATGCTACTGCAAGAGATTTTAGGGCTAAAGTCGTTTGAGTATGTATGCAAATGATCAGACATAAGAGTTAGAAAGTGAGATAGATTCTGAAATTCACTTACACACAATACTTTATTGCCTCCAGAGTCACTGAGAACACACACACACACACACACACACACACACACACACACACACACAATCTCCACCTCAGTGTCAACGAAGCCAAAATAACATTTAGCAAATTTTAAGGGTTTTCTTTATTTGAAGACACTGAATGTTGACAAAAAGTGATTAAGAAAACCCAGGAATACAGGAAACACAAAATATGAAACTGATAAGCCGGTGAGTACTCTTGTTTTGTGTCACAACATCCAAGAGCTGGTGAGTCCTCTGAAGCCAGTGCCCTTAATAGTGACAGTCTGGAAATTGAAAATGCAAGACAGTTGAGGGGTGGCCAGGGGGCCGAGAGCCCTGAGCTAAGGGTGCTGTGGGTCACGTGGCAGCCGGCTTCTTGCTCAGCAGTGCCCACTGAAGAAGGAGCTCCCCTGCCGGGAAAAACGCCCAGGGCTGGGGTACCCTCTGGGGAGCCATTTCCCCCAAACAACTGGCCATTTTCCAGATAGACCCTTGGGTCACACTTGGAAATTTCTGAACTCTTCAAGGATCAGTGCCTTCCCCCCATTTTGGGAGAAATGCCTGCTTTTCCTTTATCTTGCCAAACTCCATGTCAGGAGACACATTATGGGAAAAGGGGTGGGACCCTTCTGGACTGGCACTGAAGCAAGATACTATGGGCAGAACCTGTCATGCAGGGTCACCTTTGAGTGGACAGTGAGGTCCACAAGGAAAGGGGCCACATCTGCTCTGTTCTAGGCCTTGTCTTCTGTACCCAACACAAAGATGGCATTGAGTAACATCCAAAAATGGTGACTGAACTGCAGTAAAATGGGCAAGTACACCAAAATGGGCCTAGATTCAGGGGCGTGGCAGAAAAGTGACATGCTTTCTTAACGTCAAGCCGTCTTAATGACACGTGGTGCTGTGTGGCTTTAAATTTATCTAAAAGAAGCAGCCATCATTGAAAACATTCTAGCATTGCCTTCAGAGCTGGTTGCCAGTAAAGGCAGGCTTGCCTATCAGTATATTTGTTGGGTTCAGGAGCCCTGGCCCCCCGTGGCACTCAGGCATGAAGTCCCCCTGAGGACCCTCCATCCCCAGCCAGCTCCCACTTTCTCCGAGAAACCCTCCGAGTCCAGGCACCAGGTGGGGGGGGGGTGTTCTCAGCGACACTACCTTGCACAGGGAGCGGGAAGAAACACCAGGGCACTTCAGGGATGTTGTTGGAAAAGCAGCACTTTCGAGATGCGCACTCCTCAGGGCTGATGCCCGGGTAGCCACAGTCCTTCCGGGATGACACTTCCATGACACAGCCATCTGACTCTGGTCACCGGCACCAGGTTTAGGAGAGAAACAGCAGAGACACAGTTAGGCCCACTACAGTCACCTAGAAACTTCCATCCCCATCTTCTTCCGAGAGCCCCCTGGATTTATTGGTGAGATGGGTCATGAGGAACTTCTGGGCCAGAAACACCCAAGAACCATCTGTGTGCATGTTGGCCCCAGCGACTGGGCACCCCTTCCTCCCCACAGATATCACATGTCAGAAGACCTAAAGCACCTGGGCCTCAAGAAGGTCCTTTTCTCTCTCTGGACTCGATAGTCCACCTCCGTAAAATAGGGTGGCCCGCCCCACCAGGATGAGAAAAGCCTGGCAAATGCCCTCTAAGGTTGTAAAAGTTTTTATTTCTTCATTTAAAAAAAAAAGGTTATAAGCATTTGGCCGCAGTATTAAAACCCAACAGCACTTCCTCTCGAGGGAGGGCCCTGGCCGACACCCAGCCTCAGAGCCCCAGGACCTCCAGTGCAGTCCCGGGGAGTGTGGATGAGCAGGGCCGTGGGGCCGTCCCAGACACCCCGGCGTGCTCCGCACACGCAGCTTCCTTTTCTGCCTGCCTTGGAAGTAATGACTTTCTGTCTTGATTCAATGCACTGACATAAAGCTCGCCCTCAGAAGGTAATCCTAAAAATCTTCATTTTCTTAATACTTGAGGTCTGTGAGCAGTCCTGTTAATAATGTCCTATGAAAGGAGATATTTAGTAGAAGCTCCTTCAAGGGTCATGCTTTTACAGGTGGGAAAGGCCTGAGAGTTGTTTTTTCTTCAAATACTGTACAGAAAACAGGTTCTGTAAATACATGAGTTCCCACTCATATCTGCCAAAAGGGACAAAGAGCTGGCGCTTGGGGCTCCAGGTGTGGACATCGCTAAGGAGAGCATGTTCTCTTCCCTTTGGAGGCCTTGGGCACCTGCCCCTAAGCACCATTAGCCAGGTCCTGGGCTGCCGGCCAAAGGCACAGGAGGAGGGTCCAGCCCTCTTGCAGGTTACCTTGCTTTGGGAGCGGGTGGAAGCACCAGGGCACTCCGGGAACGCTGGTGTCAAAGCAGCATCCGGCTGCAAAGCACTGGTCGCTGGAGATGCCAGGGAAGCCGCAGTTCTTCCTGCTCTGGGGGCTCATCCGGGAGCACTGGCAGGGGGCTGTGGAGAGACCTCGGTCAAAGCCTGCCCCACTGCCCTGCTCTCGGGGGCACGCTCAGGGCACCATTGGGGTCCACACAGAAATGCAAAACCTTATCTCACCTGCATTTGACAGGGCTTTGCTGAAATTATCTTACTAGTAAAAATATATATACAGTATATAAAAAAATAAAATAACCTTCTGGAAAGAGGTGGACAGTGGACCCAGGTCAAGGTCAAGATGAAAAGTAATCAAGTCTGGACCTCAAGGAGCCCCTAGGGGGCCTCCGGATTGATCGTCTCCTCAGGCAGGGCCCTCAACACCTGAGGTCATCCCGACCTTGTCCTGGAGAGAGGCCTTTCTCAGAGGTCTCACAGAACCCCAAGGGTCCCCCCTGCACAGCAGGAGAGCATGTGTGAAAGTGAAGGGGGGAGGGGACTGGCTGTGTGGCTCACACCACAGACCCTGGGGTGCCTTTCCACTACCTTCTTTCCTCAGGTTAACTCCTCATTCCACCCTTTCTCTTGAGAGAAATAAACAAGAACAAAGGCCCACCAAGGGGAACTTACAGACCCCCCGCTATATTGGGGGCACTAGAAGGTTCTCTGAGCTCGCTGGCCCAAGTGCTCCACTGCCCAGTTGTGAATAGGGAGCCACAGAGGGGCACTCGGGGGCCTTCACTTACAAGGTTTCTCGGCCCCTGCCACGGTGCACAGACCCAGGACGAGGACCGCTGCCAGGAGCCGGGCACCTGCCATGTCCAAGCTCAGCTGCACCCCAGGACCGCTTGCAGAATGCAGGGTTCCCATGCCAGAGGTGCTTTATCATTTTCCCTCTGTTTGCTCAGCAAACGGAAATAACCTTTCTCTCTCACCCCTGGCACCAACCCTTTGGAGCCTTTGTTAGGAAAAGGGGCTGAGGTAGCTCAGCCGGGAGACAGGGCTGCACAGGCGAGGCTTCCGGGCCAGGTGCCCTGCTCCCTGGGCACCAGTGAGGCCTCCCATGCTGGCGCTGGGAGCCGGGTCGTTCCAGGATGCCAACGTGGAAAACTGGTCACATGTATGTCTGGAGCAGGGCACTCACAGGGTCACACCCAGGAAGGGATAAGCCATGCTTTTTCCAGATAAAGTAAGTGGTTAGCAAAGGAATTAAAAATATATATATTGGGCCCAAGGCTATTGGGAAAAATGACCAGGTTACTTGTCAGCAGAGAGAAGGCCTCCTCCAGGAGTGGGAGGATCTCTGAGGAGAGCAGGAGACCCCTTCCTCCAGGGCTGCACAGTTATGGGGTCTCCTGGCTCCTTGCTGGCATCTCTTTTCTGTGCGTCCTTGGAAGGGGGCTGCTGTCCATAGAGATGGGTCTAACCAGGTGACAGGAGAAACCTGGATAAATGTAAAAATAAGTCTATTTCAGCAATGCTCTGAAATTCCTCATTTCATCTTCACAGGAGCTCTCTGCACTCCTTAAGAAAATGGCACCTGCAAAAAAAAAAAAAGAAAAAGAAAAAGAAATGGCACCTACAAACTGACTGTGCCAGGGGTGTGATGTTCTGGGTAAGGGAGTCTGTGGATGGGACAGAAAGAGAGAGGAGAAAAGTCAGAGGGAAGACACCCCAACAGAAAAAGAGGAAAGATATGGTGGGAGGCCAAAAGGGGATCATTAAATCCCTCTCACCCCACCCCCCATAGGAATCACAAAGAGTCGTCAATCTATAAATCATCAGTTGAGCAGCCAGGGGCCCAAAGGTGTATGAAATCCAAAACCCAAGGACCTCAGGTCTAGACAGCAAGCCTCATCCTCCAGGGCTTCTGCAGTCTAGCTATAACATCTCCAGGCTAGGTATTTGACTTTCTACTGCTATGCAACCAAGGGGACTCCATCTTTGAATCACTTGCAAAGTCAACTTACCCTGCCCCTATTCCGGTCACCCTTAGTTACCACCAAGACATAAGCTCCTACATCATCTGATTTCTCCTGGCTCCTCATCCCCTCTGTTCTCTCTGTTCCCTTTCCCTGGAGCCAACTTCCCTCATCTGACAAGATGAGGAGCCAACTTGTCCTCATCTTGGCCCTTCCAGTGTTCCAGCTGAAAGCACCTGATCTCTGCCAAAGACACAGATCATCATCCTCAGTCCCTGAGCCTCTCACCTTATCCTGGCCCTAACAGATACTGGTGTCTTCCCTAAGATGCCCCTTTCATCCATTTCAGGAAGAGGTTCTCAGCTACTTCCCCCATCCTAGGGCACCAACTGCCCACACAGTGCTTTTGTGCAAATTGGAAAGAGGAGCCTTTCTCCAAGACAAGTTATTTCCACCTGTGAGGAAATCATTATAATAGATGTGATAGCACCCTATGTGAATGTGAAGCTATGTACACAGTACAACATCTGCAACTGCATTGTCTGTCCATGCTCCCATTACATGGGCTCTGGCAGAAGGCCAGACATTGACCTTGAGCCCTGATGTCTCTATGCTCACACAAAAACCATGCTCCTTGGAGAAGCAGGCTGTGAACCATACCACTTTTAATGCCCTGCCCCACCATCATCTGTAGACCTACACCATGTCACCTCTCTAACAGATCTTTATGACAAGTCTTAAAATAACCAATTTAATCTGCAAGTAAATTAACTGCTTAACAGAACAAAACTTAGCATTTTGTTCAGGAAGACAACAAAAGCCAGACACAGAAAAATGTTCTGAACAAAGCCAGAATTGACTCATCATGTGAAGAAGTACAGTCCATAATCATTAGGACAAGTCAGTGAATAAAAACAGACCCAGATTCTGCACTAAAATGTTCAAATATTTAAAGAGAAACATAAAAAATATAGTGAGGAAATGAAATTTTAAATCTAAATAAAGGAATGGAAACTAAAATTGAACCTAGTGGAAATTCTAGACATAAGAAAAATAGCTGAAATGAAAAATCCACTGTATGGACTTTAGATTAGATACTGAAGAAAAGTCTGGTTTGCTTGAAGCCAGTGCAGTATGTACTTTCCAAACTCAAACATAAAAAGCAAGTACTAATAAAAGGTGAGCATAGCCTTGACAACCCATGAGATAGTGTCAACCAGTCTAACATACATAGAATTGGTGTAGCATTAGGAGAGGAAAAAAAAAAGTACTGAAGAAAATAATGGCCAAAAATTTTTTTTGTAAACTTGATGGAACATATAAACTCATGGCCCAGAAGCTCAATGAACTCCAAGCAAAATAAATATAAAAAAAAACACATCAAGGCACAGTGTGATCAAATTGCTGAAAATAAGTAATTAAAAAGTATATTTTTATAGCAACTGGAGAAAAGATATACTGTATCCAGGGGAGCATAATAAGAATTACAAGTGATTTCTCATCTGAAACAATGCAAACCAGGAGGCAATGGAACAGCAATTCTAAAGTGCTAAAAGAAAAAGGAAACCTTGTCAAGTCAGAATTCTATACTTGGTAAAAGATATCCTTCAAAAATAAAGGCAAAATACTCTTTTCTTTAAAATAAAGTTTATTTTTAGAGAAGTTCTAGATTCACAGAAGACTGAGCAGAAGGTACAGAGATTTCAATACTTGTTTTGACAAACCAAAGGTGAGCAAGCCTGTCACTTGCAAACTTGTTCTCCAAGGAATTTTGAAGGAAGTTCCTGACGTTGGAGCTGTGGTGGTCCCTCAGTGCGGGGCGTGAGCTCCCCAGCTTACTCAGCCATGTCCCACCCAACTGGCTTTCCCTGTTATGGCACCTGCGTGGCTTCTGTAAGTATTTGCATTTACAAGCCCATCTAGTCCCCGTGACTTCCTCACTTTGTTTGCTACAACTGTTTCCTAACTTGTCTCTTAGCCACAAATAGTTCTGTACCCACCCAGACAAGAGTCAGGCTACTTAATTATCTTTACAAAATGAAAATATGTATATGTCACTCCTCTGCCACTTCCTTGCTTCTCACAGCCTATAAGGCAAAGACCAGGTCTGAGTTTCCTGAGTATGAAAAGCAAGGTAAGAGCCCTTGTGAGCCGGACCCCCATGCCCCTCCAGCATCTTTTGTTACTAGGTCTCCTTCTCATTGTAGGCATATCACACTTCTCTACACAGAGCTGAACCTTTGAGTCTTTGCTTGTGTGTTCGCTCCTCCCTCATGCCTCCCCCTCCACTCTTTGCCTTGCTAACCCCTTTCTGTGCTTTAGCTCTCACCTCAGGAGTATCTTCATCCAGGAAGATTTCCTTTACCTCCCCCAGAGAGACGACAGGTGCCCTTCATCCCTCTCCCAAACACCCTTTGTCCACCTGATTCAAAACATTAACCACACCTACATTTTAAGTAGATTTTTTCCTTTTTTGGTTGCCTTATTAATTGTACCAAAGAGAATAGCTACTATTTATTACAGGTTAGGCTAGCTTTGTGCCAGGGGATTGTCTGAGGATTTCAAACGCTAGATCATATTCCATCCTCACAGCAATGCAAGGGAAGGGCTAATGCGACCACTCCCATCTTACGGTCTACACAGGGAAAGTGTCTCACTCAAATAACACAGAGAGTAAGTGCAGGGTGAGACCCAGAGCCAGGCCTGTGCCTCATTCCCTTCATGTTCCAGACCCAGACCCAGTGGACTTATTTAATGAAAGGAGTAGAATGGAGAAGTGGGAACTTCCCATCCAGTGTCGCCCACTACCCCAAATACCTTTGGAACTCATAAAATAATATCTAGACATAGATATACACACATAACGAAGGAAGCCTCATTTCTCTAGATGACAGCATCCTCGTTTGTAAAGGGAGCTGGGATGAGGGCTAATGCAGTGCTTCCCTGAGTCCCACATGCCCTCTAAAACCTGTGTAGGATCAGCAGCGGATTAAGATGGGTTGCGGCCTTCGGTGCAGAAGAAAATATTGGGCCCCTTAAAAAAAAGAGAGAGAGACGGAGAAAATAAAAATACTTGTTAACCATATTTTTTAAATAAATAAAATATATTATGTACTATGAATGTTAAAATGGCACATATAAAACCAAACTTGGTGTCATTAGAAAAAAGTGTAAAGTTGGGGTTTTGCCCTTCCCTTCAGAAGTCGGGGCCCAGGGTGCATGCCTGGTGCACCCGCCATTAAATCTGCCTCTGTGTAGGATAATACCTCGTTGTTACACTATCATCAGGGGAAACTATTTTTATTATGAACATTTACATGCTTCGTGCCCCTAAATGTAGAAGAGGGGTGGGAGGGGGGGCTAAACAACACACAATTCAATCCCTTCCCAGCTTTCCAGGTTTCTGTAGTTTGGTAGTACTGATCAGTGGAGTGAGGAAATAAGCAAGTCTTTGGAAGCCCAGGACTAAGTTTATCGACTTAATTAAGAATGTGGCCAAAACTAGAAGATGTAAACAGATTAATTAACGCTGATGAGAATTTTTTTTAAGTTTCTTTTTTTTTTTACAGAGAGAGAGAGAGAGAGAGAGTCAGAAAGAGGGATAGATAGGGACAGACAGATAGGAACAGAGAGAGATGAGAAGCATCAATCATGAGTTTTTTGTTGCGACACCTTAGTTGTTCATTGATTGCTTTCTCATATGTGCCTTGACTCTTGGGGGGCTACAGCTGATTGAGTAACCTCTTGCTGGAGCCAGCAACCTTGGGTCCAAGCTGGTGAGCCTTGCTCAAACCAGATGAGCCCGTGCTCAAGCTGGTGACCTCGGGTCTCGAACCTGGGTCCTCCACATCCCAGTCCGATGCTCTATCCACTGCGCCACCGCCTGGTCAGGCCGCTGATGAGAATTTTGATATGGAGTTTGGGAGGGGGTGAAATTCAACATTTCTCCATGAGTTATACTTGGCAGTATAATTGGTTGGATATGAATTTTAGCACATTTTCCAATGTGTTGTGCAATGCGATTCATCCTTGAACTTCTGTGAAAGACTTTATGCAAGATTTACATTACTTGAAGATGTCTTCTTGGTATTTAAGTGGGTGCTTTATTTGGTTTTATTTGACACCAAGCTGAGACAAGCTACAATCTGGTCCATCTTAAAACTTCAAAATATTTAAATCATTTAGGTTCCCACATGTCAAGGCAAACTGATATATTACAGTGGGAGTTAGCAAACTATGGCCCACAGACTCATTGCTTGTTTTCTTTTAAATAAAACTTTATTAAAATACAGTTATGCCTATTTATTTACACATTTGTCTATGGCTATGTTTAAGCTATGATGGCAGAGTTGTGATCGAGACTATATGGCCCACAAACCCTGAAATATTTACCATTTGTTCTTCAGGAAAAACAAAATCTGCCTACCCCTGTCTTAAAACTCTCTAAGAATAAACTTTAAATGTTTCAAAATTGTCGGGCAGCAATTCTCCATGTGTCTCTACGATCTGGGCATGTCTCACTAACTGTCCTTATGGTATGGGACCTAGAATTAAGATTGAGTGTGGAGTGTGCCTTGACATCTGGTAGAACTGAGAGGGCCTCACAGGGCCTCATCACAGGTTCTCCTCCCCACCTGCCCCACAGAGAAGGCCCCCTGGCCAAACAACCCTCTTTATCAAGACCCTGGTGTCACTCCTGCTGTCCCCTCAATAAGGGACTTCACTTCCCTGCTAGTCCTCAAAATCACTCAAACAAGCCAATCACATCCTCTGTGGAAACCACGGGCACCCTACTCTCTTGATATACAGCAGCACTTCTTCCCACAGCCCCTGGCTGCTCACTCTGCTCCTGGGTACACCCTCAGGTGGCCTTGCATGGCATATGGTGTCCTCCTATCCCAGGCCATGAGCATATGTGACTCATAAGTTGGGGGTGACCTCAGCTGTCCAACATTGGCCACCCTCATAACCCTGGCAGTACCCCCTGACCCCAGTGAGATGAGTAGGAGACTATCAACACAGTCCTCCATTCCAGACTATCTTTTCCAGAATGTTTGTGGAGCAAACCTGCGAAAACAGATATGGCATCTCCATCAGCAGCGGGCAGGCAGGCTTACTGCCTCTTAAAAGATGTGAGTCCCTTAGGAGGTCAGTGTTTCTCTCCTACAACACAACCAACTGTGTGTGCTAGCCCTCATTTGAGCCCAACTGTGTCACCCCAGGAGGACTTAGGGGCACAAACATCACAATTTCATGCTGCTTGCTACATTGTGAATAATCAAGTCCTTAGTCAGTGAACAAGCATCCATGAAACTATTAGCTTGCGAGTATGGTAAACTCATAGCTCTTCAGAGTTCTTGACAATGATAGACTAGATTAAATACTAAAACACCCTTCAGAGTTTGCCTTTAGAATAGATGTCCCCTACTTAATAGGTCCACACAACCTCACTGTACCACTTATGTACAAAGATATGTGTAGTTCTGTCGAATTTAATCTGTTTGCTACTCCCAAAATGTACAACTCAGGGCAGCAGTAAGAATGAGAAGAACAATTAAGAACACACAATGCAATATACAGATGATGTATTATAGAATTGTACACCTGAAACCTTTATAATTTTGTTAACCAATGCCACCCAATAAATTCAATAAAAAGATAAATAATTTTTAAAAAGAAATGCCTTTAAAACATTGTATTACATTTATCTTTCTGTTACTAACTATAATCTTCTGTCTGCTCAAAATTTTCAATGGATGACTGTTTTCTAATAGCCATGAATATTTGGATCAAATATCTAATTGTTCTTTAATAGCCCCTGGTGTTTCCTATCAGGCACACAGTTATTGACTATTTCCACAGCCCGCCCTCCCACTCTTACAGAGAAAGGTGAGGGAGTTCTCTTAAGCTAACAATATCCTTCTTAATGACCCTACAAATATGATCTTAAGCCACAACTTGGCTTCAAGAATTGGTTCCTGGCCTGCTCTTTAGTTCAACATTGTCTGAACAGAACCCTATTGTGTAACAAATTATCTAGAAACAATGGTAACCTCCAAGCACACGACCAGTCACAGAACAGAAAGGCTCATGGATCAAGCAGAACAGAAAAGCTCATGGAGCATTAACTAAATCCAGCAACAGTCCATAGTAAAAAGCGCAGGACAGGTTGATGTTTCCCGTGGATGCGAATGGGTGGAATGACCACATACCTGGACCCTGGGTCATGAGGTATTCTGTCCTATCCCACTCTTGGCCTTTCTAGCAATACACAGTAACAAGGACAAAAACCGAGGTTTCAGCAAGGGGCCAGGACATAAACGGTGCCTGGGGCTTTACTGGGGAGACCCAGATCTGGGACTGCTGGCTCAGCTGTAGTCCCCAGTGACCCACAAAGCAGACCTGCTGTTAGTCTGTGTTTCTGGGCTGACACCTGAATTCCAAATGGGCCCATGATGGGGGCCACCGATGAGTGCCTGGTTTAGGGATGACAGATAACAGACCTGTCAGCCTGGGCATGAACTATCTACTTCTGATGAGTGGCCTCCTCATCCTCTCCCATCTGTAATGACATTTCTGCTATTCCATCCTTTTGGTCAGGTAATACTTCCTGCAGGCTCCTGCCACCTACGTCTTGGAAGCTAGCTTCCTGCTCTTTGTACCTGACACATTTTCAGTTTCATGTATCCCATTTGGTCTCTCACCAGGGAGTACAGAACTAACTAGTCTCAAATAACAGCCAGCCATCATGACATGGGCATGTGGCCATTTGCATGGATTAGGGCTCTCTGGTTACAAGTAATAAACACAGGCTACTACTTCTTCGGGCTGAATTGGGTCTCCCTCAAATTCCTAGATTGAAGTCCCAACCCCCACTATTTCAAAATGTGACTTTAAGTAGAGATAAGGTATTTGGGAAAGTAATTAAGTTAAAATGAGGCCTTTAGGGTGGGTCTTAATCCAATAGGACTGGTGACCTTGTAAATGGAAGAGACTAGGAAACAGATAAACATACACAGGGACAATCATGTAAGGACAGGGAGAAGACAGTCACCCACAGGCCAAGGAAAGAGTCCTCTGGAGGAACCAGTCCTGCTGATGTCTTGATCTCAGACTTCCAGGCTCTGGAACTGCAAGAGGAGCTCAGGTCCTTTAAGGGCTGTGTGTACATGTATGTGTATGCATATATGTGTATGCCTACATGTATGTGTGTGCATGTGGTACGTTCTCTAAACTGTTCACTGCTCCTGTGCCTTATCAGCAGAGCTGTTCTTATTAAGGCACGTTATCACTGCAGCTTGCCTTTTTCCCACCACCCTTCTGCTCGTTTTAAGGACTCTGCAGTGACCCAGAGAAGGAAGCTATTGCCTCCTTAAGACATCAGTTTTGCTCCTGACCCCCCACCAACCCACCCATGTGCTCAGGTTGTAGAGAAGCACATGTGGGGAGTGGTGTGATACCAAACACCCACCCAGGTTCCCCCCACAGATGATGACCAGCATGGGGAGCAGCGAAGGGTGTGGACACACCATGGGTGAGGGGCTGCCATGGGCAGAAGTTGGCCTTGGGCAGGTTTGAATGTCTTTATACTCCTGGGCGTAAGGAGGAAACATTTCACCCTTCTGAGGCCTTTCTGGGTTTTTGTAAAGCCAGTAGCCAGGGCTACCATCACAGCAGCCTGGCCCACGCAGGTTCGCACTCGATTAGAACAGTCGGTAAAGAAACAATGGAGCCAAAAACTGGTGAGCCATCATCTTTAATCCTAGCTTGCACCCAGCGGGCAAGTAAAAACACACACTGGGCTCCAAAACCCACTCACATTCAGTGCTCACAAAGCTACTGACTTATCCGAGTTTCCTAGAATCAAGGTTTCTAGCTCACCAGACTTACTCACCTCTGTTTCCCATCTCCTTTCTTCTCCCTGCACAAACTCTGCACTAACTGGCTTCTCACTCAGCACTCCGCCATCTTGGCTGCTTCTCCTGGCCTCCTCCACGTGGCCTTTCTCTGCTCTCCTCTCTGCTCTCTCCTCTAATGATAATCTCAGGAACCAAGAGAGCAAGCTCCTGTTCTGCCCCCATTTTGTAGTGTAGAAATCAAAACCTTTAATCCAATATACAAAATAGGGAAGCCTCTAATACAAAGTCACTTCTCTGAGGCATGATGGGATTGTACCACCCCACATCAAAAAGGGTGGGAAAGGCTTAGTCCCAAAACCAAGCCCCAGGCTACAAGGATCCTTCCTGCCCACAGCCCACCCCCAACACACATTAATATCACCTTGGCGACAGCTTCCATGTGGGCAGCGCCATCTTTAACAAAGTGAGCATAATATATTTTATCTGCCCAACAGTTTTCTTCTCAAGCTCCTCCTCTCTTATCTCACTCCACCTGGCTCTGACCAGAAGAAGGAAGTGGCATGGCACCCAGCACCCTATGTCCATTCAGGCCCAGCTCCTGCATACATGCATGCTACCCCAGCTGTCACCGCACCCAGGACTCAGCAGCTCCCACCAACCCCAGAACTTGAGTGATTGCTATAGGTCCACTGGGCATGCCCCAGGAGTAACAGCCGGGGCATGGCTGTCACATCCCCCCTAACCCCTTGGTCTTCCAGACCTTCACAGCCTCACTTCCACAACCCTGCTCCCTGTCCCGCCTCCCGCCCTCTGAGCTCTGTCTCCAGGGCTTTCTCCCTGTCCCCTCCACCCGCCCAGTGCATCCCACTGTGGAATTATTCTGCATTTTTGTGAGTTTCCAGGACAATATGGCACAGATCAAGCCACATATTTTGCACCCACCCCTGGGTCCTATGCAGAGTTCTGGGCCACAATGGGGCAGAAGCACATGTACCCCATTACTTTGTATTGAGCAAGAATGCTTCTGTAGGAGTCCCCAGTCTCTGTCCTCCCCCAGAGGCCTGGCATCCAGATGGTAGAGCCACATGATCACACATTCTAGAGGTGGACACCAGAGGAGACAGACATGGGTCATGAGCTGTGATTCTTTCTGTGTAACCTGACGGGGGGGGGGGGGGGGCTGACACAGCCCATGCTGTATCTGTTGGGTCGTTTCACTGGGCCAGGATCCAAGGAAACTGGATGAAGGCAGGGAACCCACAAATTCAGTCCCTTGTCACCTGGCTTCCAGGTCCTTAGTCTGACATGTTTGCCAGGAAGAAGGAACTTTGCTACTGAATGCCCCTGGTTATAGGAGGACTTAGACTCCAGAGCACCTGATCTATAAGTCATGGCTCCCTGGAAAGTGTCACTTCACCCACACAGCTATCCATGTGAGAAAGAGAGATGACTCATAGTGAAAGGCCCCAGCTGTGTGAGCCCCACTGGGGGCCCCATCTGTGTTTCAGAGCCACAAAAAGGATGAATAGAGGGTGTTGTCCTCGTCTCTCTCAGCTTTCTTGATTGCATCTCTGAAATCATTAGTAAACCTCGATCCTGGGAGGATCTCTGACCTGAGAGTCTGCTGAGCCTGTTAGATCACTGGGTCTGCTCACTCAGCAGGTCATTAAACACCTGCCGGTGCCTTGTCCTCAATTACAAAATGGGGATGAAGAGAAGGATGAGGTGTCATTTGTAATGGAGTTGGTTTTGGAAACATGAAGTGAAGACTTTTAGTTCCCTCTTGCATAGTTCCCTTTGCCAGCTCACTCCTAATGCCAAACTGGGGGGTTCCCACTGAAGACAAAGACAGACGAAGTTAGGGTGAAACCCCAGGCGTGGTAGAGAGAATGACTGCCTGCATTTGTCTAGAACAGTGGTAGTCAACCTGGTCCCTACTGCCCCCTAGTGGGCGTTCCAGCTTTCATGGTGGGTGGTAGTGGAGCAACCAAAGTATAAATAAAAAGATAGATTTAACTATAGTTAAGTTGTTTTATAAAGATTTATTCTGCCAAACTTAGTGAAAATCCGACATAAAGTACTTGGTAAGTAATTATTATTATATGTTTTAACTTGCTGTAACTCTGCTTTATAAATTTTATAAAGTAAAGTTACTTCCCTACTTTATAAACCACCATTACTGTGGAACCGGTGGGTGGTTAGAAAATTTTACTACTAACAGAGATACAAAAGTGGGTGGTAGATATAAAAAGGTTGACTACCCCTGGTCTAAAAGATCGGGGCCCAGCCTGGAGGACTCATCCTAAGGACTTTTACCTTGGGACTTTCACTCTCGTTTGCCCCTCCCTGCCTGTGGCAGCTGGGCCATAGGGTGACTGTCCTATGGTACAGGAAAGTGATGGGCCTTGTTGATGTGTTGTCCCAGAACATAAAATGCCACAGGCAATGCTTTAACTCCTGAGGACATTGGGTTTAGTTAGCACCAAGTCTGGAGGTGGGTGGTGATGGGTCAAATCAACAACTCATGGGTGTTGAGGCTCTAGTTCTCTGGCCTTTCTTCGTTATCAGAGAATGGCTTTCTGAAGTCCACACCACACCTTCATACCACTCAACATTCAAAGGCAGGAGGCAGGTGTGACCAGGGTGGCCAAAAGAAGCCCTACTTTTTCTAAGGAGAAAGAATCTTCAAGAGCCTCCAGGTAGATGCTGCCTACTGCCTCATGGGCCAGAATGGAGTCACATGGCCACCTGTAACTGAAAGAAAGATTAGGAAAGTGAATGCTTTCTTTCCTTCCTTTATAGAGCAGAAGTCAGGTAAGAAATAAGGGAAGGAAGAAATGGATGGCCAGACTGGGAAACAGGTCTGCCACAAGATGTCATGGGGAATGTGGGGTGGGAGGACAGGGGACAGAACCAGCTGGGCTCCTGAGAATGCTCGAGTGCCATTCCACAGACAAAACTGAAGAGATGCCCGTAGACCCAAGGCCTCCCTCACTCCGCAGCCACAAGGCACTTGAGCCCCTCCCCACCAGCCAGTCATGGAGAGGATCAGGAAGGGGGTGGGCCAAAAGAGACTGAGCAGTTTATTCCCAGGGACTGTTACCTCCAGGAGCAGTGACTAGAAGATGCTGCATCTCACAAGGGACTGGACTAAACAAAGCTAGTTTCTTTTTACCTCAATCTAGCAGGCAGACATTGTGAGAGAGATCAGATACACTATGGACACAAAAGAGAAGCAACAAATGTCTGTGCACATTCTCCAATGAGGAAAAGCCATGCTGATCTCCGCAGCACACACACATGATGCACATCATTGCACACACGTGTATGCTGCTGTGTGCCTGTGCTGGGGTTCCCATCTTGATGTCCCTGCCTGTGCATGGTACTCCTGGCCCCTGGAGCTTCTGTACATGCTTGTCCTGGTGTCCAAGGGTTGGGGGAGTGATTGATCTGACTGGCTGATTTGGAAAACACCATTCACACAAAGCTTGATGCCTCTTCTTCCTCTGGGGAGCAACTGAATATGTAGTGTTCCACTGCTCCTGGGAACCCCTCAACAGTTGTCCAGGCTGTGCCTGGTGCAAGGACACTTGAGAGGAGAAGCCACTCTGGGGAGTGATGGACTTGCTTAGCTGTGCTCCTGGGGCAGAATGACAGTGGAGCTGGTGGCCTCTCCCCACTCCTCCTGCAGCACTGTGGGGCCGGGCACCTAAGGCTGCTCAGTCTGCACTGCTGGCATGGGGTGGGGGTTGTCTGTTCAATGACAGGGTGCAATTGGCAGGTCCAGTTGACTTTCTGTCCTTCCATTTTGCCTGTGTCAGTAATAAGGTGACATGTGGCTTTTGTATCCCTCCCATTGGTAGGTGGGGAGTTCTTCAAGATATCAACTCATGTCATGCTTTGCAATTTTTTATTATTCAGACTCTTTACTGTGGATTTCATCTCCTGAGCCAGTTTCTACCTGGAGGAAGTGAAGAAATTGAAAAGTAGTTTTTATGGTTTATCCACAATAAACATTGCAGGGGCCTTGGTAGAGTTTGGTACCTATTTTCCTGACTTGACAAGGGTGTGACTTGAAGTTGCTCCTTGAAGACTTTGCAATGAATAACCTTGTACATCAGGGGTAATCAACTTTTTTATACCTACCGCCCACTTTTGTATCTCTGTTAGTAGTAAAAATTTCTAACCGCCCACCAGTTCCACAGTAATGGTGATTTATAAAATAGAGAAGTAACTTTACTTTATAAAATTTATAAAGCAGAGTTACAGCAAGTTAAAACATATAATAATAATTACTTACCAAGTACTTTATGTCGGATTTTCGCTGTTTGGCAGAATAAATCTTTATAAAACAACTTACTATAGTTAAATCTATCTTTTTATTTATACTTTGTTAGCTCCGCTACCACCCACTATGAAAGCTGGAACGCCCCCTAGTGGGCGGTAGGGACCAGGTTGACTACCACTGGTGTACACGGACCTCAGTTGCTAAGAGCTACTGAGTCAACTTCTACTACCCTGTGGCCATTTTACCCTTCATCTTCCCTCATATCTCCCTTGAGATGATGTGAATTAATGTATAATCCATGACAGGAAACAAGAGGGAAACACAGGGCACTTTTCTTTGAAAGAAAGAAAAATTTTTATATTTTTAGAAAGAATTAAAAGCACAGGGTAGCATTCATGTCTTTTAATGTTTAGGCCAGTTTTGAGCATGAGAAATCAGAGCAATCAATCCATGCAGTGAGTTGAGACTCAGACGCAGATGCCCCCAAATGCGTGAGCAGCCACTTGGCAGAGTTGCCACGGACCTGTGGCCACCAGCGGAGCCTGGGTAGGGCTTTATGGAGTTCCCACGTGACTCTCACCAGGAAAGCGGCTAAAACTCACATTCATCTGAAAGGAAAGGAGGGGGCAGGCAGGGGGAAGAAGAGATGTGTTAGTGAGAATGAGAACATTTTTCACTTCTAAATAATTACAGAGGGTTTAACTTTAAAGTGCCAATGGGAAGATTCTTTGGAAAACATGGACTGTCTTCCTATTTTGTCATTCCGTTCACTTTCAACCCAAGTGAACAGCTCAGCATTACAAGGATGATTCTTTACAATGTTTGCTTACAGATGTGAAGAAAAGCCAGGAAACAAAACAAAACAAAAAAACCAGAGTTCCTCCCCAAACAGTCTTTCAGTCCTGCGTTTCCACCCCAGACCTGAATCCAGCCTGATTTAAACTATACCACTTCTCCATGGGGCCACCTTGGGGTCACTATTCCGGGTATTAAAAAAGACAGCTGGTCATGTAGATTAGGGTCCATGTGATTTCTCCCCCTATTTTTGCATTGTCAGTCCCCACAGCGCTGTCATGATCATACCTTCTGGAACATTGTCTATGACGGCCATTGGAAGGAAGCACCAAGGGAAACCAGGAATCGTGTTGTCAAAGCAGCAGCCCCTTTCTGCGCACTCAGTAGGGGAGACCCCAGGAAAACCACAGTTTTTTCTTTGGCTTGGGGCCACTCTGCATGTCTCTGAAAGCACACGGGGCAAGAGGCAAAGGGAAGCCATGGGCTGACCTCCTCACATATCTCACACTCATCCCAGTCCACCTTTGTTCTCCAATTGAACTCACAACCAGCTGGCGTGGCTGATGCAGACCCAGGACTCGGGGTCCAATAGGGAGATCCTCTTCATTTTCTGACGTGAAAACAAGTAACTCAGGGAATACACAAGGTGCCCGGGATTCGTAAACCTTGCACTGACCTGGACGATGTATTCATTCACTCATTTATTTCAACAAACAATTATTAAACTTATTTACTCAGTCAATATGTGTCTATTGAGCACGTTTTGTGTGTGGTAGAAACAGGAGCTAGCATAGCAAAAACAGATAGCTGTGTGATTTCGGCACAGGGCCCTCAGAAATCCAGCTCATGCCAGGCTCTGTGCCAGGTGGTGGGGACCCAGAAATTCAAAATAAAGACATTTTTATTAAGAAACCAAAAGTCAAGTGGAGGAGAGGGAAAGCCAGGTATATGTACAAAACAGCACAGTGCGACCATCCCAGTATGGCCAGGGCAAACACAGAAGGGACAAATAACAAGGCTGGACAAAGCAAGGAGTACTTCCTGTAGGAGGGGGTTGGCCATTTGAGGATGAGGCACCCGGTGTTCCAAGCAGAAGGAGCAGCATGTTCAATGGCGGTGAAGGGAGCGACCAAGGTGCGTTTGAAGAGTTTTAAGTCCATTAGCAGGTACGATGCAGAGGTTAGGGTGGGCGTGGTCTGGGAGGAGCCAGGCAAAGGTTTAGAGTAGTGGTCCCCAACCCCCGGGCTGCGGACAAGTACCAGTCCGTGAGCCATTTGGTACCGGTCCGCAGAGAAAGAATAAGTAACTTACATTATTTCTGTTTTATTTATATTTAAGTCTGAATGATGTTTTATTTTTTAAAAATGACCAGATTCCCTCTGTTACATCCATCTAAGACTCACTTTTGACACTTTTCTCAGTCACGTGATATATTTATCCATCCCACTCTAAAGGCCTGTCCGTGAAAATATTTTCTGACAATTAAACCGGTCCATGGCCCAAAAAAGGTTGGGGGCCACTGGTTTAGAGTAGTTGATTTCAGCCTGAGAGAAACAGTTTTCAAGAGGGTGGTGGGGGTGATGAAATGAGCCAAATCAGAGAACACTCAGGGCAGATGGACCAGCTGACAGTTTCCACAGGGTCTGGGTGCAAGATCTGTAGGGTCTGCCCTTGGGGCCACAGGTGAGGGCGCTGAGAAGGCAAACCCAACAAGCTGAGGCAGGTAACAAAAGAGGAGACTGGAACCCCTTCCCTGTCTCCATCTTGGAATTGGGGGCATAGGAGGGTGAGGAGCTCCTTCATAGCAGGTGGGCTCAGAGGTGCCCATGGCCATGCACCATGGGTGAGAAGACAAGGGGGATGAGAAGCGAGGCCTTGGAAGCATTGGCAACAAAGGGACAGAGAGGGAAGGAGCCTGAACAGAAGAGGGAGGAAAGTCAGAAAGACGCATGGACTGAGATTCAAGACAGAGGTGGTCACAGCTGGCCTTAACCTGAGGCATCTGACTTTGTGGAAAACAGTCCTTCCAAAGACAGGTGGATGTGGGATGTTCTTCCTAGACTGAGAGGGAGGCATGCCATTATGCATTCCTTTGTAAAATCCAGCAAAAGAGTCTAACAATAATGAGTAAGATTTATTTAGCACTTTGTAGCTTGCAGAGCACACTTCACCGAGTTTTCTTGACAACGCTTTAAGGCAGACAATTGATCACACTCTGAAGATAAAGACATTGAGACACAAACATATTCCAAGGAAGCAGCAGTGCCCTCTCTCATTTGGTGACACTGTGGACTAATCTTGGTGGGACAGGTGGTTTGGACTCCACAGAAAATGGGGCCCAAGAAGGCCCACTTACCTGGCAGAGAGGTTCTTAAGATGCCCACCCATGGAGTCAGCATTTGGACATCTCTGTAGACTTTGACCGGGTCCAGCCCCTGGAGTAGAGTTTATCTAGGACATTTAGAAGGGCTATTCTGATACCCTACATCAAAGCGTGACCTTTGAAATATGATATTCAAGAATAGCCTAATACCCTAGTGTCAGTACTGGAAGATAGGGCTGACCAAGGACTCCCTTTCTCACAGCAGTTCTCAAAGGTCTTGCTGGCCCTTTATCCCACTGCTATCACCACAGGCTTCACTTTTTAAAAGTTTTCAAAGGCCTGACCACGTGGTGGCACAGTGAATAGAACATCTATCAGGGACGCTGAAGATCTGGGTTCAAAATCCTGGGGTCGCCGAATAAGCACAGGCTTACCAGCTTGAGCATGAAGATGCTGGCTTGAATGTGGGATCATGCACATGACCCCATGGTCACTGGCTTGAAGCTCAAGGTTGCTGGCTTGAAGCCCAAGGTCACTGGCTTGAGCCAGGGTCACTGAGATGTAATCAATAAAAAACTAAAGTGCCACAATTACGAGCTGATGCTTCTCATTTTACTCCCTTCCTATTTGTTTGTCTCTCTAGCTAAATAAATAAATATATAATACATACATACATACATACATACATACATAAAAGCTTGCAAGGACTTAGAACAGTGCTTGGCTCAAAAATACACATTGTGAAACAAAGACCCTCATCAAGGCTACCTCTATGTGCCCATATGCCCACCAAGACGTAGGTAAGAAGAAAGCTAACTTACCAGACTGGCCCTGGGCCAGGGTGCTGAGGGCCAGCGTGAAGACCAGGAGCAGGACACAGATCACCTTGGGCTCCATGGCGGCCATGATTTTTCCTCTCTGCTCCCCAAGAGACGACAAGTCAGGGGTGATAATCTGAGCTCTCAATTTTAAGCCCTGGCTCTGTTTGCTGAAAGAGTATGAGATAACATTTGCCTAAGGAGCGTCTCACAGTCCTTCATGCTAAGTAATCTCCACTGATTAAAAGGTGTTGTCGTAAACACGGGCAAGCCACACAGACAAGTTTACCAGTAGAGGGAAATCTGTGTCACGCAGTCATCTTGGTGAGGGATTTGAGATTCAGAAAGTCCTGATCTTATCTGTGGGAGTCTCCTCGGTCACAACCTGGTCCGGGTCCCAATCATATCGGCTATTGTCAACATTACACTCACTGGAAAGTGATTCATAGCGAGAGATGGCCCACGAAAGGCATAGTTGTGTCAACAGTGTCTCATGGGGTCCCTGCCACACAGTTCAGGGGAAAGGAGAAGAAACAGATGAAGCTTGCTTGGCTGCCCTTGTCTTTTCAACGTGGGTAGGTGGCCATTTTTAACTATTTTGAGAATCCAAATTCAGAAAGTGGGGACAGCTGTGCCTGAGCAAGAGAAGAGGATAAAGACAGGCCTGCTCCCCTCATGCCTCTCCCTAGGGGACTTGAACTTCAAACTTCATCATTTCCCTGTTGGTGTTGTCTTGTTAGACCCTTCCATGGCAAATCCGTGTGTGAGCAGAGCACTGTTAGGTGCTTCACCGAGGAAGCATGGCCATGCAGAGGGGGTTCATAGTCCGGTTGGCACTGCCATTCTACTCACAGGAACCAGTGAACATTTTCACTTAGTTATCCAAATTAACTTTTTTTCACTTTCCTTTTCTTTTTCCTTTAAAAAATGAAGTTGTGTATACAATAGCAGGCATGGAAACTGGTCAAGGAAAGGCAATCTTCCCACTAGCAGGATTCCTCTCCCTGCAACTATGGGGTCAATAGCCCATAGCCTCCCAGTGAGTCTCCCTGGACACTGCGTGGCAAGGACCACCTCTACCCCAGCCACCCTGCCCCTGCTCTGGCTCTTCCTCTTTCATGGCTCTTATCATCTTCTAATGTGCAAAGCAATTCACTCACACACAATGTTTATCACTTATTGCCCTTCCCACAATAGAATGGAAGGGCCATGAGGCAAAGGCTTTGCCTATTTTGTGTATTCAGGTGTCTTCAGCACTTACAATGGTGCCTTATTTAGTCAATATCCATTGATGAATGAATGAATGAATGAATGAATGATAGAAGAAATATATATATATTTTTAGTGAGAGATCAGGCTCCAAGGAAAGTGAATCTCATCTGGGAGAAGTACTAACTTTTCTTAGATGACCTGATAAAAAAAGTCTGGCAGTCCTGAGTGGGGAGCCTGGGCTAGAATAGAACCACCACAGTGTTCCTCACTCCTGGCTGAGGCCAGCCCCTGCCCTCCAGGGCTGCCAATCCTGAGCTGGGGCCACTTGGTACACGGGGCTCAGAGAGCATGCTCTGTGGGGCTGGCTTATGTTTGCCAGAGCTGGTGGGACCACCAGACCCGGGTGATGCCCATGATGATGGAGAGTCACCTGCTCATCTCTCAGACCCCAATGGGAGCTCTCAGAGATAGAAGAGCATATTGTGCCACAATGGGAAAAAAGTGGGAGGTGGTTAGTGAAGTAGAAGCTACAGACTTTACAACTCACTGTTCCACTGGTTGTGGTTGCAGCGTTATTTGCAATAGCTCTTTGTAAAAAGATAAAATAAAATAATTTTTCAAAAGCAAAATAAGCATATTCATAAATATTAATTTTCAGAGAAAAGGGATAAATAACCTGTATATATGATACCTTGCAGAAGATGAAAATGAATAAATAATAAAAAAAGGATAAATATTGAAAGCAACGTCAAATTAAAAAGATAAGTTAAGAATGGGTTTTTTTAAAAGATTTAATTTATTCATTTTAAAGAGGAGAGAGAAAGAGAGAGAGAGAGAGGAGAGAGAGAAAGGGAAAGGAGCAGGAAGCATCCTATATGTGCCTTGATGGGGCAAGCCTAGTGTTTCAAACCGGCGACCTAAGCAGTCTAGGTCAACGCTCTATCCACTGCACCATCGCAGATCAGGCTTTTTTTTTTTTTTACAAAATATTTTTTAAAGATTTTATTTATTAATTTTAGAGAGAGAGACAGAAAGAGATGGGGGGGAAGAGCTGGAAGCACCTACATGTAATAGTTGCTTCTGGTATGTGCCTTGACCAGGCAAGCCCAGGGATTCAAACCGATGACCTGAGCATTCCAAATCGACACTTTACCCACTATACCACCATAGGTCAAGAATGTTTCTCAAAATATGATATAATTTACTATGTAGATTTCCAAAATATGTCAAACAATACAACATACTTTTAGAACCTCACCCAGATGAAATGAAATGGGACCATAGACAGAAAGCAGACTTTCTGACCTCTGCATAATGGGTTTATCTGGGAAAGAGGGAATAAGGGGGAAGGGATCAGGGAGCATACAAAGGACCATCAATGTATGTGTAATGCTTTCTCTCACTGAGAAAATCTAAAAGGAAGTATGGAACAAAGGTTGGCATCTAGTAAGTTAAGGAGGGAGGCATATAGTCATGGGTGTTGGTTATATCATTCTCTGTGTGTGTTTGTGAATATCATTTCTTTTTTGTAACAGAGACAGAAAGAAACAGAGAGAGGGACAGATAGCGACAGACAGAACAGAAAGGGGGAAAGATGAGAAACATCAATTCTTTGTTGTGGCTCCTTAGTCTCCTTAGTTGTTCATTGACTGCTTTCTCATATGTGCCTTGACGGGGGGCGGGGGGGGGCAGCTACAGACAAGTCAGTGATCCCTTGCTTAACCCAGCAGCCTTAACTCAAGCCAGTGACCTTAGGTTTCAAGCCAGCAACCTTTGGGCTCAAGCCAGTGACCATGGGGTCATGTCTATGATCTCACACTCAAGCCAGTGACCTCACGCTCAAGCCAGTTACCCCATGCTCAAGCTGGTGAGCCTGTGCTCAAGCCACATAAGCCCATGCTCAAGCTGGCGACCTCGAGTTTTCAAACCTGGGTCCTCTGCATCCCAGTCCTATACTCTATCCACTGCGCCACTGCCTGGTCAGGTGTGAATATCATTTTTAAAGCCTAATTCCTATCACCTTGGGGAAAGGTTAAGAGAGCAGCTGCATGTCCTACCCTGTCCCCATGTGCGTGGTGTGACCGAAGGAGCTGCGATGGTAAGGACTCCCCTGGTCATCTCCCAGGCTTCCAGTGGGAATTCCAATAGTCCTAGTGAACAATATTAATACAGGATCACATGATAACCTTACACGTCCTAGTTTTTAAAATGACAGGTTAGGGAAGATGACACATTGAGTTGAGAGTTGGCCCACTGATGAGTTGGTCATCTTGTACAAGTATTTTAAAAACCAATAGTTCATGCACTTGAAATGCTGGACCCCTCTCTCTTCCAATCAGCACATGGCAGCCTCTCTACTCAAGGACTCAGATCCTATAAATGTCAAGATTTGGGTCACTACCACCCTACCAGGCCAATCGCCGCATAACAGATAATAATGGGGCATAAAATGGAAAGGACGCTGTGGCCACTAACTTGGACCTCTTGACCAACAACCAAAGCAGTTGCTGTAGCAGCTACGTCTTATGTAAATTAAATAGCAATAAATACTTTGCTAATTTCTGGAAGATTTAAGTATTTCCAAGCCTCGTCACAATAACAGAAATCATCTAAATGTACATAACAAATGTAGGTAGAGAGCAAATTTAACTGTAAAATATTTTAAACTTTGGATGTAAAGTTTTTTATACTGTAAAAAGTTTATAGTGTATATGGTGCATGAAGGTTTAAAAATTTGAAGATATAAAGAGCTCATACAAGTTGAATTTTAAAATCCTGGAACACCAATAGATAAAGGGGCAAAGAACCTGAATGTCAACTACAGTGCTTAGAAAGCAATATGGAAATGTCTAAATTTATAAGGAAGAGAAGAAAAATTATTAGTAATAAAAAAAGAATTTAAAATAATAGCAATGGGCAAGCTGATCAAATTGTCAGATTTTGTTTTTTAATCAGAAGTTTCAATGTTGCTGAGAGTCAGGTGAAACAACCCACATTCATCCATACTGGGAGTGGGATTCCTTTGTAGCAATCAACACTGTACTTTGTATCAAGGCCTTAGGAAAGTACATCTACTTTGGGGGGTGCCCTAAAGAAAAAATCCTACACAGAGAAAAATCATTTTTGCACAAAGATGTCATTAAAAGAAATCTTAGTAGTTGTAAAAAATGGTAGACAACCCAAATTATCAATAACAAGAAATCAGTCACACATGTTGGTGTGACGACGCATGGTGACATGTTCAGCCGTCTGTAGTACAGTCCTATGGAATTTGTGGTAGCCTGGAGAATCTTGGTGCTACAATGTTAAACCGTGAAAAGCAGGATGAAAGTTTACAAACAGCTCAGTAGAAAACGGAGAAGAGAGAAGCTCCACCCGTAGGTGGCAAGGAAGGGGGAGAGGATGCCATGCCGTCCTCTGTGTACTCTGCTTTCCTAGTCCTCAAAATGTTTCTGTAGTGAGAGATTACTTTTGTAATTTAAAAAACACAGTATTTTTAAAAATAAAATGTAACTATTTTGCTGTCCACAAAAAAAGAGAAAGAAAAGAGTTGTCCTGTCTCCTCCAGGCGTGAGTCATGAGTCAGTCATGAAGGGGGTATTTGACCTTGGAAGGGTTCCGCCTGGGCCACACCTTGCTGACATGCTTGACACGTGACCTGCCGCCTCACCCCTTCCCTGAAGTTAAACACAGGAATCGGGTTGGAGTGAGCTGCCGGTTATCTCTTAGATTTCAGCAGCCCCATGATTGAAGCTGCCCATTCCCACCCATTGAGTCCTCGCCCCACCCAGAAAATCCCAGAAGCCCATTCAGGGATACCCATGCAGACATGCTCATGAAGGGAACAGCTCACCTCTGGGTCCAGAAATGGTATAAACAGGGACCTCCCCCAGCTCGAGCCTCCTCACCCTTCTCACTCAGTGTGGCGGTGCCCAGGCACATGGGTCCCTTCTGCTGTTTAATGCCCCAAAACCAATATTAAGTCCTAACGGTGGCTCCTGGGAATTTAAAACTAGGAGTGACGGACAGGGAAACAGATACCTAATTCTTCACTTCCAAGCCATCCCTGCCAAACCCCCTGACTTTGCCAACCTGCGCTGACTTAAACCTACAACACTCAGCTCAGCACCCACCAGGTCTGAATGAAGCTCTGGTCCTCCCAGCAGGTAGGTGAGTGTGGAATTCATTTGCTCATCCCTTGCCTGGGTTGCAGGAAGCCTGATAAGTGTGGGCACTGGACCTTCCCCACTCACCTGTATCTCAGTCCTCATAGTGAGCAGACTGGCCAGCCCCCTCCTGTGATGTTGTCTGCAACCCTTCCTCTCTCCTGCAGACTGGTGGTCCAGCCCACAGTCTCTTGTTCTTATGATCTGCCATGTTCCCTTCTGCATCCACCCCTCTCCCCCAATGGAGTCCTTTGATGTGGCTTTTTGGTCAGTTTAAATCTATGTCTACTCCAGACATAGGAGTGTGGGTAACTTTTTTATTACAAGCATGAGGATGTTCTATCTGGCCTGAACTAGATTGGTGAGCAATCCTGTTAAGAAGAGGACAAAAGGAATTACATACAAATTACTTCTACATAGCAGCCCCCAGGATGGCAGCCCCAGTCCCTGCCCTGGGCTATTTTCTATGTCCTGAGACAGAGTCATGGTGAAGGAGCAGCCAGATACCCCACTGGTTTAGTGATCAGTCACGACTGGCCAAGAGGAGGCTTTTATTTACTGGATGGACAAAGGCTGTGAACTCGATCACCTCTAAAGATCCTCACTGAACTTTATTTCTATTTTGTACATTTCATTCATGCCTTCCTTTTTTAATGCACTTTTTCTAAATATAGTTGCGGAGAGCTGGGCTCTAGGACTCGGGCAAATCTCATAGCACGTCCACTGGTTGGGTAGTGATGTATAAAGGGCTACGATTGTCAGGCCAGGCTCCATTCAATCGGTGGTGCCCTTATTTGGTTGTTGTGATCCCGCTATGCAGTACCTCCCTAAGGACAGAGTCCCTGGCAACACGTATGGCATCGGTCAGAGGGGCTGTGGAGCAGGCTACCTTTCCGAGTGGGGTTTGTCAGTGTTCCAGCTTCTGTGCAAACTTCACATCTGCTGGAGACAAAATCAAAACCGTTTTTTACCACTTTCATCAATAGAGTTGCTACTGGGAGTTTATGCAAAACAGAAAACAAACAAACAAACAAACAACAGCAATAATAGCTCTCCCCCCACACACACACACAGGGTCCTGCTTTCTCTTCCTAACAACCTTAAAATTTATCCAATGCATATTATTAAGGAGAATTCTGAGGGGCTGGGCGAGGTTAAAAAAGTACCTGAGCCCCATGTTCCTCCTCCCACCCTTCGTTTCTGTTATCTCCAGGGTGGCACTGCCTTACGTCACAGTGAAGACCATGCAGACACCTCACAACGATATCCATCCTAATGTCTCAGGTGTCAACCACATGCCCATCACATAACTATACAAAATAAGAATGACTTGTTCCATCCCCCAGAGTCACCAGCAACGTTAAAATAAGTGACTTCATTTTTAAAATAAATTAGAAGAGATCAAGGTTCTCCCTATTATTCTCTTGCATTTTCACATGCTTTCTTCTGTGGGGGAGAAAGAGGTGGCTCTGAGCTGTCAAGCTCAGAATCGCACAGCTGGGGTCCTGTGGGAAACTCAGCCCCCCCCCCCCCCACCTCTTGCGTGGCAGGAAATGGCCTCTGATCTGCTCCTGAGTCTGTAGCGTTCTATTTTTAAACCCCTGTTTTAAAAAGGCAATGTCGTGGTTCTTAAGTGTGTCAATGGAACATTTAAGCTGCATTCTTCAGGTCTACCTTTAATCTTTTTCACTTTGCCACATAAGGATGCCACATTTTTATGACAATTACATGGCTTTCAATATACTATTTTGCCTTCAAAAATTTCAAAACTATTAGCCCTTCCGAAACAACAAATCTTCAAAATACACGAAACAGAGATTGATAGCTGAAGAGAGAAATAGTTAAACTCACAATTATAATTGGAGACACCTAGACACCCTCTTTCCAGTAACTGACAGAACTTCTGGGCACTATATCAGCAAGGATACAAAAGATCTGAGCTACACTCCAACAGAATCTAACTGGCATTTACAGGACATTTCACCCAACAATAGCAGAATAAACATTATTTTTCTAAGTGCCCATGTAAATATATCAACATAGACCATACCCTGGGCCATAAAACAAATCCTGATAAACCTAAAATAAATCATACTGAATGTGTTCTCTGACCATAATGGGATCAAGTGAGAAATCAGTAGCAGACAACAGGAAAATCTCTAACCACTGTGAAATTAACTCTTTGAGTAGTACGAACATTCATGTACGTCCTCGTGCCTCCTGACCACCCAGAGTACAATCATACAAACATTTTTATTTTAAAAATGTGTAAGGCAACATTAAAAAAGGGCAAATGTATGTTCTTCTTGTTTCATAAATTAGTTATCAAACATTATTTTAAGTTAATAAAACTGTAACTGGAACTAATTTCATTTTTTGAAAAAGAACACTCCTGGGGGTCAGCGAGCATGAAAAAAACCCACTACTCAAAGGGTTAAATAACACACAGGTCAAAAGGAAGTTCCAAACGAGATTTTAAAATCAATAGAACTGAATGAAAATGAATATTCACTATATCAAAATTTGTGAGACTCACCAAATGCAGAGAGAAAATTTTACTGCATTAACTTATGTTAGAAATGAGAAAGGTCTCAATTCAAAACTTAAGTTTTTCCTCAAAAAGTTAGCACAATAAGATACAAATAAACTCAAAGCATTGAGAAGGAAGGAAATATTAAAAAGCAGAAATGAATGAAATTAAAAATAGAAAAACAATAGGAAAAAATAATGGAAACAAAAATTTTAGTTCTCAAGAAAAATCAATAAATTTATAGCAAAACTGACCAAAATTAAAAGCAAAAAGGCACTAATAATATTTAAAATGAAACAGGAGATATCAGTACAGACTCTACAGACATTAAAAAGATAATATGAGACTACGATGAACTTACTCATAAATTTGACAACTTAAAAGAGATGGACTAATTTCTCAAAATCCACAGCAACACACAAGCATGCACACACTCAAGACACATACTCGGACACACAATACACACATGTAAACACACAGACACCCACTATTAAACATCTATACACAACCCCCCCACACACACACACCAGAAGTGTGGGAGAGTTCCATTTCTTCCACATCCTTGCCAGTACTTGGCAGAGTCAATCTTTTGAATTTACCCTTTTAAATAAGCAAGCCATAGTTTTAATTGCATTTCAAGATGTTGAGCATTTTTGTCACGTATGTACTTGTCATTCATACATTGCCTTGGTAAAATGCTGGTTCATATCTTTTGTCTATTCTCTTTTTTATGAATTGTGGCTATTTCTCTTCTCAACAAATAAACAGTTCATTTATGTTCCTCAAAACATTCATGTACACACACACTCAGACACGTACACACAGACACGAGTACAAGTAAAACTGGAGCAATCTGAGTAGGTCAGTGGACCTTATCCTTGTCAATGTCTTGCCTGTGATACTGTACTCTAGTTTCACAAAATGTTAGCATTAGGGAAAACGGACAGAGCTTATGAGAGCTCTCTTTGTATTGTTCCTCAAGACTGCATGTGACTCTACAGTTATAACAATCTCAACTGAAAAAAATATTAGTCCAATACAAATGTTTCCAAAATCATAGTTCTTTGACTACCTACACCAAACATAATCTTTGAAATATCATTTTCATCATTTTTTTTCTCAACAACCATCTGTGCTGTGCGGTTGGTGATGACGCCTGTCCTGCAGGAGTGGGAATGTGCGCGGAAGTGGCTAAACCATACCCTCAGCCCTGCCGCCCCTCCCCCAGGGCATGGCCGTACTGAGCCCGTAACTCCCCACCCCACCCTCGCTTACCCAGGACCCCCTGAGGGGCTCCTGCCAGAGCCCTCAGGGAGCTGGGGCTGCAGACGTGTTCTCAAGATTCCCAGCCACAGGCCTGACTCTCGAGTGGGTTGGCAGGGGGGGCAGACTCTGGACTCTTGCCTTGGGTCCCTGATGCCTGCCTGGCAGTCTCGCCTACTTCCTGAGGCTGGCTGTGGCTCAAGTAGGCACCTCCAGGTATGGCCTGGCAATGAACAGCCATCCACAGCTTCCCTGTATTCTTCCTCACAGGGAGCTCCAGCAAGCCAGGAGGAAGGTGGGTTACAACACCAAGGTGACAGGCCCAGGAGGCAGCTGCCCCAGTGTGGGAAACAATCTGGAACATTCCAGGGGCCAGGAGGAGTGAGTGGGAGTGGCTGCCCTCTCCAGAGACCCGCCTGGTGGCCAGACCTGGAAAGTTTCTAGGTTTCCTTTTGAAGGTTGTGTGTGGGTATGATGAACCAATAGCCATCTGGACCCAGGGACCATCCCTGATCTTGTCACATCATTTTCCCTGCCTTTTCCTCTATTGGGACAAGAAAAAAAATCTGAGATGCCCTATATTAAATTACAGCAGGCTGGAGGGTACAAGGAAGAGACAAGGGAGGTTAATCTGTTAATAACTGCAGAGCAAAAACAATAAAATGCTGTTCACCCTTCTGAACGCATGTGGGAACTTTGAATTGACTTCCAGGTTGCCACTGCCATGACTATATGAAATATCCAGGCACCACTGACCCCCAGCAGCCTCCACTTCTTGCTTACATATCACAGAACTTTCCAGACCATTGGGGCCACCGAGCCAAAGGAACCAACACTTCTTTCTACGGATGACGCACCTAACCCAGACTTGTCCCTTCAACCTTCCCCCACTCCCTTTTTCTATAGTCAGTGTAAATTCTTTCAAAACAGTTTATGTCTTTCTTCCCCAAACTGTTTCCATCAAAGCTCTGGTCAACTCCAGGACGGCGAACTTGCCTATCTTCGCCACCTGGTACTGCTGGTGGTGGTTCAGACTGCACACCCCAGGCCCCGCTCCTTTATGGCCAGCAGGCAGCTCAATAAACACTTTCTTTCAGAAAATCATTCAGTTATGAAAGTATTTTGTTTAGCATGGACTTCCAGGAAATGGGCATGAAGTTTTAATACTGGGCTGGAGACCATCCCTATTATGCACAATCTAATGCGCCTGCTTGGGCACCTCCTGTACAATGTGACTGCCTCTGCTGGGACTGATTAGAGAGAGAAAGGGGCACCTTGCATATGCAGGAGCTGCGTCCTTGTACCAGCACTCCCATGGACAGAGGGGTCTGCAAGTGATCCAGGCTGCAAGTGTGAAGGGTGACAGCAAACCCAGCTCTTAGGCAACCCTTCCCCTGCTCCCAGTCACCAGGAAAGCAGGGAGGGGAGAGCTTCTAGTTGGCATCTAAGATGAAAAGAAAAGAAAAAGTCAAAAAACACTTTTAGAGAAACTGTTTCTTAAGAGTTCAGCCCCCCCCCCCCCAGCCTGACCAGGTAGTGGTACAGTAGATAGAATGTCGACCTGGAATGCGGAGGACCCAGGTTGGAAACCCCGAGGTCACCGGCTTGAGCACGAGTTCATCTGGCTTGAGCACAGGCTCACCAGCTTGAGCATGGGGTCGTCAGTTTGAACGTGGGATCATAGATATGATCTCATGATCTCTGGCTTGAGCCCAAAGGTTGCTGGCTTGAGCCCAAGGTCACTGGCTTGAGCAAAGGGTCGGCAGCTTGGCTGGAGCTCCCCAATCAAGGTGCATATGAGAAGCAATCAATGAACAACTAAAGTGCCGCAACTATCAGTTGATGTTTCTCTTCTCTCTCCCTTCTTGTCTGTCTTTGTCTCTGTCTTTGTCTCTGTCTCTCTTCCTCTCTCTCTCTCTCTTTCTCTCCCTTCCCCACCCTCTCTCTCAATCTCTCATTAAAAAAAAAAAAGTTCAGCTCCTCAAATGAAAATGGTCTTGTCCCTTTCTGACACATGCTGATGTCTGTGTAGCAACTCTGTATGGGGGTGGGGGGTGCATCCAAATACAATTGCTAAATGTCTCTCAGACTTCCAAGGAGGGTCCCTGGAGCGACTCCCTCCCCCAGCGCCGAGAAATTTACCAGTCTTCCCTACTATTGCCTCCAGGCAAAGGAGCACATGCACATGCTCATGATTATTTGTGAGAAAGCACCACAACAATTACTGACCAAGTAACCCATGTGTGCTATAGGGATACAGGCGTGTGGGTAACAGAAGCGTCTCTAATCCTGCAGGTGCCTAGTAGACTAAAGGGCCCCTGCAGAGATCTAGGGAAGCCTTTGGCCTCTTGATGACATGTGACTGACTGTCTACTTTGGTGGCCTCAGGACCTGCTCTGTGGGATGAGGAGGTCCTGGCTTACCCCACAACTTTGTTTCTCACTCTGCTTCAGAGTGTTGTGAGAATATGAGATGGTTCTGCTCCGCTGAGAAACCTGTTCTAACAGAAAAATGCAAGACCCACAATGTACCCACAAAAGATCAAAATAAACAAGTATTTGCAATTCAGCTGTTGATTTCAATTTACATGAGCAGTCAGTACACATTCAGACAAGCTCCTCCTGACACATGCGACAAGGGGACATGTGCCCTGTGGAAGCGAGCAACAATCATACATCAGGCACCAAGGGTTACAAAATAGAATAGGCATAAATCTTAAAACTAATTATTTGAAGATTAAGTTCCCACATGCAAAAAGAGATCTTGGAAGTAGAACATCTAGTTTTGGTTCTGGTGCCTAGGGATAAAAATGTGTGGATGGTGACAGCCAGTGACTGAGATCCTGCAGTTCTGGGCTCATCCTCCTTCACCGAGTGGCTGAAGGGTCCATTGCTCCGCGTGGGAGACTTGCATATGTTGTCCCTCATGTGGAAGGACTGCCGTGGAGAAAACATAATTGACAAGGGGGAAAGGGCAGCACTCCAGAAGTGTTCCTGTTTTTGTTCTTAGTGAAGGTCAGAAAGGCACTGCAAGGTCATTTTAGTCCAACGCCCCAGTGGCTTGTCAGAGGTATTTGTAGCAGGTTGTTCTAGATGTAGAGGCTCCTCCTTTCAGCTCTGCTGTTGGTGCCATAAAGCCAAGCACTGAAGGCATTTGCTCATGTCCAAGTTTCCAGCCAGGAATACATGGAGGGACGGGGATGTCTCCCTCATTGTGGCAGGAACTCAACGTGGTGGCTTGTCCCCTTCTTCAAGTTCTCAGGTCCCTCTAGAAATAAAAACATAGGTATTATCTATTTTTGTTATTTATTGATTGATTTTTGAGAGACAGAGAGAGAGAGAGGAAAGCATTCATTTGTTGTTCCACTTAGTTGTGCATTCATTGGTCACTTCCCATATGTGCCCTGTGTGTTCTGACTGGGGATCGAACCCATAACCTTGGTGTTTTGGAATGACCCTCTAACTGACTGAGCTAACTGGCCAGGGCCAGGTGTCATCTTTTTCATCATTTTTGCAGCAGTCAAGTCATTCCTCCAACATAGGATCGTTAGGCACCTGTATTTACCCTGACTGAAGCTTCCACTGTCCTCCACGATTAATGGGGACAGAGTCGGCCTTTGCTGAAGGAGGCTGCCAGCTTCACGCAGATTCCAGCCCAGTGCGACATAGTGCTCCTCCCTGTATGCACTTCCCAATCTGCCAGCCTCTGAATTTTTCATCACTGACCCAAGAGGTCTTCCATAGTTTCCACTTGAACTTGCCAGCTCTTTGCATTGAGTTCCTAAGTCCTGGCCTGAGTCAGAGCAATTTTTTAAAACCCCGGTGAGACAGTGGAAACCACTGGATGAAATGAAGATGACCCAGCAGACGATACCATTAGCTCATAAATGGGCGATTTCCTTCATGATGTGTGAGCTCTGGGAAGGCCTCACACCCATGTTGCAAAGGAAAAGCTTAAAGTTCAGACACCCTGGGGAGGCTCTCCTGGGAAGGGATGCCGCTCTGGGTCTCTGCCGGGGAGACCTGAAGGGAGACTTGCAAAAGGACAAGTCCCACACAGCTCCTCCACTCTCATGGAGAGTAGAAACCCTTTCTAAGCCTGATAGGTAGCCACATGGCCCAAAACTGTGTTCTCAAAGTGTGTTCTGAAGACCCTATGCATCACGATCACCAGGGCCCTCATCCTATACCCCCGATCACTCTTGAGAAGGTCCTGAGAGGCTTCAATGTCCACAAATAACCAAGGAGAGTCCTGTGCCCCCCCCCCCCATGCTAGAGAACTGCTGATTCTTCTGTGCAGTGTGTGCTGGGGCTGCAGTTGTGCTCTGGGGCATTAAGCAGGTTCCTTCACCTGTAATATGAGGACAGCCCTAGGACCTGCCACCCATGATGATGCTGAAGGGAAATAGGCTGAGACCTTGCATGGTGCCCTGTGAGAAGGGCCCAAGGTGGCTTTGGAACCTTGCCCTGCCCCCAGCTCTCCTCCACAGCTTGAAGACTGGGGAGTTGATTTCTTTCATTGACATCCATTTCAAGCTTAACTTTCATGATCAGTAGCTTGGACACACGGACCTGCAGCCCCTGCCTGAAGCCCCATGGAGGCTATACCTCCATAAATTCATGGGCAAATTCAGGTCCCAGCTCCTGCTTTCCTGCCCTCCAGCCATCATGCCAACACTGCCATCTGCACCCCAGGCTCCTGCATATAGGAAATGGCTGAGAGATTAAACTGCAGCCTTGAGACAAGTCTTTGGTGTGGACTTCTGAAGCCAAGTCCTGTAGGGGTAGAACGCTGCCCCCCCCCCCCGTAGCCATTTTCCTACACACCTGGGGGCATCGGTTGGTCATTCTTCTCTGCACCTGAATCCACTGTAAACTAATTTGACCCAGGCTCTACTAATTTGCTTGATGAGCAAAGACATGAATAAATACGATGAGGCTGCAGAAATCTGGGCCCTCAGTCCTAGAGGCTGGGAGTCCCCTGTACCCATCTTTTCTCTATGTTGTGCCCTGTGTGTTTTTTCTTAAGTCCTGCAGCGCCTTCCTTTCATGCACACCCACAGCTAAGCTGGTCTCAGCATCTGCTCACGGGCCATTGAGGCCACCACAGTGAGGGGGCTGCCTCACTTGGATACTTTGTAGAAGGCTAGTGAGTTTGGACTGAATTTTGTGCTAAAGAGCTTAGTGCTGGGCCAGCCTGCTGATTAACAACAAAATGAGCAACAGCAGAAGTGTCCCAACAGGCATGTCTTCCAGCACTGCTGCCTGCCCGCCACTAGCCAGGCATAGAGACAGGCGCTCTGTGCACCTGCAGAGGGCATGCACCTGCACAACAGGGGCTGGAAGTCAATCCACGCTGTGTCCCAGACCCGGGCCTCATCTTCACACAGAGGGAACCATTGTGTAACTTCTCACTGAAAGCAAAAACTTTCCAGAAAGACCTGGAAATTAAAACCCAAGGCACATTAGGAGTCTGATGTCCTTCTTAGTCAGAGGCGGGTTTAACGGAGAGCGCACTGGGCGCGTGCCCTGGGCCCCGACTTCTGAAGGGCCCCGCCAAACCCCAACTTTACACTTTTTTTCTAATGACACCAAGTTTGGTTTTATATGTGAAATTTTAACAGTAATAGTACATAACATATTTTATTTATTTAAAAATATGGTTAACAAGTATTTTTATTTTCCATATCTCTCTTTTTAAGAGGCCCAATATTTTCTTCTGTGCCCGGGGCTTCAACCGACCTTAATCAGCCTCTGTTCTTAGCCCATTGCTTCAAGTTAAAAGAAGCTTTTAAAAAGGTCTTTGATCCACATGGACAGAAATCAGACTACCTGACACTAGAGGCTAAGGGAGAGGGCAAAAGGGAGTCACTGTTTAATGAGGTTTTGTTTCGAGATGCTGAAACCTCCGGGAACCAGATAGAGGCAGAGGCTGCACAACACCGTGAACGTGCGAAGTGACGCTGGACTGTTCACTTTAAAATGATCAATTTTACATAATGTAAATTTTGTCTCAATTTTTAAAAAGGGGAGGTGAGGTGTCTTTGAAACTGGTCCAAAGCATGATGTAGGGCTCAGAGTCAGAGATTAAGACGACAAATATTTGCAGAGTGCCCAGGAGGTAGAAGGTACCTTGCAGTCCAGGCTTCTCTGTGGCCTGGCCTCACCTCCCTGTAGCCTTCCTGCCTGCTTCCCTGGGACAGGTAATAGCACCTGTCCTCTGGAGTTGGCTGTGGCACTCTGTCCCTTCCAGTCTTCCTCCCCACCATCTACAGGGCTCTCCCTGCCTGGCCTGGTCCTGCCAAATCAGCCTCACTGATCAGTCTCCCTGCTCGAGGTATTCCCACCAGGGAGCTCCCCCCCCACCCCAAGCACAGAGCTGCCCATGCTTCTCCTAATCAGAGACTCTCTATCTCATTCCTGGCTCCTGGCAAGCTTCAAACACCTCAGTGGGTGCTGGGGATCCTCTCCCATCTGTCTCTCCCTTGTCCACCCTCTCTTCCATCCATGCACATGCCCACTCTACTTGTTCCCATCCCCAAGGGCTCTTCTCGATTGCCTTTCCTCCTTTCTCCGATTTGTAAAGACACAGTCGCCCACATGTGCCCACCCTGCCAGGGCGACTTCCACGCAGAGCTTAGCTGTGGGTGAAACTGCTTGTGTCTGATACCAAAGGGCACAAAGTCACTGCTTGATGAATCAACAACTGATTGTTCACTTCCTGGCTCTCTGCAGCAGGACTTGAGGTCTCTGGAGGTGGACTGATGGGGACCAGCATGAACTGGACTGGCACTGTACCCACCTCCAACTGCTCGTGAATCCAGTCCAGGAAGGAGGTGATGCGGGTGTAGACCCCGGGCTTGTTCACGTCTGCACAGCCGATGCCAAAGCTTGTCGCTCCCACCAATTTCCAGACCCTCCTCTCCTGACACACCAGGGGTCCCCCACTGTCTCCCTAGACAGAAAGGAAAGTGTCTAAGGACAACAGAACAGGCAGCCTCATGACTGTCCCTTGTTCTAGTGCAGAATTCCCCCGTCACCACATTACAAAATCTAGTGCGAGGATGGCTCTGTGTTCACCCCTGCAGCCCTTCCAGAACTGAGCAGGCATTCCTGACAGTGGGCTCTGTATCCATCCTAGCTGTCCACCTGCCAGATTCTATATACAATGAACCCATGAAGGTCCAGGAAGCCACGTGCCGCTGAGGGAGTGCTCTCAGAGGGAGGGTCTGCCTGGCCAGGGGGCTTCAGCTGACCTCTGGATCCAGGCAGAATTGGAGTCTCACTCACTGTGGCTTTGGAGGCCCACATTCACCAGTTCCTACCCGCCTGCCGCCCCTTTTGTCCCCTGCATATTCTGAGAACCAGGGTGGGGAGGGAAGGATCCTTGAGGCCCCTCCTTTCACCCAGCACCCAGGCAGAGTGGGAGCACTGGGTAAATATGGGCTGGCCTAAAAAGGGTGATATATCTTAAGCAAACTTCTTCCCACGCCCTGTAAATTTGCTTTTGCATCATTCATAGGGTAATGCTGGCAGTGGCCTGTCCCATGGGTTGAGTCACCATAACAGAGCCTTTCCTTACCTACTGCCTTGGCCCCTGGAGGTCACCATGGGTCCCTACCTGGCAGCTGTCCACACCGCCTTTCAGGTAGCCAGCACAGAGCATGGAGGGGGAGATGATGCCACCATATACGTCCTTGTGGTTGCAGATCTTGTTGGAGATTAAAGGCACAGCTGCATGATTGAGGACTGGGGAGGCATCGCCTATGTCAGAGGAAGAGGGGGACGTGCAGTGAAGAATTCAGAAAGCGGGCATCCGGGGTCGGGACCAGGGCCAGAGGCATGCCACCGACACTTCAGTGGTAGAAACGGCTATGCCTGCAGGTGGATGGCGGGGGAAGGGGTCTGCTATGAGGCACCAGCCAGCCCTAAGGCTCTCTCTACTGAGGAGCCATGCGGGCCCTGCTGCTGAGGTCAGAGCCACCCACTTCCCTAAGGGGGCCAATGTGGGAGTAGGTGGGAGCAACTGTCATCTCCAACAATGTCCCTTCATCAATGTCCAAGGACTTCCCCAACATCTGCCCTGGGTCAGGCACTTGCACCACACAAGTTTGTTTTGTTCTCAGGACAACACAGGTCACAGAAGGGAAACAGAGGCTCGTGAAGGTCACATACAGCTTTTGGAGGCTCCCAAAGGCATGCACGTCCCAATCTTATGTGGCAAAAGGGACTTTGCAAGTGTGATAAGACCTTGAGATCGGGACAATATCGTAGGCTATCCAGGTGGACCCTAAATGTGATCACAAGGACCTTTGAAAGGGTCAAAGAAGAATATGTGATGATAGAAGCAAAGGTCAGGGAAGAAAGAGATTGAGGATGTTGTGCTGCTAGCTGTGAAGATGGAGGAGGGGGCCACAAACCAAGGAATGCGGCCTCTAGAATCTAGAAAAGGCAAAGAACCAACACTTCCCATAGCTTCCAGAAGCATTGCAGCCCTCCTGACATCTTGATTCCAGCCCACCAAGACTGATGGAGGACTTTTAAGCTCCACAACTATGAGAAAATGCATTCATGTTGTTTTATTTTTTATTTATTTATTTTATTTTATTTTATTTTTTTTTCTGAAGCTAGAAACGGGGAGAGACAATCAGACAGACTCCCGCATGCACCTGACCGGGATCCACCCGGCACGCCCACGAGGGGGCGACGCTCTGCCCCTCCGGGGCGTCGCTCTACCGCGACCAGAGCCACTCTAGCGCCTGGGGCAGAGGCCAAGGAGCCCTCCCCAGTGCCCGGGCCATCTTTGCTCCAATGGAGCCTCGGCTGCGGGAGGGGAAGAGAGAGACAGAGAGGAAGGAGAGGGGGAGGGTGGAGAAGCAGATGGGCGCTTCTCCTGTGTGCCCTGGCCGGGAATCGAACCCAGGACTTCTGCATGCCAGGCCGACACTCTACCACTGAGCCAACCGGCCAGGGCCTCATGTTGTTTTAAATCACTGAGTTTGGGGTCATTTGATGTAGCAGTAACAGGGAACTCATACACCTGCCATACATCAGCCTCAGCACTGGCCCAACAAGATTGACACCCTCCAACTTAACCTGTTTGTAAAATGGAATATCTGTGTGTTTCATAGGCTTAAAGCAGTGCACACCCCCATTCACTTTCCTATAGTATGTATATGCAGGTGTGGGTCTATGCTCCACAAAACCCTCGTTTTAACTGTTCTGAGTGTGAGTTACAACCATGTTTTCTGCATGTGCTTCCCCAATCTGCTCACATATCTACCGGCCCCTCAGGGGGGTCACCTGGCCATGAGCTTGGACTGAGATGGTACCTGTCCTCACCTGATACACAAGGATCCAGTGAAGACAACACAACACTCCCTTCAGGTACTCCAAGTTCATGAATAACAACAGGAATAAGAACATGGGTAGGGAGCACAAACAGAATTTCAGACATTCCACATCCCCTCGTCTGAGCCGAAGGTACACAGCACCCCTGTCTCCTTGCTCTTAAGCCGGGCACAAACATAATATCCCCCTCAGGGGCTGCTATGAACATAGATAGCATCACATTATTCAGCTCAGCACCTGGTACATAGTTAAGTAAAACTTAAAATATTTATGGAAGAAGTTTCCACTATGGGCAGGAAGGCATAGGCAGCTATGGGGGTGAGACCCTGCACTGACCTCTGGATCTGGGTCAGCCCTGTGCGCCTTGGACATTGAGGAAGGGACAGACTCAGCTAATGAGTCTCAAAAGGAAAAGACTGAACCTTCTGTCTTGGGTTGAATTGCTCCGCCCCCCCCCCAAAAAAAAAAACATGTCCACCTGCAACCTTAGAGGGTTTGGAGTAGGGTCTTTGCAGGTATAATTAAGGTAAGAATATCAAGATAAATCCTCCTAGATCAAGGTGGGCTTTCACTCCAAAGCCTTTTGTTCTTTTAAGAGAAAGGAGAGGGACATCTGAGACAGGGGCACAGAAGGAAGGGCGTGAGAAAATGGGGACAGAGACTAGAGTGATGCCTCTACAATTCAAAGAACACCAAGGGCGCTGGAGCCACCAGGACCTGGAGCAAGGCCAGGATCAGATTCTCTGTCAGAGCCCCCGGGGAGAATCAGCCCCCCACAGCTTGGTTTCAGACTTCGGGCCTCCAGAACTGTGACAGAATCAATATTGCTTTAAGCAGCCCTGTTTGGGGTAATTTGTGAAAAACAGCCCCAGGAAACTAGCACTCTTCCTACTAACAAGGAAAGCTATAGATGGAAAACCTGAGAACTGGGACCATCTTTGTGCCCCACACTGATGAGAGGATGGCACAGGTTTCATCTGCGTATATTATTTTTGTTAACATTACTAATTATGGCCCTGGCCGGTTGGCTCAGTGGTAGAGCATCAGCCTGGCGTGTGGACGTCCCGGGTTTGATTCCAAGTCAGGGCACACAGGAGAAGCGCCCATCTGCTTCTCCACCCATCTCTCCCTCTATCTTTCTCTTACCCTCCCATAGCCATGGTTGGAACAAATTGGCCCCAGGTGCTGAGGATGGCTTCATGGCCTCACCTAAGATGCTAAAATAGCTTGGTTGCCAAGCAACAGAGCAATGGTCCCAGATAGGCAGAGCATTGCCCCATAGAGGGCTTGCCAGGTGGATCCCGGTCGGGGTACCTGTGGGAGTCTATCTCTCTGGCTCCTCACTTTCTCACTCAAGAAGAAATTTTTTGAAACCACATTACTAATTATATTATGATTATAGCATTAAGGCCCTTGTTTGTTAGCTTTTTCTACTTGACCTTTGTAGGATCAAATAACACATTTATGAAGGTCACACAAGACCAAAAGCTCCTCACCAGCTACAAATTTGTCTTTTGAATAAACCTCAGGAGGGGTCTCGACTGGGCACCTGTGCACTTAGCTAGCATGGCGGGGGGAAAAGGATGGACTTGGAGGAAGTAGAACCACCAGGGGTGCTGGCGGAGGTCCCTCCATGGAGATGTGTCCACCATTCTCCTTCATAATTTATTTCTTTCCTGAGAAAGGCTGCAATTTCATGACCTAAGACAAATGGAACCATAACTCCTGACCCATAACCACTCAGATGACTGTGTTTGCTGGAGCAGTTGACTCACACCCCACAGTGGAGACAGGGGGGCACCCACAGAAGCATGACATTGGGATATGGGAAGGGAGCTCGTCAGTGTGGATGTCTACCCTGGCCCTCTCAAGTCTGGGCTCCCTGGATGCAGAATCTTGATCTCAGGCCACTGACCTCCTTCCTCAGTGGCCCCCCATCCCGACGTCCAGCACATTTTTCCATCAGGGAAGTTCTCTTCGGAGTTGGGCAGACAAATGGGTTGGATCATCTCTGTTTAAAGAGGAAAGAACAACTCTCAACTCTGTCTGAGAAAACAACTCGTCCCATCAGCCCTAAACTCTCTGCAGGGCGCCAGCAGTCTCCCAAAGAAAAGTCAAGCTCTTGGTCATTTAAAAACAATTAGCTCTGAGCAGGGACCCCTCCCCCACAAGAGCCCTAAAACTTTAAAACGACCCTAGACTGTGGCAACTTCAGTAAGTCTAAACCAGGGTCAGCATTTATTCTGGAAAGAGCCAAATGCTCACTATTTTAGGTTTTGCAGGCTGAGTGGTCTCCCCAGCAACCACTCAACTCTGGCACAGCAGCGTAAAGACAACCACAGGCATTGGTCAACAAATGCGAGTGGTTGTGTGCCAATAAAACTTTATTTACAAGATAGGCAAAGGGTCAGATTTGGCTCATAGTTTGCCCACCCCTGGTCCAGACTGTGGTTACCTTGCTTTATAAAACACGCCTCCACGAACATTCCTATCTGTCCTGACACCCCTGGAAGCACAAGCTTGCCTGTCCATATGGGCTGTGTCACACAAGCCTCTCTCAAGGTCACTGTCACAGTTGCCACAGGGCTTTCCCATGAATACAGGATGAGCTATACTAAGCTTTTCTGGATATGATGATCATGGAAAGGTAGAGAAAGACTAGGGGAGGGTTCATTTTAACTTTATCAAGGTACAAGTGTCAGCACTTCGTTTTGTATAATCAAATATCATTAAAAATAGCTAACAAATGAGCACCACCGCTACAATTTCTCTTTGTTTCTCTAGAAGTATTTTCTTCAGAGTGTTACATGTGCCACATGGTAAGCACACTGATGCCTGTGCCAGGTCAAACCTGCACTGACCTTGTGCCAGGAATCTGCTTCCATTCAGGCCCTCATTAATCACACTCTGCCTGCACTCCAAGCTGCTCTACCCTTGGGAAGGAGAAGGGAGCTAGAATTTACTTCGGAATAGGCTCATAATGCTTTGTTTGCAACTGCAGAAAGTGTGACAGTTCTATCCTGTGTGGTGCAGCTTTTTTGTAACGTCCAGAGGTCAGGTTGGGCATCAGGTCTGGCATCTCCCCTAGAGAAACGAAGACTGCAGAACTCAGCAGCTGACTGGGAGAGAATGCTTCTGAGTATTTCAGGGAGCTGACAATGCCCAGTATCTTCCAGATCATAAAGAAATGACTCAGAAAGGACCCCACTACAACCAGCTGGCTGGCCTCGAAAATACTTTCGCTATTGACCAAATCTGAGACCCTGGGCAGATATTGGGCAGGTGGGTGGCACTGGCCAAGACTTCACCACAATAAGCCCTGGACAGAGAGAAAGCTCTTTGTCCCCATGGGCCAGAGATCCCCTTCCAGCTCCTCCTGCATGAGACAGTCTGCCGGGGCAAGCCCCTTTTATCTCTAGGTGACATCTACAAGAAGAAAGTGGCACCAGTAGGAGCCCGAGGGGGACTAGACAAACCAAATTGACAGAGTAGAACCACAAAGCCTCTGAAATTAAACGAGCATCGGTACCGCAGCACACAAAAGCAGACCCAGACCTGCACGGTGCACCTGAACTTGGTGACCTCTGCTAAACTTGAAGATGTATGTAGGACCCAGCATCTCCTAACATAATAGCCCAGATGTCCAGAACACGACTGAAAATTTCTCATCATACCAAGAGCCAGGAAAACCTCTACTTTTACAAGAAGAGAACCAACTGATGCCAACTTGGACAGGAATCCAATGTTGCAATTACCTGGTGAGGACTGTCAGACAACTGTCCTAAAAATGCTCTGACCAGTAATGACTAAACTCTCTTGAAACAAATGAAAACAACAGAATCACAAAGAAACCCGGACGGACGCACCATTGAAGCTGAGTGGCCCAGCCAGCTTCATAAGGGCAATGTCATTGCCCAGCCTCTTCGGCTTGTACTTCCTGTGGTAGATAATTTTTTCCACCAGGTGGGAGGGGGCAGGGCTGTCCAGCAGGGAAACCAGGCCCACCTGGATGGTCCATGACTTGGGGAGGTACAGGCTGCAATGAGAAAATGGAGAGGGAAGATAGGAGAAGCCCAGCCGCTTCACTCCGTGGACCTCATGTGTCCTAGATCCAGCACCAGGGAGGTGGCAAATACAGCATGGCCCTGCTTACCTGTTTTCAAATCTACCTCTGCCCCCCTGCCCTTCACAGCACAGACTCACCACACCTACTTTCTACAGTGGCCTCCTACCTCGCACCACTGAGTGAGGTAAAAATAATAGAGTATTTCTTGGTTTTCTTCTCAGTTCATCTCCCTTGAGAAAGACTGCTCTGGGTGGCTCTTTGTCCCTGACCGCCCGGCATTGTCTCTCACCCTCTTGGCTACAACACGGTCTACTGTAACCAGCTACAGGGACGTCTCAGACCTTCACGCCAGTGGGTTTCTTCCTGTGGGAGAGCTTCCTTCCTCCTCTTTCTAGCTTTCCTGTAAGAGCCCTGGGTCTAAGATCTACGCAGCTGATGGTGATGGGTCCATGAGGAGGGAGGGTCTGTCCACATGGACATTACTTGTGATGATCTCGTCTGTTTGTCTGCTCTCTCTGGACCTGCTGTTGACCACCCCAATCCGCCCTGCCCCACCGTGGCCCAAACTGGGCGGGTCTACGGGAGATGAGGACCACACCCAGGAGGTCAGGAGCACTCACTCATAAACACAGTGGGCAGCAGTGACAATCCACACCGGGGTGATGACAGAGCCCCCGCACAAGTGGTAGCCCTGGAACTGAAGGCTGGCCTGCCAGGGCCACTGCGCAAGCGAGGACATGTTTCCACCCACGATGCGTGAGCTGTAGCCCATCCTCAGACCGCAGGCTGCCGGGGTAGAACAGTGTTGGGGTCTGTCCCACAAACCTCTCCTCTCCCTGACGTCCTGCCACCCTCACAGAGCTCACCGCCCGGGAAGAGTGTTGGGAGAGGAAGTATGGGGTGAAGGGGTGGGGGCAGGTCACCCAAGACGTGGGATGAGTGGCTGTTATGAGGGTGCAATGAGAAGAGTCCATCAGAGCAAAGAGCCCGATGCTGGAGCACCCCCGCCCCAGATGCCCATGCCCTCCGATGATGACAGCGCAACAGAAGTATGGGAACCTCCCTAAACACCCTTCTCACTCACACGGGCTTGTGTGCACCCGCCTGACTTCTCCAGACCCACTCCTGAAGTGTGAATGCTCCCCTCTGCCAGGAACAAGGAGCGCCTGCCTGGGGGTGGGGCTCTGGGGCACTGAGCAGCCTGAGCACACTCTCCCTTGAGGGGCAGGGGGAGGAGAAAGTCAGGCCACTGGAGCCACTATAGTAATGAGACATCATGCACCGTGGTCCTGTCTGCTGCTGAGAAGTCACTCTGGCCACCTCCCCCACCCGACAGGTAAGACAAGGCTGACCCTCCTCTGAGGTCCACAGAGCTCCCACCTGGCACCTAGGAAGAAGGGACTCCCAGGGCAATGGGAGGAGGGGAGGGGGCAGGCGTCTGTGAGCGAGCTCTTGCTTCCATATGTCTTTGTGTTTCTAAAACTCTTACCTGTGCACTTCAAGGTGACCACACGGCCTGAGGCACATCCCTCCCTAAAGTGGAAAAAGAGTGGGCTTAATGGTAAATAACCAAGGCCTGTAAAAGGAACATTTTTTAAAACTTAATCTTGGGGTTCAAGAAAAAGAAACTCTACTCCCCTGCTCTTGAATACAGATAACAATTTTAGTCTATGTAACAGAATTCATTAAAAAACACCTGACTGCGGCGCAGTACTGAACTTGTGACGGGGCATGGAGCATTCTCAGCTTGGGATAGCTGATGATTACAGATGGAGGAGGAGCTTTGTCTGTACGCATGCACTGGGGTCATTCGCACGTTCATTTTACCCCATGTTCTTCACTGGCCCTGGGGGACATGGAGTGCCCACTGGGTGGATGGCAGGCTCTCCTAGCATGAAGTCTTAGCAACCTGGGACACACACACCAAGGCGAGGACTCCTCCTGGAGCAGAAATGTGACTGTCCCAGAAATAACAGGCATTCCCCCCTCCCCCATGTGGGTGGGAGCCAGACACCTGCTCTTCTCATAATCCACCTGATCCCTCTGTAACCTTTCCTGCCTTCAGAGCCCCAGTCCTGTCAGGAGATGAGCTGACCCTGCGGATTGCATGTGTGTCCAAGGCTGACTGTCCATAACAGGATAGACAGCTGGCAAGCTGCTGTTTCCCAAAGCAGAGAACATATTCTCCTTGGGGTTTGGTCAAGGCTTCAGGAAGAACATCTGGAACTCAGGTTCAGAATATCTGACTGTATCTCCACTCACCAGGCAGGTGACTCTTCTAAGCTTCAGGTACCTGATTGTCATTTAAGGACACTTCATTTTACCTTCCTCGTGAGTTGTTGGAGGAAACACAGACTATAAATGGTATACATTAAAAGACTTTGTGAGCAAAGACAGACCCGTTTCTTTCTTAGTTTCTTCTTCCTAATTTTTTCTCTCCCTCTTTTTTTCTTTCCAAACATGTAGCAGGAGTACCTGCTACATGAGGTACAATACAGCATTTATGACATGCACATCATTGTTACTCCTTTACCCTTCTTCTTCCCTTTCTCTGTTGGTCATGTTTGCTGGTTTGGGGTTAGGTTACTGCCACCAGTCAGTGTGCCCACCCAGACTACTCACGGTGGCCACGCCCCACCTGCTTTCAGAGTAAGTACTTCCATGCCTCTGCACCCTCGTGCAGCTGTGCACAGCCTCACAAACGCAGCAGTGATGACAATGCAGACAGCAGCCCTGCTTGGCACCTACCTCACATACACTGAGTGGTGCAGAGTGGTCACTTTGTCATCTGGCAAGAGGTGATTGACGGAAACAAAGTCCTCTCGGAACTGCTCCTCCAGTGAGTCCACTCTGAGGGTGTCTGAACTGAAGTAGCTGCAAGCACATTGGAAATGCAGGGGCTGAGTGAAATTAACTCCGTGCTTCAAGTCAACCCGCGTTCCAGCCACAGCACTGCAGGTACCTTACTGAGGAACATGTCATTATCTCCATCCAAACTGTCAATATGTCAAGTCACAGCATTACAGGTATCATACTGGGAGATGTCACCGTGTCCCCCCCAAACCATCAATGGTTTTTTCTTGCCAATATATCAAGACTTTCCAAACGTAGTAGAGTCTGGAATGATAGACCCATCTGGCCCTTACCCCACAACTCCATCCATGAGACTGGCTCTGAGCACCGAGGCAGGAGGACCACTTACTGATGCAGTTGGATGGAACCTCCATGCAACTGAACTGACCCCCGCTCAGCCTGAAGCAAGCCCCAGAGGGCACAGAGCACAGAACTAGATGGGTGCTTTCAGGTGGGCACCCAAGTCGGGATGCTGGGTTCCCCGGGAGCAAAGGTCAGGGAGAATAACTTTCCTAGTCTGTCCAGAGTGAGCATGGGTTTCCACTGGAAAGACAAGCACATGGAAGGAAGAGAGTCAGCGGGGGACACCAGGAGCCAGCAGATGGCGAAGTGTCAGGAAACTGGTCTTCTGGAGAACAAGGAAGGTCTGATTTTTTAAAAGGCAAGTGTTTCAAGAGTTACAAGGTGGGAGGTGGTAAATGGTGGCCATATCCCCCTTTCCTCGTGGGATAAACAGAACACACAGCAGTCAGCCTGTTTCTCTCGCTTACACACCAGCTACACGGAACACAAAGTTCAGTCAAGTTTGAGTTTTGAGGAAATTTAACTAAGGCCATGGCAATGGCCTGCCCAGCTGTCCCAGGCATTGCTCAGGTGCTGATAGAGCAGCAGCCCCACGAAAGAGCTGATCGTTACCCAGACAGATCCCGATGCAGTGGGCTGGACTATGCATCAGGGTGCGAAAAGCAGAGGGGCCCCAAAGGCTGTGACTAGAGCCCTACAAATCATCCAAGCCTCCATGTGGAGCAGGAACCACAGCTACAGACCCCCTGGGGCGTCCTGTGCACCAAGCTTGCTTCTACATGCTCCCAAGGTCGCTTTACCCTCAGGTGACCCTTTAGAGCGGGCTCTGTTATTGTCCCTATTTTTGAGGGACAAGTTACATAAGTGGCCTGAGTGTGCCCTGGGATTTGAACCCAAGAAGTCCAACCTGACAGCCTACTGTCTTTGTTCATCACAGATCTGACATGGGATACAGCTGAGCAGAGACAACCAGAAGACAGCTTAAAGAAAGAAGTAGAAGGAATAATTTACAAAGAACACAAGAGCAAACCCAGAGCTGAAGCGACAGACAAGGAAGAAAAGAACAGGCTGATAGCAAAGAAATCAGTCAATACTGTTCAGGGTAGGAAGGACTGTCCCCCCAGGTAGATGGGCTGCACAGAGACCCGAGGGCTGCCCAGGAGGAGCAGGTGGAAGGGAAGGGGTGACGGAGGCCTGTGCTGAACAGAAGAGAAGCCCAGGGACCGGGGACACGGGTTGTTCTCCAGGAGGGAGAGGAGGGGAGACAAGGGAAGGATGCCCTTGGTGAGGCCGCAGAGGGGCCTCTATGGGGCAGAGAAATCCTGTTTGCAGTGATGGAGTGTATGGGATGTGTGTCTGCTGTGTGATGTATGTGTAGTGTGTACAGTGTGATGTGTGTGGTGTGGTATGTGAGTATGTGTATGCATGTCTGTGGTGTGTGGGTGATGTGTGTGGTGTGTCAGTGTGTGTATGTATGTGTGTAGTGTATGCTATGTATGTGGGGGGAGGTGTGTGTGGGGCTTGCGTCTGCGTTTGTCTATGAAGAGGGAAGTCTACAGGATTCTCACAGGCACCTGGGAGGCAGTATGTGCTGTGCTCACTGAGCTGAGAATACAACTCAGTTCCTGGGGAACACAGAGTCACTGGGGGATGCAGAGACAGATCTCAGGGTAGAGGGTGGAGGGTCTTTGGGGTTTCACTGGCTTTGGAGAAAGAAACTGAGAATATGTGCATCAAATTTGAAGTTGGAGCCTCCTGGAGGGTTCAGGGCAGTGAGATTTTAACCACCCAAACTGTTTCCTTGGATACAAACAAGGATGTGTTTTCAAGTTCACCCTTGTCACCAAGCTCACTTCCTGTGAGGCATGTGCGACTCAGGAGACTGCCTGCTTTGAACTCAGAATCAAGAGCAAAGAAAGAAGGTGACATCACGGCCCCCATGGAAGACAGCAGTTGTCGCCCATCAAAGGAAGGGCAGGAGAGAGAAGGAGGTCCCCCAATCAAGGAGAAAATTTGTCATCTCAATGCAAAGTCAGACAAACAGCAAACACTGAAAAGTGAAGATTTTACTAGAATTGTTCTTCCTCCTACATGTTGCTAAACAACTGTCTTAAACAATTGTATTTTCACCAAATTGGTGGCTTTTTGCACTTGGTTGTCTGGGGCTCCTTGGAAAGTGAGTGCATGATTGAAGATATGACCATCAGGAACCAGTGCGGTGGTGTCCAGAGGCCACTCTATAGCTGCGACCAGCAGAGTTCGCAGGTTGTCGTCATCTCTGCAGCTCTTATCACATGTTTGCAGCTAGGTCTGGCGTGGCCATGAGACACTCTCCAGAAAGCCATTTCTTATGTGGTCTTGAGCAGTCAGTGTGTCAGGGCCTTGGTTTGCACACCGTAGAGTGAGCAAAAGTCTAAGGTGAGATGTCAAGCATCGTGGGGTTGTCACAAGGGTGCAGTATGAGAAGAGGTGAAGCATTTCTAAGCTGCAAGCACCCAACTAAAGGTGGTTGTCTTTCTTTATCGTGATCACTATTAATGTTTTAACAATTGCCTGGAAATGGTCTTTGAATTACCTTGGAAACCCCAGCTGGGCACAGGCGATGTTAGCGTGGTGACCTTTCCAGTCGTCAGAGCACATGGTCCTCCAGGCAGCCTCTGTGAACACCTGGAGCACGCCATTCTGACCGCTCACACGGACTGGCCGATGCATGAGCACAACAATCCATTAGTGGCCAGCAGAACCCTGAGGCCACGGGCAGCTTAAACCCTCCTCTGCTGAATCCAACCTGCTCCCTATCCATAGCATCCACCTTTTCAGGGCCCTCCTACTGCCTAGACCCTTTGAGTTCTCTTGGAGATCTCATTGCTCATGGAGTCTCCTCCCCAACCTAATTTCAGCTTCATGGAACATTGCTCCCTTAACAACTGACCCAGGATCACCTGTGGGCCAGTTGGCAAGGTTAGGACATAGCATGACACTGGCATCGACTTGGATCCGTTTTACAGATGAGAAAGGCCAATGCCAGTCGTGCTGACTTCCTCCTGTGTCTACAGTGAACAGTCATGACCTTACCGCATCGGTACTCATCCTCCCCATCCTTGCAGTCTGACACGCCATCACATCGCGCTGTCAATTCAATGCATTTAAAAGACGACCGGCACCTGTACTTTCCGGAGCAGTCAAAGTGGACTGAGGACAGGAGGAGACGGCAAGGTTAACAGAGGGCTCCCTCAGTGTGCAGCACTAACTACCCGCCTGCCCATGGCCTTGGGCTTGCCCATAGTAATAAAGCTGCATGCATTGAAATTGCACCTGTGTCAGCAGCCCAGTTTCTGTTCCACATTCCAGGGGGTGGGGCCACTGCACACCACTTTGTCTCACTAAGTGGCTTTGAGCCACAACAGGAGGTGAATTTTGACCCTGCAGGCCTCAAGGTCAAGGGAAATAGTGCATGGCTGCAGACTAACAGGCTGAACCAGCTGAGCAAGTAGCCCGGATAAGGGCTCTCACCCCCAACCTGTCCACCTTCTGTTGTCTCTGACTCTGGACAACAAGTGAAGGCTCTGTGGACCACACAGCGGAGTAGGTGGAGAATTACACCAATCTGTATTCCAGTAATTTGAAAGAGAAAATGAGAAATTGTTCCCTATTAGAAACCATCCAAATGACTCACTTTTGCAAAAGCCACAGGCACTTTCTTTTAAAAATAGCAGGTGAGCTTGGCCTGGCCTGAATGGCCTCCTTGTTTTCTCCACCCAGCCCTACACTCTCTCCTGCCCAGGGATTCTATTTCATCAGCTGCCTTTGGACACTTCTAACTGGGCAGGTTCCGTACTGACAAAGCCCCGAGTGTGGCCAGCAGCCCTGCTGGGCCCCAGGTTGGCTCTACGTTCGTGCAGGCAAATAAAACTCAAAACCAGCAACTCCGAAGGATGTTTGCCTCCAGTAATTAAGGCTGGGTGGTGGCACCCGCTGTTGAGGGGGAGCTCATGAAAGTTTAAGTGTCTGAATAGGAAGCTGAGAGCCTACTAAATAATAAATCGTACTCACTGCCCAGACCGATGGCCAGAGCTAGTATCAGCGCAATGATACCAATGACGATGATGGGGAAGAACTTCAGCGGCAGCAGTGACAGGATCTGTGCAGCCACTGCATCTGCATCTGGGAACCAAAGAGAGGGGCAGAGGGGCAAACAGCCACAGAGCAGCAAATTTAATAAAAGAAAACAAATGTAGCTGGTCATTTTCCCTCTCTCTAGTGCAGAGACCGTTTCAGCTCAAAGAAAGCTGCCTTCGTTTAGAGAAAGGGTCACTGAATAGCGGTGCATTCTCTAGAAGTCCAGTCCCACACTCTCGGACTCCAACCCAATTCTGTGCATCCTGGTTTAAGGGAAAGTGTTATGGACTGAAATGTGTGTCTGGGAAAGGATATGTTGAGGTTCTAACCCCTAGCACCCCAAGAATGTCATTTTATTTGAAAGTAGAGTCTTTACAGAGGTAGTGTAGTTCAAATAAGGTCCTTACAGAAAGGGGACACTCAAATATGGAGGCAGGCAGACACACACACACAGAGGGTGATATGAAGAGACACAGGGAGAAGCCACGTGAAGGTAAAGGTAGAAATGGGGAAGATTCATCTGCAAGCCAAGGAACAGGCAGGGAGAAGCAAGAAGGGAGCCTGCAGCAGGTTTCAGAAGGAGTGGGACCCTGGATGCCGAAACAATATTTCTGTTGTTCTAAGCTACCTAGTTTAAGCCACCTAGTGGCACTTTGTTTTGGTGGCCCTACGAAACCAAAATGAAGGGAAGTAGGACACCAACTTTCAAGGACATTTTCACACAGAAGAAGGTGACATCATATAAAACCCAAACAGGCTACTTTAAGGAGAAGGAGAGCTGAGATCTCTGAGAGGGTCACTGGATGAAGTAGCAGACTGGTTCTTCATGAATCTTGTGCACAGAGGCACTGCTGACCCTGGTTCTAGAACATCTTTCTGAGGATGCTGGCAAAGCAAATAGCCTTAGAAGACAGAGATAATGTTCCTCCAGAGCAAGGGACAGGTTTATTTACTGCCCAGCTCAATTAATATAATGTCTTTGAGGCAAAGTTAGTGCAGGTCTGCTTGTGGTCCATCATAAAGATTCAGGTTCCCCTAGCTGTGGGTCCCTCAGCTGTCATGCAGACCCACTGTGTGCACAGCCTACTCCTGCTCTGCTGCATGTTGCCTCCATGGGACTTGGTGGGCAAGAGCAATAACTCAAACAGGATGCAATGCCACTTGTGCTGTGAATAACAAAGTCTTCTGTGTCTGACCCAGGAGTCCCATGCCAGCATCCATGGAACTGTGACAGGTTGACTTGTTAGCTTGCACCAGACCCTTCCCAGTTCTTCCCTAAAGTACCCAGTAGACTGAGTGGAAAGGGGACGAGAAGAGCATTTACAGATCCAGAAGTACAAGGCTCTCTGTGCAGCCAGGAGCATGTCCATCAACACCTTTTGCTCTCCAAATAAGGTGCCGTTTCATGCAAATCATCTCATCAATTCTGAGAATACATCCGTGCCTAAGTTGCCTTCCCTTAAATTAGAAAGATTGTAATGTGGGAAGGGATGAAAGCCTTCCCAAGGTCACACCTTGGCTCAGAACAGAGACTGCCTCTACCTCTCTTCTCTTGGTCTAGAAGATGTTGAGCTGAGAGGTCTCCCAAGGAAGACCCAAAAAACCTCTCCCTACCTATAGCTGGAAACACAACTTTACCTTCTGGCAATAATGTGATTATAAAATGGTCAATATTATTCAAGGCTGACTTAGAAAGAAGAGAATTTAAATACAAACAAGGAAGAAGAAGTGGGATGGGAGGGAAAAGAGGAAAGAATAAGCAAAAGAAAAGGTAAAAGGGAAGGAGTCAAGAGAAATAAGGAAACATATATAACACACAATCTTCAGTGACCGTGACAGATACAGAGCAAGAAAATAGGAGACAAGAGATGAACGGTGAGCTCTGTGGCCTAGTTGAGTAAGCAGTTGTTTGGGTTGTGTTTCTTGGCATCTGTTCTAGATGTCTGGTATCCAATAGTTCTTGATAAATATTAGTAAATTGGATGGATGGATGGATGACATCATAATAATAGAAGTTGTTATAATGAAGGGTTAGAAGTCAATTTCTTTTAAGGCAACCAGTGCATGGTCTTGAGTTAGCAGAGCAGATGCTTCTTGTCCACCCACACCCAGACCCCCCCCCCAGAAGCCTGCACCAAGTTAATAAGTCTCCCCTGCTGAGATGCCTTCTCTCCATTAACAATGTAAAAATTAGCAGGATCCCCAAGTATGACTTATATCATTTCAGTTGTTCTCTAAGAGTTAATTTAGGAAATCAATCCAGATTGTAGAGTCAAAGGTTGTTGTTCAGTAGAACCTCTGTATCAGTTCACATTGTTCCCTTCACTGTTCTGCCATGGTGCCCTGTGGGCGCTACCATGGCTCCATCCTCACTCCTTATTCTGTCTTTGAGGGCATGTTGAGAATAAAAAGCAAGATGTACAACATTGCTCCAAAGAGGAATGCAAATGACAAACAAACATAAAAAGAACCTTCAACCTCTCTGGCGATTAAAAACAAAAATTAGACATAACTATTGCCAATTTCCCAATACATTATTATTATTATTATTATTATTATACCCACTACAGTCCAAAGTGAAAAGTCAATAATAGCTGTGTTGCATAAACTTTTCAACAAATTTGAAATATGTACCAAAGTTTAAAAACAGATGAAATTTTTGACCTAGTAAATCCATTTCTAGAAATCTACCCTAAGATGTCATCATAAATAATATATATGAATGTTTACCTACAAGGATACAAACAAGTGACATTTATAATATTGATTCAAGCGAAACAGCCTACATGACCAACAGAAGAAACTGGTGAAATAAAAAATGGTATAGAGACATTGGAATGATAGAAAAAGGGGGTTGGCAAACTTTTTCTGTAAAGGAGCTGATAGTAAATATTTTAAACTTTATGGTCTCTGTCCCAACTCTCAACTCTACTATGGCATGAAAGCAGCCATAGATATATGTGAATAAATGGCAGTGTTTCAATAAAACTTTATAAAAACAAACAGTGGGTCAAATTTGGCCCATAAGCCATAGTTTGCCAAACACTGAAGAATATTTAATTATTCAATGCCATGGAAAAATAAACGTGATATTGTTTAGTTAAGAAGAAAAATTCAAAATGGTACAAATAGCATATATCACTTCAAAAAGGAAATATAGATATGTTGATAGGAAAAAGGCAAGAAATCCCACATAAAGTGCTAATAGAATTATCTCTGAGTAATGGTGAAATTGTGGACAATTTTTAAAAATCTTTTTGATTAACTGTACTTTTCAAATTTCTATACTGAATGATACATTGCTTTAAAAAGAAAAGTTTTAAACAACTTTTGTTCCTTCTCACTAATAGGAATTAAACCATGAAGGAATAATAAAAAATTAGCATAGAGAAATATGTATAATGCTATTCATGTTCATATTATTTATATTATAAAAATATTAGAAACAATTATATTCAAATGTTGATAAAATGGCTGTTACATATATATTTGAAGGAATTTTATAATGTTATTTTTAAAAAGACATGTATTAAAACCAAATAGCACATGAAAAATGCCTCTCTGTCGGCACTATGAATTAATGCATATTTATAGGCAATGACAGGAAGAAAATAAACACAGGTGTAAAAACCAGGTAAAAATTGGGGGTCAGGGGATTGATGGCAGGGTCATTTTAAGTTTACATTTCTGTTAATTTGGGAGAAGTATTTTCAAATTATACATTTTTTCTTTTTCTTGGTGGCTCTCTTCCCATCTTCCATTTTCTCCTCTCCTCCCCTAATATCAGATGTGGTTTTAAAGGAATCATTAGGGTAGCCCCCTCCTCATGCTTTCTGGAACCTCAGCCAGAGCCCCCAGGTGGCAAACTTCCCAGCCCCAGACACCAGTATTCCTGACTGACTGCATCCTGGACCAGCAAGCCACAGCTCACTGTGACAAGTCCTGACAGACTCACCGAAAAGATACTAGCTGGATAGGCATTATCTAGACCACTGTTTCTCCAAATATTTGTAACCTGATAACAAAACTAGCTGCATCCCTTTGTTGCTAGGAGCAACTCTGTGGCCTGCTGTTGGATTTTAATTTATGCATCTAATACTTTCAGTGATGTCCAGCTTCTTTTAAGTTTCCTGGAAGGACTGGGAAGCACGGGTTCTCAGGACTTTCTGGAGGGCTCAAAGATTCTGGCCAGGACCTGACCCCTAGTTCCCAGGGACAGGTGGAGCCTCCACTTCTGAAAATCACCATTCACAGAATACCAACTCCTGTGTCTGGGGAGTTGGCAAGGGGACGACCAAAGCATCCCCCTGTGATGCCCTTCTCTCCCATGTTCTGTAAACCAAAGAACCTCATGTGCTCAGCGTTTGAGGTGTAAGACCTCCCAGTCACCTATTTCCTCAGAGGGACACTCAGTTCTCAGCCACATTTGTCATCTACATGGGGAGTGGGGAGTGAAGAGGAACGTGTGTGGGAATCACACCTGGTTCCACCTACCTGGTGCCACAGGACTTATTTTCAGATCATCGAGGCCAAAAAGAGATCTGAAGGAGAAGGGGGCTTCAGCTGCGGGCGGGTCATTCTCCCCCATGGTGACTATTTCAGGGCCTCTGAGGTTTGGCTCCACCTCCACCTCCACCTCCTTTGCCAGGAAAAACAGAAAGTGTTTGCTTCCCTGTTTATAGTCTTAGTATCAAATGCATCTTTGTTATGTTAAATCTTTGAAATCTGACAACCCACATTAAGCAAATTCATTACTGATTAATTGAAACTATTTGGTCAGAACGCATTTTTTTCCTAAGCTACTGTAGATAACAGAGAAACTTCTAGAGTTAGCAAAAAACTCAGTTCCCAATGTTTGACTGATCTCAAAATCCACTAAGTATACATCTTTAGAGATACGCCCTTTTGCCATTTAGAGGTTCCCGTACCATGACTTTACAAAAGATAAATTACTTTCAAAGCACATGCCTTCTCTTTATTCATCATTGCCATTTGCTCACATAAACTAAACCTTTTGCCTGTACACGAGATACACCTACCATAAACATAAGAAGTTTTGATACTCACATAATGTCCGAGCCCCTCAAATGTCAACGGCACCAGGGAAAGGACAACTTGCCCACAGTATTTGTGGCTTTCCTAGCTCACACAGCCATGACCTAATTAAGGATGAAAGTATCTGGGCCCTTGGGGTGCCTGCCACCCCCCCCACACACACACACACACACACATAGCAAAAGGAGGAGTGGCTGGCGACCGATGGCGGCGCCAAAGCTACATTGGGGCTCTGTTTCCTCCTGGAGAATTCCTCTTATCGCAGGGCCCCAGCACCAGAGCCTTTGGGAGTCGTTCCCAGTGACTGGAAGAGGGGCGGAGGGAGCAATGAAATGGCCAGATGTCCCAACCACACTGCAGTTCACTCTCCCAAGGCGGCAGGCATGACTTCTCTAAGAGCCTGCTTTCTCAACACACTGAACTCAAGTGGTTCCAACAGCCATAGAAACATAGACGCTTCGAGCACCTTTTTTAAAATTTTCTTCTTGTTTACCTGTTGTAATGTTTGAAATTCAAAAGGGCACTACTAAGCCATTTAAAACAAACTTTGTCTTTATGTTGTTTCGTGTGGTCATAAGGAACTCAAAGCAAGAGTTGTGAACTAACAATGTTAATTTCATTCCCATTGTAAGAATTGTTTGGAAGGGTATCTGAAAAAACTAATAAATTCACAGCCAGCATTTTTTAGTTTGATTCTGGCTGATACTGGCTGATTAACCATCAACACGTAGCAAATGACACAACTTACCTTTATCACAGAAATAGGAATAGATGATAAAATGCTTCCTGAAACTTGGAACCTAGGTGAGGAAGTCCCTCCCCAAACAGGCTGCTGTTGGCAGGTTTCACAGCATTGAGAAATGTTGTAGCGTCGTCAGTTAGTGGCATCTTCTCTCCCCAGCTCCCTCTTTACTCACCATTTCTGGAGCCGCCATCATTAAATGCAGAAATAATTTCCTTTTTCATTATAAATGCAAGCGGGATGGTGAGCAGGCTGTCAATGCTTTAGTCCAATCGGGAAATATTTCTACCCAGTTACTCAGCCTTGTCGACTCAATCATCACAGCAAATGGCATGATCACAAGCGACTGTGTAACCCAACCTGTATGTGGCTATCAGGTAGCCATCAGTGGTATGACCGCAGGGACCAGGGAGGGGAAAATGTGGTTTCCCTTTAATTAGTAAGTAAGGTAAGCAAACCTTTGCAGAAACTTCACATGAGGGAGTCTTTGGAATACAGACACTCCTCTTATTTAAAAAAACAGGCAGGTCCTTCCCACTGCTGAACAAGCACACCAAGAGGACAGGAAAAACACATGTGGGGGTATATGTCCCCCCATGCGACTGAGCCCAAGTGTAGACTTGCAGCTGCTCTAAAGACAAAAGGCAGGGAAGCTGACGTGTTCTGGCAGCCAGCACTCCACGGAGACACTGCACACTCCATTCTTCAGGGGCCTCTGTGTCTCAAGGGGTTTCTGCACACAATACGGCTTAAAGATGTTTTATCAGGAAAGAAATAGCCCTGTTGTTGTTGAAAAGCCACAGAAGAGTTGATAGGGCCTGGGAACTGAGAACCTCTTTGGAAGGTGGATGTAAACCATTCATTAATTCAGCCAATATATGTAGGCCATCTGCCATGAACCAGGCATCTAGACTCAAAGCAGGTGGCAGAGAGATCAAAGCATTCACCCGTGGTCTCAGGTGGTAACAAACGCTAGGAAGGGATGAGGTTGGGAGAGGATTAGCAAATAATGGGACAGAGTGGTGGTAAAGGAAGGTCTCTGGAGGAAGTGATGTTTCAGGCAAGTCCTTGGTGATGGGATAAAGTGGGTCTTGTGAGCTAAGAGGGGAGGTTGTTCCAAGCATGAGATCATCAACACCAAAGACCTGGAGGGGTGTTTGAGAAACCCCAAGAAAGCCTATGTGCCTGGAAAGGCCAATGAGCAGATCACGGAGGGCCCAGGCCATGGGAGGGAAGGACTCTGGTTTGATTTCTGTGTGGTGGAAAGCCACAGAAGAGTTCATTAGGGCAAAGCCAGGAACTGCGCATGTGCACTGAGTGCAAGGGTGGGGCTGGACGCACAGAGGGACGCGATGAGGCTGCTGAAGACTTCTGCGACCATGGCTGTGACTTGGACCAATGTGCTAGTGGTGCAGATGAAGATGAGGTCTGGGTTTGAGATTGTTTTGAAAGTAAAATTGGAAAGATTGGTGATGGCAACAACAACTAAAGGGACATATTGAGCCAATTGTGGTTTAACTCAAGTCTTGATTTCCTGCCTCCAGCACTGCCAGGCACCTATTCGTGTCTTTTGGATTTAACACAGATTATATTTCTAGTTTATAATCCTGTCTTTACATCTTTCCTAACTACTGCCTCCATTCCCTGAATGAATATTTGCCCTCAAAGACAATGACAGGAAACTTAAAACTTTATCTTTCCTTGCTTTTACCTAAGCAGTAGGTCGTGCTCCTAACTGAAGTAGACCCTTGGAGGACAGAGTCTAAAATGTACTTTCATGGTACCTGGCATAGCAATAAGTATGTGATGGGGCTCCCTGTCCATTGATAGGCTGATTATAAACCAAGGTGGACTAGCAGTACTTTGTAGACATGCAGACAACCAAAAGCCATTACGAGTCACATTAATTAACATGTCAACATCTGTTAACATGTTGGGATCAGTGTTAGATGAGGTCAAAGGCAGAGCTAGTTTAGCAGCGGGTAGCGGGGAAGGGACCTATGAGGGTGGTTAAACTTCCACCACCAAAAAGTAGCCTCTCAGAAAGTTTACCTACAAACCAATTTCACTGAGCTCAAAATAAAATTTTGAAGAAACAGAAATCAGCGTATCTTGGGCTGGCATCTCATGTTCACCAAGCCAGTGTCTTAAGTGGTCTTGGTTTGGAGATTTGAGAAGGGGCATCCTACCCCTTCTCACAGCTCTCCTGGGAACTGTGAAGCTGTCCTGACCATTTGCACATAGTTTGAGTTCCAGGAGAGGTGTCAGCCTCCACCTTGATCCCCTTAGTGACAGAGGGAATGCTTTGCTAGTCAGTCACAGGGGAAACTGTCAATCAGGAAGCTTTAGTATTTTCCCTGTTGGCCTTGAAAGATAACTTTTCAAGTTAAGAAAAAGGATTAAGCTAGGTGGGCATTTTTTGGCTTATACAAATAAGATAATTCTAAAAGAGAAATTTACATTTTAATATGTTATAAACACAATTGCTCATTATTTAGAACAGAATAATGTATTTGAGTAAAGGCTATATTTCAGACCCCAAATCTACTTTTCCCCCTCTGGGTAACAAGCTTTGTTTATTTTCAGACTTTCAAACTTAAGCTATATAATTCATTTGTTAATGAAATTATTTCACCCTTTAATTTGTCAAAGAAAAACATATTATTTAAAGATATAGTTAATTTACACTTAAAGGTGAAATATTGAAACCTTTTACTCTGAGGTGGAGAATAATCCAAAGAGATTCACCATATAGATCAGGGGTAGTCAACCTTTTTATACCTACCGCCCACTTTTGTATCTCTGTTAGTAGTAAAATTTTCTAACTGCTCACCGGTTCCACAGTAATGGTGATTTATAAAGTAGGGAAGTAATTTTACTTTATAAAATTTATAAAGCAGAGTTACAGCAAGTTAAAGTATATAATAATAATTACTTACCAAGTACTTTATGTCAGATTTTCGCTAAGTTTGGCAGAATAAATCTTTATAAAACAACTTACTATACTTAAATCTGTCTTTTTTTTAAATTTTTTTAAAATATTTTTTATTTATTCATTTTAGAGAGGAGAGAGAGAGAGACAGACAGACAGACAGACAGAAAGGAGGAGCAGGAAGCATCAACTCCCATATGTGCCTTGACCAGGCAAGCCCAGGGTTTTGAACCGGTGACCTCAATGTTTCCAGGTTGACACTTTATCCACTGCGCCACCACAGGTCAGGCTAAATCTATCTTTTTATTTATACTTTGGTTGCTCTGCTACCGCCCACCATGAAAGCTGGAACGCCCACTAGGAGGCGGTAGGGACCAGGTTGACTACCACTGATAAAGACCATGTTTAGTCAACATTTGGAATCCAAGCCAGTGCAATGAAACCAAAGAAGAAAAGAAGAAAAAAAGAAATAGAAGAAAAGAAAGAAAGGAAAAAAGAAGGAAACTAATATGATTATCTTGATAGACATATAAAAAAAGCATTTCATAATATTCAGTATCCACTAATGGATTTCTGAAAACATCTCAGCAAATTAAGAGTAAAAAAGAATTTTCTTAATCTCATAAAAGGGAGCTACCAAAACAGGTACTTGTATTCAACATTGTACTGAAGATCTTTGCAAGAACAACATGGCAAGATGGGAAAATAAAGTTTTTAAATACTAGAAAGTGAGGGGAAAATTGTGATTATTTGAAGATTACATAATTGTATACATAGAAGATTTAAAAGAATCTACAAAATATTAGAATTAATCACCGATCTGAGTTAGCTATTGTATGGCGTCAATATATAAAAATTAATTATATTTCTATATACTGGAGATAAATGAAAGTAGAAATTATTTTTAAACAATAACATCAAAACTATAGGAATAAACAACAACAGAAGTTTAAGACACTGGAAACTACAAAACATTTATAAAAGAAGTTCAATAGAAAGATATACAATATTATATTCACTGATTGGAAGACTCAGTATTGTTAAATTGATCTAAGGGCTCAACATAATCCCAAACAAAATCCCAGCAGGCTTTTTGTTGGTGGAAATTAACATACTGCTTTTTATTGTTCTCGTATTTCTTCCCTTTTCTTTTTAAAAATCAATTTTATTGAGGTTTAATTTTCAAACTATAAAATGCACCCATCCTAAGTGTTTAGTTTAGTCAGAATTAAAGATCTATGCACCCATATGTTCACCACCAAATCAGGTTATAGAACATCTCCATCACCCCCCAAAACTCTCTCAGACCTTTACCTTGGGAAACTATTGTCTCCTTTCTGTCTCTAAAGATGAGATATTACCTTTTCAGAATTTTACTTCAGTAAAATTAGACAGTATTTATAAAATCTTATGTCTGGCTTCTTTCAGTCAACATAATGTTCTTTTAAATTTACCCATGTTGTTGCATGAATCAGCAGTATGTTCTCTTTTGCCAATGAATGTTACCTGTTGATGAAAAATGCCATGATTTGTGTATCTATTAACCAGTTTATGAACATTTAAATTCTTTCTAGATTGGAAAGAATAACAACACCATGAACATTTATATGCAAGTCTTTGTGTGGGCATCCATCTTTATTTCTTCTTGGTAGGCAGCTAAGAGTGGATTGGTCATATAGAAAATGTATGCTTAACTTTAAAATAAACTGTCATAATGTTTTCCAAAGTTGGGTAGTTTTGCATTGCACCAATAATGCATGGGTGTTCCTACAGTTCTACAGCCTTGTCAACACTTGGTATTGTCAGTTTTTTTTTATTTTCGCTCTTCTAGTAACTGTGTTGTGGTACTACATTGTGGTTTCAATTGACATTTTCCTGATGACTAATAATGTTGAATATCTTTTCACGTCCTCATTAGCCATTCACATATCTTCTCTTGTCAAGTATCCATTTAGATATTTTGCTTATTTTTAAAATGGATATTTTTTATTATTGATTGTAAGAATATATATACACACAATACACACATACATTTATATTATATTCTGGATATGCTGGATACAAGTCCTTTTATAGGTGTATACATGGTGCTACTTTCTCCCAGTTTGTGGCTGCATTTTTATTTTCTTTTCGGTGTCTTTCAAAGAGCAGTTTTCAATTTTGATAAAATCCAATTATAAATTTTTTATGATTTATGCTTTTTTACATCCTAAGAAAGCTTTGCAAACTCCAATATAGCAGGTATTTAGAAGCCTTATGTTTTGCATTTAGGTCCACAGCACATCTTGAGTGAAATTTTGTGAATGATGTCAGATAAGGGCTGAGGTTCACACTTTTCCCCATTAGTATACAGTTTTCCAGCACAGTTTGTTAAATATATTAACCTTTCTCCTGTTGAACTATATTGACCCCTTCACTGAGCATCAGTTGACTGTATATGTGGATTTTTCTGCACTCTCCAATGGTACACTATGGCAACCTGACTTTTAGATTTATATAAAAATGCAAGGGGCCTAGAAGAGTCAAGATAACCTTAAAAAAGACAAAAATCAGAGGACCTAGCCCTATAGTAATTAAAATAATATACTATGAACACAAAAATGAACAAATCAAGCCCTGGCCATTTGGCTCAGTGGTAGAGCATCAGCCCAGCATGTGGAAGTCCAGGGTTCAATTCCCAGTCAGGGCACATCAGAGAAGTGCCCATCTGCTTCTCCACCCTTCCCTCTCTCCTTTCTCTCTATCTCTCTCTTCCCCTCCTGCAGCCAGGGCTCCATTGGAGCAAAGTTGACCCGGGTGCTGAGGACAGCTCCATGGCCTCTGCTTCAGGCACTAGAATGGCTCCAATTGCAGTGGAGCAACCACCCCTGATGGGCAGAGCATAACCCCCTAGTGGGCATGCTGGGTGGATCAGTTGGGTGCATGTGGGAGTCTGTCTGACCGCCTCCCCACTTCTAACTTTGGAAAAATACAAAAAAAATGAACAAATCAAACAAGAGAACATAAAAGAGTTGGAAACAGACAAATACATGTACACATAGTCACCTGAATTACAATAAACATTCTACTGTGGTTCATTGAGCAGATGACAGTCTTTGAAATGAATAAAGGTGTGGAGAAACACATGAACCTTTACCCTTACCCCACACCATAAACATAATTAATTCAAATGGCCCATGGAGCTAAATTAAAATTGTAAAAGTGGTCAAGCTTCCAGTAGAAAACATGGAAGACCATCTTCATCAGAACTGGATTAACAATGATTCCTTGAACACGTACAGAAAGTTCTAACCATAAAAGAAGAGACTCAAATTGAGAAATGTTGTTTCACCCAAAGACATTAAGAGATTAAAAAGACAAACCACAGCCTTGACAAACTTATTAACATTAAATGCATCCAACAAGATGCATTTAAGATAAAGACTTATCTCCAGAGTTCTTACAAATTAATAAGAAAAATCAAGCAATCCAACAAGATCTTCCCCAAAAGAAGTATTTAAGTAGCCAATGGCTTGTCTCATGGTGCTCAGTGTCACAGCCATTCAGGAGGATACAAATTAGAACCACAGTGAGATACTACCACACAACCCCCAGAGTGGCTAAAATGGAAAAAACTGACAGTATCAAGTGTGGCCAAAGATGTAGAGCAGCCTGAACGCTCACCCACTGCTGGCAAGACAGTAAATGAACAACTGCTTTGAAAAACCATGTGGTAGTTTCTAAAGCCATCTGTGCATAGCCTGACAGCCAAAAGTTCCACCGCTGGATAGGTACCTACCAGAAATGCACACTGAGCACCTAACAACAAATACAAGAGTATCTGTAGCAACAAAATAACTGAAAAATCACACAAATGTACATAGACAGAGAAATAAATGGTGGTGTATTCATCTTCTAGAACACTGCTTAACAATACAGTACACTATGGCTACAAGTAATAATGTGGATTAATTTCACACATGTAATTTTGGACAAAAGAAACCAGACATAAAATAGTATGTTCTATGGTTTTATTTGTATAAGTTTCAAAAATAGGCTAAATTGATGTATGAGTTAGTTGAGTGGCTACCTCTTGGAGGAAGGTGGCTGGGAACTGGGGTCCCAGTGAAATCCTAGAGCAGAGTTACTCAGCCCAGATGCTATTGGTATAATTGGGCTAGATCCTTCTTTGCTCTTGTCTGCACTGCTGCATTCCTGGCCTCAACTGCTAGATGCCAGTAACAAACACCCCATCCTCATTATGACAACCAAAAATGTCTCTAGACTTTGGCACAGGCCCTGGGGAGGGGGCCAGAATCACCTCCATTGAGGATCACTGTCTTGTGTGTGTGTGTGTCTGTGTGTTGTGTGTCTGTGTGTATTTTTCTGAAATGAGAAGCAGGGAAGCAGAAAGACTCCCGCATGTGCCTGACTGGGGTCCACCCAGCATGCTCACTAGGGGTTGATGCTCCATTGCATCACTAGGGGTTAATGCTCCATCTGGGTGTTGCTCCATTGCAACAAGAGCCATCCTAATGCCTGACATGGAGGCCATAGAGCCATCTTCAGCACCTAGGCCAACTTTGCTCCAATGGAGCCTTGGCTGCGGGAGGGGAAGAGAGAGAGAGAAAGGAGAGGGGGAAGGGTGGAGAAGCAGATGTATGCCCTGGCCAGGAATCAAACCTGGGACTTCCATATGCCGGGCCGACGCTCTATCACTGAGCCAACCAGCCAGGGGGATCACTGTTTTATTGCTGGACCTCCTGGGGGAGTTAGATGTGCATGCTCACTTTATGAAAATTGTCTGAACTGCATGCACATATACAATTCAGCAACTTTCCTGCATGCATAAAATCTTTTTTAAACTTAGTTTTTGATATAAAAAAAATCAATGAATAACTAAAAGTACCAAACATTTTAGAGTGAGCATGGAAAATAGGTACAGTGCTGTGCAATATCTTGTCTGCACATAAGGAGACTAAGGGCTAGGGTCGTGCAGAGTTCTGTTGCCTGCATAGGGAGCCCCAGTAGGGAACCCTTGCCGCCAGCTCCCACTCCCTTGGCCCTCCCCCTCGTCCCTTCTCATGCAGACTTGTTCCCAGGGTGACCCATGTCCTAGCAAAGACTGGGTCTGTCTCCACAGGGGCCTCTGGTACCTGAACCGCACTATGGAACAGGGTGGATCGACGCTGAACCCCAGCACCCAGCAAAGAGAATTCTAAAAACCAATTATCTTATGCAAACAGGATATTAGCTTTTGTCAGAAAGATCAAAAAAGGCTTGAGGTTTTCCTCCGCAGCCTCATCCTCTTCTGCCTCTCCCTCTCTGGCTTTATCTACTCATTTCAGTCTGCAGGCAGGAAGAGATGGCAGCCGGGGAGACACAGGTCTACGCAAAGGTCAACAACAAGCTCAAAGGCCACAGGGCCGCCTCCCTCCTGGACCCCCTTCTGGGGATGGGCTTCCCGGCACACACCGCGTGAGTACAACTTGCTGGGCACTTGCCCTTGACTCTGAGCCTGACCCCTCTGAGGACTCTGCGCAAAGCTGCAGGCGGCTCATAGCACCTACTTCCTGTTGAAGGGGGTGCATCTTGCAGGGCAAGATACTGTCTTTCAATCAGGTCCTTTTCTGCTTTTTATAAATTAATGATGAGGACAAACACTGCTGGCTGGTGGGTGGGTGGCCTGAAATTTGTGAAACTTGGAAGCCATGTGTTATATGGTGTTCCCACTTCTCAGGGTTCAAGGAGGAGCTTGGGGCCTGGTTGTACCCTCTTTGTGGGCAGCTCAGTGACTCTGAGATGACACTTCAAACTCTTAATTTGAAAGGCCCCAAAGCCAGGGAGTCTCTAATTCTGGAAACTGTTGGGATGAGGATGTTTCTAAATGGTGCAAGGAAACCATTTGTCCTTAGGAAAAACCTCTTGAATGTCTGATAAGGAAACAAAATGGTTAAGAATCTATTGAATTAGCACCATCCTACATGCCCAAGGAACAAGTGCTCTTGCAGAAAACTTTCACCTTAGGAGTTACCACCTCAGAGAGGGAAGAAGTCCCCGAAACAATGAGCTATGAGACTGAACCTGGGTTTCAGTTTCCATAGGAAGCTGATCTCTTAGAGCTGATCCTTTTGAATGCTTATCCACATGGAAAATATGTCAGAAATACCCTTGGTAACCTGGACTTGGGAGGGGGGCAAACGTTCCTTAAGCATTATAACAAAATCCCAACAAAACTGGATGAAATCATGTTGAAACCAGAGCCTGTCCTCTTCCAAACCAGAGCAGGACTTGGTCCTCATGTTGTGTTCATGATAAACCAGAGGCCTGTGAGACAGAGAAGAGAAGCCAGCATGAGCAAAGCGCCTGCCATGTGCAGACCCCATCCTGAGCACCTTCTGCTGGGGGCAGATGGGGTTGCTGAGGCCGGGAAGAGCTGGTGGAGGTAGGGCAAGACCCGAGCCCTACTCTCTACAGCCCCTGGAAAGCCTGTCACACTCCTGACACCGCAGCACAGGCACACATTCAACTTCCTTCTTACTTAAACGTTAGCCACATGCTGGCAGTGGGAAATTTGTTTTAAACTTCTCATTAGTCTGAAGCGCCTAAGGTAGGCTCCACGCCCAGGCTTCTCTGTTGGGACCTCGGCAGGAGGCGCCTGCTGTCAGTAGTGACCACATAGCGGTGGCACTGGCCACAGCCTCCTGGGCTCCTCATCGCCCTGAATGAGGCTGTCCCTGGACAAATTCTCTTAGACATATTTCATTCTGTCCAACTTGGTCCAATTCAGTTCAATTCAACATGACATGTGCACATCCTGGTGACAGTGATGAGTAAGGCACAGTTAGGCCTCGGGCCCCACAGGCTGGTAAGGGAGGCAGACGGACCAGAGCCCGTTGAGATGATAAGCATGATGCCTGTGTGTGGCAGGGGAACACAGAGGGGCTGCAGACCTTGGTGGGCTGTGTGTGGAGGGCTTCCTGGAAGAGGGATGAACCCTGGGCCTAGAAGAACCCTGGGCATGTCAGCACATGGCCACATTTGGCAGGGAGGCACGTGTACGAGCTGGGGCTATGGCCGCTCGAGGCTGACCAGAGGATCCAAGGGTGGGTCCTCCTGCCCTGGTGCAGGGTGCCTGGGGGATGACAGGGGAGAGAGACAGCAGGCATGTGTGGACCTCAGGGCATGCGCCCTTGGACTCCATCTCGAAGATTGGAGGTGGCAGCCCCAAAAGGAAAGTGAGCAGGGGCATGTGAGCAGGTCTGTGTTTTCAAAACCCACAGTGACGCCACATGGAGGACTGAGGCAGGGGGTTGCCTTTAGCTGTGTAGTATCATGGGGGTGTGCCTGAAGGCCCAATGCATGGCGAGGCTGCCCCTGCCTCTCACCCTTTCTCCCTCCCTCCCCCCAGAAATGGAAGGCAGAGTTCTGAAAGCTCCTTGCGTTCTCCTTTCCTGCAGGCTGAAAGCATTGGCAGCTACTGGGAGGAAGACGGCAGAAGAGGCAGCAGACTGGTGAGCTGGGCGTCCTGGCACATTGGAGAGTGTGGGCGGAGGACACTGCAGGGTGGGCCTGGGAAGTGCTCGGTACTGTCTGGGTGGGGCAGGGGCCCCTCCACGCCGACCCACCCAGCACTGAAGGACAGGAATAAAGAGCCCACATTTAAAATGGAAAACAAAAGAGAGAGGACTTCAAACAGGGCTTCTTTCACTTATTAACCTGGTTTAATCCAACTGTGACTGTCAAAGAAGAAAATATTGACATGATTTGTTGAATACTTAGGGAAGATCCCCTTTAGCTGATTTAAAATAGAAGTTGCCACTCTCTCAGGCTGCCTGTGATGGAGGAGAATTTACTGGGGTCGTAAATGTCTCCTAAGGCATTGGCACATTGCATCTTAAGGAGAGCCATGTGGTTGGGGGGCGGGGCAAGAATCGCTGGTTCCAGCAACTCCACCACCCTGCAGCTGTGTAACTGTGCACCCCATCCACGGCGACAGGCCCCATTGGTCTACTCTGGGAATCTAGACACAGCATCCCGTCCTTTAAAACATCGTGCTGCCTGAATGTACCATGATGCCATCATGCTGCCCCTAGGTGGGAAGTCCCTTCTCACTCTACCCCAAAACAGCCAGAGTGAAACTCAATGAAAACCAGGTCCCACCAGGCTAGGGTGCCTTCTCCAGAGCAGCATGGCTGATACTGACGTAGGTCTCTAAGTGTCCAGCATGTCCTCAGTGGGGATGCCTTTCTCCTCCAGAAACTCCTGGCCAAGGGCAAAGCATGTGGCCCTCCACAGGACAGAGATACACCAGGACTCTGGGTTAGGCTAGCTAGTCAGCTGTCAGATTTGAATTAGACAACAAGTCCACTGCTGGGATGGCCCTGGTTGGTCCCTCAGCCAATAAGACTAGAAGTCCTACCTCAGCCTAGAAAGGACCCAACCTCACTAATAATCAAGGAGGTGGAAATTAAGATACCATTAAAAACAACTGTGACTTGGCCAACAGTAGTGCAGTGGATAGCGCATCAGACTAAGACACAGAAGACTCAGGTTCAAAATGCCGAGGTCACTGACTTGAGCATGAGCTCATCCAGCTTGAGCGTAGGCTCACCAGCTTGAGTGAGGGGTCGCTGGCTTGAGTGTGGGATCATAGACATGACCCATGGTTGCTGACTTGAGCCCAAAGATCACTGGTTTGAGCAAGGGGACACTTGCTCTGCTGTAGCCCCCCGGTCAAGGAACATAGGAAAAAGCAATCAATGAACAACTAAGGTGATGCAGTGAAGAATTGATGCTTCTAATCTCTCCCCCTTCCTGTCTGTCGGTCCCTAGCTGTCTCTCTCTCTGTCTCTCTGTCTCTATCACACACACATTAAAAACAACAAGTGTCAGTGAGGAGGAGGGAGGGCTGGTCTCTTCACTTTCCTGGCTGCACTCTGGGCTGTCTATCAACACTGAACGGTGTGTAGCTGCCCAAACAAGCCATTCCAAGTCTAAGGATGTCCACTGGAGAAATACCAAATGCTTAAAAAAAAGTACAAATAATTAATTACAATGTTAAAAAGGAAACAATTTAAATGTACACCAACGGAATGGATGAATGGATGATTACATATATATGTGATGGGATGTTATACAACCCCGAGAAGGTTCCTGCTTAACTAGATTTTTATTAACAGGGGGAAACCAGAAAATATTGTTGAATAAAAAAAATGCAAGTTGCAGAATAATTAAAATAATGGCTTATATCAGTGGTTCTCAAACTTTTTGAAGTCGGGGCGCATTTAAAATCCTACAAATTATTGTAGGTGCACTATATACAAATTTCTGAGAAATGTTATAATAATTAAGTCAAATATTAAAGAAAAAAATATAAAGTCCAAGCATGCTTTTATGGTAATTAAATGAAATAAATATGACAAAATTAAATTTATTCTGACATTAAAAAACATTTTTATGTTACATTTTTTGAGTTATGCTTTTTAGAATTTATAAAAAAGAGGGGTTAAAAATTTAAAAAACCACAAAAACATTATCTTTTTATATATATGGATACATTCTTAGTAAGATTTAGTAAATTCGGCAGGTCTCAGTGCAAATGTGTTAAGTTTTTTCATTCTTGTGTTTATGAGAAACATGAGCCTGATGTGTCCTAGCAATTTCTTCAATGTTTGGGTATCTGTTTGAAAGGCAAATTCTCATTTCCTCGTCAATACATTGAAGAATTCTTCTCTTTTTACTCTTAATTATGTTGAGTGCAGAAAACCCCCACCATACATATCATCTTAACTTTACACCAAATAAAGGATAGAAGAAACTTGCCTCCAGTCTTTTCAAGGAACATGGAGGGTAGTGTAAACAATCCAGCACCACAGCTTAACAGCCTTTTGCAGCCTAATCAGGCAAGTGAGGTGGGTATTTGGGCAGACTGTCAGCTTACAGCCAATTCCCCACACCTCTGTCCCCCAAAAATCTAAACTCCAAAAACCCTGTTGGTTTTTTGGTCCCCAACAGGCACATATTTCTCTGGAATACCATAAGGGCGCATCAGGAAATCTTCTAGGGCTCACCGGTGTGCCCTGGTGCACACTTTGAGTCCCACTGGCTTATATGATTTATAGAGAACATATACAAATGTTGTCTATGAGTTTATTGCATAAATGTCTAGAAGAAGACAAAGCAGTTGACCGTTGAGATTGCCTCTAGAAAGGGACAGTGAACCAGGGTGAAGGGATAGATGCCTCTAATGGTATTTTTTATTATTATTTGGAAGGTATATTTGCACATAACTAATGTTTTCCCAAATGGTTCCATACTGCTCTCTAAACTTAATATTATTTCACCAGCACAACTCTGAGTCATTAGAAATTCTTCAAAACCACACTTTCTAATGAACAGATAAATAAATTTACTAGTTTTTTTTTCCTTTTTTCCCATTATAAATGACCCTGCAATGAATATTTTATACACACAGTTTTGCTATACTTAAGTTTTTTTCATTTGATTACATTTCTGGAAGTAGAATTATTAGTTCAAATGATCTGGGTATTTTTAAGTTTCTTGACACCTACTGGCAAATGACCATATATAAAGATTACACAGTTTCATCCTTAAATTTCACTGCTTCTTGACACAATTGAGCATAACTTTCATCCTTTGAAAAACATTTCATTCATTTGACAGCTGAGAAAAATGGCTGTTTTAATTCATATTTTTATTATTAGTAAGAATGAATTTGAACTTTGGGTTCTATATTATTTCCTCTTGTACCTAAGATAACTTTTTCTGAGTTGAAAGAACGCATAGTAGCCACTTCCATTTTATCTAGTTGTTCGTGGTTTTTATTTTAACATTTCATTTGAAGTGTGAGATAAAATTAAAATGAGAATTTCTCCACAAACTTTCTCAACACTAAGGAGATGGCTGGACCACAAAGGTCATTTGAAGACCAGGTTTTGATTTCTCTCATTTTCTTGCCTTTGACTTGGGATCCGTCTAACCTGGGTGTGTCCTGACCTGCTCTGTCGCTGCACAAAGCTCCATGCTGGGAGCACTTCATTGTGCGGTAGTGGAGGGCTGATTTATGTGCTGTGTGCACCTTAGGTGGCTTGCTATTCTGAGGTGTTGTTGTGGCATTTGTCCTCCAAAGGAAAAGAATTTTTTGTTGCAACACTGGCTGAGAGTGGCCTGTTCTCTGTTGCAGGCTGCGCTGTCATTGCAATGACCCGTCTCTGGATGATCCCATCCCCCAGGAGTACGCTCTTTTCCTCTGCCCCATGGGGTCCCTGCTGGAAAAGCTTCAAGAGTTCTGGAGAGAGAGCAGACGTCAGTGCACAAAGAACAGAGCTCATGAAGTCTTCCCTCACATAACGCTCTGTGACTTCTTCACGGTGAGTCATTCAACGTGCCTTTAATGCTCATTGACACAGCAACTGAAGTCATTTTTTGTGATAACTAGGTAGTGATGGGACAAAATTGAAGGCTGTCACTTGGTCTATTTTTATGGGGTGGTCCACAACTGCAGTGTTAGCTGACCTCTGTGTGATATAGCTTTTGCTTTCCTTCTCACCTTCATCTGATCAACTCTTGTGCATCCTTCAGACCCTCACTCATTTATCCCCTTTCTTTTTTTTAAGTCTTTCTCAGCTTCCCAAGAAGAAGGAATTACTGCTGCTTGTACTCCCACCTCCCCTTTGTTTACCTCTCTAGGGGCACTTTCCCTGTTGTATGACAATGTGTCTGGGGCATCTCTGTATCCTTGCCAGACTGAACCCTCAGATAAAGGTGGGTCCTACCCTCAGCTTTGCATCCCCAGAAATGAGCACAGTGCCTGAAACAGAAGAAGTGCTTCAGAACTGTGAGATGGATAACTGAGGAATGGGTGGGTTTGGGCCAGTCATAAACGAAGTTTTCTGCCAGGGGAAGGGTCCTGATTTGGGAAATGGTCAAATAGGCAGCTCCATAGAGGTCTTGGGAAGGTAAGAAGGACCTGGGCTGATCAAAGAGAAGAAGGAGGTGTGAGAATGAGGGAGGAGGGGACAGACACCATTTCCTCTGTGGCTCCCATCAGAAAAATCTGGGGAGGGCACACCCTAGCCCAGCCCTGATGTTAGCACACTCTGTGGGCTCCACCCGGTAGTCAGGCCTAGCACTTCAGACAAGTCTCTTCAGGTGACTGATTAGGGAGCAGCTTTGAGGTAGGGACTGGTATTGGGGCCCTAAGAAAAGTGTACTGACAGAACTGAGGGCAGTGAATTGGGGACAGCAAGGAGTCACGGTCAGAGTCTATTGGTTCATGGTCCTCCAAGAAGCAGACCCCAGAATTAGAAGGGGAGGAGATTCTTTTGGGAGAAATGCCTATGAAGGATAACAGAGAAGAAAAGATGGGCAGCGTGAGCCTTGCAGGTCTGACACCTGCTGACAGAAGGGGAGGAGGACCGAGCACCAGAGCCTCACCTGCGTTTGTTGCTGCCAGAGACAGATGGGGAGCCTGAGATACCTCCAGGGGCCATGTCTGTCTTGGTCACTAGGGCCAGGTCTGCAAGAGGCTCTCAGCAGTGAACCTGTGGCTGCCTCGGAGTCTACAGAAGCCTCCAGAAGCTGATCAATGCCATGCTGAGCACAGCCGGGTCCTGGCACAGAAAGGGGGTTGGCTCAGGATGTGATACAGAGGCTGAGTCAACATGATGGGGCGTGAGGGGCTGTAGTTTAAGTGACAAGGGATTTCCAACCTGGGCATTTGAAAGAATGTTCCATTCCACAAAGACTCTTACCTGCAAATCTCTAAGAAACTGGAGACCAGCTATATGGAATAAATCCATAACCGCAAACATATGAACCAGATAAATCATGTTACACCATTGTGAACAGAAAAGAGTCTTGCTAGGCTACATAATTTTTTATTAATTACATAACTAGATGTTAAAAATAATAAATGGAACCACTTTATTTTATTTTTAATTTTTATTTTTTCAGAGATAGAGAGTCAGAGAGAGGGATAGATAGGGACAGACAGGAACAGAGAGAGATGAGAAGCATCAATCATTAGTTTTCTGTTACGACACCTTAGTTGTTTATTGATTGCTTTCTCATATGTGCCTTGACCGTGGGGCTTGACCCTTGTTCAAGCCAGTGACCTTGGGTCCAAGCTGGTGAGTTTTGCTCAAACCAGATGAGGCCGTGCTCAAGCTGGCGACCTTGGGGTCTTGAACCTGGGTCCTCTGCATATCAGTCTGATGCTCTATCCACTGCACCACCGCCTAATCAGGCAACGGAACCAGTTTAAAATGAAGCCGGAGCTGTCTCAAACCTTGGAATGTTGAACAGGGCAAAATAAACTTTTGAGCTTAAAGCAACCTTGTGCCCCAAAGAACTATTTGCAACGATAACAAGAAAGCAGAGCAGACATGATGACTAGAGGACTGATGACTGTCGGACTGAAAATTAAAAACATTATTTAGAACCAGCCTCACTGTGCTGTGTTACCTGCACCAATAGCAATGACTTCCTTATGTAGATATAATTGTTTCCCTTCCCCTTCTCATAAGTTCCCTGGCCTTTGTTTCCTAATCAGAACAATATTTAGGCTTCTGCATGAATCAGTGCTTCCCAAATAGCTATTCTTTTCTTTGATCTCAAAGAAATGCTTGTTGCCTCCCACTTTGAAAGGCCTCTTACTTTAGGTTAATATGGTGACCTTATAACAAGAACTGAAGGAGCACATGGCTGTCTCTTCCTTTAGTGTGAAGACCAGAAGGTGGAGTGTCTGTATGAGGCTCTAAAGAGAGCTGGAGACAGGATGTTGGGCTCCTTCCCCTCCGTGGTCCCTCTGGTCCTCCATTCTTCCATCAGCTACCTTGGCTTCTTCGTGAATGACAGTCCTGCAGATGTCATCCGGGAATTCGCCATGACGTTTGCCACAGAAGCAGCTGTCTTAGCAGGTAGGTAGCCCTGGGAAGTCACACACAAAGGGCCCAGTTAATAGAAAGTGACCCTTTGTGTCTAGGACTGTGCTTGCCAAACTTGGACACAGTGGGTGGATCCCAGGGCAGGAAACATGTAGGATGTTCCTTAACACAGCGATGGTCGATGGCTCTCCTTTGCCAAGGGTCTTCTTTGATATGGCCTTAATCCAAGGCTGAACAATTCTACTGGATCCTCCCTAATGAGTCAAGTATCCTTAAAAGGTAAGCAGACAGATTCTGGGAACCAGCAGTGGTCTTGTCTCTAAATGGAAATAGCGTTATTTGCATTGATTTTAAAGTGACTTTCCAAACACTTGCCATATTCCAGCTACCAAGCAAACTGTCCCAAGCGGGGACATTGTGTGGCCATTTAATGACAGGGAATGTAAGTTGGTGCATACACCAAGGGATAGGGGTCTCCCATAGCCCCACGACCACCTTGGACATCTCTCCTCACCAGGTCAGTGTTGTATGAAAACACAAGTCCTAGCTGATTTATTTTAATTTTTAGGTATGAGTTAAGTTCTTTCTCCTTGGCCTCTTGGGGAAAGATTATCTAGACTAACTTTGAAAATCAGCAAAATTCCCTTTTCTCCAAACACCAACCAGGTCTGGAGACAGAGGCTCTGGCTGGCATTAGTGGGAAGAATCTGGATTTGACCTTCAAAGATGTAAATCGCTCCTATGTTTCTGGTTAGGGTGTGCCTTCATCAGGTCACCTCCACTCACTGAGTTGTTTTCCTTTCTCTGCAAAATGGCGAGGCTCTCACTCATCGAACAACAAAGCCTGTTTTTGTGGGACTTCTCTACAGTTCCTGGTACTGCTCAGTATTGTTGTGATTTGCCACCTCTGAAACTCAGGGGCCCCAGGTCCTTGGACGTCTATGAACCCAGGTCGATAGAGGGTTCCACTTGGAGACTGGCTTGTCGAGACTGGGGATTGTAGTTGCTGGATAGTCATGAACTTAACCCCCGTCTCCTTTATGTAAATTCAAAGGATGGCTCTTTAATCTCCTGCTTCTGAAAAGACGATGTGAATTTCATCCTGGTGCCATGTGTCAGCCACTTGCCTCAGAGCTGGCATGGCACCTCACTCTCTACATTTTCCCAAAAAGTGGGTCTCGTTGCCTGTTTCAAAAATGGAGAGACTGAGGCTCTGAAGAGTATTACATCTGCCCAAGGTTACTGTCATGGGTTGAATATTGTGCTCTAAAATTCATATCTACCCACAACCTCAGAAAAAGATCTTATTTGATAATAGGGTCTTTGCAGATATAATTAGTTAAAATGAGGTCATACTGGAGTAGAGCCCTAAATCCAATGATAGGTGTCCCTGTAAGAAGAGAAGAGGACACAGAGACACAGGGAGAAGGCCACATGAAGACAGAGGCGGAGGTTGAGTGATGCAGCCACAAGCCACCCCTGAAACCTTCAGAAGCTGGACGAGGCAGAAAGGACCCTCCTCCAGAGACCCACAAGGAGTGGACCCTGCCAACACTTTGATTTGAGACTTCTATTTGAGACTTCTATTCTTCAGAACCGTGAGGGAACAGATTTCAGTTTGTAACAATTTGTTACAACAGCCCCAGGAAATCAATGAGTCTCCTACCCAGTGGGTGGTGGGACTAAACCTGGAGTCCAACTCTCTCCCCTCCACACCAGCTGGGTTTTCTACTGAGCAGCCACAGGTACTGAGACAGCGCCTTTAACCTCATGTCCATCGCCCGATCCTGAGGCAGCTCCACCCTGCCCTTCTGCTGCCTGTGCCCTGTGCCTGACCCTGAGGGCTGAGGAGAGGCCAGCCACAGCTCCGGCGTCTCCTGTGTCCCTCCCCAGCAGAACGTCCCCATGGGCATGGGGCACAGATGGAAGAAAAGACAAGGGCCTATTCAGATGTCGGGCTGAGTCACTGATGATTCCACTGCCAAAAGCAGTGGGTCTTTCTCAGTCCACCGTGACGCACGTGGCAAGGCCACCCTGCCCCCACAGCTGAGACACCTGAGAGAAGGAATTTCCCTGACACCCACATTCACTTCCATGGTGTCTCAGTGACTGGTTTGCCACCAAAGGTAGGTGAAACATGGGCGGGGCCACCAAGCCTGGGTTGCAGGAAGTGTTTGCAGTACCGCAGCACTTTTCAGGGGAGAAAAGACTCTGTGTGTTGGTGTGTGTCACCTGTGGGACAGGAGGCAGGTAACTAAGATTTGCTGAAAAGCTCCTCGAGACTGTGGGTTCAGAGACTGGTTTCCATGGCAGCCCCAGAAGGCAGCCCTCCCGATCCCCGTGTTGTTGCTGTTGAAATGAAGCTGAGTCAGGCTAATGCAGCCCCGCCAAAAAGAGCAAAATGGTCTAAAGCCAGGTCTACCTGATACCATACTCTGCACTGCTTCCGTCGGTCACCACCTCCCCAGTCACCATAAAGTACTTTGTGGTCCAGCTGAAATCAGATGCTGGCTGGCCTGAGAGCCCTGGAGTGAGGACCAGAGGGCTGGGGCCCCACCAGCAGAGAACTCCAGAAAGACCACGGCCAGCCAAAGTGAGACAGACATCAGAGGGACGGTCGTGTCCGACAGAGTTGTGCTGCCTCTTGCGTTCTCTTCCTGAGAGTCAGCAGCTGAACAAAAAGTCATTGATCAGGAGAGTGTGGCCACCAGGCCAGGCCACCAAGGAACGTGCACAACCAGCATCAACTTCAAGAATATTAATCACTGTTCGGGCAACTAGCTTACAAATTAACAGGCCCTAAACACCTCCCAACATCACATCTCTATACCCACCTCTTCTATACATTGTTGTAGACTCTGCAGATACCCAACCATCTCCTGTACAAGGTGAACTCTGAGAGATGGCACAGTGTGGGTGGAGTCCTTTCTGGCCAAGGAAGCCCAGTGCAGAGGCAGGAAGGCCATGTATAAAGGCCCGTGCTGCTGAGCCTGGGTGCGTAACCATCCCAGGCGCGCCTTGCTGACAGTGGGCACCTGTGTTTCCCTGGTTTCACAGACTGCACCGTGAAGCCCTGCACCAAGCAGCTGCATATGACACTGGCCCACAAGTTCTACCCCCACCACCAGAGGACGCTGGAGCAGCTGGCCAGAGCCGTGCATCCGGGCCACAGCTGCCAGTGGACCGCGGCCCTGTACTCGCGGGACATGCGCTTTGTGCACTACCAGGTGAGTGGCCTGGGCTGGGCTGGGCAGGCAGACTGTATTCTCCCACAGGAACTAATGCATGAATGGCTTCCCTGACCAAGCACATACCCCACCAGCTCCCTGCTGGAGGTATTTTAGTACAAGGAAGAGCTTCTATTTGTTCTCTAAAATGATTCCTTTTTTGTGCAATTTGCAGCTAGCCTTCCTTTATGTATATACAAAGTGGGACAGAAGTAGGTTTACAGTTGTGAGTACACAAAACACAGAGTTTATTCTATTATTATTATTTATTAAGTATTGTATTACTTTCCATATGAACAACTGTAAACCTACTTTTGCCCCATCTTGTGTAAGTTGCAGACATATAAATTTGGGGGGGGAAATAGAATCATTTCTGATAATAAAAAAATGTACTATTATAAAGTTATATCAATATATTATGTTGGTTATTAATTTGTTTAGACAATGATTTGGGTGAAGCCTCATTCCAAGATTTTCTCCTACTAAATTGATTCATTCAAATAGAAACCATGCAGTGCTCCTTATGACCCACCATGCTCCATGTTGTGGGAGAAGCTATAAAAAAGTTAACAGTAGGGAAGGTAGGTGTGGAAGTCTGGCTATGCTTTGAGATCTTTCGTATAAGAAATAAGTACAAAGAGATAGGTAGGTAGATAGATAGATAGATAGATAGATAGATAGATAGATAGATAGATGATGGATAGTCAGATAGGGAGATGATTGATAGAAAGGTAGGCAGACAGATGGATAGATGATAAATTAACAATAGATTCATTCATGTATATATGCATACATATACAGCTAGTGCTCGACTTACGACCACGATTGGTTCCAACAGACCAGTTGTAGGAACCAGTTGAGTAGGCTATATGTACAGTACTGTGAAATGATGTTATAAAAATCTTAAAGTAATATTTTATCATAATTTTCTTTTATTATTGTTATATATCATAATTTTCTTTGTTCATTTTATGCCATTTTTACCATCTCTACACCATTTTGTTTCTTATTTTTACATTCGTCAGGTTTAAGTAAAACACTGCATTACCAGTACAACTGGTTTAATATTTGCAAAGACAATTTCCTCTTGGTAGACATCTTGGGAGGGGTTTGATGAAAAATATCCAAGACGCAAACCACAAATTGCTGTACCGAGTCTGAGATAACAACTGAAATGGTGCACGCGGAGATGGTAGTGCTACCAGAAGCTGGTCCGCACTGTTGTACACCCAGCTGGGCAACGCTTATGCTGCCAGATGCGGAGCAGTCGTGGCTAGCAATTGTGGTCGTAAAGTCGAATGGTCGTAAGTTGCATAGGTCGTAAGTCAATCAATATTTGTATGCATGTGTAGATGGATAATAGACACCAAAATTCATTTCCAAATCTATCCAAAGAACTCTGTGTTGTATTTTGTTATATTCTGCACTGTCTACCATCAGACAAAGGCTTGGGTATTGTCCTGGAGATGTACAGCCCACCAGGGAGCCTGAAAGCCAGAGGCAGACAATAAGCCTCCATGGTCATCTTTCCCAGCACAAGTCCTTGCTTGAGACCTGAAAACATTTGCCTCTTTTCCAGACTCTGAGGGCTCTATTTCAGTACAAACCCCAGAACGTGGATGAGCTGACACTAAGTCCTGGAGACTACATCTTTGTGGACCCCACTCAGCAGGAGGAAGCCAGTGAGGGCTGGGTGATTGGAATCTCGCAGCGGAGCGGCTGCCGGGGCTTCCTGCCGGAGAACTACACGGAACGAGCCAGCGAGTGTGACACATGGGTGAAGCACAGGTGAGTGTCGCCTTGAGTGGCAGCCCAAAGATCTCTGAGTTAGTGTCTGAAAGTGTCCACCTGAAAACAGTGTTTGAATGCTGAATCTAGACCATTCCAACATTGGTAAAAATTTGCCATGCTGGCAACATTATCCCTGCAGGGATACAGTAAGTATCTTGGCTATCTCGTGGTTTTCTGCTGATAACACTCAGAAAACATGAATTACTCTATATGGCTTTGGAAATCGTAATCCCAAAAGACTGCAAAATACCACTTCTTTATTACAGACATAAATTACAATCAAAGGCTGTATGCTTGGTTTTATTTATCCTTCTGCCCAGTGTATAAACTGTACATTATTAATTTTCTGTTGTTATATAACAGATGTCCTTAACAGCTAAAACCATATACATTTTTTATCTCAGTTTCCATGGTTCAGAAGTTGGGCATGGCTTAGCTCAGGGGCTCCCAAGACTGCAGGCAGGTTTGGGCTGGGGCTGGGACTGGGTTTGGGAGCTTATCTGAGGCTGGGGGTCCTCCCATAAGCACACATGGTTGTTAGCAGAATTCATTTCCTTGAAGCTATAGGACTCCTGGTGGCTTCATGTTCAGCTGGAATTTCTTAATTTTAGCATCTTTCACATCTCCTGAAGAGTCAAGATTTTCAAAATCACCAACTACTGGTTCTTCTAATTTAACACGTCCTCCCTCAACATCTCTTCCTCCTCACACCTTTAACACTTGACGTGGAAATGTCTTTAGCTACACGACCAGCTTCCTTGCTTATAGGTTCTGCTTTCCACTCACAATTTCACTCAACTTTTTTTTCTACTACATCATAAGGACTCCCCTTCCTCCAATTTCCTATATAATGTGTCTCTCACCTCACATCCCAAGTCCTCACCAGCAAAACCTTTAGCAGCCATAATTTTATTAACAGTCTGTCTGAGGTCATTTAGACTTGATCATTCTTCTCGAAGTTCTCGCAGCCTCCGCCCACTGCTCAGTCTCAGGTGTCTGTTACAGCAGCATCCCACTCTTGACACCAAATTTAGTATCAGTCAAGATTCAACCAAAAAAACAAAAACAGTAATTTTTATATTATACACACATATATATGGACATACATATTTATAATATAAATACATATAAATATATTTTATATTATTCTTTAGTGAATATATAATTATTTATTTATGATTTAACTAATTTATGTTTTGTTATATTATTTTGTTTTATTTGTATTATAATATATACCTATATCATGGGCCATGTACCTACATATACATATATAGATTTATTTCAGGGAACTGCCTTGTGCAATTGTTAGGGGTGGGTAAGCAAGGGGAGGCAAGAAGGAAGGGAAGGAGCCCACAGCAGGCTGGAAACCATGGGCAAGCGAGAGCTCATGGGCTAGGTGTGGCAGTCAGGAAGGACCACAAGACAGATGGATAAGCAGGTTCAGACACAGCTGCTACCTGGAATCTCTGAGCTCAGGGAAGCCTGAAGCCTTTTTTAAAGAGCTTCCAGCTGAATAAGTCAGGCCCAGATAAGATACGCTCCCTTCTGTTTAACTTAAAGCCAACTGATTATGGAGTAATCACGTCTGTAAAACCCCCTCACAGCAGCACTTCGATGACATTTGATTGGATAACTAGAAAAAGGTGTGTGTATGCTTTCAACAATGACCTAAAAAACCTATGAAAGAGATAACTAAATAATAATAATGATAATTCAGTGAAACAAAATTGTGGTACACCCACACAATAGAATACTTGCAATTTTTTGAGATGGTCATGAGGAAGTATTTTATGCACTGATGAAAAAATCCTACGTAAGTTGCAGAACAGTGTGTATAGTAATTTGTGGGGAAGGGATGAAGTTCAACATACCTGTCTGTGTACATATATGCATGACATGTATTTGTATGCATGTCTGTGCATAAAAGTTCCCTGGAAAGGAGACTCTCTAGAAACCTCTAACAGCAGTCACCAGTGGGGGCTGGGAGTGGAAGCTGGGAGAATGGAACAGGAATGAAAGAAACAATTTTCAGTACCATTCCATAATTTAAAACTTTTGAACCATATAAATGTATTACTTTTCAAAACAGAAATTAATCAATTTTAAATGTAAAAAAAAAATTCTAAGGAAATTGGGTCCAAGGGAGAGAAGTCAGACAACCCAGGGCTCTCTGGTTTGTACACCAGTGAGGGTGAAACTGACCCTCTGAGTTCCAGGAAGAGGGGGGCTCCCACATGGCCCCCGTCCTTGTGCTGTCACTAAGCAATTGACAAACCTAGATGTTTCTAGATCTCGGCAGTGAAGACTCTGTAGAAGATGAGTTTGTAGCTGTGACATTTTTTGCTTTACAATTAGCCTGTTAGCCACCTGTCATCAAAATAATTATTCTAGTCTTTAAGCATGACATTTCTGGGACTATTTTTTCTTAGGGACAAGTTTCCCTTTGGAATTAATGAGTATTAACAAAAAGTGCAACAAAAGAAGAAAAAAGTAAGTATGAGGCTAGGCTGTGGAGTGTCTGCTTGGCTGTGTTTTGGAAGCACTTCCATCCTCCCTGGTGGAGCAGTTGGAAAAACTGACATGATTATTGACCAGAATGGCGGAAAACCAGTCTGCTGTCAGACTCAGGGATCCTGGTTAAGTCTTCTAAAACTGCCCAAAAGATGCTTTATTATATATTTAGAGATTTTTAAATTAGAAAACAGTCCTTTCATGTCTTGAAATCACTAATCTGTTGAATAATGGGACATGTGGTCAGATGGCACTATCCAAAGCCTCACTGAGCTGCAGGACTCACCCTTGGCTTGTGCAACCCAGGTGGCAAGAACTGCTGGCCTTATAGCACCTGAGAGCAGAGGTATAAGTATACGGGGAGGAGTCCCCAACCTGCCTTAGGGGACACACTTTTAGGTATGAATTTGCAGCTATGATGGTCATTACTTGGCAACTAAATCAGTCTCCCTCACCAGTACAACATCCTCAGCCAATATACCAGTAGTTACAGGAGTCTGGGTTTCCTTGGCAACAATTCACACAATAATATTTGCTTGTTCCTGTGAAGAAAAGGATCAAAGGTGATCAAGGTGATCATGATGGAGTCAATTATTCTTAAATCACAGCTGTTTTCAACTCTCCACATAGAAGAATTATAGAACCAAGAGAGGCCTGAAGGGTAGACATTTTGTCATCTTTTAGCCAAAAGGAAGTTTCTAATAGTAAAGCCATACAAGGCTGTAACTACAAAACTACAGGGAGAGCTGGCAGCAGGTAACTCCTATGTGATAATGGTTTGGTTCTAGGCTGAACTGGGTCCTTCAAAAATTCATATGGTGAACACTTGACTCCTAAAACCTCAGGATGTGACTGTATTTGGGAATGGGGTCTTTACCAAAGACATTTAATTAAAATGAGGCTGCCAGAGTGAGCCTTAATCCAATATGACTTGTGTCCTTATAAGAAGAAGAGATCAGGACACAGACACAAACAGAGGAAAGAGCACATGAGGACACAAGGAGAAGATGGCCACATACAAGCCCAGAAGAGAGGCCTCAGAAGGAACCAACCCTGACAGCACCTTGATCTGGGACTTCCAGCCCCCAGGTTATGAGAGAATGTATTTCTGTTGTTCAGGCTGCCCCGTCTGTGGTACCTTGTTATAGTGGCTTTAGCAACCAGTACAGGAACATCATCCATACAACCCCACAGACTATGCCCCTTTTAAAAGACAGGGGGGAATTTAAACACACGTCCATGGTATACGATAACCATTAAGTGTTTCTCTTAAGTTAAAGAGAAAAACAGAAACACTGAAATTGCAAGTGCTTCTCCTTTCTTTTCTCATTGTTGACATCCCATCACCATCTTGATTGTGTTGCATTTGAAAGACTAGCAAAAAAAAAGTCAGTTTTGTCTCTAACCATGAACTTCACAGGTGTTATTTATAGATAACAAGACTTTGCTGTCCACACAGTGAGCCACAGCAGGGTGCGGGTGTCCCCGCCTTACATTCAGGAAGAGGAAACCAACGTTTCCTGTGTCAATAGGAGACTTTATGAATAGTGTCTTCACTACTGAGAGCAAGTTCATTTGAAGATGGAAATGTCAATGGTTCAAATATAATGTCAGTGTTCTGGGTTTATTTATGATCAGTAAAGCTCCCATTTCACCTGAACAAAGTGAGTCAGTCTATTTGACCTGGTTACCACCAATGGGAGTTTACAGCTCAAGGTAGGACAACCAACAACATGGAAAGAGATGACACAGGTTGTGGACAATTTAAGAAACGCATTAACTAAAGCAAAACATTGTGAGGGTGATGAAGGGTCCAGGGCATATGACTGTGGTTGTCAAAACAGACGACCTGAGTGCTCTGGATGGTTGAGATGCAGGACAGATGTCCTTGAGATGCTCCTGGCTCTGTTTCCTGAAGGTCTCAGGGCAGAGATTGGGGAGCCATCAGTTTAATAACAACTGGGGGTCCTGAGGCCTCTCTAAGAGAAATGCAAAACCTACAAATGGGCCTATAAATAGAAACACACCACATTCATGATTTTAAAAACAAACAAACAAATGAATTGTGACTATATTGATGCCTCCTGCAGTCACTTCCAGGTTTAAAGAAATTCCAGGACAGATCCCAGCAGCATCATTTTCTGGAGCCTTGGTGAAGGATTGAAAAGTTTATCTGGCAGATTAAACAGGAAAGAAAAGCTGAGAAAACTTCAAAAATAAAAACAATGAGAGTAGATGGTTACCCTACCAGGATGTTCAAAATGTGTGACAAGTCTATAATATGGTTTTGGCTTAAAGGAAACAGGAAAACCAGACCAGTGGAATATGGCACTGGCTTATGGGGACGTTCACATCTGTTAGCTACATCAGAAATGGGGAAAGAAATGGGTATAAAATAAGTGGCATTTTACATGGCCTCACATCACATACTGAAATCAATTCCTGGCAAAGCCAAGAATTAAACAGAAGAAGGAAATTATTTGAAAAGAGAAGGTGGTTTAAATGAATGTATTTCTGAATCTGGATTCTCCGGAGAGAGTTCTGAAAGCATTGACATGATGGAAGAGATCTTAAAGAGACACTTAGATCTATCTTCAATAATGGTTATTAAACACTTAAAATTTAAGGTTTCTGGATGTTAAAAATCATGAGGAATACAACAGTCCAAAGAGCAGGATGAAAGCAATGTTTTTACGTAACAAAAATGATGCTCCCCTTTCCTGTGTGTTTCTATAGCTCTGAATTTGTCTGTTTACTGCTCATGCATTCCTGCATCCCAACCACGTCCCCCTTACACCCTTGCCTACTACAGAAGGTGACTCTAACAGAATTTTGTAACAGGCTGTTCAAGCTACTGTAACAAAGATACCAGAGGTTGAGCAGATAAATAGTAAAAATCTGTTCTTTCACAGTCTGGAGGCTGCAAGTCCAAGATCAAGGTGTCTACAGGGGTGGTTTCTCCTGAGACCTCTCCCCTTGGAGTGTAGAGGGCTGTCTTCTCCCTGTGTCCTCAACGTAGTTGTCCCTCTGTGTGTATCTGTGTTCTAATCTCCTCTCCTTATAATGAGACTTGTCATCTTGGAGAAAGGTCCACCTTAATGATCTCATTTTACCTTAATTACCGCTTTACAGACCCCCTATCTCCAAATACAGTCACATGCTGAAGTCCCAAAGGCTTAGAATCTTAACATATGGATTTGGAGGGACACAGTTCAGTTAGGTGGTGATATGGTGACAAACAGCCACCAAAACTCAGGATGGTTTATGTGCTGAGCACTGAGCTCTTCTAACACATCATTTCATTTGCCCTCACAATGATCTTTCATCTCATCAGGTACATTCTCGAGTGCACGCATAACCAGGTGTTTCTCACTGTCTTTGTGACACAGCCTCTCGTTTCTCCTCCCACAGAACATATACCTTCAGTCTAACCGTGGACTTGAACTCCCGAAAGGACGGGGAAGCCAGCAGCAGAAGCAGTGGGGAACCCCACCCCCCACCAAGGCCCAGGAGTGCTGGCAGCATTCAGGCTTTGCAGGTGACAGAGTCTCTTTTGTAAAGTGAGCTTAGTGACATCATCCTTTAATATTAACTCTGCAGAGACACCGCCTCACAGGTGCAGCTTCTGTTCTACAGACATATACCTTGCCGCCCGGAGTGGCAGCCAGACTTGGGCAGGAGTCCCTTCCCTTCGGTGCTGACGCCATGGCTGCTCCATCCACCTGGGCCCAGGGTGAACCCCCATGACTATGAGCTGACCTGCATGCTCCAGCGGTGCCTGCTGAGTCTGCAAGAACAGGGAGCACGTGGCTGTCACTCAGTCATGATGCTAGGACACAGAGCAGGGAAGGGACAGGGACACAGCCCAGCCTAGAATCCAGAGCTCCCACCCTGATTCTCTCATCACCAAACTGGGTAACCCTGACAGTCCTGTGTTACTGCCCAGAGAACAGGGCTACCGCATCTGGCTCCTTTCTGTGTCCCAGAGCTTGGCTCGGGACCTGCCCAAAATTCTTATTTAATGAAACATGGAATGACCTAATAAAGGCCCTCATTGAGACTCCTAAATCCAAAACTCATCCTCCATCTCCACAAACCTGTTGTCCCTCAGAGGCTGCCTCCAGTCTGAGTGGACTTGGTCCAGACAAAAGCTGAGCACCAGAAGCTGGACCCAGGGTAGGAGTCAGGTAGCTCCGTGAATCAGGTCTTCAGTTGGACAGAATGGACCGGGGAAGAGGAGCCGCTGACCGGCAATTAGAGACCTGGCAGCCACAGAGACAAAAACGGCTTCCCTCCCCCAAACTGCCCAGGTTTGGGAAGGTGCAGTGAAGTCTGAACTCATCAGGTGGAGAGTATGACAGCAGACATAGATGGTGGGCCTTCCTGGAGCTGTGAGCCTCCTTTGCAGGTTGGTGGATGGGGAGAAGCTGGAATAAAGGCTTAGCCTATAGCTCGGCCTGTGTCTAAACTCACTGGTGCTTCAAGTGCATGAAAACCTGGCACAAGCCTCCCTGTGGACTAAACCCTCTCACCTGGTCTACACGTGCCCCTCCCAAATAGCAAGGAAACTGGGGCATCAGGTTTGGTAAATTGACTTGTAGTGATCTGAATAATGGCCCCAAAGATAGGAGGTTCTAATCCCTGAACTGTGACTGTTACTTTATAAGGGAAAAGGGCCTTTACATGGGACTGAGTGAAGGAGAATATTCTGCATTATCCTGTGGGCCCTGAATCTAATCACAGCTACCCTTACAAGAGGAAAACAGAGGGGGTTTGACATACACAAGAAGAGAAGCTACAGGCATGCAGGGAAGAGGCTGTGTGAGCATGAGGCAGAGATTGGATCAATGAGGCCACAAGCCAATTGATTGCTGGGGCCACCAGGAACTGGAAGAGGCAGGAAGAACCTTCCTCTATAACCTCTGAGAGAGCACAGCCTTACTTACACCTGGATTTTGAATGTCTGTTATCCAGAACTGTGAGGGAATAAATTAATTTTGTTCTAAGCCACTCAGTTGGTGGCGCTTGGTTACAGCAGTCACAGGGCACACATACAGCACCTCACGTCTTAAGAGTCATTGCAGCCTTGTTGTTCTGTGGACCCGGGCTCAGTTCCGTCCATTCCCTGTGAACCTTTCACTGTATCTTAATATTCTTGTTGCCAAGCTCTGCTTTTCAAAGTTAAAATGCTCCAGGCTCCTCCAGGGGAGAAAATACCTCAAATCCAAAATCCAAAACCTCAGCCCAAAGCATTGAGAGTACTTTGAGATGGTTAGTAAGCAGGCAACAGTTAGAAACATATGTGTCTTGCAACCTACTAGCACATCAGTATGGACAAGGACATGAAAGAAGTAAATACTTGTTGTTTCTAAGCCAACCAGTGTATGGTATTCTGTTAGAGCAGCTGGAATGGACTATGACCAGGGATAAGCACTTAGAAGAGACCAAAGAGTAAAGAAGTTGATGTGCCATGGTTTGGACATTTCTGTTTCTTTTCATTTGCTTTACAATGTTATAATGCCCAGGAAATAAAAGGTTGCAAGAAGTGAAAGATATTTTCACCTGCAATTGCTAGTCCTCTTCTGTTGCAATGGCATTGGTAAAACTGAAGGTAAATCTACAGAACAAGGAAGGAAAGAAGGGGTCCATTTCTAGGCCAGCTGCTGGATTACTAGGCAATTCTTTTTTGAAGTCTAATAATGTGGAGGTTAAATTGCACATTTCAACAATGTCTGGCTATGCTACTCAACTGATGGACATATATTTTGAACATGTCTATTGCTTACCACAGCTTTTCTCTCCTTCCACCATCTCAGGCCACCGTCATGAGGAGAAGTGTGTTGGTGGTACGCCATGGGGAGCGCGTGGATCAAATCTTCGGAAAGTCATGGCTGCAACAGTGTTCCACTCCTGATGGTAGGTAAAGTCCTGGCTGTCCCTCAATGCAGATGCAAGACAAAGCTAACAGATGAGATCACTTCCTGAGTTTCTGAGCTAGATTCCCCATGGCACCATTCTTCAGAATGATTACACATAGATTGTACAAGTGAAGTGGATACATGTCATTTCTTTCCCTGTAGGCATTACAGGAAGGCATTTTGGTGTGTATGCTGTCCATCAGTACCTTAGGTGGTGTCTATGAGTATCCCAGGTCAAATGCTTTGTGGAAGATAGAAGAATGGTTGTACTAGCAAGCAAGCCTGCTGGTGTAATACATGGCCAGTCCGCGTACTACAGCGGCACACATAGTATTGGGTTAGTGGGTGCAGCACTGACTTCTGAGCAAGTCATGCTGGCCTGTGGTCTCTGGGCCCTCGGCTGCTGGCACTTGCCCTATCTCACAATCTCATCACTGTATCTCTCCCAGCTGATCTTCACTGCGGTGGTCATTGCCCTACAATGTTTACCTATCTTTCTCAACTGAAGAGCTGACTTTTGAACATTCTCTTGCTCTCCCCAACTTTATCCTTCTGGATGCCAAGAATGAAGGGCTGTGACTTGAAAATACAAAGTCCCACAAACCAGTCTCTGTACTGGGGATCCACATCTGTGTCATTGCTATATCCCTAACAGACAACCATGATTTCATGAAGGTATTGAATGAACACAGTGATAAAATCTATTCCCAGATTCTGGGCTACCCAGACCCTTTGGGGTTCCTCCAGGATCACAGCAGTTCAATAAAGGGGGAAATGAATAGGGAAAACCATTGGCAGATGACCAGCACGCAACAGAAAAATTCTGAGCCAATCACATCATAACCAAATATACCTCCAAGAACTCACAGAGGTAGTTCTATGGTTGTCTCTATGAAACAATATCAAGTAGAGGTATGAAGGCTCAAGAAAGAAACAACAGGATAATAGGTGGATATAAGGAAAAATATTCATTCACCTACCAGTGGTCGGCAAACTCATTAGTCAATAGAGCCAAATAGCAACAGTACAACAATTGAAATTTCTTTTGAGAGCCAAATTTTTTAAACTTAAACTATATAGGTAGGTACATTTCTTATCAAGGTAGCGTCCACACGTGGTATTTTGTGGAAGAGCCACACTTAAGGGGCCAAAGAGCTGCATGTGGCTCGCGAGCCGCAGTTTGCCGACCAGGGAATCCTAGACAAAAGATCAAGTCACCTATTATGAAATACATTTTAAGACCCTGAAAATGACCAGCTTAAAGGTAACATTTAATAAAGGCTGTTAAGAGTGGATAGCCCTTTCCAAAGAAGCGAAGAGATAGCGGAGGTGGACTCTCCGCATGTTCACCTACCGCAACATGGACGGTGATCAGCTGCTTTGATGTGTCCTGTGAACAGCTGGTGCAGCTGTACAGCACCCAGCAGCAGTGGTGGTGACAGGTGAACGGGAGCTGGTGGAGGAAGCAGCACCTACTGCTGCTGCCCAAGAGCCTGCCCAAGGCAGAAGGAGGCCCCGCCCATGGAGAAGGCTGCGGTGAAGACACCTGCGGGACACAAGCTCCTGCAGCGATGGTGGGCAGCATGGTGGGTGTGTACAAGGGCAAGTCCTTCGACTAGGTGGAAATCAAGCCTGAGATGATTTGCCACTACTTGAGCAACTTCTCCATCACCTATAGGCCACACTCCTTCTGCATCGTCCCTCTCACATAGCCAATAAAGGCACAGATTTCTCTAAAAGTTAACGGTTCAGATGAAATAATATCTGGTCTGCCAATGGAATTTCCAAGGAGCGAGCTTTCAGGAAAATTGTGCATGGTAACTAAAAAACAGGTATGCTAGAATCTGTTGTACCAGGAGGTCTGGGGGTGACTTGGGAGGGTGTGAGGTCTTGGTGCAGAGTGGTGACCTCTGCAGGGTAGTCAATAATTTGATAATGAGATCAGATAATTTGATAACGAGCCACTTACTGACATCTTACAGGAGCCAGGTTCTGGGCATTATCTCAATAATTCATCAAAGTAGCACTTCCCCTTTTACTGATAAGAAAGAGTAAATCCTTCACTTCTAATCACACCAGTAACTGGTGGTGCCAGGATTTGCCCCAGACTGTCAGATTAAAGCTCAGGGTCAAACTCAGCGTCAACCATGGTGCTTTGCAGCCTCTGGATGGGTAGGTGGGTGGGGGAATCCAGGGAATCCTCCAGATTCCAGTACCGCCTCAAGCAATTGACTGAATAATGCACAACGCAGGCACCTCTCCAGCCGGCCTTATGGGTTCTGTTCCCACAGGCAATATGACACACTTAAGCTTTGGGAATGGGTCGAATTTCACCTAATTAATTAATGCCAACTTAAGATTCTTATCCAGTTAAGCTCAGTCCAACATGGAGACACTTAGTTCTTACTCAGGAAAATTGTATGAGCAGGGGTCAGGAGAGGACAGAGAGGGTCCTGGGACTCCTGGGGCTGAAACAGCTTTCTGTATTTGAAGCAATGTGGGCACAGTAAAGCACCTTTTTATCCTCAAATCACAGTGCAGAGCACATTCAAGAAAAAACACAGTCAACAACAATTTAAATGCTAACCATGCTTCTAATGTGGGTTTTGATCTTGAGAGTATTGTGGGACAAATGCATTTACTTGAGGAAACTAAATGTCTGGTATGGATTTACACTTTAGGGAAATACTACCGGCCAGACCTGAACTTCCCCTGCAGCCTACCCCCACGGAGCAATGGCATCAAAGGCTTTGAAAACGATCCACCATTATCCTCTTGTGGAATTTTCCAGTCCAGAATGGCAGGTACATTGGAGAGTCGTTCTAGTAAGAATAGTAATAATAATCATGGCAATGGTTGTCACTAACATGTATTGAGCCCTTGCTACATGCCCTTTGAGGTCTATGCTGATGAGGAAGCTGGGGCACAGAGAGGTTGAGTAAGTCACCCAAGGTCACACAGCTTGTAAGTGAAAGCTCAGAGATTTGACCCAGGAATAGATGGTTGAGGAAGTAGGGAAGAATTAAAGGTATGTAAAAAACAGAGAAGGAAGGAAAAAATTAATGACCATCAGGTTCACTAAGGATGTCAGTTAAAAAAATGTTTTTTAATTCCTTCTTTGATTTTGTGTCTGGGGTTCTGGTTCCACATGATTGACTTTTTGGAACAGAAGAGGCCATTGAGCTCATCTGGTCTTCTCATTTTCTGAATTAATTTCTGAATTAACTCAGGCTTCCCCGAGTCATACATGGCTGATTAACAGAAGGAACTCACTGGAACCCAGAGTTTCTGGTTCCTCACCCAGTGGTGTGAGGTAAGCATTTAGTCCGCAGCCATCTGGGCAGGCAGGCCAGCTCTGATTTGTAGCATTTGCTGATTTCAGTGATGTGAATAGTGGGCTCACACCAAGACTATATCAAGATCACTGATTTAAGGCCACTTAGTATAGAGTTAGGAGGTAGACAGAGTTGGGCAGTTGGGACTCCCACTGGTCAGCGTGACCTGCTCCCCACAACCCTGTCTGGGCTCCTTCTCCTGCAACACACTGTGGAGTGTGTGTGTGTGTGTGTGTGTGTGTGTGTGTGTATGTGGTGTATACCATGTGTGCTGATGTGTAAAGTACTTTCGCAGCTCTGTGTTGCATGCTTAAATCTTCACCTGGATGTTTGCACAATCTCCATGTGTGTGTTTGAAAGCATCTGTGAATGGGTATATATGTAAGCAAAGCCTCTGTATTTGTGCCCTCGAACTGCCTGTAACAAAGTCCCACAGACCGAGGGGCTTCATCGACAGAAATGTATTGTCTCACAGTTCTAGAGAGATCAAAGTGTGGGTAGGGTTGCATCTCCTGAAGCTGTGAGGGAAGAACCTGCTCCAGGCCTCTGTCCTTGGCTTGTAGACAGCTGGCTTCTCCCAGTGTCGTCACATCATCTCCCTCTGTCCGTGTCTGTCTCTGTGTCCAATTGTCCCCTTTTTATAAGGACAACAATCAGATTGAGTTAGAGCTGCCCTCATAACCTCATCTTAACTTGATCAAATCTGCAAAGACCCCCATCTCCAAAGAAAGTCACATTCGGAAGCACTGGGAGTTAGGACTCCAACATATGAATTTAAGGGGACACAATCCAGGCCATGACAGCATCAACTAAAACCTCCTGACTTCGGTACTGTAGTTCTTCTACTGAAGAGATCCTCTTTTTCACCAAAGGTGAGGTCCTCTAATGTTGCAGGAGGAAGTGTTGTTCACAGGCTTGTGCTTCCATGAGCCTCAGGTTGGCCTGAGTTTTCCATCATTCAGAACAAACTGCCAAGAACTTAATGCATCACCCACTTGTTGGCTCACAGTTCTGTAGATCAGAAACACAGGCACAGTGTGGCTGGGTTCTCTGCTCAGGGCCTTGAACATGAAACCAAAGGGTTACTGGATAAAGTTCTTATCCGGAGGCTCTTGGAAGCAGTTCAATCTCATCAGGCTTTGGGAGAAGTTCGTTCCTTGTGGTTGTAAGACTGAAGTCCTCACTCCCTTGCCACTGTCAGCACAGGGCCACACTTAGTTCTGAGAGGGCACCCACATTTCTTGCCACATGGCCCCTCCATCTTGGAAGCTAACAGTAGAGTTTCTGATGTGTTAAATCCCTCTGCCTTTGAACCTCTGACTTTTAATGTGCACACCTGAATGGGTCAGGCCACCTGTGGTGATCTCCCCTCTCCCACAGAACATGACATAGTCACAAGAGTGCCATCTCACCCTGTTCACAGGCTCCACATACTCCAGGGAGTTATACGGGGTGTGTACAGCAGGGGCTGGAAATCTTGAAGCCATTTAAGTGCCTGGCTTCCTCAAGTGGTAAGCCTCCCATCAGGGCAGCCACTGCTGGAGGCTATAATTATACAGAGGCATTTCTACTTGCTTTTTTTCCAGGAGAAGCACTACTGGACAGCGGTGTCCGAATCACCTCCGTCTTCACCTCCCCAGCCCTCCGCTGTGTGCAGACAGCCAAATACATCCTGGAAGGTCAGTGAAACTGAATGAGTGGCCGTGAGTGGCCACGTGAGTCATAGACAGTTATGGACCAACCTTCTTAGGACTGTTAGCAGGCACTGAGACCCTTAACATTACTGGAATGTCAGTATTGTAACAGTGCTGGGCCTTGTCATCACACTGTCCACCTTCTTTGGCTTCTGCTATGTGTTTAAAAAGAAAAAGAAAAACTTCTGGGAAGGGCTTTTAGAAAGCCAGAGAGGTGGGAAATGTGGTTCTTTGAAGTTCAAAATGCAAGACTCCCAGGGCAAGGGAATTGGCTGGCTACTGGGAGCTGTCCAGCACCACCAAAGCTGATGTGCATCAGGAAGCCACTGGCAGAGCTTCTGGGCCTCCACCTGCCCGAGGGAGGAAGTTCCTGCTAGGGAGGGCAGCCTGTTCTGGGGGTTCTGCTCCCTCTGGATGCTCCCTGCCCTCCTATGTGGGGAAAGGGGACTTAGATATTGTTCACCATGCAGGAGCACGGGCCAGCCCTCCATGGTGACAGGACAAAGGGAGAGCATGTGGATACAGAGGCAGCAGGTGGGCAGATGTGGAAGCGGGGCTTGCCTCTACTTTCTCAGACACACTGGGGATCAGGGCACCAGATAATGTGGAAAGGGGAGGGCTTCTGCAGGTTAGAGGAGTCCTGAAGGTATGAAATCCATATCAAGGAGAGGGGGACAGGAAGGACATAGCCCGGCAAATAGAGGGTGGCCACTGGGCAGCAGCACAAAGAGCCCTCTGAGGTCATTGAAAACGACTTAACACTGAGACCCATCAGCTGGGTGCGGGCTGCCTCCAGCGCCGACAAGGAGAGCAGGCAGAGAGCTGGATCTGACTCTGGGTGGTTCAGAAAGTGAGTGCAGTGAATGAAGCAAGAGAGGGCGGGAGGAGCCGAGGGTGCACACAGGCAGGCAAGACCATTGACTGTAGGTCATAAACTGGGTAAGGGGGAGTCAGAGGCTGAGGGAGGTGAATGGTAGAGGACGAGTGAGCTCAGTGTGGAATAAAATCCTAGCAGGACCACTGCAGTCAGAGGATGAGAGAGAGAAAGCCATATAGAAAGAAGGGCTGGTTGGAGACAGAGAAGATTGACTCTGAGCCTAGAAAGAGGTTGCAGTAACTGCTAATGACAAGACCAAGGTCAGGGAGGAAGGTACATCACTGAAGGAGGAGCACAAGGAGCCAAGAGGCTGGGTGAGTCATCTTACCGATGACGGTGTTACCAAGCATTGCACCTACAGTAGTGTCCAAGAGGGCAGTGAGCCCAGGCTAAAATCTTCATAGGAGGAGCTGTTGAAACAATAAAGGATCCAACCAAGCATGTGTGTCTCACATGTTGTCTCCACCTCCTACTTCTGCATGGGAGAAACTCTGACAAAGTGCCTACTCATGTCTAGGCGCACAGCCAGGGTCCCAGCGAGGGATTGGACCAGTCCTGCAGGACCTACACAGGCACTTGGCTGACCCACTCCTCTCTTATGTCCTCATAAACTTCACACTGGGCTGATGCTCTATCACTGAACTAACTGGCCAAGGCCCAAATCTGTGCATTCTAATAGCATGTTGGAAGATGTGACCTGGCCCTAACACTAAAGACAGGCTTCTAACACAACTTGCTCCATCCACACCTACATAAACACAAACTCACATACACACACACATTTGCACACTCACATACTAATACACACACTCACCTTGGGGTTTCACTCAGCTTCAGAGTCTTACACTAGTGATGGGGGACAGAGACTAAGAGAAGGCAACCTTTTTAAAGCAGTGACTCCCCCACCCAGGAAACACGGTCTTGTGGTGTTAGACTCCTTGCTTCTGTGTCAGAGCAGATCACTCCACCCCTCATGGGTTCAGGAAGGAAGAAGAAATGAGGAGGAGTCCCCCCACTGTGGCCTTTGCTAGCGGACAGTAGGGACAGCAGAAATGGCCATGCGAAGGCAGGGGTTTCCCCAACCTCTAGGTAAACCCTTCTCAGCTGTGTTTGTTCTAAGCTTTCAGTTTGAGGAGAACTCTTGCTAACTATGATGAAATAAAGCAAAGTAGATATAAAGTTGCTTTCTCCCTGGATTGCTCAGGATCCATGTATTTCTCACTTGTCCAACAACTAGAGTAGTCAGATGTGAACAGAGGAGAAACACATACAGATGTGAGATTAAAGGTGCAAACTGGTCCCTGAATTTCCCATCTCCCCTACCCCCTTTTATTCCTGCCATTTAATGAGCTTGCTTTGTTCTAACCTACACAAGGGGCTGCTATCATTCCACTAACCTTCAAAAACCACTCATTTCTGTGCTTGACTGGTTGCCCCCTAGTGAATGCTGGGGTGCTTCTGCATGCTGGGTGGAACCATGCAGAAGGCTTCATAGGTCTTCAAACACAGCCAACCTGTTTTTCAGGCAGACATCTGAGACCAACATGCTAAACTTTGTTTCAATACTATGTCAGTGAATGTCCGAATGGACCTTTTCCCAAAGGGTAGCCAAAGAACCATGGCCTATAAGATGTCCTCAAAAGGAAGTGGTCAACCCCATTTGGCAACTCTCCAAACTGTTCCTTTGTATGATCAGTTCACAGCAGACACGAGCCCTTCACAGGGCTCAGGAGCCCTGTTGCCAGAATTTGAGTTTAATGTAGTTTTCTCCATTTCAAATAAGAACATTAAGGTCTTTTTTTCTTCCACTCAAGAAGAGATGGCCTTACTTTATAGGTCTTTTGGTTTGGAGAATAAAATGCTTGGGAAGGGTGAGTTGGGAGGAGTCAAAATGCCCCCAGAAGATGATTCCGTCCACCCATCAGTCTGCCCTCAGTCTGGTCTAAGTGTTAGTCGGGGGACACTTGCATGTGACTGACATCCTCCAAGATTAGCTGTATCTTCTCCATGGATCGTTGGATCAGCCGAGTTCTTGGGGTGCGTTCTCATTCTAGACCCACAGGTGAGGCCATCTCGATCTGGCCGTTGAGTTGCTCCAGATGATCAGGACGAGCACCAGGCTGGGCCTGCGGATTGTGATGCAAGGAGAGGGGGAGACTGTCCTTTCCGATGGACAGGGGGCCATCACTCCTCTGATATCTTCCAAATCTCTTGTGGTTTTTGTCTCAGAAACAGCACAGCCCAGCCATGGATGATCATAAAACAATATTGGCCAAGAAAAAAACAAACAAACACATTTTTGAAAGGTATTATTTAGATCTGGGAAGAGACTTACTGACATAAAGCCAAAATGGACAGTAAAGATGCTACACATGTCTTCTGTTGCATGCAGAGCTCAGACTGGAGAGAAAAATGAAGGTAAGAGTGGAACCTGGACTCTTTGAATGGACAAAGTGGGAGGCCGGCAAAACCACCCCAACCCTCATGACCCTGGAAGAGCTGAAAGAGGCGAACTTCAACGTCAGCACCGAGTACAGGTACGCAGCTCTCACGGAGTCTGTGGCTGGGGCTTTCCCAGTTCCTGTTAAAGACAGTGAGTGGGGACCGCGGCAGTGGGGGCTCAACGCCAAACACAATAAGGACAAATAGGGATTTGTAGCTGAGGAGGAGGGTGCAGGGTTAATTTCTAGAAGGGTAGGGTAATTCTTGCTAAACTGACCTAACAGGATTCTTGGTAAAGGCTGACCTGGATGATCAGACATGGGGATGTGGGGGAGAGAAGACTCAGATATCAGGAAGAGGAATCAGATATGGGGGAGGAGGATTTTTGCTAAACTGCTTTGCAGAATTCTTGCTAAAATGGACTCTACAAGGGCAAGCACTAAAGCCCAAAGTTAGGGCCTATTGAGAAGAGGGCTCGGGGGAGCCTGACTAGAGAGCATCTTTGTCATTCTCTGCCTGGCCGATGGCTGACTCTTTGCCATCACAAACCCCATGTGGTGGTCAGTGAGAATGTACGCTGGGACTGACAGACCTTTGCTCATTTTGAGCACAAACCTGGAGCCTCCCTTGTGCCAAGCCATCCTGGAGAACATCCTCCTTCTCCAACTGACCACAACGTGGTCTTGGATCCCACCAAGCAGGCCAGGGTGGCAGCTGTTCCCTGTCTCCACCCTTAGGCCTGCATTCCCCTCCACTTCCATCCTGCCGGCCGAGAGCTACAGCGAGTATGTGGACAGGTGTGCGGTGAGTGTGGAACGGATCGTGAACAGTTGCGCACAGGATGGTGAGTGCCTCCACCATGCTCGCTATGAGCAGTGCCCAGAGGTCGGGGTCATAACCTCTGGGATAGAAACTGGACCACTTTTTGAACCTAATAATTCCCCAACCTCCTCCTCCCCACTCCTCAACAGAGCATTACGTAGGCACATAGACACATACTCCCCCACCACGGAAGCCCCGGAACCCCCATTTTGGAGCTGAGGCCCCATGGGACCCAGGATGCAGGGTCAACACATACCACCTGTGCCAGATTCTTAGGAAACAAAGAGACTAGGAACTGAACAACCAAATGTCAGGATGTGGTTGAATGACAATGGGGGGAAATCTGCATGAGTAGATCACTGAGCTGATTAGAGTATGGAATTGGAATATGGATATTTTGTCAATTATGTTAGGTGTGATAATAGCAGGAGGTTGTGTACAAATGCAAAGTCCTTATCATTTGGAGGTGTCCCTGTGGGATGGCGTGGCACATGGTGGATATGCAGATGTGCGCTAAAATAATATTAGGGGGCAGAGAAAAGAAATACACAAGGGCTAACTGTGGATGACTGCTGGAGCTCCGTGATGGGTATGTGGAATTCATCAGACCCTTCTGTGGTGCATATTAGAAATGTCCATAGTAAAAAGTTAGAGGTTAATTTTATAGAAATTTAAGTCAGCAAATGTGTGTTGAACACCAGCGATGTGTCAGGCATCAAACAGAACATCATGGGGAGTCTAAGTGAAGAAGACACAGTCTACCTTCAAGGAATTTAAATATTGTTAGGGAAAGGGGTACAAACATATAAACATCTGGAATATTAAGAATATTAATAACACGAAAAAGAGCCTCAGACAGAGGCAGTGAGAGACCACGCGGCCCGCTTCACCACCAGCCCTGCCCCGCGTCCCAGAGATGCTCTGGGGGTGAAGAATTGTGCTGACATAGGACCCAGGAGGAGCGAAGCACCTGGCCCCTTCCCAGAGAGTTCCCAGTGCACCCGGGGTACGTGCACTGAGACACCCTACAGGAAGAGACCCCAAACCTTGCCACATCCAGCACCTCAAGCACTCCTAGCCCTGAGGATGGCTACATTGCCTGTTTTGACTGCTCTGAACCTGGGGAACATACTTTTGGGAATCATGCCTTAGTGACATTTAATTATCAAACACATGTTGTTACTCACAGTCATTGCCGCAGGACATCAGAGGATAGAAAGTGAAATCAGAGCCTTTCACTGAGCCCTCGGGGCCCCATAAGCCGGCCCCTTTCTGGCTGTCCCATTTCAAGCCTCCACCACCAGCTGAATGTCAGTGTCCCAGGATGATCCTTCCTTCAAGGACCCCTGCCGTCCTCTGGGGACTCAGATGCAGAATCACTGCTCTGCCAACTCCGGCGTCTACTGAGCACTGTGTGTGTGCTGCTCCCACAGGGAGCACAGCTCATCCATCCAAGCTTATGACAAGTGGCTGAGGCTCTGAGGATGTCTCACCGAGTAGTAGAATGAGGAGGATCAGGAGACAGAGGTGCCCCACGAGGACGAGGAGCACTTGAGCAAGGAAGGAGGGCAACAGGTGTCGGAAGCAGTGACAGAGCAACAGAAAGTCCAACTGGGCTGCAGAGTAAACGCTGATACCCAGCAATACCCTGGCACAGGTGAGCCCTTCACGGACATGACCTGTTAACTCCTTACCTTCCTGTGAGGTCTGAGATACCACCTCCATTTATACAACGTGACTTTGAAGCTCAGAGGGACTGAGAGATTTGGGTGCCCAAGTCACCCTGCTGGAGAGCACAGGCCAGGAGTCAAACCTGCATCTCTACCTCCCACAATGGCATTTCAACAAGTAACCATGAGTTTGGAGACCAAAGGTGTGAGTATGAAATTAATATGAAATATCACTGGAAAGGTAGATGGAGCTTCAATCTAAGTGTCACATTGAAGAATTTATAGTCACATTAGGAGGTGCTGTGAACAGATTGCTCTGCAGTCAGGCTGGCCTTCAAAGGAAGTGCTCTGTCTGATTTCTTCCTCTAGGTGGAGCCAGTGAGCCTGATCAAATCACCTCCCAGACTCCCCTGTTAGGTAAACCTTCCCAGCTCTGCTTTGTCCAGGCTTTGGCTCCCACATCCTGTCACCTGAGGGAGACTCACTCAGCCAGTGGACTCTGGATGTCCTTATCCAAAAAGAGTCATCAGTAGGCTCATTGTGATTAACTAGCTGATAATTCTCAAGCTAATCGGATCAGGCCTGGGTGGCAGCCACCACTATATCCCATGAGAGGTGGCAGCTCAGATCACTGCTGGTGGCTCAGATTAAGGCAAAGTCCCATTCCTGAAGTTCACAGGCAGGAGCTGCCACCCTAGACCCTGCCTGAGGATGTGATAACTTTTGCAGAACCAATTATGTTCAATGAGAGGCAGGACTATAAATGTCACTGATCAGTCACCAACTACACCTATTCTACCCTGGGGCCTCTTGAGGCTTTGGGGTACCATGAGGTAGTTTCACCTCAAGAACTTTGGTGACCCCTCCAGTCTAATAAAAGGTGCTCTCTGCCTGCTTGGACCTTGAGCTGTTCTTTATCCTACAGTAGGCGTCATCCTCATCGTGGGCCACGGCTCGGCTCTGGACTCCTGCACTCGCCCCCTCCTCAGGCTGCCGCCCCGGGACTGCGCGGACTTCGCCCAGCTGGTGAGAAAGGTGCATGCCTGTTTTTTCCTCTTTGGACCACAAAGTCAGGCAGCCCGAGGACTCAGGGTCCTCCCACTCCTTTCTCAGAATGAAAGCAAGTGTCTTGACAGCCCACGGCAGCAGGGACCCACCCGTCCCCTCAGAATGTGCCCACCTGCTTTTATGCAAAAGGCAGCTTTGGGCAGGAGCTGATGGGAGAGGTTTGTCATCCTGATTATCAGTTTGGCAGTTTTGGCCATTTGCTGCCAAGATAATATAAAAGAATGAGACACAGGACTCTCTAAAGGTCAGTTCACATGATAATTCCTTGCAACTCCAGTAGTTAAGCAGATGGTCCAGTAGAGAGTAAAATATTTAGACAAAAAGAAAAAAGGACATTGGCCAGGCTGGCTTGCTCCAGGGGACGTGTGAAGACAGAAAGGACCCCCACACACAGCCTGTTGCCTTGAGAGCCATCCAGCCATGGAACACTCAAGAGCTTGTTGTAGCTGCCAGAGCGCTCAGTGCTGGGCCTGCTGGATACACACTATGAGAAAAACAAACAGGTGGCAGACATGAAGAAAAGAATGATGGGAACTTGACCAACTTGTGGAATGTCACCGGCAAAGCAAGAGTTTCTTTTATCCAGTTAGTGAGATGAATTGAGGCAGGCAGACTCAGAAACTGAGACCCACCTCCTGCCCTGCCCCCAAAATCCACTCAGGGCTAGACATGCCCTCTACCCATCTCCTTTTAGCAAATTGACCAAGTAATTGACCAATGGTCTTGGGGTTGGGAGTACCGTAGTGTAGACAATATCTGGGTCCTCAACATGGTTCCATCACACAAAATTGTCATGGGACCACCATCGGCCACAGCTTGTTTGCCACAGGTGTGGGCAGCAAGGAGTTTCCCAGCCCCTGTGGGGTCAGAGGGCTGTGGAGGAGTCCAGACAACATCAGCTCTGTGGGTGCGCAGATCACAAGGTGTACCTGTCAGTTGGCATAAGAACGAGACTAAAATCAATGGACCTGGCATAAAATACTAATAAGTGGTTTAACTCTGTTCTAGATCCCTTCTTTGGGGATGTGCTTCTGTGAAGAAAATAAAGAGGAAGGAAAGTGGGAATTGGTGGCCCCTCCTGTGAAGACACTGACCCATGGCTCCAACTCTGCATTTAACTGGCAGAACTGGATCCTGGGCAACTGAGCGCCGCCGGTACGTTTGCACAACTTCATGATGGGGACGCGAAACTCGCAAAGAGACTGTGAGATACTGTGATCTGAGGGTGTCTTAGTCTCACCTGATGTGATTTACAGAAGCACAAAATGCACTTTCAGCTTCGGGGAAGTCTGCTTTCAGGTTTGTTATCACCACCTGCGGGCCTGTGACCCTGTGGGCCCAGCTGTGGGATGCCACCTGGTAACATGTGTCTGCCACGTGGCTTGGAGAGATGAGAACTGTGACTCTAATTTCCAAGAACTAAAGACCTGCCACACAAACACCAAAAGGATATATTCATTTTATTATATATACTCTTATTCGTCAAGTTCCCAACCGTTTTCCCATTTCTATTTCAATCACTCTTTGGCGATGTCCACAGGGGCAGAAAGAGGTAAATGTTCAATAAAATGTAATGAGAAGCCGTCTATCAGATCAAAAGCAGGAAACTGCTGCTTGGCATCCACAACTGGGTATTAGTTTTCCATTGCTGCGGTAACAAATCACTACAGTGTGGTGAAGACAGCACAAATTCTAAAACACACACGCAATTTATCCTGCTGCAGTTCCAGAAGTCACAAGTCCTAAAACAGGTCAACAGGCTTCACCCCTTCCAGAGGTACTGGGGGAATATTAACTTCACTGCCTCTTCCAGCTTTCAGAGGCACCCCTATTCCTCACCCCATAGCACCTTCCTCAATCTGCAAAGACAGTGGTGTCACATCTTCAAATCTCTCTCTTGTCCCTCTGCTCCAACATAATGCTGCCCCCTGCTTCTGACCCTCCTGTCTCCCTTTTGTAAAGTCTCATGATAATATAGGATAATAATTGAGATTAATCCCCCATCTCAAGATGTGTAACTTGATTTCATCTGCAAAGGCCCCTTTGCCTATAAGAGAATACATCCACAGGTCTGGATTAGGATGTGGCATCTCTGGGGGCCACTCTTGAGCACACCACACCCCAACACATCGGGGCTGCTATTACAGGGGCCCAAGTGTAAGGATTTGAGACACCCACCCACCCAGGTGGAGCTCTTTTTTATTTTTATTTATTTATTTATTTTTTACAGAGACAGAGAGAGTCAGAGAGAGGGATAGATAGGGACAGACAGACAGGAACGAAGAGAGATGAGAATCATCAGTTTTTCGTTGCGACACCTTAGTTGTTCATTGATTGCTTTCTCATATGTGCCTTGACTGTGGGGCTACAGCAGACTGAGTAACCCCTTGCTCTAGCCAGCAACCTTGGGCTCAAGATGGTGAGCTTTGCTCAAACTAGATGAGCCTGCACTCAAGCTGGTGACCTCAGGGTCTCAAACCTGGGTCCTCTGCATCCCAGTCCGATGCTCTATCCACTGCACCACTGCCTGTTCAGGAAGTGGAACTCTTTTTTAGCTTCTTCTTTATCTCTTTTGATCAAGTGGAGAGGGGAGATGGGCTTTAAAAATGGAGGTGTGGGTCCTGACCTGACTAACAGGTAAGACAAACCGGAGAGGGACCCACCAGCACAGTGACATCTGAGTAAAATGGTGCCCCTGACTTTGAGAAGTTGGTCCAGGTGGTTGATGGGGGCTCCCCAGTGGTGGCCTCTCAGCCTAGCCCTACTGAAGAAAACGTAAAGGTCATCCAAGTGCTCAGAGATAGAGCATAGTCACCATAGGCTGTGTTGCCCGCCTCACCCCCTGCTTGCTTTTTTAGTGCCCAGGTGCCACACCAACCTTACTAATCATGACAAGGAGTAAAACTTTGCAAATCAAGCTAATAGAATTTGAAGTGGTCCACAGATTTCCGAATTCACCCTTTTGAGGTGAGGCTTCCGGGTCTCAGGCTCCTGGGTAATGAGAGGGGCCAGTAGGGACCCTTGCAAGGGACCCCAAGAGGTGTTTGAATCTCGATCTCAAGGTCAAGTGTGCAAGAAATAGCATTTTGTTTATATTTCATCATTCTGGTTCTGACTAGACACCCCACCACATTCTGCTGCAATGACAGAAAAATCTATTTTGATAGGTTTTTAGTTAGCTTCCAGAATGAACCTCATCGCAAGGACTGAGTCCTGGGAGCAGTGCTGGAGATGGGCCAACACAGAAGTGTCTATGACAGTTTGTCACTATCTGATTAGGTTTCAACTCTATGAACTATCAAGAAACCAAAAATTAAAGCAAGAGAGAGATTTCTTACCATTTGCCTCTTCTTTCCTGTCCCTGTGCTGGTCTTTGATATTTATAAGCTTAGTCTGACCCCTGCTGATGTCCTTTGGAAATGGACATCCTGCTACCAGGGACTCCCACCTCCACCCACCCATGACATCATCTTCTTGATTTCCTCACCAGTGGGCTTGAAAACACAAACCTGGAAAGGAACTGTGCGGGTTTTGCTTGCATACCCCTGACACAGCAGATGTTAATGTTCATACCCCTTGTGGCACAGTGACTGGGGGTCTTCGTGCCCCAGTACTTGGTTCTTTCAGAAGATGAAAGGTGGAAGTAATAGGAGGGGGAGCTGGCCCCAGGCGGGACAGCAAAGGAACCTGGTATCCTCTGATGGAAAAGTGCTTAGGGACAGGTCTGGAGACTGCCACCTGGCCAACACTCCCCTAAGTTTATGTGAGAAGAGTCATTTTAATTGTCCCCTGAAGTAAGTCTTATTTTAGAACCAAATTTGAAATCTTTTATATATGACTCATGTTGGTGAATTTTTATGGGCTGAGTTGTGTGTTCCCCAACAAGTGCAGAAGCTGACGTCCTAACCTCCTCAGAATGGGCCTTTAAAGAGGTAATTAAAGTACAATGAGGTCAGTAGGGCGGGTCTTGATCTTATCTGGCTGGTGTCCTATTGAGAAGAGATCAGGACACAGATGCACACAGAGAGGGACAACCATGTGAGGACAGGGAGATGACTGTCTCCTATGTGCCAACAAGAGAGGCCTCAGGAGAAACCAGTTCTGCCACACCTTAACCTTGGGCTTCCAGCTTCCAGAATGGTGAGAACACAAATATCTGTTATTTAAGCTGCCTGGTCTGTGGTACCTTATCATGGCAGCCCTAGGATACTACTAACACAGGAGAAACACTGATATAAATACCAAAACCAGTACCTGAGGAGGGCTGACTGTTGGTCCCCGTGGTGCAGCCCAGCACAGGCATTAGATAAGTGGCGCCCTCATGTGAATCTGTAAAAAATGTCCAGATCCATACACTACCTCCCCTGACATTTTTTGCACTTATTTTCCAACATTAAACATAAAGCTCTGACTTCCTGTAAGCAGTTGTGAAGAGTAAAGGCAAGAAGACGCCCAAACATCCCCCAACTCCCAGTCCTGGGAAGAACAGATCTCCTGACTTTTGCTGCAGAACTCCCCGAACTCGTCCCTCCCGCCTCCATGTATCCCTGGGAGCTTTCAGGGGAGGGCATGGTGTTTCAGGGGTCCATTGGACACACACAGCCTCTGAGCTGCCTCCAGAGCCCGCTGCCCTTCTCAGCCCCATACTCGACTGGCCTCGGGTGGCTTTGCCAAACTGCTATCAGGAAGAAGGCACGCACCCAGTTGGGGTCACTACCCCATGCTCCCAATGCAGAGTGGCTCTGGGGTCTCCTCTATTTTGAGCCACTTTGTCACCTGGTGTCAGGGTTCACAAAGTCTCACAAACATCCCTAACTGCTCCCTCCCACACCTTCAGGCCCCAAATCAGCCCAAGGAACTGCGGACTGTAAAGATGCAGAACAGAGGAGCCCCTTCCCACCCACGTGCAGAACCCCCAGCCCTCCAGCACACATATGAAAGGCCTGGTATCTGTATTTGCAGATGCCAGAACCACAAACCTGGAACCCAAGAAAATCAACTGAAATCCTAGTACCACAAGAAGAAGATTCAGCCAAGTGGCTCAGGTCTGAGATAAAGTTTGGACATTGATAGCTGGCAAAAGGCACAGGAAAAGAAGCAATAGAGATTTGTATTAGGCAATGAATTAATAGCAATAATCTGATAGTTTTCTGACATTGTGCTGTTCGTGAATTTCTCAACCTTTTAGTTTGTAATTTTTTGAGATTTCTTTCTTTAGTCTAAATAAATTTTTGTTTGAATATAATTTTATAGTTATAATGCTGTGTGCTTTTTCTTAAAGAGGCCCAGATACTGGGTTCATGACGTATTGTTCTTAAAGAGGCCCCATGTTTAAGAACATAAAAACCAGATAGAGCACATGGCCTCGGGTTGGGCAGACCAACTACAGAGGACTTTGGGGAGGATCCAAAGACACTTACCCTTTGAGTGACTCGGGACAATGGAGGATAGGTGATGCAGAACTGGCAGGGTGGGAGGCAGGGGCTCCTCCAGAGTTTGTGATTTTATCAGACTGGGGCTTGAACTGGTGCTGAGAAGAGAAGGAGGGGCCAGGATGGTGACCTAGGTGTTAACCTCCAGCCCAGTAGGAGACCTGAAAAGGGTACATGCAGGCCAAAGCCACGCCTGTGGGCACCCTGCCTCTCAGCTATCGGCAGGGTGCCCCGAAACCCACACTGGTGTGCTGAAGCTGTGGGAAGGGCAGAGCACACTTCCAATGGCAGCGTCTGCATTCTCATTTAACCTAAAGTGTATTTATGATGTTGTGTTTTATGAGAATCGCACACAGGAATTCTCATTGTCTAGTTGTTTTCCCAGTTCTCTTGAGGGTCATTTGAGAGAGGAGATTCAGTATCTATTACTGCCCTGGCCCAGCCAGAAGTCTGGTCCCCACCATGTCCTGTAGAGGGTCAGTGGTGTGGCAGTTTTCATTATCCCAGGAGAAGACACCCTGAAAACCAAGGTAAAACAACCTGGTAACGGCCCTGGCCGTTTGGCTCAGCGGTAGAGCCTCGGCCTGGCGTGCGGGGGGACCCAGGTTCGATTCCTGGCCAGGGCACATGGGAGAGGCGCCCATTTGCTTCTCCACCCCCCCCCCTTCCTCTCTGGCTCTCTCTTCCCCTCCCGCAGCCAAGGCTCCATTGGAGCAAAGATGGCCCGGGCGCTGGGGATGGCTCCTTGGCCTCTGCCCCAGGTGCTGGAGTGGCTCTGGTCATGGCAGAACGACGCCCCGGAGGGGCGGAGCATCGCCTCCTGGTGGGCAGGGCGTCGCCCCTGGTGGGCATGCCGGGTGGATCCCGGTCAGGCGCATGCGGGAGTCTGTCTGACTGTCTCTCCCGGTTTCCAGCTTTATAGAATAAAAATATTAAAAAAAAAAAAAAAGCTACCTGGTAACATTTAGTGTAAAGAACATGAGGCAGGCCTGGCCTGTGGTGGCACAGTGGATAAAGCATCAACCTGGAATGCTGAGGTCGCCAGTTCAAAACCCTGGGCTTGCCAGGTCAAGGCACATATGGGAGTTGATGCTTCCTGCTCCTCCCCCCCTTCTCTCTCTCTCTTTCTCTTTCCTCTCTAAAAAATGAATAAATAAAAATCTTAAAAAAAAAAAAAGGAATGTGAGGTAGAGGCGATTTCATCAACAAAAGAAAATGAAGAAATTTATTTGCAATTTAAACCATTTTCACAAACAACTAAGTAAGAAAGATTAGTAATGGGTTAGTGTTAACCACCCAAGTGACAGACATTTGTATGACACAGTCCCCATTCTTTGGGTCCCGTCTTAGTCTGGATCAGACTGTCTAGTATCATCTTCTTCAAAAACTACATTTCCTGGGAATAAAAGGGAAGCATGAGTACATTTGATATTAACTGGGGTTTTTTTAATTCTATATTTGCTAAGCTGGCATTTGGGACCATATCATCCTCTGTTGTATGTCCTGTGTATTGTAGAATATTCAATAGCACCCCTAGCCTCTATTCCAGCACAACTTGTCACCTTGCCCAGCCTCCAAGTCTCCAGACATTGTCAAATATCCCCTGAAGGCCAAAACTGCTGAGTTAAGATAACCTTCCTTCTGTCCAAGCTGTTTCAAGAATCGGAAGTCTCAGACATCAGTTGGTCCTAATGTCATGGACTCAGCCTAATATCCCCAGCCTGGTCCCTGGATTCCTCATTCTGAATATCACTCATGCCTATCCCTCCTTGTGCTCCCCCCACCTTGGCTTCTGTGTGGGGGAGCCCACACTACCCAAGTGGAGCCCCTTCTTCCTCTTTGTTGCCTGGCCCCAGGGCACCCAACCCCCACCAGCCCCAGAGGAGCTCCCTAATTAGAGGCTCCCTCCTCACTGTACTCAGGATCAAGTCCAAACGCCACCTCAAGCTCTCAAGGAAAGGCCATCAGAAAGGGACCTTGCCCTACTCTCCACCTTGCTGTCTGTCTGAGCAATAGTTCCTTCTTGGTTTCAACGTTCCACCTCCCCCAACCCTCTCAAGGTACCTAGAGGTTCTCCCTCTCCCAGAAGTTCTTTCTATGGATGCTCTAGGTAAGTCATGCACCTGTCCTGTACCTAAGAGTCACATAGAGGTCACAAGGCAGTCAAGCCACTGATGTCCTACGAGCTTTCTGCCCATTCCTCAGGGGTTGAGCCAGCATGGTGTCTCCCGGTGGGAGGTGCTCAGTACCTGCCCAGGACCTCCTCACAAGAGCATCTCTGTGCCCGTTAGACACTGTATGAACATGAGCACACTGCATCCTCACAGAATCCCACAGGCACTAAGGGTCATTCTCTGCATTATGCCAATGAGGGATGCAGGAAGAACAGGACAGGCAGTCACAGGCCGCAAACTAGTGAAGCCAGATTTCCAGGCCCTAGTTCTCAGCCACGAGGCCACATGGTGGTGCACAATTCTTTGGTGCATTACTATAGTATTTGGGATCATGTTGCTGACAAAAGTCCAAGTCCATTTGTGTTTAAAGTGGTTAGAAAACAGCTTTGTGTGCTGTAATTATCTCAGATATTAGTATCAAAATAAAAGAAAATATATTTTCCCTCAATTTACAGCCTAGACCAACTAAGTCGCAACTAAGACCCTAGGCCCAAGGACCACATATCTCAGACCACCAGTGGCCTGTCCACCAAGATATCCACTTGACATCAGATGTAGGAAATTGGAAAGCAGAGAACCCTCCCTGAGCTTTCTGGCCATGCCCTCAGCACTCGAGGAAAGATTTACGAAGATTTGAGGAACCGGAAGCCCTAAGCAGACTCGAGGTCACATCCCTGTCCCAGGACCTGCAGTGGCAGAAGCTTCCAGACTAATGGTATACTCAAACCCACCTAAAAAGGTTTGATTCCCAACAGTGCCAGCTCTTAATCCTGTGACTCAGCCCTGGTCAACCCTGTAATAACACACAGCCATGTTATGCATTTCTCACAGAACACTGCAGCCTGAGGCCTGCTTTCCTGGTAGAAATGAAGATTAGCAAAGATCAGAGAGAGCATGCATGGCACCTGCTGTCCCTGCAGCTGTGGGAGGGTCGCAGGAGCACCTAGGGGTACTGTGTGCCTGTGGGTCCTATGTGAGTTCAGGGAAGGTCTTCAGAGACCTTCTCCCAGTTGTTCAGGCCTGGACCAAGCATGGCCGTGGTCAGGGAGGAGAACCTACAGCCCATCCCAGCGTGTGTGCAGCCTCACTTTCCACCACCCCTGTGCCCCCCCAGAGCATGGGCTCACCCTGGTCTGTGCTGTTATAGCGGTACTCTCCCCGGTTGAAATCACTGCTTTCCTCCCTGAAGGCATCAGTATCTTCCTCCCCAGGCCTCGTGACATCTCCCTCCCCATCTGAAACATCTGTCAGCGCCTGGGACTCCTCCACAGGCTCTCCTTCACCTGCGATGAAACAAAGAAACGCAGTGTCCAGCGGAGCACAGGCCTGCGCAGGGTGGCTGCTTGCTCACCTGTGTGACTCCCACCCTCCTTTATCCCTCAAGGGACCACCCCTTCCCAGTGGACATCACCCAGCTCCAGCCCAGACCTGGCCAACAGAGCCTCCCATCCCTCACCACAATGACTGCTTCAGGGATGGTGGCTCCACTTCCCAAGGGTTTGGATGACCATATTGGGAAAGAGAAGCTCTCTGTTCCCCAGTGTCCTTCAGCTGACTAAGTGACAATTTGATAAAGTCAGTGAGGATTAGTCTCCAAAGGGAAAAAAGCAGAGCCAAGGCTTATGAGAGCAGAGACCAGTGAGCTAAGGCCTGATCCAACCATGCCTGAGGCTGGTACACCTTGACCTCTAGTTGTATGAACCAATAAATTAGTGTAGTTTCACTTAAGTCAATTTGACTTAGTTTTTAATCTCTTGCAATTCTTCAACATCCCAGGCAGTGTAACTACTCAGGATGACCACAGTGATGGCCATGGAGAATACGGCCCAGACCCCACGGAAGGGCTTGTCACCCAGCTGCTGTCAGCCAGCTTTCCTGAGGTCACACCCACAACCAATCACTGAGCAAGGTGAAGGGATAAAAGTTCCAAGAAACATTTTATATCCAGGGCCTCCCATGGAATTAACTAAGGTTGTGAGGGCCTGAATCATGGCTTGACTCTATGTAATCAATCCTACTGATCACTGCCCTTCTGATCCCAAAGGCTTTCCCTGATAACCCCTTGTGTATGGGAGGGAACACATCAGTGTCCCAGGAGCCCAGCTTCCAGCCAGCCTGTGCGGATGCTGTTCTCAACCCACCCCTCCCACACCTGCAGGCGCCATACCCTCCGTTCCCGGGGCCTCCTCCTGGCCAGGCACATCCATGGGCGGCTGCCCCTCAGCGAGGGTCGGCGTCCACAAGGCCAATTCTGTGATCTTGGTAGCTTTCCATTTTGGAATGACATTTATTAATGACTCCTCTTCCTCTTCCTCTTCCCCTCTTTCCTGTTTAAAGTTTAAAAATGTGAATTTGCCAGTGTGTCTGTAAACACACTGCAGATACTTAAAGGGAGGGGAGAAAGGGCAAGTTAATTGCTTTTGAGCATTCGTATAATAGGAGTCAGTGATCAGATTAATTGCCAACTGTCCAGGTATAATCTAAGGCAGGGGTCCCCAAACTACGGCCCGCGGGCCACATGCGGCCCCCTGAGGCCATTTATCCGGCCCCCACCGCACTTCCGGAAGGGGCACCTCTTTCATTGGTGGTCAGTGAGAGGAGCACATATCACTTGTTATGGCTAGCAGTGACAAATATGGAACCGGATATTGACCATCTCATTAGCCAAAAGCAGGCCCATAGTTCCCATTGAAATACTGGTCAGCTTGTTGATTTAAATTTACTTGTTCTTTATTTTAAATATTGTATTTGTTCCTGTTTTGTTTTGTTTTTTTTAACTTTAAAATAAGATATGTGCAGTGTGCATAGGGATTTGTTCATAGTTTTTTTTTTATAGTCCAGCCCTCCAACGGTCTGAGGGACAGTGAACTGGCCCCCTGTGTAAAAAGTTTGGGGACCCCTGGCCTAAGGCTTGAGCATGGGGTGGGGGGTGGCGGGAGTGGCACTAGGATGAGGAATAAAATGTAGTGGGACAGGGTGCCAGCACACTCCCCACAGGCGCCGGGAGAGCCTGCAGACCTACACTTCCCAGCTCTGGGGCAGTCAAGCATTGACCACAGTGAGAAGCATTTTTCCACATCTCAGCAACATTTTCCTGCCCTGAGATCCATCCTATCACAGTAAGAAAGGGCCTAAAAGCATGCTAAAATGAGCTTATAGTGATATCGAAAGGGATAAGCACTAAAGTTCCAGTCTCAAGGATTACGGAGGGAAAATGAAATTCCAAAGCGGCCACTTTCTGTCACTCAGCCCACCAGAGGATTTCCTATGTTATACGTATTTTACTACAATTGAAAAAAAATTCAAAACAGGCTGCTGCCAGATTTGGTCCATGGGCTGCAGTTCTCTACCCCTTCTCAGTCTAAAGGAATGCATTCCCCTTTGAAAATGCAGGCTTTTCTGTTTCATCACAGTGTGGTCATCACCCAGCGTGCAGTGCTGGCTGTGGACAAAGGTCCTTGGGTCGCATGCATTTCTACATAGACTTGTTCCCAAATATGATAGAAATAGTGTGTGTGTGGGGGGGGGGAGGGTATATAAGTATTTCCCCCTTAGGTGTTTCTAGCAGTTCTTCCTATTTCTTCTTTTTATCCTGAAATACTGACTTCTAATTTAACTTTTGCCTGGAGACTGAAAAATACTTAATGTGTTTTATTTTTATCACTTTGTAAGTGAAAATAACTGCTCCATCACCAAGACTGTAAAACCTAGATCTGTTACAAATGGCAGGACAGTGACCTTAGCAGACAGGTTCCTTTGGGGGCCAAGTAAGAGTTTTCCAACTCCAGGGAGAGCAAAAGCAATCAGTAGTCCTACCACAGTGCCAGTCAGATGTGTTTTGTTCTAGGCTGGTGTGTGGGATTCCCACAGAGACAAATGCACTGAGTTCTAGAGGTGCACGGAGGATGACATGTCCCTGATCACTTCTGGAAACCCTCCTCACATTCAGACTAGACGTCCTGGGAACCAAGAAGACACAATGCTCAGGGGTGGTGAGGCCTCATTTTTGGCAACAAAATCAAGCATTTCGGACATTTCATATTCTATAGTTAACTAAGAAAATGACCCTGACCACAATCCATGTCAGCTGGAGCACAGCAGCTGTGAAGCAGGGCAAGAGAAAAAGGCCAAGGGGACAGGCTGTTGAGCCTCTGGTCACAGGAAGGTAGACATCTACCCACAGACTTTGGAATCATGGGCTGTTTTGGGGGGCAAAGTGACTGTGGTGGAGTAATTACAAAGGAAGTAGAACACCCTGGGAAAAGGAACCAGGAAAAGAGGGGCCCAGGGCCTGTCTGGGTGGTGGGGTACCCTGGTGGGGTGCCTTGGGTCTACCCTGGGGTAGTGGGGATACTGGGGAATGCCCGTGGTATTTTACTAAATTGCCTATTATCTACAAGCCTTGGGCAGACAAACAGAAATACAAATACAGACATGCCTCCCCCAAATACACACACATTTGGGTGCATAATAATGACAAATTAGCTAGCTAATTTTAGTATGAACCACAGAGTATTGATTTATTATTAATATTAATGTTAATGTTAAGTGTTGGAAAGAAACAAACTGAGAAAACTGTAAGTGGTGTGAGTTATCTGAACACACCTAAAATGTTGAGTTATTGCACAAATCTGATGATAGATTTCAGTCATCATTTCTAGGACCTAACTGTCCAGAGCCTCTGGCTGGCTCAGAATTAGCTGGTTCCTCTGCAAAGGAACTAGGTCTAGATTTCAGCAATAACTGTGAAATTATATCATTGAGTTCTGGCCATTTAGTTCCTAGACTAACACACGTCAGTGAAGAAGGAATGGGGATAACTGAAAGTCCCCCAAGACCGGACATCTCACCTGTCCATCTGTGGGATCAATGTCTCTGAGCAGCTCTCTTGCCCACAAGTGTAGGAAATGATATATCCTCCACCACTTACCGCATCTGTGAGACGATACTCCCCATGCTGCTCGCATCCAATGTCAAACACGTACTTGCCGGGGCCGGTAGGCTACGGGCAAAGGGAAACCAAGAGGTGCCTAACTTTTGAGAGTCAGCACTCAATAGAAAGTCCCAAATGCTTTAGAAATGTTACCCCCCATAAAACCCACCCACCTCATGAGTATAGGGGAAGTCCAGTATAGAACAAAGATTGCTTTTCTGAACTAATAGCTAATGGAATTGCAAAGTAGAAGGACTGTGTTTTTGTTTTTTAAAAACTTCACTCCATTTTATCTCTTTATAAAAGTCATGTATTTATTACAAAAATTTCACTAAGACAACAGCCACAAGCAAACTAGATAGTGATAGAACTACTAACATTTTGATGTAGTCTCTGTAACCTTGTTTCTAAGACAGAGGGGTTTTTTGTATTATAAATAGGACAATTTACATATACTGACTCCAACTCTATTTTTACTAGATGTATGGTATGAATGTCTTCCTGTGTTTACAAATATTCTTCCACAACACCAGTCATCAACCTGGTATTTTATTTCATCTGAGAATCACAATCTATTTCACTCATTTACTATTGCTGATCCTGGGTCCACTCTCACTTTCCTTTGACGAAGACAGCGGGAGTAAACATATCCTGGGTTAAATCTTTGTGTGCACTTCTGGCGTTTTCCTTAGGATAAGTTTTCAGAAGTAACGTTTTTGGGCAGAAGTATGTGCAGTATAGGTACACCAGAATGAGGCTTTAATAATTCTCATTCTCACAACAGCACTTAAGAGTCTCTTCATTCTCAAAACCTTGTTTTTATCTGGCCCTTAACATTTTGTTCTGTTTTTACAGTTTTAATATATAAAATACTATTTTTAGCCCTGGCTGGGTAGCTCAGTTGGTTGTAGCATCGGTCCCGATGCGACAGAGTTGCGGGTTTTATCTCCAGTCAGGGTACATGCAGGAAATGAAAAAATGAAAATGAGAAAAGCTCACAGGCTCCTGGGCACTGAGCTCAGGGACACATTATTTTTTTAAAGAAAAAATTAAAATGTTAATTTTTAGAAATTCATTTTAAGTCATATATTTTAAGTTATTAGCAATGTTAAATTTTTTAAACGTCGTGACCATTTGAATCACATTGATATAAGTGCTTTATACATTAAATGTGGCAAATAACCTAGCTCCATTCATCACAGAATTTTTAAGTTTTCTTTCTAGTGTTTTCTAAGCTATAAAGGATTATTTTTATCAGGTAAAAACTACTTTTTCCCTTTATATTTTCATTTACAAAGTTTCCTTCTTCATTTTAAAGTTAATAAATATTCACTTATTTTTCTCACTGTGAAAATCTTATTTACATTTAAATCTTTATTTGTCCTAGAAAAGATCTTTATCTATAAGCTGGAGGACAAACTCTGATTTTATTTTTCTCCCAAATGGTTACCAAGTTGTTCCAGCACCATTTCTTAACTTCTCCTGTCATTTCTTTATGAATTTGAAATGACGTCCTCATGGAGCACTAAATTATTATACATACTTGTATCAGCTCTAGACTTTCTGCTTTACTGGTCTGTATAGCTCTATCCTACTAAATAGCCCACAAAAGTTTTGCTGGAATCACATGTGCAATGTGTAGATTTAAGGAGAATGAGCTGTTTTTCAAAGACTCAAAGGAGAGTCTGTAATTAGGGTGTGAACGATATGTAAATGAACCCCAATTGTTAGAAGAGTGTGAGTCTCCTTCATTCAGTGAAGTGTTCCCTTTGCGGACTTCTAACAGCTGTCTCAGGGACAGCATCTGCTCAGCCCCTGACTGAACAACGTGAGTGCCAAGGTGGTAGGTTCTCAGTTCGCCAGGATTTCTCTGCATCCCACCAGGAATTAGACAGAAGGGCAGGCAGAGCCGCGAAGTCCTCCCAGCAGAGGGAACCAACGTGGATACTGCAAGCTGGAGGCCTCCAACCCAAGGTCTGGCACTCCAGGTGGTTCTCTGGGCAGTTCTCGGAACCCACAGCCATCAGACCAGGAAGGTACTGTGGTCTTTCTCCCCAGCTCCAGCCTTGTGTCCCCCAGGGGAAAGAAAGTCAGAACTCCACATGCTCAACAGCAGAAAATGTTCAGTCGTTCCCGACAAATAAGGATCTCATATCTGATTCACCCTTGAAATTGAGTACACACAACAGAAGGCCACATGCCCCTGTGTTATAAGGACATGATAGACCACTGCTGGAAGAGTCTGGGATTTACTGGGATGCAGAGAAACTGGCCAAGCCTCCCCCTCACCCATGCTCTGCCCCCTGTGGGTATCAGGATGCTTAGAGGGAGGCACAGTGGCCTCATTTTCCATACTCAAGATGGGAGGGTGTCCCTGAAGTTTTAGTACTTTTTGTTCACAGGGTTACACAAAGAGGAGAGCACTGCATATTTCGCTGTTAAACATTACTTCTCACTGACTTACCTTTTTGTTCAAGAACTTGCCTTGGTACCTGTGGTTCAAGTGAATGAGCTCAGCTGCGCCCTCCTGCTGCCCATTCACCCAGGACCCCACATACTTGCTGCCAGTCTCCGCGTAGACATAGGTGCCTTGTCCGTGCCTGGTAAAGACAGGGAGCACAAGCCTTTTGTTCTGCAGCAGTAAAAGGCCTTCCAGGTGTAGAAAACAGGCATTTCCATTGAGGGTAGCCTAGACTGACGTAGAGTCACAAGCCATCTGTGTCTGACCCATCACAGCATGCCTCCTGCTCACCATGCCCATGCGTGGGGCAGGAAGCATGTGCCAGACAGCAGGAACCTTCTGGTTCTCATGCAGAAGAGGTAGCACTTCTGGGAGCTGAGGCTCAGTCCCCAGAAGGTCCTTTTACTGTGCCCTCACTCCCTGGGGCTCTAGGGTGAAGGACCCACGGCTTTTCCCTGTGAGTCTGCACCTGCCCCATAGCGCATCATAAACCCTTAAAGCCATGAAGGGTTTGGACTGCCAGGCAGGATTGGTTTGTGGACTTATGTCATGATTCTGTTTCTTAATAAGACATCATATTCTCATTACATGAATCAATCTAAAGAGAGAACCACACCTTTGGTCAGCAAACCAGTCTCCAGTGTAGGTGTCGTTATTGACATAGTAGTAGACGCCATGGCCTTGCTTTTGGTCATCCATCCACTCCCCTGGAAGAGACGACACAAAAGCAAGCCCTGGTGAGAAGAAAGGGGCCCACCCTTCATCACTGTCTCTTTCCACTCTGACTTCCCTCTCACCCTACCCCTCGGCGGAAGGGCATGGAGTGGGGAGCTGGCTAAGGGAGGTTAAATTAGGAAGTGACTGGGCAGATGTATGAGTGGAGGCTACAGTCACATGTGTGTGCTGACAGCAGGTCTCACAGTTGGCCAGCCACACAGCAAGGATTCAAACCAAGGATTGTCCGCCCTGCTGCCAGCGATCCCAACACCATATTCTTCTGCCTTGCATGTGTTTACTGACCCAGTAGTCACCTCAAGCCTTGATTTTTGGCCACGTGCCAGCATGTCACTCCATTCTTGACCTTGTCACTTGGCTCCAATGCACCTTCCAAGCCCAGTTGCTCAGAGCAGCCCTGCCTGCACACAGCTTCGTATGAGTGGACTCCCTGCCTTTGCCATTCGGGCCTTTGTGTGGACTCCTCCCTCACCTGAGTGTCCCTGCCTATTCACCGCCATGCAGGGTCTGGCTAGTTACCTGCTCACTTGACAAGAAATACTGAAGTTGGCAAAGTGATCATAAAATTCATAACATAGCTCTATCATTAAGAAAACAACAAACTAGTTAATGAATGTCCTCAATTAAAAGGTATAAACGTATTCCTTCACAATGTCCTCACATCTTACAGCTGACATATGAAAGGACCTTAATAGAAGTTTCCAAAGTTCACAACAACCCTACAAATGAACATGGGATCTAACTCCAGGGTAGTGCAGCAAGAAAAATATATTAAGTATTTTGCATAAATTTTTCAAATATAAAAGAAAAAATTTAAATTGCAAAATGCACTAAATTTCAACCAGAAAGGACAGGTGAGCAAACTTTCTTTTTTTTTTTTTTTCAGAGACAGAGAGTCAGAGAGAGGGATAGATAGGGACAGACAGACAGGAACGGAGAGAGATGAGAAGCATCAATCATTAGTTTTTCATTGTGACACGTTAGTTGTTCATTGATTATTTTCTCATATGTGCCTTGACCATGGGCTTTCAGCAGACCTAGTAACCCCTTGCTCAAGCCAGCAACGTTGGGTCCAAGCTGGTAAGCTTTGCTCAAACCAGATGAGCCTGCGCTCAAGCTGGCGACCTCGGGGTCTCGAACCTGGGTCCTCCACATCCCAATCTGATGCTCTATCCACTGCACACCGCCTGGTCAGGCAGAAGCAAACTTTTTTAAATGTCACAATTTACTGAACAACTTGCTGGAGATTCTGCCCAGCAGATTACAATCCACTGATAATAACTGTTATTATAATTATAATTGGATTATAATCAATAAACTGTGCAGAGGTAGCTGAGAGAAAGCCACCCTCTGGAGCTGGTCTCTAACAGCTATGAGTCAGTTTTCTCCTTCGAAGTGAGTGCCATTTTTAAAGTTTATTACTGGTTTGTTTTTTTCATTTAAAATTAACTTTTTTTTTAGTCTTGTTACCCCAATCCCTTACTTTCTCATCATTCTTGATGATGATAGCAGAAGTGTTTGGGTTTTTTTCAACTATATTTCTTTTCAGGAGAAATCCCTACAGTTAGTTGGTTAGTGGTTGGTTGGTTAGTTGGTTGGGTGGGTGGTGGTTTGGGCTGGTTTTTTCTCTGGGAGAGACCTATTAGTTACAAAGCTCTCCATCCCACCATCTTCCCCATGCCTCCCCATGGGTCTGGTCCTCTGGGGATTAAAGACCATTTAAAATGAAAAGCCCACACAGGATAAAGAAGAACAAGACACTTTCTCCCCATTTAAAACACAGTGAGTCATTGATTTTCCCTGGTGGCTTCCCCCCTCCTCTCCTGCTGCTGTGTCAGAGAAACACAGAAGAGAAGGGAGATAGCATTTGTGGAGACCCACCAGCTAGGGTCTTGCACTTGCCACCGAATTTGGGATGTATAATAACAAAAATATGGTTTTGTAGATGCAGCACCTGAAAACCAAAGAGATCATACAGAACTAAAATGGAGATCAGGGTTTGTTTGGTTCCTACGTGTCACACTCTCTTCTCCACGAGCACCCCCATGGCCGGCACTCATTCCTTCCTCCAGCTCCTGCCATCTGAGAGCTTCCAGAAGAGCCAACTTTAAGTCATACTTTCTTGCTTCTGCACAATTTCATTATTAAACATCTTTATATGTATTGGTTCCCCTTGACAGACCACCAGACCAGCATGAATAGATATGCTCTCTTCCTCTCCTTTCCCAACATCAAACCCTCATTGGCCCTCTGTCTCTGACACCCACCCATCCCTCCAATCTCATCTCCCATCCCTTAAGCATCCCTGCTTCCCTGTGCCTAGTTAAGTCACCCACCCACCTAGGATGGGTGACTTAACTCCCAGATTTCTCTTCTCACAGCACTCCTTCCTGGGCTTTTTAATCAGATGGGGTCCAACATCTGGGAGACTATTCCCTATATCTCAGGCACAGTCTGAGCATACTCATTAAACTGCAGAATACTATTCTGTGCCTCTTATGTTGGCAGTCAGCCAAAAGACAGTCACAAAGAATTCAGCCATGTGTTCTCTGACCTCAGAGAAAAAAACTGAGTAGTCACTGCTTGCTGTAAACTAGGAAATCATATGGAGAAACAAAAATTTACAAATGTTTCCAAAGACATTTTAGGTTCTCTAACCTTCATATTAAAAATTCTTTAATCTTTTTTATATACAGTTACATGTTGTTCAAATGTATTAACATCTACACTGAAATAAAAAATGGCAACAATAAGAGGGGGTTCATAGGATTTGGAAAGAATTAAATTAAACCCTAAATTAAATTGTTTAAAGTTGATTTAAAAAGCAGCAGGTGTTTCTTCTGGAGCAAGCCTTCTAAGATCTGCACAACAAAATAGAAATTTCATCTCCAACAGGAAGAGAATTAACACTCTAAAACTTGGCCTCTGATTCTGGAAGGGCCTTTGTTTCAGGATTCCTGGGTTCTGGTTTTACCTGGCAACACGGCAGGCAACTCTAGGTTGCTCTCTAAGGATGTGTCGCATGAAGAGGTGATACTGCCACACAGGTATGTGGTCACCCAGCCAACATTTACTGAGTGCTTCCTTCCATCAGGCACAATTCTAAGTGTTCTACATGCATCAATTCACTACGGATGAGAAAGCTGAGGCAGTCAGGGATGAGGTCCCCTGTACAAGGTCACACCTATTGTCACCACAATTTCAGGGCTGGGTTAATAGATCTTTGAGGACAGGGGTCAGGAACCTTTTTGGCTGAGAGAGCCATGAATGCCACATATATTAAAATGTAATTCCATGAGAGCCATACACATTATCCAATAAAAATTTGGTGTTGTCCCAGAGGACAGTTGTGATTGGCCAGCCACCAGCAACTATTAACATGAGCGGTAGGAAATGAATGGATTGTAATATATGAGAATGTTTTATATTTTTAACGTTATTATTTTTTTTATTAAAGATTTGTCTGCAAGCCAGATGCAGCCATCAAAGGAGCCACATCTGGCTCACGAGCCATAGGTTCCCAACCCGTTTTAGGAAATCTGATGAAACTAGGTAACTTCTTCCCAGAAAAGAAGCCCAGAATGTAGAATTTTGCACACAGTTTCTGAAGGCTTAATCCCACTCCTCGCTTGTCATTCCTCCCAGGTTCAGAGTTTTCTTCATCCCTTGTTTGGATTAGACTCTGACCATAGGAACACCCGGTGACAATAATGCTTGGGGCATCAGTGAGGTTCTTGGAAATAAGGAAACAAGAATCTTCCTGAGACATAGCATTGGCATGTTAAGAATTGTGGCAGAGAAGAACACTAATCTAACAAGGCTGAATGCCTCTCACGAGGAGCCCTCAGTGAAGGAAGTGCTCAATATAAATAGTTTTCATCAGAAAAGGGATCTATCAGACATGGAAACAGTAAAAACAACTCCCCAAGGTTCGTGTTCACACAGCAGCAGAGGCGGACTAAGGTCAGTTGAGGCCCTGGGTGCAGCCTCGTGTGCCTATGCAGTGTAGTATGTGTATCATATGCAGCAGGGTTTTGTTCAGACCTTCAGAAGTCGGGGCCCAGGGCACGTGCCTGGTGTACCCGCCGTTAAATCTGCCTCTGCCCAGCAGCTTCCCTTGCATTTGCTCCTCCATGCACAGGCTCACAGGACAGAATGTGCTGGTCACAGGGACAGTCACACTTCCCATAATTGCAAGCCTTTCTGGTTTATGCACCAACCTTATGAACATAGGAACACAGTTTGTGTTTGTTGAATGACTGACTAATCTGGAGAACTTTAAGCTTCCCCATATTTCTCAGTATTCACAGACAAGTTCAATCCCAAAAGAAGGCCTCTGCAACACAAAAATCTGCTTTGTGAGAACATATTACCTTCGTATTTTGATCCATCTGGGTATATAAATGTGCCTTGACCATGCTTTCTATTTTTAAAGTATTCTCCAATATATCGAGCACCATTTTTAAATTTGTAGGTCCCCTGAAACACATTGATTGTAGGAGTTATATCATTTCTGATTAAATACTCACAAATTGAGTATTAAATATAGAAGACTACCTACTCAAGTCACCGATTCTGACCTGGCCGTGTCTTTTACCATGTTCATAGGTCCCCTCATATGTGTCCCCATTGGGCAGTCTGGCTTTCCCATGACCATGCCTTTCACCTGCCTCATTTCGGTCCCCTTCATATTCCTGGCAAAAAAAAAAAAAAAAATCAGCATAATTACAAGCTTCCATTTTTTAAGTGCCAACCATGTGCTACACATCAAATCCTCCCCATGCTCTGACCAGTCTTACAGGTGAGGAAGGTAACCACGCCTGGGCACTAAAAAGTTACAAATCCAGTGGGGCTATTTAAGGAGAGAAACTAGAAAGCTGACTGGGCATGTGTTGTATGTTGGGTTCCCTCAGAAACAGACCCTGAGCAAGTAACTTTTTTTTAAAGTGCTCCCAGGAGAAACCAGTAGTGGGCAGTAGCAGAGCAACCAAATGGCGCCTTGATTGGCCCACCATGAAAGCTGGAACACCCACTAGTGGGCGGTAGGGACTAGGTTGACCAGCACTGCAAAAGTGGGCGGTTTTTATAAAAAGTTTGACTACCCCTGCTCTAGACAGTAAATACACATTCACATAGAGCCCAGCTCACCTCACTGGTTGTGTATCCCTTACCTCTTCCGCTGCCTAAACCAAAGAATAATTCCAACAACCAGGGTCAGGTCCCACAAGAGTGAAGAAAGCACATGTGATTATAGACCTATGTGGTAATATCTTCAGGAAGCCTTTGCTGAGCCTGAGATTTCCTCTCAGCATTTTTGAAGGCTGCCAGAAAGCAGCTTTCCTTCATCCACCTTAATCCTGAGGAGCCAAGCTCCACTGTTGAAATACTTATCCAAGAATAGTATGGCACTGCCCTGGCGGGGCAGGTTAGAGCACCACCCAAATACACCAAGATTGCAGTATGATCCCTAGTCATCACATATACAAGAATCAACCAGTGAATGCATAAATAAGTGGAACAACAAATCTCTCTCTCTCTCCCCCCCCCCCCCTCGTTCTCTCTAAAATCAAGTTAAAAAATAAATAGTATGGCACCTTGGGAGAACCCAGACATAAGAAAACTGGACAGAGGGGAGGATGCTTGGACCTTTGACTTGGAAATCTTTGCCTTTAACAGGAGGATAGATGTGGAGTAGGACACCGCGAGCTGGGATGTGGCAAGCAAACGTCATAACGTTTCACCTCTCAAGTGCTAGCTGTGGCCGGCGAGGTCTTGGTCCCTGGGTAGGCCTCTGGTAGGGGGACTGTAACTGGCCTCCAGACCAGTCTATTATGCGAATCCGGCCTCCAGGGGTCCAGTACCCCGTGAAGCCTTTCTCTCACTCGAAGCTCTCACCCCAAGATCATTTTCTCCCTTCTCCTCCAACTCCTCCGAGCCCATATCCGACATGGCTTCGCTTCTGCTTCGATCTCCGTCGCTGCCTGCGCGCCTCTAGTTGGTAAGTACCAGCAGCCTCCACCTCTGCGTCCGCTGTCGCCAGGGAGACGCGGCCAGCTCCGCCTCTCTCCTCTAGAGCGGGCGAAGAGATGCAAGGCGCGAGGTGGAGCCTCTGGCAGCCATCGATGCTATCATAGCAACGGGAAGCATCGGCCAATCGCCGCCCGGGATGGGGAGGAGGCGGGGCCTGGAGCCGACTTGATACCTTCCGGCTCTCTAACCCGACGTCACATAACCGACTTTGGGAATCCCTATTGTCGGCTGGTGGGTGTTGCGGCAACGAGAGGCCTTTGAATCAGGCCCCTAAAGGGGAGGGGCGCAGGAGGCGCGTTGGGTAACCTTTAAAGTGGGCATCACCCCTCACAGGTTTTGGGCACTGCCCCTTCCCAACCCTTCCCTCGGCTTCTCGGCTTCTGCAGGCTTGTCCACTTCTCATCTCCTTGCTCTGCTCTTCCGACTCTGAGGCGTTGGCGGTCCACAGAGACGTTTGTAAACATCTCCTGATTCTAGGAGGCAGCTCTGACCTCTTAGCAGATGCGTGACCACATGCATACACACTGCACACGCGGTCACACAGACATCCACATGCACATTCACGCTCACTTCCACCCGCTGAGGGGCCCCTCTTCCTGTCATCTGACAGTCTCCTGTCCATCTGACACTGTGCCTTCCTAGGGCTCCTCGTGATCTCTTTCCCAATTTCTCAGTCATTACCGGGCCCAGGCCTTCTTACTCGCCCGGTAAACTCTGGCAACAGCCTCTGGACTTCTTAGCCACTTCACACACCTCCTCAACTCGGAAATCCAAATGCAGACCAGTCTCACTCGCTGGAATTCAGCATTTCAAGTTCAATGCCCAAGCCATCTTCTTCATCTTCTTAGCTTCATGGCCACAACCCCTTCCCTATACTTGTTTCACACAAAACCAAACCACAGGCAATTCCCCAGATACATTTTTCACTTCCCACTTCTATACTTTTGCCTGTGCCACACCTCGCCCTGAAATGACTTCCTTTCCCCAGCTTCATCTATCAAAACACATAGCCAAACTAGCTAAGGGACCACTTTCCAAAAAAACTCCAAATCCATAAGGGCACCCTCAGGAAGAGAAAGAGGAATAGTACTTTGAGAAAGAAGAAAGGACTTCAACTCTATCATCTATCTATCATTCATCCATCTACTTTAAAGGTCTGAGTGTGACAAAATGCAAATTTTAATTCTATGTCGTGTGTTTATTATATATATTAAGCATATTTTTCTGTGTTTTTAATTTTTTTACTTTAAATATGTGAAACCTCCTTCCTGCAGCCTCTATTGATCCTTTAAGTTAGGTGTGCTTACTATCTCTCCCTTAACTCCCACAGTACCTTGAACCATCTTTATCACATGCAAGACAAGTTCTGTCTCATGTAATAGTTATCTCTGCAGGTATCTGATTTCTGAATACTCAGAAGCTATGCCACCTTTATCTTTTTCTCCTTACAGCACCTAGAAAAGTCTTTTTACTCAGTAGATGTTCAACCAAACCAGTGAAATCCAGTTCATATGAGCCTTTTGATCCCTAATGCGATGGATATATGGTCAATTTTTAAAATCTGTTTTACTTAAAAATATTTTTGCATGTGGAAATAAACAACGACCATCCAAATGAGAACAACCAATGACTATTTATTCATGGCTTGCTATAACAAGGGAGTAAGCCACTATCATTTGCATTTGGCAGGGACTCAAAGGCAGGCAGAGAAATGGGAAAACTTTATAGCAGAAAAAAGGGAAGGCTCTGGGTGTGCCCTGATAGAAAGCTGTTGATTTTGGGAAGCTGCAAGAAAACTAACTAGAAGCAGGGCATCCTATGTGATGAGTTAGAGTACAAATTAAACTTTCTTTTATTGGTCTTAAGAAGTAAAGACAAAAATTAGAAAAACTCTCAGTTATTAATCAAGTCCTGGTCACTTGAGGCCAATTATTACAGAGTTATTGTTTGTTCCTGGGTCTGTTGGTAGAGATGGCAGACTGACTTCCTACAAGTCTGAATTACAGCAGGCTGGCTCCTGAGATGGTTACTGAAGACACTGGGTTGATTTTCTTGGCTAGAGATTTTGGGTCAGAATTCCGTTTTTATGTATGGTCTGGCCATTGTATATTTTTATACATCTGATTTCTAGTGTGTTTTTCAAACTATACAAAAACTGTTTCATCTTAAATCTAAATATTGTATGATATTCTTAGTTGTTATTGAGATTAAAACCTTCAAGAACAATCATTTTATTCCTTTAAAACTAATATTTAAGTTTTCAAAATAATCAATCTATAAGGAAGGAAAACATTGTTAAAGTCATCATTGTTTGGTGAAAACATTACTTACCTAGAGCCAGAATGCTCACGTTCTAATTCTGGGTTCCTGTAGGTTATTAGCTTTGGTCACCTTGGGCAACTGATGAGAAGCAGAGTTCAACACCCCAAAATTTGCCTTTTTGGAATATTGATTACTTTAAGCTGGGTTTTTTTTTAAGAAATAAAAGACTCAGAAAGACTTTAGACTGCCCCCCAACACACACACACACCTGCTGAAAAGAATTCACATAGAAAAACCTGCTTAAAGGAAGGGAACATCACCTTAGTATCATGCTATGAATTAAGTGGAGACAAGGAGGATCCAAGCAAACTCTGTTCGACTGCCCTCTGTGTCACATTGCTTCTGGTGGCCCAGCAAGAATTTGTGGACCAAATGTTTGCTTCTCCTCATATACCTGCGCATTGCCTACTCTCAGGTCCCATATTCTTGAGAAGCCCCATAGGTATATATGTAACAAATTTGGTTATTTTCTCATGTTAATCTGTCTCACATTAATTTGATTATTAGACCAGCAAAGAGAACTTAGAAAGATAGAAGAAAAAATATTTTTCCTCTCCCACATAACTCACTTGTACTCTAAGACCCAGTTTCTTACTCTGTCAACTGGGTAGAATAAATCCTAGCAATCTCAAAGAGATTGGAGATCAAAGATGATATTTTATTTATTATAATGGCCACATACTGCTAATACTGAAGATACTACAAAGAAATCACATATCATTATAGAAAGGTCCCTGCACACCCACCCCAAGGTTTATTGTTTGTTGCTGCTGTGGAGGAGAGAGAGGAAGGGTTGTTGAGTAGACACAGAGTTTGATCCCACTGACAGCATTATGGATGCCGAATCCACAAAACGATTATCCACAGATTTCCTGAACACAATACCATGCAGACCTTTCCCTGAGAAACAATGAAACAGTGGAAGGTGCAGCCTTAAGCAAATCTCAGGCCCAAACACATAACTTATGAAAAAAAAGAAATAATTTACAAGCAAATTCACACACACGACCTTACAATTATACTGCTTATTAGTTGCAAAGATAATAAAATTATAAACATCAAAATTTAACAGTTTTTCTTATGGGGAAAAGTGAGGAGATTGGAATAATAGACCATTATTTTCTTCTTTGAACTTGGCAGTTGCCACATTTACTACAATTGAACATGTCTTTCTAATAAAACATTTAATATATTTTAAGTTTTAGAAATATGGAGTGGTAATCAAGAATATGCAAATAAATGTTACCTTTTTTACTATAAAAATAAATGTTGGAAATTTAACTTTCAAATTTGCTCTAATAATGACCATAACTAATGTTGGCGAAGTTCTGACTGTATCTCATTAAATCCTCATGGTCATTTCCCCATTGCATAGCTGAGCAAAGGGAACCACAGAGAAATAAAGTCATTGCTCAAGGTCATACAGGCAGTGGGATTTGAACCACGTTTTCTGACTCAAGAGCTATTACTGTTAATTACTACACTTGACTGCCTCCCAGATCCCTGTTTTAAAGGAGTTACTCTGGTTTTCTGGGAGTGACCTCAAGCCATCCACCAAGCAGAGAAGCACTGGTTCAATAAAGCTTAGATTAAAAAAACAAAGTGGCTTAAGTAAACCCTGTTCTAAATAACATCAACAGCAGCTGGGTGCCTAGCCATAGCGCTGGGGAACCCTAAAATTTACAATTTGATTCACATCCCATTCAAATTACTCAGAGTTCTTCCTTAAAAAATATTTCAATACGGTGATTTCACTACACTCCAGGTTTAGCAATTGTCCAAATAAGGCAAGACAGAGTAAATAACAAGACTGCCTCCCAGCTTCCAGCAGCAGCAACTGAACAAAATCCAAAGTGTTCCTTCCAGAAAGAGGCTGCTTCCCAGCTCAGATCAGCCACAGAGCCTCACCTGCCCTCTCCCTCTGCAGACCTGGGGAGTCCTAGGAAGACCAGGCCAAGTTGATTTTGGTACCCCATACTCCCTGACCCTGACCCCTCGGAAGTGTTTGGAAATCATAGAAGCAGCACTTTCAAATCCCCAAAACACTTGCTCAGCTCATCTTCTTCCTCTCTAACAAGTAATACGGGGCAAAAAAGAGAAGGACATCCTTTTCTGCCTTGTAAAAACCTTGTCAGGGAGGCATTTCTCATAATCCACCAGTAGGGGCTCCCATAATTCCCTGGCAGGGGTCTCCGGGCACCCCCATCCCAGTTGGATATTTTCCATCATCCACCAGAGGGGTTTCCCATCATTTTCCGGGAGGAATTTCCCATCATTCCCAGCAGGGCAGTTGTGCAGATGCAGCCTTCATGGAGAAGGACTGGCTGAGATGGGCGGTGGGGCCTTGGGTGAAGGGCAAGAAGAGTACCCATGATTCCTCCTCCTGTGAACCCCATTTCCCAGTGAGATATTATCTTTTTGCCTTTCTTACATATAAATGAAAGCTATCCACCTTTCTCTGCATAACTCTTCCACCAAATAAATGAAGAATGAGTCAAGAAAACTCGGTCCTGGCGGCCATGGGCCATCTGCACAGGTGCTGGTGAGGGTGCCTTCTGCATCTACATGGGATTGCCCCAAGGAAGAGAAAGTGTCTGGGAAGCCCTCCGGGGGGTGCTCTTCCTATCTCCCACACCTTTTTAACCCCCCTCCAAGCTGGGGGCCAGGCAGTCTGGCAGTTGCCATGCTACTGGCTGATTTTTTGAGCCTTTCTGCTGGGCTACCCAGGACAAGGCAGAGAAAAGGCTTTAAGAACTGAGGGAGCCAGAAAAATGCAAATGGCGTCGTTTTATAAATTTATTTAAACGTCTAGCAACTGCTCAGATAAAAAGCAGGGACTTCCAACAAAATGAATTCAGGTCCATCTTAACTATAAAAATGTGAGATTATTAAAATATTTATGTGCTTGCAAATTTAAAAATTATATACATATGCACACATAGAAACACACATATAGATATAGGTGTATATATAGATAATGTATATATAGATATAAAAATGACAGGAATTGCGACTTCTTTTTTTAAAATAGAATTTTTGAGGCATCTAGTGGATGAAGTCAGACCCAGGGAGTCCAGGGAGACCGAGGGTTGGAATTCTAGCTCTGTTTCCTTCTTTCTGAAGTCAATTTGCCCATCTGTAAAAGGGGGATAACATTGCACTGCCCATTTGGGGGCTGTTGTGAAGTCTATTTATAATGAGCTTAGCACAGTGCCTAGCACACAATAAAGCATGTAGTAAAGGATAGCTATTATTATTCTTAATTATACTGTTGTCACTCATAGAGTAGCCAAGCACCTTTTGTCTATCAATGGGTCTTTTTTTTTTAATAAATAAATTTTTATTTTAATGGGGTGACATCAATAAATCAGGGTACATATATTCAAAGAAAACATTTCCAGGTTATCTTGTGATTTAGTTCTGTTGCATACCCATCACCCAAAGAGAGATCGTCCTCCGTCACCCTCTATCCAGTTTTCTTTGTACCCCTCCCCCTCCCCCCCCTCCCTCATTCCCTCCCCCCACACCCCGTAACCACCACACTCCTGTCCATGTCTCTTAGCCTCGCTTTTATGTCCCACCAATGTATGGAATCCTGCAGTTCTTGTTTTTTTCTGATCCACTTATTTCACTCCGCATAGTGTTACCAAGATTCCACCATTCTGCTGTAAGTGATCCGATGTCATCATTTCTTCTAGCTGAATAGTATACCATGGTGTATATGTGCCCCATCTTCTTTATCCAGTCTTCTATTTTTTTTACAGTGATTAAAAGCCTTTAAGCAAACTCTTGGCCAATACAGCAAGAATCCATAAAAGAGTAGTGTCCTTAACATGTTCACCAAGTCCAAGTTGGCCCCATCACCATGCCAAATCCCTGAAAAATGCAACCCAACCCCAGTTCAGTCTGTTAGGAGCTGTCACAGGGAGCAGGAGTCCAGGAAAAGTCCACATCCAGGAAAAGTTCACATGGCACTGGAATTGTTGTCACCATTCTATACTTTGCAGCTCATGTCCAAGTCCCAATGATCGCTGCTTCTAGCTGGTAATGATTCAGGTAGACTGGAAAAGCCATTTGCAGCATGCGTGGAAATGGAGCTTCTGTTCTCCTCTGCCAGTCTCGGTGTGGCTTCTTCAGTGTTCCTTGGTTGAAGAGTCCTCTTAGTTTAGTCCAAAGTTGGTTTTTCCAGATGATAGTTCTTAAAATTAGTTTGTAATCCACTTTGGTTCTGGGAGGTAGATGTTGGTACGTCCGCCTACTCCAGCGCCATCTTGTCTCTCTCTCTCTCTATCAATGGGTCTTTGGGAAGCTTTTGACAATGGTTTTCACTCATTTTCAATCTTTATTTCTTCTTAAGAGGATCAAACTGCTAAAGATGTTCAGCCTGGTAATTGTTTGTGATAGAAGTTAGTCTGTGATGAACAGATTATGTTTAATGCAAAAGCATTAAACATTAGCACTAATATGCATGAGGCTAGGAAGAGACTGGAGTTTCTAGAAATATATCAACATGCACATTTTTAAGTGTAAATAACTTTTTTAACTCTTTGAGGTTACGTCTTTTATAAAAATGGCAACCAACAAGGAGGAAATAACCAGATATACATACAGACCTTACCTGAGTTAGATGGTTTTATGGGAGGATATTGAGAATGCTGTCATCAAGAAAGGAAAAACAAATTTTTTTCCACCCAGAGAGTAAGATTGTTCAGTATGCATCACAACCAGTAGAACAGGTGGATTAGTGGAGTCAGCCAGGGTGGAGATGAGACTTCACAAAATCCGGCAGACTTGAATTTTATATTGGGCAGCAACTCAAGGGCTCCCCTCTGCTCCCTTCCCCACCACATAGCACAGTGCCCAGCACATAGTAAGTGCCCAATCACCATATGCTTATCAAATGGAATGTTAGATACCATTTTGCCACAGAGCTGTACTTTATGCAACACTTGGGAAGGAAAAAAAAAGAGTAAAGTACATCAGGTTTTTTTTTAATGATCTTGTTCTTTTTATTATTATTACTGTATTCTTAAATCAGGTTCCATGTTTCAGGGGCTCTCTCAGTACTTCAGTTAAATAACTACAGTTGGTGTGCTGTGTCCCTAGGTCATTCTGCAGGGGTGGGGAGCACTATGGGGAAATGAGAAAAGAATATTACAGACCTGCTTGGGGCAAATTCAACATTAATCCATGCTGTTAAAAAATTAGCCAAACTGTGATACCTATAGCTACATGCTAGTCCCTCATTCTATGATGGATGTTACTCCTCCCTACCAGTGGATATATAAGCTTGGTTCCACTTTTGCTATTACAGATGACCTTGCTCTGGCCAGTGGTGTGGTGTGTGTGTGAGGGGGGACCCCAGGGTACAAGAGGCTGCACTTTCCAGGACTCATGGATGGTCCAGGATCTTCAAGGAAGGGACAGGGTAGGAGGCTGCAAGCAGAGTGACCTGTGCACTCTTCTCTCAGAAAAAGGCTGGCCCAGCCCAACTTGCAAGAAGGTCTTGAGGATCATGTAAGACAATGAGGGTAAAAATGCTCTGGAAATCCCAGATGCTTTATAAATACAATGTGTATTTTTTTAGTGTGTGTATTTTTCTGAAGTGAGAAGCGGGGAAGCAAAGAGACAGACTCCCGCATGCGCCAGACCAGGATCCACCTGGCATGCCCACTAGGGGGCAATGCTTGGCCCATCTGGGTCATTGCTCTGTTGCAACCAGAGCCATTCTAGTGCCTGAGGCAGAGACCATGGAGCCATCTTCAGCGCCTGGGCCAACTTTGCTGCAATGGAGCCTTGGCTGTGGGAAGGGAAGAGAGAGATAAATAGAGAGAAAGGAGAAGGAGAAGAGTGGAGAAGCAGATGGGCACTTCTCCTGTGTGCCCTGTCTGGGAATCAAACCCAGGACTTCCACACACTAGGCTGACGCTCTACCACTGAGCCAATCAGCCAGGGCCTACAATGTGTATATTTAACTCGGGTTTTTTGATCTGTGATTATATCATTTTGATGCATACTGAAAATACATGTTTGCTTATGTAAATAATGTAGCAAAGCAATGCAATGGAATGCCTGTGAAACCACTCCCAAAATTAAGAAATGAATGAAAGAATAGAATTACTGTGGACATCTGAACGCATAGAGCTTCATCTACACCTCAAATCCAACTCTAGAATTCAGCGACATAGATTGAAGAGTGACTGGACCAGTGGGGAGGAGCATTTAGACTAAACATATACTACCTCATTTCTCAGAATGGCCAGCCCAGCCTCACTCTCTCCAGCAGAGTGAATGATCCCTGCTGCTACCTCGCCTGCTGTAAGTAATTCGTCTTCTTTGCTAATTTGATGGGCAAAACAGTGCACCTTTTTTTGTATTTCCTTGATTATTTGTAAGCATAAGCCCCCCCCCCAAGACTTATTCTTCATCTACGTTAACTATTGCTAGTTGTTTAGATCATTTTTCTACAGGACACCCTCATCTATCTGAGTACGTTGTTCCTTCTTTCTGAAATGTGATTCCCATGTTTCTTTATCTGGTAAACAATTCTTCAGCTTTTTTACCTTACCCATATGGAACCTACTTGGGGACACCTTTCCTAACTGCTTCAAGCCCCTCTGACCATCCCTCTGGTTGTGCTTCTGTCGCACTCCCTGCACAGTTGTGACATGTTTGCAGGACAGCCTCCCTTAGTTTCCCCAGTGCCTTGACCCTCTCCTTCCAGTCTAGCACAGACCTCGACACATACTCTAGGCTCAGATTATTAAAATTACTAAATACCATTGGAAAATTGGGAAAATACAGTCAAGTATGAAGAAGAGAAAGAAGATGACCACTAACCTCATCTCCCAGAGATGGCATGACTGGCGTCTGGTGTGAATCCATATAAACTTTTAAAATACATGTATATTTGTACTTCATTTACCGCTTGCCACAATCACAGACTATTATATGCTGAAGATGTCAAAAATTCTTCAGAAGTGTTTTTAGAAGACTAAATAATGTTTCACCTTAAGGATATTGACATATCATATCAGTCAAAAGTTGGATAAAAGAATGAATGGAAATGTTTAATACAAGTTGGAAGGAGGTAGGGGTGTTACTTAAGGATATTGTGCTCCATTATGTTATTGGTGCCATTTCAGGTGTCTTTTCTGGGTACCTCATCATCCCTACTCTGGGGTGACCACCAGTAAGACCCTTCCTCAGCCCCGGGCACTGACCTCTCCTCTCATGGCTCCTGCAAACCTGTTTGCTCACCTGTCTTTCTCTCCTCCACAGGAGGATCTAGCTCCTCTGAGCAGTGACAGACCAAATACAGTTGTCAGGAGAGCTGGACAAATCACCCCCACCCACACACACACATACACACACACACACACACACACACACACACACACACACACACACACACACAGAGAGACAAGAGCCAGGAAGACTTTTAAACCAGGCTGGCATTGTTAGGTTTCCAAGGACTGGCATCCATGCCATCTGAGCACTGAGCTCTGGCACTGAACAAAACCAGGCTTGGATCCACTGTGGGTCATGCTAGGTCCCTGGCAACCATCTCCAGGCAGTGCTGGACTCATCTGCTCAGTGTTATTTATTTATAGCACTGGGTACAGGATCTCAGGGCAGGGACTTGAAAGCTTCCCATTGAACAAGAATGGAAATGTAAAAATAGGCATTTACTACTCAAGTTCAGTTAGGCTAAAGTAATTTCACTTCCTTAGCTCATTCTATGATTATTAGTCCCCTTAGTAAAGTCAAAGCACTGTGCAATTCACAAAAATTACAATACCCCCAAAATGCATAATTTTTTTCTAAAAGAGTTTTAAAATTGTTAACATGAGAAAGTGTATAACCTGTTAAGGAATTGGGGATGGGGAATTGTAGGTCATGTGGCTTGAGGTTCTCTGTAGTTTTATGCCAATTAGACTGTCAGCTCTCTAAGAATGACACATGCCCTAGTCACCTTTGTAACAAGGACAGTGTCTTACAACTCAAACACTGAAGAGAAGAAACTGAGGCACAAAAAGGTTTGGGAACATTCCCAACGTGACATATCTAGTAAGTGCTAGTGTCGGCTCAGCAGGGCCTGCGGGCAGTAGGAGGTGTTGCCTGCACTTCAGGGAGGACATGGACACTGGTGACCGGGCTCCACTTGGACAGTCCTCAGTTAAAATGGCAGTGTCATGTACCTCACACAGATGCTCCTGCCTTCGCCAGTGAGATGTCTGGGAAGTCATCCATGGGCACTTTGTAGGCATATTGGTTTAAAAACTCCCATTAACTTCATGCCACATAACCAAACTTTAACAGGATTTATATGAGAAATGAGGAGCAGGAATCAAGCTCTGATTTTAGAAGAAAACGGAAAAACACCAAAACAAGTTGCTGGAAAGGATTTTGTAGTTACTTCTCTCTTGTGCCCGGCTGCCGGTATAAGTCCTAGAATCACTCCACATGCAAGCTGGTTTGCTGTGTCTACAGTGATGGGAGCAGCACAAGCCTCCACGCACTGACTCAGTTCTGCAGCATGCCTATGACTTGTCACTCACAGCAGAGATTTGCTGAGCCCCTCTAATGCGCCAGACCTGATTCCAGGTGATAAGGATTCACTGATGGACAAAACAGGTAAAAACCTTTGCCCTCGTGGAGCCCACATTCTGACATGTGACTTCTTCCACGTTCATGTCAGCCCCAGGAAGTCACAGTAGAGAAACTGGTGCTCAGGAGAGGAAAGTCACATTGCCAGGGTCCCCAACAGTTAAGCGTGGAATGAAGCTTTGAACCTGCATCTTTAGATTCCAGATCCCCAGCCTTTCCTGCTAGGCCACTGGCCATTGTGGGGTCATAACTGCTGTTCAAAAAGATAATCTTGAGTGACAGTGAAGGAAAAGTATCATACTCAGTAAGGTGTATTTGTTAACAAGTTACATAAGTCTATTTTTAGAAAGAACTAAAATATTTTTATTAGAGAGAAGAGGGAGAGAGAAAAAGAAAAAGAGAGAGAGAAAGATTGATTTGTTGTTCTACTTATTTATGCATTCACTGGTTGATTCTTATGTGTCAGGACTGGGGATCGAACCTGCAACTTTTGCATATTGGGATGACGTTCTAATCAACTGAGCTACCCGGCCACAGCTAGAAAGGATTTAAACTATAAGGACTAAAAATGGATGGTTTCAACCAGAGGAATTAAACAATAAATGAATTAGAAAACATAAGTACTTGGAGGAGCCCAGAACCAAGCCTCCCTTTGAGCACAGTGCTTGCTGAGGTCACTAATTTAGGCTGTGCAGGGGAACTGGCGTAGAGCACTGTGGTCAGCCCCCCTCCCCACCCCACCTGTGATTAGGGCGATGCTGTAACTGAGCAAAGAGCTTCACATGCAAGGCCAGACTCCCACAGACTCTGCGCTGGCTGGGAAAAGACGAACACCCTTGGTGAGCCAGGCTGCTAATGTTTGATAAAGACAGCATGAGTAGCTGCTGTCACACCCACCAGGCAGTTAGCATATTGTTGAAAATAAAAGTACCTTCCCTTCGGAAATCATCAAATGCAGGCCCAGAGGGAGCTTTAAAGTACAGCCCCTCGATTTAAACCGCATATTTTACCAAACCACACTGGGACTGAGGAGTAGTAAGCCTTGCTGAAGAACTTATAAAAATTTCTTAATTTGCTGATCATATTTATCTGGACTAGCTCAGCTGAGGGGGTGACTCCTTGGTTGAAAGGTCAGCTATCTACATCACATTCCTGACCAGATCCTACCTGTGAGCTGAAAATGAGGAGGAATTGAGAGCAGACAGGCTGGGCAACAAGTGAGCCCTAAGGGGAACTGGGGGGATGCAGGTCCCCCATTAAGTGCTGCCCCTCAGGCAGCCCTGGAGTTGGGCTGCCATTCCTCCGCAGATGGATCGGGCCATTCTCGGCCACCAGGCCCTTTATCATGTGCACACACAAGAAAGATCTCTACTAGTAATGTGGCCAAGAGCCCAGAGCGAGGACATTTGCTCACCTTGACTTATACAGGCAGTTCACCAAGAGCCACCCCTTGTCAATGAGTGATGATTGACAGCAATCTCATCTCACTCAAAGATTTTACACTGTTCACAAATATGCTTTGAGTGATGTGAATCAGAATTAGCTGATCTGTGAAGTCCATATTCATCAAATTGTTCCTTATACTTTTCATAGACAAGTCAAAGCTCTCAGATCCAGGCATTTCAGATACAGTGCAGTGTCATACTTAGTGTAATTCTTGCTAGAGTTACACTGTGGTCTGCTCTTCAGGAAAAGCAGTGCTGGGCAATACTTTGTCTTTCCTTAGGAATTCAGATGGTATACTCGGTTTTGTTACACATTATGTACATGTAAAAATGATCCTTGAGCCTGAAATGGTGAGATTTCACTGCTAATATAGTTAATATAGTATTGCTTAGAAGCTGTGCCAAGATTAGTTCATGCTTTAAAGGAAACTCGATTCTTCCAAAGCAATGGTAAATGCATTTACAGGACGATTTAGCTTTTCGTTGTATCTGGGATTTTTGCCAAATTTTGTTTCAAGTGTTTTGAGTTACCTTCACTTGTGAGGATAGTTGGCAGTGCAATATAATGAGCATTTCACAATACATTAGTTTATTTTCACTCTGTTGAAAATGAAACATAATTTCCCTTGGATTCAGCAATCTTTCTTGAAGGTTATACACTGTAACAGGAATGCTTTGAGTGATTTGTATCAGAAAAGCTGATATGTGTTGTCCACATTCATCACATTGCTCCTTTCCTGTTTTTCAGAATTAAATCAAAACATTCTAATCACTGCATTTCAGAAACTGTGCTCTGCAATAGTTAGCTTAACACTTGCTAGATTAACACTGTGGACTACTGTTCAGGAAAAGCAGTGTTGGGCAATATTTCGATTTCCCTTAGGAATTGAAATGGGATACTTAGTTTTTTTCACAGTATGTACATACACTGCTGTGCTTAGATTCTTGAATCTGAAATGGTAAAATTTCAAATTAATGTTAATATAGTTTTGCTAAGAAGTTTGACCAAGACTCGTTCATGATTTAAAAGGAACTTTATTTTTCCAAAGAAATGGTTAATTCTCTTACAAGTCAGATTTAGCTTTTGTTGTATGCAGGATTTTTCCTAAAATTCATTTCAAGTAATTTGAGTTAGCATCACTCATATAAATATTTGGCACTGCTTTAAAATGAACTTCAGGCTTTCTTTTTAATTGTCTCTCATTTCGGCTCAAGAAGTTTCTCCACGGTTAGGTGAAAGAAAATCTTCCATATACCAGGAAGGGCTTTATTTCAGAACTGTACTATTACATGTATACGAAGTTCCTTATACAATCATATTCCTAATGGTGAAAAGTGACATCATTGTGTTAACAGAGTTAGGCACCCTAAAGAGAACACCAGTAATCCCAGTATTTAAAAGTATTTTAATGACGTCAGAGAAATGGTGCTGTAAGGAGTGATACCGATAAATCTCCCCAAAAATTCAACAAGATCTTCAACCAGAGACAGAAAAATCTATCCTTGGAGCCTCCAGCAGTTCCACACTAAATGCAAAGGTATGATCGAGTGAAAAATTGACTAAATATATCATCAACCCCAAAGAAAATAAGTCGGAGGAAGAAACACTCCACCTTCCTCACTAACCTAAATAAAGGCTGCTTTCACTGGGAACTGAGAGTATAGGAACTGAGGCGGCCATAGGGTGTGAATAGTACCAGGCTGCGGCACAAATGTCCAAACCAGGCTGTGGCACGGACATCCAAGCCAAGGAAAAACTGTGCTTGTGGCAACCCAGTCAACACAAGCTAACGCTCGCGCCAAATCCAGACAATGAAAAACAAGTGGGGCAGCCATTCACCCCGATCTCCTGGTCGGCGCACGCAGATAGTGGGTGAGAGATTCCTCCTAGAGCCCCGGGAGTGGGCGCCCATGTTACCGGACAGAGGGGTAGAGTCAGAGGCTTTTGTGTGGACCGAAACCGTAGTCTCAGGGTCGCCCCTGCGCCCTGAAAAGCGGCGCGTGAGGAGTGAGCGGGAGCGAAATCCCCTATGCTCAAACTTTTCCGTGCGGGCAGGGAAAAGTGAGAGGCTGCTGGCCGGATATCCTGGTCAGCGAACGCGGAGAGTGGGCAAGAGATTCTCCTGGGAGTGGGCACCTGCGTTACCGGACAGAGGGGCAGAGTCAGAGGCCTTTGTGTGGGCTGAATCCAGAGTCTCAGGGTCGCCCTTGCGCCCTGAAAAAGTGGCACGCAGGGAGGGAGCGGGAGCGAAATTCCCAATGCTGGAACTTCTCCTGGCAGGCGACGCATCACCCAGTGTGAGAGGCAGCCGGCCTGATATCCTGGTCAGTGAGCGCAGATAGTGGGTGAGAGATTCCCCCAGGAGTGGGCGCCCGTGTTCCCGGACAGAGGGGCAGAGTCAGAGGCCTTTGCATGAGCTGTAACCAGAGTCTCAGTGTCACCCCTGCGCCCTGAAGAGCGGCGCGCGAAAGTGAGATTCTCTACGCTTGAACTTCTCCAGGCGGGTGGGGCACCTCACCCAGCCATACAAGCTAACAGACCTGTGAAGGATTAGCTTAACCCACAGTCTGCTCGCCTCCCAACTGACCTATGCGACCCTAACTGACAAGATCTCTCTCAGATCAGCGATCTAAGACAAGAGGGGAGATATTTTTTAGTACCTCTTGTTATGCTATGCACATAGGGGTGGGGGCAACCTCTGATTGGCAGAGCTTTCATACTCAGGGGTATATGTTAGAAAGAGGGATTTGGCAGCTTGTAAGTCCTCCTGCTTTGCAAACAGTGACTAAGGCATCTTCTACCCAGCCAAAACAGGTTACAAAGTGCCAAAAGCCTGGGGAAAGTGGTCCCACAGAGTGCTGAGGCATTCGGGACGTGCCTAGAGGTGCATAGAAAGGCACCTTGAAAACAATTGGCTCCCAGCCCCACCTGATTATGCTAGCAGCTCTGGCTGATTGAGCCTTACCCAGAGCCCTGCACTGAGTGGGAATAGAGTGGGGATTTTCCAGCTCTTTGAGCCTCTTACTCTCCAGCAGAGGCAGCAACACAACCCTATAGCTGGATCATCAGGCTGCTAATTCAGGAAGGAAAGACTAGGAGAGGCACTCTGGGAAAATGGACTCTCTCATTGTCGGAGCCTGCAAATGCTAATGAGCTTTGACTGCCAACGAGACTGAAGCCTAGTATATGACATCACCATAGAGACTTATCAACTGCAAACCTCTACCTAAGTGTGCCACAGGGGCAAAACCTGGGGTACAGAGTCACCGACCAGGAAGAGGGAGAGAAAAGAAAGAGCAAGAAGATAGCCTCTCAAAATCAAGAATAATCCACAGACTTTATAACCTATCCCATTTTATTATATTTGTTCATTTGTTTCTCTTATCTTATTGTCTTGATTATTTTCTTCCTCTTCCAATTTGGTCGTTTAATTCTCTGCCGGTCTTACTCTCTCCTCTCCTTGAACTACACTACACATAAGTGTTACATCTCTCATTATCTTTCCTTTCCTCTTCCTTTCTCTCTATGAGGGTTGCACTCCAAAACCCTTAACTCTCTCTCTCTCTCTCCTTTTGTTCTTTTTTCTTTTTTCTTCTTTTTGTGTTTTCCTCTTTCTTTTTTTCTCTGTCTATATTAGTTTCCTCTTTTCTCCTTTACTTTTCCTCTCATTCAATCCTCAATTATGAACAAATTATTTTATTTGGGACTCAAATTTTTTTTGTGGTGCTTTGGGGTTTTTTTACTTTGCTTTTTTAACTCACTAGCAGTGCTCCCAACCCTGGCTCTCCATTTTATCTAGTTCTTGCTCCACTAAATACAATAGTAATTTTTTATTTTTTTTCCATTTTTTCTGTTTCCCTCTTATTCCTCTCATTATATCTCTTAGTTAACCATCACCTAAAAGCAAATCATTTTATTCTTGACCCAATTTTTTTCCTTTTTTTCATTTTGTGGATCCATACCCCCTTTTTTTTGCCCCTTTATCACTTCTCCCAAACTAAGGCCCTTCATTATAGGTAGTTTTTGTTCTATTTAGCACAATATAATTCACAGTTTACCACAAGATTTTCTCAAGAAGGAGAGGAGAGGAGAGGAGTGAAAAAAAAAGGGAAATAATAAATTTTTTAAATTTTTTATTTTTTTAACTTTTTATTCTTTATTAATTCTCATTAGTACTATCAACAAAACCACCCTCAGATGCCATTAAGGAAAAGGAAATCGAATATCATGGATACGAAAGACAGAGAGATAGCACAGATAGATGAGGAAAAATCTATGGAGAAAAAATTTAATATATTGGAAACCTTGGAGCTAAATGACAGAGAATTTAAAATAGAAATCCTAAAAATACTCAGAGATATACAAGAAAACACAGAAAGGCAATTTAGGGAGCTCAGAAAACAACTCAATGAACACAAGAATATATTACCAAGGAAATTGAAACTATAAAAACAAATCAAACAGAGATGAAAAACTCAATTCACGAGCTGAAAAATGAGGTAACAAGCTTAGCTAATAGAACAGGCCAGATAGAAGGTAGGATTAGTGAAATAGAAGACAAGCAACTTGAGGCACAACAGAAAGAAGAAGAAAGAGACTCAAAAATTTTAAAAAATGAGAAAGCCCTACAGGAATTGTCTGACTCCATCAAAAAGACTAACATAGGAGAAGACAAGATGGCGCTGGAATAGGCGGGTGAACCAACATCCACCTCCCAGAACCAAAGTGGATTACAAACTAATTTTAAGAACTATCATCTGGAAAAACCAACATTGGACTAAACTAAAAGGACTCTTCAACCAAGGAACACTGAAGAAGCCACACCGAGACTGGTAAGAAAAGCAGAAACGTGGAGAGGGCTGCCCAGCTCCCCGGAGCGAACGGCAGCCAGGAGAGACTCGTGTGGTGGGAAGTGAGTTTAGCAGAGAGGGCAGGGTCCTGAGCCCCAGAAACAAAGCCCCAGCCTGCAGCCCCAGAGCCCAGAAGAGGCGTAAGGACAGTATTTACCTGGAAACAAGTCAGGATACTGTTTGTGAGAAAGACTAATTTCTCAGACCCAGGATCCTTCTTAAAGGGACCGTGCAGAAAAGCTCTCTCACAACAACTCACCTGGGGCTCTGAGAGATGGGGAGAGAGGAGAATACCAGAGTAGCAGGAAGAGAGTGTAATCTAGGAGGCACAGGGAGAAACATTTTGGGACACAGCCACCGTAACCCCTGGGACGAGTCACTCCCCAAATCTGAAGTGAATATTTCCCCCGGAAACAGCAATACCAGCAAAGGGAAGCAGAAGAGCGGCCAAACAAGCTCCCCCACGGCACTCAGAGCAGAGACGCTTAGAAGGAGGGAGCTTTCGGGTCTACAGTAGGGAGTCTTAGAATCTGAGCTATAGCGCCCGCACCCCATACGACTGAGGGCTCACCAGAGGGCTGGCGGCGGTGGGATGCAGAGGCGCGGTTCTGTCGGCAGGGGCGGAAGCCGGCTGGCCACCACTAGGCTCACATGTGAGCTCAGTCTTGCCCAGCTGGGGAAGAGGGGGTGTGCAAAAGCAGTCAAGCCCAGCTGCCGGCAGCCTGTAATCCAGCCTGTGGGAGAAGGGCGGGAACCCCGGAAGGGGTGGAGACCAGCCCTTGAGCAAGGGCGCAGGAGCACAGCCTTGCCCCACCCGCAGAACCGAGGCTTGTGGCCTGACTTGGGAGCCAGCTCCTCCCGCAGGGGTGGAGCCAAAAGCCCAGAACAGGTGGAGTTCCACTACTGAGCTGAGCGTGGGCACACAGTCCTGCCCAGCCAGTAGAGCTAAGGCTAGCAGCCGATCCACAAGCGGGCTCCTCCTGCAAGGGCAGAGCGAAAGCCTGGAAACAGGCAGAGACCCACAGCTGAGCAAAGGTGCTCGCCAGTGCCCTCAGGACCGAGCATAACGTCATCCATGGGGGCGGGGCAAAGGCCAAAGCCACCAAGGCTTGTGCACCTGAGCATGTGATCACAGCCACTCCCATGAAGAGAAAATGTGGAGGCAGAGAAATGCAACACAAATGAACCAAGAGAAGTCCCCAGAAAAGGACCTAAATGAATCAGATATAACCAAATTACCAGATGCAGAGTTTAAAATAACGATTGTTAGGATGCTCAAAGATATTAGAAAAACAACAGATGGTCATTACGAACACCTAAATAAAAAGATAGCAGATATAAAAAAGGACATTGAAATAATAAAAAAGAATCAGTCAGAAATGACCAATATAATATTTGAAATAAAGAACACAATGGAAGGAATTAAAAGCATAATGGATGAAGCCGAGAATCGAATCAGCAAGTTAGAGGACACGATAAATAAAGGCACAGTGGCCTGACCTGTGGTGGCGCAGTGGATAAAGCGTCAACCTGGAAATGCTGAGGTCACAGGTTCGAAACCCTGGGCTTGCCTGGGCAAGGCACATATGGGAGTTGATGCTTCCTGCTCCTCCTTCCCTTCTCTCTCTCTGTCTGTTCTCTCTCTCTCTCTCTCTCTCTCTCTGTCTCTCCCACTCCTCTCTAAAAATGAATAAGTAAAAATTAAAAAAAAATAAAGGCACAGAAGCAGAGCAGAAAAAAGAAAAGAGACTCAAAAAGTCTGAGGAAGCTCTAAGAGAGCTCTGTGACAACATGAAGAGAAATAACATCCACATCATAGGGGTTCCTGAAGAAGAAGAGAAAGAACAAGGGATAGAGACTTTGTTCAAACATATCATAGCTGAAAACTTCCCTCAATTAAGGCAGCAAAACATCTCACATGTTCAGGAAGCACAGGGAACTCCATTAAGGAGAAACCCAAAGAAATCAACACCAAGACACATCATAATTAAAATACCAAAGCTAAGCGATAAAGAGAAAATATTAAAAGCTGCTAGAGAAAAAAAGACTATCACCTACAAAAAAGCCCCCATAAGGATGACTTCTGACTTCTCAACAGAAACACTTGAGGCCAGAAGGGAATGGCAAGAAATATTCAAAGTAATGCAGAACAAGAGCCTACAACCAAGACTACTTTATCCAGCAAGGCTATCGTTTAAAATTGAAGGAGAAATAAAAAGCTTTATAGACAAAAAAAAAACTCAAGGAATTCACTAAAACCAAACCAAGGCTGCAAGAAATGCTAAGGGACCTGTTGTAAACAGATCAAAGGAGAAAAAGAATATAGCAAAAGAGGAATACAGTTTTAAAGAATAAAATGGCAATAAACAATTACAGATCAATAATAACCTTAAATGTAAATGGATTAAGTGATCCGATCAAAAGACATAGGGTAGCTGTGTGGATAAGAAAACAGGACCCATACATATGCTGTCTACAAGAGACACACCTTAAATCAAAAGATGCACACAGACTGAAGATAAAAGGATGGAAAAAAATATTTCACGCAAACGGAAATGAAAAAAAAACTGGGGTAGCAATACTTATATCAGACAAAATGGACTTTAAAACAAAGACTATAGTTAGAGATAAAGAAGGTCACTACATAATGATAAAGGGAGCAATCCAAAAGAAAGATATAGCCGTTATAAATATCTATGCACCTAATATAGAAGCACCTAAATATATAAAGCAGACTTTGATGGACTTAAAGGGTGAGACCAACAGCAATACTATAATAGTAGGGAATTTCAATACCCCATTAACATCATTAGATAGATCCTCAAGAAAGAAAATTAACAAAGAAACTTAAAGGACATATTAGATCAACTCGATTTAATAGCTATCTTCAGAACCTTTCACCCTAAAAGAGCAGAATATACATTCCATTCAAGCGCTCATGGTACATTCTCTAGAATAGACCACATGTTAGGGCACAAAAGTGGTCTCAACAAATTTAAGAAGATTGAAATTATATTGAGCACTTTCTCTGATCACAATGGCATTAAACTAGAAATCAACCAAAACTGAAAAACACTCAAACACTTGGAAACTAAATAGCATGTTATTAAATAATGAATGGGTAAAGAATGAGATCAAAGAAGAAATTAAAAAATTCCTAGAAACAAACAATAATGAGCATACATCAATTTAAAATTTATGGGACACAGCAAAAGTAGTCCTGAGAGGGAAGTTTATAGCATTACAGGCATACCTCAAGAAGATAGAAAAAGCTCAAATAAACAACTGGACCCTACATCTAAAAGAACTAGAAAAAGAACAGCAAATAAATCCCAGAGCTAGTAGAAGGAAGGAAATAATAAAGATCAGAGTAGAAGTAAATGACATAGAGGCTAAAGAAACAATACAAAGGATCAATGAAACCAGGAGCTGGTTCTTTGAAAAGGTAAACAAGATCGATGAACCTTTAACCAGACTCACCAAGAAAAAGAGAGAGAGGACTCAAATAAATAAAATTAGAAACGAGAGTGGAGAAATAACAACTGACACAACAGAAATACAAAATATTGTAAGAAAATACTATGAAGAACTATACGCCAAAAAACTAGACAACCTAAATGAAATGGACAAATTCCTTGAAACATATAATCTTCCAAAAATTAATCTGGAAGAATCGGAAAACCTAAACAGACCAATTACAACAAATGAGATTGAAACAGCTATCAAAAAACTCCCCAAAAAGAAAAGCCCTGGGTCTGATAGCTTCACAAGTGAATTCTACCAAATATTCAAAGAAGAACTAACTCCTATCCTTCTCAAGCTATTTCAAAAAATTCAAGAGGAAGAAAGACTTCCAAGCTGCTTTTATGAGGCAAGCATAATTCTGATTCCAAAACCAGGCAAAGACAACACAAAAAAAGAAAATTATAGGCCAATATTCCTGAAGAATTTAGATGCAAAATTTCTCAACAAAATATTAGCAAACCAGATTCAGCAATATATAAAAAAAAATCATACACCATGATCAAGTGGAATTTATTCTTGGGAGGCAAGGCTGGTACAATATTTGCAAATCAATCAATGTGATTCATCACATAAACAAAAGGAAGGAGAAAAACCACATGATAATTTCAATAGATGCAGGAAAAGCATTTGATAAAATCCAGCACCCATTCATGATCAAAACTCTCAGCAAAGTGGAAATACAGGGAACATACCTCAACATGATAAAGGCCATCTATGACAAACCCACAGCCAATATCATACTCAATGGGCAAAAATTAAAAGCAATCCCCTTAAGATCAGGAACAAGGCAGGGGTACCCCCTTTCACTGCTCTTATTCAACATAGTTCTGGAAGTCCTAGCCACAGCAATCAGACAAGAAAAAGAAATAAAAGGCATCCAAATTGGAAAAGAAGAAGTAAAACTATCATTATTTGCAGATGATATGATATTATATATAGAAAATCCTAAAGTCTCAGTCAAAAAACTACTAGACCTGATAAATGAATTCGGCAAGGTGGCAGGATATAAAATCAATACTCAGAAATCAGAGGCATTTTTATACACTAACAATAAACTGTCAGAAAGAGAAATTAAGGAATCAATCCCCTTTACCATTGCAACCAAATGAATAAAGTACCTAGGAATAAATTTAACCAGGGAGATTAAAGACTTGTACTTAGAAAATTATAAAACATTGATAAAAGAAATCAGGGAAGATACAAACAAGTGGAAGCATATACTGTGCTCATGGTTAGGAAGAATAAACATCATTAAAATGGCTATATTACCCAAAGCAATTTATAAATTCAATGCAATACCAATTAAAATACCAATGACTTACTTCAAAGATATAGAACACATATTCCAAAAATTTATATGGAACCAAAAGAGAACACGAATATCCTCAGCAATCTTGAAAAGGAAGAATAAAGCAGGAGGTATCACACTTCCAGATATCAAGTTATATTATAAGGCCATTGTACTCAAAACAGCCTGGTACTGGCATAAGAACAGGCATATAGATCAATGGAACAGAACTGAGAACCCAGAAATAAACCCACACTTTTATGAACAACTGATATTTAACAAAGGAGGTAAGAGCATACATTGGAGTAAAGACAGCCTCTTCAACAAATGGTGTTGGGAAAATTGGACAGCTACCTGCAAAGAAATGAAACTAGACCACCAACTTACACCATTCACAAAAATAAACTCAAAATGGATAAAAGACTTAAATGTAAGCCGTGAAACCATAAGCATCTTAGAAGAAAACATAGGCAGTAAGCTCTCTGACATCTCTCGCAGCAATTAATATATTTGCCGATTTGTCTCCACAGGCAAGTGAAATAAAAGACAGGATAAACAAATGGGACTTTATCAAACTAAAAGGCTTCTGCACAGCTAAAGACAATAAGAACAGAATAAAAAGACAAACTACACAATGAGAGAATATATTTGACAATGCGTCTAATAAGAGGTTAATAACCAAAATTTATAAAGAACTTGTAAAACTTAATACCAAGAAGACAAACAATCCAATCCAAAAATGGGCAAAAAGAAATGAATAGACACTTCTCCAAAGAGGACACAGAGATGGCCAATAGGCATATGAAAAAATGCTCAACATCACTAGTTATTAGAGAAATGCAAATTAAAACCATAATGAGATATCACCTCACACCAGTCAGAATGGCACTCATCAACAAAACAACACAGAATAAATGCTGGCGAGGATGTGGAGAAAAGGGAACCCTCCTGCACTGCTGGTGGGAATGCAGACTGGTGCAGCCATTGTGGAGAACAGTATGGAGATTCCTCAAGAAATTAAAAATCAAACTGCCTTTTGACCCAGCTATACCACTGTTAGGATATACCCCAAGAACCCCATTGCACTGTTTAAAAAGAAGAAATGCACCCCCATATTTATGGCAGCATTGTTCACAATAGCAAAGATCTGGAAACAGCCCAAGTGTCCGTCAGAGGACGAGTGGATTAAAAAGCTGTGGAATACTACTCAGCCATAAGAAATGATGACATCGGATCTTTTACAACAACATGGATGGACCTTGATAACATTATACTGAGCAAAATAAGAAAATCAGAAAAAACTAAGAACTATATGATTCCATACATAGATGGGTCATAAAAATGAGACTCAGAGACATGGACAACAGTGTTAGGGTTACAGGGTGGGGGGGGGAGGAGAGGGAGAGGGTTGAGGGAGGGGAGAGGCACAAAGAAAACCAGTTAGAAGGTGACGGAAGACAATTTTATCAATGTCACTCCATCAAAATTAATCAAAAAAAAAAAAAAAAGAATGTGTCTCACAGCTAATTCAGGCAGTTAGAAGAATAGTATAAGGATGCTAATTCTGCTTCTCAGGCCACATCTTGCAAAAGGGGCCCCAAGAAAATTGGTGATTTAGCTCCTCTGATTTTGCCAATTGGATTTAAAAAAAAAAATAGGTCAGGAATGCCCTGAAATGGAACTAACAATACATGAGCATAAATTTAAAGGACTTTTAGATACTGGAGCTGATATATATGTTATTGCTAAGCTACATTGGCCTCCTTCCTGGCCCACTCATGCAGCAGCCACAGAATTACAAGGTATAGGGCAGAGTAAATCCCCTCAACAAAGTTCTAGTTTTCTGCATTGGGAATAAGAAGGTCATTCTGGATTTTTTAAGCCTTATGTGCTCCCTGGATGGCCAGTTAATTTGTGAGGTAGAAATGTTTTGAAAAATATGGGAGCATTGCTTGTCAGTCCTAATGGTTTAGTCAGTACTCAGTTGCTTGATCGGGGATTTTTGCCCACCAAGGGACTAGGGAAAGAACAGCGAGGAATTCCCACCCCCATAGAAGTGGCACCCAATACCAGAAGGTGTGGATTAGGATATCAAAATTTAGCATAGGGGCCTTGGTAGCTCCTGCTACCTCAATAATGCATTGTGCAGACCCAATTACTTGGAAATCAGATAATCCTGTATGGGTAGACCAATGGCCCCTTTCTCAGGAGAAATTAGGGCAGCTGCTCAATTGGTACAAGAGCAGCTACAGCTTGGACACATTGAACCATCCAATAGTCCATGGAATACACTTCCATATTTTGATCTTGTTGCCTCCTGGATTATCAAGGGGCATAGGCAACCTTTACGACTTATAGGTTTAGAGCCTCAAAATTATTGTTGTTCCTTTTTACAAAGGATCAACAACAATGGCTCTGGGAAACTTCCACTAAATGGCAAATCGCTCTTGCAAAACAATGGACAAGTTTATACTGAAACTGTCAACTTAAAATCAGCTCAAAGACTAGAATAATATCCCTTTATCATGGCTTTTCAGCATTTACCATATCCCCCCTTTAATCTATATACAGACAGCAAATATTTACTTATGGTGTTTTCACTATAAAGACTGCTGTCTTAGGGACAAATGCTGATGAACTATTTCATCAGTTCCTCCTTCTTCAAAGACTTGTATGTCAACATAGAGCTCCATGTTTTATAGGACATACTCGAGCTCACTCCATGCTCCCTGGAGCTTTAGCACAAGGGAATGCCCTTTTTTCTTTTTTCTTTTTTTCTTTTTTTGTATTTTTCTGAAGTTGGAAATGGGGAGGCAGTCAGACAGACTCCCACATGCACCCAACCGGGATCCACCCGGCATGCCTACCAGGGGGTGATGCTCTGCCCATCTGGGGTGTTGCTCTGTTGCGACCAGAGCCATTCTGGCGCCTGAGGCAGAGGCCATGGAGCCATCCTCAGCGCCTGGGCCAACTTTGCTCCAGTGGAGCCTTGGCTGCTGGAGAAGAGGAGAGAGACAGAGAGGAGGGATGGAGAGGCAGATGGCGCTTCTCCTGTGTGCCCTGGCTGGGAATCGAACCCAGGACTCCTGCACGCCAGGCCGATGCTCTACCACTGGCCAGGGCCTAGGAATGCCCTTGTTAATCAAGCTACCCAAAAGAAAATTATTTGGAGCAACCATGACAGATCGAGCAATTCAGTCTCATACTATTCATCACCAGAATGCTGAAGCCCTGTGTAAACAGTTTCAACTTTCTCGGGAAGCAGCATGGCAGATTGGGAAATCCTGAACAAGGGGTCCTATACTACAATCTGCCCCTGCATTTGGAGTTAACCCTCAGGGACCTCTACCAGGACACTTTGGCAAATGGTGTTACTCATATACCTTCATTTGGCAAACAGTCCTATGTCCACGTTACAGTGGATACATATTCTGGATTTATAGTAACCTCTGTCAGAACAGGAGAGGCTGCTAAGCATGTTATAGCTCATTGTCTGTATGCATTGTTCTATTATTGGATTTCCTAAACTGGTTAAACTGACAATGCTCCTGCATATGGAGCAAAAGCATTTACTGTATTTTGTCAAACCTTTTGAATTATGTGTATTTCTTACAATCTTTAAAGTCAAGGTATTATTAAAGTGTACCCAGCAAATATTTTAAGGTCAATTTAAAAAAAATTTTAAAGGGGGGAGTCATATCCTGGAACTCCTACAGGTCTACCATATCATGCTTTTTACTTAAAAAATTTTAAATTTCTTTTGAATGCTGATGAACAAATCTTTTTCTCCTGCAAACTACTACCTTATTTATTTGATCCAGCTAATAAAGCTGTTCTGTCTTTTTTCAAATAGGTCTAGATATATGGAAAAGATTTATATAGGTGGATGGGGATCCTCAAACCCCTCAGCGAGATCTTCTGAGCATGGCTTTTAAGATACCAAGAGGCAAAAAAGCCCAATAGAGATCAGGGGAACTACCAGCTTTTAGGATATGCCCTTAAAGGCTCCAATGCCCCAAAGGGGTCTCATAGGATTCCATCTGGGTCCTGCTTCAATAGTGGAAAGGAAGGTCATTGAGCTAAAGCCTGCCAGGCTTACATGCCTCTGCTGTGAGGAAACAGGGACACTGGAAGGTAGGCTTCCCCCTTGCTCCTCTAAGGGAAGGTTCAGTCTCTTCCAGCCCTGTTCCAGCCACCTATGACCTAACCTTGCCCAGAATGCTGGGGTTTGCCACTGAAGGCTGAAGATGCCCAGGGCCATCGGCCCCATCTACGAAACTGTGGACGAGCCTAGGGTATTTCTTCCAAGAAGCAGGTAAACTGATCTCATTTGCACAAGGGCCATTTAACTATGTCTTGCCTGAATAGTCAGGTTTTTTATTCTTCCTTCGAAGATCTCTGTTGTGGGTGTTGATAGTCCTATTTTCTGCTGCTTTGTTTAATATATAGTGTTTCCTTTATTCCTCCTACCTCAATGCCCCACTCATATTTCAGGCTGGGACCTACTCCTAATTTAGAGCTCTCTTTCCCCCTTTTGCCAACTTCTATTATGAATCTACCTTTGCCACCCAGCTTAGTGTATCCCAAGGTTCTCTTTACCAAGACACAGTTGCAGAGCTCCAGGGAAAAGCAACCTGGTCTCATCTCTCCAGGCAGAGGAGAACAGAAGCTCCATCTCCACACATGCTGCAGATGGCTTTTCCAATCTACCTGAATAATTACCAGCTAGAAGCAGTGGTCATTGGGACTTGGACATGAGCTGCAAAGTATAGAATTGTGACAACAATTCCAGTGCCATGAGGACTTTTCCTGGATGTGGACTTTTCCTGGACTCCTGCTCCTTGGGACAGCTCCTAACAGACTGAACTGGGGTTGGGTTGCATTTTTCAGGGATTTGGCATGGTTTAGGACCAACTTGGACTTGGTGAACATGTTAAGGACACTACTCTTTTATGGATTCTTGCTGTATTGGCCAAGAGTTTGCTTAAAGGCATTAATCACTGCAAAAAAAAAAAAATAGAAGACTGGATAAAGAAGATGTGGCACATATACACCATGGTATATTATTCAGCCATAAGAAATGATGACATCGGATCACTTACAACAAAATGGTGGGATCTTGATAACATTATACGAAGTGAAATAAGTAAATCAGAAAAAAACAAGAACTGCAGGATTCCATACATTTGGCGGGACATAAAAACGAGACTAAGAGACATGGACAAGAGAGTGGTGGTTACAGGGGGCAGAAGGAGGGAAGGAGGGAGAAGGGAGGGGGAAGGGGAGGGGCACAAAGGAAACTAGATAGAAGGTGACAGAGGACAATCTGACTTTGGGTGATGGGTATGTAACAGAATTAAATGACAAGATAACCTGGACATGTTTTCTTTGAATATATGTACCCTGCTTTATTGATGTCACCCCATTAATATTAATAAAAATTTATTTATAAAAAAAAAGTGACATCATTGTGTTTACAGGGTTAGGCACCCTAAAGAGAACACCTGTAATGCCAGTATTCAAAAGTAATTTAATCATCAGGATATCTAAAACAACAAGTTCAACTTAAGAACACACGCATAGTAAAAGTACACTAGTGTCATCAGTGATAACTAAAGATGTTTTCTCTAGGTTACACAATACATAGAAAAAGTTATATGCACAATCAGAAGATCTTTGCCAAACAAGCAGTATGTGTCCCCTTACAAATGCAATATGGTTGTTAATAATAAATTCCTGAATATATCATAATATTAACGTGTATATCTACACACTGATCATGTCACTTGTAAATCTGTATATACTCACGTTGTGAAGAATGACACATACTTTGTCTAGAATTCAGCAATCTAACTCGTAGATTTTACACTGTTCATCTATATGCTCTGAGTGATGTGCATCAGAATTAGCTAATATGTATAATTTATATTCATCAAATTGTTTCTTTTACTCTACCCAGAAAAGTCATACGTTTCAGATTCAGGCATATCAGATACAGTGCAGTGTTATATTAGTTGTAATATTTGCTAGAGTTACACTCTGGTCTGCTCTTCAGGATAAGCAGTGCTGGGCAATACTTTGTCTTTTTTTAAGAATTGAGATGGCTCTTAGTTTCACTTTTATGTCCCACCTACGTATGGAATAATGCAGTTCCTGGTTTTTTCTGATTTACTTATTTCACTTCGTATAATGTTATCAAGATCCCACCATTTTGCTGTAAATGATCCGATGTCATCATTTCTTATGGCTGAGTAGTATTCCATAGTGTATATGTGCCACATCTTCTTTATCCAGTCGTCTATTGACGGGCTTTTTGGTTGTTTCCATGTCCTGGCCACTGTGAACAATGCTGCAATGAACATGGGGCTGCATGTGTCTTTACGTATCAATGTTTCTGAGTTTTTGGGGTATATACCCAGTAGAGGGATTGCTGGGTCATAAGGTAGTTCTATTTTCAGTTTTTTGAGGAACCACCATACTTTCTTCCATAATGGTTGTACTACTTTACATTCCCACCAACAGTGTATGAGGGTTCCTTTTTCTCCACAGCCTCTCCAACATTTGCTATTACCTGTCTTGTTAATAATAGCTAATCTAACAGGTGTGAGGTGGTATCTCATTGCAGTTTTGATGTGCATTTCTCTAATAACTAAAGAAGATGAGCATCTTTTCATATATCTTTTGGCCATTTGTACTTCCTCCTGGGAGAAGTGTCTGTTCATTGATAAGAGTGTGGTGGTTACGGGGGGAGGGGGGAAAGGGAGAGGGAAAGGGGGAGGGGGAGGGGCACAAAGAAAACTAGATAGAAGGTGACAGAGGACAATCTGACTTTGGGTGATGGGTATGCAACATAATTGAAAGACAAGATAACCTGGACTTGTTGATCTTTGAATATATGTAACCTGATTTATTGATGTCGCCCCATTAAAAAAATAAAATTATAATTAAAAAAAAAAGAAAAAAAAAAGAATTGAGATGGAATACTCAGTTTTGTTACACAGTATGTAAATTACAACTGTGCTTAGATTCTTGAACGTGAAATGGTGAGATTTCATGGCTAATATAGTTAATATAGTATTGCTTGGAATTTGTGCAACAATTAGTTCATGCTTTAAAGGAAACTCTTTGCTTCCAAAGAAATGCTTAATTTATTTATAGGGCATTTTAGCTATTCATTGTATCCAGGGTTTTGCCAAATTTTGTTTCCAGTGTTTTGAGTTACCTTCAATTGTGAGGATATTGTGCAGCGTGATATTATGAGCAGTTCACAATACATTAGTTTATTTTCAGTCTGTTTAAAAGGATACATACTTTGCCTTAGATTCAGCAATTTTTCTCAAATGTAACAGGAATGATTTGAGTGATTTGTAACAGGATAAGGTGATATGTGTTGTCCACATTCTTCACATTGTTCCTATCACGTTTTGCAGAATTAGATCAAAACATTCTAAACACTGCATTTTAGAAACTGTGCAATGTAATAGTTAGCTTAACACTTGCTAGAGTAACACTGTGGTCTGCTGTTCAGGAAATGCACTGTATGGCAATACTTTGATTTCCCTTAGGAATTGAGATGGGATACTTAGTTTTTTTCATAGTATGTACATACAGTGCTGTGCTTAGATTCTTGAACCTGAAATGAAAAAATTTCAAATTAATGTTAATATGGTTTTGCTAAGAAGTTGGTCAGGATTTGTTCATGATTTAGAGGGAACACTATTTTTCCATGGCAATGGTTAATTCTCTTACACGTCGATTTAGTTTTTGTTTATGAGGGTTATTTGTTAAAATTCATTTCAATTACTTGGAGTTCCCATAACTCATGTAAATAATTGGCTCTGCTTTAATATGAACTTCAGACTTTTTTTTTTAATTGTGTCGAATTGAAAATCAGAAAGATCCTTAATGTTTAGGTAAAGAAAGCCTTCCTTATAACAGAAAGAGCTTTATTTCAGATCTGCACTGTCCCTTGTATATATACAAGTTCTATATACAATCAGATTCCGAAAGGTGAAAAGTGACATCATTGTGTTAACAGAGTTAGGCACCCTAAAGAGAATACCAGTAATGCCAGTATTCAAAAGTAATTTAATCATCAGGATATCTAAAAAAGAAAGTCCAACTTAAGAACACATGCATAGGAAAAGTACACTAGTGTCATCAGTGATAACTAAAGATGTTTTCTCTAGGTTACACAATACATGGACAAGTTATATGCACAATCAGAAGATCTTTGCCAAACAAGCAGAGTTTGAAGAATGACACATACTTTGTCTAGAATTCAGCAATCTAACTCGTAGATTTTACACTGTTCATCAATATGCTCTGAGTGATGTGCATCAGAATTAGCTAATATGTGTAGTTTATATTCATCAAATTGTTTTTTACTCTACCCAGAAAAGTCATACGTTTCAGATTCAGGCATATCAGATACAGTGCAGTGTTATATTAGTTGTAATATTTGCTAGAGTTACACTGTGGTTGCTCTTCAGGATAAGCAGTGCTGGGCAATACTTTGTCTTTTTTTAAGAATTGAGATGGAATACTCAGTTTTGTTACACAGTATGTAAATTACAACTGTCCTTTGATCCTTGAACCTAAAATGGTGAGATTTCACTGCTAACATAGTTAATATAGTATTGCTTGGAATTTGTGCAACAATTAGTTCATGCTTTAAAGGAACTTCTTTTCTTCTAAAGAATGCTTAATTCATTTACAGGGCATTTTAGCTATTCATTGTATCTGAGTTTTTGCCAAATTTTGTTTCCAGTGTTTTGAGTTACCTTCAATTGTGAGGATATTGGGCAGCGTGATATTATGAGCAGTTCACAATACATTAGTTTATTTTCACTCTGTTTAAAAGGATACATAGGCCCTGGCCAGTTGGCTCAGTGGTAGAGCGTCGGCCTGGCGTGTAGAGGTCCCGGGTTCGATTCCTGGCCAAGGCACACAGGGGAAGCGCCCATCTGCTTCTCCACCCCTCCCCCTCTCCTTCCTCTCTGTCTCTCTCTTCCCCTCCGGCAGCCAGGGCTCCATTGGAGCAGGGATGGCCCAGGAGCTGGGGATGGCTCCTTGGCCTCTGCCCCAGGCTCTGGTCGCGGCGGAGCGACACCCCCAGAGGGGCATCGCCCCCTGGTGGGCGTTCCGGGTGGATCCCAGTCTGGCGCATGCGGGAGTCTGTCTGACTGTCTCTCCCCGTTTCTAGCTTCAGAAAAATACAAAAAAAAAAAAAAAAGGATACATACTTTGCTTTAGATTCAGCAATTTTTCTCGAACATAACAGGAATGATTTGAGTGATTTGTAACAGGATAAGCTGATATATGTTGTCCATATTCAGAACTGCACTGTCCCTTGTATATGAAAGTTCTATGTACAATCAGATTCTAATGGTGAAAAGTGACATTATTTTGTTAACAGAGTTAGGCACCCTAAAGACAACACCAGTAATGCCAGTTTTTAAAAGTAATTTAATCATCAGGTTAACTTAAACAGCAAGTCCAACTAAGAACACATGCATAGGAAAAGTAACACTAGTGTCGTCAGTGATAACTAAAGATGTTTTTTTTAGGTCACACAATACATGGAACAAGTTATATGCATAATCAGAAGATCTTTGCCAAACAAGTAATATGTGTCCTCTTATGTCTTTTCCCCTCAGCATGGAAATAATTTCAGAGAGCACACCATAAATTGAGATACCCACCTTTCAGGAGACACTAGGTTTATATTAGCTCACAAATATGATGTTATTTCAACCCTTTTGTAATTCCACCCCAAATGCAAAACTGTTGCTAATAATAAGCTCCTGAATATATCATAATATTAACGTGTATATCTACACAATGAGCATGTCACTTGTAAATCTGTACATATTCACGTTGTGAAGAATGAAACATACTTTGTCTAGAATTCAGCAATCTAACTCTTAGATTTTACACTGTTCACCAATATGCTCTGAGTGATGTGCATCAGAATTAGCTAATATGTGTAGTTTATATTCATCAAATTGTTCCTTTTATCCTTTACAGTAAGGTCAGACCATTCAGATCCAGGCATATCAGATACAGTGCAGTGTTATATTAGTTGTAATATTTGCTAGAGTTACACTCTGGTCTGCTCTTCAGGAAAAGCAGTGCTGGGCAATACTTTGTCTTTTTTTAGGCATTGAGATGGAATACTCATTTTTGTTACACAGTATGTTATTGTACAACTCTGCTTAGATCCTTGAACCTGAAATGGTGAGATTTCACTGCTAACATAGTTCATATAGTATTGCTTGGAATTTGTGCAACAATTAGTTCATGCTTTAAAGCAGGGGTCCCCAAACTTTTTACACAGGGGGCCAGTTCACTGGCCCTCAGACCGTTGGAGGGCCGGACTAAAAAAACTATGAAAATCTCTATGCACACCGCACACATCTTATTTTAAAGTAACAAAACAAAACAGGAACAAATACAATATTTAAAATAAAGAACAAGTAAATTTTAATCAACAAACTTACCAACATTTCAATGGGAACTATGGGCTTGCTTTTGGCTAATCAGATAGTCAATATCCGGTTCCATATTTGTCACTGCTAGCTGCAACAAATGATGCAAGTGTTCATCGATTAGTCTAGATCGGGTTGGACATTTTAAATTTTTCATCCTAGAAAATGTCTGTTCGCAGACATAAGTGCTGCCAAAAATTATTGACATTTTAAGAGCATGGTTCCTGATATTAGGATATGTCTCTGATGAGAGAGAGGCATAGAAATTAGGCAAGTTGTTTGACTTGAATGCGTCTTTCAGAGAGTCACAATTCTGCAGTTCAGCCAGTTCCATTTGGTAAATTGAATCCACATTTTCAATGTCAATAGAAAATGGGTTACGGAAAAGCTGAATGTCCTATTCATGGAGATGAAGCTCTTTAAATCTAAATTGGAACTCCTTTTGCAACTTTTCCAGTGAATCCACACATACTTCTTTTGGGAATGCAATCAAGGGTTTTTCCACTAACGGATTTTGAGTTAAGGGGAGATGGCAGAAATTTTCCTCCTTCACTTGTTTAATAAGGAGGCCTAATTTTACTTCAAATGCTTTTACATGTGATTGCATATCACAGATGAGCTTCCCTTTTCCTTGAAGTTGCACATTGAAACTGTTGAGTAGCTCTGTTACATCTGTCAGAAAGGCGAGGTGCCATTTCCATTCTGCATCATTGAGCTCTGGTACTTCTTTGTTTTTTGAAAGCATAAAAGCTGTAATCTGTGGAAGTAAGTCATAGAAATGTCTCAAAACTCTCCCTAGACTCAGCCAACGGACTTTGGTGTAGTACAGAACATCTTCATAGGCCACATTTAGCTCAGACAGAAATTCCTGAAATTGCCTGTGGTTTAGTGCATTAGTTCTAATGAAGTTAACACAATGTACCACAATTTTCATAACAGAGTCCCACTTCAGTGATTTACTACATAACGCTTGTTGGTGGATGAGGCAGTGTATGGCTATTGGATGAGAATGGTTAAGTTTGTCCATCTCTAGGTTAATGTGAGCAATTACTCCTTTCTTAGGCCCCACCATACTAGGTGCACCATCAGTTGTCACACTGGATAGTTTAGCCCAGTCCAGCTCCAAATCCTTCACAGTTTGGGAAACCTTTTCATAGATATCCTCTCCCGTAGTTGTTCCTTTGATGCTTTGCAGTGCAGCAAGCTCTTCTGTGACTTCGAAATTGTCATTCATCCCACGAATAAAAATTAGAAGTTGTGCAGAATCACGAACATCATTGCTCTCGTCGAGTGCCAAGGAAAAATAAGAAAGTTTTCTCGCAGAGTTTTGCAAATGCTGATGCAAATTGTCCCCCATTTCTTCAATCCTTCGTGTTATTGTAGATCCTGAAAGACTAACTGTACTAAATAAGTCTGCCTTTTCTGGACACATCTCTTTGGCAACAGAAAAAAGGCACTCTTTAACAAATTCTCCCTCCACGAATGGTCTGCCAGCGCACGCTATTAGCTTGGCAACTTGAAAACTTGCTCGCAGTGATGAAATATTTAGCTGCTTCTGCTTCACAAAAGTATTTTGCTGAGTTGCCAATGAATTTTTCAGTTTTAATATTTTATCTTTTCTCACATCTCCAACCTAACAATCATATTTATCTTTATGTTGAGTTTGATAGTGTCAACACAAATTATACTCTTTGAACACAGACACTATATTCTGACATATTAAACACACAGCTCTTTCCTTGTACTGCATGAAAAAGTAATCATAAGTCCACTGTTCTTTGAATATCCACTCTGAGTCAATTTTTCTCTTTCTTGACGTCATTGTTTCCTAGGGATTCCAAATTGATAATAGTTAAATACCAATATATATATGCTCTCTGCCCCTCCATATAGGTCCCATGCTCTCTGCCCCCCATGTAGGTCCAGGTCTCTGCCCTCATGTAGATCCAGGCCTCTGCTTCCCATGTAGGTTCAGGTTTCTGCCCACAATGTAGGTCCATGCCCTCTGCCCCCCCATGTAGGTCCATGCCCTCTGCCCCCCATGTAGGTCCAGGTCTCTGCCCTCATGTAGATCCAGGTCTCTTCCTCCCATGTAGGTCCATGCCCTCTGCCCCTCATGTAGGTCCATGCCCTCTGCCCCCTATGTAGGTCCATGCCCTCTGCCCCCTATGTAGGTCTATGCCCTCTGTCCCCATATAGGTCCAGGTCTCTGCCCCCCCATGTAGATCTAGGTCTCTACCCCTCATGTAGGTCCAGTTCTCTGCCTACCATGTAGGTCCAGGTCTCTGCATCCCATGTAGGTCCAGGTCTCTGCCCCCCCATGTAGATCCAGGTCTCTGCCTCCCATGTAGGTTCAGGTCTCTGCCCACAATGTAGGTCCATTTTAAAAATCCAATTAAAAAATAAATAAAAAATATACTTACCTAGTGCGGCAGCCGCTGCCGCGCTGTGGACCCGGCGCCTCGGTCTTCAGTCTGTCAGGCCTAGATACGCACGTCGCGCGCTACAACATCGCGACGTGATCATCTAGGTAGGACAGTGAGCGCCAAGCTCAATACAGGAAAGAGAGTTCCTGTATAGCGGCGGGCGCATTATTTCAATTGTAAGCGCCCTGGCTTACAATCAGGGAACCAGCTGAATCCCCGTAAGTGTGACGGGGGCCGGGTAAAAGGCCGTCGCGGGCCGTAGTTTGGGGACCCCTGCTTTAAGGGAAACTCTTTTCTTCCAAAGAAATGCTTAATTCATTTACAGGACGTTTTAGCTATTCATTGTATCCGGGTTTTTGCCAAATTTTGTTTCAAGTATTTTGAGTTACCTTCAATTGTGAGGATACTTGGCAGCATAATATAATGAGCAGTTCACAATACATTAGTTTATTTTCACTCTGGAAAATCAAACATACTTTGCCTTAGATTCAGCAATCTTTCTCGAACGTTATACAATGTAACAGGAATGCTTTGAGTGATTTGTATCAGGATAAGGTGATATGTGCTGTCCACATTCATCACATTGCTCCTTTCACGTTTTGCAGAATTAAATCAAAACATTCTAAACACTGCATTTCAGAAACTGTGCAGTGCAATAGTTAGCTTAACACTTGCTGAGTAACACTGTGGTCTGCTGTTCAGGAAACACAGTGTATGGCAATACTTTAATTTCCCTTAGGAATTGAGATGGGATACTTAGTTTTTTCATAGTATGTACATCCAGTGCTGTGCTTAGATTCTTCAACCTGAAATGGTAAAATTTCAAATTAATGTTAATATAGTTTTGCTAAGAAGTTGGTCAAGTTTTGTTCATGATTTAAAGGGAACACTATTTTTCCAAGACAATGGTTAAATCTCTTACACGTCAGATTTTGTTTTTGTTGTATGCGAGTTATTTGCTAAAATTCATTTCAAGTACTTTGAGTCAGCATCACTCGTGTAAATATCATATTTGGCACTGCTTTAAAATGAAATTCAGGCTTTTTTTTTTAATTGTCTCTAATTGCGGATCTGAAAGATCCTCTACGGTTAGGTAAAAGAACGCCTTCCTTATACCAAAGCGGGCTTTATTTCAGAGCTACACCATTACTTGTATACGAAGTTCTATATACAATTATATTCCTAATGGTGAAAAGTGACATCATTGTGTTAACAGAGTTAGGCACCGTAAAGAGAACACCAGTAATCCCAGTATTTAAAAGTAATTTAATCATCAGGCTAACAGAAACAGCAAGTCCAACTTAAGAACACATGCATAGGAAAGGTAACACTAGTGTTGTAAGTGATAACTAAAGATGTTTCCCCAGTCACACAATACATGGAACAAGGTATATGCAGAATCAAAGAATCTTTGCCCAACAAGCAATATGTGTCTTCTTATGTTTTTTCCCCTCTGCCTGGAATAAATTCAGATAGCACAACATAAATTGAGATACCCACCTTACAGGTGACACCAGGTGTATATTAGCTCACAAATACGATATTATTTCAAACCTTTTGTAATTCCACCCTAAATGTAAAACTGTTGCTAATAATAAGCTCCTGAATATATCCTAATATTAACGTGAACATTTACACAATGAGCATGTTTCTTGTAAATCTGTACATATTCACGTTGTGAAGAACAAAAATTACTTCATCCATATGATTTCAGGCCACTTGTAAAAGCTCCTTCCTCTCATATGGGTCCAGTCTCTGGTAGTATAGGGTCTAAAGTCCTACCACTAACAAGACGTTTGTTACCTAAGCTTAGCAGCACTTTCTCTCTGTGTGTGTTTTTTTACATTAATTTTTATTTTATTTGAAAATACACGCCTGTCGTTTTAAATCTAATGTCATCGAAAGTACAGTCCATTCCTTCTACTGCTCATTTCACAGCTCAGAGGCCCCACTTACCTCTCCTGGCCTTTTCTCCTTGCCGCCCCTCCTTATGTCTGAAGACCAAGTACTCACACTTTTCCGTCTGGGTTCAACCTCTTGTTCTGGTTAGGAGATCTAGCTCCCATACATCCCCTCCCACTGCCCCTGACCCAGTGGGACCAACAGGCACAGCCCCCAAGGATGACTTCTAGGGGAGATGAGCTTTTATACATGAGTGAAGCAGGAGTTCTGCAATCTGGGGGCTGGGGCCTGGACAATTTTCCTGGTCTCCTGCAGGACCGGCAGCCCTGCTCCTCCACCCCTGATGGAGCTACCCATCCTGCTGGTAAACAAGAGTCATGCGGACTCTTGTTTACCAGCCACACAGTCCCTGTTTCTGGGTGGGGGTGTTCATCTTATTCTTCATCAACATTAGTCATTTAACAGAGCTCTCCCTCCTCACTGTTAGCCCCTTCCTCCACCCCCACCCCCACCATGCTACTACAATTCTTGCTTTTTGATGAGTAGAGATAAATGAAACAGGTTCTGATTTTACCTTTCCTTATCTCTCAGAGAATGATTAATGCTTTTTTGCTTTCCTAGCTTGAGGAATTTTCTTGAGCTCTTAATGAAGTCCAGTATCCTCAAATACCCTTCAGGGAGCTAGGCAGGACCTGCCTGGGGCCCAGTGTTGCCTACCCCAGAAACACCTGCTTCTCATCTGGGCTGCCCACTTGCCACACCTCGTGGTTTCTCTAGAGAGAGACCCAGCTTCTGGACAGAATGTCCTTTTTAAATTTTTTTTTAATTTATTCATTTTGGAGAGGAGAGAGAGAGAGAGAGAGAGAGAGAAGCGGGGGAGGAGTAAGAAGCATCAACTCCCATATGTGCCTTGACAGGGCAAGACCAGGGTTTTGAACCAGCAACCTCAGCGTTCCAGGTCAATGCTTTATCCACTGCGCCACCACAGGTCAGGTGCTTTTGCAAAATCTTCTCATTACAGCCCAGCTCCTAGCATAGGGCTTATTTTGCATATAAAAGGTTCTCCTTTTGGAGCCTCTTGCAAGAATGACCAAACCTTCCAGTAGGTGTCAGAGTTGCCTCTTTCTTAATTTAAGAACAGGGAAAAGGAGTGACTTCACTGCAGTATGGGGTATGGCAAAAGCTCTCCCTCAAATTGGGTCTATCCACATCTTTATCCCCTCTTAGCACTTAGCTCCCTGACACACTCACACCATCTCACAGATCGGCACCAACAGAAATGAACTCTCTCATTACCATCCAGTTGTCCTCCAGCCGGTGGTTCCCACCTGCTACCCTCAGTCTTCCTCAAACACCAGAGGCCCCTCCTCTCACTTCACTGTCAGTAATGACTTTACCTTCGGCAACAAAAGGAAAATAGCTAAGAACTCTCAACTCATGCCTTTCTTCCTACAAAATGATCTGTCTACAGATTGTGCCTTCTCTACCCTGAGGCTCATTTCTCCTGATTTGTTTTGGATCCTTTTCTTATTTTTTCTGAAGGGACATGTGTCCTTGAGCATGTAGCCTCCTTTCCTGTTCTCTCTTGGGACCCAGCCTCTTAGGACAGATGGCAGATTTCAGGTCTGGAACAGAAATGATAAGAGATGACTTCAGAACATCTTGTCACAGTAGAAAGCGAGGACACTATCAAAGGTTTCAGGGGCATGTCGAAAGTGTCCGAGATGATTAGAAGAGGCTTCCACTGGCCAAAGACAGGCAAATGACATTCAGTAAGGAGTGTCACAGCAGTGGATCAAAACACATCAACTGTGACTCAGTCCACTAGTGCATATAAAAAAACGCAAAAGAAAATGCATTAGTAGCTTTTGAAGAATACTAGAAAACCAAGTCATTATTTTGAAAAGTGACAAACAAAAGAGGGAGTTGGCATTTATTCTGCCTTTCCTATACAGACTGTAGCTCAGAGTTAACTAATTAATGTTAAACAATTGATGAGGAGAAGCTCCTCCTTACAGAAGTATGCCAGCAAAGAAAAAGACAAATTGATTTAGCAGTTTCACCACTTCTGTGGATTCTGACTTCTAATGAATTAATGAACTTAGAGAAGGGACATCTAAGACTTCAGAAAGAGCTGACCACATGGCATGTGCTTGCCTTGAATCTGTCCAAACCTGATGAAGCCTCTAGACTTCGTTGCCAATTTTGGGAAAAACTGGGTGCAAAAGAACATGTTAGACCACATCATAAAGACAGTCAGCACAATGCAGAGTGTAGGAAACTGCATGACAAATGGCCTGACCTCTGTAACAACACATTGGTGAGGCAGAAAAAGAGAGGTGCCAGGGAAGCTACAGATGAAAACCTGAGACCAGAAGACACATCAAACAGCACACATGCAGACTGTTTGGAGCACCACTGAAAGGCAAAACAAAAAAACCTGACAGCTAGAACATTTACTAGACGGTCAGGGAAAGTGGGAGCCCAGGCTAGGCAATGGATGCTGTTATGGGATTGTTCTTGTTGAGGAGAGTGAGGATGGTGGTGATGTTTCAAACTGTATCTTTTAACAATACATACAAAGACCCCACCACTCAGTCACCTGGGCATCACTCCTATTTTCTCTCTCTCCCCTGCCACTTCTGTCTCACCTTCTCAACCTTTCAGGAATCTGCACTCCCCAACAGCCATAATCTGTGTCTGGATTGGTATAGGAGCTCTCGTCCCTCTCTAGCTACGTGCACCATCACTGCTCCCCAACTAGCCTGCAGCTTGCGTTGTGTTCTTGGCCAACTCCTCCTATGATCCTAGATGTCACCTCCTTTGACCACTTAGTCTGGGTGAGGTGACCCTCTCTTGCACCCCAGATGCCTCCTCTATGTAATGCAATGTTGGGATTGCTGGTTACCTGTCTGCCACCTTCATTTGAGGGGAGGGGCATCAGTGGGGTCCACCTTCGTCTTGGGTGGGTCAGTGGGGGGGGGGGGTAGGAGGAAAGCAGGGCTATGTACTCCTGCTCCTTCCCTGCTGGGCTGTGATCTGACAGCAGCTGAATTCCCCATCGAAGCCCCTGCTCCTGTCCAGCAGTTTCCTTTGCAGCCTCAGCCCTCCTTCCCCTTCAGGTGAAGAAAGTTAAAAACTTTCTGATGTTGCTAGACCAGGGGTACAGTTTTTCACTAATTTCCCCACACCTTGGTTAAACTTATGTAATATCCCAGTTCTGGGTTGAAGAGGGTCCCCCCACAAAATTCATTTCCTTCCTGAAACCTCAGAATGTGACCTTATTTGGAAATAGGGTAGTTGCAGATGTGATTAGTACAGTGGGAGTCCTACCAGAGGAGGATGTTCCCACATCCAATATGACCAGTGTGCTTATGAAAGGAGAGACACACACACAGAAGGAAGGTGGTATGAACACAGACACACAGGAGGAGGCCATGTGACGGCAGAGTCAGACTAGAACAATGAATACAGCTACAAACTAAGAGCATCCAGGACAGCTTGCAACACCAGAAACCAAGAGAAAGGCATGGAACAGATTGTGCCCTGGAGTCTTCAGAGGGAGCATGGCCCTACCAACACCTGGATCCTCAGACTTCTGGCCTCTGAGACCATAAATTTCCATAGTTTTACACCACCCAGTTTAAGGTATTTTGTTAGGGCAGCTCTAGGAAATGAATATAAACCCCCTATTCACTCTCACATCAGCTTCCCTTTGAGCGGACCACCCATTCTTGCCACTTGCCTTTTGCTCTATGAACTCTTCAAAGGCAAAGACCCTTTGTTGACTTTGAGTCCCCAGGGCTGGCACAGAGCTGGCCTCTTTCTGCACCCAGCAAACATCTGCTAGCTACGTGCACCATCACTGCTCCCCAACTAGTGAATGCGCCTATCATTTCATCTGCTCCTCTCTTACTGAAAGAAAATCAAAGCAAATTCAAAGCAAGCATGGGAGCTTCTGGTTAAAGCAGGGTCCCACCCAGGCGGTGTGCTCAAGGGGTTGGCCAAGACTGGGCACTTAAGCTCATCTCCCTGGAACCCTGGCCGTGGCTGTGTTGGCAGCAGTCTGAGGGTATGCTACTACTGGCCTGGCAAAACTTCGTCATGATTTTGAAATACTATGAAAAGTCCAACTGGATTGAAAATTCATGAGATTCTCACAAGAAATGTCGATATTATATGTCAATGAAAGAGAAGGAAGTTGTTTTAACTGTTGTAAAATTCGTGTGATTGTAAAAAGTAGGCTTTAAAGTTATCTGCTCGCGTGAAGAAAAGTGTCCCATTGGTGATGTTCCACCTTGTCCCCACTGTCCTGAGCTTGTGTGCAGCCACTTCAAGCATAAAACCTGGATGTTCACCAACGCAATTCCAAGTTTTTATTTCAGAATGTGAACTGTTTTATGTGGAAGGTTTTTACAAATACTATCTCCTCTAGTACATCTTTAAATATTTCTTATAACTATAGAAAATATTAATATTTGATAAATGACTATCTTAATCTTTATAAAATTTAAAGATCTTTATAACATTGATTAATCTTTATAAAATTTAAATATTAATATTTGCAATTACCAGATATGATATGGACCACCGCAGGTCCCCTCTGGTTTTTCCCAGCATGCCATAAATATTATCATTTTCTCTGTGAGAAAAATGTGAAAAACATCAGGATACCCTGTCCTGTGCCACATTGCATTCATGCATGCCATCTGCACACAAGGATCAGTGCCCTCTGAATCAGGGAACTACCTAGAGAATCCCTGTAACCCCTGAGATAGATTTAGAAACAACTATTTGCAATTCATGTGATAAGTTGAGTTACAAAGTTGTCTCCAGTGCCCTGGAAATGCAGTGAGGATTGCCAGGGAGAACAGAGAAATACTGACCTGGGCCTCAGAGTTTGTACTCACTAAGAAAGTTTGGGATCAGGAGGGCCAAGTTAGAAATACCATCGTGTGAGAAAGCACATCTTGGAAACTACAGACCCATCTCGAAGCTTTGGGCAGGAAGCTGCAAGCACAGCTTCAGGCCTTGTTTTCCAGCTACTGAAGAATTTGATCTCATTCCTGCAGATGGCAGGGATCTTGAACAGCATTCATCAGGAAAGACAGGATCTGACCTGCTTTAAGAGGGCAGTTTGAGGCAGCTGAAAAAGTGCTTTGCCTGAGATAGAAGCTGCAAGTGAGAATCTGATGCCCAAGTTCCATGGGAGAGGAAGAGGCCTGAGCAAACTGTGGTGTGAGCCAGAGAGGCAACTGGGAGAGGGGTGGAAGGCAGATGGGGCTGGTTTGGAGGTCACCAGGAATGGAGTGTTGTGTAGGAGAAGAAGAAGTAATTGGCCAAGAGAGAGGAATTCTGCTGAAAGAAACCTCGCCAAAGAAAGAGAGAAGTCCGGAGGCCCGAGGCCCGCTCCCTTGTAGGACTAGGGCACCCAGGAGGCATCCTGTAGCTGTACCTTGGGGCCACAGTGAAGCTGGAGGTTTCCTTTCTGCATGAATACTTCTCAAAAGCGCTTTAGGGGCCTTTACAGCCTGGCCCTGGATTGGTTTTAGCCATTGGTTTAGAGTTGTTTTAACCAGGGGAAGTCTTATTTCAGGAATTTCATTTGCGAAATGTGTTTTCTGCCTCCCTTTGCTCTTCCTGGGAGTGGGCACCTGGGCTGAGTTTGGATGCGATGTGAACTGTGGGCGCTCTCTAGGTATCCCTATGTCCAGTCTATAATCTGGCCTTTATCTGGGGGGGGGGGGTGAAGGTCAATTAAAGTGGGATTGGAGAAAGATTCTGGGCTGAAACGGGAATTGTCTGTGAAGGCACCAGCAATACCGGGTGTCAGGTGCAGGTGACGGGCCAGGCTGGAGTTCTCCAGCACAGCCTTGTGAGCTGTGTGTGTCACAGGTGTAATCAAAGATGGCTCACGATCACCTGTACTTGGGACCCCTTTTCACTTAATAGAACATGAGGTTCATGATTCTGACTCTTAAGATGGAGCTGTAAGAATACAGGGCAGGAGGTGAAGGCAGGCTGTCTTTAGCGCTGGTCCTTGCTGGGGGGCGCATTGCTCTGCTTCTGTTAGGTAAGATCTACCTTAAGGACAAAGGGCCCTTGGGGAGCTCCCAGTGGATCAGTAGAGAACATGCCAGTAAATGCCCGTGCGCCGGCTGGCCTACAGGTGCAAGGACACAGGACAGACAGTGGCGAAGAATCCTGAGCAGACAATGGCGCAGAGGGGGTAGGGAAGGATTTGGGGGTGAGGTTGGGGGATGGCAACAAGTAGCCCGCACGGGGGCGCCCCCAGGACTGCCTGGGACCCTGAGACAGCTCCGGGCCTGGGCCCGAAGGGGGGGGGGGGCGGGGGAGGGGATGACCAGGAAGGGGAGGGGTTGAGTCGCCCGCCACCGCGGGGCACGGCGCCCTGCGGCTGCCCGAAAGTGAAAGGCCGCGGGGCCTCCGTGCGCCGCCCCAGGAAGTCGCGAGCAGGAAGCGCTCAAGGAGGCCCGGCCGGTCCGAGGTGAGCGAGCCGGGGCGGCGCAGGTGAGGCCCGGGGATGGCGATCTGCACGGAGAAGGGGCGCAGGGACCCCTCTGCGCCGCCCGCACCAGCGGGGCTGCGACGCCGCGAGACCCGAGCGCCGCGACCCCGGCGCACCTGCCACCGCGGGCTACAGGCTGGGACGCCGGGGGGCGCCAGCTGCCTGCGCTGGAGGGACGCGGCGCCCGCGGGGGCCGGGTCCCTGAGCCCTGCGGGCTGCTGCTCCTCTGCCGGTCTTTGTGCTTTTTGTCTTCGGCCAGGGCCGGCACTCTCAGCTCTCCCCGCCTTAGGGAAGTCTCGGGAACAAGATTTTCAACCGGTGTGGCAAGAATTTTTTAAACATGCATACTTGACTATTTAGTCAGGGCACTGACCTTTTTCCCCTTAGGTAGTAAAGAAAAGAAAAAGAAGAAGAACCCAACAGAGCAGTAACCTTCAGGTGTGAATGAATCAAAATTATACCTTTTTTGTCAGAGGAGCAAAAAATATATTTGTTGGTGTGCCGCAGAATTTCAGTACAATAATTACTTTATGTGTATGTGTGCCATGAGATGAAAAAGGTTGAAAATCGGTGGGCTGGGGAAGGGTGCGGGCGGGCGCGGGGGAGGTGGGTGGGGGGTGCTAGCCTCTGGACCAGGAGGCCATGGCATTCCCGGCAAGTGGAGGCAGGAAGCTGGAGCTGGACGCAGCCGCCCGCCGGAGCCCCTGCCAGGAATGAGATAAGCTGCCCTGTGGGGTCCCCTACCCACCAGCCCGGACCGTGATGAAAGCCGGTGTACAGGGACAGGGCCGGAGGACACCCACGCATTGTCTGCCGCGCTGTGGGGACGTGGGCAGGCCTATCGGGTTCACCTTCTACGGAGACCAGCCACCGGGAAGAGGCGGCCCAAAGCCACCCAGGAGGCTCGTAGCGTTTAGCACCCTGGGCCTCTGGGTGGATTGTTGACCAGCTGGTTCCCAGAGCCCGTGAGCCTTCTTGCCAACTCCAGTGACGGCGACATTCTGTATTTATAGGGCTGAAGGCGCCGGGAAGTCCTCCAGCCGCCAGCCACCACCTTCGGGCACCTTTTTCCTCTTTCTTCCACCCGCCTGCTCTCCTGCCTCTGCTGCTTCCGCGGGAGACTGGAGATCGCCGGGTACCATCAGGATTTGCATTTGAACGAGGACCCTGGAAAGCCCCTTAACCCACCCTCAAGGTTTGAATTTATAAAGGTGGAATCCTAAGCCTGTCTTCCCTTTAGTTTGCCAAAGCTCACTATCTGGAAAGTGTCAGCTGCCCTTGAACTTAAATGGTGTGGGTGGTTTGAGTAGGTAACTAGCTCAGATTTCTCCTCATGGCTCCCCTGTGAAACTCCCATAGATCAAGCTTCAAGTCTCTGGCTCCTCTGGCTGCCTCACCACAACTGTTGGCAGGTTGTTTGGTGCAGAACATCTTTGAAGTCCTGTTTGTTGGTGGGATCGGTATATCCGAAGAGAGAGGATTCACTTTTGCATGTAAGCCACAGGGAAAGAGAGACCATTGTCATTCAATTTTAATATTGAGCAGAACCTTTAAAGCACAAACCATGAAAAGGGTTTTTTGTTTTGTTTCATGTTTGTTTTTTTGGAAAGGAAATTTCTTCTCAGAAAACATTTTGGAGAGGCATGCATTTTCCACCCATCTTTCCCTTAAAATAAGACCCACTTTTAAAACTTTGTCTTTAAGTAGATTAAAGTATGCACGGGGCACCTTTGATTATTTGCAACAGTGCTTTAGTTCTGGAAAGACTCTTAGGTACTACTCTGGCCATTACTAACTTTTGAGTCTCATTATTCTCGTCCCCCAAAGAGCAAAGGGTACCATTCTAAGTGACAGAGATCACCAAGGGCTGAACCTGAGGGTGGGGCTCCAGATGACCTATTTCCCTCAGGCCTTTCATGATGGTTGACTAGTGTTGGTCAAATAAGTTTGTAAAATTTGATTTTTATGATTGCTTGCTTATATCAATAGTTTGCAATGGGGGCTGGGCAGCACCAGTTATATGTGGTCTGTGAAATTGCAAATTACCTCCCTGCTTGGGAAGAGCCGTTGTTTTGCTAATGTTTGCTAGAGGATAGGTTTTCTGCCAGAAAGTTTGAAAAGAGAAAAAGAAGGGAGAAGTCATGTTTGCAGAAGGAGCAGAGAGAATGTAGAGTAACGAGAAAGAGGTCATGTTGGCAGGGAAAGAGGTGTGCAGATGGGGAACCAGAGCTGAGGGGCTTTGCGAGCTTCACTAAGACTGGTGGGGCCTTTGATTCTAGGAGAAACCGGAGAAGATTCTCCTAGTGGAACTGAAGAATGCGTTAGTGGCTTTGGTAACCCTGTGTGTTTGCTCATCTGCTGGTGCGAGACTTTAATAAAGGAAGGGGTAATTGCAAAGGGGAATGTGATGCATGTCCCCACAACACTGCCTTCACAACCCTGATCTGCAGCCGGAACTCTCTGGGTGTAGTTTCCAACCACAGTTCTTGCAAGACATCTACCCTCGAAATATATTCAGGAATAGGAGATATATACACCTGATATGGCTTAGGAAGCAGTCTTCCTATCCCCAATGGAATAGTTATTGGCTTCACTCAAACAGTTTGGCCCCCATAACCATCAATGGCCACTGGGGTCCCAGTGAACCGCTCTGGGTTCCCATAGAGGAGGGAACATTCTGCCCTTACCACTGAGAGGTGCAGTAGGATTTCTTTTTCCTCCCTGATCCCTTGTCCTCCAGGGAAAAAGCAGATTGCTTTTCCCTTGGCTTTCTTGTGATTTACCTGTCTTGGTGAGACACCAATAAACCGAATGCCCACCATCCTCTGGCTCTGCTGTTTCTTCACCATCTACCCGAATTCAATAAGAACTTGCATGTGAATGGCCACGATGGTGGAAGCCCCTGGCCTTACAGGAGGTTGGGTTGTTTGGGAAGTTGGGTATAAAATCATGTGTTTTACAGATTTTCATAAAGATCCTCTAGTAGTGTGTTTCCCCAGTTGCTATCTTTGCCAGAGAATTAAACTGGCTATTCTGACACTTTTCCCTGTGGTGATGATGGTGAGGTCCAGGGGCACTTTGTAAGAGACGTTTACAAAAAAAAAAAAAAAAAAAGTCCTCTTGCGTACTTGGGCTGTGTGTCTGTTGGTCAAATAAGTTTGTAAAATATGATTTTTATGTTTGCTTGCTTATAGTTTGCATTGGGGCTGGGCAGCACCAGGTTATACTGGTCTGCGAAATTGCAAATTACCTTCCTGCTTGGGAAGGGCCATTGTTTTGCTAATGTTTGCTGAAGGAGAGGCTTTAGGGCCAGAAAGTTTTGAAAAAGGAGAGAAGGAGGAGAGGCAGAAAGAGAGAAGCCATATTTGTAGAGTGAGAGCAGAGAGAATGTAGAGTGCTGAGGAAGAAGGCCGTTTGTTCAGAAGGAAAGAAGGTGTGCAGATGGGGAACCAGAGGTGAGAGGCTTCACGAGCCCTACTGAGGTTGGTGAGGCCTTTGATTCTAGGAAAAACTGGAAAAGATTCTCCTGGTTGTGGAACCGGAGGAAGGTGTTTTTCTTGTGTGTTTGCTTGTCGGCTGGTGCGAAACTTTAATAAAAGGATGGCCCACCATTTTTTGGCTCCACTGTTTCTTTACCATAGCTCAAATTCAATGTGAACCTGCATGTGAACAGCCACGATGGTCGTGACTACTGGCCCAACAGTGTCAAAACCAAAGTTTAAACAAAATGATTTGCTTCAGTTCTGCTGCCCTCTCTCTCTGAAGGGGACAGGCCAGGGGATGAGCGAGTGGTGGGAGGGAGGGGGGTACTCAGGAAACTAGACCAACCTGGTTTGACCCCACTTGGTCCAGCTGCTCGCCTCATTGTTCTGCTCTGAAGTGAACACTGCCACCTCCCCGGAGTGTCCGTGGGCACACAGCTCTGAGTGGAATGGTTTTCTGTGGGTATTACCCGGGCTTTGGAAGAAGAGGCCTCGTGACACTGAACCCACGGGTAAATCCCCATTGCACTTACCATGAGAAGTGGTAGCACTTGCTTTCACCTATTTTATAAGGGGAAGAGCCTGCACTATTATAGAAGAAATTGAGATCTTCCTATTGCTTTTCCAGTGCCTTCTGGATTTTTGTTGTGGTTGTTGTTACAGGTTTTACCAGAATTGAATTGAAGTTGATTGAGTGATTGAGTGATTGCTTTAGTAGATGGCAATAAAATTTGTTATTTACAGAGCTGTGCCTCCAGAAGCCATGATTGGACTCGGGAAGAAACTGAACTTTGGCTGTCCGTTTTCAGGCACTGTGAAACTTAAACCAGATCCTTTACTCTGAAGTCCTCACAACAAAGTTGTTTGTAGAGGTATAGTTAGGCCCAAACAGAAGCTCACTTATTGTGAGCAGAATTTTAGTAAAATATCATTTAAATCTAGAGGTTTGAATAAAAATGATTTTGAAGAATTGTGGCAATTCGTTCAATGCAGCTCTTGAGCGCTTTCTCTGTGCTAGGTTCCAAGCCAGGTCATGGGGAAGTCAGTCACCTGCAGTCTCGTCCTCTCCTGCCACAGACCAGGCGAGCACTGAGGGCTTTTGGTGAATTATCTCACTCCCTCTTTATAACAACCATACAATGTAGGTGCCACCATCCCTATGTTTTAGCTGGTGAGGGAGCCCAGAGTCAGCTGTATGGGCTGCTGACATTCCAGGTGTAATGAATAGCTGAGGTTATCTAACAGTTAAAGCCCCCGCAGGGCCAGGGGCCTGGCTGGTGGGAACAAAGCTGTGGTTCTGGCTAGAGCAGAGGGCCTCTTCACTGCCTCTTCCCTGAGGAAAGCTGAAGGGGGGGGGTGGGGGTTCTGGGACGAAAACTTGGCAAGGATTTTGAATTTTTTAAAGTTAATATAAAAGAATATCATTGAGGAGGGTGCACTGGTTGAAAGCCAACTCTGGGAGGAGGGCAGGAACAAACGTGGGGAACCATTCTAATTGGAAAGACAGGCACTTACAAATATAGTGTGTCCGTAAAGTCATGGTGCACTTTTGACCAGTCACAGGAAAGATGATTGAAATGTGAAATCTGCACCAAATAAAAGGAAAACTCTCCCAGTTTCATACCTATTCAGTGCAGTTCGATGTGGGCTCACGCACAGATTTTTTAGGGCTCCTTAGGTAGCTATCCCGTATAGCCTCTACAGACTCGTCACTGACTGATGGCCTACCAGAACGGGGTTTCTCCACCAAACTGCCGCTTTCCTTCAACTGCTTATCCCACCGAGTAATGTTATTCCTATGTGGTGGTGCTTCATTATAAATGCGCCGATATTCACATTGCACTTTGGTCACGGATTCGAATTTAGCAAGCCACAGAACACACTGAACTTTCCTCTGTACCATCCACATCTCGACTGGCATGGCCGTGGGCTGCTCCGCTGTATACACAGTGTTACGTCATCATCTGTGCATGCGCACATGCTGCCACATCATCCTACAGAAACTGGGAGGGTTTTCCTTTTATTTGGTGCAGATTTCACATTTCTATCTTTTGTTGCTTTCCTGTGACCGGTCAAAAGTGCACCATGACTTTATGGACACACTGTATAAGTGTTAAGTCCTCCAAATCTGAACTATTTGCTATTACTTGTCTGCTCTGCCAGTGAAGTTGTTTGAAGACATTAAATAAATATCAGCTTCTTTGAATCAAAATTAATATTTACTCAAAAGCAGCTTTCTTTTTAAAAAATTATATAACCTATGAATTTTGAGTAATATAAGACAAAACAATCCATGCTCTACATACACTGGAAATTGTGCTATTTAACACATTGATCCAAAAGATTTCTTGTTGCCAAGTGTAGAAGAAAAATTGAAGAATAAAACAAGTCATGAGGTTGGCTTTGGGACAGGAGACCTGCCTGGTGTGCTAGGGCCCCTTTTCAGTTCTCGGGCCCCCTGGCTCTTCCCTCCTGTCCTGCTCTGCCTGCAACTCTGACTTCAGAATGGGGTCCTTTCCCATGGAACTCTGAGGTTACCACAGGAGATGAGAAATGGAGAGGCAGGTATGAGGTGAAGTCCATTCCCACAGCATGAGAGGCCTTTCGATTCAGTTGCAACGCCACAGTTAAATGATCAGTTTGATGACCTGCCTTCTCGTCCAGGCCTATGTTCCCCTTTGTTATTGTGTCTCAGTTGTGGCCTGGCCTGGCCTGGAGTGGGTGGAATGGAACATGTCCGGTTCCCTGGCGTGCTTTGGTAGTTGAGCACATAGTGTAACCACTGGGTGCATACCAGTTTCCCATGAATGTTACTATTGTGTAGAATGTGGTTAAGAGTAAACGGATTGATCTCTAGATGCCTTCCAGATGGAGAGGAACTCAGTGGTTTTTTCATATCATCAGAACATCATGTGAAATTCATTTTAGTGATCTTTGAACACCCTCCCCCACCCTCCCAAGGCAGACACTGTTCTGCCACCTTGTGGCCCTGGTGGCGGGCATGCCCATAGTCCTGGAAGACCAGCTTTGATCCGGGCTGGGTCACAACTACGCAAGGAGTTTCTTCTGCCAAGGACTCCAAGGTACCATTGTTAGAACACCTGACTTCTCAACTCCTCTCATTGTAGAGAGCTAAGCCGCTGTGGGAAGGAAGAGGGGACGTGAGAGCCACTGGAACATCCCTGCTTGCTTTCCCGCCTGTGTGAGTGCAGGAACAGGAGAGATACTTGCAGCTAGGATTACTAACCTCTTAATGAAGCACCTGATTTCATCACCAAAGCTCCGTGGCCCGATGTAAATGGCTCGACTCCCTGCCGGCATTCGCTTCATCATCTCATTCTCCCGGGATCAGTGGTAAGCCCCACGGCTCCGGCCACCGGCATGGTGCTATGTGTGGATGAGGGCTCTTGTGTGGCCAGCTCTCCCCAGTTTTATGATAAAACACATGTGAATGCTGGTCTCCTCGTAACCATGAAATCAATCATTGGTGGTGGAAGCTGTGAGGAACATTGCCAAGTTGTCCTCTGTCTTTGGCTCTGGCTGTGACAGATAGCATTTGGACTCCTTTGTAGTCTTTAGTGGTTTCTGTAATAATCATGGTCCCCCCCAGAAAAATGACCACTAACTACTGGCAAGATGATAACATGCCTGTGAGTGAAATAAGCATATGAACTCTGAGTTCAATGAATGGCCTCACTGGGGCAGAACTTCCAGAGAGAAAATGAAATCTAAACAAGTTAAATACCAACCAGAAAATGACTCTCTAATCTGACAGCATATCTGCTTGCCTGTTCTGAGAATCCTTCTCTGGGGAAGGTGGAGTGGTGGTCATGAATCCCACATTCCTTGGAGGAATTTGATGGCGAGGACAGAGTCTAGAGCTGGGGTCTCTGGCCTCTGACCCACACTCAGTGGTGTCTCCCCTGCTGATCTCTGTTGGGAAGGAAAAATTTTTCTTCTACCCTCTTAAGTTCCATAATTGGGTGCATACATATTAAATTGACAAAAAGATTCGCAAGAGGAAAGAGATTTAATCACATATATATATATGCAGGAGTTTACAGAAAAATGTGACTTAACGAGGATGTTAGAATTTAGGACTTTATACCTTCTTAATAGAGGAAGAAGAGGAGGAGAAAGGCACTTATGGGAAAATAGATGACTTTTTGGAAAGACAAATGGGCCTTAGGAGAATAGTTGGGAGATAACGATGGTGCTGTGACAGTGTCTGTTTGGGCATGATGTGGAACTTCTCATCCTCGGTAATGAGTCAGTCTCCCCTGATAGTTCCCAGGAGGGACTTATGACAATTGAGTTCCTTCCTAGGTTCTGCTTTTAGGCAGATAAGAAATTTCAGGAACCCAAATGTTTTCTGAGCAAAACAATTATTAACCCATTGTGGCAATTCTGGACCTTTCATCTCCATCACGACAACCCACCTGTGGCCTCCACACCCTTTGCAGCTCCCCAGGCCTCTGCTGGCTGGTGGAGTAGCCACCAGGTCTCAGGTGTGACTTTGGATATGTCGTTCTTTCTGGAGTGTGTGTTGACTCAGTTCACATCTACTGCAAATCTAGCCACAAGGGTTCAAGCACCTACCTTTTTATTTTGGGAGTGCTTATCTTCTTTGTTTTATAACTTCATTTTGATATAATTTTTAAACTCAGAAAAAAAATTATGTTACAAAGAACTCCTGTAGAAAAGTCTTAATGTATCACAAACATATTTTTAAGGTTAAGACCTACAAAGATAGAGTAGTTCTTCTCAAACTTTAGTGAGCATGTGAATCACCCTGAGAACCTGCTAAAGAGCAGATTCTGACTCAGTGGGTCTGGCTGGGCCCGAGATTCTGCCTTGCCCAGGTGATGGTGCCATCAGTCCATTGGCCATACTTTGGGTAGCAAGGGTATAAACTGTTGTCTTAATTCTGTTCTATCTTGCCCCAAAGTTGCTTTTTGGCCTTTAAAAGTTATTTTTAGCTGAGGTTTAGCAATGGCTTTAACATTCTTAGTAAGGACACTTTTTATGTGCCTCTACCCAGCATACCTGCCCATTTGTAGCAGCGCTTTGATTTCCATTTGGGAACTGCCTTCCCTCCTTTGTGTGCAGATGACACAGGCAGGTGAGTCTCCGTACTTCCCATTTCATTGCAGCAGCCATTGGAGGCCCTCGAGGCTCCATTCCTAGGACCTTCCTCAAACAGTGCAGGTCCAGCAAGAGGCTGGGTGGGGGGCAGAGGAGGCTATAGGGCTCTCTCCTCGGGCTCTGAGCCTTCTTTGGCAAACAAATTTGTACCATTGTGCCTCATTTGCTTCTTCGTGTGTGCGCGTGTAAGCACACGTTTTTTGAACCATTTGTGAGTAAGTTGCAGACATTGTATCCTTTTGTTTCTAAATGCTTCAGTGTGTATTTCCTGTAAGCAAGACATTCTTGTGTAACTATAATACATATAAAGTTCAAAATCAAGAAATTAACATTGACACAATTTCATCATCTAATCTATAGTCCATATTCAAAAGTATACCAGATATTCAATAACATCTTTTATAGCTTGCCTCTTGGACCGGGGTTCCTGTCCCTGGTCACATGTTGCATTTAGCTGTCCTGTAGGTTTAAGCTTCTTTCATTCACAACTCTTCCTTGACCTTTCTTTGTCTTTTATGACCTTGACATTTTTTATGTTTATAAGCCTTTTTTTTTTTGTATTGTTCTGAAGCTGGAAACGGGGAGAGACAGTCAGACAGACTCCCGCATGCGCCCGACCGGGATCCACCCGGCACGCCCACCAGGGGCGATGCTCTGCCCACCAGGGGGCGATGCTCTGCCCCTCCAGGGCATCGCTCTGCCACGACCAGAGCCACTCTAGCACCTGGGGCAGAGGCCAAGGAGCCATCCCCAGCGCCCGGGCCATCTTTGCTCCAATGGAGCTTTGGCTGCAGGAGGGGAAAAGAGAGACAGAGAGGAAGGAGGGGGTGGGGGTGGAGAAGCAAATGGGCGCTTCTCCTATGTGCCCTGGCCGGGAATCGAACCTGGGTCCCCCGCACGCCAGGCCGACACTCTACTGCTGAGCCAACCGGCCAGGGCCTATAAGCCTTTTTTTTTTATATATATATAGACTGTCTTTTGTTTTGGATGTGTCTAGTATTTCCTTGTGACTAGATGCGGATTATGCATTTTCGTCAGGAATACTACAGAAGGGAGGCAGCTCCTCACTAATGGTGGGCAGGGGAGGGACTGAATGAATCATGTGGCATTGGATTGGGATTAAAGATAGCAAGAAGAACTGGGAGAAAGCAGAGGGAGAAACTGATATGGTTGTGTGGGGAGGTGTGGTAATGTGTCTATTTGCTGTATGTGTGTGTGCATATAAGATGCCTTATCCCTACTCACCAAGAGGCCCTAGGAACAGCAACACCTCACTGCCGTGAGCGCACCAGGTGTCAGATCTTGGTTTCTATGTGCCATTTCCCACTGAAGGAGCTGGGCATTTTTGGAGACTGCTATCTCAGCACTGGGGCAGAGGAAGGAAGAGGAGCCAGGAATACCTTGTGCCAGAAAATAAAGGTGTGCTTAAAAATGAAGGGACTCCCACTGCCAAATCTGGGATGATTTGAGATTTACAATAAGTGATACTATTAATGGATTATAGCCCATTGAATACAATTAGAATCCAGTGAGTCCATGCGGCTGTCATTCAGTAAATGTATATAAATGGGAGAAAGGAATGCTCTTCCTCACAGCTGAATGCCAGCCCCTCAGGGGAGCAAGAGTGTCTGATAACCTAGACAGCCATTCCATCACCATCAGCAGTGCCTAGTTTAGGTGAAGATGATCAAGGGACACACAGTCTTGGGGGAAACTTGAAGGAACAGGTTATTTACTGAATCTCAAAGTGTGTTCCTACAAATTCTTTATTAGTTACTTAGTAGAGGGGGGTGTTGTAGCTTCTCTGAGGGGCAATCTGAGAGACAGCGCCTTAACCAAATGATCAGTGCTACCATCACCGAAGTCATGTGCCTCCCCTAGGATGCTCTGAAAGGGATGCACATCACAGTTGTGTACGGCTTCCTTGTTTCTAAGTTAAGGATGTCTTTGGGCTAATCTCTATGCCATGTCATACTGCTCAGTAACTCTCATCTAAAGCATTTGTTTATTCCTTATTTGCTTATGACTGAGATAAGTAACACTCAGAAGAGGAAACATAGTGAGTCTTTTAACCTGGAGCAGGCTGCTGTTCACCTAGGAACATGTCTAAGGACGCTTTGAAAGGTGCCCACCTGTCCTGCACCATCACTGCCATGGTGGGCTTTTCTCACTAGAAACTAAGGGTTAACCAAAATACCACTCCTGTAGTGCTGGTAGGTCAAAGAATGATGCAGTCAGATATACTATATTTCCCCATGTATAAGATGCAACCTTTTTCGAAAACTTTGGGGTCTAAAAACTGGATGCATCTTATACAGTGGTTGTAGATTTTTTAACTGCATTTCCTGCTTTTTCGTGCAGATGAGAAATTGTATGAATTTTATGATGAATAAAATTTGAGTTCAATAACTTTATGTAATACTTTATTTTTTCAAATTTTGGGCCCCAAAATTATAGTGCATCTTATACATGGGGAAATATGGTAACTACAAAAAGTGAGGGGAACACTGATGAATGAACGTATTAGATAATTCATTTTCATTTGTGTTTTCTTAGTATTCACAAGCCTAAGTGTAACAAAAAACACAAAAGTATTAGATTGTATTAGATTCCTAGGGCTGCTGAGACCTAGTTCCACCCACTGGGGGGCTTCAAACAACAGAAATTTATTCCCACTGTTCTGGAGGCTGAAGTTTGAGAACAAGGTGTCATCAGGCCGTGCTCCCACAGAAGGCTATCGGGAAGAACCCTTCTTGCCTCTTCCAGCCACTGGTGGTTGTTTAAATCCTTAGCACTCCTTGTCTGGCTGTGCCTATCTTGTCTCATGGCCTTCTTCCCTGTCTGTCTCTGTGTCTTCACATGGCTTTTATAAAGACATTGGTCACTGAATTTAGGATCTTACTGCATTTGAGGTCATACGTGAGTTAAGTGTGACTTCAGCTTAACTAATTATATCCTCCAGACCATGTCCAAACAAGGTCACATTCTGAGAATTTTAGGTGGACGTGAGTTCAAAGGGACAGTATTTAACCCAGTACAAGAGGGATAAAAGGACACAAACATCATTCAAAATACTTGCACTCTGAATAATAAAAGGAGAAAGAAAATGAAAATAGAATCACAAAATGGGCAAAGGACTTAGGAGGGTTATTTAGAACTTTAGTCCCGTAACCCAGGATGATCCGGCAGAAATAAAAAGGTTCTATTAGAGAACCTGGCAATCTGCAGGCTGACTCATCAAGCTATTTCAGTTCCACACAAAACTGCGCTGAAAATTCAGTTCAGCCGAAAGCCTGTGTTGCTCCTTTCTGTGACCCATGTGCTCATGGAGCATCCTTGGGCATGTGCTCCATTCATCATCTCCCAACAAGGCACCGTCCTAGAACCAACTTTGTCCTGCCAGGCCCAGTGCTGGTGAGCAGTACTACAGAACCACCAGTTAGAGAAGGGGCAGTGGCTTAGGGATACAGGCAGAAGTCTAAGAATAGAGACAGAGGCCCAGGGATGGGGTGGAGGCCCAAGGAAGGAGGACAATGGCCCAGGGATGGCCACTAGGTTCTGATAACCTAGACAGCTTGACTATATAAGAATGCAGGTATATTAGGGCCTCAGTGTTCTTTAGACTTTGTCTGGACACACGGAGGAGCTGTTCCTTTCTGGGTTATTTAGTCTAGTTTATAAGTTTTTAAAATATATTTAATAAAAACAATATTTATAAATAGAATACTCTCTTTATGGCTGGGTAGACAACATGAACTCAAAGCCCATTTAAGTAGAGCTGATTTCTCAAAGTCCTTCTTAGCTGGGTGATGATGGAGTTCAGATTCTCCTGGTGGATCCCACACCTGTAAGCTGGAGTATGAGGCATTCGGAGGGCTCCAGATTCCCACCTCGCGTGCTGATTTGGGAGGTGTGAAGGTCACTCAGTCTGAGAACGTTTTCAAAATACTCCTTGTAAAGACTGGAAAAGGGAATCCTGTACTCAAACAGGGGTATGTCAGGGTTCCCCAAAGGCTGCACTCACCCTAATTTACATCCAGTGAGGATATAAGTGACTAGTGAATGAAACTACCTGTGGGCTGGAACTTTGGGTATTGAGCGTTTTACAGAGTTCCAATGGCCTAAACTCTTCCTACGGTGGGAACCTAGGGCACCGAGGAGCAGAGGGTGGGATTCCAGGGAGCTTCAAGCAAAAAATTGAGAGACTTCCTTTCCCTACCCGAACGGATAGTTTTCAGAAACACAAGGGAAAAGACCTGGGCTTTGTGACAAACCCACCATACCTGCATAGTCTCTGTTCATTGGGATAAAATATACACTTACTCTTTATGGTTTGACTTTTTTCTTATCTGGTCATTGGTATGGGCTTAGAGAGCAAAGAACCCTAGGGAAACCATCAGGGTATGATTCCTTGATGGAGAGGAGCACGTGGTGGCATCGTTACTCGTTTATTATAAGTATTTAGCGAGTGCCTGGCCAGTCCATTTGGAGTTTTACCATCCCCAAGGCATGAGTATCCTGGGTGTTGTAGGTTCTAGTCCCATGTTCCTACTGACCCTTTTTTCCCACCTGCAATACAATATATATTTTTTAATCTATAATATTTATTTGTCCAATACTAGCCAAAGAGGCAGGCAGCCTTAGGGTTCTTTGTGTCATTCACGGAAAGCTGTCCCTGAGGAGTACATCACAACTGTGGGTGTGAGACTGGAGGAGAGGGTCCCAGCATCACCAAGGGTCCTGGGGACACAACTCCTCTGCAGATGTCGGATGTCGGCTCTCTGCCTGTCTCTGTTCTATCTCCTATGCTTCTGTCTTAAGTAGTTATCAGTTCAAGCCATCACTCAACTTGAAAGTGATTGGCCTTTTCCCAGCCAGAAACAGGACAGGTTCTTCAGAATGAGGGGCTGGGTCTCAGGACACAGAAGGAACCGCCCTCCTGGTGGGAGTGCCTTATTTTCATCTCTTGCCAAATAATTTCTCCTCTTGACGCATTTTATCCCTTCAGAAATGTTCTTCCATAGCATGGGTCATATTTTTAGACTGGAATGAGCTTTTATCTTGTTTATAAATCATCTTCTTTAAGAGTCCCATGTATTTCAGCACTTTCCTCTCCCCCACCCCCTTGAACTGCTTTTCTCATAAACCAAAAAGAGCAGCAGGGCTTGGTGCCAGTATTTTTTTGTCATCAGCCTTATTCATAGCTTGTCAGCATCACTGAGTTTTTCTCATTGGGCTCAGGGAGGTATTTATGTCTCTGCTTTGCTTGTGTCCTTCTGAAAAGTTGCATAGATGCTAAAAAGTAAAGCACACAATCTTAAATGCCCAGGCTCACAAGAAGCTCACAGTTAATTTTGTTTCAAACTAAATAATCATTCCTTTCTGTTTGCTTTGTAAATATGTGTTCATCTTCTGAGTCCCGGCTTACTCTTTGATTATAATTTTTTTTAAATGAATGTTTAAATTGTTTCGATTTGTACAGAGCAAAAGTCCCACTTTTTAAATATACTATTATAGTGATATTATAAATAAAATTGACCACTGCTGTAGGACTGAATGAATAATACGCAGCATAAGAAAACAAGAATTACAGTTATCGTGTATTCTTCGTGTATCTCATATTATCAAATATCAGTGCCTACCCGTTTTATGTTTCAGGTACAGAGCCTTCACTTTTATGTTGACGTTTTTACTATATGCCAGTTTCCATTTATCTCGAAAGCCTATCAGCATCGTTAAGGTAAGAAATCATAAAGCACTTAGTTTTCTATTCTGCTGTAATCTCTGTAAGAAACTAGTTAAGAGGCAACTGGCAGGGGAGGTGGGACTGTGGGGGAGGGGTAAGATAAATGCAGAAAATGGATTGTGTAGAAGCAAGTTATTTTGCTGCTTTGCTCTTTAATTTCTCTTTTCTGAAATTAAAATCTTTAAAATGTTTTTAGGATTTATACTTTTAGAGGTAGTACACTTTCAGTTTGTACTAGTTGACAGTTTCAGAATTCTTAAGCTTAATTAAATTGTCTTGTATAAATTTTCTCTCCAAAATATCACATCTTAAATTATTCCCAAATTGCTTCTACAATCATTACGTTTTGATCCTGAGCCTGGATGTGGTGATGATTCTTCCTTATTCTTAGAACACTGGGTTTCTGTTTGAGTGACAGGTGGGCAGGAAGCCATGGAGCAGGCATTTAACTAGGCTTTGAGTAAAGGAGGTTCAAGGAGACAGTCTTACATAAAAGCTAGTTATAACTTGGGGAAAAGCAAGATGATGTTCTGACCCTCATTGGAATTACATCATTTTGCCTGTAGTGTGTCAACAAGCTTGAGTGGCTTTTGACTCTTTATTGTAGATGGTAGACAGAACAAGGAAATTGTCTATTGCCAAAGAGCTTGTTTACAGCTCGACTGCCCGCCCCCTACTTTCTAGTCATTGGCAAAGACGCAGATCCAGGACTGTGACTCTGTTGACCTTGTAGTAAGCTTCCTCCACTTCCTGTGAGTGGTTGAGCACTGGACAGCTGCCCTCTAAGTCCCGAGGCTATAGGAGAGGCAATGCCAAGGCTATTGTTTCTGTGGATGGTTCTATGCTCCCCATTTTTCAGTAACTCCCAGTGGATGTCAGACATCATCCACTTACTCCAAAAATTCTAAAATTCCTCCTTGACTCCCAGTAAGCAGGCATTTTCTGTTCCCTTCAAGTTGCTTGCAAAATCCTCACTTTTTTTTGACATACCAAGTTTTAATGACTAGAAATGTTTACGGACCTTTCAATATGTGGTTTTAAAGGAGAAGACAAGGATGGGAAAAGAGATGGTGGGCATTAATAAACACTCATCCACTCAACCAGTAACTCTAAAATCAGTACCAGTGACCAACCACTGTAGATTTACACAGGACAACTTCTTGTCCTCCTGTTTAGGGAAATACAAGTACAGCTGAAGAGAAAGGCAAGTTATCAAAATAAAAGAGACCATTGCAGAGACCTTTGGGAGCACTGTGGAGTTGAAGAAGCAAGCGTAGATAGGGAGCCCTCCTGGGGTCCGGGATTGACCTGCAAAGGCTGAGTGTGGATCATGGGCCTATGCCTGGAGCACTAGCTGGAGGGTAGGGCAGCACCGTGAAGCCACCAGCCTGAAGGGCGGCAGGTCAGTGTAGGGACAGAAGCAGTACGGTGAGACTCTGGACACAGCTCCTCTGGGCAGCAGCACTGGGACAGGCTGGATTGTCCTGGCTGTATAACTGACAGTTCACGGACTCGGTCAAGGTCAGAAGCCAGCATAGTGGCACCAGGGTTCCAGCTCAGAGGCTGAGTCTCGACTGGGAGGCTAGGCTACCTTTTGTCACAGGACAAAACAAAACAGAAAGGCTATTCTGCATATTTATGAAACAGAAAAAGAGCACATCTAATCTTCTATAGTTCCCATGGATGGTTCCTCCCTGGGAATGTTAAGTGATGAAAGAGGGTGTTAAAGTTCTGCTGGAGGCGATGGTCTACAAACTTCCTTTTCCCTCGCTGCTGTACAAGGCCTGTGTCAGAACGCACTCCAACCCAGCCCTGGTCCCAGTTCCCTCTCAGCCTGGGAGGATGCTCTCCTGGCCCACCTGTATCTTGCTTACTGAAAACTAAACAGAGCAGGGTCAGGTAATCCTCAAGTCTGGCCAACTTGTCTTCCATGAGAAGCGGCAGAAGGTAGGTAGAAACACCTGACTTCTGAAGGCAAAGAAGAGGGAAGTATAAAACGGGTGAATGAGAAAATGCTGAAAATGCCAGCTTCATGCAGAAAGGAAGGACTGCGGGCTTCCCCCCACCCCCCTTCCCCATGTACTCTAACCCAAGGTCACAGTAATGTCCACAGCCCTGCAAGGTCTCCCTGGTGGAGTGTAAGTAAGCTGAGCACAGGCAGGGGCAAGAGACAGGGCTCACTCACCCAGGGGAAGCTTCCAGCCCCAGGCAAGACAAGCTCAGCTGAGGAAAGCTATTTTGCAAATAGCTACAGTACTTTGAATTTGTAAACCAGAACCCTTAGGTAGATTTTTAGGGCAATGTCCCTATGATGATGACACAGCCACGTGATCACAGAGCGGCTGAATCCCATGTACCATGCCAGGGACAAATTTTTACATTCTCACTCTGGAAATCATCACCTGATTGTTGTCTGGCCCTTTTCCAGCTCCCAAAAGGCTCCTTATACCCTGACCTGCGTCACTACCCCCCCTCCAGGGAATCCTGATTCTCACCAAGGTCACCATGGATTCACATTCTTGTTCTTGATCTTCATAAATAGAAATGGAGTCCTACTATTTGAGCTCCTCAGTGTCAGGTTTTTTGTTTGAGAGGTATCCTCACGGTGGCGTGGCCCTGGAACTTGTCCTCTTGTATCGCCACAGTGTTCAGCCCTGTAAATCTAGCAAAGTGAATCCTTTGGTCTGTTCTGGGCAGGTGGTCCAAGTATGATGGGAAGTCAGCTTTCAGCTTTCAGCTACTCTGAGCAGTCTTGTGTTTGCTGTGGGTGCTCAGGTGGGCTGCTGGACTTCCCCGCCAGCCTTCTATGGGCCCTACAGGCAGACTGCCCCAATGGTGACTTCCTCCCCAAGAACCCGTTGGCTGGGAAGGCTGGGAAGGCTGGGAAGAGGGGCTGCTGTTCTTACTCTGTATCCCCACTGAACCTCACCTGAGTATTCTTTCTCTTTCTGGCCCCTGTCCTTCCGTCCATGTCCTAGGGTGAGCTCCACAGGTACTGTGCTTCTGTGAATGGGGATGAAGTCAGATTTAACAGCCAGAGCCAAAAAGCCAGTGAAAGCCCCTCTCACCAGCTCTCAGACAATGAGACTGAGTGTGGCTGGGCCCCATTCGGTGAGTTCCCTGTGTTTGTGCCCTCATGAAGCGGGCCTGAACAGAGATCCTCTTAGTGGGGAAATCTGCTGTTTGCATGTTGTATTTGTCAAAGCTGGAAGTTAAGATGTGCAAAGCACAAACTTGTGGGTGGGAAGGAGAGACCACAGAGGCCTGGTGCGGGCCTGGCCTTAGGTGAAATCGATGCTCGCCATGAGCCCTGTGGGTTCCTCCATACACTTAATGGATACTTTGTGGTGGTTTGGAATGTGGTGGCTATATTTCCCTTTGCCAAGAAGCCTAACAGGTGTGCCACCATGTTCTCCATGTTCCTCCTCAGAGTGCACTGCCCACACTCAGAGAGCAGAACATACACTGATGCTTAGTGAACATCAGCACCACTCACCTTCACCTGTCGATTTTCACCCATGTAGATCAGGACAACTACCAGCAGCTGCTTGGGGCCCTGGATTACTCCTTCCTGTGCGCCTACGCCATCGGCATGTACCTGAGGTAGGTCTGCTCAAGTTTGCAAGACTCTTGCCAGTTGTACTATTCAGCACAGAACCTTCTCGAGGGGCTGGTGTGTGTAGGATGCTTGATACTAAGCCCCACCTACAGGTCGCTTAACTTCCCATCTTTTCTTGGAGACAAGGGAAAGATGAGAGCCAGCGTGAACTGTTGTGTCTGTGAAGGTGCAACCACAAAGCAGCACATGTAGAGGACACGGGCACTCTGCTGATCAGGGCAACTGTCCATGGCTGGCTTGCTGGTCCTGGGGTGTAGGATGCACACTGAGCCCTGCTGGGTGTGGTCACTTAGAAACGGTACTGGTGGCTCCTCGTGGTGCTCAGCAGAGCACATCCTTGCCTCAGGGCTGCCTCCTGTTTACAGGCCCCAAATCACTAATTGCACAGTTTACGAATTGTGTGCTGGACGTGTCTGCCTAGACATCCTGATCGGCACACACGGAGTTTCTCACCTGAGCTCAGAGGCTGTGCAGTGCGGCGGCTGGGGGTGCACACTGGCCAGACCTGAATCCCAGCTCCACCACCTGCTCTTGTGGCTGTGGGCAAATTACTATACAGCTTTCAAAGTGGGGGAAATAGTAGTTCTTACCTTACAGGATTGTTGTGGGGAGCAATGAGTTAATACATGCAGGATGCTCAGCACGGTGCTGGCATGTGGCTCATGCCCTGTGTCTATCACACTGTTGTTCTCCTGGGTTCTTCTTGATCCTATTCTTAAACTGACCTAGGTAGATGGTGTTAGGTATGTAATGGGGCATGTGGTTGGTGGGTTAAATACTGGTATTATGTCAGTTCAGCCAGGTTGGAAATAAAAATCAGCCCAATAGGGTCTAAGACCTTTATAGCCCAAGAGGCTTTTGTTCAGAGACAGATCTTTAGAGAGTCAAGACTCTCAGGGATTCTGAAAATGTTAAGCCTCTTCCCTGAAGCCCTCCAGAGTGTGGCATCATCAGGACCTGGACCCCCACCCCAGCCCAGTGTCCTTGTAGGTGGTTGGCGCCCTGCCAGGCAGTGTCCTCTGTTGGAGTGGATGGTTTTCCTATATTGTAGCTGCATATTTGCATAGTGCTACAGGTAGGGACAGTAACAGATATGGAAGCCCGAGGCATGCGGTGCACAGCAGAACATGAGCCTTGTTAACGAGAAGTGCAGTGTAAGCCTTGGGCTTCTTGGCATGGGCAGCAACCAGGCTGCTAGCCATATTCCGTCTTGTGGAATAATATTTATATGCTAAAGACTAATCTCTCTGAACACCATAAAAAGTATATATAGTATAAAAAGACCCAAAGGCTAGAGTATGTTTTTCCTAGTCACTAGAAAACAGTATTTCAGTGTCCTTCTCCACAACACCATGTGCCATGGAGATGCACACCTGAAACCTGTATGTTCCTATGAACCCGTGTCACCTTTCTAAATTCAATTTCTAAATTAAAAAAATAGTTCCTAGCAACTGGGAGTGATTTTATCCCTTCAGAAACACAGAGCAATATCTGAGAATATTTTTGGTTGTCCAACTGGAGAAAGGGTAGGATGCAACTGGCATCCAGTGGGCAGAGCCCAGGGGCGCTGCCCACAGGCTCCAGCACAAGGACAGCCCCTCACCACAAAGTATTACCTGGTACAAGACATCAAGAATACTGAGGTTAAGAAACCTGGTTTAAGTAAAGTTGTTTTATTGTTGCTTATTTATTGGCAAAGATCATTTTTTATGCAGCTCGCTTGTAAGGGTTATTATGAAATTCTGTTTAATGTGAAATCCACAGCCGACTCATGACGGCAGCAAGGGTATGTACGCACTGCTCCCTTGCATGGCCTTCTAGTGACATCATGGCACATGGATCATGGAGTATAGCAGATAAAATTAGATAGGTGAGCACCTTCATTTGGCCAGGTCATCCTGGCAGGTGTCAGCAGGTGTGGTGTGGCCTTTACTGCCTGTGTGAGTCCAATATAATGTGCAATGGTGTTTATTCCATTGGGCCTTTGCTTTTAAAACTTTTAAGCAGAGATAAAATTTGAGCCCAATATAGTTCATGCAGGTGACAACTCCAGGGCCAAGAGACTTACTCATGGTCACAGGTGACCCCTTTTTAGGACGTTTATGTATGGTTTGACAGTTAAAATTTTAACTGGGTGTTACTTATATATATAAAAGCAGGATTAACTAGCAAGACAAGTTCTTGTTTTTTTTTAACTGGCAGACATCATATGTGTGAGCCATGGTATTTGAGGTTTATGATTTGACAGTGACTTTTACTAGAAATAAAAAGTCTTAAAAGATGTTGCCAATTGCCAGTTTTTGGTTAATAAATGCTCCATTGGGAAATTGCTGTGATTAACTCTTCCTGGAAATTGCAGGGCTCTGGAGTTCTAAAAGCTCAGAGAATAGCATGAAAACATCTGGAAAGAAATCGCAGCATCATTTACATTATGGGTATGTCTGTTTTCTCATATTTGTCCTTTTTCTTTCTTATCCACAGTGGCATCATTGGGGAGCGCCTGCCAATTAGGTATTACCTAACTTGCGGCATGCTGGCCAGTGGTGCCTTCACTGCGCTGTTTGGGTTAGGGTATTTCTACAATATCCACAGTTTTGGATTCTATGTGGTAACTCAGGTAAGGTCTGGGTCCAGGGCTCACCACACGTGGGGTCTCCATGATGATCTGAACAAAGTATTTATGTCACGGGTCCCTGCCTCGGCCAAGAGGGAAGATGGTCGATGACAGAAGGTGGGGGTAGGGTGGCTGCCCTGTGTCCTGTCTGACATCAGGGTCAGCGCTGACATGTAAAGTCTCTTCTGCCTTCTCTGAGATTCCAGCCATTGTGCAGTTTTCCTTATCTTTCTGGAGCTGCCTCTTTAGTCCTATTCGTTCATCCCCCAGCAGGGGATGGCAGCTTGAGCCCCTCGGTCTTCACCTGGATGAGTTCTAGATTCTCGGTCATGTAACACACTGGACCAGTCAGGCTAGGGGGATGCGAAGTGTAGCGAGGGCAGGAGGCAGGGAGGACTTGGGTGTCATTAGCAATGGGGCAGGTTGTATGGAGGTGGTCATGGAAGGAGAGAGCTTAGGGTACTCACAGCAAGTGAGGGCTGACACAGACCTTGTGGCTTTGCCTCTCCAGCTGGGTCCCACCATTCCTGAAACACTTGGCTATTCCCCCTCCCGACATTCCCATGGATAAATATTTACTAGAAATGGAAAATGACTTAAAATAATGAACTCAACTTCTGAGGCTCTCCAGATAGCATAAGAGGGTGTGGGATGTAATTTGCTTTTAAAAATTTTGCCATAGGCCTTGAAAAAAATTTGACTGTTTTAATTATAAAAGTGATTTACGCTTTATAGTAATATATAAAATTAGAAGGAAGGAAAAAAGAAACAATTTCCCAGAGTTCCAGCATGTTCCTAGGGGGAAGACCAAGCCTGAGCAGCCGTAAGGCTGGACCCTGGGGTGACCTCTGGATGGTCCCCCACAGAGCTGGGCTGTCACTGTGGTGGTTGTAGGATGTACTAGGCTGTACCTAGTTTCATGTTGTCTTGTGAAGTTGCCCCTCACACTCCTGAGACTAAAGCAAACCCATTCGCCAGTACACTTGCTAAATCCTCTTTTGAAATGTAAGCTCAGGGTACTCTTGAAAATGGGGGAAATGCAGGTTTTAGGTCGTTAAGCTCAATTCAAAGGATTATGATCAATAGTATATGAGAAGTGAAAGTGTGCAGTTCACAAGCCTTGTTTATGGTACAAAAACAGTTCTATAAAAAGAACAATTCTTCTCTCTTTCTATAAAGTTTTAAATTAGACAGAGATTGAAGACTTTGGCCCCAAGATGTTGATAGTAGTTCGTCTTCTACCCAGAGATTTCTTTTTCTTCCTTTTCTCTACTTATTCTAAAATTTTCTCACTAAGGTTGTATTGCATTTGTAATTATGTATATAGAGAGTTTAAAATACATCTCTGGCTGTTGGGGCTCACGTCAAATAGTGCTTGGCCCCCTTCTTTTCGTGTGAGTCAGCTGTGCTCCCAAAGAACAGGGAAGAGGGAGCTGTCCTGGGCCCCGTGGAACACAGCCCTCCCTTCTGCCCTCTGTCACAGGTCATCAACGGGCTGGTGCAGACCACCGGCTGGCCCAGCGTTGTTACCTGCCTCAGCAACTGGTTTGGCAAAGGAAGGTGAGACTTTGTAATGTACACGACTGTCTGACCACTGCACTGTACACCCACAACTAAAACAAAATAATATTGAGTGTCAACAGTCATCAAAAAATAAAAATTTTTTGGGCGTGCCGGGTGGATCCCGGTCGGGCGCATGCGGGAGTCTGTCTGACTGTCTCTCCCTGTTTCCAGCTTCAGAAAAATGCAAAAAAATAAATAAATAAATAAATAAAAATTTTTAAGAAGGAAGGTGAAAAAGGCCACCAGCTTTATTTTTTAGTTTTTCTTTAGATTTATTGTAGGACCAAAAAAAAACAACACTTGAACTAGTCTTATTCTTTAAAATAGGATGATTAAAACTTCTGAGACTTGGCCCTGGCTGGTTGGCTCAGTGGTAGAGCGTCGGCCTCGCATGCAAGGGGTCCCGGGTTCGATTCCCAACCAGGGCACACAGGAGAAGCACCCATCTGCTTCTCCACCCCTCCCCCTCTCCTTCCTCTCTGTCTCTCTCTTCCCCTCCCGCAGCGAGGCTCCATTGGAGCAAAGATGGCCCGGGCGCTGGGGATGGCTCTGTGGCCTCTGCCTCAGGTGCTAGAGTGGCTCTGGTCGCAACAGAGCGACGCCCCGGAGGGACAGAGCATCGCCCCCTGGTGGGCAGAGCGTCGCCCCCTGGTGGGCGTGCCGGGTGGATCCCGGTCGGGCGCATGCGGGAGTCTGTCTGACTGTCTCTCCCCGTTTCCAGCTTCGGAAAAATACAAAAAAAAAACAAAAACAAAAAAAAAACTTCTGAGACTTGAGGTTCTGAAACTCCTATGGCCTTTGTCCCAGGATATGCCCTCCCTGCTGTGGGCGGGGTCACATCTGTCCTGAGCAGCTAACCAGCATCTCTGCTCTTCCTGGCCTCCTGGGAACCCAGGAGAAATGCCATGGGCAGGGCCCCGCCCTAGGCCTTTTGATGCAGAAACTACATTAAAAATAAGATTCAAAGGCATGTGGAAGTGTGACAAGGTCTGACTAGTCAGTCACCTAGCACCCAGCAGAGGTGCACTCAGCCTCTGGTAATATGACTACAGTCCAGGTGCTGTTGTAATGTCTGTGACACACATCCTTGGGCCAGGGCCTAGCCAGAGCCAGGGGTAAGAAGTGTTGGGAGATACTGAAGGAAGACAGGGAAAGTGAAACAGGAGCCAGCTCAATGAGCCTCATTTGCATACTCCATTCACCTGATGGGTCCCTCAGTGGAAAGTTGTGTCAATGGAATATTTCATCAAATGATTGGATTTAGTGTGCAGAAGCACACATTTAAATTTAGGGCCTTCCAAGAATTTCAGGAAAAGGCCCCATTCCTCTTTTGAATCATAAATGCAGAAGCTCTGAAAGAGTGGTATAGTCACACACACATATCTCCATGGTTAAATGAAGCCCCGCTCCCTCATCTTGCAGAAGTGCCTGCAGGACCCGACATAGCAGACGCACTTACGCTTCTCGACATCCTCCTTGTCTCTTCTGTTGCAGGCGAGGTTTGATTATGGGGGTCTGGAATTCCCACACCTCAGTGGGCAACATTTTGGGATCCCTGATTGCTGGCTACTGGGTGTCCACGTGTTGGGGCCTGTCCTTCATCGTGCCTGGGGCCATCGTGGCAGCCATGGGGATTGTGTGCTTTCTCTTTCTCATCGAACGTAAGTGCCCGCGGACTGGAAGATGAGCCCTGGGAGGGCTTCGGGGGCAGGTTGCTTAGTCTTGGGCAGATGTGTGCTTACCCCCAGCTTTCTTCTTAAGATGCAGACTCCCTCATTACCTGTTTCTCTCCGGGTCACGTTGGATTTTCTGCTGTTTCCCGATTTCTGGAGTCACCGATGTTGAAATACCCTCTACCCCACCCTCCCACCCACAGCCTCAGGCATGCGTGGTTGTCCTTGTGTCCGGGAGTCCCATGACTTCCTCAGACCTGCCACATTGCTCACCTCCTGGGGCATATTGCCTGGCCCCTGAGGCGCACCTGCTCACCCCAGGCTTATTCCCACCAACTGAAAAGAACCTTGCCAGCTTGTTTGCTTTCTGATAAGACAGATCTTAGACAATGTTATAAAACCGTGGCACAACTTATGACCATACATCTTAATTAGGTGAGGAGTGTTCCACTCTAGACCCAACAGCAAACTTTTTCATTGAATTTCAAGTTAATGTTTAAAAAAGAGACCCAGCAGGACAAGGAGTCTCAGTGACACTGACAACAGAGAAGCTGGTGCTGCTTTAGCTGCTCTGGGTCTGGAGTTCCAATCACACAAGCAGTTATTGCAGCTTGAGTGTTAGCAGGGTTCTGGGAAAGGTCATTTGTGTCACCTGCTTTCATCCCAGCTGGCTCCCCAGCACCCAGAGCTCTGTCACCAGGGCTCTCCAGGGTGTTCTTTACACATTAGTCACCCGGAGAACAATGTACTTCCTCTTTGCTAGCACAGGCGCCCCTGGGTACAGTGTGTTTTTTCTGCCCAAGGTCTACAGTCCACAGTGGCTTTTAATTCTCTTCCACAACTTATAAGAGGCTGGTCTAGGGGAAGGAAGAAATGCAAAGAGAAGTGGAGTATGTGGCTGTAGGCATGAGCTTGCTTGCTGGCCTGGCCCGGGATCTTAGTGCCAATCCCTGATCAGCTCAGTCATCCTGGCCAGGTCTTACCCCTGCTCAGGGCAAGATTTCCAAGAATAAGGAAGCTGTGGTTTGGTCTTTTGTAATAAAAATGAGAGCCTCCTTCCCATTGAGCCACTGTTCCTGTGGCTTGGCAAGGAGTAGGGTTGGGGAGGGAGGAACCGTGCCCAGAGTCTGGACAGAGGGCTCTCTTGGATTAGTGATATTGAGCATCCTTTTATATGTCTATTGGCCATCTGTATGTCCTCTTTGGAGAAGTGTCTATTTAGGTCCTTTGCCTGTTTTAATTAGATTGTTGTTTGTGGGGGTTTTTGTTTGGTTTGGTTTGGTTTTTTAGTGTTGAGTTGTATAAGTTCTTTATCAATGTTGGATATTAACCCCTTATCAGATGTATCATTGACAAATATGTTCTCCCATTCAGTGGGTTGTCTTTTCATTTTGTAAATGGTTTCCTTTGCTTTTTAGTTTGATATAGTCCTATTTCTTTATTTTTTTCTTCGATTTCCCCTACCCTAAGAGATATATCAGAAAATATATTGCTATGAGAAATGTCTGAGATTTTACTGCCTGTATTTTCTTCTAAGATTTTTATGGTTTTGAGTCTAATATTTAAGTCTTTAATCCATTTTGAGTTTATTGTATATGGTGTAAGAAGGTGGTCTAGTTTCATTTTTTGCACGCATCTGTCCAATTTTCCCAACATTTATTGAATAGACTATCTTTACTCTATTGTATCTTCTTACCTCCTTTGTCAAATACTAATTGACCATAATGGCATGGGTCTATTTCTGGGCTCTATTCTGTTCCACTGTCTATATGCTTGATTTTATGCCAAGACCATGCTGTTTTGATTACTATGGCCTTGTTATATATAGTTTAATATCAGGTAACATGATTCCTTCTTTCTCAAGACTGCTGTTGCCATCAGGGTCTTTTGTGAGTTTGTATAAATTTTGGGAATATTTGTTCTAGTTCTGTGAAATACACTATTGGTATCTTGATAGGAATTGCATTGAATCTATAGATAGCTTTGGGTAATATAGACATTTTAATAATTAATTCTTCCTATTCATGAGTACAATATATGCGTCTACCTGTTTGTATCTTCTTCAATTTTGTTTCTTCAGTGTCTTACAATTTTTCTGCGTACAGATCATTTACATACTTGGTTAAATTTATTCCTAGGTATTATATTTTTTATGCAATTATAAATGGGATTGTTTTTTAGTTTCCCTTTCTAATAGTTCACTATTGGTGTATACAAGTGCAGCTGACTTCTGGATATTTATTTTGTATCCTTCTACTTTACTGAATTCATTTATCAGTTCTAATACTTGTTTGGTGGAATCTTAAGGGTTCTTTATATACAGATGTTGGCAAAAATAAATTTACAGTTGTATGTGAAACACAGAGTTTATTCTTATATTATTATTTATTAATTATTATATTATTTACCATATAAACAACTGTAAACTTACTTTTGCCCACCCCTTTACAATATTATATCACCTGTGAATAATGACAATTTTATTTCTTCCTTTCCAATTTGGATGCCTTTTATTTCTTCTTGTCTGATTGCTGTGTCTTGTACTTCCAGTACTGTGTTAAATAAGAGTAGTGATAGCAGATATCCTGCCTTGTTCCCAATCCTAGGAAAATACTTGTAGTTACACCATTGAGTATGATGTTGGCTGTGAGTTTGTCATATACAGCCTTTATGACATTGAGCTATGTTCCCTCTATTCCCACTTTGCTGAGAGTTTTTATCATATATAGGTGCTGGATTTTATCAAATGTTTTTTCTGCATCTATAGATATGATCATGTGATTTTTATCCTTCATTTTGTTTATGTGGTGTAACACATTTATTGATTTGCAGATGTCAATTTATCTGATCTAGTGTGTCACTTAAAACCACTGTTTCCTTGTTGATTTTCTGTCTGTAAGATCTATCCATTGATATCAATGGAGTGTTAAAATCCCCTACTATGACTGTTTTACTGTCAATCTCTCTTTTTGTGTCCATTAAGATTTGCTTTATATATACTGCTCACAAAAATTAGGGGATATTTCAAAATGAATATGAAGCGATAAAAAAAGCATTTTATTTTTTTATTAAACAAGAACATCAGAAAAGCAAACTACAAGTCAAAGAAAGTTGTTTGATTATGTAAATGACATGCAAAACCTTTTATTTCATTTGTGAAAATGCACTGTACGAAAGGCTGAAAGTACTGGAGTATCTGCACGTTTCCTGATCCCCTAATTTTTGTGAGCAGTGTATTTAGGTGCTCCTATATTTGATACATAAATGTTTACAGGGGTTATAGCCTCTTGTTAGATTGTTCCTTTTATTCTGTAGTCTCTTCTGTGTCTATTACTATATAGCCTTTGTTTTAAGTCTATTTTGTCCAATATAAGTATTGCTACCCCAGATTTTTTTTTTATTTCCATTTGCATGAAATATCTTTTTCTATTCCTTTACTTTCAGTCTGTGTGTGTCTTTTGTTTCAAGGAGGGTTTCTTATAGACAGCATATAAACTGCTCACAAAAATTAGGGAATATTTCAAAATGAATATGAAGCTATGAAATATCCCCTAATATTTGTGAGCAGTATATATGGATCTTCTTTTCTTATCCACTCAGCTACCCTATGTCGATTGATTGGAACATTTATGCCATTTACATTTAAAGTGACTAATATTTATTGTCATTTTATTATTTTAACTATATTCCTGTTTTTCTTTCTTTTTCTTTTTTTTTTTTATAATAATTTTATTTTTTTAATGGGGTGACATCAATAAATCAGGATACATATATTCAAAGATAACAAGTCCAGGTTATCTTGTCGTTCAATTATGTTGCATACCCATCACCCAAAGTCAGATTGTCCTCTGTCACCTTCTATCTAGTTTTCTTTGTGCCCCTCCCCCTCCCCCTTTCCCTCTCCCATTCCCCCCTCCCCCCCGTAACCACCACACTCTTATCAATGTCGCTTAGTTTCACTTTTATGTCCCACCTACGTATGGAATAATGCAGTTCCTGGTTTTTTCTGATTTACTTATTTCGCTTCGTATCATGTTATCAAGATCCCACCATTTTGCTGTAAATATTCCGATGTCATCATTTCTTATGGCTGAGTAGTATTCCATACTGTATATGTGCCACATCTTCTTTATCCAGTCATCTATTGATGGGCTTTTTGGTTGTTTCCATGTCCTGGTCACTGTGAACAAGGCTGCAATAAACATGGGGCTGCATGTGTCTTTACGTATCAATGTTTCTGAGTTTTTGGGTATATACCCAGTAGAGGGATTGCTGGGTCATAAGGTAGTTCCATTTTCAGTTTTTTGAGGAACCACCATACTTTCTTCCATAATGGTTGTACTACTTTACATTCCCACCAACAGTGGATGAGGGTTCCTTTTTCTCCACAGCCTCTCCAACATTTGCTATTACCTGTCTTGTTAATAATAGCTAATCTAACAGGTGTGAGGTGGTATCTCATTGCAGTTTTGATCTGCATTTCTCTAATAGCTAAAGAAGATGAGCATCTTTTCATATATCTGTTGGCCATTTGGATTTCTTCCTGGGAGAAGTGTCTGTTCATATCCTCTTCCCATTTTTTTATTGGATTGTTTGTTTGTTGTTGAGTTTTATGAGTTCTTTGTATATTTTGGATATTAGGCCCTTATCTGAGCTGTTGTTTGAAAATATCATTTCCCATTTAGTTGGCTTTCTGTTTATTTTGTTATCAGTTTCTCTTGCTGAGCAAAAACTTCTTAGTCTGATGTAGTCCCATTCATTAATTTTTGCCTTCACTTCTCTTGCCTGTGGAGTCCAATTCATAAAATGCTCTTTAAAACCCAGGTCCATGAGTTGAGTACCTATGTCTTCTTCTATGTACTTAATTGTTTCAGGTCTTATGTTTAGATCTTTGATCCATTTTGAGTTAATTTTTGTACAGGGGGAGAGACTGTAGTCCAGTTTCATTCTTTTGCATGTGGCTTTCCAGTTTTCCCAGCACCATTTATTGAAGAGGCTTTCTTTTCTCCATTGTGTGTTGTTGGGCCCTTTATCAAAAATTATTTGACTATATATATGTGGTTTTATTTCTGGACTCTCTATTCTGTTCCATTGGTCTGAGTGTCTATTTTTCTGCCAATACCATGCTGTTTTGATTGTCATGGCCCTATAGTATAGTTTGAAGTCAGGTATTGTAATGCCCCCAGCTTCATTCTTTTTCTTTAGGATTGCTTTGGCTATTTGGGGTTTTTTATATTTCCATATAAATCTGATGATTTTTTGCTCTATTTCTTTAAAAAATGTCATTGGAAGTTTGATGGAAATTGCATTAAATTTGTATATTGCTTTGGGTAATATAGCCATCTTGATTATATTTATTCTTCCTAGCCAAGAACAAGGTATATTCTTCCATCTCATTATATCTTTTTCGATTTCCCTTAACAATGGTTTATAGTTTTCATTATATAAGTCCTTTACATTCTTTGTTATGTTTATTCCTAAGTATTTTATTTTTTTTGTTGCAATCGTGAAGGGGATTATTCTTTTGAGTTCCTTCTCAGTTGTTTCATTGTTGGCATATAGAAAGGCTATTGACTTCTGTATGTTAATTTTGTATCCTGCGACCTTACTGTATTGGCTTATTGTTTCTAGTAGTCTTTTTGTGGATTCTTTGGGGTTTTCGATGTATAGGATCATATCATCTGCAAAAAGTGATACCTTTACTTCTTCTTTTCCGATATGGATGCCTTTTATTTCTTTGTCTTGTCTGATTGCTCTGGCTAGAACCTCTAGTACCACATTAAATAAGAGTGGAGAGAGTGGACAACCCTGTCGTGTTCCTGATTTAAGGGGGAAAGCCTTCAGTTTAGTGCCATTTAATATGATGTTAGCTGATGGTTTATCATATATGGCCTTTATCATGTTGAGATATTTTCCTTCTATACCCATTTTGTTGAGAGTCTTAAACATAAAATTGTGTTGTATTTTATCGAAAGCCTTTTCTGCGTCTATTGATAAGATCATGTGGTTTTTGTTCTTTGTTTTGTTGATATGGTGTATTACGTTAACCGTTTTACGTATGTTGAACCATCCTTGAGATTCTGGGATGAATCCCACTTGATCATGATGTATTATTTTTTTAATATGTTGTTGTATTCGATTTTCTAGTATTTTGTTTAGTATTTTAGCATCTGTATTCATTAGAGATATTGGTCTGTAGTTTTCTTTTTTTGTGCCATCCTTGCCTGGTTTTGGTATGAGGGTTATGTTGGCCTCATAAAATGTGTTTGGAAGTATTGTTTCTTCTTCAATTTTTTGGAAGACTTTGAGTAGAATAGGAACTAAGTCTTCTTTGAATGTTTGATAAAATTCGCTGGTATAGCCGTCAGGGCCTGGACTTTTATTTTTGGGGAGGTTTTCAATGTTTTTTTCTATTTCTTCTCTACTGATAGGTCTGTTTAGGCTTTCTGCTTCTTCTTGACTCAGTCTAGGAAGGTTGTATTGTTCTAGGAATTTATCCATTTCTTCTAGGTTGTTGAATTTAGTGGCATAAAGTTTTTCATAGTATTCTACAATAATTCTTTGTATATCTACGGTGTCCGTGGTGATTTCTCCTCTTTCATTTTGGATTTTGTTTATATGAGTTCTTTCTCTTTTTTCCTTGGTAAGTCTTGCCAAGGGTTTGTCAAATTTGTTGATCTTTTCAAAGAACCAGCTCCTTGTTCTATTAATTTTTTCTATAGTTTTTCTGTTCTCTAATTCATTTATTTCTGCTCTGATTTTTATTATCTCCTTTCTTCGGCTGGTTTTGGGTTGTCTTTGTTCTTCTTTTTCTAGTTCCTTAAGGTGGGAAGTTAAGTGGTTCATTTGGGCTCTCTCTTGTTTGTTCATATATGCCTGAAGTGATATGAACTTCTCTCTTATCACTGCTTTTGCTGCATCCCATAGATTCTGATATGTCGTATTGTCATTTTCATTAGTCTGTATATATCTTTTGATCTCTGCACTTATTTCTTCTTTGACCCATTCATTTTTTAAAAGTATGTTGTTTAGTTTCCACATTTTTGTGGGATTTTTTTCCTCTTTTTTGCAGTTGAATTCTAGTTTCAAGGCTTTATGATCAGAAAATATACTTGGTACAACTTCAATTTTTCTGAATTTGCTGATGTTGTTTTTGTGGCCCAACATATGATCAATTCTTGAGAAAGATCCATGTACACTGGAGAAAAATGTATACTCAATCACTTTGGGATGAAATGTCCTGTAGATGTCTATCATATCCAGGTGCTCTAGTGTTTTGTTTAAGGCCACTATGTCTTTGTTGATTCTCTGTTTGGATGACCGATCTAGAGCCGTCAGCAGTGTATTGAGGTCTCCAAGTATGATTGTATTTTTGTCAGTTTTTGTTTTAAGATCAATAAGTAGCTGTCTTATATATTTTGGTGCTCCTTGGTTTGGTGCATATATATTAAGAATTGTTATGTCTTCTTGATTCAGTGTCCCCTTAGCCATTATGAAATGGCCATTTTTGTCTCTGAGTACTTTTCCTGTCTTGTAGTCAGCATTATCCAATATGAGTATTGCTACACCTGCTTTTTTTTGGATGTTATTTGCTTGGAGTATTGTTTTCCAGCCTTTCACTTTGAATTTGTTTTTATCCTTGTTACTTAGATGAGTTTCCTGTAGGCAGCATACAGTTGGATTTTCTTTTTTAATCCATTCTGCTACTCTGTGCCTTTTTATTGGTGAGTTTAATCCATTTACATTTAGTGTAATTATTGATACTTGTGAGTTCCCTATTGCCATTTTATATCTTGCTTTCTGTTAGTTTTGTGTCTTGTTTGATCCTTCTCTTTCGTTTTTCTATCTTTTGTTTTTATTTGGTTGTATTCCATATATCTTTCCTCTGTTGCTATCTTTTTTATCTCATGTGCTTCTGTGGTGGTTTTTTCAATGGTGGTTACCTTTGAGTAATGAAAAGGGTCCCTACCCTGTTCATTGTAGCGCACTATTTTGTGAGTACTTTTGCACTTCATCGTTCTTTGCTACTGTTAATCTCCATCTTCTCCCCCTCTTTCTTTTTGTTGTTGTCACAGTTTAAATTTGGTTTTATTGTGTTCTTCTTGGAGCTTTTACTTGTGGCTCTATTTTTTTTTGTTCTTTGTATCTGATTGGAGAACCCCCTTTAGTAATTCTTGGAGTGGGGGTTTTCTGATGATAAATTCCCTCATCTTTTCTGTATCTGTGAATGTTTTTATTTCTCCTTCATATTTGAAGGATAGCTTTGATGGGTATAGTATTCATGGCTGAAAGTTCCTCTCTTTCAGGACTTTAAATATTGGGGTCCACTCTCTTCTAGCTTGTAGAGTTTCTGTTGAGAAATCTGATGATAATCTAATGGGCCTTCCTTTATATGTTGTATTCTTCTTTTCCCTGGCTGCCTTGAGAATTTTTTCTTTGCTGTTGGTTTGTGTCAATTTCATTATGATATGCCTTGGAGTAGGTTTGTTGGGGTTAAGAAAACTCGGAGTTCTGTTTGCTTCTTGAAGTTGAGGCTTTAGTTCTTTCCACAGGCTTGGGAAGTTCTCATCTATTATTTGTTTGAGTATGTTCTCCATTCCATTCTCTCTCTCTTCTCCCTCTGATATACCTATTATTCTTATGTTATTCTTTTTGATGGAGTCAGATAATTCTTGTAGGGCTACCTCATTTTTTTTAATTTTTGAGTCTCTTTCTTCTTCTCTCTGCTGTGCCTCAAGTTGCTTGTCTTCTATTTCACTAATCCTCTCTTCTATCTGACCTGTTCTATTAGCTAAGCTTGTTACTTCGTTTTTCAGCTCGTGAATTGAGTTTTTCATCTCTGTTTGATTTGTTTTTATAGTTTCAATTTCCTTGGACATATATTCTTTGTGTTCATTGAGTTGTTTTCTGAGCTCCCTAAATTGTCTTTCTGTGTTTTCTTGTATATCTCGGAGGATTTTTAGGATTTCTATCTTGAATTCTCTGTCATTTAGCTCCAAGATTTCCAATATATTAAATTTTTTCTCCATAGATTTTTCCTCATCTAGCTATGTTACCTCTCTTTTTTTTGTATCCATGATATTCGATTTTCTCTTCCTTAATGGCATCTGAGGGTGGTTTTGTTGATAGTATTAATGAGATTTAATAAAGAATAAAAAGTTAAAAAAAATAAAAAATCGAAAAGAGTTGTTTTTTTAAAAAAAATTAATAATGAAATAAAGAAAAATAAAATAAAATAAAAATTTTAAAATAAGGAAATTATTCCCCCCCTCCTTTTTTCCTCTCCTCTCCTCTCCCCTCTTTCTTGAGAAAATCTTGTGGTGAACTGTGAATTATAACAAACAATGCCGGTGATGGAGGGCCTGAATTGAGGAAAAGTAATAAAGGGGCAAAAAAAAGAAAAAAAAAAAAGAAAGAAAAAAAAAGGAGGTATGGACCCACAAAAAGCAAATAAGGAAAAAATTTGGGTCAAGAATAAAATGATTTGCTTTTAGGTGTTGGTTGTCTAAGAGTTATGATGAGAGGAATAAGAGGAAAACAGAAAAATGGGGGAACAAATTAAAAAATTACTATTGTATTTAGTGGAACAAGAACTAGATAAAATGGAGAGCCAGGGATGGAGCACTGCTAGTGAGTTAAAAAGGTGAAGTAAAAAAAAACCCAAAATGCCACAAACATAAGTTTTAGTCCCAGATAAGATAATTTGTTTGTAATTGAGGTTTGAATGAGAGGAGATGTAAAGGAGAAAGGAAGAAACTAATATAGAGGGAGAAAAGAAAGAGAGAGAGAGAAAAAAAGAGGGAACCACTAAAAGAAGAAAAAAGAAAGGAGAGAGAGAGAGAGAGTTAAGGGTTTTGGAGTGCAACCCTCATAGAGAGAAAGGAAGAGGAGAGAAAAGATAATGGGAGATGTAACACTTATGGGTAGTGTAGTTCAAGGAGAGGAGAGAGTAAGACCGGCAGAAAGTTAATTGGCCAAATTGGAGGAGGAAAAAAAGTATCAAGAATGAAGATAAGAGAAACAGACGAACAAATATAATAAAATGGGATAGGTTATAAAGTCTGCAGATTATTCTTGATTTTGAGAGGTTATCTTCTTGCTTTTTCTTTTCTCTCCCTCTTCCTGGTTGGTGACTCTGCTTTCTGCCCCTTTGGCACACTCAGGTAGAGGTTTGCAGTTGATAAGTCTCTATGTATGTAAAGCAATGTCATGTATTGTGCTTTAGTCTCGTTGGCAGTCGAGGCTCATTAGCATTTATAGGCTCTGACAGTGAGAGAGTCCGTGTTCCTGGAGCCTTTCTCCTAGTCTTTCCTTCCTCAATTAGTAGCCTGATAATCCAGCTATGGGGTTGCTGCTGCCTCTGCTTGGATAGTAAGAGGCTCAAAGAGCTGGCAACTCCCCACTCTATTTCCACTCAGCACAGGGCTCTGGGTAAGGCTCAGTCAGTCAGAGCTGCTAGCATAATCAGGCGGGCTTTCCGCCCACTCAAAGACCTCTGGCTCTGCCACTCTGTCCGGTAACACAGGCGGGCGCCCACTTCCGGGGCGCTTGGAGGAAACTCTCGCTCAGTATCTGCGTGCGCAGACCAGGATATCCAGCCAGCAGTCTCACGCTCTGAGTGAAACCCCCAACCGCATGGAAAAGTTGCAGCGTTGGAATTGGCTCTCGCTCCGTCCCCCTGCGCAGCTTTTGCAAGGCGCTGGGATGCTGGAGATTCCGCTTTGGCCCACACAAAGGCCCCTGACTCTGCCCCTCTGTGCGATAACACAGGCGCGCACTGCCGAGGTACTCGGAGGAATCTCTCACTCACTATCTGTGTGCGCAGACCAGGATATGAGGCCGGCCGCGTTTCCCTCTGAGTGAAACCCCCACCAGCACGGAAAATTTCCACCATTGGAATTAGTTCTCACTCCCTCCTGTGCGCGGTTTTCCCAGGGCGCTGGGGCTGCCCAGAGATTCTGCTTTAGGCCCACAGAAAGGCCTCTGACTCTGCCTCTCTGTGGGGTAACACGGGCACCCACTTCCGGGGCTTAGGAAGAAATCTCTCACCCACTAACTGCGCACCGACCAGGAGATCGGGTAAAATGGCTGCCCCGCTTGTCTTTCTTTGTTTGGGTTTGGCGTGAGTGTTAGCTTGTATTGCCCGGGTTGCCACAGGATCAGTTTTTCCTCGGCTTGGATCTCCGTGCCACAGCCTGGTTCGGCCGTTTGTGCCGCGGCCTGGATCTATTCACCCCCTTTGCCCGCCTCAGTTTCTATATTCACAGTTACCAGAGAAAGCCGCCCTGTTTAGGTTAGTGAGGAAGGCGGAGCATTTCTTACTCCCTAATTCCTTCGGGGTTTGGTTATATATTTAGCCAATTTTTCACTCGACCATACCTTCGGGTGTATTGCGAAGCATCTGGAGGCTCCAAGTATAGGTTTTTCTGTTTCTGGTTGAAGATCTTGTTGAGTTTTGGGGGAGATTTATCGGTATCACTTCTTACCCTGCCATTACTCTGACGTCATCTCCCTCATTGGTTCTGATACACAGAGTCCTCTTTCTTTTTCTTAAAGAGACCATTTTTAACATTTCTTGTAATAGTGGTTTGGTGGTAACAAACTCTTTTAGCTTTTTCTTGTCTGGGAAGCTCTTTATTTCTCCTTCAATTTTAAATGATAGCCTTGCTGGGTAAAGTACTCATGGTTTCACATCCTTGTTTTTCATTACTTTGAATATTTCATGACAGTCCCTTCTGGCTGAAATGTTTCTGTTGAGAAATCAACTGACAGTCTTATGGGAACTTCCTTGTAGGTAACTAACTGTCTTTCTCTTGCAACTTTTAAGATTCTCTTTGTCTTTAACTTTTGCCATTTTAATTATGCTGTGTCTTGATGTTAGGCTCTTTGAGTTCATCTTGTTTGGGACTCTCTGCACTTCCTGGACATGTGTGTCTTTTTCCTTCATTAGGTTAAGGATGTTTTCCTTCAGTCATTATTTCTTCAAATAAGTTCTCAATCCATTGCTCTCTTTCTTCTTCTTCTGGTACCATTATTATGCAAATGTTGTTATATTTCATGTTGGCCCAAAGGTCCCTTAAACTATCCTCATTTTTTAAAATTCTCTTTCCTGCTCTGACGAGTGTTTTATACTACCTTGTCTTTCAAATAATTGATTTGACTCTGCTTTATCCAACATACTGTTTATTTCTTCTAATGTATTCTTCATTTCAGATAGTATAGTCTTAATTTCTGACTGGTTCTTTTTTATGGTTCCTATGTCCTTTTTCATGATGTTTTAGTTCTCACTAAGTTCCTTGAACATCCTTATAACCATTTTTTTTAACTCCGTATCTGATCAATTGCTTGCCTTCATTTTACTTAACTCTTTTTCTAAAGATTTCTCCTGTTCTTTCATTTGGAGCATGTCTCTTTGTCTCCCCATTTTGGCTGCTTCTTTGTATTTTTTTCTAGGTATTAGGTAAAGTTGCTATGACTCCCAGTCTTGGTAGGGTTACCTTATATAGTAGGTGTCTTGTGGGACCCAGTAGTGTAGTCTCCTTGATCACCTTAGATGGATGCTCTAAGGAATGTCCCTTGTGCGAATTAAGTGAGCCCTCCTGTTATAATTGAGTCTTGATTGTTAATGGCTCTTTGATGTGTGGGCTTAGCTCTCAGGTTGGCTGACTATGAGGATCAACCCAGACCACAGTGTACAAGCTGCAGTACAGGTGCTAACCACACAAAATAGAATTTGCTTCAGCAATATCTGGCGCCTGCTGAGATCTCCCTGTGTGTATGCTGCTTGTGAAGCTTATTGAATCTTGTCCTGACAGCTGAAGCTGGCCACTGGGTGTGTTAGTTCTGAGGCCTCTTGGGAAGGGCTGTGTTGCAGGCCAGTGCAGACACTGCCTGTGACTGGCTCTGGGCAACCTATTTGGAGCTACAGAGCAATCCACAGTTTGTGGCTCCCTCTGCTGGGCCTGAGTACACATGGGAAGGACCAAGCTGCACCCCAAGGCTGGCTTTTACCAATACTGGGCCCTGGGGCAAGTCAACAAAAATTCAAGGCACCCCAAGATCCTCCTCTGCCTACCTTCATCTGCCAGCTGCCTGTTAGGCTGTCACTGAAAGGGCCTCCAAACAGTCTGAATGCTATTCTGTAAATTATAAGACTTCTCTTCAGTTGGTTCTTAAGATTGCTTGCTCTATATTTTAGTAGTAATTCCAGTTTGGTCCTGGGAGGAGGTAAGTGTAACATCCATTTACTCCACCACCATCTTGGATCCCTCCTAGGTGATAATCTTAAGAAAACAAAGTTTGTCAATTATAAATGTCTTATTTTAGATAATATGCACTTAAAAAATAACATGCATTTAAAAGATATATTTCTGCAACAGGAGTTTGGGATCTTAAGTCTTATTCCTCAAACCTGGCTCCTAGGAACACTGAGAAGTAAAGATTATTTGGGGGGACTGTGGAAACTCTTTTTTTTAAAAAGCATCTGTGAAACATCATGCATTATATCTTCTCAGCCACAATCATTCTGTTATATGAGGCTTTCCCTCCCTGTTTCCTCCTGATTAACAGACAATGACACAGTTCTTATGGGGCACATGCTTGGGGATGGAAGGCGGCTTCTGAGAACATGGCTTTGACAAGGAGTTCTGTGCACTCACCATTATACTGTGCCTCTGAGATTCACTTTTGAGGCAACTCCTCCAGCCAGCCTCATCTGAGGAGACTTTTCTGTAGCCCTCCACCTTCCCTTCACTCTGGGACCCCCAGCACCCAGGGCTCTGTGTTCACAAGTGCCATGATGGGCAAAGAGAACCCAGTTGTCACCTCTGAACCCCCTTTCTCCTCCTCCTCACTCAAGGCCTTGAGCCAGCCTCTTGTGAATGAGGCCTCTCCTCATGGTCCAGTATCACCTGTCAGCCCAAGTCCAGTGCAGACACAGGACATGTCAGTCTGATGGACTTGGCAGTTTATTTGCTGTCCTCTATAGCAGAACAAAATTAGCATCATTAGACCCTTTCTGTCAAGGGAATTGTTATCACATTCTTTCTCTTTGTGATGGGGAGGTGATGTATATCAGTGGTCCCCAACCTTTTTTGGGCCACGGACCAGTTTAATGTCAGAAAATATTTTCACAGACCGCCTTTAGGGTGGGACAGATAAATGTATCACGTGACCAAGACAAGCATCAAGAGTGAGTCTTAGACGGATGTAACAGAGGAAATCCCATCATTTTTTAAAAATAAAACATCGTTCAGGCTTAAATATAAATAAGACGGAAATAGTGTAAGTTATTTATTCTTTCTCTGCGGACCGGTACCAAATGGCCCACAGACCGGTACCGGTCCACAGCCCGAGGGTTGGGGACCACTGATGTATATGAATGATGAAAGCCAGTTATGAGCAATGACAAGCAAATGCCGTGTCCCAGAGCAGAACGCCCTCTGCAGATAAGAAAGACACATTCCAACCACCTCTTGGTTCATTCAGCTCCCTCCTTGTCCCTCCTCATTGACTGCGGGGCTAGACAGTGAAGGCTTCGGGCACCCCACTTCTGTGTCCAACAGTGAGGGCTAGGCTCTCTCCTGTGCCTCCTTCCTGTCCAGGGCTAGGCCCAGAGGACAGGGTACCTCACCTGTGGGCCCCTTGTGTCTGCCTGTGAAGCAGCTCTAAGATGTGTACCAGTCAAGGCTCATGTGTGCTAATGTCCTGCAAGGTGAAAGCCCAGAATAAGCCCTCTCATTGGGGCTGGCAGAGCCTCAGGAGGAGTGGGAGCCTCATGACTCACCCTGGGAGGGCAGGTTCACAGTGTAGCTAGAGGAAAGCATGAGTGAGCTACTACATCACTTTAAGGAGTGACTGCACATCTCCGGTGGGACCCACAGGGACCACCAGTGCTGTCCCTACTGATGTGCACGGGGTGAGCATAGAGGAGCCTCCAGCCCAATAGCAAGTGCTCAGCAAGGAGCCTCCATGGGTGTTCTCTGTCACATCACACAGGAAGGAGCTCAGCGGGGAGAAGATTAAAGCCCTGGAGCTCAGTTTGCTTTGAGGCAGTTAAACTGTTTTACCAAAAGTTACAGAAAACCCTGGATTCTGGGTGATGGGAAGAGAACAAAGCTGTTTAAAAGGCGGCCCTCTGGATTCTGAAGAGATGAGGTTTGTTTCTCCCGGCTCCTCACAGCTGTGAGTCTGGCCATTGTTACCCAAATACACTAGAGTGATTTTCAAGTAATAAGGCAGAAAAAACCTAACTTTGAGTTTTGTTACTTTTTCACATGTTCTTCCTCCCTTGCATTTAGATAAAAAGCATTTCATCCTATAGCAGGACAGATGTTTGGTCCCACTAATTTTCATTTCTAATTAATTCCATAACATTAAATCACAAATGTTATCTGTTTCTACTCTGAGACGCTTTTCCTGTGTTTAGATTTTCTTCTGCTACTTCTCCTTTAAATGTAGTTTCTGTGGCTGTCAGTGCCGCATGCACGTGCTCGGCTGGTTTGTGTGTCACGTGTGAACTGTACTCCATGTTGCACAACAGTCTTCATGTTCCTGCCGACTCACATGCTAAGGTTCATGGGGCCTAAACGGTCCTGGGTGACTGAGGGAGGGTGGGGACAGGTGGATGCTCCTTGGGATGGCCGCCCTCTGCCCTCACCCCACCAGGCTTGCAGTGTCAGGCATTGTCTTTTTTCTTAAGTTGATGCTCATTGAGTAAAAGTATCAGATGGTCTTGTTTCAGTTTAATTTTTTTATGCTGGTAGAAACTGGCCCTGGGTTCACACATTGTTGCATGTTTGGTGTTTCAGATCCAAAGGACATCGCCTGCTCTTCTACCCTGCTGGCGGTAAGGACTCACTCTCCGCTTCTTGTGTCTTCTTGGATGGTTTGTTGTCTACCAGGTGTCTGATGGCTGTCACCAGCCTGGTCCTGTCTGTGCAGTGTCAGTGGGTAACAAAGAACGAACAAGGGTACTGGTAGCTTTAGGTCCTGACCAGTTGGCTCAGTAGATAGAGCATCAGCACAGTGTGTAGACATCCTCAGTTCTATTCCCAGTTAGGGCACACATGAGAAGCGACCATCTGCTTCTCTACCCCTTCCTCTCTCCTTTCTCTTTTCTCCTCTCGCAGCCAGTGGCTCTATTAATTCAACCGTTGGCCCTGGGCACTGAAGTTAGGTTGGTTGATTCAAGCATTAGCCCCAGACAGGGGTTACCAGACAGATCCCAGTGAGGAAGGGAGAAGCATGCAGGAATCTGTCAATCTCCCCTCCTCTCACTTAAAAAAAATTAACACAAAGGAAAACCTAGGAACAGATGGCTTCCCTGGTGAATTTTTTCAAACATTTAAGGAAAAATTAATACCAATTATTAGCATACTCTTCCAAAATATAAAAAAGAATACTTTCCACTTATTCTATGAGGTATTATCCTAATAACAAAGAAAACAAAGTCATCACGAGAAAAGAAAATTCGACCAATATCTCCTATAATCATAGACATAAAACTCCTCAACAAAATACTAGCAATCCTAATTCAACAACATATAGAAATGATTATTCGCCATGATCACATGGGATTTATCTGAGGAACACATAATCGGTTTAACATCTCAAAATCTATTAATGTAACCCACCATACAAATAAAGGACAAAAACCATGTGATCGTTCTCAGTAGATGCTGACAAAAGCATCTGACAAAACTCAACAACTAGGTCTAGAAGGGAAGTCCCTCATCTAGACAAAAGGTATCTATAAACCCCACAGCTAACATCACACTTGATAGTGAAAGACTTCCCCCCTAAGACTGGAATAAAACAAAAGTGCTGCTCTTGCCATTGACATTGACATCACATATGAGGTTCTAGCCAGTGCAATTAGACTAGAAAATAAAATAAAAGGCAGGCATATTGGATGAGAAGCAATAAAAATACCTCTGTTTGCAGAGGACACAATCTGGTATATAGAAAATCAAGTAGTCCACAAAAAAAAAACAACTATTAGAGCTAATTAACAAGTTAGCAAGTTTGTAGGATAAAACACATAAATCAGTTGTATTTCTATACGTTAAGAAGGAACAGTCTGAAAATGAAATTAAGAAAACAGTCACATTTATTATAGCATCAAAAGAATAAAACAGGAATAAATTTTACTAAGGAAGTACAAGACTTATACACTGAAAACTAGAAAACTTTTTGAAAGAAATTAAAGAAGACTTAATAAAATGAAAGGATATCTCATGCTCACTGATTGAAAAATGTAATATTATTAAGATGCAATATTTCCTAATTTGACTACAAAGTAGTCAAATACAATGTGTATCAAAACCCTAGCTGGTTTCTTGACAGAAATTGACAAACTGATCCTAGAATTCTCATGGAAATTTAAGGGATCTGGAATAGCAAAACAATCTTTAAAAAGAACAAAGCTGGAGGAATCACACTTCCCTAGTTAAAAATTCACTACAAAGCTAGGGTAATTGAGATTCTGTGTTACCACCATAAGGATAATTATATAGACCAACGAGCTAGACCTAAGAGTCCAGAGTAAACATTCTCATAAAGGTTGATTGATTCAGCAAGGGTGCCAAGACCATTCATTGGGGAAAAGATAATCTTTTCAACACATGGCGCTGGGACAACTGGATATCTGAATGCAAGGAATGTATTTAAACCTCTTCTTCACAGACTACACAAAAATTGTAATTGGCAAAGACTTAAATGTGAAAGCTAAAACTGTAAAACTCGTAAAAAAAAAATATAGGAGTATATTTTAATGACCTCAGATTAGGCAAAACCTTCTTAGATGTTACCAAAAAGCACAAGGAGTGGAAGACAAATAAACAAATTAGACTTAATCTAAATTTAAAACTTTTATGCTTCAAAGTGCTCATCAAAAAAGTGAAAAGACATCCCATAGAGAAGAGAAAATATTTCTAAATCACATATCTGATAAGGGACTTGTATCTAGACTATATTTAAAAACTCTTACAACTCAGTAATAAAAGGACAATCCAGTTTTAGAAGAAAAATGGGCAAAGGATCTGAATAGGTATTTCTCAAAAAGATATACAAACTGCCAATAAACACATGAAAAACTCTTCAATATCTTAGCCATCCGGAAAATGTAATCAAAACCTTGTGATACCACTTCATGTCCACTAGGATGGCTAGAATAATAGACGGATATTAACAAACTGTAACCCACATACTCACTGCTGGTGAGGATGTAGAACGGTGCAGCCACTGTGGAAGACAGTCTGGCAGTTCCTGAGAAGGTTAGCATTACCTCCCCCCATGACCCAGCAGTTCCATTCCTAGGTGTCCACCCAAGAGAAATGGAAACTTGTCCATGTAAAAACTTACACACACATATTCATCATAGCATGATTCCTAATGGCCGAAATGTGGAAACAATATCTACCAGTTGATAGATGAATAAAATATGGTATATCTTTAAAGTGTAATACTTTTCAGCAATAAACAAGACTGAAATAAAGGTACATGCTACAGCATGGAAGAACCTTGCAAGCACAATGCTGAGTGAAAGAAGCCAGTCACAAAAGGTCACACATGTCTGATTGCATTCATATGAAATGTCCAAGATAAGAAAAACTGTAGAGTCAGAAAGTAGACTAGAGGTTACCAGAGGTCAAGGGTGGGCATGAACAGGAGGAATGATTGCTAAGAGGGATGGAGTTTCTTTTTGAAGGATGATGAAAATGTTCTCTTTGATTGTGATGGTCACTCAATTCTGTGAATGAAAACCACTGAATTGTATACCTTGGTCTTGTTCTCACCTTCTATTATCTGAGGTTCTGGAACCTTGAGATTATGCTGATTAGACTTTGTTTTATTGAATCATTTGTCTTTTTCCCCTTGGTAGCTGTTTCGTGAAGATAGTATCAATGCCACAGTGAAGTGAGGTGTAATTTCTGACTGTTGATTCAGTAATTGCTCTAATGAAATGTTTTTCTCCCAGCATGCAAAAAGCTATGAGAATGGCATGCACAGGTTCCGAGTGCAGAAGCCAGCCTTGCCCGAGGAGAAGAAGCTTCTGGTGAGCCACACATGATGCCGCTCAGCAGGAAGTCACAGTCGCTGCCCCAGGGATGTCTGTCACAAATATACAGGGTCCTTACAAAATTGGGGCTTCTATTGTTTCAGTAAAACTTGAATTTACCCCCGACAGATTTTTCTGGATAGCAGGCTAAGCTTACTTTAAATGTTTAAATTAAATACGAAAGTCATTCACTCATTCAACAAGTATTGGCAGCAGCATTCCATGTCACAGGCACTGCTCCAGGTCAGGCTGTGCCGTGAGCATCAATGCTATGTCTTGCTCCTGTGGAACGCCTATTCTGGGGGCCGAGGTGGGGTGCAGACAGAAAACACACTTTCTACAGCAGCGAAATGCCAGGAAGACAGAGCCCGCTGAGAGAGGGGCAGGTGGACACTAGTACAGATCTGGTCTTGGCAGCTGTCCCTAAACAGGTGGCACTGGGACAGCTGTTTAGGGACCCCACCAAGCAGCCAATAAACACCTAAAAAATATGCAACTAGGAGTTGATGCTTCTCATCTCTCTCCTTTCCTGTCTGTCTCTCGCAAAACAAAAAATAAACAAACCCAGAAGGCTGGGTCTCTGGCTTTGAATCAGCCCTGTAGTCCCTGAGGTACTTTATAGAACAGAGAAGGGCCCAGGGTGGTGACCCAGGAGTGCCACCAGGTAGGTCCTGAGCCGGACCTGCAGTAACTACTCTCTAAGTCAGAGGCCTCTTCTTCTGACTGAGCAGAATCTTTTCACTTTATTTTTTTTCTCTTTATCTGGCTGCTTTCTACCCTCTGGTCAGCCTACTTAGTGTTTTTTTCAAAACTGTGGAGTTTTGCAATTCTCAGCCTGGACTGTATTCTGGGCCACCTGGGGCCTGCCCCAGGGACCATTCTAATTGATCCAGGTGCGCCCTGTGCACAGGAACCACTAAGTGTCCCAGGAGACTCTGGTGCTCAGCCAGGGCTGAGAACTTTTGACTTGTCTCCTAAACTGGGCAGCTAGCATAATTCATGAGAGGAACGTTTATTTCCAAGCTCAAATGGTAGCTCTCTGTTTTCATGTTAGTATGGAATGGGCGTTAGGAAGACGGTATGCTTTCACACTGGGGCTTGTCATCTTCCTGCCAAAACGTCAGAGCACTCAGGAAACGTGAGCATGCTTACCCAGCCACCGGCCTCAGCGCCCGACAGGCACTGGCTGAGCATGCGCCAACGCTGCTGCCATCGCCTGCCACCCAGCTGTCCAGATTGCTGAAGTTCACCAGGAGAGAATTCTAAATATTGAGAGGTGAACACGGCAGCACATTACCATTTTCTTTTGTTTTAATTTTAATTAACTGCATTTTTTTTATCCAACTGGCACAGGCTGTCGTGAGATAACTACAATACAAGCTGTTTGATTTTGTGGGAAATCCGAAATACAGATTGGACTTCCTAGTTTGCTCACAAGGAATAGTTTTAAATTATCTTGCTCTGACTTGGAATCCCACCCCGTGTTGGGAACCACTGTTGTTTGCTTTAATAATGCAAATTTGTCCTTTAGGAATGCCCAAAATCGAAATTTAAGAAATATCAGAATTGGTTTATAAATTTTAAAATAATGTTTCTGATGTATGTCCATTATGAACTCTTTAAAAACTGCAGGAGCTTATAAAAAATTTATTAATATTTTCATAAAAATTACATGTAATTTCACTACTTGGTGATAACCATTGCCAGTTTAGAATTTAAATTTTCTTTCTATAAACCCATTCTGTAGCTACCTAGTTATATATGTATATATTTAAACATACATAAATATACATACTATGTGCATATATTTTTTGAGCTCATGACGAACATGCAGTTTTGAATGACGTTTTATCATTTAATGTTTCAAGCACTTTTTCCATGTCATTAAAATCTACCTTTTTTTTTTTACAACTGCAAGATATATATCATTAATATCGACAGACTTGACCAATTTTCCTGAATGGTGATGTGACATTTATTTTATTGCACAAGTAGCTTTTCATTGTTCAAATTATTTTTTACAAATAGATTGCTAGAATTGCTGGGTCAGAGGGTTTTGCACATTTAGTCAGTATTTCCTAAAAACACGTGAAAGCTAATGGTTATAAAGTGATGACTGTAGTGGGGACATTCTCCAAGACATCCCCAAGACTTTCACTAGAACCCTAGTCACTGGGAATTTGGGCCTCTCTTCAACCAGGTGGACTGGTAACCTTTTCTTTTGCCTTTTCAATGGGACTCGTCTCCAGGACGCAGAGATGCAGTGCTTGCTGCTGTCAGATGGGAAGCGGGCTGTCCATCAGAACCACGTCGTCATTCTCCCGGCGGACGGCGGGAGCAGCATGGCTGCCATCAGCTTCACGGGGGCCTTGAAAATCCCAGTGAGTACACGTGCCTGGCAAGACTTCTGAAAAGGGAGCATTTGTGCACACTGTGGAAAGAAACTGGCCTTTTGCTTACTAAGCTTAGAAAAAGCAACTCGTGACTGTGTAACACACAGGTCAGAAATCCACAGCAGAGACTGATCCAAGCAGGCAGCCTCAGCCCTGAGCAGGGCTGCAGTACTCTGAACGCCTCACTCTCACTGTCTTAAAATTTTTTGAAATTAGTTGTCTCCATTTAGAAATTCAGAAATTTCATAGACAAAATAAGCCTCTCCTTATCACTTGAAAAACCAGTAACTGGTCCCGCTGGGCTTCCGCTGCCCTGTGGCACTGTCCCTCCCCAGTGCACCCCCTGCTGGCCAGCCTGCTGGCCCCTGGGAGCACCAACACTGTGCAGGGTGAAGCTGCTCAACTCTTTTCACCCATTACTGGTGCTGACTGTGGGCAGACAGGCATCCTCAGTACCTGCTGGTGGGCACTTGTATATGACCAGGATGTGGAGGAGATTCAGGTTGGGGGCAGTGTGCAGTGGAGAGGTTTCTTGCTGCCTCAGATTCCTCTTGTATTAAATTCATGAGATTCATGAGCTCCCTCAGCAGAGAATCTGGGGGCTGTCACAGGATGTGTAAAGCTGCTTTCCTCTAACATGCTGGGTAGAGAGGCAGTGAGGGCAGAGGGCAAGAACAGAAGCAGCCAAGGAAGGGGGAGAACAGACCCACCATGTGGGCTACGATGGCCGGGCCTTGTGCACCGCTCTGAGAAACGCCTGGGTTCCTGCCCTTGGGTGCTTGTACTCAGGAACAAGCATGGATCTCACACAGACAAGACCAACCTTGCTGATGTTATTCATCTTGAGGTGGTGGCTGTCCTGTGCACACACAGCATGGGGAGAGGAGGAAGGGACTCGGTATCTCCGTGTGGTCCAATTTCTCACTCAGATTTCCCAAGTGGTATCTGGAATCGTTGTCTCACAAGTACCAGCTCTTTCTAAAAGTAGACTTAAAGTGGACCACAAACAAGCATTTATTTCACAGTACTGTAGCTTCAAACTCCAAAGCTTAATTCCTTGTTAAGATCAGCATTTCTCTTCTGAGTCTTTTCCCAGTACCCACAGTTTGTTTACTCACAGGCCGAGTGCAGCAGCCTGCATCACTCACAGAATGGGCAGAATGGTTTCTGCATGTTTCTAGTCACTGTGTGATTTGGGGTGTCTTTGGTTTCAGAGGAGAAAGAAACAGCCATTAATAACTCAGTGACTAGCCTGACCAGGCGGTGGTGCAGTGGATAGAGCATCGGACTGGGACGCAGAGGACCCAGGTTCGAAACCCCAAGATCAATGGCTTGAGCGCGGGCTCATCTGGCTTGAGCACAGGCTTACCAGCTTGAGCGTAGGGTCACTGGCTTAAGAAAGGGGTCACTCACTCTGCTGTAGCCCCCCAGTCAAGGCACATATGAGAAGGCAATCAATGAATAGCTAAAGTGCTGCAACAAAGAACTGATGCTTCGCATCTCTCTCCCTTCCTGTCTGTCTGTCCCTATCTGTCCCTCTCTCCATCTCTCTCTGTCACACACACACAAAAAAGAGAACACTCAGTGACTATACAATTCTCCTCTCTGTCCTGGACTCCTTTAATAGCTAAGTTTTCAGAGTAATGTAGTGTGAGAATCACAACAGTATGTATTTTTACTGACTAAGCTGATTAAAGACATGATTTTCTGTCTTAAAGAATAGCCATGTGCTGTAGCAGTCTGCTGCTGGGCAGTTGTCCCTTGATCCCACCTCCTAGGCTGCACTGTACAGCCACATGTACCCCTCTCTCCCTGCCCTCCTGGAGGGGCTAACACCAGACCAGAACTGTGGGCATTTTTATGGAAGTCAGGGAATTTGTGATTCTGTTGCACATTTAAATGAACATGGTGGGTACACCTCTGGGATTAGCAGGCTCTCTCTCTTTCAGGGTGTGGTCGAGTTCTCCTTGTGTCTGCTGTTTGCAAAGCTGGTCAGCTATACTTTCCTCTTCTGGCTTCCTCTCTACATCACAAATGTCAGTGAGTACCTGTTGCTGGAAGCACAGAGTCAGGTTCTGTGTTATGGCTGTAATCCGATCTCCCTTTATCTGTTGGTTCCATAGACTTGGAAAGAAGAAGCATGGATGATGCATGATGGTGTGAGACACACTTTTGAATACAACATGATTAGTGGAAATGTATAGACAAAAAGGGAATTGGGCTGGGCACATTTTGTTGCCATAGTGATAGCCTTCATAGGGTTGACATGTCACATCCCGACTGGCTGCCACTTCCGTGGCACTCTTCCTCTTCTGGGGTAGCCTGCATTTAAATCTAGGCTCCATCAGACTTTGGTGGAGCCTAGATTTAGCATCATAGCAGCTGGTGAGCAGGAGCAGAGGCCCTGGGGACCTGAGATAATAAATGCTTAATAATCTGACCTAGAAATTGCTTCCTGGGGATGATCTCTAATATGAGAGAAGAGCAGACAACTTGTCTTATTTCCAGAGTCCAACAAGGCCAAAGCTATATGTTGTGACAGACATACCAGCTCAGTGGTTGTGTGCACTCCTGTACTGTGTGTGTAACCACCACAGAAAGGACAAGAAGAGGGTCCACAAGTTCTTTAAAAAAAAGATCCTTAAGTCCAGGGGCTGCAACCTCAGCTGAAAGGAGATAGGGATGGTCAGAATGGGGATGGGCAGGATGGGGGATGGGCAGGATGGGGGATGGAGGATGGAGGGTGGGGGATGGGCAGGATGGGGGATGGGCAGGATGGAGGATGGGCAGGATGGGGGATGGAGGATGGGCAGGATGGGGGATGGAGGATGGAGGATGGGCAGGATGGGGGATGGAGGATGGGCAGGATGGGGGATGGAGGATGGAGGATGGGGGATGGGCAGGATGGGGGATGGGCAGGATGGGGGATGGAGGATGGGGGATGGGCAGGATGGGGGATGGAGGATGGGCAGGATGGGGGATGGAGGATGGAGGATGGGCAGGATGGGGGATGGAGGATGGGCAGGATGGGGGATGGAGGATGGAGGATGGGGGATGGGCAGGATGGGGGATGGAGGATGGGGGATGGGCAGGATGGGGGATGGAGGATGGAGGATGGGCAGGATGGGGGATGGAGGATGGGCAGGATGGGGGATGGAGGATGGGCAGGATGGGGGATGGAGGATGGAGGGTGGGGGATGGGCAGGATGGGGGATGGGCAGGATGGAGGATGGAGGATGGGCAGGATGGAGGATGGGCAGGATGGGGGATGGAGGATGGGGGATGGGCAGGATGGGGGATGGAGGATGGAGGATGGGCAGGATGGGCAGGATGGAGGATGGGGAGGATGGGCAGGATGGGGGATGGAGGATGGGCAGGATGGGGGATGGAGGATGGGGGATGGAGGATGGGCAGGATGGGGGATGGAGGATGGGGGATGGGCAGGATGGGGGATGGAGGATGGGGGATGGAGGATGGAGGATGGGCAGGATGGAGGATGGAGGATGGAGGATGGGCAGGATGGGGGATGGAGGATGGGCAGGATGGGGGATGGAGGATGGGGGATGGGCAGGATGGGGGATGGGCAGGATGGAGGATGGAGGGTGGGGGATGGGCAGGATGGGGGATGGAGGATGGAGGATGGGCAGGATGGGGGATGGAGGATGGGCAGGATGGGGGATGGAGGATGGAGGGTGGGGGATGGGCAGGATGGGGGATGGGCAGGATGGAGGATGGGGGATGGGCAGGATGGGGGATGGAGGATGGAGAATGGGCAGGATGGGGGATGGGCAGGATGGGGGATGGAGGATGGGGGATGGGCAGGATGGGGGATGGAGGATGGGCAGGATGGAGGATGGGCAGGATGGGGGATGGAGGATGGAGGATGGGCAGGATGGAGGATGGGCAGGATGGGGGATGGAGGATGGAGGATGGGGGATGGGCAGGATGGGGGATGGAGGATGGAGGATGGGGGATGGAGGATGGGGGATGGGCAGGATGGGGGATGGAGGATGGAGGATGGGCAGGATGGGGGATGGAGGATGGGCAGGATGGGGGATGGAGGATGGAGGATGGAGGATGGGCAGGATGGAGGATGGGCATGATGGGGGATGGAGGATGGGGGATGGGCAGGATGGGGGATGGAGGATGGAGGATGGGCAGGATGGGGGATGGAGGATGGAGGATGGGCAGGATGGAGGATGGGCAGGATGGAGGATGGGGGATGGAGGATGGAGGATGGGTAGGATGGGGGATGGAGGATGGAGGATGGGCAGGATGGAGGATGGGGGATGGAGGATGGAGGATGGGTAGGATGGGGGATGGAGGATGGAGGATGGGCAGGATGGAGGATGGGCAGGATGGGGGATGGGGGATGGAGGATGGGCAGGATGGGGGATGGAGGATGGGGGATGGAGGATGGGGGATGGAGGATGGAGGATGGGCAGGATGGGGGATGGAGGATGGAGGATGGGCAGGATGGAGGATGGAGGATGGGCAGGATGGGGGATGGAGGATGGGGGATGGAGGATGGGGGATGGAGGATGGAGGATGGGCAGGATGGAGGATGGGCAGGATGGGGGATGGAGGATGGGCAGGATGGGGGATGGAGGATGGAGGATGGGCAGGATAGGGGATGGTCAAGGAGGGCTCCAAGTTTCTGGGTGTCCCTCTGAGACAGGGGCTCCGGTGAATGTGACAAAGAGGAGAAATCTGGGATGCGGGTTTGCAGAATACAGATGCCGTGTTCCCAGCAGCATCTTAAGGACAAGCTGAGATGGACAGGAGCCTGCGGCAACAGGGCTGAATTTCATGCAGATAAAAGTTGAGGAGACAGCAAGAGGACGGGCATGGTAGCAGGGACTGGGTCTGTGAGAGGGCAGGGAGTGAGGACAGGAAAGAGCTCCGGGGTTACTTCTCTCTCTAGCAGCGCCACTTCTGTCCTGTGCTGCAAGGAATTCTGGCAACACTGAACCAAAGTGGGGGGAGAGTTACTAATTAGACTCAACAGGACCAGTCCTCATTTGGGGGGTTAACAGTGTTTAGTTTTCATCTTCTGTGGGTCTGCCCATGTGGCGGACAGCTAGTTTTATTTGAATCTGGAGTTAACTAGTTGCTTCTTGCTTATGAAACTAAAGGATGTTGTGTGAGGCTCTTCCTCACAGTGACACTGTCATTTTAACAGATCACCTGGATGCTAAGAAGGCAGGGGAGCTGTCCACCTTGTTTGACGTGGGTGGGATCTTTGGTGAGTTCATCAGTCCATCACCACCTGCTCTACTGCCATAAAAACAACAGCATATAGCCTGACCTGTGGTGGCGCAGTGGATAAAGCGTCGACCTGGAAATGCTGAGGTCGCCGGTTCGAAACCCTGGGCTTGCCTAGTCAAGGCACATATGGGAGTTGATGCTTCCAGCTCCTCCCCCCTGTCTCTCTCTCCTCTCTCTCTCTGTCTTTCTCTCCCTCTCTCTCTTCTCTCTAAAATGAATAAATAAAATTAAAAAAAATAAAAAAAATAAAAAAAAAACAACAACAGCACATAAACACCTGGGATCTCTTAGAATTGACTTATTATTGAAAGGAAAATGTGTCCCCTAAGATGTATCACCTGAGTGTGCGTATCCCCTCCTGCATCCTGGGCCCCGACTTTGAACGTGAACTAGCGCTTTGTCAGAAACAGGTGCACGTGATAGGCAACAGACTGATGTTAGTACCCTTTGGGCCAGCCTAAAACCAGACCCCAAGACTCCTTCATTGTCTCACTTGGAGGTGTCCTTCGGGTCACTCATGTCTGACCACAAGTCCATAGGCCTGTATGGGTCAGGCATTGCCTAGGCAGCTTCCTGCTATTGGGGAGTGAAAGGGGACTTGGGAAAGGACGTCATTGTCTTCTTGCTGCTGTAACTATATTCTGCCTTCTCTCTATGGGCCCTGCCCAGGGAGGTAAGCACCTCAGGACCCACCCCTCTGCATTATAGGTGGGATCCTGGCAGGTGTCATCTCAGACCGACTGGAGAAGAGGGCCTCCACCTGTGGACTGATGCTGCTGCTCGCAGCCCCCACGGTGAGCCTGACCCCTACCTCTGCCTCGGGGAACAGCCACCCTCTGTCTTCCCCACCAGCAAACATTCTCCTGCCTGGACAAGGCTCTCTCCATTCGTGGCTCTTGGTTTCTGTGTACTGCCCATCACCTCAGAACCTTCCTCAGCAAACCCTGTGGGCCTGCAAAGCCTCAGCTTTCCTAGCCCCGCCTTGGCCCGGCTTCCCCCACCCCACTGCACATCAGGGCCCTCCCTGCTCCCTCCCCCAAGATTCCCACTGATTCTTCAGGATCCCTGAAGCCATCCCAATCTTCCTGTCAGTGCTGACTCCAGCCAGACATTCACACGGGGTTGTACTGCTCTTTAAGTATTCAGTAGTGCATGACTTTGGGCAAGTGACTTTCCCTCTCTGTGACTCAGTTCTTTATCTACAAAATAAGAATGATGGTAGCAGCACCTCACATTACCAATGTGAGGATTAAATGAAAGATATCATTACTGTTTTTATAATAATATTACATATAATATTATTATTTATCCACTTACATTGTGGTTATTTGGCCGTGTGCTACACCACTGGGTTGTGATTGTCCCCAGAACAAGGTCTAATTTTCACTCACTTTGAGGTAGTGGATACAGCCCAACACAGACACTCAAAAGAATCTTTACTGAGGAAGTGACTGCCTGTGGCCCCCATGCCTCGGGGCTCCCTCTTCCCTGTGCAGCTGTTGGGGCCAACAGCCTGAGGGGGAACCAGTTAGACTCAGGGAGAACTACCCCAATTCAGTCCTTCTGCCCCAGGAGCTCAGAGTGGGAGGCACCGCAGGGTCCCCGCACTCAGCAAGCGCCTTCAGGACCCGGGTATCTGGGACAAGACCAGTGGCTTCTGTGCCGGGCACTCCACAGACGCCTGTCTCCAGCCTAGGAAGCACAGTGTTGTTCTGTATTAGGACCGTGCCCTCTCTGGTTGGCTGCCTGAGAATCACCTGCCTGGCTATTCGTTAGCACAGATTCCTGGGCAACCTTTCAGCTAATGGTAGCAAACCACTGCTGTTACCCCGTTTTCACTGTTCACAGCTCTACATATTCTCCACCATCAGCAAGATGGGCCTGGAAGCCACCGTAGGTGAGTCCACAGGCCTTCCTTTTCTCTCACACACAGTTCTTGACCACAACACTTGGTGAAATGAAATGAAAAATTAACAAAGGAGCATTTGAGTGGTGTAACGAGCCTGTGGTGTGGCTAACACAGTCCCCATGTCCCTCTTTGAGTGGGGCTGTCGGAGAGGCCCATGAGGACACCTGTTCCCAGGCACAAGGCCTGACCGTCTACACATTTGAAAGGTAGTGTGGGATGGTGTAGGCCACCTGGCCTGGGGCAGTGACAGGCCTTGGGTGCCCAGTGGCAAGGAGCCACTCACAGAAGCCAGATGTCATCCGGGAGATAGCAGGCTGCACCCTGGCAGGTGAGAGCAAGCAGGAACAGGGCAGGACAGGTTCACAGCCCATCTTCCCGGCTGGCTCCTGTCAGCCACCATTCTGGAAACAGTTGTGTAACCTTGGAGGACTGTTTTTAACTTCCCACACTATTAATGTATGGCTCTAACACTTAGAAATACTGATTCCATCCTAACAAGCCGGCAGTGGGACTGGAAGGGGTGGCGGCTGTGTGTGATTCCAGTTACCCAGAGGTAGGTTGCTGATGGGCAGGTATCACCAAGTTTCCTGCTACCCCTGGGCCCAAAAGCTTCTGCACAGAGGAATGTGAACTAGAAGGTTGGTTTAGGAGAGTAACTGCCTTTCGGAAGTAGGCAGTGTCGTCCTGCCTCAGGGACCTCTGCTGAGCTGCAGCTGGGTTCCCTTGGGGGCTGCCTTCAGCACTGCGGGTGCAGAAAGGAAGTCCCTTCGGCTGCAGATAAGGCTGTGGCTGGTGGTAGACAACACAGACGACAGGGAGCACTTGCTGCCCCAGGTCCTATGTGTACTTGGTGCACTGGGTCCTCACCCCCCTCACTGCGTCAGCAGCTGCTGTCCATTGAGGAGGAGGAGGAATGGAGTTCCAGGTCCGAACCCAGCCTGACTCTTGACAAAGCATGGCTGACTTACAAGACACGACTCAAGTATAAAAGAGGACATTCATGATGATAGCCCTGGCAGTTACCCCTCAGGATGTGAGCCAAGACCCCTTCCTCACATCAGGGTGCCTACCTAGGGGGTTGCTGAGACCATGGGGCTTCTCCCGGGTACCTGTCCTGCTCACTGACTACTCTGGTTTCTGCTTCCTATAGCCATGCTGCTCCTCAGCGGGGTGCTGGTCAGCGGGCCATACGCACTCATCACCACCGCTGTCTCCGCCGACCTGGTGAGTGGCCACGCCTCTCAGAGCAGAGTGTGGTTGGGGGCAAGTGCTGGCCATGGTGGTCACCCCCTCTCTATTCATGACAATGATGGTCTCTAGTAGTACGATGGTGTATTTGTAGGAGCACCTTTTTTTAAAAAAAGATGACCAGTATCCTTTTAAGAGTTTTCTAAGCAAATAAGGGGAGATGGTAGCCCCCATTCTATAGACGAGGGGGCTGAGGTGAGATGGAGGACTCATCTGAGGCCAGGGGTCTGGCTCGCCCCCCTGTGCTGCCTTTGCAGTCCCCAGGAGCTTGTGTCCCTGCACTCCAGAGCCTGCCTTGTGGCAGTGAGGTCAGCTCCTCCCCTGTGGCCAGCCCAGCTGGGTGCCCACTCTGTGTCCCAGCCTCTGCTCCTGTGGGGACTGCAGATGAGCCAGACAGGGCCCTCACCCTGGGAGGACACATTCCAGAAAGGAAGCTGCTGTGGTAAAGAAATAGTTACTGTGAAAGATGGTGAATGTCAGCGCCAAGCTGGCAGGAACCACCCATGGCCTCAGGGTCCACAGGAACTACTATCCCTTCTTCCTGGAAGAGGGGGTGCTGACAAAGGGACAGGTGACTTCTGATCACAGAGACCCCAGGTCAACTCCAGGGGAGGCAGGCCATTCTCACTTACCCAACACAAAGGACAAATATGTCACACAGTAGTCACATGCAGACCCCTGAAGGGAGCGGCACAAAACCCCTTTTAATAAATAGTTCCCATGTATAAATGGGGAGGGGAGGCATCTTTCATACAGAAGAATTTATGTAGACACTTTGCACCCCAGGAGGAAGCGAACCCCCATTCCTTAGGTGTAGGCTGTGTATACCCCTCTCCTTCCACAGAGCACAGTGTGGGAGAGGGGAGAGTGATGTGGCTCAAAGACACAGATAGACCCAACCTCTGCTGGGTGGTCAAAGTCAATGCCAACAGTAATAAGTCATGTTGATGCATGTGCCCTCTTTAGTTTTCCTCCCAAAACTCATACCCCATATAATTGTGAGGAATAACTTCAGACCAATCCCAGTAGAAGGCCATTGTACTCCTCCAAACTGTCAAGGTCTGTGGGAGACTGCAAGTTGGCAAAGCCCTTGCAGTTTGAGGCTCAGCTAAAGGCTAAGTTCTCCTCCCCACACCTCCATATTGGCTATGAAGCTGAGTATTTGCACTCATCCCAACCCCCTGCCTCACTTGCTTAGTGAAGTTGCTAAAGGCTAGCTTTTTCTCCACACATGCATGTTAGCTGTGATGCTGGATTGTTTCTACTTGTCCTATCCCCGTCCCTCAGAGAGACTGGAGGCTGTTTTCTTTTTATTCTTTGTTTTGTGAAGATTAAGATGTTATGCAGGTTGGAGGGTTTCTGCACTTGGGAGAATTCTTGTGTTGCCTTGGAAATGTGACTTTGTTTTAATAATCTCTTTGATTTGCTAATGACTTCACTTTGCCCTATAAATAAAGGGGTAGGGGGATGGAGACTCACCTTTTGCAAGCTACTTTTTGCATTGCAAAGAGTCCTCCCAAGAGGACTTTTTGCTCTTTGAGCTTATTTTCTTAATTTCGCACAGTTCCCACTCAGGACCTGGAATTACTAGCCATGCTGGTCCGCAGCAAAGGTCAATAGAAACGAGAGCGGTCCCAGAACCTGTCACAGCCGAGAAGAGCCTGAGGAAACACAATGACTAAATGCCATACGATTTCCCAGATGGGATCCTGGGACAGAAAGAGATTAAATTAAACATTAGATAAAAAACCAATTATAGCCCTGGCCAGTTGGCTCAGTGGTAGAGCATTGGCCTGGATTGCAGGAGTCCCAGGTTCGATTCCCGGCCAGGGCACACAGGAGAAGTGCCCATCTGCTTCTCCACCCCTCCCCCTCTCCTTCCTCTCTGTCTCTCTCTTCCCCTCCCGCAGCCGAGGCTCCATTGGAGCAAAGATGGCCCGGGCGCTGGGGATGGCTCCTTGGCCTCTGCCCCAGGTGCTAGAGTGGCTCTGGTCGCAGCAGAGCAATGCCCCGGAGGGGCAGAGTATCGCCCTTTGGTGGGCAGAGCGTTGCCCCCTGGTGGGCATGCCGGGTGGATCCCGGTCGGGCGCATGCGGGAGTCTGTCTGACTGTCTCTCCCCGTTTCCAACTTCAGAAAAATACAAAAAAAAAAAAACAACAAACCCAATTATATCCAAATAAAGTGTAGGTGTTAGCTACTAATGCATCAATATTGGGTGGTTAATTATAACCAATGTAGCATAGCGATGTGAGATGCTAACACGGAAAGTGGGAGCAGGGCACACAGCAACTCTGCATACTGTATTTGCAAATCTTCTGTGAGTCTAGGACTATTCTTACATTGAGAAGTCACCTAAAACAAAAGCAGTTCCCCAAAAGTTTGTGCTCACAGTCAGGGTGCCTGTGCTTCTCAGCCACCTAGTGTGGCAATTCTGTTCAGAAGCCACAGCAAGCCCATTCTCCTGCAGTCCTCGTCTCTGCCCCTAGGGCCACAGCCAGGTTCCTGCCTGACACTCATCCCCCAGCAAGCAAGCGGCAGCTCTCAGTGCTATCCTGTCCTCAGCACAGTGGGAGCACCAGAGGCCCTGAGCCCACAGTCAGAGTAGAGAGGCACTGTGAGCTGGGCTTTCCTCATTCTCATCTTTGTCTGCACCAAATTGCTGACCTGCAGCACCAGGCCCACCATTGTGTTGAGAGAGTGCTTCTCAGATTGCCTTTATGAAGCATGCACATGTTCCTGTCTGCATGAGCACAGAAAATTTCAGAGGGTCTACATCAGACCCATACCAGAGGTCTGCCCTGTGAGATCAGAAGGCAGAGAATGGACCCTCACTTCCTTTCTAGACTCCAAAAAGTGTGGATTGTCAGTGATGATCACTGTGCGTGTATACTGTATTTAATACACACATGTACACGTGGATGATGATCACTGTGCGTGTATACTTTATTTAATACACACATGTGAACATGGGTGATAATCACTGTGTGTGTATGCTTTTTTTAATACACACATGTACACGTGGGTGATGATCACTGTGCGTGTATACTTTTTTTAATACATGTACACGTACACATTCATTTATTTGTATAAGCTTTGATTTATTTTTGTAGCTTAGGTTGCTAAGCATGTTTCCTGACTTATTTCTTTCCTTTTATTGTCCTCAGTTTGTGATTTTTTTTCCTCCAACTTTGTATGGGTAGCTTTTCGCAAACCAGAGTTCCTGCTGGTTTGTCATTTAGGACTTGTGTCCCCTATGTTGGTCTCTTAGTTCCTACCTTCTTCTTCATTCTCCCTGGCATTTGTCATTAATCAGGTTGACTTTTAGATAGTGCAGAGCCATGTGACACATGTCACAGGAAGTCCCAGAAGAAACGTAGAGGTGGATACTAATGCTCTCATGGCTTAGGGACAGGACATGTCCTTTATCTTTTTATCTTCGCCATTGGTTCGTGTGGTACCTTGGTGAAGACAATTATTGTGCTGAATGTTTGTTTGTTTGTTTGTTTGGAGAGAATTCTAAGATTTCTTTAAACTAGACTATGCTAGAACAAGTATTTCTGATGATTTTTGACTATTAAAATCCCCTGAAATTTTGCCTACCTTTCCGAGGTAAGTTTGGGTGGGGATAGACTTTATTTCCTGATGGAAAAGAGCCCATGTTCTGAATTGCTCTGCAGTCACTTGTATAGACCGTCATGCAGAAAGCGTAGGCTTACTTCTCCCTCTGATGCTACTGGAGCATGTTTCACACTTGATTTTTTCTCTCTTTAGGGGACTCATAAAAGTCTGAAAGGAAACTCCCATGCCCTCGCCACCGTGACCGCCATCATCGACGGAACCGGGTCTGTAGGTACATGGATATTTTTAGCTCTAAAAGTTAATTGTGGTCACAGGGGAACCTCGCTGTCACGTCCTAATTAACAAATCCCACAATTCCATTTGCTTTGGTAATATTGGGATCAACTGGCCTTCTTAAGATATGAGCGGATCAAAAGTGCCTGCAAACCCAGGGGATGTGGGCATGTGAAACTGTCTAGTCTCTTTGATCGGATGGTTCCAGAGACAATATGGGCATGTGGCTGGTTAGAACTAGTGCTCATCAGTTTGAAAGAAGCCAGGTTTTCATCAAAGCCATCAGCTGTTCATCACTGTCATCTCCAGGACAGAATCTTATTTAAATGTAAATGACAGGAAAACTAATGGGTCCCAAGGCACACCAGGTTCTGAGTTCTAGCAGCCTTCTTGAGGGTCTGTGAGAGAATTCAGGACCATATTCTGAAGGACAGAAAGGCGGCAAAATGACACCCACCCTCAGAGAAGGGCAGGTGGGAACTGGTAACCTCCCAGCCTGTTCTTAACAGCCAGTCAGAGGCTGGCGGCAGTGGACAATGTCCTTGAACTTTCTCGAGCTTCCTGGACCCTGTGACCGCTCCCTGCTGTAGCTCCTGGAGCCACCTCTGCGGTCCTCTGACTCCTTGTTGTTCAGAATTTCAGGTTCAAGCTTCTGTTATTCCCTAAAGTCATAGCAGCCCAGTTTTTGTCCTCATGTTTGGTTTCTTCATTTTGCTGGATCTAGGGGTGACTTTGAATTGCTGGATGGTGTTAGTGATCACTTCTCTGATGTTTGTTTTAAAGTGAGGCCATTCCCTTTTGGGGTACCTCTTGGGGCATACAGGCACGTCTAGGAAAAGGAAGGTGGGTGCTCTGCCCCATGGTGTCTGTGGGCAGCATGACTCCCCTGCGTGGAGCAAGCCTGCTGTTCTCCCAGCTCACATACCCCACGGGAAACTTCCCGCAGCTGGAAGAAAGGCTCAGTCAGAAGCCAGGACTCCTGGGCCAAGCTCCATTCTAATGAACAGGGACTATGCACTGTGCCTCCTGTCCGCATAGGCCTTTGTGAGTCAGTCCAGCTCCCACTGTAAAACCTGTTGTTAGAGCTGATTGGAGCTCTGCTAACAGCACTGATTGCTGTTTAGAAAGCAAAAGATGGGGGTTCAAAAAGAAGGGACGAATGGATTAGGTGAAAAACAGTTTTCTTGATATTCTCAAAGAAAGAGGGAAGCAGAAGTACCTGGCTGAGGGGGGATCGCTACCTTTGTTACGGGGCTGCTCTGAGCTGCATGGGAAAAACCAAAGCACAACTCAGACTGCCTTTACCCCACAGAGGACGACAGAGCCCACCTGGGCCATGTCTGACCCCTTCACTGACCTGCAGTACTTGCTGATGTGATGGGCTGCCATACCCACCCTCAGAGGTCTGGCAGGGACCCAGACTTCCAGGCTCTGCCAGCACCAGTGCACAGGACCTGTGGAAACAGTCTCCATGGAAACAGCACACGCTTGTTCACCACTGCATCTCCATCACTATTTCTCTCCACAAGTGCTACCCAACTAGACAGAGCAGAGAAAGGCTTAAGGGGAAATGCACACTATTCAGCAAAAAACCCCGCTCACTAGAGAGTTTTATTAAATGTTGTAAATACTGATTTTGATGGAGGCAATAATTAATTGATCGTAACTGAGCCTATGCCTTATCCCGATCCACAGAGCCACGTGGCCTTAATGACACCAGTTTACCTGTTCTGTGCATTCAGTACGTAGACTTGCATCCCCACAGAAACAGATCTTGTCACTTCTATGTGTTTTTATGCAGAGCAATTAAGTAGAGCCCTAAATTTGTTCAAGTTAATTTTTATTTTATCAAAGTAAAACATATAACTTTAGAAGCCAGATAGGCTGACACACTTGTTGTTATGCAAATGAAAGTTCCCCTTCTCCAAGTCCACTCGGCCCCTTTTTAGAAGCAGTCACTTTCTACTGTCCCTCCTGAGCTTCTTGCATTCCTGTGTTTCTTGATTCATCCGTTGTTGACATTGCTGAGCCCAGAGCCTCTGCTGCAAATTCTCCAAAGATTAAGTTGCTGTTCTCCTTCCTGGGGTGGGGGGTGCATTGAAGAGGAGACTGTGCTTTATACAAGATCTCAGCCAACTCTTTTTTTCCTCCCCTGCCTCCCACCCTCCCCCACTCCCCTGACTCCTATGAGCAGGGGGTTCCCTGGCCAACTTCTTCTAGAGCAAGAAAATTGGCACCTATGTCTGTTGTCATGTCCTTTAAATTCCATCCTTGAGACAGTGCCTTCTCTCATCTGCCCTTCTCTTTGTGGGTTTATAATTTTTAAATTCAATTGTGGTTCATTTTGTGGTGTTTCGGAAGTATAGAACAATCCACTATGCTCACTTGAAAGTTCTTCTGAGATTTAAAAAAATGCACAGTCTCTTCTCAGGTGATAAAAGTAGTAAGTACTCCTTGTAAGCACTTGACAGAATATCAGTACGTAGAAGTAATATAGTGGGAAAGAGCCTAGTCACTCACCTGATCTCCGAGATTAAACCTCTCAGTTCATGGCCTGGTATGAATGCTTCATACTCCTCCCGTGCCAAACAGTACACCATCCACACACATATCGCAACTCAGTCCAATCTCCTGCACAGTGACTCACCAGACTGTGGCGACAGACATTCTTACCCAGGTATCTTTGGGCATTTTGAGAAATATTGGCTTTCTTTTGTTTTAATAGTTTTTTTTTGTAATTTTTGTGTCATAATTTCACACTTAAGAAAAGTTGCTAACAAGGACAAAGAATTCACACTAGGTTTGCCTTTTCCTCTCCCCCTCTCTCACACACACATTTATCACACACACATACATTTATCTCACACACATACACACACATGTACAGATGTCACTACATATACATATTTTTTCTGAACCACCTAAGAGTCGGTTGCAGACATGCTGCCCCTTTACCAGCCACTGTGCAGTCGGTGTGTACTCCGCAAACACAAGGGACTCCCTGGCGTAACCACACTCAATTAGCAGAGTCAGGAAATTAACACTGACACAGTATTAGTATCTACAAACCTCACTCAACGCTTCTCCAAATACAAACATTTTTATAGCATTCAATTCAGATTTTTATATGATAAAATTTTTAAATGGGATTATTGGATCAAAAGAATGAACATTTTATTTTTTTATTTAGAAATTAAATTTAATGAGATGACATTGGTCCATAGGAACACATAGGTTTCCAGAAAACATCTCTGTAACATTTGAACTGTTGATTGCGTGTGTGCCCATCACCCAAAGTCAAATCATTTCTCATCACCATATATTTGTCCCTCTTTACTCCCTCCCCCACCTCCAAATTAACATTTTACTGTCAATACACATTTTAGATTTGCCTCTAGAAAAAGGTTGTGCCAATCACACCCTCAGTGGTACCGAATTTAGTTAAGCTTTGTACCCCTCACATGTGCCCACCTGCCTCATTTCAGGAGCGGCCCTAGGCCCTTTGCTGGCGGGGCTCATCTCCCCGTCCGGGTGGAACAACGTGTTCTATATGCTGATGTTTGCAGATGCTTGTGCCTTACTGGTAAGTCATCTGGTGCTTCCTTTGAGCAGCCTTTCACATGTGTCCGTAATGTCAGCTGAACTCTGGTGACACCTTTCCTGTGGGCTTCCGCAGCTCTCAGGAACATTGGGCCTGTGACATAGCCCAACTTCTCTAAATGCTCACAGTCCCAGACCCTTTCTCTTTCTGGTGTAAACAAAGGTTAGAAGCAGAAGCAGGTCAGTCTGTCGTTGGTGCTATAGGCAGGATGGCGGAGACGGGTCCTGGCCCTGTCACCTGGCAGGCCTGGGAGACTGACTGCCCATGGTGTGTGGCCAAACCAGGTGGCCAGGCTGTCACACCCATGGGCTGACTCTTCGCAGTTCATGCCAATAGAACTACCGGGTCTCTCCCCTTCCCCCATCGAGAATTGTTTACATGGACCAGAACTTTCATCATATTTCAAAAGATCTTTGTCCTTCAGAATTGTTACCACTGTTTATAGCTTATCCCATACCCACACATAAGAAGTATTTTCTTGTGTTTCTTTCTCAATGATCTGCTTTTTATAATCATAGGCTTCTTCCTACTAATACTTTCCACATTTGGGACTTAGTAGAATTAATGTTGACAAGAGACCAGCTCAAACTCAGTGGGCTATGCTAGCTGTTGGAGGTCAAGTTTCAAATTCACTGTGATCAATTTATCAACCCAAATGTTATTGCTGCCAGTACTGTTTTGGCATCAACATGTTCCCACCCACCGCCTCTACCACTGTAATTGTATGAACACTGCCCTGGATCAAACAAAGTAGCCAACTTTTTCTCTTCTGTAAGAAAAATACCTCTCCTCTCTAGTCTGAACTCCTATCACACATACAGGGGACTTCTAAGCTCCTCCTTGAACTTTTCTTTTTTAAAATATTTATTGATTTTAGAGAGAGAAGTGAGAGAAAGGCAGGAATCATCAATTCCTATATGTGCCTTGACCAGGCAAGCCCAGGATTTCAAACCTGCGACCTCAGCTTTCCAGGTCCATGCTTTATCCATTGCGTCACTACGCATCAAGCTCTTCCTTGAACTTTTAAGTATCTAAGGAAACAAATGTTTCTACCTTCAAGAGTTCTGACTGAGCTTGGTCCTGCACAGCTGCATGTGTTTCACGGTGTCCCTCAAAACACTCCTCCAGCGTCCACACTGCCTTAACCTCCTGGCGCAGGGTCCTCCATAGGACATCCCTCAGGAACTTGTATCAAAGCCCCAGAGCACTGCCCACCATGGAGGGTGGTAAACTTTTCTGGGGATCTGGTGTCACACTTGGGGAAAGAAGAGAGAAACACAAAGAAAGCCAGTTAATTTGTGGCAGTTAGTCTGGACTTACAAACTGGCTCTGAGTCCTTTTAGCAAGAAAAGGGCTATGAAAGAAAAGAGTACAACCAAGGCAGACGAGACAGCCAAAGCAGCTTGCTCCGGGTCCTGGTGGGGCATGGCTGTTCCAAGGATGACTTCTTCAGCCTCCCAGTGCCCATGGCTGGTGAGTGCTCACCTGGCTTTCAGTCATCTGGGCAGCTTTCCAGTCCTCCCCCTCTGTCACCATGCTTGTGGGTCACCTTGTCTTTATTTTCTTTTTCCAATTCAGACATTTTATGATTGGACTCATTTCCTTTAAACATCACTTGCACTCGGAGGTCAGTCAGACTAAAATTTGTCCTGACAGCCTAATTTCCAGGAGCACGTCCTCCATAGCGATTCACAGGACTTTGTAAACAACAGCCCTGCCTGGAGACAGGCCTCAGACTGGCTGTGCAGGTGGGGACTCCCGCTGCTCCACTTGGGCCTTGATGTCCTTTATGTTCTGAAGATGTGTCCATGGGGCAGACCCCCTGTCTTTGCTCAGAGAGCTGCAGACAGCGGCCGCTGTGGGGGCAGGACTGGCTCTCCTCCAACAGTCAGCCTTGCTCTTGTCTTTGTTTTGGGTGCAGTTCCTGATCCGCCTCATACACAAGGAGCTGAGCTGCCTGGGGTCGGCGGCAGGGGACCAAGCTCTGTAAGTCCTCCAGGGGGCCCCTTCTACCTGTTATTAAAGCGCAGCTCCAGAATATCACTCTGGCTTATCTGCCTCCCACACCTGGCTGATCCTAAAAGAAGAAAGACAACCCAGGGGCTTCCCTTCCATCGCACATCTCTAATGACTGCCTGGCATGGATGTGACTCTGGTCATCTCTCAGAATCTGAGTGAAAGCCTGGGAGGGAAATTGCCTCCGTTGCTCACTGTGAGCTTGGCTTTCTCACACAGGTGGCAGCCACAGAGCTCAGCCTGGCTGCCTACCCCCTTCCTGCCGCCCTCTCCCTCTGCCCCCAAAGGCTGTGGGGTGGAGGAGGAGCTGGGCAGGAAGACCGGGCAGAGGGGAGGGAAGCTGGCTCTCCGAAAGGCTTGTGCATGGGCAGCAGGTCAGCATCTTTCCTCTGGCCACTGCTGTTTGTGTCACTGACTGCTATGTTATCCCTTGTTTCAGGTTTAAGGAACACTGACTGTGCAGTTCTGCAGAGGGAGGCTGGCCCCATCCTTTACAAACTGTCTTTCAAGGAAAAGTTCAAATAAAGGATCCTGTGTTGAAAAAAATGACTTACTTGCCTTTGCACATACACCTGGAAAAGACACAAAAGCCACTTTGAGAATTTCTGCTGCTACTTTAGACAAGCCGTGGCGCTCGGGACAGCAGTAGGAAGTGCAGTTTCCACGGCTGAGCCCGGTTCAGGGAGTGCACGCCTGGCAGGGTGCTGGGCAGCCGCTCTACTGCCACATCTGGGTGACCCAGGTTGTTGTGAGGTGCTTGGGTGCCCCTGTCTCTCAGGTATTTCTGCATAGAATGCTAGAATGGGTGAGTACTGTACCAGCAGCGACTCCGATGTCACCAGAACGGGCCGTGTGGAAGACAGTCGCAGTATGGCAGCACAAGGGAGAAGGCAACCAGCAAAGAACCCAACTCCCAAAGGACAAGAACCTGGCAGCTGTATCAAAAACAGGGACGGGACCTACAACCTTCACATCACCCAAAGTCTCTGGCACTTCCCTCTGCGCACACCAGAAAACCACAGTGAGAGGTGAGCGGCGGGGAAGTCGGCTAAGTCTGCATGGTCAGAGGCACTGGCAATGCCCCCGGAGCACCCCGGAGACTTCTGTCATCCCAGCTCCACAAGCCATGATGCAGCTGGCCCTCCACGGGGTCCTGGGGAAGACACAGCACAAGCCGGAAAGGAGGCGCTGCTGGTGGACGGGTCCCCGGTGTAGAATTTGCTTCACTCCACTGCCCACACCTGGCACTGACCTTAGCTGCATGGCCCGGAGTGGATTTATTTATTTAGAACGTGTACTGTGTTCTACAAGCTTAGCGACGTACATGGCATTTGTTATTTATTAAGACAGACTGATTGTTTCCCCTGGCCACTGTTTTCTCGGTTGTTGACTAGCAAAATCCTTATCTGCCCTTTAAAATAAAATGTGTTTAAAAAAAAAAAAACTCCATCAGAATGTTGATTGTTCCTGCTCACATTTCCATTATTTTAGAAAAAGGAAACTTTCAAATAAAACTGTGTGTTCTCGGTTTCCACAAGCGGAGACCATTTCCAGCAGTGGAGGACCACCCTGCTGGAGAGTAGACCCCTGTTTGCACAGAGTCCAAGCCCCCAAACACTGGATGTTTTGTAAGTCAGGCTATTTAAGGCATATCCCAAGATTGGCCCTTGACTGAGAAATGTCACACACAGGGGAGGAGCACAGCTGCACTTGAAATTGCACAGTGAAGTGCAATTTCTGAACTTTCTCAGACAGAGGCATCTTCTAAGTTCACAGGTTTATAATAACACAGGTTTTCTCAGGCAGATGCTGTGTGAGGACACTCCCTGCACATTCAGAGGATGCTGCCCCTTCACAGCGGGAGGGGCAGTCTTCGGAGCATGGTCAAGGTCACTGCTGTCATTAGGGCCAAAGGAGAGCGGGATAAGGTTAATGGTCTTCTGAATGGCAGATGTCTTCTTAAGCAGGTTGGCTTTTTTTTTTTTTTTTTTTTTTTGAAAGAGTAAGTTACTGACACATCTACTGAAACTAAGTTTCCATAAACACTAAGTGCATTATATACAGTTTCTTACACAGTTCACTCAGCTCAGGGGTTTCTCTTTTCCCTCCTGTGTTTTGTCTTCCACCTCCGCTCACGTGCCCAGCAGCTTCTGTTCCTGGATCCCTGTCCCTGGCTTTCAGCTGCTCCACCCTGCTGAGCCCCCAGGGGTCTCAGTGGCTGTGCTAGTCTGTGCCCCTGCCTTCTGCAGCCCCCTCCTCACCACACAGCCTCTGTGTTTTTTGGTGTCCACTTTTGAACTAACCTGAATAAACCAAGGGAGGGGTGAGGCAAATACACGGGCCATTGAGTAATGCACTGAGAATTCTTTCCAGTTCTCTCTGACCATCAAATGCCCAGGTCAGGTTTGAAGTAGGCCTACTTCATTTCTATCCCTTCCTGGAAGAATAGCCACCATCCGTGGTTTGGCAACAGGCAGCTTGAAGTCGGGGTTGTTGTCCCAGCTCAGGGACTAAAGTGTTGAAGACAGCCTTCCATGACCACTGAGGAAGACTTTAGAAAGAGTCAGCCCTTTTTGAAAATGAGGAGGACCCACAGCTATCTTTTAAAGCAGTTTAGCTGAAACACATTCCCAGCCCGTGACTGGGGAGATTTCATCAGGACTTTCAAGGGGGAAACATGTATGATTTCAATATAAAAATACTTCACGTTATCCAGGGCAGTAGCTGAGAAGCCTCCAGTATGCAGACAGCTGGAAAGGATGCAGCCCTTGCTTGCATTCATATGGAAATGAAACTTCCTCATGAATTTGTATGTCCCTGAGATTTCCCTATTCAAATCCACACAAAGTGCCAGGATGATTGAAATGCAAGCCGGTGAAGGGGCAGTGAAAGGGCCCAGGGTGGGGCCACAGCCCTCCAGTGACAAAGGAAAGAAACATTGTCCATAAGAAAGTAGCAGAACAATAAGCACCCTCCAAGTCACAAACCAGAACCACTCTTTCAATCACCAGCTGTAATGTCTAATGAAGAATTAATATACAGAAAAAAATGAACTTAAAACATACACACACAAGTCCTATTTTTTTTTCTTAGATTCCACAGACGTTAAACCATTCTGCCAGGTTACTATGGAAGCTGGTAAATGCGCGCTTGAGTGTCTGCTTAGCTGATCATAAGTGGTGGCAGTGCTCAGACTGGCCCACGAACCACACTTGGTCTGGGAGAAACGGCAAAGGGAGGAGCCGTCTGGCCATGCAGCTGGGGGGTTGCTGCAGGGAGGGTGGCTTGGAGGCTGGCCGTGGGTATGCAGGAGCTGCTGTGAATGGCTCACACAGTGTGTCACGTGGACTGTCTCCAAGGAGCCTCGGCAGCCTGACTTTTAGGGCGCCCATGGGCTTGCCGAGCTGGCACGCAGGCGGCTCCCGTACATGCTGGCTGAGCCGCAGGCTTGTTTCTCCAGCAAGGGCCCTGTGCCAAATGGAAATGTGGGCTCCTCGTTCAGAAAGCAGGAGAAAGTGCTGTTCAAGGTACTGAAATACAAAGTGTTTTTGCTGCCTGCTGATGTAGGAGGTGGTAGGAGGAAGGGTCAGGGAAGGGTGGAGGTCACGGCTCCAGCCCCCAAGCACCCGCTTTGCTGTCCCATCAGCTTCACAAATGACAAATGCAGGATGACACTAATCAGAATTTCACATGGCAATTGCAGAGCATTCAGCTCTAAGCTCGGGGCCCTTCTGAGTGCAGGATCCAGGGTGACGGCACGTCATGTGCCCATGATGCTGCTCCTGCTGGCTCAGACTTAAATGGGAACCATGAGCCAGACTGAGTTGGGTTGGTCCTAACAGCCACCAGAGCCAGGAGGCAGGGGCGGATTCACGTGGTCATCCTCCCCAAGTGGGCTCTTTCGTATTATGCAGCCAGTTTAGGATAATGGCTATCACATGGACTTCCTTTTCCAGTGTGTTCCTGAACATTCTACCCACTAGAAAACAAAGGCATGTTCTAAGCTCCTCCTTCAAAGCCTTCCACAATGAGGCCAACCTTGCTCTCTGACTCGAGCCATCAACTCCTTTGTTATCCTTTCACCAGCCAGCTCTGTGTCACTGTCACCTGAAGGTTCATACTTTCCGGTGTGCTTATAAGGAAGTATAAGTTAAGGGCTGCTGACACTGTTATCATCCCCATCCCCAGGCCATCCCTTCCAGCCACTGAAGGGGGATGCTAACCAAGGCAGAGCCACTTGGCCAGGTTCCCACAGGAGGAGGTCCTGGGCTCAGTGGAAACCTTCAGCAGAGAGCCAGACTCCATGATGTGCAAAACAGAATGCAGGAGCTGGCATGTGTGACAGACAGGAAACTTGACTCTGAAACTAGGGAGGCACAGTCCCCACTGAAACTATCTCATGACAGGGCAGGAGCGTCACCCTCAGAAGTCGCTGTGAGCCAGCTTGGTGGGTACTGTGGAACTGTTGACAGGGGTCCTGGTCCTGCTGAGTGACAGCAGGTGGGATGCTGTGGGCAGAGCAGCTGAGAAAGCAGGCAGAGGGCAGGTGAGCCACTGGGACCCCCTAGGATAGCACTGAGCCAGGTGGCACTGTTCTGTTCAAAAGTCTCAGGGTAGAAAGGGACAAAGCATGTGCCCTTCAAGAACTGCCCAATCTTTGGAATGATCCCCAACCTTCTCCAGGACACACATGTGGTCACGACTGGAGTGAAAGGGCTCATTTGTTGGCCAGGGCAGGACCATGAGGGGGATGCCATGACTGTTTGGGGCTATTAAGGAAAACTGACAGAATCTCAAAGCTTGGGTTTCTGTCACCTTCTTCCCTGACCTGTCAGTAACCAAGGCGACCCTATCTCTTTGGGAAGTTCTACCATGAGCCCAAATCGAATATTCTGTTATTTGTCTGCTTCTAACAGACACTGTAGGTCAATGCTCACTGCATGGAGGAGGACAAATTGAATGCACTTCTGTGGAGTCTCTGTGCCCATGCCATGGAGAGGCTCAGGGACTTCTGATGTGGCACCCACACCCCGAAAATCCTTGGCACTTTATTTCTTTATGGAGGTGGAATGCACACAGCATACACTTCACTATTTTGAAGTGTGCACTTGGGTGGTATTGGTGCATTCACAGCATTGTGCAACCACCACCTGTCCAGCCCCAGGTGTCCCTCATCACCCAGAGGAACACCTGAGCCCACTCAGTAATCATGCTCATCCTCCCCCAAGCCCTTCACATTTCAAATGAGGGTTTTCAGAGAGATCGGCTCCAGGACACCTTTTAGCATTAAAATTCTGGGGCTGAATGACTGAAATTACCGCTTCTCACATTGAGATTACCTTACTAGGGCATGTCTGCACGCTGCTGCAGACTTTATGAACACTGTGCACTTAGGCCACGCTACACATATGAAACATGGGATTGAATCAAGAATGTACAAAAACGATACAATCAGGAGACACGGGGAACATGAGATGTATGAGGCTGCTGCCAGCAGGACAAACTTCATTTTACAAGTATAAAGAGTACACCATAAAGTAACAATAATAAATACAGCCTTATAAATACAGAGACCACTAACATAGTCATCTATTGTCATTGTCCAGTGTCATGTATGTTACACAATTGTGTGTACTGTGCTTTTACATGCCTGGCAGCACAGTAGGTCTGCTTATGCTAGTGTCGCCATACACAGGGGAGCAATGTGTTGTGTGCTATGATGTTGCGATGGCTACGATGTCACCAGGCAACAAGAATCTTTCCACTTCATTATACTGTTATGGGACCAGCATGGTTATGCAGCACGTTGATGGCACCACTGTGGCATGTGCCTTCTCTGCACTCAGACTTCCTGGGAAATGGTAGGAATCCCAATATCACAAGCCAAGTTGCTGGCTGAGGCACAGAAGGGACTTGGTCTGGAGAAGCTGATGTAAGTCTGCCATCCTCGGAACCTTTCTGCTCTGGTAATACACGCAGGTCTACGCCAGATGGGGAAAGCCAGATGTCGGGAGTAAATGGCCCAGACATGTGAAGCTGGGAAGATGACATTTCACCCATTCGAAGGGTCCTCCTCCCCCCTCACATCTCAGGGAGCAACTGAGTGGAAGACATGCTCAGACCAGTGATGAGCCATCGTGCTGACCAAAGTCAGGGCAGTGACAAGCCTGGAGGAAGAAGCATGCAGGCGAACAAAGCTGGAAATACCCACATGGCCTTTCTGTTTTGCTCATATTCTCATATTCATTCCCCCTTTTCAATCCAGAGGCCTCTATAAACATTTTTACCTTTCCTCTTCTCACTGGATTGGTTCATTGGTGATTTCCTGATGGCCCCCGATGACTTGGTCATGGCAGGGACACAGCCTACATGCATGTCAGCATGCACAGATCCACCAGAATTAAACACAATCGATTCAGACTAGCTTTACTACTTTGAGTTCAACTAAGCCTGTGACCTAAGACACGCAGGTAATTCCAGTCAAATCGCGTCTTTCTGCCTTGAAGTGGATGGGACTGAGGTCCACACATGGGCTGAATCTGTACCAGAAACCCCAGGTGACACCTGAGAAGCAGGCAGCCCATCTAAGGGCAAGGACGACAACATTTACTCTGTAAACATGTTTGACCCCAAACTGGGTGTCGGTATAGCATTATCTACACCTGCCATGGAGAACCAGACCTTGGCCCAGAAGCCCCTATGTACAGTAACAGTAAAGAGCACAGCCATGTGCCCTGGCCGGTTGGCTCAGCGGTAGAGCGTCGGCCTAGCGTGCGGAGGACCCGGGTTCGATTCCCGGCCAGGGCACATAGGAGAAGCGCCCATTTGCTTCTCCACCCCTCCGCCGCGCTTTCCTCTCTGTCTCTCTCTTCCCCTCCCACAGCCAAGGCTCCATTGGAGCAAAGATGGCCCGGGCGCTGGGCATGGCTCTGTGGCCTCTGCCTCAGGCGCTAGAGTGGCTCTGGTCGCAATATGGCGACGCCCAGGATGGGCAGAGCATCGCCCCTGGGGGGCAGAGCACCGCCCCTGGTGGGCGTGCCGGGTGGATCCCGGTCGGGCGCATGCGGGAGTCTGTCTGACTGTCTCTCCCTGTTTCCAGCTTCAGAAAAATGAAAAAAAAAAAAAAAAAAAAGAGCACAGCCATGTAACCAGTATCCAAGGCAAGAGAGAGAATAATGCCAGCACTCCAGAAATGGTCCCTGGGCCCTCCTGCCATTAGAAGTAAACATTACTCTGACCTTAATATCTTTCATTTAACACAGTGAGTGAGGGGTGAGCAGCTTTCTACATGTCTGTCGGCTACATGGGGCTCCTCTTCTAGCCATCCTCTTTATAGCTTTGGCCCCTTTTCCTGTTGGGCTGCTTGTCCTTTTCTCTCTATTTGCAGAGTACCTTCTAAGCTTTGTTCATGTCTGCAATGGTGAGCTCTCAGCCTGGCTGGGCTTGTCCATGTGGTGCCGTCTTCAATCTTCGATAACCTGATGGGCCTGACTCAGTTAGTCCAGAGGCCTGAACAGCAGAACCAAGGTTTTCCAGAGGAAAAAGAGATTCTGCCTGTGGATCGAAGATCTGCTCCTGCCCCTGAGTTGCCTACCCACTGGGTTGCCCTGCCAATTTCAGACCTACCAACAGCTGCAATTGCAAAACCAGTTCCATGGAGTGTGTGTGTGTGTGTGTGTGTGTGTGTGTGTGATCCCCTACTGGTTGTTTCTCTGTTAGAACCCTGACTCATAAATACCTTCCCATATTGTCTATATGTCCTATTATGTCTTATTTTTATAATCAGAAGAAGTGATAGAATTAATTGTTCAAATAGGGATAGTACTGGAAAGCAAACACTCTGTGTAGGATATTGTTTCCTGGGATGGTTTCATTTTGAGTACATTTTCCCAAGAGATAATGCAGTAGCAGCTCTGTTGAACTCAGCATCTTGCCACACCCTCAATGACCTCAGATGTCACCAACTCTACAAGCCCTACTTCCAGAGTCACCTGTCCTTGAAGGCTCATGAGAACACCTCTCAAGTGCCTGGACTCAGGATGTCAAACCTGACTGATACACTGGTGTCACTCATTCATGCATTCATCACATGAGGCCAAATGGGGACAGTGCCAAACAGGGTGAGTGCCATCCCTGCCCTCATAGAGTCACCTTCCAGTGGGGACGACAGACCACAACAAGCAAGCAAGTGAGCAGGCCATTTCAGGGGGCAAGTTCTAGGAAGAAACTAAGCCAGGAGGAGGGTCCGGAGAGGGGAGATGGCACTTTATACCTGACAGTTGTCTCTGAGGAAGAGATAGCTGAGCAGAGAACGCAGTGAATGATGGAGCAAACCAAGCAGGGGAAGTCCTTGCAGAGCCGGAGATTTTAACAGGATTTTTCCAGATAAGCAGGGACCACAGAGGAGGTATAAACCATAAGAGCCCAGCAGGATCCTGGGTGGGCACAAAGGTAGTTGAAGGCGGTGACATGAGCTCAGGGACGGGGACTGTTTGGAGGGGTGGTGCTGGGCAGACAGAGGTGGGTGTGACAACAGTAATGAGTGGGGTGAAGGGAAAGTGAGGTTGGGAAATTGCTGGACAGTAGACAATAAGAAAATTCAGAAACAGGGGGGCCAGAGGGAAAGCCGGTCTGGGAGGAAGAGTTCAATTTTGGACAGATAATCACAGTTTCAGAACTGACAGCAATTTCAGAGGCCACCTGACAGTTGAGAAAACTGAGGCCAAAAGAGAGAGGCACCAAGGAGACCAGACTCAGGTGTGTCAGCCTCTGGTCTGTGCTTTTTGTCCCCTCCGGTGTAAGTCCCTGACTCCAGCTGACCTCTGCCCCAGGCGCCCTGGAGATGGCATTTGCCTCCACAGTGCTTCTAGCAGCCACCATGCCTCTCATGGCCCCCAAACCCAGAGCTCATCCTCACTCCACGACCACAGCCATTGCTGAAGATCCAGGGTGGACGTGGTAGTGCCACAGGGTCTGTGCCAGAGTCTCAGCCATTGACAGAAGCTGGAGATGGGGTTGGGGGAAGGGCTCCAGAGCATGAAGATGGTGACTTCACAGGACTGGTACTGTGAACTTCAGACTTTGAGCTGCTCCTGCTTGGAGGTCAGAAAAGCTGAGGCCTATTTTTTGTTGTTTGTTTCCTTTTGTTCTAACATAACCCAGATTCCTTTGCTGCCACAAGAGGGCCCCCAACAGCCGATTCACAGAAGGACCTCGGGAAGGACAGTGCCCAGCGTCCAGGACGTTCTCTGCAGGAAAGAGCTCCACAGGCCTGGGCACCTCGCCCCCAGATTCCTCCAGTTCCCCCATCAGGGTTGGGCTGTCAGAGGGTCTGATTGCTTCTCAAGGCACGTTTAACGTGGTCCAAGAAACCAAAGGGCAGGCACTCTGCATCAGATGGCCACCTGGGCAAGCCAACAGCAGGCCAACAGGCTTAGAAGTGATGGGAGGTGGGGATAAGGTGCAGCTGGGGAACAGGGACAGCTGAGCACAGAGAAAGAATGAGTCTCAACCTGTGTCAAGATCCAGCACAGGGAAACCCTTTCACAGTCAGCCACCGCCTGTTCCTCCCAATGCCTCTTGTGAAGCCATGCCGTCATCTTCTTTTAATAAAAATAAAGAAAGAAACAAGAAGGAACTGAGGCCCAATGAAGTTACCACGCTCCAGCTCCTATGGCCCTTCGTGGCTGAGCCAGGGTCAGCATTGGCCCGTGTCTGTAGCTCACCATCCCGTCTGCTCTTCCTCAGACATGCCATGAGGCCCAGGATTACCCACTCTGCTGCAGTAAGCCAGGTTTTTGTGATTTTGTTTTATGGGTTTTTTACACTTCTTATAGGAATTATCATGCATCACAGAAATAGACAAGAAAGGACCCTGGCCAGTTGGCTCAGCGGTAGAGCATTGGCCCAACGTGTGGAAGTCCCAGGTTCGATTCCCAGTTAGGGCACACAGGAGACCATCTGTTTCTTCACCCTTCCCCTCTTTTCTCTCTCTCTCTCTCTCTCTCTCTCTCTCTCTCTCTCTCTCTTCCCCTCCTAAGTTTGTCCCTCTGCCTCTCTGCCTCCCTGCATCTCACTTGATTAAAAAATAAATAAAAGAAGAAAAAAAATAGACAAGAAGCCTGACCAGGCTGTGGTGCAGTGGATAGAGCATCAGACTGGGACGCAGAAGTCCCAGGTTTGAAACCCTAAGGTCACCTGCTTGAGCACAGGCTTATCCAGCTTGAGCACGGGTTTACCAGCTTGAGTGTGGAGTCACTGGCTTGAGCGTGGGATTGTGTACATGACTCCATGGTCACTGGCTTGAGCCCAAGGTCGCTGGCTTGAGTAAAGGGTCACTTGTTCTGCTGTAGCTCCCCTATCAAGGCACATATGAGAAAGCAATCAATGAACAACTAAAAAGCCACAACGAAGAATTGATTTTTCTCATCTCTCTCCCTTCTTGTCTGTCTGTCCCTATCCATCCCTCTCTCTGTCTCTCGCTCTCTGTCTGTGTCACAAGAAAAGAAATAGATAAGAAAGCATATTACGTTTCTTGTGCCCGTCACCCAAATTCATCAGTTAGCAACACTGCCCCTTAGCTGTTTCATCTTGACCTGCCATTTTGTTCTCATTTTCCTCTTAACATATGTGTATTTTTAAGAGAATTCTAGAATCCTGTCACTGTACCTCAGCTTCCCTGCCTGAACCAGATCTTCTGCTCAGCCTCTTCTTTTGTGAGAGCAGAGGTCAGACGCTATTTGCCCCCATCCAAAGCCATTGAAGCCCCTATGGGTCAGGCAACTCCACACAGCCATCCGGCCATCATCAGAGCTGGGAGCCCCAGGATGGGGGTCCTGCCTGGCGACCTGACCTGTGAGTGAAAGGAGCCAGCTCCACCTTGGTCATCCCACCTGTGCCAGTGGCCATGCATGTGCCACCTGGACAGAAACAGAGGGGTGGGCCTGAGCAACAAGAGCAAACCTGAGCGCTTGCCCCTTCGCTCACTGCCCAGTGCAGGATTTTATAAACGCGTCACCTGGTGTGGAAAGGGAAGAGAAATGAGTAAGACGTTCAAGTTACCACTAATTTTATTTATAGAAACTGCAGGATGAAGTGAGAAATGAATGTCCCTGGAATACCAACTAGGAGAAATGATAAATTGATGCCTCCAAATTATATGAAAATCCAAGTACCAGTGACTCAGAGCAGCGGAGATGGGATTTGATCAGGCCTGGAAACCACTGGAGGGCTTTCAGTTCGGGAACAAATTGATTATGTTAATGACACCCATCAAGACAGACCCATCTCTCCTCCAAAGCTACCCAAATCATTTGCAGATGTGGGGTGGGAGCAGTAAATACAGAAATTCTGGGACTCCCAAGTCAAGCTGGAACAAAACTCTAGGACCTGTACCCAGAATTAGGACTCCAGAGGGTGGCAGAGGGAACACTAAGGGCTTTTGTAGATGACCAGATGTGTCCCAAGGTTTGCTGTCTCCCAGACACCATCCTGTGTGTAACCAGCACTAGCCAGAGCAGGGGACAGCCCACAGAACAAGTAGGTTCTCTCTCTTGACTACCTTGGCCAGCCCAGTTTATAGTGCTTGTCTCCTCTGACCCTGGATACTACCAAGCAGGCTTATAATTCCCCCAAAATCCTCCCGTTTCTTTGGTCCTCTGTAGTAGTCATAGCATTTTTCTACCAAATATTTCCAAATCATGCCCCTTATAAGCACACACAGTGAAGGTACAGCCAGCCCCCGCCTCGTTTGGCCAACATATTGTTACTAGGGGTGACATGTATCATTTCTAAACTGGAACATTTAATCTCCTAAGCATGACCCCACAGAGCTCTTTTCCCTCTGCCATGGTGACTGGTGATCTCTGAGGATCTGGCTACTCTGTAAGTCTGGCTTGGATGTGAAGCAGAGCCCCTGACCGTCCCTGAAGGTCCCAAAGGTCCCCAACAGTCCCAGTCATGTAACCTCTAAGACAGAAGGCCAGTGGGAAGGCAGTGAGGAAACTGTTATCAGCGGCAGGGAAGTGGTAGCTCTAGGTAGGCAGTGGTGAGTCACTGAGGAAAACTGTCACCTGGGAATCCACGGGAGCAGATCTTATACCTCGGGACATCGTAGCTCCAGGGGATGTGGTTGGAAACTAGATTTCAGGAGCATGTGTGGGTTGCTGTTGGGTTCTGCTGGAAAGGTATTATAAGGAAGAGATAAGCTCAGGAAACAGCGACCTGGCTGGTGAGCAGGGATGAAAGGGAGGGGAGCATGAACAAATGTGGAGACTCTCAGAATTAGAATGGAGCTGCTGCTTCTCCAACACCTGCAGCAAAGCAACAAAACTGAACAGCACCTGAGGAACAATTGCCAGGACTAAACCCAGCCATTTTCAAGAAACAAATCAAGCCCAGACTCACCCCCACTTCTAAAACCTCTGGCTGGATCAGGAGACACCAGTAAATCATTTCAAGAGGACACAAGACGTGACCAAGCAGGGACCTGCCATCTAAGCTGTGAACTCAAGAAGCCTGGCATTCTCTCCCATAACTGTGGCCAGAAGCCAGTTGCATTTTTTAAATTAAGATTTTATTAATTAATTTTACAGAGAGCAGAGTGAGAAGGGAAGGAGCAAGAAGCATCAACCCATAGTTGCTTCACTTTAGTTGTTCATTGATTGCTTGTTGTATGCGGCTTCACCGGGCAAGCCCAGGGTTTCAAACAGGTGACATTAGCGTTCCAGGTCGACACTTTATCCACTGTGTGTCACCACAGGCCAGAAGCCAGCTGCATTTTTAAGAGAATGGTCCCAGCACAGAAACTACAAACCTGCCACAAAAGAGGCAAGTCTCATTGTTTGCAGTAGTTACATCCTATAATGTCTGTGCAAACACTGAATTAGCAAATAAGGAACCGTAGTTTGGGGGAAGTACAGGGTTATATTTTTTGTAAGCCTTAGTTACAGCATTTTTGTCACAGGGAAAAAAGTCAGCCAAACTTTCTCGAATGTTTCGAATCTTGACTCCAGAGTGACCTAACACTGAATAGATTGTGTCCCAAGTTCATTTGTGAGTGATTTGTCTTGAGTTCAGAGTGTGTGTTCCCATGTGGGACAGGCCAGCCCTCAAGAGCCCCATCGTGGGCTGAAACATGAGGCCACAACAGTAGCCTGAATTCTGTTGTGGAATAGAGGGTGCTGACGGGAAGTGAAACATGATGTGCTCCCTCTTTATGGAGCACGAGGAGGGCCCACTCTGCCTGTGGCACTTGTCTGCCTCTCTCTGTGTTCTGAGCACCAGCTTCCAGGCACCTTGTGTCTTCCTGGGTTCCCTGTTCCCATGGGAGGATCCCATCCAGCCTGTCCCCCACCCAAAGTGCTCTATAACTTTAATTCACCTCATTGTTCTCTGTGATGATAAAATCTCAAAGTCTGAGATGAGGATGGGAGGAAGCTGCTATGATTGAGTCATGCTCATCCCCTACCCATTTGTTTGCACTGTTTACAGTGGCACCTGCTGTAACAGGTGACTGTCATCTCAGGTAGCAGAGGTAACAAGTGGGGAGAAAGCCCACTGGCAAATTCTAGAAGTGATTGGAGAGGGACAGAAGAGAGGTCACTGAGGAGTCTCTCTTACTCGCTCCCTTCATTAGGTCCCGTTTCTCCAGCTTCTGTCCTTCTAACTCTGCCTCTTAGGACTCTTGGGTTCCCAGTCTGCATGTTTTGCCATAGACTCTGGGGCGGACCGGTGTCAGTGTTGTATCCAGAGTGACCAATGACAGGGGAAATGAGGACAGGCCAGGGCAGGGCTGCCCTAGGCATCTGGACTACTTGTATTTACGAGTGTTTATAACATGGGCGTCTGTGAGCCTGAGGTTCTCCAGTGTCATATACTTTACATTTTTTGCCTCAGATATGAATAAAATACGTCAACGTGCTGTTTTTCTGTTTCTTTTTCTGTTGTCAGTTGAAAAACAAATCCAAGTCAAGTCTGCGTTCCTGGCAGGCTTCGACTGCCTACGCCTTCCCCTCCCAGACAAGTCTGTTCTCACTTTTCCTGTAAAGCAGAGAGGCTTCGTGTCTGCTGCAGCCACAGGAGGGTCATGAGCTCCCAGGCTCAGCTCCCACTGTGAGCCAAGCCTGGTCCCCGCGCCAGTGTGGCTCTTCCCATTTCAAAGGTGAAGAAATGAGGCTCACGGAAGCCAGGGTCCTTGCACGGTCACTGTTGGCCAGCCCAAGGCTGCCAGCCCAAGGACAACCCCTGCCTCAAGGCTCCACGGCACTGTTTGCCCTTCTCTGGGAAACTCCGTCCTATGGTTGACAGGGTTTGTCTGATCAAGGTGTCTAAAATAGAAAATGCATTCACTAAGGAGTTATTTCTGGACAACCAAACTTTAGAATTTTTTTTTTCTAAAAGGGACTTCTTTAGGATTTACAGGGATGAGTGAGGGGACATTTGACATTTATGACCCACAGCAGGTCTGGGCAGAATTTATCCCCCTGACAGTTTAGTTTCTGAACACAACCTGGCCAAGTCCATGGGTCTCCAGGAGCAGGAAGGTGTCATGTGGACGGAGGGCATGTGAGGCAGTGACAGTGCCTGTGCTTCCCAATGGTCGTGACTGCACCATGACCCCTAGCCCGGGGCCTCACCTGGGGTGCAGCCCAGCCAGCATGACTCACAGAACCACACAAGGGGCAGGCTTCATCTGTACTCTGTGGTCACAGGACCTAGGATCTGAGCTGACAGGTATTTTAGGGACTTCAGGTGCAAAAGCTGATTAAATGATTTGAACAGAACTCTAAGACAGCTGGGAGCAGGGAAGACTCCTGCGGTGCATTCTGGCACCCCTCAGTCTCCTCTCTGCCTCACTGGCCCAGGGCTGGGCATCATCCTTCTCTCTCACACACACCTACATCAGCACATGCACGCACACACATGTGCATGTGTGCACGCAGGTACATGCACATGCGTGTGCACACACAGGGTCCATTGGCCAAGTTCAACTTTGCACTGGTCACCGATAATTTTTCTAACTCCACCATGTTAATCAGTCTGACCAGAACGCATTCCCTACCCTTCTGTTTCCAAGTGGGTCTGCAGTATAACAAGGTAACATTGGCCCTCATACATTGTGAGCACAGAGATGAAATGAAACTGTTTTGTGAATGAAAAGCAACCACTCTCCCTAAAGGGCGGCAGTTAGAGAATCGAGAGGTTGGAAGTGAAGGAAAGAGAGTACTCTGTGAAGCAGAAACACAGGCAGAAAGGTGAGTCGGAAAATCCGCCTATGGCCTTGTAGACAACCCACAAACTTGAAACTTGCAAACTTCCCTTCAATCTCTGCCAGTTAAGTGAAGGACAATGTCACACTGTCTTTGACTGCATGCCAGGGCTCCCCGGGTGTTCTCACAGGGTCATTGCCGCATCCGCACCTCCTCCCTGCTTTGGGCCACCACCCTGCCTCTGCGCCTCTGTTTAAGGGATCTAGTGATTTAAAAGATGTCTTTAAATTGCATACATTCAAATATTTACAAGTTTTTTCATCATTGTCAGTGATATATATATATATATATTTTTTTTTTTTTTTGTATTTTTTTTTTCTGAAGCTAGAAACGGGGAGAGACAGTCAGACAGACTCCCGCATGCGCCCGACCGGGATCCACCCGGCACGCCCACCAGGGGGCAACGCTCTGCCCACCAGGGGGCGATGCTCTGCCCCTCCGGGCGTCGCTCTGTCGCGACCAGAGCCACTCTAGCGCCTGGGGCAGAGGCCAAGGAGCCATCCCCAGCGCCTGGGCCATCTTTGCTCCAATGGAGCCTTGGCTGCGGGAGGGGAAGAGAGAAACAGAGAGGAAGGAGGGGGAGGTGGAGAAGCAGATGGGCACTTCTCCTGTGTGCCCTGGCCAGGAATCGAACCCGGGACTTCTGCAAACCAGGCCGATGCTCTACCACTGAGCCAACTGGCCAGGGCCTGTCAGTGATATTTTTTATAGGCGTCCTAGAAATGGCCCTGTGAGGGCTACCACGGTCAGTGGTGGCCATCCTCTGCAGGACAGGGCTGATGGTGGGTGGTGCTTTCAGCCTCAGGCTCCATAGCAGTAATAGGAAAGAGGCTGAGGATGTGGACAGGATCCTGGAGAGACAGGCCAGGTGGCAGCAACACTTAGGCTCCTCACCCAAGACAGACCAAGGGGCAGAGCAAGACACCATGGTGGCAGGAATAATTGATTCTGATCGTCATGGAAGTGTAAGGCTGCCAATATGTCAGGGAATGAAAGAGTGCCTGGCACCCATACACACCCCCTCACTTCTCCCATGACCAGTTTTCATGGTAAATAGACAAGAACAACAGATACAGTGTGATGAGGGACAGTAACCCCCAAGGATAAGTCTGAGTGGCTCCTTGAAAGTAGGATGCGGCTTGTGGCTCTGACCCAGCTGACTGTAGGAGCGATGTAAGGAGGAAGACTGCCAGTGGTTGTGCCCTGCAGTGTGTCCTCAGGACAGGGTGTCCTGCAATGGCTGTGCCATGGTGGCTAATGTCCGAGGGTCGGAGCATTATAACAGAGCCTCCCAGGGACGATCTGACTGTCCCCAGCTGCTGGGCCTGCCTGGGTCCCTGTGCTCTGCTCAGTCTGGTTCTCTATCTTCTCCTCAGTCCTGGACAAATTGTTTATTCAGTGGAAGTTGGTACCTGTTGTTTCCAAACAAGTGAGTACCCATGATTGGAACATCTGGCAGGTCCACCTGAGTGTACACATTCTTCACAGCCACAAATGATCTTGTGACATGCGGAATAATTAGCTCTGTTTCTGGGTTGCAGCCCGACCATAAGACATGGTTGATATCTTTTACTCCTCCATGAATTTATTAAGGGGATATTTTTTTTGTCACAGAGGAGCCTTCTTGCAATTGATTGTTTTTCTCACCTAAAAGAGGGAGACTGCCATTGTCTATTAAAAGGGGGAGAAATAGACTGTGTCCCGACCTGCTGTCCACACGCAAATTATCGCCCGTTTTACACGTGGTGCACATGTGTCTCAACTCCCCTGCAGCTCATTACTTTTTAGAGTGTGTCTTGGCACAAAAGCTTACATTTTCCACAAGACATTGCCTCCTGAAGAACTTTCACAAAGGAGACTGAAACACTTAAGTGGTGAATTAAAGTGGGTTTCCCCAGTGTGAGCCCGTTTGCAGTGTCTCCAGGGCCTGTGAGATCTGTCCACGGGGATCGAGGTGTCCCCCATGCTCTGGAAGCCCTTACTCTACTCAGCTCACTTCCTGTCATGTGCAGCCAAAAAGCAAACATTTTGAATTATTTTAAGTGGTCGTCTTCAGAATGGCAGGGCCCCATACCCAGATAGGAACTCATGAGGGATTCAAGAGTATTCATAAGCAAAAAAGGTCTAATGGGCCCATTGACTCACTCGGGTTTCTGATATCAGGAAACTGCTCACGAGCCTCTGAGGAATGACCCTTCACCTAGTCCCCACCCCCAGTAGGGCACACCAGCTACTGTTCTCAGAGGAACAGCCTGAGACATGACCAGTTGTGACAGTAGGGTGTCCTGCGGTGGAAATGCCCAATGTGAATGTGATGCATTCATAGCAGACTTTCTAGGACACCCTCATCTTTGTCCAAAGGCATCTAACAGTGACGATGGATAGTTTCACCAGAGTCATTGTCAACTTGAGTCTACAAGCGTTCACGCAACACCCCCGACCCCCGCCGAAAATCACGCCATAGGACACTGTGCCCCTGAGTCAGTCTGCTTTTCCTCTTTCCTGTGCTTTTATGTCCTGTGTAATGGACGTAAGGTCTATCGACCTCTCTACTTCAAAATATTATAAAGCACTGGTTCTGACAGCAGAAAACGGGTAGAAATAACAAATGACAGGAATACGTGAAAGCACCTGTTCCAAGGAATGCCATCTTCTGTTCAGATGAGTTAAAATAAAGCATGGCTGAAAATTTAGACCATCCTCTTTTGTGTTAGTATGCAAAACATGCAATTAAAAGCTAAAATTAAGCAAATGTCTATCATTAAAACAAGACATTTTCAAAGGCAACCACAACTACCCCTGCATAAGACACATGCAGGCTTGAGTGTTAAGCTCATCCATCAATCACTAGAAATTTACTGGGAACTTGTAAACAAGACATGGGTTATATAGTAAAGATGACTAAGTTGGTCATAAAAGTCTTGCCACTTTCAAGCAATTTTCACTATACGTGACTATCAGAAACCAAACAAAGCCCACCTGTTTTATACAAGACTGGTGGTTTAGCAGCATTCTCAGTTGTTTTGTATAAACTAGGAGTCCAAAACTCTTAGCTGACAATCCTATGGTCTTCAGTTATATGTAGGAGCTCTAAAGATGCACACACACACACCCTCACCCAAGTCTTCTTCCTACTACCTTTCTAAAATCAGCACCATCTAGCCAGAATGTTAAGTGGTCAGAATGCCAGGAAGCAGGAGCGCTCCCATTTTTGGTCACTGGATGTGGGCCACTCCCCTCCCCAGCAGGATTGATGATCATCCTTCCAGTCCCTGTGCCTCTTATGCACCATCTCAGTCCTTCCCATGGAGTTGGAATTGTGTGTCTCCAAGTCTGTCTCCACACTAGACTGTGACCTTTATGAGGGCACACTGTAGTCACTCAACCTGGCCTAGCTCAGTGCCCTACACCTGCTGACACCCAAAATAATGTTGCTGAACAAAAGAACAAGTGAACAGATGGCACCTTCACCTGTTTGCTATCACTCCTCACAGGGGCATTGCATGGAGATCTGTAATTCAGGACTTAGCTGCTATAAGGAGCCCCCCCACCCAATGAACTTGAAGATGTGAATTCCCTCCACTCCATTGTTCCTACATTCCCATGATGGAACTCAGTACACCGCCACATTGGAAATGTCACCTGGCAAGTACCTGTCTTCATCGTGGTCAGGGGCAGCAGGCATCTTTCAGCATCCAGTGAAAGGAGCTTCCCTGAGCCTGGTGGAGACTGTTTTATCTCCCACCTCCCAGATATTGATGACCTTATTCACTCATTCTATTAAAAATAAATTCCTGTTATATGTCTGACATCACGCTGGATGCTACGGAAATTACTGCAATGAATAAGACACAGTCTTGTGGGAGTTTAAGGTTCATTGGGGGGGGGGGTAACATCTAATCAGAGAGGGGGACCACCCCAGAGAGAAGTTTAGGGCTACCAGCTTCTCCCTGGGTACTGCTGAGTCCCATTTTTACAGCTCAACTTACTCTGATTCAAGGCCATGTCAACTTCACTTCTAGTGCAAGCTGTGCCTCAAAGTGTGGGGTCTTGAAAATACAGCTTATTCTACTTTGATGAAGCGCCTATCATCTGCATTTCCATTTTGGGACAAGCTGTCAGTCACTGCTTTCCTGAAACGCATGTGGATATGCACGGCCTAATTTAGGGGCAGCTGGATAATGACTCGTATTGAAAAGGAACTAATGAGAGCCTGGGATGCTGTTGAGATGGGATCGGCCCAGTGAGTACTCATCAAATTTATAACCTCTATGTACAGCAATCACCATCCTTTCATGTGGTTGTTAACAGCCAGGATAATTCTGATCGAAGAGCTGAAGGAATGGGAGTTTCCCAACAAGGCTTGCTGTGGACGCAGGGACCCACATGTCACGGGTGCCCCACCCCTCACCAGCAATGCCCACTCTGTCCCTGGCCCTTGCCCAGCCCCATAACCCCAGCCACAAAACTCTGGACACCCAATTGGCTGACTTGGAAGGGCTGGACTCTGTTAAAAACACTGATTCCAGCCTTGGACAGTGGCTCAGTGGGATAGAGCACTGGCTCAGCATATGGATGTCCTAGGTTCAATCCCTGGCCAGGGCACACAGGAGAAGCGGCCATCTGCTTCTCCTCCCTTTTCTCTCCCCCTTCCCTCTCTCTTCTCCTCCCACAACCAATGGCTCATAGCTCAGTTGGTCTGAGCATGTCAGCCTCAGGCACTAAAAATAGTTTCAGTTAATTTGAGCATTGACCCCTGATGGGGTTGCCAGGTGGATTCCAGTTGAGGCACATGTGGGAATATGCCTCACTATCTTCCCTCCTCTCATCTAAAATAAACCCCACAGATTCCCAGGCCCCGCCCCCCTCAGAGATCGTGATTCCTTTGGTCTAGGCTGGGGCCTAGGTATCAGTATTCTTCAATACTGCCTAGCACATACCCATGGGCATCCACAGTACCCTGCTCTGCTGGAAGAACTTTTCTACTTTGAGGACCCAGAGACAAAACATTGTCTTTGCCTGGAGTTGGCGTACACCCAGGTCGGAAGCAATTCCTCAGAACATCTTTGTTTGCTTATTAATATATTGACCTCTTCTGAAACTCTTGAAATAGCATAACTTATTTCACCCAAGAAGCTACTATTTCTTTTCCAAAAGAATGAACAGTTTTTCATATCTACCAAGATAAAAGGTAAAATCTTGTATAAAAGAGACATCTGTACTAGCATTAAAATTAACCAAGTCATATGGTGCCTTAGTGATACCCTAACTCCTTCGTGAAGCTCATATGTCACAGTTATGCCTGGCTGAATGCCACCTCCATCCACACTCCCATTCTTCCCCTTGCTATGCAGATCCAAGTAGGTTGTGCCTGCCACATTGGTGGATTCCAGTTCACCTTAGAAAATCCTTACAGGACACTGAGAAGTGGTGGCCACTGATTGATGCCCATGGCCGAGACTGGAACCCTGAACCTGAGCCATGCTAAGTGTCTTTTCAAGGGCAACATCAATGGGCATACAAGTCTGTCTCAGTCTGACAGCCATGCTGGCGTATGGATACATTTGTAAATTGACATGAGCCCATTCCAAGATGCGAGGGGCCCACACTATCTTCTCCCAGCCCATCGTGGGTCAGCTCAGAGCAGAGACTCACTACCTGTTCTCTTACAGCCCCGCTTCCTGAGTGGGGCACACTAGTGCCCAGTTCTCAGCAAGCCAGAGTGGATGAGTCCTCTACTGAGCCACTGACTGGGAAGGGCTTCAAGGCCACTGTGATGGTTATTTTATGTCAACTGCACTGGGCCACTGGGTGCTCAGATAATTGGTTAAACATGATTTAAGGTGTGTCTGTGAAGGTGTCTAGCTGACTCCAGCTGATTTGGTCAGAAAAGGGATTAGAGAGGACGCTCAGCAGCTCAGTCCATCTTCAGGAAGGCTACAGCAGGACCAGTCTTGGAACATGAGCAGAAACAAACCAGGACCATTAACAGGGTCTGCTGAGGATGCTGCTGCCACTGCCACCCTGGACACCAGACCTGCCTCTGCCCACAGCCCCTACAACCCTGGAAATGCATCTGCCTTTGCTTCCACTGCCTCCGCCTCTGGGCATCCCAGAGGGAATGGAAAGTTCCACTCCCCCAACTTGTAAGGGGAACTTCGGCTTTCATGAAATACTTTTACTGAAGCATGCAGCAAAACAGAATTTTATGCAAATGCTTAAATGTGCATGACTACATTCACTGAAATGAGAAAGAGCTAGGACCCTGAACTGCATGTGTAAAATTATGAGGAAAAAGGCAGGAGCTGACTGGGCAGGTCAGGGTCACGTAAGAGGAAATAAGCGTGGTCTTTTTTCAATTGCCTAAGAAGCTCTTCAACCAAGTTTACCTTTAACAGGCATCTTGGAAGCAACTGGACACACACTAATCGGAGCAGACCTCTGTGAAGCCCACAAGCTTGCCAGGTTGTTTCTGCCATAGTTGTTTCCTCTACTGAAAAGCCCTGCCCCCTACCTGCTCAAGCCTGACACCTGATCAGTCAGGCTCAGGTCAGGTGCTATCCCCTCAGAGAGGCCTTCTTGACCCTCTACCAACCAAAGAGGTCTCCATTGCTAGAAGGTGAACCTCAGGCGGATAGGAATTGTGCTCCTATCACCTGGAACAGAGCTTGTCTCAAAATAAGTACTCAGTGAATGTGTATCCACCTGCTTACTGGACTTCTATGATTGAATATGCTGATATTTGCCTAACCCAAATCAAACATTTTTATTTATTAATTCATCCATACTTCTGTGCACCTATCCATCACCTTTGTGTATATATATATACATATATATTTATATATATATAAAATATATATCTAAGCATCTATGCATCCATCATCCATGTAAAAATTCATACATCCATCCAAGTATCTATTTATCCATCCACCCATGCATTTATCCAAGCATTCATGATTCATTTGTCCGTCCGTCCATCCATCCATCCATCCATTCATCCATCTATCCATCCATCATCCATTCATTCATATAAGATATATTCTCTTAACCCTTTCAACACTAGCATCACTCCAGCAGGTGCCTGTGGCTTATGACATTAACCTCATCTTTAATTCCTCCCCTGGCATTTTATTTGGAGGTTGCATGTAGAAACGGACACAGGGACACTGAGTTGCAAATGCCATGGACCAAGAAAGCTCTGCTTCTTACAGGGTCACCACGACCTGTCTCCTCACCAATGCAAAGCAACTCCTCCCTGACCCAGAGCCCAAAGTCAACATTTTCACATCAACCACAGGCAGGTGAGCAGGAAAGCCCTAATTAATTGTAGCAGTTTCTCTTATTTGCTCATCAGTTAAAGCAGAGAGTAGAACACCAAGAACTCCAGAGAAAATTCTCTGGTTTTCATTTTGTTTACATAGAGACAGCTTTTTTTCCCTTCCTCTGAGAGGCAGCTAAGTAGACTTAATAATGATTCATTAAAGTCCTGCCTGCAGAACATCAAATCAGTCATTGGAAAGGTTAACATTCAGTCAGAGGACTAGATATTTATTCCAGAATGATAAATCCTCTATCCGACTAACTCTCTCACTGAAGCAAATGATTCTTTTCCTGTTCTGTAATACTAATATCATAATAACGTCCCATTGTGTAACATATTAATAACACTGTACAAACACCACACTCAGTTAAGGAGCATTTTTAAAGAAGCCTTGCACAATTTTCCAAGCAGGTCCACCTTTTCCAGTTTTTTACTATTTTGTACACCAATCTATTCTCTTTTGTAACACTGGAAAGTGAGTGGAAGGCCAGTAGATAAAATCAACCTGTCACACAGGACATACAATGGCATTAGCTGGGAGGCAGGTGTTATTTTTACCATGCACATAATTAAATCAAGCCCATGTGCCTTGTAACAGCATCTCTTAAAAGCATTAATCTGGGTTGCAAAAATGATACAAATGAATGTTGTTCAAATATTGAAGGACTGTGTGTTCTCTGAAGCTGCCATGATGAGGTTTCCATGGAGCAGGTCTCAGAGCCTGCATGTGCTTTGCAGGTGGGATGAGATTAATCAACATGTACAAGAGATTCACATTGAGTTTCCATTGGTGCTAAATGGACTCAAGAACAGGACATGATATGTGCACACACATGCACGTGCCCACATGAGGTAGGCAGCCTCTCATTGCCCACACCTCCTTCCTAGAACCATTACATGTTGAGCACTGTGATCTCACTTGTAAATTTTGATAAAAAGTGACAACTCATAATAAGGAAGGGAACACGTGGTAATGAGCCCATGTACAGCTATATATAAAGAGGTGTAGGGGAATACAGGGGACTTCATCTTCTTCCCTCTCTCAGCAATCTACAAATGATAGCTCATGTGTCAACAGAAAATGGATGTCAGTGTCAGGTTATACGGGAATTTCCCACACTTCCCGATGGTTCATGTTGGGCTACTTTTGAACAAAATACTCAGGCCAGCTCTCTGATCCACAAGACATAGACAGAGGGACCCTTGGCCACATCTGCGGCTCGCAGGGGGGATGACCTCAGCTGGCAAGGTAGCCAGCCCAAACCCACGTACCCATCCATCCTGGGAGGACAAAGTGTCGTGAAAGGCTTCAGGGCTGTGCCGGGGAGGAAGGGGCTGTTCCAGGAGCAGACCCTGTGCCACATACTTTCATAAAGCCATTACTCCTGAGTTTCTGGCCAGGCTGGGGGCATCTCAAAGGAGCAGGTCGCTTTGAATAAAGGGTAAGACTGGAGCTACCTTTCAACCTTCTGCTTTGAAGTCAGGTTTCAACCTTGAGCCTCCATCAAGAGGCTCACTGCTTAATTAAAACAAATATCTGTTACTAAGTGGAGAATCTTTGTTCCTGCTATAGCTTCCCTGGGTCTAAAAGATTCCCGGGCTGAGCTGATAGGCCCCTTCCCAGGGTCTTTATTCTCTCACAGCCTTTGATGGCTTGTAGAGGGCTGGACTTCCCACACACGAAGAGCTCATGAAAACATCCTTCCTCTGTCTGTCTGCAGTCCCGGCATCCTGCCCAAGCTGCGGGGAGGGAACAAGCTTCCGTCCAGGCCCCTTAGCAAACATTCTGCAGAGACCAGGCTTGATTGTCCGTGAATTTTACAGCAGAAGGTTAACTTCTCAAACCCTGTGGGCCTGGCCTATTCTGCCACCAGTGCCCTGGGGGTCAGTATATGCACATGTTTTCTTGCACTGTCAGCTGAGAGGGTCTAGAAGCAATGTCACCAGTGTCAATGAACACACCTGGCCCAGATGTTGGCTTCTAATCTCATTCTCCAGGGAAAAGAACCAACCAGAGAAATGGCTGATTTGGGGGCTGGAGCAGAAAATACACAAGATGAGCCTGGAACATCTTGTGGTGCCAGAAAGTAAGGAAGTGCTAAAAAGAGAGAGAAAAATAGGATGAGAAAAGGGAAGCACATGGGAGATGGGAGGATGTCAAAGAGATACAGGAGCCAACTGAGAGAGCTCCCAATGGCCAAAGCTGGAACAATTTGAGCAACAAAATAAATAAAGTAATATTGGATGATAGCCTAAGAATAAAATAAATACCCATGAGTCCATGCTGATATAAATAAATGGTTAAATAAACAAACAATAGGGAAGAAGAGACAAATTTCCCAAGCAGAAGAATTCAGAACTTAACGCAAACACTCTGCCCTCCAGGAGGTGGGCGTGTCTCCCTTCCCCTCAGGTGTGGGAGGTCATGAAGACTTCCTCCCAAAGGGGACAGTGTGGAAGGAGGAGAAACTTGACAAACTCTACCTCTGCCAGATGATCAAGGTCAACATGTACGGTGATAGGTCACGTTGATGGCATGCACCTGGATATGACGTGATAAAAATGGCACCTTGCCTCTGCCATCTTCCTGCCCCAAACCCACACCCAGTGCAATCATGAGGAAAACATCAGACAAATCCCAACTGAAGGGCATCCTACGAAATAGCTATCTACATGCCCCAAAACTGTCAAAGCCATCAGGGTCATCAAAAACCAGGGAAGTCTGAGAACTGTCACAGCCCAGAGGAGCCTTATAAGGAGATGTGATGACTGAATGTCCTCTAGTTTCGTGGGACAGAAAAAAGGACATTCAGGGAAAACCAAGAAAATCTGAATAAACTATGGGCTTTAGTTAAAAACAAAGTATCTATATGAGTTCATCAATTGTGACAAGTGTACCACACTCAAGTAAGATGGCAATAATGGGAGAAACGTGTGTGGGATATATGAGAACTCTGTATACTGTCTTTGCGATTTTTCTACAAAGCTAAAACTGTTCTAAAATAAAATTTTTATTTTAAAAAATATAATGAGTGTATTAAGCTTGTGAGTCATGAACATTATTGCTCAGGATGTGGCCCAGGCGCCTTCATCAGGCACCCAGGTCCCTGCTACAGTGACTCATGCTGGACACCGTCTGGCCTCTCAGGGTTCTCTGCAGAGCTTTTCTCTCCAAGTTCTCAGGAAGTACCTCTCTTTCTACTTGGGTTACAGGGCTGGTGGGATGGGAGCTCTGGGAAGCCAGCCAGCCATGACACTGGCCCCATTGGGAGAGCCCATTGGAGGGAGGGGGGGACAGGCAGACAGATTAAGACCCTGGGTCCAAGTGCATCTAATGCCAGATCTACTTCTGGGCTTTTTAGTTATGAGTCAAAGCATTGCCTTTGCTTACATTTGAGTTAAAATTCTGTCATTGGCGTATAAAATGTTCTAACACACCCTGGATGGAAGTGATGTAGGCTGGTCCTATTTTAGACAGAAAAGAAATTTGGGGAACTGTGTCTTGCAGCATCAAAAAAAAAAAAATTGTATTGGGCACCTTCTAGATGCAGAGCTCAAATCAATTTCTTCTGAAGCAGCAAACTTTCCTATATGCAGTGGCAGGGCACCCTGGTCCTTTTACTTTGCTTATCATGTAGCTGACACCTGCTAGCCCTAAGATGACAATTTCGAGTTTTGCGGGCCAGCTGTTAGACCTATTCCTGCCACTGTGTTTGTAAGAAGGGGCAGGAAACTGATGTTTAAACAACAGCAATGATAACCCTGTACTCCTTGCATATAAATGTGGCTAGCTGGTCACCAGGGACACAGACTTTGAAAAGAGACAGTTCGATGCTTGCACACAGGGAAACCAGCCCACATTTTGTCTGGCGGTCAGCAGGACCGGCTACATTCCTGGAAGGTCACACTATACCCCAGGTGACTGTCATTAAAGACCAACGCTGGCCCCGGCATCCCCTCCCAACAGCTGGAAGCCATTACTTGGAGTTGTTTCAGGGAGAAACTGCCACCCGCCCTGATGTGGGAGCGGAAATTTTGTTTAGAGTGTTCAACTTGCTCTAAAGGGGCCTCTTCAGCAATTCTTAAACCTACGCTCCCAAGAGGAAAAAAATTACAACTGCCATGGTAACAGTGATTTAGTGCTTATTATACAGAGAGCAAACCACAGGGCTCTCACACAGTGGTTTCAAAGTCTATTCATACATTAGAAAGCAGAAAGGAGAGGCAAGTACGGAGAAGAGGAAAGTCACGGAGAAAGGCATGCTGTGGGTAGCTAAGTACTTTACATACCTTCCAAGATTTCGGCCTTGTATAGACCCTAGTAGCCCATTTTACAGAGCAGAAAATCGAGGTTTGGGACAGTTAAGCAATTTATCTAGCATTGCCCAGCAAGTAAGAGTGGATTTATATATCCCAGCTGACCTGACCCCATGACTTGCTGGTCCGGCCACTACAACAATCAGCCTGGCTTCCTTATACACACATCACCTGCATCCAAGTCAACTCAGGTCACTCCATAGCTTTTGATCCACCACTGGCTTCCATCAAACCTAGAATGAGACCCTGAATTCTGTAAATGCAGCCCACTCTGGTCCCTGGCTGCTCTGCTGCCTCTTCTCTCCATCACCCTGCCCCAGCGTGCTGGCTGCCTCTGGCCTTCCCTGCCACTGCTTCCTCCACCTGGACAGCTCTTCTTCTGAACAAGCCTCCTCCTTCAATTGACTCATGTCTCTGCTCAAATATCATCTCCTCCACGATGCCTGCCCTGGCCACAATATCCAAAATAGTAGCCAAAAAAAATCTTCCATGGTCCTTTCTTGGCTTTATTTTCTCCTTTATAGATTTTATAGGGATAAACCCTATAGGGTCCTGAAATTATATACCTTTGGTTTGTTTATTGTCTATCTCCCCACCAGAATATAATTTCCAAGTCAGTGTTTTTTGTCTCTTTCCACCAGAATATAATTTCGAGGTTATTGGAATGTTGCCTGTCTTGCTTATTGGTAAAGCTTTTTGCAAACCCGTGCTAGAGATAATGCTTATACTATTGTGTGTTTGTGTGAGGTGGGGTGGGTACAGGTGGAGGGGATTTATATATCTTTTTCTCTGTCTGCCTAGGAGCTCATCAGAGAGCAGGGTCCAGCTGCACACAGCTTTGCCCCCACCCAGCTCCCAGCTCCAGGCCCACTGTTTCACCTAACCTCTGCTCAGTGAGCATTTGTTTGCTCTTGCCTGAATTTGGGCTGGCCCAAAGGTTGGGAAGTCTGATGGGCTCTGCCAGTCCACCTGCTTCACGGTTGGTTTTCATGAAATCTGATCAGAAACAGACCATCACAAGCTCATGTTTCTGAACTTTGGCAGATTTATTTTTCTTTCTTTTCTTTCTCTTTCTTCCTTTCTGTGAGAAGAGGGGAGATAGACTCCCGCATGTGCCCCAACCAGGATCCACCCAACAACCCCCGCCTGGAGCCAATGTTCGAATCAACTGAAGCTAGGACCAACAGAGCCACTGACTACGGGATGGGAAGAGGGAGATAAGGGGGAGAGGGAAGAGGAGAGAAAGCAGATGGTCACTACTCATGTGTGCCCTGACCAGGGCTCAAACCCAGGATGTCTGCACTCTATGCCAATCCTCTATCCATTGAGATAACCGCCAGCACCTCTTTGATTCCTTTCATGTCCCACCTCACCTGATTTCTTAGTAGATACTTCTTTGGAAAATTCCCATCTCTTCTGGTCTCAAATGGTCAAGAAGGTAGCTTTTCCTCATCAAAGGGCAGAGGCGATTTAATAGCAGGGGCACCAGGTGCGCGCCCAGGGCCCTGACTTCTGAAGAGCTCTGCAAAACCCCAACTTCACACTTTTTTCTAATGTAAGGGGCCCAATATTTTCTTCTGCATCCAGGGCCTCAACCGATCTTAATTCGCCTCTGTCAAAGGGTATTAAGTGGTATGAGTGGGTGTGGCCCAGGGGCCAGGGCTGTGGTGTCTGGACTGAATTCAGAGCCTTTCCCCAGGGGCCGGAGCATGGGGAAGAACATGACAGGGAAGTCCAGCAGTTCAGTGGAGCTCAGGGAAGCAAGTCAAAAGTGTGAATGCAAGAACAAGTAGGAGGAAGACCCCAGAAGCTGTGAGTTGTGAGGACAGCCGACTTCAGCAGTTGTGAGCCCAACCAAGTTAGTCATAAATGTCACAGACAAGGGGGACCTTTCTGAGGGCAGGTGGATGACAGCTGGGTCTTCGGAAACCCTGGTTCTGAAAGTCACTGTCAGGGATGTCTAAATTATGATAATGGCACTGGAGCATCACCATGTCATGTGACTCTCAGAGCCAAATTATTTAAATGCACAAATATTGGTGATGGCTCAATGGCCAAGAAAGAATAAAAAAAGGAATAGGATTTTCCTACTGTTAAGATCTCACTTTTCTATCATCTGCAATTTATGAAACACACTATGTCACACATATTGGGGGAAGGGCACTGTGAGTTTGTTTACTTGTTTTGTGGGATGCCACAGAGGAAATGCCTTGCCCTCTCTACCTACAAGGATTTAGAGGCCCTTCCCCCTGACCATCATAAACCCTTGGGGTTTGGGATATGTGGGAGGGTGACAGAATCTTATCAGGACACAAGACAGGGATGTTCTGGTGCATTTGGATGAACAGGTGCTAAAGAAATCAATCACAAATTTATAAGAGTCATGGCCACAATCAAACTTTAAGTTTACAGAAACATTTCTTTCACTAAAATATATACCTGCTCTGGCCCCTAAAACTGGCATTTGGTATACTTTTAAAGCATTCCAAGTACTGTGGAGGCCACCAAAATAAATGGTTCACAACCCTCCCCTTTAGGAAGCTTGTAATGAAGTTGGAATGCTAGGACCTCAGGATGCATGCTGTTAGTGAATCATCCGGTACAGGTCTGCATATGAATTAGGCTTCATGTCCTATTTCTGGAGATGAGGTAATCGGTGTGCAGTTGATTCCAGGGACAACGGCAGGTTCACTACTGAACCAAGCCTAGGCAGGAGGTCACTTGGGTTCTTGGTGCAACCCCAACGCTGACTGAGAATCCTAGAGTGTCTCCACCCAGTCACCTTGGGAACCCCTGTAGCAGGGAGGCTGAGGACAGACTCAGACACCCACCACACTCTCCCAGTACTTTCCCAGAGCCCAAATGAAAAGGAGCCAGCCTGTTGGGTTGGCACCTGGTGAGCGGCCATTTTCCCCCTTGCCAAAAAATTTATGGAGGATGTGAGATGACTATAGAAATGAGGGCTAGTTGGTAAGTTGCTGCTTCCAGTGACAGGTCTTAGACTCCTTCCCCAGATCATTAAACCCAAAGTTGTCAAATCCCTCCACAGCACCCCCACTTCATCACATTTGGAGCCCCCTGCAGTCCTCAATGATGTCATTCTTTGTTCACCTTACAATTAATCCAATTCTGTGAACCAAAGTGAGTGCTTCCACTCTGCCTGCCTTCTGATCACAGGTAACCAGGGCCTGGAGAGAATTGGTATCCTTTTGCAGCTAAAGGGCTTTGAGTCCCCCATGCCCAGGGCATCACATTCACATACGACCTTGGAGTGTCCAACAGGTGAATTGGCCTGAGGGCCAGCAGAGGTCACTTGAAAGCCTTTGCAAGTTGCAAGCCCATCTAGGGTCCAGCAGTGTGACAGCAACCACAGTCAGCAGTGTCCTATGTGACAGATGGAGGAAGATGAATTAGAGGTATGTCCAGCCTCCAGGAGAAGATATTGGAGAGTTTGAGGTGTTGCTGTGTGCAGGGACAAGTGAAGCCCAGCCTTAGAGAGCCCGCCCCCCCCCCCCCCGCTTTCCTGGCACACTGAGACAGGCCAGCCGAATTCTCTCCGGCTAAGCCCCATCACTTGGCTGCACTGGAGCCCAGCTACTGAGCATGCCCATATGGCCTCCATGTGCTCTCTGCCGCAGTGTGTCTGGGGCTCCAGCTCTGAGTGGGCAGACAGGAAACACATTCCTCATGGGGCTGGATGGGGAAAGAGGCCTCCCAAGGTCAGCATGAGGCAACCCTTTCCTCTCAGAAAGTCAGGAAAAAAAGACACTTCAGCTGGAAGGGACAAGGAGTGCATAGTTGGCACTTGGTACTGGCTTGAATGTTAATTAAGCCAAGGTCAAACATTCAGCACAGGCCAAGAGCTTCAAACAAAGGACCACTGGCTGCCACATCACATAAAGTTACTTGCTGATGGAACACTAACGGCCACACGGTTCAGGTGCAGTTCCAGCCCCTGTTGTGAAGACTTCCGGACTGGGGGATTCCTGAAGATGGCAGCGGAGTAGGCAGACGCACAGACTCCCAGCTCTCACCACCAAACTGGAATACAAATCAATTTAGGAACAATCAGCGTGAAAAACCAACTCTGGACTACAAGAACAGCTCTCAAAAACCAAGGAGCAAAGAAGAAGCCACAACAAACCTGGTAGGGGGTTCCTGAATCTCCCCTGCTTACAGGAACGGAGGGGGGGGGAGGCTGAGAGCCCAGAGGGGCTCTCACTCCAGGGAAAAGAGCAGAAAATACTGCTCACAGCCACTTGCCTGGCGACCAGGGAGCGAGGTGTGTTGAAAGGGCCGGCTTGTCTTCCAAGAGGAAAGGGGAGAGAGAGGGACAGACGGTGAGGGGCAGAAGAATGCAGGGGATGACCTGAGAAGCTGACTCATCCAGTGCTGGAGGTGGCCATAGCTGGGGGAGGGGCTGATCCTTCCACGAAACAAAAGACTAAATTGCTTCTGGGGCACAGATCTCCAGACATCTCTCCAGTTCCAATCAGCGCAACAAGACACAGCTGAAAACAAGAAGTGGGGAGGAGGGGCAGTAACTCAGGTCTCCATGGAGATCTGAGATACACCTCCCCCTACTGAAGCTGAAAAAACACCCTGCCCCCAGAGAGATTAACTGGTAGAAGAGGCCTTCGGAGTCTCAGGTTACACCCACAGCATTCCTGGATACAGTTTCAAATAAGCCCCCTGCTGAGATCAGTAAACAAGACAACAAGACTATCACCTGTTAAGAAAACAAACAAGGGCCCTGGCTGGTTGGCTCAGCGGTAGAGAGTCGGCCTGGCGTGCGGGGGACCCGGGTTCGATTCCCGGCCAGGGCACATAGGAGAGGCGCCCATTTGCTTCTCCACCCCCCCCCTCCTTCCTCTCTGTCTCTCTCTTCCCCTCCCGCAGCCAAGGCTCCATTGGAGCAAAGATGGCCCGGGTGCTGGGGATGGCTCCTTGGCCTCTGCTCCAGGCGCTAGAGTGGCTCTGGTCGCGGCAGAGCGACGCCCCGGAGGGGCAGAGCATCGCCCCCTGGTGGGCAGAGCATCGCCCCTGGTGGGCGTGCCGGGTGGATCCTGGTCGGGCGCATGTGGGAGTCTGTCTGACTGTCTCTCCCCGTTTCCAGCTTCAGAAAAATACAAAAAAAAAAAAAGTAAAAAGAGACACAGGCTACTGTAACCAACCCAGAGGTTCAGTGCGCTGAATTTTGCCTGACCTGTGGTGGCGCAGTGGATAAAGCGTCGACCTGGAAATGCAGAGGTCGCCGGTTCGAAACCCTGGGCTTGCCTGGTCAAGGCACATATGGGAGTTGATGCTTCCAGCTCCTCCCCCTTCTCTCTCTCTGTCTCTCTCTCTCTCTCTCCTCTCTAAAAATGAATAAATAAAATAAAATAAATAAATAATAAAAATAAAAAAAAAAGAAAACAAACAAATCAAGACTTCAAAGCGCCCAAATCCAAAAGTGGATTACAAATGATAGTTGATGTCAACCCAAGAAGACCTAGAAATAACACAATTGAAAACTAGAGGCAGACAATACCAAGCCTAGACTCAACCAGCTCTACAAACAAAACACCCAAACACACAGACACAATGAGGAAACTGAGAAGTGCAATCCAAATGAAACCACAAGAGAGACCTTCAGGAGATGAACTGAGTGATATGGAAATAATCAAACTTCCGGATGCGGAGTTCAAAATAATGATTGTAAGGATGCTTAGGGATCTTACAACAACAATGGATGGTCATAATGAACACCTAAATACAGAAATAGCAAGTATAAAAAGGATATTGAAATATTTTTTAAAAAAAAAAGACTCCCAGACTATCTCCCCACAAAAGGTCATAGTTTAACAGGAGGACGGGGGAGTGACAACGCACATGGCAAGTGTTATAGCAATGACAGCAATGCTGTCATCCCTAACAGAAACAACCACAAATTAGCCTCATGCTCCCACTGTGTGCCAGGGCTCATGGATTATCAGACATTATCTCAGGCTCCCCTCCAACCTGCAGCATGCTCTGGGCCACCTGGTGTCATCCCCACTCCATCAATGAAGAATATGGGGCTTGGGGACAACTGATAAATTGTCCAGGGCCACACCGCAGGGATCACAGTGGTATTCCAGGTTTCGAGGACCCAGCAGACAAACTCCCCACCCCACTCCAGAGAGCTGGTGGTTCAGGGAAGATGACACCACGATATGGTGACACACCTAAATGGATCTTGAAGAGGTGATCAGGTTAGGAGAGAAGGAGGGACATTCTCTGGGATGAAGCAAGGTACAAAGCCCCGGATGTGACAGTGAATGATGTCCGGCAGAATGGGTGAGGGGGACAGAGAAGGACAGAGCAGACAATAGGTTCCTGGGTGCCACACTGGGAGGACATAGAAAGTCCATCCCCAAAAAGGCTATACAGGGAAATAACATGGGCAGATCAGCACAGGAAGAAGATCTGGGTACGCACACATGAGAAGGACAAGAGGATCAGGGACCAGACAGGACATCACAAAAATGGACCAAGACAGGAGGAGGATCTGACTCATCAGTTTCTACAGAGTTAGACGCTGTTCTCAGGAAGAGGATGAAGGAGGCCAACTGAGGGCCCTTGGAGCAGGGTAACTCCAACTACAACAATAACATGACCTGAATGTCTGCTTGGCCTGAGGGGTCTCAGCACCACACTTACAAAGAGATAATTCTTCCCTATCTAGCCACCTCTATAAATGTAGGAGACTGCTCCATCCACACTAATTTAATCACTTTAGCAACTTCTCCTTTCCCAATGTTATGGCAAAAATAACATCGCAGCATTAGAAAAATGTTTTGAAAATATCCCTAGAACCCCACCACCCCAACACAGCCATGTCATAGTTTCTTCCCTGGTTGGTTCAACCCTCTGCTGGTTTTCACAGAGCTTCACACAGGCGTGCAAACTCCAGAGCATGGGCGGATCTGCCCACAGCCAGCCACCACGCCAGGGGCAGACACAGGCTGACAAACCAGGTCATGCACTGGGAAGAACGGCCAGCGGGAGCCTAAATGCCTCTGGGGACTCTACTTTGTCACTGAAGGTGCTGGAATTTTCTTGGCCTCTATACACTCATCATAATTATCAACCTTGATTTTCCCTTCAGTAAATGTGCCACGATTTAATTAGTGAGTCCCAATCAGTATAAATTTAGGTCCCTTTTTCTTTTCCTTTTTTTCTTTTTTAATTTCTCTGTATTAAATGACATCTCCTTGCTAATCTGACAAGTGACCCAGAACGCCTACAGGAAAAATGGTTGAGTTTTGATTACTAACACATAAAACCACATTTTGGAGATACCATAAACACAGTGAAAAGATCAGCCACCAACTAGGATAAAATATTTGTAAATATATGATAATCAAAGGTTACTATCTTTTGTATAGAAATAGCTAGTTTAAATCAACAGTTAAAAGATTTAAAAATAGAATAAAGGGCAAAGAATATGAATTCACTGGAGAAATAGAAATTGCCATAAACAAGAGAGTGTCTCATCTCACTTATTAATAGATAAACAAGAGCTAAATCTCACTTTATTAAAAGTGTGGTAAAAGGGTACTCTCACTGTCTGACATTGGGTACACAAACAGGTATAACCCCAAGGGATATTGTGATATATTAGAAGAAATGCATATTTTCTTTTTGTCCCTATTTCTGACACAGAGCTCCTAAAAACCCTGGAATTTCCTAAGTGATAACAGCAGTAAAGTTGTCTTGATATTCATAACAAACTCCTTACACTCTCACCTGAGAGTCTGTTAATGAGGTCACTTTTGGAAAGCACTTAGGTCATCTAAGGATCGAGGCAAGTTGCCAGGAGAACCAACATGATGATTAGAGGATTGGAAGTTTGAACCTCACCCCCCTGATCTATGGAGAGGAGAGAGGGGCTGGAGGCTGCATTAATCACCAGTGGCCAATGATTTCATCAATCAGGTCAATGTAAAAAAGACTTCATAAAAACTCAAAGGATGGGGTTCAGAGAGCTGCCAGGTTGGTGCCCCACAGACATTCAGGAGAGCAGGACACCCAGGGAGGGCATGGGAATGCTGTACCATTTCCCATACCTTGCCCTATGTTTCTCTTCTGGCTGCCTGTTCCTGAGTTATACCCTTACTAGAAAGCCCGGCGGTCATACGAAATGACCGCTGTTCTAGATATTATAAATTGTAATTAAAACGATTTGTGCAAAGGTGTCTGCTAATTCAAACTGAATTACCCAGGGCAGGCAGCGAGGATGCCCCTTTGCTTAGTGCCCCACGGGGTTTCCCCCTTCTACTTTCTTAATTGCTTAAAGTAGAGTGCAATGAAGGAAACCACTGGCAGTACATTTCTAAAGAGCCACCGTTAGCTCAATAAATAAATGTGTTGCGTTTCGGTCAGCATTACTCTGTCGTTTTCTTGCATTTCTCTCCAGCCTTTGTTCAAGGGACTCATTTTGTCGAGACAGGCTTTTTTGTCTTGCATCTGAGGCAAGCCTTGTTTCTCTATGCTCATCAGTCTCATTTTGCCGAGAAAGACGCATTTGCTCTGCGACTGAAGCAAGCCTTATCTTTCTCTGCTCAGTGGTTTCTTTTTGTCGAGAAAGCCGTTTTTGTGCAGCTTTAGCTCCTTTTCTCTCCTCTTCAGTGCTGTATTTTCTAGGAGGCATTCTTAAAAGAAATTACATTAAGACGTAGTTTTTATGTAAAACAGATGATTGCCAATGCAAACAAATGTTTACCTTCCCCCTGACACGCTCAATTTGCGTTCAGCCTTAAATTGTTTCAAAAGCAGATGATTGCCAATGCAAACAAATGTTCACCTTCCCCCTGACATGCTCAATTTGCGTTCAGCCATGGCAACTTCACCCCATTGGCTAGTACAGTTATGCAAGCAACCAATAAGCTATCGGCGACAAACAGACACTTAAGCCGCATATAATAAAGATATAATAAGCTTGTGATCTGTTAAGTAGCATGGTTCTCTGAGTTCTGTGAGCCACTCTAGCATATAATCGAGATCCTCTGACCTACAGTGGTCAATCAGAAACACAGGTGACAACCTGGACTGACAATTGGCATCTGTGGTAAGGAGCAGTCCTGTGGGATTGAGCCCCCATCCATAGGATCTGACTTTATCTCCAGGTAGATGGTATCAGAGTTGAGTTGAATTGTAGGACACCAGCTGGTGTCAGAGAATTGCTTGCTTGTTGGCGTGGGGAACCCACACATTGGGTGCTCAGAAAAAAATAAAAAATTGAAATGTGCATACCCTATTATCCAGAAATCTTACTTTTAAAAATCAATTCTACAGAATAGCAGCACAATTACCAAAGGATATACATGTGGGGTGATTTTTTACAGCATTTACAACAAAAAAGTATTGGGGAAATGCCAACACCCACGACATAGTGCATCTTAACTAAACAGATGAGAGAGCCTGAAGGTCAGAGACCCATGGGATGACTATGAAGAGGGCAGATCTCTGTCTTCTGACACGGATGGGACTTTGACTTTCTACTACATTATTTGAAATATTTACAACTAGCAATAATTTTGTAATTACCAAACCTATATATAGAAAGAAGTGTGTATAAATCAAATGCTCCTAAAATGGACACTGCCGTAGTCAGCTTTGTACAAGTATTTTCTTCCTTTGGGCTAAAACTTAGGGCAGAAAGGTTAAGGACACACAGACACTGTCTTGAATTCTTAGTGCACCTTGCCAATGGCCTTCTCAGAGCATCGGAATAGTTTATGGATGTTGGTCAGTTCCCTACGTATGTACAAAACAATCTGACTTCTCTAAGAGGCCAATGGTCAGGCCTCCAGAATGTAATGCACCTTACACCAACCAGTTTATAATTTTAATTCTCCCCCACAGGGACTCCAGAGTCTCGAGCACCCCAATCCCCTTTTATAAGGCCTGCTCCATGCCTTGGACTTAGTAGACACCAATACATTCTGCTTGTTTGAAAATTTCATTTTGTCACCCCACTCCATCCTTGGTTCAGAAGACTTGGTGTACAAAACAATTGGATTCTTTCCAGAATAGTAATTTAAAAACACCAGTTAAACCCAAAAGAGAACAGGAGGAGGATCCCCTCGGGGCTGAACCAGCAGCAGCCCACTGACCCACTTCCCCGGCCCACCCAATCCAGGGCTGCCTCCGGAAGCAGGTACAAGAAGCTGCTAGAAGATACTCTTCCTAGCGCTGTCCAGACACATTGGTGGATGGCTCCTTCCATCATGATTCACCTTCCAGCCTTTTCCTGAGTGTCTGCATCCTTGTTGGAAGCTTCCCACTCTGCAGGCACAGGACAGACCCTCTTCTTCCTCCTCATTATGGCTTCTTGCCAAGGACAAAAAGCTAGAGTGGGACCCAAAGCCTGGCTGCTCATGCATGCTCTCACCTCAGCCCCCAGATCTCATGCCTTACTTAGAAATTCTCCTTTGGTGACAGCTTTATGGCAATTAAAGAGTGAGCTCTGTACACAGGTACAAACCCATGTGCAGACAAGATGGCACCAGAAGAAACTGCAGGACATAGAGGAAGAGGGACAGAAGCCAGACCCAGATCAGGGCTCAGGAACCTTGTGGCTTTATACCTCCAACCCTTCCCTATGAGATGCAGGTGGGTGAGATCCCATACCCATGACCCAGACAGTTGGAAACTTCTCTCCCTGGAGCTTCCCCAAGATTAGCTTCTCCCCCCACCCCCGCCACCTCTGTAACGTCTCCAGGACTATGTAAACTGGGTCATCAAGTTCACACAGAACCACAGGCCTCCAGCTCCCCGTAGGCTCCCCATCCCCACCCCCAGCCTACCTGCAGAGGCAGAGGGTTTATTCATTTTTATCTTGATTCTGGCAACTTACATTGGCTGCATTCCTGGAGGACAAGCCAGGATCAGAAATGCAGGTCACGGATACAGGGGGAGATCCCCAGGCTAATGTCATGGGCACCAAAGGGCTGGCTCCTGGAACCTGATCCGAGGGCCCTGTAGGACAAAGGAGCATAAGTGTAAGCAGAACCACATTCTACAAAAGAGAAGGAGAGCAAAAAGCAGAATAACATCAACCTAACAACTGAGCAGAAATGGAAGATTCGAACAGCCTCCAAATTGGATACCGAACCCCACCACTTCCTGCCTTGTCACTGGTCTCCTGGTGTAGCTGTTTGTGGACAAGTCCTGCCCGGGGGTGAGGGCGACAGAAACACAAAGACCCGACTCTGGGGACCAGGTTCAGTGACGCAGATCCACTTTATTCAGGAAGTAAGCTTATATACATGGGTTCAGCCAACAGGATGTTATGTGTCCTTCATAGCCAATGGCTGAAAAGATCAGGGAGCTGCCTCCACATCCCCCCAGGTGATGGGGCATGCATGCTGGCCACGAGGTCTTCTTCTGGAAGCCTGAGGACCTCCTCCCATCAGGTGTAGTAGGTGTGGAGAAGGCCAGGGCTGAGGCTTTGGACGGGTGAAGACTAAACCATTCAGTGGGTGCCCAAGAAACCCTGTCAAGCAGGTTGGGGGGTTCCTGGGATCTAAATTGACTGAAAAACACAAGCATAACCTCTCCCTTGCATTAGAAGAGGGTGTGATCCCTGCCACTGTGCCATGGCTGGGTCCTTCCAGCATCATTTCAGAGAGAGGGGCGGGGGAAAGAGAGAGAGAGCGAGAGATACTGAAAAATAGACAGACTGAAAGAAAAAAGACACATGGGGGCGTATAGGCTGGCCCATGGATCTGCAGCAGGAACACATGTTGGAGTTAAAGCTGGCGTCTGAGAGGTTGGGGTGGGGCATTGAGCCCCGGCAGGGAATGCAGAAGTAGCGACTTCCGCTTCTTCTGGAGCTGATGGCAGGAGCTGATGGTGTGGTTTCTAATGTATCTAGTTTTGTTTCTGCACGGCTGCAAGTCCATCAAACTCAGTGGCCCAACCCTTTTCTTCCTCTACAGGGGGAGACGAATAGGGAGGTAGGGATTCCTCAGAGAGAGGAGTAGCCTGTAGGACCTTAGGGACCGGCGGAGGGTCCCCAGCAGGAGCACCAGCCAAGCAGGCCCTATTGCCAGTAAGGCAGGAGTGAGGCCGAGAGGGAAGGCCTGTCCCTCATGCACCTCGGCTGAACAAATGCGTCGGAGAGCTCGGGCCCAAGTATCCGGGTCCCAAGAGGTGTGTCCCTAATCCAGGGATTGAAACCAGAGAGGATCTCCCAGTAATTACAGAGATCCTTTTCACAAACTTTAACTCGCCTAATCTGCAATAGTGCATGCAGGGCTTGAGCCTGTGGGGTTCGAGAGTGGGGTAGAAGGTTTCCCATTGCAGAGGGTCACTCACCCGTCCCTTAGATGCCAGTTAGGTCCCTACCCAACGTTGGGTGCCAGTTGTGGACAAGTCCTGCCCGGGGTGGGGGTGGGGGGAAGTGAGGATGATGGAGACCCAAAGACCCGACTCTGGGGACCAGGTTCAGTGACGCAGATCCACTTTATTCAGGAAGCAAGCTAGCTTATATACATGGGTTCAGCCAATAGGATGTTACAGCGTGTCCTTCATAGCCAATGGCTAAAAAGATCAGGGAGCTGCGCGGTTGGCGCTAAGTCACTTCCTTATAGCGGGCGAGCTTCCTTCCTGGGTGTGCATTGCATCAGCCACAGCTGCTAGGAATGCGCTCTGCGCTCCACCCACAGCCCTTCCCCCCACCCCAGTGCATTCTCCACCCAGAGCAGGATGCTCCTGTTAGAACATGAGTCTCCACTTCCACCCCTGCTCAGCCTCCTTCGTGGATGTCAGATGCATCCGACAGGGTGGGGCTAAGTCCCTTCTACATCTGCCACCATATTACCTCTCTGATCTCATAACCTCACACCCCACCAGAGTTCCCTTCCACCTGCCCTCCCTCTCCTCCAGCCACACTGGCCTCCTGCATAAGGAACCTTGGGCTGAGGCGGCTCCCTTTGCAAAAAGGTTCTTTCCTCCCATATATGTCTCTTCTTGCTCTCCACATCCACATTTTATAGCTCCTTCTCTGCATGACTCTTCTTTGCACTAATTATTATTCAACAGGCTACGTGTCATCTTTATTATCCCATCTGCCTGTTTCCCACTAAAATGCTGGCTCCCCCAGGCCAAAGGGCTTAGATTCCTATTCTCCAGTGAGCGCTCAGTGCCTAGAACAGCACCAGCCCACAGTACAGACAGTACCAGTGCTGGTGGCTGCAAGAGTCACTGTTGCTCCATTGGGGATGGGGTTGAGGCCAGGACCACTATTTCATTGACTGAACATCCGTACAGCAGTCTAATTAGTCAGATACTTATGGGGGTGATTATTACTCTGAATGCAGAATTGGCCAAGCAGAGTAAGAGGCCCATCCCATGTGGTGCCAGGTGCACAGTCACAGACCTGCACCCTCCAGTCAGCAGTGAGCACTCATCTTTCCAGGGTGCTAGGAGATCATTCAAGAGGGCTGGGTCAGATGACAATGGATAGCACTTGGAGAATAAAGAAGCATCAAGCTCATGAATGAGCCATCTGCTAGGCGGTGAGGTTTCTACGCTAGGCAACACACCAGCCCCACAAATCAGTGGCTGTATTAGCCCAAATAGTATCCGAACTTCAACAACACAGTTAAACATAATCATAATGCCTGCTCAATTATGGGGGGACACATTATCACAATAGTGAGTCAGGTGGCTATCTGTAACCACCCAACTGGGTTCACCACACACACACACACACATACACACACACACACACACACACTTCAAAGGCATCCTGGCTGCCCCTTTCTCACTTCTAGTCACTTGAAAAGCAAGCCTCATGGTGCCCAGGCTCTGACGCAGTCCCTTCACTGCACAGGAGGTGAGGGCAAAACCATCGTTACTCTTTGAGACCCCCCATGAGCAGGCAAGGGACATAAAGGGACACATGTTAGGCTGTCCGAAGGCTGAGGAAGGAATTTCACCTGAAGATGATGAGCCCCACCTTCCCTAGGGCTGGAGCCTATGCTCCAGGTGGCACTGGACCACCTGGAGGAATCTGGAAAGCCAGTGACTGTGTGTCAGGTAGAAGCTGGATGGCCAGGGAAGAGAAAGGCAATGACCATGGCTGTGGTCTGCCTAGCTAGGGCAGGCCTGGAGGGAGAGTCCCCTGTGTGCAGCAGACACTCTTTATTTGTTTGTTTGTTTTGTTTTGTTTTAATAATTTTATTTTTTTAACGGGGTGACATCAATAAATCAGGATACATATATTCAAAGATAACAAGTCCAGGTTATCTTGTCGTTCAATTATGTTGCATACCCATCACCCAAAGTCAGATTGTCCTCTGTCACCTTCTATCTAGTTTTCTTTGTGCCCCTTCCCCTCCCCCTTTCCCTCTCTCTTTCCCCCCCTCCCCCCATAACCACCACACTCTTATCAATGTCTCTTAGTTTCACTTTTATGTCCCATCTATGTATGGAATAATGCAGTTCCTGTTTTTTTCTGATTTACTTATTTCACTTCGTATCATGTTATCAAGATCCCACCATTTTGCTGTAAATGATCCGATGTCATCATTTCTTATGGCTGAGTAGTATTCCATAGTATATATGTGCCACATCTTCTTTATCCAGTCATCTATTGACGGGATTTTTGGTTGTTTCCATGTCCTGGCCACTGTGAACAATGCTGCAATGAACATGGGGCTGCATGTGTCTTTACGTATCAATGTTTCTGAGTTTTGGGGGTATATACCCAGTAGAGGGATTGCTGGGTCATAAGGTAGTTCTATTTTCAGTTTTTTGAGGAACCACCATACTTTCTTCCATAATGGTTGTACTACTTTACATTCCCACCAACAGTGGATGAGGGTTCCTTTTTCTCCACAGCCTCTCCAACATTTGCTATTACCTGTCTTGTTAATAATAGCTAATCGAACAGGTGTGAGGTGGTATCTCATTGCCGTTTTGATTTGCATTTCTCTAATAGCTAAAGAAGATGAGCATCTTTTCATATATCTGTTGGCCATTTGTATTTCTTCCTGGGAGAAGTGTCTGTTCATGTCCTCTTCCCATTTTTTTATTGGATTGTTTGTTTGTTTGTTGTTGAGTTTTATGAGTTCTTTGTATATTTTGGATATTAGGCCCTTATCTGAGCTGTTGTTTGAAAATATCATTTCCCATTTAGTTGGATTTCTGTTTATTTTGTTATCAGTTTCTCTTGCTGAGCAAAAACTTCTTAGTAGCAGACACTCTCTTAATCAGCAAAACCCAAACATTCTACAGATGGAAGGCAGTGGCTTGGGACTCACTCAGAAGGAAATAATAAGTGCACTCTCCAGCTGGTTGGACACCCATTTCCCAAAGCAACAGGGTCTGAGAGCCACTCGGCCCTCCTCACAACTGGTTCCCACTGGAAGAGTCTCAAGATAATCTGGAGATCCACAGAGGAAGTCCCACTGTGAGCTGATGGTCACATCTGCCTGAAATCCCTCCTTCCCCATCTATTTGCCCCACACTCCCTGTGACAGTTAATAAGGCGGAGGAGGGACAGAACATTGCTGAAACCAGCAAATACCTGGTGGCTGGGTAATGCTGGCTCTGGCTACATTAAGGACAGAAATAAAATTGCCATTTCAGCTCTGGGGGGCAGGTAGAAGAGGCTGTCACTCTCAAGTATGTACAGAAAACTTAGGGGAAGGATGTGTCTGAATGAGAAGAAAGTTTTCCCATTTCCTATTCAAATTAAATGAGCAGGCAAGGGGAAACTAGGGGGATTTTCCTAGTGCTAAGTGGTGCCTGGGTTTGGGTCATGACCACAAATAGCTCAGGGCCCCATGCCAGCCAGGTGCTGGCTGAGGATTGACTGTCCTCCTGGGGAGGTCGCTAGGGGCAACTGTCTGCGGGGTGGAAGGGGGGTGACTAGTCCTGAAGCCAGAAGGTGTCGCTAGCTATGGGCAGTTATCAAAAGGGCACATGGAGACAGGGTGCTCATTTGGCCCTGTCCCCAAGGCAGCTGGAGTCCAACGGAAGGAGATGAGAGTGTGCCTTAAGGTGAGAAGGGAGGAGAAGGAAATGAAGAAAAAGGAGAGGGAAGAGGGAGAAGGGGGGAGGAGAAGGAGGCGGGAGAAGGGGAGGGGGAAGGGAAATGGAGGGTGGAGGAGAGACGAAGGGAAAGGTAGAGAAGGGAGGAGGGAGGAGGAAGAGAGGGAAGAGGGAGAAAGAAGAGGGAGATACGAGGAGAGAGGAGGGACGAGGGAGGCGGTGGCCCAGAGGAGGAGCGCGAGCCAGCCGGAGGCGGTGGCCGAGCCAGCCCGGTGCGCGGCGGCACTCTGATTGGTTCATCTCCTCGTCCTCCGCCGCCCGCCCTCTCCTCCCGCCTACTCCCCGCCCTCCTCGCGGCGCTGGCGTCGAGAAAGTACAGTAAAAAGTCCAAGTGCAGCCGCCGGCACAAGATGGGATCCGGCTCCTCCAGCTACCGGCCCAAGGCCATCTATTTGGACATCGATGGACGCATTCAGAAGGTAGCCACTACCCACTCTCCCCACGTGGTCGCAGAGTCCCTCCAGGCGCGCCCCCACCCGCCCTGCCAGCCCGCCGCGGTGGTCCCTCCGGATGACAGCGGCAGGGGTCGTGGCGCCGGCGGCAGCAGCGGTGGAGGACAGCCGTCTGCAGGTCCGATTGTCTGTCAGTCCGGGCTGTGGTCTCAGACAACTTCGGCCGGGGGCGGCAGGGCTCTGCGGGGCTGGTCTCCCCACGAACTGGACCCCCGTGGGAGGGGGTGACTTTGCAGGGAGGTATTTTTTCCATTTCATGGGTAGAGCTTTCTTTGTAACATATCTGATTAGGCTGAGTTTGTACGTTCAGAGGCTGGTACATTAACCCACTTCATTTCCGGCGGAACGACCCCCAGAGCGGACACCCCGGAGCCTGTAGGCAGACCTGCGGGTCAGGGCTTCGCGCACTGGAGGGCGCTCCCGCAAGCCGCAGGCTGCGGCTTCCTGGCCGATGGGGAGGGAGGTGGCAGAACAGGCACAGCAGGAGCTGCTCACAGCTGCTTGTCCGAATCCTCTGTCCCCATTTCCCTCTGGCGGTCAGCTCTGACAGCACAGGGGGCGACTGGCGCTGCCCTACCTTCTAGGACCACAGAAACTTCGGTGGCCCTCTGGACCAGCTTTGCTGTCCATCTGTCCTCTGGAGATATGAAGTCCTCCAAATGTCCAATGTCCCTAATCAACTTGAGTCTCCTACAAGAGGCATTTAGAGCAAGCCCCCTTTGTTGGTGGCCCTTCTTCTTCTAAGCCCCTAGCCTGGGTCCAGAGAGTCCTGACCCCTGCTTCTGAGCAGCAGAGAGAGACAATAAGTGAGCTGGCCTGGAGGGGAGCTTTCTTAGCTCCCCCTAGATTCCCCCAGAGAGAAGCAGTAGTGAGGCAGTCGCCCCGAACCTCAGCTGCACATGGTCTCACCTTGCTCTTCTTCAGGGGCACCCCAGCAGGGAAGCCAAGGAGGTTATGCCCAGCCAGGCACCAAGTAGGCATCAGGGCTCTGGGGCTCTCTAGTTCACACTGATAGACTTGCTAACAAGCCACCTCATTCTCACCCATTCCCAGCTTGATCCTCCTGAAATGAGAAGTACGGGCTCCCCTTCTCCTCCTATAGCCCATTTTAACAGAATCAGATAAGGGGAAACAGGAAGCATCTGCAAGGGCAGGTGGTCAACAAGCAGACACAGGACTAGACCCAAGTCCCCTGATTTCCATGACCAGGCACCTGTGACTGCAAAGGAATTTATAACAGCCTTCCCAAAGAAGGAAATGGCCCTCCACCAAAAAACCAACCTCCCTGCTCCAGTCTGCACACACATCTACAGACATGTGCACACATGCATATGCATAGACACACATACATGTACCACACAAAAATACATATACAAAAGCACACACATGCAAACGGGCAAACATGCACACACATACACAAGCACACACTTTTTCTGTCCCACCAGATGAGAAGTATCAAACATCAGCCTTTCTTATCCTTTGAAAGAGATTAGATGAAGCGCTGTCACCAGGTCAGATGTGACAGCTCCTTCCCAAGAACTCCCCAGTGATCTTCCTGATAGGCCCATTGAAGTGGGTGAAAGTGGAAGCTGTTTCAGAGGGCGGGAGGTGAGCGTTGAGTCTGGCAGGCTGGTCTGCTGTCACTGTGGGAAGGGTGGTTTTTCGCAGGTGACACACCTGAGGTTGGAGTGCTCTCCAGGAAAGCCCAGCAGGTGGTTCTGGAAGACATAGGGCACCTGTGTTCAGGAGGAAGGCCACAGCCTTGGGAGGGGACGGATCTGATGTGGGACTGGCATTACCACTTCTGTGATCTTGAGCAAGTCCCTAGGCTGCTCTAAGCTGCCCTGCTCATCTGTGAAGTGGGGTGACACCTCCTTTATAGATGGTCATGAAAAGTAAACAAATTTATGTAAATAGCCAGGAATTCTGCCAAACACGATGGCACTGTGCACTCTCTCTGTGTCCCAGAAATGTCCTTTAAACTTATATGAGGAGGAGATGGGCCAGGGTCTTTAAACCTCTGTCATCCCTGCAATGGGTGTTGCTCATTCTTGGCCTTGTTCAGTGGCCTCTCCCTTTGCTGTTGTCACTATTGCAGACTCAGAGTTGGACTTGTAGGCTGGTTGAAAGATGAATCATTTGGGGTTTCCAAGCATGTGCTGGACACTGGTCACCTCACACGCCCCATGGAGTTCACACCAGCAGCTCTGTCCAGACATCAGATGTCTCTCTCAGCTGAGGGCTCTTGACACAATGATTTTAGGGCTGAGTTTTCTTAAAGCCTCAAACACTGGATTACCTCTGAAGTTCCCCTGCACACCGTCAGTGTCTCTCTCCCTTTTGTCCATCCCATCCTGTCTGTGAAAGGTCATGGACAAAGACCCCATGTTGCTTCCAAGGAGAGGGTATGGAGGGAGGAGAGAAGGCATGTGGGACATTGTGGCACATGTGTTGTCCTGTCTGATCCTCTGTCCTGTGGCTCCTGCATTCTTTCTGTTCTCTGTCCCTCAAGTTACCCCACTGCTTGAAATTCCATGCTCTCCCCAAACAGTGGCTCCTGCAGATGTTATCTGCCCCAGCAAAGTTTCAGGTGGAAAGCCAGTGTCTCCACTTCCATGGCATAGCCCTGGGTTAGTCACTTAATCTCCATACTGCTGTTTCTCAACTGTCACATGGGTGTACTGCAGTGCTGCATATTGGAAGAATCCAGTGGATCAAGGGCAATCACTTAATCAATTATCCAAACAAGATTATGGAGCACCTACTACATGCTAAGTGCTAGGGTCCAGAGTGAACATGGTTTTTATGACACTCAGTCCCACTGAGTGATGGGCCCCTCTGACCTGTGCCAAGCACTGGACCTGAACCATGAGAGGGCACAAATAGTTAAAGCAGCTGATCAGGGCACTCTATGATGAACAGAAGGACACAGCAGGAGCTAGTTGGTGAGAAGGGCTATGTTATGGGCCTAATAAGTAGATTTTCTTTCTCCAAGAAGACCAGCTTGGTGTGGTAGCCTTAGGATGACCCAAATTAAGAGCTGTTGAGTGGCAGGGGTGCAGCCTCATTAGCCAGCAGCGCCTCCATACTGTCCCCATCTCCTGCTCCTCCACTTGCCAGGAAGCACAGGTGGGACCAGCACCTCCTGGCACCAGGTGGAGGAAGAAGGATTGAAAGCCAAAAACCCAGATCTGGAGAGCTGGGAACCCTGCCCTGAGGACTTCTCTCAAGAAAGTGATGCTCCTTACCTTTGCCTAGAATTTGCTTTTTTCCTTCCTCAGCTTCCCCTGACCTGGGGCCCTGGCCTCCGCACCTGCCCCTTCCCCTCACCCCTGTTCAAAGAAAGGTGTCTCCCTGGGCTGCTCAGGGCACAATGGGACAATGCACTTGGCATAGGGAGCCTAAGGGCGCCTGCATGGTGGCACATCCAGGCATGGTTTTGTCAACCTTTGGAATGAGGCAGAATGAGGCTTCGGTGGGACCCTAGATCATGCCGCCTGGATTCCTCAGAAGCCAGCATTCAGTCCCCGTGGGACTGCAGGGCCCTGACCCACCATCCCCTCCCCGAGGTTCTAGTTCTGTGGCTGAAGCCCTCCTGCCTGCACTTGGAGCCCAGACTTCTGCATGCCCTGCTGGCTGTCTCTGCCTGGAGGGAATCCTGCTCCCTCCTGTCTATCTCTCCCTGTGTCCCCTGCCCTGCCCCACCCTAGGGGCTTCAGGCTCCTCTGCCTTTGTTTCTTGCCTTTGTCACAGACATAGCTGGCATTTCCCACTGGCTGCCCATCTTCAGGGCAGTCCTGCCTTCTGTTGATCAAAGGGTACACCTGACCCAAGTCTTGTCACAGTGTGCTCAGCACCTTGAGTCTCTCTCTACAGGCACCTTTCCCCTGCTGGAGTATGTCTGTCCCGCTACCTGGTGAAGCCCACTGGAAATTTCCTTTCACTTTACATAACACTTGTGCACCTGCTTGGCCCATTACTCAGAGCATCCTTTTCCCGAGGTCTGGCAGGATCCTTGCCCATTTGTACAGGGCCAGGCAGACCTATCCGAGTTCTCTGGCTCCCCAGCATCTGTCTGCTCCCCTCGTTCCTGCCAGGTAGACTCCCCTTGGCCATTGTCAGCGGTTCCAGCAAAGACCATTTATATTCCTCTAAATCAGGGGTCAGGAACCTATGGCTCGCTAGCCAGATGTGGCTCTTTTGATGGCTGCACCTGGCTCACAGACAAATCTTTTTTTTTTTTTTTTGTATTTTTCTGAAGCTGGAAATGGGGAGAGACAGTCAGACAGACTCCCGCATGCGCCCGACCGGAATCCACCCGGCACGCCCACCAGGGGGCGATGCTCTGCCCCTCCGGGGCGTGACTCTGCCACGACCAGAGCCATCCCCAGCGCCCGGGCCATCTTTGCTCCAATGGAGCCTCCGCTGCGGGAGGGGAAGAGAGATACAGAGAGGAAGGAGAGGGGGAGGGGTGGAGAAGCAGATGGGCGCTTCTCCTGTGTGCCCTGGCCGGGAATCAAACCCGGGTCCCCCACACACCAGGCCGACGCTCTACCGCTGAGCCAACCGGCCAGGGCCAGACAAATCTTTAATAAAAAAAATAACGTAAGCCTGACCAGGCGGTGGCGGCGGTGGATAGAGTGTTGGACTGGGATGCGAAAGGACCCAGGTTCGAGACCTCGAGGTTGCCAGCTTGAGTGCGGGCTCATCTGGTTTGACCAAAGCTTGCCAGCTTGGACCCAAGGTTGCTGGCTCGAGCAAGGGGTTACTCGGTCTGCTGTAGCCCCACGGTCAAGGCACATATGATGAGAAAGCAATCAATGAACAACTAAGGTGCCACAACGAAAAACTGATGATTGATGCTTCTCTCTCTCTCCGTTTCTGTCTGTCTGTCCCTATCTATTCCTCTCTCTCTCTGTCTCTGTAAAAATAATAATAATAATAATAACATTAAAAATATAAAACATTCTCATGTATTATAATCCATTCATTTCATACCGCTCATGTTCATGGTTGCAGGTGGCTGGAGGCAATCAAAGCTGTCCTCCAGGACAACACCAAATTTTTATTGGATAATTAATGCGTAAGGTACACAGGTCATTGTATGGCTCTCACAGAATTACATTTTAAAATATGTGGCGTTCATGGCTCTCTCAGCCAAAAAGGTTCCCGACCCCTGCTCTAAATGTTTATAACTTAAGATCTTTTAGCAGATACTGGTATGGCAACATAAGCTCGTTGCAGCCAAGGGAGGTTAGAGAAAGGGGTGATCACACTCCCTTTTGGATTTTCAGTGCAAAACAGAAGTGGGCCCGGTGGTGACGGGACAAAAGAGCAGGGCCACTTGATTCCCAGCCCGACCCCGAGTTATGATGACTCTCTCTTTCTCCAGCTGCATAAGAGCTGGGCTGTGGAAATTAATGACTGTCTCGATTTTCAGTCTCTTTCCCAACAAGTATATCAGCCATTGAAGTAAATCAGCCCACTGCCTGTGATGCTGCACCAGGTGCTGTCCATTAAGAACTTTTGGAAAATGGTCCTTAAATTCTAGCCCTAGGATGCTGTGAAGTCAGGGAGCTGCTGGCCTCCCTCCTCCTTCCCAGTTGCCGTGGTCTGAAGGCCACTTGAACCAGGCATCTCTGTTTCCTGGAGGCTTGAACCCTACTAATGTCATCAGAGCTGGCAGTTAATTACATGGAGACCTTTCACACTAAATGCAGTGTGCCCTGGCTTGAAGGGGTTGGAGCTGTTTGTGTTAGTTACACAGAGGAGTGGAGACCTGTCCTAGGACAGACAGCCTGGCTCTGCTTCTTGTCAGCTGGTAAGTCACTTTGTCTTTGGTGAAGTGGGTGCCGTGGTGGTGCCTCCTGTGGGGAGACTGAAGATGGCACTGGCTAATCCCAATAAAGGTCTGGTCACATGGAGAAGCTTAGTAAACCTGTCTCATCCTCTGGCCAGGGCACAGTATGGCCCCTCTCCAGTCCTCAGCCCTTGGACCTGGGAGACTCGGGAAGAAGCCATAGCAGGTGCTTTCTTGTCATTTGCTTTGTACCTCTGTGAGCCCCTGTGAATCTGAATTACAAAGAGGGAGACAGTGTCAAGGACTCCAAGACCCCAGATCCCACTACCCAGGGCACTTTTGTCTCCAACTTTGCAGAGGCTACTCATATTGGAAACAGGGTACTTTGCACCCTGAGCCAAGGGGGCCTCACCAGAGCCACTATGGGCTGAGGGGCGACCTGGCTTCTGACTGTGCAGAGTACACTCTAGTCATCAGGAAAGAAAAGCCAGGGCAGAGGCGGGGCACGGTGTTCACATCAGACCACTCATGTGAGCAACATGCAAACGAGAGACAAAGCAGGGATGTGGCCAGGAGGCTGGTCTCAGTGCCAGCAAGCCTCAGGGGAGCTGCAGGGACTGGCCAACAGGTAACCTTGGGTCACTACAGCCTGGGTTCCTGCACCCTGTCCTGGGTTTACTGCCTGGGGATGTAGCTGGTATGCCCCTTCCCCATCTCTCCCACCATAAGCTGAACCATCTCCATTCAGCCCCCTGCTCCCCAGCTGTGGGTGGCCCAGCAGGTAACATTTCTGGGGGCCGGGGAAGTCTATGGCAGTGAGATTTAAGAGAGTCCCCAGAGGACAGAGAGACCTCAAGTGTTTACCTTGACATGACAGCAGCAGTTCACCAGCTGGTCCTGCCCCGGGGAAGGAGTTCCTCTTACTCCGCATTCTGCCCCCTCGGCCAGACAGATGGTGAGATGAGAGTGGTCTGCCAGGAGGTGTTTAAGGGAACAGACACGCCTGGACACAGCATTGCTCCTTCCAAGAGCAGAAGCTCCAGCCAGGAAGGTGGCATGCAGCCATTGCAGTTTGCAAGTTAGTGGCTCAGTTCAAAAGGGGTTTAAAGCCTCTTGCTCAGCTCACTGGGCTGATGCCTCCTGATTTTGTGGTTGAGGATCTGCATTCCCAAGGTTGTGAATCATTTTGAAAACAAAATCCTAAGATAGTGCAGACCTAAAGATCCACCTGGCAGACTATAAAAATGCGTGCATCTCTGCTCACAGTCCTACAGAGGGTCCTGTGGTGGGTACTGTGCACATACACTCAGCCGCTCAAAAACCATCTCTGCACTAGACAGTGTGGGTTATTTGCCTTATCTTCCCCTGTGTGCCTGTTTCCCCTCACCCCAGCCATGGTAGTTACCACTATTCCCAAAGCTGGTCACCTGGCAAGAGCATTTGCCCAGCACTGACAGCGCCCCTGGAAACTGGGTCTAGACACAATTAAAGAAGAGCCAGAACATTGTATTCAGTTGGCTTTAGATTCCTTGCTAACATTTTTTTTCATTTTAAAAAAATTATAGAAAAATACACATAACATAAAATTTTACCATCTTCACCACGTCTAAGTGTATAGTTCCGTAGCATTAAGTACATTCACATTGTTATGTAACCATCACCATCACCACCATCCATCTCTGGAACTTTCTCATCTTCCCAAACTGAAACTGTGTCCCCATTAAACACTAACTCCCCATCCCCCTCCCCAGCTTCGGTCACCCACCCTTCTACTTTCTGTCTTTGTGACTCTGACTGCTCCAGGAACCTCATATAAGTGGAATCACACAGTATTTGTCATTTTAAAAATATTTTATTTGTTGATTTTAGAGACAGGGTGCAAGAAGCATCAACTTCTAGTTGCTTCACTTTAGTTGTTTGTTGATTGCTTGTTGTATGTGCCTTGACCAGGCAAGCCTGGGGTTCCGAACCAGTGACCTCAGCGTTCCAGGTTGATGTTTTATCCACTGCACCACCACAGGTCAGGGGCAGTAGTTGTCCTTTTGTGACTGACTTATTTCGCTGAGCATGATGGCCTTGAGTTTCCTCCATGTTGGAGAATGTATCAGAATGTCCTTCTGTTTTAAGTCTGAATAATGCCCCAGTATGTGTACATACACGTGCTGTTTATCTATTCATCTGTCATGAATCTGCTTGATGCTTTTTTAAACCTCGATCATTTTCATGCTGATATTCTTGGTTTGCAAAGCGTAGGCCTATTGCAGTGATGTATATTGTGTCTTATGAAAAGGTTTGTATTCCCTGAAACACCCCCAATTTCCCAGTCATAGCTGTTTATCTAGGAGGGTTCAGTCTGTGACATGTCTGTAGATAGTGGGGAGAAGGGTGAACTATCCAGGGAAGGCAGATGCTTTTCGGATTCAGTTACACTCAGTCCATTTACCAGCAACATGATGTCATGGTCAAGAACATGGATTCTGGGGCAAGCTTGTCTGTGTTTGAACCCAGTAGTGTATGTGCAAGTTACTTATGTACCTCCATCTGTGAAATGGTTTGTTATGATTATATGCAGGATTGCATGTTAAGTCTGAAAAGGGGCCAACACATGACGAGTGCTACATAAAAGCATGGTGATTTTTGTTTAGCTATTATTTATGTTTTTATGTTGTGGATGCAGGGCAGCCGAATCTCTCTGTCTGTCTGCGGGAGCTTTATCCAGATCCCTAATCTCATGCCCCCAGGTTGGTGAGTAGCCCCCAGGTATCCACCATTGTTCCAGTGCAGGGCTATGTGTCCTGGTGCACTCCATGAAATGAAGGGCCAGCTAGCCCTAGGGGGCTTCCAGCTCAATGGTACTGTGTGTCAGTGCTTCCTAGATTAGCCCTAAATCCACCCTCCAATTCCCATCCTTCCCACCAAGGAAAGGACTACAAATGCCTTCCATGTCTCCTCTTGCCCTTTCAGATGTGGGGCTCCATCAAGGATGCAGTGAGGAGACGGAGGGAAAAAGAGAGGAAGGGAGGTTGACCACTCAGTGCAGGCATGGTTCCCAGGGTTTGGGTTCATTTGTTTTTCTGGAGGGGATGGTAATGTTTGGAGAGTGCTTGGCTAGTCATCCTAGTAGCTCCAGAGCACTCTGCTGTCTTTATCACTTGGTTGCTGGCCACACCTCCCCCACAGGCCCTCTGCCTGCCTTGTGCAGCCTGGGAGAGCTGCTCAGCCCTGGAAGACAGAGAGGAGTTTCAGGGAAACAAAGTCAGAGCCCACTGTAGAATGGCTGGAGTTGGCAGAATTTGTCACAGTCAAGCTCTTCTGGGTTTAGCCCAGAACATTGCTATCAGGAAAAATTGCCACCCTGGCCTCCTCCGATCACCATCGATAAATGGCAGGTATGGGGTAACCAGGGTGCCATCTGTCCAGGTGGGATTCGGTCATCCCTGGGGCCATTTGCACACTGTGCTGACTTGACTTTGTAAGCAGAGCAGTTAACGGAGCCCAGTGAGTGACTCAAGCTGTCCTTAGCCTCACTGCTTCTCCCTTTGGGATTTTTTTTTAACTTTTGTAACCTTACAATAACCAAAAAGGAGGCAACACGTTTGACATTATCACCTAGAGATCTTCAGTAATCTCTCTACCTAGAATTTATATCTGATAGAATTTAGTAAGCCAGAGCTTTCCTAAGAGCTGGCTGTTGACTGTCAGCAGAAGCAGCTGAGTGTGGCTGGAGGCAGCAGTCTGTTTAGAGTCTGCCGCAGGTCTGTTGATCCCACTGTTTCAGAAGTGATTTGGAGAACAGCTCCCAAATGTTTTCACTCGGGGTTATGTTTCACACAGAGAAAAGTTACAATGTGAGTGGTGGTTAAAGGTTCAAGATTAATGGTCATATATGCGCTGAAATCTCCCAACGAAGCATCTTATGTAAAACTCCCTAGAACAGGGGTCCCCAAACTTTTTACACAGGGGGCCAGTTCACTGCCCCTCAGACTGTTGGAGGGCCGGACTATAAAAAAAACTATGAATAAATCCCTATGCACACTGCACATATCTTATTTTAAAGTAAAAATCAAAACGGGAACAAATACAATATTTAAAATAAAGAACAAGTAAATTTAAATCAACAAACTGACCAGTATTTCAATGGGAACTATGGGCCTGCTTTTGGCTAATGAGATGGTCAATGTGCTCCTCTCACTGACCACCAATGAAAGAGGTGCCCATTCCAGAAGTTCAGTGGGGGCCAGATAAATGGCCTCAGGGGGCCGCATGCGGCCCGCGGGCCATAGTTTGGGGACCCCTGCCCTAGAACGTCTTGCTGCCACAGTTGACCGCAGAATATCCAAAGCCTAGGACATATACAAGCAGTGCTGGGAAATGTGACTCTAGAGGTGGCCAGTACCACATGCCATCTGGAATCCAGAGGACTTAAGACGTTCCCCTGAGACCCCAGGATGTGCAGCCGTGGACCTCACATGTGTTTGAGTCCCTTTTTGTATGTGGTGTTTGAAAGGTTGAGCCCCAAACAGCAGAAATGGGATATGGCATCTGTGCCTACCTGGCAAAGATAGCCTGGAATATTCCAAGAAGTGAGGGTCAGGAGAGGAGTTCCTGTGATGACATTGTAAATGGGGGAAGTATAGGAGCAGTGAGTTTCCTCTGCAAATGTTCCTCCAAACAGTGTTGGGTGGTACCAGGCTGCAAAGGTGGCTGAGCTGGGTCTCAGCCTCAGGGAGCTGAGTGGACATACGTGTGCAGGTGATGCTTGGATGATGGAGGAGCTGTGATGAGACACCTGGTGGGAGGCACAGGCGGAGGGATCTTGCCGAGTCAGACCTGCCTCCCCCAGCCACCAAAAGTGTTAGCCCTTGTAATCATCCCCTATTCTAAGAGGTTGTGTGAATGAGCCTGGAAGGTGTGGTGAGCGTGCTAGAAGATACAAGCTGATATTCTGAGCTACAGACAGGTCAGGACCTCCTTATACCTGGCCACCCTCACTCCCTGCACCCCAACATATCACCCATAACATGACACAGAGTGCCAAATCCCATACCCCATGTTTAACAACCAGTCTTTCACCCAGCATCTCCCCTCCCAGGTCTTTCTCTGAAGCCCAGGCCTCTCTGGGGCCTGGGAACCCCAAGTCTCCAGGTGTTGGTGCTGGAGCAGCCGGGACACCACTGGATGCCAGGCCTCCTGGAAGGCCCATTGCGCACCTCCAGGTGACAGTTGGCTCCCACCTGTCCCTCTGAAGTGCCAGACTTGGCATCTGTGAGCCAGGGGATTAACAGCTCTCAGCCAATAGCTGTGAGCCCCAGGCATCAAACTAAACAGAGTGAGTCCTGAGCGATTCTTTGGTTCAACACAGAAGGTGCCATGGGCAACGGTGGATGACAAACTGAGTGACATGGGTGCTAGGTAACATAGGCCATGGCAACAGTAAGATGCTGGTCTCAGTGTGGTCCAGAAGACACTGGTGTTATGTCACAAAGGCCCAACAGCAGAAACCCTGATCTTCAGGAGTACCATAGCAGAGGAGGCTCGGGACGAGGTTTGCAGCCTGGTGGATGCAGGTCAGCTTCTGCACGGATACGAAGCAGGAGGGTAGAGAGGTAACTCCAGCCACAGTGGCGGCAGGTGTGGAGCCAAGTTGGACCATCTTGAGGTCCCTTTTACCCACACTCTTAGACATTTCTTTTCTGGCAGGAAAACCATGCTAGAGTTTTTAAATGAAGTCCCAAGTAATATAAAGGAAAGAAGAAAGAGGAGGCAAGGAAGAGAGGAGGGAAGGCTGTCTCCACATTGCAGAGGGCAGCTCCTCGGGTCCCTCCCATCCACACGGCCGTCCTCCGACGCCTCTGGTTGCGATGCACTCAGCCACTGTTCTCGGGGTACCTTGTGAGGGCCTCCGGTTCCATCTGGATGACATTTGATTACCAGGACAGCAGAGCTCTCGGATCTAAGTTGGGGTGGTGGTCTTTCCTGCCTCCTGGTCTTATGTGTCACTTTCACACGGCTCCCTCTACATCTTTGCCCCCTCATATGACTAGCACCAATCTCATATCCCACCTTGAGACAGGGCTGCAGGTTGGGAGAGGGCTTTCCATGGACGGTCCCCAAGGAGCTGTGGTCCCCAGGCCCTCCCCAGCACCTCCTCCTCGCTCCTCCCCCACCCCAGGAATGCCATGGAGCCTGATCCCAGAAATAGGTCGCATGGACCACACTGGAGTACTGATACAACAGAGTTGGGTCAGGCGCAGGGCAAAAGTGGGCAGAGGAGCAGGGTGGGGCCCCGTGAGGGGAGAATGCAAGGATCATGCCTCCATCCACAGTTGCCTCTTTGCATCTGAGCTCAAGGTGTAAAAGCAGACTGAAACCAGCAAGACACCCTCAGACTGCCCCGCCCCATAACACAGTCCTCTGAGTGCCAGCTCACACGCTTCTCATTCTCTCGGCTCCTCGGCTTCTGCGTTTTCAGCCCCCTGTGATCCATTATTTATGACAATAGAGATTGGCCTCAGACACCAGAAGAGAAAAAAACAAAACAAAGCAGCCCAGAAGGATGACAGAAGTGGTGATCGGATCAGTCATGACAAATGGGTTCGGTGCACAGGAGACCCGACACCGCCGTAGACGTGGGCATAGGCAGTGGGCCCTGAAGCCCGCTCAGCCCTGTGCCAGAGCCGGAAGGGGTGTGCAGACAGCCTGGGGAGCTGTGTCCTGCCAAAGGACATTCTCAACCAGGACAGAAGTTCTCACAAATTTCCAGTGTCCCTGCCAGCCTCCCTGCCTCCCAGCTCTTACCCAGGCCCACATCAGCTCTTGGGATGGGGGGTGGGAGAAGCATTGGATCTGCTCCTCAGCCTTCTGCATCTCTTCTCTCTAATCCATCTTCCCCTGGTCCCCTCCTGAAGTTTGGCCTAGTCATATACACACGCCATACATCACACAGCTTAAAGGGCCCAATACCTGCAAAAAAGATCCCAGCCTTCTCTCTGTGTGTTCTCAACTCTCCCTCTGCCTCCCTTGTGATCTTGTGATGTCACTTAGAGCCCACCTGGATAATCTGGGATAATCTCATCTCAAGATCACACCTGCAGAGATTTTGGAGATTGCAAGGTGATAGTCATAGGTCTCTGGAGTTAGAGTATGTGTATGTTCAGGAGGTGGGGCATTATTCAGAGGCTACAGGGCTCTCAGCCATTGGATCGTAAATACGTTTCTAGCCCCAGCTCACATGTTGGCCCCAGAGGCTGTATGATTAAGGATCATAGAATGGCTGAGCCCTAGGACCCAAGAGGATTGTTGGTCTGGAGTGTGGGTCGGCAGAGTTAGAGAACTATATCTTCTCTTCACCTCCTGCCTTATGCCACCCTGCTCCTGGTGGCCTCCCCACCCCTCAAGGTGAGCCCTCTTGCACAGTATCTATCAACTTTTATTTTTGCAGGGGCTTTTACAGTACTGCCTCTCCTGTCAGCAGGCTGCATATCACATTCAGGATCTTAGCTCTCTGCTCCCTGCTGGATTTTGCTGTACATTTTGGTTAAATTAACTTGTTTTAAGCAAATGTGCCTTTCATATCCTTTCAGCTAATGGGCATTTATTGAGGGCCTCCTGTGCGCTGGACTCCAGAGAAGGTAGATGATAAAGAGATGAATCTTGGGAGGCGGTGGTGTTCTTCAGAACACGAGCCTTGAAACCCCAGCCCCACCACAATCACCACCACCACCACTGCCACCCCCTTGGTTGTCACCACCTTGGTCGCTTATCCATCTGCTGGAATCAGCAGACGGGGGTTTGCATCAATCAATACTTTTGCATCAATCATACTACTTGCAAGTTGTATGATCTTGGGCCTCAGTTTCCACATCTGTAAAATGGAGATAGTATCTGTCTAGCAAACTTTTGTATGGTGCTCACCACATACCAGATATTGTTGTAAGTATTTTGTAGAGGCTGTGTGAGTGTGCCACATCTGAGCTTTGTCGGTAATTCCGGGCCTTTGTCCACACATGGCCTTCATCATCTAACAGCACTGTATCCCAGGGAGCCGCCAGCTCATCGCTCTTCCCCTGTGATGCCCATCACCCCCTGCAGTCACTCTTCCTTTTCATTTTCACTGCTTTGCTGTGTGACTGTGGAACTGTACCTTAACTCTCTCAGCCTTAATAGCTGCAAAATAAGAATAACAATGCCTGCCTTTACAGCATACTGTAAGAGTCAAAAATAATGTATGTTCTTCACCAAAGGGCAAGAAAAGGGACCATATGTCACACACACGTGTTCACACACACACGCACGCATACTCACACTTGTTGAATAAGGCTCACACATTGCATGGGTTTACTGTCTTCTTAAGTCTCTTTCTATCCATATATTTTGTCCCATTTTCATTCCTTGTCATTTATTTGCTGAAGAACACAAATTACTTCTGATCCTTAAAGCATGCCTTATACATAGACATCTATGACAACCTGAGAAGTTAAGGGAAATGGTTAATTTTCTTTCCATGTGATAATCTCATTGTGGCCATCTTTAAAGAGATCTTATATTTTAAAGATCCACACTGAAATACATACAGATGATACAATATGATGTCTACAATGAGCTTTAACCCCAGCAGGGGAGACAGGGTACAGACAAAACAGTATGGGTCTCATGTAGATAATCTTTGAAGCTGGGAGGTGGGGAGAGAGGCTGCACTGAGCCACATCTTCTGATTTTGTACCTGTTTAAGCATTTCCATTATGCAAAAGTTAACTTTTATTTTTTTAAGTGAATGTATGCCATATGTCTGCTCATGGTAACAAACGGTAGTTTCTGTTATTGTTTCATATTCTTTTCAAATGCAATGACCAGAAACCTGCCTTCTGAATTGGAAAAGAAGTAAGGCCTAATACAGAATTTATTTTAGCAACAAAATGCTTGGTAGTGAACTGCAGTTCATTCCAATGGTGATATTGTCAAGTGCTCTAAAAACAACAGGTAACACAGAATGAACAATTTTATCTGTAACATAATTAGAGGTGAATTGCAGGTATACATGGATGGAGGGATAGATGGATAGATAGATGATGGATGGCTGGATAGATAGGCATACTAAAGCCTTTTCTCAATGAACATATATGTGGGATATTTTGGTCTTGGTCTCTTTTTAGCTTGTTTGTTTTGTAGTTTAAACACTTGTAATTCTTGAGCGCTTAAAAGACAATGGGGCCCTAGCTGTTGGCTCAGTGGTAGAGCGTCGGCCTGGCGTGCAGGAGTCCCTGGTTCGATTCCCAGCCAAGGCACACAGGAGAAGCGCCCATCTGCTTCTCCACCCCTCCCCTTCTCCTTCCTCTCTGTCTCTCTCTTCCCCTCCTGCAGCCGAGGCTCCATTGGAGCAAAATTGGCCCAGGTGCTAAGGATGGCTCTATGGCCTCTGCCTCAGGCGCTAGAATGGCTCTGGTCGCAAACAAAGCGATGCCCCAGATGGGCAGAGCATCGTCCCCTGGTGGACATGCTGGGTGGATCCTGGTCGAGCGCATGCAGGAGTCTGTCTGACTGCTTCCCCATTTCCAACTTCAGAAACATACAAAAAAAAAAAACCCCAAACAAAACACACACACACACACACACACACACACACACACACACACAAGACAATGGAACTTCCCTGTTTACTCCCCCTAAAGATAGAAAAGTTTCAAACGCACATTGGGTTGGCGTTTGGCTGTTGCACGGGCTGGTCTGGCTGGGTTCTAATCCCTAGAGCTGGAGCGTGAAGTCTGGGAGCCAGACTGAAATGCTCTGATTTGCTTTGAGGGGAGACAAAGACTTCTAGAAGCTTGTATAAAAGCTTAATCGTTTATAAAAGCTATAAAAAGTGAATCATGGTCTGATAGACAAAAGGAATGCAATTTGAATTGGTTTGTTTTCCTCTGGGAGGGAGCTCTAAATCAGAGGCCCCCAAACTACGGCCCGCGGGCCGCATGCGGCCCCCTGAGGCCATTTATCTGGCCCCCGCCGCACTTCTGGAAGGGGCACCTCTTTCATTGGTGGTCAGTGAGAGGAGCATAGTTCCCATTGAAATAATGGTCAGTTTGTTGATTTAAATTTACTTGTTCTTTATTTTAAATATTGTATATGTTCCCGTTTTGTTTTTTTACTTTAAAATAAGATATGTGCAGTGTGCATAGGGATTTGTTCATAGTTTTTTTATAGTCCAGCTCCAATGGTCTGAGGGACAGTGAACTGGCCCCCTGTGTAAAAAGTTTGGGGACCCCTGCTCTAAATTAATAGTCACTCCAATTACGCACCCGGAAATAGCAGCAATTTGAGAACAAGGCAAACAGAGAATATACACGCCATTAAAGGACGGTGACAGGGACAAAGGCCAAGAGACCACCTCTACTTCCCGTGCAGACCTGCATGGAGAGTCTGATTTCAGGCGCAGCACAGGTCTCTGGGCTTAGAGTCAGGTGTGTCCGAGTTTCTGTCTTGAGCCACACAGACCAGGCCAGGCAGCTTCTTCTCTCTTTGTGGCCCAGGGTCCTCATCTGTGATGGCGAGGATGATGACACCAAGCTTAGAAGGTTCTTCTGGCCAGGGGTGACCCTGGGGATGTGAAATAGTGGGAAGGGCATGGGCTCCAGCCAACCCAGGAGCCATCCAGTCACAGAGCCAACCAAGGGCAGCCACTCACCGAGGTCACTCTGCTGACTGTCCTCATTGCCAGGCCCCACTCTGCCCCAGTGACCACAATGAGTGCAGTCAGTGATTTGCACAATTTTAACAACTGAACCGTTTTTTCTTCCCTCAAAGTTTAACATGCAATTCTAATACATAAAACTTATGTGAACAGTTAAGTGACCTGTATCAGGACCCATTTATTCTACAAATTCAAACCTAGAGTGCCCACTAGAGAAGGCATGGGAACAGAGAGTGTCCTTGTGTGAACATTGTCTTTGGAATCGGGGGTCCAGGATGGCAGCTGCAAGCTCACATTGGCCTCAGCATCAGTTTGTTCTGCTGGCCCCCAAAACGCTGCCAGAGGTGACTCCCGGCCAGCACCCTTCTGAGGACGTGGACAGGCCTGAATGCCTGGGCAGTGTGGCCCTACCACGCCCCAGCCAGCAGCTGTCCATGAGACACTAGGGTCTCAGGACAGCCATTGTGCCTTGTGGGTGGACCTGACCCCAAAATAACATGTCCGTCCTCAAATGTGTTGATACTTAGGTTATTATAGCTGAGTGCTTGCTTTGTCATTAGTGTCCAAAGGTGTTTAAGTAGACCTATTTAAAGACAGGAAATCCAAATCCACTACTACCAGCCTCTCCCCCCACCACCCCACTCTGCCCCAGAGCAGCACTGGTCGCTAGAAGAGCCCCGTTGGAAGTCGGGCAGGGCTTCTCTACCTGAGCTGGTCTCAGCCCACCTCCTGTCTGAACCATGTGGAAACTCCACCCAGGCTCCCCACAGCTCCCTACAGTTCCCTCAGAAGACAGTCCACACCCCTGCTAGCCACCAAAAACCTCACTTCAGTGAGATCTTGAAAATGCATGGATCCGAGGGTAAAGTGCAGAGTTGTAGACATCCTTTAGGAGGAGCATTTTAACCCCATGGGGAGTGAGGCCTGGCTGTGGGCTGCATCTCATGACCTGGAGTGACTGTGAGGGGTGGGACCACTGTCCCCTCACTCTTTTCCATCTGCATGTTCTCATGTTCCCCTGGTCTTCGTTCAGTTGCTTGGGCTGCATACCCAAAGCCAGCACAGAACCATGGAACCTTCTCCCAGTTCTGTCCCAGAGGCACCGGCTTGGTCCTCACTAGTGATCTGGTGCTCCCGCCCCCACAGCATCTCTGCCCCTCTCCCACTTCTCTGAACCTCTCTGGGGGCCTCCCTCACACGCACCAGCTCTCCCACTCCCAGCAGAATGCTATTGAAATGCTGGGTTTTGTCCTCTGGTTCACTGTCATTTTAATTTTCTCATCCACTTGCCTTAATGCCGAAGAGTATTCTTTCCAAATAAAAATGGTAAAGACCTTTTTTCTCTCATAAGAATTTTATGTAAGTGCAATGCAGCACACTATTAGGAGGGAATGTTCATAAGCTAGTTCTGTTTATCAGTTCCTAACCTCCGCTGCTAGAACCAGATAACTTTTTTTTTTTGGTTACAAAAGCCCTGCATATTCATTGTAGAATATTTGAAAAATGAAGAACAGTGTAAAAAGAAAGTGAAATAACCCATTATTGCATCAGACAGGGGAGATTGCTACCAGCTCAGAACCTCTCCCACTGGTGTTCTCTCCTGCGAGCTTGTGTGCCTGTGTGCGCACACATGTGTATCTTTCTTTTCCTTGATTGTTTATCCTGACCCTTTTAACTCAGCACCACACCAGCTGCATTTCCGGGATAGCATTAAGTAGTCTTGAAAAACATGACTTTCATGCCTCCATAATGTCCCATCATGGAGACTACTAAAACATCATTGCTTCATCGTTTATAAGATATTTAGCTTAAATAAATGTGATAAATAAGACACAGTGGTTTGGGCGTGTACCTGGGAGGTGACTGACTCACGGTGATGATAGGCTGATTCATAAAAGGCACCCCGAACTGTGCCTGATGCTTTAAAAATGCTTTTCTTCTTTTATTTGCTGTCATTGTTTCCTTAAGAGCAATTTCTAGAAATGGGATTCTGAGTCAAAAGGCCAAAATATTGTCAATCCACTTCCCCCACCATGTGGACACACATTCCTCGAAGGGCGTCCACCTCACCAGCCTAGACAGAGTTGGTGCTGTCTCCATATTTCAGATAGGTTCTTGGGGATCATTGTAGATTTGCGTGCAGTTGTTAGAAAGACTATGGAGGGCTCTATGTACCCTTCACTCAGGTTCTCCCAGTGGTGATGTCTTGCAAAGTTTTTGTACAGCACCCCCACCAGGATACTGACAGTGAGATAGTCCCCCATGTCATTCAGATCTCCTCTCTGTTGTGCTCATTAGAGCATGTGTATTCAGTGCTATACAACTTCATCACATGTGTAGGTCCTTATGTCCTCCACCACAGCCATAATACAGAGAAGTTCCATCTTTTTTAGAACCACAGCAGCTCCTCCCCCACCCCCTACACCACTTGCGCCAATCACCTTCATCCCTGACTTTCGGCTGACACTACTCTGTTCTCTATTGCTACTTACTGTTCAGTCATTTCAAAAATGTCATATAAATGAAACTACACAATGTGTAACTTTTAGGACTTTTATTCACTCAGCTTAACTACCTTGAGACCCCTTGTAGTTGTGTGGATCAGTAATTCATTTTCATTGCTAGGTAGTGTTGCGTGGTGTGCACAGACCACAGTTTAACATTCACCTGTTGGAGGATGTCTTCTAGGTTGCCTCCAGATTTTTGGCAATCCACCCCTTTTTTCATTATGGCCTAATTTGATTAAATGATTCAATTTCTTAGAGGCCAGTGTAGCTATTTCTAGAAGTCATTGTCCTTATTTGGGTTGGGTGGAGATTTGTGATGTCAGTGTCACACTCATAATGAATCAATGCCATCTTCGAGTTATAAGAGTAAATAAACAATGATGAAGTGTTATGCTTAGATTTAAGGTGCCAGGCAGGGGTGTGAGATCAAAAGCCAGTTGAGGATATGGAGGAAGGAGAAACAGAGCTCCAGCATGCTCCACGGGAAGGCCACTTATGGAAACGGAATTGTCCCTTTCTTCCCTGCTCCCTCTAGGACCCAGCATTATGGCGTCTGCCAGTCTCACCTTCAGCTGTAGCCATTTAAAGTTACTTGGAGAAACTGTAGAAGAATTTTAAGGTGGGAGATTTTGCTCTAGAGTCCTTACTCCAACTTCAAAGGAATGCTGTGAAAATTGTTGCTAAGGCAATTGAAGAGAAAATTTCACAGTTGGTGTGAGCCCTTTCAGCGAGACAATGAACCTAATTGCATGTTTTACAAAACCAACCCCAAAAGCATGACTTACCTGACACAGATAGTTTTTCACAATTTTGAAAGGTAATACAGCTTGTTTTCTGTGATTTTGAAAGGGAACTAACATCACACCTACTTGGTGAGATCATCCCTGGGGTGGAAAACTTGTATCTGGCTTCGCAGAGAAATTCTGGGGGCTACTATTCCTCTCACCTTTCCCCATCCTGCCAGGCCCCACAGACTTGAACTTTCCTCCTGTGGTAGTGGTGGTTTTTGTTTTTTCCCAGCCTGCAGAACTCAGCCCAAACCAAAATTGCCATACAGTTATCATATTTATCCTGGGTTGGGAGCATTTCATAACGTAGCCCCACAAATATCCGTGTGAGAAACCACAATTTCTAGTGGTTGTTGACTTAGTGCCAATCCAAACTAGAATTCGACAATCCAGCAAGAAATGTCCTCAGCAGCTGCAAGGAATTTCTATTCAAATAAAATAAGAAACTAAAGCTGGGGGGGGGGTCTTTCCTACCCTCCCGCATCCAATGCAGAAGATATAGAAGAATATAAGAGCTGGGGGGCCCTGGGTGAGGGGTGTAGCTGCCCTTCTGCCTCCAGGTCCCTCTGCCGTTACCCTCCTCCTGCCCCAGCATCTCATTGCTCAGAAGAAATAACTTCCTCAGCAGCCACGGCCAGCAGTGTTTGGACTGAACAGATGCCTAAACGATGAGGGTAAATTAGGCAGGGACGATGATGAGTCATCTTTATGTGTGGAGCCCAGATAAAGGGATGCCACACCCGTGCCTTCCTGCCCAGTAGCTCTGTCACTGGAGCCCCCCTTCGGGCTTCCCTCTCCCCAGCAGCCAGGCTCTTCCTGTGCACCTGGGACCACAGAGGCCCCCCTCTGACCTGTGCACCCTCCACAGCTCCTTGGCCAAATGCCCTAAAAAGGCAAAGGCAGGAAGAAAAAGGAGAGCAGATGATGGACATTAAGACCAGTTTTCTTGTCTATAGCCATACCACCCTGAACGTGTCCGATTTCGTCTGATCTCGGAAGACCAGCTTTTCTTAGTGCTTTCTTTAAAAATGTTTTCACAAGGGTGAATTCGTATGTAAGTTTAAGTCACATATATATGGGAACATGTACATCCTTAAGTGCACGCTCCAAACAGCAGACCTGATATCTGGCCAAAATGAAATACAACACCTGCTGGGCAGCCCCTGCCCCGGCTCTCAGCACACGGACAAACATGGCCTCCACGTCTGAAAACAGACGGTGTGGCAGCCATGACCATCTGTGGTCAGGCCCGCGGTGGGCGTGAAAGTAGGTGTCGGACCTGCCGCGTTCCACAGTCGAGAATGCACAGACAAGAGCTGGGCATGCAGTCAGGGTGGCCCCAGTGGTGGTACATACCTCCCCTCCCTCCCAAGTGCCAGGGTCAGAGCCTGTGCTTCATAAAATCTGTGTGCATCACAGTCTGGGCAGTTTCCCTATGGTGGAATCTGCTGCTAAATTAAAGGACTGGTCATCAGAGGGATCTTCCTGGACTAGGTTCTCCCAACTGGAAAATGAGGCTTTATTACAACACCTTTCATATTCCCGAAACACCACACAGCAAGCCAGGAGAGATCCAGGCCAGGAGGTCACAGCCTGAATTGGAAGGTGACAAAAACGAGCCCTGGTTTCTCCTTACAGGCCAAGGGTGAGAAAGCCCCAATGTCAAGCTTCTCTAGTAAGTGGAAGAACCTTCTGGAAAAGGTCTGGCACAGGTGGGATTACCCCAGCCTGTGGGCCAATGCCTCATCGCTTCTCTTGGTCTTGATGAAGCCTGGAACCCACCTCCCAGACCCCCATATCACTGCTAGCATTGCCTGTATCCTATTTCCTGTTTGGTGCTCACATCATCAGAATCTGGTTTTCACTGCAGAACCTTCCACCGGCTTCTTGTTCACTCCACCTTCTCTCCCTTTGTGATGCCCTTCCAAACCCTCACTATGCATCTCACACTGAAAGACACAGCTACATTTCCTGGTGGAAAGTTTCCAAGGTGCTCTGGCTCAACGTTCATCAAATCTTCACTGCCTAACCTCGAAATGGGCACACGTGATGATCTGGACCTGTCTGGCAGTCTGGAGACTCATCTCGTCCTGCCTCTGTCACAGAACAGCACAGCGTGTGGCCAGAAAGCGGGCACCTTCCTTCATCCTCCCCTCACTGAGCCCCGCATGGGTGTCCAGTGGGAGAGGGAAACACAGACCCTCTGGTGCTCTATCAGTAGAGTCAAGTCTCAGGAAGAGGCCTCTGGGCTCAGCATCGAGAAGCTCCCCAGCTTTCAGAAACAGCCCTGTCCTGTCTCTTTAACCCAGAGGCCACCCTGATGTGGGTTTGGCAGCCCTGTGGCCATCTGCTCCACAATTACCAGTCCTGTTTTTTTTAGTGTATTGGTCAAGCTGCTTTTGATACCAAGAAACAGAAACTTTATTATGCCAGGTCAAGAAGGCCTGGGTTGTATGTGTGTGTGTGTGGGGGGGGGGGGGGCTCCTCAAGAGCTACTATCCCCAGAAAAAGCCTCAGGCTCTGGGCTGCCGCTCCTGGACTCTCTGCTTCCCTCTCTCTGCCCTCTGTGATCGGAACCTCCTTCCCTTCTCCAGGGACTGCTGCTCCTTACTCATCTGGAAGGCTGGTGTGGTCAGCCGAGGACAGACTCCCCATGACCCTGCATTCACTCCAATTACCACCAGCTCCGAATCACTTAGTAGAAGTTCTAGTGAGGAAAAGGCTTTGGGTAATGGCCAGTCGTACAATTGCCCAATAATAGGTCAGGCCATAGGGATGGGGCCAGATCACCCAGAGCCAAGACTGCTCGTCCAGGGCTGTTGGGAGTGTGCTGGAGTGCCAACTGGTAGGGGTGCCTCATGCTGTGATGTGTATGGACTGGCAGCTGTGGTCCCCTGGGTCTCACTCCAAAGTCCCCACCTGTAAAAATAGGCATAGAGGTGTCTGTCAGAAAGGTGCTCACCCTGCCAGCTGGGTACAACCCTGACCAGAGCACAAGGCCCCACCTTTTGGGCCGTCTAACACAGATGGGTCAAGGCTGGTCCCAACCCTGAGCTGAGCCAGAAAGTCCTGTCAACCTTTGTGTTCCCGTGACACCTCTCTTCCTCATCTTTATTAGCTGTTGCCCAGTCCCAACAAAGCAGAGAACCTCCCAGCTGTGAGCATAAGTGCAGCTTGGGGTGGGGCTCCCAGGCCTTCGTCCCTGACTTTACAAAGTCACAGGCAGCTCCTTCCCCTAGAAACACAGGAAACAGAAGAACTGGGTTAGACTTTTTCAAGCTCTGGAAATTCTGCAGATCGAATCCTACTAAAAGAAAATAAAATTGGCTTCCCCAAAAAATGTGGCCAGATGTCGTTCTGGATGCATTTGGCTTTTCGGACATGCTTGAAGACTTGCGTCCAGAACCAGGGATTTAAAATCACCAGAGACCATGAGATTCATGGGCCCCTGAGGGTATGACATTAAACATTGTGTTTGAGCAGTAGGTGTTCTGAGTGATTCCTTTCAAACATGTTTTCTCCCATATTTCTCATCACAGCCCTGAGAGGCAGGCAGAGCTGATATAATCAACCCCATTTACAGTAGGGAATACTGAAGCTCCAAGTGGTTATGGTCTTGCCCGTGGGTGCAGTGGGGAGGGAAAAGGAGTAGTTGTGGGAACAAGCACTGAACCCACGGCTCCTGCCACAGCACCACTGCTAGGAGACTATTCAATATTTTAAGCATAAGTGTCAAAAGACATGCAGAGCCCTGGCGGCATGAATGTTTTGTTCAAATGTGAGCACTGGACAGCAGAGGCCTGGGGTGCAATCCTGACTGCCACTCAGCTGGGTGCGTGGGAGCCTCCTGTGGCTCCATGTGTCTCAGTTTCCTTGTGAAGATCCCTTAGCACAGGGTTTGACCTGTGGTTCACACTCGAGTGTCAGTTACTCCGTGATGCAGGCAGCGGAAGGGTTCCTACATTGAAGTTTCCTCTGACATTCACAGGCCCACTGGATACCAGGAAAGATCAGTATCCAGGGCACGAGAGGCCTCTGAGTTCTCCTTTATTTCTCTGGTCTTGTTTTAATATCACGGGCTGCCAATCAAATCACACAAAAGTCTTTGAGGTGACCTGCCTGCTCACTCATGAACTACAGTCCCGATTTGCCTCAAGCTGGACAGCCGTACAAACTGTTTTTCTGTCTATCTTACTGCCTCCGCATCTAATTTTTAAACTTCATTTTAACAACAACCCCCACACACACACACTTTTTTGGTGCTCTTTGTTTCTGGATAAAGGATTTGCAAACTGATTTAATATGTGGACAAAAAGCTTTGTGCCCTTCTGACAAGGCTGTGTGGGGCGGCAGTGCGGGGGTGGGGAGGTTCTTCCCAAACCACCCATGCACGTGTACTGTGTGGGCTGGATTCCCACAACCAGCAACACCTGATTTGGACTCGAGTTCTAGAAACCGAGGCTGGGCATTGGGGCAAGACTAGAAGCAGGGAGCAGGACCAGTGCAGGGGTTGGGTGTTGCAAGGGTCCAGAGCTGAGCCAGGACAGCGCTGCAAGGTAGACAGTGACACCATCGAGGACAGTGGCTTTGTCTTATTGTTGCCAGGCCATCAGCACACAGGAAGTAGTGTTAGTCACAGAAAGGTTAAACTTATGGGGGGAAATACTGCATCTGCTTATTGTACTTAACTGTTTCCAATAAAGGAAGATACAAACTAATTTTAGCTGAAAAATGGGGCCCTGGGCACTGAAAAATCACCACCCCACTCAGGCTTGCTTCTCTGCCTAGCCCAGGCTCACGCTGGTGAGCACACTGGATCCAGTCAGGGAAATGCTAAAGGAAAACATTTGTTGTGATGAAAATGGGGCTTTGGTGTGGGCTGTCCCATGTGCTGTCTAGCCTTGAAGAATATCTCCCTCACTATACTTGAAGTGCCCCAGGGAGGGACTCGGGACCCCTTGGACAAAGAGTGCTGATGCCAACACATTCTCCCCGGTCAGGGCAGGTGGACACCCAGTCAGTGTGCACCTTGTGACTGTGGTTCACATCATATTCCTTCTCATTGTGATTTCCTCTTGGAGTTACTCAGAACCTCCCCTCCCAAATTTTAAAAGAAAAATTTTTTAAAGCAAAAGGCCTTATTATTTTTTTTAACATAATGGCCCTCATAGGGTCATAGGGAACTCCCTGCGATGAGACAGCATTAAGCCAAAGTTGTCTTCCGTGAGTCAAATGCCTCCAATGATGGGTATGTGGCAGCAGTTTCACCTGCGGGGGTGTTTAGATGGGCAGTAGTTTTGGGGGATTTTTTGTTGTTTTATAAATTTATTGATATTAGAGAGAGAGAAAGGGAGAGAGACAGAAACATCGATCTGTTTCTGTATGTGCCCTGACCAGGGGTCTTTACAACACTTTTCAGTGACAAAGGAATGAAGTTTGTCACAACCTCTCTAAATGCACTACATGACATATGTGTGTATATATATATATATATATATATATATATATATATATAATGTATATATATATATATATATATATATTATGTGAACATTCCAGTGCCCAAGGTTCCATTCTTGTCCTTTTTAAAATAAACCTATGGTTAGAGCCAAAGAGGAAGCTCAAGGACTCTGACATCAGCATGGAAGCCGGTCGCCCTGCGCCTGCTGCTCCTCACGGCCTGTTGCTCTGTCTTGCAGGTGGTCTTTAGCAAGTATTGCAACTCCAGCGACATCATGGACCTCTTCTGCATTGCCACCGGCCTGCCTCGGTGAGTGGTCCATCCTCACCCTGCAGAATTGCACCAGTCTGCCTCTGCATCTTCCAGTTCACCTGGACAGGGATGTACCCGGGGAGGGCGGGTTGCCAAGGAGGAGGGACAAGGAGTGGAAGGGCCAGCAGGCCCACCTGGCCCCAGGAGCTCTTTCAAATCTTTGAATGCAGCCCTGGAGGCTTCAGCCACAGCCTGCCTGCAGGTGCCCACAGGCACCACCTTGTCTGCACAGAGGAAACCTTTGGGTGAAATTAGACAGAAAGTACCATCAAGAGTTTTCTTTTTCCTTCATTTATTCATATGCTTTTGGAGAAAGAATGAAGGAAGCTGGCTGTGTTTGTCTTTGGTTCCTCAACCCCAAATTGTCCATGTAGCAGGTTCCTCTTCTATTTCAGGCGGGTCATCATAGGTCAGTATTTTGGAAAAGACTGACTTCGGAAATAAGTTGAAAAGACCAGTTATTTACCCTTATAAAGTCAGAATTCCAAATTCAACAGTTTATTAGAGTAAGTGGATTTTCCACTGTAACTTTTTGATTACAGAGTGATCCACAGTAACTTTGGCAGGACAGTATGCCTTTAAAGTCAGGATCCAGGTCAAGGACAGTGAGCCAGAAGGACCATGAGAGTCTTTTCACAGACAGGTGAGGAAAGAGCTGAAATTACAGCAAATGGTGGGCAGTTTGTAGCGGCAAAAATAACCCAAAGATTGGGGCATCTTTTATTAAGCACTGTGCTAAGAAATATACCATTATTGCCTCTTGTATAAGATGCTCCCATGTATAAGGCCTGAATTTTGGGGAAAAAAATGTATTACATAAAGCTATAGAACTCAAGTTTTATTCATCATAAAATTCATACAACTCCTCATCACTATCTAAACTCCCATCTATTAGCTTGTCCTTGTCTGTGTCTGATGACGAGTCACTGTCTTCAACAATGAATGCAAAAATAAGTGCAAAAAAGCAGGAAATGCAAGTAAAAAAATCTAAGGCCCTGGCCGGTTGGCTCAGTGGTAGAGCATTGGCCTGGATTGCAGGAGTCCCAGGTTCGATTCCTGGCCAGGGCACACAGGAGAAACGCCCATCTGCTTCTCTACCCCTCCCCCTCTCCTTCCTCTCTGTCTCTCTCTTCCCCTCCCGCAGCCAAGGCTCCATTAGAGCAAAGTTGGCCCGGGTGCTGAGGATGGCTCCATGGCCCCGCCTCAGGTGCTAGAATGGCCCTGGTTGCAACAGAGCAACACCCCAGATGGGCAGAGCATTGCTCCCTGGTGGGCATGCCGGGTGGATCCTGGTCGGGCGCATGCAGGAGTCTGTCTGACTGCCTGCCTGTTTCCAGCTTCAGAAAAATACAAAACAAACAAACAAACAAAAAACCCCAAAAATTTACAACCATTGTACAAGACACACCCAGTTTTAGACCCCAAAACTTTCTACATGGGGAAATAGGGTATATATACATTATTCTTGAGAACAACCCTGAGATTTACATGTCACCTCCATTGTACAGATTTTAATTTTTTTTTTATTGATTTTTAGAGACAGAGGAAAGGAGGGAGCGAGAGAGAGAACTTGACATGTTCCATTCATTCATGCCATCATTGGTTGATTGTTATATGTGTCCTGATGAGATGGGGGGGATCAAACCCGACAACCCAGCATATTGGGACGACGCTCTAACCAGTTGAGCTACCCCCAGGACCCTCACTGCACAGATCTTTAAAAATATACAACTGAAGGACCAGACAGTTTACATAACATGGTCTAGGCAACACCACCCATGGGAGGCCCCCAGGATTAGAGGTTGGAGGAAGACTCAATTTATACACTTAAAATTGTTTTATAGGAGAGATTTGTGCCTGTTTAGTTGGACTCCCAAAGGAATGAAGTAGGAAGGCTGATTTATTTATTTCCAGTATACTCCACTTTATTTAATCTTCCAATTCAATAAATAAGACTTTCTCCAATTGCCATTTTAAATTACAGTGGTCCCTCGACTATCACAGGGGTTAGGTTCCAGAACCCCCGCGATAGGCGGAAATCTGTGAGGTAGACACCTTATATTTATTTTATTATTTATATATATTTTAAGGCTTTATAAACCCCTACACTCTTATAAACCTTTCCCACACTGTTATTAACCTTTCCTACACTTATTTTGCTTATTTTACTGCAAATATAATTAAAATAATATATAAAAATACCTATACACCACAAAATCCCGCTGTATAGCAAAATATCCACGATACAAAATTAGATATATACAATTTAAAAATCCGCAATACAGTGAAACCATGAAAAGTGAACCACGATATGGCGAGGGACGACTCTACTTTAAAGTCTACAGAGCTCTTAGGATTACTTGGCAATCCCATTTTATTTACAAATGGAGGGTCCTGTCTGAAGGGTGAGTCCTCAGCCTTGGATGGGTTTTGTGCTGTTGTGTTTCTGGGCTCCTTTGTCACGTGAGGCCCATTCAAGGGCATGCCCTAGGAAGACTGTCACAGGTGAAGCACTAACTGGACGTGTCTTCCAGGAACACGACCATCTCCCTGCTCACCACAGATGATGCCATGGTCTCCATCGACCCCACCATGCCTGCAAATTCTGAACGGTAAGTGGCTGGTGCCTCTGTTCGGTCCTATTCCGGTGGTGTCTCTAACACTGCTTCACACCCACATGAGGACCTCTGTGGTTGTCTTCCTAGTTTACTGCTATAGAATTCTGAACTTAAACCAGGAATGGCAGGAAGGGGGGGCGCAGTGACAGAGGCTTCATTTGGCTGGTTCCTTTGCAGGACTAGTCACTTACCAAGATGGTAACGATAATAAGCGTGCCAGGAGCCTTCCCAGGGCTCCCCATTCAGTTCCCAGCAGGAGCCCTGTGAGCATGCACATTTCCTACCATTTCACAGGGGTTTCCCATGAAGACTCCTGGTTTATGCCTCTAGTTATCCCTCAGTCTAGTCCTGTCCATCTTCTAGAAAATTAGGTCTCTGACATGGCTTTCGTGCACCACAACCCAGCATGTGGTGGAGCCTGTTAGCCACAGGATATTGTCCAGACTCCATCAGAATAGCTCAAATCCTCCTTAAAACACCAGTGTATATGTACATGACATTTGAGTGCCCAGCCCAGCCCCCATGGCACTCCCCTTCTATAGATACCTGGGCACTTCCCTCCCCTTTGCTAAATTCCTGCTCTTCCCCCTCACCCCCACCCCAGGCCGGCAAGGACCCATTGAGCAAGGACCCACTGAGCGTCCCCTCACCCGCCCCAGGCCTCCTGCTGTTCCATCTGGTCAAACAGTGTCCAGATCAGCATTTCAAATAACCTGCAACATAACGACACAAGTCAGGGGCTCTAATTTAACAGTGGGCTGAGTGGCTTCCACACTTACTTGGAGCTGCTTAGGAAGGTGATTGATTCCCAAGCAGTCCTTATCCCCAATGCCCAACGATTATGAATAGACACTTCTCAGTTTTGTTCAGATAACGCTCAGAGGGACCTTGAGCCTCCTGATCCAACACTCCTTTCTGGATAGGGAACCATTCTGGATCCCATGGTGTCCAGCTGACAAAGGTGTTGCTTCTTGACAATGCCATTCCTCTGTTTCTGCCCCAACTGTTTCAGGATCCTCATTGGAAGAGAGAAACAGACATTCACAGAGCGTGAGAAAAAACTGGGGCATGTGACAGGGCACATGGAGAGAGGAGGGGCCAGAGCAACACCGCGCTGTGTCATCACACAAGCGCTCCTGTGGTTTCCCACTCCAGCCAAGTTGTCACACACACAACGTTCTAGTGGATGAAGGGACAGTGTGCCAGCGAGGGTGCCATGCTCAGCCGTCCCTCAGCCTATGAGCCAGGCTTCCTAGGTCCCAGTGGGGCTCTTTGCCCCACTAAGCATGTTGGAAAAGAGGGGACCCAGCAGTAATGTTTTTGAAAAAGACAAATACAATAAATGTTCAAGACAAGTTTATTCCAAGAGTAGTTTGTATCAGTTTTGTCATTGGGGAAGAGAATGATGGCAGACAGCTAGACAGAGACCAAGCCAGGAGCTAATTCGGTCATGACAGCAACGTGAACAGCTCACTGTTCAGAGTCAGGATGAAGGATCAAAGAGCCAAGATAAATCTTGAAGGGCCAGAAACTCAACCCAGGCATCTTTGGCTCAAAAGCCTGGAAAGTTCCTACAACTGCTTGGCACACTGAGTCTCAGTGTTCAGTCCCAAACCCACTTTTGCTTCAGTGACAAAGTGGGGGTTCTCCTTCCCCAGTTCAACCCTGAGAGGTCCCCCTCTGTGCTCTTTCTCAGCTGAGACGGGCTTTACCGGGAGAGTTAGGCTTTGTTCAGGATCATGTGGCGATGGAAGGCCTCTTCATAAGCTCGCCCCTGGGTCCAGTCCACAGGGTGTCTGTCATCAGTGCTTCTGATGAGGGAGTTGCTAGGACACATGTCTCTGTCTCTCCCCATTCCTGCTGCACCTGTATGGGCACAGCCTGTTCCCTGTGGCATTTGCCCAGGTCATCTTTACCCACTGAATGACCCTCCACAGGACAGCTACTGTGTCATCTGTCCCCTGTGGATAGGGCCCACAGTATTTCTTCTAATGCCAGTGGTAAGGCACGTCCTTTCAACATGCACTTGAACAAGGAAGGCAGTCCCAGGAGGGCGGGAGCGTGTTTGTGGTTTTCACCATTCCATACCCAGGACCTGCTCACAGGGAGTACTCGGTGAAAAATGCATGGAAAGAAGGAATGACCACATGAATGCCATGAACAAATGACATCTACAGATGTCCCTATGTACTAACATTTCATTTGTTCCCAACTTCAGCACTGAGACAAAGGATTGTTGTTGTTATGAGCCATGGAGTCAGCTCTGGCTCCTGGCAACCCTGGGAATGGGTAACATCCACACTGTCCTGTCCTTAATAGGCCAGTCCAGCTCCTGTGGACAGCCTGTGGCTTCTTTCATGGAGGCATTCCATCTCATCTTTGGTCTCCTTCTTTCCCTGCTGTCTTCTGTTTCCCCAGCACTATTATCTTTCCCAAAGAACTCTGGCTCTGTGATGTGCCCAAAATAGGACAACTTCCACTTTGTCATTTTGCCTCCAGCATGTTTCAGACTTCATTTGCTCTAGGACCCACAGAGGATTATGTATTTTAAATTCTAGTTGGTGTTGCTAGCCGGCTTCCCCAAGGACGTGGCAGTCCACTCCCACCAGCAACACATGATAGCCCATTTCCCTACACTCTTACAGCAGCTCCTCCTGAGGTTAGCTTTCCTTCCTTCCTTCCTTCCTTCCTTCCTTCCTTCCTTCCTTCCTTCCTGCCTTCCTGCCTTCCTGCCTTCCTGCCTTCCTGCCTTCTTCCCTCTCTCCCTTCCTTCTTTCCTCCCTCCCTCCCTCCCTTCTTTTCACTATTATTGGCTATTGCCTATTCCTGTTGTTTTCCTACTTTCAACTGGCTCATCTTTTCTTACCCCTTTGACAGACCAAGCTTTCATCAGTCCTAAGCATCACCAGTATTCTGTCTCCATTCTGTCTGTGTATCATGAGTCCTGGGGTGGCATCACCAAGATGCCAGTGTATTTTCGACTGAGTCATTAACACCACCCTCTCTTACACACTCGGGAGATGCAGCCACCTGGAGCTCAGACCAAGCAAAGGAGAGAGAGCCTGCCTACAGCAGCCAGGAGCTGGGATGGGCGTGGGCAGTTCTGGCAGAAGCTTTGCCATCCCTGCTGGACTCTATACCTGAGTAGCAACAGTGGCAAAATTTGTTTTATTGACCAAATAGGAACGTTATATAGGGAAGTTAATCATTGAAATCATATACCTAAACTACTTAGAATTCTTCTGAATGAGGAAGATAAGAACAGCCAAAGGAACTAATGTAAAAACAAAACAAAACAAACCTAATCCACTGAATTCTAATTCACCGGAGTGCTTATCTCTGGGACAGATGTGCTAGGACCATCTTTGACAGCATCTCACAGTGACCTGTCTTCTTTCTTGCAGCACTCCCTACAAAGTGAGGCCTGTGGCCATCAAGCAACTTTCAGGTAAGGCCCTTCTATCATTTTAAAAATTGAAAGGAAAACAGCTCCAGGCTACCTGTGAGATGAGATGCATATATATTAGTTACACATCAGCATCTAAAGCCCATGTACAGGCAGAGACATCCTTGCACTCTGCCCATGACAGCTCCTCAGGGACCGCCCCCACCCTCTCCCCAAGGACTTAACAGGCACTGGGCAGCAGTCCACTCCTGTCCTCCTGCACTCAGTGCCTGTGCTGCCCATGAGATTGTGAGCCACCTGCAAACCACAGCCCTCAAGATGTCTCAGTCAGGGGTACTGTTCCGTTAAAATTCAGTTTCCTCTCGCACCTTCTATCACTCTTACTTATGTATGTTTTATGCGTAATAAAATGTTCCTACTGGAGTATTTTGATGAGCTTTGGAAAATGTAACTGTAAGCAGCACCAAAACCAATAGACACAACATTTATATCACCTGAAAAAGTTCTCCTGTGCCCTCTCCCATTAACCCCCTCACTCTACTCCTGGTCTCCGTCAGCAACCGCCCTGCTGCTTCCTGACACTGGAGATGCGATGTTCTTTCAAAAGTATCAGATAAAAGAAATTAAATCATATGGGTGCTCTTCTTGGTTCAGCCTGATGCTTTTGAGACTCACCCGTGTATTGAGCATATCAGTAGTCAGTCCTTATTTATGAGTGAGTCGTCTTCCATGGCGGAAAGGACCACTGCCTGTTTATCCAATCACCTGCTGAAGGACATCAAGGCTGCCTCCAGTTTGGGGCTTTGTGAATAGGGCTGCTATGAGCATATATGTAGGGACGTACATTTTCATTTCTATTGAATGGGATTTCTGGGTCAAAGGGTTAGGTACATGTTCCATTTTATTTTAAAATTACGTATCAGTATTTCCAAGGTGCCTACACCATTTTGGATTCCCAGTTGTTCTACCTCGCCACCAACCCTTGGTAGTGGCAGTCTTTCTTCTGTTATTCATTCTAATGGGTGTGTGGTTGCAATTGCACTTTGTGTTTCCCTAGTGATTAATGACGGTGAGTATCTACTGGCAATTCATAATTATTCTTTTATGAAGCATCTGTTCAAACCCATCCTGATTTGGTGTTGTTAAGAGTTCCTTCCTTCTTATTACTGAGTTGTGAGTGTCCCCAATGTATTTGGGATGCACACCCTTTGTCAGATATATGTTATAAATATTTTCACCCAGTCTGTAACTTGCCTTTTCATTGTCTTATTAGTGACTCTTAATGACCAGAAATTTTAATTTTGTATTAGGCCTAATTTATCAACTTTGTTCTTTTCTGGTTTGTGCTTTTTATGTCCTAAGAAGTCTTAGTTTAACCCCTATTTAATGGAGTTTTCTCCAATGTTTTCTTTTAGCTGTTCTGTAGTTTCAGCTTTTTCATATAAGTCCGTGATCCATTTTGAGTTCATTTGTGTGTGTGGTATGAGGCAAGAGCTGAGGTTTATTTTCCCTTTCAAGGTGCAGTGTTAATTTTAATTTGTGCAGGATGGATGGTTACAGAATAGACTTTTGAAGCCCCCATATCGAGCTAGATGGTGTGTGCGAGGCAATGATGTCTCTGTTCCTCCGTTTCTGTCTTTAAGGTGACAATGTTTACACAACACATGGGCACTGGCAGCTCTAAATCACTTTTGTGCTTGAGTAACTCTTTATGAATTTCATAAACAATTCAGTTCTCTCAATAGTAAATGCTAGAATAAAAATGAATTCTAACTTTTTCTACTGCAAAAATACCTTTTCTACTACAAACATACATAAAAAGCGCATTAGTCTCTTGACTTAATAATAATTTTTTTTAATATTCTCATTAATTGTACTTTATTTGGGTTTCACCACTTCTTTCCTGACGTGCTTGTTCGGTGACAACGCATGTTCCCACATTGCATTTAGTCATCCATCTCCCCAGGCTTCTCTGCTTGTTGGGTAGGGCACTGGCGTTCTTGAGGAGTCTGCAGAATGTCCCCCAAGCTGGCTTTGTCCAATGTTATTCTCATGATCAGCCTGGGAGTGTGGATTTTTGGAAGGCCTACCTGGGGTCCGTGCTGTCCAGATGCACCCACTGTGAAGTGACTCTTTTACACTTTCCTTCCTCTCTTCTTTAGAAGCAAGTCCCTAAGCCTAGCCCACCTCTAAGTGGGGGAGAAAAGAATTGAGGGTCCTTTTCTGTCACTACAAATACCCATGTGCTCTAGAATGTTTGCTGAAAAGACCATCCTTTTCCCCATTGAATTATCATAACACCTTTGTCAAAAATCGGTTGGCCAATGTATGTGTGAGTCTTTTTCAGGACTCACTATCCTGTTGCATTAATATACATGCCTGTCCTTAAATTAATGCCCTGCTATCTTGATTACATAGATTTGTACTAAGTCTTAAGTTCAGAAAATGCAAATCCAAGGGTTTCTCTTCTTTTTTCAAAAATGTTTTGCTTATTCCAGGGTTCTTTTATTTTCAAATAAATTTTAGAATCATTTTGTCAATTGCTACCAAAAAAAAAAAAAGTCTACTGGGATCTTAATGGAAATTATATTAAATCTATTGAACCATTTGGGAAGAATTACTGTCTTAATGTTCAGTCTTCTGATTCATGCCTGTGGTATATCTGTCACTTAGGTCCCTGTTAATGTTACTCAATAATATGATATAGTTGTCAGTGTCAGTGTCTTAAATATGTGTTGATAAATTACTAAGTATTTCATAGTTTTATGGTATTATCAATGGATTTCTAAATTTTTAAATTTCCAATAGTTTTTACTTTATAGAAATATAATTGCTATTGTATAATGACCTAAGGAAACTGTCACTTACTAGGTCCAATACCTTTTTGTAGATTTTCTCTACATCCGCATATAGAGAACTGCTTCATGCTTTTAAATCTGGATGCCTTTTCTTTCTTTGTTTTGCTTTATTGTACTAGGTTAGGATATCTAGTATAACAGAAGACTGGAAGGTGTGAAGGACAGATAATGGAGTCTTTCACCATCAACATGACATTAGCTATAATTTTCTTTAAATGTCCTTTCTCATGTTGAGAGGTTCTTATTTTCTTTCTATTTCTAATTTGTTGAGAGTTTTAACTATAAATTGATTTTTAATTTTGTCAAATGCTTTTTCTACTTCTATTGAAAAGATCATGGCTTTTTCCCCCTGCATCTCCTGAATAGTAAATTTTACTGATTGGTTTTAAATTGTTAAGCTAATCTTGCATTCCTAGTTCAAACTTCATTTGGCTGTGGTATATATATTTTTTGTTCTGGGTTCAAATTGCAAATATTTTGTGAGGTTTATGAGGAATATTGGTCCATAGTTTTCCTTTCCTATAATATATTCATCTGGCCTCATAAAACAAGTCGGAAGTGTTCCAGGGACTCTGTTTTGTACTTATTTGGGGACTCATTTTAAGGGGTTAGGGCTGTCTTTTCTAAGAATTTATTGTTATGACATAGTTTGATTATTTTTATGTGGTTCTTTTTATGTGCATAAAATTGTAATGAAATCCTCACTTTCACCCGAGATATTAGTAATTTTTATCTTCCCCTTTTTCAAGTTAATTAGTCTAGAGATTTATAAATTTTATTGATTTTTTTTTAAAGAGCCAGCTTCGGGTTTCATTAGTTATCTTTATTTTATATGTTTTCTACCTTATTGATTTCTCCTGTTGTCTTTATTATTTTGTTTCTTCTAATTTACTCCAGATCTACTTTGCTCTTCTTTTTCTACCTAAAATAAAATGGATGCTTAGATCATCAATTTTAGATCTTTTACTTTTAAAGCCAGAGCTTTCCCTCTATGTTTCCTTCAGCTGTCACTCATAAATTTTGGAGTGTTGTATTTTCAATTTTACTCAGCTCAAAATATTTTCTGATTTACCTTGTGGTTCTTTCTCTGCTCCCTTTGTTACTTAGAAGTATATTATATAATTTTTAAATACATTGGTACCTTGAGATGAGTTTAATTCGTTCTGTAACCGAGCTCTTAAGTCAGTCAACTCGTATATCAAACAAATTTCTCCCATTTAAAATAACCGAAATAGATTTAATCAGTTCCAGCCCTGTGAAACATCCTCAAACCATCCTAAATTATGAAAAAAAGACGTTTTTAATTAAGAAACACACATGTATACTTTACCAATGCATAACAAAATATATGAAATAAAAGAAAAAAGTGTTATTTAGTACTGTATTCTTATCTTGGAGACAGACGAGTGCAGCTAACAGAGGTGAATGGTGGAGGGGGAGGGAGGGAGAGAGGAAGGGATCCGGGCACTGTAGACACATAAACTAAAACTGCACTCTCTTAACACTAAATGTAAACTAAAACTGCATTTTCTTTACTTTAAACAAAACTAAAACTGCACTTTCTTTACTTAAAATGAAACCACAAACACTTAATTGTAAAAAAAAAATGTACCTTTTTAAACTTTAAACTTAACCTAAGTTTAACAGTACGTATTTTTCATTTAATCATCACCTGTTTTTGCCTTTTTGGCTGCACTTTCAGCATTTTTACTTGCAGGACTTTTGAATAAAAATCTATCCAAAGAGGTTTGCTTTCGCCTGCCTTTTAAAATGTTACGGAAATGTGACAAACAAGTGTCATTAAAAAGTGCTGAAGCACAACCAGATGAAACTTTTTATGGGTGTTTCTTTTCAATGAAACTTGAAAGCTTCTCCCACATTGCCAGCATGTCTTGAATTTCACTCATAGAAATCACTTCCTCCGACTCTACCTCCTCCTCACTACTAATCTCTTGCAGAAGCTAAGTATGTTGCATCATCTGTAGCTCCTTAAACTCCTCAGTTGAGAGTTCCTCCTCATGTTCCTCAACAAGCTCGTTTACGTCACCCTCATCTACCTCCAGACCCATCGACTTTCCAAGGGACACAATCTCCTCCAACAGTTCTACTCAGTATCGGTCTCTGGTTCGAATCCTTCAAAGTCCCTGCCTGCAACAACATCAGGCCATAACTTTTTCAAGGTTCTTGCTGAGTTCAAGGTTCTTCTTGTAACTTCTTACCATGCCAAGTCAATAATGCGTAAACATATCACGATGGTCTAGTGATCTTTTCAAAACTCTCGAAGGGTAAGAATTGTATTCTCAGTCACCTCAAAGCAGCAGTGGAACAAGTGCTTTATGTAAAACTTTTTAAAGTTGGAAATGACCTGCTGATCTATAGGTTACAAGATTGAAGTCGTGTTGGGTGGAAGGTAGAGGATTTTCACGATTTTGAACTCATCGAGAATGTCATCTTCAAGACCAGGTGAGTGGGCTGGAGCATTATCAAGGATTAGTAATGCTTTCATCGGGAGTTTATTTTCTTGAAGATATTTCTTCACTGCAGGACCAAAGACAAGATTTACCCATTCAATAAAAAACTGCCGTGTAACCTATGCCCCAGCATTGGCGTGCCACATAACCTGCAGTTTTTCTTTAAGAATCTTGTGAGTCTTAAAGGCTCAATGATTTTCGGAATGATACACTAGCAGTGGCTTTACTTTACAGTCACCACTAGCATTTGCACTCAGTGCAAGGGTAAGATGGTTCTTCATGAGTTTATGGCCTGGCAGCTTCTTCTCCTCTGCGGTGATGAAAGTCCTCCAGGGCATCTTTTTCCAAAACAATCCTGTTTCGTCACAGTTGAACACTTGTTGGGGGGATGTAGCCTTCCTTTGCATTAAGCGCAGCAAAATGTGCTATGTACTCCTCAGCTGCCTTAACGTCAGCACTCACAGCTTCACCATGCCTCACCACCGAGTGGATGCCAGATCTCTTCTTGAAATTTTCAAACCACTGTGACTTGCCTTAAACGTATTTTCTGCTGCCTCTTTTGAGGTTGATGGTTCTTTCTTCTTCAAGTTGCTGTAATTAATACAGGCCTTTTTGCATATTACAGTCTCCGTCACTGTATCTCCTGCCAGTTCTTTCTCTTTCACCCACACCAGCAGAAGCTTCTCCATTTCTTCATGGATATTTGTCCTTAATTGGGACAGAAATTGTAGTTCCTTTCGTTGGATTTGTGCTTTTGATGACATCCTTTTGTTTAAGGGTGGTACAAGTTGTAGATGTATTGTGGTTGTACAGCCTTGCCAGTTCAATCACTCATACACCACGCTCATGTTTTTCTATTATTTCTTGCTTTACTTCTATCGACATCATTCTCTTCTTCTTCTCACCACTGTCCTTTACACTCACTTTCTTCAGCCCCATGATAGCACACAAAAAAAGTTAGTAAAAAATGCAAAAATGATGCAAGAACAAGTACAGCGCACGAAATTCGACTTGATTCTGCAGGTAACACATGAGAAAGAACGAGATGCTGGTGTTGTGCTGCTGATACTGGACCCGTGCACCAACGTGCCAACTAGCGGCAGCTTCCCAAATCACGACTTGTATCTCAGAATTTTGCTCAGATCTCAAACAAAAATACGGACTGAGTAACAGCTTGTATCAAAAAAAAAAAATTTGTATGTTGGGCTGTTCGTATCTCAAGGTACCACTGTATTTGGGTACTTTTCAGTTATCTTTCTGCTGTTGATCTCTGTTAATTTTATTGTGAACAAAAGTAAACCCTAGGCCCTGGCCAGCTGGCTCAGTGGTAGAGCATCAACCCAGCATGTAGATATCCCGAGTTCGATTCCCAGTCAGGGCACACAGGAGACGCGACCATCCGCTTCTCTACCCCTCCCCCATCTCTCTCTTTTTTCCTCTCTCTCTCTCTCTCCTTCTCTCCCACAGCCATAGCTCGAATGGTTCAAGCAAAGTTGGCCCCAGGTGCTGAGGATGGCTCAATAATCTCACCTTAAGTGCTAAAAACAGCTCGGTTGCCAAGCAATGGAACAACATCCCCAGATGGGCAGAGCATTGCCTGGTAAGGGGCTTGTCAGGTGGATCCCGGTTGGGGCACATGTGGGAGTCTGTCTCTTCCTCCCTGCCTCTCACTTAATTTTTAAAAAAGCAAAACCTGTATAACTTTAGTCTTTTTAAAAATTTATTGAGGTACATGGCTTATCTTGGTGACTGTTCTAGGTACTCTGGAAAAGAATGTAAATTGTGCTTTTATTGGGTGGACTATTCTAGAAATGTCAGGTCAAGTTTTTAGTTGATCATGTAGGTCAAGCTTCCTAAACCTTTACTCTTTTTTGTCTGCTTGTTCTACTGATTACTGAAAGATGAGATTGAAATAGCCACTATATGTGGATGTTTATTTCTTTTCTTAGTTCTCTCGGTTTTGGCTTCACACATTTTCAACTTCTGTTATTGGGTACATACTTATTTAGGATTGTTGTGTCTTCTTGATGAAGCTACCCTTTTATCCTTGTGAAATGTGCCCTTTATCCTTGGTACTATTCCTTGTTTTAAAGTCTTCTTTATGTCGTGTTAATAGAGCCACTCCAGCTATCTTATATGTCATTCTCATGTTATATCCCTTTCCATGTTTTTACTTTCAATACATTTCTGTCTTTATATTTTAAGTGGGTTTCTTACAGGTACAATTCTGTAAATTTCAATTTTTAATTTGAGTTTTCAACCCATTTACATTAAATGTAATTATGCATATGGCTGTGTTTAAATCTACTACCTTGTTACTCGTTTTCTACTTGTCTTGTCCATTCTTTTTTGATATTTTTCTCTCTTTTACTACATCTTTTTGATAGTGTGGGGTTTTTTGTTTGTTTGTTTTTGTATTTTTCTGAAGCTAGAAACGGGGAGAGACAATCAGACAGACTCCCGCATGCGCCCGACCAGGATCCACCCGGCACACCCACCAGGGGCGATGCTCTGCCCACCAAGGGGCGATGCTCTGCCCCTCCGGGGCATCGCTCTGCCGCGACCAGAGCCACTCTAGCGCCTGGGGCAGAGGCCAAGGAGCCATCCCCAGCGCCTGGGCCATCTTTGCTCCAATGGAGCCTCGGCTGTGGGAGGGGAAGAGAGAGACAGAGAGGAAGGAGAGGGGGAGGGGTGGAGAAGCAGATGGGTGCTTCTCCTGTGTGCCCTGGCTGGGAATCGAACCCAGGACTTCTGCACACCAGGCCGACGCTCTACCACTGAGCCAACCAGCCAGGACCGATAGTGTGTTTTTATCCCATTTTCTCTCCACTCAATTTATGGTCTATACTTCTTTACTGTATTTCTTGGTTTTACAATGTGTATCATCAAATTATCAGAGTCTTTAAATTATAGACACCACTTCTCAGCAGTGTGAAAATCTCACAGCCCTGTGCTTTCATTTCTCCCACCTCATTCTTTGTGCTACTTGAGAAAAATTTATAATACACTCTTATACACTGTTACCATTTCTTGCTTTCTGCAGTCAGGTGTGTTTTTCCTTTATTTCTTTGTATAGATCCAGGTTTGCATTTTTTATTACAATGTTAATCATCTGGATTATGTTTAAACTCTCATTAAACAGTGTGGGCTCTGTCCTGGCAGGCAATTAGGTAACTTGTCAGCCAGTCTGATGCCTTTGAGACCCATTTTTAAGGTTTGTGAGGACGATTGGAGAGGACTGTTACTCCAGGCATAGTTCAGTCCTACTGCTAAGGTGTAGTCCCTCTGGGATCCTCCTGGACTTCTGGCTGACCACCAAGCATTCTCTACTCTGGCTTCTAAGAGTTCAAACATTTGAATATGAGGTTGGGGGCTTTCTGGGTAATTGTGTGTGACCTGGAAGGGCCACACAGAGGCCATGGAAGTAGGAGGGGGCAGTGGAGGTAGTGAGAAATGGTCAGATCCTGGCATGTTCTGAAGGAAGAGCCAAGGTTATTTCCTGAGTGGTGATGAGACAGGAAAGGTAGAATGGCACCCCCTCCCCACGAGGGTGGAAGCTGAGGTTGGTGCAGGTACAGGGAGGAGAGAGGAGCTCAGTTTGGGGTGTATTAGGCATGGTTAGGCTGTTGGGCATCAATGTTGATGAGACATGTTGAGAGGAGCCTGGAGCTGCCCCTCAGATGGGGTTGTGACATGTTTGTAGCCATGGGGCTTGATGAGCTCACCAAGGAGGGAGGGAGGAAGCAGGAGGAAGTAAGGGCTGAGCTCTGAGACTCCAGGACATTATTACAAAAGAAGGAAGAAGGACTTTGACAACTCGACACTATCCAGGACACAGGACCAGAGACAAGGAAGCCCTTGCTTGACAGGTGTATACAACAGAGATGAGCTTTAGGAAAAGAAGACCTGAGGGCATAGCATCCATGCTCAGATGTGTTCACAAGATTGTCACTGGAGGAAGAATGAAAGGGATTTTGTATGACTTTGGAGCCCAACTAGGACCTCTGGGAAATAGATTGGAGGCTCCATAAGGGAAAGAACTTACCAAAAGCTAGAGCCTGTGTGAATAGAACTGGCTGTCTTAAGGACTGAGCTCTGCCTCCTGCAGGACTTGGGGTGAAGGGCCGGGTTTTGACATCCTCATGGGACACCCAGCAGATGGTTGTGGGGGTAAGCAGGTGAGTTTCAATCTTTCTCAAACCTGGAATCTTAGGAGCCACAAAGAAGTTTGAGAACAAACTGTACTGCAAAGCACAAAGAGTCACAGTAGCATCTCAGCATCATGAGGTTTTGAGTGAAGGGACAATAAAGAGCATTTGTTCTAAATGTGCCCGAAGGAGTCCTCTGCCTGCTTGTGGGCTTCCTCTGCGAGGAGGGAGTACGGAGGGCTTTGCCCAGGACAGTCCTCCTGGTGTGAGAGGGAGCTGATGGACAAATGCTGGCTTCCTTTCCCTGTGGTGGGACAGTTTATTCTCCAGTGTTGTCTATGCAATTGCTCAAAGGGACCCCAGAGCCATGAGAAGCAGCTATGCCAGCAGTAACCCTCTCATTGACTTCCCCTCTGTGGGCTTGCTTTCTTTTTTGCCTCAATTTCCACATCCTACAGGGGTTTCCTGGGACCTCCTCCAAACACACTCCTGCCACCCAGCTCCTTGCCTCAGGTCTGCTTTTGAGGGACCCAACGTAAGGGCCGTAGAATGGGGGAATGGGAGAATAAGGGCAAAGAGCCACCCATCTGCTCTCACTATCAGTGGGTGAAATGACCTCAGGAAAGCTCCTAACCCACTGCACTTTAGTCTCCTCCCACCCAGAATAGGAATTAGGACACCCACCTTACGTGGTTCTTATGAGGATAAATGAAATCATTTATGCAAAACACTTAGCATAGTGTCTGCCACTTAGTAAGAGCTCAATAAATGGTAGCTATAATTTAAAATGACCTAACCCTAGACAGGTAGCTCAGTTGGTTAAAATGTCATCCTAATACACCAAGGTTACAGGTTTGATCCCCAGTCAGGGCACAGACAAGAATCAACCAATGAATATATGAATGACGGGAACAATGGATCTTTCTCTCTCTCTTTTCCATTCTCTCTTTCTAAAACCAATTTAAAAATTGAAAGAATTTTCTTCAAAATAATAAATAAATAAGATACAATGACCTACAGGGCATTTTTGAATGGTTAAAGTTCTATGTCTCTGGAACTGCTAGGTTTTAATAGAACAGAAATGCTTCCTAAGGCTAAAACCATCCATGTACTGCTGCTGAAGTTCATGCTTGAAATTTGAACACAAACATGTTTTTTTGTGAGAAACAATACAGCTTCTTAATAATATTTTCTACTTTTAGTGCCATTGCATTGCAAACAGCTTTATAATCTAGTCCTAGCCATCCTGACTTGCATTATTTTTAAAACAAAAATAGTGCAGTGTATAAAATGAAAACTAACTGCCCTCCGGTGATGCCTGGGTGCTTACTCTACTTCCATCTTCTATAGCTTTGTGGAGTTGTGTGTTCATGCTCCCTTTGGGGTGGCTTAGCCAACAAACACAGCATCACTTAGAACACCCTCACAGTCATAAGTGTGAGTGGCCAACAATAACATCAGAATCCACTTGTCATGATTCTAGAACCTAGTGTAATAAAAACAATGACATTTGAATGTTCCTGCAAGCACCTGAAGGACGCAAGCAAGCAAAGTGGTCCCCCTGTCTCTAGGCATTTACAGGGACCAAGCAGAACCCATACACATCCTTGTCCTACATAACTGTACGGTGAGACACACAGACCTGCAATGGATTCTGATAATAGTACACATGCATGTAACCACACCCCAATCAAGACAAAAGACATTTCCATCACCCTGGAAAAGTTCCCTGTGCCTCTTTTCTTTTTTTGTATTTTTCTGAAGTGAGAAGTGGGAAGGCAGAGAGACAGATTCCCACATGCACCCAACCGGGATCCACCCAGCAAGCGCACAAGGGGGCGATGCTCTGCCCATCTGGGGACTTGCTCCATTGCGACTGGAGCCATTCTAGCACCTGAGGTGAAGACCATGGAGCCATCCATCCTCAGCACCTGGGCCAACTTTGCTCCAATGGAGCCTTGGCTGCTGGAGGGGAAGAGAGAGATAGAGAGAAAGGAGAGGGAGAAGGGTAGGGAAGCAAATGGGCACCTCTCCTGTGTGCCCTGGCCGGGTATCTAACCCGGGATTTCTACACACCAGGCTGACGCTCTACCACTGCTCAGTGGCCTCCCTGTGCTTCTTTTAAAGTCAGCCCACATACACCATCACAGATCACTGTCCTGACTTCTGTTAACACAGGTTCCTTCTCCCTCTTCTCAAGTTTCACAAGAAGGAATTGAATGGTATATGCTCCTGCATGAGTAGGATCTTGCACTCAGAGTCAGGTTCTTAAGATTCATGCCTCTAGTTCCTCACTTCCTTGTTGCTGAGTAGCATTCCATTTCGTGAGTATCCACAGCTCATTCTCTAACTCTCTTGGTGATGGACATTTGGGTAATTTCCAGTTTGGGGCTAAGCTGCTGTAATCATTCCATGAGTCTTCTTGTGGTGGTGTCAATTATCTTGGGTGACACATAGGAGGGATGTTGCTGGTTCCTGTGACAAGAACTGTCTTCCTGATGAGTGGCTGTACCATCCCACACTACTGCCAGCAGTGTGTGGGTGATCCAGGTGTCCCACAGCTAGCCCAGCACCAGGCGTGCTCGGTGATTTTAATTTGAGACGTTCAAGTAGACATAAAAGCATAGTTTATTATGTTTTTAATGTGACAATTATTGTTCAACATATTTTAATGTGCTTACTGGTTACTTTGATATCCCATTTTGGGAAGTGTCTGTTCTAAGTATTTTGTTCATTGTTTAAACTAGCTTGTATTGTTTTTTTTACCATTGGTTTGTAGAAAATTCTGTATATTTTGGATATATTCAATATTTCATTGGTCACATATATGTTTGGCAAATGTTGTTTCCCAGTTTGTGACATGCCTTTTTCATTTTCTTAATGAGGACTTTTGACGGAATTTTTGATATGATGAAGTCTAATTTAACAAGTTTCTTCTTTATGTTTTGTATTTTCCATTTTGTATTGCCTTCTTCAAGAGCCCTTTTTCTACCCCAAGGTCATTAAGATCAATTTTTAGGAGATTTAGAGTTATAGCGTTATACTGTAATCTATGATCCATTTTAAATTACTTTTGTATGTGCTGTGAGGAAGGGGTTGACAGCCTTCTTTTCTGCATAGTTATCCACTTGTTAACAGCTCCACTTGTTTAAAAAAAACAAAATTGTACTTTCCCACTGAATCACTTTGGCACCTTTATTGAACATTATTTGTTTCTCTATGGAAGGGGATCTTTGTGGACTCTCTTCTGTTTCACTGAACTGTCACCAGTACCAAACTGGCTTAATTACTAGAGCTTGAAATCAGGTAGTCTTCCACCTTTGTGCTTCATTTTCAGTTGCTTTGGTTACGTGGGTTCTTTTCTTTTTCCTACAAATTTTAGAATAAATTGATAACTTAATTCTTAATGCTAAAATACCTTTTTTTTTTTTTTTTTGTATTTTTCTGAAGCTGGAAACGGGGAGAGACAGTCAGACAGACTCCCGCATGCGCCCGACTGGGATCCACCTGGCACGTCCACCAGGGGCGAAGCTCTGCCCCTCCAGGGGGTCGCTCTGCCGCGACCAGAGCCACTCTAGCGCCTGGGGCAGAGGCCAAGGAGCCATCCCCAGCGCCCGGGCCATCTTTGCTCCAATGGAGCCTTGGCTGCAGGAGGGGAAGAGAGAGACAGAAAGGAAGGGGGGGGTGGAGAAGCAAATGGGTGCTTCTCCTATGTGCCCTGGCCGGGAATCGAACCCGGGTCCCCCGCACTCCAGGCCGACGCTCTACCGCTGAGCCAACCGGCCAGGGCCTAAAATAACTTTTGACTGGAATTGCATATATTTAATTTACTTAATTTTGGAACAATAACATCTTTTTTTTTTTTGAACAATAACATCTTAACACTATGAAGTATTCCAGTCCATGAACATGGTACATCCCTCCACTCAGCTAAGCTCTATAGCTTTCAGGATGAAGGTCCTGCCTATCTTCTGTTAAATATATTCCTCAGCATTTTCTGTCTTCTGGTCTTATGGTAAATGTGATCTTAATTTAATTTCCCATTTGTTTGCTACTAGTTTATAAAAACACAACAGATTTTTGTGTGCTGGGATAGTTTCTTCTGACATTCATTTGTTAGTTCTGGTATTTATTTTATAGATTCCAGGATTTTCCATTGATGTCATCATATCTTCTGATAATAAAGGCAGTTTTACTTCTTGCATCCTAATCTTTTTTTTTTCTTTTATTAATCTTGCTGAACTAGTTGAACCTCCAAAACAGTTAAATGAAAGGAAGCAGACATTCTGTCATCCCAGCCTCAGGGGAAGTCCACTTAGTATACATTTTTATAATCAATGAGCCAACATTGACACATCATTATCAACCAAAGTCCGTAGTTTACATTAGAGGTCACACTTTGAATAGTATGTTCTGCATAATGACATCTATCCATATCCGCCACCATAATATCATACAGAGTAGTTTCACTGCCCTAAAAATCCTGTGTTCTACCCGTTCATCCCTCCCCCCACAAATCCCTGACAACGCTGATCTTTTCACTGTCTCTATAATTTTGCCTTTTCCAGCATGTCATATATTGGAATTATACAGTATGTATTGACTTGATTCACTTAGTAGTACATATTTAAGTTTCCTTAATTCTTTTTCATGGCTTCATAACTCATTTCCTTTTAGTGTTGAATAATATTCCATTGTCTGGATGGAGCAGTTTCTCCGTTCACCTACTGAAGGACATCTTGTTGCTTCAAAGTTTTGGCAGTGATGAATAAAGCTGCTATAAACATCTTTGTGCAGGTTTATGTGTAGAGGTACATTTTCAGCTTCTTTGGGTAAATACCAAGGAACAAAACTGCTGGATAGTATGGTTGGAATATAATTAGTTTTGTAAGAAACTGCCAAACTGTTTTCCAAAGTGGCGGCACCATTTTGCATTCCCACCAGCAGTGAAGGAGAGTTCACTGTTGCTCCACATCCTCGTCAGTATTTGGTGTTGTCACTGTTTGGGATTTTCACCATTCTAACAGGTATGCAGTGGTGTCTCATTGTTTTTTAAATTTTCATTTCTCTAATGACAGGATGTTAAGCATCTTTTCATACACTTACTTGCCATCTGTGTATCTTCCTTTATTGAAGTGTCCTTTAAGATCTTTTGCCTGTTTTTAAATCATAATTAATTTTGTACCAGTTCACATTAAAAGTAAAGACTTTGCAGCAGTATAATTTTACTGAGCCCCCTCCCCACAACCTTTGAGCTATTTCTCCCATACATTTTTACATATATGCTATAGACTGAATGTTTGTTGTCTTCCCAAATTCATCTGTTGAAATCCTAATCCCCAGTGCAATGGTATTGAGGCTGGGCTTCGGAAGGTAGGATTTGGAGGGCTCTACCCTCAGGAATGGGATTAGTGCCCTAATAAAGGAGACCCCGGAGAATGCCTTCGCCCCTCATCATATGAAGACACGGTGAAAAGACAGCATCTATGAATCAAGAAGTGGGTCCTCACCAGACACTGAATCTGCAGGCACTTTGCTCTTGGACTTCCAGCATCTAGAACTGAGAAATAATTGTCTGTCGTTCATAAACCAGTCTATGGTTTCTGGTAGAGCAGCTCAAACTGACTAACAATCTACAGACATTCTAAGCACCATAATACAATATTATGATTTTTGTTTTAAACAGCCAGTTGTCTTTCAAAGAAATTATGAAAACAAACTTCAAGATAATTTTTTATAGTTAATACAAGCTTTCCATTTCTTGGTACTTTTATTTCTTCCTGTAGATCCCAACTTCTAACTGGTGTTATACCCCTTCAGCCTAGAGAATTTCTTTTCTATTTTAACATTTTTTGTCTGCACAACTGCTGATGACTAATTCCTTAGCTTTTGCTTCTCTGAGCATGTCTATTTTGCCTTCCTTTTGAAAGATAATTTTTCAGGGTATAAAATTCTGCATTCACCGTTTTGTCTTTTCAAAGATATTTAAAGGTATTGACTCGGTTTTTTTGTTTTGTTTTTGTTTTTTTCTGTCTTGCATGATTTCTGATGAGAAGTCAGCTTTTATTTTATCATTATCTCCTAGCAGGGAATGTGTCCTTTTCCTCTGACTGCTTTCAAGATGTTTTTCTTTTATGGATGGTTTCAGCAGTTTGACCCTGACATTTGTGGCCCTAGTTTTCTTTTTGTTTATTCTGCTTGGTATTGACTGAGCTTCTATGGTCCATGAATTTGGGTTTTCACCAAATTCATAAAATTTTCAGCTATTATTTCTTCAAATATATTTTATGCACCATTCTATCTCACCTCTCCTGAGACTCTAACAGATGTGTTAGAAAATTTGGTAAGGTCCTTTAACTGATTAGCTTTGTTATTTTTTTTTCATCTTTTTTCTTTCTACTGTCTAGATTGGATAGTTTTTATTGATTTGTCCTCAATTTCCCTGACTCTTCTGCTGATGCCAAACAGCTCTAAGCCCCATAATGAATATTTTTATTTCAGATATATTTTTAAATTCTAATTTATTATTTGACTGTTATTCATAGATTTCTCTCTTGAGATTCCCCACTTGCTTACTGTTTACTAGCATCTTTTTTTTTAGTCCTTGGACTAAATTGTGGCATTAAAGGCTCAATCTGCTAATTTCAATGTCTTTGTCATTTAGGGTTTGTTTTGTTTTTTGTTTGTTTGTTTTTCATTTATCTTGCTACAGCTTCTACAATTATGTGTAACACATTAAAGTCCACAGATGGAGTAAGACCTTTGCTCTGCAAAAAAGGATCAGTCTTTAATAGATTTTAGCAAAAGTCTTGTCATTAGTACCATAATCGATTCGTTTATTGGATCAGAGTTTACCCTGACCAGAATTTTTCTTGAATCTAGTCTTGTGGGGTCACTGGATGTACTGTCAAAGCCCAGACGTGGTGAACCAGAATTGACCCTCTTTGACTTCACAATAATTAAACTTTCCCACGGATGTCTTGTCACAGTGATATACACTGGTTATCACAGAATGGACAAAGTCCTGCCACCATGTGCAGTCAGCTGCTTGTCCTCAAATGCAAACTCATCTGAGGGCATTCTTAAGAGAATGTCATACCCACATCCTTCTCCCTCAAAATTGCCTTCATCACACCATAGCGGGCTGGGGGGGGGGGGGGGCTTGTTCAGAGGGAGGAAGAGTATGTGCAGACCTTTCCCCAGGGTAATTGTGCTGCTGCCCCATCTTTTCTTTTTTAATTAATTTTTAGAGAGGGAAGGGAAAGAGAGAAAAAAATATCAATCTGTTGTTCCATTTATTTATGCATCTATTGGTTGATTCTTGTATGTGCCCTGACTGGGGATGGAACCTGCAACTTTGGCATGTCAGGATGACACTAACAAACTGAACTACCCAGCCAGGGCTGCACATCTTTGCAGCCCTAAATGGGAACATGACTTGGCCATGTTGTGACTTAGCCTTGTCTCTAGATCACACAGCCACTTTGGGTTATTAGGAGAATTAAATGATCAACGTATACAAACCACTTAGAACAGTACCTGGAACGTAATAAAAGCCCAATAAAGATTGTTATGGTTGTCGCAATCTGCAAAACAATAAAGGAAAATTGCATTGCCAGCTGTCCCAGAGACTACTCCCCTTTCAGACATTTTTCTGCTTGCAGACTAAGCCTGAGAAGGAGAGGACATGGGGAGAATTGTACCCAAACATCTGAAATCAAAGTTTTACTCTCCAAAACTGAAAGGGGAAAACTCCATTCAATTTCATCCCCTGAGGAGCAGCCTAGACAGGTGCAAAACACCCTCCAAAATCGCAGATGTGCTCATCAGGGTCCTTCTTCTACTTTGCTATCTTTGTCACATAGGAATGGCTGACAGCATCTAGTCAAAGTCACACCAATCATCAGGAACATCTGTCCATTTGCCTGCTGATAAACATGAATGATTTCTCAGTAGGACAGATCATAGAAAGGGATCTTGTGCCTTTAAGAAGCGAGGCGAGGTCACTGTTAACCATATAACTTTATTGTGCTCCTGGGTTATAAAGGAAACGTCTTCATTCTACACATCTATTTTATGACATTCATAAACAGTGAATTGCCGATGACTGTGCCCTGGGCCAGGACATCCTCGACCGGCTGGAGGGGCCGGGAGAGCAAGAATGGAACAGGTGAGTTTGGCCCCTCTTGCTCTCCTGGAAGAGGGTGGTGACACCTCATGAAGGAGCAGAGAGGGGCAAACAGGGAGCCCCCCTCCAAGCCCTCCCTAGGCAGAGCCTTGGAAAGAACAGAAATAAATGCACACACACACACACACACACCCCGATCAGGGCCTCGGGAGCCTCTCTCTTTGGGGCCAAGCGGTGTGAGTTATTTTCCGTCATGCAAAGTAAAACACCCTTCCTGAAGGGAGAGCAGTGTTTTGTTTTTCATGCTTTGGGCAAGTATCTGTTAACGTAGTTACTTCTTGGAGGATGCTCAACAGCTCGCTCCATCGCTTCATTTGAGACTGATGGCTCATTTCATCGTATTAACAGCATCAAAACACAACAGTGTGTGAGCCACCATTGCCTACATATCAAGAGGGATGGGACCAATGGTAAATTCCAGGGTGCCTCAAATATACCCATGGGTGTTGTTCGTCCCATCCTTAAAGGTCAAAACTGTGGGGTTCAAATGCCCGTGCTGACATCTGTGCGCTTTCCTCTGTGCAGGTTGATGGCCAGCAGATTGGGCCAGGTTTGCGTTCATTTGCCCAGGGAGAGAAACGTAGGCATCCCCGCCAGCTCAGGTGTGTGGAGGACGAAAGAATGGTGGTCATTGATTGTTCTATGCAGCACAGGATGAAGCGATATGCCAGCGGGCTGGCCAGCTGAATTAGTGCGTCATGTTAAACTAATCTTTAGACCAGGAATTATAGGTTGTGCTGTTCTGTGGATCATTTAAAGCAGATTTTCATGTCATTCTGTGCTGGGGAGACGGTATTCTCTGAAACAAGTAAACAATTCCTGGAAGGGGTGGGAGAGGCAGAGCCGGGTTTCTTGAACTGTCTGCAGCAGCTCAAGGCGGAGTCTGGGCCCCAGCCTCCAGGCTTCGGGAAGTGCAGGACTCCAGTAGACTCTGCCCTGGGCACTCATGAGAACAGGTGAGTAAATACCACAGGGAAGGGGCCCATCCTGCCCATGAACCTCAAGAACCCCAAGAGCAACTCCGCAGTCATCTCCAGGGGTTAGGTGGCTCCAGCTCCAGTCCCCTTGGTTCTGTTCTGGGGGTCAGGTCCTGAGGTGACTGTGCAGACGCATGGCCTGAAGCTGGGCTGATTCGGCAGCATCCTAAAAACTGGGCCCAGCCTCTGCCAGTTTGCACAATTAGCCTGGAATGAAATTAAACTAAACTCTAATGTGTGAGACACTCTACCAGCCCCAGCATGTGCCTATCGGTGCCTGTCACCTAAGAGGCCAGCCAGACAAGCTAATTTAGGCCAGTCCAGGTGTAAGCAGGCAAACAGCAGCCCAGACTTGAAGAAGCTGACAGTGAGCCCATTCAAACTTCTGTTGTTTGGTGGTCTGAATATTTAGCCTTCATGAAGCCATCGGTGCCTACCAGTCCTTCATAGTGAGCTTGCAGCAGTGCCCTTGCAGTCTGCTCTATGCCCAGACTTGGGGACATGTCTGGATAATATGCTAGCTGTTTCCAGGAGCAGTTTCCTCTGGAGAACATGTGATTGGCCCTCCCCTGGCCTCCAGCTGTGTGGCTCTGCATTAGTCCATGCTGACGTCCCATCTCTCAGAATCTCATTTCCATTCTCCCAATTTCCCAAAAACTTCCAGGACCCCACAGACCCAGTTACGTCCAACCCTGAATTGCCGGCACCCCTGGCTTTTGCTGGCTATTCTTAAAGCTATTAAGAAATTCTCAAAGCAAAATTAATTTTTAAAATTACATATATGCCATGCAGCATGGGGAGGGGGGTCCTATATAATGTCAGGTTTTTTCTGATAGGACATAGTTTGACCACAGTGGTTGGGAATGACTAACCTTTGCAATTGAAACCTACTCCGAGGGTTCCAGAGGTATGGGGGGGGGGGCTGAAGGGCACATTCCAGACACTGCAGCAGGGTGCTGTCATTTCTCAACCTGGAGGTGGTGATCCGGGACTCAGCCTGTCACCCCCAGGGAATGGGAACTCACCGGGGAAAGGCAAGAAAGAGCTACCAGTAACGCTTAGTGATACAATAACATCTGTGGCTCTCAGCAACCCTTAATGATATAATAGCTGTAGCTGACAGCAACATTTAGTGGTTTAATATTAACAACAGCAGCTAATACAAACAGCACTCATCACAGTCCTTGTCTGGCATACTCTACACACATTAAATCACAGTTTGTTTGTAAGTCCTGGAATCCACTGGGAGGAAACAGTGGCCACTGCTGGAATTGCGACGAGCGGGGTGGGAGGGAAGGCCTCCATTTCCTGATTGGGACTCTGTGTATGGATGTGTGGAGGGTGGGGGGTCCCTTGTGCGCAGAGACATTTTTGCTCCTTTCCTGGTGCAAAAGAATGCAGACCGTGCATCGTCTAAAGAGAAGCCCTCACTTCTCCAATCAGTGTGAGCACACAACCCGGGCCCTTTCTGCAAACAGCTGAGATGTTGGCATGGGGGGACACACCAGCTGAGGTGTAGGTCTTACCTGCACCAGAATATGAATGTCTGCCCTTTAGCCTGTGCCATAAGGAGAGAAGGTATGAGATGAAGTGACGAAAAGCATTAGTATTACTTGGAAATGAAATTTAAGCATTAAAATCCTGTAATGCTCAAAGGATCCCACCTCAAAAGTCCAAAGGAAAATATCTCCTTAACTTCTTTCCTCCATTCTCTCTATAAAATGTTTTATTAAACTTTTTATTTTAAAATAAAGATATGCACACACAGTTGTAAGAAAAATACACAGCATGCAGCCTTTACCCACTTTCCCACAATGTTAATGTCTTTGCTAGCTGCAGGGAGATGTCCCAGTCAGGCTGTTGATGCTTGTACAGTCCAGATACAGAATGCTCCCTCCCACAAGGGTCCCACACACTGCTCTCTTGCAGCCACACCTAGATCCCTTCCATTCCCCATCAGCTCCTCATCCCCCCTGGCAATCCCTAATTTGTTCTCAATTTCTATCATTTTGTCATTTCAAGAATGTTCTATAAATGCAGCCATTCAATAGATGACTTTGAGATTGGCTTTCTTCACTCAGCACCATTCTCTGGAAATTCATTGAGGTTGTGTGTATCGATAGGCCAGCCCTTTTTACTGCTCAGCTGTGTTCCAGGTGGACTACAGTTTGTTTATTCACCCACTGAAAGGCCTATGGGTTTTCCCTAGTTTGGACCATTACAAAGCTCAGAACATCACATACAGGTCTTTGTGTAAATATAAATCTTCATGTCTCTGCTCTGGGGTGCAGTTGCTATTTGGGACCATTACAAAGCTCAGAACATCACATACAGGTCTTTGTGTAAATATAAATCTTCATGTCTCTGCTCCGGGTGCAGTTGCTAAGTCATATGGTAATTGTATATTTAGGACTTTTTTTATTTTTTAATTTTTTTTACAGAGATAGAGAGAGTGTCAGAGAGAGGGATAGATGGAGACAGACAGACAGGAACGGAGAGAGATGAGAAGCATCAATCATCAGTTTTTTGTTGCAACACCTTAGATGTTCATTGATTTCTTTCTCATATGTGCCTTGACCGTGGGCCTTCAGCAGACCTAGTAACCCTTTGCTCGAGCCAGCGACCTTGGGTCCAAGCTGGTGAGCTTTTGCTCAAACCAGATGAGCCCGCGCTCAAGCTGGTGACCTCGGGGTCTCGAACCTGGGTCCTCCACATCCAGTCCAACACTCTATCCACTGCACCACTGCCTGGTCAGGCACATCTTTAGGACTTTTAAGAAGCTGACAAACCATTTCCCAGAGTGGCTGTACCATTTTCCATCCCCACAGGCAATGTGTGTGATCCCGTTTCTCCACATCTCAACCAGCATTCGGGTGGTTACTATTTTTTATGTAAGCCTTTTTTGATAAATGTGCAGTGAATCTCTCTGGGGTTTTGATTTGCATTTCCTAATGGTTAAAGATGCTCGTATCTTTTCATGACCTTATTCTCCGTCTGTATATATGCTCTTCAGTAGAATGTATACTGGTGTTTCTTGCCCATTTCACATTGAGTTGTTTTGGTTTTTACTGTTGAATTAGGACTATTGTCTTCATATTCTACATTCAAGTCTTTTTTAGATGTGTAATTTTCAAATATTTTCTCCAAGACCAGTATTTATTTCCTCATCCTCTGAACACAGTCTTCCTCAGAACACAAGTTTTCATTTTGATGCAGTACAGTTTTCCAATTTTTGTTTTTATGGACTGTGGTTTTTGTGTCAAGTCTAAGAATTCTCTGCATCGCCCAAGATCTTGAAGGCTTTTCTCCCGTTTTTTTCTAAAAGTGTTACAGTTTTATATTTTACACTTGTGGTTCATTTAGCATTAATTTTTATATAAAATGTGAGATTTAGGTGGAGGCTTGCTTTTCTGCCTGTGAATATTCCATTGCTTCAGCACCAGCTGTTGAAAAGACTCTCCCCTCCATTGAACTGCTTTTGCACATTGGTCAAAATCAGTTGTGCAAATTTGTGGGTATGATCCTGGGTCCTCGGTCCTGCTCCGCTGATCTTTGTGTCTATCCCTGAGTATCTTTCCTAATATCACACAATTACTGTAGCTGTATTATAGGTCTTAAAAATAGGTTGGCAATTTCTCCCGTTTTATCTTCTTTTTCAAAATTGTTTTAGCTATTCTAGTTCCTTTTTATTTCCATATAAATGTTGGGAAAACTTGTCTATTTCTACAAAAAAGAAATCCTGCTGGGGTTTTGATAGAAATTGTGTTAAACTTGTCTATCAACTTGCAGAGAATTGACACCTTTACTATGTTGAAGCTTCCAGGTAGATCTCCTCATTTATTTATAGCCCCTCTGATTTCTTTCATGGGAATTTTGTGCTTTTCGGCACCCATCTTCTGCATATGCTTATTTAAATTTGCACCTAAGTTGTTGTTTTTTAAGTGTTCATAAATGGTATTGCAGTTTAAGGTTAGTGCCTGTATGATCATTGCTAATATAGGTAAATACAACCGATTGTATATGTTCATCTTCTGTCCTGTCACCTTACTGAACTCACTCATTCATCCTCAGAGGCTTTTTTGGCAGATCCCTTAGGCATTTTCTGTGTAGACAGTTATGTCATCGGCAAACAGGGACAAGTGAATTTCTTCCTGTCTGATCTGCATGCCTTTTACTTCTTTTTCTTGCCTTGCTGCACTGGCTGGCCCTGCCAGCACAGCGTGGAATGAGGACCTCAAGAGCACGTCCTTGGGCAAGAATAAATTGATAGTTATATGAACTTGTTGCAGTTCTTACCTTTGTCACAGTCCCGGGCAAGAAATAGTCAGTTTCACCATCAATGCTCGCTGTAGGTTTTTTGTCGGTTCTCTTTATCAGCTTGAAGGAGTTCCCCTCTTTTCCTGTTTTTTTCTAAGGGCTTTATCATGAACAGGTATTGAATTTCTTCAGGTGCTTTTTATGAACTAGTTGATAGAACCATATTTTTTTTTCTTCTTTAGCCTGTTAATATAGTCGATGACATTGATAGATTTTTGAATATTGATCCGGCCTTCCCTCCCTGAAATAAACCTTACTTGGTCTCTATGGATAATTATTTTTATATATTGCTGAAGCCTATTTGCTAATATTTTTAAGGACTTTTACATCAGTACTCATGAAGGATATTGGTCTGTAGTTATCTTTTTAGTTACCTTTGTCTGGATTTGGTTATCAAATTCATACTAGTTTCATGAAATGAATCTTGTTTTCTGGAAAAAAATTGTTAAGATCTGTGTTACTTCTTCTTCAGATGTTTGATACAATTCTCTAGTGAAACCATCTGTACCTGGAAATTTCTTGTGGGAGAGTTTTTAAATTCTAAATTTAATTTCATTAATAGTTATAGACTGTTCACATTACCTGTGAACAGTCTATATTGGGTGAGTGTGGTGGTTCCTGCTTTTCCAGGAACTGGTTCATTTTCATCTCAGATGTCAAATGTATGTACATAAAGCTGTCTGTAATGTTCCCTTCTGATGTCTGGAGGGTCTGTAGTGACCTTCTGGTTTTCATTCTGATTTTGGTGATCTATGTCTTCTCTCCGTGTCCCTCTGTCAGTCTTCCTAGAGATTTGTCAGTTTATTGGTATTTTTAAATAATCAGCTCTTCCTTTCATTGATTTTCTACATTGCATTTCCGTTTTCCATTTCATTGATTTCTGCTCTTTGTTATTACTTTCCTTCCTTCTGCTATTGTTGTAGATTTATTTTGCTCCTCTTTTTCTGGGGCTTTTAGATTATTGAGTGGAGATTTTTCCTCTCTTTTAATGTAAGTTTTTGGTGCTGTCCATGTCCCTCTTGGCACTGCTTTAAGTATATCTTGTGGCTTAATTTTGATGTGTTGGGTTTTCATTTTCATTTGGCTTAATGCCTTTTTAAATTTCCCTAGACTTCCTCTTTGATCCATGGATTTCTTAGATATGTACTGTTTCCTTTTCAAGTGTTTGAAGGTTTTCCTGCTATCATTTCTGTCATTGATTTCTAGTTTGATTTCTTATGGTCAAAGAACATACTTTATATGGTTTCAGTTCTTTTAAATTAATTGAGGTTTTCTTTACGGTCCAAGATGTGGACTATCTTGGCACATGCTTTGTAGGCACCTGAAAAGTGTGTGTGTGTGTGTTCCACTATTGTTAGGTGGAGTAGTCTATAAATGTCAATTGTTTGATGACCTTCTAAATTTATCTCAAGACTTTGAGATCATTAACTCTGGAAGATTATGTGATGTATTACTTCTGCCAAAGATTTTAGAATAAGTGATCTGAAATCCTGCTGATTCATCAAGGAGGCTTGTGAAGCCTTCTCATGGGTGGTTCTCATCATTAGACTCACTAATTTTCTTCCCTGGTTAGGTGTGAGTATTTCAGAAGCCTAGGGGCTTGGATCAGTCAGCAGCTCCACAGATGGCTCTATGAAAGTTTTCTGGCTGACATGTTTACTCTTAGAGTCTGAACAAATACAACAAAATGTAATTTTTCTTCTCAAGTCATAGAATACTTAAGCCATAGGGAGCCTTGAGTCATCTGGTATACCCTTTTATCCAGAGTTCAATTTGATTGATTTTTTAGTTTTTTAATAAAATTAACATGTTTATTATAGAAATATATAAGATATAGAAATAAGATATAAAAATAAGAAATAAAATTTGTGTGTAATCTAACAACCAAACTATAACCATTATTATTGTTTTAGAATGTATCCTCCCAATGTCTTCAAAAATAGGATCACACTGTTCTACAATATTTTGTTGTTGTTGTTTTAGCGATAGGTGTGAATGAGAAGCAGTCAATGAACAACTAAGGTGCCATAACTATAAGTTAATGCTTCTCATCTCTCTCCCTTCCTGTTTCTCTCTCTCAAAAAAAAAAAATAGACTTGAATATTTTCCAAGATGTTATTTCTGATAGCAGAATATGATTACACAGTACAGCTATGTCATCATTTACTTAATGTCCAGTCGATGGACATACAGGTTGCCACATTTTTCGTTATGTGAAATAACACTGATGGATATCTCTGTGCACATACATGATGATTTCCTAGAAACAGAAATGGAGACACTACATCAAAGCGTATGAACATTATTAACTTTTGAGCCCCCTTGCCCAATTGGATTATTAGGATTTGTTTGTTTGTTTGTTTGTTTGTTTGGACAGGTTTCTTTTGTTTTTAGTGAAAAGTTAGGCATAGAGTCAACACAATGAAGTCGGGACTAAGCTTCATGTAGGCTATCAGTGATTTAGGACATGAACTGATGGCGAGCTGGAGCCAAGGAACGATCGCTCCCTTCCCAGGAGCATAGACTTGCTAGAAAAGACAGGTCTGTGAGCATCTACAACTTCCGGTGAAGTATCTGGCATTGGGCCAGTCAGGAAACAGGAAACCAAGCAGGTTATATTCAGCTTGGGACCTGAGCCTTGTAAAACCAATCACCCAGCCTGGTTTTGCATGCCAAGTAACAAAGGGACAGACTTTCTCCTGCTTCCGCTCTCAGGATCCTCCACAAGAACACCGTGTGAGGCACTTGAAATATGCCTTGAGCTTGCTTTGTCATAGTAATTGCCCTCATAAAATGAATCAGGGCACCAAGTGAAAACATCCCCTATTTAGAGACTCAGTCCTGCCTGCATTTGATAGCTGGTGCCGACGATGGGAGGGTCATAGCCCTGGCCACTCTGCTGAGAGGCCATTAAAAGACAGGTTTGTGGCCCAGAGCAGTCCAAGAAGGAAAGAGCATTTGGAGGTAGACAGGAGAAGTCTTGGGGTGCTGACAGGGTGCCAGAGCTTCTGTCCAAGTAAGGCAGGCAGCTCCTCCTCATGCCAGCAGTTCAGGCCATGCTGGTCCACAGACCCTATCCTTTGTCCATCTGTCTTTCTTTTTTGGTCTGTAGAAAAAGAAGAGTTAATCCAGAGCATGCTGACCCAGGCTGCAGAACAGTTCTCAAGGTACAGACTCTTTAAATCCGTAATCTCCAAAGATGTATGCTTGTTCTTTTAATGGTGTCTGTGGCCTTTCCTGAGGCTGTCTCAGCCAGCAGACACTTACCTGGAGGAGCTGCCTTCCAAGCTCAATTCTTCTGTGATTTCTACAACTAAGCCAGTTGGGTGGGATCCAGGAAGCATGCGCCTTATAGCAAAGACCGTGTGAGATGGGCACTTTGAGAATGAGAGCTCAGGTTGGCAAGAATTTTCTCGACTGGTTCTTCTGAGAGTTCAGCCTACAAGAATGAACAGTGTTTTTAAAATAGGTTTTCTCATGGAGATTCTGCATAGACATGGGTCCTTTTCATTCTGGGTTATCCCGCCAGTGGTAGACTCACAACTTGCTGATTTGCCGTTTCTCAGTTATTTCATGATGGCCTCCCACTGCCCCAGGGGAATGCAAACGGGAAAGGGCATATGGGTGGTAGTTTCTTAACGCCCAAGAACTGTTTGACTGACTGGGTTGGAGCCTGGAAGGGGCACACCAGGTCCCCTGAAGGTTGTCTGTGCCCGGGGGAAAGGAGCAGGGTGGGGCCATCCATCCCAGCTGAAAGCAGAGCACCCCCTTCCCAGAGCATGTGCTCACTCCCAGGTATAGGAAGGGAACATTCCCACCAGCATGGTACTGCTGTGTGTTCCCACCTGGGAAATATACCCTCCAGATAGTCTGAGGGTGTCTCTCTTTCCTCCCCTCTACCCTCAAACAGCACAAGTCCCTTAAAAGCAACTCCTAGTATCTTTGTGCCCACCCTTCACCTGTGTACCTGCACGCCTCCCCCCTGGCAGTGTTCAACAGCTGTTTGATAACCCATTTTAACGCCAAGAGTCTTATGTCTTATGTCTTGTCTTCTCTCTTTTTTTTTTTTTCATGTCTAGAGCATTTAAAATCAACGAACTCAAAGCTGAAGTTGCAAATCACTTGGCAGTGCTAGAGAAACGAGTGGAATGTGAGTGGGGCTTTTGTTTCCTTTTCACTTATCTGTCTTTTAACCTCTTATTTAAATTAACCTCGTAAACCAGTGGGGAGAGGTCAAGGAAATTGTGATGTCTTTTCTTTCTGATGCTTAAAAATTAATGTTAACAAAGGCTTGTCCAGTGACTAATCCAAGCATTTTAAAAGTAGAAAGTACAGCCCTAGCTGGGTAGCTCAATTGGTTAGAGCATTGTCCCTATACACCAGGGTTGCGGGTTTGGTCCCCAATTGGGACGCATGCAGGAATCAAACAATGAGTGCATGGACAGGTGGAGCAATGAATCAATGTTTCTTTCTCTCTCTCTCTCCCCCTTCCTCTCTATAAAATCAAACTAATTTTTAAAACAAAAGTAACAAGTACAGGGTAGCCTGTTACATGTTACAGTAACAACTTATAAACAAAGCATTCCTTCCATGCAGAAGAGAACAGCATGAAAACAGGAAGCCCTTCATTTAGACCTCTCTGGAGAGGAGCTTCACCTGATTATCTTGTGTCTCTTTTTACATGACTGAGGACACGCCCACACACACTCTCTGGTTGCCAATTCTGGAGGAATATATCTACTATCATTACCTCTCGGTTCCTTGTCACCACAAAAGAAAGCAGAAAACCTGCTAGTACGCAAGGAGAGTCAATTCAAGTCTTGATTCAGTGACCAAACAGCTAAAATTCTGGAAGGAAAACAGCCTCAAGTCACATATCCTCTGTGTCTTAATCCATAAATAAGGAGCTGTACTCGAATCTCACGACTCCCTATCCAACTCCCAACGCAGAAGGCTCTTTGTCAATGTCAGGGCAAAGGGTAACAGTTTAAGGCACTGTATTTATTAACTTCGGGGAGAACCAAACAAAATTCAGACCCAAGGCCATTAGGGTTGTGGCGGCATCAGACACTGTGCGGCTGATTCATATTCATAAGACTTGACTGAATGTCACTTCTCATTATCTTGTATGAATTGCTTGGGGTGTTTTTCGAGAAAAGAAATTCAGGATAGTGCAAAAACCAGTTCACCTAAGTAACCTGTAACATGTCACAGTCACACTTTACAAAGTGCGTTGACATTTTCTAAATATTTTTTGCCATTCAAACTTCAAAACAGTTTTATTTTCTCCATTGACGATGGAGAAGCCACATATAAGTGATTTGCTCAAGTTCACTCAGCAAATTAGAAAAGTAAATAAATCTGGGACCAGCACCAGGGTCCAGGCAGGGCTGCTCTAGCTGCCTGTTGCTTGTCCTTCAGTGATATGTCTCTTTCCTCCACTCCTAGCTGGGGTCCCCCACAAGGAGGCCTGAGAAGTTAAGTTAGGAAGCAGGCTGCAGGCAGCCAGGCCTTGCAGCTGCAGCCACCAACACTGGTTGTGGCTGCTTTGAACAGAAAAGGGTTTTTTTTCAAAAGGATTTTGGGGAGTTCTCATGGTCACCAGGAGGGCCCAAGAACAGGGCTGGGCTATGCAGCAGGAAGGATGCCCAAATCCCAGCAGAGCTGACCCTGTGGGAGTGCTGAGATGCTGGATCTGAGCCCCTGTGTATGAGGCCTACCCCAGCACCACACTCTGTTCTGAGCCACCCACGGCCCCCATGGCCCCTGCTATAGATGTCAGGCTGCTTCAGACTCTAAATCAGGACAGAGGGGGACCGTGTGCCCACAGCCTACCTGAAAGAGAAGCCAGAGAAAGTGCATTAGTGTTCTGGGGCTGTCATGACAAAGTACGACAAACTGGGAGGCTTAAAACAACAGCAATGGATTCCCCAATAGTTCTGGGGGCCAGAAGTCCGAATCAGGGAGTCTTCAGGGTTGGTTTTTTCTGGAGGTTCTGTTCCAGGCCTCATCTAGCTTCTAGTGGCTGCCAGCTACCTTGGCTTATGGCCAAATCACTCTAAACTCTTTCCGTAGGGCCTCTCTTCCCTGCATCTGTGTCTGAAGTCCCTTCTGCCTGTCTCTTATAAAGACACCTGTCTTTGGATTTAGGAACCATCTGAATCCAGGATGATCTTATCTTGACAAATCTGCCAAGAACCTTTTTCTAAATAAGGGCCCATTCACAGGTTTTGGGACTTAGGGTGTGAGCACATATTTGGCGGAAGGACACAGTACAAGTCACTAGAGTGGCGGTTGGCATTTCCACGTTCTGAAATGGGAGGTGAGCTCACCAAGCCCCACAGAGCAGGGAGCTCTCCAGACATGGGAAAGGGTTCAGCCAAAGAACAGGAAATGAAAAACATTTGCTGCTAAGTCCCCATCTACAGAAGGGAAAGTCACAGTCACCACCAGGCATGCAAATGTCCAGGAGTAGCAGGTATTACCCGCTTTGCCTTCTCTCCTCCAGCTCCATCCGATTCCCCCTGCCCTCTGCCCATCTCCCACGCACCACAAAGAAGCCAGCTCCAAACCCCACTGTTACTTGAAAACAGACAAGTTGAAAAGGCCATGAAGGAATTTTTAAAACTTCTACAGAGAGCTGCTATATTAACATCAATTTGGGTGGCTTCCAACATCTGGCCGTGGAGATAATGATCAGGCCAAGGAGAGTTTTTATTTTGCCTTCAAATGTCACATAAATTAAGGACCATTAAAGGGCACAGCCTATAGGACCTTCTCCCCTGGCCTGTCTGAGCCCCTGAATTCTCCAGGACTGGCTTATTCGTCTGCAGGAAGGCATCTCCCTGCAGGGCCATTGGGTAAACCACAGAAATCCTGCAAATTCACATGATTACCTAGAAGAGGCACCACTTCTTCTTCTCTGAACTCAGGTTCGCCATGTAGGTGGAAATTACTGCTGTTTCTAGCACCAAGACCCAGGATAAGGGAATGAGATGGAGGGAGCTGGCCTCTCTCAAGAGTAGAGAGGAGGAGGGAATGGTCTAGGAACTGTGAGGCTGGCCATAGCTCCCCTACAGCCCCACTTTGGAGCCTCTGCTTCTGCTATCCGGTGGCTTCCACACCTCCTCCTGGCTGCCCACCTCTCATCAGGCACATGGCCTGAAGGTTCACACCCCCAGGAGACAGCCACCAATTCCAAAGGGCTGTCAACCTCCTTGAATTCCACCTGCCTTTGGGCTGGTCTTCTGGTGCTTCTGGCTGCCACCTCCCGGTCTCCAAGAGCCTGCACACTAGCCCAGAGGTGGCAGGGTTGTCTCGTCTGCGCTAAGCCCCAGAGGATATGAGTTCCTTGGAGCCTCCCAGGAAAGCAGGGCCTTACCCCAAGGATGTGGCTGACTGGGCCATGGCAGATAGCCCGGAAGGGGAAAGAGGAGTCCTTTTGAAGGGAGGGTTCTATAGCTAGACCTCTCATGCAGATCATTTGGGGAAAAGGTCATCCTTTGCCCAAAGCTACTCAGAAGATCACTCCTGCCCCTGCACAGAGCATGCTGGCCTGGGCCGCTGGCCTGAGATGGCTGCTCGTAACATGCCTGTTCCAGCTCCACTGGGCCCAAGCCAGATATAGACTCTCTCACACACATATGAACATCTAAACACACAGCGAGACGCTGGCACATGCACTCATATGCATATACACCCCCACATGCACACACATGTAAACACACAGGCACATATACTTGCACACCCCCACATACATACACATATAAACACACACACTTCCTCTGGTATGTAAGAGCCCTTGTTAGCTGTACTGCCTCTCAAGTTCGAAGAGGCATCCAGCTAGCATGGGCCTTGTATAGGCCACATTACATTGTTTGACTTGTTTTAAATGGAATTTTCTGCTTTTTTTCCCACCTTCTCAACATATAAATCTCCTGAATCACATGTAAATTTCTCCATGGCCTTAATTCATGTTAAAAAGGTTTTCTTCTCGCCTGACCAAGCGGTGGTGCAGTGGATAGAGTGTCGGACGGGGATGTGGAGGACCCAGGTTCGAGACCCCAAGGTCACCAGCTTGAGCACGGGCTCATCTGGTTTGAGCAAGGCTCACCAGCTTGAGCCCAAGGTCGCTGGCTCGAGCAAGGGTTTACTCGGCCTGCTGTGGTCCCACAGTCAAGGCACATATGAGAAAGCAATCAATGAACAACTAAGGAGTCGCAACAAAGAATTTATGTTTCTCATCTCTCTCCCTTCCTGTCTGTCCCTCTCTCTGTCTCTGTAAAATGTTTGCCTTCTTCAAGGAGTCTGGGGTCCTACTTAGCTTAGAGAATATTTTGTAAACAGAGGACACTCATGTCCTCACCTTGCTTCCTGGTTCATCACAGGGACTTCACTTCCTTCCTTGTTTGCTGGACACTGGCCTCTGTGCCGGGGTCCCTGCAGATGTGCACAGGGCAGCCCTGTGCCCAGGGCCTGGACCAAAATCTAACCATGGGCCATGCAGATCGTGCCAACAATCCAAGAGACTCAAAGTCAAAACCAGATCTTGCTTTTCTCATCACTTGGGAAATGTGCTTTATGTGAATTCTTTAGTAAAAGTCTTTGGAGGAAATGTTGAAACATGGCTCACGGCTCACGTGACTTTAAACAGCTTTCACTAGCCCTGCAGCTGAAGGAGGGCTTTGCCGCCCCCAGGGGCCTCTTCCCTGAGCCCAGTGAGGCCAGTAGAGACCAGTGTAGAACAGAGCCGCCTCCGTGCCTGTTCTGCTTCTCCTGCCTGCTGAGTTCCTGTCCCCAAAGCCAGCATTTCTCTTAGAAACATCCTTAAAGGTTCCCCCACCACGATGGCAGCCTCTGACTTGCCCAGGGAACCACCTTTAAAGTCCGCATGAGGACAGCCGGGTTTCCAGGTGTACTCATCCTGCCAGCCCTGCCTGGGCCTGATGGGGGAGAAAGAAGTGCAGCCTCCAGTGCTGGAAGAGGCTGGGGAGCCTCTGCTTTAGTTTGGGTTTCTGGTCTGTGCTCACCTCTGTTTAAGGTTCGAGTTTAATGGATGAGTGGGGCCACATGTATGAAATTGACATAGAGTCTCAACTCAAGTCTCACCCGAGTCTATACAGGACTCTTCAGGGGGGAAGCCCAGCTCCTCTGGTGGGCCTTCTCTCTCCGCTGGGCAGGGGACAGGCAAGGCTGGATTGGGTCCAGGAGATAGGCTGTGCAATCCTCCAAGGACAGCCTGGTATCTGGGAAAGGACTGGGAGGCAAGAGCCTGATGATCAGCAGTGTCTGGCCAGCCAGGAGCTGTGGAAGCATCTCAGCCCACTCACCCCCTGTTCCGCTCTTTAATCCCATGACTAGTTGTTTTTCTCTTCCATTGATTAATGCACGACTTTTGCTATCTGGTTACTCACTATTAATTTCCTTGGCAACTAGGCTCTTAAATGCTGGATCTGTGGAATTCAAAGTAGTGATACTATACTGTGTGGCCCACAAGGCTTAATTTTTTTATTTTTATTTATTTATTTATTTATTTATTTTTGGTATTTTTCTGAAGCTGGAAACGGGGAGAGACAGTCAGACAGACTCCCGCATGCGCCCGACCGGGATCCACCCGGCATGCCCACCAGGGGCGACACTCTGCCCACCAGGGGGCCATGCTCTGCCCCTCCGGGGCGTCGCTCTGCCACGACCAGAGCCACTCTAGTGCCTGGGGCAGAGGCCAAGGAGCCATCCCCAGCGCCCGGGCCATCTTTGCTCCAATGGAACCTTGGCTGCGGGAGGGGAAGAGAGAGACAGAGAGGAAGGAGAGGTGGGGTGGAGAAGCAAATGGGCGCCTCTCCTATGTGCCCTGGCCGGGAATCGAACCCGGGGCCCCCGCACGCCAGGCCGACGCTCTACCGCTGAGCCAACCGGCCAGGGCCCACAAGGCTTAATTTTAACATCATCCCCAACAAATGTCCAGGGAATCTGATCAACATCCACTCTAATCAAACATCGCGCACCCACCTAACGCCATGGGCTGGGAGGCAGCTGCTAACACATGGAGTACCCTTGACTTACTGATAATGGGAAAAAGAAAATGAGAAAGCAGAACAAATAGCATGACCCCAATCTTGTAGTTTTAAAAGTAAGAGTAGATAGACAGATAGCTAATTAGAATACATGGGTCAGGGCGGTGGGGAGAAATTCTTAGAAAGATACATGTCAATATGTATAATATTAAATGGGCTGTGTTTTGCCCAGTAAGATCATAGATAAATTTAAAATACTTTTTGAGATGTTCTGTATGTCCCGTTTTCTACAATCACCACACTTTTTTGTATAAAATAATGTTTGAAATATAATATAAGCATGGACCTTGACTGGCAGGGCACAGCTGCCCCCATGGGCTCTACACAGCCAGCCTCATTTCTTTTCCATATCCATTCATGTCCCGGATCAAAGTCTACACCCCCATGCCAGGTCTCTTCTCCAAATCTATTCACTTCCTGGAGTTTTCTGCCCTCTCTGTGTCAGTAAGACCGAGGCCCTTCTTGCCACTGACATTGAATCTACCATTTGCTGACGTCAGTGTCCTCCTGGTGCACCCACAGACGCAGCTCCATTGTGGTTCTCTCCTCTGCGGGGTGATCATCCTACAGTGTGGTCCAAGGTCTGGAAGTGCCACCCACAGCGCCCCCCCTGTCCAAATGCAAACCAGGAAAGGTGTGTGTTGTTGTGTCTTTTCTTGCAAGAGGACCCGTGGCTTTCATTGACTTCCTAACCAGGTCTGTGGTGCAGAAGAGCTAAGAACAATCCCACTCCAAAGGGAGGTTGTGTGCTTAATGAGTGAACAGAGACATACCCAATGCCAAGTTCCCTACGTTTGCTCTGTGGCAACATGTCCGGCATAGGCCGCCAAGAGTCACCTCACTGGTTTGAACCACTTGCATTTATAGCCCCAGGCTGTGGTCCCATGTCCTGGTAGAGGAGGGACAGTGTCCCAGGTGTGGCACAGAAGCAAGTCACCAGGACCAGATTTGAGTATCAGATCCTCCAGATTCTGGTCACTTTAAGCAGAAAGAAGCAATGTTTTCACATTGCCTTGCTCTCACTTGGCCCCTGCCCCTGGGAATGTTTAGAAAACCTGCTTGAGAGCCTGTGATTCCAGCTCTAAGGCTAAAGTGCTTCCTTGGGGGTAGGAGGAACTGCTGAAGTCACTTTGTTTTCCTTCTAAATCAGTGTTTTATTTTTAGCCATATTCAGAGCCATGCTTGATGAAAAGGGGAATAGAGTAGCAGCGTGGTTCATGTCTTTTTGCATAAAAATTGAGGTATGATTACAAAGTAACAAAGCCAATCTTTTCTGTTTCTTGCCAATCTAATCTAAAAGCCCTTCCAAAGCAGCCTGCCTCCCGGCAGCATTTCCAGCTCCTGAGCAGCCCCGCAAAGTGAATGTCTGGAAATTGAACACAGGCTTGGAGGCCTAACCCCCAGCTTATTCTTTGATGAAAACTCCGTCCAGGCTTTTCAGACACACCTCTGCCATGCAATTCCAGGGATGCCATCCAGCCCAGGGTCTGCTCCTCCTTGTTAACATGGCATGTTAATTCCTCAGCCATTTTAAGTTCTGATTAACTGCTTCCAGTGAGGACCTTCCATTGCAAAGTTTTAATCTTCATGAAATATTAATCCTTGCTGGGATACCTGTGGTCTTGCTCATTGAGCCCTCATGGCATTTTACTGCCAGGGAGCCACATTACCCCCTTTTCTTCTCTTTTCGATAAGAAACTTCTTTGTCAAGGTCCTCAGCTCATGCTTTAGGGCTATGGAGAGAGAAAGCTAGACGTGGGTGCACGAAAAATCAAGATTCTGAAAGTGGGAAGGAAGGACTTCCATCCTATGGAAACCCACAGATGAAAGTGACAGCCCACACTTGGCCATAGAACAGGCCCACGATATCACAGTCAGTTGTAGCTGAGCTGACTGGGGAGGGAGGTGTGTGGGGAGACAAGACCCAAATGTATTAGCAGCGGGGCAGGAGTGGAAACTACTGCACTGAGTCAGCTTTCTTCCCAGGGACACAGGCAGGCAGCCCCCACTTACCAGCCTTGCAAGAGCCTCCCTGTGTATCCATGGTAACCCCCTTGTTTCTCTTTGTCTCCAGTGGAAGGACTAAAAGTGGTGGAGATTGAGAAATGCAAGAGTGACATTAAGAAGATGAGGGAGGAGCTGGCAGCCCGAAACAACAGGTAAGGTCTGCGCTGGGCAGAGGGTTGGGGAGTGAGGGAAGGGCTCTGTGTGGATTGGGGGCGGGGATAGGGGGGCTCTGCTCTTTGCTTTCCCAAAAGCATTGCTGGGCTGGAGCATCTGATCCAGCTCTGGCTGGGGGAGCACCCTGCTCCTCTAGGGATTTGCTTTTCAATTACAGAGCTTTCTTATCCTAAAAGAGAATTCATGGTGTGGAGGCTGGGAGGCTGACTGCATGTAGAGGGGAATAATCCTCTGGATCAAAGTGTTAGGATTAATTTAACCCAGATTGAAAGAAATTGACACCAATTTTTAAAGAAAGGGAACAACAGAAAGAAAAGGCTCTTGGCTTACAGGGGACAAGTGTTCTGGTGCCCCAGAAGTCCCACTTACAGAGCAGCCGGCCAGGCAAGAAAGGTCACTAACTGTTCTGGACACAGAAGTCACTTGTCCTGCAAAACCAGGGGTCCACCCATACGTGTCCCTAGGGAGCCAAAACTCATTAGAAAAAGACCCAAGTCTTCATTACACCACCCTCGAAAGTGGGTTGTTTTGTACAGTAGAACCCTCTACCAGAACCCGAGTCACCCCAGATGCACACCAGAGATGCTCAACAGTGAGTGCTAAGGGCTGTGCTCTCCAGGACCAGCCTGTCCTGCAGGATTCCCCTCACACCCAGTTCCCAGCCAGCAGAATGCAAGGTTATAACATGGCCCATCACCCCCAGAACACCACGCCACTGCCGCCAGGTACTGCTGAGGTTATACAGGGCCTCTGCAGGATTTAATGGAAACTAATGAACCCAAGAACAGCCCTGCAAATGCACCCAGCTTTCTTACAAAGAATCGCCTAACAGTTTGGAGAGCTTTCCCTGTTCTTTCTTTTAAAAAAAATTCCATTGATTTGAGAGAGTGAAAGGAAGGGAGAGAGAGGAGGTTGAAAGGAGGGAAAGAGAGAGAGAAACATCAACTCATTGTTCCACTTAGTTCCGTTTAGTTGTGCACTCATTGGTTGCTTCTCGCATATGCCCTGACTGGGGCTTGAAACCGCAACCTCGGTGTACCAGGATAATTCTCTATCCACCAAACCACCTGGCCAGGGCCTCTCCCTGGTTTTAAAACATTGAGTGCAGCCTGCTTAGTGAGGGAGTGTGAGTGTGTTGAAGGGTTTCCAGGGACCGGAAGTGAAGGAATACCGGATAGCCGCAGCTTGGTCCCATCATAGTCTGGCAAGGCTGGCCAGCCTCAGTCTGGGCTCAGGAGTAGCCTGATGGCTCAGAGCCCTCTTGGTATGTGTCCTACAGGGACCAAGTCACATTTATATCACACGCACTTGGCAGCTAATTTGAATTTCAGGCTGCCTCATTTCATTTGGTTTGAAGGAAGTCGAGGCAGAGGAATCTGTGACTACAGAAAACTGTGCATGAATAATTCAGACTAACCATCCCGCAGTGGAAGTTTCTTTAGGAGACGGGAGACAGAACTTCATATGACCTAGTGAGAGCCCTGGAGTTGCTCAGGGAACCTCGAGCTGAGCCCCTGGGGCTGGAACCCAGCTTGGCAGCTGGAAGGACACTCAGACCTGACATGTCACCCTTGGCTCAGGACTCACATGGCTCAGTTTAGCCTTCTGGCTGCCCATGTGCCCCAATTGCCACATGCCAGACCTCCATACTGTGGTCAGTCCTATTGCCCAATTAGCCAGACCCTGTCGGCCATGCTTAGCCCCAACCCCTCTCTGGTGGGACTCAGACTAGCTGCCATGGCCAAGTGCCGCATCTACTATGGCAAAAAGGCAGTGACTCTCTGCTGCCCATTAGGAGGAGCCACCTGGCACAGCTATCCTCTGCCCAGGCCCAGGTAGGGTAGGTTGCCTCAAAAGGGAATGTGTGTCCAACACAGGTGGCTTTTCCAGTTGTCTGGCAGCACTGGAAAAAAGAGGATTAAAACTTGAGTTCTGGCCATCAGCCTGACACTAAAGGCTCCCTGAGCACGGCCTCCTGGCTTCAGCCCCTTGTCTGTACAATGGGCTAACAAACCTCCTGTCCAGAGGGTACGTCTCTTGAGCTGTAATGGTGTCCCCTTGTGTTCCTTCCTACCTCTGTGAGCATCACCTCACCCACAGACAGGCTTTGTCCACAGAGCCCACAGAGCACTAGATGCTCTGCAGCCTCATCCCATCTCAAATGACTAAATGTCACCAGCTCTAAGCAGCCAGAGCGAGTCCTGAGCCCCAGCCTTGCTGGTCTTGCCCCTGCCATGTCCCAGGCACCCTCCCCTCTGTAGAAGCAGGGTGGGATCCGGGAGGGTATGCTGCTCTGGGGGCTCTTCTGTGCTGCTCCCTCCCAAGAGCCACATTCCAGAGCTCACAGCTCCGTAATCTAAAGAGAAGGCCTCCAGTATTCTAACCTTTTCCAAAGGCGACATTCTGAGCAGACAGTTTTCACAGCATCCCACATAGGTGAGACACAGAGATGGATAAGTGTGACCTCTTGGTCTAGAACAGAATGGGGGCGGTGTGTGTGTGGGGTTGGGGGGAGGTGATCTCAAACATCACTGACATGTTTAGAACAAAGAGATCCAGTGTCCTGGGCTCAGGTCGAGTCCACAGCAGCAGTACCCACTCCAGGCCCTGGGCCAGGAGCCCCGCAGCCTCTACCATGCCAGAAAACAGCCCTTCCCTTTTCTTCACAGGGAAACAAACTTGGAAGCAAAACAATATGGAGTTTGCACTCTTTCTTCTGTCTTTGTTGATGGCAGGGCTCCATTTTAATCATGCAGGGGTTCCGTGTAGCATTTCAGCATCCCTTGGACCAGGTTTGTTAAATGTGACTTCCCCTGCAGCACTGGGGAGAAACGGAACCTCTGAAAAGCTCTTTCCCGTGATGTCAACCCAACCCTACCTCACTAGGAGGGCAGAGAGAACATAGCACCCAACCATTAGATCCCCACCCTGTACCCATGTACCAGTGCCTAATGAGCTTGAAGTGCTGACCTACACCCACCTACCCACACACAGCCCCTCTCCCAGGGCCTCAGGGCCAGGAGCTGCATGCACCAGACCTGCTTTTCCTCTCGGGGGGTAGCAGATAGCAGTCAGGTGGTGGGCAAGCTCACAGACACCCCCAGAACAGGCCGCACTCCCTGGAGACACACACCTGGGGGGTTCCCTTGTTTTTTTCCCCCACAAGGAAAGAGGTCCAATTGTCTGCTTGAATTTAGGACACAGAGTGGAGTTTGATGGTTGACCCCTGGCAGGAACATGGAGGCATCTGCAGGCTCTGGAGGTCTATAATCTCCACTTCATCCCTAACAAATGGCCTTGACTAATGGACTGATCCCCGGGAGAGAGGAGGCTGAAAGCCCAGAAAATGAAAGTAAAAATATGCCCCAAATAGGATGAAAAGAAAAGGCACCATGCCAGCTGCTCTGTCAACTGGAGGATGCTGGTTCCCAAGGCAACAGGGTGCAGAGGGAGCAGGCAGGGCCTCCTGGCAAGGTGAGGAGGCCATGGCACAAGTTGCCTGGCACCCAGAAGACACTTCCTATGCTGAGATTTTCGAAGAAGCAACTGGATTCCAGCAGTTCAGGCACCTTGCTTGGTGAAAGCATCCACAGCCCTCCTGGGAAATGCACACGACTTACCTAGGCGCACATGTATGGATATTTATACAAAAGAGTTGTTAAAAGCAAAACAAACAGAACAGAACAGTGATGCTATCTGGTTTCTTAACTGCACAGACCAAGTTCATCACCACTCAAAAATGTGTAAATGGTATTCCTCCTTTATAGAGTGACAATGGAAATCATTTGATTAGTACCTTTTATTGGTTCATTTTATTACTCTTTTATTAAATCCCCTCTACACAGGAAGCTGTCACAGCAACCCTGACAGCTTTTGTGAGGGGAGGAATAGCAGCATGCCAAAAAAATAATACGTAAGGCTCTTTTTTAAAAAAAGAAAATAGATTTATATTCTGAGTTTACAAGCAGCATAGCCTCCTTGTAAAACCATCAGACTATACTGATTGGGGGGGATGTCACCAAAATGGCAGCAGCCACAATGTCCCCAACTGAAATCCAGACACTGATTTCCCAGATTTTTTTGTGTATATGTATAGACATCTAGTTTTGAAAAACAAGAATATAATGTCACAATCTTTTTTCACTTACAACATTGTGAGCAATAAATAGGTCAAATTTTAACCCACATCCAGCTCATGCACTCTTCCAGAAGTACAGTGCAGACTTACTGTCCACTCACTCACTCACCAGTGTGTTCTAGCCTCCTCGTACCTTGGTGAATATTTCGGCATGCCCATCTAGTACATATTGTATACAGTGTTTCTTTTTCCCTTTTCACCCCAAATTCCCTCACTTCACGTCATTTTCTTAATTGTCTTAAAGATCACACAACAACCCATCTTGTTGTTGTATCATAATGGTTTAAGTTAGTTTCCATTTGGGGCCATTTAGGTAGCTTCTCCTTTGGTTCAGTGTTTTTGTAACAACAGATAACATGGTGATGAATACCTTTGTGCACAGAGCTGTTTGCTTTCGTCTTATTCTTCTCTGAAGAGAGATTCCCCAGAGTAAACTACGGCTTAAAGGATGTGAATGTCTTCATTGCTCTTACTGTACAGCATTAAATGGATCTCCCAGAAGGTGGAACTTTATTTACAAACTGCACAAGCTGCTGCTATTTTACATTGATGTGCTGCCCCCTGCCCACCAGCCTGGGAATCTCAAACCAGAGGGTGTGAACCCTCCCCCATGCTCCCCATCAGCAGGAAGATGGAGAACATGTTCACATCCAAAAAAGTTAGGGTTCCTGTGGGGGGCACAGAGCAGCCAGATCTTCTGGGCTCACCTCCACATCCAGCCCCTGGTGTGACCCCACAGGCCAGCACACTCTTCCCAATATCAGAGGGTGACCTGGCTCTTTTGTTCTATTCTTATGAGGGATGCCTTGGCTCCTTTTGTTCTATTCTTATGTGGGATGCCTTGACATTGAGTAATGAAGGAAATAGAGCCAGACAGCAGAGGCATCTGTCAACATGTATATAATGGGAAATATTGGAGACGTCCTGGAAATTCGCCATGGGGGCTGGATTGATAACATGTAGTAAGTATGGCCACACCTGGAGGCACCAGAGACGGGCTTGCTTTTAATGAAGTACTTTTTTTACTTTATCTACTTCTGTTTTATTTGAATTTTTTGTGTTTTGCTTTCATCCTCTAAAAAAATTTTAGAAGCTTATCAGGATTGAAGATGGCATGTTTCCAAAAGCCCAACATTACCTGTGAGGGTCCAGCATGGTCCCATGGGGTCAGCAATGAGACATCACTATATTGATGACTTATTCTCCCACAACAAATAAGACCACAGGGGGTTGTGGGGCTTGCTTTTGGTATGGAGGGGTGTTTGTTTTTGTTCTGAAGAAGTCCTCGCTGTCCACTGCTCATGTGAACACCATGACTAAAGCTACTGTGCCGAAACTAATCTTTGCGTTTCCCCTGTAGGACCAGCTGTCCCTGTAAGTATAGTTTTTTGGATAACAACAAGAAGTTGACACCTCAGCGAGATGTCCCTGCTTATCCCAAGGTAAGAAGAAATTCTTCCTCTGAAGAAACACGCTTTGTGTCCTCAGCCCCAGGGCACAGGGCCCCCCACCCTCAGCCACCCTGGCTTCCTGACTGTGCCTCTGATGTCTGCACATTTACAAAAACAGCCCCTGCCCCAACCCTGAGCTGCAGAACACACCTATTATTCTTAGGCCGAGTTATTTTTCTCAGTGACATTTGCTTAGCAAAAGTGGCCCCAGACCATGGCTTACTGCTCCAGGAGGTAAAGCTAAATTTTTAAGTAAATGTTTAAACATCTGCCTTATTGGATCTCCTGTTCCTGAACAATAAATACATTGTTATTTTGAGAAGATTTGCTTTTCTGTCACAAAAGATTTCTTCGTTAAAAGAGATCCCGGGCCCTTGTTAAAGCAGCAATGCCCTGGGAATAAGGGAGATAGTTCTGCAAACAAGGACAGGAGAGGGGTCTCAGGATATGTCCCCCACCCCAGCATTGCCGTTTGCTGAGTGAGCAGGCCTCGGGCCCTGCTGATTGTCAGCGCCTTCTTGAGCTAATATTCGGGCTCCTACTTGCTTGTAGGGGCCAGGTTACTATAGGTCATCTGTGGTTTTCAGATGGACATTAGTGGTCTTTCCCATAGGAAAATGTGACCCAAATATCTCATGTGCCAGCCCCAGGGAGTCATGTAGCCCATCCTGGGTCAAAAATAAAGTGCTCTATTGCAGTTCCTTAATGATAGATAGAGAGATAGATAGATAGATGATAGATAGATAGATAGATAGATAGATAGATAGATAGATAGATAGATAGATAGATAGATAGAAAATCCCCCAAACCTGGGAGACCACACTATCTAATACCAAAACACCATGACTGTCTTATATCTAAAATCACAGTTTCTGTTTCCTGTGACGATTGAACCCCAACTCTGGTGTCGCATAGAACCTGCTTTAGCCCACAGCTAAACTAGGGACAGGCTTCCCCAGAAAAGAAACTTTAAATAGCTTCTTTGCCAGCATTTGAACTTATGCCAAATAATTTGTTTTTCCCTTGATTTCACTTTATTGTATTTTTTCAAGTCAGCGTTATTGAGCTGTAGCTTCAGTGCAGTGAGTTTATCTTCTGTAGGTGCAGAGTATTGTGAATTTTGACAAACAAGTGTCATCACATCGTCCATTACAGTCAAGGAGTGGTCACCGCAGACAGTCTTTCCTGCTCGTGTGGTTGTGCCTGGTGTTCTGGCCCTGCCCCAGCAGCCACCAATAGGATTCCTGTCCCTCGAGTTTGCCTGTCCCAGAATTCTTGTACAATGTAGCCTTTAAGTCTGTATGCAGATGTCCTTGAGAGGGGCACAGGGCAAATTATCCGCTGTCCGCCAGAGGTGGCCGGCCTTTGTCTCAGCCCAGGCTGATGCTCTCTCCTGCCCTTCCCAGTACCTGCTTTCCCCAGAGACCATAGATGCCCTGCGCAAGCCGACCTTCGACGTCTGGCTTTGGGAGCCCAACGAGGTGAGTGAGAGAGCCTTCCAGGGCCGGACGGGAACATCACTGTCACTCCTCCCCCTTGCCTCCCCTTTGCCATTCTCCTCTCTCTTCTTTTCAGTGTTTTTAACTTGATTCTCCAGGTTTTAGTTAAACTGATGCTTGGTAGGCTCACGGGGCCCTGGAGACAGAACTCAGGAAAGGGGAGTCAGACAGAGGGGCAGGCGGTCAAGTGAAGAGGCCTAAAACCCCAGGGTACTGACTGCAGGTGCTAACCCCCCCCCCATGGTATTAGCATTTTTGTGGCATCGTTGTCAGTCCCCAGAGGCTATCTTCTGACCCCACAAACACCCTGTCGGCTGGCCAGCTGCTGCCCACAGAGCTCCCACGCCGTGAGGAAATACCTCCCCAAGAACGGGTTTCCGTGGGAGAAGTGTGCGGGGGAGAAGGTGTTGACGCAGGCAGCTGTGGCACCCAGACATGCATGAGTACAGGAACTGGGAAGGAGAGGCACTTCTTGAAGCAAGGTATATCTGTAAATTTTCCTTTTGTTGAAAAAACACCAAAAATGGAGATTTTCCTTGTTTGGTCTAGTTACCTGATCCTGTCAATCATACCCTTTCCTAACCTCAAAAACACAAACAGTCCCTCATCATGGACATCCGGCCACCAAAACCTATGGACTCTTTCCAGCTTTCTCTCAACAAAGACATGCAAAAGGGCTGCCCCCAGCAAACTGCCCACTGGACCAGAGCAGCAGTGGCCACAGCCCTGCAGATCACAGGGAAAGGGGACTATGCACCCAAGCCTCTCCTGAGTGGGCCACATTCATTTCTGCTCTCACTCCTCTTCCAGCAAAGATACCCACAGATGCTGCCCTAGCCGTTCTACCCAACCTGAGAAAAGCCAACCTGGGTCTAAGGGATTGTCCCATAGCAAACACTGAGCCAGATGACACATGTGCTCTAAAACATCTAAACACCAAGTAGCGTGCAGGATGGTAGGTGTGCATTCAAGAGTAGGAGGCATTTTAAGTGTGTGCATCACCTGCCTTATCAGCATGCCATCAGAAATGGGCTGGGTATGAGAGGCCACAGGACCTGGAAAGATGGGAGAAATATGAGGACCTCTTGTTTCAATGGCTCCCACTGAACAGGGGGCCCAGGCTGGCTGGTCCTTGGGCAAGTGGACATAACAAATAGCCTAGAACCCTGGTCAGCAAACTGCGGCTTGTGAGCTACATGCAGCTCTTTGGCCCCTTGAGTGTGGCTCTTCCACAAAATACCACGTACGGGCACCTCGATAAGGAATGTACCTATTTATATAGTTTAAGTTTAAAAAATTTGGCTCTCAAAAGAAATTTCAATCATTGTACTGTTGCTATTTGTCTCTGTTGACTAATGAGTTTTCCGACCACTGGCCTAGAACATGCAGATGCCTGCTTCCAGCAGGTCACAAGCACCACTACTAGACACATCTAGGACAGTCACAGTCCCCAAAGTCATTCTGGCTGCAGCCCGCCAGAAGCAAGGGGGAAGCCTGGGCCCCGACAGCAAAGCACCGGTGAGGGCCCTCGCCGCCGTTTCTCTCTCCTCCGGGCACAGGGCTGTGTGACCAGAGAGGGGACTCACCCTCACATTGAGAGGTTGAAGGAGTCACACATCCATGATGGGACGGCCATCTCCCTGTCCTCTGAAGCACAGGGTGTTTGTATAGCAGCCGTCAGGGCTAGGGTGAGAGGTGCCAGGCAGCTCCCAGCAGGTGGGCTCAGCCTTGACCTGGGGCTTCCACCGGCACACTTAAACGGCACTGGGAGACTGGTGAGGGGTTCTAGTGCTTCCAGAAAGTATCCATCTGCCTGCAGTGACAAACTAGAGATGCCCAAAGACAGGACCCCCCACCTCTGGCAAATCTGGGGACACAATAAATTTTGGACCATGGGCGGCAAAGATGAACACCTGAAGGGTCACACCTGTAAACTTCAACAACCCACCTGGCACCCTAAAACTGCACCTAGCCACCCACAAAGGAGCTCACTCCCTGAGAATGTCAGCGCCCACAACAGCAGTGGTTCACTCTCCCTTCAAAGGAGAAGCAACGCCATGCTCAGCATCACATGGGCCCGGCCCAGCATTCCCCTGTCACAAACCAGGAGTCCATGACTTCACAGCGCTGCTGTCAGAACTGCCCGGGGCTAGGGAGAGCAGCGTGGCTGCCTCTACTGAGTGCTGGGCTTACAGGCTGGGCCCCCTGGTCATCTCCTGAGTCCTCTACACTCCCCATCGTACAGCTGTCTGACCACAGAACCCACTGCAGTGGCCCAGCTACCAGCTTGGTCACAGATGCACAACCATGTCACTCCTGCTCCAGACCCACCACAGACACCACAGAAGTAACACCAGACAGTTTTGTCTGCCTGTCATCTCCAGCTCTTGACTCTGATTTCACGGCAAACATTTCATCCAGCTCCTCAGGGTTGCCTGGAGCAGCACACGGGCAGGGGTGGGGAGGCGAGGGGTATCGTTCTACAGCCCTCAGTCCTGTGCAGGCACCGGAGCAGCTGGCAGATGTGGCGGAGACAGGGCACAGGTGTGTGACTCTGGGCAGAGGCGCACTCACTGGTGTCATGCTCTGCCCCTCCACCTCCCCGGGTGACATCCTAATTGCCTCTGGTTTGCAGCTCTCTCACTGGGTTCTCCATCCAAGACTTGCTCTCCCAGAAGGCAAAGCCCAGTTTGTCAAACTTTCACTTATTAAAAATAATTTAATCTGTCTTCCCTCGCTTAATTAGCTCCAAAACTCTGAGCAATATTTAAATAGAATATAACAGTGACAATAGATCCTCTTTGGGACTAAAAGCAAAATCTATTTCAACTTGAATAAGGATTTCTTTAGAAGACAGTCAGTGAAGTAAGGCTTGGGAGGGAACACTTACAGAACAGGCTCACCTTCCAGACCCTACAATTAACACATGAAAAAAATTACTTTGGTCCCAGCAGGCCCCAGCGGGGAACAGTGAGGCGTGGTTGGGATGTAAGTATCAGCCCCCCAACTCCCCACCCCACTCAGGCAGGTGAAGGGCCCTTCTGTCTGTGAGGTACCGCTTTCAGGTCTGCGTTAGAGGGAGCCGTTAGAGGGAGCCGTGTCCCAGAACCTCAGACTGTGATGGTGACCCACTGAGATTGTGTCTCGTGTGTGTGGAAAAAAATAAAAGTACCTCTGATGCAGTCCTTTGCAGGTAGCATGCTCCCTCTCATCCAATCGCTGCTGTTCCTTCTTGCATAGAATTTTGCTGACCGATGAACCCTGACTTCTCTTTCAAATCCCACATCCCTTCTGGGGTATTCTGAACCCTGTGATCAACAGGGTACACTCTCAGGGCACCTGGAGAAGGGAGGATTCACCCCTGGGACAGGACTGGAGAAACTTCCTGCTTGCCCTGCAGACGTCTCCCGTCTCCCGAGAGGATGGGAGCCAGGTGGCCTGCGGGCTGTTGACTGTCCTCTGCTCCTCCTGTGCCCGTAGATGCTGAGCTGCTTAGAGCACATGTACCATGACCTCGGCCTGGTTAGAGACTTCAGCATCAACCCCATTACGCTCAAGAGGTGGCTGGTAAGTGGCAACTCCCTCCAGCCCCTCTTGAACACAGATTCATCAAGTTACACGGGATTGACCATCTGGGCACCTTCCTGATGGCACGGGGCGGGGCACCCATGAGAGTTGTCAGAACATTTAGCCAGGCTCTGTGTCCTCGCTGCAAACTCTTCCCTGAGCTTCTGCTCCAGTGAGCAAGAAAACAATGAGGACCAGGCGGACAAGTGCAGCAGTGTGTTCTAAAGCAGGGACGTGTGGAGTACATTTGTGTGTGCAAGTGTGTGTGACTGTGTGAAAATGTCTGAGTGCATGTTTATGGGAAAGTGGATGTGTGAATGTGCACATGTGCAAGTGTTTGCATGTGTGTCTGGAAGTGTGTGTATGAGAATGTGTGTGTTATGAGTGCCTATGGGTAGAGCATGTGTGAGTGTGCATGTGTAAATGTGTCTGAGTATGTGCGTGTATGTGTGAGTGTGCCTTTGTGTTATGAGTGTGCATATGTATGTGTGTGAGTGTTCATATATGAATGTGTTAGCCACAGACCTTTTATAAAGAAAATATTGCCAGAACGAAGTATGAAAGGCTTGATAGAGGTCTTGTGGTGACTGGGGAGCCAGGGCCCTTCACCCTTAGCCTCATGCCCCATGGGGCTCCTCAGACCCCCTCTGTGATACCCGAGTCCACGAGCCCAGGGTGAAAACCTAGGGGAGATCCATTTCCCAGCTGTCCTCTGTGGGCTGCCTCGTCCTGACCTTGTAAACATAGGAAAACTGGTGGCCTCCGGTTTAGATGAGGATTGGGCAAGGAGTGACCAAAACAGCCTACAAAGGCCCTTAGGGAGGAGGGTGGGCAGCGGGCGCAGGGTGATCAGGACCCCCCCCCCTCGCAGCTCTGCGTGCATGACAACTACAGGAACAACCCTTTCCACAACTTCCGACACTGCTTCTGCGTGGCTCAAATGATGTACAGCATGATCTGTCTCTGCGGGCTCCAGGTGGGTCTCTCGGGGGAGCCCCTTTCAAGGGGGGCTGCACTCTGCTCAGGGACCAGGCCCCCACTCAGGGAACAGCCTTGGGGCTCCCCAGAGGCTTCTCCATCCTCTCAGGAAAACCATCCGGCCCATCGATGTCAGTGCCCTCCTAAGCAAGGCTCCTCCAATTCAGTGAACAAGTCAGTCCTCCTCCCCACCAACACCAGAGAGTGGGCAGGTCCTCTTCCACCGGCTAGCAGCGGAGGGGGGCTGCATCCTGCCCATAGCACTCGTTTCCCACCCCATTCTACCCCTTCTCCGTCTCTCTAATCCAGGAGAAGTTTTCCCAAATGGATATCTTAATCCTGATGACCGCAGCCATCTGCCATGATCTGGACCACCCAGGATACAACAACACGTATGTGCAGGGTGCCTTTTCTTTAAAAGGGTACTCGGTTCAGCTCAATACTCAGACCAGTCCCAAGTTGGAGATGTGAGTGGAGGCCTTCGAGGCCCCAGTGCCAGTTCCATAGGACACAGCTCCCACTTTGGCACTTTTCCCAAGACCCTGGGCTTCCCTGGGACAGGAGGACCTTTCAAGGTTACCAAAGCCTAAGAGGTTGCCACACCCTTTTGCTGTCCTAGTTCCAGGCTACACTCCTGCATGGACCTAGAGCCTAGGGCAGTACCAGAACCTCTGGCAGTACCAGAACCTCCTCCCCCTGAAGCAGGGCATGATGCCCACAAATGGACAGAATACCCTGTTCTCTGGATCTTACTCCCCCCAAAGCAGCCTCCCCAGCCTGTTTCCACAGGGACAGGGATGAGGACGAGGGCAAGGACTGAGCTGAGGAGTGTGGACCAGCGAGGGGGACTGAGCTGAGGAGTGCGGACCAGCGAGGGGGACTGAGCTGGAGGAGTGCGGACCAGCGAGGGGGACTGAGCTGAGGAGTGCGGACCAGCGAGGGGTGGGAGGAGTCCACAGCTAGACCTGAGGGTTTTGCTAGAACATTGATCCACTGCTGGCTCTGAGAGGTGAAGGCAGAATTCCTCCCCACCTAACTACCAAAGTCCAGACCACAGTGTTAGTGACACATCACTCCTTTCTATCAAATTGCTGTGTTTGTATATCGGGTTCTGTCGTATGCATGATGACCTCAAATGTGTCCGAGAGCCTTGCCACCATCTCTCAGGGCCAGAGTGGATTCCAAGGTGTGGAACTCCATGGGCATTCCCTCCCTCATTGCCCACTCCCAGTGATGGGCCAGCATAGGGCCTGGTCCACAGCACTGGTTGCTTCTTCCAAATGTCTGCCTTTTGCACGATGGAAATATGGTGCCCCTGGTCACCTTCGGGGCACCATAACAGAGAAATTGGGATTTCTGGGGGGTGTCTACCTGTTAAGACTATAAAAATTTGGGGATATCCCTACCCAGGTAGCTCAATTGGTTAGAGTATTGTCCCAATACACCAAGATTATAGGTTCGATCCCTGGTCAGGGCACATACAGGAAACAACTAATGAATGCATAAATAAGTGGAACAACAAATCAGTGTTTCTCTCTCTCTCTCTCAAAAATAAAACAAAACAAAAAACTTGGGGTTATCTCACTAAAGGGGCAGCAGAGAGTCAGGGGATCCAAGAGAAGGGAGTTTCTGGCATGCGCTGAAGGCAATTCACTTCATCAGCCCCTTTGAAAGTGTCTTTCAGCCCCTACAGGCACAATTTATACTCCTTGGCATGTTGCCCTGACTTAGAGGTGCCTCCAAATGCAGGCTCCTTTCCCCTCACCCCCAACTCTAGGTACCAGATCAATGCCCGCACAGAGTTGGCCGTCCGCTACAATGACATCTCACCCCTGGAGAACCACCACTGTGCCGTGGCCTTCCAGATCCTTGCCCAGCCCGAGTGCAACATCTTCTCCAACGTGCAGGCGGACGGATTCAAGCAGATCCGACAGGTGCACAGGGTGGGGAGGGCACTCTGACTGCAGGGTGAAGGGTAGTTTGGGAGGAGAGAGAGAATGCCAGCTGTCTGGAGACAGACACTTCCAACTCACCACAAATAATACCCCCTTCACGTAGGATTTCCCACTGACCACACCTCTGTGTTCCACCCTCTGACGCTTGTAGGAGAGGGAATTGTGCAGGGTGATTCTCTTGGATGAATATAGTGGGTTGAGTGGTAGCCAGACCCCTGCCACATAAACACTATGTTCACCTCCTGATTTTCGGACCTTGTGAATGTAACCCTATTTGGGAAAAGGGTCTTCACTGTTATAATTTACGTTAGGATCTCTAGATAAGATTAGCTTGGACTATCCATGTGGGCCCTAAATCCAATGACAAGTGTCATTGAGACAGAAGAGAAGACACAGGTACATGAACGAAAAGGCTATGAGGTGACAGAGACAGAGGCTGGAGTGATGTGGACACAAGCCAAGGAACATCTGGGTCTGCCAGGAGCTGGAAGACGCAGGAAGGGTCCTCTCCTTGAGCCCTCAGAAGGAGGAGGACCCTGCTGACACCTTGGTTTCAGACTTCTAGCTTCCATAGCTGTGAAAGAACACTTATTTTTCTTCTCAGCCACCTGATCTGTGTGCATGGCAGCCTCAGGACACTGTACAGGAGCCATCATCAGTGTCTGGAGGAGTCATACTCTAACATTCCACAGACAAAAACCCCAGCCATTTGATGTCCCTGTGGCCTTCTTGAAGGAGCACCTGATAAATAATCTAGAATCCAGTGCTAAGAAAACAGTCACCTCCCTTCTGGAGAACTGACAAGGTTCACTCCATCAGAAAACAGCTTCATAAACCATTGTTTCCCCACTTGTCCCCGCTTCCAGAAAGTTCAGAGCTAACTACAGTGCTTAATCACGGTCGTCATTGCCTCACGGTTCCCGGTGCAATTCGCTCCCTATCTCCGGGCATTCGGGCTTCTATTCCATGTTTGTGGAAACCACCTAGCAAATTATGTGCCACCATTACCAAACCCTGGGAAAGCCTTCTCTGAAGCATGTAGAAGGGCAAATCCTGGAGACAGCACTGCCTTGGCTGCCGCCCCCATGGCTGCCCAGCAACCTGGAACACACACGGCCTGGAGAATCAAAGCACCTGAACACCCTGTTTGTGCGAGACTCAACATACCCCCCCACCCTGGGAAGACAGTGCTTGACTGGAGGAAGCGTGTACCCCACAGCCGGGATCTTTCTTATGCTGTCTGCCTTGGGGGGACACACACAGGGTGGTCCTATCTCAAACACTCTCCTGATGTTCCAACCAGACTTTTTCTGAGATTTGTTTCAATTTTTAATGACATTTTGTCATTGTATATTTTGAGGGCTAACTCCTCACGGATGTAGATCTTTTAGTCTTGCACAATTAAATCTTTACAGGGAAATTGCAACATTCAAAATGCCAGTGGTGTTCCCCTTCCTCCAAAACACATCTGAGATCATATATATTGGCTGATTTGATTTCTGCATTTGATGCTTGTGGTTTTATTTTCTTGAAAAAGTAGCACACCGTACTCAGTACAGGGTTGTGCTTGTACATACTGTGGGATGAGTAGGTGGTGGGTGGGTGGATGGATGGATGAATGGATGGATGGACGAACCAACCGACAAATTAGGTGGATAAATTGATCAGTGGATGAGTGGATTGGATGGATGGATTAATGGATGGTCAGATGGTCATGGTTTTTAATTATGTTGTTTCTTTTTCTTTTTTTTTTTTTTTCTTTTTTTTTTTTTTTTTTTTTTTTTTTCATTTTTCTGAAGCTGGAAACAGGGAGAGACAGTCAGACAGACTCCCGCATGCGCCCGACCGGGATCCACCCGGCACGCCCACCAGGGGCGGTGCTCTGCCCACCAGGGGGCGATGCTCTGCCCATCCTGGGCGTCGCCATATTGCGACCAGAGCCACTCTAGTGCCTGAGGCAGAGGCCACAGAGCCATGCCCAGCGCCCGGGCCATCTTTGCTCCAATGGAGCCTTGGCTGCGGGAGGGGAAGAGAGAGACAGAGAGGAAAGCGCGGTGGAGGGGTGGAGAAGCAAATGGGCGCTTCTCCTATGTGCCCTGGCCGGGAATCGAACCCGGGTCCTCCGCACGCTAGGCCGACAATTATGTTGTTTCTAAACCAATATTTGATTAACAGGGCAGGGTAATAAAATATTTATATTAAAAACTCATTCCATCCTCATTTACAAACTTGTTTCTAAGAGAACACCATTCTGTACAATCAGACTATGATCTTTCCCAAGCAATAAGCGTACAAATAATCACATACAGATTAGATTATAGGAAAAAAACACCCTTGGGAAATCGGTCATTGACCTCTAACAAGATCTGAAAGGGACAAGATTACTAAACCGAGTGATAAGCATTTTGCCATCCACAACTGACTCGTCCTGGGAGGCGTGGCTGCTGATAGCTCGCAGATGCAGCACCAGAGACGTCAGCTCTCTCCTTGGCTTGAACCCCAGCCTTTCATCTCCAGCTGCCGCCTGGGCAGGTGCCTCAGTCTCTCCAAGGCTCAGTTTCCAAATTTAAAAGTGAGGACAGGAATTCTTAGACACACTCGTCGAGTTGGCATGAGGACATAATGGCTTCATGTGTGCAGGGGGTTCAGTCCACAGTCAGCACTCGTGAGGACTCGCTGGGATCATGCCTGGTGTTAACGCTTTGCTCTCACTATTCAGGGGATGATCACGTTAATCTTGGCCACTGACATGGCAAGGCATGCGGAGATCATGGACTCTTTCAAAGAAAAAATGGAGAATTTTGACTACAGCAATGAGGAGCACATGACCCTTGTAAGTAGGCTTGTTTTACCTCTTTTAGAGGTGGCTGGTGAATGAGTCCTCTCCTCCAGCTCACACTGAAAACCAAAACACCAAAATTCTTAACCTCCTCTTGGAGTGAGGTGTCAATAAAGCTGGCTTTCAAAGGCCCTCATCTTAACAGGGAAAGCTGCCTGGCGGGAACCTCTCCTGGGAAAGCTCTCCAGTGAAAAGGGACATTTTTACATCCCTCATCTCATCCTGATTTGAAGTGGGTGAAGGCAATTCATCTAGTCTGATGTTTAAGAACAAAGTTGGCTCTCCCACAAAGGCACAGCCCAGAAAACATGCTGAATACCAGCCTCTGGGAGGCCAACTTGGAGACCCGGTGGCCAAGCCTGAGGCCTTGATTCAGCTCCCTCCGGGACAGCCATGCCCGGGCTGGCCCAGGCCTGGTGTCAAGGTCAGCGTCCCCCCAGAGGCCTGCTGGGCAGGGCCCTGAATTGCCTGCGGCCTGCGGCCTGTCTTCTCACAGGGGAGACAAGAAAGGCCTGGGTCAGTTTCCAGGAAGCCATAGGGCCGGGCTACGAGAGAAGGGCTAAGGGGCGGTGCTCACCTCCAGGTTCAGCTGAAATTTCACCAACCAGTGAGCTAAAGGCAGCCGTCCTTTGCCAAGTTCCCCAGGTGCCCCTCCTGGAAGACCAGCCAGGCAGATTCAGGGCCCACAGCCCAGGTGAACCTTTATGCTCAATCAGCCTCAGACCCTGAGTGGCACCCAACACTTTAACCCCAAACACTGGCAATTCCAGGTGACAGTCATCTGGGCCTGGAGCAAGTCCTTTATGCTGCAGCCCATCCTGAAGGCACTCATCTAGCTGGTTCAGGTAGAAACGCTCTGACTGAAGCCTTCAGCCTGACAGCGTCTCCCTCTGAGGGACCCACTGCTGGAGCAGACCTCACCAGGCTCAGAGGGAACCGGTCTCCTGGAAGGGCCAGAAACGCACCCACCTGGAGAACAGCACAAACAAGATGTGGCTGGACACCAGGCTGTGCTGCAGGGACCACAATCAGGGGCTGGAGAGTAGGGCCAGAGCAGGACCTGGAAGGACGCAGCAGGGGAGAGGAGGCATCTGCAGGACAGCAGCCTGGGCCAGGGCTCCCAGGCGGGCAGAGAGCCCAGGCTAACACAAGGAAGGCACCAGGCTTGGGAGCAGAGGGCAGAAGCTAATGCTACCTCTGACATTTGTACCATTTTCCTAACTCTGGGCTGGAGGGAGCAGGAGGAATCAGGTTCTGCCTGGTGGATGTCCATGGGGTCAACAGGCAGCACTGAAGTTGCTGCTCCAATTCAGGGGCTGGGGAGCCGAAGCCCTCCTTCTTTTACATGAAAGTCCCCTTCACCCTATATTTCTAATGTGCCACTTTGTCACTCAGGGGTCCCAGCACTATCCACTTTTATTATTCCTTTACCCTCTGCTTCTTATTGTCGGATGAATTCAAAAAGCGTCTGGAAGCTCTAGCTAGAAATAAATGATCAAAATTTATTCAAGGGTCTTAGGATTTTCAAACCATAAACACAGCTAGGCAAAAACCCAGAAGTCTCCTGAAGAAGAAAGAAAAGCTAAGTTCTTATAGCAAAAAGTACATTCTTGAGAAGAATCAGTCCTGCACTCTTAGCCCTAGGATTAGTCCAGAATGGTTATCAGTTGGATATCAGGTGGTCTGGAAGGATGGACCCCAGAAGGTCTGGTCATGTCCAGTGGTCTGGATACATGAACATTCTTTCCTTAGTCCTTCAGAGGTAATCAGGGGGTTATCTGGAGGTCTTGTGTATGTTCAGGCATTGACAGGGGACTGGAGAGTTCAAGTGTAAGTTCCAAGGCTAGTTAGAACAAGAACAGAATTATCTCCTTATGCCTTAGGCAATGTGAGTTTAATAATGTAGCAGCTTGACTGTAGCAGCTCCATTATTCATCACTAATAATGCCACTCTGCACTTTTTCTGTATCCTCAATAATCAAGAAGACACTTTTGTACTTTACAATGTATATTCATAAACACAGCATCCTTGTATGAAATGGGTTATTCTGCCCCTCAAGGTCCCTCAGGAATGCATGCTGATCTTGTGGGGTGCATTGATGCCCCCATTCTCCCCAGTTAAGGCTGAGAGTCTATATGCAGACCTCCAGGTCACCCACTGCAGGTGACCTGGCTGAGCCCTCGAGGGGGCACAAAGCTTGGCCCCCTCAGCCAGCACTGCCTGCCTGCTGGCTTCTCTCCTGGGGCGATTCCAGCCCAAACAGTGCTGGGTTCTGGTCTGTGTGCCATTGCCTAACTCCAACTCTCTCCTTCCAGCTGAAGATGATTTTGATAAAATGCTGTGATATTTCGAATGAGGTGCGTCCAATAGAAGTTGCAGAGCCTTGGGTGGACTGCCTATTAGAAGAATATTTTATGCAGGTAAAAGTATTTTCTGTGAATATTTTATGCATAGTAGTCAAGCCTCCTATCACTTCTTTTAGGCCCATAAACAGGGTCCATGTTTGAACTGTGATGGATGTGCCACAGTGGATTAGTGGAGGGGGCAGGGCAGAGGACATTTCTCCAGCCTCCAGAAAGCCTTCTCAGCAGGCACACATCAAACAGGAAATAGATTGTAATTTGACACATGAAAGACAGTGACAGCCTGGAAAAAGCTCATGTAAAACTGCCACCTATTACTACTAATTGAGCTGCTTTTAGGGTGAGCATGTCAAAGAGCCGGAAGGTCAGGAAGACCTGAACCAGGAAGAACTGCAAAGGCAGGAGTGACCCCCCCGGGTGTGTGTGGGGTGGTGCCTAGGGAAGCTCTGACACAGAAAGCCAGGCCAGCCCAACATGGAAAATGCTGGAAAGGATAAGCCACTGACTCCAATAGCTTGATGAACCCCAAGAGAATATGGGGAGGGGTGGTCTACCTCTGCCACTGAGCATTCTTGTGACCTACTTAATTAGCCTCTGACTGTCCTCTCCCCCCTCAGTCCTCATGGCACAGCTCTACATGCCCAGGAATGCCCTATTAGCACTCAAGATTTTATCATCTTTTCTATAGTTAGTCATTGTTATTACTAATTCAACAATGCAGAGAGGTTGGATTGGTTGTGGCATACTAACTCATTGTTCTCTTCCTCGGAGAGCATGATCCATGGATACTTCTTTCTTTAATGTTACTGTCTACTGCACTCCCCAGAGTGACCGTGAGAAGTCAGAAGGCCTTCCCGTGGCCCCTTTCATGGACCGGGACAAAGTGACAAAAGCCACGGCCCAAATTGGGTTCATCAAGTTTGTCCTGATCCCAATGTTTGAAACAGTAACCAAGGTGAGCGACTATCACCACATGCTGGATGACACAACAGTAAGAAGCACATGCATGCACAGCCATGCATGCACATACTGCACACACACCTGCATACACACCTGCACACACACACTGTGCAATGCCTGCATACACACCCACACACACCTGCGTACACACTGCACACACACACTGTGCACATGCCTGCATACACACCTGCACACGCCTGCACACTCACACTGTGCACATGCCTGCATACACACCTGCACACACAAACTGCACATGCCTACATACAGACCCGCACACATGCTGCACACACCTGCACACTCACACAGTGCACATGCCTGCATACACACCTGCACACACCTGCATACACACCTGCACACTCACACTGTGCACATGCCTGCATACACACCTGCACACACACTGCACACACAAACTGTGCACATGCCTACATACAGACCCGCACACATGCTGCACACACCTGCACACACACAGTGCACATGCCTGCATACACACCCGCACACACTGCACACACCTGCATACACACCTGCATACACACCTGCACACACATACTGTGCACATGCCTGCATACACACCCGCACACACACTGCACACACCTGCATACACACCTGCACACTCACACTGTGCACATGCCTGCATACACACCTGCACACACACTGCACACACCTGCACACACAAACTGTGCACATGCCTACATACAGACCTGCACACATGCTGCACACACACACAGTGCACATGCCTGCATACACACCCGCACACACTGCACACACCTGCACACACACCTGCACACACATACTGTGCACATGCCTGCATACACACCCGCACACACACTGCACACACCTGCATACACACCTGCACATACACACTGTGCACATGCCTGCATACACACCCACACACACTGCACACATCTGCATACACACCCGCACTCACAGATGCACGCACACGTGCACAAATGCATGTAACTGCCTGCCTAACACCCCACCTGGCGTTGCCCCCAACCTTAACAACAGCATGCCCAAAACTCATCCTCTCACATCCTCATTCGTCTCTCCTGCCTTCTGCTCCCCCGACCTGTCACCCAGCAGCACAACCACAGCCTCCTGGCTTCCCCTTTCTCAGCCACCATGGCCCGCCTGCCAGCTCCCATGGAGACTTTCTCCACAGTGTCTCTAGGAGCCACCCATGCCCTCCACTCCCAGGACACCATCCTGTGTCAGCTTCTCTCACCTTCACCCTCAGAAGAACCTCCTAACCAGTCCCCACCTCCATCTCACCCCACTCCACCCAACCCACAGCTATCCCCAGGAAGGAGACTACCTCCACCTCTCTCCTGAACCTTCCATGGCTCCCCACTGCCCCAAAACCAGGCCATGGTTACCTACCCTCCCTAGCACTTCTGTCTTGCAGGATGGCCCACAGCTCCCAGACCTCACATTTCTTCCAGCCTTTACCTCTAAGTCCATCCTTCCTTCACGTGGGGCTCCCCAGCCTCAACTCCATGCTGTTCCTGCCAACCTTTCAGAACTTCCTCAGTGCGTCCTTCCTTAAACCCCATAGCACTGTCACTTCTCTAGGAGCTGCCTTCTTATATGTGGCATTCTCTCCACAAGCTGGCGCCTCCTCAGAAGGCCAGCAGAGGTAGTCCCCGGGCTGCAGTGGTGTGACAGTTAGGCAGCGGTGTGACTGGTGAAGCACAGAAGCGTCCAGGCAGAGAGCTGTGTCCCCAGGCTCTGGGGGGTGGGGCTACTCTGCACTGAGTCTCAGAAAATAATGACTGTCCACCAGGTGGACAAACAGGAGGACAGAGCTGCTTAGTCCGGCTGGAGGGTGGATGCAAGCAGACTGCTCCAGGCCCTGGGGCTGTCAGGGCCTAGTGGGTAAGGTTGGCATTGGAAGCTGGGAAACCACAGCATGGACAGTCAGGGGGATGGGGGAGGCAGAGGGAAGGGAGTGGCTTCTAGCAGGTCCCCATGAAGAGCAGAAGACAGCAGGAACCCTGGAAATAGGTGGGCAGGTGGCAGGCACCAGAGGCTCCAGGGGCCATTGACTGAACCTCAGTCACCTTGGATTCTGTAGCAGGCCTCACCCCCTGGGGGCTCCAGAAGTGCCACTTGGTTGGAGGCAGATTTTCTGTGTGATCCACTGATACACAGGACCTGCCACTCGTTTTTCCCAAACGTTTTCTGCACCTTCGCAGTGGACAGCTGATTGAGTCTGTCTCCCTCCAGCTCTTCCCCGTTGTGGAGGACAGCATGCTGCAGCCCCTGTGGGAATCCAGAGACCGGTACGAGGCGCTGAAGCAAATAGACGATGCCAGGACAGAGGTAAACATGGGCTTCCCCGGGCAGGCACATAACTCGGGTTCGGGCCATGCCCTTGAGACAGCCCCTCTGGACAGGCACTCCCACCCAAAGGAAAGCTGGGTCCGTCAAACCAGGAAATCTAATGTTGACAGGTGTTACGTGTTAGTGCTGCGCGTCCAGGATGCAGCTGAGGGTCAGCATCCACAGCATCTTCGCCCTCTACACAGTGCCCAGTCCCCCTCCTCCCCTCCAACCCTGTCCTCCTACTCTCCTCCTGCCCCAGGGCTGACCTTGTTCAGTGAGAGGACGGTAGAAAGAGACACTTCTCCTGGCACAGGAAAAACCACCACCCACGTCCCGGCTCTAGGCCATGGACTCTCACATGGGGCAGCTCAGCCTCTCCCAGGGGTCAGGGAGACAGACAGGGCCTGGCTTTAGGGAGCTGTGGGGATTGATACTGTTTTCAGGGAAAGTCCAGTTCACAGGCTGGGTTAAAGGTTCTCCACAAAATCCCACGAGCTGGTCTGGCCAAGTAGGTCCCTAAGGTGTGCAAATCTCTGTGTCAGGGCCCCCTGCCTTTTGGGACCATTCAAGGACCTCCTCACCTGACCTCCAGCCACCAAAATGTGGCCTGCCCTCTCCCCAGGAGCCCCAATTTAGCTGGAATAGTCTCCCTGCTGCCTCATGCCTTGTCTCCCGCTGGCCTCGCCCCACACCACTTTGCCAGTGCCCCCAACCCTGGCTCGGTACCAATTCTTCTTCAGTGCTCACCTTAGCCAGGTCCTCCCCAATTATGCTTCCTCCACCTACCTTAGCCTCTGGGAACTCCCACCACGCCCTGCTGAGGCTCGTCCTATGTTGCTCTTGTCTCTCTCCGCCTGCTTGGTGCAATGCTGGGCATGAGGTCAGTGCCCAGGAAGTGCTTACAGGCCCACTGACAGACCAGCCATCTTGGTCTCTCTGGTTGGATTCTAACAGAAGGTCACAGGCAGGCACCCCTGCAACTTCAGAAACTTAAGAGCAAATGATGCAGAGAACAAATGTAAGAAGAGGTGTCACCTTGCCCAGGCCCCCTGCAGGGGAGCTACAGGCTCCTGACTCTCCTGGGTTATCCGTAAGCCATCTCGATGAAGGCCTTGAGTTTCCAAGTCTCAGCCCCAGCTGCCCCATGGGGGCCACTGGGACTGTCTGAGGTGCCTTCCTGCCTCCATAAAGGACAGACCTGCAAAGGAGGTGAAAGGGCCATGGACTCGGCACTCACCACCACCAGTCCGTGGGGCTGTGTATATCGCAGCCAGTGTGAGCTTGTCCACGAGCCAGACAGTGGTTCGTGCACAGACCTCTGTCTGAAAAGCTCATCCATGCATGTTTGTGGCAGAATGAGGTTATAGACATTAGTCTCCATTTCACATTTTAGTATCTTTGGTCAACAGGGAGCTCTCGAGCAGAAAAGTGCTCACTAACTGTTTCCCAGAGCCTGACTTGTGCCTTCTCTGTGCTCTGTCCTGGTTACAGAAGAAGACAGATAGCACAACAGGTGGGCACACCAACAAGTCAAGGGAGAAGAGCAGAGATGTGAAAAAAAGTGAAGGTAATTCCCTCCCACATTGTTTCTCCGTAATTCCCACAAAAATGCAGCCAGGGTTGGAACCTGGGGTAGGAAGGAGCGAGGGAAGGAGGGATGGAGGGAGGCCATCTTGAATACCAAATATTTTTCAATAAGTGAAACATTCATTCCTTGCTTGTAGTAATTAGAATTAAGCTTTGAAGGAAGGAGGCATGCTTTAGTTAACAGGAAAAGGCCAGTAATTAGCATGTGTACCCCTTCTAAGGGAAAACACTCTCTTTAGAACTTTCCACACAGCAAGTACTTGCCAGCATTACTATGATCATTCCCCATGCACTTGTGGACATTAGCCATTCATTTGGTCCATGCAGAATGCACACCAGCCTACTCGGCCTGAATAATCAGGTTACACCACAAATGTATCTAAAAAAATCATTTAAGAGTCTCTGTTTATAAAGCATTCAAGGTGCTGGGCCTGAGAAACTGGGTTTGGGTTTTTATTTTGTTTGTTTTCTTGTTTTTTAAGTGAGAAGAGGAGAGCTAGAGAGACAGACTCCTGCATGCACCCCCACCGGGATCCACTCGGCAACCCCCATTTGGGAGTGATGCTCAAATCAACTGAGATATCCTCAGCTCCCAAGGCTGACGCTTGAACCAATCAAGCCACTGGCTGCAAGAAGGAAAGAGGGAGAGAAGGGGGAGAGGGAGGGGAAGAAAAGCAAATGATTGCATCTCATGTGTGCCCTGACTGGTGATTGAACCCAGGACCTCCACATGCCAGGCCAATACTCTATCCACTGAGCCAACCAGCTAAGGCCTGGGTTTGGTTTTTATGAGGAGTGGAGGCCATGGCTTTGGATCCAGGTTTTGCTCATTACAAGCTGAGTGGTATGTGCAGGCATCTCAAACACTCTGAGTCTCAGAGCCCACATCTCTAAAGTAAAGGGGATAATACCATAACTACTGTATTGTTTGAGCAATTAACCGAGAAGATTTCTGGCAGCTAAGAAGTTTGAGGTAAATGCTGGCTTTTCATTTTGAAGTTAGATCACATTTCTGAATGGCTCAGGATAGGGATTGAAACTGTTTTATTTTGCCTAAACATGTTCAACAAATATGTCCGATGCCCTCATTTTTTCAAACATACTCTGTGTCTCATCTTGTGACATTTGCAATATTGCCTGCACATTTCAATCCCAACAAAAACAAACTGGTAGTCATTTTCTGTCCCGAGCAGACTGTGCCTGAAAGAAGCAGGAGCCTCCACGGGTATTCTGGACCAGGCCAACTGGGCAGGAGAGTCCTCCGTGCACGGATCTGCTGATCCTGACCACCTGGCACCACACGACCACGTTTTCTAAGAACCGTTTTGTCCACTGATAGAAAAAAAGAAGGAATTCATGATGCTGTACAGAATTTTTATTTTTAAACTGTCTTTTAAATAATATATTCTTATACAGAAATGGGTACTGTACTTTTTCTTTGGTGGAGTAGTGTGTCTGATAAACCCCAGAAATCTTCCCTCATTCTCATCATTCTCATGTGGAGGCAAGGACACTGTGATTTATATATATATATATTACCTGTTTCTATTGATTTGAGAGAGAGAGGGGAAGGAAGAGAAGAGGGGAAGGGAGAGAGAAAGAGAGAAACATCAACTCATTGTTTCACATTGTTGTTCCATTTAGTTGTACACTCATTTGTTGCTTCTCACATGTGACCTGACCCAGGATGTAACCCCTGACCTCGTCACACTAGGACGACACTCTATCCACTGAGCCACCTAGCCAAGGGGCAAAGACATGTGCTTTTTCACAGCTGAATCCAGAGCACTTGCCCAGTGTGATATGATGCGTTCCTCCATGTAAATTCAGCATTAAATGTCAAGCCACTGCTGGGAGCGCAAGGCACTTGCGTGTCCTATGTCTGTGAGCTATAAGGGGACACTGGTGCTGTGCGGGGAGGCAAGGACCTGAGGCAGCTCAGTCACATTGTAGACAACATGAAGTCCACACGGGACACAAACATACCTCAGCCTGCTGCCCATTTACAGAGAAGTGGGAATTGAGCTTTTAACTCACAGATGAAAAAAGGAGCTGAGTTGACTCAGCGCGTTTGAGGGTGTCTCTTGCAAGGGAGGGAGCTGTACTTCTCTTCCTGCCTGTTTTAGAGACAAGCATTGGGGACTTTCTGGGTGGCATGTAACCCACAAAGAGAGACCCAACCCCAGCTTGTTCATGGTCAAGATTTGAGGGGCACACCTACTAAACTGTCGCTCAGAGCCCCCCACCTGTGTTTAGACTCCGACTCCTCAGTGCTTCCCAGGGCTATGGGCTCCATCCATCTCCCCTCTAGGGATAAAATGGCCTGCCAAAGAGCCTCCACTCTTAAGAACTGACCTTAAAGGGCGTTGCATAATCTGATTATTTCGGTTTCTCAGAGCGTTCACACCCTCTTGGTGAGTCCCAGCACATTACTCCCTATCCTTGCAGAATCCATTTTTGAGCTGTGAGATGTTCCATTTCTTCTGAGAGCTGCATTTCCCAAACTTTCACACCTGTAAGTAGGAAAAAAATTCTCTCCCACATGTGCCTACTTTTTCTTTTAAAAGTGCCTGGTGGGCCCTGGCTGGTTGGCTCAGTGGTAGAGTGTAGGCCTGGTGTGCAGGAGTCCTGGGTTCGATTCCCGGCCAGGGCACACAGGAGAAGCGCCCATCTGCTTCTCCACCCCTCTCCTTCTCCTTCCTCTCTGTCTCTCTCTTCCCCTCCCGCAGCCAAGGCTCCACTGGAGCAAAGTTGGCCCGGGTGCTGAGGATGGCTCCATGGCCTCTGCCTCAGGCGCTAGAATGGCTCTGGTTGCGACAGAGCAACACCCCAGAGGGGCAGAGCATCGCCCCCTGGTGGGCATGCCGGGTGGATCCTGGTCGGGCGTATCCGGGAGTCTGTCTCCATTTCCAACTTCAGAAAAATACAAAAATAAATAAAAATTAAAAAATAAATAAGTAAATAAATAAAAGCGCCTGGTGGTGTCTGACCAGGCGGTGGCACAGTGGATAGAGCGTCAGACTGGGATGCAGAGGACCCAAGTTTGAAACCCCAAAGTCGCCGGCTTGAGCATGGGCTCTTCCGGCTTGAGTGTGGGCTCATAGATATGACCCCATGGTCACTGGTTTGAGCCCAAAGGTTGCTGGCTAGAAGCCCAAGATTGCTGGCTTGAGCCCAGGGTCGCTGGCTTGAGCAAGGGGTCACTAGATTTGCTGGAGCCCCCCAATCAAGGCACATATGAGAATGCAATCAATGAACAACTAAGGAGACTAAGGAACCACAACGAAGAACTGATGCTTCTTATCTCTCTCCCTTCCTGTCTTTCTGTCCCTATCTGTCCCTCTCTCTGCTTCTCTCCCTGTCTCTGTCACACACAAAAAATAAAAATAAAAACACCTGGTACCCTCCCATGTGTGCTGGTCCCTTGGGCTACCTTTCTCTGCCAAAGCCAGGCCTTCCTCATGGCCTCAGGGTCAAATGACAGCAGGGCCTGGCCTTTGCAGTAGGACCACCCTGACCCCTGCCCTCCTCTCCTCCCTTGTTCCTTCAATGTGACTCGGAAAGTCAGGAGCCTTGCTGCCTATCCCCTTGGAGGTCATGTCAGTGGGAAAACCAGTGAATAAAGGATTATTGTGATGTGTGCTCCTGCTTTGCTTACGGTAACACAAGGCATCTGGGAACCTGCAGCAAGAGAGCCTGAGGCCAGCTCCAGAGTCACCTCTAAAAGACCAGTGGGCATCAGGGGGAGGTGGAATGAGCACCCTCCAGAAAGTTGGGAGCCACAGCCTTTGTGACTTGCTTTCTGGAGGAGGCATCTCCGAGTCCCATTGGTTGCTCAATGCATTGAACCAGGCAGCATCCATACCAGAGGACAGTGTGACAAAGGCTCCGTGGCCAGGACAAGCAGGTTGGCGTGAGAGCTCAGGGTGTGTGGAAAGAGGGCTGGCAGGTGCAGTGGCGAGGCAGGCCTGGGCTGCAGGCGCTCTGGGGTATCTGGGGCAGAACAGTGGGGCTCAGCCACACTAGAGCCTGGAGGCCAGGGCGGGATACAACCCTCATTGTCGGGGAGAGATGGCAATGGTACCCGCCATCTGGATTCAGTTCTGGACAAGTTCTGAGGACTGGTCTTAGTGGTCAGTTGTGAGAACAATGGGGAGATGTTCACCTGCAGTCATCACAAGTGGACTTGCAGGCTGACCAGGCCCTTCTGTGTCGTGCGCCTTCCCTGGCTCTGACACCCAGAGGAGGAGTCTGGCAACCAGGCCTGCCCCGTAGCCCTGCTGCTCCCACTGAAGACCCAATAGCCCTGATTTGGGGTGACTCACATTGTTTCTGTAGATAGGCACCCTGCAAAAATACTTTCCCGTGCACCTTGGGTCCAACCCTAGTGGTACATATTAGGAGCTCAGACATTTGCCAAATGAATAAATGAATTTGAGTTTTTGGTTACTACCCCAAAGAATCATATAAGAGAAAAAAGTCATCCTGCAGAATGTATGTGCATGTGTGGTAAGGACAAAGGGACAGGAACACTTGTGTATATCTGTTTGAGAGTGTGTGTTTGTGTATGTGCGCACACACATTTTTTTAAGTGAGAGTAGCGGGGATAGATTTCAGCATGCACCCTGACCAGGACCCACCCAGCAACCCCCATCTTGGGCCGATGCTCTGCCCACCTGGGGCCATGCTAACAACTGAACTATTTTTAGTGCCTTACATAGAGGCTCCACAGAGCCATCCTTAGTGCCTGGGTCCAATGTGCTCAAATTAATCGAGCCATGGCTATGGGAGGGGCATAGAGAGAGAAAAAAAGGGGAGGTAGAGAGAAAGAGAAGCAGATGGTCACCTCTTCCACGCCCTGACCTGGAATCGAACCCAGGACTTCCACACACAGGGTCAACAATCTACCACTGAGCCAACCGGCCAGGGCTAACATACGCACATTTATGCACATACATGCACTTATTACAAACCGAGCCTCCCTCCCTACTGAGAAAAAGGAAGTTAAAATAATGACAAGATGGCAAGCATCTGTCCTTGGCACAGTTTCTTAGATCTGGCAGTGAACAGGGTGAAAACAAGGAACATTTGGATGTCACTAAGGAACAAAGGGACAGGAGTGAGGGAGAGGTGGTGGAGGCCGACAGTGGGTTCCTCGTGGAGCAGCGAGACAGGCCAAGCCTCCTTGGCATCTGACAATTATTCGTGGCAGTGAGAGCTCTGGAGTAATTTGTGCTGTTTTCCTTAAAATAATTTTACAAAAAATTGAAAATGCATTGGACATGCCAGTTGAATGTTTCAGAAGGAAATGCTAAGTGGCATGGCTGGCTGATGACCTGCCTGTTCTCACTGCTGCTGATGGGTGCCCAGAGATGCCTATTAAATAGCTAATGTGTGTCCCACGGGTGCTAACCAACCCAGAGGAAGTGGCTGGCAGTGTGGCACATAGCTCCCAGCCCTGTGGAAACTTCCGCTGGCTCCATGAGCCAAGGCTGCCTGCCAGCCTGATATATGTGGTGTGCTGACCACAGTTTACCGGTTGGGAAGGAACCACGCAGAAATGTTCTTTCTGTTTATATATCGCCTGCTTGCCTCAGACAGGCCCATCCATCCTGAACGGGAACCCTGGGAAGTGTCCAGAGGTCCCAGCCAGATTCCTGTGCCACCTGGCTCCTGCCAGCAGGGTGGAGGGTCATCCAGAGGCCATTCTGAAAAGAGCCTTGTAGGCCTGGGTTTAAACTCTTCTGATCAGTCTCTACTCACTGATTTTGTGGGCTACACACCTCCTGTATAGTGTCCTATGGCTGCCACAACAAAGTACCCCAAGCTTGGTGGCTTCAAACAACAGGATTTTATTCTTTTTCACGTCTGGAGGCCAGAAGTCCAAAGTCAGCATGTCAGCAGGGCTTATAGAATCTAAAGGAGAGTCCTCCGCCACCTCTTCCCAATCCTGGTGGCTGGCGGCAGTCCTTGGGGTTCCTTGGCTTGTGGCAGCATCACCCCAATCTCTGCCTCCCCTGTCACATGGCCTCCACCCCTGGGTGTCTGTGTTCAAATCACCTTCTCATAAGGACACCAGTCATTGGATCAGGGCCCAGCCTAATCTGTATGACCTCATCCTAACTTGATTATCTCCATAAAGAACCTATTTCCAAATAAGGTTACATACATAGACGCCAAGGGTTATGCCATTTTGGGGGTGGGAGGCACAGTTCAAACCCCTATACCCTCATAGTACTAGTTTTCTGATCTGTTGGTTCCTACCTCTCTGGGTGGTGGTGAGGATTAAATAAAACAATGTGCAAAGTGTTTGGAATAATGTCTGGCATTCAGCTCTCCATCAGCATCAGGTGCCCCACAGGAGCCCACCCCCATCTCTCCATGGGTAAAGGCATCATTGCATGAGGCCATCACCGACATCTATCTCCCGCTGGGTCACAGTGAGAGCTGTTTGGGGATATTTTCTATTGATCAGGCTTCCCCAAACGAGCCAGGATCTGAGGAATACAGAAGGCAGGCATCTGTGGGAAAGGAGAACAGCAGACTCAGAGGATAAGGCAGATGCAGGGAAGGACCCGTGCACAGGGTGCAGAGTGACTCAAAGGGAAGAACTGGTCCTGGTCAGTTGGCTCAGCAGTAGAGCATTGGCCTGGCGTGTGGAAGTCCCGGGTTCGATTTGCGGTCAGGGCACACAGGAGAAGCGCCATCTGCTTCTCCACCCTTCCTTCTCTCCTTCATCTCTGTCTCTCTCTTCCCCTCCCGCAGCCAAGGCTCCATTGGAGCAAAGTTGGCTGAGGCACAGAGGATGGCTCCATGGCCTCCGCCTCAGGCGCTTTAGAATGGCTCCGGTTGCAGTGGAATAATGCATCGCCCCCTGGTGGACATGCCGGGTGGATCCCAGTTGGGCACATGCAGGAGTCTGTCTGTCTGCCTCCCCCTTGCTTCTCACTTCGGAAAAATACAAAAAAAAGGGGGGGAAGAACTGATAGAAGTGGGTCAGAAGGAACAGGTTGGTAGAAAGCTGAGAATCCAGGAAGACAAAGTATGACCATAGGCTTGGTCAAGCTCACCTGAAGTGTTGCCTTCAACCATATGGGTATGAAATGGAGTATATCCCTTAGCCCTGCTGGGCAACAAACCGCCCTAAAGCTTAGTGACCTGGAAAAACAATGTTTAGTATTTCTCCTGCTTTGTGGGTTTACTGGGCAAGATTGTTGCTGTGGCCCAGCTCAGCAGAAGCTGCTTGCTCTGAGGCCTCACCCATGTGTCTGGCCATTGTTTGATGTCAGCTGGGTTTCAGCCATGCGTGTGTCTGTCATCATGTGGCTGGGTGACATGGTTCATTCACATGGTGGTTAAGTGGCCCTGAGCAGCAGGAGAGCATAACCCCAGTGCTCGATGTGCGCATTCAAGTCTCGGAATGCACATTTATTACATTGGTGGCCACAGCAAGTCACTTGGTCAAGCCCAGATTTTGAAAGAAGGAACTGCAAAGAATTTATGGCCATTTTTTGCTATCTATCAGAGTAAGGAAGACCATGGTTTTAAAAACACTGTTGTCATCCTCCAGCCTCAGCCTGTTTTTTTGTTTAAGATTCTATTTATTGATTTTAGAATGAGGAAGAGAGAAAAGGGGGGAAGTTATTTCTTGTATATGCCTTGGCCTGGCAAGCCCAGGGATTTGAACCAGAAACCTCAGCATTGCAGGTTGATGCTTTATCCACTGTACCACCACAGGTCAGGCAGCCTCAGCCTGTTTTAACCTCCCCTATCACCAAGGTGTCCATGCCCACTTTTTTTCTAAGCCTTCCAAGAGTTACCTGATTTCAGGTGTGCAGGCGTACTGCCAACCCTATAAAAAGCAGCTGAAACCTTACCTTGACATTCTGATGCTGTGATCCTGGAATTCCCATTGAAGAAGTGACCACTCCAGGCCTGCTGCCGACTGCATTATCGGCCATCCCACTAGCACTGATGGGATCTGTTCATCTGACCACAGGAAGGTGGAGAAAGCATTGCAGTAAAGCAACACCACTGGCCTAAGACTGAGGTCAGATCTAGTCTCAGGTGAGAGGCTGTGAATATTGCATATGGTGCCCAGGCCAGTGGAACAAGACACATTTCTAATGTACAAGCAGACAGTATTATTTTTTTTTATATTTATGCTCAGACAACCCCCACCCCATAAAGGAAACAGCAGCCACACTCTGAGACATCCTGTAGCACAGCCTGAGGGCATTCTGCGCAGCCCCATGTGGAGACCCAAGGGTGCCCTAAAGTCCTGATGGTCCCCGCAGACCTCTGAGCCCCCTCAGAACTCACTTGAATGAGACTGTGATTATGGGGCCAGCGTTAGGGGCTTAATTAGATCTGCTATTGATGGTCATAATAGTTTAATTACCCAGAATCAATCATGCAACTTGAACTGAATAAGTGTGGAGTTTGTGGAAAAAACCGTGGTGGTTGAACTTGTTTATTAAATACTGCCTGATCTCTTCATTCTGTGGGGCACCTTCAAAAGCTAACCTTGCCCATGAACTTGTGAGCCTTCCCTGCACCTACCTGATTTGAGTAAATGTGTCAGACCAGACATTCCACCAGGGTCACGTCAGCACATGAGTTATAAACTGCAAAAAAATCCATAAGGATTAGGCAGCTTTAAAAAAAAGGTCTTGTTCTCTTAAATAACTAATGTCTGACAAGTGAGCTGCCTCCATTGGTATCTCAAGAAAAGACCCAAGCAGGCCTTGGCAGGCTAGCTCAGCTGTTTAGAACACCAAGTTTGTGGGTTTGATCCCCTGGTCAGAGCACATACAGGAAGAGACCAATAAATGCACAACTAAGTGGAACTACAAATGAATGCTTCCCCTCCCTTCCTCTCTCTGTCTCTTTCTAAAATATATATATATTTTAAAGATTCATATATATATGGTATCTTTATAAAAAAGAAAAGACCAAAGGAAATGGGTTGGTGAGTATGGGCCCCAATAAACTCAAGGGAAATAAATTCTCTGATATCTTACTGGTGCCCAGTCTGATGTGGGCAAAATGCTCAAGGATGCTTGATGAACACAACAGTGAACGAATGAATGAATGAACCAACAGTTAAATGGCAGATACATGGACTGTTATTTATACAGCTAACCTAGTAAAATTACAGGGGTTCCTCAGGTTGTGACATAGTTCTTTTCCTACAAAAATGACATAACCCAAATTTTGGTGTAAGTCGAAACATGCCCTAGCCTAACACAAATGGAACACTTGCACTTTTAACAGTCCAAAATGGCATAAATAAACGTACTGGGGAACACCATCTCCCTCACTCATCCGCTGCATTATTGCGCATTCTTCCACCACATGCAACCAAACTAGTTCACCCATGTAGTCCATAAGTACAATGCTAACAGCGTAAGCTGAAACACATCTCAATGGGCTCACCAAGGCAAACCTTACTCTCCTGGATCCCAGCACTCAAGTTCTTCTGCTCCACACAGGCCAGCATGCCTGCATAATTGTCACCAGCCACCACTGACGAATGAGAGGCAAGAAGTCCCTGGGAAGAGGTGTGTGGTAATGCAAACCCATGAGGTTCATACATCTTTATTTTTCAGCTATGGCATCCGCCTGACTGCAGCTTGGTTGGTGAGTCACCATCATCACCTCTGTGCCCACAAGGAGGATGAGGAAAGACTCCTTGCTCCCAGTGGAACTGATCATTCCTAACAACCAAAACTTCGTGAGCCCCAGAGTCCAGGTGGCAGTCCTGGGACTGGTCCTGCCTGGGTCATTTCCTGATGTGACTCTAGGCACAGCACCAGAGCCTCTAAGGACCTCCACAGTCCCCTCCAGCAGGATCTCCTGTGGTTCTCAATCCCTCACAAGGAGATCAATACAGACTCTGGAGCAGGAAACCTTTTGAATCAAGGCTGGGGGCCCAGTAGCCAACCAGTCCATAGGCTGCATCCAATAGCCCCAGGACACCCTCCCAGCCCACAGGCTGACCCCAACAAGCCCACATCTGGGAAGCACCACTCAAAGACAAGAAGACAGTTTTCTCTGAGTCGTCCTTGTCGGGCTCTTGTTTTCTTGCCCAAGTCTGGTCCCTGAGGTGTCCAGAGCTGGGCTGGATCGGCAGGTGTCGGGAGACGAAGGGGATTCAGAAGTGGTTTGTACAGCCAGAGTCCTCAGAGCACAGGTTGCTCAGGAAACCAGAGCAAGTCTAAGAAAATAACCTCTCTTTGATGGGTTTCATAACCAAGAAAATGATCATTTTTTTAAATTAAACTATTTTCTTTTGAAAAATTGTACAGTTCCATGTTGTTGTAAGAAAGAATACAGAGGGACACTTCACTTCTCCCAGGGGTGGCATCTTGCACAGCTCTAGTTTAGTATCACATCCAGGATACTGACACTGATATACCTCTTTCCATCGCCACAGGATCCCTCAAGCCGCCCTCTAAAGCCACTGTCTTTCCAGTCACTACTCTTGTCTCCATTTCATCATTTTGTCATTTCAAGACTATAATATAAATGGGATCACACACTCTGTGATCTTTTAGGGTTGGCTTTTTCTGCTCAGGATCATTCTTTGGAAATTCACCAGGTTGTCGTATGGATCATGAATCTGTTCCTTTTTATTGCTGAATAGTGCTCCATTCTGTGCGTGGACCACAGTCTGTTTAACCATTTACCAGTTGAAGGACATCTGGGCTGATTCCAGTTGCTCACTCTGCCAAATAAAGGTGCTATCATTGTTGACTAAGAGGTTTTGTATGAATATGACCTTTCATCTCTCTGGGACGAACACCAAGGAGTGTGATCGCTAGGTAATATGGTAACTGTTTGTTTACCTTTTTAAGAAACTGTCATTCCAGAGTGGCTGTCCCATTTTACTTTCCTGTCAGCAATATATGAGTGATCCAGTTTCTCCACACTTTCTTTAGTTTTCTTTGTGTTTTCACTATTTTACTTTAGCCATTTTGATAGGTGTGCCATACTGGCCCCTGTGGCTTTAATCTGCATGTCCACAAAGGTTAAGATGTTGAACATTTGAAAATCTGTACTCAATGTATCCTCATTGGCAAAATGTGTGTTCATATCTTATTTGGGGAGGAGAGGGTTGTTATTGCTTTTGCACTTTTTTCTTTTTTTACTGCTGCGCTGCAGAAGTTCTTTGTGTATTGCAGATACCAGTCCTCTGTCAGAGGTGTGGTTTGCAAATATTTTCTCCCAGTCTGTAACTTAATTTGATTCTATTAACATCCTTCACTGAGCAAATATTTTTAATTTTTATAAAGTCCAATTAACCAACTTTCCTTTTACCAGTCTTACTTTTGGTATCAGGTCTAAGAACTCACTGCCTAGCCCTATATCTTGAAGATTTACTTCCATGTTGTTTTTCTAAAAGTCCTATAATTTTATATTTTAACCCATGATCTATTTTGAGTTAACTTTTATACAAAGCACAAGATCTAGGTCAAGGCTCACTTTTCTGCCTGTGAATGTTCAATTGCTTCAGCTCCATTTGTTGAAAAGACTCTTCCCTCCACTGGACTGCTTTTGCACATTGGTCAAATCAGTTGTGTGCATTTGTGTGGGTTTGATCCTGGGTTCTCTGTTATGCTCCATTGATCTCTCTGTCTATTCTTCAGTGTCTATCCTGATGTCACACTGTCTTGATTATCGTAGCAATATAATAGGTCTTAAAATCATATAGACTGTGGCCTGACCTATGGTGGTGCAGTGGATAAAGCGTCAATCTGGAATGCTGAGGTCACTGGTTCAAATCCCTACACTTGTCCAGTAAAGGCATATATGGGATGCTTCCTGTTCCTCCCCCCTTTTTCTCTCTCTCATTTTCTTTCCTCTCTAAAACGAATAAATAAATTTTTTTTTAATGAGCTTTAAAAAAGATCATATACACTGAGTCCTCTTATCTTTTTTTTCAAAAATATTTAAGGCCCTGGCCGGTTGGCTCAGTGGTAGAGCGTCGGCCTGGCATGCAGAAGTCCCGGGTTCGATTCCCGGCCAGGGCACACAGGAGAGGCGCCCATCTGCTTCTCCACCCCTCCCCCTCTCCTTCCTCTCTGTCTCTCTCTTCCCCTCCTGCAGCCGAGGCTCCATTGGAGCAGGGATGGCCCGGGCGCTGCGGATGGCTCCTCGGCCTCTGCCCCAGGCGCTAGAGTGGCTCTGGTCGCAACAGAGCGTCGCCCCTGGTGGGCGTGCCGGGTGGATCCCGGTCGGGCGCATGCGGGAGTCTGTGTGACTGTCTCTCCCCGTTTCCGGCTTCAGAAAAATACAGAAAAAAAAAATATTTAGCTATTCTAGTATCATTTACCTTTCCATATACATTTTAGAATAATCTTTTCTGTATCTATAAAATCCTTCTGGGGTTTTGAGAGGAATTATATTAAATTTATATTTTAATTTGAGGAGAATTGACATCTTTACTATGTTGAATCTTCTAATCTATAAACATTGTTTAGTTCTTTAATCAGTATTTTTGTAGTTTCTAGCATACAAGTCCTATTCTGTTAGATTTGCAAATTGCATTGTATTTTTAATTTTAGTGTCCACGTGATCATTGCTAGTCTATAGAAATACAATTGATTTTTGTATAGTGATCCTGTATCCTGTGATCTTGATTAACTCACTAGTTCTAGGAGGGTTTTTTTTATAGATTCCTTGGGATTTTTTTATATAGACAGTCATGTCATCAGCAAATGGGGACAGTTTTATTTCTTCCACCTTGCTTTCTATTTCCTTTTCTTGCCTTATTGCACTGGCTAGCACCATGTCAAATAAGAGCAGTGAGAGAAGACATCCTGCCTTAGAGGGAAATCATTCGATCTTTTACCATTAAGTATAATTTTGTAGGTGCTCTTTATCAACTTGAGGAAATTCCCTTCTATTACTTTTTTCTGAAAGACTTTACATTGAATGGGTGTTATATTTTGTCAATTGTTTTTCTTTTTCTTCCTTATCCTGTTAAAGTGATAGATTACATTGATTAATTTTTGCATATTAAACCAACCTTGCATCCCTGAAATAAACTCCACTTGGTCATTGTGATTAATTTTTATAGATTGCTGAATTCTATTTGCTAATATTTTGTCAAGAATTTTGCATCTAGCCCTGGCCGGTTGGCTCAGTGGTAGAGCGTCGGCCTGGCGTGCAGGAGTCCCGGGTTCAATTCCCGGCCAGGGTACACAGGAGAAGCACCCATCTGCTTCTACCTCCCCCTCTCCTTACTCTCTGTCTCTCTCTTCCCCTCCCACAGCCAAAGCTCCATTGGAGCAAAAAGTTGGCCCGGGTGCTGAGGATGGCTCCATGGCCTCTACCTCAGGCACTAGAATAGCTCTGGTTGCAACAGAGCAATGCCCCAGATGGGCAGAGCATCGCCCTCTGGTGGGCATGCTGGGTGGATCCCGGTTAGGTGCATGTGGGAGTCTTTCTGACTGCCTCCCCATTTCCAACTTCAGAAAAATACAAAAAAAAAAAGAATTTTGCATCTATATTCAAAAGGGATATTGGTCTGTAATTTTCCTTTTTGTACTATCTTTGCCTGGTTTTGGTAAATGAATTTGAAAGTGCTCCCTTCTCTTCTATTTTCTGCAAAGGTTGTGTAAAATTGGTGTTAATTTTTTTTTTAACCTGGAAGAATTCTCCAGTGAAAACATCTAGTCTAGAAATTTCTTTTGGAGGGAGTATTTTAATTACTGATTCAATTTCCTTAATAGTTTAGAGCTATTCAAATGATCTATTTCATAAACTTACCTAAGTTTGCTAGTTTGTGCTTTTCAAAGAATTGGTCCATTTCATCTAAGTTGTAAAATTTATGTACATGGAGTTCTTTGAAGTGTTTCCTTATTATCCTTTTGATGTCTGCAGGATCTGTAGTGATGTTCCCTCTTTTGTTCCTGATTTTGGCAATTTGTATATCTGTCTTTGCATCTTTGTTGGTCTTGCTAAAGGTTTATTACTTTTTTTTTTCAAAGAGTCATCTCTTTGTTTCATTGACATACTCTATTATATTTTCTGTTTTCAATTTTATTGATATTTTCTCTTATCTTTATTATTTTCTTTCTTTGATTAGTTTTGGGTTAATTTTACTCTTTTTTTGTGACAGAGACAGAGAGAGGGACAGATAGGGACAGACAGATAGGAAGGGAGAGAGATGAGAAGCATCAGTTCTTCATTGTGGATTCTTAGTCTCCTTAGTTGTTCAATGATTGCTTTCTCATATGTACCTTGACTGAGGGGCTCCAGCAGAATGAGTGACCCCTTGCTCAAACCAGCAACCTTGGGCTCAAGCCAGTGACCATGAGGTCATGTCTATGATCCCATGCTCAAGCCAGTGACCTCACACTCAAGCTGATGAGCCCACGCTCAAGCTGGATGAGCCTGCGCTCAAGCTGGCGACCTCAGGGTTTCAAACCTGGGTCCTCCATGTCCAGTCTGACACTCTATCCACTATGCCACAGTGTGGTCAGGCTAATTTTACTCTTTTTTGACAGCAGAGCCCAAATTATTGATTTGAGGGTTTTCCTCTTCTTTTTTTTTTTTATAAGATATTTATTTATTTATTTATTTGTTTATTTGTTTGTTTGTTTATTTATTTATTTATTTATTTATTTATTTTACAGAAGGCAGAGAAAGAGAGAGAGAGAGATGAGGGGAAAGATCAGGAAGCATCCACTCCCAAATGTACCTTGACCAAGCAAGCCCAGTATTTTGAACCTGTGACCTCAGCTTCTAGGTCAAAGCTTTATCCACTGTGCCACCACAGGTCAGGCCTTTTCCTCTCTTCTAATGTAAGCATTGATTGCCATAATTTTCTTCTTGATTCTGCACAGTTAAATTTAATATGTTGTATTAAATATGTTTCATTTTTATTCAGTCCAACTTTTTTTTTATTTCCTTGAGACTTCCTCTTTGAGCCATGGATTATTTGGAAGTGTGTTGCTTAGTTCCAATTCTTGGGAGATTTTCCTATTAGCTTTGTTATCAGTATATAGTTTGACTACACTGTAGTCAAGGAACACACTTTGGATAATCTCAATTCTGTTTAGTGTTGAGAAGTGTTTTATGGTCTGTAATGCCATTTATCTTAGTATGTGATCCATGAACATTTGAAAAGCATGAGTACTATGCTGTGGTTGGGTGGTATGGTCTATGAATGTTGATTCAATCCAGTTGGTTGGTGATAGTGCTGAGTTCTTCTATATCCTTGCTTGTTTTATTCCTAGCCACAGATTGGCTGAGATCTTTCACTGAAGGCCAGAGTACCCACCAGTCTTCTCCATGCAGACACCCTCTCTCGACCCTTGAAACAGTTTCCCCCCTAACCCTTCCACATCAAAGGGATGCCACAACCACCTGTTCTTGCTAGCACTAGGATATTGGTTCGCTAACCCTGCTTCAGAACTGTAACTTTCTCCAATGACCCAGTTTTCTGTGCCATCAATTTCCTGCTGTGGCCTCATCAAATGATATATAACCCAAAGGGTTACTGCCATTACCCAGGGCACCTACCACAGAAATTCCCACTGAAAAGGATCTCTCAGAGTGATTTAGTCTCTAAAAAAAAAAGCCTAACAGATTTCCATCTCCACTTAGAACGCAGAAAGCTGCAAAGACTAACACTCCCACACTAACAACAAGTCAGATGATCCTCAAAACCCTCAGATGAGCCACAAAGGAACACAGTGAACTGAATTCCAAAAAGAAACAAGCCCCTCTAAGGAGAGAGATGGAGAGATGGAGAAAGAGAGGGAGAGAGAGACAGTTTCATCTCTGACAGAGCACAAAACAAAGAGGTAGCCACTTTGCAGATAGATAGATAAGAAAGATTAAGCTAAATTTTAAGAAATTCTTAAAGACTGTTAGTATGAGAATTGGGAAAAGCTGCTGATCCCATAAATAAGGGGAGTTTGCACCCATTTTCAAGTTCTCTGCAATGGGCCTCCACCAACTACTTCCAAGAAAGATTGGGAACAGGGCAGAGACCTGAGAGAGCCCTGGGCGACACAGATGGGCATGAAGTGATCGGCAGCTCCTGGGCTGGAACAAGCTCCACATGCTTCCTGGACTCTTACAAGCAAAAGACTGAGACTATTTAAGGAGGAGGCATAAGCAAAGACCCAGTGGTTCTCATGAAAGAGAAACAGCATGGAGAGCCCCCCTCTGTGGGACAGACAAGCAGGGACAGCTAATAGCTGAGGGGACCCAGGAACCCTAAGAAGAACCCTCCAGCTTGCCAGCCCCCACTTTCATGAGGCCGCTTCAGCCTGTACCTGGAGGGATCTGAAGTCTGTGGCACTGAGATAACCATGGCAACAATCAACCCAAACCAGCCAGCGCCTGACCAGATGGTCCAGCCCCCGCGCTAGGCCTGCAGAAGACTAGAGGCACTGATTTCTGTGTCTCTGTCTACAGATTCTGTCTACATGTCCCATTGGTTACTGAGAAACAGCATGGGTGTCTCCAGCTATCACTGTGGTTTGTTTATTTCGATGGTTCTTTCAGGTTTTTCTTCATGTATTTTGAAGTTCTGTTGTCAGGCTGTACACTTTTAGGACTGTGATGTCTTCTTTATGACTTGATCCCTTCATGTTTATGAATGTCCCTCTTTATCCCTGGTAGTAGGGATCATCATTTGGCTTTCTGAAATGGTCACTAGAGATAACTGTCTGACTTCCTACCCATCTGACATCTGACATACAGCAGCTGACTCCCTGGGCTGGTTACTGGAGATAATAGGTTGGTTTCCTAGGTAACTTGTTGTAGCCTGTGGGTCAGAGTCTTATTTTTATATATAGTCTGGCCATTGTCCATTTGAATATTCAGTCTCTCAACATTCATCATCAAGGTTGCCTCATGGTCCTAATATGGCCACTACAGATCCAGCCATTGTGACCACAGTCCAGGCAGAAAGAAGATAAGCAGAAGGGCAAAGAGCATGCCTCCCAGGTGAGTCTCTTCATAGGACTCTTGTAATGAGGCTCCCCTAGACACATTTGTTTACATCTCTCTAGGTATGATTTCTATTGGACAAAATAATGTCCCGCTTCTGTTAAAGAGAAAAGGGAGAATGGATACTGGATGGGCAACTGGCAGCCTCTTTCACACCTTCAGATTGGAAAAGTGGAAGAATAAATCTACAAGGGAAAACTCCACATTTATGCAAAATACATCACTATCATTTTGAATATATTCTTCAATATGAAATATTTGCTTTATGACAATTACTTTAATAAAGAACTAGTTGATCAGAAACCTTTTTAGTCAAGGTTATATTCATAAAATGTCCTCTCCGGTGCCTTCCCAACCCCCTTCTCTATATCCCTCCATCTCCAGGGCACTGAGGCAGAGATGAAAGAGCAGTCTGAATATACTGATAGGAACACAAATTGAAAACTGCTCAACTGAAACAAATTAGTGCAAAGAGAGTCAATACAGGGAATTGGTCACTTGGCAAATTACTAGCTCTTCAGAGAATTGGCTTTTAGTGATTTCAGGAGAGCAGGGCGTGAGTTTAAGCAAAAGCTCATTGGAAGGGTGGGCCCTCCACCAAGCTCACAGAGGTCCCCAGGGCTGGAGCATTGACTTCAACACATGGTAATCACTCCCTTTGAAGTGGATATGTTTTGTCCTCTGGAAAGGAAGAAATGGAACAAACTGAAAAATCACTGAATTCAAGAGAGACTACTGTCTGAAGACATGCATAGGAATAGGAGCTCTGCACATTTGAAACCCAGCGTGCTTTCTAGACAGGGCCAGAGGCAGCCAGGAACAGAAGGCGCATGCTCAGGGGAGGGAAGGGTGAGGACAGGGCTTCTGAGCCCTCCCAGCAGCTCTCCAGGGCAGGCCTCTTTCCATCCCCAGCATCTAAAGTGCTTAGGAAATGAGAGCGACTATTATGCGATTTCCTTTTCTGACAAAGGCTCCAAATAGGCACACACATGTGCACACACATGCATGCATATATACGTGTATGCTTGCCCCACTTGCCTTTTCTTCCCTGGGGTTTGCAGTTTTCTCAGTTGGTGGGAGTGGGTTAGGAGATACTTTGTGTCTTTACTCTGCCTGCTGTGCTCTGCAAGGACCCTTGCCCAGCAGCCCCATCTACACAGCTTGTCCCCGGTGAAGAGCCATTCCCTGCCTGACCGGCTGAACACATGCATGGACCTCTGCCACCAAGTTCCCCATTGAAAATTCTTCCATCAGAAATTCATCTCTTTCCATAAGTGTCCATTATGAAAATGCAAAACGAGAACGGCAGACGCTGCCAGCGAAGCCTTGGAGTCCTTGTGGGAGAGGGAGATTGACAACCCCAGGAAAGAAGGCAAGTTTGCCTGGTCCTGCTCTGATTGCAGAGTCAGAAGCAAGAATAGTTAGAAAAAGAATAAGACATTGTTGGATCAGAAGCTTTCAAACAGTGGGAAAAAAACTGTTAATACATTACTGACAATGTAATGAGAGTTAGTCCTCTGATCACGTCTAACCACCACAGACAGGCAAGTCTTCAGTTCCAGAGGAAGCAATACAAGTGTCATGCCAGACCGTGTTTCTCCACTGCCCTTGAGGTGAGTCAATGGAGACTGCTGACTAGAGTGAGAAGGGGGCCCACACGGAGGTCACTTGAGTGACGATAGCCCCCACAGCACCAGCCACAGGCTATTCCGAGGCTCCTATGTTGTTTCCTCACTTTCTGGATTAAGATTTTCTATTTCCTTTTTTTCTCTCCTGTTTTAGACTTGTATACTTACCCTATTTCTAGCCTTTTTACTGGTCCCAGTCACATTCTCAACCGTATTCTTAGATATTAACACAGTAAAGTAACTGACTCTGCCCTCTGGAGAAACGCAAATATCTATGGATGTTTCACCTTCGTTTGTGCATTATTGTTGCCCAGCATTTGTGGTCTGCGCTTGCATTTTCATGGCCCAAGTTAAATTCTTTTACCATTGTTATTACTTTACGCAGTCAATACTTGTCTATATTCACCCACATTTTCCAATCCCTTTGTCCACCACCCCTTCTGCATCTCAGCTTTCTTCCTCTGGCTGTAAGAATGTCCCTTTAGTGGTAAACTCCCTTGGCTATTGCTTGTTGGAAAATGTATTTATTTCATCCTAGTTTAGGAAAGATAATTTAGCCAAGGTTACCAGTTCTTGCTGGCAGTTATATTTTCCCCCAGCACTTTGATTTTTCTACTGCCTTCCATCTGCCTTCATTGCTATTGAAGTGTCAGCTGGTAGTCCATAGTTGTCACATGAGTCACCTAACATTTCTCTCTGCACGCTTGTAAAATTTTGATTTTTGTCTTCCAACAGTAAATGGTTCAAGTGGGAAAGCCATGAACAGGGGAATAAGAAAGAGATCGAGCAACAGAAAAAATTTAAGATGAGCTTAAATATAAAATGAACTTAAATTTTCACTTCTGAAGATGAGCAGGAGCAGAAAAGATGAAGACAGAGAGAGTAAGGGGAGAGACAGCATGGCAGAGGGGCAGTATGCAGTGAATCATGCATCACTTCTGCAAACGTTCCTCTGACCTGTGGCTTGGTGAGCTGCTTTGGGGCTGAGAAGTGAACATGAGAACAGCAGAGGTTGCTATGAGGATGACATCTGTTAATATTTGTAAAACATTTAGAGTAAGACCTGACACACAACAAGTTTTTATATTGTTTATTTTCTATTGATTTTTTTATATATAGAGAAAAATATTTATTTGTTTTTCCACTTATTTATGCATTCATTGATTGTTTCTTCCATGTGCCTGACGGGGGATTGAACCTGTATCTTTGGCATATTGGTAAAACGCTCTAATCAACTGAGCTACCCAGCCAGGGCCTATATGTTTTTATTAAATAAGCATTTTCCTGCTTCACCATCCTTGGAACAATGCCTCATGGGCCAATATGACTGCTGGAGCATCAGCCATATGACTGCATTCTAGGAAGGATAGGACACATTTCCTCTAATGTTTGAGAAACACTGTCTTAAGGCTGAGCAACAATGTGCCCAGAAACATTAGGATTCCATTACTGAGGAGAAACATCCATTTTCCTACATGCTGTTGTACATTCATCTTACTAAATAATGCCATCTCTTTTTAACGATCAATTCCTGTTAACAGGATTTTGCCACCTGAGCCATTTGTCCTCTCCCCCAGGGAGATTATGCCAGAGAAACCAGCACCAAATGTGTTCATCCACATCCATGAGCTGCCACAGGCTCTGCAGGCTGACCCATCCCACCTGCCTCAGCTCAGAGACTGGTGCTGACTTTAGGGGAAGCAGAAGAAACACTTCCAGAGTGCCAGCCATGTGGAACATGCGCACCTGGCAGAACAGGCTCTGTGCTCAGCCTGGCCCGAAGGCTGTCCTCCCTCCACATCTAAGTGCAAACCTGGCTCAGTGTGATCAAGCAATCACTCATCAGCAGAAACCACCACGGTTTGCTCCTGTAACAAATGTCCTCAGTTTTATCAGATTGCAGCCCTGAAAAAGGAGAAATAGCAAAGCAGTGGAGTGAGGAAAAGTGGAGAGGGGGGTGGGTAAGATACTCAACTGATTCAAAGGTGAGGAGGCACCGTAAATAGAGATATACCTAAATATAAGGTGACCAATCGTCCTCCTTTAGGGAGGACAGTCCTTCTTTTGTAAGTTCCGTACTCCCTAGAAAAGTGTCCTCCTACATGTCCTTCTTTTTGATATTGAAAGACTAATCTGTAAATGTCTGTATTCGATCGATGCAGAGTCAATCTATTGCATGTGATGTGACGTATTTGTATCTGAGTATTTTTTTTCTTACAATTATTATTAAAAATTAATAGGCATGTAAGCATAATCACAATATAAAATATTACAAATGTTTTTATTATGCATTTATCATATTATAATGTATTATTGTTGCAATATTGTTTTTTTCTATTTATTTTTGTCCTTTTCATTGTAAAAAAGTTGGTCACCTTACTAAATATAATGGAGCAAGGATTAAGGAAAGGATTTGAGGAACTATACCAAGAAAGTGTTCATCAAAAGAATGCTGATGTTACCTGACCAGGCGGTGGTGCAGTGGATAAAGTGTCGGACTAGGATGTAGAGGACCCAGGTTTGAGACTCCGAGGTCGCCAGCTTGAGCGCGGGCTCATCTGGTTTGAGCAAAGCTCACCAGTTTGGACCCAAGGTCGCTGGCTCAAGCAGGGATTCACTCGGTCTGCTGTACCCCACGGTCAAGCTCCTATGAGAAAGCAATCATTGAACAACTAAGGAGACTAAGAAGCAGCAACGAAGAATTGATGTTTCTCATCTCTCTCCCTTCCTGTCTGTCTGTCCCTATCTGTTCCTCTCTCTGACTCTCTCTCTGCCACCAAAAAGAAAGAAAGAAAGAAAGAAAGAAAGAAAGAAAGAAAGAAAGAAAGAAAGAAAGAAAGAAAGAAAGAAAGAAAGAAAGAAAGAAAAGAAAGCTGATGTTGCAATTGTGATACCAAGAGCCTTTGAGGCAAAGAGCATTACTAGGCCTGACCTGTGGTGGTGCAGTGGATAAAGCGTTGGCCTGGAACACTGAGGTCGCAGGTTGAAAACCCTGGGCTTGCCTGGTCAAGACACACATGGGAGTTGATGCTTCCTGCTCCTCCCCCTTCTCTGTTTGTCTCTCTCTCCTCTCTAAAATGAATAAATAAAATCTTTAAAAAAACTATTTTAGGCCTGACCTGTGGTGGCGCTGGTTCGAAACCCTGTGTCTGGTCAAGGCACATATGGGAGTTGATGCTTCCTGCTCCTCCCCCCCATTCTCTCTCTTCTCTAAAATGAATTTTAAAAAAAACTTTTAAAAAATGTTAATGTATTTTAAAAAAGAACATTGATGGGGACACTGAGTGTCTAGTAGTAAAGGAATAATTTCTTAGGGCCTGACCAGACGGTGGCGCAGTGGATAGAGTATCTGACTGGGATGCGGAAGGACCGAGGTTCGAGACCTCGAGGTCGCCAGCTTGAGCGTGGGCTCATCTGGTTTGAGCAAAAGCTCAGCAGCTTGGACCCAAGGTCTCTGGCTCGAGCAAGGGGTTACTCGGTCTACTGAAGACCCGCGGTCAGGACACATATGGGAGGGCAATCAATGAACAACTAAGGTGTCGCAACAAAAAACTGATAATTGATGCTTCTCATCTCTCTCCGTTCCTGTCTGTCTGTCCCAATCTATCCCTCTCTCTGACTCTCTCTGTAAAAAAAAAAAAATTCTTAGAAACAATAGAGAAACTGTGACCCTCTGCATTGGCTGGCCAAGGCAGTGGTGGGGGCCGTGTGTGAGGGGCTGCTGGGTGCTTCCTGCCTCACAGTCTTCCCAGGAGCCTCCCACATAACTCTGAGTGCCTGCTACTTGTGGGGGACTGCACAGGTTCAGGGACATAAACACAAAGGAAACAATGCCTCATTGCAGGGGTTCCCAAACTATGGCCCGGGGGCCGCATGTGGTCCCGAGGCCAATTATCCGGCCCCTGGTACACTTCCAGAAGGGGCACCTCTTTCATTGGTGGTCAGTGAGAGGAGCATAGTTCCCATTGAAATACTGGTCAGTTTGTTGATTTAAATTTACTTGTTCTTTATTTTAAATATTGTATTTGTTCCCGTTTTGTTTTATTACTTTAAAATAAGATATGTGCAGTGTGCATAGGGATTTGTTCATAGTTTTTTTTTATAGTCTGGCCCTCCAATGGTCTGAGGGACAGTGAACTGGCCCCCTGTGTAAAAAGTTTGGGGACCCCTGCCTTATTACAAGGAGACCACAATCAAGCATGGGAAGGGCTGGACTTGGGAGGCAGACAAACCGGTTCAACCTGTAGCTCCAGCACCTGCAGCCCAGTGCACAAGCCAGAGAGCCCCAGGTTCCTGATCTGCTAAGTGTGATAACAACTGTTGTGAAAATTCAGCAATATGGACTGTGGAAACTCCTTCCATGGTGGTAGGCAGGTCAGCAGTACTCAGGAACTATTGCTTTCCTTCTTATCTCAATGGAAACAGTCCTCAAAATCACTCTCCCCAAAATCTGAAGATCTCAGAGAGAAGACTTGTAAAGCCAGAAGCCAAGGCCACTATCAAAGCAGCCTTCTGGCCCATGCAGGTTCGCATTGGATTCAGACAGTCGGTAAAGAAACAACGGAGCCAAGAACTGATGGGCCTTCATCTTTAATCCTAGCTTGCACCCGGCGGGCAAGTAAAAACACACACTGGGCTCCAAAACCCAATCACATTCAGTGCTCACAAAGCCACTGATTTATCCGAGTTTCCTAGAATCAAAGGTTTCTAGCTCACCAGCCTTATTCTTCTCAGTTCCCCATCTCCTTTCTTATCCCAGATACAAACTCTACACAAACTGGCATCTCACTCAGCACTCTGCCATCTTGGCTGCTTCTCCCGGCCTCCTCCACGTGGCCTCCTTCTGCTCTCTGCTCTGCTCTCTCCTCTAATCATCCCAGGAACCAAGAGCGCAAGCTCCCGCTCCGACCCCATTTTATAGTGTAGAAATCCAAACCCTTAATCCAATATACATAATAGGGAAGTCTCTAATACAAAGTCACTTCTCTGAGGCATGATTGGATTGTACCACCCATCAAAAAAGGGTGGGAAAAGCTTAATCCCAAAACCAAGCCCCAGGCTACAAGGATTCTCAACACACATTAATATCACCTGGGCAACGGCCTCCACGTGGGCAGTGCCACTTTAACAAAGTGAGCATAATACATTTTATCTGCCCAACAAGACTGTATCCAAAGAGTTCCCTCTCACAACTAATTACTCTGGCCCACTGTGGTCCTCCTGCTGAGAACCACAGTGCCCACGAATAAATAGGTGTACCCTGTGCCAGTCAGAGGAACAAGCCAAATTTGCCCAACATTAAGTGAAACTTATGGAGTTCCAAAAAATGTAAACTTGAAGTTCTAATCCCAGAGCATTCCTTCACTCATTCATTCATGCTGTGACTGAACTCACACTTGTGAAGACACACATAAGCATCCAGCAAGCATGACAGACACAAGAATGGTCATAACAGCTCAGATGCAGTGGCCCAAAGCTCAAAATAACACAACAACGTGGGTGGCTCTCTGTTGGTCAAATAAGTTTGTAAATATGATATATATGTTTGCTCGCTTGTGACTTATATTGGGTGTGGGGGACAGGCTATAGGCAGGCCAGGTCGTTGTAGCCTGGGGTTTGGTTTTGGGACTAAGCTTTTCCCCACACCCTTGACTGTATGATCTGGGTGGTGCACTCTCATGAGGAATCCAATTATGCCTTGGATAAGTGACTTTGTATCGGGGACTTCCTTGTTTGTATATTGGATTAAGGGATTTTGGTTTTCTACACTATAAAGTGGGACGGACCAGGAGCTGGCTCACTCAGTTCCTGCTATCACGATTGCAGGGGCTTCCCTGATCCCTTGCCCTTCATGGGAAAAGCTGGTTTTCTGCTTTTCCCTTGTCTTCTTTTGTGGTTTGCCTGTGTTGTTGAGACACCAATAAATAGGATGGCCCACCATCCTCCGACTCCGCCATTTCTTTATCGTCTGCCCGAATCCAACGGGAATCTGCATGTGAATGGCCACGATGGCGGCTCCTGGCCTTACACTCTCACACCGTGACATAAAGTGGAAAGGCCAGACACAAAGAAAACATACTAATTCCATGCACATCAAGTGCAAAAACAGGCAAAGCCAATAAATATATAGTGTTAGAGATCAGGGCTGTGGTCCTGGGGAGTGGAGGGAATGGGCACAAGGAGTCTAGAAGGAAAGGGACTTCCTAGCTCTGCTGACCCTGATTTGGCAACACAGTGGTCAGGACTATGAGAAATCAAGTTGAGGTGCCTGCTCACAAAGGCATATGCTGTACACTAGTGCTGTGTACACACTGGCTGACAGACAGTCTCCCCAACTGGCTGACAGACAATCTCACCAACAGAGTGGTAAACTTATTTTTAGGTTAACAAATAAAAATAGAAAGAGTTGCCTGACCAGGCGGTGGTGCAGTGGATAGAGCATCGGACTGGGATGCGGAGGACCCAGGTTCAAGACCCCAAGGTCACTAGCTTGAGTACAGGCTCATCTGGTTTGAGCAAAGTTCACCAGCTTGGACCCAAGGTCACTGGCTTGAGCAAGGGGTTACTCAGTCTGCTGTAGCCCCCCGGTCAAGGCACATATGAGAAAGCAATCAATGAACAACTAAGGTGTCGCAACGAAAAACTAATGATTGATGCTTCTCATCTCTTTTTGTTCCTGTCTGTCTGTCCCCATCTATTCCTTTCTCTGATTCTCTCTCTGTCTCTGTTAAAAAAAAAAAAAAGAAAAGAAAGAGTTGGTGGGCAGGATTTGATGGGCACAGGTTGTCAGTTCTGTGTTAGAAGCCAAGAGCACTTTGCCCAGCGTGCAGTGCCTGAGTCCCAGCACAGGCACCCTGACCAGCACCTGAAGAGGCAGTGTTATAAAATAATGTACTTTAATCCGCGGGTTACATAGAGACACCAAGGGAGGTTACAAAAGAAATTTTAGGAAGAGCTTTATTAATTAGCCGGCTAGCTACACAGGGCACAATCCCAAATCATGTAGCCAAGAATACAGCTCTGAGGCTGGTTATATAGACATGATCACATACTGATTGGGGGGGGGGGGGGGAGCATGGAGCATGGTACAGAAGTCATTTACTGATAAGCTTACAACATTTATCTATAGGATCTATTAAAAGGAAAAACATTCCTACACATCAAGACCACAAGATAACACAGTAGTGATAAATGTTTTACATACCCAACAAAGACATTCCCAAATCTTCTAGGGTCTACTACCTATCCCTGTCGCCACAATAGTGGGAAATATTTAGTTTAGGATAAGGAGATAAGCTAAATGAAATTACCTTTGCTAAAAGTGTTGGGGCTAGCTTATTAGGAAACCTAATAATCTAGCCCCCACTTGCTTAGTTTCCAAGTTTTATATATATAAAGAATTTCAAAAGGAACAATTATTAGAAAGCATACAGAATGTTACAGAATGCAGGCTTTTCAAGCAAGGGGAGTTGGCTCCTGATCGCTTTGTCTACAGCAGTGGTAGTCAACCTGGTCCCTACCGCCCACTAGTGGGTGTTCCAGCTTTCATGGTAGGTGGTAGTGGAGCAATCAAAGTATAAATAAAAAGATAGCTTTAACTATAGTAAGTTGTTTTATAAAGATTTATTCTGCCAAACAGCGAAAATCTGACATAAAGTACTTGGTAAGTAATTATTATTATATGCTTTAACTTGCTGTAACTCTGTGTTATAAATTTTATAAAGTGTAAAGCCAGAAGTCAAGGCCAGGGCCACTATCACAGCCGCCTGGCCCATGCAGGTTCGCATTGGATTCAGACAGTCGGTAAAGAAACCATGGAGCCAAAAACTGGTGGGCCATAACCTTTAATCCTACCTTGCACCCGGCGGGCAAGTAAAAATACACACTGGGCTCCAAAACCCAGTCACACTCAGTGCTCACAAAGCCACTGACTTATCCGAGTTTCCTAGAATCAAAGGTTTCTAGCTCACCAACCTTATTCTCCTCAGTTCCCCATCTCCTTCCTTATCCCAGATACAAACTCTACACAGACTGGCATCTCACTCAGTACTCCACCATCTTGGCTGCTTCTCCTGGCCTACTCCACGTGGCCTCCTTCTGCTCTCTGCTCTGCTCTCTGCTCTCTCATGCTAACCTCAGGAACCAAAAGCGCCAAGCTCCGGCTTTGTCCCCATTTTATAGTGTAGAAATCCAAACCCTTAATCCAATATACATAATAGGGAAGTCCTAATACAAAGTCACTTCTCTGAGGCATGATTGGATTGTACCACCCCACACCAAAAAGGGTGGGAAAGGCTTAATCCCAAAACCAAGCCCCAGGCTACAACGATCCCCAACACACATTAATATCAACTGGGCGACGGCCTCTTTAACAAAGTGAGCATAATACATTTTATCTGCCCAACATAAAGTAAAGTGACTTCTCTACCTTATAAATCACCATTACTGCAGAACTGGTGGGCAGTTAGAAAATTTTACAACTAACAAAGATACAAAAGTGGACGGTAGGTATAAAAAGGTTGACTACCCCTAGTCTAGAGGTATGTCACTCTCAGAACTCCAGGAAGGGAGGAAGAGTTAGGATCAGTGTAGGAATTTTTAATTAAGATACGTAAACGTATTTTCATAGATGTGGGCTTATGTGGCAGATATGGATACAAATCATATGGGGCAGAATAAGCTCTGAAACAGACGCAGAATAACCAGTTCTTTAAGGGGCTCTCTCCTCCATTTCAGACTGCCACACAGTCTAAATAAATAACATGATGTCCGGAGCTCTGCACCACCACCCTCCCCACCCCTTTTCAGGTTATCCGCATTCCCCCCACCCTGGCTCAGCAGTTAGAACTGTTTTAAAGTACGTTACTTTAATTGCGGGTTACATAGAGACACCAAGGCAGGATACACAAGAAATTTTAGGAGGAGATTTATTAATAAGCCAGCTACATATGACTTACACAGTGTATAGCTAACCCAAATTGTGCAGCCTTGATTATAGTCCTGAGGTTGGTTATATAGACATGATCACATACTAGTTGGGGGGAAAAGGAGGAGGAGCATGATATAAAAGTCATTTACTGATAAGCTTACAACATTTATAGCAGGGGTTGGGAAACTTTTTGGCTGAGATAGCCATGAACGCCACATATTTTAAAATGTAATTCCATGAGAGCCATACAACGACCTGTGTACATTACGCATTATCCAATAAAAATTTGGTGGTGTCCCGAGGACAGCTGTGATTGGCTCCAGCCACCCACAACCATGAACATGAGCGGTAGGAAATGAATGGATGTTTCATGAGAATGTTTTATATTTTTAATGTTATTATTTTTTTCATTAAAGATTTGTCTGCGAGCCAGATGCAGCCATCAAAAGAGCCACATCTGGCTCGTGAGCCATAGGTTCCCGACCTCTGATCTATAGGATCTATTAAAAGGAAAAACATTCCTACACATTAAGACTACAAGATAACACAGTAGTGATAAAATGTTTTACATACCTGACATAGTAGATACAGTAAATGTTGTTTTACATTTCAACACAGTAGCCATAAATGTCGTTTTACATATCAAAGACATTTCCAAATCTTCCAGGTTTTCACTTATCTTTGTTGCCACAACAGTGGGAAATGAAATGTTTTAGCTTAGGATAAGGAGATAAGCTAAATGAAATTACCTTTGCTAAAAGTGTTGGGGCTAGCTTATTAGGCTAGTCCCTGCTTGTTTAGTTTACAAGTTTTATACAGATAAAGAATTTCAAAAGGGATAATTATAAGAAAGCATATAAAATGTTAAAGAATGCAGGGTTTTCAAGCAAGGGGAGTGGGCTCATGATTGCTTTGTCTAGAAGTGTATGTCACTCTCAGGACTCTGGGAAGGGAGGAAGAGTTAGGATCAGTGTAGGAATTTTTAATTAAGATACGTAAACATTGTCTCCTAAAGGTTCTTAGGAAGGAGAAGAGGAAGTTTTCAGATAAGATTTACCTTCTTTGCTGTCTAGCAAGTGGCCTCAGTCCTTCCAGAGAACTATAGTTAAATTATGATTAGTTACTAACTTTTGCCCCTTGAATCTCTCTCTTTAGGGTTCTTTTCTCTTCAGAAAGGAGAGGGGAGGGGGCCTGACTCTTCCTTTTATAATACTAATGTTGCCTGACCAGGCAGTGGCGCAGGGGATAGAGTGTCAGACTGGGATGCAGAGGAACCAGGTTCGAGACCCTGAGGTCGCCAGCTTGAGCATGGGTTCATCTGGTTTGAGCAAAAGCTCACCAGCTTGGACCCAAGGTCGCTGGCTAGAGCAACGGGTTACTCGGTCTGCTGAAGGCCTGCGGTCAAGGCACATATGAGAAAGCAATTAATGAACAACTAAGGTCTCGCAACGAAATACTGACGATTGATGCTTCTCATCTCTATCCATTCCTGTCTGTCTATCCCTCTCTCTGACTCTCTCTGTCCCTGTAAAAAAATAAAATAAATATATAAAATAAAATACTAATGTTAACAATTTTTGCAATTCTATGGCACCTTATCACAGAACATGGAAGTACAAGCAGAAGCTAGACACACGTGTGTACACACACACACACCCCACACGCACACACAGCTGAAGCCCATTAGTGACGGATGGAATGGTTGATCCCAGGAAGTGGGAGTACAGAGGGTCAGAGAGTGGCCCAAAAGGGAACAAACAATGGGGTCAGCTATTTCCAACTCCCAGGAGGACTTAGAAAATTTCAAGGAAGGCACTTCAAAGTGTGGGGTCCCTAAGGAGGGTTGCTAAAGCTTTTTTATTTTATTTTTTGCTAAACCTGTCGACCTACCCCTGAGGCGTGGTGTCCTGCTTGCCCTGGTCCAAGCGTGGTACTGGGGAGGCATTGTAAGGAGTGGAAGGAAAGTTTCCGAGAAGGGCAACACTCTACATCTTGTCCGTGATGGCGAACCTTTTTCTAAAAACCGCTCACTTTTGCAGTGCTGGTCAACCTGGTCCCTCCCGCCTACTAGTGGGTGTTCCAGCTTGCATGGTGGGTGTAGCAGAGCAACCAAACGGCGCTGCAATTGGCCCACCATGAAAGCTGGAACACCCACTAGTGGACGGGAGGGACCAGGTTGGCCAGCACTGCAAAAGTGGGCAGCTTTTTTTTTTTTTTTAATATTTTATTTATTTATTTTTTTCACAGAGACAGAGAGTCAGAGAGAGGGACATATAGGGACAGACAGCCAGGAACAAAGAGAGATGAGAAGCATCAATCATCAGTTTTTCGTTGCAACACCTTAGTTGTTCATTGATTGCTTTCTCATATGTGCCTTGACCATGGGCCTTCAGCAGACCAAGTAACCCCTTGCTCAAGCCAGAGACCTTGGGTCCAAGTTGATGAGCTTTGCTCAAGCCAGATGAGCCAGTGCTCAAACTGGCAACCTCAAGGTCTTGAACCTGGGTCCTCCTCATCCCAGGTCGACGCTCTATCCACTGCACCACCGACCAGTCAGGCAAAAAGTGGGCAGCTTTTATAAAAAGGTTCGCCATCACAGATTCTTGCTAGAATGATGGTATATGATACCTGTCAGTGCCCACCCAGCGCACCTTGGATCTCTCCATCCTACTGTGTGTACATGAACCCCCACCCCAAAATGCAAACAACCACACAAAGGCAAGAAAGGGAGCTGTGGGTCCCACCCCATCTCACCTTCCCATGGACTTCCCTCCTGAGATCCTCTCCTCTCTCCTACTCTGCCAGTTCATTTCTGCTAAAGCACAGACAGCCCAGGTATTGCCCACATTTAAAAAAGGTGTTCCCACCAACTTCCTCTTCCTGTTCCAGAATCTACCCCAGGCTCCCACACTACACCAAGCTGCTGGGTCCCCAGTCTCCTTCCACAGAGACTGTCCCTCAGTCTGCCTTTCTTAGTGGCATGATGCCTTTGAAGGGTAAGTAACAACAGACTGCCCCGCTGTTTAGGTACTGTATGTTGGCAGAAGTTCCATAATAGAGACAAGCTCATGTTGGGGTACGTGGTGTCTGCATGCTTGTAAAGCCAGTAGCCGTGGTCACCATCACAGTCGCCTAGCCTGTGCAGGTTCGCATTAGATTCAGACAGTAATGAAACAACGGAGCCAAGAACTGGTGGGCCATTAGCTTTAATCCTAGCTTGCACCCAGTGGGCAAGTAAAAACACACACTGGACTCCAAAACCCACTCATTCAGTGCTCACAAAGCTACTGACTTATCTGAGTTTACTAGAATCAAAGGTTTCTAGCTCACCAGCCTTATTCACCTCTGTTCCCCATCTCCTTCTCTCTGTACAAACTGGTTTCTCCTTCAGTGTTCTGCCATCTTGGCTGCTTCTCCTCTCCTCCACGTGGCCTTTCTCTGCTCTCCTCTTTGCTCTCCTCCTAGAACGTAATCCCTCTTCCCTGGAACAACGTGATCTCTCTTCCTTTTAAAACCTTTTGGTGCAAAAGCCCTCCCCCAACGCACATTATTATAATCACGCCCATCCCAAGCAAGGGCAACTAATATTATCACCTGGACGACAGGCTTCCACGTGGACAGCACCATCTTTAACAAAATGAGCATAATATATTTTATCTGCCCAATAATGCTTGATTACTGGGAGGCTGACCTTGATCTCTAGGCTAGGGTAGAGCCTGTAGGTTTTCTTATTATAAAGGCATGGTTTTCCCTTTGTAACTATTAAATATTTTCGAGGAGGTACTTTGAAACTGTGTAGATATCCTGTTGCTCCCCAAACAGGGCCTTGCCAGCAACAATTATTACTGTGGCATTTGAGTTTTGTATTTCACGCCTTCCTTTTACATTAATTGGGATTCTTCTGTGAGGAAGAGCCATCCCTTCTCCATTTTACTTACTCGTTCAATGATTTATTTACAGCAGGCTGAATTCGCAGATGTTTATGTTATGCTATGGGTTATCATCCAGCTCTATTCCTGCCTTCTTTATACAAGTACTTCATCTTTTTTAAGCACGTCTTTGTTTTCTGGTTCCACAAAATGTTCCAGGTTCATCTTGTGTTCTTCTTGACCCAGTCCTGGAATCAACTATTTTTTCAAAGACCCCTGGTTTCTTTTTTTTTTTTTTTTAAGATTTTATTTATTCATTTGAGAGAAAGAGAGAGACAGAGAGAAAGAAGGGAGGAGGAGCAGGAAGCATCAACTCCCATATGTACCTAGACTGGTGAGCCCAGGGCTTTGAACCAGCAACCTCAGCATTTCCAGGTTGACACTTTATCCACTGCGCCACCACAGGTCAGGCGACCCCTGGTTTCTTAAGCAGGCAGACTGGGGAGATAGTGTGGGTTCAGTTCCAGACACTGCAATAAAGAGAATCTCACAATAAAGCAAGAATCACAATGAAAGGAGCTATGTATGATCTTGTTGTTGGTGGAGGGTTTTGCCTTCTATCTGTAAAAAACATTGAAAAAGATTTTTTTTAAATTTTAATACAACATCTGTGAAATAAAATGAGGTATGCCTGCAAAGACGGTCTACTTCCTTGGCTATTGTTATGCTCAGTTGGTTCCTATGTGTGGCCACACTGGCTCATACCTCTGGTGCCTGTGGGTGAGTAGCAGAGGCTGGGGCATTCATGCATTGTTCCTGATCTTGGTGGGAATGCCTTAGTCCAGCGGTTCTCAACCTGTGGGTCATGCCGGGGTCGCGACCCACAGGTTGAGAACCACTGCCTTAGTCTCTTCATCAAGTGAGATACTGACTTTAGCACCAGGATATAGATTTTATCAGGTCAAGAATGTATCCCTCAGATGATTGCAAACAATGTGAATGTACTTAACACCACTGAGCTATACACTTAAAAATGGCTAAAAATAGCCTGACCAGGCAGTGGCTCAGTGGGTAGAGCATCGGACCGAGATGCAGAGGACCCAGGTTCGAAACCCCAAGGTTGCCATCTTAAGCGCGATTTCACCAGCTTGAGCACAGGGTTGCTGGCTTGAGCATGGGATCATAGATATGACCCCATGGTCACTGGTATGAAGCCCAAGGTCATTGGCTTGAGCCCAAGGTCGCTGGATTAAGCAAGGGGTCATTTGCTCTGGTACAGCCCCCCAGTCAAGGCACATATGAGAAAGCAATCAATGGACAATTAAGGAGCCACAACAAAGAATTGGTGCTTCTTCTCATCTCTCTCCCTTTCTGACTGTCCCTATCTGTCCCTCTCTCTGTCTCCCTGTCTCTGTCACAAAAAAAAGGCTAAAATGGGCCCCTGGCCAGGTGGCTCAGTGGATAAAGCGTCATCTTGGAGTGCTGAGGTCGCAGGTTCAATCCCTGGTCAAGACACATATGAGAAGCAAACAATGAGTGTACAACTAAATGGAACAACTAGTGGAACAAGTTGATGCTTCTCTCTTCCTTTCTCCCCTCCCTCCCTTCCTCCATCCCTCTCTCTCTCTCTCCTCTCTCTCAAATCAATGGGGGGGGTTTTAATGGCTAAAACAGTAAATTTTATATTTTACAATATTTTTTGAAAAACAAAATATCCCTTATTTCCCGTTTTCTTTGGTATTTTTTATCATGGATATTGAATTTTGTAAAGAAAGACTGGTATCTAGAGATAACTATGAATTTTTTCATTAAATGCTTTACTGTATACTAAAACATTTCCCAATATGGAGCAAACCTCATATTTTAGGATAAATCCATTCAGTCATGGTGTACTATTTTGTAACTTGGTATTGGATTCAGCTGCTGATATTTAGTATGCTGACAGTGATATTCATGAGTGACTGGTATACATGCTTCTTCTGGGCACTGTCTTTACCTGGTGTAAGCATCTATACTTGTTGTAAGGTTGGTGGATAATGGGGGAGAGTCATGTAGGAACCCAGGTCCACGTACTTTGGCTAGGACCGCGCACAACCAAGCGCCAAAAGAAACTTTCTAGGGCCCTGGCCAGTTGGCTCAGTGGTAGAGCGTCGGCCTGGCGTGCAGGGGTCCCGGGTTCGATTCCCGGCCAGGGCACACAGGAGAAGTGCCCATCTGCTTCTCCACCCCTCCCCTTCTCCTTCCTCTCTGTCTCTCTCTTCCCCTCCCTCAGCCGAGGCTCCATTGGAGCAAAGATGGCCCGGGCGCTGGGGATGGCTCCTTGGCCTCTGCCCCAGGCACTAGAGTGGCTCTGGTCTCGACAGAACGACGCCCCAGAGGGGCAAAGCATCGCCCCTGGTGGGCAGAGCGTCGCCCCTGGTGGGCGTGCCAGGTGGATCCCGGTCAGGCGCATGCGGGAGTCTGTCTGACTGTCTCTCCCCATTTCCAACTTCGGAAAAATACAAAAAAAAAAAGAAAAAGAAAAGAAACTTCCTAGGAGTCCTTGGGAAAAAAGCGACTGTCAGCCAGTGAGATTTCGCTACGTCATATTACCCCGACTTCCCTAGAAGACCCCTTTAAATTTGCCCACGCAGTCTCTCCATGTGCGATTTTCCTGACCTCCATCTCCCAGGCCAGTGAATCTCATCTGAGAAACGCTCTGTACTGAATAAAGCCTTTGCTATTCCACACCTTGTGGCTCTGGCCCCCTTCCTTCCTTCTCGGCGGGGAAAAATACCTTACACTTGTCTCATGGAGGAACCCGGAAGCTTTCCATCCTTTCCAACACCAGCAACACTCTATGGCGTTGGGACTACCTGCTCTTTGAAGTTGGATAGAACTCCCCCTGAACACGTGGCTCTGGAGTTTCTGGGGTAGTTCCTCGATGACTTTCTCCATCAGAGTGTACTGATCTTTAACATATTGTCCCCATTTAACCACAGGTTTTGAGTGGCTTTCCAACAAGCACCTTCCATCTGTGGTGGTGGCTTTCAGGACTTTTTTAATATATTTAACTTTGTTCAAGTTCAAAGCAGGTTTCACCCCAGGGATCAGCAACAGAGGGACTTTGACCATGACTGGATCTGGTAGGTTGACCAGGGCTCGGGCAGCATGCAGAGGGCCTGCTATCTCTGCTCCTGGAGTAATATTAAGAAAGCTGGAGAACTGAGGCAAATAATTACATGATCTTAAGTCAAGGACAATGTCTGCTTTGTTTGCTTTGTGGAACAAGCCACTTCAGCCAAAAAGTATGAAGCAGGATGTCTGTGATATCCTAAAAGCCACTCTTCACTGTCTTTCATCAGAATATTTTGTAAAAGGAAGAGATAGAGATACCCTGAGCCCAGGTGACTTATGACAGATGTCCCATCCTTTTGATTTCTCTGGCTAATGGTCATATGAGCCGTCACCTCCAAGGACGCTGACCTCAGAGAGGCCCAGGCCCTGATATGCAGACTACAGGAACTCTATTTCCTCAGTCATAGTTCCTGCCTATCTTGACCTGCTAGTGCTCCTTAGCAGACTTTTCTCTCCACATATTTTCCCTCTCCTCCAGCCAGCAAAAAACAGCCCAGAGGAGCCATGGAAACAGCTTTATTATTCTGGTTCTTTCATGTCTTTGTCATGAAATTGGAACCAGTGAAACATAATACCCAAAGTAGGGCTTGTAGTTTTCTGCTTCAAAAGGGGGCAAATCCCACTATGTATCGTGCAATGCCCCTTTGCTTTCATTTCACAGATAAAAAGCCAGGCTTGGGGTGGGGGGTGGGACTAAATGGCTTTTGATGTGGAGATCAGGCTTCCCAGGGGTTCGCTTCCCACCAGCCTCTGATCCCCATCCCATGTCAGGTGTTCCTGTCCTCAGTCCTACACAGTCTCCCCTTCCTAAACAGACCATTTTAAAGGTGGAGAGAATGGAGAGAAACCTTTCTGAATACAATACAGTATCCAGAGACCATAAACAAAAAGATAAATTTGACTATGAAAAAGTCTGCATTAAAAAGAAATATTTAAAAAGCCATGAGTTGGCCCTGACCGGTTGGCTCAGCAGTTGAGTGTCAGCCCAGCCTATGGAAGTCACAGGTTCAGTTCCCACACAGGAGAAGTAACCACCTACTTCTCCACCCCTTCTCCTTTGCTCTTTCTCTCTCTCTTCCCCTCCTGCAGCCATGGCTCAGTTTGAGCAAGTTGGTCCCAGACAGTGAGGATGGCTCCATGACTTCACCTCAGGTGCTAAAAATAGCTTGGTTGCCAAGCAACAGAGCAGCAGCCCCAGATGGGCAAAGCATCACCTGGTAGGGGGCTTGCCAGGTAGATCCTGGTCAGGGTGCATGCATGAGTCTGTCTCTGCCTCCCCACCTCTCACTTAATAAAGAAAAAAAAGAAAGAAAAGCCAAGTGTTGCCTTGGCAGGATAGCTCAGTTGGTTAGAGCATCTTCCCAAAGTGCAGAGGTTGCTGGTTCAATCCCTGGTCAGGGCACATACAGGAAAAGCTTGATCTCCTGTATCTCTCCCTCTCTCTTCCTCCCTCCCTCTCTTGCTAAAATCAATTCATAAAAATTTTGAAAAGCAGCCCTGGCCGGTTGGCTCAGCGGTAGAGCGTCGGCCTGGCGTGCAGAAGTCTCGGGTTCGATTCCCGGCCAGGGCACACAGGAGAAGCGCCCATCTGCTTCTCCACCCCTCCCCCTCTCCTTCTTCTTTGTCTCTCTCTTCCCCTCCCTCAGCCGAGGCTCCATTGGAGCAAAGATGGCCTGGGCACTGGGGATGGCTCCTTGGCCTCTGCCCCAGGCGCTGGAGTGGCTCTGGTCGCGGCAGAGCGACGCCCCGGAGGGGCAGAGCATTGTCCCCTGGTGGGTAGAGCATCGCCCCCTGGTGGGCGTGCCAGGTGGATCCCGGTCGGGCGCATGCAGGAGTCTGTCTGACTGTCTCTCCCCGTTTCCAGCTTCAGAAAAATACAAAAATACAAAAAAAAAAATTTTTTTTTGAAAAGCAAACAACCCCTGACCTGTGGTGGCACAGTGGATAAAGCATCAACCTGGAACGTGAGGTCACCAGTACAAAACCCCAGGCTTCCCTGGTCAAAGTACATATGGGAGTTGATGCTTCCTGTTCCTTCCCCCACCCCACCCCCAATCTCTCTCTCTCTCTCTCTCCTCATTAAAAAAAATAGCCAAGGGTCAAACTGGAAAGAAAATTTGCAAATCATATAGCAGATGAAGAGCTAGAAAGACCACCCTGCTGCCCCAAAACACACAGAAGCAACTGGGCAAAAGAGACTCCACAGATGTCCTGGCTCACTCATCACAAGATAAATGTAAATTCAAACTGCAACAAGAACTCTACTTCAGACCACAGGAGACAAAGATTAGGAATCACCCTCCTGACAAAAACCAACTGAAAACCTAGCAACACAGATCACAAGTCCCTAAAGAAGGTAGATACACCCTGGAGGATCTGTGCCTGGAAGTGGTTCTGACTGCAGCCTAGGGAGGACAAGCCCAAATGGAGCCTGACCGCCCCTCCAGGGGAGACAGACACAGGAATTCACAAGCCCAGGCAGCTCAAATTTGGGACAGGAAGCCTATAAAGGGGGGGGGGGGAGGGTACTGCACAGATAAGTCAAGTCTGCAAACAATGAGGATTAAAAATAGAACATAAGCCCTGGCCGGTTGGCTCAGTGGTAGAGCGTCGGCCTGGCGTGTGGAAGTCCTGGGTTCGATTCCCGGCCGGGGCACTCAGGAGAAGCACCCATCTGCTTCTCCCCCCACCCTCCTCCTCTCTGTCTCTCTCTTCCCCTCCCGCAGCGGAGGCTCCATTGGAGCAAAAGATGGCCCGGGCACTGGGGATGGCTCCATGGCCTCTGCCTCAGGCACTAGAGTGGCTCTGGTGGCAACAGAGCAATGCCCCGGATGGGCAGAGCATCGCCCCCTGGTGGGCATGCTGGGTGGATCCCAGTCGGGTGCATGTGGGAGTCTGTCTGACTGCCTCCCCATTTCCAGGTTCGGAAGAATACAAAAAAAAAAAAAAAAAAAAAATAGAACATAAAGTAGCTCGTGAATAACTTTATATAGATTATGTGTTGAGACATTATTTTTGCTGTATTAGGTCTAATAAACTACTGTATTTTTCGTTCCATTAGACATACGGGCATTTTCTCCTCCATTTTTGGGGGTAAAAAGTGTGTCTTATGGAGCAAAAACTATGGTATTCTCAAATTTATTTCATCTTCTTTTAAAAAACTTTTCAGAGTGACTACTGGGACACTTTTTTTTTTTAATTCAGTGAGAGGAAGGGAGGCAGAGACAGACTCCCGAATGCACCCAGATCGGGATCCACCCAGCAAGCCCACTAGGAGGTGATGCTCTGCCCATCTAGGGCATTGCTCCATTGCTCAGCAATCAAGTACCTCTTAGCACCTGAGGCAGAGGCCATGGAGCCATCCTTAGCACCCAAGGCCAACTTGCTCCAATCGAGCCATGGCTGCAGGGGAGGTGGGGGAGAGAGAGAGAGAGAAGTGAAAATGAGAGGGGTAGAGAAGCAGATGGGCACTTGTCCTGTGTGCCCTGACCAGAAATCATACCCAGGACATGCACAGGCTGGACTGATGCTCTACAACTGAGCAACCAGCCTGGGCCATGGAACACTTTCAACTACATAGGTGACTCAGGTTGTATTTCCATTGAAATCCAATGATTTAGTGATTTTTTAAAAAGGCATATTGTCTACAAATAGTCTACTTTGTAAATTTAAATATATATGTTTAAAAAGGTAAAAAAATAAATTTCATGCTAAGACCCATCAAAAAGAGTTGGAGTAGCTACGTTAACATCAAGTAATTTAGACTTCAGAACAAAGAACAGAACTGGGGATAAACATATGTTTCATAAGGATGATGGGATCGTTCCTCAAGATGACATATTCCTCCCAAATGTGTGCACACCTAATATCAGAATATTCAAATTTACAAAGCAAAGCCAGTAGAACAATGAAAAAATTAGATAAAACCACAATTATAGACATTTAAGTACTGTTTTCAACAATTAATAGATGTGCACAAAGATTAGGAAGATGGTAGTGTTCCAGATGATAATGACAAACATCATCGCCAATTTAACCTGATCCACACTTCCAGAACATTCTCCCAGCCACCAACTCAGGACACACGTTCTTTTCAAGGGCACATGAAATAACCATCATTCTGTGGAGCATAAAACAGAGCTCAGTAGATTTAAAAGGAATGGAATCAATGTATATCTTGAGACCACAATGGAATTAAAACCAGAAACCAGTAATGAAAGAAGTCTGAAGGAAAATAAGCAAATGTCTGGAAATCAAACCACACATCCAAATAACCCACTGATCAAAGAAATCACAAGGGAAATTAGAAAGAAAAATACACGTCAGCTCCTACAGGGTTCAAGTAAATGGTGCTGCAGGAAAGACTACAGTGTTCTGTTTTTATTAGAAAGAAGGTCTTCCAAGATGGCTCAGTCCAGACAGTTGCAGGCAATTGGCAGGAGCTCCTTGCCACGCTGACCTCTTCACAGGCTACTTGAGTTTCCTCGTGACCTTATGGTTGGCATTCCCCAAAGGGAGTCAGTCATCCATGTTGTTTTTTGTTTTGTTTTTTTTAAGATTTTTATTCTTATTTTTTTAAGATTTTTTTAATTTATTCATTATAGAGAGGGGAGAGAGAGAGAGAGAGAGAGAGAGAGAGAGAGAGAGAAGGGGGGAGGAGCAGGAAGCATCAACTCTCATATGTGCCTTGACTAGGCAAGCCCAGGGTTTTGAACCGGCAACCTCCATCCATGTTGTTTTTAAGGTGACCTTGCCAAGAACAAGATCAAATTTAAGTCTGGAGGACAGGTGGACAGCTTCACTGATTCCCACTTAACAGCCTATGCTCTCAAGTGTGTGTGTGCCTTTGCAAAATTCAACATTATCACCTCAAATGTTGAGCATGAGAATGCATCAAATTTTACATTCTGTAGTGGGGTCAGAATTAACAAGGATGGGCAGTATCATCCAAGATAAACATAACTGTGAGCCAGCAATTCCACTCCTAAATATACACCAGACAGAAATGTTTATATATGTTACAAAAGACAAGGACCAGAATGATCATTGCAGCCAGTTTAGAAAGTATTCAAATGTCAGTTGACAGCAGAACAGATACATTGTGGTATTTCCACATATGGAAATAGTATGCATCAATGAGAAGGAACAATTTACAACCCTTGCAACAATGTAGATGAATCTTGCCCAAAAAGTTGAGCCAAAGCAAACTAATCTATTAAGTCAGCCTGGCTTTCACTGGAAAGACTGGAGAGGTGGGAAAGGAACATAATGGACTGGAAGGACCTTAGAGGACCTCTCAGCTGTTGGTAAATGCCCCATTTCTGGGGGAAAAGTCACACGTGTGTGTTCATTTGGTGAAATTCCAGTTCGTGCATTCTAGGTACACTTCCTAGCTGAATACTGCACTTGAATCAAAATGAATAAAGAACCCAGAAACCTCTGAATTAAGAAATATGATACAGCCTGACCAGGCGGTGGCGTAGTGGATAGCGGATTGGACTGGGATGCAGAGGACCCAGGTTCAAAACCCCAAAGTCGCTGGCTTGAGCACAGGCTCATATGGTTTGAGCAGGACTCACCAGCTTAGGCCCAAGAACACTGGCTTGAGCAAGGAGTTACTCGGTCTGCTGTAGCTCCCTGGTCAAGGCACATATGAGAAAGCAATCAATGAACAACTAAGGTGGCCCAACGAAGAACTGATGATTGATGCTTCTCATCTCTCTCCCTTCCTGTCTGTCCCTATCTGTCCCTCTGTCTCTGTCGCACACGCAAAAAAGAAATATGATAGAACCAGATATTTAAAAATTAATAAATGAGTTGGAACAAAGCCCAAGGAGTCTCCCCAAAGTAAAAAAATATACAGAAACCAAAAAAAGATTTTAAAAGAGGAGGAAAATTAGGGGTGTGTGAGAAAACCAAGCCCTTGGCTCCCATAGTAGGTCAACAAGCAAAACTGACAAATCAAGACACTGCTTTGCAAATTGGGAGATGGCATTGGACCTATCTACTCAAAAAGCCAGTCATGGAAGGAAGGGGGACACTATTGTTCTAGGTGAAGAGCTAAGAGGTGTAAAACCCTTTAAATACAACATGTGGGGCATCATAAAGTCTGGGTTTACCAACAGGAAAAGAAATTTCTGGGACAACTGGGGACATATAAAGGACTTGTTCATCCATCAAAGTCCCCCCAAGAATACAGCTCATGTCACCTGAGATTTGTAAGGGCCTTCCATGGAAGGACTAATCCAAAGGGCATGAACAGGGTTTCAGAACCAAGAAGGAAGCCATCTCTGCCCCTGGGGCCAGTGGAGCCAGAGCCCCAAAAGGTTGCTGTTGTGACAGGATGCAGCCCAGCAGGAAGGACACTGGCAAAGGAGGCTGCTATGCCCTCCTCTCTCTCCCAACACACCTGCAGCCTGGCTTCCCCCCGCCATACCCACTGGAGCCTGCAGTCAAGTGTACCTACGTGGGCCAACTGTGGAGAAGGAAGGGGGTGTGGGGGGAAAAGGCAGAGTGGCTCATTATCACAGTCAAAACAGGTGAATATAATCTGGTTTTGTGTCAAATCACATATGTCTTTGCTAAAAATGAAAGCAACTTAAAAGCAACTGCTAGAAAAGATGACTGTGGTCCCTCCCAGCTCCACTCTGCTCTCATCTCCTGATTCTTGCTCTGGGCACCACCTTGCACTATCAGGTATGTGTGAGCAAGAAGAAGGATCTGCCTTAGAGAACACCCCCACCCCAACCCGCAGCCCAACCCAGGGCTCCCTCCTAGCCAGCAACCAGATGGGATGATCAGAACGAAAGGGATGATCAGAACGAGACCTGTGTTTCAGACACGTGATCTGCTTGCCCACAAGGAGCACTACGAATGTTTGGTGAGAAAGCCCAACGTGAACACTGGAGCTTTTTATTTGTTTTTTTCCCAAATAAATGAACCAGTTCATTTTTAAAACTACACAAACTCAAAATGGATCATAAAGGGGTCAACAAGCTTTTCTGTAAAGGGCTAGAAATAGCTGAGACGCTGCAGGCCTCACAGTCCTCCCGCCAGTTACCCACCCACTCTGCTGTTGTAGCACAGAGCAGACACAAACCACATACATGAACAGGCAAGGCTGCACCCTGTAAAATTTTATTTATGGACACAGGAATTTGATTTGCATATGATTTTTCACATATCATGAAGTCTTATCTTTTTTTTTTTTTTTTTATAACCATTTAAAAATGTGAAAACCATCCTTAGCTCACAGGTCATCCAAAACCAGGCAGTGAACAGGATCTGGTCTGCAGGCCAGATCGTTGACCAGGCTTGAGGCATGATATCAACAATACCACACCTAAATTTCTTCTAAACCCAAGAATTTCAAAGCAAATTATTGATGAGAACACTCCCTGGACCCAATGCAGTGCAAACAAAATCAGGCATCTCCTTATAGGAGGATGGGCCACCCAGCACCCCCTCTGCTTGAGCACCCTCCCCCTTTGCTCTTGAACTAGTTTTGCCCCGGCCCCTAGTTTGGGGTCATGCCCCGTGGGAAGCAATCTTGAGCACATCACAAACAGCAGTTTCAGATCAATGCTCACAGTAAAACAAGGCACTTAGGAAAAATGTGAAGCATTCTGGCTTTTGATACATAGATTTGTTTCCAAGTACCCTGTGGAACTCCACAACAAAAAGCTGTTTTCTTCAAATCAAAAAGTGAACTGTTCAGTCACAAACAGTATACTTACCACAAATTAGTTCTTCACGGTGCTACTAAACATTTCCAGAAGCTGCAAAAAGCTCATCTTTATTGTTGATTAGAATTCAGCAGACACTCTGCTCTTTGTGACATGTGCACAAAACCGAAATCAAAATAATAAATACACATCACCGACCATGTCCCTGTAAAACTGTCTGGCCTGGCTCCTATGTCCTCACATCCAGAAACAAGTCATTCCTTTGCCAGCACATCCACCAAGCTCTCCATGTCTGCAGCTGAGCGGGAGCCCCTCACCATGAGGGGATGGAGCACGGGGCCAGGCTGAGGGAGGAACTGAGGCCTCAATTCTGCTTAGGCTTCAATGGCCCCGCGTGGCGAGCAGCTGCCACAGTGGACAGTGCAGTAAACCATCCAGGATGAAACACCAACAGAATCAAAATGAAAATACCCATCATGCCGGTATAAAAACCGTCCCTCTGGAGGAAAGTGCACCAGTATTGGTGGCATCACAGGAAGGACAGAAAAACCAGCAAGTGCTATGAACACAGGCTCCAGTGCCTCCAACATGAAGATGAAGTGCTCCCAGGCCCCACACGGCTTGCCTGTAGTGTCTCTGGTTAAGCTAACACACATCTGACTTCCCTGCCACCAGCAGAGTGCTCAAGACACCTTTGGCAGAGCCTCTGCTCAGCGACAGAATATTCTGGAGCCCAGGATACCATTCAGTTACTGGGACAGCCCCGGTATCCAGGGAGCTGTATGGATCTCACTGCCACCAAGCACGAGTAGGCAGCAATGCCCCTCTTTTCCTTAAAGGGAGCTGCCAGCAAGAAGGGATGATAAAATCTCTCCTTTCCGGGGCTAGGAGAGCCGCTGCTATGGCTAGGACGAGCAACTCCAGGACGCCTCCCCAGACCTGGCCTTCTTGGTCTGCCCATTGGGCCCTGGGGCCGGGTTCTTATGCCGCTTCTTCCGCTGCTGCTGCTGTAGCCGCTCCTCTTTCTTTTTCAGGTAAGTGGTCACATTGTCAAAGGTGGCCTTGTACAGACTACTGAAGCCACTGTCCTGGCCAGCAGAGCCTATGTGGGAGGAACAAGAGCAGGTGCCATGGGACAGTGACTTGGGATGCCACCTTCTGCAGCGGGACTTGGTGGGCCTGCAGGGCCCTCCTGCAACAGGGTATCAACGCAGTGACCACCCACAGTCCCCTGGTACCTTCTCCGAGGTGGCCCCAGGATGCCCACCCCCTGGTAGCCACACTGGCTGGACCTCAGACTCCTTTCTAACAGAACACAGAAGTCGGCCGTTCTTGAGAGTACCTCACCTGCTGGAAAACTCAACTCCACAGGGCCCGTCAGTGAAGCATAGGCCTGTGTCCCATACGTGTGACCTCCATCTGTCCTACACACATGGCGCCCAGCTCCCTGAGCTCTCCCACCCTTCTGTGATTTTCAAAGTAAACTCTCTTCCCCTCAGTGGCCCCATGGATTGTCCTCACACCTGACCCCTGGCCAGGAAACTACCGTTTAAGGGCACTAGCTGGGGACTTTTGAGTGGCTCCTACTCCATGTGGGGGCCATGCCAGGTACTGGCCCTGCCCTGGGGACTTCCAACACCCAGCCTTAAAGACATAAAGGCAGATGCTGCTCCAGCTCTGACCCCAGTTCACATGCAGCTCAACTGTCCTGACGCAGGGCCACACCTAACAGGGCCAAATGTACACCCCACACCCACCATATTCTCAGAGCTCCCTACTGTGCACTGTGTCCTACAATCTGCATCTGCCCATGGCCACGCCGGGTGTTACCCTGAAGCACAGACCACACACGCTCACCTTCCAGCATGGCCCAGTTCCTGCAAAGGAGAGCGCAGACCTTCGTCACCACAGCGTTCTCAGGAACAGACTGGGAGGCAGAAGAGGAACGTGCATCAGAAGGTGCTGTCAGCACAACGCTGGGCAGACCTGCGGGGCCCAGATGGCAGAGCCTGGGAGGGGACCCCGTAAACTTCTATGTGAGGACCAGGAAAGCCAAACCACCAAACACGGCAGCCATCACAGCTTGTCAGGATAGAAACACATGACAGGAGGGTGGCTGGTATTTCAGGCACTGGCTTATCACATGTGACTATCTATGAAGCCTGGCAGACCTGAAAGGTACCAGCTGGTGGCATTCTGTTCACTGCCACTTTACAGATAAAAATACCTGAAAGCACTCATTCAAGTGAGCATCTGTGAAGACTGTGACAGCCTACAGAGAGCCCTGGCATGCTTTATCCCAAGTTTCCAACTGCTAGACTGCCAGAAACTTCATGCCATCCTCCTGATGTTGTGTGAGGACTATAGACCCAGTGATCTAAGTCATATTGTTTATATTCAGGATGAGTTCTGCCTCCTGAAAATAATTCTATTTTCACCGGTCCCCAAGTGTAAAAAAGCTGAAACCACTGCTTTACTCAATTCTTCCCCGTGGCAGCCCTGCTTGGTGTGGGACAGGAAGGAGAGGACATTCCCACTGTATGGATGGGAGGAGACAACTCAGAGAAGGTTGGGGGCTTGCTCCGCCCACAGCCCACATGCCTCTTCCACACCAGGGTTCTTCTAACCAGCTGAAGGAAAACATTGTCGCAGGCGCTAGGTCATGCTAGGCTGCCAACATTAAGGACACATACCAAGTATCAGCTTCTCTCCTTAAAATGAAACCACAGCATGACCAGGACAGGCACAGAGAAAATGATTCTCCCAAAAGTCTACCACAGGCTTCACGACACTGGACAAGCTGGCCAAGTAGCCCAGCTCCCTTCTCGCAGGTAACAAGCCCTACAACTCCCCACTCAAGACACACCCTCTGGTGCCACCAAGGCATGATCAAGTGGAAAGATATGACAGCTGTGGCCCTACCCCCACCCAGGCATAGGGAACAGCAGGGGCGCAGCATGACTCACCTGCCACTGGCTATCCACTGGCCTGCAGAGGATGAGGGGGGCTTCCTGGCAGTCTTGTAGCACCCATAGCCCCTGACTCTCCTCAAAGGCAATGTCCCACACTCTGTGTTGGAAAGACAGTTGCTGTTTGTAAGCCAGCTGCTGTCTGGGGGCATCAAGCTGGAAGATGTAGACCACAGGAACACTGCCCACGAGACAAAGGAAAATCGTTACAGCCCCCGCAACCCAACACCGAGAGCAGCCCAGCTCCCAGCACAGGCCTGCCTGGGCAGAAGTGCCCCTGCCAACGTCTTGGCTGCAACCACACAAGACCCTGAGCTAGAAGTAAGGAACATCCAAGTCACTAAGTCCTGGGGTAGCTTGTTATGCAGCAAGGATGACCAACACAAGACACAAGGAAAAATGTAAAGAAGAGAGCTGACCCACCTGCAGGGCAGCAGACAGGACAGGACACTTCCTGGCCAGCACTTGTGCCCTCGCTAAACCTTCGTCCTTATTTCTAAGACAAGCTAAGATGCCCCCTCTAAGACTTGTCATGAGAAGTGAGGGGTTAGAGAGCACAGAGAAGATGCTCAGCAGGAAAGAGCTGATTGGCATGTGCTACCGAAGTCCATCTCATCAACCACTGGAGCTCAGGTAAGTCTACCGTGACCAACCCTCGGGAGGGACTGACAGAAATAGATTCGACAACAACCGACCCTTAGGTGAGATGTGACCACACACAAAAGACTGGTCAGAGGCCTTGCTGTGCATTAAGCTGGTGGATTTAAAGGGCACAGAGAAGAACGCCAGCACAGAGGAACCTGCACCCACACACCACAGCCGCCTGAGAAAGGGAGACCCCTGCAGGGAGCTGCAGCACCAACACATCACCTGAAACCTCCCGACTGAGGAGACAGACTATGGAGCCATTGGAACAATCTGTGTGTTCCCTCCCTTACAGGCTGGAGAGAACCAGTCGCAGTGAGCTCACCAGTCACACAGCAGCGCCACACAGCTGTCCCGGCTCCAGTAAGTTATCCTGGACGCAGCAAACCTCTGAAAGGAAAACAGCAGCTTAAGACACATCAGGAACATGACACTGGACCGTCCGTTCCCACTGAGAGTACACACTGCAAGACTGACAGTTTCCCACATGGTCCAGGGAAAGGAAGACAGTGCTAGAACTTTCTGCTGACTGCTGGAGTTTCACATGGCAAAATCCTCTCTGTGGCTATAGCCTTCCCTCCAGACTGTGGAATGGCTCCAAAGCCAACAGAATTGGTCAAAAAGCAAGGAGAGCAGGGACCAGAGAACACAAGTGGAAAAGAAGGAGACTGTTCAGTAGAGACACAGCAGGGGTGAACACTGGACATCAGACAACAGAAATGAAGAGGAAAGGGCCTGGCACTCACCCACCAAGCAGGGCAGCTGCCCCCAGAGGTAGGGCTGCCCCATGGCTCCTGCAGGCTGGGTGCATCAGGACAGGGTCCTCTCTGCCACCCACTCTCCTCACCCTTAGAAAGGACTCACATCAACCTCGCTGATGGAGCATCAAGTTAAGTGAGGGCACAAAGATGAGAAGTCATCAGAACAATCAGGCCTCTCTCTGTTACACCTTCCATAACTGCGGAAGCCTAAGCAGAGGTGCCCATTGGGCAGCCAGGGCAGCAGGGACCACTGACCTGGTGGCCCCTACAGGCGTTTGGCTGGGGGTCCCAGGGACCCTGGCCTGATTCGGGCCCAGCCTGCTTGCCCTGAGGCCCTGTGAGAGCAGCTGCCATGAATGGTCTCAGAGCAGACAATGGAAACAAGAAGCCAAGCCGAGGACCAGGCAGACAGGCCCCTTAGGTCACACCTGGTCGTCAGACAAAGAGGGAGAGCGAGTTCCTGAGGGCTGGAAAAGTGCCACATGGAGACCGGAGGGGAAAGTGCACAGCACCCCTAGGGACAGGCAGCTCTGCAGGGCTGAGTAGACATAATAGCAGACCTTTTCCCCCACCCCCACCAGGCCCAGGTGGGCCTCTAGGAAGCAGGCAGCTCTACCCACGTGTAACCAACCCAGACCCTGGCTGTACAGGACTAGCTCAGGAGCATCAAAGCTGGGTGCCCATGAACATGTAGACTCCTGGAGACCCCAGTAGGCAGCCCATACCTCCCCTCCCCCTGAAAATCTCCTTGGCAACTGAGGCCCAGATGACCTGACCTGGAGTGTAATGAGATTAATCCATGACAGACAACAAAGAATGCTGGGTGGGTGCTCAGCCTGCTACCGGGCTATCAAACCCACAGCAAAGCTCTCTGCCCCTGGCCTACTATTTTTCCATTTCCAAGTGGGTTAGTGGTTTTCCCATAAATTAGATGTTTGAATGCAAACATGGCAAGATAAAAACTATTTCCAACTTGCTTAACTAGCTGCTTTCAGAATCTGAAATACACAATTTCCCCAAAGCTGGAAGAATTCCAGCTGCACTAACAGCAAAGAAGTATTCCCAATGTGAAACATTTTTCCCCTCACAAGATCTGAGTGACTAGAGAGGTGCCCTGCCAGCCCCCACAAGCCAGAGACAAAGTTGGCTACCTTGTCACCCCCGGGGCCTGCTGGATCCTGCAGGTCTGTCAGGTGGCAGCAGTGCAGCTCTCGGCCATGTCTGTAGTCCCAGAGCCTCAGGGTACAGTCCTGCACATAAGGATGGGTCAACGCACTGCTCAGGAGCATGGCACCCTGCCCCCAACACCCAAGCTCTCACCAAGCTGTGAGGACTGTAACTCTGGGACAACCAGAGCGCCTTTCCCAACCAGCAGCTCTTTGCTTCAAAGAGCTCACACAAGTCATTAAGGAAAATGGATGACCCAACAAAGTAAAACAAGCAGAGGACACATGACAACCTGATGTCACATGCCAGGCTATATTCAGGCCAACTATGCACACACACATACACATGCACACACATGCATGTGCGCACATGGACACATAATAATCAGGCATTTACACAAGGAGAAGCACACCAAAGTACTGAGCATATCAGCAGTGACGGAATACAGGTCCCTCTAAGACACAGAAAGGGTTCCTCTGCCAAATATTTAAACGGAGATCACAATGTTATTATAGATGAAACAACAGCTCTTAGAACGGACCCCCTACACACCCACTTTAGCTCTACACACAGATGTATACACCCCCCCCCCACCCCCCCCAGTGTACAGACACAAGCAAGGAGCAAGGCCTAGCCAGCTCTACAATTCAGAAAACAAGCACCACCTAGTGGACAGACACCAGTAAAAAAGGAACACACTGATTTACAAACCACAACTGGGAACAAAAGACAAGCTCTTGGCCCCAAGCACGGCTCCTGCTCGGTCCCTACTGAAAGGAAATGAGAGGGGCACGTGGCCGAGTGACACACTTACCCCAGACGAGGATAACAGCAACTCAGGATGGTCAGGCACAACAAAGATGCGGCTCACGAACCTGCAGCATAAGAGAAGCAGAGTGAGCCAGGGTTCCAGTGCTGCTGTGACCTCCGCACAGCTCCTGAGACATCAGTGCCAATAAGAAAACCTCTCTGCATCTGCATGAATGAAGGAGATCCTGAAGGCTGCGCTGCAATAGGGCTAGAAACTGCACAAAGGCCAGTCCCCTCCTTTCCAGGGGCCTACTGGCTCATGCCAGCGCCTCCACCTGGGCACCAGCTTCCTAACTGAAAGGCCCATTCTGTTTTAAACCCTAGCTTCCTCCCTGGGAGGCCAGAGGGCGGGATAGTGCGGAGGGCAACTCACTCAGTGTGCCCCAGACAGAAGGACTCGATGTTGTGCGGCGCCAAGGCCCAGCTCACCCGGATCTTCTCGTCCCGGTCGGCGGTGAGGATGAAGTAGTCATCAGGACTCACGGCCTGCATACAAAGGGTGAGAAAGGGCAGACTCACTCACAGGACAGTCAGAGCCACTCCCTCCTCCTACCCTCAGTCCTCCTTGTCTCCAGTCCCCAGTCCGTGTCCATGCAGATGTCATCTCAACACAATCCTTACTGCCACCCTTGCCTTCCTGCCTCTAGCACCAGTCACCTTCCTCTAGTTCACATGTCCCCATGTCTAGCCAGTCACCAAGTCCTTACTTCTCCCATTATGCTTGTGTCCCTGTGGGAACCACCTCAACTCTACCATCTATGGCCATAGTTCAGCCCTCACTCGGCCTCTGGGTGCCTCCAGTAGGACAGCTCCTGGCTCCAGAGTAGGGAGGACACTCAGGTGATGCCCATGAAGAACAAAGGACAAACTCTGACCTCATGACTGCGCCTGCTCTTCCCACGCCCCTCCACCTCATCACTGTGACCTAGGCCAACCCTCACATCCAGAACCACCCTGCCCCTCCCTCCTCACTCACCCTGCAGTCAGCTTCACTTTCTTAGATTCCAATCCTCCCGCTCACAAGTCTGCAGAGGGCTGTCCCTGCTACAGGAGAACCCAAACCCACCCAAATGCTCAGGGCAGACCCTCTTGTGCCACCCCACCTGAGCTGATCACAGTGGAGGTAATAAGCACTTTGCTCACATACCACATCCAGCAGCATGGACAGGTGCCCAAGTTCAAGATTGCCACATCCATGAGGCTCCAGCACTGAAAAGGAGTAAACATCCCCAGACTTATCAGCCACCAAAACCTTCTCCTCAGAAGCTGTGAACGTCAGGGCCGTGCACCTCCTCACCACGATCCTAGGCCAGAGAGATGCCCAAGGTTGGCTTGCATAGGTTGACACAGGTTGGCACAAGATCCTGCAACAAACCTGTAAGCCATGCGTTCTGGAGGCAGCACCAGCCCCCCAACACGTGGAAGTCCAGATGTTAGCTTGGGAAGCTCAATTCCAGGTGTTATCTTATAATGGAAACTGAAGCCTAAAGGAATTATGTCCCTAACATACCACCTAAACAGGACCCTGTACTTCTCAGAAGCAGAGGGACCCAAATACAGAAAAGGCTAAGAGGAGGCCTCCTAGACAGGGTCTTGCAGGCCTCAGGTTGAACTTCCTCCTGGAATGGCAAGAGGAAGCACAATGCAGAAATGAGGAACAATTAGGCTCAGGGCAAGATTCATCAAAATTCTCCCAGCCCTACGATTTCACAATGGCTCGTGCACATTGTAACGGGCCAATTAAGCAGCTGTGATGGCCTAGCCACAGCACTCTGGAGGAGCAGCTAGTCCAAGGAGCGCACCCACCCGAGGGGAACCCAGTCCTCCCCTCCACCCTATCCCCTATACCAGTGGTCCCCAACTGTTTTTGGGCCACAGACCGGTTTAGTGTCAGAAAATATTTTCACAGACCGGTCTTTAGGGTGGCACAGATAAATGCACAAAATAAAATTATGCAACCAGCATAAAAACTGTGGTATTTTTAAATATAATTGTCAAACTTACGAGACAAGAGTCAAGAGTGAGTCTTAGACAGATGTAGCAGAGGGAATCTGGTCATTTTTAAAAAATAAAACATCGTTCAGACTTAAATATAAAGAAAACGGAAATAATGTAAGTTATTTATTGTTTCTCTGCGGACTGGTGCCAAATGGCCCACAGACGGTACCGGTCGGTGGCCCGGGGTTGTTTGGGACCAATGCCCTATACCATCCCCCACCCAGCTTCCACCCAGCTCTGTATCTCATCCCTTTGTTTTTTTGTTTTTTGTTTGTTTGTTTGTTTGTTTTTGTATTTTTCTGAAGCTGGAAACGGGGAGAGACAGACAGACTCCCGCATGCGCCCAACCGGGATCCCAGCATGCCCACCAGGGGGCAACGCTCTGCCCACCAGGGGGCGATGCTCTGCCCCTCCGGGGCGTCACTCTGTTGCAACCAGAGCCACTCCAGCGCCTGGGGCAGAGGCCAAGGAGCCATCCCCAGCTCCCAGCTCGCTGTGGGAGGGGAAGAGAGAGACAGAGAGGAAGGAGAGGGGGAGGGGTGGAGAAGCAGATGGGCACTTCTCCTGTGTGCCCTGGCCGGGAATCAAACCCGGGATTTCTGCACACCAGGCCGACACTCTACCACTGAGCCAACCGGCCAGGGCCTCATCCCTTTGTTTTATACCAGGATGCTTTCAGCTGCTCAAGCTAAACTGGGCCTGGCAATGTTTCCGGGATGCAGTCCAGCTCTGCAGAGTGGGTTTGGGTCTGGGGAGTCAGGTAGCAGAAGGGAGGGGAAGGGCAGGGCATAGGACAGGACAATTGGCAGGCCTCTGGGGTGCCCCAAGGAAAGGCACCCTGGGGAAGGCAAATGCCACTTGACAACAATCTTCGCCCTCTACAGTGTGTTGGCACTCTCTCCACCCTCCCTGAATGACTGGGTTCACAGCCCAATGCCCTCAGGCCCCAGGGCCTATCTGCTCAATCTGCCCAATCTGCCCCTCCCCTCTGTGAGTGAGCTGGATACCCCTGGTCCTGCAAGTGAGCCCTGAACCTCCCTCTCCCACACACACATGCACACGCACGCACTCACACGCACAGAACTGTGCCCCCACGCCCACCTGCAGAGAGCCACACTGTTCAACAAGACTGAGCATGAGTGGGTCTTGCTGGCCGCCAGGGGACACCAAGCTCCCCCACACCACATTCCAGCAGCAAGACTCTCCCATCTCTAGATCCCTGCAAGTAGAACAACCCAGATCGGATTTCCAGGAGCACCGCCTTCTCCACGGGCTTTTATTATTTTAACACAGGTACTTTATAAAATGATGTGATTTCGTGCCTAAGATTTCTCATTAGTAAATATACACATTAAAATAAAAAGCATCATATCAGCCCAGTGTCCTCATTTCTGGTTTTGAAAAACACCTCAGTTTTCTGCTTCAGTTCTGGGCCTGAAGCCTCCCTGACCTGCCCAACTCATAGGTTCTGTGCCTTTTTGTCACTCTAAGCTGTTACCCTGAAAAGAATAGTTGCTACCCACAATTTCCTTCTCAGCTTTTCTTCAAAAGCCTGCAAGGTGAAGTTTTAAAGTAGTGACAGTAACAAAGTGCCCGCCAGGGAGCTGTTAATTATCACAGTAGGACACTGTACTCCCTGATCTCATCCACCATCCCTCGCACACAGCATTAGGTCTAGTCCTGCCCAGGGCCTACCCATCATGTTGCAGAAACCAGACCTGCAGCAGTCATGATGACATGCCTTTGAAAAGTTTGCCAGCAACACAAGTGCCCAGGAAAAGGCTCACCCAGCTTCCGTGGCCCTAGACAGCTCTCAACCTACATGCTGTGCTACCACCAGGCCAAGGCCCTGGGAAAGTAACTGGTGCAGATGGACTCCACAACAAATGGGAAAACCTAAGCTTCCTAATATGTAATTAAACAGAAAGGGAACGACACAGTAGGAAAGCAAAGCTCATACCTGAGAAGCCAGCACACAAGACAGTGGTTCTTAAGGATAAAATCTGCTCTCTCACCCTCATTATTCAGTATATAGGACACCATTTCCTTCTATCAGGTGGAGTCATCAGATTTGATACCAGCCTGTACCATCCAGGGTAGGAAAGGGGCACCTTACTACTTAGGAGGCAGAGGGAGAGAGTACCTTGGGAAGGCAGTTTGGGATTCTCTATAGACTACAAATGTACCTATCTTTTTTTTTTTACAGCAACAGAGAGAGAGTCAGAGAGAGGGATAGATAGGGACAGACAGACAGGAATGGAGAGAGATGAGAAGCATCAATCATCAGTTCCTCGTTGCGACACCCTAGTTGTTCATTGATTGCTTTGTCCTATGTGCCTTGACCGCAGACCTTCAGCAGACCAAGTAACCCCTTGCTCGAGCCAGCGAAGCCAGGCTCAAGCTGGTGAGCTTTTTGCTTAAGCCAGATGAGCCCGCGCTCAAGCTGGCGACCTCGGGGTCTCAAACCTGGGTCCTCCGCATCCCAGTCCGATGCTCTATCCACTGCGCCACCACCTGGTCAGGCAAATGTACCTATCTTTTGACCTGGCAACTCATTTTTGGAACTTCTCCTACAGATAAATGAGATTTATTATGTTTGGGGACGTCAAGAGACACCAGGGACAGGGCACAGAGGGACAACCATGTGAAAAGGCAGCAAGAGGATAGCCATCTATAAGTCAAGGAGAAAGGCCTCTAGGCAAACTAGCTCTCCTGAAACGTTGATCTCGGAATCCCAGCTCCAAAACTGTATAAAAGAAGTTATCTGTTTCTTATGCTACAGTATTTGTCATAGAGGCCCAAGCAGACTGAGACAGCCACCTCCTGTCACTGTTGTCACTGGTTTCCTTCCCATACTCATATCCCTCCTTCCTTCCTACAGGTTGTGGAAGCAACTCAAAACCAAGGCCAAGTGCACAGATCCCTGTGGGAGATGCTCAGGGTCAGAGCCCACAGAGCGCCTTGTAGTAGCTACCCCAAATCCTGAAAACACTTAACATCTTCCATATTCTAAATATTTGCTAATGTTTAGGCTATTTTGGCAAAAAGATTCCACCTAATAGGCCTGCCAAGTTAAGGATGATGTGAATTCACAGCAGTCGGCCAAAAAAGCGATTCATTTTCAATTATATCCTGCATACACAGCAACATACTTTTAAGTTATTCTTCTCCTGGGAAACTCTCTGTGGGGAGAGAACTGGAGAGTAGAAGTGAAGTTTTACACTCCACTGTATAGCCTTCTGTTTAACTTGTCTTTTAAAGCTTTTTAAACCATGTACTGCCTAATCATAAGGCCTGACCTGTGGTGGTGCAGTGGGATAAAATGTCGATCTGGAACACTGAGGTCGCTGGTTCGAAACTCCTGGCTTGCCTAGTCAAGGCACATATGGGAGTTGATGCTTCCTCTCCTTCCCAGTCTCTCTTTTTATCTCTCTCTCTCTCCCTCTCTCCTCTCTAAAATGAATTAAAAGTTCAAAACCCTGGGCTTGCCTAGTCAAGGCACATATGACAGTTGATGCTTCCAGCTCCTCCCCCCTTCTCTCTCTCTCTGTCTCTCTCTCCTCTCTGTCTCTCTCTCTCCTCTCTAAAAATGAATAAAATAAAATAAAAAATTAAAATGAATTAAAAAAAATAAAAAAAGAACCCTCTCCAACTAAAAAACAAACAAGCATAAGATAAAAATGAAGTAATGTAACCAGACTTTATTTTTAATCTGAATGGAATACAGGACAGAATGGGTGGGTACTCCTTGCTTGTGATGTCAACTGGAATTCGGCTTTTTATCCTCTTAGGAAATAAAATAAAATAAATCAAATGAGCACGGCTGTCCCAACACAAAAGGAAATTCCTTAACCTTTGTAATTTAGTAGTTCAAACATTATAGCCTGCATGTTTTCTCTTATTATCTAAGGACAGTTAAAACATACACCTCAGAGAAGAGAGAATTAGAGGACAGGGTTGACTCTGCTCCATGTGGGTATTTCCATCAGTGTCACAGAACAATTAGAAAAATTCCAGCCTTCAGCCTCTTAAGGAAAGAGAACTCACACACAGGAGACTGTGAGAGCCCAAAGAAATTGACATCTGCCCAGTACCATGTGTGAGCATCCCCCTCCTCCTCTCCTAGCATATGACCATGGTAAGACAAGGAAGCTCTCGGGAAACAGGGCTTCACAAAACTGCAGCACTCCCTCCCTTTTCGGACATGACAGAGAGGTGTAGAGCAGGTAATAAGTAAGACCAAGGAACACTTACACGACTTGTGGCTAACAGGAACTGCTTTGGCCCTGTGACATCTATGCTCTTGCTGAGTTACTATGGTCCTCCCCCATCAGCACTGAGCTCCATCTGATCTCAAATACTTAGAAATAAGTGCTCTTTGCCTGACCTGTGGTGGCGCAGTGGATCAAGCATCAACCTGGAATGCTGAGGTCGCCGGTTCAAAACCCTGGGCTTGCCCGGTCAAGGCACATATGGGAGTTGATGCTTCCTGCTCCTCCCCCCTTCTCTTTCTATTTCTCTCTGTGTCTCTCTTCTCTAAAATGAATTAAAAAAATTAAAAAAAAGAAATAAGTGCTCTAACCCAAAAACCGCTGAGTTAAAATAGCGCAGATGCCTTAACTTACACAAAACCCTGACACTCTATGGGCATGCTAACCTTTATTTCTGCCACCACACGGCTGGAGAAATAGTTTGGAAAACAAGATGGCACAGTGACTGGGCCACCAACTCTGGAACCAGAGTGGTCAAGTACAGGGTCTGGCTCTGCCCTTCTAAGTGGACTGAGATCGGCATTGCTTTCTCCCACCTCCCTAATCTATCACCAATGAATTTCATGTAACCCTCTTATGTCTTCCCCTTTGATTCTGATCAAGTGGTGAAACTGCCATTTTCCAGAGTATTTTCTCGATCTGATGAGATTTTGCTTCCTAGCAATTGTCAATAGCTTGGCTCAAAAAAACTCATAAAAATTCTTTTTAAAAATTAATACAATAAATAAATAAAGTGATTGGGATCAGCTTCCAGACTCCTGGCCAGTAGATAAGGGTGGGGAAAATGCTCCCAGCCCCATCACAGGTCCTGGGCACACAAATGGCCCTATGTGTTAGTTGTGTATTGTAATTGTTACTGTCACTATATTATTGGCATGCAAGTGTAAGTTGTGTGTTCAACACTGTAATTATTCAACATTAGCGTTTCATACCTGACACTCAGACATTGCCATGGTTTTGTATGGAAAAGAATCAGACGCTTACTATCATCAGTTAAAGCAAAATAGCTTCCAGACTTGGAGAAGGTGGACGCTAGGATGATGTCACTCCCCTTCTCCACAGGCTGTCCGTCCTCCCTGCGAAAGAAAAGGAGAACGGTGAGGCATTACCTGAGTAAATAAGGCTGCGTTTCTACAGGCCAATCTCATTCATTTATAATGTGGGAAGAGATAGAAAAGGCTATAATGTTCATGTAGCCAAAATATCACACCTATTAAGGAGATATGTGGAGGTTCAAAGAGTTCTAATGTTTAAGGAGTAAAATCTAACTAAATAAGGGACAAATATACGGTGACAGAAAATGATTTGACTTTGGGTAACAGGCACACAACACAATCAACAGTTCAATTGCTATAGAAATGTTTACCTGAAACCTATGTACTCTTATTGATCGATATCACCTCATTAAATTTAATTTCTAAATTAAAAAAAAAATCTAACTAAACAAAAAAAATCTCTCAGTATACAAACCAAAATCCAAAGAACTGAGCTGGAAGGACCCTCAGTGACCATATGGCCCATTCTCTCATGGACATGAATTAATTCAAGACTAGAGGAAGGGATTAATTAAATCAATTAAAAAAAAAAAGGAGCCTGGATGGTTAGCTCAGTTGATTAAGAGCATCATCCCAAACAAGGTTACAGGTTCAATCCCGGTTCAGGGCACACACAGGAAGCAACCAAAGAATGCACAACTGAGTGGGTAAACAAATGGGTGCTTCCCTTCCCGCTCCCCTCTTTCTCCCTTCCTGTGTCTCTCTAAAAATTAAAAAAATTAAGCCCTGGCCAGATAGCTCAGTTGGCTGGAGTGTTGTTCCAGAGCACGGAGGTTGCCCGTTTGATTCCCCAGTCAGGGCACACAAAGGAGCAGCATGCTGTTCCTGTCTCTCTCTCTCCCTGCCTCTCTCAAAAAAAAAGAGACACAAAGACTAATTCTACTAAAGAAAGTCACCATATAAAATCACCACACTTTGCTTTTCTTTCCTTTCAATTAGCTAAAGTTAATTTCACACACTTTACACGATGCACTTAAAACCGATTGCTAGCCTGGCCTGTGGTGGCGCAGTGGACAGAACACTGACCTGGAACACTGAGGTCTCTGGTTCGAAACCCTAGGCTTGCCTGGTTAAAGCACAGGACAAGCAAGCAATAAACAACAAAAATGAAGCAACTCTGAGTTGATACTTCTTGCTCCCTGCCCCCGTTCTCTCTCTGTAAAATCAATAAATAAAATTTTAAAAATAAGTAAATAAAACCAATTGCTATTTCAAGGGGCCACTAAAATCATTACTGGCCTGACCAGGTGGTGGCGCAGTGGATAAAGCGTCAGACTGGGATATGGAAGGACCCAGGTTCGAGACCCCGAGGTCGCCAGCTTGAGCGCGTGTTCATCTGGTTTGAGCAAAAGCTCACCAGCTTGAACCCAAGGTTGCTGGCTTGAGCGAGGGGGTTACTCGGTCTGCTGAAGGCCCACGGTCAAGGCACATATGGGAGAGCAATCAATGAACAACTAAGGTGTCGCAACGAAAAACTTATGATTGATGCTTCTCATCTCTCTCCGTTCCTGTCTGTCTGTCCCTGTCTATCCTTCTCTCTGACTCTCTGTCTCCGTAAAAACCCTGGGCTTGCACAGTCAAGGCACACATGACAAGCAGTCAAGCAGTCAATGAACAACTAAAGTGAAACAACTGTGATTTGATACTTCTCATTCCTCACCTCCCCACACCGTAAAAATAATAAATAAAATCTTTTTAAAAAATTCATTACTGACAGTAATTAAAAGCACTTAGAAAAGTCTTAATATTATTTTTTTTTTTCATTTATTTTTTACAGAGTCAGAGAGAGGGATAGATAGGGACACAGACAGGAACGGAGAGAGATGAGAAGCATCAATCATCAGTTTTTCTTTGCGACACCTTAGCTGTTCATAGATTGCTTTCTCATATGTGCCTTGACAGTGGGCCTTCAGCAGACCGAGTAACCCCTTGCTCAAGCCAGCGACCTTGGGTCCAAGCTGGTGAGCTTTACTCAAACCAGATGAGCCCACACTCAAGCTGGCGACCTCGGGGTCTCAAACCTGGGTCCTCCACATCCCAGTCCGACGCTCTATCCACTGCACCACCGCCTGGTCAGGCAAGTCTTAATATTCTTAATGCCTAATTTAAGAATTAGTCCCATAGTTCTTTCCTGAGGTGGTACCTGGTTTTTCTATAGAGCAAGGTAAAGAGAAATGAATAATTCAGCAAAAAGACGACAATCTCCTTCTTAGGCTATTAGGCCCCGTTCCCCAAACCATGAATCAAGTCTTGAATGTACTTCCCCAATATCTCACCCTTTATTTTCTTGTGACTTCTTTTCTGCAATACAGCAATCATATATGAAGAGGCTGTCATCATCACTAAAGAAAAATGATAAAGATTTTAAAAGAAGCACTTTGTTAATAAAAATGCTCTTTTCTTTTATCTCCCTGGAAAAGAATATATTTGCATACTCATAAATTAAGGGTCTCAGCCACAACAGGACACCATCCAGGTATGCTACTTCACAAAATAGTGATGGAGCTTTATTTGCCTAATCTCTGTTTAGATTTGCCACACACAACTGGCATAGTTCTTTTTCTTTTTTGTATTTTTCTGAAGCTGGAAACGGGGAAGCAGTCAGACAGACTCCCGCATGCGCCCAACAGGGATCCACCCAGCATGCCCACCAGGGGGCGATGCTCTGCCCATCTGGGGCGTCGCTCTGTTGCGACCAGAGCCACTCTAGCGCCTGAGGCAGAGGCCATGGAGCCATCCTCAGCATCCAGGGCCAATTTTGCTCCAATGGAGCCTTGGCTGTGGGAGGGGAAGAGAGAGACAGAGAGGAAGGAGAGGGGTAGGGGTGGATAAGCAGATGGGTGCCTCTCCTGTGTGCCCTGGCCGGGAATCGAACCCGAACTTCCACACGCCCAGCCGACGCTCTACCACTGAGCCAACCGGCCAGGACCTTGCATAGTTCTGTACAAAAAATATTTAGTAAAGAGAGAACAAAAGCTCAACAGGAAGTAATATACTATTATTTCAGGCACTAGGATATCAATGCACAATGGTTATGTTAGGAGAAATTGTATTCTGGTATTTTCAGTGGGTTTTTTGAACCTAAATTTAAAATTCCTATTTCTTGTATAGAAAAATGTCTCTCTTACCCCAAAACAACTCCCATGGCTGCCAAGCACTGACCAATACAGGAGCCACCTATCTTCCTCATCGGACCCTAAGTTCTCTATGGCTTACTCTACCCACGCACCCCTAGTGCCTGGCATGGGGAAGGCATCTTGTACAAATTTAGAGCTTTTAAAGTGGCTGCACTTTAAACTCTTTTTGCATGGAGCACTATACCTATAGAAAAGAGTAGTAGTCATCCAAGTCAGAAACTGCTGGCCATTAGGGAAGCAAGTAGTGAATGATGTCTCCCTGTGGCAGTATATTAGATACTGGGAGCCTCTAAAAAAAACAATCAGGGATACATGAAATGTGTGAGTAAATTTTTTGTGAAATCTAAATTTAACACTCTGTTGGATTTCTGAAACCAAACGCTTTAACAGTGAGCACTGATAGTGCATTTGTTAGGCAGTAATCTGTTTCAAGTATGATCATCAAAACCCTGAAAAAAGAAACAACCACTGCCAATATCCATGAAGCTCCTGATTCCTGATTTAAAAATTCCGGGCGGTGTGTACACACTGGGAAACGATGAGGAAAGAGTGTTAAATTACGGAAAGCAAAAACAGAACTGTGTGAAGGGCCACCAGCGAGGTGAGTCATGCGGAGTCCAAGTACACCCTCGAGTAAGGAGTTGTCGCATAAGACCCTCGGAATCCTGAAAAGCAAGTAGGGCAGGGGTCGAAAGACGCAGAAGAGTATGAGGGAGCAGAAACCACCACCTTAAAGAGAAGCGAAAGAGAATGCGCCCGGAGATCACAGTCCGAACACGTTCCCGGATATTAAACCTCTCCAACCAGGCAGGCCAGGGCCTTCTATTTCCCCACGTTCGGGTCCGGCGGGCGTTTCCGGGACCCTGCATTGGCTCTAGCCTGGACCACATCGCTTCACAGAGCGAGGCCCCGCCTGGCCCCCGCGGAGACTTGCTAGCGAGGGGGCGGGGCCCTGGGCCGGCGACGGGGGCGCTACCCGGGCAGTTTTTGGGAGATGGGCTGAGAGAGCTGACGCTCCACGGAGCAGGCACTTGGCCGGGCCTATGAGACGTTGGAGGTCCAGAAAACAGTGGCGGGACTCCCGCGGAGCACCCCAGCTCGGGCGCAGCCCGGCGGCGCAGGGAAATCGGAGTCTCCAGGTCCCGACACGCGCCCGTAGTGGGCTTCCTCCTCTAAGTCCAGACCCCTCACCTGTTTTCAGTGGTGGTGGCCAGGAACCGGCTGCCTCCCCGTACCACCAGCGCCTGCCCACATAGCGCCAACCCAACAGAACTCGCCATGAGCCCGGCCGTCGCGCCAATACTCACTTGCGTCACCCGGCGCGGGAAAGTGATCTAACACGCAGACGCTACGAGGTGACGTAGTCCGGGTCTGCCGCCGAGGAAGCGCTAGCCGGGCCGTGCTAAAATAGCCTCTTTCGCCATCCAAGGTGTGTTTGATCTCTTTTGGCGACTCAGGGTCTGTCCCTAATCAAATCTGTCAAGATGGAATACATGCCACACGTGATAACGTTTGCTTAATATTGGTCCTTTCTCCAGTCTAAGGCTCGCTCTGGACCTTTCTTGCGCTGTAGCTAGGCCACTTGGACTGACTGGTACCTATTCAGTTCTCAGCAGGTAGTCCTTAAAAAACAAAAAACAAAAAAAAACAAAAACAAAACAGCCCTGGCTGGTTGGCTCAGTGGTAGAGCATCGGCCTGGCGTGCAGGAGTCCTTGGTTCGATTCCCGGCCAGGACACACAGGAGCGGCGCCCATCTGCTTCTCCACCCCTCCCCTCCTTCCTCTCTGTCTCTCTCTTCCCCTCCCGCAGCCAAGGCTCCATTGGAGCAAGGTTGGCCGGGCGCTGAGGATGGCTCTATGGCCTCTGCCTCAGGCGCTAGAGTGGCTCTGGTCGCAACAGAGCGATGCCCCAGATGGGCAGAGCATCGCCCCCTGGTGGGCATGCCGGGTGGATCCCGGTCGGGCGCATCCCGGTCGGGCGCATGCAGGAGTGTGTCTGACTGCCTCCCCTTTTACAACTTCAGAAAAATACAAAAAACAAAAAAAAAACAATGAGAAGCTTTGAGTTCAAATGCAGGTATAAGATGTGATGCGGGTGTGCGTGTCTGAGGTGGGTGTTGGGCAAACAAGTTTGTAATAAGTGTTTTTTAGGTTTGCTTGCTTCTATTGGGGCAGCGCCATATGTGTATAGCCAAAGGAAGGCTGCAGGTGCTTGTCCTCTGGGCGGCAGATTGCAATTTGCGGATTGCCTACCTCCTTGGGGAAGGGCGATTGTTTGCTAGAGAGGGAGGGAGAGAGAGAGAGAGAGTGCTGAGGGCCTTGGGAGCCCTGGGATTTTGGCCCAGCCTGTTTGGCTGGGACGCTGAAGCCAGTGGAGAGGGAGAGTACAGAGAATGAGTTAGGGCTTTGGGAGCCCTGAGTGAGAGGGAAGCAGTCTCCCCTGCCTGTTTGCTCGTCTGCTGTAAGAGACTTTAATAAACAGAATGGCCCACAATTTTCTGGCTCCCCAGTTCCTTTACCATCGCCCAAATCCAATGAGAACCTGCATGGCCATAGCAGCAGCCCCTGGCCTAAACCGTGGGCTAAATGCTAAGGTTGCCGGAAGTGAACACTTGTAACCTATGCATTTAGACAAGCCAGAGGCGCCCCGGGTGGTCATTTTCAACCCAAGATATGGCTCAATCAGTATTTGCTAAGTTAATAAATGGAACAAGTAATTGACTGTTCTTTTGCTCATAGAGTGGCTTCGCCATTCACCAGTTGCACAGATGACTTCTTGGGACTAGTGGCCCACATATTCCATACTCTTTTTTTTTATTTTTATTTTTTTTATTTTACAGAGACAGAGAGAGAGTCAGAGAGAGGGATAGATAGGGACAGACAGGCAGGAACAGAGAGATGAGAAGCATCAATTATTAGTTTTTTCGTTGCGACACCTTAGTTGTTCATTGATTGCTTTCTCATATGTGCCTTGACCGTGGGCCTTCAGCAGACCGAGCAACCCACTGCTTGAGCCAGCGACCTTGGGTCCAAGCTGGTGAGCTTTGCTCAAACCAGATGAGCCCACGCTCAAGCTGGAGACCTCAGGGTCTCGAACCTGGGTCCTTCCACATCCCAGTCCGATGCTCTACCCACTGCGCCACCGCCTGGTCAGGCTATTCCATACTCTTTGGGACATAAATCCCATCATTTCACTCCCCTGCTTAAATCATAAAGTGGTTTCTCATTGCTCTAAGGATAAAGACCAAACCGTAATTACACAGTATGGAACTACATGGGGTCTGGCCCAGACCTACTTTGCAGCCTCATTCCCTACCAGGACCGGTTCATAGTGTTCTAGCTGTGCCTGCCCTTCCAGTTTGTTGGCACAATGCTGTCGCTGGCTTGCTTCCCATACTCTCATCCCTCCTTCTCCCCATAGATTGTGGAAGCAACTCAAAACCAAAGCCAAGTGCAAAGGTCCCTGTGGAAGATGCTCAGGTTCAGAGAGATGACTACCTTAAGCTGACTGATTGTGCCCTGCTGTTGCTGGAGAGGATCTGGAAGTTCCAGATCCTGAGAAAGAGGGTGACGTGGGCTACTGAATTCTAGATCAGGCTCCCTAAGTGGCAGCTGTGGCTTATCAACTTCAATTTTGTTAGTCACCTGTAAAACAAGCACACTTCACAAAGACTAGCATAAACTTTTCCCTGGGACAACAAAGTTCATTTGATTTGAGCAAAGGATAATTCTACCACCATGTTTTGTTTCCTTTTCCCTATAAGGATGTTAATAGAATAAGCCTCTCAATGTTATTACTAAATGTTATTCTTGCTGTTAAAATGTAACAGTATTTTGTAGACCACCTGTAAACAGGATGAGCTTGACAGGCACGCAATCATAAATGTAGCCTACTGCAAAAAAGAAGTCAATGTATAATTAACCAAAAAAAGTATATAAACAATGGCTAAGCCTCCTTTCTGAAGAGACAGAATTTTGGATATGAACCTTGTCTCTTTTACCTTGGGGCAACCAAATCCTGTTCATGACTACAGCACTGCAGCAAAGGCCTTGAGTTTGTTTACAGGGACAAATGACTCCTTTCTCATTGTTACTCTAAGAGGGAAAGAAAGTTGTTGTCTTTGCCTCCCAGGGTGGATGGTGATAGGTTTCATTGCATTCGCTTGATCCCTTTTGGTAAGGTTGTGGGGGACCTATTTCTTTTGGGTTTTTTAAAATTTATGTATTTGTATTTATTGATTTTAGAATGAGGAAGGGAGAGACAGGAACATCAATCTGTTTCTTTCTGTCCCCTGACCGGGGATCAAACTGATAACCTCTGTGCTTTGGGAGGATACTCTAAACAACCGAGCTATCTGGCCAGGGCTCTGTTTATTTTGCCACCTGAATTACTCTCCAGGCGTTAGCCCGGTGAAGTTGGAAATGCAGGTACGTTCAACTTGGATGTAATACTTGAGGGCACTGGGTATGGCAGTAGCCAGGGCAGGGAGACATGATCAATAGGGGAGAAGGAAGCCAATTACTAAATATATCTACCCCACGATGCGGAACTTTGCTTAAAATCTGCATTGAAAGCTATAAACATTCAAGTAAAATAAACTTGCATTTCTGGCCTGACCAGGTGGTGGCGCAGTGGATAGAGCATTGGACTGGGATGCCCAGGACCCAGGTTCGAGACCCTGAGGTCACCAGCTTGAGCGCGGGCTCATCTGGTTTGAGCAAAAAGTTCACCAGCTTGGACCCAGGGTCGCTGGCTCAAGCAAGGGGTTACTCGGTCTGCTGAAGGCATTTAAGTTTCCAATAAGTTTTCACTATATTTAAGTTTTTAAAGGCTATTCTCATACTATTACATTCTCATACTCTTACATATGAGAAAGCAATCAATGAACAACTAAGGTGCCGCACTGCGGAACGAAAAACTAATGATTGATGCTTCTCATCTCTCCATTCCTGTCTGTCCCTGTCTATCCCTCTCTCTGACTCACTCTCTGTTTCTGTAAAAAAAAAAAAAAAAAAAAAAATTATAAAAAGATATTCTGCACATTTAAAAAAAAATCCAAAAACTTGCATTTCTGATCTGCCTGACTCCAGTGTTAGTGTTGTCACAGGCCAAAAATGCGTCCACGGTACAGCCTAAGGTTGTTCTATTTGAGAAGCAGTTAACGGATGACCCCAAAAGACTACGCCGATGGAACAATGGTGTCTGACCTGACACTGCAGGGTGGCGGCAGAGGGAGACCGGGAATGTGATCGGACAGAAGTTAACATGCAGAGGGGGCCTGAAGCCCCACCAAGCATTACAGGACTGTCGGCCAAGGTCAGAAAAGCTCCGGGCACGGTCTGAAGTGCGTGCAGCTGGAGAGAGGGCACCAGAAGACCTCAGGCCCACCCTCCGCACACAATAACAGGAAGCGTCCCTCTCAATGACCACGGTGGTGTCCCTGTGCCCAAGCCGCCGCGACACCCGAGGCGCAAGAAATACCAGCCTGTAACTAGCGACTGCTCCGGAAAACCGCCTCCAGATATTCCGCGGAGCCTGGAATGCGCAAGGTCACGCCTCCACCCCGCCCTATCCCCTTCTGTGATTGGTAAGGGTGCCTTCCGTCCTTGGTGCTTGCGCATTCGCTGCTTCCGGTCCGTCCCTGCCTGTGATTGGCGTTCTAGGTTAAAGAAGCGGAGGCGGCGGTACAGCAGTTATGTCAATAAGGAAGCGACCGCCTCCCGGCCCGCCCCTTGCCTGGCCTTCTTCGGAGTTACCGCAATGGCGGCCTTCTTTTTGCTCCGGCAAGGACGAGCCGGGTCTCTGAAGGTAAAAGAGAACCGGTGATGGGAAACGTCGTAAACCCGGGAAGAGGGGAGCGGCCCTAACGGGCACCTCAAGCCATCATGGCCAGATGCGGGCCCGGCTCCCCGGAAGAGGAGAGTGCACCTGGCTGGGGCAGGCAGCCAGGATGGGGGCCGGCGACTGGACCCCCGACCCCTACCGGCTCCCGAGGGACCTGAATCCCCTCAGGAGCTTGCGGTGTGCGGGGCCCCCAGGTGGCGTGCTTCGCCGGGCTCTGTCAAAACCGTTCAGGACTGCGTCTTCTAATTGAACAGGGAGAGAACTAGTGGGTACCTGGGGGACCCGATACCTTATTTCGCAGCTAAGAAGTCAGCTTACATTATTACCTCGTTTGTGAAAAGAAAGAAGGGCTTTCTTTAAGCTAAGTTCACTTCACTATATTTAAGTTTTTAAAGGCTACTATTACATAAGCAACAACTGTTAATCGCAAAATAAAGTGTAGAAGGGGAATCTGTTGTCAGAATCAACTGTTTTCTCCTTGAGACATAGTTGCAAACAAGTTTTTTTGCATTTGTATGTACATATACACACGTGCGTACAGTCATAATAAAAATACTGTCTCCCTCATATGTGCACTCTAGGTACCTCGGCTCTATGTGGGCCTTGGTAAATATATGCTGAGTGAATTAACAGTTTATAAGATGCTTGCCACTTATGTATTACAATTTGAAGCAATTATTAATCTGCATCGTTTTTTAAATGCTATTTTAAACAGTATTCTAATTTACTTTGTGAGAGTAGAGAAACATTTTACAAAGAAAGCCATATTACATTGTAGGTTAATAGTCAGTAGGTAATTGGAGACTGCAGAAAGGTAATGCACAGGAGAAAGTGGTTGGAAAAGTACCCAGATGTTCTTGAACCTGCATGTTTGTGTGTGTGTGTGTGTGTGTGTGTGTGTGAGAGAGAGAGAGAGACAGAGAGAGACAGAGAGAGACAGAGAGAGGGACACAGGAAGGGGGAGAGATGAGAAGCATCAATTCTTTGTTGCGACATCTTAGTTCAGCGGTTCTCAACCTGTGGGTTGCGACCCCGGCGGGGGGGTCAAACGACCAAAACACAGGGGTCGCCTAAAGCCATTGGAAATACATATTGGTTTTAGGGGACCCCTGTGTTTTGGTCGTTCGACCCCCGCCAGGGTCGCGACCCACAGGTTGAGAACCGCTGCCTTAGTTGTTCATTGATTGCTTTCTCATATGTGCCTTGACTGGGGGGGCTACAGCAGAGCAAGTGACCCCTTGCTCGAGCCAGCGACCTTGAGCTCAAGCTGGTGAGCCTTGCTCAAACCAGATGAGCCCGTGCTCAAAGCTGGTGACCTCAGGGTCTCGAACCTCGGGGTCCTCCGCCTCTCAGTCCGACACTCCATTCACTGTGCCACCGCCCTGGTCAGGTGAACCTGCATGTTCTTGAACTCAGGTGTTTTTTTCTTTATGTGTGTGGGATTTTTTTCCCCAAAATTTCCATAATATACATATATTATGAAAATTTTAATAATAGAAATATGCCATGTGAATGCAAACCATTGTTATGTAGTAATACATAATCTTCATATGTGATAGTAGCTGTTGTAAATGATATTACGCTAAACATTTTTTATTTTTCGATTACATTTTACTTTAAATATTATTTTGTATTGGTTTTAGGTATACAGCATAGTGCTTACACAATCATGTACTTTACAAAGTGTTCTGCTTGATATTTCCAGAACCCACTGGCACCATACATAGCTGTTACAATGTTATTGACTTTATTCCCTGTGCTGTACTTTACATCCCGTGACTGTTTCGTAACTACTAATTTGTACTTCTCAGTCCTTTCACCCAGTTCCCCAATCCTTCTCTCCTCTGGCAACTACCAGTCTGCTCTGTATTATTCCATTTCAATTTGTTGATTCGTTATCGATTCCTAAAATATGCTTATTTTCTATTCTTTTGTCAGACTGTGCTCCTAGAAGGACGAGTGTTTCAAGGACTGACTTCTACAGCTTCTCTGTCTGCAGAATCAGGAAAGAGTGACAAGGGACTGCCACCGAATTCCAAGAAGCAGAGTCCACCAAAAAGTAAGATTTTAATGATTGTCATAAGGGAAAAGAATGCAGATAAATCACTCAGCTTCCCAGGAAGCATCCAGATTATAATCAGACATAAGATCTGTAACAGATCTTAAATCAAACAATTCAGTACTATAACAGTATTTTTTTTTTTTTTTTGTATTTTTCTGAAGCTGTAAACAGGGAGAGACAGTCAGACAGACTCCCGCATGCGCCTGACCGGGATCCACCCGGCACGCCCACCAGGGGCGAAGCTCTGCCCACCAGGGGACGACGCTCCGCCCCTCCGGGGGCGTCGCTCTGCTGCCACCAGAGCCACTCTTAGCGCCTGGGGCAGAGGCCAAGGAGCCATCCCCAGCGCCCGGGCCATCTTTGCTCCAATGGAGCCTTGGCTACGGGACGGGAAGAGAGAGACAGAGAGGAAGGAGGGGGTGGGGGTGGAGAAGCAAATGGGCGCTTCTCCTATGTGCCCTGGCCGGGAATCGAACCCGGGTCCCCCGCACGCCAGGCCGATGCTCTACCCCTGAGCCAACCGGCCAGGGCCAATATAACAGTATTTTACTCAACATTTAGCCCTGAACTGATTCTGTCTGTATTTTCTAAATGCCAGACTCTGATGTATAGCAACGGAATGCAGAATATAAAGGCTCTGAGTGTTTGTTTGTTTGTTCATTCGTTCGTTTGTTCATTCATTCATTCATTCATTCATTCATGAGAGACAGACAGGGAGGGAGAGAGATGAGCAGTATCAATTCTTGGTTGTGGCACCTTAGTTGTGCATTGATTACTTTCTCATACGTGCCTTGACCAGGTAGCTCCAGCCAAGCCTGTGACCCCTTGCTGAAGCCAGCAACCATGGAGTCATGTCTATGATTTCATGCTCAAGTCAGTGACCAGTGACCCCTGCACTCAAGCCGGATGAACCCATGCTCAAGCCAGCGACCTCAGGGTTTCAAACTGGGTCCTCTGGGTTCCAGGCTGGTGCTCTATCCACTGTGCTGCCGCCTGGTCAGGCAAGGCTCTGGGTATATATAGCCCTAATACAGACCCTGTACTCCCATGAGGTGGCCATGGACCCCGCTTTAGTTTTCTTTCCCTGATTGTGACTTTTTCAGTGTTTTGAAACTCAGCTTTGCTCAGCCACAGTCTAAGATTGCAGGCGTTTTATTGTGACTGTGAAGAGAGACTGAAGAGCAGGCACCATTTTTCATTATAATTCATCTTGATGGAACATGATGTCTGCTTTGTTTCCAGCTCTTTCCACAGTCATTTTGACTCTTAGCACCAGTTTTTACTGTGCTTTTCCCCTGAATGCCAATGTAGCATATCCTCACTGAAGAAAAAGAGCAAATGCAGCAGAATATTTTAAATACTACTAGGAATTTTATATTCTATTCCCCACTAACTATTAATTGATTATAATCCAGGTCTGTTGCATTTGGTCTTAACTAATGAAACCTTAGTTAGCTCTTTTAAATATATGTATAGTATCTGTAGTCTCTCAGGGTGACATTGATTAATAAAATTATATTGGTTTCAAGTGCACAACTCTAATACATCATTTGTGGATTGTATTGTGTGTTCACAACCCCAAAACAAGTTTCCTGCCATCACCATTTATCCCCCTTTACCCCCCTTTACCCTCCCTTCACCCCCCTTTCCCTCTGGTAACCACCATACTGTTGTCTGTGTCTGAGTTTTGGCTGTGAGTGGGTGTGTGCATGTTTAGGATTTTGTTTGTTTGTTTGCTTGCTTAATCCCTTCACCTTTTTTACACAACCCACAACCCCCTCCTCTCTGACAGCTGTCAGACTATTCTCTGTCTGAGTCTGTTTCTATGTTGTTTGTTAGTTTTCTTGGCAAATATTTAATCTTCATGGGGGGGTAGAATATTAATTTCATTTTCTCTTATTTTCATGATAATATTATTTTCTCAGTTCAAAAGTGTTTAGGCCCTGGCCGGTTGGCTCAGTGGTAGAGCATCGGCCTGGTGTGCAGGAGTCCCGGGTTCGATTCCCTGCCAGGGCACACAGGAGAAGCGCCCATCTGCTTCTCCACCCTTTCCCCTCTCCTTTCTCTCTGTCTCTCTCTTCCCCTCCCGCAGCCAAGGCTCCACTGGAGCAAAGTTGGCCCGGGTGCTGAGGATGGCTCTGTGGCCTCTGCCTCGGGCGCTAGAATGGCTCTGGATGCAACGGAGCGACGCCCCAGATGGGCAGAGCATCACCCCCTGGTGGGCATGCCGGGTGGATCCCGGACAGGCGCATGTGGGAGTCTGTCTGACTGCCTCCCCGTTTCCAGCTTCGGAAAAATACAAAAAAAAAAAAAAGTGTTTAGATTCTTTTGTCCCTCCTTAGTCTGCACAAAAACATGAGTAGGTTATAGGATACTGGCACTCAGTTGAGAGTGCCAGCCTGCCAGCTGCCTTTCACACATTGTTGATCTCCTCTGAGGAGACACCTTCCCTGGTGGCGTCCTTGGCCCTGTCAACTGGAAGTTTGATGTTGACAGAAACATTATTGAATTGTCCAGTACCAGCTTCATTTTTAATTTTTCTTTTTACCTGCTTCATTTTTAAATCCAGTGTGTTCTCTCTCTTTCTCTCTCTTTCCTTTTTTTATCCATAAGTTTTTAAATGTCTTAAACAAAAAGAGGTTTATGTTTGTTTTTCGTGGACATAACCATAATACTATTACCACACTTAAAACATGTCTGTAAGAATGTCAGTTAAGTCTGACCAGGTGGTGGTACAGTAGATAGAGCATTGGCCTGAGACACTGAGGACCCAGGTTCAAAACTCTGAGGTTGCCTAGCCAGGCAGTGGCGCAATGGATGGAGCGTTGGACTGGGGTGCAGAGGGCCCAGGTTCGAAGCCCCCAGGTCGCCAGCTTGAGCATGGGTTCATCTGGTTTGAGCAAGGCTCACCAGCTTGGACCCAAGGTCTCTGGCTTGAGCAAGGGGTCACTTGGTCACTGTAGCCTGGTCTGCTGTAGCCCCCGGGTCAAGGCATGTGTGGGAACACAGTCTATGAGCGACTGGGGTGCCACAGGAAGGGGTAGGTGCTTCTCATCTCTCTCCCTTCCTGTCTGTATGTCCCTCTGTCTCTCTCTGTCTGTGTCACCAAAAAAAAAAAAAAAAAACCCGAGGTCACTGACTTGAACCTGGGCTCATCCGGCTTGCACATAGACTCACCAGTGAGGTCACTGGCTTGAGCGTAGCATCACAGACATGACCGCATGGTTGCTGGCTTGAGCCACGGATCACTGGCTCAGCTGCAACTCCCCAGTGAAGGCTCATATGAGAAAGCAATCAATGAGCAACTAAGGTGCCGCAAGTATGAGTTCATGCTTCTCATGTGTGTGTGTATCTCTCTTTCTCTCTCTGACTTGCTTGTTAATTTTTTTAAAAATATCATATCTGAATATGTGCCTGTCATTCTTTCATTATTTACTGATGAATGAGTAGTTGAGTTTTGGGGGCTTTTTGTTTTGTTTCTTTTTTTAGTGAGAGACAGGAAGGGATGTAGATGAGAAGCATAAACTTGTAGTTGCATCTCTTTAGTTGTTCATTGACTGGTTCTCATATGTGCCTGGATGGGGGAGCCAGTGACACGCTTACTCAAGACATTGACCTTGAGCTTCAGGTCATCGGCCTTTGGGCTCAAGCCCCCAACCATGGTATCATTTCAGCGATCCTACACTCAGGCTAGCGACCTCAGGATTTGAACCTGGGACCTCAGCATCCCAGTTCAATGGTCTATCCACTGTGCCACCGCTGGTCAGGCAAGTAGTTGAATTTTATTACTAATATTATATTTGACTGTTTGTTTGCTTGCTTATTTTGCTGTTTGGTCAGTAAGTAATGTCTTTATCTGAAAAATCTTCATAGAAAATTGTGGTTTGGTTTATTAGCTCTTAGCAGCCTGTTCCTGAGCACTGAAGAAGCTTTTCTTCTGAGCTACCCAATCTTTTGGGCAAGAGACATTTTGGGATGGTTCCCCCTCTTCTGTTTAACTTCTTTCTTAGGCTTCTTCTCATAAACTATATTCCCTCAAATAGCATCATGAGGCCCTGGCCGGTTGGCTCAGTGGTAGAGCATCGGCCTGGCATGCAGAAGTCCCGGGTTCGATTCCCGGCCAGGGCACACAGGAGAAGCACCCATCTGCTTCTCCACCCCTCCCCCTCTCCTTCCTCTCTGTCTCTCTCTTCCCCTCCTGCAGCCGAGGCTCCATTGGAGCAAAGATGGCCCGGGCGCTGGGGATGGCTCCTTAGCCTCTGCCCCAGGTGCTAGAGTGGCTCTGGTCGCGGCAGAGCAACGCCCCGGAGGGGCAGAGCATCACCCCCTGGTGGGCAGAGCATCGCCCCCTGGTGGGCGTGCTGGGTGGATCCCGGTCGGGCGCATGCGGGAGTCTGTCTGACTGTCTCTCCCCTTTTCTAGCTTCAGAAAAATACAAAAAAAAAAGAAAAAAAAATAGCATCATGAGCTGTCTTATATACCTCCATCCTGTCTGGAGTTATGCTGTTCTTTATGTACTGAGAGAATTGGTTCTTGTAAGCATCTTCATCTTCCATTAGGTAGGACATCTGCAGTGTTCTGACCCATGATGTGCTTCTGATGTACTTCTGCATTGAATTCCTTGCTTTCTGAATCAACCAGGAATTCACTTCGTACTGTGAGAGATAGACAAGCCCCAATCCGCAGCTCCCTTCAGGGCCCCAAAAACTTTTATTTTCAGTAGTAGTTCTTGCAAGCTTTGTATCCAGTTACAAGTGAAGGCACCAGGTTGACCATCACTGCTTTCCACATTTAGTTCTTCTCCAGCCACCTCCACTTGGCTTTCATAGATCTTGCCCAGGCCAAACCTGTTGAGAAGCGTGCGTGCTAGCAGCAGGCCAGTACCATGTGTGCGGCTTAATTTGTCAGACCAGCCTTCACACCATACTTTGGGAGTTCATGAGCATAAACCACATAAACTATCATATTTCACCCTGGCCTGTTGGTAGAGCATCAACCCAGTGTGTGGATGTCCTGGATTCGATTCCTGGTCAAGGCACACAGGAGAGGCACCCGTTTCTCTACCCCTCCCCCTCTCATTTTTCTCTCTTTCTCACTGTCTGTCTCCAGTCTCCTCCTGCAGCCATGGCTCAATTGGAGGGAGTTGGCCCCAGGCCCTGAGGATGACTTCATGGCCTATGCCTCAAGTGCTAAGAAGAGCTTGGTTGCTGAGCAACAGAGCAATGCCCCAAATGGGCAGAGCATCTCCCCCTAGTGGGCTTACTAGGTGGATCCCAGTCAGGGCACATGCAAGGGTCTGTCTCTGCCTCCCCTCCTCCCACTGAATTAAAGAAAAAGTTTCCTTCTCTACGAGCATATCTATTGGTTCAAAGAACGGTCATCGTGTACTTGGATATGTTGTGTTTATTTTTATCCTGGATTACCTGGCATTTCTAGGCCTAGTAATCACTTTACCATCTTGTCGTCTTCTAAGTTTCACTTGGTAGCTCTTAAAGTAGGCCTTATTTTTGACAACATTAGCAAGCCCCGTCCTATGGAAGAGAGACCTCATCTATTGCTCTGAAGCTGTATATCTGCAATCTTGCTTCATAGGTTTATGAAATTAGACTAGTGGATTTTAAAACATCCTGGTAGGGTCAAAGATGCCCCTTTTTAGAAACAGGCTTCTGTATATAAATGGAAATCAGGTACTTTGTCTTGTGACAGTTTGGGGGTACAGTTATGAGATGGGAACACTGAGCTGGGAGTTGTCCTTGGGTTCATAGCTTCTGCCTCAGGACACAGCAGGCCCTGTAGACCCCTGAGCCTCAGTCCCTTTGTGCCTGAGTGGGGTCAGCAAGCATGCTGGCTTTACTGGGTTGATGTAAGATGGGGCCAGCAGTGATCAGAGATGTGGTATGCGCGTGGGCACAGTTTTCAAGGCTGTACTGTCTTTAACACACATTACATTTGTATCTCAGAATTAAAAAATAGTAATCTCAGTATGGAGAAAAAGAAGGAGTGCTCCTAAATTAATGTGGGCAGGCGTCAGTGTTTCCCCAGAGTGTCAGTGATTGGTAAGGGTAAGACTTAAACAAGTACTTTTCGCCCACAGGTGGCACTTTGCCAGATTAAACCCCTGCCAGTGGAGGGTGTGTTTATTCTATTTGTCTTTCAAGGAAAGTCACTACCAAACTAAAACTCTGTCAAGCCTGACCTGTGGTGGCGCAGTGGATAAAGCGTCGACCTGGGAATGCTGAGGTCGCCGGTTCGAAATTCTGGGCTTGCCTGGTCAAGGCACACATGGGAGTTGATGCTTCCAGCTCCTCCCCCCTTCTCTCTCTCTGTCTCTCTCTCCTCTCTCTCCCTCTCTGTCTCTCTCTCCTCTCTAAGAATGAATAAATAAAATAAAAAAAAAATAAAACTCTGTCAAGTGTATGGCATTCCATCTCTAGACAAATGTAGAGATTTCATGAAAGCACACAGGCAAGGTCATACTTATTCAAAGTGAAAGCCATTGTTCCTCTAGTGACAGTGCTGTTTCAAGGGACGTCATTCTGTACTACTGAATGCAGATATGGTGTGGGTGCTGACGTGTAGGTACAGCAGTTACTTGTGGCATCTACCGGTCATAGCAGTAAGCTTCCTTCAGAGTCACAAAGAGGATCCTGGACTGATCCACAGCAGGTCAGAGTAACTCAATACAAAGCAGAATGCTACAGTTTAATAAATGACAAGTTGGTATATGATGAAATATCTGTCACTTTGATAAATTTAGGTTGTTTTATTAAAAATAATATTCCTCTTTATGCCATTTCCTAGATGTAGTGGACCCAAAGGAGAGGGGCAAGCTACTAACCACCCCAACAGCAGCTGAAGTGTCTAAAAACTTAACTTCATCCAGTTCTTACTCATCAGTGGTGAATCAAGGTGGGACAGGAGCTAGCCCTAACCCTGATGACAACGTGCTAGTCATAGATGAAAGGGTTTCAGAGCTTTTGTCAAGAAAGACTTTGATAGAGTTTCCTCAGAAAGTTCCATCTTCATTCAGAAAACAGGGCTCCAGTCCAGAAGTTCTTCAGAAAAAGAGAGTGACGGACGCTTCCTCTTCCTCCTCATCCAGCTCTTCTGATTCCGAGTCTGACGGGGAGGGAGGTGGCTCCGAAGCTGATTCTCCAGCAGTGAGCAGAGGAAAGGTTCCAAAACCAGAGGCCTCCCATGCCTTTGAAAATGGAGCCCCCAAAATTTCAGAATCTGCAAAAGAGAAGACGTGGTCACCACAGCCACATCTGGACCTCACTTCTGCAGTGAAGCCCCATCAGGCAAAGAAGAAAGGGACCTCCAGTAAGCCATTAAAGGAAAGAAAAGACCAGCCAAAAGCCACAGTACCCAAGTCACAGGGAAATGAAGAATTTATGAAGCAAAATGTAAAGGAAAAAAAACTTCAGGAAATATTTAAATCAACTAAAATAGATAAAGAAAGCCAAAAGCCATTTGAAGTAAAAAAAATTTCATCTGACCATACAAAGTCAGGATTATCTATACAACTGGGTGGTGGCCCAGTGCCCACTCCATTGACAGAAAAGACCACCACAGAAGGACAGCTGCCAGCAACTCCTCCTGAAAGAAAAGGAAGACATTTAGGAAAACAAGTACCAGAACCTGATGGGGAGGTGGCTTTTTCCCCGTTCAGAAAGGGAAATTTGGGGAAGCAAGTAATAGAAGAAATTTCAAAGGCTAAAGAAGAGAATTTGGAAGATCAGTTGCCAATAAAAAATTTGAAGCCAGTTCCTGTCTATAATAAAGGTGTTTTTGATGAAAAGATAGCAGTACTAAAGCTTGAGGCAAAGGGTGAAATCATTGAAGACTCAGCAACCCAAGTAGGAGACCAGGACGACACACAGGGTATACCTTGACTGTTAAGAATTCTTGTCCTTTGGGGGTGGTTAGACTGAAGAACTAGGATATAAAGAAGTACTACTACTAATCAGATTCTGTAGTAGAAATACAGCCTGTGACACTGTCTCAGATAAGTGGAGAAGTCTATCTGAATTGTGAATAATATACATCTTATATACAAAAATCCCTAAAACATTTTTAAAAAGACCTTCCTGCCTTTATTTTATTTTATTTTATTTATTTATTTTTTTTTTTTTTGAGAGAGAGGAACAGAGAGAGAGAGTGAGAAGCATCACTCGTAGTTGCTTTCACTTTAGTTAAACGTCGATTGCTTCTCATACGTGCCTTGACTGGGGCCAAGCCGGTGTCCCTTTGCTGAATCTAGTGACCTTGGGCTTTTCATGCCCAAGACCCCACGCTGAAGTGCCTGGACTCAGAACCAGCGACTTCAGGGTTTTGAGCTGATGACCTCAGCATTCCAGGTCGATGCTCTACCCATGGCACCACCACCAGTTAGGCTAAAACATTTTAAATTTATTTTACAATGAAAGAATAGGCCCTTGGCACTCTTGACTGTTCTTTAAGCAGTATAATTTTGAAACTGGCAGTTTAACTTACCAGTCTTCAGAGGTGAGCCAGTGTCCACTTTATGAAATTGCAGAACAACTCATTGAATGGAAAAGGGGAGCCCTGCTTAAATGAAGGGCAATAGTTACACTTGGTCTGATGGTCTTCAGGAGCATCTTTGTGCCTAAGGGAAAACCTGCATTTTAAGAATTCTAGTAGTGACTCGAAGGTAGTGATGGACTGCATAAATCTTTTCACTGGACATTTCCTTTTCTGCTTTACCTGAAAAACATCAGGCTGCTTTATTTTTCTTTTTTTTTTTTTTTTTATCTTTCTGAAGCTGGAAACGGGGAGAGACAGTCAGACAGACTCCCGCATGCGCCCGACCGGGATCCACCCGGCACGCCCACCAGGGGTGACGCTCTGCCCCTCCGGGGTGTCGCTTTGCCGCGACCAGAGCCACTCCAGCGCCTGGGGCAGAGGCCAAGGAGCCATCCCCAGCGCCCAGGCCATCTTTGCTCCAATGGAGCCTTGGCTGCGGGAGGGGAAGAGAGAGACAGAGAGGAAGGAGGGGGGGGGTGGAGAAGCAAATGGGCGCTTCTCCTATGTGCCCTGGCCGGGAATCGAACCCAGGTCCCCCGCACGCCAGGCCGACGCTCTACCGCTGAGCCAACCGGCCAGGGCCCTGCTTTATTTTTCTATAAAGAATTTTTGTGAATGGCCTTTTTGCTACCACAGATTATTTTGTTTTAATTTACAATTTCATTTTAGAGAGAGAGGGAAGCATTCATTTGTTGTTTCACTTAATTGTGCATCTGTTGGTCTCATATGGGCCCTAACCATGGATCTAACCCACAACCTTGGTGTTTGGGGCTGACTCTTTAACTGACTGAGCTAACTGGCCAGGGCCACTACCACAGATTTTTATTTTTTATTTTTTATTTTATTTTATTTTATTTTTTGTATTTTTCTGAAGTTGGAAATGGGGAGGCAGTCAGACAGACTCCCGCATGCGCCCGACCGGGATCCACCTAGCATGCCCACCAGGGGGCGATGCTCTGTTGCAACCAGAGCCATTCTAGTGCCTGAGGCAGAGGCGATAGAGCCATCCTCAGCACCCGGGTCAGCTTTGCTCCAATGGAGGCTTGGCTGCGGGAGGGGAAGAGAGAGACAGAAAGGAAGGAGAGGGGGAGGGGTGGAGAAGCAGATAGGTGCTTCTGTGTGCCCTGGCAGGGAATCGAACCCGGGACTCCTGCACACCAGGCCGACGCTCTACCACTGAGCCAACCAGCCAGGGCCTACCACAGATTTTTAAGGGGAAACTGGATTTCTATAATCTTACCATTTTCTTGTGCATTGAACTTTATAAAATACAGTGTGCTTTAGGTAGGTTATGGTAAGACAGTAAAGGAGGTTTCCAATTTTAGGATCTGTGTTTCTTCAACATACTATTCTGTATCTTTGAAATGCATTACTAACAAACCCAATTCCTTCCTGACTGCTCTTTGTTCTTTTTAAAGTCTTTCTTTTGCCTAATTTGTTGCCTGGTCATTATTGTTATGTTGATATAATTTACATGTATTCTTTCCTTTTTCTCTATTTGTCATTAACATGCAAAGTGCCAGCACTTACCAGACTGCTCAAGACCTCAAGAACTGCATTGCCTGCCACTCTTATTTCAGTCATTCTGTAAATTGGAGAGGAATACCAAAACCTTCAGGAGGAAAACAGAAATTGGGGTTTTCAGATTGCAAATCTTTTTTGAAAAATCCTTGTAATTTTTCATGGACAAGTGAATTTTCCAATATTCTCTTTGCCCTTTGGAGGAGAATAATACTGGCCAGGACTGCAGGGAGCTCTGTCTGTGCAGTGGACTAAATGTCACCATATCCACTTGGCTCCATGCCTTCCAGGGGATCAGTTTTTGATAAGTTTTCTATACCCACACTTACCTCACTTTGAAGATGCCCCTACACCACATGGAAGATACTCTCCTCATGCAGATGGAAAGATGTCAGCTTTTTAAATAACATCATTTTTGTTTCATGCAACTAAAAAAAAATGAAGCTGTTGGTATGAATTCAAATAGTGAGAAAATGTATTTAAGTTATATTTTGTGCAGCCTGACTAGAATTGGAGAGAGCCACAGTGACCAAGTTTGGGATCAGTAAGAGCTTAACCCAGACCTTTGCCAACACCCTGCAAGCTCTGTCCCGCCGCCATTTTATCTTGCGCTCCATGTTGCTAGAGAGCAATATTTCTTTTGCTCTAACCTCACACTTTTAACTTTAAGATTACCAAATGTCTAAGTGTGTGGGTTTTAACTTTTTTCCACTTAAGGAAGCTAAATTAGTATTTTTTAGTCTGAATCTAAAGTATCAGCAACTTCTTCAAAAAAAAGTCAAAACGAAACCTACACATCCTGTTTCCATACCCTTTAACTGTGTAGTTATTAAAACAGTTGGAATTTATCTAATTCTCTTGTATTCAGAGGCTCAGTCTCTGCTTTTGAAGTTTTCTTCTCTAAATGTTTATTTGTCACAGACACATTTCTAATAGATCTCATTTTCTTCCCTGCATCTTTAGGTGACCTCAAAGTCCTCCATAATTGTTTTAGGCATTTTCAAAGTTCTGGGAAGTCCAGGATCTAGAAATACATAAAGATGTTAAGACACATCATATTGAATAATAACTATTCCATTTCCCTAGTTGTTAAGGCCGTATGTTTTAGAATACATTTTCAGCTAATCTCTTGATTTTGGTTTTGAAGACACTTGCTTTCATTGGCTTTTTTGGTGAGAGACTTCATAACAGGGTTATTAAGAAGCTCCTTATCCAATGTGTTCACTGAGTGTGTTTCCCCCACAGAGCCCGCGCAAGCTGCCCCTCCTCCCGAGCCATTTGACAACACCACCTACAAGAATCTCCAGCATCATGACTATACCACGTACACCTTCTTAGACCTGAACCTGGACCTCTCGAAATTAAGGTTGCCCCAGCCCTCTTCCGGACGAGAATCACCTCGCCACTGAGAGCTGTTTTGTAATTCCGGTTATGTTGTCTGCTGTATTGCCTGTAAAATAAAATCTGCTCAAGTCATGAGGCCTGGCGTTTGTAATTGGTTTTCCTTTTATACCTTCACAGTGACTGGTGAATTAGCACGACTGCTGACCATTTACTCAGCATGTGTTTTGGAACATCTGTATACAAGAAATTTTTCTTTAGAGCTATGGCTGCCTGGACACATCCATAAAACTAGACAAATGTGGGTGCTTTCTAGTATTGTGGGTTTATATATATATATATATATATATATATATATTTTTTTTTTTTTTTTTTTTTTGTGTGTGTGTGTGTGTGTATTTTTCTGAAGCTGGAAATGGGGAGAGACAGACAGACTCCCGCATGTGCCTGACCGGGATCCACCCGGCACGCCCACCAGGGGGCGACGCTCTGCCGCGACCAGAGCCACTAGCGCCTGGGGTAGAGGCCAAGGAGCCGTCCCCAGCCCCCGTGCCATCTTTGCTCCAATGGAGCCTCGGCTGCAGGAGGGGAAGAGAGACAGAGAGGAAGGAGAGGGGGAGGGGTGGAGAGGCAGATGGGCGCCTCTCCTGTGTGCCCTGGCCGAGAATCGAACCCAGGACTTCTGCACGCCAGGCTGACGCTCTACCACTGAGCCAACCGGCCAGGGCTGTGGGTGTATATTGAGTCCCTTGTCAGCTAGGTATTGACAGGAGGAATGGTTCCAGCCTCTTAATTTTATAGACCTAGTTCTTAATAAATTAAGAGTTTGCAAATTTTAACTACTGCACTGCAAAGAAATATCAAATTAAAGCATTTTATTTATTATTATAAAAGGAACAGAATTGTTCACTTGGATTAGGTATTTGCTGTCAACTCAGAAGCTTTTGGTGGTAGGATTAAGGAGAGGTTTCCAAGTGGCCACAGCCTACTCTGCTGAATTAGCTACACTGGCCAAATACTTCACATTACTCAAAATGTTGCATGCGTGGGGGGTGAGTCATGCTGTGTCTGCCCCAAGCACCCTGCAGGAATGAAATAAGCAGACTGCTCTGAGAAAGGAACAAATCTAAATAAAAGTGCTGCTGATTCAGAGCTGAGATTAAAAAACAAAGAAAAAAAAAACAGTATCCATCCCTTTGGGCAACACTTCATGGCCTGAGGTGGCAAGTTGTCTGCACATATGTGACAGTTTCATGTTTGGCCTTGTTCACATGCTTGTTTATGGGCCTCGCTTCATTTCATCTGAATTCTAGTCATTGGTCTCCAGTCAATTTACAGCAAACAATACAGTGGATTTGTAATTTATGATTCACATTCCTGTAACCCTACATTTCTTAAAAATTAATCCAAGTAAGAATACCAAAATTGAAAACAGTTTTGGAAAGTAGTACTGGGATTGTGTCAGATTTTCTTACCACCCAAGAGGCTTAGCAACTCAGCAAGTCTTCAAAGCACATTTTTTTTATTATCAAAGTACTAAAACCACATTACCAAAGAGAAAGTGGAAAATAGTAAGATTACCTAAAATCCACAGTTCCAACCCAGCCACTGTTAACATTTTACATCTTTCCTCAGTGGTGGTGGTCTTAGATGTAATCATATAATGTACATAGAGTTCTCTATCCAAGTCTTTTTTCCATCTAACAGCCTGCTTGTCTAACTGGCCCACACACAGCCCTTGTAATGTGTGGGGGTGCACTGGGTGGCAGGGGAAGTAGAATATGAAGCTACTTACTGAGTGTGTTTCCCTTAACTGTTCATGCCACAGACTTGAAAGCCTTTTTACATAAAAATGAGTATGAAGATATTTTAATTTCCAGGAAGTTTTCCCTTGGAACCTGTCCTGTGGGTTTGTCAGTCTCCTTGGGACTTTGGTCCCCTCTCTGCCACTGACAAGGCTTGAAAAGCAACAATAGGCAGCATCAGGCGGATCTGCATTTTAGACCCATTGTCACTAATGACTCCTTCATGTCCCATCTGGTGGCAGCGCAATCATTGCCCACTGAGCGCAGTTTAGAATCTGTTTTGTCCCATGTTCTCTTTTGAGGAGTGCTGCCAGAAACAGCAGGTGTAAATATAACATGTTTGATATTGTCCCAACATAGATTTCCAGCCTGACCAGGTGGTGGCGCAGTGGATAGAGCGTCAGACTGGGATGCAAAAGACCTAGGTTCAAGACCCCGAGGTCTTGAGCACGGGCCAAGGTCACTGGCTTGAGCAAAGGGTCATTCAGTCTGCTGTAGCACCCCAACCCCCATCAAGGCACATATGAAAAAGCAATCAACAAACAACTAGGGTTTTGCAGGGAAGAACTGATGTTTCTCATCTCTCTCCCTTCCTGTCTTTCCCTCTCTCTGACTCTCTCTGTCACAAAATAAATAAATAAAAATTTTTTAAAAAAAGGTGGATTTCCAGAAACAGATCTATCTGAAGGATCACATGTGATTTGTGAACATTTAATTTGCTTTTGTTTCTGCAAGATTTTTTTTTTTTTTTTCTGAAGCTGGAAACGGGGAGAGACAGTCAGACATACTCCCGCATGCGCCCGACCGGGATCCACCCTGCACGCCCACCAGGGGCGCCGCTCTGCCCACCAGGGGGCGATGCTCTGTTGCGACCAGAGCCACTCCAGCGCCTGGGGCAGAGGCCAAGGAGCCAAACCCAGCACCCAGGCCATCTTTGCTCCAATGGAGCCTCGCTGCGGGAGGGGAAGAGAGAGACAGAGAGGAAGGAGAGGGGGAGGGGTGGAGAAGCAGATGGGCGCTTCTCCTGTGTGCCCTGGCCGGGAATCGAACCCAGGACTTCTGCACGCCAGGCCGACGCTGTACCACTGAGCCAACCGGCCAGGGCCTCTGCAAGATTATTTTTAAACCATTTTGATAGATGTAAGTTAAATAAGGTAGACAATTATTTTTGTTTATCTTTTTCCTGTCACCTGCACTGTGGCATCTCCCCTAGATGTTTTTTCTCTTATACCTGTCAAGACCCTGTGGACTGGAGGAGATGATGTGTAAATCACAAGTCCATTCCTTCCTTATTATGGATTCTTGCCCTGATATTTACTGGCAGCTGGCTAATAACTAAAAAAATCAGCAGATGATTTGGCGGGGGTGGGGGAGGATCTGATTCTGCTTTTCAGCATGTGCTTTGTATTTTAATAGTTCCTGTTCTCCTGCCTGTCTCTAGTATTCAGAACCTGGAATATGCTCAGCGGCTTGTCACCCAGTGCTGTCTGACCTGGTCCCATGCCTGGCCCAAGGAAGCAATTTGAGGTCTATGAAATGAGCTCACCAACAGCCACAGACTTGAAAGCCTTTTTACATAAAAATGAGTATGAAGATATTTTAATTTCCAGGAACTTTTCCCTTGGAACCTGTCCTGTGGGATTGTCAGTCTCCTTGGGACTTTGGTCCCCTCTCTGCCACTGACAAGGCTTGAAAAGCGACAATAGGCAGCAGAACTGCCTGCACCCTGCCGGAGGACACGAGAGATACACATGCCACAGAATCAATCTGTCCTATGAAAGCAGGGAGTGGCAACCGTTTTCTATAAGGGGCCAGATAGTAAATATTTTAGGCTTTGCCACACATATATAGTCAGTGTTGCACAAACTTCCTTTTAAATGCTTTAAAAAGCCCTGGCCAGTTGGCTCAGCGGTAGAGCGTCGGCCTAGCATGCGGAGGACCCAGGTTCGATTCCCGGCCAGGGCACACAGGAGAAGTGCCCATTTGCTTCTCCACCCCTCCGCCACGCTTTCCTCTCTGTCTCTCTCTTCCCCTCCCGCAGCCAAGGCTCCATTGGAGCAAAGTTGACCCGGGCGCTGGGGATGGCTCTGTGGCCTCTGCCTCAGGCGCTAGAGTGGCTCTGGTCGCAACATGGCGACGCCCAGGATGGGCAGAGCATCGCCCCCTGGTGGGCAGAGCGTCGCCCGGGCGCATGCGGGAGTCTGTCTGACTGTCTCTCCCTGTTTCCAGCTTCAGAAAAATGAAAAAAAAAATAAAAAAATAAAAAAATAAAAAAAAAATAAATGCTTTAAAAATACTATAATCATTCTTAGCTTGTGGGCCTTACACAGAAACAGAGAGCAGGGTTTCTCTAAGGGACCAAAGTTTGTTGACCTTGTGGACACCAGGATTAAAGGGCTCACCGTAGATCACTGAATTGAATAAAAGGGCTGGCCAGAGAGAAGACTAAGACTAAATAAGTGGTGTGTTCTAGGTGCCCAGTTCCTCAGGTTCTATCTCTTCCTCTCCCTGACCTTCAGTTCCTTTTCCTTCCTCCTGCCATAATTCTAGAAGGGGTCTGAAACAACACCAGGATATAAACAACCAACAGCTAAAGTGCTGTTTGTTCCAGAATAATTTTCACTCTTACGGCCCTGTAATAAGATCACTGTAAATGCCTCCTAAATGCCAGGCCTAGGCTGGGACCGTGGGTTCAGAACAATGATGACAGTCTCCGGAGGAAGGATGAGAGACAGGCGAAAAGCACCTGAAGGTAACATGCCGCATTTAATGACAGCAGGGTGATAACAGAAGTGAGATGTTTGGGGAAGAGGTGAACATGGGTGTTCATCAGAGAAGGCTGTGCAGGACATGGTGTCTCACAGGAACATTGAAAGGTAGAACATTGTGGAGGGAACCTGGAGGGTCTTCAAGGCATCAAGATGAGTATATGCAAAGGCCTGGAAGTTGAGACAGCAGTTGGTTTTCAGGAAAATCAGCCCTTTGGCATCACTTGAAGCTATGCTTGAAAGGAGACACACATAAACTGAATGAGTAACGAGGGCTGAGTCATGAAGCTTGGGCTCTGCGTTAGTCAGCCTCAGCTTCCCTATCACAATGCCACAGTGAATGGCTTAACCCAGTGGTCCTCAACCTTTTTGAGCCACGGATCGGATTAATGTCAGAAAATATTTTCACGGACCGGCCTTTAGGGTGGGACAAATAAATGTATCACGTGACCGAGACAAGCGTCAAGAGTGAGTCTTAGACGAATGTAACAGAGGGAATCTGGTCATTTAAAAAAAATAAAACATCGTTCAGACTTAAATATAAATAAAACAGAAATAATGTAAGTTATTTATTCTTTCTCTGTGGACCAGTACCAAATGGCCCACGGACCGGTACCGGTCTGCAGCCCGGGGGTTGGGGACCACTGGCTTAACCGACACATTTATCATCTCACATGTTTAGAACTAAAGGGGCTGGTGGAAGAGGAGATAAAAGAATGGTAACTCGCCTGACCAGGCGATGGCACAGTGGATAGAGCATTGGACTGGGATGCAGAGGACCCAGGTTTGAGACCCCGAGGTTGCCAGCTTGAGCACGGGTTCATCTGGTTTGAGCAAAGCTCACCAGCTTGGACCCAAGGTCGCTGGCTTGAGCAAGGGGTTACTCGGTCTGCTGAAGGCCCATCATCAAGGCATATATGAGAAAGCAATCAATGAACAACTAAGGTGTCGCAATGAAAAACTGATGATTGAAGCTTCTCATCTCTCTCCGTTCCTGTCTGTCTGTCCCTTTCTATCCCTCTCTCTGACTCTCTCTGTCTCTGTAAATAAATAAATAAATAAATAAATAAATAAATAAATAAATAAATAAATAAAATTTAAAATAAGTAAATAAATAAAAGAATGATAACACATTGATGAGGTTTAAGACGGGAAGACCTGGAAGTTCATGATTTCACTCTAACTTTTCAAGAGCTGAAGAACTTTCATAATAAAATGAATTTTTAAAATCCTACTGGTAATACGGAAAATAAAATTGGAAAGGATGAAACTTGAGAGAAGAGAGATAAAACAGGTCACTTTGCAATTCCTCCAGGCAGAGTGACGACATGTTGTGCTCAAATGTGACTCCTCGGCTGGGTGGCCAGGTAACTTGGAGGTTTGGTAGACATGGCTAAACTGTCATCCTGGAAAGTTGGTCCAGTTTATAATCTTTCCAACAGTTTATGGATGCACCAGTCCACTTACACCCTTGCCAGCAGCAGGTGTCACAGTCTCTGATATTTGCTAATGTGATAAATAACTTTTATCTCAAGTATGGGTGAGTTTATATTTCCTTCAGGCTCAGAGGCATAGAAAGCGAGCTATTCATATATGAAAAACCATCAGCTAACATCATATTAAATGGCACAAAACTGAAGGCTTTTCCCCTTAAATCAGGAACAAGACAGGGTTGTCTACTCTCTCCACTCTTATTTAATGTGGTGCTAGAGGTTCTAGCCAGAGCAATCAGACAAGACAAAGAAATAAAAGGCATCCATATCGGAAAAGAAGAAGTAAAGGTATCACTTTTTGCAGATGATATGATCCTATACATCGAAAACCCCAAGGATCCACAAAAAGACTTCTAGAAACAATAAGCCAATACAGTAAGGTCACAGGATACAAAATTAACATACAGAAGTCCATAGCCTTTCTATATGCCAACAATGAAACATTTGAGAACGAACTCAAAAAAATAATCCCCTTCACGATTGCAACAAAAAAAATAAAATACCTAGGAATAAACATAACAAATAATGTAAAGGACTTATATAATGAAAACTACAAACCATTGTTAAGGGAAATCGAAAAAGATATAATGAGATGAAAGAATATTCCTTGTTCTTGGTTAGGAAGAATAAATATAATCAAGATGGCCATATTACCCAAAGCAATATACAAATTTAATGCAATTCCCATCAAAATTCCAATGACATTTTTTAAAGAAATGGAGCAAAAACTCATCAGATTTATATGGAAGTATAAAACACCCCGAATAGCCAAAGCAATCCTAAAGAAAAAGAATGAAGCTGGGGGCATTACAATACCTGACTTCAAACTATATTATAGGGCCACGACAATCAAAACAGCATGGTATTGGCAGAAAAATAGACACTCAGACCAATGGAACAGAATAGAAAGCTCAGAAATAAAACCACATATATATACTCAAATAATTTTTGATAAAGGGGCCAACAACACACAATGGAGAAAAGAAAGCCTCTTCAACAAATGGTGCTGGGAAAACTGGAAAGCCACATGCAAAAGAATGAAACTGGACTACAGTTTGTCCCCTTGTACTAAAATTAACTCAAAATGGATCAAAGATCTAAACATAAGACCTGAAACAATAAAGTACATAGAAGAAGACATAGGTACTAAACTCATGGACCTGGGTTTTAAAGAGCATTTTATGAATTTGACTCCAAAGGCAAGAGAAGTGAAGGCAAAAATTAATAAGTGGGACTACATCAGAGACTGAGAAGTTTTTGCTCAGCAAGAGAAACTGATAACAAAATAAACAGAAAGCCAACTAAATGGGAAATGATATTTTCAAACAACAGCTCAGATAAGGGCCTAATATCCAAAATATACAAAGAACTCATAAAACTCAACAACAAACAAACAAACAATCCAATAAAAAAATGGGAAGAGGACATGAACAGACACTTCTCCCAGGAAGAAATACAAATGGCCAATAGATATATGAAAAGATGCTCATCTTCTTTAGTTATTAGAGAAATGCATATCAAAACTGCAATGAGATACCACCTCACACCTGTTAGATTAGCTATTATTAACAAGACAGGTAATAGCAAATGTTGGAGAGGCTGTGGAGAAAAAGGAACCCTCATTCACTGTTGGTGGGAATGTAAAGTAGTACAACCATTATGGAAGAAAGTATGGTGGTTCCTCAAAAAACTGAAAATAGAACTACCTTATGACCCAGCAATCCCTCTACTGGGTATATACCCCCAAAACTCAGAAACATTGATACGTAAAGACACATGCAGCCTGACCAGGTGGTGGCGCAGTAGATAGAGCGTTGGACTGGAATGCAGAAGGACCCAGGTTCGAGACCCCAAAGTCGACAGCTTGAGCACGGGCTCATCTGGCCTGAGCAAAAAGCTCACCAGCTTGGACCCAAGGTCGCTGGCTCGAGCAAGGGATTGCTTGGTCTGCTGAAGGCCCACGGTCAAGGCACATATGAGAAAGCAATCAATGAACAGCTAAGGTGTCTCTATGAAAAACTGATGATTGATGCTTCTCCTCTCTCTTCGTTCCCGTCCGTCTGTCCCTATCTATCCCTCTCTCTATAAATAAAAAATAAAATAATTTTTAAAAAAAAATTTAAAAAAAAAAGACACATGCAGCCCCATGTTCATTGCAGCATTTGTTCACAGTGGCCAGGACATGGAAACAACCAAAAAACCCGTCAATAGATGACTGGATAAAGAAGATGTGGCACATATACACTATGGAATACTACTCAGCCATAAGAAATGATGACATTGGATCATTTACAGCAAAATGGTGGGATCTTGATAACATTATACAAAGTGAAATAAGTAAATCAGAAAAAAACAGGAACTGCATTATTCCATACGTAGGTGGGATATAAAAGCGAGACTAAGAGACATTGATAAGAGTGTGGTGGTTACGGGGGGGGGGGGGTGGGAGGAGAGGGAGAGGGTAAGGGGGAGGGGGAGGGGCACAAAGAAAACTAGATAGAAGGTGACAGAGGACAATCTGACTTTGAGTGATGGGTATGCAACATAATTGAATGACAAGATAACCTGGACATGTTTTCTTTGAATATATGTACCCTGATTTATTGATGTCACCCCATTAAAAAAATAAAATTAAAAAAAAAGAAAAAGCTTCCATGTCAAAAAAAAAAGAAAGCGAGCTGCTTTGATAATAACTATGTGTCTCTGTCCCTTGTAATATCAGTTCTGTCCATTATTTTATACAGTTCTTCATTTTCAGCTGATTTTCCTGTAGTGTATCTAAGTATATTTTCTATTTCTTTTCTGCGTGTTTGGACATCTAATCATTGGAGATATCACTGTTGCTTGTCTTCTAACTGCCTTAGAGAATGTATCAACTATGAGCCCTTCGTGGGAGAAATACTAGGCAATGAAACCCAGCCAACTAAGAGATGATTAACATGAAAACTCAGGAACTGAGAACTCATGATGAGAGGACTGGGTGGCCATAGAATTCATGTGCACATAGCACAAGGATGAAACAAGTAGAGGATCATAGTTGCAAGACAGGACAAAACAGTTACATAACCTGACAAAGTAAAAATCATAGAAACCAAAGACTCTGGCCTGACCAGGTGGTGGTGCAGTGGATAGAGCGTCGGAGGTTTAAAACCCTGAGGTCACTGGCTTGAGTATGGGCTCATCTGGTTTGACCAAGGCTCACCAACTTGAGCCCAAAGTCGCTGGCTTGAGCAAGGGGTCACTCAGTCTGCTGTAGCCCCCAGTCAAGGCTCATATGAGAAAGCAATCAATGAACAACTAAGGAGACTAAGAAGCAGCAACGAAGAATTGATGCTTCTCATCTCTTTCCCTTCCTGCCTGTCTGTCCCTCTCTCTCTCTCTCTGTCTCTCCCTGTCTCTGTCACAGAGAGAGAGAGAGAGAGAGAGAGAGAAACCAAAGACTCTGGAGGCAAAAGCCGGGCGCTGGGAGGCTGCCCATGAGGGACCCAGATCATCTTTCAGAGCCCGTGGGCCTGTCTAAAATAGAAACGGGGCTCAGAATGCAGTGACTGATGTGCTTGCCATGGCTCCATAGTCTGCGACTTCTTTTTAGTAGGATGTATTTGGAACCAGTATCTGATGGAAAAACAAACAAACATTTATTTATCTGAAGTTAAGAAATCTCTATTTTTACTTCAATTTATTTTTATCAATTAAATTTAATAATTTAATACTTTGTATTTCTAAGAAAGTCCAAATGAGTTCTTTTATGTCTGACAGGTTCTTGTACAGAAAATACTTTTTAAAGTTGATATTAAATTTTTTAAATTATTGTAAAATTTAAACAAAATTCGAAATTAAAGTTTTAAAATATTTTAATATGTCTTATTAATCTTCTTAATAGTCATATTTTAACAGTCACATCTAAACTTAAGAAGTAAAATTTTATTGGACATGTATTTCTTAGTGATATGTATTGGAACTATTCTTTTCAACTAGTTTTTATATCCATGAATGAATATTATTTAAGTCTAGAACAGTTAAATGAAAGTTAACAGCCAAACAAAGAGAGAAAGTATAGATCACTATCAGGGACAGATTTGGATTTTGTGAGGCCTAAAGCTCATAGAATTAGGAGAGCTCTTTTTAATAAAAAATAATGCCGCCTGACCTGTGGTGGCGCAGTGGATAAGGCATGGACCTGGAACGCTGAGGTTGCCCGTTCAAGACCCTGGGCTTGCCTGATCAAGGCACATTCAGAAAGCAACTGTGACTTGATGCGTCCCGCTCCTCTTTATGTCTCTCTCTTTCTCTTTCTTCTCTCTCTAAAAATCAGTAAATAAAAACAATCTTAAAAAGTGCAGAGTTGTGAATTCAAAGTAAAATATAAAAAAGTGAATATTATTTAGAATGAGGAGGAAAAACTTACAAAATTTAAAAGATAGTAGATACCATGAACCTCACAAAGTCCAGAAAAAATAACATTTTTATTAACTGCTTGATCTACCTCTGTATGTGTCAGGCAATTAATTAAAAAAAAAAAAAAAAGACTTTTGGTCCTGGCCAGGTAGCTAAGTTGGTTGAAACATTGTCGCGATATGCCAAGGTTGCAGGTTCAATCTTTGGTCAGAGCACATAGAAAAATCAAGCAATGCCCTGGCCAGATAGCCCAGTTGGTTGGAATGCCATCCTGAACTGTGGAGGTTGCCAGTTCAATCCCCAGTCAGGGCACACACAGGAACATATTGATGTTCCTGTCTCTCCCTCTCTCTCCATTCCTCTTTCTAAAATCAATACAATAAACATTTTTTTAATGAATCAATCAATAAATGCACAACTAATTGAACTCTCTCTCCCTCTCTCCCTACTTCTTTCTTTCTAAAACGAATAGATTAAAAATTGTTTTTAAATCTAAAACTTCTATTTCCTTAAAAAAAACACAATTTTTGGCTACATACCTTTGAAGCCTGGGCTAGACCACCACCCCACCCCTGGGGAGGAGTCTGAAGCTTGTCTCCTGGGCTACATGGGGCGCCCACCTCCACGGTAAGTATTAGGTGATGGCCAAGTGCATCTTTACACTAAAAGCCACAGCACTTCTCCAGTAAGTTCACTTATAAATCTATCCTGTATATGTAGAAGAAATGAGTGACATGGTTGACAAGCGACAGCAAGCAAGATTGTGAAAATAGAGTATGGATTTATAGTATTCCAATATAGTAGCAAAAATCAATGACATTTTTCCCCCATAAACAGAAGAATTTATAAACATTCAATTATCTAAAATACTGTTTCTTATAATTTGCAGATATTACATTAGTCTGTTGGAAGTAAGTGTGCATTTTCCCCGTCTCCGTGAATTCAATGTCATATCTGCAGCTGAGCCCCGTTAGTAAGAGCACTGGCCACAATTACTTCATGGGGACAGAAGATGCACCATAGCTGGTGTTCCCAGCATGCTTTCTGTAAATATCAAGTATTGAGTTCTGTGACAGACAGAGAGGTGAGGTCTCACATTCACCACAAGTTGTTGCCTAGATGAAATGGTGTCTCTACTCTGTTGTCTGAGGACCCCTCCTTCTTCCCTCACCAGAGATGGGAGAGGCACAGCTGCAGGTGACCATGGTCCTTCCTCGATTACACAACATGGAAACGCAGGCCAAGTCATCCGTAACTGCCCTACAGTTTTAAACTCTAAACCAGGGATAGTCAACTTTTTTATACCTACTGCTCACTTTTGTATCTCTGTTAGTAGTAAAATTTTCTGCCCTGGCCGGTTGGCTCAGCGGTAGAGCGTTGGCCTAGCGTGCGGAGGACCGGGGTTCAATTCCCGGCCAGGGCACATAGGAGAAGCGCCCATTTGCTTCTCCACCCCTCCGCCACGCTTTCCTCTCTGTCTCTCTCTTCCCCTCCCGCAGCCAAGGCTCCATTGGAGCAAAGATGTCCCGGGCGCTGGGGATGGCTCTGTGGCCTCTGCCTCAGGCGCTAGAGTGGCTCTGGTCGCAACATGGCGACGCCCAGGATGGGCAGAGCATCGCCCCCTGGTGGGCAGAGCATCGCCCCATGGTGGGCGTGCCGGGTGGATTCCGGTCGGGCGCATGCGGGAGTCTGTCTGACTGTCTCTCCCTGTTTCCAGCTTCAGAAAAATGAAAAAAAAAAAAAAATTTTTTTCTAACCGCCCACCAGTTCCACAGTAATGATGATTTATAAAGTAGAGAAGTAACTTAATTTATAAAGCAGAGTTACAGCAAGTTAAAGCATATAATAATAATTACTTACCGAATACTTTATGTCGGATTTTCGCTAAGTTTGGCAGAATAAATCTTTATAAAACAACTTACTATAGTTAAATCTATCTTTTTATTTATACTTTCGTTGCTCCACTACCGCCCACCATGAAAGCTGGAATGCCCACTAGTGGGCGATAGGGACCAGGTTGACTACCACTGCTCTAAACAGAGATACAGATGTATGAATAGGGAAGACGAAAGCCCACTGTGGGGTCCTGGTGCCTGGACTAGTGGGGCTTCCTTTGGCATGGTGAGGGGTCTTTTCTCAGGGTTCATCCCTCGGATGATGCACTCAGGGAGGCCTCCAGATGGGTGAGAGGCAGCCTTCCTTTGTAGAGGGGGAGCAGAGTGTTGGTAAGGAGGAGTGGGCCAGGCAGCCATGACCACCGGCTTCTGCAGAGCATTGACTACGTGGTAAGAACACAGGAAGATGCAGGGTCCATGCTGTGGGCTCCAGGCACTATCTGCTGCTCCACAGCCTACATAGAACACCTTCCCTATGCAGTCTTGGACAATTACAAATCAAGTACTTAAAACCAAATCACCCTCCTTGGTTACTGTGGGTGGAGAGAGACTGCTGGCCAGTGGAGGGCGAGGACTGTGAAACGGGTGTCTCAGAAAGTGGGCTGTTTGGGCTCCAGTTAAGAAGCAACTATTCTTAGCAGATGAGGTTGAAAATGTCCCTTCTGTTGTCCCTGCCTGATGAACCCCCTGCCTAGCAATCAGAGGACAGAACATCATCACCAGGGACAGCCATGCCAGTCTAACGTCTAAAACACACAACCAGAGGCTTGTAAATGCACAAAAGGGGTGAACTTGGAAAGAAAGGAGGGCAGCTTCTTTGCACTTTCCTAGGTAATGTAGATCTAACGGACCTGGTTGCCCTTGGCGAAATCTACCCAGAGGCTCCCTGGGCCGTTCTGTCCTAGGAGGCGGCCCCGCCCAGCAGTGAGACCCACGCTCAGGGATCAGAGCCAACCTCTCCACCTTGGCACCCGCAAGCCTATTTTCTCTTCCTTCCTTGTAAACACTGGCTTTGAAATCTTACGGATTGAAGCCCAGGCTCCAAGCATATCTTGATGTTTTTAGTTCATCACAAGCCTTGCCAAGGTTTTTATTTTTAAATGTGGGGTTTAAAATATATCGTCCTCAGCTCTGAGCCAGGCAGGGGAAGCCAAAGTAAAGCACTGTCTTCTTTGGAACATATGGCAGAGTCGCTGCTGCCAAAATTAGAGTGTGTTCAGAAGAGAAAGGATGTTCTGATACGAAATAAAAATAAAGGTTTATTGCATTGGAAATAGGCAAAGCCTCATTCCACCAAAAGCTGTTTTCAGAGAGAGAATTTTTAAACTATAGAGTCTATGGAAAAGAGGAGGGGAAAAGGAAAGGGGTGGAGAAGACATTCCCAAAACTGACCTAGACACTGGGGACCTGAACGTTCTACCTGAGAATGGACATAGGACACAGGAAGAGAGAGAGAAGCGTTGCCTACAAATTTAGGATGTCATCTAGGACGTAGTTGAACATGCACACACTTCTCCTAGCGAGGTTCATTGTAGGATGAGCCCTCGCTTTGGCCTGAGTGGTATTTAGCTCAGTTCCTTTTCTTTCTCTGGCTTTTAGTTTCCACCATTCTCCCTTTTCATTGTGCCACTGGGTCCTTTAAAGCATCCTGATTGTACCACCAGATATATATAATCGCAAACTAAGGTCATCTACACACAGGGGACAGCTTCAAACACTTATGGCACTTGAACTATTTTAAAGGTTTATTTTTCAGCATCTTTTGATGTTCTCTGTATTTTGTTTGTTTGTTTGTTTCAACCTTACAGTTATTTAGTTTAAACCTGTAATTCTCTCTCCATTTTTTTTTTTTTTTTTACCATGCTGTGGGTTTTCCAGGTATTTCTTCTGCTTTCAGTGAAGGGTACATTTCTAATTCTTCTTATTAAGGATCTGACCACGTCGAGAGTAGGGACTTTTAAGTAGTGTTACTGGATAGTTGACGTTTTAGGTAACTGACTGTATTGTTGGAGTTAGAGTGTCATTAGAAAAAAATGTATACAACAAAAGGGGACTGTCAGTAGTGTAATTGTAGAGGCATTAGGTTAATATATAATGTATAAGTCTGTGTAATGGATAGTTTTTATTCATCATAAATTTTTTAAATGACTCGCAGATGTGCAGCCCTTGCAGCTGTTTCTCCCTCGCTAATGGCCTTAGGCTCTGACTCAGAGAGATATTTTGTGCCAATGGATTCTGGCAAGGACTACAGTTTTTGTGATACTCCCTGGGAGGAAATCATTCATTGTCAGCGGGGGTGATGATGACAAACCAATAAAAGGCTGAACGGGGAGAGGTTGGTGAAGGAAGAAGGCTGGACACTGGCATGTTAAGCAGGCTGTTTTGGAGCTGGTTTCAAAAAGAAATGTATTGACCTCAAAATTCTTACCTTTGATTTATTGACCTCAAAATTCTTACTGTTGATCAAAATCTGTTTCTATTTTACAAAGTCTGCTTTTTCCTCCCCTGGACAAAGCAGAGCTGCCTGAACACCAGCTGAAAGCTAGAACTGCAGTTTGGACAGTGAATTCCCCGCCAGGGGCCCACCGCGCCCTCACCTGCTCGTACAGGAAGTATCTGAGTTCCACTGTACAGACCTTGTGACGTTCTCTTCCCAGATCACTCCTGCCTTCAGAGCAGAACTGCTCAAACTTAACCCGGTAGGAAGCACCCAAGGTGCTAGCAAAAACACAAGATTCCTGACTTGGTGGGACCAGGTGGGAGCTGTCAGGACCAAACAAGCAAGTAAGGAGGCTGATTTTATTTAGGTTACTGCAGGAAAGAGAGACCCCTTCCTGTCCAAAAGATCAGAGTCTCACCACAGTGTCTCGCCTTAAACTTATACAGGGAAGGCCAGACTAGTCACAGGCAGAACAATTTACAGTGTCAGTGTCAGCAAGAGGAAAGTCTCTGTCAGATGACCGGGAAATGTTTCTCTCTCTGTCTAGCTGGTTTCATGGGACAATGCTAATCTTAGCTAAGCATTCATGAGACAAAGAAGAGGAAATTGAAGGTGTGTGTCTGGGTGTGGGTGGGGGGTTCTATGCGTAAAAGGCATCTTCTGTGAGTCCTATGGGAGTCATGAGAAAGAGCAGAGAGCAAGTCTTATATAAATTGCACAGGGAAGTGGGAGAGGGGTTTCTCAAGGTTGCTGTTTCCTGAGGGTTCAGCTAAGATTAATCCTTTTCAGTGCCAATAATCTGCATTTCGGATAAATGCCTAGTGACTCGAGACAGGTGGAAATGGATCAAACTTTGAGAAACTCTGATTTGGGGCATTGGAGTGATGTAAGTGCTGCCTACATCACCCCAGTATCACTTTATCATTTTTTGGTTGGTGTTGCCCATCCTGTGATAACCTGAGATATTGAGGCATGGCAAGTCACCCAAGTCCTCTCCAGTGTTCACCGTCACTTCTGCTCATGCTTTTCCAGGTCTTAAACTTTGGAGACCTCAGGCCTATATGCTACCCATGAGGAATGAAGGGCCTAACCATTCCCATCGCACAGCCAGTCAGTAGCATGGATGGCTGGGCTGAGGGGCCAAGGCCCCAGGCCTATGCCTTCTCTCCTCAGGAACCTTCACTGGCCTGTTCCCTCTTACCTGAACTTGGTCTGACCAGAACCACTGTGGGTGTCAGGTGCTGGGTAGGTGACAGCTGCTCCCAAAGAGCACAGGATGCTCCTGCTGTTCCATCCCAATTCCTGTGCCTAGCTAAGGCCAGCATGATACAAAAAGCACACAGACCAGGCAATCTGAGAACACTCTCTGGGCACTGGCTCCAAGTTCTGACCAAGGGTTGCTGCCGTGCTAATTCCTAAGGCCTGGTTACCAAGAGCTGAGTGCCCATCAAGGAAAGTCCAAGGGAGGGAACAGTTCACAGTTCACAGAATCTGGGAAGCAGGCAACAAGCTGCAACAGTGTGTGTGTGGGGAACCTGACTCATGGTGACCCAGCATAACTCCCTCACATACATACACACACTTTCCTCCTACCTTGTGAATTCTGACAGTGCCTCCCATTGGCCAGCCCACCTGGAAGCCAGGAGGGAGACCTCAAAGCAGCTGTGCAGGTGGCCATCAGGGCACAGAGCAAGTGAAAGCTGATTGTAATAATGTGTGTTATTCAATAATTAAAATCTAATCTGACTTTAAAAACATAAAGGGGTAACAGGAACAAATGCTGGAGCAGCTATTTGTGACCCAGGAGCTCCAGCGTTCCCTCTGAGGGTGGCCAGGGACTGCACATCCTCTGTGTGGTCAAGGGGAGAAGACCCCAGGTCCACAAGGTACCATGCTCAGATCTAGAGGGAGGTGGGTGCAGGAGTTAGAGTGACCAGGTAGGTACCTATGGGCCCAGGAAGAGAGTGCTGGGCTGAGCAGTGTGGTTCTGACACCAACCCCAAGGTTAGTGCAGACCCACAGGATAAGGGCATGGTCCCCTACAAGATTGCCCTCATTCCAGATGCCACCCAAACTTTAGAAGTTCTAGGCCACTGGTGGTTCTGGCCAATTGGTAACTAATTTCAGAGTTTTCCAACACCCCTCCTGATTCAATCATTTGTTAGAATGACTCAGAACTCAGGAAAATTCTATAGTTTACCATAAAAGATACAAATTAGAACCAGCCCAAAGGACCAACGCACAGGGTGAGGTCTGGGAGGGCCTCTAATGGGAGGCTCTCTGCCCTCAGGCTCCACCCTCCTGGCACATCCCTTTGTGTCACCAACCAAGAAGCTCATATGGGTTTCTGGTGTTTGGAGTTCTTATTTGGGTTTTATAACATGGGCGCAATTGAATCACTGGTCACGTGCTTGACCTCAATCTACAAATCTCCTCTCCTCCTTAGAGGTCAAAAGATTGGCTTGATATCACTTAGCTCAAAGACCCAATCCTTTTAATCAATCCCTGGATGGTCTTCCTGGCCTGATGGGCCCTCATCCTGAAGCTATTTAGAGACTACTATGACCCACCTCGTTAGTATAAACCAGGGTTAGTCAACCTTTTTATACCTACCGCCCACTTTTGTATCTCTGTTAGTAGTAAAATTTTCTAACTGCCCACCAGTTTCACAGTAATGGTGATTTATACAGTAGGAAAGTAACTTTACTTTATAAAATTTATAAAGCAGAGTTACAGCAAGTTAAAGCATATAATCATAATTATTTACCAAGTACTTTATGTTGGATTTTCACTAAGTTTGGCAGAATAAATCTTTATAAAACAACTTACTATAGCTAAATCTCTTTTTATTTATACTTTGGTTGCTCCGCTACCGCCCACCATGAAAGCTGGAACGCCCACTAGAGGGCGGTAGGGACCAGGTTGACTACCACTAGTATAAAGTCAGGTATGGTCTGAAGGGGTAGAGGCTGCTGCCCCAGGAACTGGGGACAAAGACAGGTCAGCTCCTTTGTTATGCAATGAATTCCAGCAGCACCACAGAGAAAAGGAAACTCCCAAACCACCTCTGAGCTGCCCTGAGAGCCACACCCCTAGTGGGGACAAGGGGGTGGGGGGTGACGTGTCTGCCACTATTCCCCTGATGGCCCAGGTACCCAAAGCTCAAAAACTAGTCAGTAGAAAACCCCAGACATTCCAGTTGCCTTAGTGAAAGACGGCCTTGATGTGCGTCTCCTCGCCGGAATGTTGGTTTTGTCTATACAACAACAAAACGAGTATTTCTAAAGTTGCCATTGACCGAAGGGCACACGTTTGCTCTTTATGACTCCATATGTTTGGATTTTAAATAGCATTCTTCTGAGTAAATGTTGCTTTGGGGATTTAGCTCCCTAGTTATTCTTTAAAGGGACTCTGATTTTTAGTTTCAGGAAGTAAACCCTTTTGATTTATTTAAATACTTAGGGGCTGAGATAAATCTATCCCTGTGAGTAATCTGTTTGAATATTGTTGGCACAGCTGACATTGTGTGGACGACACTGTGTAACTGGAGAAATAATTTTGGGGGATACTTTGCTTTGGCTTACATGAGCAGTGTTAGGATAGGGGGAATCGACTTTTGGTACCTTCCTTCCCCTCAGACTCGGTATATCCTTTTGGGTGAGATTCTTAATTTTTCAGTGCCTCTATTTTCCCATAAAATAAAATTAATAACACTTGCTCCTACTGCAGTGAAATAACACGATGTCTGGGATTTGTTTTAAACTACTTAAGGAAGGGGAAAAGGATGGAAAACAAATGAAATAAAACTAGCAAAATGTTAATAATTTTTAGAGCTGAATGATAGCTACACGGGGGTTCATTTTTCTCCTCTCTCTACTTTTGTGCAAATGAAAATTTCCAAAATAAAAATGTTAGAACATAGCAATGACACCTGTCCCTTTGCTGTAGGAGACTGCCATGAACTGGAACCCGGCACTTACGGCACCTCTGGCTCATTGGGGAAGGATGCCACACTAATACAAGCCTGAGCTGCTGTTATTCTATGGCCCTCAAATTATTGCATCACACCTTGAGAGCTGTTGACAAGGAGACAGAAAATAGATTAGGACCCATGGGAAGAATGGCTATGAAAGAAAGAGATAAAACTTCCAGAGCATCTGATGCCACCCAGAGGAGTTGATCTTCATATGACACACTGAAGGCCCATCTGAGTAAACTGGTGATGTAGGAAATATAATAAATCTGCAATATATCAGAAATATGTTGCCTGGTAGCTGACAATTTATTTCTGAAGTACCATATGCATAACATTCCCAGTCTCCTAAATGGTCAATAATAAATTTTTTATTTATAAACCACTGGTTCTCAGATGAGCACACTGAATAAAAATAAGCTCTCGCAGAAGTTGGTTAATTTCCACCAACGTGAGACCTGGTAACAAGTGACTTACTGAGTTTGGCGAAACAGTGCACCAATGGGAGAAACTGTTACATCAAAAAAGTTGCACCCATCACAGCATGAGGTCAATATCATGGAAAGTACAGGGAGTTATATGGAAAGATACAGCATTGAACTATGTGCCATAAAAGTAGTCAACAAACTTGTTCCTACCTGAAAGAAGTACATTTGAGAAGACATATTGTTGGCTTCTCAGAAACCCCTGAACTTTCTGTAATAGTGTAAAGAGAATTACTAGTTAAGGACTAGTGATAGATCTGCTCTAAAAACTTCAGAGGACCAGAATGCCTCTAAGTTCTGGATGTATATTGGTCTCAGAGACAGTGGCACCAGCTGCAGGAGGGGAGCATGAGGTTTCATTCCTCTGAGCCACAGTGACGGGATTCGCAGCTCATGATAACCATGAAGAAAGGCAATGTGGATCTTGCTGAAAGTGAAAATAAACGCCCCAAATAATTCTATAGCCTAAAGACTGATTTTTCTAAGACAGAACAAACATGAGGGTACAGAGAATTCTCTGGTAATTAAGAATCACTGCCGATAGAAATGAGATAGGAGGGAAACTTAGCTTTTTTAGCAAACCCTTTGGTCAAAGGATGATCACATCACATGGTATAAATAAGGCTTTGAGTAAGTAAGAAATAGTTTAACAAAGAAAATTTGAAAAATTTTATATATAATTACCAAAACCTAAGCTAATTATAAATAAGTCCATCTTGCTGTTAAATGGGCTTCTAACAATCCTTATTAAGCAAGAGTTTATGTCCCTAGTTTATACTGAAAGTAGAAAAAGGAGATGCCCAGTGCTGGGATCAGGGCTGTGACCTTGTCTTCATTTCACAGTGGGGCTGCAGTGAGCCTTGTACTTGTCTGGACAGTTTTCTCCCCTTAAAATGACCCAGATTCCTTCTGGCTATAGAATTCATGAGCACATTCTGTTTTCCAGTAATGACTTTATTTTTTAATCTTTCCACTGATCCTAATATTTGCACATAACAAAGGTGTTTGTTTTTTTTCAATTTGTAGATAAATATTTCTGGTATAGCAAAACAAAGTGCTGTTCATTCCAGCTGGCGGTGAGGGAGATGGTGACACAGCCACCAAGAAGGCTGCTTCCCGACTGAACGAGCCCCACAGCTCCAGTCCAGACTGTGTTCTCTCCCTCTCTCTGAAAATTGCTGCAGAAAATGAACCTCTGTTCTCTGGTATCTCCTTTTTTATTTTTTACAGAGACAGAGAGTGAGTCAGAGAGAGGGACAGACAGACAGGAACGGAGAGAGATGAGAAGCATCAATCATTAGTTTTTCATTGCGCGTTGCAACACCTTAGTTGTTCATTGATTGCTTTCTCATATGTGCCTTGACCGCGGGCCTTCAGCAGACCGAGCAACCCCTTCCTGGAGCCAGCGACCTTGGGTTCAAGCTAGTGGGCTTCTTGCTCAAACCAGATGAGCCTGCACTCAAGCTGGTGACCTTGGGGCCTCGAACCTGGGTCCTCTGCATCCCAGTCCGATGCTCTATCCACTGCGCCACCGCCTGATCAGGCTCATGCTCCTTTTGTGCTAATTTTGTGCTGACCCAAGTGCAGGAGGGCAGTGTACCTGCTCTGCCCCCCTCTCCCTTAGACATACATCTTCGGCCCCCACCCCCGGGTGGAGCCAACAGCAGATCTGAGTCCCTGCAAAGGTCAGTGCAACCAGCTGGAGGGCAAAGAAGCCACAGAGGGGCTCATAAGCAGACCATAAACTCTTCCACCCTTATCCCTTCCCTTTCTGTCCCCCACCCCACCCACACTCCTCAGCAAGTGGGCAGATGAGCCACTCTAGGTGGGAGTGTCCAAGTAGGAGGCTGGAGTAGCTGGAAAGGGCAAGAGAACAATTCTCCCAAGAACACACTGATGGCTGTGGGCTAGGAGGCAGACTATAGGACTTGAAAGCATGTTTTTTTTGTTCTTGTTTTTTTGTTACAAAGACACAGAGAAACAGAGAGAGAGAGAGAGAGAGACGGACAGATAGGAAAGGAGAGAGATGAGAAGCGTCATTTTTTAAATTAATTAATTAATTTAATTTTTTTTCACAGGGACAGAGAGAGAGTCAGATAGAGGGATAGATAGGGACAGACAGACAGGAAGGGAGAGAGATGAGAAGCATCAATCATCAGTTTTTCGTTGGGACACCTTAGCTGTTCATTGATTGCCCTCTTATATGTGCCATGACCGCGGGCCTTCAGCAGACTGAGTAACCCTTGCTCGAGCCAGTGACCTTGGGTCCAAGCTGGTGAACTTTGCTCAAGCCAGATGAGCCCATGCTCAAGCTGGCAACCCCGGGGTCTCGAACCTGGGTCCTTCCACATCCCAGTCTGATGCTCTATCCACTGTGCCACCGCCCGGTCAGGCAAGAAACGTCAATTCTTTGTTGCAGCATCTTAGTTGTTCATTGATTGCTTTCACATATGTGCCTTGACCAGGGGGCTACAGCAGAGCAAGTGACCCCTTGCTCAAGCCAGCAACCTTGGGCTCAAGCTAGCAACTTTGGGCTTCAAGCCAGTGACCATGGAGTCATATCTATGATCCCACACTCAAGCCAGAGACCCTGTGCTCAAGTTGTTGAGCCCGTGCTCAAGCCAGATGAGCCCATGCTCAAGCCGGCGACCTTGGGGTTTCGAACCTGGGTCCTCTGCATCCCAGTCCAACACTCTATCCACTGTGCCACGACCTAGTCAGGTAAAAGCCTGTTTTCTGTGGCTGATCCTTAACTATGGTCCTCTAGAAGAACCATGGGGTGAGTGACGAACCTGGACACGAGCCTTCCAGGGTCGTCCACAGAGTCTTTGGCCATCCACAGTACAGAAGGAGGAAATGGTGCAGTAAATAAATGAAGCATGCCTGCTCTCTTAATAGCCTCATTGTGCCTCTATAGGGGTCTAAATAGAGATGAAAAAGGGTGCTGTCTTTGTCAGCATTCTCCAGAGAAACAGAACCAACTGAATAAAGATGTGTGTGTGTGTGTGTGTGTGTGTGTGTGTGTGTGTGTGTGTATCTATGAGAGATTGATTTTAAGGAATTGTCTCATGCCATTGTGGGTGTGGACAAGTCTCAACAGGCTGAAAATTCTGGTGAGAGTTTATGTTGTCATGGTCTGCTAGTAAATTCCTCAGGGATCTCAGACTGTTTTATCATAAGGCCTTCACCTGATTGGATGAGGCCTACCCACATTATGGAGGCTTAATTTGATTTGCTCAAAGTCTCCTGACTTAAATATTAATCTCATCTAAGAGATACCTTCACAGCAACATCTAGGTTTGTGTTTAACCACGCAACTGCACACTCGAGCTCAGCCAGATTGACACATAACACAAACCAAAGCTCACAGGTGCCAAAGCTCAGAAAATAGCACCTGCCCCCATGCAGCTAAGGCTGTGCCCAGTGCTAGCTATACACACTGTGTCATTTCACAGTTCTGGTTTATGTGCTTCCTTCAATCTGTCTGAGCATGCTAGTGGCCTCCCTTAAAATGGGAAGTGTGCACATCTGTCTCAGGCCCAGTCTACTGTCTGCACTGAACCACAAGCCTGCCTTTGTTGTGTAGTTTAGTTGTCTCCATTGCAACTTGCTCCATCCTGTCATTGGTTATCATGTTTCAACTGTTGACCTAGTCCAAAAATTCTCTCGCTCTCTTTATTTTTACATACAACAGAATTATTATTGAGCCTTAAAAAGGAAGGAAAGTCTAACCCATGTCACAACATGGATGAACCCTGAGGACAATGCGCCACATGAAAAAGGCTGGTCATGAAAGGACAAATGCTGCATGATTTTCCTCTGATGAAGTGCCTACAGGCATCACAGAGACAGAGAACAGAACTGTAGCTGCCAGGCCAGGGAACAGGAGGTGGAGAGGATGCTTGCTCAGTGGGCACAGCCTCAGCTTCCTGATGAGGGAGCCCTGGGGACAGTTAGCAGTATTGGCAGCTCAGCACTGTGAGTACATTTAAGGTCACAGAGCTGTACGCTTACCAATGGCCAGAATGGCAAACTTTCTGGTTATGTGTATTTTACCACAAGTGTCCTATATTGCTTCTGAATATTTGGGGATTTTCCAGTTATCTCTCTGTTCTTGATATGTAGTTTAGTCTCACTGTGGTAGGAGGACATGCTTTGTGTGACTTAAATCCTTTTCAATTCTTGACACTTGAGTGCACTTGTTGGCTTACTCTGTCCTGCTGGGGGTTATCACATTTCAGCGGTTCACTGACCTCACAAGAAATGATCTCTTTGAAGAACTGGCTTTTATCAGATTGTAGAATCCAGTAATTTGGAGAATTTTTGGAGCATACATTTTATGACAACATTTGAATAGTTCCTGGCGTGCAGTGTGAGAGACCCTGGAGGAGTGTATAAAAACTGAACTCCAGAACAAAAAGCAGATAAGCTTGCATTTCTCATGTAACACCCAATATGGGACCTTGCACATTGTCAGGTCTCAATTCCAAATTAATAAGCAAGTGAGAGATATAAATGAGGGGGGAAAAACTCTAAGAAGAGACCCTGTGAATCAATGTCACCCTGTTAAATTTAATTTTCTAAATAAAATTTTTTAAAATAGAGACCCTGTGAAATAACTAGTAAGAAATCATTCTTCTCTGTGCCATTAAACTCTAACTCACTACTCTCAAAGTGTGGTCCATGGGACTGAGAACCCCCAAGACCCACACAGGGAGTCTGTATGGTCAAAATTATTTGTATAATAACACTAAGACATTACTTGTCCTTTTCATGGTGGCATTTGCAATGCTGGCATAGATGCAACAATGGGTGAAACTGTGGGCTCTTCTGCATAGATGGCTCGAGAAAGTGAAACCGAACTCTACTGCTTGCCACTGTGCAGTTACCAGGCACTCACTGAAACAAACAAACAAACAAACAACAACAACAAAAAAAACACAGTTTCGGTTCTGGCCTGGTTCTTCAGTTGACTGGAGCGTCATCCTAACATGCCTAGGTTGCGGGTTCTATCCCAGGTCAGGGCACATACAAGAATTGGTCAATGATGGCGTGAATAAGCGAAACAACAAATTGATGTTTCTTCCTCTCACTTTCTCTCTCCCAAACTCTCTAAAAATCAATAAATTAAAATTTTTTTTACAAAAGACAGTTTCACTAAGAATGTCCTTGATGGGGCCTGACCAGGCGGTGGCGCAGTGGATAAAGCATCAGACTGGGACACAGAGGACCCAGGTTTGAGACCCCGAGGTCACTGGCTTGAGTGTGGGGTCATCTGGTTTGAGCAAGGCTCACCAGCTTGAGCACATGTTTGCTGGCTTGAGCAAGGGGTCACTCAGTCTGCTGTAGCCCCAAACCCCCATCAAGGCACATGTGAGAAAGCAATCAATGAACAACTAAGATGCCGCAGCAAAGAATTGATGCTTCTCAATCACTCTCCTTTCCTGTCTGTCCCTCTCTCTGTCTCTGTCACAAAAAGAAATAAAAAAGAATATCTTTGATGATTCAGCAGACTTTACTAATTTTATTAAGTCTTGACTACTGAACATGCAACTTTTTAATATTCTGTGCAAGGGAGCAGGAGCAAGAAGGTCATATCATGTTCTCTGCAGACCCAGGCCCAGCAGCAACCTGGAGGAAGAGCCCTGCTGTGACTGTCTGAGCTGGTTTAGCTGCTGTTTTTCACAGAACACCTCTTTTTTTTTTTTACCTGAAAGAAAAATGGACAAACTTCTAGTTATTCAGACTTTGGAATTAGGCAGGTAGTTTCTTAAAAATGAACAAAATGAGGCCTGACCTGTGGTGGTGCACTGGATAGAGAGTGAACCTGGAACACTGAGGTTGCTAGTTCAAAATCCTGGGTTTGCCTGATCAAGGCACATACAACAAAGCAACAAGCAAGCAATGAACAACTATGAGTTGATATACTTGCTCCATCCTTCTTCTCTGTGAAATCAATAAATAAAATCTTAAAAAAAAGAAAAACGGACAAAATGAGTTTGTCACTTCAAAGAAATCAACAAAGAGTATTTGCTGTCAGTGACCAAATTTGAACTTTCAAGTGGAAATTAGGATTCTGAAAAACTTGAACCGTCATTGAACTTGATCACTGCCTAATAAAGATTTCTCTGATGAGGCAGGTAGTGACATTACAACTGTGACTTTTTAATACTGTCTTGTGAAATGTGCCAACATTTGTAATATCTGCATACTTCAGTGAATTAATATTTTCCAAATGACCAAATGGCCATGTTACAAAGTCACATGTGGATAATATAGCTGCTACTGTCAAAGTGCCAGAGAGACCAGTGAGTTTTAGTCTAACAGCACAAAAAGTTCACTGATGTGGTGTCACAGTCCACACTGCAATGAGCCTTCAAAAAACATCCACATGTCAGTTTGGGTGGAGGATCTACATAAATGCCCTTCCCTTCCCTTCCTTTTCTTTCTTTTTCTTTCTTTCTTTTCTTTCTCTCTCTCTCTCTCTCTCTCTCTCTCTCTCCCCCCCCCTTTCTTTGTCTTCCCTTTCCCTTTCTCTTTTTTTTTTAAAGGAAATTAAAGTCTTTCCACTTGTTCAAGTCAATTTTTGTATCTTATAGGAGTCTATTTCCTTTTTAAAAGTATTTCATTTATAGCCTGACCAGGCAGTGGCGCAGTGGATAGAGCATCAGACTGGGACACGGAAGACCCAAGTTCAAAATCCCGATGTTGCCAGTTTGAGTGTAGGGTCATCTGGTTTGAGCAAGGCACTCAACTTGGACCCAAGGTTGCTGGCTTGAGCAACGGGTCACTCAGTCTACTGTAGTCCCCCGGTCAAGGCACATATGAGAAAACAATCACTGAGAAACTAAGGTGCCACAACAAAGAATTGATGCTTCTCATCTCTCTCCCTTCTACTCTGTCTGTTCCTCTCTCTGTCTCTGTCACAAAATAAATAACTTAATTTAAAAAAGGATAAAAGTATTTCATTTATTGATTTTACAAAGAGAGGAGAGAGAGGGGTGTGAAAATGAGAAGTATCAACTCATAGCTGCTTCACTTTATTCATTGATTGCTTGTCATATGTGCCTAGATGGGGGCAACCCCAAGGTTTCCAACCAGCAACCTCAGCACTCCAGGTCAATGCTTTATATACTGTGCCACCACAGGCCAGGGGCTCCTGCATTTTTCTAATACACACCTTGGCAAAGCCAAATTTCATCACACACATCAACTATAACAATATATTACAACAGACTGAACACAGATGCAGATATGAGAACCCAACTGTCTTTCAGTAAGCTAGACATGACAGTCCCCAAAATGTGAAACAAGTCTACTTTCCTCAATCATTGTTCTATGTAAATAATTTTCATAAAATGTTATTTGTGTTGTCATGGAACAACATGGACTAAGTTTATTATTGTAATTTTAAATAAAGATCTTTTAAAATAATTTCTCAGTTTTAATATCTAATATCATATGCCTTTGTCAGCCCAAAGCCAGCTGTGAAATGTGATATAGCAGGCTCTGACAGGGAGAGTTGGGATGGTACAAAAGGGACTCATTCCAACTACTCTTGGGGGTGTAAGTCTAAACCTGCCAATTCTTCATAGTTAGGAAACCCCTTATCAATTTAACCTGAGTATTTCAGAAGGTAAGAGGGTAGAGAAAACAGCTAAGGAAAAGAAACCCCATGGTGAGGGGACAGCCCTCATCTCATGCCCTGGTCCTCCTACCCAGAGCCAGTTCTGCACAACTTGCAAGATCGTTCCAATACTCCTGACCCATACCTTTGCCTACCCTTCACATTTTCCTCTAAACTAATTGTAATATCTTAGCATTTCCCTCATTCAATGAATTCAGTGAGATACCTGCTGCATGCTGACTGCATGCATGAGACTCATGAGTCTGGCTTTGGTCAACATGATTTGGTATTGCTGAGTCCCAAATCTGGCTATGACTGCTGCTTTTTTACTACATTTTGCTGAGATCCTTGAGCATAAACTGTGGCCAGTGGGGCAGTGTCACATACTTTTTTTGTTTTTTAAATTTTATTTATTCATTTTAGAGAGGAGAGAGAAAGGGAAAGAGAGAGAGAGAGAGAGAGAGAGAGAGAGAGAGAGAGAGAAGGTGGGGAGGAGCTGGAAGCATCAACTCCCATATGTGCCTTGACCAGGCAAGCCCAGGGTTTCGAACCGGCAACCTCAGCATTTCCATGTCCACGCTTTATCCACTGCGCCACCACAGGTCAGGCAAGTGTCACATACTTTAATCTTTCCAGGGACTTCACTGTTGAAATTGGTCTATTGAAAAAATGGAAGTTTAGGAGTGAAGAACTGTGGATCCTCCTTGCTTTGGCCTGAGCACCTCATGGGAGAGCTAGGGCACTTACTGTGTGCTGGGTGTTTCCTATAAGTAGTCCCATTTCACCCTCTGCATAATCCCAAGAGATGCACCATTGTTCCTATTGAAAATGGACACTGGATCTTAGGGAAGTGAAATAGCCTCATTCAAATTCACATGGTAAGTGACAAAAACAGACTTCACATCCAGGACTTTGGAGGGAAAGCTCGGGGCTCTTTTGGTAGCACCCACAATGGTCTCTTTAATGTAGAAAAAGAAAATGAGCACCCTCCGCACTGGTCCCCAGTAATCCTCTACTCCTGGCATTCATGTCTTCATGGGATCCCTGCCCTTGAGTGTGGGCAGGACCTGTGGCTTGCTTCTAGCAAAGAGGCTAGTCAAAGGTGATGGAATGTCACTTCTGGGATTACTTCATATAAGATTGTAACTTCTGTCTTCCTATCAGACTCTAGTCCTTTGTGTCTTTGATGAAGCAAGCTGCCATGTCATGAACTCCTCTATGGAGAGGTCCTAGTGGCAAGAAACTGAACATAACCTTCAGCCAACAGCCAGCAAGGAGCTGAAGCCCTCAGGTCATCTGCTACTGTGCACTGGGTCATAAGCTCCATCAGGCAGGATCCAAGTCTTATCTTTCTCTTACATAAATCTTTGGGCTGCACAAACACCAGAAAGCCACAGGCAGAGTCTGTGTGGCCCTATAGGACTACGTTTTCCAGCCTAGGACAGGGTGTGGGTCTCTATCAGGATTACAGGCACCTTAGCTGAGTTCATTCTGCCTTTCCCTGTGGCTTCTCTCAAAGTGTTCCTCTGTCTGACTGCTCCCAATGTGCCCTCCTCCAGCCCCTCCCAGCCTGATGGCCCCTGCGGTCACCAGAGTAATCTGTGAACATTTATAAGTGGCTTTTTATTGCACACACCTAAATGTGGTTCTTGGGAAAATAGGAACAACTCTTAAGAAAATAAATTGAATAAAAGGATAGCCGGAATGCTGATCATGTACAAATGTTCTTTTTTATTAAGGAACCACCTGGTGTGCCATGGGTGGAGGCAAAGGCCCCACATCTACCTAATTTTGAATTATTTTTCCTAAGAGTGCCTCAGGGCCACAAAACCTGGAGTTGATTACTGATGGTGTTTTAAGCCCTTTCTCTTTTTTCTGGAGATAGCCTTGTGAAAAGAAGGAAGGACAGATCATGGGGAGACAGACAATCATGGAAGACCAGAACAATAAGGCCAGATCTGATGGGGAGTGGGGAGGCCCTGAGCCAAATCTGTCTTGTGACTTTAACTAGGCTCTAGGGTGACCCACCCAACATCTGTGTCCTCCCGGTTTCAAAATCCCTGCTGCTTCATACACTTGATGGGAACCAGATGAAAGTTTCAGACCAGGGCTGGGGCTAAGGTGAGGTGAGTGAGGCCAGGTTCACTTCATGGCAGCCTGGGAACAGCACAGTGATACAGGTTCCCAAGCTCTGGAGGGCCCACACTTGGTGGGCATTTCCATTTTGCCCTGCACATTATGTAACAGGTATGGCTCAATGAGTTTTTAGTGTCACTTCCATTTTTTCACCCAGGTCAGTCTCTCACTGGTCTCCACCTACCCAGTCCCCTCTCTATTCTCTGGAAAATGCAGTTCTGCAGGGCCACACAGAGTGTTTATGCAGCCCTGAAGAATTAAGAGGATGTCCTCCGGGAATGTTCATGACTGACCCACCCCAGGTACCCTCAAGACACGATCCCAGTCCCCTGCCCTGATGGGAATGTTTCTGCAAAAATGAATGGCCAGTGGGACAAACCACATGTGCCTCTGTACTAGGACAGGTGATGCCTTCCCTTAACGTCTTAGAGAGCAAGGCCACCGGCAGGACCCATGGGTATATTGCGATAGTCTTTGAAAATCCACCTTCAAATACAGACCACAATTTCCATGTCCTCCCAAGGGAGGCCACTTCATCTGCTGATAGGGCCTATGCGGGTCACGAGTACAGGTGTACTGAAGCCAAAGCAGGACCAGAGGCGTGCCTGAAACCTGCACTCCGGGCACAGGCGGTGCTTGGGGTAGGCCAGTCGCTAGGAACAGACCGTGGGCAACGGGCACACCTGCCGCCACGGCTTGGGCCACACGTGTGCACCCGCTGTGTGGTCCGTGCCTGCACCCACCGAGAAGAAAGCAAGGGTTGTCACACAAAGGGGGCGCGCAGGCTGGGCGGACTCGGCAGCGACTGCCCGCACGGCCAGGCCTCCAAAAGCCTCTAAGGGTAACTAGGATCCGCCGCGGCCCACCTGCGGCAGGGCGCGGGGCGAGGGGCTGGCACCTCCTCACGGTACGGTTCTGCCCACCGGAGCCGGTTCCACAAATCTGTCCCCGCCTCAGAAGAGCAAGCGAAGGGGCCGTGACGAGCGCCCAGGTTACGCCTTCAACTATATAGTCATAAAGCAGGAAGCTCGAACGTTTGGGGGTGGGGCCTGGCTCTGGCGCGGTGGGGGCGGGGCCGGCCGCCGGCCGCCCCCGCCTCGCTCCCCACCCCCGGAACGCAGGACACGCCCCGCGCCGTTACGGCATAGGGCGGGGCGGGGCCCTGTTCCGACTGGCCCCGCCCCCTATCTGAATATTGATGCCGCGCGCGTCGGCGTCGTCCTCCTCCCATTGAGCGAGGCTGTGTCGCGTGGCCCAGCGTCGGCGTGACGGTTGGACGCGGGCGCGGCACTGCGGGTCCCGATTGCTGCAGCCGCTTGTCAGTGTGATGAAGATTGGCACCCAGGTAAGCTGTCACTCAACCGCTCCGCCGCCGCCGCCGCTCCGCCGCCCCGTCCCTATCAATCACGCCGGCCCGCCGGCGCTGCGGCCGCCGCCCCATCGCCACCGCCTGGGTCTCCGTGGGTCGCCGCCGCCCGGGAGGGCCGCGCCGGACCGCCGCCCGGGGCAGGGGGCGGGGAGGGGGCGCGAGTGGGGGAGGGGAGCCAAGGCCGCGGGGAGGGGCGCTGTCTGCCGGCAGCCGCGGGGGCGCGCCTAGTTTGTTTCTCAGTGTGGATTTACGGACACGGAAATTTCTGGAAGGCCCCGCCACTGCCGCCGTCGTCGCCGCTGCCGCGCGGGGCCCTCTGTGAGGCGCGCGCTCCTAACCGTCTCTCACGGAGCGCGGCGCGCGCCCCTGTGCGGGCGGGGGCGGGGCAGGGGTGGGGGGCGCGCGGGGGCGGGGCGCGGCCGGGCGTGAGGGCCGCTAGGGCACGAGGGTTGGTTGGGCGACCGCGGGGGTCCTCCACGGTGCGGGAGGCGGGAAGATGGCGGGCGCGGCTGCAGGAGGGGTGCGCCCCGGCCGACAGCCGCGCGCCTCAGGCAGTGCGGGTCGGGCCGCCCCTGCCGGGTCGGCGGGGTGGAGCCTGGGGGCGCGGACTTCTGAGGGAGCTGGGCTGCCGTCTGATGGGGTGTTGAGGCTGTGTGCCTCGCTCAGTCCAGGGTGCTCGGTTCTGGAATTCATTACGAAGGTATCGCTTATAATAAACGGCCAATTTGAAATAGTGGCAATGTCGGACATGGTCATGCCCACGCCGGGATTTCACATTCCTTTAGAAGTCGTGAGTCACTAAAGAAAAATTAGGAAAAGTTGAGCCTGCTTTATTCACCCCGGTGACTGGAAATGCCCTGTTAAGTGGTTTTGCTACACCAATTAGGGTCTCTCTCTCGTGAGGCTCACGTGACTCTTAAATACTTCTTGGATGTGTTGCTGACATCGGAGTCCGTGTGAGAACAGAGGCGGACTCTAGGGGCAAGGGGGCTGTCCCTAAGCAGAGATTCGCTTGTTGAGTGCGATCGCAACCTTGCCAGGGGTAGAATTTAATAATTTAGATCGTAAGAGTTAGCATTCTATTAAAGCTACTGTTTTTTGTTTTTAATAAAGTAAGTGAGCACTTTCTACTTTAGGGTAAAGGAAACCCTCAGCTCTTGCTTTTTTCCCTGATGTATCGATAAAGGAAATTGTTTATACATCGTTCTGTAATAAATTGCATAGTGTTTCATACAACATATTCTAAATATTACAAGGAAGAATTAAGTATAAAAAATGTTTGCTGGTAGTTATTGGTGATACACTCACATCTGGTACATTAATTTGGAAGAGGGCAGACTGACACATCTGTCTGCCTTTCATCACTTTTCCTGTGATTTACTGAGTGGAGAGTGGTGTGCACATCATCCAGCCGCAGTGTTTGATTGACTGTGCAGTGCACCACTGTGTGACACCGACCGACACGGTGCTCTCCTACCCAGCAAAGGAGCTTCAGAGACTTGAAGGTGGGCACTGGATCTGATGGACCTGACAGATCAGGCTCTTTCCTGAGGGTTTAGGTCTCAGCAGGAGGCCTGTCCTCTATTTTACATTTATTTACATTCGTGTCAGTGTATTGTAACTTTAGAAAAGTGCTATGTGAGCAGTAATATTCTAGTTTGTAACTTTCATTTTTATTGCAAATTCTTAATGATTTTGAAACCGTTTAAAACAGGGGTCCCCCAAACTTTTTACACAGGGGGCCAGTTCACTGTCCTTCAGACCATTGGAGGGCTGGACTATAAAAATCTATGAACAAATCCCTATGCACACTTCACATATCTTCTTTTAAAGTAAAAAAACAAAACGGGAACAAATACAATATTAAAAATAAAGAACAAATAAATTTAAATCAACAAACTGACCAGTATTTCAATGGGAACTATGCTCTTCTCACTGACCACCAATGAAAGAGGTGCCCCTTCTGGAAGTGGGTTGGGGGCCAGATAAATGACCTCAGGGGGCCGCAGTTTGGGGACCTCTGGTTTAGAAGAAAATTCTGAAACTGCTACATATGCAGTGCATCTGCCCTTGGGGGCATTTTCTGTGTTCCCCCTGGCCTCTGGGCTGTCCATAAAGATATTTTAGATAAAATAGAATCAAGAAGAGAACCTATTATACTGAAATACAGTTATCAAAATATTGAACCAAACTGGTGATGCGGGACAAATAAATATATGGTGACAGAAAATGATTTGACTTTGGATGATGGGCACACATCGCAATCAACAGTTAAATGCTATAGAGATGTTCACCTGAAACTTATGTACTCTTACTGATCAGTGTCACCCCATTAAATTTAATTTCTAAGTAAAAAAATAAAAATTAATTTTGGTTAAAATAAAACTAAAAAGGAAGAGAACCTATTATACTGAAATACAGTTATCAAAATATTGAACCAAACTGGTGGTGCAGGTCTTTATATGCCCTTCCTTTATTAGTGGAATTAGTAAAGGACTGAATACCAGCTTTAGCAGTTTCTTTGTAGGGGTGATAAGAAAAACACAATTTGCAATTCCTAAAGCAACTCTAATGCTTTGTGAAGGTATTTGTGATTTCTGTTGGTGAAAAAGCTACAGGTACTGCTGAACTTTCAGGATTTAATGTCTACCATAATAATTGAGTATTAGATTTCAGCCAGAGGTTATTGCAAATAAAGATGTGATATTTTTTCCCACTCAGGTTTACAGACACCAAGTTCAGAACTCTGCACCAGAAGCTGACGTGCCCTCAGTCCATCCGTTAGTAGGAATATGTGTGTGCCCTTTTTTCCTTTCTCAAATGATTGTACTGATGGCAATAAAAACAGTGGAGATAAGGGAACTCAGAACTTAGTGGTCATCAAGGGCAAGAATGAGGGTGAGAGAAGCTGCAGGAGCCACCAGGGGGTGTCTTAGGACTCACAGCTGTGACAAGTTATCCTGTTTTATACAAGCTGTTTAAGAAGACACTGTTGGGGAAGAAAAATTATCCTCAACCCTTCAAGTTTTTCTGGCTGGACTAATAAATTAACAGAAGCAGATTAATAGGAGAAAAAGTAAGTTTAGTAACATGCATATATTGGAGAGACCCAGGAACACTGAATAAGTCACTGAAATGGTGGAAGCCATCATCTGAAATATCTCTGTCACTCGTGACAAAATATGAAGTTGGGGCTGGAGAGTCAGTTATGGGAGGTTACCAGGCAAAGTATAGAAAACCTAGGTAGGGTTGTCAGGAAGATTTAAGTCCCTGCCTTCTCCTCTGATAGTGAGGGCAGGCCAAGTACAATGAGGGAAACTCCCTTACAGGAGAAGATTGTTCTTACAAATCTAATTGTTTTTTACAAAGGGTACCTTCTGGGTTTTTGGAACTCTCAGGTCTGCTGTTTCTGAAAATTGGCCAATCTAGCCCTTGCCAGATGACTCAGTTGATTAGAGCATCAGCCCATATTGCAAAGGTTGTGGGTTTGATCCAGGGTCAAGGCATATACAAGAACAGATGGATGTTTCTTTTTGTCTCCCTTCTCTCTAAAATCAATAAATAAATTTATAGAAATAATGAGCCTAAAATAATTAGTATCCCAAATTGACATTTTTCAGGGTTGCAAACTCTGCTCCTCTTTAATACAGGGAATGGAAATACAGTGTAGAAAAAGTTCAAACTGGAAATTGTTAGAATAAACTTTCAGGGGCTGATTGACATAATCATTTGATGCAAAGGCTGTTAAGTGAGGCTACTTCATCTGCCATGCTGTCCTGCCCACCAGAGTGCAGAGTACTGCTAGCCGCCCCATGTGTCAATGTATTACTCCCTGCCAGTCTATTTACTGTTTCTGTATTTTTCTTTTTTTGTTTTGTTTTGTATTTTTTTGTGACAGAGACAGATAGAGGGATAGATAGGGACAGACAGGAAGGGGGAGAGATGAGAAACATCAATTCTTTGTTGCGGCACCTTAGTTGTTCATTGATTGGTTTCTGATATGTGCCTTAACCAGGGGGACTACAGCAGACCGAGTGACCCCTTGCTCAAACCAGTGACCTTGGGCTCAAGCTGATGAGCCTGCTCAAACTAGATGAGCCCACACTCAAGTTGGCGACCTCAGGGTTTCAAACCTGGGTCCTCCTCATCCTAGTCCAATGCTCTATCCACTGTGCCACCACCTGGTCAGGCTGTTTCTGTGTTTTTCTGAAGTGAGAAGTGGGGAGGCAAAGAGACAGACTCCCGCATGTGCCTGACCGGGATCCACCCAGCAAGCCCACTAGGGGGCAATGCTCTGCCCATCTGGGTCGTTGCTCTGTTGCAACTGGAGCCAATCTAGCACCTGAGGTGGAGGCCATGGAGCCATCCTCAGCACCCAGCCCAACTTTGCTCCAGTGGAGCCTTGGCTGCAGGAGAGGAAGAGAGAGATAGAGAGAAAAGGGAGGGAGAAGGGTGGGGAAACAGATGAACACCTCTCCTGTGTGCCCAGGCCAGGAATTGAACCCGGGACTTCCAAATGCCGGGCCGATGCTCTATTCACTGTTTCTGGGAAGTTCATTCAGAGAGCCATGTGCTGACAATGTGGTTTCAAGCTCCATTCAGGGGATCTGGGGAGGGGACAGAGCAACTTCTTAACTCTGCAGGATTCCTTAGGGGGAAAGGTTCAACAGCTTTTTTAAAATCTTGCAAACTACAGAAACTACTGATGCACTAACTAGAGACTGAGGACCTGTGAGCTAGTAAACATTTTGGATAAACATTTATTATCTTGGACCTTTCTCTAAATGATAGGATTCAGTCACCATGACATCTCCAGCTATCAGGCCCTGCCTGCCTTTATCTTTAGGATAAGCTGCTCAGTGTGGATTGATGGTGCTCCTGTTTTAGGAGGTTGTTTCTGCTCGGGTGATGCTATCACCCAAAAGGCAGATGTCTGGCACACCTCTGGCCCAGTAAAGTCCTGTGAGGCAAGGCTGTGGCATGTTTGCTGGAAATGCTGTTTTTCTTGTTTTGCCATCTGTGACTGACACAGAATGATTTGCTGTTTTAGTCAGGTCTCAGGATGGCAGGGAGCAGGCTGACTTCAAGCCCAGGAGTCAGGGTCCTTCAAGGATAAGGAAAATCGGAATCTAGCAGGATTGCAGGGACCACCATAGTGCTGGGGCCAGCGGAGCTGTGTTTTTGCAGGGTCTGGCCATCTACCTGAGTTCTTGGCCCTCCCATTCTGTTGGACTGTATTGTCTGTTCCTGTACACTGTCAATTGCATATCCCGCCTACCCCACCCTATACACACAGCTTGGGCCCAGATCTACCACCTCATCTTTCTGTTTCCCAGCACACCCAAGGGAAAGAGTGACTGAACTCTCTCTTTCTCTCCATGCCTCTTAGGGGCTGCCTTGTCCTGTCCCCAGGGAGGGGTAGGCTCTGCTATCTGCACAGCTGCCTCCTTTCAGTAGGTTCTGCTGTGGGGTTGGGTCATTCAGAAGGGATAGGACTATGAATTGATAGATATTATGATTGCAGTTTCCTGAACAGTCTGAATAGACTTTTGAAAAATAATGCCTCAATAAGACCTTGCTAATATTTCAATATATGTTAGTTATATTTTGTACTTTTTGCATTAAAAAATTAGGAATTTAATTTTGTATTCTTCAAAATTCAGTTATGTGTTTATATATACTTTTTTTTAATAGACTTTATTTTAGAGAGGAGAGAGATAAGAGTGAGAGGAGCAGGAAGTATCAACTCCCATATTTGCCTTGATTGGGCAAGCCCAGGGTTTCGAACTAGTGACCTTAGTGTCCCAGGTTGATGCTCTGTTCCCTGTGCCACCACAGGTAAGGCAAACTTTTTTTTTTTTTTAATTTATTCATTTTAGAGTGGAGAGGGAGAGAGAGAGAGAGGAGAGACAGAGAGAGAGAAGTGGGGGAGGAGCTGGAAGCATCAACTCCCATATGTGCCTTGACCAGGCAAGCCCAGGGTTTCAAACCGGCGACCTCAGCATTTCCAGGTCAACGCTTTATCCACTGCGCCACCACAGGTCAGGCCAAGGCAAACTTTTTAAAAAAACATTTTTTCAGCAGAATTTACTGCAGTATAAATGGAAATACTCCTGTTATTCTATAGGGCATCAGTAAACCGTGGCACTTTTGACATTTGGGGCAGAAATGTCTGTGTTGTGGAGGCTATCCTGTGTGTTAAAATTTTAGCAGCGTTCTTTTTTTTTTTTTTTTTAACATTGACAGAGAGAGAGTCATAGATAGGGACAGACAGGAACAGAGAGAGATGAGAAGCATCAATCATCAGTTTTTCATTGCGACACCTTAGTTGTTCATTGATTGCTTTCTCATATGTGCCTTGACCGCGGGCCTTCAGCAGACGGAGTAACCCCTTGCTCAAGCCAGCGACCTTGGGTCCAAGCTGGTGAGCTTTGCTCAAACCAGATGAGCCCGCGCTCAAGCTGGCAACCTCGGAGTCTCGAACCTGGGTCCTCCAGATCCCAGTCTGGTGCTTTATCCACTGCACCACTGCCTGGTCAGGCAGCAGCGTTCTTGGTCCCTACCCTCTAGATGCCAGTGGGACACTAGCCCTGGTTGTAACAATCATAAATATCTTCCAGTATTTCCCAGTGTCCCCTGGGGGGCAAAAATTACCCCTTGTTTTGGGAACTAGTTGTGCTAATCTAGAACAGCATTTCCCAAAATGTATTATGTGGAACCTGAGTTTAATTGAATATGCATACATTTTTATGTATTAATCAGGCTGTTTTGTGTTTTATTTTTAGTCAGCATTATTATGTATGCTTTCATATATTTACATAATCTAGATCAATATGTTTTTCATTTTAAAAACTTAAGATCTCTTCACATTTTTGTGATTCTGGTTTTGGTGTTTTTTTTTTTTTTAATTTATGTCCATGCTTGATGTTACAGAGCCTTTTGAGTAACTTGTTTTTGATGTTTTCTATGCTTGCTTTATTCTGCTCTGGCCTAATAAGCTTAGCCAGATCCCAGGGGATGTGGGTAGAATGCTATTGCTGCTGGGCCCATTTCTATGATGCTGTCCCCCAGCGCAGACAGTGCTCTAGGAAGAACGATTGTGTGAGGGACTCGTGCCTTGAAGGGTTGGGGTCCTTATTTTTTATTAAACTTATTTGTTGACCCTTAATAACAAGTACATCATAAAAGATTTGAATGTCAGCTTCTTTTTTTCTTTCTATTACTGATTTTAGAGAGAGTGGAAGAGAGAAAGAGAGAGAACCTGTTCCTATATATGCCCTTTGCCATGACCAGGGGTCAAACCAGCACCCTCTGTGCTTTGGATGAAGCTCTAGCCAACCAAGCCATCCATCCAGGGCAAGTGTCACTTTTTAATGATGCCAGTGATAGTCAAGATCTTAAAGCTATGATGTGAATTGAAATTCTACCAGCTGTAATAGACTATCCAGCTCAGAATTTACTAAAACATATTCTGAAACCATTAAAATACTTCTGTAGTTAGAACTTTTGCCGTGTCTTTAGTGAACATATGTGGTTCTTTGGCTTGGGAATATTTTTTGGACAGATTTTTTTTTTTAACAGAATGTGACACCTGACCTGTGGTGGTGCTGTGGATGGAGCATCAACCTGGAATGCTGAGGTTGCTGGTTCAAAGCCCTGGGCTTGCCCAGTCGGGACACTTATGAGAAGGAACTATGAATTGATTCTTCCTGGTCCTCTTCCCTTTCTCTCTGTCCTCTCTCTAAAAAAAAAAGAATGTAACATACATGATTTATTTATTTTTATATTAAACTTTAAATGGTAGTTCCACAAACCTTGTTTGAAAAATAAAGTGATTCTTGGCAAATGTTTTCCTCAGAATGTGTTATTGACTGAACCCCTTGCTGGAATAGGGGATCTGAGTAAAGCCAGGAAAGAAGACAGAACAAGTAGATGACAACTCACTGTACTATAGTGATGGACTGTTTAATGTCCTAAAAGCTATCTTAGAAAAGCTCGCTCTCCTTGACAGTATAAAATTTTGACAGTTTTCTTGGCTTTCTTGACAGCTTTCTTTATTAATAATATTAGCAGGTTTAGTATGGAAAAGGATCATTAATTAAATGTTTTGAGGAAAGATTAGTAACCACAAAAAAAGCCTGGGGATGTAGTTTGCAAATGTCTCTTGACTTGCTGTGTCCCTAGACCTTTTCTGGTTTCATAACCATCTCTCTTACAGACAAGAAGGCTGAAGTTACCCTAGAATTCTTTTTTTTTTTTTTTTTTTATTTATTCATTTTAGAGAGGAGAGGGAGAGACAGAGAGAGAGAGAGAGGAGAGAGACAGAGAGAGAGAAGGGGGGAGGAGCTGGAAGCATCAATTCCCATATGTGCCTTGACCAGGCAAGCCCAGGGTTTCGAACCGGCGACCTCAGCATTTCCAGGTCGACGCTTTATCCACTGCACCACCACAGGTCAGGCACCCTAGAATTCTTGATTTCTGTTAGTGGAATTGATTGTGCTCATTAGTTACAGCTGCCTTTGAGAGTGGCGGGGCAGGGGATTACCTGCTGAGAAGGAAAGCCCTTGCTAGGTGTGGTCGGCTCTGAGGATGGAACTGCCTTACTGTATTGGGCATGTCTTTAGATTAAATTAAAAATGCAGAAGACTTCATGTCCGCTAAACTGAGGTACAGAGCAAATTTTTGATGGGTAAAAGAGGTTATGAACAACCTGACCAGGCAGTGGTGCAGTGGATAGAGCGTTGAACTGCGACAATGTGGAGGACCCAGGTTCCAAACCCGGATGTTGCTGGCATGAGCATGAGCTCATCCGGCTTGAGCGCAGGCTCACCAGCTTGAGCGTGGGATCACAGACTTGACCCCATGGTCACTGGTTGGAGCCCAAAGGCCACTGATTTGAAGCCCAAGGTCGCTGTCTTGAGCCCAGGGTTGATGGCTTGAGCAAGGGGTCACTCACTCTGCTGTAACCCCTACCCCACCCCACCCTGGGCAAAGAACATATGAGAACGCAATCAAGGAACAACTGAGATGCTACAATGAAGAATTAATGCTTCTCATCTCTTTCCCTTCCTGTCTGTCTGTCCCTATCTGTCCCTCTCTCTGGCTCTCTCTGTCTCTGTCAAAAAAATAAAAAAAGGTTATGAACATCTCTTTGGACAGCTATGTTTTAGGTCAGGGGTTGGCAAATTATAGGCCTCTGGGCCAGGTGCCACCCAAGCCATTTATGGTACATTGTAAAGGAAAAAGAACATACCATAGAGACAGTATGTGGCCCACAAAGCCTTCAAAGCTTTCTATCTGGCCCTTTACAAAAAAGTGTGCTGATCCCTCAGTCAGTTCTCAGCGAAAACACATTCAAGTCAGTCTGGATAAATGGAATCAAATAACATAAGTCAGTTGAGGAAGTAGGAATAATAAAGGGGAAGGTATGATATTGTCCCTTAGTAGACTGTATCTTGTATATAATACCTGTGTAAAAATAGGGCCTATGTAAATAACTCTTAAATCATAATTAGAATAATAAAGGAATCCATGTGAATAAATGCAAAAGCCAAATCTGGAAATCTGGCTTTCCAGACCAGCTGCCATTGTCTCATTGCTCCTTTTCTCTTTTGTTGACATCTGAGCCCTGAGAAACTCTGCCTTGCTGATGAAGTCAGTATATAGTGTTGAAGTCTTTCTTACAGTGTCACCTGTCTCCTTGTCCAGAAGCAGTTCTGAGACATAGATGCCACTGGGAAAGCAAGAAGGGCTCTTTCCTCAGGGGAAGTTGGTTTCACTGCCTGCATCTTGGGACTAAGGAGTACAGTGTGAATAGGCTGCTGGAAAGCAGACCCAGCTGGGCTGGGAGGTGCACTGCGCTGTTGGGCCAGGGGCCAGGGAAAGTGGCTGGGCTCCAGTAGGGCTGGACCAGGGCCCCCTCACTGATCTCTGGTATATCAGGGCTTCTTTTTTCTCTCTAGAATTCCCCCATACATTTTTTTTGTCTTCACATCTCTTGAAAGTAACACAGTGCAAACAAAACATTTTAATATTTTCCCTTTATATAGCTATATTTTTGATAGGATGTCATTAAAATTATCTGAATTATCTAAACTAGTCAAATAATCAGATGTTAAAAAACAGTTACTGTAAAATGCTTTGCTAAGTTTGATAAGGTCCCCCACTAAAAGGAGGCATCATAGCACTGTATGACTAAAGTATTAAATGTGTTTATTTATGGTATTATACAGGTTACATGGCATTAATTGGGAATGAAGCATTACAGCTAAATGAAACCCATAGATAATGAAGTTTAACCTTTAAATGCCCTGAAATTCATTTTAGGTTTAAAAAACTGTTCTCAAATGATCCTAGGGGTGTTTGTTTCCCAGATTGTTGTGTACTTGCTTCCTGCACTGAGCCTATAAAGATGAGTAAGTCTCAATCCCCGCTACTAAAGAGCACACAGTCAAGTGTATAATGAACGCAAGTTTATATTTCATTGGTAGAGCAAAGATTCTTGAGGAAACGAATCCAGATGTAGGTGTAAGTTTTAGGTAGTATGAGAGTAACCAGCAGAAGACTGAAGATAGGATATATAACTCTCAGAGTATTACCAGAGAAGAAAGTGAAGCAATGAAGAACTTCATCATTTCCACAAAAGGGAGTCAAGGAGAAAGAAGAAAACAAGGAAGCTTGCTTGGTATATTAAAAAACAACTAATATAGGAAGGCATGAACAATCCCACGTTTATCAAGAACCACACAATTAATGTAAAAGGGTAATCTCCCAGGTGTTAAAAACTCCAGATTTAGTTTTTTAAAAAATGAAATCTAGCTAAACTTGTTGTATAAATGATACATCTAAAACTAACACAAGAAAGTAGGGAACGAAGGGATGAAAAACTGTATTAGTCCTAAATAACTCAGACTTAGCAATATTAGTATCAGAGAAAACTAGACTCAAGGTGGAAAGCAGCTTGACCAGATGGTGGCACAGTGGATAGAGTGTCGGACTGGGATGTGGAGGACCCAGGTTCGAGACCCCGAGGTCACCAGCTTGAGCGCGGGCTCATCTGGTTTGAGCAAGGCTCACCAGCTTGAGCCCAAGGTCACTGGCTCGAGCAAGGAGTCACCCGGTCTGCTGTCAACCCCCCCCCCCCAGTCAAGGTATATATGAGAAATCAATGAACAACTAAGGAGCCGCAATGAAGAATTGATGTTTCTCATCTCCCTTCCTGTCTGTCCCTACCTGTCCCTCTCTCTGACCCTCTGTCTCTGCCCCCCGCAAAGAAAGAATGTTAAAAAAAAGAAAAGAAAAAAGTAGGTGGAAAGCATTGCAGAAATATTTCAGACTACTTAAAGATATAGTTAATCATAAATAACAGGTTGTGGAACTATATAGAATAAAGGTTGATGGAAACAAGAAAAGTTGACAGTTCTGTGCACAGAGGGGAGACGATACTGTAATACTGAGCAAGTGCAAACTGAGGGAGAAGGGATGTGCAGTGGGAGTCCTCAACCTGTCTCTAGTGACATTGGGGCCAGGTCATTCTTTGTAAGGGAGCCACTCAGGCACTGTAGAATATTGAGCAGAATTCCTGGCCTCTGCTCACTAGATGCCAGTAGCTACTCCTCTCCCTTTTTTGTAATAACCAGAAATGTTTCCAGACATTGCCAATTGTCCCCTGGAGGCCACAATCCTCTCTAGTTGAAAACCACTGATATAAATGATTTAAACAATAAGGCTAATGGGTATGTACAGAAATTTTTGCCCAACAAGCTTAAAATATAGATTCTCTTCAAGTACATGGAACATTTAACAAACTTGCCACATACAAAAATCCCGTTTCAAAAAGTAAATCATATAGGCCAGATTCTTAAACCACAATGTAACCTAGCTAGAACGTAAGAATGAGTGAGCTAAAAATATCTACCTGCAAATGTTAAGACTACCTTTATATCTTGAATTAAAGAGGAGATCAAAAACTATATTCGGATTCTTATAAGTGAATGACAGGGTACCACATATCACAACTCATGGGTTGAGGCAAAAATTCTCAGGAAAGTAATTAAACTTAAATGCATTTATTAGAGAACAAGAAAAGTGAATTCAGCTTTTAGCTCAAGAAACCAGGAAAATAAAAGTAACTCAATATAGGAGCAAATGTTTTTGCTTTTTGCAAATTTTACTAAGAAAACAGAATAGGGTCCTGACCTGTGGTGGTGCTGTTTATAGAGCATCAACCTGGGACACTGAGCTCCCAGGTTCGAAACCCCGAGGTTTGGTGGCTTGAGCACAGACTGGCCAGCTTGAGCAAGGGGTTGCTGGCTTGAGCCAAAGGTCTCTGACATGAAGCCCAAAGTCACTGGTTTGAACAAGGTTGTCACTGGGGCGGCTGGAGCCCTCCCACCCAAGGCACATATGAAAAGCAATCAATAAACAACTAAAGTGCTGCAACTAAGAGTTGATGCTTCTCATCACTCCCTTTTTCTCTCTCGCATAAAAAACAACAACAACAAGGTATTTATAAAAGAGATGTAACTACAGATATGAAGATTTGACATGCATATAAGAACACATCATGTACAATTTGATAGGAATAATTTAAAGAGCTCTGGATGGGTATTTTTTTTTATTTTTTTATTCATTTTAGAGAGGAGAGAAAGTGAGAGAGAGAGACAGAGAAAGGGGAGGAGCAGGAAGAATCAACTCCCATATGTGCCTTGACCAGACAAGTGCAGGGTTTTGAACCAGCGACCTCAGTGTTCCAGGTCGAAGCTTTATCCACTGCACCACCACAGGCAGGCTCTGGATGGTTTTTTTTTTAAATTTTTATTTATTTACTTATTTTTTACAGAGACAGAGAGTGAGTCAGAGAGAGGGATAGACAGGGACAGACAGACAGGAACGGAGAGAGATGAGAAGCATCAATCATTAGTTTTTCATTGTGCGTTGCGACACCTTAGTTCATTGATTGCTTTCTCATATGTGCCTTGACCGTGGGCCTTCAGCAGACCGAGCAACCCCCTGCAGAAGCCAGCGACTTTGGGTTCAAGCTGATGGGCTTTTCCTCCAACCAGATAAGCCCGCACTCAAGCTGGCAACCTCGGGGTCACGAACCCAGGTCCTCTGCATCCCAGTCCGACGCTCTATCCACTGCGCCACTGCCTGGTCAGGCTCTGGCTGGTTTTTAAGGAAAGCATAAATGACCATTGACTTCAGATGAAGTTGAAAAAATAATCAAACATTTATCCCTTCACAAAGGCACTGGGCACTGATAGATGAGTTAGATTAAACTTTCTTAGAACATGTGGGTGTTCTGGCGTGCTGTGGAAACGTTGGGATGTGCTGCAGTAAATAAGTCTGAATCTGAGGGAAGTTGGTTATTTGTTTCAGACAGCAGAGAAGTATGTAATTTATTTTTAAATGTAATTTAGTTTCTGTATAAAATGTTTCAATGTTTTAGACTTTGGAGGAATAAACTTTGCTTCTCTGGTTAATAAAATGAAAAAAAAAAAACTTTCTTAGAACAGATAATACCTGTGCTATAGAAATTGTAGCAACCATTCACTGAACAAAAAATTATTGAGCATTTGTTTTGTACCAAACAGATAGGGTTACTCCCTACCAGGAAGTAGTAAAAGCAACAAGTTAGTCGAAGGTCTGTGCAGATAAATGAAAAGGAACAACTGTAGTGAGGACTGTAAAAAGGAGGCATGCTTTGCTCTGAGATGTGGGTCAGCGGTTAGGGATAGCTCTCCTAAGATGGGAATGACTGATGGGAATTGTCAAGGGAAACAGGAGTAGGTGAGGTGACAAGGAGTAGGAAGACCATTCCAGATAGAGAGGAGGATAGTGTATTAACAGGCTTTGTGTGGAGGTTGGGGAAGGGGGATATGGGACTCCAAAGAATTTGGAAGGGCCTAATATGACTGCATTGCAAAGAATGAGGGTGATATGGGGGAATGGGAGGGAGGGAGGAAGCCCAATCATGTGGGACAGTCACTGTCTATGTTAATTTTTATGATCTGTGTCTTCTAGGCAGTAGGAATCCCCTGAAAGGTTTTAAATGGGTGTGTCATGATCAGATCTAGGTTTCCAGAGGACCTCTTTAAAGACTTGGAAATATGGCCATATCCACAATAGGGGACTGATTAAATAAGCTATGGTAAGTCTACGCCTTACAGTACTTGCTCTGAAGCTCTAAACAGGAATAGAGGTGTTTATTAACCTGATATGAAGCATCTTTAGGATACAGTAATTGAAAAAAGTAAGGCTTGGAACTGTGAGTGGGATATGCACTTTTATCTAAGAGAGGCACATGAATATCTGCTAATAAAAAAAGGAAGGTTAAGGCCCTGGCCGGTTGGCTCAGCGGTAGAGCATTGGCCTGGCGTGTGGGGAACCCGGGTTCGATTCCCGGCCAGGGCACTTAGGAGAAGCGCCCATTTGCTTCTCCACCCCCACCCCCTCCTTCCTCTCTGTCTCTCTCTTCCCCTCCCACAGCCAAGGCTCCATTGGAGCAAAGATGGCCCGGGCGCTGGGGATGGCTCCTCGGCCTCTGCCCCAGGCGCTGGAGTGGCTCTGGTCGCGGCAGAGCGACGCCCCGGAGGGGCAGAGCGACGCCCCCTGGTGGGCGATGGTGCCGGTTGGATCCCGGTCGGGTGCATGCGGGAGTCTGTCTGACTGTCTCTCCCTGTTTCCAGCTTCAGCAAAAGAAGAAAAAAAAAAAAAAAAAGGAAAGTTAAACCCTAGACTAGTTAAAATGGGGTTCTTTATTGTGGAGGGAGGGGGTAGGGATATAATTGGATCTCTGAACATATCTTCTATAGTTTTGATTCATGGAACCATATGAATGTTTTATATAGTATAAAAGTAAAGTCAAAATGGGGTGGGTGGGGAGACAGTAGTAGCTAAAACTTAAAAGCAAAATGAATCAAAAGACCCTAAACAAGATATTGAGATATGATGGCTTAGCTACAGAGAATTATTCCAAGAGACTTTAGAACAAATTGGATTGTATATCTATCCTAGTGGGATAAGTCCTAAAGACAGAGGAACTGCAAAGAAATCTTTTTTCCCTTAAAGTTTTCTTTATTTATTATAGGGAGAGGAGGAGGTAGGGAAGAGGCAAGGGAGAGGAGCAGGAAGCATCGACTCATAACTGTTTCTCATATGTACCTTGACTGGGCAAGCAGAGGTTTTCAAGCCGGTGACCTCAGCATTCCAGTTTGACACTTTTTCTCTGCCCCACCACAGGTAGACTACAAAGAAACCTTAAACAGGTTTTAGTACTCATATTGTTAGTAATAGTGTTCACATTGATATTTTGAAACTCTAAATGATCTTGCATAATAGATAAATAAGTCATTATGTTACTGTCATTAGGAAAAAAGACTTTCAGGATAAAAGATAGACAAATATGAAAGAGCCATTAAATAAATACCCTGTAATCCCAAGTTTGATTTGGAAACGTCATTGTTAACTTGTTTTTTAAAAATTTTTATGAGAGGCCCTGGCCAGTTGGCTCAGCGGTAGAGTGTCAGCCTGGCGGAGTGCAGGAATCCCGGGTTCAATTCCCGGCCAGGGAACACAGAATATGCGCCCATCTGCTTCTCCACCCCTCCCCCTTTCCTTCTTCTCTGTCTCTCTCTTCCCCTCCTGCAGCCAAAGCTCCATTGGAGCAAAGATGGCCCGGGTGCTGAGGATGGCTCCATGGCCTCTGCCTCAGGCGCTAGACTGGCTCTGGATGCAACAGAGCGATGCCCCAGAGGGGCAGAGCATCGCCCCCTGGTGGGCATGCCAGGTGGATCCCAGTCAGGCGCATGCGGGAGTCTGTCTGACTGCCTCCCCGTTTCCAGCTTCGGAAAAATGAAAAAACAAAACAAAAAAAATTTTTTTTTTAATTTTTATGAGATATTTCCTATTTCTGTCCATTGAAAAGGCTAGAATCAGTTACCAATTAGTAGCAGTGAGCATCTACCCACAGCACCTACACTGTGGTCTGTACATATCTTTTCCCACTATAAGGAATCAGTCTCTTGGGTGGATAAGTCCAGGTTTGGTGCAGAAAATACAGATAAGCCTGGAGTGTCTCGTTTTATCTAAAAGCAAGAGAGCTATCAAGAATTACTAGGGTGAGTTAAAAGCTCTAGTAACTGAAGGTGCTTGCATTGGCCAAAGATGGGATAATTTGGAACATCAAAAAACAGAAGATAGGTAGATAGGTGATAGATAGATAGATAGACAGACTGTACTTATCTAAAATATTCAAACCCATGAGATCATAATGTACTAAAATAGCCTCTCTGGTCACTATTGTAGAAGGCTAGGGAACCAGCACATTCTTCTGAAAATTGATAAGCATAGGGAAAGGAGCAAATCTTAAGAAACCCCATCATTGGGGCTGCAGTCCATTGGAGAATGGACTTAGAGCAGAGAGCAGGTGAGGAAGAGTGACCATGGGAGATTGGTCCAGGGACATTGCTGGGAGTTCAGAAAAGAGAGACATGATGGGGCGCTTCACTTGTTCTTCAGTGAGGTGATTGTTTCATTTGCTACATCATATATACTGATCACAAAAACTAGGCGACATTTAATTGCTTCTAAGCTTATATTTCTTGTATGTGTTGACTGGGCACGAGGGAGGAATTCCTTTCCTTTTCAGTAATTTGTGTTATGGTAATTTGGCAATGTCTGACTTCCAGATCATACCAGAAGATGCCACTTCTACACATAAGCACCTGGCCATCGTTTTTGGTAATATTGCAGAGCAGTGTATGTTGTGTGCCTCACTGAATCCTTGCCATGATTGAAAGTCATTGGTGTTTACCTGATGCATCTCCTTCACCCATTCTCTTATATTGAATGACACCATAATTTGTAGATTGAATTGATGAAATTAACATTTGTAGGCATCAAAGTTGAACAGATCCTCAAATACTGTCCTATTTTCTTACCAGTTCTACAGTTGTAGCAACAAAGTTATTGTATTCTCAGATACAATATGTAGAAGAAATGGCAGGTTTTTAAAGCCAGAATCTGACCTCACAAAGGTATCCTAACCTCTTTGTACCTCTCTTTCTTCATCAGTAGTATGAGGACAGTGTTACAAAGCATCTGCTAGAATGTTCTGGTTTCTACTAGTGGGAACCCAATTACTCCATTAACTCCGTAAAACAACCGCTGTATGGTGCTCATGAATCTGTGGGCCAGGCATTTGGGAAGGATGCAGTGGAAATGGCCTGTGTCAGCTCTACAATGTTTGGGTCCTCAGCTAGAAAGACGGGGGAGGGGGGCTTGATGGCTGGGGGCTGGAGTCTTCTGGAGGAATTTTTTCAAATTTGGAAGTTGATACCGACTGTCAGCTGGAGCTGCTGATCAGAGCAAGTTTATGTGGATGGACCCTCCATGTGAGTTGGGCTTCCTCACAGCATGAAGCGAGGGGAACTATTCACAGCATGGAGGGGAGAAACCTCCTCACAGCATGGGGAGGAACTTCCTTACAGCAGGAGATGGGGGAACTTTTTCACAGCATGGGGGGGGGGGGACTTCCTTACAGCAGGAGATGGGTGAACTTCCTTTAGCATGGGGGAGGGGAACTTCCTTAGAGCAGGAGAGGGGGCACCTCCTCATAGCATGGGATGGGGGCACTTTTTCACAGTATGGGAGGACATCTGGTTAATCAGACTTCTTACATGGGGACTCTGGGCTTCAAAAGTGAGTATCCCACCTAAGAAGGCAGAAGCTGCCTCAGACTTATGACCCAGCCCCGCAGTCACACAACATCACTTCCAGTGCATTCTTGAGGTTCCAAGTGAGTCAGTAAGGTCAGCTCAGATCTAAAAGTGCTTCTTGTAGGTCTTAACGAATGCAGTAGACTTGAAGATATTTCTTATTTTCCCTTCCCTATCCTTACAGCCCTATTGTGATATAACAGGACAAAATGAAGATTGAACCTCCTAGAACATTCTCTGTACATCTCTGCATTAACATGAACAAGATGGTGACACGGAGCTTTGAGACAGTATTCTTCCAAGCTCTAGGAATTTCATCTTGCAAGTGCTCTGCTTTATCCAGCCCAGGCCACTACAAGTCATTTGCCCTTGTTTAATTTAAACAAGAGAACACGTGGTTGGCCCTAGTACAGTGTACTTGGAGAGCAGCACTGAAAAACCAGTTCACCAGCACTTTGTAGGAACTGATGATTGAGTTCAGAGAGATTTTTGTAAAAGCATCAATTCCTAAGCTTTCTGTAATTTTGGCAGTTTTTCTTCAAGTCTTGGCAAGTCTAGTGTTTATTTCTTCTGTTCCAATGACCTGTTTGTCTATCCTTGTGTCATAACTCACTTTTCTGTTTTTACTGTGGTCTTGTAGGATATTTTGAAATTTGCTATTTCTTAAGTCTTTTAAGGGTAATATAGCTATTCATGGACCTTGATTCCTCTGTATAAATTTTAGAATAAGTGTTTTAAGGTTCTCATAAAAAAACAGGAACAAGATTAATAGATAATGACATGTGCCAAGAAAAACAAGTGGACTCTCCATAGACTGTTAGGACTAAAGGCCCCAGTGAAGCTGACTGGTACATAGTTAGTCCACAAAGACCAGGGACATTTTTATCCAGTCTACCACAAAGTATAAATGACAATGAGGTATTTTTGACAGTAGCAAGAAAAACCATAATCTAACCATAAGTATAGGAAACCTCCACAGAGAAGACATCAAACTTAATGCAGGATGTAGGAGAGGACCCAGGCTCTAGACTAGGGAGAACTGACACATTGAGGTGCCTCCTGCCCAAATGAACCCATCGGGACTTTTTCAACATTAGTATAAAGTTGGTTTTTGTTTGTTTTCTGCTCCATCTCCAGCACTTACCACAGAGCCCTGAGGGGAGAAGACGTTCAGTAAATCTTTGTGGACTGAATGAAGGGCACAGTCAAATGCACAGCTCACTGTGGGCCCTGCCTGCCAGTTGGCAGGTTACTGTGAGCCTTTCTATGCTACTTCTGGTTTTAACCACCATGCTGATGATTGATGATAGGTGACAGTAGTTGATTTTACTGTTCCTCTATGGATGACGTGTAGGTTATGATTATAGTTTTATTAATGTAGATAAAAAAACATCGTTAGCATCTAGCTTTTCTTAACATCTCTTTTGTGTGTGTGTGTGACAGAGACAGAGATAGAGAGAGGGACAGATAGGGACAGACAGGAAGGGAGAGGGATGAAAAGCATCAATTCTTTGTTACAGCTCTTTAGTTCATTAATTGCTTTCTCATATGTGCCTAGACTAGGGGAGTTACAGCAGAGCTAGTGACCCCTTGCTCAAGCCAGTGATCTTGGGCTCAAACCAGTGACTTTGCGCTCAAGCCAGCAACCATGGGATCATGTCTATGATCCTGCACTCAAGCCAGATGAGCCTATGCTCAAGCCGGCAACCTTTGGGTTTCGAACCTGGATCCTCTGCATCCCAGTCCAACGCTCTATATCCACTGTGCTACCACCTGGTTAGGCATCTTGCCATCTTTAATTCAAATGAGGCTTTTGTGACTTTTAATTCTCTTTATAAATTTATTGTATCATATTGTATCAACTTTAAGACAGCCTTTTATCAGCTCAAGGTGATCAGACTAAAACATACCATTTTTAATGATCAGTCCCATTTACAACTTATACATTCGGAACAATAGTTTTAAGTTTAGTGGCTTTAATTATCATGTAAGCACTTTCTATATTTGACCAAACAAGTAAAACCTCTCAGGTATGTATAATGATTTAAAATTTTATATATAGTGAATCTCATGATCTCAAACTTTCCAGACCTGCCCACCAGTGCATAGGTTTGTGTTCAGAGACTTGGTTTGTTCACTGCTGTCATCCCTGGACCTAGAGTTGTGCACAGCAGTTGATAAACTTGCATAAATAAAGAAGTATTTACAATCTTTGTTAATTTCTCTCATACCTTTTTACTTTAGAAATCATGTCTAACCTGACCCATAGTGGCACAGTGGATAAAGCATCGACCTGGAATGCTGAGGTCGCCAGTTCGCATCCCTGTGCTTGCCTAGTCAAGGCACATATGGGAGTTGATGCTTCCTGTTCCTCCCTCCTTCACTCTCTCTTCTCTCTCTCTTAAAATGAATAAATGTAAAATAAAAAAACATGTCTAAAATCAATAATGCAATTATACATTTTAAATTAAAATCAAGGCTAAAAGTTAAGATTAATTTGCCAAATTTTCTTAATTATTTTCTTAATTATTGCAAGCACCTTAAATGTCACATACATAGATTATTCTGAAATTGAACACCAAAATATTAAATCTTCCACAGGGCTTAATGATACCTTTAAGGCACCAAGTCATCTCAGACAGATATGGGGGTACCCATATTGGCTAGAGAGCTGTTGTCAGGAGGAGAGATGAGATCTTGCTAACTTCAGAGCCTTTTGTCCTCTGACCCATACCCTATACCTTCTTTTCTGGTGTCTACAGACTTCTTAGCCAGCTGGAACCTTCCCAGATTCATCCATGTGGTCTGAGCAGGAAAGACTTCACCACTGGATGGGATTCAACCAATCCATTTATATCTGGACCTTTTCTGATTAAACTTGTCTTATTCTTCCTGTCAGCCTGGGCTAGAAAGCTGAAAAATACTAAAATGTCAGCCTTTAGATTCAGCCCATATTTCATATTTTTATCTTCCTTTAAGGTCACAACCCAAGCTACATTCTCTGGTTGATTTGAGAAAAATAAGGTATTTTTTCATGGCTGACTGTATGTATGGTCACATTGCTTTCCAAACCAGTCATGCAGTTTGTGAGTTCTAGGACTCCTTCAGAGTTCCAAGTTTTACTTCATCTTTGCTGGAAACATGGTTGTTTTAAATTTAATAATAGCTAGGTGAAAAGTAAATTATCTTAAAATTAGTATTTCTTTAGGCCCTGGCTGGTTGGCTCAGCGGTAGAGCGTTGGCCTGGCGTGCGGGGGACCCGGGTTCGATTCCCGGCCAGGGCACATAGGAGAGGCGCCCATTTGCTTCTCCACCCCCCCTCCTTCCTCTCTGTCTCTCTCTTCCCTTCCCGCAGCCGAGGCTCCATTGGAGCGGGGATGGCCCAGGTGCTGGGGATGGCTCCTTGGCCTCTGCCCCAAGCGCTAGAGTGGCTCTGGTCGCTGCAGAGCGATGCCCCGGAGGGGCAGAGCATCGCCCCCTGGTGGGCAGAGCGTCGCCCCTGGTGGGCGTGCCGGGTGGATCCCGGTCGGGCGCATGCGGGAGTCTGTCTGGCTGTCTCTCCCCGTTTCCAGCTTCAGAAAAATAACAAAAATAAATAAATATATATATATATATATATATATATATATAAAGAATTAGTATTTCTTTAATTACTAGTGAGTTTTAATATTTGTGTACACAAGGATTGGAAAGTTGTACTCATTTCATTTGTATTAGTCCGGCTGGAACTCTTGAAGGGATATCAAAGTGACAACTTTTAACAAATCATTCCCTTTTTTTTTTTTAATTTATTAACTTAGTGAAAGAGGAAGGTAGAGGGAGAGAGAGAGAGAGAGAGAGAGAAACATTGATCTGTTCCTGTATGTGCCCTGACCGGGGATAGAACCGGCAGCCTCCATGCTTCTGGATGACACTCTAACCAACCAAGCTATACGGCCAGGGTTCATTCCTTTTTTATAGGATGAAACTTGTTGAAATAATATGGACAAAAACTATGTCTCACCCTAAGTACATTGGGTTGGTAATTATTCAACATGGATTTTCGAATCCCATGTCATGTTAAATTAAGACACTGTTGTTTGAGCATACTTATTTCTCTGTGTAACGGGAAGAAGTAGGAATTGTTTCTAAATCTCAAGTTAATCTTTGGTATTTACATAATGCCCAATAATACAGATTGTGATTAAAAAAAAAGATGAGCCTATTGGCCATCATCATTGGGTCAGATGCTTTCAGCTATCTCCCAGTTGATGATATCACTTAATCACTCAGATTTTGTCTTGGGCCTCCCTGGGCCACTGGTCTGAGGGCCTGTGGCTGAGCAGATTGACAGAGGCCTTGATCAGAGCAGAAGGCCACCTTCTGAGCCCAAGAAGTCTGCTGGGATGAGCCATGTGAATTGGCTGAGACCTGTTTGCCTGCCTTCTTGCAAGGTGCCAGTGTTACTACCCAGATGTGGTCTGTTATTTTGCTCGAGTGGAATTTAGAGCTCCCTAAATCATGAGTGATGAATTTGCAAATGGCTCTTCTATGTGGTGGTGCTGGCTATGGTGTCTTTACCACCCCCTGCAGCGGTCTTGACCAGATGGCACCATCAGCTGATAACTTCTCTTGGGCTCCATTCTTATCTTGTAGGAATATTGGTCACTGTGGTATACTGTTCCCTAGCTTTACTGAACAATATATATTAGTCACATAGAGTTGCTTTTTTTTTTAAATTTTATTTATTTATTCATTTTTTAGGAGAGGGAGAGACACACAGAGAGAGAGAGAGAGAGGAGAGACAGAGAGAAAGAAGGGAGGAGGAGCTGGAAGCATCAACTCCCATATGTGCCTTGACCAGGCAAGCCCAGGGTTTCGAACTGGCGACCTCAGCATTTCCAGGTCGACACTTTATCCACTGTGCCACCACAGGTCAGGCTAGAGTTGCTTTTAAAAAATATTTTTCACATAGTATTCCATTGTAGAAACAGCACATATTTTCAAAGCTTTGACACAGATTAAAAAATTTTCCTGTAGAGCAGTTGTACCAATTTATATCGCACGTAAGTTTTAACCTGTTTTGGGGTTTTTTTTGTATTTTTTTTTTTTTGTATTTTTCTGAACCTGGAAACGAAGAGAGACAGACAGACTCCTGCATGCGCCCGACCAGGATCCACCCGCACGCGCTCTGCCCACCAGGGGGCGATGCTCTGCCCCTCCGGGGCATCGCTCTGCCGCGACCAGAGCCATTCTAGTGCCTGGGGCAGAGGCCAAGGAGCCATCCCCAGCGCCCGGCCCATCTTTGCTCCAATGGAGCCTTGGCTGCGGGAGGGAAAGAGAGAGACAGAGAGGAAGGAGGGGGTGGGGTGGGGGTGGAGAAGCAAATGGGCACTTCTATGTGCCCTGACCGGGAATCGAACCTGGGTCCCCCACACGCCAGGCCGACGCTCTACCGCTGAGCCAACCAGCCAGGGCCAGTTTTAACCTGTTTTGATAGAGATGAGGGCTGCAAATCTATACATTTTTTATATAAATTTCTGATTTCCCCCCAATATTTAAATTTTTTTAAAAAATTTATTCATTTTAGAGAGGGGGGAGAGAGAAAGAGACAGAAAGAGGGAGAGAGAAGGAGGGGAGGAGCGAGCAGGAAGCATCAACTCCCATATGTGCCTTGACCAGGCAAGCCCAGAGTTTCGAACTGGCGACCTCAATATTCCAGGTTGATGCTTTATCCACTGTGCCACCACAGGTCAGTCCTCCCCCCAATATTTATTTTGGGCATTTTAAGATACAAAATGGTAAAAGAGTAGAACAGTGATTCCCCACCATCTCCACTCAGCAGTTGTGGACTCAGCCACAATTTGTATAGTTATGTGTGTGCTCTTGTTGACCAGTTAAAGTAAACTGTGCATTCCATGATCATACCCGTAAACACCTCAGCCCTTGCTTCTCCAAACAAAGATGTTTCCATAAGCATATATATCACACAATCACAATATTCAGTCTCTCATGCTGGCACATGCCAACTTTTTTTTTTCCTACTGATTTGAGAGAGAGAGAAAGTGAAGGGAAGGGAAAGAGAAAGAAGCATCAACTCATTGTTTCACTTAGCTGTTCCATTTAGTTGTGCACTCGTTGATTGCTTCTCTTATGTGTCGTAACCTGGGATCGAACCCATGACTTAAACTGTCTTTTACAGCTTTTGGTTTTTAAACCAGGATCACATACGGCACTTGATTGTTGTTTTAGTTTTCATCTCTTAACTCAGAACAGTTCTCTTACCTTCCTTATTTTGTTTTGTGGGCATGTCCTCAGGATTGGGCAGGTCTGCCCAGAATTCCATTCTGTGTCCTTTTTGGGAGGCCCATCATGTTGATTTCTCTTTATTACTGTTGATGGGACTTTTAATCTTTTGGTTAAGCTGTTTTCTGCCAGGTCTCTCCATTGTGAAGTTACTGTTTTCCTTTATAATTGACAGTAAATATCTTGAGCCAGGTACACTTCCTGTTTCTTATTTTCTTTCACTGGCTAGTATTACATTTGTGATATTTTTTGCCTGAAGCAGTGATTACTGTGCTGGTTGCCAGATGGTGATGATCAGGTTCCATCTTCCTGTACGTATTGTTGGAACTCTAATATAATTTAGAGTTCACCCTCATTTATTTGTTTATGTATTTCTATCAGTATGGACTCGTGGGTTCTTATTTTATTCTCAGTTACTATCTTATTTTGTTGCTCAGATTGTCTCAGATTTGGCCTGACCTGTGGTGTCGCAGTATATAAAGTGTCAACCTGGAATGCTAAGGTCTCTGGTTCAAAACCTGGGCTTGCTTGGTCAAGGCACGTATGGGAGTTGATGCTTCCTGCTCCCCCCCTTCTATCTCTCTCTCTTCTCTAAAATGAATAAATAAAAATTAAATAAATTTTTAAAAATCTACAGTATTAAAAAGAAAATGTCCCAGGTTTGGCCAGTGAGAGCATCTGCAAGCTGATTTGTCTGTCCTTTTGACATATCTCCATAATTTTTTGAGCACAAGTTTTAGGCTCATCTTGTACTTTACCTGACCCAGCCCTGGAATCAGATCAGCCATTTCTCTGAGGAAGTCCCAATTCTTTTTTATTGAGAATGATACTTATCAATCAATACATAGGTGCTAAGTTCTCATTGCTACTGGTATCATGCTTCTAGGCTCTCTCTTAGGGGAGCCAGAAAAGTGTTTTCATCCATGTGCGTATATATGCATGTATGTATATATATGTATGTATGTATATATATGAGATGCATGGATCTGTATCTATATCTATTCCTATGCATCTGTGTATACTAAAAACTATGAATTCTTACAACTCTTGTTTCCAACTCGTGGGTGGGGTCAAGCCACTGGGAAGACTTTGGGAAGGGTGGTATGGATGACGATGCAGGTGTACTAGCTGGCCATGCTTGGAGAAGGCCAGAGTGTTTAGGCAGAACTACCAGGCAAGTGCACAGCCTGCTGGAGGAACTACAGATGGCCATCCCTTTAACTGTGTCCACACTTGGAATGGGGGAGGGGCTTGCCAGAGGTGCTACTGTGGGAGGGCAGGGTGGGGCAAGGGTCGGCCCTGAGACTTGATCTGCAAGGGTGATTTGGGCCAGATTTGCACTTTGAACAGGGAGGAATGGAGGGAAAGAGGGTAAGATCAGAGGAGGACATAGTTGCTCCTGCCCTGATCAAGGTATACTCTATGGTGTGGGGCTAGAGTCTCTGCCCTGGAGTGCAGGGCAGATCTGGGCACTCTGAGGTCCCTGTCCCTGGGGTACAGGGCAGATCAGGGCACTAGGAGGAGGCCAGGTTTTGGTCATGGAAGAGACTGTTGGGAGATACTCAGTAACAGATTTGCAAATGTATGGGGTCTCGCTCAAGACTAGGGGTCTCAGAGGGCAGAGAGGGCAATATCATGATGACTACACATGAGCTCCCTTCCCAGCCATGAGGTTGCCAAGTTCTGTTATCCGATGGTGGGGCAAAGGTGTAATGGCCATTTTAGCAAGAAGGTGTCTTCAGACTAAAAGATGAAGCAGCCTACTCCATAGAATATAATGGAATATATTATAGGGTAATTTACTTATGGGAAGATTGAGGCTGGAATAGACAGCGTACCCAGCAGTTTTGTGTAAATTATTTACCAACACCACACTTCCCAGTTCCAAGACTGCTGTTACTATACTGTTTTTATAATATGACTCAGGTACTAATGATCAATAAGACAAAGGGACCAAGAATGCAGTAGCACCAGGGGTCATCCCTCCTGGTGGTGGATACTATCACCAGTTTGATTTATGTCTCAGTTGTCATCCTGGCCATTACTAACAAAGGTATTTATGGTTACATTTTAGGGAACACAGATAATCATTAACTAGAAGGCTTTGATGTGCTTACTAAAAACTGACTTTGATCAAAGGTCATGGAATGAAAGGACACAAAGATGGAGATGGTCTTTCTTCACATCTACATCTATGCACCGGGTTCTCCCCTCTCCCCTCTCCCCTCTCCCCTCTCCCCTCTCCCCTCTCCCCTCTCCCCTCTCCCCTCTCCCCTCTCCCCTCTCCCCTCTCTTCTCCCCTCTCCCCTCTCCCCTCTCCCCTCTCCCCTCTCCCCTCTCCCCTGAATGCAGCCATGCTCAGCCTTTCTCTTCCTTCACCCTCAGGTGCGTTAACATCACACACACACACACACACACACACACACACACACACACACACACACACACATCCTCCTTCTGCACTGGTGTGAGTGGCATCACTTGATTCTTCTCTTGTCCCACTGGCTGCTGCTCCTCATTCTGTACTGGGCCCCCTGCCTCCCAGCCTTCTTACATGGCCCACCTCCTCTCTCTTCCTGGATGGTCTCATATAGTTTGGTGGCTATACCTACTGCCTTAGGATCCTGGGATTGCAATAACCAAGTTGTACTAATTAGGTGGATAGAAACAACAAGAATTGATTTTCTCAGGGTCCTGGCAGCCAGAACTTGAAATCAAAGTGTCGTCAGGGCCACACTCACACTCCATCTAAAGGTCTAGTTCTCTACTCCTTGGTGGCCAGGCATTCTTGGCTTAGAGCAGCATAGCTCCAATTTCTGCCTCCAGTTCACATAGCCGCCTTCTCAGTGTGTCTTAGATCTTTCCCCCTCTTAAATGACACCAGTCTTGGGATCTAGGTCCTCCCCTCAATCCAGGATAATCTAATCTCAAGATCCTTAATACTTACTTTTATAGCCTGACCAGGTGGTGGCGCAGTGGATAGAGCATCAGACTGGGATGTGGAGGACCCAGGTTCAAGACCCCAAGGTCACCAGCTTGAGTGCAGGCTCATCTGGTTTGAGCAAAGCTCACCAACTTGGACCCAAGGTCGCTGGCTCGAGCAAGGGGTTACTTGGTCTGCTGAAGGCCCGCGGTCAAGGCACATATGAGAAAGCAATCAATGAACAACTAAGGTGTCACAATGAAAAACTGATGATTGATGCTTCTCATCTCTCTCTGTTCCTGTCTGTCTCTATCTATCCCTCTCTCTGACTCTCTCTCTGTCTCTGTAAAAAACAAAAACAAAAAACAAAAAAAACCTTACTTCTATAAAGACCCTATTCCAGGTAAGAGCCCTCACAGGGACTGGGGGTTAGGATTTGGGCATATATATCTTAGAGGACACAGTTTGACCACCTCTACACATTAGCCACAGCCTGATTGATTACTGAGTTTATGTTTCTGGCCCAGACTCATTCATTCAAAATTTCCTATTGGATTTCTGAGAAGCATTTCACACCTAAAATGTCTTGATTTTTGCATTCTCTCCCCAGGCCACAGGACCTGCTCCTCAACATCTGCTCCTTGCTGGGACATGCAGCTCTGCTCTGCCAGTTGCTCAGGTGGGAACCCTGACCCACACCCAACCCCAGGCCATCTGCAAACTGTGCTTTCAGCCCCCCTTGTCCACATGGCCCACTGCCTATCCATGACAGCACCCCCATCCTCTGTGTGTTCCCCAGTCATGCAGCCTGTCTTCATAGTCAAAGGGACCCTCCTCAGATATAAGTCAAGTTACCCTTCTGCTCAGGGCTTCCCAGGAACACCCAAAGTCTGCTACTGCCCACAACAGTCTGTGTGAACTGGTCCCCATGTCTCCCGCTTCCTTATCTTCCCCTCCTCCTTCACCACTCTACGTGAGCACTGCTGCTCCTCCTACATCCAGGTGTCCCAGGCAGCTCACTCCTTCCCTGTCCCACGTTTCTCCCAGGCATTGTGGTGGACCTGCCTTCACTCATTCTCTATCCCCACCTGATTTTCCTCCTCTCAACACCTCCTGACAGTCACCTGTGTGTGTTGACCCGAAAACATTTGTTCCTATCTGTTTTACAGACAGATGTTAGAAGAGTGCTGGCTCAGCCTCCCCGAGCACGTGTTTGTCATTCCTGTCTGAGCTACAGTCTCCCTGTCTCAGCAGTCATTGAGTCAAGTCCTTGCGGTCTCAGTGTCAGTACCTTCTCAGAGCACCTGTCCTATCACATATTAGGGGAAGCCCTTGCTCACCTCTGTCATGACACCACGTGTGCTGCCTGAACTCCCCACAGCCCCTGTCCTTGTCTGTCCAGGAAAATAGGGCACCCTAGAACAGTGTCCTGCACATGTAGACGTTCACTAGACACTTGAGTAAGTGAAGAAATAAATCCAAATGGCTGAAAAATGTGGTAGCAAGTCAGGCCCCATGCAAGAACAAATGTGATCGCCAAGTAAGTGGGGTGATGCTGAGTACGATTTGACTGATATCACAGAGATAAGGGTGTTTTTTTTCTCCATGCAATTATTAACTGATGCTTTCTGCTTTTGTTTTCCAGACACCATTTGCTTTTGACTCAAGATGATTTGATGTTTTATAATAAACTTGTTGACCATGATGGCTACACAGACATTAAGTATAGACAGCTATCAAGATGGGCAACAAGTGAGACCTTGCATTTATTCTGCATTTTAATTATAGTCAGTTGACCTGGCACTAACACACAAGCAGTGCTTTGTATATTAATAGTTCAAGTCCAGTTTTCCTGAGGCTTTAGGTTCAGATTTAGTGTATTATGCATTTATTGTACATTGTTCAGATTGTTTCCTAAGTGATACCAAGATGGCTAGTAATTTTGACTCCCTTAAATCACACTTCCTTGGGAATTTGCCATTTTCACATCAGTGTTAGTAAGTATTGTTGCTTTCAGAGATAAGCTCAGTGTTATTGATTATCACAGGTTTCCATGTTGACGGTTGCTAATCTGAGTGGGAATTGTATGGTTTCATGTCCCCAGATGTGAGCAGCAGAGGGCCTGTCCTGATGTTATGTGGTGTAATCAGTGCTGTGTGTACCAATCCCCTGCTCATGCCCATGGTAGCACCTGCACAACTTTCTTTGATGATGTGGATTGCTTCTTGATAGCCCTCCCACTATCCATAAGATGTGCTTTTCCTTGAAGCTCTCAGGTGTTTTGTGTCCTGTGACCTAAAATAATTGGGGGGGGGGGCTCACTGAGGCCTCTGCAGCCTCTCTTGGGTCACCTGAGATCTTGGGAATGTTCTGTGTGCTGCCAGTGGGGGCCATTCCCCCTCCAGGGAAAGACCCTGGTAGCTGATTTCCATTGAAGACATTCAGCTCTGCCTTTGCTTCCTGCCTATCCCATAGTCAGGAGGCAGGAACAGAACACCCATGCCAGCAGCTATCTTCTCGCCCTCCTTGAGGATTTTAGTGAGCACAATCAACAGATCAAATCTGGGTAGGTCAACTCACCCACAGGAGGTCACAGCACCCCATTGTTGACGTTCCCAATGAGCTCCAGGAGGGAGGTGAGACCTTGCCGACTCTCATGTCTTTCCTAGGTGGTCAGTTTTGCACCATTTCTGGTTTGGTTGCTGTTGAAGAGATTTAGTTTGTTTTTGTAGGCTTTTAAATTTTTTTAAGTGTTTTTTGCTTCTTATAGGGAATTGAGGTGGAGAATTCTGTTTCAGCCAGCTCTTCTCACCTGGAAGTCCTTTGATATTTCCCAGTGATTATTTCTACTGTACAAATCTAATGACTTCTCCTCCTCTCCCCTTGCTGAAGGCTGCCTGAGAGGCCTTTCCCCTGTATTGCCTGGCTGCTCAGATCCCAGGACCATCCTGCAGCCTCCTTACTGCACTCACCTTTGCCTTCCTTTGCTGGACACCTCCCTGACTCTTGACCCAGGTTCTTCCCTTTGCTCTTCTTTCCTTAGGCAGCAGCTTGGCCAGCTCCTTCCTGTCCTGCAGGTCTTTGCCTAAATCACCCAAGAATCTGCTGCATGCCCTTGTTACCACTTGTTCCTCTGATCTTTTTCTCCTTCCTAGCAGTCATCACCTTCTGACATATGGCTAAGGGAGGTGCTTACCCCCATCTGTCTTCCTCTGGCTCTGCCCCATGCAGCGAGTATCCAGTGTCCAGTGCAGTGCTGGGCACAGCGGGGGTGGTGGACAGGTGGGGGGTGGAACCCCTTGATTTTAATAACTAAGAACTTCCTCTCCACATGGGAATCTCTTTGAGAACAGTATTTTAAATAAGCTCTTAAGATTATTCAGTGTAAATATACCAGATTTACTTAGCCATTCTTCCGAGGTTGAACATTTAGGTTTCCCTTTTTTCAGTCATTAAAAAAGAAACCCTGAAATAAAATCTTTAAGGCTTCCTTATAATATTTGTCAGATTTCCCTTCAGAAAGACTGTGTTAGTTCTTTTAGTGCTTGTTTGTTTTAAGAGAGAGAGAAATACAATTTCCCAAGTACACTGTATTATTTAAAGGCAGCAGAATGGAAGTGTTCTTGTCATTCTGGACTGTTGGAGAACCTGGGTCTGCAGGACTGCTCCCCCGGCCATGGTCCCTGGGTATCAGGGTGGGGTTCATGACAGGCTCTCCATCTCCAGTTTACCCAACAGAGGAAATAGCAGCTGGCGTTGGGCAAGTGTAGGAGGTAATCTGCTCATGGAGAATTACAAGTTTACTGAGGCAGTTTTTGTTTTGTAAATTGAATTTTTTATGTTTAAGGATTTAAATACTTTTTAACTAATTTATAAACAACATTACTAGTTTAAAGCAATTCAAATGATAGTATCTTGATGACATCCTGTATTCAATACTATTTCTTTAAACACAGCCTTTATTTTCTGAGTATGGTGACTTTAAAAAAAATTTTTTTTTTTTTTTTTTTTTTTTTTTTTTACAGAGACAGAGAGTGAGTCAGAGAGAGGGATAGACAGGGACAGAGAGAGATGAGAAGCATCAATCATTAGTTTTTTATTGCACGTTGCAACACCTTAGTTGTTCATTGATTGCTTTCTCACATGTGCCTTGACCGCGGGCCTTCAGCAGACCGAGCAACCCTTTGCTGGAGCCAGCAACCTTGGGTCCAAGCTGGTGAGCCTTGCTCAAATCAGATGAGCCCGCACTCAAGCTGGCGACCTCGGGGTCTCGAACCTGGGTCCTTCCGCATCCCAGTCGGACACTCTATCCACTGCGCCACCACCTGGTCAGGCTAAAAAAAAATTTTTTTTATAGTTTATTTATTCCTGAAATTTAAGGTTAGATAGGGGAGAATTTCAGCCCTGTCTCAGGTACATAGCATATTGGTTATGAGTTATTTTTGTGACAAGATGAGAAGAGCTTGGACGATTTGCTTATTCTTCTCTTACTGTGATGTTACCCAGCATGAGGCTGTACTGCAGGCTGGGACAGACATTAAGGTTACATGTGGACCAGTTCCCTTCAGTAATGTATGGTTATTATGATTTTGAAAATCGTAATTATTTCATAGATATCAGTCCTCTTTGTTTTTAAATGGTTTGGAAATTTGATTTTTAACCATTTTATAAACATTAAATTAAAATGGAATTTGTGGGTGGTATTCATTTGTTTTGTTGCCAGTCACATGACTAGCAGTTTACCATTCCTATCGAATTCCTGATTAGAATACTTAATAGTAGTTTGTTTTCTGTTTACTAACAAAAATTATCCTTCTCCTTTCACAGATGCAAGTAGTAACAGAGTTAAAAACTGAGCAAGACCCCAACTGCTCTGAACCTGATGTGGAAGGAGTGAGCCCTCCCCCTGTGGGGTCCCAGACACCAATGGATGCAGACAAACAGGCCATTTATAGGTAGGAAAGATGTGAAGCGTGTGGGTTTTAAGAGGAATAATGAGAGTAGAAAATCTTGTTAAAGGGAACATTAGAGCTATTAGCTGGACAAAGTAAGGTATGATGTAATAACCACTGGGATGAAGATTTTCTTTTTTTTTTTAAGTTGTGGAATTGAAATAGACATTTTAGTCCACCTCACAAAAAAATTAACTTTAGGCCCAACTGATTTTACTGGAGAATTCTACCAAAATTATAAAGAAAAAAGAAGCAAATCTACACAATCTCTTTCAGAAAATGGAAGATGAGAGAATGCTTCCCAATTCAGTTTACAAATTGAGAGCATCACTCTGATGCCAAATATTCCTCATGAATTTGGACATAAAAATCATCAACAGCCTGACCAGGTGGTGGCACAGTGGATAGAGCATCGGACTGGGATGCAGAGGACCCAGGTTCGAGACCCCAAGGTTGCCAGCTTGAGCGCGGGCTCATCTGGTTTGAGCAAAGCTCACCAGCTTGGACCCAAGGTCGCTGGCTCGAGCAAGGGGTCACTCAGTCTTCTGAAGGCCCATGGTCAAGGCACATATGAGAAAGCAATCAATGAACAACTAAGGTGTTGCAACAAAAAAACTGATGATTGATGCTTCTCATCTCTCTTCGTTCCTGTCTGTCTGTCTCTATCTATCCCTCTCTCTGACTCTGTCTCTGTCTATGTAGAAAAAAAAAAAATCTTCAACATCCCTGGCCTGATAGCTTGGTTAGTTAAGAGCATTCTCCTGAAGTGCAAAGTACAAAGGTTGCCAGTTCAATTCCTGGTCAGGGCACATACAGGAGCAGATCTATGTTCTTATCTCTCTCTCTCTCTCTTCCTCCTCTTCCTCTCACACTAAAATCAATAAATTAAAAAAATTTTAAGTGTAATTTAAAAAATCATCAATAGCCTGACCTGTGGTAGTGCAGTGGATAAAGCGTCGACCTGGAAGGCTGAGGTTGCTGGTTCAAAACCCTGGGCTTGCCCAGTCAAGGCACATATGGGAGTTGATACTTCCTGCCCCTACCCCCTTCTCTCTCTCTCTCTCCCCCCCAAATGAATAAATAAATAAAAATTTAAAAATTATCAATAAAATATTAGCAAATTGAAGCCAGAAATAAAAAAATAATAGAATGATATTAGAATAATATCTAGTGACCAAGTGGAGATTATCCCAGGAATGCAAGACTAGTTCACTACTCAAAGATTAACCATAGAGACAGACCCACAGTGTGATCATATCAAGTGATGCAGAAAAGCATTTGACAAAACAGCTAATTGTTATTAAAAATAGTCAGCAAAGGGGAACTTTTTTTTTTTTTGTATTTTTCTGAAGTTGGAAACGGGGAGGCAGTCAGACTCCCGCATGCGCCCGACTGGGATCCACCCGGCATGCCCATCAGGGGGCGATGCTCTGCCCATCTGGGGTGTTGCTCTGTTGCAACCAGAGCCATCTTAGCGCCTGAGGCAGAGGCCACAGAGCCATCCTCAGCGCCCGGGCCATCTTTGCTCCAATGGAGCCTCGGCTGCGGGAGGGGAAGAGAGAGACAGAGAGGAAGGAGAAGCAGATGGGCACTTCTCCTGTGTACCCCGGCCAGGAATCAAACCCGGTACTCCTGCACGCCAGGCCGACGCTCTACCACTGAGCCAACCGGCCAGGGCCAAAGGGGGAACTTTTTAAACCAGACGAAGGACAACTACAAAAACAAACAGCTCACATCAGACTTGATGGTGAAAGACTGAATGCTTTTCCTTAAGATTGGGAATGAGAGCTGTCTGCCCTAACTCCTCTTATTCAGCCCTGCGGTGGAAGTCCAAGCCAGTGTAGTAAGACAATAAAAATATTAAAAAGGAAGAAATAAAACTGGCTCAGTGCACAAACAACATGATTGTCTACATAGAAAATCTCAGCATCTACCAAAGAACTTCCAGGTGCTAAGTTTAGCCCTAGCCAGGTAGCTCAGTTGGTTAGACCATTAACCTGATTTGCCAAGGTTGTGGATTTGATCTCTGGTCAGGGCAGGTACAAGAATCAACCAATGAATGCATAAATAAGTGGAACAACAAATTAATGCCCCCTCATCCTTCCCTCCCTATCTCTTCCCCCCCTCTTCCTTCCCCCTTCCTCTCTCTTTAAAATTAATAAAAAAAAACCTGTAAGTTTAATAAGATCACAGGTTACATGTACAACACACAGAAACCAATCCTATTTCTATACCAGTAACATACAGTTGGAAACAGAAATGAAAAAGAAAGTACATTTACAAGAGCTCCAAAATAACTTAGCTATAAATCTATACTTATAACATACTGATGCAAAAAATCAGACACCTAAAAAGTGGTGGGATATACCATGTTTATAGATTGGAAGACTCTACATAATAAAGATTCCAGTTTTCTGAAAGTCAATCTACAAACTTAATGCAACTCCAATTAAGTTTTTATTTTTTTGTGGCAGAGACAGACAGTCAGAGAGAGGGACAGATAGGGACAGACAGACAGGAAGGGAGAGAAATGAGAAACATCAATTGTTCATTGCAGCTCCTTAGTTGTTCATTGATTGATTTCTCATATGTGCCTTGACCAGAGGGCTACAGCAGACCGAGTGACCCCTTGCTCAAGCCAGTGACCTTGGGCTCAAGCTGGTGAGCTTTGCTCAAACCAGATGATCCATGTGCTCAAGCTGGCGACCTCGGGGTCTCAAACCTGAGTCCTCTACATCCCAGTCCAATGCTCTATCCACTGTGCCACCGCCTGGTCAGGCCAATTAACTTTTAGCAGTAAATATTTGTACATATAGGCAAATTAATTCTAAATTTCATGTGTAAGTCAAAAGAACTAGATCAAACTAAAACAATTAAAAAAAAAAGAATAAAGGAGGAATCAAGTATTTGAGCTTAAGATTTGCTATCATGTTACAGTATATAAGACATTGCAATAATTGTGAGGGGGTAGACACAGAGATCAATGCCATAGATAGAGAGTAACAGAAATAAATCTGCACAAATATGATTCAGTTGATCTTTATTTTTTATTTAATTTTTTAAAAGATTTTATTTATTGATTTTAGAGACTGGGGGAGGAGCGGAAGCATCAACTTGTAGTAGGTTCTTCTTGTATGTGCCTTGACCAGACAAGCCCAGGATTTTAAACTGATGACCTCAGCATTCTAGGTCGATGCTTTATCTACTGCACCACCACAAGTCAGGTTGATTGAGTTGATCTTTAGCCAGGGTACAAAAATACTTCAGTAGAGAAAAAGGTAGACTTTCCAACAAATGGTGTTAGAACAATTGGACATCCATATGCAGAAAGAAGATCTTTGACCTACTTTTTCATCTTATACAAAAATTTACTCAAAATGGGCTATAGACCTAAGTGTAAATTTTTTTTTTTTTTTTTTTTTTTTTTTTACAGAGACAGAGAGTGAGTCAGAGAGCGGGATGGACAGGGACAGACAGGAACGGAGAGAGATGAAAAGCATCAATCATTAGGTTTTTTTAATTGCACTTTGCAACACCTTAGTTGTTCATTGATTGCCCTCTCATATGTGCCCTGACCGCAGGCCTTCAGCAGACCGAGTAACCCCCTGCTGGAGCCAGAGACCTTGGGTTCAAGCTGGTGAGCTTTTGCTCAAACCAGATGAGCCCGTGCTCAAGCTGGCGACCTTGGGGTCTCGAACCTGGGTCCTCTGCATCCCAGTCCGATGCTCTATCCACTGCACCACTGCCTGGTCAGGCCCTAAGTGTAAATTTTAAAACTTTAAAATTGGTATATCTATACAATGGAATATTAGTTGGCCATAAAAAGGAAGGAGGTACAGATACCTATTACAGCATTGCTGAGACTTGAAAACATTATGATAAAGTCAAAGATGATAGCCTGACTTGTGATGGTGCAGTGGATAGAACATCGACTTGGGATACTGAGATCCTGGGTTTGAAACCCCGAGGTCGCTGGCCTGAGCACCGAGTTATCGGCTTGAGTGCAGGGTCACTGGCTTGAGTATGGGATCATCAATATGATCCCAAGGTTGCTGGCTTGAAGAAAGGGTCGCTGACTCAGCTTGAGCCTCCTCCCTGGCCCGGTCAAGGCATATATGAGAAGCAATCAGTGAACAACTGAAGTGACACAACTATGAGTTGATGCTTCTCATCTCCCTTCTCTCTTTCTCAAAAAAAATTAAAAAAGAAAGACTCCAGACACAAAAGGTCATGTTATGAACTGTATAGAATTGGCAAACCTTTAGAGACAGAAAGCAGATTCGTGGTGGCCTGAAGCTGGGACATGGGGGTAAAATGGAGAGTGACTGCTAGTGGCTGCAGGGTTTCTTTTGGGGAATGATGAAAATGTTCTAAAATTAACTGTGGTAATAGTTGCACAACTCTATGAATGTGTTAAAAACCAGTGAATTGTAAACTTGGAATAGATAAAGTATATGTTATATGAATATATCTGAACTAAGCGGGTAGGTCAAATGATGCATACATACTGAAACATTCTCCTGCAAGTGTAGAGCGTACATTTTTTTTCTTTTTCCCCCAGGCATCCACTATTTCCTTTATTAGCTTTGTTGTTTGAAAAGTGTGAGCAATCCACACAGGGCTCAGAAGGCACAACTTCTGCCAGTTTTGATGTGGACATTGAAAATTTTGTAAGGAAGCAAGAGAAGGAAGGAAAACCTTTCTTTTGTGAAGACCCGGAAACTGATAATTTGGTGAGTAAAATTAATGTTTTATTTTTATTTTTCATTTCTTCCAAATTCAAAATCTGGTCAGTAAATTTTAAACTTCCAGTTAAAACTGTAGACCATTTGTTGTTGTGCTACAGGGAGATTCATACAATTCATGAGATAATTTAATTTAGTGAGTATATGTGGGACTTGAATACCCTTTAGCATTCTCTAGTTACCCTTTCCTGTGATAGTCAAGTAAGCTAGTTTCAGCCTGCATCCTAAATGGACCAGGCGGTTCAGTTCTCTCCTGAACATTGGTGAAGGTTCACTGGGGTTGGTTCACCTGCCCTGCTTCCCATGCAGCATGTCTGCCCAACTTCAGTCCTTGACTTTTCCTTGACCATGGACACATGACTTTTTTCTCCAAGACAGCTCTGTCTTGAGGCTCACACTGATTTTTGGTGGGTGACAAAGTTTATGGGGACAGAGTTTATGAAGACCATCACAGAGAAGGGACAGACTTAAAGGGCTCCAAGGCCGCTCACTACCTCCCTTGGACTTCTCTCTGAAGTCAGTCTGTCTCATAAGTGTCCTCCTGACAGGTCCAGTACTCTAAAAGTCAGGGTTCTCTGTGCTTTCTGAAGGAAATGGAGAATTCTTTGGAGTAACATCACTGCTGCCCCTAAGGGGAGTGGTGCCATTCAGTCCCGTGGAGCATTGTCAGCTGTGTCCAGGGCCCTCGCTGGATCTCCGTGAAAGCCTTCTGGCTCACAGACCAAAACCTCCGTCAGGCCCTGATCAGCAGAAAAGGGTCTTTGGAAATCTTTTTCCTGAATAATTTGCCCAGGTCTTAATTGTTGTTATTGTTTTTTAAATTTCTCATTACACATTCAACCCTTATAGCCTAATAAATTATATAGGTGAGTTGCCTGACTTTGAGTCTGTCTCCTCATCTTTGATGGGGAACTGACAGTACCTGCTCTTTTGGGCTCAGGACCAGAAGCTCTCTCTGCCACTGAATCTTTGTCATACAGCCATCAGCGATGGGAAGCAGGAGTGGCCACAGTGGTCCCAGGCAAGCAGGAAGCAAGGCTCTCCTGATTGGTATTAGAGCACAGGGCCTACTAGAGCTTGATGCTTGGTAGTCCTCATTATTGACTGACTGACTGACTGACTGACTGATTCCACAAGTACTGTGGATTACTAGGCCAAGGTCACAGGAGAAGCTGGCTTTCAGTGTGGATTCACAGGCAGGTGCTACTTATGGTAATGGTTTTATTATCAGTGTCATTTATCTACTGATATGGGACAAATTGCCCCAAAACCTAATGAATTAATATAAAATCATGAAACTTAGAAAAATTATAAGAGAAAATCTTTAGGATCTAGGGCTAATCTAGGGTTCAGAAAGAGTTACTAGACTTGACACCAAAAGAATAGCAGAGTCGATAAGTTGAACTTTATCACAGTTAGGAGCCATCTATGAAATGGGTCTGGATCCATCCTCGTTTATAGATGAAGAAGCAGGAGCAGAGTGAGGGTTGGTTACTTGCCCATAGGGTCGTGAGGCAGGGGTGAAACTAGCTGAGGCCCAGCCAGTACTGGCGCTGTACTTGCTGAGGTCAGCACTTGTATTGTCCATCTTCCCTGCACATCAGAGGGAGCCAAAATGCCAAACCATGTTCAGTGGTGCTGGGATGAGTTGTCGTTTTGAACAGTATCTGATGTTATTCCACTTCTATCACTGGCAGTACAGGTGGCCATAGCTATGCAGGATTCAAGCTCATAACCGAGAGTAGTTATATAGTGATAATTATAACTTAACATCACGCTACCTTTTTCTTGTCTGAAAGTCTTCGTTTTCTCTGCTTCTAGATGGTAAAAGCAATCCAGGTTTTGCGTATTCATCTTCTTGAGCTGGAAAAGGTTAATGAACTCTGCAAAGATTTCTGCAGTCGATATATTGCTTGTCTAAAAACGAAAATGAACAGTGAAACTCTCCTGAGTGGAGAACCTGGAAGCCCGTATTCCCCTGTCCAGTCCCAGGTATTTATGTTTGGGTCCTGCTCTACTTCCTGGTTGCTGTAGCATCTGCAAGGATGAACTGTGTTGATCCCAAGACCACCAAGCCTTTGAGAATTAGGAAGCTGCTCAAAGGGTGCTCTAGATCTCTGACCCTAACCTGGGCTGAGAATGAGTTCCAGAGACAGACCATCTGGCTTCGTACAGTGAATGCATGGAGGCTCTGATCTGTGTACTGGACCCTGAGTCCCATGTTTCTGGAGTTCCATCCATATATTTCTTTTTTAAAATATATTTTTAAAGGCCCTCGCTGGTTAGCTTAGCTCAGTCTGTAAGAGCATCATCCCAAAACGCCAACATGGTGGGTTCAATCCCCAGTCAAGGCACCTATGGGAAGTGACCAACGAATGCACAACTGAGTGGAACAACGAATGCTGCTCTCTCTCTCTCTTTCTCTCTCCCTCCATCCATCTCCCCCTCCCCTTCCTTCTTCCTCTCTGTCTCTCTAAAATCAATAAAAAATTAAAAAATTTTTGGTAATACACAAATATTATAAAATTTACCATCCTAACCATGTTTAAGTGCACAGTTCAGTGGCATTAGCTACATTCACACTGTTGTGCAGCCATCACCACCATCCATCTCCAGAACTTTTTCTCTTCCCCAACTGAAACTGTCTCCATTAAACACTAATTGTCCACACCCCTACTCCCAGCCCCTGGCACCCATATTCTTTCTGTCTCTATAAATTTGACTGTTCTGGGGATTATGTAAAGGGAATCATTTGTCCTTTTATATTTGGCTTTCACTCAGTATAATGTCCTCAAGGTTCCTCCATACTGGAGCCCTATTATATTGCAGCCATTCAGCTAGTTTATAGTGACATTCGTTGTGGTTGTAATTTGCATCTCCCTGATGGCCAGTGATATTTACCGTCTTTTCATGTGCTTATTTTCCACAGTATCTTCTTTGATAGAATGTCTGTCTACTCACATCTTTTGCCCAATTTCTAGTTGGATTTTTAAAAAACTTTCCTTTTTTTTGTTTCCATTGATTTGAGAGAGGGATAGGAGGGAGAAGAGAGAGAAAGAGAGAGAGGTGGGAGAGACAGAGAGAAAAAGAGAGAGAAGGGGGAAGGAGAAGCATCAACTCCTTGTTCCAATTAATTATTCCATTTAGCAGTGCACTCATTGGTTGCTTCTTGTGTGTACCCTGACCAGGGGATTGAACTCATGACCTTGGTACACTGTGATGGTGCTCTATCCACTGAGCAGTCCTGGCCAAGGCCTAAATATTAACTTTTGAGTTTTCTAAAGACTAGTCCTTTATTGGATATATGGTTTGCAAACATTTTCTCCAAGTCCATAGCCTATTTTTTATATCTCTTAGCAGGGTCTTTTGCAGAGCAAGCATTTTCCCCAGTCTTTATTTTATTTATTTATTTTTAATTTTTATTTTCCATCTACCCATCCCCCCTCCCTTTTGGCAAACATCAGCTTGTTCTCTATATCTCTGGGGTTTTTGTTTCTTTTTCCTTTTAGGTTCTGAATGTGAGTGAAACCATATAGTATTTGTCTTTCTCTATCTGACTTATTTTACGTAGCATAATACCTAGGTCCATCAGTGTTGTCGCAAATGGCAAGATTTCATTCTTTTTATTGCTGGCTAATATTCCATTGTATATATGTACCACGTCTTTCCATCTGTTCATGAATGCTTCCATATCTTGGCTATTATATACAATGCTTCAGTAAACATAGGGGTGACTATATCTTTTTGAATTAGTGTTTTTGTTTTCTTGAGATAAATACCTAGAAATGGAATTGCTGTGTCATATAACAGTTCTGTTTTTAATTTTTGTGTGTGTGTGACAGAGACAGAGACAGAGAGAGGGAAAGATAGGGATGGACAGACAGGAAGGGAGAGAGATGAGAAGCATCAATTCTTTGTTGCAGCTCCTTAGTTGTTCATTGATTGCTTTCTCATATATGCTTTGCCTGGGAGGCTCCAGCACAGCGAGTGACCCCTTGCTTAAGTCAACGACCTTGGGTTCAAGCCAGTGACCTTAGGCTTCAAGCCATCGACCTTTGGGCTCAAGCCAGTGACCATGGGGTCATGTCTATGATCCCATGCTCAAACTGGCAACCCCATGCTCAAGCTGGTGAGCCCTTGCTTAAGCCAGGTGAGCCCTTGCTCAAGCCGGCAACCCCAGGGTTTTGAACCTGGGTCCTCTGCATCCCAGTCTGATGCTCTTATCTACTGTGCTACCTCCTGGTCAGGCTATAGCATATAGTCTTGATTACTGTAGGTGTATAATAAATTTCAAAGTTGGGTAGACTGATTCTTCTCACTATTCTTTTTCAAAATATTCTTTCTCAAAATATTTTAGCTATTTCTAGTTTTTGTTTTGGTTTTTTTTTGCCTTTTTATATAAATTTTAGAATAATCTTGTTTATATCTACAAAAAATGTTACTGAAATTTTAATAGGAATTATATTAAACTTGTATGTCATTTTGGGGAGAATTGACATCTTTACTGTGTTAACTCTTCTAGCTCACATACATAGTGTGTCTCCCCATTCATTTATTCTTCTATGGTTTCTTTCATTAGTGTTTTGTAGTTTTTCAACATATGAATCCTACACGTGTGTTTTTAGAATTACACCTAAATATTTCATTTTGAAAAAATTTTCCATTGATTTGAGAGTAAGAGAAGGGAGAGAGGGTGGGGAAAAAGGAGGGAGAAAGAGAGAGAAGCATTGATTCATTGTTTCACTTAATTGTGCACTCATTGGTTGCTTCTCATATGTGCCCCGCCAGGGGTTGAACCCCCAACCTGGGCACATTGGGACAACACTCTATCCACTGAGCCACCCAGCCAGGGCTTATATATGTCATTTTTTTTGAGCAACTGTAAATGGTATTATTTAATATATGTGTGTGTGTGTGTGTGTGTGTGTGTGATATATATACATATATATATACATATATATATATTTTAGAGACAGAGAGTGTTATCCACTGCACCACCGCCTGGTCTAGAGACAGAGAGTGTTAGAAATAGGGACAAATGGGGACAGACGAGAAGGGAGAGATGAGAAGCACCAATTCTTTGTTCAATATTCAAAAACTTGTTCATGGCACATAATTCTTTTTATATATGGGTTCCTGAGTTCTGTTTGCTAATATTTGTTAAGCATTTTTGTGTCTGTATTGAGGGATATTGGCTTGTAGTTATCTTTTCTTGTACAGTCTTAGTTTAGGTTTGGTATCAGAATAGTACAAACTTCAGAAGACAAATTGGAGAGTATTCTCTTCTCTTCTGTTTTTTTGGCAGGGATTAGAATTTGTATTAATTTTTCTCTAAATGTATTAAATGTCCAGTAAGATACTACATGGACCCAGAGATTTCTTTTTTTGGAGGTTTTTCGATTACAAATTTAGTTTCCTTAATAGTGATATGGCTATTCAAATTATCTACTTCATACTGGATTTTGTCTACTATGTCAAATTTATTTGTGTCAGGTTCACGGTATTCCTTTTTGTCTTTTTGACACCAGCAAGGGCTTCACTGAACTTGTTTTATTTCTGATATGGGTAATTTGTCTTCTCTTATTCTGTCAGTCTTACTACAGGTTTGTCAATGTGTTGATCTTTTAAAAGAACCATTTTTATTTTTTATCTGTTTTTAATTTATCTTTACTGTTTTCTTTTGCTTGCTTTGGTTTTATTATGTTCCTCTTTTTCTAGGTTCTTGATGTGGGAGCTTGAATTACTGATTTGATGGCTTAGCTTTATTCTGACAAAATTTAATGTAATCTACTTTGCAGCTACCAAAGCTTACACATTTACATTGATGTGGTGGCCCATAGAGTAATTGCCTCTTACAGTGACACCACTTATGCTGTTTAACTGCTCAAATATCTGGGTACTTATATGTGCCAGACCCCATGCTAGATGCTACATGTAAGGATACCTCCCCTTGCCAACCACCAACGCAGCCATCAGTCAGTGTGTAAATTCGCCCATTTGGATCCAGTGTTAAGATGAGTAGAATCTCTGATGTGGTGTTTACAAGTGTTTGCATGGAGTATGCTGCGGGCCAGGCACTGAGCCTGTACTCTACACACATGTGCACACAGGGAGTCAGGGCTCCGATGTGCAATGTGCTGAGGTCAGGAGGTAGGGAACTGTGTGGGCCCAGGGTGACTCCCCATCACCACTCAGAACCTCCCAAGCCTGTAGCATTAAGTTCTGAAAGTGCTAATCCTATCAAGACTCTTTAGTTCTTGGAAAATCAAGAGTCTGGGCCAAATCAAATGGGAAATGTGTGTGATGAGATTAGATAACCTAATTTCGATCTTCCTAGTCATACCTCCAGGGCTGTAAAGTGTTATTAATATGTGATGAAATGAAAGGTAATCGTTTGGAAGCCAAATACAAACTAATATTTTAGTATTGATCATCACATTTAATATTCAGTCAGTCTTGCCTCTCCTGGTGTCCAGGTATGTAGAGCCTGCTTCATGGAAGGCTTGTCATCTGATGTGCTCTGGGCCTCAAGCAGCTCCTTTGTCAATGATGCCATTATACTGCGTGTTTGGAAGTTTTAAACGTGGGTGCTCTGTTTTCTAATAATCACTTTCCTGTGTATTTCTGACTTATAGCAGATTCAAAGTGCCATCACAGGCACTCTCAGTCCCCAAGGAATTGTGGTGCCGGCATCTGCGCTGCAACAGGGGAATGTAACCATGGCAACAGTGGCAGGTATGGCAGTGGAAAAAAGGGCAGCTTTTGCAGATAAAGTTCTTTATAGTGAAATGGAGATATGCATAAATAAATTTTTAATTAATGCCCATTTCCTAATAAGAATCCCAAAATCTAGACCTCTTTGAATGCCTGTTTCTTATTAATTCTCAGTGACAACTACATACCATATGCATATTGTGTTTCCCTACCAAAAATGTTGGGAAGAAAGGTTTTAAGATTATATTTTATTGATTCTACAGAGATAGGAGGGGAGGGGAGCAAAAAATATCAACTCATAGTTGTTTAACTTTAGTTGTTCATTGCTTGCTTGCCTTGACTGGGCAAGGTAAGGTTTTAAACCAATGACCTCAGCATTCCAGGTCGATGCTCTAGCCACTGTGCCACCACAGGCCTGGCAGGAAAGAAAGGTTTTATATAGGAGTTGAAACTATATAGCAAAAAGCAATTATAATTTTCAAGTAATTTTTTTAAAGGATTGATTTGAGAGAGAGAGACAGAAAGGGAGAAGGTGAGAGAGGAGAGAGATGAGAAGCATCAACTCATAGTTGCGTCACTTTAGTGGTTCATTGATTGCTTCTTGTACGTGCCTTGACTGGGGTCTTCTAGTCGAACCAGTGTTCCCTTGTTCAATCCAGTGACTGTGGGCTCAAGACAGCAACCTTGGGCTCAAGCCAGTGATTCCACAGTCAAGCCAGCAACCTTGGGGTTTTGAACTGGGGACCTCAGCACTCTAGGTCGGTGCTCTGTCCACTGCACCACCACTGGTCAGGCTCAGGTAATGGTTTTTAGTTGTGCTTTCAGGTGGTTTTCCAGGTACTGGAAACTTAACTTGTGTCATTAATTTGTGATAAACGAGTAACTTGTATAATAAAAACCATCGCAGGAAGGGGACAGATTCTTGAGTTCCCTGGTGCATCTAGAACATTGCAAATATAGGACCATCATGAAAATGTAAGGAGGGGAGAAATTTACATGAAAAAAATCCATGAAATAGCACAAAGGGAAACCTCCACAGGAAAATAAAGTACATTTGATCAAAAAGAGAACCATAATAAAAATATTTGTCATCTGACACGTTTGGCCAAGTCCTTTGTTGTGTGCTAATTATAGGGAAAGTAGAAAACAGAGGCAAGCAAAAGGCAGGGAAGTGCAGCTCCTCTGAGCCGTTGTGTCCTGTGCACTGTATGTGCGGACTGCAGGGATGCTTGTCAGCATAGTGTCACCTGGGCACTGCTTGTGCAGTCTGTTGATTTTGATAATTTACAATGACAAGTTGGTAAGCAAAGTAGCAATCAGTTGAAATGTTGTAAAATGCTCCTCAAACTAGAGATTTTATTCCTTTCATAGTATAGTGAGAAGATTGCTTTTAAATCATTGAGACTTAAATGTAATTTTCTCCTTTTTCCTTTTTGAGGTGGCACAGTTTATCAGCCTGTCACAGTTGTCACTCCTCAAGGCCAAGTAGTGACACAGGCATTGTCGCCTGGGACAATCAGGATCCAGAACTCCCAGGTGTGTGTGCCATTCCTTTGGCAGGAATGGGGTGGGGGTGTTGTACAGGTGTGGGAGTGCAGGGAGAGGCAGGCTGGAGCCATTCTCTCTGGGTGAGGATTCTTGTCTCAGACTCGCGCTCATGCAGTGACCTCCAGTTAATCTGAATAAAAGTATACTGCTTACAAAAATTAGGGGATAAGGCCCTGGCCGGTTGGCTCGGTGGTAGAGCGTCGGCCTGGCATGCAGGAGTCCCGGGTTGGATTCCCGGCCAGGGCACACAGGAGAAGCACCCATCTGCTTCTCCACCCCTCCCCCTCTCCTTCCTCTCTGTCTCTCTCTTCCCCTCCCGCAGCCAAGGCTCCATTGGAGCAAAGATGGCCCGGGCGCTGGGGATGACTCTGTGGCCTCTGCCTCAGGCGCTAGGATGGCTCTGGATGCAACAGAGCGATGCCCCAGATGGGCAGAGCATCACCCCCTGGTGGACATGCCGGGTGGATCCCTGTCGGGCGCATGCGGGAGTCTGTCTAACTGCCTCCCCATTTCCAGCTTCGGAAAAATGCAAAAAAAAAATAAAATAAATAAATAAAAATAAAAAAATTTAGGGGATATTTTATAGCTTCATATTCATTTTGAAATATCCCCTAATTTTTATGAGAAATATATTTTGTTTCTTCTCTCTCATTGTAAAATGTTGCAAAGTTCAGAAAAGTCTAAGGAAGCAGAAGAATAATCATCCATTGCCTCTCCGTACAAGCAACCACTGTTGTCCAGTTTAATAGTTAGATTGTGTAGTTGTCTTTGCACCAGGAGATCTGAGGCTGTGTAAACACACTCTCCCCATCCCCAGGTCACAGCAGAATCACAGTTGGGATTTTCAGACCACACCTGGCCAGCCCACACCTCTGCGTGAGAGTGTTGGCTGAGCTTCGGCCTGTGTGTTCTTTAAAGTGTTCTGTGGCCTTTTTGCTGTGCTCTTGTTGAGCCAGAGCAGGGCTTCAGGGTGTCTGGGGCAATTTCTTAATACCCTGAGACACCTTGGTGAGAAATCTGAGAGTGGGCTTCCCTTCCACTCTCCACGCTGCCCACTGGCAGCCTGGCCTCAGGAAGGCTGGTCTGCTGCTCCTCCCCGTAGGCCACCAGCTCGCAGAGCATCGGGCAGCTTGAAGAACAGAAGAGTCAGAGCTGGAAATGCGGTGGCATGTCATGACCTGGGGTGGTTCTACGCTCTGTGTCTTTGGTAAAATGAGATTGGACTTGGTGGACCCCAGATCCCTCTAAGTTCTAGACACAGACACACACACACACACACACACACACACACACACACACACACTTTTATATTTAGCTGGGTTTAAATCATAAAGACAGTTTTTCTGTTACCCATTCTTAAGAGCATTGATTTCCTTCTGTATGTTCCTTGTCTTTGGCCTGCACAGATGTTTTCTACGTTCTTAACCACTTTGAGGCCCTGTCTGGGAATGTGTGTGTTTTCCTGAATCAGCACATTCTAGGGGTCCTGGGATGTGCATGGGGGAGGAGCAGCGTCTGACCCAGTGCCAGTAAGCAGTGGGCAGGGTTCTAACTCTCTCTTCCTTCAGCATTTCTAGGGGAAAGTCTTTAATTATACTTCTAATACAAACCCATTTACAAACACTTTTTGAGAAAAGAACTAAACAGGGGTGAGATTTCACTGATGTTTCTTCCTCCCTTTTACCCCTCCCATTTCCCAGCAGAGTCTTACTTCTGCAACCTTAATGAAGTTGCTGTGTCATAGGTCAGTGTCCAAGGTGCTGATAGGCTCATAACAGATGACTGGCAGTTTCTGCCCCACCCTCAGCGTCCCCCACCTCTCAGTCTCCTGGGGCAACCACTTTAGGTCTTTTAGCCATTTCTTCTGTTTCTTTCCTCTTTGTTTCTAAATAAAAACCTTGCCTCTTAACTCGCATCTTAAAACATCTAGTTTTGGCTTTTTGTCTTGGTCCATGAGCCTTACTCTGCCGTCCTCCCTTGCCATGCCTTTTTGCGTGTCCTTCCCACTCATTTGTGGTGCAGTGTAGTAAAGTCTGCTTTTAGTATTCTAACTGGTATTCATCATGTGAATACCAGTTTTAGTATTCATCATGTGAATACCAGTTTCTGCTGAGCAGAGTGTCTAACCATGGGGACAGCACATTTGTGGTTCAAATGCTTGCTTCTTCCCAGGCTAATCAACAGGTTTTTCCCCTTTGCTCAGTGTCCCTGGTGTTGATGACTAAATCCTCCAGTATTCTCAGTGACTCCTCATCCACCCAGCCTGGGCACTATATCAGGCCAGTGTCATCTAGGAGCTCTTAGCCCTGCTCGTCTCTAGGCTCTGATCTCCAGCCTGAGGATCTGTCCAGGCTCCTCATACTGCATGTCTTTGGACTTGACCATCACCTCGAGGATTCCCTTCTCCCAGAGCCCATGTCTTCTACATTGTTGGCCTTACTGTCCCCTTTGAAAAGTTCTGGAGACAATATGCATGGGAAGTAGACTGTGTTGAGACTTTGCAAACCTTAAAGTGACTTGATTTTGGTCCCATTCTTGATAGGGAATCTGTGTACATGTACAGGTCCGGGTGAGAATCCCTTCCCTGGACGTGGGGAGGTGTTAAGTCCATGTGTTCTAGTCTTAGTGTTTCTTCTGGGAAGGTCGGTGTTAGCTGTTTCCCCACTTGTAGGACACTTCCTTTTCTCAGTTTGTGGTGCTGAGTACTGCAGAAGGACCTCATATTTTTTGTTCTAGGTCATTTCCTTAAACTATCTGAGACAGCCCTTCCCCCGCTACCCAACATGTACATTCTCTCTTTCTAGGGCCCTTAAACTGACCATTGGCCCTTCTAAACTATCTCTTGATTTCTGTGCATTTTTGTATTTGTATTCCCATTGTCAATTTTTTGCCTACTTTCTGAGAGAAAGGATCTTCCAACTCCTGTAAAAAGTTTAAAATCTTCAGCATAATTTTAATTTCTAATACTCTTCTTTACCCTCTCTGTATCCTATTTATGGTTCATGGTGGTTGCAGTTTTCTTTGGTTTCTGTATTCTTTCTGTTTTTATCTCAGTTTATTCACTTTGGTGTTTGCTCTTGGTGATGGAAGCTTCCAAGTGTTTGGAGATACTTGGCTGTAATTTTAAATGTAAACATTAAAGCTGTTTGGTGTTTTTCAAGTGCTAGGCTGTGGCAGGCTAGCTTTTGGCTGGCTGACTCCACCTGCTGCCAGTCCTCAGTTATTTCTTCCTTAGATTCTCCCGAGAAGGGCTCTAATCACTGCGGACAGAAGCATAGGGACTGCGGGGGAAGTGGCTAGGTCTCCCGTTTTGTGTGTAGACTTCCCTCCCCTTCTCTCCTAGCCCTGCCCCTCCCTCCTGCCCTCCAGTGTGTGCTGAGTCTGCAGCCTCTGGTCTGCTTCTTTGGGGAAAAAAACCCAAGTCTCCTTTAGGGTTGGGGACAGATCTGTCATCAGCAGACAACGATGGGGTGGAATTGGAGGTCTCACTGCTTCTTAAACTGACTTTCAGTTAGTTTCCTGGACTTTTTAATCCCTGTCTTGTCCAGTCCCAGGCATTGCTGTAGCCTGGTGGGGGTGAATGGACCCTTGCTTGCTCTCTTCTCTCGAAGTGGTTGGTGCTCTCAGCCCCTCCTGGAGGCATCCTCAAAGTGGAGTCACGGGCCATCCCATCATCACTTTGCCTATTAATAAGCCTACATTTGCTTTAACCCTGCACAAAAAAGCAACACTGAGGCACATGCAAAGTTTCATGAAGAACATATATTAAATGAGACAGATGAAGCAAACAAGCTAAATTTTGGCCCTGGTGCTTTGGAATTAGTTTTAAAAGTTCATTTTCCATTTTTTTCCTGTCCATGAACATGAGTCTACAGGTGATGCTTAATACCATTTGCTTTCAGATCTCTAACAAACACATTCCAAAAAACAATTATGTCTCTAGAATAATCTTGAATTTTAAGAAATTTTAGTTACTATTAGGGTTTTAATCTCTCCTTCAGGTCATAAATTTTATGTCTATTTAGATGTTGGTGTTCAGGCTTTCTTTTTATTTATATATTTTAGAAAGAGAGGAAGGGAGAGAGAGACATCAACCTGTTCCTGTTTGTCCCCGACCAGGAATTGAACCCTCAACTTTTGTGTATTGAGAAGAAGCCCTGACCAATAGAACCATCCAACCAGGGCAGTGTTCATGCTTTTTAAGACTGTATCCAACATGATGTAAATCGAGAGGAAGTACAAATAATATAGTGAAAACCTCTCCAAAATGAACCTCCAAATTCTTTAAACTATGTTTATGAGTACATTATACTGAAATCGACCTGTGGGAGTATTATTCATTTATTGTAAAGTTAGACTCACACGTATGTTCTAAAGTAAAGCATGACTAACAGCAGGGTTGTCTCTTGTGTCTATACTGAGGCCCTAGCAAGTGGTATAGTGACTCTTGCACAACGTGCTTTGCAATTACGTGCAGGCCATGTAAGTGGACCTGCACAGTTCAAACCCATCTTGTGCAAGGGTCCAGGGTATCTATTTTCTTTCCTGGTCCTGCAGTGACTGCTGTGACACCGTCTCTGCAGGTATGCTGGGAGGGAAAGGCTGTGCCTGGGAAACATGCCAGGGCCTGAGCAGGGCTTTGTCATATCAAGTCTTTCCTCAGGTTTGCCTGAGACACTTATCTAAGAAGCATTGTGCGCATCCTTTCTGTTGAAATGGAATGACAGGAAGTGTTTTATGTGTTTCTCAGGGACGAGGGGAGCTGTATTTCAGTGGCTGCAGAGGCCGTCCCCTCAACCTTCACTCTGTGACCCCTTTGTCTATACTTTGTGTGTTGCTGATTCCTTCCCCCTGTTCATCGTGCTTCCTCTAATCAAAACCTCGGGTGTTACCACATCCATTCCTAGAGGATGCGAGATGAAAACAGGTGGTGAATGAGAGACACGGGATCACCTGTCTGCAGGTAAATGACTCGGCCTTCTCAGCATTCATCTCCTCTGCCTCGCCAGCCAGGGGGCCTCTGCATAGCTGAGACACTAGTGTAAAGAGTTATGAGGCCGAGAAACCAAACCCAGAAATCAGCCTGAGCAGGGTCCACTGTCTGTGCTTCTACTATAAACAAGTCAGTTATCCCTGAGAGCCTTGGGTATTTTCTCCATCAGAAGTTGTGAGCTACCTGGATATGTCATAATTTTCTATGTTTTCTAACATTATTTTTCAATTGTTTAAAAGCTTCAGTTACAGTTGAACCAAGATTTGAGCATCTTGCATCAAGACGATGGCTCATCTAAGAACAAGAGGGGAGTTCTGCCGAAGCATGCCACCAGTGTAATGCGGTCCTGGCTCTTTCAGCACATAGGGGTACGGCCACAGGGACCTCACACTTAGCCACACCCTCCACCAGGCTTGCTTTCTGGCTTGTTTTCTAGAAAAAAGCTGCTTATATACATAAGTAGGCCTGGTTTTAAATATCTATTTTGTTAGCTGTTTATATGGGTTGAGTGCAGGACAGAAGGGAGGGTTACCAAAAAATGGAAGCCATCACTTTAAGAACTTAAAATAAATGAAGGGGACCACTGGTGAAAAAGGGAGTCAGTTCAGTCTGTATTAATCTTATGTGTGCACGTAAGAGAAGCTACTTGTGAAGGGTGACTGGGGTAGAGTGAAGTTAATTAGAGAAGTGGGCAGAGAAAAGATGCATTTGGGCAAAACCTTGGAATATAGCAATGATTTCTATATGGGATTTTTAAGGAAGAAGTGCTAAGAAACCCCATGATAGAGCAGGAGAGTTGAGTGTATGGATAGAGGGGTTGGCAAATGGCTTGTTGAACTTGATGTACAGTTGGGCCAGTAGATAGTACTAACTCATCCCACATTCTGTCTGAGAGCCTGGTTTCCTCACCAGGATGTGACCATGTCCTGGCTATGAATATATCTTGTCTTGGGGAGCACACACATGTTTTTGGGTTTAATGGGACAGACTCATTAGTGGGCTGAGCTCCTCAGCCCTCATAACACAGATCTTAGGGAAGGCCTGTGACCCAGAGCAGCTTTCAGGAGTGACTTCAGTCTGATGGCCAGGGTCAGGAGTGAAAAGGGTCAGAGGAGCAGGCGGGGACAGGGGCAGGATGGTGGATGCTCCCTGCTGAGTTATAGCCATGTTCAGGCAGTGGTAGAGCCCCCAGATGCTGGAGGGACAGAAGGAAAGGAAGTTCCAGCCAGGTACTTCTATCCATGGTCAGTTTTCTCTGAGTACAGTGGCTGCCTGCTCCTTCAGCAGCCCTTGCCCCCGGGTTGTCCCTGAGAGCTGGCTGGCCCCTGTATCTGCCTCACCACTTCAGTGCCATGCCACATATTTGTGTCCCCGTCTGCTGGCTGTTTCCTTGCCAACCTATCTTCTTCGTCTGCATTCTCGTGCTGTTGCTGTTGCTGTCAGTGGATTGTCTGTCAGACCCACATCTCCCATGCCCTTTCTCTGCCTTCACCCTGTCATAGACCTGAAGCCTACATTGGTCCCTTGGCACCTGTCTCCATCTGTGCCCCGACTATGAGCCCTAAGACCAGCACCCAGTCTCAGTCGTGTCGCTCCCTTTTCACTGTTTCGCACCCCTGCCCCCTTTGCTCTAGCTGGCATTGGGATCCTCCCTTGAGGAGTAGGGGCCTGATAGCAGTGATGTCAGTGAGCAGTCCTGGGAGGGGAAGGGGGTTCCTCCTTTTCCTGAGGGAGCGCTGGGCCCTTAGCTTCTCTCTTCTCTGTTGTCTGTTCTCCGTGAGGCCTTTCTGACCAGCAGGACATGACAACAGGTGTCAGGAGAGGGAATGGTGTGATCGTGTCTAGAAATTTGTCTTTAAAAGATACACAAGAAAATGAAAGCTTTTATGAATAAAATAGTACAATGATGTTCATTATCCTAATGAGAAATGAGTTAGTATGTGAATTAGAACCTATCAATTTGATGGAATGTTATATAGCTAGTTAGCATGATAAATAGGGGCTGTAAGCACTAGGAGGCCACAGGTTGCTGACAGTAAGTGAAAAGGAACAGACATTTAAAAATATGTTGTGATTATTACAACCAATGAATATAACTAGATAAAATGATTAAAATATACACAAATAAGTGATGGGATTGGTTTTCCAGTTAAGTTTCCTTTAATGTTTTAATAATTTCTAAAAACAATAGTCCTGGTCATAGGTTCAGTTAAAATGCTACTTTTTTCTCCTTTGAAGTGTTTTCTATCTTCTTGACCTCATTTTTCTGAAATACTGTCCTATCCTTGTAGTTTTCCTAACTCTCCAGGATAGCATTTATTACTGGTGATTGTTTTCTGGTTTTTATATTTATATTTCCTGTCTCCTCTTGATTTTGTAAGCTTATTAAAGGGCAAGAGTAATATTCATGTTTCCATGACCTCTAACTCAAGGCTATACGCTGATTCATAGAATCAAATGGAGTTACTGCAGGTCGGTTGAGGAAAGAGACAGCTGCTGTCAAGATCATTCTGATGCTGTTCCAATGTCACCAGCATGCACAGTGATGTTCCCAACATACTGAGTGTTCACTTAAAATAAAAACCAAACCCCACCTCCTGACTGTGTTGGTGCTGTTCACCCGCTGGGGTCTCAGTCCATCCAAAATAAGAGACTTCGGTTCCTGTAGGTTTTAGAGTAAATGTTTTATTTGTTGCTACACATGGATAATAATCAGTCTTGGAGAAAATGTTTATTATAATAAGTAGAACTTATTTTCCTTTGGTACTTTTGTGAATTTTGAGATTTACTTCTGTTTTAATTCTGTTTTTTAAAAGTGAAATGTTTTGGCCCTGGCTGGTTGGCTCAGTGGTAGAGCGTCGGCCTGGCGTGCAGAAGTCCCGGGTTTGATTCCCAGCCAGGGCACACAGGAGAAGTGCCCATCTGCTTCTCCACCCCTCCACCTCTCCTTCCTCTCTGTCCTCTCTCTTCCCCTCCCGCAGCCAAGGCTCCATTGGAGCAAAGTTGGCCCGGGCGCTGAGGATGGCTCTGTGGTCTCTGCCTCAGGTGCTAGAACGGCTCTGGATGCAACAGAGCAACGCCCCAGATGGGCAGAGCGTCGCCCCCTGGTGGGCGTGCCGTGTGGATCCTGGTTGGGCGCATGCGGGAGTCTGTCTGACTGCCTCCCCATTTCCAACTTCAGGAAAAAAAAAAAGTGAAATGTTTTAATCATACATAAAAGAAAGAGAAATATAACAAATGCCGCTACCCCATGTGGGTTCTTTAGTGACAGTAAACAAGAACCTAGTAGGGACTGTTGCTGAAAAGCCTTAGAGGATGTCAGGGCATCCAGTGTCAGGTTCTCCTCAAGATCCCCACATAGATACCTATCACCTGAAGTGACCATGGAGCAGCCTGCCTGGCCCCTTTCCTGCCACCTTGTGAAGCCAGTGGTAGGCCGCGGGAGTCTGTCAACTTCCCACGCCTCAGCTTCTTCATCTGTGACAGTTAGGTGTCGACCATGTCTGTTTCAGAGGCCATGGTGAGGAGCAGTAAATGACTGTAGACTGTGCAGGGGTGAGGGAGACACGCCGTGTCTGCTGTCCAGAGGCCTCATGGGTCCCAACCCCACCATCTGTCCACTTTAAATGGGTGCAGTTCAAGGTTCATGAACTAGATATACCTCAGTCAGGCTGACACAAAACTACAGCTGTATCAGGTGCTTAGAACAGTGCCCACAGTGATAGCGCTTGATGGGGTACCATTGTCATGCTGAGTTCCTTTTTGAAGACTGAAGTTTATGGTAACTCTTCTTTTTGTTTTTAGCATCCCTACCCAACAGAAGATGAGAAAAAACAGATTGCTGCTCAGACAAATTTGACACTACTCCAAGTTAACAACTGGTAAGCCATGTTTGTTTTCAGAAATTGTGCCTGTCAACATGTTAGAACTCTTGGAAACACTGGCACTAATAACTGGTGAAATTTGGTTGAAAATATGAGTTCTTTTAACTAGCAACACTCTTTTATCAGAGTGCTGGGCTTGGTGGCAGGTACTTAATAAATCAGCACACACTTTTTTTTTTTTTTTTGACAGAGACAGAGACAGAGTCAGAGAGAGGAATAGATAGGGACAGACAGACAGGAATGGAGAGAGATGAGAAGCATCAATCATCAGTTTTTTGTTGCCACACTTTATTTCATTGATTGCTTTCTCATATGTGTCTTGACCGTGGGCCTTCAGCAGACCGAATAACCTCTTGCTCGAGCCAGCGACCTTGGGTCCAAGCTGGTGAGATTTTGCTCAAACCAGATGAGCTCACGCTCAAGCTGGCGACCTTGGGGTCTCGAACCTGGGTGCTCCGTGTCCTAGTCCAACGCTCTATCCACTGCGCCACCGCCTGGTCAGGCAGCACACACTTTTAGCTTACATTTTTTGTGATCAACACCTCGTTGTGGACCTTTTGCCTACATTCTACTTCCCTGATTAGAAATGTGTTTCTCTATTGAGTTTGTGTCCCCAAGCCTCCGTATTCCCTTAGAAACATGTTGCTTTTGTGGTTGAGCTTCTGAGTGATGGACAGCTGAGAGGCATCCTGACCTCCAGTGGCCCTTGGCAGCTCTTTCACCTTTCGAAACCTTGTGTCCTTTGTCAGTGGTAATTGGGGGAGGTAGTTCCTCTACTGTCCAGCAGGTCCCATGAGTGCTGAGAGGGAGACGCCCAGGATGATGATGATTTTATTAATGCAATGTCCTGCTCTGGTTCTTATGTCACTTGTAACTGGGGACACCTGGACCCTGACCATGTGCTTTCCCTGCAGTAAAAGCCATTCACATTACTAAGTGTTGCTAAGGTCAAGGGTGCACTTAGCCTTGGTCAGTCATTCCTCTCATGTTTACTTACTTACTGTTCAGACATAGGAAGTGATTTCAGCTTAATAAAATTGGCATGCAAAAAAGAAAAGAAAGTACAAATTGTGCCACTTCTAAACATGGTTATATTCTTATTATAATTGTTAAAACTTTAACTTGAAGGCCAGTTAAGTTTCAATATACATGATAAAATCTTCCTGTTTATGCAATTAAATATGCAGGAGGTATGCTTTGGCATTGCATTAAATATTTCTATTTCCTGCATTTTAGCCATTATTTTTTATTTGGGTAGCAATAATAGACCATCCTATTTGAATTATTTCTTACTAAAATTATAAATAGAATGCTAACAAAAATCTAAAGCTTTTAAGTATGTTGTCACTGCAACGTTTGTAATGACTTGCATGTGCTCAGTTTTCATGCAGTCTTAGGTTGAAACTTCCTGTTTTGATTTAGTGATGATAGTGATTGATTGGGATGAGTGCTCGACACAGAGTTTCTTCCTTAAATATTCTGATGCTTTGTCACTGTTCCATCATCCCCTTTCCTTTTTCATTGATTTCCTCATGTTCTCTAACTTGCTACTCTGTGATGTTCACAGAATTGTCTTATCTAGAAGGTTTAACATCAACTTATAATTTTTAAAAATACTAACAATTTAATAACATGACTTTTGTAAATTCTAAAATGTCTAAAATCTTTAATTAATTAACATTTGTAGCTACTTTTACTCTTTGTGACTTTTTCTTTACTTTTTTTGTATCCATAAAAATTACTTCATGGACTGAGATTAAACACACCCATGATGAGCACATGCCTCTGCCTCATACGTAGCAGCTTTGAATAAGAAGGGTAAAGAAGCAGATACTGGGGGGTAACAGTGGGCCTCTCTTCAAGGTGCCCTTGGCATTGGAGATCTTGTAGGGCTGTCATTGAGGTCTTCCAGTCCAGGTCATGCTTATGCTACGGGGGCAAAGAGTGATAGCAGCATCATTCTGTTCATTATTATCATAAGAATGTGTCCAAATGCAACTTATTAAAGTCAAATGTTTGTTTTCTTGAGAGAGAGAGAGAGAGAGAGAGAGAGAGAGAGAGAGAGAGAAACATCCATCTGTTCCTATATGTGCCCTGACCAGGGATTGAACTCAGGGATTGAACTGGCAACCCTCTGTGCTGCAGGATGATGATGCTCTAACCAACTGAGCTTTCTGGCCAGGGCCAACTTTTTTTTTTTTTTTTTTTAATTTAATTAATTTATTTTTTACAGAGACAGAGAGTGAGTCAGAGAGAGGGATAGACAGGGACAGACAGACAAGAACGGAGAGAGACGAGAAGCATCAATCATTAGTTTTTCATTGCGTGTTGCAACACCTTAGTTGTTCATTGATTGCTTTCTCATATGTGCCCTGACTGCGGGCCTTCAGCAGACCGAGCAACCCCTTGCTGGAGCCAGGGGCCTTGGGCCCAAGCTGGTGGGCCTTGCTCAAACCAGATGAGTACCTGCACTCAAGCTGGCGACCTCGGGGTCTCGAACCTGGGTCCTTCCGCATCCCAGTCCGACGCTCTATCCACTGCGCCACCGCCTGGTCAGGCAGGGCCAACTTTTTTTTTTGATTGATTTTAGAGAAACAGAGGAGGTGGGAGAAGAGAGAAGCATTCATTGTTGTTTCACTTAGTTGTGCATTTATTGGTTGCTTCCTGTATGTGCCCTAACCGGTGATCAAATCTACAACCTTAGTGTTTTGGGACGATGTTCTAACTCAGTGGTCCTTAACCTTTTTTGGGCCATGAACCGGTTTAATGTCAGAAAATATTTTCACAGACTGGCTTTTAGAGTGGGACAGATAAATGTATCACGTGACCAAGACAAGCATCAAGAGTGAGTCTTAGATGGATATAACAGAGGGAATCTGGTCATTTTTTAAAAATAAAACATCGTTCAGACTTAAATATAAATAAGACGGAAATAATGTAAGTTATTTATTCTTTCTCTGCAGACTGGTACCAAATGGCCCACGGACTGGTACCGGTCCACGGCCCAGGGGTTGGGAACCACTGCTCTAACTGACTGAGCTAACTGGCCAGGGCCATCCAAATGCAATTATACATGTTCTTGAATCTTAGAGTTTTAAAGTTAAGCAGCCTTAGAGCTGGTCCAGTTCTAGTTCTGTCATTTTGCATGTGAGGCATTAGAATAGAAGCTGCCACATACAGCCAGAGCAGAATCTGAGTCTAAAGCGAGGCTTTTGTTTCTGTTACATTCTGGATGTGGCTACTCGCTATCACCCAAGGTCAGCTTTTAGTAAACTAGCACAGGTAACTCTAGCAAGGGGTCAGTTACCTTATCACTCGTGCTACTGAGAAAAGGCGACAGAACAACTCCCTAGGCATGGTTGGTGTGGCTGTTTCTATGCTGGGTCAGGGTGATGTGTGAGTCTGAGCAGCTGCTGCTGAGACCAGCTCTGCGGGATGGCCATTGCTTTCCCTTTGTCAGAGGTTATGTGGGAGCCACTTGGCTGACAGTGGGGCACAAGAGGCATGCACATCGAGGTGTTTTCTGAGCCTTCCAGAGACTGAAGGAGAAAGACCAACCAGCTGCCTCCTAGCCTCACCCTCTCTGTTTCCCCACATTTGGAGGCAGCGGCTTAGATTGTGAAAGGAATGGAGACTGAAGATGCAGCCTTTGTCTTTACACATTTAAAATTACTACTGTTTGTGCGAAACCATGTCCTGCCTAACTTGCCGATCGTGTGTTTCTGCTGCTCTCATTTTATGTGACATCAAGTCACCAAGTGAGTGCTTAGTCTTTAAGAGCAGCTGAAATCTATTTGTGACTTTGTCATGGTGCTAGCATGTATCTAGGACAGTGTAGTGACTTGTGACTTCTCCATCTAAGAAATAGCTCATCACTTGGAGTAGCTTTTTGAAAACTCCAGCTTTAGACCCATGCTCTGTGGTCAAGGCTGGAGTCAGTGCTTAAACATTGGGGCCTTATCCTCACCAGCCCCCGACTTTGTGGGATGGGCAGATGGAAACACACAACTAGGCTGCAGAGACATGGTTTTGCTGCTTTAACCTATCTCTCCCTTAGAGAAAATAACGACATTCACAACTTTGACAGGATCATCAATGTAATAATGAATATCAAATTCACAAATGGACTGAATCAGTTAAAGTGGGGGAAGAAAAAGGTAACACAGAGGCATTGGTCTTTATTCAAATGAATTATTTTTAAAACATCATGCCCAGTTTTTCTGGTCACTTAGATAATATGCTTGTCACTACTCTAAATACCTGCTATAATAGAGAATGTGCATTATTCTGATCATTTTTGTATTATAAGATTGTAGCAGCTTGTTTACTGGAAGGACTTTGTTACCTCTGTAGGAGTCTTTATTTTATTATTTTTTTTTTTTTCATTTTTCCGAAGCTGGAAACAGGGAGACAGTCAGACAGACTCCCACGTGTGCCCGACCGGGATCCACCCGGCATGCCCACCAGAGGGCGATGCTTTGCCCCTCTGGGGCGTTGCTCTGTTGTGTCCAGAGCCATTCTAGCGCCTGAGGCAGAGGCCACAGAGCCATCCCCAGCTCCCGGGCCATCTTTGCTCCAGTGGAGCCTCGCTGCGGGAGGGGAAGAGAGAGACAGAGAGGAAGGAGAGGGGGCGGGGTGGAGAAGCAAATGGGCGCCTCTCCTGTGTGCCCTGGCCGGGAATCGAACCCGGGACTCCTGCATGCCAGGCCAACGCTCTACTGCTGAGCCAACCGGCCAGGGCTTGTAGGAGTCTTTAAAAACATCGTTTTGATGAAAATTCTTTCTTTGTCAATCTCACGCTCAGGTTCATCAATGCTAGAAGACGAATTCTTCAGCCGATGTTGGATTCTAGTTGTTCAGAAACTCCAAAAACAAAGAAGAAAACTGCTCAAAACAGACCAGTTCAGAGGTTTTGGCCTGACTCCATTGCGTCAGGAGCTGCACAGCCACCGCCCAATGAGCTCGCTATGTCAGAAGGTACAGGGGCCCAGGACACATGTGTGTGATACTGCAGGGCGGGCAGTGAACCATAAGCACCGTTGCTTCCTGTGAGTTTAGGGAGCATGAACCAAGGTGTGCGAACTTGTCTATTTCTGCACCTGAAATGTGAGGAAGCGTCGTCCTGAGTGCCTGCGTGTTAAGGGACTAAGAGGACACTCATAATGCTCATGGAACATGACCCACTACAAGACAGGACAGTGTTCTCTGTCCTATGTCCTCTCGTCTTTTTCTTCACTCTCAGGGCAGAGGACAGCATTGTCACCTTGCCATTACCTGGCACTCGCCCTCTTTGCCCTTTTAGTCTCCTTGGCCCTTGTCTTGTTTTGGCTTATCCCCTTTGACCTGCGGTGACCTCTCTCATGTGTTCAAACATCTTTCTGTTTGGTATGCTTGTATTTTTTAATGTATATTGATGGTGTTACCATCTCATTCTTTTTCATTCTCCTTTTTATTCGCTCAGCAGCATGACTGTTACTAAATTAGCAATGTCATCCTTTCCCTTCAGGGACTCCCATTGCTCTACCGTTAGGTGGTTAAAAGTTACCCAGTTGCTGACATTCTTTCAGGTTTCGGATTCTTTTTCTCTTTCTCATTGTGGATTGTCTCTGTTCTTACCCGTCAGCTTTATCAGTCTCTTTCTTCTGCTCTAATCTTCCTCTAAACTCATCCAGGGTGGTTTTTGTGTTCAACATTGTAGTTTTCATATCTAGAAGTTCCATGTGAGTCCCTGTCTCTCACGGCTCTGTTGAAGTTTTGAACCCACAGAGTGCAGTTACAGTCACTGCTCAATGCTGTTCTCTGCTGACCCAGCCTCTGTCGGCTCTGGGTCCTGCTTCTGTGATGGGTTCTTGTTCCCAGAGTGCTCAATCCCAGGCGGATCTCCCTCACTATCATGCAAAGCATTGGAGTACTCCACCACGTTCCCTATGCTTTGGGTGTGTCCACTCTGGCTTGTGAGCTCTGGACACTGCTCTGTAATCTTCTCAGAAGGTCCTTTCCCCAGCCCCAGGTCACTTCCCTGCATGCACACCTGATCCATCCTCTGCCCAATGCTCAAGGCACTGCACAGCCATGCTGGCCTGGGCTTGGACAACTTGGGACAGCCCTTTGTGGTGGGCTATCAATCAGACTTATTTTGTTTCCAGCTAACTCTTCTTGAGTTGTCTTGTATGCATTTAAGCCCTTGGCTTCTTCGTGTGGATTTTGATATGTAGTGATCCAACATTCGTATTCAAATAATTTATATTCAGGGGTTTTTTTAATCCAATAATTAGTTAGAAAAGTATTATTTCTCCCTCTTTTCCTTCACCCCCTTCAGAGAAGGCAGTCCTGTCTACTGGGAGAGAAACTCAAACAAGAATATTCAGTGAAAATAAATCTCTCCTCCATCCTGGCATCTGGTTTTCTCCAGGGAGGGCCCTTCTTTCCAGTTCCATGTGCGTGCTCCAGTGCATACGTGCTGTGGTACTCTGCACAAACTAGGATCAGTGAACCTCTTTTCCCAAATCTGACATGTACGGTCAGGTCTCCTCTGCTTTCACCACTTATTAATACACTGAGACTTCTGCAGGTGAGCACAGGAGGCCTAGTGCAGTTCCTGAGACAGGCAGGGATTAGTGTGGTCCAGGTTTTCTTTCTTTTTCCCCTAGTTTCCCCAGTTATGTCTGTGTGGGCCTTTTTTCTGCCTTCTCTGGTCTCTTGTTCTCTTGTGGTCCTATTTCTGCCCTGACCCTGAGACCTTCAGCAAGGCCTGAGGCCAATTCTAGACAGTTTTCTAAGACCCTGTTGAGCATCCCAGGGTTCTTAACTAGATTTCAGATAAGCTGGCTAACAGTGTTTTTCTTCACTAAGCACTAATTTGAATAGTGACCACTGTTTCTGCCACAGGTGCTGTTGTGACGATCACCACGCCAGTGAGCATGAATGTGGACAGCCTCCAGTCTCTGTCCTCTGACGGTGCCACCCTGGCCGTGCAGCAAGTCATGATGGCGGAGCAGAGTGAGGACGAGTCTGTGGACAGCCCTGGGGCTGGCGGGGCGACACTCACCCCCGCCCACATCAGCGGGCTGGTCCTAGAGAACAGCGACTCTCTACAGTAGGGCCGGGGCCAGGACCCAGGGCGGCCAGGACCTGGGGTGGCGCCAGGACCCAGGGCAGTGCCAGGACCCGGGGCGGCACCAAGACCCGTGACGGCGGGCCTGGCTTTTTATAGTTTGCACAGCAAACATTTTACACAGTTTTATCTCTGACCTGTTTTATATGTAGATATAGAAGAGTGCACTTTTGTATTTCATAGCAAGCTTCCAGAGCATCTGTGTGGTGCAGCAACTTCTTTCAAGTGCGTGTGTGCGTGTGTGTGTGTGTGAGTTTTCAAGAAAACTCTTTAAAGGGTTAATGCTAAAAATGTGATGAATGACAAACACCTCCATGAGCCCCTAATTAGATTAATGAACAGTGTGCCATTTTTAAAAAAATTATGCAGTTTTAATTGAGTTCTGTGGTTCAAGCAGGTCTCTGGACTGACTTATTTGTGTAGCCCACAGGTTTGAAAGAAGCTTCTGCACCTTAAGCCACCAGAGCAAGGTGGACAAGACACGACAATAAGCCAGCGTGGCTCTGTGGTGAATGTACGGCAACTTAAATACCTTTAAGTTCTCTCATAGTCAGTGAGCCTGTTTCATTTGCTATATATAAAAAGAAACTCCTATTTTTAATTGCTGGAATTATTGGATAAAAAGCTATTTTTATAAATTCGTTATGAATTGGATTATGACTATATTGAGGATAAATTTCTAGAGAAGAAACCGTACATGCTTACTATTTCAATTTGGAGTGTTATGAATTGACCAAATTTAATGAAACTACCCGAAATAGGTAGGGTAGTAATTTGCATTTACTACTTACTATACAAGAAACAACTATTTAATTAAATTTTGATATCTTCAAATTTTAGTTTATATGTAAATGCTCAGATTGCGTTTTCCACTTAATCTAAGCATATATCTAAAGATATTTGCGAAATAGGACTTAGTTAAATGAAATGATAACCAGTAATTAGTTAAAGCTCATACCATACATATTTCAGTCTAATTTAAATTTGACTACAGTTAAATGGTGACTATACCATGTTAGCTGTGTATTTGTTTTAGGATTTTTTAGTCAGCCATATGTTATGCATAGAATGTTTATTATAAACTAATATAAAATGTCCTCTATTCCATTGGCACAGAACTAGGGTAAATCACAAATATTCAGCTTTTTTCCATAATTAACTGATGCCCATGAAGTGACAGAAATGAACAGGACTGTGTTGACAGAGTGCTGCCCTCCTGCTGTTTGGCCCCACACATTACCCCTGGTCCTGGGATCGATCTTTTTTCCTTGTACACACAACTCTGGAGTTTACAGGGTGCTCCCCTCTGCACATGAGATTTTGGTATAATATTAGGACTTCCATTTCCTGGTGACAAGAGGAACCAATATCATATACTGGGTTTTGTTTTACTTTTGTCAATTTGATTTTATTTGTTCGCTTGCGAGTGGGGCTTTTTCTCGGAAAACAAGGAGCTTTGTTTCAGAGAGCAAGTGTATGCATATGTGATCCTAGCTGGACACCCAAGTTCAGCGTGTTCCTGGAGGAGGGTCTCACGGTTGGGAAAGTCCTTAATTCTTAAGATTCACAACAGTAACTGGCAATGGATCAGAGTTACTTTGAGGGGCATTCAGAGCTAGTACAGTTTTGTTCTGGGACTGACTTTTCCTTAAAAATGTTTTAATTGATATTCTTCATAGGAAAGTACTTCCTAGATAACCTAGAAGGCGAAAGAAATAATAGAAAATTTAAAAAACATGTATTTCAGGAGCTTTAAAAAGAAAACTTGACTATCAACTCTTTTGGGGAGAGAATACCATTGTTAAACAGCTATTGACTGTCTTCATTATTTATTGTACAAACAAGTTTTAGTATTTTAAGTCTACACAACTTTAAAGGACCATTTAGCTCTATTTAAATTCTAACTTTGCTGGACTTTTCAAAATGCGGATCTGTGAAAAGCAGCCCTCCCCTCCTTTCCCCCGGCCCTCCCTCTGTCCCTCTGGGTCACCCTGCTCTCTGGTTTAGTGAAAACATTCAGAGAATGTAAACTCCTTACAGGTCATGTTTCTCCCCTCACCAGAAGCCATGGTCACCAGAGCATCAGATGGTTAGCTAAGGGCCACACACACCATGTCAGTTTGGATGCAGCCATGTTGGGTTCACGTTGGCCTGTACTCGGCCTCTGTGCTCAGTGATGGAGCGTGTGTGTCTGCTGCTGGATCCGGTGTCTGAGCTGTGAGTTCTTAGTCACTGCCTCAGGGGTCTAGGGTAAAGGTCGTTTAGTGAGAGGGCACAATGGACAGACATCACCTGAGGTTTCTTTAACTTCTTCTCCTGATAACCACCTGACATGGCAGTTTGGGTTCATAAAACCTCTGCCCAACATACTGGTTTTTAATTTCCGCCTTATCAACACCTGTTCTCCAGCCCTGAGACATTTGAGAGAATCTGTGAAAATGCCACTTCTGTTGAGCTTTCATTGTGAACAAATAGTTCCTTTGTTCTTGTTAAATTCTTCCCTTATGCAGGATGCTTTCAAATGTGTTTTGAGCCCCCAGATTAGTGTGTTGTCCCTGCTGCTCAGCGGGTGAGCAGATAGCGGGACTGGCTTTGCCACACCCAGATGACTGTTACTGATGCACTGACCCAACTTTCATTCTTTTGGTTCCAGATGGTAAAACAAATTTAAGCATTGATCCCAGATGCAAAGTCCAGTGGGCCATGGCACCAGCTTGTTCATAGACCACGGAGCAGCGTTGCTCAAACCTCACCCCTAGGGCTTCAGGAGTCAGCTCCGTGTCACCTGTTGGGTGACTCGATTCTGACCTGTGTGAGAACATGTTGGAGCACTTTTTTCTTCCCGACAAACTCACACCCAGGTGGTGTGACAGGCCCATTTTTGGCAGTTAGTGACAAATGACTCAACAGTCTTCCCTTGTTCCAGTTATGTTTGATCCGTGAGCTGACAATCTTTAAACATGAATACTGTAAAATACGTGTTCTTGGATTGTTGTCTTTAAAAGGGATTTTTGTGAAACAATTGGTTTATCAAAACAAAAAAATTAAAAATAGAAGCACATTTTATGGATGTTTTATTTCCTAAAGCCTGTGTCACCACAAGCTGCTTTTTCATGGTAAGTAATAAATTTAGTTTGTTGACATGTTTTGCTGGTGACATCTGGGGTTCATGGTGAACCCTGCACATTTTAAAAACTAGGATCTCCCTGCACTAGGGCCATTTACATTTTCATGAATCTTTAGTTTCTTTGGTTAGTCATTAGTTTTCTAGGAAAAAGTTAGAAAATTTTATTTATTTATTTATTTTTTGTATTTTCTCATAGATCTGATTATTTTGCTAGTCATGAGAAGAAAATGATTGATGAGTCAGGTACTGCCTTTCGTAGTTCCTACTGTAACCTGCACGCCCAGGCAGTCCCTAGACACCCTGAGGAGGGCCGGTAGAACAGTTCTTCAGTAATGGTTTCACTCCCTGAAAGTGTGTATTTAGAGGCTAACGTGAGTCAACAGACTCAAGTATGTTTAAAAATGCATCTGAAATTGTGAATCTTACTGGAGATTAGCACTCACAGCTCTGTTGTATATTGTTTCAGGAAATGTTCTGGTTGATTTGACAGAATGGAGTCGCTGTGTTGTCACTCCAGCCTCATTAGGTCAGAGGAGAGGGAGTAGATGTGAAATTTAGCCAAGTGAGGGCTCAGCCCTTGACTATCAGCCCTAGGCTTCAAGTGCTTTGTTTGTAAAAGGGAAGAAATTGGTTTATAAGGTTTATTCTAGCTTAAAAATACTGTTTATGACAAATAAAATTCTATCGCAATAGAGACCGGTTAATAAGTAATGATCTAGCAAATCCTGAAAAGAAGACATGTATGTGGTGTAAATGTTTAGTATTTCACATTTTGTTGCATCATACAGAGGTCTTAAATAATGTATATTATGTTTAGCCCATGTGCATTACTGTATATACGCCCTAAGAACAAATTCTCAGCACAAATGATTTTGCCCCTTTTACAATTAGATCCCTTTACCTTCACCAAGATCTAAGATGGCAGTACCATTTTTAAACTAAAGTTTGCAAAACTTCAGCCTTGTGGCTAACTAAGCCCACGTGACTTACTGAATGCACACTGGTCTGGGAGATTGGCTCTCTCCATCACACCAACCCCGGGCCAGGTTTGTGAGGAGGGTGCAGAGTGTCCTGTCTCAGCAAGGTGTCCGGCTCTACCCTCGTTAGTCTCTAGTCTAAAGAACTAGTTAGTGTTGCTTAACTGGATAATTTAGTACATATTTTACATAAAGCGTTTAGAAAGCATTACCTTGCCACAAATGCTTCTATTTTTTTTATATCATGATTTAAATGAACTCATGACTTCAGCCCAGAAGGCCAATAATGGCTGTAGTGCAAATTCCCTTATCCCAGCATGTTTGAAAGAAGTGTTTAAATGATGGTGATGGCCTTGGTTGCTTTAGACATTTTCAGAAAATGGCTAGTAGACAAAATAAGGTATATTTTAAAAATATTTTGCTGTATATTAACTCAATTTTTTTCTAATATTATCTCAACACAGCAATCCATGTCAGAAGTAAGTCATGATGGTCTGTATTCTGGGGGTGTTAGTGTAGTCCTGAGTTTGCAAACCAGGGGGTGTGCCAGCGAGGCTGGAGGACACACTCAGCTGAGTAAGCAAGCCAGGGGAGCTGAGAGATTTGTGTTTGTAGGAGAAGGAAAGTGTGGAGGACTGGACAGAGCCCCCAGGACGCACCTGTGGCCTTGATAAGAGCAGTGTCAGAGGGGTCGGAGCAGAGGCCGGGTGCCGGGGATCACAGGGTGACTAGGAAGCCAGGAGAAGGTAACACAGGAGCTTATCTTTGTTGCCTTGAGGAGAAGACATTTTAAGGTCCCAAATGTGAGGACAAGAGGACAAAATACCAGCAAGTTTGGGCATGTCCACAGGGAGGATTTCCGTTGAGTGAAGGAGCCATGGACTGCAAACTGGCGAGTCTGAGAGAAGTCTTTCCCTCTCTTTTTTTTACATCTAATGCGGACAGGGAGTTCACAATTAGGATTAAGGGGAGATTTCTGCAAATCAATGAGAAAAGGACTAGAGAAATCAAGAGAAAACTGGCAGGATGTTCAGTGAAAGGAAGACTCAAGTCAACAAGCACATGAAGTGCTGGGTTTCCAATAACCCCAGACACAGAAATGAAAACCACTTTATCAGGCAAACTTAGGAATATGGCACTGAGTATTTGTGCAAGTGGGACCTGGACACTGCTGGTGGGAGTGTCACTGGGACAGCCTTCATGGAGCCCTCACCATGCGGAGAAGGTGTCTCCGCAGGGCATCCTCACAAGGTCACAGGGGACCCCGCAGAGCCGATCATGGCAGCATTTCTCTTTTTTGACAATGGGTTGCTTTTCCTTTGTTCTGTGTCTCAATTTGTGATTAAATGCTGGATATTTTTTTATGAAACGTAAGAGAACACAGTATGTAGTTCTCATACCCAGGAATAGGCACGCCTCTTCTGATAAACCGCTATTGTAGAATCAAGTCAGTCTGTTCAACCACGTGCTGGGTTTGTTACTCTGATTGCTCTCAGATGCCTCCAGCCTGGGAGTTGTCCTCAGTGTTCCTCCCACGCCTCAGCTTTCAGCTGGTGCTGCGAACCTGAGCCAGGAACGCAGTCTCTCTGCCCTTGCCCCTCTCCCAGCGGAAGGCCCGATGAGGCTCAGGTGGAGGTAAGGTGTGTTCCTGGCTCTGTCAGAAGCAGGTCATGTGTCCAGGGCCTCAAGGGTCAGCCTTCTCAGCAGCCTGCCCACTTCGTCCTCTGCCACCAGGATAGGGTCTTGGGCGGGAGTGTGCCTCAATCAGGCCAGATCCTGGGACGGAAAAGTTTTCTGCTCCCCTCCCACCAAGCAGTGGTCCTTACTGGGAAGGGGCAGAGGTTGTTCCTCCCCTGGTAGGTTAAGGCTTTTGCTTCATTTGAGGGAAGGGTTGGTGTGCTGGGTGGGGTGTCCTGCCTGTGCACCCAGAGGTGGTCTCTCCAGTCCCCTACCCCACTCTCTAGCCCTCACTTTCTCTGCAGCTACCTCCTCCTGCACTCTGCTGAAGGGGAACCACTCTGTCCCCTCCCACATTGGGGGGCTTGTCACTCTTTGGAACTGAGTCACCTGGTAGCCTTGCAACCACAGCTCTTTGAGCTTGAGGAGTTAAGATTTTGTAGATTATCCATTTTTTCTCATTAGGGTGCCAGTCATGTTCTCGTGGCCTCTATATCCAAAATGGAAATGGAGCCACAAGATGGTGTCAAAAACAGGTTTTGAGAAGTTAGAATGGAGAAAAATCCCTGACTTGTGGTGGCACAGTGGATAAAATATTGTCTTGGAATGCTGAGGTTGCTGGTTCAAAGCCCTGGGCTTGCCCCATCAAGGAACATATGAGACACAACTGCTTCTTGCTGTCCCCCTTCTCTCTCTCTTTCTCTCCTCTAAAATCAATAAATAAAATCTCAAAAAGAAAAATGGAGAAAACAGAACCAGCTCTATAGCACAATCCCATTAGGTAAATGAGGAGTGCACAGAGCACTGGTTTGTGGATAAGCCCATGGGAAGGGGGTGGAGGAGAGGAAGGCATTAGCAGTGGGCCACTGGGATGAGCCAGCCTGCAGTGTGATGGGCCTTGGCCAGACCCAGACTAGGATGCACAATTAGTTCTCTGTTCCAGAGGTCCAAAGTGGAAATCAAGAGGGGAAAATTGGGTTTGGAAATTATTTCTATTCAGAATGTGGAGGGTTGTTTTGTCGTCGTCGAGAGACTCAATGTCATTTCAATTCCTGATTCTTTATGTAGAATGTCATTTTCTCTACACATATCTGGGGTCTGGTGACAGGTTGTTTTCCAGTGGCCACAGTAGTATTTCCAGCCCCATGTGTTTTTCTAGGACTGTCCATCAAGTGAGTCCCCTTGAAACTGGGTAAGGTTTTGTTACCACTTTAACGTCAGACCAGCATGAGGTGGCTGTGACGCTGGTGATGGAGAGGTTTAGACCAAAGGTGGACTGCTTCCACCTGGCTCTTTCTTGGGACTATTGCTCTTGGGTCCTGGCCCCATGCAGGGGCTGAAGGTAGGGTTCCAGCCAGCTAGCATCAACCAGAGCAGACATGTGAGGGCGAGGGAGCTCACACGTTTCCCACTGCCCTGGTGAGTGGAGCAGAGATAGCTGTCTCTGGACGTCTGTGCTGCTGCTCAAAACACAGATGTGTGAACAAGTAACTGTGGTCATCACTTTCCACCACGGTTTGGGGGTAGTTTATTAAGCAGCCTTTGTGCTGTGCAATGCTAGGGTGGGCCTTCCTATGGGCCTGTCTTCCTTGATCACATCAGCAGTAGCCTCTCAGAAGCCTACCTGTGGACTCACAAGAGCACTCAGTGAGCCCAGTCAATCCTGATGCTGGTTCTGGATCCAGTGACCATTCCTCCACTTTGCTGTTGGGTGAAGGGGAGGCATTTCAAGGGGGCTTGGAAGGGAGTGGGCTGCACAGGGCCCACCACTACAGCCCACCCCTGCTTTGTTCAGGGTGCAGTGCCAGCTTCAGGGTAAACAGCAAGGCGGCTCTGCGTTCCAACTCATTTAAAACCTGACTTAATATGTCTGTAGTCCAGCCCCATCACAAGTGGCAAAAAGGCCCAGCATGTCTGAGTGCTCCTAATCTGCTGGGGAGGAAGAGGTGAAGGGAACGCCAGCCCAGCCTTGGAAGGAAGGGCCTGATTGTCTTGAACTATATCATAGAAGCCAGATTCAGTTAATAAGAATGAACCATAACACACAGTAATAGATGTTTTGTTATCAAAATGCTTAAGAATTGACCTTTGTAAACCAGTGTCCCTAAAATGATGTCTTTAGGGGCCTGATTTAGATAATGGCTCCAGTTGTAATTAGCATCCTTATAATCAATGTGCCGATCAGTCTGAAGCAATTTCTTAAGTAGGTTACATGTGATCTTGCACTGCCATTCTTGCTGGACACTGGTTCAGTGAGTCCTTTTAAACAGCACAAGCAAGAACACCAGCACTCTTCACTGAACCGAGAGCCATGGTCCTCCACAGGAGGGTCCCAGAGCCGAAGGTCTGTGGGCTGCACACCCACGCTCCACCCAAGGGATGCTTCAGTCCACCCAGGCCATGCCCAGGCAGTGGAGAGGCCCCACATGCTCCAGCTCAATCATGGCTGTGGGTGGAGGGCAAGGAGGCCAAGCTGAGAAAGGAGGCAGGGGTGGATAAGATGTACATGAAGTGTGCCCAACCCTGGGTATCAACCCTCCTGCCTGGGGGCTTCAGTAAGATCCTAACAGGAACATGAGAAAAAGCACCCGCACCCACACAGCCTGGACTCCACATGAATTGCCTGTCTCATTTGACCCCTTAAAGCATCACTCCCGAGTCCTGTCTTTCCACTGCAATCTGTGGCTGCTGGGCCCTGCTGTCTACAGCTCTCTCCTTCGTCATTCTGGGGGTGCCCTCCATGACCTCGCCTGGTGGATAGTTTTTCCCCTTGTTTTACTCCATTTGGTGGGGCACATCTTCCAGTGCTTTCCCGGGCAAGCAGGCCACTTGCCTTGATGGAGACATCTGCACCCCTCTCCTCTGCTGTCAAGGGAGAATGTGCTTGCACAAGCATCTGGCCTTCACTCCTTTTATCACATGCTTTTGGGCTCTTTCCTCTCCCTTGCCTCCCAGCTTTCATGTGCTAGAGATGAAGTCAGATGCCTTTCTCATTCTGAGGCTTTCTGTGTGACTGGGTTTCCCCACCTCTGGAAACTTTTGTTGGATCTTCTTGTTCCAAGTGATGTTCACGGTGTTCTGTGCAGCTCTTTCTCTACCCATAGTGCTAGGAACTGCATGGGTCCACTTAATCTGCAAAATCATGTCTTTTAGTCTGGGACAGGTCCTTGAATTATTTTCTTCTCCCTGTTTTCTTTTTCCTTTCTGGAGTATTACTAGTCAGATATTAGAATCTGAGAAGCTCAAAGAATTGCAAGCACAAGAAACACGAAGGAAAATATATCACGGTACATCATGATTTCTGAAACAATATTGAACACAAAGATGGAGGATGCACACTTCCTGATTTGAAATCTTAGTACAAAGCTACAAACAGTGTGGCACTGGTGTATGAGTAAAGATATAGACCAATGGAATAGAACTGAGAGTCCAGAAATAAACTCATACTCCTGTGGTCAATTGCTTTTCAGCAAAAGTGCCAAGACCAATAAATGGGGAAAGACTGTCTCTTCCACATTGGATACAAATGGATATCCACATAAAAGAGAGTGACGTTGGTCCCCTACCTCAAACCATGTATAAAAATTAAAATGAGCCAACTATGAGCTAAAAGTATAAAACTCTTAGAAGAAAATAGAGGCATTTTCATGACCTTGGATTAAGCAATGAGTTCTTAGGTAGAATTCCAAATGAAAAGAATTGGATTTCATCAAAATTAAAAACTGTTGTACCCTAAAGTTGATTATCAAGAAAGGGAAAAGATAGCCAACAGAGTGGGAGAACATATTTGCAAATCATAATTCTGATAAGGGTCTAGTTCCAGAACACATAAAGAACTTCTACAACTGAATAATAAAAGACAACCCAATTAGAAACTGGTAAAGGACTTGAATAGACATTTCTCCAAAGAAGATACACAAACGAAAGCCCAGTATCATTGGTGATGCGTGAAAGGCAAATCAAAACCATGAGATGCCACATCATATCCACTAGCATGCTATTTATAAAAAAAGGAAATTAAATGTTGGAAAGGACAAGGAGAAACTGGAACCTTATGCATTACTGGCGAAAATATTAAATGGTACAACCACATGGGACACAGCTTGGCAGTTTTTGTTTTTGTTTTCATTTTTCTGAAGCTGGAAACAGGGAGAGACAGTCAGACAGACTCCCGCATGCGCCCGACCTGGATCCACCCGGCACGCCCACCAGGGGGCGATGCTCTGCCCATCCTGGGCGTCGCCATATTGCGACCAGAGCCACTCTAGCGCCTGAGGCAGAGGCCACAGAGCCATCCCTAGCGCCCGGTCCATCTTTGCTCCAATGGAGCCTCGGCTGCGGGAGGGAAAGAGACAGAGAGGAAAGCGCGGCGGAGGGGTGGAGAAGCAAATGGGCGCTTCTCCTATGTGCCCTGGCCGGGAATCGAACCCGGGTCCTCCGCACGCTAGGCCGACGCTCTACCGCTGAGCCAACCGGCCAGGGCCACAGCTTGGCAGTTTTTAAAAAATTTAACCATAGAATTATGACCCAGCAATTCCAGCCCTGGTTATACACCCAAAAATATTAAAAACAGTCATTCAAACAAATACCTGTACACAAATGTTCATAGTACTACAATTCACAACAGCCATAGAGTGGGAACAACCTAAGTGTCCATCAGCTGATGAATGGATAAACAAAACATGGCATATCCACACAATAAGATATTACTCAGCTGTAAACAGGAATAAAGTGCTGATACCTGCTACAAAACGCACCTTGAAAATGTTAAATGAAATAAGACAGACACATAAGACCACAGATTGTATGATCCCATTTATCGAAATTTCCTAAATAGGTAAATCTGTAGAGAGACAGAAAGCAGATTAGTGGTTGACAAGAGAGCAGGGAAGAGGGAAGACGGGAATGACTGCTTAAGGGGGTGATGAAAATGTTTTTGGAACTTGACAGAGGTGATGGCTGTACCACATGGTGAATGTAATAAGCCACTGACCTGTACATCTAAAATTTGTTCATTTCAGGTATGTGAATTTCACTTCAATTAAAAAACCCCCCAACACTTTAGCCACTCTAACGACCCAGCCCTGAGCAGAGTGCACTGCTATGTGAGGGTCACCGAACCACTCCACGCTTCCTGCATCCCCTTTTCTGCTGCTCCCCATTCTGGATTCTTCTCTGGAAAAGGCACTTCCTTCTGCCTTAGGTTCACTCTGTCCCAATCATTGCATAGGTCCATCTACCTGGCTGAGTTCATTTTTAATAAGATTTTCTTGTTGAAACATTTTAAGAGAAAGTTAAAGAAAAGCACATTCTAATACACTATTGATTCATCCAAGTGTCAGTTGTTAATAAAAGAGAAACTGTAACATTTCCATTGGCCTCAGGCTAAGCATGCTACATCTGCTCCTTCCTGCCTATAGCAACGGGGCAGTGCCCAGCACTAGGCAGTGAAAAGGCACATGGGCTTGTTTAGTGTTTGTGAGAGCAAAAGAGCAGGCAGTGTGAGCAGAGTCAGAGCTGGGCTGCAGCCCGGCCAGCTCTGGGTTCCAAGGCACTTGCTGACTTTGTCTTCTGGTCCCGCTCCCGGGCAGCCACAAAGTTCAGCAGGTCAATAGCCGTGACGACTCCAAACACCATGTGCTTCTTACTGGACTTCCCGTGGCTGTGGTCTGAGGAGGGAACAGGGCAGTGAGTTAAAGGCACCTCCACATGGCGTAGGGGAAGACAGGGCCCAGGTGTGGCCACCCTGGGTACTGTCAGAGGCTATACCACAAAGTGTGGCCCTGGGGGACCAGCCTTGAGCCTGCCGCATTGTCTTATAGGCAGCTGTGTACCGTGGGAGCCCAACAACAGATGCTTCCTTCCTCCTGACAGGAGCCACCTGGGTGAAGCTGCAGAGAGCAGAGTGCTGACCTCTCGGAGCCATGCCTACTGGCCTCACTGATTCAGAATAGCTGGTGGCCTGTCTGGGTGCCAAGGCATGAAATTCCAACACCAAGCACACTCACGAGCTACACTGCCTCACATCACTGGCCTGTGATTGTCTTCAAACCCATACTTTTCTCTTGGGCTTAGACTGAATGTCGGCCCTGGCCCCATGAAGAGCAGAGAGAATTGTTGAGCTGGTTCAAAGTGACGGGCTATTGAGTGCCCGTCAAACATTATTCTGGGTGTTTCTTGATGAGACCAATATCTGAATTGGTAGACTCAGTAAAGTAGATTGCCCTTGCTGGTGTGGGTGGGCCTCATCTAATCAGTTGAAGGTCTGAATGTAACAAAAAGGTTGATGCTCCTCAAATAAAAAGGGACTTTTCTAGCCTTTGGACTCGAACTGAAACATTGGCTCTTTCTGAGTCTCGAGTCTGCCCACTGCCCCTACAGAAATGAGACGTGCCAGACTAGTCACGTGAGTCAGTCTTTATAAAATCTATATATATACACACACACATCCCACTGGCTCAGTTTCTCTGGAGGGCCCTGCCTAACACAGTCGTAATGAAGCAGAGAGCCGGGTGGAGCTGAGGAGTGGGTTGCAAGTGCCCAGGTCATATTTTATCCTGCCAGACCTGCTCCCAGCAACTCTATGGCCATCTGTCCCTAGGGTAGAGGCAGAGGGAGACAGAGGAGCCCAGCCTCCACTGGCCTACTTGGAGCTCCTTGGGTAAAAACAAGGAAAGCCCAGAGGTGACCAACTACCTACATCTTAGGGACTTGTAGGCAAAGCAGCACATTGGAGAAGTGTGTGCCCTGCCAGGGAGGGCAGCCTGGCAGCCTCTGCCACCTGGTCTTCCAGACCCTCAGAAGAGTCACACACAGTGGGGTCAGCCACCTTTGTAAAGGGCCACAGAGTTTTTGTGACGACTCCGCAGCTCTGCCAACAGCACAAAGGCAGCTGTGGACATGGCATCTGGAGTGGCTATGCCCAAGGACACTATCTATGGACCCTGAAATTGGAACTAATCATTCTGGAAGGATGTGAAAATATGAGTAAATGTGAGGCGAAGAGGAAGAAGCCTCCCACCCAAGCTCTCGTTCTGGGACCCCAGACGCCCTCCTCTGCCCTCGGAGTTGCGGTTCTGACAGCAGAGCCATTTCCAAGGGGGAGACAGTGGGCGTACATACCTGCAGGCCCCCCCACCACTCCTGCCAAGGCCTGGTCCTGCGCTGTGGAGCCAAGGACGGGAGAGGGGTTAGACTTTGTCGGCCAGGCCCTGAGACGGCCCTCAGCTGGGCAGGGGGCTGGTACAGGGCACTCCCAGTTCTTTGATTTCTATGGCCCTCACCCTTGTGGGCATCTAGGCCTGGCCCATAGAGGGGTCCCTCTGAGAACCGTGCCCGAGACTAGGGGTAGCTGAAAGTCAGCACCTCGCAGAAACTCACGGCAGCAAAGCACGTGCGGAAGCCTGGGGCTGGGCCTCGGTGGCCAGCACCCTGCAGGGCGCCCCTCCCACCCCCAGCCGCACTTACACTGGATCTGCTCGTGCACCACCAGTGCGAAGTGGTCCATCTCCAGGATGCGCGAGAGCACGCCCAGCGAGTCCATCAGGCGGATCTGGAAGAGAAGCCGTGGTTGGCGCTCACCAGGGCAGCCCAAAGCCAGGCCCTCTGTGGGAAGGAGTTTATGACGAGATGGGAAAAGGGAAGTTGGGAAATACATAACGGACAGAGAAAATCTGGGAGAATCAGTTAAGTGAGGATCAGAGAGACCTGCCAAGGCACAGAGATATCGAGGTGAAGGAGGGGCAAGGCTGACCCACGCTGCCCTCCCCACCTCCAGGCAATGGAACCTGAACTGTTTGGGCAGCATATTCTCTTGTGGTCTCTCCTTGTTAGGGGCTGGGGTGAGGGCACTGCAGGGACCACATGACAGGCAATAGTATTGGGAATGGAAAGGGCAAGACCATACATTTTCTGGTGACATTCTAGCTGTGTGTGTGAGAGGGAGACAGGAAAAGAGGAGGGTCCAGTTCATTTCTAGGTTGGGGCTCAGCCTCTTAGTCTCACTCACTAAGAGGTTGGAGAAGGAGGGTGTGACACTGGGACCAGAGAGGGGACCCCGATGGCACTGCCCTTAGGGATGAGAGAGCAGTGTCCGTTCGGCTCTGCTCAGGCCTGTCATAGGATGGCCAACATTGTCTCAGGACAACCACAGGGGTCTGACCAGACCCAGCATAGCAAGGGGTGGCATGGTACTTCTCCCAGAACATACCAGTTTTTATTAAGTCATTAGGCATGCCAGGTGTTCAATGAATGCTTCACGGGGAACGACGAGGGCCCGCCTGACCTGTGGTGGCGCAGTGGCTAGAGCGTGGACTTGGAACACTGAGGTCACTGGTTCAAAATCCTTGGCTTGCCCAGTCAAGGTACATACGAGAAGCAACTATGAAGGAGGCTGACCCCCAGGTGTGGGGGTCAAAACATGGTGGCTATGGGTGCACCCTCACAGGTGGAAGCCTTTACTGACCAGGCCTTCTCTGTTTGCAAAGCCAGTGCAAATTCTCAGGTTATAGGTTTGCGGAGGTTGCAGCCAGCACTGGCCCAGCTGACACAGAATGGTGCCGAGGCTCGGGGCTCTGGCCCCTCTCATAGGAAGTGCTGTGCCCTGCCTCAGGGACAGGACAGGTCTTGGCACCCACTGTTCAGGTGAACTGGGGCTCATACCTGTTTGAACTGCTTGTAGATGACTTTGTGGACTTGGTCTGATGGCTGCACCTTCCCAGCGAGCAGGCATGACAGCATGTTCCCCAGAGTCACCATCCCCAGGATCACCCTGGGGAAGTGGGTAGGAGCAGGGTCAGTGCATGGGGTCTCTTCCTCCCCTACACAGCAGAATATGCCCACAGCCACCCTCCCTCAGTGTCAGTGTGGTCTTTGGTCAAATGTGGAATTCCTCTCAGAATTCAACAGGTATCTGCTGAGTACCCACATGCAGCAAGAAGACAGTGATCCTGCCCTGGACCTGGCCATCCAATGCAAGCAGACAATAAACCAATGAGTCCTTTGCGTATTTCCATCTGACAGGTGTCACGGTGTTCTGGGATGGGGGACTTTCAGTGCTAACACTGGGACAGTCCCAGAACCTGGACAGTTGGTCACATGGCAGACATGCCCCCCACTATTAAACATCTCCTCAGAGCAAGACCAGTTACTGCCACCTGCTTCCTGTGCTCACGCTGAGTGCAATGGGATGGGACACAAAGGTTAATATGGCCAGCTCCCTGCCCCAGCCAGTGCTCAGGGACATGATGTCATTGGGTGGTCCAGTCTTCTGACATCCCTATACAAAGACACTAAGGTCAGCTGGCCAGCCTTGCCCTGGAGTGTGGCTGAGACTGACCCTGATTCATCAACCACAGGTGCCTGGTCGAAGCCCTTCTCTCGGAGGATCTCGATGGTGTGCTCACAGGTGACCGTGGGCAGTACTGTCAGCGGAGCTGATAGGCTGAGCTCCTGAACTCGGAGGTGCCACCACCTGAGGGAAGAAGGCGGGGCAGGGAGGGCTGTGAGCCAGCAGGTGGGAGCCTACACAAGCACATTGACACAAGGGCAACATCACATAGGGAGACCATGAGACAACCAGCCAGGCATGGCACAGAGCACAGGTGTCCCAGGTTCTAGGGATGTGTTCTGCAGCCACAGGGATGGTTCTGGGGGTGGAGTCCCTACTCAGAGATGTTCTCACCAGGGCTTCTTCACTGTGAGGTCCTCTTCCTTCAGGAAGCCCTTCTGCAGCATCCATCTGTCACTCAGGAACTTGGACCTGCAGGTGTCACGAGGTCAGCAGGGTCTGACAGAGGGTCTCACCACTGTCCCTGCCCAAATCAAGGAGCAGAGTTTTCACAGAAAGTCCAGTACCCCTCCCTAGACCTCATAGGTCCAGGGGAGACCCCAAAGGACTGGGTGGAGCCCAAGGAGAAGTCCTGGGAACCGCATGTTCACGGGCATCTAGTCTACCAGGGCAGAGGCGCTCAGAGCACAGGTCATCCTGGAAGCTCAGGTTCCCTGGGCGCCTCCTCCCAGCCCTCCTCAGGTCAGTTCAGTCAGAGGGAACAGGGAGCCTGACCCACTTTGGGTGAAACCTTTCAGATCAGGCATTGGGGGCTGCCAGGGACCTGCTATAAAAAAAATGGACAATCAATGAAGTGGGGAGCCAATGGCCCCATGCCTCTGTGAGACATGCCTGTGTAAGCACACCCTCCAGAGTTCAAACCCAGGTGCTCTCACACATTCTCATAGTTTTGTACACACACAGCGGGCCAGCCCAGCATGTGGGGAGGTGGGTGTTTTCAAGCTGAGTGGGCAGGTGGCAGCCCAGGTTCATGATGACTTGGCAGAGGGCACCCAGACATCAATCACCCTACACATCTGAACCCCAATCTGGGGCGCCCACCAGAGGCAGCTGAGGTCACCATAGGTATATAACACCTACGGCCCATGGAGGAAACCCTGAGGGTATGGTGGTGGTGGGGGTGTCCTTAGGTCCCTGCTGCAGAATGACCTTGGTTCAAGTCTCAGCTGGTGACCCTGGTGGGACTGGCAGCCCAGGAGACAGGAATTCAAAGCAGGAGGCTGCCTGCTGCCACATGGGGAGCTGGGCTGGGGTCTGGAAAGTTGGGACCCATGTGCACAAATCAGACCTGAGGGTCCTCGAGACCATGGGTCAGACATATCATAGCAAGTCCTGAGGGCTCCAGTGGGAGCGGCCACAGCATCCAAGGGGGTGCCCAGGAAGTGCAGGAGTGGAGGGGGAAGAGGGAGGAGGCTTCTTACATGTAGTTCCGAACAGAGTCTGGCAGGATCACTACGCAGCGCTGGCCCTCCTGCAGCTCCTGGGCTGCCTTCACAGCCACCGACATGGCGCTGCCAGAGCTGCCGCCTGCCAAGGGGGCAGACCCACCGCGTCAGAGGGGGAGAGTTGGCAGGAGCCTGTCCCATCTGCTGGCCAATAAGGCCTTCATGATGGACATCCCAGTCTCTCCAAGCACCCGCCCCAGCCGCGGACGCCCATTGATGGGTGGTCCCCTCCCCAAGGACAATGCTGGTCTTGATTAAAAAAATCCTAGTGTCCTGAGATCCCTGACCCCAAAACACAAATGCACCACTTCCAGGTCACCTCTCGGGGGCCACACCCTGGCCCCAATGCTGACTCTGCTGGGGGTGCAGAGCCAACAGCTACTGCCTTTTACTGTCAAGCTGCCAGATTTGCTGTGTCCCCAGACCCCTTCTCAGGTCTTTGTGCCATTCCCTCATTCTCAGCAAGGCCGTTAAACACAGAAACCCAAGCATATGGACTGCAGGGACCCCAAGGTCCCAGGAATACTGACCCTCCCCCCCCAGCTCCAGCCACGTTGTGGAAGGGCACTCCTGCCACGTCTATGTGTGACCGTCAATGGGGAGGACAGGCCAGCTGACCTCCTTACAGGCCAGAGCAGATGAACAGCACCTGAGGAAGCTGCCATGTAGCCCCAGAATGCGCGTGTCCTTTACACATCCGGACTGGGAGCTGGCAGAGGGCAAGCACCCATCTGTCCTCTGCACCCCAGCCACTGCCCCGGCGCCTGCCCCCCACTCACCACACAGCAGTCCCTCTTGCGCAATCAGCATGCGGGCAAAGGCAAAGGATTCCTCATCGTTGGACTTGAACCACTTATCCACCACCTGTGGGCAGGACTCAGACGGCTGGCTCCATGAGGGGCTCGGGCAGTAGTGCAGTGGGGGTGGAGTCCCCACAGCTGTGTTTGTAGCTTCATCGTTGACCTCAGTTCAGGAGACTGTGACCCTCAATGGACATAGACTGGCCCCTGCTTGGGGTCTGAGACTCATGTCTACAAACCCAGAACTTTCTACCTCTCTGATCCAATGCATTCTGCATATGGCAATTAAAACTGCCCATAGGCTCTCAGTGCATGGCCACATCTTGCTGGCTGGACTCAACATCCCTCACACTGAAGCCCTCTTTTGAGTCTGTAGGAGCCTGTTCTGTCTGGGGTTTTGAACTCTCCCACGTTCTTGCTCAAGCACTCGAGCTCCCTCCCTCTGCAGGGCCTGATCTGCACACACAGGCCAAAGGGAGACCTTCTGGGAGTCTTTGCCCAGTGGAGTCACGTCACATACTTGGATATGGTGCAGTGTGTTCCCTGGTCTTGTACTTCGAGACTACGCTACTTCTGCTTGCTTGTGTGGGGTTATGTCTCTACTCCCACCCCCCAGGAGGAAAGCCAGGTGGGGCACCTGTGGTCAGTCAGGCATGCAGACATGCAAGGTGGTTAATGGGCGAGCCCTGAGGTCTGGAACCAGTCTCTGAGGCCCCACCTACCGTCCGGTCCAGCACTGTGGGGATGAAGTCATAGCCGATCCCTTCCACCTCATAGGCTGTCAGCTCTGTCCGGTTCAGTTCCTCGGGTTCCGCAAGGATGGAGCCTTCAGGGTCCACCCCAATGATCTACAGAGGGGACAGTGTTAGGGCTTGTGTCCAGCAATTCTAATCTGGAAGTGCCCAGCTATCATCGGGGGGTAGGGGCAAGACCACCACTAACAGACGCCTGTTAATGATCTGCCCATGGGATGCAGGTCTCATTCCCAGCTCCGGGGCAAGACTTGAAACCCAGACACCTGGGAGCTGCGGTGATTACAACTCTAGGGGACAGCTGGGAGACATAGTTTCACAGGGAAGTTCTTCCTGCACAAAATGTCCCAGGACAGCCTTGACACATCATCCTGGGGGACAATCAGAGTCTTGGCAACAAGAAGCAGAGCTGGGCACTGACCTCTCTCTGGACAGCAGAGAAAGTAATCCAAGGGAGGAAGTGGACTCACCACGACCAGCCCTGTATTCCTAGGAACCCTGCCCCCGTGCCCTCCCCTGCCTCTTGGAGTCACTTCATGATCCTTGGGGGCCACCCAAATTGACTCCCACCCCAGCTCAATTGGTTGCTGGATTCCTCTATGATCTCAGCAGACCCAAGTCACTCACTTTGCATCCAGGACACTTCTCCTTTAACTTCCTGGCAATGCCTGTGATGGTGCCACCCGTGCCTGCCGAAGCCACCAGCATGTCTAGCTTCCCTGATGGGGGAGAAGGTGCATCAGGAAGAACATTCGAGTGATAAGTGAAAACATGCAACCAAAATGAAGGCAGGTTATCAAAAAACGGTGAACAGGAAAACTGTTCTCCGGTTTCCACAGCCTCTCATGACAGCCCTTTATTCTCTTTAAGAAGCATCCCATCATGGGGTCACAGGGACAAAGTGAGCTTCATTTAAGTCTTTGTTAAATGAAACCCAGCCACTGGCTCTCTATCTGATGTGAAGTCTGTCTGGAGGTGCAGGAAGGACAGGTGTGGTGGCTGCCTGGGGGGATGGGACACAGGGAGGCTCCTCACGATGCATCTCCTGCTTATGCTGTTTGGTTTTGGACGATGTGAATAAGTGAACTGAATTATAAGGAAATAGAATAAATCATGCAGGCTCAGCTCAGAAATCATCTGGGCTCTCCCACTGCCAAGCGCCAGCTCAAACATCCTGCAGACAAGTTTGCGCAGGCCCTTGTGCGGAGGCAGAGGGCTGTTTTTGCCAAATGAGAGAATTCTCACACATAAAACCTGAGCGAGCAAATGCCTGGACTCACTGCCTGGCTCCTGGTCATAGAACAAGGCTACATTGAAGCCAATGCCAACACCAGGCTCCAAACAGGAGGTCAGAGTGCCAAAGGTCTACAAGCATCCCTAAAATCTCATAGGGAAACAGCCCATCAGAAAACATCACAACCTCATGGGCCTTGGCACCAGCTGACAATAAGCTAATTGTTGATATCACCATGCACGCTCTGGAAATGAAAAAACTTGAATGTGTAATTCAATGCCCAAGTTGGAGCTTGATGCCAGTACTATACAGCAACGTGAAGCCTCAGCTGTGAGCCCAGCACCAGCCTAGGTCACACTCACTCCCTGCACTCAGGAGCTTTTACAGCCCTGGAGGACAGACCGCTAGGTATACAAATACAACTGCAGCTGTTTAGAAGAGGCTCACTCAAAGTCCAAGAGAGCACAGCAGAAGCAGGAAACCACTCTAGAGAAGTCCTCTAGAACAGTGGTCCCCAACCTTTTTTGGGCCACGGACTGGTTTAATGTCAGAAAATATTTTCACAGACCGGCCTTTAGGGTGGGACGGATAAATGTATCACGTAACCGAGACAAGCATCAAGAGTGAGTCTTCGACGGATGTAACAGAGGGAATCTGGTCATTTTTAAAAAATAAAACATTGTTCAGACTTAAATATAAATAAAACGGAAATAATGTAAGTTATTTATTCTTTCTCTGTAGACCAGTACCAAATGGCCCACGGACTGGTACCGGTCCGCAGCCCAGGGGTTGGGGACCACTGCTCTAGAAAGCATTTCAGAGAGGGGACATTTGATCTGGGTTTTGAAGGATGAATAGGACTTTACCAAGGAGTGGATAAATGACTTGAACACCCCCAGGCAACCAAGAAGAGAGGCAGTAAAGCTGGACAGAGGGTTTAAGATAGAAGTACACACCATCGCACTGCTGTAGGATCTCCTCTGCTGTGCTATCATAGTGAGCAACGGGGTTGCTGACGTTGCGGTACTGCGTGGAAAGAGAGCAAGGGGGCTGTGAGTGAAGGTCAAAGACACTGAAATAGCAGCAGCCACAAGACATCAGGCCAACAGCCCAGTGCAAGCCAGAGAGGATTCCAGTGGCTCAGGCAAGAGGGACCAATGGCACAAGCAGTTTCAGGAGCCTCAACAGACACAAAACATTAAAACCAGCTCTTCAAAAGATGAGATTTCTGAACTAACCCAGGAGTGAAATGAATGAGACAGAAGAGCTTCCAGTAAAAAAGTTTTTTACGAGCTGTACACCTGCAGAGAGCTTCTAGGGTCCTTAGCAAAGGACCACCCCACCCAGTGTGATGAATGGAGCCTGAAGCAGAGCCAAAGGCCGGGCCAATCCACCAGCTGCATGCTGGGAGAAGCCAGCAACCATGTGCCACTCATTGTGTCAGTCACCTTTGCTGCCACCACTCCTGCTGCAAATGTGGCACCACACCCAAACCACGACACAGACACCCCCCAGGAGTGCCCCACTTTGGTCCACACTTTGAGTGCACCCTTATCCCAGCCCCCAAGCCTCACCTGGTCTAGGATGTGAGAATTGGGGATCTCATTCCTCAGCCTCCATGCCACCCCCACATGTGACTCGGGGGAGTCAAACCTGGCATTGGTGGGTGTCCTCACAATCTCAGCCCCCAGGGCCCGCAGGACATCCACCTGCAAAGGAATGCTCAGGCTTTACCCACCCATCAGGCCTCCCGAGCTGGGGCGGGGGCGCTGAGGGACAGGCCCGCCTGCCGGCCTACCTTCTCCATGCTCATCTTCTCCGGCATGACGATGATGCAGCGATAGCCCTTCACGGCAGCAGCCAGGGCCAGCCCGATCCCTGGGGACAGTACACGGTTGAGACCCTGCCCCGTGCACCAACAGCCCTTGTCTGGGGCACTGGAGACAAGCCCCAAAGACCCAGGGAGAGGGCACTGCAGTATTCTGAAAAGCCCCACATTATCCCCTTCCGCCCTCAGGGACAAGAGAGAGAATGCAAAGAGGAAACAAAAGGTTTCCTTACAAGGAGGAAAGGCTGGGGTGCAAGTGTGAACTCTCATGCCTCCAGGTTTTGCTGGGTGCCCACACCACGTCCCGAGCGCCTTAGGAGACTAGTAAGAGCAAATTGTGTGGACTGGCTGTAAGTACACATGGTCCTCCAAGGAAAGGGAGAAAGGCCCTGAAGGCAGTCAGGTCAGCAGGGCAGCTTGATTCCTGGTTCTAAAGGAGTCAGGGCCACTGTTCAGAGGACAGAACATCGAGCAAAAGAAGATTAAAGTCAAGCCTTAAGATTCAATGGGTCTCAGACTTGCTGAGGACCCAGCACCTCTCCTTCTTCCTGGTTTGTCCCTTTGCAGTAAGCTTGTCTGTCCTATGCCTGCCCCACCACCGTATTTTGGAAGTAACATGACTCATTGCTGGAATAAGTTCAGACTAGTTGGGGCTGCTGGGATGGAGTGAATGTATTTTGCATGTCAGAAGGACATGGGATTTGGGGGCCAGATGGCTGAGTGTCATGGGCTGAATTGTGTCCTCCCAAATTCCTATGTTGACATCCTAACCCCTATCATCTCAAAAAGTGACTGTTTTTGGAGATGGGTCTTTGAAGAGATAAGTAAGGTTAAATGAGGTCACTGGGGTGGTTCCTAATCCTTTATGACTGGTGTCCTCAGAAAAAGAGGAGATGAGGACACAGACACATGGAGGGAGATGACCATGTGAGGACACGGAGGAGACAGCGGTGGGTATACCAAGGAAAGAGGGCTTGGGGGAACCGGCCCTGGGAACCCTGATCTCAGACTCAACCTCCAGGTGTGGGAGGGAACAGATGTGTGTTGATTAAGCTGCCTGCTGGTGGTGTTTGTTATAGCAGCTATAGGAAATGAAAATGTTTACTCCCAGGCTGCTCATGTGAGCATCTGACATCATCAATGCAGGCCCAACTTTAAGATGTCAGAGGATGGGGACACTACACAAAGCTGCATGCATGCATTCATGCTGAGCAAACTGCCAGAAAAGAAAGAGGCTGTCAGCCAGGCCAGTGCGAGCAACTACAGGTCAGCATGGCCAGGGGACCCCAGCTTGTCCCTGCACACACCTGTGTTCCCGGATGTCGGCTCAATGACGGTGTCCCCAGGCTTCAGGACCCCTGCCCGCTCGGCCTCCTCAATCATGCGCAGGCTGATGCGATCCTTCACACTCCCACCCGCGTTGAAGAATTCACACTTGGCCACTGGGAGCCAGAGATGAATCATGAGACAGCAAGAGGCCCTGGGCCCTTAACTGATCCCTGCCGTCTCCCCCCACCCACTACTGGTCCACCCTGATGCAGGACTAGGCCCAGTCTTCACTGGTTCTGTACATCGGCCCTTTTTCCACTCCCACCCACCACTGGAGCTGGAGGTACTGCTCCCATATGCCGAGGAACCCATGGGAATGATGGGACAGAGGTGCCCCAAGGAGCCTGCCTGGATGGATGGGTCAGACCACCCCAGCACAGTCCCAACAGTAGCTTGCCGGTCATGCAGTAGTTGGCTGGTAAGAGCCAGCATTCCCCGTAACGCCTGGCCATAGCCAGTGACCTCTGCCAGACAACTGAATGCCAGAAGCCATGCCCCCAGATTATACCCCCCAACTGGGACCCAAAAACCTTCCATGCCCAACTCCCATCATCCTCCCTGGGAGATACCCTCGGCCAGTGACACTGGCTCTCCGCATCTGGCCAACAGGCTTTCCTTTCCTGTGCCAGGACCTTTGCTCTGCTCTTTCCTTAGGATGACTACCTCCCATCTGCTAAAAACATGTAGTATTTGCAAAAAAAGAGGGGGATACTGCACCAAACAAATCTGAAGACTTCGGGCTAGCCTATGACACCCGCAACACAACCTCTGGCCTAGTTTGTCCTGGTTTCTGAACAGACATTGTCCCCTGGAGTCAGGAGAGGCCCCTGCTGAAACTGTGGGTGGAGATGCACATGGGTGCGCGCGCATGCATCTGTGTGTCAATGCGTGTATGTGGTGGGGAGGGGCTTCCAAATGCCCGGCCCCGAGCAGGCTTGCATCCCAGGACCCTTCTAGGTTTCACATTTGAATCATTCAGTTAGATCATTCTAACTAGCCTGAGGGAAGGCCAGCTGATGGCCTCAGGCAGGACATATGACAAAGTAGCCTCTGTCCCCATGTGAAATATAAACACATTGGAACCTACACTGAGACTACTGCTCAACTTGGAGGCAGCGGGCCCCTATATCCTCTCTGAGGAAAGAGCACAGAGCAGGCCTGGGCTGTGGAGTGTCTGAAGCATTCCCAGCAGTGCCCGGGGTGTGCACTGCTCATTGCTTCTTAGAGAGGGCTTTCCCCAGAGGTGGGGGGAAGGCTCTGCTGATGGTGTCCAGTGAATCAGCCAAGTGGCCTCAGTCCCTCCCCTGGATGATGCTACTTCCTCAAGGCCTGCCCCTTCACCCTTGATGTGATCTGTCCCTTCAGGCTCACTGCACCCCAGAGTGACTGGTCTCTCTCTAGGGTATTTGCATTTGCCATTTCCTCTGTGATAAAGTGACAGTCTACTTGAGCTTCTTATCCTGAATACAGTGACTATGAAGAAATCCCCACCTGCTTGTGATCTTAGAAACTGCTTCCTGCAAAGCAGGCGCTTCCCCAGTGACAGCTAAGACCCATCGGTGACACCTCTGTTTACATAGGTCAGGACAGGCACTGCCCCCTAAATTCTCATTCTTTGTCTCATCCATGATAGATGATTTGTCTGTCTCCACAAAACCAGTTAAACACTGAGATAACCACTCCCTGCCCAGAGGATAACTGAGGCCCTCATCATAAAAACCGTACCCATTGTTACATCGTCCCTTCCACAGCACGTCTACTCCTCCCCAGAAAAGTCTAAGACTGCACTCTGCTCCTGGGCTCTGGGCCTCCTCCTACACTGTCTGGGTGACATGGTTCTTCTTTCTGGCTCAGGTGTGCCTTAGATGCCTGCCAGACATGCCTCTCGGGGCTTCACATGCTCCCTCCATCCCACAGGCCACTTCCTCCCTGACACCAGCTCCAGAGCAGCCTGCTCGGTCACCTACTAGCACATGACTGTTATATATTCTTCCCGGTCTACTTGACCTGGTCTCAGTCCTTCATTAACTCCCCATGAGAGTCTAAGACACCCATCCTGCCCCCCCAAGACCACTGAGCAGCTGCTGGCTACGGGCGGGATGGAGGAAGCAGGTACTCACGGAGCTCACACTTCAGGCCAAAGTTCTTCCCAATCTTATTGATTCTCACCATGGGGGTATCTCCAATTTTCTTCAGGATATCTGGCAAGATTTTGGGGGATTTTGACCTAAAATAGAGCATTCCATGATTATTCAGGAAAAAAACCAAACCAAAACAAAAAAAATGAAACAGAACTGCCTTGTCAGTCCAGCACATTCTTTTAAATGAATCAAAAAATAAATCAAACTAAAAGGGACCTGCATGGTGATCACACAAATCTACATGCAGTGGCCTGACCTGTGGTGGCGCAGTGGATAAAGCGTCGACCTGGAAATGCTGAGGTCACTGGTTCGAAACCCTGGGCTTGCCTGGTCAAGGCACATATGGGAGTTGATGCTTCCTGCTCCTCCCCCCTTCTCTCTCTCTGTCTCTCCTCTCTCTCTCTCTCTCTGTCTCTCCCTCTCCTCTCTAAAATGAATAAATAAAAAACAAAAAACAAAAAACAAACAAACAAATCTACATGCAGTAGCAAAGGTCACTGTTACGCACACATCCTAAAAACCTAGAAAATGAATAATGTCTGTCATTTGGTTAATAGTCATGCCAGTGTCATTGCTGGGCTTGAAAATGCACCATGGCACTTCAGACAGCCAGAGGTAGATCTCCCTGTGGCAGGAAGGCGCAGGGCTAGTTAACTTGTCTTTGCCTTAGAGTACGTAATGGGTAATTTATTAATAAAGCATTCCTGTGAGGAAAAAATGCACTATGTTAACTAAAACCTCATCAATGGGCAGCTGGACCTTTCTGTATTGTTTCTGCAACTACTTGCCAGTGTTAAATTATTTACAAATACAGAAACTAAGATAAGCAAACATTGACTTCAAAACAGTAGGTCCAAGTCCACCCTTTTAGAAAGTCTTCCCTGGGGACCTCCAATTCCTTTCATCTTTCAGCATCTCACCCCTAAGGCACCTCTTTTTCTTCTCTTTGATCAAAAAACTGGTATGACCCTAGAATGGAGACCCTTCAGACTATCTGGTGACCAGGGAGTGACAGTGACTTCAAAGAACACCTGGCATCACTCAGAAAGTGTCAGGCACAGGTGGTGTGAAGCATGATACTTGAGACAAAAGAACAAAGACCTCGGCTGGTCAGTTTGTCCTTGGGATCAAGGTTAGGACCAATTCCCAGGTTGACCTCCAGGCTCAGTATGGGCTTTCCTTTTCATGGGCCAGTTGTCTCCCTTCACACCCCAGTGACTGCCCCCTCTCCCTTGGGGTTCTCCACTTGACAAGCAGGTTGAAGGATAGCATCTGGCTGTGTGCGAACCACAACACAGGAATTTCCTAAATAGCCATGTGGTATTTTTGCATCCTCATTATCAGAGGCCACTTGGTGTTTTTTCCTCCTCACCCTCAGGGACCAGTGCTCTCTAAATATCCCGCCAGTAATATATACAACAAACCTGAATTTCAAGAAATGCAATAGCTTTCTACAACCTGACGATTTACTACTCTGTGTTCCTCAAACGTTAGTGAGTCCTTGTCACCAGCGCCAAGCCCATTAAATACGCAGACTCCTAGCTCCATCTTCAAGGTGGTGATTCAGCTCCTAGGTGTCCTCAGGCCAGAAATGCTACAACCCTCCTGTCCCCACCTGGGGTCCAAACAGGCAGCCATGCTGACAAGGTACCACCCAACTGTCCCCTTCCAGTGTGGCAAGGAGCTAGAAGAAACAGCCATGCCAGAGGCAGGGTGTCAGGGTGAAGGCAGAGCCTGGGCTTGGGGGGGGGGGGGCAGAGGTCTCCTGACCCCACTTTGGAGGCCAGGTTCTTGGCGCTATGCCAAGGGTTGATTCATTAACTAGTTAAATCCAAGGCTGGACAAAAGTAAACACCCAAACTGTCATGTGGGGGAGGGACTTGCTAAGGACTGGCAGGTGGTGGGGACACACTAGCCCAGCAGGAGTTGTGGTGGCCAGAGGAGGCCAAGGCCCACTCCCTCAGAGGTGGGTAGGCAGAGAACTCATAGTTCTTGACTCAATCACCTGAGAATCTTGCCTGAGGTGATCAGGGCAGGAGCCAGGGGAGAGAATTTACCAGGATGGCCCTGAAGTCACCTTCTCTCAGTGGCTTTCCCTTTCACAGCCCAAGGCCTCCATGAGGGCAACGGCACAGAATCTTAGAACAAACCTCAAACTCCTTATCGAGGATAGGGACCTGCCTGCCCTTCCCCTTCTGCAGCCTCTCTGCTCACTCTGGCCCCCTTTTCCCCCACCCTGGAAACTTCGCCCTATATTCACACTTCTAGCACCTTCTGCCTATGCATGTACCAGCTCTGAGGCCTTCCCCAAGCCCCCTGCGGACCTGCCAGGTCAACTGCATCTCAGTCAGGACCCCTAAGGCCTGTCTCCTCCAGGGGAACTTGGTCTAGTGTCCTCCTAGCAGGTGAGTCTCTGCCTAAGTTGTGCCAAGCCCAGCTTCCTCATAACTGGGCAGCTGCACGGGGATAAGCCGGGCAGGGCTCTGAACTTCAGGATGGGATAGCAACCCCTTCAGGGCTTATAACAAGGGGTAAATCAGGCAGGATGAGGTGCAGGTGTAATGCTGCCTTACAACCCGGAGAGGAGTGTCCTTTCCACCCTAGGACCAGACTGAGGTCACCCGGCAATTAGAAGTCCAGGTCTCCCTTCCCTGCTACCCCCAGCAGCCATGCCCCAACCTCACCCAGTTTTCAATCTATTTGTTTTGGCACAGAGGCTCATCCTGTTTGGCCAGTGGCCACTTTGGCCTCCTAAGCACCCAGCATTGAGGTACTATATTTAATGCTTGGAGCTTTCGTGTTTGTAAATTTTCATTTCAATGTATTAGCCCCAAAGAAGAGTACCCCTCTCTCCACCCTCAAGTTCTGATTCTAAAATCAATAATCATGAATGTTGGTATAGCAGCTTATACAGAATAAGAACCAAACATCTAAAAGGCATAGACTCTTGCCTGACCAGGCAGTGGCTCAGTGGATAGAGCAGTTGGACTGGGATGCCGAGGACCCAGGTTCGAGACCCCGAGGTCGCCGGCTTGAGTGCAGGCTCATCTGGCTTGAGCAAAAAAAAAAAAAAAAAAAAAAAAAATTGCTCACCAGCTTGGACCCAGGGTTGCTGGCCCAAGCAGGGGTTACTCGGTCTGCTGAAGGCCCGCGGTCAAGGCACATATGAGAAAGCAATCAATGAACATCTAAGGTGTCACAACGAAAAACTGATGATTGATGCTTCTCATCTCTCTCCGTTCCTGTCTGTCTGTCCCTATCTGTCCTTCTCTCTGACTCTCTCTCTCTGTCCCTGTAAATAAAAAAAAAAAAACAAAAACAAACTTAAAAGGCATAGTCTTTGCCTGACTGGTGGTGGTGCAGTGGATAGAGCATCAACCTGGGACTCTGAGCTCTCAGGTTCGAAATCCGAATCGCTGGCTTGAGTGCAGGCTCTTCTGGCATGATCCCATGGCAGCTGGCTTGAAGCCTAAGGTTGCTGGCTTGAAGCCCAAGGTTATTGGCTTAAAAAAGGAGTCACTGGCTTGGCTAGAGCCCCCCAGTCAAGGCATGTATGAGAAGCAATCAATGAACAACTAAACTGAAGCTACGAGTTGATGCTTCTCATCTCCTTGTCTGTCTCCCTTCCCCCCAAAGTAATAATAAAATAAAAATAAAAAGTGCTCTAATCTCCCAGGTCACCACCCATCACTGTGGTTACAAAGTGTGGGGGTCACATCCCAAGTCCAGATGGCTCTGGCTTGTAAGTAACAAACTCCTCTCCTCTAGGTAACAGATGAACCATCTTGTGATCATAAACAGGGACTTACAAGGCAGTGTGATGATGCGGGGAGTCGGTGATGGGCCTGCCCAGTTTCCAGGAGCACCTGCTTGGGGCATCGGGCCGAATCCATAGGCGATCCTTGGTATCCTTGTCCCCCGGAGCCCTCTGCTCCAGCATCCCTTTCTCTGAGCGTGCCCCTGAGAGGTGGGGGCACTCTGCTGTCCCCTCTTCTGCTTGAGGTGTCTCAGAAGGCATGCTGCAATCTATCAGAGGGATGGGGAAGAAATGTCATCTGTTCAGGATATTCCCAAACACTGCAGAAGAGCCTGCTTTGATGCTATTGGGCTTGGGGACTTCTGCTCACCCACCCCCTCTGGGTGTGGGGCCTCACTTATTCAGATGGCTCAGCAAGAACAGGCATAAAGGCCCTGGCTGGTTGGCTCAGTGGTAGAGTGTCAGCCCGGTGTGTGGATGTCCCGGGTTTGATTCCTGGTCAAGGCACACGGGAGAAGTGACCATTTGCTTCTCCACCCCTTCCCCCACCTCTCTCTCTTTCTCTCTCTCTGTTCCCCTCTCACAGCCTTGATTTGAGCATGTTGGCCCCAGGTGCTGAGAATGGCTCCATACCCTTGCCTCAGGCACTAGCCCCAGATGGGCAGAGCATCACCAGATAAGGGGTTTGCCGGGTGGATCCCCCTGGAGCATATGCAGGAGTCTGTCTCTCTGCCTTCCCTCCTTTCATTAAAAACAACAACAACAACAAAAAAAAACCAGGCACCTTAACAGGTGATCTTAACAAGTTTGGTGGTTTCTCAAAAGATTAACTATAGAACAACCACTGACTCCAGCAATTCTACTCCTAGGCATCTACCCCCCAATAAACAGAAACATATTGCACACCAAATTCATAATAGCACTATTTACAACAGCCAGAATGTACAGACAAAGCAAGTGTCCATCAGTGAATGAATGAATATATAAAATGTGGTATATCCATACAAAGGAATATTATTTGGCCAAGTCCCAGCTAATAAGTGGAACAGAGCCTTCCCTCTGTGGTGCACCTGGCCTGGGGAAGGTGATTCTTTCATTCTGCAGAAGCACTCCCCAAGTCATAGACTTCCCTCCCCCGTGTCACCCTCACTCACCAGAGGCCAACAACCTGGCAGCGCCCTGGATGGTGGGCACTTGCTGGGTCACTGGACTGGCCACAATCTCACGGAGACCCGCTCCAGCAAATACAGGCGTCTCCTTTTTGGCGTCTTGCTTCACCCTGGAGCAACCTCCAGCAAGTTAAGGAGCTGCTGGGAACACAATTCAAAATCAATCTGGCCAGCAGAACCCAAAGGCACAGGCCGGAACGTGCAGTCTTGGCCCGTACTGCCGGCCTCAGCTTCAGGCGGCTCCAGAGGGTGGCCCGCGAGTCCTTGGGAGGGGGGGTCTCACCAGGTGCCTCTTGGCGCTTCTGCCACACCTTAAACCGCAAGACCCTCCCGGGGTCATGATGCCCAAGGGCACCTTGCACTCGTGCACCTCTCAACCCAAAGGGGACCGATTTGGGGGAGGGGCGGTAGTAAACTCGTCACGGGCCTTCGGGAGGGGTACTTGGAGACAGTTTGGGAGAAATAGCACCAAGTAATCCTTAAGTTAAAAGTTTTAAGTTTCCGCCCAGACCCCACCCCTGACACCCAGCCCAGAGCCCTCTGCCCCGCGGGGCATCCACTTGGGCTGCCGCCCGCGTAGCTACACCATCAGCATTTATTCTCACCCCATACAATCGGCGTAAAAGAACAGTTTGCGAAACAGCCATTTGCCACCTGATATGCTGCCAAAAATCATCTCCCCCCAAATTCCATCTTGGGTCCGAGGGCGGCGCTCCCAGGCTCGCGTCCCCACGTCCTTCGCAGCCTGGATTTGGGGTGGGTGCTCGGGGCCACGTGGGCACTGAACCCCCGGCTTCAGTAGCGTCTGAACTCGGGCGGGAGGGTCCCGGGCACCGGCCCAGCTCCGCCGCGTGCGACTTCAGATGATGCAACTCTGGTTTGGGGTGCCACCCGGGACCCCAGCCGATCAATTGGGCCAGGGCTGGGACGGGTCTGGGCCCAGCGGAGCTCACCTGGATAGAGCGTGGGTAGGGGACGGGAGGGATGCGTCCTGGAGAGGTGAGCCGCGGCAATGCAAGTGCAGCCGGAAGACACGACCCTGAGCTGGCGGGCCTCAGACAGACCCTACAGCAGAGAATGGCTGGAAGACGATTGGCCAAGATGCGGGGGCGGAGGGCCAGCGCCCGGCCAATCCTGAGGAGCAGAGCGCCGGGCCGCCGCCACGCCCAGCCTGCTACGCGCTGCCCTGCCCCCCGCCCCGCTTCCACTGCCCATAATGTGGGGGGTCCTGCTCCTCTCATTTCACCCCCACTGAAGCCTCGGGTCGGGACCCCACCCCGCGCACATCCCAGACCCCCGCCTGCCCCCAGGTCCCATCCATTACCGGGACCCTGCCCCCAGCGTACCCCACCTACACCTGTGTAGCAGCGGGCCGGATCCCAACCTCCCCCGCCCCGACCTCCCACTCCCCATTGACGCAACCACCGGCCCCGGGACTGTGCGGACGCTCAATACGCGATGTCCCGACCCCGCTTTACTTGGGTAACTGCTAGTTCTGCTCGGCGTAATAAACATTTGTGGGTAAATTTAAAACATGCCTTCCCAGGCGGTGGCGCAGAGGATAGAGCGTCGGACTGGGATGCGGAAGGACCCAGGTTCGAGACCCCGAGGTCGCCAGTTTGAGCGCGGTCTCATCTGGTTTGAGCGAAGCTCACCAGCTTGAGCCCAAGGTCACTGGCTTGAGCAAGGGGTCACTCCGTCTTCTGAAGGCCCTGGTCAAGGCACATATGAGAAAGCAATCAATGAACAACTAAGGTGTTGCAACGAAAAACTAATGATTGATGCTTCTCATCTCTCCGTTCCTGTCTGTCTATCCCTCTCTCTGACTCTCTCTCTCTCTCTGTGTCTCTGTAAAAAACAAAACAAAACATGCCTTGCCTTCCCGACCTGGGAAGGACTTGGAAGGCCCTCAGGGATAAAACTCCGCAAATATCCCGCCCTCCGGGACCCCTTACTCCGGTTCTGCTCGCTGCGGCCTAGGGACCACTACGCTTGTGCCCTCTGGTCGCGGGACCGCAGGGGCGGAAAGCTGTGGCAGCCCAGCGCTCACACAGTCAGCGCTCAGCACCTGGGCTCTGGATGGAGCGCGGCAGGCTAGCTATTGAGATTTACTGTATTTCCTGCCCCTCGTTGTCCCAGTGCCCAGACACACAGGCCTTGCTGGCTTAGCGCCCCTGTCTGCCCACGGGGGTGGGTGGGGGTGGGGGTGGGGATCTCTCACTGGTCAGGGAAGTGTGGGAGACAAGCTGTAAGATGACAAAAAGTCCAGGGTTTAGTTTAAGACCAAGCTCTTCCCCACCTTTTTAAGACTAAGATCTTCTCCACACCCTTTTTAAGACTAAGCTTTTCCCCACACCCTTGACTTTAAGCTTTTCCCCACACCCTTGACTGTTGCATGGTGGGGGTGGTGCACTCTTATGAGGATTCCCGCTTATGCCTCAAATGTGTGACTTTGTATGAGAAACTTCCTTATTTGCATATGGCTGTACACTATATAATAAAGCAGATGGGGCAGGGGGGGGGGGTGAGCTTTGCTTTTGCTCTGGCTTGCCATCAGCTTGCAGAGGCCTCCCGACTCCAGCCTTTTTTCTCTCTGGGTTTATTTCTTCATACCGCACCATTCTCACTAGGGACCTGGACAATTTACTAGCCACGTTGGTCTGTGGCAGGGAAGGAACCTGAGCTCACTGAAAATTGGTCAAAAGTCACAAAAGCCTCTTAAAACAGATGTCATACAGGCAGTCCCTATCAATGGATGCTGGGGCTGTCGACCAGGAGGGGATTGGGGGGCACCAGGAGGACACAACTAATAACAATATTCCAAACGTGTGTGGAGTCCCCAGGGCTGAATGGAAAACCCTCCACCCTGAATCTCTCAGCACCTCACTAGTCAGGGACAGTGCCACCAGGATTGGACACAGGTGGGCACATGGAGTCACTCTGCTGAGCACTTTATGCCTGGGCTCAATCTGCAATTATTGAGCAAGTCCCTGTCACGTGCCCACATCTGTTCTAGGCCCTGGAAATAAAGCCCAACTCAGGAACAGGGGTCTCTACCCTTGCGGTGTTTCTACATAGCTAGGGCAACGATTTTCAATCTTTGTGCTGTGGCACACTGGTGTGCCACCAGAAATTTTAAAACATCAATACTTGACTATTTAATCAGGGGTACTAACCTCTTTTCCCTTAGAGTGACAAAACAACAACAACCCCAAAACAAAAAACAACCAACCAACTAAAAAACCCCAAAGAAAACCACAGTCAACATAGTAGCTGTCAGGTGTGAATGCCCTGTCTTGAACCATAAATATATATGTCATGTATACTAGAGCTGCATTTTATTGGTCAAGTTGAATAATAAGGTTGCATCTGGTTGGTTAATTCTCAGTACCAGAAGTCCTTATATACAAGTATAGGCACCTGATTCTTTAAAAAGTCACTGGCGAAATGCGTGTTCTAGCTTTCTGTGTGCTTAGGCGCCTGAGCTACTGAGGGTCTAAGTCTGGGCAGCCAAAGAGTGGTTAGCAAGATGAACAAAGATGCGCAGATGAGAGCAGCGATTAACCAAAAGTTGATAGAAACTGGAGAAAGAGAACGCCTCAAAGAGTTGCTGAGAGCTAAATTAATTGAATGTGGCTGGAAGGATCAATTGAAGGCACACTGTAAAGAGGTAATTAAAGAAAAAGGACTAGAACACGTTACTGTTGATGACTTGGTGGCTGAAGTCACACCAAAAGGCAGAGCCCTGGTACCTGACAGTGTAAAGAAGGAGCTTCTACAAAGAATAAGAACATTCCTTGCTCAGCATGCCAGCCTTTAAGATCGAATTAGCTTGTGTTGTTTTGTGATCTTACTTCTGACAGTAAAACTTTCCATAAATTAAAATTATCACTTTTAATTACTTTAAAGGAATCACTTTCCCATAATAAAAATTTTCTTGTATGATGGTAAAAAATAAAAATAAATAAATAAATAATAAAAAAATAAAAAGTCACTGGCCCTGGCTTTTGAGTGTCATCCCAACATGCTGAGGCTGTGGGCTCAATCACCATTCGGGGCACATACGAAAAACAATCAACGACAGCATGAGTATAAGTGGAACAAAAAACCCAGCAAGTCAATGTCTCTTTCTTTCTCTCTTCCATCCCCTCCCTCTAAAAATAAATAAAATGAAAACAAAGAGTCACTTCGGAGCAAAAAGAGTAATTACTTTTTTAGTGTGAATCAAAACTATATTTTTTGTCAGATTGGCAAAAATATATATTTTGGTGTGCCTCAAAATATTCTAAGAATTTTAGAAACTAGTTTATGTGTGCCAGGAAATGAAAAATGTTGAAAAGCACTGATCTAGAAGGGGCTCAACCAGACAGAGTTAAAATGAAATGTCACTAGTGAGAACTTGTATGAAGAACAATAAAGCCAGAAATATGAGGATGAGATGGGAAGAGAAGCTAGTCTTAGTTCAGGAAAAGTCTCTCTGACAGGTGACCTGGAATGGAGACCTGAGGAGCCACATCTTATTCTGGGGGGGGAGTGTTCTGGCCTGAAACACACAGCCATTGCAAATGCCTAGGCAGCAGCCAGCTCAGGGTGTCAGAGGAACCTGGCAAGTTCAGTGTGGCTGCCTTGAGGATCAGGAGTGGTTAGGAGGGGAGGAGGGGAGGCAGGGCCAGGATCTGGACTCCAGACTCAATGACACAGGGATGTTGGGAGTAGTGTTTTAATTTACTGATGTTTTTAATTTATTGATTTTAGAGAGAAAGGAAGGGAGGGAGGGAGGGAGGGAGAGAGAGACAGAGAGAGGGAGTGAGAAAGAGAAAACAAACATAGACCTGCTGATCTGCTCCTCACATGTCTCAACCAGCCCTAACCCACAACCCTGGCCCAATGGAGATGATGTTCCAACCAACTGAGCTACCTGGCCAGGGCTTTTGAGGGTAGTTTTTGATTATGTTCTGCATTATTTTATCTTGGCATAATTTCAGACTGTCACAAAAGTGAGAATGAATTCCCACAGATATCCACCCAGATTCCCAAATATTAAACTTTTTCTAACTCCTGGCCTCTGAGAATGTGACCATATTTGGAACTTTGAGGATATTAGGGTCTTTGAGGATATAATCAGTTTAAGATGAAGTCATACTGGTGTCCTTACTATTAGAAGGGAATTTGGACACAGACACAGAGAAGCCCTTGTGACCAGAGGCAGAGATTGGAGTCATGCTCGCACAAGACAAGGATGTGGCACCTACTAGGAAGCTAAGAGAGCCAGAAAGGACCCCGCACCCCTCAGTGCTCAGGGGGAGCAGGGCCCTGCCTTGATTTCAGACTTGTAGCCTTTACTTGGCATGTTTTCAAGTCCATTCATGTTGTAACAAGTATCAGTACTCCCCTCTTTTTATTGTCAAGTAAAATGTTATTGTGTGAAATACCACATTTTATTTACCCATTCATCAGTGGATGAACATTTATGCTGTTTCCACTTTTTGGCTGTTACGGTGATGTTGCTATGAATGAACACTAAGTACACGTTTTTGTGTGGACATATGTTTACATTTCTCTTGGGTCTACACGAGGAATAGAACTGCCAGGTCACATAGTGATTCTATGTTTAACCTTGGTAGCAGCTGCCAGACCGTTTTCCACAGCAGCTGCACCCTTTACATTCCCTCCAGGAATGCAGGAGCGCTCTGATCGCCCACGCTTGTTCTTACTTGTTTGGCTCATGGCCATCCTCGTGGGTGTGAAGTGGGACCTGATTGTGGTTTTGACTGTGTTTTCCCTGATGACAAAAGCTGCTGAGTGTTTTTCTCGAGCTTGCCTGTCTTTTGTGTATCTTCTTTGGAGAAATGGTAATTCAGATCCTTTGGCCATTTTTAAATTGGGTTGTTGTCCTTTCGTTGAATTGGAATTGTACTTACATATTCTGGACACTGGACCCTTATCAGAATTATGATGTGAAAATATCTTGGTGTGTCTTTTCACTTTCTTGATAGTGTATTCGATGCAAGAAAAAAACCACCTTTCAGGTTTGTTTATTTTTGTAGTAACAGAGACAGAGAGAGGGACAGACAGGAAGGGAGATGAGAAACATCAATTCTTCGTTGTGGCTTCTTAGTTGTTCATCGGTTGCTTTCTTATATGTGCCTTGATGGGGAGGGGGTGGCTACAGCAGACCAAGTGACCCCTTGCTCGAGCCAGCAACCTTGGGATCAAGCTGGTGAGCCTTGCTCAAACCAGATGAGACCGCGCTCAAGCTGGTGACCTTGGGGTTTCAAACCTGGGTCCTCTGCATCCCAGTCCGATGCTCTATTCACTGCGCCACTGCCTGGTCAGGCAATTTTTGATTCATTTTGAGCTACTGTTTTGATATGGTAGGAGGTAAGAATCACACTTCATTCTTTTGCATATATTTAACTAGCTGTCCTGGAACCATGAGGTAAAGACACTATTATTTCCTATTGACTGGTTTGACTTCCTTGTCAAAAATCAACTGACCATTGACATAAAAACTTCTGGACCCTCAATTCTTAAAAAAATTTTTAACCTGACCAGGTGGTAGTGCAGTGGACAGAGTGTTGGACTGGGACACAGAGGACCCAGGTTCGAAGCCCCAAGATCAATGACATGAGCACAGGCTCATCTGGTTTAAGCAAGGTTCATCAGTTGAGCCCAAGGTCACTGGCTCTGCTGTAGCCCCCGGGGTCAAGGCACATATGAGAAAGCAATCAATGAACAACTAAGGTGCCACAATGAAGAATTGATGCTTCTCATCTCTCTCCCTGTCTGTCTGTCCCTATCCCTGTCTCTGTCACACATACACACACAAAAAAAAAAAATTAAAAATTTTATTATTTAAAGAGAGAGAAGGGGGGAGAGAAATATTTGTTTTTCCACTTATTCATGCCAACACTGGTTGATTCTTATATGTACTCTGACCAGGGATTGAACCTGCAACCTTGGTATGTCAGGACAATACTCTAACCAGCTGAGCTACTCAAGTCAGGGCATGGACCCCCAATTCTATGTCATGAATCTATATGCCTGTCTGTGCCAGTGATGTTTTTATTAAGTTTGTGATGAGTTTTGAAATCAGGAAGTGAAGTCTTCTGACTTTCTTCTCCTTTTTCAAGGTAGTCTGGGCTGTTTAGAGTCCCCTGCAATCCCATATAAACTTTAGGGTCAGCTTTTCTATCTCTGCAGAAGGGCTGCTAGGATTGTGGTAGTGCTTGTGTGGAATCTGCAGACTACTTTGGGGGAGAATTGACCTCTTAATGTTGTTACATCTTCCAACCTGTGGATTTGGCAAGTCATTCCATTATGCAGGAATTAATTCCATTAGCAGTGTTTTATAATTTTCAGTGTACAAGTCTTGTACTTCCTTGGTTAAATTATTCTTAAGTATATTATTCTTTTGGACTTGGGAGTAAGACTTCTAGTCTATGAACTTGGAATGTCTATTTATTTAGATCTACTTTACTTTTTCCAACATTTGTCACTTCCAGAGTACAAGTGTTGTATTCAATAACTTTTGACACCATCTGCAAACTATTCTTTATATAAAACAAGACTGTTAGGCCACTTATACCTATGCTGTCCTCCCCACCACCCATAACTACCTTCAGTTACTAATGCTATTACCACTAACAACCGTTACTGAGCTTACTATGCACACATCAGGCACTGTTCGGAAAACTTTACTTGCATTACCGAATGCAGTCTCCTAACAATCAAAGGAGTGGGTGCTATTTAATCACTTTACAGAGGACAAGGCTTAGAGAGGGCAAGCCTGCAGCTAGTGAGCAATAGAGCCAGGACTCAGACCCAGGGTTCGACTGCCGCCTCTGCTTCTCCCCACTGAATTTCTTGCCTCTCCTGCAATGGCAGTCAGCCCAATCCTGGGCTATATTAGGTTGAATCATGTGAAATTGCTGATTTTTGGTCTTCTGTGACCTGCAAAAAAATGACAATTTCATGCGATTCTACTTGTTAAAAAAAAAGACCTGAGATTTGAAGCAGGTGCCTGAGTATTTGTTGCCCAAGTCAGGTGGGGTTTCCTAAGGTTCTGTGTAAGGTTTGAACCTGTTTCCCAAGGACATTTCAGCTGTGGGTGAGCCAAGTGCACCTGGGGCATCTTCTGAACAAAAGATTGCAGTCTGTCCTGGGGTGGGGGCCCCATTGTAGAATGAGAGCTCTTACACTCACGCTAACAGTAAGTCCCAAAGGGTGAAAAAGGGTAGGGGGTAGGTCCCCTCCTTCACAGCCATGCTGTGCCATCTGCATGAGTCATCCAGCCAGACAAAACCCACCATCAAGGACAGGCACTGAATGTGTGACCCCACCTGCTGGCTGACAGAAATCTGGGCGGGGGACCTCTCCTCATGAGCCACGTGGACTTTAGTGGCTGTATTTTCAGGCCTGTCCTGCTGTTCCTGAACAGGTGCAAGGGAAGGCAGCCACCTGGTTAGATTCAGGACTTGTTTGGTTGAGAAGCTTCCATTACATAAGAAGTGGAGGGGAAAGAGACTTTGAGCTTCAGAGACAGGACCGTGTCTGTCTCAGGAATTTGACACAGGAGGGGAGTTCTATTTTCCCAAATCTAGCAGTTCTAGATCACTGGCTTTGTTCTCATCTGATCTCCTGCACAGCTCCCCGGGCAGTGAGACGAAGCATCATGGGAGACATAAGGGGCCTGTCATCCAGCCAAGGGGGCTCTCCCACTGGTCAGGCCCTTTAAGATGTCCCTTTCTGGTGAACTGTACTTTGAACGCACTATGGAAGATGCTGCTGACACTCAGTATCCCAGAACCCCTCCTTCTGGTCCCCTCTGACCACAGTCCTAGGTGGCCCTGTGATTTCCTTTGACCAGTCAAGTGCGGCAGGAAATTCACGCTTCCTTGCGATTAGAGGCATGAAGCCAGTGAGGAGTTCCTCTCTTATGTGCCCATAGGCAGGCAAGGCTCCCTCCAGCAGCCACCCCCCTCCTCGCCCCCACCACCCTAAGCCAAAGAGCCACCAGGTGTCAGCTGCATGGCCACAGACAGCCTGGTGCGATTCTGTTCTGATCACACTGCTATACCTCAAGCGCAAATTTCACATCAGCTGTGTCTAACCACATACCGAATGTTGCAAAAAGCTGGGCAGAAAGATAAAATAACACAGATTCCATTTACATAAGATTCAAACACAGGCAAAACTCAATTTTAGTGAAGTCTATGTAGATCTTAATAAAACCAAAGTGAAATAAAATGATCACAGAAGCTGAGCCTGGTTTCCTGTAGGAAAGTAGGAGCTTCTTGGTGGAATTGCTGGCCTGGGAGCTGGCGGCAGCCCCTTGTTGTGCAGTACTCACTAGGATGCTCGCCGTATAGCTCGTTAAACCTGACTTACGTGTTAAGTACAGTAGGCCCTTGAACATGGGCTTGGACTGTGTTGTCCACTTACTTTTTTTTCAGTAAATACTGTGAATGTATTACTCTTATAATCTAACATCTCTATAAGCTAGATTTTCACATGCATCTCAAATGAATTTGTATAAAACTGATCTCATCTTTTTCTTTTTAATTTCACCCAGCCTCCGCCTCCCGGCAACCATCCGTTTGTTCTCTGTACCTATGCATGTTTCTGTTTATTCACATTTTTTTAGATCCTGTATATAAGTAAAACCAAATGGTATTTGCCTTTCCCCAGACTTATTTTACTTAGAATACCCTCCTCTAGGTCTATCCATGTCTTTTTTTTTTTTTTTTAAAGATTTTATTTATTCATTAAGGGGGGGGGGAGAGAGAGAGAGAGAGAAAAGGGGGGAGGAGCAGGAAGCATCAACTCCCATATGTGCCTTGACCAGGCAAGCCCAGTTTTTCGAACCGATGACCTGAGCATTTCCAGGTCGACACTTTATCCACTGCGCCACCACAGGTCAGGCCATATACTTTTTTTGATAACAGCCATTCTGACCAGTGTGAAGGGGATACCTCACTGTGTGAACACTTCTAATTACAGTCAATACATCCTTAATAATTGTTGAAATTCCTTCATTGCACTTCGTTACAACACTGGGAACAGCCTGGTCTACTGACTTGCTATTCCCAAAGCTGTTTCTTCCTCCTAGTTCTCAAAAGGTCACGTGGATTAACTGGGAAAAAGAGCTCTATCCCACGAGGTCCTTTCTTTCTTTGTTCCATGTCTGCTACAATTCCCTCTGCCTGTAGTTGGATCAGCAAGGGAATTCAAACTCCACGATCTAACTCATCTGGCCACTTTCTAAAGCCTTCAGGGCTTCTGAACCCCACCTGCCTAGATGGACGCCAGCCCTGTTCCCAAGTTGCCTGCTTGGATGTAAGGGAGTTTCTCAGCATTACTGGTCTTCTGAACTGCCTCTCCTTTATGAGCACCCATTTCTCAAGGGGAGAGGCCTTGCTTTTTTTGTCTTGAAATGCCACCAGAACTATTCTAAGTGCTAACGAGGCATTTACCTCATTTTGCTCACTTTTGGCACACACACATGCCAAAATTGTGCAGAAATGCGATGTGCAACGTGAGTCCCATGAACCTAGCACTTTGACAAGGCTGCTGGCTCTTGGGCTGCATGGAACGTCTTCATGTTTTGTGTACACCCACGTTTCAGGAGTGCAAGGTGGCTCTCAAAGCAACACTACAAAACTCATGAGTAAAGAAACATGCAGGCCTGACCTGTGGTGGCGCAGTGGATAAAGCGTCGACCTGGAAATGCTGAGGTCGCCGGATCGAAACCCTGGGCTTGCCTGGTCAAGGCACATATGGGAGTTGATGCTTCCAGCTCCTCCCCCCTTCTCTCTCTCTCTTCTCTCTGTCTCTCCTCTCTATCCCTCTCTGTCTCTATCTCTCTCCTCTCTAAAAATGAATAAAATAAAAATTAAAAAAAAAAAAAAAAGAAGAAACATGCAATACTGCATTTCATCCAAGATTAGCTTCCCTATAAACTCCAGTAGTCTAAAGCATTTATTTACTATTAGTCAATGAACCCCAGAGGATTTCCACACCAGTCCACTCAGCCTCAGAAAAGAAATTCGGGATTGTTAGTATGTAGATAACAAGACTTGACTTTTTCCTATGTGACTTTTACCTCAAGTCTCAAGTGGTAGGTGTTTTATTTTAGAACTTAAGTTTAAAGATATGGTTTCATTTCTACCCAAAGTGACTGATGGACATTAATCTTCACTACAGGGCTAATAATGTGCAAGTCAGTAAAGGAAGAGAGACTTAAAGTGAACTTTCCATAAGAAAAAAATTACACGAAGAATACTATATCACTACAAATTTTATTCAGAAATCCATCTTTGTTTTTTTAATTGTTTTTTTTTTAAAAAAATTCCCATTATGAACTGGTTTGGTCAATCAACTACAACACTTTCTAGCAGACACATACGGTAAAAATAGCCTGGCTCAGAATCGCCCAGATCTCTCACGATCTCTTGACCGCCTCCTATCACGCTCCCGTCCCCCACCACCTCCTCCACCACCACCACCGCCACCACGACCACGGTCTCTAGACCGAGAGCGACGCTCCCGGGACCGGGACCTCGATCGATGCCTGCAACCAAGGAAAAGAAAAAAAATGAAAACATGCAACTTAAAACCACAGTGACTAACATTTTCAAACACTGTACCCACTGAACTGAACATTAATAGTAAGAAATGCTTCCAATGTAAACGTAAGCTGCAGCTACAGGATGAATCCTACTTTTAGATGTTAAGGAGTTTAAAAAAAAAAAAGGGCATCTCAAAACTAACAGGTATGACTTCTGGCTGAGATGAGGGATGTTTCTCCTATGCTTATTTTTGTTCACAAGAGGACAGAATCACAAACAATAGCTGCATTTCCTAAAGTTTCACAGGACATGGGAGAGAACCCCTCTGGGGTCAGAGCTCACTATCAGTAGGAACAGTGACTCACTATACCCCTGACATTTGGGCTGTTTTCTGACACGACTGCCTGCACTTAAACATCAGGATTAGGGAGAGATGACTGCTTGATTCTGCCAGTGGTCTGCAGGGGCAGCGCTAAGATAAGGGACCTACAAAACCCACAGAAACCAAACACCTCAGTGGAGATATGCAACATATGAAGGAGGTTATGACATTCAACCACATAATAAAATACACACATAGGAATGAATTTTAATCGTTTCCCACCGACCATTTCCTTGGTTAGTTCCCGAGATTTCATCTCTACTTAAGTAGAAAAATGTGTACGCAGGATATGCTTCCAAGAGTACATGTACATTTCAGTATTTTAAAATGCATACAGTGGTACCTTGAGATACGAATTTTTTTTTTAAATTTTTTATTTATTTTAGAAAGGAGAGAGAGAGAGGAGAGAGAGAGAAAGAGAGAGAGAGAGAGAAGGGGGGAGGAGCAGGAAGCATCAACTCCCATATGTGCCTTGACCAGGCAAGCCCAGGGTTTCGAACCGGCGACCACAGCATTTCCAGGTCGACGCTTTATCCACTACGCTACCATAGGTCTTGAGATACGAATTTAATTCATTCTGTAACCAAGCTCGTAAGTCAGTCAACTCATATATCAAACTGTCAATAATGGACCCCGTGCGCCAACACGCCAACTAGCGGCAGCTTCCTGAATCACGACTCATATCTCGGAATTTTGCTTGGATCTCGAACAAAAATATGCACTGAGTTGCAGCTTGTATCTTAAAAAATTAGTATGTTGGTCTGTTCGTATCTCAAGGTACCACTGTACTACATTCTAAGCAATGCCTTTTAAACAGTAATGACACTTAGGCCAAGCTTTAAAAAAAATTTTGGGAACCCCCTCAACACGAAAACCCCAAAGCTAAGTGACATAATGGACACGGTGAAGTACTCACTTCTTGCGCCGGCGCCCATACAGTTCCCGTCGCAGCTCTCTGGAAATGGGCTTCAGATGCATGAAGTTGCAGAAGCCGCCTCGTGTACACTCTCTGCGTGGCAGAGGGAGAAGAGGACACCTGTCACATTGCCCATGTGCACGCTGTGCATGCACACCCATCCTCCACCTCCCTGGCAGGCAGGCTGTCCACACCTACCCCATTTCATACTGGCGGCAGCAGGCTTCCCGGAAGTCGGTCACGGGGGAGAGCTCAGCATGGATGGGCTGCCCGTTGAACCAGCGGTTGTTCAAGTCAATCACAGCTTTCTCTGCATCTTCTTCACGGCGAAACTGAAGACACAACAAAAATGCTTGGCGCCACCACACTTTAATATCACGTTTCCATTTACTAACCCAAATGCGTGCTGAGTGCTCATGCAGGTAAAGTAATTGTCTTGGTTTTCCTATTCAATTGGTTAATAGAGCGAATGTAATGATCTGTGTAGGCGATGAAAGTTTTGTTAAAAAAAAGAAACCAAACATATCAACCAACTTCTCCACAGTTCTAACAGCCTCTAACCAACAGCTACAAAGGTGTCTGACACTAAAGGGAGGGCTGCTCCTGTATGTGCATGCAAATTCACCAGCAGTACCAAACATTCAGCACTCTAAGGTTCACAGTTAAAACAATAAAGTGAGCTTTCCTTATTCCTCACCCACAGCTGCCAGGAGACAGCCCCCACACGTCCCCTTCCACCTACCTTCACGTACACATTTCCTACGAGGTGGTCTCCAAGGTTATCACAGACGTTCATCTCTTCAACCTCACCATACTTCTCCTCCATCTCTGTAAAAACCTCCTGGAAGACAATGTTAAAGGTCATTATACATTAAAGATAAACGACTAATTGAACACAACTCATGTTTAACTATTTTTACTAATGGAGAAAAGTTTTAATGCCCCCAAACTGATAAAAAGGATGAACAGGTCTAAAAGTTCCAAATAATATCTCACCTCAAAAAACTCATCATAGTGTTCCTGCATCTCGACATCACTCACAGCACCTGTAAACAACAGAAATCTTGCTGGTTAGATCAGGGACTGTGATTGAGAACACTTGTGCTTAAATAATCTGCTACAGTGACACACATCAGATTATCTAGAGAGAGAACCCGACAGAGCTGTGTCCTACTGGAGCACTGACGAGACTGTGTCACACAGCCAATTGTTAAAATCTTAAAGCGTGGCAAAACTTTTAAATGCCCCAGGAGTCTCCATTCTGGCTAATAAAATCACAACAAGTTTTAATCAGCATCAAAGGGCCACATTTCCAGAAAGTTTAAGAGTTGACTCAAAAAATTTTCAATGAAAAATTTCTTAAGATTTAAAAGAGGCTAAGTAATCACTTTTTTCTTCTTTATTAGGTTAAAACAAATACTGAGTCAGGATAAGTGATTAAAAGCTTACATTCCTGACTCATTTCTTTCACAGATAATCAGCCACACAGAATGCTGTAAAATTCTTTCTGATGCAATTAAAACCCAAATGACCATATACTCAGGAGTTACCAAGTTTAATTAAAATATTTTGAATGCTCTTTGAGTAAAAGGGAAAGTTACAATACTTGATTACTTTCCTTGTTTATTCTTCTTCATAAATCATATGCACTAAGTGAAATCATGTTCATTCTGTGGATGGCTTTTGCAGATTTATATTCTATGTCCATTACCATGTCCTCTACCAAATTTTAGAGTTCTCCTAACCTAAATCTGAGAAGTCAAAAAGCTGGCATGTCAATAAACTGATGTTCCAGATGGCTGGACCAGTGAGTCCAGGAAACTGAGAGGCTTTTAGGCTGGGCCAGCTGAGTCTTCACTTGCTAGCTGACAGGCCAGGCTCCTGAGCCGTGGTGCAGGGCTCTCTATCCAGACTGCTGCCTTCAGCACTTTCCTAACTGCTAAAAACCTTTTTATCTTTAAGGATAAGAACTTTAATTTTTTGATTCTGAGAGTGATTTAAGTTTATTTTCTAATACTTAACCACCCTACATTTTAGTTACTTTTGAATTTATGGAATCCAGCCCACTTTAGAACCCAAACACATTGAACACAGGCAACAACTCCTACTCTTGATGGCCCATCCCAACTGGAAGGCCATCAGGAATATATCTCCTCCCTGAGTAGAGACCAAATTCTAAACAGAGGAGATAGGCAAGCAAACCCATTCCACGGGGCAGGTCACTACTCACTTCCTTCCCCACATCAAGCAAAGTGAGAATGAAGAAAAAATTCTGAACATGTTCAAAGTCTGAGCAGTTCTGACAATTGAGTCTGGTGTGGTTCTAATACCAGTTCAATCACTGAACGTCACATTTCAGTAACTTTAGGAAAGCTTGTATTTGAAAATGCTTGAAAGCGGGCATACTATATTTTCTGTACTCTGCTTAAAATTATTGAGTCAATCAAAATGACCTGAATGGCAGAGATAAGTGATTAAAAACTAACAATTAAAAAGTAATTTATATGACTCAATATATTTTAAGTAATACAAACTGAAAAATACCCAGTTTTCTTATAGAAACATTCTTAAACTGGGATTAAGTTTAACCCAAGAACAAAACGTTTATTTTTCTATGAATGAAAGGGTATGTTCAAAAGAACCATTAATTTTAGGAAAACCGATGAACTCACTTGACTGAAATTTTAGTGTAAGGGTCTGATGCCAAATATTTCAGTTTATCAACTTAAATTGATTTTCCTTTTAAATTGCAGAATCAGAATTTCATTTACTTTGTACAATCTGGACTCCAGAACTAGAAAATTTGCTATAGCTAAACTTCTATTTTGTAGCACACGCAGAACAAGAGCACTGTGAATCGCAAATAAAGACACCAAGAAAACTAACACAACATTCTTTTGCCAATACAGAACCCACAGTCCCCAAGTAAACAAGCAGGGAAAAGAATTAAGAATTGTTGTTACTCCATTTACTTTTCATTTGATTTTAATTAAATCCACATATAAACATTTCCCTCCGTCTAATTGATCTTACTTCTTAAAACAGGAACAAAAAACCAGGTATTTTAAACCAACGGCTACCAAGTCAATCATGCTACCATCAGATCTGGGGAAAGACTTCTTCACTATCAGGTCAGTGTAAGCAACTAAAAACGGTAACTGTCTGGGCAGGAAAACTGAGAAGACAGTCCTGTCATGCAGACACGGGTGCTCCTGCGTGTGCAGGAGTATAACCAGGAGACCTCCAGTGTGGGGCCTGAAAGAGTGGGTGGTGGCTTCTAGGACCATCCCACCCAGTGCAGGTCACCCATAAACTGAGGGGTTCTGGGCCAAGGCCGCATTGGATTTAGGTCTGTGCTACCAGGTTACCTCTGATAGTGTCTTCTATTAATGTTTCCAGCTTTCAAACAAACTGGTAAGAGGCACACATCCCGTGGTTCAGACTCCTTGATTTGAACAGGAATCCAGGATGTTCCTTTTAATTTATCTAAAGGTGACTACATTTGATCCTACAGTTTGAGTTCTAAAACTTCAGTTTTTGTTTTCTGAACTTTCCATTGATAGTTCATTATGTATCCTGTTCTCTACCCCTCTGTAAATACAAGTCATAACAATGTTTACCAGTACAATAAGAAACTGGTAATGTCTAATGAATACCGGGTTTAGATCTATTTCCCCACCAAGTATCCTATATTTTCCAAATGCAGTGAATTCATTCCTGAAGTTGGAGATATCTACATAAAGTAGTCTGGTTAAAAACCGAGTGAGTGCAGGGCTGGCTGGTCCTGAGGAAATGAAGGAGTCACTGAAACCTGGAGGACCCTCACTTGTGAAATGCTCTTAGAACAATGCTCTCACAATTAAAGTATGAGCTCCAAAATGGAGTTTAACGGGAAAAATTCTAATGAGAAAAAAAATCTGCAAAGTAATTTCAGAACAAATTTTTTTAAGTGAGAGAAATTTAAATACTGGTGCTCTCAGAGGGAGGAACACAGCTCCCATATAACTCCATGGGCACTCTTCCCTGGGAGGGTGGTCAAGGTAAAGGGAGAAGGAGCAGCAGCTCCGAGCTACTGCAAGTGGAGCCCTCTGTAATCATCTTTTCCTTCTCAAGCAAATGGGCAGAGTTCAAATCTCTGACAGAGGTTTCCACGGATCAGTGGGACAAAAGCTCTCGACACTTCTAGTGGAAGCAGTCCTTGACACTAGAGCGGCAGATCAGGTGGAGTGGACGCTGAGCTCTGACACGCAAGCCCAGGGAACCAGGGAAGGAACTTGTATGAACTTACAGCGCAAACCGTCAGCAGACTGGGAAGAGTTTTGAGGGTTACGGTAAATGTTCAAGAGGGCAATGGTCTGAAATACAAAACGCAACAACTTTATATTATGGAAAATTTTAAATGTAAACACTTAACCGGTCTCTTGTGGCGATTGTTTCAGTCAAGACTCAGTGCTGAAAAAAAGCAAGTTATTTCTTTCGAGGCAGAGATGTTTTCTTAGCTGATGGCGGTCTCGGAGCACCCTAGCACTGAAAGGCACAGAGATCCCATGATATGCCAGTATTGTATTTCTGGTCACAGCACATAAACCGTCTCCACTGCAAAGTTCCAAGCCAGGTAAGAGTGCAAACAAACTCAGCAGGCTACTGCCAGAACATTCTCAGAAAAACTTTAATGGACAATTGAGAAAGAAAAAAGTGTCCATATGAACTGATGACACAATTACTGTATTAGAGAAATACAATAATTACATATCATGAAATCTCCATTTCCTGGAGGAAAAAATCATAATGTTGAAATAAAACCCACTTATCGGGCAACTTACCTTACTGATTCCTAAATATTCCTAAGATTATTAATTTTACAGGAAGAACTTAATAAATGCCAGGGGTTCAGTCACTGTAAAGACCAGTGACTGGCTGATAATGTTCAAATGGCACATGGACAGATCTTCTCTTGTTAACAAATGTCAATCAAGGGAAGAGACCTGGCCAGTGACCTTCCCTAGGACAGCCTCCTGAACACAGCCAAGTATCAAGTTCTTGCTATATACACCAAGGACTTCCATCACCTTGTCCTGTTTGCAACAGCTCTATGTCAGCAGCTCAGAAGCCAACATTATTTGTCTCAATTAAGAGTGGGCTCTTTAACACCATTGTTTTAAAAAAATTTCTCCAACTGTGGGACTTACAGTGTGAGCCGTCAGCCGTCTGTGCACTGTTTTGGGGATTACGATAGATGTTTTGAATCAAGATGGTCTGCGGGGAAAAAAAAATAAAAAGGGGAATTCTACTGGCTGCTGTGCATATATTAGACAATTGCAAAGAGACAACTTGTTTGCAAATGGCTCAACGCTTGCTTGTTTCCTGCAAGTCAGACAATTGTCTTCAAGAGTACACCCAAACCATCATATTATGAAAACAGAGTTTGAGCAGTGACTTCTTAGGTCAAGTCCGCCAGCAACCAAGAAGAAATTTTAATTGCTAGTTTGATCAGTCCCACATTATGAAAATGTTTTAATGCAAGATACACAGAACATCAGCATTTTCAATATTTCAAGCTAGCAGACATTCTAAGATGTTGAAAAATTTCACAACATATATTCCCCATACAAAATTATTTTTAAAGAACCAAGTGCATAACCCAACTGTATGCAGTCCATCCAGCTCTCTGGTCTCATAGGAAACAGGCACACCAAGTGGGTTTCCTAACTGTCATCGACACCTATCTGATTTATATTTTCTTGGTGGAATCTCTGTTTACATAATACAATAGCTTAAAACATTTGCTCTTTTCCGATCCTTCTTTAAGGGGAAAAATCCTTTTAGCCCTTCTGCTTTAAACTGGATCAGGCAGACTTGAAACCTTACATTGTACCGTTCTTCTTAAAATCAAGTTGTCTGAAAAAACAAACCATGTTTAAGTTAGTAGACTAATAAATGACATGAATCTTAAATGTCCACATCACTGTAAGAAGCATAAAAAGAAACTCACACTGAATTAAGCTAAATATTTACAAGCTGAATCAATAGAACACAAAAAATAAATGTTCGATTTCAGTAACACGTGTCCAAAGCAGTTTTGTAAGTGGTTTTATAGAACCAGCCAGTTCCATTTCTAGCTACGTTTAAAGGGAGGGGTTGTGTAATCACTCCCTAGTCAAAGGTCTGCTGCTGGGAAACCCACTTGCAAAAACTCCCAACAGTAGGTTGCATACATGTTAACAACCAGACCCTCCACTCAGGGCCTGGAGTCTTTCCCAGGCCATGGACCACTGCCCCGAGTCAGCTTATCTCAGGCCTTGGATGTTTCCAAAGCTGACTTAGTATTTTCAACTGGAATTACCAGTGTGACGACTCTTATGGAAAGCTATACTGGGCCCAATTATTCAATAGGAAAATTCATTTTAGGTTTCACTCAGGTAACCTGGCAATGGCTATCTAACAAAGAATGGTCATTTAAAGGGGGCAGTGCCATCTCATCAGAATCGGGTGGTTAAGATTACCTAAAATCAACCAACGAAGTCAAAACAAGCTGCTCAGTTAAACACCTATATCTGACCCCACCAAACTTTAAGGAAATCATTGCCTTGTTTTGATCCAAAGTGTTCAAATTAACTCCAAGGTAATCAATGATTCAGAAAAACCAGGTGTCTCTGGGTAGCTTAAAGACAAATGTGTAACTCTCTCAGCCCAACAATTGGTACATCTATAAATACCCCTCCAAAATCAAAGAACTCAGTGGACACTTAAGATGCTCGATTACTGCCCAATCTTTGGCCACTGGCTTAGTGGTGAAGATTTAGTTATAAACCATAGCACTTAAAAAAATTAAAACAATTTTTTTACAACAAAATTTAAAGCAAATTCTCCAATATTCTAAAACTTAAGATATGTTCAAAGCTATTTAGATTTTTTAATAGTATTCACTTGGTAATCAAGAACAATGGGAAAGGGAAGCCATCACCCCTTTCTAAAAACAAATTGAACTGTAACGTTTCCTATGGGCTTAAATTAGGAAATACTAATATCTCTCTTATACCAATTGGCTGCTTTTCCTAAATGCTTAAACATGTGGACAGAAAAACATGAGCTCAAAGTAAAGTCGGGTAGCTAACCAATAGTTCAGACTTCATGAGTGGTCAGAAAGAGCTCAACAGCCCATAATCTACAAAGACTCTAGTACAAATCTCTCAAATTCCAACATTCTGGTACACCTGGGCATAAGCTTTCTGTTAGCATTAGAGTTTCCTCCCTTTAATCCATCAGTGATCACTTACAGGGTAAAAACTCTTCTTGCCTTTTCTTCATTTAACCAAAAATATTACAAAATCATAATTTTTGATTCAATTGAATCATAGCAGACCTAAATCCAAGATTACAGGAGTTTCTCAAGTGAACAGACTGGCTATAAAAAATTAAATGTCCATCTTCTAATCTTAAATTTCATTTTTAATGTTTCTAGGCCATCATACAACTTGCTATTTCCTTGACTAGGAGTCTAAAAGAGGGGACACACCCAGGAGGACTGGAGAACCCAAAGGCATGGCATGATGGGTCTGCTGGGAGTCACCTCAGTCTCATCTGGAGGATGGCTCCGTCCGCCTCTGCGGTCTAAAGAGAACACAGAGCAGAAATCCCACTCTGCATCATCGTGCCTGGAAGAAGCTAAGCCAATGCTGGAATGGCTGTGCCTCCCATGCCCAAGTCCCTTAGAGGGCAGGGAAGGTGGTAAGGACCAGTTATGCCAGCATGCACACACTAAAAACTTCTAACAGGTATCTCTAGTGATAAAAACAGGGAATAGTGCTCTCAGACCTTCCATGGGGGTGGCTCACCTGCCTCATCCTTACTGAAACAAAGGAACACATTCATTCATGAACACAAGTGGAAAATAAAACACCCGGAAAAACAAAAGACCTGCTTATACATGGAAATTATTAACTGACTCTGTAAAGTACATCAAGTTTTGATAATTTACGTGAAAACATAAAAAAAGAAAAACAAACAAACCTGGCTAAAGGTCGGTTTATTGTGCAACCGAGAGCATCTGTCTCCATGACGACATGCACCAATTTTGAAATAGAATGAACAGTTGACTCTGTAAGGGAGAATAAGAGTGGATTATTTTCCTGGGAAAACACCAAACAGATGTAAATGTATCCACAACCTGATATACATACAATAGGGAAAACAAAATAAGAAAGCATAAAAACATGATACATGCTATCGAATTACTTCCAGGCGCATTGGTTTTTTGATTGGTAGCAGGCACTCCTCCCCCTTCCTGGCAACACTTTAGTACTACTTAGCTCTGATGTGACCTTCTGTAAACTCTTTCAATGAAGAGCATGCAAACCCAATTTTTCCCTATTCAAATCCCCCCTACTCTCAAGTTCTGCTGCTCTATTTTAGAAATGAAATTATTGTTTAGTCTTAGTATAAAGTCTTACACTAAGTATAACTTAAATGTATCTGTTCTTTAGTCTTCCACAAAGAAACAACTTCTCTTGAGAACACACACAGTATAGTGGCAACAGTGTACAGTGACTCTTTTAGTTGCTGCCTTGGGCAAGTTACCCCACCTCTCAGGGTCTTAAGAGCCATCTATAAATGAGGAAAATGCCAAGCTGGCACTGTTCCGAAATCAGCTGTAATGTAGGTATGCGTCACACACAGTGCTCATGAAATGCAATCCTAAGCTAAATAAAGCAGAAAACAAAGTCCAGGGTATCTTCACCCATGATACCAGAGCAATAGGAAATTTCCATAAACAGTTCTGAAGTAAGTAATTCTTCTGGTTTCAATATATATACTTATCAAGCAATTGGGGAACTCAACCTGCACCTCTGTCCCTATTGCAAAGCCTTCCCTTAACACTGGTCAAATATTGGATGACTCAGATCAAATTAAAACTAGCAATCCAGCCAGCGTGACAGCAATGCCAGGTGGCTTAGCAAATCTGTGAACTATGAAATCTTACTAGACGAGTCCCATTCAAATTTGGACTTGCAGAGGTGGGAACATTTACCCTGTAGGTATACTGAATATTTTAGCACGTGCCATATATTTAGACAGCCAATCCAGAGTCAAGACAAAAGGATCTCAATGAAATCTGATGGACCATGAAGACCAACTAGCCTTTGATATATTATTCGGTAGCAATCAAGTTGGAAATGTCTAAACTTACTGGGGGAGATAAATGATTATACATATTTGCGAACTTATAGGTCTTACTTTAGACTAACTTGAGTATGTAACCTTTTCTCTTCAGAGTGACCTGAAAACGAAGAGCTTATTTAAAAAATAAAATCTCAGAATGAGCAAAACTCGTACCTGAACACTTAATATCCAACTATTCCATAATTAGAACAATCCTTGTTCCTACACTTCTAGAGATAATTTTCATTTGATGATGCCCATTTAAATGAGAATATGAAGGCCCTGGCCGGTTGGCTCAGCGGTAGAGCGTCGGCCTAGCGTGCGGAGGACCCGGGTTCAATTCCCGGCCAGGGTACACAGGAGAAGCGCCCATTTGCTTCTCCACCCCTCCGCCGCGCTTTCCTCTCTGTCTCTCTCTTCCCCTCCTGCAGCCAAGGCTCCATTGGAGCAAAGATGGCCCGGGCGCTGGGGATGGCTCTGTGGGCTCTGTCCCAGGCGCTAGAGTGGCTCTGGTCGCAAAATGGCGACGCCCAGGATGGGCAGAGCATCGCCCCCTGGTGGGCAGAGCGTCGCCCCATGGTGGGCGTGCCGGGTGGATCCAGGTCGGGTGCATGCGGGAGTCTGTCTGACTGTCTCTCCCTATTTCCAACTTCAGAAAAATGAAAAAAAAAATAAAAAAAAAATAAATGAGAATATGAATAACATACACGAAATAATCAAGTTTCTTGAATTAATCCCAGTTTTTACAATACAGCCTGAATAGGTTATTGGAATAACCCCTGAAGTAAGAGTTTTGTAGAGTAACAACAGTGAAGACACCACCTGAGGTGTTTTTTTTTTACCAGAACAACAAAAAATCTGCATGAGACAGAAGTGATGGTCTATACTAATATAAGCTAGAGTGAAATTAATGATACATGTTCTTGGCCTGCACTCAAAAGCCCCTTTTTCCAGCAGAGCTGGCCCATTCAATCAAGACCATGTTTAAAGGCAAGTTCTCCATTGCTTTCCCGTGAGCCCAAAGCATTCAGAGTGCACACCTCTCCCATAGCACTTAACACAATTTGATACATTTTACTTTAATTGCCCTTTACATGCATGCAACCCCTCCATCATTGAGAACAAGCCCCAAATATTGTCCAGCTTTGAGTCCTCAGATACTGTCTTTGGGTTGACACCCAAGTGGCTATGACTGATGATTTTGTCTTGTGATCTTTGCTAGGAAAAAATATAACCCCCTCTTCCAAACAACACAGGAGCGTCTACCGTGTGTAAAAGAAGGCATTTTATAAGTTGTATCCTGGAAAACAGAAACAATTTAAAGTGTTTGAAAAGTGGTAGTAAAACATTATCTATGACAAACTTCAGGATTTACTGTGGAAAACATATCTTCATATAAACCTTATATAGCCTTGAAAAATCCCAAATAGTAACTGTTTATTCGAAGAGTAGGTTACGCCAGATATTTAGTTTTTAGGTTTTCAAAATGAGAATTATAATGTCTTAAGACGTTCACTTCAGTCTAAATTTCAATACACGCGAGGGTAGCAAAGTCAATTAAAATTTTAACTTTTAATTTAAAATTGATTAAGGAAGACATGCAACCTTAAAAATAAAAAGGCTAAAACCCTCCTTTATATTGGAATTGAGTCTTCAAGTATAGTATTTTAAAACCTCAACAATTAGGACCCTAAGTTATCTGACGACAAATACGGGCGAGATGTGTACTAGAGCTTGCCCGACACAACATTAGAGGCTGAAAGTTGCGGGGAACTGTTTCACGTTGACAACCTCAGCCAACTGGAGACGCCTTTTGAGAGCCGTGGGGCCCGGCGAGCCGACCATCTAGAAGGTGGGCAAGCCCGCGCCAGCCGCGCAGAAGCCCGCTGCCCGCTCGGGCGCCCAACGCCGGCCTGCCTGCCCTCCCGCCCCAACGTCCACGAGGCGGCGGAGGCGCGCGGCTTCCAAGGCCGGAAGGATGCAAGCCCCCCCCCCCCCCCCTCCCCGGGCCTCCCGCCACTGCCCAGGGCCCGCCGCCGTACCCGCCCGCCTCTCCGGCCCGGATCCCCGGCGGGCGGCTCTAACTCACTTGTCTTTTTCGGTTCCGAAGATGGAGGCCAAGTACTCCGCCATTTCCCACCCGCAGCAGCCAACACTACTGTCGACGCCGCCGCCACTGCCCGACGCCCGCGGGAAACGTCACCGGGACGCGACGACGCTCACCCCGCCGGCGTGGCGGCGCTGCCCAATCGGGCAAAATGCTGCCTGCGCGTGGGCGGAGCTTGGAGCGCGCGGGAGGCACCGTCCCCTTGATCCTCGATCCCCGGTGCTGCCCGCCGACGCCCTCTTCCGGCGTGTCGTGGCCCTGCACCCCCGACACCGACCCTAGCCTGGGGAACTCCCCCGCGTAAACCGCTGCTGGAAGGGGAAGGCGGCGGGTGAGGGGCTTTTCTGCGCAGTCGTATGCGGCAGTGTCCACGGATCTCGAAGGCGCGCCTGCGTGCTTGCACCTTTCCTGGGGGACTCGCACCGCTTTCGAACCTTTCTTCTGTGAAAGCCCCTCTACACTGCCCTCAAAGGCGGAGAATGGAATTGGGGCGTCCCTGACCACAAGACAAACGCTTTGCCGGGGTTCGGCCCTTTTAAGGCTCCAGTTCCTAGGCTGGGCCTACCTGTATGAACCAGGATAGTCTCCCTGTGTTAAGGTGGTGTGAAAAGTCTCTTCCTGGCAGTGCTTAGCTTAGTGTTTGAGCAACCAGGTGATGAGACTCTTTAGGGGGGACAAGGCCAGTGGGGAGGTGGCGGTAGAGGAGTTTTGTTGGTGAGAAATGATGGGGCCTGACTTGGGTAGGGGTGGCAGGCCATGGAAACGAACCACCACTACAGTGATGGTGGAACTGTGTGCCCCAAATTCATATGTTGAAGCCCTGACTCCCAGCACCTCAGAATGTGGCTATACATGGAAGTTGTGTCTTTACAGAAATGATTTGGTTAAAATGAGGCTGTTAGTTAGATCTGACTGATGTCATTAAGCCAAAGAGAGAGGCTGTCAGAAGAACCAATCCTGGGACACCTTGATCTCAGACTTTCAGTCTTCAGCTGAGTGAGGGAATGCATTTCTGTTTAAAGGGTTTTTTTATCCTATACTACAATCTGTCCCTTAATTTGGAGTTAACCATCAAGGACCCCTACCAGGACAACTTTGGCAAATGGATGTTACTCATATACCTTCATTTGGCAAACAGTCTTATGTCTACATCACAGTGGATACATATTCTGGATTTATAGTAACCTCTGTCAGAACAGGAGAGGCTGCTAAGCATGTTATAGCTTATTGTATGCATTGTTCTATTATTGGATTTCCTAAACTGGTTAAACTGACAATGCTCCTGCATATGGAGCAAAAAGCATTTACTGTATTTTGTCAAACCTTTCGAATTATGTGTATTTCTTACAATCTTTAAAGTCAAGGTATTATTAAAGTGTACCCAGCAAATATTTTAAGGTCAATTAAAAAAAAATTTAAAAGGGGGAGTCATATCCTGGAACTACCATGCTTTTTACCTAAAAAATTAAAAAAATTTTTTTGAATGCTGATGAACAGGAGACGCCAAATCTTTTTCTCCTGCAAACTACTACCTTCTTTATTTGATCCAGCTAATAACACTGTTTTGTCTTTTTCCAAATAACCCCAGATATATGAAAAAGATTTATGTAGGTGGATGGGGATCCTCAAACCCCTCAGCAAGATCTTCTGAGCATGGACCAAGAGGCAGAAAAAGCCCAATAGAGATCAGGGGAACTACCAGCTTTTAGGATATGCCCTTAAAGGCTCCAACACCCCAAAGGGGTCTCATAGGATGCCATCTGGGTTCTGCTTCAATAGTGGAAAGGAAGGTCATTGAGCTAAAGCCTGCCAGACTTACATGCCTCTGCTGTGAGGAAACAGGGACACTGGAAGGTAGGCTTCCCCCTTGCTCCTCTAAGGGAGGGTTCAGCCTCTTCCAGCCCTGCTCCAGCCACCTATGATCTAACCTTGCCCAGAATGCTGGGGTTTGCCACTGAAGGCTGAAGGTGCCCAGGGCCATCGGCCCCATCTACAACACTGTGGACGAGCCTAGGGTATTTCTTCCAAGAAGCAGGTAAACTAATCTCATTTGCACAAGGGCCACTTAACTATGTCTTGCCTGAATAGTCAGGTTTTTTATTCTTCCTTTGAAGATCTCTGTTGTGGGTGTTGATAGTCCCATTTTCTGCTGCTTTGTTTAATATATAGTGTTCCTTTATTCCTCCTACCTCAATGCCCCACTCATATTTCAGGCTGGGACCTACTCCTAATTTAGAGCTCTCTTTCCCCTTTTTGCCAACTTCTATTATGAATCTACCATTGCCACCCAGCTTAGTGTATCCTAAAGTTCTCTTTACCAAGCCAAAGTCGCAGAGCTCCAGGGAAAAGCAACCTGGTCTCATCTCTCCAGGCAGAGGAGAACAGAAGCTCCATCTCCACACATGCTGCAGATGGCTTTTCCAGTCTACTTGAATCATGACCAGCTAGAAGCAGCGGTCATTGGGACTTGGATGTGAGCTGCAAAGTATAGAATTGTGACAACAATTCCAGTGCCATGCAGACTTTTCCTGGATGTGGACTTTTCCTGGACTCCTGCTCCTTGGGATAGCTCCTAACAGACTGAAATGGGGTTGGGTTGCATTTATCAGGGACTTGGCATGGTGTTGGGGCCAACTTGGACTTGGTGAACTTGTTAAGGACACTACTCTTTTGTGGATTCTTGCTGTATTGGCCAAGAGTTTGCTTAAAGGCTTTAATCACTGTAAAAAAAAAAAAATAAAAGACTGGATAAAGAAGATGTGGCACATATACACCATGGTATACTATTCAGCCATAAGAAATGATGACATTGGATCACTTACAACAAAATGGTGGGATCTTGATAACATTATACGGAGTGAAATAAGTAAATCAGAAAAAAACAACAACTGCAGAATTCCACACATTGGTGGGACATAAAAACGAGACTAAGAGACATGGACAAGAGTGTGGTGGTTACGGGGGGCGGGGGGAGGGAGGAAGGGAGAGGGGGAAGGGCACAAAGAAAAATAGATAGAAGGTGACAGAGGATAATCTGACTTTGGGTGATGGGTATGCAACATAATTGAATGACAAGATAACCTGCACATGTTTTCTTTGAATATATGTACCCTGATTTATTGATGTCACCCCATTAAAATTAATAAAAATTTATTTATTAAAAAGGAGGGGTTTAAATGGGGGGGGCTAAAAATATTCCAGCTTTTCCTCCCACCCTTTAAATTCTAGCTTGGGCTAATAACCAAATTAATAAGAGACATATTAATGACAAAAATCAAAATTTACTATACATGTGCATGGGGAATTCACATAGGCATGAAAATTCCAAAGACAGTGAGGCAACATTAGGTATGTAAGACATTTTTGGACAAAGGAGGAAGGGGGTCGGGAACTGGGTATTAGATTTCAGAAATGAGAATGGGCAACTTACAGGTAGTTGAAGAGAAGAACACACTGCAGGAAAATCCTTGCTAGGCAACTCAGAAACAACGGGACCGGGGTATCTAGCTAACAGGCACCTGCGTGAAGCCCTCTTGTTTACCATGTTTCATTCAAATAAAGCTAAAGCAGTATCCTAATATCCCTTTTCTGAAGCAAGTTTCTATGAATCTCTTAGGCAGGAAAAGGGGGAAAGTGAAAGGCTCCCTCTGAGTCTTATTTCCCAATAAAAAGCTTAAAATTAATGTTCTAAAAAGGCAGCTTCAGCTTGCAAAACTTTGGTCCCTTCAAAAGGAAATTGCTGGGGGTGCTGGAGTGCTAAGCTCTGAGATTGCCCATAGCACTGGTCTGGGAAGGGTCCTGCTGGTCCTGCTGCTGCTGCACTCTGACCCGTTCCATGCCCCCAGCGACACCAGGAACTCTGTGTGGCTGCCCCCCTCTGCTACCTGAGTGGAGATTCACTGTTGCTGCCTGTGTGTGTTCCTGGCAGGGTGTGAGTGTATCGGCAAGGTCATGGCCTGTACTCCTAGACTTCTCCTTGAGTGGAAGGAAGGTTAGCACCTACTAAGACAGAAAATGGCCATGGAGGGACTAATCTGGGGGTAGTTCTGGCCTCTGTGCAAGACATTTTTGTTCACAGCCTTTCCTAACTGCCTGCCCCTGGGCCACTGCAGACAGAGGACATGTTATGACCCATCCATTGCTTGGGGCTTGGTCCTGCACCTTGCTTTGGCCTGTGGAATGTGAGGGGACATACTATAAGCCATTTCCGAAAGAGCAGGTTTCAAGTGTCTGTTCCCTGGCGTTCCGGGCCTGAATGAGAAGTGCAGGGAGCAGGCCCGGCTGCCCTGCAGGCAAGGGAGCTGGGGAGATATTTGTTTGTAAGCCACTTAGATTTTAGGGTTATCACTATAGCTATGCTGAATGGCTTATCAGAATTTCAAGTACAAATGACCAGCAACCATTCATATGTGTATATCACTGCTTGATAGAATGTTCCGTGCTTACAGATATGCTCTGTATCTGGTCTGTTCAGTAATATGATGACAACTGACCACCTATGGCTCTTGAGCACTTGAAATGTGGCTAGTGTGATGAAGGTACTGAATCCTTTTCTTTTTTTTCTTTTTTAAAATTTAAGTGAAAGGCATGGAGGCAGACAGACAGACTCCTACAAAGGCCCCAACCAGGATTCATCCCGCAAGCCCTGGAGGCTCTGTCCATCTGGGCTTGTTCTGTTGCTAGGCAACCGAGTTTTTTTTTTGTTGTTTTTTTTTTTTTTAGCACCTGAGGGGTGGCCTCAGTGCCAGGGGCCAACTTGCTCCAACCATTATGGCTACAGCAGGGGAAGAGAGAGAGAAAGAGAGAGAGAGAGAGAGAGAGAGAGAGAGAGAGAAAGGAAGAAGGGGAAGGGGGAGAGGTGTAGAAATAGATGGTAACTTTTCCTATGTGCCCTGACTGGGAATCAAATCTGGGACTTTTACATGCCTGGCTGACACTCTACCACTGAGCCAAATGGCCAGGGCCAAGGTACAAAATCTTAAACTTTAATTTAAATTTAAAACTTATGTAGCCACACCTGATTACCAGATTGGGGAATCTAAAGTTTAGAGGAGAGGCCCAGGTGGCTGGCATATTTGGAATTCATTAGTAAGTATAAAGTTAACATATATAAATATATATGGAGTCTGGCACATGTATACAAGATTTTAGTATATATCTGTTTTTCTGGGAACAAATATAGTCCATGTTTCATCCCAAAGGGATCTTAACCTTCAAAGTATAAAAGATTCCCTGGGCCCTCAAGGGTCCTGGATATAGTCTGGTAGTTAAGAACCTGTTTTGTTTTCTTTTTGTTTTGGGAGGCAGTAAAAGTTGTGCTCAGAAGCCAAATCTGTCTTGGCCAGTGATTTATTTAGCAGAGGATCACCGTGGGAATTTCTTAAGCCAATAGCATATAGAATGATGTTTCTTAATAAGCAAAATAAAGCAATGACATACTCCAAACAAATGACAGGTTAATTGCACTATTCTTCCAGGCAAGGGATGATGAAGGAATGAAGTCCAAATTTAATGTGAAGTGTACCTTTGTATGCCAGGAGGTGACCAGTCAGAGAGCTGATTTCCAGATGCCAGTGCAGAAGTCACAGGTCCCTGCTGGTTGAGCACGTTGCTAGGGAATGAAGATGCCAGTGTTGGTAGGTGGGCTAATTTCTTTCAAGGGGCTGATGTGTGGTTTGTTATCACTGTCCTGGAGTAATGTCCCACCAAGACAAGAATGAATGCCCCAAGGGTCTTAGGAGAGTTCATAGGTTAGCTAAGAGTTTCTTTGCCCAAACTGAAACTCTCCAATGGTCCTCACATACTCTCAGTGTTCATAGCCAATGTCCCTATGCCATAGTTACTTCTCCACTTGCTCTTACAAGTAAGCCCCTAGTGGGACCCCTTAGCAGCTGGGCTGCTGACTGCTTATCAACTGACAACAGATGTAGAATGAGGACATCCTGCACGGCATTGGCTGTCGGTGATCCATAACATAAGCGCATGTGGATTGTCCTTGCATTTCTGACTTCCGTACTCTCACATGCATTCCAATTCTTTGGCTTCTCTCAGTCATCTCTGCTCTTCTTCCTCCTCTTAGCCATACTGGGTGTCCTGCATCACTGCAGCAGTGCCTGTGCTGCTGTCTTACCTCCGGCCGCTCTAAGAAAATACCACAGACTGGGGGCTTAGAAAAAACCACTGATTTCTCACAGTTCTGGAGGCTGGAAGTCCCAGATCAAGTCATTGGCATGTTTGGTGTCTGGTGAGGTCCTGCTTCCTGTTTCACAGATGGACATCTACTCGCTGTGGCCTCACATGGGAGGAAGGGCAAAGCAATTCTCTGGGGTTTCTTTTCCAAGGGCATTAACCCCATTCATGAGGCCTTTGCTCACATGACACACTCATGTCCCAAAAGTCCTACCTCCAATGCCACTACATTGGGGTAGGATTTAACAAATGAATTTTGGAGGGATGTAAACATTCAGCCTGCAGCACTTGGTTATAAACTTCTCTGGACTAAGTTTCCATTTATTAATGGGATCAGAAATACCTATGTTGGAAAGTAGTGCATGTAGTAGGTTCTCACTAAACAACAGCCACTTTCATGTCAAATCGTGCTCTAATTGGATGTTGACATCTCTGTAAAGCCAGTTGCCGTGGCCACCATCACAGCAGCCTGGCCCATGCAGGTTCACATTGGATTTGGACAGTCGGTAAAGAAACAAAGGAGCCAAAAACTGGTGGGCCATCATCTTTAATCCTAGCTTGCACCCGGCGGGCAAGTAAAAACACACACTGGGCTCCAAAACCCACTCATTCAGTGCTCGCAAAGCTACTGACTTATCTGAGTTTCCTAGAATCAAAGGTTTCTAGCTCACCAGGCTTATTCACCTCTGTTCCCCATCTCCTTCCTTCTTCCTGCACAAACTCCGCACAAACTGGCTTCTCACTCAACACTCTGCCATCTTGGCTGCTTCTCCTGGCCTCCTCCACGTGGCCTTTCTCTGCTCTCCTCTCTAATGCTAATCTCAGGAACCAAGAGAGCAAGCTCCCGTTCTGCCCCCATTTTATAGTGTAGATTCAAAACCTTTAATCCAATATACAAAATAGGGAACTCTCGAATACAAAGTCACTTATCTGGGGCATGATGAAATTGCACCACCCCACATCAAAAAGGGTGGGAAAGGCTTAGTCCTAAAACCAAGCCCCAGGCTACAAGGATCCTGCCAGCCCACAGCCTGCCCCCAACACACATTAATATCACCTGGGCTACGGCTTCCATGTGGGCAGTGCCATCTTTAACAAAGTGAGCATAATATATTTTATCTGCCCAACACTCTCCTACTAGACTGTGGGCTCTTTGAAAACCCCAGTTCTATTTTTTCCTGAATTTCCTGGTAGAAAAGACCCACAAGTCCTTATCTGAAATTTTGAAATGCAAAAACTCTGAAAACGGCCTGACCAGGTGCAGTGGATAGAGCGTCAGACTGGGATGCGGAAGACCCAGGTTTGAGACCCCGAGGTCACCAGCTTGAGTGCGGGCTCATCTGGTTTGAGCAAAAGCTCACCAGCGTGAACCCAAGGTCTCTGGCTAGAGCAAGGGTTTATTCAGTCTGCTGAAGGCCCGTGGTCAAGGCACATATGAGAAAGCAATCAATGAACAACTAAGGTGTTGCAACGCGCAATGAAAAACTGATGATTGATGCTTCTCATCTCTCTTCGTTCCTGTCTGTCTGTCCCTGTCTATCCCTCTCTCTGACTCACTGTCTCTGTAAAAAAAAATCTGACCTGCCTGCCCCGAACTGCTGCGGTGCTCCCAGTGGCTCAGGCACCTTTGCTGGTCGCTGACAATGTGTGTATTTTAAATTTATTTTTCCTTTTGTTACTTTGGGTTCAGTTGCACTATGCATAAAAAAGAGTTTAAAGACACCCCGTTGCTTGCTGTGGGAGCTGTCCTTGTAAACAGTGGAAAGTCAGTGAATTTGAGAACTACCATGACATACGGCTTAGGAAATCAAATGATGAGCAGTTGAAGTTTTACGGGATTGGTGATGACCAAGACCAGTGGAAAAGCGGACATCACTGCACCGGGGAGCAGGAGGAGGAGATGCGGACAAGGAGCGCATCTAGCAGAGCTGGCAGCGAAGACAAAGACGCCAACTAAGCCAGGGAGTGGTCTGCTGGTCATGAAATAGTTCAGTGACCACAGGAAGGACTGATCTTTAAAGGTGAACATGAATATTCAGGTTGGCTGTGGAAATTTGAGAAGGGTTGCCTCGTAAAAGAATCTGAATGTATGTGGAGGAAAAACTTCTGATGAGAAAACATCTGAAAATCATGCTGATGGATTTGCTATCAGATCTGGTGAAAGACCTTACTCTGAACTGGTCTCTAGTGCTGGTGAGGCAGCTGGGTCCTATACTCCATTTCTAGAAAAACATCAGAATGATCGAAGTGGGTACAGGCAGAGTTATAGGACTTCAAGCACAGGCTGAGTCAGGATAAAGCTGGCTGTGATTGGAAAAAGTTGGAGGTGTGAATGACATATGGCGTGTTGTTGTGCCCTGTTATGCGAATAAATACGTGTTGGTAACCCAAGAAATATTTTTTGCTGGGTTTGATAATCTATTTCATAAACTCACTGCAGGTAGCCTGAATGGGAAGAAAACCAACATGTTATTTCTGCACAAATGCTCCACACATTTCCTTCCTGGATATCTTTTGGAAAGTACAGTAGCCCTTTCTTATCTGTGGTTTTGCTTTCTGTGGTTTGAGTTATCTGCAGTCAGTAGTAATTGGAAAATATTAAGTGGAAAATTTCAGAAATAAGCAATTCACGTGTTTTAAACTGTGCGCCATTCTGAGTAGCCTGACGAAATCTCAAGCTGTCCTGCCCCGCCCTGCCCAGGATGTGAATCATCCCTTTGTCCAGCATCTCCAAGTGCTGCCCAAAGGCCTTCCCAAGACCCCTTAGGTCAGTGGTGCTCAACCTTTTTTGGGCCACGGACCGGTTTAATGTCAGAAAATATTTTCACGGACTGGCTTTTAGGGTGAGACAGATAAATGTATCACGTGACCGAGACAAGCATCAAGAGTGAGTCTTAGACGGATGTAACAGAGAGAATCTGGTCATTAAAAAAAATAAAACATTGTTCAGACTTAAATATAAATAAAACAGAAATAATGTAAGTTATTTATTCTTTCTCTGTGGACCAGTACCGGTTTGCGGCCTGGCGCTTGGGGACCACTGCCTTAGATCACTGGCTGCTCTTTTGAAGTGAAGGTCATGTAGCAGCCTTTACTACTACCCACTGTCCCCTGGCTGAAGGAAAATGGGGAGCCAGGTCTCTGGGTTTAAGAGGGGAAGCTGGGAGTGAGTGTGTGTGGGGGTGGTGGTGGCTAAGAGATACAGAGAACTTGGTGGTAGATTCTTCCTTAGGAGGGTTTTGGAGCTTTGAGTTCACTGTGATGGGACCTACAAGAGCTCTGTGTCCCTTTGAGGGGCAGCACTGGCACCGAGCAGAGAATGGAGAAGCCCCCGCTGGGCCAGCATCAATAGCTGGTCCCCAGAATCACGAGCTAATTAAAGGACTGTTGTTTTGGGGTGGCTTGTTCTGCAGCATCAATTGTGACAATAGATAACTGACACAAGATCTTTGCCCTCTGTGGCTTTTCAGACGGAACTAAATACTGTACTGCTCACAAAAATTAGGGGATATTCTATCGCTTCATATTCGTTTTGAAATATCTCCCAATATTTGTGAGCAGTATAGTTCCACTGTATTGAGGACAGTTCTACCCAGTGACTGGTATCCAGTTGACCCTTGACCACTCAACAAGCCATCTCTTGGAACCGTCAAGGAGATGATTCCACAGTGTGTATCAGCTGGGCCAGAGCCGAAGGTGGATACATCAGGAAGTTGATGCAGTGGAGATGAATGGGCCACTACAGATTCCAGAGATCTGGTGGCCTGGCACTGTGTTGGGTTCCACTGATGACCAGAGAAGGACACTTGAGGTCATAGCTGAGACTTAACAGAGGTAGAGTGGGGAATGAACCATCAGGTTGAGGGGACAGGGACTTCAAAGGCTGAAAGGGGAAAAGAGTGGCAAATGGAGGGAGTGGGAATAGCTGTGTGCTGGACTCAGGGACAGAGCCGAGGCCAGGTGAATCCAGCTGAGTGCGGGCACCCCCCCCCCCCATCAGGAGGACTGCAACACTGAGCTTGATTGTCATTCTAAAATCAATAGGTGCCACTGATGAGTTTGAAAAGGAAGGGGACTGCCTGACCAGGTGGTGGCGCAGTGGATAGTGCATTGGACTGGGATGCGGAAGACCCAGGTTCAAGACCCCGAGGTCACCAACTTGAGCATGGGCTCATCTGGTTTGAGCAAAAGCTCACCAGCTTGGACCCAAGGTCACTGGCTTGAGCAATGGGTTACTTGGTCTGCTGAAGGCCCGCAGTCAAGGCACATATAAGAAAGCAATCAATGAACAACTAAGGTGTTGCAACGGCAACGAAAAACTGATGATTGATGCTTCTCATCTCTCTCTGTTCTTGTCTGTCCCTATCTATCCCTCTCTCTGACTCTCTGACTCTCTCTCTGTCTCTGTAAAAAAAAAAAAAAAAAAAAAGAAAAGAAAAGGAAGGGGACTGAGACCTGATACATATATATATATATATATATTTTTTTTTTTTTAGAGACAGAGAGAGTGAGAGAGAGAGTGAGAGAAAGGGATAGACAGGGACAGACAGGAACAGAGAGATGAGAAGCATCAATCATTAGTTTTTCATTGCACGTCTTGGGACTTTGGCAGACCAAGTAACCCCTTGCTCGAGCCAGCGACCTTGGGCTCAAGCTGGTGAGCTTTTGCTCAAAGCAGATGAAGCCTACGCCAAGCTGGCGACCTCAGGGTCTTGAACCTGGGTCTTCCGCATCCCAGTCCGATGCTCTATCCACTACGCCACCGCCTGGTCAGGCTGATATATGTTTTTAAATGTCTCAAAAGTGAAATACATCATGTCAAAAGTGGAATGTTATCAGTAGCTCCTACTGATTTTATTTATTTATTTATTTATTTATTTAGAGACAGGAAGGGAGAGAGATAAGAAACATTAGCTTGTACTTGTGTCACTTTAGTTGTTCATTGATTGCTTCTCATACGTGCCTTGACTGGAGGCCTCAAGCTGAGCCAGTGACCCCTTGCTCAAGCCAGCGGCCTAGGGTCATGTTGATGACCCCACATTCAAGCCAGCGACCTTGGGGTTTTGAACCTGGGTCCTCAGCATCCCAGGTCCACGCTCTCTCCACTGCGTAACCGCCCAGTCAAGCCAGTTGAGTGGTATTAAGTACACTGACACTGGTATACAACGATCACCACCATCCATCTCTAGAACTTTTTAATCTTCCCAGAATGAAACTCTGTCTTCATTAAACACTCTCCTTCCTCCAACCCGACACCCACCACCCTACTTCCTCTCTTTGTGAATGTGACTCCTCTAGGAACCTACTATTAGTGGAATCACAAAGAATTGTGACTGGCTCATGTCCCTCAGCATACTGTCCTCCTGGTTCATCCACGCAGTGCCATGTATCAGATGTCCTTCCTCTTTGAAGCTGAGAAATATTTCATTGTGTGAATATTCCACATTTTATTTACCTGTTCATCTGTTGATGGATGTTGGGGTTGTTTCCATCTTTTGGCTGTTGTAATGCTGCCATGAACACAAGTGTACACATTTCCTCATTGTTTAGAGCACTGCAGAATATTCCATACTGTAGAAGTTAGTGCACCTGCCCTCTTCAGTGCCCCTTCAGCTAATGTCTGTTTTTTTTTTTCTGTCACAAACACAGCTGCCCTGAGTAACCCTTGTACACTGATGACTCCACACCTGTGCAAACCTACATTTGAAGGATGCATGTCTACTGGTGGAATCTCTGCCTCAACCAGGAGCTCTTGTAATTCAGTGACCCTGCGTCCCAAGATTATTTTTGTTTGGCAGGTGGTTTCAGACAAACCAGATTTTGGCTGCTATGGTGCGACAGTGTATGTGTTTACCAGGTAATAGTTGTGGTGGGACTTTGCAAATTTCAGACTTCTGCTGCACTAGGGGCTGCCTCTGACAGACAATCAAAACAAGCCGATAGTGGAAGCTCCCTGCTTACTGGGCGATGAACACTAGGGGGTATGATTGCCCCACTTTTGGGCAGAGAAGGTGCAGGCCAATTCTCCACTTCTACCATGGGCAAATGATTATTAGGACTCTTGAATGGAAAAGAATCTCATTGCTTCCCGAAGAGATGCAATACAGAACTTGTTGTATAGACCTTGGGCAGAGAACAAGTATGGAAGATGGAAACTGATTTGAGGGACTCTTGGATTCCTTGCCACATCCAGTCCAGGACCTGCTTTTCCTCCACCATCTCTCCTGGGGCTCCATGTATTGGCCCCACAGTGACAGGGCCCAAAGTTTGCTACTTGTAGTTTCTTTTGAACAGATTATGGCATATTTCTTTATGTTCTAAACCCAGTGGCCCTGCTGCTGGGCACATATCACCTCCTTCTAGTCCATTGACTGGCCTGGCCATTCGCCCCGCCTCGCTTCGGTAGGGCACTTGCTGGCTCCGGGTCAGTCCAGCTGCTCTTGGTCAGGCCAGCTGCTCTGGGGGCAGAGATGAGCTCGAGCTCAGGACTACCTGGTGGGGAAGCTGCGGGGGCCGTAGCCTTGCAGGGAGACTGCAGCCCTGCCTGTCAGTGAGGGTCAGTGACATGGGTTTTCACTGCCAGTGCAGGCTGTCCTCCCCTGTCCCTACAAACACAAGTGCAGGACTGCCGTCCCACCCTGGCTGTCTGGGCTCCTAGGTTTTGAGTGTTTGGAGGGGCTGGGAGGGGCTGGGGGGGTGCTGCCAGCAGGATGGATATGGGTGCAGAGCTGAGTGGGGCTGAGTGGCAAAAAGGTGGGGTTGCAATGAGACCAGCAGGGATCCCACCCAGTGGGGCTCCTGGGCTGTGCTTGGAGGGAGGCCTCCTTAGTCCTGGCACCCAGCCCTTCCCATGCAGCTCCCCCTCCCAGCATACTTCCTCTTTCATGGGACCCAGGCAATCAGTGTTCTGTCTTGCACCCCAGCAAGAATGGGCTTCTCCCTGTCCCCTTCCCAGGACTCCCTGATGGTCAGATAAACCAGAGCCCAGTGACCACTTCAGCCAGGTTTGCTTGTAGTGATGACATCACCACAGCTGTGCATGTTCTCTCCCATTCCCAGCGAGGGCCCCTTGTCACCTTGCCTGCCTGCCTGATGGCCCCCTGTCCCCATTACTCTCAGCCTGAGCTCCACAGTTTTGCTGCCCACTGTTGGGGCACACAGCTGACCCACTCTGGCTGCAACAACCCTGTGTACTCATGGCACCACCCCACCTGCAGCTCATCTTGGCAATTTTGGAAAGCCACTCAGATGCTTGGGCAGCATGGGGGCCAGGCACTATGCTACTTGGAGCCAGAGGGGGCGGGGCTCGCCCAACGTGCCCTTCTGCCTAATCCATGTTATGACAGGGGTGCTCTGTTTCTGCAAAAAACATGCATTCCTGTGCATCACAGGGAACGTGGCCGCTGTACTGTGAGCACACAGAGGAGCAGAGCCTGCTCAGAGCTAGGGACCCTGGAATGGAAGGGACCTTCCAGTTGGTGCTCTGGAAGGAGCACACAGAGACCCAGAAATGTGGATGGAGCCTGCCCAGCCAGCCAGCGGTGTGTGGGGGCCAGGCAAGGACTCAGCTGTCCTGGTAGAGCCACCCGCTCACCATGCTGGACCTACTTATCCAGGCAGTCACTCCTGGGGAAGACAAGAGTTAATAATGCCCGGAAGGGGAGAGCAAAGGGGGTTTGTGCTTGTGTCCTGGGGCTGCTATAACACAGTGTCACAGGTGGCATGGCTTAAAACACCAGACGTATACTCCCCCATGGTTTTGGAGGCTGGAAGTCTGAGTTCAAGATGCCAACAGGGGCCCTGGCCAGTTGACTCAGTGGTAGAGCATCGGCCTGGTGTGCAGGAGTCCCGGGTTCAATTCCCGGCCAGGGCACACAGGAGAAGCGCCCATCTGCTTCTCCACCCCTCCCCCTCTCCCTCCTCTCTGTCTCTCTCTTCCCCTCCCGCAGCCAAGGCTCCATTGGAGCAAAGTTGGCCCGGGCGCTAAGGATGGCTCTGTGGCCTCTGCCTCAGGTGCTAGAATGGCTCTGGTCGCAGTGGAGCGACGCCCCAGATGGGCAGAGCATCGCCCCCTGGTGGGCATGCCGAATAGATCCCGGTCAGGCGCATGCAGGAGTCTGTCTGACTGCCTCCCCGTTTCCAACTTCAGAAAAATACACACACACACACACACACACACACACACACACACACACACACACACAGATGCCAACAGGGCTGGTTCCCTCTGAAGACTCAAGGGGAGCATCCTTTTGTGCCCGTCTGCTGATGGTGTGAGGAAGCCTTGGCATTCATTCCTTGGCTTGTTGTTGCATCACTCTGGTCTCTGCCTTTTCCTCCCACGGCTGCTTCTCCCTGTGTGTCCTGTATTCAATTTCTCCCTTTTTATAAGAACACCAGTCATTAGAGTAGGGCTCACCTTATTCCATACGACCTCATCTTAACATGATGACATTTACAAAGAACTTTCTAAATAAGGCCACACTCAAAGGTTCTGGAGGTTAAAATGTGAACATCTTTTGGGGGCACTTAATTCAATGCAGTATAGGGCCTCTTGTAACTGCAGGTGTGAATAACCTAGCAGTATAGACAGTGGCTCTAGGGAGCTGCCACGTCGAGGGACATAGGAAGAGGAACTTTGGAAATTTCAGGGTGATTATTTTGTTTTCCTGAGACATCTTTGTGGTTCTCAGGAAGGTTTGGAGGAACTCAAGGGCCTGGAGGGGCCTTTGGACACTCCTATGGACATGAATGGGGACGAGGCTGATGCTGGCAGGAAGGAGGGAAGAGGGCAGTGCCCTTTCACAACTACCATGTCCTGGCATTTCCCACATTGGGCACAGAAGAGGAGCCAGGAGGCTGGCACAGGGGGAACTTATTCTGGAATGATGGGTGCCGACAGGCTTTGAAAGTTGGATAGGTGATGGGGCTGTGAGTTTGGGCTTCCCAGGGGCCTATGGTTGCTTAACTGACAGGTGCTGGTGGCCTTGGTCACACAGCCCCTAGGGTTTAGTGTTGTGCAGAGATAGGGGCAGGAGGGTAGGAACAGGAATGGCTTTCCTGGATTGGCTACCAAGTGACACCTGCCTATGTCTGTTCAGAATGATCTTTTCCTTGTTGTCCGGGTGTCATAAGAAGGCATCCACTGGTGAACGTGAACTCAGTGGAATTAAAAAAGCATACATTCATTCGCCAGTGACAGATTTACTGAACACCTCCTCTGCACTGGTCCCTGGGGACTGAAACATGAATAAGACAGTGCTTGCTGAATTTCTATACCCAAACTCACAACATGCACCATGTGTGCTAATGTGGAACCACCTGCTCTGTAGGTTCTTGGAGCAGGGACCCCCCCCTCCCATGGATAGCCCTTCCCAAATCCCCCTACTTTAGTGGTCAACCCTTGATTTTTGAGAGAGGCTCAGGTTACAGGGAGAAAATGCCTATTTTGTTTACATTGCCCTCAACTATGTTCTGAGGATGGTCAAAGACAAGGACTGGCCACTCCTGCCAGCCGGGCTCTGTCTCAGGAGCTGCCCAAGCAGAATGAAGGCGGCAGCTCCATGCTGCTGGCTACTAAGGGGCTATTTTTCTTTTTCCCCCTGCTAATGGGGAGAGCATCTTGGGTAGATTCACAAAAAGTCCTGTAGTTGATCTCATCTATTTCGACACATGAAGGATTCTCACGCATATCAAACCAAATTTAGAGAAATTCATTTGGCCTGACCTGTTGGTGGCGCAGTGGATAAAGCATTGACCTGGAACACTGAGGTTGCCAGTTCGAAACCCTGCCCTTCTCTGGTCAAGGTACATGGGAGTTGATGCTTCCTGCTCTTCCACCTTTCTCTCTCTCTCTCTCTCTCTCTCTCTCTCTCTCTCTCTCTCTCTCCTCTCCTCTCTAAAATGAATAAACAAATAAATTTTAGAGAAATTCATTTGTACAGTTTCCCCAAGGGGAACAAGAGAACATCAACAAGATACTTGTTCATTTTACGTCTGCTCTTACGAATTCATAGGGAGGGTTAGGAGGAAACTGCAGTTCTCATTTCAACTGAAATTTGATGACTTGATTCAGCAATTTCACTTCTGGGAATTTGACTCATGGAAACACTCACATAGGAATGTGTATGCAGAGATGGTTACCAGGACATGACTGATAACAAGCCTAACTGGAGGCACCCTATGTGGGGCTCCCAAGACAATGCTTGGGCACGTTCGTGTACCCGGGAGCGGAGTCTCCATCATCTCTTAGAGGGAGAGGCACTGCCATGGACCCAGTGGTGTAGTAGTGCTCTGTGCATTGTGGTCTGACCTCTGTGAGGCCAGTAGTTACCCACAAAGGGAACAGTGCCGTACCTTCACTAGCTGTGGAAATAAACCTGAAGACATGCGTTTCTCGCAGTTCTGGAGGCTGGAAAACCACATCCAGGTGGTAGCAGGTTCAGTGTCTAGTGAGAACCCACCTTCTGGTTCGTAGAGGACCATCTTCGTGCAGTGTCCTCCCATGGTGGAAGGGACGAGGGAGCTCTGGGCGGTCTCCAGGTATCCTCATCTTCGGGGGTTAGGGTATCAAAACATGAACTCTGGTGGGGGGACCCAAACATCTAGTCTGTGGCACCATGCATCTCCTCTTTGGTTCCCAGCACAATGTGATGACTGCTGAATTGCACGCAGCAGAACAGAGAGACAAGCGCCAGGACATGCCAGCACGGATGGGAGTCACCCACTGTTTTGGCCCCAGGTTAGATGGTATCAGAGAATCCTGCATGTCTTCCTTTTAGTCTGCATTTTGGTCTGATCTCCTTTTCAATCTACTTCAATGATTTTCAAAGTTAATGTGTCCTTTCTGAGGCAGGTGGAAACCGTTTATGACTGCTTCCTTCGGTTCTGGGGACAGAACCCTCAGAGTGACCAAGGTCCCTTCCAGCCATACTTCAAGACCTGCAGACAGGGACATTGGCCCAAATGGATGGAGCTGGAACAGGGTCTGAATTCACATTATATCACACACAAGTGTGTCAGTCCCCTGTTGTTACAGTAACAAATTGCCACAGACTTATGCTTAACACTACACAAATGTATTGTCTTACAGTGAAGGTCAGACGTCCGAAATAGGTCTGGCCTTCCTGGGCTCAAAATCGAGGTGTTTACAGGGTTGCAGTCCTTCTTAGAGTGCTGCGAGAGAACCCCCACATCTTCCAGCTGCTAAAGCCCCCTACACTCATGGCCCCGCAGCACTCCGACCTTTGTTTTTTACTTCCCTCGTCACATCGCTTTCTCCACCCCCCTTTTCTTTAGCATGACCCGATGATGACGATGACACTGGGCCCACCTGAATATCCAGGGTGATCGCCCTGGCTCAAGATGCTGAATCACAGCCACAAAATCCCTTCTGCCCTGTGCATACTTACAAATTCTAAGGGTCAGGGCGCAGACATCTCAGAGGGGGCATAACTCTGCCCACCGGGACAGCAGATTAAAAATGAGAAGGAGACCAAGAAACCACCCCAGGATGGTTCTTTCTCTTTCTGTGGCTGTAGTGGCAGTTGTAGCTGTGCCTGTGAGGGAAGATGGGGACACCCCGGGGCTGCCACAGCGGGCACTGTGTATGCCTGCAAAACAAGGTTTGCGATGTAGAACCGACTTTAGCCACAGCCATCGCTGGTGTGAGGGGGTGTCTTCTGGGCCTTCTGGTGAAGTTTGTCACACTTCCTGGATGGTCCCCAGGCATCCACATTCACCTGGATCAGAGCCTGTGATGGTCAGTTATGGTAAAATATACATAACATAAATTTAGTGTACAGCTCTCTAGCATCCAGTACAGTCACATTGCTGTACACCCATTAACTCCTGCCTGCCTTTCTGGCCAACTGGCCTGTCTTGCAAATTTTGGACTCACCACCCACCTCTCTCAGTCTCTGTCTCATTATTGCTTCTCTTTCTCGCTGACTGACAGAGCCCGTCTCTCCTACAGGAGTATAAGCTCTCTGAAGGCAGAAGCTGCCTTTTTTGCAGTTGTATTCAATCAGCATAGCACATAGTAGCTGCTTAATAAAAATGCATTTATAGCAATATTTACATGCACCGTATCTCTCTGCGAGTTGCCGTGTGTTCTGGTGAGTAATCAGTAGTGGCAACATCAGAGGGTCTGTCTTCAGTTCCAGCACTCACCTTTCCCCTGGCTTTAAGGACAGCAAGAAGTTCCCCCTCAAGGTGTTATGGTCAGTGTTATGTGCCAACATGGCTGGGCTGTGGGGCCCAGTCATGTGGTCAAACACTAGTCTAGAAGGTGTTTGTAGATGAGATGAACACGTAAATCAGTGGACTCCAAGGAAAGCAGATTACTCACCATAATGTGGATGGGCTTCATTCAGCTGAAGGCCTTATGGACAAGGACTGAATTTCTCAAAGAAGAAGGTTAGCCTGACCAGGACGTGGTATAATGGATAAAGCATCAGACTGGAATGTAGAGGACCCAGGTTTGAAACCCTGAGGTTGTTGGCTTGAGTATGGGCTCATTGGGCTTGAGCATGGGCTCACCAACTTAAGTGCGGGGTCGCTGGCTTGAGCATGGGATCATAGACGTGACCCCATGGTTGCTGGCTTGAAGCTCAAGGTTGCTGGCTTTTGCCAAAGGTCGTTGGCTTGAGCAAAGGGTCACTCGCTCTGCTGTATCCCCCCGGTCAAGGCACATATGAGGAAGCAATCAATAAACAACTAGGGTGCTGCAGCAAAAAGATGCTTCTCATCTCTCTCCCTTCCTGTCTGTTCGTCCCTATCTGTTCTTCTCTTTGTCTTTCTCTTTCTCTGTCACAAAAAAGGAAGGTTAGATGATAGATAGATAGATAGAGAGATAGATAGATAAAGAGATGACAGATAGATTGTCCTGGAAGGGGTGGATGGGGCCTTGCCCGCCCCCTTGCTCCTTTCCGAGGGCCATGGTGGGGTTGGCAGTGGGCAGTCCAGGCAGTCTGCCGACCTCCCTGGGAGCTGGGGGAGGACTTTGCCAGATGCATTCCTGCTGACCCACAACAATGCTTGTTGCCCACAAAGTGTGTATTTGTAGGTGAGCCTCACTGGGCCCTGGAGTGGAACATCGGGGTGCTGGGCTTTGAGCTTGTGGCGGCAGACTGCTGGCATCATGGGAATCCTGCCGATAAAGCAAATACGGGCCTTTGTGTGAGAAGGACCGCATTCAGCTCCTGTGCAGCAAGCAGAATGCCAAATTGCTGAGGACAGGCTTAAGCGGGCCATGGAAACAATGTGAGAGGGGACAGCATGTCTGGGGGGGGGGGGTTGCCCTTAAGGCCTCATTTTCTGCCCACAATGCGGGGCTTTGCAAGGGTTTGACAAAAATTTCTGACAGATCCTGATTTGTTTAGATAGCAGAGAAAGGTGATTTCAGCGTAAAGCTCATGGTCCCCAAACACACACACCACACACAGACACACACATATACACATACGTGCCGCACACTGAGACACACACAGACATACACAGGTACATCCTCCTTCCCACACGTGGACACACACATAGACGCACATACACAGAGAGACACACAGACGCAAAACAGACACACACGGAGACATAACCAGCCAAGGACCTATCCTGACAGCCATGGCACCACACTTGTCTCTCTGTCCCTCTGCTTCCTTTAGCCTGTTGCCCTCTTCACTCAAATCCCTGGCCTGAGCCTGGATTCAAGCCTAGCACCCCTCTGCCTCTCAGCTTGTTGATCCCTTTGGGGAGCCCTCCTCTCTGCCTCAGGCTCACATGCTTGTGACGGCCCGAATCCCCGGATGCAGCTTCCATGCAGGCAGCGCTGTCCCTCCAGTTTGTAGGTGGTCTCAGTGTCTCGCAGGGGTGTGGCAGGACTCACAGGTGTCTTGAATAAACAGCACCACCTTTGGATTCAATTCCTTGGCTTTAGGAGAGACATACTTTTTGTCTTTGATTTTTAGAAAATTCATCCTCTTTCTCTTCAATCTGCAATGCCTGCTGGATACCCTAGGCTGAAGGAGACGTGTTGGGCTGCAGCCACTCTGGGTCTGCTGTGTCCCTGCAGCCAGGGCAGCTCTCTGGGCGACAGTGGAGCTCAGGGAGCACCCAGGCAAACATGGCTCTCTCTGCTTCACTGAGCCCATGTCTGTGCCTAATGGTGTCCCCAGTTAGTTGCCCCTACTGCTTCATGGCTGGAGGCAGCTGGCTCTGCAGGCCCCTCTCCACCTCGGGTGAATTTACCTGCCTTTCAGGACAAGGAGGCCAGGTCACCGTGAATGAGGCCAGCCTGGAGGCCAATCGCACTCCCTCTGCAATCTCCATCTGGGGCACAGGTAGAGGGTGACGGCCACTCTCCAGGGAGCCAGGGTTTAAGAGCTGTGGGCAGAGGCCAGCAGACGGTGAGTGAAGATGGTGACATTTGGGCCATGGTTGGCATGCTCACACAGTACCAGAGGAAGAAAGCGCAGCTCAGAGGCACCAAGTGGCACCCCTTTATAGGACCTGTCCCTAAATATGGCTGCATCCTGGGGTTCTGGGGGCTATGATGTCAACATGAATTTTGGGGGCCACAATTCAGTTCATAACATCTACTCTCTACAATTTATTTGGGACCCTAAATCATCAGTTGGCTCTTTCCCAGTCATTTACTGACCACAGTGGCAAAGATAAACTATCCTAGTCACCCCAGGGGCACACTCTGCCTCTGGTTTCATTGTGAGCTAGTGTGGTCCCCAGGGTCCATGTAGTGCATTGTTTTTGTGTTTACTGTTGGTTCTTTCAGCGTTTCAAATGGCCCTGTGTGCTGAAGGGCCATCTTATGTCCTAAGCACAAGAAGGCTGTGAGTGTCCCATGGAGATAGAATATGTATTAAAAAAGCTTTGTTCAGACATGAGTTGTGTGTTGTGGGCTGTGAGTTCAATGTTAATGAATCAACAAGGTGTGTTAAATTAGGTGCCTTTTAACAGAAACACACAGCAAAAATGAGGCTATCTATCGATCAGCTGACAAAACAGTTGTGACCTGGGGCTTGCGGGAACCTCACCCTAGATTTCTCTCAGGAGCGACTATTCAGTATTTCCTAATTCAGTGTCCACAGCAGTTTTACAGGACGTAATAACTACCAAGGGTAAGGAGAATTGATTATACTATTTATGTATCAATGGCTTAGAACTTAGAGTAGCAAGAGAGGAGGTGCTGTTTGTCAGGGCATTATTTACAACTAACAGAGCCTGGGATCATGACGCATACAAGGACCTTTTGTTGTTTTTAAGACTGTTTTAAATCTTTGCGGACATCAAACCCCCTTAGCACGTGTCCAGCCTCCTTCCTCCACCTTTGATGTGTCCTGGCTTTGAAGTGGCATCTTCCACGTGAGTTTAAGGAGGCATCCAGGCCCCTAGCCAAGGCTGCCATGAGGTTGTGCCAAAGCTGGGCTAGGTTTGAGGTGAGAGAGAATTCACACACGCATGTCAGAAACAGCATGTCCCCCTCGCTCCCCATCTCTGCAGCCTCAATGCCATCTTACTTTGAAGGCCAGCCCTGAAGCAGGTGCTACACCCCATGGAGGCCTGCAGCACATGTGGCTCCTAACCTGGACAGGGGTGGGTGTGTAGGGTTGTGAGTGCCAGGGTGCCCTGAATGCCTGGAGCACCTCTGTGGACCCTTGGCCACCCTGAGCCATATAGCCTGCAGGATGAGGCTATACCCAGCCCCAGGTTCGCACCTCAGCTTGGTCTCAGCCTGCAGTCCAGTCTGTTTGAACAACCACATGGGGATCAGGTGTAGGGTGAACAGAGCAGGGCATACCCCTTGGTGCCAAATGCCAGGGGACATCAAAAACCTCAGTCATCAGCATAAATCATCTCCAAGGTAATGTTTTAAAATATCAAGATGAAGCTTGACCTGTTGGTTCAGTGGATGAGGCATTGACCTGGATTGCTGAGGTTGCCGGTTCAAAACCCTGGGCTTGTTCAGTCAAGGCACATACAGGAAGTAACTATGTACTATAAGCTGATGCTTCCTACTTCTCCCTCTTCTTTCTCTCTCATTTTCTCTCTCTAAAAAAATCAATGTATAAAATCTAAAAAAAGTATCAAAATGAATGCAAAAAATCTGCGATGAACAAAGTATCAGAATCTTAAAGACAGGATTTCACTACTGACCTTTCCTTCTGTCTCAGCACCAGCGTGGCTCTGCCCAGTTCCGGCCACGTGCCTGGCCCTGCTGGACCCTTTCCATGGAGGACCTAGCAAGCTGGATGCTGGTGCCCCTTCCTTTTCCTCCCTCATGCCCAGAAGCAGGTGCTACTGCTGCTATGTTGAGCCCAGTCTGGGCGGGAGTCCTTTACTGAAGCCTCCCAGGCTGAGTGACCTGGACATGCAGGTTAAACTTCCTAATCCCAGTTTCCTGGCCTATGAAATGGGAGATATTGGGATCTACCTGCCATGTAGATCGGCAAGGAACCAAGGTTACTACCAGTATGGCCAAGCACAGGCCTGGGACAGTGGAGGTGGCCTCACCCTGCAGCAGTGATTATCTGCACCCTAATTTGGCCCTTGTTGCCTGGTACCTGCGGCAATGACTCTGAAATTGCAGATTTGCAGGGCAAAAGGTGGCATTTCCAGGTTTATCTAGGACCCTTTATCACCTGGCCGGGGCTCAGAAATGCGGGAAGAAGGGTTTGCTATTGGGCACGGCTAGCTAGAAAGGAGATGTGTCAGGGACACTCTGAAATCCCCACTGTGAATGCCAGTTCCATCTCGGATATCTCAGACACAACCCTACTTGAATTCCTGGTATTTAATTTGTTCTGTGTGGCCCGGCTAAGTCCAGGAGTGGCCCGAGGATGAATGAGAAACGTCGCACTATCTGAATGGCCCATCACAAAGCTAGCTTGGAAGAGGTGTAGGAACGGCCTTCTCCTTCACTGCAGGTAGGTGTCCAGTTCGTATAATACTCCCCAGAGGCCAAGCTACTGAAAAACATCAAAAATCTAAAACCTGGGAAACATCAAAAGTCTAAAAACCGGTGGATGGCAGGCTCCCTCTGGGAATGTGTCCTGAACAATAAGTGGACAGGACCGCAGAGAGAGAAGCCAGAAAGGAGCCAGAATTTGCCGAGGGCAGTGATGGCGTGGGTGCATCGCAGGCCTCTCAGGGGCGCCTGGTCTGAGGGACATCTTGCCCAGGAGAGGACACGTGAGCAGGGTAGTAGACACCAGGGTGAGCACATGGAGGGGAGCCCAGGGGGTGGGTTCCATGCTCATATGTGAGCTTGCCCGCCTGTCTGGATGCACACAGACCCCTCACTAGGGATCCCCCACCCCCAACCCAGAGCTGGAATGTGACAGGTGTTTTTTTTATCACTTGGCCTTTTATGTCTTTCCTGAGATTTTTACAAATGCACATAATTTTTGTTAGCAGGAGGGAATAGAGGTCATCTTATTTTGAAAAACGATGTGTCCAGTAGAAAACCTAGTAGGTGTGGGGATTGGGGACCACTTGTCTCATCTCTGTGCCTTGGTTTCCCCGTCTGTGACACGAGGGTGTGAGTGCCTACAGCCAGGGTGGCCATAGGATCACAGAGGACCATGTGGGCAGACGACCGGCCTCTACTTGGTGGCGGGAGATGAGTCTTCACTGCCCCTGATGAGTGGTGACACAGGACTGCACAGAGGACACCCTTTGGGGACACGGCCTCCTGGAGTCCAGCGCTTCATGTTGGTCAGTGCCCAGGGCTGGGAGTGGTGGGCTTGCAGCCAGGGTCACCTTTCTGCTGACTGGACAGCTTCCCTCATGAGCTCACGCTTTCCAGACCAATCCCCCTAATGCCTGCATTTTGTCCCAGGCGTATATAGGGAGGGTTTGCACTCAGGCTCCCCACTGCACTGCCCAGAGGCCCCTGCCTGAGTCCCCGCCAGCCCTGGGTCCCTGCAGTGCCGACGCCCAACATGGACATCACCATCCAGCACCCCTGGTTCAAACGCGCGCTGGGCCCCTTCTACCCCAGCCGGCTATTCGACCAGTTTTTTGGCGAGGGCCTCTTTGAGTACGACCTGCTGCCTTTCCTGTCCTCCACCATCAGCCCTTACTACCGTCAGTCCCTCTTCCGCACCGTGCTGGACTCCGGCATCTCCGAGGTAAGGCCAGCTGGTCGGGGGAAGGGCTGGGTGGGGCTGGAGGACCAGCTGGGATTTCTGAGGGCCGGCCCTGAAGCCGGGGGGAGGGCACCCGTGCTCCCAAGCTCGCGTCTTGTTCCTTGGAGTGGATGGCGAAGGCCATGGGGCCATCTCCCCCTCGCCCCGATTCTTCTCGACACGCAGATACTGGGTGGGCGCCCTCACAGCAGAGCCTCCCATGCCTCTGGGGAGGGGTCAGGACAAGGAGCCCGCCTGAGTCCGACTGCTGTCTTTTCCTCCATCAGCTCATGACCCATATGTGGTTTGTAATGCACCAACCACATGCTGGAAGCCCCAAGAACAACCCCACCAAGGCAAGTTCAATGGCAGACGCCAGCTGTGTGTTCAGCGGCTCTCCCACTCCCCTTCCAGCAGGAAGCCTGGGTGGGGGGTGTGCTGCCCAAGGTCCTGAGAGGAGGGCCTCCTGCCTGAAGTCCTCTGTGGCCAGCAGAGATGCGGAGAGCGGGCTCATCCCACAGTCTCTGCCCAGGTCCCCACAGCCAGGCCCAAAGGGAAGGCAACGAGAGCCACTTGTCTTCCCTCCCTGAGCCAACACTGACCCCAGGTCCAGAGTCCTGGAGGTGCTAGGTCTCACCCACTGTCTAAACACAAGCCTGCCCAGAGCTGACACAGTGCCAATGCACTCCAGAGACTAAAAGAGACTAAACAAAGGTTCTGAGTGAGTGAAGTGAGGAGGGGCTTTGTGTGTAATGCAGTTGGCGGCAACCTTGTGGGCTGTCAAGTACATCCAGTCGATGGGAAAAGACAGCGCTCCGGGCTGTTGATGGAGAGATGAGGGGAAGCCAGGGCAGTGGCTTTAGTCCAAGTGCTAGGTCCACCCAGCCAGCCAGCCAACCGGCCTTAACCAACCAGCAAACCAGCCAACCAACCTACAACAGCTGCCCAGCCATAACCAGCCAGTCAGCCCATGACCAACCAGACATCAACAGACCACACCTCCTTGAACCCCCAGGTTCTGGTTATCAGCTGAGTGTCCACACAGCCCCTCGGCGGGCATCCTGGGCACTCTACTCTCCTGGGGGTATGTAAGGAGAGGTTAGAGCTGTGACCTGCAGTTTCTGTCCTGAAAACTAGGGATGGTCACTCCACACTGGTCTCTCTGGATGGCCTCGCAGGGACTGCAGCAAGCTTCCTCCCGAGGTTCAGTCTCCAGGGAGACCCATACGTGCATTTGGGTTTCAGGTCCGATCTGATCGGGACAAGTTTGTCATCTTCCTGGACGTGAAGCACTTCTCCCCGGAAGACCTCACTGTGAAGGTGCAGGAGGACTTTGTGGAGATCCACGGCAAGCACAACGAGAGGCAGGTGGGTCGGCACCTTCCTGGACCCTTGGGCTTGGTGAGAGGGAAGCCTCTGGGCTCCCAGATCCGGATGATTTTCCAGGTGGGGGATGCCACATCCACCTATGGACAATTGCCTCCTGGGGATGGGGTGGTTGCTCTTGAGCCCTCTGCAGGCCCCAGCAGCTTGGCAAATGGCTGGGGCTATTCCTGGCTCCATCCAAACTGCCTGCATGATGGAGTGGGATTAGGAAGGAGCCCCTCAAATGCTGAACACCCAACTCCAGGCCCACGTAGGTTTCCCCGTGAACCCAGCTTTGGAGGGGGAGCTGAGGACAGCACAGTTGGCATTTATCAATGCTCAAGACCCTTTGTGTTGACACGTTTGCTCTCAGCAGCCCTTCATGACCAGTGCCCCATTATCACGAGTGGGCAGGTGGCACGGCCAGGCACAGAGAGGCCCGGCTGGCCTGGTCCTACAGTTGGGACAAGGTGGGGTGGAGGTGGGGGGTGGTATCAGGGGCCTGAGCACTGGAGCTGGCAGAGGCAGGGTCTTTGGCCAAGCTGGGAAGAGCCCATGGGTAGTCATAGGAGTGCAACATCCCCATGTAGAGTGCATGGGCCGAGGGGCCTGTGGGCCCAATGTTAGCAGAGTCAGCTTCTCCTGGCAGGGGAGGGGTGCGTAGCTATTGCGCCCACTCAGCCCAGGATGCTCCTCCCCCTATGGCTTCTCAGCCTTTCTATCTGGAGGAGGGCATCGGGCCCAGGGCCGAGTCTGTACTAGCACCGTCCAGGAGTGAGCATGCTTGTGCTCAGGCGAAGCTTTCTGACCCCCTTAGATGGATGTGGATTGCAGGGACCCTGAGCCCTAGTGGTCTGTGGGGTCATAGGTAAAGGGAAACCCCGATCCAGGGCCAAGAACAAAACCATTCATGAGATTTCAGAGTAAAATTAGATTCAAGAGCCAACAGCATGGCAGCGAGGGGCCCCAGGCGGGCCAGGACTGCTGTGCAGAGAGGCTGGCGGGGAGACCTGAGCAGGGGCCCAGCCCTCTCCCTAACCGCCCACTCTGGACGAGCGTCTGGGGGTTTGACCCCATGTTGTCCAGGAGACCCTTCTCCACATGGGGTCAGCGGCCACCACAGTGGTGCTTCTCTGATGTTGCCTTCCCCGACCCTACCCAGGACGACCACGGCTACATCTCCCGCGAGTTCCACCGCCGCTACCGCCTGCCTTCCAACGTGGACCAGTCGGCTCTCTCCTGCTCCCTGTCTGCTGACGGCATGCTGACATTCTCCGGCCCCAAGGTCCCATCTGGCGTGGATGCCGGCCATAGCGAGCGGGCCATCCCTGTGTCACGGGAGGAGAAGCCCAGCTCTGCACCCTCGTCCTAAGCTCAGCCTCAGCCTCGGCTGCCACCCGCTGCTGCCCCTGAGACCCACCCAGCAGGGGGACCCTAGAAAGTGGGCTGTTCGTCTTCCTTTTCTTTCCTCTCTTTGGTTTCCTTTTCCTCTTCTCTGAGGGAATGAGGGTTTGCGAGAGTAGCCTGGAGAGCTTGGGGCCTTGGCTTGAGGTGCTGTGACCTCAGGGTGACACTGATTCCAACACCGGCCAGTTGGTGGGAGTGACAGCCATCCCAGCTTCTTTAGACAATAGCCCCATCCTTCTGGGGGATGCAGGCCCGTCTTGGCTGACTGAGAGGTCAGAAGAACAGCCCTACTGAGCCATCTCTGAGTGACTCTTGGCCAGGTGCATCTGCTCTGTGTAGCGGGCACCTGTGTCAGGGCCGAGCTGTGTGCCTGCCTACGTGTCCCGGGCCCCCAAGGTCCGTCCGTTGGAGGCCCCATGTACCCGGGCCCTCAGCTGCCTGCTTCTCTCAGACCACCCTCCCTCCTCTTATCTCTCTGTAGTACACTCTTGGGGCGTCTCGCCACCCATGACAATGCAGCTCATGACAGTCAATAAAGAGCAGGTGACGCAAGCAACTAGCCGTCTGGTGGGCCTGCTATTTCCATCGAGAAAGTTTGGGGAGTAGTGGAGAAGGGGTGATGTGACTCATAGTGTGGGTGTGAGGGAGGAAGGACACAGGGCCTGCCTGTTCCTGTTCCCATCTCTAAGTGACCTGGTCACTTCCTCCTTCCCAGTCCCTCAACCCGGCTTCACAGGAGGGAGAACTTGGAGGGATGGGGGGATGGAGGGAGGAGGGAAGGGACCGGGAAGGTAGGAGGAATATCAGGATCCTCTCTCCAGCCCTCGTGAGAACCGGTGCCAGGGGGGCCTCACCCTTCTGACTGTGGCCTCCTTCCCTCTGGAGGGGGGGAGTTCCTTCTCTCCAGTCTTCCTTGGGTCTGTGCTTTAAGGATCCTGCCACATTGGTTCCTAAGGAATGAGAAATGGCATTCCAGTGTGGTCAGAACATGTCCACCTCTATCTGACACCATGCCCTGACTCCCTATGTGGGAGACACCCCCTCACGCTGCCTCCCTCTCTATAAGTAGGCACAGGGGTCCTCAGGGGCTTGTGGAGTCCAGAGCTGAGCACCTCCCCCCCAAAGCAGCAGCAGGAGACCTTCTCCCTACCCGCAGGACTCCCTGAGATGGGGAGCAGAAGAGTCCTGGGGGTGGGGGCGGCTAAGCCAGGGGCCCTAACAGCTGCACAGTGACCACAGAGAAGGTGAGGTACATGGCCAGATGTGGCCTCCAGGAGCAGAAAGTAAGCAGACATGTGGCCAGATGGGCACTGCCAGTGCGGTCAGGCTGTGCAAAGGGCCCTTTCTTGGGGATTGGAGGCAGGGGCACTGTGGATTCTGATGGAGCCCAGCAGTCAGCACTTGAGGTGGTATTCATTCTCCCCCTGGGAGAAATGAGACACCCAGAATGCAGAACACATGAGAAAAATATTTCTAAAAGTGATCCTTGTTCAATACGCAGTGAAAGTGTGCTGTCATTTTAAGTGGAAAGCAATGTGTGTCTCTTTATCACTCTGAGTTTGGTTCCCATCTAAAGAAGGGTCTTCATTCCTGTGGGAGTCTCCTCAGTCTTCCTCCCATCCTTATCCACTCCCTCCTTCCAACAGGAAACCCTCCAACTCCTGCCAGTTAACCCACATCCATAAAGAATGTGGGTGTACTTTGTGGAGGTGACAAAAACGGCCTTGCTAACCCCAGGGCTAGCGCTGGGTCCGGGCTGGAGCTGGATATTTTAGAACATCAGTCTCTGAGTTGCCTGCTCCTTCCAGGTGTGGTGCAGACTGGCTCTCCTTAGAAGATGCCTCCACTTTTGCACAGCCTAGTGTATCATTGCACCAAAAGTTGGGGGAGCTGGGGTCCTACTGGGTCTGGCTGCAGCCATAACTGGGCTATCATTAGATGCCAATGGTCTGGTGGTCACTGCAGTTCTTGCTTAGGAGGCCTTGTTATGTGTTGAGCTGTGTCTCCCCAAATTGAAGGACTAAGCACTTCAGAACATGATTGTATTTGGAGATGGGAGTCTTTATAAAGGTGATTAAGTTAAATAAAGGTTACTTGGGTGGGGCTTAATCCAATATGATTGGTGTCCTTATAAAAAGAGATTGGGAGTGGAGAGCTGTCTGCAAGTCAAGGAGAGAAGCCTCAGGAAATACCAGCTTGCAGACACCTTGGTCTTGGATTTCCAGCCTCCAGACTGTGAGGCCATAAACTTCTATTGTTTATGCCACTCATCTATGTATTTGTTATGACTGCCTGAGCCAACTACTACAGGTCTGAAGACACAGACTTTGGTGACAGTCGCTGTAGGCTCAATGGAATCCTGGGTTATGCTCCTTGGGTATTTGCAGGGAGCACCATGGCTCAGCCCCGGCAGGGGGGCTGAGAGAACACCCCCCGTCATGGAAGGCTCCCGGACTTCCTTGGATCCACACATTAGTTTTTCCAGCTCTGGGGTGTGGAGACAATTCTGACACCATCAGAAGTTGCAGACCATAATGCTCCCGCCCAAAATCAGTCCCATGGGCTGTTGCGGGAAGAACTTCTGATCCCAGAGGACTGTCTGCTCCTTCTTCCATTCCTCCTTGAAGCTCACATGTGTCTACCTGGTGTGAGACCTGGAGCACATCACCTGTGCGGTTCCAGGACCCCCAGTGTGCTGCCGCGTCTCTGCTGGCCGGCCCCCCTCACCCTCACCTTGTCTATGTCTTGTGCCCTTGGGGGCACTCTTCAGACAGTCCTGGGCCACCAGAGCCAGGCCCTGCCCACTCTAGGATACTTGGATGTTCCTAAAACAAAAAACATAAAGATGAAAGTGGACAGTATCCCGGGGACCCACCCAGAGTTCATTGCAAATACAGATTCCTGGGTTCCCTCCCAGACTCACTGGCTGGAGGCCAGGAGTCTGTGCTATCAATCACTTTCCAGGCAATGCCTATGACCAGGAAAACTTGGGAGATGGTGTGATAACAGTGGCCACCTTTATGGATGGGCTAGTGAGGGGGAGAGGTCTCCCTGAAGCTGCTGTATCCTTATTTTCACTTTGAGCTCCTGGATCCTTATTTTTACTTTGAGCAGCAGTAGCAGTAGCAGAAAAAGCATTCACTGAGCACCTATTGTGTGCCAGGTGCCGTGTCAACCACACTGGAGCCTGGCATCCCCCATTCAGCTTGTAAGGGGCTCCACTGTTGAGGGGGAGATCCAGATTTTGGAGCTGAGTCACATGCCTGATGTTCCCCACTGGTTATGGCTGGGCCAGGATCCACTCCATCTGCCTGACCTCAAAGGAAGGACTCTTAACTTTTCCATGGGTGGTATTAGAGTGTCACCCCCTAAGCTGTAAGTCAGGAGGCACTGAGGAAGCCAGGTTAGTCCTGCTTTGGTGGTTAACTTGCTGTATGACCTCGGGCAGGTTTATCAACCCTTCTGAGGATCAGGTTCTGGTCCTCACCAGTTCACAAGGGTGGTGGATTGGATGCTGCCCAGGAACGGCCAGGCCACAGATGACTGCCTGAAATCCCAACATTTACCACTAGGTGACAGAAGAGGTCTTTCCTTGGCCACGGAGACCTCTCAGGCAGCAGGCTTGAGCTTGTCTCTAAGGTCACCTTCACCCTACCAGATAGTGGAAAGCAGTGGCAAAGCACTTCTGCAGAGCCCCTGTCTGCTGCAGCTTGGCTGGCCCTACAGAGCTCTGGGAGACCTACCCCAGGGAGTGGTCTCTGGTATAGGAGACTGGATCAGGGAAGACACATAAAGCTGCACAGGAGTCAGTGGTATTTCTTTACAATAGCAGTTTTTGTTTCATTTGCTTGTTTGTAAAACTATTTGTAAAAGGAGAAGTCACTGTCTGGCAGATCAGCATTGTGCTAGCGTCCCCCGGGTCTCCCTGTGCAGAATGACGTACTATATTAGCTCTCCTGCCACCAGTCTCCTGGCTCCCCCAGCCTCTGCTAGGACAGCTCAGAGCAGCTTCCTGTCCTGTCATGCCCACAGAGGCCTGTGTGGGGCGGGGAAGGGCGGGGAATCAGCCCTGACAGGCAGCCTCTCAGCCTGACACAGGTGGTAGGGTCACAGGGTCAAAGATCCTGCCAGCCAGATGCAGCATGTGGCCACCTGGGAGCAGGCAGAGACCCAGAGGCTTGTGCACACGTGTCAGATTGCAGTCTGAAAGGGAAAGGCAACAAGCAGCCCAGGAGCTGAGGGACAGGCCAGGACAAGACATCCTCAGGGCAAGGCAGCCTGCTCTGCAGGGCAGGCCTGCCACCCAACCCCCACCTCAGCCTTCAGCACAGGAGGGGAGTGTGAAAAGGGGAACCCCACTCAGGCTGGGGACTGAGAGGAGGTGGCTTGGCCGAAGGCTGCGAGCCTATGTGGCACAGGTCCGGACCAGCTCTCCAGCCTCCAGGGCCAGGCTGGAAGGCTCTGCTGTTGTAGGACTTCCTCCAAGATCTGGGATTAAGTCTGTAGGGGCAGTGGCGGCAAGCCCCACACACGTGGGCAGGCTGTTGCTGTGAAAACAGCAGAATGGGAAATCTGCAAACACACACACACACACACACAAACACAAACACATGGAGTGCAACTCACATACACAAACACAAGCACACAGATATGCCAACACAATACACACATGTACATGTGCACATGCACAGCAACATATGGACACAGCGCACACACTCACACACATGCAAACATGTACACAACACCCACACACAAACTCACCACACACATATACATGCATAACACATATACATGTGTTTGCACGCACACACATGCCTACAACGGTCACAGGCAAGCTGTAGGCTCTACTTCCTGCCTCTCATTGCACTGGCTTCCCTCTGTGTCTACTTTGTACTGACATAGTCACACCTGGAGGTTTCCTATCTCTTTCTTTGCCTTGAGGAGAAGCCTTTCTCGTGTGCTGCTGAGCAGAGCTTTCATACCAGGTGCTTTGAGAGAGAACTAACATTCTTTGTATTGCTCGGAGAAGCTGATTACCTTCTGATGCTGGGGCTGGCAAGAGAGAGGGTGGGGCTGAGTACTCAAGGGCACCCCAAGGTCCCCAGGAAGGAGGGGCAGTGAGAAGCAGGGATGGCTCACCATTCTGAGGAGCTGTCAGGAGCCAGTGAGCACTTTGCCTTTACCCCACCAGGAGCCAGAAATCGATTTAAAAAAAAGGTGGCTCAAAAGCACAGGTTTCCAAAGCTAGTTCCTCTTCAGACAGAGCCCTGTAGGCATTTAAGGGTGGTCTGTAGATTGCACAGGCTGGGAGACCAATCAGATCCGGAAGACCCCACTGGGATGTGGAACTCCCCCAGTACCACCCGCAGGCAGGTCTGCAGGAGTGTGGAGGCCCCGTGCAGGCCTGGCAATGGCTTTCTGGTGGTGCTGGAAGAGAGTGCAGTTTTTGGAGGCTGATTTCTTCTGATGCTGATAACGGCAGATGTTTGGGGTGCACTGTGCAGGTCTGTGCTGAGTGCCAACGCCTGGGCTCACTCTTAGGGATCTATGGGAGACTCCTGCTCTTCTGTCATTTTCTTTTATATGAAAATTCAAGTTAAATGACCAGTCTGAGGACACTTGGCCGCTGAGGGGAGTGGCTGGGCTGTGATTTCCAGCTGTCTCCTCTTGAGTCCAGCCCTCTCTCTCTGACTGCCAGTTCCCGAGGCCGCAGTAACACGTTCCTGGGATGGGCAGCCCTTGCCCTGCAGGCTGCATTTGTGCCCTGGGCAGCTGGAACACGTGAGCATACACTTGGCAGCTTCAAACAACAGAAATTTATTTGGAGGTCAGAAGTCTGAAATCAAGGTGTGGGCAGGGCTATGTTCCTGCTGAGGGTTCTATGGGAGGACCCTTCCTGCCTCTTCCAGCTCCTGCTTCCAGCATCCTTGGCTTGTGGCAGCATCACTCCTGTCTCAGCCTACATGGCCATGTTCAAATGGCCTCCTTCTTTTTGGGCATGTGTCTCTTTTCTTACTATACGGACACCAGTTATCGGATTCAGGGCCCCTTTGATAGTTCAGGATGATCTCATCTCCACTCTTACCTTAATTACATCTGTGAAGACCATTTTACCAAATAAGGTCACATTGGCAGGTTCTCGGGTTTGGAACTTAGATATGTCTTTTGGGGAGGTCACTCTCCCACCCACGACTAGGACTGACCCCCCTGAGCTGCATGCACAATCCTCACCTGCGGGGACACCTTCACATATGCCATTGTGCTTGTTCCTTGAAGGAAGCCTCAGAGGTTGGCAGGACAGACCCCAGCCCATTTTAAAAATGAAGAAACTGAGGCCCAGAAGTGTAGAGACAGAAGGAGGAGGGCTGGAGTGGGGGTCACTGGCCAGGTAAACTGGGGTTGAAATCACCACCTGTGAGGTTTAGGGAAAGGTTCTTAAGGTCCCTTTGCGAGAAAATTCTGTGAGTCCTTGAGTTTGTGATAAATAGAAGTGAGCAGCTTGGGAGGCATTTGATGACTCCTGCAAGACCAGCTGCCCCCTGTGCTTCATCACGGCGATGGTGCCTCTGCTTAAGTTGGGTTTGAACACATCCACTTGAGTAAGTGGTAGGGGGGGTTCTCCTGGTTGTATTCTAACTCTTGGAGGCCTGTGTTTTTGTTCTAGATGTTTCTATGGCAATTCACGTTTGTCCACCTACGGATGACCCCACGTCTGGAGTCTGTCAATGATTTACCTATTAACAGACTCATGGGGCAGCCACTGACCCGATTTGGCATGACCACCTGAGCCATCCCAAATGCTCTTGTCCGGAACTGGGAGACACTGTGGGCGCCGCTCAGGGAACAGGATGTGCTGTCACGGGGTCAGGCCTCTGCCTTGCCAGGAGGACAGCCCTAGATCTCAAACCTTCCTCAGAGTACCTGGCCCCCAGGCCCCTGCACAAAGGAAGCTTTGGCCAGGCTTTGAGTACCAGGGAACCTGGGAGGCTGAAGGATGACTAGAAGCCAAGGGGGTCAGGGCAGGCTAAGAGGGCTCTGCATACCCACTGGCTCTGGGCTAAGGCACACCTGCCAGCTTCCTGAAATGCCCCACCCTCAGCCTCTGTTCACAGACCCTCAGCCCTGTGGGTGTCATCTTGGGGGGACTTGGTGCCAGGACCCTCCCCACTGTGGGATCCTCCCACTGCACCCTGGGCCCTGAGGCTTGGCTGCCCAGTTTTAACCTTGAAGCTTATTGTCACCCACCATAGCAGCCCTCCCAGGACCGTGGGAGGCCTGGAGGTTGAGCAGGGAGGGCCTGGAAACTTGAGGGTGACAGCCAGGGGGACCTCCAGAAGCTTGGTCCAAGCTGGAATCCTAGGCTTGGCATGCCTGGGCCAGGGTGGGCAAAACTCTGCTGTGGAGTCCACCTGGGCTCCAGGGGTAGCGCCCGGGGCTTGTGTCCGTGGGCTCTGCCTAAGGGGGCTGTGTGTGCAGATGGAAGGTTCTAGGCCAGGCAGAGAGCGTGGCAGTTCCACAGCAAGGCAGGGGCAGGGAGTCCCCACAGAATGTCTGCCTGAGGAGGAGGCAGAGGCACATCTAGCTGGGTCAAGGGCCCAAGAGTTTCTCGGTGGGAGTCACAGTGGACTGACCAGAGAAGGGGAGTGGGCAGAGTCCGAGGTTATCCTGTGTCTGGGTCAGTGAGCCTGTGAGCGATGGCTGTGTAGCCTGAGCTTGGGTGAACAAGGTGCCGTGTGGCTTGGCGGCTTCTGTTGCCTCGGTTCCCTTCCCCACCCTCACGGCGTGGGCATGTGCTTCTGAGTGTGAGTTGCTTTATCCCAGAGCCACCGTCTCAACCCTGAATGTGCCTGTGGACCTCAGACTTCCCTAAAGTGCAGATTCTGACCCAGCAGTTAGGGACTGTGACCACCTTTCTATCTGGCTCCCAGGGACACAACCTGGAGTGGATGATACTTCAGCATCTAGGAGGGCCTCCAGCCTCTGAGTTAAGTCTGCCAGACTGGGCTGGCCTTTATGAAGTAGCACTTTCATCAGCCCTTTGCCGCTCCAGCGCCCAGTTGCCTGTCTTCTCAGATCATGATCCGGGGATGAGAATAACAGGGTGTCTCCTGCAGGGGGTGCCCAGGCATCCCAGGACAGCCCTGGGGGCTCACATGCACCCTGTCTGCAGGCACACCCCCACCTTGATGACCCTCTGGTGGGAGAGAGGGAGCTGGAGACTGGGGGTCCCGGGCTGGCCAGGCTTCTGTCTCAGTTCCTCAAATACCTCCATCCCCTGTCCTCCACGCCTGAGCCAGAAGGGCCTTCCTCTACTGGCCCTACCTACAGACACCAGTTACCATTTGGAGAGGACAAGGAATCTTCTAGGGCACATCTGGCTGCAGAGGAAGGCATTGTGGGGACTTAGCTGCCTCTTGGGCTCCTTCTGAGCGGCCTAGTTTGTTAGGCCTCTGCACTTGGGAGGGCTGAATGACCTCAGTCCTGGGCTTGGAGAGAAATCCCCTTGGCCTCTCCCAGTGGGGGTGGCAGTTGAGGACTGAATGCAGGGAGGGACTTGCCCCAGCTCCCCGACCCCCACCTCCACCCCCACCCCCAGATCTGCCAGGAAGGAAATCCCCAGCTCAGAAAAGGCGGCAGCTTCACCCAGCAACTCCTCTGCCCACCGCCTCCCCTGGGAATCCCAAGAGGGAAGTGGACAGGAGGAGCAGTTTCTTGTGGCCCTTGGGACCTAGGAGGACAGCAGCCACATAGCAGCCCCCACACTTCCTGCCTGAGCAGCCCCACCCACTCTGACTTCCCCTCCTCCCCCAGCCTTTCCAGGAACGGGCTCCACAGCTGAGCTTCGGGTATTTGGTGGAGGATGGAGGCCGGGAAGCAGGGCCCCTCATCTGTGCACTCTGCCACCCAGGGAACAACGGGCTGTTAGTAGCTGGGTCAGTCTGTGCTGTTGGCCCCTGTGGGAGGGAGGGAAGGCGGGGGCTGGGGCACCTGAGTAAAGACACAGGTAGGAGCAAGAGAGTGAGGGTCCCTGCCTTTGGGGCCAGAGGGTCTGTGTGAAGTCCTGGCTTGGAGCTTTGGTCTTCTTGCCTCAGTTTTCACATCTGTCAGATGGGACTCTGATGCTGATCCTGTGGAGACTCCTTCACCCTGGCCCTCCCTGCCCAGTCTTCATCCAGCAGCTAGAGTGGTTCCTCACCAGCTAAGAAGGGTCCCTGGCAATCCCTGTTGACATGTGGGTACCCACATTATTCTGTGAGGTGACACTTGCTCTCCAAACTCCTCCTCCATAGCCTCACTGTCAGAACTCGAACCCAAGAGAGGTGCTTAGATCTGGGAACAGATCTGAGGGCCTGAGAGCTCCTGGAACACGGCAAATGCTGTGAAAGTATTTGGAACCATCACGTCCTGCTAAACATGAGTGGGCCCAGCTTCTTCCTATGGCCCCTTCTGAGTCCAAGGAGAAAGTAAGCCAGCCCTCAGGCTTACAAGGTCCTCATCTCCTCCCTGTCCTCAGCTCTGATTGTTCGCACTGTGCCCAGCCACCCTGCCCCTGTCGGGTCCCTGTCCCAGGACATATGCATGTGCGGGTCCCTTTGGCTAAAGTGCTCTTGTGTATAGTTCCCTATTGCCTGGCTCGAGCCACCTTGCAGGAGGGTCATTCCTGAGGCAGCACCCTTCCTAGGGGCCTTCTTAGTACCCCCTTGCTCTGAGGATCTTGTGTCCAGGTGCTGCTGCCTGTCAGGCCCCTCCCAGTAGGACATAAGTCCCATGAGGGCAGCAGGTGGCTCTGTCCCACTCACTGCTGTCCCCTTCAGGGTCTTGGACAGAGCCTGGTACTGAGTAGGTGCTCCATAAATATTGTGGAGTGAAAGGTTGGATAGATGAATGGATGTGGTACTAATTAGAGGTAGTGGGATGGTCAGAACATGAAACTGCTGGCTGAGACTGATGATCACCTGATGAAGGGTCTTGCTGGTTTCCCATTATGGTCCCTACCTGCATATTTTAACCCCAGGGACCCACGGTGATCCTCCCACTTGCAGCTGTGTCTACAATGCCCTTGGTCACACATGGTCTGACCTTCCCAACGAACTACAACTGTTGTTCTCAAAGCGGATCCCTGCACCACCAGCAGCAATTTCTGAATCTGGGTGGTAGGTGAACCTCCCTACTCCGAAACCTCAGGGTGAGGCTAGTCGTAACAAACCCTCAGATGACTCTATCCACTGGTCTCAGAACTCTGCCTGAGAAATGGGTGTTACTAGTCCATTTCACAGAAGAGGAAAATGAGGAGAGAAGAGACAGCAGCTGGTCCCCACAGGGATGGTTCTCCAAGTGCTCAGAGATGCTGGTACCAGACCCTCCTCATCACTTCCCGCTTGCTGCCCAGGTAAAGCCTCCAGCAGGTGGTTCCTGGAACAGACAAGCCTCACCCTATCTCAGAGGGTGGGGTGGGGAGGGTGGTCTGTGAATCACATCTCTCCAAGTAGGTGACCTTGAGCTAGTCCAAGGTCACTATTAGCAGGAAGGCTGACGCTGAGACCTACCCAGGAAAGAAGTCATTCTGGAGTGAACTGACACTTGACCTGTGCTTAAAAAGGGGGAGGGTGACGACACTTAAATTGAGTTAGAATGTGATAAATCAAAAGCATTTAATTAGTTTAATTAATTTCACCATTTTGAAATTCAATAAAATGTTCTGTAATGTGTTATCTTGGTGTTAACCAACCTTGGCAGTTAGCACACAACTTCCAGCAAATCCTGCCCTCTCCTGTAGTGTTGGGGTCAGTGGGCCTGGGTGGAGGGGCTGGGATGGGGCCGGCCTGTTGGGGAGGAAGCAGTGCGGCAGGCGGTTGAGGAGCCTCTGGACCAGTATCGGGAAGAACCTCTTTCTGTCAAAGCCACTGAAATGAGTTCCAGCCTGCCCGGGTAAGTATGCTGCTTTGGGCAGAGTTGGGACCCTGCCTGTTGCACCTGCTTAGCAGGGGCGTCCTGCTCTAGGGCCAGAGCCCTCAGGGGTCGAAGACCCCCAAAGTATTGCAATTTCTTCATGAGGCTGGTCACAAGGTTCCACGGCGCCCAGGTCAGTGCAGATGAAGGCAGAGCTGGGATTCAGAAGGAACGGGCTCAGGTGTGGCGACCAAGAAGGTGGCCACCCCAAGGCCTGAGCTGTATGTCTTCAAAAATCGCTCCTGTGTGGTGCAGGTAGGCTGCAGGGCCGGCGAAGGCACAGAGCCCACAGTGGGGAACAAGCTTACGGTGATCCAGTGCTTTGGCGCTAGAACCAACGACCCGACAACTCCGAGAAGCTGGACAGCCCTTCACACCGAGCACCACGGGAACCAGGCAGTGCGAGGGTCAAAGGAAGGCTGGTGGTAGGGGGCGGGGACCCATTGGAAACGCACATTTCCTCATCGCCCGCAGACTGGCTTTTTCTCTGGCTCGGGCAGTCGGGAGAGGTCTCAGAAGGGCGGGGGCGGGCGGGGGTGGGGGCGCCTCCCCCCCTCCCCCCACCGCTTCCCGTATCCCCTCCGCCAGCCCGCAGCTGCGCGGGCCGCGGGCGTCAGCCACGCTCCGTTTACGCAGGTCTCTCGGCCGCGCCCGGAATAGTGGGTGAGGGGCGCGCCCCGCAGCGAGGGCAGGGGGCAGGTGGCACCGGCGCGGCCGAACCCAGCCGGGTCTAGGGATAGAAGGCGCGTCCCCCTCTCTAGTGCTCCCTGCCCCCAGCGTCCTCTCTCCCTGGCAAATTTCCCGCAGCCTGTCACCGCTCCTGGAGCCGCCCCCCCCCCCCCCCCCCCCCCCCCCCCGCCTCGCTTGTAGAGAGCCACCTCCTCCTAATCAGCCCGGGTCACCCACTGTTGTAGGGTCACGACCCCGCCCGGAGGAAGGGCCCCACCCACCGCACCCGTATCTCATTGAATGTCACTGTGATACCGACATGATAACCCTGGTTCCAGGATGGGTGACCCTGAAAACAGCTGCGCTGGCACACAGGTTGTCTATTCTCTCTGGGCTTCTGTCTCTCTTCTGACCAAAGGAACTTCAGTGCCCAGTCGTGGGGTTGTTGGGGGACCAGAAAGAACAGTGCAGGTCAGTGGTGATCAAGTAGAATGAGGGTATTCTGAGGCCAAGAAAGGAGGGGTTCAGACTGCTGGGGGAGTGCTGGTACAGGTGGTAGGAAGTTCTGGGGCCAGGCATGGTTCACAGGGCTCACCTGTGCCCTCACCTGCCACAGGGTCAAAGCTGGCATAACTTTCATTGCCCTTCCTGCACTGTTTCTTGTCCTAGGATCCCCATGTCCCAAGGACACAGTGTAGATACATGTGATCTAGGACCTGGGGAGACAGCACTGTAGGCTGACACCATTCCTGCAAGTTCTGTAAACTCAGTCCCTTATTTGTGCCTTGTTCTCAGCCTCCTGTCAGCCTGGCCCAGATGGGGTCTTCAGTCCTGTAGACACAGTCACAACGCTGTATGTTGAAAACCAACATGGGGAGGGCTGTTTGCAGGAAAAGTGAAGTCATCTGATAGGGCCACCTGAACCTCAGGTTGTCAAGATCCATGTTGATTGTTGCTCAACAAAGTTGTCACAGATCTGCTTTTGGTTCAACAAAGCAGGGGCTGAAGAAGACTCACAGGTCACTGACATATGCAATGTTTATTAGTAGGAGCAAGTGGTGCCACACCTTTATGTCCCTGAGGTGCCATCCACGAGGTCTGGGGTGCTGTGTGTGTATATACGTGCATGTGTGTGTATGCATGCATTTGTGTCAGTGCCTGCATGCATGTGTGTATTATCTCTGTGCACACATACATGGTGACCACACATGGTTATGCATGTGTGCATGCATTATATGCATCTCTACATGTGTGCATATATGCTTTGCACATATGTGTGAATGTGTAGATGTGTGTGCATGCATTCCTTGGGTCAAAGTGCTTTTGTTCTATGACAGTGACCCAGACCTCCCTTCGAGCTCTGTGCCAGAGGCTGCAGCTGATTTTCACATGGAGTGTCCCCAGCCTGTGAGTCCCCTTTGAAGCCAAGCTGTTTCTGAGTGTGCTGTGAGTCCATGTACAGAAGGCACCACGTGCTCAGTACACATAGGGCTTGGGCAGCTGGAGAATGTGTGTGTTGGTCACTTGACACAGCTTACACTATGAATAATGTGGTCTGCCTCAGGGAGTCTAGTGAGTTCATTCACTTAGTCACGTAATCATCCATTCGCCAGTGATTTATTGAGCACTTACTGCATGGAGAGAGGGCTTGGATGTGGGGAGGCAGGTTCTTGTCCTTGGAAAACACTCTACTGGAGCAGGGAAGGAGGTGGGGGAGGAGAGGAGAGGACAGAGGGCATAAATGGATAGATATAGCTAAGATGTGGAAATTGACACTTTTTTTTTAAATTAAGTGAGAGGTGGGGAAGAAGAGACAGACTCCTGCATGCTTGTTGACTGGGATCCACTTGGCAAGCCTCCTACCAGATGATGCTTTGCCCATCTGGGTTGCTGCTCCATTGCTCGGCAACTGAGCTATTCAAATACCTGAGGTGAGGCCATGGAGACATCCTCAGTGCCGAGGGGCCAACTTTGCTCAAACCATTCGAGCCATGGCTGCAGGAGAGGAAAAGAGAGAGAGAGAGAGAGAGAGAGAGAGAGAGAGAGGAAGGGGGAGGGATGGAGAAGCAGATGGTCATTTCTCCTGTGTTTCTTTCTTTCTTTTTTTTTTGTATTTTTCTGAAGCTGGAAATGGGGAGAGATAGACAGACTCCCGCATGCGCCCGACTGGGATCCACCCGGCACGCCCACCAGGGGGCGACGCTCTGCCCACCAGGGGACTATGCTCTGCCCCTCCGGGGGGTCGCTCTGCCACGACCAGAGCCACTCTAGCGCCTGGGGCAGAGGCCAAGGAGCCATCCCCAGCGCCCGGGCCATCTTTTGCTCCAATGGAGCCTTGGCTGCGGGAGGGGAAGAGAGAGACAGAGAGGAAGGGGGGGGGTGGAGAAGCAGATGGGCGCTTCTCCTATGTACCCTGGCTGGGAATCAAACCCGGGTCCCCCGCACACCAGGCCGACGCTCTACCGCTGAGCCAACCGGCTAGGGCTGGAAATCGACACCTTAACCAAACCTGGGATGGAAGTGGACAAGGGGCCTCCCTGGCCCCCATTCCTGCATCAGTCAGAGTAGCCTGGCTTGTGCTGCTTAACAGAAATACCCTAAATCTCAGCAGCTTTATACAGCCTCATATGCTTGGGCTTGTCTCTGCTCCACATGGTCTCTCTTTCTCCAGCAGCCAACCTGGGTATGTTCTTATGGTCTAGGTAAGGTCCGAGAGAGGGATTGAAGTGCTCAAGGTCTCCTGTGGTCTAGGCTTGGAGCTGGCCACTATCACTTTGGCTGTCTTCTATTGGCCAAAGCAGGTTGCAAGGACAGCACAGATCAAGAGGAAGGGGGCTAGACTGTACCTTCTAAGAGAGGAACTGCAATATGACACTGCAGAGTTCATGGATACAGGAAGGCCTGGGACACCAAGGCCACAGTTGACCACCACAGGGCTTTTCCTCTCTCCTCCATGCAGAGGAGTGGGCCTTTGTCCCTTCCCCCTCTTTTGTTTGTGCCACTGAGTTTGTAGCCTAGCATGTAAGACATTTCTCCCTGCCTCGGGGGCACTGCAGCTATGACTCAATTTGGAGAAGTCTTTTGTCTGGGACTTTCCAGGCACTTACTCCCTCCTCCTGGCCCTGTGCTGATTATAATAACAGGAGAGTTTTGTGTTTGGGAAGCACAGGATGGATTTTTCCTTTAAGTCACCTGTGGGCCTTGAGTGAAGCTGGGTGGAGGGGCCTGCTGCTGCCTGGGCCCCTGGCAAGGCTTGGCTTTGAAATCTCTGGCCTGGTGGAAGTCACCTCTGTTCTTCTCTGTTTATTTGTCATTGTTGGCCAAAGATGTGCAGGTGTTCTCTCCACAGTGATCTGTCTGTGCTCACATCTAAGGACAGCGAGGCATGTGGGAGAGAGGACAGAGCTGAGCTCATGGACAGAAGTGGGGAGCATTGTCCCGGATGGCTCACGAGCCCCACCCAGTTGGACCTTACCCAGCCTAAGCTTCCTCCTCACCCCCAACCCCTCACCAAGAGGCCTTTAGTACCTCTGGGGATCCTTACAGCAGGCTCCAGGGGCAGCTACCATAGTGGGTTCTTGAGCCAAGACCTCCCCTTCTGGGCCCTGCTCTGGCTCAGAGCTGAGTACCTGGGGGAGGAGAGGGACACTGGCCCTCCTGGCCTTGCCCTCTGGGGAGAGGTGGTCAGCATACTGCTGGCTGGAGGGCATCTGACACCCCACACCCACTAGCCGGACACCCAGACTTGTCCACTGTGTGAGCCCCTCCGTGCACAGATGATAGGCAGCCCCTTGGTGCCCAGATGTGGGGGCCTGAGGCGCTCAGAACTGGCTGCCAGGATGGGGGAAGCACCCCTGAGTTCTTGCTCGCTTCTTTTCTCTGAAGTGGGTCATAGATCCTGGTGCTGACACTGGTGGGTGTTAGGTGGGCTGGCAGGTGCTTCTAAGGCCTTGCCGGTGACTGCTCTGGTGCCAGGTGAGGGCAGCAGCCCCAGGGCCCCAGGATGGTTCAGCACATGCACACATGGCTTCACGGCCATCAGTGGCATTCAGGGATCCAAGCCTGAGCTCATGGAGGGCACAGGCATAACCCTGGCACACTTGTAGTTCCTCAGGGGTCCTTGGTGCCCAGTGCTTGCTAAGCGGAGGTGACACTGGGGATAACCATGGCCTTGCCCATCCTCCTGGCCCTGTGTGTGTGTGTGTGAGGGTTTGCTGCATGATTCGTGCCAAACACAGACAAGCAAAACCTTTTAAATGAATTCCTGTGCACCCCCGGCGGGACCTGGCTGATGGCTCAGTCTCCTGCTGGAGTTGCACCTGTTCTAAATTATGATCAGGCTAAATTAGATGGAAAAACATGTAAATGCAGTTGTGGCTTTCTGGCACATTAGTATGCAAATGGGTGGAGGTGAGGACCCCTTGGAAAGGAGGAGCGCCATGCCTTTTGACTAATTACTGAGGTAGTCATATTAAGACAGTAGGCTCGCCATGAGTGCGTTTTTTAAAGAGGGAATTATTTCAGCTACATTTTCTAGTTTCTGAGGTTGCTAAAAAATCCAAGAAAAGATACTCTCCTGCTGTTTTTACCCCCCACACTGAATGGGTAAAGCTGGAAAGCTGTTTCCTACAGCCAGTCTGGAGGTGTTCCTTGGTTGGCCTTGGTTGATCACAGAACTTAGAATCCCAGTGTGTTATAAACCTGGGGCAGGGGATATTTCTGGCTGAATCTGTGGTCATCATGTTTGGGAAGAACTGTTGGGTTCCACTGGTTGGCATGTGGTGCCATGCTAGGTGAGGCTTTAAAAACACAGATTGTACCCAAACGGTGCATTGGGTGGTAGCCATCCTTGGGAGAATACAGAGGCAGGGGCACACCAGTGAGGTATGGTAATATGAGACCAGGTACTCAGCTGGAACAGGGCCATGTGCAGTTGGCATCCAGTTTCTCGCCTGCCTACTATGACCTAGAGCAGGGGTCCCCAAACTACGGCCCGCGGGCCGCATGCGGCCCCCTGAGGCCATTTATCCGGCCCCCACCACAGTTCCGATAGAGGCACCTCTTTCATTGGTGGTCGGTGAGAGGAGCATAGTTCCTATTGAAATACTGGTCAGTTTGTTGATTTAAATTTACTTGTTCTTTATTTTAAATATTGTATTTGTTCTCATTTTGTTTTTTTACTTTAAAATAAGATATGTGCAGTGTGCATAGGGATTTGTTCATAGTTTTTTTTATAGTCTGGCCCTCCAACGGTCTGAGGGACAGTGAACTGGCCCCCTGTGTAAAAAGTTTGGGGACCCCTGACCTAGAGTCATCACAGTCAAGGCGACAGACATGTCTGGAATGCCCAGTGGGCACTTGTCATTTGGGACAGGCAAAGGAACCATTCCACGCTACCCTGTCCTCTGTCACCCCATCCTTCCTTTGGACATTCAGGGCACTCCATTCTCATCTCTTATGTGGCCCTTTTGTCGCCTTTCCTCAAAGTTTTTAGTGTTTTTCTTAACTCCCCCATCTGATGGAAGAACTTGTTTCATACCTTTTTGTGTTTTTTCCCTCTCTTCTCCTGCCCTCAAGGTCACTGCACACAGTAGTGTTGGAGAGATGAACTCACCCTTGTACAGTCCAGGTTGGTCTCCCAGGTCTGCTGCTCTCTCTCAATATCTGAGAGTGACAGAACAGCATCCCTGGTGCCTACCTGTCAGGGGACACAGAGGGAGAGGAAGCTCCATTGACCTGTGGGTAGTTAGTCTCCCTGTCAGGTAAAACTATATGTTTGTCCTCTGATCTCAGAACTCAGCTAAGTTCACACTCATTTCAGACAAGCCAACAAGCAGCTTTTCCCTGAGTCCCTGAGGGTGGGCTGAAGGGGCCACCAGAGCAGGTGCCTTTGGGAAGATATAGCCATCAGGTAGTGGCCTTCTGGTGGCTTGACTTGCACCTGCTGCACTCAGGACTGGGAAATCTGGCGATGCTAACCATCTCTCTAGTGGAGGGTGGGACTGAATCCAAGGTGTTTTTCCCCTGGGATGGAATTTGGAAGTGGGGAAAAAATCATGTGCAAATTAGTGTAGCTAATTAACAAGTATACACGGAACAATTTTCATCATTTCCTCTATCATCCTGTACCAGGTAAGTAGAGATTAAAACAACAGTACACAACATAGACCTTGCTGAGAAATGCCTTCTGTCTTTAAATGCTTGACATATTTAAGTTGTCTTCCAAGGTTACTGCCATGGTCAGGAAGACCCACTGAATCATCTGTACAGCTGAAACAGACAAGCTGGGAAACCTGGGACCCTGGAGGAGATTGGACCCAAGGACCCAATACTTCTCATATCCTTGAGGGGAGATGAGAAGCCACCACTTCAAAGCTGTTGGCAGCATCTTCTGCACAGACAGATTTGAATTTGTATTTGGGGAAGATTGTCCACTTGGAAGGGGTCCCTTGTGGTTCTGCATATTTGTAGCCAGGCACTATGTTTTATTCTTGGAAGACCTGGAAGCTCTCAGCAGCATATATTGCAGGTTGTTTTAGAGCAGGGGTCGGGAACCTTTTTGGCTGAGAGAGCCATGAACGCCACATATTTTAAAATGTAATTCTGTGAGAGCCATACAATGACCCATGTACATTACACATTATCCAATAAAAATTTGGTGTTGTCCCGGAGGACAGCTGTGATTGGCTCCAGCCACCTGCAACCATGAACATGAGCGGTAGGAAATGAATAGATTGTAATACATGAGAATGTTTTATATTTTTAACATTATTATTTTTTATTAAAGATTTGTCTGCAAGCCAGATGCAGCCATCAAAAGAGCCACATCTGGATCTTGAACCATAGGTTCCTGACCCCCGTTTTAGAGGATCTGTGTCTCTTCAGGTTGTTTTCTTTATATAAAGTGTTTCTTTTCCATTTCTCAGTTCCTGCGAAACATGCTGGTCCTTCCCAAGCATTAGGCATTGAGAGGGACACAGCAGAATCTAGAAGAAAAGATGAGGGACGGTATTATGTCCTGAAGGTGCGCTGCGTCAAGCACTGACCTGAGAGCACAGATGCATGCAACTCTGATAACGTGCCACACGGTATCCCCTCAGGTTAAATAAACTTGACCAAGAACTTCCAGCTTCTAGAGAAGGTGTTGTTTCACTAAACTTGCTGCTGATCATGAACCTTGGACAAAATAGAAACAATAATTATTTGAAGGCATTGGAAAGTGACATAAAGCAGGAGGAACAATTCTAGAGGTACATGAACTTTGAAAGGAGGGAGCCTCCCTTTGCCTGCTTTTCTCCATCAGGGCCCTGTCTAGACCCCATAGGGAGGTGGAACTCAAGCAGAAGGCAGCAGCCTTGTTAGGTCAAGAGGTCAGAGGCTAGAGTTTAGGATTGCTATATGTCTGGAAATTTAGGAAGAATCCTCAGAAGAGCCACATAGGGAGATGCCCCTAAATGTGGCATAAACTCCCCTCACATCCTTTTGAACTGATCTCCAAAGTGTGCATTTGCAAAGCAAAACACCAGAAATACCAGAAAAAAGTAATAACTGGATAGTGGAAAGAGCTGGACAGAGAATTCAGCATCTGGCCAGTGCTGGGAAGACCAAGTTTGGAGTTCATATCTCACCAGATTAGAGGAAGTCAGTAAGCACATTGGGCTTTCCATTAAAAGCCCTAAAATGGAGTGAAATCTGCTATGTGCTGAAATAAAATGACTATTAATTATACAGTCGGAAGACAGAGTGCTGTTTTCAAACTGCCAAGGGAAAAAAATGTTATACTAAAACTACATTCCCAGCTAAACTATCATTCAAGAAAGATAGCAATGGAGGAAACACTTTGTCACCTATAAAATGTCTGTCTGCTGCACTATACATCTGAAACTAATACAAAATAGTGTTTGTTTATTATTTATTTATTTGTTTAGTGAGTAAATGAGAGAGATAGAGAAAGACAGAGAGAAAGAGACAGACAGGAAGGGAGAGAGATGAGAAGCATCAACTCATCGTTGCGTCACTAGTTTTTCATTGATTGCTTCTCATATGTGCCTTGACCAAGGGAGCTCCAGCCGAGCCAGTGAGCCCTTATTCAAGCTAGCTACTTTAGTCTCAAGCCAGCCACTTTGGGCTCAAGCCAGCAACCATGGGATCATGTTGCTCAAGCTGGTGACTCTGGGCTCAAGCCAGATAGCCCTGCATTCAAGCTGGAGACCTTGGGGTTTTGAACCTGGGTCCTCAGAGTCCTAGGTCAACTCTCTATCTACTCTGCCACCATTGGTCAGGCACAAAATAGTGTTGAATGCAAACTGTAATAAAGAGGAAGTGATTCTCCATTAAAAAAAGAAAATAAACCTTATACATGAATAGAAAAAAAATAAAGTGAGCTCATAAGCAACCTTAAAAAAAAAAAAAAAAGAATGAAAGCACCATGAAGACATTGCTGATACACAAAAACCAAGAGTTTATTAACGACAGACCTTTACTGAAGGGCTTCTGTATGATGGTTTTAAAAAAGATCTTTTTTTTTTAAGGTTCAGTTCTTTTAATTTTTTTAATTTTTATTTTTCTGAAGTCGGAAACGGGGAGGCAGTCAGACAGACTCCTGCATGCGCCCGACCGTGATCCACCCGGCATGCCCACCAGGGGGCGATGCTCTGCCCATCTGGGGCGTTGCTCTGTTGCAACCAGAGCCATTCTAGCGCCTGAGGCAGAGGCCAAGGAGCCATCCCCAGCGCCCGGGCCAACTTTACTCCAGTGGAGCTTTGGCTGTGGGAGGGGAAGAGAGAGACAGAGAGGAGGGAGAGGGGAAGGGGTGGAGAAGCAGATGGGCGCTTCTCCTGTGTGCCCTGGCCGGGAATTGAACCCGGGACTCCTGCACACCAGGCCAACGCTCTACCACTGAGCCAACCGGCCAGGGCTTGAAAAAGATCTTAAACCTTAGTCAGAAGGGATGGAAGTGGGCCAGGTTGTTGTGTTACTCAGGAGCAGGGGAGTTTGGGGTGCATGCTAAAATTTAAAAAAGAGAACTCAAAGTAGTAGAAGGAATAAAGGGATTTTATAAAACTTTTAATCAACCCAAAACGACTTAGCAGAGGAGAACAAAGGCCTGGAATAAGAGGACAAGTAAATAAACCCGACCCGGGAAATTCACTGGTTTTCATCTTTCGTGGTCCACAATTTTACCGGACTCTGAGGGAAAGACCATGCCCTGTGGAGGAGAAAAAAATGGTTTCTCAGTCACTAACTTTTCCCAACCAATCATCCTCTGAAGGGGCAGGTTTTGGACAGGGAGTGGGGATTTAAGAGGCAGGTCTTGCCCACAGAAAGGGGCAGCAGTCATCTGGGTGCTGAGCAGCTGGGACCTGAACAGCTGGGACATGGACTTCAGGAGTCAGGGTCGTGCTCATGATGCTCTCACGGGCGTGTCTGGTGACTGCCTGGTGTAGATGGAGCTAAGGCTCCCTTGGAAGGCAGAGGTAGCTCACATCAGATTTGAAGATGCTGTGTTGGGTTTCCCTCCAAATGCCCAAGCCTTCAGGGAGGGCATGTTCAATGTCACCGGTGCGTTCCAGCTCCCACCTTCCCAGAGGGGAATTGAGGAAGGAGTCTGTGCCCTCAGGCGGTGCAAAGTGGCACAGGAGAGAAAAGAGAGGCTGACCCTGAGACTGAGAAGTGACCTACACAGGAAGACAGCAGAGTCCCAGGCCATGAAGGCCGAGGGGCTCACCACCAGAGGGGCAGTCACCCCTGGGAACCACTCTGTGGAAGGAGTGAGCCTTTCTCATGGGCTCTGAGGGCACCTGTTGGTGAGTGGGCTCGGGTTTTTGAGATGTGGACATCACAGGGAGAAGGTGCTGCAAGCTAGTGATAGGGAAACTGTCATTTGGTCTGTCCTTCTGACATGGAATTGTGTCCTCAACACCCCCATCCCACCTTCCCCCCACTGAAGGGGGTCACGTGGTTTTGTAATCTCAGCTGCAGTGCTCGGATCATGGGGTCCAGCCTGAGCATCCTAAGTAGCCAGCATCTGGTGTTGGAGCTGCAGGAAGGACATGTTGGGCTTCTCTTTGCCCTTGAAAAGTGTGCCCAGAGGCGACCTTTCTTCCTCCTCCTTGGACAGCATCACATGGACCTGGCTTGCTGCAGCTACTTGGCTGCCAGGTGGACAAAGCCCACATGTGGAGAGGGCAGAGCTGGGCACCTTGGAGAAATGGAACCAGGCTTCAACTGACCCATGCAGGCCTCCTTCCTTCCGGATTCCCCATCCTGCCTGATCCAGTGGGGTTGGCTTTTCTGTTACTTGCACCTGAACGTGTCCCACTTGGCACATAGTTGTGAAAGTAAAGCCATCAATTGTGTCACCCATGGCTGATGCAATTCAGTGTTGGCAGCCTGATCATGGCTTTTATGAGAGATCTTCATTGTGTACTCCAGTAATTGGGACCAAGAACATTACATGGAACCAGCCACGTGGCAGACCTTGGGGCCCTCTGCCATCACCCTGATGGTCCTGCTGCAGGACTCAGGTGCCCTGTGTGGAGGAGGCTCATTGTCACCACTCCACATGCCAGGAAATGGGTCCCAGAGGCTAAGGCCACTGGACCAAGGCAGAGCTGGAATTCAGTTTGGATCTTCGATTCTGCAGCTGGGAGCCAGCTGTACTTCAGAGGCTAGGGCCCTGTTGTCCTTTGTGGCCTGTTAGTCATTGATTAGCTGGTCCAGCAAACAGGTACTCAGGGCTCAGGTAACCAACGCTGTTTTCTGTGAAGAGCTGTTAAAATATTCATGCCTTGTTGCATTGTTCCCGTGCAGTGTTCTTTTACTGTGGGCCTCCGCGCCAGGGTGCTTACTCCTCCTCCGTGCTGGGATCACATTATCATCTGTGGTCCTGCAAGCTCCTGGCCTCGTGCTTTATTTATTGGTTTACTCCTTTGTGTCATCAGACTACAGCTCCGCTTCCCACCCCACTCTGACCACCACTGGGCTGGGAGCTGTGTCTCCCATTGCTATGGGTCTTGGGCAGTGTGTGTGGGGATGGTGAGGGTTCAAGTCCCAGAGGGTGTTGGGCCCAGAGCTGGTTTCTCAGCTCTTTCACGAGTCAGAACCCACTTGTAGGACCCTCCCTGGCCTATGTCCATGGAGGCTGTTGCTGTTGCTGCTGCTGCACTGGGTCCCAGGGTGGGTGCAGCTTGGCCGATATGGTCAGTGGATGACTCTGGGCTGTCGACATAAGAAAAATCTAAACTTGTAAAGAATTTTTTAGTTTGTTTGAGCTAAACTGATGACAATCGCTGGGAAGCAAGCTCTCAAATGCTCTGCAGAAAACAGTTTGCAGTTTCTTCTCTGCATTTGAGATTAAGGAGGGACAGTAAGAAAGATTACCTGGAGGTGGGAGGAAGCAAGGCGAGGATTGGATTATAAGAGAGTTAAAATTGTGGGCTCTTCTGAGGGTGGTCATGCTTTAGAAGGAGGGGTCTTAATGGGGACATTTCAGAGGTGTCTTAACTAGATACACAGAAACAGTAGACGGGGCTGGTTTAAGGCAAAGAAAAGCCTTTTACTAAAGAAGTTATCTGCCTAGGTAGGACCTGCCCAGTTAGGAAGTTACGATCAGCTCACCCCGTGTGGTGACTCTTCATAGAACCCTATTAATGTCTACAGGGCTGGGCAGGCTTCTAAGGGCAGACCAAACAGGACTGCCTCTCCTCCCAGTAACACAATGGCTGTGGACTCACTGACACCTCAGAGGGGACTGGGTTCAGTCCTGGGTAGGAGTTGAAAGGTGGAACTTCTGCCTTGGTTTGGTTTGGACTCACTGTGGACCTCCCTGGACCTTGGTGTCCTTGTCTGTGACAGAATGGACTGAGGCCAGTTCAGAGGATCAGGGGGCCTCTGACAATGTGATAGGCAGCATAGGCTGGTTTCCAGGAAAAGTACACACATGCTCTAAACACATGCTTGCACCCCTGCATGCACACATGCATACATGCTCACACACAAACACAGCACGAACACAGTGCACACACTCACACACATTCTCATGGGTTCTGGGAAGCCCATCCATGGATCCCTGGTTGAAACCTTTAGAGAGAATATATATATATTTTGTATTTTTTCGAAGCTGGAAACGGGGAGGCAGTCAGACAGACTCCTGCATGCGCCTGACCAGGATCCACCCGGCATGCCCACCAGGGGGCGATGCTCTGCCCATCCGGGTAGTCGCTCTGTTGTGACCAGAGCCACTCTAGCGCCTGAGGCAGAGGCCATGGAGCCATCCCCAGCGCCCGGGCCATTTTTGCTCCAATGGAGCCTTGGCTGCAGGAGGGGAAAAGAGAGACAGAGAGGAAGGGGAGGGGGAGGGGTGGAGAAACAGATGGGCGCTTCTCCTGTGTGCCCTGGCCGGGAATCGAACCCGGGACTTCCGCACGCCAGGCTGACACTCTACCACTGAGCCAACTGGCCAGGGCCTAGAGAAAATATTTTTTAAGCTGCAGTCACATGCTGTTACTGAGTTAGGAGATTAATTAAGTGGGTTGCCGCCAACATTCTTAAAAAAAAAAATGAATAGATTAGAGTGAGTGACAGTGTCATTGTTTCACAACCCTGTTATTTTAGCATCACACACACAAGCAGTGAGGACAGGGTCATGGTGCACAGTGCAGTTCTCCCTGAGGGTCAAGATCTGAGAGTTTGGCAAACACAGGCCTAGCCCGAGGATCGGGTTCCTCCCAGTAGGAGGCTGCTGAGGCCCTCCTGTCTCACTTAGTTCTAAGAAGTGGTTGCAGGGCAGCTCCCCTACGCGGGAGCAGGGAAACAAACACTTGGGAAAGTTACTGTACTTTTATTTCCTGATGTTTAAGGCACTGTCCTTCTTTGTTCCTTTTTCATCTTGTTTTCCTTTTTTTTCTTAAGGAGTCTACTTTTGAGGGCGGCCAGAGGTCTCTCCTGCCCTCCACCCCTTGCTCTTCCCCCCACCTCTCTCTTCTCTGCAGAAATGTTGGCCAGAGGGCCCCTTGGAGCTCGCTGGTGGCCACCTGAATTAGCACACTTGTCTCCTTGCCTGCAGGAAGCTCAGCCGCTGGGAGCGCTCAGGGCAGAACATCCTCTGGCCACAGCCAAGTCTGGGAGGGCGCTTGCCGACCTCCCTCAGCAAGCCCTCCCTCAGCAAGCCCGTGCTGTTTCTCCATTTTTGCCAAGAAATAGAGCAAAATCCAGCTCTGTTTCTTGAGCTCTTTTGGAGATACAGAATAGTAATGATCCCATATTTTCCCCTGAACTTTCTGTACTCATTCTTTTCTGGTTATGTGTCAATTTCTGCACTGAAACCACGGTGCTCTCGTTATCCAAAATCTGTACATAGTATAGAAATACAAGTTCTCCCCTCTCCACTGGTTTTTCCAAATGTTTTGTGATTTAAAACAATTTTACATTTTTCTTGTGAAATATATAGTATAGCTGACCCTTGAACAACATGGTTTGAACTCTGAGGTCCACATATACATGGTTCCCCCCCCCCCCCCAATAAATATACTGTGGGCCCAACATATCCCTGGGTTTCACACCTGTGGATTCAACTAAACTTGGATGGAAAACAGCATTTAACAATCCAAAGAGGGAGCTCTGGAATCGGAGTCACTGCCACAAGTAGGTGTTCTTCCCCTTCTCAGAACAGCTCAGCCAGTACTGGGTCTGGAAGAGGTAGCTCTGCCAGGTCACCTGTCACCTTGTCCCTCCTTCCCCAACAAAGACATTGGCACTCTTTCTTCAACAAAGGGGTCTCTCACATAACCCTCCATGCCTGCCCACCAGAAGAGGGCTGGCAGCTTCCCCTGGAATGCTGGCATACCTGTGGACTGGGGATTGTGTTCTCAACACTACCTCCCAAGAGGTTTGTGAACACTGAATCCACCAACACAGGTGGCACCCTGTATATCGTGACAGCAACGCCTGGTTACTGCCCGGAACCCGGGGCCGGGGGTGCGTGAGGCTGAGTCACACTCCTGTCAGTGCAGTGAGATGTGGGGGCTCGTAATTTGGAGCATCCTGTCATAGACCTCTTGGTAAATGGTAGAATTTTCCTTTGAGACATGGATTTCCTGATGTCATTTTGCTTACCATAAAGTTTTACTGCTAGTTGTCACCGAGGAACATGGGAGGGTGGTCATGGCAGGATCATCAATGTAGGACCAATGAGAGTCAGGATGTGCCAGGGGGAGTGGGCCACAAAAGGAGGGCTTCTGGTGGGGGAGGGGGAGGGGGGGAGGTGACCTTACCTCCATTACAGGGAGCATCATTGACCCCTACTTCCAGGCTCCATTCCATAATTGCCAGGCCTGGGCGCATGCCAGCCGTGTCTCTGTGAGCTGTTAACCACAGTCACAAGTGTTTCCTTTTACACCTTTGAGTCATTAGCCATAAATTTTCTCCCTACAGCAATTAGTTTTATGGTAATGTGAGAAGTGCTAATTTCTGTACTGTATAAACCTGACACCCAATTCAATTTTGTGCAAGTGAATGCAGACCTCGGACTGAGAACTTGTCCTTTGTTTATGGAGGATCCTGCCTCAAGCTCCTCTCTCCATTAACCGCTGGCCCACCTGGGGCACTGGGCCTGTTCACCTGCCCAGAGTGCACAGCTCTGCCTCTTGAGACTCATCTAGGCATCTGGGATGTGGGCCTGACACCCTCTGCCCTTCCCTGCAATGACCAGGGCCACATCTTGGCTCTAAGGGGGGGTCATTCAGGAACAGTGGCAATGGTAGGTGTGTGGAGAAGGATCCTGGGAGTGGACCTTCTTTTGGGAGGGCTGCAGAGTTCTGAAGAAGCCATCAACAGCTGGGTTGATGACACCCCCTCCTGCTCCCATCCCCCAATCTTAGTCGGCTCAGTCCAGTAACCAAATACCAGATACCTGCATCCCTGGAGGTCAGATTGATTCCCCCCACCCTGGACCCTACCTCTTCATTTCTTCAGCACCCTCACCTGGCTTGGGTGGAGGGCGGGAGTGTTGGAGGCCAACTAGCTCATTGTCAAACTGAATGTGATGGTCACTTGACGTGTGAGTCTCAGCAGGAGCCTGAGGCTGAAGGACTGGGGAGATTTGGGGGATGCTCTTGCTACGGAGAGGGTGAAAGGAGATCAGAAACCCGTCCAGGTGCTGAGAACCAGGTAGGCCCCATTGCAAACAGCGGTACAGTCAGGCCAGACAAGGGACACAGCAGGAGTGGGGTGGCAGCGAGGTCTGGGATCGGGTGCCTTCAGCGCTTCTTCTGTGCGGGAGAGCACACCACCCTGGATTTGTGCATCTGCATGGGGCCAGCATTCTTCCTCCAGACCTTCGATTTGGTTCTGGCTACTATTTTCAGATTGCTTTCCATCCGTGCTTAATTCCCCTGCTCACAGCTGCTGTGTGAGGGGCTGTTTCCGCCCCTCCCTGCCAGGCCTGCAGCTGTGTGAGGAGAGAACTGTCCCCGGGGCAGGTTCCGGCTTGCTCCCTAGGGTGGCCTTGTCGGGGACAGGACCCTGAGAGCTGGAAGCTGGCTGATAAAACATATTGAAATGGAGCTCTTTGTCGAGGCCTGTCAGTCCTGGGTGGGTCAGAGCCTCGGAAGGACAGCTCTGGTGCAGTCTTCTGCTGGATTCACATGAGGATGAACCTTGGTTTAACCTTCATGCATGAAGGAAAGGGGTGGATCACAGCTCAGTGACGGTGGGAAAGACTTGACTTTAAGTGGGAGCTCTGTGCCATTTCAGTTACCTCTCCCAGGAAAGGCAGAGGTTCCACTCCTTCTGAGAAGTGCGTGTCTGGGCACCAGGGTGTGGGCCATAGAGGTGGACAGAGGCCAGGCATTCTGGCTGGGCTGGGGCTGCAGTGGGTCATCAAGGAGGAGGGGGAGGGAGAGGAAATGCCCACGTGTCACACGGCTCAGGGGCAGCTCCAGGGACCTCAACCACGAGGCTTCACCCTCACCAAGGCTCACATTGTCTCTATGGGCCTGTGCTGTCTTTGTCTACCACCCACCCTGTATGATTTCCTGTTTTTCAATCCTATAATGGTCACTTATTGTAACTTCAGCAAGTAATCATAGCCTTTCATGGCTTGGTCCTTCAAGGTCCAGGTTTGACTCATGGATTATCTCTTTGTCATTTGAGTTTCAGCCTCATTAATAAATATCTTGTCCATTGAGTGTGCATTAATTTATATTTTTTTAAGTAAAGAAGTTTTTTTCCTGCTAGGCCACCCACAGACCACTGGCAAACATATAGGCTCATTATTCTGGTCAGGTGTCCATTCCTGTCCAGTCAACTGGAGGAAAAGGGTTAGGGTCAAGGAACATGGGGCCAAAGGTCAGCCCCCTGGAGGGACTTGTGGATGGGCACCTCTCAGCAGACAGGCCGAGATTGCAGGTCGATAAATATTAGCAGTCATTGTTACAACTGATCAAACCTTCCTGACAGTGGTTTTATGAGGATTTACTCACTCAGAAGAAAGCTCTTTAATCCTAGAAATAGCAAGCACCATTGGGGGTGTGCGGTGACAATAGAGCCAGGTCGCTGTACTCAGAGGTGACGCTTATTCAGGGGTATCTTCAGCTGGAAATCCCGATTCACCCAACTTGGAGTAGAGTCACATGTGTGCAAAAGTGTTCTACTTTTGTAGTTTTGAAAGAGAGGTAAATCAGTCATGTGGCCTGACCAGGTGGTGGCGCAGTGGATAGAGTGTCGGACTGGGATGCAGAAGGACCCAGGTTCGAGACCCTGAGGTCGCCAGCCTGAGCATGGGCTCAACTGGTTTGAGCAAAGCTCACCAGCTTGAACCCAAGGTCGCTGGCTCGAGCAAGGGGTTACTCGGTCTGCTGAAGGCCCGCGGTCAAGGCACATATGAGAAAGCAATCAATGAACAACTAAGACTAAGGTGTCGCAACAAAAAACTGATGATTGATGCTTCTCATCTCTCTCCATTCCTGTCTGTCTTTCCCTCTCTCTGACTCTCTCCCTGTCTCTGTAAAAAAAAAAAAAAAAAAAAAAAAAAAAATCAGTCATGTGAAAGATCAAAATTGCAGATTGTTAGATTTAGAGAAAATGTTGCCCTAATCCCTCATCTGCTCTGCTCTGATCATGGCGTGGCCTCTATTTCTGGGTGACCACACACTGACATGGTTCTCTCTCCCCATGTCTCAGAGACTCTTGCTCAAACCAGCCAGCCTTCCTAGGATCTGGCCCCGGGCAGGTGCTATTACATATCTGTTGGCCATCAATTTAATCTTCTGCTTGAAACTTCTCAAGTTCCACATCTCAGGGGTCACAAGGAAGTGGACTGGAAGCAGTTTTCAGTATTTCTCTGGCCAGCCACAAAAGCAGGAGAAGGTTGCCGTCTCAGCTTGGCAGACAGAGTGAATTCACCCTTCCTCCACCTTCCTGTTCTATTTGGTTTCTCACCAGATTGGATGATGGTCACCCACACTGGGGAAGTCAGTCTTGACTCCATCCACTGATTCAGATGCTAACTTCTGTAAACACCCTTATAGATACATCCAGAAAAAAAAATTTATTAGGGCTCTGGGCAACCCATAGCCCATCAAGGTGACATGTAAAATTCATCCTCATATCACTATGTAAGCTTCCACTGAACCTCCCAGTTTCCAGCCATCTGCCTCAACCCTGACATCCTCTGTACCTGATGTTCCTGGATTGAGAGAGTTAATGGGTTCATCTTTCAGATAATGAAACTCCAGAGTCTTGTGGGGGCACACCTGTCATGGGGCTGGGAGGGAGACTTCCACATTTTGAAGCAAACCCCCCATGTTATCACATACTTCACCCCACTCTCCATGGTGCTGCTACACCCAGTTCCTGTTACCCTTCCCTCTCTGCTTGAGGCTCTGCCTTTCTCCGCTGGCTGCTGGTCTCATCTCTCCATCCCTGCTCTAGTGCTTGACTCCTGCACCTCCTATCTGAATTAGTATTGCTCCTCTCTGCCTGCCTCCAGGCTGGTCCCTGCCCATTCATTCTTCACATGTGAGGGGGTCGTTGCCTTGTTCAGAGCGTGGAAAGGCTTGCAGCCATCCTCAAGATAAACCCCTTACTCCAGCAGGGCTTCATGTCTTCCTGCCTTGGCACCTCTGGCCCCACTTCCTCATGCCCAGTGCTTCTTCAGCTCTGGCTATCCCATCTCATGTGAGTGTACGTGGTCTGCCTGGTGACCCTGCAGCATCTCCCACCCCTCACAATGCTGCTGGAGATGCTCTGAGGTGTCACACTCCACTGGGAGTTTGGGGTTGATCTTCCTGTTTCCAGGGCTTGCACAGGGAAATGCTCAGTGTAAGTAAGGTCGGTGGATAGAGGGATGTTCACATGGGGAACTCAGACCCGCCCACTTTGGCTAGGACCGCCCACAATCAAGCTCGCCAAAGGAAGCTTCCAGGAACCATTTGGAAAGAAGCGATCGTCTGCCAGCCAGTGAAATTTCACCACGTCATAGTAGCTCCACTTCCCTACAGGGACCCTTTAAATATCTCCCATGCGTTTAATCTTGGCAACTTCTCTGGCCTCCATTTTTCCTCGGGGCCAGGGAAACTTGCCGGGCGGGATGTGCGCTCTGTGCTCAATAAAGCCGTTTATTATTCCACACTTTGCGGCTCCGGCCCCGTTCCTTCCTTCTCCGCGGGAAAAATACCTTACATTTTTGATGCCGAAACCCGGGAAGGAGTTAGAAGTCCGCAAGGACCACTCCTTTCTCCTCCCCTCCGAGAAAGAACCAGGAGAAAGAACCAGGATCTCTGAGCTCCAACCCACTTCGGCGCATGGTGCGGTTTTTTCCTCAGCGCCTCTACGTGGAGGACAAGCCGCCCAAATGGAAGGCCAATCCAGCCAGGTGGGTGCATCGCTCGAACTCCTAGGACACGGCCTGGACTCTGAGAACCCAGGGTTCTGCAACAAGTGGGACCACATCTGCGAAGTTTCTCCAGTCACAGCCACACAGATGTTCCTCCTGACACCCCTCAAAGCCACCACCTTCTGATCTCCCCTCCCCACGAGGCCCCGATTCAGCAGGAAGTAGCCAGATGAATAAACGGCGCCCCTTTTTCTATTTAACACAAAAGGTCAGAATGTAAGGTCAGTAGATAATGGGGCATGGTCATGTGGGGAACTCAGACCCGCCCACTTTGGCTAGGACCGTCCACAATCAAGCCCGCCAAAGGAAGCTTCCCAGGAACCATTTGGAAAGAAGTGATCGTCAGCCAGCCAGTGAAATTTCACCACGTCATAGTAGCTCCACTTCCCTAGAGGGACCCTTTAAATATCTCCCATGCGGTTTAATCTTTGCAACTTCTCTGGCCTCCATTTTTCCTCGGGGCCAGGGAACCTTGCCAGGCGGGATGCGTGCTCTGTACTCAATAAAGCCGTTTATTATTTCACACTTCGCGGCTCCGAGCCCTCTTCCTTCCGTCTCGGCGGGGGAAAATACCTTACACTCAGTAGTAGCATTTATTCACTTAATGGGAGGAGGCATGGGCAGCCCTGTCTTGGCAGATGGGTCTGTCAGCCCATCCGAAGTTAATCTGCCTCCGTCAGGGGCAGAGTGAGTATGGCCATGGGTCAGAGTCCTCGCTCAACCTCAGCACCTGCGACCCTGCCAAGGGGAAAAACAGATAGAAAAAGCCACCTGGGTGAGGAGGCAGAGGCTAAGTTCTGAGCAGTCATCATGAGAAGGAAATGAAAGTCAATACCCACCTAGAGGAAGTCAAATTTTGTGCAGCCTCCGGCAATTTCTCAATCAATCAAACCCCTTCACGGTTAGTATTCCTTCCCATAAAGAGCTTTCATGCCTTGGGCCCCTTACTCAGGGATTTGCTTGTCTGGGCACGTCATCTTCCCTGTTGTTCAGAAAATCTATGTGCCTTCAGAAAGAGAAAAATTCACCACTCACTCAGCAGACTCTGGGGGCCCTGGATTTCAAAATAATATGATAATAATAATTTTCGCTATAAAATAAGGATATTACACTGCAAGGTGGTGTTGATCGCACCCAAGGGCACTTACAAAAGGGGGGAAAGCCTACGAATAGGAGGCATTGGACCAAACCTTGTTAGTGAGGCACTGGGCAGTCGCATGATGAAGGCCATACAGAGGCCATGGTGGGGACCCTCATGCTGGTCTCAAAGACCAGTGCAGGGCCGGCCAGGGCTGGTACACATTAGGGTCTCCATTTTGAGAATTCATGATTAAATTGGGAGAGCAACCCTTTTTCAAATGTGTTTTCGTATTTGGGGGAAAGAACCTGCATTTGTGGGGGAGGTGATACTTGGATTTCCTGGGCTCTGAAAAGGAGGCTGAGTTTTCTGTCTTCTGAAGGAGAAATTTTTTCTTGAGTTCATGTGCACAGAACCCTTTGTCTTTGGGTTTTCAAAATTCTCCCATGGATTTTCTTCATGGGGAGATGGTTCACTAATCTTAGTCCAGTCTGCTTTCAATTCTCTTTCTCTCGTTGTAGAAAGGACCTCCTCTAAAATGCTCACTCATACTTGGAACTGACCGGCTTTTCTGTTGGCCTCTGATTTGACCCCCAAATGAATGAATCAGACCAGTGCAGGAGGCTGGGTCTTCAGGGACCATGGCAATCATCTGTCTCCTGTACCCTCTAAACAGCAGCTCCTAGGAAAGAGCGTGAGGGATTGTTCCTACTGAAGGTGCACGTGTTATTCAGGAGGACTTAATTAACTTCACCAGCAAGCAGATCTTCTTCAAAAGCAGTCCCAGTGCCAATTGTGGTGCCCAGGTGGAGCAGGCCGCCCAGTGGGGAGGAACCCTAGTGGTGGGCAGACCCCGAAATCCAACAACTGTCCCTATTCTAGGCAACATGTCACCCACATGTGATACAGATGGACTCCTAGCCTGTAAGATGAGGCTGTTGGGTGACATCAGAAGTAGAGAGACAGACTCCCACATGCTCCTCAACCAGGATTCACCTGGCAAACCCCCTACCAGGCGATGCTCTGCCCATCTGGTGGTGCTGCTCTGTTGCTTGGCACCTGGAACCAACTTGCTTGAACCATTCGAGTCATGGCTGTGAGGGGCGGGGAGAAGGAGGAGAGGGAAGGGTGAAGAAGCAGGTGATCACTTCTCCTGTGTGCCCTGACTGGAAATCAAACCCAGGAGTTCCACATTCTGGGCCAATGCTCTACCACTGAGCCAACTGGCCAGGGCCTTTTTTTTAAGTAGTAAAGAGACAGACTCCTGAAAGCACCCCAACTTAGATCTATCTGGCAACCCCCATCCGGTGCCAATGCTCAGACAACTGAGCTATCATCAATGCCTGGGGCTGATGTTTGAACCAGTTAAGCCACTGGCTGTGAGAGGGGAAGAAAGAAAGAAGAGGGAGAGAAAGAAGAAGAAAAGCAGATGGTTGCTTCTCATGTGTGCCCTAACCAGGGATTGAACCTGGGACATCCACACACAGGCTGATGCTCTATCCATTGAGCAACTGCCCAAGGACCACCAAGGAATACTCTTAGTCTTGCCTCTTGATGGCCATGAGGACCAGTGCACCCCCTTTCACAATCACCATTTCTAGGGACACTTTTACAGGGCCTGCTCATTTTAACAGGTCCCCAATCTCCAAGCTACTCAGTTTCAAGTGTCTTTGGCAGCTTGAGGACATCCCAGGCCATCTGGGCTTCTGAAGTTGCAGCCACTCACATACAGGAAGCCCTAAAGTCCTGTGAGTCCTGTAACCTGGGAGGAGGAGGTGTTGGCTCCATTCCTTAAGGTCTCATGGTTTGGCTTCTAGGCTGCAAGGTCCAGCCTGCTCTTAGTAGACAAATTGTTTGCCACAACAAAGAGTCCTATGTCAAGAGGGAGGTGGGTGGTGATGCTGACTCCTTGGGGCCATGTGGAGGTGACTTCTCAGAGGGGAGGCGCTTTAACAGCAACTTGATGGTGAGATTTAGTGGCTGCAATTTTCTAAATTGATTCTTCAACTCAGAAATAAAAGAAAATGACAAGTTCCTGTGACACGCCAGGTGGGGGATGGGCTGCAATCCTTTCAGACTGTCATTAATTTCCTTTCAGCTGCTGCCAGTGAGGTGCCTCCAGACCCCAGTTCCCAGGCAGCCAGCCTCTCATTATCTGTCATTACGAGCTCTACTCGGCAAAGGGATCGAAAGTATAGGTTCCCAGAGCTGTCCTACAGGGTCACATGCTAGCTGCATCATACTGCAGCAGCTTTTGGGGACTTTGGTGATGTTTGGGGCTCTGGTCCCTAAGGATGCCCTATTCCCTAAGGGACCTCACAGGAAATCATGGGGCTGGGGTCTGCGGGAAAAGCCTGAGATTGCCCATTCTCTGGTCAACAAGCTCTGGGGTCAGTTAGAACATCAATTTCTTTGCTTCTAGTGGAATTTAAGTATCTTTGTTTAAGGGGAAAAGGAATTAATTACTTCTTGGTAAACACAATTTGCTTGGGCATAAGTGAACAAAAGTGAGCAGCTGTCACATGGCCACACACTGGGCACCCACCCTGCAGGGGACTAACACAAGAAACAGCTTTCTTTGGGCACGTATGACAGAGATTTTTCGTGGACCCAGTGTCCACCCTCCCTTTCTGGGTGCATGGCCACCCCAATCACAACTACACTTCCCAGCCTCCCATGAAGCCGGGCTCAGCCACAGGGACTGTGAGTAGAAGGTGGGGGTTCAGGTTCTGAAATGAGCCAGTCAAGGTGAAGATTTTGCCTCCCTCTTGTTTGCCCCTTCCAGCTGCCTGGAAACTGGATAAGAAGGAAGGGGTTGTAGCAGTTGTTTGGAGCAGTGAGGTAGGAACTACATTGGCATGATCGCAGAGCAACAAGATAGAGGGAGTCTGGGCCCCACGTGCACTGGGGACAAACACCAGGATGTGTGTCTGAAAGAGAAATCTCTGTCTTGCTTATGCTACTGGATTTGGGGTCTCCTTGTTATAGCAGTACAACCTGTGCTTTTAGGCATCCAACTCTCCCCTCATCTGAGACATCCTTTTGTCTCATGGCCCTTGACACTACTCGAAGGCAAATATTACTTTTAAAATCTTTGCTTAAGACTTTATTGTCAAAGTTTAGTTTATTAGACTCATTTGACGAGAGATGACATTTACATTTCTTAATATTTCCTTCTAATTAAAAAATTCTTATTCCCTTTTCTCTCCTTTACCTCTGTTTTCTTAGTTTCTTTTCTTTCTTTTCTTTTTTTTTTTTAACAAGACAGATGAGAGAGGGACAAATAGGGACAGACAAACAGGAAGGGAGAGAAATGAGAAGCTTCAATTCTTCGTTTTGACACCTTAGTTGTTCATTGATTGTTTTCTCATATGTGCCTTGATTGGGGGGGGTGCTCAAGCCAGCAATCATAGAGTCACATCTATGATCCCATGCTCAAACCAGTGACCCCGCGCTCAAGCCAGCAAAGTCAGGGTTTTGAACCTAGGTCTTCTGCATCCCAGTCCGACGCTCTATCCACTGCGCCACCGCCTGGTCAGGCTTAGTTTCTTTTTCTGAGAGCTGGGTCTGATGACTCCCCAGTGCTGTAGGAATCCAGGCTTCACCAAAGGGAATGAGCTTATAAGGAAGGTGTGGGGTGTCTGGAAAGCTGCTGGCCTGTCCAGGTAGTGGGGCTGGAGCTCAGCATGCAGCGGCCTCAGGCCTGGATGTGCTCCATTTACTTGTTGAGAAAACAGTGTTGGCCTGGAATCCCAAGAATAAGCCAGAATTCCAAGGGTCATTGCCTTTCTTTTATTCTGTGTACTTTCCCTCTAAACATTAGGAACCTCAGATCTGCTATGATTTCTTTCATATTTTATCATTTGGCTGCAGGCTGAGTTTAATCAAACCCACATTTAAATTCAATGAGTTTTCCTGATCATAAACTCTATTCCACCTCGATTCCTGTCTTCTGGACATTTCTGCTGATCAAAACAGTTTTCTGTTAAGTGTCACCTCATGCCTTGTTCCAGGAAGAAGTGGGACAGCAGGAGGATAGGAAAGACAGCTTCCCCCACCCCCACCCCAGGCTAAGTCAGTCCCAGACCTGATGACTCCTGCGGTCCCTGTGCATTCTCTTCTCCTTTATCAGTTGTGCGATCAGTGGGTAACCTTCCCACAGCCTCAGGCCCCGGGCCTCCCAGAGACCCTGCACTCTCCTCTTCACGAACAAGTAGCTGAGCAAACCTCAAGAGGTCTCTGGCTGCCAGTTTGAAATGTCAGGTTATGCAGACAGGAGACCTCCTTCCCACAGCTGGAGGTGGACCTGACTTCTCTTAAACCACCTGCTGTGCGGGCCACCTAACCCTGGGCAGCTGTTAATGAAGACAGAGTGTGGATGAAGAGGTGGAACTCTGTTGACACCTCCATGGCTCAGATGGAGAGAGTCCTGCCCAGCAAGCGGGCTCTGGGCCATGGCTGGGGTGGTCGTGGCTCTGTCTTAGGTCAGGCCCGGACCTGTCAGGGTGGCAGCCGATTCTGTCCGAGCTTTCTTTGGGCCAAGATAACTTGAGAAATGACCAGAGGGTATGGAAAGGCCATGTGCCCCTAGCAACCAGTCCCTGTCAGTCTCCTTTGGGGTTTGGTGATGATATTTGGACAGTCAGGCAAATGCCAGCTGATGGGTCTCAGGCCCTCAATGCTCACTCTTTGGGGAATGAAGAGTGGATGCTGTCCAGGGCCCCCCACAGGAGTACCATGATGACCTGGAAATGTCAGCAGATTCCAGAACTTCCAAGAAACGCATGAATGGATCCTGCCATGGCCCCATTGGCTGCTCAGGACTCTGAGTTCCTGACAGGAGCACACCTGCTGTTAGAGGTGTGCAGGAGAGACAGAGACCTTGAGCCCTCCTGGGACATCACTTAATCAGGGGAGAGCACCTTGGCTCACTCCAGACACTGCCATTGGGAGTGTGTATCCCCACACCTGGGAGAAAGGGAACCCCTTGACTGAGTTGGGATTTAGAGGACAAGGATGGTTATTTCATGGGGCCAAGGGAATATGGAGCTTTGCAGTGGGGGTGGGGATTAAATTAGTTCCTCGGCCAGTTGGTGAAGGACCCCCTGAATCCTTGAGTGGCCAGGGGGATCACAGATCAAACTTGACCCCCTTTCCACTCTCCCTGACCAGAGGTAGGAGGCCTGGTATTTCAGCTGGAAATCAAAGGGCAGGATTGTTTAAACTGGTGATTGTTGAGGTGTGTGTGTGACGTCAAAGATGATCCCCTCTCACCCTAAAGAGACAGGAGGAAGAAAAGGTCTCTGCCTCACGTCACAAGGGCCCCTTTTCTCTGGCTATTCCATGGTGTTAAGTATTATTTTGGCCCTGGAAATACTGTGTCTGCCTCTCTGTGAGGGGCCTGAATAGGGGCCTGGTGGGGAGAACTCAGCTGGTGGGGCTGGGAGCCCAGGGCCTGGGTGAGTGCTGATGAGTCACGTCCCGTTTTATGACCGGTGCCATGCTGACGTGAGTCACACGCAGTCAGACCCCAGGAATAGAACCTCCAGAGGCGGCTTTGCACCTCAGATGCTCCCTGTGGGGTCTGTCTGAGTCAATGTCAGGATTGACAGCTGAGGGGCAGAGGCAGCTGTCCTCAGAAATGAGATGTCTGTTCCTGGGTCCCTAGGCAAGTGCTACCCCCCACCCCGACCACCCTGTGGCCAATGTCCTCTTGGTCTTCCCTAACCCAAAGCCAGCAGTCCCTCCCTAACACTGGAGGGACAGCCGGGGAAGCTGGGGGCGGTTCCTGGAGCTGACTTTAGGGACAACGTCATCCATGAATCTGGGATCTCACGGCTGACGACTCCCCTGGGGACTGGACAGTGCTGGTCTTCAGGACCCAGTTCTGCGGTTGCTTTGAAGTCAGTCGCAGGAATGTGTCCTGAAAATCCAAACGAGTCGTTGGGGAAAGCCCTGTCTGGGCTGAAGGGTCCCAGTTTCAATTCACTGGAAGGAAAGGCTATTATTCTCTCAAGTTCCTTATTTGTGCAGAGATTTCCTGGAAACTCTTTTAAGCCTCCCTCTCAGGCAGATGAGTGTAATCACCTCCCCCCAGTGGGTGGTACCTGGCCTCCCCTGGGCTTCCCCAGCCCCACCTCTCAGGCGGAAGAAACTGCCACCTGGCTGGAACTTGCCCTGTTCAGTTGGAGTTGGTGATGCACCCAATGACGCTCTTTCCTGCTTGTGGAAAGAGGGTTGCAAAGCAAAGAAATGGTGTCAGCAAAATCCAAGGGTGTCCCTTTGACCCAGTTACAACAGCCGCAGGCAAGCCTTAGTTGACGGACAGTGGGAGGTTACTGACCATGCTGTAACTGAAGGGGCTGTGGGAGGCAGCAGCTCTGGGGTGCCAGGGAGGCAGTCCTGAGGTCGTCTGTTACTCGGAACAATGGCCACAAAATGCCTTAAATCCCCCCCAAAACCATGAAATGTTTACTCCAACAATTTTAGTTTTAAAAACGACAACAATGCCTCTCTGATTTAACATCTTCACTGCTTTACTGAGTGGCCTGGTCTGAGTCTCTGCAGTGATCACAGCCGCTGTCCTGGTGTGGGCATGAGTGTGAGCCCTCCACTCTGCACTTGCATCTGGTGATTGGTCCAGTTTTCCCAGAGGCTTCGTTGTATCTGTGGCACGGGACTCTGACTGGCTGTGTCTGACTCATGGGTCCAGCTGCCCTTTGGACACCTGGGGCCATCTGCATGGTCCACTGCAGTGAGGGACAGCCTAAACCGATCTTGCTGATTACTCTGTCACTCTTTGGGGAGATTTCCTTGGAATGAATTCCAGGTTTGCCAGGGGTCTGACTCTCCTGAAGGATCAGAGAGACGTGGACCTGTTTATGGCACCTTTGGAAGGAGTGCATCTCCCAGGCCCTGGTCAGGGTACATTCACTGATTGCATTTTGTTGAGTACAAATGTGTGATAGGGCACTCCCTTCACTGTTGAAGTTTTAGGTGCCCAAGTAGCCCTCACTTATTATGTCGGTCTCTTTCCTCAGCCACATGAGGGTGGCAGTGGACAAGATGGGTGGTGGGTCCCCTCACCTGGGAAGCAGGTAGCTGCTCTCCTCCCTCTGTCCTGTGAGGGGAAGTTTCTTTGTAAAGCTCTCCATCCCTCATCTGCTGCAGGAAAGTCACCTACCTTAGTGGCGGATGATGTGAACTGGGGTGATCGCCAGCACAGATCACTGTTTGGCTGCAAATGGAAGAAGTTCCTAGAGATACCAGATAGCACTGTGGCCCTGTACACACACACCCGAGACTCGACAACAAGCACTTTATAATTGTGTCCACTCCATAATCAGTTGGTGAGTGAGAGAGTGTGACTATCTGCTCCTTTTGATAAGTATTCAATTATGTAGCTACAAAGTCCCGTCATGTCCTGTGGCAGGGCAGGAAGGTGGTTCATGCTAAAATGGTGCAGAGGTTTCAAATCTTTGGATGGTCAGGAAATAAGATGCTTTGCTTTTGTCATCTCATCTCTGTAGATGGCTGCCATCCACGGGGCCTTTTAGGTCTTTCAGTGCTGGAAACAAACCCTTAGGGACAGGGTCTGGCACGGCCTTTCAGAAGTGATGCATTCATTTTATGAGTCCCTATGAAAAAGAAGGCGAAACAAGGGTTCAGAAATTGTGGCCTGTCATATTTATAATTAATGAATTAATTTGCAGCTCATAAAAATCAAATGCCACGTAAATGTTATTCAGAATGAAATTACAGGATTTGTTATAAATGTTACTTTATAGTGTATGTGTTTAATGGGGGGGGGGGGGAGCATGAGGAGACTCTTCCCTTAGCCCCACAGTGAACTCTGAGGCTCTGTACAACCTCAGGTGCTCCCAGAACCCCCACCCACCCCTTGGCTGGCCTGGGTCTGACCTTCTGTCTCTCCATCACTGACCAAGTAGCCCAAGTTCCTTAGGTCAGAATTCAAGGCCTCCATAATCCTTCCCCCAGGAGGCTGGCCAGCTAGACTCTTTTGTTTCAATCATGATGTCCTGTTCATACTCCCTAAGGAGCAGTTTGAGTGTTATAGTGGGATGGATGGAGACCTCAGAAGATACGGCCATGTCCTAATCCACACAGCTTTCACTGTATGTGGTGAAAGATGCGATTAAATTAAGGATCTCGAGAGGGAGAGTTTATCCTGGATTAGCAGGTGGCCCTACATTCCACACTACGTGCCCTTATAGCAGAGAAGCAGAGAAAAATAGACAGACACAGGGAGAAGGCCATGTGAAGATGGAGCAGAAAGATGGGGCCATAAGCCATGGATGCCTGGAGTCACTGGAAACTGGAAGAGGTAAGGAAGGCTCTTCCCCTAGGGTTTCTGAGGGAGACAGGACTTTTTGACACTTGATCTCAGACTTTTGGCCTCCAGAACTAGGAGAGAATAAATTCCTTTTGTTTTGAGTTGCTAAGTTTGTGGTAATTTGTTCAGAAATCCTAGGAAGCGAATATTGTTGGGGACCGAATAAATAAACAGGGCATTTTTGCAATCTGGACAGAGGTGCTGGGCCCAAACCCTACCTCATTTGCCTAGTTAACAAAGAGCTACACCTGATTCTCATTTGTCTCACCCATGTTCTCTGGAGGAGGCTGGAAGCTAGTTTCTTATTAGTGTAAAGTAGATTTGGATGGTATGGTGGGGGTTGTCTTTGGGTTGCCTTGGAAACTTAATTGAATTGCTGACAGACCACATTTTTTCTAGGAATAAAAGTGGATGTGTTTCTGGGAACAGGCACGTTACGGCTAAGGAATAGTAGAGACTGTTTGCCATGGTGTCCTCCTGAACCCATCTGTATAAATATATCTCTAAGTCTCTGTCTATCATTTATTTCAATTCCATACCTTTTCCTGTTCGAAGACCCCGTAATAGACTTGTCGTGGCTGGACCAATGACAGAATATAGTTATTCTCGTGTTTGCTCATTTGTTCTTGTCGTTTTCATACTTGAAGTTTACCCAATCCCTTCCCCATTTGGCCAAATGCCTTCTCCAAGGCTGAGCTGAGAATTTTCACATGTCCTCTAGTGGCCTTTCTCTTCCTAGAAACCCTGGCACAGGGGCTTTCAGACTTGCTACACATGGACCAGCTAGGGCCGTGATGGTGAACCTTTTTATAAAAACCGCCCACTTTTGCAGTGCTGGTCACCCTGGCCCCTCCCGCCCACTAGTGGGCAGTCCAGCTTTCATGGTGGGCCAATCGCCGTGACGTTTGGTTGCTCTGCTACCACCCACCATGGAAGCTGGAAGGCCCACTAGTGGGCGGGAGGGACAGGTTGACCAGCACTGCAAAAGTGGGCGGTTTTTATAAAAAGGTTCGCCATCACGGACCTAGGGCTTTACTGACTACGTACTGTCATTGTTCTACCTCCAAGAATTATGACGGACTTGTCTGGGGTGCAGCCTGTCCACAGGGTTTTTGAAAGCTCCTCTGCAGATCTTACCTGGGTGTTGCAAGCCCAGGCTGGTTCCACTCTGGTGGGGAGCAGTGCATCTGAGGTGGGTGGCCCTTTAACTGGGAGCAGAAAAGCTGACTCATCCTGGCCAGTGTTCACTCAGCACAGTGTCTGTAACTTGGCACACAGCAAGCGTCAGGTGGGGAGACTGAGCACCCTGTGATGAGCAAAGCTTTCAGCAGATGCCCAAACCTGCATTTTAGTTTTTCTTTTTTCTTTTAATTTTAATTTTTCTGGACTTTCTGAAACACAGGTGAGCCACCTTGATGAATCAAAGATATCAAAGACTGGCTCTTGTCTTCCTTATTGTTGAACTATAAAAGTGCTAAAACCACTCAAAGAAGCTAAGGGATTGCATTTACTCAATAATTCTCATTTGCATGATTGAGGAGGAGGAGGATAGGTAATGGTAAGGTCCTGGTAATAGTGAATGGAGTGATGAAACCACAACTTACCAACTAGCCAGTACTTTGTTTTGATTTGCAAGTGGAGTGGTCAGTCCAAGACCTCAGCTTACCTGGGAAGCTGCCCGTCTTGCCACTGAGGCTTTGAACTGGGCAGCCAGTTTGACCATGAACCCCAAAATAGCCCTCTGTGCCCCAATACTACCTACCCCTCAGTAGCTGGTGTGGTAAGGTACCAAAGAATGGAAAAATTAATATTAATATTTTAGGAGAGGAATGTGGAAGTTTTCTGGCTTGCAGAGACATACTGTGTAGGAAACTCCTTTTACTAGGAAGCTTAAAGGGCATTTTATAATTTGGGCTAAGCATACAGAGAGATTTTGTGAATATGATTTTCATACTTGTGTGTGGTTTGCACCAACTCAGGATGGACGATAACATTTTGTTATAAATAAAGAAATTTTGTGCTAAGTTTTGAATAGAAGAGGAAACTTGGTTCCCCCTTTCTCCCCCTACACTTGAAAAAAAAAAAAAGAAGATAAACACCTAGCCAGGTGAGGGGGAAGGGGAGAGAAAGGCAAGCCCTTTTCCTGTCCTCTCTTTCCTTCTTTGATGGGCCATTCGCAGATGCTTATTCCCTGGTGCCATGTAGACTCCCCCCCTCCTGAAAACGTGTAATCAATATATATACCTCTAAACAAAGGAATGACAAATGAATACCAGAAAATTTAGGAATATCTTTTTATATGTAGAGCAACATTTTCCGCTATTGTATTACCTTGTAAGTTTTAATTTGTAAAAATATTTTTATAAATCCTGTAGACAAATGTTATAAGCTTGCTAGTAAATTGTGTCATCTCTCCCCCTCCTCCTTTTCCCACCAACCTGTGTGTGATCAAAGGTATATAACCTGCCTCAGGGCTATATGTGGCACGCACGATTTAGGTCAGTTATGCCCTGTGCTAGTCATATGCGGCTGGTATATTATTAAATCTCCTCCTTTTAATAAAACTCCTTAAAATTCATTTGGACTTGGTGTCTTTGCGTAAACCCGGTGAAACAGTACTTTACAACACTGGAACAGCTGACCTGCTCTGGTGGGGAAGCCAGCATCACCCACACATAAGAGCTGCTCCTACACCCAAATGTATCTCATTCAGAAGGGGCAGAGTCCTCAGGCAGCTTCAGGACCCTGGGCTGCCACCCACCTGGCCAGTTCACTGCTCTGTGGAAAATGCCCTCTTTCTTTTCCCCTCTACTGTCTGTCTTCCCAAAGGTAAGTAAATGTAAGAAGCACATTTGTGATTGTGCTCAAATTGTCCTCAAAAACTGCTCTCCAATGGAACACCCTCCTAGCTGGCAGCTGTTCCAGGAAAAGCCAAAAGCTTTAAGAAAAAAACATTTACCACATCTGGGCTTTATTAATTAAAAATTTTTATTTCCTCACATTTGAATGGGTAATATATTCACAGGGTTCACAATTCAGAAGGCACGCTATGCTAAGACTTGCTATAAAGTGGCTAGTGATCAAGACAGAATGGTGTTGGCAGAAGGACAGACATGCAGACCAATGAATCAGCACCAACAGCCCAGACATCCACCCATTGATTGTTGACAAAGGTGCAAAGCAGTTCAATGCAGGTAGGACAGTCTTTTCAATAAATAGTGCTGAGCAAAAAATGGTGTGGGCAAAAAAAAGGAGCTTTGACCTAAGTCTCACACCTTATTAAAAAATCAACTCACCGGTCTTACTCTCTCCTCTCCTTGAACTACACTACCCATAAGTGTTACATCTCCCATTATCTTTTCTTTCCTCTTCCTTTCTCTCTATGAGGGTTGCACTCCAAAACCCTTAACTCTCTCTCTCTCTCTCTCCTCTTTTTTCTTTTTTCTTCTTTTAGTGGTTCCCTCTTTTTTTTCTCTCTCTCTCTTTCTTTTCTCTCTCTATATTAGTTTCTTCCTTTCTCCTTTACGTCTCCTCTCATTCAAACCTCAATAACGAACAAATTATCTTATCTGGGACTCAAACTTATGTTTGTGGCATTTTGGGGTTTTTTTACTTCACCTTTTTAAATCACTAGCAGTGCTCCCATCCCTGGCTCTCCATTTTATCAAGCTCTTGTTCCACTAAATACAATAGTAATTTTTTAATTTGTCCCCCCATTTTCCTGTTTCCCTCTTATTCCTCTCATCATAACTCTTAGTCAACCAACACCTAAATGCAAATCATTTTATTTTTGATCCAAATTTTTTCATTATTTGCTTTTTGTGGGTCCATACCCCCTTTCTTTTATTTTTTATTTTATTTTTTTATTTTATTTTTTTTCTTGCCCCTTTATTACTTTTCCCCAATTCAGGCCCTCCATTACAGGCATTGTTTGTTCTATTAAATACAATATAATTCACAGTTCACCACAAGATTTTCTCAAGAAAGAGGGGAGAGGAGAGGAGAGGAAAAAAGGAGGGGGGGAATAATTTCCTTTTTAAAAAAATTTATTTTATTTTATTTTTCTTTATTTCATTATTAATTTAAAAAAAAACAACTTTTTTGATTTTTTATTTTTTAACTTTTTATTCTTTATTAAATATCATTAATACTATCAACAAAACCACCCTCAGATGCCATTAAGGAAGAGAAAATCGAATATCATGGATACAAAAGAAAGAAAGGTAACACAGATAGATGAGGGAAAATCTATGGAGAAAAAATTTGATATATTGGAAACTTTGGAGCTAAATGACAGAGAATTCAAGATAGAAATCCTAAAAATACTCAGAGATATACAAGAAAACACAGAAAGGCAATTTAGGGAGCTCAGAAAACAACTCAATGTACACAAAGAATATATGTCCAAGGAAATTGAAACTATAATAACAAATCAAACAGAGATGAAAAACTCAATTCACAAGCTGAAAAACGAGGTAACAAGCTTAGCTAATAGAACAGGCCAGATAGAAGAGAGGATTAGTGAAATAGAAGACAAGCAACTTGAGGCACAACAGAGAGAAGAAGAAAGAGACTCAAAAATTTAAAAAAATGAGATAGCCCTATAAGAATTATCTGACTCCATCAGAAAGAATAACATAAGAATAATAGGTATATCAGAGGGAGAAGAGAGAGAAAATGGAATGGAGAATATACTCAAACAAATAATAGATGAGAACTTTCCAAGCCTGTGGAAAGAACTAAAGCCTCAAATTCATGAAGCAAACAGAACTGCAAGTTTTCTTAACCCCAACAAACCTACTCCAAGGCACATCATAATGAAATTGGCACAAACCAATGGCAAAGAAAAAATTCTCAAGGCAGCCAGGGAAAAGAAGAATACAACATACAAAGGAAGGCCCATTAGATTATCATCAGATTTCTCAGCAGAAACTCTACAAGCTAGAATAGAGTGGACCCCAATATTTAAAGTCCTGAAAGAGAGGAACTTTCAGCCACGAATACTATACCCATCAAAGCTATCCTTCAAATATGAAGGAGAAATAAAAACATTCACAGATACAGAAAAGATGAGGGAATTTATCATCAGAAAACCCCCACTCCAGGAATTACTAAAGGGGGTTCTCCAATCAGATACAAAGAACAAAAAAAAAAATAAAGCCACAAGTAAAAGCTCCAAGAAGAACACAATAAAACCAAATTTAAACTGTGACAACAACAAAAAGAAAGGGGGGAGAGGACGGAGATTAACAGTAGCAAAGGACAATGGAGTGCAAAAGTACTCACAAAATAGTGCGCTACAATGAACAGGGTAGGAACCCTTTTCATTACTTAAAGGTAACCACCATTGTAAAAACCACCACAGAAGCACATGAGATAAAAAAGATAGCAACAGAGGAAAGATGTATGGAATACAACCAAATAAAAACAAAAGATAGAAAAACGAAAGAGAAGGATCAAACAAGACACAAAACTAACAGAAAGCGATCTATAAAATGGCAATAGGGAACTCACAAGTGTCAATAATTACACTAAATGTAAACGGATTAAACTCACCAATAAAAAGACACAGAGTAGCAGAATGGATTAAAAAAGAAAATCCAACTGTATGCTGCCTACAGGAAACTCATCTAAGTAACAAGGATAAAAACAAATTCAAAGTGAAAGGCTGGAAAACAATACTCCAAGCAAATAACATCCAAAAAAAGCAGGTGTAGCAATACTCATATCTGATTATGCTGACTACAAGACAACAAAAGTACTCAGAGACAAAAATGGCCATTTCATAATGGCTAAGGGGACACTGAATCAAGACGACATAATAATTCTTAATATATATGCACCAAACCAAGGAGCACCAAAATATATAAGACAGCTACTTATTGACCTTAAAACAAAAACTGACAAAAATACAATCATACTTGGAGACCTCAATATACCGCTGACGGCTCTAGATCGGTCATCCAAACAGAGAATCAACAAAGATATAGTGGCCTTAAACAAAACACTAGAGCACCTGGATATGATAGACATCTACAGGACATTTCATCCCAAAGTGACTGAGTATACATTTTTCTCCAGTGTACATGGATCATTCTCAAGAATTGACCATATGTTGGGCCACAAAAACAACATCAGCAAATTCAGAAAAATCAAAGTTGTAACAAGCATATTTTCTGATCATAAAGCCTTGAAACTAGAATTCAACTGCAAAAAGGAGGAAAAAAATCCCACAAAAATGTGGAAACTAAACAACATACTTTTAAAAAATGAATGGGTCAAAGAAGAAATAAGCGCAGAGATCAAAAGATATTTACAGACTAATGAAAATAAGCTATGGGATGCAGCAAAAGCAGTGATAAGAGGGAAGTTCATATCACTTCAGGCATATATGAACAAACAAGAGAGAGCCCAAGTGAACCACTTAACTTCACACCTTAAGGAACTAGAAAAAGAAGAACAAAGACAACCCAAAACCAGCCGAAGAAAGGAGATAATAAAAATCAGAGCAAAAATAAATGAAATAGAGAACAGTAAAACTATAGAAAAAATTAATAGAACAAAGAGCTGGTTCTTTGAAAAGATCAACAAAATTGACAAACCCTTGGCAAGACTTACCAAGGAAAAAAGAGAAAGAACTCATATAAACAAAATCCAAAATGAAAGAGGAGAAATCACCACGGACACCGTAGATATACAAAGAATTATTATAGAATACTATGAAAAACTTTATGCCACTAAATTCAACAACCTAGAAGAAATGGATAAATTCCTAGAACAATACAACCTTCCTAGACTGAGTCAAGAAGAAGCAGAAAGCCTAAACAGACCTATCAGTAGAGAAGAAATAGAAAAAACCATTAAAAACCTCCCCAAAAATAAAAGTCCAGGCCCTGACGGCTATACCAGCGAATTTTATCAAACATTCAAAGAAGACTTGGTTCCTATTCTACTCAAAGTCTTCCAAAAAATTGAAGAAGAAGCAATACTTCCAAACACATTTTATGAGGCCAACATAACCCTCATACCAAAACCAGGCAAGGACGGCACAAAAAGAGAAAACTACAGACCAATATCTCTAATGAATACAGATGCTAAAATACTAAATAAAATACTAGCAAATCAAATACAACAACATATTAAAAAAATAATACATCATGATCAAGTGGGATTCATCCCAGAATCTCAAGGATGGTTCAACATACATAAAACGGTTAACGTAATACACCATATCAACAAAACAAAGAACAAAAACCACATGATCTTATCAATAGACGCAAAAAAGGCTTTCGATAAAATACAACACAATTTTATGTTTAAGACTCTCAACAAAATGGGTATAGAAGGAAAATATCTCAACATGATAAAGGCCATATATAATAAACCATCAGCTAACATCATATTAAATGGCACTAAACTGAAGGCTTTCCCCCTTAAATCAGGAACAAGACAGGGTTGTCCACTGTCTCCACTCTTATTTAATGTGGTACTAGAGGTTCTAGCCAGAGCAATCAGACAAGACAAAGAAATAAAAGGCATCCATATCAGAAAAGAAGAAGTAAAGGTATCACTTTTTGCAGATGATATGATCCTATACATCGAAAACCCCAAAGAATCCACAAAAAGACTACTAGAAACAATAAGCCAATACAGTAAGGTTGCAGGATACAAAATTAACATACAGAAGTCAATAGCCTTTCTATATGCCAACAATGAAACAATTGAGAACGAACTCAAAAGAATAATCCCCTTCACAATTGCAACAAAAAAAATAAAATACTTAGGAATAAACATAACAAAGAATGTAAAGGACTTATATAATGAAAACTATAAACCATTGTTAAGAGAAATCGAGAAAGATATAATGAGATGGAAGAATATTCCTTGTTCTTGGTTAGGAAGAATAAATATAATCAAGATGGCTATATTACCCAAAGCAATATATAAATTTAATGCAATTCCCATCAAAATTTCAATGACATTTTTTAAAGAAATAGAGCAAAAAATCATCAGATTTATATGGAACTATAAAAAACCCCGAATAGCCAAAGCAATCCTAAAGAAAAAGAATGAAGCTGGGGCATTACAATACCTGACTTCAAACTATATTATAGGGCCACGACAATCAAAACAGCATGGTATTGGCAGAAAAATAGACACTCAGACCAATGGAACAGAATAGAAAGCCCAGAAATAAAACCACATATATATAGTCAAATAATTTTTGATAAAGGGACCAACAACACACAATGGAGAAAAGAAAGCCTCTTCAATAAATGGTGCTGGGAAAACTGGAAAGCCACATGCAAAAGAATGAAACTGGACTACAGTTTGTCCCCCTGTACTAAAATTAACTCAAAATGGATCAAAGATCTAAACATAAGACCTGAAACAATAAAGTACATAGAAGAAGATATAGGTACTAAACTCATGGACCTTGGTTTTAAAGAGCATTTTATGAATTTGACTCCAATGGCAAGAGAAGTGAAGGCAAAAATTAATGAATGGGACTACATCAGACTAAGAAGTTTTTGCTCATCAAGAGAAACTGATAACAAAATAAACAGAAAGCCAACTAAATGGGAAATGATATTTTCAAACAACAGCTCAGATAAGGGCCTAATATCCAAAATATACAAAGAACTCATAAAACTCAACAACAAACAAACAAACAATCCAATAAAAAAATGGGAAGAGGACATGAACAGACACTTCTCCCAGGAGGAAGTACAAATGGCCAACAGATATATGAAAAGATGCTTATCTTCTTTAGTTATTAGAGAAATGCAAATCAAAACTGCAATGAGATACCACTTCACACCTGTTACATTAGCTATTATTAACAAGACAGGTAATAGCAAATGTTGGAGAGGCTGTGGAGAAAAAGGAACCCTCATACACTGTTGGTGGGAATGTAAAGTAGTACAACCATTATGGAAGAAAGTATGGTGGTTCCTCAAAAAACTGAAAATAGAACTACCTTATGACCCAGCAATCCCTCTACTGGGTATATACCCCAAAAACTCAGAAACATTGATATGTAAAGACACATGCAGCCCCATGTTCATTGCAGCATTGTTCACAGTGGCCAGGACATGGAAACAACCAAAAATCCCGTCAATAGATGACTGGATAAAGAAGATGTGGCACATATACACTATGGAATACTACTCAGCCATAAGAAATGATGACATCGGATCATTTACAGCAAAATGGTGGGATCTTGATAACATGATACGAAGTGAAATAAGTAATTCAGAAAAAAACAGGAACTGCATTATTCCATACATAGGTGGGACATAAAAGTGAAACTAAGAGACATCGATAAGAGTGTGGTGGTTACGGGGGGAGGGGGGAAAGGGAGAAGGAAAGGGGGAGGGGGAGGGGCACAAAGAAAACAAGATAGAAGGTGACAGAGGACAATCTGACTTTGGGTGATGGGTATGCAACATAATTGAAAGACAAGATAACCTGGACTTGTTGATCTTTGAATATATGTATCCTGATTTATTGATGTCGCCCCATTAAAAAAATAAAATTATAAAAAAAAATCAACTCAAATGCGTCACAGACCAAGTGTAAAACACACAACTATAAACTTTCAGAAGCAAATAAAATATCCTCAGGATCCAAGGTTAGTCGAAGAGTTCTTAGACTTGACACCAAAAGCATGATCCATATAAAGGAAAGCTGATAAAACTGGATTTATAAAAACTAAGTCCTTATTTATGCACTAAGAAGGTGCCTGTGAAGAGAAGGAAAAGACAGCCTGGGAGGACATATCTGCAGACCACATCCCTACAGAGGACTAGCTCCTAGTCTAGACAAAGGACTCTCCAGTTCAACAGTAAAAACTCAGACTATCCCACCAAGACACGGACAAGAGACACAAATAGACATTTCACCAACGAGGAGATGCAGATGGTAAACAAGTCTGTGAAAAGGTGGGCAGTGTCCTTAGGCATCAGGAACATGCCAACCAAGACCACAGTGAGGTCCTCTACAGAGAGGCTGGAACATGAGAGTGACCGTGCTGAATGCTGGGGGCATGGAGACACTGAGTCCCTCCGACATGGCTGATGGAAACAGAAATGGAGCAGCCATGCTGGAAAAGAGTTCAGGTGTTTCTCACTAAACCAAACATTTGCGTTTATACCAAGGCAATGAAGATGTATGTTCATACAAAAGCTCTGTGCTCTAGGGGTGTTACTATTGTCTGCCTATCCTTCTAGGTGGCCACCATGCACCCATCCATTTATGCCCACCTTTTAGGTGGGGGGTACGAGGCAGGTAGGTGGAGGGTGAAGATACTGACAGGTGGAGTAGGGAGCTATCAACTCCAGTTTGGGTTCAAAGGTGAGCAGTGGGATGGGTCTGTAGACTCCAGCCTCAGATTCTCTCCTCTTGAGTGACTTGAGCTTTGTGACACCTCCCCTCTTTGCCTCACATCTCCTCCCCAACTCGTATCCAGGTGCTTTTTTACCTTCACAGCTGTGACCTCTGGATCTTCACACAATGCCTTGAGGTGGCCACTGTTACTATCCCCATTTTGCAGAAGGGGACACTGAGGTAGAGAGTGTTTCACCCTAGGTCACACTGAGCTGAATTTGAGCCCAGACAGTCTGGTTGCAGAGTCTGGCCATGTCCCTCGTGGGTGCCCCTCATCCAGGGAAGGTGATGGCCTTGGGGGAGAGCACCTGCAACCTGGACTCAGGAGCCCTGGGTTCCAGTCTGATTGTGATGCTGTTTTCTAAGTGATTGAAAAGTAAGGCGACCAACTTTTTTACAATGAAAAGGAGGACAAAAATAAATGGAAGAAAACAATATTGTAAACAAGAGAAACATCTTATTCATTGCAACAATAATACACTATAATATGCTAAATGCATAATAAAAACGTTTGTATTTTTTTTTTTTTTTTTACAGAGACAGAGAGAGAGTCAGAGAGAGGGATAGACAGGGACAGACAGACAGGAACGGAGAGATGAGAAGCATCAATCATCAGTTTTTCGTTGTGACACCTTAGTTGTTCATCGATTGCTTTCTCATATGTGCCTTGATGGGGAGGCTACAGCAGACCAAGTAACACCTTGCTCGAGCCAGCGACCTTGGGTCCAAGCTGGTGAACTTTTTGCTCAAACCAGAGGAGCCCGCGTTCAAGCTGATGACCTCAGGTTCTCGAACCTGAGGTCCTCAGCATCCCAGTCTGACGCTCTATCCACTGCGCTGCCGCCTGGTCAGGCGCATTTGTAATATTTTATATTGTAATTATGCTTACATGCCTATTAATTTTTAATAATAATTGTAAGAAAAAAGTACTCATTTAGATACAAATACATCACATCACACGCAATGGATTGACTTCGCATCGATCGAACACGGACATTTACAGATTAGTCTTCCAATATCAAAAAGGAGGACATGTAGGAGGACACTTTTTGAGGGAGGATGGAACTTACAAAAGAAGGACTGTCCTCCCTAAAGGAGGATGATTGGTCACCTTACTGAAAAGTCAATCCCCCTCCACCACCTCTCCCAGGCTTTCTGTCTATGCGGCTCCCTCCTGCTGTGGTGGGGTGTGGTTTTTTTTTGTTTTGTTTTAATGTAGGGGGCATGCCCAGACGGGGATCAGATGTGGATTGGCTCCCTAAAGCAATCACACCCCCATGCCTGTGTGATGGGGGAGGGGAGCTGAGCCACCATTCCAGAGCAGGAAGCCTGACAGACAAAGCCCCATGGCCTTCCTATGCAGCACAGCTGCGACACATGTAGTCATCATCATTGTCCTTACACATGTTGGCGCCATCAGAGCTCAGGAGAGGCGGAGTGCGCATGGCCCATAGTGAAAACATGGCCTGGAGAACCAAGTTCCAATCCTGCCAGCCACATGGGGAGGGGACTGCCGGAGCAGGCTGGCTCCTACAAGGGGCTTGGAAGGGTGCCCAGCGGAAGAGAGTGTGGCTCGTGTAAGAGTGTAGTCTTGTGTCTGGTTTTAGAGGAGAAGGATGTCTCACTGTGAGGAACCATGCCAAGCACGTGGGACGGGGCACTGGTCTTACCTGCGTAGACTCGCCTAATTAACGGTTTTGCTCCCAGCAAAGAGTTCTTACTTTATTAGGTTTATTTACCACACGTCTTCTCACTACAGCTATGTAGCATTTGATCTCCTTCGCTATTCATTTTTAAAAAGCTTTGGGGATTGAATGGTGCATACAGTTTCAGAATGGACTTATTTCCCTTAACATGATCTTGTGAGCATTTTCTCACGTCATAGTTTTCCACAATCCCTTTAAATTGCTGAAGAATATTTCAGCAGATGGCTCAACAGTTTACTTAAATGACCAATCATATAGAGCTAGCTGGTCATTACTTAATAGAGGATTCATTCAATAGCAACCCCTGCCTGTCAGCTACATGACATGTGGCAGTCTGGGTTCCAGGAGCTATTGGTGTAAAGCAAACCCACAGATGAACACATTTATCATAAACTGCACTGGGGGGTCCCTGGCAGGATCTGATAATTAGATTCAGGGAAGGTGCCTGCTCATTTCCTCTGATCATTTTCCTATTGGGTTGTTTGCTTTTTTGGAGTTCTTGGTAAACAATAGCTTTCTGCTGGTTTTATATGCAGTGAGCAATATCTCTGTGGCTTGTCTCTTCACCTTCATTAAGGTATATTTTAATGACTAGAAGTCCTTAATTGTAATATAGTCAAATCTATCTGTCTTTTAGACTGTTAAGGTTTTTAGTTGTCTTGTTTAGGCAATCTTATTCTACCCTGAGGTCACATAATCATCTGCATTTTCTCCTAAGGTCTTAAACTTTTGCTTTTGACATTTCTTTTCTTTTTTTAAAATTATTTTTTAACCTTTTTCTTTTATTTAGATTTTTTAAATTTATTCATTTTAGAGAGGAGAGAGAAAGAGAGAGAGAGATAGAGAGAGAAGGGGGGAGGAGCAGGAAGCATCAACTCCCATATGTGCCTTGACTAGGCAAGCCCAGGGTTTTGAACCGGCAACCTCAGTGTTACAGATCGATGCTCTATCCACTGCGCCACCACAGGTCAGGCGACATCTCTTTTCTTAATCCATTTGTGCACGATGTGAAGAAAGGATCTAACTCTTTGTCCTATGGTTTTTCTGCCTCTTTTATCGAATGACTTTCACCATGGATTCGTCATCCACTTCCCATAGTTATGGAAGTCTGTGATGAGCGAGGAGGTGTGTTTCTGAGTTTTGTTTGATCGGTCAGTTCATCTGTTCTTGAGCCAGTCTCTCACTTACACTTGATTACAGCTTTACACGTCGCCTTTGCAGGGCGGAGCACCTCCCCCTCCTTCTCTTTCTTCTTCAGAAGTGTTTGCACTCTTCTTTTTTAAATTGAATTATAACTTGTACATACCAAAATGCACAGACTTCAAGGATAAGTTTCTTTTTTTTTTTTTTTTTTTTTTTTTATTACAGATACAGAGAGAGTCAGAGAGAGGGATAGATAGGGACAGACAGAGACAGACAGGAACGGAGAGAGAGATGAGAAGCATCAATCATCAGTTTTTCGTTGCGACACCTTAGTTGTTCATTGATTGCTTTCTCATATATGCCTTGACCGTGGGCCTTCAGCAGACCGAGTAACCCCTTGCTCAAGCCAGTGACCTTGGGTCCAAGCTGGTGAGCTTTGCTCAAACCAGATGAGCCCGTGCTCAAGCTGGCGACCTCGGGGTCTCGAACCTGGGTCCTCCGCATCCCAGTCTGATGCTCTAGCCACTATGCCACCGCCTGGTCAGGCAAGATAAGTTTCAATTAGTCATTATAAATGTGCTCACTTGGCCAGTCATCAGGGCCGCATCACAGACCTCCACAAACCTTCAGGTACTCAGGGCTCTGTGGGTCTGGTGGCTGATTGGGCAGCAGGGTCAGTTTACCTCAGCTCCATGATGTCTGTGAGGAGCTGAAGGATGGGATGGACCAGTGCCTTGGATGTACTCCACTGGAGCATCTTCCTTCATGTCTTTTGATTGATGTTGGCTGGACCTCAGCTGGGCTGTGACCAGAACCCCAGCATGTGGTTTGTATTGGGGGTCGTTTGGGCTTCTTCGCAGCATGGCAGCTAGGTTTTCCGATGGAAATGTTTGTAGATGCATGTACATTTCCTTCCCTGGTTGTCTGTTGTTGACTTCCTTACCTGGTCCTCTGTTGTTGGAAAAATCAAAAGGCCTGCCCATGTTTAAAGGGAGGAGATGTAGACCTCACCAGAAGGGGGAAGTAGACATTATTACTGGGTAGGAGGAGTTGCAAGGTCACATTGTAAAAGACTTGTGGGATATGAGGAACTAATGTGGCTGTCTTTGTAAAATACAGCTTGCCACATCTATGTAGCCAACCCCAGACCAAGTTGCAAAATACTTCAAGTGACCAGTGACTCCCTGGGCCACTCCCAGTCCATACCAGCCCCTGGAGGTAATTGTAACCCTAATTTCCATGCCATAGATTCACTCACCTGATCTTGACTATTGGCAGATATATATACGTAACTGCATAATGTGCATCTCCCAGGTCCAGCCTCTTGTGCTCCTCATCCTATGATGTGAGCCGGATTGGACTGGGACCGCGGTGCTTGCTTTTTATCACTGCTGTGCTGTGTGAATACACAGCTTGTCTCTTCTAATCCACACGAACAATGGCTGGCTTTCAGTTTTTAATTACAATGAATTATGATTCTGAGAACATTCTCGATCAACAACTTTTTTGGTATACGTACATGCCCGCTCATTTCTGTTGGGTATTTACCCAGGAAAGGGTTCTTGGGTCACAGGATGAGTATCTTCAATAGATATTAAAACATATTCTAAAGTAATCGCATCATTTCACACCTTACAATGTAAGGGGGTGTCATTTCCCCACAGCCTTTAAATTCTAGCCATTCTGGCAGGGAGGGTGGTATAGTATGATCACCTTTCTCCTATGGTCTTAACTGGCATTGCATGCTCTCTCATATGTTCATTGGTCATTTAAATAACCTTTTTGGAGAGGTGCTTTTTCAAATCTTTCACTCATTTATTTAAAATTGTGTTGTGTGGCCCTGGCTGGTTGGTTTAGTGGTAGAACATCAGCCTGGCATGGGGGCATGTGGATATCCAGGTTCGATTCCCAGTCAGGGCACACAGGAGAAGTGACCATCTGCTTCTCTAACCCTCCCCTTTCTCTCTCTGTCTCTCTCTTTTTCTCCTGCAGCCATGGCTCTATTGGCTCGAGTGAGTTGGCCCTGGGCACTGAAGGTAGCTCCATTGCCTCCCCCTCAGGTGCTAAAAAATGGCTCCTGTTGCAACAAAACAACAGCCCCAGATGGGCAGAGCATCGTCCCCTAGTGGGCTTGCAGATGGATCCCAGTCCGGGTGCATGCAGGAGTCTGTCTCTCTACCTCCTCTCCTCTCACTAAAAAAAATAAAAATTAGAAATAAATTTAAAAATTAAATTGTATTGTCAGTTTTTGTTATTTTCTTATTGGTTTTTGGAAGTTTGTAATTCTGAATACAAGTCTTTTGTTGGTATAACCTGGAGTTGGCCAAACTTAAGGTTAAAGGTGCTATCCTCTACAAGATTGCCTTTGCTTCAGATACCAATTCAGAGTCCCCAGGGACACCCTCACTTCTGACCAGCTGGCTATAAATTTGGGGGTCTCTATGATTTTCTCAGGTTCCATGATTCACCAGAACAACTCACAGAACTAAGGAAAGTGCAATATATATCATATGTAATTACACATGTATTACATATATATGTAATTTTTACAGCAAAAAGTTACTATACAGCAAAAGTTAGATATGAGAGCCCACCAAAGAAAAAGACATTTTCTGGGCTTTAAAGAAAGTCTCAGCAAACTTCAGATAATCAGAATCACCTTCATTAACCACAAATAAATCCAAAAAATAAAAATAAAACAAAAAAGATAAAAAAAAAAAGAGTTGGTAAAATTCCATATGTAAAAATTAACTCATGAGTAAAAGAAATCATCATAGAAATCAGTTATTTTGATCTGAATAATAAAAATATTACATGTAAAAATAGTGACATGCATCTAAATAAGAATTTAGTAGGAAGTTTATTAGTTTGAATGTGTATATTAAAAAAAAAGAAAGCAGAAAATTAATAAGCCATATTAAAGTGAGGTCTGGGAGGGCCTTCAGGGGTGCAGGTCCCTCCCTCACCCCAGACACATCCATGTGTGACAGTTCTCTGTGAGGACTGCCAATCTGGGGAGCTCCTGGAGCTTCAGGGAATTCAGAATTTTTACCAGGTTTCATTATGTGGGTGTAGTGGAATCATCACCTGCTTGTATGGTTGAACTCAATCCAATGCTCTCTAATCATGGGGACGGTCTTCCTCTTCTGGCTAGCTCCTATCCTGAGTCACCTCATTAGCACAAACCATCAGATCTTGTAACAGCTCTAGAACTCCTGGACCCCAGCTGTTGGGACCACCTCAGCCTCTCTGCTGCCCAGAGGCTGCAGGGTCTTCCACCCAAGCCCTACCCTGAGATTAGAGAAGGCATCAGCCAGGGGGTGGGGGACAGGAAACTTGCTGGTTAGGATGTACACCTGACCCTGGCAGTGTCCCTTCCCTGATGCAGCGATAGCTGGTGCTTCTGGTCCCTAAGCTCACTGCACAAGTCATTGAGTTGCCCTTTATGTTTTTGGGAGTTGGTGGGGATTAAAAGTGCAGGAGGTGCTGGAATCGGCCTCATTATTCTTAAAATGCTCCTTCCCCTCCCTTGTCCAAGGCACAGGCACTCAGGTCCCTGCCAAGCACACTGGTGGGGAGGCTGCTAACCGTCTGCCTACAAATTCCTACAGACACAGGCATCTCTCCCCATCTCTGCCTTTGCAGGCCACAGCTACCCCTGCTGCTCCCAGCCTGGGTTATCTGCAGGTTTTGCCCTTCCAAAGCCCAGGGCAGCCCAGGGCAGCAGGCTGACCCTGCTGCCTTTCCCGGGGACTTGGACTCTCACACCTCATCTGCCCTGGACGTCTGGCTTGGGATCTCAGCTTCCAGGAGCGAGAGGACTCCAGACACCTCAGGGTGCACTGGGAGGGGTGGCCATCATCCTGGACCTGCGCTCAGGGACCTAGCAGAGGTGTGGGCAGGGCTTTGCCTTCCCTATGTGGCCCCTGCCTCCCTTCACCCAGATGACATTCTGCTCCTGGGCTGGCTCTGGACCCTGTGGCTGAGGAGACAGGACTGAGGGATCCGAGGGTAGTCGGTAGAAGCTGGCCTGGCTTCCACCACCTGCCTGCTTGCTGACCTTGGCCTCCTCTCTGTAGACAGCGCACAGAGGCCAGACATGGTAGATGAGGTAATGCATGGGGGTTGGCAGAGGTGGAAGGAAGCCCTGTGCACAGAGGCTAGGGTCCCCTCCCTCAGCTATGGGCTGGCCTTGCTGCTCCTCAGGAACCTGGCCTCAGCTAGCCACCGGGAAGCGGGACGTTCTCCCGCTGGGAGTTGTGGGTATACAGGATATTCTCTTTGGAAAACCACGAGAAACGCTCTTTGGCAGAGAAAGAATGGGAGGGAGAAATTTTGTTTAGTAGGCAGTTCTGCTGATGGGCTGTGGGTCCCAGGGGCTGTGCTGAGAGGGGCTTTGGGAGTCTGAAGGATTTAAGGAGCTTTGAGGGTTCTTGGCCCTAGATGTGGGGAGGTGTAGGCTGCTGTTCACAGGGTCAGCCAGCCAGAGGACCAGCCCGGGCATCAGGACAGCCTCTGTTTCTGGGGAGAGACATGTACAGACACCGCCCCCCCTCATGTTTATGCACACACACACACTGACACACATTCATGCTCACACACATACCAGCACATGCTCACACACTCTCACACTGACACACACATTTAAACCCCCCAAACATACACACACTCCACATAACCACCATGCATACCCATGCTCACACATACCTTTTCAGGTGAGGGTCCTTCAGCCCCACTCCCAGGCTCCCTCAGGCTGCAGCCACCAGCTTGCGTAAAGAAGCCAGTGGGCGGCGGCTCTTAGGAGTGACAGTGGGGGTTGGCTTCTTCATTAGGATGCATGTGCCCTTCATTCCCACCTGAGCATTGTGCACAGAGAGCAGCACGTCGGTGAGCAGCTCCTGTCCTGTCTTGTCATCAACTTTGGCCGTGGACTCCTGCCTCTCCTGCTGTCCTCAGAGCTTGTCGTGGCAGGAGTGGGTCCCCCATCCACTCACAGGTTTAGGGGCGGGACATCGGGTGTTCTCATAGCCCTGGGCATCTCCTAGTTCCCTCATTCTGTGGCTTTAAGCTCCAGGTCCTGGGCCAGCTCCCAAGGACACTGGGAGGAAGGCATGCACCCCCACTTCAATGCTTGGACTCCTTCCTTCTTCCTTGGGCTTGACCACCCCCTGCTCCACCCAACCCTAGACCCACTTAATGTCTGTTTATTGTTATTTTAAAAAGTACTTCTTTCCAATAATTCTGCCACACTGGAAGGAGTTTTTATTTATACTCTTGAAATATATTTACTTTTGGCCCAAGGTCAGGTGGATGGCAGTTTCACATTGAAAGTGAGACCCCAGCGTCTGAGTCAGTGGAAATCAAGCCTTTTACAGTGTTTGCACACACACCTCAGGGCACATGGGGTGGTAGCCACCCGAAGGGAAGCGATGGGGGCCAACGCATGGCCCACGTACCTCTGTGTGTTTAGGAAAGTGTATGAGCCAACAGGCGCGCCCTGAGAACCGAGTGTGCAGAGCCACGTGTGTGTGGTGAGGGGTTTACACACCGAGCTGTCACCGAGCTGACAGCCTAGAGAAACCTTCTTCTGAAAATGGAGATAAAAGTTTATTATCAGGAAGCAGGCAGTCCCAATGTGGTGGGTGTTCAGTGGCATGGAGACCTGGCTTCTTGTATTCTGCTGTAGCCCCAGCCTGGTTTGTGAGGATGTCCCTGTAAGGTCTAACATGGCTCTGGGGCTCCAACTCTTAAAAGTCTGGGCACACGTGATGAGCCCTGTGGCGGGAGCTGAAGCCAGCCACACAGCACACCCTCGTCTGAGAGTACTTTTGTCTTCACTGGTTCCACATGCTTGGTTTGAAGACCTGTTGTTCAGGGCTGAGGACCTCTAGATATGAGTGAGCAAGCAGTGTCCTGGGGTGAGATTCTAGGGCCTGGGAGGGCTGCCTTTCCTCCGGTCAGTGTCCCCCACAGGCAGCTAATGGTTAACGTGGGGGGCGTTGGTTCTAGGTTGAGGGAGATCTGCACACAAAACCCTTGTGAGAAGAGCTTATCGGCACCCGACTACCTGCTTGGCATTTACACGGTTTCCTTACTGCCTTTCCTTTCAGCCTGGAGGAGGGATGGCATTGTCCTGTGCTGCTAGTGCAGAAACTTAGGTCCTGACGGCCCTGGAGTCCTGTGCTGGTAAAGAAGGGAAAGGGCCAGGAGAGTGCAGGTGACAGTGTCCTGAGGGCAGAGAAGGCCCAGGATCAGGTTCCCGCCTGCCCAGCCCACCTGAGCCTCCTCACGTATGCAGAGCCCCACCTGCACTCTTGCGTGTTCTGCATTCCAGTTCAGAGGCCCAGCTGTCCCCAAGGAGCTGTCGGCTGGCAGCCTGCATCCCACAGGAAGTCGGTCCCCGTCATTGCCCTGTGGACAGCACATTCCAGAGGCCCTTTGGGAGGCTGCCCCGATCTCCAGGCCTGGCTGCCTTCCCATGAGGGCTCAGCAGCCTGCTCGCTACGTGACTGCCTGCATGTGCACATGCCTGCCTGGTCCTGTGTGGGTGTGCGCCTGGGGGCCCGCGGCGCAGCAGCAGTGTGGGGTGGACTTGTCATCTGAAACAAACCAGCAGGCAGAGACATGAACGCCAGCAGCAGTGTCTCTGGGTGTGGGGTGAACATGCTGCTAGTTTTAGCCTGACAACCTGTGAGCAGCAGGAGCTGGGACAGGTGACACAGGTGTCAAAAGGAGGGGTGCGCTGGCAGAGAGTGCTGATGTCTGCAGTGTACCACCCCTCTGTTGGAGCCTGGGGCACAGGGTTGGGGTCCCTGGGTCTGGGAGAAGAGCCTCCCCCATGATTTTTGGTGTCTGGGATTGTTTTCAAACTTGGGATTTCAATGACAACTGCTGATGTTGGAAAGCTTTAGGATTTGAGGCATATGAAAGCAGGGGGAAGAGTTCCTGTGTTTTCTTCCCTGGGAAGACTCAGTAGGAAGTGAACAGGGCCTCACCGTGGGTGAGGGGAGGGATAAAAGCCAAGCAAGGAGAACCCCGGAAGGCAGTGGACTTCTCTGAGAACAAACAGGCTGAGGGCCGGGGTGTCAGAGCCTTCCAGCTCACATGGTGGAGGGGAACCATGTGGAGGGATTGGAGGGGCAGCAGCGGGCAATGTGGGCACAGGCCCTGTCAGTCAGCTGGCATCACAATACTGCAGACCAATCCAGGGGTGGGCAAAAGTAGGTTAATAATAATAATAAAAATACATAATAATACAAGAATAAACTATGTTTTGTGTACACACAGCTATAAACCTACTTTTGCCCACCCCTGCATATACTGAAGTTCAATTCAGAGAGGTGTCCCCAAAACATTACTGTGTCGCAGCAGAATCCTGGTTTTTGTCTCAGCCCGACTCCCTCATTCCACTCACAGGGAGATGGCTTTGTATCAGCAGGAAGAGCCCTCCATCAGGTACCTGCTTTGGGGGGTGGGGGGACAGGCCCTTCACCTGGTTCTGCATTGGATTGGAAGAAATTGATGCAATGAGTCACCTGTGTGATGGGTTTGGGGATTGACCACACCCAAATATTCTACTCTAGTAGAAATGCCTTCAACACTGCAGCCACCACCTCCTGGAGCTTTCCTGGGCAAATCTAGCTTGGCACCCAACCCCGAGGTCTGCAGAGGGCGGCACAGCCTCAGCTGCTGTCTCAGGTCAGTGGATGTGACTGTCCCTGGCTTGCGCCTTCCACTCACCTGTCAGTACTCTCACCCCTGCAGCCCCAGCTGACCCACCCTGTGCAATAGGTAAAGTGTGGTCGCCTGCGGCAGTGGTTCTCCTCACCCCACCTCTTAGCCCACCCAACACTGCTTTCCGCTGGGAGCTTCTCCTTGGCATATGCACGATGGCCTGCCTGGGCTTCACTGCCCTTGGCCTGCAACTGTGGGGTCACACTCAAACCTGGCGTTCAACGGGGTGGGGTGGGCAGGATGTGTGTGCTATGCATGCATCTGCATGTGTGTGCACATACCTGTATGCATGTGTGTATGTGTGCACATGCGTGTGCACCTCTGCCTGAATTTACCCCCAAATGCACATTATTGTACTTAATCCAATTTTGATCACTTCTTGCTGCAGCATTTCGTCAACACCGCTGTGTTTGACCATCAACTCTAATATGCATGTGTATGACATTTCCCGAGCTGCTGCTGGGGGCCCATAGGATGGCCAGTTTCGGGAAGCACTGGTATAGACCAATGCTGAAGAGCTCAAAGTCATTATGCTCTCCCCAACCAACCTACCATCCCTGCCTCCACACTCTCCCTGAACAAGAGAGAGCTCATTTGGAAAATTCTGAAACTCTCCTGGAAGTTAGGGTGATAGGTCTCAGAAACTGGGCTGGAAGACCCTGGGACTGTGTGAGGGACATGGGCATGGGGTGCAGAACAGCCCATCTGGGGCATGCCTGTGCACACTTGGCTCTTGTTCAGATCACGTGCACGGGACAAGTCCAATGTCTGCTTTGCTTCAAAACATTTGCTCTTCTGACTCACTTGTGGGGAGTAAGTCTGAGCACTGTCAATGTCTAACAGCTAATTGTTTTGAATAATGCTGCAGAGGTGTGTTAACTGGAAGGCAAGATTCCTACCATGGTTATTGAATGGAGACTTGCAGTAACTCCACCTTCATTTGAAAAAGCTGCATCATTGCCATGTCCTCACTTTCTCCCTCTGTAAGTGAGGGTTTTGACAGTTCCTACCCCAAAGGGCATTGAGAGGATCCCACAGGCTGACACATGCAAAATTTTGGCACAGCAGAGCACAAGAGGGGTCACAGCCAGAAATGTGTCCCCCAGTTCCTGTGCTGAAGCCCTGATCCCCTGTCCTCAGAATGTGACTGTATTTGGAGATGGGTCTTTACAGAGATGAGTAAGGTCAAAAGAGGTGACTTGTGTGGACCTTAATTCAGTCGGACTGGTGTCTTTATAAGAAGAGACCAGGACATAGCCATACACAGAGCAATGAACATGTGAGGACACAAGGAAAAGACTGCTGTCTGTAAACTGAGGAGAGAGGCCTCAGGAGGAACCAGCCCTGCTGAAACTGGCATCTAGGACTTCTGCCATCCAGGCTGGGAGGGGATGAAGTTTTGTTGTTTAAGCCCCTGGCCTGTGGCACTTTGTTACAGCGGCCCCAGCACACCAAGACAGCAGGTGCTCAACGGAGAGAGCTGGTGCAGTGTCACGTCCCCTGGGACTCTGATGTTTGAAGTGTGCACACCATTCCCTAAGGGCACCCAAGACACATTCCTATGTGCTTAGAACTTTTCCTGTGCATCTTTGAAAATGCATTTTAGAAAGATAAATATTAGCTTGCTTTGTAGCTGTTGAGTGGTACTGTGACACCTGTTTTTAAAATTGGGTGCATGGTTCAATTTCAGGAGCTCTGGGCATCACCCTGGGGGAGAGGTTGGCAGACCCCTGATGAATACCAAGGATATTTAGCATGATGTGACATGGTAACGTCCTGCCTCTCAATTGCTCCATGTGCTCCACTGGTTACCTTGTACTAGGAGCGGAATGAACCCAGTGGCTTTTTGAGTGGCTTTTATTCAGCTTTGTCTCTGAGTCTGCCACTAAGTGCAAACAACAATGAGACTTCTTTGGGGATCTTAGATGCCGAAGGGCAGATGGATGGGCTTACTGTTCCTGCCAATGTGTGGGCCCAGTGGTTGCTGTCTTTGCCTGTGAGGCTGCGATGAACATATAGCCCAGAGCCCCCCAGAGAAGATGCGCTCTCCATAATCCGCTGAGTGAACCAGGGGTCCCTGCTCCTGGAGCAGTGAGGGGAGGGCCTGGCAGGGGTCTGAGGGAGAAAAGTCTGCCGGTGGCACTGCACTGGGGAGCGGCCCCGCCTTCTCTGTGAGTTCCCTCTGTAGTCTGGGAGAACTGGGAGGAGAGGTAGACAGGGCTCTGGCTGGTCCACAGGACCTGGCCATGTCCCCTGTCAAACACACTGTGGCCGGATGGGGGACAGAGGCCAGGAACGGGGCCTCTAGCTAACAGTTAGAAGAGAAACCATAGCAGGAAAAGACAAGCATCCAGGCCCCCAAGGAAACCAGTCCAAACCTCAGCTGAAACTGGGAAGCAGGACCTGCATGGCTGACAGCAAATTAAAAGCCAGATGATACAGAAAAAGCAGTTCAGACCAACTCTAATAGGACCGCCTTCCTGCCCGAAGGCTTTCAGGAGAACCAGGAAAGATAAGCAATGAAAAATGGAGGACGAGGACGATGTGAAACCACAGTCATCTGTATATATTCTGGTGGTGATGGGGCCATTTGTGATTTGGTCTGGGCGGAGGAAAATCCCAGTTAAAATTAGTAAAAATCTGAACTATGGGAAGTAAAAAACAAAGCCAGAGTGAGGCCTTGCAGGGTGTCTGATAACTCACTCTGGAACAATGTCTTTGCCCTGCACCAGTATCGGGGATGTGTAAATCAGGGTTTGTGATTGACATTAACAGCTGTAATCAAGCACCTGTTTCCACCTGCAGAAGACGTGTGCTTAGGAATGTTCCATGCTTTATCATTTGTTTGGTGGCTGGTGTCCCTCAGGACACCTAGTTTGGTGGGCGTGTGACCACTCAGAGCCTCAGTGGGCTCTTCCAGGGCCTCAGAGGCCCTGTGGGATTCTATCACTCAGGTTTCTTCCAGGAGAGCAGAGGAGGGTTTGCGGGGGTGGCCCTCTTCTGCCACTGCCTGCTACTTGATGGGCTCCTGGTGATGGCAATTGTCAATGGAGGCTGATTCACTCATTCGTTTGTTTGTTCACAACAAGCTTTGATTGGGGCTCGCCATGTGCCTGACACTGGGGCCACACCAGGCACTGTCACTGTCTCCATCCTCATGGGGCTGGGATCCCAGTGAGGGAGACCATCCGCCTGTGCAACTCATCAGATCCTTGATGGGGAGGGTAAATGCAGGGTGGAGGACAGTGAGAGATGGGGTGGGGATGGCTGCACTTTACCTCTGTTGTCAGGGTGGTCCTGGGAGGGGCAGCTGAGAGATGGAGTGAGTTGGGGCCCGGGAATGGAGGGCAGGGCAGGTGCCCAGCTGGCATGTGTTGGGAGGGCATGGCTGTAGGAGTGTGAGGGGAGAGGCTGGGAAAGGGGTGTAGGGTGGAGGGCAGGTTCTGTACAGCCTAAAAGGTGCACAGAGGACCTGGCCACCCTGGCTGGAGGGTGCTCAGCTCAAGTGAGTGGACAGGACCCACACCCTCATGAGCTTGCTGTGGACATGCAGTGGGGGTGGGGGCCTTGGCAAGTGTGTAAGGAAGGGCCTGCCACAGCAAGAGGCTCTGTGGTGTCCTGGGGAGTCTCCCAACTGGCAACCCTCCCAAACCCTTCCTCCAGCCCCAGTAATGTCCTGGGGGGTACTGCTCCCTGTGCCTGGCCTGCTGGCGAATCTCCCCAGACAGGAGGCAGAGAACACCTCCTCCAGGAGCCTCCCCATCCCACCTTGGAAAGGACCTGTGTATTCTACTCCGTACTTGTCTGGTGGTTGTCTGCCTGCTTTAGTGCTGCAGGTGGGCATCCCAGCCCATCAGGACTCAGGGCCATGTCCTTGTCTCACTATTGCGCTCCTGGGGAGACCCTGGACTCCTCCTGGAAATTTCCTGACTCTTTTCCTTCCCAGGGAGTTCTGTCCCTTTTTTGGTACCATTGTGGGGGTGGAGGAGCAGGAGACAAAAGCACAGTCCTCACCTTCCTTCACAAGGAAAGGAATTCAAAGTCCATCTCAACACAAAACCAGCAGGCCCCAGAGCTGCCGGGAGTCTGTCTGCTGTGACCAGCCTCCACCTGTCACCCCGGGGACAGCAGACATCCTCCCTTCACCATTGCCAGTCTTATCTGAGAATCAGTGCCTCCGGTGTCTCCTCACATCTCTTTGAGATGTACAGCTTTACTCCTGGTCAGTTTTACTTCTGGTTTCAGATGACCATGTCGACAACTGTGACTTCAGCTGGGATCCCAGAGTTGACAGAGAAGAAAAGCAGCTCATCACACACAGGGGTAGGCAAGCGATGTCCCCCAACTTCTCTGAGCCCAGAGAATGCTATAGTCCAGCTGGGGTGGGGAGGCAGCCCTCCCCGGTGTCCATAAGCTGGCTGCCACCTCCAGATGACCACCTGGACCACTACACAGCACACACAGTCACCCCTGCACCACAGACATCCCAGGGGGTGAGAGAGGAGAGGTGCCCGGCACAGGGTACTGTCCAGGAAGCAAGGGGAGGGAGGTCTAGCCAAGGCCAGGCGGGTCAGAGAAGGCCATGCGGGGCAGTGGCCTGTGAAAGGGTGTCTGTGGTGAATTCTGCCAGCAGACCTGCAGGAGATAGGCAGAGGCAACAAAGTTGCTCAGCTCTCCAGAGTCTTGCCCTGTGTTGCCCTGGCAGCCTGTTGTTATAAAGCTCTGTGGCCTTTATTGTCTCTTTCAGGTTTTGATCTCCAGCATGAGGGTGGGCTGGGGAGGTGGGTTCAGGTCTGTACTCCCAGCCCCAGGATGGTAGGGGCTTAGAAAGTTTCCATGATTGAGCTGATGGATGCTGGAGGACCTGTGCCCTGTTGGGCAATCTGGTGTGTGTGTGTGGGGGGCTCCTCTCAGGGCCAATGGTATCAGGACTGAACACAAACAGTGGTGTATCAGTGTACTGGGGCTGCCATAACAAAGGATCACAGACTGGGTATTTATTCTCGCTTAGATCCGGAGGCCAGAAGTTCTAAATCAAGGTGTTAGGAGGGCTGCCCTCCCTGAAAGATCTAGGGGACAGTCTGTTCTATGTCTGTCAGCTCCTGGTGTTGTGGGCAATCCTGAGCTTGTAGACAGACATATCACTCCAACCTCTGCCTCCTCCACTGCATGGCTGTCTTCTCCCTGGTGTCTCTATATCTCCTCTCTTCTTATAAGGACATCAGCCAGACTGGATTTAGAGCTCACTTTACTCCAGTCTGACCTTATCCTAACTCATTACATCTGCAATAATACTACTTCCAAGTAAGGTCACAGTCACAGGTATAAGAAGCTAGGATGTGGACATATCTTTTAAGGAGAATTCAACCCATAATAGATTGCAAAGTGGTCACCTCACTTAAAGAACCATACTGGGGCCCTGGCCAGTTGGCTCAGTGGATAGAGTGTTGGCCTGGTGTGCAGATCTCCGGTCAGAGCACACAGGAGAAGCAACTATCTGCTTCTCTTCCTCTCATTCTTCCCCTTCTCTCTCTCTTCCCTCTTGCAGCCAGTGCCTCAATTGGTTTGAGTGTTAGCCCCAGGCACTGAGGGTAGCTCAACTGATTCAAGCATCAGCCCCAGACAGGGCTACCGGTGGATCCCGTTCTGGGTGCATGTGGGAGTCTATCTCTATCTTCCCTCTTCTCACTTAAAAAAAAAGAAAAGTAAAAAGAATCCAATTGGGCTCAAACGCAGAGGCTGGGCCATGGGGATGTGGGGAGTGGGCGGTATGGCTCAGTCCTCTGTGACCAGTTCCCGGGAGTGGCCGATGCTGGACGTTTTTCAGCAGCATGAATACATCAACACAGTGGTGTTGACCTGGTACCACACAGGCTGTCCTGAAGGGTCACCAAGGCCACCCATCTCTGTGCCTTTCTGAGGACAAGGGGCAGTTGTTGGCATTATGTTGGGGACTGAGGAACTGTGTGCTGGGCAGACAGCTCCTGGCTCCATGGTTCCTGAGGATGAGCAGGAGAATCCAAATCACTATTTCATGAGCCCCTGTAAGGACAGACACTGAGACTCAAACCCTGGCCAACAGTGTCCAGGGCCCTGCCCAATCCCCACAGGGGTTGCACAGAGCATCCAGAGGCACTGTCCAAATGCACCTACATACACCTGGCATTAGCCGCTGCCTTGGGGGAATGCTGAGTGGAATTTCTGGTGGCAAATTCAGGCTTTTCTCATAATGGAAAGGAAGAGGAGACCTGTGGGGGCTGCAGGCACAGCTTAGGTCATGCGGGCACCGTCAGCCTCCACTGAGTGATGGACACACATTGCCCGCATGAATGTGGACGTGGTCAGGCACCGTCCTCTGTGGAGGGTTTTGCCCTCGAGTGCACAGCCCATTCACCAAACAGCCCCTTCCCAGCCACTGACAGGGAAGGCTGGAGTCAGGTCCCTGCTGCCAGTCGGCCATGTCCTGCATGCATCTTCCTTTTTTCAGACAGTTAGGTAGGGCCTGACGGACTGACATGGGAAGACTCATCTTGGAGAGCAAGTGCCTCCCTCTTTCCTCCCATCAACTCTGAGATGGGATCCCCCCCCCCCCGAAGGCAGGCTCATGTGGGTACCAGGAACAAGCTTGATCTTTCAGAAGGGTGTCCAGACCCTGAGAAGCCCTGACAATGCTCTGGGGACTCCTCAACACAGAGGCCAGCCCCAGCGTCACCCAGGGGAGCCTCCACATGCAAATGTACCCCTGGGGAACTAAAGGCAAGTGGAAGACATTGTAGGGGGGCACATGTAAAGTGCTTCCTTATCTTTAAAATGGACACAAGGTTTCCCACTTCCCAGTGAACTGGCAGGCACTGAATAGAGAGGAGCCTAATAAATGTATATTGTTATTAATAAAAATGTTGTGCCAGTTAGCCTGCAGGGCTGCAGGTCACATGCAAGGTGACCTTGAGCTGTGGCTCTGTAGTAAACTACCAATCTGTTGCTTCCTCTCCCAGCCAGAGAGGACAGGGCATTTGCTGAGCTCTGGGGGTGAGCCAGCTCTGCCATGGGTCTGGGGGTCCTGACCCTTGTTGCTCTCCTTGGCTGGTGACTTCCTGGGACTCACTGTCACAGACCAGAACTGTACCCTCCAGAACTGGTTCTTCTGAGTACAGGGCCAGGCAGGACAGAAACTGAACATGATGTACCCAGGGATGCAAATGACCCTGCCAGAGAAAAGGGAAGGGCACAGCCGCAGCCCCTATACACCGACTCAGCTGGCGTGGAACATTCCCCTTCTCTGGAGTCAGCTCTTCTTGTCCTGTTTTTGGAGGGGGTAGGGAGGAGGTGTCCCCGATGAATGAGACCTGTGGTCTAACTGGGCCTGCAGGAGAGCTGCTTTGTCCACTCTAGCCCTGTGGACCTCCCTTGACCATCCAGCTATAGCAAAATGGAGAGCCCTCTGCCATGGTGACCCTGTTTTCCACCCCCAAATTTGTGGTCCAGGCTTGGACAAGTCGAACTGCAGAGGGCAACACAGCCACTGTGCCATGATCCATGTGGACAGAGCATGCTGGGATCTGAGGCCTCAGGGGCCAAGGCAGGGCTGGGGGAGGGGTGGAAAGGACAGTGGGAGAGAGAGAATGTTTCTGAAGGAGAAGCACCAGAAGAACTTCTCTGCCACTCCCCAGCCCCCGGGAATAAGGAGCCTCCCTCAGAGGAAAGCAGTAAGACCCTGGGAGGACATTGATCAATGGAGGATGGGGAGGTCTGTGGGTTTTGCTGGGAGGCAGGGAAGGGGAGTCCTCAGCCTGACTGATGGGGGCACTCTGGGACAAGCCCTATGCCACCAAGGCTCAGTCCTTGGGGCCCCAGTGAGAGTTTCACAGTTGCCTGGCAGCTGTGGGCAGAGAGTCAGGTAGGAGACGCTGCGCTGAATGGAGCAGCTGGAGCTGGATCCCAGTGCACTTGCTTTATAGGGGGCCAAATATTGATGGAGGGGGCCTCTGCCTGCTGCTGACCAGTGAGCACTAATAATGCTGACAGTGCTCAGCAGTAATTAACACAGGCCCAGGGGCCCACCAATCACCCCTCACTTGTCAATAAACACACACTGACCCAAGGGAGGACCGGCAGCCATGAGACTTGAATGTATTCAGAGCTGCCTTAAAAGGAACAGAGCTCCCCTCTGCCCCTCCCCCAGTCATCTTAGCCATCCTAGAAGGTTAAGTTTGAATCAGATGAGATGAAAATACTTCATCTTTTGAACCACCCATGCCTCTTCATTCCCATCTCTTATGTATTGTTTGTGATATTTAAATGAGACTCTTTGAAGATGTACTTTGAAGGTAAGCCCACTGAAATAAGAAGCCATTGCTGCTGTGACCAGCACAAGTCCCCAAAGATCATACCCTCTTACCTTCCAGATGTGAAAAAACTTACAAAGGCAATACCAATGTTAGATGGCTTTGTAAACATTTTTTAATAGATTTGAGAGAGAGAGAGAGAGAGAGAGAGAGAAAGAGAGAAGCATTAACTTGTTTCATTTATTCATATACTCATTTGTTGCTTCTCATATGAGCCCTGATCAGGGCTTGAACCCATCACTTTGGCGTGCCAAGAGGATAATCTATCCACTGGATCATCTGGCCAGGGCCCCAATGTTACATGTTTTATATCTCACATGCAAGATTCTCTTTCTCAGCATGTTAGTGCCTCAGTGTGATCTTCTAGGTCAGGGGTCGGGAAACTTTTTGGCTGAGAGAGCCATGAACGTCACATATTTTAAAATGTAATTCTGTGAGAGCCATACAATGACCCATGTTATGCATTATCCAATAAAAATTTGGTGTTGTCCTGGAGGATAGCTCTGATTGGCTCTAGCCACCTGCAACCATGAACATGAGTGGTAGGAAATGAATGGATTGTTAATACATGAGAATGTTTTATATTTTTAACTTTTTTTTTTATTAAAGATTTGTCTGCGAGCCAGATGCAGCCATCAAAAGAGCCACATGTGGCTCGCAAGCCATAGGTTCCTGACCCCTGTTCTAGGTTCTATAAGTGTTGACAGCTGGCCCAGACCTTTGTCTCCTGTCCCAGAGCTGGGAGAACAGCTGTTTCAGGGACTCATTTAGGAAATGAAGAATGAATGTAAGCAGGTTGGCCTGAGGAAGGAGGCACTGTCTTTTCTAGTGTCTGAATTCTCCAGACAGCCGTGAGGCCACCCGTTGTAGCTCCTAGATGATACATCTTACTTGCTGGGCACAAGGGAGACCAACCACATTTAACAGGAATGGTGTAGGATCCTGGGAGTTGTACACAGAGGCTCTGTGCTGACCTCCCTCGAACCCAGGCCTCGGGAATGAGAGGGGCTTCTCCTGGTAGGGGGAGTACTGCCTTACGGTCAGGGGAGTTGCCTGGTGGCTCCAGGACCCTCTTCCAGGGACTGTCCAAGGATATTACAGCCCAAAAGGATATTCCCTAGAATGTCCACAGACCCTCACACCCCAAGCAGAAAGCTCCCCATTTCTCAGGGCTTCTCAGAGTAATCTTGGAGCTCCAGGAATGAAATTTATGAATTTATGAAACAAAACCAAAGATTAAGCTATTGAAGAGGTAGTGTTGGTGGGAAGGGCCAGAAAGGTCAGCTTAGCATCACACTGGGGAAAGACTGACTTGCTGGGGAACACTGCGGACCTCACAGAACAATGCAAAAGCGGGGAGGCTCCTGGAGACCTCCTCCAGTTGGATTTTTTTTTTTTTTTTTTTTTTACAGATACTGAGAGAGAGTCAGAGAGAGGGATAGACAGGGACGGAGGGAGATGAGAAGCATCAATCATCAGTTTTTTGTTGCGACACCTTAGTTGTTCATTGATTGCTTTCTCATATGTGCCTTGACCGTGGGCCTTCAGCAGACCGAGTAACCCCTTGCTCGAGCCAGCGACCTTGGGTCCAAGCTGGTGAGCTTTTGCTCAAACCAGATGAGCCTGCGCTTAAGCTGGCGACCTCGGGGTCTCAAACCTGGGTCTTTCATATCCCAGTTCGACGTTCTATCCACTGCACCACCGCCTGGTCAGGCTCCAGTTGGATTCTGAGAGAGGGAGTTGGGGGGCAGCAGGGCTGGTGTCCAAGTCCCAGATGCAGGGATGAGCAGGTGGTGCAGGCACCCTCCTTCCACCCCAGGTGGTTCCAGGAATAGTCTGGTTCTTTTCTAGCCCAATACTCAATTCCCCCTGGGCAATCAGAGGAATCTACATGTCCTTCCTTAGCTTTGCCTCACAACTGGTTTCTTTAACCCCATGTGTTTGCATGTTCCAAAACCTTAGGTCATTCAGATTCAGACATGTCTATGCAAATCTTCTGAGAGCTATTCAGATCACTTCTCCATGTGAGGAACTTTCTGCTGTGGTTCTGCCTCTCTGATCCTCCATCTGCTTCTCATTTGCCCTGAGAACAAACTCAGCTCCTGCCTGATCTTGTCCCCTCCCACCACCTGCTGCTCCCTTCTGACTGGTTCAAGCTGCTTCTGCTCACAACCCCTCAACCTGTTCCTGTTTCCCAGAACCCACAGACTTGGGGTCTGGAAGGGGCCAGGAAGGCTACACCCCTCTCTTTAGCCAGGACCCTGTGTACCAGGGGTTCTCAGATGGTGATGTGAACTCGAGGACATTGGCAGTTGTCTGCAGACATTTTGGTGTCACAACTTGGGGGCTGTTAGCATAGGAGGTGAAGGCCACGGTGGGTGTTCAGCATTCTTCAATGCACAGGGCAGCCCCCAACACAGGATCATCTGGCCCCAAATATTGACAGTGTTGATTGAGAAACCCTGTTCCAAACCAGCCAGACACCTGAGTGTTGGGACAGGTGTTAGAGATGTCAGGAGAGACTTGAAGCCTGTGAGGATGAACCTTTCAGAGGAAGCCTCAGCTCTTGTGACTTTGAGAACATGTCCCCTTCTGGGAAGACCCTCCCAGCAGACAGAATCTGGTCCATTTTGATGGTTGGTTGCTTCAGCGATGGAGCACAGCAGCTCTCCCAGAGGGGGCAACATGGCTTCTGCCTTCAGCACACAGCGGGTCTGATCCTCTGCCTGAGGGGAGGTGGTGCCACGTGGGAAGGCTGGCTGCCCCTCCAAGAACCCATTGCCGTGGCCTCTCTGCATTTTCCTCATACTTCTCTGAACTCAGAGGCCCATTTCCCACCAGCTGTTGTTCTGCTTTTCCTCATTTCTGAAAGGGGAAGACAATGGGGTCAGGGGCTCTTAGGTACTGGAGGTAGGCAGACACTAGGGAAGTGATGGGTCCTCATGTCCTCTCCCAGCCCTGTCCCTGCTTGGTAAAAATCAGGTACCCGTTCCTGCTCAAGGATATGCAGACCAACTAGTAGGGCGCTCCTCACTGATAGGGCTGAGTATTAATTATAATAGTAAGAGGGCTGAATCTAATGGTGGCAGGAGCCACCGTGTAGATAGAATCAACAAGCACCATGTGGTTGGGTCACTGTACACCATGCTAATCTACACCTGACTCCTACTCCCAAGACAGTCCTGGGAGCTGGCCTGGCTATGGCTGGTGACCACCTGGTCTGTCAAGGAGGGCACACAAGTAGGAATTGGGGAACCAGAGGTCTTAGTCTGCCCCTGTGACTGCTCAGGCAGTAGACAGAGGTTTCCCTCAGCCTCTCCCAATCCTGCCCCAGCAAAAAGGGAGTGGAGGCAATCAGAGGAATCTGCATGTCTCAGAGAGGACAGCCGTTTCTCAGTGTAGTGGTGAAGATCCTGCTCTTGCCATGGCTAAGGCCATGTGGACTCTCCATCCATCCTGAGCCAGAAGCCAGGAGCTGCATGCACACCTCCATGGATGGAGAGTGGCTTCCTCGCCACCTTCATCTTCTAGAGGAAACTGGGTGGACACGCATGTGCTACTTCAGTCCACCTGTTTTGGACCCCATCACCTAATGCCTTATAGGCTTTGACTGCTGGAGGATCTGCAGGAAGTTGAATTGGGGGGCAGGGCTGTCACAATGACTATCTGCTGTCATTCCTGGGCTTGGTGCCCTGCCCCAGGACCCTGGGGTGGTGTCACTTCCTGCTGCTGCCACCCCCGGTGGCTTCCCCTCCAGTTGCTCCCCTGAAGGCTCTTTAGTTGGGCCCTGTGGCTGAAATTCTGCTTGTCATAGAGACATGGTGCAGGGTGGCGGGTTGCTCAGGGCACTGTGAGGGCACCACAGAGAATCTTCTGGGATGAGGAAAGTCTCTAGCTGAAATTTTTTAAAAATATGTACAAATTTTCTTTGCTGATTATAAAATTGAACTGAGTTCTTGAGATTAGATAGGGGTTAGCTAGTCACAGGAGGGGAGCATGGGAGCCAGGCAGGCCTTTCAGAAGGCAAGTGGAACGTGTTTGGGGAATGACAGGCAAGTTGGTGGCTGTAGCCTGGGACAAGAGGGTCATGTGACCCCTCCTCCCACCGAGGGCAGAAGATACCCCACCTGAGGGGCTGGACCTCACAGAAGTCTTCCAAGCAGCTGTCACAAGGCACCTCAGTCTGGCAGCAAGGAGGAAGGTGGGAGGAAGGAGACAGGCCAGAAAGAGAGGGAGAGGCATGAGGTGGCCTTGGTGAGAAGTGTCTACTTTGCACAACTGCAGGGGGCATAGTTGGCAATGGGTACAAAGCTGCAGCAGGAAGGCTGAGGGGACAGGCAGGATATGGGATAGGGCTTGAGAGCAGATGGTGATGGAAAGGGGACAGTGAAAAAGCACCTAGCATTTCTATGTGGGTGACTTATTAGGGGACACAAGGCTTCTGGTTTGGGTCATGATGCCATCCCCCACACAGACAGTGAATTGGGGGTGTGGGCCAATGGGACCTCCAGCTGTGGGGGCTAGGAAGTTGCTGGGTGTCCACTAAGGAGCCCAGCCACCACCAGGGGACATTGGCTGCTGGCCAGCCGAGTGTCTACTGAGCAGTTATTCAGTCCATCTGCACAACCACCCCATGATACCGGCAGAGGGGGATTTAAGCCCCGACTTCTGAAGGGCCTCACAAAATCCCAACTTTGCACTTTTTTCTAACGACACCAAGTTTGGTTTCATATGTGCAATTTTAACATTAATCGTACATAGTATTTTTTATTTATTTAGAAATATGGTTAACATAGTTTTTGGGTTTTTTTGTATTTTTCTGAAGTTAGAAGCGGGGAGTCAGGCAGACTCCCGCATGCGCCCCACCGAGATCCACCCAGCATGCCCACCAGAGCCGTTGCTCCATTGTGGCTGGAGCCATTCTAGCACCTGAGGCAGAGGGCATGGAGACATTCTCAGTACCCAGGCCAACTTTTGCTCCAACAGAGCCTTGGCTGCGGGAGGGGAAGAGAGAGACAGAGTGAAAGGAGAGGGGAAGGGGTGGAGAAGCAGATGAGCGTTTCTCATTTGTCTGCCCTGGCTGGGAATCAAACCTGGGACTTCCATAGGCCACGCTGATGCTCTACTGCTGAACTAACTGGCCAGGGCCTGCTAACATGTATTTTTATTTTCCCTGTCTCTGTCTTTTTTTTAAAGGGTCCAATATTTTCTTCTGCACCCGGGGCCTCAACCGACCTTAATCTGCCTCTGGATACGGGCTTTGTTATTTCTGCTTGCTGTGAGGAACCGGAGCTCAGAGGTCTCCTCACCTGCTTGGGGGTTTGCTTGTGTTGTCGGCACGCTCAGGAATCCAGGCTGGCTAGACTGCCAAGCTGGGGTTCTTACCCCTCCAGTTACCTCCCCCAGGAAGAGGGCTGCAGGTGTGTGGAACGAGGGAGAAGGGGGCTCATGCACAGAGGGGAGGGGAGCACTGCAGAGAATATACTGGCAACAAGAATGGGGAGCCCAGATAATGGCAGGAGGTGCCCCGGACAACAGTGGGGAAGCACGCAAGTGGGAGTGCGTCCACGACTCCAGAAGTGCCAGAGGGGTCTCAGAAGTCCCTCCCGGGCAAAGGGAGCTCAACACTCTGAACCAGCAGAGTCTCTGCTAGCCTTGTGGAGCTCAGTGAGGGAGCAGCAGAGCAGGAGTGGAGCTGGGGTGAGAAGGGAATGCCCGCAAGGACATATTTCAGTCTGGGCAATCAGCACTGCTCAGTGACTGACCCCATGTGGCCAGGCCAGGAGGCAGGGTATAGGCATGTAGCTCCAGGTGACACCTGGGCACACCAGGCCAAGAGGATTCAGAGGCAAAGAAAGAAACCCAGGAGCCTCCCTGGGCTGCCACAGGCTGTAGGGAGAATTTACAGGGTCCCGATGGCTTCTTGCAAGGACATTTGAGTTCTGTTTGTGATTGCCCACGATGATAGGCCGATAAGTGGTCCTCCAAAAGTCAAATCCTGAAATACTTCAAAGGGATCTTATTTGAGAAAAGGATCATTGCAGGTGTAATCAAGTTGAGGATCTTGACATGCGACCATCCTGGATTATCTGGTGGGCCCTAAAGCCAATGACAAGATGAAGTTCTTATAACTAAGGGAGAAGATAGAAAGGATGTTGGGGTAACTAGCAGTCTTTTCTGTGCCTGCCCTCGTAGTTGCCTTGGAAATCTTAGACACAGTCTGGCATGCGATGGCACCCTCCTGTATGACCCAACCTGCTCAGATTCCCTCCCTGCTAAGTCTACAGCACAAGCTTCTCACGTGCACGAGTCACAGCATTTCCTCACCTTTTTCTTCCTGGAGCCTCGACTGCTAGTGAGTGAACCACAGGCAACCATGAACTTAGCATTTGCTTGCTGAACTGAAGTTGAGCTGTCCCTGGGTGTGGAAGCAGAAGGCAGGGGCCACTGATGCTGGCTGACCTTAAGGTAACCTACCACCCATGCGAGTGCCTGCCTCTTCATCCCCCCCGCCCCCTCCTCCAATGGCAGAGCTTTATGAGCCTGGCTCCCGTTAGCAGAGACTTCACTCCATGCCCCTCTGCAAGGTATCAAAACTCTTTCTAACAAATCCCAGATGGAGGAGATGTTCTGCCCGGCAGTGACTCCCTGGCATTCTTGAGACATTTAACAGCCAAGGACTGTCCAGAGCTGATAGAAGGCCTTAAAGGACAGATACACATGGCCTTAGGAAGTAACGAGAAATGGGAAGCTGAAAGGGACCACAGCCCTTAGCTATTTCTCTGCAGTCAGCAGCAGCTTCCAGATGTCTCAGCCTGCTCTACGTGCCCCCTCCCCGTACCTCTGAGATTCTCTTTCTGCACACCAGCATGGTGGGGCTGGGCTCTTTATCTGTGCTAGGCCTGGCGACATGACTAAATCGTGCAATGAGGTAATTTTCCCAAGCATGACGGGTAGTAAGACTGTCCTTGCTCTCCATGGCCTGCAAATGTTAGGAATGCACCAACATGCAAATATGAACAGATGTCATCAGCAGACACATTCTACTTGAGCTGTAAATGCTAAAGTCTGTGAGGTCCGTTCTTGCAAGAAGCCACGCGTGCTGTTATCGGTCCCAACACCACAGTGTCCAAGTCCTGGAAGGACAGCCCTGTGGTTGTAAGAAACTCTTTTATGATGGGCCTCAGGAGGAATTAGAAATGTCATTCTTCAGGAGCTTATAGAATATCAAGTGATTAGAGCTCATGACATAAAAAGGAACACCATGAGATTTGTGGCTCATTTTGTAAAAGAACCAATTTATATATTAAAACAATAAAATATGTCTAGGGAAAGGCTAGCCCCCTGGTGTTTTCAGTGTCTCTTCTATGCAATTCCAGAAATCTCCACCGCCTGAGGAAACCAGGAAAAGGCACTCTTTAACTGCTCATCAGAACATTGGGGGCTGTACTTGGCCAGATGCAGCAGGATGTAAAATTATTTTGCATATTCCTAAGGTGGGTAGAAGTCTCACTGTGAACTCTCACCCTGGCTATGTGCCCACTTGAATAAACTCAGCATAGAACAGAAAAAAAAAAAACAATCCAAAACAAAAAAAAACACCAATGCTCATCCTTCCAGGTCCTGATGTAGAAATTTAAGTAGCAGGAAGGATTTGATGTTAAGTTTCCAGCTCGTAAAACAAATTCCAGTTTATGCTCGTCAGTGGCTGTGGGAGGAGGGATAGGCACAGTGGGGGAAGACAGGGAGCAGCCACAGCACAGGGGACCCATTCTATGAGGTGCAAGGAGGACTCATTTCCCCTATAGGTGGTCCTGCAGCCTCCCGACCATCCCCCTCATGATGGGTTGAATTGTGTCTCCCAATGACGGTGAAGTCCTAACCCCAGCACCAATGAGTGTGACCTTATTTAGAAATAGGGTCTTTGCAGATGATCGTTAAGGTGAGGTCATTAGGGTGGGTTCTAATCAAGTATTATTGTGTCCTCATAAATAGGGGCATTTGGATGCAGACAGGCACACACAGGAAAGTCAGTGTGAAAGACACAGGGAGATGATGGGCATCTGCCAGGAACCCCTGGAACCGCCGGAAGCTAAGAGAGACCTGGAACATGTTCTCCCTCAGCCTCAGAGGTGCTTGCCCTGCCCACACTTGCATCTCAGACTTCTGGCCTCCTGAACACTGAGACGATAAACTTCTGCCATGTAAGCTACCCAATCTGTGGGATCTGTCACAGCTGCCCCAGGACCCTTACACAACCCAGCTTATGAAAGGGGGTGTGTTAACAATTCCATTCTCTGTGATCTAGCCCCAAGTGAGGCTTCTTCAGGGTCCTGCTCATGTCCCAGGCTCCTGGACCACTGATGCGGGGCATGGCCACTCCCTCAGCCCAAACCTAGGCAGGTGACAATTCAGTGTTTCCACTCCCCCCACCTCTTCATTAGGTCACTGCTCCTCCTCCTGCCCCTGCAACCCTGCTACTCAAGTGGCAGACTTTGTTCCTTAACATTCCCGACTTTGGAGACATTTTTGTCAAGGACGGTCTCTGTGAGTCTGCCAGGCCTTGTTTCCTGAGCCCACTTATCTGGCAGGGGTGGGGCACAGAGGATAGAGGCTGGGTTAACAGCTGTGAGACCAGCCTTCCCAATGCTTTCTCCTGATTAGGGAGGGGCTGCTGTGACAGTTCCTGGTGGTGTCAAGACCTGGTGGCCTCTGTCCTCTGTCTTTTCTTGCCAGACTCAACTTGTAGCTGACCACATTCCTTTACCAGGTGCCACAGGAAGGCCCTCCAGACATTGGAGATGGTGTAGCATGGTGGGTGTGAACCGCATCAGCTGGGGTAAAAGCAGAGGGTGGGTGGGCAGGTGAGGGTTGCGCCCGGACTCACACAGGAGCCTGGCCTAGCCTAGTCCCATGCCAGAAACCAAAGCAGAAGTCAAGTAATGCCAAGAGCTGAAGGTTCTTGAAGAACATCTGGTGTAGCCTCCCCTTTCACTCTGAAATCAAGTATTACTGTGTCCTCATAAATAGGGGAAATTTGAAATCAAAGCTCAGATATATGTCCAGCATTGTCCAAGGACACAACGGTTGGCCGGAACACTGGTCTCTTCCACCTAGTCCAGTGACCTTTCCAATCCACCCCATTTCCCCATCAGAGAACTGCAGACTGGTCTGCAATTGGGCCCTATCTATAGTGCCGGGGGTATGTTAGTCTGGGCCATCTGAAAAGCAGACACCAATATGGGGTGACCCCGCCTGAGGCCGAACACACCATCTTGCTCCCTCTATTGTTTTTCTCATATGTCATCCCCTTCACTGACTTGCATCACTACCTGGCTCCTAAGGACATCTGGGTTTCCAGTCCATGCTCTGGACTCGGGACAGGGACCATGTGGGGACAGGTACTATGGCTCATTCTCTACTTTGTCCCCAGAACCTTGGATAGTGCCTAGCACACAGTGAATGCTATCTGTCTGATAACTGAATGAATGAATGAATGAATGAACGAATGAATGAGTCAATGGAAGAAAAGGGAGGGAGCTGAGTGTAGGAAATGTCCTCAGAGCCTTCTACCAAGCTAAGGACCCTGAGGACAATCTGAGTGACCTTGGGTTGTGCCCTCTCACTGCGGTGGCCTGGTCTGTTCTCCCTGCCCAACAGGCCCTCCAAGCCCAGTCCTGGCAGCAGCCTGTGAACACAGACAGGGCCTGGGTGTGCTGCCCAGAGCGCGCCCCAGCTCATCTTGGTTCCAGCTCCCTGCTCTGGGCTGCAGGCAAATGCCTCCATATTGCTTTTTAATGGTCTGCTTTGTTCTCTGGCTTTGCACCATGGCCAGTGAGCTCGGCTGGCCAAGAGTGGCCACATGTTAGTCATTAAGACAGCAGGTCACTTGCCCGCCCATGGAGCTGGACAGTTTCCCACTGCCCTCGGGGAGCCAGTGGGAGACAGACGACTGGGAGTACGGCAGCATTGCCTCATTTTGTTTGCTGTGACATCCCTTCGTGTTTTCCTGGCTGCTAACCCAAACCAGCTTCACTAGTGCCCAGATGGGCCTGGGTCTCCAGGCTCATGAAGAGCCTCCACAGGTGCTGTTGCGTGTGGAACTCAGACACGGAACTGGGTAGGGAGGAAAGAAGACTGGAGAGTGGGCTTTCTGCCCCTCTGTGGGTGCAGCTCCTGCTCCACAGCTTTCCTGACCGCATGGGTGCTCTCCAGCATTTTCACGAGGGTTGGGGGGGGGGAGCGCAACCCACCCTCTGCACTTGCTGGCCCTGCACTAGGCCAGTGACCCCTAAACATTGGCCCACTTGAAGTGGTGGTAGGTCTGTCCATCAGAATCAGAAATGAGCTGCTAAACACAGATTATGGGTCTTGTCCTGGGCATGTTGGGGGCCTGGAGGGCTGCATTTTCCTGTAGGATGTGCAGGGATTGGCATGTAGCCAACCTGGGATGGGGAGGGGGATAGACCTTTCATCCGTTCACACACAGGCCCTCTGGCATGGAGCCAGGGTGCACTTGTCCTCGTTCTCCTCAAGTTTGCTGTCTACAGAAGACACAGACCTTGCTCTAATAGTACCAGCAGGATTACCTTTTGCTAGTATTGTTCCAAGCTCCTTAGCTCCCTAAACCACACTGTGCAGCAGAGACAACCACAATTTTCATTTACAGACATAAGGCAGAAGCACTGATAAGTCAGGCATATTTGCCAAGGTTACACAGGGGCCAGATTAGACGCTGAGCACCCCAGACTCCAAGTGCATATCCTGACCATTCCACACACCACCCTCCCAACATGCACTGCACAGGGCATCTCAAGAGTATGATATGAAAGGTAGTGACTGGTAGACCTTCAGATGGGATGGTCAAGGAGGACTTCTTGGAAGGGGTGACACTCAAGAAAGAGAAGGGCAGAGGGAAGAACCCTCTGGTCATGGTCTATGAGTGACCTTTAAGCTCCTCTTCAGAGGGAGAGCACCAGACAGGCCTGCAGCCCAACAGGGGAGCTGGGTCCACAAAAGGCCCCCTGTCCGAGCTGGAAGAACATGGAGACATCTTGTTCACACACAGGCCTCCACTAGACCTGGGGTCGAACCACAGGGAGCAGTAAGTGGTCCTGGGAGGTGGACCCCAGGAGACTCTCCTGGGACAAGCCCTGGGACATGAGCTGAGCCAGGTGCTCCATCCTAGATATCTCTTTCCCAAGGACAAGTTGATTGTGTCCCTTATTGGATGTCCCTGGTCCTGGGACTTGTTGGGGTCATACTGTCTTGCCCTCAGGTTCAGGAACTTGAGCCCACAGAAGAGACATCCTGGGGTCTGTCACCTGACAACAGACCTCCTGTCTTCCTAGGACCTCTGCATACTGAGAGGGCAGGTGGCTCCCTGAGTCAACCAAAATGAAACAAAGCAGAACAAACTCTTGTTGCTCACTTCTGGAATGACCAGTGTCCTTTCCTCTTATATTTGCATATGAGTCATTCAAGCCACTGAGTCTCCAGCTTTGAACTTGTGTGAATGTCCTAGGGTGGCCGGAACAAAATGACACAGACCAGGCGGCTTGGAACAACTGAAATTTATTCTCTCCTCGTTCTGGAGGCCAGAGGACTACCCCAAATTAAGTGGCACTTGAATCACAGAAACAGGCACCCAGAGCCCTGTGCCGACAGAGACTGCCCAGCTGCAATCAACTCCCATGATTGCTATAATTACTCAAGCAGAATGGCAACTGTAAACAGACATTAAAAGATTCTTAGTTACACATGAATCTCCCGGGCAAAATTATATTTCCATAAACATTAAAGAAACGACTCGGAGAATTTGATCAGTGGGGCCAGCCTGGAAACAAGCATAAAGGCTGACATGTCTGCAGTGCCCACCAGAATCAGGCTGGTCCTCGGAGCCCCTGGCCCTCCCAGGTTCTAGATTCATCACCAGTCTGGTGGATGTCCTCTCTCAGTGGGCCTAATGGCCCCAGACTTAGCATGTCCAAAGACAGACTCACCCTCTCTGCCCATGCTCACAGCCCCCCTCCTTACCAACTTCCTCTCCATCTGTGCAGCCCCTGTCTTCCCATCTGCCTGCCTCACCTTCCCCTGCTCACCAAGTCACCCCATCCGAATGTTGCTCTCTGCTTCCGCCCATCACACGTGCACCATTTATCAGCTGTCTCTGGATACACTTGGTCAGTCAGGCCTGTGGGCGTGTGCTGCCACCTGTCCACATCTGTCCATGGGAAGACACAGAGTTAGGATGGACAGAGTCAGTGCCAGTTGGCTGACTGGTGCATCTCATCACTGTCAATGAAGCCAGAGAAGACAGAGCCTCATGTCCTGCATCTCTGGGCACTGCCCATGCCTGACAGCTCCTGTGAGATCCCAGTGGAGGCAGGCTGCCCAGGTGAGTCATAAGACACCACAAAGTGGCCAACCTGTCCTTCTGGGCTCCCTCAGGCACAGACAGCAGCTCCAGGTCCCTCAGCAGACCAGTGGTCCACATCCCCCCACCCAGCAGGGGGACCCTCAGAGGTACCTGTGCTGTTTGCTCACAAGGTGGAATCTGTCCCCTTTTGTATGGGTCCCTCCCAGATGTCCTGAAGGCACATGGCTGGGGAGGGGGCAGGAGGAGGAAAGGCAGGTGAGTTGAATTCGAAGCTATTCAGTCCCTTGTACAGTCCCCTCCATGTGAGTGACCTAGACAAGCATGCATTTTCACCACTTTCCTAGGAATTCTGATGTCCGGGTGCCCATGGTTTGGAAATAGGTATTCTCATTCTGCCCTTAGTTTCAGTAACTATTTCTTTGACAATTGCCCTTTCCAGTTCCTTGCAAAGATCTTTTAGAGAACAGCTCAGCTGGGGTGGAGGAGGTAGGCTGGGAAGAAACCCTACAGATGCTCCCGAGAGCCCCCCCACCCCCACCTCTCCAGGCTGCCAGGCTTCAGGCTTTGGGTTTGGAGGGGGTGCTCCTTTGCTGAAGGCCTTCCCTCCCAGGACTGCACAGACCTCTGGGGAGCCTCGCCCTTCTTCAGAGCCCACTGCCCTCCCAGAGGCCCTCACTTAATTCTTCTCAGCTAATGCTTTGTTCACCAGGATTGAGCTTTTATGAGCCGTGATGTCTTTCCCAGTTTTTCGAGGTCTCCCTGAGAGTTCTAGAGAGTTCTGCTTAATTCCATAGCCCCCAAATTGCCCACCTGGAGTAGCTCAAAGTGAATGACAGGGGAAGGCCAGCAGTGCCCTATTATTATTAAAATGGCTCCCTTGGGTCTCTTGTTTAAACTGTCCCTACTTTGTCTCTCCTTCCTCTCAGTCATTAAGCCAGACCTTTCTTTTCAAGGAAGTTCTGCAACTTGCCACCCCAAGATCCGGGTGTAGGCCTGCCTTTGTCACGCAGCCTCCCTCAGGCTGTGAAGTGACCGAGGGTGGCATTCCATATTTCACAACTATGTCAATGCAGGACCTGCATGGGGTACAGTGTGGGAAGGTGGCCTGGAGCAGCAACACTGGCACTGGTACTTCACCGTCTCCTGGACATAAGGTTCCAAAGCGGTCATGTGTTTGCCTCTGGTGGAGTGAAGCCGTGGTGGGACAGGCAGTGGTTCACCTCTCTATGCTGTAGTCTGATTCCTGTCACTCACTAATGTCAGCAGAACCTGCTGTATGTGCTGCCCCATTCCCACTTCCATGCACCCATTGCCTGGCCCTGCTAGGCTGACCTTCAGGGAGGAGTGGTACGTGGGGTAGGTGAGAAGAGGGACCCGGAGGGCTTGGCCACAGCACTTGCATAGCATCCTGTCCATCCAGCTTTGTGAGTGGGGAGGGGCAGCCACAGATAAAGGGAAAGGAACCTGATGCTGTAAACACAGCTCCCTGAGTGCCAGGGCCATGGGCAAGAGGGTGCTGACTGGTGGGAGCCTGTCCAGGTGGGCAGTGTTAGAGAGCAGCCCAGCGACACGGTGGGTCCACACACATATCTGCCCAAACCTGAGACCCATCCCTTTCCCACTTTCAAGACCCAAGAAAGCTCTATTTGTGTGTATGTGTGACAGAAACAGAGAGAGAGACAGAAAGGGGGACAGATAGGGACAGACAGACAGGAAGGGAGAGAGATAAAAAGCATCAATTCTTTGTTTCGTCTCCTTAGTTGTTCATTGATTGCCTTCTCATACGTGTCTTGACGGGGGGGGCAGGGGGAGGGCTGCAGCAGAGCAAGTGACACCTTGCTCAAGCCAGCAACCTTGGGCTCAAGCCAGTGACTTTGTACTTTAAACCAGCAACCTTTGGGCTCAAGCCAGTGACCATGGGTTATGTCTATGATCCCACGCTCAAGCCAGTGACCCCACTCTCAAGCTGGTGAACCTGTGCTTAAGCCAGATGAGCCTGAGCTCAAGCTGGTGACCTCAGGGTTTTGAACCTGGGTCTTTCTGCATCCCAGTACAATGCTCTACCCACTGCACCACCAACTAATCAGGCGAAGGCTCTATTTTATCAGCACCCCACCATGAGTTTGCTCCCCCATAAACGTCTAGAAATCGCATTTCAATACAGAATTGCATTGCTCAGGATTCCTTCTGATTTCAAGTGACAGGACCCTAGCTCATTTTATAAAAGAAAGGACTTTGATGGATGTCTTAACTAGAAAGTATATGGTGCACTGGCTTCAGGAACAACTGGATCCAGGCACTCAAAAGATGACACAAGGCAGCACCTTACTCAGACTAGACTTATTTCTCTGGTTGGCTTTGTTCTCAGGCAAATGACTGAAGAATGCTAGATGTAAGGGGTCCTTGGAACTCCCAACATGGAGGGCCAAGGTGATTCTGTGTTCACTGTTCCAGCAAAATCCTGGGCAAGGTTCTGTTTGGACTGAGGTCACATGCCTGTTCCCAAAATGATTTCTGTGGTTAGGACAAAGCAGGCTTCTTCTTGGCCAGCCTTGAGTCATGTGACCTCAGCCAGATCACGTGACCATCCTGGGAAGGGGGAGGTTGTAAAAACAATAAAAAGCCACTGTGCTTGTTAAGAGTGATCAGTGAGGTCTAACAAAGGGGAAGCAGAAAGGGCTTTTGTTACCAGATGAAGGACTTGTGTCTGGGCAGGTGAGAACCCCCAACAGCTGGCATCCTGCAAGTGATTTCTGACATTACTTCTGGAAGAACGCTTCTGCTTCTCAAGCCCTTCCGTCTTGCCTGGGAGGCCCCACCGCACACACAGTGCTGGGAACACAGTTGTCGCTCAGTAAATGTTTGGGTTGTGGCAGTACACAATCAGCATTTCTTTTTGTCTTGTACCACCCTGGCCAGATTGCTCCCCTTTATGAGGAGTGTCTGTGTGTGTGACAGACAGACAGACAGACAGATGGGCCGAAATGTATGCACAAGAACAGAGTCTACCCCTGAGGAACCATGTCCGCCCCTCACCACCCTGCTAAGGAAATGTGGTATCATTGGGGAGTCTGGCCTCAATGTGACCCCCTAGGTATGCAAGTTATCTGAAATCAGCTTCTTCCCCCTCTGCTCCCATCAGCTATAGGTCAAGACCCACATGAGTTTGACGCTAATGGAAAATCTGCCTTGTGACTCATGGAGTGAACAGGCGTGTGACAGTGAGGGTGGCCAGGCTGACCTGCTTCTCCACAGGGAGGAGGCACGTTCAAGGGTCACCATCCCATAAGGTCGGCCTTCCTGTGGCTGTTTGTAGAAGCCTACTGTAGGCAGTGCTGCCCCCTCCTTACCCCAGGGGCCCAGCTTAAAGGGAGACAGCAATCAGCTGGCCCTGGCTCAGCTGGGTGAGAACAATTCCAGAATTTCAAGCATTTGGAAATGGAGCAACTGCAGAGACAGGCTGGGGCCCCAGCCATCCATCCCACCCCAGAACCCCTATCTCTTACCTAGCCTGGTCAGAGCAGCTGCTCATTAAACCTGGCAAGCAAGAGGTGTGTTGGAGAGAGATTTGCAGAAAGGGGGAGGGAACCCTGTTCTTTAGCCAGCTCTTTGAATGGAAACCCTTCTCAAGTCCTCCAAGTCAAAGGTTACTTCTCCTCTGCAGATCTGCCTCTTTGTGGGTCCACAGTCCTGGGGCTGGGAACAGAATGCATTCCACGCACTCATTCACTTAAGCAAATGTTTACAAGCACCTCCTCTGGGCCAGATGGGGCTGGTACTGCAGCCACTGCCTCCTCATTGTATGTCAGTGAGCAAAACAGACAAACCGCTGGCACAATGATGCTTGTGCCCTAGTGTGGGAGGACAGAAAAAAGCAGAGAATAAAGAAGTGAATTAGCCTGACCTGTGGTGGCGCAGTGGATAGAGTGTCAACCTGGAACACTGAGGTCGCCGGTTCAAAACCCTGGGCTTGCCTGGTCAAGGTACATACGGGAGTTGATGCTTCCTGCTCCTCCCCCCCCTTCTCTCTCTCCTCTCTAAAGTGAATTAAAAAAATTTTTAAAAAAGAAGTGAATTAGTGGATTGGGAGCTGTTAAGTACTATTAAAAAGCAGGGCAGGCAGAATGGGGACTGTCTGGGACAGGCAGTCACACCTTCACTTATGCCCTTTTGGGCAAGGCAGCCAAAGCTGTGAGCAGAGTGGAGACATCTCTCACGTGTGTGTTTTTAGGTTCCCTTTGCTGCCACATGGAGACCAGATGGTGGCAATGGTAGCAGGGAAACCAGTGGGAGCCTACTGCATGATCCAGCAAGGTGGTGAAATGGGTGGATCTCAGCAGATGTGTTCTGAGGATAGAGCCAATGGGGTTTCCCAGAATGAGGAGGATTGAGATTCCACCTGAACAATTGGAAGGACAGGGCTGCTGCAGCAGTGGGAGGTGGGGAAGGCTGTCACTCAATCTACCAGATGTCCAAATTAAGGAAGTAGGTCTACCAGATGTCCAAGTTGAGGAGTTAAGTCTACTAGAAGTCTACATTGAGGAATTAGGGCCATCAGATGTGCAAGCTGAGGAAGTAGGTCTACCAGTCTAGAGTCCAGGATCAGGTACTAGGTTGGAGGGAAGCGTCCAGGAGTCATAGACAGTTTATTGTTGTAAAAAATATCTTTAATTAGCCTGACCTGTGGTGGTGGCGTAGTGGATAGGGCGTGGACCTGGAACACTGAGGTCCCAGGTACAAAACCCTGAGATTACTGGCTTGACCCCAAAGGTCCCTGGCCTGAGCAAGGGGTCAATGGCTTGTCTTGACACCCCTCCCCCACATCAAGGCACTTATGAGAAGCAATCAATGAACTAAAGTGAAGCAACTAAAAGTTGATGTTTCTTAATCTCTCTCCTCCCTCTCTCTGTCCCTCAAATCAATATATATAAAAATAAAAAATCTTTATTCAGAGACCCAGGCCAAAGTCATGCAAACATTAATCTAGCACCTCCACTATGTCCTTAGGGAACCATTCTTCAGGGTCAGAATGTGGGACTGTTTTGAGTACTCCTGAATGTGTGAACTAGCTCTTTCGTAGGCGGAAATGGGCATCACACAATGCCTTCTACAGGCTGGGCTGTGCCCCTCCAACAGTCTCAACCACCATGTGGGGACAGGGTCTGAAAGTCACACAGCTCCGATGGCCAAGGTTCTATGATACAGTAAGAACATCAAGGTGAATCCCTCTTTCCCACTCCGCTTCAGTGAGGGCTGCACCTCGACCTTGAGGTGGCAAAGGGAAGACGCTGAGTGTGTGTGTTCACGTGCCCATGTGTTATATGAGTGTGTAAGTGTGCTGTGTGTATGTGCATATGAGTGTGATTCACATGTATGTGAGCATCTATGTGAGAGTACTGCAGGGGTATATGTGTGCGAGTATATATGAGCATGTGTGTACATAAGTCTGGTTTAAAAAGTGACCAAGTGAACTCATGCAGAAAGAATCTGGGGTCAGAAAGGGCTCTGCCGTGCGGACTTGGAATGTGTGCCCAGGCCTCAGAGGAAAGGGAGGAGAGTGCAGGCTGCAGCAGGGGGTGAGCATGGACATTCAGCCAGGGGCTAGCACATTCCTCCCTGGCACTCACATTCCCATGCCCCCCACAGTCAGTAAAGAAGGTACTCATTGACCAGGAGGAGGGTGGAGAGGAAGACCCGAGAGGGAGGAGGGCAAGAAGAGGAAGTAAACATCTCCTGGGTGGGTGGCAGGCATCAAGACAGGAAGGAGCAGGAGAGACCCTAGGAGAGGGCAACATCCTCATTCCAAAGGCCACTTCCTGTGAGCAGCCTGTTGGGACCTTAGGAAATAAGTAACCCAAATGAGCAGGGGTCAGCTATGGGTCCTGACCACAGGAAGTGTGACCTGTGCTTAGTGGCTCAGGGAGGGACAAGAGTGTATTGTGGGCCAACAGGAACAGTGGCTAGGTGGTAGGTTCATGGCTGACAGGACTGTCTAGGCCAGCATGAGTTTCTTGTAGTCAGGAGGCCTTCTTGGTCTACAAGCAGCCAGCCTGGAGACGGGTGGCAAGGATGGGGGCTGATATGGGCAATGTTTCCAAAGGAAAACTGGAGCTCAGATGCCGACCTGGAAGCAGATAGCAAAATGCCACAAGATTGTTCCAGAAAAGGGCTTACCTTTCTCCAGCATCGAGGAGCATCATCACACCAGTATCATCACCATCATCACCACTGTAACCTCCACTGTCACCATCACCACCGCCATCACCAGCATCACTATCACCATCTAATCGCTAGTGTTTGAGGGGTAGTGACAAGATATTTCTGATTGCCCCCACATAAGTTCTTCACCCCTGTGTGACCTGCCTACACTGTGCTCCAAGAAGCTGCCCACCAGGTGGGTGACTTTGCTCCCCTGGCTCCCTCCCTCTCTGATTTCCAGCCAACTTCACCAGTCGGAGGCAGAGGAGGGACATTGCATGCAGGAAGGCAGATGGGAGATGCACTGTCCTCCTTCACCAGCCATGCTTTGCTACCTTTCCACAGTGGCCTGTCTCTCCAGGTGCACAGGTCTTCTGCCAAGTTATCCTTCCTGGGCTTGGCCCTTGCTCTGGTGACAACTTCCCCCCCTGCCCCTTTGGCCGGGCGGCTCTGGTTCCTGTTCTCACAAGTCCCTTGACGCCCCAGCAGCTCTGCTTGTTTTCCTCAGCGCTAAAAATGCTCTTTTCATTAACAAATCTCTTTACCACCCGCCCCAGCCCCCCACGAGGGAGCCATCTGTTTCCTGCGCGACTCGGAGATGTCAGCCTGTGGTGTGCCAGGCATGTGCATGTCCAGGGAGTCCCGGCAGCACCTGTACAGGCTGGCCCACCACAGCTTCCTGCAGAGCCTGTGCTGGGACATCCAGGCTGAGCTTGGAGATGCTGCCTGTTTCTGGGGGGTTGGTGGGAGCAGGAAGTCCTTCTTCTGGACTAGAGCTGACCTGGCTTCGCTGGCCCCTCTCATCTCCCCTCCCTGGCTTCCTCTTCTGCCCCCTGCCCTGCCCAGTCTTGTGTTTACAAAATCAGCTCCCTTCACCCCCGCCACCTCACCTCCTAACCCTGATTTCTGTCCTAAAGTGTCTGCTCAGACCTCAGGGCTCTGGCCTCTGCTGTTAGCTTGTCATGATTTTTTTGTGCAGGGCCACCAAGCCCTTCCCCTCAGCCTCTCTCACCAAAAGAGGGTGTTCAGCCCATTCAGAGAGTCTTCAGAATAGGACAGGCCATTTCCACTGCAAGTGTCTGGACCTGGCTCCTTTGGTTCCCTATTCCTGGGTCTCAGGGGTACCAGACTCATCAGAGTAGGGCCACTGGCTTTTGGAAAGGGTATGTTCCCAGGGCAGCTTGGAAACTGGCTCCATTGGACAGGTGCTGTTAGAACAAAGGGGACATAGCTGGTGCAGAGTCGTCTCAGGGGGTGGACTGGCCCAGGGCTGGAGACCCTGCTTCACTTACTCTGGGCTCCTGGCCTCTTCCTGGCCTGCAGGTGCCCATTTCCTTCCAGAGCTGAACCTCGGTGTGACGATGTCTTCCATCACTCTTACTCCCCCTTTGGCCCTTGCCACCACGTCTTCCTCTCCCTCCTTCTTTCTTTGGTGATAGTGACAATAATGGCCATCATACCTCAGTACCTGCTAGCCACCAGGTCTATGAGTTCCACTAGGGGGCACTTACCCCTTCCGAGAGCACAATCTTCACCATGGAAGCCATGAACTCTGCCCTCAGAGATTGGGGAGAGGTCTCAAGTACCCACATCAAAGCCAACATTTCTTTGGAATCTCATGTTTTCATTTAAAAAAAAAATTCCCATTTTGCATTCACCTCTACACTTCACAATGCATGTTCCTGGGAGGCACGGTCTCCAGACTGTGGCTCTGCTTATCCTTCTCAGAGCTTTCGGATCCAAGCATATCAGACGCTGGGGATGGCTCGCGGCACTGACCGGCAGGGTGACTAAATGATAATACACTCACTCTGCCAACAGGCAGTGGAGCCAGACTTGGAGCCTGGTCTTGGCCAGTGTAAGGCAGGGCGGGGGCCCAGCCGCCCAAACAAAGGCCTGTTTACCAGGGCAGGAGGATGCCAGCAGCAGGCTTACCAGGCCCCATAGGATCTACCCATGGACTCACAATGAGCAGCCTGTGCCCCAGCCATCTGATCCTCCTAGAGACGCCCTGAGCCTGGTGCTGTGGACAAGGTGAGTGGAGGGAGAAGGTGCAGTGAAGAACCTCTGTGTCCTTGACAAGGCCAGACACACATGCATGGTCCCTAGAGGTCAGCCAAGATGGCATGGACAGTGTGACAGAACAACCAAGTGTGGTGGGCAGAAGAGTGGCCCCAATGCTGTCCACATCCTAATCCTGGAAATTATGAATCTGTTACCTTCGTGGTGAAAGGTGAGTTCAGGTCGCCAAGCCCTTGCCTCTAAAATGGGAAGAATTCCTACTTTCTCTGACCAGGACCAAGGTGCTCAGGGGCCCCTTAACTGGGGAAGTGTCAATGTCAAAAGCTACACAAGAAAACCTTAACTACCCAATTGCTGCTTTGAATGGAGGAAGGGGCCATGAGCCAGAGTGCGGATGACTAGAAGCTGGGAAAGTCAGAGAACAGATGCTCTCCTGGAACCTTCAGAAGGAAGCAGCCTGCCCACACCTTGACTTTGGCCCAGTGAGACCTTCGTAGGACCTCTGATCTCAAAGACTGCAGGAAAATAAATCTGTGTGTAGGAAGCCACCAAGTTTGTGGTCACTTGTTACCGCAGTCCCCAGGGAGTCCACACAGAGCTATTAGCTATGAGTCTCAGTTCTATCCCCCATGGTATGTGACCAGGAGGCAGTTACAACCCAGTTGAGCCTGGAATTCCCCACCTGAGACTTGAGGACAGTAATACCACCCCATGAAAGTCTGGGGCATTAAACAAAACAACACAAGTAGGTCCCTCAGTGCAGCTACCATGCACAACAAGATAGCATCTTCGTGGTCGGGGCCAGCTCCTTCCCCGGGATGCATGCCCAGGACACTGGTTTATCCACTGATGTGGATTAGCGCTTGTTGCTGGGGTAAAGGGAAGAAAGGAGGCCTGTGAGGTGGGCTGTGGCAAGGGGGGCTGCTGACCTGGGGAAAGGAGGAAGAGACAGGCTGGGGAGCAGGGGAAAGAAAGCCATGTCCCTCTCAAGGTGACCAAAGGCATGGACATACAACTCAGACCAGGGCTTCTCGCTCTTGCAGCCCAAATGGGTTAAAGGTGAATGGAGGCATTGGTCCCATCTGGCCCTGGGCTATGCATGGGGCACAAGCTGGGCAAACTACCCAGCAAGGAACCCCAGAGTCCAGCAGCCTCTCCTGGTCACCAGGGCACCCTGCAAAGACAAACATTTCTGTGAGGTCAGGATGTGGAAGTTTGGGGCAGCAGGTGCAGGAGGGAGGGTGGGAGAGTGTTCAGACTTGTGGCTGAGACAGACCACCAAGGACCAGCTGCTCAGTTTCTTACCTGAAGAAACCCTGCTGGTGCTAAAAATGCATGGATCTAACCTGAGGCCCACCCTGGTGCCCCTGCACAAGAGTGGGGCCCTGACACACCTGGACAGGAGTGGGGGCCTGCTGTGGGCCCCTAACTGGGGGACTCTTGGAGAGAAGCCATCTTAAAACTCAGCCAGCAGCCAGCAGAGGCACAGCATTACTCACCATGGGAACCGTCCATGCCCATGGCTCCATGTGTCCCAGATCACAGGAGAAGTGAGGCTCTTGTGCCCGTAGAGACCGACAGTCCAGGTGAGCACAGTCCAGGCGAGCACAGAGTATGCTGGGGTGTCACAGAGTTGCCCGGTGCTTTCCTGAGTGGCAAACTGGGGAGCCCAGACCACAGCCAGGGAGGCCAGATCACCACCCTCTCACCAACATCAGAGACATAATGCATGCATTTGGGACCTCAGCAGGGAAGGGCTGTCCCCTCCCCACAGTTCAGGCACCCTCTGCAGACCCCAGGCTGAGTTCCAGCCTCCAGAGATGAAAGGAAGGGCCTCAGGTCCACCTGCCCAACTCAGGATGGCTCACCTTCCTCCTTTCTCATCTCTGGGGTCACTGCTCCAGTTTCCCCCCGCCTCTCCCAGGGGTCCCTGGGAGCTCTTGTTGCTGAGACCCACTCCCTAGGCACCCAGAGGCCTGGGGTGAGTGTGTTTATCTGCCCCTTACCCAGAGCCCCAGAGACTCTGCCAATGGTACCAAGGCCAGTGTGGGAGGCCTGTCCCACACCACCTTAGAAGAGGGAGGGAGTACACGCCCCTCCAGCCACATCCTGGTCTCTTCTAGGTGGCAGGTGTCCCTGCCTGTTCTTCCACAGCCACCTGCCCCCTGCTCACCCACTGTACTATAGGGACTGGAAGCTCAGCACGTGTGCCACTATTTGTGGCCAGATGCCCTTTCTTCCTTTTAGCGGGCAGCCAGCCGGGTCGTCTCCACCCTCCCAGGAACCCTCAACCATGAGTCAACACCTTTGCTCTGGTGTCAGGCAAAAGCAGCCTCGCCTGTTCAGACTTTAGAAGCTGCACCCTGGAGAAGTGGGGCAGTCTAGAGTGGGGTCTGAGGAATAGGGAATTCGCTCGTCCCTGGGCCCTGCCCCCTGCTCCCAGTTAGTTGTTCAGGCTGCTGCCCTCACATGGCTGACCAGCTCAAAGACTTGCTCAGCCAGCTGCACTGGTCAGTGGGGCAGTGCATCATCTGGTGAGGTGTCATTGTCATCCTGATGTGTGACTCTGACCTAAGGGGTTCAGAAGTCATGTTCCAGCCCCATGTCTTTGCTGGCCAGGAAGAGCTGGGACAGCTGCTGGACCTTAGCAAGCCAGACCATCCTGAGGTGGGCCTTCTTGGAGACCAGAGGGCAAATGATGGGCAGCAGGGCTGGGGGTGGGAGCATCAGGCAGAGAAGAGCCCCACAAAGTTACACATAAGCACTTGGGGTGCATCAGGGAGGCAGGCCATGCTCTTGTCCTGGCCCTGCCGAAGTCGAACTTCACCTGTTCCCTTCTTCGTCCTCCAACCTGTTTCCTGACCTGGTCTTCGAGGTGCCTGATTGGGCCAATTAGATGAGCTCATATTTAAGACAGGGAAATAGTTCTTTCTGCTAACTGGTATAGTAGATTGAATGATGGCCCCCGAAATGGATGTCACCTCAGATCCATGAATATGGCCTTATATGAAATAAGGTCCTTTGCAGATGTGATCAAAGTCAGGACAGAGGTGAGGTCATCCTAGATCAGGGTGGGCCCCAAATCCACCGACAGACACGTGGGAGAAGACCACGTGAAGACTAAAGCAGAGAACGAGTGATTTGTCACAGGCCATGGAAAGCCAAGGGCTGTGGTCTCCCCCAGAGTCTAGGAAAGAGACCTGGGGCACACCTTCCCCGAGAGCCTCAAAAGGAACCAGCCCTGCAGACAACTTGATTTTGGACTTCTGTCTCCCAGAACTGTGAGAGAATGAATTTCTGTGGTGTCATCTGCCCGGTTTGTGGTGATTTGTTATGGCTGCCCCAGGTAATGGTACACCCAAGATGCTCTGAGTTAGGGGCACACTGGTGACTCAACTCAGAGCCCCATCAACAAGTGGCAACACTGGCATTGGCTGCTGGGGCTAGAGAGGGAAGGCCCGCAGACACCCAGCCTGCACAGCACACAAGAAGGGCACAGAGATTGGCCCCACCATTCCTGAAACCAGAGCTCGACCCCACTCAAACCCAGCCTGAGACGTGTCTGCCCACCTTGAGGACTGAGGGCACAGGACAATGTATGCCAGGGAGCAAGTGGTGGCAACAAGGTCACGTGAGCCTGCTGCTTGGAGGAAGAGGCATTCTGAGCAGGTAAACTGAGGTACCACTGGCATTCACAAGGTGTCAGGCCAAGGAGCAGAGAGTATGTGCAGACAAGAGCAGACAGAGGTAGGGTTCAGGCTGTCAAACGTGGTTTTTGCTGGGAGGAGTTGGAGGTATCTCGCTGTCAGGGAGCATCTTGGAGCATAGCTAGGCTGGGTGACAGGACACCCTGACTTGCTTCACCCCAGAGTGGGTTGAGGCGAGTTGTGGGAATGCCTTCTCAGATCAATAAAGTATCCAGTGAGGTGACTTACAATTGCTCTTTGCCAGAGTGGGAGGGGTCAGTGAGTAGAGAAGGGCTGGGAGAGTCACAGTGGGAGGTATAGAGACAGCAGGGTCACACAAGTGGCCTCACACCTGGTTCTCTCTATCCAGGAACATGCTCAGCCCACAGCCGGGCCCCTGAGGAATGCCAAGGAAAAGATACCAAGGAGCAAGTGTGCTTCCACGCACTCCTAGAGCTGTGTTTTTCATGGGGGTCCTCTGAGGATCCTTTCATCTCAGTGAAATTGCAGGTTTGCCATAGTGGCTAGGGCCCCACCAAATCCCCCAAGTGGCTGCAGTCCTCTGGTGGCTACAGGATGCAAGCCACTGCCCTGGGAGCCCCCTGAGCCCCCTGGGGGAGAGCTGGCTTCCGCTCCTCCTCCTGCTGACCTTGAATGCTTGCATCATGGAAACTGCTTCCAGAAACCCATTGTCTGAGCTGCCCAGCTCGCAGGGAGACAGGATTGGGATCAGTAGGCAATATTTAGTGAATGAATGTGCAGCCGGCTTCTCCCCTGGGCTGGTAAGGCTGGTGCCCCAGAGCTGTGATGTCACCACTGCTTCATGTGGCTGCCAGGCGCCTGGCGAGAAGCTCCCTCCTGGCCAGCTCAGCATTGACGCAAATCAAAGGCTTCCATCTCTCTGAGCAGCTGCCACCCACTCAGCTGGCAGCACTATGAGCCACAGCGGGGAGGGCAGTGGTAGCGGGCTCCAGCATGGGGCCTGGCATTTAAGATAATCAGCTGTTCTTTAAAGGGCGGCCAGCGTGGCGTGTGGGGCTCCCTGGAGGTCAAGGAAAGCCAACCACTCTCGCAGCTCCTGGCAAAGTCGGCCACCCCACGGTGCCCCAGGTTCTGTCGGCCAGGCCACTGCCTGTTCTGTCTCCCCCTCCTGTGCTGCCTGGTGTCTTTTACCCTGGTCATGGCTGTTTGCCAGAGGGGCACTAGAAACATGGAAGGAAGAGAGGCCAGGTGGGTCCACCCCAGAGAGGATGAGGTAGGGTCTAGGGCAGCTTCTATGTGGCACCCCGCAGGGTCGGGTCGGGTCAGGTCCTGTTTCCTCTGAATCTCCTTACACCTTGTGCTTAAACAGCAGCTGTCCAGAGCAGCCTTCCTTGGCCTCTGAGGGGTTGGGAATCTCATCTTTCCACAGATGCTCACAGATCTGGAGAAGCTCAGACACATGACACATACCGGGTGCTCCTTAGAGAAATGTGGGGAGCTGGGCATGGTGATCATGAGGAGCAAAAGCACCCTTCCAGGCACCTCCATGGAAGCCATCAGGGGAACATGAATTCTCCTGGGAAAGGCCATCTCCAGACCCACAGGCTCACTCTGCCAGCCTGCCAGTATGTTCTGTTCTTCATTAAACACACACACATGTTCTCATATGTGTAAGCACATGTGCATACAAACACACAGGTGCACACACATGTATATGTGTGTGTGCACAGCATGAACACACACATATGCACATGTGCAGCATATATAGCTCACATACACGGGCAAACACACACATGCATGTGCATACACACGTGCACATGGTGGGTTTAGCTGCTCTCCGTTTCCAGGTCAGCACTTGTTGGAATCAACGGCCACTTCTTGCACAACACAAGGACCCTCTTCTCCTTTTTTTCTGACCACCCCCCACACTGTGCAGTCAAGATCATGACTCCCTGCTCAGGGCTCACTGGATGAAGAATAGGGTATTCAGGGGCTGGGAAGGACCACCTGGGAGGGTGACAGTGAGGCAGCTCCTCAGGATCGGGTGGCAGGCTCTGACTAGCAGGACAAGACAGGAGCTGAGCACGATGATGTCTAGGCAGCTCTGGGCCATTTTCCATGTGGATAGTCAAAGTGTGGGCCCAGAGCTGGCAGAGAATGTTGGTGGAAACTTCAGTACAGTGCAGCAGGATAGCAGTGGGTTAGGAAGGAGAATGAGTAGATAGAGCTCAGGTTGGTCTCTCAGGAGACTCCGTTCTGACAGGTGTTTCTCAGAGTGTGAGTTGAGGCCCCTGAACTAGAACTCTTGCTCTGGGGTCTGTGGATCTACATGCTTCCTGGGCAGCCCCATGAGCCTGGGCCACCAGCACAGAGCTCCCATGTGGGTCCCCCTGGACAGCTGGCACCTGGCTCCTCAGAGAGGAGCTGCGCTTTGCAGGCAGAGCCTCTGCTCCCTAGCCCCTTCCACTTCCCTCTTTCTGTTCTCCAGACTGAAGCTGGTTTTTGTTTTAATAACCTAAACAATTGGCACAGGCTACATGAGCTTATGGGCAGTTGGCCAATGGTCACGCTATCCACGTGGCCAGGCTGGTAGCCATCATGTGCAAGTGGGGCTCGGTGGGGGAAGGAGGCTAGCAAAGTTGTCCCAGAGGTGAAGGACCCCTCCCTTTGCACCCCATGTCTAGTTTTCCAGATAGCACAAGCTGTCAGGAGGCATCGAGCAACACGACTTCCACCCCCCTACAGACAAACAGATTTGGCTGCCCATCCACAAGCCCGACGGGAAGTAAGGGGTTTCTTCTGTCCTTTCTAGCTGAGCAAGGCCCAGTGCAGCCAACAGTTGCTGTTTTCTTGCTCACTCCCTGGCAAGCCTCATGGCAGTGCCCCAAAGTCAGTATTCCCACACGTTCCAACCTGCCCTTTAGCATATAAGACATAAATATTTACTCTTCCATTAAGAAAATAATCAGAAGTTATCCTTTAAGTGGCATGTACACACTGGTGCCCTTCAAAAGCAAATGCTGATCTTTCTGATCGGGGGAACGGGGAAGGAGAAAGCCTGGATGGGTGGCTCCTGTGAATAAAACTGTCCCCCACCCTCACCCTCTGCCTCCCACAGTCTGAATGTTCGGGAAGCCAGGGCTCCTGGGGAAGGAAGTACTGCAGGAGCCACTGGCCTGAGGTGAGAGAGGTAGCTCTCCTCACTTCTAGGGTGGGCAGTCACCCATCTGGCCTTAGACTTGATTAAGGCTGGGAAATGGTGGAGTGAAAAGCCAAGAGAATGTTCTAGGTGGGCCTGTGAGGGACAAAATGAGCAGTTACTGCTCTGGGGGCCCTTGGGAGGCTGTTTGTTCACGGGCACGCCAAAGGACACAATGTTCATAGATCCAAACTCCCGGCGCAGACAGCTCAGGAGGGGGCCACACTGGCTACCATCAGCCTCTCACACAAGGCCTTCTGTTAGCGCTTGCTTCCTGGTCTGCTATGGGTGGGGTCCCTCCGCCAGGAACAACAGTGACACTTGGCTTCATCTTCTGCGTCCTGACGTCTGAACTATGCAGTCTGAGCCAAGACAGAAACTGAGTGAACATTCCTGAGATGGTCTCTCCTCATCTCACGGGCCAGTGGCTCCCACACCGCATCGAGTGTGTCAGAAAGCGGTCCCCTGTCTGGGTCCCTGTCAGGGAGTGGCAGCAGCCTCACCTCCTGTTTTCAGTGGAAAGTGGAGTCCAGAGAAGTCTCTGGGACTTGACAACAGACGAGCAGGAGCAGCAATATAAGGGTTTTGGATGGTCTGAGCCTTGACATTCTAGTGGGCACAGAAGGCCAAGCTCTGGCCCTCCACCCTCACCCCAGCCACCTTCCACTAAAGGACCCGCAGCACCCCAGCCCAAGCGTTAAGGCTGGGACCACAGGCCCACCCATCTCTCCAGGACCCAAATGGGAAGGCAGGGCCATCCCCATAACAACAAAACACATGACCCCCAGATGCCCCAGGCTTCTCACAGTGTCCCCAATACACAAGTGACTCATCAGGGAAGCAGACTTCCTGTCCCCACCCTTGGGCACCGAACTGCTCACATTGAAATCAGCCAAAACTCTTGGAGAAGTGGCGTGAAGTCCTGCTTTCTTCTTCATGAAGAATGCAGGAGAGTTCAACTGATTTTGGACTCCTTTCTTCTAGAGAACTTGGTGAGGTCATTGTTTGGCACTGCCTTAGGGAAGACGGAGACAGGAAACACACAAGATCTGTCCCAGTCCTCAGGTGCCAGCCCCTGCCCTGACCCCTGGCTGGTGGCTGACATGGCCAGAGATAGAGAGAGGATACCGGGGCCAGAGAAACCCAGAGTTTAGCCAGAAGAGGCTTCAGGATGAGCACCAGATCTTTTGTGGGGGGCAAGGGGGCAGGATATAGAATCAACTTTTTTAAAAGTCATGTATTAATTTTCTTGCATTTTAGAAAAAAAACGTGCTGGCCAACATGGACCCAGCAGTGATACCAGACAAAATGATGACACACTGAGAAACGCTGAGCACATCTTGGACTCGGTTAAAAACCCTGCTGTGGTCTGGGAAGGATGGCAGTGTGGGAAGCTCCGATCTAGCCCTGGGCTGCAACCTTTTCTGCAAGGGGCCAGGGGGCCAATATTTTAGGCCCTGTGACCACATGGTTTCTGTTGCAACCCCTCACTCTGCTGTTGTGTCTCAAAACCCACATAGATGACATGCAAATGAGTAGTTGTGGTGACATATCAAGAAAACTTTACTTATGGACCCTGAAATTTAATTTTGTATAATTTCCATGTGTCATATCTTCTTCCTCTTCTTCTTCTCTTTTCTTCCTCTTCCTCTTATTCCTCTCCTTCTTCTCCTTCTCATCCTCCATTCCCTTCTCCTTCTTCCAGCCATTTAAAAAATGTTAAAAACTATTCTTAGCTGGTGGGTCAGACACAAACAGGCCGAATTTAGGCCCTAGTTGGTGACTCTGATTTCGTCTAAAGCTCTCATTTAGAGATGAGGTGACAGGCCCAGAGGCAGGAAGGGACTTGCATAAGTGCACTCAGCACATGGTAGCAGAGCCTGGACTGGGCCCCTCATGGCCAGCCCTACGTGGCACCCCTCAACCCCAGCAGCAGTGTGTTCCTCTGGACTGCAGGCATAGCTCGACTCTTTGAGTGGGACTCTTTGCGGGAGCTGTCAATTTCAGGAACTGGCCCACAGGGATTCTAGAATCTTGTATAAAACCCACCCCCTGGCTAATGGACTGGCTCAGGAGTGGGCACCTCCTTCCTGGATGTGGAAAGATGGTTCCTCCTTCTTCTGAATCACCATGCAGGCTTTGGGGTGCTGTGGCCAAGACCCCTTCCCCAGACCCTGAAGGAACTCATCTTCAGGAGGAGAGAGAGAGACTTTACCCTGAATGGAATGACGCAGGGGAGAACAGAGAGGTGGTGACACTACCTGCCAGGACTTCCAATAAACTTCCTTTGTGAAAGTTATTCTGAATTGTAATTTTGTATCCGGCAACCCTCAAATCCTGAAGTTCTGAATCTTGAGCTCCCCTTGCTCTACTTGAAGGTGAGCCACGCAGAAGTCTCAGGGCTCAGAAGAGTTCATTGTAAAGTAGCTCCTGAAGCCCAGGGTGTCTCACCAGGTCCCTGTGGGGTCAGGGACTGGGCCGACATGGGAGAACGTGAGCAAACACAAACATGCCCTGTGGCTCCATAGAAGTGCCTGGTGTACCTGGGAGAGCAGATAACACACCAGGGGCTACCCAGGAAAGCCAGCCCCGCATGGGGCCCCCTCCTTAGAGCTGCCCAGCAGACCCCAGCATACACGTCAGCCTTTAGATGGCCTTGTTTCCTGCACGTGGTCAGGACCGTGCACATGCCTTTCCACTCACACCCTCAGCCCTCATCTCGGTGCAGCTGTGAGTCATAGCCCTGATCTGCCCTTGACCCCTCCAGTGGGTGCTGAAGTCACACTCGGCTGCCTGCTGCTGTACAAAGATGAACCTGAGAAGCTGGCAGCACGCCGGAATATTCCAAAGGTCCAGGAGGCCGTCAGAGCCTGTGACGTGTGCTAAAATCCCCAAATGTTCCAGGACAGGAAACTGGTTTAACACTTCACTCTTCCCTTGCTGATGGCTACTTCAAACCTAGTCACCTCACAGCAACAACCTGCTGGGAGCCATCAATTGATCTGACAGCGGTCTGAAATATCTTTTGGCAAGAGCATGGTTAGCAGACATATGAATAAAAGATCCATTTTTTAAATTAAAGTATCCCTTTTCTAAGGAGATGTTTTTTGTTTTTGTTTTTGTCCCTAAAGAGAATCATGGGCAAAGGTCTGAGGGGTGAGAGGGAAGCTGCCTGGCACCTTCAGAGTGAGGAAGGTGGACAATGCAGCCTCATCTGATGTCCGCTGACTGGAGCCCAGAGGTTGTGGGAGCTCCTAGGAGGCTAAAGCCTCCACCCCACACACCAGAGCACCCTGGGTGATGGGGCTTGCTGTCCGGGCGCCCATGAGGCAGGGCTGGCTAAGTCAGGGCCTGGCTTTGCACGTCATGTTGATGGGAACTGATGGCCATGATGAAAGCAGATGTGGTGTGCAAATGCAGGAGAGGTGACCTCCTTCCTGACCCACTTGGGAGGGGGGATACCAAGCCTGGGAGGGAAAGTCCCCAGGTGCCACATGGCACAGCTGACTCACCATCACTTTGGAATCTGAGCTGTGTGACCTCTGCTTGCACACTCAAAGCAGGGGGCACACATGCACAGGACAAGTCCCAAAGGATAGAGCCCGAGGCTGGGGCTGCGGGGAGCTTGGAACAGGGACTGGGAGTTGTCAAGTGCAGACCTGGTAGCTTAACTCCTACTTCCACAGCCTGGCTTGACTTGTGGAATATTCCAGGGAGCCCTTGGTCAGGCAGGAAACAGCAGCAGCAGCTTAGCCTGCATTTGGTGAGCCGCCCAAAAGGGCTCAGAGTAAAGGGGGTCATTTAAATCCTTGTTTTTCTCATTTTACTTTAAAATTGCATGGCATCTTAGTTTTTATTACATTATGAATATGTATATATGCAATGAGTCAAATGATTAGCAAAAGTGTTTTTTTTTTTTTTTTTGCCATAATTTCTAAGCAAGATCCCATACCTAATGATTTTGAATATGTGAAGAAATGTTAATAAAGATTTGAGTTATCTGGTACTTTAACTAACTTCCTGAAAGCCACAGCTGAATCAGGTATGTTCTAGACACAGTAGGTACCTGACTCACCCCAGGATATAATCCCAGAATGATCCTTTTTATCCCCAAACTAATTTCTCTTCCCTTCCCCTTCCCTCGCCTGTTCCTCTTCCCTCCCCACTTCCCCACTTCCCCTCTTCCTATACAACCTCCCCCCTTCTCCTCCCCTAGTTCTTCTTTTCCTCCCTCTCCCTCCCCCCTCTTTCTCTCTCTCTCACTGTCTGTCCCTTCCTGCTCCCTATCACACACACTTACTCACATAGCCACTCTCTTTTCCAGACAGAGCCAACAGTGGCAGGCTTTCCTTGCTACCACACCCATTACAGGTGGTCATGCAGGTAAACTCTCTGCCATAGCACCCCCACCCCCAGCATCCGTGCCTTTCCCAGAGGTGGCAGGCTATGGATCTCATTGAACCAGGATGGTCTGAGAACCGTGGGACTATGGAACAGATACACACTCCGGCCAGGCTCAGAGGTGGGGCATGGAGACGTAGGAGTCCTCAGTGGTTCAGGGACCTTCAGGGAGAATTGGGCATTTGGAAGTAGATGGCCAGCTATTCTTGTTTGTTTGGGACAGAGGGAATGCAGGACTTTTAATGCCAAAACCAGGAAAGTCCTAAGTGAGCCAGGTAATATGGTCACCCAAGCCAGGAATGGACTCTTGGGAAAGTCACGGGAGATAGCTATTCTGTGGGGCATCCTGATAAAGGAGCTTGGATTCTGAGATTCCAGTGACAGTAGGAGAGCCACTTGATGGGGGCCTCTGGCTACAGCATTTGATGGTCCTGCCATTCTTAGAAACAAATCTTGGAGAAGAGCCCAAATTGGCCAAATTCACTGGATGTTGAATAAGCAACCCAGGACAGAATGGTTGAGCCAGCACAGGTAATGTAAAATGAGGATGGTGTAGGCAGAGATGGGCAGGATGAGGATGCAGGGTGCTCAGGCTGGCGAGGGCTCAGGCAGCCCACAGGGCCTCTAACAGAGCCAATAGGACTGTCCATACTCACGCCAAGGTTGACAGTGTGACAAGACTGATGTGGCACCCAGCCCATGCTACATCATGGTCACACCACCTCCCTGCTTTACATCCCATTCCTGACTAGACTGTACCCTTCCTAGGGGCCCAGGACTGCAAACTAATTTCGCAGGTGCGGTGCTCATGGCTGCTCAAGTCGGCCCATGGGTGGAGAGCCAGCAACAATGTGGTGGAAGGGTCAACTCTTCCTGCTTCTAGTTGGCGTTAGTGGCCACTGGGATCTTGTTCCTGCACTGCTCAAGGTGACCCCTTGTTAGCATGCCCAGAATCAAGGGCAGCTCAGCTCTAACAGCCATCAGCACAGATTCAGGGGGCTTGGGGCTGAGACCAGCCCCTGGGAGCGTCCCCCTCCAAGCCCCATCTGCTTCTTTCTCTCTTCCAGCACCCTGGGACCCAGTTCTTGGTGTTAAGGTCCCTCTGTTGGAACACCTGTACCAGCTGGTTTTCCTGACAGGACCCTGACCACTGAGCACACGGCCCTTCGTACAAACACAAGCTACTGAGTGAGGGGCACCCAGGCCAGGGGGAGCTAGAGAGCTGTGTCCATGTGGCCACACCTGCGTGCTGCTCACCTCTTCCTCCTGTAGACGTGGAGACAAACACACTGCCCTCGCCTCCCCGCCATGGGCCTCTGCCCTGTGTTCTATGTGCCTGCATGCCCAGTCACATATGGCTGACTCCCAGACACAATCTAAGTGCCCATAATTGTTATGAACCACTTTGCAACAGAGAAGAAGCTCTGACCCAAGATATCACCACAAAGTGCAGGAGAGCATGTCACCTGTCACTGTCTCTGAACAAAGTGGGCAAGACAATAATATGGGAGTCTGTTTGCCTGGGATGCACCACCCCATGGCCATACTCTTGTCTCGGGGTGAGGGAGGGTAGAATGAAAGGAGGGAAGGCCTCACTGAATATATACCCTGTTGTGCTTGGGAACTTTGAAATGTATGCCACTATACACAATATGTATAAAAAAGGCTGTTTGTTCAAAGAATGAAATTTGATTAAAATGGTATCAGAAAGGACCCTGGCATGAGAGGCAAGCAATGGTGGGCAGGCAGCCCCATCGGAGCACGCACACGGGCCCAGCAGACACAGAGTGTCAGCACTCCTGGACACAGAGGGCCCTGTAAACCCGGGGAGCTGGGCCCTAGATCTCCCAAGCCCCAGTCTGTCTTTTCGTTCTTTAGGGTAAGGCTGAGGGAGGCCTTCCCCACTCCAGAGGCCCCAGAGAAGCTGTCTGGAGACTGCCAAGTGTGCCTGCTCATTCTGCTTTAATGAGTAGGTGCTGCCAGGATCGGATGTGCCTAATGACAGGCCAGCAGGGCTGCCCCACAGAACCCACCTCTGGGACCCACTTCAAAGCCACATGCTGGCAGCAAGGAATGCTGGTGATCAGGCTAATCCTTCGTGTTTGCACAACACCACCCCCAGCCAGCCAGAGAAGTCTGAGGGGAGCCCCTTGTTGCAGTGTGGAGGAAGCACTGATGGCCTAGCTCCCATGGGGACAGGCCACCCAGCAGCTGGGGAGCTGGTCTGCCCACGCCAGCAATCCTCAGTGTGCGATGGCAGGCGGGAGGACTGAGCTTTGGGGCCTGAGCAGATGTGGGCACCAGAGGAGATAAAGGACTGGCTGCCCTGGGATCCAGTGTGAGCTTCAGGACCAAAGGCTGACCACTGCACCTTAAAGAAATATGACACTTTATTTTTTTTATTTAAAAAGCATGTGCATCTTGACAGTGGGTTATCCGCTGGGATTTGGTTTTGATGTTTCTTTGTTGAAACCTTTGGTTGGACCTTGTTGAGCTCAGAGCGTGAAAGCCCCTCCAGAGACCCCACTGCAGACCTGGCTTGCTCATTCTCTGCTCAGAGGCCTCCTTTTACCTTCCCATCAGCTCAATACCCACCACCCTCATCACCAGGGCAGAGGCTGTAGCAGGAAGACCCTTCCTCCCAGGACCTTTCTGATACTCGGTCGCATGGCCTACTTCACTAGGGACAGACAGATGCTTCAGTTGATGCTGGGTGCCAGTGTCCAGCCTCCTGCATGGACCTTCCCCTAGTTTCCAGGCATGCATGTCAAAAGGCCAGCCTGCGCTGATGTCTCTTCTAAAAATTTACCAACTGCATTAGAGTCTGAAAAATCTCTCATCTATAACTCAACAACACTAGTCTCTAAGAAAAGAAACTTTTAGCAAACCTTTAAACGCTGTACATTCAACACAGAAAACAGATACAGCAAATTTAGAATACTAACACTCATTTTTCTGGCTGCTTCATCAGCTGAGTATGTCTTTCCTGGCCCAGATAACAAAGTAACAGGCACCAGGCTTCCTCAAGCAAATAAGAGTCTAACCTCCAGATAAAGGAGTCACAACACTAACTAGTCACTATTAATTAGACACATACAGAGACAATTTACTAATTTAAAAAATAACCCACTTAAAAATAAATTAGTGAAGTGACATCAGCAAGATGACAGACAAGGAAGTCGCAATGTTCATTTTTCCCCTCCCCAAAACCCAACAAAAACAATAAATAAACAACTGCATACTGAAGAAAACTCTAAGAGAACTCCAGAGTACAGTAAAGAAGACACAAAACCCAAGGACAGCTGTGTAGAAAAGCATGAACAGCATTTTCTTCTCACCCCATCCCCCAACTTGGCACACCTCAACACCAAAAGGGATCTCCTTGGCATGACCACTCTCCATGAGGGAGAAGAAGAGTAGGAGATGGCAGCAGCCCTCCTCATCACCACGGACACCGCAGCTTGCATTACCAAGGACCCCACAGTGTTTGCCAATGCCGAACCCAGATGACAGAGCTGCCTGAACTCTGTGCTGCCACCCACCTGCCCTCCAGAGAGGAAAGAAGTTGTGCTGCAGTGTCCCAGACAAAGGACAACCTCTGCTCCTTGCCACCTACCTGGGGCTGTAGCCACCACCCGCTTGTCACAGCTGTGCATGCACACATATTAAAACCCTGTTTTACAGCTGCCCTGAGCACTACCATGCCTCAGACTCAGGGACTGCTGTCCTTATGTGTGTACCCATATGCTGGACCCAGCACAGAGAGGGTTTCCCTTGGCCACAACAGAAGAATCCCAGCCGCCTTCACCACTAAAGACCTCACTAGACCTTGCTGCTACCGTGGACACCTGCAGCCTTGACAACGCTGACCTCACCTGATGTAGTTCCATGGAGACTACTCTGCTGTGCCCTCCATGAAGTCAGAATTGCTGCTGTTCACCCCTGCCCCACCCCCAGTGCTGGATCTGCCATACCTCACTCTGCTGGTGCCCTCACACTCACCTGTAGGTGAAGGTCTTTCCCTACTGAAGTCAGTCTGTAAAGTCTGGAAGAGGGGATTCTGCTCTGAAATGCACAGACATCAACACAAGACTATAGGAACATAAAAAATCAAGAAAATGTGATAATGTTAAAGGAACACAATAATTCTCTAGTACTGACCCCAAGATTTGGAGGTCTATGAATTGCCTGACAAAGAATTTAAAGTAATTATTTTAAGAATCTGAGTAAGCTACAAAGAACACAATTAGACAAACTCATTCAAATCAGGACAATAATACATAAACAAAATGAAAAAAAAAAAGAAAAAGAAAATTTCAACAAATGAATAGAAATCATAAAAAATATTTTTAGAGCTGAAGAATACAATGACTAAGGTAAAAAAGTGAAATAGAGAGCTTCAACAACAAACTCCATTAAGCAAAAGCAAAGATCTGCAAACTTGAAGACAGGTCATTTGAAATTATCCAGAGAGAGGAGAAAAAAGAAAAAAAAAAAGAAATGAAGAAAGCCTATAGGATTTTTGTGACATAATAGGATAACTAATGCACACATTATTTGAATCCCAGAGGGAGAAGAGAGAGAGAGAAAAAAGAGCAGAAATTTATTTAAAAAACAATGACTGAAAATTTCCCAAATTTTGGGAGAAAAATTGAAATCCAAATTTTATGAAGCACAAAAATCTCCAGACAGCATCTTCCCAAAAAAGACCACATGAAGAGACATAATAATCAAGTTGTCAAAAGTCAAGAATGAAGAGAGAATTTTGAAAGCAGCAAGAGAAATGTGACTCATCACATATCAGGGAATCCTGATATGACTAGAAACAAGTGTCTCAGCAGAAACCTTGTGGGCCAGGAGAGAATGGAATGATAGCGTCAAAGTACTGAGGGAAAACAATTATTAACAAGATATACAATAACCAGAAAAATTAGTCTTTAAAAATGAAGGGGAGATAAAAGCTTCTCCAAACAAACCAAAACTGTCACTAGACCTTCCTCAGGAGTACTTTAAGGAAGTTCTTCAAATTAAAATGAAAGTGACTAAACAGCAAGATGTTTTCTAAACATAGAAAAGCATGAGTCTCACAGATAAAGGTAAATACTTGGACAGATACAGATAAGAGTAACACTGTAAAGGTAGTGCATTAATTTACTTTTACACTAATATAAGTCAGTACAAAATTTCTCCCCTTTTTTAGCCAGAGAGAGAGAAAAACAGGAAGGGAGAGAGATTAAGAAGCCTCAACTTGTAGTTGCATTACTTTAGTTGTTCATTAATTGCTTCTCATATGTGCCTTGACTGAGGAGCTCAGGCTGAGCCATTGACCCCTTGCTCAAGCCAGCAACCTTGGGTTTCAAGCCAGTGACCATGTCATGTTGATGATCCCACACTCAAGCTGGCAACCCTGTGCTCAAGCTGGTGAGCACTGTGGGTCTCAGGGTTTTGAACCTGAGACCTCACTATTCCAGGTCACGCTCTATCAACAACACCACTACGGGTCAGATCATAACAATTTGTTAATGGAGACAGAATATAAAACAAAGCAAACTCTGTTTATAAGAACACAAAGAGTGTATGTGGAGGGCGGGGGAAGCAAAAGGGATGTCTTTTTATATGAAATTGAAGTTGTATTCAATGAAAGATTGAATTAGATTATCATCAGATTTCTCAACAGAAACTCTACAAGCTAGAAGAGAGTGGACCCCAATATTTAAAGCCCTGAAAGAGAGGAACTTTCAGCCAAGAATACTATACCCATCAAAACTATCCTTCAAATACAAAGGAGAAAAAAAAAACATTCACAGATACAGAAAAGATGAGGGAATTTATCATCAGAAAACCCCCACTCCAGGAATTACTAAAGGGGTTTTCCAACCAGATACAAAGAACAAAACAAAACAAAACCACAAGTAAAAGCTCCACCAAGAACACAATAAAACAAAATTTAAACTGTGACAACAACAACAAAAAAAGGGGGGGAGAGGACGGAGATTAACAGTAGCAAAGGACGATGGAGTGCAAAAGTACTCACAAGATAGTGCACTACAACGAACAGGGTAGGAACCCTTTTCATTACTTAATGGTAACCACCCTTGAAAAAACCACCACAGAAGCACATGATTTAAAAAAGATAGCAACAGAGGAAAGATGTATGGAATACAACCAAACAAAAACAAATGATAGAAAAACAAAAGAGAAGAATCAAACAAGACACAAAACTAACAGAAAGCAATGTATAAAATGGCAATAGGGAACTCACAAGTGTCAATAATTACACTAAATGTAAACGGATTAAACTCACCAATAAAAAGGCACAGAGTAGCAGAATGGATTAAAAAAGAAAATCCAACTGTATGCTGCCTACAAGAAACTCATCTAAGCAATAAGGATAAAAACAAATTCAAAGTGAAAGGCTGGAAAACAATACTCCAAGCAAATAACATCCAAAAAAAAGCAGGCGTAGCAATACCCATATCGGATAATGCTGACTACAAGACAGCAAAAGTACTCAGAGAAAAAAATGGTCATTTCATAATGATTAAGGGGATGCTGAATTAAGAAGACATAACAATTCTTAATATATATGCACCAAACCAAGGAGCACCAAAATATATAAGACAGCTACTTATTGACCTTAAAACAAAAACTGACAAAAATACAATCATACTTGGAGACCTCAATACACTGCTGACGGCTCTAGATCGGTCATCCAAACAGAGAATCAATAAAGATATATTGGCCTTAAACAAAACACTAGAGCACCTGGATATGATAGACATCTACAGGACATTTCATCCCAAAGTGACTGAGTATACATTTTTCTCCAGTGTACATGGATCATTCTCAAGAATTGACCATATGTTGGGCCACAAAAATAACATCAGCAAATTCAGAAAAAATCAAAGTTGTACCAAGCATATTTTCTGATCATAAAGCCTTGAAACTAGAATTCAACTGCAAAAAAGAGAAAAAAACCCCACAAAAATATGGAACCTAAACAACATACTTTTAAAAAATGAATGGGTCAAAGAAGAAATAAGCACAAAGATCAAAAGATATATACAGACAAATGAAAATGACAATACAACATATCAGAATCTATGGGATGCAGCAAAAGCAGTGATAAGAGGGAAGTTCAAATCACTTCAGGCCTATATGAACAAACAAAAGAGAGCCTAAGAGAACCACTTAACTTCACACCTTAAGGAACTGGAAAAAGAAGAACAAAGACAACCGAAAACCAGCCGAAGAAAGAAGATAATAAAAATCAGAGCAGAAATAAATAAAATAGAGAACAGAAAAACTATAGAAAAAATTAATAGAACAAGGAGCTGGTTCTTTGGAAAGATCAACAAAATTGACAAACCTTTGGCAAGATTTACCAAAGAAAAAAAAGAAAGGACTCATATAAACAAAATCCAAAATGAAAGAGGAGAAATCACCACGGATATCATAGATATACAAAGAATTATTGTAGAATACTATGAAAAACTTTATGCCACTAAATTCAACAATCTAGAAGAAATGGATAAATTTCTAGAACAATACAACCTTCCTAGACTGAGTCAAGAAGAAGCAGAAAGCCTAAACAGACCAATTAGTAGGGAAGAAATAGAAAAAACTTTTAAAAACCTCCCCAAAAATAAAAGTCCAGGCCCAGACAGTTATACTATTGAATTCTATCAAACATTCAAAGAAGACTTGGTTCCTATTCTACTCAAAGTCTTCCAAAAAATTGAAGAAGCAATACTTCCAAACACATTTTATGAGGCCAACATAACACTCATACCGAAACCGGGCAAGGACAGCACAAAAAAAGAAAACTACAGACCAATATCTCTAATGAATACAGATGCTAAAATACTAAACAAAATACTAGCAAATTGAATACAACAACATATTAAAAAAAATAATACATCATGATCAAGTGGGATCCATCCCAGAATCTCAAGGATGGTTCAACATACATAAAACGGTTAATGTAATACACCATATCAACAAAACAAAGAACAAAAATCGCATGATCTTATCAATAGATGCAGAAAAGGCATTCGATAAAATACAACACAATTTTATGTTTAAGACTCTCAACAAAATGGGTATAGAAGGAAAATATCTCAACATGATAAAGGCCATATATGATAAACCATCAGCTAACATCATATTAAATGGCACTAAACTGAAGGCTTTCCCCCTTAAATCAGGAACAAGACAGGTTGTCCACTCTCTCCACTCTTATTTAATGCGGTGCTAGAGGTTCTAGCCAGAGCAATCAGACAAGACAAAGAAATAAAAGACATCCATATCAGAAAAGAAGAAGTAAAGGTATCACTTTTTGCAGATGATATGATCCTATACATCAAAACCCCCAAAGAATCTAAAAAAGACTACTAGAAACAATAAGCCAATACAGTAAGGTTGCAGGATACAAAATTAACATACAAAAGTCCATAGCCTTTCTATATGCCAACAATGAAACATTTGAGAATGAACTCAAAAAAATAATCCCCTTCACGATTGCAACAACAACAACAAAAATATCTAGAAATAGACATAACAAAGAATGTAAAGAACCTATATAATGAAAACTACAAAGCATTGTTGAGGGAAATCGAAAAAGATATAATGAGATGGAAGAATATTCCTTGTTCTTGGATAGGAAGAATAAATATAATCAAGATGGCCATATTACCCAAAGCAATATACAAATTTAATGCAATTCCCATCAAAATTCCAATGACATTTTTTACAGAAATGGAACAAAAAATCATCAGATTTATATAGAACTATAAGAAACCCCGAATAGCCAAAGCAATCCTAAAGAAAAAGAATGAAGCTGGGGCATTACAATATCTGACTTCAAACTATATTATAGAGCCATGACAATCAAAATAGCATGGTATTGGCAGAAAAATAGACACTCAGACCAATGGAACAGAATAGAAAGTCCAGAAATAAAACCACATATATATGGTCAAATAATTTTTGATAAAGGGGCCAACAACACACATGGAGAAAAGAAAGCCTCTTCAACAAATGGTGCTGGGAAAACTGAAAAGCTATATGCAAAAGAATGAAACTCGACTACAGTTTGTCCCCTTGTACTAAAATTAATTAAAAATGGATCAAAGACCTAAATGTAAGACCTGAAACAATAAAGTACATAGAAGAAGACATAGGTTCTAAACTCATGGACCTTGGTTTTAAAGAGTATTTTATGAATTTGACTCCAAAGGCAAGAGAAGTGAAATCAAAGATAAATGAATGGGACTACATCAGACTAAGAAGCTTTTGCTCAGCAAGAGAAACTGACAACAAATAAACAGACAGCCAACTAAATGGGAAATGATATTTTCAAACAACAGCTCAGATAAGGGCCTAATATCCAAAATATACAAAGAACTCATAAAACTCAACAACAAACAATCCAATAAAAAAATGGGAAGAGAACATGAACAGACACTTCTCCTAGGAAGAAATACAAATGGCCAGCAGATATATGAAAAGATGCTCATCTTCATTAGTTATTAGAGAAATGCAAATCAAAACTGCAATGAGATACCACCTCACACCTGTTAGATTAGCTATTATCAACAAGACAGGTAATAGCAAATGTTAGAGAGGCTGTGGAGAAAAAGGAACCCTCATTCACTGTTGGTGGGAATGTAAAGTAGGACAACCATTATGGAAGAAAGTATGGTAGTTCCTCAAAAAACTGAAAATAGAACTACCTTATGACCCAGCAATCCCTCTACTGGGTATATACCCCAAAACCTCAGTAACATTGATACGTAAAGACACATGCAGCTCCATATTCATTGCAGCATCGTTCACAGTGGCCAAGACATGGAAACAACCAAAAAGCCCTTCAATAGAAGACTGGATAAAGAAGATGTGGCACATATACACTATGGAATACTACTCAGCCATAAGAAATGATGACATCGGATCATTTACAACAAAATGGTGGGATCTTGATAACATTATAAGAGTGAAATAAGTAAATCAGAAAAAATCAAGAACTGCATTATTCCATACGTAGGTGGGACATAAAAACGAGACTAAGAGACATGGACAAGAGTGTGGTGGTTACGGGAGTGGGGGAGATGGAAAGGGGGAGGGAGAGGAGCACAAAGAAAACTAGATAGAAGGTGATGGAGGACAATCTGACTTTGGGTGATGGGTATGCAACATAATTGATCGACAAGATAACCTGGACATGTTTTCTTTGAACATATATACCCAGATTTATTGATGTCACCCTAGTAAAATTAATAAAATAAAAAAAAATAAAAAAAACAAAGGGAGACAACGAGAGAGGAAAAGAGGGACAAACGGAAAATAATTAACGAAATGTTAATAGCAAGTTTTTACTTATTAATGATTATCATAAATATAAATGGGTTAAACTCACCAAAAGAAGAAAATATAGTGGCTGTGTGGACAAAGGACAAGATCCAGCCATATGATGTCAATGGAAGACTTCCTTTAGAATCAAAGACACAAGTAGGCTTAAAGTGAAGGGGTGGAAAAAGATACTGAACCCAAAGAAAGCAGGCATGGCTATATTTATATCAGAATTCTTTTATTTTTCAAGGGGAGGGGAGACCTGCACAGTCTCTATCCGACATCATTGTGGCTCTCCAACACTCAGATACATTGTTTCCATCTGGTTGGTCCCCCTCACTTCTGCCCACCACCAAGCCTTGGCTCCAGGGACAGGAGAGATGGGAGGATCTCATCCAGAAGATCTGAGTTGCCTCTGTCTGTCTTGAGCACTGCCGTCTTCAACTCCAAGCAGGGAGGTTTCTTGCAAACACATGCATCTGTCTGTGCGGACTCTGGCATTGTGAGCTGCGCTTCACAGATGGACGAGTAGAGAGGTTAATTAAGTAGCTTGTCATCAGAGGTTAAGTCAGCTTTGGGGCTGGGAGGATCAGGAGACCTGCTCCCTTGTCTTTGGCTGAGCCCAGAAACTGCTGAAGTTTCCCACCCCCACAGGGCAGCTCCCAAGCCAGCTGGAGAAAGACGCTGGGTCAAATCTGTCAGGATTTGTCTCCATTCTTGTAATTATAATTACTTTGTTCCTCTGAGCTTCCAGGAATAAGAAATTGTGCCTATCAACCAAATTAAGTGCAAATTATTCATATTGTTAAACTGCTCCAATTATTATTTGAGAAAAATGTTGCACCCAGTTAACAAAAGGGCATAGTGGAGTAGTTTCTGAACAAAGCCACATTTTGAAATACTCCAAAGGATGGGTAATACCCGGCCCTGGAGCTCACGTCCTCTCTTTCAAACTTGCAGCCACCCTGTCCTCCGTGAATGATAGTAGCTTGTAGCCAAGTTCCCTTAAAAGCCCCTCAAAGCAGATAGCAGACCTGTCCCACCTCACACCAAGGCAAATCCTTCCTTTCTTTGAGATTCAGGGAGCTGGGCTGGGTTTCCCAGAAGCAAAGCCTGAGACAGAGATTCTTCTGAGGGCATTTGATGCAGAAACTGATCACCAAGTGTTATGCTGAATTATGTTTTCCCCAAATTCCTATGTTGAAGTTCTAGACTCCAGTACCTCTGAGTGACTATACTTGGAGACAGGGTCTTTACAGAGGAGGTTCCATTAAAAGAAGTCCTGCCTGACTAGGTGGTGGCACAGTGGGTAAGAGCATTGGACTGGGATGCGAAGGACCCAGGTTTGAAACCCCGAGGTCACTGGCTTGAGTGCAGGCTCACCAGCTTGAGCGCAGGGTCACTGGCTGGTTTGAGCAAGGGGTCACTTGCTCAGCTGTAGCCAACCTTCCCCCCCCCCCCCCGGTCAAGGCACATATGAGAAAGCAACCACTGAACAACTAAGAAGCTGCAATGAAGAATTGATGCTTCTCATCTCTCTCCCTTCCTGTCTGTCTGTCCCTATCTGTCTCTCTTTCTGACTCTCTCTGCTCTCTGTCTCTGGTCAAAAAAAAAAAAAAAAAAAAAGCCTGAGCATGGGCCCTAATCCAAGCTGACTGGCATCCTTATAGGAAAAGGAGATGAGGACACAGGGAGCAGTGGCCAGGGCTGCGGAGGACACAGGATCACAAGAGAAGACACTGTCCACAAGCAGAGGAGAAGGGCCTCAGAGCAGCCTACCCTGCCGGCACCCGCAACTCAGACTCCCAGCCTCCAGCTTGTGAGAAAATAAACATCTGTTATGTAAGCCCCCATGTCAGTCATATCTTGTCATGGCCACCTGGGCACACTAATGGAGGGAAAGGGAGAGGCCAGACAGGGAAATGACTAAGCTAAGACATGGGCTAGAGACTGCTTCAACCTGGTCCTATGGGCTCTAAGTGTGAGCTGTACCATGGAGGGCACCCCCTTCCAGAGATGGGGCAGGTGTGGAGCTTCAGCAGATCACAGCTGGTTGTGGGTGTCAGGCCCTGTGAAGGAGGTCTGGTGGGATGCCAACAGCACCCACTGCCTCACCCAGGGACTCTCCAACTGACACCAACAACCAGGCCTAGAGAGAAGCTAATTTATCATTATCCCTGAACAGAATTAGTATCTGGACATTCATCTGAGGAGCAGACTGGCCATCGAGTGGAAGTGACATGTCCAGGGCACATAGGACTTGGTAGGAAGCTGAGAACAGACCCTGGGCTGGGATTTCTCTGTTCCCTTGAGTTCTTCTAATGATGCTATACTTGGCCCTGGGCTCATGGTGTCTCCTTCAGTGCTTGTCTTGTCTCAGGGAGACTGGCATTAGCAAAAACTTTAGGCTCCTTTCCTTGGAAATGAAATAGATTTCAGTCTATGAATGTGCCAGTAAGAAGTACTGCTGTGAAGAAGGAGCCCCCAAACTCAGGGCATGGTATGATCTAGAACTTAGCCATAGCATTCCCAGTTCCCCCAAAAGTGAATTGCACATCCAGCTATGCTCTGTTGCCCAAATGTTGTCCATCACTCCCTGCTGATAGGGATCCACTCATCCCCACTCCATTCCCAACAGAGACCCTGCAAACAATCAACCATTGCAGGGATTGGGTATCTGGTAGCGTGAGATTATCTCCTTGCAGTTTTATTCCAATGGTGTGTCTTGGCCTCTGACTCCCCTGGACTCCTACTTAAAGCTACAGAAGAAAAGACATTTACAGGCAATGCGAGCAGCAGCCCAGCATCCCTGCTCACCTGCTGTGGTGCGTGTGCAAGGATATGGGCACATGCAGGACTCTGGCATGTACGAGAGAAGCAGGTTATTCTCAAAAAGTGAGGGTCAGGTCTAACTGAAAGTTCCATGGGCCTGACGTGTGAAACACATGAGTCATATGAAGCCTGAAGACAGCACAGCCCAGTACAAGGGAGAGTTTCCCTTCTCCATGCCATCTTAGTGGCATTCAATATTGTGAAGGTTTGTTTAGCCCTCTGAGCCCTAGTTTTCCCGTAAGATGGGAGGCACACTCTGTCTTGATGATTAAATAAGACCTCTACCAGGTCCATGTAAGGAGCCCTTGGTAACTATCAGCTATTGGTCTCCTGCTGTCCTTCACACTAGAAACTCAAGCACATGTCACATGGTTACTATATCCTTCAGGTCCCCAGGCCCACCACAACGCACCATTCTTTTTTTTTTTTCCTTAAGTGAGAAGCGGGGAGGTGGAGAAACAGACTTCTGCATATGCACCAGACAGGAATCCACCCAGCAAGCCCCCTATGGGGCGATGCTCTGCCCATCTGCAGTTGTTGCTCCATTGCTCGGCAACTGAGCTATTATAGCACCTGAGACAAGGCCATGGAGCCATCCCCAGTGCCCAGGGCCAACTTGCTCCAATGGAGCTGTGAGAGAAGAAGAAAGAGAGATAGAGAGAGAGAGAGAAAGGAGAGGGGGAGAAGTGGAGAAGCAGATAGTTGCTTCACTTGTGCCCTAACCAGGAACTGAACCCAGGACATCTACGTGCTGGGTCGACGCTCTACCGCTGAGCCAACCAGCCAGGGCCAAAACACTGCTCTTAATCACCAGGGCACCAGGGGCACAGGGCAGGAGCACAGTGTGCCCAGGTGTTGATGGTGACGGTGATGGTGGCAATGACAATGTGGTCTCCATGTAGCTGTCTTCTGCCCTACTCTGATGCGGGTCTTGGTGTGGCCAAGACCAGCAAGGAAAGTTGTCTGCACTTGGGTTTAGTCTTGGCATCTCTGGTTTAATTATAAAACAGAGCATCTCTTTGCACTCAGTACTTGGACAGGGCCCCACGGTTTACAAGCCCCTTGCATTGCTGAGGTCTCCATGGAGTCTTCTGGGGGCAGACACAGAGTTACCCGGCCCTCTCCAACTTACAGAGATGGGGCCAGAGCTTATGATGTATGAATGACTTACCCTGTATGTCCTCCACTTTTTACTTTCCTGATGCACCTCTGGATCCCACTTGTCCATGGACTGTCATCACAGCCGTTGACTGTCCTGGCTCACCTGTGCCCTTTGCATAACACCAAGCAGAGTGGAAGGGAAGCTTGGAATACTCCAAATCTGAGCATTTTATAACGGGGACACTCATCACCTTTGACTTCCAGTGTGCAGGACAGAAAGACAGAGAGGTGCCGTTTTCCTTTAACTTAAGACAAAAGCAGAAGCTATACCACAGCCACCATGCTGGAAATATCTGCATCAGGGGCCTGGAGTGCCCTAATCACCTCCATCCTACAGAGATAAAGGGAGAGTGTGTCTGCATACAGTGACTGCTTTAGAAAGACCTCTTGTGTGTGAGCCAACACAGCATGCACGTGGACAGCACACACAAGTCAGCCTGGCTGAACAGGTCACTTGTTTGCAGTCTCAAACCTTGCAGGACATTGTTGGTCATGGTGATTTGGGTTGCGGTCCTGCCCCTCAGGGTGGGACAGTGGAGGGTCTGGCCTTCCTGACTTCCCATGTCCATGTTCAGGAGAGCTGGCCCCAAGGAGTTGTCATAGAATGGACATTCTAAGTCCATAGTGCAGCCCAGTGGGTCCGGGTCACAGCAGTGTCTGTTTTTAAGGTCCTGGGATTGGTCCTATGTGCATTTAGGTGACGATATACATATGGGGTGGGTAAAAGTAGGTTTGCAGTTGTGAGTAAGCAAAACAGAGTTTATCAGAGTTTATTCTTGTATTACTATTTATTAATAACTGTATTATTTATTTTTATTACAACTGTAAACATACTTTTGCCCACCCCTGCATAAGTAAGTTTTAGCCAAGGATGGGTGGTGGGGGTGGGGGGAGAGGAAGTCAGAAAGGATTACAGGACAAGCTGGCCTTGGACTTTGTTGGCTCACTTGGCATTGCATGTAAGGTCATAAACCCAGCCCGGGCCGGACAGCTCCCTCTGGGCAGGGACCCATCTGCAGAGCGGGAGTCCGGCTCGCCTTCTTGCCCAGCTCACACAAGGAGAGCAGAGGAAGCCTTGATTTGCGGCTCCCTGATTTTCCCAGCCTGTCCACAACTCCTCTTTGTCTTCGTTGGTGGGCAGACTGGCCCTGCCATCTGGGGCCCCACAGTAGGCAAACAGATGTTACCCATCCCACTGCTTAAATGAGGCATGATGCGGAATTCTGAACCCATGGCTCAGAGGGGTCGGCTTGTTTTCCAAGAGAAAACTGTTCAGGGGATGTCTCTCCTTGTGTACTTTCTCATGACCCCTCTTCTTCTCTCTCGTGTCACATTTCAGGATGAGTCTGCTGTCTGCCGTCACACAGAGCGTCATCCTCCTTGCTTCCCGGGTCAGCTGCTCAGCGGGTCTCCACCGGCATCACATGCCACCTGCCTGGCCTGCCTGTGGGGTGCGGGGTGCTATGACCCCTCCTCCCCACGTCCAGGGCAGGAAACGCCCCTTGGGAAGCACAGCTCAGGCTGCTGCTTCCTATAGCCACCTGGGTCCACACCCCGAGGGATCAATCAGCCTTTCGGCCACATGGGCACTTGGCTTCAGGCCAGCACCCACGCTGCCTTTTGGAGTTCCCCGAGCACAAAAGGGTTCATGCATGCACTGGATGTGTTCCTAGAACACGGACTCAGTTTGGTAAACGAATCACACAGTACATGCACTCAGGGAAGTGGCTATCACTGCTTCTGGCAAATCAAGGGTGTTCTTTCCTGGGAAAAGAAGTTCTAGGAAAATGAATAATCTTTTCCTAATTTCCTTGGTTAGGAAGATGGGTGTTTGCCTGTAAGCCCTTTGTGCAGGGGAGGTGCAGCCCCTTGGAATCAGTCCCTTGAGGATAAAAGAGGACCCACTCTTGAATAGATGTGCCGGTGAGGAGGCAGCTGCTGGACTTGCTGGGGCTAGCTGGTCTCTGTGGTCACCCTGAGCACCACAAAAGAAGCTGGACTTTCCTTAGGGTCTATCTTTGCCACTATTTTCTAGAATCACTTTCTGACTCTTCCTAGGTCACCAGCCCTTTGGTCCGCAGTCCTGAGCAGTTTCCCTCTGTTCTCGAGTCATAGTCGTATCATCTGTCAGGACCTCATTTCTTCCTTTTTTTAAAAAAAATTAATTTATTTATTTTTTATTAATTTTAATGTATTGTGTTTACATGGACTCAAGTGTCCCACTGAATATAACTCCCTCATCCCCCACCCCTGTGTCCCTTTTTATACCCCCTTTGCCCCCCTCCCCCTAACTCCTCCCCCCTTCCCTCTAGGATTTGCTGTCCTGTTATCTATATCTCTGTATTATGTATATATAATTTCACTAATCCCTTACCTTCTCTGATCCCATCCCCTCATCCCCCTTTCCTCTGACTCCTGTCCTCTCCCTCTGGTCCCTGTGACCCCGCCTCTGACTCTATTCCATTCCTCATTTCACTTTGTTTATTAGATTCCACATATAAGTGAGATCACATGATATTTTTCTTTCTCTGCCTGGCTTATTTCACTTAGCATAATAATTTCCAGGTCCATTCATGCTGTTGCAAAAGGTAAGATTTCCTTCTTTTTCACAACCGTGTAATATTCCATTGTGTATATGTACCACTGCTTTTTACTTCACTCATCCACTGATGGACACTTGGGCTGTTTCCAGACCTTGGCTATTGTAAACAATGCTGCACTAAACATGTGGGTGTATATCTTCTTTTGTATCAGTGATTTGGTATTCTTAGGATATATTCCTAAAAGTGGGATAGCTGGGTCAAAGGGCAGTTCCATTTTTAATTTTTTGAGGAATCTCCATACTGTTTCCACAGTGGCTGCATAAGCCTGCATTCCCACCAGCAGTGCAGGAGGGTTCCCTTTTCTCCACATCCTCGCCAGCACTTATTCTGTGTTGTTTTGTTGATGAGCGCCATTCTGACAGGTGTGAGGTGGTATCTCATTGTGGTTTTAATTTGCATTTCTCTGATGATGAGTGACATTGAACATTTTTTCATCTGCCTATTGGCCATCTGTATAGGACCTCATTTCTAACATCCACTCATTTAGGGGATGTGGGGCTGGGGGCCTCCCTGTACAGCATTTTTGCTTCCCAAAGCTGCAGAACCAGGAGTAAGCACAGGCTTAAAAGAACTGACTCAAGCCTACTTCCCTGTCCCACCATCTTTTTTCATAATGATTGAACCTGTCCCATCAGATGGCAAGTTGTGTAAAATGTGCATCCCTAGCAGTAGGCTTAGCCAAACAGTGCCTCAGTGATTCCCTATGGTATATCAGGTCTTGGGTACAATGTCCTTCAAGACTGTGGCCTTAGAGGGTCCTGGGTTTTTCCAGAGGCTATGCCTGAGAAAGCCCCTCCAAGTCTGCTGGCCAGTCCTGTGTCCCGAGGGCAGGAGCTGAGGAGTACTGGTAAGATGAGTCAGGAAGGCACAGCATTCAGGCAGCCAAGCGACCCCTCCTTCCTCCCACGTCTGGGTGACAGAGAGGCCAGGAGCATGACTCAGGCCAGGTCAGCTTCCCTCAGCCTGATGGGGCCCTTCCTTGTGACGTGCTGGGAGAGGTGGCCAGGAAAGCAAGCAGCTATGCCCTAGGGCTTGGCATGCAGGTGGACCACGGGCTCAGTGTGCTAAAAAAATGGGGGGCTGTTTGGGTCAAGGATCAGCCCAGACCAGGGGTCCCCAAACTTTTTACACAGGGGGCCAGTTCACTGTCCCTCAGACCGTTGGAGGGCCGCCACAAACAGTGCTCTTCTCACTGACCACCAGTGAAAGAGGTGCCTCTTCCGGAAGTGCGGTGGGGGCCGCATGTGGCCCACAGGCCGTAGTTTGGGGACACCTGGCCCAGACTGTACTGAGGGTTGTGGACACCCCTTAGGGATATTCCTGGGTGATCTTGCACTGGGCTTCATCTTTCAGTTCAACTGGGAGAGACAGAGGGCACAGAGACCAGTCAGCAGGGAGTCCCCATGCCTGAGAGATGACACCCCCACTGAGAATATGCTCTCTTGGAGGCCCTGCCTTTACCCTTCTTGTCTCCCTTCCTCTTGTCTCTGTTGTCACCAGGTTTGTTGCCCTGCTGAGAAAGAGGTCTACACAATGAGATGGTGGGATATTGGGCTCTAGTTTCCTTCCTGGGGGAGGACTGGATATCTTGACTCATGTCCAGCAGGCTTGGCCAGGTGGCAGTTTCGGCTGCTGAAATGGGCACAATGACAGAACCCCCACCTGAGTGGAAACCTCATGGCCTTTGCTAGGCTCTATCAGGCTTTGTCCCTTTGGTTACAAGGAGGTAGCCTCAGGCAGGGGCTGCACTTCCATCTGGGTCCTGGAACAAAGGGTAATAGCTGACCCACCAAAACAGGCAAAAAAATGCATCTTCTATCAAATCACAGTGAGTCTGTAGCATGCCACATCTTTCGCTGGGTTCAAGCCTCTCCCTACTCTGTGGGAAGCGGTGGTCCTATTTCAACCCTCTGCTTCCATCCCCTTTCTGGTGCAGCACCCCAGTCTCCCTTTGGGAGCCACCCCCAACCCGTCATCAATGAAGAACAGGCAGTACCCACCCCTCAACCGCCAGGTTCCAAGCCATGTCACCTGCCCCTGGACAAGCAGAGCCACAGAACCAGCTGTGGAGTCTTCTAGAAATGCTGGGAGAAAGGTGAGCCCTTTGCCCTTGTGCTGGGGTGGACAGGCCCAGCCCTTCCCCAACCCCCAGGGGAGAAGCCCCTGAGGATGGAGGACCTGGGAGGAAGGGGCTGAAATGCTGGGTGGTGCAGCTGCCTGGTGGGGCCCAGCACTCCCTTCTCTGTAAAGGACCAAATGTTTTATTCATTATTTAGTTTAGGGTTGGCGGCCACGTCTGATCTCTGTCACGTATCCTTCTTTGTCTCACATTTTTACAGCCTTTTGGAATTGTGCAAACACTGTTGGGCCTGACACAGGCTGCACTCACCCCACTGTGGGGCCCCTGCCTCTGGGGGTCAGAAAGGCCCTCTGGTCAGGCCTGAGGACAGTGATGCTGGGAGTATGGCCCAGAGAGACCTTACAACGGATGGCTGCACATCAGGGCCCTGAGCCATGACCAACCAGCAGTCAAGGCTCTGTTCCCAGCTGCTGGCTACAAGGACCAGCTTGAAGAAGCAGGTGCTCAGGTCACATAGGCCCACCCCAACCCTTGGCACAAGCAGCAAAATGGTCAGGGGTATTGGGTTTCGGAGCCCAGCAGTTGGAGGAAACCCCTGAAAGGTCACCTGGGGGCTGTGGGGAAGCTGGCAGAGTCTTCTCTGTACTGTGAATAATTCATGAGCATGGAGGACTTTCCAGGCCTGATGCCAGCAACTCCACCAGCCCAGCTTCCAGGCCTGAAGGCCAAGGAACAGCCAAGGGGGAGGGGAGCAGGGTAGGAGGGACAGAGCAGAGAGTATCCAGAGGAGGATACCAAGTATTAAGGTAGTCCCTGGTCTGACCTGTCCTGGGGGTGGACTGGCTGTTGTGCCAGAGGACCTCCATGGTAATTGGTCAAGAGATGACTGATGAAAAGTGGAGATGCCAAGGCTGTTCTGGACCCCCATGAGTAGGAGGGCCCTCTCCCCACAGCACATAGCTAGTCAGCACCAGGCCAAGGCCAGAACCCAGCTCAACAGATTCCAGAATTGGGGGCTGCCTTTGTTCAGGGAAGACTGGTTGCATTTCCTGTAAGTAAAATGTTGCCCTGGGGATTGTGGGGCCCACCAACGGATGACAGACCCCTGCCTCTGTCTCAGCCAGGCACAGCCTAGGACTGCATAGTGTACAGAGAGAGCCCAAAGGGCTGACCCCTCCCAGGCCCCACCCACTACCCCAGATGCCTTCCACGAGCCCTTGTGTTTGTCTTTGGTTTTGCCTATTTTCAACTGCTTTCGTTTATTGTCAGATCAACCATTCATTTAAAAGCAAATGTCTAAACTATGGAGACAGTGAAGAAGTCAGGGGTTGCCAGGCATTGAGGGAGAAGCACAGAAGATATTTAGGGCAATGAAACTATTTATGATATTACAGGGATGGACACATCTCATATACATTTAGCCAAAGTCATAGAATGTACAATGCCAACATTGACCCTAATGGACTCTGGGTGATGATGATGTCAATGTCAGTTCATTGACTATAACAGATGTATCCTCTGGTAGGGGTATTGACAGTGTGGGAGTCTGTGCTTGTGTGAGGTCAGGGGGTAAATGGGAAACCTCTGTATTTTCTACTCAGTTTTGCTGAGAATCTAAAAGTGCTCTAAAAAATAAAGTCTATTTTTTTAAAAAACATATGCCTGAAAGGCCTTCAAAATGCATTTTCCTCTAAATTTTCAAGTTTATGTTTATTAATAAAATGCTGTATATTTATTTTAATTTTTAATCTTTGCAAACATCCCTCTGGTGATTGCATGATTTGTTCCTCAAAGTGCTGTGCATTTTTAAAATTCATCATTTTATTCTTTCCTCTTTATTTTTTAAAATTAATTGATGTTCCAATTATAGTTGACATAAAGTGTCATTGGTTTCAGGTATACAACATAATTAGACCTTTATATAACTTACTAAGTGATCCCCCCATAAGTCTAGTACCCACCTGACACCATACCTAGTTATTACAATATTATTGACTATATTCCCTATGCTGTACTTTACCTCTCTATGACTGTTTTTATATCTGGCAATTTCTACTTCCTGATCCCTTCACCTTTGCCCCATCCCACAACCTAGCTCGGGAACCCTGGGCACACCAAGCGTTCTGGGTGGGCAGAGTGTACATTCAGCCACAGTTCTCTGGGGAGTGTACACGCTGCTAGGGCAGACGCCCCCAATTCTGGCAAATCCTTGGGGTATGCTTTAGTGACAGCAGCCCAGGGCTCATGTGCATGACACTGGGACTCAACTTCCATCCACAGCATCAGAACCCCATGAGCTCAGGGAGTGGCACTTCTCACCCCCCTCACCCCTTAAGTCACAGACCAGTCCAATTGCTCAGGGCTGGTTCTTTCCAGAAGGGCACTTACAGCAACCCTGACAGTCCTTGTGACCCACTTGAAGTTTTTGAAGAGTACCTAAAAGAAATATGATCTTTCTTGCAGGAAATGAAACCATAATTAGTTTTCTTCTCCCTTGCCAAATTGGAATCTTGAGAGCCTGGTACGACTGAGGAAAATACAGCTTAATTTATGGCCGAACCTGTGTGTCCAGGCTGTGCGTGTGCGAGAGGGAGAGAGAGCCGCCTCTTCATCAAGGGGACGGTCTGTCCTTGCTGCAAACCCACCAACAGGACAACTACGGGCAAAACCAAAATGCTTCAGCAAAAGAAACATCATCTTAGAAGCTTTACGCATATTCTCACAATGGGCTTTAATTATCAGGGAAGGTTGGCAATACATTTGCATTTTAATTAAGATTAATGAATCAGGCATGATTCAGTGGGCCATTCATGCTATTGGCAGGAGAGTGAAGAGCAAGCTACCATATTGATGAAGGTTCATCACAGTGACAGTGTGTCAGGTCTAACATAGGAGAGGACCCCTCACTTTGGCTCTTCCTCCCATGGGCTCTGGACAGCATTCGGTCCTCATAGGCGCCCACAGTGGCTACTCTTTGGCCATGTGTCCTGAGGGTGCAGTTACAGAAGAGCTTATCCTGTGGGATGTCAATAAGTGTGACATTAAACAAACAAAAGAATTTTATGTTTAAGTCTAAGGCCAGTGGTTGAGGCCAGGCAGGTTCACATTGAATTTGGGCAGATGGTAGAGGAACTGTGGAGCCAGAAAGCATTGGCCCATTTCCAGTTATTGGAGACTTGCAGAGATGGGTGAGCAAATAAGCAAAGGAAAAGCGCTTTTTGCAGTGGAGGGCAAAGGATCAGGAACACCACCTCTCATAGTGGCGATTGAGGGAATCAGGGAGCCATACCTCGCAGTGATGGGAGAGCGATCTGGGAGAATCGCCACTGAGGAAAAGACCCACAGCTTTTCATAGAGACACACGTGTGACTCTCTGCCACATGTTCATGCACTACTTGTGAGAAGTTCTTGTAGCTAGGAAACCAGTGAGCAAGCCTAACTACAGCTGTTTCCCTCTCAGTTAAGTAAAAGGCAGAGTTGTGTGTGTTTCTAACTGCAGGCCTTCTCAGAGCCTTTAAGAAGCTCGTGTGCAAAATGAATCCTCTGATTTTTTTCAGCACAGAGGCTTTCCTTCCAGAAATTACCTTTGGCATTAGCACAGTCTTCCCCAAGCTGGGGAACTGGCGATCCAGGAAAATGCTCCCCTGTGGAGTGATTAGAGCCACAGAAGCAGTTCTGGTCATCCCTAGGCAGTGGATGCATGGTGGAAGCACCGACATACATGCACAGAGCTGGGGCTCCTCCAGAGCACGTCCACAATAGGGTGTCTGCTTCAGCCCTTGCCTGACATCAGTGTCCCCTGCATGCTCTGTGCCATGTGGAACAGTTCTGTGCCAGGCGTTTTGTAGGGAAAACAGCTGCGTTTGGGTTGCTCACTTGCACTTTGCATGATTAGTGTGTGAGCACATGGCAAACCCACGTGTGTATAGCTTATGTAAGGCTACGGGTTCAAGAACTTGGCATGAATTGCAGATCACTTGCCCACCACTGTGAGGGGCCGTTTTGCTGTTTGTTCACCTGCTGCCATGAGAAGCAATTTTCCCCTGCCTGTTTGCTCGTCTCCCTTTGCGAAAATCTATTACAGTGGTCCCTCATCTATCTCAGGGGTTAGGTTCCACATTCCCCCACGACAGGTGAAAATCTGTGAAGTAGCAACCTAATATTTATTTTATTATTTATATATATTTTAAGGCTTTATAAACCTTAATTATTAACCTTTCCCACACTCTTATAAACACTTCCTATGCTCTTATTTTCCTATGCAAAAATAATTAAAATAATAAGTATATAAAAATAACTATATACTGCAAAATCCCACGATATAGTGAAAAATCTGCAACACAAAATTAGATATATACAATTTAAAAATCCACGATACAGTGAGGCCATAAAAAGTGAACTGCAATATGGTGAGGGATGACTGTAAACGGGAATGGCTCAATGCTTTCTGGCTTCACAGTTCCTTTACCGTCTGCCCAAATCCAATGGGAACCTGCCTGGCCTTGGCCACCAGCATTACACATGTCCCTGTTGTATCCCCAGCAGTCAGGCGATGCCTGGAGCAGAGTGAGGCTCCACGGGTGGCTGCAGAACACACAAGATATGCACAATGAGCACGTCTGCTGTGCCTCAGTTTCCTTCCCTGTGACACGAGGATGGCCACAGCAACCCCATTGCAAGGCTGCAGGAGGTCTAAGTGAGTCCATGTGAAATGCTCACAGCAGTCCTGGTGCTTGGTGACTTCAGTGACAAGATTGTGCGCACGTTACTCATAGAAATCTCTCTCCATCTGGCAGATAATTTGCTGAGCACACACTTTTGGGGACACTTTCCTGTTGGTATTTCGGGGCTCACTCTATCTCCTAGCTCCCAGGACTGTTGTGGGGTAAAAGGGTCAGCTGTGCTCGGACACTGGGCCTCCATGGTTGGACCTGTTTTGAAATCTCAGAACAACTTGCCGTGCTTGGCAGTTTTTCACCCATTAGAGATTGACCTCCTTCTTCCCTCTGGTGGGTGGGAGATGGAGAGTGGTCTGTGTTCAGGGTGAAGAGAAGGTCTGGGGCTTACTGCACCATGGGCCTTGCTCCCAGAAGCCCACTGGGCACCTGGTCCCTCTGGCTGAAATGACTGCTCTGGGGCCTCTGACCCACTGCACTCACGGCTTGCAATTGAGGCTTGTGTTTGGGCTGATCAATGGTACCAAGCTCGAGGTTCAGAAGAAGCTCTTTCCCTCTGCTTAAGAGCAAACAGAATTGACCCTCACCAATCCTGGCTGCGTTCTCTTGACAAAAGGGTTTCCTATCACATGTGGCTTCCTGGAGGGCAATGTTAGGAACATTTGGGGCTGTGTCCAGGTTCAGCAGGAGGAAGGGCAGCAGTGACTGAGGCCACCAGGGCTAAGAGGGTGCTCAGGAATTGCTCCTGAGCCACCGGGGAGAGAAGCGGTAGGCAGGGCTGGCTCTCTGCAAACACCACCCAGCTGCCCACCCCATTTTCCCATCCCAGGGCTTTCCAGGGGAGACTGAGAAAGGCGTCATCCTCGTTCTCTCTGTTCATGCACATGTGGCACCGCATCACAGCCTCCACCACCACGGCCATTCTCAAGCACCGTCCGGCGTAAGCCCTTCCACCTGCACTCCGCACCTGACATGCTGGCCCACACCTTTGCAGGTCTGGCTCCTTACGCTTATCAGTGCCTCTCAAACGCACCTCAGCAGAGACAGCTTCTGACCACAGGGTCCGTACAGCTGTTGCCCTCACTCTCTTCTCTCATGACCTCCTGCTTTATTGGCTTCAGAAATTATCTAGTTTCTGTTGTTTGCACGTCAACTGCTTATCACCTCTCTATCACAGAAGCTTCAAGGGGGCAGGGACCTCACCTTGGTGGCTTTTGATAGAACCCTTAGTGCCCAGAATACTGCATGGCACATCGCAGGGAGGCCTGAGCAAGCACTCACATGGCCCGTCCAGGAAGCAGGCCTAGACACTGGCCTCACACCTCCTGGGATGCCCTGGTTGAGCAGTGACTGGATCGGGCTCATCCGTGCCCAGATGGGTGGGCCTTGCAGGAACTGGACAGCTGGTACATGGGGCAGAGGGTGAGAGCTAGAACTGCGGCTTTGTCTGATGTGGAACCTGGCAGCTTTGTGCTTATCATATAAAATGCAAGCCGAGTCTAGGGTGTGTGTGTGTGTGTGTGTGTGTGTGTGTGTGTGTGTGTGTGTGTGATGACAAATGAGTGACTGTGTAGTGTATGAGAAGATATGTGTGTATAATGTGGGGGGGATGATGTGTGTGATGTGTGTGTGTCTGTGTGGGAGTGTGTCTGTGATATGTGGTTATGTATGTCTGTGTGTTGTGTGTGTGGATATGGATGTGACATGGGTGAGTGTGTGAAGTGATGAATGAGTGAATGTGTGTGTGTGTGAAATGATATGCATGTGACAAGTGTGTGATATATGTGTCTGTGCAGTGTATGTGAGAGGTGTGTGACAGTCACTCTCACTCCCCTGCACACAGGCCTGTCCTGGCCAGGCACCATCCCGTCAGCCCTGCCAGGGACTTTCTGGCTTCCTGGCTGTGGCTCTGAGTGAACACTGCCGGGATGTGGCAGGCCAGGAGCAGCTCTCCTCTGGATGGGGAATTCCTCTCCAGGAAACTGGGTGGCACTGGAGCTCAACATGGTCCCCAGCCAGCTACACTAGCTGGGTGACCTCAGACAAGTCACCTGCTGAGCCCTAGTCTTGAAACAGGGTCAGGATTATGAGAGTGGTTGACAAGAAGCAGCCCTAAGATTACACCCCATGGGGGAGCCATTACTGCCCCTTATCTATTTATAAAGTGGAATAACAAGCCCCCAAGTCAAGGCTGGGAGACCTTGCAGATGATGAGGAGAAAGTGTTCCCTGCACTCTGCATGTCTGGGATCATGGTGTTTGCCGACCTGCTTGCAAATACACCATTCATGAGCCCAAAATGTGGCTCAGCATGACACTGGCACCAGAGGAAGGGGCAGAGGCGTGCTCTGGTGTTACAGACAGCCAGGGAGGAAGCTCCAGAACAAGGTTGGACAACCTGGTCCTGGGGGCTTCTGGGCCCAGAGCCAGGCTGCTGGGGGAGTGCTGCAGAGCAGGGCTATCTGGGATGAGGGGCCGCTGTGGCCAGTGACCCTCTGGTGGGAGGACCCAACCCAGAGCTCAGGCTTTTCCTGCCTTAGAAGCCCCAGCTGTCCCAACACAGCCGAGTCACTGCCCATGGTGACAGCTGGCCCAGGAGGAACAGACCTGCAGTCTCTGTCTCTCAGGGCTGCCCCTGCCATGCCAGGGTCAGCTGCAATCCAGGATCCTGGTCGGACATGGTCAGGCCCCTTCTGTGTACTGGTTGTTACTGGGCTTCCACTGGGGCCCTCCAGGTGCTGCCACAGGGCTGAGGTGGGGAGCAAAACCCGATGCTGCTTGCCATGGGGGGTGGACTTCTGTGCAGATGGCGGCACTGACCCAGGCTCTGGCTGATCCTGGTCTTGCTTGCTGGCCCACCTCAGCCCCACATGTCACATCCCTTAAGGACAGGAACCAGACACCAGCCCCAGGGCCTGATGAGTGAGACACTTGTCTTTGTCTAAAATTTAAAGGAGAATGCCAAAAACTCACTAATCAAGATCAATAATATTTTAGAGCAATAGTTTTAAAAATCAAAAGTACACAATTCGTGATGAACAAAATATCAAACTTTTAAACAAAGGCAAGGTCCAACTCTACCCAGGGGGGCCAGGCATCTGGGCTGGTGCTGCACCCATTCCACAGGCACCAGCCACTCCCAGGTTTCCTTGGCAACAGCCCAGGTGTAGGGAGCAGACAAGAAGGAGGGAGATCCCTGCCAGGAGGCGCTGTGTCCAGGGCTTCCTACAGAGGGAACATCATTCACAGTGAAGAGAGGAAGTCCCTCCTCCCAGAATTTCCCAGAATCTGCCCCCAGGTCACAGGAATGGAGCCTCAGACCCTTTCTCCCTGGGGGAATGTGGTTCCTGGACCCCAGGAGACCCAGACCAGGCTAAGCGGTCAGTATTTTCTAGCGCGTTACTCCTTTGCATAATTATTTTGGGAATCAACTATTAGTAAGTCATAGGAAGCAAAACCCATTGCATTGCGTTTGATTGCATTTTCTTTATTTAAAGTCCTTACCAGTCGCTGATGCCACTGGGGATAAATCTGGAGGGGGGGGGGGGGGATGAAAGTTGCTTCCTGATTCCACAGCTGGGAAAGGCCTGGGGAAGTCCCTTCCGATGGAAGTTGGCTCTGCCTTGTCCTGGAGAGGGAAATGCCAGCTGTGGGCCTGACAGGAAATAGATGTACATTCAGATTGGGTCATTTGAAGAGTGTTTTATAAAAGGACATTTGCAAAAGTGTAAATGGGTCTTAGGAAGCAAGGCAGGAATGGGGGCATCCTGCCCTGCCATGAGGGGTTCGTGTCTGCCCCTAAACCTGGGCAGAGACAGGTACTAACCTTGCAGCCACAGTGGTAGGAAAGTCCCTGAGTGCACTGTCAATGCTCTCTGTGCTGGTCAGGCTTCTCAGAGGTACAGACCAATAGGATATATACTCATATCTATACACATATACATATACACATGTGTACATGCATGCACACACATACCCCAAGAGGCCCTCCCTGCAAGGCTTCATGCATGAGAACTGACCAGGGTAGACACCATACCCCACTCCCAACCATCCTTTGTGTGGAACGGGGGGAGACAGGGTCGTCAGAGTTGGAGGCCTGTCATGGAAGGGCCCAGGGGAAGTAAATACATGCCAAACCCTGAGAGACACCAGCTAGCTCCCAAGAGGGAGGAAAAGCATTGAGCAGATGTGGGAGAGCTGTTTTAGACCCAAAGTGACCAGGCAGGAGTGGGAGCTGCACTGGGCTCACTGGGGGCTGAGGAATTGACGAGCGTGACTGAAAGCTGTGACCGCATGAGACAGTGTTGGGTTCACAGCGACTTGAGGCCCAGCGATCCATCTTGTACACCGAGAGAATGCATACGTAGTGATCTTTCTTCTTTTTCTGCAATAACTTATATCACTTGCAGATTTTTAAAAGAAACAATTACAATAGTATAAATGCATTTGTGTGCATTTTAGGGAGACAGTTTTTAGCTTGGTAAGTAAAAAGAGACAATGGAAGAAAGGGAGTTAGTGAAGAAATACTGAGGGAGTGAACCAGAAACCCTGTGTGAATGTCACAAACTGAGGCTTCACTGTTTCCCGCAGTCAACAACAGATCGACGTGGGTTATCATTTCAATCCCTCATGCTGCAACCCTATATTGGTGTGTATTGGTGTGTGGGGGGTAGTTTGCAGTAGTGTCTGCAAAGGAAGAAGCCTCTTGGCCCTTGGGGAGGAAGAAACTTGGAAGCAGCGAGCTCCAGGTGATGGGGAAGTCTAAGGAAATACACCATTCATTGGGAATCAGGCCCATTTGACATCACTACCCACCCCTGGGAGTGGTCCTGTCAACAACTGTACAGTCAGTGAAAAATGTTTTAAGTTGCATTCTCACAAATATCTAACCCCCTTCTTCCGGATTCTGGGACATGCTAATTTGGGACACCAATTCAGATAACTTAAGTTGAAAAGTGATTTTATTGGTTTACATAACTGCATCACCCATGGCAGCTTCAGGTATGGCTGGATCCAGGGCCTCAAAGCTCTGCACTTTGACAAGGCTGGCACTAGGCATCCTGCCAAAAATGTCATGGCAACCAGTGCCCAGCACCCATTTCACACTTGCTATCTATCCCCTGTTCTCAAAGTGAACCTTGCAGGCTACAGGTTTTGATCTGAGGTTGAGCAATGTGATAACTGGGAGAAAGGCTTCAAGGCCACAAAAACTTGCCCACCCTTTCCCCCTGGTCAGTGCTGTAGCAAAGTTTAGTCCTTTAGCTTGAGGCCACCAGAGGAAGAAGAGCCAAGACCTAGGAGGCTGAGAGGGTTCCCAAAAATGATCTTTATCACCTTACAATTTCTCCAGAGCCCATGTGCTCCACTCTCTCTGACCAAAGAACCCCTACAGGCAGGGGTGGCAGTCAGTAAAAATTGTACTCACCTACGTGCCGGGTATCATGCAAGGGAATGGGGGTGTAGAGGTTCCAAAAAATGTATAACCTTTCTGCAAGGAGCTTGTCCATCTGACTGGGGAGGCATAGACACTTCCTACCCTCCCTCCCTCACTTTGCCCACCAGCAAACCTCTTTTTCCTATGGGGCTGACCTTATCCAGTTATGAGGACAGCTTTTCACCCCCTCTGCCAGCCATAGTGGTTTATTTTGGAATGCTCATATGATCCAAACCACACCTTAAGAGCCCCCTCCGGAAGTTGTCTGCAACTGCCCTCTTCCCAGTGGGGCTGCTAACTTGGTTGGAGGCAAATGTGGGATTCCCAAAGGCCACTCCCACCCCATGGGGAGAGAGTTGACATCCAGAATGAAGATAAGCAGAACCAAGACATGGAGAGGCAGAGCCATAGGCCATCAATTAGACTCCTGGATCTAGCCATGCCTGAAGCTGCCACTGGGCAATGTAGTGAACGTAAGCCAACAAATTCTCTTTCTACTGACATTCATTTAAATTGGAATTTTGCACAAAAAGAGTCCTGCACAGAGAGGCCGACACTTGTGCAGGACTGCCCGGTTAATGTACCAGGCAGTCAGAGAAGGGTGTTCAGCGCTGCTGCGGACACAAGATGACCATGAAGGAATGAAGACAGGCAGGGAATGGTGGGTCAGAGGCCAGTGGCTGAGAAACAGTGAGGCAGGCATTGTATGGGCAGCAGGGTGAGTAAACACTTCACGGACACACACTCACAGCAACCAAACATATTTTGCAAACAAGTCCTTGGCCTGCAGTTTTTCCTAGCCACATGATGGATTCCTCAGACCATAGGACCCCTTGCTCAAACCCCTGCATCCCTCTAATTTTCTGGCCCAACTGGTTCTTCCCCACCTAATTATCCATGAGATGAACCTCTCTTCCTTTCTCCTTCCACCAGACCCCCCCCCCCCAATGCCTTGATTCATGGCGCCCATCAAAGCTCTGAGCAGCACCCAGCCTCCACCCTGGGAACCCAGACCATGGGTGTGCCCACACAGGGACACAGGTTCTGTGCTCGGGAGAGCCTGCCTGGTGTGGCTCTGCTGTAGGCTCCTGGACTGTCTTGGTCCTTTTGAACGACGGGCACTTCGTTTTCACTCTGTACTGGGCCCCACAAGTCATGTTGCCTGCAGACTTCGCCCCCTATATGCCTCCTCAAATCTTGACCCAGAACACACCTGGGCCTGGAGGCAGCCTCAGTTTATAGAATGTGGGCTTTAGGCCTGAGCTGTCACCCTGCCCTGTTTCTGGGGGCTGGATTGCATCTAGGAACAGGACAGACCCAGCCTCTGAGCCCTAGGGAGGTTGCTGAGGGCTCCCAGGGGCACAGGGCTGGGCTAGGAGCTGTTCATGACTCCTGAAAATCATGCTGGCCCTCAGTCTAGGGTGGCTGCAATGCCTAGTATGGGCCTTGCCTAGACCAGCTAAACGAATGTTCCCAACCCAAGCTCGTGAGTGAACTAGTTTCAGGTTGCCCAGGCGGAGTCAGGGTGAGGAGAGAAGCTTTTCATGGCTTGTAGTGAATGAGTCACTCTGAGAGCACTTCCCTGGGACACAGTGCCTGCCTCCCACCCCTCAGCCAGTCTCACCTGGTTCACGACCTCAGGAGAGAAGGCAGGAGGCCTGATGCTGGAGCCATTGCTGAGTTGGACTAAAGTGTCCATGTCTGACAGAGCCGTGCTCGGACAGGCCAGGAAGCCAGAGCGAATGCTAAGCAAAGACTCCTGCAGGGCCTTCCGGAGGCTTCCCTCTCCCAGGAGGGGTGGGGCCTTCACTGAGCTGGGGGCTGAGGGCACAAGTGGGCACCTGGTCCACAGAAGCCCGAAGAGGCCAAGATTACTGCGCAGGGACTAGGGAAGGGGACCTTGTGGCAGGCAGCGCTTTCCTGAGGCAAAGGGACCACAGCTCCAACTTGCAGAAAGATCTTGACAGGAGGTCTGTCTTGAGGAATGCAGAGTCAAGGCTGCTAGGCCTCAGCTTTTCGTCTGCACCTATTCCCCAAAATAAGCAAAGGAAAAGTCACCTCTGTTTCAAAGTCAAGGATAAAATGCCACGTGAAAAGCACCCATGTTTACACAGTAACAGGAGTGCAGAAAATTAGCTGAGGCCTAACAAGGCTGGGACTCACTCAGCCCTGAGGCTAGGGAGCTATGGATCAGGGCAGGCCCCGCTGGGCAGGGATGCAGGCACAGGTGGCCAGAACCCCGGCCCATGGCCAGTGAGATTCCTCTGGACCCAGAGCTGGTCCCAGCTTTCCCTCCACACCCTGGCCAATTCTGCTCCCCACAGGGGCCCTCTTTGAGGCAGGTCTTTATCATAATATTTGACGACAAACTAAGGCTACCAGGAACTCAGTTTGCAGTAAACTTTGATTCCTTCTGCCCAGTTGCACAGGATTCACTGGGCCAGAAAAAAAGAAAATCTGTCTCTGCATTGATCTGGTTTCTGGAGCAAAGCTGGTGTTGGCCTCAGCAGTCTCCTCCCCTCGGCTTTCTCAGGTCACGCATGACACAGACCCTTTGCCTGGTCCAGCCTATAGCCTCCTCCAAGATGTTTAGCACGGTTGTGACCATGTGGCATTTATCCAGTTCCAATGGAAGCTCAGACTCAGAACACACGCACATGCACACACATACACACAAGCACACACACATGCATGTGCACCCACAGGCAGTGTTCCTCACATGTCCCAGCAAGGCTGCAACTCACTCAGCCCCGAGGCCACTATCGTAGGGCACAAACTTGCAACACAGCTGGTGTGGGTGACACCAGGTTGGCTCATGAGCCTTTAGGTGGCCCCATGACTGTGAATGGGTCAGGGCAGAAGGAGCAGAAGCCCCTTATGCAGGGGAGACCCTGGCACATGGCACAGGGACCCAAGGCACTGGGGATTCTGGCTGGCAGCAGCCAGTCAGCCCCAGACCAGCCACCAGGCTGAGAGAAACAAACCTTGGTCTGCTGTCCCCACACACAGGGCATAGGGTGGGTCTGCTCCTCTGCCCTCCTCCCATGGAAGCCTGTGCCCTCGTCTTGCTCTTGGGGGCAGGCTTTGCTTCCCTGCATTCACCTCTTGCCACTTAGTCACCTCTTCCCTATAGTCACCTCTTCCTGGGGTTAGTTCTCCCACCATGGTCACCTACAACCCCACGTTGCCCCTGCAACCCCACATTGTCACTTCTCTTCCCTCAGTCACTATTTCCCCTGGGGTCAAGTGATCAACATGAGACACTCATCTCCTGCCAGGGGCCCGCCCACCTGGCCCTGTTGGCCAAAAGCACTGTCCCCGGCTCCAGGCACCTGACCTGTAGTCACACAGACTAATACCAACTAGTAAGCTGGAGTTCATCTGAGTCACTGAGCCTCTCCAACCTCAGCTTCCTCCTCTGCAGCATGGGGACAAATATTTGCTCTTCAAACCTGTTGTGGTGACTGAGTCAGAACAAGTGGGATGATGGGTTGCTGTGCCCGCATGCGCCCTGGCCTGTCCATGTGTATGTGCAAATTTGTGCAAATACACACCACACAGCAGCCCACTCCAGGTTAGAGCCCGTCCAGCCTCTTGGCCACCTTCCTTTCCCTTGGCCTCTCTGAAGATGTGCTTGGCGATGTGCATTGCACTCGTGGTGAAGCGGGAGGAATCCGGGTGCTAGGGCCTGTGGTGAGCCCTGGGGAGCAGGCACAGCCCAGTGCCCTCTCTTCTGCTTTCTGCAGGCTGAGCTTGGGGCTCAGCTTCCTGGGCTGGAGACACACACTGCCCCTCTGTGCAGGTGTGAGGGCGAGTGACTGTGTGTGACAGCTGGTGCTTGCTCTGCCCGCGTGGGTCCAGCACTCAGCTTCCTGGGCTATGGCGCCTGCTGATTAGACCCAGCATCAGATCTGTCACCCACAAGGCATGTTTCAGCTGATCCTGGGTGCTGGTGGCTCTAAGGCCGCTCCGCTCCCCTCTGGCCTCAGTTTCCCTGCTGCCTCCTCACAGTCCTTTCCTGGGGAATCTCTGTCTGTCCCTGACCTGTGGCATGTGGCTACATGCCCTGCCACCTCCAGAGGCATCACCCGTTGTTATGAGCTCAGGGAATACAAGGACGGGATTTTCCTTTGGGAGTGACAATGACTGCTTCTGGCTGCCTCTAGAGCTTAGGTCCCACTAAGGCCCTAGGGACAGAGCCAGAGCCACTCGTCATGCTCCTGTCCTCTGTCTCGGCCCATTGCCTCACATCTGACTTGTTTTACCCTGTGTAAACCGCAGATGAGCAATTTTTGTGGGAGCAGGTATGGGGTGCCCATGCCCTGCCTTTAGGCAGCAGCACTGGCTTCTAGGACTTTGCTGGCTGCTCAGGAGTGGGAGCCCCACCCCACAAGGGGGCCTTATTAGGAGGTTCTCCCCTGAGACACCCAATAGGCTCACTCAGGCAGCTGAGCAGTTTACACATGTCCAGGAATCTGGCTGTGAGCAGTGAAGGGGCCCAGAGCTCCTTGCTGGGGTTGAGGTCTGTGGTTCCAGAACCACGGCCAGCCCGAGGCACGCCTCCCTCCTTCCGCAGGCCGTGCCCTGTGACTTTCTGCCCTGCACTCGCTCTGCCCACTTGGGGCAAACCACTTCCCTCGTGTGCTTTCATTTCCCTCTTCCCAAGTAGGGACAGGCTCTCACCAGGGCGGCAGCAGCAGGTCTGGCACCCAGGGGCAGCAGGAGCTTTTGGGACTTAGTGTCCTTCCTAAGGACAAATCAGGAGAGGCATCACCTGCCCCCAGATGAGATGGGGCTCAGCCAGGAAATGGCCATTGGCTGGGCCACAAGTCTGGCTGCAGGGGAACCACAGCCCCACCCCAACTCAGGCTGCAGCAGTCCCACACCCTAGAGCAAGGCTGGGGAGACTTGCTCTGGCTGGCTCAGCCTCCTCGCAGTTCACCCCAACACATCCACTGTGGCCTCACTGGCCGGCCCCTGTATCCCAGCAGACCAGGACAAGCACCCCTCAGCAGTCTGCAGCCCAGCCGCTGGGAGGTGGCTGAGGATCCATGGTCAGCGTGTCAGGGTGAGCATCTCACCTCGTCCCACACACACCCAGCCCTGCTGTAGCCAGTGGGGACAGTGCTGGCCCAATGCAGGCAAGCCACTGCTCCTTGACCTCTTTGCTAGACCCTTTCTGTGTTGGGGCTGAGCAGACCTTGTGCAGGCTCTCCACACTTACCCCAACCCCCACTAAACCCTCCACAAAACCCTTCGTGTGTCAAACCCTGGTGCAGCTGCCCTACCCTGCAGGGCAGCCCTCACCTGGCCCTTGCCTTCCTGGCTGGCTGCTCCCTCAGCCCCTTAACCCTGGGCCTTGGGAGCAAGGCTGCCTCTCCTGGCAGGTGACTAAGGTCCTTGCCAGCCCAGGAAGAGACCCTTGAAGCCATTTCTCAGATGAAGCCTGGACAGGGGTGGAAACAGTTGTTTAGTCTGGTAGGGAGGAGCACCTTGTGTCCCCAGCCTGGGTCCAGCCTTCGGAAACATAGCCGGGTACATCTTGCCCACATTCCACAGGAAAGCATGTGTGTTGCCGGGTGGGTGGACTCTCACTTCCCTTGGAGACTAAGGGTGAAAGAGGCCAGGCTTCCCAAGGAGGAAGGGGACTCAGCAGGGGTGGTGTCCTGTTTCCTGTATCCCTCCACCTCACTAAGGCCCCTTGTCTCTCTGAAGATGGCTCTGCTCACAGCAAGTGTGTCTGTTTCACAGCAGGAACATGAGTGCTGGTCAGAGAGCTGTTCTACTGGTCTGGGAGCTCAGAGAGGGCAGGGGACACAGCACATCTCTGAGAAGCCACAGGAGACAAGGGGTGAGGCTGTAGGCTAGGTGGCTCCACACATTCCCCACGAGCAGACCTGTGACCTAGGCTGTGAGTCCTTTGTCCTTCAGAGACAGGAACTTGCTTATTCTGGCCTCTGTGTCACTGTCCTGTGGCTGTCGTATCAAATTCCACAGAAAAGGGTGGGGGTGGAGGAGCAGGGCTTGAAGCAACAGAAATTTATTCTCTCCCAGTTCTGAAGGCTGAAAGCCCCAAATCACAATGCCAGCAGGGCTGCACTCCCTCCAGAGGCTCTAGGGGAAGGTCCTTTCTGCCTCTTCCAGCTCTTGCAGGTTCTGGTGGCCCCAGGCATCCCTTGGCTTGTGGCAGCATCACCCTAGTCTCTGCCTCATACAAGCCGCTTCCCTCCATGCATGTCCTAATGTCCCTCTTCTTATGAGGTCTCCAGTGTTGGATTTAGGGCCCATCCTGATGACTTCAGCTTAACTTGCTTACATTTGCAAAGACTTGAGGTCCAAATAAGGTCTCACTTGCAGATGGGAGGGGGGTATGACCTCCACATGTCATTTTGGAGGACACAGTGCAACCCACATCCTTCTTCTTAAAAAGAAGGTATAACTGGAAAACCCCGTCAGAAACAGGGTTTGCCCTGTTCAGCTGTGAGTTGACTCCACACCGGCTTTAGGCAAGGTCTCTCAGGGGCAGCTCCACAGGGCAGTGACAGCAGGGAAAAGGCCAGGAGAGTCCCATCACTTCTCAGGAGAGCTCCAGAGTCTGGCTGCCAGGTGAGGGCCCACCTCTGTGACCTGGGATGAGGGGCTTCATTCCCACGTCTCCCTCTGTGAAGCAGGCTGAATAGACATGCGAAGGGCTAGAGTGGAAATCCTGGGCTGAGCCACCCTTAGGGCTCTCTGTCACTCTGGCCACAGAAACTCCATCCCCTAGCAGAGAGGAGAGGGGCGGTGGGTCCTGTGTTCTGCCTGGACCCTCCTGCCATTGCCAGGCCTGCAGTGCCCCTCCATAGATAATTTCTGAGGCCTCAGTTTCTTCCTCTGTGACCCTATGGGACAAAGCCTTCTTGTCTCCAGCCTCCCCAGTGGAGGAGGCTCCAGGCTGTCTGAGCGGGGAAGAGGAGCCCCAGGAATGGAAGGGGGACCAGACATGGCCTCCTGGCCCTGCTTGTGGAGGGCTGCCTATCACTGGAGGGGCCCACAGTCCACACCTCCCGCAGCTGAAGACAGTGCACATCCACCCTCCATGCCAGCCTGTTTCCCTGCTCCAGGATGGCTGCTGCCTCCCGAGCAGCCCCAGCACCTCTGCAGGGGCTGCTCCATGCCAGCTGCCACCAAGGGCCTAGTAGAGGGGGGAGGTGACCCCCCCAACACATGGGCCTCAAACATCAGCTCTGCCTGCCCCCTCCATGGGTCCTACTCTGACCATTCACTACCAGCCATGTCTAGCCTAAGGCGTGACCAGGCCCAACATTGCTGGGTCGTGAGAGTCTTTCTCCTGCCACCACAGCTGGGGTGAATGTTGGGGTGCATTCCTCCCACCCAAGACTCAGTTTTGCATTCTGTTCACAGCAGGCAACTCTGGCCTCCCCATCCAAGCTTTATTACACCCCTCCACCCCAACCCCTCACCCAGCCTTGTGATCTGCCATGCCCCTCTTGGCAACAATCCAGTGGCAACTTGGAACTACATGTGCCTCTTGGTCCCTCAAGACTTCTGCACAGAGTGGCTGTGGTGGGCAGTGCCCCCACCCCCGACCTCTGGCCTGCCCCTGAACTCTCACCCCACCCACCCAGCATGGCTGGGAGCTGCTGCGGGTGCCCTGAATTCCCAGTGGCCGACAGCACACTGTGCCCATGACAGGCGATAATCACCGCCTGACTCAGACAGGCAAAGACTATTGGGCTGTCATGCCTATTTCAGGAAAATTAATTACACCCCATATGGAGAGGGAACTCGCCCATTAAATGTCTTAAACACACTGGCCTGGAATGCCACAGCACAGCCTGCCTGCAACAGGGACCCCAGGAGGGAGTGGGCGGGGCCTCCAGGAGCCCCAGCCCCACCAGGTGGGCTCCTCTCCCAGTCATCCGTCTCTCAACCCCCACCAAAGGAGTCCCACTGGATAGCAGAGCCTATCAGCCTACTCGCTGCCAGGAAGGGCCCAGGCTGGGGCTGACCCAAGAACCTGGCTGGCTCTGGTGCCCCTTTGGAGACTTTGTACCTCAGAGGCCGAGTTGGAGGCACCCCTGAAGGAAGGCTGTTTCTACACTCATTTGAATGGTTGGCCCCACCCCAGAATTCCTTCCTCTCCCCACACGCTCTTTGGGGTCTTCTGATTGCTCAAGAGGAAATGGACAGCAGATGTGTCTAGGGCCCAGAGTTGGAAGCCAGGCTGAGCTGGCCCAGGCTGAAACACCAGCCACAAGCCTCTGGGCCCTGCATTCCCCTCAGGCAGGAGTTGAAACACACACTGGCATCCAGGTTGCAAATGACAGGGACAAGCTTTATAATGATGACAGCAGCGCCTGTTGCTTGGAATCCCCCGGGACACATTCCGCCCATGCCTGCCCTCACTGGTCCTCAGACAGCCTGGGGCACGTGCTGCTGTTATATGTGTGGCAGGAGGAAGGAAGGGGCTGAGGGGGTTACAGCCAGGCCAGTACAGCTCGTGGCCAGGGAGTCACTGCCTCCACTTGCAGCCGACTGGCTCAAGTGAATTCCTCCTGGTGGGGCAGGCAGCCTTTGTGCAGGCTTGGAGCTTATGCAAAAGCGAACTGACTGATTCTCACTAATTCTTTATTTCTGCATCCATCAAGTAAGGCTGTTGTGTTAGTTCTTGGTTAGTTCAACTTTTTTGTTGTTGCTATTATCATAAAAATAAATCTTATATTTACACTCCTCTACAGAACATGATAAAAGTGGGCAACTTTGCTGCAGTCCACAGCCCCCTGATGGGAAGTGTGGCTGTGTCCATAGTCTGACCAGTGGGAAGTGGACAGAGGGGATGTGTGACATACCTCCCTTTCCACATGGAGACAAATGAGGTAATTAAGATAGTCAACTGCTATTCTAAACCATGGGGCAAAAATAATCTCAAAGTGGATCATAGATGTAGACATAAAAGCTAAAAGTATAAAACCTCTAGAAGGGAACAAAGATCTTCTGAACATTGAGGTAGACACAGGCTTTCGTATACAGGACACAAAAACACTAACTTTACAAGATAAAATAGTAAGTTGGACTTTATAAAAATTGAAACCTTAAACTCCACTCTTCAAGTGAAAGGCAAGCCACAGATGGGAGAAATACTATGTGTGAGTGTGTGTGTACATATACACACAGATGTTTATGTACGTATCTATATGTGTATGTACAGGCATGTGTATACTACATTATAAATGTATACATACACATACACAAATATGACAAAGAATATATGCAGAATATATAAAAAACTACAACTCAATAATAAGAATTCAAATAAACCAATTAAAAATTGTCAAAGACTTCAATAAACTTGAAAAATAGAATGGCTAATAAGCACATAAAAGATGTCAAACATTACTAGTCATTAGGAAAATGCAAAATCATGGTAGAATAGCACCACAGCTCCACTGGAATGGCCAGAATTAAGGGACTGATCCAGGGCAGGTGAAGATGTGGAGCACCTGGACTCACACACCGTGGGCAGGACGTACACTGCTGTAGCCACTTTGGGTGACAATGTGGCAGCTTCTTATGAAGTTCATCACTATCATTCCATCCAATGCAGCCATTGTTTCCACCTCTATTACCCAAGAGGAATGAAACACGTCCACACAAAGGCTCACACACAAACATTCATAGCAGCACCATTTGTAAGAGCCCCAAACTGGAAACAACCCAAACGTCCAGCAACAGGTTAGTGGACACAACTCAGCAGTCAAAAGCACTAAACCAGTGATATAATACCTGGACGAGTCTCTGCCTAATTATGCCAATGAAAGATGCCAGACACACAGTGTGGCCACTGGTAGGAAATTCCAGAAAATGCAAACTAATCCACAGTGACAGAAAGGCCATCAGCTGCCTAGTGCCAGGAGAGCAGGAAGGGTCCTCCACAAAGGGCCAGGCTTTCTCGGTGACAGAAATGTCTTGTGTGTTGGCTTTGGTGGTGGTCACACAGGCCTGTACATTGTCAAAGTTCGTTGAACTATTCCCTTACGATAGATAGGTGTGTTTTAGTGTGTGCCAGCTATACCCCGGCAAGCTGATCTGTTCTGGGGGTATGTGATTACTAAGGGCTCTCCCAGCCCCTTGTCCCTCACAGTCTTCCATCCACTCCAGGGTGACCCGGGAGCCCCGGGAGTTGCACTTACCCCCTTCCTTGCTAGAGGTGGACACACTGTGAAGGAAGAAAGATACCCTCTCTCTCAGATTTAACAACAGTGACAAAAATCCCACAGCCTGCTGGGGAGGCCGGGCTGGCCCAGAGTTCAGGTACTTCATCCCACCTCAAGGCTATCAGTGATAAAAGGGGAATGGAGCACTCTGGCCACCTGGGCTTTCTGAGTAATGCTTAAGTCTTTTCTATTTTTAAACAGAACTCACATTCAAATGAATGAAATAATCAGGGAGGAGTAAGTCAGACTGAGACCCCAGGAGTTTCCCTGAGAGGAGTTGCACATGCTCTCTCTGCCTCCTCCTTCCCCGCCCTCTCTCCCCCACCCCCTGCACTGCCTTCCCAGATGCTCAACCCTGAGCCCATATTCCCAGCCCAGATTCCCACCCCCTTGGTTGCATGTTCTCTTCTCTCAGCCTGGACAGCAGCCCACAAAACCAGACCTTGAAAACCTGAGGGGCCCTTAAAAAACTCTCCAACCTGGATACACTCTTTGAGACTCTCTACCAAGATCAAAGGTCATGCCACAGGACAGCTGTGTGCATCTTGCCCTGACCACAGAAACAGCCTGGTATTATTATTCTGGAAGGAAACCCAATAGGCCAACACTTTTTCTTCCGCCCCAAACAAGTCAGTTCCTCTTAAGCCAGATTCGGTTCCTGCCTCTGAGATAAACTGTGTCCCTGCCTGGAACTTCCCTCACACTCCATCATGCTGTCCCAGGGCCCCAGCCACAGAAGCCAGCCTCAGTCCTGAGACCACAATTCTGGAAGCTCAAAAGAACTTACTCCTGAAACCAGGGTGCACATCAGCACACGTGACCCCATGGCCTGCAGTGAAAGTGCTACCAGCTCTGGGTGACAGGAACACAGAGATGGCACCGGGGCAGCTTTAGGTGAATGTCCCCTATCTACTGTGGGAGGAGTCAGCATTTTAAACATCAGCATTGAGACGAGGATCCTGGTCCACCGAGGCTTCTTCCCTCGTGGACCTCTGCCCCGACTGCAATGGCACCGTGGGCACCACTGTGTTCATGGCGTGCTCACTGTGTGCCAGGAGCACTAAGCAGCTTTTGTGGGAGTCAGTATTCTCACAACCCTAAGAAGAAAGTAAATTGCATGGTCACATGCACCATTTTGAAAACAAGAAAGTCAATGCACTGCATGGTCATTGTCTACTGTCACAGGACCAGGAAGCTGCAGAGTGGGGATCAAACCCAGGTGGCTGACATCAAAGCCACCTTGTCAGGCCACATGCTGCTCTATGTGTTGGGTCCACTGGGGCTCAGCTCCACCTTGCATGAGCAAGGACTCAAGCAGCCACTTGGTCTGCAGCAGTCGTCTCTCCAGGTTATACCCAGACCCCTCACCAGAGGAATCAGGAGGAAGAAACTCTCAGAACCTCCAAGGGCCCAGCATGTGTGGTCACGTGCTGAGGGTGGTGCCGAAGCACGCCTAAGCCTTGCCTCACCCCTGCAGGAACGGACACAACCACAATGTCAACATCTTGTGAAATACCCAGCAGGCGCAGTCATCAACGGCACAGATAGGACACAGAGCTGGACACAGGTGGTGGGGCCCCGAGAGGGGATCGATCCCTTCACACACAGCAAGCCCTGCTGAGTCCTACGGCCATGCCGCACCCCGTAGCCATGTAGCCCCTTCTCCATCTGTGGGATGGGCAATGGCTCGCGAGCAGATCAGTGAGCTTGGGGCTGCATTCTAGTGTCTCACAAGGTCCCCAGGAGGCTGCCCGAGCAGGGTTTAAATTTCTAACCTGATCATTCCAAGCAGTGTTATGAATAATGATAAAGATAATAATAATAATCATGACACATCACAAGTTCCAGAAGAACAGGCCAAGCAGGTGAACACAGGAATCCCTTAGCTACCAACTATTTGTTGGGGAGCCAGATGTGCCCAACAGAGCTCGGTGCTGTTGGGGTAGAATGTGACCCGATGGGCCCTACAGGAGCGACCACTCACTTGAGGAGCCAAGACACACCAAGTGCTTCCTAGTTCACAAGACTACATCCCACGCAGTGAGCTGAGACCCCCCCCCCCCCCCCCAGCCTTTAGTCTTCTCTGCAGCAGAGACTGGGCTCCCTCTCCAGGCCACGGTGACCAAAAGGTCAAGAGTGGTGTGTGCGCCACCTAGGTGTAAGGCCCAGGTCACGGGGGTGGGAGGGGCAGCGAGCTCTCCTGGGGGTGCATGCACGGTCTGACTCACCTCTCTGTCAGAGGCTGACCTCACAGCTCCTTGGGCACCGGGAGCTGCAGCCCAGACGAACAGTGCTATACCTCTGTTCTCCACCAAGCAGCCCTCACTGACAATGCTCCTCGGAAAACAGGGAGATGGTGGCTGAGCCTATTCCCCCAAACTGGGAGGCTCCGCCGGCCTCTCAGACCCCATTGGCTGCATTTGAGCAGCACTGGACACATTGTCATTCCACACACACACAGGTCTGGACACATGCTCTTGAGTTTTCCCTGAGGATCTGACTGCTACAGTCATCTGTCCTGCACGCACCTGTTCATTCACTCCTCGCCCTGAAGCCCAGCTCTCCACGAGGAAGCTCCTGTCCATCTCTGGGCATCTTCCCCCCAAAAAAGTTTTTCTTTTATTGTGGCAAAATACACATAACACAAAATTTTCCATCCTAACCATGTTTAAGCGCACAGCTCAGTGGCATGAGGTACATTCACACTGTTGTGCAGCCATCACCACCATCCATCTTCAGAACTTTTTGTCTTCCCAGAATGAAGCTCTGTCCACCACTTTGTATCCATGAATCTGATTCTTCTAGGGAACTCATGTAGGTAAAATTACACAGTGTTGGCCCTTTTGTATGCGACTTATTTCCTGAGCATGTTGTCCTCGTTTCTCCACATAGTAGTCTGCCAAATGTCTTTTTCAAGGCTGAATACTATTCCAATATGTGGCTGGACCACAATTGCTTATCTAATCATCCTTGCATGGATACTTGGGCTGCTTCCACCCCCTGGTTATTGTGAATGATGCTGCCATGAACAAAGGTGTGCAGGTACCTGCATCCCTGCTTTCAGTTCCTTTGTGTCTATGCCCAGACATGGGACTGCTGGACATGCAGTGATTCTGTTTAACTTGCTAAACAATCTGAAATGTCAATGAGCCTGGAGGACCTGTCTCCAACCAGTAGCAATGTGAGGGTTCCAGTTTCTCTACCCTCACCACACTTCACGGTTCTTTGATAACGACCATCCTAACAGGTGAGAAGTTGAAAACTTGAACCAAAGAAATATTTGCCAGGTACGGAATGAAGAAGATCCTTTGTTCTCCAGGCAGCCACGTCTGCCTGCCCGCTAGAAGGTGGTAGAGCTAACTCAAAGAGACCAGGAAATAGTTTGGCTGTCAATCTTCCAAATCCCTGATTTATACATGGATTCAGAGAACATTAAGAGGGTAGGAGTAAAGAGTGAATGGTGCCCTGGGAGGGGAAGAACCAGCTGGAAATAGACATGGGTGTGAAGATGTTGATCGGATTAGCAGTGCTTGTCCTCCACTAGGCCTGAGAACCGGTGAGGCCTAGTGTACACCCTTAGATGGCAGACTTAGGCCACTCCTCCCGTACCCTGACCACCATGTGCCCGCCACCACTGCCAGGTGAGGGGAGTGGCATCTGCAGCTAGGTTGCTGCTATTTCTTTGTGGTGAGGCTGAATGCAGGAGTAGGCACCAAGCCCTTGTCTTTAGGATCTGAAATGTCAGAGTCCAGAGGACCTGGCCTCTTAGTGAGGTGCTTAGAAGGAAGGCGTTCCCACAGAGAGCCACGGGAAAAAGTCAAGTTTTTTCCCCCAAAATATTTTATTTAAATATTAAATTAAAAAACATACATCCACTAATCATTTGGCATACATTTCTCATATTAACATAAGAAACAAAATAATTCAGTTATGGTAAAAAAAACAAAAACCCAACAACCATATACATCTTAATCAAATCACATAGTGCCTTGAAACAGGCTATTGCATTCATTCGAGAACAGCGCTGTCAAGAAACCTATAAAACACACGTCACACACACTTAAAAACAAGACACACAACTTGACTTACAGCAACGGGAAAAGAAAACCACCATAAAAGTAAAGTGCTTGTCATGGTTCTGAGGCCTTTGATCTCTGGCATTAGAACAAGAAATTAATTTCAAAAGGGGAGCCAATTCTGTGTTGGAATCCACGTGCTACCTCTGTGGGGAGGCAAAGGATCCTGCGGCCCAACTCTAGGTTCTCTCTCAGTCCCCGCCCTTCCTTATAAGTCAGCAGGAGGCTTCGGGGATTTCTCAGTGGCCAGGCACAAGGCGAGTCTTTTGCCCCGATCCTTAAAGCAGTCACAGAGCAGCAGCCCCTGCGGCGGCAGCAGGAGGGACATCAGCAGCAAGCTGGGCAAACACAAGGCTGGTGGGGACTGTGACCGTGCTGGGCCGCTCCTGCCCCACCCTCCAGAAACTCCAGTGATCTTTGGCTTTTACAAATGCCCCCCTTCCCCTGACGTCCTCACCTGTTTAATACTAAGGGTGTAAGAGCCAAGTGAGCTAAAGGCACCTGGGGTAAAGGACCAGTGCTGACCAGGCAGACGGAGCATGCAGCAACCACCCTCCCTTCACTCAAGAGGCCTCTGGCCCACTGAGCGGCCACCTGAGTCTACCTGCCAGGTGAGGGAGCACCTTGTCTCCCTCCTCCACATGGACCTGGTGTAGCACTTTGTAACATTGCCAGAGGGAAATTTAAACCAGAAACACAAAGGTGTAGTAAAAAATATAAAAAATAAGTAGTGTCTGTCTATTTATATACATATACAGTATTCGCTTGAAAAGGAACAAAGCTTGAACAACACTGACCTGACCTCTCAGTTCATTTTCTTGAATGAAAGCCTAGCAAACGCAGGCCTGGGGCAGGTGGGCTGTCCAGCGACAGTGACCATGAGTGCAGGCAGGCCCTGCCTGTTCTTATCCCAGTCCCAGCCTCACCATATTGCACATCCCCCCCAGTCAGTTGTTCTTTTTGGACCCTGATAATGAAATGCATAAAACATAATTAGCAGCGGAAATAAGAAGTGCAGCAGGAGGTAACTTCCCTGCAGGCACAAAGGCCCTGTGCCAAGTGCACGGACAGAGCCCACCCGCAGCCAGCCCGCCGCTTTGAGGTTCTTCCTTGTGGCTCCTCTGAGGAATCCTGGAACCGACTATCGAACAGTTTATAAACTCCTTATTTAAAACAAGAAAAGGTGATCCTCTGTGTTCTGACTTCAGGGGAGAGAATTCCAAGAATTTAGATTATCTTTTCCTGGGCTGCCATTAGAGCTTTTTAAAAAACTGATATGTAAAGCACAAAGTTCACAGCTTTCATTCCAAGCACAAGTATTTCAGAAAGTGGAGAATTGTTATGTGAAAAAAAGATACTATTCAACACAGCACGCGCGCACACGGTGGAGACAAAACACATATAGTCGCTTCCACGGCATGTGGCTCACACCATGGCTTTGTCCAACGCAAGCCTCTGTGACACGTTGCCCATGGACGAGGGAGCTGATGGTCCCCTCCTGCCACTACCCAATCTTCAGTGGCGCTGGTCTGGTGAGCTGAGCCAGCCCTGTCCTCAGTCTTGCGCCGCTTCCCTCCTTCCCCCTCCTGTCCACCCACCCGACGACACAACCTCAATTATTATTTTTCTTCAGAAACTTTCCAGTCCCTATTCATGGCAGCAGGTGCTCAGTGCAAGGAGACAATAAAACAAAAAATAAACTAAAAAGCCAAAACACCATAACGTATTGCTTGTGTCGCTTCTAGGAAGTTATTGGCTTTGAGTCCGGAATCGTCTTCACATACTCTTGAAATTATTGCTTCGAGGAGTCAGCAGCCCATGCAGGAGGAGGGGGGCGGGTGGTGTCCCTCACTGCACCAGGACAAACGTGCCCAGCTGGCTGGAGGTCAGGTCCTCCATCTCACAGTCCCCCTGCGGCAGCCCCATGGGGTCGAAACCTGGGGGCAGCATGGCCAAGTGCGGCTGCTGGGGTGTCACAATGGTCAGGGGTGCCGCAACAGTGCTGATGCGCAGGTGGGTGTCCAGGAGCTGGGCGGTTGAGGTCACTGGGGAGATCCCGGTCTGGAGGAGGTGGGGCGGCAGCAGTGGGCTAGACCCCAGACCCAGCTCCTTCTGAAGTCCTGACACAAGGAGGGTGCTGTCACAGGGAGCCAGGACCAGTGGGACTGGGGGTGGCTGGGGAGCCTGCTGGCAAGTGAGTGGAGCTGCTGGGTGGTGCTGTAACTGGAGCAACCTGGGGGGGACACAGGGAACAGGGAGGGGACAGGTCACTGCCAGCTCTGAGCATGGCTTCTTCTACAAGTTCCACCCAACTGGGCTCAGACACCATCAGTCTCCACGTGCTGTGGAAATGCTGGCAGACCTGCCCAGAACACGCGCTCCGTGCGTGACTAATCCCCGAGCAACTCCTGACATTTCCATTCTCCGTCATGCTTTATAGCAGCTCAGAGATGCCAGCCAGATGTGACATTTCTATTCACTGCCCCCCCCTTCCCCTACTTATATGCTTCAAAGTGACAAAACCTGACTGCTCCCCTCTGTGGGAACAAGGACCCACATGTCTCCCCAGACTTGAAGGGACAGAGGTATACACATGTGATTACACGGGGAAGGGGAGGTTTAAGAAACAAGGTTGCTCAAAAAATACCAATGAACATGAGTGCTATCAGGGTCACAGGTGACTGGCACAGAATGGGCGTACCTTTGCTGGTATAGCACCTCCTCCAGCAGGCTCCTGCCCTCCCGGCTGCTGACTCCACTGCCATGCACGCCTGGGCTCTGTGTGGGCAGCTGGAAGGCGCTGAGGCCACCCCGGGTGGCCCGGCTAGAGGAGGGCTGGCACACCTGGCGAGCCAGCCCCTTGATCTTGTTCAGGCCCAGAAACCCCTTGGTCCTTGCATTCTTCCTTAGCTGCTGCCGAAAGGCTTTCAGGCCTGGGGAGAGCAAAAGATGGTCTATGGGCCTCTATCCCCCAGTCCAGGACCAGTAGCCCAAGGCTGGCTGGGATTTCCAGACAGTAAGGAGGAAAAAGGGAGGCATGCCGTAACATGGAAGTGACTGATAAAACAACTGGTGTGTCTTTCTACAGGGCTGAGAGTGCTCTCTGGTCATCTAATTGCTTTTTGTGAACCCCTCATCCCCCAGCCCCATGCAGGATTAGGAAGTCACTTTCTTTTAGAGTTTGGTTTGGGGCAGCAGTTCCAACACTGAACAAGCATGTATGTGGGCAGACCACAGATCCTTCATGACAGAAGGGTATGAGCAGTGCCATGGGGCTACGGAGGGGGCTCAGGGCCCCCCAAGCCCTGGATGAGATGCAGGAAGCCTAGGCAGCCAAGTGTGGAGGGTCCCTTCCTGATTCCATCCTCCCTCCAGGTCAGGAGCTGCTGCCTGGCATCCAAGTGTCTCTTAAACTTTTAAGACCAGATACTGGTGGCCACATGACTTTGGCACAGGAGACCAGGCCATCCAGAACCCGGCAGTAACCCTGATCTGTCCAGAAAGCATTGCTGCTCCACCCAGGCCCAGCTAGAGAATGGGGGAACCTCTGCCATCTAGGACAAAGTGACACCTGTCATGATCACTCACGGCACGTCCTGGGAAGTTGGAAATGAGAATGAAGGATAGGGAAGTCACCTTGAGTGAGCGAGGTGTCCGAAGCCCTCCGGCCTTCCTGGAAGCTGACAGGGAGCACAACAGCTCCTCCCAGGGCCCCCTGAGCCTGCAGCACTGGGGTGGCAGATTGGGCTCCCAACAGTGGTGAGGCCAATTTGAGTGGGGAGCAGGTGCCCACCAGCCCCTGAGCAGCCAGGCGTCCACTAAGCCCTGCGGGGCCATCAGCCGCTGAGAAGGTCAGACAGCTGTCAGAGCTGGTGCTTTCTGAAGAACTCGCAGTAGAGGAGGAGATGACTATACCTGCAGAAGGAGAGGGTGCTCTTGAGGGGGAGCTCTCATGCTCCCCACGACCAGTGCAACCCACCCCCGCCTGACAGTTCTCATGGTAGAGAAGCCAGCTCTGCCACCTTCCCCATGCCTGCTGCAGCGACTCCCAGGCCCTTGGACAGCCCTCACAGTCTGCTGATAGGAGCAGACAGCTGTACCTGCCTCCCTACATCTATCCTCAACCTTGGGGGACTGGGAGTCTATGATGGCCAGAGGCCACAGGAGGCTGGGGAGTCCTGACAGCCGCCAGCACAAGGTCCCCAACTACACCTCATCGGTGAAGTTGGCCAAGGACACAGAGGCACCAGGGCGAGGACTTGCCTTCCCAGCACATGGTGGCAGCTAAACCCTACACTTTCCCCACCACTGAACAAGCACATGGAGTGTCTAAATGTAACCCTCGTGGCCTCAGGGGTCACCAGGGGCAGGTCGGAGAACTGTAACCAGAAGAGGTCACCCAGTAGGAAAGGTGTTTAGCATTAGCCTTTTAAAGTCCCAACTATAAACCAGGCTGCACTCCCACCTATGTGGACACTTACACGGAGGGGCACACGGGGAGAAGGTGGAGACTGCAGCCAGTGTGTGCCTCCGACCTGTGCTGCCAGGCAGGGGCCTCTGCACCTCTGCCTCCTCCTTCAGGCCCTGGCCCTGCCTGACCTCCTCGCTGATGGTCGTGTCCAGCAGGCTGCTGGGGGAGACCGAGCGATGCCGGAACACGCCATTGCAGTTGACATCCACAGGGAAGAGCAAGGGCTGCATGGGACAAACATAATCCAGTGACCCTGGGGCTCCTTGAGACCAGTATAGGGGTTGTCACCACCACTGGGAATGAGGCAAGCCCTGCTCCACCCCAGATGGGGCCCAATGCAGATGCTCACAAACCTGGAGTGAGCTGTGGAGGTCATAGTCCATTTCAGCCTGCAGGATGGACTGACCCAAAGTTTGGGGCTGTGTGCACAGCACGGAGGATCGGAAAGTGTCACTGAGGAGGCCTTCCTGAGGCACCTATGAGCCAGTATTGAAGAACAGACGGCATCAGGAAGGTGGCTCTGGGGACACCCACTAGCATCACAAGAAAAACCATGCTGGCCTCACTCTAGCCTCATTCTGGCATAAACAGATGTCGGTCACTAGCTTACCAGGATCGGAATACGTGCACCCTCCCTCCAAGGCCGTGCTGTGCAGAAGTGACCAGGAAAAGGTGCCGAGAGGCCAGTACCAGGGCCAGTTAGAAACATGTGGGCCTGACTCCCAACAGAGTGGCCAGCATGCCCTCATCTCCATGCATCCTCTGGTCCAAGACTTACAGGGGAACTCCCACCCCTACCCTGGGCTTAACAGGAGGAGGGCATGAACAGGGGATAGGGACTCAGCCTATATCTCGTTCCCAGGCACATCTGAGCAAAAGATTCCTAACTCAGGGGACATAGGGGCAAGGCTTTGGCAATTCCGTCCTCACCTCCAAACCACTGTGATCAGAGCTTCTGGGCCTCTGCTGCCGGGCCAGGCCAGGTCGGGCAGACAGCGGGTTGTTGTGGTATTCTTTCAGCCGCTCCAGCAGGAGGTAATAAATGGCTGCAAAGTGGTTATAGCTGCTATTCTGCAGTGACTAGGAGAGACGGAGAAGCAGGTCAGAGCCAGGCCAGAGGAGGGGTTCAGTGGAGCAGCAGGGCTCCCATCTGCGGGTAGCACGTCGGGACGAGAGTTGCAGAGGCTCCCTGACAAGGCTGCTCCCAGGGTTATTCTTGGGTGGTCCAGAATATCCTTTAGAAGAATGGACAAGCTGGCCCTTAAATTAGCTGTGTTCCCATTTTAACTCAATTGGCAAGTGACTGCTTTTCCTGATAAAACTGCCCCCTCTAGAATAAGCACATCTTCTGTCAAAGCCAAGTGGGGGGAGGAATGGGGCAGTGCTCACCTCTATGGTCCTCTGTCGGTCAACCCCAAGGGTCTGCATGATGCCTAGCACCTGCTCGTCATAGTCACCCAGGTTGGAGTTGTAGCTGAGCGCAGTGCTGGCGGGGCTCATATGCGGTAGGGTGGGGTCGGCCTGCATCCACCTGTGCTGCCGGATCTGTGCGATGCTGATGCGCTTGGCAGGGTCCACCACCAGCATGCGGCGGATCAGTGTCTCACAGTCTGGAGGTTAAGGGAGGTACACTGAGCCTCTGTGGGCCACCTGTATGCACGGTTCCCACCACTCACCAGGTTCCCAGTGCAGCCCTACAGAGCACAAGGCTCCTTTTATATGGGCAACTGGACAAGTGACCATTCTAAAGAACATCAAGGCCAGGAGCATCAGCCTGTGCTATCGGCTCAGATCAACCACTAAAGAGAGCTCCCCACTGAGAGATGAGCATCTGAGGGGGACACAGTCCTCTTACTATCCCTACAGAGACCACTCAGACTTCCTATTCTGCAGTGACTACCCATGTCAGTGTGCAGGTCGTATTATTTATTGATGGAGAAGGAAAGCATGTGTGGAGCAGGCGAGACTAGGGAGTGCTGGGCAGAGACTCTAGAGACCAGCCTTCAGCCGGCCCTCCAGGAGACACCCAGAGAAAGGCACCTGTCTGCCCCATAAGTAGGGCAGTGCAAACACACCCCGTGGGTTGGGTTTCTCTTGCAGGTAAACACCATACAGTAATAGGAGCCTGACTCACAGACTCAGAAGATAGTCAAGCAGGCATTTCAGGAAATGAATTCCTCCACCTCCTCTTGCTCCTCCTCCAAAACTCCTATCCCAGGTTCCCCAACAACCTCTGCAGCAGGCTGGCACCTAACATCTCCTCGTGGCTAGGGGAGGGCTCAGCATGCACACCTACCTCGAGACATGAAGAAGGGGATGCGGAACCGGCCCTCGAGCACCCGCTGCCGCAGGGCTGGCAGGCTGGGCCCGTCAAAGGGGAGAGACCCGCAAACGAGGACGTACAGCACAACACCAAGGCTCTGCAAATAACCAGATAGCACAGTCAGCATCGGCACGCCTATACTGGTTAACACTTAACTCATACTGGCCCCTAACATCACTCCACACAGGTCTCCTACCCAGATATCGAGCTGGGGGCCTTCGTACTCCTTCCCCTCAAAGACTTCCGGGGCTGCGTATGGGGGGCTCCCACACCACGTGGACAGAGGCTCTCCAGACTTGTAGAAATTCCCAAATCCAAAGTCTGAGAGACAAAGAAACGAACGATGAAGTTACGGTGGAAACAGCAGGGGCCTAGGTTGCAAAGGTACACGAACCCTCACTTGCATGTTCATGCCCCACCCACAGGACGGCAGTTCCTGGGTGCAGGGTGACCCCTGCTCACCTGCCAGCTTGATGTCCATATTGCCATCCAGTAGCAGATTCTCGGTCTTGAGGTCCCGGTGCACGATGTGATGATTGTGGCAGTACTCAACAGCCGACAGAATCTGCCAGAACTTCTTCCGCGCTTCATTTTCGCTTAGGTGCCCGTTGGAAGTCAGATAATCTGAGGAGCAACAAAACAAAATTATAGCCCCCAAATCACAAGACTGGTTGTCATTGGGGGAATGACTGAAGAATGCTGTGGAATTTTAGGGTCAGTAGATCCAAACATTGGAGGACCAGTTATTAACAAGTGGCACCATTTGTTTTTAACAAGTATTAAAAATAAGTGTGGCTTACCAAACATTTCTCCATTTTTTGCAAATTCAGTGACAATGTAAAGCATATCTTTTGTTTCCATAACCTAAAAAAATAAAGACCTAATGTTTAACCATGTGAAAAGGGAACATACCAATGGTATAAATAATCTACCTGAACCCCAGGGAATTGTTAACTTCTTTGGCTGAGTGCATTCGTTATTTTTGGAAAAGAAAGAAATGAAAAACTTACAAATAAAAAAAAATAATAATAAGGGGAATTCTATTCAGAAAGAGAGTTTTGTAAAATATCAGAGGTGAATTCCTTGCCAGCCTGCCTTTCCAGATATAACTTTACCCACTGTAAAAGTTTATGTGTGTAATTCTCCTACAATGTATTTTTAATTCATTTTGTCTCACCCACCTGAAGACTCTGGAGGCTACAGAAGTAAAACTGATTTCGAGAGTTCTACCTAGCAGGCAACAGATTGTTCAAGCCAATGGCCAGTACAGTGAATAATAGACAGCAAATACCCTTCCTCACGTGTTGGTAACATGTTGAATTAGGCCACACAAAGCCAGCTTTGCCAAGTAAGCTACAACAATCTGCTCTGCGTACAGCAAACTACTCAGCATGTGTCAACAGCAACAGCTATGTCAAGCATACCTTAAAGGTCTCCTTATTAAGAATTTTATTTCACTTTGAAAAAAAACTTTTTTGAAGAATTTAAAACATAACTAAGAAACAGGTACTGAAAGTAAAACTAACTCATAATAGGGTATTTTAAAATATTTCGGAGGGAGACAGATAATGCATTCTTACAGAAAAAGATTTCTTCGGAATTCAAAACAGTATCCTTTTAAAAAGACACTTAAAAGGCAATTGCTTTGAGTTGTAAATCTAAAAAGAAAAATGAACATCACACAGTTTAGCTAGAATTTTCACTGCCCTTGCCCTCCATGCGTGTAACTTTTTAACGAGTAAATTCACCCTTTTTCTCAATGAAAAAAAGTGACAGAGAAAAATGAAAAGTAAATTTTTTAAGTTTTAAAAAACCTCAAGGAAAGAGTTTAGAGAGTCTCCCCCAGGTTCTGGGCATATGCCAAAATAGACGAAAATCAGATACTAGTGTCAAACCAGGGTAAGAACAATCATTGATGTCCCAAGCAGAGCAGCACACAAAGCAACAAGAAATTTCACCCAGAAAAGACTAATAACTTGGATCATGTGGGCAAAGCATTGCTAACTGGGCTACCAGAGGGGACAGGAGGACAAGGAAGCCACACTCTGGCTCATCCCCTCAGCTCAGTCAAAAACAGGGAAGGGTCAGCCCACTCTTGCGGAAACAGGCCAGGCACATTTCTCGGGCAATGACATCAGTGACCGGGGATGAAACTTCTTATCCAGACTGCAGCTTACAAATGACAACAGAAACAAAACACAAACCAGAGAGCACGTGACCATGAGTGCTACAATTAACAACCATGAGTAAACTGTCATTCTGGAAACACAAGATCTGATGACTATGTCTACCTTCATTTTAACTGAGTAAAGAGCCTTCTGTGGTATCATTTTCAATTACAGTCCTCTCCTACCCACTGTACACCTAACCCTGCCAACTGCACCCACACTCACATCATCCCATATTCATTTCAGGCTCCTGGGGGTTTGTGAGAGTCATCAAAGAAACTTGTAGCCAACACAACCAGATGAAATAGTGAGCATTTGCAAAGAACTTCTTCTGCAAGTGACTTGATTTCATCTTTGCAAAAGTGGTCACTAAGTAAGATTGCTCTGCTGTCCTAATTAAACCGGCTTTTGTTTTCCAAAGATATAATTTATTAGTTTCAACAGGAGAACAAAAATAAGGCCACAAAACAAACCAACAGACAGGGTGAGACCTGTTCTTAACATGGATTAAGTGTAAATTCCATGCTCTCACCATCGCAAAAGTGTTTTCATCTCTCCATTTTTGATGGAGAGGTTACATGAAGATAAATGCTCACTGCTGCCTTTGCAAAGATAAGTTTATGAAAATTGGTAAGCACAGCTGGTTTGAAAGTTTAATAATTATGTGCAACAGCAGAAATGTTTAGTTTCACTAGAAGCTATCCTTCTACACTAAATGCTTGATTTGTGGCAATACATAGATCTGGCTTTCGTCATAGTAAAGGCAACAACATCCCACCTCTATGCATTTAAAACTGGAACCAAAAAACCCAAACTGGAACAAATTATAATACTAAATAAAATTTTCATAAAGCTAATCTCAGTTATGACCCAAAAGCAAGAAAATAACTGTAAACACATCTTCACCACTTATAGAAATCAATCTATTTACCTTATACAGTCAACTCGCTGATTACCACATATATTCAAAGAGTAGGGCAGCCTTCAGAAACTAGATTTAGGTTGTTGGACATAAAAACTAACACAGTTGCTAGAAGTTACAATGAAAGGCAAACTGGAGTCCTTACCTGATAAAGCTTTATGATATGTGGATGATTCAGAAGTTTCATGATCTGAACCTCCCGATATATTTTCTCCAAATTGCTTGAATCTAGGCGTGTTTTGTCAATTATTTTTATTGCTACCTAAATATTTTTAAAACAAAAAGAATATTTTGATTTTTTTTAACTCTATCTTAACCTAATTTACACATTTCATTTTTTTGCAGGTTAATTTCTAAAACACTTTATGTCCCTATGAGGTCACAAAAAGTTGGGTGGGGGTAGAATAACCAAAGTCACCATTAATATTTAAAAATAGCCAAAGTAAAATAATTGTCCTGACTCTTTCTTTGCAGGCTCACTTCACTGGGCTTTAGCTCTGGAACCGAGAGCACTGCACTCCGGGGTTATTTGAGCATTATCCTCTTTGCTGTTCCTTAATATTTGTATAAATTATGCAATCATAATATAAAACTTTTTTTTTCTTTATCAAACTAAAAACTGTCCGCGTTTAGACCATATACAGGGGACCGTATAGGCAGGGATCCCACCCAGCTAGCTGCCCCGTGGCAGGGTACAGCCCCCGGAGGGTTCACACCATGTCGGTCCTGCTGCCCCACGCACCTGGGTTTTGGTGACTCGATGCCGGGCCAGCTTCACCACCGCGAAATTGCCCTTGCCCAGGGTCCGCTCAATGTCGTAAAAGCCCACCCGGAGGGGCTTCTGCTGGACCTGGCCCATGCCCGCTGGGGCCGCGCTTAACTCCGACATGATCACCATGGCTCCGGACACCTGCGGATGCCGGGAGCTCTCAGCGACGACCCCGATCCTACACCCACCCGTCCCGCCGCCAGCGGTCAGCTCCACTCCACTGACCCCGGACCTCGTACCCGGCGGGGCGCGCGGATCTGCTCCTACACCCGCCACCCGTTGCCCGCGGTCGGCTCTATCCCGAACCCTGGGGCGCTTCATTCCCACTGCGCGTATATCCCGCTCCCTGTGGTCGGTTCCACTACAATTCCCCGGACCCCCTTAGCTCCACGGAGACCGTGGACCCGCCCCCGCCAATCCCGCGGCGGACTCCCTCCAACAACCAACAAACCCCTCACACTGCGGGCCGTGTATCCTGCCGCCCGCGGTCGGTTTTATCCCGAACCCGAGGGGCGCGTGGACCCGCTCCCGGCACCCCACAACAAAGGGGACGCGGCAGTTGCCGAGCGAGTCCCAGCCCGACTTCCACGCGCGCACCCGCGGGGCGGCGGATACCAGAGTCTGGAGCCCCATGGCACCACCCCAGCCTCCTTCTTACTTTCACCACCCCCGGGGCGCCGAGAATAGGACGCCGCTCGTCCCGCGGTCCCCGCCGACCGCTTGGCCGTTTGCGCTGTTCGTGCGCCTGCCGCTTCGGTCGCCAAAGCCGCCGTCTCTGCCACCAGCCGCACCGCGCCGCATGTCAGCTCTGAGGCCGCGCCGCGCATCCGTCCGCACGCGCCACCGCCCCGCCCAGGCCCCGCCCCAATACGGACGGCCCCTCCCCCGGCCCGCCTCCGCCGGTCCCGCCCCGATGCCGCGCTGGATTGATACAGCCCGATTGACGTCGTTTTGACGCCAGAACGACGCGCGGCCCAGCGCCAGGCGGAGGGAGAGCGGGAGATCGGGCTGTTGCCAAGAGACAGGAGGTTCTGACGCGCACTGTGATGAGGCCGTCGCCCTGGCGACCGCGGGACGGTGACGTCAAGGACGCCGGGAGCCGAAGGCCCGCGGAGGTCCTTCCGCGCCCGCGTTCCCGCCTACGCGCGCCCCCTACCGGGAGCTGGGGGCGCTGCAAGCGATTTAACCCGTGCATCTCCGGTGCGCAGGTTGCCCGCTTGCTCGCGCGTACAGCCACCTTCGCGCGTGCCCCTCTTTTTGCACCCACCCCAAAAGGTCTGGGTGTAAGAAGGTTCCTAAAACCCAGAAGTACAGCACAGCTGGATATTCTTTGGACCCCTACTCCACGGCCCTGGTTGTTGGGGTACAGGTTCCATGAATCCCCCCCAATTTCCGTTGGAAGCGCTCGGCCTTGGAGCCTCTATTAGGAAGTTACCAGATGAGGCTAAGGAAACCTCAAATACTGGCAGAATGAGGCCAGAAACCAGTGACATGTGACTGTACACCAGCTCCCACTAAGGGGAGTATACCTCATCCTGGAGAGGGATCGTCCACTGCCTGGGACTCTGTGGAGCAGGGGTCCCCAAACTTTTTACACAGGGGGCCAGTTTACTGTCCCTCAGACCGTTGGAGGGCCGGACTATAAAAAATATTATGAACAAATTCCTATGCACACTGCACATATCTTATTTTAAAATAAAAAAACAAAATGGGAACAAATACAATATTTAAAATAAAGAACAAGTAAATTTAAATCAACAAATTGATCAGTATTTCAATGGGAACTATGGGCCTGCTTTTGGCTAATGAGATGGTCAATGTGCTCCTCTCACTGACCACCAATGAAAGAGGTGCCCCATCCGTGGGGGCCAGATAAATGGCCTTAAGGGGCCACATGCGGCCCGCAGGCCATAGTTTGGGGACCCCTGCTGTGGAGCATGGCAATGATATATTTGAGGACCTTTGGGTCGCCCAACTTAGCCCTGTCTCCTTTTGTGCGAATCTCAAGCACAAAAAAGTTGATTAGCTCAGTTGGTTAGCATCTTCCCCAAAAAACCAAGGTTGTGGGTTCAATCCCCAGTCAGGGCACATAGGGGAAACAACTAAGGAATGCATAACTAAGTGGAACAACAAATAAATGCTTCTTTCTCTCTCTCTCCCCTTCTTCTCCCTGTCTCATATCAATCAATAATAATAACAATAATAATAAAAGCTGGTCTGCATCACTGACCAGTGACTACCGGGTTTGGCGTCTTAAGTGGGTGCTGGTGCTGCAGCCCCTAGGTGATTAATGAAAACACCCAGCAGAATAGAGAGAGGCAGAAAGGCCTAGCGGGCTGGTTTCCGGAAGGTCAGAGGTCCAAGTGGAAATGGATTCTGCTCACTGAGGTCTTTAGGTTCTTGGGTTCTTGGAACCAGAGTAGTGGAAAACCTGGTTAGCAACACCCTCAATACAGCACATGATGGCTCATTTGGTGTGTGTGTATCTGACAACTGTCCATTGAACAGCAGCTAGGCGCTCTGTACACAGTGAAAGGACCCTGCCCTTGGAGGAGTGCCCCACCTTACGCCAGAGGGCCAGTGGTTGGAATCAACAGTGGGCAAGGACTTCACCCGTTGGCAGAGTGGACACTTGGTAGGTCCTATAACATTGGTTACTTCTGTGTGCTACCCGGTCCACTTCACTGTTTCCCCAGAGCTGCAAGGGAGTAGTAGGGCATGGACCTGTGCCCCTTTGGACTGAGGTGCCTGGTGGCCTTGTCCCCTCTAGAGGAAAGAGGAGGAGAGGATAAAAGTGGCAGTGGGGGACAAGTTACATTGGTACTGCTGTTTATTTTATATTCTTCATGCCTCATCACAAAATAAATGTTTTCTAAGGGAAGACAGCGGCTATAAGGGACTAGTTTTTTTTTTTTTTTAATTAAGAAAGTGGAAGTTTAGGATTTCAATTTTGCGTGTAGCCTAGAATAATTTTCCTTGTCTTAAATAAAAATGTCACTTCACAGAAGCGGGGGAAGCAAGAGTTAAGTGAAATGGATACAGAACTGAGAAACCTGGCAGTGGAGAGGCTGCGGTGTGTGCGTGGGCAGCTGCCTGGAGCCATGGCTCACCTGGCCAGGGCACCATGCGGACTGGACGTGCTTCCCGTGGTGCACAACCACTGGCCCAACTGGACATTTCCCAATCTCTTCTCTGGGAGGAGGTTTGTGGGTCAATCTGTTTGAAAAGGCCTTTCAAGGACACGAGGAGTCTCAACATTTCCCTTGTCTTTCAAGTGCCCTCGTTATCTGTCCCAGGTTTATCCAGTTAGAATTTGGAGGAATATTTTTACTTCCTTATAGCTAAATAGTTTACAACAGCTTTTATCCCCTTCTGGGAGGCCCGCCAATCTGTTCCTAGGAGAATAAGAGGAAGAAGGAAGAAACCATGGACCTGAATACACTCACCTGTTGTCTCTTATTTGAGACTTAAGAGCTTTCCTTAGGCTCATCCAGGTAATATCCAGCAAACCGGCTCCTCTGCCCCCTCCTCCCTACCTGCCCCAGCGCTAGCCAGACTCTTTTGAAAGGTCTTAGGTGTTTGCAAACACCTGGCTAGCTGTTTGGAAACATTTGGTAATCACTGAATAAAAACTGCAACCAAAAGACTGAGCTGCCTTCCCAGAGACGGTTCCCAGACCCAGGTACAGTTGACCCCCACTCCTGGCTCTCCCTAAACAGCCCTGTGTGGGTTGTGGCCATCCCTGAACTCTTGGTGGGAGCCTGCTCTTGGAGAATGCAGGCAGAGCAGAGAATAAAGCTACTTCAGAATGGCTATCATCTCCCCCTCCCCCCCCCCCCCCTCAGCGGGCTCCTCCTGGCATACGCATGAATTTGCCACTGAGGGGTCTCTGCTTGAGTGTCTATAGTTGTTTGTACCCATGGCCCCTGGAAGCTGTAATTCCTTCCAGAATCCTTGATTTCTTTTTATATTTCTGGTCTCCACACTATGAGACCTATAGAAGCATTTGCTTCTATAGGCATATTCAAATGATTCTAGGAATTCTCCCTTTAACGTAATGGAAGATATACTCTGAAAGTCTGCAAGAATGGTACTTTTTTTTTTTAATCTTTGCAGATTTGGGAGAAAGAGTAAGTCAGTTTTCTTTTCCATTTGGTTTGTGTTTTTTTAACTGTCTTTCAACTGCAGTGTTTCTGGCATTCATCTTACTGTTTTCAGATGTGAACCTAGAGACCCCATTAATAGGAAGGGGATCTCTAACACCCACAGGTTTCTGGCAGGCAACCCGAGGTGAGCATGAGGAAATCATGAAACCCTCAAAAATAAACCAATAAACACAGGGAGCGGCCTTGACAGCAGCACTTACACAAGTGAATGAGTGTGCCCAGCCTACCCACTGAGTATTTTAAACCTGCTCTCCTCCTTAACTAAAGGTTGTGGGGCCAGCAGCATCCCTTTCACGATGGCTCTCCCCTTGTCACCAAGAGTAAGACAAGGTGCTTTTATTTCTTCTCACTCTCCTCCTGGAAAACCAAGGCCCTTCTCGGTCCTGGCTTTGTTTCATTTGGTTTTGTCTGGTTTGTTTGTGGCGCCAGTTCAAAGATTTTAGGTATCAGAAAATAAGATTAGCCTCCCAGCAGCGTCCTCGGGACTCAAGGGTGACCCTGGTTTCTTCTGCCTCCTGCTATATTTTCCGAGCTCAACAGAGACACTCTTGATAGACAAGTACACACTGCATCAGGGAATTGCAGCTCATGACCTGGGGTCCAGCGGGCAGGAGAAAAGCATTAACCCTCAGTGGACAGCCCAGCTGTTCACAGGCTATCTCAGGAGCCTGGGTAAACCATCTGGCTGGACATAGGCCAGTTTTCCAGCCTCTGATGGCATCACCTCATACACCCCGCTGCTCTGGGGTGTGTTTGTCTGTGACTGCCTGGGTGATGCCCACGTTTCTCAGTCTAGGCCCTCTGCAGGCTTGGAGTGAAGGAATCCAGATCCTGGGGATGTTGAGACCAGGGTTCAACATCCAGAGGGTTCCAAAAAGGAAGCCACAAGATGGGCAGGGCAGAATTCCAGCATTTTCAGCCCAGCAGAAACTTCTGGTTCATGGACCACTGACCCTTCCAATAGCAAAGTTCTAGGGTTTCTAGTTTCCAAGTCTGTTTCTGTTACAGCAAGCAGTTGCTGACGGGACTGTTGGCATTGCCCAATATTAAAATAGGTCATTGAGTGATACTGCACCTGAGGACCCAGGAGACCTTAGGGCGTCTGTCTCCCTAACCCGTTTTCTAAAGACAGTTGTCTAGGAAGTGGGAGTTGGGGGTACAGAATGAAGCAGGGTGAACAGCAGTGAGTCAGCAAGGGCCCAACGCAGAGGCATCAGTACTCAGTGGTGGGCTCCTTTAAGAAAAGCAGCATCAAGCCTGACCAGGCGGTGGCACAGTGGATAGAGCGTCGGACTGGGATACGGAGGACCCAGGTTTGAGACCCCGAGATCGCCAGCTTGAGCGCGGGCTCATCTGGTTTGAGCAAAACTCACCAGCTTGGACCCAAGGTCGCTGGCTCGAGCAAGGGGTTACTCGGTCTGCTGAAGGCCCACCATCAAGGCACATATGAGAAAGCAATCAGTGAACAACTAAGGTGTCTCAACGAAAAACTGATGATTAATGCTTCTCATCTCTCTCCATTCCTGTCTGTCCCTATCTATCCCTCTCTCTGACTCTGTCTCTGTAAAAAAAAAAAAAAAAAAAAAGCATCAAGAAACCTTGTGGGGTATGGCCACTTGTCTTGCTGACACCCCCAGAGTAAACCAGCTGGGAACCTCAGGTGGAAGGAACCCTATGCTCACATACCAGAGTTTTTCACCATTTCACTGGCAATACCATGCAATCTGGGAGAAAAGTTCAAGCTCCTTCCACATAGCAGAGTAGAATGCCTTGGGTTTCTCTGGCTTCAGCACACTGGGTAACAGGGCCAGGAGCCTCAGTGCAGAGCTGGGGTGCCACCACGTCCTTTTTTCTGGACTTTCTGCAGGAGCTACACAGAGCACTCCAATTTCTCTGAGAGATACTAGACTTCTAAGTGGTGTTTTTTGTTTAATTGCCTCCAGGGCGTCCACTAGAGTCAGGCATGATGCACTATCTTTTTTATTACTATTCAATCATTCAAAAAATATGTGAATTTCTACTCTTTGCAAGAACTTGGCAAGAACTATGCCAGATAGTGAAAGTGAACATGAAACTGCCTTGTATTATTACAGACATGCTAGTAGGGACAAAGTAGAAAGGAAAGACACACGTCCTGAGATGGTGTGACGTGCGGGGAGAGTCACCAGCAGGTATCCACCCAGTCTCGTGAAGCACCTACTGTGTGCTGTGCACTGTTTGGGGGTGTGAGCACAGTGGGAAGGGAACAGACAAGGTGCCTTCTCTCAAGGTCTGTCACCTATTTAAGGAGACATACAATGAAGATGTAGATGATGAAAGGTATTTTCAGAAGGCAGTGACTGAGGGGAAGAAAATCAGGCTGACTAAATAGAGTGGCTTGGCAGAAAAAGTGGTCTTAATAAGTGGGGATTCCTGCCATTTCCACCGGAGAGAAGGCAAAGGGTGCAGACACAGCACAGGAGGGGTAGGAGGAGGCAGCTGAGTGGGGAGAAGAGAGAGGGCACAGGACCAGCTCTGAGACTGGCGGAAATAGTCAACATTGTCCATTTATTGCTCAGATGGTGGTGTAGTTTTTCTCTGCAGATGCTTGGACGAGGATGGTATGGCATTGTGGGTATCTGGGCTTAGCCAGGGTTGGGGCATTGCCAGGAGAAGATGATGGGGAGAAGGGGTTGGGGGTGTTGGCCTGACAGCAGATCTGGTTTGGAGCATGGCTTCCAAGCTGGGGAAGAAAGGAATGAGGATGGCGGTGGCAGGGGTATGATCCTGGCAGCTTCTAGATGTATCCTAGTGTCAAGTGGGAACAAGATGAAATGCTCCCTCAGCAGAACATTTTCCTATAAATTAACACTTTGTTTTTCCAAGTATAAAAATCAGGAGAAAATGTTCAGTAGAAAAAAAAAAAAACAGGTAGGAATGAAACAAAAGCACTGGTGGTGCTGTGGACGGCTTGAAATCCTTCACCCCGTCGTTGTCAGAACATGACTTACATCCTGCCTTTTCCAAAGCTGTATTGAGGACTTGCCATGTCATTAAATGGTCATCAGAACCATGAGTTTCAGTCGTCTGCCTGGAATTCCATTATGGAAGTGGCTGTACCGTCCCTGCTCAACCCCTCTTTGTCCTTCCCCTCCATGCTGACATCTTGGTCACACATTCTCTGGAAGACTTGATTATCTGAGAGCAGCCGGGTCAACACTGGACGCCTGGCCCAGCCTGCTCAGGACAGCACAGCCCCGGGGAGGAGGGAGGTCTCTGGAGACCAAAAACAGAATCCCATCAACTCAGGGGCTCCCAGACACCCCTGAGGGCCTGCAGGCTCAGGCCATCGCAGCAGAGTACCTCATCCCCTGGTTGCCAAGGTGACACGGAGGCCTCTGATTGCCCAGGAGAACACATAGCACCTGGCCCGGTGTCTGCCTCTTTGGTGCAGACTGCAAAGGTGTTCTCATTCTTTCTGACCTGGTTTTCATGGTTTCTGGTATTGTTGTTGTGTTGTTTGTTTAAAAAGAAAACACACAGATTTACGTCATAAACGGGCAAAGACATCATCAGTGTCAAGTAATAAAAATGAGCATAAACCAGTCCCCAGACCAAGGAGTCCATAATGGTACCTCACAGGGACATTGTGATGACTAATGAGCCATGCAAAGATAGAGGACATGGAACAAAATGAGACAAAGTCCATTGGTACTAGCAAACCCTTGTCATCTGGTGTTTCCACCATAACCTCTGCTAAACCAGAACAAACAAAAGTTTTGTGTGTGTGGGGGGGGGGAGGTATACTTTTTTTGTACAACACAGTTAAATTGAAAACTGCTTAGTACAAGGCAAGAGTTTTAAGGTGTCTCAGGACCAGCCGGACATGGAAGAAAGTCCACCAAACTTGTCTCAGGGCCAGAAATCTCTGGGTCACTTCAAAATGTAGAAAAATATTTCTAAAATTTTCTTCTCACAAATAAACCACAGATTCAAAACCAGTAGGCAGGTTCAGGACCTGGGTCACCAGGACTGGAACCACAGAGCTCTCAGATCTCCAAACCAGCTGGCTTTGCTTCTACTTTCTGAGAACCGGTACACAGGTGCACAGAGGGCGGGATGGGCCTCTTTCCAGTTCCCTCGGTGCTGTCCCACAGCACACACAGATGTCACAGGATGATGTGATGTGATGTGATGTGACGTGATCCATACAGAACCTAAACGGAGCTTCAACACCTAAACAAATAGAGGAAACACAGAGGCAGGGTGTGTCCAGCCCGCTTCAATGCCAGTTCCATCTGGACAGAGGGAATGCCAGGCTCTGTCAAGAATGTAAAATGGGCCTGACCTGTGGTGGCGCAGTGGATAAAGCGTCGACATGGAAATGCTGAGGTTGCCGGTTCGAAACCCTGCACTTGCCTGGTCAAGGCACATATGGGAGTTGATGCTTCCTGCTCCTCCCCCTTCTCTTTCTCTGTCTCTCTCTTCTCTCTCTCCCTCTCTCTCTCCTTTCTAAAATGAATAAATAAAATTTTTTTAAAAAAAAGAATGTAAAATGGTGCAGCCACTATGGAAAATAGGAGGGGGACCTCCTCAAAAAATTAAACATAGAATCACCATACGATCCAGCAATTTCACTCCTGGGCATAGACCCAAAAGAACTGAAAGCAGGAACTTGAACCTGTACTCCCATATTCATGGCCACACTACTCACAACAGCTGAAAGGTAGAAACAACCCAAGTGTCCACTCACAGAGAAATGGATAAACATAATGTGGTCCATCCATACCATAGATTATGACTCAGCCTTAAAAGGAAGGGAATTCCAACACATGCTGTAACAGGGATGGGCCTCAAGGACATTGTGCTCAGTGAAGTAAGAGAGTCACAAAAGGACAAACGTTCTATGGATTCCACAATGGCATGAGATTTCTAGAGTAGTCAAATTCACAGCAAAAGTAGAATCATGGTTGCAGGGAATGGGGGAGAGAAAGTTAGTATTTAATGGAGACACAATTTCTATTTGGGATGATAAAGTTCTGAGATGGACAGTGGTGAAGGTTGGACAACAATGTGCATAATTTTATGGCAAAATGCCATAAAACCGTGCACTTAAAAAGGGTAAGTGGTAAATTTTATATTACATATATTTTACCATAATAAACAAAAATATTTTTAAAAGCCAAGTCCAAGGGTCCGGCAGAGCCAAAAGCCCCATAGGACCATCTGGCAGCCTCCCCTACCTTTGGAAACCAGAGGCTACTCTGGGACCAAGGCAGGCCAGCATGTGTCCTCTATGGGTGGACACTGGCCACCTCTGCACCTGCCTGCCGGTTTCAACCTTGATAAGTGACTCCTGACCAAATGAAGCTGGGCCCAGCACAGCTCCTGAGAGACCAACCATAGAGGCAGCCAGCTCAGGGTCCAGGTTTGATCACTTCTCTATTAAGTCATACTTGTGACTCACTCACCTTCTCTTGCAAAGGTCAAATGCACAGACAGACCCAAAGCCCTCCCCTCCAACCCCAGGTGACATGCTTCTGTCCAAGAGCTGGTACTTGCAACACATTAGGGTGGACAGAAGTGTGGGTGGTGAGGGTGCTTGTGTGTGCATGTGGCACACGTGTGTGCTGTTTGTATGTCTCTGGCATATGTGTGGGGTGTGTCTGTGTCATCTGTCTCTAGGCATGTGCACATGTTTGGCTCTGGCTGTGGTGAAGACTGTGCTCACGCTTTGGGACTTTCTAGAACTGAGCCTCTCAGGGTGTCTGCTCACACTGATAAAAAGGGAAATTAATGTTCTTGGGATTCCTGGGCCTTGAGCACCCCATGGGCTGGATGCCAGCTGGGGAGACCAGAAGGAAGACCATTCCTTTTGGAAGGACTTGGGGTCGGCAGATCAAGGCCTGCGGACAAGGCTTGGACAGGTCAGGAGCCGGAGCCCATACCAGGACAACTGGCCACCCCCTCAGAGATCCCAGCCTCAGTGGCAGCCAGACCCACCAAAGAGCACAAATTGACTGATCGTCCATGTGCAGGTCATGTGATGGTGGGTGGGTACAAATGGCATGGAACATCCCTGTAACATGGAACGGGTGGAGGGGCTCCTGTCCCACCCCTATCTTTTGGCCTTTTTGTCCAGCTGTGGCTACAGCAGTCACCCACTACAGAGAGGAGCTATTCCCAAAGGATATTAGGGGTCCTACAGCTCAGCAAATGCCCGTAGGTTGGGTCCCCAGAGGAGAGGGACCTGATGGGGTCCCTACCCTTAAACCATGGGGCTGAAAACCAGTAGGCTAGGACCCTGAGTCACCTTGGCCCCACCCAGCCCACCTGGCGCCTTGCGAGACCTGACCCTTTCCTGCACAGGGTAACCAGGACCAGCACTGCAACTGGAGCCCAGCCAGGACCTCTTGGTGTGGCCTGAAGCCTGGGGACAACATCCATTGTCATAAGGGCAAAGATGGACACCCAACAAGCTCAGCTGGTCCCAGCAGCAAACCTGCCTTCCCCAGGTGGCACCCACCTTCCTTCTAGATGGCTCAGTGAACCCATCAGGCCCCTACCCACACCAGCAGAGCTTCAGAGGGGAGGAGGGTGGAGAAAACAAATCATTAAAGCAGAGCCCTGCCCCGCACAGCCTGTTCTTAAATGCACAGGGTTTCAGGAAAGCGTGAGGGATTTTCCACATGGTTTTGCATGGGGCAGGGAAATGTGTTCAGCTTGTCCCATGACTCTGGGAAGATGTCAGAGGGCCTGGCTGGGTGACACTTCTATCCTTATTTGAGTGTTGCCCTGTGAGCCTCACAGCCTGAGCTGGGTGGTGGGGGTGGAGGGTCAAATTCCAGCCTTCTTCCAACTGGCTGACCTAGAGCAGCAGCAGGTCCAGGTATTCTGCTCCAGGGCAGCCGACTCTCCCAATGCAAACACTCACAGGTCAGGAGGTAAACGGGGAAGAAGAAGGCGGCACTGAGGGACGTGGCACATGAGAGGGTCCCCAGATGAAAATAAAATCACTTCACATTAAAACTTGGACTGCACAGGCTCTCTGGCTTGACTGAGCCCTGGAGGGTTTTGGAAGCAGTCATGAGTTTGCTTTGCTCCTCAGGTTTCATCTGGAAACACCCGTCCTGTAATCAGATCTTTGCTACAAAATTTGTTTTATTTGTAAGTTGTTTTATGTCTTCACAGGCAGCAAGTTTTGTGGTGTGTGTGTGTGGGGGGGGGTATGTGGTATGTGGGTGTGGAGAAGATTATTTCTTCTACATTAGTTTCAATCACAAATCCATGCCAATTAATAATTTGGAACTTTAAAAACTTTTTTCATGATCATAAAATTGAATATATGACTATTATAAGAAATATATATAACAATAAGAATCTATAAGAAATAATGAAAGACAACGTTTAAAAGAATCTATAATTCTACCACCCAGAAATCACCACTGTTACTATATTGGTATATTTTTTTCCTAGTTATATAAATATATATGTTGTAAATCTTTTAAAAATAAATTTGGATTATAGGCTAAGAATAAGAACAGTTTTATATCCTATATTTTCTATTTATGTACAGGTAATATCCTTGTGTCACATTTTATTTTATTTAAAGACATTGTTTTAAATGTCTGCTATTCCATTATGTCTAACATCTATTTAACATTTCCATTTATTTATTATTTCTGCTATTTTAAGGTATTTGTTGTTTTTTAATGCATTATTCTAAACAATGCTGTCATGAGCATCTTCTCCAAATCCCTTCATTCTTACCTGAAAATTTTTGTTAGGATAAAGCCTTAAAAATGGAATTGACAAATGAATCAATGGGAAAATACCCTTAAAGCCTTAGGCTCATGTTGCAGAAATACTAAGAGACTCCTGACTTTACACCATGCCAGCATTTAAGGATTTTCATTTAAAAAGTAATTTGTTCATCACAGAAGTGGAAGTAGTATCTGCATCAGTTTCCTAGGGTTGCCGTAACAACATGGGGGGCCTTCAAACAGCAGAAGTTTACCCTCCCAGTTCTGGATGCCTGAAGTCTGCGATTAGGGTGTCCCCAGGCTCTAGGGGAGGGTCTGCCCTGCCTCTTCGGGCTCCTGTCAGTTCTCAGCAATTCTTGTCATTCTTGCGCTTATAGATCCGTCACTCCAAGCTCTGCCTCCATCATCACATGGCCTTTTCCCTGTGTGTCTCTTCTTCTTACAAGGACATCAGTCAGATTGGATTAAGGGTCATCCTACTCCAGTCTGACCTCATATTAACTAATTATATCTGTAATGTTTCCAAATATGGTCACATTCTAAAGGGTGTAGGGTTAGGACTTCAACATAGCTTTTGAGAGGACATGATTCAACCTGTAATAGTATGCACTTTACTGTGTTAATTCTTGAATGTCCCTACAAAAATAGACCCTTGTTTTTATGTTCATTGGCCATTTGTATTTCCTCTGAGTGTCAGTTCTTCTTTCCAGTTCTATTTTATATGAATGGGTCTTAGCTGAGACTCCCGACGTTGTGAATGACAGAAATGCAATTCAAAGTGCTTTAAGCTAAAATGGAAAGTTAGTGGTTTATAAAACTAAAGGGTTCAGAGTATATTAGGCTTCAGGCTGGGCCAGACCTGGGTCTTTAAATGTTTCTTCATTCTCTTCTGTCTTTTCACCAACATTTCTCAGCTCAATTCCCTTGCTGACTTTGTTCTATTGCAGTTCCATTTTGTAGCAATGATAGCTAATATCTTACCAGGGTAACAACCCATGGAAAAAGCATGCCTTTTTCCCAATATTTCCAGCCAGTGACTCAGGGAAGCCCTTCCCTGGCCAGGTATGTGTCACATGTTTGACCTCTGGAGGTGAAGAATAGGTCAACTCATTCAAATCTCATGGACTAAGGTTGGAAGGGGTTGGTTCCTAAGAGTTATGACCAGATGAAGAAGCCATAGACTTCTTTGGTTGGTAAAATTAAAAGATGTTTCCTAGTAAGGTAAATGCTTTTCTTATTTATTCCAAGAACTCTTTATATATTAAGGATATTAGTACTTTACATCTCTTACACACATTTTTCTTACGTTTGTCTTTGTGGAGTTTTTTTTCTGCTGGATATGCCAAATGCTGCCTTTTGGACTGTATCACCACTGTGGGGCCCTTACTAAATAACATCATTGCCTAATAATGCCAAATCAGAGGATTTTTTTCAGGCCACACACTCTGAGTGTGAACAGTGCCATCAAGCAGCAGAAGAAAAAAACTGTGTCTCGTACTTCAGTAAATGAATTGACATTTGAAAGCTTATCTTTATTACTACAGACGTCACAGCTGAATGATAAAGCAAAGGAACTGTTACTGCATCTAATAAAAGTGTGACTGTGCCTATAAAAGTCACTGTGGTTGTGCAATAAAAGAAAAGAACGCCAAGGGCTACTTCTGCATGAGTAGGTCTCAAGTCCTCTCTCAATCTTAAAAATGTGATAAGGAATGTAACTTTGAACTTGTTAACCTGAACTAAAGGTAACTAGGACGCTGACCTGACCCTGCCAGAGGCTGGTACTGCCTGCCTAGGAGGAGCTCTCAGGTGGGCCCTGGGACCAGGTTGAGCCCAAGGTCCAGCTCCTGGCACCGTCCTTTCCAGCCTTGGCCCTGGCCCATCCCTTCTCTCCTCTCCTCCTTTCTTTCTTCTTCTTTCCAAGGGGTAGATTCTAAAACTCCAAGAGAGAATGTCCCTGTTAACACTTTGCTCCCGCCCCACTGTCAGGATCCCAAGTCATGTTGTTATGTTTACCTTCAAGGGTAACAGCATCTCAGAGGTTCCTGATAAGGGGCTGCACGACTGTGGGCCCAGGAGGACACATTTCTTTTGCACAGTTGGCAGGAACGAGCTTGTTGGGTGGGGCCCAAGGCAGAGAGAACAGGGAGGCGTGTGGGACAGTCACAGGGGCACCTGTGGCCCAAGTTACTGCACACAGATTATTGCCCCCCCCTTCTCAGCCCTGGAGGAAGTAACTTAGAGAGCACATAGCATCTCTGCTACCCCATCAGCGTATAGGCCTACCCCATATTGTCCCCTTCATAGCCCTGCCCAGGAAGGAGGTGTCATCAGAGCAGCACATGGGAGGTGACTTGGAGGGGTAGGGAACAGGGTGTGACTGACTGGGACAGGGTCACATGAGATGGAAGCATCCCCCAAATGTTGACATTGTATTAGGATTCTCCAGAGAACTAGAACCAATAGAATCAATTGGTAAGTAGGTAGGTATGTAGAGTTGGATGAATGGATGGATAGATAGATGATAGATAGATAGATAGATAGATAGATAGATAGATAGATAGATAGATAGATAGATAAAATAGATCTGTTGTGAGGAATTACTTCACATGAGCTTGGAGGCTAAGTCCTGAAATGTGCTCTCTATAACCTGGAGACTCAGGGGAGTGAGCAGTGAATTCAGTCTAAGTGTGAGGGCCTGAGAACAAGGAGCACCCACTAAGTTCTAGGTCCTGGTCTGAGTCCAAGGGAGAAAAGGGATGTCCCAGCTCTGCTGTCAGACAAAGAGCCACCCCCTTCCTCCACCTGTAGGGAAGAAGCCCAGCCAGAACACTCTGCCTGCCTTCATTCCACAAAGCCCTCCTGCTGCTGATCTCAGAGCTGGGGCAGGGCCAGGAGAGAAGGGGTCCTACAGGGGCTATGCCCTGCCATGCACCCCTCCTGCTGCCCCTCCAGGGCTGCTCTGAAGAGTCACCAATTTCCTAGGAGACTTGGTGTTGCCAGAGAACATGATGTCTCCCCACCTCACCTTGTGGTTTATCCTGGGGCCTGCAGCCCCAGGGAGGAAAGGAGCCCAAGCTGTCACAAAGCAGCAATATGGGCCTGACCAGTGGTGGCACAGTGAATAAATATTGACCTGGAATGCTGAGGTCGCCAGTTCGAAACCCCAGGCTTGCCTGATCAAGGCACGTATGGGAGTTGATGCTTCCTGCTCTCTCTCTCTCTCTCTCTCTCTCTCTCTCTCTCTCTCTCTCCCCCTCTCTCCTCTCCAAAAATAAATAAATAAAATCTAAAAAAATGACTTTTAAACAAACAAAGCAGCAATATGGGTCTGGTCCCCGTGTTTGCGATTTGGGAACAATCCTCCCTTCTTGTAATTTTGTTGTATTCAGTCTATGTGAGTGAATTTTCTTCCTTTATGGACTTCAGATAAATCAGAAAATGCTTGCAAACCCTTTGGGGTCGATAGGGACCCAAACATCCTCTTAGCATAGACTCATGCTCCCACACACTCTCACACCCTTACACATGCAAACACTGACATGTGCCCACACAGTCCCCTCTGCCACTTCTCCTGTTGGACCCTCTGCACATCCCCCCAGTGTGTCCCCCACCCCCTGGCATCCTTTCCCACTTCCCTTCCCAGCCACCTGGCTTTGCTGTGGGCCTCCCGGCAGCGTGACAGAAGCCGTGCCAGCATACACTTGGCTAACCCGTGTAAACACGTCTGTTGCAATATGTACAGGAGGCTGCCTCTAGGGCCTGCTGGACGTGCTTCCTGCCAGGAAGGCCATGGTCCTAAGGCCCATCAGGGTGAGGTCAGCTGGTCATCAGCCGGCTTGCCTGGCTGTACCGTTCTCTGGCTGCAGGAAGCAGGCGGGGGGTGAGCTTGGCTGCCTGCAGGGTAGGATCTTGGCCTTACAAGTCCAAAAAATGCCAGCAAGGAGCACAGCAGGCATGCCCAGGCTCAAAAGCACCTGTACACCTGTCAGCCAAGGGACCTAAGTGCCCAGGAGGGAGACATTGGGTGGCCTTAACAGCAAGAACAAGTCCAGGTCTTGGGTCTGAGGGGCCCAGGCTAGATGTAGAAGGAGGAACGGGGCCTGAGGCTAAGCAAGAGGCAGCAATAAGAGGTCAGTGGGGATAGTAGGGGCTCATGGCTCTCCCCGTGGTGAGGGAGGCTTGCCTCCTCTCTCATCCGAGGGGGCCTGAGACAGACCCTCAACCTGACCCATTCCCTGACCCTACAGAGGTCACTGCAGCTGACAGAGACTTGTGTAGCAAGTGCCAGTTTCTTTTAAATTGACCAGTGTTCTGGGAGGCAGCAGGGCTAGGTCCTTGCGAGGACACTCCTCTGTTAGGGCAGCCGGTGAGGCCGAGGGCTTGGACCTCTCTGTCCCCGCTCCCAGCAGGTGACAAGCCCTCCCCTAGACCACTCGTTTTCAGAACCCCAGTTGTGTTCTCCCACCAACCCCACCGTGAGCTGATACTGCTCAGATTCCCACAGGCTGTGGACCAACAGCTTCTGCAGAGGGTGTTCTGTCCATGCTCATTCCACACAAGGACAGCCTGTCTCTGTCTGACCTTGTCCCAGTTCTGGAAGTGCTCACACGCCTCCTGAATGCCAGCCTTGAACCTGAGTCATGAAAAGCACATATTCCGGGGATCCTCCTGCCCCTGGCTCCCAGGTGATGAGCAGGATGCTATTGCAGACAATGGGTTCACACATCAGCTTATGAGGAACAATGAGGTTACTCTCTCTGGTCCATGCCTCCACCCCTGCCTGAGGGCCTTTGCAGGGCTGGTCCAAAACCCCAACAGCAAAGTCCAATCCACCAGGCCAGGACTTGGTGGATGAATCCTCGGCTTCCTTGTCCCACAAGCACTGTGCAGAGGGTGTCCTAGGACCCTCCCAGCAGTCCCGTTACCCACGGCAGCCATCACTCAGTAAAGCATCTTCCCTCCCTGTCCTCGAGCTCGGAAAGAGGTGGCAGCTCTGAGTAGACGCAGGAGCCCTGGCAGTGCAGGCGCCCAGGCCCCTTCTTTTTCGTTCCGTCTCTGGCACCAGGGATGGGAGAGCAAATCTTTGCTTGGCTGGTTCAGCAGAGTGAAAAAACACCACCAAGAAAGACTTAGAGCTCGGCATAGGAGAGAGAGAAGACGGCACAGAGGCACAGTGAGCCCTTTGTCATTAGGTCCCCATGGCGTCATAGCACAAGTTTGCCATTCTGTAACACCACCGGTGTTTACTCCTTCCTCTTTCAGAGCTAAGCCCATGAACCCCCCACCTTATGTAGCTCAAGTTGGAAATAATCTCAGCTGCAACTAATGGCTGATTTAATCAGAGAAAGCTGTGGAACCCACTGGACCTCTAATGATGCAACTCACCTGCTGTTGAAAGCTCTTAACAGCCACAGCCTGAGGGAGCTGAATCAGGGGGTCCCTGCAGGAATGCAGGGAAAATCCCACCAGCCGTGTCTGCCCCTCCCCCAGCATGACCCTCCAATGACTTCCTGGGGACCTACTTTCAGGAAGCCTAACATATTAAAATCCAAACTTAAGTAAAATACAAGTTAGTGAGAACTTATTTTCTTAGCATAGTGGTTCTTAAAGGATTCTTTTAAATTTGACCTGACCAGCAAACACTCTTTCAAATGCAGCCTTCCCAGAAACAAGCCACTGCAGGTCATGGTCCAGCAATAGGCTAGGTGCCTGCAGGAGTGGAAGAGGGCTGGGGGTGGACTCTGTCCTCTCTCTGTGTCCTCTTGTGGTTGTCCCTCTGTGTGTCTGTGTCCTCATCTCCTCTTATAAGGACACTAGTCCTGTTGGATCAGAGCCCACCCTAATGGCCTAATTTTAGTGTAATCACCTCTGTAAAGACCCATTTCCAAACACAATCACATTCTGAGGGGTTGGGGGTCAGGGTTTCAACATAGGAATTTGGGGGGACACATATCCATGACAACATGAAAGATAGGTGGACTTCAATAGGGCAGCTGCTGAAAATTCTCTCTTCTGTCGGCTTGATCATGTATCTTGGTTTAAGTGAAGGGGGAAGAGTCCACATGTGTCCCCAGGGCTGAGGCCCTGGCAAGCACAGGAAGGGGACAACTGAGGCACAAATGCTGGCACTTCTCAGCTCCTCTGCCCTAGTCACCCCTCAAGGTCTAATCCCACACCGGCGCCAAATTCTGACAGTCTGGTTGCGGGTTTAGTCACGCAGCATGTGTAGTCAGTAGCAGCCGATGTCCCTGTGAGGGGGTCAGTTGCTATTGCCCAGGTTCCTGACAGGCAGAGTAGGGGCTGCTGGCCCAAGGGGCAGGGGCTGGGACCCCATGAGGAGCACAGAGCCTGGACCCTTGTACCCCAGCCACCACTGGGGGATGGGCTTTGTCTCCTTCTTGAAAGTGCCTGCCCTGATTACCCTGGCCGAACCGTGTCCCTCTGGGCAAACAGCAGTAACTTGGGATCCCGCCAGGCCCATGTGGACCAGGGAGAGCCAACTCTGTGTACTTGTCTTCACACTGAAATTAAACATAAACGCAGTGCAGCCTCTGGCCCACCAACCAGCAGCACTCTCAGGTTTACCCTTGTCCCCATCCCCCCAGCCCTTCCCACTGAGGAAGGAGAACTCCATTCAAACACGCCAGCCCGCCAGGCCCCTGAGTGTGGCTTCCTCTGCCAGCCCCTCTACGGACCACCCCGCTGTCTCAGGGGAAGGCGCCCCTAGGGGTGTCCAGACCCAGGCAAGCCCCTAGAGTTTCTTGGGGCTCTTGCAACAGTAAGTCTGTGTCTCTATTTTGAAACTATTCTTTCTGCAACAGCTTTTTTTAAAAAAATCAATTTGAATAATCCAGTGTGTCAACAAAGACAGTGCTAGGGCCGGCCTTGCCAGGGCTGGTGGTGACCAGACAGTGGCCAGGCAGGTTGCGAGGGGGGCCGGGTCCACAGTCTCCAGCTCTGAGTGGGGCCTGAGTGGGCTCCCAGCTTCCGGACCCCTCCCTGCCCTCCTTGTGCACAGGGCGAGGAAGAGCACCCAAGTCCCACTGTGTAGGGACATGGGTAAGAGTGGGAAGATGAGCTGCGTTTCCAGAAAGTTCTTTCCAAATGCAGAGTGGTACATGAACCCTCGGGATTTTTCATTGATCACTCAGCAGTCAGAGGCAGGAATTCCGGTAACCCCTACCTTCTGTGCTGTTTCTACCAGGTCTGGAAAATGACCAAGGAAAAACCAGGCCCAGGTTTGACCGCAAATGTCCTTTTTTGACATGGCCTTGCAATAGCTGGACTGCACAAGCCCAAGGCCTCCAGGCCTGGACCCTGCCCTCCAGTCTCTCCCAGCAACTGCTGTCTTTCTGTATCTCAGGCTGTGACATCTGAGGCCTGCTGACTCTGGAGGGATAGCCCCACCCAGGGCTAGAAAGAGACTCCACCCACAAGCTGCCTTCCATGTGCAAACCCACCCCTCCAGAGCCAAAAGGCTCAACACTCCAGACTCCCAACCCAGGGCAGGTGCCAGACAATCCAGGATGTCCCCTATGCCCCAGTCTGTCAAAATTTTGCAAATTAGTCTATCCTAAGCCTGCTTGTTCCTTTCCTAGAAACCACAGTGAAGGCTCCTTACCATGTTTCCCCTTCCCTCCTCCTGCTGGGCCCAGGGGCTTCCCTGTGAGACCCTGCGTGGTGGTCCCTCCTCTTGAGATGTATGAGAAACAATCTCTTTCCAGTGGCAGTCACCTCCTGATACATTGGTCTCAACCATACTATTAATAATAAAACCCACACTAAAATATTGCACACACAGAAAGCAGAGGGCCTGGTGACTTCACCCCTCGTCAAGGGGCAGCCTTCCCCTGATTGATGTGCTCGGGAGTGTAGACTCTCCAGTCCCACGAGCCCCTGATGGACACCAAGGTGGTGAGCTACACAGCCCAAAGGCTGCTGCAGACAGGCCACAAAGCTATGGGACTTAGTGAGAGGCCAGGTCCTTGTTGGATGCTCTTGTCCATGTGCCCATCTCCTCATGGGGGAGGGTCAGCCGCTACGCAACAGCTATCCACAGAGAGCAGCCAGCTGTGGAGCTGTGTCATAAACATCCCTGGGTTTGCCCACACCCTGGAGCTACTGTCTGAGATACCCACAGAGGGAAGGGATGTCCAGGACCTGCCCCTGGACCAGGGACAGTAGGTAACACAGTTCATGCTGCCCGTCCCCCTTCACCCGCACTGTCAGAACCTCAACCTGGGATGGGACCTTCACTTCACCCTCCTCCCAACATGACATCATGCCTCTGCTTATTTTCCATCACATTCTGGTGGAGCGGCTGCCAAAGCCACACAGCCAACGCTTCCGCCCTCCAGGATCCTATAATCCCACCACATTCCCCTTCATGGCATGCCGCCCCTGGACCAATTGTCCTCACCTGTCATCCTTTCCTGTCACCTCCACCCCCACAGGCTGTGACTCAGCCCTGCTAATCCCCCAGCTCTGCCCCTGAGAGCACATGGTTCTCTGCCATGCTGGCATCCCGCCCCTGAGCCTTCAGATCCCTGTTCCTTAGGTACTTCCACCTGCAGGCTGATCCTCACCTCCCCAACCTCCTGGTCCCTGATGCCCCAGTCAGGGGCAATGCTGCTGCCTCCAGGAATCCCCAGGGTCTGAAGACGATTCAACCCTCACCTCTCATCCTGCCCTGGTGGGCTGGCTCCCCACCACATTGCTCAGCTGACTCTAGGGTTATCGGTCAGAATGTGCCAAAGCAGGGACAGCAGCAGTTACATATGGAGGTGACAGGAGATCTGAGAGAGGTGTGCCTGAGAGACACATCATGAACCCACCACTCAGGCCTCTCAAGGACAGGTCAAGGAAGAAGTGTTTCCCTTCTGAACGGGAAGACCCTTTCAAAGATATTCCGAATCCTCTGGAGCAAAGATGGCTCCTGCCCTGGGGCAGCGGGCTCTGGTGTGAGGGGTCAAGTTCTTAGCTGGAGTCACAATGGGTCACGTAGATGCCCACAGTGGACTCCTGAACTTAACAGAGGGAGGGCATCCCACTGTAACTGGAGGACATCAGAAGGAGCAGCGCTGGAATCAGGCTGACACAGCATAGGTCTTTGCCCACCTGCTTGTGTCTCCCGGGATGTCCTAGCAGATATAACCTCAAAAGTGTGGCAGCTCCCTTCTCAGTCTGAGTCACCAAGACCAGAACCCTGAGCCTGACAGAGTTGCAAAGCAGATGACCCCATGTGAAAGCCACATCCAAACATGAAGCCAGCTGGTCCATTTGACCAGGCCTTCTCTGGCCAGAGCCCCCATGGCTACAGGAGTCAGGGACCTGAGAGAAGGAACACTTCTGCTCAGAAGGGCACCACCAGGCCTCCTCCATCTTGGTGGGATTGGGTGGCGGAGCAAGCTCCTGGCTGCATGTCACGGAGGCTCTGAGAGGTTGGCATGATGAGATGGTTGCCCAAAGTGTGTAGCGCCTCCTGTGGTGTGTCAGCCCATTGTAGACTGATATTTTTACAAAATAAAATAAAGAAACAACTGGGAAAATGAAATAAAAAAGCAAAGGTATACAAATGCAAGGCCAGTATTTTTACTGTTGTATTCACATGGAGTCACCTGGCAGATGGGTATCAATGTCACTGACGTCTGGGTGACCATGTTTGTCCTGCTGTGGGGCAGTGACAATCTAGTCTTTCTAGGAACTGCTTGGTGGCCACCTTCATGTAGCTGTGCTGCCCAGGTGGGTGGGAGAACAAGAAAGGCCAAGTGGGCCAGGTGAGAGGGCCAACCAGGAGTTCGGAGGCAGAGAAGTGGAGGGAGGAGAGGCAGATTACTCAGAGACAGGAAAGTCATGGGATGCTGAAGGGATTATGGGAAAGAGACAGGGTCAGGTGTGAAGCTTCCCCTCTCCCTCAGAGATGTGCCTCCTCCCGCAGTGGGCCCAGTTCACCTAGAAGCTCTGCTGGCACAGGTTCATACCCCTGAGACTCAGTTTCCTCTCATATATAATTGAGGAAGAAGGTACCTGCCTCCACATTGTAGTGATAATGAAATTATGAGGCCATGCTGAGCATTCATGCTGAGCATAGTGCCTGTAGGTTGCAGCACCTGTTTTTACAAATAGGAAAACATCCATGTCTTACTGAATGGCAAAACCCGCTCACCCGTTAGCCACCGGGCAAGGGAAGCCTGGACTTCAGCAGAACCATTGGGGTTTTCTGTGGCTCAGTAGCCCAAGTGGAACCACAAGCCTTCAGTGTCTACATGCTGATTGCAGACTCCTAAGAGCTGGGCCCCACAGTAGCTTCTTATCTTCTACACCAGGCCTGGATGCCTTTCTAATTCAGGGCTTTCCAAGCAGCCCGGGGCTCCTTAAATGGTCAAACGTGGCCTGAATGCACCAGCCTGGTCATCAGCTCTGGGTTCAATCGCCTGCCACATGCCACGGTCCTGCTCCTTCCTCCGCCCCCTTTCCCCAGCCATGGGCAGGTGGTAAGGGTCACTCCCACTCACCTTGGGCAGGCACACGGGCACACGCTCTCCCACACGCCAGTCCAGGAAAAAAGCCATTTCCTCTGAGCAAGTAGAGCTTGGTGGGAGCTGCACTTGGCTCCGGAATACACCCCCATACTAGAAACCCATGTAGCGCCTACCAGCTTCAGCAATTTACCAAGTGAGCTTCCTTTTCCACTTAAAAATCACTTCCACTCTTAAGAAAAGAAGAAAACATTTCTGAAATCAAAGAAGATTCTAATTGGAAGAGGCAGATGATTAATCTCAAGGGCTCCAAACACAGCCTACACAGGTGTTGCCCGTCTGAGGATGCCAGCCCTGAGCACACCCACCTCCCACCCTGTGTGGCAGCCCTGATTGCAGAAGAAGGAAGGGGCTAGATGCCATCACATGGAGCCAGGGCCCCCACTGTGGAAGCTCCATGCTGGCATTCTGACAGTAATTTCAGGGACTTTGTCCCAGTGCTCAGACACTGCCACTCGGGCACCAAGGGTGGATCCAGTTTCCCTCAGTGTGAGGTCTGGGCTACTGTGGGACCTTGACCAGTTCTGTGTGTCCTCTATCCATCAGAAGGGAGCTCTGGGGGCTCCCTGTGGGGCTGCCGTGGGGATTTGGGGTTAATGACTAACTTCTAGCCCCTGTACTTTGAGTGCCAATCAAGGGTCCCTGTGATGGCAACAGCACAATCTTGTCTTTAAAGAAAGCCCCTCATAAACACAGCACACATGGGGGGTGCTTCCAGTGGCCGTGAGGTCTGCAGTCAGCGGGAGCTGCTCCCCTGCCTGTGCCTGGTCTCTGCAGCCTGTTCTCTGTCCCCTTCTATCTCTTTTGTGACCCCCAACTCCCATCCAGGGGTCATTTGCTCCCCTCAACTGATCCCATCTCTACCCCTTCGAGGAGGGGGGGGGAGTGTTAGGTATCTGAACTCATGGACTCCCATAAAGATGGGTTGAGCTGATCCCCCTAGTATATCACTGTGAGCACTGGGGGACTGCTGAGTGGCCCATTGGGGTTCTAAGCCTGTCCACCCATCCATCCATCTGTTCAGAGGGGATCCCTCCAGGCTCCCCCAGCCAGCTCAACCCCTGCCTCCACAGGCTGAAGGTCCCCAAGATCCTTCCTCCTTCTGGTGCCCACCTCGTCCCTTCATGGCCACCTGCCCATGGGTCTGGGCCATGCGTTTGGTGGGTGGGGTTATGCTTTCCTGGCTGCCCTGGGGGGGGGGGGTGCTGTTCTACCCTTTCCAGAATGTCTTGGAAACAAATGCTTGCTAACTCTGGAGTTTCACTCCCCTCCCTAATACCCCCAAGACATCTCCTGCCCCACCCCCTAAGAGGAGGGCGGCGGGTGAACTTCACATAAACTTCGTGAAATGGGGCCTCTTCTCCATCGTTGAGTTTACCCCTAAATTGACTCTTCCCCCACTCCCAGTCAGGGGAACTGCTGGGTCTTAACCATCTTCTTCCTCAAACATCTTCCCTATGGGGAGGAGCCATTGAAGAAGGAAGAGGCCTCAACATCTGCAAGGGTACCATGGGTGGACCTTTGAGAAGACTGATATCTCTATAGGTTAATTTGCTTATTCCACAACTTTCCAGACACGCCAGCAGTGAATGGTTAGGGCTCAAGAACTTCCCCTTTCTTCCAAGTGCTGTGTAAGAGGTGTGGGGTGTCCCTGAAGGACCCAGAACCCCTATGTCCTCCAGAAGCCATCAGCCCAGGAGGGGACATGCCATGGCCTCAGCTCTAACCATATGCACCAAAACTTAGGGAACGCACTGCGGCTGGTTGACCCAGCAGCTCTCTGGACAGGCTGCCCATCCTCCTTGCCTCACCTCCCTGAATCAGAGCTCATATAGGACCCCCATGGTGGCATCTCCTCTTGGGATCCCAGAAGCTGGAAGTGAAAAGAGGGGTTGGCAGAAACCAGAAAGAATGGACAGGACACTATTTTGCCTGCTGCCCATGACACATCTCATTCTCAGGCATGTTCTAAAACAAAGGCACGTGTCCTGGGAGGGTCAGAGACACTTCCCCAGGGCCCTAAACATAAAGCATGCAAAGCAGAACTCAGAACCCTGGCCTCCTCGCTCTTTCAAATACAGACACCCTCTATGCTCTCTGAGTCACCTTCCATCATTGTGGGTCCAGGGAGAACCACCTGGCCCTGGCCCAGCTCACTGTGGGCCTGCATGGGCTGGCCTTCTCTGGGGCAGGATCTGTACCTCTCCTTGCACTCAGGTGGGTAGAACCTGTGCCTTCTCCATCCAGAAGAGCCTCCAACCCCACCCCACCCCCTTCCACATCACTTTCTGTAAGGTGGAGCCATGGAGCCAACTAGGGTAGCCAGTGGTGTTGAGAGTCCCCAGGGTGGGGATGGGTGGCAGTGCACTGTTACCAGGAAGCCAAACAGCTCCATCTAGGAAAGGGGACACAGTCATGGCCTTGGCAAGGGCTGCAGGACCCCCAAAAGCCAGGGGCCTGACTGCCAATTCTCCCTTTGAAGGGCACAGAGGTAGACACAACCACAGGGACAGACCTGAGTGTGGCAGCTCAGCCTAGCACAGCACACAGGCATGAAAGGGTCCCCGTGTTTCCAGCTGTCTGGGTGCCCTGAGAAAGAGAGCCAAACCTGGGGCTCCCTGGAGTTCCGAGCCACAGCAGCTCTGCCACCAGACACGGGTATTAATGGCATTTCCCTGAGGACCCGCTTCTCCACAGGCTCAACATCGGGCAATTTTCCACCAGGGCATCCCAGTTGGAGTTGCAGAGCTCCTGGTAATCACCCCCCAAGCTGTGTCAGCGGCTACCTGGGTGCACAGGAAGCTCCCTGGTCTGACTTTTCTCAGGGGAGCAGGACATGGCCCCGTGCATGTTCCTACCAGGAAGTTAAGAATCCAAATGTGGGGCCCTGGGGCCAGGGTTGTGGGCACTGGAGGGGCTTTCTGATGTGGACAATAAAGGGACCACAAACTAAACCGGACAAGCTCAGGGGAGGCCTGCATAGCAGCCTCAAACGGGGAGACAGAAAGTAGTCACACAGGATGGTCTGAAATGAAAACTTTCTAACTGAGAGTGAGTCACGGCACATAGTCATGTCCTAGGCCGATTTCTTCCTTGACCACGGTCAGTCTTTACCTTACTGAGCCTGTCTACTGTCTTTTTTCATCTGTGATAACATACCTGTGGAATGTCAGGGCACAACTCCCATCAGAGCGGGGATTGGGAACCTTTTTGGCTGAGAGAGCCGTGAATGCCACATATTTTAAAATGTAATTCCGTGAGAGCCATACAATGACCCATGTATGTTACGCATTATCCAATAAAAATTTGGTGTTGTCCCAGAGGACAGCAGTGATTGGCTCCAGCCACCCGCAACCATGAACATGAGCGGTAGGAAATGAATGGATTGTAATACATGACAATGTTTTATATTTTTAATGTTATTATTATTTTTATTAAAGATTTGTCTGCGAGCCAGATGCAGCCATCAAAAGAGCCACATCTGGCTTGCGAGCCATAGGTTCCCCACCCCTGCATCAGAGCATACGACCACAAGCCCCTCATTATCCTGTTGCCCACATCCTATCCCTGTATGTGCTATACATGTTAACTGTCAACCATCCTGTGCCCACCAATGTAAGTGAAGTGTATGTCTCTCCATTTTAGTCGTTATCTGACCCCAGAAGTTTCCCCGCTTTGCCAGGGGGTTTCTTGTATTCCTCCTCACACCTCCTCATTCGATCGTAATGTATAAACTGCAGAACTGCCCATCTCTGGAGCATTTTCTCAATTTGTTAAGATTTTGCTTCCTAGCAATTGTCCATCAGTTTGGTTCAGGTAAACTCAAAAGAATTCTCTATAGGTTTGGACATTTCTCACGTCAACACTGACAAAGGGGATAAGGGTACGCTGCGTGAGGGTCCTGGGGCCTCCTAGCAAAGCACCACAGATGAGAGGCTGAAACAACGTAAGTTATTCTTTCTCGGTCTGGGTGTCAGAAGCTCACTTCTCGGATGGGGACACTGAAGTGCAGACAAGGTTCCTGCTCAGTCACAGGTCACAGGACCAGTTAGTGGCAGAGTGGAAACTGCTCCCTTGCCCCCTCTTGTGACCCTTACGCAATGTTGCCAGGGGCTTCCTCCCTTCCAGCTCCATGGCCCCTCCTCACACCCCGGCACTCTGGACTGACCTTCAAAGTGAAGGTGACTGTTTAAATATGAAGTGGTCCTTGCTTTCATTAAGACCCTGCATCAAAAGAGAAAAAGAAGCACTTTAAAGATCACTTAGGTTCTGAAAGCTGAATTATTGACGCATGTGCCCCTGGGCTGCATCCATGTGGCCACCTCATCTGCCTGGCTGCCTGGTTCCTTTCAGGACAGGAGTGTGTGCAGTGGGGGAGGGGGCACAAACCTGTCTCCTGTCCTTGATGAGCCTGGGGTCCTGATGGCACAGTGATGGGACTAGATAGGGAGACCCCAGAAGCCCCATCACAGCTCTGCCTCCTTGGTCCCCAGGAGCCTGTGTTGTGCAGGGGGCCTGACAGATCCCAGACCAGGACAGTGATCAAGCACCGCCCAGTCCTAATTACAGCAGGAGCAGCCAGAGACCAGCTGTGCGAGCCCCATTGTTACAAGCAATCTCCAGCTGTCCCACCACAGACCTCATGCTTTCTGCACAGAAATAATAACATCTGTTGTGAAGCACAGTTTGCTTAAACATACCCCTCCCCCCCACACGGGATGTTGGAGGGCAGGGTCCTCTGCCCCCATGCTGCCTGGTGCTGTATCAACACCTTCTGTCTCAGGTGCCTCCCTGAGCAGTCACCTGAAGAAGGTCTGAATGACAGCACAAGTCACCCTACAGACACCCACCCAGCGTCCATCTGTGCATGGGGTGTGAGGAGCCACCGGGAGCCATGTCTCTGCCCTTCTCCATGTGTCCTACCACGTTGGAGCCAGGGAGACAGGCAAGAGCACAAGGGCCAGCTTCCATGAATCACCACCCCTCCAGCCTCCTCACCTCCTCTCCTAGACCCCCGCTGCACCTCCCAGAGAATCACCCCTTTCTCAAAACCCTTTCACCCTGGACTCCAGAGACCTACTTCCAAGATGTTTTCTGTTCCCTTTTCTGGGCACAAAACTGTCAATCCCCAGGGCCTCTCAGCCAGCAGGAGGAGGCATCTATATGATGGCCTTGGGTAGACACTGTCCCGGGTGTGCACACAAGGACACTTCACTCAGCCCGACATGCATCTGGGGCTCATCCAGGTCATAGGAACAAGCTCCAGAGCTGTATGCTCTGGAGAAGCTACAGGCCCTGGAGGAGCTGCAGACCCTGGAGAAGCTGCAGGCCCTGGAGAAGCTACAGACCATGGAGAAGCTACAGGCCCTGGAGAAGCTGCAGGCCCTGGAGGAGCTGCAGGCCCTGGAGAAGCTGCAAACCCTAGAGAAGCTGTAGACCCTGGAGAAGCTGCAGACCCTAGAGAAGCTGCAGACCCTGGAGAAGCTGTAGACCCTGGAGAAGCTGCAGACCCTAGAGAAGCTGCAAACCCTAGAGAAGCTGTAGACCCTGGAGAAGCTGCAGACCCTAGAGAAGCTGCAGACCCTGGAGAAGCTGCAGGCCCTGGAGAAGCTACAGACCATGGAGAAGCTACAGGCCCTGGAGAAGCTGCAGACCCTAGAGAAGCTGCAGACCCTGGAGAAACTGTAGACCCTGGAGAAGCTGCAGACCCTAGAGAAGCTGCAAACCCTAGAGAAGCTGCAGGCCCTGGAGAAGCTACAGACCATGGAGAAGCTACAGGCCCTGGAGAAGCTGCAGACCCTAGAGAAGCTGCAGACCCTAGAGAAGCTGCAGACCCTGGAGAAGCTGCAGGCCCTGGAGAAGCTACAGGCCCTGGAGGAGCTGCAGACCCTAGAGAAGCTGCAGGCCCTGGAGAAGCTGCAGGCCCTGGAGAAGCTGCAGACCCTGGAGAAGCTGCAGGCCCTGGAGAAGCTGCAGATCCTGGAGAAGCTGCAGGCCCTGGAGAAGCTACAGACCATGGAGAAGCTACAGGCCCTGGAGAAGCTGCAGACCCTGGAGAAGCTGCAGGCCCTGGAGAAGCTGCAGACCCTGGAGAAGCTGCAGGCCCTGGAGAAGCTGCAGGCCCTGGAGAAGCTGCAGACCCTGGAGGAGCTGCAGGCCCTGGAGGAGCTGCAGACCCTGGAGGAGCTGCAGGCCCTGGAGGAGCTGCAGGCCCTGGAGAAGCTGTAGACCCTGGAGGAGCTGCAGGCTCTAGAGAAGCTGCAGACCCTGGAGGAGCTGCAGGCCCTGGAGGAGCTGCGGGCTCTAGAGAAGCTGTAGGCCCTGGAGAAGCTGCAGATCCTGGAGAAGCTGCAGGCCCTGGAGAAGCTACAGACCATGGAGAAGCTACAGGCCCTGGAGAAGCTGCAGACCCTGGAGAAGCTGCAGGCCCTGGAGAAGCTGCAGACCCTGGAGAAGCTGCAGGCCCTGGAGAAGCTGCAGACCCTGGAGGAGCTGCAGACCCTGGAGGAGCTGCAGGCCCTGGAGGAGCTGCAGGCCCTGGAGAAGCTGTAGACCCTGGAGGAGCTGCAGGCTCTAGAGAAGCTGCAGACCCTGGAGGAGCTGCAGGCCCTGGAGGAGCTGCAGGCTCTAGAGAAGCTGTAGACCCTGGAGAGCTGCAGGCCCTGGAGGAGCTGCAGACCCTGGAGGAGCTGCAGGCCCTGGAGGAGCTGCAGGCTCTAGAGAAGCTGTAGACCCTGGAGGAGCTGCAGACCCTGGAGAAGCTGCAGACCCTGGAGGAGCTGCAGACCCTGGAGGAGCTGCAGGCCCTGGAGGAGCTGCAGGCCCTAGAGAAGCTGCAGGCCCTGGAGGAGCTGCAGACCCTGGAGAAGCTGCAGACCCTGGAGGAGCTGCAGGCCCTGGAGGAGCTGCAGGCCCTGGAGAAGCTGTAGGCTCTAGAGAAGCTGCAGACCCTGGAGGAGCTGCAGGCCCTGGAGGAGCTGCAGGCTCTGGAGAAGCTGTAGACCCTAGAGAAACTGCAGACCCAGGAGCTGCTAGCCCTGGACAAGTTACTGCCTCTCACTCTTTCCTCGTCTATTCTAGAAGGAGACTAAGGCCTCTCTAGCCCGACGTTCCTTAAATCCTGGGGTGAGAATCATTTTATACCATAGCCCCACTGCCTGAATAAAGAAAGGACTGGCTTTTACAAATTCAAGTACAAGCAAGAGAAGGGAAGCAACGCTGGGGCCTGGGCAGTGCTGCCTCCTGCCTGTTCCAGAATTTGATAGTCATTTACAAAGAGCCAGGCCAGCTTCATGTGTGTGATTCCAGCTCTGTAACATTCTGGAAAAGGCACAATGGCAGAGACAGTAACCAGCAAACAGCTCAGAGATTGCCGAGCAGGGAGAAGGGAGGAATTTGTGGAGCACAGGGGGTTTTTAGGGCAGCAAAAGTGTTCTGTATGATTATTAATGGGGCATACGTGTCATTTACGTGTTTGTCAAACACCAGAGAATGTAACACCCCAAAAAGTGAATCCAAATATAAACTGTGGACTTTAGTTAATAACAATGCAATATTGGCTCATCAACTGCAGCAAGTATAGCACACCATAAATATAGAAGACACTGCAAGACAGGAGAAACTGAGGAGGGGCAGGGAGGGGGAATGCAGAAATCTGTATTTTCCCATCAAATTCTCTGTAAAGGCTCTAAAACAATTGTATATATTGATTTAAAAAGGACGAGGAGAGTCAGGCAGTGGCATGGCCATTCTGAACAAATCCAACCTTCTCACCAAGTGCCCCTGTCCCCTGCACACAGGGCCCCATATCTGGCCGCCCTGGGCTCTGCACCACGGAGAGGCTGGCCTGTGGACAGCCCGAAGCCTGACAGGCTGCCTGGCCTCTGTCCATACAGGCAGGCGTCCCGGGGACTCCGGGTTGAGCCTGGGCAGAGTGCCAGGCCGGGCCCTGTTCACTCGCGTTTGCTTTGACAAATCACCACTTAGCTTCGTGGTGCCAGTATCATGATTTACGGGAGCATGGATGACGAAAGCTGCCTGGAGCAGGCCCTCTTTAAGGCAGTGTTTGGGGCGCTCATGGTGAACCTCACTCCAGGTTGTCTGTTGCCAATAGGATCATATGTGCCAAGGTGAAGGCCTGTGTCCCCCTGGTCTAACTGCTGGAGCTTTGTGCCTGTGATGACTTTGAGGCCAGGGCAGTACCCTGATGACTGTGCCCACCCTACACCCAGCAATCCCCCCATCCACTGCAGCCCTCAGTGCCTCAGTCAAATGAGGTCATGCTGAAACGCCCCCCTTAATAATGGTGTCTGAGTAGGAAACTGCTTCCTGTTTCTTGTGTAAGGCCACGTTTCTGAGTAAATTCATTTTTCTAAGCACACAGCCTCACATTCCTAAATCTGCTATCCCCTCACAGTTTTTAGCCAACTACAGTGTGTCCGTAAAGTCATGGTGAACTTTTGACCGGTCACAGGAAAGCAATAAAAGACGATAGAAATGTGAAATCTGCACCAAATAAAAGGAAAACTCTTCCAGTTTCATATCTATTCAGTGCAGTTCGATGTGGGCCACATCACATGTCAGTTAAATAATAAAACTGGACCGGTACTGGTTAGCGGACTGGGGGTTGGGGACCACTGCTCTAGAGCTCCCCACTGAAGTATTTCCTGATGAGATGAGGTCCAAGGATTGCACTGAAAGAACTCAGAGAGAGGAAAGGGGGAAGGGGAGGATTGGGGGGGAGGGGAAGGGGGGGGAGGAGGGGATTACAGATCAAATAAGATTGACCCTGATACTCTTCCCTCTAATGTTGATGTTTTGGGGGGAAAATCACAATAAATTGTTTAAAATATATGACAAATAATTAACAGCAAAAAGCAAGCCCATCCTTATTGTGAGACTGAACTCTCTAGGGCCCCCAAACCCTAGATCAGAGTCAATAACAAAGTGATCCGCCCAGACCCCAGGATGCAAGAGGAGTAAAACATGAACACTTCCATTGCATTTATTTTGCATCCCGGCTTTTTAAAGTTTATAAGATGCTCACATTTTATAATACACAATATTTCAGTATGCCAGTCCATGGGACATGCAAACATAAATACATATTCATATATTGGCAGTGTGTACTCTAATACTTTTAATTGTTAAAGAATGGGATATCACTGTCCCAATTAGTTCTGGCTGCTATAACAAAAATACCACCAACTGGGCAGCTGAAACAGTGGACATTTATTTCTCATAGTTCGGGAGGCTGGAAGTCCAGGATCAAGGGACTGGCAGATCCGGTGTCCTGGAAGGGCCTCTCTTCCTGGCTTGTAGACAGCTGTCTTCTCCCTGTGCCCACACATGGCAGAGAGAGAAGCAAGTTCTCTGTCATGTCTCTTCTTATAAGGGCACTGATCCCATTCATATTGGACCACCCTCATTATCTACTCATCTTCCAAAGGCTCCCCTTCAAATACCATTACATTGGGATTGGGGTTCTCACATAAGAGTCTGGGAGGACACAATATTCATCTCATAACAATCACAAAGGCTGGAGACCACTCTTCTGGAGAACTCTCATGGCAGAACAGTGCCCATGGTCTGACCCTCACTGGCCCAAGGCCATCCTGTCCTGACACAGCCATTGTGTTCCAAGACTGCTAGAAACCTTGTCACAACAGGTGGCTGCTGTGAGCCCAGGACATACCCTTTGTCCCCAGCCAGCTCTGACCCTCAGCCCACCACTGTCACCCTGTATTCTTCCACAAGTCACAGTCCTCCTGGGGGTTGCTGGTATGGCACTAGGCCTGGGGGCTGCGTGACAACAAGACAAAAATACCAGGGCTGCATTCACAGTTACTTCTTTTAGAAATTACCTGCCAACAGAGTTGGGGACTAAAGCACTCTGACACTTCATCCAAACAAACAGCCAAGGGAAACCACAGGGGTGATGGATTGTCACCATAGGGCGCCCCAAAGCACCCTCTTCTGTCCTGGGTTCTCTGCTGATTCCTCACTTGGACGTGCATGAAACTTCCACAGAGGTCATTCTCACAGCTTCAGGGACCTGGAGGGAGGAGCCTGGCAGTCACTTTCCAGAACTCAATACTCAAAGTTAGGAATGCCAGGAATCACAAATTTCACCCAAAGGGCACACTTTTCAGATGTCATTTCAGATCACAAAGCTCAAAGTCCATGCACACACCCGTTGTTCTTTGGAAACATCCAAACACTCAAAGAATGCTGACTGGTGGGTTTAACTGAGTGTGACCTCACAGTTCATAAATCACTCAGTCCCTTGGCGCTCTCGGCACACATCTCTGGACGCAGCCCAGCTGAGGCGAAGCGTAAGCAGGGGTTCCATTCCAGTATTGAGTCTCCATCAGGTTCCTAGGCTGGGATTTTGGTTGAACTGAATCCACCCCAGGCAAGAACCCAAGAAAGGACACGGGTTAAAGATCCCAGAGAATTGGCTCCTGGCCCTGCCAGAGGCCACAGCACATGCTCTGGCCCTCCCCCCACCCCCACCTCATTCCACAAACACCTCCAGCACCCTGAGCCTGCGAGCTCAGAGGGCGGCACACACCCCTGTGGTTTCAACCCCTTGCAAAGTTCTTTAAATCAGCCACTCCAGCTCCTTGCCTTAGGCAAAAACCAAAAGCCCTCTGCTGACGCTGACGCAGCAGGGTCCAGAACATTCCAGAGCCTTGGTCTGATTGCTCAGGGCCAGAAACACATGCTGACTATACCCTGACCTCAGGATGGCCCCTTAAAATACCAGCATTTTTTTTTAGGTAAATCCTTTGCATTAAAAAAATTTTTTGAGAATTCCAGTGCCCTCCCTCTAAATTCTCAAAACACTAATTCAGGGCCAAACTCTAGCCTGCCAGCCCTTGGGAAATCCCCTTTGCCTGAACTTGGCACTGGGATCAGCAGAGCAGGTAGGCTAATCTCTGTGCCTCCATCAAGAGTGGAGAGAGGAACTGGACTCCAGGGATTTTTTCTGGGTCTGCTGTAACTGCTCCCCCAAACTGTTCCTCTGCACCTCCTGCCGTGTGGGGGAACTTCTCTGCACTACTCTCCTCGCTGGGATGTGGGTGCTGGTTTTCCTCTTGGTTCCTCACTGCCACACCAGGCCACTGTCCTTCCATCCTTCTTAAAACCCTCACACTGAAGCATATCCTTGAAGACTGAACCCCTTCCCTATGATGTCCCCCACAGGCCCTGGCATTGCTCCTGTCTTTCCACTTGGGTTCCTGGAGAAGCCAGTGTTCACCTGGACGACTCTCCCCTCCATGCTTACTCGGCCCTCTGACCTCACCCTGCTGTCCTCCTGCCACACTCTGAGCCCCAACCTGGTCATCACCAGAACTGCCCCTCTTTGTAGCCTTCTGCTCCAGTATTTCTGGCTCTCTTCTTCTAGAGCCTGGGCCCACATTCCATTGGTCCAACATCTTTCACTATTCCTCCCTCCTGCATGTCCTCACCTCCCTCCTTTCCCAACAATGACATGTTGTAAGAAGAAAGTGGGAAGATCCAGAAAGGCACAGAGGAGGTGGCACGAGAAAGGGCAGGACTGTGTATGTGTATACATGTGCGCCTGTGGTGTGTGTGTGCAGCATGTGTATACATTTGGTGCGTGTGTGTGCACGTGTGTGTGCTGTGGTACAGGTGTGCATGTGTATGCATCATACATGCACACAGTGTCTGTGTAGTGCATGTATATGTGTGTGCACATACATGTGTGATGTGTACAGTGTCTGCGTAGTGCATGTATATTTGTGTGCACATACATGTGTGGTGTGTACGTGCGTGGTGCATAGGCGTGAGTGGTATGCATACATGAGTATGTGCAGTATGTTTGTGCGCCCCTGACATCTGTGGGGAACTGGGGCATGGGGAAATGGGAGAGGAGTGAGTGCCCCAGGTGGTGGGTACTGGGGTCAGTCTCTCCTCTGTCATTGGACTCAGCCTGGCTGGCTGGTTTTGCTCAACAACAGCTATCCAAGGAGAATGAGAACTGGAACACTGACCATTCATGAGTTGAAATTGTTAAGCAATTAAAAATGACAGAACACGAATGATGCTGGGTCCCCCCCTCCAAAAAACATCTGTTGTCAGGGACTGTCAGCCAAATGAGGCAAGGCTGCCCCATCAGGTGCAGGGACCACTCCCCAGGGCACAACAGCCAGCCCCTTGGGCCCCACATTCCCCACAGCGTGGGCCTAGCTCAGCAGCCCTGAGGGGTGCAGGGATGAGCAGACAGGAAGGAGCCTACAACCTCTCAGGGTCTAGGCCTGGCAGGGAGTGTGGTTGAGGACCCACCAGGGCTTCTGCTTGTCTGACAAGCTGGGTAACAGTCCTCTGAAGTCACATTATCAGTGTTTCCATGACTCTAGGCACAAGCTGCTGAGCAGTAGCTCAACCAACCCTGCTTGTCCCTGGGGTAGGCTGGCCTTGGACCTGGGGGAGAGGTCCAGCAGGAGAGCAGCGCTCAGGACAATGTCCGGGGCCAGTCAGGCTTGGCATTTGGAGAGCAACAAAACTGCAAGCCCCACTTCCCCTTGCTGCCCGGGGAGGTGGGAGGCCAGAATTCTAAGGCACTACACAAAGAGGAGCCCCGGAGTGCCTGGTGGTTCTCGAACATGTCAGGGCCAGTTCACCCAGGGCCCTCAAAGAGTCAGAGGAAGCTGTTTGGGGATCTGCACCCACCAAGCTCGCTGGGACCTTGCTGAGTGACCAGGCCCATCTGTAAGTGGACATTATTTGGAAGCAACTGGACTGCAAGGGAGAGGGCAATGAGGGAGCCACTGTGCTTTGAGAACACTTGGCTCACAGCAGCACTAACCCTGTGGTGCCTACATCCAAGCTGGTGGGCAGCGCACCCACCAAGACCTGACCACCTGGTAGCTGTTCTCATTAAGGACCACATGGCCGTATTTCAGCTCAGAGTGAGCAAAGTTGGCAGTCCGTGACTATAGCTCATCATTCAAACAGAGCAGTGGAGACATCTGGACGAGGTGTGAAGAGTCAGCGGCTGCAGGGCCCTGGCGGGAACCTACACAATAAGGAGTGCACAGGGGCGGGGACATCAGTGACCAGGAGGACAGATGCACCATATAAACTGGAGCCACATGGGAAGGTGGGCCCAGTGCAGACTGGCTTTCAGGAAAGCTGGATTTTTAGGTGACAGTTCCTCCTTTTAAATGTAAACAATTCATTTCTAAATGTGTATAAGCACTGCAGGCTAGCAACATCCGAGGTGAAGTGGCACCAGTCACGTCAGGTCCCTGCATTCTGGTCTCATTTAATTCCTTGGACTTATGGATGAGGAAACTGGGGCTGGGTAGGCGGGGCAGCATGCTCACAATCACGTGGCTGCTCCCTGGCAAAGCCAGGCCTGAGACCCAGGTTGTGCATGTCCAATCCCATGTCCTCCCGATGACACTGGTCACCTGTGGATTTTAGAAGACAAAATTGAGGGCTCTCTTGCCATGCATTTGTTCAGAACTTTAATTATTTTTCTCCTAAGAGAGTTAAGGAAACAGGTTTTCCTCCCATTGTGCTGGCAGAGGGCTGCTCTGTCAAGAGGAAAGCGTGAACCTGTGCCCCAGACCAAGGTCCCCAGACTCAGGAGTTTCCCATAGATGCCACACTCTTGCCACCCATCTCTAGTGCATGCCCGCTGGTCAGGGAAGGACCCAGACTCAGCCAGACCTGCATATACCACCCTTCTTGGGCAACAGAACAATCCTCTGGTGACATCCCACTGGGCACATTGCCCCCGAACACCCCTCCTCCCCGGCTCACTGCAAACGCGTGTCCTATCTGCTGCCCAGTCCTCCCTGTTGCCCTCTCAGCCTTTTGCTGTCTATCTCCTCCTCCCATTGAAGAATGATAGTGACACAGTGCACAGGTTTATATGTTTTTGAATTATATACAAAATTCACATCTTACCACTGTCTAGAGCTCAGCTTCTGAATTCCCAGCAATACCTGCAACATCTGATTGGTGTCCACAATGACAAATACATCACTGGCACTTCCAGTAGACCAGCTGGCTGGAGCATGGCACTCGTGGGCCCAATACCACTTGAATCTCCATGTGATAGGCGGTGCATGAAGCCATGTAGATGTGACCCATCTTCCTGCAACCCCCATTGTGTGAAAAGACTTGGGCAGGAACAGAGGGTGGCTACTTAACCTCTAAGTGATTTATATTAAAACACACAAACCTAGGACAGCCAAAGCAGACAGATCACAGGGACGGCCTTCAGTTCCTGCCATGACACTGCCTCCCAGATTCAGGGCAAAGGCTGGGCTTGCCCAAACCCTACCACCATCCCACAATGTAGGGTAAACCTACAGGGAGGAGTTGACAATGGGATGCCTGCAGGGCCTGAGCTTCCAGCCCATGGGGGGTGGGGGGAGGTGGGCAGGGCCAGAGCACAGATAGGCACATGTTGTTATCCTCCAAGAGTAGTACCTGACCACTCTTTTGGGAGGGTAATAGAGACCCCACAGAGGGTATAATGATGGCTTCTGTGGTCACCAAGGCAGCTTTACAACTGAAGTCAAACCTCTTACTGCTCACAGAGCTGCCTCCAGAGCTGGTTGTTGGGAGGTTGAACCAGGGCACTTTCCCACAGCAATTTTCAGGCAGCCCAGAAACCCACCAGAGTCACCCACTGACCATCCAGTGAGTCACTCTCCCTGCCAGTGAGCTGGGGAAGAGAAGATCCTCAATGCAATAATTCACAATACAATTTTTGGAGTTTCAAATATAGGTTGAACTGATTTTCTAAAGAATACAATTACAATTTTTATGCAACTAAATTTAGTGGCCTGAAAATATTGTACTCACTACATTAGTTAAAATGACTTTGTGCATTCAAGCATGGGTGTCTGGTCCTGGTGAAGAGGGTCTCGGCTCACATCTCTGGGCCCACTGCCAAGGAGGCGCAGGCAGCCATGGCTCGGAAAGGAACGCCATTGTTCCAGACGGAGCAAGAGAGGGGAAAGGGGCCCCTGCAGGTTGAAGGCTGTGGGAGGAAGCTCGGAGGAACAGAGCTGGAGGGTTCCTGGTTCTGTGCATGAACCAGAGCCTAAAGAGCAGAGCTGAGGGGAGAGCACAGCCCTCAGAAGCAGGGACAGACCGTGGTCTGACCTAACTGGACGGATTGCTTCAAACAACAACAATGTTTTCTCAGAGGATTTGAACAAGACCTAGAATTACACAAGCTGAAGGGAAGGGGGGAGGGCGCTGTAGGGAGGGGGGTAAGGGAGTTGTTGAGGGGAATACGGAGGAGGGGGGATGCATTCGGAGCAACACTAGAATCTATGTAAACACAATAGGAGAGGATGTGGAGAAAAGGGGACCCTCCTGCACTGCTGGTGGGAATAATTTTGAAACATTCAGGGTACCATCCAAAATTACTTGACATATGAAGAACCACAAAAATTCTCACGAGAAAGACAATTAGTGAAGCCCTGAGGTGACCCAGGTGCTCGGATCATCTGGTAAAGACTTCTAAGCATTGGTGAGAACCGTGTTCCATGTGGAAGACATACTGGAAATGCATAGGAAAGTAAAAATTACCAGTAGAGAAATATAAATGACAGAAAAGAACTAAATAGATTATAGAACTGAAAAACATAATATCTGAAATTAAAAACAAACAAAATCACTGGATGGGCTTCACAGCCAAATGGCAATGACAGAAAAAAGAATCAATGAACTTATGGATAAATCAGCAGAAAAATATTGGAAGAAATAATAGCAGAAAAGCCCCCAGTTTGGGGAAAAATGTCAATAAATAGTTTCAGCAAGCTCAGCAGATTCCCAAACAGGCTGTAATCAAAGGAAGCCACATCCAGACACATCACAAGCAATCTGCTATTTAAAAAAAACAACAACAAGGATAATGAAACAATCTTGAAGGCATCTAGGGAAAAATGATGCAGGACATATGGGGGAGTAGCAATTCAAATAACTATTGATTTGTCATCAAAAACCATGGTGGCCACATGAAGCCGTGGAGGAACCTTGAATGCACGCATGTTGCTCAGTCAGAGAAGTCAGTCTGAAAGGCTGCACTCTGTCTGATTCCAAATCTGTGACATTCTGGAAAAGGCAGAACTATAGAGACAACAACAACAAAAAGGTTTCTAGGGGTTGGGGGGGATGGATAGGTGGAGCACAGAGATTTTTAGAGCAGTGAAACTACTCTTTGTGACTGTATGGTACTAATAATGGTGGCTACATGTCATTATGTATCTATCAAAGCCCACAGATGCATAACATAAAAGTGATCCTAATGTAAACTGGACTTTAGTTAATAACAATGTAGAATATTGGTCATCAGTTGTTAGGAGTGTGTCTCCCTAATGCAAGATGTTACTAATGGGAAAATGAGCAGGAGAGAGGTAGGGAGAGAGATAGCGTATGAGACCTCTGTACTTTTAGCTCAATTTTTTTATTAGTTTAAATCTACTCTTAAAAAAAGTCTATGAATTGAAATCAGGTACAAAATTTAACAAGTGCAAGAACTGTTAAAGCAACACAAATCTGAAAAATTAACATTGTGGCCTAAAGACAGTGGGAGAGTATCTTTTTAAAATGAAGGAGGGGGCCTGACCAGGCAGTGGCACAGTGGATAGAGCATTGGACTGGGATGTGGAGGACCCAGGTTCGAGACCCCGAGGTCACCAGCTTGAGTGCAGGCTCATCTGGTTTGAGCAAGGCTCACCAGCTTGAGTCCAAGGTCGCTGGCTCTAGCAAGGGGTCACTCGGTCTGCTGTAGACCCCAGTCAAGGCACATATGAGAAATCAATCAATGAACAACTAAGGAGCCACAACGAAGAATTGATATTTCTCATCTCTCTCCCTTCCTGTCTGTCTGTCCCTATCTGTCCCTCTCTCTCTGACTCTGATTTATCTCCACAGGCAAGGGAAATAAAAGACAGGATAAACAAATGGGACTATATCAAACTAAAAAGCTTTTGCATAGCTAAAGACAATAAGAACAGAATAAAAAGACAAACTACACAATGGGAGAACATATTCGACAATACATCTGATAAGGGGTTAATCACCAAAATTTATAAAGAACTTATAAAACTCAACACCAGGAAGATAAACAATCCAATCAAAAAATGGGCAAAAGAAATTAATAGACACTTCTCCAAAGAGGACATATAGATGGCCAATAGGTATATGAAAAAATGCTAAACATCACTAATCATTAGAGAAATGCAAATTAAAACCACAATGAGATATCACCTCACACCAGTCAGAATGGCGCTCATCAACAAAACAACACAGAGTATGTGCTGGAGAGGATGTGGAGAAAAGGGGACCCTCCTGCACTGCTGGTGGGAATGCAGACTGGTGCAGCCACTGTGGAAAACAGTATGGAGATTCCTCAAAAAATTGAAAATTGAATTGCCTTTTTACCCAGATATCCCACTTTTAGGAATACCTCAAGAACACCATAGCACTGTTTCAAAAGGAGAAATGTACCCCCATGTTTATGGCAGCATTGTTAACAATAGCAAAGATCTGGAAACAGCCCAAGTGTCCGTCAGTTGACAAGTGGATTAAACAGCAGTGGTAAATACATGCAATGGAATACTATAGAGCCGTGAAAAAGAAGGAAATCTTACCTTTTGCTACAACATAGATGGACTTGGAAACTATTATGTTAAGTGAAATAAGCCAGGCAGGAAAAGAAAAATATCATATGACCTCACTCATTTGAGGAATCTAATGAACAATGTGAACTGAAGAACAAAATTGAGACAGAGGAGAGAGCAAACGGACCAGAGGAAAAGAGGATAGAGGGAAAGGGGATGATAGGATGGAATAAAGCTGAAGGGAAGGGGGGAGGGCGCTGTAGGGAGGGGGGCAAGGGAGTTATTGAGGGGAATACAGGGGAGGGGGGATGCATTCGGGGCAACACTAGAATCTATGTAAACACAATAAATTAAAATCAATTAAAAATAAATAAATAAATAAAATAAAAATAATAAAATGAAGGAGGAGGAGGAATCTCTGTGGTTCTATGGCTTCACTGTTTGACTTGACATGCAAACATGACCTCTGAGGAGACTGTGAAAGGTTAGGGTTAATTGATTATCATTGCAAAGCAACCACTAAAAAAAAATAAATCCAGAGATACAGCCAAAAACCCAATAAATAACTTAAAATGAAATATGACAAAATATTGAAATAAGAAAGCAGGAAAAGGGAATAGAGGGACAAAAACCAGAGGAGACAAAGGGAATAGTAAAATGACAGGCTAACCCCAGTTGCATCAATGACACATTAGAGATAAATGTCATAAACACACCATTACAAGTTCAAAGTAATAATAGCATGTGTTTATTAGAAAAACCAATCTATGGTCCACCATCACATTATCAGAAAGGGCATGAGGTAGGGACAAAAGGAACAGGTTGACAGTAGAAACAAGAACTAGAATGCCAGGAGGTGAATGGTGAGCAGTTTCAACTCTAATCATCAAATAAGCTGACCATGCATGACATCAGATCCTCCATCCTGGGACTACAATCACAGTTAGTTGGCTTTCAAGATCCCAAGAAGACTGGTGGGAGGTGCCATTCAAGCACCAGTGAGTATGCTGACCACACTGCCCTGGGATGCCCCAGCACTTCAGGAGGGTTCCTTCTCATTCTCCGGATGGGGGAGCAGCATCCTGGGGTCCCACATCCTTCCACTATGGAAGGACCCTTAGAGTTGGGTGTCCAGGCTGCTCAGCTGGCCCCCAGGGCTCTTTGAGTGCCCCGATTTACCATTCTGAGTCATTTTTTGGGTCCCCAGAGAAGATTCATTCTTTGGCCAGTCACTGGGGTTAAAAATATCCAGACTCCTTCCCAGCCATAGAAAGAAGACAGGGTTGAGACTGCCCCAGGCTGCTCTTGCAGGGCCTCTTGGTGAGCACGGCTGGATGACCCTTGGCACCACCCTGGGTAAAAATACTGCTCTAAAAAAGGGATGACCTGAGGCCAGTGGAGCACATGCTCCACACCCCACCAGGTCCCCAGAGAGGTGGCAGGAGGGCTTCGGCCTCACAGGGACACGCACAGCTGAAGGTGGGGCGTGGCCAGCTCAGACAACCGCTGATCTCTGTGGGTCTGGGGGCTGTGTCCCAGGAAGCCAGAAGGGAGGGGGGCTGCTTCCCAGAAAAGAGGCCTGTGGCTTAGCAAGATAGAGCTATTTTTATGCATCTGCCTTCCCTGGACAGCCACAGAGTTGGGGTGGGGGAGGAGAAAGGGACACCCAGCTTCCCCCCAGGGAGCACCATTCAGGTGAAGGCAGGGAGAACAATGCCAGGGCAGCCTCCTTCAGAGGAACAGAGAACAAAACAAAACAACCTCCTCCAGCCCAGTTTCCCCAACAAATGTGGGGCTGGGCTGGTGTTCTCTGGGGTTGCTATGGTAAGAGGGAGAGATGGGCCCACAGGCTCTACTGTCGGGGCCCTGTGTGGGAGTGGGTGGTTGGCTGCGTAAAGGGGTCCAGGATGTTGAAGCTGGGAGGGTGGGGGCAGGTACTGCCTGCTTTGAACCGTGGGGTTTCTGGGGGCATCCTGGGTCCCTCCTCCCTCTTCCCTTCCCCCTTTTCTGTCTCCTCCAACCCACTGTCACTGCCTCTGAGATTCACAGCTAGCCTAGGGACTCCCTGCTCTCCCGCCACCGTGAGAACCAGGCTGGGGGAGGTGGGCTCAGTTGCTGTCCAGAGAAGCTGGGGGATGAGACGGGCGTTGGCCCGAACCTCTGCTATGGGATATGCTATGGAGACTCTACTGAGATAAGCAGCAAAGGTGGCCGGCGGGGGTGAGGGGACAGGGAAGGGAGACAGCTGGGGAGGAGATGACCTAACTTGGGAAGAAGCTCAAAGCGTGGCATGGCTGTGTGTGGGGGACGGGGTTCTGAGGACTGCTGCTGTGCTGGGAAGCCGCACCCCAGGCCTCCAGCTCTGGCCTGAACCAGGCTCGCTTCAACAAGCCTGGACATGTCCAGGAGCCTCCCTGTGCTCACAGTAGAGTGGGATGATGAGGGGACTTTCCCACGGCCATTAGAGTGGGTTGGATGATAGTTTCCAAAATATGTCCACGTCTTGATCCCCAGAACCTTATTTGGAAGAAGGGTCCTTGCAGATGTGATGGAATTAGGATCTTGTTGAGATCATCCTGGATTACCAACAGGTTCCCTAAATCCAGGGGTGAAGTGAGGGACCAGCACAGATGAGGTGCAGGTAACAGGCCTGCAGCAAGACACCCCGGGTGTGAATGAAAATAATAATAACACCGGTTGGCTCAGCGGTAAAGCATCGGTCCAGCATGTGGAAGTCCCGGGTTCGATCCTGGTCAGGGCACACAGGAGAAGCACCCATCTGCTTCTCCACCCCTCCCCCTCTCCTTCCTCTCTGTCTCTCTCTTCCCCTCCCGCAGCCAAGGTCTTATTGGAGCAAAGTTGGCCCGGGCACTGAGGATGGCTCCATGGCCTCCACGTCAGGCGCTAGAATGGCTCCGATTGCAGTGGAGCAAGCAACGTCCCAGAGAGGCCGAGCATCGCCCCCTAGTGAGCATGCCGGGTGGATCCCAGTCAGGCGCATTCAGGAGTCTGTCTGTCTGCCTCCCTGCTTCTAACTTCAGAAAAATACAAAAATAAATAAATAAATAAAATAACACCTGTCATCCATCAAGTGGCCACTATATATACTAGTCACGCTACATATATTACTTTTACTCTGTAGAAGAATCCTAAAAAATAGATTTAATTTTTAAAATTTCACAGATAAGAAAAGTCATGCATAGAGAATTAATTGCCAGATCTAGAATTCAAGTCAAAATCTATGCATATTCCTTTCTGCACAGCCTTTGCAACAGTGTTTACAGGATGATGATTTACTTATGGAACAGACGAGGCTGTTGCTGGGGTCTCAGGATGACAATATGCCAATCCTGTCACTGAACACAATGTGTATCTAGAATGTTGGGCATCCCCCTGCTGTCTAGATCTATTTGGTTCCTGGGCCCAGGCAGAGAAAGTTCTGATAGCAAACTCTGATAGCAAGGAATCCCACATCTACCCAGCCCTCAAGTTTGGGACGGCAAATAGCAACAGAGTGACTTCTGAAAGATTCACTCAAAAATTATCGAAATGTTTCCAGTTCCTGAGTTCAGATAGACAGAGGCCAGTGGATAAGAGATAGATAGCATCTGAATGGTTTTCTGGTATGCTTGCTGTGGGCTCTGTGGTGAGTTCAGTTCTGGATGCCGAGGAGGTTAAATGTGAATTTTGAACACCAAGCATTACAATCTACTGGGAGAAACAGCCAGTCACTTGTATGTCTGTAAATACATATATTAAGTCTAGAAGTACAAGCTAATTCAAAGGGTATAAAGAGCAGCAAGTTTTCACAGCAAAGATTGATAAAGACAAGAATGATCACAAAAGTACAAGTCAGAGGGTAAGATACAAGAGTTCCCATTGGAGAAAAGGGAGGACTGGCAGGGCCTGGTCCAATCCTTTTTTAAAAAGGATATTCCCAGCCAATGTGGGGGGGAAAGACACCCCGAGAGCACATGGTGAGTGCACAGTGTGAGGAAGGACAGCAGTAGGGCCAGTCCGGGGGCTGCTGGGCAGAGGAGGCAGGGCTAGGGGGTCCGGTGGGGGGGGGGGGGCCTGGAACCTGGAGGCTCAGAACCCAAAGCCAGCTGCGCTGCATGGCTGTGCCCAGCCCAGCCTGGGAGCTGTTGGTGGCCTCTGCGTGGCTGTCCAACCACTTTCTCTTCCAAGGCTGCCCCACCCTGAGTCCCTTTCCTGCCTGAGGCCGGGGCTTTCCGACCAGTTACTCACCACTCTCCCGGTGTTTGTCCATGTGGCCTTCCCCACCCGTCCACAGTTGTTTTGACTTGTCCGGCTTTTCACATATCTTCATGCTGGTTATGTAAGGAGCGCTTTATGTAACCAGCAAGCTCCATTGTCCCAGGCCTGGGGGTTCGCACCAGCAATCTAGAGCACTGGCCAATGTCCCCAGCACTCACACAGGTCAATACAGTGAGCAGCCAGCCTGCTCACGCCTCCTGATACAGCCCCTTTCCAGCTCTGCCCCCTGTCCCCTGTCCTCTGCCTGCAACCCCATAGTCAGAGAGCGACCAGAGGCTTGGTCAAAATGCAGGCCCACCCTTTGCCCTGGACAATGATGCTGCAGGGACCCAGAGGGAAAGACCAGGCAAGGGGACCCCTGGGAGGCCAACCACGGGACAGTGAGGCAAGAGCAGGAGGCTTACTTGGATGGGTCCCCAGAAGCAGATGCTGAGACAGGATGCCAAGGCAGTGTGCATGGGAGGTGACCCCAACACGCTAGAAGTGGTCTGGGGGAGGGCAGCAGCCAACACAGTACTAGATATCTTGGGGAGACTGGTGAAACCCACCTCAGGGCTGCGCACCTCCTTCCCAGAAGGAGGGGAATCTGGCTACTTATCCTCCAACTGTGTCCTCATTATCAAGGTGCTTCTGAGTCATCAACCTCCAGACATACCTGGCTCCTGCGGCCAGAGGGAGCCTTCAGGCAGTGTCAGGGGCTTGCCGTACAAGCCATCAGCCTGTATAGGACACTGGGTGCATGAGACCCTGTTGCAGTGCTGGCAACAGGAGGCTTCTGCCCCAAGCTGGAGGGTCTAAAGCAGGGGTCTCAAACTCGCGGCCCGCGGGCCGCATGCGGCCCGCCGAACAATTTTGTGCGGCCCGCAGACTAACCAACAAAGTTCAAAATATTTTGGATAAAATTAAGTAAGCCTAGGGGCCTACTTGTATTTTTCATTTCTCTAGCATCCTAGCTAGATATTAGCTTAGTTAACAGCAGTTGTGATGCGAACTACAGTTTCTGGTCGTTTTGTGACACTGAGTAAACTGCATGTACGATTGTGCTTGTTGTACTGATTTTTTTTTGTTTACAACTGCAGTGAGAAAAGTGTTGCGTAACAGTTGCCTTTTGTAGACCTAGTGCGGCCCGCCGAACGGCTGTGATCTTGCTCTGCGGCCCACATGCTGAGTTGAGTTTGAGACCCCTGGTCTAAAGGAAGAGAGGGTGTTACCAGCAGTCAAGGCCCAGGGTCCTGCTGCAGCAGCTCCAGCCACAGAGAGGCAACAGCGACTGGAGGGGTAGTTGGTGACAGCGGGAGGGGGGACTCTCCCAGCCTCTGCCCTTAGGCTCCCACCAGAGCATGACATTGGCCAAACACTGAACATGACATTAGCAAGGCAAGGGAGTGCCTGGGACCCACAGTCTCCAAGGTCAGGCCTGCCCCAAGGGCTGAGCTCAGCAAAGGAGTCTAAGGGTTTACAGGCCCAGTACCTCGTGTGCCTCTGAGAGGCAGAGAAGTGTCAGACTGGAGGCCATGGCCAAGGCCACAGCAGGAATTGTCCACCAGACTTGCAGAACTGAGAGCATCTGGACACGGCTGGGTGGGTGGGGGACCCTTTGTCAGGGACAGGCTTCTCAAGTTGCCCTGTGAGAAAGCATTGGACCAACATCTAGCATGTTCTTCGGGGTCAAAACATCAGCATTGAAAGTGGGAGACCTTGGTCACTGCCTGGGATCAGCCATTGATGACTTGCTCTTGCCTGGGGGCTGGGGGTGGCAAGGGGGGGTGTCTTACATGTGCGCGCAGATGCATTCAGGATCTATGTTTGTTCTCTCCTTGGCTACACCAGAAGCCAGGGCTTTCTACTTCCTGACCACTGAAGAGGCCATGTTCTTTTTTATTCCCCAAATAGGAAGTCTTCTGCAACCTTCTGGCCAAATAAGTGGGGAGCTGACTTCATTTTGGCTGAGATTAACTGGCAGGAAGTATCATTATCTAAATGGACCAATGAGCCCAAGGAGAAGGCCATCCACAGAACTCATCCCAGAGAACCAGAAGGGAAACAGAGTGTGATGTGGCCAATAGAAGCAGCAGAGATTTACTTTTCGGCTCCCAAGATCTTCATGGAGGAGGAGCACCAGTTGTTCCCGATGCCCCTTGAGACCTCCAGGCATACCTTGCTCCGTCTGCCCACAACAGCCCTGCGAGGCAGGCAGGAGACTGGATCAGAGGTACAGGTGCTTGCCCCAACCCTGGCAACAGAATGGGTAAAACCAGGACCTTCCCATGCCAGGCTCCAAAGCTCTCCCTGCCCTAGCCACCCATGTCTCCTGAGGAAGCAGCAGGAAAGCCCGACTCAAGGAGTAGATTGCTTGTCCAGAGACCAGGCTTAGACACAGCCTGTCCCCCTCTCCTGAAACTGGGCTGCCCGGGAGTGGGCAGGGGCTGATCTGGTGAGGACAGAGGAGAGTCCAGGAGTCCCCAGCTCCCTGAGACAGGGAAAGGGGCATGGGAAGGTGTGCAGGCCTGGCATGCCCCAAGAGAGGCATGGGGCAGGGTGGAGATTCCACAGGGGAACAAGTAAAGATGAGGCAGGAAACAGGAAGAAGGGACAAAGGGGTAGGGGGATCAGGGAGGTGACCGTGACAACCCGGTGAGGGGTCAGAGAGGCTTCTGGACCTGGGGGAGGAGATTGTACTGGACAGAGCAGACCAGTGACTCCACATGGGGAGATAGTCCCCGTCTGCAGCTCAAGGTTAGCTAGGTCACACTCATACCTGTGATGCCCTGTGAGCCAGGCGTTACTGAGCACCCTTGGGGCCCAGGCCAGGTTCTAATGTCACTCCCATTCCCCACGTGAGGAGACCCACTGGCCTGAGGTGTCGTGACCAGAACCTTTTCCTCCAACTTGAGGGTCAAGCCCAAGGAAACCTCCGATGACATTCATCACACACTGAGAACCCAGTCCCAAGCTTTGGCTGAGCTCAAGGCCACACCCAGGTTTATGTCATTCTCAACCTCTACAGGGCACCACAGGTCCCGTTCCCACCCTGGGCCACAAGGTAGGGCTGGGGAGCTGGCTCCAGGCCCAGGTCTGCCCCAGATGTCCTGTGAGCTCTGGCCCGCTGTCATTTGCAGGGCCCAGGGCCCTAAGTTGGGGTGAAGGGAAAGAGGCAGACTTCAGTGGTCATCAGACAGCCCGCAAGTCTGTGTGCAGAGCCAGCGGTATGACTTTGTGAGTCACCTTCTCCAGGGTCAGGCCTGCCACTGTCCCAACCCATATTAGAGGTGGTGACACAGCTTCCAAGGGGAAAGGCCCAGCCTCTGAGCTGGAGCCACCCACACTAAGGTCGCACTGTGTGGGCTCCTCACCCAGCACAAGCCCTAGCCTGTGGTGGGAGGGCTGCCCATATTCCCAGGGAAGGAGGCCCTTCTGCCCTCAGGGCTGGGTGGCTTGGGCACCATGTTTCCCTGGATGAGCCCCACCCTGGGCAGCTGCTTAGGGCCACCAGCTGCCTGCTGAGGGAACAGAGGTGAGTTTTCTGAAGGATTCCCACCTACGCTGCACACATCATATACATCATTCTGCTCCCCTGACCTCCTCACCCAGCCCCCACCCCCAAGGGGGAACGCTGCTGCAGGCCTGTCTTCTGTGTGGTGACATGACCCACCTGCACGCCAGGGCTCACAGCTTGCTGAGAAGTGGCGCCAGCATCGCCCATGGGTGCTCACAGCATCCTCCTGGCCCTTCTCTGGGTCACACCGTCTGGAGTGTCATGATGGATCAGAACCTCTAGGTCAGCGGTTCTCAACCTGTGGCTTTAGGCGACCCCTGTGTTTTTGTCATTCGACCCCCGCCGGGGTCGCAACCCACAGGTTGAGAACCGCTGCTCTAGGTCATTCCTCACAGCAGACAGACACCGGATGGACAAGCCTCAGGGCTCAGCTCTCCTGAATGTCTCCACATTTCTACTGCAACCTCTCTAGAGTATGGATTGGGGGCAAAGGGGTGTCTGTCCTCCACAGCCCATTCAGAGCAGAGGGGAGATGGACCATGGACCTAAGGACTAGGGTATGAGGCAGGTGTGGGTTTGTGGCAGGTGGGGAAGACCTTCTGTCCTGCATTGTCCACATCTTCATGTTGTTGCCTGGAAGTTTTTTAAGCAATGATTAGTTTAATGGCTGCTACCCCCCCCCCCCCCCCATGCCTTTACCACATGCCTTTGCCCAGTTTCCTCAGTGGTGAATTCTGTGGTGTCACCGCTTGGCCTCTGTGAACCAACAAGTCCCACCTGCCCTTCCTCTCAGGCTCTGCAGGACTGACAGGTGACTGTCAATATTGCAGTGCCCTTGCCACCACTGCTCCTGCTCCCTTCTCTTTCCACTGGAAATGATTCATCTCTCCTCTCTGGTGGCTTCCAAGAGTCTCTCTTCATTCTTGATATTCTCTAGACGTGTCTAGGACTCTAACCCTTTGTCTCAGAGGCCCCGTTCCAGGCTGGGGTCCAGGACTTGTGCATTCTGCCTCTTGGGCCCTCCTGGTGATTCTGACAGCTGTCCCCACCCCTTAATGAGTCCTTTTGTGCCAAAACCAGCGAGAATGGATTCTTCTAGCTGCATCTAAAAATCCTGACAAACGCAGGGTGCATGGCTTTCTCTCCCCTGCTCTCTGCGGGGAATACATTTTTAATCCAAATGGCATGTGCTTGAATTCTGGATGTTTCCTCATCACCATCCCTCCTCATCCTGCTTGTCTAGCCATTTCTGCTCCTCTGTTGAGGTCCCTCTTGGACGTATGTTGTCTCCCTTTCACATCTCTCAGCTGCTCCTATGTGTGTGTGTATATGTGCGCATGCACACTCACATGCACTTAAACCTTTATCAGTTTTGCATTCTGGGCAGATCCTGAATTCTGTCTTCTACATTATTAAACTTCTTCTCAATGGGTACCAGATCTCACCCCATCTTTTGAGATTTTGAGAACATTCCTCATCTCCAAGGTTTCCATACCTGGCTGCTCTTGCCCAGTGTCTGCCAAGTTGACTTCACAGTTTCCTTGAGGGAATGTATTTTCTTCATTCATTCATTTATTTTTATTTATTTATTTTTCTTTTAGCATCACAGGCAGATTGAGTTATTATACATGTCCATAAACTCCGTCTGGAAAGAATTCATGTTCTGAGTATGGATTTTGTTGGCTTTTTTTTTAATTGAGGTGAAATTTATATAACATAAAAGTGACCATTTAAAAAGTACAGTTCAGTGACATTTAATACACTCTCAGACTTGTGCAACCGAGACATACAAAATCTTCCTGTGTATTTAGATTTGGGTTTGCAGACTTATTTTGAGTAGTTTGTTGTTTTGTTGTTGGGTTTCTGCTTCTGCTTTATTTTGGTCTCACCCTCCTTTTTTGTCTGGAAGTTGTGAAGCAGCCCCCACCCAGACAGCCGTCCAGCCCCAGGGCTGGTGCCCACAGCGGTCTGGCACCCTCACGGGTCCCCTCCTGGCAGGTCCCCTCCTGGCAGGTCCCCTCCTGGCTCCTACCTCTGCCCTGCATTGGGCAGAGCGGGGTAAGGTTGTGAGCTCAAAGGGCTGTCTTGCCCCAAAGCCCATACCTGTTTCCCTGGCACTAATTTATTTTATTTTATTTATTATTCGTGGCAGAAGCATACCTCTCTAAGCTGGTCATTGCCACCATGGCTATCCTGGAGGAGGAAGGACTATGGAGTCTATTTTGGAGGCTTTAAGATGTGGTGTGGCTCTGGGAAACCTCTCCCACACTGACCGCTGACTCCCTTCACAGACATGGGAGACAGGACACACATGCAGACATCCCCAGGAGAAGAGACACAGGTCCGGCCAGGGGTACGAACTGTCATGTCTGCTTAAAAGCAGGTGTGCCAGGAAGGGCAGGAAAGTGAAGGTGGGGCAGGCTTCAGGTAAAGAAACCGGGTGGGACCCTGGGGGAGAAAGTTTGGGGCCCCAGGCCTGGGGTGGTGAACCACCTGTATTCCTGCCACAGACTGGGCAGCGCTTCCACACCAGATGGCCACATGCCCATGACCTCTGTCCTTTGGCTTGGGAACCAACCCAGGAAGCCGCTGGGTCTCTGTGGGCACTTGCGAGGACCGCCGACAGGACCCTCTGTTCACCCCTCCTCCCTCTGGCATCCTCACAGACCCATGCAAGCACTCTGGGGCATCCTGGGAAATAGTTTGGATCAAGAGATGGGAAATCAATCCCCCGAAAGCCATTTAACAAAATGACTTTGACCAGTTTGCTGAAAATCAATTCTCTAAATGATTCATTTACCCAAACTTGAGACAAATATTTTAAACTTAGTCTGGGCAGTTGGCTGCAGCTGTTTGCCAGCAGAGGCAGGGGCAGGGGCTGAAAACTCCATCCAAATACCTTAGCCAGTGTCAAGGGCACATTCAGAAAAAAAGCCAGTTAAGCTAGACCAATGCACATCTGCCAGAAGAGGAAACTTTGGGGACGTTCTCAGTTATTCACCAAATAGATCTCTGAGGTCCATATGGTTCTGAGCAAACAGCTTGAGCAAATTAATCTAATTCTGAAGACACAGTGGAAAGTACAGGTCCGGAATGTGGTACGACCCCAGGTATTCCACCTCTGCTAGCTGTGTGATCTCAGGCTAGTCCTTCACCCTCTCTGTACCTCAGTTTCCCCTCAGAGTGGTTATGAGGGTTAAATAAAATCACACAGCCCAGTAAGTATCTGAAGGGGCCAGCCAGTAATGCTCCAGGGTCCCTCTGTCACTCTGCTATCAGGCACTCAGTCACCTTCTGCTCTGTTCACAAGCTAGCTGCTCAATGCACTAGAAGTAAATGACTTCTGAAGAACAGAGGGTGCCTGTCCTGAATCCCCCATGAGCAGCTCTCTCCTTCTTGCCTTCTCCCCCGGCTGTGTGGCAACACAGGGGGCTGCCAGGCGGCCTGTTCCTTCCCAGCCACACTCCCTCCAGCTGCCCCATCCACAGTCCCTTCCTTTCTTTCTTTATAGTACAGATTCTCTAAAGCAGCCACCCTTCCTCTCCTTCCTGCCCCCACCCCCATCCCTCAGCTGCTCAGCGCCACCCTTCAGTCCACCACATCGCATTCCCAGAGACCATCTGAGCCCTCGTAGCATTTGTTTGCCAGGACCAGGCACTGAGGGTGGGCTCTTAATCCTCTACACTTCCCTGCTCCAGAACATAGATTTCCCACAGAGCCTCCTCTGGGTTGGGGTCCTCCCACCAATGCTCATTGCTGTCAAGGGCAAGACAACTCCAGACCAGCTGCCACTGGAGACAAAGTCAGCTTGGCACCAGACTCCGTCTCAGGACTTGACATTGCATAATGACAAGCCCTAGTCAAGCTCCTACTGTATGCCAGATCTTATTGTGTGCATACCCCTACTGTGCTCATGTTCCTATTGTGTGTCAGCTCTCACTGTGTGCATATCCCTACTGTGCTCATGTTCCTACTGTGTGTCAGCTCCCACTGTGCACATACTCCCACTGTGTGTGTGCCCCTACTGTGCACAAGCCCCTAATGTGGGCCAGCCCCCACCGTGTGCATGTCCCTACTGTACACATGCCCCACTGTGTGCATGTCCCTACTGTGCACATGTCCCTACTGAGTGTGTGACCATGCTATGTGAGAGTTCCCCCTGTGCATGTGCTTATGATGTGCATGTGCCTTATTGTGCATTTGCCCCTCCTGGATTGTATACTTGTGTCCACTGTGCACATACTCCTGTATGCATGGTCTGACCATGTGCATCCTTGCTCCTACTATGCAGGTGGACCCTATACCCCACTCTCGAGGCCTCACCCTATCCCCATCTTGGGGCTTTTGCACACAAAGAGGCTGAGAGTTGTGCTCCTCGCTGCTGGACCGAGTGGGCCTCGGGCCATCTCCATGGATGGCACCCGGCAGCATCCCATTAACTTGCCTCCCCACGACCGCCCATGACATGTAAGTCGTCCCGTGATGGGCCCTCACCCGGAGGTCCTGGAGTCTGCCTCCTCCCTGGGACAGGACAACCCTTCATCATCTCCAACCACACTCAGAGAAATACTTCCATCTGCTTCGGTGGGCAGCAGAATTGGAGCCCTGGGGGCATTTCATGGGTGCGTCCAAACCATCCTGCCTTGGCCCTCCGGGGGAGCTGAGTGGCCTTCCAAGGGAGACACATGACACATCCTGTTCCCTGCAGCCCTCGCTAGAGAACAACTGGGCCCATTGCCTGCTGATTCTGCCCAGAGGGAGACCCTAATGTGATGCCTGAGGGTCCCCGGTGCCTCTTCTTTGACAGAGATATATTTGCCCTGAAAGGGTCAACCCAAAGTGGTGGGGGACAGGTAGGGGCTGACAAGTGGTGAGTTTACTCACAGTTCCCCACACAAAGCCTCCACCTGGGGGGATGGGTGGGATAGCACAGGTCCGTGCTCACCATGCTCACGATGGGGTGTCCGGCGAGCTGCTCAACCTCCAGAGTTTGTTTTCATTTCTATAAAACGGTGCTGACAATGGTCCCAGGGTCGCAGTGGAACAAGAACTGTTGAAATAAGAATGTTTTTCTTTTGGTTTAGGGAATTGTCTCCAGGAACAGCCTGTTAAAATGCAAATGTTAGTTTAACACCCCACCTCATATACATAATTTAAAGAAACACCATAGACTGCTGAGGTGCGGAGCATTTTGTACTGAGAGGGGTGCATGATCAAAGCATTGGGTGGCTTCTGGGCTGGAAGACAAAGCCCTCTGAGAGGGGCGGGTGGGACCACACATGGCCCAGTATTTTTAGCTCCAGCTGGAGGAGTGGGCAAGATAGAAGGCACTTCCTTCAAAAAGACACAGAGAGGGACTTGAGACAATGGCTAGCTTCCTACAGAAGGCCTTGGAAGGGCCAGTTGCCAGTCCAGAGGAGGCTGCCTTCTAAATGCCAGGCGGTCTTCTTGGTGGCCATGTGCTCATCCTGTAGGTATGCTGTCCACAGAGCCCTCAGGACTACTCTGGACACAGCCAGGCTCAGGGAGGTAAGACAGATGTCATCAGCCAGGACTGACAGAGGGCCAGCCCACTGAGACATGTGGCCCAGCCTCCTCACCAGACACTGACCCTCCCGTTCTGCCCACTGAACTACAGAAATGTGCTGGGGGGCACAAGCTGCCTGTGGCTTTCCTTCCAGGGGTGGAGCCAGGCCTCCTCCCTCCCAGTGGCTGGGACCTCCCAAGGTGCCCACCTGGCCTGCCTGGGGCCCCCGGGCACCCAGGCCCTCCCAAGGGTCTGCCCCACCTGAGTGTCCCAAGCTTGCCTTCTTGCTTTTCTGAATTTTTCAGGAATGCAGAACCAAGGAAGACTAGTGCAATTTCATCCCAAATTCATTTATTTTCCCCCAAACTGGCTCTTCTTGGTCCCTCTCAGGCTGAGGTCAGCTGCTGGCACGCCCGAGGGTGTCTGGGGTGTGCCAGAAATCAATCATCAGGGAATCAGCTTTATAACACTGTTTTGTCTTTTACCAAATAGCCCCAGATATATGGAAAAGATTTATATAGGCGGATGGGGATCCTCAAACCCCTCAGCGAGATCTTCTGAGCATGGCTTTTAAGATACCAAGAGGCAGAAAAAGCCCAATAGAGATCAGGGGAACTACCAGCTTTTAGGATACACCCTTAAAGGCTCCAATGCCCCAAAGGGGTCTCATAGGATGCCATCTGGGTCCTGCTTCAATAGTGGAAAGGAAGGTCATTGAGCTAAAGCCTGCCAGACTTACATGCCTCTGCTGTGAGGAAACAGGGACAATGGAAGTTAGGCTTCCCCCTCGCTCCTCTAAGGGAGGGTTCAGTCTCTTCCAGCCCTGCTCCAGCCACCTATGACCTAACCTTGCCCAGAATGCTGGGGTTTGCCACTGAAGGCTGAAGGTGCCCAGGGCCGTTGGCCCCATCTACGACATTGTGGACGAGCCTAGGGTATTTCTTCCAAGAAGCAGGTAAACTGATCTCATTTGCACAAGGCCCACTTAACTATGTCTTGCCTGAATAGTCAGGTTTTTTATTCTTCCTTCGAAGATCTCTGTTGTGGGTGTTGATAGTCCTATTTTCTGCTGCTTTGTCTAATATATAGTGTTTCCTTTATTCCTCCTACCTCAATGCCCCACTCATATTTCAGGCTGGGACCTACTCCTAATTTAGAGCTCTCTTTCCCCCGTTTGCCAACTTCTATTATGAATCTACCTTTGCCACCCAGCTTAGTGTATCCCAAGGTTCTCTTTACCAAGCCACAATCGCAGAGCTCCAGGGAAAAGCAACCTGGTCTCATCTCTCCAGGCAGAGGAGAACAGAAGCTCCATCTCCACACATGCTGCAGATGGCTTTTCCAGTCTACCTGAATCATTACCTGCTAGAAGCAGCGGTCATTGGGACTTGGACATGAGCTGCAAAGTATAGAATTGTGGCAACAATTCCAGTGCCATGCAGACTTTTCCTGGATGTGGACTTTTCCTGGACTCCTGCTCCTTGGGACAGCTCCTAACAGACTGAAATGCGGTTGGGTTGCATTTATCAGGGACTTGGCATGGTGTTGGGGCCAACTTGGACTTGGTGAACTTGTTAAGGACACTACTCTTTTATGGATTCTTGCTGTATTGGCCAAGAGTTTGCTTAAAGGCTTTAATCACTGTAAAAAAAAAAAAAAGACTGGATAAAGAAGATGTGGCACATATACACCATAGTATACTATTCAGCCATAAGAAATGATGTCATCAGATCACTTACAACAAAATGGTGGGATCTTGATAACATTATACGGAGTGAAATAAGTAAACCAGAAAAAAAAAGAACTGCAGCATTCCACACATTGGTGGGACATAAAAACGAGACTAAGGGACATGGACAAGAGTGTGGTGGTTATGGGGGACAGGGGGAGGGAAGGAGGGAGAGGGGGAAGGGCACAAAGAAAACTAGATAGAAGGAGGACAATCTGACTTTGGTTGATGGGTATGCAACATAATTGAAAGACAAGATAACCTGGACATGTTTTCTTTGAATATATGTACCCTGATTTATTGATGTCACCCCACTAAAATTAATAAAAATTTATTTATTTAAAAATATATATATATAGGCCCTGGCCGGTTGGCTCAGTGGTAGAGCGTCGGCCTGGCGTGCAGAAGTCCCGGGTTCGATTCCGGGCCAGGGCACACAGGAGAAGCGCCCATCTACTTCTCCACCCCTCCCCCTCTCCTTCCTCTCTGTCTCTCTCTTCCCCTCCCGCAGCGAGGCTCCATTGGAGCAAAGATGGCCCAGGCACTGGGGATGGCTCCTTGGCCTCTGCCCTAGGCGCTGGAGTGGCTCTGGTCACAACAGAGCAATGCCCCGGAGGGGCAGAACATCGCCCCCTGGTGGGCAGAGCGTCCCCTCCTGGTGGGCGTGCCGGGTGGATCCCGGTCGGGCGCATGCGGGAGTCTGTCTGACTGTCTCTCTCCGTTTCCAGCTTCAGAAAAATACAAAACAAACAAACAAACAAAAAAATAGATATATATATATAACACCGACCACCTGCTCTGCCCAACCACGCCGCTCACAGAGCTGGTCCTCCCACTTCCCACCCTGCTGCACATATACCCACACTCACACACACACCACACCTGCACATGCTACATACCACATACCACATATTCCACACACTACGTACCACACCATGCACTACACGTACTACATCCCACATACACAACACATCACATACACATGCTACACTCCACATACCACATACTCCATACATTACATACCACACCATGCCTACGCACACTACATCCCATACATACCACACACCACATACCACACACACTACAATTCATGCACACCACACATTACACACCACACACCATATACCACCATGCTCATACACACACTCTACACACCTCATAACGCACACACTATACTTTACATACCACACACACCCACTACATACACACAATTACATACCACACACTACATGCCACATATACTACACACGTACACTTTACACACATGCACACACTCACATATATACACCACACACTCACAGATATCACAAACAACACACACCACATACCATCCAGCACTCAGGTCACACAAACACCATGCTGTTCAGGAACACATTATGTGGGTGTTCAGTGAGGAGTGGACCGGAGCCTGATGCTAGACCATCAGAGCTCCTGGGGGCAAACAAACCCTGCTCCCTTGAATTTCCACCTCCCCCTTGGGTGCTTCTGGAGCAACGGGGGCTGGGGAGGAGGACAGGCTGATTCAGAACCTTTTGAGGGTGGGACCCTGGAACCAAGATCCTTTCAAAGTGCCGGAAAATGGCCTGAGGGTGGGGTTTTCCTTTTGGTTCCTAAGCCTCTATGGCAATGACCAGGCCCAGGGTCAGAATTTACTTGGATCTTCAAAGGGGCTAGAGCCGCCCGAATGGTCAGCACACCCACCTGGCTTCCTTCCTTACAGTCCGAGGCATGAGACTCGGATATCTGTTTAAGGACGAATGCAAGTAGACAGCCACTCCTCACCCCCAGGCCTGTGGGGGCACCTCTGCCAGGTCAAAGCACCTTGACACTGATTGGCAGTGACCCTCGGGATGCCCCTCTCAGGGCCCATCCACCTGTGGCTCATCTGCCAGCTGGTCCATAGCACTGGGCCAGGTGTCCAGGTCTCGCACTGGCCCTTGGCAGACAGCAGATTGTCTGGCTTACATGCCTTTCTGGCCACAGCTCCCAGACTTTCCATAGGACTATAGAACCCCCCAGAGTGCCCTCTGTTGCTTGCAGTTCACAGACGGCCCCTCCCCTAAGTGGCCATTTTACAACAGTCTGGCTGACCCTCAGGAGGGTGACACTAAGGACAGGGCTCCAATGACCTGACCTGAGCCACAAAATCTCTCTCTCACACACATACACACCCAGGCCAAGTGCCAGGCAGGTGAGGAGAGCAGCCCCCATCGTGGCAGATCATCCATGAGGGGACAGACCTCTTCTGGATTTAGGACTCGCTGACCCCTGGGGATACTGGTTAGTGACCCACAGCCCCATTTTTGGGAAACAAGCAGCTAGTTGTATTTTTGCTGGAGCAGTTTTCAAATCAATGGCACATTTCCTGTGGCAGAGGTGGCCCAATGTGGTGAACCCAGGTCTCTGCTAGCAGGCCCTTCCTGCCTTGGCCTGGGCTACACACAGCAAGTGGGGGCCATGTGAACAGAACTGAGTAAGGCCAGGTGCAGTGCTATTCTGCTCTCTTGTGAATGCCTATCTAGGTGGTGGGAAGCCTGCTTTGCACCCCAAGGACCTCTGGGGACTCTGAAGCCCTACACTCACCCCAGCAGGACCATGCTCCCAGGGGAACAACTCGGAGCTTTTAAGGAGAAAAACCATCCTCGCTGTTTTGGAGGGCAAGCTTGACAAGGAACCCCAAGATGTCCAGCAACCCACCAGAAGCTAGAGGAGAGAATGAGCCGAGTCTCCCTCATAGCTTCAGAAGGGAGCAGCCCTGCTGACACCATGATCTTGACCTTCTGGCCTCCAGAACTGAGAGAGAATAACTTGTTCAGGCCGCTCAGTTGGGGAGACTTTGTTACAGCTACTCTAGCAAACAGAGAGGGGAAAGCAGTCTCTCACCAAATGTGCTATGAGTTGTGGGGTTTCCAGAGATGGCCTGTATCAAGCTGAAACCCTGTATTTGTAAATAAAATAAAACAGCTTGGTGCCAATCAGCATCCAGGCAGCTGGGTCATGAGGCATGTTCACTCCCAGGACCCTGGGCCTGAGCATTCTGCAGCTGCTGCTCCAGGTGCTGCTCAAGACCTGCCTGGCAGGTACAACTTGCAGTCACTGCGCTCCTCCTGCCTGGACTGGACATGTGGGCACTGGAGCACAAGCCCCATGTGCTCTGGCCTCTGACTCCAGGCTGTGAATGCAGGGAGGGCTCCTGGGTTGTAAGCTCATTGGGGCATGAATGCAGCTTCTCCTCCTGGTGTCTGGATGGGGCAAAACCCAGGACAGGTGCTAGGTGCTGTCTGTTCCTCCAGGCTTCCTGAGGACCAGAAATGTAGTCAGCAGCAGCAAGCCCTTCTCTCAGCACACTTGCTGAGGACCTACTGTGTGCTGGGCACCCAGGCCTGTCTCCAGTGAGCAGCCAGACCAGGGGAACAGACCTATGAGGAAAGTGATAACCTCAGTGCAAGGGCCACCGCGGGCAAGGAACGAGCCTGGGGGAGGGAGGGAAACAAGCTGCCAGCTCTGGGGTTGAGAGCCCACCTTACCTGGTACACAGGTGTCTGAAAAACCTCTGCCTGCCCAGATGGCTCAGCAGCTGGCTTTGAGACTGTCCCCTAGTGCCCTAGAATGCAGAGCCTAGCTACAAAACTCCTTGCCATGGCTAGGGCCCCCCTTCCCTGACTCCAGTGGAGCGTGGGTAAGGGATGGCCTAGGGAAGGGGGGCTGGGAACATGGGGGGAATGCTTTTCAAGGCTTCTGAGACATTACCTCATCTCTTTCCACTCACCCACAACCACACAATCCTGACATGAGTCCCTGGGTGGTCCCCACATGGGTTCCCCTGCAAAGTCTTCCTCTTGCCTTAGGGCCTCCTGCAGGGACGAGCACTGCTGGCATTGAAAGTAGCCCAAATCTAGGCAAGAAAAGGAGCTGGGATGTCCTGAATCTAATGAGGAATAGCACACTGCATTGAGTGTCATAAGACCCTGACCACATGCCCCAGGGCTCCAGACAGACACCCCCCTCCCTGCCAGAAGCACAGGCTTCTCCAGGAGTTTCCAAGGCTGTGGTCAACCCCTGACACTGGGGAAGTAGCTCCAGGTTGTGTCCTGTGTGTCTTCTCCCCATCCAAATCAAGGTGGCAAGTTGGGGCAGCATGGGTATTGTGGGCTGTCTGCCAGCCAGGAAGAGCTTCCTGCACATTGAGAGCCCGGCTCAGCAAGATCACATTTCAACCTGTGCAACAGGCAGTAATGGAGGTGCTGGCCCAGAACTGCCCTTAAAAGGCCAAGACCTGTCCAGTCCTCTTCCCAGGAGGGGAGCGAGGGCCGTGGGGGCTGCTTGGCGCCAACCAGGCCTGACTCAGGGGCAGTTGCTCTGGTGACTGTGGCAACAGCCATTTCTGTCCATTTATAACTCTTGCCAGGAACTCCCAGCCCCTAGATGGCAGAGAGGACCACCCTGCCCCACCCTGTCCTCCCATTCTTAGGAGCCTGGGAGGGAGGGAGGTGAGTGTGAGTTTCATGGGACCATTTCCTAGTCTGGAACAGCCACCTTCACCTGCCACTGACCACATTTCCAGGTCACCACTGCCAATCTCATAGCTGGGAGAGGTCACTTCCTTTCCCCATTACTGACCACCTGCTGAAAGATGCAGGCAGGAGTGAGCTCCGATCCCAGCACCATGCCAGGGTCTCCTCCAGCCCTGCTAGCCTCTCCAATTTGTTCCCATGCATGCACCTGGTTTCCTCCTATCTCAGGGCCTTTGTCCCAGCTGGCTGGTGCTCTCACCACTCTTGCTGACTAGTCTGTCCTTCATGGCTTTCACATGGTGGCAATATCTTATTTAATGACTTGTTTACTTGCTACCTCTACGCCTGTTTGAATCTGCCATGTTCTGCTTCACCTCCAGTGTCCACCACAGTTCTCCAAGCAGCGACAGGATGTGAGGGGGCAGAGAGTGAGAAGGGTTGAGGCAGTGGGGAGGCTCCTTGGGAAACCGAGATTCCTGGCTGCTCCATGGAGAAGGTCCTTGGATCCTCACACAGCTGCACCACCATTGAGAGGCAGGGTCAGGGCTGCTCCCTGAATCAGAAAAGCCAGGTGAGGAAGGCCCTGAGCTCCTGGGTCACCCTCCCCTCCCCCACCTAGCCCCACCTGCCTCCCTTTCTATGTAACCTGAACTATGTCTTTAGGCTGCTCCCAACCTCAACTTGAGTCTAGCTCTCTCCTGTCTGAGCCTCGGGCATTTGGAGACCCACAAATTCCAGGCTTCCCCCAGGTTGCCCCGAGGCCCCACTGACAGTGACTGAAGGACAGTGTCCACTGGGGAATAGGTGCCATAGCGAGGACCAAGCTCAGGGTATCTCAAACCACCCCTGCACAGTCCCACACAGGCTGAGTGCAGTGATCAGGGCTGTGCACAGAGCCTGGGTGCACCTCCTTCCATGCCTGCAGCCTTGCTGCCCTGCACCCCCCACCCCCAGCAGAGATGGGATGTGGCTGGGCCTTGTCTCACCACAGGTGGCAGGCCTGCTGGGGCTGCTGATTGGCCTGTGGGTCCTGGCCAGGGGGAGAGAGTCTGACCCCACCCAGCTCTTCCTTAGAGAGGATATACATTGCTCTATCTATCGATCTGAGGCCAGCAGGAGCCTGAATTTGATCCTTCCTTTTGAAACCAATGGATCAGCAAACCATCATGAGCTGGTGTCTTCTGAAAAGCTTGGCCCACCCCAGGCCCTGGCCCGGGCCAGTTCCAGGAAGCCTGGTCCCTTGGGGCTCAGTCTTGTCCTGGCTCGGAGTGTGGACAGAGGCTGCCCTAGGCGATGCAGCTCCCCGACAGCAGAGGCTGCCTCCAGTCCCCCGTCCCTGCTCCCACTGCCTGTCCCTGCTATCACCACCTCTACTCTGCAAGGCCACAGCCCAGGTTCCCCCAGCTTTGCTTCCAGCATCGGATCTGAGCTCCCCGGGGCTCAGGGCTCAGTGTGTTTCCTGAAGAAGCTTCCTCAGGAAGCAGAGAGCTTCCCCCACTTCCTGAGTTCCCAGAACTGGCAGGGCACAGACGGAGTTGCAGGCCTTCCCAAGCAGCCTGGTCTCAGGGAGGGCTCAGGACTGACTGTGACTCTGGGCAAGCCCCAGCCCCACCACACTGTGGTTTCCCCAACCACAAACAGAGATGCATCCCACCCCGGACCCTGCCAAGGGCCCAAGAACTAGCCTCCACCTCCACACAAGCACACTCCCCTGCCAGTGCCCTTACCTCCCTGGGTCCTAAAACCTTCCAGAGAGAAGAGCTTACAGAACCTGTGTGGCCTCATGACCTAATGCTGGCTGCAGGTCTGCACTGTCTTGTCACAGAGGTTGAGATGGGTGCCCAGACTGGACCAGGGCAAGGGTAAATGCAGGGAACAAAGAGGAGCGAGCAGCTTCCCGCTGGGGACAAGTGAATGCTAATGCTCCCAGGCTGCCAGTGGGCCCTCTAGGGACCATCTGTACCATGGCCCAGTGAGAGTGCCACCCAGTTGTTATGAGTATAGAGGATAATCAGTCCAAAGCCTCCACAGTGCCTGGCTCTGTGGAGATGCTCAGAACACACAGGCATGGCCACCTAGCTGAGGCCACTCACTCAGCGAACTCTGGACTGAGCTGGGTGCTCATTCACATCAAGAGCCCCCTGGGGTGGAGGCTGGAAGACAGACAAGGGACTTTAGTGCCCAAAGTGCTTCTGGGTGAGAAACGGAGGTTTGGGCTATGGCATTAAGCAGGGCTGTCTGCCCCCACGCCCATAAAGGCAGATCAGGAGAGAGTCGTGAGGACAGAGGGGACAGTGTAGGAAGGCCTGCAGTGGGGGGACTGTCCACCCACCCCCACCCCTTGTCTTCTCTCCCTTTCCCATGGAATCCGGGGCACAGACCCTTGCTTCAAGGCATACATTTTCCATTTGTCTATTTAAGACCATATATGTGGACAACTAACATCTTCTATTTTCGTAATTTTTTTTTTTTTTTTTTTTTTTTGTGGCAGAGACAGAATCAGAGAGAGGGACAGATAGGGACAGACAGGAAGGGAGAGAGATGAGAAACATCCATTCTTCGTTGCAGCTCCTTAGTTCATTGATTGCTTTCTCATATGTGCCTTGACCGTGGGGCTACAGCAGACCGAGTGACCCCTTGCTTGAGCCAGTGACCTTGGGCTTAAGCTGGTGAGCCTTGCTCAAACCTGATGAGCCTGTGCTCAAGCTGGCAACCTCGGGGTCTCAAACCTTGATCCTCCTCATTCCAGTCTGACGCTCTATCTACTGCGCCACTGCCTGGTCAGGCTGTGAACTAATTTTTAATGGTGCTATGAGCACTGTGAACCTCCCCTCAATGCAAGGACAGAACAGTGACTGTCTTCTGCTGCCACCCCACACCACCAGGCAACCTCTACCTGGAACCTCCACCCGTCAGCCCTCTCTTTTGTCTAAAGAGCTCAATCTCACATACACTCATGCCACACAACCTTCACAAGTGCATGGGAAAGGGTCCCTCATGCTGTCTCAGGGCTGCTCTCCACCAACCTCATGTTCGGAAGAAACATCAGCGTTGATGGGCCTGGCTGTGACTGGGTCCTCTGTCCTACTGGTGGGAACCTCTGCTCTCTGTCTAGCACTGGACGAGAGGCCCGCAGCCCTCAACCCCAAATTGTTGGGTTTCCTAATACACAAGCTGGTAGATGTAATGCACTCTCTCTGCACAGGAATGAGGTTAGCCATCTTTTCCCAGGTTTATTGGCCAAATGGTTGTAAAATGCCAGCTGGTGACAGGAGCCCATTTTCCATCAGCTGTTGACCTTTCCCTGTCTGGTTTGTAGGAGTTCATTACTTTTAAAGTACTGATCCTGTCATCTGAGTGTGGCACACTCTTCTCCCCAGTGTGCCTCTTATATTTCTTTAAGGTATTTTTGGTAAGCATGTTCTTGGTAAATTTTCAGAATGTACCCCTCCTTCCCCCTGTGGTTCCAGCTCTCCCTCCTTGTTGGAACTACCCACCGTTTTCTGCCGGAGCCTCCAGAGCAGCAGGGCAGCTGGATTTCCCTTCAGGACAGAGTGCCGTGACTAGGAGCATCCCTTGCTCCACTGCTGGCTTCAGGAAAGACAAGCTGCAAGGGACCCTCCCACCTGGTGACAACTACACCCTGGAAAGGACACTTCTTTAGGGCATTTCACAAAGCGGGAGGGGCCTCAAGGGACCCCAAAACAAGTAAAACACATGTGAGCAGGGCCCCAAATGTCCAGGGTGCCCTGGGTGGCCTGAGCTCAACAGGGTGCCCAGGAGTGGGAGTCCAACATATTCCAAAGCCTGAGGACCTGCTGGGACAGGGGCAGAGCTGACCTGGCCACAATGCCCTCAAGGCTAGCTGCCCAAGGTGGAGCCTGGTTGTGTCTCAGCCTTGGACCTGCCTTAGAGCCCAGAGCTGCCTGGAGGTAGGAGACAGCCCCACCCTGTCCTCACAGGCAGGTGGCCAACAGGAAAACACAGCCCGGGGCATTTGAACTGACCACCCAGGTTGGTGCCTTGTGCCTAGCCCCAGGCACAGCGGGGGCTGATGAAGCAGGACAGGGCAGAGGTCCTGCTCAAGGACTCCACCTGCTGAACAGTTATTCGGGGCTGCAACCTCAGCTTGACTCAGGGATGAAAATGTGGAATGACCATGGCCTTGCAAACGTGCACAGTTGTACATGTTCAGGGCAGCAAAGTGACTGCAGGAGAGAGTGTCTCTAGAGATGCTGCTGCCAACAGATCATGGCTGTCCCATCCTGACACATCTGGACCCTGAACCAAAGGTGCCAGAAGCCGAGGCCAGCAACACATAGCCAGATTTCCGTAGTCGGGAGGCGTGACTCAGACTGTGCTCATTCTCAACCAGGATTTGCTACCCAGGGTCCAGGATTAGTGAGGTTCCCGCCCTCACAAAGCCTGCCATCTGGAAGTGTCAGCAAATCCTGTCTCCTCTGCTCTGTCTGTAGATGCCATTTTTACAGTTCTATCCATCATGTTATGCTGTGCTGAGACTCAACATCCATACATTGTCTCCTCTTCTGGACTGTCATGGTCTGGGGACATGTCTCTTTGTGTCTCTTAGACAGGGAGGGGCCCATCCCCCAAGGAGACCCCGCCTCCCCAAGGAAACCACAGGTGAGAGCAGCAGACCCTCCTACACAAGCTCATGCTTGCACACACACAGTGTTACACAGGACTCACCAGACACTTTTGAAAAATATGATACAGAGCCAAAGGGACAGTGACTAGGGGCTGTGATGTTGGGAGATGGACACAGCCCGTCAGAGCCTGTCCTGGCCTGGGCTCAAGGGGCCCTCCCAGACCAACAGCTGACCCCAAACCAAAGAGCTCAAGTTGGTAAACGGAAGAAAACTGTCTCCCTAAAAACGAGTCTTAGGAACCTGTTGCCCCTGGTGGGGGTGGCACTAGCCCTGAGAGCCACACAACTGGTGTGGCCCTCAACACTTGTCCCGCTCTGTGGTAAGCCTGTCTGCTTAGGCTATCTCTACATTGGGCCTGCAGGGCCTGGCCCACAAGGGGTCATCCCCAACTGTCTGTGCTCTCCACATGCCCTCTCCACCTTCGGGCTCGGGGTCCACGCAGCGTTACCTTCCATGAAGATCAGACATCGTCCTGTCACTGCTGGGTCACAAAAACACGAATTCACGTTGGAGCCCAGGACAAAAGGGCAGATGGTTCCAGGCCTCTGGTCCTGGGCCCGGCTCTAGACAGATGGCGTGGGGAACCTGAGTCCCGTCACTCTCCTCTGGGTTGACACCCATGCGTCCCAGTTTGTAAGAGGCAGCACAGCACGTGAGAGCCAGAGGAGCCGTTAGGAATGCGACTGCACCTGGGCTGTGCCTCCCGGCTGCCAGTGAACACTGGGCACAGTGCCCACAGTGCTCTCCGGGGACAGCCTCCCCTTCGCCCAGTGAGGAAGCAGACGAAGGCACAGATGTGGGTCTACACTAAGCTATTGCCATGGTAACTGTTCTTGACTCATTTCCTCTTCCCCAGCCCCTCTTGGAAAGGACAGAAGACTCAGTGATTAAACACTCCCACCCCCGCTGCAGGGCCAAAGTGCACCCAGTGTTTGAATCAGCTGCCCCATCAGGCCTCCCAGGCTTCAGACACATGTGGCCCTGGCAGAGCATGTGGTTAGCTGATGGGAAATCTGAAAGGCCTATACACATCTTTTCGCTCTTCTTTCCCACTCAATGCCCCCACTTCTCCATGAGCAATGCCCCCAGAATGGCCCTCCCTCCACCTATCCGCCCTGCCCACTGGCCTTGCTGCCTTGCTGGGACAGTCACACTAGTGCAGCTTTCAGAGTTCCAGGGAGGGTTCAGAGCACTGGCCATACTGCACTGGCACTAGCCTCAGGGCAGCACCCAATCTCAATTCTGAGCAAAGCCCCCTGTCACCCTGATAACCATCCATCTGATAACCATCCGTGTTCTCCAGAGGAGACTCCTGTAGGAGGGTTCAGCTGGGGTTTGAACAGAAAATGTGAAAGGTCAGGAGGCTGGTGGGGACAGTAGTCCCAGAAGGAGAGATGAAGGGGACATATGTCCCATATCCCACTTGATGGTGCACACGTGCACATGGCACACAAGCAGGCACGTGCGCACGCGGGCTCACACACACACACAGAGCAAGTATGGCCCAAGGGGCCAAGCTCCTAGAACAATTGTAAAGTCATCTTCCCACCCCCTATAAGCCCCTCCTGTAAGCCCAGTGAGGAGGTGCTCCTGGCCTGGGACAGCACGCTCACCTGGGAGCAATAATTGCTTTAAAAATTCATCCTTCTCCAGCTTTCTTTATGTCTTCTAAGAAAGTCATTGCCATTGCTCTTGGGGGCAAAATGGAGAGACAGACAGCTTTCTCTAAACATGGGAAGATCTGCCCAGTATGGGAGAGAATAAAATGGCCCCTGCAGTTGCCAGACAGCAGTGAGGACCCAGGCAGCAGCTAGCAGAGGGCGGCCCCCTCCAAACCAACACTTCCAAGTGAGCAGAATGTCCAACAACAGGACCCCAGGATACCTGCTCATTCCTTCCACCAATGAGCCTTAGCCCAAGACACCATGTCACGCTGAACCCTTCTAGTCTTGCACTGTCCCCAGGCATAAGAGCTTACCACGTCCTGCCTCCACAGGCAGCCAGGTACCCTACTTCTCACCATCTTGGCACTGAGTCCCAGCCAACGCTGGATGGGCGCAGAGCGTCTGGCCCAAGTCAGGCGACTGGATCCAGGTTTGTCCTCCATCACTCACAACTTTGTACCAGCCTCTGCAAGTCCCTGTGCCACCTGGGCCTCAGTTTTCTTTCTTGTAGATTGAGGGTCTAAGCTGGCTCAGCGATTCCTGCCACACTATAGAGAGCAGGAGGGCAGGCCGGGGGCCCGTGGCCGGGTAGGTCTGGGATGTCGAGGTAAACAGGCATCTCACTGAGGGCTTCCTGGGGCCTTGGCACAGCTGAGAATCTGAGGGACACAGGGCTTCTGGGCTTGCTAGCCACAGGCCGGTGGTCTATACATTGGCTAACACCAAAGAACCCTCATGTTCACGGGCCACATTTGGGAAATGTGGCCGGTGTGGGAGGTACCAACCAACACCCTCTTTGTGGCTCTGAGCTGAGCCCCTGGAGACCTCAGGTGTCTTATGAGTGACAGGAGAACAACCAAGGCCATAGGAAGGAAGCAGGAAGAGCCACCTAAAAAGGAAAGTTTCAGTCTCCCATGGGCCTTCTCATCTGCCTCCTGCAATGAGCACAGGAAAAGAGGGGACCGGGATCGGCTGTCCACAGGTGATGCCCTGCCATTCAACTTCTGCCTTCTGGAGGTTAATGCGTAGGTGCAGCAAATATGAGGTCCCACAGCAAAGAGAGGAACCGGAGCAGGAGTGGCTCAGTTTGGGCAACTCGGACCCATCAGCAGTGGGCCTTCCTCCCTCAGCTCCCAGCTCTGTCCCCACTACGGCTGAGGCCAGTCAGACGAGGGGGCTGACAGGCAGCATTTCTGGTCAACAGGGGCCTGTGGTATAGTGATCTGCCCCAATGTTCACTTCATGTGGATGTGTGCCAGGCCCTGTTCTTGGCCAGGACCACACGTCAGGCTTCCAAGTGACCTCCCTCAGCCTCCCCCAGTGCAGAGGTTCTGCAGGGCCAGGCAGACCCGGACCAGGGGACAGAACAGAGGGAGGTCAGGACATGAGCCCCGAAATGTGGCAGTAAGCCCTTCACTGCCCATTCATAGCTGGTCTGCAGCCCCACTGTGAAACCAAATGCCAGGACTGAGGAAACCTCTATGCACACACTCACACCTCCTAACGGTTTCCCAAGAAGAGATCTGGCCTCTGGGGAAATTCTAGCAACCGGCTTTCTAGGAAGAACAGGTCTTGGTGATGCTTGTCTCCAGGAAGGGCAGAGCTCAGGGAGAGGTTGGTCAAGGACAGTGTGCTGCCAGGACCTTCCGCTGTCAGGGAGCAGGCAGATCCGTCTTCTGGTGAGGGCCCACATCCTCGTTCAGACAGCCACATCTTTCTTCTTGTGCCCCCACATGGGAGAGAAAGAGGCCATCTCTTTCTTGTCTCTTCCTATAAGCCACTACTATCACCAGGGCCCCACCCTCACGACCTGTCACCTCCCACAGGCCGTGCCCCACCTCCTGATACCACAACATATGAGTCTGGGGAGAGGGACATAAACATGCACTCCGTAGCAGCAAGTACAGCTTAGTGCCCTGGGGAACCGTTGAGAACCTGGGGAGAATGCACCCCAGTGTCGTCTGTCCCAGGCTAGAAGTAGAGAGCATGTGCTCTGCCCAGGGCAGTGCTGGCCAGGCCGGCCCGGCAGCCCACAGCCTGTCTAGGGAGCCTGGGCAGAGGCCAGGCCACAGCTGAGGAGGGGGCTGCAGGCCATACCTGTGGACAGTAGTGACTGAAGATGAGCCAGGGTCCACGGCTCAGACCCTTGCTTCACAAAAGTCGCTCAGGGTCCCATTGGAGAAGGGCCCTGGGCTATAAAGCTCTCAGATGCCAGTTAGAGACTCTGTGGAACCCCTGCTAGCCTTTCACCTAATTGGCACCCTCTAGAAAACTGAGGGGCATATGGCAGAGATATCAGAGGGAGGGATTTGTGAGACACTGGGCAGCCATGGAGAGCCAGTTGAATCTCGGATGAATTCACACTGCCAGGTGCAGGCCAAAGACCAGCAGTATAGCCAGGGGAGTAGAGGGGGGCCAGGCTGACCCACTGGTGAGGGTGTGGAGAAAGCCAGGCCACCTGTCCAGCTTCCCCAGGGACCCTGCATCAGGACAGGCTCGCCCTGGCAGCTTCACCTGATCCCAGTGTGCACTGTCTGTAGGTCATCTGGCTCCCTGACTGGAGTCCCCTTGTCTTACCTCTTTGGGCTTGGGGTATGCAGACATATTTTAACAGGAGCCCAAGTGAAACACAGTCAGGGAGAACATGAAAACTGGAGCAGAAGCATGGGACATGCTCCTAAGCCAGCGTGAAAGCCTATCTGGACTGGAGCTCCCAGCTTAGCTTTTCCACGTGGCCTGCCCCTCTCTGTCGCATGGCTCTGACAGTTGAGTGACTGTCTAAGAATGAAAACTGTCAAGTCATGGTGGGGGGGGGGGGGCAAGGAAGCCAGTTACTGTGGGAACACACTCTCTTCTTCTGAGATGGAAGACCAACCCAGAACTCCACTCCGCCTGCACTTAAGGGTCTGCTCCCGGTGGGACTCCAGCACAGGCAGCAGCCTGGTGAGAGCATTCTGCTTCCCGCCCTGAGGGGTTAGGCTATCAGGTGGGCTGTGGGGCATTGGTCTGGCCAGCCAGCAGCCACTCTGGAGCCATAAGAAATGCCTTGTTCAGAGACTGTGACAGGTAATTTAATTGCTCCCCCAGCCCCAAAGATAATACATGCAGATTTACAAAGAACAGAAATAAGCTGAACTTTAGCTTGCTTTTCTTGGTGTGCACATTCTTTAGTCCCTGGGAACCCTGAAGCACAACTGTGGCCTCTTCCCCCAGCCAGGCACTCAGGCCAAGACCTCCCTTTGGGCACAGGAACAGAGCTTCCTTCTGTGACAAAGGCTACCTCTCCCCAGCAGGGTAAAGCATAGCCCAGCCCGCAGTGTTCCAGAGGACTTGGAAAAAAGGACGCGTGTGCTGAGTAGGGCAGGGGTTGCAAATTACAGGGAACAGAAGCCACCCTGCTGCCTGAGTGCCCATTGTGCAAGTGCCGTCGGCTGCAGCAGCCTGGGGATTAATGTCGGAGGAGATGTCTCTTGGCCCAGAATCAGCGTGACTAATTGCGGGACAAACAGGAAAGCTATTCACCTGCCCGGAGCTCAGTCAGGGTTTCCTATGGATAGCATCAGCAGCCCCGGAGAGTACAGGCAGTTTTGTTCCTTGCTTTGAGTATCTTATGCTGATGACGTCAACTGGGATGGGAGCAGGGGAGGAAGCTGGTCAGCAGGCATCTGAGCCTCTAAGACAGGGAGCCCTCACCCCAAAGCCAGGCCTTCGGCTGGGACCTAAACTATTCATTTCCCTTATGACAGCTGCTTCTTTGACCTTAAGATAGAGTTTTTCTCCTGGCAACTTCCAGGAATGAGTTTTTTCTTCCAGCACAGCAGAAGAAACAAGATTAAGAAAGGGGCATCAGGTCATAGGCCAGGGAGTTTTGGTTTGTGCTGCAGAGCTCAGAGATGACCTCTTGTCACCTGTTAGAGCCTCCTTAGGCCTGACAGAGTCAGCACAGTACACTTAGTCCACAGACAAAAACAGTTAAACAGATATACATCCCTAGAAACGTGGTATAAAGGTCTTCAGTGTCTACTGAAGGGCAGAACTCACCTCCTGGGCCTATCGGGCCTCCTACATCCACAGGCCCTCCTGCTAGCCGAAAACGCAGGCCCTGTCCAACATGGGGACACACAGTGAAGGGCCATGAGGAGAAACATCCACTCTGAACCCGATCCAGCCCCCTCAGTAGAAGGCCCTGTCTGCCCTGGAAAATGTTGCTATGGATTTCCTTAGCTCTGCACAGGCAATGCTTGACCAGGACATCAGGTAGAAAATAAGCATCCCCTTGTGACCAGCCCATTCAGTCAGGACACGGGTACTGAAGAACCAGTTCCCTGTGAGGTGCTCAGTGACTCTGCCCCTCCTCTGCTCCGTCTGCTTGAGAGCATGACCAAGGCCTCTCCCTGAAGGACACTCTCCCAGGATGCTGCTGCCTCGGCATTTTTATTCTTTTCTATGCTTCCCTTGTGTTCCTGTAAAGAAATCTATACACGGAGGCCAGGGTTTCTTGCTTGTGCACATATTCCCACCAAGATTTAATGGGTTTGGAGAGCAGTATAACAGGTAACCTGGCTGGACTGGAGCCAGAGACACAGGCTGAGCCCTGAAGGAGGGTCTAACAGCTCACATGCAGGCACACGGGCACACGCATGCGTGCACACAGACACACGCACGCAGAGCAGACAAGATCTGTGTTTGTATCCGCCCACTGACCTGCCAGCGTTCATCATTATATAGACCTTTGAACTATGTCACATCGGATTCAAGCAGAAAGTGTTTGGGGGTGGAAGGAGACCCTGTGATAATGTGTAATGGGAGAGGGCAGCTCAGCACCAAGAGCAGTGCCACCAGAAAGTGGCAGTGTGGCTTCAGCAAAGGTGCCCTGGCCATACAGGGCACACACACACTTCAGAGAAGGATAAAATCCAGAGCATGAGGACACTCAGAGTCCAGGGCCTCACCGTGGAGGCCTCCATCAGGCAGGCAGTGCCAGGAAATGGCCTCTCCCCTCACTCCCAAGGAGACAGCCCTGGAAGAGTCAAGATGGAAGAGAAGTGAGATGGGAGAGAATAAACAGGGTGCTGGGCCCAGCCAGGGGACACAGAGGCTCCAGGATCAGGCCTGGATGCTGCTGTCTCTTCCATCGAAGGGAGCTAACAGGGTGGGGCTCCCCCAGAAGCAGGCAGTGCACATAGGGGCTCTGCCCTGTTCCCACAGGACCCTCAAGTGCATCTTCTTCCAGACCAGGAAGCCTAGAGGAGTGAAGAGCCCAACATGGCCACGTCCACAGACACAGCCCAGGCTGCATCAGGCAGGGTCACAGCTCAGTTGGAGCAGCAAGGCCTCACTACTCCTGGTGCCCAGTCAGAACCAAACTTGGACTACTTCTGACCAACAGGGATACTGGCCAACACATGTGCTCCTATCCCTGTAACCAGGAGGCACACGGAAGCAAGAAACTCATCCCAACGTAAGAAACAGCCTCCTACTCTCATCACTGGAGGAAATGTGTTCAAATGCCAAAGCATAGCACCAAGATTCTGGAAAACTCACTTCCCTGCTGGGTGAAAGAGGACACTGATTCATCAAGAAGAGACCAATGTGCCAAGTACAGTGTATAAAGGCAGCAAGTGTGCCACGTGTTTTAGACAGACTGCTGTCGACACAGTTCACTCCAGGAGCAGCTTTGAGCTTGAGGTCAGCTTCAGGTCCTGGGGAAAAGGCTCTTTTTGTAAATTTACAACTCGGGCACTTGTTCCACTCTGCCTTTATGTGATTAGCCTCCAAGTTCTAGCCACCCTATGCCCCACGTTTCTCCCCTATAGCATTTAAAGAACAAAAAGAAAAGAAAAGGCACTGCTATCCCTGCAGGAGGCTGCCTCTCCCTCTGTCCTGCCCTAGAGCCAAGGCCAAGCCAGTCATCACCAGTCCTGGCTGGCCTTCTGGCCTACAGCAGGTAAGAGAATTTGCTCCTGGCTTCATTGGTCTAAACCAGGGGTAGTCAACCTTTTTATACCTACCGCCCACTTTTGTATCTCTGCTGGTAGTAAAATTTTCTAACCGTTCACCGGTTCCACAGTAATGGTGATTTATAAAGTAGGGAAGTAACTTTACTTTATAAAATTTATAAAGCAGAGTTACAGCAAGTTAAAGCATATAATAATAATTACTTACCAAGTACTTTATGTCAGATTTTCTGTTTGGCAGAATAAATCTTTATAAAACAACCTACTATAGTTAAATCTATCTTTTTATTTATACTTTGGTTGCTCTGCTACCACCCACCATAAAAGCTGGAATGCCCACTAGTGGGCAGTAGGGGCCAGGTTGACTACCACTGGTCTAAACTCTTTAAGATCTTCAAGAAATACTGAAAGAAAGAAATAATTATTCCAGGCAAAGGTAAGACAGACCATAGTGACCCTGTCAACAATTAGCTCCCAGAGATAGGAGTGAAGATTAGTTTTGCAAATTGACTTGCAGATACTGAACTTCTTAAAAATTAATGTTTTCAATTTTTTTAAATCAATGTTTTTAATATTGATGACTAATCTACATCTCTCCCTACCTTTCTAAATGTTATTACATGATCAGGCAGCCACAGAGGCCTGTCCTGTCATGATCGACACGTGCTAAATACCACATGGGGTGGGCAGAGGGCTACACAGTGGACATCTGGACACTGTCCTCTGCCTCCCTTCCCTCCTAGGACTCCATGGACCTACTGGTGGCACCCAGGGCATGCTGGCCAAAGACGGTGCCATAGAAATGTAAACCTCTAGTCACATGAAGGCCCAAGAGCAGGACCAGACCCTGGTCTGGAGAATAAGTGACTACAGGTGAGGATAGACACATACCCAGAGAGGCATATGTGAATGTCACACTGTGATTAAGGGCTACTAAAGAGGGACGCAGGTTTGAATTGCAGCTCTGCCACTTGGGCGGCAGATTAACCTTGCTGGGCTCAGCCCCTCATCTGCAGAGAGTGGCTGTGAGCACTGAGCTGGAACAAATCAGATGCAGGCCCTGACTCCACCAAGATAACAGATGTTTCCTGTCCAGCTGCAGGGCTGGCATTAATGCAGGAGACCTTTCAATGTCACAGGAATCACGACACTACTAAATGCTTTTTCCTGCCAGAGTACCTACCTCATTATGTGCCTGGCACTGTGCTAAGCCACATGGAGTTTAACAAATGAGATCCTCATATCCAGGGCAAGGAATCCTTGCCCACAAATTCCCAGAAATTATATAGGAAACGGCACATGTGCTTATTTGCATTTCTGTGCAGAGAAGTTGACTGAGTTGACCAATTGCTCCATGACTGTGCGATAGCTACGAACTGCTGTTCTCGGGGTCAGCAAGCAAGCACAGAGCAGGCGTAGTGACAGTAAAAGAGGGCAGCTAGTGTGAATCACTGAGCGTGGGTGCAGACTCCCAGGGCAATAACCAAGTAGCACTCTCCCCCACCGCAGCAGGACGTGTCACCTCTGCATCACCGCCTGTGTTCTACACAATGCCACATGTACACAGCAGCCAGTCAGGCACAGGGTCCAGGGGGCCTGCCCACTGGGCCTTGGACCTGGGTGTGGTGAGTTCGTGGGCTGCTAGCTGAGAGGTAGAGGAGCTGGTCTGGGTCACTGAGGGAGAGAGAAGTCTACCCTGAACACAGTCGGGGTATCAAGGACTCCTACTGCGCACAGTGGATGGGCTGGCAGAGGACCTCTGGGCTGAAGTCAGAGGACATAGCCATCTAATAATTTTAAAACCAGAGTCAATTCCTTTACATTTTCAAATATAAATCAGAGGCTGCTCCTGACCCAGCTCTCCAACCATATTCCATTACACAAAGTGGACCATGAAGTCATCCCTATGGCCCACACTCACGCACTCTCTACTGTCTTCAAATGCACCCCAATCACGTGTTCTGGGGCGTTGGCACCCATTCTTCCTGCTGCCTGGACTCTTCTCCCAGAGTAGTCATTGCATAAAACCATTTCTATTGAAAAGCTGAGCTGCAAATATGCCTTCAATTAAAAAACATAATAAACTATATGACCAGGAGCCATTTTTTTTTAAATAAATTTTTATTTTAATAGGGTGACATCAATAAATCAGGGTACATACATTCAAAGAAAACATTTCCAGGTTATCTTGTCATTTAGTTCTGTTGCATACCCATCACCCGAAAAGAGATCATCCTCCGCCACCCTCCATCCAGTTCTCTCTGTACCCCTCCCCCTCCCCCTCTCCCTCCTTCCCTCCCCCCACCCCCCATAGCCACCACACTCCTGTCCATGCCTCCTAGTCTCGCTTTTATGTCCCCCCAATGTATGGAATCCTGCAGTTACTGTTTTTTTCTGATTCGCTTATTTCACTTCGCACAATGCTACCAAGAGTCCACCATTCCGCTATAAGTGATCCGATGTCACCATTTATCCTAGCTGAATAATATACCATGGTGTATATGTGCCCCATCTTCTTCATCCAGTCCTCTATTTTTTTTACAGTGATTAAAAGCCTTTAAGCAAACTCTTGGCCCATACAGCAAGAATCCCTAAAAGAGTAGTGTCCTTAACATGTTCCCCAAGTCCAAGATGGCCCCATCACCATGCCAAATCCCTGAAAAATGCAACCCAACCACAGTTCAGTCTGTTAGGAGCTGTCACAGGGAGCAGGAGTCCAAGAAAGTTCCCCACAGGAAAAGTCCGCATGGCACTGGAATTGTTGTCACCATTCTATACTTTGCAGCTCATGTCCAAGTCCCAATGACCGCTGCTTCTAGCTGGTAATGATTCAGGTAGACTGGAAAAAGCCATTTGCAGCATGCGTGGATATGGAGCTTCTGTTCTCCTCTGCCTGGAGAGATGAGACCAGGTTGCTTTTCCCTGGAGCTCTGTGACTGTGGCCTGGTAAAGAGAACCTTGGGATACACTAAGCTGGGTGGCAAAGGTAAATTCATAATACAAGTTGGCAAAAGGAGGAAAGAGAGCTCTAAATTAGGAGTAGGTCCCAGCCTGAAATATGAGTGGGGCATTGAGGTAGGAGGGATAAAGGAAACACTATATATTAAGCAAAGCAGCAGAAAATAGGACTATCAACACCCACAACAGAGATCTTTGAGGGAAGAATAAAAAACCTGACTATTCAGGCAAAATATAATTAAGTGGCCCTTGTGCGAATGAGATCAGTTTACCTGCTTCTTGGAAGAAATACCCTAGGCTCGTCCACAGTATCGTAGATGGGGCCGACGGCCCTGGGCACCTTCAGCCTTCAGTGGCAAACCCCAGCTTTCTGGGCAAGGTTAGGTCATAGGTGGCTGGAGCAGGGCTGGAAGAGACTGAACCCTCCCTTAGAGGAGCGAGGGGGAAGCCCACCTTCCAGTGTCCCTGTTTCCTCACAGCAGAGGCGTGTAAGCCTGGCAGGCTTTAGCTCAATGACCTTCCTTTCCACTATTGAAGCAGGACCCAGATGGCATCCTATGAGACCCCTTTGGGGTGTTGGAGCCTTTAAGGGTGTATCCTAAAAGCTGGTAGTTCCCCTGATCTCTATTGGGCTTTTTCTGCCTCTAGGTATCTTAAAAGCCATTCTCAGAAGATCTCGCTGAGGGTTTGAGGATCCCCATCTGCCTATATAAATCTTTTCCATATATCTGGAGCTATTTGGAAAAAAGACAGAACAGTGTTATTAGCTAGATCTAATAAAGAAGGTAGTAGTTTGCAGGCGAAAAAGATTTGGTGTCTCCTGTTCAAAAGAAATGTAAATTTTTTTTTTTTTTTTTTAAGTAAAAGGCATGATATGGTAGACCCGTCGGAGTCATTGGCCTGGTGTGCAGGATTCCCGGGTTCGATTCCTGGCCAGAGCACACAGGAGAAGCGCCCATCTACCTCTCCACTCCTCCCCCTCTCCTTCCTCTTCGTCTCTCTCCTCCCGCCCACAGCCAAGGCTCCACTGGAGCAAATCCACCCTGGGCACTAAGGATGGCCCCATGACCTCTGCCCCAGTCACTAGAATGGCTCCAGTCCTAACAGAGCAACACCCCAGATGGGTAGAGCATTCCCCCCAGTAGGCATGCTAGGTGGATCCCAGTCAGGCGCATGCAGGAGTCTGTCTGACTGCCTCCCCATCCCCATCCTCAGAAATATACAAAAAATAAATAAATAAAAGAAAAAATACTCAAAAAAAAAAGGGGGGAGGGCATTCCCTTGTGCTTAAGCTCCAGGGAGCATGGAGTGAGCTTGAGTATGTCCTATGAAACATGGAGCTCTATGTTGACATATAAGACTTTGAAGAAGGAGGAACTGCTGAAATAGTTTATCAGCATTTGTCCCTAAGACAGCAGTCTTTATAGTGGGAACACCATATGTAAATATTTGCTGTCTGTCTATAGATTAAGGGGGGAATATGGCAAATGCTGAAAAGCCATGATCTTTGTGCCCCTCCCCTCCCCCAACCCCCTCCCTCTCCTCCCCCTACCCTGTAACCCCAACACTGTTGTTCATGTCTCTGAGTCTCATCTTTATGTCCCACCTATGTATGGAAATGTATAGTTCTTAGTTTTTTCTGATTTACTTCTTTCACTCAGTATAATGTTATCAAGGCCCATCCATGTTGTTGTAAAAGATCCTATGTCATCATTTCTTATGGCTGAGTAGTATTCCATAGTATATATATACCAAAGCTTTTTAATCCACTCGTCCTCTGATGGACACTTGGGCTGTTTCCAAATCTTTGCTATTGTGAACAATGCTGCCATAAACATGGGGGTGCATTTCTTCTTTTCAAACAGTGCTATGGTGTTCTTGGGGTATATTCCTAACAGTGGTATAGCTGGGTCAAAAGGCAGTTTGATTTTTAATTTCTTGAGGAATCTCCATACTGTTTTCCACAGTGGCTGCACCAGTCTGCATTCCCACCAGCAGTGCAGGAGGGTTCCCTTTTCTCCACATCCTCGCCAGCACTTATTCTGTGTTGTTTTGTTGATGAGCGCCATTCTGACTGGTGTGAGGTGATATCTCATTGTGGTTTTAATTTGCATTTCTCTAATCATTAGTGATATTGAACATTTTTTCATATGCCTATTGGCCATCTGTGTGTCCTCTTTGGAGAAGTGTCTATTCATTTCTTTTGCCCATTTTTGGATTGGATTGTTTGTCTTCCTGGTATTAAGTTTTACAAGTTCTTTATAAATTTTGGTTATTAACCCCTTATCAGACGCTATGTCAAATATATTCTCCCATTGTGTAGTTTGTCTTTTTATTCTGTTCTTATTGTCTTTAGCTGTGCAGAAGCTTTTTAGTTTGATAAAGTCCCATTTGTTTATCCTCTCTTTTATTTCACTTGCCTGTGGAGACAAATCAGCAAATATATTGCTGCGAGAGATGTCAGAGAGCTTACTGCCTATGTTTTCTTCTAAGATGCTTATGGTTTCACGGCTTACATTCAAGTCTTTTATCCATTTTGAGTTTATTTTTGTGAGTGGTGTAAGTTGGTGGTCTAGTTTCATTTTTTTGCAGGTAGCTGTCCAGTTTTCCCAACACCATTTGTTGAAGAGGCTGTCTTTACTCCATTGTATTGTCTTACCTCCTTTGTCAAATATCAGTTGTCCATAGAGCTGTGGGTTTATTTCTGAGTTCTCTGTTCTGTTCCATTGATCTATATGCCTGTTCTTATGCCAGTACCATGCTGTTTTGAGTACAATGGCCTTATAATATAACTTGATATCTGGAAGTGTGATACCTCCCGCTTTTTTCTTCCTTTTCAGGATTGCTGAGGCTATTCGTGTTCTTTTTTGGTTCCATATAAATTTTTGGAATATGTGTTCTATGTCTTTGAAATAAGTCATTGGTATTTTCATTGGTATTGCATTGAATTTATAAATTGTTTTGGGTAATATAGACATTTTAATGATGTTTATTCTTCCTAACCATGAGCACGGTATATGCCTCCACTTATTTGTATCTTCCCTGATTTCTTTTATCAATGTTTTATAATTTTCCGAGTACAAGTCTTTAATCTCCTTGGTTAGATTTATTCCTAGGTACTTTATTTTTTTGGTTGCAATGGTAAAGGGGATTGATTCCCTGATTTCTCTTTCTGACAGTTCATTATTAGTGTATAAAAATGCCTCTGATTTCTGAGTATTGATTTTATATCCTGCCACCTTGCCAAATTCTTTTATCAGGTCTAGTAGTTTTTTGACTGAGACTTTAGGGTTTTCTATATACAATATCATGTCATCTGCAAATAATGATAGTTTTACTTCTTCTTTTCCAATTTGGATGCCTTTTATTTCTTTTTCTTGTGTGATTGCTGTGGCGAGGACTTCCAGAACTATGTTGAATAAGAGTGGTGAAAGGGGGCACCCCTGCCTTGTTCCTGATCTTAAGGGGATTGCTTTTAATTTTTGCCCATTGAGTATGATGTTGGCTGTGGGTTTGTCATAGATAGCCTTTATCATGTTGAGGTATGTTCCCTGTATTCCCACTTTGCTGAGAGTTTTGATCATGAATGGGTGCTGGACTTTATCAAATGCTTTTTCTGCATCTATTGAAATTATCATGTGGTTTTTCTCCTTTCTTTTGTTTATGTGATGAATCACGTTGATTGATTTGCGAATGTTGTACCAGCCTTGCCTCCCAAGAATAAATTCTACTTGATCATGGTGTATGATTTTTTCCATATATTGCTGGATCCAGTTTGCTAATATTTTATTGAGGATTTTTGCATCTAAGTTCATCAGGGATATTGGCCTATAATTTTCTTTTTTTGTGTTGTCTTTGCCTGGTTTTGGAATCAGAATTATGCTCGCCTCATAAAAGGAGTTTGGAAGTCTTCCTTCCTCTTGAATTTTTTGAAATAGTTTGAGAAGGATAGGAGTTAGTTCTTCTTTGAATATTTGGTAGAATTCACTTGTGAAGCCATCAGGCCCAGGACTTTTCTTTTTTGGGAGTTTTTTTATAGCTGTTTGAATCTCATTTGTTGTAATTGGTCTGTTTAGATTTTCTGATTCTTCCAGATTGATTTTTGGAAGATTATATGATTCAAGGAATTTTTCCATTTCATCTAGGTTGTCTAGTTTTTTGGCATACAGTTCTTCATAGTATTTTCTTACAATATTTTGTATTTCTGTTGTGTCAGTTGTTATTTCTCCACTCTCATTTCTAATTTTATTTATTTGAGTCCTCTCTCTCTTTTTCTTGGTGAGTCTTGTTAAAGGTTCATCAATCTTGTTTACCTTTTCAAAGAACCAGTTCCTGGTTTCATTGATCCTCTGTATTGTTTCTTTAGCCTCTATGTCATTTATTTCTGCTCTGATCTTTATTATTTCCTTCCTTCTACTAGCTCTGGGCTTTACTTGCTGTTCTTTTTCTAGTTCTTTTAGATGCAGGGTTAAGTTGTTTATTTGAGCTTTTTCTAGCTTCTTGAGGTATGCCTGTAATGCTATAAACTTCCCTCTCAGGACTGCTTTTGCTGTGTCCCATAAATTTTGAGTTGATGTATGCTCATTATCGTTTGTTTCTAGGAATTTTTTAATTTCTTCTTTGATCTCCATGTTAACCCATTCATTGTTTAATAACGTACTATTTAGTTTCCAAGTGTTTGAATGTTTTTTAATTTTTCTATTGTGGTTGATTTCTAGTTTAATGCCATTGTGATCAGAGAAAGTGCTCGATATGATTTCAATCTTCTTAAATTTGTTGAGCCCGCTTTTGTGCCCTAGCATGTGGTCTATTCTAGAGAATGTACCATGAGCGCTTGAAAAGAATGTATATTCTGCTGTTTTAGGGTGAAAGGTTCTGAAGATATCTATTAAATCGAGTTGATCTAGTATGTCCTTTAAGTCTGCTGTTTCTTTGTTAATTTTCTTTCTTGAGGATCTATCTAATGATGTTAATGGGGTATTGAAATCTCCTACTATTATAGTATTGCTGTTGATCTCGCCCTTTAAGTCTATCAAAGTCTGCTTTATATATTTAGGTGCTCCTATATTAGGTGCGTAGATATTTATAATGGTTATATCTTCCTTTTGGATTGCTCCCTTTATCATTATGTAGTGACCTTCTTTATCTCTAACTATGGTCTTTGTTCTAAAGTCCATTTTGTCTGATATAAGTGTTGCTACCCCAGCTTTTTTTTCATTTCCATTTGCGTGAAATATTTTTTTCCATCCTTTTATCTTCAGTCTGTGTGCATCTTTTGATTTAAGGTGTGTCTCTTGTAGACAGCATATGCATGGGTCCTGTTTTCTTATCCATGCAGCTACCCTATGTCTCTTGATGGGATCATTTAATCCATTAACATTTAAGGTTATTACTGATATGTAATTGTTTATTGCCATTTTTTTTTCTTTAATACTGTTTTTCTCTTTTGCTATATTCTTTTTTTCCTTTGATCTGTTTACAACAGGTCCCTTAGCATTTCTTGCAGCCTTGGTTTGGTTGCAGTGAAATCCTTGAGTTTTTTTTTGTCTGTAAAGCTTTTTATTTCTCCTTCAATTTTAAATGATAGCCTTGCTGGATAAAGTAGTCTTGGTTGTAGGTTCTTGTTCTGCATTACTTTGAATATTTCTTGCCATTCCCTTCTGGCCTCAAGTGTTTCTGTTGAGAAGTCAGAAGTCATCCTTATGGGGGCTCCTTTGTAGGTGATAGTCTTTTTTTCTCTAGCAGCTTTTAATATTTTCTCTTTATCATTTAGCTTTGGTAATTTAATTATGATGTGTCTTGGTGTTGGTTTCTTTGGGTTTCTCCTTAATGGAATTCTCTGTGCTTCCTGAACATGTGAAATGTTTTCCTGCCTTAATTGGGGGAAGTTTTCTGCTATAATATGTTTGAACAAAGTCTCTATCCCTTGTTCTTTCTCTTCTTCTTCAGGAACCCCTATGATGCGGATGTTATTTCTCTTCATGTTGTCACAGAGCTCTCTTAGAGTTTCCTCAGACTTTTTGAGTCTCTTTTCTTTTTTCTGCTCTGCTTCCGTGCCTTTATTTATTGTGTCCTCTAACTCACTGATTCGATTCTCTGCTTCATCCATCCTGCTTTTAATTCCTTCCATTGTATTCTTTATTTCAGATATTGTATTTGTCATTTCTGTCTGATTCTTTTTTATTATTTCAATGTCCTTTTTTATATTTGTTATCTCTTTATTTAGGTTTTTGTAATGGCCATCTATGGTGGTTCTAATATCTTTGAGCATCCTAACAATCGTTATTTTAAACTCTGCATCTGGTAATTTGGTTATATCTGATTCACTTAGGTCCTTTTCTGGGGATTTCTCTTGATTTATTTGTGTTGTATTTCTCTGCCTCTGCATTTTCTCTTCACAGGAGTGGCTGTGATCACGTGCTTGGGTGCACAAGGGTTGGTGGCCTTGGCCTTTGCCCCGCCCCCGTGTGTGACATTATGCTCGTTCCTGAGGGCACTGGCGAGCACCTTTGTTCAGCTGTGGGTCTCCGCCTGTTTCCGAGCTTTCGCCCTGCCTTTGCAGGATGATCCCACTCAAGCAACAGCTGCTAGCCTTGGCTCTACTGTCGGGCAGGGCTGCGTGCTCAAGCTCAGCTCCGTAGCGGAACTCCACCTCTTCTGGGGTTTTGGCTCCACCCCCACGGGAGGAGCCGGCTACCAAGTCAGACCACAAGCCTGGGTTGCACGGGCGGGGCAGGGATGTGCTCCTCTACCCTTGCTCCTGGGCTGGTTTCTACCCTTTCCAGGTTTCCCGCCCTTCTCCCGGAGGCTGGATTACAGGCTGCCGGCAGCTGAGCTTGGCCGCTTTTGCACGCCCCCTTCTCCCTAGCCGGGCAAGATTGAGCTCACACCTGAGCCCAGTGGTGGCCAGCCGGCTTCCGCCCCTGCCAGAAGAACCGCGCTTTTGTCTCCCACTGCCGCCCGCTCTCCGGTGCACCCTCAGCCGTGTGGGTGGGGGCGTTGCAGCTCGGACCCTAAGACTCACTACTGTAGACCCGAAAGCTCCCTCCTTCTATGCTACTCTGCTCTGAATGCTGCGGGGGAGCTTGTTTGGCTGCTCTCCTGCTTCCCTTTGCTGGTATTGCTGTTTCCGGGGGAAATCTTCACTTCAGCTTTGGGGAGTGACTCGTCCCAGGGGTTAGGGTGGCTATCTCCCAAAATGTTTCTCCCTTTGCCTCCTAGATTGCACTCTCTTCCTGTTACTGTGGTTCTCTCCCCTCTCCTTCCGTCCCCAGGAGCCCCGGGTTAGTGTTTGTGAGAGAGATGTTCTGCGCGGTCCCTTTAAGAAGGATCCTGGGTCTGAGAAATCAGACTCTCTCTCAAATAGTATCCTGACTTGTTTCCAGCTAAATACTGTCCTTACACTTCTTCTGGGCTCTGGGGCTGCAGGCTGGGGCTTTGTTCCTGGGGCTCAGGACCTTTTCCCCTCTGCTAAACTCACTTCCCGCCACGCGAGCCTCTCCCTGCTGCCGTTCGCTCCGAGAAGCTGGGCAGCCCTCTCCGCGTTTCCGCTTTTCCTACCAGTCTCTGTGTGGCTTCTTCAGCATTCCTTGGTTGAAGAGTCCTTTTAGTTTAGTCCAAAGTTGGTTTTTCCACGGAGCCGTTTTTCTGGACATTCATTTGTGCTAGTTGTGCTCTAAAAACATTACACAGCCTGACCAGGTGGTGGCGCAGTGGATAGAGCATCGCACTGGGATGCAGAGGACCCTGGTTCGAGACCCCGAGGTCGCCAGCTTGAGTGCAGGCTCATCTGGTTTGAGCAAAAGCTCACCAGCTTGGACCCAGGGTCGCTGGCTCGAGCAAGGGGTTACTCAGTCTGCTGAAGGCCCGCGGTCAAGGCACATATGAGAAAGCAATCAATGAACAACTAAGGTCTCACAACGAAAAACTGATAATTGATGCTTCTCATCTCTCTCCGTTCCTGTCTGTCTGTCCCTGTCTATCCCTCTCTCTGACTCTCTCTCTGTCCCTGTAAAAATAAATAAAAATAAAAAACAAAAACAAACAAAATATATTACACATTCATGGTGGAAGTAGCAAGCTGAGGGAGATTCACTGGGGACAACTTAAAACCCTCACAATCAAGGCTATTGATAAAACAAACCAGGTATTTAAAAAATATGACAAGCATTGCTTGACTGGTGGTGTCGCAGTGGGTAGACCATTGATCTGGGACACTGAGGTCCCATGTTCAAAACCCCGAGGTCACCAGTTTGAGTGCAGGCTCACCAGCCTGGGCATGGGGTCACTGGCTTGAGTGTGGGATTATAGACATGACCCCATGGTCTCTCTGGCTTGAGCCCAAAGGTCAGTGGCTTGAAGTCCAAGGTCACTGTCTTGAGCGCAAGGTCACTGGCTCAGCAGGAGTATCCCCCCATCAAGGCACATATGAGAACTAATCAATGAATAACTAAACAGTGCCACAACTATGAGTTGATGCCACTCATCTCTCTCTCTTCCTTTCTCTCTCTCTCTAAAATAAATAAATAAATAAATAAAAAGACAAGCATAATGTACACGAATCTTTGCATTTTGAAAATCATATTTGTAACAATATTTCCAAGACACAATCACAAAAGTCAACAAATGGTGCTGGGAAAACTGGATATCCACATGCAAAAATTAACTCAAAATGTATCAAAGACCTAAACTACAAAACTCTTAAAAGAAAACACAGTGGAAATACACACAACCATGAATTTGGCAGTGATTTCTTGGATATGACTCCAAAAGTGCAGGCAACAAAAGAGAAAACATTATGTCAGACTTGATAAAAATGTAAAGCTCTTGCCCTGGCCGGTTGGCTCAGTGGTAGAGTGTCGGCCTGGCATGCAGGAGTCCCAGGTTCGATTCTCGGCCAGGGCACACAGGAGAAGCATCCATCTGCTTCTCCACCCCTCCCCCTCTCCTTCCTCTCTGTCTCTCTCTTCTCCTCCTGCAGCCAAGGCTCCTCTGGAGCAAAGTTGGCCCGGGTGCTGAGGATGGCTCTATGGCCTCTGCCTCAAGTGCTAGAATGGCTCTGGTTGCAACAGAGCAACGCCCCAGATGGGTAGAGCATCGCCCTCTGGTGGGCATGCTGGGTGGATCCCGGTCGGGCGCATGCGGGAGTCTGACTGCCTTCCCGTTTCCAACTTTAGAAAAATACAAAAAAAAAAATGTAAAGCTCTTGTACATTAAAGGACACTATCAACAAAATGAAAAGACAATGCATGGAATGAGAATAAATATTTAAAAGTCATATATCTAATAGGTTAACATCAGAATATATGAAATCCTGCAATACAACAACAAAAAGACAAACAACCCAGTTTAAAAATGGTCAAAGGACTAGAAATGATATTTCTCCAAAGATGATATACAAGTGGCCAAAAACCACATGAAAATAATGCTTAACATCATTAGTCATCAGGGAGATGCAAATCAAAACCACAATGAGAGACCACCTCATACCATTTGAAACAACTAAAATCAAAAATTGAAGAAACCAAGTGTGGCAAAGAGGTAGAGAATTTGGAACCCCTGGCACTGCTGCTGGTGAGAATGTAAAATGGCGCAGCCGCTGTGGACAAGTTCAGTGGTTCCTCTCACAGTGACACACAGAATCACCATATGATACAGCAATTTCATATTTAGGTATACACCCAAAAACTTGAAAGCAGGGATCCAAACAGATACTCGTACTCCAATATTCACTGTAGCATTATTCACAACAGCCCAAAGATGGAAGCAACCCAAGTATCCATCAACAAATGAATAAATAGCTATTAAACACACTGTGGTAGATACATAGGTACAATGAAATGTTACTCAGCCATAAAAAGAATAAAGTTCTGAAACATGCTATGACATGAATGAACCTTGGAGACATTATACTAAGTAAAATAAACCAGACTGAGAAGAACAAATATTTTATGATTCCACCTGTATGAGGTACACAGAGTAGTCAAATTCACAGAGACAGAAGTTGAACAGAGGATACTAGGGGTGGGAGGGGGCAGTTGAGGAATGGGAGTTATTGTTCAATGGGTACAGAGTTTCTGTTTGGTATGATAAAAAGTTCTGGAAATAGATAATAGTGATGGTTACACAATACTGTGAATGTATTTAATGCCACTGAATTCTATACTTAAAAATCGTTAAAAAGGCATTACATTTATCACTTATGTTTATGTGATAAATTTTACCACAATTCAAAAAAACTTGAAAAACTACAAATAACAAAAAACCAATAACAGCCATTTTCTAAAACACACTAGCACAAAGGTCCTCTTATTCCACATCTTATTCTACAGCTGGAGATACACATATTTATGTGGGCTTGCTCTCCGGGCAGGGAGACAGCCAGAGGCCGTCAAGATGACCCCTGTGAAGACAAAGGTATACCAGTTGTTTTCTGCCCTCCTCATCTGAGCCTGGACTTGGAAAATGTTAATGATTTTTGTAATGGATGTATTCACTCCACTTTCTGAGCCTGCACGCCCCCTACAGGATGCTGTATGCTATACTGTATCCTACACTGTACCAGGGTTTGCATCTGAGACCCCGCACTGGTCAGGGAAGTCCTTTTCAAGTAGTCTAAGGACATACATCATAATAAATAAATAACTAACTAACTAACTAAATAAATAAATAAATAAATAGGACACTTTGCCTTCAGGACTTGTTAGGAAGTTAAATTTACAAAAGTATTTACCAACTATTTCCATTCACATTAATACAATGGCAAAATAGCTAATGGCAGGCCTGGCAGAATCAGTGTAATGGGCACATTTACAACTTGTACTGAAACCTTTTCTTGCCCATGGTCTGACTTCCAGCCTCAAGTGACTTCCTCAGTTCCCAGACTTGTGATGCTTGCTTGGTCCTCTAATTTTAAAATCCTCTGGAGTAAGTGAAAGACACAAGGCTATATAAATATTTTAGATGAAAAAACTCCTTACAACATTAGGCTTCTCCCAGTTCATGCCATGAGCAGACAGGATCAAAGCCATCTGCGAGGGTCCACTCCTTCCAGACTTCACAGGAAACAAATGCAGTTGGTGACAGAGACCTGCTTAGATCATCTGTGAGGGTCAGGGGGGTAGGGAAATTCTCCAGGCCTGGCAGGTGTCAAAGTTTTACACAAAAACTGACAGCACCAAGGAGAGAAGAAATCCTTAGCGTAAATATAAGAGCAATTGTTTAAAAATTAAATTAAAAAAAATATGTACCATTTTACTGCTTTTGTTCCTGATTTTAAAATTCACCAGAGACCTCAAAAACTGTCAAGTACCTGCTTTTATACATACTTTTAAAACTGCACTTCTTCAGATCTCAAGATGCAAAAAAATTTAAACATTTTCTCCTTGACCATCACATAAAGAACAGAATATTAGAAAGGCTAGTCACTCCTTAAAATTGGCTTTAACTACTTTTTCTGGGATGTACATTCAAAACATACATTTGTCATGTTCCGTCCTGAAGGAGTCTTCGTAAGAACTCTTGCTATCCTTCGCACTTCAAAATTAGGAAAGACGATTCATCCTTCTTAATCATCCCACCACTGATTAAGCTAACCAACAGAGCACTCACAGATCTGGCCAGCGTCACAGCTCTCCACACACCACTGATCCCACATGCAGGGAACAACTCTGCATGTCTAGAGGCAGCACAAACTAATCACATTAGTTTAGCTCCCATTACTTCATCAAACAGCCAAAAAGGAAATGATACCATGCTGGAAAAAATACAAAAACACACCATCCTCAATTTTATTCGCCAATAATCAGGCCCTAAAGAAACATGCAGCACAGATGGACCAATTTCTGCCTCCATAAATTTTAAATTGCTTTTTACAACATTTCTCTGGCTCTGATGAGCTAGTGTTTCACAATATGCTGGCTCGTGAAATTCAAGCAACTGCGCCTTCCCCTAAGCTCCTTCATTCAGCATCAGCCATGAACTGCACATTGCCTATAAAAGTCTAATTAAAAGAAAAATGAAGTTATTCTAAAATGCCACACAGCAGAAACCCCTTATAAACATATCCAAGGCACTGCCGTAAGGCCACCTGCACGTGTTTTTGCTACAGGACACCCGGAGACCACGGAGCCACAATGTCACGCTGAAGGAAGCAGCACCAGAAGAAATGAGCGCAAGTGTTCCCTGACATGATCTTAAAGAGAGATTCAGAAGGACTTCCATTCTCGCACATGGTGGTGTCTAGGGGAAGTGCAGTGTATCCTCCTTTGTTGGTGGCCAGCAGCCTAGGTGCTGACAAGAAGGAAATCTGTGGTGAGAGGACCCTGGTATACACCCGTGTATATCACTTAAAGAACTTTAACCAACTGTATGTGAGCTAGTCCATGAGACCCTTTTCCTGATATTTATTATGTGCAAAAGTAGACTTTATTCCGAGTTTATAAAAGGCCCAGAACAATGTAAGGAGAGTTTTACTACCAACCATTATCATACATGTTGCATCCACCGGGTACGAGAACAAACATCAGAGACTTTCAGGAGTTTAGATGTTACTTTATTGGCCAGTTTAACCTGCGCAGGGGCGAACTCCCAAGATGTCCAGAAACACCGTACTCACAAGGAGCTGCAAACGGGGGTCGCGCCTGGCGCTTACAGCCAGGTCCTTATATATCCTAAGTGAGCAAGCATTTACAGAAGCAGATGTGGCAGTTAGCTATTCGCTAGGGAGGTTGCACACAGCATAGCAACAGGGGCCGGCATAGCAACAGGGGCCAGGTTTAGCTTAGTGGCGAATTTCAAACATAAACTTCTGATAAGGGTCTCTGACCTTCTTTGTTCTCAGCCTCACAGGGGCCTTATCAGCACTCCCTGTTCCTGCCAGCACTCCCTGTTCCTGCTCTTTTAATAGTTACACTTCTGGCAGCCACAGCACACTTCCCTGAATCTAACATTCCCCCATCTCTTTTAGGCATAAATCAAACCCTTGATTCTTTATCAGTGGGGAGACTGGTGTAAGGTTGGGACAGAACTATTAACTTTACTACATCTACCCTCTCCTTTAAGAACGCAAGGAGCTTATTAAGGATTACTGGTCTAAAGGTAAGAGTCAATAATAATAATAGGAGGGGTCCAGCAATTGCGGATATGAGGGTAGTTAACCAAGGAGAAGTCTTGAACATAGAGGCATACCAGCTAGGGCTGTCTTCTTCTAGGTTCCTATTCTTTAATCTGTTTGTAAGTATCTTGATATTCTCTCTAATTACTCTAGAGTGGTTAGCGTAAAAACAACATTCTTCTCTTAAAGCAGCACACAGTCCTCCTTGCTCAAGGAGGAGGAGGTCTAGCCATCTCCTATTCTGAAGGGCTACCTCGGCTAGGGAGTCTATTTGCTTCTCGAGGTATATTACCTGGTTTTGGAGAAGCGCAATATCTTTGGAGAATGTCTTGGATAGCTGTCTGAGGGTAAGTTCCCCTTGAATGAGGGATGCTGTCCCTACTGCTGCTGACCCTACAATTCCTATGGTAGCTATGATAGGGATAAGGAGTGAAGCTCTTTTTGCCCACCTAGGGCGAGCAACAAGGAATTCGGGGTTTCCCCTATACAGGTATACCTGTGGAATAATATAAGCACTTACACAAAGTTCAGGATGAGTGGGGACTATACACTTGAAGATACCTTGAGTGCACAGAAACCATAGTCCTTCAGGTGCCTTCGTTACTTTTGGGCCCTCTAGGGTGGCAGGTAGGGTTGCAATTATCTTTAGCACAGTTATCGTCCCAATCATTATGGGGCCTTTTCCCCCCTAATCTAGTCCCTAATCGAAGAAGACTTATGTCTGGGTCTGGTTTAGGTGGACTCCATTGAAATTCACTGACTAGGGTCTCACAACCCTACTTTTTACAATAATAATCTGTGTGAGACCCGCATATGTGACGCCGTCGGAAGGGGGTTCGGGGCAAGCATAGTGTGGAGTATATCATAAAGCCCTATTTTTCACATTGGGGTTACACCCATTACCTAAGGTGTATGAGCTAGGCAAATCATCAGCAAGATTTGGCTGAATCAGAATGTCTCCAAGCTGCTGGTGAATCACAGAACTTGTCTTCAAAGAACTTTGATAAGTCAGCTTGGAGAGTTATGGGGTTGCTATTATCCCAGGTGTTATTCTGTGCTATAACTGTGCCATCTGCTGTCCTGATTAAAACCTATTCCTGCAACTCTAGTCCCTTGCTGGGTAAACAATAAAAAGTCATCAGTCCTAAGTGGAGGAGAAGGTGAGTTTTAGAGGCATCTCCAAGAGATGCTTGACTTGCCATCTCCGAGACCCTTCGTCGGGTGGTTGGGCCAGCTTCACGTGGGAGAGGTGATCTAGTAGGGCTTTTCAGCTACCTTAATAGCTGCGGGTGTACTCAGGATCACCTGGAACGGTCTATTCCACCGCGGCTCAAGGTTGCCCCGTCTGTCGTTGAGAATCCACACCTACTGTCTAGGCTCCGGTGGCTCCGGTAGTCGGGAGCTGTGTTTCGCATTCGATTGGGCTGATCTCTGGAGGGCCTGCACCTCGCTTCTGATGTGCAGCAGGGCCTGCAAAGACTTGAGGAAATTATGATTAGAAATCTCTAGTTCCCCTCTGGTCAATCGAGGTACAAGGGGCACAGGTTGCCCAAATAAGATTTCATAAGGGGTCCATTTATTGAGATAGGGGGTGCATCTGGTTCTAAAAAGGCAAAAGGAAGGAGCTCAACCCAGTTTTCGCCGGTCTCCCCTCTCAGCTTAATTATAGTTTCCTTTAGAGTCCAGTTCATTCTTTCTACCTGTCCTGAACTTTGGGGCCTATAAATGCAATGCAATTTCTAATTAATACCTAACTTAGTGGCTAATTCTTGAGATATCCTGGATATGAATGCAGGTCCATTGTCTGATCCTAGGGCTAGGGGAATGGCATATCTAGGTGTGATTTCCCTTAATAAGACTTTGCAGACTATGGAAGCAGCCTCTCCTCACGTGGGGAATGCTTCCACCTATCCTGAGAAGGTGTCTACTAATACTAATAGATACTTATAAGCTGACTTCCCAGGGGTCATCTCTGTGAAATCTATTTCCTACAGTTCTCCCGGAGCTTTCCCCCGATACCTCACAAAGGGGGGTAGCTTCTTATTCTGTGCATTTACTCTGGCACAGATGCTGCACCTCGAGACAATGGAGTGGACAATATCCCTGATGTTGGGCCCTACATAATACTTCCTGATAAATTGTTCTAGCTTGTTTTGTCCTAGATGGGTACTAGTATGAATATCTCCTACTATTTCTCTTACTATTCCCTGGGGTAAATAGAGCCGGGAGTCAGGAAGCTCTATCCATCCCTGCTGATTTTTCTTCCCTTTCAACTGCATCCCTTCCTGCTCTTCTTCTGGGGAATATCTAGGATCTGGAGGTAGCGTTGGCTTAGGCAGCAATGGCAGAAGGCTTTCTTGTGGCCCAGTGGCTGCCTCTCTTGCAGCTGAGTCTGCTAGGTTGTTACCCTTTACAATAGGCGAGTCCCCTCTCTGGTGTCCTTTGCAGTGGATGATGGCAACTTTGGTAGGTAGCCAAATGGCGTTTAGGAGGGCAAGAATTTCATTGCGATTTTTAATGTCTTTCCTCCCTGATGTCAGTAAGCCTCTCTCCTTGTATATGGCTCCGTGGACATGGGCAGTGGCGAATGCATACCGGCTGTCAGTATAGGTGTTGGCAACTTTTCCCTCTGCTATCTGTAAGGCTCGGGTTAGTCCTAGTAGCTCTGCCCTTTGTGCAGGTGTTCCTGCGGGCAGTGCTTTCTGCCACAGGACCTTATTTTCTGTGGCCACTGCTGCCCTTGCATGTCGCTGTCCATCCTTAATAAAACTGCTCCCGTCTGTAAAGAGGGTCAGGTCTGCCTTCCCGTATGCTTGATCCCTTAAGTCCGGGCGGGAGCCAGTCACTGTGTCAAGGATTTGTTTGCAACTGTGGACCGAAGTGGAGTCCGGTATTGGCAACAGGGTCGCTGGGTTCAGGGCCGCAGTTTTGAGGAACTGAACAGATGGAGGGTTCAGCAGCTGAGCCTGATACTGCGTTAGCCGTGCATTAGATAGCCACCTGTCAGGAGGTGCTCGCAGCACTTGCTCTACATAGTGTTCCCCAATGACTTTGATGTCCTGCCCTAAAGTCAATTTACTAGCCTCCTTGACTAGTATGGAGGTGGCAGCAAGCGCCCTCAGACATGTTGGCCATCCCGAGGCTACAGGATCAAGTTTCTTGGACAGACAGGCGACAGGCCTCTTCCATGGCCCAAGTTCCTGGCCCAGTACTCCTAAAGCTACCCCTCCCTTTTCTGCTATAAATAGCTGAAAGGGTTTGGCCAGATCTGGCAGGGCCAAAGCTGGGGCAGCCACCAGGGCCTCTTTAAGCACTTGGAATGCTTGCTTCTCCTTATCTGTCCATGTGAACTGCTCTTCCTTACCCCTGGTTAGTTCATGCAGGGGTTTAGCTAGTTCTGCAAAGCCCAATATCCACAGTCGGCAGTATCCTACTGTACCCAGGAATTCTTGTACCTGCCTCTTGTTAGTAGGCTCGGGGATCTGCAAGACCGTCTGATACCCCATTTGCCCAAGATCTTGTAGCAGGTCCGAGGTAGCTTCCTCACACTCTCCTTCGTCCTTGGCAGCTATGAGGATGTCATCCACATACTGGAGCAGTACGATCGATGGATGGGAGGAGCGGAAAGCCTGCAGATCTTTGCTGAGGGCTTCATTAAAAATGGTGGAGGAATTCTTAAACCCTTGTGGTAGTCTGGTCCAAGTGAACTGCCCCACCAGTCTATTATCCGGGTCATTCCATTCAAAGGCAAAGATCTCTTGGCTCTGAGGTGCCAGGGGAATACAAAAGAAGGCATCCTTCAAATCCAGGACAGAATAATAAGTATGGGTTGGGAGCAGTGAGCTCAGTAAGGTATACGGATTGGGCACCGCTGGATGAATAGTCTCTACCTGCGCATTCACCTCCCGCAAGTCCTGGACCGGACGATAGTCTTGGCTCCCTGGTTTCTGAACAGGAAGCAGCGGGTGTTCCAGGCTGATTGGCACCTTCAAAGGATGCCTGCCTCCAGCAGGCATTGCAAGTGCCAGGCGATTCCCTGTCTAGCTCGGGCTGGGACCGGGTACTGCCTGATCCTAACCAGTCTAGCAGTGCTAAGCAGTTGCACCAGGACAGGCGGTTGGTGAGCGGCCAAACCTGGGGGGTTGGTTTCTGCCCAAACCTCAGGTACCTGGGCACGCAGGGCGTCTGGAACCCCTTCCTTGGCCTCCTTACCTTCTAGGATGGTGGCAAGTAAGTGTTCTTCAGTGGGACAGTTACTTCTATGCTGACCTCTGCCTCTTTGTTCCCCATAGGGCTTTCCTCCCGTCGGAAGGTTATGGTGGCCTGAAGTTTCTGCAATAAGCCCCTTCCAAGCAGTGGGTAAGGGCAGTCTGGAATGACTAGGAAAGAGTGGGTGATGGTACCTCGACCTAAGTCAGTAATTCTTGCGGTGGCCCATGGGTAGGCTTCTGCTTTGCCCGTTGCCCCTATTATCTTAGTAGTTGTCTTCTGCATCTGGCCCTGTGGTTTCTTTAGGACTGAGTAGGTGGCTCCCGTGTCGACTAGGAAGTCTATTGGCTTTCCTTCGACTGTCAAGGTGACCATGGGCTCCTGGGAGCTGACAGGAATGGAGCCCTGGCCCCGTCAGTCTAAGGTTTGGAGCAAGACCTCTGGGCCCTGTCTTGGCCCTTGGCTGTCGGCCTTCAACCTTGGACACTCTCTTTTCTAGTGCCTTTTCTCCTTACAATAGGCACATTGATCTTTTGCTATTCGCCATCCCTGGCCCTTTTGCTGTCCCCCTTTCCCTTTGGAAGGAGGTTTCTGGGCAGTGACAGCAATCAGAATTTTGGCAACTTCCTTCACCCTGCCAACCTCCGGATCATCCCTATTGACATACACCTTCTGGGCTATCTCTAATAGCTTGCTTCTATTCTCTCCCTCAAACCCCTCAATCTTCTGAAGCTTTTTCTTAATATCTGAAGCGGCCTGAGTCACAAAGGCTATATTTACTAGTCTCCTGTTCTCTTCTGCCTCAGGATCTAGAGGGGTATATACTCTATAAGCCTCCATGAGTCTTTCTAGAAAGGCTGCTGGGGATTCCTCTCTTCCCTGAATGACTTCACTAACCTTACTGAAGTTGGTTGGCTTTCTAGCTGCTGCCTTGAGCCCCCTCAACAGAGCCCGGCGATACTGGAGGAGCGCGTCCCTTCCCCCAGCGGTATTAGGGTCCCAGGTAGGAGGTTGAGACGGGAGAGCATCTTTTATTTCCCTTCTTCCCTCCCAAGTTTTTCCCTTTCTTCTCCTAATACCGCCTTAGCAGCTTCTCTCATTATTCTGTCCCTTCCTTCAGAAGTGAAGAGGGTTTGTAAAATCTGCTGACAATCGTCCCATGTGGGCTAATGGGTCCTAAAAATGATCTCAAGGAGAGATATTAGTTCCCTGAGGTTTCTCGGAAGATGGGGGATTCTGATGTTTCCAATTGTATAAATCACTAGTGGAAAAAGGCACATAGATGAGGCAAGGAGGTGCCCATGGGCCAGCATCTGGTGCCGGCAGCGCCTCCCGGAGGAGGAGGCAAAATGGCTGCACCTCCCAGAGAAGGAGGCAAAATGACTGTATCTACCCACACATCCATATACAGATATTGGTCTGGGTGGGGAGCCCTATAGACCGTGGCTCTGACAGCAAATAAAGTTGGAAGTTCAGAAGTGCTCTCTGTGGGCCATCCCACATTAAATGCAGGCCATTCCAGCTGGCTCAAGGTTCGGAGGAAACCTGGACTCGGCTGCGGACCTCCGTACCCCTGAGCCCTCTTCTGGAAATCAGAAAAATTCTTCAACAGGCACTTGAGCGGGGATCCCGGCACAGACTCTTGTTGTCCCATCCTGGATGACTCAGGAATAATGAGAAAGGGTAGGATACAGGCAACACACACTATTAACACAAGGAACACACTTGTCTCTCTCACACTCAACTCAGTCATTCGAGCTCAGACAAAACGCAGCACAGCGTGGCGCAAAAAGGATTCCTAATGTGACCGGTCACTCCTAAAGTTAACAAATCCAAATATCCAAATTTCAGAGAGCAGCGTCCCGCTTCTGAAAGCCCTGGGTAGATTACCAGCAACGTCCCACCTACTACCTCAGGATTGTGTGCTCCGGAGCCCAAAAGCCAAACCAAATGAGGATCCTCAGTGAATACTTACTCAGCTCGAGCTGTCCTTCCAGTCTCCGACCCAAAACTCCGCCAAGGGAGAATCCCAGGTGAGCCCCCAAAATGTTGCATCCACCGGGTACGAGAACAAACATCGGAGACTTTCAGGAGTTTAGATGTTACTTTATTGGCCAGTTTAACCTGCGCAGGGCGAACTCCCAAGATGTCCAGAGACACCGTACTCACAAGGAGCTGCAAACGGGGGTCGCGCCTGGCGCTTACAGCCAGGTCCTTATATATCCTAAGTGAGCAAGCATTTAAAGAAGCAGATGTGGCAGTTAGCTATTCGCTAGGGAGGTTGCACGCAGCATAGCAACAGGAGCTGGCATAGCAACAGGGGCCGGGTTTAGCTTAGTGGCGAATTTCAAACATAAACTTCTGATAAGGGTCTCTGATCTTCTTTGTTCTCAGCCTCACAGGGGCCCTATCAGCACTCCCTGTTCCTGCCAGCACTCCCTGTTCCTGCTCTTTTAATAGTTACACTTCTGGCAGCCACAGCACACTTCCCTGAATCTAACAATACACAGCTTCCCAATATCAAGTTTGTAATATTTCAGAAAATTGCTGGAGCACATCGATCACTCTTCTGACTTTCTTTAATCAAAAATAAGAGGCATAAAAATAGAGAACTAAAATGTCTAATGGCATCTGAACTAGCAGGTTCACCAAGAGGTTTAAAGGTAAACTTGCATCTGAGGGTTTAATTATAATTACTAGAGAGAAAGTGAATTGTTTTTCAATGTATCTCAGGAGAATACTGACCAGTGGGGTAGGTGGTTATTTAAGCTCCCATTTGGGGGGGGACCCCCAGGTCTCAGAAAGTCTCCTGAGCAGCAGGAGCCGCTCTAGGAAGCCAGGCACAGCTGACACAGCCGTTCCGAGAAAATGGATCCTTTCTCAGGCTTCCCTTGGCAAGATTAGCCATCCACCCACAGGTACCTTCACTTCCAAAAGGAAGTTGTGTGGATCCATACTAATTCACAACCGTCTCTAGTCAAGAATAGCTGGCCATCTCTAACACATGGTACAGTGATGGTTTCAGAGTGCAAAGTGGGAACCTGGGGGAGGGGAAGGGACATGCCTACACATCACACTCCAGAGCACGAAGGTCTTCCAGGAGCTCCTGAGCCACGGTCTGGAGTTGGGGATTGCGGCTCTTGGATATGGCCAGGATGCGCTGCCTGGGCAGCGAGCTCCGGAGCTCAGAGGATGACTTGGAAAAGACTTCTGGTTCCAGCACCACTGACTGGACAAGTCGTAAAACATGAAGACACACCTCTGCATCTGGATCTAGGGGAAAAGAGGTTAACCTTCTGGTTAGAATAAAACTCCTAGAGAAATCTCAGGGTAGAATCTACCCATCAAGGGTTCTTAGATTTTTTGAATGACAGATTTGATAGTTTTGAAAACTACAGGCTAACTCAGTGGTTCTCAAAGTGTGCGCCAGGGCACACTGGTGTGCCCTAGAAGATTTCCAGGTGTGCCCTATGGTATTCCAGAGAAATATGTGCCTATTGGGGACCAAAAAACCAATAGGTTTTTGGAGTTTAGATTTTTGGGGGACAGAGGTGTGGGGAATTGGCTGTAAACTGACAGTCTGCCCAACCCCCCACCTCACTTGCCTGATTAGGCTGCAAAAGGCTGTTAAGCTGTGGTGCTGGATTGTTTACCCTACTCCCCATGTTCCCCAGAAAGACTAGAGGCAAGTTTCTTCTATCCTTTGTTTGGTGTAAAGTTAAGATGATATGTATGATGGGGGTTTTCTGCACTCAACACAATTAAGAGTAAAAAGAGAGGAATTCTTCAGTGTATTGACAAGGAAATGAGAGTTTGCCTTTCAAATATATGCCCAAATATTGAAGAAATCACTAGGACACATCGGGCTCATGTTTTTCATAAACACAAGAATGAAAAAACTTAACACAACGCTGGGAGCTGCCAAATTTACTAAATCTTACTAAGAATGTATCCATATATATAAAAAGATAATGTTTTTGTCATTTTTTACATTTTTTAACCCCTCATTTTTACGAATTCTAAAAAGGATAATTCAAAAAATGTAACATAAAAATGCTTTTTAATGTCAGAATAAATTTAATTTTGTTGTATTTATTTTGTTTAATTACCATAAAAGCTCACTTGGACTTTATATTTTTTTCTTTAATATTTGACTTAATTATTATAACATATTTCTCAGAAATTTGTATATAGTGTGCCTACAATTATTTGTAGGATTTTAAATGCGCTCTGACTTCAAAAAGTTTAAGAACCACTGGGCTAACCCATAAACAGCATCATTTCTTGACGTAAAAGCTTAGCTCATAAGAGCAGCATGACAAAACTCAATCATCATCTATTTAGTAACATCTTGTCTTCAAATATTACTCACAGTCACATAACTTTAAGATACTGAACTAAAAATGTCAGGGCTTTTCATGTCGCTGACTATAATTCTGTCCACTTGCAAGGTTGTTTTTAAAAGTGTTACTTCACTTTCACTCTGCCTGCAGCAAGTTCCTCCAAAGCCACACATGGATGTGGCGTCTGTCCAGGACACAGTTCTGGAGTCATGGGCTACAGCATTCACACCGTAGTCGGTTTTCCCATGTGAGTTACAGAGCCTGTTAGCCCTGCATGTATTGTAGCAACCATTAAAACCAGCTGGACTGAAGCAACATAAAGCTCTACCCCTTACCCAGGTGGATCCAGCTCTCTTCACCCTTTCTCCCTACTGGGAGCCTTTAAAATGCCATTAATTCACTTCTTGATTGAATATTGTAATTAGAACTGGGCTCAAAATCAGTACTTCTTTCTTAGACTACACTTAAAAAAAAACCTTTTCAGTAAATGGATTGAGAGAGTGGACTGTACAAACCTTCAGTGAGAACTGCCACAATACCAGGGCCCATCCAGAGCTTCCCCTATTGAATCAGAACTCCCAGGGCATTGTGAGGATGGCTGTGATGGGGAAGGAAAAAAGAGGCCCAGCGTTGGAGTCCTCTTACCTCAAGAGAGGGGAAGGGAACTATCTCTAGTACAAGACCTGCCAAGGGCACTAGGCAGAGCATGGCTCACTAGGGTGCACAGGATCACTAGGGAGGACAGGAGCACTAGGGAGGACGGGCTCACTAGGGAGGACGGGAGCACTAGGGAGGACAGGATCACTAGGGAGGACAGGATCACTAAGGAGGACGGGAGCACTAGGGAGGACAGGATCACTAGGGAGGACAGGATCACTAGGGAGGACGGGATCACTAAGGAGGACAGGATCACTAGGGAGGACGGGATCACTAAGGAGGACAGGATCACTAAGGAGGACGGGAGCACTAGGGAGGACAGGATCACTAGGGAGGACAGGATCACTAAGGAGGACGGGATCACTAAGGAGGACGGGAGCACTAGGGAGGACAGGATCACTAAGGAGGACGGGAGCACTAGGGAGGACAGGATCACTAGGGAGGACAGGATCACTAAGGAGGACGGGATCACTAAGGAGGACGGGATCACTAGGAAGGCCCCACTACGCTGACACAGGACTGGAGTTGAATCAAAACAACAGAGATCTCCCCTCCATCCTCCACCAGAAGCCCAGCAGACACCCAGTAGCCAGAGGGGCAGTCTACAGCTGGGGCAAGAGCAAAGGATGGAAGGACACCCTCTGAGGCACAGACCCAAAGGGAAGGCCAACAAGCTCAGGGGGCAGAGGAATGCTGAGAAAGGCACTCTAGCAATGCAGCCCCCACCTTCAGCACAAGGAAAGGTTAGAGGAATTTGTGTGTTTGTGTGTGTGTGTGTGTGAGCGCGTGTGTTTTAACAGTAATCCCTCATTTATTAATTATCTATTCCAATTCCTTTGCTTTTTCATATAAATTCTACAGTAACTTTTTCTCCCACTATTAAAAATTTTGCAGGTATCTAGATTGAAATTGCAACAAACCAGGATATTAATCTGGAAAAGCACTGACATCATTATGCTGAGTTTTCCTCTTTGTTTCTTTTTTTTGGTCTATATGTATATTTTTTGTATTGACTGTTTTTCACTCAACATTATGCTTTAGAAATTCATCTGTTACCACCTCACCCCTGTTATATTAGCTATTATCAACAAGACGGGTAATAGCAAATGTTGGAGAGGCTGCGGAGAAAAGGGAACTCTCATCCACTGTTGGTGGGACTGTAAAGTAGTACAACCATTATGGAGGAAAGTATGGTGGTTCCTCAAAAAACTGAAAATAGAACTACCTTATGACCCAGCAATCCCTCTACTGGGTATATACCCCAAAACCTCAGAAACATTGATACGTAAAGACACATGTAGCCCCATGTTCATTGCAGCACTGTTCACAGTGGCCAAGACATGGAAACAACCAAAAAGCCCTTCAATAGAAGACTGGATAAAGAAGATGTGGCACATATACACTATGGAATACTACTCAGCCATAAGAAATGATGACATCGTAACATTTACAGCAAAATGGTGGGATCTTGATAACATTATACGGAGTGAAATAAGTAAATCAGAAAAAAAACAAGAACTACATGATTCCATACATTGGTGGAACATAAAAACGAGACTAAGAGATATGGACAAGAGTGTGGTGGTTACCAGGGGTGGGGGGAGGGAGGACATAGGAGGGAGGGAGGGAGAGAATTAGGGGGAGGGGGAGGGGGAGGGGCACAGAGAACTAGATAGAGGGTGACGGAGAACAATCTGACTATGGGCGAGGGGTATGCAACATAATTTAATGACAAGATAACCTAGACATGTTTTCTTTGAATATATGTACTCTGATTTATTAATGTCATCCCATTAACATTAATAAAAAATTATTTAAAAAAAAAAAAAGAAATTCATCTGAATTGATGACAGAAATTGTAGTTCATCTATCTTCATCACTGCATAAGTTTATTATAATTTATTTTCCATTTTTCTATTAATGGATATTTGGGGGTTTTCATGATTTATGCTATTACAAACAATGCTTCCATAAAAAAATTTTAAGTACCTCCAGTGAGACTTTCTTCCTTTTTTTGGACCCACAAATCCCTATTCTACATGTTCTTAATGAAGTCTTTATAAATTATAAAATAAAGCATACACAAAAAGAGAGAGAATAATAACTAACCCTATGTATGTACTCATTAGCCAGCTTAGTCATGTCTAGTATTTCTTTCATTCCCCCTCCCACTCCCTGCCACCTTGGCAACCAGCCATCAGTTTGTTCTCTATCTATGGGTGTGCTTCTGTTTGGTTTTGTTTATTCATTTGTTTTTAGTTTTTTTTAGATTCTACTTATAAGAGAAATCATACAGTGTCTGTCTGACTTATTTCCCTTAGCACAATGCCTTCTAGGTCCATCCATGCTGTCATAAACGGCAATATTTCCTTCTTTTTATGGCTGAGTAATATCCATATATATCACATCTTCTTTATCCATATATCTGTTGTTGGACAGTTAAGTTGCTTTCATACCTTGGCTATTGTAAATAATGCTGCAATAAACATAGAGGGTACATATATCTTTTTGAATTAGTGTTTTTGTTTTCTTTGAATAAATAACCAGAAGTGGAATTGTTGGGTCATATGGCAGGTATATTTTTAACTTTTTGAAGAATCTCCATACTGTTTTCAATGCTGGCTGCACCAGTTTACACTCCCACCAACAGTGCATTAGGGTTCCTTTTTCTCCACATCCATGTCAACACATGCTTGATTTTCTAATGATAGCCATTCTGACAGGTGTAAGGTGATATCTCGTAGTTTTGATTTGCATTTTCATTATGGTTTGTGATATTCACAATCTTTTCATACAGCTATTCCTCTTCGAAGGAATATCAATTTAGGTCTCAGCCCATTGTTAAATTTTGTGTGTGTGTGTGTGTGTGTGTATGTGTTAAGTTGTATGAGTTCCTAATATATTTTGGATAGTAACTCCTTACTGGATATATCACTGGTGAATATCTTCCCCTTCAGTAGTCTTTCTTTTCATTTTGTTGATGGTTTCTTTTGCTGTGCAAAAATTTTTTAGTTTAGCCTGACCAGGCGGTGGCGCAGTGGATAGAGCATCGGACTGGGACGCGGAGGACCCAGGTTCGAGACCCCGAGGTCGCCAGCTTGAGCACAGGCTCATCTGGTTTGAGCAAGGCTCACCAGCTTGAGCCCAAGGTCACTGGCTTGAGCAAGGGGTCACTCAGTCTGCTGTAGCCCCCTAGTCAGGGCACATATGAGAAACCAATCAATGAACAACTAAGGAGACTAAGGAGCCACAACAAAGAATTGATGCTTCTCATCTCTCTCCCTTCCCATCTGTTCCTATCTGTCCCTCTCTCTGTCTCTGAACTTTTTAGTTTAATGGAGTCCCATTTTTGTATTATTTCTTTTGTTCCTTTGTCCAAAAAGATATTACTAAGACCAGTGTCAAAGAGTTTACTGCCTATGTTTTTCTCTAGTTTTATGGCTTCAGGTCTTATATTTAAGACTTTAATATATTGTGAGTTTATTTTTGTATATGATGTAAGAAAGTGGTCCAATTTCTTTTTTTTTAAACATGTACCTGCACCCTCAGCAACAAAACCCAAACTCAGCTTAACACCTGACATACTGGCAAGGCGTGGCCTTTCCAGGAGGAAACACTACTGACCTCATTCTCCCCTGCAGGGGTTGGTACGCTATGGCCCAAAGGCCAAATGCAGCCCATGAACCGTTGCTGTACAGGCTGTGAGCTAAGAGTAATATTTACACTTTAAAAAGGTTATTTTAAAAATAAATAAATAAACACACAGAAGACTAATGTGCAAAAGAAACCGCATGTAGCCCTCAAAGCTCAAAACATTTACTACCTGGTCCATTACAGGAAAGTTTGCTGGACCCTCACACATTCTCTACTGCCCTGTGCACAATGTACAACATTCAATCAGAAATGACAATGACAAAGCCAGGTAAATAAAAACCTCCCGCAGCGAAGTGATAAAGTAATCATCAGAGCCATGCTGAGATGACCCAGATACAGAAACAATCAAAAAAGGAATGTGAAATAAATATTAAAAGACAGAGAATACATAAAACAGCAAGACCCAACTATACATTGTCTGAAACCCAAGATAAATATAGCTTCTTTCTCAACACTGCCTATGGAGATGCCCTCAGGCTCCTCCCCCCCATCAAGTCCAAGATTGTCAAAAAGGGGACTAAAAAGTTCATCCAGCACCCAGATAGATATATCAAAATTAAGTGTAACTGGTGGAAACCCAGAGGCACTGACAATAGGGTGTGCAGAAGATTTAAGGACCAGATCTTGATGCCCAACATGGGCTGTGGGAACAACAGAGAACAAAGCACACACTGCCCAGTGGCTTTCAGAAGTGCCAGGTCCACAATGTTAAGGAGCTTGAAGTGCAGCTATGTGCAACAAATCTCACTGCGCTGAGGTTGCTCCCACATCTCTTCAAGAACCGCAAAGCCACTGTGGAAAGAGCAGCCCGTGGGCCATCAGAGTCACCAACCCCAACGCCAGGCTGCATAGCAAAGAAAATGAATAGACAGCCTATATGCACACAGTATTTGTGTTAATAAAACCATAAAATTCTGCCAAAATAAGATAAGTATAAAGGCATAGGTTAAAAGTAAAAGAATATTAAAAATATGTCACACAAACACTAATTAAAAGAAGGCTGCAGGGTTCATATTATAACTGACAAAGTAGACTTTGGAAGAACTATTACTAGAAATAAGGAAGGACTTTGCAGAATTATAAAGAGGTCAAAGTGCCAAAAAGACAATAATTTTAATTACATATGTAACCGAACAACAGAACTTCAAAAAACACAAAGCACAATATAATAGAACTCCCAGGGCAAAGAAAACAATTTACAATTACATTTGGAATTATTAAATTTAAAAAAGAAAGAAAATCAGTAAGAATACAGAATCCCTGAATAATAAATACTATCAACCAACTTGACCTAATTAACATTTAAAAGAATTCAAAGGATGTTCTGTGATCACAAGGGATTAAATTAGAAATAACGAAAATACATAATAAACAAAATAACAGAAATACAAAATATATAACAGAAAAACATCTGAAAAATTCCCAAATAAAGTAACACACTTTTAAATAACTGTATCAAAAAGGAGGTAGTCATAAGGGAGACCAGACAATATTGTGAAAACAAAAATGCAACATTATCAAAATTTGTGTGTGCAGTCATGTCAGTGCTCATAAGGGGAAATTATAGCCCTCAATGTTCATATTAGCAAAGAGCAAAGGTCTCAAATTAGTTATCACAGCTTTCCTTTCTTATTTTAAAAATTTTTTAAATCTGTTTTGCAAACGATGCAGTTAGGAAATAAAAAGACAACCACTGGACTGGGAGAAAATATTTGCAAAACTCCCATCTGATATAAAAAAACAAAAACAAAAAAACCACCCCAAAATCCTGAATCCAGAATATAAAGATAATGCTGAAAATTCAATAACAAAACTTAATAAAAATACAAATATTGATTGACTTACGACCCATGCAACTTACGACCATTCGACTTCATGATCACAATCGCTAGCCACGACTGCTCCGCATCTGGCAGCGCAAGCGTTGCCCAGCTGGGTGTACGACAGTGTGAACCAGCTTCCGGCAGCACTACCATCTCCGCATGCACCATTTCAATTGTTATCCCAGACTCGGTACGGCAATTTGTGTTTTGTGTCTTGGATATTTTTCATCAAACCCCTCCCAAGATGTCTACCAAGAGGAAATTGTCTTTGCAAATTTAAACCAGTTGTACTGGTAATGCAGTGTTTTACTTAAACCTGACGAATGTAAAAATAAGAAACAAAATGGTGTAGAGATGGTACAAATGGCATAAAATGAACAAAGAAAATTATGATATATAACAATAATGAAAGAAAATTATGATAAATTATGACTTAGAGATTTTTATAACATCATTTTACAGTACTGTACATATAGCCTACTCAACTTACAACCAAATCGTGTTACGACCGGTCTGTCGGAACCAATTGTGGTCATAAGTTGAGCACTAGCTGTAGGCAGAATATCAAATCAGCACAGGAGTTTTAACCTGCTCCATTTCTGACCTGGGCTGGCTCACCCTGACTTAGGCAACCTGATGGCTCCCAAAAAATATTTGAAAAGACACATCTTTTCATGTGCTTACTTGCCAATTGTATATATTCTTTGGTTAAGTGTCTTTTCAAATATTTTATTTACAATGTCTATGCTTATAATTTCCAAACACTGGAAATAACCCAACAACCTTCAACTGATGAATGGATAAGTCAGTGGTATATTACAGAAGAGTAATCAGCAATAAAAGAAATTAACAACTTATACACACAATAACATGATGAATTGCAAATGCATTATGTTAAGGGAAAAAGTCAGAATTTAAAATCTATATATTCATGATTTTGTTTATATACCATTCTGGAAATGGTTAAAACTATAGAAACAGATATTTCAAAAAGAGAAAACTGAGTCAACAGAGAAGAAAAAATTTACTCTATAATGATTCAATAATTCTAATATAAAAAGGATTCCTAGAATTGAAAGGTATACGTTACCAAATTGAAAGAGTGCTTTCAGTTTCCAACAAAACTGGTGAGAGACATGGAACACACCAGCCACAACAACATGAAGCTTCAGGTCAGAAAATGAAGAAAAGACAAGACTCTACAGAGCTTCTAGAAGGAAAAACAGATCACATACAAGAATCAGGAAGCAAAACTTCTCAACATTGGACATTAGAAGATAAAAGCCAAAGCAGAGCTCTCAAGTCCCTGTGCTCATCCTCTGCTGTCCCTGACCTGTCTTCCCCATCTCAATAAACAGCACTACCATTCAACTAATGCTCAAGCCAAAAATACAAGTATTGTTACTGATTCATCTCCCCTTCCCTTCACATCTGTCAGCAGTCTTGTTAACTACCTCCACCACACACCAAATCTGTGACCACCACCCTAGGCTGGGCTATCTTGCCTCACTGAGACCACTATAATCCCCTCTCAGTGGCTTTATTTTATACTTTCATTCTTTCCTCTTCCCATTCTTTCCACTTGCCAAACAGCAACCAGATGAAACCTTGTAATGGAAATTAGAATGTCACTTCCCTGCTCTCCAACACATCCTCACCATGTCAGGATAAAACCCGGTCTTCAACCTAACTGAAGACGCCCCACCTGATCTAGCCCTGCTGCTTCCCTGAACTTATCTCCCAGCACTCACCCCTCCTCACTGTGCACCAGTGACACTTGGCCAGCTCTCGTGTTCTTAGATATGCCTAAGTCCTTTTGTCCTAGATGTCCTCTCTACCCAGAATGCCCTTCCCCCAATCCTCATATGCCTTGCTCCTTTCAAATTTCAGCTTAGCAGTTTTACTCCAATATGTAAAAAGCTTGGAAACTGTCACTCCCACTCTTATAACAAGAAAACCAGAAGAAACTTAAAATCAAAGACTTTTCTTGGAGCTATATTTGAAATGAGGTTGCGGTATAATGACAGGCAAACCTAGAGAGTGACAGCCAAGATCAGGAACAGAAGCAACTGGAGCCTAAACTGACAGGAACACATAAATAATCATGTTGACAAATTGCTGGAAGCTATGTGTGAACTACCATGACAATAAGAAACTTCTGGGGGTATGGCAATCTTAGAAGGACCCCCACATTCTTGTAGGTTTGACCTCCAAGAACCCCACTAGGTTCTCACATGGTCTGGAAGAGGGAAAAGAAGAGTGACCATTCTGAAGTACACCCAGGGTGCTTCCCATGACAAACTCTTCTCTCCAGGAGAAGAGACTTTATGAAGCTTTACCCACCCTACGGGAAGGGTTCTGCTTCCACTACAGCCCCTTCCTCCATTCCTGACTCAAAGATGAGAGAGGGCACAAAGATGTGAGGGTCACAGCCCAGGGATACAGGCCACTGAAGATTAAGATTTAATCAAAAGGTGATAGAATACTCTCCCTCCTCTCACACACCTCAAGTGACACCAACAGGAACTACAAACACAAAGGCTCATAGCTGGGAGACAGAAAGACACAGACTTCATCTAAGAAGCAGTTCTTAGGGAAACCCAAAGGTGACAGGTAATGGTGAGAACAACAGGAATATGAAGCCTCTAGAATCTCCATAGAACACAGCCTAGCCCCTAGCCCAGGGATCCCCAAACTACGGCCCACGGGCCACATGCGGCCCCCTGAGGCCATTTATCCGGCCCCTGCCGCACTTCCAGAAGGGGCGCCTCTTTCATTGGTGGTCAGTGAGAGGAGCACATTGACCATCTCATTAGCCAAAAGCAGGCCCATAGTTCCCATTGAAATACTGGTCAGTTTGTTGATTTAAATTTACTTGTTCTTTATTTTAAATATTGTATTTGTTCCCATTTTGTTTTTTTACTTTAAAATAAGATATGTGCAGTGTGCATAGGGATTTGTTCATAGTTTTTTTTATAGTCCGGTCCTCCAACGATCTGAGGGGACAGTGAACTGGCCCCCTGTGTAAAAAGTTTGGGGACCCCTGCCCTAGTCAGATTAACATAAAACCACTCAAGTCCTATCTACCCGATAAATAATGTCTATCCTTCAATCAAAAATTACAAGGTGCCTGACCAGGTGGTGGCGCAGGCAGTGGACACAGCGTCAGACTGGGATGCAGAGGACCCAGGTTCAACACCCTGAGGTCGCCAGCTTGAGTGCAAACTCATCTGGTTTGAGCAAGGCTCACCAGCTTGAGCCCAAGGTCGCTGGCTCAAGCAAGGGGTCACTCGGTTTGCTGTAGCCCCATGGTCAAGGCACATATGAGAAACCAATCAATGAATAACTAAGGAACCGCAACAAAGAATTGATGCTTCTCATCTCTCTCCCTTCCTATCTGCCTGTCCCTCTCTCTGACTCTCTCTGTCTCTCCCACAAGAAAAAAAAATTATAAGATACACTAAAAGGAAAAATGCACAGTCTGAAGAAACAAATCAAGCATCAGAACCACACTCAGATATGATAGAGATTTTTGGAATTATCAGACAGGGAATTTAAAATAACCATGATTAGGATGCTAAAGGCTCGGTATTAGTCAGCTCAGACTGCCAAAACAAAATACCACAGATGGGGTGGCTTGCACAACAGAAATGTACTTTCTCACAATTCTGAAGGCTGACAGTTCAAGATTAAGGTGTCAGCAGAGCTGGTTTCCCTGAGGCCTTGTGCTGCAGATGGCCTTTTCTCTGTGCTCACACATGCCTGTGTCTCTCCCTGTGTCCTAATCTCTTCCTATAAGAACACCTGTCAGATTGGATTAAGATCCACCCTACTGGCCTCATTTTAACTTAATTACCCCTTTAGAGGCCCTATTTCCAAATTCAATCACCAAGATACGGAATGGTTAGGGCTTTAACATAGAAATTTTCAACAATTCAACCCATCACAGTCTCTAATATGAGAACAGAGCAAAGTAAACAGAGGTAGAAACTGCAAGAAATAATCAATTTCAGTTTAAATATTCTCTCCAGAGTCAGACTCTTACCAGCAATGTAATTACCCACTAACCCTGTTACCCATCACCCTACTTTAATTCTCTGAATACCATTGGAGTTATCTTCTCTCCTCCCCAGTGAAAAGCTTCAGGAAACATGGACCTTGTTTGACTTGCCCATTACTTTATCTCCGATACAATAAATATTTGCCAAATGAATGAGAAGATTGTATTTTATGTGGCTAAGGCTGATGTAATACAAATGATAAGAAAATTTCAGAACAAATAAAATAACTAGGCAAGCTGCAGAAACATAAGTCCTTCAAAAAAGGGAAAAGTAAAACAAGCTACTGGAAGTCATAAATAAGACACACAGTCAAGGGTGCAGCCCAACAGGAACAACTTCAGGTGACATCATCATAAGGGAACAGTCAGCTTGGTGACAGCACTGGAAGGGAACACAGACTAAGGTTAAGGCAATTGTCTTCTAAGCACCCAAACTGTACAGGAAAGAATAAGATGGAACTCTGTCTGGGCCACCGATTAGCAAATTCTAAGTTATAACTACACAATTTTATCTTTTTATTCCACAGTTTGTCTTTTAAGATAATCATAAGAAACCTAATTACTTGAGACTGAAAACATTCCCATACATGGCTCAATTTTGGGTTTAGAAATGGGTGAAGCAACTTGAATGAGAAAAGGCATTCACCTGACCCCAAAACAGATATGACACAGATGTTAGGCTTATCTGACAGGAGTTTCTAAACAGTCACCATAAAAGTTCTTCAAGGAACAGCCATAACATGCTGGAAACAAATGAAAAAACAGAAAGTCTCAGCAAAGAAACAGAAGATATAAAGAACAAAATGGAAACATTACAACTGAAATATACAAAACTTGATGGAGACAAAATGGAGGGGCCAGAGAAAAGAATCAGTGACCTCGAAGCTAGGACAACAGAAATTACCCAATTTGAATGACAGGGAGAAAAGAGAAGAGAAATGAAATGAACAGAGCCTCTGCATCTACTGAGACTTAACAAAGATTTAACATTCATGTCATTGCTGTCTGGAAAGGGAGGGAAAGTCAGCAGGGCTAAAAAATACTCCAAGAAATAATGACAGAGATTTTGCTCTATTTGGCAACAGACACAAACCTACAGATCCAAGAAGCTGAGCAAACGCCAAACGGTAAACCTCAAAAAATCTGTGCCAAGACATATGACAGCCAAACTTCTGAAAACTAAGGACAAAGAAAAAGTCTTGAAATCAGCAGGAGAGAAATAACACCTCACCTATGAGAGAAAAACAATTCAATGATACTGGATTTCTCATCAGAAACTGTGGAGGCCAGAAGGAAGTGACACAATATTTTCCATGTGTTGAAACAAAGAACTGTCAACTCAGAATCCTTTATTCAGGGAAAATGTCCTTCAGGAATAAAGGGGAATCAAGATATTCTCTGTTGACCTACTCTGAAAGAATGGCTAAATCACACAAAAATTTGTACAGGAATGTTCATAGATACATTATTCAGTAACAGCCCATTGACACTGGCCCCTCGTGCAAGTCATGCCGTAGATAACAGCCCAGGGAGTCACACACATATGTAAGTTCTGATACAACTTCTCCGTACCCTGAGATCAACAGCCTCTCTGGCCTCCCCAGCACCATCACCAATTTGCTCCTTAGATAAGATCCCATCTGGGGCTTGCCCAAACCCCACTCTTTTGGTTTGAATTGACCAACCCAGCTCCAGCCCAGAAACCTCAAAGCACACTACCCACAGATGCTAATAAAGGCATGAGCCCCAGGTCCTGCCCTTTCTCTGTCTTCACTCTGCCTTGACCTCCCCGTAGGATCCCTCCAGGTTGGCCAGGTACCTCCTTCAGGACCTGTGAGTAATAAATTCTCTATTTCAATTTCCCTTGTGGCCTACTGTTAAACCATCTAGCAAACTGTATTGCATTTACTAAGTGTTAATTTGATCATTTATAATAGCCCCAAAATGGAAACAACACAATGTCCATTGAGTGATGAATGGATCAACAAAATGTGGTATGTCTACACTATAGAATATTATTTGGCAATGAGAAGGAATAGAATACTAATACATGCTACAACATGGATGATCCTTGAAAACATGCTAAATGAAAGAAGCCAGACATAAAAAAGGTACATTTGTAAAATTCCAATTTTATAATTTGCCCATAATAGGTAAATCCATAGAGACAAAGAGCAGATTAGTGGTTGCCAGGGGCTGGGTGGGAAGAATAATGGGGAGTGACTGCTAATGGATATAGGGGTTTCTATGGTAGTAATGAAAATATTCTTCTTCTTTTTTTCAGAGAGAGAGAGTCAGAGAAAGGGATACACAGGGACAGACAGACAGGAATGGAGAGATGAGAAGCATCAATCATTAGTTTTTCGTTGCGCATTGCGACACCTTAGTTGTTCATTGATTGCTTTCTCATACGTGCCTTGACCATGGGCCTTCAGCAGACCGAGTAACCCTTTGCTCTAGCCAGTGACCTTGGGTCCAAGCTGGTGAACTTTTGCTCAAACCAGATGAGCCCGCACTCAAGCTGGCGACCTCGGGGTCTCGAACCTGGGTCCCCGGCATCCAAGTCCGATGCTCTATCCACTGCGCCACCACCTGGTCAGGCTAAAAATATTCTTAAATTACATGATAGTGATGGTTGCACAACTCTGTGAATACACACAAAACTACTGAGTTACATACTATAAGAGGTTGAATTTTAGGGAATGTGTGTTATATCTCAACAAAGCTATTTTTAGAAAAAGGAGATTGGGGGAAAACTGAAAAAATTTGAATTAGGGCTAAAGATTAGGTAATAAGCATGTACCAATGTTAATTTCCTATTTTAATAACTAATCTATAATTATGTAAAATGTTAACATTATGGGAAGCTAGGTGAGGCATCCTTTGTAAAAAATGTGTAATTCTTACAACTTTTCTGTAAATCTAAGAAACAGAAGAGAGAAGAGCTAAAGAAAGTTCTCTAAACAGAAAGGATATGATCAAAGAATAAATATCAGAACTTCAAAAGGAAGAAAGAACAACGAAAAGAATAAAAATAAGGGTGTATACAACAGACTCTGCTTCTCTTGAGTTCTCTAAATTATGCTTGTTGGTTGAAGCAAAAAATTGTTCCAGCATCTGATGTGGTTCTCAATGAACACAGGGAGAATATTTAAAACTTTAGAATAAATGGGGAATGATAAATGGAGTTAAAGTTTCTATACTTAAGAAAACATAATCCTAACAAGACAGAACATTTCCAGCACCACAGAGCTCCCTCATGCCCTTTCCTTTAATCTGTCTCTATCCACAGCAATTGATGTCTTAATGTCTATCAGCACAGATTAGTTTTGCTTATTCTTGAAAATCATATACATGAAATCACCCATTTTTTAAAAAGCACTATTTCATTGTTAAAGCTCAAGCAAATCAAACTAAATAAAATAATGTTCTGCTTGGGTTTTTTCCCTACATTTTTATAAATTTAGTCTCCTCTTGACATTTGGGGCTATTCTCATAAAGTACTACTTTGTGATGAAGTTTGGATGGACATGGAATCACTGCATCATATATGTCTCTTCCCAAACAGTATATAAATTTCTCTGTGTTTTAATGTTTAAGTCATTTAGGAGTGGGGAAGAGAAGCTATGCTAACAGGGCACCAACAATTATAAACCAGTAATGCAATTTTAACAACTTGATCAAAGAACTTCTCTAGGTGACATCCTCTGCGCTCTCAGTCATTGGTATCTGTCACAGACAGATATTCTGGTAAGCACACAGTTCCCTCGTCACATCAGTCACCACCAACAGCACCTGGAAGGAACTGCACCTGCAGCTCGGCCTAAGTCACTGGACCACACCCATGCTGAGCCACTGAGAGGCCTCTGGCTCTGCAGGTTGTGCCAGCTCACTTCACATATGCCCACAGTAGGCCAGGTGCCACGGCAGAGGGTTTATTGCTGGCGAAGAACTAGGAGACTCACCTTCCTTAGTGGCAAGCAATGTCTGCCCCTATTGGTATCTGCAGAGATGTGGGGGAAACCTAGACTGGAAGGTGAGGATGTAACCATATTTCAGTAAAATGATTAGAAATTTTAAAATTGTATTTCTTTCAACACAAGCAGGACTAAATTGTTTTACCCTAAAGCTGGTGTATTGTGACCTAGGTTCCTTAGAAAGAAGCCATGACACATGTACAGCTCTCCCCCAACAGAAAGACAGGCCTGAGACATCCCTTGCCCACCTCCCTCACGCCCCTTCCAACTCTCTGGACACACATTCATCATCTCATTGACTTAGCTCTACAGGTCCCAAGCTGGGCCTCTTGGTCACAAATCCCCCAGATAGTGACAGGTGTTTCCATCTACCCTATGCCTTCCCCACTGCGGAGGGAAACAAAGGACAGGGGGAAAGGGACACTCTGGGAATTAAGGACCAGAAAACAATGACATGGTGCTGAGACATCCCTAACTCCACATACCGAGTGGCAGCTCTTGTCACAGGAACTGAATCCCCATGCCACATTTCTCAAACACAGATACTCACACTGACAGAAAGCTTGACAAACTCAGCCCAGCAGGTTTCCTGACAGCTGACCTGGCTCCCAAAGGCACAGCTCACACACACACACGCTCACACACACACACTCACACACACCCTCACACAGGGCCTTTTCATTCTCAGTCATACATAAAATTAAAAGTTTAGCTTTACTTATGTGCTAACTATTCTGTTTTTAAAAATCCATGCATTAAATGCATAAACTGAATCATGAGGTCAGCTGCCAGTTCATCTCCATGACAGAGCATCATACAGGGGTGAAGCATGTAATCTGAAATTTCCCCACCATTTCCTTAGCAAAGCTACTTAAACTAAGGCTTACCAGCATTGTTTTCTCATCTGCAGACTGAAGGTTTAATGATCTAAATGGTTACTGTAGAGACTGAATAAGAAGACATGAAATTCTATCAAATTGTTTGGTACCTAGCTGGCATTCCATAAATAGCAATTTCCAGACTACACAAAACAAAACTTCACCTGCTCCCCCCCCCCCCCCCATCAGCAGCCCACTCTCACCATATAGGCCTGCGCAGCTCTTCCAACAGAGCAGGCAGCCCAACCTCGGAACTCTTGCACTGCTCATCCCTCTCGTAAACATGCTTCCCCAGAAATCCTAGAACCAATGTCCCACTTCCTTCAGGTCTTTGTGTGGAAATCAGCGGCTCAATAGCCTTCCATGAACACCTTAAAATTAAAACAACAGCAAATGCTGCTCTCTTATTCCCCTTCCCTGCCTTTTTTTTCTCAGTAGCATTAACCATCATAAAACATGCTGTGAGTTTTGCTTATTTGTTTTTTCTACTATCTCTCTTCAGTCACCAACTCCATGAAGACAAGGACTTAGGACTGACTGGCTCACTGCTGTATCCCCAATGCCAAGAACAGTGCCTGTATATAATAGAAGCAAATCAATAAAAGAGTTGTTGAATCTGACTTTGGGTGATGGGTAAGCAACATAATTGATTGACAAGATAACCTGGACATGTTTTCTTTGAACATATGTACCCAGATTTATTGATGTCACCCTAGTAAAATTAATATAAATAAATAAATAAATAAATAAATAAGTTGTTGAGTGAATTAAGTGCCCAGAGACAGAGGACAAAGGAATTACATGAGTCAAAAGAAAACATTGCTATGGGGAGTAAATCTTTTTAAAGATATTCAAGATCTCTATGTAAGAAAACAATATATTATTAAGAGAAAGATCTAAACAGTGAAGAGATATACCATGTCATGTACTGAAGTCTCAACATTGTAAAGATGTCAGTTTTTCTAAACTGATCTACAAATTCAGTGCAATTTTAATCAAAATCAAAAGGCCTTTCTTTGTGGAGTTTTACATACGGCTTCTAAAAATTACATTGAACACATTCAATGAAAGCAAAGGCATTCTTGAAGAAAAATAAGATAGGAGGAAGTGTCTATACCATCTCTACAAAAGACGATGTGGGCTTTTGAAGATGGCAGCGGAGTAGGCGGACGCACAGATGCCCAGCTCTCAACACCAAACTGGAATACAAATCAATTCAGGAAAAATCAGCATGAAAAACCAACACTGAACTGCAAGAACAGCTCTCAAAAACCAAGGAGCAAAGAGGAAGCCACAATAATCCTGGTAAGGAGTGCCTGAATCTCCTCTGCTTACAGGAACGGAAGGGGGGGGGGGGTGAGGCTGAGAGCCCAGAGAGGATTTCACAGAGGAAAAAGAGCAGAAACTACTGCTCACAGCCACTTACCTGGCGACCAGGGAGCAAGGTGGGTTGAAAAGACCAGCTTATCTCCCAAGTGGAAAGGACAAGGAGAGGGACAGACTGTGAGGGGCTAAGGTATACAAGAAACGAAATAAAAAAGCTGACTCATTCGTGCTGGAGGCGGCCATAGCTGGGGGAGGGACTGAACCTTTCACAAAACAGAGCTGAAGTGCTCTGATAGATCTCTGGACATCTATCCAGCTCCAATCAGTGCAACAAGACACAGCTGAAAACAAAAAGTGGGGAGGAGGGGCAGTAACTCAGGTCTTCATGGAGATCTGAGATACACCTCCCCCTACTGAAGCTGAGAAAAAACCCTGCCCCCAGTGAGATTAGTTGGTGGAAGAGACCTTCAGCGTCTCAGGTTACACCCACAACATTCCTGGTTACAGTTTCAAGGAAGCCCCCTGCTGAGATCAGTTAACAAGACTATCACCTGTTAAAAAAACAAACAAATCAAGACTTCAAAGCTGCCCAAATCCGAAAGTGGATTACAAATAATAGCTGATACCAACCCAAGAAGACCTAGAAATAACACAACTGAAAACTGGAGGCAGACAACACCAAGCCTAGACTCAACCAACTCTACAAATAAAACACCATTATGAGAAAACAAAGGAGTGCAACCCAAATGAAACCACAAGAGACACCTTTGAGAGATGAGCTGAGTGATATGGAAATAATCAAACTTCCAGATGCGGAGTTCAAAATAATGATTATAAGGATGCTTAGGGATCTTAGAACAACAATGGAGGGGCAGTTTGAAAACCTAAATAAAGAAATAGCAAGTATAAAAAAGGATATTGAAATATTAAAAAAGAATCAGTCAGAGATGACAAATACAATATCAGAAATGAAGACCACAATGGAAGGAATTAAAAACAGGATGGATACAGCTGAGGATCGAAACAGCGAGTTGGAGGACAACTGGAATGAAGGCATGAAAGCAGAGAAGAAAAGAGAAAAGAGACTCAAAAAGTCAGAGGAAACACTTAGAGAGCTCTGTGACACCATGAAGAGAAATAACATCCGCATCATAGGGGTTCCTGAAGAAGAAGAAAAAGAACAAGGGATAGAGACTTTGTTCAATCATATCATAACTGAAAACTTCCCTAAATTAATGCAAGAGAAACTCTCACAAGTCCAAGAAGCACAGAGAACTCCATTAAAGAGAAACTCAAAGAAACCTACACCAAGACACATCATAATTAAAATACCAAAGCTAAGCGATAAAGAGAAAATATTAAAAGCTGCAAGAGAAAAAAAAGTTATCACCTACAAAGGAGCCCCCATAAGGATGACATCCGACTTCTCAACAGAAACACTTGAGGCCAGAAGGGAATGGCAAGAAATATTCAAAGTAATGCAGAACAAGAACCTACAACCAAGACTACTTTATCCAGCAAGGCTATCGTTTAAAATCGAAGGAGAAATAAAAAGCTTCCCAGACAAAAAACAACTCAAGGAATTCATTACAACCAAACCAACGCTGCAAGAAATGTTAAGGGGCCTGTTGTAAACAGATCAAAGTTGGAAAAGAATATAGCAAAAAAAGGAATACACCTTTAAAGAAGAAAATGGCAATAAACAACTACATATCAATAATAACCTTAAATGTAAATGGATTAAATGATCCAATCAAAAGACATAGGGTAGCTGCGTGGATAAGAAAACAGGACCCATACATATGTTGTCTATAAGAGACACACCTTAGAACAAAAGACACACATAGATTGAAGGTAAAAGGATGGAAAAAACATTTCAAACGGAAATGAAAAAAAAGCTGGGGTGGCAATACTTATATCAGACAAATTGGACTTTAAAACAAAGGATATAGTAAGAGATAAAGAAGGCCACTACATAATGATAAAAGGAGTAATCCAACAGGAAGATATAACTATTATAAATATCTATGCACCTAATGTAGGAGCACCCAAATATATAAAACAGACTTTGATGGATTTAAAGGGCGAGATCAACAGCAATACTATAATAGTAGGGGATTTCAATACCCCACTAACATCACTAGATAGATCCTCAAGAAGGAAAATTAACAAAGAAACAGCAGACTTATTGGAAACACTAGATCAACTCGATTTAATAGATATCTTCAGATCCTTTCACCCTAAAGCAGCAGAATATACATTCTTTTCAAGTGCTCATGGTACATTCTCTAGGATAGACCACATGTTAGGGCACAAAAGTGCTCTCAACAAATTTAAGAAAACTGAAATCATATCAAGCACTTTCTCCGATCACAACGGCATGAAACTAGAAATGAATCACAGCAGAAAAGCTCAAAAATTCTCAAACACATGGAAACTAAATAGCAGGGTGTTAAATAATGAATGGATAAAGAATGAGATCAAAGAAGAAATAAAAAAATTCCTAGAAACGAATGACAATGAGCATACAACAACTCAAAATTTATGGGACACAGCGAAAGCAGTGCTGAGAGGGAAGTTCATAGCACTACAGGCACACTTTCAGAAGCTAGAAAAATCTCAAATAAACAACTTAACCCTGCATCTAAAAGAATTAGAAAAATAACAGCAAGTAAAGCCCAAATGTAGTAGAAGGAAGGAAATAATAAAGATCAGAGCAGAAGTAAATGACATAGAGGCTAAAGAAACAATACAGAGGATCAATGAAACTAGGAGCTGGTTCCTTGAAAAGGTAAACAAGATTGATGAACCTTTAAGTAGACTCACCAAGAAAAAGAGAGAGAGGACTCAAATAAATAAAATTAGAAATGAGAGAGGAGAAATAACAACTGACACAACAGAAATACAAAATATTGTAAGAAAATACTATGAAGAACTGTATGCCAAAAAACTAGACAACCTAGATGAAATGGAAAAATTCCTTGAAACATACAATCTTCCAAAAATCAATCTGGAAGAATCAGAAAACCTAAACAGACCGATTACAACAAAGGAGATAGAAACAGTTATCAAAAAACTCCCAACAAAGAAAAGTCCAGGGCCCGATGGCTTCACAACGGAATTCTACCAAATATTCAAAGAAGAACTAACTCCTATCCTTCTCAAACTATTTCAAAAAATTCAAGAGGAAGGAAGACTTCCAAGCTCCTTTTATGAGGCGAGCATAATTCTGATTCCAAAACCAGGCAAAGACAACACAAAGAAAGAAAATTATAGGCCAATATCTCTGATGAATATAGATGCTAAAATCCTCAATAAAATATTAGCAAACCGGATCCAGCAATATATGGAAAAAATCATACACCATGATCAAGTGGGATTTATTCTGGGGAGGCAAGGCTGGTACAATATTCGTAAATCAATCAATGTGATTCATCACATAAACAAAAAGAAGGAGAAAAACCATATGACAATTTCAATAGATGCAGAAAAAGCATTTGATAAAATCCAGCACCCATTCATGATCAAAACTCTCAGCAAAGTGGGAATACAGGGAACATACCTCAACATGATAAAAGCCATCTATGAGAAACCCACAGCCAACATCATACTCAATGGGAAAAAATTAAAAGCAATACCCTTAAGATCAGGAACAAGGCAGGGGTGCCCCCTTTCACCACTCTTATTTAACATAGTCCTAGAAGTCCTAGCCACAGCAATCAGACAAGAAGAAGAAATAAAAGGCATTCAAGTTGGAAAAGAAGAAGTAAAACTATCATTATTTGCAGATGATATGATATTGTATATAGAAAACCCTAAAGTCTCAGTCAAAAAACTACTGGACCTGATAAATAAATTCAGCAAAGTGGCAGGATATAAAATCAATACTCAGAAATCAGAAGCATTTTTATACACCAACAATGAACAGTCAGAAAGAGAAATTAAGGAAACAATCCCCTTCACAATTACAACCAAAAAAATAAAGTACCTAGGAGTAAACTTAACCAAGAAGACTAAAGACTTGTACTCGGAAAATTACAAAGCATTGATAAAAGAAATCAAGGAAGATACAAACAAGTGGAAGCATATACCGTGCTCATGGTTAGGAAGAATAAACATCATTAAAATGTCTATATTACCCAAAGCAATCTATAAATTCAATGCAATACCAATTAAAATACCAATGACATACTTCAAAGATATAGAACACATATTCCAAAAATTTATATGGAACCAAAAGAGGACACGAATAGCCTCAGCAATCTTAAAAAAGAAGAATAAAGTGGGAGGTATCACACTTCCTGATATCAAGTTATACTACAAGGCCGTTGTACTCAAAACAGCCTGGTACTGGCATAGGAACAGGCATATAGATCAATGGAACAGAACAGAGAACCCAGAAATAAACTCACAGTTCTATGGACAACTGATATTTGACAAAGGAGGTAAGGAAATACAATGGAGTAAAGACAGCCTCTTTAACAAATGGTGTTGGGAAAATTGGACAGCTACCTGCAAAAAAATGAAACTAGATCACCAGCTTACACCACTCACAAAAATAAACTCAAAATGGATAAAAGACTTGAATGTAAGCCGTGAAACCATAAGCATCTTAGAAGAAAACATAGGCAGTAAGCTCTCGGACATCTCTCGGAGCAATATATTTGCTGATTTATCTCCACGGGGAAGTGAAATAAAAGACAGGATAAACAAATGAGACTATATCAAACTAAAAAGCTTTTGCACAGCTAAAGACAACAAGAACAGAATAAAAAGACAAACTACACAATGGGAGAACATATTTGACAATACGTCTGATAAGGGGTTAATAACTAAAATTTATAAAGAACTTGTAAAACTCAACACCAGGAAGACAAACAACCCAATCCAAAAATGGGCAAAAGAGATGAATAGACACTTCTCCAAAGAGGACATACAGATGGCCAATAGGCATATGAAAAAATGCTCAACATCACTAATGATTAGAGAAATGCAAATTAAAACCACAATGAGATATCACCTCACACCAGTCAGAATGGCGCTTATCAACAAAACAACACAGAATAAGTGCTGGCGAGGATGTGGAGAAAAGGGAACCCTCCTGCACTGCTGGTGGGAATGCAGACTGGTGCAGCTACTGTGGAAAACAGTATGGAGATTCCTCAAAAATCTGAAAATCGAACTGCCTTTTGACCCAGCTATCCCACTTTTAGGAATATACCCCAAGGACACCATAGAACGGCTCGAAAAGGAGAAATGCACCCGCATGTTTGTGGCAGCATTGTTCACAATAGCGAAGATCTGGAAACAGCCCAAGTGTCTGTCAGAGGACGAGTGGATTAAAAAGCTTTGGTACATATATACTATGGAATACTACTCAGCCATAAGAAATGATGACATCGGATCATTTACAATAACATGGATGGACCTTGACAACATTATACGAAGTGAAATAAGTAAATCAGAAAAAAAAACTAAGATGAATCCATACATAGAAGGGACATAAAAATGAGACTCAGAGACATGAACAAGAATGTGATGGCAACAGGGGCGGGAGGTTGGGGGAGGAGGGAGGGGGTGAAGAAGGAGAGAGGGGTTAGGGGAGGGGAGGGGTACAAAGAAAACCAAATAGAAGGTGACAGAAGACAATTTAACTTGGGGGGAGGGGTATACAGCACAATCAAATGTCAAAATAATCTAGAGATATTTTCTCTCAACATATGTACCCTGATTTATCAATGTCACTGCATTAAATTTAATAAAAAATAAAAAAAATAAAAAAAAAAAAAAAAAAAAAAAAATCTTATTAAAAAAAAAAAAAAGACGATGTGACATTGGAAAGTAACAGAGATGGGATGGAGAGGCTGGAAGCACATGCAGAATGCTATTGAAGGGCAAAAGCCACTCTGAGGAGCCAGGAAGAGACAACCCTGCCAATAAATGATGCTGGGTCCATGGATATCCTACGAAAAGAAAATTACACTTGATCGCTACCACAAAGCATACACACATGAGGAAGATGGGACAACTAAATGAGAAAGGCAGAAGGAGAAGGCTTCTAGACGACAGAGGAGAACTTCTGATTCATTAAAAGAAATAAAGCAAAACACAGAGTGGTGAAATATATGTGCAACTTTTATAAAACCAAAAAAGATTGTTCTAGAATGTAAACAGACAACCAAACATAAAAACAAAGTAGAAGAGTAGAACAAGACTTGACAAAAGAGGTATCCAAAAGGCCAAGCAAACACAGGAACTCGTCAGAAAAATGAATGTCAAAACCACAATTAGGTAACACTCCACCCCCGTGGACTGACTGAGGAAGGGGCCCTTACAAGAGTAGGTGTTCATGGGAAGGAAAAGCAACCAGAACACTTCTGGTAAAATTTACACCTGGTACGGCCACTTTGGGAATAGCCCAGCATATGCTACTAGAGTTGAAGACATGTACTTACAACAATTCCAAACTTCCATTTCTAATAGCTGCCCCCAACAGGAAAATATGCACGTTTACCACAGGCAGGCACCAGAATTTTGGAGCAGTATTATTTGTAAAAGCCAAAATCCAGAAACAATCCAAATGTGCAATCCGAATGGTAAATGGTCAAGTTCATATAACGGAATGGAATCCTGTAGTTGTGTGGCACTCAACTGAAAATGGGCATTTTGCCCTCCGGGAGACATTTTTGGTTGTCATAACTGAGGAATGCTACTGACACTAGTGGGTACAGGCCAGGGCTGCTGCTCAACATCCCGCAAATGCACATGATAGCCCCACCACAGAGAATTACGCTGCTTGAATGTCCTCAGTGCTGAGAAAGCCTGAAGTACAGCAGTGAATATATGTCCACAGGGACAGGCAGCACATGGGAGCCTCACAAACGAAATGTGAATGAAAAGCCAACACAAAAACCTGATTCCACTTATGTAATTTGCAAAAATGGAAAACAGGAGTAAGCAGGAAGTGATTAGGAGGGCGCAAAAAATTTCCAGGGTGCAACTCGTCATTTCTCAGTCTGGATGGTGTTAATAAATGTCCTTTCGTAATAACTCTCTCTCAGCTTCACTTTTATGTTTTGTATACTTTTCTCTAAATATGTGTGTGCTTATTAAATTTATTTTGATAATAAAAGGGAAAGAAGAAGGGGAAAAGGCAAGGAGGGACAGAAAGAAAAATAATAATTCGCAAAGGCCTTCTAGAGAAGCCCTTCCCATATCTCCAGGCCAACTAAACTCCCGTTTCCCCCATACCTGACAGCCTGGCATGTCAGTCTGTCCTCCCAGCCCACTCACTCGGGTCCATACTGACATCTCTCCTTCCTCGACCCCTCTCACTCTATCAGGAGCCCTGCTGCCTACTTGATCCCTGGGTAACCTCATGGGGCTGGTAAAGGGATTATGTGAGTTAAATGCATGTAACATGCTCAGGATAAGGCCCAGGATAGAGCAACACTGAGAAATGCTAGTTATCATCATCTCATCAAGTACTTTGTACTGTCTCAAACTAGTTGGTTTAAGTCTTGCCTTCTGTGATGGTTAATTTCATGTGTCAACTGGACTGGGCTAAGTATAGAGCTGGGAAAACACCATTTCTGGGTATGTCTGTGAAGGTGAATCTACATACTGAGTAAAGATCATCCTCACCAGTGTAGATGGCATCATCCAATCCTTAGAGGCCTGAAAAGAGCAAGAAAGAGGAGAAAAAAAAGAATTTGCTTTCACTGCTTGAGTGCGATATCATGTTCCCCTATCTTCAGACATTGGCTCTCCTGGTTCTGGGGTGTTGGAGTGACACTGAATGACACCACTGGCTTTCCTATGCTTCCAGCTTGTGGACAGAAGATCTGGGGACTTACTTGTTGGCCTTCATAATCACATGAGCCAATTCCATATATACATCTCCTCATATCTGGATGGATGGGTGGACGGATGGGGGTTGGACGGATGGGTGGATGGGTGGGTGAGTGGATGGATGGATGGGTGGACGAACGGATGGATAGGTGGGTGGATGGGAGGACAGAGGGGTGGATGGATGGATGGATTGACAGACGGACAGATCTTATTGGTTCCATTTCTCTGGAGAACCCTAATACACCTTCCCTGCAAATTTCAGGTTCTTTAACACAGGCTACAAAGCAGTAATCCTCACAGAACAAGATTCAGCGCTGTGCACACTCCTGATGCTCATGACTTTGCAGACTGGCTGATACTGCACCTGCGTCACAGAGAGTCCCACTGTATACAAGGTGCATCTGGTTTCACAGACAGGCAGAAGGGCTGCTGTTCATATCCTGCAGCAGGAACCTCTGCTCCTGGAGTGTCTTGGACCCAGCTGAATATCTATTAGATTCAAGACTGACCATGGACAAATTCTGAAATAAGTAATGCCCAACATGACTTCAAAATAAGCTAGACATAACTGTAGCAGCTCATTCAGTCAAGAAATAAAACATTTATTTGGTTTTCCTTTATTGCCTGCAGGTCTTTTTTTCTTTAAGTAAAAGAAAGAGGTGCCTTGAACATAAAACCATGATTCAGAAATATCTCTAAATCCACCAGAGTATCCTCAATTAAAATCTGTATGATCCAAATAATGCTGTGTACACTATTTGTTCCAAGTGACAAGAAAGAATTTAGAAAATCTCTTACTTTGCCATGTTCTTTCTCAGTCTCTTTAGCCATCACTGCATTGCCACAGGGGCCCACACATGAAAACAGTGGTTTGAGTAAATTTAGCACTATAATACAGTAACACTGAGCAAATACTTTTGTGGAAGCTGTTTAATCCTGGCCAAGTATCTTGCCACCCTTTTATGAGTGGCCCCTGCCATATTCTTTTTTTTTTTTTTTCTTTCTTTCTGAAGCTGGAAACGGGGAGAGACAGACAGACTCCCGCATGCGCCCGACTGGGATCCACCCGGCACGCCCACCAGGGGCGACGCTCTGCCCACCAGGGGGCGATGCTCTGCCCCTCTGGGGCGTCGCTCTGCCGTGACCAGAGCCACTCTAGCGCCTGGGGCAGAGGCCAAGGAGCCATCCCCAGCGCCCGGGCCATCTTTGCTCCAATGGAGCCTTGGCTGCGGGAGGGGAAGCGAGAGACAGAGTGGAAGGGGGGGGGGTGGAGAAGCAAATGGGCGCTTCTCCTATGTGCCCTGGCCGGGAATCGAACCCGGGTCTCCCGCCCGCCAGGCCGACGTTCTACCGCTGAGCCAACTGGCCAGGGCCCCCTGCCGTATTCTTGCTGCCACAGGTGCCCCTAGGGGATGAGTGCAACGCCATGGCCCTGTCCACTCTCAGAGAGCACGTGTTCTCCACACCTCCTGCTGACTGTGGAATGGGGGTTTCTAATTTAACATGCACCAAGCTAAACTCAATTTCCCTATAGCTCCTCCCCAGCACTCCACACAGCACTACCACCAGCCTAGCTACTCAGCCCCAAAACCTAAGTGTCATCCTAGGCCTCCTTCCCTCATATGCCTCTTCACTTCAAAGTGTATCTTAAATCTGGTCACCTCGATCATTGTTGCTGCTACCACCCTGGTCAGGCTGTCACAATCTTCTCACCTAACCTCCCACAATGGCCTCTGACTCCTCTTGCCCTTCCCCACAGCAGCCAGAATGAGCTTAGGAAACAGTCCGTCAGAACAGGGCCTGAGCAGAGTTCTGCCCAAAGCCTTCTTAGCCATACACCAGTCCTAAGGGATCCAGGCCCAACTCTGACTCCTCTGCTGCCACCGCCCTCATCCTCTCCAGCCACAGTGGCCTTATCCACTCCCACATTCTCACTGTCTGTGGCTGCTGCAGGGCCCACCCACTGCCCATCGCTGGCCCATGATGCTCTGCTCACAGATCATGTGCTCGTCCTTCGCTTCACTTTAAACCTCCACTCAAATACCTAAAGAGCAGACCCTAAGGCAGGGGTCGGGAACCTTTCTGCCTGAGAGAGCCATGAACGCCACATATTTTAAAATGTAATTCCATGAGAGCCATACAACGACCCATGTACGTTACGCATTACCCAATAAAAATTTGGTGTTGTCCCAGAGGAAAGCTGTGATTGGCTATAGCCACCCGCAACCATGAACATGAGCAGTAGAAAATGGATTATAATACATGAGAATGTTTTCTATTTTTAATGTTATTATTTTTTATTAAAGATTTCTCTGTGAGCCAGATGCAGCCATCAAAAGAGCCACATCTGGCTCACAAGCCATAGGTTCCCAACCCCTGCCCTAAAGAGTGGTCACTCTCAAGCCCTCATGCAACTCCATCTTTATATGATATACACTGTTCTACCAGTTTGTTGTCAAGTCTCCCTACTCTGTCTTGTTCACTTTTGAACCTCCAGTTCCTAGGACAGGGCTCTCAGAGTTCAATAAATGCTTGTAAGAAATGAGATGCCCAAATACACTCCAAGATGCGGTACAACCCGTAGTACTAGCCATCTGGGGGGACAGATAGAGCCCCCCACCGCCATAAGGACAGGTAAACCCCCACGGCCACGGAGTTAGATACAGTCCCCCACCATCAGGGGTCTGGAAGAACCCACCACTGCCACGAGGGCAGGTAGAGCCCTCAGCTCAGCAGTGGAGCCTTTGGAGGCGATGTTGAGCCCCTGCAGAATACTTTGTAGGAGACAAAAGAAATACAACATCTAGTCTTCAGTCTCTTACCTAGTTAGGGATTTAAGAAAAAAAAAAAGTACTTATAGGCCATTAACAAGCAACAGATCAGAAAGCGCAAATATGAATCCATTTGTAACGCTTACTATGGGGCTCTGGAAAAGGAATGATCAGACTTGGGTACAGGATGTCTGGAAAGGCTCCTAGAGAAAGAGTGGCTTCAAGTTGGATTCTGAAGGTCTGGGAACATAATGCATCTAACCATTAAATGACTGTGAGATGGACTAGTGAAACTTTATAGAGTAGCCTATTTTATGATTCTAATTTTTTCTCTCCAAAATCCAAAGAGATGTTATTACTTCAACCATTACAAGTTAAAACTCCCTCATCTTGGCTTCTTGCATTAGCTCATCTGTTTCTGAATTTCACTCTAGCAGCAGATTCCTCACTTGCCTCCTTCCAAAATCACTTCTCAACTTTTCAACACGATACTTTAGACAACAGATCACACATAGAGGGAAGTGGAAAAGGTGTTACTTAACCCAATGAGAAATTTGCTCCTTTTCTAAAATATACTCGGGTGGCAGATGGGTCAGCTCTTATGTATATGCAGAGCCTAAATCACAACCAAATTAGTCCCACTTCCAACACATGTCAAAATACATTAAAATAAGCAGATGTCAGTAACTGTAACAGAAATACCACTGGCAAACATAGAATCCTCAGGATGGTGTATCATTTATTAAATTGCGGCAATACATAACTTTTACATTTCAAATTAAATGTAGGTTTCATTTATAAATTCAGCATGGCCCAGGAGAAAACTCACAAGCTCAGATGGAAGTCCAGGATATCAACACCAAAAATGGTACTTCTAACTGGCCGTGACAAGTACAGTGTTCATATTCTGAGGCTTGGTTTCCTCATCAATAAAATGGAAGTACACACATCTCAGAGCCTGTCAGGGCACATTAGGTGACTCATGTAAGCTTGTGCCAAATAGAGGCTGGTGCTCAATAAGTATAGCTATTAGGACTCTGACTGTTGAGGCTCCTTCAGTCATGTGGATTGTTATATACCTACAGCCCGCCACATGCAAAAGAATGAAACAACTACAGTTTGTCCCCATGCACAAAATTAATTCAAAATGGTTTAAAGACCTAAATGTAAGATCTGAAATAATAAATTACATATAAGAAAACATAGGGCTCTTGGTTCCTGAGATTAGCATTAGAGGAGAGAACAGAGAAAGGCCATGTGGAGGAGAGGAGAAGCAGCCAAGATGGCAGAGTGCTGAAGGAGAAGCCAGTTTGTGAAGAGTTTGTGCAGAAAGAAGGAGATGGGGAACAGAGAGAGATACACACCCTCATTCTCAACTGTGCTGATGTGCAGTATTCCAGAGACCCACTGCTTCCCCATCGCCAGAGAATCACCCCGAGACTTCTGCCTGGTTGAGAGAGACCGTCGCCTGGCTGAGTCAGGGGAGAAAGGTCTGTCTCCAATAGTCTTATAAATCACCCTTCGATGTTCAGAAGAAAGTCTTCTAGTCACCCAGACATATGACATAGGACAGTGTTTCTTACTCCACCAGCACATTCCAATCAGTTGCCAAAGCCAGCTGGACTCCACATCACCCCAAACAAAAACACTCCAGAATGCAAGATGGTGTTACTGAAAAGGAATGAGTGACATGGAATTCTTCTGGGAGTCCGTTCCACAGTGGGTCTGTCTCTCAGCTGACATGAATATATATATTTTTTAACTGAGGTTAGAAATATAGGGGGGAGAAGTGTCTAAAACTATCTAAACAATATATATTTTAGCCATTTGAAGAGAGTGAGGTGGAGATTCTATATGTGGTGTCATGAAAAGATACTCACAGTCTATTAAGTGATAAAAACAAAATGCAGAACCACAAGAATGATCCCATCTCTATGTAAAACAACAAGACCTTACATGTGCATGTATATATCTACTTATCTGTATATTTACATTATACATGTAGATACATACATAGAAAAGTGCTTGCATTCTCACCAAACCACTCAAAGTGGTTACATCTGGAAAATGAGGTTGAACTGTGGAGAAGAAAGACTTTCACTTAAAAAAAAATTTCTTTAATTTATTGATTTCAATGAGAAAGGAAAGGAGAGGAAGAAAGAGAGAGAGACAGGAACATTGAATTGTTCCTGTATGTGCCCTGACCAGAGATTAAACCAGCAACCTCTATGCTTTGGGATGATGCTCCAACCAATTGAGCTATCTAGCCAGGGGTTTTTCTGTTTTGTTTTGTTTTTTTTGAGAGGAGGAGAGATAGAGAGACAGACTCCCACATGTGCCGTGACCAGGATTCATCTGGCAACCCCCATCTGGGGCCAATACTTGAATCAACCAACCTATTTTTAGCACCTGAGGTTGACACTGGGACCAACTGACCTATCCTCAGTGCCCAGGCCAAAGGGCACTGGCTGTGAGAGGGGAAAGGGGAAAGAAGGGGGAGAGGGAGGGGGAGAGAAGTAGATGGTTGTTTCTCTTGTGTGCCCTGACCAGGAACTGAACCTGAGACGTCCACGTGTGGGTCAATACTCTATCCACTGAGCAAACCAGCCAGGGCCTTACTTTTTACTTAAACACTTCTGAGCAGTTTAATTTTTTTATAGCATGCATATATTTTTTCTGATAATTAAAAGAAAAACTTAAGTGTAAATTAAAAGAGTAAAAAAGAAAATAGAATCCGGGGGGCAAAGTAAAGGTAATAAGAAGTTAGAGAAAGGTAGAGAAGAGGCTAAAAGGGGCCCAGGTTAGCAGGTCACACACTTCTGCTAGAGACACACACAAGTGCACCTCCTCTCAGCTGTAACCACAAAGAACCCCCTTCAGGTCATGACAGTGGTCTGCATCTATGCAAGTTCCACTACCAACCTTATGGGGAAGAAAAACACATTTTTAAAAAATGGTGTAATTTCAATTCAAGGACTTATGAAAGATGCATAGAGCCAGGTAACCTACAAAAGGAATTTGCTTCTTTTTTTTTCATGGCCCTATAGTATTCCATTGTATATATGTGCCACAGCTTTTTAATCCACTCGTCTACTGACAGGCACTTGGGCTGTTTCTAGATCTTCACTATTATGAACAATGCTGCCATGAACATGGGGGTGCACAACATGGATGGACCTGGAAACTATTATGTTAAGTGAAATAAGCCAGGCAGAGAAAGAAATATATCATATGACCTCATTTGAGAAATTCAAGGAACAATGTGAACTGAGGAACAGAATTAAACCTGAAGAGATGGGGAGAGGGAGCTCTTGGGAGGGAGGTAAGAAAGATGTTGAGGGGAATACGAGGGAGGGGGAGATGCATTAAATAAAAAATAAATAAAAAGGAATTCGCTTTAAACACACACAAAAAAAAAAAGAAAAAAAAACATAGGTACTAAACTTAAGGACTTTGCCATAAAGAACATTTTATGAATTTGACCCCAAAAGCAAGGGAAATAGAGGCAAAAATAAATGAATGGGATTATATCAAACTAAAAAGCTTCTGCACAGCAAAAGACACCAACAAAAGAGCCAAACAAATGGGAGATGATATTCACAAACAACAGCTCTGATAAGGGGTTAATATCCAAAATATATAAAGAATTCACAAAGCTCAGCAACAATCAAGCAAACAATTAATTTAAAAAATTGAGGCCCTGGCCAGTTGGCTCAGTGGTAGAGTGTCGGCCTGGCGTGCAGGAGTCCCGGGTTCGATTTCCGGCCAGGGCACACAGGAGAAGCGCCCATCTGCTTCTCCACCCCTCTCCCTCTCCTTCCTCTCTGTCTCTCTCTTCTTCTCCTGCAGCCAGGGCTCCATTGGAGCAAAGGTGGCCCAGGCACTGGGGGTGGCTCTGTGGCCTCTGCCTCAGGCGCTAGAATGGTTCTGGTTGCAACAGAGCAACGCCCCAGATGGGCAGGGCATTGCCCCCTGGTGGGCATGCCAGGTGGATCCCAGTTGGGCGCATGTAGGAGTCTGACTGCCTCCCCGTTTCCAACTTCAGAAAAATACAAAAAAAAAAAATTGAGAGAGGACCTGAATAGACACTTCTCACTAGAAGACTTAAAAATGGTCCACAGCCTGACCAGGCGGTGGCGCAGTGGATAGAGCGTTGAACTGGGATGCCGAGGACCCAGGTTCGAGACCCCAAGGTTGCCAGTTTGAGCATGGGCTCATCTGCTTTGAGCAAATAGCTCACCAGCTTGGACCCGAGGTCGCTGGCTTGAGCAAGGGGTTACTTGGTCTGCTGAAGGCCCATGGCCAAGGCACATATGAGAAAACAATCAATGAACAACTAAGGTGTCACAACGAAGAATTGATGCTTCTCATCTCTCTCCGTTCCTGTCTGTCCCTATCTGTCTGACTCTCTCTCTGTCTCTGTAAAAAAAAAAAAATGGTCCACAGATATATGAAAAAATGCTCATCTTCACTAGCTATTAGGGAAATGCAAATCCAAACTACAATGAGATACTTACCTCACATCTAATTGACTGTTATCAACAAGACAGGTAATAACAAGTGTTGGAGAAGCTGTGGAGAAAAAGGAACCCTCATTCACTGCTGATGGGAATGTAAACTGGTACAGCTATTATGGAAGAAAGTATGGTGGTATCTCAAAAAATTAAGAATAGAACTACCATATAATCCAGCAATCCCTCGCCCTGGCCGGTTGGCTCAGCGGTAGAGCGTCGGCCTAGCGTGCGGAGGACCCAGGTTCGATTCCCGGCCAGGGCACACAGGAGAAGCGCCCATTTGCTTCTCCACCCCTCCGCCGCACCTTCCTCTCTGTCTCTCTCTTCCCCTCCCACAGCCAAGGCTCCATTGGAGCAAAGATGGCCCGGGCGCTGGGGATGGCTCTGTGGCCTCTGCCCCAGGCGCTAGAGTGGCTCTGGTCGCAACATGGCGACGCCCAGGATGGGCAGAGCATCGCCCCCTGGTGGGCAGAGCGTCGCCCCTGGTGGGCGTGCTGGGTGGATCCCGGTCGGGCGCATGCGGGAGTCTGTCTGACTGTCTCTCCCTGTTTCCAGCTTCAGAAAAATGAAAAAAAAAAAAATTTAAAAAAAAAATAAATAAATAAAATAATCCAGCAATCCCTCTACTGGGTATCTACCCAAAAAACTCAAAAATACTAGTACACAATGACACATGCATTCTATGTTCATCACATTATTCATAGTGGCCAAGACATGGAAATAACCCAAGTGCTCCTCAATAGAGGATTTGATAAAGAAGATGAGGTACATATATACAATGCAATATTAGCCATAAGAAATGATAACATATTGACATTTATGACAACATGGATGGACCTTGAGAACATTATACTAAGTGAAATAACTAAATCAGAAAAAGCTAAGAACTATATAATTTCATATTTAGGTGGGATATAAAACTGAGACTCATAGATACAGATAAAAGAGATTACCAGGGGGAGGCAGGTGGAGGAGAGGGGAGTAAAGAGAAACAAATATACAGTGATGAAAAATGATGTGACTTTGGGTGATGGGCAATACAACATAATCAACAGTTCAAATGCTATAGAGATGTTCACCTGAAGCCTATGTACTCTTATTGATCAATGTCACCCCATTAAGTTTAATTTCTAAGTAAAAAAAACTTTTTAATGACAATTATTTTCTGTATTTCTAAGAATTAAGCACTCTGTGCAGTCTTAAAAATTCAACATGTATATTACGTTTGGCTGAGTTTCTAAAACACACTAAGTAAAGTAAAATACGGCTGTTTTAAATAAAAACTTTCACTGAACATTATTTGAAACCAAAGTGATGGTCTTAATTATCCTGCTCACATCCTTAGTACCTAATTTTCACTTATTATTGATACTAACCACTACCATTATTAGATAAACTGTTCAACCAAACCATTTGAAATTGTCATTTTTATAGGTCTAAAATGGACAATTTCACATGGTTCAACCCAGCCCTATGCCCAGGCACTGTGCTGGGGACTTGGTGTTGACAGACTAACTGAATTCTTGTAATTGCTCTACAGCAGATGTCACTGGTACCCTTTTTCAATGAAGAGTGGGAGCCACTTAGTGAACTTGCTCAACACCAACAACTAACAAGTAGGATTTGCACCCCTATTCTGCTACCTCCACATCTCATCCTCAGGCAGAGGATCTCTGCTAGCTTCTCTATTTGCATTTTGTGCCTTCATATTTTGTCACGAAGAGCAAATCAGTTGATCCTGGTAGGATGTGTTTTCAAGCAAATGCAGATTTTACCTCCAACTATTGTACTTTCTTTATATCCCTTCATTCTGCATATTGAGAAACTTGGAATTGATTTAGAGTTTGTTGTATTTACTATAAAAACAGTGAGTCAGAATATTCCAACTAAAAATACAAAACTCCAAGTCAAACCAGCTTAAGCAGTTATAACATTTATTACACATATCAAGTCCAGAAACAGGGCAGCATTCAACAGCTCAATTATGTCATCAAAGAACTGGGTCCATTCTCCCCACTCCTCCACAGCATAGCCTGCAAAGCTGACTCACTTCACTCACCATGAGATGCAACCAGCACTCAGGGTTATGAATGCCCTCATTCACATCCAATGAGGGAGAAGCCTCTCCACCATCCTTGGAGTTTGGATGAACTTACTTAGCTCGTGCATCCACCTCCAGACCAGTGACTGTGGGCAGAAGGACGCCATGCACTGACTGGCCTAAGTCTTAACACCAAAACCACACTGGCATGATGATAGGACTGCCAGGACTGTCTCAACCCTGTCTTACACATAAGAGTAACCCAAAGAGGTGTGACCATCATATTGCCTGGGTCCCACTCCACATCAATTAAATTACAACCTCTAGAGATGGGGACCCAACCTGGACTATCAGGGCAAGTGTGTGTTTTCTTTTCTTTTTTTTTTTTTTCCTTCACAAAAGCCCCCACTGAAGTTTAGGATCTCTTTCCCAAAGTCATATGGTCCATGAAAGGGAGCATGAAGCCCTGAAAGTTAGATACAAGAAAGAGACAAAGGGGCCATCCACAATGTCCAATATACACAGACACAGCCAAATAAGTCATGGAAGAAAGGCAGTGTGGTTCCTAATCCAAGTTGCAACAGGCTCAGGAACCGTATTACCCTCAGTACTGTCTAGTGCAGCTGTGTGTCATGCAAAACAGGAATAGTAATTTTAGAGCACTATGATCTAATATAACTGTAACAGATCACTTTGAAGAATCCTGTAAACCACACATGAGCAAGCAGAACTCTAATGGGCACCTTCCCAGATTAAATGGAGCAGGAGTAGGGAGGGGTCCCTGCCTTCTCTGATGTCCCTGTGTTGACATCACTGTGGCTGCCCGGCATCTTGGCAACGTCTTGGCTCTGTGTAAGTCTCTGAGGCCTGTTGGGACACTGTAGCTGGATGGTGATGCAGGCACGATCAGAAGGTGCTCTGGCTGTGTACCGTCCAGTTCCAGCTGGGACATCTTCTGGAACAATATGATGGTGGGGCATGAAAGTTTTTCTCTACAATTTTAGCATTTAAAGTGTTATATTTGTATCCAAGAAAAATAACAATATTTAATAAATGCTAACTCCCCAATTCTCATCTTCTAAAGGATTTCTTTTGACTTCTGATTAAAAATGGCTTCTGTCAGAACTTAGTTCTAACATTAGTTAGATGGCCCTAATTAATGTCATCAACAGAATATGTTCACAGCTGGAAGGCTTACAAATCACATGAGAAATTTCATTAGCTGAGGTTTAATAACCTTATAAAGAACAATAATCCTAAATCCTGGATCTTTCATCAGTGAGTTAATAAAAAATGTTACCCTTTTTAGAAAAATGAAGAATTCATAGAGAAAATTATTATAACAATTATTCTAATATTAGTGGCCTATATTAAAACAAATCACCAAAAATAAATATCATATTTTAGTAATTTACTGTTTTTTAAGAGAGACAGAAAGAAATGAGAGAGTGAGAGAGACCGAGACAGGAAGTGGAGAAAAAAGAGAGGGAAGAGAGAGATGAGAAGCATCAACTACAGTTGCTTTCACTTTAGTTGTGCATTGATTGCTTCTCATACGTGCCTTGACAGGGGGACTCAAGTGAAGCCAGTGACTCCTTGCTCACCAGACAGCGACCTTGAGCTTAGGCCAGCAACCTCACACTCAAGCTGGCAAGCCCATGATCAAGCTAGCAACTTGTGAGTTCAAACCAGGGACCTCAGCATCCCAGGTCAACACTCTATCCACTGTACTTCCACCAATCAGGCAGTAGTAACTTACTTTTATGCCAGGGAAGAAGTCAACATTTAAAGATGAACTAGAAGAGAAAATAACTTCTAGTCCAAAAAATTGTTCAGGTCACACTGTATAAGTAAGGTATATTAGTCCTTATTTCTTTTCTATTTGAAATTGAACATCTGAAAATTAGGATGTGATTAGTCTCAAACACACACACACAAAACTCTTTCATTAACAAAACCCTGCACTCAGGCAACATTACCTTCACTATTTCTTTTTTCCCATTCCCTCCTGAAACTTCTTTGTTCTTTATTCTGTACTCTACATAAAGTCTTCTCAAAGATCACTAATGATTCTCTGCTATCAAAGTTTTTTCTCCATTCCTGTTTTCTTGATCTTTGAGTTCTGACATTGTTAGACTCTCTTCTTCTCAAATTGGAACTACTTTCTCCCTTTTAAAAAAAATGCATAAAGCATTTCCATTTACTGTTCTACTCAATTCTCATGGCCCCATCTTTGAGGTAAACTGAAACAGTATTTGTATTTCTTTTTTGTGGCTGGGAAGTCCAAGGATCACAGAATTGAAGACTTACCCAGAGCCACAGACTAGGAAACTTCAGGAGAGGGACCTGCTCTCAACCTTGGAGCTTCGAGACACCCTTCCTCCTCTGCTCAGGCCTCTGCCTCTGGCCCTGGCAAGCCAGCCTTGGCTGGGCTGCATTCTCCATGTTCCCAGTCAATTGTTCTGCTTTGTCACTTCTTTTAGAATGAGTCCCACACCTCTGCCTGTCACTTGAACTCCAAGTTTCTCATCTCTATGACTTTTTACATAATTCCATTTAAATATATGTTTGTCTTTACTGTTACCACAACCTGACCATGTCCCACACCAAACTCATCTTCCATATTAACTAAATCCCTTTCTAAATTGTGACTATTAATTATACCTGGATCAGACTACAGTAAATTTTAGATTATTGAGTTTGATGTATGTGAATCAAATGTTTTCTGACATCCTTCAAGATATGATGTGGTCATTTGACCATTCAATTCTATCAACAGCTGAAAATTAAACATTTAGATGACATACATTTCTTGTTAAAATTGTTATGTAAGCTTTGATTAATGAAAGAGAACAGCCCTACCATCTCCTGTGGAAGGGCTGACTTCTTTGTTCTAGTGAACCTTCTGAAGGACAAGTTTCAAGTCAATAATGCTTGAGAGTTATTTTAAATTTTTATTTATTGATTTTAGTGAGAAAGGAAGAGAAAGAGAGAGAGACAGGAACACTGATCTGTTCCTGTATGTGCCCTGACCAGGGATCGAACCAGCAACCTTTGCACTTCAGGACAGTACTTTAACCAACCAAGCTATCTGGTCAGGGTGAGAGTATTTTGTTTTTTAAAAAGACAAATACACATTGCTGCACTAACAGTCTGAACACTGGGCTAATCTTTGTAAATAAAGAACTATATTAAATATTTTGCTTTTCAATCAAGTGTTTATCATCATTATTCATGTATTAAAATGTAGCTTACTATAATCATATAGTACTATTACTAGAATCATATATACAGTACTCTTTCAATGCCACATATTTAATAGGAATGCTAAAGACTAAACTTTCACAGCAAACCTCTCATCCTTTCTGTGCATATAACCCAAATACATAAAACCAAATACCAAGTATTCTGTGATACAACCAAATTCCAAACAATACTTTTCATCTCTGTCTGAGATGTTTACAGCTGCATACAAACTGAAATCTTTCATTCACTCATTTGAAATGTATTCTGAGCACCTTTGTGTATTAGAGGTGCTTTGGAGCCATCTGTGAACCAAAGACCCCTACCTGCCTCTTGGAGCTTTTCTTCCAGACACAATAAACACCACATGGAATAGCCAGGGAAACTACGCACTATGTCAGGAGGAGACTGGAGGATAAAACAGAGCCAAGTATGGGTAGGAGAGGGAGGTACACAGCCCTAAATGAAAGGAAAATGATGCTTAAACTAACTTAAGAAAAACCATTGAAGGTGCTAGAGTAATACAAAATTTGAGAAAAAGCTAAACAACCAAAGCTCTTGGAAAGGATGGGGTCAAGCCAACTACAAACAATAGAATTCCTTTTTGCATCTCGTGTTAGCACTTGTGATTTGATGTCAGTGACTGATATTTCAGAGGTACTCTGATCACAGGTAAACTACATATATATTAGGTATACCTAATAGTTCCATGGGCCAGAGAGGATAAAATGCTCTTCTTCACCCGACCCAGACAGAAAACTCCTAGAGGAAGCCTCTGGACCAGCTCAGCTCCCACGTCCATTACTGAGATCATCACTGCAGCACTGCTGGGTCCTACACTGACCAGTGGCCAGCGTAGAAGGCCTACTCCAGGGAAGGAACAGGAGCATACTGAGCAGACCAGGGCAACAACCCCACAGACACTAAGTCAGGACTAACATTCTCAGCCCACAGTCCAACTTGGGGACTTGTGCTCAGTCTAAGGTGGCTGAATGACCTAAGGGTTCCATCCAGGTTGTATGCAAGACAGGAAGAGTCTTCAGTCAATGTTGGCCAGAGGTGTGTAGCCACTAATTGCTTGCAGACTGTAGCAAAGAGAACTCAAGGCTTGGTAAAGGTGGCATGGATTCAGAAGACAGGCAAAAATGGGGGTACTAACAGCTGTTGAGGTGGGGACAGAGGCAAAGGGGGCAAAGATATGGGAAGCTGTGTAGAGTATCTGAGAAAGAGAAGACCAGGGGAAGGAATGCCCATTAATCCAGTGGCTACTATATGCCTAACAGGCCCATGCGGAGCACCCAACCAACATGATGACCTCCATAATCCCTATTCTACAGATAAGGATAGCGAGCATGAGAGAAAGTCAGCATCTTGCTAAAATCCTGCAGTTATTAAAGAGCATAATTCAGATTTGACCACAGGGCTGTCAGCTTCATACTTAAGCTCACCCGGCACTGGTTTGGGAGTAAGTAGAATGCGTAGTGTGGGAAGTCTGAGTGTGGGTGCTGGGTGTCAGACAAGAGAACTTAGACTGAGACTTATAAATACTCATGTTCTTGAGCAAAGAGACACTTAGAATATGAGTAGATGGGAGTGAGAACAGAGAGAGGGGAAAACAGCTAAGAAGCTGACTTGGTCATCTAGGTACAAGGTATCAAGGAAGAACAGAGCACTATAAGAGCTTTCATTCTTTTCAATTGTGGTAAAAAAAAAATATATATATATATTATATATATATATATATATAATATATATATATATTTACCGTCTTAATTTTTAAGTATACGGCACAGTATTAGTAACCATATGCACACTATTGTACAACAGATCTCCAGAACATTTTTATCTTGTACGGTAAATGCTATATCCATTGAACAAAAACTCTCCATTTCTTCCCTCCCCTCCGCCCAGCTGCTGGCAACCACCACTCTACTTTATTTCTGAGTTTGATTACTTTAGATACTGCACATAAGTGGAATTATGAAGTATTTGTCTGTGTCTGGCTTACTTCACTGAGTATAATGTCCTCAGGTTCATCCACATTGTAGCATGTGTCAGAATGTCCTTTTCTAAGGCTGAATTATTAATAATCCATTGTATGGATGAACCACATTTCCTTTATTCATTCATCTATCAATGGACATTTAGGTTGCTTCCTTATCTTGTTGGCTATTGTGGATAAGGCTACAATGAACATGGGTTTGAGAATATCTCTTCAAGACCATGTTTTCAATTCTTTTGGATAAATACCCAGAAATGGGATAAGAGCTTTCATTATTACTAGAAGTCTATCAAACAACAGTTTCAATATAGAGTACCTCTGAAACATCAGCCTTACCTATGTGTCACACTCAAACATGGCAAGGTGGCCTCTATCTATGGATTGGAGTGTGATTGTATTCCAGCTTTAAGAACTTCCTTTCTTGTAAAGAAGGTTTGCTAGCAATAACATCTCTCAGTCTTTGTTTATCCAGGAACCTATTTTGCCTTCATTTCTGAAGAACAGTATGGCTGGACACAGAATTCTTAGTGGGCAGTCTCATCTTTCAGAACTTAGAAAATATCATAGCAACAAGCTGTTAATCTTCTTGTGGTTCCCTGTACAAGCTTTCCTCTTGCTGATTTCAAGATATTCTCTGTCTTAAATTTTAACAGTTTATCTATAATGTGTCTAGATGTAGATCTCTTTAGTTTATCCTATTGTGAGTCTACTATATTTCTTGAATGTATAGACTGTTTTCAATTAAAGTTAGGAGTTTTAAGACCAGGGGTCCCCAAACTTTTTACACAGGGGGCCAGTTCGCTGTCCCTCAGACCATTGGAGGGCCAGACTATAAAAAAACTATGAACAAATCCCTATGCACACTGCACATATCTTATTTTAAAGTAAAAAAACAAAACAGGAACAAATACAATATTTAAAATAAAGAACAAGTAAATTTAAATCAACAAACTAACCAGTATTTCAATGGGAACTATGGGCCTGCTTTTGGCTAATGAGATGGTCAATGTCCGGTTCCATATTTGTCACTGCTAGCCGTAACAAGTGACATGACGCGCTTTCGGAGCCGTGACACATGCGTCCCGCCTCACCAGAAGTAGTACTGTATGTGAGCCACGCTGCGCTTTGGTCTGGAGACTTGTTTGGAGGTTCTAGCAGGGGAGTGCAGCTACTCGTATACCCTTGACCAAAGAACAGTCCTCTCCTCTAGCGGGGAAGGTCGTCCTCTTCGACTGAGCATGCAGCTTCGGGAGGGACACACATGGAGCTGTGAGGGAGGAAGGGGACACCCGCCTAGCCAGCCAGATCAGCCGAATCAACCCTGGTGATCAATGGGGTGACAGATGTCGCAGCCAGATCGCCCTCACATCCGCCACGCTTTGGTCTTTCACTGACCACCAATGAAAGAGGTGCCCCTTCCAGAAGTGCGGCAGGGGCCGGATAAATGGCCTCAGGGGGCCGCATGTGGCCCGCAGGCCATAGTTTGGGGACCCTTGTTTAAGACATTATCTCTTCAAATACTTTTCTGTTCCTTTCTCTCTTGCATTTCCTTTAGAGACTCTTATTAGGCATATATTGATATGCTTGATAATGTCCCACAGATATCTGAGCTTTGATAATTTTTCTTCATTTTCTGTTTCTGTTCTTGGGCCTGAATAATACCTATCTAGCTTTAAATTTGCTGAATCTTCCTGCTGCCAGCTCAAATCTGCTGTTAAACTACCTAGTGAAATCTATTAATTTATACTTTTTTATTATTTTCTTTCTTGTATGTTATTTGGGTTATTTCACTTTTTTAAAAAAATGTTCTTATAGTAGGGGTTTATCTCAGTTTTCTTTCTTCTTTTTTAATATATTCATTCAAACTAATAAACTTTCTACTAAATATTGATTTAGATGCATTATTCTGTTAAAAATATCTGATTTCTATTATGATTTATTTTAATCATGGGTTAATTTCCACATATGGGATTTTACCAATTCTCTCTTTTTCTAAAGAGTTTATTTATTGATTTTACAGAGAGAGGAGAGAGAGGGGGCCAGAAAGAAGTAACGACTCATAGTTGCTTCACTTTAGTTGTTCACTGCTTGCTTGTTGTATGTGCCTTGACCAGGCAAGCCCAGAGTTTCAAACCCGTGACCTCGGCATTTCAGTTTGACATTCTATCTACTGCACCACCACAGGCCAGGCTACCAATCTCTTTTTATTACCAATTTCCAGCTTCACTGTATTGTGGTTAAAGAAGATATTCCATATGATTCTGATCATCTGAAATTTGTTGAGAGTCTCTTTACAGACCAGAAAATAGTTACTTCTATAAAAGGTTCACATGTATTTGAAATAAATATAGTTGTAATGTTTTATACATCCAGTAGAGCAAACTGGTTAAGTGTTTTACAAATCATTCATATACTTATTTCATCTCTTTTATCTATCCTTTCTTTTACTTCTTTACACATATTAAATGTCCTTATTTTATATCAGTCTGATTTCTTCTGATGATGAATGAATGATAGAAAGCTGTTATTTCACTAATAATGCTTCCCATTCTTTTTTTGATTTTTAACATGTGAGCTCAAGTTCTTGGAGCCTTTCCTGCAAGAATTCTCTAAAAACTTGGTTGGGATCAAAGAATCCTCCAGAAGGGATTTGCATTATTTTCTAAATGGGAACCGACAGGTGGTTTAAATTAAAGCTCAGGGCTGCATGAAAACAAGCCTATGATAATTGATTCTCAGAGATTTTTCAGCACCAAAGGTCTAAACAGGAGATTTTCCTGCAGTTCCCAAGGGTTGGAAGAATATCTTCAGTTTACCTTTATACTGCTGGTAAATACCTCTGGGAATCCTCTACTAGGCTATTCAGCTGGGGTGGAACCTGGGCTTTTTTGCTTCCTGTCCCCAACCCCTGTGACACCATGGAAACTGAAGGTCAAGTCTGATAAATGCCCTAAAAGCGGGATTAGTTCAATTCTTTGTTAACCTCTCTGGCATTCAATTTTCACTTTGCTTTTGTGATCAGGGTACAACTACTTTTTTTTAACTCAGGGAAACATTTCTTTAGATCTCACCTAGCATGTATAACAGCATAGAACCTCCATTTCTTTAACATGAACCTTCTCCTTTTGGTCCATCCACTTCCTTCCTTAATCATTAAGCCCTTAGGACATCAGATTTTGGTCAGCATCTAACTATCTTAAGAGCAAAGCCTCAAGCATGTTGATCACAGAAACAAAGTTTCAGTCAAACTAAAGATAACATCTTGACCTCAGTTTTGTTTTAGCCCCAGGCCCATGAAAACAGAACAACCCTACTGACCACATTCTCATGAAATTAAACAGAATGACAGCATGGTTGACATCAGGACCTGATACAATGATCAACTACTCCCTACCCTGGTCCCAGTCAATCAGTAGAGCCTACAACCCTAACTCCCTTAATCATCATGATTAATAACTTTTCCTGTATATAATCTGTCCCCACGCAGGCCCTTGGGGAGCTGTTTTAGAATACTAGTTCACCTATGCCTCCATTTCCTTAAACCGCTAACTTCTTTGCTGCAAATTCCTGTTCTATTTTACTGGGCTTTGATGTACACAGGCAAATAGACCCCTAGAGTCTGATAACACACATTGGCTATTTTCAGTAAGGAGGGTTGATCTGGGATCTATCTCATCATACCCTTGGCTCCCAATTCCTGGCCTTCAAGGTGGACTGTGGGGAGAGCTGTAGGAGGCTTTGACGTTTTCTGAACAAAAGATAATGGATGGCTCCACCCTGGCTGGTTAGCTGGGTCATTCTAAAACAATAAGGTTGCAGGTTCAATCTCCAGTCTGGGCACATAAAGGAAGCAACCAATGAATATACAACTAAGTGAAACAATAAATGAATGTTTCTCTCTTTCTCTCAAATCAACAAATTAAAATAAAAAGATAATGGATGGTTCAATACCAGGTAGCAATGGTCAAAGACTGTCAGATTCTGGATATAACTTAAGATAGAGCTATCAGGATTTTCCAACAGATTAGATATGGATGTGAGGAAAAAAGGAGATAAAAATCACTCCAAAGTTTTAAAAGGTTTGAGAAATTAGAAAAAGTAGAGGTGCTATTAGCTGAGATTGAGAAGGCCATAGGTAGAGTTTAGTGTGGGGGAAGATGAGGCGTTTAGTCCAAACACTGAGTTTGATGTCCATGTGGTGATGTCAAGTAGATAGCTGGATATATGAGTCTGGAATTCTGAAGAAAAGTCTGGGCTAGAAATATAAATTTGGCAGAAGTGATCAATATTTCATATGATATACTTAGATAAACCAAATGTAAGATAGTATACAAATGCCTCTATGCCTAGTCAACACTATAAACATGGGTAGGAAATGCAGCACTCTGTTAGTTATCGTAACACTAGTTTGGACAAACAGTTACACAACAGGTGGCGATCATCGCAATACATCCTGTCCTTATCAGCTATTTGCTAGAGTTCTTTGCCAGTCCTGCAGCTTAAAAAGAATGTGAAGAATCTGGAGAACGCTTAGGAAAAAGCCAGCCACAAAGTTGAATAAAGGAAAGGAAAATGATATCCAGCAAAGGTTAAGAGAAACTACTCAATCAGAAATTATTAATAACAGAGAAATCCAGATGCTTGAAAGCAACTTGCCACCTCTAGGTCAAATGAAATAAAAGGAAATGAGCTTTCATTTTGGCATGGAAGACTTAGATTAGAAGTGAAAAGGGAGCCCTGACCAGATAGTCTGTTGGTACAAAGGTTGCTGATCTAATCTGCTGTCAGGGCACACACAGAAGCAGATCAATGCTTCTGTCTCTCTCTCTTCCTTTCCCTTCCTCTCTTGCTAAAATTTACAAATAAATTTTTTAAAATAAGGAAAACTAACACCTATTTCACACCTTCTGTGGCAGGTGTTGGCCCAGGAACTACTGAATTTTAATAAGCATAAGGACCTTTGAGGTAGAAATCCACACTTAACATACATTTCAGGAAAAGGGACCTGAAAAGGGACCAATTACTTAGGTAAATTCCAAGTAAGAGAGCTGCAATTCCAAGCTGGTTCTAATAAATTCAAAGTTCATGTCCTTCAAAATACACTGAATTTCCTAGTAGGAAAATTGATAAAAGTAGGAGTTGATTACTGAGAAAATTAATAAAATCATTTCTCTTATATCTTTTTAAATTAGAAGAGATTCTTGTTTGTCTGGAACAAGCCAGTTTTCAAATTTTCTCCTAGTCCTAAACAGTTACATCTGGAATTCTGAAGGCAATCACACCAGCACCAAGCACTAGCACATATCATTTTTCAGGAACTATTTTTGTTCCTATTTTCCTATAGGAAAAAACATATTCACCTTCCTAAAATATACAAATTCTATAACAAATACAAATATTTTTTGTAGTTTTTTTTAATTTTTTAAAAATTTTTTTATTTTATTTATTCATTTTAGAAAGGAGAGAGAGAGGGAGAGAGAGAGACAAAGAGAGAGAAGGGGGAGGAGCAGGAAGCATCAACTCCCATAAGTGCCTTGACCAGGCAAGCCCAGGGTTTTGAACCGGCAACCTCAGCATTTCCAGGTCAACGCTTCATCCACTGCGCCACCACAGGTCAGGCACAAATATAAATTTTTAAGTTAATTCCATATACAATTCAGTGGTCAAACATCCAGGGCTTGATAAACCATGATTCTGTTTGACTGTGATAACAAATAACTCTAAAGACATCAAGTAAGATGACTTTGAAAAAGAATTATGAGGGTTTAAGCTGTGCTCTCTATGTAAAAACAAACAAACAATCAAACAATAAAACCCTAGTAATTGTCTTCATGGAAAAAAAGTCTGCTACCTCGTGGCAAAAAGTTGCCCCACCCCCACTGTACATGACCAAGTTAAGCAGGAACAGTCCACCTGGTCAAAGAGCACCAGATCTGGTGAATGTCAGGAACAGACACTCTTGGGATGTTTGCTACACAGGGAGCTGCACAAATTACAATAAAACTCGTAATAATCTTCACACAGCCCAGGAAAATTTCTAGAGTATGACAGCTCAAAGGGACCCTAGAGAGCATTTAGCCTAAGGCCCTCTTTTTATGAGAAAGTAAACAACTCACAGAAAGTGCTAAGGATCTCTGGCTGCAAGCTGAAACAGAGGGGCATATGGTTTCAGGACATCTATCTCAGAGGTCAAGCCCAGCTGGACCTAGAGGCAAGTACAGCTGAGATCACCAAGAACTAAGGCTCCCACCCTGAGGCACTTCCTAAGGAGAAGCAGCCCAGTACAGGGGGTAGGATGGGACTTGGAGCCCCACTGCCGGGGTTCTACCTAGTAGCTGTAAAACCTTAAGCGAATTACTTCACTTCTATGTGCCTTAGTTTCTTTGTATATAAAACAGAAATCATAATATTTGCTTTATAAGGGAATTAGAGAAATGAATCTGTGAATATATGTAAAGCACTTAAAATAGTGACTAGCACTCAAAAAGTAGTAGGTATTCACAAGTGTGGAGGAAGAAACAGGAAAAGGAAAGAAGATTAAGAAGTATAAATTTCCACCTGACCAGGCGGTGACGCAGAGGATAGAGTGACAGATTGGGATGCCGAGGACCCAGTTTCGAGACCCCAAGGTTGCCAGCTTGAGTGCAGGCTTATCTGGTTTGAGCACAAGCTCACCAGCTTGGACCCAAGTTGCTGGCTCCAGCAAGGGGTTTCTCAGTCTGCTGAAGGCCCGCGGTCAAGGGACATATGAGAAAGCAATCAATGAACAACTAAGGTGTCCGCAACACGCAACGAAAAACTAATGATTGATGCTTCTCATCTCTCTGTTCCTGCCTGTCTGTCCCTGTCTATCTCTCTCTCTGACCTCTGTTTCTGTAAAAAAAAAAAGAAGTATAAATTCCCAGTTATGAAGTAAGTGATGGGGATGTAAGGTACAGCATGAGGAACAGGATCATAACATTATATTAACTAAGTATGGTGACAAATGAGTACTAAGACTTATTGTGGTAATCACTTTGTAAGATATATATAAATGTTGAATCACTGTGTTGTACATCTGAAACTACTATAACACTGTATGTCAATTATAACTTAAAATAATTTTTTAAAAGAAAGAACAAAAAATTAATGAGTATTCTTATTTAATTATTCTCTCCCTCTTACCAGCCCTGTGCCCTTCAAACTGGCATCATCTGCTTGCACATAGCTCATGATTATCAGCCTGGAGAGTTACCTTATAGGTCAAGTCCAAGAACCACTTCTGATTCTATGGGTCTCTTAGTATGGGTTTTTTAGTTCATATTCTCAAGAGAAAAAACTGTTTGGTCAAATACTCAAACTTGGTGAGTAGGAGTTATCCTGAAATATAGACATAGACCCCTACCTAGCTTGCCCTTAAACTATGGAAGGTCTGGGGTTTTACACTACTTATAAGCTACCATTTTTTGGCCTTTTGGCCAGTATCAAGTGTACACTACTTGTAAGCTAACAGTAAGCATGCTATAGTTTCTTGGATGCTGGCACATGACATGAGACTTTTGAGTATAAGACAAAAAATTGATTATACACCAGTAACAGCCATTTCCAGAGGATCAGCCTTTGTGTTGGTTCAGTGAGACACAATTTCACAGGGCCATACATATACCTTGTGCTTTGTCACAGAAGAGGAACTTCAAGCTCAGGGAACCCAAATCTTTCATAATGTGTAGTAGCCTGCTTCACCTCTGCCCGGGGGGAACATTATCCTTATTGCATGGATGTGAGCAACCTTACCCTTTGCTCTGGAGAGAGACAGTATCTCTATCTTCTAAGGTGTTCACCATACAAGTATACTTGAAAGGACAGCTGGGAACAAAAGAGATCTGTTCCTCTGCTCTTAAGACATAAAGATACATAAGACCCCTGCTTCCCAAAGCATCTAAATAAATGGACATATGTGCTGTGTTCATGGACTGGAAGAATCAACATTGCTAAACTGTCAACTCTCCCCAAAATTAACTATCAATTCAACACAACCTCAATAGTAATCCCAATAGTATATTTTTTTGTAGAAAGTGACAAGTTGATTCTCATATTCATAAAGAACTTAGAAAAAGACTTAGAAACAGCCCAAACAAGTTTGAAAAGTAAGAATGAAGTTGGAAGATTTATACTACTTAACTTTAATATTTACTATAAAGTATGGTATTGGCATGATGACACAAAAATGGATCAGTGGAACAGAACAGAGTTCAAGCCTACACCCTCACACAATGTTGTCATCTGATTTTCAAACGAGGCAATCCAGTGGAGAAGAGTCTTCAAAACAAACGATGTCAGATCCACTAGAGAGCCATATGCAAAAAAAAAAACAAAAAAAAAACCACAGAAGTAGCTTTGACTCATTACTGCTGTCACAAATAACTCAAAATGGATCATAGATCGAAATGTAAGATGCAAAACTATAAAACTACTAGAATAAAATGCATTTAAAAAATCTTTGTGATTCTGAGTTAGACAAAGATTTGTATACCAAAGACATGATTCATTAAAAAAATAACTTAAACTTCATCAAAATTTAGAACTTTAGTTCTTCAAAGATGCTCTTAAGAGAATGAAAAGACAAGCAACAGATCAAGAAAATATTTGCAAACTACACATCTGACAAAGGATTGGTACACAGACTGTATAAAGAACTCTTTAGGCTCAGTAATAAGGAAAAGAACAGGTTTGTTTTTTTTTTAAATGAGCAAAAGGACAGACACTTCTTCAGAGAAGAAATATGAATAGCAAATAAGCACATGAAAATTTACTCAGAATCATTAGTCACAACAAAAATGCAAATTAAGACCACAGTGAGATACTGATATAGCCGTACTAGAATGTCTAAAATTAAACAGAATGACCACATCATGAACTGACGAAGTTATGCAGCAGTCAGAAGGCTCACACACTGCTGGGGAAAGAGTAAAATGGTACAACCACTTTATAAAAAACTGTTTGACAGGTTCATAAAAACTAGCACACACCTTCCACATGACCTACATATTCCATTCCTGGGTATCTACCCAAGAGAAATAAAAGCATATGTCCAAGCAAAGACATACAAAATGTTCATAACAGCTTTATTTATAACAGCCAAAACCTGGAGACAAGCCAAATGCCCATCAACAGCTGAATAAATAACCAATTGTAGTATATCTGCATAACAGAATACTACTTAGCATGGTTGGATCTCAAAATAATTCTCCTGAGAGAAAGCAGCTAGGCAAAATGTAACGTGAAGTGTATGAATCTATTTATGTAAAACTGAAGAAAACAGAAACCAATTGAGAGCGCAGAGCGGGAGAGGGGCTGGGAAGGGGGAGCACAAGATCCCTCTCGGGGCAGTTGGTATGCTTACTGTCTTGATTGTGGTGATGACCTTACAGGCATACATTATGTCAGGCATACATTTATTTGCCTTAACTGTGTGTAGTTGATTGCACATCAATTATAACTGAAAATACCTGTGACAAAAATATGAACATCTGCCACCAAGTGGAACTGAAGTTCAAACATAAAAATTTATCTTATTAGAAAAAAAAATAAGTTATTTTGGACACTTGCATGAAATACATACTAAATCCATATAGTGTTAAAAATTATGATTAATAGGTTTATACAATGATGTAGGGTTAATTAGTGGTGAAGGAGAAGAGGAAGTGAGAGACAGTAGGAATATATTTATTTCAAGGAAAACAAAAAGAACACATATATATTGCACATAATTATGTATATTATAGTGTGTGTGTGTGTGTGTGTGTGTGTATATAAGATCTTCAGAGTTGGAGTATCTTTCAGATTTCCTTCTCCTCACATTCCTCAATGTTGGAGCTTCTCCTTTACCTGATATTCAGAGGCACAGACAACACCCATAGTGCTGGACTGTTCTCAGAGGAAGGGGCAGGTTATTGACATCTACCAGCTATTTCATAATCTTTTCTATGTGTCACAGAATCATAACTAAATTGAAAGCAATGCTGCAGAAACTGAACTAGAAATATCTTGGCACACTACTGAGGTTTCTATCATTTGAAATCTTTTGAAAAGATGGTAACACCTTGAGACAGTCAGTCTTAATCTCTAATCTGTGACAACCTCCCTCAGCCACAGAGGACAGGTATGTAAGCTGTATGTAACGTACAGGTAACCCCCTCCTTACCACTCAGAAGCCACCACAGCAAAGGGATGAATCCTGGGCTCTCGCTGATGTACTTCAAGCCTTTCAAATTGATGCTCACATTGTACAGGGACATCAGCATTAACCTGAAATGCAAAGAGAGGGTGGTGAAGTACAGTAAGTCCCAGAGTTACAAACATCCGACTCTCATACAACTCATACTTACGAACTGAGAGCCGTAAGGGCAATTGGTAACCAACTGCAGTTGGACATCAGTGAAAATGATATCATAGAGTTACTTGACCTTCATGGCAAAGAATTAACCACTGAAGACCTTATGGAACTACAGCAGCAGATGATAGCATTTAGGGAAGAAAACAGGGACCTAGAAACTTTAGAACCAAAAATGTTTTCTACAAATGAGTTAGCTGATATTTTTGTCTCATTGAAGCAGGAATGGCAAAGTTAGAGGAGCGAGGTCCTGATACAGAGAGGTTCACCAAAGTTTACCGTATAGTTACTGAAGGCCTGAGATGCTTCAGGGCCATTTATGATGAGAAAAAGAAAACCTCTGTACAAACCTCCCTTGATGCCTATCTACTTCAATAAACTGACTCCAGCAGCAGAATCAAACCCTGACTCTCTAACATCAGTCCCGTTCTCTCCAACAAGTACATCATTATCTGCATCATCCAAGATTGTTTAAGGTTGTACAGTATTTGAAAATATTTAAGTATTCATATGTACAAAAAAGTAAAAATAAATATAATTTTAAGGCAAACATCTAAGTTGCATTTAATAGGTAAATGTACCTGTTCCAACTTACATACAGATTCAACTTAAGAACAAACCTACAGAATCGATTTCGTTTGTAACCCAGGACTGCCTGTACTTGCTCCTCTGCACTGCACTTCACCATAAATCCAGCTCCTGGTTAAGAAAACCTGAGCATATCTAGGGGTTCCTTACATATATCAGATGTCCAGTTCTAAAATCTAGATGACAGGAAGAGTAAGCAGAAGGTATATGAAATAATATTTGTCTCTGTGAGGCTACAGGAAAATGAAAAACTTCAGCAGTAGTGCTACATAACACCACCTCTTACAGGCTCACAGAACCAAGAGACACAAATACAGAGAGGAAGCCTCACAAACCACATTTATAGAGTCATCTCTTTTGTTACCAATCCTGCATTTATATACAAGTAACCATCAATTCATAAGTACACTGTACTCTGAAAGTTCAATTTAGCTGTTTAAAATTGTAAAATTGAATCCTATCTTTTCATTCAATGAACATAGTTATCCATGACATCTGGGACACCAGGTCAGGCCATACAAGCTTATTTAATCCATAGCCTGTGGGATGAAGAGTGCCACAACCCCAACCATTCCTAACGACCAACAAAACAATACACAGAGTTAAACAGGATTTTACAAGTGGTCTTGGGAACTGACCACACTGGCAATATTGTCTAATGGAAATTGGAAAACTAGAGGACTGGTTTCTGATAATACTGCAACACAGAGAGATCCTAAAAACTTCACACTACAAAGCAATAAAAAGGGATACACAGATATTTCACAAACCCTCAAAAAGAATGGATGAGCTTGCAAGAAATGAAGAGAAAACATCTCTGATTAGGAACTAAATGGCAGCACAAATTCAGGGAGGTAAGAGCTAAAGATGCTAGATTCCAGAAGCACAGAGCTTAAGTATTAGTGGCTCCCTGCAGACAGACAGCCTCCAACAAACACAAGACAGGTTCAGATCACAGCACCCTCAACCTGTCTTCAAAGCATTCCTACAAATACAGTACTAACAAATGTGAGTTCATAATAAAAATCACAAAACACATGAAAAACAAGACATTATAAGTAACAACACGAAGAACCAATGAGAGCTAGAATTTTTTTAAAAAGGTCATATACAAATATCGATTGACTTACGACCTATGCAACTTATGACCATTCTACTTGACAACCACAATCCCTAGCCACGACTGCTCCTCGTCTGGCAGCGCAAGCTTTGCCCAGCTGGGCGTATGACAGTGCGAACCAGCTTCCGGCAGCACTACCATCTCCACGTGCACCATTTCAACTGTTATCCCAGACTCAGTACGGCAATTTGTGTTTTGTGTCTTGGATATTTTTCATCAAACTCCTCCCAAGATGTCTACCAAGAGGAAATTGTCTTTGCAAATTTAAACCAGTTGTACTGGTAATGCAGTGTTTTACTTAAACCTGACGAATGTAAAAATAAGAAACAAAATGGTGTAGAGATGATACAAATGGCATAAAATGAACAAAGAAAATTATGATATATAACAATAATGAAAGAAAATTATGATAAAATATGACTTAAGAGATTTTTATAACATCATTTTACAGTACTGTACATATAGCCTACTTAACTTACGACCAAATCATGTTATGACCAGTCTGTGGGAACCAATTGTGGTCGTAAGTCGAGCACTAGCTGTACTAGAAATATCAATTGTAGAACAGAAAATGGTTCTGTTTAATAGGTGTAAATAATTCAAAAAGAAACATATGATGAAGGACCTACTGAGTATTATAAATGACCAGGCACTTCAAAAGAGAACCTAGCAGAACTCACAAAAACAAAAACTATAATAATCAAACTGTAAAACTCAAGGGCACTGACACCTGGGAAAGGAGAAATACTATACATGAAATAGAGCTAAAGAAACAGCAGCAAACAGCACAGCTAGGAGGGAGGAAGCTCCACAAGGCTGATCCCAGAGCAAAGAAAGCATAAAACACAAAACCCGCCTGGGCTGTGGCCAGCTCTGAACTGCGCCAGCACAGGGCCAACACCAGGAACCCAGTGGAGAGGACAACTGGCACCCCTAGCAACAAGGTGCAGGCTTTGGCTGTTGACCACCTCAGAGGACGCAGAGCTGAGGAGTCAGGTAAAGCTAACTACCTGTGACAACAAACATCAATTCTCTTCAGGAAAAGACAACAGGGCCCAGAGTCCACAATGTATCTTCTGCAATGTTTGGCGTATAATGGAATATTTAACTAGCAAGGCCACATAAGGCGAACAGAGTAAGGTGCTTGTTGGGACACAAGTTTAAGGGCTGCCAAAATGCTCAGTAACCAGGACTGTAATGTAAAATATATTGCAATGCAAAAGCTTTAAAAGTCAAAACAACTGCAAAACACTTCACAATTAGCAATACAATATATCAACATTTTAAATCAAGATGGGACAGTCACAGTGCCATGCAAAGGCATAATGATGCCTTCAGCAAAAGGAAAATCAGTAATGGCAATTGATACACTAAAAAGGGACTAACTGAACAAACAATGGGGCGTGCCAAGGAACATTTTCCAGGTTAAAATAGCCATCTCCCCACTAAACTTACTTAGTCAAAGCCAGTCCAAGGCTAGTTCATCCTTGCAGCCACATGGGTTGCGCCTTAGTGTGAACAGGGAAAGTGAAAGACTCCGGAGGCTGAGAACTGCAGCAGGGCAAACCCACGGACAGGCTCTCCTCATGCTTCTGGGGCATTTTCAAAGTCTAGGCAGGGCCAGAGCCCACCCAACGTCCCCACCAGCATCTCGCTCAGGAGCAGCATCCACTTTTCCTTATAATCCTCAGCCTCTTCATAGGCCTCAATATGAGCCAAAACTGCAATCCTTTCAAGTTTTTTCTGACAAATTTTACACACATCCACAATCTATTCACTAGTAACCTAGTTAATGAGTTATTAAGGGCTATTCAAATGTTGTATTCATAGGGAAAATCCAGCACCTTCACCAGAATTTTCTGAGGGCTCTTGTCCAATACCCCAAGAAGAGAAAATCCTGACTTTAAAAGATCACCAACACAGAGAACTGGAGTTCCTTAACATTAATTATACTGTATTGTCTATGCTTTCACCCCACAACGACAGCACTGAGTCATCACAACAGAGGCCCTTTGGACCAGAGAGCCAAAAATATTCTCTACCTGGCCCTTTACAGAAAAAGTTGGCCAACCCTTGTTTCAGAGCATGAAAATAAGATAAACCAGTGTTCTCTGGATCTTGAATGGTAAAGTTAACATCTGGGTGATGACTGTAATATGTGGCAAATTCCAGAAAATGCATCCAGTTGAGAATCTCCGATGACTGCATTTAATTTTAAGATGTTAAAAATGACTTACAAATTGACAAATACTTTTAAGTTTTCAAATTTGGTAAAAAGATGCCCTCCTTAAGTAGAACAAAAGTAATCATATTGTGAGACCCCCATGTCATTGCTAGGCTACATCTCACAGAAGATCAGAGACTTACTCCTTACTCCAAAGTCACACAAGACTTACTTAGCAAACAACAAATCCAAAATGAGTTTCTCACTCAAATGCTTCTATTTCAACATTTCTACACCAACCAAAAGTATATTGTAAATAATAATATCAAGTGTCTAATTGTAACATTTAAAGAGACTGGCTGTTCAGTTCACTCTTTAGTGCTGAGATACTAAATGTAAATGCCATTTCCAAGGTACTGAAGAACTAGGAGTCAGACTTCCCCTTCCAATGACAGAAAAGGCAGGCAAACCCCGCTTCCTACCATGAACTTAAATGGAAGATCCATTACATGTGAATCAATGGGTTCCAAAAGAACCACTTCCCAGGCTTTGTAGTCTTGAGAATTTTAGAGACATCTGACATTGATCATAAAAGGACTTAAAGCAAGGCTAAAATAAAAGTATTAGCAAACCTAAACAGCTACAAAAGCATCACAAGTAACTCTCTCTCAGTAAAAGGATGCTCCCCTCATCTGGATACACCAGGGCAGAACAGGTCCTCCTCAAGAAAAGCCAGAAAGACCTCCTGACAGTCTGATGACAAGGCTGAATCACTAAAAGTAAAGGTGACCGAACCAAACTACCTTATTCTTCTTAAAAGAAGTTACAACTAACAAAGATTAAACATACCTGGTACTTTAAAACATGCCAGCAATAAAAATAAAAGGGCACGACTGTGATGCCGCCCCCACCAGAAACAAAAAACATCTATCAGTCATCCGAAACAGGCTAAAATCTAAAGTAGCCAAATTAGTGCCATCAATTAATTCTAAGGAACCATGAGCAACAAAATCCTTACAGACGATTGCAGATGTTATATGATAGAGAAGCTGTTGGCAGAGCAATCACACACTTCAGAGCACATGACAGACAGAAACCTGCAGCAGTGCAGAAATTAACTATTGAACATGCTTGTTTTAGATTCTGTACCCCCACCCCAATCTAGTTAGAATCTGAAAATCTGTGGTCAATGCCATATGTAATTCTAATCAAATATCTATAGATTAATTTTTATCTACTATACAGCATACAATGCATACTCACCTCCCCGGTGAAAGAAAAACTTTCACCATAGTCAAATCCTTTTGTGAACTTTGAACACTTGCTTCAGGGAGGTGGGAACAACTATCGCCGTTTGATATACGAAACAGCCATGCATTTCTATAAATTTTTACAAAATATGTGCAGAATCTGACATATTTGTGCCAGCAGCAGCATACTATACGTAATCTTCCACACCACGGTGAGATGTTTTCTATGTTCATTTGTATAGTTCTAATATATTTTCACTGATGTGTTCTAACATATTAATTGATCATAATCTATTCTCCAGCTGACAGAGGTATAGATAAGTTCCCAGTGTGAACTCTTACCAACACAGATGCTACCATGTTTCTATACAAGCATCCTGGTGTTTGTGGGTAAAACTTCCTCCAGAGTATGTACACGGAGGTGGACCACCTGTCCCGAACACGGGCATATTTGATCTCAACAGATGCTGCTCACCTGCTTCCATCTCCCTCCCACCAGCAAGTGAACAGGTGTAAACTCTAGCTAGCCTCACAGCCTCTCCAAAGCTCGGAACTGTCATATCTGATTTTCTTTTCAGTGAAAGGGAATAAAAAGGTACCTCCTAATGGTTATAATCTGCATTACAACTGAGGTTGAGAGTCTTTTCCATATTTATGAAGCTTGCCAGTGTGTTTCTTTTGTGTTCTCTTTTACTTATATGTATATTAGCTTATTCTCCTTTTTCTTGTTGAAAAAGCCAAATATAGATTTTCGGGGTTTTTTAAAAAATGTAACAGAATGATCAAACTAGATAGGTTGAAACCTTAAAAATGCCTTTCATAAGAATTGAGGTTACATTCATAGCACCAACTACCAATTTATAACTCAATACTAGACCAATTCAATGGATATTAACATTTTGTAGCTAAAAGTTCTACTGCCTAAAAAATAATATGTATTAGTTCCCAGACCTCAAGTGTTATAGGTTAACATTTTAATAATTTGTGTGTGTGTGTGTGTGTGTGTGTGTGTGTGTGTGTGTGTGTGTGTGACAGAGACAGAGACAGAGTCAGAGAGAGGAACAGATAGGAACAGACTGACAGGAAGGGCGAGAGATGAGAAGCATCAATTCTTCATTGCAGCTTTTTTGTTGTTCATTGAATGCTTTCTCATATGTGCCTTGACCAGGGGGCTTCAACAGAGTGAGTGACCCTTGCTCAAGCCAGTGACTTTGGGCTAAGCCAGTGACCATGGGGTCATGTCTATGATCCCACACTCAAGCCAGTGACCTCAGGATTTCTTTTTTTTTTTTTTTTTTTTGTATTTTTCTGAAGCTGGAAACGGGGAGAGACAGTCAGACAGACTCCCGCTTGCACCCGACCGGGATCCACCCGGCACGTCCACCAGGGGCAACGCTCTGCCCATCAGGGGCAATGCTCTGCCCCTCCGGGGCGTCGCTCTGTTGTGACCAGAGCCACTCTAGCGCCTGGGGCAGAGGCCAAGGAGCCATCTCCAGCGCCCGGGCCATCTTTGCTCCAATGGAGTCTTGGCTGCGGGAAGGGAAGAGAGAGACAGAGAGGAAGGAGAGGGGGAGGGGTGGAGAAGCAGATGGGCGTTTCTCCTGTGTGCCCTGGCCGGGAATCGAACCTGGGACTTCTGCACGCCAGGCCGACGCTCTACCATTGAGCCAACTGGCCAGGGCCAACCTCAGGGTTTCAAACCTGGGTCCTCTGCATCCCAGTCCGATGCTCTATCCACTGTGCCACTGCCTGCTCAGGCATTTAACATTTTAGATGTCTGGTGGACCTTTGTTAATATCTAGAAATGTTGATGACTCTAAATCAACATTATCAAAGATTTGTCTTCAAAATGTACTTCAAAACATCCTTCAGTAGGTGAATAAACTGTGGTACATCCAGACAATGGGAAATATTTCACTGTTAGCCAACATCCTAGAAACGTTATAATGTTCTTCATGATAACTTGCCTACTACCCAAGATAACTAAAGTTTTAATTGGAAACAATTTAGAAACCAAATCTTGTTTGAAGATTTTTTCAACTGGCATTAAGCCACTCCTGTGAAGAAGGCATCAGGCCACTGAAATGCATGGTAACACTTGTATAACTTTAACAAAAAACAAGGTATGATCATAACCCAGAAAGCTATTTGCATCTCCTTTGCTCATTTAGCAACATTTACAGAGCCCCAGAATCAACAAAGAAATGCTCCTGGAACTAGTAAGATTACAGCAAGGTTGCAAGGTACAAGGTTAATATATAAAAGTCAATTATTTTCCTATATACAAATAGCATACAAATAGAATTTGAAATTAAAGACACACACAAAAAAATAATACCATTTCCATTAGCACCCCCTAAAAATGAAATATTTAGGTAGAGATCTAACAAAAAAATATATAAAACCTATATGAGGAAAACTACAAAATTCTGATGAATGAAATCAAAGAACAAAGTAAACAGATATTCTCTGTTCATGGACAGAAAGACTCAATATTGTCAAGATGTCAGTTCTTCCAAATTTTATTTATAGATTCAGTGGTATCCAAATCAAATCCTAGTAAGTTGTTTTATGAATACTGACAAAATGATTCTAAAATTTATATGGAGAGGCAACTAACACAACACTGAAGGAGAAGAACAAAGCTAGAGGACTGACACTAAACAACTTCAAGGCTTATAAAAAAGTCAGTAAGAAAAGAACATAAAGCCTAAAAATAGATATAAATATAGTCAACTGACCCTTGACAAAGGAGCAAAGGCAACACAATGGAGCCAAGATGGTGTTTTCAACAAATGGTGCTGGATGGAACCACTGAACATCCACATAAAAAATGATGAGGGAGGGAGTGAGGGGAAGAGGGGCAAAGGGAGTATAAATAGGGACACGGGGGTGAGGGAAGAGGGTGTTATATTCAGCGGGACACTTGAATCCATGTAAACACAATAAATTAAAATTAATAAAAATTACTAAAAAAAGAAAGAAAAATAATGAACTTAGACACAGACCTCACACCTTTCACAGAAATTAACTTAAGATGGATTACAAACCTAAATGCAAAATTATAAGACACCTAGAAGATAACATGGGATAAAACCCTGAATATGGTGATGCTCTTTTAGATATAACACAAAGACACAACCTATGAAAAAAATTCTTGATAAGCTGGACTTCATTAAAATTAAAAACTTCTGCTTTGCAAAAGAAAAACATCAAGAGAAAGAAGATAAGCCATACACTTAGAGAAAATATTTGGATGTGAGGGTGATCTGGCTGCGACATCTGTCACCCCATTGATCACCAGGGTTGATTCGGCTGATCTGGTTGGCTACGTGGGTGTCCCCTTCCTCCCTCACCGCTCCATGTGCGTCCCTCCCGAAGCTGCGCGCTCGGTCGAAGAGGACGACCTTCCCCGCTAGAGCAGAGGACCGTTCTTTGGTCAAGGGTATACGAGTAGCTGCACTCCCCTGCTAGAACCTCCAAACAAGTCTCAAGCTCCATTTGTAGAACGTAGGGTAGTCAAGCTTCCAAGACTCCAGACACATCCAAGTGAGGCGCTGCATGTGGCAGTCTGCCTTTCTTTAAAAAAAAAAAAAAAGAAAAAAAAGAAAATATTTGCAAATGACATATCTAATAAAGGACTATTATCCAATCCATACAAAAAAACTCTTAAAACTCAACAATAAGAAAACAAAAAACCCAGTTAAAAAATGGGCCAAAGACCTTAACAGACACTTCACCAAAGAAGATATACAGATGGTCAATAAGCACATGAAAATATGCTCCACAATATATGTCATCAGGAAAATACAAATAAAAACAAGATATCAATGCACACCCATTAGAACAGTAAAAATCCAAAACACTGACAACACCAAATACTGACACTTCTTCAGAGTATTTATTTCTGTGTATTTGAATTTGCTCCTCAGTAAGCTAACTGGGATTTATGAAATGGAACAATCTCTTCTCTTCAGTTTGGCACTCAAAAAGAGCTCTGACTTTAAAAAGGTAAGTGTCTTTTTCTGTCAGGAATAGTTTGCCATTTTGAAATTTGAAATATAAAACCAGCAAAACAGTGGCCCACTGAACCTTCCTCACTGCTTTTTTTCTTTGTATCTAACAAATACATTGGAGTTTTACTGGCATAAAATGTGTATTTTAGCCTGACCAGGCAGTGGTGCAGTGGATAGAGCGTTGGACTGGGATGCGGAGGACCCAGGTTCGAGACCCCGAGGTCACCAGCTTGAGCGCAGGCTCATCTCGTTTGAGCAAAAGTTCACCGGCTTGGACCCAAGGTCGCTGGCTCGAGCAAGGGGTTACTCGGTCTGCTATAGCCCCACGGTCAAGGCACATATGAGAACGCAATCAATGAACAACTAAGGTGTCAAAACGAAAAACTAATGATTGATGTTTCTCATCTCTCTCCGTTCCTGTCTGTCTGTCCCTATCTATCCCTCTCTCTGACTCTCTCTCTGTCTCTTTAAAAAAAAAAAAAATGTATTTTATATGAGTCTTCAAATCACTGCTCAGTGTTTTTGTTTTGTGAAAAGGGGTCTCTTGAGAGTGACCATGCTGGCAGTGGGGGTCCCCAGGTAACTCAAGTTCCAGTGAAAAAAAGTCTTCCTCAACACTGGGAAGACTGTGATCCTCCAAACTCCTACTGCTTGGCTCTGGACGTGGGCATAGCTGCAGAAACATGACACAATAGGGCATGTAAAACCCCAGCATTCCAGATGAAGGACTGCAAAGGGGAGCCCAGGGGAACCAACAAGTATCAGAGACTTGTTGGTTTTGTGGAGAGTTAAAGCTAGGAAATTGCCTGACCAGGAGGTGGTGCAGTGGATAGAACATCGGACTGGGATGCGGAGGACTCAGGTTCGAGACCCCGAGGTCACCAGCTTGAGTGCAGGCTCATCTGGTTTGAGCAAAAGCCCACCAGCTTGAACCCAATGTCGCTGGCTCCAGCAAGGGGTTACTTGGTCTGCTGAAGGCCCGTGGTCAAGGCACATATGAGAAAGCAATCAATGAACAACTAAGGTGTTGCAACGCGCAATGAAAAACTAATGATTGATGCTTCTCATCTCTCTCCGTTCCTGTCTGTCCCTGTCTATGACTCACTCTCTGTCTCTGTAAAAAATAAATAAATAAAATTAAAGCTAGGAAAGTAACCATTAACTCCTGGCCTCACCCCAAGCTATGCATGCATTGATCTGGCCATAAACAGCCTTTTCAACACTCTGAGAAGTAAAATGCCAACTATTATGCAGTCTCACACTGGCCACACATGGCATACATGAGGGACACACCCAATAGTCTTTTTGGAAATGGAACTGATATTGAAACCACAACACACAGAAGGCTGGTCAGAACTTGCAACCTGAACCCAACCAGGTTGACTGCCTGCTAAAACATCACATCAACATAATTTATAGGATTCAATAAGACCCAGGTTCTCAACACATAATATTCAAATGTCCAGGATGCAACTCAAAATTAGTTATCACATGAAAAAACAGAAAAAATACCAACTCGTGGGAAAAGACACCCAGAAGACACCAAGGCCAATATGACACAGATGTTAGAATTATCTGACAAAGACTTTAAAGGGCCATTATAAAAAATGCTCCAAGAAGAAAAGCAAACACTCGAAAGGAATGGTGAGATACACAGAATCCTACAATGGCCGAAAATTTCCTGCCTAATCCCTGGAACTGTGCACAGAATAGCACACCCTGGGGTAAGTTACCTGGCAAAGAGACTCTGCAGATATAATTAAGGTTACCAATCGCCTGACTCTGAGTTAATCAAAGGGAGTTTATCCAGTTATGCCTAATCTAAACCCATCAAAATTTAAGCCCATCAAAAGCCTAAAAGGGCCTGACCGGGCAGTGGCGCAATGGATAGAGCGTCAGACTGGGATGCTAAGGACTCAGGTTCAAGACCCCGAGGTCGCCAGCTTCAGTGTGGGCTCATCTGGTTTGAGCAAAATCTCACCAGCTTGGACCCAAGGTCGCTGATTTGAGCAGGGGGTTACTCGGTCTGCTGAAGGCCTGCGGTCAAGGCACATGTGAGAGGGCAGTCAATGAACAACTAAGGTGTCGCAATGCTCAATGAAAAAAGCTAATGATTGATGCTTCTCATCTCTCTGTCCCTGTCTATCCCTCTCTGACTCTCTCTGTCTCTGTTAAAAAAAAAAAAAAGTTAAAAAAGAAAAAAAAAAGCCTGAAAGGTTCCAAGTGTAAGGACTCAGTGAGCTACTGTGGTTTGAAGATAAGGTGGGGTTATGTGATAAGGAATTTGACCAGTCCTGGAAGCTGAAAGTGACCCTGCCTGAAAGCCAGCAAGAGAACAAAGACCTCAGTCCTATGAAGGCTGGAAACTGCATTCCACCAGTAATCTGAACACACCTGGAAGCATTCCTCCTGGAGTTTCTATGAGAAAAGCCGCAGTGAACGATACCTTTAGCCCTGTGAGACCCTCGCAGGAGAACCAGTCAAGCCCACTAGAACTTTTGACCTACAGAACTGTGAAGGAGGTGTTGTTTTTGCCACTAAGTTGGTGGTAACTTGTTACACAACAATAGTAAATGAATACTGATTTTGGTACCCGGAAGTAAGGTGCTGCCATAACAAATACTTACTTAAGTTCATTTTAAGGTCACTAATATAACCTTCAAGTATCACATGATAGCATTTGGGACTCACTGATTTCTCTAAGGCAGTGGTAGTCAACCTGGTCCCTACCGCCCACTAGTGGGTGTTCCAGCTTTCATGGTGGGTGGTAGCAGAGCAACCAAAGTATAAATAAAAAGATAGATTTAACTATAGTAAATTGTTTTAAAAAGATTTATTCTGCCAAACTCAGCGAAAATCCAATATAAAGTACTTGGTAAGTAATTATTATTATATGCTTTAACTTGGTGTAACTCTGCTTTATAAATTTTAGAAAGTAAAGTTACTTCCCTACTTTATAAATCACCATTACTGTGGAACCAGTGGGCGGTTAGAAAATTTTACAACTAACAAAGATACAAAAGTGGGCGATAGGTATAAAAAGGTTGACTACCCCTGCTCTAAGGTGAGAATATTCCTTTTGTTTATACTGTTTTTCTAAAACAGTACTGAAAAGACTGCATCCTGAATTCTCCAGGCAATTTATACCTTCTAATTTTTATTTATTTTATTTATTTATTTATTTATTTTTATTTTTCTGAAGCTGGAAACGGGGAGGCAGTCAGACAGACTCCCGCATGCGCCCGACCGGGATCCACCCGGCATGCCCACCAGGGGGCGATGCTCTGCCCATCTGGGGCATCACTCTGCCGCAATCAGAGCCAGTCTAGCGCCTGAGGCAGAGGCCACAGAGCCATCCTCAGCGCCCGGGCAAACTTTGCTCCAGTGGAGCCTTGGCTGTGGGAGGGGAAGAGAGAGACAGAGAGGAAGAACAGGGGGAGGAGTGGAGAAGCAGATGGGCGCTTCTCCTGTGTGCCCTGGCCGGGAATTGAACCCGGGACTCCTGCATGCCAGGCTGACACTCATACCTTCTAATTTTTAGATCTATTGCCAACTTAGTCGCATTTATCTAAAAAAGAGGCCCAACCAACAAATTCTGACTAACTTGTAAATAAACATTAACTATTTAATACTGTCCAACGTACACTTTGAGTTTGGTGCACTGTCCTGGCTTCAGGTCTCCCAGAAGCTGCAGTATGGTGTCCAAGAGCACCTGACTAGAGTTAACCAGGAATTCACGACCACATGCTATGGCAGCAACATCTGCAACAGAAAGACAAAACCAAGTTCAAAATCTCTGTAACTTCAGACTCTAGAAAAGTTTGTCCATGATAGAGTATTTGTTATTGTTTTTCTCCCAACAGACCTAATAAAAACAGCACAGCTGGTGAGACATAAAAAATGGTATTGTCAACAGAGCTGACAGCCCAGAAAGAACTGACAACCACAACAGTCACTCAGATAGTGAATAATGTGCTTTATGATTAGCAAACGTCTCTGTAGTAGAACGAAGCACTGAAATCTAAATATGTCTGCAGCCACCACAGGACAGCAAGTGGACGCCACGCTCCAGAACCCTGGATTAACAGCTGTCGGCAGTCAGAATCCAAACAGAAAGTGGGACTGATTACATTACCTGGGACTAAGGACACTAAAATCTACTTTCAATCCTGGGAGTGAAATCCTCATGACTTTGAACCATAATGCCGTACCAAAATCATGAGGTCAAAGAGGATGAAACTAATTCTGAGAAAAAGCTTTTTTTCTAATTTTTACATCTCTTGTGGGTCAGCAACCACCCTGTTTCTTCATGCCTGGTGCCCTGAAGAGACCAGACCAAGTAATTACATGTTTCCCAATGGACACTGCTGTAGCTAGTACTAGCTCTTCAGTATTCTCGAACACCTATGAGGATACATCAGTGACCCACATATATTTATGTATGTATTGGTAACTTTTTTTTTTTAGCTAAGTTGAATGATAAATCATGATCAAAGTGACCAAAGTTCCTAACTGGAGTGAGCAGGGCAGCAGCATACTCGTCCTTCAGACTTCAATAGAGAAGTTTCAAGTTATCACAGCTAAGTGTGGTGTCTGATGTATGATTCTGGTAGATCCCTTTACTAGTTTATGGATGTCTTCTATTTTTATTTTGCTCAGAATTATCAAGAATTGAGGATGAATTTTCTGGCTTGCTTGTTCTTTGGTTAAATGTACTCTATGGCAGAATATGAAGTTTCATCATGTTACCAGATCAGTTTCATGGAATCAGGTCCCAAAGAGTCTTATTTATTTTTGTTTCCTGGGATGCAAAAGATCAAGAGAGGTAAAAAGTCCCCTAAATTTAACCAAATTTTTCCCATTTCTGCTTGTCTTTCCAGGTATTTATGCTTCATAAATTGGTGCTATGTTATTTTATGTATATCATAATTCATGATATCTATAATTTTACTGAAGACAGGATCCTTCACTGATAGGAGGCTTCTCTGTTCAATGAATTTGAACCTGACAACTATATTTTCTAGCATAAGACACACTCTAGTTTTCTTTAAAAAACATTCAGAGGGGAAATAAAGTTCTAAGCGTTTGGCATCATAAACTCATAAAAAGTCATATCCAAGAAAATGGATTCATAGCATCATTATTCACAATAATAAAAAAGTTAGGAAAGAACTTGCACTGACTGATGAATGGATAAATGCAGTATAGCCATACAATATGATATTTTTCAACCACAAAAAGGAATGAAGTACTGACACATGCTATGACATCAATGAACCTTGAAAACACTATACTAAGTGAAAGAAGCCTGTCACAAAGGGCTACATATTTCATGATTCCATTATATGAAATCCAGAATAGGCAAATCTGTAAAGATAATAGAGCAGTGACAGCCTATATCTGGGGGGGGGGGGGGGGGGGAATGACAGGATTGGGGAATGATGGCTAAGGTTAGCAGGGTTTTATGGAGGGATAATGAAAATGTTTTAAAATTGTTTCTGAGGATGGATGCAGAATGGTATGAATATGCTAATGCCATTGAATTATGTACTTTCCATTGGTGAATTGCATGGTATATTATTATACCTCAGTAAAGATGTTAGTAAGTAAATTAATGACAATAGGGATACAATTTCCATGCCCAATGGATGACTTAGTTGCTACTGCTCATCCTGAACCTGTTTTCTATAAACCTCTTATTTGCAACACTAACATTGCATCATATTTTTTGAAAGAAACATAAGCAAGTTTCCTCTGATGCTAATAATGCGACTGTTTCATTGTTTGGTTTTTGTTTCTCTGCATTTTCTGTGATAGTTTCTCAACTCAATTACTCAGCTGTCAAATATATACTATTGATGGAAACTCCCCTAAAGCCTGAGGGAATGCCAAATCCCACTGGGAAGAGGCTCCTAGAATTCAGTTTCTCTCCTATTCTGGGTGGTGTGGCTTCTGCAGCAAGAAGTCAGATTAGAGAGCAGCACCCTGTAACCTGAGGGTTAGCTGAGAGAGAGGAGCCTGCTGTCCTCTGTTTGCTGCTGTTAGAGTGACTCCTGGGACATGTGCCCATACCTCTTAGAATCTGTGCATGCCTTTGCCTGAAATATCTACCAGGTTAAAGGAGTTTCCACTGTTCTGGGAGCACATAGCACTGTTAGGAAGCCCAGCCATAGAAAAGTCAATGTACCCTGGCCAGGTTGCTCAGTGGATTGAGCGTCGTCCCAGTGCACTGAGGTCATAGGTTCAATCCCTGGTCAGGGCACAGGTGAGAAGCAATCAATGAGTGCACAATTAAATGGAACAACTAAGTAGAATGAGGTAACGCTTCTTTCTCTTTCTCCTTTACCTTCCTCAAGTCCACAGTTTCATTTCCAGCCAAATGCTATCACCTGGTGATCCACCATAAAAAAACAGCTTCACCTGACTGTTGATGGCACAGTGGATAGAGCGTCAACCAGGGACACTGAAGTCCCAAGTTTGAAACCCTGAGGTCACTGGCTTGAGCACAAGCTCATCTAGCTTGAATGTACACTCACCCGTTTGAGTGCCAGGTCACCGGCTTGAATGTGGTATCGTCAACTCGATACCAAGGTCACTGGCTCAGCTGGAACCCTCCCCCCCATCAAGGCACATATGAGAAGCAATCAATGAACAACTAAGGTACTGCAACTACAAGCTGATGCTTCTCATCTTTCTTTTCCTGTCTGTCTCTCTGTCTCTCTCACTAAAAAAGAAAGAAAGAAAGAAAAAGAAAACAGCACAAGCAAAAGTCCCCAGCTTCCCTATGTCTCATCCAAAAGCACAGTTCCTATTCTTTCAATTTGTTCAGAATTTTTCCTTAGCACTCTACTGCACTCTCAGAAAAGACTCCCATCCCAACAGCTTTCATTCTCCCAACCTGTAACTGTTACTCAGGGGTCAGTATCAGAAAGACACTCCCTCCTCCTCTGGGACACAACCTCTGCAAAGTTTAATGAATAGAGTATAATTCTGCAAATGAAACCAACAAATAAAATGCTCTACAACAGGTTGATTTTTGTAAGTCCCAGAAAATTCTATATACAAATTATAGAAAATCTGAACATTAACTTGCCTACACTATGTATGATTCAAGAAATAACCAGCCCTGGCCGGTTGGCTCAGCGGTAGAGCGTCGGCCTAGCGTGCGGAGGACCCGGGTTCGATTCCCGGCCAGGGCACACAGGAGAAGTGCCCATCTGCTTCTCCACCCCTCCGCCGCGCTTTCCTCTCTGTCTCTCTCTTCCCCTCCCGCAGCCAAGGCTCCATTGGAGCACAAAGATGGCCCGGGCGCTGGGGATGGCTCTGTGGCCTCTGCCTCAGGCGCTAGAGTGGCTCTGGTCGCAACATGGCGACGCCCAGGATGGGCAGAGCGTCGCCCCATGGTGGGCATGCCGGGTGGATCCCGGTCGGGCGCATGCGGGAGTCTGTCTGACTGTCTCTCCCTGTTTCCAGCTTCAGAAAAATGAAAAAAAAAAAAAAAAAAAAGAAATAACCAAATACCTCATTACAATATCTGACGAGGGAGAGCCTCATATTCTCCACAGTTCAGCAAGTGCCATGTCAGAAGAGAGCCTATGGCAGAAGCTCCTGGTCCAAAGTCTGCCTTAAAGCTGTTTGTTGATGGGGTCTTATCCTAAAAGTGAAAAGGAGGCCCTAGCTCGGTAGCTCAGTTGATTAGAGCAAAGCTGTGGGTTCAATCCCTAGTCAGGGCACATATAAGAATTAACTAATGACAGCATGAATAAGTGGAGCAACAAATCAATCAATCTCTCTCTCTCTCTCTTCTGCCCCCCTTATTTTCCCTCTAAAATTCAATAAATATTTTTTAAAAACCTAAAAGTGAAAAGGAGCAATACCAGGATGGTTATGAAGTCATTTGAGTTATGGTTTCAGAGCATCTGCCTTCTTATAGTGACTCAAATTGTACAAGATCCATATCTGCTGCCTGAGTTGTAAATGCTACCATTTGGCTGTTGTCCTGACAGCTGATTCCACAGATGATTTGAGGCAGAAACAAGATGAAATCATGGTGATCAGTGCTCAGACTGAAAATCAGTCTCTACAAATCAAGCTTGCCTTCAAGGAGGTCCGACGGCAGTGGTGAGGATCTTGACAGTCCCTGGTGACCTCTCCTAGAGCTCAGAGAATCAACTACCTCTAACAACAACAAAGATACACAGAGAGAGAGAGAGAGAGAGAGAGAGAGAGAGAGAGAGAGAAACCAGCCAGCAGGATGTGAATGAAGGGTTGCAGCTGCTGTGGAAACTAGGCAGTTCCCAAAAAGCCAAACGCAGAGATACCACATGACCCAGCAATGCCAGGCCCAGAATATGCCCCAGAGAACTGAAAATGATCACAGAGACTTGTACACAAATGTACACATAATAACAAAAATGTAAAAACCACCTAAATGCCTGTCCACTGACTCTTCGCTGCAGACTTGAAGTGACCCAAAATGACCTAGAGTTCAAAATGCAGAATTGGCACCTTATTCTTAAACATGCAGAACCACATGATCTAAGATAAGGGGAGTCCTTGGTCATCATCTGGGGTCTAAGACTCCTCTTAGAAGATGAAATCAATGGTCCCAGATGCAAGAACATAGGGCCAGTCAGTGGCAGAAGCCAAGCTGGACACTGGGCCTCAACTCCCACCCCATCTTCTTTCCCATGCACCACACTGCTTTCCCATGTTAGTGGGAGTGTGTGGAGGAAGGGAATGGGAAGCAGAAGCACTGGGAGCCAGGAGAAGTGACAATCACTGACTCCATTGACTCTGTGGAACAATTACATCCATGAAAGATAAGCTGGACCTAGTTCTGCCCATAAACTATCAAAAGTAAAAATGTAATTTTGATTCTAAAATCATTATCTAAAAATCGTTTGAATAAGTAAACACAGACTAAAGAGGCAAGGAGCGTAATTATGGCTTTCAAGTAACCAAAAAGCAAAAAAAGTAGTTAGAAAAATAAATTTTCCACTTGTAAGGTAAGCAAGTTCATCTTTACAGGACTGTGCTAAAAGTTTGCCATCTTGTTTTATGTTCTTCATTTGTTCACTTATACAAATTATTGAAACATCTGTTTGGTTTACGATGTGCTATCACTTACCATCGCTCAGCAGCATACTTACAACAGTGTGCAAGGTCATTAGAGCAGGTACTACACTGTTGCACATCACAGATGAGGAACAGAAAACCCAGAGGATTCACCTCCTGGGAAGTGGACTAGCTGTGCCTGCAAATCCAGACCCTTCCACTACAACAACCTATTATTCAAGACAGTGACTGGGAATGAGTAAGGTATCTAACAACTTTCATGTTTAAACAAATCCTGAGTTTCAGTTTCTGCTTTAGATACAGTACACTAGAAAGAGCTAGATCTGGATTCTTTAAAAGGTGGCGGCAGTAATTTACAAAATCACAACTTTTCTGGAACATATCAGAAAGCTAAGGTCAGAGATCAACCAACTAATATGAGAAATAAGAAGAGGCAGGGGCTCCAAGAAGAGATATGAGGCAGGTACTTGCTTACCTGGGGTACACGTTATATGCCAGACAAGCCATCAAGAAAAGCCCAGCTAAAAGTTGTTTAACAAAGTGACAGACCAGCAGTTGCCTGAGGCCGATGGTAGACAGGGTGGTTGACTACAAAAGTTAGGGGAGATTTGGGGGAGGTAATGGAACTGTTCCACATCCTAACTGTGATGGTTACATGCCTATATGCATTTGTTAAAACTAGGAACTGCAAAAAGGTGAGAAAAAAACTTTAACAGATAAGTTTATTATATGTAAATTTTTTTAAAGAATCCTTGTTTTAGAAGGCAGAGGATTGATGTGATAGCTAACCAAGGTCTCTGCTGTCCTACTTACTCCCCAAAGAACAGTCTTACAGTATTTGAGATACATAAGGCCCCAAGATCTCCACAAAATAGCACTTTAATAAAACCATAATAGTATGTAACACTCCCAGTAAAATTCATCAGTGTGGAAATAAAAAACATAAGTGTCGCCCTGGCCGGTTGGCTCAGTGGTAGAGCGTCGGCCTGGCGTGCAGAAATCCCGGGTTCAATTCCCGGCCAGGGCACACGGGAGAAGCGCCCATCTGCTTCTCCACCCCTCCCCCTCTCCTTCTTCTCTGTCTCTCTCTTCCCCTCCCGCAGCCGAGGCTCCACTGGAGCAAAGATGGCCCCGGCGCTGGGGATGGCTCCTCGGCCTCTGCCCCAGGCGCTAGAGTGGCTCTGGTCGCGGCAGAGCGACGCCCCGGAGGGGCGGAGCATTGCCCCCTGGTGGGCAGAGCGTCGCCCCCTGGTGGGCGTGCCGGGTGGATCCCGGTCAGGCGCATGCGGGAGTCTGTCTGACTGTCTCTCCCGGTTTCAGGCTTCAGAAAAATACAGAAAGAAAAAAAAAAAACGTAAGTGTCCACCTTCCGACTCTTTGTAAAAGTCCCTGTATGAGTCACTTCAAGCAGGGAAAACAAAGCCAAGTTGAGCTTATATGCTGGGCAACAGACTGGCGCGGCCCACTGGCCAGCTGCCTCACCACTACCCACCAGCTGGCAACTCGAGCAGCTCAAATTCACAACTCAGCAGAAGGATAAATCACATATGTTATAGACCTTTGTGTCACTTGCAAAGAGCAAGAAATCTAGTCATCAAAATTTGCAAATGCCTTCTGTAAAAAAAAAAAAAAAAAAAAGGCCTTAAAATAATTTTAAAAGGAACAGCAATGGAAGCTTCTTTCAGCAGAAGGTACGAGGATGAAAGTACATGATACCTGCCACCGCATTGGGGATTAGAATGCTGGGCACACTAACCAGCCAGGAGGCTCTGAGTCTCAGCATCTCCACAGAAGAAAACCCATAAGAACTTATGAAGGGACAGTGTCTACCCAGCACCTGCCTTATTAATATTTCAGTAGGTGGAAGATAATGGTGTGAGGAAAAATAAAATGCCTATCTCTTTAATGGCAAAGAATTACCTTAAGATATACAGCAGAGATGAAAGGGCAACATAAAAAAGTCATAGCAATCTATTTAACTATTTCACTAACTCCAGAACAAAAAGCCTCAATCCACTTGACTGGTGGTGGCTTCAGTGGATAGAGCATCAACCTAGGACTCTGAAGTCCCAGATTCGAAACCCCAAGTCACTGGCTTGATTGAGCATGCAGTTGCTAGCTTGAGTGCAGAATCATCAACATGATCCCAAGATTGCTGGCTTGAGCCCAAAGGTCACTGGCTTGAGCCCAAAGTCGCTGACTTAAGCAAGGGGTCTCTGGCATGGCTTGAGTACCCCCCATCAAGGCAAGTACAAGAAGCATTCAACAGACAACTAAAGTGCCATAACTACGAGTTAATGCTTCTCATCTCTCTCCCTTCCCATCTCTCTCTCAGGAAAAAAAAAAAAAAGAGCCTTGGTCCTCATTTGTACATACCACTCCAACTATACTAAGAGATCAGTTATTTGTTTGGTTTTATCTTTTACCACTGAATTCTACATAACTACAATTTGGGGGAGAAATTTGCTAAAGAGACAATTTAGGTTTTGGAATTCCTTAATATTGTACTATATCAACAGCAACAGCTTAACTTCATTTAGGCTTTTACTTTACTAGACATCAATAAAGTGACAATGACTCCAAATGATCAGCAGTTTTGTTCTGACTTCTGTCGATGCACAGACTAGACAAGCAAACTCATCCTATGTTCCTAAGACCAGTCAAGCTTACTCTGCAATATTGTACTTACCAGAATGACCAGTGTGATGTGCCACAATTCACATATCTACTACCTAACCCAGATCCAATGAATCAGTCTCCACGATGAGAAGAATATGGCATTTGAAAAAGTTCCTGAAAGATGTTTATGCTCACCCCCGACTATAGTCACTGCTCTGGGACACACTTAAAACAGTCATTACACTAAAAGAATTACTTACTTGTTACGATTCCAGCCAAAGCAAAAACAAACTGATTTTCATCGGAATCAAGCTCCTTGACATCTCCATCCAGTGACTTCACAAAACTCTCCATTGTTTGACCAGTGATGTTGAAAAACTTCAAAGCTTTATCCTGAAAGATTGGAAATGAGAGTATCACACCCTTTCACAAATACCAGTATGAAAACATCTTAAAAGTGTAGGATACACAAGAAACACCTTAGTGTTAATCACAGAAGCAATATTTAAAGTTTTTTTTGTTTTGTTTTGTTTTTGTACTTTTCTGAAGCTGGAAACGGGGAGAGACAGACTCCCACATGCACCCGACCAGGATCCACCCGGCACGCCCACCAGGGGCGACGCTCAGCCCACCAGGGGGCGATGCTCTGCCCCTCCGGGGCATCGCTCTGCCACGACCAGAGCCACTCTAGCGCCTGGGGCAGAGGCCAAGGAGCCATCCCCAGCGCCCGGGCCATCTTTGCTCCAATGGAGCCTTGGCTGCGGGAGGGGAAGAGAGAGACAGAGAGGAAAGCGCGGTGGAGGGGTGGAGAAGCAGATGGGCACTTCTCCTATGTACCCTGGCCGGGAATCGAACCCGGGTCCCCCACATGCCAGGCCGACGCTCTACCGCTGAGCCAACCGGCCAGGGCCAATCACAGAAGCAATATTTAAAAGTACCTTCCTCATTAAAAGTTCCTATTGAAGGCCCTGGCCATTTGGCTCAGTGGTAGAGCGTCGGCCTGGCGTGCAGAAGTCCCGGGTTCGATTCCCAGCCAGGGCACACAGGAGAAGCGCCCATCTGCTTCTCCACCCCTCCCCCTCTCCTTCTTCTCTGTCTCTCTCTTCCCCTCCCACAGCCGAGGCTCCACTGGAACAAAGATGGCCCGGGCGCTGGGGATGGCTCCTTGGCCTCTGCCCCAGGCGCTAGAATGGCTCTGGTCATGACAGAGCGACGCCCCGGAGGGGCAGAGCATCGCCCCCTGGTGGGCAGAGCGTCGCCCCCTGGTGGGTGTGCCGGGTGGATCCCGGTCAGGCACATGCAGGAGTCTGTGGGACTGTCTCTCCCCGTTTCCAGCTTCAGAAAAATACCAAAAAAAAAAAAGTTCCTATTGAAAAGATGAGAAAAAAAGGCTTTACTTTACTAGTCATTAACAGAATTATTAATAGAAGAATTACCCTGAAGACTAATCCAAAGAGTAAAATAAAAATATATACATGAGAAGGCCTGGCCAGGTAGCTCAGTTAGAGCATCATCCCAGTATACCAAGGTTGTGGGTTTGATCCCCAGTCAGGGCACACACAAGAAGCAAGCAATGAGTGCATAAACAAGTGGAACAACAAATAGGTATCTCTCTCTCTATTCCCTCCCCTCTCTCTAAAGTCAGTTTTAAAAATTAAATATATATATGAAACAGCTCAAAATTTACACAATGATGAAAGTACTGAAATGAATTCACTCAAAAATATACTATAAAAATATATCCTCTGCTCTAGGCATGAAACCAGGTTTTCAAACCTTTGACAAAACTGCTTTTCAATGTGTAAAAGGGATAAAGATGGTGAACAGGCTATCTGGCAGTTCATGACTTGGCAAAGTATTTCCAAGTTTCCAGAGCCCTCGCAGCATCGCTCTGAGGAATGGCCTGAAAACAAGGGCACAGGGATCTTCAAGGGTGACAGACTGTTCTGAGACTGGACTGGGGTAAGGTTGCACAACTCTGGAAACCAGCTAAACACCACTGAATTGTACACTTACAGATGGGTGAACTTTATGATATGTAAATTATATCTCTATAAAGCTCAATAAACTTAAAAATACATTTAGTTTCACCTGACCAGGCGATGGTGCAGTGTATAGAGCATCGGACTGGGATGCGGAAAGACCCAGGTTCAAGACCCCGGGGTTGCCAGCTTGAGCGTGGGCTCATCTGGCTTGAGCAAAAAGCTCACTAGCATGGACCCAAGGTCACTGGCTCGAGCGGGGGGTTACTCAGTCTGCTGAAGGCCCGCGGTCATGGCACATATGAGAAAGCAATCAATGAACAACTACAGTGTCGCAACAAAAAACTGATGATTGATGCTTCTCCTCTCTCTCCGTTCTTGTCTGTCTGTCCCTATCTATCCCTCTATCTGATTCTCTCTCTGTCCCTGTTAAAAAAAAAATACATTTAGTTTCTCCCCTGAAAGTCAAACACAATTTTAATTTTTTAATAAATGATTAGTAGTGTATTACTAGCCTCCTGCCAAACATCCCATCCTGACTTTTATTTCTGTTCATGACACCCCATTCCCCCAGAGTCACACCTCAGTCTTCCTTGGTTCCTTCTTTTCTGTCAGCTGTGGAGTCCACACTGTCTCCAGCAGGACTCAGGCACAGGCTCTCCTGCCCTTCCATCTCCCCTACAGAGACAGCTCACTCCAGCCTGAGTCACTGATACTCTGATCATCTTCCTGTCCAGTCTGCAGATGCTCACCCCACCTCTAATCCACCCTCACTCTCTGTCAGGTTAACCTTCCCCAAACTCTCCTCTTGTCCCATCCTCTTTGACTCACCCTCAGGAATCCAGCCCTCCACCTCATGGATTACATCATCAACCTACATTGACGGTCTTCCAAAATCACACCACCTGACCTTGTAAGCCTTCTCTCCTCACAGCTTTATCACACAATCCTCTACTCTGTGTCAATTAACCCATTCACTATCCCTGAACAAACTTCAGACTTTGCCCTATGCCTCTGAGATGCTGTTTCTCTCCTCGTGAGGCACCCTCTCCATTCTCTGCTATTACTGCCTGTTCACGTTAATCAAGGCCCATCTCAACTCTCTCTTCCTCTGTGGATTTCCTCGTGTGTGTGTGCTATTAACATGTATATGTCAAATCACATATACTATTCAATAAATTAAACATTATATTGCACAATGAATAATATACATAGAAAAGCACTTTGTTAAACATATACAAATGTCAAGTAGTAACAGTGAAGTGGTACCATCACCACAAATGCCATACAGCTTGTGGCATCTGACTTTATTCCTTTTACAGATCCCAGAGCACCAGGTTACAGTGGACCCCAAGCAGCTGGCATTCCAAACCTATTTGATGAACGAATGAAAGAAATGGATGCAGTTTTTAAGCCCTAACAGACATGCTGTACCCTTCCAGTCACACAAGCACTAATCAGCAATGCCCAGCCCATCACACTTACTCCTCCCAGAATGGCTCTGACGACCTCCTCACTGCTGGAGACGCCCCAGAGCAGGGTGCACGTTGCTGCCCCCATCTCTGTGCAATACTCCGCCTGCTGCAAGAGTTGCTGCTTCGCTTCATTCAGCTGCTGGCGAAGAGCCAGTTTCTCCTGAAAACAAAACAAAATCAGAAAAATAAATAGCATTCAACTTCAAAATATCTTATGCTTTCTCTTTCACAGATATTTTAAAGAAACATATGAAGAATCATAGAAATGAGTTGGCAAATGAAAACTAGTCCTTAAAAAGCTGTATCTATACTTTAAAAATAAACTTCAGAGGCAAAATTAACACCCTTAGAAAAGAACATCCTATTGCATTAGTTTATAAATACCGCCAAAGTCAAGAACTTTTTTGTCTAGGACAGAAAACAAAGCTGTGGGCCCACAAATTCATCTTCTTTAAGTGAAATAAAAACATCAGGCATTTCAGGTCACAAGTGGCTATACTCCGAACCAGCACCGACTGGGACACTGAAAAAAGTGACAACCTCATACAGCAGTCCACACACAGAGCAACAGTTTAATAAAGGAGTCTGCTGCCTTCAAATGGCTCACTCCATTGTAAAAACGCAATAGGACACAGCTAAGACCACGTAGGAAAGATAGGATTAGAGGAAAAAGAGGAGAGTGAAGGAGGGCCTCCTAGATGTGCACCGGCACAGCTAGGTAAGTGCCACCAGTGTAACAGAAAGAGGAGGGCCAGGAAAGGTTTCTCACCCTCCCACCAGCAGTCTCTGAGGACACTCAGCTGGCAAGTCTGAGTTAGGGCTCTTCCCAAGGAGAAAGTGGACTGTCCTCCTGATGTCCCCTCTGACCTAAAAGTTCACCTCCAGGTCTTAGGTGAGGTGGGGAATTCCTGCCCTCCCCGGTCACCACCACCAGTTTCACTATTCCTTGTTGCCTGAAATTCCTTTAAAAGTAAACTTAAAAATATAAAAACACAGTTAAATTAATTTATTCCAAAGTATTATTAATTAACCCACAAAGTTAAATTATATTAGATGTTCCAGGTGGTTCTTTCAGAGAGGTGAGAGTACAGGACAATTACAGTTGATGGGCTTTTCATCTAGGGGAGAAAATAAAGCAGTGGGGTCATAAATCCAACTTTGTTGACCTTATAACTTGGCCTAGGTTGACCCATGCATACCCACCCAGAGAGGATGCATTTGGTATATACAAAGCTGAATGCACATTTCTATATACTGGGTCAGTAAAAGTAGGCTTACAATTGTGAGTACATGAAACACAGAACTAATTAAGCTTTTGTAATAATCATAACCTGCATGTCTTTTCCATATGAACAACTGTAAACCTCCTTTTTCCCATCCCTGTATACAGTATTCATACTTATTTTAGGAGAAAAGTGGTCACTGAGCCAGTGACACATGCTAATACTGCTTTATGTGATTTTTCAGCTCTAGGTTCTTAATGTCTGATTTCATCATAACAGTAACCTAGATTCTGAGGTTTGTTCTTCAGGTATCTATAGCTGAAGCCACTCAAGTCATGGTGACATATGCAAAAAAAAAATCTACATCACAGCATTTCCTTTAAGATTTCTAGCTTTTCTCACAATTGAAGCAGTCTGAGTTTCAATTAGTCCGGTGATGGTGGTTCTTCTGCAAGGTCACATAAGAACTGCTAAGTGTGATCAGACAGGGCTGTCTTCACTAACGTCCCATTTGGTGGTTACAGGCAGATATGCCCTGACATAGGCTTGCACACATACTACAGTAATTAAAAAAAAAATCTCAAAGAAACTGTTCCATTCACAACATCAAAAATAAAAAAAAATATTTAGTAATAAAATAAGAGAAGTAGTTCATAACCTATATAATAAAAACTACAAAGCAAAATAAAGGAGATTTAAATACAGGCAGAGCTCATTTTATGCACATTACTGCAGTCAGATACTGTGTTTTCTTGCCAACTGAAGGTTTGCGACAACCCTGCATTTAGCAAGTCTACCAGCAGCACCATTTTCAACAGCTTCGCTCACTTCATGTCCCTGTGTCACTTTTCACATTTCAAACTTTTTCATTATTATTAAATTTGTTACAATGATCTGTGATCAGTGATCTTTAATGTTACTATTGTCATTGTTTTGGGGGAGCAAGAAACTATACCCATTTAGTGAACTTAATAAATATTGTGTACATTCCCATCTCTCTCCCTGAGACACAACTATATTGAAATTAGGCTAATTAGTAACTCTATAATGGCTCTAAGTGTTCAAGTGAGAGGAACAGTCACCCAACTCTCATTTTAAATTAAAAGCTAGAAATGATTACGCTTAGTAAGGCACAGTGCAAACCCAGATAGGCCAAAAGCTAGGCCTCTTATGCCAGTCAGCCACATTGTGAACGTAAAGGAAAAGTTCTTGAAGGAAATTAAAAGTGGTACTCCAGTGAATATATGAATGACAAGAAAGTGAAAAAGTCTTATTGCTGATATGGAGAAAGTTTCAGTGGTCTGGATATAAAATCAGACCAGCCACAACATGCCCTTAGGCCGAAGCCTAATCCAGAACAAGAACCTAACTCTCTTCAATTCCATGAAGCTAAGAGAGTGAGAAATCTGCAGAAGAAAAATTTGAAGCTAGCAGAGTTTGGTTCATGAGGTTTATGGAAAGAAGTTTCTATAACATTCAAGTGCAAGGTGAAGCACCAACTGCTTATGTAGAAGCTGCAGCAAATTATCCAGAAGATCTAGCTAAGATAATTAATGAAGGTGGCTACACTGAACAACAGATTTTCAATGTAGACAGAACAGCCTTATATTAGATGACAATGCCATCTAGGAATTTCCTAGTCAGAGAGCATATGTCAATGCTTGGCTTCAAAGCTTCAAAGAACAGGCTGACTCTCTTGTTAGAGGCTAATTTAGCTGATGATTTCAAGTTGAAGACAATGCTCATTTACCATTTAGAAAATCCTAGGGCCCTTAAGAATATGCTAACTCTACTCTGCCAATGCTTTATAAATGGAACAACAAAGGCTAGATGATAGCACATGTATTATTGACAATATGGTTTGTTGAATATTTTAAGCTCACTGTTGAGACCTCGGGGGAAAAAAGATTCCCTTCAAAGTATTACTGTTCATTGACAGTGCACCTGGTCCCCCAAGAGCTCTGATGGGGGTGTACAATGAGATTGATGTTGTTTTCATGGCTGTTAACACAATGTCCATTCTGTAGTCTATGAGTCAAGAAGTATTTTAGACTTTCAAGTCTTATGATTTAAGAAATACATTTTGGCCCTGGCTGGTTGGCTCAGTGGTAGAGCATTGGCCTGGCGTGCAGAAGTCCCGGGTTCGATTCCCGGCCAGGGCACACAGGAGAAGTGCCCATCTGCTTCTCCACCCCTCCCCCTCTCCTTCCTCTCTGTCTCTCTCTTCCCCTCCCGCAGCGAGGCTCCATTGGAGCAATGATGGCCCGGGCACTGGGGATGGCTCCTTGGCCTCTGCCCCAGGCGCTAGAGTGGCTCTGGTCACAACAGAGTGACGCCCCGGAGGGGCAGAGCATTGCCCCCTGGTGGGCAGAGCGTCGCCCCCTGGTGGGCGTGCCGGGTGGATCCCGGTCAGGCGCATGCGGGAGTCTGTCTGACTGTCTCTCCCCATTTCCAGCTTCAGAAAAATACAAAAAAAAAAAAAGAAATACATTTCGTACTCTAGCTGCCATTGATAGTGAGTCCTCTGACAAATCTAGGCAAAGTAAATTGAAAATCTTCGAGAAGGATTCACCATTCTAAATGCCATTAAGAATACGCATGTATCATAGAATGCCATGGCCAGATCAGTTGGTTAGAGTGTCATTCCGATACACCAAGGTTCTGGGTTTGATCCCTGGTCAAGGCACATACAAGAATCAAACAATGAATGCATGAATAAGTGTGGAATAAATCAATGTTTCTTTCTTTCTCTGAAAATCAATAAATTTTTAAAAATTGCTTTTTTTAAAAAAAAAAGGCTCACTTAGAAAACAATATGCATGATTCATGGGAAGAAGTCAAAATATCAACATTAGCAGGAATTTAGAAAAATTGATTCCAACCTTCATGGATGACTTTGAGGCATTGAAGCCTTGAATGAAGGAAGTACCTGCAGAAGTGGCAGAAATAGCAAGAGAACTAGAATTAGATCCTAAAGATGTAACTGAATTGCTGCAATCTGATGATAAAACTTTAACAAATGAGGATGTGCTTCTTATGGATGCGCAAAGAAAGTGGTTTCTTGACATAGAATCCTCTCCTGGTGAAGATGTTGTGAAAACTGTTGAAATGTAAACAAAGGAATATTACATAAACTTAGTTGATAAGGTAGCAGCAGGGTTTAAAAGGACTGACTTCAAATTTGGAAGATCTGTTGGTAAAATGCTATCAAATATCATCACATGCTAAAATATCATCACATGCTACAGAGAAATCATTTATGAAAGGTAGAGTTAATCAATATGGCAAATTTTATTTTGTCTTATTTTAAGAAATTGTCACAACCACCCAAACCTTCAGCAACCACTACCCTTATCAGTCAGCAGCCATCAATGTAGAGGCAAGATCCTCCACCAGAAAAAGATTACAATTCACCAAAGGCTCAGATGATGCTTATTAAAAAATATATATATTGATTGATTTTAGAGAGAAGAAAGACAGAGAAAAAGAGAAGGTGGGGAGGGAGGAGTGGAGGAGTGAGATGTATCAACTTGTAGTTCCTGTATATGTCTTGATGGGGCAAGCTCAGGGTTTTGAACCAGCAACGTCAGCATTCCAGGTGGATGCTCTATCCACTGCACCACCACAGGTCAAGTGATAATCCTTACATTTTTTAACAATAACGTATTTTTTGTTAAGGTACATACATTTCTTTATACAATGCTATTTATTGCACACTTAATAGAATACACAATAGTGTAAACCTAACTTTCATATGCACTGGGAAACCAAAATATTTGTGTGTCTAGCTTTGCTGCAGTGGTCTGCAATGGAACCCACAATAGCTCCAAGGTAAGCCTGTAAATGAAAGATATACTATGTTCATGGATTGGAAGAATCAAGATTGGTAAACTGGTAATTCCTCCCTTAAATTGATTCAATGTAATCCCTATCAAAATTTCAGCAGGCCTTGGCCTGCGGCTCAGTTGATTGGGTCATTGTCCTGAAGCTCAGAGATTGCTGGTTCAATCCCCAGTCAGGGCACATACATGAATAAATTGATGTTCCTGTCTCTCTCTCTCTCTCTTCCTCTCTTGCTAAAATCAATAATTAAAAATTTTAAAACATGGGTATGCAACATAATTGAATGACAAGATAACCTGGAGATGTTTTCTTTGAACATATGTACCCTGATTTATTGATGTCACCCCATTAAAATTAATGAAAATTTATTTAAAAAATTTAAAAATGTTTTTCAGCTGGGTTTTTATACAAAGTGATAACCTGATTCTAAAATTGATATAGAAAGGCAAAAAGAAAATTGAAAAAGAAAAACTATTAGAGGACTAACATTTCAAAAACAAAACTTAACATAAAGTTATAAAAAATCAAACCTGTGTGGTACTGGCATAAGAATAGACATACAGATCAGTGAAACATTGCCTTTTATGTCAATCAATTTTAACAAAGATGCTAAGTCAATTCAATGAGAAAATTATTGTCTTTTCAAAAAATGAAACTAAAACAACTAGGTAATCATATGTGAAAAAATTAACTCAAAATGAATCACAGACCTAAATATAAATTTTCTGGAAGAAAACCTCTGTGCCGTTGGGTTAAGCAAATATTTCTTAGATATCGCAACAAAATCATGATCCATTAAAAAAAAGAATTGAACATAATAATTTAAAACTTTTACTCATAAAAAGATAACTTTAAGAAAATGAAAAGATAGTTATGAACTAAAAGAGAATATTTCCAAATAATTTATCTAAGAAATGCTTGTATGAAGAAAATCTTAGAACTCAAAAACAAGAAACAATCCAAGTACAAATAGGCAAAAGACCTGAATAGATATTTAACCAAATAAATTCTATATATTAATAATAAGCACTTGAAAAGATGTTCAACTTAATTAGTAATGAGGAAAATGCAATGTAAAACTATAATGAGATACCATTATATGCCCAGTAAAATAGCTGTAATCCAAAAGACCAACAATACCAAGTGTTCACAAGAATATGGGAAAAGTAGGACCTTCATACATTGCTGTGTGGAATATGAAATGATACACACTTTGGTAAACAGTTCGGCAGTTTCTCAGAAAGTTAAGCATATGTTCAACTATATGATCCAGCCCTTTTACCCCTAGATATCTCCCCAAGAAACATTAAAATATATGTCCACACAAAGACTTGTACATGAATTTTCATAGCAGCATTCATAATAGTAAAAAATTGGCAGTAATCTAACTTTATCCATCAACTGGTGGATAAAGAAAATGTGGTCTACCCAACCTATGGAATACTATTCAGCACTAAAAAGGGAACAAATGATATAAGTTAACATCAATAAGCCTCCAAAACATTACACCATACACAAAAGACTACATATAGTATGATACATTTTTATAAAATATTTAGAAAATGAAAACTATAGAGACAGAAGGCAGATTAGTGGTTGCCTACAGTTGGGCAAGAGAGCAGGTACTAACTACAAACAGATATGTGACAGAAATGTTCTAAAAACAGACAAAATTCAATGCACACTCATGATAAAAAGTCTCAGCAAGCTAGGAATAAAGGGGAACTGCCTCAACTTAACATAAAAAGCAACTACAGAAAAACCTACAGCTAAATCCATACTTATGTTTATAATGGGGGAGATAATGCATGAGTGTGGACAGGGAATATATGGGAAATCTCTGTATTTTCCACTCAATTTTGGTGTGAACCTAAAACGTCTCTTTAAAAAAGTCTATTTTATAATAGATGAGAACTTCCCAAGCCTGTGGAAAGAACTAAAGCCTCAAGTTCAAGAAGCAAACAGAACTCCGAGTTTTCTTAACCCCAGCAAACCTACTCCAAGGCATATCATAATGAAATTGACACAAACCAACAGCAAAGAAAAAATTCTCAAGGCAGCCAGGGAAAAGAAGAATACAACATATAAAGGAAGGCCCATTAGATTATCATCAGATTTCTCAGCAGAAACTCTACAAGCTAGAAGAGAGTGGACCCCAATATTTAAAGTCCTGAAAGACAGGAACTTTCAGCCACGAATACTATACCCATCAAAGCTATCCTTCAAATATGAAGGAGAAATAAAAACATTCACAGATACAGAAAAGATGAGGGAATTTATCATCAGAAAACCCCCACTCCAGGAATTACTAAAGGGGGTTCTCCAATCAGATACAAAGAACAAAAAAAAACAGAGCCACAAGTAAAAGCTCCAAGAAGAACATAATAAAACCAAATTTAAACTGTGACAACAACAAAAAGAAAGAGGGGGAGAAGATGGAGATTAACAGTAGCAAAGGACGATGGAGTGCAAAAGTACTCACAAAATAGTTTGCTACAATGAACAGGGTAGGGACCCTTTTCATTACTCAAAGGTAACCACCATTGAAAAAACCACCACAGAAGCACATGAGATAAAAAAGATAGCAACAGAGGAAAGATGTATGGAATACAACCAAATAAAAACAAAAGATAGAAAAACGAAAGAGAAGGATCAAACAAGACACAAAACTAACAGAAAGCAAGATATAAAATGGCAATAGGGAACTCACAAGTATCAATAATTACACTAAATGTAAACGGATTAAACTCACCAATAAAAAGGCACAGAGTAGCAGAATGGATTAAAAAAGAAAATCCAACTGTATGCTGCCTACAGGAAACTCATCTAAGTAACAAGGATAAAAACAAATTCAAAGTGAAAGGCTGGAAAACAATACTCCAAGCAAATAACATCCAAAAAAAAGTAGGTGTAGCAATACTCATATAGGATAATGCTGACTACAAGACAGGAAAAGTACTCAGAGACAAAAATGGCCATTTCATAATGGCTAAGGGGACACTGAATCAAGAAGACATAACAATTCTTAATATATATGCACCAAACCAAGGAGCACCAAAATATATAAGACAGCTACTTATTGATCTTAAAACAAAAACTGACAAAAATACAATCATACTTGGAGACCTCAATACACTGCTGATGGCTCTAGGTCGGTCATCCAAACAGAGAATCAACAAAGACATAGTGGCCTTAAACAAAACACTAGAGCACCTGGATATGATAGACATCTACAGGACATTTCATCCCAAAGTGATTGAGTATACATTTTTCTCCAGTGTACATGGATCATTCTCAAGAATTGACCATATGTTGGGCCACAAAAACAACATCAGCAAATTCAGAAAAATTGAAGTTGTACCAAGCATATTTTCTGATCATAAAGCCTTGAAACTAGAATTCAACTGCAAAAAAGAGGAAAAAAATCCCACAAAAATGTGGAAACTAAACAACATACTTTTAAAAAATGAATGGGTCAAAGAAGAAATAAGCGCAGAGATCAAAAGATATATACAGACTAATGAAAATGACAATACGACATATCAGAATCTATGGGATGCAGCAAAAGCAGTGATAAGAGGGAAGTTCATATCACTTCAGGCATATATGAACAAACAAGAGAGCCCAAGTGAACCACTTAACTTCCCACCTTAAGGAAATAGAAAAAGAAGAACAAAGACAACCCAAAACCAGCCGAAGAAAGGAGATAATAAAAATCAGAGCAGAAATAAATGAATTAGAGAACAGAAAAACTATAGAAAAAATTAATAGAACAAGGAGCTGGTTCTTTGAAAAGATCAACAAAATTGACAAACCCTTGGCAAGACTTACCAAGGAAAAAAGAGAAAGAACTCATATAAACAAAATCCAAAATGAAAGAGGAGAAATCACCACGGACACCATAGATATACAAAGAATTATTATAGAATACTATGAAAAACTTTATGCCACTAAATTCAACAACCTAGAAGAAATGGATAAATTCCTAGAACAATACAACCTTCCTAGACTGAGTCAAGAAGAAGCAGAAAGCCTAAACAGACCTATCAGTAGAGAAGAAATAGAAAAAACCATTAAAAACCTCCCCAAAAATAAAAGTCCAGGCCCTGACAGCTATACCAGCGAATTTTATCAAACATTCAAAGAAGACTTGGTTCCTATTCTACTCAAAGTCTCCCAAAAAATTGAAGAAGAAGAAGCAATACTTCCAAACACATTTTATGAAGCCAACATAACCCTCATACCAAAACCAGGCAAGGATGGCACAAAAAAAGAAAACTACAGACCAATATCTCTAATGAATACAGATACTAAAATACTAAACAAAATACTAGCAAATCGAATACAATAACATATTAAAAAAATAATACATCATGATCAAGTGGGATTCATCCCAGAATCTCAAGGATGGTTCAACATATGTAAAACGGTTAACGTAATACACCACTCTTATTTAATGTGGTACTAGAGGTTCTAGCCAGAGCAATCAGACAAGACAAAGAAATAAAAGGCATCCATATCGGAAAAGAAGAAGTAAAGGTATCACTTTTTGCAGATGATATGATCCTATACATCAAAAACCCCTAAGAATCCACAAAAAGACTACTAGAAACAATAAGCCAATACAGTAAGGTCGCAGGATACAAAATTAACATACAGAAGTCAATAGCCTTTCTATATGCCAACAATGAAACAATTGAGAACGAACTCAAAAGAATAATCCCCTTCACGATTGCAACAAAAAAAATAAAATACTTAGGAATAAACATAACAAAGAATGTAAAGGACTTATATAATGAAAACTATATAAGTTTATATAGTTTTCGATGTATAGGATCATATCATCTGCAAAAAGTGATACCTTTACTTCTTCTTTTCCGATATGGATGCCTTTTATTTCTTTGTCTTGTCTGATTGCTCTGGCTAGAACCTCTAGTACCACATTAAATAAGAGTGGAGAGAGTGGACAACCCTGTCTTGTTCCTGATTTAAGGGGGAAAGACTTCAGTTTAGTGCCATTTAATATGATGTTAGCTGATGGTTTATCATATATTTCCATTGTTAAGGGAAATCGAAAAAGATATAATGAGATGGAAGAATATACCTTGTTCTTGGCTAGGAAGAATAAATATAATCAAGATGGCTATATTACCCAAAGCAATATACAAATTTAATGCAATTCCCATCAAACTTCCAATGACGTTTTTTAAAGAAATAGAGCAAAAAATCATCAGATTTATATGGAACTATAAAAAACCCCGAATAGCCAAAGCAATCCTAAAGAAAAAGAATGAAGCTGGGGGCATTACAATACCTGACTTCAAACTATATTATAGGGCCACGACAATCAAAACAGCATGGTATTGGCAGAAAAATAGACACTCAGACCAATGGAACAGAATAGAAAGTCCAGAAATAAAACCACATATATATAGTCAAATAATTTTTGATAAAGGGGCCAACAACACACAATGGAGAAAAGAAAGCCTCTTCAATAAATGGTGCTGGGAAAACTGGAAAGCCACATGCAAAAGAATGAAACTGGACTACAGTCTCTCCCCCTGTACAAAAATTAACTCAAAATGGATCAAAGATCTAAACATAAGACCTGAAACAATTAAGTACATAGAAGAAGACATAGGTACTCAACTCATGGACCTGGGTTTTAAAGAGCATTTTATGAATTTGACTCCAATGGCAAGAGAAGTGAAGGCAAAAATTAATGAATGGGACTACATCAGACTAAGAAGTTTTTGCTCATCAAGAGAAACTGATAACAAAATAAACAGAAAGCCAACTAAATGGGAAATGATATTTTCAAACAACAGCTCAGATAAGAGCCTAATATCCAAAATATATAAAGAACTCATAAAACTCAACAACAAACAAACAAACAATCCAATAAAAAAATGGGAAGAGGATATGAACAGACACTTCTCCCAGGAAGAAATATAAATGGCCAACAGATATATGAAAAGATGCTCATCTTCTTTAGCTATTAGAGAAATGCAAATCAAAACGGCAATGAGATACCACCTCACACCTGTTCGATTAGCTATTATTAGCAAGACAGGTAATAGCAAATGTTGGAGAGGCTGTGGAGAAAAAGGAACCCTCATATACTGTTGGTGGGAATGTAAAGTAGTACAACCATTATGGAAGAAAGTATGGTGGTTCCTCAAAAAACTGAAAATAGAACTACCTTATGACCCAGCAATCCCTCTACTGGGTATATACCCCAAAAACTCAGAAACATTGATACGTAAAGACACATGCAGCCCCATGTTTATTGCAGCATTGTTCACAGTGGCCAGGACATGGAAACAACCAAAAATCCCGTCAGTAGATGACTGGATAAAGAAGATGTGGCACATATACACTATGGAATACTACTCAGCCATAAGAAATGATGACATCGTAACATTTACAGCAAAATGGTGGGATCTTGATAACATGATACGAAGCGAAATAAGTAAATCAGAAAAAAACAGGAACAGCATTATTCCATACGTAGGTGGGACATAAAAGTGAAACTAAGGGACATTGATAAGAGTGTGGTGGTTACGGGGGCAAGGGGGAAATGGGAGAGGGAAAGGGGGTGGGGAGGGGCACAAAGAAAACAAGATAGAAGGTGACAGAGGACAATCTGACTTTGGGTGATGGGTATGCAACATAATTGAACGACAAGATAACCTGGACTTGTTATCTTTGAATATATGTATCCTGATTTATTGATGTCACCCCATTAAAAAAATAAAATTATTAATTAAAAAAATAAAAAAATTAAAAAAAAAAGTCTATTTTAAATCATACTTAATGGTGTAGAGACTAAATGCTTTCATGGTTTTTCCTTTCATGTACCGTATTTCCCCATGTATAAGATGCACTTTTTCTGAAAAATTTGGGGTCTAAAAATTGGGTGCATCTTATACAAGTTGTAGATTTTTTACTTGCATTTCCTGCTTTTTCGTGCTTGTTTTTGCGCTCATTGTTGAAGACAGTGATTCATCATTAGACACAAATGAGGACAAGCTAATAATGGATGGGAGTTTTGACAGTGATAAGAAGTTGTATGAATTTTATGATGCATAAAACTTGAGTTCAATAACTTTACGTAATACATTTTTTTCAAATTTCAGGCCCCAAAATTAAGGCGCATCTTATACATGGGAGCATCATAAACATGGAGAAATACAGTATTGTGTGTGTGTGTGTGTGTGTGTGTGTGTGAGTGTGTGTGTGTGTGTGTGTGTGTGTGTGTGTACATGTGCTATGTCTAAGAACTTTTCGCCTGGCCTACATCACAAAGATTTTCTCCTAATTATTTTTTTTTACATTTTACATTTCAGTTTATGGTCCATTTTAAGTTAATTTGTATATAAGGTGTAAGGTGTGGACTTAGGTAGAGGTAATTTTTTTTTTCACTTATGGTCGTTCAACTGTACAACAGATGGATTTTGTGTTATACAAAATATATCTCGATAAAGCTGTTTTAAAATAAACAGTAATCAAACCCTCATATATTTAACTACTTAAAGTGAATATTGATACATAATAGGGTATCAAGCATAATATTTTCAAGATTCCTTCAAAAATCTATAGTTCATTTCTGATTTTAAATACACTATCAGTTAATTTTTCTTTTAAACATTTTCTGTAATGATGTACAAAGTTTGCAACAACTTCTTTTTTATTACCATAAAAGTAGTAATTCTTTCCTACCAAATTAAAAATATAGATAACAAAAAATTGGCAGTCTATTCTTAAGTTAGTTTACTGACTGGGAAAGGTGCATGCCATAAGGAAGCAACACAAGAGAGGACGAAACACAGGGAAACCACTGAAAGGCCTGCTCCTCAACAACACAGGGAAACTACATTGTCTGTGATCTCTGCACGTACAGAAAAGCCAGCCAGGTACTGAAAAGGTCCACCAGCAGGTGCTCTGTGGAAAGCCTCCTCTAACCTTACAGTGACAGCACAGTCCTTTAAAAAGTCAGCCAGACACTATCCGACAGTTTCACCTACACCATGAAAGCTGGGCGCTTTCTTCTCTAGGGTTCAAAGGGTGCTTTGCCAGGGCTTTCCAGGCCAGCCCCTTAGATCACATCAAAGCCCAGCTGGCCTCTTCCACTGATCTGACTCAATTATCACTGAGGAGACATCACAACTGAGGTCAGGAACCCAGTTTTCCTTGTTACAGTCACCATTCTCTAGGGGGGCTGGGCGCTGCAGCTTCATGAATTTGAGTCCATACTTTATCCAATCTTTTCTTCCATACTGGATTCAGTTAACTTCCGCTTTTCACTAACGACTTCCACCCACACTCAAGAACTTACTGGCCCCTGGATTCTTTCCTGGTTCCTCAACTCTAAAATAAGCTTCCAAAGTCTGGCACATGGTCTGTGCAGACCTGGACAGAAACCACAGAAAAGGCAGCTCCCAGTTCTCCACAGCAAGAGGTCCGGCCTTTTTACACAAACTTGTATTATTGTGGAGGAACAACTAAACAGCAAACTTAACTGGGAACAATTTAACCTAAGATATTCCCACTTTAACCAAGATCTAGTGTGAGGGCAATAACATGCTGGTGATATAGCTGCTTCACCCTGTTCGTTTCTCCCTCTGTGCCAGCACTTTAGCAGAATGGCTTATTTTTGTGCATTACAACTAATATGCCAACAAAACATGCTTTTCCCTATGTTTTCAATTAAAAAGAAAACAGGAAATTGAAGATTCTGTGCAATTTAAGCTTCAACCTTAATAAGAATGTCTCAGCAATTTAAGAAAGAACTGAACCAATAGATTGCATTGTTAACAAATTGATCAAATTCCTTCTTGCCTGTTGGTCAACTTCTTTCAGACCATGATGCTTTAGCCAGTACCAATTCACCACACTGCCATTTTAGTTTATCATGATCTAAGTAGAGTGTGACAAAGCTAAAATTTCACCTTGCAATATATGATGATCCATCTAACTCAGTTTTGAGACTAAAACTCTTTCTCCAACCTTTTCTACTTGCTCAATATTAAAGCCTGTACAAAATCCCCCCATTCTGGAAAACTTTGCACCCACATTCAGAATTCCTTCATGGTTAGAAGACTATATAAAAAGATTAGTACACAGGCAGGGGGACATTCCTGTAAGTTGTAGTACCTGCTGCCCAGCTGTGCTGGGAGAAGCAAGTAAGATGCGTGGACAGCTGCTGACCACCTGCCAGCATGCAGTAAACAATATACAATAGCTAGTTATTATTCGTACAATTATTGTTTTACTATTCAAAAATAAGAATACATTCAAGCTCCAAATTTTAGCAGAAGTTGCAGAATAGTTCACTTTACAGAAAAAATAATTTGTTCCATACGAAAAGTAAAAATAAGGTGAAATTTTTAAGAAATGTTATTAGTCTCCTCTAATATTAAAATAAAATTGGGGCCCTGGCCGGTTGGCTCAGCGGTAGAGCGTCGGACTGGCGAGCGGGGGACCCGGGTTCGATTCCCGGCCAGGGCACATAGGAGAAGCGCCCATTTGCTTCTCCACTCCCACTCCCTCCTTCCTCTCTGTCTCTCTCTTCCCCTCCCACAGCCAAGGCTCCATCAGAGCAAAGATGGCCTGGGCACTGAGGATGGCTCCTTGGCCTCTGCCCCAGGCGCTGGAGTGGCTCTGGTCGCTGCAGAGCGACGCCCTGGAGGGGCAGAGCATCGCCCCCTGGTGGGCAGAGCGTCGCCCCCTGGTGGGTGTGCCGGGTGGATCCTGGTCCGGCGCATGCGGGAATCTGTCTATCTCTCCCCATTTCCAGCTTCAGAAAAATACAAATAAATAAATAAAATTGGTTATTTTTAAATATTAGTAAATGAGCCCCTAAATTAATTACAAATATTTCTGATTTAATATCTCTACCTCTGATTATAAATTATGTGCACAATAGTTTTTAATACTTTTATTATGAATTTTTATGTTTTGGAATGGTCTTTTAAACCTAAAAATTAACAGGAAGTGACTGCCTAACCGGTGGTGGTGTAGTGGATAACGCATCGACCTAGGCTTGCTCCATCAAGGCACATCAAGAAGCAATTATAAGTTGATGCTTCCCGCTCACCCCCCCATCCCTTTCTTTCTCTTCCTCTCTCTCTCTATCTCTCTCTCGTCTCTCTTAACATTTCTTAAAAATCAATAAATAAAATCTTTTTTTTTTAATTAACAGTACGCGACCAAGTAAATAATCTCCACATTAAATGGTTATAAAATCTAAGTGTTCAACTATTTTCCAGGCCATTCATAATACATATGTTTAAAAATACAATTTCCTGAGGTTTAAAGGCTAGAAAGATTGTTGCCAACACCGCTTAGTGGACGCCGCCACAGTGCTGGCAATGGAGGCAGCAGCCTGTGAGCATGTACCTTCTTCTCCTTCATGCTGTCGGCTTGCAGAGTCTCCAGGCGGGCTTTAAAGTGCGCACAATCCATTCTCAGTTGCTCTAATTCTTGCTCCTTCCTTTCCAGGTCTAGAAAAAAGAAACATAAATGCACACTTTTTCAAATCACTAATCTCTCTTAAGCATCCATTTTGCCTGCTCTCTTAGGAAAACGTACACTGATTTCTTAGATCGTAGTATTTGCATAAGTCCTTGCATAATCAATATTTTTAAAGTCCTGCTTTTTCAGTTTTCATCAGTTTTTAGCCCATAGTAAGAAGCACTTTTTTTTGTTTTATGTTTTGCATTTTTAAGACTTCACTTTACTGCCAAACTTATATTCAGGCTGTAAGAAAGTATGTATTTAAAGGACTAGAGGCAGGGCTGAGAAGCCCGACTGTCTCATGGTACAAACTTGTATCTGTTCCAGAAAAAGCAGAAGGCAGCTCGGTGAGTAGACAGTGCCAGCCGGGGCTGATTCACAAAGCCGGTCTCACCAACAGGCAGAGTGACTCAATGGGACAGCTGCAGTCGTAGTCAATGGAAAAGTGAGAACATGGTGACGGAGACAAGAAAAGGCCATAGTGAAAGGTAGAGACTACGGAATACTTCCTCTACACCATATTCATTTAGATGATTTAAACAGCCAAAAAAAAAAAATCCCAAAAGACATCCATGTTAATAAATTTGAAATCAAAGTATTATCACTTTAAATAAACAGTATTATGTGTCATTAAAAACTGGCATTCAAAAAGCAAAGAAACGCATACTTTAAAATTTTAAGTGCCTTGACTTCAAGGGCTGAGAAGTCATCAGTTTTTATGCTGACGTGTACCGAGATTGGGAGGGCACAGGTGCTCAGAGCTAATGGTGTCACTTCTCTGATTAAAGGAGCAATACAGTTGAGCACAGTGACTCTCAGACTTTAGAGGATGTCTTCAAACACAGGCTGCTGTGTCCAGTCCTCCTATTCTGATTTAATAGGATTGAAGTCGCCTGAAACTCTGTTTCTTACAAGTTATGAGGTGAGGCTGGTGCTGCTAGTCTGGGAATAAACTTTGAGGACAACGACTTCAGGACAACAGCGTTTCTCATCACTAAATGAAATCAATACACAACAACAGGTGATAGTAATTGAAGAAACCCAGCCATAGAAATGCTAAAGGGCAGAAAAGCAGAGGGTGGTGAGAGAATCTAAGACAACTGACCCCTAAGAAATGGAACATTACTTCACCAGAGAGGAGAAATGTGGCCTGCAGACACTTCCTCCAATGGCATGCAGACAAAAGACAAGGGGTGGGGCTTTGTAACGTTGGGGTCTCAGAGAGAAGGCAAGGGGAAGACCAAATAAGGAGCTCAGGGGACCTGCCAAGAGTAACCCAGGCATCCCAAAAGCTCTGGAGAATAAACGGAGTCTACATTTCCTAGAGACCCTTTGCCCTAAATTAAAACCGAAAGCTAAATATTCAGGCAGAGATTATGATGCTCGTTTGCAAAGTTTCTTTTAAAAGGTGTTTCTCAGAGACTAGGGTGAAGTAACATGGACTATTTCTCCTCCGTTCAGTTTCTTTTTTGTCCTTTTATGATTTATTGCCACAATATGACTTTCACCCGAATTCTTATTTTGTCCCACTAATCCTGGCCATACAAGAAATCAACTATCAGTCAAGTGCTATGCTTAGGAAACTACATACAGTGGTCCCTTGTCTATCATAAAGGTTAGGTTCCAGAACCCCACCCCCACCCCGTGAGAGACGAAAATCCGCGAAGTAGCAACCTTATATTTATTTTATTATTTATATATATATATATATATATATATATATATATTAAGGCTTTATAAACCTTCCCACACTCTTATAAACCTTTTCAATTTTTTAGGCTAGAAATGTTTATTTTACCACAAAAATAATTAAAATAATAAATATATTAAAATACCTATACACTGCAAAATCCTGTGATATAGCAAAAAATCCAAGATACAAAATTAGATATATACAATTTAAAAATCCACAATACAGTGAGACCATGAAAAGTGAACAGTGATAAAGCAAGGAACAACTGTAGTTGCCTTTTGTAACAATGCTAAACGAAAAAATGTATTTATATATATGTTATTTATAATTATGTAAGAAGTACAAACTGGTCACAAAGAAACAAAACGAAAAAAGGAATTATTGATGACATAAACTTTTGCAGTTAACTTTTGAATGTTTCTTCTATTATTAAACTGCATGTTACACAAACATGGTAAAGAAAATAGAAAATTAAAACTCTATAAACTTATTATATGTAAAACCTATAGGAAATAACTTTGACCACTCAAAAGATTCATTCATTATGGTTATCTCATAATCTCTCCCTCTTTATAGCTGTATACCACCTCACTGGAAGTTAACACAACAAAGAGACAGGTTTAAAACATTGGACTCAACCACAGGCCACCCCACAGAATTCAGACAGCATCACGGATGTCACACCCACCAACTGCAGGCTCTCCTGGAGGAAGCTGGTGCCCTTCCACAGTATGAGGCCACCGCCTTGTGGCCAGATGGGAGAACTGCCACTGCCACCTCTTGACAAAACTACCTTGCATTTTTTGTTTGTTTTATTTAAACAAGAAACTTATTGTCTCACAATTCTAGAGGCTACAAGTCTGAGATCAAGGCGTCAGCAGTGTTTCTTCCTACTGAGAGCTATGATGATCCTGGGTTCATCTTCTCTTTTGGTCTCTTTACATCATCTTCCCTCTATACATTTCCCTGTGTCCAAAATCCCTCTTTTTAGAAGAACACACATCATATGTTGGGATTACAATTCATCCTAATTACCTCACTTTAACTTAATGACCTCTGTAAAGACCCTGTCTCCAAATAAGATTACATTGTGAGGCGGCCCTGGCCAGTTGGTTCAGTGGTAGAGCGTCGGCCTGGCGTGCAGAAGTCCCGGGTTCGATTCCTGGCCAGGGCACACAGGAGAAGCGCCCATCTGCTTCTCCACCCCTCCCCCTCTCCTTCCTCTCTGTCTCTCTCTTCCCCTCCCACAGCCAAGGCTCCATTGGAGCAGGGGATGGCCCAGGCGCTGGGGATGGCTCCTTGGCCTCTGCCCCAGGCGCTGGGGTGGCTCTGGTTGCAACAGAGCGACGCCCCGGAGGGGCAGAGCATCGCCCCCTGGTGAGCAGAGCGTCGCCCCCTGGTGGGCGTGCCGGGTGGATCCGGGTCAGGCGCATGCGGGAGTCTGTCTGTCTCTCCCCATTTCCAGCTTCAGAAAAATACAAAAAAAAAAAAAAAAGATTACATTGTGAAATACTTGAAGTTGGAACTTCAGCATATAAATTTGGACCACCTTATTTTTTTTATTTTTTTTTTATTTAGAGACAGAGAGGGATAGATAGGGACAGACAGGAACACAGAGAGATGAGAAACATCAATCATCAGTTTTTCGTTGTGGTACCTTAGTAGTTCATTGATTGCTTTCTCATATGTGCCTTGACCATGGGCGTTCAGCAGACCGAGTAACCCGTTGCTCGGCCCAGCGACCTTGGGTCCAAGCTGGTGAACTTTGCTTAAACCAGATGAGCCCTCGCTCAAGCTGCAACCTCGGGGTCTCAAACCTGGGTCTTCCGCATCCCAGTTCGACACTCTATCCACTGCGCCACCGCCTGGTCAGGCTGGACCACCTTACATTTTTAACTTGACCCACAGCATGTCTGCCATCTAAAACACATGAGGGCACAGATTTTCATGTTTTGTTTTCTAATACATTCCCCAAATGCCTAGAACAGCATGTGGCACATAGTAGACACTTTATAAATATTTGTCACAAAAGTAAATTTCACTTCTTTATATATTCCTTCTGCTAATCCTTAACTAATAGCATGACTACTTTGATTATATGTCTCATTCTTCTAAAATGAGAATACATTATTTCTGCGCTTTTTTTTAATTAGACAAAAATAATAGGAACAGTGAATGATATACTATATATAGTCAAGACATTATTTTACCCAGCCTCAGTATTAGAACATGGAAGGAACTACCACTCAGCCTACACTGTATTTAAACAAGCTAATCTTTAGCATTCAAAATGAAGGAGAAATCTCTATTTAACTGTTAACTGAATGACAGGTAGCCTAGACAGACTACAAATAATGTAGAAACAATCTAAATCACAGGACATTTCAACATCTGTACATCTTCTAAATTTTATAATCCTTCTTGCTAGATTTAAAAACATGAGAATGACTGTATCTCGTGTGTGTGTGTGTGTGTGTGTGTGTGACAGAGACAGAGAGAGAGAGAAAGAGACAGACAGACAGGAAGGGAGAGGGATGAGAAGCATCAATTCTTCGTTGAGGCACCTTAGTTGTTCATTGATTGCTTTCTCATATATGGCAGACTGAGTGACCCCATGCTCAACCCAGCGACCTTGGGCTCGAGCTGCTGAGCCTTGCTCAAACCAGAGGAGCCCACATTCAAACTGAAGACCTCGGGGTTTCAAACCTGGGTCCTCCACGTCCCAGTCCAATACTCTATCCACTGCGCCACCAACTGGTCAGGCATGACTGTACCTCTTAATGTTCAACTGATTCACAGCAAAGGTACAGAGAACTATATATAGGCAGGATACAGAGAGCTATAAATGAAAACACTAACCAAAGAAATTTAAACTATACTAAAAGGATCTACTTTTCCTATTCTTTCTTTATCACTTGGCATATTTATAATAAATCATCAGTTGTTTCATGTTAACATAAAATATTTTGTTTTAATCAAAATAACTAAGGAAAGAGCCTCAAATCCAAAATAAAGGCTTTTTACCAGCCATTAATTTTTACCTTTCTATCACTCTAATAGATTTAGAAAAGAATTTAGAATTAGCTACTGATAATAGGTATATTCGGTTCCTAGTGTTGTCAGCACAAAGTACAGGCTTCTCCCACTATCCAAAAGTAGAGCGTTCCTGTGAAACCTTCATAAACCAAAAAGGCGTAAAGTGACGAAGCAATTACCTTAGGACACATCTTGCTAACAGATGCACAAAATAAATGGATATAAAGCCCAGATGCTAACACAGGTGAAAGCTCAGGTGGCTTGAAGCTGAGATGCTGAGTGTGGTTCCCAGCCAATGAGCATAGTGGGGCCACACTCCCTGGTCTGGGTGCATGCTGCATCGTAAAGGCTCTCTGCAAAGCAAACACTGAACACTATTTTTATTTTGGGCATTTTTTGAAAAAGCAAAAACTCTCTTCAGATTTTTCAATTAGCAAAAACAGGTCTAACGAATATAGATAGGTCTTTCAGAAAGGTAAATTTTAGAATGCAAACTTTAGAAAACTGGAGGATACCCGTAAGACAAACTTGCTTAGAACAGAAATACAGGTATTCTCTAACAGTTCTGGAAGGTACAAGTCCAAAATTAGGTGTCAGTGGGCCACATTCCCTCTGAAACCTGTAGGGAAAGAATCCTTCCCTTCTCTTCCAACTTTCTGGTAGCCCCAGAGTCCTAGTTTTGTGGCAACACAATTCCAATCCGCTTCCACCTTCACTTGGCCTTCTCCCTGTCTCTCACATTACCTTCCCTCTTTGTGCATCTGTCTGTGTCCAAATTTCCTCCTTTTATAAGGACACCAGTCACATTGGTTTGGTTTAGGACCCACTTAAAGACTTCATTTTAAGTTAATCACTTCCTACCTCAGTACCAGAGGTAGCATGTTGAAAGCATAAGTTGAAAAAGTGTAAAAAAGAAATAAGACTATTCCAGATTTCATTTAATAAAAAAAATAAACCTCAGGAGCCTCTGAGGCAACTTCAAGCAAACTAACAGTCTCATCATGGGGGTACTGGAAGGAAAAGAGAGACAGCAAGAAACTGAAAACCTATTTGAAAAATGACAGAAAACTTCCCTATCTTGGTAAAAAAGATGGACATACAAGTCCAGGAAGCACAGAGTCCCAAATAAAATGAACCCAAACAGGGTCTCACCAAGACACAGCATAATTAAAATGCAAAAGGTTATAAACAAAGAGAGAATCTTAAAAGGAGCAAGAGAAAAGAAGTTACTGACAAAGGAGCTCCCATAAGACTGTCAGCTGATTTCTCAACAGAAACTTTGCAAGCCAAAAGGGATTGGCAAGAAATATTCAGTGATGAAAAGCAAGGACCTACAACCAAGAATACTCTGCCTAGCAAAACTGTCATTTAGAATCAAAAGACAGATAAAGAGTTTTCCAGACAAGAAAAAGTTAAAGGAAAGGAGTTCGTCACCATCAAACCAGTATTACACGAAATGTTAAAGGGTATTCTTTAAGAAGAAAAAAATAGATAAAAAATAAAAACAATAAAATAGCAATAAATACACATCAACAATTGAATCTAAAAAAGAAAATAAATGAGCAAACAGAACAAAAACATACTAATAGACACAGAGAATATTTTGAGGGTTGCCAGACAGGAGGGGTTTTGGAAGGATGGGTGAGGAAAAAAGCATCAAGATGTTACAAAGTGAACTGTTTAAAAACTTTATTTTTCCAACTCTTTGTCTCTGTGACTTGTCGTTTTCTTGCTACTTAGCAACCAAAATTAACAACAGGAATGGAACGTTACAAATAGCATTGAAATTATCTTCCAGTATCTCTAATATTCCATTTTGTTTTCATCAAAGCACCTTCTTTGTACACATTGATTTTACAAGTAAATGTCTAAAACGGATTTTTTTTAATGAAGAAAATACAATTTTCACGTATTTTTATTTTATTTTATTCATTTGAGAGAGAGAGAGATGGGGGGAGGAGCGGGAAGCATCAACTCCCATATGCGCCTTGACCAGCAAGCCCAGGGTTTCAAACTGGTGACCTCAGTGTTCCAGGTTGACGCTGTATCCACTGCACCACCACAGGTCAAGCACGTTCCTGTATTTTATAAATGAAATCATATACTATGCAAGGTCTTATTAAAAAAAAGAAAACAAAAAAAACCTGGGTTCTCCATTTTAAAACAAATTCATCCACTGATGCAGTAATAACTCCCTAACCACTGAATGAATATGCACAAGAAGGGTGAGAGAAAAGCGGGGGGGGGGGGGGGGGGAGAGGTTGGGGGGTTGGGGTAGGAGGTTGGGGGGTTAAGTTCCGGGCCTCAGAACTGGAATCCACACCCAGGTCAGTCCTATTCTAAACCTCCCTACACCTTTTCCAAATTCATGGAGCATCAGTGGTTGAGCCAGAATGGAAGTGCTGGGCCAGGAAAAGAGTGCTTCCTTCAGTACACCAAGTATTCAGCAGCCTCAGCACCTGATGAGGTCCTTTATTGAGGGCGCCCCTGAGCTGCGCACTGTGCCAAGCACTTCCCAAAGAGGGTTCCATTTTAAGACTTGCTGCCTCCTGTGAGATAAGCTAACTGTCCTTGTTTCACAGACAGGGAAACACCTGCCCATGAGCTAGAGGCAGTGTACAGATGATTCCCACATCTCTATTTCCACTACTGAGCTCTGCCCTCACTTCTTCACTGAGACCAATTGCTTCTTCACACCTCCCTCCCACCCCAACCATTCAGCCACAGTACGAACCTTCCTCGATGAGCACTCTCATTAATTCATCTTCTAACCAATCCCTCAAATCCATCCTACACTCAGATAGGAAAACCATTCCCCTGAAAACATAATTTTAATTGCTATTCTGATGTCAATCCCTGTGGTAATTTCAAGTTGCTTCTCATCTCAAATTAAAACCAATAATCCAAGATTATTTTCACTTCTATAGCTTCTCACATTTACTGACTTCTACTATACCTGACTCTACCATACCTTAGTCCTTGCTCGATGTGTCAAGCAGAAAAATTAGCTCATTAACCCACAATCAATCCTGCTCACTGCTTTTTGTGACCTTCATACATACCATCATTCTAGTCTAAAACATTTTCTCTTTCCTTCTAATAAGTCATGCCCCTCTTAGCATCATTGATTCCCTATAGATCCTCTGGCAACACCCTCATCAGTACTATTCCAAACTCCATCACTTACCTGCCCAGCTTCCCAAAGGCAGTTACTGTGCTACAGTCACAATTAAGTCCACCATCTATTTGATACTTACATCACACTATAAGTCCTCTGGTTGGCTTTTAGAGCCAGAGCCCATCCCAACCATTGAAAATTCAAACTTATCCTCCAAAAGAAACTTTCCCTCAAGTCAGGTGTACAGATTCCTTCCATGCTAACATTCATTTCTACCTTCATAGGCCCATCATCATTGCTTACAATATGAGGCATACTATAACTCTACAAGCAACAGAAACTTTGATACCAAAGCCAAGGGCCAGGGGAGGATGGAAGAATCCACATATCAAATGGCTCTTGCTGCCACCATATGATCCCTCTTCTTTCTTTGTGAGATCCATTCTCTGAACCATGGTTCATATGATTAGTTTAGGAAGACAAGATCCTGGGAAGGCTCAAAAAGGGTCAATAGAACTAATCCTTATTTTTTAAAAAAGAGGGGAAAGCCTGACCAGGCAGTGGCACAGTGGATAGAGCGTTGGACTGGGATGCAAAGGACCCAGGTTCAAAACCCCAAGGTCACCAGCTTGAGCGTGGGCTCACCAGCTTGAGTGCAGGGTCACTGGTTTGGGCGTGGGATCATAGACATGACCCCATGGTTGCTGGCTTGAGTCCAAAGGTCACTGGCTTAAAGCCCAAGGTTGCTGGCTTGAGCCTAAGGTCTCTGGCTTGAGCAGGGGGTCACTCACTCTGCTGCAGCCCCCCTCCTCCAGTCAAGGCACATATGAGAAAGCAATCAATGAACAACTAAAGAGCCACAATGAAGAATTGATGCTTCTCATCTTTCTCCTTTCCTGTCTGCCTGTCCCTATCTGTCCCTCTCTCTGTCTCTGTAACAAAAAAGGGATGGGAGGATAAAAAAACGGGAGGCCTGACCATTGGTGGTGCAATGGATAGAGCATCAACCTGGGGTACTGAGGTCCCAGGTTCAAAACCCCAAGGTCACTGGCTTAAGCACAGGCTCATCTGGTTTGAGCTCAGGTTCGTAAACTTGAGCACAGGGTTACCAACTTGAGCATGAAATCATTAAAAGAATCCCATGGTTGCTGGTTTGAGCCCAGAGATCACTGGCTTGAAGCCCAAGGTCACTGGCTTGAGCCCAAAATCACTGGCTTGAGCGGGAGAGGGGAGTCATTGGCTCAGCTGGAGATCCCTTGGTCAAGGCACATATGAGAAGCAATCAATTAACAACTAAAACAATGCAACTATAACTACAACTTGATGATTCTCATCTCTCTCCTTTCCTCTCTCTCTCTCTCTCTCTCTCTCAAATAAATAAATAGGGGATTCTTGTTTTCTTTCTTATCACCCAAGTGGTAAGAATTTAAGAACCATAATTAGGTGAAAGATGTCTTAGGTCAAACTTAGGATAGAAAAGCAGAATTCTCCAAAAGCCAGAGGAAGTTCACAGTAAAGCCTCCTACAACCACCCCAATCCACTTTGATCTTTCCTCTCTCTTAACACCCAGTTTCCTGTAGCACATTTAGTTTCATGAGATACCACTAACAAATTAGGAGAGTGGGCAGGGCAGTCAGTCCCTTAAACCCAAGTATTCATCCAGGCATAGGCCTTACCCTCCTGCCAACTTGTACCATAATATGGGAATAAAACCATTTATTTGTCTGAAGTAAAAGTACAGGGTGCAAAAAAAAAAAAAAAAAAAAAAAAAAAGTACAGGGTGCTTTGACAACATCTAACAAGTGATACATTCTACCTAAGCAGTCAGATAAGAAAGTGAGACTGTGCCTGAGGCTGAGTCCAATAGTACACAGCCTTTCTAGCCATGGCACAGTGTGGTTTAGTTTTTTGGATGGTAGTAGATTTGGCTGGGTTTTCTGCTTAGTTTTTTTATCTTTTTCCTAAGAGTAAGGATAAGCCATTAAAGACTTAATCAGGGAAATGACATAATCAGACTGAATTATTAAACATTACTTGGGCTCCAACTGGAGAGTGGCAATGAATGAACTGCCAGGAGGCAGAGATTCAGACAAAATGATAGGAGCCTGGACACAGGTGGTAACAGTGACAATGGAGGCAAGCTGACAAACTCAGGATGCACCCATAGGGAAAATGTATAGAACTTAATGGTACACAGATAGAGGCTAAATAGGAGCAAGAGAGGTGGGCAAAAAGGAGAATCTTTGGTCTCTAGTCTGGATGGTGGTACCCTGGGGAGACTCAGGCTGCCTAGTTTTAGGTGAGGGGCATGGATGAATATCATCAATAAGACTTGAGAAAGTAAAATAAGCTTGCTCTGGGAAAGGGAAATTCAGTCCTGTGATTTTTCAGGCTGGGATAATAGGCACACATAAAACCAGGTGCCAAGTTAACAGGAAACAGTATTTCTCCCAAGAACACACTGCAACTGTAAAAGTATCATAATGACCCCTTCTTCTAGTGACCGCTAGTTTCTCATTTAGAGAAAGCTTATTCTGTAAAACTCACACTATCAGAAATTTTGCTTATACCAGTAAGAAGAAAACACCCCACTCTTGCCTGCAGGATCAAAAGCACTGTGACACAGAACAGCAGCCTTGATTTCCAACTAGCCACAGAGATTCAGATAAGGATTTCTGGGCTCATGTTCCACATCTATGTAAATTTTTTAGTTTTGGCCCTAGCCAGGTAGTTCAGTTGGTTAAAGTATCATCTCAGTATGCCAAGGTTGTGGTTTTGATCCCTGGTCAGGGCATATATAAGAATCAACCCAGGGCCTGACCAGGAAGTGGCGCAGTGGATAGAGCACTGGACTAGGACACGGAGAACTCAAGTTTGAAACCCCAAGGTCGCCAGCTTGAGCATGGGATCATAGACATGACCTCATGGTCACTGGCATGAGCCCAAGGTTGCTCACTTGAGCAAGGGGTCACTGGCTCTGCTGTAGCCCCTCAATCACGGCAGATAGGAGAAAGCAGTCAATGAACAACTAAGGAGCTACAACGAAGAACTGATGCTTCATATCTCTCTCCCTTCCTGCCTGTCTGTCCCTGTCTGTACTCTCTGACTCTCTCTGTCTGTCAAAAAAAAAAAAAAGAATCAACCAATGAATGCATAAATGGGTTGAACAAAAAATCAATGTTTCTCTCTCTCTCTCAAATCAATTAATTAAAAATAAATAAATAAACATTGTAGTTTTCAAGGAAACATGACCTGGGCCCACTGCAGTAAGACCTGATGCTGACCCCTTCACACACAGCCCTACTTTGCTTGGAGACCCTCGAAGCATGGCTTCATCTGTACTTCACCTAACTCCATTCTGCTCCAAATTCTACAGCAACTCTGTCCTTTCCTTTGTTGGCAAGATGTCCACAGTTCCTCTGGTGAGTGGTCTCTGTCACTGCCCTGAACCAGCAAACCTAAACTTGTGAGGCTATCAGTTCTTTACTGATGGTCATAGACTGATTAGGCAAGGACAGACATACAGAATTGAAATGACTACCAAACACGAAAAGAAATGACACATACGCAGTCAGATGCAGGGCCCTGAGCCAGCAGGAAAGGTCTGAGCTAGAGATAAATCCAGCAGCCAAGATGGCAACTAAAGCTAAGTGTGTGTACAGACTGCCCACAGAGGTACCACGGAGTGACAGGAGAGTGGGCTCAAGACACTCCACTGGCTGACAGACTGCTGCAGAGAAAGGTAATCAGCAAGGAGACTGAGAAGAAATGGCTCAAGACATCAGTGAGGAAAGAGATGACCACACGGTCTGGGGAAGGCCAGCAGGGCAAGAACTACTAAAGTCTAACTTTGATCACGTCATCACAGATTCATGCATGGCCCTTGCTTTTGTAAGCACGATTTGATTTTAGTAGAGGACTGGTCTCTAAAGACTGACTCATGCTAAGAAACTCATGAGAACCTGATACATTTTTCAGAATGCTAGTTTATTCATTTGCAATGAGAACCATAACCACTCAGCAGACTACCATACTCTGCTACTTTCCTTCCCTGAAGATAAATGCACTTGGGATGACTAACCGTTTTCAGAATGTTGCTGGATGAGCATGGCATCAGAACTGGGGATTTTAAGAAGCCAATGACCTGAAGCTATGATAACCAGTGACACAGATGTATCCGGCAGGGCCCTAATGGGAAACAAATCAACCCAGATGTTGAGACTTTATGGGAGAACAAGAATAAAAGACCAAACAGGGATGGTGAGACACCCAGAGACTAGAAATGGCCCTCTAGTGAAGGAATGATGGAGGAAACAGTGTTGCTGGAGCACTGTGAGAGCTGAGTCTGTGAGGAGACCCCTTAGTGGGAGTCACAGCTGTGGGGAGGACAGGAAGAAACACCTCAACCCATCTCTCTGCCTACTGATGCCTTCCATTGGTGAGCCCTACTGGCTGCCAGCAACAGAGCCACAGGCAAGCAGCCCTATGGAAGAGTTCACTGCACTGGGCAGAGAAGAGTAGACCTGAGGATTCCCAAAAAAGAATAAACAGGTCAGGAAGATATGGTAACCATTAACATTCTCCCTTCTAACTGGATAGGCTACCCCTTGACCAAACACATTTGCACAAACCACAAACTTGAAAACTGTTAAGATACCTTCTTATCTGGACTAGTGGTAGAAACACAACCTTGCTTCCCTAAATGCACTTTTTCTAGAGGTGATGGCAAATAGGTGCACTGTGCTGAGTTAACTAAAGTTGATTTAATTGTAATTCAGACTCAATTAGGCAAGTGCTGAATCAATCCTAGAATATCTCCTAGGATTTCAATAGGTTCCTAGATTGTTATCTGACCTCACAGTTCTGCTAAAATCTCAAAATCTAAATGGACAAATCTTAGCAAGCCAGAACTTAAACCAGTGCTAGAAACTGACCCATCCATCAACGTAGAGAAAACTAAACACATATTCAGTCACCTCTACAGACACATTTAACTCCATGGCAAAATCCTCATCTTTCACTGGTAAGAACTTAAGTTTTAGAGCAAAGCTTTTCAATTATAAAAGCATAAAATTCACCTGCCAAGGAAAAGAGGAGGAAAGAAAGAGAAGCTAGTAACAGATACTCCAGAAAGGAAGTAACCCTTCCTCTGACACAAACTTACACATGTCTCAGTTACTCATCAGAGCCCCTCCCTTTCTTCTGTCTTACCTGACTTTCCTAAACGCAATTAAAGAGTCTAATTGTACCTTGAAGTTTATTTACAATGACTTTACAGTTATCTGTGTGAGCTGGAACTGTGCTGGGACAGATTGCTATCACCAACAATACTGCTAGAGATGAAGTAATACTCACTTTTTTCTACAATCTTTAATTTCTGGAAGCTTTCCAGTACTTCCCCGTTTAGTATTCTGGGCAAGAAGTCCCGTATTTGCATCACTTCAGTTGTAAGCCGTTCCAGGTCCCTCTTTCGGACTTTAACAAATTCTTCTTTAGTTCCCATGAGCTAAAAGAATGAGTAGATCTTCGATTATTACATTTTTCTTCAGATACCTAAAACCAGCAGCCCACCAGCTTGCCTCCTTTTTAATGCCTCTTATGTTCAGTGTCAGATGCATGTCTTTACCAATGTGCCCTCTGCTGCATATATTACATCTTAGAGCTGATGCCCCTGCCTTCAAAACCTAGCTCTTTCTTTAAGCAACTAGGCATGAACATCAAAGAAAAATGCCAGCAACTTTTCCTTAACATTTCAGTGCCAAGCTACTCAGGATAAAAGGAAGTTTATGAGATTCCTACTGGGTGGCTTGAGCCCTTGGCTGGCCACCTCATTGACAGTTCACCATAACCCTTCAAAGTTGTCCACGTCAGACACAGGAAGCTGAGTGACTTTTTCGAAGTGCCGCCATTATCAGGGAACAGAACCACGATCCTTCTCCAATATCACGTGCAGTGGAAGTGACATGAAGGCAATTCGGAACCTACACTAAGCCCTGACACAACCATCACAGCCTCACCAGGAGGGTCAGCTCTGGATATCAGAGGAGCGCCACCACCATCTCCAGTTCACGCGCCCACCGCACCACCTCCCCACCGCGGAACCTCCTGGACCCGCATCCACAGTTTCAGAGGCGGGATGCCCAGACCACACCACCTCCCAGCCGCGGAGCCTCCTGGACCCGCATCCACAGTTTCAGAGGCGGGATGCCCGGACCACATCCCAGACCCATGTTCCACTCTTGGCCAACAAGGCCCAGGGCTGTTCTCAAGCACAGGCCTAGCGGGAAACCCATAGTGGCATCTCCGACACGCGGAAGGTGGCCCGGTGCCTCCTCACTGACCCTGCCGGCCTCCTGAGCGCCACCCGCCTCGCCCATGGCCGCCTCGGCCCGGCTTCCTGTGCCTTCGTGTAGGCAACAAGCCCTCTAACCCCTCACGCCAGAAAGCCCAGGAGTCAGCGTGAAAACGTGTTCTCAACGGGGCCCGGTATGGAGAGCAGCGAGGCTCACACTTCATAGAGTTTGCTCAGCATTCTCTGCCCCGCAGACGGTGGACCAAGAGGCGAGTTCAGCTACAGCCCATATAGGCTGTTCTGATTTAGCTGGAATTTTTAACTTATGAACTGCAAGTGGAAGAACATTAAGACCCAGGTATGTCAGGTGAAATAAATAAAATTGGGCCTTTTCTGTTTGGTGAGAAATGCTGAGGTGTGATGCATTAAAGGGAACTGCCACCAGTGCAGCCAGTGGCTGTGCTCTGCGCTCACTCTGGGTTCCTCAGCAAGGGTGGAAGACTTTTGACAACAGGTTCCTCAGGAAGTCTGCCCCTGATAGGTTGCGACAGCCCATCCAGCTAGCTGACAACTGAGACCACTGTAACTTGGAGACGTCAACTATCTAGTCCATTTGCTTGCCCCAGAAGACCTACTGAATTCGCAAACTATGGTGCCACCTGTGGGTTGGAATATACCGAGTTACTGCACAACTAAAATTTGGTCTATCTCTGAAACACGCAGGAAACCGACACTGTGGAATCCTTGAAGCGCATGCTCTCCAGGCCTGAGAGCAGTCTAGTGAGGACACGGTCCAAATCCCTGCCCCTGACCTGGGACCTGCCTGCACTTGCCCTTTCCTGCCCTAGAACCTACCTCTGCACAGGGACCTCCCTCTGCCCCAGCGCCTGCTAACGCCTGCCCCTAGTCCTGCCCTGCTAAAAGTTCAGCACCTGCCCCAGCCCCAGGAACTGCCTCTGCACTGGGACCAAGACACTGGGAGTTGCTAGGAGAAGCACTGCCTACGCCGGCTGGCCCGGCTGTGGAGACTGCCCCTAACATCCCTCCAAGAATCCGAAGGACGGCCCTTCTTCCCAGTCTCCACCGCTGAGACGGTCCAAGAAGTCTAGTGCAATTAAAAACTCGGTACTGTGTGTTTTGTAGGACAGTGTAAAGCCAGGAGCCAAGGCCAGGGCAACTATCACAGCAGCCTTCTGGCCTATGCAGGTTCACATTGGATTCGGACAGTCGGTAAAGAAACCATGGAGCCAAAAACTGGTGGGCCATAGTCTTTAATCTAGCTTGCACCCGGCGGGCAAGTAAAAAATACACACTGGGCTCCAAAACCCAGTCACATTCAGTGCTCACAAAGCTACTGATTTATCCGAGTTTCCTAGAATCAAAGGTTTCTAGCTCACCAGCCTTATTTTCCTCAGTTCCCCATCTCCTTCCTTATCCCAGATACAAACTCTGTACAAACTGGCATCTCACTCAGCACTCCACCATCTTGGCTGCTTTTCCTGGCCTCCTCCACGTGGCTGCCTTCTGCTGCTGGCTCTACTTTCTCTGCTCTCTCATGCTAATCTCAGGAACCAAGAGCCAAGTCCCGTTCTGCCCCCATTTTATAGTGTAGCTTCACAACCTTTAATCCAATATACAAAATAGGGTAGTCTCTAATACAAAGACACTTCTGAAGCATGATTGGATTGTACCGCCCCACATCAAAAAGGGTGGGAAAGGCTTAATCCCAAAACCAAGCCCCAGGCTCCAACAATCCTGCCTGCCCCCAACACACATTAATATCACCTGGGCGACGGCCTCCTTGTGTCATCTTTAACAAAGTGAGCATAATACATTTTATCTGCCCAACAGACAGCTACCAACCAAATAGGGATTTTCGTGACTGGACTTAAGGATTCTTAGACCATTTACAATTGGCTATCCAACTGTTCCTGTCCAAGATCCAACCCTGGCTAACCTCGCCGGCAATGACCCCCAGCTTTGGCTACTGAAAGCGCGAAGGCGCGAAGCAAATCAGCACTGGATTGTTTCGCCAGGTGCCAGAGCCAGTGAGGCTCGCTCCCAGAACGCGCAGAGCAGCGGCGGTCGCCTTTGTGACGCCATCATCCCGCGCCGCCGCTGCCGCTTTCTGCGCAGTCGCGGCCAAAGCCGTACAGCAGCCCTCGCTCGGCAGCAGCGGGAGGTTGAGAGGCGGCGGGCTGTGGCCGGGGATGCTACAGCGGGCGCGCCATGCAGCCGGCCGAGATCCAGTTCGCCCAGCGGCTGGCGTCCCACGAGAAGAGCATCCGGGACCGGGCGGTGAAGAAGCTGCGCCAGTACATCAGCGTGAAGACCCAGAGGGAGACAGGTGGGCACCCGGCGGTTAGCCGCGCCACATGGCGGCGGGAGCCGCGCGGAGCCGCCAGTGGAACACTGACTCGCACTCCTGCCGTGTGCTTCTGTGTGTTTGCACCATTGAAACTGCTTCCTACTGTGTTTAGCCTGGTTTTACGTTTGAGGGACAGAGGCGGACAGGGATTTAGGTAGTGTGCTGAAAGTCACAGTGAGTGAGGAAGTTGAGTACAGACCCAGTCTGTCCGACCTGGAGGCTCTACCTTAAATATGAGGCTCATCCTGATTTATTTTTCTGTGCTCTTCATTGGTTCATTGGCCATCATTAGACCAATACCTTTAGGAGCGGGGATTAAGGGAAAGAAGACAATCCCTACCGTGACCTAGAGGAACTTGGGCTTGTAAAGCTGGGGCGGGAAGATTACTAAAGCAGAGTTTGTGTAGTGTAGTAACGTAAACGGAAGACAGGGAAGGAGGAAGGACCTCTACATAGGCTAGTATAGGAAGGCCACTCCGGAGTGATGTTCAACAGATCTGACAGGCGGGAGAAAGAGCAGAACATGCTGGAGGAATGGTTAGAAGAGCCCAGTTAGGGAGGGAGAGGCCGGTTCACATTGGGGGTTGTAGTTGGATTTTAACAGCAGTGGGTGCCGCTAATGGGTTTCGTTTACCTGATGAAAAATTAAAATATGTTCTTATAGATGATCCTTGTGCTCCCTGATGTGTGAACTACAATGTGAAATGGAGGTTTTCTATTGCAGTAAGATAAAGTTTGGTTTATTAATACATTCAGAGTCTACTTGAAAGAATAGATATTACCTTCCCTTGTACTGACATTGTCAGTTTATTTTATTTAGAAGAGAAATCACAAAATGCCACCCAGGGGAAAAAAATACAATTTTATGGGAAGTTAGTTAGAAGGGAATGAAGACCAAAATTCCTGACTTCAATTTTGTTAGGATTTCCCTGATAGACTTGACTTACTCTCATGGTTTCAGGTATCCCAGATATAGTGAAGGCTCTTAACCTAAATTCCTAGCCCAGACCTTTGCAACTTTCAGCTCAGCTATGCCCTGCTAACCCTGCATTTCCACCTGGATATCCCACAGGCACTTCAGACTCAGAATGCCTAAAAGTAACTCATTTTCTTCCTGCCAAAACCTGTTCTTTTCTGCTGCCCATCTGCCACCTGTTCCCACTGTCAACTCAGACAGACTCCAGGTGGATACATGGTAGTGTCCTAGACTGCTCTTTTCCTTTCCAACCCCAACTCCCCCAACCCTTCCATTCAGTGTCCCTGGGTCCTACCTGTTTCATCTCCTGAATTCCTCTTTCCTGGTCCATCTTTATCTCATCTTGGATTCTGTACTTGTTTTTCTTAAATCAATGTTTTTCCATCACTAGTCTGTGGACTGGTGCTGGTTCACAGAAATTTTGTGCTGGTCCATGAAAGAGTTAACCACCTTGTATCAGGATTCTTGATGACAGTACAAAATTTCTGGTGAACCAGCAGTGGGAAAACACTTCCTAACTGATCTTGACTCCATTTTGCCCCTCCCCTTTTTAAGAGAAAGCTTATTTAGGAAGTCACAGAGGTAGAAGAAGTGAGTATAAGAAGAAATGGGCTTAGGAAACAAGTTACAGAGAGAAAAAATGGGCCCTTGGAGCTTAGGAGAAAAGAGGCAAAGAAAAAACATGCCTGGTGGAAGCAGGGTAGGGTAAGGCACTGGCCATAGAGGGAGCTTCCCCATTTGTGCCCCGTTGAACCCTTTCTCCACAACCAGCCCAGAGTCATCATCCTAAAACAGCTCTAATCACATCACCACCCTCCTGGAATTCCAGGTCTGCAGATTACCTCTCCTCTGCTTCTCTTCCCACCTTATCCCCTACATGACTGATTCATTCTCCATCAACAACAGGCCATTCCTGGTCCTGGTGTATGATACACCATTTCTCACCTCACTGCCTTCTCTTGTGCATGTCAAAGGTTCCCACCCTTGATTCACTCCCAGTATTCATTATCACTTTCCTTATCACCCCCTCTCTAGGATTCTGAAATATCTAGTTTGTCTCTATTGTAGTACTTAGCTACATTGCTTCTTAATTATCTATTAATGCATCACTCTTCCCCCAAAACACTATAAGCTTCTATTTTCTTAGCTGGAAGTGGGAGCACATCCAGGCATACAAGGCCTGCTGTATACAAGAGCAGAAGAAAGGCCAGATACAGTCAGTGCTTATGGGCTTGAGACAGCCAGAGAGAACCTGTGCCTCAAACCCCTTTCATGAGCAGGTTCAGGATCTGAAATGCTGAGACAGGGGCATGAGACCAGAGGACTTATACCAGTGCTCTAGGGTTTTTGTTTGGTTAGTACCCATCACATGGAGTTACTTGTCTGGTACCTCTCTTGTTCAGTGCTATATTGCACAGAGGATAGTGGGCCTTCCAAAAACTAACTGCAAAGTGGATGTCAGAGACAGTGATGATGGGGCAGAATAAACAAGGTCTCTGTCACAGCTGTCCCCCATCAAAATAGAAACCTAAGTTTGGAAGTAACTTGGCCTGACATTTGAATCTCACTGACAGGCTCAAATTTTTGTGCACCTTGTTGTAAGCATAGTAAAGAAACTGAAATTTTACTCTTAAAGACATACACTGCTCACAAAAATTAGGGCATATTTCATTGCTTCGTTTTGAAATATCCCCTAATTTTTGTGAGCAGTATATGTGTTTTCAGCAGCAGCCTCGCTTTGTTATTTTAAAAACAAATTAGAAGTCTGTACTGCTTAAAACAACTAAATGTTGCCCTAAGGCTTTAACTTTGTTGAGTATTCCCAATGATAAAATGATCACTGATTTTACTTATGAGGGCTCATTTGTCTTTATTTATTCATTCTTGTATGTAGCAAACATTAATGGAGGGCCTACTGTGTATCACATTACTGTGTTACACTATTCTTGGTGCTGGTAATACAGCCATGAACAAAACAGACAAAAACCCCTTTCTGTTTTATCAATTCTAAGACTTTAATTTGCATTCTTGCTTTCTTTTGATGGCACATAAAATAACTTACAGCCTGACTGGTGGTGGCACAGTAGACAAAGCATGAACCTTGGGGTGCTGAGGTTCCAGGTTCAAAACCCTGAGGTCACAGCTTGAGTATGAAATCATCAACTTGATCACAAGGTTGCTGGCTTGAACAAGGGGTCACTGGCTCAGTTAGAGCCCCTCCCCCACCCCAGTCAAGGTACATATGAGAAGCAATCAATGAACAACTAAAGTGATGCAACTTTGAGTTGATGCTTCTCATCTCTCTGCCTTCCTCTCTCTCTCTCTCTCTTTCTCTCTCTCTCTCTCTCTCTCTCTCTCTCTTCCTCCCTTGCTCCTTCTTTCTGGCAAAATAAATAAAAATACCTTACAGTTGGTGGTTGTTAGATTTATGGCAGTAATAGAGGAAATAAGTGTTTTTTTATACTGACAGGTCTCTTGACCCAATAGAATTAATGTCTAGGAGCTGTGCCTGTTCTGACACAGGTGTGGGCTCAAGTATAATGCTTCACCCCACCTGAAAGGACTCTTGTGCTTGTTCGTGGTGAGAGAAGCTGTTGGATTTTCTCATTTCAAAGCTTGGTTATTTCCTGCACCCACATCTCACTTTTATTTTACCTCAGTTGTTTGGACTAACTAAGCCTGTATTGTTGTCAGCAACTTTGCTGTATAAGTTTAAGAAACTCAGCCCCCAGAAGAAAAGACAGGTCAAGAAGCAGTTGCTGAATGAAACTGCTTCGGGTATGTACTTCTTCAGAGTTTTGAAAGAAATTAAGTAGCGCACATTTCTTTGTTTTGCTTTAAATGCTTCAAAAATTGGTACCTTGTTTTTACCAGCTAAATTACTGAGTGAAAACAAGTGGTTTTTATACTTACATTGAAAATAGATTTTTTTTTTTTTTTCTGTATTTTTCTGAAGCCGGAAACGGGGAGAGACAGTCAGACAGACTCCCGCATGTGCCCGAACGGGATCCACCCGGCACGCCCACCAGGGGGCGATGCTCTGCCCCTCCGGGGCGTCACTCTGTCGCGACCAGAGCCACTCTAGCGCCTGGGGCAGAGGCCAAGGAGCCATCCCCAGCGCCCCGGCCATCTTTGCTCCAATGGAGCCTCGCTGCGGGAGGGGAAGAGAGAGACAGAGAGGAAGGAGAGGGGGAGGGGTGGAGAAGCAGATGGGCACTTCTCCTGTGTGCCCTTGGGACTTCTGCATGCCAGGCCGACGCTCTACCACTGAGCCAACCGGCCAGGCCCAAAATAGATATTTTAAACGAGAAGAGCTTCAACAGCCTATGGGTAGAGATTGTGAGACATTCATAATGCCCCCAAGTTGAACAGTGCCTTGCTCTTACAAAGTGCTTCTCATACTTGCTCTTAATTTTGGCCAGAACCATAAACATTACATATATTGTAGGTGGGGAAAACAGCCAGTAGTTAAGGACTGGCCCTTTAATACTGCAGAGCTAGTAAGTAGCAAGCGAGGCCAAGGGTTTGTTTCCACATAGGATAAAACAGTCAAAATACGCTTTCACTTCCAGCTCCCTCTCCTGCCCGCTATCCAGGATCTGCTAATCTCAGTTACTTTGTCGAACTCTGTTTTCAATTATAGAAGTGTCTGGCACATCATCTTATACCTTAGCCCATTGCAGGTATGAGCTGTCCAGAGAGACAAATTATCCCTTAGAGTTAGTTTGACATCTTGGTGCACTTGGCAAAGCCATCTGGAGATATACACTGTCCTATTTTTAAGTGAAAAGGGCCAGAATACAGAATATGTATTACATGAGAAGCTGTTTAGGCCAGACACACACAACTGCATTTCCGTATCACATGTAAGTAAATGCAATGGAAAGATACCTATCAGCAGATAACAGTAATCCTTCTGGGAGGAGACTAGGGTTGGGAAGCAGTGAAGAAAGCACTTTTGATTATATAATTTGATGTAGTATTTGAATTTTTTGCAATGAAAATGTGTTTTTATTGGTTATGACTCTCAATTGCAACTAGACAAAACCTCCAAGCCACCCTCTTTTTTTTAAGCCATCCTAGTTTCAAAGGGAAAAATCTGAAACACAGCTTCATGCAGAGCTCAGCTAAAGACAACAGAACCCATTTTTTCTCTACAGCGACTCTGGTACCCCTAGCTTGGTTTCATTCTCAGACAGGCTCCCCATCATGTGGCAGGCTGGTTGAAAGCAGGTTCAAACTGTGTCTTCTCTTCAAGTCCACTGGTAAAGGACTGAGATTCTCCTAAAGCCCAAGCAAGGGTATTTTTATCTGTGAGTATTTTTATTCTTGAACCAGCCCTGTGGCCAAGAGAATTTAATTTCATTGTAAAGTTTTCTAAACAAGAAGAAGAAAGACAAGAACCCACAAAAGCACTTCAGTAATATGTAGTTTGGGGGAGTATTTTTATTAAGGAATATTTCAAATATATAAAAAAATCAACTCATTAGTCAGTGTCAGCATTTATCTGTACCTGACTAGTGTGTCTGATCTTCCCACTTCTTTCCCACCAAATCCTTATGCAAATCCCAGACATCTCATTCCATTTCCAGGTACTCTCTATGTATCTCTAAAGGATAAATACTCTTTTTAACATAGCCACAGTACCATTATAACTCCCTTAAAAAAAAAAATCTTAGAGCCCTGGCTGGTTGGCTCAGTGGTAGAGCATCGGCCTGGCGTGCAGAAGTCCCGGGTTCGATTCCCGGCCAGGGCACACAGGAGAAGCGCCCATCTGCTTCTCCACCCCTCCCCCTCTCCTTCCTCTGTCTCTCTCTTCCCCTCCCGCAGCCAAGGCTCCATTGGAGCAAGGATGGCCCGGGCGCTGGGGATGGCTCCTTGGCCTCTGCCCCAGGCGCTAGAGTGGCTCTGGTCGCGCTAGAGTGGCTCTGGTCGCGATAGAGTGACGCCCCGGAGGGGCAGAGCATCGCCCCCTGGTGGGCAGAGCATCGCCCCCTGGTGGGCGTGCCGGTCGGGCGCATGCAGGAGTCTGTCTGACTGTCTCTCCCCGTTTCCGGCTTCAGAAAAATACAAAAAAAAAAAATTGTAACAGTTTTAGGGACAAATATATGGTGACAGAAAATGAGTTGACTTTGGGTGATGGGCACACAATGCAATCAACAGTTCAAATGTTATAGACATGTTCACCTGAAACCTGTGTACTCTTTTTTGTTTTTAAGATTTTATTTATTGATTTTAGAGGAGAGAGAAGGGGGAAAGGAACAAGAAGCATCACCTCATAGTAGTTACTTCTCATTTGTGCCTTGACCAGCACGCCTAGGGTTTTGAACCAGTAACCTCAGCAATCCAAGTCAACACTTTATCCACTGCACCATGACAGGTCAGGCTAAACCTACATGCTCTTATTAATCAGTGTCACCCCATTAAATTTAATTTCTTAAAATTGATAACAGTTTTTATCCATCTTTTTTTTTTTTTTTTTCTACAGAGAAAGTGGTTTATTGCTTTTAGAACAAAACACTGTTTAATGAAGAAAATACTTTTAGGACTTTTTTTGTTTTGTTTTGTTTTTTGTATTTTTCTGAAGTTGGAAACGGGGAGGCAGTCAGACAGACTCCCGCATGCACCCGACCGGGATCCACCCAGCATGCCCACCAGAGGGCATGCTCTGCCCATCTGGGGCGTCGCTCTGTTGCAACCAGAGCCATCCTAGCACCTGAGGCAGAGGCCACAAAGCCATCCTCAGCGCCCGGGCCATCTTTGCTAGCCTTGGCTGCGGGAGGGGAAAAGACAGAGAGGAAGGAGATGGGGAGGGGTGGAGAAGCAGATGGGCGCTTCTCCTGTGTGCCCTGGCCGGGAATCGAACCCAGAGCTCCTACACGCCAGGCCAACGCTCTACCACTGAGCCAACCGGCCGGGCAGGTTTATCCATCTTTTTTTTCCTTGCAATTTATTTGTTGAAGGAACTGAGTCATTTGTCCTGTAGAGCAGTGGTCCCCAACCCCGGGCCATGGACCAGTACCGGTCCGCAGAGAAAGAATAAATAATTTACATTATTTCCGTTTTATTTATATTTAAGTCTGAACGATGTTTTATTTTTTTTTTTAATTTATTTATTTATTCATTTTTAGAGAGGAGAGACAGAGAGAGAGGGAGAGAGAGGAGAGAGAAAGAAGGGGGGAGGAACTGGAAGCATCAACTCCCATATGTGCCTTGACCAGGCAAGCCCAGGGTTTCGAACCGGCGACCTCAGCATTTCCAGGTCGACGCTTTATCCACTGCGCCACCACAGGTCAGGCACGATGTTTTATTTTTAAAAAATGACCAGATTCCCTCCGTTACATCCATCTAAGACTCACTCTTGATGCTTGTCTCGGTCACGTGACACATTTATCCGTCCCACCCTAAAGGCCGGTCCGTGAAAATATTTTCTGACATTAAACCGGTCCATGGCCCAAAAAAGGTTGGGGACCACTGCTGTAGAGTTTCCCGCATTTAAGGTTTTGCTGTCTGATCTGATGTTCACATTTGGCATGTTTCTCTATCCCCTGAATTTCCTACAAACGTATTAATAGATCTGATGAGATGTAGGTTAGTGTAGGGGAAGAAGAAACTTGACCCTTCAGTGTTCTTCTGGCTGTCTAATTAAATCAAAGTGAGACAGATTAATGAGAAAATAAGCAGATTTTACTACGTATGTCCTTATGGGAATTCCACGTACAGAAGAAGTTCAGAGACAAAGTTAGAATGGGGTGTATGTGACAGTCTGAGCTAAGGATGACTCAGAGGGGAAGAGGGAGGTCATTGCAGAACAATGAGAAAAGCAGGTGTCCAGTAATTGGTAGTTTACCATGCTCTATAGATAGGTCAAAAAAAGGTATGTCTTATGAGTAAGTTCCCTAATTTAAATTCGTTAAGGAAGAAATAAGAGTTTCTCTTGAGCCTGCAGGGTCTCAGTTGCCTTCAGCTCAGAACAGAGGCGCATCTTGGGTGACTCATTCTGAACCCCCACAGCAGCTTTGCAGCTTTTGGGGGGGGTTGAGGTTTTTTTTACTTAGCAGGTGATACTGTATTCTATCTATTGTATCGCATCCAGCATCGAATGAATAGTTGCTGATCTTTGCAATTTAAGATGAAACAGTGGGTTTTGTTGATCTGATTCATCTGTTTCAAAGTTCTTCAGTAATTTTTTAAATGTTTTAGCAGGTATTGGTGATCCTTGCCCAGATCCACTAATTCATTAGTCTTACCATGAATGAACATAAGCACAGATCGCTATGACAAAGTTAACTACAATAAGGGCTGCAGTTGGCTCAGTTCTGGTGGAATTTATCACACCATAGTTGTATTGTTATATTCTCAATTGGCAAATTCCCAGATGTGACTTGTTTGTAACGAGTAGAGGAAAACCATTTGGCAAGTCATTTGCTCATGCTCTAAAGAATATGTACTTTTTTTTTTAACATTTACTTTATTGATTTTAGAGAGAGACAAGAACATCAATCTGTTCCTGTATGTGCTTTGACCAGGGATCAAACTGGTAACCTCTGCTCTTTCAGACAATGCTCTAACCAACCAAGCTATCTGGCCAGGATGGAAATATACTTTAATAAACTAATTTTATTATGGTTTCTGGTGTATTGGTTTTAAGTGAGAACATCATAAAGAATCAAAATGCACTATAATTAAATTGTTGATATGACTAAAGTCTTTAGTGACTTAGAAATCAATACCCGTAAAGATATCGAAATGCACTAAACTTCAGCCCATTAAAAGGGTATCACTTTTTTTTTTTTTTTTTTTATATAATAATTATATATAAAAAAAATATTTATATATATTTTTTTAATGGGGTGACATCAATAAATCAGGATACATATATTCAAAGATAACAAGTCCAGGTTATCTTGTCGTTCAATTATGTTGCATACCCACCACCCAAAGTCAGATTGTCCTCTGTCACCTTCTATCTTGTTTTCTTTGTGCCCCTCCCCACCCCCTATCCCTCTCCCATTCCCCCCTCCCCCCCGTAACCACCACACTCTTATCAATGTCTCTTAGTTTCACTATTATGTCCCACCTACGTATGGAATAATACAGTTCCTGGTTTTTTCTGATTTACTTATTTCGCTTCGTATCATGTTATCAAGATAAGGGTATCACTTTTGGCCCTGGCCGGTTGGCTCAGTGGTAGAGCGTCGGCCTGGCGTGCAGAAGTCCCGGGTTCGATTCTCAGCCAGGGCACACAGGAGAGGCGCCCATCTGCTTCTCCACCCCTCCCCCTCTCCTTCCTCTCTGTCTCTCTCTTCCCCTCCCGCAGCCAAGGCTCCATTGGAGCAAAGATGGCCCGGGCGCTGGGGAGGGCTCCTTGACGTCTGCCCCAGGCACTAGAGTGGCTCTGGTCGCGACAGAGCGATGCCCCGGACAAGCAGAGCATCGCCCCCTGGTGGGCGTGCCCGTTGGGCGCATGCGGGAGTCTGTCTGACTGCCTCCCCGTTTCCAGCTTCAGAATAATACAAATAAAATAAAAAGGGTATCACTTTTTAATTTTCTTTTTGAGATTACATTGATTTCAAATATATATGTGTTTACATAAGCTGATCGTAATTTGCTGCTCCAAAAGACTTCCTAGTACCTCCTAGTAAAATATTATTTCTAAGATGCATGAAGACTTTAGAGTTCGGTTTATTCTCACAGGCTTGGAAACTGCAAGGGTATATGCTTTCCTGACTTTATAATTTCTTGTGTCAGTCAGCAATTATTCCATGGTACCTGGGGTTGACTCAGCAGGTAGAAAACTGCGTGTCCTGTAGCTTGATCATAAGTGGTACAGACAGAGGTAGAAGGCTTAAATAAGAAGAACACGGCTAACCAAGGTGATGCCACTTAGAACAAGACTGAAATTGCCCAGTGAGTTAAAACAGAGTGGAGGAAAACAGCCAAGTGTGAGCTCATAGCAGGATCCTTGAAAGGGCCATCTTAGCAAAAATATCCCAGTTTTGCCAGTTTCCCTAGGGCCAATTGTGTGGAACTTGAGCAAATCCTGCATTTTTGTTGGATTTGTACTTTTAATTTGCAAGACCAGTGAAAATGTTGATGTGCAGGGTGAGATACTATGTTTGTTTGTTTGTGTGAGAGGAGGGGAGATAGAGAGATAGACTTTTGCATGCGCCCCAACTGCGATCCACCCGGCAACCCTCGTCTGGGGCCAAAGCTTGAATCAGCCAACCTATCCTCAGTACCTGGAGCTAATTCTTGAACCAGTTGAGCCACTGACTACAGGAGGGGAAGAGAGAGAGAAGAGGAAGAGGGAAAGAAAGAGAAGCAGATGGTTGCTTCTTATGTGTGTCCTGACTGGGGATCAAACTGGGATGTTCGCACACCGGGCGAATGCTCTATCCACTGAGCAAACCAGTTAGGTCCAAGAGGTGCTAGTTTAAGCAGAGAGGGGCACTTAGGGAAACTCATTTTATAAATGAGCATTACATTAGTTAAATTTTGTTGTGCTGACATTAGCTTCCATATATTACTTGGATAATAAGGATATGCCATCACTACCACCCTGCACCATGGCTGATAAAACTGTGTAATTTATGTGTTTTGTAACTGAGGAAATGTGTGCTTCAAATTAAAAAAGACTTGGCAACCTGACCTATGGTGGCACAGTGGATAAAGCATCGACCTGGAATGCTGAGGTCGCTGGTTCAAAACCCTGGGATTACCTGATCAAGGCACATATGGGAGTTGATGCTTCCTGCTCCTCCCCTCTTCTCTCTCTCTCCTCCTTCTCTCCTCTCTAAAATGAATAAATAAAGTCTTTTAAAAAAAAGACTTGGCAGATGAAAATGTATGTGGTGTTACTCTCAGTACTCTGTGACAGTTCTGAATTTTAAGAAAGGAAAGGTGAGGACTCTGAAATAAGATGTTTGTGCTGTTTTCCCTGTAGGAGGTTTCAGTCAAGAAGAACTTCTAAAAATATGGAAAGGGCTCTTTTATTGCATGTGGGTGCAGGACAGACCCCTTCTGCAGGTAATGTATACTTTTCTTTGTCATATTACTGGACTTTGGCCTAGATAAAGAGACTTGCTATATTAGTCCCTCGTGTGCCAAACAAACTGAAAAGCATTGCTTTAAGGATTCCCTGTCACCGCTTTCCATATAGAAAGGAATGCTATTTCCAAGCATTGGGGTGAATTATCTTTTCAAATAATAAAAGAGTACATGTAAATTAAAGACTTATTTCTCTGCCACAGTTTTACATGACCTATTTTAGAGTTTTTGTATATTTTCTCTTATTTGTAGTCAAAAATGTCATGGCACTAATTTAATAACCTGTGAGTGGTCCAGGTTCCAGGCCACTGATTAAGTGGATGCCTGGGACTGGGCAGCCACCTCACTGGGGTCAGGGTCTTCACAGAGCCATTAGTGGCCCCCCCATCTGATGCCCCCTCCCTTAAAGTCAGACGAGCACTCAGCACAGATTTGCATGTGCATTGGGACCCCTGTCTGCCTAGCACACTGGGCACCCCTACCACACCTCTTTAGAAAAATGATTTTCTCTGCTTTAAAGAGCTTTGTTCTGATGTATAAAAGCAAAGTGGAGGGATAAGCCTTGAAATGGCATTTGAAACCCTCTGGTGTATAAAACATCATGGGTAGATTGTACTTGTCTGGGTTTTAAGGCATAACTTTGCCACCTCCCCCAAGCCCTATAGTAATTCACTCTAATTATTGCTTTTACTCTGCTGAACATATTTTGAGTAGGATAGCAAGGCAAAATATTTTAAAATTACATTCAAAAGAAACAGCCAGCAGCTTTAGTGGAGGAAGAAAATGTGATAAGAACGTCACTTTTAAGTTGAGTTCATTTCAAATGGGGGAGGGAGACCTGAGGCCAGGTTAGGTGCAGGTAATATTTATGAAGATCTGTCTTTTCTTACATAACTCATAAACAGAATTCCTTTGTTGACACTGCCCAAAGCAGATGTCCCCATAGACCCAGACCCAGACCACCAGATTCTCTCCACAAGCTAGCTTGCTGCCCCTGAGTAAGACTTGTGCTTCCAGTGGCACTTTTATCCAGGGCACAGCCTAGGAGAGTGCTGTTCCCTGCACTTTCCGCCATCCTGCTGCTGCAGCCTGTCTCTGAGTCCACCAAGGAAGAGCCTTTCTGGTCCCACTCACTGAGCTTCCTGGAGAGTCTTGGGGTCTAACTGTAGACTCTCCTGCTGAGGCGTGTGTTCCATTATGGGGGGGGAGGGATTAGGATAAAAGTCTCAATTTAAGTTTTCATTTTTTTTTATTATAAATAAATTTTTATTTTAATGGAGTGACATCAATAAATCAGGGTACATATATTCAAAGAAAACATTTCCAGGTTATCTTGTCATTTAGTTCTATTGCATACCCATCACCCGAAGAGAAATCGTCCTCCATCACCCTCTATCCAGTTTTCTTTGTACCCCTCCCCTTCCCCCTCTCCCCCCTTCCCTCCCCCTCCTCCCCCCGTAACCACCACACTCCTGTCCATGTCTCTTAGTCTCGCTTTTATGTCCCACCAATGTATGGACTCCTGCAGTTCTTGTTTTTTTCTGATTCGCTTATTTCACTCCGCATAATATTCTCAAGGTTCCACCATTCTGCTGTAAGTGATCCGATGTCATTGTTTCTTCTAGCTGAATAGTATACCATGGTGTATATGTGCCCCACCTTCTTTATCCAGTCTTCTATTTTTTTACAGTGATTAAAAACCTTTAAGCAAACTCTTGGCCAATACAGCAAGAATCCATAAAAGAGTAGTGTCCTTAACATGTTCACCAAGTCCAAATTGGCCCCATCACCATGCCAAATCCCTGAAAAATGCAACCCAACCACAGTTCAGTCTGTTATGAGCTTTCACAGAGAGCAGGAGTCCAGGAAAAGTCCGCATGGCACTGGAATTGTTGTCACCATTCTATACTTTACAGCTCATGTCCAAGTCCCAATGACCGCTGCTTCTAGCTGGTAATGATTCAGGTAGACTGGAAAAGTTTTCATATATTTTTAAAGGCAGGAATTGACAGCTAATTTATTTCTTTTGTAGATCATTTTAACAGTTTCTAGAGATACTTTTATAAACATGCAGCTTATACAAATCTCAGAGGCATATGAGGTTTCTACAATAGTCCATTAAATTGGGGATTTCACATTTAATAAAATTCAGATATTCACCTACACACTTCTTGGTGGGAGTGACATTGAAAACAGGTGCAGATTCCCATCCACCCACCCACCCACCCCAGCAGATCTGGAAGGAGGTGCTCAAAGTGCTGCCACCTAATAACCCCCATGTTTCCCAACCCTGCCTTGCAGGAGGAGCTAGCGAACACAATTTCCCAACTCATCCATGCTGTTAACAACTTGGAGGCTCGTAAGTCCTGATGTTTTCATGACTTTTAAAACTTCCCTGTTATTCAGATTTGGTAACTTGCCTGGGATAGCTAGTCCATATTGTTTCTTCCCCTTCATTCCAAGTTTCCATTTCCCAGTGGTCTAATTAATTTAATGTGAACCTGGGGGTACCCGTGTATAGATGGCAAGTCACAAACTGTTCCCATGGGAAGAAACTATGATAAACTTAGATACTGACTCTGAAAGAGGATGAAGGAGATGTCTTGTAGAATACCATTGGACATCTCAAAGATTTCCAGAATTTTTTAAAAAATAATAATCTTCCAGAATCTCAAAATTCTGAGTTACTTTAACATTCCAGCTGTCTGTGTGCACACCAGTGTGTGCAGTAACTGTAGGATGCCAGGTTTATCCTCAGAACTAGAGCCACTTAAGGTTGTCACTGTAATAAACTGTAAAGTAACCCCCCTTTACAAAAAAATAAACAAAAGGGGACATTATTTCTGGGGCATTCAGGCTTTGATTACTTAGGACAAAAGAAACAGCAGGCCCTGGCCGGTTGGCTCAGTGGTAGAGCGTTGGCCTGGCGTGCAGGAGTCCAGGGTTCGATTCCCGGCCAGGGCACACAGGAGAAGCGCCCATCTGCTTCTCCACCCCTCCCCCTCTCCTTCCTCTCTGTCTCTCTCTTCCCTTCCCGCAGCCAAGGCTCCATTGGAGCAAAGTTGGCCCGGGCGCTGAGGATGGCTCTATGGCCTCTGCCTCAGGCACTAGAATGGCTCTGGTTGCAACAGAACAGCGCCCTAGATGGGCAGGGCATCGCCCCCTGGTGGGCATGCCGGGTGGATCCCGGTCGGGCGCATGCGGGAGTCTGACTGCCTCCCCATTTCCAACTTTGGAAAAATACAAAAAAAAACAAAAAAAGAAAAAAAAAACAGCAGAATGAGTTTGCTCTGCTCACCACTCCTAAGTACAAAAACAATCCCAAAGACCTTCATAACCCTCAGTGGTTCTCTGAACTTTAGTAAAGTCCCAGCTGACAGGTAATGAACAAAATTCTACACATGGAATAGAGTCTATAAAGTTTTCATGTATCAGGAAATATTTGGCAAAAAGCAGTAAAGCAAAGAATCAAAAAAATTTTTGGACAAAAATGTATAGTTTTGTGGCTCGGGGAAAAAAAATAGAATGTCTTATTACAGCTCACCAGCTGACACTGAACATGAAACAAAAGGCTGAGTTCCCACATGGGTCAGGTTTATTACTTTTATGCTAGATGGTAATGTGTTAACCTGAAAACCAAGCACTCAGAGCCATTTGTTCACTGCAGAACACCTGTTCATTCAGACCTTTTGGCAAACCATGAACCGAGAGTGGAAGGGGACCAACAGGCTGCACCTGGACAAGTACTATATGGTGAGATCATCAGGCCTCCGCCTCAGTTACTGCAAAGGCTCATGTGAGGGAGAGAACGTAGCACCTTAGAAACAGTGGGAAGGTTTGTTTGTGAAACAAAGTTCGAGGCTTGCTGAGATGACAAGTAGTGTGAATGTTAGCCTTTGATCCTGTGCTCAGAGCCCTCTCTCTTTTGTCCCTTTCAGTTGTTGGGGATGAGTTTAGGGATATTTAGTTAACATTTTATGATCTAGAAGTTAAACATAATCATTGTGGATAATTTTTCACGTGGGGATCCAGGCTACACCCATGTTATTGGCCTTGTTCTGCTAAGTAGACCAATCATTCTTTCTTTCATTTTCTTTAGCTGATCCGTCTGGTCCTGAGGGAGTCCTTTGAAGTTCTGAAGCGGAATGGCTGGGAAGAAAGGTTGGTAAACTTTTTGGGTTAGCATTTGGTGGCCCAAAAACTTTTAATAGTGTGATTCTCAAGCCTTCAGTTAATTAGCAAGTTATCTGTGTCTCCCTCCACTCTATCAAGTGCTGTTAGAGGCAAAGTCCCTTTCACACAAAGAACTTAAAATCCGGCAGAGGAATAGAAAAGGGTTGAGCACACATGACAGTCAGTTTTTTATACTGATTTCAGTAGTTGCTTTCTTCTTTGTAAAACATTCTCTACTTCACATGCCTTGTTGTGTAGTATAGCATGAGACTGCATGTTACGTCTTCTCTGGGGAGAGAGGGATGTTGCCACGCTGTAGTTAATAGACCCATATATGTTGTTTTCTTTAGCCGAATCAAAGTTTTCCTTGATGTGTTGATGAAGGAAGTCTTGAACCCTGAGAGTCAGTCTCCTAATGGAGTGAAATTCCATTTCATTGATATTTATCTGGATGAATTATCCAGAGTAGGAGGGAAAGAGGTAAGAACAGTCCAGCAGTGTGGTGAGACCACAGCTAACCTGAACAGGGCTTTGGCTCTTCAGATGCTCCTGTGAGCTGGGAATGGAATGCTGTTGGTGGCCTTCTGCATTACCAGTGACCAATCCAACCAGCGAGCCCCACTACTGTCAATACTCTGCCCATCTATGACTGTTGCTCAGCAACTGAGCTAATTTTAGCACCTGAGGCAGAGAGAGGCTCCATGGATCCATCCTCTGTGCCTGGGACCAACTCCCTAGAACCAGTCGAGCCATGCTGCAGGAAAGGAAGAGGGAGGGGTGGAAAAGCAGATGGTTGTTTCTCCATGTGCCCTTACTGAGAATCAAACCCAGGACATCCACATGCCAGCTGATACTCTGCCACTTGGTCAGAGCCAAGAAAACATTCTTTAGCATGCATGTGATTATCTGAATTGGGGATTGGAGCGATTTTTACTTTTCTTTTCACAAATGTTCTGCGATGAACAGGTATTTTTTAAATGAAAGAATGTGTAAATGTTACATTAAAAAAATAATTCCTCATCTCAGTCTCTGACAGTGTCCATACAGAACTGCTCTGTAGAGAAGGAAGTGTGGAGTAGTGCTGGTTGGACTGTGCGGTGTTCCTCACTTACTGTGCTAAGATGCCCAAATGGCTGGAGGACAGCCATGGCCTTCAGCCTGGCCCAGGCATCTGAGTAATTCATGCACTGTGCATTTGGGCATTATGAGATAAGTGTTACTCAATCTGATTAAACCTGTGTGAAAAAAAACAAGTGGTTTCTTTTTCAAGGACATGTCAGAAAGGAGAAAAAGCTCTTATTTCCCTTATTTTTCTGTTTTCCTATTTTATATCTAAATTACAGCTTCTGGCAGATCAGAATCTCAAGTTTATTGATCCATTCTGCAAAATTGTTGCCAAGACTAAGGAGTAAGTGATTCACGTTTGTTTTATTACTTCAATTGATGCTTAATCTGGGGGAAAGGGGGTTGTCCAAAGCTAAGAACAGCTGAACACTTAATTCCCATTGGCAAGATGTTTGAAGCTTTGAGTCATAATTCGGCTCCTTGAGCTTTGCTGTTTGATCCCAGTCATCAAAGAATCACGTCGTCCCCACCCAGAGTTCAGTCTGCTGTCAGTCCCCCTGCTTCCAGCAAAGAGCTCTTACCTGGCTGCTGGCAGCTACAGTCGGTCAGCACAGAAGTGTAGTTAGGAATACCAGTGTTTGCTGACCAGCTGATCATCACAGCAAGGCCTGGGTAGGCTGAAATTGGAGGTGCAGTGATTCCTACTTCTCATCCCTCTGTCTTCCTTCAGATAATGAGGTTCAGACCATTGGTTTTAATCACATCCTCTTTGCTGTGCTTCCCCCTCAGCCAGACATTGATGCAGACTATAGCTAGGGGTGTTTTTGAAGTCATTGTAGATCAGTCTCCTTTTGTACCTGAAGAGACAATGGAGGAACAGAAAACTAAAGTGGGCAACAGTGACCTCTCTGAAGAAGAAATAGCTGAAAACGGGGTGATGTGGAGAAAAACATTCAGTAAAAAGAAGGCAGGTAAGAGAATTTCCTGGAAGAGTCTCTCTTTTTCCAGATGAAGTCCTCATCCAGCAAATACTTTGTAATACATTTCTCCAGATCTCACTGACTACAAGCCTAGAGTTCATCAAAGATGGCTTTGTCTTGACCACTACCTGAGAAAGGAAGTAGATGCATATATCAAACCCCAGTGCCTGTTCAGGGTCCTCTGGGGAAGACCCTGTGCCTATTCACCATGCTGTGTCTCCCAGGATGGTGGGACTTTCTCCGGAGGTTTTGTTTATTTTTGTTGTTTTTGCCTTTTGTATTTAAACGTCCTAATATGGACTGGGATGTGTAGAGAGTCATCAGCAGGAGACCTAATGTGCAGTTACATTGTGAGCGCACACCTGTTTCTGTAGCCTTTTTGATCTCTGAGTTCCTTCAGGGTTCTTTTTCTGGAGGTGTTTAAGTGCCCACTGTGGACTGGCCCCATCCTTACAACTGTCTTATACCCATGCAGTCATGTCGAGTATGCATTAAAGCTGTGGCCCACCAGAACTCTTACAGGGGTTCCCAGTGCCTCGGTACACAACTGTAGCACATGTTCAGGGCATACCTGCACTTTTGAAATATTAGGAAGCCATTGAAAAGTACAGTTTTCAAAAACCAGTGAACAGAGGAAATTTAATTATTATCTTTTTTTTTTTTTACTGCACACAGTCTTTATTTGTTGTGAGTCCTGACATCAAGAGACTAGGCCCACATCCTGGGCCTTCAGGACAGCATCCGGTCACTTTAGGGCTGGAGACATTAAGTGGCCAGTCACTTCTGTCCAGTTTTTATATGGTCCAAAAAATCCTCAGGTGACAGAAAGTGGCTATGCCTGCAAAGATGCAGTGGTCTCGGCAGCTGCAGCTGCCCAGCACACTGCAGGAGGCAGCACATCTGCCACACACTGTTGCCCTGCGGCTGCCACATTCTGCCAAAGACTGCTTGAAGGCTTCAAAGGGCTCCGTGCAGGCCAGGTGGATCTGCCAGGTGACTGGGTGGTTGGAGGTGTGCCAAGCAATGCTCATCTTGAGATGATGACAGTCCCACTGCCTGGACTCAGGCTTGGCAGTCACACATTGTCCGTACTTATCCAGCTCCCAGCTTCAGTGGTGGGCATTGACCTCCAGAGCCACCTGCAAGTCGAGGCCCGTGCCAGGGGAATCAGTTAATGGGCACAGAACTCTGTAGAAGGAGCCTGATTTGTTTTAACATTTACATGTGCCTTAATCCAGGAAGATACAGATCAAAATGTTAATAGTTAGCCCTAGGTGACAAAGTTGTGAGTGACTTCTGTTTGCTTTGTACTTTTGTGTTTTCTGAATTTTCTACATTTATCATGTATTATTTTTTAAAGGAAAAAAAGAAACATTTTCATTTTAAATTCTACATAGGTGCCTGGTTAACTAAAAAACCCTGAGCAAATTCTGTATGATCATGGCAGTTGTTGGGTCCCTCCTGCTCTCCATGTTTCTATCTATACAAGAGGTGTCCTACTCTCAGCACGTGCACTGTGTGGTCCCTGTTCCATCTTCTCTGTCTGTGCCCTGAGGTCACACCACTAATGAGCTCCTGGGAATCCAGAAACAGTACAAGTTTGAAAAGTTGAGTTTTGATTAGTAACTTTTAATCTACTTTTTCATGGGCGTTAGTGCTTTTTCAATTATTTAATAAATGTTGACATTTGCATTGGTGTATTAACTTGTGTTTTCTGAGGCAGCCCCATGAAGTTAGTGTATCACTGTATAGATTTTTAACTATAGCCCAAATCTGTCTGAAATTAGAGACAGGCTCCTGAGTCCACTGTCCTCACTGCCAGAGCCTCACTGTGTCTGAGCCCCTGGCCCAGGAGTTTCCTGTCCCTGCCGCTGTCTGACAGGAAGACTGTGTGCTGTACAGCACTGGAAGCCGTGGAGGCTGGTCTGTGATGGATTTAGGGACAGAATTTGTGATTGCTCCCAGATGTTTTTTCATGTCCAAGGAATGAAAAACCAAAATATCTTTGGGAAATTATAAATGTATTTGCAGGGTTTTTCTCTTTAAAGAAATTTTCTTTTTCACTAAGAGACACCTAATTAGACAGTGGCTTCTTTGAAAGTAGTCATTGTTGTGTATAATTGAAGAATTTTGTCTTTGGGTGTGTTTTGATAGCACTGGGCAAATATCACTCCACAAAGGACAGAATCAGTGATGAAGGTGAGAGAGACAATGGCGGAAGCGTGGAGGACACTGCGCCACTTCTCCAGGTTGGTGGCTGTTGTTACTTTTTATAGAAGATAGATTTATGATGGAGTGGCCTGGCTAATTGGGAATTAGGGTCAGAGCTAATTGAACTCTAAGGCCTAATGTAAAGTCCTTTCATCCCTTCAGTCAGTAATGTCACCTTCCTTATAATGAGCTTATTGGAAACATTTAAATATGGATATTTGAAAGACGTCAGTCTTCAGTTACTAAGATCTGTTCTATTCCATACAGCAAAGTCAGCTAAGTGGTACTTTTTAGTAAAGTTTACTGTTACCATGTGCAAATTGGACATCTAGATTAGGTTTACAATGAAGCATACCCAAGTAAATTTTATATGGTATACTTCACATTTATTTTTTTGAGAAAAGCAAGAAGAATTATCTCTCTCTTCCGAGAAGAAATAGAACAGATTTTTCAAAGATCTTGCATAAACTTTTGGTTACCAAATCTTAACATGTGCTTATTTAGACAATCCTCTGTGTGTGCTTCCAGAATCCCACACTACGTGTTTTCTATCACTAGTAGGTATGACAGAAGTCGGGTTACTGCAGGTTTATGTTAGTTTTTTTTTCCTCACGTAGTTTGACTATAAGGCTGTTGCTGACCGACTCCTGGAAATAAATAGCAAGAAAAACATTCCTCCATTCAACAGGAAGCATCTCTCCAAACTAATCAAGAAGTAAGTGATTGGACGAGAGGTTATCACTTGATTCTCATTCACCAAATCTAGCCCTTTTATTTATCTCACGGCATAGGATGAGCTGTCACCACACTTTATTTTTTATTTATGGCATGTATATACACATATAAACTGCAGTGTTTAATAACAACAGCCTCTTGCCTACCGCCCCAGTTCCATTCTTCAAATGCAGCCATACTCATCACTTTTATCTAGTTTATAATGATGTAAAAAGTCTATTGATAATATCCAAAATTAGTAGACCGAGACATTGCAGTGTGAATGTACTGCTGAGGTGTTACCTGTTTGTGCACTGTGGAGATGTGTAGGGGTGTGGCGTTTTACCTGTCCCCCACCTCCCAGTATGGTTACGCTGCAGTCGTTGTTGATGTGGTTATGACCGTATTGAGACCTCACTGCAGAGCCCTGTGGCATACTATGATTGATGACGTGCATAGCTGAATGAGATCATATTCTGTGTGAGCAGGCACTGTGCTGAGCACTTGATTTAAATTATTTCATGTTAACAAAAGATGGCTTCTGTAATTTCCTCATCCGACACATGGGTTAACTCGGGCACAGGGAAGTCACTGCTATGCCCAAGGTTGTAGCTGTCAGACACAGAGCTGGACTCAGATCTCCTGTCCACTCCCCCAGGGCTCTGCCCTGAGTCCACAGCCCTGCACACTTCCTTTGTGTGATAATGCACCAGATTTCATAGCCCAAATAATACTTGGTATTTCTCTACTTGTTAACAGAGGAGTGCTGAGCAGAGGCAGAGATCTGAGCAGTTTTAGCTTCAGAGACAAGAAAGATAACTAAGGGTGACCTTGTCCTCCGTTGTCAGCCTTCATGTCACACCACCTTTCTAGCCTTTCCTTCTAGAGGAAGAAGAAAGTCAATTACACATAGCACATTTTTAAAAGCTTTGTGAATATGTTTATACAGAACGGGAAGAAGGGGTTTCTCTATGAACTTCTGTTTTCTTTTTCAGATTTCAAGATCTTTCTGAAGGTGAGAAAGTCAGAGGATTAGAAGTGATGTTCTTACCTAAATATGGACCTCACTGAGCCCATTTCTGCCAAATAGTATAAAAAGTAGCTTGAACACATAATGGTAGTAACCTTTACCTTTGGAAGGTCATCAGTTACACTGCTTGCTGCTCAGCTGAGAAGCCCCTAGAAGCACCATAGTTGTGGGGCTTTTCTTTTCAATCTCGCCCACCTACTCTCCCATTGCAGGGACAGAGCTGAGCACACAGACCCAAGGCTGTTCTTGTCAGTACCAGAGCAAGGAAGGGGAGGGGCTTATTATTTTAACAAGAAGGATTTCTGTTGGTTTCAGTTTGCCTCTTTACAAAGAACAGATGATCTCTCAGGGTCCTTTTTGTTGACTGTTAAGATCTGTTGTCCCCTGGGGAAAAGCTGCTGTCCATAAACTTGGTTACATTTGAGCAAATCGATGCCCCACTCCGCCCACCCCTTGGGCTCCTGGGATATTTAGAAGTAGGGTGTTCAGACCTGGTTGACATGTGGAGAGAGCACTGCCAAGCCCCTGGGGTTGAGCTGGAGATGATGTCACCCAAGAGTTATAGATCCTTGCCTTGAGCAAAAAAGCCACAAAATTGTTTTAAGTCTAAAGTCCCTGTGTTTAACAGCTTTGAGGTTTGGATTGAAGAATTAGTGAAGAACAGTGATGAGGAGGGAAATATTGAGGTTAAAAATCTACGTGCGTGACATGGGGAGGGGCATGGCACTTAACGCCCCTGGAGACAGCTGTGAGGGTCTCAGAAAGCTGGCTAACTGTGGCTTTGGTGTCCAGCAGGCAGTGTATCTCAACCCAGTTTTACTGAGGACATTTCTGCTGACGAAGATGACCAAATCTTCAGTCAAGGAAGGCATAAGAAAAAAGGAAACAAACTTTTAGAGAACATCGACATGGAAAAAGGGAGAGGTGAGGCAAGGGTTTGGGAGCAGCGAGGCCTGAGGAGAAGGAGCAGGCAGCCCTCAGGGACAGCGGCACCTTCGCAGTCCTGGAAACCTCTAAGCCACTGTCTTCATAAATTATTACAGAGCAAAAGCTTTTGCTTTTACAGATGAAAAGTGAAGATTGCTTTGAAGTGTTTGGTTTTTCTTGGGTACCCATGTTCCCTAAATGAAAAACACTTAGATATTTACTCCTGCTGGCATCTTTGAGGAAAGTGGGTGAGGACATGGAGCCTCAGGAGACACTGCCATTAGGGAGTGCTTGTTTATCACCTTCCAGGACCTGGGGCTCTACCTTTGCCCTGACAATTAGTAGAGATCTGAATATATTTCAGTTCTGTTTATATTGAAAGAGGCATTAGGCAGGTTTCTAACCACATTTGGGAAAGGGAGGAAATGGGGCCTAAGGAGAGAATTAACGGAACTCAGGTGCTCCAAGGCTCAGAGCCTTTCTGGCAGCAAGACATCCCCAGAGGAGTTCTGTCGGCCACTCATGGCCCCAGAATCCCCCGCAAAACCTGCTTTCCCCTTCACATTGGGGTATCTGTTTATTGGTTCATTGCTTTTCTAGGAAACAAGTTCATTCTTGCTGAGGAAGAGGAGGTTAAAGGCAGTACTCAGAAGAGGAAAAGAAAAAAGAAGAAAAACCACCTTCAGTCTGAACATTTAGGGTCAGGGGTTGAAGCCATGCCCCCAGAGGCAGGTTTGGGAAGAGCACAGAAGCCAGGTGTGGTTGAACTGGGTGCAGCGGCCGCACCCAGCCACCAGGAGCAGAACAGCTCCGAGCACCCCCCCTCACACCCTCCCACACACAGCAGGAGGAAACGACCAAGGAAGAGGAGCCCACGGTTCCAGGGACTGATCTCAGAGTCCACAGCATCGCCTCTGGAGGACTTGTGTCTATGTGGGCCCGACAGCGGTCATGCTCAGGTGCCTGCCCCCCGACCTTCCCCAGCCAGCGGAGCCCCGGCCCTGAAAAGGAAGCGGAAACTCAGGGCTCCTCTGGTCAACGGCAGCCTGGCAACACTAACCTGGCCCGCACCCCGGGAGGAGGGCCCTGCAGCAAACCCAGCAGACAGAGGGGATTGCCCAGCCACACTGCCCCAGGGTAGGAGACTGAAGAAAAAGAAGAGGGAGCCTAGCCAGCTTGACCTCTACAACCCATCCACTCAGAAAACTGCCATCTTCAAAAAGAGGAAGAAAATAAAAGAGATGTTGAACTTGGTTGAACACAGCAAAGTATTAGAGTCCGAACTCAAGCTCGTCCAGGCTCTGGTAAGGCAACTGGGTTCCAAGGAGGGTGGCCAAGGTTCCCATTAACAAAAAGATCAGGGTCTTCTGCCACCTCGGGCCCCAATTTAAGGGGGTGGGGGGACAGGTCAGACCTCTGGACTAGAACTGTCATGGTTCATAACACCCTTTACCAACAAGTAAAGGAGCATGACCTCAGTGGCCAAGACAGTTGCCTTCCCCCTCCCACTTCTCACTACAGCCCCACCCCTACCCCCACCGCTCTGCTCACTCCCGGGGGTACAGAAGGGCCTCACCAAGCTGGGAGAACTGTCCCCATGGCTCAGGCAGGCATGCTGCCTTGCAGTATAAACAGGTAGACAAGAGTCTCCATCAAATGCTGATCTTGTTTTTCTTCAACTCACAACCAATCCTGGGCCCAAAATCCTGTTTTGGTTGTCTTTTTCATGAAAAGACTTCTGCTTTGCTTGGCTTTCTAGAGCCAGGTATGAACGAGAACCAGGCTCTGGGTCTATTTTTCACACACTCAGTGGTGTGGACACACGGTGCATCTATATCCGTGGTCGGCAAACATAATTGCATTGGCACACGGCCACGCCTGTTTGTGTGCACACTTCCGTGGCTTTCACTCCCCAGCGGCAGAGATGAGTAGTTGTGACAGGCACCTTATGGCCCTAAAGCAGAACACATTTACTCCCTGGCCTTTTGCAAACAGGCTTGCTGACCCCTGTTCAGTCCTTATGTCTGCACACACTGCTGTGCAGCACTTGTGATGGCGAGGACTTTCTGACAGTCCGAGTGTCGGGAGTCAGTTTTTCTGGTCAGGAAAGAGCCTTTGCTGAGGAAAGTAGAACATTCACCTGGACTTGAGGACGTCTGCTCTAATCCTCACCTCCCCAGCTGAGCTCTGCTACCTTCCCTTGGCTCTGCAGTCTCTACCCTCCACTCACTATTTATGGTGATGCTCTTTCTTCCATAAGAACATCAGAAAAAATTCCTCCTTCGCATCTCATTTATCAGGCCTCTGCACCTCTTTTAGAGAGAATTGGAACAGTTACTAAATAAATCACAGGTTTATCGGAGGCTTTTCCTCCTAAAGGGCACGTGTCTGTGTCTCTGGCAGTGGGGGTGGGAAGGTGCTCGAGAGGTCTCCTGGGTCGGCCCCTCAGGGGTTCTGCTCAGAGAAGGCAGCAAACTTCCAAGCCAGAGTCACCAAGGACTTGCCAAAACCACCACTATGACATTGACCACATTGGGTTTCCCAGGTCCCTCGGGTCCCAGAACTAGAGCAGGGTCTTTGCTGTGGGGGTGGTCGGTTATGAAGCACCCAGTGAACATTCCTTATATGCCTTAAATTAACCTACAGAGCCTGACCAGGACATCACGCTGGTTTCTTCATGCCAGACTTTCAATGCACAGTGATGTCTTTGGTTAGAAATGAGAAAATGGGCCCTGACCGGTTGACTCAGTGGTGGAGCGTCGGCCTGGCGTGTAGGAGTCCCGGGTTCGAGTCCCGGCCAGGGCACACAGGAGAGGCGCCATTTGCTTCTCCACCCCCACCCCCTCCTTCCTCTCTGTCTCTCTCTTCCCCTCCCGCAGCCAAGGCTCCATTGGAGCAAAGATGGCCCGGGCCCTGAGGATGGCTCTGTGGCCTCTGCCTCAAGTGCTGGAATGGCTCTGGTTGCAACAGAGCATCGCCCCCTGGTGGGCATGCCGGGTGGATCCCGGTAGGGCACATGCGGGAGTCTGTCTGACTGCCTCCCCGTTTCCAGCTTCAGAACAATGCAAAAAATAAAAAGAAATGAGAAAATGAATTCTTTAATAAGTCATGCACTGCATAACATTTCAGCCGCCAGTGGCAGCAATACTGATCCCATAGCATAATGGAGCTGAAAAATTCCGATTTCCTAGTGACACCATAGCTGTCCTAATGTCCTAGCACTTTCTGAACAATGCTCCTCATGAAGCATTCAGGAGTCTGACCAGTGGTGGCACAGTATATAGAGCCTCGACCTGGGACACTAAGATACCAGGTTTGAAACCCCAAAGTCCCTGGCTTGAACTCATGGTCATCAACATGATCCCAAGGTTGCTGGCATGAGGCTAAGGTCTCTGGCTTGGCTGTAGCCCCCTGGTCAAGGAACATATGAGAAGCAATCAATGAACAGCTAGGGTGCCACAATTATGAGTTGATGCTTCTCATCTCCCTTCCTGTCTGTCTCTTGCTTAAAAAAAAAGAGTTGAAAAGTTTAAAAAAAATTTTTTTATAATGTAAAAAAGTTACAGTAAGCTAAGGTAAACTTATTGAAAACAAGAAAAGATGTTTCAAATTGAGTGCAGCCTAAGTGTGCAGTGGCAGCAGGTAGTATGGTGACCTGTGGCACTGGGTATGGCCCTGAGCAGAGGGGCACTGCGGAGCCTAGATGTGCAGTGGCTGTACCGTCAGATGTGCCTGTGCCTGTGCCTGTGATGTTCGCACCCGGTGATAGCACCTACCTAACGGCACACATCTCAGAGGTCCCCGTCCTTAAGCTGCCATGACTGTAAATGATCTTTGAAAGGCAGAAATCTTCAAAACATGAGATCTGAGGGGGGTGTTTTTGTTTGGTTTTTTTGAGTATGTTTATTAAAGCTGAGGATAGTGAAACAAGGAAGGGCCGAGGATAGAACAGTAGAGAGTCTAGGCAGGACTGCTGTCAGCTCACTGGAGAGTCAGAAAAGGAGACCTTGGAGACAGGTTTGGGGGTTAACCTGCCTGGGGGTTAACCCAGGGCGAGCTGCTGCTGCCCATTGCAACCCTGGTTGCAAGTCTCCTGGGGACCCTTAGAGTTTAGGAGATGCACGCCTATGGCGGAAGAAGGGAGATACAGCCATGCTCCAGGGAGGGACAGTGCAGGAGGACCTGAGTTTGAGAAAAATAAAAATGGTTCTTATGGCTAAAAAGATAGGGAAGCTCTGGCCCCACTGACATGGTGCCCTGGTGGAGAAGTGGCAATTTCATTCACACAGTCTCTGCTAAGTAAAAAGGTGTTTGCAAATGGGGTTCCGGAAAGAGCAGGGTATGGGGTGTCTGAGCTGGTAAATGGGTCTCATTAGAGGCGCTGTGCAACCTGAGGCCTCACACTCAGTGGTGTCTGCACCCTGTCCTACTTTCACTTCCTGTGGGTGTGGGTGTGGCACAAGTGGCTCCGGATGTGACCTCTCCTCTCTTCTGGCCCTTTCCTCACACAGGGGAGCAGTGGAGCTTTGAGCCCTTTGAAGAAGAAGAAACTAAGGGCCAAGAATGACTTTGTGAAGTTTGACACCCCGTTATTGCCAAAGCCCCTGTTCTTCAGAAAAGCTAAGAGCAGCACTGCCACCCCTGTGACCCCAGCTATGCAGGTAAGTGCACTGTGACTACACCAGGGGTCACTGCATGCTAGGCCTGGGGCTGCACTCAGCAGTCTGCCTGGCCTCTGCTTTTATCCACAGTGCTCAGGTTGCTCTTTGAAGAGCCCAGATCTGCTGTGCATGCTATGCTAGGTAGGGTTCCAGGGGGCCCATGCTGGCTGTGGGGCCAACCCCAAGGGACTGATCAGGGGTGCCTCATCTCAGAACTCATGGGAATAGGGCAGATATAGAAAAATAGGCAGTGAAGGGGGTAGAAGAAAGCCCTGGAGAGGCCTGCCAAGAATGTGGGCAGGAGCTCAGGCTGGTAGAAGGAGTGGGTGCTGTCAGGTTGATGAGGGTGGGCACTGTTCTGGGAAGCCGGGGGTGGGGGGGAGGCATGAAGGAAAGGGTCACCTCTGCCATTACCACTAGAAGGTGGCACAAAGTGCAGACATGCAGGAGGCTCGTCTGCAGTTGCCTCCAGAAGATGGAGGCCTTGGTGCACCAGCGGGCACAGGTGCCTGAGCCAGGAGACCTATGAATAGGTGGACATTTTGAAAAAGAAGTAGGTGCTATTTAAATAGCCTTGAACCAGACCCTGGCTGGGTAACTCAGTAGATAAAGCATTGTCCCTGTGTCCTGAGGTCACGAGTTCAATCCCTGGTCAGCACACGTACAAGAAGTAACCAGTGAGTGCACAACTAAGTGGAACAACGGCTTGGTGTTTCTCTCTCCTCCCCCCCCAACCTTCAGCTCTCCTTTCCAAATCAATCGGAAAATTTTTTAATTTGCATTTAAATAGTCTTAAACCAGCAAAAACCACTGCCTATGTTAATATAAGATACTTTACAAATATTTGCAAATGACTCCAGACTTCCAGGTTCCAGAAGCTAAATTTCTCTCATAAAATGGTCATGTTAAAGCAAAATGGTACGAGGTAGAACTAGGGAATGCACACAAAAGTGTGGGATTCTAGGAAGGAATTTGAGAAAGTGTTTCATAATGCAAAATGGCTCAACTTCTAGAAACCTTTCAGGTATGAAACAAGTTAGTGAATTTTGATGAATTGTTAGAATATTTAAATCAATTTGGAGTCCAGTGCACAAAAAGTTGGGAAATGCCAGTTCATTGCCCATTGAAGTTTGATCCCAATATAAGTGTAATCTGATTACTTTCATTTTCAAGTTGAGAGTTAAACTCTAGGACACAATGAATGAGAAATCCTTATAACTTTTCAGTGGTGAACTTTTTCTGTAACCTAGAGGTTTCACACATGGTGATTTTGTTCTGCTTTGTTCCCTGGAAGACAGGCGGAAGACAGCGATGAGGCAGGTTACTGCCTAGAGGTGCTGGCACTGCCCACCTGGTCTGGGGCATGTGCAGTGTGGTCCTAAGAGGCTGCGGAAGTGGACACAGGCCTCACATCTTGCTCCCCATGGATCAGTGGGCACCTGTGAGTGCTCAGGGGCGCACAGACAGGGCACTTCAGCCGCGTTTGTACTCCTCTTATTCCTGTTATGGTTTTCTTCTGCAGCTCAACAAGACACCGTCCAGCACCAAGAAGGTCACCTTCGGGTTGAACAGAAACATGACTGCAGGTGAGTGCAGGGTTTGCTTGCAGTCAAGGTCTGCTCAGAGCCCTGACCTGTCCTGAGACAGTCAGTCTTTGGTTGAGACCAGCAGGGTGACCAGAGGAAGGGAGCGGATTTTCTGTGGCCTCTGGAAGGAGGTTACCTGGTAGGAGGTGATGTGACTGGCTACCTTCCCATGCCCACCTGCCTGGAGCATGCTAGTCATCATGGCATGAGATTTAATGGCCTGTCAGCTATAGCTGCCTCTACCTAAATTCAGAACCACCCTGCCAAAAGGAGGGGAAAGAAGGGACATCTTGTCTTTCTGCTTTTAATATTTCATTTGTGTTGTTTGTTTTTTTGTTTTGTTTTGTTTTGTTTTTTCATTTTTTATGAAGCTGGAAACGGGGAGGCAGTCAGACAGACTCCCGTATGCGCCCGACTGGGATCCACCCAGTATGCCTACCAGGGGGCGATGCTCTGCCCCTCTGGGGCATGGCTCTGTTGCATCCAGAGCCATTCTAGCACCTGAGTCAGAGGCCACAGAGCCATCCTCAGCACCCGGGCCATCCTTGCTCCAATGGAGCCTCGGCAGCGGGAGGAGAAAAGAGAGACAGAGAGGAAGGAGAGGGGGAGGGGTGGAGAAGCAGATGGGCGCTTCTCCTGTGTGCCCTGCCCGGGAATTGAACCCGGACTCCTGCACGCCAGGCCGACGCTCTACTGCTGAGCCAACCGGCCAGGGCGTGTTGTTTGTTTTTGAAAGTCTATGAGTTTGAGAACAAATCGAGAAGGAAGTGCTCCTCCTGTGATTCTTTTTTTTTTTTTTTTTTTTTTATGATTTTAATTTGTTTTTACATAGATTCAAGTGTCCCACCGAATATATCTTCCCCCCACCCCCTGTGGCTCTTTATTAAACCTCGGTATCACTAACTGTTTATGTCCCAGAACACCCCTCCCACCAGGTGCTCCCCTCATGGTCTGTCCAGGTGGCCCTCGGGGCATTTTCCTTTGGAAAGTAAATTCATTCTTGCTAGTCACTGGTTTCCTCAGAAAGCCCTCAGGGCCAATCTCTGGAGTGAGTGGGTGAGGGAGCACCCAGGCCTCCCTCAGGGCCTATCCGGGGCTGAGCTGAGGCACAGAGGAACCATACCCATTAACATGTGACCTTGCTTTCATTGGGCAGAATTCAAGAAGACAGACAAAAGCATCTTAGTCAGCCCCACGGGCCCCTCCCGAGTGGCCTTCAACCCTGAGCAGAGGCCCCTCCATGGAGTACTGAAGACCCCCACCAGCTCCCCTGTCAGCACCCCACTGGGGACCAAGAAGCCACTGGCCGCCACACCAAAGAGAAGGCCAACAGCTATGGACTTCTTCTAGGATAGTAGCAGAGTCCCTTTGTAAAGACTGCTTTTGTACAGAATACTCTATAAATTATAACTTTTAAAAAGTGGGGTGTTTTTTATTGTTTTATAAATTCCCATAAATTGTATATATGAGGGCCTGAGTATGAGCCGTGACCCTACTGTGGGCATCTTGGTTGATTGAAGCTTTTACTGCAAACCTTGTTTGTGCTTGAACTTACCAGGATCCCACACGTGTAGGGACTTCAGTGACTCCCCTAGCGCGGGAACCAAGAGTACGTTGACCGTCCCTACTAATGGATGCTGTTTGTACGGGTATAACCTGGAGTTCGATTCCATCAGCTGTCCACATGTGCGCAGCTTGAGTACTCGTTTGCCATGCTAGGCTGGTTTTCTGGTGGTTTTTTGTGTAACCGTCTTTCTTTTAAAAAGCATATAGGGCTTTGTTCCCATGCTCTTGCCAGTTTTCAGTTGGTTTGACTCCTATAACTGAACCCACATGTACTCAGCTGGAGATGAACCTGCGAGTCGGGGCGGGAGAGCAGATCCCTGTGGCCTGTGTCCTTCCCTGTGTCCTACCTCTCAGCCAGCCCGAAGTGTCCTCACTGGGAGAGCAGTGCCCCCTTGGCTTTTCCCGGACTCGAGCCTGGTGCCAAGCACACTCGTCCGTCCAGGCCATCATGCTTGGCTGCTCTCCATACATGCATCTGCACCAACAATCTGGCCCACAAGAGCAGCTTCCCATCTTAAATGAAAACAACTCTCTGGGGACGTGGCAGCAGCCTCTGGAGACGAGCTCCTGCTAGGAGGCAGATGGAAGCTGCTTTCGGAACTGTTCGTGCATATTTATTTGTTCATAGCTACCTTATATCTGAAATACTGAACCTTGTACTTAAAGATTTTTATAAAGTCCTAATTTTAGTTAATTATAAAAACTTGGGGATGGAAGGCACACAGAATTTAGTTGAAGAAACGTAACTTGGAGCAGCATTGCCTGATCGTGCACCTTGTTTAGGGAAGCTGGTCTGCCCTGAGCTGTAGTAAAGGGTGGGAGGCCAACTCGGAGGTCAGGTGGTAACCTCAGGAAAGCCCCTGGGCCCCAGCTCTTCTTGATTTGCACAGTAACAAATTATAGACCTAAAAGAGGAGTCATAACTTGGGGTACACACAGTTGTGCCTCAGGTGCCCAGTGCTTTCCTAGCCCACTCTCTGCTCAGGGATCTCAGGCTACCTAGGAGTGAAAACCCCCCTCTCCCCAAACAGGAGCCCCAGTTTCCTACCAAGCCCAGGAACAGCCGGCTACTTACCGGCTGAGGGCCCCATATATCCTTGGTAGTTCGGGCCATGGCTTCAGGTGAAGGGAGGCCCCCTGGGATTACATCATCCAACTAACCGACTCTGGTTTTTTTAGTCACATTACCAGGGTGAGCTTCATCTGCAAACTGTAGGTGGGCCGACTTACTGCGAAGGCCCTGCTGAAAAGGGAGGGGAACTGTTCTTTGCCTGCTGTATAACAAAGTGTCACAATAAGCCAGAAAAAAGACAGTGAACATTATGCTGTTGTTAGTTAGTCCTTGTAGTGAGAAGACTTATGTACAAACGACTTGATGTGGCTGCGTGGTTTCAGTGTGCTACGTTTGATGTCATACCTAAAGTCACTTTCAAACCAAAACTGATCCGTGGAAAGGTTAGATTTGAGTAATTGAATATTTTTAACTGCATATTTAGAAAAGTTTTGTTATTCTTGGTCAAGTTATTTTTCTAACTTTTACTTCAGCTTTAAAGATAGGTCTTATTGCCAAATGGGCCATACAATCCAACGATGTTAAAGATGTCTCAGCAAGACATTCTAGGGCAAAAATGGCACATTTGTTCTTAAGATGAGTACAGCAACTTTTCCTCAAAGCTTCTATGTCATGTCTCCTCTGAGGCACTAGTGGAGAATCCTAAAAATGGACTTCCCGCTGACCCCTGCCTGTGGACTGATGTCCAGAAGTGACAGTGTGGCTTGGAGTCCATCGTTCTTCTTTAAATCTGTCCCTAACTTACTCCATTTTGTGGGTAAGTCTAGTAGGTTTACTGTGGCTTATTTTTAATGCCTAAATTTTGGCTACAAAGGAAATAAAAACAATTTTTTAAAATTCTCATTACGTATATACACAGGTAAAACGTGAACTATTTAGAACTGATTTTCTACTTGATGCATGCTATTTTCTTAGGTAAAATCACCAAGAGGACATGGCAGTCCAGAAAAGGAAATAATTTAAACTAATGCTGGTGACCTTACAGTATTTTGTAAAACAGCTGTCTGTAGGATTCGGTATCACACATTGTCCTTTCCAACTTACTGAACTGAAAGCACAAAGGGGAGTAGAAAGCAGTTCATGTCGGGGAAAAAATATGAAATTGAGTCCAACCTTTGATTTTTGTGTGTTTTCTCTGAATTTACCTGAATGCTAGCAAGGACTTTTACAACCAGTTTGTAGTAGTGTCTGCAGGGTTTGTCAGTACTCATCAAAGCCAAGTTCAATAAAAAAAAAACAAACCTGTCTTTGCCCTAAGATTGTGCTGGATGTTGACTATTACAGTGCAGCAGAGGTGGAAGGTGTCGGTGTCCATCGTGAGGGTCTGAAAACAGACTGTCCATGCACCTGTCCTCTCATATGTCCACTAGCAGAGCCAGCAGCGGGTTACTGGGCCAGTCTCCGTTGGGTGGGGGGAAGCAGACACTTGCTGCCAGGCTGAAAGCACAGGCTCAGCTGTGAGGACGAGCGCAGAGGTACCCTTATCCTGGGTGGGCTCCTCAACTCATCCCAGAGACATGGCCACCGCCAAGTGTTGAGGGCATGGTTGGAACAGCTAAGATTCTAGTACGGCCACCCGTGCCGTTCATATGTCCAGACCCCAGCGTCCGCAATGGGGCCACACAGCACTGCATCACTTGGATGCACCTGTATTCATCCCTCCCTCTAACAAGGGGCATTAAGGTTTCGATCTCAAACGTAGCTGCTGCATCAACTGAGGTTCCCATTCCACATCTATGGGTCTCAGAACACTCTGAGGTGAGTGCAGAATCCCACAAAGGCTTCTGTTCTCTGGGACCCCTCACTTGATCATATCTGCCTAGTCCTTGTTTCCTCTGTCCCTTCACCCCAAATGCAGGCACAGGACCTCAACCAGGACCCTCCTCCTCAGATGCTGCAGGTATCAGAGCAGCCCTGTCCCGACTGTTTGGAGGTTGGGGCAGAGGTTACTTCACCCTCCCTCCACAAGCCTAAGGTCACCCAAAATGGCATTTTTCAGAGTGACCATCACTGGGAGTTCTCAGCCAGCGGGCTCCCGCTTCTCTGCTAGCGTGGGCACCCAATGTCCTTCCTTCTCGTCCCAGACACACACACACACACACACACACACACACACACACAGCCTTCAGCTCCTTCCAGCGCCATGGCACTCAGCTGTCTCCCCTCTCCACATGTGCTCAGGTTGCGCTCACAGACCACAGCTTTGCATATGACAGAAGCCACCCTCCTGAGAAGACAGGTTACCAATGGCTACTTTCCCTGCATCCATTGACAGTGTGTCCCCAGTGCTGCACACCCACTGTGCCAGGTAGTATCCTGGACAACATGCTGCAGACACAGTGGTCGGCAGACAAGCCATGCCCTGACCTGGTGGGGACAACAAACAGGTAAATGAGTTTGTCAGCAGGGAACAGGAGCTCCAGATGGGATAGTCAACCAGGGAAAAGGCAGGGATGCATTGGGCTCTGGCACCGTCCTATAAATGACACCTCCCCGCCTCACCCTCCACCCCCATAGGTCTGAACAGTTTTGTACAGATTACTATCAGACTTTACAAACTTGGTCTGACATCAAGCACAAGGAAGTATTATAGACATTCAGGAAGCAGTTGCTCGTTTTAAGTGTTGGCAAGAATATTAAATTGAATTCATATTTTAATTTTTGCTGGCAAAGGGCTGGTTTTTTTTTGTTTTTGTTTTTTTTATTTTTTGTTTTGTTTTTTTTTTTATAATTTTATTTTTTTAATGGGGTGACATCAATAAATCAGGATACATATATTCAAAGATAACAAGTCCAGGTTATCTTGTTCAATTATGTTGCATACCCACCACCCAAAGTCAGATTGTCCTCTGTCACCTTCTATCTTGTTTTCTTTGTGCCCCTCCCCACCCCCTATCCCTCTCCCATTCCCCCCCCCCCCGTAACCACCACACTCTTATCAATGTCTCTTAGTTTCACTATTATGTAAGGGCTGTTTTTTTACAGGAAGGCGGCATTTGAACAGACACTGAAAGAGGTTGGAAAGTGAGCTATGTGGCATCTGAAGAAAGTATTGCAAGCAGAAGGAACTGCACCCGCAGAAGCCCTGCTGCATGTGCATGTGAAGGGCAGCAGGGAGCGGTGTGACCTCCAGGTGGCAGTGCAAGGAGCTCAGGGAACCCAGATGTCCCCAGGGAAGACATCTGATACGCTGGTCGGAATTAGCAGACAACCATTCAGAGTCTAGAGATTGACCAAAGGACTACAACAAATTGAGAAGCATTTATTCAATAAAATCTACAGAGACTGGGTAAGAGGAGTTGGAGGCTGTGACATCAGAGCCAGGGCAGTAGCCATGCACCCACAGTTCTGCGTAACATAAATGGTTCAGTGGGCTTGGCGGCCGAGGTCAGTTCCCACCTCCCTATCTCCCTGGGGCAGAAGAGTTGTTTGTTCCACACAGATTCAGCAGCTGAAGAGTAACATTTACCTTCAAGCTTCCATGGCTACAGAGGGAGAGCAGGGAGGGCTGGGAGGCTGGTGCAGCGCTGGTAGGTGCTACTGATGGTGAACCTTCCAGAATTCAGACGGGGGGGGGGGGGGGGGGGGGGGACTCTGCAACTCCAAGCAATGACCTGTGTCTCTCTCCAGCCCATAGAAGGTACAGGAGCTTCTCCCAGGAGAGCCTTCTCTTCTGCCAGGCCCTGCAATTTACAGATGTCCCCATAGTTTCCCAGCAGGGAAATTTGATGAGTCCTTGTCCACAGATGAGGAAGCAAGGCTTGGAGAAGCCAGGCCCTGGCCCAGACCTCACAGCTCATCAGTGCCTGAGCAGGGGTCTGATCCCAGCTCCCCAACTACCTCTACCCCACCAAGCCCTGGCCCCACTGAGCTATGGATTTGTTTCTCAAAGTTTGGACTCTGGCCAGTAGCAGGGCACCTCTGGAGGTGGTTAGGGACACAGAATCTCAGGCCCCCCCTAGAGCCACGGAATCAACACCTGCATTTCACCAACACAGGAAAGCTGGTCTGAAGACCTACAGCCTTCCACAGAGGCCCTCCACACAGAACCACCCTCTGTGATCATTTGCTGCGTCTCATTCCCAAACGCTCCAGCCAACATTGTTAAACAGTGACCCCTATAGCACATCATCATAGTCACACCAAATCCAATGCTCCCTCCACAAGTTCAGGTACAGATTTCCCCCAGTTGTCCCCATTTTTCTTAAGCAGAAAGTCACCAAGGATCATATATTGCACTTGCTTATTGTGACTAAAGTTTCTCTTATTGTAGAACCTCCCTTGTTTTCTCATGACATTGCATTTTTGAAGAGTGTTTAACCTTGACCTTACGGCTCACAGGTAGGCTGTGATCACCCTGGGGATGGTCCAGCAGGGGTTGTGTGTAGGAAAATGGCTGGAGATTGGGATGCTGCCCTGAAACAAGTCTTACATGCAGACTTTGGAACGCCAAGTCCTGCAGGAGCAGAACGCTCCCCCAGAAACCATGGATAAGATTAAATGGAAGCTTCTGAACTTTATAGCCATTTCCTGCGTACCTGCAAGGTTTTAGTTAATCATCCTTCTCTGTTAATGAGCCTATGCTCTGCTTACCTTGCTTGCTGATTAGAGAAACAAATAAATATGAAGAGGCTGCAGAGATCTGGGCCCTCAGTCCCAGAGGCTGGGAGTCCCCCATACCCATCTTTTCTTTATGTTGTGTGTTTTTTCTTAAGTCCTGCAGCACCTTCTTCTCGTGCACACCCATTGCCAAGCTGGTCTCTGCAGTGTGACCTTTCCACTTAGTCATAGGGACCCCAGTACAGGAAGCCCCGGCAACCTGGCCCCAGCTGTGCTGAGGTAGGCCTGGCGTCAGAGCTATGGGCTGATTGCCATGATAGCTTTAACTTCGGCTTTCTGGCTTTCTGGGGGGGGGGGTCTTTTTCCAACTCCAGAAAGTGCAATTTTACCCTCCTAGTTTCAGACTGGACCTCCTGGAATGCAAGCTTGTTTTCCTAGAGACCTGAGCCCTTGACAGCCTAGGCTCAGCACAGAGAACAGCCAGTCCTTTGCCTCCAGGGGAATAACCTAAGGAGGCAGGTTCTTGCCTAGTCAGAGACTGAGCCAGGCACCGTGGGAACATGAGACTGACCCAACAGGCATCATCTCCCCAGAGGTCCTGCCTATTCTGACGCATAGATCATCTAACTTTTGTCTCTGAGCTATGGCTCTACCAAGGACCTCAGAGGACGGTAACATTCTGGGGTTAGTAATCAGGCAGCAGACTTGTGGCTGGCTTGTGCAGCAAGGCGAAAGGACTCTAGAATAAACTTTATTGTTTCACAAATGCCCCAAATAAATATCACTTTTCTTTCAATAAAACATGAGCCAAATCAAAGTTTTGTTTAAAAACATGAGTGCAGAAGAGTGACTAGGCTTCCATCTGTTTTCTGAGCCTACAAACCCTGCGGGAACCAGGTCTGAATGTTCTGTGGTGACCTGCTAGGGGTTTCAGAAGGTGGGGGCACACCAAGCTGCTTCGTGGTCCAACTGACCAGATGCAGCCAGCAGCCAGAACACAAAAACCCCACTCACTCCTGACACCTCCCCAAGTGCTCTCTCCTTAGGTACATTTGCTAGGCAGGTGGCAGGTGCCAGGCACCGGGTATAGGCACAAATGGCAACAGGGCCTCTCGGCGTCCCGGATGAGGCACTGCGGTGTGAGGAAAGTAGCCAGTGCTGGTCCTGCAGAAAGTCAACCCCAGCAACAAATTTGAGTCCCAGCTGAAGCTTTCAATCCATTGTCCAGTAGCCACATTTACAAAAGGAAAAAACTAGTGAAATCAATTTCAATAATACATTTCATTTACCTTAAATACCCAAAATATTACCATTTCAACATGTAATCAATCAAAAAAATTATTAGTGAGATATTTTGCACTTTTTTGTACTGAGTCTGTGAAACCCAGTATATTTTATGCTAAAGGCACATGTCACTTGGTACCAGCCACGCCCAGCCCTTGGATGCCACAAGACTCTCCAGAACCAAGATGGTTCTGTGGTCCAAAGATAAAAGGAAGTTTGCTTAGAGGACAAATGGGGGCTCCTTACAACCAAAGGCACAGAGGTGGGGCCAGGTCAGGGAGGACTGTGGGGACCTTGAAGAGGGTTTGGACTTTGTCCTGGAGGCACTTCAAGGATCTCTGAAGGAAGAGCTTCAGGCAGGCCGAGCTGAGGTTGCTGTTGGCCCAGCAGCAGGCAAAGGGTGGGCGGGATACAGGAGAGGGTGGAAAACTGGCCAGAGGTCTGAGCTCAGCCTGGCAGAGCAAGGAGGGGCAGAGGAGGAGGTGGAGCAGGTTTCTGGTTGGCCAAGGTGGTCTGGGATAACGGGAAAGGAAGACAGGTGACTCCCAAGCAGTGACCGCCGCTTTCTGCCAAGTTTTCTGGTGTGTGTCATCTCCCAGGCCACCCTTTCCTCCTTCTAAGAAAAGCTGGAAGCTGAGGAGTATGCAGGACTCATCCTCACTCCACTTAGGAATCAGATTGGCCTTCATTTCAGCTGCCCAGCCTGGCCAAGAAACAGGAGGACAGGCTCACGGTGGGGCTTGAGAGAAGTGACATGTGAGGGCTTCCAGTGGGGGCTTTAAGGGCCAGCCTCGAGTGTATCACACTGTGGTGCCCTCTGACCTTCCTCTAGGAAATATCCACCAAAAGAGGGGTGTCTCCAGGGACCGAGAGGACTGGCCTGGCCTAGGGCTCAAGGGGACAGGGACCTGGGACTTGCGGGAGGAGCCAAGCCAGGTCCTTGCTCCCAGTCCTAACAGTGGGGCCTAAGGTGGCATAAGGCTCTCATTTCCAGGGAAGGCTGTGTGCCCCTTTTCTGTTGGTGAGAAGGTGCATTTTCTTTTCAGGGAATAGATCACATGGGGTGCCTGAATGCAGCCAGCAGGAGCCAACAAACTGAGTTCCTGTGTTTTGACTGCTGTCCCAGTCCCACATCTGTGTCTACCAAGGGCTCTGACACTCCTTTTGTTCCGGGGATTTGCTGCCTTGCTGAACCCACTCTTAAAATGGCTGTATTTCAAATAAAAATAAAAAAATTAAAAAAAAAAAAAGCTTAAGGCCTGACCTGTGGTGGCGCAGTGGATAAAGCGTCGACCTGGAAGTGCTGAGGTCGCCGGTTCGAAACCCTGGGCTTGCCTGGTCAAGGCACACATGGGAGTTGATGCTTCCTGCTCCTCCCCCCTTCTCTCTCTCTGTCTCTCTCCTCTCTCTCCCTCTCTCTCTGTCTCTCCTCTCTAAAAATGAATAAATAAAATAAAATTTAAAAAAAAATGGCTGTAATTCTTCCCAGCATTAGTCACTGCCTGGTGACTAAGGCTCTGGTTTATCAATCTTTAAATCCTATCATTATTTCCCAAACTAGGGTTTTAAGATTAGAAGCTGAAAATGTACTCCCTGGCAGATCCTGGATTTGAGTTCCATTTTATAAGCCGGGCACCACTGATTGCTGTCACAGTTCACAAATGTCACACTGACCTTAGCAACTTCGAAAAGGCAATGGGTTCTGACACTCATGTGTTTCCCCACTAACTGACTTTCTGTTAGTGAAGAAGCATCGCCTTCTCTTCCCCACAGGCCATTCTGGCCAATGCTATTTGCTTTCATACTCTCGAGCTGGCAACTCTATCTTCAATGACAAGCACAGGGTTCTGTGCTGAAATCTGCTGCTAGAAATGCTGCGAAGAATGGGAAATGGGATCGGACTTCCAGTGTGTTTATGTGACTGAGAAAAAGAAAGGGTGCTGCTCCAATGTGGTCAGTAACCAGGAACTGTCAGTTCCTAACCAAGGCCTTCTTGTGGGGCTGGCCATGTAGACTTCCAACAGCTCCAATTAAAAAGATTGGAAGGCAATGCCTGTTCTTTCTACATCCTGATAAAAGTTTCAAAATAACTGCTTTCAGATCACCCCCTTCCACAACTTCCAGCTCCAGGCGCTTGACGCCCCTATGCTATCTGAAAGGTCCCTCCACGCAATGTAAAACTGTTTCTCCTTGAATGTCCGTAACTCCCTAATGCTGCTGTGCACAGCAGGAGTCCTTGCCCTTCTGCCTCCATAAGCATATCCTTTCTTTTTTATTTTTTTGTGACAAAGTCAGACAGAGGGACATATAAGGACAGATAGCCAGGAAGGGATTGAGATGAGAAGCATCAATTCTTCGTTGTGGTACCTTAGTTTTTCATTGATTGCTTTTTCATATGTGCCTTGACTGGGGGCCACAGCAGACTGAGTGACTCCTTGCTCAAGCCAGTGACCTTGGGCTCAAGCTGGTGAGCATTGCTCAAACCAGATGAGCCCGCGCTTCAGCTGGCAATCTCGGGGTCTCGAATGTGGGTTTTCCGCGTCCCAGTCCAATGCTCTATCCACTGCACCACCGCCACCACCGCCTTGTCAGGCACATCTCACTTTCTGAAAGCTGCACACTGTTTTAAGGCTTCTTGGAGCTTGGCTTTTGGACATGTCCTTGGCGGAAAATAGAATTTCCTACACCCAGTTTCTTTTCATTGAGCTGGCAATTTTTTTTAAAGATTTTATTTATTCATTATAGAGAGGGGAGAGAGAGAGAGAAGGGGGAGGAACAGGAAGCATCAACTTCCATATGTGCCTTGACCAGGCAAGCCCAGGGTTTTGAACCGGCAACCTCAGCATTTCCAGGTTGACGCTTTATCCACTGCGCCACCACAGGTCAGGCGAGCTGGCAATTTTTTTAAGGCAATGGGTAAAGCCCCCTTTTTTTGCCTTTGGAGCCATTGGCATCCCCTCCTTCAGTCCCCCTCTTACCTACCCCATTCTAACAATGCAAGTTATCTGTCCCCAAACACGCCCTGCCCCTCACACACCTTGTTCATGCAGATCCTTTGGCTAGAAGGCACTTTCAGCCCTTTCTGCCAGTTTTAAATCCCCAGAACCCCAAGGGAGGAGCTCTGAACATTTGTGGAATGTGCCATGAGCTCGGCAGACACCGCCTGGCTCATCAGGGATCCCACGGGCCTTCAGATTCCCTGAGCTGTGTTTTATAGGTGTGCTGCATTGACTCTCGTGTGCACAGTAAGTCTATGTAATTAACACGTGTGTGTGTCCAGGGCTCAAATCACCCCACTTAACACCTTGTATTGATAACCCCATGCTATGCATTGAACTGTGTCCCCCAAATAAGGCTGCAGCCCTAAGGTCCAGGACCTGTGGGTGCAACTTTATTTGAAAAGAGGGTTTTTACAGATGAACAAGTTGAGATGAGGTTCACAAGAGTGGGTCTTAATTCAGTATGACTGGCATCCTAATAAAAAGAGAAAAATTGGACACAGGAACATAAGGAGAACCGCATGTAAAAATAAAGGCAGAGATTGTGGAAATGCTTCTACAAGCCAAGGAACCCAGAAATGACCAGCAACCACCAGAAGCTGAAGGAGAACACAGAAAAGATGGTCCTTCACAGCCTCAGAAGGGAGAGGCCTACGCACGGAATCAGACTTCTGGCCCCCAGAATTGAAAGAAAATAAAACCAATCCATTTGTTATTTTGTTATCCCCACACTACAAAATGAATACACTCCACTTTTACAAATGAGGAAACCGAGGCAGGAAAAGCTCACTTAAGTTAGTAAATGGCAAGGTTGGTTTTGAACCCAGGCTGAGGCATCACCATCAGTCTATACTCCTTCTTACCAAAGATTTGCCAAAAGGCATCAAAATGGATTGGAAGGCATGGGGAGGGAGTTGAATTTGGAGGTGAGCTTCTCAGAAGTCTAGATCTTCACATCCTGTGCCTAGTGGAGAGAATGTTATTCCTGAATAAAACATCGCCTCCTGTCAGACACAAGGCCTCCTTTGTAACAAACACAGAACACCTCCTTCCTGAAATGAAATAGATGAGCAACTAGAACATTCACAGTTTTAAAAGTCAATATAATGCCCTGACTATAATATAAAAAGGAAATACATTTATAATAACATCAGCTGAGTTTCAATGCCTTGGGCAAAGAACTGTGTTTGGGCCAACTTGCAGGGTCATTGATTGCAACAGTTAGAAAAGCTGGCGGTGCGCCGAATGGACCACTCAGATCCCACCAGGCGTTATCATTGGAAATGTGGTTTTATGAAAGGCTGAACAGTTCTAGATAAAAGAGCAAATCAAAGTATAATCTTCTGTCAATTTGCATGGTTTATACTCCTGGAAAATTATATTAAAGCCATGCAAAAATGTGCTTGTGTTAGTCAGCTCAGGCCGCAGTGAAGAGTTCCACAGACAGGGCAGCTTAAACCACATTTACTTCTCATGATTTTAGAATCTGGAGGTCTCAGGTCTGAGTGCCAACATGTTAGTTGGGTTCTAGTGAGAGGTCTTCTCTTCCTAGTCTCTGTCGTCACTCTGGTATCTCCTCATATAAGGACACTAACCCCATGAGATGAAGACCCCGCCCTTATGACCCCATTTAGCCATAATTACTTCTTTGGTCCAAATGCTGCCATACTGGGGGTTAGGGTCTGGACATACGGATTTTGGGCAGAACACAATTCAGTCCACAGCAGTAGTTTGCTATGAAACACAGTAAGTTCTAGATTAGACTCATCACTAACAGTTTTTTACCCACTTGAATGAATTCTGATTCTTTTGGGGGGGATCATCCTTTACTTTTTTGGGTGGGAGGGAAGCCTCTTATCTGGAATGCAAGCCACTAGAGCTCCCTAACTCTTAGACAATCAAAAGTGGGTACAGACCCAAAGATCCCGAGCTGGGGTCAACCAACTGAGCATCACTGTCCATGGGAAGTCACTGGAGACCCTTTGTGGACATGGCGTGTGCTGGAGAGGATTTCAGCAGTTTTTCTAGTATGTACCTAGAAATAGTTTTATGCTTTGTCCTGCTTAGGAATCACTGCAATTCAATTGGTGGGCTGGTGTCTTTCAGAACATTCTCAGCTACTGTGTCTTCAAATATTGCTCCAACCTCACTCTCTTTCCTCTCTACCTGGGACCCTAACTATACATGCATTTGACCTTTGATTATGTTCCATGTGTCTTTCTATGGATTTTTTTCTTATGGTTTTTTAAAATTCTATTTTCTCTATGTGCTTTGGTTAGCTATTTCCTGTTAATCAGTCTTCCAGTTTATGCATCCTGTCTGTGGTCAATCACCCGTGAATGTCATCATTGACTGGTTCATCTCAGATGTATTTTTTTCCATAGTTCTCATACAGAGCTGAGAAGCGTTTCCCTGGCACACATTTATACAAGTACAGTTTGGCAATATGCATTCAAATTGTTGGAAATGTGCACACCTGTTAATCCAAAACTCTCACTGCTAGAAAAATTTTTTTATTGATTTGAGAGAGAAAGAGAGGAAGGGAGAGAGATAGAAACATCTATTTGTTTTCCTCTTATTTATGCATTCATTTGTTGATTTAAATAAAAGTTCCCATTGATTTGAGAGAGGGAGAGAGAGAGAAAAGAAGGGGGAAGAGAGAGAGAGAGAAGCATCAACTCATTGTTTCACTTAGCTGTTCCATTTTAATTATGCATTTATTGGCTGCTTCTCATATGTTCCCTGACCAGGGATCAAAATTAGTGACCTAAGTGCACTAGAAAAATGCTTTATTCATTGATCAACCCAGCCAGGGCCCATTTCTTTATTCTTGTATGTGCCCTTACCAGGGATCAAACCTGCAAACTTGCAGAATCAGGACAACACTCTAACCACTTGAAGTAACCAGACAGAGCTGCTAGAAATTTGAGGTTAGGAGGTAATTATTGCACATGTGTAGGCTGTGTACATGTATGTACTCCTACGGCTGTTTGTAACATAGGATTCAGATCTATAGTCACCTCGTAGGTGAATCTTGGGTGGAACCAATTGCCAGGGGAGCTCCGTGAGGCACTCTGTCCAGCCCATTGACCCAGCTCTTCCTCTGATGTTGCAGCAGAGCACTATTGCTCTCACTGAGTGCCAGAAAAATTACTGACTTGTGTTTAGAGGCCACATTGTTCAAAAAATGCCTGTGATCATTAGAGGCTGGCTCAGCTTGACAGCACTCCTGCTGCAAGCATGATAAGTGAGGTGAGCTGAGCAGAGGGGCCAGTTAGCTCTCTTCTCCTAGGAACCCTGGGCCCCAACCTCACCCTACCTGGCCACGCCTCAACCCCTGGCAGTTAATTGAGACTCCTCTGTAGTGAAACATCCATTGAGAGCAGAATTTGCTGAAGAAAAAACTAAATATCCATGTACTATAATAAAATAAAGTCATGAAAAATGCTGACGTAGAACTGCAGGTGCTTGCCAGTCATTCTCCTGGCCTGTGATGCTGCCTAAGTAGGTCCACATCAGCCTTGGGCTCAGACTGGCCTGCTTGGTGAGTTTTTTGGGTTTTTTTAAAGAGAGACAGCCCTGGCTGGTTGGCTCAGTGATAGAGCGTCGGCCTGGCGTGCGGGGGACCTGGGTTCGATTCCCGGCCAGGGCACATAGGAGAAGTGCCCATCTGCTTCTCCACCCCTCCCCCTCTCCTTCCTCTCTGTCTCTCTCTTCCCCTCCCGAAGCCGAGGCTCCATTGGAGCAAGGATGGTCTGGGCACTGGGGATGGCTCCTTGGCCTCTGCCCCAGGCGCTGGAGTGGCTCTGGTCGCAGCAGAGCGACGCCCCGGAGGGGCAGAGCATCACCCCTGGTGGGCGTGCCGGGTGGATCCCGATCGGGCGCATGCAGGAGTCTGTCTGACTGTCTCTCCCCGTTTCCAGCTTCAGAGAAATACAAAAAAAAAAAAAAAATTAAAAAAAAAAAAAGCAAACAGAAGATGCTTTCCTTTTAAAAATCTAACATCTATAATTAGATTAATTATTTTATTTGCATATGTAGTTTCCATAAAGCCCTAGGGAGAAGTTACACCAATTCATATCTAAAAATGTCTTATGTGAGCCCTGGCAGGTTGGCTCAGTGGTAGAGCGTCGGCCTGGCATGCAGGAGTCCCGGGTTTGATTCCCGGCCAGGGCACACAGGAGAAGCGCCCATCTACTTCTCCACCCCTCCCCCTCTCCTTCCTCTCTGTCTCTCTCTTCCCCTCCCGCAGCCAAGGCTCCATTGGAGCAAAGTTGGCCCGGGCGCTGGGGATGGCTCTGTGGCCTCTGCCTCAGGTGCTAGAATGGCTCTGGTTGCAACAGAGCAACGCCCCAGATGGGCAGAGCATCGCCCCCTGGTGGGCATGCCGGGTGGATCCCGATCAGGCGCATGCGGGAGTCTGTCTGATTGCCTCCCTGTTTCCAACTTCAGAAAAATACAAAAAAAAAGTCTCATGTGATTATTTGCCAGTTTTTTGTTTGTTTGTTTGTTTTTTAACAGAGATAGAGAGTCAGACAGAGGGATAGACAGGGACAGACAGACAGGAAATGGAGAGATGAGAAGCATCAATCATTAGTTTTCCTTTGTGTGTTGTAACACCTTACTTGTTCATTGATTGCTTTCTCATACGTGCTTTAACCGCGGGCCTTCAGCAGACTGAGTAACCCCTTGCTCGAGCCAGCGACCTTGGGCTCAAGCTGGTGAGCTTTTGCTCAAACCAGATGAGCCCTCGCTCAAGCTGGCAACCTCGGGGTCTCAAACCTGGGTCTTTCACATCCCAGTCTGACGCTCTATCCACTGCGCCACTGCCTGGTCAGGCTATTTGCCAGTTTTTTGGGTTTGGGGGTTTTTTTTTGGGGGGGTTGTATTTTTCTGAAGCTGGAAACGGGGAGAGACAGTCAGACAGACTCCCACATGCGCCCGACCGGGATCCACCCGGCACACCCACCAGGGGGCGACGCTCTGCCCACCAGGGGGCGATGCTCTGCCCCCCCCCCCCCCCCCCCCCCGGTGGCGTCGCTCTGTCGCGACCAGAGCCACTCTAGCACCTGGGGCAGAGGCCAAGGAGCCATCCCCAGCGCCTGGGCCATCTTTGCTCCAGTGGAGCCTCGGCTGCCGGAGGGGAAGAGAGAGACAGAGAGGAAGGAGAGGGGGAGGGGTGGAGAAGCAGATGGGCGCTTCTCCTGTGTGCCCTCGCCGGGAATCGAACCGGGACTTCTGCACGCCAGGCCGACGCTCTACCACTGAGCCAACCGGCCAGGGCCTATTTGCCAGTTTTTAAGAATTCTTTAAAAATACTGATGAGGCTGTGCTAAAATTATTATCAACTGTTGAGAGGAGTGTTGACTATATACTTTCCTGGGGCATAATTTGGGGTATAGATTAAGAATCTAAAGATATTCCCAGATGCCCAGATCAGCCAACCCATATCTTTTTTCTCCCCATCTTCTTTTCTTCCCTCTGCTAGTCAGGCAAGTCCTGCCCTGCTGTGTGTCATGTCCTCACCACGCAGCTCTCCTGCTGTCGGCAGGAACACCGAGTGCTTCTGAGCAACCTCTTCCTGGTCCTTACCTATCCCCAGGATCAAAAAATATATATATTCTTGACTAAAGTCTGACTGGGAAATATTTCATGTCTTTTATTTTAAGCATCAAATTAGTTGATTTGGAAATGAAAAAAATACAGAAAATACCAAAAAAAAAAAAGGGTCAAGGGTATTATTGGGCATCTGTCTAATGTGGAGGGTTTTTTTTTTGAGGGGTCTCCTAAAAAGAAAATATTTTGATAAGAATCTAAAGATATAGCCTGACCTGTGGTGGCGCAGTGGATAAGGCGTCAACCTGGAAACACTGAGGTTGCCGGTTCAAAACCCTGGCTTGCCTGGTCAAGGCACATATGGGAGTTGATGCTTCCTGCTCCTCCTCCTTCTCTCTCTCTCTCTTTCTCTCTCTCCCCCCCCTCTAAAATGAATAAATAAATAAATAAAAATTATAAAATAAATAAATAAATAAATGATCTGCTTTGGGCCGAACAGCTTTTTTTAAAAAAAAAAAAAAGAATCTAAAGATATAAACTACTTTTCCATTTGTCATTCCATTTCATTATTAGTAGTAAGAAAGTATTAAAAAAATGAACACAAAAATTGACTTACAAATAACCAATGAAATATTCCCAACAGTAAAAGTTGGAAATCACCTAACTATCCAATAATAGGGGATTAGTTAAGAGAAAGTCTTGTAACTCTATGTGATGTGAACAATTTAGCCATGAACAACCACTGAGAAATATTGGAGGTCCTGTAAAAGTATAAAAATATGTATATACACAATACATTACAATCCTAATTTTTATTTTATTTTAAAAAAATTTATTTATTGATTTTAGAGAGAAAAGATGGAGGAAAGACAGAAACATTAATCTGTTTCTGTATGTGCCCTGACCAGGGACCCAACTGGCAACCTTTGCATATCAGGATGATGCTCTAACCAACTGAGTTATACAGCCTGAGCTACAATCCCAAATTTTTAAAAAAATCTAACATTGCCTGACTAGGTGGTGGCACAGTGGATAGAGCATCAGACTGGGATGTGAAAGACCCAGGTTCGAAACCCCAAAGTCACCACCGGCTTGAGCGCGGGGTCACTGCCTTGAGCATAGGCTCATAGACATGACCCCATGGTTGCTGGCTTGAGCCCAAAGGTCGCTGGCTTGAAGCCCAAGGTCACTGGCTTGAGCCCAATGTTTCTGGCTTCAGCAAGGGGTCACTCACTCTGTTGTAGCCCCCTGGTCAAGGCACATATGAGAAAGCAATCAGTGAACAACTACGGTGCTGCAACAAAGAATTGATGCTTCTCATCTCTCTCCCTTTCTGTCTGTCTATCCCTATCTGTTCCTGACTCTGTTTCTGTCAAAAAATTAAAATATATATATATATATGACAACAATATGTTTCTTGATCACTTACCATGTATTGTGTAAAACCAGACAGATGTACATAGAAAGAAGACCAGAAAGCTATACACCTCAAGATGAATCTGGACAATGAGAGGTTTCATTTTCTTTGTAATGTTTATAACCTTTCCAAGTTTTCTACAACCTGAGTTTCTCCTAACACTGGAGGAACAGTGAATGATGTTGAAGACTCTCTAGGGGTGCACTGTACAGTAAGAAAAGCAACCGTCATAGTGAAGTTAATCCCCAACTATCGATGTCAGCAAATGTTGCTTCCAGTTATACAGGAGGAAAATCCACCCTCTCCCATGGAAGAGGGAGAGAAAAAAAGAGAATTCGCTATTTCTTGGTGAACAAGCTGTCTGTCTCACCAGGCCCCTTAAGAGTCTAAAACTATCAGCTATTGGCCCAGATTTTGAATCTTTCCTTAATTGAAGTATCATGAAGGAAAGAGAGGAAGCCCTTCCAATAAAGGCTGGTTAGGAATAGAGGGTGAGGTTTAAGATTATTTCTTTGGCGGGGAGGACTGTGAGCAGTGACAGCCCTTCCTGGGCTTAGGCTGATGCTTATGACACACTTTGATGAAGCGTTGGAAGAAAACTCTCCAGACAGCCTAGAGCTGTTTCAGTTGGAGCCTGAGACATCAGGGAGAGTCTGAGAGGCTGTCACGAGGCCAGCTCACTGACCCAAGACTGCAAGATGAGCTTCAAACCAGACGAGCATGTTTGAGGATTAAAAAGTCAAGCTGCCCATTTTTTATTGGATTGTTTGTCTTCCTGGTGTTGAGTTTACAAGTTCTTTATAAATTTTGGTTATTAATCCCTTATCAGATGTATTGTCGAATATGTTCTCCCATTGTGTAGTTTGTCTTTTTATTCTGTTCATATTGTCTTTAGCTGTGCAAAAGCTTTTTAGTTTGATATAGTTCCATTTGTTTATCCTGTCTTTTATTTCATTTTCCTGTGGAGATAATTCAGCAAAGATATTGCTGCGATAGATGTCGGTGAGTTTACTGCCTAAGTTTTCTTCTAGGATACTTATGGTTTCACGATTTACATTTAAGTCCTTTATCCATTTTGAGTTTATTTTTGTGCATGGTGTAAGTTGGTGGTCTAGTTTCACTGCTGGTGGGAATGCAGACTGGTGCAGCCACTGTGGAAAACAGTATGGAGATTCCTCAAAAAAAATAGAAATGGAACTTCCCTTTGACCCAGCCATCTCACTTATAGGAATATATCCCAAGGACACTATATCACCGACTGAAAAAAAGAAATGCACCCCCACGTTTATGGCAGCATTGTTCACAATAGAAAAGATCTGGAAACAGCACAAGTGTCCGTCAGTGGACGAGTGGATTAAAAAGCAGTGGTACATACACACAATGGAATACTACACGGCCATGAGGAAGAAGGAAATCTTACCTTTCACGACAACACAGAATGACCTGGAAACTATCATGCTAAGTGAAATAAGCCAGGCAGAGAAAGAAAAATATCATATGACCTCACTCATTTGAGGAATCCAAGGAATAATGAGAACTGAGGAACAGAATTGAGACAGAGGAGGGATCAAAGGGACCAGAGGGATAGAGGACAGAAGGAAAGGGGATGATAGGATGGGATAAACCTGAAGGGAAAGGGGGAGGACGCTGTAGGGAGGGGGCAAGAGAGATGTTGAGGGGAATAGGGGGGAGGGGGGATGCATTCGGGGTGACCCTAGAATCTATGTAAACACAATTAATTAAATAAATAAAAAGTCAAGCTGCACCCAGTCAGCTCAGGGAAGAATCTGGGGAATTCTCCAAAGTTTCTGAAAATATTGGTCCAAAGTGCTTGCAAGGTTCAAAAAAATCTTGGCTATTACCAAGAGGAAAGGAAAAAAAAAAAGACAACTCTCTAATTAAACAAAAAAACTGCAATCCCGTCTTCAGGTTCAGTTGTTACCTATGAAGAAAAACATTCTGGAACTGGGAAACATCAAAAAAAACCACAAAACTATTCCTGAAATGATGTAATCACGTCTTAAATATGGAAGGGTTTCAAACTAAATTCATTCCTTAAAAATCGCAGCTGAGAGCCAGTCCATCAGCCACGAGAGAAAGTGGCGTTTTCTCCCAGCTTCCATTTCTTTTTTTTTTTTTTTATTGTAGTTTATTTTTTATTTTTTAATATTTCTTTTATTAATTTTTAGAGAGGAGAGAGAGTGAGAGAGAGAGAGAAGGGGGGGAGGAGCAGGAAGCATCAACTCCCATATGTGCCTTGACCAGGTAAGCCCAGGGTTTTGAACCGGCGACCTCAGCATTCCAGGTCAACGACAGTTTATCCACTGCGCCACCACAGGTCAGGCTCCCAGCTTCCATTTCATAGGGCCAGGGGAAGTCTGGGTCAATGCAAAGGCAACTTTATTGAGCATGGGCTCATGTCAAGTCCTATTCTCAGTTTCCATGTGGGTCAATCTTCTGGACCCCTTAACATCATTTTGTTGGAGATATTGTTATTATTTCTAAATTTCAGGAGATGAGGACACTGAGTCCAAGAGTTGACTTAACTTGTCACTCCAAGGTAACATGGCTATTGGAGGAGCTGGACTCCAACCTGGGTAGGGTGGCTACAAACTCCAAAGTCCAGAACTACATTATCTTTTCTTTTCTTTTTTTATTAGCGAGAGAAAGAGAGAGAGAGAGACAGACAGACAGACAGACAGGAAGGGAAAGAGATGAGAAGTATCAACTTGTAGTTGCGGCACTTTAGTTGCTCATTGATTGCTTTCTCATACATGCCTTGACTGGGGGCTCCAGCTGAGCCAGTGACCCCTTGATCAAGCCTGCAACCTTGGGCTCCAAGCCAGTGACCTCTGGGCTGAAGCCAGCGACCATGGGGTCATGTCTATAATCCCACACTCAAGCAGGTGACCCTGCGCTCAAGCCAGATGAGCCTGTGCTCAAGCCGGGGACCTCGAGTTTTCAAATCTGGATCCTCAGTATCCCAAATAGATGCTCTATCTGCTGCAGCATTGCCTGGTCAGGCTATATTTTGTATTCTTGATGCTCTGGTGTCTAGGACCTCAATGACTGGGAAGGACCACCCTCCCAGGGCCAGCCAGTTCTAGAGGCAGTAAGTATGCCTTTCACATGCAAACTAACCAATCCAGATCCCACTCAGCAACAGCCTCTATCTGGCCCAAACACTCCAGGAAGCACGAATACTCTGCCTTAATCACCCCAGGACTGAGTTCCAGACAACTAGAGATAGCCATGATGCCCCAGAGCCTACTAAAATAACTTCAATTAGTCAATATTCAGCCTGCTTACCTGCCTGGCCTGGCCTTTCTCAGGGAAACCACAATAAAGGTACTCTCCTGGATCCCACCCACTTGCTCTACTGCCATGCTCTCCCCCAGGGATCCTTTAGGGTGCCATCACTTCCTAACCTGCAGGGCATATGTGGCAAGTTAGGGACAGTGTTCTCTCCTAGGAAAGGCTACGCAGTAGCCTCTTAGGGGAATGTGGAGATGAATGGGAGGTGTCCTTCAGGGATCTGTACCCCACTGCCATGTAGAGGTGAAGCAGCCCCTCATCACCTGGCTAAAAGATCTTCACTATCTGATTCATCAAGGAAAAAGTTTTGTTCTTGGACTGGTAGTTACTGGCAATTGACAGTGCTCCTCAAACATACCAAATTAACTCAGCTGCCTAACTCTCTCAAACTTGGGTGGTCTCAGAAGTATTTAGAGAGCTGAGAGAGTACAGGGGGGCCAGGCTCAGTGAGACCAGATGGGGCTGGGCCCTTGCTACTTTACCATGATCCCCCGGTGACTCTCAAGTGACCACCTTGGGAACCATAGGCATTGAGATTGAGGAATGGAGATCCAAAAGCCTATGGAAAAGTGAATTTACCAAAATGTTATTCACAGGATTTTGACCTCTGGCTTACCTGGGCCCTCTGTCAAGGAGCAGCGTTGATGGGGTGGGGCCTGAGAATGGGGGAGGGTGCTTATGAGGTTTGCCCAGGAAGGGTGGGGGAACTTAGTGATAGACCAAGATCAGAAGGGGGTGAGAGCAGCTGCAGAGAGAGAGGGAATCCTTAGCCCTCCTAGGAGCCAAAGGTGGTTGACCTCGCAGAGCAAGAATGAGAAAAGATGGTAAGGGCAGAGGCTTTGGCCAGCAACACTGTCACTAGCTGTACCTTTAACTCCTACTGGATAGGATGGTTGTGAAGATTGTTAAAAAAGAAAAGAAACAACCAGAAATGAAATCCCTTATTCTAAGCCATGTCACCAAACCAAACCTTTCATTTTGAACAGCTCCTTCTAGCTGCTGGATGAGATGCTGCTTGATTCATGAATCACTTAATAAACCTAATAGGTCTTCAAATTTTCTTGGTTGAATTGTGGGGTTGGTTTTTTTTGTTGTTTTTTTTTTACAGACAGAGAAAGTCAGAGAGAGGGATAGACAGGGACAGGAATGGAGAGATGAGAGGCATCAATCATTAGTTTTTCGTTGCACGTTGCAACACTTTAATTGTTCATTGATTGCTTTCTCATATGTGCCTTGACTGCGGGCCTTCAACAGACTGAGTAACCCCTTGCTCGAGCCAGAGATCTTGGGCTCAAGCAGGTGAGCTTTTGCTCAAACCAGAGGAGCCCTCGCTCAAGCTGGCGACCTTGAGGTCTCGAACCTAGGTCTTCTGCATCCCAGTCCAACACTCTATCCACTGTGCCACCGCCTGGTCAGGCTGAATTGTATTTTGTTTTGGGGTTTTTTTCAGAGAGAGAGAGAGAAGGATAGACAGGGACAGACAGACAGGAACGGAGAGAGATGAGAAGCATCAATCATTAGTTTTTCATTGCGCGTTGCAACACCTTAGTTGTTCATTGATTGCTTTCTCATATGTGCCTTAACTGCGGGCCTTCAGCAGACCGAGTAACCCCTTGCTGGAGCCAGCAACCTTGGGTTCAAGCTGGTGGGCTTTTTGCTCAAACCAGATGAGTCCGCACTCAATCTGGCGACCTCGGGGTCTCAAACCTGGGTCCTCTGCATCCCAGTCCAACGCTCTATCCACTGCGCCACTGCCTGGTCAGGCTGAATTGTGTTTTTTAACATGATTGTCCAAACCTATTGTAAAGCCAGAAGCCACGGCCAGGGCCACTACTGTCAAAGCAGCCCGGCCCATGCAGGTTCGCATTGGATTCGGACAGTCGGTAAAGAAACAACGGAGCCAAAAACTGGTGGGCCATTTTCTTTAATTCTAGCTTGCACCCGGCAGGCAAGTAAAAACACATACTGGGCTCCAAAACCCACTTACATTCAGTGCTCACAAAGCCACGGACTTATCCAAGTTTCCTAGAATCAAAGGTTTCTAGCTCACCAGCCTTATTCTCCTCAGTTCCCCATCTCCTTCCTTATCCCAGATACAAACTCTACACAAACTGGCATCTCACTCAGCACTCCGCCATCTTGGCTGCTTCTCCTGGCCTCCTCCACGTGGCCTTTCTCTGCTCTCCTCTGCTCTCTCTTCTAATCTCAGGAACCAAGGAACCAAGACCGCAAGCTCTCGCTCCATCCCCATTTTATAGTGTAGAAATCGAAACCCTTAATCCAATATACAAAATAGGGAAGTCTCTAATACAAAGTCACTTTCTGAGGCATGATTGGATTGTACCACCCCACAGCAAAAAGGGTAGGAAAGGCTTAATCCCAAAACCAAGCCCCAGGCTACAAGGATTCTCAACACACATTAATATCACCTGGGTGACGGCCTCCTCGTGGGCAGCGTAATCTTTAACAAAGTGAGCATAATACATTTTATCTGCCCAACAATTATAAATTTAAAAAGCCTTTATTAGCCGGCCAGTGACTGCTAGCTGAGAATCCACACATGGAAACAGCTAACAGCCCTGAACCTAAGGAGAGAGCAGTATTTAAGGAGATAAACCACAAAGTCATAGCTATTGCAACCTGTTTGCACAACATTCTTGACATTTCGGCAGAAAGCATTCTTTGTTCTAAAGCTGATTACAGTTCTTCCTGAAATTTCTGCAAGGCTAAAGCATAAAATCACATCCTGCTTCTGTAGGCAAGATTTAAGTCAAGATATCTAACTAGTTTGGCTTGTAAAAAATTTTCCCCTCTAAGCTACTGCCACAGGCAAGCTCCGTTTAATGCTTAACTTCTTGTACAGACTATTGGGGATTTTCTACTTAAGCAGCTACCAAAAGCAAGTTTAAAGTTCCTCTTTATGTCTAATTCTCCATACACAATACTAAGGTCTCATACACAACACCAGGCCCCTATCACATAGACGGGAAAACTGCTTTCCTCTCATTCAGGGCTCCCAAGCCCCTGAGCATTGCGGATTCACCTAGACTAACAGGCCCCCACCAGCCTACGCAGTCCCTAAAACAGGCTAGGGGGAAAAAGCTGCCCCTCCCAAGCAGGAAGGCAATCTGCAATTTGCAATCTGCAGCCCTGAGGGCAAGCCACAGCCTTGTATAGACTATACACACATGGCTCTGCCCCAATACAAGTGAGCAAATTTTAAAAAAACACTTGTTTACTCGATAGCCCCCACCCCATGGAAGGCTGGTTTTGAAAGTGGAGACAAGGCATGGAGAGCAGAGTAGGCACGGGCGACAGGGTCCAGCTACAGCACCCTGAGGCAAAGAATCAGCTACTAGGCCAGGGTTGGGGTCTGGGCGATTCGAGGCCCAGCGCCTGCAGGCTCCACATTTGGTCAGCTCCGCGTCCTGTAGGCGAGCGCGACCCTGTAGGGCAGGGTGGTGGGCCTGAGTCCTTGGTTCTCAGGGCAGGCGTGGGGCTCGTGGGTCCTCGCGGGTCCTCGCAGGTCGTCGCTCCGGTCAGCGCGGTCGTCCGAGGAACGGGTATCGACTGGACGCCGGTTCTGGGCCCTGCAGGGGTTTCGGTGGCCCCCTGCAGTGGGGATCCGGCGCTGTGCGCGCGGCGGGACTATTGGAGGGCGGTGCGGCCGCCTCCTCGGTAAGCAAGTCCGTCCCCACTCTCGCGGCGCCCGCCCGCGAGTTTCCTGTATGGCTGTTCCTAACAGATGAGCTAGTGGTCCCCCAGCGCCCAGCATGTGGGGCTGTAAGTCGGGGGCGGGGCGCAGAGCTGGCGGTTCTGACGCTTGAGTCAATGAATGAATCAATGACTCCAATGAATGAGCGCTGCTATAGTGCCCTTCCGGGTAAAATTAAAAGTGCAAACCCAGAGTTTTGGAGGTTGGCTAACCCCGCCCACGTGGCAGTAGCGCAAAATGACGTGAGTCGCCAAGGCTTGGAAAGGCGGGTGGAAATAGGGAATGGCTGGGGTCCGGGTGGGGGTGTGGCTTCGATTTTTCGGGTCCCGGGGAAGTGAAGGTATGGGCGGGGCCTACTTGAAAACTCCGCCCTCACCCCGCCCCGGCGCAGCGCGGTTCCCGCGGGTTCCCAGCCGCTCTGAGGTCACAGGGAGGCGGCGGAGCTGAGCGCCTGCGCCGAGCGAGGCCGGAGCAGATCCCTAACCCGATCGGAGCCCAGGCCCCGCGAGCAGGGAGACGTTGACGTGCACGGCCTCGCGCCGCCCCGCCTGGCCGGCATGGAGCAGGAGTGCCGGGTGCTTTCCATCCAGAGCCATGTCATCCGCGGCTACGTGGGCAATCGGGCCGCCACGTTCCCGTTGCAGGTACGCTTACGTAACTCGCGGTGTCCCCGCGCACCGCCGCGCGGACCCGCGGCGGGGTGGCCACAACCGGCCCGTGTGACCTTGGCAGGGCCACTGAGGTAACCGCAGGACCCTGTCTGGAGCAAGGGATGCCCGACGCAGGCCGGGAGCACCAGGTGGGCTCTAGTGGGTGGGCCGGGGCGGGGGCGCTGGGTTAGGATGAAACCTCAATGGGAACCTTGCGCACCCGGCATTTCCCACCCTTCTTGCTGCCCGGCCCCAGCAGGCGGGCTTCTCTGCGGGCTATAAGATGCAGCGCAGTTGCCCAATCCTGCCCCAGAGCGAAGGAGACAGGATAGGCAGGCGTTTACAGAGCTCACCTGCTGGGCGTCTCGTTCTGTCCCTGCCTTTTGTGGGTCAGAATGATAGTGAGGCCCCCACTTTGCCGCTGACCATTTCAAGAGGTGGTCTCTGAAGGGTGAAGGGGCAGAGAAGGCCTACCTGCAAGTGCTGGCTCTGAAGAAGAAACGCGGAACAGTTCAGACCCCTGCAGGGATTGGCTTTAGAAGCTGCTCTTTAGCCTGACCTGTGGTGGCGCAGTGGATAAAGCCTCGACCTGGAAATGCTGAGGTCGCGGGATCGAAATCCTGGGCTTGCCTGGTCAAAGCACATACGGGAGTTGATGCTTCCAGCTCCTCCCCCCTTCTCTCTCTCTCTCTGTCTCTCCTCTCTATCCCTCTCTGTCTCTCTAAAAATGAATAAATAAAATTAAAAATAAAAAAAAAAAACATTAAAAAAAAAAAAAAGAAGAAGCTCTTTAAATGTGTTAATCTTTCCGTTCTGGTCTTGTGAGCTTACCTCCTTTCTTTGCCAGCCTGTCCTTGGCGAGGGTCTCACCATTTCCTTGGCTCACTGGCTGGGCACTCACTGCTTCATGCTGCAGCCCTGAGGTGGGTAGCCCTTGGAGGGGCAGGAGGAGACCTGGGTGCAGTGGGATGTCGTGCTGGTCAAGAGGCAACACCACAGTGCCAGGCACCTTCTTGTCTTGTGGCCCAGCAGGAGCATTGAGTAGTCCTAGCAAGGTGGTGACTCTCCCGGACTTCCCACCTTTGGCTTGATGTTTGAGCAAGGAGCAAATATGGCAAGTCCCAGGCCTGGGCCCCACAGGACATAAAGGGCCACCTGAAGGGTGCACCCTGGCCAGAAAGACCATGGGAAGGGCCAGAGCTTCAGTGTTGAAATTGAGGGCTACTCTAAGGCTGCCATGCTCAAAGCCTGAAGAGGAAATAGTAGAGCAAAGACTTAAGATGCAGAGGGTACAGGGTTCAAGTTCAAAGTGACCAAGCACCCCTGATGAGTGGGCAGCTCCACAGGTTTGGCCCTTGTCCCTCCCCTTCTGTCCAGCAGAGGGCAGACCTGTGGGGGGGGGGTAGTCAGGGTGGGTGCAAACCTGGTGCTGCTGTCGGTCCCACAGTCCCCACTCTTGGCCACTGCTCTGGAATCCCTGCTTATGCTTAACTTGTTGGGGGAGAAGAGGGGCAGCCCAACAGGTAGCTGTGTTGTGTGTACAGGGCCACTGGGTGGGACTGTGCTGGAGGGGTGTGTGTATGTGTGAAGCTTCAGGGTCCCTGGAGTAGAACAGGGGCAGCTCAGGAAGGTGGAACCAGGAGAGCTCTGAGAACAGCTTCAGCTCGCTGCTTCAGTGGCAGGAACAGCCTCAGCCTGACCTTGGCCTGGGAGCCATGGGAACCACACTTGGCAGAAGGTGTGCAGTTCCCTGTTGGCTTCCCTGTGCCTTCTGCCCTATACCTCCTTTCTGTCCACCTTTGGCCACTCCCTTCTTTTTCTTTCCACTGGTAAAATTGTTTCCTTCCTCTGTTCACCAGGTTCTGCAGCGATGTTCCTTGTTCCTGAACTCCCTGGCACATGCCCTCAACTTCCACACCATTTCCAATTACGTACTCAAGGGAAGCAGCTCCTCCAGACCACTTGTGGGGAGGTGCCTGTTAAGGAGAGCTGCTGTTTTTACCTGGGATTTCCCAGGGCCCAGCATTTTTACTTGTGGGCATGCATGCTGGGGCTTATGGAACATAGCCTTGGGGGGGGGGCAGGAGTCTTGTCATGCCATCTTCCTCTTGTCCTGGAAGGTGGGTGTGCACCTCTTCTCTCATTTAACCCATCTCTGCACTTCTCCCTCAAGGTGTATGAGGCCCAGGAGGACCATGGCAGGGCAGAGGTCATGGAAAGCAGGGGCCATTCATTAGATTAGTGACCGTGAAGAGGCCACATTCTACACTGAGCCCTCTGGTGCTCAGTGTCCCCATCTATGCAGTAGTTTTCAATCACCGGTATGCGGACCGCTGGTGGGCTGCCAGAAATTTCATGCCAGTCTGTGAAAGATTTAACCAGCATGATGTTGTGTGAAGATTATAGAGCCTACAATCATTGGGTCTAAAGTCTTCATACAACATCAGGGTGGTTCACTTTTGTGGACCAACTGTTGAAAACCACTGATCTATAGAATGGGTGTGATGCTGCCTCACAGGTTTCAGCCTGCGCATTTCTCTGAGGTGCCCACTGCAGAATGATGTGGGCCAGCAGGGCCTGAGGGTGCTTTGTTCACCTCTCCCATGCAGAAAGACTGGCATGCCTAGGGCAACCTCGAAGGCTGGAACCCCTGATGGGGTGAATGTGGGTTGGGTCCATACTTCCTTCCCTGTACCCTTTGCCCTCCTCTCCTAATTACAGAAATAAGGTATAGTTTTGTTTGTTTGTTTTTTTGTGGGGGGAGGGGAGGGGAGAGAGCTGAGGAGATCAAGCCAGGGATGGTGGTCCTCAAAATATTCTCCCTGCAAAGCTGGACCTCAAACAGAACTGTGTCCATCAGCTTGGGTGGCTGTAACAAATACCATAGACCAGGGTGGGGGCTCAGATAATAGACGTTTATTCTTTCCCAGCCCCAGAGGTTAGAAATCCAAGATTAAGTTGCGGCTAGGGCTGGTTTCTCCTGAGGACTCTCTCCTTGGCGTGTCGACAGGGACTTCTCCCTGTGTCCTCACGTGGTTGTCCCTCTGTATGTGTTTGTGTCCTAATCTCTTCCTCTTATGAGAAAACCAGTCATGTTGGATCAGGGCCCACCCTAGTGACTTTGTTTAACCTCAGTCACTTTTGTAAAGGCCCCATCTTTAAATAATGTCCTGTTCTGAGAGATGCTAGGGGTCAGGGCTTTAGCAAATGGATTTTTTAGCCCATGACAAGAATAGTTTACAGAAATGTCCTTTTATTTATTTTTTATTGATTGATTGATTTTACAGAGGGAAGAAGAAAGAGACAGACAGACAGAAACATCAATTTATTCCTAGATGTGCCCTGACTGTGGATTGAACCCATAACCTTTGTGTATCAGGACAACACTCTAACCAACCAGGCTAGGGCTCCAGAAATTTCTTAGTTCACTGGACTTTCTCCACTTGCCAACTTTGTGCATCTTTGACTAGAGCCTGTGCAGGCTTGCTTCTGCCCAGGCTTACCTCCTGTGGCATGATCTGTTAGACTACAGGATGCTCCACAGGGTCCTGTGTGGGCACTTTCCTCCCCACCTCCACATCTGAGCACTGCTGAAGCAGGGAGAAGCAGGGGGTAGGTGAGGATGGCCAACTGATTGCACCAGCCTTCACCACCACAGGACAGAGGCATCCCCTAATACTGACATTCTATGGCTAGTGACTCCAAATGCGGGCTTTTTCCTTTCCACTCCAAATGGCTGAGTGGAAAGAGAACTTGGAAATTACTGGAAAAGGTAGACCCTGGGTGGGCCACATAGATTTGCCCTACTACCACTCAGAACCTGGAAAACTGCTTGTGGTGGGGGCTGAAGAGCATGCCTGTGGGAACTGATTAGGTGTCCCCTGGTCTTGGTCTTGGAGTTCCAGCTCAGGGACCTGGCCCTGTCTTCTGAGCCTTTCTAAGCCTCATCTGCAAAGCAATGTTAATGAAAATAAGACTTGAACCTTTATAGATTTAAGTAAAGAGTTTTTTATTTGGGCCCAACTGAAGATGTACCCAAGAGCAGAGGTCCAAGAAGCTTGAAACAGTGTCTGGCTTTAAGAAAGCTAGGGGATGCTTATCTTGGCAGGAGGACAAAGAGAACTCCAGCTGTTCACAGCAGTTTCAATGAGGGGGTTTTGGTGGGTTTTTTTTTTTGTGACAGTGACAGAGAGAGTCAGAGAGAGGGACAGATAGGGACAGACAGGAAGGGAGAGAGATGAGAAGCATCAATTCTTTGTTGCGGGACCTTAGTTGTTCATTGATTGCTTTCTCACATATGCCTTGACTGGTAGGCTCCAGCAGACCGAGTGACCCCTTTCTCGAGCCAGCGACCTTGGGCTCAAGCTGGTGAGCCTTGCTTAAACCAGATGAGCTCGCGCTCAAGATGGTGACCTCAGGGTCTCCAACCTGGGTCCTCCACATCCCAGTCCGCTCTATCCACTGCGCCACCACCTGGTCAGGCAGTTTCAATGAATTATATAAATCCAAGGACTCAGTTTTATGGCATGTGGGGAGAATGTTCAGATAAGGTAGGGGTGTCAAGCACTGGAGCCAGGAATTGTGAGAAGGGGTCTGGAAGCAATTATTATGTCTGCATACTTACCAGAATATGGAAAGAACAGGCATTGCCTTCCATAGTCACTTATCTTTTTATTGGAACTGTTGGAAATACATGTGACCAGCCCCATGGAAGACTTTGGTTAGGAATTGACCCGTGTTCCCTTGGTTACTGATCAAGTTGGAGCAGCTTGGACGCCTTTTCCTTTCTCAATGAGAACTGTTCTTGTGCTGATCGGATGGTGCCCAGTTCCTGGGCACCACTGGGATGGAGCATGGCCCGAGGTGCTCCATGGTCAGTGTGGTGCAGATTTATGCCAGTGGGATATCTGCTAGTCTGGGCTTCAGGCTGAGGTTCCAAAACTGCTTCATGCCAGGTCCCAAAGCACACTGCTCACGGTATCAGGCAGTCAGTAGCCAGTGGGCTGCCCACTTCCATGAGCAGATAGAAAAAAGAGAAGGGAACAGAACCTTGACCCTGCTTTTGGATTCATTTCTGGGCTCAAGTCCACAGAACATTTTATTGGTCAGGGCAAACATGTTAATGTGCCCAGCGACACAGAGGTGAGCTCAACACCTATGTATAAATACTATGTGGTAGCTCAGCTGGTTCCAGCATCGTCCCAGTATGCCAAGTTTGCAGGTTCGATCCCCAGCCAGGGCACATGCAAGAACCAACCAATGAATGCATAAATAAGTGGAACAAAAAACCGATGTTTTCTCTCTCTAAAATTAATACATAAGTTTAAAATAAATAAATACACACACACACACATACATACATACATACATACTCTGTCACTGAAACAGGAAGGCAAGACCACCAAAGACCCTGGAAGGTGCTTTAGGAGGATGGCTCAGTTTGGAGCCTGCAGAAATCGGCCTTATTCTCTACTAGCCCCTCTGTGCAGGAGGCAGTCGGCTAGTGGGCAGTGGGTGTGTTGAGAAGCCCCTGGCTGGGAAACCTGGATTCAGACTCTGTTGGTTGCAGTAGCTGGGGCAGAGTTTGAGGGTCCTAGGGGACAGCTGGAACCGAACAGAAGCTGCAGAGACCTGGGTGCGTGAGCCTGCGTGTTCATGTGGGCCACTCACGCCAGGTTTTCTGGAGACACCACCTCGGGGCCATAAGGAGCTATTTCTAGCTTCTCACCTTTGAGAACCCCCTGAGCCACAAGGTGGCCTTCCTCAGAGGGTCTCTTCAACAGTCCCTTGGAGGATTTTCTTTTTTTTTTTTACAGGGACATAGAGAGAGGGATAGATAGGGATAGACAGACAGGAATGGAGAGATGAGAAGCATCAATTATCAGTTTTTCGTTGCGACACCTTAGTTCATTGATTGCTTTCTCATATGTGCCTTGACCGGGGGCCTCAGCAGACCGAGTAACTCCTTGCTGGAGCCAGTGACCTTGGGTCCAAGCTGGTGAGCCTTGCTCAAGCCAGATGAGCCCCCGCTCAAGCTGGTGACCTCAGGGTCTCAAACCTGGGTCCTTCTGCATCCCAGTCCGACGCTCTATCCACTGCGCCACCGCCTGGTCAGGCCCTTGGAGGATCTTTACATTTTTTTCCTTAGAATTTCCAGGATAGAGATGGCCTCCAGCAGAACTGCATTTGGAAGATGCTGGAAAAATAGCACTCTGCCCTTTGAATGACTTAGTTTTTGGCCCTGGCCAGTTAACTCAGTTTGTTAGAGTGTCATCCAGAAACACCAAGGTTGTGGGTTCAATCCCTGGTCAGGGTACATACAGGAAGTGTCCAATGAGTACACAACTAAATGGAACAACAAATGAATACTGCCCTCTCTTTCTCTCTGTGTGTGTCCCCCACTCCCATCTCCGTACCTCTCTCTTTCTCTTAAAATCAGTTTTCAGCCTACCTGTGGTGGTGCAGTGGATAAACCATCGACCTGGAACGCTGAGGTCACCAGTTCGAAACCCTGGGCTTGCCTGGTCAAGGCACATATGGGAGTTGATGCTTCCTGCTCCTCTCCCCCCTCTCTCTTTCCCTTCTCTCTCTCTCTCTCTCCCTCCTCTAAAATAAACAAAGTCTTAAAAAAATATTAAAATAAAAAGTATTGGTGTGTTACCACATTTAAAAAAAATCAGTTTTCATGGTGACACATTGGTAGCAAACAGTTTAAGAGCTGCACGTCTCCTTCCCGCCCCATAGGGCAGTCATCCACTTCCTTGGAGGGACCCACTGGGTTTGGGACACTCCTGAGTGTCCTTTAGAATGTTCCCTTTTGCTCCCCAGGCCACACAGACCTGCTGCTTTCCTCTGTGCTCTATGGGACTCTTCCATTTCCTTCTGGAATCCCCTGGTCTGGTCTGATCCAGTCCTGGAACAGATGTGCTTCAGTCCTGGAACATGGGATTTAAAAAGATATTTTTTTTTTAAATTTATTGGTTGAGTTTTTATTTTATTTTATTTTTTTTAGAGAGAGAGAAACTTCAAAGTGTTCCACTTATTTATGCATTCATTGGTTGATTCTTGTATGTGCCTGACCAGGATCTAACTTGCAACCTTGGCATATCAGGATGATGCTCTAACCAACTGAGTTACCCAGCCAGGGCACATGGGTGTTATTTTTTGCTGTGTCTCCAAGGAAGTCCAGAATTGCTTAATTTCTTGATTTCTAGTTCTCTTCTTAGTTTGTGTCTGAAGTTTCTGTTTCTCTTTGCCTGTTATGGAGAAAAGCAAGAATTTAATTAGTCTCATTATCTGATATTTTTTTCCATCATGTTTCTGGACGTGTGTGTGTGTGTGCATGCATATGAGGGTTGTGAGGGGACATGGGTGTGTGCACATCTGGGGTGTGGTGGGGGGCTGTGTGCATGCATGTGCTGTGGGCACGGGCAAGCATGTGTATAGGCATGTGTGTATGTGTAGGGGCATGTGGGTGCATACATTAATGGGCGTGTGTGTGTGTGCAATTTTGTTGTGTGGTGTTGCTGTGTTGTGCGCTGCCCTCTCTGGGAGGTGAGGGAGCATGGGCCAGCAGGTGGCTTCTATGTTGTGGGAGCCAATTGGCTTCTTGGCTCTTGGGCTTGGTGGTCCCCTGGTACATACCCACCTAGAGCTATTCAACTAGAATCAGCCAGTTCTATTCACAGAGTGAGCTAGAAGAGTGATGTTGTGGAACAGAATCAGTGGAGTTTCTCAAGAAAAAGGGAGGAGGTGTGGGAACATGGGCCACCAAGAGCAGCCATCCTGTTGCCCGTCTTTACCTGGGTGCCACTGGAAGCTTGGGACAAGATCCCCTGTCTTAGGGCTTTGCTGTGCAGCCCAGCACCCAGCAGAACCTGACCTGCTAGCACGCGGACCCTGTGCCGGGCCTGGTGGGAGTATGGTCCTGGCTTTGAGTGCAGTGAGCCTGGAAGACGGGGAGCAGCCCTGGGGTTGAAGTGATGGGTCCGGGGTTGTGAGGGCATATGCAAGGACACACACACAGGACAAAAGAGGCTATGAAACCTCAAGCGGACCATGGAGGCTGCTTCAAGGAGACAGGGCTGTTCCCAGTAAGACTTCCCGTTGGAGATCAGAGGGTGGTGGTGAGGGATCAGCTGAATTGTAGGGCTGGACAGGTAGTCTGGGCAGGATGGGGGTGTTGCACTGGAACATTCCACCGCTTCCCCACTGCTACTGTAATGAGGGCAGAACACAGAGCTGCATCTGCCCCCGCTGTCAACACAGTGGGTTGATGATTCAGCCGCGAGGTGGGTGTGCGTCACCCTCCGAGGCTGCCACTGGAGCGCTGCCTCGGATCCCCAGCATGTGCAGCTAACCTTGAGGAAGGGTATGGTGCCTGGAAAGGCGGACTGAGGTTTGTGCTGGGGCAGAAGGTGGACACCTGTTTGGACTGAAGACCCTGATTACATCCTTGTGTTCTTCTGTCATTGCTCTTTGTGGCTCAGTGATGGCAGAGCGTTGGGAAACTCTCTTGGGTTCACATGTGCTCCTATTATTGCAAATGTTTTCCCCACAGGATGCCTGGGATAGGAAGCTGGAGCCATTTCCAGGCTATCCCACTGGCCTGGACTTATTTGGACCCCTGGAGGGAGGCAGTCTCAGTAGTCTCCTCTCTTGGCAGGACCAGTGCTTCCCACATAGTACGCACATATCTCCACTTCCCTGCCCTCTGCAAGTTGAGGGCTGTTGCCAAATGCCAAGCATGGATTAGCATTGACAGGCAGTGTGTCCTACCCAGGGACCTCTCCAGCAGCACCCCGATTTTGGCTGGCTCTGAATTTCAGTGGCTCATCTCGGATCTGAGTCCCCTGACTCGACTTGGTTGTGCTGTCATGGTCATCCTGGGGCCAGGTTTTCTGAGCAGCGAGGGTGAAGCTGTGACATGCTGCTCAGTGGAGACAGACTTCTCTGCTGAGCCTCCTAGTTTTTCTGAGGTGGGAGTGCATTTGATAGTGGACCCTGAGGCTGGGGCTCTCACTCCCATCTGCCTTCATTCAGAGGTACATGGGATGGTGGACTTATCCTGGGCGGGGGGGGGGGGGGGGCTCATGGTTGGCAGAAAGCCTCTAAGCTATAAAAACCCCACCAACTGCAGGTGCAGAGGCTGAGAAAGCAAAGCTCTGAACAGGCTCCTGGAGGCTAGATTGTTCTGGATTGAGGAGAGGAGCTCACACAGGTTTCAGAGCATTTCAGGGTTCAGAGGTGGCCAGCAACATGGAAGCCACAACGTTGAATTCATGGAATTGGGCACGGTGGTGGGACACACAGCCCTGGGGCCTGGCTGCCTGTCACCAGCAGCAGCAAGCTCTCAAAAGTGGAGGTTTGGGGAGTACATTTGGGGGTGAGGGGAGGGGACAAGGAGAATTGTGGTGTGTAGGCTCACAGGAACAAGAATGAGAAGCTGTTCAATAGGCCTGCACTGGGCTGTCACAGCAGAGACGGGGCACTGGGTAGGGAATTCCAGGAGCACCCAGCCCCTCACCAGTGGGACAGAGAAGGTGCAGACCTGAAGGTGGGCAGTGCTGGGAGGTTTCTGTTGCAGTGAGAGTTGGTGGAGGTGGTATTTCCCCTTCTCTTGAAAGTCTTTCCTTCCCCTGTCCCCCACCCAGGGCTAAACTAGTCAGTTCTTCCTCTTTTTTCTTAAAATGACAGTTGATATCTTTTTACTGTATGCTGGTAACAGTTTAAAAACTGGCTGGGTGTGTGTGTGTGCGCCAGTTTCTGAACTGTAAGTACTGTGCTGGCTGGCTGTACACCCACCACCAGTGCGAGTTGGGAGAGATGGACAGTAGATCCCTGGTGTTGAAGCTCCAGAGCCCAGCTGTGGAGGGAATAATTCATTAGAGAGGGGTGAGGCTAGGGTAGTTACTGCATTTGCTTTTAATTCACTAAATGCGTGTTCTGACTCAATTTTTAATACCGGCTATGTATAGCTCTGAGTGTACAGTTGCATAGCTCGTCACATGGCCTCTGTCTTCAAAGCCAACAACGTGTGCTGAATCCTCTCATCCAGATCGTTCTCATTTTCTGCCCATCAGCCTGAAACTCCCAGCCTCATAAGGACACATGTAATTAGATCAGACTCACGTGGATACAATGCCTTTTGCCACAGACCATAATCACATTCATGGGTTCCACCTGCACTCGGGTGGGGCTGCGCGGGTGAGCGGGGTTGCTGGGTTCCTTACAGTGCTGTGTCCTGCAAGCAGCCCAGAAGGCTGTTTGAGCTCCGGGTCCTACTGTGAAACAACGTGATTCTCACCAACGAGGATACAGGGACTGGCAATCTGTCCTGTCAGTTGATCTGATCCGGATGGTCTTGTCAGTCAGTAGGATCCATGGGGCATCTGGCTCTGTTTCCAGGTCCTGTGGTTTACGTGCAGGCTGTCAGGGAACGGAAACTTGGATCTGTTCCGCATGCCGAAGCTGAAGGCCAGGGAGAACCCAGCTGCTCACCGTGTGTGTGTCTTTCCATCTGTCTGTCTGCAGGACTCTGGCTCCCCTGGGGTTAGGGGAAGACAAGGTGTAGCAGGCTGGGACCCGTCCAGAAACAGAAACCATAGCAATTAGTTTCTCAAGGTCAGTAGACAGTTGTTATCGGGAGAGCAGAGGGGGAAAAGGGCAACACAGACTCCGTGCAGGAGACCCTGCCAGCAGCCCAGCACAGCCTTAAACAACTAACATGGGATCTGTAATGCCAGTGGCCGAGGCCAGGCAGGTTCACACTGGATTCAGGCAGACTGTAGAGAAACTAGAGCCAGAAAGCTTTGGGCCGTTACTGTTTAATAGAGTTTCACAGTAGTGGACAAGCACACAGGCAGGGGAAACCGCCTCTCAGGCACACAAACAGCAAAATGGCCTCTCACAGTGGCAGGCAGACAACCCACGCTTCCAGAATCCCCCTGAGTGCAAGCACCCCTAGCCTTATATAAGCCACACTCACATGGCGCTGCCACATGCTCATGCACTAATCAGGCAAAGGGCTTTCAGCCAGTAAACCAGCGAGCAAGCCTAACAGCTGCCCCACAGGATCAAAGTGAAGGGGTTGGGTGGTTGGTTCGACCTTAAACCTGGGATAAGCAGGTATGCAGAGTTAAGTGATGAGGCATGCTGAGAGTGATGGAAAACCACAGTGTGGATGTCACTGCCAGGGAACAGGGGACAGAGAGCTGCCGGGGTACAACTCTTCCCTCCCCCCAGTCTCCTCTCCCTCTCTTTCTCTCTGTTGACAGAGAACCATGTCAGAACCATGGGCTGAGCAGGTTGTGAGTTTGAGAGTCGCAGCCCCAGCATCACAGGGCCCAGCACAAAGGGCAGGTCTGAACTGAAACCTGGATTTTAACCACAGTAGGCCCTTTCTCTGGGGTCCGAGGACTTCATCTTGCAGGCTGGCCCTCTGCACTGACTTTCTTCTGGGTCTTGCTCAGGCCCGCATATGTGTTTTGATAGGTGTCTTCAGACAAGCATGCGATCTTGACTAATGTGCCTGCAGCACTGGTGGCATTTGAAGTAGGAATGGCAACCAGGAGCTTAGTGCTGTCTGTCATTTCAAAGTGAGAAACGGCGACTTCAAGTTTGCCAGCGCCGAAGCTGAATTAGCCGCATCCAGAAGTGGTGGGAAGGATATTTTCAGTGGGATTTTCAGGATTGGTGTCATTGTTGCTTCAAATGTTTCTTCCTAGTTGATTAAAATTTCGAAGGATTTGAGATGCTGCAAACTGTATCTTGTGTCCAGGAGGCCATGACGTCGGGCAAGGACATTTGCAGAGTGCCATTTTTAACTTTTTAATAAGATTTGAAATTTTTTTTATTACTTTAAGTTCTGATAATACTGGCCTAAAATATTTAAAAAGACAAATCCTAAGTGTGTAGCTCGATGAATTCACAAAGCGACCACACCTGTGTCACCACCACCCATGTGAAGAAATGGACGGTGAGCAGCACATAGGACATCTGCCCCCCACCCCCCGTTACTGCCGCCACCTTCCCTGAGGCAGCCACTCTCCCCATTGCCAACACCACAGGTTGCTTAGTCTGTTTTGAACATGCAGGTGGGACTTGGAGATTGGTTGGTACCATTCAGGTGAAGAGGGAAGAGAGGATGTGGAAGTGGTTGGACCCAGAGGGCAAGGTAGCCAGAGCAGAATGGCAGATGGAGGCCCCTAGGGCCGCCGTGTTCCTGCATTTCTGTCCTCTCTGAGTCTCTGTGTCTTTCTTTCATACACTCTCTGTTTCTGTCTCTCACACTGTCTGTCCCTTAGTCTCTGTCCCTTATGCTTTCTCTCTCACACTATCTCTCTCCCTATCTCATTGGGAATTTGTATAGGTGATGGACCCACTTCTTACCTGTGCCCCTGTGGGCACTGAGATCTTAATTTATGGCATGTGGCATGTCTGTTTGAGCTACTCCACAGTTTGTTGAACTCTTATCTGCTGCCTGCCATAGCTCCCTCTCTTTGTCATGTGGATTGGTGTTATAAACAGGTCCTTTGTCTTCCTGTGGGGAAGGGAAAGGTCTAAAGATCAACCAGAAGTCCCCGAGTAACTTAGAGGGCTTTCCTGCTACTTGGCCTCTTTGTCTTTATTCACTGCCTGGGTTGTGACGTCTCCTGCCTCAGCGTTGAGTTCCTGGGTCTGTCCCCAACTTCTCACTCTGGGCAGGGCCACTGTCCTCACACTTCCCTGGGTAGCTTCTGACTTCTGGCTTCCCACTGCTTGTATGTGGCTGGTTGGGATGGGGTCTTGGGTGATGCCTACAGTGGCCTCAGCAGTGAACTTCCTGGTGGGCACCCTCTGGGGTGGGCTGGGGGCCAAGTCTGGGGTCTAGAGCAGGGCATGAGGGAGCTGGACATGAGGAAATCCATGTGGTGTGTGTGTCAGATCAGCATATCTTCATCAAGCCCTGCGCTGTGTCCAGATTTGCAAAAGGAGCACTGGCTGGGTAGCTCAGTCAGTTAGAGCATCATCCCAATATGCCAAGGTTATGGGTTCTATCCCCAGTCAGAGCACATACAAGCATCAACCAATAAATGCATAGATAAGTGGAACAATAAATCGATGTTTTTCTTTCTTTTTCCCTAAAAATTAGTCAATAAAAAAATTTTTTTTTTCTACAGAGTCAGAGAGAGAGTCAGAGAGAGGGATAGATAGGGACAGACAGACAGGAATGGAGAGAGATGAGAAGCATCAATCATCAGTTTTTCGTTGCGGCACCTTAGTTGTTCATTGATTGCTTTCTCATATGTGCCTTGACCGCGGGCCTTCAGCAGACCCAGTAACTCCTTGCTGGAGCCAGCGATCTTGGGTCCAAGCTGGTGAGCTTTTGCTCAAACCAGATGAGCCCGCGCTTAAGCTGGTGACCTCCGGGTCTCGAACCTGGGTCCTCCACATCCCAGTCCAACACTCTATCCACTGCACCACCGCCTGGTCAGGCAATAAATTTTCAAAAATGATTTGCAAAGGGAAAGATCACTTCTGGGCTCACCATGTCACAAGTGAAAAGCTGTGAACATTGGTTAGTGTAGATGTCCAGGCTACTTAGACCTAACCTTTCCTTTTCTTTCATTAAGGAAGAACTACCTGGCCTGACCAAGTGGCGGCTGGGATGCTAAAGACCTCGATTTGAAACTCCAATTTCACTGGCTTGACCACAGGCTCACCAGCTTAAGTACGGGGTCTCCAACTTGAGGGTAGGATCATCAACATGATCCCATGGTGGCTGGCTTGAAGCCCAAGGTCGCAGGCTTGAGCAAGGGGTCATTGGGTTGGCTTGAGCCCCCCCCCCCCCAAGGCACATATAAGAAGCAATCAATGAACAACTAAGGTGCTATAACTATGAGTTGAAGCTTCTTATCTCTTCCTGTCTCTCGCAAAAAAAACAAAACAAAACAAAACTTCCTCCTTTTATGAACTTTGAACACAAGGATAGCTTAACTTTTCTACAGTCACCTGCTTTATGTGCTATAAACTTGGAAAAGTTGTGTTGTGGTCCCCATGACAATAGAGCCCTTTTCCCCACTTCAGAAATGCTCCTGAGGCACTGGGGCCCTGGTGGCCAGAGGACCCCATGCCAGGGTCAGGGCCAGTGAATCCCTCCATTGTCAGTGAGTGGGTTTGTGGCTATGACTGTTATCAAAGGACCCTCAGCCCTGGTCTGGGAGCCTTCTTTCTCCCCAGCTAAGAGCCTGGTGAGACTCCTGGAGAGGATATGGAAGTCCTTGGCCTTGCCTCCTTGTACGGTGGGGGCTTCAGCCTCACAGCCCTCTTTGGGAGGCTTGAACTGGCAGATGCTTCATGGGTTTCTTTTAAGTTCCATTAGGTGGGATTTCCAGAAGTGATCTGAAGGCACTGAGTCCTGGCCAGTGGCAAGTGGCCTCTGTGTCTCAGCCTCTCAGGCTGGGTGCTTCCCAACACATTTCCAACATAAAGGAATGAATGAAGCCAGTCACCCGGCACAGATACCTCCCAGAGTGCAGACACAGAGCCTGACTTGGGGGTAGCCCCCTCACCCCTGTACCTGGGCACTGGGCATACATTGGCTCCCCTCCTCTAGGCTGGCCCCCATGCCAGGGTCAGGCACCTTTGTGGGTCATTGCGAACCCACCCAGCTCTCATACTTAGTCCTTCTCTGTCTTGTAGGTTTTGGGGTTTGAGGTCGACGCTGTGAACTCTGTCCAGTTTTCAAACCACACAGGTAAGGCACTGGCTCAGTTGAGTGTGGGCATGAGAAATGGCCCTTTAGAAATCTGAGGTCTTGTACCTCTGTCTGACAGACAGGAAAACAAAGCTGGAGGGTTCGCCCCCTGCAGAGGCTGCCCTGTGTGAGGGCGGAGGGCTTGGGTCTCCTGTCTGCAGGTGTGTGCTGTAACCAGGGGAGCTGGTGCCTCAGTTTCCTCCTCTGTAAAACAAGGATGGCGATCCAGCACCTCTGCCAACATCTACACAATTGTGCTCATGCCCTCATGATGCCATGACTGTGTGGAGGGTCCCCCACACTGCAGGTGGACATGTGGGTATACCCTGATTTTCTCTATTAGAAATTGGTGCCTGGGGGAGCGCAGCGTGTAAGGACATCAAGGATTTCTGGACACACAGCCTTGAGGCAGACTTGCTAGCTGAAGGGTGTGAGGGCAGTGCCCTTGTTGTCATGGCGAGCTCCCTGCTCCCTGGGCTCCCCACGGACGGACGCAGACAAAGCCTCCTTGGTTCTTGGAAATGTCCCCACATTGCCTCCTTTGAAATCACTGTGAACCCAGGAGGAAGCTCTGGGGCACGGAACATCCCAGAACTGCCTGGCAGAGCGCCCCCGCCATCTGCAGCTCGTACCCATGCCTCGGCCCCCAGGAAGGATTTCCTGTACTTCTTGTGGGTGCAATTTTTCTTGGAATTTTAAGTCATAAACAGGGAGGGAAAAATTCCACATTGGGTTGGGATAAAAAGGTTACAGTTCTCATGGAAAGTCTTTTCACTGCTTTCACTTTGCCAAGTGTGCCGGGCACTCTGCACTTGGGAGAAGTTCCCAGGAGTTTGAGTCGGTCCAGCAAACTGCCCCGAATCCCACGTATTTTACTGGCTGTTTTAACCATCCTCCCCCCCCCCCTTTTTTTTTAAAGTAAATGAGCCAACCTGGCTTGGACACTAAATGATGGAATTAAACTTATTAGTGAATATTATATTGGACCGTAATGACATTAACTCAACATAAGCAAAGACCCGGCCCAGAAACTCCTGCCGCCCTTCATGCCAGATTCCAGGATGAGAGGAGTGGGCTTCCGTGATGACTGGCTCCTCCTGGGCTCCTGTGCACCTTCCCAGGTGGTGGTAGACTAGCCATCCTGAGGGGTCTGAAACAGAGGGAGGCCTCTGCCTGCCCCAAGAGAGATGGATGAAGAACAGAACATGGCATGCCTGGGAGCCCACTCAGTGCAGGCATGGTTAGGGCTGGGATGGGGCTTCCCTCCCAGTGGGGCCCCCTTTGGTTCTGGGAAGAGTCTCCCCACCCATAGAGAAGAGCCCTCTGCCCCCACCCCATTCTTCTCGGAGATGCCATGTGGGACCTTCCTGGCAAGGGGATCCCTCTGGCAGCTCCTACTGTGGGTGACTATGAGTATCCTGTGCTTGGGCCCACAGGGTTGGCTGTCCGTGCAGCCTAATCAGAGGGCCTTCCAGGGAGATGTCTCCTCAAAGCCACCACTGTGGCTCAGGTTCCAACCCCTCAACCTGGAGTAACCAGGTGAAGCCTCACTGTGCCCCCTGATCCCATGGACTCCTTTTTACCCATTCCTCTCCCCCTCACCGCTGCCGACACTCTGCTGCTCAGGAAGTGAGGCTGGCTGCTTCTTTCTCAAACTCACTCCCTGTGGTAGTGTGGCATGTGGCACCTGGCACCTGAGGAACCACAGGAGCTAGTGGTTAGAACACGTGGCCATGTGTCCCCCTACTCCCAAAGAGCAGGGTCACGTTGCCCACTGTGAGTATAGGACACCCATGGTAACCTGTCTGTTCTGTCCTGGGCTTTGGACATGAAAGTACTTGGTATTTTTACCTTTTTTTGGGGGTGTGTGTGTGTGTGTGTCTTTTATTTATTTATTTACTCATTTTAGAGGAGAGAGACAGAGATTGAGAAAGAGAGAGAGAAGGGGGGAGGAGCAGAAAGCTTCAACTCCCATATGTGCCTTGACCGGGCAAGCCCAGGGTTTTGAACCGGCAACCTCAGCATTCCAGGTCAACACTTTATCCACTGCGCCACCACAGGTCAGGCTATTTTTACCTTTTATAGCTTTCTTTTTTAAAGAACAGGAGGCACTTTATTTATTTATTTATTTATTTTTTTACCACATTCACCTGTCGCAAGCATCTCTCAAGGTCTGGGTGTGTGCAGGAGCCAGGTGTGAACTTGGCAAGCTTGTCCCTATTTGCAAGTGTCCTTGTCTAGCATTGGGCTTCTTGACTATCTGGCAACAGCCTTGCTGATTTGTTACTTCTACCATGTGGTCCTGCTGTGCACTGAGCGCTCAGCTCAAGCCAGCCTTTACAATTCAGCCACACACTGTGCCTTGCTCAGCGCGTGGCCCGTGGACCCCATGCTGGGACGCCTGAGCAGTGCCATTACTGCAGTGGCTTTTGAACACTTGTACCCAATCCCGCTTGTCTTCCGGGGTCAGTACCAGGCCAGTGGGGAGGCCTTTCCAGCAGCTCTGACCCCCCTAATACTGCTAGCTGTGATCTGCCAGCTCCTCCAGGAATCCCTTCTTTTTTTTTTTTTTTTAACAGAGACAGCGTCAGAGAGAGGGATAGACAGGGACAGACGGGAACGGAGAGAGATGAGAAGCATCAGTTATCAATTATTAGTTTTTCGTTGCGACATCTTAGTTGTTCATTGATTGCTTTCTCATATGTGCTTTGACCACAGGCCCTCAGCAGACCAAGTAACTCCTTGCTTAAGCCAGTGACCTTGGGTCCAAGCTGGTGAGCTTTTGCTCAAACCAGATGAACCAGCGCTCAAGCTGGCAACCTCGGGGTCTCGAACCTGGGTCTTCGGCATCCCAATCTGACACTCTGTCCACTGCGCCACCGCCTGGTCAGGCCCTTCTTTTTTTTTTTTTTTGAAAACAACATTTTTTTTTTGGAAGGGGGAGAGATGAGAAGCATCAACTCGTAATTGTCACTTTGGTTGTTCATTGATTGCTCCTTTCTCTCTATCTCTCTCTTTTTTTTTTTTAGAAATTAAATTTAATGCCCTGGTTGGATAGCCCAAACTTTTTACACAGGGGACCAGTTCACTGTCCCTCAGACCATTGGAGGGCCGCCACATACAGTGCTCCTTTCACTGACCACCAATGAAAGAGGTGCCCCTTCTGGAAGTGTGGCGGGGGCCGAATAAATGGCCTCAGGGGGCCGCATGTGGCCCGCGGGCCGTAGTTTGGGGATCCCTGGACTAGAGCATCGTCCAAAAGCGCAGAGGTTGCCAATTCGATCTCTGGTCAGGGCACATACAGGAATGGGTTGATGTTCCTGTCTCTCTTGCTCTTTTGCTCTCTAAAATCAATAAAATAAACAAAAAAAAAAGGAAGTTAAATTTATTGGGGTGACATTGATCAATAAGAATACATAGGTTTGAGGCGAACATCTCCATGACATTTGAACTGTTGATTGCTTCTCATATGTACCTTTGGCCGGGGAACTCAAGCTGAGCCAGTGACCTTGGGCTTCAAGCCAGAAACCTTTAGGCCAGTGATTCCATGCTCAAGCTGGTGAGCCTGCGCTCAAGCCAGTGACCCCAGGGTTTCGAACCTGAGACCCCAGTGTCCCAGGTCAATGCTCTATCCACTGTACCACCACCAGTCAGGCTGAAAACAACATCTTTATTGACACTTGCATACTAGAGCATTAATTCACCCACGTATGTGTAGAATTCAATGGTCTTTAGTATAGTCACAGTTATGCAACTATCACTATACTTCCAGAACATTTCCATGCGCCAGTGGAGGTAACTGCAACCTTTAGCAGTCCCTCCCATTCCTCCCTTCCCAAGGCACCAATCTACTTTGCCCATTAGGGACTTGAATGTAAATGGAATCAGATCTGTGGCCTTTTATGACTGGCTTCTTTCACTGAGCCTGTTGTTTTCAAAGGTCATCCGTGTTGGAACACACATCAGAGTTTCATTCCTTTTTATGGCGGAATAACATTTCACCTTCTGTGTCTGCCACATTTTGTTACCCATCCATCCATTGGTGGATATTTGGGTTTATGAATCCTGCTGCTATGAACATTTGCCTTCATGTGGCGCACTTTTATGGGCGCACTTTCCATTGTCTCCAGTGTACACCTAGGAGTAGAGCTGTTGGCTCAGATAGTAACTCTGTGTTTAACTGTGCTGAGATTGTTTTCCAAACTAGCTGCATCATTTTGCATTCCTACCAGCGATGTGTGAGGGCTCCAATTTCCCCACATCCTCACCAGTAACACTTGTTATGATTTGTCTTTCTTATTCTCATTGTCCTAATGCGTGTGACGTGGGAGCTCATAACTTGAGTCCGAAATCACTCTTAAGATGGAGGCCAGAGAGCTTGGCGTCCAGGGCAAGCAGTAGCCCAGGCAGTGCTGGTACCTCTTACACAGGCCAGATAATAGTGCCCTTTGCAGCTTCTGTGCCCTTGAGCATGGAACATCTCTGGTGTTCCAGTAAAGCTTACATTTTACTTATGAGAACTGAGTTTGGAATTTCATGGAATTTTCACAAGTCATAAAGCCTTTTTCTTTTTTCCTCAACAATTTAAAAACATGAACTCTGCTCTTAGCTTGCAGGCTATACACAAACATCGGGCTGGCTAGATTTGATCTAAGGATGGGTTTGCTGACCACTGTTCTAAGATCAGTGTTTCTTAAATTTGTGGGTGCCTGAGAATCTCCTGGGGCCTTGTAAAAACTGAATGCCCCCTCACCCCGAGATTCTGACTCAGCAGATCTAGATCTGGGGAGGGCCTGATAATCTTTCAGACCAGCCGGGTGGTACCTGGGTTCTGGTCTCACAGACCTCACTATGGATAGGGAATTTCTATATTAATCACAAAAGATGGATAGGTTTGGGGTAGGAAGGCTTTGGGGGCTGAAAGGAGTTGGGTCAATCTCAGGAGGTGGGATAGTCCCAAGTGTTCCTGGGGCAGACCTCCCCTGGGTTTGGGGCCCAGGACCACCGCAAGGTTCAGCAGTTCACTGGGAGGACTCCCAGGATGCAGCACATTGTGTGCTCAGGGCTATGATTCATTACAGCGAAACCCACGGTCTGATTAGGAAGCTGGCCTCACAGAGGGCCATGCTCTGCCACGGTGTCCTGTATCTGAGGCCTGGTAGGGGGCTGTGTGTCTCACCTTCATCACTGCTTATGATGGGCTGAACTGTGTCCCCTCAGTTCATGTGTTGAAGCTCTGAACCCCAGCACCTCAGAAAGTATTTGGAGATAGGATCTTTAGAGAGATGAAGGTTAAATGAGGTCATTGGGATGGGTCCTAATCCAACATGACTGCAGTCCCCATGAGAGGAGGAGATCAAGACACAGACACATGTAGAGGGACAACCATGCTTGGACACAGGTAGAAGGTGGAGAGGTATTGGGAGGACCCAGCCCTGTGCACACCTTGATCGCAGACTCTAGCCTCCAAGACTGCAGGACTGTTGTTGGAGTTGCCCAATCTGGTACTTTGTCCCAGCAGGCCCAGGACACGAGCCCTCTACATATGCAGTGGAGATAAACCAACCCTGGTCAGAAGGCTTGGTAAACAGAGGGGCGGGAAGGACCAGTGTCCTTCCCTCCCTAAGCCTGCAGCATTTTTGTGGCAGCCTCACCATCCTAGAGCAAACACCTTCCCGGGTTATAGCCAGAGGCTGCCAGCTCCTAGTGGACACCCAAGCCGGAAGGGTCAGTCCTGCACTAGGGAGTTTATCTTGGGCTCTCCTCACCTGGCCCTCCTTGCCCCAAGGGCACCCTGTTAATGGGGTCAATCAGATTCTTCACCTAACAAACTCACCCTCTGTGTTAGTTCATGCTGGTGTCTCAAACGAAACATACAGATGTGCATTTGCCCCTGACTGAAAGCCCCCAGGGTCCATGCCACCACTGTAGAATCCTGTGATAGTTGGGAGTTGTTCCAGAATCAGGATGGCTCCTGCTCATGCACACAGGCTGCCAGCAGAGGGCGCCATCACCCTTCTCCAGGCCGTGCAGCAGGGCTATATGGGTAGATCTCAGTGAACTGGGATCCCCACCCTGTGGTCCATGTGAAGGGTTGTGGGTATCAACTCTCCAGCAGTTTTTCCTTATGTGTTTGGAAGCACATACCATATTTTTTTGCTCCATAAGACGCACAGGCATTTCCCCCTCCACTTTTGGGGGGAAAATGCGTCTTATGGAGCAAAAAATATGGTATTTTATTAAATATTTAATACATCCTTTGGTTCAGAATTTTTTTTTTCCCTCCTTAAAACCCTAGGTGTGTCTTATGGAGCAAAAAATACGGTACTTTTGCCCGGTCTCCCATGGCACAAAGGACACTAGAAGGAATTCTCACGAGTGAAGTGCAGGGTGTCTGTGGCGTAGCCCTGCCCGGGATGAATGGAGAGCCATTAGCCTGCCCCCATCTGAGCCTTTGTGGACGGGTTCCACATGGCAGGCGGGTCCCCCTAGGATGCTTATGTGTGTCTCTGCCTGCAGTGAACGCTTCACCTGAGTACCTGTTGGGGCTGAGAGCAGGTTGAGCACCGGGGCCCATTTCTATTGAATAATTCACATTTGGCTCTTGGTCAGGATTAGATCCAAGACTTGCTTTGGCCACATCTCAACCTTATGGGGGTGGAAGGTGGGACTGGGATGTGACGAGCCGTACCTGCCAGGGTGCCCAGGTGACAGGGATGAAACAACTCATCCTGGATGGGGAAACGTACACAGTAGAAGCTGGCAAAGCAAGTGCCTGTGACATGTGGAGACTCATCCCCAGGTGCCCCCGCTAAAGACACGGAGAGGTTATGCAGTTGGGTGGGCCTGGTATAGCCTTTCTGGAGTGTCCCTCCTTGTATCCTGTCAGTATGGCACAGGCCCCACAGGTGTCCAACCTGGAGAGCTGACGCCCTCATTGCCTTGGATTCCAGAGGGAGCAGCAGTGGGAGGTGTGACCCCTGATGTCAGTAAAAACACCCACAGACAGCATCAGAGCCAGGTGTGCTCTCAGAAGCACTTTGAGGCTGCCGGGCACCCACAGGGGTCGGGAGCACCCACTGAGACTGCATGCCTGGCTGGTCTCGATCAGTCCCATGGGGAGGGGCCATCCACCAGCATCATTGAGATGGGGCTGTGTCAGGCCACCCAGTGACACTGTCTCACCCGTGTGCCCGGCTCGGAGTGTTCTGCTCTTCCCCAGGCTATGCACACTGGAAGGGTCAAGTGCTGAACTCGGACGAGCTCCATGAGCTGTACGACGGTCTGAAGCTGAACAATGTGAATAAATATGACTACGTGCTCACGGGTAAGGGCCCTGAGGGAGTGGGTGCTGGTACCCATGAGCCTTGCTCCAGCTGGGTGGGCTTGGGAAGTCCCAGAGCACCCCCTTCCTAGGGCTTGTCCCTGGTCCCTGCCTCCTTCAAGGAGCAGTGTGGCACATGCCACTGAGAACTCGGTCCTGTCCTTGCAAAGTCACACTTCTGGGACCACACTGGGGTTGCAGTGCGCATGGGGTGGGGTCAGGTGGGATGTTGGGAAATGGTCAGGAGTGAAAACACCTAGGTAAGCAACACACTACATCTGCTACATTGGTCTTCTTTACACACATTTGGGTAAATAAAAGGTACCTGCTTGTGTTTATATATGTTGTTAAAAGTGAATGTGCTCATTATTGAGATGGACAGGATGGAAGAATATCCTGTACACCTGTCACCTGTGGATTCTTCTTTTCATTTAAAACTCAGCATTTCTCTTGAGGAGCGCCCGATGTCCCTTGCGGACTGCATTTGTTGGGAGATACTTGGTCTTCATCCTGGCCATACGATGCTTGTGATGGTGTTTCTTTTTCCCTTTGCTGTGGTCAGTTGCAGTGGTTTTGTTTCATGAAGGTGGACTGATCTCCCTCCCACAGGGTACATGAGGGACAAGTCCTTCCTGGCCATGGTGGTGGACATCGTGCAGGAGCTGAAGCAGCAGAACCCCCGGCTGGTGTTCGGTAGGCAGTGGGTCCCCTGGGGTGGGGTCCCCTGGGGGCCTGTGTGTGGGCGCTCAGCCTCCGTCTTGCTGGGCATGTGCATGGACGCTCAGCCTCCCTCTTGCTGGGCATCCCGACTTCACAGTCCACCTCTAGCCAGTAAGCGGTGAAGCTTCCAGGAGATGGGAGCCTTCAGAACTCAGGGGTTAGAAACATCTTCACCATGAACCCGGCCTCTGTGCGGGGCATGGGAGGCAAGCAGGTTGTAAATGAGCTGTACCAGTGTCCGTGTGCGAAGGCTGGGCTGCCGGTCATGGCAGGTGGTGGGGGGGGTGATGCCCCCAACCCAAGAGCAGTGCGGGCGGCATGGGGTAGACGTCTCGGATGGCCTCGATGATGAAATGGGAACCACCCGGCAATGAGATACATGAGAACAGGAGCTGTGCTGTCCCAGGCTTTCAGGTGCAAGTGAAGTTTAACAACAAAAATCACATGAAAGGCTCTTTTCTTACCAGCCGCAGCTTTTGTTGCTAAGATATCCTTTCTGTCTTTGCAGTGTGTGACCCGGTGATGGGTGACAAGTGGGACGGCGAAGGCTCTATGGTAAGTTCATGCATATGTAAGCATGGTGAGCGCGGCTGTTGCTCTCCATTCAAGAGCAGGACACTGACACTGACAGAGGGAAATGCTGCCGGGCGGGTGGGGGCCGGACCCTCGTCAGGAGGAGGCAAGGTTGGCAGAGGGGTCTCCAGCGTCAGAGTATCTTAGGGCCACACTTCCCTGTTGTAGCCAAAAGCAGCCAATATGCAAACAAAGGAAAATGACTGTTTTCTAATAAAGTTTCATGGACGGATACATATTTGAATTTCCTGTCATTTCTATGTATCACAAAGTGTTAACTCTTCTTTTGACTGTTCCCCCAACTGTTAAAAAATGTTAAAATTGCTCTCAGCCCATGAGCCATACACAGACTGGCAGTGGGACAAGCAACAGGCCGTAACTTCCTGTCTGCTGTGGGAGAGAGTGAGTTACACCGTGATATGGAGAGGGTGTAATCACTCTGTGGCCTTCGTAGAAGCCAGGATGTTAGGGTGGAAGGGGCTCTCCCAGCCCTCCCACAGGACCCCTTGGAGCCCTTGGGGTCACCACTTAGGGCCTGTCTCCACGGTCAGGTGCCCAGTCTCACATGGGGGCCCGCCCTGAGCCTGGATTCACATGCCTCAGGTTTCGTCTCCTCCTCCCCATGTACATCAGCCTGTGTCCCTGTCTCCTTTCTCCTCAGTACGTTCCGGAGGACCTCCTTCCGGTGTACAAAGAAAAGGTCGTGCCAGTTGCAGACATTATAACTCCCAACCAGTTCGAGGCTGAGTAAGTGATTAGAAACGGCTCAAGTTTGCAGACCTTTGCAAAGAAAAATGGCAGAGATGGTTCTGGGAGTGTCCCCACTATGCTGACCCCAGCTATTTTTCTGACCAGCAGGAGCCTTGAGAACAGAGAGAGGGAAGAGGTGCTCTGGAGAGAGGGAAGAGGTGCTCTGGCACGTGGCTACCATAGGCCACAATGTAGAGTCCATGCCAGCTGACACAGGCAGTTACCCCAGAGCTCTGAAACCCACATCCCAGATCTCTGCATGAGGTTAAAAGGAATGTGCAGCCGCCCTGCCCAGTACCAAGTTTCAAAGCCTTGCATTTTCTTGGATGGCACGGCCCAGGGTGGAAGGGGCATTCCTCAGTGGCATGGGGTGTGCAGCTGAGTGCCCAAGTGGTTGAAGTTTGGCCCTATTGGACCATCAGCTTGGTCCCCTCTATCTCTGAGGTCACCCTTTAAAATAGGGGTGGGGGCTTCTGGACTCTTGGGATCTTGGGGTTCCCTGACCTAGCCTGTCCATCTGGAGATGACAACTCATTCTGAGGACCTTCACCTTTGGTGGGCTCTTGTGAATGTGGGACACTAACCACTGGCAGCTGTGACTTTCTGTGGCTGTGGGCCACGCTTGCTAGCCTCATGTGCCATGATGTGGGTCACTACTGGGGCCACGTGCTGCTGTTCTTTATTTTGTTATGTGTACATATTAACCGCAGCCTGAAACCTCAGCACATCCTGTGATGTGTGAGTCCCCCTTTAAAATTAAAGTTTAGGCCCTGGCTGGTTGGTTCAGTGGTAGAGCATCGGCCTGGTGTGCAGGAGTCCCAGGTTCGATTCCCGGCCAGGGCACACAGGAGAAGTGCCCATCTGCTTCTCCACCCCTCCCCCTCTCCTTCCTCTCTGTCTCTCTCTTCCCCTCCCGCAGCCGAGGCTCCACTGGAGCAAAGTTGGCCTGGGTGCTGAGGATGGCTCTGTGGCCTCTGCCTCAGGCACTAGAATGGCTCTGGTTGCAACAGAGCGATGCCCCAGATGGGCAGAGCATCGCCCCCTGGTGGGTGTGCTGGGTGGATCCCGGTCGGGCGCATGTGGGAGTCTGTCTGACTGCCTCCCCATTTCCAGCTTCAGAAAAATACAAAAAATAAAATAAAATTAAAGTTTACTTTTGACCAGTCCCCAGACACATCCTGGTCCATGATGGCCAGCAGGCTCTCAAGTAGTTCCCTGTGGGAATTGAGGGTGGGGAACCAGTTGCTGCTGTAGCTTTTGGAACATTACAGGCAGGACCCAGCAAGCAGTATCTCCCCTGTTCCTGCCTGTCTTTTAGGTTACTGAGTGGCAGGAAGATCCACAGCCAGGAAGAAGCCTTAGCGGTAAGGAGACCCTCTGGGTCCTGGCATGGACAGGTGGCACTGCTCACGGTGGGGAGGGGACAGCCACATACCTGTGGAGATGGGAGATGGGCTTCCAGTCAGCTAGCCATGGGGATGTGTTGTAAATTTCATTTTGGCCACTTTTCTTGGTCACTTGCAGCTTTGCGCTTGTCAGGCCTGGGTAAGCCCACTGCTCTGCTCATAGCAGCAATGTATGAGCTAACTGGGGTGGCCATAACAAAGTGCCATGGTGGCAAACAGGGTGAGGAGCCCTCCAGCTATGATGGCCTCTGAAACAAATGACCCTAGAATGGGAAAGAAATAGTGCATGGGCACAGGCACCCCTCTCTTTAAGAACTAGAGCAAGCTCATACCGAGCACCCCACAGTGACCAGTGCAGGGTGGGTGCTAGGTAGTTGGCTGGTCCCGTGTGTGCACACATGTGTGCATGCATGGTGGGAGACACGTCTCACACAGCCCATGCTTGGCTCTGGAGCAGAGGGTGTCCACTCACATGATCACAAGCACTGCCCTGAGGCAGTTGCACAAGGAAGACAGGTCCTCCTACAGCCCTTAAAGAAAAGCCAACTTAAAGAGAGGTAGGTTCCTTGTTGCTTTGTGACCCTAGCCCGAAGGCACGCCAGCCCGCAGGCCCAGGTTGAGAGGGGAGGAACACAGCTACCGTTCTGTGACTCAGGTGAGCAGGCTCCTAAGCCAAAGGTTCATGACTTGGAGTCCACACTGGCCCCCCGACACCAGAAATTCTGAATGTGTGTACTTGATTTGGGGACAGCACAAGAGCATATCCAGGCTCTCTGAGTGACCCCATAAGACGGTGAGAGTCCTGAGCAGCTTAGCTGACTGGTACTGGCCCCATGGAAGGCAGGTGGTACACCCCCTGCCTGTGACTTGGCCCTCCTGCCTCCCACCCCAGGTCTCTCCACGCCTGGCACCCTGTCTGGTTCAGCTGGCACTTTTCCAAGGCCTGAGTTGACCTCACTGGGGATTTTGTCACAAGACATTGTGCCCTCAAGGGGAGGGAGCCTCCAACCCCCAGTGTGTTGCTGGGCACCTGGCAGTAGGTATTTGTTGAATGAATAAACGAGTGAGTGAGTGGCTTCCTAGAGTGGACAGGTGGAAGTGGTTGTTGCTTGGTGTTTGCTCTGTGTGGAGCCCAGATGAGGAAAGACAGCTGGCCTAGCCCAGTTGGCACCTTCATCCAGAAGGTGGGCACCTGTGAGGTGCAAATGGGAGCCAGCAGGGTCATACCCTCAACTGGAGGGAATGAGGACATGGCAAAGCTATCATTGGACAAGACAAGGGCTAGTCAGGATGGGCTCCCAGGTTCTAAGCCTCTGTTATCTTCCCCTCATTAAGCCAAACCCTGTGAGAGAGCATCTGGGGTGTGCATGCCGGTCATGGCTGGCTCTATGGGCTCACAAGGTGAGGGGGCGGGCAGGAGTAACGGCCTTCGGGAACTCCATCACAGGTGATGTGCTCCCTGTGCCCGGCAGGTGATGGACGTGCTGCACTCAATGGGCCCCGAAACCGTGGTCATCACCAGCTCAGACCTGCCTTCCCCGCGGGGCAGCAACTACCTGATTGCACTGGGGAGCCAGAGGACCCGTAAGTCCCATGCCTTCTTCAACAGGGAGTCTGTTTCCTGAGCTCCTGTCACCACCACCCCCATCCTGGAAAAGATGAGACTAGAAACAGAATGGGGCCTGACCAGGCGGTGGCACAGTGGATAGAACATCGGACTGGGATGTGGAGGACCCAGATTCGAGACCCTAAGGTCGCCAGCCTGAGCGCGGGCTCATCTGGTTTGAGCAAAGCTCACCAGCTTGGACCCAAGGTCACTGGCTCGAGCAAGGGGTTACTCGGTCTGCTGAAGCCCCACGGTCAAGGCACATATGAGAAAGCAATCAATGAACAACTAAGGTGTCGCAACGAAAAACTGATGATTGATGCTTCTCATCTCTCTCTGTTCCTGTCTGTCTGTCCCTGTCTATCCCTCTCTCTGACTCTCTGTCTCTGTAAAAAAAAAATTAAAAAAAAAAAAACCAGAATGGGGAAAGACTTCCAGGAATCAGGGTGCACTGGAGCATGGGGTGCTGACACTTCCCCCCCACAGTCACCGAGCAGCCCCTGATGCCCATAATGCACCTGCAGTGTGAGGATAACATTCTGACTTATACATGTGGGGGTCACAGGGAACAGCCCTGCTGGGGCCAAGCTCCCAGTAACCAGATATCTGACCTTCCATAGAGCTAGGACTGGTGCTGACCTCACTGGGAGGGCGCTTCATACTCTGTTGTGTTCATTGTTTCATCATGAGAGGGTCACCTGGGTTGGTGTTTTCTGTACATCATTAAAATGACACAGGAGGCTGGGGTCACTGCCTCTGCCCCAGAGAACAGCCCACAGGCACCTTCTCACCTCTCCCTCTGCACCTGTATGCACGAACATACACGTACACATCTACATTGACACGCTCACACATACATTCACACATGCACTCACATTTTTGCACATACTCATTCACAAACTCATACATGCAAACTTGTGCACATGCATGCACACACACTCACATTGGCACACACCTTTCGTACACATTCACATGCACTCATGAATACACATGCATTCACACATTTGCACACACACTTGCTAACACACACACACTTGTGAGCCAGCCCTTCAGCAGCTGTAATGTGTTCCCCCCAGGCCATCCTGACTGGTCATCTGGGGTTCCCAACACTTTCTCCCCTAGGACAGAGCAACTGCTCTGGGGCATTGGGAACACTGGGCAGTCCCTATACCCTGGGTTCTGTCTGATTGAGTCTCCATGGACAACATATCCTACCTACCATATGCAGTGCAGGGGATGAGTGGGGATGAGGGCAGGCTGGGGTCCAGGCCTGGGCTGGCCCTCTGCTGGCGAGGGTCTGGGGTCCCAGTGGGCCATGCTGTCCCCCAGGGCACCCAGATGGCTCCGTGGTGACAGAGCGCATTCGCATGGACATACACAAGGTGGACGCTGTCTTCGTGGGCACTGGGGACCTCTTTGCTGCCATGCTCCTGGCGTGGACACACAAGCACCCCAATAATCTCAAGGTTAGCAGGGCGTGACCCTCCTGCTGCAGTTGATCCATTAATCTCTGGGGAGTGCTTATCATGTCCATAGAAATGAAGGGGGACAATAGTTACCGTTAGCTTGGGGGAAAACAGGGCAGGCATTGGTTTCTGTGTCATGTCCCACATCTGGGTTGAGTCCCAGCCCCACACCTGCTCACTGTCTCATTCATGAGCAGAGTGCCAGGCCCAGACCACAGAGTCCTGAGCCAGCTGAAGTCTGAGGGCTATATAGCTCAGGACTGAGGTGTTGCAGCCTCAGTAACGGGGAGCCTCTTCCAGCAGAGCAGTCACTGCAAGCATGTCCTCAAATGTAGTCCCTGTGATGATTTGGTTAAATTGGGGTGTGGGGTCTTTCCTGTGTGCTTTGTGGTCCAACTGAGGGCTCAGGCACGTTCTTTGACCTCCTCCTGCATCGTGTGCAGCCTCGTGTTCTCTTACCACGTTGTTCTCTCTGATGCCCTGTCAGCTGACAGCCAGGTCTCTCCTCCATCTGTCCCCAGTGGTGGGGGTGGGAGATCAGAAAGAGGAAACAGGCCTCTGTCTTACTGGGTCTATTTGAGGAAGGAACAATCTGGAGATCAAGATCTGGAAATCAATTGCCCTAAAGCTGTCTTTGCAGGGCACCTAGAGGGGCCCCATCTCCCCATGGGCCCCAGTCTCCCCAGCACATCTGGGTGTCAGGGTCTGTGTTTGTGCAATGCAAGGCTTGCACTAGGGTCCCTCCCCCCTCACCTCCCCTCTCAGTCGAAGCCAAAATTTACTATTATCTAGCCAGTTTCACCCCCCGCTGCCACCCCTGAGGGCCGACCTGCCAGTTGAATTAGCAGCAGCAGGAGCTCCTTCTGGTCCAGGCAGTGGCATCATGGTGCCCAGAGGAGGCCTTACTGCTGGGCCTCTGAGGTCGAGTCCGGCTGGGGAGGGGATGTAAGAGGTGTCCCCGGTCCCGGAGTCGGGAGGGAGTTGTGCTCATTTCCTTAGCACCCGCTAGCCCCATGTCTGACTGTGAGACTTTGACTGTGAGTGATGACTTTCTCAAGTAGATTCTTTGTAATGAATTCATCCCAGAAACATGTATTAAGCACCCAGCATATACCAGGCGGTATCGATGATCCTGAGTCACAGCTGCTCCCCAGATTGTCTGTGGTCTAGAGGGGGCGGTTAATTTAGTTACTCAGACATCTGCTCAGCTCTGTTCTTCTGTGCGGTGCAGGCCCAGCTAGTCGGAGCATGTGATGGCTGAGCCAGCGTTCTGGTGATTCAGGGCAGAGACAGTGCTCTCACAGGCAGCTGTGAGCAGCATGGGAGCAGACAGTCTTAAAGGTGGCAGAGGCACAGTGTCTCCTCCTCCTGCAGGTGGCCTGTGAGAAGACTGTGTCAGCCATGCACCATGTTTTGCAGCGGACCATCAAGTGTGCGAAAGGTACCACTGGCAGGGCCCGTGAGGTGCCATGGTGTTCCCGAGAGCCCCTGCATCTGGGGCCTCCGGCAGAGAGGTGGGAGGGAGGGAGGCAGCACCTGCTCAACCATGTTGACGGTATGACCTATTCTGCTGCAAGTAGGGTCCCCGTGGCTCCAGCTCTTCCCCTGGTCTTGGCCTTTAGGAATGGGGGCAGCGGCCATGGCACAGAGCTTCCCTCTGAGCTGGGAACTTAGACACTGACGCTGTTTCTGTCCTGTAGCCCAGGCTGGGGAAGGACAGAAGCCCAGCCCGGCCCAGCTGGAGCTGAGGATGGTCCAGAGCAAAAGGGATATTGAGAACCCGGAGATCGTTGTCCAGGCCACGGTGCTGTGAGGGCCGCGTGTGCCCACCTCCTGACGCACAGCGTGTCGGTGTCTCCGTCTTCATCTCCATGAAAAATGTAAATGTCTGCCTTAGAGCTGTGACTGAAACTTGATATTTTTTTCTTTCATGAGTGTCCAGCATCAACTGGTCTTAATTGTGAAAATGTGCCAGTCGTGCTTTTTAAAAAATAACCAAGTGATCACAGATCTTTGTAATTTGGAGACCCAGCTTCCCTCCCTTACGAAGGCTCCTGGGCCTCCCTGGAAAACCAGCTCTGGGGGGCATCCTCCTCAACTGGGGGTGGGGTACAGGATGGGTGACACTGCTGCCTCCAGAGAGTCATATTCATTCTACTACTGAATTATATCCCCTGTCCGGTGTGGGCTGGGCCCGGGGGTGGGGGCCTGTATCTGTGTCTGTGAGAATGAGTTTGGGGTTAACCATTTGCATCTGGATGAATTATGCCAAATACCTTTATTGTCATTTTGACTGTTCCCTCTTGGTTCGTGCTCCTGCTTTGGAATTTTTGTTCATTACTTTGCTGCTCGGTAGGTTCCTAGGCATTCCCGATAATCCATTTCTATTTCATCATGTGGATGAGTTAACTTTAGCCAGCTGGCCCGGATACACACGGGTCTGCACAGTCACTTTAGTGGGGATCTTCCCAGGACCTCGAAATTCAAGTCAGTCCACACATCTCATGAGTACCAGCAGGACCGCCCTGTGGCCCACAAGTGTCTCTAGGGACCTGCCGAGTGAGGTGCAGAGATGCCTTAAAGGGTATGGCAGTGTGGGGCTGAGGGTGTCTGGGAAGATGCCCCATTGGGCTCCTTTTGGAAAACTCACCTAGTTTATGGTACAGCAGCTTAAGCACTGCGTGTTTGCCACCTGCTGCTGTGGCTAATGCATCAGGCTGTGGAGCTAGTGTGCAGACAGGTACAGAGGGCAGAGTGGGCTCCTGTTCCCACAGTTGGCACATTTCACCCCGAGGCCCTGACACTAGTCCAGTTGTCCACTGCCAGCGTGACTTTCAGGCTCTCCTTGCCCAGAATTTTGGGGTACTGTAGGCATGGCTACAGGCAGGGGTGCCCATCCTGAAGCCTCAGCCTGCCTTGATCTCAGCACCCCATCCTTCACTCTGGGGATGCAGAGGTTTGCACCTCCTGGAAACTCACAGCCTGGAAGGGACAGGCAGATATAGGATGTGGGGGCCTAGGTGTGGCCCCTGGGAAAGCAGACTCTCCGAGGACAGCCCTGTCCCCCTACCCACGGTTTCATGCCCACAGGCAGGAGTCCCCAAACCTCAGTAGTGCATTCTTCACTTTGTAGAAAATTCCCTGAAAAGAAGAGCTGCCACTCTCCATTGAACCCCCTGCACCAGCTGCTTGTCTTTCCTTCCCACTGCTCGCACTGTCTTCACTGTCCTGCAGCATTGCTCCTGATGGCCTGTGCACAGGGTCAGGGGATCTGTCTCCCTGTCATGTTTCCTGGTCCCGAGGACCCAGTGGACCAGGAGGAGGAAGGAATGGCCTGCAGCCCGGTGGGGGGCAGCCTTCCCAGCAAGGTGCATGTAGAAATCAGCCAGAGTCAGCCAGGGCCCTGGGCCTGTGCGGTGCCTTTAATGGGAAACACTGCTTGTGCTGAGGAGAGCTAGGGAGACAGCCATTGAGAAAAGCCTTTTTTTCTTTCTTTTTTTTTTTAATGTATTGAGAGCCAGTATAGAGCTGGGGAAAGAACCCAAATGTGTCTGTCTTTCACGAGAGGGTGAAAACCCACTGGGGAAATACAGTTTGGGGTGTAGGGCTTATTTCGTGAGTATAGTGAACTTGAAGGGAAATGAGCTCTGCAAACACTATTCGGTTCTTGGTCATTTAGTTGTATGTCAGAGGCTTGGCCCCGTGTTCCCAAGCCCATGTGCTTGTGTTGTGTCAGCTTTTCTCTGCACACACATTCCACCTGTCACACCAACAGCAGAGGCCCTGGGCTGTCCATGTGTAGAATTTACCATCTACAAGTCAACCACGGTCCCTGGCAGTAGTTTTTCATACAAGTTGGGTCCAAATAAGAATTGATCTTTGTTTTCACTTTGCTTATTAACATGCAGAATGGTAATAATTTATGTCAACATGGAGATTGTTGTCAGAGTGCCCATTTCAATACTTTACAATGTTTCGAACCTTCTCCTATAGACCTCAAAGATGAATTATAAAATAGCCCCCCCTTTTTTTAACCAATCTTAAAATCATTGCCAAGTCTGCTGATGTCATTGTGTTAGTCTGTGTTATTTCTACAATGATGTCAGTGATGGTAAAAGTGATGCTTTGTTTGTTGTCCTGTTCTTAAATTTGTTAGAACCAATTTTTAAAATGTTTAATTTTCCAATGGACTGAGCCTGTCTTGGTGCACCTGCTCTGAGTAAGTGGAGAGTGTTTTTAGTATTGAGCACTCAGGCCAGAGCGTGCTGTCTGCACCGTGCTGCCTGGGCCCTGATGGGTCAGTCACCTCCCCGCCACCATCACCCACCTGAGAAAGAAATTTGTGGGAGCTGCAGGCCGCTCTGCAGAGGCCTTCTTGATGCGGCACAGGGTAGATCCTTGGCTCTGGGGCGGAGGCAGGCTAGGCGGGAGAGTGAGGGTGTTTAGGGACCACTCCTGTCCCTGCTTGAACCTCAGGTTCACTCCTCAGTTGAAATATATGCAAAAGGCGGTGAGCACATTCTGGCTGCTGGACCTCCACTGCATGTGCACCCTCTCTTTGTCCTTCCTGCTCTGGGATGGGACCACCTACCTGCCTGGGGTGTTGGGTCCCCATCTGTGTGGATCACAGACACCATGTGACTGGACTGTATTCAGCGCCAAAATAGCCAGGAATCCCTGTCTTCCTTCTCTGCTGCCTGCCTGGTCTCTCGGGTCTCCTTCACGCACAGTTCTCACTGGGAGCCCCTGCCAGTACCTGGCTGGGCTGGAAAGAGGAGAGGGGAGTGTATGAGTGAGCAGAGTGGATTATGTGCAGATTGGGGTGTTGTGAGTGTGGCCTGGCTTTCTAAGTCTGGGTAGAAGCCGTGTTGCCCCCGGATTCAATTTTGCACCTCCCCCTGCCAGGTTGCAAGGTGTTTCCCTTCCCATCATCCTGTGAGGCTCTTTGAGTTAGCATTCCCTGGAGAGCCAGCTCCTGTGCCCTTGGAGGGAGCATGTCGGGTGTACAAGCCGAGTAGGCATTCAGGAGGACCTCCAGTGCTGGGGAGGATGGCTCTTGGAGGTCAGGTCCACTGCCCTAAGCCAGGGAAGCCTTGAACTTGGACCCAGTTGGTCTGGGTGGATGTCATTGCCCCAGGAGACCTCCTACAGCCTGCAGTTCTGCACACAAACACCAGCCAGGCTGGCCTCGCAGCACAATGATTGAGGGCCCATACACATATGGGCCCAACTCTGCCTTGGACCTGTGTGCAGAGTTGGTGTGTATTTTGCGTCAGTTGGTTGCTTTGTGACAGGAGCAGGATGGTCTGCAGATGAGAAGAGCATCATGATATCCTGTGTGTTTTCATAGAGACCACTCTGGTTTCAGAATCCAGCCATGCACTTCCAGCCTCTGCCAGCGGGGGACATAGAGCAGGGGGCCTGGATGGTGAGCAGGGAGGGGTCTTTGGCCCCCACCCTGGTAGATTGCAAACAGCAGCTCTGCTTCTGGTGTGTGTGTCTTTAGTGTATAAGTCTTTCTCTGTCCGGTGATGGGAACCAGGCTCTTCAGTCTGTGGCACTGCACAGGCATGGGGGCCCTGCATGTGTCCCATTCCTTCTGCCTCAGCATCACCAATCACTACTGTTGGCTCCCCCCCCCCCCCCCCCCCCCCGTGGAGGCTGGGGGCTCACAGTTCTCACAGTGCTTGTGTCTTCTGGATGCCTACAGTTTATTCTCCATGCAAAATGTTTCTGGTTTAAGTGATTAAAAAAATGTCTTACAAACCACATTCCTGCCTTTCATTAGAAGTTTGACCTCACAACGCAATGTACTCATTCTGTTTGTAAGACAGAAATCAATGAGTAACTTTAGGTCTGACTTAGAGACTATATTAAAACTATATTAATGGGAGGCACTTCTAGAATTTTTTTAAATGCTGGCAGAGTAACCAGGTATTTTAAAGCTTTCCCACTGTCCAAGCCAAGCACAGCCCTATGCTCAAGTGAGGCTTCCCGCCCACCTCTGACCCCTGCTTCAGAGTGGGAGGAAAGCTTCAGAGTGGTCTCGGTGAATGAAGCCCCCAACCTGCAGCCACCCACCCTAGTCCATGTCACGATGGGCAAGTTCCTATCTTTGTGTGACGGGAAGCCATTCTATAGGAGATGCCTTCAGACTCCTTCTCAAACCATGGGTCACTCACCCTGCCTGGGACTTTTTGTCCTGCAAGTTGGCTAGAGATCGAGAGCCAGCCCTTTCCAGTGGACGACCCTGAGCCCATGCTATAACCCCTTGTCTTGGTGTTGGGAGGTGTAGATGTTAATATTTGAGGAACTGGAAAGGAATTCTTAATCTCCTTGAAGGCAGGGTGGTGTTTTGAATGCTTTTAACGCTATAGCTATGTATCTTCTAAGTTAGAATTTTAGTTGGCAATTTCAGTCAATGATTGCAAAACTGGACCAACAGGAGGACTGAGGAGCTGAGCTGGAGCCCAGCTGATGCTGTCCTGGTCCTTCCTGGAAAGGAGCTTGGATTATGGAGGCGTCTCAGGGGCTGTAATGCAGCCTGGGAACAAAGCACAGCCTCCTGGGTCCTGGCTGTGAGGGGGACGATCTCTGTGAGATTCTGGCAATGGTTCATTAGCCCGTGGTGGCCAGTCCTTCCCACTGTGAGTTTGTAAATGTAAAGCTCCGGTCAGCATTATAGAGGCCTGTCTGTGCGTGCTACTCTCCATAAATAAATATTTTCATGGTGGTTGCGGTGTAGCCTGAGGATTTCTTTTCCCCACAGTATTTCTGTATGTTAATCATCTGTGCTGTACCTACACCACATTAACCAAGCCATGGCCATTGCTGTCCCTTACATACACCTTGCCCTGCCCTGCCCTGCCCTGCCCTGCTCCTGTGGTTCAGGTCCCTCTCCGCCTGGCCTGCTCTGGTCTCTATCCTGGGGGCTGCCCTGCATGTCCCAGACAACAGGCTCCCAGACAACAGACTCCCAGCCCTCAAGGTTCCTGCATGACCTTCCCAGGGATCAGAGGAAGGTGGGGCTCCCCCCTTTCTTGGCCCATCCCTGGGCTCTGGTCATTGATCAGATGTTACTGCCCCTTCTGGTCTCCAAATCCTTCAGACCTGGGTGGTGACAGCTCTGGTCCTACACACCCAGCAGGTAGGTACTATACACCTTCCCACACCTTTGCAGATAAACCCTCAGATCACCCACAGGTAAGACAGGCTCTATAAGAAAGGCAAGAAGAGGGCGGCAGGACATGGGATCTGCTTTGTGTACCAAGCACCTCTGACTCCACCTCACAAATACACTCTGACCTCCCTGTGCTGCTTAGTTAGCTGTTCCTGCCTGGACAGGTTAAGATTTATGGCCCGTGACTCAGGAGTATGGTGGGTCCTTTTATCACTGTCCTCCTGATGCTGGGGAAATATACTGCTCACAAAAATTAGGGGATATTTTATCGCTTCATATTCATTTTGAAATATCCCTTAATTTTTGTGAGCAGTATAGATGACACTGACTAAGGTCGGTGGATAATGGGGAAAGCTCAGGCCCGGGAACTAGGACCGCCCACAACCAAGTGCACCAAAAGAAACTCCCCAGGAGCCCTTTGGAAAACAGCCACTGTCTGCCAGCCAGTGAGATTTCACCACGTCATATTAGCTCGACCAACCTAGGGACCCTTTAAATATCCCCCACGGGTCACTCCTTGCGACTTCCCTGGCCTCCATCTTTCCACAGGACAGGGAACCTCGCAGGGCGGGATGCGCTCTGTACTCAATAAAGCCTTTTACTATTCCACACTTTGTGGCTCTGATCCCTTCCTCCTTTCTCAGTGGGGAAAAATACCTTACACTGACCAGTGACTGGAGGAATACTTGGTAAAGGGACCATTTGAAAGCATGCAGAAAGGGACGGGGTGGACAGCATCCCCAGGGGACATGGAGGGGTGAAATTACCCATTTAGCATGAAGTGCTAACTGGCAGGCCAATTACCAGGATCAAAAAAAAAAAAAAAAAAAAAAAATCCTTAGAAGGGAGGGCATTGTCCCAAGATAGTCCCTGCAGCAGGTGGCTGGGTAACAAAGGGCGAGGACATCCCCACGGGTCAGGGAACAGGGCAGGCAGAGGAGAGAGGCTGGGCCTGGTGGGCAGGTGGAAGAGCTGCCAGCATTTATCCCCCAGACCCTCTCCTAAAGGTGCCCCAAACTAGCTCTGGTTTACTGTCCTGTGCTGTTTTTATTGAGGTGAAATTCACTCGATACACACCTAACCATTTGAAAGTGCACAGCCCAGCACCATTTAGTATATCACAGCCTGTGTATCTGCCACCTCCCTGGTTTCACAAATGTCTCATCACCCCATGAGCATAACCTGCACCCCTGAGGCAGTCATCCTTTAAAATGGCAGTGAGAGCTGCCTCCATGGGGGCTCCCTGCCTGCAGGGCATGGGCTGTTGACCCTGCTTAGCAACCCGCATGCTCCCCTCTGTGGGAGACTACAAGCAGACAGAGTCCTTGCAGTTCAGATCTGTGGGGGACAGAGGTGTGGGGGACTGGCAGTAAGCTGACAGGGTTCTTGCTGCCCACCCCCCACCTCACTTGCTTGATTAGGTTGCTAAAGGCTAAGCTCCTCCCCACAACCTCAGATGTTTAAGTTGGTAAAGGCAATTTACATCCCCTTCCTTCCTCACAGCTCCCTGTTAGCTGTGATGCTGATGGTTTCTGCTCTTCCCATCCCCCATGTCTCTCGAAGAGACTGGAAGCAGTTTTCTCTTTACCCTTTGTTTTGTGAAGTTAAGACGTTATACAGGGTGAGGGGTTTTCTGCACTTGGGAGAAATCTTTTTTTGCCTCAGAAATGTGACTTTGTATCTGAGCTCTTTGTTTTTTTTTTTTTTAAAGATTTTATTTATTCATTATAGAGAGGGGAGAGAGAGAGAGAAGGGGGGAGGAGCAGAAAGCATCAACTCCCATATGTGCCTTGACCAGGCAAGCCCAGGGTTTTGAACCAGCAACCTCAGCGTTTCTAGGTTGACACTTTATCCACTGTGCTACCACAGGTCAGGCTGAGCTCTTTGTTTTTAAATGACTTGCTTTACAATAAAAAAAAGCTCTTGGGAGTACTGGCGCTTTTGGTAGGGTATCAGCCCCCTGAAGACCTCTAGATTCCATTCTTTTTCTTTGTATTTATTTTCTAATCCTCTGCCATTCCCACTCGAGACCCACAAAATTCAAAATTACGAGTTGCGCTGGCTCATGACACTCCCCCTGCCTATTGCTGGAAGTCCCCAGGTGGGAACTGTAGTAGGTCTTCACCTCAGTGCAGAATTGCTTGACTCTTTGGCAGGACTAAGAACATGTTATGAAAGTGTTTTATTCTTACAGTTCATGGAGAGACTAGTATACACACAGCTCATTATTCAAGGATTCCTTATTCCCTGTCAAGGCTCTGCGTGCTCACCGTTCTGCCCTCCAGTGCTCTTTATGACCTCACGACCCAGACAGCCTGACACTGGCACAAAATGCCACACACCGCAGGGAAGCCATGTGAAGTTCAGGAATGTTAGACCGTTAACCCTCAGGAACACATTTTCTACCTTGACCCTGAGTCACCCAGAAATTTCACCAAACGCTCATTACTCTTACGTTTGAGGCACTCTTTTTAATTCTATTTCATATGTACAGGCCAAATCAGCCAGTGGATTGACTGCACTGATGGGCATGACCGCTACTGAAAACGAAAGCATTGTTAAAACAGATGGGCTGTTGCCCAGTGCTCAGGCTTTGAGCACACGCAGCTCAGCTCAGTGGATGAGCTAGACAGCCTTCCAGGCGGTACTCAGGGCAACTGCACAGCTGGGTTGCACACTACCCGCAGTGACACTGCATCTGTGTATTGCTATGGAAATGTAAAATGTGACTGTATCTGAGCACATCTTAAACCATTATCCCACAGCTGAGCTAATGGTCTAGAATCGGGTCTACTCAAATCCAGGACATGGAGTCTAGGAAACAGTGGACAGCCGTAGTTGGAACAGACCCCTGGAATTCTGGTTCTGCTACCCACTTGCTGTGACCTGGGCAACCTCGCTGTGCCCCTCCTCAGGTAGAAGGGGTCTCCAGCCAGCTCAGGCCAGTATGTGTCTGTCAAAGAACTTTGTGAACATGTCTGGATATTTCCATAGGGTGATTATGGTTTCACATGAAAAAGAAATCCAAAGCAAAGGAAGAAATTTGCAAAGATTTAAAAATATATGTATTAAGAGATAATTTAAGCAATTTAATTAAGATTATTGATTGGGAGGAAATCACACTATTAAGGTCAGGGACACCAGATTAGTGCAGAATAGCCCCTCCATTGAAAGTGGCACAGCGCAGAGATGTTAATTTATGACTCCAGACACATAGTCACAGAGGACAGAGAACCACGTGGGCAGCGGATTCGGTTCAATATCCAGACCTAGAAATAGGACAGCTCATCATGCTTGGCCTTGTTGGTCTGATAGTCGTGCAAGGCCAGGGGCTTGTTTTCGTGTGGGAGACTTTTATACACTCGAATGTGTATGAAGTCATCATCTGCAACTTGAACCTGCAAAGGAGAGTTGAGTCAGGAATCAGTGATGCCTCTAACCCCAAGTCCCTGTGCTCAACTGGACTGTGTGACAAAGGCCCAGGGTGTGGAGGCCATGTCCTCTCAGGGCATCAGCAGCTAGGCTGATAACATTCCCATCTTCTTCCCTCAGACAGAGCAGATGCACATCACCCCAGCCAGCACCCTCAGCACCCCACACTCACTCCATCAGAGTCCTTAGTTGCCCAAAAAGCTCTGTCTCTCTCCCCCGTGGAGGTCTGCGTGTGTGCATACACCTCATTTTAGAGGGAATAAATCCCTTGAAGCTGGGGGCTGCCAAAGGATTCCCTTGAAGCACCCCTGTCCTGGCACCTACAAGCCCCCGCCACCCATGTCTGCAGGAGCACCCCATGAGGCTGGCACTCCACCTTGATGAAGTAGTTAGTCCCCGCAACTATCTGGCTCTTAAACTCCACAGCCTTAAACATTGTGTAGTTCTTGTTTTCCTTTGCCTCCAGCTGGGGCTTCACCTAGGGCACAGGAGAGAAGGGATCTCTCAGTGGCTTCCTTCCTGAAAGAGTAACTGACAAACACAAGAGCTTCTACATCACATTAAATGTTACATACTGACTTCTAAGTCCCACCCTTTTTCCTTGCCATGTCACGGAGGAGACGTGTTAAACTGTTAGGGCTGCCTGACCAGGCGGTGGTGCAGTGGATAGAGCATTGAACTGGGATGCAGAGGACCCAGGTTCGAGACCCCGAGGTTGCCAGCTTAAGCGTGGGCTCATCTGGTTTGAGCAAAAAGCTTACCAGCTTGGACCCAAGGTCGCTGGCTCCAGCAAGGGGTTACTCAGTCTGCTGAAGGCCCCCGGTCAAGGCACATATGAGAAAGCAATCAATGAACAACTAAGGTGTCGCAATACGCAACAATGATTGATGGTTCTCATCTCTCTCCATTCCTGTCTGTCCCTGTCTATCCCTCTCTGACTCTCTCTCTGTCTCTGTAAAAAAACCAAACAAACAAAAAAACAAAACAAAACTGTTAGGGCTAATGATAAAGGATGGCAAACAATTCCTTAATTCCACCCAAGTTCCAAAGATATGATTGCAGTATCTCACTTGCCCTTTCTTTTCTAGGTGGGAGAGGTTTTTATATTTTCATCATTATGACACTGCATGCAAGTTTATACCATTTTTTCTTTCCTTCCTTCCTTCCTCCCTTCCTCCCTCCCTCCCTCATCTCTCCCTCCCTTCCTTCCCTCCTTTCTTCCCTCCTTCCCTTCTTCCCTCCCTTTCTTAGAGACAGGAAGGAAGGGAAAGAGGGAGAAGTATGATCTCATAGTTACTTCAGTTTAGTTGTTCATTGATTGCTTCTCGTATGAACCTTGACAAGGGGGGAGCTTAGCCGAGTCAGTGACCCCTTGCTCAAGCAGCAACCTTGGAATCATGTCAATGGCCTTGTGCACACACTGGCAACCTCAGGGTTTTGAACTGGGGACCACAGCAGACCAGGTCAACGCTCCATCCATCGCACCACCACTGGTCAGGCATATACCCTGTTTTCATTTTTTACTTAACATGCAAGCAGTTCATTTGAATGACCGAATATAATTTTTAATGAGTTTTAAAATTAAAACCTTAAAACAGTTTAAAATTTTAAACTAAAGTTAGTTTTAATATTAGTTTTACTCTTCCATCTCATAGATATGCCTTAATTCTCTAACTTTCCCTATTGGGCACTCAGACTGTTCTTAAGTTTTCCTGTAACAGATCAGGCAGCAGAGAAAGTGCTTGGCAGGTAAAGGGTGCTTTCCTGCATTTTCAGATGACTTCCTGAGGATGTTGTACCTCTGGGCAGAGGCTGATCCTGATCCTAAGTCTCAAACAGGAATCATACTTTTGTTTTATTTTTTATTTATTTATTTATTTGTATTTTTCTGAAGTTGGAAACGGGGAGGCAGTCAGACAGACTCCTGCATGGGCCCGACCGAGATCCACCCAGCACGCCCACCAGGGGGCGATGCTCTGCCCATCTGGGGTGTCGCTCTGTTGTGACCAGAGCCATTCTAGGGCCTGAGGCAGAGGCCATGGAGCCATCCTCAGCGCCCAGGCCAACTTTTGATCCAATGGAGCCTTGGCTATGGGAGGGGAAGAGAGAGACAGAGAGGAAGGAGAGGGGGAGGGGTGGAGAAGCAGATGGGCGCTTCTCCTGTGTGCCCTGGCCGGGAATCGAACCCGGGACTTCTGCACGCCAGGCCGACGCTCTACCACTGAGCCAACCGGCCAGGGCCCCAGTAATCATACTTTTGGTTCAGTCCCATCGCCCAGGCTCATGGCCTCTTATAACTGAGTATCTTTATGGAGGAAGGAGAGGGCAGATTTGTTTTTAATTTTTTTTATTTAAAATATAATTTAGCCCTGGCCGGTTGGCTCAGTGGTAGAGCGTCGGCCTGGCGTGCAGGAGTCCCGGGTTCGATTCCCGGCCAGGGCACACAGGAGAAGCGCCCATCTGCTTCTCCACCCCTCCCCCTCTCCTTCCTCTCTGTCTCTCTCTTCCCCTCCCGCAGCTGAGGCTCCACTGGAGCAAAGTTGGCCCGGGTGCTGAGGATGGCTCTGTGGCCTCTGCCTCAGGCACTAGAATGGCTCTGGTTGCAACAGAGTGATGCCCCAGATGGGCAGAGCATCGCCCCCTGGTGGGTGTGCTGGGTGGATCCCAGTCGGGCGCATGTGGGAGTCTGACTGCCTCCCTGTTTCCAACTTCAGAAAAATACAAAAAAAATTAAAATAGGCCCTGGCCGGTTGGCTCAGTGGTAGAGCGTCGGCCTGGCGTGCAGAAGTCCCGGGTTCGATTCCCGGCCAGGGCACACAGGAGAAGCGCCCATCTGCTTCTCCACCCCTCCCCCTCTCCTTCCTCTCTGTCTCTCTCTTCCCCTCCCGCAGCGAGGCTCCATTGGAGCAAAGATGGCCCGGGCGCTGGGGATGGCTCCTTGGCCTCTGCCCCAGGCGCTAGAGTGGCTCTGGTCGCGACAGAGCGATGCCCTGGATGGGCAGAGCATAGCCCCCTGGTGGGCAGAGTGTCGCCCCCTGGTGGGCGTGTCGGGTGGATCCCGGTCGGGAGTCTGTCTGACTGTCTCTCCCCGTTTCCAGCTTCAGAAAAATACAAAAAAAAAAAAAATAAATAAAATAAAATAAAAAAATAAAATGTAATATAATTTAGTTTCAAAGTCTCTGGCTGCTACCTAGATTAATTGGTAGACATTGGAGCATTTTGACTTTGGCTAGAGTGATTAGACTAATTACAGAGTGTTAGAGGATTTTAGTTAAAGCAACTGCAGGATGCAGGTTAGCTGCTGGGAGCCAAGGGGGGATCACCCGTATTACGTGCAAGTGAGTCACTGTGACCTCCCTTTGCCTCCAGGGAGGGGCCCTCCCCAGATAAGAATGAAGAGGAGGATGGAGTCAGGGCACCTAAGGACAAGAGGGAGAGTCAGTAAGGGAGAAGGCAGGCCCATCCCACCACTCCTCTGCCCTCTCCATGCAGCAAGCAGGTTCTCACTGTGGGCCTAGGTGTGTCTGAATGCTTACCTGCAGCGTCCTTGTTCCTGCAAGGTGCTGTGCTTGGATAAGCCCAAGGGAGTAAGTGATGCCCACAACAAACCCACCCAGGAGTCTGGGAAGGAATTGTCTCCCTCTTGGCCTGCTTCAGGAGTGGAGGCAGGAAAGCCCTAGCCATTTGCAAGGAATGGTGAGAAAACCCAAATGTAGGTTAGTGGGACTGGGAATGTGGCAGTCGCCGAGGCCAGGCCAGGCTACTGCCTGTGGTGACAGTTCATTTATATTGCTGTTGACCAGGAGAAAGAACGGGCGGGGTTAGAGCACAGAAGGCTCAGATGCTTAGGAAACTGCCAGCTACCAGCCTTCTGGGGACCAGGCAGGGCAGGGGCTGGGGAAAAACAGATGGACTCTCCTCAAGGAGGCTGAGACAGACTTTGGGACTGGGCCATCCTCTGGCCAGGCTCCCCTCTCTGACTTTTATTCTCCTCACCTGCAGCTTGCAGTGCTTGGGGAGGAGTCAGTATAAATGGCCACAAGACAGTGTCCCTGCCTCTGTCCTCTGAGTCACCAGCCAATGGCCCACCCTCAAGAACTGGACCTCCCAGAAGCAATGGTGACTGCTCTCTTGTCACTTTCAAGTGACCAACACCAAGTTAAAGAGCCCCAAGACAGAGCAGCTCTTCTCTCCTGAATGAACTTATGCGCATTCAAAGGTCACGTAACAAGTGAGGAATTTCTTAGGCCTGGAAAACCAGGAACAGCTAGGAGCAGCTGAGGTCTGTGAGTAATGTGGGGAGGCACCAGGAACCTCCAAGCTGGTTCACCATGCAGTCCTTACGAATTCCTCATTTTCAAAGTCTCATGGGACTGACTCACTAGCCTTTACTATGGTCAGATGGTCTTCTAAACCAGTGGTTTTCAACCACTGGTTTGTGGACCAGTGCCGGTCTGCCAGAAATTATAGATCTTCATTTAACATCAGGCTGGGTAACTCCTTCGCAAACCAGCACAAAATTTCTAAACCACCTGAGCAAAGGTTTTGAAATTTCAAAACCATCGGGCTGGGAAGCAGCAGGGGAGGAGACTTAGAGGAGAGAGAGGTTTGTTTTACATTTCACCTGCTGACTCAAACCCCAAGCTGGTCACCCCGCAATGCAGTCCCTACAAATTCCTCATTTTCCAAGTCTCGTGGGACTGACTCACCACCCTTTACTATGGTTGAATGGTCTTCTAAACCAGTGGTTTTCAACCACAGGTCCACCACCTTCCCCAGAACCCTCCGTGAAGGTACCTTAGTGATGCCGACTTGGCAGACGAGGAAACAGAGGCACAGGAGTCAAGTGCTGTAAACTGTCTGAACCAGATTCTGTCTCCCAGCCTGTCTCCGTTTTCTTTTCTTTCTTTCTTTTTTTTTTTTTTTTTTTTTTTTTTTTTTTGTATTTTTCTGAAGCTGGAAACGGGGAGAGACAGTCCGACAGACTCCCGCATGCGCTGGACCGGGATCCACCCAGCACGCCCACCAGGGGGCGACGCTCTGCCCACCAGGGGGCGATGCTCTGCCCATCCGGGGGTTGCTCTGTTGCGACCAGAGCCACTCCAGCGCCTGGGGCAGAGGCCAAGGAGCCATCCCCAGCGCACCCGGGCCATCTTTGCTCCAATGGAGCCTCACTGCGGGAGGGGAAGAGAGAGACAAAGAGGAAGGAGAGGGGGAGGGGTGGAGAAGCAGATGGGCGCTTCTCCTGTGTGCCCTGGCCGGGAATCGAACCTGGGACTCCTGCACGCCAGGCCGACGCTCTACCACTGAGCCAACCGGCCAGGGCCTCCGTTTTCTTTTAAAAAATGTTTATTTGCCCTGGGCAGGTATCTCAGTTGGTTAGAGCACCATCCTGATACACCAAGGTTGCAGTTAGATCCCACATCAGGGCACATACAAGAAGCAACCAATTAAAGCATAAATAAATGGAACAAAAAGCGATGTTTCCCTCTCTTTCTCTGCCTCTAAAAGTCAATTTAAAATAAATAAAAATAAAAACCATTTATTTGCAGAAAATTTCAAACTTATACAAGGAGAACCAGAATAAGAATATAAATTTAGGACCCCGGCATTCCCTTCCCCTGGTTCACATAAGGTTAACTTCCACCCCACCTGCTCTATTTTTTGTTCACTGATTTCCGCCCCCCCCAACCGCCGAGGACAAGCAAACAAGCCCTTCCTACTGAGCGCCCCTGGGCGCAGTCCCCGGAAGCCGAGGCCCTTCGGTCGCAGTCCCAGACCGACTCCCTAGCCGCGTTGGAAGTGCTCTCATTTCACCCCCGATCTCCGCGTTGTGGCGAGTGCTGCCCCTCCGCGGAGAGGGCCGGACCCCACCCAAGCTCGGGAGGACTCGGCCCGCCTACCTGGTCAGCGATGGCCTGGACGTCGGCCGTGGCGGGCTGGGTGGTGGTACTCCCGCCGCACATCCTCCCCATACCGCTCATGGTGGAGCAGTGGACACGGAAGAGCAGTGGACACGGAAGAGCAGCGGACACGGAAGAGCAGCAGACTACCAGTGTGGTGACAATTGAAGACAGTCCTCCACCTTAAGTTCGTGAGGTCACGTGGCGCGAGGCGGAACCACAAGGGAGCGGAGAATGGGGTGGGGTGGAGGGCGCTGTCGGGTGGGAGGGTTGGGCCGGGGCGCGAGAGGCGTAGGAGTGGGAATAGGGGTCGAGTGGGGTGAGAAGAGGAGAGATGTGTGAGGGGTGGGCGCACTGCACGACCTGGGACCCACGCCGAGGGCACCGCCTAGGGACCAAGGGCGGTGTGCTGTAGTGCTTGTCCCCTCCCACTCGTAGTTTGGTGTCTATCTTCCCCGCCGCGGAGTCACCAGCTGGGGAGGGTGGGGTGGAGGGCTAGAGATCTGGGTTTTGTCCGGCTCTGGGGTTTGTCCGGCGCGCGCGTGTGTCTACAGGGCGGGTGGAAGGGGTGGTGGTTGTCGTCGTGAGGAGTGTGAAGCCCTGGAGGTGTGCATGGGTTGAAGGGGAACAGGATACAGAATGCCACTCCTAAAATGCCACTTTCTCGCACGTGGATTATTTTGAGCAGAAAGCAGTCAAGACCCAGCCATTGGGGTGAGGGGACTTTTCACGTCTACCTTGATTGCCTAAGGAGCCTGGTCCGCGAAGAGAGCAAAGCAGAGCTTTTTCTTTTTAAATCTTGAAACTGATATGCATAGCAGAGCAGATATCTGATTACCAAACATCTGCTTTTCTCATCTTCCTGTGATTTGCCCTACTCGCCTTTGAAACTGCAGACTCATATCCCAGTCCTTAGCTCTGGATGGCTGTAGACCTCAGCTGCCCTGGCTGCCTTTGGATGTCATATTTCTATAGCGCTCAATATGTATGAAATTAGTTTAGTTTTTCTTTTAAGGTGTTTTTTTTTTTTAAGATTTTATTTATTTATTATAGAGAAGAGAGAGAGAGAGAAGGGGGGGGGGGAGGAGCAGGAAGCATCAACTCCCATATGTGCCTTGACCAGGCAAGCCCAGGGTTTTGAACCGGCAACCTCAGCATTTCCAGGTTGACGCTTTATCCACTGCACCACCACAGGTCAGGCTTCAATATGTATGAAATTAAATTTGTTTTTCTCCTGTTAGTCTGTCCTATGTCAAGTAAATTATTAGACCAGAAAAAGAACCTAGAAGGGAAAAGAAGAACATTTTTTTCCTCTATAGGGACCTGTAGGAGACAGTGGAAGTAGGCTGTGCATGGGTGGGCATGGCCTTGCAGGGGACAGTCAGTGTTGGGCCCCATGAAAGGTAGGCCTGGGTTCTGCAGAGGAGATAAGGGTCACCCCATGGGTAGGCATGGACATGAGCCCTGAAGAAGCCCTTGGGTGGCCCTGGTCCCATACAGGGCCAGATACCAGGTGGGAGGGACCAAGAGATGAGTGGGAGCTGAACCTGACAGCCATGGAGGGCAGTAAGGAGAGAAGTCTATGCCCAGTGTGCACCAGGAGTAGCCAGAGGCAGGGGCTGCCAGGGCATCCTGGAGTTCAGGCTCAGGCACTGCCTGACCTCACTACTGAGTACATTGGACCACCTTACACTCCTCATCTGCAAAACCTAGCCCAGCACCCCCTTTGTGCCAGCTGCTCTAGATGTTACCAGCATGCAACCAGGGACATAGTAAAGTGCTGACATGGGTGAACAGAGGAGGCACAAAAGGAGTTCAGTCATGAGGTGACTCCCAAGGCCTCAGGCTGGGGTGGGAGTGACCCAGCTGCATCTCCTTCTCCAGACACTGTGCCTCTTTCACCACTGGGTGCTGACTGCAGGTGCAAGCCCAGCCTTGCCTTCTAGGGGCCCAGTGCAGAGCCCCAGTAGGAGTGGCTTATAAGCAGGTATGTGGGAGAGGCAAGCCTTTCTGGTACCTTCCAGGGAAAAGCCTGGTCTGTAACTTCAGGGAAGGGTGGGAGGCTGGGTGTGGTTGAGCCCTGGAGGAGGGGAAGAAGAGATTCCCTTACAATTCACTTATAATTGAATGAGTTCATGTGTGACCAGTAAAGGGGCTACAAAGCAGACCTGAAAAGCAAGCTCTGGGAGCTACATGGTGGGCCTGACAAGCCCAGTGACCAAAAGTAACCACACAGGAGATCTGATCATAAATTCCAGTGCAGAGCCCCAGTGGGAGTGGCTTGTAAGCAGGTTGTGGTAGGTACTCACATCCCAGGCCTATAGGTTCCTTAGTAAAAGGTCAGTCTTTACCTTCCCCAAGCCCTGTCTATTGTTCTTATGCATCTAGAATAACATACCTTTGAAAAGTCAGAGTAATTTTCTTTTCCAGGTCCCTTGGAATCATAACCACACTGGCACTGGTGGATGCCTGGAAACCCCTCACTGTTACCTTGTTGCCCACATACCATCTCTACCTACTGTAAATGTTGAATGTTAACTAACCTGTACTCACCAAAGTAAAAGAAGCATATGTTTTTCCGTTTTGCTCCCTGGTAGTTGACATCTCACAATGTGGTCACGACTCCTTGCTGGGGAGTTAAGTGTGGCCTGTGTGACTCCACCTGGAGAGAATTCTGGAAGCTTCCTCCTGGTGTCCCCTGGACTCTCTTCACATGTCTTTTCCCTGTGCTGATTTTGTTTTGTATCCTTTGCCATAATAAATCAGAACCCTGCATCCTCCTAGTCTACCAGATCAACATGCCTCCACTTGGGGTTCCCTGACTTGTGTCTTTTTACAGAAAAAATCTGCTGAGTTACTTATATATAAACATAAACACTACATTGTCACACTTAAGAAAATAAACAATTATTCTGCATTATCATCTAGCATCTAGTGTATATGCAAGCTTTCCTAATTGTCCCCAAAATGACTTATATAGCTTTTTCTTTGAACAGATATCCAATCAATATTTGTATATCTCCTTTATATAGGCATTCATTCACTCCTTCGCCCATGGCATTAACTCTGGGAAAACATCGGAACAGTTGTTTTGCTAACTGTCCTAGACCAGGATGGTGATTGTCCCCTGTGTACAGTGAGTGCACTGTCTTCCTCTATGTCCTGAAAGCTGGGGTGCAGACTTGAAGGCTGGATGAGGGTCAGCCTAGACTGCCCACAGGTGATGCTGCTTCACTAGAGGGGACGCACACCAGCGGTGGCAAGCTATTTGGGGCAGGGACTGATACTCCTGCAAACCCTGTCCCCCACCACCTTTCTTTGGCCCTTGTGCCATTTTCTGATGACTTTTGCCTGAATCAAAGATTCACTGGGGTGCGCGCAGGGTTTTCTCCAATTCTACCATTCCTCCTGCCTGTGTTCGCTGGCATTCTTTGGAAAGAAAAGCCTTCTGTCATCAACTGAGTTAAACTACAGCCCCCCCACGTCCCCAATGAAGGGCACACGCTTAGTGACTGACCTCCCTTTAATTACAACTGTCTAGTGCTGTCACTGCGGGTTCAGGCCGCTGTGCTCGATGGCGAGCGGTCGGGGCAAGGCCGGCGCGGGCGCATGTGGTCACGCAGCGCGCCGGCGCGGTCGTGTGACGTCACACCACGCGCCCAGGCAAAGGTTAGTGGAACGGTCGCTGGTGCATGAGGCTTAGTGACGGTCGGCATGGTTTCGCGAGTGCAGCTCCCCCCTGAGATCCAGCTGGCGCAACGCCTGGCAGGGAACGAGCAGGTGACCCGGGACCGGGCGATGAGGAAGCTCCGGAAATACATCGTCGCTAGGACTCAGCGGGCTGCAGGTTGGCGCATGGGTGGCGGAGTGTGGGGGGCAGACTCGGGGGCTGGTCCTGGCGCTGCGCAGCGGGGATCTCCGAACTGCGTGGAACCTCCACGTGGCCCGGCGGGTCTACGGGCGGCACTTCCCACTGGCCTCGCGGCATTTGTCACTGTGTAATTTTCATTGAGTAATTATTGGATTGTGTTTGAGTTTCACTGTCGTTAGTGTACGCTCCGCGAGGGCAGAGTATGCATGTTACTTAGTCTCTCTCTTTTTTTTTTAAAGAATTCCTGCTACAATTTTCTTTTTATTTATTTATTTTTTATTTATTCATTTTTAGAGAGGAGAGGGAGAGACAGAGAGAGACAGAGAGAGAGAGGAGAGATAGAGAGAGAGAAGGGGGGGGAGGAGCTGGAAGCATCAACTCCCATATGTGCCTTGACCAGGCAAGCCCAGGGTTTCGAACCGGCGACCTCAGCATTTCCAGGTCGACGCTTTATCCACTGCGCCACCACAGGTCAGGCTATTTAGTCTCTTGTTACAGTGGTTCTCAAAGTGTGGTACCTTCAGCATCACCTGGACATTTGTTAGAAATGCAAATTCTTGGTCTCCTCCCAATCTTGCTGAATCAGATACTGGCAGTATGGCCAGCAACATCTATGTTAAGAAGCTCTCCAGATGACTCCAGTGCAAATGCTCAAGTCATAGAACCACTGCTCATTAAACACAGTGCCAGACACAGGAACTAAGTAATTTGAGTGATTTTATATATATATATTGCTTTCTTACTAACCTGATGACAACTTTTTCTTTTGAGTTTGAAGGGTCACACTGAAAAGTTTACAAAGCCCAAGGGTAGTGCTAGATTAATTATCACCAACAGATTCACCTGTGTAGTTAGCCACCACCCAGCATAGGAAATGGCGACTCAATTTTGAATCTCCATAATGGAGTACGGTGCCTGATACTTGTAGATTCTCAGATTTTATTTTATTTTATTTTTTATTTTTTTTTTTTTCTGAAGCTGGAAACGGTGAGAGACAGGCAGACAGACTCCCGCATGCGCCCGACCGGGATCCACCCGGCACGCCCACCAGGGGCGAGGCTCTACCCCTCCGGGTCGTCGCTCTGCTGCGACCAGAGCCACTCTAGCGCCTGGGGCAGAGGCCAAGGAGCCATCCCCAGCGCCCGGGCCATCTTTGCTCCAATGGAGCCTTGGCTGCGGGAGGGGAAGAGAGAGACAGAGAGGAAGGAGGGTGGGGGGGGGGTGGAGAAGCAAATGGGCGCTTCTCCTATGTGCCCTGGCCGGGAATCGAACCCGGGTCCCCCCCCGCACACCAGGCCGACGTTCTACCGCCGAGCCAACCGGCCAGGGCCCTCAGATTTTATTGAAAGAATGAAATGGCAGTTACCTGGGGGAGTTCCTGCAGCCACAGGTCTAGTGGGTTCTGAGTTAGGATGGCTTGAGAGGGGAGGGCCAGCTACTTTTGCAGTCATAGAACTTGTTCTAGTTCAGGCAGTCACATTTCTCTAGCTTCGCTCCTGGTACTGAAAGATTGGGGTTCACTTAGTCTGAGTGTTGCTGTTTTTCGTGCAGGTAGTTTCACTCATGACGAGCTGCTGAAGGTATGGAAAGGACTGTTTTATTGCATGTGGATGCAGGACAAGCCGCTTCTCCAGGTGAGTGTATGGGAAGTCAGAAGAATCTGGAGCTGCAGTGTCAGTAGGAGTACAGATGAGTGTATGGTTGACTTTGGGCAAAGTTTTACAGCTTTGATACTTTTTTATTTTAATGACCGGGAGCTAGGGCCTTTGGGTACACTGGGTCTTATTCTTGCTGAGTTGAGCACTGTAGCCACACAGTGAAAGTCATTCATTGCATGGGTGAGGCCTGGATCTGTCCTGTGTAAGAAACTGACTGAACCCTAAAGTAATAGTAACCAAGGGAGAGGGTCCAAGTCTTCTAGATATAGCTTTCTCCCACTGCTATTTTAAGTTGCCTTTTTTTTTTTAATGCTTTTTTAATTTTTTTAAATTATTTTTATTTTTTTTAATTTTTTTTACAGGGATAGAGAGAGAGTCAGTTAGAGGGATAGATAGGGACAGACAGACAGGAACGGAGAGAGATAAGAAGCATCAATCATCAGTTTTTCGTTGCGACACCGCAGTTGTTCACCGATTGCTTTCTCATACGTTCCATGACCGCGGGCCTTCAGCAGACTGAGTAACCCCCTTGCTCAAGCCAGGAACCTTGGGTCCAAGCTGGTGAGCTTTTGCTCAAGCCAGATGAGCCCGCGCTCAAGCTGGTAACCCCGGGGTCTCGAACCTGGGTCCTTCCGCATCCCAGTCTGACACTCTATCCACTGTGCCACTGTCTGGTCAGGCTGTCTTTCTTTTTCTTTTTTTTTTTTTTTTGAAAGAAAGCTTGATTCTTTTAGAGCAGTTTTTTTTTTTTTAATTGATTTTAGAGGGAAAGAGGAAGGGGGGAGAGACAGGAACATTGATATGTTTCTGTATGTGCCCTGGCCAGCATCGAACTGGCTACTTCTGTACTTCCAGACAATGCTCTAACCAACTGAGCTATCCAGCCCAGGCTAGAGCAGTTTTAATTCATGGCAAATTGAGAGGAAGGTACACAGATTTCCCACCCCACCCCCACCCCTGCCAGATGCACAGCTGCCTCTGTTATCAACTTTTCCCACCAGATACATTTATTACAATTGATGAGCCAACAATGACACATCATCACTCAGAGTCCATAGTTTACCTGTGGGATCACCTCCTGGTGTTATATGATCTGTGGATTTGGACAAATGTAAAATGATGTGTATCTATTGTTATGATATTTTACTGAGCAGCTTCACTGCCCTAAAATGCTAGCCTTTTTAGAACAGTGTTTTTAAGAGTGTGAGTTGTTACTCTTCTTCAAGATCCCCTGGGTGATGGGGGTAATACTTAAAAAGCAGATTCACATGCTGTATTCCATGCCTACTGAACTAGAGTATCAGGGGCTCTGGAATTATCTATGTAACTAGTATACTAAATGGTACTTGGCCAGTGACAGGCAGGCAGTGAGTAATTTATAGGGGTCTAGTTGGCTCCCTCGTTCTGCTGGTCAGGTGACTGCATGCCTTGAGACTCCCTGCTCTGTCCTGCCTTCTCTTGTTCCTTCCTTTGACAGTCAACCACTGTTGCTTGAGGCTCAGCCTTGATCATGAGGGTGGTTACTGCCCTTATTGCAAGGCTCTGCTGGCCCTGACTGTAGGGGCAGCCTTTTACTGCAAACCTCATGCACACTGGGCTTAAGAAGCCAGTGGAAACTGGTTCTTGTAATAAGTGGGCAGTTGAGTGTGTTTGTCTTTTTGTTGTTGCTTGTTGTAAGGCCACATTTCTTCAGAGGCTGAGGGAGTTTTTTTACTATTTCTTGCACAGGAGGAACTAGGAAAGACCATTTCCCAGCTCATTCATGCTTTTCAAACCACAGAGGCACGTGAGTATCCTTACCCTTTGTAGGGCCAGAATCGCTGAATCAGTTAGCTACCAGGTACAGAAAGCTTGGGTTTTAAGATCTAGAGCAAGAGAGAAGTCTCCATTGTAGCTGGTGTCTGCTGGTGCTTATGTATGAAAAGCTTCAACATGTATAACCCTAAAATACACTCAGCACAAGAGTCTAAAGCAGGGGTCCCCAAACTTTTTACACAGGGGCCAGTTCACTGTCCCTTAGACCGTTGGAGGGCTGGACTATAAAAAAAACTATGAACAAATCCCTATGCACACTGCACATATCTTATTTTAAAGTAAAAAAACAAAATGGGAACAAATATAATATTTAAAATAAAGAACAAGTAAATTTAAATCAACAAACTAACCAGTATTTCAGTGGGAACTATGCTCCTCTTACCACCAATGAAAGAGGTACCCCTTCCGGAAGTGTGGCGGGGGTCGGATAAATGGCCTCAGGGGGCCGCATGCAGCCTGCAGGCTGTAGTTTGGGGACCCTTGGTCTAAAGGGCTAATATCTTACATTATAAAACTAAAGTGACAAGCTAGTATGGTGTTACCAAGCTGCTTGACTGGATCTCACCTAATAGGTGTGAAGTTCCGCAGTGTGCTTTTCTACCTTTCCTTTCTGCTCTGACCAAATGAGTAATGTATTTTCCTGTGTATAAGACGCTCCCGTGTATAAGACACACCTTAATTTTGGGGCCCGAAATTTGAAAAAAATGTATTACATGAAGTTATTGAACTCAAGTTTTATTCATCATAAAATTCATACAACTCCTCATCACCGTCAAAACTCCCATCCATTAGCTTGTCCTCATCTACAATATAAGACGCCTGCAGTTCTAAGACCCTAAATTTTTCCAAAAATGGTGCATCTTATACGTGAGTATATTCGTTTCTCAACCCTGCTGTCTGCCCACTGGAGTCATTTGGGAATGTTTGTAAATCTTCATATCCAGACCTTGATCTGCTTAAGTAGAGCTCTGAGGGTGGTGTCTAAGCACTAGCATTTTCAGCCTCCCCACACTGTCCTGAGGGTACCCATGGCCAGGCAGCATCACTGGCATAGGCACTAGTTTGGTTGCTCCGCTGGCCACCATGAAAGCTGGAACGTCCACTAGTGGGCGGGAGGAACCAGGTTGACCAGCACTGCAAAAGTGGGCGGTTTTTATAAAAAGGTTTGCAATCATGGCACTAGGACCATTGCTGGTGGGTTTAGTTCAGTTAGACTTAAGTTGGCAAAGGATCAAAATTGGCTTGGGCATGGTGGTGGTCCACAAATAGTCATAGAAACTACCTTTTCAACTTGGGAGAGTATGAGTTGGGGTAATTAGTGGGGAAATCTACCTTCTGTACTTTTTACCTTCTCAGAGCCTGCGGAGTCTGGGCTCAGCCAAGGGCAAAGTAGAGTATTCACCTAGTGACACTTGATTGAGTTAGTGAATGTCAACCCATCCATTACTGAACCACCTGACCAGCTGTTGCTGTTGGAGAAGCCTGTAATGGGAGATAAGAGGTGCCTCGTGCCCTGAGGTCAAGATGTGGGCAGGGTTGGTTTCTCCTGAGGCCTCTCTCCTTGGCTTGTAGACATAGTCTTCTACCTGTGTCCTCAGATGGTTGTCCCTCCATGTCTGTATGTGTCCTGCTCTCATCTTATAAGGATAGCAGTCAGATTGGATGAGCACTCACACCAGTGACCTTATTTTATCTTAACTACCTCTTTAAAGACTGCATGTTCAAATAAAGTCGTATTCCTATATATGGGGGATAGGGCTTCTACATATGAGTCTGAGGGCCAAGCTTAGCCCCTAGCACTCTGGCATAGCTATTATCAGTAGGGTTTTGTACTTGAATGGTTAGTGAGCTGTGGGGCAAATAGTGTGGTCAGGCATGGGGGTCAGGCAGGGCCTCAGCCCCAGCCAAGGGGAGGCCGAGAACCTGGGGAGAAAGTGGCTTGAGCAGCCTACTTTTTTTGCCGGTGCCTTTGCTTGCTCTTCCTGCCTGTTTTAGAGAATGTGGTTGATGATCAGGGGTCTAGGGGCTCAGCTTTTCTTTGCTAGGATCCTCATAGCCCCATTTCTCAGCCAGAATCATGACACACCCTCACAGCTCAGTGAACTCGGACTGGCAACCTTAGAGGGTGGTTGGCACGTGACATCCTGACCAGGTTCCTTCATATTCCATCACCTTACTTTCCAAAGTGGCTTCTGTGTTCCTCCATGATTCTCTTCTGGCCTTTTTTCCTCCTCCAGAACACCTGTTCCTTCAAACCTTCTGGCAGACCATGAATCGCGAGTGGATGGGCATAGACAGACTGCGCCTGGATAAGTTCTATATGGTGAGGAAATTGCCTGTGCCCCTCTGCTGGGTCCCTGGCAGTGCTGGCGGTGGCAGGTGCAGGGGGGAGTGTTGGGGGTGCGGCACAGAGTGGTCTGGCCTCTGAGCCTCTCATCCCAACAGGGCAGAAGTGAAGGCTTCTGGGCAATGCGGCCAGCTTGACAACTGTGACCCATAGCCCAGTGGGTTGTTTGGGGAGCCTAGGTCTTGTTTGGGGTACACTTGACTAGGATTGTGCAATATTTGTTCGATCTCTAAGGGTTGGCAAGCGGGCAAAGATTTTAGTCCTTCAGACACTGCACAGACTTTCAGTTCCGAGGAGGAGGGTTACCACTGCCCTCCTGGGGAGAATCGTGCTGAAGCCCATGAACACCAGCAGAGCTGTGTGGAGCTCATGTCCTAGATAGAGGCCCTCGGGGCCACTCGGGGTGCCAGCACCTGAACATGGCTTCTTCCTGATGAGGACAGTAATGTAACCGTATGCAGAATCCCGTTTTTCCTCCTTCCAACACTGCATTCCTGTAAATTTAGGTTACTGGATTGCCCTCAGAGATATCCCCCCACCCCCGTGTTGTGCTCTGTAGTGTTGTTACTGCCATGTTGTTCACTGGGACTTGGGGCAGTCTCCAGATGAAGGGACAGTGTTGCTGTCTGAGAGCAGGTGACCCAGTGGACACACTGTACAGGGCAGTGGTCAGGCCTCACTGAGGATGGGTCCCCTCAGGGCTGCAGTAATTAGTGATTCTGTCACTCACATCAGCTTAGACTTGGACCAGGGTTATGTGACACTGCACATCAGATATCAGCGTGGACCAGCTGGCAGGCCAGGCAGCAGGCTGAGGAGGGGAAGAAAATGGGCACTAAGGCAATGGCAGAGGAGCAGGGCCAGGCTTTGTGCTTTTACAGAATACAGTTTTCTAGGGCAGAGCAGCTCTTACGTGAGTCAGCATACATACACACACTGGGCCCATAGGTAGGATAGATTCTGTTGCTTTTTGAAGCCTGTTTCCCAGGTCCCCCCATATGACCATGTCTAGCAGCATGGCTCCCATAAAGGCTGACCCTTTTACAGCACTGCAGGCAGGGAATGATGTAGGTCAAGTCTCTACTGTCAGGGACTGGCATCTGGGCTGCCAGATGTGCTCTGTACTGTCCCCTTGCCTTTGATCATGACTGGACCCTCTGCGGGCATGTTGGGTTAATATGTGTGGAAGCTAGGAAAACTAGGCTAGAAATGCTGTAGCCATTGTACTAGGGAAGTGGGGGTTGTGGGACAGGCACTGGGGATTGATTTAAATCAGGCTTCCCCAAACTACGGCCCGCGGGCCACATGCGGCCCCCTGAGGCCATTTATCCGGCCCCCCACCACACTTCCAGAAGGGGCACCTCTTTCATTGGTGGTCAGTGAGAGGAGCACTGTATGTGGTGGCCCTCCAATGGTCTGAGGGACAGTGAACTGGTCCCCTGTGTAAAAAGTTTGGGGACCCCTGATTAAATGATGAGGCTTAGGGAGAGAGTTTACTGCACGGAGAGCAGAGAGAAAGTAAACCTTTTACTCTGTTGGGGGGAGAAGCTGTCTCAGTTGTCAGACCTGGTTTTGTGGGGCCTCTGCCTCTTCTGAGGGAGCCTGTGCTTCATTCTAGTTTTTGCTTCTGAAACAGGGACCAGTTCATCTTAGCTGTTGTTCATACTGCAGTTGCTACCCAGCTGTCCTCTGTGAGCTTGACTTCCTGGTGCTCTTGGAAAGCTGGGGCATCTCAGCCCCGGGCAGCAATGCAGTCTTGGAGCCCAGGGTCCTGAGGGCTGGTGTCCTGTCTTGCTAAAGCTCTGGGGGACCTGCTTGTGTTTGGGGCACAAAGGTGACCATGGGATTCTCTAGGGATGTCTGGGCTGTGCAACCTTCATGGGGTCTCCTTTTGTGCCACAGCTCATGCGGATGGTCCTGAACGAGTCCTTGGTGGCCCTGAAAATGCAGGGATGGGAAGAAAGGTCAGTACCCAGAGCATGCCCCAAATCTGACAAGCCCAGTTCGTGTCACCAGGGGATTAAGTTCACATGTCCTCTTTTAATTTATTTTGTGTAGAGAGATGTCAGCCTTAACATTAAGGAGTGACCCACTGGTACTTAAAATGAAGGTGTTTTTAAAATTATTGTTTGCATATTCATGGAAATGTTTGTTTCCGACCTCGATGGTACGTTCTGTGAATTAGAATTGAGTTCTCACATAATATATATTGTGAGTTAGTGTGTTTAGCTTTGTTCTCAGCAGTCATTGCTCCCAGTTTTAGAAATATTTAATTCATCCAGGCTTTTCATGTTTTCTTAAAGATTTTATTTACTGATTTTATTTTACTTATTTATTTTTATTTTTCTGAAGTGAGAAGCGGGGAGGTAGAGAGACAGACTCCTGCATGGGCCCGACCAGGATCCACCCAGCATGCCCACCAGGGGCTTTGTTCTGTTGCAACTAGAGCCATTCTAGCACCTGAGGTGGAGGCCGTGGAGCCATCCGCCATCCTCAGCACCCGGGCCAATTTTGCTCCAGTGAAGTCTTGGCTGCCGGAGGAGAAGAAAGAGATAAAGGAGAGGGGGAAGGGTGGCAAAGCAGATGGGCGCTTCTCCTGTGTGCCCTGGCTGGCAGTCGAACCCAGTACATCCACACGCCGGGCCGACACTCTCCCTCTGAGCCAACCTGCCAGGGCCTTTACTGATTTTAGAGAGAGGAGAGAGAGAAAGAAAGGATATGGGGAGCAGGAAGCATCAACTTATTGTGGTTGCTTCTTATATGTGCCTTGACTGGGCAGGCCAGGGTTTTGAACCAGTGACCTCAGCATTCCAGAGTGACGCTTTATCCACCACCACAGGTAAGGCCAGACTTCTTACTTTTGACAGTGGTGCTTGTGGTGGGGTAATTTGTGTCCCCGTAATCTACAAGGGCCTGCATTTCTCCTGGTACAAGCAGAGCAGCTCTGTTGCAGTGGGGCAGGGGTAGTGCTCTGCTGGGTCTTAACTCCTCCCCCACTTCCCCCTAGAGCAGCGGTTCTCAACCTGTATTGTATAATAAATATGTATTTTCCGATGGCTTTAGGCGACCCCTGTGGTTTGGTCGTTCGACCCCCACCGGGGTCGCGACCCACAGGTTGAAAACCGCTGCCCTAGAGAGCTCTGGGACCAAGCAAGGGACTAAGAAGGGCTCTTTTGAAGCCCTGCATCCAAGTGAGCAGGTTTCTAAACCTTTGGGGAGGGGAAAAACTGAGTTTGACCACACAAAGTCGTTTCTGAATATTTACATTTAAATTTTTTTTAAATTAATTTAAAATTTGGTTTCTTTATAATTTTCTGATTTTGAGAGTGATACATGTTCAGTATAAAAAAATCGGAAAATTTAGCTGACCTGTAGTGGGACAGTGCATAAAAGGGTCGATCTAGAATGCTGAGGTCACCAATTTAAAACCCCAGGCTTATCTGGTCAAGTCACGTACAAGAAGCAACTGTGTGCCCTTCCTCCCTCTCTCCCTCTCTCTTCTCTCCCCCTCTCTCTCTTCCTCTCCCCTTCTCTCTCCCTCTCTCTTCCCCTCTCTCTCTCCCCCCTTTCTTCCCCTCTCCCTCTCTTCCTCTCTTTCTTTCTCTCTCTTCTCCCTCTCTCTTCCCTTCTCCCTCTCTCCCTCTCCCTCTCTCTTCCCCTCTCTTTTCTTTTCTCTCCCTCCTTTCTCCTTCTCTTCCTCTCTCTCCCCTCTCCATCTCTCTCTTCTCTCCCCTCTCCCTCTCTCTTCCCCTCCCTTCTCTTCTCTCTCCTCTCTCACTCCTCTCCCCTTCTCTTCCTCTCTCCCCCTCCTCTCCCTCTCTTCCTCTCTCTTTCCCTCTCTTCTCCCTCTCTCTTCCTCTCTCCCTCTCTCTTCCTTTTTCTCTCCCTCCTTTCTCCTTCTTTCCTTCTCTCTCCCCTCTCCATCTCTCTCTTCTCTCCCTCTCTCCCCTCTCCCTCTCTCTTCCCCTCCCTTCCCTTCTCTCTCCTTCTCTCTCACTCCTCTCCCCCTCTCTCTCCTCTCCATCTCTCTTCCCCTCCCTTCCCTTCTCTCTCCTTCTCTCTCCCTCCTCTCCCCTTCTCTTCTTCTCTCTCCTCTCTCTCTCTCTCTCCCCCTCTCCCTCTCTCTTCCCCTTCTCCCTTCTCTCTTCCCCTCCCTTCCCTTCTCTCTCCTCTCCCCTCCTTTCCCCTTCTCTCCCTCTCTCTCCCTCTCTCTTCCTCTCTCTCCCTCCTCTCCCTCTCTTCCCCCTCTCCCTTTTTCTCTTCTCCCTCTTCTCTTCCTCTCCCCCTCTCTCTTCCTCTCCCTCTCCCCTTCTCTTTCTCTTTCTCTCTCCCCAATCTCCCCTTACATCTCTCGAAAATCAATAAAATCGTTAAAGAAATAATAACTCAGAAAATTTATGAAACATTAGACATTAATTTGAACTCCAACAGATAATATTTAAGATGTTGCATGCGGTATGAAAGTGGTATCATATGAAACAAGACATTTGCCGACTGCTATTTTGTTGACTGCAACAGAAATATCACATATCTGTGTTCTACTGAATGGTTGTTTTTGGGAGAGGAAGCAAGGGTTGCAGGGCTTAGAGACAATGTATTTTGATTTGATTGATTTATAATTACAAAGTGTACATTAAAGAACTCTATTTCAAGTACCTGGATACAGCCTGACCTGTGGTGGCACAGTGGATGATAAAGTGTCAACGTGGAACACTGAGGTCGCCGGTTCGAAACTCTTGCACTTTCCTGGTCAAGGCACATATGGGAGTTGATGCTTCCTGCTCCTCTCCTGTCTCTCTCTCTCTCTCTCTAAAATGAATAAATTTAAAAAAATTTGCAACAACAACAAAAAAGTACCTGGATTCTAAAAGTAGTCCCCAGATATTAGAAAAGCTGCTGAATCATAAACTTTAGCTTACAGCAGTGGTTTTCAGCCCTTCTATGTTTGGGTACAGGTGAATAGAATTATTTCAGGGTGCACTAAGGCAGAAATCATGCTGAGCATAAGCGAATTCGACTAGGATGATTGGGTCTATAAACTTCATACGACATCAGGATGGTTAAAACTCTTTCGTGGACTGGCCCAAAATTTCTGGACTAGCACTGGTCCACGAACTGGCAGTTGAAAAACAGTGGCTTAGTCAAAGGTATGGAAGGACTTATATCTTTGGAAAGCAAAGTTAGTAAAATCTTGTTCCTGGCTCATTCTCCTTCCCCTACTACCCCTGATAAAAGAGATCAAGTGGAGTTGAGCTATAATTACCTAGATTTTTCTAAGTTTAGAATTCCTGTGGGTGACTTTATGTTGGGGCAGGAGTGTCTCTGGTTTGAGTGGTTTTCATTCCTAAGCCCCCATGAGGCCAAGGGTCTCACTCGTTTCGGGACCTTGGACTCTGGGTTAGTCAGTACATAGCTGGTGACTAAAGTGGAGCTAAGTGTTAAAGGGATGACTGTATTTCAGTTAACTTTTTATTGGTTTGTTATTACGGAGGGAGTTTCATCCTCAGTGTTACTAGTAGTTCAGTGCAGGGGTCATTTTGAAGTGCTTGGCCCGTTGTCCTGTTGCACTGGGGTGACCAGTGCTGCTGGTGTGCTCTCGACTCCCTTTTCTGACGCAGCAGCTGTGGCTAGTTTGGTTTGGGCTGGTGTTTGTTAGCGTCAGCAGCAGCCGCAGGAGGAGTGCTCTTGCTCCTGCTCTGGCCCCGGCTCCTCTTCCCCGAGTGTCACCTTCCCTTCCCTACCCAGTGAATCCCCACCGTTGCTCTTCACTCACATCATCCAGGCAGCTCCTTAAAGAATGCCCATTTTCCAGCTCAGGTTTATGGATGCATGTGTTATCAGGTAAGCAGGAAGTCAGATGCACCTAGTCCATTGAAGATTGGTTTCTGGCACTCTCTGTCCTGGGAGCCCAGGCCCCTGGTCACTGAAACCAACATGCCAGGAAAAGGTTTGTTATGACCTTCACGGGCAATGTACCTGGTACAGCAGAACCCAGGGAGCAAGCTCATCCCCCTTCTGTGGTCTCCATGTCCTTTCTTGGAGTTTGCTGTGTCCTGGTGTGCCCTCCGAGTAGTTCCCAGGGAGGACAGTGGGGAGGGATGCAAGACCCGGTGGTGGTAGCCTCCTGTTGCACCAGGCCTCTCCCCTGCACTTGTCTTGGGGACAGAAGAAGGCCTGGGAATGCTCACACATCTTGCATTTGTAGCTGAGCTTCAGTCATGCTGTGTGTTCTGATACTAGCAAGGTTCCGTACGTCAGTAACTGCAGGTGTCCTTCGTACTGGGACAGGCCCTTGTGCAGTTGAAAGTTGGCATGTTGGAGGATGGGGTGTCTGCTCCCATACAGGTAGAGACACCAGTGCCCTGCCTGGTGCCTGTTGTGGCTGCTGCTATATTTGGCTATTTCTGATTCAGACAGATTGAGCAACTGTTGAAGCTGCTGACAACTGAGATCCTGCACCCTGACAGCCATGCCCCCAATGGGGTAAAGAGTCACTTCGTCGAGATTTTTTTGGAGGAGCTGGCCAAAGTGGGCGCCGATGAGGTGAAGGGGGCAGGGGTGTGGGCAGTGGGCTGGGTGGGGTTGGAGGCTGAGCCCCATCCCGGGTGTTTGTGAATGAGGGACTGAGGCAGCTCCTGCCTAACTTCTCCTGTAGCTGACAGCAGACCAGAACCTCAAGTTCATCGATCCCTTCTGCAGAATCGCTGCCCAGACTAAGGAGTAAGTGCAGGGACTCCCTCTATCTAGCCTCTTCTTTTGCACTGAGTTCTTCAGGGGACTGTCTTTGGGAAGTCACTGTTTCCTTTTGGGAAGAGGAGAGGAGTTGTGTCCACATGACAAAATCACCAGAGGGGCCATTGGGCAGTGGGTGTGGAGATATTTTCACAGGAGTCAGCATTCCTCTTGATAGTGCTGCCTAATGACCTTTGTACCTGCTGCCCCATCAGCTCCCTAGTTTTACATAACATCACTCGAGGCATCTTGGAAACAATTGTGGAACAGGCCCCATTTGCCATCGAAGACCTAATGAATGAAATGGAGGAGGAGGAAGAGGAGATGTCAGAGGATGACGAGCAGGAACAAAATGTGCCATCCAAGAGGCTGTTTGAGAAGCCATTTAAAGGTGAGGATTATAGTGCATTTAGTATGACATGCTCACTGCTTCTGCACCACCTGCCCTTGTTTGAGCCAGCAGTGTGTTTGCTAGGATCCCTGCACTCACCTCCTGTCTGATCTCCTTTTTTTTTTTTTTTCATTTTTCTGAAGCTGGAAATAGGGAGAGACAGTCAGACAGACTCCCGCATGCGCCCGACCGGGATCCACCCGGCACGCCCACCAGGGGCGATGCTCTGCCCACCAGGGGGCGATGCTCTGCCCATCCTGGGCGTCGCCATGTTGCGACCAGAGCCACTCTAGCGCCTGGGGCAGAGGCCAAGGAGCCATCCCCAGCGCCCGGGCCATCTTTTGCTCCAATGGAGCCTTGGCTGCGGGAGGGGAAGAGAGAGACAGAGAGGAAAGCGCGGCGGAGGGGTGGAGAAGCAAATGGGCGCTTCTCCTGTGTGCCCTGGCCGGGAATCGAACCCGGGTCCTCCGCACGCTAGGCCGACGCTCTACCGCTGAGCCAACCGGCCAGGGCTGATCTCCTTTTTTCTGCTCTTGCCCCAAAGTCTATTCTTGGCCGGCAGCTTGTATTAGAACAGCGGTTCTCAACCTGTGGGTCGCGACCCTGGTGGGGGTTGAACGACCAAAACACAGGGGTCGCCTAAAGCCATCCGAAATACATATTTTATTTAAAAATGTATTGTATAATAAATATGTATTTTCCGATGGCTTTAGGCGACCCCTGTGTTTTGGTCATTCGACCCCCGCCGGGGTCGCGACCCACAGGTTGAGAACCGCTGTATTAGAACAAGCACACATATCACTCACTCTCCTAACTCTTGCTCCATGGCTGCCACCCTGACTCCCCTAGCTTTGCTCTGTCCACCGGTATCTGCCCTGTGTCACTCTAGGAGCCCTACCCTGACCACCCTGCTTAAAGCGAAGCCTCCAGCCACCACTCTGCCTTACTTGCTGTCTCACTTCCTGGCATGAATCACTCATAGTTACATGAATCACTTGTTCATTCTCCCTGGCCTGTCTTCCCCACTGAGTGTTGGCTCCAGTAGGACAGGGTGCTCTGATGATCACAGCTGCATCTGCACGTGCCAAGAGCATTGGCTGGTACAGAGACCAGGAGTCTGGATGAGTGAATAAATGAATGAATTTCTAGGTGAGTGAATGAATGGATGAATGAATGAAGGGAACATACCTCAAGTGAATGTCCCACTGCCGGGCTGTGGTTATCCAGTGTGGCCTGTTTTTAGACTTGATGCTGATGTGGGCATTATGGGACCTCAGCTGCTCTTCCCTGGCTGATCCCACTGGATGGCCTGTGCCGTGCACGGTGTATCGTGCCCTATGGCTGTGGTGGGTGGGTCATTGTTCACCAGCTTTAGGACTCTTAACTACCTCCGGCTTTTTTGTTTTGTTTTTTTAGTAAATGCACAAAACAATTTATGATTAATAATTTTTAAGTTACAGTCCAGTGATGTTAAGCCTATTCACTTGGTGTGCGGCTGTCATCACCATTCATCTAAGAATTTTCCATCTTGCCAAACTGAAACTCTTTCCCCATTAAACACTAACTACCCACCCCATGTCCGCTTCCTCTGCCCTTGGCAACCACTATTCAACTCTGCCTTTATGAATTTTATTGCTTTAGGAGCCTCATATTAGTGGATCATATAGTATTTGTCTTTTGTGACTTACTCTACTCAGCCTAATGTCCTCAAGGTTCATTAAAGTCATAGCCTGTGTCAGGATTTTTGTTTCTTTCTAAGGCTGAATGATGTCCCATTGTACGCATGGACCACATGTTGCTTATCCATTCATCCATTGATTAACACTTGGATTCTTGCCATGTCTTATCTGTTGTGAATAACGAAACTATGAACATGGGTATACAGTGTAGCTCTTTTTTTTTCTTTAATGAAGAAGTTAAATATTTTATTATTAAACTTTGCTTCCTTGCAAGCCTATTGCTTCATTGTATAAAAATACCACCATCAAACTCAGTATAATGCAAAATTAAGATAGTATTTGTTCACCGTTTGACACTATAACAACTGCTAGTTATTTCTAATGAAAAGATCAATTGAGTATTTTGACACAAGTGCAGAAACCAATATAAGCAAGTTATAATATTATATGAGGCTTAAGGTAACAATGCTGCCTTGGCCAGGTAGCTCAGTTGGTTAGAGCCTCATCCTGACATGCCAGGGTTGTGAATTCTATCCCTGGTCAGGACACATTTAAGAATCAACCAGGCCTTGGCTGGTTTGCTCAGTGGTAGAGCATCGGCCCAGCGTGTGGAAGTCCCAGGTTCAATTCCCAGCCAGGGCACACAGAAGAAGCGTCTGTCTGCTTCTCCACCCTTCCCCCTCTCTTTTCTCTCTGTCTGTCTTCTCTCTCTTCCCCTCCCACAGCCAAGGCTCCATTGGAGCAAAAGTTGGCCCGAGCGCTGGGGATGGCTTTATGGCCTTTGCCTCAGGTGCTAGATGGTTCCTGTTGTCATGGTGCAATGGCCTACATGGGCAGAGCATCGCCCCCTGGTGAGCGTGCCGGGTGGATCCCAGTTGGGCGAATGCGGGAGTCTGTCTCTCTGCCTCCCCACTTCTCACTTCAGAAAAATACCCCCTCCAAAAAAAATGAATCAACCAATGAATTACATAAATAAGTGGGACAACAAACTGGTGTTTCTTCCTCTGCCTTCCTCTCTCTCTAAAAAAAATAAACCAATACAATTTTAATTTTTTCTTTTTTTTTTTTGTCTTTTTCTGAAGTTGGAAACAGGGAGGCAGTCAGACAGACTCCCACATGCGACCGGGATCCACCTGGCATGCCCACCAGGGGGCGATGCTCTGCCCATCTGGGGCGTTGCTCTGTTGCAATCAGAGCCATTCTAGCGCCTGAGGCAGAGGCCACGAAGCCATCCTCAGCGCCCGGGCAAACTTTGCTCCAATGGTGCCTTGGCTGCGGGAGGGGAAGAGAGAGACAGAAAGGAAGGAGAGGGGGAGGGGTGGAGAAGCAGATGGGCGCTTCTCCTGTGTGCCCTGGCCGGAAATCGAACCCAAGACTCCTGCATGCCAGGCCGACGCTCTACCACTGAGCCAACCGGCCAGGGCCTTAAACCAATACAATTTAAAGAAAAGATAACAATGTTATCCTTGAATTAGTAAATTTTTATAACTAGATATGACCACAGATAATTTCAGGAATTTTGAATATTATAACTGTAGCCTCGCCTAGAAATCATAGGATGTTGTGAGAAAGATGCACATTGTTTTTGTTTGCAATCATTAGAAAGTTAAGGGGTATTTTTTTTTTTTTTTTTTCCTGAAGCCGGAAATGGGGAGAGACAGTCAGACAGACTCCCGCATGCGCCCGACCGCATGCGCCCGACCGGGATCCACCCGGCACGCCCACCAGGGACGACGCTCTGCCCACCAGGGGGCGATGCTCTACCCCTCCGGGGCGTCGCTCTGCCGTGACCAGAGCCACTCTAGCGCCTGGGGCAGAGGCCAAGGAGCCATCCCCAGCGCCCGGGCCATCTTTGCTCCAATGGAGCCTCGCTGCGGGAGGGGAAGAGAGAGACAGAGAGGAAGGAGGGGGTGGGGGTGGAGAAGCAAATGGGTGCTTCTCCTATGTTCCCTGGCCAGGAATCGAACCCGGGTCCCCTGCACGCCAGGCCGACGCTCTACCGCTGAGCCAACCGGCCAGGGCAAGGGGTATTTTTTTAGTAGCAGTTTTGTTTCTTTTCCCATTGGTGTTATTAAAAGTTGCTATTTTAGCCTGACCAGGCGGTGGTGCAGTGGATAGAGCGTCGGACTGGGATGCGGAGGACCCAGGTTCATACCCTGAGGTTGCCAGCTTGAGTGCGGGCTCATCTGGTTTCAGCAAAAGCTCACCAGCTTGGACCCAAGGTCACTGGCTCGAGCAAGGGGTTACTTAGTCTGCTGAAGGCCCACGGTCAAGGCACATATGAGAAAGCAATCAATGAACAACTAAGGTGTCGCAACGTGCAACGAAAAACTAATGATTGATGCTTCTCATTTCTCTGTTCCTGTCTGTCTGTCTCTATCTATCCCTCTCTCTGACTCTCTCTCTCTCTGTCTCTGTAGGAAAAAAAAAAAATGATGTGTTGGCAAAGACACAGAAACCTGCACCCTGTGCACTGTGGTGCAACAGTTGTGAAAAATGTACAGTGGTTCCTCAAAAAACTACCATATGATCCAGTAATCCCACCTCTGGGTATCCACTCAAAATAAATGAGAGAAGGGTCTTGAAGAAATACACTGGAGGTAGTCCTGGCCAGTTGGCTCAGTGGAAGAGTGTTGGCCCGGTGTGTGGATGTCCCTGGTTTGATCCCAGGTCAGAGCACAGAGGAGAAGCCGCCATCTGCTTCTCCACACCCCCCACTTCCCCTCCTTTAGCCATGGCTTGAATGGTTTAAGCAAAGTTGGCCCCAGACGCTGAGGATGGCTACAAGACCTTGCCTCTGGCACTAAAATAGCTTGGTTTCCAAGTAATTAAGCAGTAGTTCAGACAGGCAGAGGATCACCCCCTAGTGCAGGGGTCAGGAACATTTTTGGCTAAGAGAGCCATGAATGCCACATATTTTAAAATGTAATTCCATGAGAGCCATACAACGACCTGTGTACATTAGGCATTATCCAATAAAAATTTGTTGTTGTCCCGGATAGCTGTGATTGGCTCCAGCCACCCACAACCATGAACATGAGCAGTAGGAAATGAATGGATTGTAATACATGAGAATTTTTTATATATTTAACGTTATTATTTTTTTATTAAAGATTTGTCTGCGAGCCAGATGCAGCCATCAAAAGAGCCACATCTCGCTCGCGAGCCATAGGTTCCAGACCCCTGCCCTAGTGGGCTTGCCAGGTGGATCTCGGTTGGGGTACATGTGGGAGTCTCTTTCTGCTTCCCTACCTCTCACTTAATAACAATAATAATAATAATTAATAATAATAAAAGAAATACACTGGAGGCCCCACCCAAATCTAATCACAGTGAATAAATTAAGAGAAACATGAATGGATAACAACAAAAAACAGTACTGAAACCAATTTTGCACAGGAAGCTTGGGAGATGTTATTACCATAATCCGCCTGATGTTGGGACAAAACTGCACAAACATGAGTCTGGTGCTTTTGCAAGTGTGAGAGCTGTGAGTGAACTCCATCCTCCTCCATCAAGAGAAGGGATTGAAATTAATGACATCCTGCAGAAAAACCAGGACTTGTCAACAAATCTTGTTATGAATATGGCTAGCTAATCAAAATGAAATTAGTAACATATAATACATAAAAGCTACTGAAGAGTGAAAATGTAACCCCTCTAAATATAGTAGAATGAAACAACTAAATCTAGCATGGCTGTCTTAATGATGAATAGAAGATTTAAAATAGCAACTTTTTTTTTTTTTTTTTACAGAGACGGAGAGAGTCAGAGAGAGGGATAGACAGGGACAGACAGACAGGAACGGAGAAATGAGAAGCATCAATCATTAGTTTTTCGTTGCACGTTGCGACACTTTAGTTGTTCATTGATTGCTTTCTCATATGTGCCTTGACCGTGGGCCTTCAGCAGACTAAGTAACCCCTTGCTCGAGCCAGTGACCTTGGGTCCAAGCTGGTGAGCTTTTGCTGAAACCAGATGAGCCCGCACTCAAACTGGCGACCTCAGGGTCTTGAACCTGGGTCCTCCGCATCCCAGTCCGACGCTCTATCCACTGCACCACCGCCTGGTCAGGCTAAAATAGCAACTTTTAATAACACCAATGGGAAAAGAAACAAAACTGCTACTAAGAAAATACCCCTTGCCCTGGCCGGTTGGCTCAGCGGTAGAGCGTCGGCCTGGCGTGCGGGGGACCCGGGTTCGATTCCTGGCCAGGGCACATAGGAGAAGCACCCATTTGCTTCTCCACCCCCACCCCCTCCTTCCTCTCTGTCTCTCTCTTCCCCTCCCGCAGCGAGGCTCCATTGGAGCAAAGATGGCCCGGGCGCTGGGGATGGCTCCTTGGCCTCTGCCCCAGGCGCTAGAGTGGCTCTGGTCACGGCAGAGCGACGCCCCGGAGGGGTAGAGCATCGCCCCCTGGTGGGCAGAGCGTCGCCCCTGGTGGGCGTGCCGGGTGGATCCCGGTCGGGCGCATGCGGTCGGGCGCATGCGGGAGTCTGTCTGACTGTCTCTCCCCATTTCCGGCTTCAGGAAAAAAAAAAAAAAAAAATACCCCTTAACTTTCTAATGATTGCAAACAAAAACAATGTGCATCTTTCTCACAACATCCTATGATTTCTAGGCGAGGCTACAGTTATAATATTCAAAATTCCTGAAATTATCTGTGGTCATATCTAGTTATAAAAATTTACTAATTCAAGGATAACATTGTTATCTTTTCTTTAAATTGTATTGGTTTAAGGCCCTGGCCGGTTGGCTCAGTGGTAGAGCGTCGGCCTGGCATGCAGGAGTCTTGGGTTCGATTTCCGGCCAGGGCACACAGGAGAAGCGCCCATCTGCTTCTCCACCCCTCCCCCTCTCCTTCCTTTCTGTCTCTCTCTTCCCCTCCCGCAGCCAAGGCACCATTGGAGCAAAGTTTGCCCGGGCGCTGAGGATGGCTTCGTGGCCTCTGCCTCAGGCGCTAGAATGGCTCTGATTGCAACAGAGCAACGCCCCAGATGGGCAGAGCATCGCCCCCTGGTGGGCATGCCAGGTGGATCCCGGTCGCATGCGGGAGTCTGTCTGACTGCCTCCCTGTTTCCAACTTCAGAAAAAGACAAAAAAAAAAAAAAAATTAAAATTGTATTGGTTTATTTTTTTTAGAGAGAGAGGAAGGCAGAGGAAGAAACACCAGTTTGTTGTCCCACTTATTTATGTAATTCATTGGTTGATTCATTTTTTTTGGAGGGGGTATTTTTCTGAAGTGAGAAGTGGGGAGGCAGAGAGACAGACTCCCGCATTCGCCCAACTGGGATCCACCCGGCACGCTCACCAGGGGGCGATGCTCTGCCCATGTAGGCCATTGCACCATGACAACAGGAACCATCTAGCACCTGAGGCAAAGGCCATAAAGCCATCCCCAGCGCTCGGGCCAACTTTTGCTCCAATGGAGCCTTGGCTGTGGGAGGGGAAGAGAGAGAAGACAGACAGAGAGAAAAGAGAGGGGGAAGGGTGGAGAAGCAGACAGACGCTTCTTCTGTGTGCCCTGGCTGGGAATTGAACCTGGGACTTCCACACGCTGGGCCGATGCTCTACCACTGAGCAAACCAGCCAAGGCCTGGTTGATTCTTAAATGTGTCCTGACCAGGGATAGAATTCACAACCCTGGCATGTCAGGATGAGGCTCTAACCAACTGAGCTACCTGGCCAAGGCAGCATTGTTACCTTAAGCCTCATATAATATTATAACTTGCTTATATTGGTTTCTGCACTTGTGTCAAAATACTCAATTGATCTTTTCATTAGAAATAACTAGCAGTTGTTATAGTGTCAAACGGTGAACAAATACTATCTTAATTTTGCATTATACTGAGTTTGATGGTGGTATTTTTATACAATGAAGCAATAGGCTTGCAAGGAAGCAAAGTTTAATAATAAAATATTTAACTTCTTCATTAAAGAAAAAAAAAGAGCTACACTGTATACCCATGTTCATAGTTTCGTTATTCACAACAGATAAGACATGGCAAGAATCCAAGTGTTAATCAATGGATGAATGGATAAGCAACATGTGGTCCATGCGTACAATGGGACATCATTCAGCCTTAGAAAGAAACAAAAATCCTGACACAGGCTATGACTTTAATGAACCTTGAGGACATTAGGCTGAGTAGAGTAAGTCACAAAAGACAAATACTATATGATCCACTAATATGAGGCTCCTAAAGCAATAAAATTCATAAAGGCAGAGTTGAATAGTGGTTGCCAAGGGCAGAGGAAGCGGACATGGGGTGGGTAGTTAGTGTTTAATGGGGAAAGAGTTTCAGTTTGGCAAGATGGAAAATTCTTAGATGAATGGTGATGACAGCCGCACACCAAGTGAATAGGCTTAACATCACTGGACTGTAACTTAAAAATTATTAATCATAAATTGTTTTGTGCATTTACTAAAAAAACAAAACAAAAAAGCCGGAGGTAGTTAAGAGTCCTAAAGCTGGTGAACAATGACCCACCCACCACAGCCATAGGGCACGATACACCGTGCACGGCACAGGCCATCCAGTGGGATCAGCCAGGGAAGAGCAGCTGAGGTCCCATAATGCCCACATCAGCATCAAGTCTAAAAACAGGCCACACTGGATAACCACAGCCCGGCAGTGGGACATTCACTTGAGGTATGTTCCCTTCATTCATTCATCCATTCATTCACTCACCTAGAAATTCATTCATTTATTCACTCATCCAGACTCCTGGTCTCTGTACCAGCCAATGCTCTTGGCACGTGCAGATGCAGCTGTGATCATCAGAGCACCCTGTCCTACTGGAGCCAACACTCAGTGGGGAAGACAGGCCAGGGAGAATGAACAAGTGATTCATGTAACTATGAGTGATTCATGCCAGGAAGTGAGACAGCAAGTAAGGCAGAGTGGTGGCTGGAGGCTTCGCTTTAAGCAGGGTGGTCAGGGTAGGGCTCCTAGAGTGACACAGGGCAGATACCGGTGGACAGAGCAAAGCTAGGGGAGTCAGGGTGGCAGCCATGGAGCAAGAGTTAGGAGAGTGAGTGATATGTGTGTTTGTTCTAATACAGCGGTTCTCAACCTGTGGGTCGCGACCCCGGCGGGGGTGTTTGAGGTGATGATCTGACCAACTGAGCTATCTGGCCAGGGCCCTTTGTCCATTTTTCAACTGGATTATTTTATCTTTGAATTTTAGAAGTCCCCCTTTCAGATGTATGGTTTGCAGATAGAGTCTCCCATTCTGAATTACATTTTTACCTATTGGTAGTCTATTTTGATGCACAACATGTTAAAATTTTCATTTAATCTGGTTTTTCTCTTTTTACCTGTGCCTTTCTTGTCATATCCAAGAAATTATTGCCACATCCAATGTTGTGAAGCCGTTGTCCTGCTTTTTCCTGAGTTTTATTGGTTTAGGTTTATTATAACATATCTAGGTTGCTGGTCCAGCTTGAATTAACATTATGTGTGGTGTTAGGGAAGGATCCCTCCTCAGTCTTCTGCATTGATGTCTGGCTTTCCCAGCCTCATTTGACTGTAAAGTCAGGGTTTACTTCTTCCTCCTCTAATTTTTTTTTTTTTTTTGTATTTTTCTGAAGTTGGAAAGGGGGAGACAGTCAGACAGACTCCCGCATGCGCCCGACCAGGATCCACTGGGCACGCCCACCAGGGGGCGATGCTCCGCCCATCTGGGGCGTCACTCTGCCGCAATCAGAGCCATTCTAGCGCCTGAGGCAGAGGCCATGGAGCCATCCTCAGCGCCTGGGCCATCTTTGCTCCAATGGAGCCTCGGCTGCAGGAGGGGAAGAGAGAGACAGAGAGGAAGGAGAGGGGGAGGGTTGGAGAAGCAGATGAGCACTTCTCCTGTGTGCCCTGGCCGGGAATCGAATCCGGGAATCCTGCACACCAGGCCGATGCTCTACCACTGAGCCAACCGGCCAGGGCCGCCCTCCAATTCTTGATGCCCTTGCTGGCCTGCTCCTTGGCTTTCTTGTTAGGCCCTTCCCCCCCCCCCCCCACCATTTGCTCTGGCCATCCTGCATTTCACTTGTCCTCTTTCTAACTCTCGGCACCTGAGTCATGCCGGAACTGGCAGGCCCAGGAGTCTCCTAGAGGTCCCACCTGTGTCCACCTGTGTCTGTGTGCAGCTCTGTTGTTCTCACTCTGTGCCACACACGCCTGCCGCTCGTGGCCACCTGTGATCCAGAAGCTCTCGTCTGTAGGGAGTGACATCAAAGTTCTTTATGTTCTGAAACATTGTGTCCATCAGGCCCACGCCGAGACTGGACTAGCTACCCTTCTTCCTCACTTCTGGAACTTCTGACACCACATTTGCCTAAGATGCCCAGTAGTAATTTCCTCTTGATTCCACTCCTTAAGGACTGGTCAGGTCTTATAGCCTCTGGAACGTCTCCCTGGTTTTCAGGCCTGCGGTAAGCCCCACTCCCCTCAGTGTGAGGCTGTTGGGGTAGCCCCCCAGCTGCTGGGGCTGGTCCCCAGGTATGTGTGTTGTGTTGGGGCCTGTGACACTGGGTGTTTGTCTTTGAGTTCTTAGAGCCCTTTCATTCTAGGCTCCTTCTGTGGGACTGAATCAGACATGGGTGAGGAGCAGGCTGGAGATGATGAGGACAGCGCTGGCACCATCCTTCAGGTGAGTGGCATGTGCTTGTGGGCCGAGCTCTCAGCCTCTGCCCACTGCTTCACTGTCAACTTTGGGAGCTGATGGGGCTGGAGGGGAGGACAGCAGCCATTTGCTGAGACTTGGGGAACTCCTTGTTTGCAGGACATGAGTCCTTGAGAATGGGGTTGGGGGCCAGGTGCTTGGAGACTGGGTTCAGAGGCTTCACTGTTCGTCAGCCACCCCAGGACTGCCCCTGCCGCCTCCTGGGGAGCTGGGGCAAATGAGGTGACATGTGTCCAGGGGCTGGCATTGGGATCCCTGCTAGGAGTCAGAGCTCTGCTGACAGGACTCGTGATTTCAGGTGATTTGGGAATATGGAGAATTTATAACTTTTAAATGTTCATTATTTGCAGAATTAGTCAGATTTTAGATATCTTGAGTTAACTAAAACTTATCAAAATTAATTTTACTTATTTTCATGTGACTACCAGAGGATTTAAATTAAATTACAGAGAGGCTTGCCCCTGCCCCTACCCCCACATACCTGTTGGGCAGCGCTGCCTTGAGTGAGCCGTAGACAGTTAGTTACCTTTGCTGAGGGGACATCAGAAGGACATTAGGGTGTGTCCTTGTGGTTAAGGTGCTTCTCTAGTTGGTTCATCTGGCAACACCTGGGCAGTGACTGACTTCCTCCTTCATGTCTCTTTGTGAAACAGTTTGACTATGAGGCTGTTGCCAACAGATTGTTCGAAATGGCCAGTCACCAGAACACCCCTTCTCAAAACAGGAAGCGTCTCTACAAAGTGGTCAGAAAGTAAGTGTTTTCTGGGACGGTGGCTGGCCTATGCTGGCCTGTGCTCGCTGCCTTGGGATTGCCCCTTCCCTCTCAAGTGGCCTCCGCTAGGGGGAGAGGGAGGCAGTCCTCAGCTTCAGAGCTCAGGTAGGGAGTGACCTCACAGAGGGCTGCTGTGCTGTTGGGCTGCCTTCTCTGAGGTGGCCTTCTTTATCATCTGGGAGCTACAGCCATGGTGAGTGACTGTCTTGTTCTTGCAGGTTGCAGGACCTTGCCGAAGGTGAGCACGAGCAGTGCACTGAGACTGGCCCCAGAGGAAGCGTCTGTCCCCTCCTTTGGAAGAGCATTGGCTCATGTGTTCACCCTGGCAGCATGAACAGTCCGCAGAGAGGCCGCTGTTTTGGAGGGAGGGGCCAGGGGCTCTGCAGCTCGTGGTTGTTCAGTGCTTTGGTTCTCAGATCTGAGCATGAGAGTAGTCAGTGCTGGATCCAGGGCAGAATGGGGCCTGAGAATCTGCATTTCTAGTTAATGTCCAAGCATGCTAAGGCTGCTGGTCTGCAGCAATGTCTCCACATCTCTGTGCGTGGCTGATGGAACTGGTATGGTTTATTCTGAAGACAATTTTTTGGAAGGTTTATGCTTGGAGAGGTAGCATTTTCCCCCCAATATTTTGTTACAAAAATGTTTCAGAGTTGAAAGGATTTTATTGTTAAGGCCTGCATGTCCACCACCTCATTTATTGTCTTTGTTTTGTCACTAATCTGCCCATCAAGCCCTATTTTTCTTCTTCCATGAGGCTGTACTTTATGCTCATCATGAACTAAAGTCCAGTGTTTTTTAAGTGAAATTTACATACAGTGAAATGCATGACTACTCTGTGAATTTTGACTGGTGTACCAACCTTTGTAACTCAAAACCCATCAAGATACAGAACATTACCGTTGCCCCAGAAAGCTCTTTCAAGCCCCTTCCCAACATAAGCATTTTTAAGAAGTAGGCATGGCGAGTTCTGAATGCTCCCAGAATAGGTTCTTCCATGTTGTGCTGGCTGAGCTGTGGTGGGTGTTGGAACAGGGCCTCCTTGCACGAAGCTTGGGGAGGGGCTACTGTGGGATCACATGGAGCAGTAAACTCACAGACCGAACCAGGCCTGCCCTCAGCCCCTGACTGTCTGCCCTGGTCCTTAGGCCTCTTCCCTGAGGATGACATCCCAGAAAAAGCCTATAGGAAACTGCAAGAAGGGAGGCAGAAGAGGAAGGCCAAGAAGCGTTTGCCCAAATCCTGGCTACAAAACAAGACAGGTAGGACTAATGCCCACTGACGGTGGTAGGGCTTACCCACCTGTTGTAATGGGAAACACGCCTGCGACTGTCTCCCCAAAGCTGGCCTCCAGGTACAATCCGCCCTCCCTGCCATTACTGCCCCCAGTGCCACGTGTCCTGGAGATGGGGTGCCCTGGCCCAGACGCCCTGCAGTAGCAGGGCTGCCATGCAAAGGCTGGACCTTGGGCTTTTCTGGCTGCCCAGGGCCGTTCGCCATCTTCCCTGCCCTCCACATCTGTAGTTCTGGTTTGGGCTGCTGCTTCCTAATCTTTTTTATTTATTTTATTTTTTTTCTTTCGTGACAGAGACAGAGTCAGAGAGACAGACAGACAGGAAAGGAGAGAGATGAGAAGCATCTTTGTTGTGGCACTTTAGTTGTTCATTGATTGATTTCTCACACGTGCCTTGACCATGGGGCTACAGCAGACTGAGTGACCCCTTGCTCGAGCCAGTGACCTTGGGCTCAAGCTGGCAAGCCTTGCTCCATCCAACCAGATGAGCCTGTGCTCAAGCTGGCGACCTTGGGGTCTCAAACCTGGGTCCTCTGCATCCCGGTTCAACACTCTATCCACTGTGCCACTGCCTGGTCAGGCCCTTTTTAATCTTTGATCTGTGTGCCTATGGTGGATTTTGACCCATCTACTCCTCATCCTTCCAAGTCTGTTCTCACTGTTTTCTCTACAACCTTAGAGGCGTTCCCCTCCCTCTTTCCTCCCTCAGCTTGTCCACACAAGTGTGGTAAGAATGTGACGCCTTCGCTAAGGGCTGCTCTATGCTCCTGTCATCCAGACCCTGTGCCCACAGTAGACCACCAGGGGGCACAGGCTGTCTGCTGCAGTGGAAATGGGCTGAGCCCTTTGAAGGGTCTCCTGATTCACCCTTGCTCTGGCCCAGGCCACCCTCATTCATATCGTTTTATACCTGGGCCTCGCGGCAGGCACAGGGCCAGCTTGCACACCTACTCTAGGCCAGCCCCTGAACACCATGTCCTGGCTCTCTTGTGCACCAAGTTGAGTCACAGCTCCTGGCTCTGCTTTTTGAGCCTGTCCCTTCTGACCAGTGTCACCTCCTGCCCTCTGTCCCATCTTTGCCCGATCCTCTCCTCACGCTGCTCTTTCTGAGGCTGGCATTCTGGTGTCAGGAGCCGGCATATCCCACTGGCGTGGGGTCCCTAGCTGGCTGGTGGGTGTCTGCCGCCAAGGCCGTGGGTGTTTCTGTGCCAGGTGCTCTCGTGTCCTCTGCTGCCCGGGGGCTGGCACTGTCAGTCAGTAGTGATGTGAAGTAGCCCGGGCCTTTGCCCCCTGATTCATGTGGCCTTGCTGTTTTAGGGAGAGGTGAACAGGAGGACCCAAGTGCAGACCTGAGTTCCAGATTGAAGAGGACGAGGCAGCGGCGGGGCACGGAGGCTGACCCTGCTGTGCCCCAGGAGCAACTCAGGGGCCGTGGCAGGAGAGGGGTGCACAGGAGGAGGCAGCGGCCTAGGACAGGGGCCAGAGCGAAGGTGCCTGGCTGCCAGGAGCCAGGCATGAAAAGGAAGTGGACGCGGGAGAACAAGAAATGATGCCACCAGGCCCTGCCAGGGCAGGACACAGTTGTCTCCGTGGCTCCTCCGGTCTGTGTCATGTTGGATGAGCGTGCAGGACAGGTGGGCAATGGTCCCGAGACTCCAGACACGGTCAGAAGGTCAGCACCAGATGAGGTTGGCTGTCACTCAGTGTCATGCCTCAGAGAGCTCTGCTGCTGTGCTGACCTCAGCCAGATGGGGACCCTGGGAGTTGGAGCTCCACACAAACAACTCTCCCCGACCAGGCTGGGACCAGCTACAGGTGGGGTAGCCCTAAATAAAATGCTATGTGATTGTTAGAGATGGAGTCCTGCCCCTGTGCATTTACGCTGGGTTGCTAGTGGGGTGAATTGACACGTGCCAGTTCCCAAATAGTGTTTATATTGTCTGCCTATTTTTATGGGGAAAAAATCTGTTTATTTATGTCTCAAAATCTGGAAGAGGACGCCAAGTTTTGGCCGTGGGTTCCTGGATAGGCTGTTATTCTGCACACTTAAACTTGTGCTTGGAGTTGACAGCGGACCCTGGTGCTTGGGGTCGATGTGCCCATGGCAGGAAGGGCAACTCCTCTGCTCACCCTCATCTTCTGTGATGTGGAGGCAGAACTGGGTCTGACGTCCAGTGGGCAGACGCTGTCCCTTCCCCACATCTTTCTCATGCCTTCACATGTGGTTTCAGCCCTGTGTTCATCCCGGAGGCTTCAAGCAGCTGCACGTTTGCTGGACCAGAGTGCCATGGGGGGGTGCCCACCAGATTGGAGTGTGATCTGAGGAGCCCCTGGCCTCAGAATCCCAGGGCCGTGGGGGCTCCTGGTGGCTTCCAGGAAGTACTGCAGAGGTGACAGGTGGGCGCTGTCTTGGGTTTACCCCACACCTGTGTTCCACGGGCACTCTAGCCAGTTGGGCCACTGCTCAGCTAAGGCGTGTGCGTGAGCCCGCTGAGAGGACCGCCCTGGGGAGGACTCACAGTGCCTTGATTGAGCTCCTGTTCCCAAAGTGCTGCTTCATAAGTTTGTCCCCCCTGCAGCGGGAGCCAGTGCCATGTGGGTCCCTGTAAAGCCAGCAGGCAGGGCCGGGGCCACTATCACAGCAGCCCGGCCCATGCAGGTTCGCATTGGATTCGGACAGTCGGTAAAGAAACAGCGGAGCCAAAAACTGATGGGCCATAGCCTTTAATCCTACCTTGCACCCGGCGGGCAAGTAAAAACATACACTGGGCTCCAAAACCCAGTCACACTCAGTGCTCACAAAGCCACTGACTTATCCAAGTTTCCTAGAATCAAAGGTTTCTAGCTCACCAGCCTTCTTCTCCTCAGTTCCCCATCTCCTTCCTTATCCCAGATACAAACTCTACACAAACTGGCATCTCACTCAGCACTCCGCCATCTTGGCTGCTTCTCCTGGCCTCCTCCACGTGGCCTCCTTTAGCTGCTGGCTCTACTCTCTCCGCTCTCTCATGCTAACCTCAGGAACCAAGAGCGCAAACTCTCGTTCCATCCCCATTTTATAGTGTAGAAATCCAAACCCTTAATCCAATATACATAATAGGGAAGTCTCTAATACAAAGTCACTTCTCTGAGGCATGATAGGATTGTACCACCTTACACCAAAAAGGGTAGGAAAGGCTTAATCCCAAAACCAAGCCCCAGGCTACAAGGATTCTGCCTGCCTTCAGCCCACCCCAACACACATTAATACCACCTGGGCAACGGCCTCTTTAACAAAGTGAGCATAATACATTTTATCTGCCCAACAGTCCCCTTTCAGTCTAGCTGGGTGGGACAGGAAGAAGGAAGCATGGCAGCAAAGTCTCCTGAAGTTCACAGTTCCCTTTTTCCAAGCAACTCTCAGTCTGTCAGCTGCAGTTCCTTTGGTCATAAAGTAAGGGAGGGAACACCACACCCGTGCTAATAGAAATTCCTGGGGGTAGGAGCAGTCCTATTCAATGTAGCTCCTAAATCGGAGCCCTTCCCACTGCATCAGCACCACAGTGTGTCACCATCCCCTTCAGAGTCTGAACTAGAACCACGTTTTGTCCCTGCCATGGTGACAGCCTCACAGCACCAGCGGCTGCTGGCCCTCTCCCGTCAGGACAGGTTCTTGCGGGGCCCAGTGGGAAACCTGAGAAATGGAGCCTGGCCACCACCAGTGTTCCCCAGGAAAGCCTGTGTGCAGGAGTTGGCACTGGTTTATTTCCTGTGAATTCTTTTAAAAATGCTTTATTGAGAAATGGTTCATATACCATATAGTTCACCCATTTAAAGTGGACAGGTCAGTGCTTTTTAGTGTGTTCAGAGTTGTGTGAGTATCACCACAGTCAATTTTAGAACATTTTCACCCCAAAAATTTTCTTTAGCTATCACCTTAGCAGTCCTTGGCGACCACTAGTCTTTCTGTCTCTGCAGATTCCCTGACTTGGACTTGAACGTAATTGGGGTTATGCAGTGTGAGGTCTGTGTCTGCCTCTTCCAGTGTGCAGGTTTTCAGCGTTCATCTGCCTTGCTGCACATGTCAGAACCATGCTCCTTTTATGGCTGGATGACATTCCATTGTGGCAGTGGACCACGTGTTTATTCATTTGTCCTCAGGGACTGTCCCTCAGCCTTTCCCCACCCTAGTTACTGAGAGTAATGCTGCCACGAACATTCACACACAGGATTCTGCATGGACTTGCTTCGTGTCCGGCCACGTCTCTAGGAGTGGAGCTGCTGGTTCAGGAGGTGGGAGGTAACCATTTGAAGAACTGCCACATTGTCACAGTGGCCACACCACTTTACATTCCTACTGTAGGGAATGGGGACCCCTTTATGGGGTGAACTACTCATGGACACAGTTTCAGGAGCGTTTGATGATGCCTCTTGACCTGTAAGCCTGTGGCATGGCCACCACAATGGTACAGCTGACCAGAGGACTTGGTGGCCCAGCAGAGCCCTCTGCTTACCTGCAGGGATTCTGCCTGGCCCTGCACAGAAGGGCACACTGAGGAGGCCTGCTCCTGGCTTATCCCATCAGTGCCTCGCCTGGTCCCTCGGCCCCAGGAGATGATTCTTCTCAGAATACTTGGCTTGACCAAATGTATGATCTTGGGCCAGCAACAACCACACTAAGCCTTCACTTACCCATTAGTAAAATGGGAACAATGGGTTTTTGATGAGGGTTGTGCTGTTTTTCCAAAACAATCTCAAACTTCCTGAAAAGTTGCAAGGACAGTTTCCCTCAAACTGAGAGTGTGTTGCCTTGACGCCCATTGTTTTATCTATATTATGTCTTGTGGTTTCTTTTTCATTTCTTTTTCTTTTTTACTTATTAATTTTTAGAGAGAGAGAAACATTGACATGTCCTCTCATATGCATTCATTGGTTGACACTTGTATGAGTTCTGACCGGGGATCAAACTTGCAACCTCAGCATGTCCAACCAACTGAGCCTCCTAGCTGGGGCCTGTGCTTTTTCTTATTTTATCTAGTAGGTTATGATATATTACTGTCGCTTGGAGCGGGGCTCAGCTGTCAGGTGGCCCATTTCCATGTGGCTGGCTCGGAGGACTTGGCTTCTCACCGCCAGCCTGGCTGGTCCACAGGTGAGGCCCACATGAAGGGCTTTCCTTCCTGAGGGTTCTCCCTTCCTGAGAGTTCTCAGAGTCTCAAGGCCCCCCTCCCCAGCTGTTCAGGCCCAGGAGATTGCCTCTGGCCCCTCTCTCCAGGGGTCACCAGGGGAGTATGGACCAGATTCAGGTAGCTTGTTCCTCCCTCCAACTCCCTCACTTCCCATCGCTTGGAAGATGAGACCCCAGCAGGACACTACACCCTTGTCCTCAGGCCAGGTCGGCCCAGGCCCAGCCGCCTGGGGCGCTCAGCCACTACCCCACCCGTGGCTCCATGCTGTTCAGGGCACCCCCTCTGTTGCAGTGCTAGGGTCTCACACAGACAAGCCTTGTCCCCATGTTGGCTTGGCCCACACAGAGTGCCGTGATCCCCATTGGCACACCTTTCATGTGTCCCAGGACTCTGAGCTGCAGAACTTCAAATGTTGACCGTTGTTTGTGGATTCTGGCTAACCCCTAGGCCTTTGGGTGCCCCATGCCCCAGGCAGCCCAGCTCTTTGCCCCTCCCTGCAGTCACCCCTCTCCCTCTTGTTCCTTCCCCATCTCTCCTTTCCATCATAAGTATTTATTCTCTCTGTGCTGCATAACCAATGATTGAATGCTTATGGTCAGGTGTCAAAGTGTCGGGGTTCAACCCAGAAGGCCTGCGCTCGGGGTCTCTCACAGGCTGAAATCCAGGTGTTGGCCCAGCTGCTGTCACATGTGAGTTCGGGTCCCTCTTAACACCTCATCAGTTATTGGCAGAATTTTATTCTTTGCAGCTATAGGTCTAAAGTTCCCATTTTCTTGCTGGCTGTCACCCAGGGTCACTCTGAGCTCCCCTGGCCGCCCACAGTTCCCAGCCTTGGAGAAGTCTGAGCTCCAGCTCACCTGCAGCTCGCCTGGTTAGGGCCGGCCCACCCAATGGGGGATCACCTGGGTTGCATTGGGATGGGCATCCTGGGGCCCCTGAGAGTTCTGCTCCCACAGTCCCTACATCCTGGTCCTCTCTCTCCTGAGTGTTATTCCTCAGTGCTTGACCCAGAGCAGAAGAGGCAGGGGCCCTTTCCTCCTCTTCCCCTGGATACTTCACTGGCCTGGAAGGTTTGCCAGAGTAAAAGGAGTGGAAAACACTGGAATGCTTGGGGATGGGGGTCGGCATTAGGGTCAGCGAAATCGGAGAGTGGCCCCAAGCTCCCTGGATGCCCACACTGGTCCGCCTTGTCCAGCCCAGCCATGCTGCCAGCTTCCTTGGCCAGGGGCCAGGGAGTGGGGGCCAGGGCAGCAAGGTGGGGGTAGGGAGGGATATTAAGGTCACCCCACCTTAACCCACAGCCCTGAAGCCACCATCTCAGAGTCAGCACTTTTGCGCTTACCAGCACCCTAAAACCCCCCAGGTATGCCCTGTCTGTCCTACCTGCTATCCCCCGAGCTCGGGGGGCAGGCCGAACATGCATTGGGCATCCAGACCTGGCTGGCCTGGCAGGGAGCAGGCGGAGCTCATGAGTGTAGGACAAATGGTGCTGGCGCCTGTTTGCCACCTGACTGGGTTGTGGCCGTGCAGCCCTGTCTCCTGGGTGTGAGTACCCGTCACCAGGATGAAAGCGTGTGACCGAGCTGCTCAAGGCTGGCCCTGTCCTTTCCCTAGAGAGTGCTAGGTGGGCTCCCACTCTGGCCATTTCCATCACTAACCTTGACCTGAGTGTCCTGGGGTGGATCCTGCCTCCAGGCTGGAGGGCCAGGCCACTCACAGGTGCTGGGTTCCCTGCCTCTGTGCCAGCACAATCAGTCCTCACCTGCCCCTCCCCCATGGCCCCAGGACCCTAGCCTATTGGTGGTCCCCAGTACCCACTGTACCCCATTGCTTTGATGCACTTGAGCTGCCTGGGTCTTGTACTCATGCATTTCTCTCCCTGGGTGGGAGGGTGGGTGGATTTCCAGGTAGGTGTCCATCTTGGCAGCCCTTGCACTCTGAAAATAATGTCCCTCTGTCTGCTAAGGCTTGCACACCCCACGGCTGTCTCACGGTGTTTGTGGTGAGCAGGGCATCCCACGTACTGGCCAAGCTCCCTTCCCCTCTACTCAGCTTTGTGGTTTCCAAGCTGAGAACTTTCTCACAGCCTCTTCCCTGTGTGCCAGTCAGATGCTGCTTCATGCCCTAGCCAGTGGTACAGTGGATAGAGTGTCACCCTGGAGTGCTGAGGTCACTGGTTCAAGCCTGGGGTTACTGACTCTACCCTGAGGGCCCTGCCTTGACCCCCCTAAGTCACCTGTTCAAGCCCGATCAGGGCTTGACCCCGAGGATGCCAGCACAATCACGAGGGTGCTGGTTCGACCCCTGTGATTGCTACTTCAAGCCTCTTTTAGCCACAGTCAAATGTACAGGACGCTTGAAGATTCTAACAAAATGAAAGGCATTTTGTGAAATTCACGTGTCCCCAAACCACAACATGCCTTGTGTAATTCATAATGTATTTTAACCTTTGCCAAGTTCATTGTTTTATTTCAAAACACCGACAAGTATTTGTGTGCCTGGAGCTGAAGGAAGTTGAGTCTCCCCACATTCCAGAGGCCCCCACAGCCCTGCACCCCAGAGCAAAGAGCATGATGTGGAATGGCCCATATATTAGTTCGTGTCTAAGCCAGGACAGGAAGGACAAGACAGGGACAGGAATGCCACCACTCAACCTGCTCTGCACCTGCCCACCCCATGCTCTGTTCCCACCATTTTTGTCATACTGCGCCTATCACAATGGTAGTTTGGGGGTCATGTTCAATATGGGAACTCTTACCTCAAATGTAGTGTTAGCGTCCATCACTCCTCGCTGCGTGGGCTGTGATTGGCACTCAGTAGGAATGAATAGGGAAGCACCACAATGACACGGGTGATGTATTCATCTGTGTGTCTCATGACGACACTGGAGATGCCCACCATTCCGGCCCAGGTCATTCTAAACCAAGGGCAAGGTCACCCATTGACCTACCTCCTTTGCTGTCCAGATGCCCTCAGACTTTCCCTGCTAGAGGGTAGCCAAGAGTTGATGAGTTTCTCTTTAGAGAAAACAAATGGAGGGTGGGAGCCAAGTGACACCTTTGTGTCACCCCTAATGAATGAGGAGGTCTTGATGAAACAGGTGCTGGCATCACATAAGGAGAAACCAGCAGATAGAGTGCCCCCTGGTGGAGGAGCCTGCACTGCCTCTGAGGACGCTGGGGGCAGGGAGAGGAATCTGAGGGCGCCTGCGTTGGGTTACACCGGTAGAGTTAATGCCAGTCTACAGAAATGCAGGGGTCAGAGGAACATGTTAAATGACACAGAGGGTCTGCAGACTGTGTCCTTCAATCCAGGGGAGATTCCACAGGACAAACAGCCTGGTTCTGCAACAGAAACTTGTAAGAACCGAGAAACCAGGGGGTCTCAGTCCATGAACGTGTTTGTTATTCAAGTGAAGAAAACGGAAAAAATGAAAGTGTTGTCTCGGGTGTGATGATATTGAGGAGTTACTGCTGACTTGGGGGTATGAGGAGGCTGTTGTTTATAAAAGGGAGACCAGAGACCCAATTCTGAGCTGGACAGTTTGCTCTCAAGGACATCACTGGCCCTGAGAGTGAAATCTAGATGGTCACAGTACATCAGTGTCCCCTGCCTAAATGAGAGGCTGGTGTGGAGAGGTAAGACTGTCCTTGTTTGAAGCATACACATGAAGTATTCGAGGGCGAGGACCTTTTAGGTTGGCAATGGTGGTTGGGGTTTATTATATGGGGGTTTTTTTTTTTTTGGTTTTTTTTTTTTTTGTATTTTTCTGAAGCTGGAAACGGGGAGAGACAGTCAGACAGACTCCCGCATGCGCCCGACCGGGATCCACCCGGCACGCCCACCAGGGGCGAAGCTCTGCCCACCAGGGGGCGATGCTCTGCCCCTCAGGGGCGTCGCTCTGTTGCAACCAGAGCCACTCTAGCGCCTGGGGCAGAGGCCAAGGAGCCATCCCCAGCGCCCGGGCCATCTTTGCTCCAATGGAGCCTTGGCTGCAGGAGGGGAAGAGAGAGACAGAGAGGAAGGAGGGGGGGGGGGGGTGGAGAAGCAAATGGGCGCTTCTCCTATGTGCCCTGGCCGGGAATCAAACCTGGGTCCCCTGCACGCCAGGCCGATGCTCTACCGCCGAGCCAACCGGCCAGGGCCTATTATATGGTTCTTTCTCCTTTTATTTATGTTTGAGATAAAACATACTTTCCTATAAAAAGTAAAAGAAAAATGTTTGGAAAATATTCACAATTTTCATTTTATTGTCACCTTATAAGGGGCTTTAGAAATCAGATGATTTAAAAGCCAAGTATTTATATGAGAACAAAAATTAAATTATGGTGTAAAATTTAAACAGTTTTGCTCTAAACTATCTTGTTCTGGTTTATACAAACAGGAAGTCTAAATCTAGATGCAGCCTACATGTCTTCCATCAGTCGTCCTCTACTTTACTTATGAGTGTACCAGCCACGCACCTGGGGCTCCTCCAGAGAGAGGAGGCTGAGGGGGTGCCTCTGGGGACAAGGGACCTTTGAGAAGGGGCCTGTGGGCTTGTACCCTGACAGGCAGCCTACTCCTTCCAGACCTGACCCAGAGATAAATAGAAACATTTTTAGTGTTTAATATTTTCAAATCCCTCTTTCTGCCTCCTCCTCTGTCACTACCGGCATCTCCACTCTCTGGATCAGCACCACAGTCATGGCCTCGAGGGCCACCATTCACCCCGACCCTTTTGGTGCATGCCCTCACTCTGAGTGACATCCCATGTGGGTAGCCAGGGCACCCGGGTGCTGAGGAACTCGCCAGGCTCTGGGCATACAGACCAGCATTTCTTACCCCTCTCTTCCCCTGCCTGGGTGCCTACCGTGTCCCTCAGCTCTGCATCCACCAGACTAGGGTCCAGGCAGGACCCCCAAGCTAACTCGCTAGCCATTTGCTGATGGCTTCTATTCTTGGGTTAGCCTCCCCACCCCTCAGAGGCCCCAGTGGGCATCTGAGATTTTACCATGTTTTTCACTTCACTCATGCTGAGGCTTTGAGAGGACATCAGGAGGTGGACAAGGTATCAGAGACACTGGAGCCAAGTGGGGAAGTCCAGGATGCTGTCTAAACCTGTGTGTGAAGAGGCGGCCTTTCCCTCTCAGGTGACAGATGACTAGGACAGGAGTGACACACCTGCCTTCAGGGAAATGCAATTAGCAGTTTATTTCAAGGAAATTATATTTTTGGAGAGGCCTCTTGCAACATAAAAGTACACTCATTGCTTAAGAAAAAAAATAGGCAGTTTTACTGCTCCACCCGCCAGAGACTGAAGCCCCTTAGCCCATGTCTCAGGCCTGTCTTTGTTAGTGCTCTCTTGAAATTTAAAGGTTGTGCTGCAGTCATAATTTGTCTCTTAACCAGTCAACTATAAATAGGACAGACAGAAGCAGCAAGGAAGGCAGAAAGGTGCTTGGAACAGCAGTTAACCCATAGAGTGATTGAGTTAGAGGTGACCAACCGACTGCGCTGCAGGAAAAGAAAGAGCAAGGCCACCTTGGTCCCTGCTGCTCCAGCCCTTGCAAGAATCAGGCAGTATTGGCCTTGTGGCTGCGGTGGCCTACCTACTGTGGACAGTTCCATAGAGCTGCCTTTGCTCTCTAGATTGTCCCTGCCCTAGGGCCGGTGGGGGCACAATTGTGGCCCACCTGCCCTGCCCATGGCCCTGAAGAGCCAAGTGACCAAGCCCTGTACCAGACCACAGCCCACCCACCCAACAGCAGAGGGCTTTACAGGGACAGAGAACCCAGCAAAAGGACACCCCAGCTTGAACAAGGTGAGTGGCAGGAGCATCCTGGTGCACTCGGGGCCTCTTCAGCAGGGTATGTTGGATACTGAGACAGAGATTGACCACAGAGAGCCCTAACCCACCTGGGGAGCCCTGGACCTTCTTTCCTCCCCTGCTTTGAGGGTCAAACTGCCCACAGCACGGCAGAGGTCAGGGGGAGGTGAGTGAGGGGAGTCAGCAAGGTTAGGGCCAGATTTCGTGTTTAAATTTTTGATACTTAGTTTATTGTTGATTTTTTGGCATAAATTTTGATTTGCAAGGAAGAGTAAGCACTGATTCTTTTTTTTTTTTAATTTTTTTTTAATTTTTTCTTAAGCTGGAAACGGGGAGGCAGTCAGACAGACTCCTGCATGCACCTGACCGGGATCCACCCGGCATGCCCACCAGGGGGCGATGCTCTGTTGCAACCAGAGCCATTCCAGCACCTGAGGCAGAGGCCATGGAGCCATCCTCAGCACCTGGGCCAACTTTGCTCCAATGGAGCCTTGGCTGCAGGAGAGGAAGAGAGAGACAGAAAGGAAGGAGAGGGGGAGGGGTGGAGAAGCAGATGGGTGCTTCTCCTGTGTGCCCCGGCCGGGAATCGAAAGCGGGATTCCCGCACGCCAGGCCGACGCTCTACCACTGAGCCAACCGGCCAGGGCCAAGCACTGATTCTTAATAGGAGTGACACAGGTGGTGTGGGAGGGGAAAGTACGTCCTGTTGCTGACTTTGGCTATGGACCTGTGTTCTGCTGCCCTCTTGTTGGGGAGGGGCTTCCCGGGGGCCTCTTTCTGTGGGACTCTGCCTGCATCCTCTCTGCAAGAATGTGGCATCCACCAATGCAGACCATCAAGGTAACCGTGTGTCTTCTGATTTGTATGTCACTGTATGGACACAATGTCCCAAGCAAGACGTCACAGTGCAGGTGAGATTCCAGAGTGTGGTGCCTCTGCACCTTGGGTTTAGCTGACGTGAGAGAGGGACAGAGCCAGAGACTCACTGGGGACCGCACAGCAGATGCAAGGCACAGAGAATTTCAGCCCCTGGGCTGGCCGACAAACAAACAAAAACACACTGTGAAGCAAATTACACCCTCTGGTGTTTCCTGGTGGTTTACAGCTTAATCTGCTCATTTCTCCCCATTAATTTTTTCCTGTTTAGAAGTTGCTGGCACTGTGTAATTTTATCTGGTTGCAGTCACAAAGAAGAATTGAAGATTTGATTTTAGAACCATCAGTAGAACAAGAATTGCTGTCCTCTGGTGTGTCAGCTCCCTCTGCTTGAGGCTGAGCGCACATGGGCAAGAACCTTCCCTACATTCACAGAGCCTGCCTTCCATTCCTCAAGAAGTCCTCTTAACACAATAAGGCTTCCCTTGCTTTCCATCTCAGGGGTGTGTGTGTGTGTGTGTGTGTGTATGTGATGACAGGGAAGAGATTGGGAGGATGAGAACTATAGGTTTTAGTCCAATGCTTAGCTTTAGTATTTACCTGCTACTTAAACTTCAGCTTCCTAAACACTGTTTGGGAAAGCCACTTCACATCACAAAATGGGCTCTGGAGCTCCAGCCATTATAACCACATCCCAGGCAGGAAAGAAAGAATAGGGGGAAGAGTGCATTTCTCAGGTGATGCAGTCCTCTTTAAGGGACTTTTTTTTTTTTTTGTATTTTTCTGAAGCTGGAAACGGGGAGAGACAGTCAGACAGACTCCCGCATGCGCCCATCTGGGATCCACCCGGCACGCCCACCAGGGGCGACGCTCTGCCCACCAGGGGGCGATGCTCTGCCCCTCCGGGGCGTCGCTATGCTGCGACCAGAGCCACTCTAGCGCCTGGGGCAGAGGCCAAGGAGCCATCCCCAGCGCCCGGGCCATCTTTGCTCCAATGGAGCCTCAGCTGCGGGAGGGGAAGAGAGAGACAGAGAGGAAGAGGGGGGGTGGAGAAGCAAATGGGCGCTTCTCCTATGTGCCCTGGCCGGGAATCGAACCCGGGTCCCCCGCACGCCAGGCCGATGCTCTACCGCTGAACCAACTGGCCAGGGCCTTTAAGGGACTTTTTTGCACTCTCAGGTCATCATGTATGTATCATTGGCAAATCCCATTGTAAAATGGGCTGTGCTCATGGCTGCACCACCAACACTGAGATTGTTAACAGGGAGGAGGGGAGAATGGATGTTGGACAGATAGCCCACCAAAGAAGGCTTCCCAGGTCAGTGTGATTCTCTTAGCCCCTATTTGTTTTGTTCATGGCACTAACCACAGTTTGTGACTATGGCTTTTGTTTGTCTCTCCATAAGAATGCACACTCCTCTTCAGCTAGGAGAAATGATGACATTGGATCACTTACAGCGGAATGGTGGAGTCTTGGTAGCATTGTGCGAAGTGAAATAAGCGAATCAGAAAAAAACAGGAACTGCAGGATTCCATACATTGGTGGGACATAAAAGCGAGACTAAGAGGCATGGACAGGAGTGTGGTGGTTACGGGGGGTGGGGGGAGGGAAGGAGGGAGAGGGGGAAGGGGAGGGGTACAGAGAGAACTGGATGGAGGGTGGCGGAGGACGATCTCTCTTCAGGTGATAGGTATGCAACAGAACTAAATGACAAGATAACCTGGAAATGTTTTCTTTGAATGTATGTACCCTGATTTATTGATGTCACCCCATTAAAATAAAAATTTATTTATAAAAAAAAATTCAATGCAAAAAAAAGAATGCACACTCCATGAGGGTGGGGGCTGGCTGATCATCCCCCCACTCACCCCACCCACCACCCACCCCCTGCCTATCCCAGCTGCAGCCCCTGTTGGCCCACAGAGGAATGCAATGCATTTGCTGGGTGGTGGGCCTGCCATGTGAGGCTAGGGAGACCTGCAGCAGCAACTCAGGGTCCTCCCTCCCTAGTGTGGTCCTCGTTTCCAACTGGAGTCATATCTCTGTGGCCATTGTATCAGGGGGAAGGAGCACAGGACTCAACGGAACCCTCTGACCAAATACTTTGGCTACAATTTGTATTTAGCCCAAGTTGTCAGAGCTGTTAAGGAGGAGGACGCTGGAATAAAGTGGGAATTCATCAGCCCTGATCAGTTTAGGCCAGATCCTTCTGGGGTGCTGGGGGAGGGGGGCCTGGCCCCCGGCATGAGCAGTCTGGAAATAAGCCATTTGTGGCTATGGCTTTGATTTGTTTTTAGTCCAGAAATTTCATTTCAAATAATATCAATGGAAGGCATGAGCATTTTTCATTTTTAGTTTCTATTATTAAATTAACCCATGTTTATTGGGAAAAAAAACCCCACACCTATTCTGAAGAGTAACCATTGCTTTTTTTTTTTTTTTTTTTAAACAGAGACAGAGTCAGAGAGAGAGAGACAGACAGACAGACAGACAGACATGGAGAGAGATGAGAAGCATCAATCATCAGTCTTTCGTTGTGGCACCTTAGTTCATTGATTGCTTTCTCATATGTGCCTTGACCAGGGGGCTACAGCAGACCAAGTAACCCCTTGTTCAAGCCAGTGACCTTGGGTCCAAGCTGGTGAGCTTTGCTCAAACCAGATGAACCCGTGCTCAAGCTGATGACCTTAAGGTCTCGAACCTGGGTCCTACGCATCCCAGTCTGACACTCTATCCACTGCGCCACCGCCTGGTCAGGCACCACTGCTTTTTTAAATAGGCTTTTATGTTTTTGCTTTAATCACCCATTTTTCCACTGTTGTCTGAGCGTTGAGCTGGCTTGGTGCTGGCTGCGGGGAATGTAGACCCATCTGCCAGGGCCAGTGGCTGCTGGAGGGGGTGCTGTGGGACAAGAGGAGAATGAGGGAGGGGCTCAGGGGACACCCAGCTGGACAGGGCAGGCAAAGCCTGCAGGGTGGCAGGAATTAGGGGAAAATGGCATCCTCAGCAGACAATACAGGAGTGTCCCCATTTTCCCAGCATGGGCTCCTGGTAATAGCAAGGGCCCCAGTGGATGGGGACCCCAGTTCCACCTGTGCTGAGTTGCTGTGGCCCCAGGCTTCTGGCCATTAGAAAACCCCTAGTCCCCACTGGGCAGGCATCTTTGAGGAGTTCTAGGGATGAGAACTGTGCAGTCAGATACAAGGAAAACACCATCATTGGCAGAGGGGTAGTTTCCATCACGAGAAGACAGGCTTCTAGAACCTCACATTTATATTCTCGGAAGAGAAGTGAAGACAGATTTCATGGATGCAGAAGTCCATGCCTAACTCATGGCCCCCAGTCTGCCTTCGATACTCAGGGGCTTACTGGCTTCAGACTAGATGGATAGGAGGTTGCCCACTGAGCAGTAGCATCACCAAGCTGTTGTGCATGGGCCTAAGAACAGGTTTTCCAGAAACAGTCTCCCCACTTTCAGGCTCTACCTACTGGCACCCCCCATTCCTTGGCAAGTCTGGCTTTAGGTTAGTTTGGGTGGAACAAGCTTTTTTTTTTTTTTTTTAAATAAAAAGATTATTTGATTTTAGGGAGAGAGGAAGGGAAAGAGGCAGACAGAAACATCATCTGCTCCTGTATGTGCCCTGACCGAGGATTGAACCCACAATCTTTGTGCATCCGGATGAAGTTCTAACTGACCAAGCTATCTGTCCAGGGAAGAACAAGCTCTTTTGTTATCTGGAAAGCAGGCACCAAGAAAAGACTTGCTCTTCTATTAAAAGGAGGTTAACCAATGTTAGGTATCAGGCACACGTATCATTTAAATACTTGCTTTTTTGTATTAACTCCATGCCTTGGAAATCTTTTGAAATGTCAAATAACAAATAATGTTTGAAGTGATGCCAACAGACTTAATCCAGAGTCAGCCCTCCCCTGCTGCCCCCACCTCTGTCAACACATCTGATGGTCTCTGGGGAGTGATGTATCTGGCTGGCGTTTCTGTTTTGCCGGTAGTCCTGTGTACATTCCTTGGGGTTTTGCTCTCTGAGGAGCAGAATTGTGTCTGAATCCCATAGCTCTCCTTGAATCTAAAAGAAATGTTTAGTCAAAACAAACTGCAGAAACAAGGTGATACAGGTAAATTCATGGTGGATCTCAAAGGGTCTCTCTGGCTCCTAAGGAATGACCATCCCATCCAGCCTGTGCTGTTCCTGCGTGGAATCCTGTGTCACAGGGCGAGGCTGGCTGGCGGTCTCTGCTCTCATAACCTTTGTCTGAGGATGACTCAGAACGCCCAAACTCAGGGGATTTGAAGCCACTCCGGGGTTGTGGGGCATCAGCACACACAGTGTCCAGAGAGTTGACACTCAGGCAGGGACCTGGAGGCTGGAGGCAGAGACTTGAGAGGGGTGGATGGCCTCCGAGAATGCTGGTCACAGGTGACAGAGATGTCCAGTCCCAGGGCCATGGGATGGGGACAGGAAGATCTCTCACCCCAGTAGGGATGGTGCCAGCACTTGGTACTGGCAGCAGGAGAGGGCAGCTGGGACAGAGAAGAGGGTGGAGCCAGATGCGGAACCCTTGTTTTCAGGGAAGCTCAGTAAAAAGGATCTGTACTGAGTCCACTGGCCTGCATGAGTTCTCACTCAGTGTGTGCTGTGGGTGGGTCTGGTAGGCTGGACCCACCAGCCCCTCCCCCACTGAGCATTGCTTCAGCCCCTTGGCCAAGAATCTAGACCAGAGGAGCTGATGAGTAACCCTGGCTGTCAGGCTCATAGCCCTGGGACTCTGTGTCCCTTGTGTGTTTGTGGACGCCTACGAGCAGAGGTTGCACCTGGATAACAAAGCTCAGATCATGCCATGCCCACAATTTGTCAGGTATTGAGTTATGTCCCCAAAAGTGAAGTCCTAACCTTAGAACCTGTCACTGTGACCTTATGTGGAAGGAGGGTCATGGCAGTTGTAATTAGTTAAGGTGAGGTCAGGCCGGAAGCAGTGTGAGGCGTGATCCAATGACTGCTGTCCTTGTGTGGAAGCTGAGTGATTACAGACCCAGGGAGAAGCCACGTGACGACGGAGGCAAGATGGGATGATACAGCCACAGCCAGGGATGTCTGGAGCCACCAGAAGCTTGCAGAGGCAGGAAGGCGCCACCCCAGGGAGCATGGCGCTGCCACACCTCTATCCCAGTTTCTATTCTCAGGAAACTGCTCTCAGACTCTGGCCTCAGATCTGTGAGGAGACAGAGTTCGGTTGTTCTCAGCTGCCCCAGGACACTCACTCCTTTGTAATTTATCTCACAGAATTGACTTCCCTGGCATACCCCAACCTCGTCCCCATCCCCTAAATATTCCTGCAAAGGGAGAAGCACAGAATAAGCTTATCCCGTATACTTGTCCTTTTACCTCCAGGCCACCAGAATCCAAACAGAGCAAACTAGAAGCAGCTAAGAAAATAGGAAGCCAGTGGTGTAGATGCAAACACGTTTCCCAAAGACCCTGCTCTTTGGATGCCTGCCGGCTTGATTTGGCAACAGGGTTTCTGGGAGACCTCCAGGTTGGTGACTCCACTGGGCCTCAGGGGCGGCGCTGGACTGCATAGACTCTGCTCTGCGCCTGTCCCCGCATCTCCTCGAAGCCCCGAGCTCCCACTTCTCTGTTCTAGTGGAAGAGGGAGATCGGCTCTCTCCTTGTCTGAGGCTTCACCCCATTCTACACCAGTGGCCATCTTTCCTTCTGGGTCTCTTGGCACCGCCTTCTAAGCCAAGCCACTGACCCTGTACCCTAGGGCTTCTCAGGCTGGGTCCTGGCCCCCTAAGCACAAAAATGGGGCCTTGCTGGGTCATATGTGTCCTGTCAGGAATTGTCCTCAGCCTTGAGGTTGACATGCTGCTGGGCCCAAGTTACCGCAAGGATGGCTGGGGGCTGCAGAGATGGGGCAGGGTCCTCAAGGTCTCCCAAGTTGGTACCCAGACCCCAGTTCTCAGGGTGAGCCTGGAGGGGGTTCTGGGGGGAAAAGAAGCCTGCAAGGCAAGGGGGAGAGACGAAAGAGTTTACTTGGAGCAGAGATGAGGGGGTCCCTACCGGGAACAGGGCCCTAGCTGAGGGCGGCACCCTTGATGGGAGGATCTTGAGTTAGCCCCTTTCCCCTGTGAGCCTGTGGATGTCAGCCTCTTCCTTCCTGAAAAAGACCCCCAGGCAGAACACACAGCTCAACCCCCCAAGGGCCTGAGGTGGGACCAGAGGCCCCAACTCTAGCATGGCCCCAGGACATCTGAGCAGCTCTGACCTCCAAAGGGTGTCAGGAACAGCCACCTGGAGGACATGACCTCACTCATCTTCAGAAACCAGGCCTTCCAACTCTTTATGTCCATAGGTGCCATGAATACACATGCACTGGGGCAAGGGCCTTGGCACTTTATGAAAAGTTTAACGTGGAACCTGGATGCAGAACAACCATAGAAATACACACAAGTTACTTCCATGCCAGTTCCTTCTCAGACTTTACAATGGCTCTGGTTACTTTAAAAGTAACGATGTTCATGAGAGCAGATATTAAACAGATATCAGTCATCTTATTTAGCTAAAGGCAGTTTGTATTTTGTGTAGCAGGTTCTGTAAAATGAATGCTGTTTCTTATTGAGTTCCACAATAAAATGAGATGTGCTCTCTCACAGAGACACATACTCATAGTGGGTTATGTGAAGCTTTGGAGCAAGAACCCAGTGCAGGTAACTGCTGAGTCGGGCAACAGCCCTGAGAGTTAGGTGGGTGTGCTGTTACCTGCTCCCAGGATAGCCAGGTGGTGATGAAGGACAGGTCACTCCCAGGCCATGTGCCTGTGCAGAGCCGAGGGCTTCAGGTTCACCCAGGTCCTGGCCCAGGAGATAGGGTCCTTTCTCAGCAGGCAGTGTGCTCCTCCTGCTCGGCTAGTGGTCAGAAAACCTAAAAACCACCTGTGTCCACAACTGTAGATCAGAAATCCTGGACAGCTCACCCATAAAGTAAGGGGCCCATGTGCTGTCTCTGTCTAGACCAAGGGTAGTCAACCTTTTTATACCTACCGCCCACTTTTGTATCTCTGTTAGTAGTAAAATTTTCTAACCACCTACCGGTTCCACAGTAATGGTGATTTATAAAGTAGGGAAATAACTTTACTTTCTAAAATTTATAAAGCAGAGTTACAGCAAGTTAAAGCATATAATAATAATTACTTACCAAGTACTTTATGTTGGATTTTCGCTAAGTTTGGCAGAATAAATCTTTATAAAACAACTTACTATAGTAAAATCTATCTTTTTATTTATACTTTGGTTGCTCCGCTACTGCCCACCATGAAAGCTGGAACACCCACTAGTGGGCAGTAGGGACGAGGTACCCCTGGTCTAGACATTAGTCTAAAAGATGGGTTTTACTAGGTATTTTGGACTGAATTGTGTCCTCTGGCAATTCATACACTAAAGTAGGGGTCTCCAAACTACGGCCGGCAGGCCGCATGCGGCCCCCTGAGGCCATTTATTCGCTCACCGCACTTCCGGAAGGCGTTGCTCATGTACAGTACTACTTGTGGTGACACAGGACGCACACATCACGACTCTGAAAGCACATCATATGATGCACATCCGGTCTGCAGCTGTGGCGCCCCACATCACCGGAAGCAGTGTGAAATAACAGCAGAAGTAGGAAGAAATGCAAAGCACTATAACCATTACTACACAGTACAATGGCCCCTATACTCCCCCAAATGTACAACAACATAATGGCCCCTATAACCTCCCTTTGCCCAAAAGTCTCCTCCCACATTACTACACATCATGTTTCCTCTATTATAAGGCCCTGTCTTATATTAATTTTACCCCCAAAAGACAGGGGCTGTCTTATTTTTAGGAGGTATCTTATAATAGGGGAAACATGCAGCAGTGGGCTTCCCACAGAAGAGGCCCACCGCTGCTGCTGCAGATGTCCAGGACACTGTATACACAGTGTCACAGGCTGGTCACCGCCATCCCTGAGTACAGCACTGGAGGCGGTGCTGGGCAAGGTGGCATGTTTTCAAGTTGCCAAGCTAATAGCGTGCACTGGCAGACCATTCATGGAGGGAGAATTTGTTAAAGAGTGCCTTCTTTCTGTTGCCAAAGAGATGTGTCCAGAAAAGGCAGACTTATTTAGTACAGTTAGTCTTTCAGGATCTACAATTACACGAAGGATTGAAGAAATAGGAGACAATTTGCATCAGCATTCGCAAAACTCCGCAAGAAAACTCCTATTTTTCCTTGGCACTCAATGAGAGCAATGATGTTCGTGATTCTGCACAACTTCTAATTTTTATTTGTGGGACGAATGACAATTTCGAAGTCACAGAAGAGCTTGCTGCACTTCAAAGCATCAAAGGAACAACTACGGGAGAGGATATCTATGAAAAGGTTTCCCAAACTGTGAAGGATTTGGAGCGGGACTGGGCTAAACTAGCCAGTGTGACAACTGATGGTGCACCTAGTATGGTGGGGCCTAAGAAAGGAGTTATTGCTCGCATTAACCAAGAGATGGACAAACGTAACCATTCTCATCCAATGGCCATACACTGCCTCATCCACCAACAAGCACTATGTAGTAAATCACTGGAGTGGGACTCTGTTATGAACATTGTGGTATCTTGTGTTAACTTCATTAGAGCTAATGCACTAAACCACAGGCAATTTCAGAAATTTCTGTCTGAGCTAAATGTTGCCTATGAAGATCTTCTGTACCACACAGAAGTCCGTTGGCTGAGTCGAGGGAGAGTTTGGGACATTTCTATGATTTACTTCCACAGAGTACAGCTTTTATGTTTTCAAGAAACAAAGAAGTACCAGAGCTCAATGATGCAGAATGGAAATGGCACCTCACCTTTCTGACAAATGTAACAGAGCTACTCAACAGTTTCAATGAGCAACTTCAAGGAAAAGGGAAGCTCATCAGTGATATGCAATCACACGTGAAAGCATTTGAAGTAAAATTAGGCCTCCTTATCAAACAAGTGAAGGAGGAAAATTTCTGCCATCTCCCCTTAACTCAAAATCTGTTAGCAGGCCCTGGCTGGTTGGCTCAGCGGTAGAGCATCGGCCTGGCGTGCGGGGGACCCGGGTTCGATTCCCGGCCAGGGCACATAGGAGAAGCGCCCATTTGCTTCTCCACCCCCACCCCCTCCTTCCTCTCTGTCTCTCTCTTCCCCTCCCGCAGCCAAGGCTCCATTGGAGCAAAGATGGCGCTGGGGATGGCTCCTTGGCCTCTGCCCCAGGCGCTAGAGTGGCTCTGGTCTCGGCAGAGCGAGGCCCCAGAGGGGCAGAGCATCGCCCCCTGGTGGGCAGAGCGTCGCCCCTGGTGGGCGTGCCGGGTGGATCCCGGTCGGGCACAAGCAGGAGTCTGTCTGACTGTCTCTCCCCGTTTCCAGTTTCAGAGAAAAAAAAAAATCTGTTAGCAGAAAAACCCCTGACTGCGTTCCCAAAAGAAACACGTGTGGATTTACTGGAAAGGTTGCAAAAGGAGTTCCAATTCAGATTTAAAGAGCTTCATCTCCATTAACAGGACATACAACTTTTCTGTAACCCATTTTCTATTGACACTGAAAATGTGGATACAATTTACCAAATGGAACTGGCTGAACTGCAGAATTGTGACTCTCTGAAAGATGCATTCAAGTCAAGCAGCTTGCCTAATTTCTATGCATCTCTCCCCTCTGAGACATATCCTAATCTCAGGAACCATGCACTCAAAATGGCAACCATCTTTGGCAGCACTTATGTCTGTGAACAGACTTTTTCCAGAATGAAACATCTGAAATCTCCAACCAGATCTAGATTAACTGATGCACACTTGTATCACTTGTTACGGCTAGCAGTGACAAATATGGAACCGAACATTGACCATCTCATTAGCCAAAAGCAGGCCCATAGTTCCCATTGAAATACTGGTCAGTTTGTTGATTTAAATTTACTTGTTCTTTATTTTAAATATTGTATTTATTCCCGTTTTGTTTTTTTACTTTAAAATAAGATATGTGCAGTGTGCATAGGGATTTGTTCATAGTTTTTTTTATAGCCCGGCCCTCCAGCGGTCTGAGTAACAGTGAACTGGCCCCTGTGTAAAAAGTTTGGGGACCCCTGCACTAAAGCCTAGCATCCCAGCACCATATAATGTGACCTTATTTGGAAGTAGGGTGGTTACAGATATAATTAGTTAACAAGTGATCTTATTGGAGTAGGGTGGCCCCTAATCCAATATGACTGCGTCCTTTGGCCTGACCAGGCGGTGGAGCAGTGGATAGAGCGTTGAACTGGGATGAGGAGGACCCAGGTTCAAGAACCTGAGGTCGCCAGCTTGAGCATGGGCTCATCTGGTTTGAGCAAAGCTCACTAGCTTGGACCCATGGTCACTGGCTTGAGCAAGGGTTTACTCAGTCTGCTGTAGCCCCACGGTCAAGGCACGTATGAGAAAGCAATGAACAACTAAGGTGTCGCAACGAAAAACTGATGATTGATGCTTCTCATCTCTCTGTTCCTGTCTGTCTGTCTCTGTCTACCCCTCTCTCTGACTGTCTCTGTAAAAAAAAAAAAAAAAAATCAGTCTTAAAAAACAAAATAAAAAGGGGACCTTTGGACACACAGATACAGATAAGGACATATGGGGATGGAGGCAGAGATTGGGGTGATGCTTCTACAAGCTAAGAAACCCCCAGAATTGCTGGCGACCCCCACAAGCTGGGAAAGAGGCCCAGAATAGATCCTTCCCTAGCACCTCCTGGGGGAACTGAACCTACGCCTGATCTCGGACTTCTAGCTTCCAGAACTGGGACAGAATGAATGAAATGTTGCTGTCTTTGCCTCCCAGCCTATAGCACTTGCTATGGCAGCCACAGGTCACACCCCAGGGTGTGGCTGGAAGCTCAGGGTCAAAACAGGGTATAAAGAGGCCCTGGCTAGTTGGCTCAGTGGTAGAGCGTCGGCCTGGCGTGCAGAAGTCCCAGATTCGATTCCCGGCCAGGGCACACAGGAGAGGTGCCCATCTGCTTCTCCACCACCTCCCCCTCTCCTTCTTATCTGTCTCTCTCTTCCCCTCCCGCAGCCAGGGCTCCATTGGAGCAGAGTTGGCCCGGGTGCTAAGGATGGCTCTGTGGCCTCTGCCTCAGGAGCTAGAATGGCTCTGGTTGCAACAGAGCGATGCCCCAAGATGGGCAGAGCATCACCCCCTGGTGAGCATGCTGGTTGGATCCCGGTCAGGCGCATGCGGGAGTCTGTCTGACTGCCTCCCCGTTTCTAAATTCAGAAAAATATAAATAAATAAATAAATAAATAAATAAATAAATAAATAAAACGATATAAAGAAACCATCGTGTTTGGTATAGGAAGAGAAAAGGATAGAAATGTCTGTTTCCTTTCCTTTAGCAACCCTGCAACCACAATTGCTGAATTTATTATCTTTATTTTTATAATGAATTTATTTTTATTTTTTTAAGATAGAGCCTGGAATTCAAGCGCAGGTCAGAACCCTCTGGAGGGAGGAGTTATCAGAACAGACCGCTGGGTTTCCTGGAGTTTTTGATTCCACAGGTCTGGGAGAGGTCAGACTTTGCTTCCCTTTTTCTTTTTTAAAGATTTTATTTATTGATTTTTAGAGAGTGGAGAGAGAGTGAAAGAGAGAGAGAAGGGAGGGGGAGCAGGAAGCATCAACTCATAGTAGTTGCTCCTTGTATGTGACTTGACCAGGCCAGCCTGGGGTTTCAAACTGGCGACCTCAGCATTCCCTGTTGATGCTTTATCCACTGTGCCACCACAGGTCAGGCAGAACTTTGTTTCCTAATGCCCAGGTCTTGCTGTTGAGTTGGTCTGGGGTCCAATCTTTTAGAATGACTGCTTTATAAAGTTGAACAGGTAAATCCATAAGCAATTAAAATAATAAACATTACCCCTGACATTCCATAATGAATGGGGGGAAGAAGAGCTGCTAGTGAGGGGCACTGACCCCACCCCATGCATTGGCCACACAACTTACTTTATCTCTTTTGGTCCTCACAACACCCCTAAGTGGTAGGTACTTTTATTATTCCCATTTGAAATGAGAAAACCGAAGCACAGAGAGTTTAAGAAACCTGCCTAAAAGTCACAGCTGTAAAAGTTCCAAAGCCAGGATTCAAACCTGAGAGACTGGCGCAGACAGGGTGGAATCAGGTGGTCAAAGTTCTCAGGAGCATAGTTAAGGGGGGCACACATTAATTCTTGCTGAAGCCAGGAGAGAGGAGAGGACTGAGGGCTCCTGCTGCTGGGAGGAGCCCAGAGGAGCCCTGTGTGAGTTCATGAAACCTGCAGTCAGTGAGGAGACCAAAGCCAGCTCACCACCCGGCCAATGTCTGCAGTCTTCTTGCTCCAGACTCCAACACAAGCTCAGACCAGTATAATAGTGTTGATTATCTTAGTAGATAGAGCATAATTATTTATAATTAGCATTTCAATTTCTGTGAGGAGATTGCTTCTAAATTGCTTGAAAATAGTCCTTGAGTATTTTTTTTTTTTTCTTCACTTTTCTGAAGCTGGAAACGGGGAGAGACAGACTCCCGCATGCGCCCCGACCGGGATCCACCCGGCACGCCCACCATGGGGCGACGCTCTGCCCATCAGGGGGCGATGCTCTGCCCATCCTGGGCGTCGCCATATTGCGACCAGAGCCACTCTAGCGCCTGGGGCAGAGGCCACAGAGCCATCCCCAGCGCCCGGGCCATCTTTGCTCCAATGGAGCCTTGGCTGCGGGAGGGGAAGAGAGAGACAGAGAGGAAAGTGCGGCGGAGGGGTGGAGAAGCAAATGGGCGCCTCTCCTGTGTGCCCTGGCCAGGAATCGAACCCGGGTCCTCCGCACGCTAGGCCGACGCTCTACCGCTGAGCCAACCGGCCAGGGCCAGTCCTTGAGTATTTTGAACATCCTCTCAGCAATTTTATTTGCTCTGTGATTTGCAGTAAGCTGTAGCACCATACCAAATAGTGTACCGAGGTAGCTCAGCCCCATGCCTGGATGAATGAGGACGGAGTCCCAAAGCCCCCTGCCCTCGTTATCAGTATTGGCTGGGATGTTGAACAGAGGAGAAGGGAGTTTTCATCAGGAAGAGCATTTTGGGGCACTGGCTGGTTGGCTCAGTGGTAGAGCATCAGCCCGGCATATGGATGTACCCAGTTTGATTCCTGGTCAGGGCACACAGGAGAAGCAACCATCTGCTTCTCCATACTTCTCCCTCTACTCTCTCTGTATCTCTCTCTTCCCCTCCTGCAGCCATGACTCAGTTAGAGCAAGTTGGTCCTGGGCACTGAGGATGGCTCCATGGCCTCGCCTCAGGCGCTAAAATAGCTTGGTTGCCGAGCAACAGAGCAACTCCAATGGACAGAGCATTGCTTGGTAGAGGGCTTGCTGGGTGGATCCCAGTCAGGGCATATGTGGGAGCCTATCTCTCTGCCTCCCCCGCTTCTCACTTGAGAAAAAAAAGCATTTTGGGGTCTCTCCGTACCCATTAGGCCATAGAGTGAGGATCACGAATATCACGTGGTGAGAACAATAGGGCCTGATCCTGTCCTTCTGAGGCACTGGTCAGCAAGGAGCTGGGACTCTGCTGTTGGAGGTGATCTCTGGACAGAGTCAGAGGAACCCTTGTATATACAGTTGTTGTTACTTGTGTTCTTGCCCCCTCTTTCCTACCAAAGTCTCAGTTTACTTTAGACTCCATCCCCAAGGGGGTTGGTCCTGGCTGAATCTCAGTGGCAGTGGACATCAGGAAAGGAAGGACAGAGTCACTAACAGGCCTGGCCGATGCATCTCTGTTTCTCTGTGGGAGCCCACTTCTGCCTCCATGGGGCAGTGGCTGGGGTGGGGGCACTCTGGGGTGGCTCCCCTTCCCTGCATCTTTGCATTTATAAGACATACGTTACCTGAAATTGCCTGCCAGCATTACATAAGCAATACATGCGCATTGCAAATAAATAAATAAATAAATAAATAAGAGAGAGGGAACATGCACATGCTGTAGGCTGAGTGTTTGGGGGACTATGTCACGCCCAAATGCACATGGTACAGTCCTGTATTTAACATCTGTTGAATGGAACTGTATTGGGAGATGGGGGTCTTTAGAGCAGTAACTAAGGTTAAATTAGGTAATGAGGATGGGCCCTAACCTAACATGACTACTGTCTTTATAAGAAGAGATTAGGACACAGACACTGACAGTGGGGAGGAGACAGTCGTCTGGCTGTCTACATGCAGAGGAGAGACCTCAAGGGAACCAGCCCTGCCCACACCTTGATCTTGGACCTTTAGTTTGTGGAACTGTGAAACAACAAATGTCTGCTGTTTGGGCCGCCCAGCTTTTGACAGTACCTTGTTACTACAGCCCTAACAAAGCAAATCAAGATGTGAAGTTAAGAGAGTGCTCGTCCCTGCTGACCTACCACCCAGAGGTCCCCAGGGACTCACTTGGCAGCATGGCCTTCCAAGGGCGAAAACGTGTTTGCACAGATGGTGGTGGGTGCCTTGCAGGAGCTAGGTGCTGCTCAGGGGCTGGGGTGTGCCAGGGCCTGGTGGGCACCATTCTCATGGAGTGCCCGTTCCAGGGTTCCAGTGTAGTCACAGGATAGAAGACAAGTCAACAGAAAATAAGCAGGCTAACTCAGTGACGGGAGCCCAGAGGACATGGAAGGATGATTCTGGGAGAGATTGAGAAGGGGCAGGGGCAGGAAGGCCCCTGGGAAGTGGTTCTGCAGATGGGAGACCAGGGGCAGGTTTTCTGAGAAACCTCTAGAATGCCTTTTTCTGTGTGAATTCACCTGCTACCCCCAGAGACTTTAAGAGGCAGCACCATTAGTCCCCTTTGAATGTGAAGGAAGCTGAGGGCCACTGCAACAGGATGATCAGCTTTGCCAGGGAAAACCCTGTCCCTGAATAGAGTACCTGAACAAATGTCAGGGTCCTTCTGGGATGACCATGGCCCCACCCCTATCACTCTGTGTCCGGAGGGAAAACCCCAAACCCTGACTACCTCTGAGGAAAAATCAGAAACGTGGATTTATTTTGCAGCTACTGTTGTATTGGAACAGCGAGATAAGACGTCTTGTCACACAATCAATTAGCCAAATTAAGAAATTAAGGAGTCTTTTAACCAGCTGCGCAGACCGCATGGAGACCTAAATCACTCAAATCAATATGGTGGGGAACACAATTACATCCTGACTGAGGAATGGGGAGGAGAGGAAGCATAGCATAAAACAAAACAGTGAAGCAAGCTTTCTTACAATGTTTATCTATAGGGTTAATTCAGGGAGAAACAGTCTGAAAACACCTGCAACTTTGCAAAGCTAGCCCAAGGCCACAGTCTGGGGGATTGGCCTCAAGGCCAAGAATAGGGAGTCTTTTCAGAAAAAGTAAGTTCTGCTAAAAGTCTCTTTGTTTTAGAGAAAGTAAGTTTTGCCAAAAATTATTCATGTTAAGAGCCTTTCTTTTCTATAACTTCACTATAAGGTTCACAGTCTTCAGCCCAACCCATGCTAAAGGATCAGGGTTGTTATTTTGTTGTTGTTTTGTGTGTGTGCATCATGATGTAACAATAATTTTAGGAAAGTAGCCAGATGAATACTGAAACTGAAAGGAAAGACCCTGGTGTTCCTCTTCTAAGTGTTTCCAAGAAGTGACATTGAGCTTGTTTTTAGAGCCCTGGGTGGTGGATAGACCAGTTTCTTCACCATGGCCACAGCCTGCATTGGGTGACATAAGGGCACTTACCCATACATTTATTTTTCCCCCAGAAACAACTCTTCTTGTTATTCTGAGTATTTAGATTGTATGTATTTTATTCCCAGGCAAATCATGGCAGGATCTCACACCTATGCCTAAATCTCTGTGCTGGAGGAATTTAATAGCCTCTACAAAAGCTATTGAGCTACTCCTCCCCTCCATACCAACCCATGGGGTAATTTTTTTTTTTCTGGAAGCATTTCCTTGATCCCACTAAAAATTGTCATGAGTAACTCCTTTTCCTGTTTCGTAGGAATTGGATGGCACAGTGGGCCTATGGGATGGGGTAGCCTTTTTCCACATGCATTAGGAATACCAAATCTGAACAGGTGAATTTTTAGAAACAGCATGTATTTAAAAAAAAAAAAAAGAAATCCCAGAGAACATTTGAAAAACAATTTGTGCAAAGAAAAAAGTTAAAGTTTTTCTTGCTCACGCACATGCATGTGTGAGGTATGGGTGGGTGTGGGAAGGAGGGAGACCTTCCTTTGAGAGGCCACACTGACTGCCAGTGTCCCGCCCTCCTGTGGACAAGGGCCTGCCTGGGGCAGCCATGCCCACCTTTACAAGGAGCCTTGAGCACTTGAGTCATTCAGAGACCCATAGCCTTCAGGTCAGAGAAACATGTGGGTGCAGTCCTGGGAGGGCCTGATCAAGAGCATTTCTAAATGAAAGGGCGGGTAAGGCCTCTTTTGTACTCCCCTGTGTCCCTGTGTTCGGTGGAGGCCTCCAGGGAGTCCATACTGAATGGAATTAGGGTACAAGTGGCTTCGGGTGACACTGTAACACATGTAAAGGATAAAGGGGACAGGGCTGGGTAGGTGAAGCTTCAGACCTCAATGCAGCTGGTAGAGGTTCAGAGCAAAGGTGGCCTGTTAGGGGTGTCTAGCCCCAGTACCTCACCTGCTCAGACTTGGTGGGGTTGCCTGGGGAGGGGCCTTTGGTCTGCACCCCACAGCCCTGTTCTGGCCTCCCTATGCCTGCCCCTCAGTCTACCCTCTGGCCCAGCTGCCCTTGCTCTCTGGTATCCCGAACTCTTCAGTGGGACTCACTTAACAGGATGCTGATGTTGGTACACGGCTAACAGCTCAGTGGCTATTTTTGACCCATGCTCAGGTCACAGGTCCTCAGTCTCCACAATATGACAACTGCATATGGCAGTTACTATTTGCAGAGTGGGGCACAGGAGCTGAATAATGCACCTGCCTTCACAGTCAGTGCAAGGGGAGCAGGGTTCAAACCAGGGCTCTACCCCTGCATACGTGGCTTTCCCATATACTGGATATCTGCCCTACATCTGTACTCTGTGGAACACTGGCTTCTCCTGCTCTTGTGACCTTGACTTTGACCTCCAAGCTGATCAGTCAGGTTTCTCTCCAGTCCATCTTCCGCATGACATTCTTGTATTTTCCAGCTTATGAGGTTTCTCAACAACCACCTTGAGGGTGGTTCCCAGTGCATCCTGGGGCCTCCAGTCTCCACTGCAAAAATCCCTTGTATGATTTTTGCCCTTGCAGAAAGAAGCCCATGTTTAAAATAATTTGTCTCCTAAAAAAATTGAAAACATTGCATTTACCATTATTTTCCTATTATGTGTTATCCAAAAGCATATAACACCTATCCATTTGAAATTAATGTTAATGTGCTAGGTTTCTAAATCTCCAACAAGCTATTATCTTTAGTTGTGGTATACTTTTACACCTTGGGTATATGTAAAGTTTGTATTAGACTGTTAGAAATGCCTGAAGTATCCCCAGGGGTGTGGCTCTCTTGGGGATCAGGGAAGTCCTGAGTGGGAAACTCCTTGTTTTATAGAAAAGGAAACCAATACTCAAAGGGGTAATGACCTTGTCCAAGGTCACAAGCTGGCTCATGGCTGGCTTTGAGTTCCCAGGGTAGTGGCAATGGCCTGATATGTGTCCAGCTACTCCGGGCAACCTTCCCTGGGGTAGTCTACCAGCCAGTTGTCCTCCCCAGGACCCACCTGACTACATATCTTTGTCCATGTACCTGAATGTACCTTGATGAGAAAGTTCTCCAATGAGAATCTCAGAACTGGAAGAGCCACTGTGGACTTGGAGATGAGCAGCTGCCTGCCATTTGACCTTGGGATTACCTCTGGGGCTCTGGTTTACTTATCTGTGAAATGGGATCCCAGCAAGTTCATTCTAAGAATTAGAAGTCACGAACCAGGCATCCCTCCCCAGGGTCCAGCTCATACTCACATTAAATGCCATTTGTCTTCTCATTCACAGCAGAAATTCCCTCATTCTATATTTTATATTTATATTTTATTTTATTATTCAGTGAGACAAGGGGAGGCAAAGAGAGTGGGGAGGCAAAGAGACAGATTCCCGCATGTGCCTGGACCAGTATCCACCAGGCAAGCCCACTAGGGAGCGATGCTCTGCCTGTCTGGCACCTGAGGTGGAAGCTATGGAGCCATCCTCAGCACTTGGGCCCAACTTTCTCTAATCAAGCCATGCTGCAGGAGGGAAGAGAGAGAGAGAGAGAGAGAGAGAGAGAGAGAGAGAGAGAGAGAAGCAAGAAGGAGAAGGGTGGAGAAGCAGATGGGTGCTTCACTTGTGTGCCCTGACCAGGAATCAAACCCAGGACTTCCACATGCGGGGCTGATGCTCTACCACTGAGCCCACTGGCCAGTACTCCCTTACTCTATAAATCTGTGCCACACAACACTCTAGGCAAGAACTTCTTTTCCCCGTTTTAACTCAGACAGCTGGGTTTCTCTCCTAACAAGGAAACATCAATCACAACTGGGGTCAGGCCTGTGGCTGAGTCAGGGGGCTTTGCTGCCAGCTGTATTCTGGTGGGAAAGATATGCAGCTTTGCCATGCTTCTGTTTCCACAAACATAAAATGGATGCCTATGGTCTCTACCCACGGCCTTGTTTTCGTTAAGTAGGTGCAATACATGTATATAGTAGGCTCTGAACAGACCTGAATGATGACCACATTCCTCATCAATCTGAGCACCACAGGGCCCAGCCAGCAGCTAAGGGCTAGCTGGCAAACTTCCAAGTTCCATTTAAGTGTTCACTCTGTTCCTGTGTTCAGACAAGTTTTTCCAGAGGCGAATTCCTGCTCAGCCCAGGTATGAGTGATTGTAGATTCTAACTGAATGGAGATTAGCTTGTACCGATGACACTGTGCTGTTGAGACCTATGCAGTGTTTTTTGCTGATATCAAAGCTCAAAGTAACTAGTAAGAGGCCATCAAATATTTATTTATTTACTTTTTTAGATTTTATTTATTCGTTTTTATTAGAGAGAGAGGAGAGAGAGAGAGAGAGAGAGAGAGAGAGAGAGAGAGAGAGAAAACAGGGGGAGGAGCAGGAAGCATCAACTCCCATATATGCCTTGACCAGGCAAGCCCAGGGTTTTGAACCGGCGACCTCAGCATTCCAGGTCGCCGCTTTATCCACTGCGCCACCACAGGTCAGGTCCATCAAATATTTAAACAATGAGGTACATTTTAATTAGTTTCTAACAAGGAATCATAAAAATGTGTGCAGTTGGTAAAGTTGAACATCAACACTTAGCACACAATAAAGGTTTCCTTACCCCTGCCGGGGCAGTGACACAGTGTGGTACAGACAGGGTTTATCCTTCCAGAAGTTTCTGGACATGTAAATGCATATATTGCTTTTTCCATACAGAAGAGGGATAATTGTGCACCCACTGCTCTGAAACCTCGCTTTATTTTTTTTTATTTTTCCGAAGTTAGAAGCTGGAAGGCAGTCAGACTCTCGAATGCCCGGGACCAGGATCCACCCCTCATGCTCACCAGGGGGCGATGCTCTGCCCATCTGGGGCATTGCTCCTTTGCAGCCAGAGCCATTCTCGTGCCTGAGGCAGAGGCCATGGAGCCGTCCTTAGGCCCCCAAGCCAACTTTGCTTCAATGAAGCCTTGGCTGCAAGAGGGGAAGAGAGAGAAAGAGAGAAAGGAGAGGGGGAAGGGTAGAGAAGCAGATGGGCACTTTTCCTGTGTGCCCTGACTGGAAATTGAACCCTGGACTTCCACAAGTTGGGCTGATGCTCTACCGCTGAGCCAACCAGCCAGGGCTTCCTCTCTTTATTTTTAACTAAAATCTTGGAGATTATGTAATATCAACTTAGATAGGATTAGCACATTACATTTTTCTTGTGTTTTAAGTTAAAAATATTATTAAATGGATATTCTGGAGTGTGTTTAACCAGGTGCCTGTTGGTTGTTTATAGGTTGTATATAATTCTACACTGTAAGTCAGAACTTTCACATATAGATATCTGCAGATACTGGTGGCATTTATCTGCAGGATGGATGACTGGAAGTAGCTGTGCAGGGTCCAAGGTTTTACAAACATTTAATTTCCACGAACATCGCCAAACCATAACTTTTTTTTTTTTTCAGGGAAAAGGGAATTGTGAGTACAGCAGGTGCATGTGTGTTTATTTTAGTCTAGATGTTTTCTGAAATGATTGGAGGAGGCTTAGAATCAGGCACAGCCAGCAATAACAACACCTGGTATTTAAACAGCTTTTAAATGAAACTTGTTCAGGCTCTGGAGGAACAGGTGGACCTGTGGACCCGAGGACCTGAGCAGGTGTCAGGTCACACCCAGGCATCAAGTAGAGAAAGCAGAGTGGAGGTAACTCTCTGCAATCGCCATCCGTTTACAAGGCAGCTCCAGGACAATCCTGCTAGCGGCTCCCTCGGCCGGCCGGCTCGGCCACAGGGCAGGTGCCCTGCTGGCCATGCAGGGGGCCCTGACCTCCCTTTGCCAGGAGAGGTCAGGGGTCAGTGGCCACAGGCAAGGGGCGGGGCTAGCGAGGCCACTTCAGGGCGATTGCCGCCCCCGCTCCTTCCCCCGTGGGGAAACTTCCTCCAGAGTCAAAAACCAATACGTTTCAAGCCAGTACCAATTACCAGAAAGAGCACAACACATGGGTCTGAAACGCGATCCTCTAGCGGAGCCGGGGCTCCCAGGACGCTCCCCACCGTGATGCCACCTCCGCAGTGAATCTCGGACCACGACCCGGATTTGGGAGGCGGGTAGCTCATGCCTGGAAACACCCCCAGTGCCCTCAGCGGGTTCTCCCGGGGAGATGGGGGTACTAGGGCCCACGGCGCTGTCTCCCTGGCCACGTTTGGCCAAACCCCTTACACCAGGTTGTGTCCCTGGCCCTAAGTCCACGCTGTGCCCCTGCTCGCTCGCTTTCCTGTACCCCTAATCCGGCCCCTGCACGGACCTCGCTGGTCTCACACCCCACGTGCCCCTCCTGCCGGGCCCCGCAGGTCCTCCTGCCAGCGCGTCCGTTATAGGACCCGGCCTGGTCTCTTCGCTGCCGGCGCCAGCCACCACCCCTTCACCCCGTCTCCCCTCCGTCCATGTTTCTCCCGTCCCTCCTGCGTGCTCCATGGCACTCCACGACTCCCTGTCCCCCTCGGGCTCTCCTATCCGTCCCGCGTGTTCCCCTGTACCCCTCGTGTCCCCCTGCTTCCCAGCGTGTTCTCCTGTCACTCCCGCGTGTCTCCAGCACCCCCCCCCCCCCCACGACGCCGCGTGTCCCCCGCCCCGCGCGCCGGCGGAACTGTGGGATCTGCGCGCACAGGAAGTGGCGGGGCGGCGCGGCCGAGGGCGGAGGGCGGCGGGCCGGGCGGGGGGATGGGGGCCGGGGGCGGCGGACGCTGAGGCCCGACGCAGGGCCGGGCGCCCAGGGCCGGAGCGCAGGCCGGAGCGGCCCGGAGGCAACGCCGGGGCCACGCGCGCAACGAGCAGGTGAGCGGCGCGGCCACCGCCGAGATCGGGCCCCCATTCACCGGCCCGAGGTCGGCCTCTAGCCCCGCCGCTTGTGGTCTCCCCTCCCGCCCCGGGCCCCGCCACAGGGGGCCGGCTGCGCCCGGCGGGGTTGGGGCTTGCGGGAAGACGGGGCTGGGCGGTCCGGGGCCTGGGTTACCCCCCTCTTCCCTGCTCCGGCCTCTCCGGGGCCTTGTCCACCCGAGGGCCCAGGCGATTTCCCCACCTGCCGCCGCCGTCCGCTGCAGCCGGTGCGCTGGGGCCAAGGAGGGGACACTTCAGGAGGGTCTGGCGGCTGGTCGGAGGGCGCTCCACACACCCCCTCCCTCATCCCACACTTTGCGGGGGACCCCTACGCTCCATGGCGGACGCGACGCGCCCGCATTCAGTGTCCGGGGCGCTGGTGACCCGGCACCCGCCCCCCACCGCCACCCCCCGCTTTAGCCAGCACGCGGCCCGGGTTTGGTTTCACTCTTTGCGGAATGGACCCGGGCTAGGGCTGCAGGTGGACTTCAAGGGAAGGGTGCGCTGAGTTTTCAGTTTTGACTGGCGTTTGGACCAAAGGCTGACTGTGAATTTCCACGGTTCCAGTCAGGTGATGGGTCTATAATCCAAGAGCTCTGGAAAGGAAGCCACCTCTACCCCAGGGCCACCCAGAGAACCTGGGAGCCTTTGATCGCCAGATCCTCAGGACAGACGGATTATTAGCAGTTGAAGCTACCTTGAAAGATTGTGCAGTTTTTCTTTTTAACTTTGAGAGAAGTTCGGTGAAACAGGAAAAATACTGTTATAAATGGCTTCCCAGACCTTTTCTCTTTAAGCTAATGTTAAGTCTTGTCTAAGAAAATATTTAAGCAGCTGGGTTCCTTTTCATAGGAAATATGATCTTATGAGAAGGAAAAATGAGGGCTGCTGACCTTGAGACAGGTGGGAATGAGAAGTGACTACTTTATTAAAAGTGAAAATCATCCCGGAGAGCCCAGACCCGTGACTGGTGTGCAGGGCCTTTGTTACATCTAACCCAGAGGTCCCCTACATGTTAAATTATAGCTCTACAGGCTGATTTTATGCCTTTAGGGGTTGCTAATCAACATGTTCTCCATTTAAAAGCTTCATAAGTGATTTCAGTCAGATTCCCAACATTTTCTTTTTTGTATTTTCTGAAGTTGGAAACGGGGAGGCAGACTCCCGCATGCGCCCGACCGGGATCCACCCGGCACGCCCACCAGGGGGCGATGCTCTGCCCATCTGGGGCGTTGCTCTGTCGCAACCAGAGCCATTCTAGCGCCTGAGGCAGGGGCCATGAAGCCATCCATCCTCAGTGCTCGGGCCAACTTCGCTCCGATGGAGCCCTGGCTGCAGGAAGAGAAGAGAGAGACAGAGAGGAAGGAGAGGGGGAGGGGTGGAGAAGCAGCTGGGCGCCTCTCCTGTGTGCCCGGCTGGGAATCGAACCCGGGACTCCTGCATGCCAGGCCGACGCTCCACCACTGAGCCAACTGGCTAGAGCCCCCAACATTTTCTAATTTGATCACTTCCTTTCTGTTTTGCCCCTCCTTTTTCCCCCTCTTAAAGTTTCATAGTTAGCCTGCTACAATTCACTTCTGTGTCCATTTCTTGGTGACTCTTGAAAGTCGTCTGGATTACATTATTTAAAAGAGAAGCGCCTGACCTGGTGGTGGCGCAGTGGATAGAGCGTCGGACTGGGATGCGGAAGGACCCAGGTTCAAGACCCCGAGGTCGCCAGCTTGAGTGCAGGCTCATCTGGTTTGAGTGAGGCTCACCAGCTTGGACCCAAGGTCACTGGCTCCAGCAAGGGGTTGCTCAGCCTGCTGAAGGCCCGCGGTCAAGGCACATATGAGAAAGCAATCAATGAACAACTAAGGTGTTGCAACGCGCAATGAAAAACTAATGATTGATGCTTCTCATCTCTCTCTGTTACTGTCTGTCTGTCCCTGTCTATCCCTCTCTCTGACTCACTCTCTGTCTCTGTAAAAAATAAATAAATAAATAAATAAATAAAATTAAAAGAGAAGCTACATATGATTGATATTCAGCATGCACAGGGCCTCTTCTTGGCCTTGGAAGGTGTAGGTGCCCTAATGTTTTGAACTGAACTTCATGTGCGTGGCCTGAGCCTCTGTTTATTCCACCTGCAGTGGCCCTTCCTGGGCATCTCTTCCAAGTAATCTGCTTCTTAGCAGTAGCCTGAAGAGTTTGTGAGAACAGGGCTAAAGTCAGCATTGTGAATAGTGAAGGAAGACTCAGGAGGGGTCCTTGGATTGCAAGGTCCAGATTCTAGAAGCCACATAGTGGTGGGGGCGGGTGCCACTGCCCAGTGGCTGCCCTCTTCTGCAGGGACACCCTTGGGTCTGTACACATATCAGTGTGCCAAGACAGTGGAGGTAAATTGGAAGATGTTTTATTTTGGAAGTTAGAAGAAGAGCATCTACCAAAGTCACCATTTTCACTCCTACTTCCCCCATTAACTAGCGGTGGGTCCTGATATACTGGGTTAGCCCTTGACATGTGCTATCTCCAATCAGACTTTCACCTTGTAATGAGTGGTCTGTAAAAACAATGAGGTCCACTTACCTGCTGAAGGTCCGGCCATAGATCAGCATGGCCAGAATTTAAACTAAGCTTCATGGACTCTCATCTTCTCAGACCCATGAGTCTGCTAAAAGTGTGTAAACTTTTATCTCTGGTTAAATCAGAGGTAGGAGAGAAATGTTGAAATCCTTACAGAGATGATGTAAAACTGATACTGTATTTGAGAAGAGCCAAATTTACTGAGGATTTGGAGGAGGGCAGGTCTGGTTAACTTGTCCAGTTACATTTGACCCTGAAACGCACATCTTCCATTGACTTTCAGCTTAACACAGGAGACCTGAGAGGAGACTGACCCCTCACTGTTTCATCAGGTAGCTCCCTTGTCACAGTCAGAATGCACCTGTGGCAAAAGTGATGGCTTCCACTCCAATCCTTGTCTTTGCTCTCTGGCCTTGTCAAAAACTCTGATAGTTTACTGTTAAAAGTTGTTGCTGATTGATGGTGAGAGATCAAAGCACTGAGTGGATCAGTTACATTTATCTGTTTCTTTTTGAATGATTTTTTTAAACTGAGATCTTTATTATTTAGCCTTCTCATTAAGAACATTTACATTACAGTGAGGTTGACTGAATTTTGTAAAACAGTAGCTAAGATATTTATGGGTTTTACTTTGGTAAACCATTCTTTGGCCAACCAAAGAATGCTTGAAGTTTTAAATGAGTTGTTTCCAATTGTAAGGGGAGTTGACTATGACTTAATCTGTTGTTCCTAAAACCACTTCATGATAATTTAAAAATTAATCCTAAATTACTGATTTTAAAATGTTGCAGTTTAGGCAAACACATTAGTGGTTCATCCTCTGACAGTCTTTGTCTAGTTATTTAGAGAATTTGCCATGTTTGGTTATCTTTATCAAGCAATGTTCTAGAGACCGAAACACTGATAACCTTGGGGGCCATCTGTGTATGTTTGGAGGTGGGAGCAGAGTGGAGGGGAAAGTTGGCAAGTTCTCACCGTAGGGCTGAAGTCTCGGACTTTCTCTGGGTGCTGTGGTCACACTGGCCATGTCTTTTCCCCAGTAGCCAGAAGGATTGCAGCTACACATTAGATGCTAGTGTCACCAAATTGAAAGAAACACGTGTCCTTGAACATGTGTGAGGCAGCATTCTTCCTGGCCCAATGCTTTGTATTACACAGGACTAAAGCTGAAGCTGGGTGCTAGAGGCCTGTCCCCAGGTGACTCAAAAGGCCATGCATCATTCATGTGAGCACCTGCATTCCTTTCTCAAAGTGGTGGGGAATGAAATCAGTCAGAAAGAACAGTAGTGATGGGTTCTACAATCCCACAAGCAGTAGTAAAAGCTGCTGCCAGGGAAGACCTTGCCCAAGTCTGTTCCTCACAATGACCTGCTCCCTAATGGTTATAAACCAGGCAGGGGCTGGGTTCTGGAGCGCCATGGTGGCAGCTTTCTCTCGTTATCACGTTATTTGCTGACCTGAAAACTTTATAAGTACTGTATATGCTGATGTTAAATGTGTCCCTTTTTGCATAATTGAGGCTTTGTGCATTGTTTTCATAACAACAGCTACAATTCTTGTGCCTCTGTCAGCAGGTTTATGTGCTTATTTTGTTGCTTAATTCTCAAAACAACCCTGTAAGGATGGTGGTGTTGCTCCATCATACAGATGGAGAAACTGAGGTGGGCAAGCTTGGCCAGGGTTGCTTAGTAAGCAGGTGGTGAATCTAGGTTGCAAACAAAGGTCTGATTAACTCCATATCACCTTGATGCTCAGGAAACCTACACTTGAAAAACCTACACCTTAGAAACAGAGACTGAGTGATTGGCTTCACAGAAGTACTCATTTACAAACTGCTCACTTGTAGAAGGCTGCGCATGGAGACAAGGGTCAGAAATCCCCATCTGAGGTGATAGGAACAGACATGTGCCAGCTAGGATGTTGCATCAGGAAGAACAGAAATTCAGTTTATGCAAATTCACTGTGCTCAGCTTTTCACTAGCCACAAAGTAGGACTAAATGAAGAGTTGTCCATTGACCCTCCACTGAAAGAATGTGCTGATGATTGAGTGAAACTCCATAGTTTGATTTCCACCCTACACTGTTGTCCTAGTCTCATTGGAGTGATTGATTGAATGAATGAAGTAATGTACCTTTTATTAGGAAAATACACATAATCCTTATGTTTAGAGGAAGGTCACTCAATCGGTAGACATTGCAAAATATGGTTCAGTAGCACGCATTTTTGCCAAATAAGACAGAAGTCAAATTGTTAAGTGAAGGCTGTCTCAGTTTGGGTTATTTGGGAGGCTGATGCCAAGGTGAGAAGGGCTAGGAGGTTTATTGGGGGACTGCTGTGGAGGCTGAAGGGAGGGGGCAGGACGAGGCAGGAGAGCCCTTGGACCACCATGCTGCTGTGCTGCCAGTGAGAGGGAACCAGTAAGGGTGGAGGACTGAGGAAGCACCTCCACCCAGGTCTTTAGGCCAGGACACCGCCCACTGCAAGAGCCCCGTATCCTGCAGGCCCAGCCCTTCATGAGTGGCCCTGCTGAGCTGCCCCACTGGTGTGTGGTCTCTCAGTGTCCCTCATGGAGAGGGCTCTCCTCCCACTGGGTGGCTGGTCCTCTCACTGGGGTCTGAGTGACAAAGCTCCATGGCTTCCTCAGAGACAAAGTTTAGTGACTTGGCAATCCACAAAAATGGAAGGGCACAGTAGAAATAATTCCAGCTTTTGACAATCGCATGGCACGGGCAGAGTTTGGATTAGTTTTAGAAAAAGCCCGTGGTTATGGCAGGTCTCCTTAAGCCGTCACTCAGGCCTCTCTGCTGTAATGTCCGCAAGGTCCAGTGTGCCACTGAAAGAAGCAGGTGCTTCCAGATGGCTGACAGAGATCAGCACACGCGTGTCAGCATGTAAAGGTTACCCTCAGTTTTCTAAACCAAGGTGCATGCTCCTGTAAGCAAAGTTCTAGAACATTTGTCAGCAAATGTGCTGGTAGCCTGCAGGGTATTTCGAGTTCCAGCCTAACAGCATCTTCCTGGTGTCCTACCTGCTTTGTGCCTTTCACCTCTTTCCTTTACATTGTAGAGAGTTATTGGGTAGAAACGTTTCCTTTTCTGTGAACAAAGAAAGTTGTAATATGTGAAAGTTGTAAACACCAATTCTGATGGGCTGGCAGTGATGGCTGTGAGGACATAAGTGATGACGGAGTGCCTTTCTTGGGCATACTCACCTGACCCCAGCACTGACCCTACCCAATATGGTCAGGTTGGCACAGGGACCAGAATTAATTGTTAGTTTGTTGCGACAAGCCAGAAATCTGGATTTTCATATGCAATTATTTTTATTATATATTAATTATCTTTCACAGCCCATGCAAGCAAATCAGAAATGTTCCTGCCTGCCTGAATTCGTCCTGTAGGCCTCTATTTTTACAACCTCTGGTTCTAAAATATTTGTTTAATTTTTGAAATACAGTAACTGAGCTAATTAACTGAGGACAAAATGGGCACTTCCCAAATGCATGTAAAAGGAGCAGGAAATGAATAACAGAAACCTAAGCCTTTATCTATGGATGAAAACCAAAGAATTGTCTACCCCCCACCCCCCTACACACGGCTTCTGGAAACAGGACAGGGTTCTTAGATGGTGGTGGAGGAAGGAGAATATGCCAAGAGAATGTCAGTGGGAAACAAGGGGCTGCCATGTATCCGGGAGCACACAGGAGGTGCTCCTGAGATCCGTGTACAGATGTTTACAAAATGTGTCTGCTCATTCACCAGAAGGCACTCCTGCTAGTGATCTGTTTTGGCCCATGTCTCCTGGTGCACATGTAGTGTCATGTGTGGAGTCGTCTTACCTGCTCTGAGTGGAACACCAGGAGGTAGGCACGAACACACCAGGATTTACATGGTGGTACTGGGCTGTTTCCCAGACTGCATGGTCTGTAAGGTGGACCCACATTAAAAAATTATCTAACTTCTTGTTGGCGTTGTACAGAAAGGCAGCTGATTCTCATGATCAGTTTTATAGCCAGTCACGTTACCAATCTCTATTTCTTATCCATTTGTAGATTTTGGGGGATTTTCGTTGTAGGCATCCATGTTGTCTGGGAATGGTGGTGGTTTTGTTTCATACTCATGCTTTTAATATCTTGACTTTCCATTTTACTGCCTGGTCCTTCAGGATGGCATTGAATGGAGGGATGATATGGCGTTCTTGACTTGTTCCCAATTTTTAAGGAAACGATACTTGCTGTGCTGGTACAAACACAGGCTGTTCGGTTCTGAATCATCCCATTGCTCCTCCTGGGATTAGGGGCAAACAGATGGAAAGAAAAATGAAGAGATTAAAGACTTACCTCCATTGGTCATCAGGGTCATACAAAAATATAGCCACAGGGAGGTGCTGACCTGCCCACCAGGGTGGCTAAAATGTTAGATGGCCTTCTAAAATGTTAGAAGTACAGGACAGTACTTCAGAGGCTGTGTGGCTAGGTCTGCAGAAGGGGCCACTTCTGGTGCAGGCATGACCCAGCTGAGCCACAGCAGCTCTTTATAGTGGGTCAATCCTGATAAAGAAAAATGTGGCATATACCAGCAATGGAATATTATTTCAAATAAAATTCACATGATGGGAAAGAGATGAAGTAGCCACAACCACAAGCAGAAATGTGTGGGTCTTATAGGTGTGCTGAGCAAAGGGTGTGAGGCATAGAGGCGCATGGTGCCTGATCCAGGGATACAAAGCCTGAAAGTGGGCAGAACCAGGTCAGCTGCCCAGAGTCAGGGGGTGGTCACTGGGGATGGGATGGAAGCACACAGGCCCTTTTGGGGCATTGGGAATGCTTTCTGTCTTGATCCAGAAGTTGGTTACTTGGGTGTATTTGGTTTGTGAAAGTTTAAGCCATGCACTTAGGAAGTGTGCACTTTTCCGTGTGTATATTATACTTAAAAGTTTTGAAAAAAAGAGTTAAAGAGACAGTGATTGACACAGCAGACAGGCAGGAATCCAACATTTGTGTCATCAGTGAACCAAATATGCACAATTAGGAAACCCGAACAGTGTGGCCGACCATGACTTAGTCCAATGCTTCGGGAAGCTCTCCTCAGGTGGAAGAGCTGACTGGCTGCTGACAGACCCTATGCCACCTGAACATTGACCCAGGTAGAGACCCCGCCTAGCCAATGTGGCGCCCCGGAGGTGGTTACCTATCAGGGAACGAAAAGCAGCTGGCCTGTGACTTTTCCATAGCATGTAGGATACCTGTCACACCCTAAAGGGTCTCAGAAAAGAAAGTAGGGGCCCATCAGAGTTCAGGGAATGTTTGTAAGAGTCCTTCTGGGGACCGTCGAAGGCATGTGTGCCAGCTGACTGCTAGACAACAGTGAGCCCAGCAATGTGCTGGCAGTGACTGGAAGCAGGGCCTCACTGCTGAGCACAGGGGCCAGGAAGGTGGCAAATGGCCATGAAGGTGGCAAGTGCTGTTCAAAGTATACAACTGACATGAGAGTGGAGGGGACATGGGGAGTAGAAGGGACCTAGCTGTGTGGCTGGGAATGGAGGCAGACAGGCCACATGGTGGCAGTTAGGTGTCAGGGCTTACCAGTGAACTAACTCTTAACAGACAGTTGGCCACATTAGGGGTACAAGGGGATGGGACCTGCCATTTCTCAAAACAAGCGGTCTGACATCCCTGAGTGGGACACGCTCTGCTCAGAAGGCTCTGAAGGGAGTGAAGGGTGCAGCTACCCTACCGAGTGGGGTGGGGACTCGTGGTAACGGAGGGACCAGGATGTCTGTCCTTTAACCCGGCAGCCATACTCCTGGGAGTCACGCCACAGGTGTGAGACAGTCTAGACTGGGTGATGAATTTCAGCACTAGCAACAAAGCAAGGTTTTGTCTCTGAGGGGTGGCTGGATAAACCAGGAGATACCCACAGACCTGGACTCGACGCCCCTGAAGAACGGGGCATCCCTCCTTTTTCCTGCAGGAAGCTGCCCAGGAGCAGAGTTAGGGAAGACAGCAGGACTTAGAGCAACGTTTATGGAGTGGGGGATGGGAGGGGCAGGAACACCTTCTCAAATTCCTTGTATTGGAATGATGGATGATGTACTGGGATGAGACCTAAGAAATAAGAGGCTATTTCTCGTAAGGTGTGAATGGCTCAGCTGGGAGGGATTAAAACGTATTAATATAGCCACTTGGATTTATTTTTTAATTTTTTAATTTTTTAATTTACAGAGACAGAGAGAGTCAGAGAGAGGGATAGATAGGGACAGACAGACAGGAATGGAGAGAGATGAAAAGCATCAATCATTAGTGTTTTTTTGTTGTTGTTGCGACACCTTAGTTGTTCATTGATTGCTTTCTCATATGTGCCTTGACCGTGGGGCTACAGCAGACCGAGTAACCCCTTGCTCAAGCCAGCGACCTTGGGTCCAAGATGGTGAGCTTTGCTCAAACCAGATGAGCCCGCGCTTAGCTGGCGACCTCGGGGTCTCGAACCTGGGTCCTCCACATCCCATTTCGACGCTCTATCCACCGCGCCACCGCCTGGTCAGGCGCCACTTGGATTTTATTTTGTTACCCACTTATAACAATGAAATTACAAAAAAAAGAGAGAGAAAATGCTTGTTTTCTGTAGATGCCCCTTTCAGGTTAAGAAACTTCTCTTGTTTATAAGAATATTTTACTGAAAATGTTGTTTTATCAAAGACTTTTTCTGCATATGTTGATCTGATCACATAGGATTTTCTCCTTTTACCTTTTAACTTGGTACAGTCAGTACCTGAGTAGATTTCCTTGGTTTTCTGGAAACATCCCATCTTGGGCATGATATATTACTTTTTATTACGTTGCTGTATTCAGTTTGTTGATATTTTGTTTAGAATTTTTTTGTTGTTGTTTAGAATTTTTTGCAGCTAGGTTTAGAAGTGAGTTTGGCTTGTAATTGTCCTTTGTTATATTGTCCTCATCAGGGGTTGGGATCTGGATTATGCTGGTCTCATAATCTGAGTTGGGTCGTGTTGCCTCTTTTCTGTTGTGTAAAAGAGTGTATGTGAGACTGAGGTTATATGTTTTCTATGTAGTTTCTTAGCCTGAGCCCAGCTTTCATGTAGATCAGTTTTTAAGTCCTTGCTCAATTCCTTCACTGGTTGCAGATCCGTTCAGGTTTTTCAATTCTGTTTGAATACGATTTGGCAAGTTATTTTTCTAGGGAGGGATCTGTATTAGTTCCCTGTTGCTGTGTAACAAATGACACCAACATTTACTGGCTTTAAAAACAAAACCATCAAAAACAAACAAACAAACAAAAAAACAAAACAAAACCATCATCTCACCATTTCTGTGGTCTAGAAATCTGGGCACAGTTTAGCTGGGTTCTCAGGCTTGAGGCTTCTCACAGGCTACCATGGAAGTGTTGCCAGGCTGTGGTCTTAACTGAAGGCTCCATGGGGAAGGGTCCTTTTCCAGGTTTACACATGGGCTGTTGTAAGGATTCTGAGGGCCTCCCCAGTGTGTCAACTTGCTCATCAGAGCGTGCAAGCATGAAAGGAGACAGAGAGAGGGAGGGAATGAGAGAGGGAGAGAGGGAGGGAGAGAAGGAAAAGAGGGGAGAGAGAGACAGAGACAGAGAGTGTGAGTTGCTGTCTTTGAAAACCTCATTTCAGAGGTGACCTATATTACCCATGCTGTCACTAGGTCTGGCCCACCTTCAAGGGGAGGGGATTGCATGAGGTGTGAACCATGGTGGCCATCTCAGAGTTGCCTGCCACATTATCCATTTCATTCAACTTGTTGGTTCCTTGTGGCAAAGGTCATTTTATTTTCTTAATTTTTAAATCTCTACCATGTCTAACGTTAAGTTCCCCTTTTCATTCCTAAAATTGCTTTTGACTCTCTTTTTTTCTTGTCATCTCAGCAGAGATTTATCCATTTTCTTACTGTTTGCAGAGCCAACTTCTAGTTTTGTGGATGGTCTCTATCCTCTGTTTCCTGTATCATTAATTTCTGCTTTCGCTGCCGTTCCTGCTTTCCATGCTCCTTGAGTTTATCCTGCTGTTCTCTTTATAGCTTATTGAATTGAAAGCTTAACTTTTAAAAAAGTGTTTTCTAAGCCCAGTTTCTTAATTTTCAGGCTTTATCCCTATCATAAGCATTTAAGGCTGTAACTGTCGACCTTGGTTCTGCAAGTACAGTAGGTAGCCTGTATATATTGGTATGTAGCATTTTCATTGCTCGGTTCTCAGCATTTAAAATTTTCTGATATTCTTCTGTGACTCATGAGTGATAATAGAAGATATTTTTTTCTTCTAAATGTATGGGGATTTTAGGCCCTGGCCAGTTGAGCGTCGGCCTGGCGTGCAGAAGTCCCGGGTTCGATTCCCGGCCAGCGCACCCAGGAGAGGTGCCCATCTGCTTCTCCACCCCTCCCCCTCTCCTTCCTCTCTGTCTCTCTCTTCCCCTCCCGCAGCTAGGCTCCATTGGAGCAAAGATGGCCCGGGCGCTGGGGATGGCTCCTTGGCCTCTGCCCCAGGCGCTAGAGTGGCTCTGGTCACGGCAGAGCGACGCCCCGGAGGGGTAGAGCATCGCCCCCTGGTGGGCAGAGCGTCGCCCCTGGTGGGCGTGCCGGGTGGATCCCGGTCGGGCGCATGTGGGAGTCTGTCTGATTGTCTCTCCCCGTTTCCAGCTTCAGAAAAATACACACACACACACAAAAAGCTTTAAATGTATGGGGATTTTAGGTTAATTTTTTAAACTTCAGCAGCCTTGTGGGCATAGGACATGATCTATATGTCACTGATGTTTTTGAGACTTGAATTATGTCACACCACTGTCTCCTAGTTTCTGTGGCTGTCAGCCCTTCCTGTGTCAGTAGTATGTTTTCTCTCTGGCTGCTTTTCTAGACTCTTTTACCCCGGTGTTCTTTAGTTTCACAGTGCCATTTCTAGAGTGGATTTCTTTTGTTTATCTTCTTTGAATCCCATGTGCTTCCTGAAGATAAAGTTTTGTGTCTTTTAGCAATTCTGGAAAACTTTCAGCCCCTATTTTGTTGGCTTTTACTCTTACCTTATGTTTGCCTCACACCACGCTCCAAGCTTCTTTTTGTTTTTTTGTATTTTTCCAAAGCTTGAAGCAGGGAGGCAGTCAGACAGACTCCCGCATGCACCCGACCAGGATCCACCCGGCACGCCCACCAGGGGGCGATGCTCTGCCCATCTGGGGCTTTGCTTCCTTAGGTTCGGAGCTGTACTAGTGCCTGAGGTGGAGGCCATGGAGCTGTCCTCAGCACCCGGGGTCAATTTGGCTCCAATGGAGCGTTGGCTGTGGGAAGGGAAGAGAGAGACACAGAAAAAGGAAAGGGGGAAGGGTGGAGAAGCAGATGGGCGCTTCTCCTGTGTGCCCTGGCCTGGAATTGAACCCTGGACTTCTGCACACCAGGCTGATGCTCTACTGCTGAGCCAACCAGCTAGGGCCTCTCCAAGCCTCTTAAACTCTTGTTCATGCCAGTTAGTCACTTTTTGCTGCATTCTCAGTAATTTCTTTGGCTTTCTATTCCAGTTTTCCAGCCTTATCTTCGTCTCTATCTAATCTGCTATTTAACTTATTCAACTTTTCATTTCAGTGGTTATGTTTTTTATTCTTAGCAGTCCTCTTTGGTTCTTTCCAAATCTGCCTCTTCTTTTGCTTCGTGTTCTTTGCATATCTTTGCACTTTCTTTTATTTCTAAATATACTTATTTTATATACTGCAATTAATGAGACCAAAATAATAATACCAAATGTAATACCAAAGTCTGAATTTTTTGAGGGTTGAATTTCACTGCTTATTCTGTTGCCTGTCACTCCCTAAAGCTAGTTTCTCATGTACTTTGTAATTTTGGATCATGGACTTATATTCAGGTAAGTTTTTTTGTGTAGATTTCCACAAGGCTCACAGAGGAAAGTCTCTGTGGAGAGACTGTGTTCTGCATAGATCCCAGGGGTGGGATTGAGCTGGGACCATTTTAGGTTAATTTTATGGACTCACAAAGGGGACTTCTACAGATGCAATGGACAGAGAAGGAAAATGACCCCAAAATAAAATTCCAAGACTGAAACAATTGCTAATGGTTGGGTGAATTTATACAAATCCTGATAAATAAAGCAATAATGAAAGTTGAAGGAATGTCGTAGATTTAGGGCTAAATGACTAAGTGACTGAGCTAACTTGGGGGAAATATCCTGGCCTAAAACTGCCTTGTGGAAGACAAATGTAATACCTGAGGTTTCCAAGTGAGGAAGACCCTTGCACCCCCAGCACATGAGTACCAGCTGCTTTAATCACTTCGGGACACAATTGCAAGGTGTGTCTCAGATTTTGTCTTCAGTGAACTTAGCTTTCTGTTGACTTGTCTCTCGTCCATACAACAGATGATTTCTGCTATCCTAGAATAGGCAGACTAAGTCACTATTTAAACACTTTTCTTCACATAACTTTTTTTTTGTAGCTGAAAAACTACCTTATGTATGCAGTATGTGGTATATAGCGGTAATAAAGAGCATGGTTTTTAAAAGATGATTAATAGTACTAAGTTGAAGACCATGATTTTTGAGGGAAAATGATTATTACATCTTAGTATGTCAAATTTTAAAATTAGAAAGTAAATGTGAAAGAAATGATGACTAGGTACCTTGGGGCTCTGTGCATCTGAGGTTTTCTTGCTGGTGGCTTCCTGCAAGGAGTGACACCAACCCTCCATTTCTTCTTGGTTCTGATTTCTAAACCCTGGGCCCACATTCCACTGTGTCATCTCGTATCAGGCACCCCAGTCTCAGCAGGCTCTTTCCTGCCCTTAACACTGGTGTCCACAAGCTTCCTCTCATGTTCCTGTCTCTTGCAGTGAAGTTGCCATCCATTGGCATCTAAGCGAGAACCCTGGGACCCACCTGTGACCCCCTTTCTCTGTGTCCCCCACACTCATCCCCCACCAGCCACTGGTGAACCTCACCAATCTTATCTCCCTTGTCATGTACTCATAGTTCCCCCCTACCCCTGCCCCCAGACAGGGGGGGACTCCAGTGCCCCCTGAAGGCCTCTGTGCCCGTTTCACTCCCATCAAATTTATCCCCTATGGTGAATCTGAAGTTGTATTTCAACAGCCCTAATTTGGTTCCCGCTTGCCCTGCTCTAATCCCCTGTGGTGACACCCTGCCTCACGGATGCCCTTCTCTTCCTCACGCTCCGTGCTCCCACCATAGCTGGCCTTAAGGCTCTTCCTGAGCCACACCTGCCTTGGACCTCTGCATGCCTTTCTCCAGAACACTCTCCCCCTTTGCCGAGTGAATCCCCACTCATCCTCTAACTAGGCTGTCACTTTGCTGGAATTTTCCTATCCACACATGCATACATGCTTTTAACACAGAGATGGACTCCTTTTATTTAAATTTTTTATTTTTTATTCATTTTGGAAAGAGGGGAGGAGAGAGAAGGAGAGGAGCAGGAAGCATCAACTCCCATATGTGCCTTGACTGGGGAAGCCCAGGGCTTTGAACCAGTGACCTCAGCTTTCCACATTGAAGCTTTTATCCACTGTGCCACCACAGGTCAGGCTGGACTCACTTCTTGCATCTTTCTTCATTTCATGTTGCATGGCTGACCTTTGCCCCTGTCCTTGTCCCTGGGTGAAGACCATGAGGGTTGCACTTGACTCCATGTGTGACGGTAGGTGTATGCAGCTAGCCCTGATGATGGATGCTGATGCTTTCTCTATCTCTGTTATCATATGATGGCCGTCCTTGTGTGCTGAAGCTCTGGTTAACCTCTTGAGGACAATTCTGTGGGTGGATTGCTGAGTGCATGGTCTGCATGTTTGGAAGACTAGAGCCACATTGCCAATTTACCTCTGAAAGGTTTGGGCCGTTTCTGCTCACTCCAGTAGCCTTGGAAAGAATGACACTCTTCTAGGTGCTTAATAGTGTTTCCATTTATTTTTACATTTTGAAATCCAATATGTCATGTTGCTATGTCTGTGAAATATGACAGTGGCATAATTAATTCTGTTAAGCTCAGCAGTGAAAATAGATGGCAGGTGACAGCCTCCATGCTTTGTTCCACTTTGACATGCAATAATGTCCAGCCCTACAGAGACTGAGCCACACGTCGAGTCTCTGATTGCTGTTCACCAGAGGCATGCTGGGAAGGACAGGAACAATTACACACTTTCCCAGACTGAGTCCCTAATCCTCCTGAATACAGAACTGCCTGCCTTTACAAAGAACCAGAAAGACCCCAGTGTCCTTGACTGCATCATGAAAAACTTGTACCTCAACTGTGATGGGCAGCTAAATTTCTAAGAATTTCCTTTTTCTTTTCTCTCTCTCTCTCTCTCTCTCTTTTTAGCAAGAGAGAGGCAGGAAGGGGGGGCGAGGAGAGGGAGTGAGAAGCATCCACTCATAGTTGCTTCACTTTAGTTGTTCATTGATTGCTTTTTGTATGTGCCCTGATGAGGATTGGGGGGATTCAAGTGAAGCCAGTAACCCTTTGCTCAAGCCAGCGACCTTTGGGCTCAAGCCAGCAACCTTGAGATCATGTCAGTGATCTAGTGCTCAAGTTGGCAATCCTGCTCTCAAGCTGGTGAGCCCGCATTCAAGTCAGCGATCTCGGGGTTTCAAACTGGAAACCTCAGAGTTCCAGGTCAATGCTGTATCCACTGTGCCACCACTGGTCAAGCAACAATTTCTTAATGTTATTGGTAGCATGGTGTTAGCTTGCCATGAGTCCTTTAGCCATTTTCAGAATTGTATCTAAGGAGCCCTGGGGGTTGGCCTCTAGACCCACCCCCTTTCCTTCTAGCTTCCCAGTCATCATTATCTCCTCACCAACCACATATGCCCTGAGCCCAGAGTACCCATCTCCCCAAGCAGGCCCATCCTGCTGGTAGGAATAAAACATATTTTTAAAACACACACAGAAAAATAAAGAAAATAGACATCAGGTGACTGGTCTTTCCTATGCAGAGGTGTTGGGGTGTACCGTAGGCTCAAGACTGAGAGCTGGGTGACAGCAGCTCCAGTAGGTAACTTCCCTTTGGTCATAGCCTATGCCCCTCTTCTCAACTTCCCCCAGAGCCTGTGAGGACTGGAAAAGTCACATATGAAGGCACTTTGTAAAGAGGTATCCACACATGATGCACCTAAAGAGTGCTGGAGAAGTGACTTCCTGTATGGTAGTGTATAGTGAGTCCTGGCTGGTCTGCCCTGGGGACAATAGCACTTAGAAAAAAGTGGCTCAGCTGACAAAGTGCCACAGTGAAAAGGGAGCAAGAACAGAAACAAGGGCGAGTTCTGCACAAGTTCCTCTTGAAACTGGCCACGAACCCTAGGATACCTGAGAAGGGTCCCACATGCCTCTCATGCTGGTGCTGGCTCTCCTGCCCTCCCCTTGGGTGAAGATGAAGAAGACTGTGGTTTCTGTCCATCTCTGTTACTATTTTTCCTGGAAGAAGCTTGGTAGCATTACAGTGAAGTGTCTCGCTGTGTCCAGTGAGGTTCTGGAACACGGAAGAGGCTGGTGTATTGGCATTAGCTGTGCCACCTGCCCAAACCTGAGTGAATGTCTGCTTGTCATCACCATACAGCGCTGCGTTTCTGTGCCAACTTTTGGATTTTCCTTGTTGCTGAATCATTTCATGGCTCAGCAAATCTGAGAGTAGCATCTCTTCCTTCCCTTAAAGCTGCCAGAGTAGCGGCAGCTACTGGCTGCTAACTTTTTGTGGTCCTTGGGTGGCTGATTGGAGGGAACAGGTATGGCTCCTTGTCCTTCTGATCTCATGTCCTTGGGCTACTCTGGGTGTGAAGTCTGTGTCTGGGAATCCCTGAAAGAAAGCTAGCTACCTTAGGGACTGTAGGTGACTGCTGGTTCAGGCTTCTGGTGAGGTGGGCCTGTCTTGCTTTATTGTCTGGGAGGCTAATGGGCTCAAGGGGATAATCTCCCTTCTCAGACATTTTGTTTATTGCCATCTGTGTCTTTCTGAGAGGGGGTCACATGTATGTCTGTGGCCTTTTAAAAATAAGTTTTAAAATTTGTCGATTATATTTTGGGTAGGACAATCTTATAACAATGATTTTGCCAATTACTCTTTTTATTCCCATTCACATACATCCAACAAATACTGATACAAACACACAGGGGGAGAGAGGCACACAGTGCCCCCCCCCCCCCCCAGCACAACATGAAGTCAGTGGCCATGGTCCTCTGAAGCATTTCAGATGAACTTTGTTTAACATGGTGTTTAATTCACACACATGACAAGTAGTATATTAACTGTGTACAGCAAGAAAGATTTGTTACCAAGCCAGTGGTTTGATGACAGAGGGGATCCTTCCTAATATTGTTACTCTGTTGGTGGGGGAGAAGTGCCTGGTGGTGGGAGGAAAGAGACAGGGAGAGAGAGAAACACACAGAGAGATAGAAAGCAGGACTGATAGACTATAAATAACAGAGAGGCTTCTTATAAATAAGAACTTTTTTTGGGAAAAAATTGAAAAGGAAGTGATGGTAATTATTAATTGTTTATACTTGGTCACTTACAGGTTCATTTATTCTTATTTCCGGAAAGGGTTCAGTGTTTTCTTCTCCTTTCAAAGTTTACCAAAGAAATAGAAAATTGGAAGTATTTGAAGATTTTGTCACTTTATTGTTTTGTGATTATATTTCCAGGAATGGGTTAGCTTCTTTTTATTAAATTAAGAAATCTGTTTTCAGATTTCTTAATTTAAATAGTTAAATCCTGAACCCCTGTACCTACCATCCAGAAGCAGAATTAATCTAAAGTTCTTATTCCAACTCAGATACATCGGACAAACACTGATACAAGCGCATCGGTGGAGAGGCACCCAGCCCTCTCTCGAGCACAGGACGAAGGAGACAGGAGGAAAAGAACCCTCTGAAGGGCGTGTTGTGTCTGAGCTTCACTGTCCCATCCACACCTATGAGCTGTGGCTTTGGGTTAAGAGCTGCTGTCATTGTGACATGCACACAATGCCAAAGAGTGTGAAGACGAGTGTGAGACATTTTTCTTAGCGTGCTTTTATACTAGTCACATGTTGACATGATAGTATTTTGGATATATTGGGTTAAATAAAATGTCCTACTAAATTATGTTTGCCTATTCCTTTTTCACGTGGCTGCCAGAAAATTTAAAGCCACAGATGTGCTTGCATTTGTAGCCCATGTCCTCCTGCTCCCCGTCCCTAAGCAACCCTAAGCAGCCTCGTCAGGGAGGTGCTCTGTGACCTTGGGCATGTCCCCTCCTTCTTACCACTTTTATCCAACATTATACTAGAAAAGTAAGATGAGAAAAATAAAACATGCACAATGGAAGAGAAGTGAAATTGTCTTTATTCACAGATGTGAAAAATCCCAAGAAATCTACAATAAGCTGTTAGAACTAGTAGGTGAGTTTAGTGAGTTTACAGGATGCAGGTCAATATAACACAATCAATCTTATTTCTATATACTAGCACCAGACAATTAAAAGTTGTAATGAAACACCATTTACAGTAGCATAGAAAATATGAAATTCTGGCCCTAGCCAGTTGGTTCAGTGGTAGAGCATCAGCCCAGCTTGTGGATGTCCTGGGTTCGATTCCTGGTCAAGGTACACAGGAGAAGCGACCATCTCCTCCTTCCCCCTTCTCTTTCTCTCTCTTCCTCTTCCACAGCCATGGCTTGATTGGTTTGAGTGCATTGGCCTTGGGTGCTGACAATGGCTCTGTAGAGCCTCCACCTCAGGCACTAAAAATAGCTCAGTTGTCAGCATCAGCCCAAAATGGGCAGAGCATTGGCCCCAGATAGTGGTTACCAGGTGAATTCCAGTCAGGGTACATGCGGGAGTCTGTTTATGTCCCTCCTCTCACTTGGAAAAAGAAGAAAAATAAATAAATAAAAAGAAAATATAAAATTGTTAGGGAAAAATATAACAAAAAATGTGCCAAGAGAAATAAAAGAAGACCGATATAAATGGGGAGCTATGCTATCTATGTTAATGAACCATAAGACCCAATGTTACTAATGTAATATGCCAACTCTACCAAAACTGACATGTAGATTCAGTGCAATCACAATCATCATTCTGGCAAGGTTTTCGCTTTGTTTTTTAGAAATTTACAGGCTACTTCTTTTTTTTATTCAGTGAGAGGAGGGGAGGCAGAGACAGACCCCTGTGTTACACTCGCCGGGTAAAACAGACACTGGAGACGTTTGGAGAGTTTCAGACAAAGTTTTATGGCCAAGAGAAAAAGAGAACAAAGCAAAATTAACCTGCGCAGGGGTGAACTCAAGTGGTAGTCACAAGAGCCACCCGGAGCGCCTACAGTCTAGGGGTTTTTATAGCGTAGCAAGCAAGCAGTTCATACAGAAGCGAATTTGGCGTTTAGCAATTGGCTCCTCCAAATTAAATTTTTAGTCATGTGCCTTAGTAACCAGTCATACAGTTGAAAGCCCCCAGCTGGAAATGTCCCTATCTATCCCCTAGGATGTGGTCACATTAACTATCTTAGGAGTTTTTACGACTTCCTTATCTCAAGGACTCATCAGCTCCTAGTCATCCTGGGAGTCTAACGACTTCCCTATCTTTAGGACTCATCTGTCTTATTCATCCTGGGAGTCTGGTCTCATCTATTCCGGGAATGAGCTGTACTTACTGGACCAGTTCTTTTTAAGTTATTTTCCCAAGCCCATTAATGTATTTTATGGCTTTTATTCGAATGTCACACCCTGCATGTGCCCCTACTGATCTGGCAAGCCCACTATGGGGTGATACTCTGCCCCTCTGGGGTGTTGCTCCGTTGCTAAGCAACCAAGCTCTTATTAGTGCCTGAGGCAGAGGCCATGGAGCCATCCACAGCACTGGGGTCAACTCACTCCAATTGAGCCATGGCTGTAGGAGGAGAAAAAAGGAGAGAGAGAGAAAGAGGGAAAGAGAGAGAGAAATAGATAAGCAGGGGTGAAGTGGTAGGAGTGAAGAAGCAGATGGTTGCTTCTCCTGTGTGCTCTGACGGGGAATTGAATCTGGGATGTCCACATGCCGGCCAATGTTCTACCACTGAGCCAACCAGCCAGAGCCAACAGGCTTATTCTATAATTTATTTAGAAATCCAAAGACCTAGACTAGCCAAAATTATTTTGAAGACACAAAACCTGGGTTTAAAACTCTCTCTATTGCTTCAGTAATCTAGACATTGTGGAAAGGTATGCATGAAGATCAATGGGATGGAGTGATTCCAGAAACAAACTCACACACATTTATAGTCAGTTTCCAACAAAAGTGCCAACGTAATTCAATGAAGTAATAGTGTTGTAAAGTACTGTACCCCAGATGCTGAAAAGTACCCATACCTCACTTCTGCGGGTTTATGTAGAGACACCAAGTCCAGATGAATTTTGAAGGGTTTTATTAAAGGAGGAAATTTATTAAATATGCCGGCCGCATATGGCTGACACGGGGCGTTTGCAGACCCAAATCAAGTGTGCCAAATACATCTCAGGGGCTGGTTATATACCCTTGATCACACATGGGCTGGAGAGATCATGACATCATGGCACAAGCTTACAACATTTTTTTTAGGGGATACACAAAAACATTAACACTTTCAAGATAACACAATCAAAGATATTTACAATCTTTCAGGGTTCATCTTCTCTCCTTTCCCTAGAGGTATGTTACTCTCAGGATTCCAGGAAGGGGGAGGAACCACAATCAATGTAGTGTGGTATGTAAATTCTGTCTCCCATTGAAAGAGAAGAAGTTTCTCAGTTAACCTTTATTTTAGATTTAAAACTAAATGACCTATTGTCCTTGCAAGCCAGAAACTTCTACATTCTTCTCCTCCCCTCCCCAAAGGAAGGACAGAACAGGAAAGCCTGATCTTTCCTCCTAGAATATCAATATTAATTTTGCAACTTTTTGGTACCTTACTACAAATAGCATTTTCAACAGGTGATGCCAGGATTGTTGGACACCCATATGCAAAAAAACAACAAACTTTTGTCCTACTTCTTCCCATTGTAAAAAAAAAATTAACTCAGAATGGGTCACAAACCTAAATTTGAAAGCTAAAACTATAAGACCTATAAAAGAAAAATGTGGCCTGTGCGTACAGTGGAATATTATCCAGCCTTAAAAACAAGTGTGCTCACAACATGGATGGACTTGGAGGACATGAGCCAGTCACAAAGGTCAGATACCTAATGAAATAAGCCAGTCACAAAAGATCAGATACTGTGTGATTGCACTTACATGAGGTGCTCAGAGGAGTCACATTGTGAGAGACAGAAAGTAGATGGTGGTGCCAGGGAGGGGGAGGGGCAGGGGGGAGTGGGAGTCTGTTTAATGGGGACAGGGTTTCAGTTGGGGAAGTTGAGAGGTTTTGAGATGAATGGTGGTGGTGGCTACACAACAATGTAAATGTGCTTGATGCCACTGAGCTGTGCACTTGAAAATGGTTAAAATGGTGAATTTTATGTATATTTTACCATAATTTAAAACAAACAAAAACAAGGACTAAAATTGGCCAGTGGAGGGGGAGTGGTGGTTAGCTTTCTTGATCACAGCCTAAGGCTGTGTTGGAGGGAGGGCTGGCTTTCCTGGAGGGGAGCCCAGTGTGCAGCATTTCCTGGGGTTTGGAAGGGAGCTGAGAGTGCAAATGAGGCCTGGCAGAGCTGCTGTGCTGGGAAGGGCAGAGCCTCGCATCCAGAGGGCCAGAGGCCTGAGGGCTGTTTTTGCTCCACATGGTGCACCACAGGAAGAGTCTACCTTCTGCTGCTCCTTAGAGCCTGCAGGGAGGTTGAAGTTGCTTTGCGGTCCATCCTGGGGTGTGTTCATTTGTAAGCCATCTGTGGGGCCTCCTTATCAGGCAGTGGGAAGTAACAGCTCAGAAGCCCCCCCCCCCCCCCCAATAGGCCACGTCCCTGGCTTTTGCTGCAGGTAGTGGAATATTCAGTTCACGGGGAAATAAAGTTCATTCATAATGGTCAATTTCCTTGCTGTGCAGGAGTTTTCCTACACAAGTACATGTGTTTGTGCCTTTCACTTCCAGGCTTCTAAGGTGGAAACCTCTAAGGACAATTGCTTCCACTGGCTGCGCAGACCCTGAGCCTCGGTAAGTTAGGAGGAGGCCCCCTGAGCTTGAGCTCGCGGTGATCATTTGCATGTGAGCATGTGAGTGTGCATGTGTGTGTCTGTTTCTGTTCCTTGGAGCAGCCCTGGAATGGGTCCTGCTCTCATGATCTGGGCCCAACTCTTGCTGGCAGATGCAGAAGTCCATCTGCCTTGAGATCCAGGCTTGCAGAGCCAACTTCAGTGACATTGAAGGGACCTTGTAGGGCACAGTTGTGCCTTAGTGCATGTTGATTCTCTTAAAGGGGTATGTCCTTTGATTTTTTTTGCAGCTAAAGAATATTTATTCATCACTTCCCATTTGTTCAAAATTCAAATGAAAATGTTCTGTTCTTTCCTGGACAGATGAACTGAGGGGCCAGGATAAACCTGCTGCTGGTCTCAGGGTGTCCGTGGGGACGAGGCAGTGGGTGCCACCCTGCAGAGCTGGACCTGGCTTTTGTTAGCAGACCCCAAAGTCCAAGAATTTTTTTTTTTTTTTCCAAGAGTTTCTTTAAGACAAACATAGCTGTCCAGTTTGGATGTCCAGGGGTGATGTGTGACCCCGATGTCTGTGAGTATGTTTGCCAGGAAGAGGGCCCAGTTAGCCACAGGATGGTCATCTCCTGTAAGGCACTGCCCTGGGAGCCCAGTGATACCCAGTAGCTCTGGTGGAGAGTGCTGAATTGGGGGTGGGGGTACCTAGTTCATTGGGCTCTCTCCTCAGGCCCATCCCACAGAGTGGCCTCCAGTTAGTTACCCGGGGCCCCTCTTCTGTATTCTGTGTCCCAGCTCTGGCAGTTCAAGACCTTCCTTTTAGGCTCCATGCTGAGCACCTCCCTCCTGTGCCCACACTCATTCTCAGGATCTACTACTATTAGGTGAGTGAGCGACAGGTTCCTTTATATTAATCACGCCTCGACCAGATGGCCTCTTGCCGTTTAGTCTTTGGGCCTAGAGTCATCTGTCTTTTAAAGTGCTTTCTGTGAAGAGTGGGTCCCAGCCACCATGTCTGGAAGTTTGCTTGTTTTAACTCATAGTTTACTATAAGTTAAAATTCCTGCTCAGGAAGGTGATTTAAACCCCTGTGTAATAATTAAAACAATTATTATTTTAATAGCTACTATTACATATAATATGATAGCTACTATTTGGTAAAAACAAACAACTTTTGGGATATGAGTGGGATTGATGGAACCCAACGCCAATCTCACACTTTTCATATGGTATAGTCATGACTTGTTTAACATAACGTTGTTTAAATATATGAACTGAGTACTGCAGTACTGCCTTCGTTTTCAGATTAAAATTACTTTGTTTAATGTTGCTTTAGAATTAAATATTTTCTCATGAGTGCCAATTTGATGATTCCTAACGTTAATGTGCTACAAACGGTAGCTTTCAGTAGTACTCTGAGGGTCTCATCTCCAACATCTTCATTCAAAAGTTTATTTGCTTCCTTTGCTCATTATTGATTTTTTCTTTTTTGTGACAGAGACAGAGAAGGACAGATAGGGATAAACAGACAGGAAGGGAGAGATGAGAAGCATCAATTCTTCATTGTGGCACCTTAGTTGTTCATTGATTGCTTTCTCATATGTGCCTTGATGGGGGGGGGGGGGCTATAGCAGAGTGAGTGAACCCTTGCTCAAGCCAGCGACCCACGCTCAAGCTGGTGAGCCCGTGCTCAAGCCAGATGAGCCCGCGCTTAAGCCGGTGACCTCGGGGTTTCAAACCGGAGTCCTCTGCATCCCAGTATGACACTCTTATCTGCTATGCCACCACCTGATCAGGCTGCTCATTATTGATTTAATACACAGCTTTTGGTTTCAGCTGTTAAATTGTTGCAAGCTGTATTTGCTGGCAAAGGCAAATCAGTTACATTGTATCCAGGGTTGAGCTCTCAATGCATTCTTTTCCTATTTATTATCATCTGATAATATCTGGAGGATGTTTGGGGCTCAGAGAATTCTCTGCCTCACAACTGCCAGGGGTGCTGGAGCCCAGGGCACCACGCGGTGCTGGAGGAGTTGTGGATGGCATCGAGAGCCTTGTGATCCATGACATTCATTGCATTCTGCACAGCAGGCATATATCCTCCTCCATGGCTTGTTTCTATGGGAGAGTGGCCCAAGGTCTCTAGTCATCAGCCAGACCTCTCCCAGAAAGATAGAATATTGGGAGATTGGAGATGGAACTCAGTCTGGTCTCCCTGGTTATTGGGGATGGGGCCCTCACTGTTCTATAACAGCTGAGGGCTGGGAAGAAGGAGGGGAAGAAGAGGAATAGTGAGTTGGAGACATCGATCCCCTGATCAGATTTATAATCAAGGAGCAGTGAGGTGAACTCTCATCCACACAATGCACCACCTTCAGTAATATATACATAACTTACTCCTTCCCAGAGGCAGGAAAGAGAGCACAGCCGACCAGCATCTTCTGCCCCCAAGCTAGTAGTCATCAATACTGAAATTAAGTAAAACACTCATTTATGACTTGAATTGGTGCCTCTTGAAAGAAGATGTCCAAATGTCTAATGGACCTCTGGAAAGGTATGCAACTTAATCAGAGAAATAAAAATTAAAAACCACAGATGTGATGTCTGTGCAGCACTAGAATGGCTGAAATGAAAAGGACTGTGGGGAGCTCACACACTGTGGTGGCTGTAACTCGGTCCAGTCGCTTTGGAAACCCTGATTATTATGATGATGATGATGCATGTGGGCTCTGGGCTGAGCCCTTTTCAGAATCCCTCATCATTTAGTTCTCTTCCTATCCTTATGAAGCAAATCTTATCATTTGTGTTTTTCAGATGAGGACATAGGATCAGGATAAGCATTTTGCCTGTGCTTACACCCCAGGGGCCATACTGGGCTTCAAAGCCCCTCCCTTATGTCCTGAGGGTGGGTGGGGCCATCCTGTTCTTGCTGGATCCTGGTACCATGGTAGACACTGTGTTAGCTGTCGTGTGCCACCCAGCCCAGCAGCAGGGAGCTGTTGCTGCCCACAGGCAGGAGGACCTCAGCCGGACAGAGTTTGTTGACTCATGAAGGCTCTGGGACCTGTGTGCTCCTGGGAGTCCGCTCAGCACGGCATCTCAGGTGGCCAGCATATGTGGTCCCCATGCTCATGGCCCCTTCACTGACAAATGGTGAGATAGTCATTGCTCCTGTGTCACTGTTACTGCAATGTCAGCTTGTCCTTGTTTCCCACTGATTTTTCTTATAAGTTTTAAGATGATTGAAGGTTTTCCTTAGTCTTTCTTAGGTACCAGTATTGGAAGGGGGCCTTTTCTCTGTGTTTATTTTATGAGCTCCTCTCTCCTCCCTTTGCCCAGTGTTCCAGAGCCTGGCTCCCAACCTTCCAGGCTGGCTGCGGTCCTTGTTCTTTGTTGCAGGAGGGCACAGGAGCGGGGGAGACCCCTCACTCCCTGAGAGGTTAGTCAGCTGTCCTGCAGAATCTACCTGATGATAACCCTGTGGAGGGGACTGTGAGGGTGGAGAGAGACTTCCAGGGAGAACAGGACTAGGGACCTGTGGGAGACCCAGAACACCCTCTGAGGAAGGTGATGCTAGTATGTGACATTTTGGTTTTTCATTGATTAAGATGGGCAGCACCCCCTATTGCTGGGATCCCACTCTTTTGTGAATTCTAGAGTGAGGGGAACCTAAGGACCTAACGTAGACAAGGTCTGTGCTCCCAGCCTCTTTCTGCGGAAGACTGGTTTGGTCCATGGCAGCAACAGGCATATATGCCAGACGGAGGCAGGGCTGGTCCTGCACCCCTGCCACAGTATGTGCTGTGAGCCCCAGGAGAGAGTAAGCCACCATGGACTGCTCAACCCAACATGGCCTCAGCCCAAGACCTGACCTCCGGGAGGCGTTCTCCCAGCCAGGGCGTGGGCAGGTGGGCGGGGAGGCCAGTGCTTGTGCCCCTCTGTGTACCCAGGTCACTCTACTTGGCTATGTTTGGGAATGTCTCTTTGCTTTCCAAACGTGGGACAAAGGGCTTGGACTTTGGCAGGCCAACTTGTGTCTAGATAGTGCATATCTTCTGCAATATAACCTTTTTTCCTTATATTAAAAAAACACACATCTTAACAGTGTTAAGATAACTGTTCAATAGCAAGCATGATAATTTCTTTCTGAGTGTTTAAATTTTAATTATAAAAGTGGTTTGTGCTTGTTAAAATTAAATTTAGAACCAAATCTAATGAATAACCAACATTTCATTTTCTATTACATCCTAGATTTCACTCTTTTTCCTAGAGGGAGCTCCTGTAAATGGTTTATCCTTCCAGAACCTGTAAAAATACACATAAGGACAGACAGACATACACAGAACTCCTAAAAATATATTTACATCATACCCCACATCTGGGCAACTTGATGTAACTTGTCTGGAAGTCTTTTTGTAATAGCTCTACCTCATTTAAAAAAGCTTACCTTCCCATTTTATGTGTGTCCTAAAAAGTATGAGGGAGGCCCTGGCCAGTTGGCTCAGCGGTAGAGTGTCGGCCTGGCGTGCGGGGGACCCGGGTTCGATTCCCGGCCAGGGCACACAGGAGAAGCGCCCATTTGCTTCTCCACCACCCCCTCCTTCCTCTCTGTCTCTCTCTTCCCCTCCCGCAGCCAAGGCTCCATTGGAGCAAAGATGGCCCGGGCGCTGGGGATGGCTCCTTGGCCTCTGCCCCAGGTGCTAGAGTGGCTCTGGTCGCGGCAGAGCGACGCCCCGGAGGGGCAGAACATTGCCCCCTGGTGGGCAGAGCGTGGCCCCTGGTGGGCGTGCCGGGTGGATCCCGGTCGGGCGCATGCGGGAGTCTGTCTGACTGTCTCTCCCCGTTTCCAGCTTCAGAAAAATACAAAAAAAAAAAAAAAGTATGAGGGAAAGGCCCTGGCCGGTTGGCTCAGTGGTAGAGCATTGGCCTGGCGTGCAGAAGTCCTGGGTTCGATTCCTGGCCAGGGCACACAGGAGAAGCGCCCATCTGCTTCTCCACCCCTCCCCCTCTCCTTCCTCTCTGTCTCTCTCTTCCCCTCCCGCAGCCGAGGCTCCATTGGAGCAAAGTTGGCCCAGGCGCTGGGAAAGGCTCCATGGCCTCTGCCTCAGGTGCTAGAATGGCTCTGGTTGCAACAGAGCAATGCCCTAGATGGGCAGAGCATCACCCTCTGGTGGGCATGCCAGGTGGATCCTGGTCGGGCGCATGCGGGAGTCTGTCTGACTGCCTCCCCATTTCCAACTTCAGAAAAATACAAAAAAAAAAAAAGTATGAGGGGATATACATGAACGAGGGACCACTTATATTATATATGATATATACATATGTTTTTTCTTTTTTTTTTTTTACATAGGGGCAGAGAGAGAGTCAGAGAGAGGGATAGATAGGGACAGACGACAGGAATGGAGAGAGATGAGAAGCATCAATCATCAGTTTTTTGTTGCGACACCTTAGTTGGTCATTGATTGCTTTCTCAGATGTGCCTTGACTGCAGGCCTTCAGTAGACTGAGTAACCCCTTGCTCGAGCTAGCGACCTTGGGTCCAAGCTGGTGAGCTATGCTCAAGCCAGATGAGCTTGCGCTCAAGCTGGTGACCTCGGGGTCTCAAACCTGGGTCCTCAGCATCCCAGTCCAACGCTCTATCCACTGTGCCACTGCCTGGTCAGGCCTGTATTATATATTCTTAAGAACTTTAGTTCTATCATAAATATTCCTGCTTTGTCTCATTTAAGGTCACTTGGTTTGATATTTTATTCTCTGTCATCAAGAATTTGCATTTTCCCAATATATACCTAGTTGGCATTTTCAACCCTGCTGGCTTGCTTTGGTCAAATTATTTCTCTGATATCTAGCTGAGTGGGTCTTGTTTTGTAATGTGTCTCCCTTTTTCAGTACATGATCTCTGCCAGTTTGAATTGATCAATATGGTCCACGTATTTGATTAGTGCTGCTAGTACTTGTGTTTGGGGTTACCAATAAAACCTGTGCCCATTCTGAAACACACTTGCAGCACAAGTGGCCTCTGTCCTTTGCCTTTCTGGTTGTTGGGTTTTGTGTTTTGGTGTGATTGACCTGATAGCTGGGGAAGTGTGTGTTTTGTTCTGGTGGTTATCTGATCCAAACTTGATGTGAACATTGTTCTATTGGATCCTTCGTTCCCTCCTTTTGGATAATGCCTATTGTTTCTGTACTGACAATGAAATACCTGGTACCTCCCCATCCCAAGGCGTTGCCTTCCTGAGCACCTGCTCTTGCACTTACATCCACCTGAGCGTTTCTTGCCCACCTTATCAGCTGCTCTGCTGTTAGTTTCCCACTGCTGCCTGGGAAGTGACAGTGGCTCCTACTCTCCCACTTCCCTCCCCGTGTCCTGGTCGGCTGTCAGAGCATGGAGCACTCAGCCCTGTCTGCACCAGCTTGTTTCTCCAGGTCAGGGGTCCCCAAACTATGGCCTGTGGGCCGCATACGGCCCCCTGAGGCCATTTATCCGGCCCCGCCACACTTCCGGAAGGGGCACCTCTTTCATTGGTGGTCAGTGAGAGGAGCATAGTTCCCATTGAAATACAGGTCAGTTTGTTGATTTAAATTTACTTGTTCTTTATTTTAAATATTATATTTGTTCCCGTTTTGTTTTTTTACCTTAAAATAAGATATGTGCAGTGTGCATATAGGGATTTGTTCATAGTTTTTTTATAGTCCGGCCCTCCAACAGTCTGAGGGACAGTGAACTGGCCTCCTGTGTAAAAAGTTTGGAGACCCCTGTTCCAGGTGATCACATCACAGCACAGCACATCCCTGAGTCTTCTTGGGGGCTCAGGTGTGCTCCTGAGCTCAGCTGTGGGCAGAGGTTTGGACTGTTAGCAAATGTAGCCACTTGTCGCTTGTGTCTCAGCCTTGTTCAAGACCTCTTGCCTTCAAGTCAATTTCACACTTCTATTATTGTCCAGCGTTTGTTTTGTGGGTGTTTGAATGTAGTTCCCTCCGATTTAGTTTCCATCTTTCTGTGACATACCATTTTAATTTTGTCTCTTGTAAATCTAGCAGATGGCTGGATTTTTAATTGCTGTTTATATATACTTACTGTGGTTACTAACACATTTGGACATTCTACTTGATCAACATCATCACTGTTTACCATCCTTTTCCATTGTGTTCCTGTCTTCTCTTGAGTTTATCCTGTTAAGTCTGTTACTCTGTTTCCACCTTTGGAGTGGTATCCTTACACCACTGGGATGCAGGTTGACCGGGCTACAGCTTGTTACTGTCTCCACTTTCCAAATAGTGTCAAGGCCTTAGAACCAGAACTTTAGGTCCATGGTGTCTTCACACCTGCATTTCGTGGGCACATGCAGAACCACATGGCCTTTACACCTCTGTGCTCTCACAGAATCCCTGCCCTGGACCTCGAGAGGGCTCTGGTGCCTGAAAAAGTGAAAATGGAGCAGACCACAGGGCAGGTGGGAACCAGACTATTTTGCTCTGTGTGGCTGCTCATCACTTTCACAACTCTGTCCTCCCAGGGCACACGGCCATGCCTCCTTAATGTTATTGCTTCTTGATCCCAAATACCATGCAGCCCTGATGCAGCATGCTCAGCAGCCACTTGTCAGGTCCATGCTGAAACCATCGTCACCCCACCAACACCCCTGAGCATGGGGACCCTTCCTGAGGCAGCTTCCTGGACCAGCTGGCAGGCATTCTGTGGACGCCCTCATCGTGTGTGTGTGTGTGTGTGTGTGTGTGTGTGTGTAGAGAGAGAGAGAGAGTATGTGTGAGTGTCTCCTTGGATGAGGGTTGGGCTTGGGGTAAGAGGACAGTGAGCTGCAAGTCTTATCCCAGCTCAGGTGATGCTAGTAACTTAATGAGACGTTGGGCTTCTTTATCCAAGTTATGAACAGCTCTGGGACCATTCGGTTATTGGGTGCTGTCAACCAGTTTTTAGTGAATAATAAAACTAGGTGTTGGCCCTGGCCGGTTGGCTCAGTGGTAGAGCGTCGGCCTGGCGTGCGGGGGACACGGGTTCGATTCCCGGCCAGGGCACATAGGAGAAGCGCCCATTTGCTTCTCCACCCCCACCCCCCCCTCCTTCCTCTCTGTCTCTCTCTTCCCCTCCCGCAGCCAAGGCTCCATTGGAGCAAAAGATGGCCCGGGCGCTGGGGATGGCTCCTTGGCCTCTGCCCCAGGCGCTAGAGTGGCTCTGGTTGCGGCAGAGCGACACCCCGGAGGGGCAGAGCATCGCCCCCTGGTGGGCAGAGCGTCGCCCCTGGTGGGCGTGCCGGGCGCATGCGGGAGTCTGTCTGACTGTCTCTCCCCATTTCCAGCTTCAGAAAAATACAAAAAAAAACCAAAAAAACTAGGTGTTGATGGCATCCTTTGTTAATTAGTCATTAGTTCCATGCTGCTGATTTTCTGAGCTGACTTGTCCAGGATGAGTGTTCATAATTTTCTTGGCTGGATTTTGACCTCTGGAGTCTGGGGACCAGGTCGGGGTCACACTACACACGCACACCCATATACATACCACACACTACCCACACAGGGTTTTATTTCTTTAAAGACATAGATCTGAAGCAATATGGCAAATGTTTCATCTCAGTGAAGGGTACTAGGCATTTGAGACACTGTTTTATGTGTTTGACTTTTTAAAATTAAAAATGCATATATAAGTGCTATATGGTAGGGACATTGGAAAGTGTCCCCTTCCCCCCCAGGACAGAGCTTTTATGCAATGAGGCTTCCCTGAATCAGGTGAGAGGACAGGTGTCAGCCATGAATCAAGTGAGGACAATTGCCAACTGAGCCCTGTTACCGGCAAACCTTGGGTGAGGTGGGTTCTCATGTGGCCAGCAGGCAGGGTGCTTGAGGGCAGAAACTAGCCCTCAGGCCTGTGGGTGCAGGAGCCTGTCCCTTGTCAGTATGACTTGGACCCTGGGGTGCTCTACACATGACTGGGCCAGCCCCTGGTTGGTGAGTACATTTTTTTCCGCTGGGGCCTCTGCTTTTCTCCCCAGTGCTTGTAGGAGAGTGTGCTTCCAAGAAAACCAGCTGTGTACTTCTGGTACTTGTGCTGGCTTGCGGAGAAGAGAGGCAAGGAGAGCAGGAATGCACTCCAGAAGGCAGACTGGGGACCACTGGGATTGGGGTCTTGCTGGGTGCAGCCTCCATGGCTCTCCGTGGATAGAATTTGGACACAAGACATGTTCTTGTGTAGACCTCGTCTTTGTGCCACAAGGACAAGACATTGAGATTGAAAGGGGGATGCGACAGAAGCCAGGAACAGGTCAGGGTAGATTTCATTGATTCTCTACCATTTAATACTCCTCTGCTAGAAGAGTTCTGCATCTGTTAGGAGCGGGTTCAGCCCACAAGCGGTAACAAATCAGTGCAGGTCAGTTTTTCATCCATTAACACTAAGACAGCCCAGGGCCAGGCAGCAGCTCCACACAGCCTCAGGGACCCAGATTCCCTCTGTTGTCCTCAGACTGTAGCTCTGTCCTCCTGCTTCTGACATGCTGGTTTCATGAAGGCTGCCCCCACTTTCCTGTTTCATCTATTCCAGGCAGGAAGGAAAAGGCACCACCGGGCTCTTTTCCTTTTAAAGAGCTCCACCCAGTGGCTTTTACCTCCATCTCCCTGGCTGACACAGCTGTCCTGATGCAGAGGGCCTGGGACTTGACCCTGTGGCTGAGCCTGTATCTGCCTGACAGAATGTTCCTCCTGTGGGTACAGAAACAAGGGACAGTGGATTTTGGACTGGCAGCGTCCGAGAGGAAGACACTTTCCTCTACCTTCAAGGTTCTTCCAGCTGGTCTGATAATCAAATAGATGTGAGACAAATTAGCAATAGAAAAATGACCAAATTTAATACATATGTCCACATGGAACCCCACATTACATGAGAGGCTCAGAGACGAAAGGGACAATGAGGAATATAAGATATTCTGAGCTAAGACTGAGGGATGGCTCCTGGGGCTTCAGCAGGTCACTGCAGGATCCTCAGAGCAAATGTTCAGTAATTAGTATCTTGCCCTGCTCTATAGAGAAGTCAAAAAAGGTTATCTCTGATAATCTCTTATTATAGGCAAAGCCCCTAATTTACTTCTTTTAAGTTGGTGGGGGGGGGGCAGAAGTTTCTCTTGAGCCCACAGGGTCCCGGTTGCCTCTAGCTCAGAACAATCCACATGCCACAGAGCATATCTTGGGGTGCTCATTCCAAACCCCTATAGCAGCCAGCTCATTCCTACTGCTTTGCAGGGCAGTCAGTGTTCCAGAAACGGGGGTATATCTTTGACCTCTGACCTGAATATGATGGTAGGCATTTCCCCCCTTTCTTGGCGCTCCCCTCTTCACTGCACTTGGCACACATTGGTTGTTCTACACCTGTTGACTGCATTTCTGTTCTTCAGTGTGGGGGCTGGTCAGGTCCTAGCTTTCAGTCTCTGTGAAAATAAGAAAAAGGAGACATAGACAGCCACTGCCTCAAGTAGAACTCCTCCCTAATCGCTCCCCTACCTGGCAGCTGGGCACTCTCCCCTGGACCTCGCAGAGGTTGCCCTAGGCCACGCTGCTGGCTGCTTCACCTTCCTGGCAAGCAGAGATTTTAGGTCAGGGGTGAAAAAGACAACTGGTGAGCTCCCCCGCCCCCAAACACATAGACAAATCCTGCCTCCCTAACTGGGAGAAGCAGAGGGCAGGGTAAGAGCCAGGCCACCTCCAGTGAGGGAGCTGTTCTGCGGGTCTGGCCCAGGAAGCTCACAGGTAAGGGCAGGGCTGCTCTGCTGCTGAACCCCTTACCTTCCCCGACAGAAGGAGGCACTGCATAGGGAGTAGGAGAGAGAGTGGGAGTTTAGGGCCACGCATCCCAGACCCCACAGTCTCCACCTGAGTCTGCGCTCTCTGTGCTTCTGACTCTCCCTAAGCTCTAGCCATAGAAGAGTGGATGGGGTGAGTCATTTATCCTGCCCCCCCACCTTTCCTTGTCCAGAGCAACATCTGTTTGTCTTTAACATGTGGAAGTCCCTGTGGCTGGTGTCTGTCCTTCCTTAACCCTGAACTAAACTGTCAATGTAAGAAACATCCAAATCTGTAGAGAAATTTTTGTAAGAGTTTGAGCCAAACGGATGACATAAGCCAGGGAGCGAGATCTCAAAGGCTCTGGAGAAGAACACCTTGCCACTTGTTCTATACTTTTGAAATCGAGATAGCTTCCATGAGGGTGGGGGAGAGCAGCACAGAGATTGGAGCACAGGATAGTTACCAAGAGTATGTGCTCTCTTGAGGACTGATACTCTCCTTGAGGAGCGTTCCTTGGTCTTTCAAAAGCGTGTTAGCCTTGATGCAACAGACCAATGTACCGAGCTCACAACCTTTCACTAAAGAGGTTACAGGCCTGGGCAGGACTTTATGATCGACTGAGAGATTGATGATCCTGAGAGATTACTCTTCACAGAACCCCTTCTTTTGCCCATAAAAGAAAAAGCAGGGACCTGGTGAGTAAGACGTCTTGTCTGTGTATCTCACAGCTATTTCCTGGGCCTTTCCCTCGACATTGCAGTCTGTCAGGCTGTTTGAGCAGAGTGATTTTCTGAGTCTGTAGTGTCTCTCCGGCCAGTGTGGTCAAAAGCTTTTGTCTGCCACAAATGTCACATGACTAACTGAAATGACAGGCAGATGGTCCAGTGTCAATGCTGCTGCCCAGAGAGGCCAAACTGTGAGCCGCTGATTGTTAAACACGTGTGAACTTACGCACTTGTAGATAGTGACCAGGTGACAAGGTGATACAGAACATCTTGTTAACTCCTCTTTTAAAAAATATAGATTGCATGTTGGCATGATGATATTTTGGCTCTATTGAGTTAAATATAATACATGGTGAAAAATCAGTTTTACCCTTTCAGGGTTTTTTTGTTGTTTTTTTTTTTTTTTTTTTTTAGGTGAGAGGAAGGGAGATAGTGAGGCAGACTCCTGCATGCATCCCAACTGGGATCCACTCAGCAACCCCACCTGGGGCTGATGCTTGAGTACTGAGCTATTTTTAGTGCTTGAGGCTGACACACTCAGACCAACCGAACTATCCTCAGTGCCTGGGGCCATGCTCAAACCAAACAAAACACTGGCTGCAGGAGGGGAAAAGGAAGAGAATGGGGGGAAAGAGGGTGAGGAGAGAAGCAGATGATCGCTTCTCCCATGTGCCCTGACCAGGAATTGAACCCAGGACATCCATACAACAGGCCGATGCTCTATCCACTGAGCCACTGGCCAGCTCCCCCCTTTCACTTTTTTAATGTGGCTACTAGAGCACTGAGCTTACATACTTTATTTCTGGTGGCCAGCCTGCTCCAGTGTCATTTACAAACTTTTGCCTGGGACAGATGCCTGCTTATGACGTGCCCTGGCTCTACTTCCCAGTGGTTGTGAAATCTGGAGAATTTTTTTTAAATTTAATAGAGTGATATTGGTTAATAGGATTAGAATTCTTAAGTGACGTGTTCATCTAGAGCAGTGGTCCCCAACCCCCAGGCCACGGACCAATATCGGTCCGTGGGCCATTTGGTACTGGTCTGCAGAGAAAGAATAAATAACTTACATTATTTCCGTTTTATTTATATTTAAGTCTGAACAATGTTTTATTTTTAAAAAATGACCAGATTCCCTCTGTTACATTCATCTAAGATTCACTCTTGACGCTTGTCTCAGTCACGTGATACATTTATCCGTCCCACCCTAAAGGCCGGTCCGTGAAAATATTTTCTGACATTAAACCGGTCTGTGGCCCAAAAAAGGTTGGGGACCACTGAGCTAGAGGGAAGGTGGCTGTTCTCCTGCCTTTGTTGGCTGAACAAGCTGCTTCTCTTGGGATTTAACAGTGGCAGGAGGAAGCGGTTCCGAATACATTCAGGTCTGTGTGGAGGGGTTGGAGGTACAATTTTGTTTGGATGCCTGAGGGTGGGCTCTGGTGTTGGGCTCTGAGAACAGGCCTGTGCACAGAGACCACACATGCATGATAATAAACTTGAACTGGCAGGTTCCTAAGTGTGATGGGTTTTATGATACAAAATAAGCAGCTAACATTTAAGAGAAAGGAGTTCTCTGTGGTCTTGCTAGTGGTTTAAATTTCTGTCGGATGGGTGTGGGGGTTGTTGTGCAAGGTGAGACCTAGGTCCCTGCCCAGCAGTCCTGTATGATGTCGGAGTGGACTGGTAATGGCCAGGCCTGGAGTCCAAGGGGCTTGGCACAGGCCTCACCTCAGGCACAAGTGGCAAGAAATGGAAAGATTTCCTTGTGAATTAAGTTGTATGCCTAGCTCTCGCCAGGTGAACCTGCTGGTGAGAGAGAATACTCCTCTGTGGTGGAGCCAGCAGTGTTGCTGTGCCCTCCTGGTGTTAGGACAGTGAGAATTGGGATCAGGGGCAAAGACTCACTCTAGTAATGACTCAACATTTGATAGACATCCATCCATCTGTCCATTTCACAGTTAGATATTTGGTAACTGTTATTGCCAGGACCTATGGTAGGAACGGTGTGCAGAAAACCATAAAATGTGGGTCTGCCCTTGTCTGTCAAGGAGCTGGTGTGGTGATGCCTGAGTGTTCATGAAAGCACACTGTCCAGCCAGGGCATTTGAAAAGACAGAATGGAGGAATCTTAGAACCTATGTCCAGGCCCTGGCTGGTGGCTCAGCGGATAGAGTATTGTCCTGGCATATGGACATCCCAGATTTGATTCCCAGTCAGGGCACACAAGAGAAGCAACCATCTGCTTCTCCCCCTCCCCTCTCCCCCTTCTCTTCCTCTTCCCCTCCTGTAGCCAGTGGCTGGATTGGTTTGATCATGGCCTGAGTGCTGAGGATAGCTCGGTTGGTCCTAGCGTGTCAGCCTCAGGTGCTAAAAATAGCTCGGTACTTGAGCATCGGCCCAAGATGGGGTTTCCGGGTAGATCCCGGTTGGGGCACATGCAGGAGTCTGCCTCGCTATCTGCCCTTCTCTCATCTAAAATAAAATAAAATAAAAAGAACCTGTGTCCAGTGGTCACAGGCAGCAGAGCCAGACATGGGGGATGGGAGTGCTGGAGCCAGCTCTGCTATGGTCAGCACATGCCTGCACTGGGACCCCGTCGGTAGAGGCAAGAGGTGGGAGCCTGGACAGTGTAGCCTCTGGTCACTGTGGCTGTTGTCACCATCATTGTTCACCTTGCATTGACTGCTTTCTTTATTCCAGCTTCTTAGAGAGCAGACAGAATCTGCAGCTACCTGGGACTCAGGAAAGAGTCCTAAACAAAACGCCCCTTTATTTTTTCATTCTGACAGTTGTCCCTTCCCTCATGTGATTTGACAACCAGCTCCTTGTATTTACAAACATTTTCAGAGAACTGAACCTGATATAAATGGGACGACCACTTCTGCTTCCAATTTTGTACTATTTCCAGCCTCTGTATTATTTAATTCAGTTATGCAGCTGCAGAGACAGTGACTGTGTAGCAAGTCTGGGGCCAGGCACACTGATTCTGAACTTGGTGCTGAGGTGAGCTGGAGTGTGAACTCATGGAGGCAGTGGGGTTATGCAGGTAACCCTGGGGGTCCCCGGGGGTCCAGGGAACCATGTCAGGGAGTCTCCACTGTCCATAGAGAGTGCTTGGGACCTGTGGTGAAGATGGCTTGGTGAGTGCCCAAACACTCAACTAAGACAGATAATGTGGGAAGACACACTTTCCCCCAAGGAAACCAAGCAACAGAATGTCTGAGCTGAAAAACAAGGTAACTACCTCTTGGGCCAGAAATAGAACTGAAGTGCTGAGCAGTGGGGAGGGCCAAGGCTGGGGCTGTGGAGGTGCCACTTGGCCCCACATGTGGAGATAGCAGGTCCCAGGTGTTCTGATAGAAGGGACACGCACGGCCAGCTCATGCTGGAATCAGGAGCTGGCGTGGGGGCGTTCTGCTGGTAAGTGGGGCCAAAGTGGGAGGGAAGGATGGAAATACAATGGCTGTTGGCCTGTGTTATGTCTGCAGTCTTCTGGGAAGCTGGGGGCGGAGAAGGTGACAAGCACATAGCCTCTTGATGTTGCAAAATGAGCTGGTCTCAGTCTGAGCTGCAGTATCCCCAACGTGGCAATCCAGCAAGACCCTAGGCACTGTCTTGTCCCTGGTCTGGACTGAAGGCCTCAGGTGGCCAGGTGGAGGTAGCAGCACATGACAAGAGAGAAAATTCAGCAGAACTGCACCAAACTGTCAATCAAGGTCAGGGTCACACGAAGACAACACACAAAGTCTGCATTAGAATAGGGTTTTCTTCAGGTGAAACTTGTTTTGTGATGTCTTTTGGAAGGACGCTAGAAAGCAAACCTTGTTTAGAGTGCTCAGCGGGCCAGGTGGGCCTGAGCACCTGTGAAAGGAGGCGGGACACTGAGGGTCAAAAGCAATCGTCAGCTAGGGGCTACTAACAACACCCCTTCCCTGTCTGGTTTGGAACTAGAGGAGAAAGAAATGTCAGCTTTTCACCGATCTTTTGAAGAATGTGGCTTAAACGTCCAGCAATCAGATGGGCTTCCTGATCTAATCCCCAGAATTGGATGGGTGTGCCCACCAGGAACAGTGACTGCAGCCCACCCTGAGGGTGGGACCGCCCAGGGATCCTCTGGCAGGAGGGTCACAAAATGGGTGCTCTACAGGCTGGGAGGTCTGGAAAGGAGGGGCTGATAGACTATGCAGTGCTCCGTGGACAGTGGGTGAGCTGCAGCCCCTCAGAGATGACTGGAGGGCCAGGTGAAATCTCCTCCCAGTGGTCAGAAAATGCAAGTTCAACCACATGAGGTCATGACCTATGCCTCAGACCAGCAAACAGCATGGTCATGGGGCCTGAGTAGGAGCTGGAGGGCTTGGAGTCAAGCCCAGACATGTCTGTTGGGTGAAGTCAGCTGTACGCGGGCTGTTTGTGGTGGTTGGAGACTCGTCAGTGACACCTTTTGAACACAGATGGGTGGGAAGGTGGGCAAGAGGAGCCAGCTCCATGGGGGTGTTCTCCACACAAAGAGCCCACAAGCTGGCACAAGAGGGGGCTGCTGTGGTCAAGTGTCAGGTGAGACCGCCAGTGTTGCTGACATGTGACTCTCAAGTCTGTTTGTTCACAGCTGGTCAGATCAGGTCAACAAGATTTGTGGGGACAGTTTTTGTTGATCCAGGCACATGGTGTGCATAAGGATTAGGCTATGGGTGCTGCTGGGCTTGGCAGACCCCAGGGCTACCCAACCACTGCAGGTTGCCCCTCAGAATGCCTGGCAGCTCGCAGCTGGTGCCTGCTGTGCCTTGAGAATGGTACAGTGTCTTCTTCCTAAAGTAGCCCATACTCTCTGCCCTTTCTCTAAACAGGAGAACAAACTGGCCCCTTCTCATTTTCCTCTCCACTTCTACTTCCCGTTCTAGTCCCCATGTCACTCAGTCTGCTGGCACCCACGTAGGTAAAAGCAGCAGGACTTTATGCAAAAAGCAGGTCTGCATTCTGCTCCCAGCCCCACCACTGGCCAGCTTGGGCTGCACTTTCTTCCCTTTCCAGAAAAATGGGAGGTGCACATGCCATGCCCGCTGGGAAGTGAGAGCCTTCTGGGTGGTGGGCAGCTTCTCCAGCACAGCGTTTTGTCTGCAGCTCAGGGTCCTGAGCTGGGGCTGCTGGAGCCGGAAGGGCCAGAGGTGCTCACTGCTCACAGGGTGACAGGGTACCAAATGGGAACCCCTGAGAGGCCCTGTCCTGCAGCCAGGACCTGGGGGAGCTCTTAGTCCCCTCCTCTCCACTGTCACAGCATTGTCTCTGCCGCCTCCGTGGGGGAGGGGCCAGAAACCAGCACAGCTTGTCAGACTGGGAAACTCCCAGACTGGTGGTCTGCCCCTGGAGGCCTGAGGGGCTTTTCCATTTTCACGCTTTTTTGAAGATTAAAAAAAAAAATAATAGCCTGACCAGGAGGTGGCGCAGTGGATAGAGCGTCGGACTGGGATGCGGAAGGGCCCAGGTTCGCGACCCTGAGGTTGCCAGCTTGAGTGTGGGCTCATCTGGTTTGAGCAAAAAGCTCACCAGCTTGGACCCAAGGTCACTGGCTCAAGCAGGGGGTTACTCAGTCTGCTGAAGGCCCGCGGTCAAGGCACATATGAGAAAGCAATCAATGAACAACTATGGTGTCGCAACGAAAAACTGATGATTGATGCTTCTCATCTCTCTCCATTCCTGTCTGTCTGTCCCTGTCTATCCCTCTATCTGACTCTCTCTCTGTACCTATAAAAAAATTAAAAAAAAAATAATGTATTCCTTATTTTCCAAGAAAAAATCCATTAGCTTTCTTAACGTGGGTCTTCTGAGCACAGAACCTCAGCTGTCTGAGCTGCAGAAGTTAGCACGGGGTTCAGCTGCTCATGGATAGTCAGGCAGCCTGAGGAATGCCCTCCCGTTGTTGGGGCATTTGATGTGCCCATGAGGGACTCAGTGTAACCTTGTTGGCAGGTACGCCATGCAAACCACAACATGCTGGCACAAATTTACCTTTCAGGAAGTCTGTGGGCATAAGTTGGGGTTTGTACTAACTCTGTAATTAAAGATGTAACAAGGATTGTATATCACTTCCATGATTTAGGAGGCTTTTCTTCTCTTCCTTTTCTATTTTTTCTTGCTAGTTCTGTTTATTGCTTGGGAGGAAATTTGTCTAAGTAAAACTATTTTAAATTATATTACCTTTTTAAACTTTTTCTTTTTTTTTTTTTTTTTCTGAAGCTGGAAACAGGGAGAGACAGTCAGACAGACTCCCGCATGCGCCCGACCGGGATCCACCTGGCACACCCACCAGGGGGCGATCTCTGCCCCTCGGGGTGTTGCTCTGCCGCGACCAGAGCCACTCTAGCGCCTGGGGCAGAGGCCAAGGAGCCATCCCAGCGCCCGGGCTATCTTTGCTCCAATGGAGCCTTGGCTGCGGGAGGGGAAGAGAGAGACAGAGAGGAAGGAGGGGGGGGGGGGTGGAGAAGCAAATGGGCGCTTCTCCTGTGTGCCCTGGCCGGGAATCAAACCCTGGTCCCCCGCATGCCAGGCCAACGCTCTACCGCTGAGCCAACCGGCCAGGGCCTAAACTTTTTATTTTGAAGTCTAAAGAAATTTTTTATCAGTAAAACCAGCTGCAGGCTGTCTCCCAGGCGTGGAGGCTGACAAGGCAAAGGGCCAAGCTGGCAACCAGGCATCTGAAAAGCCTCTGTGCGTTGAGTCCTTTTGGTAAATTGCCATTTTGTAAATTTGCATTGCAGAAAACATCTCTATTAGAGATTTTTCTACACACTGACTGAGGGAAGGTGGGGAGGCCTTGTTCTTCAGGTCGCACTTCAAAGCCCCTGGTTTCACACTGTTGTCCTCAAAAGCCAGGTGTGACACATGCTGGTGCACCCAGCTGGGAGCCGAGGGGGGAGGTTGGAAAGATCTGGGCTGAGCCCAACCCCAGCCGGTTTGACAACACCACAGGGCTCAGCTTTCAGTTCTTTAAGGTTGGAGGAGAGCGGGCTGAGTGGCGCTGGGAGCCGGCCCCAGGCTGGAGGTGGCAGTGCGGACTGAAGACTGAGGCCAGGGCAAGGAGCCTGACGACCTGGGAGAGCAGGGGGACGGCCATCCCTTGGCCTCCAGGTAACGTCACTGTGGAACCTGCAAAGCTGTGGTTCCACTTGTTGACCCAGTTTATGTTTCTCTTTACTTTTCTGTCTCAGCCTTTAAAAAATTAGTTTGCTTCCTCTCAGGAAAAGATCAGCGTGTCAGTTGGCGAGGTTTAGGTCAGTAACATAACACTGGCCACCCAAGCGCTGGTCCCCACTGCACCGTTCCTCAGCGATGGAGGCTGAGCGCTGGCTGCCCAGGCATCACGGGCTGATCTCTTGGGACCTCACACTCCATCCAAATTCTTGAGGCTAAAAAATGGGATGGGTGACCATGAGGCAGGTTTACCGATGGAAACCAGCCAGAAGCTTCTCCTGTTCCCAGAAAGAGCTTGCACTGCCTGGGCAGTAACTCACATGGTGTCCTGCACATGCTCACGTCCCAAGGTGAAGGGTGGTGACCTCACTGTTACTCATGGAGCTGGTAGGAGACGAGCAGGCAGGCAGGACCTGGGGCCGTGTGCTGGGGCAGCATGGCAGGGCTGGGAGCCCGGAGGCTGCTCCACTGCTGTGCAGTCACCTGGCTCCCGACATGGAAACGAGGGGAGCCAACGCTACATGAGCACAAAGCCCAGCGAGGCTAGCGCAGAAGTGGATTCCAGCCTGACTTAGGCAAGTGCCCAAATGGTGGGGCCGCCGCAGGCCACTCGCCACTAGATCCTCACTGAGGAGTCCGTGGGGATGAACCAGAGTTGCATTGTTGCACCGCAGGCTGGGCACTTAATGATCTAAATGTTCTTTACAGGAGAATGATAATGTGCTTTTTAATACATTCCTACAGTGAAATACTCTGCATACAGTTTTGCAAGAATGACAGGAAGCAGTGATGCTGACAATAACAGCACCAAGCCCTGGACCAGTTCCTGGTCTGGTGCTTTACACTACTCACTTCTTTAACCCTCGTAACTTGGAGATGTTGGAACCATATCCCCACTCTACAGAGGAGGACATAGAGACTCTTTTCTCCAGGTCACACAGCTCGGTGGCAGAGAGGTTAGGATTTGAACCCAGGTGGTATGCCCCTGTTCTTTACTACCACATGCAGAAAGGAGATGGGCTGTGTTGACCCAGAAGACTGTCAGAGTGTCTCGGTCTATTCAGGCTGTTATAACAGAATGCCATAGACTAGATGACTCAAAAACAAACAGGCCCTGGCCGGTTGGCTCAGTGGTAGAGCGTTGGCCTGGCGTGCGGGGGGACCCGGGTTCGATTCCCGGCCAGGGCACATAGGAGAAGCGCCCATTTGCTTCTCCACCCCCACCCCCTCCTTCCTCTCTGTCTCTCTCTTCCCCTCCCGCAGCCAAGGCTCCATTGAAGTAAAGATGGCCTGGGTGCTGGGGATGGCTCCTTGGCCTCTGCCCCAGGTGCTGGAGTGGCTCTGGTCGCGGCAGAGCAATGCCCCGGAGGGGCAGAGCGTTGCCCCTGGTGGGCGTGCCGAGTGGATCCCAGTCGGGCGCATGCGGGAGTCTGTCTGACTGTCTCTCCCCGTTTCCAGCTTCGGAAAAATACAGGAAGAAAACAAACAAACAAACATTGGTTTCTCATAGTTCTTGAGGCTGAAAGTCCAAGATCATGGCACAGGTGTCTAGAGAGATCTGTTTCCTGGTTCAGATGGTACCCTCTTGCTGTGTCTTCACAGAAGGGCATAGAAGGGCAAGGGAGCTCTCTGGGGTCTCTTTTATGAGGACACTAATCCATTCACAGGGGCTCCACCCTCATGACCTACTCACCTCCCAGAGGCCCCACCTCCAGTACCACCATTTGGGGCATGTGGTTTTGATATATAAATTTGGTAGTGGTTGTGGGGCACAAACATTCAGTCCATAGCACAGAGCATTGCATGAGAAAATCAAGTTATAGTCACACAATGTCACCACACGTGTCAGCATCTGAAACCCCCTATATCAGGAACAGACCCAGACTCTGCCGCAGCCTGGGGGTGGGGATGGCGAAGGTTTCTCTTTTGACCATGTACTTCTGCATGGTTTAAAATTTTGATAGCAAGAATGTATTTCTACTAACTCACAAAATCTCATTATTTACAAAACCTTTTTAAAAACACAGTGCTCAAAAGTTGGGTTGATTTTGCTAAAAACGTTTCATTTGGGTATTGAGTGGGCAGCTGGTCCACAGCAGGCAATGAGTGACCGCAGAGTCTCAGCCCCCGTTTGGGACAGAGTCTCTGCGGTGTCCCCTCACCGCTCCCATCCAGTTAGACCTGATTTTAGAAGGTAGCAGAAGAAAGCTCCTTCTTCTTCTTCTTCTTCTTTTTTTTTTTTTTTTTTACAGAGACAGAGAGTCAGAGAGAGGGATAGATAGGGACAGACAGACAGGAACGGGGAGAGATGAGAAGCATCAATTATCAGTTTTTCGTTGCGACACCTTAGTTGTTCATTGATTTCTCATATGTGCCCCGACTGCAGGCCTTCAGCAGACCGAGTAACCCCTTGCTCGAGCCATCGACCTTGGGTCCAAGCTGGTGAGCTTTGCTCAGACCAGATGAGCCCGCACTCAAGCTGGCAACCTCGGGGTCTCGAACCTGGGTCCTCCTCATCCCAGTCCGACGCTCCATCCACTGCACCACTGCCTGGTCAGGCGAAAGCTCCTTTTTTTTTTTTTTTTTAAATTTATTCATTTTAGAGAGGAGAGGGAGAGACAGAGAGAGAGAGAGAGAGGAGAGACAGAGAGAGAGAAGGGGGGGAGGAGCAGGAAGCATCAACTCCCATATGTGCCTTGACCAGGCAAGCCCAGGGTTTCGAACCGGTGACCTCAGCATTTCCAGGTCGACGCTTTATCCACTGCGCCACCACAGGTCAGGCGAAAGCTCCTTCTTTAATCTCCTGTCTCCCTCCAATGTTGTTCCTTCTCCTTTTGCAAAATGTAACAGGCTCGTCTCTAGCTGTGAGGTTAAACCTTCTGTCTCTCAGCAGAGATGAGTGAATGTCTGTTTCCAGGGCATTTTGGTTGGATTTTGCTCCTGGTCTGTTTGGGACCCAGTTCCTGTTTATGGAAGCTAGAATCCTGATTCTGCCACTTACTCACTCTGAGACTCTGGGCTAGTTGCTTAACCTCTCTGTGTTTCAGTTTCCTCATATGTAAAATGAACCTCATAATTGTACCCACCTCCTAAGGGTGTGGTGAGGAGTGAATGAGCTGACACACCAGAGCTGTCTAGATGCTCAGTGACGGTGGCCAGTGTGCATGTAGGGACACGGGTTACAGACAGCGTCACTCTGCACAGCACTTTGAACTCCAGCTACTGCTAGAATGTCCTGCCTGAAATTCTAGAACCTGGTCTCCCTCTCCCGGGAGCTGAGGCTGGCGGGGTCCTTCCAGGTGGCTACATATTCGGCAGTTCAAGCCGCTCTCTGTGCACCAGGCAGCCGAGCCAGCTGGGCACGGCCTACACTTGCAATGCAACAGGACCACAGAATGGCCACTCAGCGGACCAGGGAGAACAAAGCCTTCTGCAGGTGAAGAAGAGAGGTTTGGGTGGCTTGGGTGGTGTAGACCCGGGCCCAGCACCTGCATAGTAATGGTTGTTCCTCACTGTCTTCTAAGCGCATCCACATCGCAGGACCTGCTCTATGGAAGGAAACGTAGCTGCACCAAGCATACTGTTCTGCAGATGCAAACAGGAGCAAATGAAAATAATATCAGGCAGCACACACGGCAAGCTAGGGACCCTCTGCCCAATCCAGCAGTACTGTCTCGTCCCCCTTGTCCTGACAGAGAAAGAGCCAGTGCCCAAAGGGTGCTAACACTTTTCTGCAGGCAGCCGCCTGTCCTCTGGCCTCAGTGGCCTCGAGGGTCCTTGTCTTTGCCAATTTGTGGCAGCCTGAAGCAAGTCGCCAGCCATATACTCATCGGAGAAATGAGGGGAGGGTTGGGCACATGGTGGGTAGAAAAGCCACGTGGGCTCTCAACTTCTGGGTCTCTCTCTTTCGTCCCTCCTTCCCTCCCTCCCCACGCAGGGTTCCCGCTCCTGGTCCTGCCCAGGGAGGTTGACTGGGTCCAGCACAGCTTCCTCCTCCTCTTTATAAGAGGCTGCCCCCTAGGATGCAGGGTGCTCTACAGCTAAGAAGATACATTTTATTTCATATGATTAGCTAATTGCTCGCACTGCCATGTGGTCCACCCAGGATTTTATAGCTATTCCCCAGGTTGCTGTGTGTCTCTGTACATCACTTGAATAGATGTAGACTGTTAGGTCAGATAAACAGATGAGCTGTCACAGAGGCTGTTTCCGAATTCTGACTATTAGAAACATTGCGTGAGAAACTTTTATGCCTGCAGCACCATGGCGCTTATGGCTTCCTGTTTTATCTTCCTGCCCAGGAACAGGGAGCCCCAAGCTGCAGAGGGTCCCTTGCTTGCAGTGTCCGTGTGCCAATCACTTAGCCTGGAGATGTAATAGACATTTTGATAGTGATTTTGGTTTAAATGGTTAGGAACAAAGCAAGCTGGTTCATATGAATTTTAATTGATCAAACAGATTTTATATCTGAAACTATATTATGTTTAAAATTTGCTTTCTGGGTAGGAGTATTTTTGGGGGAGGGGTTGGGTTTCAAACTGGTGGTGCTTACTGGGAGCTGTCAGAGTTGCTAGGAAGGGGGTGTACACACGTGTACCAGCTCCTGCCATGTCCGAGCTGCCTACTGATAGTTCACAATGAGCTCAAGTCTGCAGCGGGAGCTCCTCCTTGCCATACTGCAATTTTGCTTCTTTAGAGACCACCAGGTAGTACTTGCAGGTGCTTCAGTGCTCTGTGCACCTGTTTCCTCACCGTCATCTGCCATTGGACTGTGATTGCCTTCTGAAGACTGCCCACCTGTCCTGACATGCAATGTATTCACATTATCTGACCTTTTTGAGGGCCAGAGAACCCTGTCATGTGTCCTCCGGAAGCTTTGCAGGCTTAGAGTAGAGCCGTCACCTCTTAGGCCACCCTTAACAGGTGAGCCCTCCTAACCTTTGTAGCAGCATCACCCCAGGACACCTGTTGCCATTCACACCTGTGCCTGCTCATCCCAGCGGCCTATATAAACACCACAGAATAACTACAAGCCACATAGACAGAGTCTGGTACACAGTTCCTGACCACACTTCAAAGCACTTGAGAGTTGGCCACTGGCCTTCCTGGGCTCACCCCTTGGGCTGTTTACTTGTGTTTGGTTCGCATAGTAACCTGTGTTCTCCCAGTGTGGGCTGGAAGGACATTATATCAGCTAGTCCCTGCAAGCACCCGCTTTGCTCCTGGAGCTTCTGCTACCATGTCTCATTTATGCAGTGAGTCAAAGCAAGGAGCCTTTACTTTTGTTATTACTTATTTGTGTATAAATAAGTAATTTATACACATGGGGCACTTTACTTTTGTTATTTACTTATTTGTGTATTTAAAGCTGTGGAAGGGCAGATTGGGTGAGGAGTGGAATACAAAACTACCTGCCTGTAGGTGTGGAAAGTTGCCTCCTGTGGATGCCTCTGTTTTGTGTCCAAGGGGTCCCAGCCAAAGGGGATACAGCCCTCAGTTGTGTCCACCAAACAGCATGGACATGAGCAGGTGGAGAATGCGTCTCTAGGACACGCTCACTGCAGACTGTCCCTCCTGCTTCTTCCTGGGACCAGAGGAGAGAGCTCAAGGGACTCATAACCTTTCCAAAGGCCACTGGAAAGCACCAAGAGCTCCTGTCCCAGCGGTCAGTGGAAATGACGCCCTGGGCTCGAGAAGACGCTATCTACAGCAAGGAGCCCAGTGAGACCTCAGGGGCCTGGGGGTGGGGTGGGTTAAGTGAGTGCATTTCTGCAACTTTTCTCCTTCTTGATGGTCCTGCTACGTGTTGCTGGCATCCTGAGGTCCTCCCTGCTTCTAATGCTGAGCTCAGTCTGGATAAACAGGCTGGTAAGATGGTGTGTTCCCAGTGGGCAGATAGCATCTCATTAACCTAATAAATGTGGTAGGGCTGTGTGAGGGGGAGCTGGCACAGATATGTTCAGCAAGTGCGGAAAGCCAGGGACATAAAGCAGAGTAATAACTTCCACAGCTTGTTTCCTTCTTGGAAGCCCAGTGCCTTGTCACTGCTGTTCTGTGGGATGAGGCAGAACCCATTTTCTTGAGGCCCAGGATGTCAGAAATAGACACCGTGCCTTTGGGGAAACTGCGGGAAAGAGGGTGATTAACTGTGAGTTAATAAGAAGTCTAAGGCATGGAGAAGTGGGGACAAACTCCAGGATGCCCTGGCCCCTGGGGACTGCTGGTGACAGATTAAGCTACGAGTCATTCTGCGGGGGAGGAGGGTCTTGGTTGAACTGGCTGCACTGGGGCCAGAGATACAGTCTGAGGCCAGCATCTGCCATACCTGGTTTCTAATCTTGGGTTGGCCAGTTATTTGGTGATCCTGTGCAGCATTTATCTGGAGTTGGTAGTGATACCAAGAGAGCAGGGCTGTTGTGATAATTAAATGAATAGTTTGTGTTTATTACCTGTCACTTAGCATGACCTTGGTATGGCCTGCCTGACATCTCACCTGCGTGTCTGGCACAGCCTCCCTGATCTGTCACAGTGTGGCTTGGTGTGGCTCATTTGTGTGGTTCTTAGTTTCCATATTGACTCTGCCCTTGAAGACCTCAGTGTTAACAAGCCCTTGCAGTTAACTCAGAGAGGCAGTCAGCACCCGGTTCTGGGATGTTTCCAGATGGACTCCACCCTGGAAGGCCGGGACCTGGAGGTAAGGCTGGCAGAAAGGAGATCACAACTTCTGTGTGGGGCCAGGGTTAGGCAGGGGAGCAGGGAGAGCTCTGACCTGCTCACAGCTGGACTGAAGGTGAGCAGAGAGAGCAGATCAGGGAAGGGAGATGGCCATCAGAAGGGGCAGAGGACCTGGCACTCGGGTCCGACAGCAGGTGTGGACAGGGCTGTCTCGTGTCCATACCTGCCCCTCCCCTGGAGGCACATAGATGGGTTTGCATGTTTGTTCTGAAAGCTGGAGAGACACACAGCTTGTTGTGCAGCTCCGACAGGTACTGCCATGGGTCCCTGGTGGCCTTGCAGGCCCAGTGGGTGGCCCATAGGCACAGCTTTTTTCTCCCCAGCTCAAGCACCTCCTCCTGCCTGCCCTCTTGTGGTGTTGAGCTTCATGGCTGGCCCCTCGTTTTGAGGCGAGCTTGTGGCACTCCCACAGGCAGATACTGTAGAAGCTGCACCAGGCCGCCTTTGGACCCTGGCTGACTGTGGGGTCCTGCTCTGGACGAGGAGGTGTCCGGGGGATAACAAAGAGAGCTTCTTTTAGAAACTACATAATAATGCAACTGAGTATTTATCATTCATCTGTCCTCATGTCTGGTGGTTGCAATAATTATACTAGTTAAGCAGGAATAATTAATTACACCTTGTATACTCTCTGTTGTGTAAGAAAGGGAATGTGGGAGTTTCATGTGAAACTTAATGAGTCTGAAGAAAAACTTTAAGTTTCTAGAATATAACTTTAATGTTGCTGTTCTGAGGAAAGCACCAGGAGATTCTGTCAACTCACTCCTGCTGTTCCCTTTTCATATTTAGTATACATATATAAGTCAGTAATTATTAGGTCCATGGGAGTAATCTACATATATGATGTTCCTGTGACATTTTCTTGTGTAATACTTTCAAATTGGCTTTGTTCTCTTTAACCTTAAGTAAGAGACTGGAGAATGAAGAAACCAAACAGGAACAACCAAACAGGAACCCGATGCAGGCGTGGTGTTACACATGTGGGTCCCTCCGAGGAGGATGAGACCGCCCCCTCAACCCTCCACCCGCGGTGGGTCCTGAGCATGGGCCAGCCAGCTGGACACGTGCACTCACAACCCTGTGGGGAGTCTCCATTTTTCAGCAGAAAAACTATTGGATGGCGATTTTGACAAAATTCCTATGCCAACCTTTATTTCAAAATAAATAAAACCAAGATTCTAAACATAATAGATTTGGTGTGTTTTACACAAATAATGCAAAGAGCATAGTAAAAAGTGAAAACTATCTCAGCATTTCTTACTGTTAATAGAACCAAAAACAGGTTTGAGGTTTAGTTTCAGATCTGCTCCAGCCTAGAGAGAAATCTTTGGTGTTTCTTTCCACCTTTTCCAGTTGGTCCCCTCCATGGGCATGGTTTGGGAACCATGATGATGTCGTCACAAGAGCTGACCACTTTGGGCATTTACCACACCAGGCATTTTTTTCAGGTGCTTTCCCTGGACAAATCCCCTAACATCACTGCCACCCATTGACATGGGTAGAGTGATTATTCCCACTTTACAATAACAGGCTCAGCTTGGAAGTGGGAGCGGGTGCTAGAATTGGGGTCCAGTCTGTACCCAAGGTGGTGCCATGCGCCCTCTCTCCAGAGCGACCATAGTTGCCTCCTACAATGTCTCCAGGAGAGAAGGCACTTCTGTGGTATGCTGAGGTCCATAGTCCAAAGTGAGAGTGAGAGCCAGGGCCACTTTTGCCCGAGAACCCCCTTTCTTGGGCTCGCTGTGCACTCAGCATGGAAAACTGGGAAGGACAGGAAATGGAGCGACTCAGGTGTAGCCTGAGTGTTCCTCTGTCCTCTGTCTCCTGCATACCAGGGAGCTCTGTGCACAGGTCCTCATCCCTGCTCCCCAGGGGCCTAGAGTCCAGTGAGAACAAAAGAGAAACCAGCATGGTAGCAGGTGCCATGAGGCTAGGTGGTGACGACAGGCCCAGAGGAGCCCCTAGGGGTGCCGTCTGGAGGCTGAGGACTCAGAGGAGTCTGTGGTGGTCTGGGATGTGCAGAAACCCCACAAGCTGCCCACCCACTCACCCACTGAGGGGCTAGCCTGGCTCTCACCCTGCGGACTTGGCAGGAGGCTGGAAACCAGTACAGGATGTGGTGAGTATCTCAAAAGCCTGCAGTTCAGAAGGTGACTTCTGGGGGTCTGGCAGTGGCATCTGGGGGCTGGGTCAAGACCTGATTTATATTCTAGACAAATCTCTCTGGCTGCATCATGGAGTGGAGGTGTTGGCAACTTGAAGTACCAACAAGACAGAAAGCCTTTCTGGAGGAGGGCAGGGCCACCCTGGTTCCCAGAAAGTCCTAACAAATACCTTTCTAAACAAGAACTGGCCTCAGGGCAAAGGTTGAGCCCAAGTGCTGCAACTCAAGTCAAGTACACCTGCCACCCTTCATGGAGAGCTGAGAGAGAGAGAGACCGCTGTGGTGCGCGATGGGCTTTACAACCTCAAGGGCCAGTGTCCTCAAGGCTTGGATGCACCGAGGGGCCTCCAGGGACCTTTAGGCTGCGTCTGTCGACTTAGGGTGGTGGCTATGCAGACATATTAATAGATCACCAAGCAGCTCTCTGAGAGAGGGGGTTTCTTTTCATTATTTATTGGAAAGGCAGAGTCCTGGAAGCCTGGCAGGGAGAATGGCTTGTTTCTCAGGCTCTCAGACGCCGAGGACCGTCCAAGTGTGCACAGCTATTTGGTAGCTGGTCCTCCCAGGTCAGCAGTTCTTCTGGTGCTTTGTGTTTAAGGAATTGGAAAGCCTTAGCCAGCAAGATGCTGCTCAGGTAAAAGCCCCTTCCTGGTGGACTAACTGGAGGCGTGATGACTTGCCTTCCCCACTGATGGCTTTTTGGGCCACAGGCCAGCATGTAAATCACAGACAGATGCCTCTAAAAGGACCTTACAGTCACTGTCCAGAGCTCCAGGGTCAGCGTCCAGGTCACGCTGCAGACCCCTGTGGAGCACAGGGGCAGGGGCAGGCTTTCCCAGCGATGGGGCCCTCCCAGGAGTACAGGAGCTGGAATAGGCCTTGGCCAGGCAGCACAGCAGCAGTGGGGCTGTCACCTGTTTGGAGATGGATCTTTTGTGTCCTGTGCCAGCGAGGATGCACAAAGCAATGACGTTTCTGTTACCCCAGGGTAGTATGATAACCCTGAAGGAAGGTGCATTGGCAGAGAACCCTTGAGGTGTTCTTGCAATAAAATCTCTCCCTTCCTGTTTCTCATGTGTCTGTTGGGGCCTTCTGTGCAGGGGGCAAATTTTGAGGTGTGACCTTTCTGTCTCTGTATCACTTTATCTCAGGGGTCGGGAACCTTTTTGGCTGAGAGAGCCATGAACGCCACATATTTTAAAATGTAATTCCGTGAGAGCCATACAGTGACCCGTGTACCTTACGTGTTATCCAGTAAAAATTTGGTGTTGTCCTGGAGGACAGCTGTGATTGGCTCCAGCCACCTGCAACCATGAACATGAGCGGTAGGAAATGAATGGATTGTAATACATGAGAATGTTTTATATTTTTAACATTTTTTTTATTAAAGATTTGTCTGCGAGCCAGATGCAGCCATCAAAAGAGCCACATTTGGCTCATGAGCCATAAGTTCCCGACCCTTGCTTTATCTCATCTCAGTTTCTTCATGCAGATTTGGAGTCTCAGACTAGGGGGACGTGTATGACAACAGACCCTCCCACGCCTGCTGTTCACTCATCATCTAGTCTATTTAGCAGTTTTCCAGGGAATAAGAGGTGTGACTCTTTCCAGAGTTCTCCACAGGGCAGTGCCCAGAGCAGTCATTCTACAACGGTCAGGAGTTGGGACTGGGTATTGCATATGGCCTCCAGTGGAGAGCTCAGGAGCCCTGGTCTGGGTGGGTAACCAATGGCTTGGGGCATTACCCCAAAGAGAGGATGTCTGTCAATTGCTTGGAGACCTTTCAGGAATTTTTTCAGCCCAAGGCTGATCCTGGAGTCCACATCACTATATCACCTGATGTGTGCTCTAGGGTTGTTGTGTTCTCAGCTTTTCCATCGGCTTCAGGGCCCCAGCTCCAGGGGCAGGTGCTTGGGTGGGGCCCACTGACCCGCATCCTGTGCAAGCCCCATGATGCCACCTGTTTATAGCAGCTCTTGCCGAAAGCCGCTTATTGGATTAGCTGGTGCCAGCAGCCCCTGCAGCGGGCCCAGGAGAGGCCATGCTGACGTGCTGCTTCAGGGTCCTGTTTTCATTCGAGTTGGGCTCTGAGACTTGTAGGGTGCTACTGGGTCAGGAGGCAGCACCCCAAAAGTGCGTGTCCTTCTCTTCATGCTGAGCGGATACTCGTAGCAGCCAAGACACATCCATTGTGGGAAGTGTAGGCCTGGTTATAATCCCTCTCCTTATCCACCGGCCAAAGGTGACACCTGCTCACATCGTCAGTCTCCTTCTCACCAACTCTCAGAAGCACACGGCTCAAAGGCTGTGAAGATGCTGGCCAGCTACTCGACCTGCCTGTTCTCGGGGGTTTGTGCTGCCCTGGTGGCTGTGGCTTTGGCCTATTACTTGTACTGGTGAGCGTGGCTGGAGCCTGGGTCTGGGCCATCCTGGGGGAGGGGGTCCCAGTGCTGTGGTTTGTCCCCCTCTGTCACTGTAGGTCCACAAACTCTCTGTCCCTAGGATGGGGATTTCTTGGCAGATGGGGAAGCCAGTTACTTCCAGAGCTCAGCTTATGTGGTCTTTACCTCATAAGGGTCCTTGGGGCATTATCTTACCCTTTGATGAATGCTTTTTTGTTAGGAACATTCCTGAAGAAGGTTCAGTGGCTTTCTGCACCTGGTGCACACAGCACACAAATAGGTGCTGGGTGAGTGTCGGAGGGAAAGCCTTGCACTGAGCACTCCCCACTCTTCTCACCTGTCAGCTCACATCTGCCCAGAGTGGGTCCAGCTGAGGGCTGTCAATGGATGACAATAGGCAGCTCCCATCAAATGGATGCTACCCTATTGTATCTATAGGTGATAAGATGGTTTATGAGAAGTCACTGGTGACCTTTATAGCAGTTGTGACCAGAGTGCTTACCCGCTATTGCTGTGAATGTGTGCAGGAAATTGGTGGAGTGTTGTGGGCCACACTGGCCTGGGGGTCCAGCGGCTCAGCTCCAGCAGGCTCTGGGCCCTCAGTTTCTGTCTGTAAAATGGGATGTTGGCCCTGTCTCTGGATGTGACAACCTCTATACAAGGGCAGATACTCATGGTACCACAGAGCTGGCACCCACCTGATGGTGGCCATTGTTGGGGTGGCCAGGGGGAAACCCCATACTCTAGGTCTAGGCTAACTTTCTTGGTGAAAGCTGGAGAACGGGGAGTTTGCTGTGAAGAGACAGCAGCTCTCCAGAGGTTCTCTTCTGGCTTATTTTTGTTTCCCCCTACGTACTTGGTCAGGGTGGGAATTCTACCCTCTGGGCTGGAGGCTTTCTCTTCTGTAGATCCTATTAATGCTTCTTCCATTTCTGGTGACACAGAGGATACTGCAGGCAGCAAGGCCATTGGCCGGGGCAGCGCTCGCTCACTGGCTCCAGGTCCCTGTGCCCCCCCCCAGGCCTTGGCAGCCCTTTCTTGTCTCAGGGCCCTGTTCCTCCCGAACTCTGTAGTCATTTACTTCTTAGCACGAATTTATGCCCCAGAGATATTTACATCATCATAAATCTTACAATAAAATGATATACTATATGATAAAATGATACACTTATGATAAAATGATACACTAGATCAGCGGTTCTCAACCTGTGGGTCGCGACCCACAGGTTGAGAACCACTGCACTAGATGATAATATAATATACTATACGAAGAATTTCACAGAAACAAAGGACAAGCAGGGAAATGTGAGATTTAGGAAAGGAATTAGTCTAGGTGAGGGGAGAACATGGACATTATTAAAGGGGTCTGAACCTCTTTGAGTGTAAGGTGGGGGGCAGTTGTTGTTAAGGAGGTCCTCAGGCCCCAATAGGAGGAGCAGCCCTTTATTGTAAACTTCAGGGCACTTTTGAGAGAGAAGGATCATTGGCATAGGTGTGCGACACCAGCACCCACAAATAGACTCTTGCACAGTGCTGTCCTCGGGCACCTGGGGCCGGAGGCAGGTGTGTAAGCAGCAAGGGCTCATTCCAGGACATCCCCTGTTATCAGTGGCCAGTTGAGACAGGGAGAGGCAGAGCAGCTTTTAGGTTCTCTGGGCTGCTGGCCTGCTGGTCCCGAAGGGGCATGGTAATACTGATCAAAGTCAGCTGGACCTACAAAGGGACTGATGTGCAGCCAGCAACTTTGTAAACGTGTAAGCATTTTAAGGAAAAGCTTGTGGACTCCACTGGGGTGCTTGGTTCCCACTAATGGGGACAGAGCAAAGAGAGTCCTCCGGGGGCAGCTTCCCCGGTGGTTCCCGGATGACTACAGCTGTGCCCCTGCCACCTGCTGACAGCACAGCACCCAGTGGCCTGCCCTGTCCGCGTCTGTGCGGTGAGGACTCTGCATGAGGTTTCTTCTGCCTGTGTGAACCCATCACTAGCAGGGGGCTGGGCATGGAGAGGGGCTCTCTGAGGGGAAGTCTTATGGAAGCTGCAGTGTCTCAGGAGGCACTGCACAGAGCCTCTGTCAAGCCAGTGAGGAGTGTGGGGGCTCAGCCTCTCCCCTGGAGGCCTCTGCAGTTGCCACTTCTGGCCAGGGACAGAGCGATGCTTTTTTTTCACTAAGCCTTGCTTCAGATTTGTTGTAAGATTCCAGGACCACTTACGACATGTAAGAAAATGTTGGTTCAAGCCCTCAGCCACGCATCCAGCATCTCTTGCAGGTCACATTTTATTTGGCAACGTCACCAGTCACTGCTACCAGTCACTGCTTTCAGAGGTGGCTCTGTAACAAGACTTATTGTGGGATGTACACTGGGCTGTACTATAAAAGCATGATTCCTTAAGTTGTTGAGTAACAGCAAGGTTAGTGTCACATGCCAACCCACATGCTGCCTGGCCCTGTCACTCAGACCCCTGACCCCAGAGCCCTGTCACTCCCCCTATGGCTGCCTCATCCTGCTGCTGAGAGGTGGCGAGGCACAGAGGACACCCTGAGTAGGAATGCATTATTATTATCTTGGCTCAGTCAGTAGACCTGTTACTGGTGTGTATGTCACAATTTAGAGAAATCAGTCTAACGGTAGTGAGGCAGTTATGTGGGAGAGAGGAAAGCCCAGCTTAGACAGAGTGATAGTTTTGGATGCATTTTCCCCAGGGGGCTGGACAGAGTGCAGGGCGTTTCAGGCGACATGGCCACAAGCGGTCCTCCTTGGTTATGACTTTCCAACAGCAGTGCCAACTGTAAGAGGGAGAACTTGGAGTTTCTATGCCAATTAGAAGGAATTAAAAATTAAAAGCAATTAAAATTTTTTAATGTTGCAAAGCTATTCCTAAATTGGTGACATTAAAAAAAGGTTTTTAGGCCCTGGCCGGTTGGCTCAGTGGTAGAGCGTCAGCCTGGCATACAGAAGTCCTGGGTTCGATTCCCGGCCAGGGCACACAGGAGAAGCGCCCATCTGCTTCTCCACCCCTCCCCCTCTCCTTCCTCTCTGTCTCTCTCTTCCCCTCCCGCAGCCAAGGCACCATTGGAGCAAAGATGGCCCGGGCACTGGGGATGGCTCCTTGGCCTCTGCCCCGGAGGGGCAGAGCATCGCCCCCTGGTGGGCAGAGCGTCGCCCCTGGTGGGCGTGCCGGGTGGATCCCGGTCGGGCACATGTGGGAGTCTGTCTGACTGTCTCTCCCCATTTCCAGCTTCAGAAAAATACAAAAAAAAAAAAAAAAAAGAAATTCCTAAAATTCGTGGTACCGATAAATCACCTCATGGTTGTGTTCCGGTGCCTTTAAACATCTCCTCTTCTGCCTCCTTCCTCCCCCGCACCCCTGCAGGCAGGCCTTGAATGCTCTCCCAATAGGGGTGTCACTTCTCAGAACTTGTCACACTGCTCAGTGGCTTGCCTAATAGAAAGAACCATTTTATCAGAAGATAAAGCTGTAGAGTAGCAGCAGTTGGTATCAGTTGCTGTCCTGCATGACAAACTATGCCAGAGTCGCTGGCATAGGACAGGCATTGTTGTTGCCCACGGGCCTGTGGGCAGTCCTGCACATCTGAACTCAGAAACAGCTTGAAAGTGTTGTTGCTGGGATATTCCCATCTTTATCCACCACGAATGACTCTTTGGGGCTGGTTTTAATTCAAGGATGCCTTTTGTTTTTAATAACTTCTTAAAATAATTACATAAGTAATAATTTTTCCATGCCAAATGACTTATGTGAAAAACAGAACTAAGTATTATTTTGTTAGCAGAGATTCGCCCATGGAGTTTTGGTTCCATCCTTCCAGGGTATTGTGTGCTTTATAACCAAGCATGGCCATCAGTGCGGTGTGTGCTGTGTTCGCTCATCTAGGCGGCTTGGTTCTGAGGGACAGACACACCTAGAGGCAGGTTTGATGGGTTCACCAGGCTTGAACCTGGTGTCTCCGTTTTTTTGGTAGCATCCATAACGACCAACTTAAGTGTTCATCTTCCTGCTTGTTTCCTAGTTTCTAAAGGATTGAGTCCTTAATGCTGAACCTCTGGGCTGAGGGGCATGGCCTATAGAGGGTGGTGGAGCTTGTTGTGACCTCCCGAGGGCTGTTATTTCACCTTGTTTTTCACAGCTCTTGGCAAAAGTGAACTCGCCCTTTTTTGTAGAACTAGATCTTAGGGAAGTAAGTTACTTGTGGGATTTAAGGACGCTTGAGACATCTTCAGAATCATGAAGGCATATACCAGATGAGTTCACAGTGCAGCTGGAAAATTCCAGAACCCATGAGTTTACGCAGTCTCTGTTAATCCAGTTTGACCAGGAGGGCCACATGGGTAGGTTGGTTTTTGAAGACAGAGACAATGAGGCTCAGGCTGGTTGCTTAGCCCTTGGTAAGCAGAGTCTGTGTTGGGCAACATTGTGGCTGTTACAGAGAGACACGGACATCTGTTTCTCCAGGGTGACCTCGGCCAGTTCCTCTGCAGAAATAGAAAGGAATGCTGCCGTGAGGGGATGCCAGGTACCACATACCCTCCCTTGGTAAAACCAGTGGGGCCATATGTGGTCACCGCCGTAGCCGTGAAGATCTCACATTGTGAATTTGTTGGTATTTAATGAATATTAGTTGACTGAATCTGTTCACTGTTCATTCACCACAATTTCTCAAAGTGCCAGGCGCCATCCCAGGTAATGGGGACAAGGAAGCTGTCCAAGTTGTCTCTGAAGGGCAGGGTCACACTTTGCAGTTCTTCCTGGAGACATCCCCCCTTCCCTGGGGTGTTTGTCAGTTCTAGTGCGATACAAAGTACTTGCTTCCCAACTCAGAGTGCTCTGTGGTCACTGTCCAGTGAGGAGAGGGGAAATAAAATGAATAGCTTCTCTCATTAGTCCTGCTGGACTGCTCTTGATGGCTCAGAATTGAGGAGAAGCCAGCCCAGGAGGGTGGATGCCCAGGGATGGTTAGGGACCTTCCTTTCCCACCCCTGAGGCCATGCGTGTAGTGGCCAGTCCCAATGTGGCTCCTGGAGTTTAAAGTCCTCTAGCGTGGCTTCCAGTCCCTGAGCCTAGCCCAGCACTCCCACTGCCTTCACTTTTTATCCTCATCTGGTTGCCCCAACCCGGTGTGGTGGCATGGCTCACAGAGGAGCTGTTTGGAGAGTAAGAGTAGAACAAGGGCAGGGCTGTGGTCCCACTGTTAGAAGGCGCCGGTGTTTGTGGAGCAGCAGTAACAGTTCATTCACCACATTTAGTAAAGGTGAGGTTAGAGAACAGTTCTATTTAAGACCAAGTGTGAGAGGGCAACAAGAGCGAAGGTTTCTGTGTTGGTCGTGTTGTGTAACAGCTTTCCCACTGTGATTGTTGTCCCCTGGAGATGGAGCACATGTGAACTGGCAGTGTTCACATGCCCCGGGAGGGCTGGCCAGGCTGCTTAGAGAAGGGGCCCATGCAGAGCTCGAACCCCGTGCTTCCTGTCTTCCCCACGATCTAGCAGCCTTCCACTCTCATTCTGTTCTTCTGTTGACTTCAGTGCCAGGTCTGAAAGTAAGCTTGCAGCATGGAGATGCCCCAGGCACTAACCTTTCACCCACTTGGCAGATCCTGTTCCCAGTTGGCTCCTGTGGCCAGGTGCCCCTGGGACCTGCTCAGAAATGCAGGCTCAGGGAGGTCCCTTGCAGCTCTCCAGCCCACGGATATTTTTACTGGATGTTTTTATGCTCCAGAGGTTTCTGCTGAGTGGGCCTGGGCTGTCCCTGCTCCCATTGGCTGAGTCCTGTGAGGACAGGAGGTAAGGGACTGTGGTCTGCCCACCCTGCAGGGTCATGGAGTAGGGGAAGAGCAAGATAAGAGCCAGCTTGGTTGCTATGGATTTTCTCTGACTTTAGGGAAAAGTTGGGGGCACAGCTACCTTTGGGAAAGCAGCTGTCTTTCCTAAGCAGGCTCACTGAAAGGGTCGCAGAGAGACCTATTCCTTCTGGGGCGCCAGGGCACCTCTTTAATGCCTTCTCGTCTAGCATTTCAAGGTCTCCACAGGGAAACAGCTGGGGAATGGGCACCTCCACCACCGTGGACCAGAGCAGCCTGTTAGGGATAAACTGGAGAACCAAAGGGGTTTGGTGTATTGTTTGGAGAATTGGGGAAAGTAGCAGAAGAAAGGGATGAATTCATGTCTATTTATAAGTCACGCCTTACCTTCAAAGCAGGGTGTGAGGGCTGCTCAGGATGAGCAGAGATGGGACTACCCCCATCTCACCTGACCCCGTTAGTTCCTAGTTTTCCTGGACAAACTGACCTCAGAGACAGAGCTGTCATCATGAGACCCGGCAAGAAGAGGAGCAGAGGCCACTCCTGACCTCAGGCATGTGCTACCCCACCCAGCATCTCCGTGAGGTCCAGTCCCCTCCCTGGTACCAGAGCAAGAATGGGGGGGGGGCTCCTTGTTGCCTGTGTCTCATCAATGCTTACGACCTCAGTTTAAAGTAGACATTATAGGTTGTGCTGTATGTCCTTGAAGACACAACCCTAATGACAAAGTGGGGACAGATTAGCATAGCATAGAGCAGGTCCAGCCTTGGGTTTGGGGTTCAGGTGTGGTGTGCTGTGACCTTGATCTGTTCATGTCTAGCACCTCACACCCTGACCTTTTCCATTTTCTAGCGTGGGGAGGGTATCAACAGGAAGTGAGGAAGAGGGCAGGGTCTTGCTCCCAGGTCCTGGGGTCATGCCACAGTGCTGGTTGCTGGGTGGGTGGCACCATGTGCACTTGTTAACTGCCACGATGCCAAACAAAGTGGGTGCACTGTGTACACTGATGACAATCATTACTTCACTCTCTACTTAACATTGTATTTCTTGGATCTAATTAATGTTTTTGGATACTATACTTCAAAACATTTGTGTATCAGAGATGTTCTGAGTTTATATTCACACGAAGCTCAAATAAGACAGACTGCTAAGTAACAGGTGACCCTCTTTCCATGCCTTGGGATAAGGTGGTCCTTTTCTAAATGAGTCTAGGTCAGGGGCTGTGGTGGGACCATGAAGTAACAGGTGGGGGCTCTCCCACAGCAGCTGTGAGTGGGGGCTGAGGGTGTGTATTTGAAACCTAGTTAGTTTATTTCATTTTGAATCTCTAACTTTTAAAAAATATTTTTTAGATTTGTGAATGCTGATACCTCTTTAATGACAAATTTGACAATACATTTTATCTTTGTAAGTGGCTTTGTTCATTCTTTAAGGCTTGTGTTCTCATTATGGCAAAACACCCTTGAGTTTGTGCAGGAGAGGCTTTCCCAGGGCTCTCCCTGGAGGGAGGTCACAAAGGAAAAGGCTGCAGGAGGGTGAGAACTCCACCCACAGTGCCGGGACCTCACATTCTCCCAGCCACGTGGCCTCCACCTGGTCTCAGCTGTTCCGGCCAAAATTCTCTTAGCAGCATCTCTATTGCCTCAGGTGCCTAAGGGCTCAGTCCCGCTTTTGCAGGCTCCCATCTTGTCCCCAATTTCCTGTTAGCTGTTTGTCCTGTGACCTCAGGTCTCTGATGGGACCAGGGAAAGCCATGAACTTGCAGTGGGTCTGGCTTTATTCTTGTTGTAGGGGTGGGAGTGACAGGCTGTCTGCATTACCAAGAGGAAACCAGGACTCCTATGTAACTTGTAAACTTGTGAAATATATTGTACACGCAGAGAAGTCTGTCAGCCACCAATTGATTGATAATCATAGAGCAAACCACCATCTATTTTTCAGAAAGTAAAATGTTATTATAGTGGGTAGTTTTTTAGGTCTAAGTCAACTTAGCTTTGTTTTGTGTGTATGTGCATGTGTGCATATGTGTGTGTATATGTACATATCTGAGTTCATGTGCGAGCATGTGTGCACGTATATGCAATGTGAGAGTGCATGTGCGAGTGTGTGTGTGTGCGTGCATGGACGTGGTCCCACAATCTGCCCCATTGGAAAGCACTCCTGCACTCTGGCACTGCCAACCTCCTTGGGGGAACAGTGCCTGCAGTGTCCTGTAGGCCCAGAGACTTGTCACAGATCTATTATGCAGTCATCAGGTTGCAGGAGCTTTTCACATCCCTCCCACCTCCTCCTCCCCCTCCCACACCGCAAACATCACCACTACTCAAGCTAGTAAAACCATCAGAATAACTTTGAAAAGACAATTCTGGGGCTTGGAGAATTGGGGTAGGTATGGTATGAGGGGTCCCTGGAGGGGTCCCTGGTGGCACATGGCTTCTATATCCCCAGGGTTCTGCCCCACGCCCCCACTGCCCACAGATTAGAGCAAGCCTTGCATCCTCCCACCAGGGTTTCACAATTTTCACAGTAGAAACAGAGCCAAGAGCTAACTCTTAGGGAAATGACAGCACTTTACAGTCTTGTCATTGACCCTTGGCCCCAATTTTCCCTCAGAGAGCAGCTGGGGAGGGCCTCGCCTCCTTCTGGAGGTGGCCTGATGGGATTTGGTCTATGTGGCTTCTCCAGCACCCCATGCTCAGGATGGTGCTGGCTCTGCATGGCTCCCAGGCACCCAAAGTTGTGTGTTGGCCTTCTATTACATGGAATGGTGCCCACATGTCTCCAGGGAGAAGTATCAGCAATTTTTTCTTTTTTTTCCCAGAGAGAGAGAGGGATAGACAGGGACAGACAGACAGGAACGGAGAGAGATGAGAAGCATCAATTATTAGTTTTTCATTGCGCGTTGCAACACCTTAGTTGTTCATTGATTGCTTTCTCATATGTGCCTTGATTGCGGGCCTTCAGCAGACCTTGGGTTCAAGCTGGTGGGCTTTTTGCTCAAACCAGATGAGCCCACGCTCAATCTGGCAACCTCGGGGTCTCAAACCTGGGTCCTCTGCATCCCAGTCCAATGCTCTATCCACTGCGCCACTGCCTGGTCAGGCTGAAGTATCAGCAATTTTCTGCTTACTGGGGCCAAAGTCACTTTATCCTTCTAACCTTGTCCAGCTCCTGCCCAGCAGACTGGCCTGCCACACATTTGACAGGACTTTTGAGGTTCTCACATGAGCTAGTTGGGTCAAGTGCTATATGGGCTCTCTGGTAATATTGTTCTTTACAGGAAACTTTCACTGAGGCGGCTCCTAGTGACATGTGAGTGGTACGAGGTTAAGGAGTCATGCTGCTGTTTGTTACAAATGTACGTGTAGTGACTATGAGAGTTATCCATTCAGCAGACTTTGTTATGAGTCACAAATATGAAGATAACAGTAACAGCCCTGGTGGTGCACACAGGGGATTTGGGCTGCAAGTAACAGCAATGGTGGTTTAAAGACTTTGACTTTTGTCTTCTCTGCCTTTTGAAGTGACAGCTACTGGCATGGTCTCAGCTCTCAGGAAAGCAGACAAACTTTCCTGGAAGCCCCCACAAACTTCTCCTTGATGTCCCATTGCCTGGAACTGGGCCACGTGTCTCCCTGAGTCAGTGTCTTGTAGACAGAGTGGTATTCTCATTATGGCTGAGATCAGGGGCTAGGGCTTGCCTCCTGGGGTCCAAAGATGTGAATCGCTACACTTGCCGGACTATCTCCATAGGAGTGGGGTGGGAGGAACCAGCAGTGACTTTGCTGCAGAAGCAGGATTCTGTTAAGGAAGCCAGGAGGGGTGGCTTTGGTGTGACATTTAATTGTACTTTCATTATTCATTGGTAGAGAAAAAAAATGTGTAATGCTAAAAGGTTCCCATAGCCCAGTAATGGGTTTTGTTTTTTTTTGTATTTTTCTGAAGTGGAGGCAGTCAGTCAGAGTCAGAGGCATGACTCCCGCATGTGCCCGACCAGGATCCATCCGGCATGCCCACCAGGGGGCAATGCTCTGCCCATCTGGGGCGTTGCTCTGTCGCAACCAGAGCCATTCTAGCACCTGAGGTAGAGGCCATAGAGCCATCCTCAGCGCCCAGGCCAACTTTGTTCCAATGGAGCCTTGGCTGCGGGAGGGGAAGAGAGAGACAGAGAGGAAGGAGAGGGGGAGGGGTGGAGAAGCAGATGGGCACTTCTCCTGTGTGCCCTGGCCTGGAATCGAAACCAGGACTCCTGCACGCCAGGCTGACGCTCTACCGCTGAGCCAATTGGCCAGGGCTCCAGTAATGGTTTTAAGTTAATTTTGTATTCTATTTATTGTAACAGTATCTAAATACAATAGAAATACAAATTTGTCCAAGTTGAAATACAGTAAACAGTGAATGTGTGTGTGTGTGGGGGGGCATGTTGTTCCTTTGCCTGTCGCTATGTGCAGTTCACACAGATTCCAAGCCTCCAACCAAACTGCAGGGCCACTCCTGCTGCAGGTGCCCAGGGACTCCACACGGACTCTCGTCCGCATATCTGTTCATAGGCCAGGACCATACTCTAGTTATTGAGGCTTCGTGGGATGTTGTGATCTTTTGTATGGTTCTTTTTCATGGTTTTCTTGACTTTTCTTTCCTGTTTGTTCTCCGATATGAACTGTAGGATCTGCATGACAAGTTCTAGGGGTGAAGAGCAGGGACTGTTAGTCTTTTAATTAGGGTTCAATTACATTTATTAACTAACTTAGAAAGTATGGTTTGTGTATTATTTGTGTATTACTACTAATAAGCCATCTCAAAATGTAGCAACTTAAAGCAACTGCTGTTTTATCGGCTTACAGTCCTGGCCTCAGCAGGGTGGTTCTTCTACTGGTCGCACTTGTAGTCCTTAACGTGGCTGTAGTCAGCTGGCAGCCTAGCTAGGGCTGTGGGTCCATTTCTGCTCCATGTGGGCCCATTGTTGGGCAGGTGAACCCGAGCTTCCTCACTTGGTGGCCCAGGGGTATGGGGAAGCTTCAAGGCCTCTAAAGGGCCAAGCTCTGGAGTCTAGGATGTTATTGCCACTGTATTGCATTTATGGGATGAGCCCCGAAGCCAGGCCAGGGGCTGGAGCCACTCCATGCTTTGCCAAGGGCATTAGTAAGAAATGGGTGGGCAGTTGTTGCCACCTGTTTGCACAGTATTTTTCCATTTGCTTAGTTCTGCTTTTGTATCTTTCAGGATGTTCTAAGGTTTCTTTGCACAGGCTTTGTTTAGTTCTTCTGAAGTTTGGGATTAACTATTCTATCCTTTTATTACAAATGCACACACTGTCTCCTCCACTATGCCTTCTGTTTACGTGTGTTCATGTGGAGGTGTGCTCACAGGGCCACACTCTGGTGGCTGCCTGAACACGACAGGGCCGTGTGTCCTCATCTTCCTGATCACTAAGTGCTTGAACTCTGAGCCTGCACTCCATCTGTTTTAGAGGAAATCCCTTGTCCTAACTTCCAGTTTCCCCCTCTCCTGCCTGCTGAAGAGGGACAGCGGAGACACCTAGGAAGCCATGCACTGAAGACAGGGGAGTCCCAGCAGCCTGGGCCCCAAGTGTCCACATGTGGCAGAGTTCCCAGGCTGGCGGGTGTGCCCGTCTTCAGTGCTGGTTTCCTAGATGGTTCCAGTGTCCCAAATGACCTTCTAGGCCCAGTGACCTGGAATTGTCAAGTCAAAAAGAAATAAGCTCTATTGTCTTAGTTCCTTCTAGTTCAGTTAGAACTAGTAACTGTACATTATTAGAATGTTGATTTCTGCATGTTCATTTCTGCATCATTCATTTCAATATTACTGTTGTTGCTTATTGTTTATAGTAGCATTTTGGTTACATTGAATTCTCCTGGGTCTAAGAATCCAAACTTGCTATCTGTACTTCGTGATGTTTTTATTTATCCTTTCTGTTTTTTAGACTACTTGCTGATCCCAAATGCTGGTAAGGGTGGACTGGCAGCAGATGGTTATTAGCAAAGAAATATGTCATATTTTTCAGCCTTATTGAAAGATAAAGTGGTCCCCATGAGTTTACCCAGGAACTGAAGCTAGGCCCTTTAAACCTCAAAAATATGATTGTATTCATCTAATCTAAAATTTTAGTTGGACTCTTTTTTTTTTTTAACAGTAGTTTTTTTTTAATTTTTTTTTTTTAATTTATTCATTTTAGAGAGGAGAGGGAGAGACAGAAAGGAGAGACAGAGAGAGAGAAGGGGGGGAGGAGCTGGAAGCATCAACTCCCATATGTTCCTTGACCAGGCAAGCCCAGGGTTTTGAACCAGTGACCTCAGCATTTCCAGGTCGATGCTTTATCCACTGCGCCACCACAGGTCAGGCCTAGTTGGACTCTTAAAAAATACATGGTGGGGGCCCGACACACATCAGCAGGAGTCGGGTGGCGGCAGAGCCGGAGCCGGGCCACCTCGCCGCGTCATGGCGCCCACCCTGGCCACTGCCCATCGGCGCCGCTGGTGGATGGCCTGTACGGCCGTACTGGAAAACCTCCTCTTCTCGGCAGTCCTCCTGGGCTGGGGCTCGCTGCTCATCATGCTCAAGTCGGAGGGCTTTTACTCCTACCTGTGTACTCTGCCAGAGTCTGGCCACACCAATTCCTGGCCTGTCTTCTTGGTTCCCCTTCCCCAGCTGGGCTGGATGGATCAGGCTACTCTCGCCACCCATTGCAGAGGCACCTGTTTACTAAACAGGTGTAGGGGGAGGGACACTCTCATATTGCTCCATAGGCAGACAAAGGGCCACTCAGACACCTTTACCCCAACCCTGGCTCATCTGTTGCTGGACATCACTGACTGAAGGCAGGAGGGTAGAGGGCCAGGTCACCCCTTTGGCATGGATTTGTTTCAGAAGACCTGTGGTGCAGTGGATAAAGCATTGGCCTGGAACGCTAAGATCACCGGTTTGAAACCTTGGGCTTGCCTGGTCAAGGCACATATGGGAGTTGATGCTTCCTGCTCCTCCCCCCTTCTCTCTCTCTCTCTCTCTTTTCCCTCTCTAAAATGAATAAATAAAAATCTTTAAAAAAAAAAGAAAAAAAAATACATGGTGACCTTAAATAACATGGTGAATGTTATACAGCCCTTCCTCTCATATTTCGGCAAGGTCAGGGTGGACCACAGTTGCTGTATTATGTTCTCATTCGTGATATCATCGAGGGGCCTTTGGGTTTGCAAACTTGCTTCCCAGCACTGGATACCCTCGGAGGTGGTGCTGTCTGAAGTTGCCAGCTTATCTCTGCCCCTTTGTGCCACTGTCAGCAGGATGCCTGCCTCCAGCATCCACCTTCCCTTCTTTTATAAACTGATGCTTTCTATAGGCTGCAGGCGGGGAGACCCCCAGTCACACACGTCCAAGCAAGAGTAAGGAAGAACCGAGTGAGGAGCTAGAGTCCTGTGAGTCAAGTGTTTACTTCCATAATACCTAGGCTGACTGTTTTGGAAGTTTTGAGGCTTTATTCCTGATTCTTGCCTTGTTCTGAAGAGTTAACGTTGATACCTAAATTATTTTAAGGTACTTTTAGAATATCTGAGATAATGTTATATCTCTACTGCCCTTTGTTTCCAATAGTCAGTTCTGTATGTAGAGTTTCTACTCTGGTGTATCCTGACTTGGAAAGAACAGAACTATCTACACACAAATGAAAAACCTAGGGCTCACTCCAGGCTCCCTCTGTTCAGCCAGCTAGCACGCACAGCCTTTCTGTCCTGCTGCCTCATAGAAGATCAAGTCTGCTCTGCACACTGCAAATATAGGCACTCACATACGGGATGGATGGATGGTGGGTGAGTGAATGGATAGGTGGGTGGATGGATGGGTAGATGGCTAGTTGAATAGATTGGTGAATGGGTAGGTGGATAGGTGGTGGATGGATAGGTGTGTGGATGGGTAGATGGGTGGGTGCTGGATAGGTGGGTGAATAGATGGGTGGATAGGTAGGTTGTTAAATAGGTGGGTGGATAAATGGGTGGTGGATAGATTGGTGGATGGGTAGGTGGTTAGATGTGCAGGTGGATAAATGGGTGGATGGGTAGTAGTTAGATGGGTGGGTGGATGGGTGGTGGATGAATGGGTGGATGGATAGGTGGGTGGGTGAGTGGGTTGGATGGAAAGGTGGATGGATGGATAGGTGGGTGGGTGGGCACATGGGTGGTGGATGATTGGATGTATGAATGGGTTGAGGGATGATAGATAGATAGGAAGATGGGGGATGGGTGGTAATAGAGGAAGGGAAGAAGGAAAGAGGGAAGGGGAAGGTAACAACCATTTCTTGGTTCTCCTTCATTGTGGACTTTGAATTTGGATTATTGAAATCCACATGTGACTGAGAGTTCTTTTCATCCCATAATTCAGTCCTTCTATCTAGAACATCAAAAACAATGAGCTTTGCCTGACCAGGCAGTGGTGCAGTGGATAGGGTGTCAGACTGGGATGCCGAGGACCCAGGTTCGAGACTCCAAGGTTGTCAGCTTGAGTGCGGGCTCATCTGGTTTGAGCAAAGCTCACCAGCTTGGACCCAAGGCTGCTGGCTCAAGCAAGGGGTTACTCGGTCTGCTGAAGGCCTGTGGTCAAGGCACATATGAGAGAGCAATCAATGAACAACTAAGGTTGCAATGCGCAATGAAAAGCTAATGATTGATGCTTCTCATCTCTCTGTTCCTGTCTGTCTGTCCCTGTCTATCCCTCTCTCTGACTCTCTGTCTCTGTAAAAACAACAACAACAAAAAACAACAACAATGAGCTTTGGTATATTTCAATGTCTTCTGCCTTCACCAACCACTGTCTGCTCAAGCTTAGATTTGCTCTTGGAAAGACCACTCAGACAGGACAAGATGAGGCTGTGGTGCTTTGAGCACAGCTCAGAAGGAGTAATTGGTCCCTGAGTGGTTATTTCCCTGGAGTTCAGGAACTAGAGCATCAGGCCATCTAAAGTGGTGGACCTTGACACTAGCCAACTCCTGCTCCAAGGCAGAGCAAGATGTATGGTGGGAGGGGGCAGCCTTGATATTGTAGGTGGTGGTGCAGCGTCAGGTCCCCTCTGCTCCCCCAGCAGTATGATTGAGACATCATCGGCAGAGGCATGAATAGCACCTAGATGAAAGGACTGACATTGACCTCATTTGTAAATGAGAGAGTTGTCCTCCACATGCCGAGAAAGCCATTAACTTCTCTGCAGAGTGAAGACATGGAGACACATGGCCACCACTCTGGATAGTTTGGAGGGGAGTGAAATTTGTGACTTCCATTTCTGTTTCTGTGGGAAGGCTTTGTTGAAAAGGTGGGGCCCTGGCCGGTTGGCTTAGTGGTAGAGTGTCGGCCTGGCGTGCAGGAGTCCTGGGTTTGATTCCCGGCCAGGGCACACAGGAGAAGCGCCCATCTGCTTCTCCACCCCTTCCCCTCTCCTTCCTCCCTGTCTCTCTCTTCCCCTCCCGCAGCCGAGGCTCCATTGGAACAAAGTTGGCCCAGGTGCTGAGGATGGCTCTGTGGCCTCTGCCTCAGGTGCTAGAATGACTCTGGTTGCCACAGAGCGATGCCCCAGATGGGCAGAGCATCACCCCCTGGTTGCTGGGTGGATCCTGGTCGAGTGCATGCGGGAGTCTGTCTGACTGCCTCCCCATTTCCAACTTCAGAAAAATACAAAAAAAAAAAAAAAGAAAGAAAAAGAAAAGATGGGCTTTCCACAAAGATCCTTGGGGAGATAGCTGAAGGTCAGGCCAGCGGTCTGGGCCCCATGGACATCTGGTGATGAACTTTGAGGCAGGGGACAGGACCAGCTTGTGCATGGTGAGGCTGGCCAGCGTGCACGGGTGGGCTCTGGGCCACCTGGGCAGCAGGGCCAAGTTTATACAGCAGAACATGGGAAGAGGCCTGCACACTGTTGGAATTATGGAGTCTGGGGAAAGGCCTGAATGTTTGTAAGAAGCGTATTTATTTGCTGGGGCTGCTGTGACAGTACCACAAGCTGGGGGACTTAAGCAACAGAAATTTGTTCCCTCACAGTCTGGAGACTAGAGTTTGATATCTAGGTGTCACAGGGCTGGTTCCACCTGAGGCCTCTCTTCTTAGCCTGTAGACACTGTTTTCTCCCTTTGCCCTCACGTGGTCACCCTCTGTGTGTGCCTGTGTCCCAGTCTCCTCTTCTCATCAGGACGCCATCATATGGGATTAGGGCCCATACTGGTAACCTTATTTAACTTGATTACCTTTGTAAAGACCATATTTCCACATACAGCACATTCTGAGGTCCTGGGGTTAGGACCCCAGTGTATTTCTTTGGGGGACACAGTTTACCCTTAATAAGGTGCCAGGGTCAGGTGTGAGAGGGGCCTGGGGAGAGCTCTGCCAGTGGGCCAGGCCCCTCTCCTGATGGTGGTGAGCTAGGCCATGGTACTTTTGGCTCCCAGCTCTCCCCTTCAGTACCCAGCCTTGGGCAGGAGCAGCTGAGTGACAGAACCACAAGGGTCCCACTTCTCAGGGGCGCTTGAGCCAGAAGGAGTATTTGGTTCTGATTCTCAGTCTTTCGTGTTGTCCCACTAGAACTTTCTCCAGCTTCTTGGCACCATGCTCTATGGTGGTAGGGGTACTGGGGTTCCCTGTGAGGCTGGGTTGCTGCTCTGTGAGGCTTAACTGCTCTGGAACTATTTTTATCACAGCCTTGCCAAAATATCTGGTTCACTCTCTCTCTCAGCTGCCAGCAGCCTGTCCCCGAGGGCATGACACCACCCTATATCTCCGTTCAGGGAGGGTGAGCATGCAGCTTGTCCTCTGCCCTGAGAAGGTGGGGATTGAGCAACTTGTACAGGGGACACAAAACCCAGAAGGCAGCCACCTCAGCCCCTGGACCATGTTGTGCTGATGTCAGGCTCCTGGAACAATCTAAACCTATTATCTGCTGAAGGGGCTTAGAAGCAGGCTGAGGTTTTCTCGCTGTCTCAGCGACAGCGTCTGAGCATAAATGAGAAGGCGCCATGGAAACCGACAGCCCTGCCTTCCAGGTCCTGACCTGGCTCTTATCTCCAGGTAAAAGAAGCAGCAGTGTCCCCTGAGACCCAGGCATAGGGGGCTTACCCACCCAGGTTAGGTTGTCTTATGTAATCAGGGTGCTGGGGAAGGTGAAGAGCTGGGTCTAGGCCTTTTCTCCGGGGAACCCTTGCCTTCATGCCTCAGATGCACAAATCAGGAGCAGCTTGTGGACAAGGGCTCACTGTGGGCTCACCTATCTTAAGCTGCAGGCCCTAAAGCCTCTGGTCCTCAGTTTCCCCATATGTAACGCAGGGAGATTAGAGCCTGATGACCTACAATAGTAGAATTATGACATCATAATCATCAGGAAAATACAAATTAGTAGAACTATGTTATACCATTTTACACGAGATTAAACTAAAGTTAAGTGTGATCTATGGAGTCTCATCTGCTGTTGGTGGAAATTAATGTTGGTAAAGTCTCCTTGGAAACAGTTTAGCATCGTCTAGAAAAGTTCAGATGTGCACAGTGTGTCCCCCATGATTCCGGTCTGTGAACTGTTCTCGCATTGTTCACAGAGTGCCCCAGCAGCACTCTGTCACAGCAGAGATCAGAAACAGCCCACTGTCCTGGGAGACCTGGGATCCACTGTGGTACATTCCCATACTGGGTTCCTATACAGTAATAAATGAGCTGAAATACATATGGCCACGTTGAGGGATTTTTAGAAACAACATTGAGACCCTGGTGGGTTAGTTCAGTTGGTTAGAGCAGTGTTTTTCAACTGCAGATCTGCGGACCAGTTTGCCAGAAATTTCATGCTGGTCTGCAAAAGATTTAACCACCCTGATGTTGTATGAAGATTATAGACCCAATAATCTTAGTCAAATTAGCTTATGCTCAGCATGATTTCTGTCTTAGCAGTCCCCAAAATAATTCTTCTATTTTCACCAGTCCCCAAGTATAAAAAGGTTGGAAACTAACTGGGTTAGAGCATTGTGCTGAAACACCTGGGTGGCAAGTTCAATCCCGAGTCAGGGCACACATGGGAAGCAACCAGTGAATGTAGAAGTGGAACAACAAATGAATATTTCCTTCTCTCCATCTCCCCTAAAATCAATCACTGTAAAATAAAAAATAAAGAAAAAAGAACAGGATTGAATAAAAGGCAAATCACAGAAGATTAAAGTTAAAAAAAAAATAAGGTATGACAACATCTTGCCTAGGGTATAAAACTTTAAGGAATAATAGTGGTTTTCCCTTGGGGTGGTGAGAAGGGGGTAGAAGAAGGAAACTTGGATGACTGTTTCACTGGGCTTCATAGTTTGTGTTGAATGTATTCTTTTATTCTAGAACATGTTGCATTTTTTCTAAAAAGCTCACACTAGCAGATGGGGACAGTTGCATCTGTGTTGCTGTATTTTTGAAGCATCGTATTCGTGTTGTTACATTAAAAATCATTTTAAGGGATACACAAGCCAGCACTCTTGGGGACCTCTGAGTTGAACCCCTTGCTGACACTTCCCTGCTCTGCCAGCCTGCAGGCCTTGGTGGGGCAAGGGGGCTGGGTAGGGAATAGGGCGTCTTCATACTATCATCCTTCTCTCAGGAGGAGGCTGGGGGGCCTGCTGTTGTCAGAGGTCCAAGAAGTTGGCATGTTGTCCAGGTGGTCTGGCCAAGCAAGGCCAGGTGGTGGGCCCAAAGGCAGTGATGACCAAGCATGAGTCTGGCACTGGGTACTCTTATGGGGTGGGCAGGCCTCTTAAACTGTAGCTGGCTGATGTTCCTTAGGACAGGGAGGAGCATTGAGGTCAAAGACCCCACCTTGGGCATTGACAACCCAGGCAAGTGGTCAACAGCAGGAACACGTGTGGGAAGAGGGATGGCTGCTGCAAGAGCCCACAGCCAGGCTCACTCCCAGATGCCGGGGAGCCCAGCAGACAGTGGGCAGCACCATCTTAGGTGGTTTATCTTTCTTCTCAGTTTGCCTGTTGCCACATGGCAGTTGTAGTCACATGTGGAAGAAGCTGTTACCAAGTCTGGTTTCCACTTGCTCCTGGTGGTGAATGTGGGTCACCCAGAAGGCTGGCAGCCATTACTAAGCTCCAGGCCAGCCCCACACCACACCCCCATCCCTAATCAAGGCTCCCACGTGGCCACAGGGGCTTGGGCCATGGAGGTCACTGAACCTGAGACCCCCGCAATCCAGATGGGAGAGAGAAACTTGTACCAAGAGGGTGGCGTGGCTCTCTGCGGCTTCTGTGGATGGACTTTCTAGACCAGATTCAGGGGCCAGACCAGGCACTGACCTCTTCCCAACCCCAGATGGAAGTTACCTGGATTCCAGAGCAAAAGCCTGTTTGCACGCCGGTGGGGTGGCCTACACGAAAGGCTGCAGATACTGATACCAACCAGCAGGGGGATGGACGGAAGGGAAGACGGTGACTGTGGTTAGAGGCTGCACTGCCTGTGCTGCTGCAGCAGGGCTGAGCCTCAGCTTCATGTTGAGCCCACTAGGCAGATGCCATGGGACTCCGTTTCCATGAAGCTGTAGAAAAGGAAGATCAATCTGGCATCAGAAAGCCGAGTGGTGCTGCCAGGGGCTGGGGTTGGGCTGACTGGGAGGGATGATGACTTTATCTTGACTGCAGCAAAGGTTTGACAGGTGTCATCACACTGTGCACTCAGTGAGTGCATCTGAAGTGTACATGAATTGTACCTCGATGAAGCTGGCTTTAACATCAGAGTCTGCAAATCTGTTGTTGGACTGGGATAGCTGATATGCCAGTCTTGGAGCTGGCTTTGGGGGGCCCTGGTTATTCTGGCCCCCACAGTGGCAGCTGATATGTTTTTGTTTGTTTGTTTGTTTGTTTGTTTGTTTGTTTTTAGCTGATATATTTTTATAGATATTTCATGTGCCTGAACCGGGATGGTGGGGTGGGGGTAAAGCCAGTCTCCTGGAGCTTTGGGGTACAGAACCTGCCAGGTACCAGGCTGTGTGCCAGATGATGGGCAGCAACGTCAGATTTGATCAGAGCTGTTATTGCTAGTGCCACCAAGAAGTTGGTTTGGGCCTGGAACTGGCTGTGTGTTTGAGACTCCGCTTTACAGAGGGCCTTGCCCCACGGAGGGTCCCACAGAAGGAACGTGGACTCAGGTCTCAGTGCCTGGGTTGGAATCTGGCCCTGCTGCTGCTCACTATGTGACCCTGAACACATCATTTGACCTGTTTGTGCTTCTGTTTGCTCACCTGTCAACTAGGGGCAATAGTGGTGTCAAGTCACAGGCTGTGTAGAAGACCAGGCGCTAATACATGGAAAGTGTTTGCAGTGGCCCCAGAGTGTAGTCACACATCCTAAGGAGTGTCCTTGATGTCCATTATGGTTTTTTCCTTGGCAATCAGAGTAGTGTATTAGTTACACTAATTGTTTGAGTAATGAATTTGTTTTTTGATGCTGTGTAGCATATGACCCCAATACAATGGTGTAAGACAACACTGCATCTTCATGACCCTCAGTTTCTCGTGGTTATCAGTTCAGGCACAACCAGCTGCGTGGGTCAGGTGCTCACAGGCTGTGGGCATCTGAAGGCTTGACTAAGCCTGGAGGGTCAGCTTTCATGATGGCTCCCTCCATGTTTGGGACCCCCTGCTCTACTGTCCTCCCATGGCAGCTGCTTCCCCTGACCCAGTCATGCAGGGACCCTTTTATGACTCGGCCTCGAAAATCACACGGCAATTTCTGGTATAGTTGGTTTGTTCTCTGGGCATAGGAATATCAAGTCGGGGCGGGGGGGGGGGGGCGTGCTCAGCTCACAGAGTGCAGCAGAGCCACCCTGGAGAGCTGAGGGAGCTTGTGCAGCTGTCTCTGGGGCCAGCACCGCCCCAGCCCAGAGGACCAGGTCTGCAGGGCTCACAGCAGGGTGGCCACCGTGCTGTCACATGCCAGCTCTGAACTGGTGGTTGGGGGAGGGGTTTGGATTACAGCTTCCCGTGTTTCTCTCCTCACCGGGGAATTGTCAGGCAGCTCCCAGAACAGGTACAACCACGAAATGTGAGCTCTGGCTTCACCTTTGGAACTAGGAAATGCATGTTGAAGAAAAGGGGAGAAAAACTAGTTAAGTTCTTGGGAGAGTTACTACTTTTGTGTTAGGAACCAAAACAAGCCTTTTAGCTTTAAAAAAAAAAAAAGTGCACACAACCTGGGAATTAAAAGGCAGTTACGGTTATGTGTTGTAGAGATTTAATGTTCAATTTTAATCTTAAATAAAGTGCTAAAAAATTACTCATAATATAACCTTTACCTAGAGATAATCACTATTAAATATTTGGGTACATTTCTTCTAGTCTTTTCTTCTTTCCTTATATGCATGAGTGTATGTGTGTGGTTCACATGTGTGTACATGGCATGGTGTGTGTGTAGTGTGAGCATGCATGGTGTGTGGATAAGTGACATGTGTCAGATCCCTGGGGGCCCTGTATTGTTCACCTGCAGAAGGGAAGCTCCTGAGTCTGCCGTGGGTGAGCTCCTCACCCTTGGGTGCTGCAGAGCTGGGGCTCAGGTATGGGAACCGAAGGTTTCTCTCCTGCCTACAGCTCTGGTCCCTGAGTCCTGGCACACCTCCCGACTGCTGTCTCTGTCCTTCCAGGACAGCTGTTCTCAGTGAAGGACCTTGCACTCGCTACTGAGTAGCGACCATGGGCCTGCTCGCCTACCTGAAGACCCAGTTCGTCGTGCACCTCCTCATCGGGTTTGTCTTTGTGGTGAGCGGGCTGGTCATCAACTTCATCCAGCTGTGCACACTTGTCCTCTGGCCCATGAATAAGCAGCTGTACCGCCGGCTGAACTGCCGCCTTGCCTACTCACTCTGGAGCCGTAAGTACCGCCGGCGCTGGAAGCTTACCTGGCGGAGGGCGCATTGGAGGGCCAGCAGGTTACTCCATGCAGGGGATGTGCGGAAAAGTGCTTAACCCCAAACTCGTCATTAGGGTGAGCCATGTGACATTCCAGCACCTGCCCATTGGGACCTACAGAGGTGGCAGTTTTATATGTTTAGCACAGTGCTGTGGGATTTGGAAACAAACAATCATGAGTCCCCCTTTAGCAGCCCTCCCAGCTGCCATCCATGGCTATTCCTATCTCACTGTCCCCGGTCATCCCATGCCAGAGTGTTGTGAAGCACCCCTCTCTCAGGTGGCTGTCACTTCACTTGTCTCTCCCTGAAAGAAAAGGACCTTCACCTCTCTTAACCAAACAACTGTGTAGACATGTATGTCTGTTACCTTATGTGCTTCTGTCTTTGTGTTTGTGCATGTGAAACCAATCTTATCTGTCAATGGTGTTAATATCACATGCTTATTGATCAATAACATCTCATTAAATTTAACTTAAAAAAATATATATATATATATATATATCATGTGCTGTCCTTCTAGTAGCCCTGTGAGGAAGCCACTAGTATCTTCTTTCTATAAATGGGGAAACAGTCTCTAAGCACTGGGCTGGCCTGCCCCATCAGCATTCTCTGGCCTCCACCAGTGTCCCTGCAGAAAGGATGGGTTGGGGTCCAGCACGAAAAGACCAGGGCTGTGCTGTGGCGAGCCTGAGCCTCAGCGCTGTGCTTCTGGGTGTGCGAGGTCGCCCATCTCAGGAAACCTGGCCGTGGTGGGTGTGACACTGGCTGGCAGCGGCTCCGGCGCAGCTACTATCCCCTGCTATTCCATGGGTGAAATGTGTGGTAGTACATAAAGCCACAGCATATATGGGGGTTATAACTGAACATGAGGAAAAGATAACCATCTAAAATGCTGGTTTTCCTGTTTCTTTGGCTACTTCCTAAAAGTTTCATGTGTCTTCTCCCTGACTTTTGCTTAGAGAAGGTAATTATAAATTAGGAACACTTATTTTATTAAATGTAAACCACCAAAAGTCATTTCTAGCAGAAAAGCCTGGTCTGGGTTAAATACTCGAAAAGCCCCTCCCACATCAGAGCTGGGTCCTGGCCTGTGCTTCCTGCCTGGAGGGGGTGGGGGCTGGCCCAGAGCGCAGCAGGCACTTACTGACATCCCTCCCTGTGTGTCCACAGAGCTGGTCATGCTGCTGGAGTGGTGGTCCTGCACGGAGTGCACTCTCTTCACCGACCAGGACACAGTGGATCACTTAGGGAAAGAGCACGTGGTCATCATCCTCAATCACAACTTTGAGATAGACTTCCTCTGTGGGTGGACCATGTGTGAGCGGTTTGGTGTGCTGGGGGTGAGTGATGTGGGGGTCTCGGGAGGGTGTGGGGGTTAGCAACATGGGGGCCCCCGGGGAGGTGCTGGCATGGTTCTCTGGGGTCTGATTTTCTCCCCTCCAATTTTGGCCCCTGGTCCCCTGAGCTAGATGTCCAGGTGCACGGCTGACCTACGGTGCTTCGGACGGCAGGCTATGCTCAGCTGTCCCAGGGCTCTCCTGCCTTTCTTCTCATAAGCATTACGTATTATCCTGTGAGTCCCCAGAGTTTCCTGGGTGATGTCAGCACCCCAGTGCAACGCAAGCATCCTGAGCCAAGTCAAGGGGTCCCACTAAAATGAGCACCCATGGATGGTATCTCCACCCTCCTCAGGAAGGCCGGCCTTGTGGACTCTCCAGGCAGCTGCATCCTGGACACCCTTTCTCTGCCAGGCCCACGCCTTGGTTTCCTCATGTGTAGGAAGCCACATCAGTGCCCTCAGGCCACGCTGATCCCAGCAGCACCACACTCAGTGTCAGTGTCTCCCAGCCAGTTGGTGTCAGGGTGCCGCTGTGGACAGTGCAGTCACCCCCCACCACACCAGTCCTGCTTTATTCCTCCCTGCTCCACTCCTCCCTCCAGAGCTCCAAAGTCCTGGCCAAGAGGGAGCTGCTGTTCGTGCCCCTTATCGGCTGGACGTGGTACTTCCTGGAGATTGTGTTCTGCAAGAGGAAGTGGGAGGAAGACCGGGACACCGTCATTGAAGGGCTGAGATGCTTGGCCGACTACCCCGAGTATATGTGGGTGAGTCTGCACGCACATGTGCTCTGGCGCGGGTGGCTGTGCGGGCCGGGCTCCACCTCAGACACATAAATGTGACCTGAGTCACGAGTGGGGAGGCTAGGCCAGCAGGAGGCTCAGAGCACCTGGTTCACAGCAGGGCCTGGAGTGCACCTGCTTCCCACTGCCCCAGTTGCGAGCCAGAGCCAGAAGGGAGTGGGAGGAAGTGGGGGGCCTCCCTGTACAGTGGCCCTTCTCAGCAGAGTGGGGTCCCCTGGAGAGATGAGTGGTTGCCCAGCCGGTGCCAGGCTGAGGAGCCACCCCCACAGGGCGGTCCTCAGAGGGATGGTCTTCCTCAGAGGTGATTCCAGAGCGAACCCTAGTGACCACAGATCTGCGCGAGTTCATCTTTCATGAGAAGAGTCACAGGGTACCTGACACCTGCCTATAACAGCAGCTAGGGTCTGTGGGATTTGGGTGGGTTTTCAAGCCCCTCAGATGAATTTGTGGACACCCACCTGGAATCAACAGTGTCAGTTGGTTCAAATCTCCTGTTTCTCTTTCTGCTCCTTCATTCTGGTCTCTGACAGTCCTTAGAGAGCTGGCTTCTTACTTAGCATTTCCACCTCATATATTTTATACTCCAGCCAGGAGGCTGCTGCCCAGGGAGCTCCACATTTCCTCCTTTCTGGAAAGTTCTCTATTACATTCTTTGGGGATAAGTGCAATGCTGTTCACTGTTTGGTGAGGGAATTAGTGTGGCTGGAGAACAGATCATAGCCCTAAAATGAAATAATGTTTCAAAGGATGCCACATGCTTGGCACTAGAGTGGCACTGTCATTTCTACAAATTGAGCAGCAAGCATTTTGTCGCCAGTCAAGTTCTCCCATGAGTGGGACATGTCTGAGCCTGTGTTCCTATGTTCGTGTTTTAGTTTCTCCTGTACTGTGAGGGCACACGCTTCACGGAGAAAAAGCACCGTGTCAGCATGGAGGTGGCCGCTTCCAAGGGGCTGCCTGTCCTCAAGTACCACCTGCTGCCTCGTACCAAGGGCTTCACCACCGCAGTCCAGTGCCTGCGTGGTACAGGTAAGAGCCCCTGCTGCCGAGGTGGTGGGCACCACTGGTCCTCCGGGCTCTGGGTGAAGCAAGAAAATGGTCCAGAACTAGATGAGTGAATTACATGTTAAAATACAGGACAGAAAAGGGAGAATTAAGTAAATGAAGTGAACGTGTAAGATTCCTGTATCATTTTCGAGGTGATAAAATGCTAGTTAATGGAAAATAACTAAAATGATAAAAAAATATGTAACTGAAAACCTTATAAAGGAAAAGATATATATATCTGGCTAACCCAAAAGGAGACAAGATGAAAGAAAGGGTCAGAGAACAGACAGGACAAATGGAAGGCAGCCAGAGAGCGGGTTTAAATGCACATTTGTCAGTAAGTACAATAGGTGCAAATCAGTGAAACACGCAACTAAAAAGACAAGAATCGGCAAAGAAAAAATGACCCGTGTGAAAACCCTACTGGGTCCTGCATGGGGTGAGGAACAAGGGGTGGTGGCCTGGCTCACTCCTGTACCCTGGCCTCACAGTTGCAGCCGTCTACGATGTCACACTGAATTTCCGGGGAAACAAGAACCCATCTTTGCTGGGGATCCTCTATGGGAAGAAGTACGAGGCGGACATGTGTGTGAGGTGAGCTCAGGGCCCCGTGGACACCCCATCCTGCCCAGTGTCCTCTCCTGGTGCTGTCCCAGCCCTGATATGTGGCCCCTCCACCTCCCGAGCTGCCCCCATGTGGAAGTGGCCAAAATTGTACCATCTAAGATGGGCAGACCCATGGCAGACAGACATGGGAACCAGTGGCCATCGCCCGAAGTGAACGAGTAGGTGTGGGGGTGAAGGATGAATGTTCCGAATGGTCCAGGGAAGCATGACTCCCTCCCGCTGATGGGAACACAAAAGCTTTTTGAAAGAGGCTGAGCTAAAACTTGCAAAGGGATTAGGATTTCCACAGGCAAGACAAAGACAGCTGTCCTAGCCCAAGGGAGGCTCCATGGTCCCCTTTTCATGGTGTATGACAAGTTGGGTGTGAGGCTCAGAGACAGCCCCAGAGAGAATGGCTGGCCTCAGTCCCACATGGCCACCTGCTCCTGGCAACCCTGGGGCTGAGCCCTGCCGGTTCCACTTTGCTGGCCGCAAAGTCATGTGTTCAGGGTTGTCCTGCTGGAGAGACAGGGAACTGGTCTGTGAAGAACTGCTCAGCAGCCGTAGGAACTCTGAGAACCCAAGAAGGGGAACTCAGTCCAAGGCAGGGCCCTGTGCAGCCCTTAAAACATCCTCAGGTTATCAGAAACGATGTCTATTAATTATGCAGTGAGCATGTAGTGAGTGCTTACTGTATGCAAAGCAAGAGGCAGGGATTGGCTGGGCAGGTAGAGGGACTCCAGAAAACCGAGTGTGTGACAGGCATTTGCTGGTACCTTGTTGGAGGGAAAGGGTGGCCCCTTCAGGTCTGAAGTCCTGCCCCAGGACCTAAATAAGTCCAGGGCTCCTCCCAGGCAGCTGTGCCCTAGGGCTCCTCTGGTGGAGCAAGACAAAGGGCAAATACAAAGGTGACCCTCATTTTGTCCCAATTTTGTGTTTTCCCTTAGGGGAAGTTGTCAGGCCAGAACTGAGAGGCCATCTGCCACCCTCCCTCCCACCTCCTTGGGACACACATGGTTTGCTCCCCTGGCCTTGCTCACATCCTGCGGGGTCAGTAGTTTCCTGGGGCCCGCAGTCATGTGGCCTGGTGGACGCAGGGAGCTGACCTTTCTCCTTGGGGTAGAGCCCAGATCTGTTCAGAGGCTGGCAGTACAGGCTCTCCTACCAAAACTTCTGGCTTGAAGTAGCATTTTTGTGACTTCTGTTGGCACTGGCAGTTTCAGCCCCAGAATTTAAGGGATCTGTGTCTGAAAGAAAAAGAGTCAGAGGGAGAGTCTGTTTTAGGTTTCATCCCGAGTGGTTTCCTGGTGCCAGTGAGAAGAGACAGGAATGAGGTCTCCAGGTGTTCACTGCAGAGCCTGAGGCTTGGTTCTAAGGTATAGGCAGGACCTCACAGAGACAGCGACCTTCATTTCTGTAGCACACGGTCACGGTCAGTGACTAGGAGAGTTACACCTGAGTGGCGGCTGGATCACTCCTGCTGCACTTTGACTCTCCAAGTTTCTCTGGCTTATAAAGAGAAGATAATCCACCCCAAAAACTCTTTTTAACTTAAGACAGTCTGGGGACCGCTCTACTACAAAAATGGTGGTATAGCTTTGATTCCAGCTCAAGACAGAACCCCAGCCGGGAATTAATGGGGCTGTCTCCTGTCTAGATCATCCTGGTGGAAGTTGCCAGTCTCCCACGTCAGTCAGATGTGCCCAGGGAGGCAGGCTCTTCCCTGGCCATGTATAAGTCACATAGAACTGCCCCTGTGTTAGCACCCTTATCTGCCATCTGACTCCCAGCAAAGGCTCGGACAGGCCCTCTCCATTGCAGTCTGGAGAGCTTGAGCCAGTCCATGTTTTTTAAAAAAATACTACTCAGTTCTGGCCACACTATTGGAAATTTCCAGGAATAATTTTGTGAACATAAATAAGCTGAATGGGTTTTTCCTTATAAAGTCTACAGTGGACTGGCTCAAAGTAGCTATAGTCTCTTACTCTACCCTGGGACTGGGAGAACCCAGAGTCCCCACCCCTCCTTAGAACCCTGGGCGGTGGACTGACACAGTGTGGACCACTAGGGACTAGGTGATCTCTCAGGGCCTGGATGGTCCGGACAGCTGGAGTGGGAAAGCTGGGTCAGCCTTTCCCCCAGCTGTGGCCCCGATGAGAACATATGGTGTGGTCCAGGACAGTGACAGCAGTGGTGTGGGCTTTGTGTCAAGCCCTTGCTGGTCTGTCATCCTCATATCCCTCTTGTCCTGGGTAGTAAGCAGTGGGTCCTGGTCAGAGAGTCTCAGGTGCCTGGGGTCAGAGCCGGCAGGTGGTGGAGGTGGAAAAGGCCGCTGGGTCCAGCTTGAGGTCAATGCCCATGGCCAGCCCCTGGCTGCCCTGCACCTCTGCATGGATACCAGCTCCAGCTGGGGAGCACTTGTGCTTTCGTCTCTTCATTTCTCCTTTTGTTGCAGAAAACATGGGTCTGTATTTCACCTAATCTTATATTAATAGATACACTCTTAGAACTTCTAAAAGCCTCAACTTACTGTGTTTTGTCATTTACCATTTGGATTTTGAGCAAAAGCAGAAGTCTAGTGAGTCTAAAACATACCCGTCATCCAAAAAGCCCAGGCTATCACAGCCCGGGAGGGCTTTGCCTCATTCTATGCCCCTGCTGGTGAACTGCCTGGGGGCCTGTAACTGGCCAAGACCGAAGGCTTTGGCCACGGTGGTCTGAGACTCTCCTGTGCTCATGCTGGCCAGTGTCCTTAAAGTGGCTTGAGTCAAGTCCAGGAGATAGATGCTCATGTATGTATTTATTTTTGTCTTGATTTAAATTCTTATTTTATGTATTTCTTAGTGCATCTAACAGACATACACAGAACCTGTATGTGGCATGTACACTATATTTAAAATCAGGGAGAACAGTTGAGTGAGTTTAAAACCTTTAGGGAGCCATCTCTTTGTAGATAAACCCCTTCTAAACTTCATTTCTTACTAAAATGGTACCTGTGGCAAATCCTTCAAGCACTAGTTCTTAAGGTGTTGTCCGGGGCCCTCCTGGAGGACCCCAATACCTGCTGGGGTCCATAAGGTTAAATTGTTTTTGTTTACTAGGGGGTTGTGTACCTTCAAGTCCTTTGAGCATGCAGTGGAGTCTCCCAGAGGCTCTGATGTCTGCTAGTGGTCTAATAGTGTGTGTGTCTATGAAGTCCTAGTTTTCATTTCAAATATGGCAAAGATCCTTAGGCATAACCCACATAAACTGAAACACTCAATTTTTGGAGCAAAAGTTTGAGATATCTTAAGACATGGAGATCCTGCTGTGGACACTTTTCCTGATTCTTCTCTTTTAACTGTGGGCCCCTCTGAGGTGGGCAGCCAGGCCCCTATGATGACAACCTCTGTCCCACTGATTAGTTATTCTGGCTCGTGTGTGCGCTGGTGAATTGGAGGTATGACAGCTGCCATGGAAACCGGTTCTTGTTCTGCTATTCTTACCAGGTAGATGCTTCTACTCATGGGGCTAGTAATCCAGCTGGTGATTAGGTTTATAAATAAGTTAGTGTCCTAGCCGGTCAGCTGTTTGTTAATTGAGATTAAAGTTCTAAATCTCTATTGCTTTTGATATTTGAGGCAAGTAGATTTCATTTGTGAAATACATAATCTACTTTGCCTTATGAAAGACTCTGAGTCATGATTATTTACACAGAGTAAACTATGAAGAAAGACCCAAAACTCCCGCTTAAGCTAATAAATGATCACCCTTCACAGAGGAACTAGGGGCGTGGTCTGCTCATTGTACTGCTCATGGGGGTCCCTTGTGAAATACTTCCCCTATCCCATGAACATAGACTCACCTTGGCCCTCTGTACATCACCAGCCTTGTGGTCCTGCAGAGCCTCAGGTCATGTCTGGGGGAATGCCCAGTGAGAAGTTCCTTTCAAGTTTGTGTTTTTGGAAATTGAGAGTGAGATTGCTTAGCAAAAGCAGGCCAGCAGGTTACCCCTATGCACACGTTTCCCCCATATTCTGTTTCCTCTCATCTCATTATTTACTTTGCTTTCAATCTTCTTCATAAAACAGGAGATTTCCTCTGGAAGCAATCCCGCTGGATGAAACGGAAGCAGCTCAATGGCTTCATAAGCTGTACCAGGAGAAGGTAACCGCATGCAGCTGTCCCCTGGGTCTCGGGGAGCTTCCAAAGGGGCAGCTCGCTGATGGGGCAGGCAGCTGGCCTGTTGACTTCCTCTGGCATTGGGACTGCTATGCAGTTCTCAAATATTTCTTGCTAATCCTTTTTCTTTAATTTTTCTTAACTTCTGAGAAATTAACAAACAAGAGAAAAGTATAAGGAAACAGTGCTTAGGTAACCATGGCAGATAACATTAACATTTGATCACGTTTGTTTCATTTCTTCATATAAAAAAATTGTAGATATATAACAGTTGTACATATGTGTACATATATGGCTTACAAAAAGTAACACAATATATATTGCTCACAAAAATTAGGGGATATTGCCCTGGCCAGTTGGCTCAGCGGTAGAGCGTCGGCCTAGCGTGCGGAGGACCCGGGTTCGATTCCCAGCCAGGGCACATAGGAGAAGCGCCCATTTGCTTCTCCACCCCTCCGCCGCGCTTTCCTCTCTGTCTCTCTCTTCCCCTCCCGCAGCCTAGGCTCCATTGGAGCAAAAATGGCCCGGGCGCTGGGGATGGCTCTGTGGCCTCTGCCTCAGGCGCTAGAGTGGCTCTGGTCGCAACATGGTGATGCCCAGGATGGGCAGAGCATCGCCCCCTGGTGGGCAGAGCATCGCCCCTGGTGGGCGTGCCGGGTGGATCCCGGTCGGGCGCATGCGGGAGTCTGTCTGTCTGTCTCTCTCCCTGTTTCCAGCTTCAGAAAAATGCAAAAAAAAAAATAAAAATTAGGGGATATTTCAAAATGAACATGAAGCAATAAAATATCCCCTAATTTTTATGAGCAGTAAAGATGATAAAAAAGATTCTTATAGTCACAGCCAGCCCCACCACCATTTCCCCATAATCACCTCACCCCTGTCTCTTAATTCTGGTTTATGTTATAGATACAAACATATAGGACACTAGATTTTTGTGGGGTTTTTTTTGCATTGAGAGAGGCTTAGACAATCAGAAAATCCTTTCAGTATATCACAAATATCCTTTTAAATGCATTGACAAGCTTGCAAGAAAATAAGGGAAAGCTCTAGGGATCAGAAAAAGGAGCTAGGACTGAGAACCTGTGGCAAGCCTGCGGGTCGACACTGCCATACCCTCCTGGTAGGGTTGCTGCTCCCCTTCTCCTGAGGACTTGGGTTTGAATGCCGACCTAGGAACCGAAGGCAAGGGTTTGAGCTCATTCAAGGCAGAGGTTAGAACCGGAAACCCTTCATGCAGCTGGAACCCTCTGAGAGTGGTCCCCTCAGAAAGGTGAGCCAAACACCTGCCAGGGAAGTCACTCTGCAGCTTTCCTCTTGGCCTCAAAAAGGTCCCCCGGGCAAGTCACAACCACAAGCCTGACTGCAAATGGGTTTGGCATTTGAATTTTACCAACAACATAGATCAAGGACAAAGACAAGCTATTAACATCAAATGTGGTCCCAGGCAAATATTTCTGGAGTTCCTGGGATAAGCATATGCAAAACTGGAAGACTATGACTCCAAACCTAAGCTTCCCAAGATTTCCTCATGGGAAATCTGTCAAGGCAAGACACATAGAAAGAAAAGGTGAAGCCTCTGCTAATGGAACTATCGGACAGAGAGTAAAATCAGTATTTTTGAAATGATTAAACACGGAAGAAGGAATTGAAAAGAACAAGACCTATAGAAAAATCTAGTCAGATTTGAGAAAAACCAAGTAGAATTTTAGGCATTAGAAATCTAGTCATTGACAGATTTTTTTATATAAATAAATTTTTATTAATGTTAATGGGGTGACATTAATAAATCAGGGTAAATATATTCAAAGAAAACATGTCCAGGTTATCTTGTCATTCAATTCTGTTGCATACCCATCACCCAAAGTCAGATTGTCCTCCGTCACCCTCTATCTAGTTTTCTTTGTGCCCCTCCCTCCCCCTTTCCCTCTCCCTTCTTCCCTCCCGCGCCCCCCTCCCCCCACCCCTGGTAACAGATTAAATATCAGATGAGATAACAGCTGAAGAGAAAATTATTAAAATGAAAGATTTAGCCAGAATCACTCAGAATGCAGCCCAGAGGAAGTACAACTTGCAGCCCTGAAGAAGTGTAACTATGAAAGGAAATTACAAGATATAAAGTAAACCTGGAGGTCTAGTCGGTAGCTATTAGAAGGTCCAGAGAGAGAAAGTAGGAGGGGTAAAGAGCAGTTGTCACAGATGATAAACATAAAACTCCCAGAATTGAAAAACATGGATTTCATCAGATTCAAGAAATACAGGTCTGGGATAAGATGAATAAAAAGAAATTCACCTCGGTCCTGGCTGGTTGGCTCAGTGGTAGAGCGTCGGCCTGGTGTGCAGAAGTCTCGGGTTTGATTCCCAGCCAGGGCACACAGGAGAAGCGCCCATCTGCTTCTCCACCCCTCCCCCTCTCCTTCCTCTCTGTCTTTCTCTTCCCCTTCCGCAGCGAGGCTCCGTTGGAGCAAAGATGGCCCGGGCGCTGGGGATGGCTCCTTGGCCTCTGCCCCAGGCGCTGGAGTGGCTCTGGTCACAACAGAGCAACGCCCCGGAGGGGCAGAGCATCGCCCCCTGGTGGACAGAGTGTCGCCCCCTGGTGGGCGTGCCGGGTGGATCCTAGTGGGGCGCATGCGGGAGTCTGTCGGACTGTCTCTCCCTGTTTGCAGCTTCAGAAAAATACAAAAAAAAAAAAAAAAAAATTCACCTCTGCTTGGCAATGAAATTGCAAAACACCAAAGACAAAGAGAGATCTTAGAATCACCAGAGAGAGAAGACACACTATCCAAAAGTGAATGACCATGAGGTTAACAGTGGATATATCTCTTACCATGTATCAGAATCTCTTCTAAAGTCTTACACGTTTTATCTTCTTAATAATCACACATACACATTCACATATACATGCATATACATGTACATACAAAAGAGAGTAAACCCAGAGAGTAGAACAAATAAAAGAATAAAAATAACATAGATTATTTAACAGAAAGCAAAGCTACAAAAGAAGCCACCTACACCAAAAGCTTTTCCTTTAAAACTATTATAAAATAGAAAGTCTTGGGCTTTCTAGTAAAAAAGAGTGATGGCATTAATAGGACTAAAAACGGCAACCCAACCAGAGTGGGGAGTGAAAATAATGTGAGAGCAGTGTGACTAGCTTTGAGCTCACACATTTGAAAGCTTAGATAAAACATGTAATTTCAAAGGACAATATAACTCTCTCCAGAAGAAAACCTAAATGAAAAAGAAACTGAGCATGTGCATCAGGCAGGCAGGCACATAGACCTTTTATGCTTCAGGTGACAAAGGAGAATGTGTCTCTGAATCTCCTTCAGGTTTTGAAAGTTTGGAATTCTGTGTAAACAAAGTGACAGTTGTAATCAACAGTTATTTTGTCCAGCAGGAAATGAGAAATAACCTAAAAGTACATTGTTAGAAAATAGATACATTGTATTATATATTCATTTGCTGTGATTCAATGAAATAAAATACATATTATCAATATATCTGAATCAGAGAGAATAGTGTGAGAAAAGCAGGTTGCAGTATGTGCAAAACATGCAAGCATACCACATGTTATTGTTAGGACACATGCATGTGGGAGTGTAAACCATGCATGAGAGCAGAAATCCCAGGTCAGGATTATGGTGACTTCTGCAGGTGAAGGGGCACAGGGCCTCCTCTCTTAGAAGGTTCTCTTCCTAAAATAATCTGATGCCAGTGCAGCAAAGGACATGTTTTGACATAACTAATTTATTTGGGTATTTTTATATTATCGGCTATGTTTTTCTGTAACATTGAAATATATAACATAACATTTTCAATTATTTTGTGTGTCACTTATATTTTAACTCACACTAAGGACACCAAACTGTGATATTCTTCTATTTTTTTTTCCTTTTTTTCAGTCACCATTATTTTTTATATCTGTCGACGGTGACATAAATGAATTGAATTCACCCCTTTTAGATACTGCATGGTGTTTTGCCATCTGCTGATACTCCGTCCCTATCTGTGAATATTAGCTTGCGTCCCACTTTGCTGTTCCTAGTGGGATGAGTGCATATGGGAACATTTCTATTAGAGATGTATTCCACTGGTGGTGGAAGGCTCTTTTCCTTTGTGAAATTTCTCTAAGTTGTGCTTCAAAGAGCCTGCCTGGCTTATGTCCCCCAGCTGAACATGAGATACCCCTTTTCTTCCTATTATGTGAGCAGTGGTTCTGGATTGCTTGCAGCTCCACTGCCCCAGCCAGAAAAGATGCAAAGAGCCCACAGTCACCAGACTGGGCGCTTCCGAGAACCATGCCACTGTACATATTTGGTTATTATTACCTATTAGCTCTAGTCATGATATAGAAACAGACCACGGTATTGCCAAAGGGCCTTACAGTTCATTTCATACACTCTCCCCATTTCTCAAGTGCAGAAACTAAGGTTCTGAGAAAGAAGGGACTACTGTGAGTGGCCAGGCTAAAGTCCCCACTTTACAGTTTGAGCCATGTTTCACTGCCAACACTCTCTCTCGTGTTAAGAAGACAGCATGTAAATACCGCTCTCTTGTGGACTCTCACAGGATGCTTTGCAGGAGATGTATAACCAGAAGGGCGTGTTCCCAGGGGAGCAGTTCAAACCTGCCCGACGGCCATGGACGCTCCTGAATTTCCTCTTCTGGGCCACGGTTCTCCTGTCTCCTCTGTTCAGCTTTGTCCTGGGCGTCTTTGCAAGTGGATCTCCTCTACTAATCCTGACCTTCCTGGGCTTTGTCGGGGCAGGTAAGGAATGTGAATGATCACACAGCTCAAAGTTGGGGGCCTGCCATGTGCCAGCTGAAGTGTCCAGGCCTGGAGACGATCACAGCGCCCTGGGAGGTGTCAAGGAGCCAGGATCCAAACAAAGCCTCATGGGCCTCAGAAAGTGGGCTCTCGCCACTCTTCTGCAGAAGCCATCTACTCCACAGGGAAAGGTTGACTGGGCATGCGCAGGGCAGAGGGAGGAGGGGAGTGGGCCTGCCTGCTATGCCTATGGGCCCCCCAATAATGATTTTCCCAGTTGATTCATCTAACCTCACCTTTCTCCTGTTTTAAAGCTTCCTTTGGAGTCCGCCGACTAATAGGAGTAACTGAAATAGAAAAAGGCTCCAGCTACGGAAACCAAGAATTTAAGAAAAAGGAATAATTAATGGCTGTGATTGAACACACATAACCTGGTGGTGGTATCTTATTAACTCAATTAAAAACAGAACAACACATACAGAGAGGAAAAAAAGACACTTAGAAACTATTTTTCTTATTAACTGGTGACTAATATTAACCAATAAACTTGAGCCAAGAGTAAAGAAATTGGAAGGCCTGCCAGATGGAGACAGCCGCAGCGCACTGCAGGGACCCCCATCACCATGGGGGACCGGGCACGGAGGGTGGCATCTGCCCTGGGGAGGTGGCTCCTGGGACACCGGGTCTCACCCAGCGTCATCTCTCAAGGACTCTGCCGACCAGAGAGCCTCCGATGCTTTCTCTTCTTAAACCTAGGTCCCGTTTCTGTTTTTATCTGATTTCGGGAACTTGCCCGGGTCCCTCGTCTCTTCCACTGCACCTCCAAACAAACTTTCTTCACGACTCTTCCCTAGTCCTCCTGGGAATGGATGTCATGGGATCTCTGGCCCCCAAGGCGTCCAGCACCTTTACTTCCAGACAGTGGTGTGGGGAGCCAGTGGGCATGAGGGTTACATGGAGAAAGTTCTCTGGGTGATAAGCACACACTGGATGTCAAATGGATTGGGCGCCCCACACTGGGCTGGTTGCAGGAAACTGCTCTGCCAGTTTCCTACCTAACCCTGGGGAAATCCATTTCCTACCTATACCTGAGAAATCCATGAAATGTAGAGCTCTTGCACCCACAGCTCCTCTGTCCCTTTCTCCCTGCGGCCACCAGACTGTGCAGCCACGCTGGGGTGGTGCTCTCTCCCCAGCACCCTGCAGCCGAGGGGGCAGGCAAAGCACAGAGGTGCTGAGTGTGCCAGAAGGTGACCTCTGCCCTGCAGCTCCGAGGACCTGTGAATGCTTCTTAAAAAGCAATGCCACTATCCAATCTGTCTTCTAAAAGTGGTTGGAGACTGTTAACACTGAGCTCATTGGCTTATAGAGATTGTATTTTTACAGTTGATTTGTTTATGGGTCTCAACTCCCTGATGAAAACTAGGGGAGGTGAGCCTTCCTCTCTTCTGTGCTACCCTCCCTGCCCCAAGCAGGCACAAGTGTCCCTGTGGAGGGCCAGCCTCTGACTGGGTGGGCAGCCTCTTGACCCGTGGTACCCATAACCACAGGTGCCCAGTGGAGTGTCTCCAGAGGGTCTCAACCACCTGTGCTTGGCTTATGTTCTCTCAGCATCCTTTCCAGCATGGCCCAAGGGGAGGTGTTTGTTCCACAAACTGAGGGGTGTTGAGTGCACCCTTGGCCAGGCTGGAAGCTGCAGGGACAAGGGCCTCCCGTGTTCTGCCTCCCAAGGGGCTCAGCTCCGTCATTCCACTGCAAGACCTGCCTGCACCGGACTTTCTCCTTCAACTTTCAAGTTGGTTTTCTAAAGTCACATTCCCCTCGTCTTTTTTTTTTTAGCAAGGGAAAGGAAAATAATGGGTGTTGTCTCTGATACACTGTAACCAGCATTCTGAGTAGAAGCAGGTTGAATTTTATAGAAAAACAAACAGAGCAAAGAAGTATGTAAAGAATTTAGAGGTATGAAAAAAAATTAGAAACTAATTGGAAAAATAATTATGTATTGGCCCTAAGAATGTGTTTTGGGAAGATTTATTGGGATAACATAAATTATTCTAACAGTGACGCCCTGCTGAATTTTAGGTTTGGTGACAATGATGAAGGGGCAGACGCAGAGAAGTGCACCTCAGTTCTGTGAGGGTGAATGGATACAATTCCTTGTGAGGCTGAAGGGTTAAAACAAAATAGCTTAAAATGCTTTTTATTTCAGACTATGCGTGCTTGCCTCGGTCCTAAAGCACACCCCTGCTCCTCCTCTGGGGCAAGTGGCCACTCTAGAGTTGATTTGTCTTCATGTGTGTTCATCTGTGTCATTTGCTGAGTCATTAATACTTAAAACATCCTCAAGGTACTACCAGACAGATCCATTACCCAGAAAATGCAAATTTAGATCTTTTGCCACTTAGTTAATAGTCCTGGTTACTCAGACAAGTTCCTTCCCCTTGGAAGTAATACATAATGTGTGATTCTATATCAAGTCAGTGAGGAGTGGTGCAGAATCCTCCATAAATGGAGACTGAGACCAGGGTATAAGTTTAAAATCTCAGTGATTCCTTCCAACTTTACACGGATCAGCTCGTGCATGAACACCCGAGCCTTTCGGGAGCAATAAAAACTATACTATGAACGTTCAGGCTATTTTTTTTTTTTTTTGAGAGGGTGGATTTTTTTTATTCACTTCAGAAAGAAAGAGGGAAGGGAGCTCTTTTAATTTTTTATATTAAATTAATAAATTGCAGAATAGTTCTTCATTCTTTGCCTTTACACCCACTGCTGAGCTCCATCTGTTGCTGACATTGTTACGTCCCATTCAGGCTGAGCGTCGGGACAGGCTGTGCTGGTTGCAAGTGCTGGTGTGGCTCTAGGCATCCAGGGCGCCCTCTGCACTGGGTCTCAGCTCAGTCAAGGGCTGGGAAGTATCTGCTATCCCTGCTGGGGGCAGGCTCTGCTATTGGCCATGTGCCTCCCAAGCCAGCCCCTGCTCCCGCTGGGGGGGGTCACTGTCCACATGTGTCTCAGCTCAGGCCAAGGTCCCACTGCCAGGCGCCAGGTTCTGAGTCCTTTGTCATCTTCCACCTATGTATCCTGGCCCTGCACCATGTGTGGAGTTTGGCTTGTGAGCCTTCCCCATGTTTCTAGCTGGGGTGAAGGCTGCAGTTCTTTGGTCCCCCCTCTGAGGGGTTCCAGGGCTTCTAAGGTGACCGTGATATATCCACGGTGACTCTGTAGCAACTACCAGCATCTGGGGACTTTCTGGCTTCTCTCTCTGGGGTCTCTGATAGCATCGAAGCAGCAACTGTGCCCACTGTTTTCAAGTGAGCAGATGCTGGGGAAAGGCTTGACTGACCAGAGGGAAAGCGGGTCATAGCTTTGTAAATGCTCTCTTTACATACACCTTTTATGAATGCTCTTTTTCTCCAAACTGAGGCCCTGTGAGAGTTTGGAATAGCTACCCATCAATGAGAGTTTTAACCCAGAGGAAGAAGTGGCACTGGTCGTCCAGTACATGGTGACAGCATATTAGAGGCAAGGCCCTATTTGAGGTGCTTTATAGTCCCCATCCTCAAGAAGCACAGGATCTGGTTGAAGCAATGAGCTCTGAATATAGAAACCTCTAAATAATAACAAAGCAACAATGTACACAGCACTTTCTTGTTAAAAAAAAAATGCAGGTGTGGTCACATCCATTCTGAATCTACCTTATCTGTTCCTGTCTCTGCCATGTGCACTGAGGCAGGAGAACCTTCCTTACACTAACTCAGTTACTGAGCGTGATGTAGGTCTGCAGAAAAGCAGTGGGTGTGGTCATGCAATTCGAGAGCTGTCTGTAGGCCGCCCACACCCATGTGACTACTGATAGTGTCAGATTTGGGATAAGAATGAGTAACTCTCTGCATGTTGCTTTGTCTCTGCCCGAGACACCTATAGGATAAGCCAAATACAATTTCTTCAGCCTGGCTGATTTTCAGCTGAATTGTTCAACCCTGAGTGTGAACTCATGCGAATTTCTCACCAGTAGTGCATGCTTCCCCCAGCATGCAACACTTAGCGTTCAATGGTGTGATGTGGCTTCCAACCCTCCTGCCGTTTAACCAGGCTTAGGGTTGAAACAATGGGCCTGCAGTACCCTCCCCCCCCACACCCCCCCCCACCGCCTTCTCAGAGACAGCACGTCCCTGGCCTATGTGCCTGCCCTTCTGTCTAGTGAGTTAGGTCCCAAAGCAAAGACCAGTCACTCCAAGCGCCCAGGCCTGGGTGACCCCCCTCACACACACTCCTGGCCATACCACCCACTTGGATTGGGCCAGGCTCTGTCCCAAACCCTGCTTGGGGCTGCCAGGGTGCATGCGAACATTTGGGTTTCCCATTCTTGCATATCAGGGCCAGGACACAAAAACGGACAGTTTTGGGGTGAAAAATGTCACATTGTGTTCTGTTCGATTGAGTGGGTAGACACATGTGAATTCAGTTTTAGCACAAGCATTTGCTGCTAGCTAATTCAGTGAAAATGGTGGTGGCCTTTGCACAAACCACTCGGGAAATTAGAGAACAAGATCACTTTCAGGGAGCCGGGGAAATTACCACAGAAGTTGACACTAGTCAGCCCCAGCAGCAGCCATGAATTCTTTTCAAAGACAATTGGATTTATTTAAACTTTTAAGCTTTGTAATGAGAAGTTCATTTGGAGTTTTACTTTCTCATAAACTTTTTCATTTATTTTTTGTTGCATTAGTATTAGGACGGAAGTCAAACTGTGAATGAGATACTGAAATGCACTAAATTGTATTAAATTAAACTGGAGTTACTTGATACAATGAAGAAATGCATCTGATCTGCTTGTATTTATTGTCTCAGAACTGTACGTTATGACAATCAAATGTTACTTGCCTAAACGCCAGGAAATTCAACTGGCTTCTTAATCATAAAGACCGTCAGCAAGTATTGTACCATAAACTAACCATTAAATACGAAGACCGTCAGCAAGTACTGTCACTGGAAATGAAAACCTCTCCTTGGAAAACCACACAAACCATCGACTCAAGTGTGTGTGACGTTGGGATCTTTTTCTATTTGTTGACAATCTGCTGTAGCTGACCATTGGCCAGTTTCAAAGGGTGATAAATTGTATACAGGGTGCAAATGTGTTATATGGACATTCCTTTTGTACACTTCATTTTTACAAGTTTGCTACTCACAACCTTTATGTAGTTGAGGATAGAGGTATTTTTGGTCTATAGGAGCTGGGAGTTGGGGAGCTATCTTAGACTTTAAAAGCCTGTGTCCCACAAAACTTAATGTTTGCCATGCTCTGCAAAGATCACTTTGTACATGGGCATGCGTGAGCCTGCCTGAGTGGCACTATTTTCTAGATAAAATGCTGCAGGTGTCGCACTTGTTTATTAAAGTTGCTGCTGTGAAAGAGAGGGATGAAATATCCACAATATAAGAGAAAGTGACTGTTTGTCTCTCCTGTTCCTTTGTTTCTAGTCTGCATAGATTTTTTTCTCCCAGGGAAGTAAAGGACATCGGGTACATACTGGCCTGAGGGGCTGCCACCTGCACAGGCCACTGCTGCTGTCCTCCGGGCTGCCCTGCTCAGTGCGCTTTCCAAGCCTTTGCTCTTCCTGTCAGTTGCCTTTGGAGGGGAATTGGAGAAGGAGCACCATCATCTGGCCAAAGCCAGGGAGCAAATTGATGCCTAAAGTCTGGCATGACTCTGCCTAGAAACGGGTCTTAAAAGCCATCAAGAACAAATAAATGGGTTTCCTAAGTAGGCATGTATATATCAAAAGCTATTTTTTGTAAAAATTTATTTTATGGAGAAAACCAAGGACCCCTTTTTCTTTATAAAGAAAAATTCTTGTTAGAACCAAGAGTTATTCCAGGGTCATATTTGTCTGTCTGAGGAAAATAAACTGAGCTAAAAGAGCCGTGGGCGTCACTTCTGCTCTGGGAAGCGCCGTGCTGACCTGCTTCTCTGCTCTGCGAGGTCCCATTGGTTGTAGTGGAAGCTGGGCCGGGCCCATGACCACACTCAGCTCAGCCCCTTGATAAGTGGAGAGGCTGGTGCAGATGGGCCGTCACATATAGCTGCCGTTTATTTTTAAAATACATTCTGAATCCAGAGCATACATGTACCAGCACATGCACACGAACATGCACAGGTGTGGAATTTGTGGTGATATGATATGGGAGATGATAAAACCAAAGGGCCTTGGTGTCACTTGGTATTTTTGAATGGGAGGGTTGGGTCAGACCCTTGCCCCCTGTTGCACAATTCTACTTCACTTGTGTGCCTGGTCCTGTTTGAACACAAGTGTTTATGGGCAGAAACAAGTGGCTGTGGAAGTCACTGTTGGAACCTCAGATCCTGAGTATCATAGACATCTGGGACACCCAGGAGATGGGCCAAGCCTACCTGCTTCTGCTGGCCCAGATCCCACCTCCTCTTTGAATCTGCTGGGGGACTTGGTATGTAGAAATTGGCCCCTGACCATGTGACATGATGAAAAGTGTGTAAGCATGCACATATACATATGCCCGTGAATATGTGTACTTGCATACATACATGTACCAACACACAATGTGTGTGTACACATACATACACATGCACCTGCATGCATGTATACATACACACCTGCACATATATACATGTGTACCAGCACATGCACACAAGCACACCTAGGTGTACATACATGTACACACACACACCTGAAAGAGTAGGGGGGGAGGTACTTAGAAAACCGCATTAGGAAATGGGATGAAATCACAGCCTACACTCTTTTGTGTGTGTGTGTGTGTGTGTGTGTTTTTCTGAACTTAGAAGTGAGGCAGTCAGACAGACTCTTGCATGTGCCTGGCATGCCCACCAGGGGGCGATGCTCTGCTCATCTGGGGCATTGCTCCTGTTGTGGCCGGAGCCATTCTAGCGCCTGAGGTGGAGGCCATGGAGCCTCTGGGGCCAACTTTGCTCCAATGGAGCCTTGGCTGTTGGGAGGGGAAGAGAGATAGAAAGGAGAGAGGGAAGGGTGGAGAAGCAGATAGGCGCTTCTCCTGTGTGCCTTGACCAGGAATCGAACCCGGGATTTACACACGCTGGGCCGACGCTCTACTGCTGAGTCAACTGGCCAGGGCCACAGACTACACTCTTGAATCAATCTTATTTTCATGTTTCCTTCTGGAACAATGCCCAAGAACATTGGCATGTCCAGGTGACCCATATAGCAGTGGAATTTGTGGAAAGAAATCTCTTTTTTTTTTTTTTTTTACAGGGACAGAGAGAGAGTCAGAGAGAGGGATAGACAGGGTCAGACAGACAGGAACTGAGAGAGATGAGAAGCATCAATCATCAGTTTTTCATTGCAACACTTTAGTTGTTCATTGATTGCCTTCTCATATGTGCCTTGACTGTGGGCCTTCAGCAGACCGAGTAACCCCTTGCTCAAGCCAGCAACCTTGGGTCCAAGCTGGTGAGCTTTTTGTTCAAGCCAGATGAGCCCGAGCTTAAGCTGGCGACCTTGGGGTCTCGAACCTGGGTCCTTCCTCACCCCAGTCTGACGCTCTATCCACTGCACCACCACCTGGTCAGGCGAAAAGCTCCTCTTGAAGAAAGTGTTCCCTAAAGACAAAAGAAATCAGATTGTCCTGGGGCATCTCAGAGGAGTTAGTAATGACACTCGGTCTGGGCTCCAGCTCCTCCCGGGAGTTACACCCACGGGAACATCATTCTAGAGGGCATGCTGTGTGGAGAGTGGGCTGAAAGAACGAAATGTACGAAACGTGACATACGGGGTATTGGGATGGTGTGTTCAGTACCCCCAGGGAGAATCCTGCATGTAGCTGGAGGGGTTCCCCAGCTGTGTGGAGCAGAGCCGGACCTAAGATCACTCTGTGCGGTCTGGTGAGGCCCTCAAACTGCCTTCTGGAAGGATGTGTCTTGCAGAAGAACAGGTGTGTAGCCTGTGGCCAGAGATGATTGCTTTGTCTGGGAGGAGCAAGACCCAGTGCTGTCTGAGATCTGTCCCCATCTTCTCCACAGGTCCAGAGTGTGATGTGAGGACCTGGGAGTCAGTGCAGGGAGTTCTGGGGACCCCAGAGCACTCTGAACCAGTAAGTGTGTGCAGGAGGCTAGGGGTGTCCTTGGAGACCTTAAACAGGGGCTGAGATGAGGGGAGGGGACAGACTGTTTGCAAAACCACTGTATATTCTAAGCCCCCCACCATGGGAGCAGCTTGAGGGTGGGGCTCTCCTTCCTCTGCAAGGGACAGGAGCTCAGAGCTGATGGCAGAGGTCAGACTTAAAAGGACTCAGGCTGCTGTATGCCCTGGCAAAGCTGGGGTGCATTACACCCCAGCTGTCTGCAAAGGTGCTGCATACCTGCTCAGAGTGTCATTCAGCTTGTCCCAGGTCCTCAGTCACTATTCAGGACAAGAAAGCCTCCAGAACATTGATCCTCACCCCCCCACCCCGACTGTTTTACACTTCCCGGGAAAGTGTTCTTATGATGTCTCTGAATGCTCAGTCCCCTTCCCAGGACTTTGTAAGTAACCTGACCCACATACCAGAAGGGTGAGGTACCCCGGTGGTGAAGTTTGCCTTTAGTTCTGCTAGGACTGTGCCAGCCCAGCGCTACAGCTGTCTGTTGCCTTTGGTATGGAGCTTCTGTCCTGTCCTGCCAGGACCCCTTGGGCTGGCTGACCCTTTGAGGGAGGCCTTTAGTTCCCACCAGAACTGGGCTGAGGCCTGCGGGCGGCTTGGCCAGGACAGCCACCCAGTCCTCTCAGAACTGTGGTCCTCACACATTGCTCCCACATTCCCTGAAAGGACACAGGGGAAACTGGGTTTTTATTAATAACCATTAAGTTCTCTTAACACTCAAAATGAGTATTTATTATGTGTGGCTCTGAGTCAGTCAAGTTTCGAGAAATTGTATTAAATATTGAATGTTGAAATAATAAACGAATCATTGATTTTCAGTAATCAGGCCATAGATGCTTCTGTTTTAGGCTGTGGGGCAACCATGTGTGCTCCTCTTGAGTGGGGACTAGGTCATGTGCATGGGCAGTGGAACCATGGCCAACTCTAACTGAGCAAGGACTCAGGGTATAAGTGGTTTATTTGCCTGTGGCCCCAGAGAGGGGAGTAAAGGAGTGGGGAGGGTAAGGAGGGAAGGACAAGGAGCCATGACAGTGCCTGTCACTGCTGGTTATCTCTGTGGGCTCAACCCCTCTGGGCCCTCTCAGCAGCCGAGCACCATGCACTCTGAGCAAAGGGAGGCTGGCATATTTATTTACCCACTTGGTGTGGAAGACCTAATGGAATCCCTGGCACTCCTGCTTAGCCTGTTCAGGGCCTGGACCTGGGGCAGGAAAGCAGAGCCCCTGAGGGTCCCAGAGGTAAGACCTTACCAGTGTCCGGGCCACGCCACTGTAGTTAAATCAGAGTGAGCTGAGGGCATGTGGCCTGGCACCAACATGTCTATAGGGTCTGTGTGCACCACACAGGCCACTGTGACTGGACAACTTTACATTGTGCCACTTAGGGAGGGACCCATGGAAATCTGGGTTAGCTGACACTGACACTACTCTTCCCGCCTATTCCAATGAAGTTTTGGTGCCCTCAGAGGTTGGCATTTTGGGCAGCCTAGCCCTAAACCTGGCCTTCCCCTCACCTCTCCTCTCCTGCCCCTGTCACCTCAATATTAGATGTGCCAGAGGCTGACACAAGAGGCGTTGGCTCTGTTACCAAAGGCTAAGCCAGGCCACAGCTGGCTTCCACTCCCTGGGCTTGACAATAGTTTGTAAAGATGGATGGTGAACAGATGAGGCTCTCCAGCAAGGTGGTCACACCTGCCCCCTGCCTCCCACCCCCACTGAACAGGAACACCAGTAAGGGGTGGGAGGCTCGGACATGGACAGGCTTCTTGGGAGATAACCTCAGCGTGAAAGGAGAGAACAAGAATCCAGGCTGTCAGAAAGCCAAGAAAAAAGGCAACTGAGCTAAAAATAGGAGCTTTGAACAGAATGTCCAGAAATGCCATCCACAGAGCCAGGTTTGATTCCATCATCACTGATTACTTGTCACATGATGCAGAATAAAACCTGGGAAGAGGACACTGTTTCTGTACAAATAAATATGGAGAGCGGGCTCTTTATGAGACTAACACACAATGCTGAGGAGGATATGTGGGCCTGGGGCCTGGGTTGCACTTTTCCTGCACCCTTGAACTCCTGTGCCTCTGGCTCCTGTATGAAATAAGATGATGACGGCAGCACTGCTGCCCTGCACCTTGGCTTTGATGACAACATGAGCAAGGGGCTCAGTATTCTGCTGTGGCTGAGCCCCAGGCAGTGGTGGGATTCAGCCAGTTCGCAATGGTTTTGTAGAACCGATACCTTATTTTTTGTTGAGTTCAGTGAACCGGTCGTTAAAATGGCACTTGTAATCAGGGTTCTTTCTAAAGTGGGCACCTGGGCAGCCCGCCCAACGTGGAAATCACAAAGTTACATTCCCTACTCTTTTTAAACATTCATCTGTGCAATGGTGTATACTAAGTAGTAATGTTCATTCCGTCCACAGGTGAAAAAAATTGCAAGTGAGGATGCCAATCAAGAAGCAATATGAAAATATTAAATAATAGTTTTATTGTTTTTTTTGTCAGGTATTATTTAATATTTTTTTGTTAATATTGTAAAACTCATAATCTAGTTCTGTGTACCTCTTTTATTATTATTTAAGTATTAAATGCATGATATAATAAACTACCTTTCGGTATATTGTTTGTTTATACTTAAAATGGTCGTTAGAGCAGAGAACTGGTTGTTAAATTATTTGAATCCCACCACTGACCCCAGGGGTCTGCTCTCCCATAGGGATCTGTGCCTGTACTTCCCCATCTGTGAAATGGAGATAGGAATACCTTCTCATAGGGATTTTTTGAGGATCAATAGCATAGAGTACATATCTTTGAGGGAGAAACTGTCATGAGCCCTGCTTTCGGATGAGAAAGTTGAGACTCAGGAGAAATGAGTATTTTCGAATCCACATACCCTGCTCAGAATCGGCTGCCTAATCCCAGTGTGTGCCCTTTGCACAGACAGCCAGCCCCTACAGACCAGTGAAAAATGCAGAATGGTGGAATGCAGAGGGACAATCACCTCCAGCCCAGGATCATCACTGCCAACATTTTGATGCATTCCTTCCAAACTCTTTTGAAAGACTTTTTGTTTTTATGTGGTTGTGATTGTATCTGTCACCTGTTCACTTTCTTTAAAGCAGGGGTCGGGAAACTTTTTGGCTGAGAGAGCCATGAATGCCACATATTTTAAAATGTAATTCCATGAGAGCTAAACAATATGTTTAACACTAAATACAAGTAAATGTGTGCATTTTATATAAGACCAACACTTTTAAAGTACAATAAGTCTCGGTATTCTTTTTAATAATGTTGTTATGCTGTTGCTAACCAATGATGAATAAAGTACTTCTTACCATTAATGCAACTTCTGGTGCTGCATGGTTTTGCTGATGGCTTTGTAGTCTGGTTGATACGTGGTGAGGTTAAGCTTCATACAGGCGTTGAGACTTCCATCCGTTAAACGTGATCATAGGTTGGTCTTAACGTTCTTTAAGTGTGAGAAAGACTGCTCACATGCATACGTAGAGCCAAACATTGTCAGTACAGCAATACTCACATGCTGCAGTGTGTGGTATGTGACGGGAAGCACATTCCAAGTTTTGACAATCAGCTGGTCTGCAGGTTGAAGTTTTTTCATTTCTCCCCACTTGTGTTTGCTCGCCAACTCTGCTTGCTATCGTGCAAGTCTTTCCAAATCTTCATTCAGTGACTTGAACTTATTCACCCACATGTCTGAGGCCTTCAGGTCAGCAGCTTGTAGCTCAGAATCTCTGATGGAGACACAGGGGATGTAACTCAGGTTGGTGCTGTCCACTGCACACTCGTGTGGATGGGTGATGAACTGAAAAAGACGAGTGCGCTCACGAAATTCTCCAAAGCGCGCTTTGAATGACTGCAGGAGATTAGATGTGAAGCCCGCTAGCTGCTGGAGATCAAGATGTTGGGCAGGGTCACTTGCTGTGCATGCATCTTTAAACTCTCCCAGTTTTTCAAAGTGTAGTAAACGACCTGTTTCAGTGTTAGCAATGAAGAGTTCCAGCTTGTTTTTAAATGCAAACACTGCTTGTTGAAGGGATAAGACTGTATTTCCAATGCCTTGCATTTTCACAATGAGCTGGTTCAGATGTTCAGTCATGTTCACGAGATAGTAGAACTTCAGGAGCCACTCAGTGTTTGCTAACTCAGGATGCTCGACGTTTTTCATTTCAAGAAAAGTCTGGATTTTGCTCAGACAAGCCGCGAAACGGCTAAGCACCTTCCCTCTTGACAACCAACGCACATTGCTGTGCAGAAGCAGACCAGGATAATTATTCCCAACTTCATTCAGCAGTGTTTTAAACTGGCGATCATTTAAAACTCAGGCAACAATAAAGTTGACCACCTGAATGACCAGCAACATCACCTCACCAAGCTGTTCGCCACACATCTGAGCACAAAGCGCCTCCTGATGTAGGATGTAGTGAAAACTTAGGATGGGTCTCTTTTCATGTTCACGAAGAAGCGCTACGAATCCTCTGTTTTTCCCCACCATGCACAGAGCACCATCAGTATGTTAGATTCAGGGAGTACTGACATGCTGGGGCTGCCAAGAGTGTACAAGGTCCCTGTGACGCTGAGAACAAAGAGTTCAGCAGCATCCTGCATTGAGTCAGAGACCCTTATCAGAAGTTTATGTTTGAAATTCTCCACTGAGTAATACCCCCCCCCCCCGTAACTGCGCACGACCTCCCTAGCCAATGACTAACAGCCACATCAGCTTCTGTATGATGCTTGCTCATCCTAGATAGCCACCCTATAAAAAGGAGCCATTTTAGAAGCTCAAGGCTGCAGTGCTCCAGTCTCTTCGGAGGCGTGGGTTGCCTGCAGTCCCTGCGCAGGTTTGGTTGGCTGCAGTGCTCCAGTCTCTTCGGAGGCGTGGGTTGCCTGCAGTCCCTGCGCAGGTTTGGGGGGCTGCAGTGCTCCAGTCTCTTCGGAGGTTTGGGTTACCTGCAGTCCCTGCGCAGGTTTGGGGGGCTGCAGTGCTCCCTTGCGTGGGTTGTCTGCAGTCCCTGCGCAGGTTTGGGGGGCTGCAGTGCTCCAGTCTCTTCGGAGGCATGGGTTGCCTGCAGTCCCTGCGCAGGTTTGGGGGGCTGCAGTGTTCCCCTGTGTGGGTTACCTGCAGTCCCTGCGCAGGTTTGGGGGGCTGCAGTGCTCCCTTGCATGGGTTGCCTGTAGTCCCTGTGCAGGTCTGCAATAAAACTTATAAAATTCACTTTGGGTCTGCTGTGGCCTGTCTCCTTGGATGTAACAGATGGAGGCCCCAGCAAGATTGGCCGTGTAAGACCCCTCCTCACGGAGTGGGCTGCAGCAGACTTTGGTAGCTGGCCAGCCTCCGGCAGTTGCCGTTTGAAATGGAATTTGGCTGATTTGAAACATTTGGAGTCTTGATACTGTTTAGTAAGGAAGCTTCCTCTTTGAATATTTGGAAACAGAGCTCTAGTTAGAAAAGGGTGTAGTGGAGCAGGCGGGACGCCACCTGATTTCTCCCCGCCTGGTCAGTCGGGGAACACAGGACGCTGCCTTCTCCCTTTGGTTTTTGTTTAGAAGTTTTGTTTGTTTTGTGTGCATATTTGGTTTGTTTGTCTGCTACTGGAATGGCCAACTTAAGAGCAGACTGGCCAAACCAAGGATTGCTAGACCCATAGAAAACATAGAGAGTTTAGCATACTATCACCAGCACCCACCTGCAGGCAGGTGGCATGGTCAGTATGCAGCCCAGTATAGCAGCAGAGGTAGAGAAAGAAAAGGCAGCCAGGCTGCAGCTGGCTGCAGGAGAAGTGGCAGGCTCCCCTCACAGTTTCAGGCACTTGCCCCTCCCCCTTGGGCACCGGCTCAAGGGCTGAGCCACTGCTTAGTCAGGCAAAAGATAACAGTGCTGTAAGCTAGAGGTTATCATCACCTTGCTACAGCCCCCTGCCCTCCTCTGCTTTGGCTCCGAGGAATCCCCGCCTCCTATCTGGAGCCAGCCCCGAGGAGAAGATTTAGGGGAGAACTCTAGAGATTCCCAATTTTGCTCTCCTAGTCAAGCCCCTCAGTGAGATCTTCTGAGCATGGCTTTTAAGGTCTATAACGACCAAGGAAGTAACAGAAAAGGCAAATAAGGCCCAAAAGAAGTCAGGAAATACCAACTTTTGGCTCCAGCACCCTAAGGCGCTTCATAGCATGTCATCAAGGCCCTGCTCCAGAGTGGAAAGAAAGGTCATTGAACTGAAGCCTGCCAGGCTTCCCGGTCCCACCGGTTGATACACCTGTGCTGTGGAAAGAGGGACACGAGAAGGTAAGCTGCCCCCTTGCTCCATGGAGGGAGGGTTCAGTCTCTTCTAGCCCTACTCCAGCTACCTGTGACCTGACCTTGCCCAGCGTGCTAGGAATTGCCACTAAAGGCCTAAGGACATGTTCAGGAGCCTAAGGTATTTCTTCCAAGTAGCAGATAAGCTAATCTCATTTCTTGTAAACACAAGGGTCATCTACTATGCCTTGCTTGAATATTTAAGTTTTATTTATCCCTCAAAGATCTCTACTGTGGGTATTGACAGTCTGGTTTTATTGCTTTATGTTTAGTGTCTCCTTTATTTCTCTTATCTCAATGCCCCATGCCTATTATAGGCTGGGACCTGCTGCTAATTCCAGCTAGAAGCAGTAGTCACTAGGACTTAAACTCTAACTGCAAAGTGTAGAAATGTAACACCCTTTCCCTAAGTACTTACAGGTTTTATAAGTTACTCAGCAAACTGTTCAAAGACTGTCCAAGAGGCACTTCTAGCAGTACACCACCCAAGGACTGACTCCCACCTAGACGGGTCCAGACACCATGAACCTGACCACTCCCACTACTGCCAAGGTAGAAGGCATACCCGCCTGGGTCCACTGCAACCAGCTGAAGCTTGCAGTCCCAGCAGAAACACCTTTGTGGACAGCGAAGACTGACCCCACCAACCCTTGTAAGCTGACCCTGAGAAGGACAGCATGCCCTGCTTCAGCCACAAACCAGAAGTTAACTGGTCCACGCATGGAGACTTTGGGGAGGGAGGGAAACTAAGGTAAAGGAAAGCCAAGTAAGTCATCTTAAGGTTTGATGCATGCACTGCTATGAGTCATACAGAAAGGGGGTGTAAGTCCCTTGGCTGAGAGAGAAGCTACAAGGTAAATGAAAGTTATGTATGTGCTCATAGCTACCACTATAGAATAACCTATGAATATTGGTCATGTGTCCAATAGGCTACTTATGAAAAGGACACCTCCAAAAGCAATCTTTAAAAGAGGATTACTTAGTACTAACTTAGTCTTTGCTGAAGGTTAAGGTTTTTAAAAATCAAGAGTTTTGACTAGAAAGGAATTGTATGGTTTTGATAATAGAAGGTATAAGGTGTAGAGGTACTTTTGAAAAGGAAAGGAAAAAGCAAGTTGTTATGAAGGCCAGTTATTCCTGGATAAGAAAGTGCATAAAAGTTGAAAGTTTGTGTAAGTTGCAGAAGGTTAGTGTAAGTTGCAGAAGGTTTGTGCAAGTTGTAAGAAGTTAGTACAGAGAAGAAAAATGCAAGGCAGAAAGAAATTAGTCCGTAAAGCTTGTAGTACTAAGGGCACACTATCAGCGTGCCAGCACATACTAGGGAGGACCCCTGACCTAATTAGCTTATAGCTACAGCTAAAGTAGAAAATTCTCATGAGCCCCAGCCTTATACCATTCTCCCCACTGATGAAGAATCAAGGATTTGATTATGTCCAAAAGAGATGGGGGAATGTTAGATTCAGGGAGTACTGACATGCTGGGGCTGCCAAGAGTGTACAAGGTCCCTGTGACGCTGAGAACAAAGAGTTCAGCAACATCCTGCATTGAGTCAGAGACCCTTATCAGAAGTTTATGTTTGAAATTCTCCACTGAGTAATACCCCCCTCCATAACTGCGCACGACCTCCCTAGCCAATGACTAACAGCCATATCAGCTTCTGTATGATGCTTGCTCATCCTAGATAGCCACCCTATAAAAAGGAGCCATTTTAGAAGCTCGAGGCTGCAGTGCTCCAGTCTCTTCGGAGGCATGGGTTGCCTGCAGTCCCTGCGCAGGTTTGGGGGGCTGCAGTGCTCCCTTGCGTGGGTTGCCTGCAGTCCCTGTGCAGGTTTGGGGGGCTGCAGTGCTCCCTTGCGTGGGTTGCCTGCAGTCCCTGCGCAGGTTTGGGGGGCTGCAGTGCTCCCTTGCGTGGGTTGCCTGCAGTCCCTGTGCAGGTTTAGGGGGCTGCAGTGCTCCAGTCTCTTCGGAGGCGTGGGTTGCCTGCAGTCCCTGCGCAGGTTTGGGGGGCTGCAGTGCTCCAGTCTCTTCGGAGGCATGGGTTGCCTGCAGTCCCTGCGCAGGTTTGGGGGGCTGCAGTGTTCCCCTGTGTGGGTTACCTGCAGTCCCTGCACAGGTTTGGGGGGCTGCAGTGCTCCCTTGCATGGGTTGCCTGTAGTCCCTGTTCAGGTCTGCAATAAAACTTATAAAATTCACTTTGGGTCTGCTGTGGCCTGTCTCCTTGGATGTAACACAGTACACACTAAAATAAATTTATCCATTGGTAGATTTTTTTTCTTTAGCAAACTCAGTGAAAGACTTGAATAAGTCCTCCCCTCTTGTTGTCTCTTTCATAAGCAAAACAGCAAGACTTTCCTCATGTAGTGAGTCACTGACAGCATACCTTGCAATCACGCTGAACTGGGATAAATGGCTTACGCCTGTTGACTCATCCAAAGCGAGAGAAAACAAGGGTGCTTCATTTATGTCCTTCACTTGTATGGCCTCAATTTGATTTGCCATCATGATGGTACGATCGTGAACAGTTCTTGCCGACCGAGGCATGTCTTTTATTTGTTTGATTATCTTGTCTTTATCTGAAAAGTCGTCAAAAAGTTCATTGGCAACATCAAGCACGAATGTTTTGGCATACTCCCCATCTGTGAATGGCTTTCTGTTTCTCACAATTGCTAAAGCACCAGCAAAGCTAGCCGAATTCCAGTTACCTTGTTGGGTCCAAACATGGAGTTGCTGCTGACTAGCTTACACTCTGCACAGTAGCTCTTGACATGCTTTCTTCCTGCTGTTCCCCGTTGGATATTTCTATGCAAATGTAGTATGGTGTGTGTCGAAGTGCCGCTTTGTATTTGACCGTTTCATCAATGCAATTTTATCATTGCATATTAGACACACTGCAGAACCTGCTCTCTCCACAAAGGCGAATTCCTCTGTCCATCCCTGCTGAAAAGTACGATACTTCTCATCTTTTTTTATTTTAGCCATCTTCTTCGTTAAAAGGGTTTCTGCAATTAGCTAGCTGACTACTTGATTAAAAGGAAGGAAGTTTACTTCCTGACCTCACAACGACCTGTGCATGTTATGCATTATCCAATAAAAATTTGGTGTTGTCACAGAGGACAGCTGTGATTGGCTCTAGCCACCCGCAACCATGAACATGAGCGGTAGGAAATGAATGGATTGTAATGGATTGTAATACATGAGAATATATATACACATACATACATATATATATATGTGTGTATATATATATATTTAACAGGGACAGAGAGAGAATCAGAGAGAGAGATAGATAGGGACAGACAGATAGGAATGGAGAGAGATGAGGAGCATCAATCATCCATTTTTTGGACTCCTTAGTTGTTCATTGATTGCTTTCTCATATGTGCCTTGACCGCGGCCTTCAGAGACCGAGTAACCCCTTGCTCGAGCCAGCAACCTTGAGTTCAAGCTGGTGAGCATTTTTTTGCTTAAGCCAGATGAGCCCGCACTCAAGCTGGTGACCTCTGGGTCTCGAACCTGGGTCCTTCCGCATCCCAGTCCGACGCTCTATCCACTGCACCACCGACTTGTCAGGCAAGAATGTTTTATATTTTTAACATTTTTTTTTAATTAAAGATTTGTCTGCGAGCCAGATGCAGCCATCAAAAGAGCCACATCTGGCTCATGAGCCATAGGTTCCTGACCCCTGCTTTAAAGGCTTTTATTTTAGCTTTTTAAAAGTCTACATTTATTCCTTTTAAAATGCTCAAGAGACTTTTAAAAAGGTCCAAAAGCCTAAAGATATTCAGGATTCAGATAAGATTTCAGGTAGGTGTGGACTGTTGGTTTCTCCATTGCTAAAGACTAAGTTTCAACCTGTTCAGTTCTATGCCTCCATGATTCTGGTTGGGAGTAGTGAATTCCTCTGATTTCTGGCAAAGTTCCGTAAAGATGGCCATTCTGATGAAGACAGAAAAACAATGGCAGTAGCCATTATTGTCACTGCCAGGCAGAAAGTTTCTTGATCCAGGGATCAACTTTGCTCAATTAACATAATAGACCTTTCTCAGACTATCAGAAACCCTTTTTAAAAATTGTTTTGGGCCCTGGCCGGTTGGCTCAGCGGTAGAGCGTCAGCCTGGCGTGCGGGGGACCCGGGTTTGATTCCCGGCCAGGGCACATAGGAGAAGCGCCCATTTGCTTCTCCACGCCCCCTCCCCCCTTCCTCTCTGTCTCTCTCTTCCCCTCCCGCAGCCAAGGCTCCATTGGAGCAAAGATGGCCCAGGCGCTGGGGATAGCTCCTTGGCCTCTGCCCCAGGCGCTAAAGTGGCTCTGGTCGCGGCAGAGTGACGCCCCAGAGGGGCAGAGCATCACCCCCTGGTGGGCAGAGCATCGCCCCCTGGTGGGCAGAGCGTCGCCCCTGGTGGGCGTGCCGGGTGGATCCCGGTTGGGCGCATGCGGGAGTCTGTCTGACTGTCTCTCCCCATTTCCAGCTTCAGAAAAATACAAAAAAAAAAAAAATTGTTTTGATGGTGACATGGTTCATCAATGGACAGGACATGATTTATATAACACAGTTAATTGATATGTATTTTTAGGTTGTTTCCAATTTTTAACTGATGCCGCAAACAACGCTGCCACGTTTTTATTCATAAAGTTTTGGAAAAGGATTTCTTTTTTTTTTTTTTTTTGGACAGAGACAGAGAGAGAGAGTCAGAGAGAAGGATAGATAGGGACAGACAGACAGGAAGGGAGAGAGATGAGAATTATCAATTTTTTGTTGTGGTCCCTTAGTTGTTCATTGATTGCTTTCTCATATGTGCCTTGACCATGGGCAGACCGAGTAACCCCTTGATCAAGCCAGCGACCTTGGGTCCAAGCTGATGAGCTTTGCTCAAACCAGAAGAATCTGCACTCAAACTGGTGACCTTGGGGTCTCGAACCTGGGTCCTCCACATCCCAGTCCGATGCTCTATCCACTGCATCACTGCCTAGTCAGGCGGGAAAGGCTTTCTTTAAAGAGCTCAGTGTTGTATCTGAGGATGAAAGGGTGTCACTACCTTTTAAAAAGGTGGCACCTTTGAGAGTCACTGGAGGCACCCTCCAGCCTGCTGGTTGCCCTGGGTTACCACACTTTCCCCTTTCTTGAGGTGTCCTTTTTTTTTTTTCTCTCCCAAGTGTTTGTTAATTGTAGGGAAAAAACCCAGTTTATATGACATTTCCTAAATTATTCATGAGGCAGATTAATTCTTTATATACTTGTTACTAATTCTATTTCCCTTTTTGTTGATAATTTGCCCACCTGAAGATATTGTGTTTTTTTTTGTTTGTTTGTTTTTTATTCATTTTTAGAGAGGAGGGAGACAGAGAGGGAGAGAGAGGAGAGAGAGACAGAGAGAGAGAAGGGGGGAGGAGCTGGAAGCATCAACTCCCATATGTGCCTTGACCAGGCAAGCCCAGGGTTTTGAACCGACAACCTCAGCATTTCCAGGTTGATGCTTTATCCACTGCGCCACCACAGGTCAGGCCTGAAGATATTGTTTTTGGAAGGCTTGGTTAAATGTACACATTAAATAGCTGGAAGATAACCTCTGACCCAGAGGCCCAGCACCGCGTTGCCCCTAAACACCTGGGGGGGAGGGGATGAGGTGCTTAAACAGAGGGGCAAGTGACACACAGGTTTCCTTATAGATTCTTTGTGACTCACATGTCACTATTTTAAAGTCAGCTTTTTTAATTAAGCTTTTATTTTGAGATAATGTAGGTTCACTTGCAGTTGTAAGAGTGATCCCAGATCCCCAGGAGTGGCACCTTGCACAACTCTAGTTCAGTATCACATCCAGGGTGTGGATGCTGAGGTGGTCCAGAGACAGAACATTCCACCCCCACTAAGCTTTTTTTTTTTTTTTTTAACTTTTTCATTGATTTGAGAGAGAAAGAGAGAGAGAGAAGGGAGAAAGAGAGAGAGGGAGAGAGAGAGAAAGCATCAACTAATTTTTCCACTTAGTTGCTCCATCTAGTTGTGTATTTACTGATCGCTTTTCGTGAGTGTCCTGACCAGGGATCAAACCACAACCTCAATGCGCCAGGATGATGCTTTATCAATTGAGCCACCCGGTCAGGGCCCCCACAAAGATTCTTCCTCTTGCCCTTTTATAGCCACATCCATTTCCTGCCTTACCCTATACCCCCTCCTTAACCCTTGACAACCACTAATTTGTTCTCCATTTCTGTAATTTGTCACTTCAAGAACATTCTATAAATGGAATCACACACCATGTGACTGACTATTTGGGGTTGGACATTTTGCATTCAGCATGATTCTATCAAGAGTCATCCAAGTCGTTCGTGCATGAATAGTTTAGTCCCAGTCTTTTTTATTGCTGCATAGTGTTCCATGGTGGACCACAGTTTGTCTAACTAGTTCCCATCAAAGGATTTCTAGGTTGCTTCTAGGTTTTTGGCCATTATGAATAAACCTGCTGGGAACACTTGTTGGCTCAGTGGAGAGGACCTGAGCAATGGGACAGAGCAAATAAACCCTGTGGTGCCTCTGTTTACACCAAGCATATGCAGCATCCCAATACATAATTGAACAGGCTCTTTTCAGCCCAGACACAAAGTAATGAGCTACCAGGAAAGGCCATCTGGGCTCAAGTTCCAGCAATCTTTAAACACAAAAACAAAAACAAATGCTGTCTCAGGGCACAAGGATCTGAAAAAAGAATGGACATCGATTAGTAGTAATACCACCATTTTCACCATGATTAAAAGGAATTGCTAAGCCAGTATTTGTGCTGAATTCAAGCATTTTCTAAATTTCCAAGAGAAAAAAGAATTTCCGATAGTTCTTCTCAGAGAGAAAACAGCCCAAGAATCCCCCTATTGCCAGTGAGCCCAAGTGTTACCTAAAACCAAGCAGGAGACCTTTGCCCTTCCCTTCCCTCCCTCCTGAAAGAAAACGCTTACACATCAGAGCTGGCCAGTGGGGCCAGGACACAGTGTCTGCCTTGTCACAAAAAAAAGAGTTGTGACTGTCTTCTCAGAATCTCTGGACGATGTCTCTGTGCGAACAGACTAATGACAGGGAGACCTGGGCTCGGAGTCTACGTTTGGTGTTGTCATGTTTAAAAAAAAAACTTATTTTAGCTATTTGAGTAGCTAGTAGCTATGAAGTGAGATGTCATTGTCTCTTTAGTTTGCATGTCCTTCCTATCTACTGACTGCTGAACCTCTTTTCACGTGATGACTGGCCGTGTGTATGGTCTGCTCTGGTTTCCATTGGTCCGTTGTTCCTTTCCTGCCTTCTTTTGGGTTAATCAAATGTTTTATGTCTTCCCATTTCACTTGTTCTACTGTCTTCTTAGCCAAACCCTTTTAATTATCATGTTTTGTAGTTTTGCTCTAGGGCTGGAAATTCTTATATCAAATTCTATTCAAGTCACTATTGTACTACTTTACTGTTCTCTCTTCATACATGAGCCTTCTCATTGCCCACTTCCCATTTCATATCCAAAAGTTCCCATTTCATAAGCACAACAAACTCCCAAATGTGAAAGTCCTCTGTCCACCCCATCCTTTGTGCTACTGTTGTTATGTCTTATACATAAATTTTCTTATTCTTTTTTTTTTTTTTCTGCATTCTTCTGAAGCTGGAAACGGGGAGAGACAGTCAGACAGACTCCCGCATGCGCCCGACCGGGATCCACCTGGCACGCCCACCAGGGGGCGATGCTCTGCCCACCAGGGGGCGATGCTCTGCCCCTCCGGGGCATTGCTCTGTTGCGACCAGAGCCACTCTAGCACCTGGGGCAGAGGCCAAGGAGCCATCCCCAGCGCCCGGGCCATCTTTGCTCCAATGGAGCCTCGCTGCGGGAGGGGAAGAGAGAGACAGAGAGGAAGGAGAGGGGGTGGAGAAGCAGATGGGCGCTTCTCCTGTGTGCCCTGGCCGGGAATTGAACCCGGGACTTCTGCACACCAGGCCGGCGCTCTACCACTAAGCCAACCAGCCAGGGCCCTTATACATAAATTTTAAAACAATCACACAAATTATTACATATGTTTGTCTCTTGAGGAAATTATGGGGAAAACAATCGTAACAAATATGTTTGCCCCCCTGTTGATTGCTTCCAGGGGTGTCCTTTCTTTCCTATATGTCCAAATTTCCTTTTGGTACTGTTTCCTTTCACACTGAAGAACATTCTTTAGCATTTCTTGTAGTACCTGCCCGCTGGTACCACTGTTTTCTGGCTTACATTTCTGGCTTACATGATCAGAGGTCAATGGAAATTCTTATCATGAGTCCCCTGAAGGTAACGTGTCTTTCTTTGCTGCCTGCTTTCAAGATTTTCTCTTTATGGTTTTCAACAGTTGGTTGTGATGTGCCTGTATGTGTTTTTCTTTGTAAGTATTGAGGTTTTGCTGAGTTTCTTAATCTACAACTCAATCTTTTTCACCAAATTTGTGGATTTTGACCATTATTTTTCAAAATAAAACTTCTGTGCTAGTCTCACTCTCTTCTCTTTCTAGGACTCTTCTGACATGATTCTTAGGACACATTATTTATACTGTCTCATAGACCTCTAAGACTCTGTTCATTTTTCTTCAATATTTTTTCTCTTTAGATTGAATAATTTGTTTCAATCTGTCTTTAAGATTACTGACTCCTTCTGATAATTTCCAATCTGCTGTTAAGCCAATGCAGAAGGATTTTCATTTCATCTGTACTTTTAAATTCTAGACTTTCCATTCTTTTTTATACTTGGTATTACTCTGCAATGAGTTCCTTTCTCTTTACTGATCAAGACATTTTAATTCAATTATTTGAACATATTTATTATAGTTTCTTTATGGTCTTTATCTGTAAATACAATATCTGGGCTATTTGGGGGTTGGTTTTTATTGACTATCTTTTATTTTTCTTATAGAGAGAAACATCAATTTGGTGTTCCACTTATTTACGCATTCACTGGTTGATTCTTGTATGTGCTCTGGCAGGGAATTGAACCTGCACCTATGGCATGTTAGGACAAAACACCAACCAACTGAACTACCTGGCCAAAGACTGACCACTTTGTTTCTTGACTACGGTTTATACTTTCTGGTTTTTGCATGTCTAGTACATTTTGTGTGTATATTGGACTTTGGTAAATTATAAGTTGTAGAGACTCTGGATTGTCTTCCACAGAAAAATCCTGATATTTGTGGTAGCTGGAAGTTCAATTATTGTCTTTATCACCTTGATCTCATATAGGCTTGGTTTTATTCCTTGATAGGCTGGATCTGAGAAATGTCCAAGGTATCCCCTACTTGGCAGAATGCAATGTTCAAATCTCTCTTGCAGATCTCATTACGGCTTTGCTTGACACTTTGTTAAGGTAGGTCTAGTGTAGGCCTTATTTTAGGGCAGGGGTTAAGAGAGGGCTCACAGGTCTGCTTTTGCATGGCCTTGGTGTTAAGAATAGTTTTTATATTTTTAAATCATTTTGTTTTGTTTTTAAATCACAAGAAAAAACGTGAGACAGAAACTGTATGTGGCCAAAGCCTAAAATACTTATCTGGGCTTTCACAGATAAAGTTGGCCAAACCCTAGAGATGTGGTCCATAATCTAGTGTCCCAGTTGAACTGCGTGTTAGTGAGGTCTTTTTGGTTGCCCTGCTTGACTTCTAGTCTTGGTGCCATTTTCAACTATGTAACATTCTCTTCCTGGTAAGCCACATGGAGTTGTCCTACACATGCTGAGCCCAGTAGAAACTAAGGGCTTACAGGGATCCCCACATAGATGCTGGCTCACCACTCCTGTCTAACTCCTCCTTCCCAGGACTCTGCCTGCATCACGGGTTTCCAGCCATCCTCGCTTTGGTCTTTGCTTCCTCACCCAGCTACAATGCACCACACACACATTACCCCCACATACTTAGCAGTTGTGTTCACAAACTATTTCATGTGTACATATGCTTTATTTGCAAAAGTTACCCTAAGCATACTTTTCTTACTCAGGAAACTTATATGCAGTTACAAGATTTCATTTTGTGGCAATCTCATGGTTCTCAAAGTGTGTGCCAGGGCACACTGGTGTGCCCTAGATTTCCTAGAAGGTGCACCCTATGGTATTCCAGAGAAATATGTGCCTGTTGGGGACCAAAAAACCAACAGGGTTTTTGGAGTTTAGATTTTTGGGGGACAGAGGGGTGGGGAATTGGCTATAAACTGACAGTCTGCCCATCCCCCCACCTCACTTGCCTGATTAGGTTGCAAAAAGCTGTTAAGCTGTGGTGCTGGATTGTTTACACTACCCCCATGTTCCCCAGAAAGACTGGAGGCAAGTTTCTTCTATCCTTTGTTTGGTGTAAAGTTAAGATGATATGTATGGTGGGGTTTTTTTGCACTCAGCACAATTAAGAGTAAAAAGAGAAGAATTCTTCAATGTATTGACGAGGAAATGAGAGTTTGCCTTTCACATATATGCCCAAATATTGAAGAAATCTCTAGGACACATCAGGTTCATGTTTCTCATAAACACAAGAATGAAAAAACTTAACACATTTGCACCGGGACCTGCCGAATTCACTAAATCTTACTAAGAATGTATCTATATATATATAAAAATAACTTTTTGTCATTTTTAAATTTTTAACCCCCTTTTTTTACGAATTCTAAAAAGTATAACTCAAAAAATGTAACAAAAATGTTAATGTCAGAATAAATTTAATTTTGTTGTATTTATTTTGTTTAATTACCATAAAAGCATGCTTGGACTTTATATATTTTTTAATATTTGACTTAATTATTATAACATATTTCTCAGAAATTTGTATATAGTGCACCTACAATTATTTGTAGGATTTTAAATGCACCCTGACTTCAAAAAGTTTGAGAACCACTAGCTTACTCCATGGGTGAGGGGTTGGGGGGGGGGTGGAGACAAAAGTAAAAGGCACTGGCACAGTCCCTAAATTCAAACTTTTTAGTGTCAGGGACACAGGCAATGAGTGCTAACAGAAGTAGAGTCACCTGCTGTGGAAATTCAGAGAGAGGTTGCTCATTCCAGTGATCTGGAAGGATTTGTGGCAAGCTGGCCTTGGAGGTGAGCCTGGAGGAAGCACTGGGTGCTGTAGGGCCTTTGGGTGTAGTGAGATGGTAGTAATCTTGTTCTACTTTATGGCAATATTACTTCATAAGACCAATGTAACAAGAACACAAAAGAGAGTTTTGCAAGGGCTAACTGCCATTCACCCCTGTGGTGGGAGTTAATGTGCTGTCTTAACTGCTTCCAGGGTCCAGGGAAAGATAACAAGACTAGGTTGTCCGCAGCAGGCCCACAGAATGAGAATTCCCTGTGTCCACATGCCATTGTCAGCGACACCCCAGGGTCACCCCCTGTCCAATGCTGTCAGTAACTTTAGGATCATGCTTATGCCCATATGTCATTTTCAGCGACTCCCCCACTGCCCCTCGCCTTCAGGTCACCCTGAGTCCATAAGTTCCTGTCAGAGGCCCCTGGGTTAGTGCCTGTGTCTACCTGCCGTCAACGACACCCCTGTTGGCCGCTGCCCCCACTTGGGGAATCTGAGTAGTGGGGCAGGGATCGCACGGCGGGGAGGACAACGTGCGTCATCCAGGTGCGGGGCGGACGCAGCGGAGGGGGCCCTGGCGGCCACGTGCACCCACCCTGGGCGAGGAACGATGTCGTGGGAAACACGGCTTCCTCTCCACTCTCAAAGGCCAGGTGCCGGATCCACCAGAAGGAGCCGCCGGTCTCGGGGGCGGCTCCCAGCGGTGCAGGCACGACAGCACGTCACGCTGCGGGCAGTAGCCACCGCCCACTTTCGTTTGCCGTTGTCTTTCCATCTCCGCAAGCTCCGCCGCACGGCCATTTTCCCGTCGGAGGGCAGTACCCGCTGGGGTGGGGAAAGCCCTTCCCTTTAAGACGCGCGTCCCGGAAGCGGTACCACGGAAGCGCCGGCACCGGAAGTGGATGCGGCTGGCAGCTGCAGGCAGTCGGCTGGGGAGCTTTTTCCCGCGGCCGGCGGCTCCGCTCAGGCTCGGGCTGGCCGTGCGGCCTCAGGGCTGCCCATGGGGCGCGGGGGGTCGGGCCGGTGACGCCGGACGCCCATGGACGCCCCTGAGGAGCCGCTGCCGCCGGTGATCTACACCATGGAGAACAAGCCCATCGTCACCTGTGAGTGCGGGTCGGCGCGGGAGGGGGCGGCGGCCGTTGCAGGCAGCCCGGCCCAGGCTCGCCTGCCCCTTGGTCCCTGCGCTCCTGGCCGCGCCGCTTCCGAATGGAGGTGTGGCGGGGCGGCGGCTGCGGCGGGGCCTCCGACCCCGCGGGCAACGTTGTCCCGGGCCGTTTCCGTGCAGTTTGACAGCGCCCGGGTTTGGGCGCGCTCCGAATGGAGGGCGAGGACGGGGGCTCCGCTGAGCCCCGGTCCAGCCCTCTGGCTCGGCCGCTGGGCCTGCGACCGGAGGGGACCGTCCTCCTGGCTAGAGGTTGTGTTGTCTTCCCGGTCACATCGCTCCCCGACCCCGGGGAGGGCCCTAGTGGCTTGCGGGCTGGGGAGCGTGGACGAAGTTTGCGTGCGTTTATCGTGTTAGAAGACGGGGGTTTGTACTTCAGTAAAGTGTTAACCGGTGAACAGCGCAGGTAGTCCGTCAGAGCCGTGCAAATCTGCGCTTGCACCAGTGCGACCGCTCCCCCGACCGAGCCGGGTCTCGGGCGGCCGGGACTGCGCCGCGCGCATCCTCTGCTCGAGCCTGTCCCCAGGGCCCGTGAGGCCCGCGCCTCCCGGACGCTGTTACGGGGGAGAAACCTTTTTCACAGATGAAGCTGTAGAGGTTAGGCGAGCCCCACTCGTGAATCCGCACTCCGGACAACCACACTGGCACCTCCTTTTTTTTCTTCCATATTTATGCATACCCAGAGGAATTGTTTTTCTGTTACAGAAAAAAAAATCCCCTCTATATTTATAGCTGTAACTTTAGAATTAAATACTTTAAAAACCACTAAAGAGAAGGGTTGAAATTATGGCTGACATTTCAATTCCTTGCAGAGAGGTATTTCAAACTTGGGCATTTTGACCTTTGACAGTATTCTTCTGTATTTGCAGTTAATTTTTCAAATGGTCTTCCTTACGCTGAAAGGAAGTACTTCTAGAGCAAAATTTGGGTGGCCAGGCCATAGAAGACTATTTTTTTCTCTCTTTTCCTGTTTTGCTTTTTTTTTTTTTTCCCTTTTCTGATTAATGGACACATTTTTTGTATGCTCTCTTGTCAGATCCCTGAGAAATGGTATATTTAAAGTGTGTTTGCTGCTTCATCTTAGCTGGTACACTTTTTTAGGGAAATGGACAGTGTCATCTAAATCTGGAGACTTGATGGTTCAGCAGTAGCTGTTTTCCTTTTCCCCCAGAATTCTTGTAACTGAAAGTCTTCCTCAGGACTGTGCCTTACCTTGGAGAGGACTGGTATGTGGAGTTGATCTGGATGCCCTACAATTCCCAGGCGCTTTCTGGATCCTCAGAACACAGGATCCAGTGCCATGCTCAGTGTAGTCTTCATGGGAGGCAACTTCTCCCCAGGTGGTGTGCACATAGTGAGCGCTGCATAATAACTGCTTGTGGGGAACCCACATGTCTAATTCACTCTAATACCCCTTAACAAACCTTTTAATAGCAATGTGTTTCTGTTGTGTCAGTACATTTTTGGGAGGTTCCTAAAGCTCTGTTGGATTCAACACTACCAGTAGTAGTCAGTGTGAGATCCATGTTAGTGTTTGGTTTCATACATACATACATGCATGACAGATAGCTAAGTGACATTTCCCTTATCTGCAGATTTGTTATATTGGCAGTGGTTTCCCCCTGTGTTTTCCCTTGAGTGCTCTCTGCACTAACAGCATCTGTCTTAAAAGGCACCTCAGTCAAGAAAGTGGCTTCAGTAACTTTCAGAGAAAGTTAGCTTGACAAGTGAGAAAGATCCCATTAAAAGGTAAATTTTAAAAAACTTTTAGAAAGGCTGCCTTCATAGTTCAGCCTTGAAATGACACTTTGGGCTGAAGCCTTGGTGGCACTTGTCCTGGTTCCACTTTATACTTTACCTATTCCATTCTTTCAGCTACAGGAGCTAGTCTAAGTAAGCAGTGCCAAGATAATAGCAAAATTGCTTTAAAAAAAAATCCATCCAGAAGCTTCACATTTTTTGATATTATGTACATAGTTCTCTTAGTGTGCAACATTTTTGTTTTTAAAAGTCTATTTATATCTTCTCCTCAAATACTTACTAGCCATTGTGACCTTACCAGGTCTGTGTTTGTTCATTTTAAAATGAAAGCAGGGTTTGTGCTTGTTTTCAGTTTGTTTGTTTTTTTGTTATAGAATTTAGAATGTTTTACTTAAGTAAAAATGAATTGTGTGTAGACCTTTCCAAAAAGAATGTAGAATGTAACTGGTTCAATTCTGTTTAGGAACTGTTTATATGTAGCCATGAGAAGAATGGAAAGTCCCCAGAGATTAGGGGTAAATAGAATTCATTATTACTTGAAAACCTTGCTACATTATTTTAATATTATGAAGTTAAAATGTTGTTGTTTTTTTTTTCTGAAGCTAGAAATGGGGAGAGACAGTCCGACAGACTCCAGCATGCGCCTGACCGACCGGGATCCACCCGGCACGCCCACCAGGGGGCGACGCTCTGCCTACCAGGGGGCGATGCTCTGCCCCTCCGGGGCATTGCTCTGTTGCGACCAGAGCCACTCTAGCGCCTGGGGCAGAGGCTACGGAGCCATCCCCAGCACCCGGGCCATCTTTGCTCCAATGGAGCCTTGCTCCAGGAGGGGAAGAGAGAGACAGAGAGGAAGGAGAGGGGGAGGGGTAGAGAAGCAGATGGGCGCTTCTCCTGTGTGCCCTGGCTGGGAATCAAACCCGGGACTTCTGCACGCCAGGCCGACGCTCTACCACTGAGCCAACCAGCCAGGGCCTGAAGTTAAAATGTTTTAATGGTCTTTGGTCCATTATTTTTTTAAAAAAGATTTTGTTTATTCATTTTAGAGAGGAGAGAGAGAGAGTGAGTGAGAGAGAGAGAGGAGAGATGGGGGGAGGAGCAGGAAGCATCAACTCCCATATGTGCCTTGACCAGGCAAGCCCAGGGATTTGAACCAGCAACCTCAGTGTTCCAGGTGGATGCTTTATCCACTGTGCCACCACAGATCAGACTTTGGTCCATTATTAAAAATTTCTGGGTCCTGGATGGTAGCTCCATGGATAGAGTGTCAGCCTGGCGAATGGACATCCTGGGTTTGATTCCCGGTCAGGGTCAGGGCATACAAGAGAAGCAAACATCTGCTTCTCTTTCTCTCCCTCCTGTTCCTCCTCTCCCTCTTCCCCTCTCATAGCCAATGGGACACCAGGAGCTCAGTTGGTCAGAGCACATCAGCCTCAGGCACTAAAAATAGCTAGGTACTCGAGCATCCTCCCCAAATGGGGTTGCCAGGTAATCCTGACCAGGGTGCATGTGGAAGTCTGTCTCACTATTTCCCCTCCTCTCACTTAAGAAAAAAAAGTTTCTGAGCCTTCTTCCTACCTGCCTCCTCTGTACTGACTTCCTCAGCAGCGGATCTTCTTAGAACCAAAACAAGTTAAGCTTTTTAAATACTGGAGTCAGCATCTGAATGATATCTACAGGGATGGTAGGTGAACAGTAATGGTACTAATAATGTGAGGACATTGGGTGATGAATTACCTAATCATAGCAACTTGGATACCCATAGCATAATTCATGAAAAATGCACAGTGAAACTGAAACAAATCCAGCAGATCCATTTGACCCAAATTTAAGTTTTAGCTTAGATTTTTTTCAACCACTGAGTCAGTTCTCTGCTTTAGAATAAAGACTTTGATTTCTGATCCACGGGTATGCTAGGAAAGATGTGTTCCTTTTTCCATGGATAGTGTTAATGTGATTCCTCTGATTTATGACTTTTCTTTGTTGAGTGTCGGCATCATACCTAGAATGGCACATACTATTGACATGGTATTGGATAGTATCTAAAAAATAACATTCTGTCCAAAAGATCTGTTCTCACCAGACACATCTTATATTGCCTATTTCATGTTTCTGAATCTCTGCTTTTGGGATTCCAGATCTGATATTATAATTTTTGAAAGGAGGAAAAAGACAACAAAATTGAGCAGATCTATAATGCTTTGCACCTGTTCGGAGTTTGTGTTTTTTTTTTTCCCCCTGAACGTTAAAGTTTTAAAATTTGTACATTGCACTTTTCCACCAAGCCTGAAAGTATGGTGCTTGTGATTTAACCACTGTCTCGGTTTCATTACCAGAAATTGGTACACATCAATGCAAGTCTTAGTCCATTTTGGGTTCTGTGTGTGTGTGTGTGTGTGTGTGTGTGTGTGTGTGAGTGAGAGAGACAGGAAGGGAGAGAGATGAGAAGCATTCATTGATTGCTTTCTCATATGTGCCTTGAGGGGGGGCTACAGCAGATTGAGTGACCCCTTGCTTGAGCCAGCGACCTTAGGCTCAAGCTGGTGAGCCTTGCTTAAGCCAGATGAACCCATGCTCAAGCTGGCAACCTCGGGGTTTTGAACCTGGATTGTCTGCGTCCCAATCTGACGCTCTATCCACTGTGCCATCCCCTGGCCAGGCCATATTGGATTCTTAGGCCAATAACAAATCAGTTGAAAAGTGGGAGAAACAGGTCTTCTTGGGAAACTTCAGTTGTTCCATGGAGTACATTTGGAGGGCAGGGGCTGAAGGCACTACCAAATGCTTATCTTGCTTTGTATGTCATTTTTACTGTGTCTGGTTAAAAGGTTAGGTCTTATGTGTGTGACCTACAGCGTTCCATAATCTTGTCCTCATCTGTGAACTAGGGAAAGTAATAGTACCAATCTGATAGGGGTATGGAATTAAAGTAATGAGTATTGTAAAGTCCTCAGGAGAGTTATCAACCTGCAAAAAGTGTTAGCTATTTAGGGAGAGATTCCTAAACTTTCTCTGTTCACGATGGCCTTAGTGTGTCAGTAATTTTCTCCTGGTACTTCTAGGCCAAAAAGTATACTTAATAATTCCATTTATTAAGTAGTTAGGTCCAAATAATTTTATTAAGTATTATATCCTAATAACAATTATTTGAAAAAAATAATACACATAAATTGGGGAAAATGTTTATTTCATTCTTAGATAATAACAGTAACCTACTAACAGGGTGGTTGCATCTCTTGGGTATTGCACAGCCCCCCCCCCCCACCCCCCACCCGGAATTTAGAAGCGGAGAGACAGAGCGACAGACTCCAGACTTCCAATGCTCCCTACCAGGATCCACCCGGCATGTCCACTTGGGGGTGATGCTCTGCCCATCTAGGGTGTTGCTCCATTGCAACTGGAGCCATTCTAGAGCCTAAGGTGGAGGCCATGGAGCCATCCTCAGCCCCTGGGCCAGCTTTGCTCCAATAGAGCCTTGGCTGCAGGAGGGAAAGAGAGATAGAGAGAAAGGAGAGGGGGAAGGGTGGAGAAGCAGATGAGTGCTTTTCCTGTGTGCCCTGACCAGGAATTAAACCCAGGACATCCACATGCCAGGCCGATGCTCTACCACTGAGCCAACCAGTCAAGTCCTCTTTTCTTTCTTTTTTTTTTTTTTTTTTTTTGTATTTTTCAAGACAGTCAGACAGACTCCTGCATGCACCCGGCCGGGACCCACCCGGCACGCCCACCAGGGGGCGACGCTCTGCCCACCAGGGGGTGATGCTCTGCCCCTCCGGGGCGTCGCTCCGTTGCGACCAGAGCCACTCTAGCACCTGGGGCAGAGGCCAAGGAGCCATCCCCAGTGCCCGGGCCATCTTTGCTCCAATGGAGCCTCGGCTGCGGGAGGGGAAGAGAGAGACAGAGAGGAAGGAGAGGGGGAGGGGTGGAGAAACAGATGAGCGCTTCTCCTGTGTGCCCTGGCCGGGAATTGAACCCTGGACTTCTGCACACCAGGCCGACGCTCTACCACTGAGCCAACCAGCCAGGACCTATTTTTTTCTTTATTCTTTATATTTCTTTTTTCTTTCTTTATTTCTTTTTCTTTTTTTTTTTTTATTCATTGAGGGGAAGCAGAGAGACAGACTCCCGTATGCACCCTGACTAGGATCTCCCTGGCAAGCCCACTAGGAGGTGATGCTCTGCCATCTGGGGCCATGCTCCCAACAAGCTCTTTTTTAGTGCCTGAGGCAGAGACAAGACCATGAGCCATCCTCAGTGTGGGGCCAACCTGCTCCAATCGAGCCATGGCTGCAGGAGGGGAAGAGAGAGAGAGAGATAGAGAGAGAAGCAAGAGGAGGAGGGTTGGAGAAGCAGATGGTCACTTCTCCTGTGTGCTCTGACTGTAAATCGAACCCGAGACATTCACACACTGGGCTGATGCTCTACCACTGAGCCAACTGGCCAGCACCACTGCACAGCTTTTCTAACCTGAGAGTCAAATTGGCCACTGCCAACCTCTTTGATTTTGTTTTTTTTGGTGGTCTTTTTATCACCGCAGCCACCGTTTTGAGATTATAATGGTGTCATTGAAAAGAATGTACCATCATCTAATATTAAAACTGAATTCCTGAAGCAGGGTTTGCTGCATTTCTAGCGTTGCTGTTTCCTCATAAATTTTTTTTGTATTTTTCTGAAGTGAGAAGCAGGGGGAGGCAGACAGACAGACTCCTGCATGTGCCCGACCAGGATCCACTAGGCATGTCCACCAGGGGGCGATGCTCTGCCCATCTGGGGCCGTTGCTCCACTGCAATCAGAGCCATTCTAGCGCCTGAAGCGGAGGTCATGGAGCCATCCTCAGCGCCCGGGCCAACTTTGCTCCAATGGAGCCTTGGCTGTGGGAGGGGAAGGAAGAGAGATAGAGAAAAAGGAGAGGGGGAAGGGTGGAGAAGCAGATGGGTGCTTCTCCTGTGTGCCTGGCAGGAAATCGAACCCAGGACTTCCACATGCTGGCCAACACTCTACCACTGAGCCAACCGGCCAGGGCCTCCTCATAATTTAAACTATTCTTGGGACCTCTAGGGGCTTGCTGGTACTCTGAGGCACCTGGGTACACAGTTTGGGCACCCATGTTATTAGTGTATTATCCTAACTCTAGGGTGGATTTGAACTGGTAATTTAGAAGTGAAAATCTTCCTTTTCTAATTGAACTTCAGTTCATATATCTCTGATTTATAAAATGTGTTTCTGAAGAGTATCTGGTAAAGTAAAATTTGGTTTATGCAAATAAAACTCAAGGGTCTGGTTTTTTAAAAGTGCTGATGAGTCGCTGAAGTAATCAGGCAGACATAACATATAAGCCAGTCTTACCTAGAAAGGAACCGAATGTTTTGTGTGATTTACTTAGTGAGATAAGAAAAGCTGAGTTTTCCATTTTTTTTTTTTTTTTTTTGTATTTTTCTGAAGCTGGAAACGGGGAGAGACAGTCAGACAGACTCCTGCATGCGCCCGCCCAGGATCCACCCGGCATGCCCACCAGGGGGCGACGCTCTGCCCACCAGGGGGTGATGCTCTGCCCCTCCGGGGCGTAGCTCTGTTGAGACCAGAGCCACTCTAGCGCCTGGGGCAGTGACCAAGGAGCCATCCCCAGCGCCTGGGCCATCTTTGCTCCAATGGAGCCTCGGCTGTGGGAGGGGAAGAGAGAGACAGAGAGGAAGGAGAGGGGGAGGGGTGGAGAAGCAGATGGGCGCTTCTCCTGTGTGCCCTGGCCGGGAATCGAACCCGGGACCTCTGCACGCCAGGCTGATGCTCTACCACTGAGCCAACTGGCCAGGGCCTCCATTTTTTTTAGTTGGAAATGCAGCTGACTTACTTAAGAATTTTTTTTGTCTAAAAATGTTTCTGCCAATTTTCTTTTTTCTTTTTTTTTTTTTTTTTTTTGTATTTTTCTGAAGCTGGAAACGGGGAGAGACAGTCAAACAGACTCCCGCATGCGCCCGACCGGGATCCACCCGGCACGCCCACCAGGGGCGACGCTCTGCCCACCAGGGGGCTATGCTCTGCCCCTCCCGGGCGTCGCTCTGCCGCGACCAGAGCCACTCTAGCGCCTGGGGCAGAGGCCAAGGAGCCATCCCCAGCGCGCGGGCCATCTTTGCTCCAATGGAGCCTTGGCTGCGGGAGGGGAAGAGAGAGAGAGAAAGGAGAGGGGGAGGGGTGGAGAAGCAAATGGGCGCCTCTCCCATGTGCCCTGGCCGGGAATCGAACCCGGGTCCCCCGCACGCTAGGCCGACGCTCTACCGCTGAGCCAACCGGCCAGGGCCTCTGCCAATTTTCTAATTGCAAAATTTAGTGTGTGGTCTCAAAAGGGATCACCTGCAGATGTCCTATTCCCTCTGCTCTTACCTGGTGACTTCAGAGCTAGGTGACAGACCACAGGTGGTAGAGAAGAATGCATGGCCTTACTACTCTTTGGGGTGGAAGAACTTTTCCTCTGTCCCTCTAGGTTCTTCTGGCCGGTCCAGTTATCAATTGAATGAGAGGGATTAATAAGAGGAAATAACCAAGTTTAATTACATTGATGGTAACCGCACATCTATGAGAAAGTTACAGACCCCACATGGGAAATAAGGGACATATGACATTCTGAGCTAAGAATGAGGTAAGGCACCTGAGGCTACAGAAGGGAAGAGGGTCAGTGCGGGATTATAAGAAGAGCAAATGCCCAGTAATTACAAATTTGCCCTGCTCTATAGATAGGTCAGAAAAAGTTATATCTGGTGATAACTTATTTTGGTCAAGGTTCCTAATTTAAATTAAGGGAGAAAAAGTTTCTCTTGAACTTGCAGGGTCTCAGTTGCCTTTACTTTAAAATAATCCACAAGCCAAAGTGGCACATATCAGGGAGGCCTGGTCTGAACCCCTTAAACCAGCGGTTCTCAACCTATAGGTCGAACGACCAAAACACAGGGGTCGCCTAAAGCCATCAGAAAATACATATTTATTATACAACACATTTTTAAATAAACTATGTATTTCTGATGGCTTTAGGCGACCCCTGTGTTTTGGTCGTTCGACCCCCCGCCGGGGTCGCGACCCACAGGTTGAGAACCGCTGCCTTAAACTATAGACACATCTCTTTCCAAACAGCCTCCTACTATATTTATTAGCCTCAGCTCTTCCGTGGCTTCTTCTCTTCCTTATATCTTACCTTTCCTTCTGTCTTCTATGCTAATCAAATCTTCTGTAATTTTTCTTAATGTGAATTTTCAGTGTATTCACAGTATTTTGGTCTTAGAGAATATTTGGTTTTTAAATTAAAAATTGATGAGCTTGGAGCGATTCCTGACTCCTCTTTTTCTCTCACAGCTACCATTCGGTCTATGAGCAAATATTTTATCTTTGACATTTGTTTAGACTTCAGCCACTTCTCCCCACCTTTACTGCTGCTCCTCTGCCAAACGCAAGCCACATTCATTTCTCCCGGGACTACTCCAGCACCTCCCAGTTAGCCTCCCTGTTTCTATTTTAGCCCCTGGAAGCTACTTCTCTGTGGGATTAAGGGTGATTCCTCTAAAAGGAAAGTCATAGCATGTAATTCCTCTGCATGGACCCCTCCAGTGACTAACCACCTTCCCAACAGAACATTCACAGACCTTTCCATTGGCCACGAGACTCTCCCTGATTTATAAGCCCCTGCTCCCCCCAGGACCAGCTTCTTGGCTGCACCCTCTGCGGCCTTTGCGGCTGTGTTCAGGTAGTGCCAGCATGGCTCTGCTGATCCTGAGTGTCCCTTTCTCCCTCTGGTGGCTGCTTAGGTGCCACCCCTTCATTCCATTATTGTTTAGCATCCCTTTGACTTTATTCAGTCTTTCTGGCTCAGCAGCCCCTGACATAAATGTTTGTTTTTTCTTGGTTTATTGTTTCTCTACCTCTCACCCAGTTGGCCTACAAACTGGATTGTGAGGTTCAGAATTGCTGGATCTTTACCTGTTTTGTTCAGTGCTGTTTCTAGCACCTGGAACATGCCTGCACATAGTAGCTGCTCAGTAAATAAACACTGCTGTGTGTCGTTTTCTTCTCTCTCTCTTTTTTTTTTTACAGAGAGAGAGAGCGATAGATAGGGACAGAGAGACAGGAATGAAGAGAGATGAGAAGCATCAATCATCAGTTTTTCATTGGGACTCCTTAGTTGTTCATTGATTGCTTTCTCATATGGGCCTTGACAGTGGAGCTATAGCAGATCGAGTAACCCCTTGCTCAAGCCAGCGACCTTGGGTCCAAGCTGGTGAGCTTTTTCTTTTCTTTTTTTTTTTTCTCAAGCCAGATGAGCCCGCGCTCAAGCTGGGGACCTTGGGGTCTCGAACCTGGATCCTTCCGCATCCCAGTCCGACACTTTATCCACTGCACCACCACCTGGTCAGGCTGCTGTGTGTTGTTTAATGCTTCTGTAAGTTAGAAGCTTTTGATGGCATACACTTATTTTCTTTAAATACATGCTTTTATCAAGATAAGACAGCTTTGTAGAATATGCTTGGAGAGTTTGAATTCTGATTACTCAGACTTGTTTCTAGGTGAACTGGTATATGCTTAGTTGTTTTGGTACTGGAACATCTCTGTTCAGAGTTTTTATCTGAGGAAATACGTGTTAATCCAGTAAAAGAAGTAAAGTTCCCTAGTGTGTTAGGGACTCTATTCTTTGAAATGGACTACTGAACTTTGTGTTCAGATACACTTTCTTTTTATTTTTTTTATTTTTTTCATTTTTCTGAAGCTGGAAACAGGGAGAGACAGACAGACTCCCGCATGCACCCAACTGGGATCCACCCGGCACGCCCACCAGGGGCGATGCTCTGCCCACCAGGGGGCGATGCTCTGCCCATACCTGGGCGTCGCCATGTTGCGACCGGAGCCACTCTAGTGCCTGAGGCAGAGGCCACAGAGCCATCCCCAGCGCCTGGGCCATCTTTGCTCCAATGGAGCCTTGGCTGCGGGAGGGGAAGAGAGAGACAAAGAGGAAAGCATGGCGGAGGGGTGGAGAAGCAAATGGGCGCTTCTCCTGTGTGCCCTGGCCGGGAATCGAACCCGGGTCCTCCGCACGCTGGGCCGACGCTCTACCGTTGAGCCAACCGACCAGGGCCCAGATACACTTTCTTTACTACAAGTCACTGGAGACCTATCTGCAACTGAACCGAAACATCCTTGGGTCACTGATTCAGCCTCTGAGGTGGACATTTAGGTTTGGGGACTTCCAACCTCGGCATTTGGATGAAGTCTCGAAAGAAGGTGCATCTATAACTTTTCACAACTAAACTCTAAACCTTAAAAAATGCATCAATAAAACAAATACATTTTTTTATCATAAAGAATGGAATCGGCCCTGGCCGGTTGGCTCAGTGGTAGAGCGTTGGCCTGGCGTGCAGGAGTCCTGGGTTCGATTCCTGGCCAGGGCACACAGGAGAAGCGCCCATCTTCTTCTCCACCCCTCCCCCTCTCCTTCCTCTCTGTCTCTTCCCCTCCCGCAGCCAAGGCTCCATTGGAGCAAAGTTGGCCCGGGCACTGAGGATGGCTCTGTGGCCTCTGCCTCAGGTGCTAGAATGGCTCTGGGTGCAACAGAGCGACACCCCAGATGGGCAGAGCGTCGCCCCCTGGTGGGCATGCCAGGTGGATCCCGGTCGGGCGCATGCGGGAGTCTGTCTGACTGCCTCCCTGTTTTCAACTTCAGAAAAATACAAAAAAAACCAAAAAACGGAATCTAGGAGTAGAATTGCTGGGTCAGAAAGTGAGAGCTTTTTAAATTTTGAAAACTGCTTCCAAGTCACCCTGTGATAACACACTACTCCAAGTTATATTTACTACACTGAATCATATTCATTTAAAGATATTTTGGCCCTGGCCGGTTGGCTCAGCAATAGAGCATCAACCTAGCGTGTGGAAGTCCTGGGTTTGATTGCTGGTCAGGGCACACAGGAGAAGCACCCTTCTGCTTTTCCACCCCTCCCCCTCTCCTTCCTCTTTGTCTCTCTCTTCTCTCCCACAGCCAAGGCTCCAATGGAGCAAAGTTGACCTGGGGGTCCTGAGGACAGCTCCATGGCCTCTGCCTCAGATGCTAGAATGGCTCCGGCTGCAATGGAGCAAAGCCCCAGAGGGGCTGAGCATCGCCCTCTGGTGAGCATGCCGGGTGGATCCCGGTTGGGCTCATGTGGGAGTCTGTCGGACTGCCTCCTGGCTTCTAACTTCGGGGGGGGGAAAAAAAAAGACTAATTAAAATTTTTTTGCTAGTCTGATGGATGAGAAAAAAACTACCATAGTTTTTTTAAAAAATAAGTACATTAAGCTTTATCTTTATACTATAAAATTTATCTTTTCTAAGTGTACAATTCTTTGTTAGTTTATTTTTAGAGTTGTGCAGCCATTGCCATAATTGAGTTGAATATTTTCATCACCCCAAGAAGTTCACTTGTACTTATTAGCAGTTAATCTCTGCTCCCACGCCCAGGCATAGGCAGCCACCCGTCTGCTTTCTGTCTCTATAAACTTGCGTTTTGTAGACATTTTGTAGAAGTTAAGTTATGTAGTATGCAGTCTTGGTGTCTGGCTTCTTTCACACAGTGCTGTTTTTGTGGGTCATCCATGTTACATCTTTTATCATTTGTTCCTTTATGTTGCTGAGGAGTATTCCACTGCGTGGATGGACTGTAGCTTGTTTATCCATTTACCAGCTGATGAACATTTTAATTGTTTCCAGTTTTTGGTTAATATAAATATTTGCATGTTGGTTTTTTTTTGTGTGGACTTGTGTTTTCATTTTTCATGTAAAGATTCTTCAGAGCAGAATTGCTATGTTGTACGATAAGTTTTTTTTTAAATTATTTATTTATTTATTCATTTTTAGAGAGGACAGAGAGAGGGAGAGAGAGAGACAGAGAGAGAGAGAAGGGGGGAGGAGCTGGAAGCATCAACTCCCATATGTGCCTTGACCAGGCAAGCCCAGGGTTTCGAACCGGTGACCTCAGCATTTCCAGGTCGACGCTTTATCCACTGCGCCACCACAGGTCAGGCTGTTGTCCGATAAGTTTATGTTACTTTTTATGAAACTGCCAAACTGTTTTTCAAAGTGGCTGTACTGCTTAACTCTCTCCCACCAGCAATGTGGGAGGGATCCAGTTTATCCAGATCCTCACTGATACTTCTCTTTTTTATTAGAGTTACCCTAATGGACATAAAATGGTATCTAATTTTGGATTTAATTTGCATTTCCCTAATGCTTAGTGATACTGAGCATCTTTACTTGTTCTTATTAACCATCTCTATATCTTCTTTAGTGAAATGTTTATTCAAATTTTTTGCCCATTTTTAAATTAGATTGAGTTGTGAAGAATTCATTGTATTTTCTGGGTACATGCACCCCAACTGGGATCCACCCTTTTATCAATATAGATGATTTGTGGCCCTGGCTGTTTGGCTCAGTTGTAGAGCATCGACCTAGCATGTGGATGTCCCACGTTTGATTACTGGTTAGGACGCACAGGAGAGGCGACCATCTGCTTCTCCACCCCTCTTGCTTCCCCTCCTCTCTCTCTCCCTCCCTCTCTCCCTTTCTCTCTTTCTCTCTTTTTCTTCCCCTCCCACAGCCATGGCTCGATTGGTTCAAGTGCATTGGCCTGGGTGCTGAGGATGGTTCTGTAGAGTCTCCACCTCAGGCGCTAAAATTAGCTCGGTTTTAAGCATGGCCCAGATGAGCAGAGCATTGGCCCCAGACAGGGATCCCAGTTGGGGTGCATGTGGGAGTCTGTCTCTGTAATCTCCCCTCTTCTCACTTAAAATGATTAAAAAAATAAGATAGATGATTTGCAAATATTTTCTCCTAATCTTAGATTGTTTTTTAATTTTCTTAATGGTGTCTTTTATTTACTTATTTATTTTGAGAGACAGAGCTGAGAGACAGGAAGGGAGAGAGAGAGGGAGGGAGAGTGAGGGAGAAGCATCAATTTGTTGCTTTGTCTTAGTTGTGCATTGGTTGCTTCTCATACTTGCCTTGACTGGAGATGCGACTTTGGGCTCAAGCCGAGCTAGTGATCCCTAGCAACCTTTGGGCTCAAACTGTCAACCTTTGGGATCGTGTCAATTATCCCTTGCTCAAGGTGACGAGCCCATGCTCAAGCCAGATGAGCTTGCGCTCCAGCTGGTGACCTTGGGGTTTCGAACAGATGACCTCAGCGTTCTGGGTCAGTGCTCTATCCACTGGTCAGGCTTAATGGTATCTTTTGAAGTGCAAATGTTTTTAATTTTGATGAAGGCCAGTTATTAGTTTTTTTTCTCTTTGTGGATTGTGCTTTTGATCTTGTATCTGAAAACTTTTTGTCTAGCTTAAGGTTATCATAGTTGTTTTGGTGATGATTAGTAAGGTTCTTTTCATGTGTTTAGTGGTGATGGGACCTCTTCAGAATGACCTCTCCATCTGTGCTTATTTTGATACTTAAGAGGCATAGCCAAAAACATGTCTAGAACAGTGGTCCCCAACCATTTTTGGGCCATGGACCGGTTTAATGTCAGAAAATATTTTCACGGACTGGCCTTTAGGGTGGGATGGATAAATGTATCACGTGACCGAGACAAGCGTCAAGAGTGAGTCTTAGACGGATGTAACAGGGAATCTGGTCATTTTGTAAAAATAAAACATCGTTCAGACTTAAGTATAAATAAAACAGAAATAATGTAAGTTATTTATTCTTTCTCTGTGGACCGGTACCAAATGGCCCACGGACCGGTACCGGTCCGCAGCCCGGGGGTTGGGGACCACTGGTCTAGAAGATGAATTGGAATAGGAAGCAGTAGGAAAAAAAAATGTGCATTCCATTTTTGTTTTTATGCTAGATGTATTAATTGAGGCTGCTATAACTGATTCTTTAGTATTCTTATATCTAGATGCATTTATCCAAAAAAAATTTTTTTTTCTGTTTAGACTCTCCAATTTTAAGTCTAGTTTGGTTCTGAGTGCTAGAGGTGATTGTTATGCCCCTGGTAACAAGTGTTCACTCAGACCTCTTTAACACTTAGCATGTGTGCTAATTACCTTTCCTATTGAAAAGGAAAAAGACTTTGGGGCTTTTTATCTTGTGATTATTCTCTCTTTATCAGCTGCAGTCCCCTTTCTGCAGAATATTGCAGTTTAAAACTTGATTAACACTAGTATACTTTGTACTCTTTTCCCCTTTGATTACACCTACCAAGGGAAGCAATTGTTACATAGACTTGGTGCTGGAAACTTGGGAGAAGCAGAGTGGGAGAGAGCCTGCCTGTGTGTGTCACTGTGTGTGTGTGTCACAGTAAGGATCAGGAGAAGGGCTAGATGGTACAAGCAAAGTGTAAAAGCCAGTGAGGAAATGGCAGGATGTACTGAGCTGTGATTTAAAAATCACCCTCACATTGGCAAGCCAAAATGTGACAGGTAACAACCAAATGAAGTGATTCCCATCATGCGATGATAGGAATTGCTTTTCTTTTCTTTTTAATAAATAGCTAGTTTTATTTATTTATTTTTAAAAATGCTTATATAGATATATATTTTTTTTATTTTAGAGAGAGAGGAAGGGAGAAACAGAGACAGGAACATTGATCTCTTCCTGTATGTGCCCTGACCAGGGATCAAACCAGCAACCTCCGTGCTTCAGGATGATGCTCTAACTAACCTAACTACCTATCCAGGGCAGGAATTGCTTTTCTTTAAATTTGGCCTCTGTACAGAGCTATGGGAGGGTTCACTGCTTTCTTCTCAAATATGTGCCTTCCAATAGAGGGAGGATAGTGTTTTTGCTTAGAATGGGAATCAGTTGCCTAGTCATTTTAGGGGACAGTCTAGCCTGGCTTTCTGCTTGTAGAATCTGGATAACATCTGGAATTTTTTTGTTTTTTTCTCATGAACCTTTACCTCCTGTTTCCACTCCCAGTGAGAGCCTGTAATGTGCAGATGATCTGGGAGGGCTGCTGGGAAGGTTTCCATATTCCATGAGTGTGCATTAGATAATAGTTTTCCCTATGAATGAGCTTCCAGTTTGAAGCATTAATTAATTTTTATTACTGCATTGACGGTATACATAAATGTAAGCAAATTTGCTTTCCACATTATTGAACAGGCTGAAATGACTTCCCAGTTTATGACCTTGGACATTTTTATTGTTCATTTGAAAGTCTGTTCTGCCAAAAGCTGTTGAGAAATTAATGTTTGGTCCTTGGACAGGCACATTTGTTCTTAGGGTCTCTCAACACATTTTTGAGTGGGAATGAACTGTCAAATCATGAACTGTGGCTTTCTTTTGTTAACAGCATACTTAAAGAATGGCTGTTTCTGTAAAATTTTCTATAAAGCAAATATTAGAAAAATTATATTTCTTTTGACTTTTTTGTTCAGAAGTAGAATCACATAATCTCTTGCTTGGAAGGGCCTTGAAATGGGTTATCTAGTCCAAGTGCAGCCATTTCACTGTTGTGTGATCTCTAGAGTCCCAGTAGGAGTTACTTCAGATGTGGGACACTTATCCCCTCCACATGCAGGTTCCTCTGTCTTAGTTCAGAGCACGTCTTTGTGTTGAGCTAGTCTCTACCATCTTCCCTCCTGTCTTTCAGCCCATTAGTGCTGAAATTGAACCCTTTTAGATTAAGACGTCTCTGGCCTGACCTGTAGTGTGCAGTGGATAGAGCATCGACCTGGAACACTGAGGTCGCCTGGGCTTGCCTGGTCAAGGCGCATATGGGAATTGATGCTTTCTGCCCCCCCCCCCCCCCCCCCCCAATTAAGACATCTCTCATTAGATAGTTGAAGACAGCCATCTTGTTAAAGGGCTAAGATTATCTGGATGTCTTCAACAATTGAAGATAAAATGAGAGATGTGTTTTATTGGAAAAGTTATTATATTCCTTTAACTAAGATTATACTAAAGACTTTGAAGAAAAATTATATTGTATGAGTATCAACAAATGTTTAAAATTTATATTTAAGATCTTTTATGCAATATAATCTCTAAGTAAAAATACTGATCTTGAAAACATATGGTCTCAAGTATTAGGAAAGCTTATCTCAGCTGCAAATGGGCTGAACATTTTGTTTTCCTTTGCCATTTTCTCATGGTTATAGTTTCCTTCTCCTTTTATACTTTTGTGTTACAACTATCACAGCATTGCGTGTTTAAGGGTTGGTAACAATGAAAAGCAGATGACAGAAATGTTCACTCTGTTGGTGGCCGGTCTTCTGGAAGCTATTCAAGCAGTGTTAACATAGCCACTGCAGATTCATAGCAAACAATAAAATTGAGAACAGAAAAGCAGCACAGAGCAGGAGAGGTTGTTGAGTCCAGGGCCAGGCTGCCTGGCTGTGTCAGTCCCAGCTCTGATGTTCATTACCTGCTTGACCTCGGGCCAGTTAGAGAGGTTCTTGGTGCCTTGGTTTTCATATGTGGAATGGCACCCTCTCCTTGGGCAAGTGTCAGGGTTCAGGTTGACCGTGTGCAGAGTGCCTAGGGTGTGCCAGCTCACCACGCTGTCTGTGTGGACAGTAAACATATGGCCTGTTTTGACTTGTTAGCTGGCTCTCACCTGGTGCCAAACCCTCTGTATCTTAGTAAGCTCTCCTGTGTCAATCAGATCAGAGATTTTTTTTTTCCCAAATTAAATTCTTCTGTTTTTCCTGTTAAAATCTTTCATGTGCTTTCTTTATTTTTATTTTTTGAGAGAGATGAGAAGCATGAACTCGTTTTTGCAGCACTTTAGTTCATTGATTGCTTCTCATACATGCCTTAATGGGGGGGGGGGGTGGAGAAGGGGCTTCAGCTGAGTCAGTGACTCCTTGCTCAACAAGCCGGTGACCTCAGAGTTTTGAACCTGAAACCTCAGCGTCCCAGGTCGACACTCTATTCATTGTGTCTCCACTGGTCCGGCTCATGTCCTTTTTATAGTTGTATTAGTTTGCTGTAGCTGTTCTAACAAATTATATAGATTTAGTGCTTTATAAAAAGTACAGCTTTATCCTCTTATAGTCTGGAGGTCAGAAGACTGAAGGGGGTCTCCTTGGGCTGAAATCTAGGTGTTAGCAGGGCTGGTTTTCCCCCGAGACTCTGGAGGAAAGAGTCTGTTTCCTGGCCTTTTCCAGCTTCTGGAGGCCCCCACTTTCCTTGATGCATATTCCCTCCTCCATCTTCACAGCCAGCAGTGACCAGTTCAGTCTTAGTTCTGGCTCTTCTGCCTCCCTCTTCCCCTTTCTGGCAGACTTCTGAGTACAGTGAGCCCATTTGGATAATCCAGAGTAAACTCTTTATTGATGGTCAGCTGGTTAGCAGCAACCTTCATCCACCTGCACCTTCATTCTCTCTTGTCAGGTAATGTAACCTATTCACAGGTTCTGGGACAAGTGATTGGAGTTCTGAATGCCCTTAGCACCTGTCTGGGGAAGAAACATAAGAGTAATGATTTTACGAGTATAAAAACCCTTTGTCCTTCCCAGCTGAGAGGTAACTTTTCAGTTTAAACTTGTGTTCCCCTGAGGCATAATTTATAGTTCTCTCTCGAGCATTCAACCCACATTTGGTAATTTATGCTGTTTTTCTATATAGACTGTTTAGTGCCAAGTTCAATCTTATGTCATAATTGAGTCCTAAAATATTTTTTGAATTATTGCATAAACATTATAGGAACATTAACAACAATAAATTTATAGCTTTTGATCATAGATACAAACATTTTCTCTTAGGTTAAAGAGAAATATGTGCCTTTAATTTATTTTAGTTTAGACAGCTTGTGTTTCTGAACTGCAGAGAGTGACCACCTGTAATCTCATCCCCAAAATGAGCCACTTTGGACAGTTTGGTGTGGACGTAGATTTTCAGTGGTGAAGCCCTGGCTGTGTGTCTTCTTTGAGGCATTTCACACAAAGCAGATGCCCTGGGACCCTCTGCTCATTATCAACTTAATAATGATTCTGTTCTGGTTGCAGTTGACTATTAAGAATTCAAATATGAATTTTAACATTAAATAACTTTGTGACTTTGCAGTTCTAGTGGACCCAAAGTAAGAGGTTTTGTGCATAAAATGATTGACAAGAAACAGTCAATTAGGTTGAGGAAAGGTAAAACAAATGACCTATGACTGTGATGATAGTGTGTAACTGGTCTAACCATGTGCTTTGTTAGCAGCAGCATCGTTGGGTTTGTCTGGGCCTGTTACTAGGCTTTGGTTAGACTCTTATTTTGGCTATAGATAGTATCTTGGGTCTAAAACGACTGCCTATCCTACAGGATTGTATTTTTAGTTATAATTGACTTCTTTGAAGACTAGAGTTGCTTTAAAAATGGCCGTTTTCTTACTGTCTTATTGTTGGTGATCTAATACCTAAATGATACATCTATATATATAGTGACTTGTTTTGTAAATTGGACTCATATTAGTGTCTTTTTAATGTTGATGTAAGTTACTAATTTCTTTCTCTATAATATAGACACTAAGTTCTTTTAAAGATTTTAAAATGTTAAGCAGAATTTGTTGAAGTGTGACCCATTTATTATTCAATCACTGAAATCATCTTTTTGAATTTTTTCCGCCATGTTAAATTAGTTCTAATCTGCTCTTAATGTAAAACATTTAAAATTACATGAGTAATACATAAATATACACTTGTAAAAATCTTAGAGAATGCAGAAATAATTCAGGAACTGTGAAGGTCTGTGTCAGTCATCTGACCGCTTGTAACAGAAAATCCAGTTAAAGGGCATGAATAATAGGAAAACAGGTTCATGTAATTGGAAACCTGGGGGATCTGAATTGGGCTTTCCTTAGCCTGCGGGCTCTTCCTCAGCCTGGAGGCAGGTGCCCAGCAGATCTGGACAGAACCCAGAATGCCCATGTCCCTCTCTTCAGAGCACAAGGTCCCCTGATGTTTTTCTTCACAGTTAGTGTCTCTTGTGCCTACTCCTCAGTCATCCCCCTGCTAGGGATACTGTGTGCACTGATATGGCAAAGGACAGAGGACGACTGTGCATACCCCTGGAGCTGCCTGCAAGTGCTGAGGTTATTGTGAATGTTCTGATTTCCATGTGTCCCCTTGTTAGTGATAAGAACTAGTAACATATGTGTAGACATATACACACACATAGGGAGGGATTTATGTTAATGGGACTGTGCTTTGAATTACTCTTATTAATTATTTTGATAAACCTCTCCCTCTCACCAAAAAAAAAATATAAATAAATAAAAATCTTCATTGTTGAAATAGTCTGAGTTGACTTTTTTAATCGGCCTCTTGAGTTCCAAACATGAACACAGCATATTTCTGAACAGGGTTCTCTGAACACAGGCACATCAATCTTTAGCCTCATTTTCCTTTTTTTTTGGTGTGTATATATATATGTGACAGAGAAAGAAACAGAGAGAGGGACAGATAGGGACAGACAGGAAGGGAGAGAGATGAGAAGCATCAATTCTTCGTTGCGGCATCTTAGTTGTTCATTGACTGTTTTCTCATATGTGCCTTGACAGAGGGTGGGGGTGGGGATGGGTGGGGGTGGTGCTACAGCAGACTGAGGGACCCCTTTCTCAAGCCAGCAACCTTGGGCTCAAGCTGGTGAACCTTGTTCAAACCAGATGAGCCCCGGGGGACCTTGGAGTTTTGAACCTGGGTCTTCTGTGTCCCAGTCCAAAGCTCTATCCACTGTGCCACAGCCTGGTCAGGCTTATTTTTTCTTTTATTAGCTGTTTTCTGTTAACTGAATTGTTGCTTTTTCTTTGTTGCGGGTGGGATTAAAATGAAAACAGCCTGAAAGTTGTTTACAGTTCAGACCTCAAAGCTTTAATGACTTCCTACTTAGTGGTTGGGCTATTTTGGGAAGCCACAAGCACATAATGTTAATTTAATTACCTGTCACTTGAGCCAAGATTTAATTCTTTTGGGGTTTTACACCTAAGCCTCTTTCTATCTTTCCGTTTTGTACTCTGGCTCTGTATAGCCCATTTTAAAAGGAATCTCTCATTTTCATGATAGTAAAGAATTAAGAGTATTATAATTAATAATAGCTGTGTATTCAGAGAAAATCACAGTGGCTTTTTTTCATTCTTGTTCAATGTAGAGAGCTTCAATGGGTTAGAAGAATTTGACTTTCAAATGTAAATTAGGGTACTGTGTTAGTTTTCCAGGGCTGTCATAACAAAATACCACACACTGGGTGGCTTAAACAACAGAAACTTATTTTCTGACAGCTCTGGTGGCTGGAAGTCCATGCTCAGCATATCTACAGGGTAGGTTTCTGTAGCCTCTTTCCTTGGCTAATAGATGGCTACTTTCTTGCTGTGTTGTCACATGGTCCTTTCATACCCCAGAGTGTCTGTGTGTCCACATTCTCTTTTCTTATAAGAACATCAGGCAGATTAGATCAGGGCCCACCCTATAGACCTCATTTTAACTTAATCTCATCTTTCAAGACCTCATCTCCAAATACAGTTTCAACGTATGAATGGGGTAGGGGGGCCACACAATTCATAACAGGCACTGTGGTCAGATGGTCTTGGTAAGTCCTCAGTATTGTCAGGTGAATTCTTTGCCCTTGACAGATGTGTGAGTAGTCTATAATATTTAAAAATTAAATTTTGGGCACATTAACTTTATTTCATGATAGACTGTAAGAAAAAATTTTTACTTTATAGTCTTCGTTTAGACAAGTTTTATTGTATAACAGGATTCCTGTGGGAGATAGCTTATGAGGTGGCAGTGTGTAGGAGGCACTTCACTTTTTTACTGTGTGTGCATACATTAATTGGCACTTATGTGAGACTTTATAAAAAAGCAAGTGGAAGAGGAGAAAGCTTTTATGTAGTTGCCCTAACTTCTATGTAGCAGAGTCGTGAGTTTTGCACATTAATCTTGGAACCAGAAAGATTAAAGAGGCAACAGAAATTGGCAAAGATAATAAATCTAACTAAAGATTTTGTTACTTTAACCCTTTGAGTAGTGAGTTTTTTGTTAACCCTTTGAGTGAGGACATAAACATTCATATTACTCAAGGGTAATGTTTTCTAGAATGACTACCGAATAAGTGAACCTGATGAAAAATGGTAAGTTAAAACAAAAATTGTTTTTATTTTAACAAAAATGTAGTAATAGGAACCCTTATGAAGTGTTTGCTTGTTCAAGAATGCTGATTGGTGTTGACTTCTTTATTCTTCAGCACAGCCGTGTGCTGAAGGAGGTATTTTTCCTTTCTCATTTCACAGATGGTCCCACGAGGCACTGGAGGGTTCAGTGTTTTTTGCAAGCTATTCAGAGAGTAGGTGTGAAGATGAGATGGGGATTCTGGTGTCCAGGCTGGCAGTGTCTGTTGTCACCATGCCGCACTGACTTACCCAGTTCCGCTGCCTAGAGGCATCACCACTATCAGCAGTGACTTGGCTTTGTTAGTTTTTCTTAGGTTCATGATAGCAAAACCATCAAATGTGTTAATTGCCTCCATCACTTCCCCATGATTTCTTTAAGCTTAATATAAAGACAGTTTGGAAAATGGTTTTCCTTAAAGGATCCTTTTGAATATAAGAATTTGAGTAATCCATATTTAAAAGGTTCTTATCTAATTTAAGTGTAACAGTGTGGTTATATTATCATTTTACGAGAGTTAAGTGGGTTTTTACGTTATGTTAAAGCTACTGTGAAAGAGCTGAGTGAAAAGGTAAATGTGTGTGCAGTATAAAGTCACACGCCTGGGGGTCATGACCAGTGTCTGCCAGTGTGGCTGTGTGCTCTGAGCGCCTTGACTCTCAGACCTCACCTTCTCTGGGAAGTCAGCTCAAGTTTGTCATGGCCTCCTTGGAGTTACCGTGGGGACCAAATAAGAGACTGCATGGGGGGAGCTCTACATAGTATGTGTGTGTGGAGCTGCCCTAATGACATTTTGATGCATATTGAGTTTATTTTGATGAAGTTTATGTGCACGTGTATAGCCAGTAGTCGTGGCCATTGTGGCCATGCACATGCAGGTTCACATTAGATTCGAGCAGACGGTAAAGAAACAGTGGAGCCAAAAAATGGTGGGCCATTTCTTTATTAAAGTCTTGCGCTGGCTGACAAGCAACACACACAGGAAAAAACACTTCCCTTTCACTCAGGGCTCCCAAAGCCACTGACACATTATCTGGTTCTACAGCCAGGAGAATTTTCTCCAGTTTCTCCTAGAATCAAAGGCCCCACCAGTCTCAGCGGAGCTCACAAAGCCACTCACCTCTGGTTCTCCATCTATATATCTTCTCCCTTCTGCACAAACTGCTTCTTCCTCAGCACTCTGCATTCTTTCTGCTCTCACTCTGTAAACATGGCTTCTCTTCCTCCAGCACACATTAGGAAAACAGTGGCCCTTCCCAAGCAGGAAGGTAATTTGCAATTTCACAGATCACATACCTGGTGCTGCCCAGTGCCATTTTTTAACAGTAAAAGTGAGCAAACTAAAAATATACAAGTTTTACAAACTCATTTTTGCCCAACAGCACGTCTCCGGGTTTCCTTGCCTGCCTGGAAAGTTCTTGCAGTTCTCTTGCAGAAAGCCACGGCTGGGGAGCAGATTCAGGAGTGAAATGGGGTGGAGTTGAGGGGGCTCCACCCTCCTGAGCTCTGTGGCTTTGGGCAAGTTACACAACTTTCCTGATTCTCATTCTTCTGGGGGGGGGGGGGTGGAATCACATTTACCTCAGGGAGGTGACATGAGGATTAAGTTTTACCATATATGTCAGGGGCCAGGTTTTCTAGAGGCCAGTGATTTAATGATATGAGACAGTCTCATTTTATGATGTCATTTTACTAAATATAAAATAGCTTAAAGCAGGGGTTGGGAACCTGTGGCTTGCAAGCCAGATGTGGTTCTTTTGATGGCTGCATCTGGCTCGCAGACAAATCTTTAATAAAAAAAAAATAATGTTAAAAATATAAAACATTCTCATGTTTTACAATCCATTCATTTCCTACCACTCATGTTCATGGTTGCAGGTGGCTAGAGCCAATCACAACTGTCCTTCGGGCCGACACCAAATTTTTATTGGATAATGCGTAACGTACACGGATCATTGTATGGCTTTCATGAAATTACATTTTAAAATATGTGGTGTTCATGGCTCTTTCAGCCAAAAAGGTTCCCGACCCCTGGCTTAAAGTTACTGATTTAATAAATTTTAGAGTCCATTTTGCCCATATTTATCTAAAAATAGCCTAACTGGATTTATCTTTATTCCTGTTGTAGGTGCTGGAGACCAGAATTTATTTACCTCTATTTACCCGACGTTGTCCCAGCAGCTGCCGAGAGAACCAATGGAATGGAGAAGGTATGGCGTGTTTGTTTTTTGGCTGTAATCTTCCTCTTCACTCTTTAGACATTTATGTGAACAAGTGAGGTAGTAATAGTTAAAGCCTGAGTCCTAAAGTGCACTGTGGAGAAGCCAAGTGACACCACAACCCGTGGGCCTTCTTCCTTAAGGAATATATTGATTTTCTTAACAAGATAGAGGATGGAAGAAACAACACTGTTCTTTTGAGTTACAGGCCCTTTTACAGACTTGATTTGTGATTCTCCAGGGTTCTTCAGACTCAGGCTGTCTTACAGGCATAGGCATTGTGGAAAGGAGACATGTATTCACTCAGACGCCCTATTATAGCAGAACATTAACCTTTTATCTGCACTCCCCTTCATTAAGGATGAGAAAATATACAGAAAAGTGTTTGTAAAAGTTAGGAGGGAAACCACATCAGCCACCCCAGCGACCCTCCTCTGTGTAATTGTTCATTTAATGACTTGTTCAAAGGCACTAATAGACTGAATTATCTTACTGGAAAACTTATTTCTGATGAGGTATTATTTTTTGAAAGTGTTTGGATTTTGATTTAACACAAGTAATCCGATTTTAACAAGGTGGCTAAAAATTTTCCCATTGTTAGTAATGTTCATGCGATTCTGATTCTTGCTACATTATTCCTTTGCAACTACCAGTTTGTACCTCAGTATCCTGAAGAACTAGAGTGGATTTCTGGGATGACTCACCCAGGTTCTCTAGTGAATCTAGTCTCATTTTTGTGCCTGATTATTGTGTTATAGGAATGTGTTTTAATTACCAATATTTAATATAAATAGTGTACAGAGTGGGAGAATTCTTTTTTTTTTTTTTTTTTTTTTTTTTTTCATTTTTCTGAAGCTGGAAACGGGGAGAGACAGTCAGACAGACTCCCACATGCGCCCGACCGGGATCCACCCGGCACGCCCACCATGGGGCGACGCTCTGCCCACCAGGGGGCGATGCTCTGCCCATCCTGGGCGTCGCCATATTGCGACCAGAGCCACTCTAGCGCCTGGGGCAGAGGCCACAGAGCCATCCCCAGCGCCCGGGCCATCTTTGCTCCAATGGAGCCTTGGCTGCGGGAGGGGAAGAGAGAGACAGAGAGGAAAGTGCGGTGGAGGGGTGGAGAAGCAAATGGGCGCTTCTCCTGTGTGCCCTGGCCGGGAATCGAACCCGGGTCCTCCGCACGCTAGGCCGACGCTCTACCGCTGAGCCAACCGGCCAGGGCCGAGAATTCTTTTATGAAAAAATTACTCAACCTTTGAGGAGGTCCAGTGCTGTGAACAAGAGAAAACCGTTCATTTAGCAAGTGAAGGAACTTAATGTCTGAAGAAATGGAGTAATCTGGAAAGGATTTCAAATAAGTATATATTATTTAAAAATTCAGAAAGAAAAAAGTATGTCCATGAAACAATAAAGGAAACAAAAACAATGTAGAGAAACTACATAGATTTAATATATATATTCATTTCTTCACTTTCCTGGAACCTCACTCAATGAGAAAAAGGACTAAAATGGCACAAATATGCACAGGGTGGAGAAAGGAGTGAAGATGGCGGTAGCAGAGAGATGTGCACACCTTTTTGGTGGAAGAAAGAGAGATGGAGGAATTGGAAGAGTCAGCTGAGCCCCATGTGTCTTCGGGGGTAGGTCCCTGAGGAACAGGCACTCTCTGACAGGTGACAGGGCCTAGGACCTCGGTAGGTGAGGGCAAGACCAGGCTAGAAAGGGTGGTGGCAGAAGGTGTAGGCAGGAAGCAGTTAGATACAGGGCCCCCACTGTCCTGTGTCTGCACTGTATGTCCCTGCTGGAAGCCGGGAGTGGGGTGGGTGGGTATTCCTATGAACAGAGAAGCTCCAGACCCTTGGATAAGAGGCACTGCAGAAAACGGGGAGAGGTGCCATTCTGAAACCAGCGGGTCTAAGTCTGAACAGCGTACAGCTGAGACTCAAGAACTCTGTGCCACATCCATGCTCCATAAGCAAGAGAGTAGAGAATTCATTTCAGGAGAAACTAGGTGGCCTCAGAGATAAGACCTACCACACTCCCTGTTTTAGGAAACATTGGGAGGAGGTGCTTCATCAGATTTAGGACCCAGATGCATTCCTGATTGGAGCAGCAGGACTGTAGGCTCTTGGGGGATGTCACCAGGGAAAAGGAACCGATAGATTACCAGATGCCTGACTATGTGGGTAGTACTCAGAGGGTTTACTGTTCTGTTGGAGAGCTTCGTAAGATTTAAAAATGTTGACACTGGGAACTAAGAAAATAAAAAATGCCAAGAAGAAGAAAAGTTACATTCTAAAGCTACTGCAAGCACAGAGTGTTACTTGTCTTATTAGTGAACTGTGTTGCTACATTTAATAAAGGACACATGGCATGTGGGCAACAAACACTTGTGATAGAGCCATTGGGAGCGGGGAGGGATAGAAGAAGAGTGGACAGACAGCTGAACCTGCATCTTCCATCACAGATGGTCAAAGATCTGGTCTAAAATGAAAGTGCATGGGGAATTATAGTGGGTTGAGTTGTGGCCCCCAGAAGGTATCTCCATCTGGAACCAGTGGATGTGACCTTATTTGGAATAAGGGTCTTTGCAGATATAACCAAGTTAAGGATTTCAGTATGAGCTCATCCTGGATTAGGCTGGGCCTTAAAACCAGTGACAGACACATGAAGGGGAGGCAGAGATTGGAGTGATGTGTCCACAAACCAAAGAACGTCAAGGCTGGCCAGAAGGTAGGAGAGAGGCAAGGAATGAATTCTTCCTCAGAGCTTCCAGAGGGAACCAACACCTTGATTTTGAATTTCTGGCTTCCTAAGTGGTGAAAGAATGAATGTTGTTTTAAACCTCTAGGTTTATGATAATTTTTTTTTTTTCTTCCATTTTTCTGAAGCTGGAAACGGGGAGAGACAGTCAGACAGACTCCCGCATGCGCCCGACCGGGATCCACCCGGCACGCCCACCATGGGGCGACGCTCTGCCCACCAGGGGGCGATGCTCTGCCCATCCTGGGCGTCGCCATATTGTGACCAGAGCCACTCTAGCGCCTGGGGCAGAGGCCACAGAGCCATCCCCAGCGCCCGGGCCATCTTTGCTCCAGTGGAGCCTTGGCTGCGGGAGGGGAAGAGAGAGACAGAGAGGAAAGTGTGGCGGAGGGGTGGAGAAGCAAATGGGCGCTTCTCCTGTGTGCCCTGGCCGGGAAGCGAACCCGGGTCCTCCGCACGCTAGGCTGACGCTCTACCGCTGAGCCAACCGGCCAGGGCTGATAATTTTTTTATAGCAGTTCTAGGAGACTAATATGTAGATGAGGTAAAGAGGACCTGTGCTTGTGTATGCGTGTGTGTGAAAAGCTAATTCATACTGTTTGACATTGTCAAGTATATACGTTATTACTTTGATAAAAACTCAAAATTAGCTAATTAGATCTAATAGCTAAAAGATTGAAGCAAAAACTTTGCTAGATTCACTAAGCAGCTGTTTAGCTGAAGAACAAATTAGTGAGTTGGAAGATCAAGCTTAGAAATGCTGGAGTTTAGTGCTAAGACTGGAGATGGACAGCATGGAGAAAAGCTGAGACATAGAGGCTAAACCTAGAGGTTTCAGCATCCCTCGAATAGGTGTTTCAGAGGTGAGGACAGAGAATGGAGGACAGGCAACATTTGAAGAACTAATATCAGGATTTTTCTAGAAGTGATCAGAGATGCAAGGACCTGCAGAGAGGTGAGCAGAATGAAAGCAGAACAAAGCAAGCCAAAAGCAGTGCCAGGAAAATGGAGGAAAGGGAAACCAAATGTGCAGTCTCTCCCAGCATTGAAAATGCTGCATAAAATAAAGCATTTAGTAAGTGTCTTCTCAAAGTGCTGAGGGAAATACCTTTGAACCTAGAACTCCAGAGTTCCATTCAAATATGCTGTTCACTGCTTGCTGTGACATGGAGATAGTTGGGAGTCAGTGCAATAAACAATAACAGTTTTGGACATGTGTGATGAGAAGCCTTACCACCCTGTCTGAAATAGTTAAAAGTATATATCTCAACAAGGAGAATGAGCTCAAATTCACAAGATGAAGAAGCAGCTGCCAGCAAATTTGTCATAAAACATTTTGCTCAAGTTAAGGTATCAGTCCTTTTAAAAATGAAAAGAATTGCCTGACCTGTGGTAGTGCAGTGGATAAGAGCATCAACCTGGAATGCTGAGGTTTTTGGTTCAAAAACCTGGGCTTGCCTGGTCAAGGCACATACAAGAAGCAACTGCGGGTTGATGCTTTCCATCCCCCCGCCCCTTGAGCTCTCATTTCTCTAAAACCAATACATAAAATCTTAAAATAAAATAAAAATGAAAACTAAAATTCTAAATGTGTGGAAGAAATCAGAGAGAAGGTATACTGTTTTTCTTGTCTTATTCAAGAAGGATGCTTGTTTACTTTAGTCTTTGAAGAAAATGTAAGCTTATGCAAATTAAAATAAAAATGTAACCAATAGCAGAATAGGAATAGATGGTTAAGATCTAAAAAGAAAACGTTATCAATCTCATGAGGACAGAAAATAATAGCATGCAAATAGAATATAGACCAATTTAGGGGTGAAGCTGGTTATATTCAACACGACTTGTGTCAGCTTCTTAAACACGGGTGTTTCTGAGATTGGAGACACAGCCTCTGGAGGTGGAAAATAAGGTTTGGGAAAAAAGACATGGTGTAATTAATATTTAGAAGTATATCAAAATAGTACCCATATCCTCTGATAGCCTTAGATTAGATCAGGGGTCTCAAACTCAACTCAGCATGTGGGCCGCAGAGCAAGATCACAGCCGTTAGGCGGGCCGCACTAGGTCTACAAAAGGCAACTGTTACGCAACACTTTTCTTGAACTTCGTGGATTAGTCTGCGGGCCGCACAAAATTGTTCGGCGGGCCGCATGCGGCCTGTGGGCCGCGAGTTTGAGACCCCTGGATTAGATGTTGTAGCTGGCGGGGTTTCTGTGTTCTTTCCTCTTGGGTTGAGAAAAGGGAGAAGGGTGGTCACCACGGCTTTATTTGAGCTCTACAAACAAAACCTGTTCTTTTTCACTGACAGTTCTCTTTTCTGGATCACACAGGTGACAGAAGTGTTAGTGCCATTTAAAGCTTTCATAGTTTCAAACTGTTCTTTTGACATTTGGGAAGCTTCCCTTATAGTGACTTAACAGATGAAGTTAAACCCCAGTATGGTCCATTTTTCTCAGAAGTCTGTATTGTTGCACATAACCCTGGTTAGATAGCATATTCCTGCACATGCATGTATCATTGAGCAAAATGAAAGATTTTATGCACAAGGAGCTTTGACATGTAGCTGTGAACTGTGATTAAAATAATTTAGCCTGACCTGTGGTGGCACAGTGGATAAAGTGTCGACCTGGAGTGCTGAGGTTGCTGGTTCGAAACACTGGGCTTGCTCGGTCAAGGCACATATGGGAAGCAACTACTATGAGTTGATGCTTCCTGCTTCTCCTCCCTCTTTCTCTCTCTAAAAATCAATTAAATTAAAAAAAATTTATAGAATTTTTTGAAAGACTCTTACAGGGTCAGAACTCAAAGAAATGATTAAATTCTTGTTGCATTTTTTTCTTTCTGCTGAATGTTCTTCAGTTGTTTTTCTCAGTGACTTTAAAATTGTTTATAGGTCCTATGGCCGGGCTCCCAAGATGATTCACCTAGAATCCAACTTTGTGCAGTTCAAAGAGGAGTTGCTGCCCAAAGAAGGAAACAAAGCTCTGCTTACATTTCCCTTTCTCCATATTTATTGGACAGAATGCTGTGTAAGTATTCATTTGGGGGGCAGGGGGAGTCTTGGAATAGGGTTAAGAACTCATGCGTCTAGGTTTTTTTTAGACAACTACAGTTTTCACCTGTACTTTCTGCTGTCCCTTTTATTCCGGTGTACTATTTTCTCCAGTCCTTAGCTGAGGTGTGGCTTTGTTGTGTCTTTCTGCTCTGGTCCAGTGCGTTGCCCTCGTGGTCACCCAGTACAGTCTTATTCTCTGTGTTCCAAGTTCTGTGAGCCGTCTCTCTGTGCCCCAGTGGCCACTAGCTATTTTTAATATTTAATTTCAGCTTTATTTTCATAATCTCCTATTTTACCATCATGGCAGATAATTCCTGTTTGTCCCTTGCTGGAGTGTTGACTTTCTGAGGGCCAGGCACTGGGTCCTCCCTCGTTATCAGGGCCTGTCACAAGAGGTGCTCCAGGACTGCCTGTTGGGGGCACTGCTGCCATAGGCCTTCACTTGAACTGGCAGATGTATACACATGAATCCAGAAAGGAACTTGTCTTTCTTGACAGAATTACTCTGTCATGAACTAATAGGAAATTTTGTGGGTCATTTCTTCCAATTTGACTCTAATAAAGCAGACTCTTAGCAATATACAGAATATATAAATCATTGCATAGCATGACATTTTAACTTGAATCTGAGGGTGCAGAAGCAGTTTTTGTAATTTTAATGAGAAAGAAAGAAAAGGCTCATTCCTGGTTTCCCTGGACTTTATTGCATGCACCTTTTGCTTTTGCCCAGTAGCATGTGTGTGAGATGTTGTCTATTGGGAGCTCATCAGAGATTCAGCACCCAGGGTTTTTATCAGGGCTGCTCACATGGCTCCTCTGCCTGGCATGGATGAAAACTCTGGAGTCTTAGAGGGGTAGCAGATTCCAGCACAGCCATCATGTTTGTACAGACGGTTTGGGCCTAGTGAGGCACTTGCATCACATGTGCTGAGAACCCTCTGAAACCCACATTTCCAGGTGCCAGCCAAGGGCCAGCCTCGTGAGGAAACCTAGAGGTGGTCACCGCAGGCCTGGTAACTCTTCTCTCTCTAGCCCCTTCCTCAGTGGTAATGTCAGATTTGATTCGTGGTCCAGGAGTTGTCTTGCTTCTCCATGCTGTAGGTCCATTTACCCCTTGCAGTTAGCCATCCCCAGGGATCAGCAGTAAGGCTGCGAGTATCCTCCAGTGTGAGTGCCGAGATTGTGCCCCGGTGGTGATTCTTCCCGGACCAGCCTTACTAAGGGTATAGACACCACTCCCTCAAATTTATCAGCACTGTTCTGCTCGAGGAAAGAGTCTGCATGGGTTTTTGTTTAACTTAATGCTTTACAGTCAATTAGCCTTACTTGATATTCAAATTGTCCCAGATTTGTCCAGCAAGGGTCACTTCAAACTTGCTCCTCTGTCCTTTTTTTTTTTTTTTTTAATTTATTCATTTTAGAGAGGAGAGAGAGTAGAGAGTATGAGAGAGAGAGAGAGAGAAAGGGGGGAGGAGCAGGAAGCATCAACTCCCGTATGTGCCTTGACCGGACAAATGCAGGGTTCTGAACCAGCGACCTCAGCATTCCAGGTCGACTCTTGATCCACTGCGCCAGCACAGGTCAGGCTCCTCTGTCCTTTTGAGCATTTTCTAACTTTCTGGGACAATAAGATGTTCGAGGTTCTTGTACCTTTGCTACCCTTGTCCTGGAATCAGCCATTTCTTCACGGAGCACTGATTCCTTTGCCACTAAGGAGTGCCACTGCATTAGGCCTTTTTTGTAGACAGCTAAGAAAGGGTATCTCCAGGTATCAGAGTTGATACTGATGCTAGATTTTAACCTGACCTCACAGAGCTCTTTCCTGGCCTCCCCCATTTCATGTTTATATGCACCCTGGCTCTTGATAACATCAGTGCATCTGTGGGCTCAGTCCTGCAATATGCATAACGTGGTTTCACAATTGCTCCTCCTGTACTGCAGTATTAGGGCAGGAAACATCTTCTGAAAAGAGTTCAACAGTTGTTTGCAGTTTGCACTTTTCTAGACTGACAGCACACGTCGTTCCTCTCTACTTGGGCTAGTCCTCCTCAGGGTTGGTCCTTCCAGTGTTTTCCTAGTTGCTCTTGCCTGTTTGTTTTTCCATGGGAACTTCAGTATCAAGTTCCTTAGCTCCAGATTAAAGCTTTTTGGGTATTTTTATTGGGATCACGTGAACTTTATAAATTACTGTATGCAGCTCTAACATCTTGATGATGAGTTGCTGTAACCCAGAACGAGGGGGGACTTTCCATGTCACCCCTTGGTAGACACACAGGTCTACCTCTGTGTCTTTCAGAGTGCTTTAACCTTTTCTTCTTAATAGATTTTAAACATTTTTTGTTAACTTTATTTTGAGCATTTTACTTTTTTGTTACTGTTGTAATTGGGGTTTTCTTTACCATTATATATTCTAGTTTGTGTTTATTGTGTATATGAGGGCTGTTGGTTTTTTCATGTAAACCTTGCTGAATTCTTTTATTTGAGTTAGTGTTATCATTGATTCTCTAGGCCCCAGTAGGGTTTTCCAGGTATCCTAACATGCCATCTTCAAGAACAGATAGTCTTACCTCTTCTTTTTCAATTCTATGCCACAAATTGTTTTCTCTGTTCTCAGACATTGTTAAGTAGTAGTGGAGGTAGTGGCTGTTGCCTTGTGGCTGGCCTTGGGAATGCCTGTTGTGGTTCCCCATTCAGTAAGGTGCTGGCTGTAGGACTGAGGTAAGTTTACATGATCATGTGAAGGAAGTCCCATCCATTCCTGTTTCCTCAGGGCTTTTATTAGGAATACATTGTTGAATTGTGTTAAAGGCTTTTTCAGACTCAGTGGAGATAATCATGATTTCTTTCCACTTAGATCTACCAATGTGTTGAGTTATATTAATGGATTTGGATTTCTTATTATTAAGCCATACTTGCATTCCTGGTATAAATCACATTTGGTCAAAGTACTATTATTATTATTTAAAAAACTTTTTTTCCATTGATTTGAGAGGGGGCAAGAAGGTGGAGAGGGAGAGAGAGAGCGAGGGGGGGGAGGGGCACCAACTTTTGTTCCATTATTATTATTATTATATTTATTTTTTGAGTGAGAGACAGGGAGAAAGAGATAGGAACATCGAGCTGCTCCTTGTATGTGCCCTGACCAGGGAATCAAAGCAGCAACCTTTGTGCTCCAGGACAGTACTCTAACCAACTGAGCTATCCAGCCAGGGCTTAATTTTTATTGATTTTTAGAAAGAGAGAGGAAGGGAGAGAGAGTGGGGAGGGGGAAGGGAAGCATTTGTTGTTCCACTCAGTCGTGCATTTTTTGGTTGCTTCTCATGTGTGCCCTGACCAGAGATCAAACCCGCAACCTTGTTGTTTCCGGACAACACTCTTAACTGACTGAGCTAACTGGCCAGGGCCGTTAGTTCTAAATACTGCCACTCTGTAGAGAACACACAGTATATGAGTATGAGGACAGTAATTCAAAGAAAACTGAATTTTGCAAGATGGTTTTCCTCTTAATTTTTAACCAAATATATTTTCAGATTTAAATTTACTTCTAATTTTACCAGGGACATAGTTTTACATATTAGGCTAAAAATGATAAGTACTGCCTTTTGGAACTTTTCACTTATTAATTAAACCAAAAGTGGGACTGGGTACAGAGTTTGAGATTTAACTCATTTATGGATCAGTCACATTAGTATATGTCTGCAGGAGTGTTTTCAAGAAGACTAAAGAAAATCTAGTGATATGGTCAGGATTATACGAAGTACTCTTCCATTTAAAGAGGGAACATGTATATTTAAGCAGTAAGCTATTAAGTATAGTGTTTAAAGGTTTTTAAATGTCTAATTTGGAAATGAATTAGATATCTTGGTTTTAGATTTTCACTCTGACTCTTCTAAGTGCCTTTAGGGATTTTACAGGCAATTATAAACAGTTACAAATACCAAGAACAATTTCTATTTCCCTGCTTCCATCTGGAAGAGACTGAGGTGGACTCGCTAGCTTCTGTGCACGCTGGACGCTCTCTTTGGCAGCTGATGTGTAGAATTCTGAGTCAGGAGCAGCATTGATTTTTAGGACCAGGACGCTCCCCTGTTGACCCATGTGACTCATGATAGCTTTCAAGAAGCTTCAGATTTTCCTCTTTCCTTGGGTTCACATCTGAGGCTGCTTTAACCCTGGTGTGGCCTGTGTGTAGCATAGAATTTAGAGTGGTTCTGGAGTTTGGCAGAGAACTCAGGGGCTGTGGAGGGAGCCACTGGGCGGCTGTCCGTGGCCCTCCTATGGCAGCCAGCAACAGTGATGACAGGCTGCTTGCACCGAGAAGATCTGTGCACCTCCTCACTGGTGCAGGGTACACAATGGATTGGGTTCCTGTAGTGCTTAGGCACAGAGCTTTGGCTGTAGAGACCTGGGTTTTAAAGTCCCAAAATTTACAGCTGACTTTGTCACTGTTGACAGCTTCCTGAGCTGTCTGACTCTTGGTTTCTTCCTTTGTAACTTTGGAAACTCTTCCCTCAGTGTCCCAAGTATCTGGAGATAATATGCAGGGTGTGGCGCTGAGCCTACCTGGGGACCTGCAGGGGTTGCTCACGCCTGGGCGGCTCCTGGGGCGTCACATCCTAGAACCAAAGTGCTGTGGCTGCTGTATTATTCCCTGTTGTTAGACACATTTTGCCATATAATGGAAGGATTGATTGACTTGCTTTCACAATGACTTATTTATTTTTAGGATACTGAAGTATATAAAGCTACAGTAAAGGATGACCTTACCAAATGGCAGAATGTTCTGAAAGCTCATAGCTCTGTGGACTGGTTAATAGTGGTAGTTGAAAATGATGCCAAGAAAAAAAACAAAACCAACATCCTCCCCCGAACTTCAATTGTGGACAAAATAAGAAATGATTTTTGTAATAAACAGAGTGACAGGTAAGTGTCTCTTTAATTTACCTCATTGGACTGATGCTAGGAGGACATAGCTTACTGGCTTTGGGCAGTGATAAATGTCTACTCTGAGCCACTGTGGCATGCCTGGCACTAGAGCATGTGATGATGGGGTGCTTTCCTGGTGGAGCTCCCAGTCTGGCAGATGCAACCTGTACACAGTAACCCTTGTGGAGGTGCCCTAGGGCCCACTGACTGTGGGAGAGGCCACACAGTGGGTCCCCTTTCTGAAGATTGATAATAATGGGTGTCAGCATGGCAATGGTTTCAAGGAGTCTTGCCGTTCTGGTGTGCAGCAGGATTCCTTCAAAATAGAAATTATAAAATGCTGACTTCATCTTCAGAAACTGTGAATGGGACTACCGAAGCCTTGGTGGTTACTCTGTTGCATGGACTGGGTCCCTTCTTACTTTTCCCTGTGTCCTGTTCTCTTTTGGGGTGGCACATTTCCTCTATTTTCAGTGATGCTGTTCCTGGCTGAGTTGGCTAGTATATTTCTTTATGCCAGTGTAATTTTGTTCTGTAGCTCATAGTTTAGTTCTTTAATTCACCCAGGTCCTAGGGGTGCAATAGGAAGCTTGGTCCCTGCCCTTCTACAGCGTGGTAGTGGCGGAGACGGACATGGCCTCACACCTAGGTCCTCACAGCTGCAGTTACCACCATGGCAAGAGCTCAGACCAAGTATTCCAGAGTGAAGCAAAGGCCTGGAGTAGGCACTGACCTGCTCTGGGGCTGGGGGGACAGGGTGACTTCCCTGAGGATGCAGTGGTGGGCTAGAGTGAAGGATGCGAGGGAAGAATTCTGGGGGTTGGCTGGGAATACCCACCAGACTGCTGTGTAGCTAATTTATGCTCTGATTGTGTCCTGTGTCAGGGTCGCCCAGTTGACAGTTCTTCAGGGGAAAGAGCAATATGTGGGTTTCCTTTTCAGTAATGTTCAAACTTGCTTTATTTATAATTTCAATAAAATATTAGATTGTTGAGCTTATGATGTATCTGAGAATTTTTGTGCAATGTGTACTTGTGTGGGATTTTTCTCCTGAGGCCTTTTATTCACAAATTAGCCCAAAGGAATCAATTTAATATTTTAGCAAGAGGTTCCGTAACTGAGTGGCCTCTCCTCTCTGTGATTCAGGGACACTTAATGTTTTGTTCTAAAGAGGAAGAGCAGATCACCATGAGCCTGGAAGCACGGAGGGAAGAGTGGGTGGCCTGGCATAGGAGAATCAACTCGGGGGCCTTGGGGTGCTTTAGTAGAACAAAAGACATTTTTTGGGGATTTTATTAGGTAAATAAATGGGTGTTAATGGAGTATATTAGTCTAAACTTGTAAATCCTTGAAATTGTATAATAATTTTTTCAAAATGCCTGTTGATTACTTTTAATATAATTTTTATCTAATTGCTAAAAGTATGTTTCTGCTGAGCCCATTTAAAACTAACTTGCTTTTAATGACTGTTCTTTATACATAAAATTTAATTACTGAAGTTTTTAACATTTATTTCCAATATTTAAACATGTCTTCTAACACTTTGATTTTCATTACTTTGCAAAGCTACCTTTGACAAATCTATATTTTTTAATGTAAAAAGCTAGGTCAGATTTTCATAAATTTGAATTCTGTATACTGTCTAATAAGGTAACTATTGACAGTTAAAGTAACTATTGACAGTTACTTTATTAGACAGTATAATTTCTGTCTTTGAAAATATTGGACCACCTGGTCCTGAAGTGGCTATTTAAAAAATATCTGATTATAAATATTTACATGTTTATTATAGAATTATTAGAGAAAGGTACTGAGCAAAAAGAAAATAGATATTAACTTTTAGTATTTAGTATGTATTTTTCAGACTCTTTCTCTTTATGGGTATATATGTGTGTGCATGTGAGGTACTGTGTATGCATAATGTTTTGTACTTGCCTTTTCAAACTAAATACTATTGTACCTTGTAACAGTTTTTCCTTTAACAATAAATGTATTTTTACGCCATTATTTTTAGTGAGTTTATAATATTCCGTAGCATTAATGTATGATAAGTCATCTATACAGTCCTCTGCTGGACTTATAAGTTATTGTTTACTTATTATTATAAACACCAATATTATAAATAATATTCTAGCTCCAATGTTGTGTATAACTTTGTAATTTCCTTAAAATAAATCCCCAAAAGGCAAATTGCTGGGTAAAAGTTTTGTGCCTTTTCAGGCTTTTGATAAGTATTGCTAAATCAGAGTGTTGCCACGTTATTGGTGTGGGCCACTGGCATTGGCCCCGGCCGGGAGCTCCTCATTACACTGCACCTCCCAGCAGCTGCCTGGCATAGCCGTGTGGCTTCGCCCCAGACAGGCCCCCATCTCCCATGACTTGAGCTGTTTTGGGCTCTCCCTTTCTGAGTTAACTATCTAGGCTTGATGTGAATTTCTTTAGTGCTTTTTTATCATAAAAAGATCTAGTAACATTAAAAGTTGAAGGGCATACATAATAAGGGATAGAGAAAATAATGATTGCATTGTCTAATAAGCACCAGGTCACTGAAAAAATATTGTTTTGGTGGTTGGCATTTGCATTAGTTTTTTCCCCATCTACCCCTAGGTACAGGGTCTTTCTGTGTCTCATTCAGTGCCTGTTCGGAAATAATGCTGATGATTACAATCCTTGAGAGTCTTTTAAGTATAAACTGCCAAACTGGTAGATTCCAGCAGCTCATATGGGGACTGAACACATTAGTCCTTTGGGGGGGTGTGTTCGAGGTGAGCCGACTGGACCCCTCCATCTTTCAGGAGAAGAATCAGTGTCCAGGAGGCGGGGAGGATGGGTGGAGTGAATGGAATTAAAGCCAGCTACAAATTTTTTGATTTTCTTCTTGGTGCTGATTGTTCACTATGGGCTGCCTTCCTGCTTTTGCCCAGTGACTTAACATTCCATAGAATTAGCCCTTTCTTGAAAGGGTGTGAAGTGTACAGAGAAGTGAAACTTAGTATCTATTCGTTTTGCTACTTGTTGGTAGTTCAGGTAAAATATTTACTGAGGAGAGATGTTGAAACTCAGTACATCAATATTTTACAATTTGAGTTCAGACTTATGCATCCTTTTTCTAAATTATTATCAAGGATAAAGAAAGTTACCTTTTCTAACCTGTTGGATGGATATGTAGCCATTTCAAAATCCACTGGGAATTCTTTTAATGTTATGCCGTTTATAGTTTACCTGAAAGTCTTTTTGGAGAAACTGTATCATATCTACCTGTTAAGCCTTTATTTATGATTTATTTATTCACCCTACTCTTGAGGCGCTCACATTCTTGTGGGAGAGATGGATCTACAAAGAGAGCAAGTGTTCACAGGGGGTACTTAATGTGGGAGGGGCAGAGCAGCTGGGAGGTGATTGGGTGGGGTTCAGTGAGGATGTGTCAGCTGAGCTGGGTTTTGAAGGGTGAATAGGACTATACTTGATACAAAGAGGGGAGCGCATGAGAAGATCAGTGGGCTCCAACTGGGAACAGTATCACTTAAAGCTGGACAGCTGGGTTGGATCCAGTTGTAATGGTCCTCATGTGCCATGCTAATTGATTTAAATTTTGTCCTATCAGTTACAAGGACCCAAAAGAGCTTTTTAAAGGAAGCAGGGAAAATGAGTTTTGGTAACTGAGCATGACATGATCACCCTATTTTACAGAGAACCTGGAGGCAGAGTCTAAGACTCAGGATTCATGTCTCCTTCCCAGTCTATTCTATAGTGATTCTCCTTGGAAGATCAGTTAATGCTCATGTGGCATTAAATTTTTCCTAACCTGATTTCTCACCACCTGCCTAATGATTTTCATCAGTTAAAGAAGGAAAAAGAAAGGAGTGAGGGAGGGAAGAAAGGAAGGAGAGGAAGGAAATCACTGGAAGGAAAAATGGGAGAGTGATGCTGTGCTTGGAGAGTATTTTTCAGTTCGGTCATGTTTCTGCAGGTGTATTGTGCTCAGTGACCCTTTGAAGGACTCTTCTCGAACTCAGGAATCCTGGAATGCCTTTCTGACCAAACTCAGGACATTGCTTCTTATGTCTTTTACCAAAAACCTAGGCAAGTTTGAGGATGACATGAGAACATTGAGGGAGAAGAGGACTGAGCCAGGCTGGAGCTTTTGTGAATATTTCATGGTTCAGGTACTTGACTAATGACAGAACTGGATGGTTTCCTCCCCCCCCCCCCCCCTTTTTTCTCTCTAAATAAGGCAGCTCTCTTGTGGTAAGTCTTATTCGCATAATTTTTAAATCCAAGAGACAATATAGTAGCTAACAGACTTTTCTGTCTTTCGGCTTATCAAGCAGGAGACCAGAGATGGTGTACTGAGTAATTATATCATTGGCTCCCTGGAGCTTCAGAGCTTGGCATTTGGCCTTTTATGAAATGGCCTTGTCCTCAGGGTAATATCAGTATCCCGGGCCTTTGGGGTCATCTACCGCGGAAATGCTGTACGCAGAGGAGCCCAGTGGTGGTGAGGATCCTGACGCAAGAGACGTCCACTGACTGCCTGGCCCTGTGATTAAGTTATGATTTCCTAGGAACATTTCCTCTGTGGTTTTGTTTTATAATCCATCTAGGGTTCCAGTAAAACCTACTTTAAGCTAGTTTCTTTACTATATTTTAAAAGTTTTTAAAGTTTTAAAAAGTTTAGCTTTTAAAAATTATAGTTTATAACAGCTCCTTCTTTGTTTTAAGAAGAAAAGTCTTAATGAACCAAAGGGATGTGTAATAGTATAATTAGGGGGAGGGGACCTTCCTTGTCTGTGTTTACCATAGTTTGAAAAAGCTTAATTTTTATATTTAAATATCACTTGCATATTGATTACTGAAGAAATAATACAGTTTGAACAAATAAAAGACCAATTCAGATGAAAAAATTTGATGTTTATCTCTTGCTCTGTTGCTTATGTTATAGTGGCCTTTGGATAATTTGGTCCACATAAGGGAGTTTGAATGTTCATAATTTCCTATGCAGCTGACCTACTACAGACCTTTCAGATTGCCCTGTCTCTTCACCCTTTAAGCTTATTAAATGTAGTTCTAAGAGTTACAAACAAGGAAAGGGGGATTCTAAATGAATCCAGTGGTGTTGGGTTGGAATCCGGGGTATCAGTATGAACCCACACTGTGGTGGTTGGGTGGGTCGATGGATGGATGAATGGATAGGTGGGTGGATTGATTCAGAAATATAGGTGTATGTGTTTGAGGATTAGTACACATGCATACTTGCTCTGTCTTCTGGCAGGGCCTAGGAAAAAAATGATACTTCAGTACCAGTGAGCACACCTAGTGCCAGTTCTTGGTTTCCAAACTCCATTTTTCACTAAAAGGTGCCAGAGCTCCTTACAGAACTGGTTGGTTCCAGGGTTGTGGCAGGGAAGATACAAGAGAGACCTGGATATCTGTAGACCCAGCAGGTAAGGAAGTGCACAGGAAAGGTGGAGGTCTGCCAGAACATAAGCACCACCTGCAGGAACCTCCCCTTGGCCAAAGCCGGACCATTTGTGCAACAAAATAAATAATGACAGAATTGGATTTTAACTCATGGAGTTAAAATGAGGCTGCATAGATATAAACAAATAGCTGGTTAAATGAGTAAATAGAGAAGAAGGCCCAGCTCTTCCACAGGGAAGAAACCAGTTAAAAATAGGTATCTGGGATGGCAAAGGGAATGCCAGGCATAAGAGGTTACTTTGGTGTCCTGTGCTGCAGCTGAGTCATGGAAGGTCAGAGCTCATCTTGGCTCTCTCCTCCTTCATTCCAGTTTCTTCTCTGTGCTGCACAAATGTTGACATGTCATTCAACTAGAGTTTACTTAGGGTAGTGTAAGTGTTATTCATAATGCTGCATAATCCTCTCTGCTACAATCTTTAATAGTACATAGTGTTTCAAAATATTGATTTATGTTTTTGCTTTTTTTAAACTTTGGGTGAATAGGAGGAACTCGCCTTTGTGTTTGAGATGCTGCAGCAGTTTGAAGATGCCCTGGTACAGTATGATGAGCTGGACGCATTGTTTTCTCAGTACGTGGTCAACTTTGGTGCTGGCGGTGAGTAGTGACGTTTTATATGTAGATGCTTTTCCCCACACAATTTCCCCGCTTTTAAGTAGTCTGGAAGCTGTTATGTATTCACAAAATAATTAAATCATCTTGTGTTATTATTTTAAAATAAATTATATGGGATATATTCTTGTGGTTCTTGTAGTAATGAAATGAGAATTAAGAATTAGTCCCTTTTACTTTTAGAAGAATCCTAAATAATAAAAGCATTTAAGATGTTGTTTTCAGGTATAAAGTGTCATTGTTACAACTTACAGCTGGCTAGTGATGCTTCTGCTTCTGTGCCTCCTTGCTGGCATAAGGATGGGACTCTACTTCTGTTGAGAGGTCATCTTTGTGATATTTGAATGCTCATTGCAGTGAGTCTTATAAGACACCATTGTAATGGGTGCTCACTTTTCTTTTAAACATTCAGATAATTTCTTAAAATTTTTTAAAAGTACAAAATTAGCACAGTGAAACCATATACAGAGTTTCTAATCATCTTCACTATTTTTTGGTTGATAATTTATTTTCATGAAAATGACATTAAATATATAGATATTTGTCTGTAGCTTGTTGTTCTTATGAAGAGACTATCACAGGCATCTCTCCACGTTAACAGCTGAAGTTCTAAGTCATTCTTGTTCATAGCCACACAGTGCTTTGTGGTGTGAATTCGCTGGTTTATTCAGCCATTCCCTGTGTTGGACGTTTGGGTTGTTTCCACTCTGCCACCACAAGCAGGACTGTAATAGACATCTTTGTTGGGTGTTTTATTTTGTTTTTATAACAACCCTTGTCATAGTGTTAAAGAAAGGAGTGATTTCAGGGAAGCACAGTGTCTGCTGGAAAACCTATGGGAAGGAGAGGTCTTGGGACAGTCCACTTGAGCCATGGCACTGTCCTTGCTCTGCAAATGATGAACTGTCACTGGTGATTCCTACTCCAAGCCAGTTTTTATCAAGTTCAGGTTTGGCTAGCATTCTGAGACACAAATATAAACATACGACCAAAGCAAAGTGTTTGCTAGTTAAATTATAAAAATCTAGAAGAGATAAAATTACATTTTTACATTTCACATATATATGTATCTTTTAAATATCTTACATATTGCTTACATTATATTTTATATAATTTCTTTGTGCTCTCAGTTTTAAAATAAATCTGGGCCAATTTAAAATCCAAACGTAAGCCTGGTCCAAGTTTTGCAGCTGACTGATAAGATTGTTCATTTTTTCCCCTTCATTTTATAGGTACTTTTTGGGCATCCGTGATGTATTAGGCACCGTTCTTAATGCAATGGGGACAAAACAAAATCAGATATAGACAGATAAATATTTAAGTTAAAATCAGGTAGTAGCAAGTATCAGTGCAGGCTGCAGAAAAGGGATAGGAATAGGGTGGGAAGCACTGTTCAGTTTTAGACTGGGCAGTTCAGGAGGCTCTCTGAGCAGGTGGCATTAGCACAGAGGCCTAGAGGAAAGGGGGGCATGTGCCAGGAGAATCTTGAGGGTGGGGGACTGGCAGAGGAGCTTGCTGGTGTCAAACCCTGAGGGCCTGGCGGGCACTGCACTACTGTGCACTCTCACAGCTCTGAGTATAGATTCAAGTTAGTAAGGGGTGATACGGATCGTAGTTGGCACTTCACACATTCAGTAATGTCAAGTGCCATTATAGAGTCACTTCTTGACATGAGCGTAGAACGAAATGGTTATAATACCTTTCTTTTGTAGTGAAAAAAAAATAAAGATTGAATGACTTGTTATTGTAGATTCTTATGTTTATTTTAAGATCATATTTGAGTCTTGAGGTTATAAGTTTAAGTTGAGAACATTGTTAGAAATTTTTGACAAGCAAGAATTTCCCCCTCTGCCTCCTGCTACTCCCATCTTCCTTTGCCTGCCATCCTTTCCTCTAAGTGCAGGACTCAGGTAGTTGGTGTGGTTGAGTTAGAGATAGTGGAGTAGAGAAAAGAGTGGAGACAAGGAAGACAAAAACCCTCATGGCTGCATGAACAGGGTGCCCTCTAGGTCTCGTGCCTTCCCTCAGAGCCAGCAACCACAGAGCCCAAGGCTTCCCAACCTCTCAGCCCGCCAGTCTAACTGCTTTTGCACCTGTTAATGACCTTGTGGCATGGTGGTGCTGGTGCCTAGGTCGTGTTACCCTGTGCTCATTGTCAAGTGACAAGTCCTGAGTGAGGTGCTTATGGTAACAACCCCATCCCTGCATCCCAAGACTAGTTTCATGCCAACTGGAAGGGGGCGGGCCAGTGCTTAGGGAGTAACTGGGTGGTGAGCTGCTCGTGGTACCTGAGGTCCCACAGTCCCTCGAGAGTCTCGGTGAGGTGAAGGAATCTGTAGTCAGCCTTTCATGATGTGTGTTTGTTTAGATGGTGCCAACTGGCTGACTTTTTTCTGCCAGCCGGTGAAGAGCTGGAATGGATTGATCCTCCGAAAGCCCATAGATATGGAGAAGCGTGAATTGATACAGAGGCAAGAAGCTACCCTGTTAGATCTGCGCAGTTACCTGTTTGCTCGCCAGTGCACCCTGCTCCTCTTCCTGCAGAGGCCATGGGAGGTGGCTCAGCGCGCCCTAGAGCTGCTGCACAGCTGTGTGCAGGAGCTGAAGCTCTTGGAAGTGAGTTGTCTGTTTCCCCAATTTACCCTTTTCTTGACTGTTCAAACAGAAATCCCAGGCATTGAACTTTTGTGTAGGAAAGAGTTTTCTTTTTCTGAATATCCTTAATCTTTTGTATATAATTTGTATAGTTATTCTTTACATTGATTAATTGCTGGAAAATATAATTTCTGCTCTCAATATGGTGGAGTTCATGTTGGCCCAAAGCAGCAAGCCTCTTAGATCAGTTTCTTAATATAATTTTGCAGGTGCCTTTGGCTTATTCTGTGGGAGTGGATCTTCACTGATAGAAAGTACTCCTTGATGGACATGCAGAATTAGGTTTCACAGGTAGATATTTGTTTTATTTCAGAACTGTCTTGTTTTACACACGAACATGCAGGTAACAATGCAATATACAGCCAGCTGTGCCACATTAATTAGTAGTACGACGTTTAGTAGAAGGTATGTTATAAATATGTATGTGTGTGAAAGAAACCACTTAGTGAAACTGAACATTGCTGATCCATAGTGAAATATCACCTATAAAGATGAGTTCACCCAGGGCCCTGAACTCTTACTGCCTTCAGGGTCATAAACATTGTAGTGAGGAAACTGAGAGAGGGCATTCCTGCTGTTTTCTTCAGCAACCTCTTTACCCAGAAAAATGCACACACGTACATACTGACTGTTGTACATCGTTTCAGCGGATTCATATATACCTTGCCCCATTCCTCAGTGAAGAACTGACAAATGAGGGAAGTGGGTCTGGAGGTGGTTAGTGACTTACCCAGTAACATAACTAGTCAGAGAATCATCAGATCATCCAAGCCAGGTTAGTGGCCCTTCTCTTGTAGTCCATACCAGCACTCCCAAGGGGCACAATTATGGAAGGTCTTAGAGTGTAATATTACCTTGTTAGCTAAGCTGTTGGGACGAGTAGTTTTCCCTAATAAAGGAACTTTTGTTTTGTGCACTCTAGAATACTGAATACAGGCTCAACACTTAGTTTGAAATAATCTCAAGAGGTTTAAATATTTTTTTTATCTAAATGAAGAGAAATTATTTTAGTTAATTTCTAAAGGAGAAATACCATGCCCAGCTGTCATAAACTCAAGAATTTAAGAATTTTATCAATTTTTTTTCTTGCCTTAGACATCTAATAAAGCAAATGAGGAAAAATAACATTTTCCACCTTGAAATGATATTCTTTGGCTCCCTCTAACCAAGTAGATTTAGGTCACCTATTCTGGCTGCTCCGATCTTGCTCTGCAAACCTGGGGGAGCTGTGAGGTGACCACCCATTAACAGGACAGGCTGTCTTGTTCTGTTCATGTGTGCCTAGAGAGTGCACCTGGTGTAGAGATTTTTTTTTTGTCTAATTGGTGTACTGGGGGAAATGGGCTGTGTATTAGAGTCCAAATTGGGATGACGCCAGGAAGGTTGGTTAGGCAGTTCTTCAGGGCTTGGGGCAGGTGTGGGAAACCAGAGGTGGCGCAGAGCCCTCTCCTTCAGTGCTTTGCCCAGCCTGTCAGAAACTCAAGGATTTAAGAGTCTTCCCAATTTTTTTTTTCTTGCCTTAGAAAGTTGGCCAGTCATAGCATGGCTGCCAACCTGTAGAGAGGAGAGGAAGCATTGCAGGAGCCAGAAGAGCAGGGGGCCTTGAGGGCTGGGCCCTCGGTGAGGGACCGCTGTCCCTGGGGAGGGAGCCGGTGCTGCAGCCACTTCCTCCTCCTCCTGCCCTCCTGTCTCCTCCAGGCACCTGGAGGCTGGAAGGTGAGGGAGCTCACTGATACATTACATACACGCCAGCAGGGGGGTAGTATGACCTGGGGCATCCAATACAGAGTAGGAATGGGTCATCATGCACCAGTGTCACTGTCCCACCATGGATCTCTTATTCCAGTGTGTACAGATATGCAGCGGGCTATGGGAGGATGTGTGGTATCCCACTTGTCCACTGGACCACGGCACACTCACCTCTTGTCAGCTTTCCCCGCACACTTCAGGTTCTGCTCACCTTAGCTTGTCTGTGCACTCCCGTGATGCTTCTGGCCATGGTGGGAGTGAATGGAAATGGACCAATTCTCACCCTTTGCCTGGAAAAGGAATATGCAAGTGGTAGGTGGTATGGGCTCCTGACTTCCTCAGCAGTACTGTGCCCAGGTCAGCGCATCGACAGATGGGACTAGGCTCATAGGGCCCCTTTCTAGTATGCAGGCACACTTGGGTCTTTCTAAATGCCTTGTGGTGTTTTCTGCCTGTCACATTCAAGGTGGTATTTTATCCCTGGCTCTTTTTTGTTCTGGGTGAAATGGTCATTGTCCTCTTGATCTTTCCCCAAGTGGAGTGTTAATCATGTTTTTTGCACTTTTCTGGTCTGCGATGTCCCCCTTTGGAGTGGGCCAAAGCTGAATGCTGAATGCAAGGTGAGGACACAGTGCTTGCTGTTTGCTCTCCATTCTCTCTCCTCCTAACGACCTGACTTCCTGTTACCTGCTCTCATGCCACAGACAGCCAGATGCTATTGTGTGACTGCGTCGTCACTTGGCATCCCCATTACCTCAGTATGTGCACAAGGTCCCAGGGCCTCTTAAGTATGCTGTGCCTGTGAAATTACCTGGGAGTCAGCCCATCCCAGGGATGCCCTACACCATCCTCGCCTGGTGCTTGCTCCCCTATGTGTACACTCTGACACGAATGCTGTCCACTGCAGTGCTTCCCGGGAACTTCTTTTTCACTTTAGAAGTGTTTCCTGTCTGTACCAGCACTTTGACTGGTGTGGTCAGGTGTCCCATGTGAGGTTTTAGGAAGACAGGAGGGTGGGCTCTGGAGTCAGACTCTCTGCACTGGGATCCCACCACACCCCTCCTGACTGGGACCTGACTCATTTACTTAGCCCTTGGAGCTCTCTTTCCCAACCACGAGATGGAGCCAGACCAGTAACTGCCACATGGGTTGTCAGGACCCATCAGGTGACATGTGTATAGGGAGTGTGTAGTGCAGGGCCGGCCTGGCATGTCGTCAGCGTTTCATCCAAGTCAGGTCTTAGTGTGACCTTCCTTATCAATGTCTTCTTGAATGTTTCTTTCAAACGATAGAGCATTCTGAAGATTGTAAAGGTTCTGAGACACTTCAGCATGAAAATTTTCTCTCAGCTTTTTCACCTAAGATTCTTTTTGGTGGGAGGATTAAATTGTTATATTTTATATATTTTGCAGTTGAGAGTTGAAAAGCTTATTTTCAGAGTTTCTTTTAAAATTTCCTGGAAACATTCAAAAATCAAAAGACTTAAAATTATTTATTTTACACATTTGATTCTACTCTCAAAATCATAATCATTTCTCTGTGTCTGCTCTGGATTTCTGCTGGGTTGTTTTTCATATTCATGTCGGTGGCCAGAGGCCAGTGTTGAGCCGTGGCTTTGACACAGAGGACTGAGGTGGCTCAGAATGATGCCATCCCTGGCCGTGGGCAAAGCTGTGGCTACAGAAGCCAGGGATTCCGCCAGCTTGTAGAATGGTTCTGTTAGCATTAGGCTTATGTTTGTTAATCCTTTTTTAAGCCCAAAGCCTAAGTATTGCACCTGGTGTGCATCTCTAATTGTGACATCTCTTTAGCAATCAATGTTTACTTTTGTGGTTTGTAAGGCATTGTCCTGGTAACCTCCAGGTTGCCTTATCAGTTGATTTGAAGTATCTTCTTTGAGAAGAAGAGGGAGTGTGTTCTCATGCCAGATGCCATGAGAACGAGCCCCACCTCTGTAGTTGGGCCTGAAGTCCACCTAGGTATGTTGGGTAAGAGCCTTGGACCAGTTCCCCTGATTGATAGTGTGGAAAAATGGAAATTGTACTTACCCTATACAGCTGTTAGGGATCAAGGAGTAGCATCCATAAAGTTATAACAGTTCTGTGTGGGTTCACATGATTCCATTACAGATTTTTTTCTTTTTGTCCTACAACATTTAAAATTGTTTCCCTCTACTTACCAAAAATTGATTATTTTCTCTCTATAAGTTTGGAAGCTACAAATACACAGAAGGAAATGTCATGCTTATTCTGACAGCAGGAGGTCCTTTTTAGCCTTGACCTTTCTGTCCTCAGAGGAACTGCGGTCCATTCAGCCAGTCCTGTTCTGAACAGCGCTGCTCAGGATACTTTGCAGTGTCTGTCCTTGGACATCATCGTGATGCCACATAGTATACAAGTAGAAATGCTAGTTCAAGGATACACTATTCTTAAAGCATTTAGTGTAAATCATCAGACTGCTTCTAGAAAGATCTCCCCATTTTCAGATACAATAGCAATGTCTGTTTACCAGTCTGGTAAGGGAGAATAATATAAGGAAGGTATTTTCCAGAAGGCCATTATATATTTGTTACAGCGACTGTCCAAATGATTTTTTCTTAATGTGTTTGCTGTGACACTGCTTTGGTTATCAGCTTAGGTTGTGATTGTGTTCACTGACAGGGTAGGCCAGGAAGGATCAGGACTCCTTAGGGTCCCAGAAGAGCCACGAGATGTCATGACAGCTTATTGGCCAGATTGTGAGCAGGGGCTGTGTGTGGTGGAAGCTTCCAGGTTCACATGGAGGAAACAGATAAGGTGGGCCATCCAGGCTGTCTGTCTGGGATTGGTATCCCGAGGTTTGGGCCCAGCAAAGGATAGAAACAGAGGTGTGGCTGAAGACTGTAACTCAGGGTCATTGAGTCCTGTGTACTGGGCATTCTGCTGGGCTTGTTGGTAGATACATGGAGGCTGCTGCGACCTTGAGCCATGAGGACCTGAGCTGGAAGAGCAGTGGGAATGGACAGGAGGAGGTCAGTGCTAAGGAAGGGTGTTGCTGAGGAGGAGCCAGTAAGTACTGAGGGCTCTCAGAGAAGAAAGGGCTGTCAAGCATCGTTCGAGAAATAGGTAATTGCCTGTCAGGCACTGTGGTTAACACGGGACACACATGAGGAAGAAACCCACAGTCGAGTGCACTGATTAGCCGTGTATGCATGTTGTCAGCACAGTATCAGAGCCAGGCGCTAAGAGAAGAATATCCAGGTGCAGAAGAGGTCAGGCACAGGGGCCACTCTGCACAGATACTTCTGTTTAGTAAATGTTGATGCCATGCCTAACGTGTGTCTGGGAAGGTTTCTAGAGGTAGTCTTATGTGAACTAGGTTTTAAAAGATTCCCTCAGTCAACAAATATTCATCAAGCACCTATTTTGTGCCAAGCAAGCATTTATTTTAGGCAGTGTGTTTTTAGTAGAGAGCAAGACAGACCAGACCCCACCCTGTGGTACAGTGAGTAGGCTGAGTAAAGATTCACCAGGTAGACACGGCTAGTGGTGGCAAGTGCAGCACTGTAATGGATCTTAGTCTGGTTATAACAAGGGGTGAGGCGGGGCTCGGAGGTGAAAGCTACAGAGGTACTGGAAGCAGGCTTTGAAGGGAGGTTAGATTATGAAAATGCTTATGTGGCATTTTGAAGGTTGAATTCTATATAGAGAGCTGGGAGGTAGCCATTTCTGGGTTTGAGGCAGGGGTTCCCTGGAAGGTGTTTGGACTTGGTGGGATGGAGGGCAGAGAGGGCGAAGAATTAGATGGAGGCAGGGAGAAGACTTAAGAGACTTCTGCCATAATCTCAGGAAGAAAGGACAAAGTTCTAAACGAAGGCAGTGGGGTATATTTTAAATAAATAGATTCAAGAAGAATTTATTACATGAATAAATGGTTCAGAGTTAACTATATGTAAAAATAAGTTTTGATCTCACACTATACACAATTAATCTCAGGTGGAGTTTGGACCTAAACATAAAAAATAAACAAGAAAACTTCTAGAAGATAAAATGGGAAAATACCTTCTTTACCTTGAGGTTAGCAAATGTTTCTGAAATAGCACCAAAAGACACTAACCATAAAGGAGGAGAGTGATAAATTGGACTCCATGGAGGTCAGAACTCCTCTTTCTCAGTAGGACCACTCAGTGGAAGGCAAGCAGAATGGAGGAGTGTTTGCCAAGTGTGTAGTTAGGAAGGACCCTTACTTGGAATACACAGGGAACTCCCACAAGTCACTTAGAAAACACTGACAAATCAGTAGAAAAATAGGCAAAAGATGATATCCAGATGGTCAATAAGCACATGAATCAGTTAGTCATAGTGAAATGCAAACAAAAGCCAAAGCCACAGTAACACCCTCCCCCTCCCCCCCGCCACTGCCACTGCCTCTGCTTCCCCAGGATGGCTAAGGCTTGCCAGGTACCAGAGAGAGGGTGGAGACCCTGGAACACATTCGTTGATGAGTGTGATTGGTGCCACCACTTTGGAATATTGTTTGGCACCACCTGCTGGAGCTAAACACACACATACCCCAGTGTAGACAGAAGCAAATGTGTGTGTGTGTGTGTGTGTGTGTGTGTGTGTGTGTGTGTACCCAAAGGCACATGCAGAGTGCTTGTGGAAGCATTACTCTTAATTGCTAGAAACTGGAAATAACCCAAATGACCATGATGTCCAAGAGCTATGTATGCCATTGCACTGTGTTCAGGCCATGGAAAGCATCCATCGGTGAAAACGGACGAACTTGTAGTGGGCTAATATCACCAATGTAAAGTGGAGCTAAAGAAGTCAGACACAAGAATACGCTTTTGGTTTCCTGTATGCAAAGTTCAAGATTCAGCAAAAATAGCCTTGTCATGAGGGTTTGGCCAGTGAGGGTTTGTATAGGGGATGGTGATTGGCAGGGGGCTCAAATGGGGGCTGCTGCAGCTGTGATTTCCTGGGGCAGGTGGGCATGTTGGGGTTCACTTAGGATTCTACTTTTCAGTATTTGGATTATGCTAAGAAATACAGGTTTAATAGGACAAAATAAAAATAACACCTTTATTTTTAATTTTTGAAAGCAATAAAACTGCTCCTGTGGTTATTAATGATATTGGTCTTGGGACAGGAAGAAGCTTTAAGAAAACTAAAGAACATAGATTTAGAAATTAGTTTAACAAGTCTGTTGTTCACAGAAGACATTATCCAAATGGCCTAGAAGTCTGGAAGACTGCTCAGCTTCCTTCTTGCTAGGGAATGTGAATTGTCAAGTGTCTCAGCCTGCCATCCCATTCCAAATGAGACAACAGGGCCCAGAGTTCAGCTGGGCGGGCTGCGCTCCCCAAGTGGAGCAGAAGCTCGCTCTTTGTCGGGTTTGGGGGTGTAGGATTCTGGGAACCTGCATGTATGTGGGTCTTGGGAGAGACCCAGGAGGGTTTCTTGGCACTTCTGGCATGTTTGTTGAGTGCATTTGTCCTATACCTCTGCCATTCCTGGATTGGCTCCCTAAGGTGGGCTCATGATCATTTAAACAGGTTTAAACTGGTTCTAATGGTTGTTACCATGGCTGCAGAATAACCAGTCTTTTCCAAAGTTAACGGGACTTTGAAAAAAAATTTCAAGCTCGACTGTAATGGATAAAGTAATATTTAAAAAATATTGACAGTACCAAATTTTAGGACATAGAAGAATTGGAACTTGAGTGTGATGTTACAAGTGGAAATTGGTACAACCACTTTGGAGCTGTCTTTGGCAGTATCTGCAGAAGCTTAAACATATGCCTGCCCTGGGACCCAGCAATTTTATTTCTAGATACTCAAGAAAAATGAGTCGAACCAGAAGGCAAGTATGGCAGTGTTCAGAGGAGCTTGTGACCTAGCAGGAGGCTTTAACTGTGGTTAATTTCCTAGGAATGGATAAAGTTGCTGTAATTGTGTTCCTAGGCAATATGACTTATAATCAGTCACCTCTGGTTAGTAGACTATCTGGACTGGGAGACTATGGACACTCTATGATGAGGCCATGCTCTGGGCCTGCTCACTGTCCCATACTGCTGTTACAGGAGATGGGGACTCCATGGCTCAGAAGGCTTCCTGACGACCCAGTGAACACAGGGATTGGGGTCTTCTGGGCCCGAGAAGGCTACCTCCCCTAGAGGGGGGCAGCATTGCAAGTAGTGTTATCCACAGTAGCCAAAACCTGGAAGCAACCTAAGTGCCTGTCAGCAGCAGGTGGATGAAGAAACTGTTGATGCCAGAGAAGGCCTGACACCCCACAGTAAAGCACAAGCTGCTGCTGGATGCTCTGGAAGGTTGAGCTGTGCTGATATTGTGTCAAATGAAAGACGTATGTGCAGACTGGGTTTATATGAGGTTTGTAGTCAGGCAGATGGCATTGCTGGTGACAAAGTCAGAATGGGGGGTATTGACTGGGAAAGCGGCTCGAGGGAACCTTCTAGGACAGGGGTCGGGAACCTTTTTGGCTGAGAGAGCCATGAACACCACATATATTAAAATGTAATGCCTTGAGAGCCATACAATATGTTTAACACTAAATATAAGTAAATTTGTGCATTTTATATAAGACCAACACTTTTTAAGTATAATAAGTCTTTGAATTCTTTTTAATAACATTATGCTGTTGCTAACCAATGATGAATAAAGTACTTCTTACAATTAATGCAACTTCTGGTGCTGCATGGTTTTGCTGATGGCTTTGTAGTCTGGTTGATATGTGGTGAGGTTAAGCTTCATGCAGGCGTTGAGACTTCCATCCGTTAAACGTGATCTAGGTTGGTCTTAACATTCTTTATGTGTGAGAAAGACTGCTCACATGCACATGTAGAGCCAAACATTGTCAGTACAGCAATACTCACACACTATAGTGTGTGGTATGTGATGGTAAGCGTGTTCCAAGTTTTGACAATCAGTTGGTTTGCGGGTTAAAGTTTTTCCATTTCTCCCCACTTGTGTTTGCTCGCCAACTCTGCTTGCTATCGTGCAAGTCTTTCCAAATCTTCATTCAGTGACTTGAACTTATTCACCCACATGTCGGAGGCCTTCAGGTCAGCAGCTTGTAGCTCAAAATCTCTGACGGAGACACCAGGGATGTAACTCAGGTCGGCGCTGTCCACTGCACACTCGTGTGGATGGGTGATGAACTGAAAAAGACGAGTGCGCTCACGAAATTCTCCAAAGCGCGCTTTGAATGACTGCAGGAGATTAGATGTGAAGCCCGCTAGCTGCTGGAGATCAAGATGTTGGGCAGGGTCACTTGCTGTGCACGCATCTTTAAACTCTCCCAGTTTTTCAAAGTGTAGTAAACGACCTGTTTCAATGTCTGCGATGAAGAGTTCCAGCTTGTTTTCAGATGCAAACACTGCTTGTTGAAGGGATAAGACTGTATTTCCAACACCTTGCATTTTCACATTGAGCTGGTTCAAATGTTCAGTCATGTCCACGAGATAGTAGAGCTTCAGGAGCCACTCAGTGTTAGCTAACTCAGGATACTCGACATTTTTCATTTCAAGAAAAGTCCGAATTTCGTTCAGACAAGCGAAATGGCTGAGCACCTTCCCTCTTGACAACCAACGCACATTGCTGTGCAGAAGCAGACTAGGATAATTATTCCCAACTTCATCCAGCAGTGTTTTAAACTGGCGATTATTTAAAGCTCGGGCAACAATAAAGTTGACCACCTGAATGACCAGCGACATCACCTCACTAAGCTGCTTGCCACACATCTGAGCACAAAGCGCCTCCTGATGTAGGATGTAGTGAAAACTTAGGATGGGTCTCTTCATGTTCACGAAGAAGCGCTACAAATCCTCTGTTTTTCCCCACCATGCACGGAGCACCATCAGTACACACTGAAATAAGTTTATCCATCGGTAGATTTTTTTCTTTAGCGAACTCAGTAGAAAACGTGAATAAATCCTCCCCTCTTGTTATCTCTTTCATAGGCAAAACAACAAGACTTTCTTCACATAGTATGTCACCGACAGCATACCTTCCAGTCACGCTGAACTGGGATAAATGGCTTACGTCTGTTGACTCATCCAAAGCGAGAGAAAACAATGGTGCTGCATTTATGTCCTTCACTTGTATGGCCTCAATTTGATTTGCCATCATGATGGTACGATCATGAACAGTTCTTGCCGACAGAGGCATGTCTTGTATTCGTTTGATTATCTTGTCTTTATCCGAAAAGTCATCAAAAAGTTCATTGGCAACATCAAGCGTGAATGTTTTGGCATACTCCCCATCTGTGAATGGCTTTCCATTTCTCACAATTGCTAAAGGACCAGCAAAGCTAGCCAAATTCCAGTTACCTTGTTGGGTCCAAACACGGAGTTGCTGCTGACTAGCTTGCACTCTGCACAGTAGCTCTTGACATGCTTTCTTCCTGCTGTTCCCCGCTGGATATTTTGATGCAAATGTAGTATGGTGTGTGTCGAAGTGCCGCTTTGTATTTGACCGTTTCATTTTATCATTGCATATTAGACACACTGCAGAACCTGCTCTCTCCACAAAGGCGAATTCCTCTGTCCATCCCTGCTGAAAAGTACTATACTCCTCATCTTTTTTTCTTTTAGCCACCTTCTTCGTCAAAAGGGTTTCTGCAATTAGCTAGCTGACTACTTGATTAAAAGGAGGGAAGTTTACTTCCTGACCTCACAACGACCCGTGTATGTTATGCATTATTCAATAAAAATTTGGTGTTGTCCTGGAGGACAGCTGTGATTGGCTCTAGCCACCCGCAACCCGTAGGAAATGAATGGATAGTAATATATGAGAATGTTTTATATTTTTAACGTTATTTTTTTTATTAAAGATTTGTCTGCGAGCCAGATGCAGCCATCAAAAGAGCCACATCTGGTTTGTGAGCCATTGGTTCCCGACCCCTGTTCTAGGATAACAAATGGTCTGTTTCTTGATTTGTGCTGAAGTGACAGATATGTCCACTGAGCTCTAAACTTAGGATTTGTGCCCTTTACATACCTTACTGTATGTATTTTGCAACTTCTTTTTAAAGTAATGGAAAAAGTATTAATAATAATTACATTTCACTAAAATTTCCAAGTCTTGGGTGACCCACAACTGAAGTTCTGACTGCCGTGGAGCCCATCGAAATGTATGGAGAAGGAGTGGGATTGCAGGCCCCTTTGGGGGATTTAGTTGAAGTCTGGTTGAGAGCTAGATAAATGGTACTGAGAAGCAACAGATTACAGGTGTCATAAGATACCATGTGACATACCAGTCCACGTGCCGATGTCTTTCAGTGAAAACTTAAATTTAAACTGGCATGTGATAAGAAATGTAGGAAGCTGCGAAAGTCTGAAAATAGGGGCAATTAATTAGAGCACTGCAGTTACTGAGCAGACCTTGCAATAGGAGCAGAGTGTGCCCAGAAGGCTGGGAGTACAGGGCTGTGTGTCTCCCCCTGGGCGGGACTGCAGGGGGGTTTCAGATTTCACTAAAACCAACACTGCATCTGGACAGTAGGGCAGAGCACCCTAGGTCAGTGTGTTGTGTCAGCATGCCATCTGCTGGCTTTGGCCTCTTTCAAGTTGGAAGTGGAAGCTTTAGCTAGGCCTTTAGGTTTGTTTTTCACCCTATAAAAGCTGCTGACTGTGTTATTTTTTACATGCTGTTCTTCAAGCTTACCAGGTGGTACTTGCTCTTTGCAGAAAACAAATAAACTCAGAAAGTATCTGTGCTGTAACCTTTCCACAGAGTGACCCCTGTACCCATCATGGCAGGCGACTCTGCTTCCCTTGCACAGATGTGCATAGATGTGCCCTATAGGTCCATTGCTAGCTTTCTGCTGCTTTCACTCCCACAGGCTTTGGAGAGGAACCCAGGACCCTGGTCCAGAAAATCAGCGGCCTGCCCCTGGTCCTTGGTACTGGCAGCAACCAGTTCTTCCCTCTCAGACTCCCTGCTGTGACTGCTAGGTTTCCTCCGTGTCCTGAGTCACAAGACGCTGGACCTAATACATTGTGTAGAGCCCTGCCCATCTCGTACCCTTCATCCTACCTGGCAAGTCACCAGCGTGTGTCTGAGGAATGGGCCTGTGTAGCAGAAGTCTCCACAGAACTGGCACCTGTGTCGTGGTGTCTTTTTATTTTATTTATTTATTTATTTATTTATTTATTTAATTCATTTTAGGGAGGAAAGAGAGACAGAGAGAGATAGATAGAGAAAGGGAGGAAGATCGGGAAGCATCAACTCCTATAATATATGTGCCTTGACCAGACAATTGCAGGGTTTCAAACTGGCAACCTCAGTGTTCCAGGTTGATGTTTTATCTACTGCGCCACCACAGGTCAGGCGTGGTGGTATCTTATGAGGTGAAAATACCCAGATTGCCTGGCGCCTTGAAACCAGGAGGCCCTATGAGGTGAAGCCAGCCCACCCGGCACACTCTGGTTTGATTGAGGGGGGAGGAATGTGCTCTGTCCAGGGTCCCGAAGCGGCGAACTGTGACCGCCAATTCTGTGCATCCTTTTGTTATGGCCCATTGGGCCAGAAAGTTGTACCACTTTATGAAAGCGGCTTCTTGATCATGTAATTTTTTCTATGCTGACTTTTTTCTTTCAAAGGCTTCAAGTAGTTTATCTCATTTTTCAGAGACTAGGCAGTTTTGCTCTTATAGGAACATTTAATGCACCCTCTGGTTCTTTCCAGTTGGTCCCAGGTCCTTTTATTTGTGCTCGGGGTGTGCTGAAAGAGTCCTTCTTACACAAGTCAGTTTCATCAGCATTGTGCAACCCTTAACTCGTTAGCTGACAGAGAGTTGCCTCCTAGGTTACCATCTGAACAGTACCAATGACCATCACTCTAGAACTGGGGTGCCAATTGTGAGCTACCCCATCATGTTAGTGCCACCAAGAAAGCAGTCAGCACTGCCAGCTGTGAGTGTTAAGATGTGGCTGATTGTGAGACACATTCAAGGATCAGAGGTGCTAAAATGTGAAAAAAAAAGTACCTTTTATACTTGATCATATATAGTACATGCTTTTGCATGATATCACATTTGTTTTATTATTTTTAATGGAACAACTCAACTATATACTAGAGAGGATAATATAATGAACTTCTAACATCACCAGCTACAGTAGTCTCTAACCAACATGTTACTAATCTCTTTTGTTATCTATGTTTCCGTTCACTTTCCCCTATATTTTTTAGGCAGATCCCAGGTACAATGTTTTGTTTGTGTGTGAATATTTTGTTGTTTCTCTCTCAAGTAACAGGCTATTTTTTAGAAACATAATGGCACCTAAGAATATGAACAGTAATTCCTAAATATCATCTGATATCTACTTAATATTTAGATTCCTAGTATTGAATATGATTTTTCTGAAATGTGACCCAGAGTCATCTGAGGTCCTAGCTTCCTTTCTTCATAATATGTTCTCTTCAAACTGAGAAGTGACCAGATCACCAACTTAGAGTTAGTGATGATAGTTGGCCTTCTTGTAGGCTTCTTTTCTATGATGGTAGGTTACATCCCTGCCAAGTCACTCATTATTCAAAATATAGAATCAAATCCTGTGTTTGGACATGGATCACTCTATGCTATTTGTGTGTGAACCAATGTAATTATTGTTATTGTCCCCTTTTTCTTTTCTATAGTTTGGCAGGTGACAGAACCATTCGACTGGGTAGCTACTTGAAAGGGTAGACTAGTGCCCTCCTTACGTGTCCGTTCTTATACCCCTGCAGGTCTCTGTCCCGCCCGGTGCGCTGGACTGCTGGGTGTTTCTGAGCTGTCTGGAGGTGTTGCAGAGGATAGAAGGTTGCTGTGATCGGATGCAGATAGACTCGAACATTGCCCACACTGTGGGTTTATGGAGCTATGCCACAGAAAAGGTAACTGTCCCTGAATGCAGACATGGCCATTGTCTGTGCACTGTGCCTTGCAGGATGGATGGAACAAGCTGTTTGGAGAAGTAGGGTTCACTCAGGCATTAACCCAGGTAGTTCTAGTTACTCTTAAGGCATGGCTGACAGCAGCCATGGACTTCCTACTTGTATCACTTTATTTATCACAGATCAAGCACTTGTTATGCTTGTGCTGAAGGTGTGGTTCTCCATCAACAATTGGGAGGTCTGCAAAGGAGGATGAAGTGTGAAATGTGCAGAAATGCAGCAAGGGAGGTCATGGGGGTGCAGATTGGGCAGGAGACCTTGAGAGCTTGGGAGAGCAGAGGCAGGTGAGGGGCATAAGCTGAGACTTACTGACCTGAGCCACTCCTAGAGTTACTGTATGGGAGGTAGGATTTGAAATCCCAGTGAGATATCTTTTTATATCCAGATAAGGATTATTTAGATGAGATAGCTAAATTTTTTCTAAAATTTACTTGGATTTTAATTTTTATGTTTAAATTTATAAGTTCTCCACTGACTCTTTTGGGTTTATCTCAACAGCTAAAGTCCTTGGGCTACCTGTGTGGACTTGTGTCAGAAAAAGGACCGAACTCAGAAGATCTCAATAGGACAGTTGATCTTTTGTCAGGTTTGGGAGCTGAGCGACCTGAGACAGGTACTTTCTGAGATGTACCTGTGCAGGTAGTACAGTGGAAAGTAACGAAATATTGGTTGTAACTTGGCACATGTAACTCAAGTTCTAACAATATTATTACCATTTGGAAAAGTGCACTCATTATTACCTGACCAAATTAATAATATGTAGGATATTTACATTTTAGGAACAGAAAGAAGTGTAAGAACTCATTTAAGAAATTGTTGGAAGGTTTCCTAAAACTGTCTGAATTTCCCATGGGCTTACAAGAGCTGTTTATGACTTTTTACAGCCCATGTGACATTGAAATGCCCCAGTCTCCCTGTGACTTAACAGGTAATCTGGTGTTCCAATAACATGGCCAGACAAATCCTTTCCTCAGTAACTTAACTCGTCGATAGTGAAGCACTTTGAAAGCAGCATTACTAGTGTTTTTGGGTCTGAGTATAGTGATGAGTATGATGTAGCCAGAACTGTTGTTGAAGTCAGGAATGCCTAAGGAACTGGAAGGACTTCTATTATATTGAATACATTTGAAAGGGAAAATGTATAGTATTTATATAGCACTGTTCTCCTCAGAAACCACCTCAGATGATTTTAGCAGTAATTTAATTCATTGGAGGATTTGTAATACATACTTTTAAAAATTCTATTCTCAAAGACAACATATGATATGAAGGGTTTAGACTTTCATGCATGTATTAATTGGACAGGACTATAGGTAATGCAATCTGCATAGCTATGTTGGTATTTCCACAAGTGTGAGATGAAGTCATCTACCTGCGGCAGGTGAGGGGCAATGTAGACTCATGTGTTTGGAAATAACAAAGATGAATAAGCACTCTTCATTTCTTCTTGTTTAAGCCAACACAGCTCAGAGTCCTTATAAGAAACTCAAAGAAGCATTGTCATCAGTAGAAGCTTTTGAAAAACACTACTTAGTAAGTATTTTATATGTTGTTCCCTGTCTACCCAGGCAGAAAACCCAATTCTAGAAGACTTTTGCTTCTCTGATCTTTTGATTTGGGACCTCCTCCTTATTGGCTTTTGCAGTTTCTTTGGTACCCTAGGGAGTTGTGGGTAAAACCAGGAATAGTTGTTTATCTGATGTTTATTAGTACTCATATTGCCATACATAGATATAAGCTTATCTTGAGATACTTATAATTTTGTTAAAAATAGAATTGCTTATTATAATAGATAGAACTTGTAAGAGAGGATGGGCATGGTTTTACATGGACAGAGGAATAAGTTTGACTTGAACAGAGCTATTGTGCTTGATTTTAAAGGATTTAAATTTGGGACCTTAGCAAGCAGTGAGGGTAAGTCAGCTGCATACCTCAGACTCAATTAACTCAAGAGCATTAGATAGTAGTCCTAATAATTTGTCCTTGTTATCCAAAGGGTGAGAAAAATACTGAAAATGTTACCCAGTAAATAAAGTACTTTGACAAGTTAAATATTCTAGGCCTGCTGAGTTTGTATTTCGTTGATTATTCTTCATAATTTTATGTACAAGTTAATGATTTTTTTAAAAATCATATTACATAAAAAATACAAAAGTAGATACAAAGTGAAAAATAATGTTAATATTAAGTCCTTTGCTTTAGCTTTGGGTAAATAAATGTGAGATTTGTTTAGCATTAAGTTACAGAATTATGTGGGTTTTTTTTTTTTTAACTTTTCTGCAGGATCTGTCCCATGCTACCATTGAAATGTATACAAGTATTGGGAGGATTCGATCTGCTAAGTTCGTTGGAAAGGATCTGGCAGAGTTTTACATGTAATTGATTTTGAACTTGTCTTTGAATTTCAAACATTTCAGATGTGTAGTCAGGGAAGATTTTTTATGTATGGAGTTAATATGAGGTATACATAAATTTATGGAATGAAAAATGTAGAATCTGTTAACCAGTCGTTATCTTTTTTTTCTCCCAGTTTCTTCTGAAATCAAATGGTAGAGAGATTTTTAACTTCTTATTCTTAGTAGCTGTTACTGATCTTTGCATTTCTTTTATTTAATTAAATTAACATAATGGGCCCTGGTTGGTTAGCTCAGTGGTAAAGCATCGGCCTGGTATGTGGATGTCCCGGGTTTGATTTCCGGGAGGTCAGGGCACACAGGAGAAGCGCCTATCTACTTCTCCACCCTTCCCCCTCTCCTTTCTCTCTGTCTCTTTCTTCCCCTCCCACACCCAAGGCTTCATTGGAGCAAAGTTGGCCTGGGCGCTGAGGATGGCTCCATGGCCTCCACCTCAGGCACTAGAATAGCTCCGGTTGCAACGGAGCAATGGCCCAAATGGGCAGAGCATCACCCCCAAGTGGACTTGCCAGGTGAATCCCAGTCGGGCGCATGTGGGAGTCTGTCTCTCTGCCTCCCTGCTTCTCACTTCAGAAAAAAAGAAAAATTAACATAATGAGCTTATATAATGTATAAAGTATGTAGGTAAGTGTTAAATGTAATATATATAGTATTATAATTACATTTATTTAACTAAAGAATTATGAGGAGATGCTTAAGAATCTTCATCCAGTGACAACTAGGTTGGTATGTAGATTCTTAAATATTTTATTCTATAGTGTTTTCCCCAGTTTATATCAAATGCTCCCTAGGAGTTTGAAAGCCTGGAGGTCAGTGATGTAAAGTGCATGTTATGTCATGAGAGAGAGTGACCATGACTGAGTGATGTGTACAGATACAGAGAATGTTCCTTGTTTTGCTCCAGCTTTGGAGTTGGATTTCACAGAAAAGATTCAAGATAGCATATTTCGCATGTGTTTGATAGAATAGGCCTGCCGAAGAGCAGAATCCCCAGCTGGCAGTGTATGTAATTGCTATTTGGAAGCATTGGAAAGCAATACACATAATAAGGGAAGAGATATTTAAGATTATTCAAATGTGTATCTTAAATGATATCTTGAAATCTGTAGTAGTTTCATTAGATGAAACAAGGAAAAATAATGTATTTTAACTGAAATGGCCACAAAAGGGATTCATAGCTATCTAAGAGAACTTCTGGTCTCCCTACTGTGTGTGGAGCAGCTGGTATACTGTGATTAATAGCAGAGCCAGGACTGAGATTGGCTCTCTTTAGCCTCCATTTAGTGTCTCTCAGGAGTAAGTAATTGGTGGGGCAAAGAAAGCTATATCTTCAGATTCTCTGAGTGGTGCCCACCTGGACACTGGTCCATTCTCAGGCCAGGAGCTACAGAGAGTTGGGGCCTGGTTTCAGTTTGGCCACAGACCAGCTGGGTTACTGCTGGCCTCCGTTTCTCGGGGCGGGGTGACCGGTGGTCTGTAGACTCCCTTCTAGTTCTTGAGTGTAAGAATCTTTGGCTATAGATAGTAACTGAAGAAGTATGGAAGGTTCAGACCTCTTTAAAAAAGGGTGGGGTGGGAGAGTATGATAAAAGTGTAGAAAAGCTAACACATATAATTTCATAGCTTTCAAACTTACTTGATTTTAGGATTTGAGAAATGTCATTGCTTCAGGAATAGGGTAATAAAGACAGGATGTCTCCTGAGGCTACCTATTTAGTGCTAGTCTTTGTCCTGTGACTTCATTGGTCACATGGGACCCATTCAAAGTGCAGCCCAACTGGTAGTTTTGTTTTTGTTGTTTTTAATTATTAGGAACTCAAAAGGAGATCACACAGTGCCTTCATTGGCACCCATGTTGTCATAGAGGCTTTGGCAAGCTTGTTATAATTGTGCTTTGAACTTTGCTTTGTTTTATTCTGAACATTGTGAAGGTTTGAATTGGGAAGATCCTCTCCTGGTTGATAAGTGCTGCTATTTAAATTCTTTGTAGTTGTCTGTAAATCAGAAACCTGCTCCGTGCTCTTTGCCCAAGCTGCCCACTTGGTTGGACCATGTAGACTGCTTCTGTGTTTATCTATCTTTGGTAGGTAGGTAGCACAAAACCCTGATTTTGTAGCTTCCTTCTTAACAACTGTGTACCTGTGAATAAATCCTTCACCTTTTCTTTCCCTTGTCATTCTTATATATTAGCTTGAAACACTGAATGGTGCCCTCATTTTCTTCTCCTGAGATTTAGCTATGAAATTCTTTGACTAGGGCGTGACGCTGGGCAGACAGTGTGGGGATCGTCACCATGAGCCTGTTTCTCAGGCCCAGTGATGCATGCCTGATCTGGTGCTCTTCCTCAGACCAGGCAGTGCTCACAGAGGGCTGGCTGAGATGATGCAGAGGGGTCATGGTGGATGGTCCTGAAGGGTGGAAGGCAAATCATGAAGATTATGTCTAAGTTTGATTATTATGAACCATAATGAAGGCTTCTGTTTGTTGATTTCCAAGGAGGAAAAAGTCTCCACAAAAGGCAGAAACCTATCTTCAAGGAGCACTGAAGAACTACCTGGCTGAGGGCTGGGCACTGCCTATCACACACACAAGGAAGCAGCTGGCAGAATGTCAAAAACACCTTGGACAAATTGAGAAGTATCCTTTAAATGCAGTATTTTCATGAAATAGGAAAATTGGTTTTTGTTTAAGTAGCAATACCCACAATTGAGTATTTAATCAATACCTAATAATTAGGAAAGAAAAAGCCAACGTATACATAAGTACTATGTCAAATATACGTTAAATGCCTAGTCCACATATTTGATCTCCTTTTGAGTTCCTAATAATTAAAAACAACAACAAACACAAAACTACCAGTTGGGCTGCACTTTGAAAGCTCTGGAGCCTGCAGAAGCTGATTGTGTGCAGGCCACTTAACTCTCCGTTCCAGCTACCTTCAGACCAGCAGCCTTTTAGCCAGTGATCATTACTTAACTGAAGAGGAACGGAAATACTTCTGCCAAGAGATACTCAACTTTGCCAGCCAACACTCAGATAGCCCAGGTAAGACTAATTGTTAGAACTCTTTTTTATTTTTCCGAAGTTAGAAGTGAGGAGGCAGTCAGACAGACTCCTGCATGAGCCCGACTGGGATCTACCCAGCGTGCCCACCAGGAGGCAATGCTCTGCCCATCTAGCGCCTGAGGCAGAGGCCATAGACCAACTTTGCTCCAGTGGAGCCTTGGCTGCAGAAGGGGAAGAGAGAGAGAGAAAGGAGAGGGGGAAGGGTGGAGAAGCAGATGGGCGCTTCTCCTGTGTGCCCTGACCAGGAATTGAACCTGGGACTTCCACACTCCAGGCTGACGCTCTACCGCTGAGCCAAACAGCCAGGGAGAACTTTTTATTATGAACACTTTTAAATATAGAAAAGTAAAAAGAATATGCAACATATAACACATACTAACCACCTAGATTCAACAACTAATAACATTTTCCTGTGTAGCAAACATGTATCTATATTTTTCTTTCTAATTTTTTCTTTTTGCTGAACTTCAAAGCAACCTCAGACCACTTGTAACACTTCATCTTGAACTGTAAGACTTCACCCTGAAACAGTGTAGTCTGTGTCTTCAAGGGCAGTCCCCTAACCATGCCCAGATCGACAAGGGACAAGGTTCTACCTTCCTGGTACTCATTAGCCCAAATTCAGATCTCCTCATTGTTCTTATACATTATTTTTAGGAGAGCCTAATCAGGGATCATATATGACATTTGATTTTGTATCTAAATTCTCTTTTGACTTGGAACAGTTTTTCCCATCTCTTTCTTTTTTTTTTAAGACACTGAACAATTTTTTTTTTTAACATGGCAGCTGTATTAAGTTAGAATTTATATACCTTATGATTCATTGATGTGCAGTTTACAATTCAACAGCTTTTAGTATATTTAAATATATCATTTCATATTATTTAAATAGATACTGTCTTGGTCAGCTCTGGTGACCATAACAAAATGTCACAGACTGGATGTTTAAGCAACAGACGTTTACTGTCTCACAGTTCTGGAGTCTGGACATCTGATCAAGATGCCAACAGGTTTCTGATGAGGCCTCTTCTCCTGACTTGTCCTTACAGGACAAGAAGAATGGGGTGTTTGGGTTTCAGCTTAAGAATTTGGGAGAACACATTCAGCCCATAGCAGTTACTAACTACTTGAAAGCCAGTGTTTCACAGGTTTTGGCTTTAGGTTGATATGGTCATTGGCTGCTGGGGTGTTTCACTCACATTGAGTCATTTGGATGGGTTTCTCAGAAGTAACATGGCATTGATTTGTTGGTTTGTTTAAGGTCATTAATGTGTCCAAACTGGTCGTTGGTAGAGCCGTGTGCTGTATCTGCTGTGTATGACACGTATATGAGCCTTTGCAGTTACGTTTTTTTCTGTCCATTTTTTTTTTTTTTTTGCTTGTTTGTTTGCGTGTGTGAGTTTGTGTGATAGTATCAATGTTGGCAAATCCTTTAGTTGATTAGTCTTGTATAGATACTACTGCTCAGTCTGGCAGCCCTGTGGATTTTTAAAAAACAAACCAGGTGCTTGTGGAAGGGGATTGGAGAGAGCAGTGGGTTCTTCTCACTTGGGATTGTGGGGCTGGGACTGGACTGCCTCTGCAGTTCGGGAGGCAGGACTTCCTGCTCCAGGAGCTGATGTCATGGGCTAGCAAACACCGGGGTTGTTTACAGATATACAGGGGTGGGTACGGGTGGTTGGGCATCTGCATTCAGGAATTTCATTATGTAGGTGGAAAGTGGTGGAGATCCTTGAAACAGCTGTAGGAAGTGAACTATTTAAAAATGTTTTGAAATTGAGGAGTTGATGTGTAGTTCTCTTTGGTTTGTCAAAACAGAACTTAGAAACCTTGATTTCTTCAGATTTTGTGATTTCCAGGGGTTATATAGGCATGCAATTATGTTCTTCTTTTGACAAAATAACTCTGGTATGTGAAGAAGGTATGAGGTTGGGCAGTTTTAAACTCTCATTTGAACTTCAGAGCTTCTTGCGTCTCATGTTGAGCATTCTTCCGCTGGCTCAGTGGTCACCAGGGTCCTGCTGCCTCTGCATCTTCTAGAAGTGTGACTTGGGAAGAAAAATGTGGTGATATGTATTTGCAGGTCACAAAGTCGTACTTCCTATGCATTCTTTTGCACACCTGAGAGATCTCCGTTTTACCCCCTCCAATGCCGTGGTCCACGTGGGTGGTATTTTGTCTGTGGAGATAACTGTGTGCAGTCAGATGCCTGTTCCTGTCCATGTGGAGCAGATTGCCATCAATGTCCACTTCAGCATTGAGAAAAACAGCTATCGGAAGACTGCCGAATGGCTTACCAAGCATAAGACGTCCAACGGGATCATTAACTTTCCAATGGAGACCTTGCCTTTCTCCACATCCCAAAATAGTTTACCAGCTCTGGAGTTGTATGAGATGTTTGAGAGAAGCCCTTCTGATAACTCCTTGAACACCACAGGGATTATATGCAAAAACGTTCACATGCTCCTGAGAAGGCAGGAAAGCAGCTCTGCTCTGGACACACCCTCAGGGGTAGCTCTGGAGGAGGGGGCCCATGTGCTGAAGTGTGGAGGTGTAACTCTGGAACCAGGGGCCAATACAGTAATGTTCAGGACGCAGGTATGTATTAGGGGAGTTGACTTCATTGGTGGTCAGCAAGGGGTGTTGGCTTGCAAGAATTGTCTGAAGTATGGTGAGAGTCAAGTGGAGGCCTCTGTTTTTTTAACCCTGGGTTTTTTTTATCCTTAAAGAAAAATAGACTGACAGATAAACATTATTTTATACTTATACAGTTTAAAGGCAGTTGATCAATTCTGAATGAAATTCTTAACAGAATTGTGTTTTCACTATATTTAGGTTTTTTGCCTTTATATTAAAATACACCTTCATCTGTTAAACTGAGATTTCAAAGAAGGTGGCATCCTTTCCTGTTATACTTTATGGAAAACCTTTCACAGCTGCATGGATGTCAAAACAGTTGCTTCTGATGCACTGTGACGCATGTATTTTTTCAGTGGTTAGTGTCCTAGAAGTCCCATTAACCAAGGATGTTGCCAGCATGAAGGACAGATGTTTGTTACATTTGTTTTAGACTAGTCTGAGAGCAGGTCTTTTGTCTCATGCTGAAGAGCTCCATTCAGAAGAGAATGCCACAAATAAAGTGTGTTAAATTGAAAATAGATTATTAGAAGCATAAAGTCAAATTTAAGTCCCATTTACCCAGAAGGACATTAACTGAGAGAGTCTTAGGCCCCTTTGAACAGCCTGCATGTAGATGTGTGAGCACAGAGCAGTGGGATGAAGAGGGTAAGAGAGATGATCATTTCAGAGATTATGGTCCAGCTGCTCTTAGAGTGCTCACAATTATGCTAGTGGTGATGACTTTCTCAGTGCTTAATCTGACCTTAGGCCAAGGAGCCTGGAACGTACACGCTGCGGCAGCTGTGCGCCTCAGCAGGCCCGGTGTACTTTGTCCTTCCACACCTCTACCCGCTGGCCCAGTACGACGTGTATTCCCAGGAGCCTCAGTTGCATGTGGAGCCACTGGCCGGTGAGTGGGCTGTACAAAGCTAGATTTGTGATGGTTCTGGGTTGCCCATTACTCTTTTGGGAAGGAGTCACATGAAAGCAGGGCTTTCTGCACCATCAGACTGCCGTTATGTTGTAGCTGTAATTCTTCTGTAAGAGATGTTTTGGGTAGCATCAAGGAAATTTTGCCTGGGATCCAGCTGACTGTGACGCTTCTGTTCATTGAATGCTTTTTTTCTGTGATTGCTAACTTTTATGTTTAATAAACATGGTGTATCCAAACATAAGAAAAATAGAAGAAAAATTAGCTATCAGTTAATGTCTACTGCAGAGAACTTAAGTAAATATAATTTCCTATTTAGAATGTCATTTCAAAGGCTAAAGGCTAGATTTAGGTACATTCTTTATTTCTGATCAAAAGATTTTTTCCTCTGAAAGTGTTAAGTAAACTTGATCCCCTCACATTGCATTTGAGAAATTCAAAGCTGCTGTCCTTTTTGTTACACCCTAAAATTGGAAGGAATTGGTGTAAACAAATGATTTAAAACCACACATCACTTAATTAAAACAGTAATGAGTGAATGTTTCAGTTGTTTATACTGAAACAATGTATTTATTGGCTTGTTTCTTCCATTGGAAAAACAATCAAGGGAAAAAGCATTTTGTCTAACCTCCTGTGCTGTTTTTCTGCTCACTTACTTCTTCCATGGCCACGAGGAAAGGCCCTCTGATGCTGAACACAACAACAATCTCTCAAATGATTCCAGTCAGAGAACCTTTTGTGGAAAAGGCTTTAACTTGGTTCCTGGGAGGGCCTCCTGAAAACTACCCAGGGAGACCAGCCAGCCGTTCCCTTGCCCGTCCTGCGGCCCTTCACTCCCTCTCTTGCCCTGCGCCTTCTCCATTCCTTTGTCTCATCTGTTTATTTTTCCTTCTTGTTTTTTATCTTTTGCCTTCTTTATTCTTACCTTCCCTGGATTCTTAGAAACCTCAGCTCATTTCCATGTAGGAGAAACCAGCAGCCATACTATTAAAAACTGAGCTGTTTTTAAACCAAAGATCTTGAAGGCCTAACCTGAAACAGCCGGAGAAAATTCTGAGTAGCAATAGCACATGCAGTTTCATCACTCTGTTCTTTAGTGTCATTATCTGATTCTCTTTTACTAACTTATTAGCAGGTAAAATTTGAGCCCTTCATAGACATGGTTGCCAACAGGATCCCTGACTCTTTAAACCAGGGGTCTCAAACTCAACTCAGTATGTGGGCTGCAGAGCAAGATCACAGCCGTTCGGCGAGCCGCACTAGGTCTACAAAAGGCAACTGTTACGCAACACTTTTCTCACTGCAGTTGAAAACAAAAAAAAATTAGTACAACAAGCACAATCGTACATGCAGTTTACTCAGTGTCACAAAACGACCAGAAACTGTAGTTCGCATCACAACTGCTGTTAACTAAGCTAATATCTAGCTAGGATGCTAGAGAAATGAAAAATACAAGAAGGCCCCTAGGCTTACTTAATTTTATCCAAAATATATTGAACTTCGTGGATTAGTCTGCGGGCTGCACAAAATTGTTCGGCGGGCCGCGAGTTTGAGACCCCTGCTTTAAACCAAGGTGGTGATAAGATCCCCTCAGGCTCACAGATTCTCTTGTTTCCAGCAAGGGCTCCTCAACTCTGAAGTCCATATAATTGAGTTGAAAAGTGTGGAAACATTGAATTTGAGGAACATCTAAAGTGAACAAAATCATTTCTAGTAGAAGAAACAGTGTTTTTTAGCCTCTTAGTTGGTCCTCCATGGTATTTTTGGTTGAGAGATGCTAATTGCAGTCTTTTTTCTTTTAGATAGTCTTTTGGCTGGTATTCCTCAGAAGGTCAAGTTCACTGTCACTACTGGCCATTATACAGTAAAAAATGGAGACAGCCTCCAGCTCAGCAATGTGGAAGCCATGCTTATCTTGTGTCATGCAGAGAACAGAGCAGTGATCTACTCTAACACAAGAGGTAAGGTGGCACAAGTGGACTCGCAATTGTGCACCATGAGGATGTAAGGAGCTGTCATCCCTCTCATCTTGTTAGCATCTGAGGCCTGCTTCTGCCTATGGCTCTTTCATGGCAGCTTCCTGCCTTGGGTGGACAGTGAGCCTGCCTCTCGATGGGGCGTTACCTGTGGGGAAGATAAATTGAGAGCCACTCAGGTGCTCAGTGGCCAGGCAGTGCTGACCTTGCTAGGACTTGTGATGCAGCATAGGCCCATGCTTGATGGTAACACCCTGTGGGCCTTCAGCCTTCTTCAACCCTCCCAATCTCCTCACCAAAAAGCAAAAGTAAATTAGCCTTTTTAGGCATTGGTCAGAAGCCCTAAAGTCTTGTCTCCCCTGATACCTAGCCATGAGGAATGGAGGGGAGGATGCTGCTCTGTTTCTGAGAGGAAGTTGGTCTGGCATTGTAACAGACTGTGAGCATTTTGTGCAAGGACACACATAGTACTTGGGCAGGCCATGTAGGAAGTGTTTCTTTTTTGTATTCAAACTGAGCATAATGACAGTTTTCTAGCCTCTGACCAGCTGGCTTTCATGCAGTGTTACTCTGTTTTAGGGGGTTTTGTTCCTGATTTTCCTGCCTCTTCAGTCCCACCTTAATCTTTTCTGGACACATGCTTTTATGTGCATAGGATCAGCAAGAGTTGGGTTGAAACTGCTGGGCCCATCACCTACTAGAAGAAAAAAGGAACAAGGAAACAGATGGAATGTGTTAGAAGTGACTTTTTCTATTTTTCTTAGAAAAGGCTTCTGATGCATCACTCCGGGTTCAGTCATCTGACAAGGTCACAAGCATCAGTCTGCCTGCTGCACCTGCGTACCACATGATCGAATTTGAACTGGAAGTTCTGTCTTTACCTTCAGCTCCAGCAACTGGAGTGGAGAGCAACATGCTGGGGATGACAGAGGCCCAGAGGAAGCATAAGGACACACAGAAAGCTGGCCACTACATGGCTACCATGGACCACAAAGTAAGGAGGGGTGGGGACTGCTCAGCCTGTGCTGGCAGCCTCTGCATGTCCTGCTTGTTCTGAAAGATAGTACATAGAGATGACTTCTGCTGAATGGGCAGACTTCCAGTTTCTGAGACCACAAGCTCTTGTTGGGTTTAGCACTTATATCTGAGTCATCCCTTCTTAGGTGGGGATACATACAAAAAAAACAAAGATAAATAGGCTCTAACTTCTGTCCAACTCAAGAGGGAAGGAGGACAGTTTACTATGAGAAGATAGAGTATTTGCTTAGGGGAGGTAACTTGGTCATAGTCCATTTGTGTTGGTGATTAGTCTGGAGGTAGTTCTGTGTCTTGGTATGCTTTAGTTTCTGTCCACTGAAATGTGTCAAACTTAGCAAGAAGAAAGCTCTGCTTTGATGTTGGTATTTTTATGAGAGATCCATGACTTTGGTCTCATATCCACAGCCCATCAGCTCATGGAATGTGTTGCCTAGCATTGTGCTTATTCTAGGTGTGTCTGTGTCCTGTAACACAGATATTGGTTCCAAGGGCTTCTGACCAGCCCAGGTGTAGAAGGGTATTCTTGTGGTTCCATACGACTGTCTATATTTGCATACTTTTGAAAGCTGCTGTCTAAGGGCCTGACTTTGTAGTCAGCATGAATTTAGGTGGTGAGATCCTCCTCTTTGGGACACTGACAGTTCTTGGCAGACAATAACTGGGAGTTATTAAAAATAAAATGGCTGCTTGGAAAAGCACAAAGATTTGAGAGACAACCAAGAGCTGAGCCAGGGTTGAATGACAAGGTTCACTTCCTACACAAGGCCATCCCTTCAGGATGAGAGAGGTGGTGTTTCATCTACTACACAGAAACCAACACAGTGAGTCAGGCAAAATGAAGAGACGTAGGAATATGTTACAAAGGAAAGAAGAAGAGAAAACTTCGGAAAAAACTTTGATGATAGGATGATAAGTAATTTACCCAATAAAGAGTTAAAAGTGATGTTTATAAAGATGCTTGCCAAAGTGATGAGAAAGGAAGAAATGAACACAGTAAGACCTTCAACAAAGAGATGAGAAATAAAAGAAAGTACCAAGTGGAAGTCACAGAGCTGACGAATATAATAACTGAACTGAAAAGTCCACTAGAAGGGTTCAGCAGCAGACTAGATGGAGCAGAAGAAAGGATCTGATAGCCTGAAGACAAAGTAGTGAAAATCATCCACTCAAAGAAGCAAAAAGAAAAAAGAATGAAAGAAAGTAAAGATAGCTTAAGGGACTTCTGTGACAACATCATACAGACTAACATTTGCATTATAGGGCTCCCAGAAGGAGAAGAGAGAGAAAGGGGTATAAATCTTATTTGAAGAAATAATGACTGAAAATTCCCTTAACCTGGAAAACAGACATCCAGATCCAGGAAGTCTGAAGAGTTCCAAATGAACTCTTAAGAGATCCATATCAAGACACATTCTCATTAAAATGTCAAAAATTAAAGACAAGGAGAGAATCTTAAAAGCAGCAAGAGACTATCAGCTTATTATATACAAAGGAACCCCTAGGACACTATCAAATTTTTCATCAGAAACTTTGCAGGCCAGAGGGAGGGTCACTATATTCAAAGGGCTGAAAAATATCAAACTTCCAGCCATGGATATGCTGCCTGACAAAGTTATCTATCATTCAGAATTGAAGGAAAGAGTAAAGAGTTTTACAGAGAAGCAAAAGCTAAAGGAGTTTTTCACCACGAAACCTGCCTTACAAAGAATATTAAAGGGACTTTTTTAAGATGAGAAGAAAGAGCACTAATTAGTAACAACACATGAAAGAATAAATCTCACTGCAAGGTAAATATATAGTAAAGGTACTGGAATAATCACTTATAAAGCTACTATGAAGTTAAAAAATAAAAGTGAAACTAATAATGATTACAATAATTAAGGAAGACACAAGATTAAAAAAAAACATAAACTCTGACATAAAAAACAAATTTGGGGGTGGAAAGTAAAAATGCTGAGCTTTAGCATATAATCAAACTTAATTATCAAGGTAAAATAGGTTGTTATAAATATAAGCTGTTATATAGAAGCCTTATGGTAACTACAGAGCAAAAACTTATAGTAAGTACACAAAAGGTATCTAAGGATACCATTAAAGAAAGTCATCAAACCACAAAGGAAGAAAACATAGGAACTAAAAAAAAAAAAAAAGCCCGCTAAAAATATCACAAAATGGCAATAAGAACACATTTATCAGTAATTACTTTACATGTAAATTGACTAAATTCTTTAATCAAAAGACATGGAGTGGCCACATGGACAAAATCAAGACCCATCTATATGCTGCCTATAACAGACTTACTTTAGATGTAAGGACACACACAAGCTGAAGGTGAAGGGATGGAAAAAGACATTCCATATAAGTGGAAACCAAAAGATAACTGGAGTAGCTCTGCTTATTTCAGACAAAGTAGACTTTATTTATTCATTTTAGATAGGTGGGGGGAGAGTGAATGAGAAAGAGAAGGGTAGGGGGAGGAGCAGGAAGCATCAACTCCCGTATGTGCCCTGACCAGGCAAGCCCAGGGTTTCAAACCAGCGACCTCAGCATTCCAGGCTGATGCTTTATCCACTGTGCCACCACAGGGCAGGCCCAAAGTAGACTTTAAAACAAAGACTGGCCTGACCAGGTGGTGGCACAGTGGATAGAGTGTCGGACTGGAATGTGGAGGACCCAGGTTCGAAACCCTGAGGTCGCCAGCTTGAGTGCGGGCTCATCTGGCTTGAGCAAGGCTCACCAGCTTGAGCCCAGGGTCACTGGCTTGAGCAAGGGGTCACTCGCTCTGCTGAAGCCCCCCCTCCCTTTCAAGGCACATATGAGAAAGCAGTCAATGAACAACTAAGGTGCCACAACGAAGAATTGATGCTTCTCATCTCTCTCCCTTCCTGTCTGTCCTTCTCTCTGTCTCTCTCTGCCTCCATCACAAAAAAAAAAAAAAGTAATAAAAAAAAAATAAAACAAAGACTGTAATAAGAGACAAAGATGGGCATTACATAATGATAAAGGGATCAATGCAACAAGAAGATAAAACATTTACAAACATTTATGCAACCAACATAGGAATACTTAGATATATAAAGCAAATATTGACAGACATACAAGGAGAAGTAAGCAGCAATACAATAGTAGGGAACTTTAATACCCCAGTAAAAGAAAAGAATACACTTTCTCAAGTGCACATGGAATATTTCCAAGGTAGGTCATAATAGGCCATAAGTCTTACTGAATTTAAGAGCACTGAAATTATATCAGGCATCTTTTTCAACCACAATGGTATGCAAGTAGAAATTAATTACATGAAGAAAATGGAAAAGTTCACAAATATGTGGAGATTAACATGTTACTGAACAATCAGTGGGTCAAAGAAGAAATCAAAAGAGAAACTAAAAGAATGCCTTGAGACAGATGAAAATAGAAATGTAATATACCCAAACTTATGGGCTACAGCAGTGGTAGTCAACCTCGTCCTTACCACCTACTAGTGGGCATTCCAGTTTTCATGGTGGGCGGTAGCAGAGCAACCAAAGTATAAATAAAAAGATTTAACTATAGTAAATTATTTTATAAAGATTTATTCTGCCAAACTTAGCAAAAATCCAACATAAAGTACTTGGTAAGTAATTATTATATGCTTTAACTTGTAACTCTGCTTTATAAATTTTATAAAGTAAAGTTACTTCCCTACTTTATAAATCACCATTACTGTGGAAGAGATACAAAAGTGGGCGGTAGGTATAAAAAGGTTAACTACCCCTGAGCTACAGCATTAGCAGTTCTAAAAGGAAAGTTCATGATATTGCCTACCTTAAGAAACAAGGGAAGTCTCAAACAGCCTAGCTTTGCATTTCAAGAGACTAGAAATTCCAAAGCAGTAGAAGGAAGGAAATAACAAATATTAGAGCGGAAATAAGAGAGACTAAAAAGACAATAATAAATGAATGCAGGAAACAAATTCAGTATATAAAACTTGCATTTCTAATGCACTAATTATGAACTATGAGAAAGAGAAATTAAGAAACAGTATTTACAGTTGCATCCAAAAGAATAAGAAGGTTAAAAATCTGTATATTGAAAACTAGAAGAAATAAAAGAAAATGAAGATGACACAAATACTATAAATAGGAAGTAATTCATGCTCATGGGACAGATGATTTAATAGTGTGAAAATGCCCGTATTACTCAAAGCAAGATACAGATTCAGTGCAATCCCTGTCTAATTCCAATAGCATTTTTTACAGAAACAGAACAGTCCTAAAAGTTTTGGAACTACAAAGACCCCAGGAAGTCAAAGCAAATTTGAGAAAGAACAAAGCTGGAGGCATCACACTCCCTGATTTCCAAGTATATTACAATTGATAGTAATTAAAACAGGATAGTATTGGCATAAAAGGAGACACATAGGTTATTGGAAAAAGAATAGAGAGCCCAGAAATAAGTCCACACTTACATGGTCAGTCTATGACAAAGCATCCAGGAACATACAGTGGGAAAGGATATCTTGGATAGTCACAAGCAAAGAAATGAAACCAGAGCACTATCTTACATAAAAAATAATGCAAAATGGAGTCAAGATGTGAGGTAGGACCTGAAACTATAAAACTCCTAGACGAAAACATAGGCAGTAAACTCCTTGACATAGGCCTTGGCAATGATTTTTTGAAGCGGGCATGATAAGCAAAAACAACAAAACAAAAAATAGGCAAATGGGGCTATGTCAAACTAAAAAGTTTCTGCACAGCAAAGGTAACCATCAACAAAATGAAAAGGCAACCTACTAAATGGGAGAAAATATTTGCAAATTGCATTATCTGAACTATATGAAGAACTCATAACTTAATAGCAAAAAACAAACAATCCAGTTAAAGAATGGGCAGAAGATCTGAATAGATATATTTTTAAAGAAGACATACAGGCCCTGGCCGGTTGACTCAGCGGTAGAGCGTCGGCCTGGCGTGCGGGGGACCCGGGTTCGATTTCCGGCCAGGGCACATAGGAGAGGCGCCCATTTGCTTCTCCACCCCCGCCCCCCTTCCTCTCTGTCTCTCTCTTCCCCTCCCGCAGCCAAGGCTCCATTGGAGCAAAGATGGCCCGGGCGCTGGGGATGGCTCCTTGGCCTCTGCCCCAGGCGCTAGAGTGGCTCTGGTAGCGGCAGAGCGACGCCCCGGAGGGGCAGAGCGACGCCCCAGATGGGCAGAGCATCGCCCCCTGGTGGGCAGAGCATCGCCCCCTGGTGGGCGTGCCAGGTGGATCCCGGTCGGGCGCATGCGGGAGTCTGTCTGACTGTCTCTCCCCGTTTCCAGCTTCAGAAAAATACAAAAAAAAAAAAAAGACATACAGATGGCCAATAGACACATGAAAAGATGCTCAACATCAGTAATAATCAGGGAAATGCAATCAAAACCACAATGAGGTATCACCTTACACACCTGTTAGAATGATTAAAAAGTCAAGAGATAAGTGTTGGTGAGGATGTGGAGTAAAGGGAACCCTTGTGCGCTGTTAGTGAGATTGTAAATTGGTGCAGCTACTATGGAAAACAGTATGGAGTTTCCTCAAGAAATTAAAACTAGAACAACCATATGCAGCCCAACTTCTGGGAATTTATTTGAAGAAAACAAAAACACTAATTTGAAGAGATATATGCACCCTATGTTCATTGCAGCATTATTTACAATAGCCAAGATATGAAAGTAACCTAAGTGTCCATCTGTGGATGAATGGATAAAGGAGTCACACAGACACACACAGACACACACAACACACACAAATGTGCACACAGTGGAATATTATTCAGACATAAAAAGGGATGAATTCCTGCTATTTGCAAAACATAGATGGACCTCTCTGGTATTATGCTAAGTGAAATAAGTCAGAGAGGAAGGTGAATACTGTATCATCTCTTAAATTTGAAATCTAAAAATAACAAAACGAAACTAAGCTTGTAGATATAGAGAACAGATTGGTGATTGCAGGTGAGAGAAATGGGTGAACTGTTTTTTGCTTTTTGTTTTAGTTTTTAAATGACTACTTTAAAAAAAGTGCATTTCAAAGAGATTATGGCATAGAATATCACACCAGTCAGGACCTAAAGAATGTTTCTATTTTTCAGTACTTGAAATTTTCCTCTTACAGAGTTCAGGAGACAAAGATGATGTTTATTTCAGCAAGAGCATACAGTCATGCTGAATGAAGTGCATTTTCCATGTTCAGTATGTTTGTTGCATGGAAATAAATTAAAGCTGGAGGCCTGGTTTCTGCCTTTAGAGGAATCAATAGCTTGGACCACACTGTGCCCCCAAATTGATTGGTCTTCAATTATGCATTTGGCATCGTGTGGATTAAGTGTTTGGGTAATGCATTTTGTAATAGTTAATGAGTGACTAGTGTCATCTGGATATAAGTAATGAAAAGCACTTTGACCTAACCTCCTATGCAGTAAAAATGTGTTTGTCATCGTGACCATACGTGTGAGGGTGTCGAGCTGAGGCTTGTACTGCTTGCTGCAGCCTTTGCTCCACAGCCTGAGACCATTCTGGAGACTCCTGGATGTCCTGCCAGTCTCACGTCCATTTTTCTTGATTGTGTATGTAGCATTTGTCTCTCCTGTGTTTGTGCATATGTTTAATGGAGTTTTTCTTTTTAATAAAGAATTGTAGAGCCATCAAGCGCGTAGGAAAGTGACACCACTGCAGACTTGGATGGGTGGTGGCGGCGGCTCTGCCATTGGTAAGTAGTCTAAATGGGTATCTCTTTGTTTCTCTTCAGGTGTCCATCGAATGCCCATGGTCCATCTACTCCACTGTCATCGCACTGACATTCAGTGTGCCCTTTAGGACCACACATGCTGTGCTGTCAGCTGGGACACGGTAAGGGAGGCCCTGCTTCTGTCCCTGGCTCTTTGACATAGACGCCCTTGCTGTTCAGAGCTTGGCCTCGGTAAACTTGAGCATGTTTTCTTACATGACCATGATGCCATTGTCCACTTTAGCACTCAGTTTACACTCTGATCTCCCCAGCTGTCTCTGTAGTGACTCTGTACAGCTGGTTTGTGAGATACAAGATCCAACCAAGTCCCTGTGTGATCATCAGGTCCGTTTTTATCCCTCCTTCCCTGATCTTCAAGCCCATGACCCATTGACAAACAAGGGTCAGCTATCCTCTAGAAGGCCCACCATTCTGCATTTGCCTGGTCACATCCTTTTGGGTATTTTAAACTAGTTCCCCTCTAAACCACTAGTAACCTCTAGAGCACGCCTTTTCGACCTCAGCACTGCTAACACTGGGGGTCAGATACCGTTTGCTCTGGGCACTGTCCTGCACACTGCAGGGTGTTAACAGCTCACCTACTTCGTGCCAGTGGCACTCTCCATCCTGCCCACCCACAGTGTGACAACCAAAAATGTCTCCAGACATTGCCTGATGTCCCCTGGTGGGGGTGGGGGAATTGCTGCTAGTTCAGAAGCACTCTCTAGAGCAGCGGTTCTCAACCTGTGGGTCGCAACCCCGGCGGGCTCGTCTAAAGCCATCGGAAAATACATAATGCATATCAGATATTTACATTCCGAATCATAACTGTAGCAAAATTACAGTTATGAAGTAGCCACCAAAAGTATTTTTTGGTTTGGGGTCACCGCAACATGAGGAACTATATTGCGGGGTCACGGCATTAGAAAGGTTGAGAACCGCTGCTCTAGAGGCTTGATTAGATCCAGAGTCAGCCTTTGGAAAGGCTGGAATCTTGGAGGTGGTGTCCTGTGCTTCATATGTCATGGCATCAGGAGACACAGTGTCCAGTTGTCCCCATAGGTGATGATGCTCACATCAACCACTGGGCTTGGGTGAGCCTGGCCTCGCATTTTAACATCCCCTTCTGCTTTATTCATTGGTTATTTGGGTAATTTGGAACCAAAAATGGCAGAACTATATTTAGAGTGGAATGTTATTCTAGCAGCTTTTTTCCCCTTTAGATTACATTGAGGGAACTGTAAATGTTAATGGTTAAAAGCATCAGTAGTTTTGGCCTCAGTCTGCTCAGGAAATTTTGGGAGATGTTTACTGTAGTCTTCCAGAAATTGGGACAGAATTGAACAAACAAGATGAGTTTGGTGTTTTGGAAAGTATGAAAGCTGCTCATGAACTCCACCCTCTATCAGGAAAAGTAAGAGAAATTAGTGAAGCTCCTGTAGCAAGTCCAGGACTTGTCAGTAAACTTTGTTAGGAAGATAGTTGGCTGATCAAGATGACACTAGTAACTCTTCAGAACTAGACAACCAATGAGTGAAGAATGATGTGAGAAATACATAAAATCTACTGAGGAGTGAAAGTGGAACCCCACTAAATAAAGTAGTATGAAATAACTTAAACTAGTATAATTGTCCTAGTGGTAGATAGAATATTTAATACAGCAACTTTTAGTAAAACCAATGAAAAAAGGAAATTCAACAATACTACTGGAAGAAAATACCCCATTATTTTCTAATTATTGCAGTTAAACACAGTGTGCATCTTTTTCACAACACCCTATGATTTTTAGGCTAGCCCACAGTTATAATATTCAGAATTATTCAAATTATCTTTGCTAAAATCAAGGTATAAAATTATGTATTTCAAGGATAGTATATATTCTTATAACATATATATCTTAAGTCTTATATAATATTTTAGCGTACTTAACATCACTCTCTGGATTTGGGTCATAACAATGATTTTTCCATTGGGAATAACCAGCAGTGGAGAAAAGTTTTTGTTGTTACAGTGTTAGATGACAAACAATACTACTGTCTTAATTTTGCAATAGACTGTGTTTGCTGGTGCTATTTTTTACAATGAAATAGCAACTTTTCAGGAAAACAAGAAATTTAGTAATAAAACATTCAACTTCTTCATTTAAAAAATAAGTAGTTATAAGCAGAACCTGAGTTGCTTTAAGACCAGTTTTTCAAAACTCCTCTTTATATGTAACAGAAACTAAACTGAATCCTGTACTTAGTTTTTCAGTGAGTAATCCTTACTTTTGATCACTACTTTTTCCTCCATAACTCATTGTCATCTAGTATATATTTAGGGAACTCATTTATAATCATGCAGTACTATTGTATCAGAATCAGAATGTTCTTTTCTCTGTTTTTCCTCAGAAACAGCTCCTTAGAAAGGTGTATATTTTCTGACCCTTTTACCTAGGAAATAAAAAGATGGAACATATGTAACAAGTGATTCTTACTTATTTTACTATGTCATTTTTTTGATTCCCCAGAGAAGGTTTTCTTAACAAAGCCATAGTATATTTCATAAAGCTCTTAAATATCAGTCATATTTTTTATTTTTCTGCTTTAGGAAGTATATTCAAGTTTGTGTCCAGAATTTGTCGGAACTTGACTTTCACCTGTCAGACAGTGATCTTGTAGATACCAGGGATGGTACTGACCTGCAGCTACTACCGCTGAACACGACATCTCGGCAGGTAACCATCTTCTGAAATCGAGCATAACTCAACAGAGCACATGAGAATACATGTGTGATTACCAAGCCACCCATAATGTTTTGGTGGACATGACTGTGTTTTAGATCAAGCCTTTCCATGTAGAGAATGGCATGCTGCTGATCAGTAAGCAGTGCATGCTCAGGACTGCTTGGAACCGCAGGTCTGTGCTGCAGTGTGTGTGTGTTCATCCCACTCTGCGGGCTGCATGGTGCAGTGGAGAGATCAGGCAATGGATTGGTATCGTCTCATTAGAAGAATTAAGTCTTACACTTGTTTTACCCTACACACGGATTGCTGTAACTACATACTTATTCTTAGTCTCATGTGGATGGGATGGTAGCTGTTCCATTCTGTGTGTCATTAAATGTCTGCCTGTGCCCCGGGAAGGAATCAGGAGGTGTGGTGTAAGGGGATCATATTCATGTTCACACTGCCTGGCTGAATCCTAATCTTGTGTTTTATGTTTACTTGTCACATGGGATTTTAGAAGTAAATGCTGAGTGTTTAGAAGAGCAAAGGTTTTCTTAATGGGTGCCTGATCTTTAGCAGTTTCAAAGGATTTTCCCAACTAACATTTGACCCGTTTCAAATGCTACCCAAGTCTGTGACTCTGCTGTAGGTGTGGACTTCATGCATGAGGTGGTGCTAGCTCTTCATTTTACTTAATGTTTAATACAAAGTAGTTGGCATGAATGCAGATGTCCTTTTTAATTAGTTGATGCATTTCTGGTTTTGGAAATGTATGGGATACTATGTACTAATAAATGTTCTGTAAGCTTCTTAATCTCCTATGCTCTGAGGCTTATGAAATCTTTAAAAATTAAAGTCTTTTATTAACCTTGTACAACCTCCTGCAGGGACAAGGACAGGTGGAAGGAGAGGGGGCAGTGTTGGGGGTGTAGGACTTAGTGCGGCACACTCTGTCAACAATGCACACGCTGGGCTGTCCGGAGCAGGGCTGTTTGGGATCGCTTCTTCTCCGTCTCATCTGGATTCCCTTTCTGGGAAGTGCTTTGTTGCCAAAGTGTGGTTTTGTCCCTGTGTGTGCATGCATTGTTGATGTAGTGTGGCTGTGACCCTGTGTGTATGCATTGTTGACAGAGTGTGGCTGTGACCCTGTATGTGTGCATTGTTGACGGAGTGTGGCTGTGACCCTGTGTGTATGCATTGTTGACGGAGTGTGGCTGTGACCCTGTGTGTATGCATTGTTGACGGAGTGTGGCTGTGACCCTGTGTGTATGCATTGTTGACGGAGTGTGGCTCTGTCCCTGTGTGTGTGCATTGTTGATGGAGTGTGGCTATGTCCCTGTGTGTGTGCATTGTTGATATAGTGTGACTCTGTCCCTGTGTGTATGCATTGTTGACAGAGTGTGGCTGTGTCCCTGTGTGTATGCATTGTTGACGGAGTATGGCTGTGTCCCTATGTGTATGTATTGTTGACAGAGTGTGGCTGTGTCCCTGTATGTGTGCATTGTTGATGGAGTGTGGCTGTGTCCTTGTGTGTGTGCATTGTTGACGGAGTGTGGCTGTGTCCCTGTATGTGTGCATTGTTGATGGAGTGTGGCTGTGTCCTTGTGTGTGTGCATTGTTGACAGAGTGGGGCTTTGTCCCTGTGTGTATGCTTTGTTGACAGAGTGGGGCTGTATCTCTGTGTGTGCATGCATGTGCATTGTTGATGGAGTGTGTCCGTGTCCGTGTGTGCGTGTGCGTGCACTGTTGGTGGAGTGTGGCTGTGTCCGTGTGTGTGTGCAGTGTTGGTACAGTGTGGCTGTGTCCTTGTGTGGGTGCACATGCACTGTTGGTGGAGTGTGGCTGTGTCCCTGTGCAATGACAGCTGACTCTCTTGCAGCACATCTACAGCCAGCAATCAGTATTCTTTGTCTGGGAGCTGATGTGGACACAAGAGCCTCCCCCTTCACTGCATGGCCGGTTCTCCATGGGATTCCGCCCAGCTTCTGAAGAACAGCTGTCTATCTCCTTAAAGCCCTATACTTACGAATTTCAACTAGAAAACTTTTTTGTATGTATTGTATTATTTTGTATTATTTTATATGTGGGGTGCAGGGTGGGAAAATGAAAGATGGCATCGTATTTTTTATACTATAAAAAAATCAGACAAAATCTTTCAATATAATGAAGCAACAGTTCAAAGAAAATAGATAACACCTGGAGTAGTTAAATCACTGATTTGTATTTGAACCCAGGTTCTTTTCAGGTGACTTGCTGATACCAGTCCATGCACTATTGCTGATGGCTCTAAGATGAGTGTTTACAACCATTAAGACCCAAGACTTCTTTTTGCTTCTCCCTTCTCTTCTGTAGCTGATATAGTAATGTCCTGGAACTATTCATTAGAGTCCTTCCACTTGATCATTAGCTACTACACAGGGGTGAGGGGCGGGGGTTGCATTATAAAGATATGTCTTAATTTTCTTAAAGAAAAACAGAAAAATCATAAAATTTACTTAATATTGGGAAGATTTTTGTATAACCTTATGCATGGAGCTAAAGGTAGTCTTCAGCTAGGTAAGTATAGATAGTTGGTTTCTTTTTGTTTCTCTAGTGAGATTATTGGATTTTGTGTTAGGTAAGTGAAAATGAAAATATACAGTTGACCCTGAACAACTTGGAGAATTAGGGGCATTCACTCCTATGCAGTCGAAAATCCACATACAACTTTTGATTCCCCTAAAGCTTAACTACCAAATAGCCTACAGTTGACCAGAAGCCTTACTGATGATATAAACAGACGATTAACACATATTTTGTATGTTATGTGTTATATATTGTATTACAATAAAGTAAGCTAGAGAAAAGAAATTTTACTAAGAAAATCATAAGGAAGAGAAATGCAGCATTTATTGAAAAAAGATCCATGTATAAGAGGACCTACCTGTACTGTATTTTTCAAGGGTCAACTGTACACAGTATTATGGTATTTCCTTTTCTTCTTTTTACTACTGAAACACTTTGAGTAGTTTATGTTGACAGCTCTTAGTATTAGCAATACTTTTTTCCAACCAAAATCTATATGGTTTGACCCTTTATTTTAACTCTTCGTATTGGCTTCAGTGTTAAACATGATCACTAGCAAAATTGTCTTTCTCTAGTACAAACAGGTACCTTTTTGATGGGTTAATAGCAGCTGAACATTAAATCGTTCACATGGTAGAGAATCTGCAGAAATTTGATCTGGTTTGTTTACTACAGATGATTATTAACTAGTTAGAAGTTTTCATTGGTATTGTCTTTTTTGCTCCTTCTTCAAATGAAGAATATAGAAAATTTTTTCTTCAGAACTGTAGAAGCTGCATAAAAGGCCAGAAAAACTGTATGGTGGATTGTTCTTTTCAAAACTGATATTCTGAGGAACAGATATATGGATACCACTTTTTTAAAAAGTTTTTTTGAGATACAATTGGTATACCATGAAGTTCACCCATTCGAAGGGTACAGTTTGATGGTCATAATATGTTGACAGTGGTGCAGCCATTGCCATAGTCTTATTGTAGAACATTTTTGTTATTCCAAATCCATGTGCCCCATTAACAGTCATTTCCCATTCTGTCCCCTTCTCAACCCCAGGCAGGCATAGCCTACAGGCTAGTCTGTCTGTGGTTTGCCTATTCTGAAGAGTTCATGTAAATGGAATCATATTATGTGTGATCTTTTTGTGCCTTGGGAATAATGTTCCCAAGGTTTATTCATTTTTGTAGCAAGATCAGAACTTCTTTCCTTTTTATGGCTGAACAGTATTCCATTTTGTAGATAGACTGCATGTTTGTTTGTTTTTTCAGTTATCTGTGGCTGAATATCTGGGTTGTTTCACTTTGAGGCAATAGTGAATAATAATGCTATGAAAATTATTGTGTAAGTTTTGTGTGTGCCTATGTATTCAGTTTTCTTGGTTAAAGACCTAGGTGGAGTTGCTGGGCCATCTGGTAAGTCTGTTCAACTTTTTGAGGAGCTGCTAATCTCAGAAAGAGTATATAAAAATTTTTCTGTACTCTTCATTTGAAGAGGGAGCAAAGTAAATAACTATACCAATGAAAACTGCTAACTAGTTAATAACTATTCTTCAAAGAGACATGACTTTACATTCCCACCAGCAACATATGAGGGTTCCAGTTTCTACCTCCTCACCAAAAACAAGTGTTTTTGTTAGTTTTTTTACTATAACCATCACAGTGGCTGTGAAGTGGTATCTCATGGTTGCAATTTGCTTTTGCCTGGTGGCTAATGACATTGAGCATCTTTCATGTGCTTATTGGCCACTTGTATATCTTCTTTGAAGAATATCTATTCAAGTCCTTTACCCTTTTGTGTGTGGTGTGTGTGTATGATAGAGACACAGAGAGGGACAGATAGGGAAAGACAGATAGTAAGGAAGAGAGATGAGAAGCATCAGTTCTTCGTTGCAACACCTTAGTTGTTCATTGATTGCTTTCTCATATGTGCCTTGACCGGAGGGCCACAGCAGAGCAAGTGACCCCTTGCTCAAGCCAGTGACCTGGGGCTCAAGTCAGTGACCATGAGTTCAAGCCAGCGACCATGGGATCATGTCTATGATCCTACACTTAAGCCAGCAACCCTGTGCTTAAGTGGTGAGCCTGTGCTCAAGCTAGATGAGCCCGTGCTCAAGCCTGCGGCCTCAGGGTTTAAAAACTGGTGACCTTGCTCTATCCACTGTACCACCGCCCAGTCAGGCCTTTACCCAGTTTTTGTAAGGTTGTCTTTTTATTACAGAGTTGTAAGAGCTCTTTACATATTCTAGATGTCAGTTCCTTATCAGAGATATGATTTGCAAATATTGTCTCCCATTCTGTGGGTTGTATTTTCACTTTTTTGATGGTGTCCTTTGAAACATGAAGTTTTGTTTTTTTTCTCTGAAGTAAGAAACGAGGAGGCAGAAAGACAAACTCCCACATGCACTCGGATCAGGATCTTCCCGGCATGCCCACCAGGGGGCGATGCTCTGCCCATTTGGGGTGTTGCTCTGTTGCAACCGGAGCCATTCTAGTGCCTGAGGTGGAGGCCATGGAACCATCCTCAGTGCCCAGGCCAACTTTGCTCCAGTGGAGCCTTGGCTGTGGGAGAGGAAGAGAGATAGAAAGGAGAGAGGGAAGGAAGGAAGGGTGAAGAAACAGTTGGTTGCTTCTCCTGTGTGCCCTGGCCAGGAATCAAACCCAGGACATCTACATGCCAGGCAGATGCTCTACCACTGAGCCAACCAGCCAGGGCAGGAACACGAAGTTTTAATTTTGAAGTCCAGGATCTAAGATATCATTGCTTATCCCAAGGTCAAAAAGATTTTCTTCATGTCTTTTTCTAAGAGCTTTATAGTTTATACTTTGAGTTAAATATGTGTATGGTGGCAGGCGGGTGTCCAAATTCATTCTTCCCACGTGATTATTCAGATGTCCCTGTACCATTTGTTGAAAACACTGATCTTTTCCCATTGGATGGTCCTGGCACCCTTGTTGAAAATCAGTTGGCCATAGATGTTAGAATTTATTTCTGAATAGGCTTATCTATTTCTAAATAAGCCTTTTCAGAAAAAAACTCAAACACTATTCCTAAAGCCTCAGCAGCTGCTGTCAAGTGTGGGAGGCACCTCACTATTAAGTTACGGTCCGTGCTTCCCCTCAGCTGCTATTCGCTATCCTGCGTGCAGCCAAAAAGCACTGCTCAAGGATACACAGGTGGGAGCACACTCCCTTTCATCACTGTTTAACTGCACTTCCTTTCAAGCTCCAAGCAGAATTCACACTCTGCTTTGGCTGCACTCAGAAGCAGTCCAGACTGTGTGCTGCACTATCAGCTTCCTGGGAGCAGACTTCCCAGGCAGCTCAGCAGAGGTCTGTCCTCTGCACAGTGTGGCTTCACCTACTGCCACTGTGTCCCCCAGGACACAGACATACGTCTCCTTGGCTGTCCAAGGAGTTGTGTTCTTTGCACGTACACGTGCACGTGGAGGCTTTTATGTGCAGTTGGAGAGCTGCGTAAAATCCTGGCACAGCCCCCTTCAGATTGGTAAAGGTCTGTTCTGTCCCCAAACAACCATAATTGGATGTTTGACGGGAAAGCCACTGATTGAGGCCCATCAAGGATTACTGTTTATCCTCATTAGCTCCTGGAAAAATGTGTTATCTCAGCAATAGGCTTTTTAAAATTCTGAAATCTTTTCTTTGAACATTTTATAATACTGACAGAACACTTTAAATTGAGTTATTCTGTAATTACTTTATTTGTTGGTTATGACTTTGGTAAATTAACACTTAGTAAATGCAGCACAGGTTGCTGGATGGTGAGCTGTGGCTTAACATTAGACCACAGGGGAATTGAAATGGAGAAGTCTATCACAGGTCCTGGAGGAGGTACCCTGCATGCCTGGAGGAGCCACATGCGGAGGTCAAGGCAGAGTGCAGACAGAGGGAGGGCAGGACTGGGGACTTGTGCCTTTATTACAGTCTGTGGATGGAGTGCTTTGAGGTTCCTGGGCTAAGGCTGTATTGGTCCTAAGGGGCACAGGGGAAGGCGCTGGGGGGGGGGTGTTGATCTCAGGGTACTGGAGAAGTTGTATTAGGCTTTTACATTTGCTTGTTACTTTCTGGACTGTTATTTAGGGCATGGCTTACATGAGGGGACAATGTTAGTTTAGGGTCCCTGCTGGCCAGTTGCCCAACCGGCATGGAAGGTGAGGCAACAATACTATGGAGTAGCTGAGCTACACTCTCAACAGTATGCTCAAAGCAAGGAAGGTTCTCCCCACAAGCGGAACTAGAAGTGTACAGGCAGGTGGGTGCTATCCCCTGTGCAGGTTTTGGGTCTCTGTCCTGGGTGGTAAGCAAATGTTGGGTGAGTGTGAATAGGTATGAATATCGGAGAAACATGTTATGGAGAAGGAAACATTGTGGAGAAATATGGTAATGGACTTGATATTGGATGATTCTGAGGAAGTAATGTTAATTTTGTTAGTCATGATAATGGCATTATGTTTTGGTAAGAAAACACCCATGTTTTTAGTAATACGTATGGAAGTATACATGGGTAAAGTGATACATTGTATAGAATTTGCTTAAAAATACCCTAGGTGAATACATCAAAGTAGATGGATAGATGAGGAAGCAAATAAACAATGTGAATAATCTGGAATTTGGGTGACTGGCACACACAGAGTCACTGTACTGTGCTGCTGCCTGTGCCCGAAAGCGTTCAGCATTCAGTGAAGCAGGACTGCCTGGGGACGGCTCATTCAGAGGAAGTTCTCTGTTTAAGGTCTGTGGGTAGCACCTCGTCTGTCTTACAGAGCATTCTTCAGATTTGTCTTCAGTGTTACACATTGTTTTTGTCCATCTTTTTTTTTTTTTTTTTTGTCCTCTTTCTTGCCCAGACATTATATAATGTGAAAGCTGAGATACTGCCCCCTGTGGGGACGGAGCTCTGTAGGACAGGCTCTCTCTGTGCCCTGGAGGTGTCCATCACGCGCCTCTCGGACCTCCTGGAGGTGGACAGGGATGAAGCACTGACGGAATCTGACGAGTATTTTTCAACCAAGCTTATGTATGAAGGTAGGTGTAGAAGCTTCTTTTATCCTCCTGTTGTGCTAATAATCTAGTGCTCTAAGTGATTGAGCCCTCTCTCTCACAAAGTGTAACGTTCCTTGTCAGAAGAGAGTACATTCTAGAATTAAAAGATCTCATTGAATATTTCATTAGAGGCCCTGGCCGGTTGGCTCAGTGGTAGAGCATTGGCCCAGTGTATGGTTGTCCCAGGTTCAATTCCCTGGTCAGGGCACACAGAAGAAGCACCCCCTGCTTCTCCAGCTCCCCCCCTGTTGCCTCTCTCTCTCTCTCTCTCCCCACGCCCCTCCTGCAGCTGTGACTCAATTGGAATGAGTTGGCCCTGGTGCTGAGGATGGTTCTATGGCCTCTGCCTTAGGTGCTAAGAAGAGCTTGGTTGCTAAGTAATGGAGCAATGCCCTAGATGGGCAGAGCATCTTCCCCAAGTGGCTTGCTGGGTAGATTCCAGTTCGGGCAGATGCAGGAGTCTGTCTCTCTGCCTCCCCTCCTCTCACTGAATAATAATAATAATAATAATAATAATAATAATAATAATTTATCATTATATAATATGGTCCTAGACTCACAGGAAATTGAACTTAGCTGTTATGGAGTCATTCTTCTAACAGGTATTATCAAGCAGTCGTTGGGCTCAGAGCTGAGCACATGGTGGCACTTGGAGTTGCCCCTTTCTTTCTGCTGAGATTCAGTCTTTACGCTACCCCTGAAGCAAAGTCCAAACTCCACTGCTTAGCAGTCCAGGTGTCCTCCAATCATGGTTCCTGCCCTTTTCCCTCCAGCCTCCTTTCATCCCATTTCCATACTTCCCCACCCCCACCGTGACTCGCACTGTGACCACCCTGTGCTCAGGCACCTGCTCCATCACTGATTGTTCAGACACCCCTTTGTAGCCCTCCTCCCCCAGGGCTTGGCTCCTGTAGTAGCAGGTCTCAGACATTCTTGTGCAGACCTCCTCCACCAGGGCCTGGTTCTTGCACTAGCAGGTCTCAGTTTTTGGTGTCAGGACCCTTTTATTCTCTAAAAAAAATGATTGAGGAACCAAATATTTATTTACTTAAAATAACTTTTCCAAAACAAAATAGAACAAAAAGTAGCTAGAGGAATGACATTGTTTAATGTCATTAATGTTGGGCTTCCTAGAGATAACTTGAGTTTTCCTGTCTGCTGTATTCAGTCTGCGGTGACATAATCACATTGGTCACAGTACATGAAGAAACGCCAGTCTCACACACTTACATAGTTGGAAATGGGAGGAATATTTTAACAGCCTTCAGATAACTAGATATTCTTCTTTGATACTACGTCAAAACTTGACAAATGGCAGTTTTTTACAGGCTAGATACTACATGGAATCAGATCACACGAATGACCTTTTTATACCTTTTATACTGAGTTTCATTAAATCTTTGTATCTGCCGTGCATCTTGGAAGGCATCACTTTGTAGCACCATTCATTCCTCTGTCATGTAGGCACTATGGTTCCTAAGTTATGCAGCTCCTCTCAGTATTAGCACCTTTCATTACACACTGTCAAAAATTTACATTGTTTTAAGCTCACACTGAACTCATCAGAGTGGTCTGATTGTAGGGCCACTGTCAAGCTCACAGTGGCAAGTGCAGGTTTTCCAAAATTCTTATTTTTGATGAGAGTTTCAGATTGTATTATTGGCCACTCCTTCAAAGGGACAGGCTCACGTCATTCAATTTCAAGAAAATGTCTGTAAAAACCCAAGTCTGAGTAGCTACAGCTGGCAAGATAGGGCAAGCTCAGCATTCTGCCTCCCTGCGCTGTGCAGTTGCCCATGTCCTTGGAAATGGTGAAGCTGGGGAGGTGGGTGGTGGATGCACAGGCCTCTCTCATTTGCAACTTATGAGTCTATAATCATTTCACAAATTAGAAGAAGATATATACTTAAGACAGGAATATGAAAATGGCTTTGACCTACCCTAAGGACCACATTCTGGGAACTGCTGCTCCAGTGTGTCCTTCCCAGATTCTGTATGTCCTCTGCACACCTCTGCATGTCCTTGGCACCACTCATCCACTCATCCTCAATGGCTGCCCCATCTTCAGGAAGCCCGCCCTCTGCGACCCCCTCTTTGCTGCCCATGGAACTCTACTCACATGCTCCTGGGCTCTTGCTTTGTATCCCCATTACCCAAAGGCTGTGACCTCTTTGCAAGGTCGTCTGCTTTTTGAGAACATGGATGCTGTCATACATAACTTTGGACTGACTGCTCTGTTAGGTGTTTGAATGCACGGGATTACACACAGTTGTGTTATAATTAGTGTTAATTATAACACCTACTGTGTATTTAGACTAAGCAGCACTTGTGATTTGGACCCTTTGCTCTGATGCCACTATTAAGAAGACGCCATCCCTGGTCTCGCCCCATTCCTCATTTAGCAGCTAGGCAGCCATGCTGTTGAAGTAGCACACACATAGGTTACAAGGTGACTGCAGTCAGCATTGAATCCTTGTTTGTTTATTGATGAGAAGCCTGATTTCCCCAGGCATTGCTGTGTGTCTTGGTTACTCCACCATGTGTATCTTACTGGAAAGTGCAGTCACAAGACATGGAGACAGATGTATGTCTTAGTTTGGGATTTAATACTGAGTGTGACACTGTTGATTTTATTTTGGTATGAATATGCATGCCCTTTTTTTTCAGTGGTTGACAACAGTAGCAACTGGGCAGTGTGTGGGAAAAGTTCTGGAGTCATCTCCATGCCTGTGGTCGCTCAGGCCACTCACAGAGTCCACATGGAGGTGATGCCCCTGTTTGCAGGCTACCTGCCCCTTCCCGATGTCAGGCTGTTTAAGTACCTCCCACATCACTCTGCGCACTCCTCACAACTGGATGCTGGTAAGAACTCAGTGGTGCAGGGAGCAGGCCTACTGATCACAGCATTTTTCCTGGGCTAGTGGAATCTAACGCTCACACTGGTCCGGTTACAAGCCTTAGGCACTTGCTTTTGAGCTCGATTCTTTGAGGACCTGTGTGCTAGGTTCCCTTTAAGGGGTTGCCTCAGTTAACATGCTGCTACACTGAAGGTTGGCTTGGATGGCTCACTACTCCCCATGGTGGGTAAAGGGCCCATGGCTGTGCCGCCTGTACCTTACTTCCTGTGTGTTTTGCAGATAGCTGGATAGAAAACGACAGCCTGTCAGTGGACAAGCATGTGGATGACCAGCTGGACAGCAGCAGCAGCAAGAGCAGGGGCAGCGTGCACTCAGCTGCCAGCACCGAGCACAAAGGCTTACCTATGCCCCGGCTGCAAGCACTGCCGCCTGGCCAGGTCTTCAACTCCAGCACGAGCATGCAGATCCTGGTCATCCCCAGCAAAGATGACCATGTTCTCGAAGTCAGTGTCACATGACCATGTCTCCGGTTACCACGACCAGACCCTGTATGAATGCAATCAAAGGGATCCTGACTCGATTGTTCTCCATTGTAACACTCTCACTCTAACCAGACCTGGGAACTTTGGCCATGAAAGCATCAGTGTACAGCTGGTCAGCAGAGTCCGACCTTAACTTTGTGTTGTCAGTAGTGTAAGGTTATTTGTTACTTTCTCATCTTTCTGTCCCTGTACTGGAGTTCTTCAGTGCTGGCCCAGAGCCCACTTCCTTCTTCCTCACTCCCTGCTCATGAAAGCTCTTTATAGGGGTCTGTCAGCTGGGCAGTCTTCAGTCAGTGGGTTCTTTGTGGCAGTCCAGTGTCTTCCAAGGAGACATACAGCAGGGCTTGCAGTCTTATTAGTGACACGTGTGTGCCTTTCTGGTCGCACAGCTGCCCAATTTCTGGACCAGGTGGATTTGTCAATCTCCTAAGGGGTATTGCCCTTTACCTCAGCTCATCTAGTTGTGCTTTTCTAGAAAAACACCTGTTTAGGGCAGGCAGGTAGTGGGGCTAAGGGGTGGGTGGGGAGGTAACATCTTCTGCTAAAGGTACTTTAAGAAGACTAGAGCAGGGCCTAAGGAATAGCTCAGTATTGAAACAGTTTAGAAATAAATGTTTCTGGGACCCTTTTACCCTCATAATGTTGATTGAATATCATATGCACTTGAAATTAAATATATATTTATTTTAATTATCATATATATGAGGGTTAATATGTTTTCTTTCACCTTTAAAGTCTTTACATGCAATTGTAACTGTATAATTAATATTTTTCTTTTGCATCTTAAATCTTAGAAATTAAGATGTTTCATTCAAGTGAAGATTAGAGGGGTCCTCTCAGTGTATTTCTAGTCTGGTTGTAGGAGTGGCGAAAGTCTTGAACTATTTTCTGCTGGTCCACTAAATTACAGTCATACCATACCAACGAATTAATTTGCTTTCAGTTGTAAATTTAATTGTACATATGGTTGATTTATTTTTAAAAGTACAAACTAACTGATGTAACATTTATGTATAAGTTGCACCAAAAATCAAGGACAGAATAAATATGTGTTTGTTTTATTGGTGTGAAAGTCACAGCTTGTAAATAAGTGTTGTATGTATTAAACCTTTTCCAGCTCTCCAAAGCGATGTATTTTTGTACATATAAAATAGAAAACTCTTAATTCACTGGGAAAATGTGGTTGGAATTGAACTTGACCAGATTAATGTGTGAGCTTTACAGAAAAAGGAGCCTCCTGCAGCTGCTACTAGCCAGGCTTGTCACCTGCTTGAGAGAGAGGTCAGATCAGTGCATACACAATAGAGCAGTCACCATCGCTGTCCTGTAGGTTGTCTATCCACTCATTCAAGAAATAAAGGCGGCGTGATTTCCCCCTCATATCTTTTTTATTTATAGAAATTGGAGAAGTGTGTAAAGATAAATATTTGTTTGTTTAATTAAACTTTCCAGTAATTTATCTTCCTCATGAGCAGTTTAAAACTAATAAACTTGGTTAACTAGTTAGGCAAATTAGAACTTAAGCATGTACTGATGATTTAGGGTTTCTAAAATAAGTGTGTTTTACTGTAAAAAAAATTGATGATCGCCTCAAGATTTCCTAAGACCTGTGAATGAAGAGATCTTTGAGATTTGATTCTGTCAGAAAAGCTCGTTTACATGTTCAGTCTCTGAGCCAAGGGGACCAACCCTTCCTCCATGTGTAATACAGTTCTCCCTCTTCCTTCTGGAAGGGGCAGTGCGATCCAGTGGTAACCCAACTTCTGTTTGATTTTTATGTTGGGTTCTAATCCCAGGATGAAATTCTTTAATTATATAGATTCAGAGGGGAAAAAAATGAAGGGAAAATCCAAAGTGTTTATGGTGGTTTCTTACTGTTGGAAATGTAATGAAATCAGTTCATCCCAGGTTTATTTTTTTACCCCAACTACCCAAAAGATCTTTTGCGATGTAAGTTACATAACTGCCTTTGTTTTTTTTTTTTGTTTTTTTACACAAAAGAATGTCACCTAAAAACATTTCTTTAAACTGGAATTTGATTTTTGTTGTGTTCAAAATAAAACAAGACTTGTGGGTTTGAGACAAGCTGGTTTTGTTGAAGATGTAGCAGCTGTTAAATTAGGAAGCCTGATATAGAATGCATCTAAAAAAACCAATATGCAGCCACTTCACAAATATGTGTGGAAATGTAAATATTAGCAAAAGGAAAAGAAAGTTATAATTTTGGTGAATTTCATGGGAGTTCCTATGACTGGAAAAATTATAACTTCTAATTCTAATGTGAAAATTGTATTTAATCTGAAAATGACTTATACCTACAGTTCCATTGTCAGCACAGGCTGTAGTGGGTTGGATACCTAAATTAGTAAATCTTAGTTGATGAGGATAGATATCCCATAAAGAGCCAGTAGAGAAAGTAAACACAGGCTTCTATTCAGTTTTTCTTTAGTGTTTAAAATACGATTGTTATAAAATGAAGTTAAACACTCCAGATGTGTATATAAAATGAAAAATTAAATACTTTTTATAAAAGAACTAGGCTGACAAAATGTTTCACTGTCAACTGTGTGATCTTTAAAATAAATCCTACATGATTTTAAAATTTGATTTTTTATGAAAATGCCCCTTCAAATTTATTCATCCTATACATCAGACTGTAAGACCAGAAAACAATGTTAGTAGAATTTGCTGGAATTCTGTGACTGGAAAAGGTGACAAGTTGATGACTTTGACACTGCAGGTATTAATTCCATTTTCATGATTTATTATAAAAATCATTTTTCACATTCTGTAATAAATTGGTAGATTAAGACCATTGTATTAAGACTGTTTAAAATGTAAGCATTATAATTCTGAAAATACACATTTTAAGAAGAAACTTTCCTGATTTGAACTTCATTCATTTGCTTTGGGGTGTGAAAATTGAGTGTAGAGTTATTTTGTTTTCTCTCCCTGACCCTTGTTTCAGACTCTAAGGGTAGTATTAGGGATTTTTTTTTCCATAATTTATTACCTTGTGGCTCACAAGAGCTAAGACAGTTGAGTTTCAGAGCTTTCGATGTTTTTGTAGACATTTGCCAACGTGATGTTTGGTTGCATCGCTAATACAATTTCTTCGGAAAAGTGTGGTTTTCAACTTATTCAGTCTCGTTCTTTTTGGTCCTCTTTTCATAATCCAAAGCTATTAAATAGCGTGCGGTCCGACCCTCTCATCGTAGTGCGTGAATGGTTCGTTTGAGAGGCGGGAGGAGCCCAGCCCAAGCCGGTGAAGACCGAAGCCTCTAGGCGCCTCTTCCACTCAAGTGCGGAGCTCGGGTAAGACAAGGAACAGGGCCCGCGGGCTCAGGCTTCACCTCGGGTCGAAGGGTGGGCAGGGAAAGGGCCTCAAACTCCGTCTCTGGGCGGGGCGTGGGCGGGGCCGGAGGGAGAAACACGGGCTTGTGTGGGCGTGGCCAGGGTTCAGGCTCTGCCTAGGGTGGGGCGTGAGCTTGCTTGAGGAGCTGGGACTCCGCTTCAAGCTGCGCCTCGCCTTCGAGACGCTGGGGGCGCTGTGGTGCGGGGTCGCGGTCCGGCCCGGAAGTTCTCGGTAGGCACGCGAGCCGGCACGAGGCTGTGTAGTTCACCTCGGCAAACTTTCCGGGGTGTGCAGCAGACTTTCTGAGGTGTACGGCAGTTTCCTGGGTGCGCCGCTGTCTTGCGGGGACTCGCGTGACCGATACCGCCGGCGCGCGGAGGAGCTGCGGGCGGCACACTTGCTGTGGCACACATTTCTCCCGCAATGAAGTTTGCGTACCGGGTGAGCGTGGACGCAGATTGGCACACGGGCTCCTCCACAGCCGGGGGTCCTGGGTGAGCAGAGGCAGGAGTGTCGGTTCCAGAGACCTGCTCCTAGTGAGCCAGCGAACCGGACCTGGGTGGGTTCGGCGTCCGGCAGCACTGGCCTCACCGTGTAACCTGTGGGGGTGTGGATCGCGAGGCTGTAAGCGGCAGCAGCGTCCTGGACCGGGAACGGCACTGGACGCTTGGGGCGGCAGTGTGGGGCGTGTAGGCTATTTCAGAGTTGAAATCTCGGTTACTAGTGACCGCGGTGACGCGGCGGGCTGCAGGCGCAGACTGGCGGATTCGTGTCGGCGAGCCCAAGACATCGCTCGGTCTTCGTCTTCCTCATTGGCTCAGGATCATTGATATAGGGGCCAACCTGCTGTTCCCATTGCTCCAAGGCTGTTTTTCCGCAGGGTCTGGTTCTTCTACCTGGTCCGTCCCAGCTCTGTGCTGACCCCCCAGCAGCTACATCCCATACCTGCGCTGCCCCAAATTGAACCTCAAACATCTCCTGAGAGTGTTTCTGTATCCAGTACAGGGTGTGTGGCTTGGAGTGGCTGAGTCTCTTTGGAAGAAAAAGGTTTTATTTTTACTTGTGACAAGTAAAGGAATCATTTCCAAAGCTGTTACTTACACACACTGGTTAATAAGGTGTTGATCTCTTCTTTGCATTTGGCTAAATTTATCTGGTCATGGTTCCAGTAAAGCTCATCTGCAGAATACCATGCTACATGTTAGCATTTAGGGAGAATAGCATTTAGTAAGAACCGCCCAGACTTGGAGACCCTTGTCCTATCTAACACTCCCTGTGACCCAAACCCAAAGGGCTTCATCTCTGCCCTTTTCCATCCCAGATGCAGCTCCTCTCAGGGACCTGCACTTTATCCTCTCTCCATTCCTGAGGTCACCTCCCTGGTTAGGACACCCTTAGCTTCTGTGTGGAATAGCACAGAAGCCTAAGTGCCTTCTCTGCTTCCCCTCTTGCCTCCATGGTCATTGGAGTGGACTTCAAAAGTAGGAATTGGATCATGCCGTGCCTCAACTAAAAACCTCGGATGACCAAGCTCTCCCGCTCCCTGATGCGTATCTGGGGTTCTTGGGGCCTTCCTGACCTATAGCTCCCAATGCTGGACTGGCTGGCTTCTCATCCAGGTTCCAGCTCAGGCAGCCCCTCCAAGGTTCCCTCCTTGACTACTCTCTGAAATACCTCTTCTTACTGCTGGGGGTTGCTGTCTTCACTGTACTCCATGCGATTTTGTAATACATGTGTCTCCTTCACTCTGCCTGCTGGACATTGATTATAAGGGCATTGTGGGCAGAGACTCCGTGCACAGAGATATCTTGAGGAAATACGCACCTTTGGTGGTTGAATAAATGAATGAGTTAGCCCTGGCCGGTTGGCTCAGCGGTTGAGCGTCGGCCTAGCGTGCGGAGGACCCGGGTTCGATTCCCGGCCAGGGCACATAGGAGAAGCGCCCATTTGCTTCTCCACCCCTCCGCAGCGCTTTCCTCTCTGTCTCTCTCTTCCCCTCCCGCAGCCGAGGCTCCATTGGAGCAAAGATGGCCCGGGCGCTGGGCATGGCGCTGTGGCCTCTGCCTCAGGCGCTAGAGTGGCTCTGGTCGCAATATGGCGACGCCCAGGATGGGCAGAGCATCGCCCCCTGGGGGGCAGAGCACCGCCCCTGGTGGGCGTGCCGGGTGGATCTCGGTCGGGCGCATGTGGGAGTCTGTCTGACTGTCTCTCCCTGTTTCCAGCTTCAGAAAAATGAAAAAAAAAAAAAAAAAATGAATGAGTTAATAAACAGGATGCTGGCTGGCAGGCTCCTCTGTCCAAGAAGCGTTGCACGCAAGATGCACTTTGGGCACTGTTCCATTGTTGCAGCTTTTTTTTCCTCCTGAAATGTGGACCCTGTTCTTTCCTTCACCTGGCAGATACCTCCTGTCTGTGGAGGCTTCCCCAATGCTCACAATGGGAGCTTGGGGCCCCTGGGGATTGGGCTCAATACTCTTTCCTCTTGCTCAGGGCTGCTCCACATAGGCACCTAGTAAGTGTCCTGGGGATGACTAGAGGGACCCTATGAATGACCAGGAACTCTGTGGGGGTTCTGCACCATTTCGTTGACCAAATGTGTTACTTAGTTCTTTTCCAGAGATGAGACTTTGTATACTCTTTGTATTAAGACAGCTTTGTTTTATTTTCAGTTTTCGAATTTGCTGGGGACAGTCTATCGGTGTGGAAACTTAAACTTTACATGTGATGGAAATTCAGTGATCAGTCCTGTGGGAAACAGAGTCACTGTATTTGACCTTAAAAAGTAAGTACGCTAAAACGATGTTAACAGTAGCAATCATTATTGTTTGCACATAAAAATCAATGGTGTTTTTCTCAACTTCCTCTTCATAGTACGCCTGTTGCCTGAGCTGCAGGCCACAGGATTACATATTAGATGGGTCAGTAATGGAACTGGCAATAGGAGTCTTGGTTTCTTCCTTCTACTTCCAGTGCTAAACCCGGTATATTTAGGTTGTTGTTACCTTCAAGGTACAGATCACATGACTCTCAGCTAAAGTGTGTGGGATGGGGTATTGGGGTGTGGAAGCCACCCCGGACTCTTGTCCTATCAGCACAGAGCTTGCTGTATATCAGACTTGCTTGCTCAGTTATACGATTTTTCTCCTGAACCAGAGTGTAGCTGTGTTCCTTTCTTAAGGGAAGGACTCCTGCATGAGTTGTCGCCCCTTCCTAGACTTGTGCAACTTGAAAGAGATCCTCCTGTTGCAGAGTCTGCCCGGTGTCTGCCCTGCTCTGCAGGCCTCACTTTCCCTGTCTATAAAATAGGATGATAGTATGAGTGTTCTCTGTGGGTCCTTTGCTGTACGTAGTGCCTGAGAGCAGTGCCTGTGCAGGGTGTGCCCAATGCCAGCTGCTGGCATGGTTATTACCGTCACTATTTTGTTTAAATGACATCTGACGGGCTCCCTAGACTATCTATCACATGTTCACCAAAGAAAAACTGGAAAATAAAGAATAAAATTAGAATCTAACCCAATGTTTACTTGTTTTTAACATTACTTATTTTTCCATTTTTGTACATTTTCTGTGAAAACAGTTTTACATGATGTGCTGTCCTTGGGGTTAATCCTCCTGTTGAAAGCTGACTTGTTTCCAGTTTTCTGACTATAGATCTGCAAAATCTTAGCATGCAGTCCTAGAAGCAAAATTGACATGTGCAAAGCTAATTTTTAAGGTTTTTAATATGCAGTGCCAAGTTTTCTCCAGCGATTTGTCTTACTTTCATTCCCTTCAGCAGGGAATAAGGGTTAGCAATAAACTCTGGCCCAGGGAACAGGAGGGCTGTGTTGTGGGTATGGGTGGTCTCTGCCTCCCCATCTGACAACGTGAGACCACGGCTCTGGTTTTTGTCTCTCAGCAACAAGTCCAACACTCTGCCCCTGTCCACTCAGTATAATGTCAAGTGTGTGGGGCTGTCCCCGGACGGCCGTCTCGCCATCATCGTCGATGAAGGTAACCACCAATGACCAAGAGATAAGAGATGGTAGAGCAGGGTGGTGGCATACGGCACAAGCTGAGGGGTGAGGGTGGGAATTAGGGTGACACGAGACCTACTCCAGGCCCCCTGGGGATATAGGCCCACACAGTCCTCTCCCCGTACTGCTTTCACATCTGGGCCCTCAGTGTGAGGGTGTGTGTTAGATGTGAACGTGCCTGGGCATCCTCCTGGCTATGTGCCGTTGGCATGGGGGGGATAGGGCAGCTGGGCTTCATGTTCCCGGGGTCACTTTCTGGAGTCCTGGTGGGAACACACACACCTCCGTTTCAGCTGTATGTCAGGTGAATACACAATGGCCGCTCTCCTTCCTGCAGGGGGAAACGCACTGCTGGTCAGCCTGGTCTGCAGGTCCGTGCTCCACCACTTCCACTTCAAGGGCTCTGTACACAGTGTCTCCTTCTCCCCTGATGGCAGGTAAGGGCCTCTTGGCTCAGGACCTGGTGTTGTCGAGGGCAAGAATTGGCTGGTGCAGACCTGGAGGTCTCTGCCCACTCAGGACATCACTGTGGGAGCCTGTGCTGGTGCCTTATGCCGAGTGCTCCTGATGGGTCCAGGCCCCTGCAGGGCTGTCCGGGCACAGCCACTCTTCTCCCGCTGCTCCAAGGCTGGGGGACACATTAGCTCGAGAGTGAGCGTGGCCCTCTGAGAGTCTCACAGTCCCCAGACAATGGGCTGTGAAGGAGCCACCAGCTTTGATGTCATAGTGAGGACGTTGTGTGGGGCAGGTTCAAGGCCCAAGGGAAAGAGGGCTTGTTCTCAGGTTGCTCACACTTGGACTGACCTGGATATGCCCTGGAAGGGGCTGCTCCAGGTTTTAGCTGAGTTCCCACCCCACATTCACACTCAGAAACCCCTTAGAATGGCATCCAAATTGGTGGCCGCTCCTTGGCACCTGTCATGCAGAGCTGGTATCTTCCTTTTGAACAGGACTGTTCGAACTTGTCCTGGCTTTGGTGACTTGGTCAGCAGAAGGGAGTGCCTGATAGGATCTCTGCTCAGGGCAGGGTAGAGCGATTTGGCCGTGTCTTCTGACTCCGTCCACCAGTCAGCCTGGGTCCCCATGGGAGAATAGGGACGTTGGGGGCCAGAGAGAAGCAGGCCTCTCAGGTTTGCATTTTGTAGGAGACTGACTTCAGAGCAGGTGAACTGTCCTCTCAGAGACCCTGAACTGGCCTCAGGACTCTTGCAGGTGTTGATAATTGACAGCTACCATTTCTGTCACAGGAAATTTGTCGTCACAAAAGGCAACATTGCTCAGATGTACCATGCCCCTGGTAAGAAGCGGGAGTTCAACGCCTTTGTCCTGGACAAAACCTACTTTGGGCCATATGATGAGACCACTCACATTGACTGGACAGATGACTCCCGGTGAGGCCAAGGAGGGGATGTTGAGTGGCCTGGGAGGGGCTAGAAGGGATGCTTGTAACCAGCCTCTTGTGAGAGACAGAATGCCAGCTAACTGTTGTCATCCTTCTCCCAAGCCTTGTGTAGGGTTGAGTTGGGTCTACACTGCCTGGCATTGATCACTGAAACCAGAGAGCAGGTTAAAGGAAGCTATAACCCAGTGCATTGTAACTGAGTTCATGCCAACAGATGTCTTAAGAGCTATGGTCAGCGGGCACATTGGTGGGCCTCTCCCAGTGGGGTGCTGGCATTGCTCTGGCTCCTTCTCTCATGGCCATCATCCCTTACCATCCCAGATAACACCTGAGTGTCACTGGCTTTTTCTCAGCTCCCTTCGTTCTGTGTCAGGCAGTAGTGCAGTCTGGCAGTGGCTGCTGCTCTTTACATTGGACCAGCTGGTCTCACATATCCTGAGCCACAGTTGAGGGGACAGCCACCAGGCAATGTGCCAGTGGGAGACAATGGTCTCACGTTCCTGGGGGATTTGGGGGATAGGTCTGCGGGGCAAGGGTGGGGTGCCGCGAGACCAAGCTTTTCTTATGAGGTGCCTGGGTCTGGCTCTGTTATTGCCATAAGCAGAACTTGTTCCAGCTGGGATCTTACGGGCAGTCAGGGAGGCTCTCAGGGCAGGTTCTCAAGCAACATCAGTGGGCTTTGCGATCAATTCTTGGGGCTCCCCAGGCTGCCCCTGTGAGGGGCTTCTTTTTGAGGGAGAACAGTGACACATATACACTGAGGCTCCTGGTCCCAGGAGATGCACAGATAGATGTAGCCAATGTCCCTGACCTACCCCCACCTGTCACCCTAGGGTGTCTCCCCTGTGCTTGGCTGGGAGCCCCAAGGATGAACTATGTTTTCTCCATCCAGGTGCTTTGCCGTTGGGAGCAAAGACATGTCTACATGGGTGTTTGGAGCTGAACGCTGGGACAACCTCATCTACTACGCACTAGGGGGTCACAAAGATGCCATTGTGGCCTGCTTCTTTGAATCCAACAGCCTAGACGTATGTCCCTGCACCCATAACCCCTATCTGCAGAGTCCCGAGTCACAGCAATGAGTGGTGCACTGGGCCCTTTCCCTTTAGATGTTGGTGCTCCCTCCCTGAGGTCCTCCCAGGTCAACTGGGAAATCATTGGTGGCTGTTGGCTGCCCGTTGAAAGTCATCTCGCTCTGAGCATGGGGGTGCTTTGGCAGACCACATAAACAGGGTTCTTGTCACGACTGCCTGTGGGTGGTATGGGCTTGGGGTCAGGGTGACCAGTGCCTACCCATGTACTTCCACTTGCAGCTCTACACGCTCAGCCAGGACGGAGCCCTGTGTGTGTGGCAGTGTGACACCCCCCCTGAGGGTCTGCGGCTAAAAGCCCCCACGGGTTGGAAGGCAGACCTGCTGCAGAGGGAGAGGGAGGAAGAGGAGGAGGAAGAGGGGGAGAAGGAGACCACTGTCCGAGGGAAAGCCACGCCGGCTTTGGAGGAGCAGCAGGACAAAGTGAAGTACTCTCGGCTGGCCAAGTAGGTCTCCCTTCCCTTCATACACACTCAGGCTGAGACGTGACATGCTCCCATGCACCCTTGCCTTAGAAGGAACCTGGGTGGGAGGTCGTCAGGGCAAGGGCTCACAGGCATAGAGAATAGGCCGTTTCTCTGCAGCCCATTGGGGAATCATAGCTCTGGGCACAGCTGAGGCTGCCTTGAGTCCCAAGTGTGGGGTCAGGGAGGCTTAGGGAGTGGGGAACCGCAGACACGAGGAAATGGGGGATGGCACGTGAAGCACTGTTGTTAGGCTGACTGCCTGCGTGCCCAGCGGGGAGCTAGGGCTCTGGCCTCTGGGTCCTGGGTAAGGCTGTGAGACTAGCTGGCTTTCTGGTCCTCCTTCCGCAATTCTGCTGTTCCCTTCTATTTATTTAGGTACTTTTTCAATAAAGAAGGAGATTTTAACAATCTGACAGCTGCAGCATATCACAAGAAAATCCACCTCTTGGTCACTGGTTTTACTTCTGGAATCTTCCACCTTCACGAACTCCCAGAGTTCAACCTCATCCACTCGCTGAGGTGGGTGCCTTTGCTTCCTGTGGTGGGTGTGGTTATGTATTTGCAAGTCTGAGGGACCAATGGCAGGGAGACCAGCTAGAGACTGTGCTGTGCCTGCCTTGACCTTGGGCCCTGCAGTGGCTACGAGGCCTGTGGCTGCATGAATGGCTCCCCAGGACAGCTGCCCTCATCTTTGTCCTGGCCACGTATGCCATAGTTGAAGGGAACTCAGGTGTTGATGCCCTGCTCCCATCTCAGATGTGTGGTCCTTTCCCCTGGGCTTTGGTGACCATGTGTGGGTCACATTATTTTATTTCTTTTTTAATATTTATTTCATTAATTTTAGAGAGATAGAAGGGGCAAGAGAGAGAGAGAGACAGGAATATCAATCTGCTCCTGTATTTGCCCTGATGGGAGATTGAACCAGTAATGTACTCAGGAGGATGCTCTAACCAACTGTGCTATTCAGCTAGGGCGTCATTTTTTTTCCCTTATGTCCTGCATCTTTGGAACATAGAGAAAGTTAAAATACTGGTTTCATAAAATCATGAATTTTAAAGGCTTTGAAAGTGGGTGGTACTCAGGGTTTTCTGGTGCTTGACATGCATTGAGTTGTTTAGTAAGTGAGTGGGGCAGAAGTGCGTGGGTCACCCCACAAGGGGGGGCAGGAGGCACTTGTGCTCACTGAGTCCTTGTTTTTCTGCTCAGCATCTCAGATCAGAGGATTGAGTCTGTGGCCATCAATAGCTCCGGGGACTGGATCGCCTTAGGCTGCTCAGGTTTGTCTTCCAGCCAGATTGTGTGAGAACAAGAAGGAGCTTCTGCTCTGGGACACCTTTTGCGGCCCCATCTTGGCTTTCTGGGATCCTCCTCCAGGCACTGGGAGATGCCTTCCCTGGGCCTACTGTGAGCACAGTAGGTCAGAGGCGGCTGGTGTGAAGGAGCAGTCAGTGCAACTTCCAGAACAGAGGCTCTTCTGGCCGGCTACAGCCGGTGCCTGCATTGTGGGACCTCTCTGCACAATGCTGGCTCAGGAGGTTGGCTTCTCTACACTGGATCCCTCATTCAGGTGGAGGGTGATGGCAGTGTCTGCCTCCAGGTTAGATGAGCTGTCAGGGTGCCAGCATGAATCAGGGCCACACAGCCCACCCAGAATCTCACGGACACCAGTACCTTCCACCCATGGTGCAAGGTGTTGTGAGCGGGTCCCCAGCTCCCCCCTATGTGCCCCTTAGGCCTGGGCCAGCTGCTGGTGTGGGAGTGGCAGAGCGAGTCCTATGTGCTCAAGCAGCAGGGCCACTTCAACAGTATGGTGTCCCTGGCGTACTCCCCTGATGGACAGTACATCGTGACTGGAGGAGATGACGGCAAGGTAGGACTGTGTTGCCTCAGAATTGGGCTGAGTAGTGGTGAGGGAGCATGGCCTGGCTGGGAGGTGCTGTGGGGTCCTGTCCCTGTCCTGCAGGCCAGGGCACTGGGGGGCCGGGGCCAGGCACCGATTACAGGTTCAGCCTGGAGCTCATGAGCTCACCTCATCTAGTTTGGGCTCATGAAAAGAAGTTAACAAACTTACCTGGATCTGAGTGGAGAAGTTTCAGGTATCTTTCTGTAATTTGGGCTTGGGCTCCCACGCATGTGTAGCTGCTTCGCTGAGGAGGGGTTTATGGTGTTAGCAGCTACTATCTGGTAATGGGCAAGTGCTTGCTGCACATCCCAGGGTGACACAGGACCCCGCACACTCTCCCAAATCCCCTCACATGAGGATAGCAGGAGGAGGAGAGGGGCAAGTGGTCTCTCCAGGCCCCGCCACCCACATAGGATTTGTGCACGTATGTGTACATGGTGCATGCGAGGGAGTGAGCCTAAGCTGGGGCCCACCCGCTCCTCACATCCTCTCCACTGCAGGTCAAGGTGTGGAACACCCTCAGTGGCTTCTGCTTCATCACTTTTACGGAGCACTCGAGTGGGGTTACTGGTGTGACCTTCACTGCCACTGGCTATGTCATTGTGACCTCTTCCATGGATGGGACTGTGCGGGCCTTTGACCTTCACAGGTAACCTTTCTTCTTAGGCTCTGGCTCAGAGCAGGTATTTCTCTGCGTTGGGCTATGAGAGTGAGGCTGAGAGTTCCAGGCCCGTGGGAATGATGTAGAGTGGATGGAGGCTTGGGGTGAAGCTGTGGTATTCAGGTCCTGGGAACACACGTGATGTCTCTTCCTGGCAGGTATCGGAACTTCCGCACCTTCACGTCCCCAAGGCCCACCCAGTTCTCCTGTGTGGCGGTGGACTCAAGTGGGGAGATCGTTTCTGCTGGGGCCCAGGACTCTTTTGAGATCTTTATCTGGTCCATGCAGACAGGCAGGCTGCTTGAGGTAGGGGCTGCTCATCCCATGAGCTGTGCTCTAGAGGCTCAGGGTGATGGGGGACATGCAGTAAGAGCACCTCTTGAGGGGGTAAGTGTGACAGAGGTCACAGTGATTCCAGTGTTCTGGCCTGGCCTCCCTGATTCCTTTTTCATCCCACAGCCATGAGTGCTTAGGGGGGTCGTGTTTCAACATCCACAGCATCTGCGTGTTCCTTTATCCAGCATGGAGCCACCCTTCAAAGATCTTATCTCTCAAACCTCCTCTATGAACTCCTGTAGGTCTTGTCTGGCCATGAGGGGCCCATCAGCGGTCTATATTTTAGCCCAATGAAGTCGGTCCTGGCCAGTGCCTCCTGGGATAAGACAGTGCGTCTGTGGGACATGGTGGACAGCTGGAGAACCACAGAGACGCTGGTACTGTCCTCCGATGGTAAGATGCATCGTGGGGTTAGCAGTCAGGAGTCATGGCCCAGGATAGGAGGTCTGGTCTCAGAGCCAGTCCTGCCCTTGGCTGGTGTTTGGATGTAAACCCAGGACTCTCAAGGGCCCCACAGCTGTCAGGGTTGGCAGCCCTTTCATGTCGCTTTATATTGGATTCCCTGCTAGGAGAGTGAGCTGGGGCCTGGACTGCAGCTTCCTGCTACTTTCTGCACTGGCTGGAGGCTTAACCTTTGTCCCCAGAAAGCAATAGGTACAGGAGGACCAAGGGGCAGGCTGGGTTGGTCCTGCCACCTGGAGTCACACCACCTATGTTTGTGCATGAAGTTGTACCTGTACACAGCCAGTGGAGTGTGGACATCTCATCTGTGGCTGCTTTCCCTGCGGCAGCAGAGTTGATTGGTCATGGCAAAGACTGGACAGTTTGCTGTCTGGCCTAGCACAGAACACATTTGCCGACCATGGGACTCCAGGTCTCTGCGGGCTTCTCTGCTTCCTGCTGCTCAATCTGGCTTTGGTTCAGTCTTTTATCAGCTATCCTCCTGTGTCTTTGTGGGGCCTCCACACTGACCTCTACCTCGAGTTAGTCTATTTCCAGTTTATCCTACAATTCCATCGATCAACCTTTGCTGTGACCTGTGTGACTCACCTGTGCCCGGCCTTGCCTCCTACCCTGCGCCTTCCCACCAGGCTGGCTCCCTCTAAGTCCTCCCTGTACTCCTCTCATGGCCAGGCCTGGAGCCCCTTGCCCTGAGGCAGCTGGGGTCCTGTCTTCATAAGAACCTGATGGCACTGTGAGCTGTTGGTGCTGAGACCTGGGGCCTTCCTTCCGGGGTGGAGTGTCTCAGGGAGAGCTTGTGGCCCCCACCCCCACCCTTCTCAGACCCGTCCCTCAGGAAGCTGATAATGAGGACAGCGAGGGTGTGGCCTGTCTGCTGGAACCGGGGCTTTTCCTCAGGCCCCGATTCTGCATCTCTCTTCAGCGCTGGCTGTGACCTTTCGCCCTGATGGTGCAGAGCTGGCTGTGGCCACACTGAACTCACAGATCACCTTCTGGGACCCTGAAAATGCTGTGCAGACAGGCTCCATTGAGGGCAGACGCGACCTCAAGACTGGCAGGAAGGAGCTGGACAAGATCACTGCCAAGCACTCGGCCAAGGGGAAGTGAGTGACTTGGTGGGAGCAGGACATCTTTCACAGAGGTATGGCCTTGGGGCATGGCGTGGCCCCTGGAGCCAGGACCCCCAGAGGGAACACTGAGCCTGTGTTGGGGTTTTGTGCAGGTTAGTAGGTCCTTGCACTTAGGCCACATGAATAGCGCTGCTCTGAGCATTTGAGGACAGGTTTGTGTGGACTCCTGTTCTCTTAGGCCTGTCCCTAAGTCTGAAGCTGCTGGATGACTTAGGTGACACTCACTTTTTTTTATTTTTTTTTGGACACTCACTTTTTGAGGAATTGCCAGGTTGTTTTCCAAAGACACAGCACTATTTCCCATGGCCCTCAACAGTCCAGGAGGGTTTCAACTTCCCAGCATCCTCACCAGCGCATAACTGTCTGTCATTTTAAATTACAGCTATTCTGGTTGGTGTGAGGCAGGCTCTCGTGGTTTTGATTTTCATTTCTCCGAGGACCCATATCCTGGAGTATCTTTTCTTGGGCATGGTGGCCATTTGATTGATTGTTAGCCCTGGAGAAATGTCTTCAAATTATTTGCCCATTTTAACTGGGGTGTCTGTCTTTCTCATTGAATTGAAAAGATATAAGACTCTTATTAGATAATATGATTTGAAAATATTTTCTCTCATCGTGTGGGGTTGTCTTCACTTTCTTGGTGGTGATTTTGAAGCACAAAGGTTTTTAATTTTGAAGATATCTAGTTCAAAGGGTGTCCTCCTTTTTATTCAGACTTCAACAAGGACACGGCGACTTGAGCCACATGGTCCTTTTGTGCCAGAAGTTGTGCCTTCCTTGAGATTGCAGTCCACACCCCCCACCTGGGGGTGGTGCTGCTTCAGGAGTGGGACTGGACGTTGTGGACTGCAGGTTTAGCGTCCTGTGGTGCCAAGGCTGTGAGCCGTGGAGGCTGCTGGGAAACATGGTGAGAGGATCCTAGGTGGTGACTAAGTCTGAGTCCCCTGTGCTGCAGGGCCTTTACCACTCTGTGCTACTCCGCGGATGGCCAGAGCATCCTGGCAGGAGGGATGTCCAAGTTTGTGTGCATCTACCATGTCAAGGAGCAGATTCTCAGGAAGAAGTTTGAGATCTCATGCAACCTGTCTCTGGATGCCATGGAGGTTTGTGAGCAGTCAGGGCTCCAAAGCACAAATCTGTGGGCTTCTCAGGATCTAGGATGGTCCTGGGCTGGGCTGGGCTGGGCTGTGAGTGCATGAGGTAGGCAGCTCGCCCCCTCCTAAGAGTTTCTGGGGGAAAGTGTTCTTGGCATTTCCTATGGACATGCAGCCAGGTTGGGCCTGACAGTCTGAGGGAGCAGCCTCTCCATGCTCACCCCTCTCACAGAGGTTCCCGGAAGCCCTTACAGGGGTCCCCAAACTTTTTACACAGGGGGCCAGTTCACTGTCCCTCAGACCGTTGGAGGGCCGCCACATTCAGTGCTCCTCTCACTGACCACCAATGAAAGAGGTGCCCCTTCCGGAAGTGCGGCAGGGGGCCGGATAAATGGCCTCTGGGGGCCGCATGTGGCCCGCGGGCTGTAGTTTGGGGACGCCTGCCTTAGAAGGTTGAGTTAGAGAATCCAACCCCCGTGGATGGCAGCTGGGGCTCCTGCCCAGCAGCATCAGGCTCTGAGGGAGTTCTGCCATGAAATTGGTTTGTCTCTTTCTCTTCTCAGGGTCTGTGTCCTGTGTGCATTCCAGACAGGGCTGGGGTCTCTTTCAGTGTTCATGCACACGAGTGAGGGGGGAGACATCCTACCTTCCACCTCTAGCAGTGTGATGTCTCGGGTTTTGCTCTTCTAGGAATTTTTGAACCGGAGGAAAATGACAGAGTTTGGCAACCTGGCACTAATTGACCAAGAGGCTGGGGAGGAGAATGGAGTTGCGATACCATTGCCAGGTGTAAAGAAAGGTGAGCAGAGGACCCCTTGTGTCCCCCATGGACGCAGCCACAGCAGGCCACGCTGCCCACCTGCTTTTCCTGGGCAGCAGCAGTTTTACTCCTTTGTTGGCACTGCAGAGGCTGATATCTGAGAACTCACTGCATAGGTGTGGTGTTTGCTGGAGGCTATGCCACGGGGGGCCTCCCTGTGAGTTGCGCAGCTGCGGCATCCCCATCTCCCTGGGCCACTGTGTGCTCCCTGGCTCAGGTCCAGCCCTGAACCTCACCCTCCGATGTGAGCCACAAGGACTCCAGTGTTGGGGAGCTGACAGTCCAGGAGACCTGAGGGGTGCATGTGCCTCACAGGGACACGGCAGCAGAGTTGGGGGCCCTCGGCTCAGGTAGTTCATCTTAGAGGATACCCGTCAGCCAGAAAGCCTACGGTATTGCAGCAGCTGACCTGGGCCTGGTTCATTCTAGCTCTGGCTCGTACCCACTCCAGGCACCAGAGGCCCACTCTGCGGGAGTGAGGGCACCTGAGCAGCTGGCAGGGTGACAGAGAAGATCAAACAAACTGGTCAATGCAGGTTCCAGAGCAGCTCTCTGCACTGCTGAGCACAGAGCACTCGCCTCTCTGCACCCAATAGTAATGGGCCAGTGCAAACACGTCTTCAGGACCCACATACTGAGACTGGTCTTCACCTGTCCTGGGACATTGTGATTGTTACAGCTTTGGGAGAGTGGGGTTGTTACTGTTGGTATTGAGTGTAGAGAGACCAGGAGTCTGTAGGACCCACAAAGACCTGGCCCCAAATGTTGGTCATGCTGAGGTTGAGAGCTTCCTAGCAACATATTTTGGGGCTGGGGCACACATGGGACATGACTGTGGTAGCCTCCAGGAAGGGCTCCAGCTGGCTGAGGGTGGAGCAATAAGGAGATGGACTTTTCACAGATCACCTTTGAGTCAATGAGTTTTCATGCCATGGGAACATATTGCCCCTTAAAAAGCAAATTTGGAAAATAAAGTGCTAGGAAGGATTCGTGTGACAATATCCAGGAAGGATGAGCCTCCACTCCATACCTGCCCTGGGTAGCTGTGTGGCTTCTGCACTGCACTGGGTACCCGGCTGAATGGGCAGATGGGTATGGGAACTACCCTGCCTCATAGCCCTGGCTGGGCGGAGGCCTCTTCCTGGGACAGATGAGCCATTTGTTAGCTGCACAGCAATGGGAATGTCTGCTCCAGCAGCTTGTTCATGCAAGTCAGAGGCGCCCATGAAACGGCATCTGAGACACCCACACAGGACTCACCTGCTGCATCTGTGACCAGGGCGGGAGGGCCAAGGGCAGGGGTGCCACTCTTGATGGGTCCATAGCCACCCCCGGCTGTGTAATGACTGGTGGCTCTCTCGTCAGGTGAGTAGCAAGGGATGTGCTGCCCTGTAATTGAGTGGTTCCTTTGATTTCTAGGTGACATGAGCTCTCGTCATTTCAAACCTGAAATCAGAGTGACTTCACTGCGCTTCTCTCCCACTGGTGAGCCTGAGCAATGGGTTGTTGGTGCTGGAAGGAGGGGTGAGGGTGAGGCTTGGGGACTCACACTGAGCACAATGGGCCTGTCATCACCTCTACTCCCAGGGACAATGTTGATCTCAGTTTATAACTAGCTCAGGGCTGCACTATCCCCTGCGCATTAGACATTGTCATCTTTGTCCTCTCTGGAGGATGGCTGTGAAAGCTGTGACCTCAGGGAGGCAGTTACCTGCTCCGAGCATCCTTCACATGTGCAATGGCCTCATTGCCATCAAGTACCTTGCTTCCCCGTCCTTCCCCACCAACAAGAGTGTCCAGGACAGCTCTGGTGGGTCGGTAGCCCCAGGGCTGGGGCCATTAGGTGTGTGCAGTCTGCAGACTAGAGAACAATGGGGCTGCAGTGGACTTGTCTTGACTAGTTGATTGCTGACACTTTCCAACATGGAGTAAGTGATGAGAGTACTAAGGTTCAGAGCAGCATGTGGTATTGTACTGCTCTATGTGTGAGCCAGGAGTGCAGACTGCGGCCGAGGGACAGATCTGGTGACCGCCTGGTTTTTTTAAGTAAAATTTTACTTACCAGTCATGCCAGTTCCTTTACACATTTTGTCCGGGCATTGTGGTGCAGTTAGGACATTATAGCAGAGACTGCATGGCTTGCAGAGTTGGAAATATCTGTCCTTGACAGGAAAGTCTGCCAGGCCTATTGGTGTAAGCAGGCAGGGAGGACCTGTGCATGCCTGCTCCCCTGTGCACACAGTGCTCGGAGGATGCAGTGCTTGCTCCAGAGACCCAGGTGTTCTTTCCACAGGACCTGGTGGCTGGGGCAGGAGCAAGAGGAAGACATACATCCCCGTGCTCCTTTCTGTGCTGCTGCATTGAGGACCATGGGAGTGTGTTCAATACCTGTTCCTTATAATAAATGAGGAAAAGTGAGAAAAACTGGTCAGGAGACACTTGACTGCATCATTTCACAGGGCGCTGCTGGGCGGCTACCACCACGGAGGGGCTCCTCATCTACTCCCTGGACACTGAGATGCTTTTTGACCCATTTGAGCTGGACACCAGTGTCACCCCCGGGCGGATCCGGGCAGCCCTGCGCCAACGGGACTTCACCAGGGCCATCCTCATGGCCATCCGGCTCAACGAGAGGAAGCTGGTACAGGAGACCCTGGAGTCAGTGCCCTGGGACGAGAGTGAGTGCTGGGCCTTGCCTAGGTGGGGTGGCTTGTGGGGGGAGCTGCCATGACCCTGTGCCCACACCTGCTGGCTGGGGCTCTTGGGTTCCCTGCATGTGCAGAAAGGTCATAAGCTGTAATCGGCTTTGCCCTGATTTGTATTCTTTCTGGAGTGAGCATGAGTTTCTTCCTTTCTCACAGTTGATGTTATCACTTCCTCCCTTCCTGAGTTGTATGTGGAAAAAGTGCTTGAATTTTTGGCTTCATCCTTTGAAGTGTCTCGCCATCTGGAATTCTACCTTATTTGGACTCAGAAATTGCTCATGGTGCATGGACAGAAGCTGAAGTCCAGGTATGATGTGCTTACCCACTTGTTCATCTGTGACTCCTGTCACTTGATCAGCTGATCTTTGCAGATAAAAAGGGAGACTTTACAGGCAAACATGGCATGAATTTAGGCCTTTACGTGGATACACAGCATGAAGGGAGGCCTCTACATGCACATGTGCTGTGACACGAAGCCTTTAGGTACAAGTACACCACTAAGTGAGGCCTTTACATGCATGCACACCATGTGAAGCAAGGCCCGTGTGGCATTTCATAAATGCTGACGTCTCCTTTCCAGAGCAGGGACGCTGCTGCCGGCAGTTCAGTTCCTTCAGAAGAGCATCCAGCAGCACTTGGACGATGTCTCCAAACTGTATGTTTTGCCGGCATTGTTGGTGGTCAGGATGGGGGTTGTTCCATCGCCAGCTGGCTCATACTAGGGTCTGCACCCCATGCTATCATTTGGGGACAATGGGTACCAGTCTTGGAGGTGTTGTTTCCTCACAGCTGGTGAACTATCTGCCAGGCCTGCTCACAGTGGGACTTGAGTTTGGCCAGCTTCAGATTAGGCCTGGAGGAGAAAACAAAGAAATTGCTCAATGAAACAATGAGTGCTTGCTGTGGTTAGACAAGTGGAGGAGGGTGTGCTATAGTGGGTTCAAGCCTTCCTCGTTCTGTTCCTGGGTGGCTTTATGGTTCTTGCACTTATGCACTTTCTGGCCCCTCCCCTGAGGCTGAATGGAGCCAGGAGGCTTCCTAGCTTGGCTTCTCCTAGAGGGTGGGGGTCCTCCCTCCCTGCCTTTGACTGGGTGACTGGAGAGAGGTAGGGTCTGAGGTGCTGTTGTTTGGATCGGTGGCCAGGCATCCCGCATCCCAGCTCTGTCCCTGAATGTCTGACTCTGCCCTTGCTCTTGTCTGCCCCTGCCCCTGCTCGTGTCTGCCCAGTCTGAACCCAGGGTCCCACAGTCCGTCTGTCCCATGGTTCCTCATTCTTTACATATCTAGAACAAGCCCTTTGTCCATGAGGCTTTTTTCCCGAGTGTCCTGGCTGCACACAGGAACAGGAACACCAAGGTGGAGAGGGGCTGCATTGACTGCCACCCGCCAGGAAGAGCCTTCCTTTTGTGGACACTTCTGTGACTACACAGAGCTCCATCCAAGAGGCCAAGTGCCTTCTGTTAGATTGATCCTTGTTTGGGGTTAATGTAAACACACTGTTCCTTGGACTTCGATGTCTAATCATTTGTTGTTGGGGGATACCACTGGCTGTTGTGTGTTGCTTTGGGGAGGCTCCATCTACGCTGCAAGACTGTGAGTCTGTTTCAGAGTTTGCAGAGGTGCACTTTTCTCTCATCCTTTCCCTTGTAGATTGTCCTCACTGGTGGGTTCCTACATTGAAATGATTGTGACATTTTTCTCTTCATTCTCTTAATGTGGGGAATCAGTGTCCTGTCTGCTTTCTAAGCCAGTACTTCCTCAGGTGTCAGGTCCAGGTAGGGCAGGGGCAGTGAGGACAGACCAGGATTGGGCCTTACAGTTGGGTCCTTGAAGGACAGTGCTGCAGGGCTGAGTGGGTAGATACCAGGTTGCGAGGGCAAGGATGAGAAGAGTAAGCACAGGGGCAGGTGAGGCCTCACGCAGCCCATCGCTAGTTTTTCTTGGTTACAGAAATGGTGATGGGGACCGGGTGAGCCAGGGCCCCCAGTGTAGTAGAAATCACTGCTGCTTTCACTGACATGACTGTGCACTTTCACAGCTGTGACTGGAACCGCTATAACATTCAGTACGCTCTGGCAGTTTCCAAGCAGCAGGGCATGAAACGTCCCTCAGAGCCACTGGGAAGTGAGGAGGAAGCAGATGCATCCGATGATGATGACAGTCTACACCTGCTCGGTGAAGGAAATGGGGATAGGGATGAGAGGGACAGACTACTGGTATAGAGCTGGCTGTGTTGCAGTCCTGCTCATTTCAGTTAAGACCCTGGAAGAAATTGATCCGTGGCTGCCTGGGCCCAGGAAATGAGTGGAGGACAATCCAGGTAGCGGTGTAACCACATTGCGGAGGACTCTCTTTGTGTAAGAACCAAGCATCTGAGAGGTAGCTGACCGGTCCCTGGTCAGCATAGACTTGGTACCCAATGCCCACGACCCAGTGGTGTGAATAAAAGTGCTGAATGTCTGCTATTGAAAATGTCTTTTAGTCTGATCTGTGGTGGTGCAGTGGCTAGAGTGTCAACCTGAAACACTGGAACACTGAGGTCACCAGTTCAAAACCCCAGGCTTGCCTGGTCAAGGCATATAGGAGAAGCAGTTATGGTTGATGCTTCCTGTTCCTCTCCCCTTTCTCTCTTTCTCTCTCTCCCCTTCCTCTCCAAGAATCAATAAAATATATTTTTTTAAAAAGGGAAAAAATGTCTTTTAGAGAGGCAAATGGAGTCATATTTATAGACTCATGAACTTTGTATGAAAGATAAAATTTTGATGATCAATTTAGGGAGAAAAAATGAGAATTTCTAAAATGTAAATATGGATTAAATCTAAACTGAATTAAAATGTTTATAATGTATCCTGAGTGTTATTGTTATGCTGGGGGGCCAGGACCACCACCCACTGGCCTATCTGTTCCAGGGGAACAGGTAAGCAGGGCAGGTGGATCACCTGCCACACCCCAGCCTAAGTGACCGGTCCCTTAATCTCTACAGAGGGTTTGGGCAAGGAGCATCTGCTTGACTCTGACCTTGGAGAAGGGCTAATTAGGCTTCCTGGGGAGCTCAGTCAGACCTGCTGTGCCAGCTCTGCCCTGAGGTGGCCCTTACGAAGGGTTACTGAGAGTAGCTTGGACCAGCTTCACCACAGCCAGGTTCCTGGCCACCCTGGCTCAGTAGCAACAGCCTCAGGTGCAGTGCTTCCCTGAGAGTTTGCAGGAATGGTGTCTGTGAGCCCCAGCCTGTCCCTTGTCAGAGGTGTGGCCCACAAGTCACTGGACAGCCCAGCTGTCCTGTGCTCCTCAAAGTGGATACCTGCCCATCTCCCTAGGGCAGGGGTCCCCAAACTACGGCCCGCGGGCCACATGTGGCCCCCTGAGGCCATTTATCCGGCCCCCGCCACACTTCCAGAAGGGACACCTCTTTCATTGGTGGTCAGTGAGAGGAGCATCCTGTGCTCCTGGAGTACTGTATGTGGCGGCGCCGCAAAGCGCGGCGTTGCTCATATACAGTACTACTTCCGGTGACGCAGGACGCACACATCACAGCTCCAGAAGCGTGTCATATCACTTGTTACGGCTAGCAGTGACAAATATGGAACTGGACATTGACCATCTCATTAGCCAAAAGCAGGCCCATAGTTCCCATTGAAATACTGGTCAGTTTGTTGATTTAAATTTACTTGTTCTTTATTTTAAATATTGTATTTGTTCCCGTTTTGGTTTTTTTTTACTTTAAAATAAGATATGTGCAGTGTGCATCGGGATTTGTTCATAGTTTTTTTTATAGTCCGGCCCTCCAACAGTCTGAGGGACAGTGAACTGGCCCCCTGTGTAAAAAGTTTGGGGACCCCTGCCCTAGGCTGATGTAAGGCCTAATGGGCCAGGTGGGGGGTAGTATATGTGACACATGGTGCACCACAGTATCTGCTGCCACCACCACTGTCCAACAGGAAAATCCTCCACTGCGGGCCTGGTGCCTGCTTTTGGGCTCTGGACCTGAGTCTGCTCAGCCACAGTGCTGGTGCTCTGGCTGGCAGAGCTCAGGCCCTGTGTAACTGGGTGTTCGTTCCTACACATCATAAGTAGACTGGATAAAGAGGCAGAGTATGCCCTCCACCTGAGTGAGCTTTTTCAGTAAGCTTCACATGTGCACAGTGAGGTGCAGCTGAGCAGACCCCCCCACACACACACACACACAGGGAAGAAACGAATAAAAGTTGGAGTTCAGCCTGTGGGGTCCAGGAGCAGCAGCCCTGGGTTGTGTCACAGTTTCAGCCTGTTACTTACCTGGGACCTCCAACTTTGGCCATTCAACTTTTTCTTAAACTTATGTTGGTTTGAAACTTATTAAATCAAGGGAAAGAATAAAGCATATACCCAGGCATTTGTATGTGAAACAACTAGATAACCAGGGTTTTTCTTAACGTTCGAGTTACAGCTGGTACCTGAAGGAATGAGAATGTCCCCATTGTGCAATGATTAGTGGTAAGGACGTACACTGTGTATCAAGGGCAGGAAGGTAACAGACTGTTGCACTCGCCGGGTAAAACAAACACTGGAGACGTTTGGAGAGTTTCAGACAAAGTTTTATGGCCAAGAGAAAAAGAAAAAAAAAAAAAAAAAAAAAACCTGCGCAGGGGTGAGCTCAGGTGGCAGTCACCAGAGTCACACCGAGCGCCTACAGTCTAGGGGTTTTTATAGCGTAGCAAGCAAGCGGTTCATACAGAAGCTGATGTGGCTGTTAGTCATTGGCTAGGGAGGTTGTGCGCAGTTACGGGGGGGGGGGGGGTATTACTCAGTGGAGAATTTCAAACATAAACTTCTGATAAGGGTCTCTGACTCAATGCAGGATGTTGCTGAACTCTTTGTTCTCAGCATCACAGGGACCTTGTACACTCTTGGCAGCCTCAGCATGTCAGTACTCCCTGAATCTAACATTCCCCCATCTCTTTTGGGCATAAATCAAATCCTTGATTCTTCATCAGTGGGGAGAATGGTATAAGGCTGGGGCTCATGAGAATTTTCTACTTTAGCTGTAGCTATAAGCTAATTAGGTCAGGGGTCCTCCCTAGTATGTGCTGGCACGCTGATAGTGTGCCCTTAGTACTACAAGCTTTACAGACTAATTTCTTTCTGCCTTGCATTTTTCTTCTCTGTACTAACTTCTTACAACTTGCACAAACCTTCTGCAACTTACACTAACCTTCTGCAACTTACACAAACTTTCAACTTTTATGCACTTTCTTATCCAGGAATAACTGGCCTTCATAACAACTTGCTTTTTCTTTTCTTTTCAAAAGTCCCTCTACACCTTATACCTTCTATTATCAAAACCATACAATTCCTTTCTAGTCAAAACTCTTGATTTTTAAAAACCTTAACCTTCAGCAAAGACTAAGTTAGTACTAAGTAATCCTCTTTTAAAGATTGCTTTTGGAGGTGTCTTTTTCATAAGTAGCCTATTGGACATATGACCAATATTCACAGATTCTATAGTGGTAGCTATGAGCACATACATAATTTTCATTTACCTTATAGCTTCTCTCTCAGCCAAGGGACCTACACCCCTTTCTGTATGACTCATAGCAGTGCATGCATCAAACCTTAAGATGACTTACTTGGCTTTCCTTTACCTTAGTTTCCCTCCCTCCCCAAGGTCTCCATGGGTGGACCAGTTAACTTCTGGTTTGTGGCTGAAGCAGGGCATGCGGTCCTTCTCAGGGTCAGCTTACAAGGGTTGGCGGGGTCAGTCTTCGCTGTCCACAAAGGTGTCTCTGCTGGGACTGCAAGCTTCATCTGGCTGCCGTGGACCCAGGCGGGTATGCCTTCTACCTTGGCAGTAGTGGGAGTGGTCAGGTTCATGGTGTCTGGACCCGTCTACGTGGGAGTCAGTCCTTGGGTGGTGTACTGCTAGAAGTGCCTCTTGGACAGTCTTTGAACAGTTTGCTGAGTAACCTATAAAACCTGTAAGTACTTAGGGAAAGGGTGTTACATTTCTACACTTTGCAGTTAGAGTTTAAGTCCTACTGACCACTGCTTCTAGCTGGAATTAGCAGCAGGTCCCAGCCTATAATAGGCATGGGGCATTGAGATAAGAGAAATAAAGGAGACACTAAACATTAAATAAAACCAGACTGTCAATACCCACAGTAGAGATCTTTGAGGGATAAATAAAACTTAAATATTCAAGCAAGGCATAGTAGATGGCCCTTGAGTTATTAGCTTATCTGCTACTTGGAAGAAATACCTTAGGCTCGTGAACGATGTCCTTAGGCCTTCAGTGGCAATTCCCAGCACGCTGGGCAAGGTCAGGTCACAGGTAGCTGGAGCAGGGCTAGAAGAGACTGAACCCTCCCTCCATGGAGCAAGGGGGCAGCTTACCTTCTCATGTCCCTCTTTCCACAGCACAGACGTGTCAACCGGTGGGGCCCGGAAGCCTGGCAGGCTTCAGTTCAATGACCTTTCTTTCCACTCTGGAGCAGGGCCTTGATGAAATGCTATGAAGCAAGCCCCTTAGGGCACTGGAGCCAAAAGTTGGTATTTCCTGACTTCCTTTGGGCCTTATTTGCCGTTTCTGTTACTTCCTTGGTCATTATAGACCTTAAAAGCCATGCTCAGAAGATCTCACTGAGGGGCTTGACTAAGAGAACAAAATTGGGAATCTCTAGAGTTCTCCTTTCTACCTATTATGTTAAGAATTCTTCTATTAAGCCAATCAATAGTAATATTTATTACTCTGGGTTTTGTGACCTAACTTTGAACAATTAACAATTACTGAATTATTATATATCCCCTAATATTTAAACTAAAATTTTAACATCACAGGCTATGAAATAGCAAATGAAAAGGAGAATTGACAAAAGACTGTTGAAATAACATATACATTTCTAACATAGAAAATGTTTTTTACAACAACAGATCCTTAGTACAAAAAGGAAGTCTTTGTATTTGACAGACTATACAATTCTATTATGGCTAAAGCAGTGGGTTTAGAAGGGGCCGTATTCCCTAAATCTTCTCCTCGGATCTAGCTCCAGATAGGAGGCGGGGATTCCCCGGAGCCAAAGCAGAGGAGGGCAGGGGCTGTAGCAAAGTGATGATAACCTCTAGCTTACTGTACTGTTATCTTTTGCCTGACTAAGCAGTGGCTCAGCCCTTGAGCTGGTGCCCAAGGGGGAGGGCCAAGTGCCTGAAACTGTGAGGGGAGCCTGCCACTTCTCCTGCAGCCAGCTGCAGCCTGGCTGCCTTTTCTTTCTCTACCTCTGCTGCTATACTGGGCTGCATACTGACTGTGCCACCTGCCTGCAGGTGGGTGCTGGTGATAGTACGCTAGACTCTCTATGTTTTCTAATAGTTCACTCCTATTCTTTCCCTCAAATCCTTCTATTTTCTGGAGCTTCTTTCTAATGTCTGGGGTTGCCTGAGTGACGAAGGCTATGTTTATTAGCCTCCGATTTTCCTCTGCCTCAGGATCAATAGGGGTATAAACCCGGTAGGCCTCCATTAGCCGCTCTAAATATGCAGCAGGGGACTCATCCCTACCCTGAATTACCTCACCTACCTTACTAAAGTTGGTTGGTTTCTTAGCAGCTGCCTTTATTCCCCTTAATAGAGCCCGGCGATATTGGGTAAGCGATTCCCTAACCCTGATATTGTTTGGATCCCAACTGGGGGGGCTCCTGGGGAGCGTCCTCTCTAGTTCCCTTTCAGTGCCCCCATCTTCCTTAAATACTTTTTCAGCTTCTTGGCCGATGCGGGTTCTTTCTTCCGTTGTGAACAGTGTGCAAAAGCTGCTGACAATCATCCCAAGTTGGTTGATGGGTCCTGAAAACAGTCTCAAGCAAAGAAATTAACCCCTGGGGTTTCTCTGAAAACGACGGGGTCTGCTGTTTCCAATTATAAAGGTCACTAGTAGAGAAAGGAATATAAATCATTCGGGACGGTGCGTGTGGTCCTTCATCTAGTGGGGGCAGCACCTCCCTAAGAGGTAACATTGGGGCACTTCCAGCAAAGGGAGGTTGAGCATAAGGGGTTCCCCCCCGAGTGTGGGGAAGACTCTGGACATTCTCGGGCACAGTTGAATCCGGCTCCCTGGGCTTCTGATAAGGAGGAGGATAATTTACAGGGTCTACTATATCCTCAGTAACGTCAGGAAGGACCGGATACGATTTGGGAGGCTCTTTTTCAGGTGCAGGTGGAGCGGAGGGAGGGCGAGGCTTAATGTCTGCTGCGCTCACACAAATAGCTCTCTTAACCTTTTGATTAGCTTTTATGCACCTCTTAATGTACCCAGGTTTGTCTGTAGCTGTATCTATCCAAATATCTATATACACATATTGATCTGGATGAGGCACCTGATATATAATGGCTCTTACTGCAAAATTATGGGCAGATCAAAGGTTCCTTCAGATGGCCATCCAACCTTAAGAGATGGCCACTCCACTTGGCTTAAGGTCCGGAGAGTTTCTCGATCAGGTGGAGGTCCCCCATAACCCTGAGCTCTCTTCTGAAATCAGAGAAGTTACTTAAAATGCAATCAAGAGGGGATTTAAGTGTAGATTCTTGCTGTCCCATCTCGCGGTACTTGTTCTTCTTAGCCAGGTATGCTTCTAGTCCTACAAAGACAACACACAGGATTCCCCACCCTATAAGCAGGGTGATCCAGATAGATGAACATTGATCACACTGTACTGGCAAACAAATTAACACCAAACACAACAGTGCAGCAAATCCCAGGAGGGCAATACACAAAATTTCCCACACAGTCATTCAGGCTAAACAAACAACCAGACAGTGCGGCGCGGCACGAGTGAGCTCACTACTTCAAAACGATCGATCGATTACAGACAGAAACAGAAACCTCGGCCGGCCGGCAGCGTCCTGCCCTTGGCCCGAGTGTCTGGGCGGGTCACTGACAGCGTCCTGTCTGCCACCACAGACTGCAAATGCTCCAAAGCCAGATTACAGAAACAAGGAATTCCACAACAAAATACTCACCAGCTCGAGCTGTTCCGCCTGTCCCCAGCCAAAATTCCCGTAATGGGAATCCCGGGACGAGCCCCCACAAATGTTGCACTCGCCCGGTAAAACAAACACTGGAGACGTTTGGAGAGTTTCAGACAAAGTTTTATGGCCAAGAGAAAAAGAAAAAGAAAGAGAAAAAAAAAAAAACCTGCGCAGGGGTGAGCTCAGGTGGCAGTCACCAGAGTCACACCGAGCGCCTACAGTCTAGGGGTTTTTATAGCGTAGCAAGCAAGCGGTTCATACAGAAGCTGATGTGGCTGTTAGTCATTGGCTAGGGAGGTCGTGCACAGTTACAGGGGGGGGGGTATTACTCAGTGGAGAATTTCAAACATAAACTTCTGATAAGGGTCTCTGACTCAATGCAGGATGTTGCTGAACTCTTTGTTCTCAGCGTCACAGGGACCTTGTACACTCTTGGCAGCCCCAGCATGTCAGTACTCCCTGAATCTAACATAGACCTCATGGATTTCTGATGAAAGAAGGCGCCACCCCCCGGGGCTGTCCGAGTGGAGTGCAGTCTAGGGTGGCCTGCAGTATACACCAGACAGGAGAACAGGCAGTGTCAGGGATACGCACAGGGAAAGACCTACGTGGGCGGAAACAGAAGGAGCGGCATGTCCAGAGGGCGACCGGAGGACTTCATCTGGATCCCCACGCAAACCCAGAATGGACACCGGGGAGCCTCAGACGTCTGAACTCTGGCTCTCCGCTGTTCGGGAATCGCTTTTAGGAATGAGACGACACTAAGACTATTTCAGCGCAGTGATCCAGTCCTGCGCGGTCCTGGGGATATACTCCTGGCACGGCCCTGAACCCGACAGAACCGGGAGCGTGCGGCGGGACAGAGCGCGAGGCGGGGCTGGAGGAGACCAGCGAGGCCAAGGGCCGAGCTTCCCCGCTGGCTGCGCGATTGAGGGATGGAACCACTAGGTCCAGGCGGGCTGACGGCAGCACCGCCCGGCTACTGCGCAGGTGCGGCCCCACCCACTGGCGCTCCAGCAGAGCGGGACAGGGCGACTGCGCAGGCGCGGCCTGGCTCGTTTGGTGCGGGGCTGCTCCCGGCCTGTGACCCTCCGACCCCGCTGTCTTCGAGCAACTATGGCGGCTGTCAGGGCTTTGGTGGCCCCCCGGCTGGCAGCGGCCTCTACATTCGCGCCACTCTCCGGTCTGTGGCCGCTGCTACCCAGTAGACCAGCGCCCTCTTCGCGCGCGGCCTTCCATGGCTCCGCGCCGCGGCCCGGGGCCAGGGTCGCGCTGGTGAGTGCACGCCTGCGGGGACATGGGACAGGGCTGCCGGAGGTCGGGCGCCACCCACCCCGTACGCTGGCTGGAACACCCCACCCTCCCTCCGCTCGAGGTCAGCCACCCCCACCAGGTGGACTCCCGGTGACTTGCGCCCCTCCTGCAGGTGCTGTCTGGGTGCGGAGTCTACGACGGGACGGAGCTCCACGAGGCTTCAGCGTAAGCCCCTCGGGACGACTTCCCTGGGGAAGGGGGTTGCCTTCCCCTCAACCGTTTGGAGAAACGGTAGAAAGTGACTGACAAGACACAGGGAGTCACAAAGGGAAACTTTTACATTATGTCTGTAAAATACAAAAAAGACACAAAATAAGCCTAAGTATCATAAGTAAGCATCATCAGTCACCAGAATAAGCACTTCTCCCTTCTGGTGTTTTGAACACCCACGTGTTACAAATATTGAGATCATGTGGGTGAGTTTTGGGACTCTTGCACAATCCTGGTTTCTGTCCCAGCAGCACCCTTGGCTGTAGACTTCCTGTCACTAATGTAATCCATCAGTTGTTGCTGAGTACTTTGTACTGGTTTTTTATCTTGTTATAAAAGGTTCCTGTGAGCAAGGCCAAGGAGGGGCTGTCAAGTTAAAGAGTGAGTTCCAGGAGGTCGTTGACCCTCCCCTCTCAAGGACAGGTCCTCACAGGCACCCAGAAGAGCCTGGGGCCGTGTGTGGCCTCAAAGTCCCTCCAGCCTTGACACCAGACAAGGAGTAAACTTTCGAGTGTGTGGAGCTGGTGGGTGGCAGAGGGCCAGGAGAGTTTCCTGATGGGGGGTGGGGAAATCAAGAGTGGAAGATGCAAGGAGTAACCTGGAACAGCTCGAAATCTCCCAACATGGGCAAGGAGTTGTACGTGGGGTGCCCAGGACTTGACGAGCAACAGAGCCTGAGTGAGTACCAGGGCAGCCCTAGCTTCACTGGGTAATGCATCTGTACCTCTTCTGAAAGGGAGACAGTGACATCAGCGAGTCTGGGACTGACTAGTGCATTATCACTTGCCTCGCACAAAGTAGTCCTTTGGGAGACTTACATGTCTCTGTCTCCCACCTCCATGACAGCAAAGTTGGGGGACACCAGGAATTGAACTTATATCATGACCCAAAGCTGCCCTCAAACCTTTGAGCTGATTGATTGGCCTATGGGAGGAAGACACCCTGCAGCAGCCTGTCAACCCAAATGTCTAGACTGTGACACCAGCCCCTTGCATTCCAGTTTGTGAAGGGAGTATGGAGACTAGCTGGTCTGTGCAGGCTAGTGCAGTGATAGTGAATTTAAATTGTGGGTGTTTGGGTCTTTAGCAAGCCAACCACAGCTTTTTGCAAAGCAAGTGAGATATTAACTACACAGGAATTTATACCTGGTTAAATAACTAAAACTCTGTTTTTAAAAACACTTAATGGGTGAAGCTGGGCTGGGCCTGTCTCATAACCTGGTGTGATTTCCTTCTTGCAGAGTGCTGATGCACCTGAGCCGTGGCGGGGCTGAGGTCCAGATCTTTGCTCCTAATGTCCCTCAAATGCACGTGATTGACCACACCAAGGGGCAGCCTTCTGAGAGCGAAACCAGGTGTGAATTTTACCCTTCTAGTCCTCAACTGTGAACAGGGGCAGGCCAGAGCTGCACACTAGCTTTTCACCCCAGCCAGGGCCAAATCTGTTCACATGAAAATTCTTCCTTCAGTGCCCTCGTCCCCAGGCCGGTCTGTACTGATGCTGCCAGCCTTAGAGTGTTACCTTCCAGTCTTCATCAAAACAAAGTCCTGCTGAGTGAGCTCCATACTTTGTTCTGACCAAAGGTGTGCACCTTGATTTGGTTGTCCCCTCACTCACCTGTCTGGGCTCCATATGTCTTTGAGTAGCTCCCAGCAGTGTTTCTATTCCTGAGACCCTGTGGGCTCCTCTGCGATCTGCCTCTTGCTTCCTGTCCTGGCAGGAGCACAGGGCAATGGCACCTGGAGGCTGTGGTTCCCAGACACCTTTCAGTTGGGTTCAGACAGTGGGAGATGGGCAAAGGAAAGAAACCACAGGTCTGCCTGTTGGAGGCGGTGGTCTTAAATCAGGACCCCTGTATTTTCTGCCAGGGACCCTGGCCTAGGGTAGCAGTAACTCCCACTGTGGTTGCTGGATTCACCCAGCCCAGTAGCGTCCTAACTTACCCACCACCATCCTGCCCTTCAGTTCCTCACATAAATGCTATCTGCTTCAGACACTTGGCGGTCTGTCTTTCTGGTGGCCCCTGACTAATGCAGAAGGCCCCAGATGATTCGGGTGGGTTCTGAAGTGCCAATCTGAAGAGTTCTGGGAGACTTTTAGAGGGTAGACTTAACATTACTGTAGCTCTATTGCCTTTTCTAGGTAGTATTGACATGAAGTTCATGTGTGAATGCTACTCCCTGGGACCGAGAAAACATAGCCTCTTATCTTGTGGACTTCTTCCTGCCCTTCTCACATCTGCACTGAACCTTTTCTTAGCCTCTTTTTGTGTTCTTTCCTAGGAATGTTTTGACTGAGTCGGCAAGGATCGCCCGTGGCAAGATCACCGACCTTGCCCAGCTAAATGCAGCCAACCATGATGCCGCCATCTTCCCTGGTGGCTTTGGCGCCGCCAAAAACCTGTGAGTGTTTGAGCTCAGAGCCTTGTGTTTTTCACCTTGAGCCGTAGATGAAGACCAGGTGGTGACGTGAGCCACTGTTGGGGTCTCAGGGTCCAGACAATACAAGTAGCTGCTCTAATGGGGAACCACTGTGGGATGGAGCTTAGATCACATTTTGGCAAGACTCAAATTTTCCTCTCCCTGTTCCTTTCTGAGTCCTCCTGGCACCTGGCCACTGTCATGAGTGTGACTCCTTCTGAACGAACCAGATGCAGGTGGGTCTTCTCACGGCAAAACCAGTCTTTGTTGCGTGTTCCTGCAGACACCTGCACTCCTGTGGGCTATGGAGTCTGGAAAATGGCTCTTCTAGTCACTGACCTTCTTGACTAGAGGAAGGAGCCCTTTCCTGCTTTTCCCTTTGGGTTATTGCCACAGCAACTGGATAGGAACCTACCGTCATCACTATAACATCCTTTGGGTTTCAGGTTCTCTTTCTCTCCTCTCATTCCTTGCCTCTTTCTGTGAGTTCCGTGGAAACTTTCTACACGAGCCTCACTGTCATAGCACGTCTCCCCTGCAGAGGGCACAGGGCTGCTGTGAGACAGAGAGGATCACTGCACAACTGTCACAGCTGTGTGAACATACAGTGTAGTATGCATGACAACCTGACAACATGTGTTTGATGGAAATGCAACAGATCAGCAAATTGGGTCCTGGATCAAGCATTGTCCTGTGTTACTTCTAAGAATGTTCCTGTCCCAGGCCCAGGGGTCTGTGTTGACAAAAACGCTTGGCTGTGACCTCAAGCAGCTAGCCCCAAGGCTTGCCTTCCCCCTGACTAGGCCATATCTGGGGCTCTGCAACTTCTTGTTCCCCACCCCCTGCTGATGACACCCGCTTGCCACCATGGTCAGCACTCCAGGAATCACCACTTCCTCTTGTTTCTCCCACTGTCCTCTTTGCTCTCAGATTGAGTGGGTGCTGCTCTTCCATCAGCTTTCCGGGCCCTGACCCTTCAGGTCCTCAAACGTGCTGCTCATACCTCCCTTTTCAGCTGTCCAGCCCATCTCACGTAGGCACTTCCTCCTCTCCGTGACTTCTTTGAGTGCTGTCGGGCCTGCTTGCTGGGCCCTATTCTCCCCAGCTGCTCCCTTGTGGAATCTCTGCCTCCATCCTGCACCCCCTTTCCCTACTCCTCAGGAATTTCATTCTCATGTTGCCTCAGCCAGTACCACATCAGGACCACAAACCTCCCCCTTCTGACCCACATGTCCAGCTGCCTGCCCCAGAGTCCTATTGGAACATCTTGACCTTTAGAGCTGAGTCCCTCACCTGCTCTCACCTGCCCTCACCTGCCATTGGAATCAGACCCTCCTGTTGGGAGGGGAGGAGATGGGCAGGCGAGGCTTCAAACCTCAGCCAGGGTTCTTCTGCTTACTATCCCCTCTGCACCCCCTGTTTGGACAGTTGACCACTTGGCAGATGCCATTTCCCCTGTAGAGGCACAATGACCGCCATCTGGCTCTGAGGTCCTGTTCCCAGAAGTGATGGGCAGAGATTATTAGATTCCCTAAAGCGACCCCTGTGTTTTGGTCGTTCGACCCCCGCCGGGGTCGCGACCCACAGGTTGAGAACCACTGCCCTAAAGGCTGACTCTGCTCCTGGCCCTTCTGTATCCTGGTGACTGAGGCTCCCTTCCACCTGCTTCCTCTAGATCGTCCTGTTTTTTTCCCCAGCTACTAGAGGGCTTCTGTCCCTGCCGGAAACTCTGCCCCCACCTCACACCCACTCCCTGTCCCAAAAATCAGCCTCTCAGATGATTTCCACTGTCACCATTCTCACGAGCCTCCTGGTAGGAGATGGCAGAGAACTGTCTGGATCAATTGGCCTTTCACTTCCAACAAGACCGGGGTTCCTTTCTCGGAAGGATGAGCTAACGTCACAAACTGCTGAGCTCACCTCTGACGTTCAGCACCAATGCTGGGTGTTGCCCCAGCATGGCTGACACCATACCTGGTTGACTTAGGAGCTCAGAGAGTAGGGGCACCGGATTCTTGGTGTCTCAGTGTCTCAGTATTAAGGGTGTGCGGTGCCCTGGGCCAGCATGGATGTGAGTTCATATCATCTTACGGGGAACTGTGACTTCAGGGTCACTGGTCCCATTCTTTCCAATCTTCCCAAAAGCCAGCTCCTGCATCAGTGGTCTCCTAATAGCAAGTGGCAGTGGGCAAGTTCAGGGGTGACAGAAGTCATTCAGTTCTTCCTACTTGGGATCCCCAGCCCCCTCCCTGGCACTGTTACTAACTTTTTTGTATATTTCCTGAGATATTTACATATGTGGTTGTGTTAAAAATCTAACCAGAGGGCAGCCTCTTAAGCTCCCTGTTCCTCACTTTGTACCTTTCACTTCATAGTGTGGTTTATTGGTCCGTTAATTGTCTAATAACTAACTGCACACATGGTCTCACTGTGTGGATTACCCAACTCTGATGAACGCTTATAATGCCTACTTCTTTGTTTTTATTTTTTAAAGATTTTATTTAATGATTTTTCAGACCAAGAAGAGAGAGAGAGAGAAAGTGGGGGGAGAAGCGGGAAGCATCAACTCATAGTAGTTGCTTTCTATATGTGCCTTGACCAGGCAAGCCCAGGGTTTCAAACCAGCGACCTCAGTGTTCCAGGTTGACCCTTTATGTGCCATGGGAGGCCAGACTCTGTTTTCTCTTAATAGTTTTTTGCAGGTATAGTTGATATTCATGTATTTGAAGTGTAAAGTGATACATTTTGATGTGTTTACATACCCTTAGAAACCATCACCATGTCAGGATAGTGACCACCCATCATCAGTCCTTTGTGCCATCATCATGTAGGTGTCCCAGGATGGAGCAGTGGGACCCACAGACAATACAGGGAAGCCCAGAGTATGGCTCTTGGCAAAGAGGGTGGACTTTGAAATTTGACGGGTCTCACCCAGTTGCCTTGCATAGAGATGGTACAGGCAGGTGCATAGTTACCAACTGCGAGGGAGAGTATCCCAGACTTCTCAGCTGCTTTTGCTCTGGTGAAAAAGATGGTGTTTTACTTAATTTTCATTTTTTCCCTTGTTAGTCAAGTGGAGCACCTGTCACTGGTTTTAGGCCAATTGCATGTCCTGCTCTCTCTTGGTTTCTGAGTCAGACTTCTAAGGACCATGTGGTGTGGCTCGCAGTCTGAGCCACGGCATTGGTTTGCTCTGGTATCCGCTTTCCCACCTCACTTCCACTGTCCGACCTACTTCCTCCTGCTTTCCATGCTTCTTTCTCTTTAAAAAACAATATATGTAATTACATGAGAAGCCACATACACGTACATGCACACATGCACAGGCTAATCATTTCCATAGCTGAGGAGTTAATGGAAACACACATCAAATCTCAGATGTTGCAAAGAGACGGGCTCTGAGTTGTAAGGAAGCCTCTTCTCACTGTAGGAGCACATTTGCTGTGGACGGGAAGGACTGCAAAGTCAACAAAGACGTGGAGCGTATCCTGAAGGACTTCCACAAGGCCGGGAAGCCCATCGGGTACGTTGTGCTGGCCGCAGGAGCTGGCCTGACAGGGAGGCGGGGCCTTGGTGACTGGTGGTGGGGGATGGATCTGTGGCTTGTGGCTTATAGCTCGCAGCAGGGAGCTGCCACTCGGAGTGGTGTGGTCTTGAAAGCTCTTGGCCCCTTTCCTTGTATGACTGAGGGGGTTTCATAGGTCCCTTACAGCTCTGAAAACTTTGTAGTCATGTGGTCACATTGATTTCTTTTGAAGACTTAATAGGAAGGAGGGTGGATGATTGTCGGCTTCTAGGATGTTCCCCAGTTGTCCTTCCCTGACCCCAGCCTTTCCCAGCACCCCTTCCCTAGCCTCCATCTGCCCTCACGTCATCACTCAGCTAGTTTTCCCTCATCTTCCACTCTCATTGCTGCTGTGAGCACCATTCCTGCCACTGTGTCACTCTCGGCTGCCCTCCATTCCTTCCAGAGCCTGGATCCTCCATGAGACCAGCCATGCACCAGGGTCCCCTTGCTCCTCTGTACCCCCAGGCTCATTGGCACAGCTATTGCTCACATCATGGCCCATGGTCCTTGGTTCTGACAGGCAGGCAAGGCCTACCATACCTACAACCAGGAAGGACTCAGAGACCTGTATGGAGACCCTGTGTTCAGACCTGATTTCATCAGACTTCCAGTCCATGAGTGTCCCAGTGGTTGCCTCTCGGGTCCTGTTTTAATGCCATACATGGTTTGTCTACGTCAGTGAGCCAGTGCGTGCATCGCTTGTCTTTGGATTCGGTCACTGTGGGAGAAGGCTGGGAGGGGTGCAGCAGTGCACACACTCTAGGACAAATTTGCAGGATGCAAACCTGAGGCCACTTCCAGCTCCTGTGGCTGCTGCTTGCTGCCATGTTACTGGGGAACCAAACACGACCAGCTGTGTTAGACCTCTTCATCCAAGTAGGTGACAAGCTTCAGAGGACAGTCCCATGGTGGTCAGCATCTCACAGACATCCAGTCACTTACCCATTCACCATCCTGGGAGTCCCTCAGCACTACTGCCACCAGCCTATGGTCTGAGCCTGAGAGTGGTCTGTACACAGCGCCTCCTGCCAGCGACCTCCCAGACTGGGGCCTGCGTGGAGAGGGCCAGCACCCACCCATGCTGCACGTCTTTCTCCCTGCACCCCTGGCCTGGTGTCCACCTATACGGCCCTGAGCTGACCCTGTTCTACTTCGCTTTTCAGCTTATGCTGCATTGCTCCTGTCCTTGCGGCCAAAGTGCTCCATGGCGTTGAGGTCACTGTGGGCCATGAGCAGGAGGAAGGCGGCAAGTGGCCATATGCTGGAACCGCAGAAGCCATCAAAGCTCTGGGTGCCAAGCACTGTGTGAAGGGAGTGACCATATCCTTCCCAGCGTCTGGGGGTGGCATGTGACATGGGGTCACCCTTTTCTGTGGCTGGGTAGGCAGCATCTCCAACCAGGAATTGCACGAGTGCTGTGGGGAGAGAGCCTCAGGCGCAGGTGGACCACGTCCTGGGTCTGCACCTGGACCTGGAGGATCTGACCAGCTTGAGTCAGAGGAACAGGACATTATAGTGTCCTAGAGATGACCATGTCACCTTCTGGGGCTCTGGGCTGAAGGTGGTTCTGTCATCCTGGAGTCTTTATGACGGTCAGTTTCAAGTGTCTGTGCTTCCTCTCTCTCTGGCACAGAACAGCCAGCAGACCTATGGTAGGTCAGTGGGGATGGGGCTGGCCTGGGGTTTGGTGTAGGCCCAGGATGGTGGGGGCGAGGCCAGTTCTGTCACCTCCCAGGGTCTACATGATCTGGGGCAGGAGCCGGGGTGGCGAGGTGGGCCCAGGTGGAACTGTCTCTGCTCTTCCGTCGCAGTGGCATGCAGATGAGCACCCTCAGTTCTCTCAATCTGACAAGTGGAGATGCTGCTGCTGCCTTCAGGGTTGTGGTGTGTCCTGGGCCGGCACCATGCACACCCAGCCAGGGCTGTAGAGCCGTGGGTCCGTGGGCACCCCATGGGGGCCCTGTGGCATACTGCTGTACAGCTTCATGAAGCCGATGCCCTTTGCTGAGGTGTGAGTTGTTTTCTTCCTCTTGGAACATGTCCTCTTCTCGTTTAGTTCAGCCACAGATGGTGCACAACGTGGGGCCCTGCCGGCACGTTCCACTGGGAAGAATGTCCCTGCCCCTGGTCACATTGAGAAGGACTGTGGCACTTGCTCTCAGGGCAGCTGGGAGCAGTGGCTGGTGTGTCCTTTATGCCTCAAACTCCCCCTCGCCCTTTCTTGGTGTTTTGCCCTAACTTCTGTGCACGAAACTCACGTGGACCAGAAAAACAAGGTGGTCACAACTCCGGCCTTTATGTGCGAGACGGCACTCCACCACATCTACGACGGGATCGGGGCCATGGTGACAAAGGTGCTGGAACTCACCAGGAAGTGACGCTACATTGCCCTGAGCTCTACCTCATCCACCAGGTGGAGTTGGTGGCCAGTTTTCCTGTCCAGCTTGGACTATGGCAGGAATTCATTTTTATGTTTTGTGACCCACTTGGGATTGGGGTAAATTGGTGTGAGTGTTGTTCTCAACTCAGCTTGCTTTCCTTCCAGAAAAGGAAGGGGGCTAAACACACTCACTGTCAGGGGCAGCTGGTAGTTCCCCTGCCTGTGGGATAGCAACTCGACTCCTGTGCATCTTGAAAGTTAAAGTCGGAGTCAGCTTTCTCAGGAAGCTAATCAGGTAGAGATAGTATTCTAAGATCTTAGGTTTGGCCCTGGCTGAATGTCTTGGTTGGTTAGAACATTGTCCTGAAGAACAGAGGTTGCTGGTTTGATCCTGGTCAGGGCATAGACAGGGACAGATGATGTTCCTATCGCTCTCATTCTCTTCTCTCTAAAATCAATAAAAATAAAATAAATATAAAAAACTAAATCTCAGACTTGGTTTGCTTCAGAATACTTTGTGTTTGAAAGGGAAAAATAGTTTTAAGTTTATAAGTCTAATAATTAGCCCAAAACCTGACTATTGACAAAGACTCTCTAATCTGGACTAAAGATGTACCACTTAAAATGTTATGGGGATTTTTAGAGCATGCAGCTACATGTTGGGTTTTCTGAAACTGGCAACTGAGGACTTTAAATAGGTTTCTTAAATTAGTCTCAGTTCTCTTAAATTTCAGGAAGAAAGGGAAGTTGCAGATACTCAGCCTGGGTAATGGACATGCTTGGTCTGAGGCCACAAGCAGCGGCTGACATGAGATGTATACTGAAGGAGCAGTAAATGTAAATTCTATTGTGTCTCCCTGTGAGTGTGGTTTCTATACTGAGGAGAGGGCTTTTGAGGTGGCCGCCTGAGTATGAAGCACCTTTCCTCTTCGGGTCTGTCTTCTATGTCCCAAAGGCACCCTGTATGCATGGATGCACAGTGTTCATGCGGTGTTTGGTTTTGAGAAAGCTTTTGGGTGGAAGCAGCTGGAGTGTTTCGTATGGTTCAGTTTACACTGCACTGTGTCAAGGCCAGCCTGGGGACAGGTGCAGGAACAGGCTCCGCCCCTCCGTTCCTCCCCCACCTCACTGCTCTGTAAGGTGAAGTGATGGACACCTCTCCGCTGGTGTTCCAGGGTGTAATGCCTGACACTACGCTTGCCCAGGTATCTTTCTCAGACCCTGATGTTCCAGTCCTTCCTCCACAGGAACCCTATTGTTTGGCAGCCAGTTATTCTATTAAAACTGGGCCCCATGGGCAAGAGCCCCCTTCACACACCTGCTGGCACCAGCCACAGGGCCAGGCCTGTCCTTGTTCATGCAGCTAAAGGGAGTTCTGCAGGGCCTGTTGGAGGGCAGATAACAGGTTAAACTCTCCTACCTAAAAAACTTGTTGACTGAGACACTTTCTGTGTGTGTACGTGCATGTGGCAGAGTGCATAGAGTTCAAGCGTGCACCTTGTTGAGTTTGCAGGGACCCAGCAATGACAGCCCCCAGACATGAGCCCACAAGTGACAGTGCATCTCGGCTTGTGCACAGCAGAGCCTTGGCTATGTGGCTTCTCTTTATGGGAGAATCTCCAAATGAATTTCTCCAAGGTGTTGCCCACTTTCTACGCACTTCCAGGAATGTCTCATAGAGTTAGTTGTACTTCTGTGGGCGTTAGCAAGGCTGACTGGGGTGGAGCTGGGTTGCAGGGTTTGTTCAGCTTTCGTGGAGACTCAGCAGAGCACCTGTGTGTCCATGCTGTGCACCACTAGACAAGTATTCAGCTCATCCCAGCCTGCTGGGTGTGGTCAGGCTGTCTGTCCCTTCTCATCCCTAGCACCCTGGTGGTGGATGGTGTTTCCCATGGCTTTCTTTAGCATTCCCCTGATGTCCACTGAGGCCAGTCACCTTTTTGTATGTTATTGACCCTTTTGGTGATCCTCTTTTATGAAGGACCTGTCTGACTTGGGTGTTTCCCAGTCTGGTTGTCTGTCTTGTCATTGGAGTTACAGTTGTCTTTTGGTTACAAGTCCATCATTGTCAGTTAAGTGGATCACCTGTATTTTCTCCCACTGTTTTTTCATTCTCAAGGGTGTCTTGATGAGCAGATAATCCTAATTTTTATAATTTTTTTTAAGTGAGAGGAGGGGAGATAATGAGACAGACTCCTGTGTGCGCCCCTACTGTGATCCACCCAACAACCCCCATCTTGGGATGATGCTCGAATCAGTTGAACTGTCCTCAGCACCTGGGGCTGACACTCAAACCAATCAAGCCACTGGCTGTGGGAGAAGAGGAGGGAGAGAAGGGGGAGAGAAGCAAATGGTCACTTCTTTTGTGCACCCTGACCGGAAATTGAACCTAGGACATCCATACGCCAGGCCAATGCTTAATCCACTGAGCCAACTGGCCAGGGCCAATTTTTATATGGCCCATTTATCAGCCTTTTTAGTTGTGTTTCTGTTATTCCTACCCTCTCCAAACATTTTACTGTTTTATCATCTGTTATTTGTTTTGCCTTCCTGTTCAGGTCAGTGGTTCATCTAGAATTAAAGTTTGTGACTTTGCTCTGCAGTTTGGTTTGGCTCTTCTGGTAATGCCAGGGGATGTGCCCTTGAAACCAAGCCCTGGTGGGGGCAGCACCTACCCAGGGCTTACTGCCAAGGGCCTGGCAGTTGTAGGTGCTGTGGACAGAAGTGCCCGAGATAAGGAGCCCACACTCAGGGAACAACAGGCTGGCTGGGTTTCACCTCCTCTCACTTCTACTTCACCTGTGGTGACCTGGCCAAAGGGCAGGTGACCAGAGAGGGAAGGGAGAACTTACAAGGAAATCCCAGAAAGTGTTTGTGTGTTTCTCAGTCCTCGGGCACTTCCTCATGCACTTGGTTGTTGTCCCATCGCTTTTCCACCAGATGTCCAACAGCCTGGGTCAGATGGCACTGTGGTGCCCTTTCTTCCTGAAATCCCACTGCACTGGGGAAATAGGTTCACTGCCAACACATGCGGCTTCTGCCCCTATACTTGAGCCCATCTCACTTGCATCTGCCCCCATAACCCTTAAGGCAACCCTGGGAGGTGGGTTCCTGACTGTCCCCTATCTTAAGGCTGAATTGGAACTCAGGTCAGGCAGAAAAACCAATACTCAAATCTGAAATGTTGGAGAGCCAGAGAGGCCCCAGCAGCCTGAACCTGAGTTCAGTCAGTTTTTCATTTGATGATTGAGTGCTTCCTGCAGGCCCAGAGCCAGCCCTAGGGAAACAGTTGGACATGACCCTAGCACTCACGGGTGGGTGGACGGCTGGTACATGAGCATGTGAGCCTTGGAGCTAATGGACAGTGGAGGGCTCGTGGACACACTGGAAACAAGGTTCCAGTGGACTGGGTGGTCAGGAAGGGGGCAAGGCACCATCTAAGTGAGGATGATGTGCAGTGACCAGGTAGCTATGTGTGAAGAATGTTCCACTGTTCAGAGGCCCAGTGGGAGAGGCCAGGAAGTTCAAGGGCAGCATGGGCTTGGGGCAGCAGGGCCACGAGTAATGTGCTCTGTAGTGATCCCTGGAGGCTCCTTGATCAGAAGGCCTGGCCAAGGAACATGCCTGTGATTCAGGCCCTGCCACCAGGGGCGCTGCAGAGCTGTCCTCAGCTCTGGCTGCAGACTTCCAGGTTGACTCAGTGTGGATGGATGCCCTGCCTGAGCCTCCCCTGCCGCCTCCACTAGGGGCAGTAGCCCGCTTGGACCCCACATCCCTTGCACCTTCCTCTGTCTGGTCCCCTTAGTGGGCACCTCTTTACCACCCCTCCCGTCCCTTCCAGCTGCAAAGCCTAGCCTCTGTAATCACCAGCCCCCCTTGCTCCTCAGTGCCTTGCTTCAGCGTCACTTTGCAGAGGACTTCCTGTGCTCCCTGGCTGAGGAAGTGCCCCCTGGGCTGCTATCATGGACTCATGGTCTGTAACTGCACTCATGTGGAGAAATGTGTGCCTGTATGAGCATTCATGTTACTGGCTTGTCATCTGTCCACACATAGATTGAGAGCCCCAGGAGAGAGGGCCTAATTAGAGAACCTTGCTGTCCCCAGGGCCAGCTAGCAACCTGAGGGTGGTGGGCTCAGTGTGAACTTCTCCAGCATGAAGTCCTGATGTTCCCTGGACAAGCCTAGAGACCACGCAGAGGCCTATCCCTGGGCCCCCCTAGCCCACTCAAACAACTGGGAAGAACCTGTCCTTTCTCAACTTCCTTTTTCCTACATTTCATTTCCCTCATAACACTTTTTTTTGTTTGCTTTATAGACTTTATTTTATAATGCAGTCTTAGATTCACAGCCAAATTGACTAGGAAATAGAGTTCCCACACACTTCTCACCCCCCGACACACACATCCACAGCCTCCCCACTATCAGCATCCCTCACCAGAGGGTGCATCTGTTAACACTGATGAATTTACACTGACTTGTCATCACTCAGAGTCCCTAGTTACTCTCAGTGTTGTACATTCTGTGGATTTGGACGAATGTCTTCATCCTTACAGTATACGGAGTAGTTTCACTGCCCTAAACATCCCCTGTGCTTCAGCTACTCACTCCTCCCTCCCCCTCCCCAATCCCTAATCCCTGATAACCACTTATCTTTTTACTCTCCATGGTTTTGCCTTTTCCAGAGTGTCATGTACATGCGACACCTTAGTTGTTCATTCATTGCTTTCTCATATGTGCCTTGACTGTGGGGCTTCAGCAGACCGAGTAACCCCTTGCTCGAGCCAGCGACTTTGGGTCCAAGCTGGTGAGCTTTGCTCAAACAAGATGAGCCCACGCTCAAGCTGGCGACCTCAGGGTCTCGAACCTGGGTCCTCCGCATCCCAGTCCGACGCTCTATCCACTGCGCCACCGCCTGGTCATGTACTTGGAATCTTACAGTGTGCAGCCTTCTCAGATTGGCTTCTTTTACTTAGGAATGTGAACCTAAGGTTACTCATGGCTTTGCATGGCTTCATAGCTCATTTCATTTGATCACTGAATAATATCCCATTGTTTGGATGGGCCGTGGTTTATCTGTTCACCTGCTAAAAGGCATCTTAGTATGAAAGCTTTGAGTTTTTCAGGTATGATGTTAGCTGTAGGTTTTTATAGATTTAATTGAGTTCTGGTAGTTTACCTCTATTTCTAAGTTCCTGAAAGTTTTTTTTAAACATAAATTGGAGTTAGAATTTGTCAAATGTGTTTTCTTTGACTATTGATAGGAACATTGTTATTTTTCTTGCCTAGTCTGTTGATGTAATGGATTACATTAGTTGAAAATGTCAAACCAGCCTTGCATACCTGGAATAAATCCCACTTGGTTGTAGTGTTTAATACTTTTTAAACATTATAGATTTGATTCCATAATATTTTTTTGCATCTTTGTTCATGAGAGATACTAGTTTGCAGTTTTCTTGTAATGCATTTGAAGGTTTGGGATGTTGGCCTCATGGAATGAGTTAAGAACTATTCTTTCTGCTTGTATTCTCTTGAAGAGATTGTAGAGAATGGGTGTAAATTCTTCCTTAAATGAATAGCAGAATTCACCACTAAACCCATCTGGGGCTGGTGCCTTCTGTTTTGGAAGATTATTTAATTATTACTTCAGTTTCTTTAATATACATAGGCCAGTTCTGATCATCTCTGTCTTCTTGTATGTTTTGGCAAATGGTCTCTTTTGAGGAATTAACTGGTCCATTTCATCCAGGTTAATCTGTGGGCGTAGAGTTGGTCAGAGTATTTCTTACTATCTTTCTAATGTCTATGGAATCTATAGTGATGTTTCCTCTTTCATTTCTGTTATTAGTAATTTGTATCTTCTCTTTTTTTTTTCTTAGACTGGCCAGAGGCTTATCAATATTACTGATCTTTTCAAAGAAGAACCAGCTATTGGTCTCAGTGATTTTCTTTGCTTCCTGTTTTCAGTTTCATTGATTTCTGCTCCAATTTTTACTTTTTTTCTCCTGCTCACTTAGGACTCTTCAAGTTTTCTGAGGTACAAGCTAAGATGATTGATTCTAGGTCTTTTTTCTTTTCTAATATATGTATTTAATGCTATAAATCTCTTTCTAAGCACTGCTTTTACTGCCTCTCACAAATTTTGATTGTTGTATTTTTATTTATTTAGTTCAAAATATTTTAAAATGTCTCTTGAGATTTTTTTGTGTGTGTGACACGTGTTCTTTAGAAGTGTGTAGTTTAAGGTGTAAGTGCATAGAGGTTTCCCAGTTATCTCTCTCTCACTAATTTCTAGTTTAATTCCATTGTGGTTGAGGGCAGACATTGTGTGATTTCCATTATTTTAAATGTGTTAAGGTGTGTCCTTGGCCCAGAATGTGGTCTGTCTTGGTGAATGTCCCATGTGAGCTTGAGAAGAATGTTTGTCCTGCTGGTATTGGATAAAGTGGTCAATAGATGTCAGTTAAATCCAGTTGACTGATGGTGTAGTTGAGTTCAGCTGTGTTCTTCCTGCCATTTGTCTGCTGGGTCTGTCCATTTCTGAGACAAGGGGGGTCAAAGTCTCCCACTATAATAGTGGGTTTTCTCCTTATAGTTCTGTCACTCTGCCCCAAATAGTTTGATACTGTGTTTTTAGGTGGACACGTGTTAAGATTTGTTATGTCTTCTTGGAGATGTGGGCGAATTAGGGCCATATACTAAACCTGACAGGCTCAGGGGAGGCCTGCGTGGTAAACCTGACAGACGCAGAGACCTGCGTAAAGTAACCACAGAGGATGGTCTGAAATGAAAACTTCTGAACTGGAAGTGAGTTGTGGCAGGTGGTCATGACCTATGCCAGTATTGTCCTTGACAAAGGTCAGTCTTTATTTTAACTGAGCCTGTTGATTGTCAATTGTCTTTTTGCATCTGTGATAACATGCCTTTGGAATGTCAGGGTAATCCTCTTTTTCCAGGACCCTGAGGGCATAATCTCTTACCAACCAGGAGAGATGAAACCCCTCATTGTACTCCCACACACCATCTCTGTGTTGTAAATGTTAATTGTGAACTATCCTATACCAGCCAGTGTAAGTATGTGTCTGCAAATTTTACTTTTTATCCAATCCCAGAGTTCCCTGCTTTGCTTTCTCCCGCCTACCTAACCTATCATTAGTAAATTTCATGTAACCCTTTTTGCATCTTCCTCTTCGATTCTGATTATAAAATAAGGTGCAAAACTTCTATTCTCCAGAGCATTTTCTCAATCCCTTGAGACTTTGCTTCCTGGCAGTTGTCATCAGTTTGGCACAAACTCATAAAAATTCTGTCTGGGTTTGAATGTTCTTACGTTCACAGAGATTGACCACTTTATCATCATGTAAGGCCCCCTCTTTATCCCTGATAAATTTCTCTGTTCTAAGGCGGCTGTGTCTGAAATTAATATAGCTGTTTCCACTTTATTTTGACTAGTGTTAACATGAAGTAGGATGTCTTCTCTACCCACTTGTAATCGATATATGTCTATGTAGGGGGGGGGGGGGGGGGGGGCAAGAGCAGGTTTCCAGTGGTGAGTATGCGGAAGTTTATTCTTGTATTATTATTTATTAATTCTTGTATTATTTTTCATATGAACAACTGGAAACCTACTTTTTCCCCACCCTGTATTTCAGGTGGATTTCTTGTAGACAACATGTAGTTGGGCCTGACCATCTCTGTCTTTTAATTGGTGTATTTAGACCATTGACATACAAAGTGGTTATTGACATAGTTGAATTAATTTCTACCATATTGTTACTATTTTCTATTCACTGCCCTTGGTCTTTGTTCCTATTTTTTGTCTTCCATTCCTTTTCTGCCATCTGTGATTTTAACTGAGCATTTTACATGATTCCATTTTTTCTCACAGCATATTAATTGTACTCTTTTATACTTTTCTTAGTGGCTGCCTTAGAGTTTTCAAAACATTTACATCTAATCCAAGTCCACTTTCAAATAATAGTAACATTCTGATTACAGAGTGTTCCTGGTTCCGCCCTCTCTTATATGCATGCTGTCATTCATTCTACTTATATGTAAACTGTAATCATTGACTACATTATTGCTGTTATTTTGAACAGACTGGTGCTAGGTCAATTAGGCATAAAAAATATATTTTTTTCATTGTTCTTCTCCAATCCTGCCCTTTATGCAAATCTGAATTTCTGACCTAGATCATTCCCCTTCTTTCTGCAGAACTTCTGTTAACATTTCTTTCAAGGCAGGTCTACTGGCAACAAACTCCCCGTTTTTGTTTGTCTGAGAGTCTTTCTCCTTCACTTTTGAAGGATCATTTTTCAGGGTATAGATTTCTATGTTGGTGGGGTTTTCCTCAACACTTTACATACTTCATAGCTTCTGAGGAGATGAAAGCTGTAATTCTTATTTTTGCTCCTCTGTAGATCAGGTGTTTAATTCTGTGGCTTCTTTCAAGATTTTTATCTTTTTTTCTGAAGTTTGACTGTGACAAGCCTAGTTCTAGTTTTTGGCGTGACATCACCCTTAGCGTGCTGTATATTGAGGGCAAGATTCAGCCCCTGAACCCTGCATACAGTAGGCAGACATCTCGTGATGGGGACCCTGGCCTTCCCCTGGCAGTGCTATGAAACTCTTTGTTCCTGCTGCACTTTCACAGGAAGGGGATGTGGCTTTGGAAGCTCCCTCCTTGTGTCTGCTTCCCTCCTGAAGCCAGCTGGCCTGATGGGAAAGGAGTGGGTGGGCACCAAGGGGGCTGCTGGCTGTGTTGACGGATGGGTTGGGGATGGATACTGTCTGCCATGTACTTTAGCCCCAAGCCCACAGCCAGGTGCCGCCTTAGAGACAGGAGTGGGAACCCTAGTAGTGCCACTCTGTGTGGCAGGCCTGGTGTGTGCAAGTACTTCTTTTCTGACTGTGGGCTGATGGCTATACCAATGGCTAAGTGGCTGCAGGTGCCTGAAGGCCTGGGGAGAGTAGCTTGAATTACTGATTCAGGACTGTGAGCAAATAATGTGATGGTTTGTGGTTTGTTATTCAGTAGAAGGCAGTTGATACACCCCCTGCCCCAGACTGGCCTAGGGGCCAGTCCAGCGGGCTGCCCTGAATCGAAGATGCTGTGTCTGGCTGACCTCCCACAGATGGGGCTCTCTAGGGGGCCAGATGGTTCTCTTCTTCCTCATATTCAGTCCAAGTCCCCAGCTCAGGGCCTGGTGTGAGGGACGCATTGACTCACTGTTTGGAGTGAACAAGTGACTTGAACACCCCAAATGAACCTTTCTGCCAGTCTGTTTAGATGGCAGAGGTCTGTGCCAGGTATCAGCAGATTTTCTGGATACCTGCACATCTAGGTAGGTAGTAGAAAGGAAGGAAGCAAGATGGGGTAGTTGGGGTACAGAAAAGGCTCCATACCTTAGCAGTCCAAAAAGGGACAGGTTGTATATACTTCAGGTGAACATGATACCTACCCAGGTGGGCACTGGCCCTGTCCTGTCCTGGGTAGCTGGCTGTGCACCTCAGAGCCCTGGCCCTTGGCTAGGCCATGTGTGTGCCTCCCAAGCAGGTTTGGGCTCAGGGTCAGGAGGAAGGAGAACAAGAGCAGATTATTGGGCAGAAGGCGCTGCTGGAAGGACTGGCAATGTTGCTGGGTGAGTCTACTGTTAGGCAGACCATCGGGGTCCACTGTGCTGGGAGTTACCCTGCTGTGGCTTCAGGCTGGGCTTCTGTCTGAAGGATGGTGATCAGGGCCACCCTGGCAGATGTCTGCTTTTTGTCCTCAGCAGGCTTTGGAGAACACTCACCTTGTGTTGGACTCTATCCTGTTTAGAGTCTCTTAGAACCCCCGGCAGCCCCCTGATGGGGTTCTGGGGCTGTGGAGAGGGGCACCGTATGCCTGATGTGTCAGGGACCTGTGGCTTCGTAACCACTTTAGGCTGTTTTCCTGCAGGGAGACACCACTCCCTCCAGCCACAGCCTTTTGCTGTTCTCTTTTGTGCTCCAGCACTCTCAGATCCTGTGCGTCCCAAGTGTGCCTTAGTTCTGGGTTCAGAAGGCTGTTCTACAGGGATGAGGAACACAGGGAAGACTGTAGGCGACATGAAAAGAATTTATAGAATCGTCTTCAGGTTACATGATCTGCCACTGTTATAAATGTTCTCTTTAATATTTTCTGTCTCATTTTCATGCTTCCCTGCACTTCCTGGTTTGGACTAAGGTCAAATAGCAGAAGTACTGAAATATTTCTCATTAGTGTTTCATGGTGCTTCTGATCTGGCCCAAAACAGGAAGTTCTGTGAGACATGTCGCCAGAAATCTCTGTGTCTAGTGTAGGCTCTGCGCACGACCTGTATTTCGAGTCCACACCCTGGGGTCCTGCAGGGACACTTGGACTTTCAGCCCAAGGTGTCTTCTTCCAGGCCTGAGGAAGATAGCATTTGTTCACCGGGGTTAATAAATGGTTTGGGGGAAACTTAAGAACCCAGCTATATTAGTGTCCTAAAGGGACCGTGACAATCCCACAGACCTGACAGCTTAAGCAACAGAGATTCATTTCCTCACAGTCCTGGAGGTTGGAAGTCTGAGATCCAGGTGTGGGCAGGGCTGTTTTCTCCCAAGGCCTCTCCTTAGTTTGCACGGCCATCTTCTCCCTCTGTCCCTGCATGGTTGTCCCTCTGTGTGTGTCTGTGTGGCCATGACAGCAGTCAGATTGGATCAGGTCCCACCTTAATGACCTCATTTTACCTTAATTATTCTTTAAAAGCCCATCACCAAATATAGGTTGAAGTCACAACTATATTTGAAGCCATGGGTGTCAGGGTTTCAATATATTTCTGGGGGATACAGTTCAGCCCATGAAACCATCTTTTTTCTTTTTAAATTTAAGTCAGTACAGAGGCTGAAGGTGAAGCTGCTAACTGTTTTGGGTTAAAGAGTGGGTACACCTGTGACCAGTGGTGGCGCAGTGTATAGAGTGTCAATCTGGGATGCTTGAGGACCCAGATTTGAAACCCCGAGGTTGTTGGCTTGAGCATGGGCTCATTTGGTTTAGCACAGGGTCACTGGCTTGAGCATGGGATCATCGACATGATCCCATGGTCTCTGGCTTGAGTCCTAAGGTCCCTGGCTTGAAGCCCAAGGTCGCTGGCTTGCCTAACCTGTTGTGGTATAGTGGATAGAGCATCGACCTGGAATGCTGAGGTCACTGGTTTTAAACCCCCGGCTTGCGGGCTTGCTTGGTCAAGGCACATACGAGAAGTAGCTACAAATTGATGTTTCCTGTTCCTCCCCTGACTCTTTCTCTCTCTCTCTCTCTCTCTCTCTCTCTCTTTCTCTCTCTTTCTCTCCTCTTTCTTAAATGAATAAATAAAATCTTAAAAGAAAAAAAAGGGTGGGTGCACCTTTGACAGTACAGAGCTCATTCTGGGGGGGGACTCTGAATGAGGCCATACTCGGGACCCCCTTGACAGCCTCATGGGACCTCGCCCAAAGCTGGCCTAGCACAACCCAGGACACACAACTGTGAAGTAGTCTCCCCAAGTCTAGAAGTTTTCAGGGGTACACAGCTGTTAATTGTGGTAAAATACGCATAACCTAAGAGTTACCATCTTATCCCCCTGCTTGTTTTTAAAGCTGTCCACTCTGGGTGGACATGGGTTGGAGCCTGCAAATTCTGAGCTGGTCCTCAGAGAAAAATATATATTTAAAAAGATTTAAAAAGAAGCTGCCTAGATCTCAGCTTGCAGCTCTGCCCTGAGCAGGTGGGACCTGGGCCATGCCTAAAGTGCGTTCTGCCTGTCTGTCCCTCTGTCTGTGAGCATGCAGCAGCACCTGGGGACTTAGGAGAGTATTGGACGTGCCAGTGATGGCCGCACTATCCCTAGAGCCCTCCTAGATCTTCCTCTCACAGCGTCCTGCCAGGCCTGGTACATGACCCCACCATGCCCATGGGTCTGGCTTCAGAGCCCTGTCTCCCAGCTGGCTCTTCTGGACCAGAAGCCACTTGAGACAGTTCAGGGATTTATGGAGGAGAAACACACACATGAGGAAGACAGGTGGGAAGACAGGAGTGGGGGCAGGCAAGTAGGACATGTTTCTGGATCATGGGGTTCTGAGGGTGGCCCAGCCTCAGGCTTCCCTGAAGCACAGGAGGGTAGGGATTTCTTACTCCAGCCCTGTCTAGTGGTCCTGGGACACAGTCAGGTTCCCAGGTGCCTCCAGGCTCAGACTGTCCTCCAGTGTGTGGGGCAAGAAAGAGCAGAAGGGCTGGAGGGGATTTGGGAGGATTGAGAGCATCGCCCCTCCAGCAGACTTGGATGGGACCTGTCCTGTCAGGTCTTGTCACCTGCCCAGCTGTCCCTTCAGGTGACATGGGCATCATAGTCCTCGCTCTCTCTGGAGGAGGCCTATAAAGGATTCTGGGGGGGATTTCCAGCTGCAGATCAGCTTTTATGATGGTGCTGTATGGATGTGAAAGGTCAGGGATTAATCAAATGAGTCGTGCTAAAGAGAGACACTGCTGCAGTGCCTTAGGTCCCGTGCCCAGGAGAACTGGGGGCAGGGGTGCCAGGCTCTCTAGGGCAGCACAAGCCAAGGCTGCACCAGCCCAACCCTTCACCCCCTGCTGGCATCGCATATTTGATGGTCAGTGTTATGTGTTAATGTAACTGCCCCTCAGAGGGCCTGGATTAAACATTATTCTGGGTGTGTCTGTGAGAGTGTTTCCTAATGAGATAAGTACTTGATTTGATTAACTCTCTGCCCACACCCCTGCCCCCGCAATCTCAGCAAAGCCAGACAATAGAAACCAAAGCAAACACCAAACACCAGGCCATGTGGAATGGCAGACATGCTCCTGTGGGTCTATGAGATTTGATGTAGTCCCCTGACCTGGCTCTGGCAGCCTCCTCTCTGGCCAAGTCCAAGGACCTCAGGTCTCAGTGCTGCTGTGACGAGGCCTAAGGCTGCCCAGGCCTCCTCAGGGCCTCTCAGGAGCCTGAGCTGGAGGGTGGGGGTCTGTGGGCTGCCAGGGTGGGGAGCTCTCCCTCTCCCTCAGGTGGGTACCCCAATGGACACAGAGACAGCTTTTCCCCAATGGACACAGACAGCTCTTCCCCATGGAAAAGCCCTTAACTGCCCCAACATGGTTCTCTCCGTTCTGACAGGGAAGAGCCCAGTGATGACACCAGCGTGGGAAAATAGAGGACGGGGATGTCCAGGGCCATCCTAGGACCAAGCTGCTCGCAGTTTTGATATTTAATTATGTCATTATTGTGCAAGTACCATAGCCAAGTTGCTGGAAATTTAAAACAAAACAAAAAAATAAGCCTTGCCTCTAATCCTGCAGCCTGAAGCTCCCAGGCCGCCTGCGTCTGGTTTTCCATTGTGTGTGAAGACTTATGTACAGTCTCTGTGTGTGCAAGTTAGCATGTTTTAAAGATCACTCACAGCCCTGCTGACGGCCCTGCTGGGCCATGACTCCCAAGTGGCCGGGCTCTGTGATGTTTTCTCAGGGTGTTCATTCCCATTGGCATTCCCATTGTGGCAGTTTTTCTTGATTAAAATAATGTTGGGAAGAACTTTTTGTTCTCGGAGACGTTTTCCTTGGGGCAGTTTCTCAGAAATGGGGCTACAGAATCAAGGTTCGGGATTTTTTTTTGCAGACACGTTGCCATAGAGAAAGGTTCTCACAGTGTGAGCTGTTCCTTTGGTGGTTGTTTACTCCCACATGATGGAGCAGGTAGGGTAATTGGCCTGTATCCTGAGGGCCTAACTCAGGACCCTCCCACTTGTCCTTCCCCTGTGGGCTGGGCCAGGAGGGTCCCTGGGCCTTCTCAGGAGGCTTCTACAGCGATGCCCTTCACCCAGAAGCCCTGCTCCCAGGCTTCTCTGGCAGGTGGCTTATGATGGGAATCCCCACAGTATGTGTCCTCACGCCTTTGCCAGGAGGTTTGGCACACTGGGGGTCAGCCAAGTGTAGGTAGAGGGCCCCCCTTTCTTAGTAACAGTTGAAAAGAAGCCAGTTCTGGCCACATTGACTTGGCAGTCTGTTGACAGGCCGCCTACCAGTGAGTGAAGGTGGCTGCTCTGGGGAAGGTATGCTCACCGGCCTCTTGGGTCCAGCCAAAGGCAGCAGCAACAGAAGCAGGACCAGCAGGCTGGGCTGGGCTCTGCTTTGGCGGTGGCTCGCATACAGACAAGGGCCCACCCGGCGCCCTCTGATTTACCACTGCCCTTACTGCTGAGTTCAGAACATTCACAGTTCTTGGCAATTCTGAGATGCTCAGAGCTTTGGGGCTCCCTATGGCCTCTCTGGGGGTCCAGGGCCTAGCCCTCAATGTCGCCTTCTCTGGTGAGACTTTTTCTGGAAGCTTTGGCAAATCATGGTGCCTGACTTGGAAGGACAGCTTGGCTCCCCATCCCCAACCGGGTTCACCATTCTCCTCCTTGGGGACACGTGTGCCTCCGCTCTTCACACACCCTGCACCGCCTCCACATTCCAGCCTCACCTCTGCCAGCTGTGTTCATTCATCCTTTTCAGCAGGGACAGAACCCATCTTTACATTGTGACCCACTGACTGAGGCTGGATGAAGGCACACTCCTTGAACTGACTTTAGTTGGGCTCCTCCATGACCTCTGTCGAAGGGGCCTCTCCCTAAGACTCCAAGGTCTGGCCCTTGGGTTCAGTTATAGCTGGGTCAGTTTATAGAGAACCCACCTCAATACGTTGTCAACTTTGATGGCTGATCGGCTGCAGGTCTCTTGTGCCACAGAGGTGTCTAGTCACCCTACCTGCCTACAGTTTACAGAAACAGACCCCCCCTCATGTAGTCCCCTCTTTGTGACCCTCCACTGACCTTGTCCCCAGGCCTGGCTATACAGCCCCTCCCATCCCTGTTATCCTGGGAGCTGAGCTGACCTCTCTAGTAGCATGTCCTGAATAAAGTCTTTCTTTATTCACTGTTTAACAAGTGTTAGAATAAGTTTTCTTCAGCTGGTTCTCTCCCGACTGGGCCAGGGTGATCTGGAGTGTAAATTAAGGACTGGTTTCCGCCCTGCTGCCTGAGACAGCCCCTGAGTTCTTTCCTGAGTGCCTGTCCCAAGCCTAGCAATTGGTGGTAGTTCTGAGGCCCTGTGAGTTGGTCTGGTTGCTTCCTGTAGTCCTGTCCCTCATCTTACATCTGAGGGCTTCCTGGTGCCCTGAGGCTGGGGTGAGAATGGATGAAGAGTTCGACAGGGTCCTTGCTCTGTGGCCAAAGGGTCTAAGGGGGTCACTGGATCAGTGCAGAAAGGCCCACTCCAAGGTCCCAGCTCCTTTGGAGCAAAGGTCTGGTGTCAATCAAGGCGCACATCCCAAACAAGTGTCTATTCCTGTGCAGGGGTAAGCAGGTACACTGTAGAATGCTAGGTTCAACAGAGCAAAACAGGTCCCTTTAAGGTCGTGAGTCTGATGAGAACCTCCCAGGCATGCTGCTTCTCTGTGCGAGGAATGTGTCCACCCCAGAGCCTGGAGTGGAATGAGTCCTGGCCCCAAAAGATACGTCCACCTGGAACCACAGAATGTGGCCTGCCCTGGAAGTGGGGTCTTTGCAGGTGTGATCAAGCTTAGGAGCTGAGATGAGGTCCTGCTGGATTCCTGGAGTTGGCCCTAAACCCAGTGACAAGTGTTCTTATAAGAAACACATGGGGCCCTGGCCGGTTGGCTCAGCGGTAGAGCGTCGGCCTGGCATGCGGGGGACCCGGGTTCGATTCCCGGCCAGGGCACATAGGAGAAGCGCCCATTTGCTTCTCCACCCCCACCCCCTCCTTCCTCTCTGTCTCTCTCTTCCCCTCCCACAGCCAAGGCTCCATTGGAGCAAAAGATGGCCCGGGCGCTGGGGATGGCTCCTTGGTCTCTGCCCCAGGCGCTGAAGTGGCTCTGGTCGGGACAGAGCGACCCCCCGGAGGGGCAGAGCATCGCCCCCTGGTGGGCAGAGCTTCGCCCCTGGTGGGCGTGCCGGGTGGATCCCGGTCGGGCGCATGCGGGAGTCTGTCTGACTGTCTCTCCCCATTTCCAACTTCAGGGGGAAAAAAAAAAAATTAAAAAAAAAAAAAAAAAAAGAAACACATGGGAGAAAGAACGAATGATGACAGAGGTGGAGATGGGAGTGATGTGGCCAGGCTGGGCCCCGTCCCAGAGCAGCCCCAGGCCTGATGCCAAGGATACGGGTGCCCACCTGCACCTCAGAGACTGGCTTCAGGGCGCAGTGTCCCTGAGGAGTGTGGACTCACCAGAATGGAGGGGCACTTCTATAATATTCTAGAACCAGGCAAAGGAATGTGAGTCTGAGAGTGAAGCATAGCCCTCGTCATGGAAAGGCAGCAGCTGACCCCGAAGCTGTGACTCAGGTTAGACAAAGGAGGCAGATGCCCCAGGTAGCAAACAGGACGTGCAGCTCCTTTCGGGGTACCCCAGGGCTGCAGAGGCCCCAGAGTGTGCAGGAGCCTGGAGCCCTGCCCGCTCTTAGCTGCTTTGCTGTGGTGACGGTGTCCACTCCTGTCCAGGCCCCGGGACAAGGGAGACACACACCATGGTCCCAGATCGTTTCTAACTGGTGGCATCAGCTGAGCCCTCCTGTCTGTCCCCGGATGTTGAGCTTGGTCAGCAGGCTGTCCTTCTCTGTTGTGAAATAATGACCTTTATTGCTGCCTGAATGTGCAGTCAGAAGCCCCACAGTCCAGTCCCTGCAGAAGCAGAGCTTTAACAGGAGTGACCCAGAGGGTGGTGCTCCCGCCCCAACCCTGGCCCTTGGTGGGGTTCAGGGGTTCAGGAACTTTCTAAATCCAGCCCCACATCATCACTGCCATGGAGGGGACGCTCGCTGTTCGAACTGGCTGACCAGCCTTATCCCATCTCTTTGTGCTCGGAGCCAGCAACTTGTGTAGCTGGGGCCGCAGTTTCTCCACTTCCCACAGTGACGTGAGGAAACTCAGAGGGAAGGAACCCTTTGCAAGAGGCAGATGCAATGGAATTATCTTCCATTCTAAAAAATATCAGGCCATAAGCGCCACACCAATGCTGTCCTTGTGGTGTGACTGAGGGCAGCCTGTCCACAAAACCATGCGGTGACAGTCTAGGAAGCTCGTGGCCAGATGGCCATGTGTCACCGGGCGTGGGGGCTGCCCTTTCTGGGACTAGTACCTGTCCTGAAGTGGGTTCCTTCACTGGGGCCACCTGGCTCAAGACGGAGCCCCCACAGCTCTGGAGAGGGTGAGGGGATGAGTCAGACCCACCAGTTCCCAGTTACCTCTATGTTGCCCCCTTCCAGCCACTCTGCTGCCCCAGGGTCCCTGTGCATCAGGTCAAATTGGATGGTGCTAGTGCCATGCTGGTCCCCATCCCTCATTTCCAGGCAGCAGCCAGCCCAGCCACACCTGACTTCTCTCCCTCCCACCTCTATTTCCACAAACAAGTTGCTGGTCACCTCTGGACAAGAGAGGACACCCCCCAGAATGGGGATGAGGTCTGGGGTCATAGAGCCAGCCAAGGGCAAGTGAGTAGGGTGGTGGGAGCTCTTCAGTGAGGGGTTTCTTCCATGAAACCCCTCCTCCCTAGCCTCAGTTAGCATCCCCAAGAGAGACCCCCACTTCCAAGAGGAGGTGGCACTGGATTGAGTCTGTGGATGGAAAGGCCTGGAGGGAGGTGTGAGATGGCACAGGCCAGGTCCCCTGCTCTGGGAGAGCCATGGGTAAGGCCTGTATAGAGGCTGTGGGATGGGCAGTGGTGCCCATGAGAATATCACCCTGTTGACCACACTTCCCTTGCTGGGTGCCCCATGCTGGCTGCAGACTCAAGCTTGGTTGTCCTGGTCCCATATGCCCCCCACGCCCACCCAGCCCTACAAGCCCTTCTCGGTTTGGTATGAGCTAAGAAACAAAGTTAAGTCTACACAGCATGGGCCGCAGGGTGGATGAGGAGGCTGACCCTGGAGAGAAGAAAGAACTCTCTGAAACGGGGGTGACTATCTCTACACATCCTGGGCCAGTGTTGGTCCCTCTCAGAGCTGAAAGTCTGAGGCCATGGTCTCAGGAAATATTCAGGAAGTATTGGGAGGCTGGTGGGTGGTGGGCCTGAATTTCAGGATGACTGAGCTGGCAGCCTTTAGAGAACAGAGCAGAAGTCTGTGCCCCCCACCTGTACCCCTCCTTGGTGGCCCAGTGACAGGAGCAACCAGGGTGTCAGTTCCTCTTTCTTCGATCTCCCTCCCTCCCTCCCATTCACAGGTGGCTTCTGTGGCTACATAGGCAGGGGTTGAGATGACCGGGATTTTTCTCCAGAAAGGACCCTGGGGTCCAAGAGAGAAGTCAGCTTTAATGCTAGAAGCTGTGGTTCAGACATTGGACATTTTCTCAACCTTTTTTTGTGAAAACCTTTAAAAAATTTTTTGATCAGAAATTTATTTCAGTGTTTCCAAGTTTATAGAAACTTATTACCGCTCTAGTAACAATTTGTATCATCAGAAAGACCCTTCTGAAAATTAAATGTTGTTAAAAATTATTTGCAATCTGGCACTTGCCAAGAGTGACTGACATTTTCAATTATATCAATTAAAAACAAAGTTGCTAGAAGTATAAATTTTAGCAACCTAAGAAACCAATTTGCAGAAAACCAAGCCATAAAAATCACATGATCAAGTGATATTACATTGATAAAGTATTCATAATACTACATAAAATCATACCCCCTAAGTGTAAACTTTTTTGAACCAATATTACCTTTTAAAAATTGTAAAATAGACATAACATAAAGTTTATCATCTTGCCTGACCGGGTGGTGGCACAGTGGAGAGAGCGTCGGACTGGAATGCGGATGACCCAGGTTCGAGACCCCGAGGTCTCCAGCTTGAGCGCGTGCTCGTTTGGTTTGAGCAAAGCTCACCAGCTTGGACCCAAGGGCACTGGCTCAGCCTGCTGTAGCCCCACGGTCAAGGCACATATGAGAAAGCAGTCAATGAACAACTAAGGTGTCGTAATGAAAAACTGATGATTGATGCTTCTCATCTCTCTCCATTCTTGCCTGTCTGTCCCTCTCTCTCTGACTCTCTCTCTCTGTAAAAAAAAAAAAAAAAAAAAAAAAAAAAAAAAAAAATTTAGCATCTTAACTATTTTTAAGTGCACAGCTCAGTGGCATTAAGCACAATCACATTGTTGTGCAGCCGTCACACCATTCATCTCTAGAACTTGCCATCTTCCAAAACTGAAACTCTTGTCTCCATTAAACACTAATTCTCCATCCCCTCTCCTAGCCCCTGGCATCCACCATCCTACTTTCTGTCTCTGCACCTGACGACTCTACGGACCTCATATAAGTGCACTCAGACTATTTGTCTTTTGTGTCTGGATTATTTCACTCAGCATAATGTCCTCCAGGTTCAGCATGTGTCCAAATTTCCTTCCTGTTCAAGGCTGAATAATACTTTGTTATGTGGCTGGACCACATTTGCCTATCCATCATTCATGGATGGAACTTTGGTTGCTTCTGCCTTTGGCGACTGTGAACAATGCTGCTGTGAACATGGATGTGCAAATATCTCTTCCAGACCCCGCTTTCACTTCTTTTGAGTGTATATTCAAAAGTAGAAATGCTGGCTCATATGATAATTCTATTTTTAATTTTTTGAGGAACCTCCATACTGTTTTCCATGGTGGCTGTACCAGTTTACATTCCCACCCACAGTGCAAAAGGGTTTTAATTTCTCACTTCACCAACACTTGTTTCTGTTTTGTTTTGATGTAACAGCCATTATAATGGGGATGTGCTGTGAAAACTGCAGAGTATATAAAAAATTTAAAGACTAAGACAGTGAATGCCCACTCTCCCCCCATCGCCAGGAAAACGGTGCATTCACTGCCTCCCTCAGTGTTGACAGATGAATGATTCTGATGTGCTGTCCTGAAAGTAGTCTATAGACATTTGCACAAGAAGTGCGCACTTCTGGGCTGAGGAGAATGTGCACATGACCACCTGGCCACCCTCAGAGCATTCCATAGTATTGTCTGCTCTCTGGTCCCCGTTCACAGGTCCTCACTCCTCCCAATGCCTGCCAGGTTCCATGCCGGATCCACCCCCAGCTTCTCCGTCTGGACTCTTCTTGATGACTGTGCTGTGGACAGTGTACACATTCCAGATCTTGCTCACTGCCCCTCCTGGGGTCTTTAATTTGTCTGCTGCCCCCTCCCTGGCTTCCGGTAACCTGGAAGCTAGGTCTGCAGTGGTTGTTCTTAACCTTAGCTTTGCCCCCCGGGAGATGTTTGCCAACACCTGGAGGTCTTTGTGGCTCTCACACTGGTGGGGTGATATTCAACACCTTACAATGTATAGGGCAGCCCTGGCCCTGCAGGGGTCGCCATCCCAGATGGTGGGGTGGCCCTGGTCGGGAGGCCTGCTGAGCTCCCTTGGCATGCTCTGAGTGCTTGCCTGTGAGCACCCAGGGGCCGATGTCGGGCCCCCACTTTGGCCTCTGAGACGAGGGTGCCTGTGACTATCCACTGCGCAAGCATGTTGCCACCTCGGCAACCCCCAAGCCACACAGGATGCCCCGCTTTGGCCCCCAATAGGTACTCTGATCCCAGGACCCTTTCACCTGGTGGCTTCTGCTGCCATTGCCAGTCCTGGGATCAGTCAGGGATCGCATTGAGGCTGTGGGTGAGATGCTCTAATCCATCAGTGCCTCTGCATTTCTTGGATGACTTGTTTTCTTAGAGAAAGCCTCCCTTCACTTCCCCTTCCCCCTTCTCTGCTTTTTATCATTTGGTTTCCATTTTACATTTTTAACCAATATTTCTCTGGATTTGTGGATTTTTACTCATTCAGTGAGTTGCAGTCATTATTCCGTTTGAAGTTCAAATTGTCTAAAACTTAGCCGCTGGAACTCCCTCGGCCGTTCTGAGGTGCCAGCCTCGCCTGTGCCCTCAAAAGCCGGGCTTTGCCACGTCTCCTGGTTCCTTTCAGTTGGGGATGGAATTTCAGAACCCAGACCCAGGCAAGAGAGAATGCCGCTGGTGTCTTACAGTTATTGAACTATTCCACAGAACTAGCCTGGGGTATGTCTACAATATATAGTATATAAATACGTAGAGAAATGCAAAGCTACATATCAACATCCCATTTCAAATGAGCGTTATGAGGACTGTTAACCTCGTTTGTTGCATATCTTCGTCACCCTCTACTTATACTGAAACGCTTGGTTTCCAAGAACATCACCTTATTACTCATCTGCATCCACAGTCTCAGCATGAGTCTTGGCCCTTCGAGGTGAAGAGTTCCCTGAATCCGGCCCTGACCCTGGTCCTGCTGAGGAGGGGCCACCACAGACCTTTCTCAGCCCTTATTCTCTTCTCGGAGTGGCCATGCCGTCAGTCTCAAGAATATTTGAAATTTAACCATTTCCTCAAAATACAAAAATAATACTTTTTAAGGAGACATTTTTCTTTCAAATCTTGGAAATATTTTGAAAATGCACCATACCCACCCCCCACCCCAGAAGAAGGGAGGGGCTGCCATGAGCGCACAGGCTCCACATGCCCGCCCTCCGCGCGCCTACACATGCTTGTCTGTGTTGCTCCTATGCAGGGTCTCACACTGACAGCCACCACTGGAGTCTCCGCCTGCTCCCTGGGACAGTGGACTGTCCAGGTGCCTGCAACCAGGCCCTACCTGCATGGGAGCATTCAGTGGCCACTCGGCCCTTGCAGGGCTAGTCCATGGGGTATGTCAGGCTTGGATGGCACCCTGGGCTTTCCCGTGTCCTTCTCCTGCTCACCTGCCATGTGGGGCAGGCATTCCATGGCAGCACATGTCCTGGATCCCAGCTGCCCATCCAGCACCAGCCTCTGTGTCCGGGGAGCCTTATCGTCCCAATTTGTGTCAGTGGGAACACGCGGTAGCTTGAGCATTCTCCTCCCAAGCTGCATGCTTCCCTTTGGAGGTGTCCCTGCTGGTTAGGTATCAGGCCCAAAGGACGGGGGGGGGGGGCTGAAGTGGGGGGCTGGCCAGGGCTGTACTATGCTCCAAACAAGCACTATTCTCTGTGCTGTGTGGCCTGAAGCAATCTGCCCATGTCTCTGGGCCTCAACTTCCTCACTTGAAGTGAGGAAGAAATAGAACGAAGAAGCTACTTGCTGGGTGCATGAGGGTTGAGGATTTGGGTGAGTGCCACAAGCAGAGGGCATAGAGGTGCCAGGCTATGGACCCTGACATGTGAGGACATGACCAGGCTGTCAGGGAGTAGACTTCGAAGAATGGGACAGGATTTGCTCATGTCTGAATGGCAGGTGTCCACTGCCACTGCTCATAAGAGGATGCTACCCCCTTGCCGAGGGTAAGCCTGCTGGGTGCAGATGGAATGAGGTGTGTGCACAGGAGGGGACAGGTGAGGGTGCCAGGGATGTCCTGGGACCAGGGTCTGTGTTGGAGCGGGAGCACAGGACATCATAGGGTCTTGAATGAGGGTGCTTATATGGACAGAGCAGGGCTAGGAGGCAGTGCTCCAGGGCATCAATAAAGCACAGTGAAGGTCATGTCCAAATTGCAGACATGTGTCCCTGTACCTGGCGTTGCCCTGAGGACTCTAGGGTGCAGGCCAGTCAGGGTGATAGTTGGAGCACAGGCACAGGGACACACATCCCAGAGCCTCCCACTTACTTCCTTCTGTCATGTTCTTGTCACTATGAAATGGGCCTGCCTGGAATGGAGGTCATGGTCATGAAGGGAGCTCAGGCTCTGAGGAGGAGAAAGGGAGGAGGGGGCACCTGGGGCCCAAAGGGCACAGGGTGGGCCCAAGGTACCCAACCTCCTCTTAGGGAGCCAGGGGGGCAGTGGAGCAGTGAGCTCTGGGGCAGGAGCAGGGTGCTGTCAGCAGGGCTTAGCACCCACACAGGCTACCAGGCATCCCCAAACTATGGCCCATGGGCCGCATGCGGCCCCCTGAGGCCATTTATCCGGCCCCTTCCGCACTCTGGAAGGGGCACCTCTTTCAGTGGTGGTCAGTGAGAGGAGCACTGTATGCAGCGGCCCTCCAATGGTCTGAGGGACAGTGAACTGGCCCCCTGTGTAAAAAGTTTGGGGACCCCTGGCTAACCTATTGGCCAGTCTACTGTTCCCGAGTCCTTTCCCATCTCCGTGGAAAGCGTGTCACTCTGAGCTCCTTTCTGGCCCAATCTGCCCACTGGACAATGCCCAACTTCCTCTGTGTGTCTTTGTAGACACAGCCTTCTGCTGGGTGACGTGCAGTCTGCTTTCCCCCAGCCTTTCAGGACAGTGTGCTGACCCACCTTCTGAATGTCACTGCATAACCGAGGGCCAGGCAGTGCAGAGTCAGGGACATTAGCAAGAGGCAAAGGTGGCCCTGTTGTCCCAGCAGGAGAGGACCTGATGGGTGCCTCATGGATCTGTAGGCGCTCTGTGGTATTACTGAGGTCCCTATGCCCTGCAGTCAGATCTCCAGCGGCCTCAGGACCTCTACAGGGCACTGAGGACCTGGCTTTACTGGCCTGGCTGGAAACAAATTTCTCATTGACTGTGGTCTGGGACTTTCCTGGTTAGACTCCTTGCCACAGAGACAGCGCCTGGGGAAACCCCATGTGAAAGTGGAGTCACCCAGGTCGGCCAATGATAAGGGAGAGTGCAGGTTGGGCCAGAACCCTTAGGAGAGACCCACCATGTAAGAGTAGCTGGGAGGGGACCTCCCAAACCTGGGTCAGATTTCACTTTCCCAGCTCACTCCCTAGAAGAGTCCATATGGCCAGGCCATATTCATTCTGCCTTGACCCTTGACCTTGCTGAGCTCAGCCACTCTGCCCTGTCCAAGTGCCTCTGCCCCCAGGGCCTTTGCACTGGCTGTTGCTCTGCCTGGAAGGCCTGTTCCCATCCCCACTGGCCTGGCACAGAGTGGATACCCATTCCAGGCTTGTTGGATGAGGTCAGTGAATGTCATCTGTATGGACTTGTTCAGAGTTGCAGAGGGAGAGATCAGAGACCAAAGAGAAATGTCCCAGATGAGAGAGATGGGTGACCATGGGTCCGGGAAGGCTGGACCTGGGGACTGGAACCAGGGAAACTGAGGCCCAGGAGACACCATGGAGGTGAGTCCAGCTCCTCCAGGGTCCCCTTGGGCCCCCACACTGGTTGCAGCCCAGAACACCCTCCTGCTTTGTTCTGTCACTTCCCTCTCACTCCAGCCATCACTGCTTCTAGTCCCCTTTCTGCAGCAGCCCCTGTTTCCTGAGAAGGGGGCTCTGCCTTGCTCGGTGTCGCCCTCCTGCTGCCCTGACCAAATACGTGCAGACTCTGTCACCCCAAGAAAGGCCTAGAACGGCATGATGCAAGCTGGCATGTCTTAGTGCCTCCAATCATGGAGTGCAGTGGGTGCTGGCCTTGGGGTGGCCCCTCACCTCCTCTAGGTGCAGGGAAGGTACCCTCTCCCCAGAGGCTGTACAAAGATCTGGTGACGGCCAGCATTAGGGTTGGAGTAGGACACACGGCAGGGAGGTGATGCCCGTCAGCCTCTCAGGAGAGAGAAATCCCCTTTCCTACTTGGGCTAAAATAAGTCTGGTGAGCCTTCTGGAGGTGATTGGGACTTTGCAGGGGCTTTCCTGGGAAGCAGCCTGGGACTTGCCCTGACTTTCATTTCTCCACGTGGGAGCCTGACCCTGCAGCAAGCCTGGCAGGCAGGAAGTGAGCTGTTCTTACAGAAACTTCCGGCTGACACCAAGCTGGGTGGAGGGAGGTGTCCCTGCCAAGCAAAGCCCTTGGCACAGGGAACAGTCAAACAGGAGGAGGAAACCGCCTCACAGCCCCACCTCCAGCAGCCTCTCTGTGGGCGTCCTCAGATCCTGGCCTCCAAGAGCAGAAGGTGCTGAGAGTAGTGTCTGGGCAAGATCGGAGGCCGCCCCTGAACTGCTACTCAGTGAGCTTGGAAGATGACTTGTCACCGGGTTGAAGTGTTCAGAATCTGGGCCTGGCAGCCTGTGCTTACCCTCCTGGCATAGAAACATGGCTCCTCCATCTGGTCCAGCCTCAATTTCCCCAGTGGAACCTGCAGCCTTCAATTCTTCTGTTGGGGATGGGTTCAGGTGAACAGTAGGCCTGCAGTTTTCCATCCTCAACAGCTACTGTGGCTCCCGCCTCTGGGGCTCCCAGACCTTTCCCACTGTGGAGTGTGCCCACTACTGCTCTGCTCATCCCAGCAGCAAGGTACCCAAGGAGTATATGGCACCCTGGAGCCTGGGACAGGGCAGGAGGTAAATTAGCAGACAGGTTGAGTGCTCAGTCCTGTGGGTGAACGGGCGCTGAGCTCCTGGAAGAAGGCACTGGGCAGCCAGCACCACACTGCTCCGCCTCCAATCTCAAACGGGGAAGGCATCTCCTGCTCATGGGTCCCTGAATCGGTGGGTCAGCCACCCCCACTCCAAGAAGCCTTCCCACTGGGCCAGGGTGGCCACATCATGATTAGGTCAACATCTGTTTGATTTCTATAAAATAACCAACACAGAGAAGAATTTGGGCAGACGACATTCCTGTAAACCTGGAAGACACCCATGTGCTCATAGGGTGGCTTGGAGGAGCCTGCTCAAGGTCAGGTTCTTGCCCCAGATGGGCAGAGCATTGCCCCCTCGTGGGCATGCCAGGTGGATCCTGGTTGGGCGCATACTGGAGTCTGTCTCTTTGCCTCCCTGCTTCTCACGTCAGAAAACTTAAAAAAAAAACCAAAAAACCTACCCAGAGAACTTCTTCTTTTTTAAAAAAAAATTATTTTTTTAAACTTTATATTTCAATTACAGTTGACATACAATATTATACTACTAGTTTCAGGTGTACACCATAGTAATTAGACATTTATATAACTCACACAGTGATCCCTCGACAAGACTTTCACCAACCTGGCTCCATACATGGTTATTACAATATTATTGACTCTGTTCCCTGTGCTGTACTTTACATCCCATGACTGTTCTGTAACAGCCAATGTGTACTTCTCAGTCCCTTCACCTTTTTCACCCAGCCCCTCAATCCCCTGCCTATCTGGCAACCCTCACTTTGTTCTTTGTATCTATGAGTCTGTTTCTGTTTTGTTTGTTCAATTATTTTGTTTTCTTAGACCCCCACCTATAAATGAAATTATCTTTGTCTGACTTATTTCACTTAGTATAATACCCTCTTGGTCCATTCATGTTGTTGCAAATGGTGAGATTTCACTCTTTTTATGGCCAAGTAGTATTCCATCATATGTGTGTACAGTGACTTCTTTATTCACTCCTGTATTGATGGTTGGCTCTGTGTCTTCAGCTAGGTAACTTCTTACGTGTTAATTCAAAAATTGAAACACAGCTCATGAGGACAGAGTGTGCTCATGTTTGCAGCTGTAACATGAATTTAAACATCAATCATTTTAGTCTAGGTTTGGTTACCAAATCAACCACATTATAGTGCATTTAAAATGTGATTACTTACAAAAACACATTTTCTAACTTAAGTGAAATAAGTGATGGTTTCTGTGATAAGCAGAGGTAAACATTAGTCTCATTCATACTTAGTATTATCAAATCCTCAATAAGATGCAGATAGAAAATCAACCTATTTTATTTATTTTATTTTATTTTATTTTATTTTATTTTATTTTATTTTATTTTATTTTATTTTATTTTATTTTATTTTATTTTATTTTATTTTATTTTATTTTATTTTATTTTATTTTATTTTATTTTATTTTTGTGATAGAGACAGAGAGAGGACCAGATAGGGACAGACAGATAGGAAGGGAGAGATGAGAAGCATCAATTCTTTGTTGCAGCTCCTTAGTTGTTCATTGATTGCTTTCTCATATGTGCCTTGACGGGGGGCTACAGCAGAGCGAGTGACCCCTTGCTTAAGCCAGTGACCTTGGGCTCATGCCAGTGACCTTGGGCCTCAAGTCAGTGACCTCTGGACTCAAGTCAGCAACCATGGGGCCATATTTATGATCCCACACTGAAACCAGCGACTCTGTGCTCAAGCTGGTGAGCCCATGCTCAAGTTGGATGAGTTAGCGCTCAAGCTGATGACTTGGAGTTTCGAACCTGAGTTGTCTGCGTCCCAGTCTGATGCACTATTCACTGCGCCACTGCCTGGTCAGGCAAAAAAAATCAACCTTTTTAAAAAACCTAAATTCATGGTTTTATTGTGGGCACTTTAAAAGGGGCAGAATGGTGAAGTGGTTAGTGAGCCAGAAGCTGGGGACTGGGGTCCTGGGACTGCAGGTGGGGCTAGGGCATGGGGGTGGCGGCTGCCCGGTGCAGTCCTGGGAAACAGGCTGACAGAGAGGTGCTTGGCACCCACACTGAGCAAGCAGAGGACTCTGACTGGGGGAGCATTGTCTGTGGGTCTCTGTCCTTGTGAGGGCCTCGGGCTGGGTGGGTGGGGGAAGGGCTCTTCTGCTCTTGCTGCTGTGGTGGTACGGGACGGACATGCCCACAAGAGAGTTGTGAGACATCCTTGTTGATGGGACCCAACCATTGGTCCTGAAGGTCCATCCTGGAATTGGAAGCTGCTTCCCGGGCAGCAGGGCCCTGGGGTGAGGGCCAGGACTCGGTTGGGAACAGCCCCATAGACCAGGCAACTGAGCCCCCAGTTACTACCACCATCCCAGCTTGTCCCCACACTCCACCAGGGACACAGCCACAGACAGAGCCACAGAACTGCCAGCTACTAACTGCATACCTGCCCACCCACCGGGACCCTCGGCCTGCATTGATCCTTGTTCAGCGATCCCCCAGCCCAGCTTGTGTTGCTGGGGGTGGGTCCCCAGGGGCTGATTCCCATTACTGTCTTTCATAGGCTTGACACAGATTAAATGTCATTTATAATGGTCAATTCTGTTTTAATTCAATCATCCTTTCAAAAATTGGGAAGGAATACTTAAACACTGGCAGTTGCTGGCCGCAAGGGTGATTTTTTAGATTATTCCCTGTGTTCTTTTGTACTTTCCAAATTCCCCACGAAGTGCCCAGACTGAGATATAAACAGGGAGAATACTGTTTCCTTTAGCAGCAGTGGAGAGGTGAGCAGCGCTGTCTTACATGTCCATGTTTGTGCTGTACACTCACTGTAACGAATATTTCCTAACAGGGACACTGGATCCTGTGGGAGAGCTCACACCCTTTCTCTATCACCGCCTCATCAAGGACACTCGAGGCCCCTCCAGCAGGGCTAAGGTTTCCTGAGCCCCACGGAAGGGCCAGGCATTGGCTCCTGGGATCCTCTTTAACCTTACAATATGAGCACTGTCTCACCCCACATTACAAATTAATGGGATGTTCAGACAGATGAGGGCGCCTCTGTAGGGTGCCAGCTTGCAAAGCCAGGGGCATGCACTAAGCCAAGCTTATGACCTCCATGAGTGACCAGAACTTCATTTATGTTTCTTATTTAAAATGGAAAATATTTTAAATAAGAAAGCTGAGGCTGGCAGACCTGAAGGGAAAAAGTTAAGACTTGGTTAATTATACTTCCAATTATTTTAATGAGCAGAAAGAAGATTCTAGGGACAAGAGTTTTGGTGTGGTCAAAGGAGGACCTGAAATGCCCCCACCTCACCCTCACCCCAGTCCCATTTAGCTCTAGGAGGGGACGTGCTGGTGGCCAATGTAGTGTGGTGGGCCATACTCTCCCATATTGCAGATTGCTAGGACACGTGCAAATATCCTCTTACATGCATTCACTTGCACTTGGATGGATGGAAGAATTCTCATCTGCTCAGAGAGGCACTTTGCAGGACCTCCGCTCCAGGAGGGGTGGCGCTTGTGTCAGGACCCTGTCATCGGGCACAGCAGATCAGAAGTATCCGAGGTGACAGGAGCTGGAGAAGGGCTGCAGCCTTCCTGCAGCTTTCTTGCTATGAACCAGCAGTGCTTGCCCAGAGGCGGTGCCTGGGGATCCTGTCAGCCCCTCACCTGCTCCAGAGACAGTGCTGACCAGCCTCTTCCCACTGCGTGGAGTCAAGCCCCTCCCCTGGAGAACTTCCAGGATGCAGTGCCAGCCAGGATGTCCAGAAATACCCAGGGGAAGGTATCCTGCTGGCTCTAGATGCCCCAAGTCAAAAGCAGGGCAGATGCTTTCCTCCCTTCCTGCCAGGTAGTATGGGCTTGCTCGGGGATCTTTGAGACAGGAGAAAAGGTCACACTCACTTCCTCGCAGTGTCTGAGATTTGCCCTGGGAAGAATGTTCTCCTGACGGTCCTGTGCTGGGCATGGAGTTTCCTGGGCACAGGAGAAAGTGAACCAGGTTGGGCGTGCCTAGAGGAACAGACCACTCATGGTGGCCGGGTCTTTGGTGAATGTCCCACAGGGACTTTCCGCGGCTCCTATGGCCTCTGGCAGAGACCCACAACTACTTTCTCCGGTTGTGCCCTCAAGGACCTACATTTGAGGGTTCACTCAGCGAGTTTGGGTGGGTGGAAAGTTCTGGAACTACATAGAGGCAATAGTTATACAGAACTGTTAATTCACTTAATGTCACTGAATAGTTAAAATGGTAAATCTTATGTCATGTGTACTTTACCACAGTAAAAATAAATAAGTGGATGGGAAGAACCCCTCCTGTTTTATCAGCTTCGCCTATAGGTCGTAAGTCCTGCACTCTGGGAGCAGGCTGGGGCTCTGCTCAGGGTTTACCAGGCTGTGTCCTCACCTGGGCCATAGGGCCTGTCCAGGCCACTCAGGTTGTTGGCAGAACTCAGTTCCTGGCTGGGAGGACTGGGCCTATTTTCCTGCTGCTTGTTGGGCAGGGATTACCCTCAGCTCTGAGAGGCCACTCTTGGTCCTTGCCTAGTGGTTCCTCCATCTGCAAGCCAGCATACCTGCCTAGTCCTGGCTTTCCCTCTGAGCCAGCCAGAGGGAACTCTGCTCTCCAGGAATGTGTGTGATGAAGTCAGGCCACCAGATAATCTCCCTGGTGGCAGGTCAGCTGGTTAGTAACTTAGCTACACTGTCAGGATCCATGACCACAGGGGCAGTGTGGGGCAGAGGCCATGCCCAACATCCTAGAGGTTGGCCTCCCTAAGGCCCCTTGCTGACTAAGTTGCTGAGGTTAGTTTGTTGTCCCTTCAGAGTCCTGTCCACTCCTGGGCTTCTCAGAAGTGATTGCACAGGCATCACCAGGGGTCCTGTTAGATACAGGTGCTGGTTTGGTGGGTCTGGGCCCACACTTAACGATACCTGGGCTGTTATCCGCAGCCTGCACTGTGAGCGTTTCGTCTAAAACTCATACCCCATGCTCCCCCTCCTCTGACGGGTACTCGGCACTCGCCTGCTTCCTACCCTGCCCTGTCCCTCCTAGGCTGTGCTTAATGCTGACCCTGTCAGAGTAAAGCACCCCCACCACTATTGTGCTTGGATGCCGTGTGTGTGTGCATGTATCTTTGTATGTGTGCACGTGTATCTGTGTGTGTGTGCCTGCATGTGCTGTAACCCAAGCAGTCTCTCATGGACTGCCTTGGGTCCAGGGAGGCCCAGAGGGTGGCCTGGTGAGACCACCACTGGCACTGCCCACACTGTCCTGCTTCTGGGTCACTTGTTCCAGATCCAGACTCCTGTACAGGAACATCTGATGTCCAAACTCAGGCCCCAAGTCAGTGACCCCTCAAACTTGTGTTTGCAGACTGCCAACAATTTAGTGCAGGGCAGCAACGTGCCTGCGCAAACAACTACCCACCCAGTTACACACTGCAGTTATGGGTGCGCACATGACCCATGGAATGTGGACAGAAAGACCAAAGGCCCTGGGTCTCTGATGGTGTCCTGAGGCTCTGTGCCAGTGTGGATGTCTGCCCAAGGGAAAGGGATCCCTGCCGGTCTAAGCCGCTGGTTCTTGGGGTTGGGCTTCTTACCTGTAAGTCCTGCAGGGTGCATGTCCTCCTTCATGGGTTTGTGTTCAGTCTGCAGAGGATTCTGGCCCTAGTCCCTTAGAGTCGCTCCTGCTGAAGGACCACGGAATAGGGACAAGCTGGTCCTGCTAAGCCAAATCACAACTATTGAGCTGGTATTGTGATTGTTACTGTTTTAGCCACTAAGTTTTGGGATGTTTGTTTCAAAGCAGTGGGTAAGCTGAATGCAGCCAAAAATCAAATTCAGGAAGATGGAAGGCCAAGTTTCTGGAACTGTGCCTACATCTCTTTGGTTCTGGTCTCTGCTTTTACCCTTGAGAAAATCCTAGGTCTTCTGGGGCCCTGGGCCCACAGATGCTGCTTAAGCCTGCCTACACTCCACCCTGCCTGAGCGGCAGCCTGCAAGGGTAAGCTGGACTCTGCGTGTGTGGCTCATGAGAGCCCAGGGTGGGCAGCTCTCACAACCCATGTTTAGTGATGTTGTCACGTTGGCGGCTTGACATCAGCCATGTGAGTGTATTTATGCCATGGACATTGGCAAATGCTGCAGACCAGGGCTTTCCCCCCGGAGAGCTGGGTTGTTCTCTGTGGTAACCAGAGGCCTGGTGCCTCTCTCTGGGTGTTAGGGAGGACAGGTCTGGCCTGTCTCTGTTTACCCTCCCTCTCTGCTGGGTGGGTGAGGATGAGCGGTGCTGGCCTAGGGGGCCGTGTTTGGAGCTGCTGGCTCGTGACCTGAGGTGGGGCGGGGGGCTATGGGGTGACGTGAAGACAGTGATCTGGGAAAAGCGAGAGGAGGAACTGCCACTTTGAGAAATGGTGGCATGCACTGAAGCCCGGGGTGCGTCAGCCAAGAGCTGTCCTCACGTCCTGCTCTGTTGTCTGTTCAGCAGGAAAAGGCCCTCTTTCTTGAGACACAATCCAGCACAGGACTTGTTACTGGCCCACACTGTGAGGTCACTCAGTGTTCTTACCAGAGAGTGTGAGGATGGGGCATCCCTCAGTGTGGTTGTGGTACCTGTGAGGTGGGCGAAGGGGAGTGTAGGAGTGCTACCTGGGATGGGGCAGCCTCAGTGGACAGAACTAGCTGAAGTGCCCCACCTGACAGTGGACAGAACTAGCTGAAGTGCCCCACCTCATCAGGTTGTTGCCTGCTCACAGTGAGAGAGCAAGCCTGGTGGCAGCAGACCCGCTCCGGCTACAGTGAGGACGCTGCCGAAGGCAAAGGGGACAGACAGTGGGGCCTGCTAGCATCCACACGTGCCTTGCCATTTAGTGCTGGCACTTGGGTTTCTTACCAACATCTGTGAGCTATATTTTATGCCTCTGCAGGCCAGGCCACCTTGAGAGGGGGCTTGAGAGGAACAATGACAACCCAGGGTCTTCGGATTTGCGGACCCACAGGACTGGAGGTGCGGCCCCAGACACGGTGGTCATCAGAGTGGAGGTGGGGGGACAGCAAAGGCCGCTGGGCCTGTGGGCCACATGGGAGGCTTCCTTGATGTTGATGTGGTAACACTAGCATCCAGCCTCCTGCTGGCATTCTCCGGGGTGAACAGCCCAGACTGACTTTTGTAAAGAGCTGCTGGGAAATGGGAGGTTTATGAGAGTTGCCAACGTGCATTAATTACTGCTGGTTGTGGGGTTATGTAAGTCTTTCTTTGTAAGGAATCTTTTGTTGTTGTTGTTGTTTTGTTTGTCCATTTTTACTTTAAGTCATCTAGCCAATATCAATGTACTAATTTGAAATCACTGGCAGAAACTTGACTCCGAAGGCGGTCTTGGCCCCATTTCAGGGCAACAATGGAATTTCATGTTTTTTATGATGACACAACTCTACAAACTAACATCAGCTACAGGGCGCTCTTACCAAAAATATTTCACTTGAATCTAACAAGCTTTAGATCCAAGTTCCAGCTTCAGGAATGACAGAGGATCGAGAAACCAGTGACCAGGCAAAGCCAGGCCATGGGCATTCTCCAGGACAGCTGGCCCATCTCCAGCTTGTCAGTAACAGGCCTGATACCCCGGGGACAGTACATCTGTGAGTGAGGCCCAGGTAGGAGAGACCAGCTGTAGAAGATATTCTTGGCAACATGGGAAAATTAGACATTATGAAACCATTTGTCCTGATTTTGTTAAGTATGAGGATGTTATTTGGTTGTGGGGGAAAATTTGTATCTTTTTAGAGATGCATACAGAAATATTTCAGGGAGGCATACCATGATGTTGGTGATTTGCTGTCAAATTTCTCAGCATTAAAAACATAAGTAGAAAGAAGATATACTAATATTGAGAGAGATGAATACTTTTCATGGTCCCTTCCCCCTGCCGCAACTATGTAATTCAGAATGGAACATTATGCTCGTGAAATGTAATTATAAATATACACATGAATGATAGAAATAGCTCATGTGTGAGGTAAGATTAGGTGGTTTACTCTTTGGAAAGGGGAATATTTGCCTGTCCTTATAGCTTCAGAAAACTTAATTTTTAAAGGATTAATAGGTTGTGATGGTTAATTTTACACATCAACTTGGCTGGACCATGGTGCTCAGATATTTGGTCAAACATATCTGGATATTGCTCTGAAGATATTTTTTAGACGAGATTAACATGAAATCAGTAGCATTTCAGTAAAGCCTAATGTGGGTGGGCCTCACCCAATCAGTTGAGGGCATTAAGAGAAAACATTCCAGGATCTCTTGAGGAAGGAGGAAGTCTCCCTTTAGACCAGAGCTGCACCATCAACTCTGCCCTTGGTCTCTGGCCTGCCCTGCTAAATTTGTGTGCCAGGCACCACAGTCACTGAAGCCAATTCCTTAAAATAAATCTCTCTCTAAATATAATGATAGAAAGAGAGAGAGAGAGCTAGGTCCCCTGTTGGTTCTGTTTCTTTGGGGAATCCTGACTATAGCACACGGGAAATGAGTGGAATGAATGTTACGAAGCTGTGAAGCACAAGGAGGTATGGAGGGGCCTGGCAGGAGGTGGTTGGCTGAGCTAAGCGTGCAGGTGATGGGGTAGGATGGGGACCGGTGTTCTTTCTAATGTGAGCCATGTCAGAAGGGTCTTGGGGAGGTCGGGGACACTGAGACTCTGGTGCCGACTCTGGACCCAGGTTCTACCCACGCTGTGCATCTTCTTTCCTTTGTGGTGTAATCCCAAAGAGCCATCCTTTCTAATAAGGTGGAGCAGGCTTTAGCTTTACAGAGAGATAGTTGGTGATTTTCAGACTTTATTCACAAAACCTACTTGTACTTAACTCTACTTCAATCACTTGTATTCTGCCGTCCAGCATTCCCTGTTTGTAGGTCTTTATTTTAAGTCACCCTATTTGCCTGGATAAGCTTCTGAGTTGGTTTTTCAGGGAGACAATGTTCTTAGCACTGTTTCTGATCCTGCGTGTTGCTGACGTGCAGCTGACAAGCAGCAGGCCACCTGGCAGTGACCCGGCTGGGTGCCAACGCCTGGGTTTGCAGCCGTGACACTGTGGCCATTCTCATTGTCACCTTGTGTTTGTGTGGAATTCTCCTGGGCCGCTCTGTCTTTCTTTGTACTTTTCTGATGTTTTATATCTGAATATAAAACATTCATTAATTTTGTTTGCTACCCAATGAGTTCTTTTGTTAAACAGATTGAGGTCTGTCTCCAGCTCAGTTAAGTTTATTGAATCTTTGATTATTGTTTCTGTTCCGTTTATTCATGTTTCTTCGTCTGGAAAATTTGTTATCTACCTGATGAGTCTCTAGTTTTTCTCTCCGAATGTTCCTTAAAGTCATCATTGTGTCTTTATCCCTCATTATTCCCTTATCTCCATTGGCTCTCATTTCCCTCTGCCTACTCACAAGCTCCCAGTCAGCTTTAGTCTGTCTCATCTACACCTCAGTCCTTATTTCCTACCAATAATGGTTTAAGTTTTATTGAGTAAAATTAGTAGCCTGAATGTATTATTTTTAGTTCAAAAATTTTTGTTCGCAAGTCAGTGCTGTGTTTTCTTGGGTTTATGCTGTTTTCCTGGGTTAATGACCATGCTGGTTTTATTTTTCTTTTTACTCCTCCTGGGTCATCGGAGTTTTATGGAGGCTGGTTTTTCCCTTGCAGGAACAGTGGTTCTTCCCAACTCCCGTCCTTTTCATTTGGTGGTTCTGTTCCTGCTGTTCCTTTTGTGGACGGTGTTTGCCGTTGATCTTCAGCTGCTCCAGGGCAGGGGTGGAAGAGGGGCCCTGGGAAATTCCACCAGGGGAACTTCATGTCTCAGTGGCTTTCTCTCCCGTGGACTGAAGCCCAGTGTAGGCTGGGCCCTGTGGCTAGCCCCCCTCCACCCTCCACTGGCACTCATCAGGGCCGTGCTCCAGGTGCAGCCACTCAGTGGGTCAAGGAGCACTTTCCTGCTCAGGAGAAAGGCCTCTGCCCAGCTTGAGCCTCCTGCTCAGCTCCCACGCCCTAGGGCTACCTGTATTCAAGGTGCTGAGGTTCCTTGCCTGGGCCTTTGCTGTCCTCAGGGCTCAGCTCCTACACTAGGGCTCTGAAATCCCAGGGCTCTACTCCCCTCCTTGGTGCCCTCAGCTTCCTTCAAACAACCCAAATGAACACCAACACCCAGGAGCCCCCTGGGTGAGGCTCTTCACTCCTAGACCCACCACGCCTGGGTTTTAGTCAACAGTGTGCTTGGGGGCACTGGCTCACAGGCCCATGGTGTGTCTGTACTTTGGGGGCACCTTCAGAGGAAGACACAAGACTCTTTGCCCACCTAGCTCTGGGGGTCCAGCACTCCTGCTCCTCTTGCTCTCAGGGGCCTGGAGAGCCCCATTCTCATGGTCACATACAGATGAATGTGGCAGTGGGGCCCAGGGACAGGGCTGCTTCTCCCAAACACACTGCACTGTCCTGACCTTTCACAGGTAAGAGAGCAGGTGAAGTGTCAGGAGACCAAACTGGAGCTTGGTTTCTTGGGTGGCTAATTGTCTGAATGTGGGCAAGTTCTGCCTCTATTTCCCCATCTGCAAGATAGAGGCCGTCATGGCTGCCCCTCCCATCAGATGGCAGGAGGATCAAAATCATTATAAACACCCATGACTCTCAGAGCTATTTTGTTCATTTTTACTATTATTGTGACCCCAAATACAACAGACATAAAACATCCAACTCTTTTGAGACTCCAGCATAACCTCAGCTGATGTGATTTTGGCCCAGCGTGCTTGGATGCCGTTTGCCGCCTCCGGTGAGGGGCCAGGAGGCGAGGAGAGGATGGGGAGAGGAGCAAACTGAACTATTAAACTCCTGTCCCGGGGACAGCCTGGCCTGATCTCTGACCAAGATGGGTGCCGTCTTCCTCAGGAGGGTGGACTGTGGCTGCAGCTGCCTGCCTGTGACACCTGGACAGAGGGATGAGACATTTTCAGATTTTGAAGGGCTTAGGTCCCTGCCCTGTGGACTAGAACCGTGGAGAGCAGGAGTGTCAAGGAGGGTGACATCCAGCCCCAGAGAGGAGTAGAGAGGCGAGCTGAGACCAGGGTCCAGTGGCGGATGTCCCTGACATCAGCTACACCATGGCCTGTGGGCTTGGGACACCCATGGTCACCCCTTTAGTAAATTCCCTCTCTGCATCTGCCAGTTTGAGTTGGGTACCTGTGACCTGCAGTCATAACCAAGAGAAAGCCCTTCTCCCATTTTAGTCACTCCACCGACACCATGTTCTCTGTTGCCCACAGTTCCCCCCTCTGTGGCAGGATGAGTCTTATACCTCACTTAGCAGTGTCCTTGCTCCTGGCACTCACCCTGCTGTTCACCCCCAGCTCAGCCCTGCACTCCCTCTGTGTCCCTCAGACCTCGCAGGGGCAGACTGAGTAAGTAAGGGGCATTTATTCTTTGATCACTTAGCCTGGGCTCTCTGCATCTTTCCTCCTTCACTAGTTTTCCTTCTTAATTCTGTTGACATCCTGCTCTTGAACCATCCTTGCACTGCTGAGCAGACCCTCTGGTAGTATAGATCTGGATATGCTGACAGAACATATTTTGATATGTTGGGAGAGTCATTTTGCTGCTGTTTTATCCAGAGTGCCTCTATACACTTACTTGGAGTAACATTGTTTTCATATGCTAGTTTATGAAGTTATGTTTTCATAAATTAAAGGAAACTTTTCATCTCTTCTTGTTGTCTAGAAAAGTTTATACAAGATTGAAATATCTATTTAAAAAGTAAATAAAATTCAATTGGACTGAATTTTTCCAGAAGTAGATCTTTAATCACATTTCTAATGTCTAATACGGAAGTTGAACTATTTAAATGTTACAGTTTGTCTAAGGTTGATATTGGTAATTTCTGTTTTGCTAGAAGAGCAGCTATTTCCTCCATATTCTCATGGGGATGGGCCTGACCCCCTTCATCAGAGTCCCCAAAGTCCTGGAGCAGGTCTTGCTGCCATCCCAGGCTCCTTGCCCACTGCTCAAGCACATCTCTGGGCAGGGCCAGTGGGGCTCCCTTTGGGCCACATCTAGATTGTTACATGGCTGTGCTTACTCTCACTTTTGGAGCAGTGAATGGGATGTATTCTCATGGCAGTGGCAATAAGAGACATTTTAGGGAAACTGAGCAGGGTGGGTATCCCTGAGGCGTTAGATTTCACGCACATTTTATTCCCAGTATTGCCTCTTACTCAGCCCACTCTGTCCTTCCTCACCACCCTGGGGTGTCCATCACTAGATATTATCTTCCTGTTTGAAAACAAGTCCAGCTGGTTAATCAAGTTCAGGATCTGCAAGCTTGGATACTCCCTAGCCTTCCCCAGGTGGTTTATGCCTTCTTTATATTTATCGTCCTTGATCAGCTTCTTATTAAAGGTAAATTCTTTGAATGTTTTGAGTTTGCTTCTAACTTAATGTATTCATTTTTCTTTTTCAGCAGTTCAAGTGCCTGGCAAGGCATTTACAACACAAACCAAATGTCTCAAACACTTAAGTCACTCTTATTTATCTAATAAATTAAGCTCATAACAAGTCAAGTCCACTTACACATTCTAATACTTGTTTTTCAAAGCTTAAATTATTTAATATCTTTCAGCTTAAAAATCACAGCTCTAATAATAGAAATAGAAGTTCTGGTTATTCCTAAACCTCACTTTAAAGATAACTGATACAAAGAGGTTGACATAGTCTGCTATTTCTATTATTTTTTTTGTTCTTTCAATGCACTATGGTTTAATGCTAATTTTGACATTACTATAATTTAATGAGCTATAAAGCTTAGCATTTTTATTATGAAGAAATATATGTAGTTATGCTTAGGCACTTAATTTTTTAAACTGTGGTAAAATATATACAACAGGTAATTTATCATTGTAATTATTTTTAAGTGCAGAGTCCAGTGACATCAAGCACAGTCACACTGTTGTGACCCACCAGTGGCAGTCATCCCTTTTCTTCCCCTATTCTCTATGGCACGTGAGGCACTTCAAAAAGGTGGTGGTCACTCATGTATTCAGAGGGGATATCTTTTTGTTTTTTAGCTAGCTTTTGAAATTTTCTATGAAATTAGTGAATCCAGTCCAGGTGACTTGTTGACGGGAGAAAGACCTACCATTTCTCTCTTTTATTTATTTATTTATTTATTTATTTATTTATTTATTTATTTTTTATTTTTTTATTTTTTTTTATTACAGAGACAGAGAGTGGGATAGACAGGGACAGACAGACAGGAATGGAGGGATGAGAAGCATCAATCATTAGTTTTTTGTTGCGCATTGTAACATCTTAGTTGTTTATTGATTGCTTTCTTTTTTTTTTCTTTCATTTTTCTGAAGCTGGAAACAGGGAGAGACAGTCAGACAGACTCCCGCATGCGCCCGACCGGGATCCACCCGGCACGCCCACCATGGGGCGATGCTCTGCCCACCAGGGTGCGATGCTCTGCCCATCCTGGGCGTCGCCATGTTGCGACCAGAGCCACTCTAGCGCCTGAGGTAGAGGCCACAGAGCCATCCCCAGCGCCCAGGCCATCTTTGCTCCAATGGAGCCTTGGCTGCGGGAGGGGAAGAGAGAAACAGAGGAAAGCGCGGCGGAGGGGTGGAGAAGCAAATGGGCGCTTCTCCTGTGTGCCCTGGCCGGGAATCGAACCCGGGTCCTCCGCACGCTAGGCCAACGCTCTACCGCTGAGCCAACCGGCCAGGGCCTATTGATTGCTTTCTCATATGTGCCTTGACTGTGGGCCTTCAGCAGACTGAGTAACCCATTGCTCGAGCCAGCGACCTTGGATCCAAGCCGGTGAGCTTTCACTCAAACCAGATGAGCCCACGTGCAAGCTGGCAACCTTGGGGTCTTGAACCTGGGTCCTCCGCATCCCAGTCCGACGCTCTATCCACTGCGCCACTGCCTGGTCAGGCCATTTCTCTTTTTTATGACCCTGTCCTCTATTCTTTGGGGTCTCAGGCCGCATGTAATAGAGATGTTTAATGAGACCAGGGAGACTGTGTAATGTGTCTTTCATTTTAGGACAGCACAGAGAGCACACTCTGTCTGGGCACCACCCGTCTGCCAGTGCTCTGCAGGGCAGGAGAAATGTTGGGCATACGTCCAGCACCAGGTATATAATGTAGGGATCAGAGCCCCACCTTTCCTTTAGAGAGGAGAGGGTTGGATATTTTTTGAAGTGAAGTACAATATTTTGAGTCATTGGATGAGATGTTTAAGGACCCATTTGAAAATGTGGTCCAGAGGCTTGTGGGTTGAAGATGATGATAAGAAGAAGTAAGTAGGAATTGTGCATGGGTTTTGCCCAGTGTCCCTCCCAGCAGCGGAACAGCAGGCAGGCCAAGGGCCGTGTATAATTTGATTCACTAGGGTAGTCTTAAGTAATAGCTTCAGGCGAGGCATATTTGGGATGTTTTTTCCTGGCAAAGGAACAGACGCAACAAAATCCACGGTGACAAGGACAGCATGGAAGAAGGTTATGACAGCAAACACACGGGAAGTTTTGAGGGGCTGAGAGTAAGAGTAGGTCTGGAGTTGACAAAGAGCAAGGCTATATGTTTGGGAGGTTATACTCTCTGTCTCCCTCCTCTCAGCTGTTAATCCCATGGGGGAGGTGCTGCAGGGAAGGGGAGGGCATTTGTTTGTATAGTGTGCTTTGCTGTATGGACATTTTCTTCTGCCTGCCTGTTTTCTTCCCCAGCCTATGACCAGCTTATCCCTTCATGGGAGTCTTCTAGTGCTGAGTACCCTAGTAGCTTTTAAGTGCTCAACCTAGGCCCGTGAGGTGCAGAAATATCGAGAGAGAGAGAGAGAGAGAGAGAGAGAAAGAGAGAGAGAAAGAGACACACAGAGAGAGCTTCAGCAAAACCAATATGTGTGTAAACTGGATTTGTAACTTGTTGTCAATAATCTGACCAGGAGAGGACCCCGGACTAGACAGAGTAGTAATATTGAGCATCTTTTTATGTGCGTATTGTCAATTTTTATCTCTTCTTTGCAGAGATTTCTCTTCAAGTTCTTTGCTCATTTTTAAATCAAGGTGGTTTGGGATTTTTGTTGTTACTGATGTTGAATTTTAAGACTTTTTTTGTGTGTGTATTCTGGATATTAGTTCTTTATTAGGTACATGACTTACAAATATTTTCTCACATTCCATGGGTTGACTTTTCCTTCTGCTGATTATGTCCTTTGGTACACAGGAAGTTTTAATTTATTTATTTTCTCTTTTGTCGCTTGTGCTTTTGGTGTCATATCTGAGAAATCATTGCCTAATCTAGTGTCATGAAGCTTTTCCCTTTTGTTTTTGCTTAAGACATTTATAGTCTTAGCTCTTCCTTAGGACTTGGGACTAGTTTGAGTGAATTCTTGTATGTGGTGTGAGGCAAGGTTCCAGCTTCATTCCTCTGCACATGGACACATTGGGAGGCTCTTCCAGGAAGAGTTTGCCGTGTTCTTCGCTGCAGACGTCCTTGGGCTCTTGTCTTGCTTAGTGTCTGGCAGCTCTGGCAGACTATGGATCTGGGTCAGAGTGGATGTTTAATTAAGGCCATTTGTTTAAACTTGGCTTGGATTTATAAGTAAACATACTTATACACAGGTCCAGATATCCAGAACCACACAGTGAACCTCAGCTGAAAACAATAAAAATTCACACAGACAGAATTCTGACAATGTAAATATTATCTTGTGGCCACTGTTGCTCAGTGCCTAGAATGTTCAGGGGCCACGGGAAAGTGGATGATGCGTGAATTCTGGTCTGTTATCATTGTGAAGTCGCTGATCTTAGCAGTCTGGAGGCTGTCTCATTGCCCCTCCTGCCTACTTCCTCCTACCTATCCATGGTCCTGTCCTCTCACCATGGTCACCGTCCTGGAGAAAGGACTTGTTGACTTTGGGACCTGGCTGTGTGTCCCCACAAAGGTTACCCTGTGAACCCCCCTCTGTGCATTGACCCAGGCCATGCTTGCCTCTGGTCCTCACATGTGAGGGTGTCAGTCACTGCGTGTGCCCACCTCTGTGGACTTGGTGAGCAGCCTACTCTTGCTGTCCTCCCAACTTCCCTCCTTCCAAATCCAGGCAGCTCCTCAGCTCTGTCAGGGTTCCAGGTCCTCCTTTCCCTGCTGGGCAGGACTCTCCCTGAGGAGAAGGGCTGCACCTGCCATGATCCTTGTCCCTACCATGCACATGAGTCCCTATGGTGGGAGCGAGGGGAGACCATACATTTTCATTCATCTCTTCCTAGTGAGCTTCTCCTAACATATTTTTATGCTTGACAGTCTTTTCTTGATCTCCTTTTTACTTTTTCTGCAGCTGAAAATGCAAATTAATGGGAAATGAAGGTCACTTATATTGAATGTGACCATGAGGCTTAGGTGCTAAAAATTTTTTCTGGGTTGTGAGCATTACAATAATTATTATGCATTTGATGAAAATAGTGAACTTGTTATCATTTAGAGAAATAATTCTTACATGTAAGAGACAGCTCTTACTCCGAAAGCATCCCCGTTTGGTGCTAGGGCTCATTTTCTCACCGTGAGGTCCTGTTTCAGGGCTTTCTCAGTGCTGCAACAGCCCAGAGCTCAGTGACAATTCTGTTTCCGCCTTCATTTCTACAAGTGAAGGAGTTTCGTAGCAGCAAAAATTAAAAATTAAAAAATTAACTCTATGACTTCTTTCCCAGATAAGTGCCCAAACTCACAGGACAAATGGTTGGTGAGGTTCTGCCGCATGCCACCTCGGTGAGGCCCTCCATCCTAGTCTGCACTGGGCATTTCTTGATTGATAAGTGCATTGGCTCACAGCTGTGTACCTGAGGGCCCAATTTCTGGGAAGCCCAACAGGGCTTTGCTGAGACTCAGGGGATGACTGCTGTTTCCAGGTTACTCTTACACTTACATAGAGGCCATGTGTTCAACGACCTGTTCACAAAACAATGGGGGAAATGTTTTTTTTGCATTTTTCCGAAGCTGGAAACGGTGAGGCAGTCAGACAGACCGCATGCGCCCAACCGGGTTCCACCCGGCACGCCCACCAGGGGGTGATGCTCTGCCCCTTTGGGGTGTCGCTCTGTTGCATCCAGAGCCATCCTAGCGCCTGAGGCAAGGCCATGGAGCCATCCTCAGTGCCTGGGCCAACTTTGCTCTAATGGAGCCTTGGCTGCGGGAGGGGAAGATAGAGACAGCGAGGAAGGAGAGGGGGAGGGGTGGAGAAGCAGATGGGCGCTTCTCCTGTGTGCCCTGGCCGGGAGTCGAACCCGGGACTCCTGCACGCCAGGCTGATGCTCTACCACTGAGCCAACCGGCCAGGGCCTGGGGGAAATGTTTTTAAAATCCTATTTATTTCTCTGCTCAGTATTTTTGTCTTCTATGTGCCTCGAATGTATTTTTGTCAAAACACATGAAGCTACAGATTTTGTGCCCCAGGAGTGGAAAACAGATACCATATCACTTCCCTCTTGTCACACCAGTTGATGAATGGAGCTTTCTGTCTGAGAAACAGCATGGTTTCATCTGTCAGTTCATGGATATGAACTAATATGAACTTCAGAGAGAAGCCCAGAAGCAACTGAGATGTAAGGCGCGGAGTGCGTGCTGTCCGAGCCCAGCAGCGCCGAGATGGGAGTGATGGGCATTCTGTGTAACTCCCTTGCACACTGGGACAGAATACAGACAAATGTCAAGTCCAAGCGCTTCCTTTTCCTCCCTTGTTCTCAGCAATGCAGTGGAGTGCATGGCCGAAGGTATGAGCTCTTTGTGAAAAGAGGAGCGACAAAGGCCTGCCACACCCGGTGAATGTGTGTGACAGGGCCAGAGTGTGTGAGCCCATGTGCTCTGTGAGTGAACTCAACTCCAGCATTCAGCTTCTGGGACTTACTGCATAAGAATCAAGTGCAGATCAGTTTAACATGGTTGATTCCACCAACCACAGAGGTCCAGCTCTCTGGGCATTTAGTAGAGTTCAAAACACTCTGCAGCCCAAACCTGCTGATCCAGAACTCAAGGAGGGAACTCTGTTGATAGATGTGTAACATGTGGTTTTTGTCCTGGGCAGTGTGAAGCCGTGGCTGGGCAGGAAATCTGTCCACCCACATTTGTAGGCATCAGAGCCCCTGGCCTGAACTGCGTGGCTGTTCTGGCTGTGTCATACCCTTGGGAAGGGTTGGCTCTATGTCTGTAGAGTTAGCATTTGCACCTTGCTCTCTGTGCTATGATTCAGGGTCTCCCCCATCCAGCCCCAGGCCTTGCTCTCTGACCACAGTGTCCCAGCATAAACCCCAGAGCAGGAACCAGGGACCCCTCTGAAAGTTGCCTCCAGAAAGGACCATATGAAAGTTGAGGCTTTGCTACCTGGTCCCCTGTCTGTGCCCCTGAAAAATGTTGGGTTGGGTACTTCTGTGCCCCAGTTTGAAGGCCACGGCCTATAGAGCCCCCTCTGTCCTGGCTCCCTGCCCCGTCCTGGTTCCCCTGGCCCTTGGTACAGCCTTCTCTACCATGTGGTCACCTGTATCATAGCACATTAAATACAGGTGCCCCTCTGCCCACTGCCAACATGTTGAGGTATATAACATTCTTTTTTTTTTAATTGAAGAAGTGTTATTAAATAACTGTACTTAGTTTAAACAAAAAGAAGAAGAAAATTGAAACCTGAAGAGCTCATTAAGAAAAGCTATTCTCGCCTGACCCGGCGGTTGCGCAATGGGTAGAGCGTCGGACTGGGACGCGGAGGACCCAGGTTCGAGACCCAGAGGTCGCCAGCTTGAGCGTGGGCTCATCTGACTTGAGCAAAGCTCACCAGCTTGGACCCAGGGTCGCTGGCTTGAGCAAGGGGTCACTCAGTCTGCTGAGCCCCACGGTCAAGGCACATATGAGAAATCAATCAATGAACAACTAAAGTGTCACAACGAAAAACTGATGATTGATGCTTCTCATCTCTCTCCGTTCCTGTCTGTCCCTATCTATCCTTCTCTCTGACTCTCTCTCTGTCTCTGTAAAATAAATAAATAAATAAATTTTAAAAAAAGAAAAGAAAAGCTATTCTGTGTTCCTAGCTGTCTTACTCCAGTGCTGTCCCCTAGAGAAGACCATTTCTGATTCTTTTGCAAGGGTCACTGCTGATATTCTTTATATTTTTCACCTTCAAATACTTTCCTACTTAACTGAAAAACTTTGCTACAAATCTAGTAGGCTAAATGATGTCTCCCCAGGGGTCTGCATTCTAATCCTAAAACCTGTATGTGACCTTGCAGGATAAAAGCGATTTTGCCTATAGGATTAGATGAAGAATCTTGAGATAGGAGATGGTCCCTAGAGAAGGAGGCAGGAAGGTCAGAAAAAGAAGATACAATGATGGAAGCAGAGGCCAGAGAGGGAGAAAATGTTACTCTGTTGTCTTTGAAGACCCAGGGAGAGGCTAGATGCCAAGGAATGCGGGTGCCTCTAGAACCTGGAAAAAGCAGGACACTGATCCCCGTCTCCCCCATCCCTCCAGAAGAAACTAGTCCCACCGACATCTTCATGCCAGCCCACTGAGACTGACGGTGGACTTCGACCTCCAGAACCATAAAATCATAAGTGTACGTTCCTTTAAGCTACTAGATTGTGGTGATTTATTCCAGCAGCCACAGGAAATGAATGCATACACTATTATCAATGTTTTCATACCCACCACCACCACCCCCTGAAAAAAAGAATTCTTTTTAATTCCATAAAACATGCTTGAGAAGCATGAGACTGGGAATGTTTGTATAGTGGTTACAAAAACTTGCATAACAAGACCACATTTAAGAAAAGCCAAATAAAAACAAGCATTATTTCAGTCGTATCCTAGTAAACAGCTGCTGATACATCTTAACAAATGGAGTGGCCTCAATCCAGAACACTGTTATTCATTTTGCCACCTGCAATGACTTTCATTTCAGTTGCATTATTAAGGATGTTTCCACACTGTTTTCTTGCTGGCAGCTCCATCATAAACACATCTTATCCTAGCCTGGCCAGCTGGGTTCCCAGTATCTGCGAAACATGGGCTCCAGCTGACTTCCATGTGGCAGAGTGGCCACTCCAGGAAGAGACTAAGACCTTAGGCTGCGCACCAGGAAGGCATTAGCATGGGTCAGGTCGGGGCAGGGAGAGTGGAAGAAGGAGAAGCCCCCCTTTACTTCCCATCTGCCCCCACATATCACTGGGGTTCCTGGAGACCCCAGTAAATGTAGCCACCACAATGCAGGGGCTGTTGGGGAGTCCCTGACATCTTGAGGAAGCTCCCTACCTTCAAAGGTGCTCCCCAGAGCAGCCAGCACCCTTACAGAGCTAGGAGTGACTTTATCATTAGTGCAAGAACTGAGGCTGTTTGTGGAGCTGAAGCAAAGTTCCACTTTCTCCTCACAGAATGTGAAATTCCCTAGAAATACTGGGGTGGGTTTTTTTTTGGTTTTTTGTTTTTTTTAATTTTTGTGCTGATGTGGGGTGTAACTGTTAATAGGATTCCTGCTGCTTCTTACAAGAAAACAAAATTTATCCACCATGGCCTATAAAGTGAATATGAAAATTTCACATAGATTGTCAATAAACAAAGCATTCCCAGCCCAGGTCTGGGCAGCAGGCTATTTTGTGTGATGTCCTCTAGGGCCCTTCTGGGACAGCCCAGCCTCCTGATACGACATGGAGCAATTTCTGAGCGATTTTGATGAAGTATGAGGTTCTCTCCTTGGCCCTGGAACCAAGGATCCTCAGGCTGTGGGGGTTTCTGTGTATTCATTTGTGTCTAAGTTGGTCTAACAGCAGCCACTGAACCATCTTTTATTCTCTGTGAAATGTCTCTGCCTAGAAGCATCCATAACCAGCGGTCACAGCAGGGATTCTCTTTTTGGCCAAATAAAAATAAATCTGCTGTGTGCTCCCAACCAATTAATTCATCACAGAAGCAGTTTAAATGCCTTAAGTTGGTCTGAGATAGTCACTTTTTTTTTTTTCAAACTATGACTTTAATTTTTCCCCAGATTTGTTGGGTCATAATTGTCATATATCACTGTGTAAGTTTAAGGTGTATACAAGGTACTGATTCAGTACACTTATATGTTGCAGAATGGTGGCCACCACGGTGTTAGCTACCACCTCCATCCCATCAGGTGGTTACCATTGCTGTTTTGTGGTGAGAACATTAGGATCTATTCTCTCAGTTAAAAGCATATAATGCAATGTTATTTGCTATAGCCACTATGCTATACATTGGATCCCTGGAACTCATTGGTCTTATAACTGGATCTTTGTGCCCTTTGACTGACATCTCCCTATGTCCCCCACCCCAGCTTTTGGTGACCACCATTCTACTCGGTGTCATTTCACAAAAGAGTTACACAATCCAAGTTTTTCTCAAAGAATAAAAGGAGCAAATTTTCTAAAAATAGATGCAAGAAAAATCCAACTTCTAGAATAAAAGTTTAGAACCAATATCTCCATTAAGAAGAGGATCTTCTCTGAAAACACACCAAGCGCACATACATTCCATGCAGACCAGAGCTCAGGTTATGTAAAGTGTGACCACAGGCAAGGTATCCAGCTTCCCTGGGGTCTGAGCACTTACTAAGTAGGCTTCTCCTTCATGTTAGCAATAAACATATAAATACAGCTTACAACCATATATAATTTTGCCAATTTACATAATTTATTCAGAATTTTAAGCTTGTTGTTTATGCAGTCATCTTTTCGATTTGATACTAACAGGTTAGAGAATATCAGCTCTAAAATGGTAGTTTTCAAGCAGGTGACTTTGCCCCCCACCCCAAGGGACACTTGATAATGCCTGGGGACATAATTGGTATGGCAGCTAGGGTGAGGGGTGCCATTGGCACTTATTGGGACAAAGCCAGAGATGTTACTGGACACCCTTCAGTGCACAGGATGGCTCCACCAGGGAACGCTGTTAGGTCGTCAAAGGAGGGACGCACAAGGCCTGATGAGTTTTATAAGAAATGTATTTATGCATCTGCGAACAGATGGGCTGAGACCCTAGTGGCATCAGCTGCGAGAGGATGAAAAGCCTCAGCCTACACTGCTCACAAAAATCAGGGGATATTTCAAAATGAATATGAAGATAAACGTTCCCTAAATTTTGTGAGCAGTATATATGGGACTGAGTTTGGCTGTATTTCTCGCCACAGAGGGAAAACTTCTGTTACCCGTGGTGGTTAAATGACGGGAGAGGGAGGGTGGTTGCTAAGTAACGAATGTTCACATAAATGATGGGGCGGTGACTGATTGTCAGGATGTCCCAGGGTCAGGCGGAAACAAGACATCCATCAGGGTTGCTCAGGTGGAGAGCTACGGGAACTGCCCTGGTGCTGGGTCGCCTAAAGTAACCTGGCTGGTTGAGGCTTTTGGTAGGGGCTCTGGACCCAAACCTAGCAAGCATCAGTAGTGCTGAGGGTAAAACCGTGTTCTAGAAGAAGATGAGTAGTGGGGTGTGAACTCCCTTTAGTGTTTCCACTCGGCTTCTTTCTTCAGGGCACTTACTTTCCTCTTTATCTTAGTCTCACTCCTTGAAGTCATAGGTGATCTTAGGTTGTTTGCTCTCTTCAAGAAGAAGATGATAAGCCCTGGGTGGTTGGCTCTGTGGTAGGGCATTGGCCTGGTGTGTGGACATCCTAGGTTTGATTTCTGGTCAGGGCACACAGGAGAAGTGACCATCTGCTTCACTCCTCCCCCTCCCCCTTCTCTCTCTCTCTCTCTCTTTCTCTTTCTCTCCCACAGCCATGGCTCAATTGGTTCAAGCACACTGGCCCCAGGTGCTGAGGATGGCTCTGTAGAGCCTCCGCCTCAGGCACTAAAATTGCTCCATTGCAAGCATGGCCCCAGATGGGCAGAGCATCAGCCCCAGGTGGGGATTGCTGGGTGGATCCTGGTCAGGGCACATACAAGAGTCTGTCTCTCTATCTTCCCTCCTCTCACTTGGAAAAGAAGAAAAAAAAAAAGAAGGAGATTATAAGGACCAGCTGGGAATTACTGATCTCGTGCCAGACCCTCAAAGTTCCAGGTGAAGACAGACTTTGTGACGTGTTCTTTTTGTTCACATGCCAGGACTGTTGCCTCCACAGCCCATCTTGGTGCCTGGCAGCAGGGCTTTGGGAGGGAAGCTCCCTGGCATGGTGTGTGCATGTGTGTGTGTGCATGTGTGTGTGTGTGTGTGTGTGTGTGTGTGCGCGTGCGTGCACGCGCCAGAATCCACTTGGAGTATCTTCTGTCCCTTGGCCATTGAGTTCCCTTCACACTTTAGCCAAGCTAGACAAAACTTGTCCCTACAGCACAGGAGCCAAAACAAGTTGGGGTTTTTAAAATGTAGGAAATATGAAGGAAGAAGAAAGAGCAGAAACTTTCAGAATATACCCCATGGAATCAGGCAAACTTCACACAAATATGTGTCCACACGCAGTTAGTTGAGAAGGGGTCACCATCTCCACGCCCTCTTGCACCCACCCTGCCCTGTGCTGACCTTTGCTGACTGCTCCCCTTCTAAGTATGAGGGTGCAGTTTAGTTCTTCACCACCCCCTCCACCTGCCCTGCTTCCTCAGCCTGGGCTCTTCCAGCTCCCTCCTCCTCCTCCCTGACTCCTCAGTCTCAGAACAGCCAGCCCCCCGCATATCAGCTCCAGCACCACGTGGAGGCTCTTGATGCACCAGAGGGCTCTTTCCTGCTGGTTTATGCCCCTGTATTCTTTCAGAGACCCTGCCATGGGAGGGGCTCAACTGAGGGAAAGGGGCTAGAGGCCACCTAAGGACAGAGGTATTGTCCTGCGTGCCTCTTGGCCTTTGGAGTCCAGAGCCAGCATGGGGCAGGCATAAGCACTCAGTGAATGCTCACAGAGGACTGGCCAGAGCTTGGCCAGGCGGGTGCTAGAAGCAGGGCCTCTGAGGGCTGGTGGACCCCGCCATGAGTTCTTGCTTCTGTTTTCTTTGCTGGGAGCCATGGACACAGGGGACTTGACCCCATCACTTACGGTCAGAGTGCAAATTTGGAATGTGCGTCCGTGAAACAAATCAGTGGCCCCAATCTTTTGGGCTTTCTAAGTTCCTTGTGCGAGTTTGGGGATGAAAAATGTTCATTGGCCTCCTGAACAGACTCCTGTGGAGCCCCTACCCACCCTGACCATGGAAAAGGCTCTGGAGACGCTTCCAGAGCAGGTGGGGTTGGGGGCAGGCAGGTCGAGGTGGCTTCCAGGAAGAGGCCAGGACTCAGGGCACTGCCTTCTGTGCCTCCAGCTGTTTCCTCTAGGCCACACCTGCTTCCCTGTATTTAGCGAAGGGAGGTCTGGTGTTCTTCCCTGAGTCTGGCATACACCTGAGTCCACAGGGCAGCATGGCTTTGGCTCCTGAGCCCCTGTCAGTTGGGAGGTGCCCAGGATCAGGGTGAGCCAACCCTGTGCACTCGCTGTGTCATGGTTGTTACAGCAGGTCACAGCACCCCCAACCTGCTGTCCTCTCTTGTGGTCCCTCCCCAGGGTCCACCTCCACCCACCCGGCACCCTCCACCCAGCCTTGTTCCCTGTGAACATGCTTCCCTCCCCAGATACTGCTGGCTGTGTTCCCAGACAGAGGGGACCCCAGACATCACTTGCCCCAGGGCCAACCCAGGTAGGGAGTGAGGCCAGCAGGTCTGCACTTGAGACGGACCTGGGATGGAGAGACGAGGACGGAGCCATTTCTCCCCCAGGCAGGAGGACTGAGGGCTCTTTCCTCATCCATCGACAGGTGTTATTTGCTGAGCACCTGTGGTATTGACAGTGATGCCTATGGACAGGTGCTGTTCTAGGCACTGGAGAGGTAGGGTGGAGAGGACAGGGTCCTGCGGAGCTTGAGGCCTGAGGCAAATGCAGAGGGTGTGGGTGTGTGTGCTGTGGGGAAAAGACAGAGTTGGGGAATGGGGCCTCTCAGAGCAGAGACCAACTAAAGGGAGGAGAGTGTGCCCTCAGGTACCTGGGGAGGAGTGTTGGGAGAGGGATGAGCCAGTGCAAAGTCCTGAGACCAGAAGACCCTCTGCAAGTGAAGCCACTGTGGGAGGGGAGAAGGAAGGGACAGAAGATTTGGGTTCCTGGTGGTGGTTTGGACTTTCCAGGTGGGAGTGATGCCTGCAGTCGTGGTGTTGAGGGGACAGATGCAGGGAAGAGGGAGAAGGGTGAAGGCCGGGAGAGACAGGGAACAACCCTGGGTAGAGGCCACCGCTTTCAGGTCCTTCTTTGGGAAGGACCCCCACACCCTACCCCACCCCAACCCACCGAGGCTGCCCAAATCCCAGCCTCCCATTCAGCCCCAAGCCTGTGGGTGCTGCAGATACCTCCCACAGACCCTCAGACCCCTGTCCACTACACAGTGTACCAGGGCCGCCAGTCCTGTGCCTGCAGCCCTTGGCTGGCATCCTGGGGCCTGGAAATGATTTTTGAGAACTGAGTGTAAGGAAATCTGGAATAAGCAATAACGAAATGACAGGGCATCTTCAGTGGGAGCAGTGACCCTCCTGGGGTTTCTGTCTAGCCTTTGAACATGTTCATGCTCTGTAAATTATAGATAATGGATAGCAGTACAGACGCTTCTTGTTTGTCGACAGTGGGTTGAAGAATGACCCCCAAGGAGATATGCTAATGTCCTCAACCCTCCAAGAGATGGCTGTGACCTCATTTGGACATAGAGTCTTGGCAGATGTCATTAATTTAAGGATCTTAGCATGAAATCATTCTGGATTTAGGGTGCGGCTGAAATCCAGTTACTTATACTTCTAATCTAAGAGAAGGGAAAGGAGCTCTGAGCCATGTGACACAGAGGAAAAATCCACGGGAAGGTGGAGACAGAGATTGGAGGGACGGGCGGCTGGCAGCACCCGCTCTCGGAAGAGGTAGGAAGGTCCCTACCTCAGTGCCTCCAGACCGAACCAGCCCGAGGCTTCTGGCCTCCAGAGCTGTGAGAACTCCAGTCTTTTGTTTTAAGTCACCCTGTCCATCTGTGGTACTTTGTTGGAGGAGCACCACAGAGGACTAGAACCTGCTTTCTGTGCTTCCTTCTGTGCTCCACTGAGCTGGCTGGGACCTTTACTGTCCCCTCACTAAAAATGACTCAACATTGTTAACATGCGTTCCTTTTATGTCTGTGTGAGAGTCCTGATTTTCCTCCTTGTGAAGATTATCTTCTAATGTGAATAGTTTAGGGATTGCGAAATTAGAAACTTCAGGATATAAAATATAGTCAGCCTCTTGGGGGTGGATCCAAGTGCTTGCAACTGTTGTTTACTCATGATTGAAGAAAATGAATAAATCACAGTGCTCATGGGGAAATGGTTTTAACCCCATGAGACATATCAGCCTGAAACCAGAAGGAAGTGACCCCTTCGAGCAGGTCTGTTCAGGTCTGGTGAGGCCCCGGATATGGGCCCTGAGGCGGAGACACACACCGAAGCCTCAGGAAACAGTGGGACCAGTTTGTCCGGGGTGCCAGTGGCAGGACACAGGGTGCTTTCCTAATGTGACAGCCCACCAGGTGAGATCACAGGGCAGGAACCCTTCAGGTCCACTCCAGGGCCTCCATACCAAGGTGATGCTGGGGGCCAATGGCCAGTCTGTGTCCCCTGCCGGAACAAGGTGGGGCCGTTCCCCTGCGCCCTGGGAACCCCCTCGGTGGCAGTGCAGGGAAGTCAAAGCTGGGGCCCTGGGCTGTCAGCCTGATGACTGTGGTCACTGCACCTGTTCAGCTCAGGTTTTCTTCAAGCAGCTGGATGGACGAGCAGCCTGCAGCCATGTCCCAACATGGCACCAGCCCCTCCTTGCCCTCTTGCACCTCATCCAACTCTTCCCTCTCCCCACACTCAGTTGCCAGCTACCCAGCCCCTGGCTGCTGAAATTAGTAATAGCACTGACTACAACAACAACAAAGGCAATAATAGTAATTCTAGAGGGCATTGGTGGGAAGCTGGGATCTGAATCGCTCTATGGGCCTCATGGAGACCCTGGCAGTAACTTTTGCCTCTTGCTGAGGTTTGTTCTGTCCTGTCTCTCCCCATTAATTCCCTGCCAGCTCCAGGCCTGGTTGTTTACATCCTTTACACAGATGGCCACCGAGGCTGAGGGCAACTCCTTTACACTGCCTGTGCCTCCCGTGAGACTCTGAGGCCCAGCAGCATGTGCAGGGTCTCAGGCCAGCAACCGCCAACCTGGTCCCCATCTGTGCAGAGAGGGCCCTGCTCACAGCTGTCTGCAGGTGGCGGCTGCCCGGGCATTAATGCGGCACACTGTTCTCTATTTCCTTCCTTTGACAGCACACCTGCTCCTTTTCTAGAAGTTTTTGAAGGGGTTTTCCAAAGTTAGACAGTGAATTCAGCTCCAGGGCTCAGACAGGCATCTATGGTGATGAGCAGCACACAGACGCAGCCTTAGTCACCTGGGGCACGTCTACTTTCACCCTGGTTGCTTGTTCCCTTCGTGCGCTGGTTGGTTCCTGCAGTCTCATTTGTCCACTCCCTGGTGTGTCTGTCCCTAACGCTGTCTCAGATGTCAGGAGGGCAGAGGGTATCCACCAGAACCATTACCAGTGGCCTGGCCGGGTGACTCAGACCCTGCAGGAACAGACAGAGTGGACGCAGTGGTTATCTGGGGACACAGCCTGGTTTGCACCAGGGTTCTCACCTGGGATGAGTTGGACCTATAAAGTCTGGGGCCATTTAGGTGGTCGCTGCTGGGGTGGGTGTTGCTGGCACGTAGAGAGTGGAGACCCATAGAGTAATGTGGCCCACATGTCATGGTGCTGAGGGAGAAGCCTGCTCTAGACAACCCTGGGCTGAGCTCCCTAGACTGCGTAGGCTCTGGGCGTCACTGGTGTTGCTGTCCTGTCTGAAGTGACTCCCACCCTGCGCCCGTCTGCAGCCCACCCTCTCTAGCATGTCTCCCATGAACCCGATTTTCTTCCTTTTCAGCCATGGCATGGTGGACCCTCCACCCATGTCTGCATTGCGGTCCCCACCCCGTCTCACTGGCCCCTCTGGGGGGCTTTCTGATCTTTTCCCTGGGATGCACAGCACATCAGAATGAACCTTAAGTGGTAAGGGCATTGACACCCATGTCATGGGTGCAGGCCAAGCTAGGTCAGAACCTCATCTGCTCCTCATTCTACAGTCTGTGAAGGGTGCCGGGCCTGGGTGACCCACTGGGGCCCAAATTGTCACTTTCTGCCTCCTGTGGAGGTGATGGGATCCTGTCATAGCAGTCACCACTGGAGCCATGGGGAAGGCTTTGTCAGAGAGATGGGGCTTCTGGGGCTCCTGAGGCACCTAGGAGCTGGGTGGGTACAGGAGAGAGAGGCAGGGCAGGTGAGGAGACATCTTAGTGGGAAGTCATGGTGGCTGAGAACAGGCCTCTCGAAGGGCCAGGGACTGTCCAAGCCCATGAAGTGGGGTTGAGGGAGCAGTGGGCACTGACTGGTCATGTGGGCCCAAGAGACTGGTCTTATCCTGCAGGAGGTGTGGAAACTGCAAGTCTGGGGGACCCGTAACACCATGTGTGGCTGGAAGGTTCATGAGCCCAGCCTTAGGAGGCTAACCAGGAGGGTGTCCCCTCATGTGTCCATCTGCATGGCCCTCCTGGGCCCTCTTTCTGCTCACACAGAGTCAAATCCCCTAGGCCCAGAGGCAGAGTTGTTCTTAATGGGTTATCTTGAGCATGTTATTCTAAATCTTGCTTTTTTTAATGTGTCCAGGTCAGAAGATAAAAGTCTAACTTGTTCCATCACCACAGAGCAGGGCCATGGGGGTCAGGACCACAGAGCAGGGCCCCGTGGGGGTCAGGACCACAGAGCAGGCCCTTGTAAGGGTCAGGACCACAGAGCAGGGCCCATGGGGGTCAGGACCACAGAGCAGGCCCTTGTAAGGGTCAGGACCACAGAGCAGGGCCCATGGGGGTCAGGACCACTTCCTGTGGCTGGAGCACAGGAGCAGATGATGTCAGGAATGGTCTAGGAGCAGATTCTAGAGGAAGTTCCTCAAACTCCCGTCCAGACTGAGAAAGAGACTCAGGTTTCCCTCTTTCCTCCTCCCTTCACTCACCAGGGGAAATCAAATCGTTGACTCAGAGCCGAGCACACCACCACCCCACCAAAAGCATTACCCCTGCCCTCCTGGCAGCAGACCCTTCCAATGCTAAGAGCCTAAGATTTGGGCCCTTTCCAATAGCTTGTAGTGGGGGCACCTCCCACCCTGCTCACCCGGGCAACACCCTGAGGGACATTGTGCAGATAAGTCATGTTCCAGGTAGCAAACTCCATAGGGGCCTATTAGGCACCCTCGATGTGCCTAACCCAGGACCCTTGTGGTAGAAAGAGTCTCCTTGGATAGGGGGTGAGGATTCAGGCAAAATAACGCATGACCAGAAGTGGGAACAAAGAGAGTGAAAACAAGGAACATTCGCCCTGTCAATGAGTAAACGTCCTTGTCAACTTACAATATGTTCCTTTTTTTTTTTTTTTAAATAGAGAGAGATGGGAAGTATCAACTCATAGTTACAGCACTTTAGTTGTTCATTAATTGCTTCTTATATATTGCAACCTTGGGGTTTTGAACCCGGAATCTCAGCGTCCCAGGTCAACGCTCTATCCACTGCACCACCACCAGTCAGGCTACATTCTAACCTTTTAAAGAAACTCACTAACCTTGAGATAAGCCCAACCATCCTCCGTCTTGGGGAATGGGTCAGGAGGCCTTGGGTTCGGCTCCCCGTTGGGCAAGATCAACCCCAGAGGGGGCCTCTTTGCCTCACTAAAGATCCTACTCCACAGGCCTCCTCCTACCACTGTGGAAAGAATGTTCTGGTTTCTTAGTCAATCCTATCATTGGCCCAGGTCCACCTCCTGGGACACAAGTGATGACTGAACTTATATCATGTCTTCTGTTGGTCACTGCTCTTCAGCAGGAGGTGTGAATGTCATGGTGGCCAGAATGAATCAATGAATCAATGGTACAGGGGAATAGGTGTAGACACACATCACCTCCTCAGAAACCTCTACAGAGCTAAAAATAAAGGTCTGGTCCATCACCTTCTCTATCTGCTTCTGGAATCCTGACCTCTCTAACATTATCTCATTCCTCTGACTTCTCTGAAGCTCACCAGCATCCCAATGCCTAGCACCGTTCTGGCCATGGTCCCAGCACTTGGCACTCGGGGACATCCCTGCCTTTCTAGGGGTGCACGTTTGGATGAAGGAATGACTAAATGAGCAAAGCCTGGAGGAATGAAGAAATGGTAGGTGGAATGTTGGATGAGTGTTGGATGAAGGAATGATGAAACAGAAAGCTACCTGGGTGCTGTGACAGAACCGTTTTATGAGAAGAGACATCTCTTGGATCTTAAACCTCACAAAGACAAACTGGAGGCTTCAGCTCAAAGTGTTAAAAATATAGAAGCCGTTAAAAAATTTTTTTTAACAAACTGATGGAAATTCCCTTTATCAAAAGGAGCTGCTGTAAATCAAGCTACAAAAGTGATGTGCCCAGGAGCTGAGGACTGTTTCATGAGCTAATAATGCACTCTCTGGGGACTTCCCTGTGGAGAGCCTTGTGACAGAACCCACCCCCACCTGCGTGCAGCCAGGCTGACCCATTCAGGTGGTGTCCTATTGAAAGTAGTCATTCAAAAAAAAAAAAAGAAAGAAAGTAGTCATTCAACATTCATTAAGAAAGAAAAAAAGTCCTGGCTGAATAGATTGGTTGGTTGGAGTGTTGTCCTGAAGTGCAGTGCAGAGGTTGCCGGTTCGATCCCTGGGCAGGTCACATACAAGAACAGGAATAGATCGATGTTACTGTCTCTCTGTCTCTCTGTCCCTGCCTCTCTCTGAAAAAAAGAAACTGACAATTCCTTCCTGGATTTTGCAGGTAAACATTGGCCCCACGGAAAGGGTTGTTATTTAGGGAAAATGCCTCTGGCTGCTTTGTTCTGAGGATGTTTTGGACAGAAGAGCACTTCAGCAGGTAGGACATCTGGACAAGAAATGCAAAGGTCGAGGTAGATAATTTGGGGAGGGTCCTGGGCTAGGAGTTGGGTGTCAGAGACTAGGGTGGTTTTTTGCTGGTACCGTGGCTCTCAGAGATGGCAGAGAGGCATGTGCCCAGCCTGATGGGCACGTGTACCAATGCCTGTCATGTGGATGCTTCTGCCTCCCGCCACAGCCTGTGTGAGCTACCAGCCCTTTCACAGCGGCCTGCAAAATCCCCAAGTTTTTAAACAACTGATTTTTAATTATAGTAGACATACAATATTACACTAGTTTCAGGTGTACAACATAGTGATTAGACACATATATGCCTTATGCAGTGATCACCCTGATAAGTCTAGTACCCACCTGGCACCACACGTAGTTATTACGGTCTTATTGGCTACATTCTCTGTGCTGTACTTCATATCCCCAGGACTGTTTTTATAACTGGCAATTTGTACTTCTCAATCCTGTCCCCATTTTCACCCTTCTCCCTCTCCCCCACCCTGACGACCATCAATTGTTTTCTGTATCTATGAGTTTGCTTCTGTTTTGTTTGATAATTTATCTTGTTTTTTAGAGTCCACATATAAGATCATACTGTATTTATCTTTCTCTATCTGACTTATTTCACATAACACAGTACATTTCTCCAAAGAGGACATACAGACAGATGGCCAACAGACACATGAAAAAATACTCAACACCGCTAATTATCAGGAAAATGCAAATCAAAACCACAATGAGCTATCACCTCACATATTAGAATGAGTATCATCAAAAAGTCAGCAAATGGTAAGCATTGGTGAGGACGTGGAGAAAAGGGAATTCTTGTGCACTGTTGGTGGGAATGTAAATTGGTGCAGCTACTATGGAAAACAGCACAGAGTTTCTTCAAAAAATTAAAACTAGAGCGATTGTGACTCAGCAATCCCACTTCTGGGTGTATATCCAAAGAAAATGAAAATACATTTGGAAAGATAGATGGACCCCCATGTTTACTGCAGTATTATTTACAATAGCCAAGATATCGAAGCAACCTAGATGTCCACCAATAGACGAATGGATGAAGATCTGGTACATATATATAATGGTATATTACCCATTAAAAAGCATGAAATCTGCCTGACCAGGCAGTGGCGCAGTGGATAGAGTGTCGAACTGGGATGCAGAAGACCCAGGTTCGAGACCCCGAGGTCACCAGCTTGAGCGCGGGCTCATCTGGTTTGAGCAAAGCTCACCAGCTTGGACCCAAGGTCACTGGCTTGAGCAAGGGGTTACTCGGTCTGCTGAAGGCCCACGGTCAAGGCACATATGAGAAAGCAATCAATGAACAACTAAGGTGTCACAACAACAACAACAAAAAAAAAGCATGAAATCTTGCCATTTGCAACAACATGGATGAACCTAGGGAGGATTATGCAAAATTCCTGAATATTTAATCACTGTTTCCCACTGCCTTGGTCAGGCAGGGCCAGACTTGAGACAAGGTGAGTTCGGTGCCCAGAAAGCCAGCAGACCTGATGGAGGAGGCACTGGCATGTTCAAGTGCAGGCTTGGCCCCAGGGGGACCACTGCCTTAGACTTTGCACCCTGGGAACTTTGCTTGTCTCATCCGGGTCCAGCCCTGGTGTTGGACCAACTTAGGCATAGCCTTGGGTCACAAACTCCCTGAGCTGGGACTCACGGCTGGGACCTTGTTCTACTGCCATGATAAGCGGCCCTCCCCAGTCTGCAGAGCCAGGCTTGGTGCTGGTCCCTGAGTATTCACAGTATCTTTCTCCACCTTGTGAGCTTTGAAAAGCCAATACCTGGGACCCACCCAGACCTTCTGACCTCCTGGGCCTGGGATAGCACTTTGCTGAAAGCTGCCAGGCAGTCCTAATGAGACGCTGGGCTGTGTACAGAGGTAGATTAAGGTCGTTGAGGCCTCAGGTGCAGAAGAAAATATTGGGCCCTTTACATTAAAAAAAGTGTAAAGTTGGGGTTTTGCAGGGCCCTTCAGAGGCCAGGGCCCAGGGCACATGCCCTGTGTGCCGCAGTTAAATCTGCTTCTGGGTATGTATCAGCAATTTAATCCACTGTGGGTGTAGCAGGGACATACATGAAATCAGGAAATACTGCCGTTAGCAGTGGGTGGGTGGTTTGATTCAGCTTCCTGGCCACTGGAAAGGGCAATCATGCCTGTTCTACCTGTCATGACAATGTTATTATGAAAACTCACTGAACTATGACTTCTGCTGTGCCATGCAAATGCTCACCATTCATGCTTGGTGTGGCTTTAGGGAGACACACATGCAGGAGGCTTGTTTTCAAAGCTGGGGGTGCCCACAAGTGACAGAGCATGACCGCTTCAGTCCAGTGGGTGAGCATCTGCAGAACAGCCACCACAGGGATCCAGACCTTCACTAGGGTACAGCCTGGCCTCCCAGGAGGGAGCTGTGGGAGATCCCGTCCTTCCCCTCGGCTCCGTCCCCACTGGCTGAACCCAGTAGGGAAGGGAAGGGCTGACAGTGGTCCTGGGACAGAGGCCCTGGGTTTGGGCGCAGTCTCTAAGCTGTTCTTATCTGAGTAAAGAAGCCCAGTCTCTGTTCTGTGGAGCATGACAGAAGATTGGCCTGGGCGTCTTGCAGAGTAACCCTGGCTGTTCTGGAGTTTTTCCAGAAAAAATGTTGCAGGAGTTTTGGAATTTGATACAAACAGAAATTAGCTTATGTATTTATCTAGTCATACTCTTTGGTTCACCATGGTCTCCCGTGTAAACCTTAATCTACATGGCTCTTCATCCCTGTGCATGCCTCCCTTATCTACCTGCTGACATGTGTGGGGTTCGGGCACTCCTATGGCCTGAATGGGACAGACTCTGGAGTATGGCTGCACGTCCTGACCTGCTGGTGGCCCTGGACAGACCATCCCTTGCACAGTGACTTCTTCTGCAAGACCACAGTGGGGATGCAGGAAGGTCCTGACGCTGCTTCCTCAACCTCAATGGCTTTGCCTTCATGGCAGACCCTTGCAGTCTCGGGAGCCCCAGGAGTTCAGTGGAGAGGAGCCGGATGTCTTAGGGTAGATACGTTGGGTATCTCTGGAAATCTGAATTCCATGTTTCACCTGAGCCACACAGGTGGAGTTGATTCCAGCTGGCACACAGGCAGAGTCCCCCCACGCCAACAAGGGGCTTCAGCCTCCCAGGTCCTTCCCTCACCAGTCCCCTGCCCCAGGGAGGGACTGTCATAGCCCAGTCCAAGGACAGCCAGAAATTTGGGCCAGACAGGGTCCTGCCCCCTGTCCTGATGCACAATTCAGTCTCAGAAAATTCTGCCTCCCTGCATAGATGGCAGGCCCTTCCCCTTACACAGGAAGCTCCTGGTCAAGGAGGAGGAAGATAGTGGTGATGATACATACCTAATGTCCTGTAATATCTGTCATTTTCCAACACACTGCGTGCCCTTTCTCCTTTTGTCCTCACAGAGACCCCTCCCTTTCCCCCTCCCCCCACCCTATCCCCACCACTGGAGCACAGGCACTCCTTACATTTTGCAGAGAGGAGCTAAGTCACTTGGCTGAGTGCACAGCGAGGTGGAGGGCCCTGGCTGGCACCCGTCTCAGGCCCTGGCCCCAAGCTATGGCCACTGCAATGCCTTCATACATTTGTTGTGGACAGAATGCCAGGACCAGCTTTTGGAAACCTGTGTGCTTAAGGGGGTCTTTTACAACTTAGCTTCTTGGGCTATGAAAGTGTCTCTTCCTCTTTTAGACCCTAAGGCAGACAGGAAGTTTGGGGAGGTGATTTTAACTAAAAACCTGTTGTGTTTTCCTCTAACGGGTTGGGTTTTATTGCAATCCCCCGATGGCTATTGGCCCATGCTCTTGTCTTGGAAGCCTGTGGCCACACAGAACGTGAGTGATAGTTAGAATCTGTTATGGAGTGGCCCCCACATCTGTCCTGGGATTCAGAAACTGGTCCCCAAAGCCCAAACCCTCCCAGAAGCAAGTGCTCACACAGGACTCACCTCCTCGGGGGCAAGCCCAGCTCTCCCTGAGGGTGAGGGGAGAAGCCGCTTTCAGGCCAAGACCTCAGCTAGCAGTGACCCCAAGAAAGTCCTGAACTGGAGTGTCTAGGTGCCGAGTTCACTAATTTTGATTTGTGTCATGATGGAGAAAAATCCAGGCCAATCCTTTCCTCAGTGCATGGCAGTCACCCTCTAACCATGGGTCTCCCTGTATGGGGCCCTTTCTGATTGAGGGGTCCCCTCTTACTGTGTGGTCTCTCTCTGTTTGTGGGTCTCTCAACTACAGCCAGCAGACTGCCCCAGACTTGGGCCCTTGAATTCACAATTCTTTCAACATGTGCCTGATTGTTGCCTGTTACTACTACTTTTTCTTTATGCTTTTATTGTAGAAGGAGGGTAAGGGATTCCTGGGTGTGTTCCACCAATAAGGAATGTTTATAAAAAACCCTCCCATGTTGTAAGCGTTCACGCCCCTTTGAAGCACAAAGAACAGGTTTCCCACTGTCCCTAATTCTCAGCCCTTGACCCCCCTGGCTACTTTTTAGATTCCACATATAAGTGAAATCATATGGCATTCGCCTTCCTCTGTCTGACTCCTTTCATTCAGCACAGTACTCCATCCACGTTGTTGCCGGTGGCGAGATTTCATTCTTTTTTATGACTGAGTCATATTCCATTGTATATATGCACCACTTCTTTATCCATTCATCTGTTGATGGACACATAGTTTGCTGCCATATCTCGGCTTTTATAAATAATGCTGCAACGGACATATGGCTGTAAATGTCTTTTAGATTTAGTGTTTTGGGTTTCTTTGGACAAATACCCGGAAGTGGAATTGCTGGGTCCTCTTTGTCTCTTGTTTTAAAGTCTATTTTGTCTGGTATGAGTATTGCTACCCCAGCCTTTTTGTTTTCATTTGCATGAAATATCTTTTTCTGTCCCTTTACTTCAGTCTGTGTCTCTCTCAATCTGAAGTGAGTCTCTTACAGACAGACTATGTAAGGGTCTTGTTTTATTATTTATTCAGCCACAGCATGCCTTCTGATTAGAGCAGAGGTTGGGAACCTATGGCTCGCGAGCCAGATGTGGCTCTTTTGATGGCTGCATCTGGCTCACGGACAAATCTTTAATAAAAAAATAACGTTAAAAATATAAAACATTCTCATGTATTACAATCCATTCATTTCCTGCCGCTCATGCTCATGGTTGCGGGTGGCTGGAGCCAATCACAACTGATCTCCAAGACAACACCAAATTTTTATTGGATAATGCATAACGTACACGGGTCATTGTATGGCTCTCATGGAATTACATTTTAAAATATGTGGCATTTATGGCTCTCTTAGCCAAAAGGGTTCCCAACCCCTGGATTAGAGCATTTCATTCATCTGCACTTAGAGTAATATATGTTTATTGCCTTTTATTATTCATAATATTATCTTTCTTTTTCTTTTACTTCTTTTTTTTTATATAAATAAATTTTTATTTTAATGGGGTGACATCAATAAATCAGGGTACATACAGTACATATATTCAAAGAAAACATGTCCAGGTCATCTTGTCATTCAATTCTGTTGCATACATTTAACCCAAAGTCAGATTGTCCTCCGTCACCCTCCATCTAGCCCTCTTTGTGCCCCTCCCCCACCCCTCCCCCCTCCTTCCTTCTCTCCCCCTGCCCCCCGTAACCACCATACTCTTGTCCATGTCTCTTAATCTCGTTTTATGTCCCACCAATGTGTGGAATCCTGCAGTTCTTGTTTTTTTCTGATTTACTTATTTCACTCCGTACAATGTTATCAAGATCCCACCATTTTGTTGTTAGTGATCCGATGTCATCATTTCTTATGGCTAAATAGTATACCATGGTGTATATGTGCCACATCTTCTTTATCCAGTCCTCCTTTTTTTTTTTTTTTACAGTGATTAAAGCCTTTAAGCAAACTCTTGGCCAATACAGCAAGAATCCATAAAAGAGTAGTGTCCTTAACATGTTCACCAAGTCCAAGTTGGCCCAAACACCATGCCAAATCCCTGAAAAATGCAACCCAACCCCAGTTCAGTCTGTTAGGGGCTGTCACAAGGAGCAGGAGTCCAGGAAAAGTCCACATCCAGGAAAAGTCCGCATGACACTGGAATTGTTGTCACAATTCTATACTTTGCAGCTCACGTCCAAGTCCCAGTGACCGCTGCTTCTAGCTGGTAATGATTCAGGTAGACTGGAAAAGCCATCTGCAGCATGCGTGGATATGGAGCTTCTGTTCTCCTCTGCCTGGATTTTACTTATTCTTCTATTTATTTTTTTTAATTTTTTTATTTTTTACAGAGACAGAGTGAGTCAGAGAGAGAGATAAACAAGGACAGACAGACAGGAATGGAGAGAGATGAGAAGCATCAATCATTAGTTTGTTTGTTTTTTAATTTTTTATTTTATTTTTTACAGAGACAGGGAGTGAGTCAGAGAGAGGGATAGACAGGGACAGACAGACAGGAACAGAGAGAGATGAGAAGCATCATTCATCAAGTCCAAGTGTTGCGCATTGCAACACCTTAGTTGTTCATTGATTGCTTTCTCATATGTGCCTTGACCGTGGGCCTTCAGTAGACCAAGTAACCCCTTGCTGGAGCCAGCGACATTGGGTTCAAGCTGGTGGGTTTTTTTTTGCTCAAACCAGATGAGCCCGCGCTCAAGCTGGCGACCTCGGGGTCTCGAACCTGGGTCCTCTGCATCCCAGTCCGACGCTCTATCCACTGCGCCACCGCCTGGTCAGGCGATTTTACTTATTCTTAAAGAAGATCCTTTAACAGTTCTTGTGATACTGGTTTGGTGGTGATGAATTTCTTTAGTGTTTTCTTGTCTAGGAAGCTCTTTATCTGATCTTTTTTTTTTTTTTTCTGAAGCTGGAAACGGGGAGGCAGTCAGACAGACTCCCACATGCACCCGACGAGGATCCACCCGGCACACCCACCAGGGGGCGATGCTCTGCCCATCTGGGGCGTCACTCTGTTGCGACCAGAGCCACTCTAGTGCCTGGGGCAGAGGCCATGGAGCCATCCCCAGCGCCCGGGCCATCTTTTGCTCCAATGGAGCCTTGGCTGCGGGAGGGGAAGAGACAGACAGAGAGGAAGGAGGGGGGGGGTGGAGAAGCAGATGGGCGCTTCTCCTGTGTGCCCTGGCCGGGAATCGAACCCGGGACTTCCGCACGCCAGGCTGACGCTCTACCGCTGAGCCAACTGGCCAGGGTCTTTATCTGATCTTTTGTTTCTATATGATAGCTTTGCTGGTTAGAGTAGTTTTAGCTGTAGGTCCTTCTTTTTATCACTTCGAATATTTCTTGCCACTCCTTTCTGGCCTGAAAAGTTTCTGTTGAGAAATCAGCTGACAGTCTTATGGGACCTCCCTTGTAGGTAACTAACTGCTTTTCTCTTGCAGCTTTTAAGATTCTTTCTTTGTCTTTAGTGTTTAGTATTTTAATTGAATTGTGTGTCTGGGTTCGTCTTGTTTGAGATTCTCTTCAAGGAAGTAAATTTTTTTTTTTTTTGTGGCAGAGACAGAGAGAGTCAGAGAGAGGGACAGACAGACAGGAAGGGAGAGAGATGAGAAACATCAATTCTTCGTTGCGATTCCTTGGTTGTTCATTGATTGATTTCTCATATGTGCTTTGACCGGGGGGCTCCAGCAGACCGAGTGACCCCTTGCTCGAGCCAGCAACCTTGGGCTCAAGCTGGTGAGCCTTGTTCAAACCAGATGAGCCCACGCTCAAGCTGGCTACCTCGGGGTCTCGAACCTGGGTCCTCCACATCCCAGCCCGATGTTCTATCCACTGCACCATTGCCCGATCAGGCAAGGAAGTGATTTTTTTTTAAATTTATTCATTTTAGATAGGAGAGAGAGTGAGAGAGAGAGACAAAGAGAGAGAAGGGGGGAGGAGCAGGAAGCATTAACTCCCATATGTGCCTAGACCAGACAAGTGCAGGGTTTGAACCGGCGACCTCAGTGTTCCAGGTCGATGCTTTATCCACTGCGCCACCACAGATCAGGCAAAGAAGTGATTTTTTGCCTGACCTGTGGTGGTGCAGTGGATAAAGCGTCAACCTGGAAATGCTGAGGTCGCCGGTTTGAAACCCTGGGCTTGCCTGGTCAAGGCACATATGGGAGTTGATGCTTCCAGCTCCTCCTCCCTTCTCTCTCTCTCTCTCTCTCTCCTCTCTAAAATGAATAAATAAATTTAAAAAAAAATTAAAAAAAAAAAAAAAAGAAGTGATTTTTTAAAGTGACTTTTTCTACCTCTAAACACTAAAGTTTGGCTCTAAATATTCTTGATTTTGAGTCTGGAGGAAATCCTAATCAGACTTTTCTGTTTGAGCCAAACTCACCACAGGTCTCCTTCAGCTTAATCAAGGCTGGCCTCCATGATTGCGGCCCTTTGCTAATAGGCCCACGGTCTTGTGGGGATGGGAATGGGGGTTGTGGTGATTCTGGGCCTGGCTCCCAGAAAGGGACAGGGAGCTACCAAGGACATGGTACCTGGTATTAGGGTTAAACAGTACTTGCTGGATCTTGGTCCTGGCAATTTCTGGGCTTGAAGTCATTACTCTCATGGCCCCTCACTGGCAGCCTTGGCCATATGCTACATTTTCCCCTCTAGGGTTGGTCATATCCCTTCTGAAGGACTCCTTTGTCTATCTGGCCTTGTCCTTCACCTATAGCTTTCTCCATTCTCAGCCCCACTGTGCCTAGCCTCCCTGAGACAGAAGACTTTATTCCCCCGTGCAACAAGAGCCTCCAGAGTGCCCATCCTTGGTGGGGTTGCCATGTCTGAAGAGGTCTGGCCTAGTGGGGCGAGGTCATGGGCCCCATGGAAGGTTCAGACAAGGATGTTGATATGAAATAGCCTGTGGCTGTCTCTTCCCAGGCTGCTGCCCAAGCTTGCAGGAAGAAAACAGGCCTCCTCCTGGCCATCATCTTGAGCTCAGATGTTGACTGCAGCCCAACTCAAGTCCCAATTGTTACAGACTGGATTAGAACAGGGTCACAATGAGATAACGTGGAGTACCAGGGCCCAGCCCTGTGCAGTGAGAAGCACGGTCTCCTGTAATGGGATAGGACTGGACACCTACTGGGCCTGGGTCGTGGCACGTGCTCCCTGCAGGGAGGCCTAAATAGGGCTGTATCTGTGTGTGGTCATCACATGGATCAGAGAACCTAAAGGTCAGCTCAGCACAATGCCCGGCAGCGTGTCCCAAATTTGTGTGTGGACCTCAGCCAGGCTGTAGGCCTATATCTGGTCCCCACCCTCCCTCCACCCCATCTCTTTTCTTTCCTTACCCTCTCCCGACCCTCCCCATTTCTCCATCTTCTCCTCCTCCCCTTGGGCACTGTAGTGGGTTGAATGGTATCCTCCAAAATTCATGTCCTAGAAACTCCAAATGTGGTCTTATTTAGACATAGGGTCTCTACAGATGTAATTAGTTAAGATTAGGTCACTGTGGATTAGGATGAGCTCTAAATACAATGACTGGTGTCCTTATAAGAGGAGAAAAGGAAAACATAAGAGACTTCAGGGTGCAACCCCTCCTCCCCCACCAAGGGTGACCCGGAGCCTTGGCCACTGGAGAAGGCACAGCACAGAAGGGTCTTCCCTCAGAGTTCAGGGAGCCAGCCCTGCCCACATCTTGATCTGGTCCTCTGGCCTCCAGACTGGGAGAGACTGGGCTTCTGTTCTGAGGCACCCAGGACCCTCCCAGGAGCTCAGGCCTCAGGAGCAAGGATGTGTCCCTGGCCTCTCTGCCTGACCCAGTAATGAGCAGGCACTGCACACAGAGGCCCTTACTGTCCGCCATCCTGGGGCCTGGACCCAGAAGCCCTCTTAGGTGGCATTTTTTACAAATCATGGTGTTTGCTGTATCACCTCCTAGTCACATCCTGGAGTCAGAGACCCAGTGAGAGAGGGGGACTTGCCCTGGACCTGCCAAGAGCAGGAGTCCTCACTGCCCCTGTCCCCTGCCCATGGGTCAGTTCATTTGGGACACTGAAGCACTTGTACAGCCACTGTGCTCTAAGAAGTGCTTCCCTCATTTAGGTCAGCAGCTTCCTGCATCACCAACTGCCTTCCAGTACACAGACCCCCAGTGCCTTTTGAGGGACCACTCCCTGCTCACAGCCAGTCCCTGCCCTGGGACCCTCCCCTTCCACTGCTCCCAGCAGCTCTAGCACCTGCCCACGCAGACTCAGGGTCAAAGGGCAGGGATTCGTGGAGCTGAGTCAGTGTCCCAGGGGAGGGGCAGAGCCCTGTGCTGACCGCAGGAGGTGAGGGGGTGGGACAGGAAGGACTTGGAGGAAGAAGGCAGTGGAAGAAGGGCAGTGAGGAGAGAGGTAAGTGGGGGAGGGAGGACATTAGGGAGGAAGGGGGTAAAGAAGGGCAGATGGAAAGACCTTGGTTAGTTCTTGGCTCAGATACTCCCCATTCCCGTCAAGGCCCTGATCAGGGTCCTCAGGAGCCTTTGATTCTGGTGACACCCAAGTCTTGACACAAGTTTGCTGGTCAGGAATCTGCACAGCTCCTGACATTGGAGCTTTTCAGTGTTAGTGTTGCAGGGACCAGCGGTCCTCTCCAGGAAGCCTGGGCTCTCTTATCCCAACAGGGGACTGTGGCAGAAGCCCCCTCCCCAGAGCTCAGGCCATACCCCTACCCCAGACAAGCAGGTAGACAGGAGACCTCTGGATTCTTGACATTAAAGACCCATTGGCTCCTTAGACAGGGGTCCAGCCCACATATTTAGGAGCTACCTGACCCACCCTTCTCACAGAAGTTCCCCAGATTGTTGCCTCTCCCTGATTAAGCAGAACCAATATGGATTTGAGGAAAAGTGTCAACTACCTACCAGTCACTAAGGAGACTCTCCAGGTGAGAATCTAGGACGGGGTCCCCAAACTTTTTACACAGGGGGCCAGTTCACTGTCCCTCAGACTGTTGGAGGGCCGGACTATAAAAAAAAACTATGAACAAATCCCTATGCACACTGCACATATCTTATTTTAAAGTAAAAAAACAAAACGGGAACAAATACAATATTTAAATAAAGAACAAGTAAATTTAAATCAACAAATTGACCAGTATTTCAATGGGAACTATGCTCCTCTCACTGACCACCAATGAAAGAGGTGCCCCTTCCGGAAGTGTGGTGGGGGCCGGATAAATGGCCTCAGGGGGCCGCATGCAGCCCATGGGCTGTAGTTTGGGGACCCCTGATCTAGGATATAGACCAAGGGGCAGGCTGTCCTGTGTTAGATTCAGGGAGTACTGATATGCTGGGGCTGCCAAGAGTGTAACTATTGAAGGAACAGGGAGTGCTGATATGGCCCCTGCGAAGCTGAGAACAAAGAAGGTCAATGAACCTTATCAGAAGTTTATGTTTGAAATTCACCATTAAGCTAAAACCGGCCCCTGTTGCTATGCTGCGTGCGACCTCCCTAGCCAATAGCTAAACTGCCACATCTGCTTCTGTATTATGCTTGCTCACTTAGGATATATAAGGACCTGGCTGTAAGCGCCAGGTGCGGCTTCTGTTTGCAGCTCCTTGTGAGTACGGTGTCTCCGGACATCTTGGGAGTTCGCCCCTGTGCAGGTTAAACTGGCCAATAAAGTAACATCTTAACTCCTGAAAGTCTCTGACGTTTGTTCTGGTACCCGGTGGATGCTACATCCTGGTCAGGATGCAGCAGAGGGCCTAGTGCAGACGGGGGTGGGGACAAAGATAGGGTGGGCAATGACCATTGTGGGTCAGGAAGACCACAGGGGGAGGGAGAAGACCATCCCTCTTCAGCTCCTGATGAGCCTTTGGGCTGGGTGTGGGCTGGTCAGTCACCAAGGACAGAATTATCCCAGGCCAGATGACAACACTGCCTTCTTCATGGAGGCCTCCTCTGCATAGCTGGGCTTCAGGGGAACAAAGCTGACACACTGCCTGGGGCCATGGACGGGTACAGCAGGGCACCTTGCTCTTGAGGTGCCCAGGCGTGGAGGATGTTCTAAAGCCACAGTTGCTCACCCTACAGTGGGACAAAATGAACTAGCCATGGTGGCCAAGGTCATAGGGACCATCTGAGCAGCAGGGGCCAGTAGGCAGATCTGGTTCCAGACGCCTCCCCGTACAGGAGGGGAACCAGAGGCACGGGAACAGTGACAGGCTCTGGTCATGCAGGCAGCTGCTTTCTGCCTGTCCCCCTGCCCAATCACTAATCTAGGCTCCACCTCAGGGGGTGCTTACTGCTCACCGACCATGTGAGGGGCAGGCAGTGCAAGAGCCGTAGGCATCCAGAGACCAGGATTCCAACAGCACTGCCAGGTGCCCGGGGTTCTTGTGCCCCACCTGGCTGGTTCTGAGTGTGGTGAGAGGGGCAGATTCCAGCCTCTGTGAAGTGTCCATCTAGGGGCTGTGCTGGGAGGTAGGAGGCTGATGGCCCTGACCTAGGACGCTCACAGGACTGACCCTGTTAACCATAATGTCCTTCCGAGACCCAGTGTGGATGGGGGGTGAGAAGCAGGGGTTCCACTTGCCCTGTCCACCCTGCGAAAGTGGCTTCAGAGGGCAGGGATTCACCCTGCACTAACCTTCGGGGGACACTTCTCTGCGGTGGGCCATCTGTGTGTTTTCGGGCTTGGAGCTGCGTCCCCACCTACTACACACCAGAGGCCAGTAGGGGCTCCCCAATAAGACAACTAAAATGTCTCCAAATCTAGCCTAGTGTTACCTGAGGGACAGAACTCAGCTCCCCCAGGGTGAGAACCGATGGGGCGAGGCAGGGACCCCAGACTGCAGTAAGGAGAAACTGAGCTGAACAAAGCCACTGACATAGCTTATATCTTATATTCTCTTCAACTGGGTTTGTGGGACCAGGTGTCAAACACGGACACTCAGTGGTGTACAGCACAGGCAGTAAATGATGGTGGGTGAGGAGCCGGAGCCAGCCTAGGGGACACGGAAGTGCGCTGTGTCCTACTGGCCAGTCCGTCTTCCCTGGCCACGGGAGGGGACCAGCAGCGAGGTGAGCATGGAAGCGTGGCTTCGGCTGTCCAGGAGCCCCAGGTCCAGGTCAGCACAGTGCATGGAGAAAGCATGAGGGGCAGCCTCTCCGGGCCCAGGGGCAGTGGGGCAGAAGCAGGGAAGGACAGGCACCACACGCAGTGCTTCTTTGCTCCAAAGGCATTAGTGGCCCTTTTGTCCTTCTTTAGGGTGACACATAATGCTTTTATGTTAAAAGTCTGGATAGGTCCCTCATCCCACTAATTTAAAAGCTATGTGAGGGCTTTTTGTTACAAAAACAAACTAAGGATTTCTTGTGATAAATGCTGCGCTCGGCTTTACCACGGAGCCTGGTCCTTACTTCTGCCCCAAGTCCGGGTCTGGGGCGCATCAGTGCTGAGTAGCCACAGGCAGAACCACAGGTCCCATTCTCCTGTGTGCATACCTGGGTTAGCTGGCAACCCTCTTTGCAGAACCTTCTGGAAACATCAAACTCAAAATTCATTCCAGGCAACAACCTGTACCGCTGCCCGTCCCCCATCACCTGGGGGGCCTGTGGGCTCCGAGGAACCCAGCGTTTGAGGGGAGGTCTCCATCAGACCATGCAAGTTTTCAGGGGAGGTCGGGCAAGAGGCCATGGGCGACAGTGTGGGCAGTGACAAGGAGCTGCCCAGCCCCTACTTTGAGGATACGACTGTGTGTGCTGAAAGGCTGCCACACTGCCGGGACTGCCCTCTCCATCCACGTCATGGTTCCACTTTGAAAGACTTTGGTAGTCACATGTCCAAGCCCGTGTCTGTTGGAAACACATGATCTTGAGTCAACCCTCCTGCTGCAGAGCCCAAGTACGTGGGTGCCAGCAGCAACCTTCTTCACATGAAATTCCATTGTGCTTTTATAGGACGGAAACCTAGCTTTCCCCCAGAACAACCGAGGTTGAGTTTTCTTCCCAGTGAGTATCCCAGAGGCAAGCGAGTCTTTCAGTGTTGACTGTTTCCTGCATGTGGGACACATACACCGGCAGTCACTGGAGTCCTATGGGCACCCTCCATCAACCTCCACCCAGCAGAGGCTGTCCTGGAAGAGAGTGGATACCTTCACTTTTCTTCTACACAAACATCTCCTGTCGCTCTCAGAACCCCTCGCCCCACAGTGTGCATCTGGGACAGAGAGGAGCTCTGAGGACTCTGGGGCTGGTGGTAGGAAGGAGCCATCTCGAGGTCCCTTTCTGCTGTGTTTGGCAGCGAAGGTGCAGCACCCGCTCACGTAGGGTCACACAATGTGTCCCAGAGCTGCCGGCCCTTTTGAAAGGGCCTCCCTCAAGGACAGGGCAGTACCCAGCACATTTTCTCTGGGGTCAAGTACATTCTTTCCAGGGGAAGCCCCTGCACGTCCCCTCCAAGGCAAGGGAGGCTATGTGTCCATGAAGCTCCTTGTTAATGGCGCAGGTGGTGCTGATAGTCCCCCTTTGCCACCAGCCTGATGGAGTCAATTCTCAAGCTGCCATCTGACATGCCTCTTGGTGGCATCTTACAGAAGAAGCCTTGTCCATGTCCTAGATGGGGAGTTCTTGTCAAACGTGGTCTTGGAAGGAAAGAGAAGAGAGAGGAATGTGAAATGCTGTGCCTGCTCACTTTCACTTTAGAGGCAAAGAGATTTTCTCAGGACTCAGGAGGATGAAACCAAGGGGTTCTAAACAGCAGCCTGCAAACAGTGTGCTTCCCTGGACTCTAATCGGCAGGCCCCAAGTTTTTAGTAAGCTGTGTTTCAGAGTTCTCTGAAATTGCCTTGCATGGGCCCCAGGACAGCCAACGTGACCAGGCCCACATGGGTGACAGGTGGGCCCACCCTCCCGTAGGAGGAGAAATGGGGCTCAGACAGGAGCAGGTGTTTGCCTAAGGTGTCGAGTGAAGGCTGGCTGACTGCAAAGCTACTCACAGCCCAAGGCACCTGCTGGTGGGAAACTGGAGACTGTCGGTGAATATTTTTCCCAGGTTGGGATGTGAGTTGCATTGACCTTTGCTCCTGGGACTGTGGGGTGCTCAGCTCCCCCACAAAACACCACTGTTCTGTTAGGAAGGGCTCAGTGTCTGAACTCACTCGAGACCCTTGTAGGGATGGGGCAGGAGGGTGGGGCGTGTGCACGGAGGCAGTGAGGTTGGAGAATGGCAGTGTGGTGGAGGTGCCAGGGGTCCTACTTAATCTCCTTGCCCCAAGTACTTTTGGAAAATTTCATAACCCAATGTCAGCAAGTGGCGATGTGGACAGGACTGTGTTCCGAAGGGGGCTAGTGGAAAATGCCTTCACTGGGGGTTTCAGTATCTCTGAAAATGGAAGCACCTATGTCCTAGTCACCAAATATTGCTTCTGCCAAGTGGCAAACTTGAGAAAGCGGCTATCAAGCTGCCTAGGCCCAGGGAACCTGCATGTTTTCTTCCTGAGCCTCCACCCCCTTGGCAAACTCACCAGTGAGCTCCAGCTCTGATCTTGAAGCCTGGGCACCTGTTGGAACAAACCAGAAATGCTCAGCAAAGGATGGGGAGAGGCCAACCTAAAACCCCCAGCAGCCCAAGGGCTTGGGCCAGGACCAGACTCACAGGGCAGGGCTCTGCAGGCCACAGTACTTTCAGGGCAGGTGCTTTGTAAGAGGTAAGTTAGAAAGATGCTTTTTGCCCCAGACTCAGGGAGTCCTCAGTGGCCTGGTCAATGTGCAGCTCAGCTTCCACAGAGATGAATGCCATCCTGACCTCTAGGTTCAGTGTCCATCCGTCCCAACCCACACCTGGGAGATGGTGTCAGGAACGTGGAGTGGAGCCTCAGACCTCGGGCTTCCACAGGCAGAGCTCTGGTGGAGCTATGTATGGTCAAGGTGTTAGTGCCATTAAAACTGCTCTTAAAATGCAACCAATTCCTTGCAGAGCTTCTAAACATCTTGAAAAGGCAAAAACTCTGACTTCCTCCAAATAAATACCAAGCATGTACACATGCACCCCAGCTGGTACCTGCATAGCTCCAGTGGGGACACTGGCCCCTGCACGCCCAGCCCACAGCTATTGCCACAGCCACAATCAGCACAGCGAGCACGGCCACCACGACCCGGTTTCTCAGCGCATACGTGTCACCACCTGGGATATCTGGGTTGCTGCCTTCATCTTCCTTCAGTGCTCCTACAAGAAAAGGTAAAGTAACCCAAGAGTTATAGGGTAAGGACTAGGGTCTTTTCTCATCTTTAAGAAGCATTAATTCCAAAGAACTCCCCTGATATCATGTTGTGATTTTTAAAATACAAAGCTGAGGGAGAGAAGGGCTTTCTCCTGCAGTGTCACTCCTGCCCACCTGCCCAGGTCCAGCGGCCCAGCCCTTTCTAAAGGCCCACACCTGGGGAGGGCATAGGTTCTTCCTGGCTTTTTACATTGAATTTAATCTTTTTCTAGCTTTATTGCTGACATTTAAAAAAAAGTGAAATTTATATAATGTGAAATTAACCATTTTATGTATTTTTAAAAAAGATTTTTATTGCTTTTAGAAAGAGGAGAGAGAAAGCGAAAGGCAGGGGGAGAGGGAAAGGAGCAGGAAGTATCAACTCGTAGTAGTTGCTTCTCATATGTGCCTTGACCAGGCAAGCCTGGGGTTTTGAATGGGCAACCTCAGTGTTCCAGGTTGACACTCTATCCACTGCGCCACCACAGGTCAGACTGAAATGAACCATTTTAAAGTGAACAATTCAGTGGCATTTAATATACATTCACAATGCAGTACAGTCTCAACCATTACCCAAAATGGGACTTTTTCATCACCCAAAAGAAAACCCATACCCATCAGCAGTCACTCCTTACCTCCTACCCAAGGCCCTGACAATCTCTAATTTACTTTCTGCTTCTAAGGATTTGCCCATTCTGCACATTTCATGTGAAAGAAACCATACAATGTGTGGCCTTTTGTGACTGGTTTCTTTCACTGAGCATGTTTTCCTGCTTCACTCATACTGTAGGTCGGGGCCAGCTTCACACTGTGTGACCTGTGCAGGCTCACGGGGCCCAGGCTCAGAAGGGCCTGTGCTTGGTGTGATGCTCTGCTGCCACCATCTTGGATTCTTCTAAGTCTTGAACAGGGAGCACTGTACTCTTTCCCACTGTGCACTGAGCCCCATAGGTCATGGGATGCAGCAGGCATAGCCCACAGATGCACCTCCACCTTCTACCTCTCATCTCAACATTGGTGACATGAATACAGATTGAGAGCCCATGGCCTTTTACTAAGGAGTCACCTATATGTGGCCATTCCATGGGGAGGCCTCAGGCCAGCAGCTGGGTCCAGTTGGACCCCATAGCACCAGGGGGCCAGTCTTCTTAGGGGGCAGGTGCCCAAAGGCAAAGAGCTTTGGTGGGGGCTGTGACGGTATGGGCTTCAATCCTGATACTGTCGCATCCTAGTTCTGAACTTCTGAAATGTTATATAGCCTTTCAGACCCTCAGTTCCTCATCTGTGAAATGGGTCACCAAATTGACCTCATGAATGAAGATTAAGTCAAGCAGTGTGCATTGAGCACCTAGTCCTTGTGCCTGTCCCCACAGATGTGCTGGATCCATCACTGAATACCTGACATTTCCCTCCTCTCCTTTCTAATCACCTTTCTGATGCTGCTACTGGGTCACCTTCTAGGGGAGCTCTGTCTTCTTCCTGAGAGGATCTACCATCCCCCCAGGGCCACAACCTGGGGTTGGGTTGGTGTGCAGACCCTGGGAAGACCTTACCTGTCTGGCTGCTGACAGTCAGGTTCTGGTGCAGAAGCACGTTCTCGATGCAGCAGCCAACATTCACGTTTGGGGTCCACCGGATCCTCAGAACGCTGACGACGTCATACAACCCCCGCGCGTTTAGGGTGGCTGTGCTGTTCTGCAGGGCCTCATCCAGCAGGCTGTTGTCTGTCCTGTTAATCCAGTACACGTTTGGCCTGGGGTAGCCATCCTTAGACATGCATGTGAAGGTGAGCTCTTCATCCTGGGAGGCATTGCTGGGAGCAATGACCACAGGCATGCTGTAGTTTGCTGCAGGGAAACGGAATGGGTGGTGAGGCATGCCAGGTTCTGAAAGTCAGAAGTGGATAGGTACACAGTGCCCATGGCCAGGTTAGAGGATAGGTGGCCCATTGTGCCCCTGACCCTGGTAGAGAGGCACCTGCAGTCAAGGCAGATGGTCCTGGCCTTGTTCTGCCCCAGAGTCGCCCCTCTCCACCCCAATAGGGGAGTTACTGAACCCGAGGGCTGTGACTGGCACCTACTCCCTGTTCCAAAGAGACTGGTGCATCTAGTGACATGAAAAGCTTGCCATCATCTGAAATGAACACAGCCTATATCTGAACTAAACTGTGCCCTAAGCATCTTGTTTTTAATTTTCTTCTTAAATTCTGATCTCAAAACTGCCTTATAGTACTCCTTCCTAATTTTGTTTTAAAACTCTAGTTTGAGATGAGTTGGTGAGTTCAAGGCAAAGACTCCAAGATTAGGAATATTTCTATGAAATAAGGGAGCTTCAGGTTATGAAAAACTTTCTTAAGAGTTGAATGATGTTTCAACCAATGCAGCTTCATGCACAGTAAAGCAGAAGGCTGCTAACTGAGACTGGGATTTTCTTCATGGGAAGAAACAGGTGAATGAGCCAGAAAATGGGTCTCATTAATGCCAACTCCAGGCCATAGGCTGGGATGAAGTCAGCTGTCAGTGTCGATGCTCTTACCTGCCACGTGCAGCATGACCACAACATGCCAAATCTTCGTTAAGTTCCGAAACACCAGGCAGTTAAATTCCTGTTCGTCTTGAGGGGTGATGTTGTATAGATGTAGAGAGAAATCGCCCTGCTTCATGCTGTCTAGTGACATCTGGGCCCGGTCCTTGTACTCGTCATGGCCCACAGAGCTGTTCCCGGACAGGTAGTAAGCTACACTTTTTGGTTCACCATTAATGTCAATTTGCCAATAAACAAAAAGTTCATTTAATTTGAAACTGTTTTCTTCAGGGTAAATGCAGCTGAGGTCAACGGTGCTGCCCACCATTGCTCTGACTTCAATTTTTTTATTATCTGCAATGATTCAAAAAGTCCAACATTTATTTTCTGAGGTTGACTCCTTGCCTGCAAGGGCAGGGGGTATTCAGGAGACCCTTGCAAACACCAATTCTGACTCATTTCAGTAAATAAAGAAATGTACTCATAACATACTGTAAGAATGCAATATTTTAAACATTCAGAATTTGCAGTAAGCTCCTGCGACGCATTGACTAATATCGATTTCCTGTCGGGATGTGAGAGGCTAGCGCTGGGAGAAGGGGGTGGGCACCGAGACCAAACCGCACTCTTTTTGATACTTCCTGAGAGCTTATAATTAATTAAAATTAAAAAGTTTTTGTAAAAATTTAGACATTTAAAAGAATACATCAGTTTCTCAACAACAGCCTTATAATGCTGCTTGAATTATGTCAAGAAAGACCCACGGGACATGTTCAGTCTGGCTTTACCATCTGTACAAACACTTGGGTGACTGCTGGAAAAGTGGCCGTGTCCCCTGCCCTGCCACTCTCTGAGCTGGAAGGCTCAGCAAGGCCTTAGTCTCCGCTGCCCTTCTGGAAGCCTCCCAGGGCTGAGTAGGGTGAAGAGGCCTGGAAGAAAAGGAAGCTTCCGCTCATCTGGAAAACAGAGGACTGAAACTCATGGAAGGAGGTGCATTCCACCTACATCTAACACATGAGAAAACAGACCAGAGGGTCTGGACATGCGTTCCCTTTGTCGCCTTCAATCCCATGCATGACCCAGGCATGAGGCCTAGCTTCCTCACAGGGGCCCCTGGAAAAGCAAGAAGGGTTGTGTCTAGGCCCTGCTGACAGATACACCCCGTGACCTGAAGGGCTGAAGTCTCCGCACTGAAGGGCTTGGTACTGGCTTCAGGAGGGCGCAGGCTGTCAGACTTACCAGCTCGCAGGCCGCTGAGCAGCAGGAGGAGCAGGCCAGCACTGGAAAGCAACCAGAAAGGCAGGTGAGTCCCACTTCTTCCAGAGGGTGGAGGCTGCTTCTCATGAGCAGGAGAGGGTAACACCCATCACAGAAAAGTGAACAAGTCCACTGACAGCTAGCCCACGGGCGAGGACCCTGCGGCGGATTCATCTACCTCCCTGCCCAGCACAGCACAGCAAGTCCCTGCAACCATCCAGATGCCATGTTAACAACTGCCCCCTGCCCCCCCAATAAAAATGAGTGTGATAAAGGGTAGTGAAAGACACTCCTAAGGCCATGGTCTGTGGATCCCTGGTGCCCTAGCCATGCAGGGATGGATTCCAAGAAATTGTATGAAATAAAGGGCGGAAAAAACACTTTCAGAGTATTTCTAGAGAGCTGCATTTAATTTTTGGGAGCCAGAGAAGCTCTAAGATGCCCAAGTGGCCGTTGGTGAGCTCCAGGACACCCTCTGTAGAAGGCACTCATTCTGAAACCCAATTGGGAGGTTCCTCCCACCAGTGGGCAGCTGGCTGCCAGGATGTCAGGGGTAAAAACTTCCAGAAGGCCTTTGAGGCTTCTGGCACCTCCAACTGGGAGCCTTGGCATCCTTTAGTCTAGCTACCCCCTCCTCTGGCCTCCCAGGATGCCATGTGCCCTGAGCTCTGGACAGAGACCCCTGCTCTACCCCTGACAGCTGTCATCTGACTCTGCACAGAGACATATCCCTTGATACCAGGGGCTCCCCCATGCCCTAACAGAGGCCACAGTGTACAGGTGGGCCTGTCTTCTCTCACTGTCCCTGTTGGGGCCACCATTCCTATTTTGGGGGACAGCTGTGATAACCTCAACCTCCAGTCTTGACCCCTCCAGCCATCTTCCCCTGAGCCAAAGCAACCTTCTGAAATATAGAGCTATGAACACTTCTCTGTGGCCATTTCTCTCCCATGCCCACCCAAGGGCACTCACAAAGCCAGCCCTGTCTGTGCTCAGACTCCAGAGTATGTGCATGTGCCTGTTAGAGCCTTTTCAGGGCACCTGGGCATATGCTCTGGGCTCCTACAGGGGATACAGTATGCCCTGTTCCTGGGTGCTGCCACCTGTAGGCCTCTCTGTACCTTCCCCCTGGACAGTCCTCTGACCTTGTGAGTAGTCAAGCCCTACGCACCCTCCCCTCCCAGGCCCACCATTCCTGCCTGCACCCTGTCACCGCCCTGCCTCCTGCCCCAGCAAACATCCCTTGGGTCAGCTAGAAGAAGGCACAGGGTCATGGTTCCCAGGTGAGGGTGGCAGTGGCTGTGACATTCTAGGGCTTTTTTTTTTTTTTTTTTAGGAAACAGTCTAAACCTACCTACATTTTGAGGACCTGAACAGACACTTCTCCCAAGAAGACATACCAATGGTCCACAGATATATGAAAAGATGCTCATCTTGGCTAGCTATTAGGGATACGCAAATCAAAACTGCAATGAGATACCACTTCACACCTGTTAGAATGGCTATTATTAAAAGACAAGTAATAACAGGTGTTGGAGAGGCTGTGGAGAAAAAGGAACCTCATTCACTGCAGGTGTGAATGGAAACTGGTACAGGTATTATGGAAGACAGTATGGAGGTTCCTCAAAAACTTAAGAATAGAGTTACCATATGACCCAGCAATCCTTCTTTTGAGTATCAACTCCCAAAATTTGAAAACATTTATTTGCAAAGATACATGCACTCCTGTGTTCACTGCAGCATATTCATGGTGGCCAACACATGAAAACAACCAATATGTCCTTCAATAGATGACTGGATAAAGAAAATGTGGTACATATATACAATGGAATACTACTCAGCCATAAGAAATGATGAAATATTGCTGTTTGTGACAACATGGATGGACTTTGAGAATATCATGCTAAGCAAAATAAATCAGTCAGAAAAAGTTAAGAATCATATGATTTCACTCATATGTGGGATAGAAAACTGAAAGTAACAAACAAAAACAATAGAAGGGTGATTATCAGAGGGAACGGGATGTAGGATGTCAAGTAGATGGTGATAGAAGATGATTTGACTTTGGTGGTTGGCACACAATGCAATACACAGATCAGGTGTCATAGAAGTGCACACTTGAAACCTATATAATCCTCTTAACCAATGTCACCCCAATAAATTTAATTTTAGCCTGACCAGGCAGTGACGCAGTGGATAGAGCATCAGACCGGGTTGTGGAGGACTCAGGTTTGAGACCCCGAGGTCGCCAGCTTGAGTGCGGGCTCATCTGGTTTGGGCAAGGCTCACCAGCTTGAGCCCAAGGTCGCTGGCTCAAGCAAGGGGTCACTTGGTCTGCTGGAGCCCCCCGGTCAAGGCACATATGAGAAATCAACCAATGAACAACTAAGGAGCCGCAACGAAGAATTGATGTGTCTCATCTCTCTCTCTCCCTTCCTGTCTGTCTGTCCCTATCTGTCCCTCTCTCTGACTCTCCCTGTCTCTGCCAAATAAATAAATAAATAAATAAATAAATTTAATTAAAAAAAATCAAATAAAACTACTTACATTTCTAACTGGGGAGACTAGGCTATGGGACCCAGATATAGGCAAGCTTTGGGGCTGTGTGTGTAAAACCTGAGGACCAGGTGCCTCACCAGTTTATCAAGAAAGTCACAGGCTGTTCACCCTACGTGCCCTGAGGGTCGTTTTTTGGCAAAAAGCTAGGAACAAAGCTGTCCATCCTTAGGTTGGCAGGAGACCAGGAGTGAGGGCTGGACCTAGGTAACTCCACCTTCCCCAGTTTGGCTCTGTTAATGGGAGAGGGGGAAACCCTTGGTGTGTGGGATGGGAGGCATGCCAACAAACGGCGGGCACCAGCTGACTTTGGGAGTATCACATTCTTCAGTCTAGGCAATCCTCTGGGGGGCGGAGGAGGGAAGTGGGATTGAGTCGAGGAGAGGCAGTAAGCGTTTTCCCTTCCCTTCCCAGGGACGCCGCCCCCTAGCACACCCAAGCACTGCCGTTTGTCCCCAGCGCCGCCTCTGGCCGGATGCCACCGGTCAGCAGGTAACCGCACTCGCAGGCTTTGCCCTATGCCACCCCGCTCCCTGCCGCCAGCCCTCCGCGCTAATCGAATCGCAGCGCCACCAGGTGAGCGGGTCTCCGGACGCGGGTCACCAGGGCACACTGGGTCCCTCCTGGGCACCCAGCTCCCTACTGTGGTGCCTCCTCTCCGACTCCCGCAGGGCCTGACCGATGGCTTCTCACCTTATTATCTTCATGGTGGAAGCGGAGACCTCAGGGCACAGGAGCGTTCGGGCCGCAGAAGAACTCGGAGTCCAGGACTGGTTGCGTGGCTGTAGCCTAGCTCTAACTGCGCGCCCTCAGTGCCACCCAGAGTTCTGAGAAAGAGGACAGTCGCCTGCTGGTGGGACCTTGGTCCCGCCCTCGCCTCCCTCGGCCCTCGGCCCGCCCTCGGCCCCACCCCTACCCCCCACCGCCCGACAGGCGGGCGGGGCGCAGCAGAAAGGAAGTTCTGCCACTGGTTCCAGAAACTTAATCCCTTTTTTTTTTTTTTTAATTTTTTTATTTTATTTTATTTATTCATTTTGGAGAGGAGAGAGAGGGTGGGAGAGAGACAGAGAGAGAGAGACAAGGGGGAGGAGCTGGAAGCATCAACTCCTATATGTGCCTTGACCATGCAAGCCCAGGGTTTTGAACCGGCGACCTCAGCATTTCCAGGTTGACGCTTTATCCACTGCGCCACCACAGGTCAGGCAACTTAATCCCTTTTTAGGTGCTAGTTCAGCACCGATGGGCAGGATGCCACAGGCAGGAGTGCTGTAGAAGCCTGGGAAGTTGGGGGAAGCATGGTACCAAGGAGGAGAACGGCCAGGGGCGCTGTGAAAGGGCTTGCCCCGATGGAGGCCTTGGAAGGCTAAGTGCTGCCCCCCAGTGTCGCGCAGAACGTCCGTGTTCCCAAGCTCCCCGCTCTGCCCGTTCGGCCCAAGAGTCCTAGTCCTAGGCTCCCTCCTGCAGTACCTCCAGCTCTGTGGTGAAGTGAGAGCTGTTCAGGAACGAACGAATGAATGGAAGACAGGAGCGAAGGCAGACAGGCATGATCTACAGTTCAGTCCAGCCCTAGGCTTTTCCCCTTGTGCCCCCCAACTTTGCTCTCCGATCCTGTGTGGGTCCTGGGCCATACGCCGCATCATGTTTGCATATTCCCGCCGCGTGGAAACCATCTTTGCTCCTCCAAGTTGACTCTCTTGTTTTCTGGTCTCGGAAGGGCCGCGCAGAGCTGCAGAGCGCGATTAAACGCGGCGTTTGCTCCTTTCCCACACCCCGCCCAGCCCTCTGGGTGTCTTCCCTGCGTGACTCCGCTGAGTCAGTGCTCCCCACTTCCTGTCCGCACCAGCCAGGTAAGTGCCAATGAGGTGAGGGAGGTGGGGCCACTAGGTAATTGGGTGTCCTCCCTTCAGCGGCCGCCGGGAAGGGCCTGGGGTCCTAGGCACCCAGTTCGGGTCTGGAGGCCCTTGTCCCCTGTGGAGCAAGCAGGAGGGGTCTGTTCCGACGCCCAGGCTGATTCAGAGAGAGAGGCCAGCCTTTGGGGAGCAGGACCCTGGGATAGGTGTAAGGTGAGGGGGGGCTCCAAGGCGGGCTCCCCAGACCCAGCCACCTTCCGCAGGCTGTCATTCATTCAACAAAGGTGTAGTGCACTACTGCTGGCCAGATGCTCCGTGGATCCTACAAAAAAAGCTTTCGGAAAGGCAGAATCTCTTCCCAGTGCAAGTTAACATTCCTCTGGGGACAAGACCAAACACGGCGAGGGAGCAAAAGGGATGGACTGGAATATGGGGCACATGCTGCAGAAGAGGTCAGGCCGAGCAGCGAGCTCTGACTTCCAGGAGGGTGGTGAACTTGCTGTCCCAAGCCCGGGGCTCTACTCCTCCGGGTCAGGCTGGGACCTTTGGTGTGGAGGATTTAAAGAGAACTGAGGAGACCACCTTCCCTTTTAGCCGCGGAGAGCAGGGCCCGGGAGGAAAGATAAGAGCAGGGCGGACATAAATCAAAGCGGGGCTGGAGGGTGTCGCAGGACTCAACCATTCCCAGAGCCAGAATACCAATTCTGTCAGTGCCGCACTTAGAACAGACAGAGCCGGCTACACTTTTTTTTTTTTTTTTTTGGGGGGGGGGAGGCACCTTATCAGGCCCAGTGGGGCAGGAGAGGGCATGATTTCGGTGACCTTGGTTCTTCTCCCCTTGGGTTGGCAGCAGCTGGCAGAGCAAAATTGAGTTTGGAGAAGGTCAGCCTCAAGATCACCCGCAGTTGAGGCGGGAATGCGGGGCTGGGTACGCCCCACCTCCCCCACCTGGCGTCCAGCCGGGCCCTCAAATCACGGGATTCTTTCTGACCGGACAAGCTGCACTGATTGGCTGACGCTTTACTCCCTGGCTCTTAAGGGAATCCCTACTCTGCTTTTGGGGTTGCTGAGTGGAGAAAGGTGGGACCCCACACACAGTAGGCGCTGTTGGAGAGGTGGAGAAACCACCTCGCGGAGCTAGGAACGGAAGGTTCCCGGGTACAGCCCCAGGCAGGTGGGAGGGAAGGGAGAGGGCGGAACTGGCAGGAGCTGAGGCCAGTGAAGGAGGGGCCAAGCTCTGCTTCCTGGGCAGTCCCCCTCGCCCCAGACGCAGAGGACCGAATACTGTTGCTGCCAGGTTCACTCAAGAGGGGACTCTGGGAGGAGGAAACATATTGCTCATTGAGCAGTCAGTGAACTGGCAGGGAGAGCAGCTGGGCTGGAAGAGGACATCAAGGCAGACTAGGGCCATGGGCAGAGGCAGATTTAACTGCGGGCGCACCTGGTGCGCGCCCTAGACCCTGACTTCTGAAGGGCCCCGCAAAACCCCAACTTTACACTTTTTTCTAATGACATCAAATTTGGTTTCATATGTGCAATTTTAACATAAATAGTACATAATATTTTTTATTTGTTTAAAAAAGTGGTTAACATGTATTTTTATTTTCCCTCTCTCTTTTTTAAGGGGCCTAATATTTTCTTCTGAGTGTGGGGCCTCAACTGACCTTAATCCACCTCTGGCCATGGGAGTGGGTGCACCACCTTGAGTGGGACCAAGACCAGCCCCAGGAACGTCAGACTGAGAAGGTGTGCTGGCTTCCAACCCCAGCGCTGCACTTCCGGAGCTGTGTGACCTCCAGCAAGGTCCATGACCCCTCTGTGCCTGCATTTTCCCATTTATGATGTGGGAGAGGTAAAGTTCCTCATAGAGCAGCTGAGTTAATGAATAGGTTACAGAGACTCTTAGATGAAAAAGGCAGACCAGAGTGGGGGTGTGGAGAGAGAAACCCTCCTGCAGGACTATCTGAGTCGACCTGGGGACCAAGTAGGGGCTATATTCATGCCAGGGACTTGAAGTAGTGGGTGCAGATGGGAGAGCAGGCTGCACCTTGATGCTGGAGACCCAGGCTCCCCCCAGCTGACGCCACAGCAGTTCCCTTGGGGTCCTCACAACCAGGGGCCTGTGACATCACAGATGTCAGTCAATGCTCGGAGCTTGACGAATCCCTTGTCTCAGGATGCTCATCTTTTCTCTTAAGGTACCTATCTGTGGGTGCTGTGAGTAATGGTCCCAAACTTGGTGGCTTAAAGCAACAGAAAGACATTCTCTCAAAGTTCTGGAGGCTAGAAGTCTGGAATCAGTACTCCTCCATCTCTGCCTCCACGTCATGGCCCCTACTTCTGTTTGAGGTTGCCTCCCTCTGCCCCCGATAAGAACCCTAGTGATCACATTATAGCCACCTGGATAGTCCAGGACAATCTCCCCATCTTGATTCTATCACATCAGCCAAGTTCTTTTTTGTTGGGAACCAAAAAGCCAACAGGGTTTTTGCAGTTTAGATTTTGGGGGGACAGAGGTGCAGGGAACTGGCTGTAAGCTGACAGTCTGCCCATCCCCCCCAACTCACTTGCCTGATTAGGTTGTAAAAGGCTATTAAGCTGTGGTGCTGGATTGTTTACACTACCCCCCATGTTCCCCAGAAAGACTGGAGGCAAGTTTCTGCTATCCTTTGTTTAGTGAGGTTAGGATGTTATGTATGGTGGGGGTTTTCTGCACTTGGTAAAATTCTTGGATTGCCTTGGAAATAAGATTAGAGATCTCATTGATTTGCTAATGGCCCACTTTGCCCTATAAATAAAGCAAGAAGCAGTCGTGGAGTGCACTCTGTTTTTGCCAGCAGCATTGCAGAGCCCTTCTGAACCCATCTTTTTATTCTTTAAGCATATTTTCTTAATTCTGCGCTGTTCCCACTCAGGACCTGGAATTACTAGTCACACTGGTTCATGACACTTTTTTGCCATGTAAAGTGACATTCAGAGGTTCCAGGAATTAGGGCAGGGATATATTTTTTAGGTCATTGTTCTGCCAGCCACAGGGAGTCCCAGAAAGGAGCCCTGTGTGTGGGATTTATATATTTAGTAGGGGCATGTCCAGGTATTTGGGAGAAAACTGAATGTGTAAATCTGTTCTGAGTGGCTCTGGGCCCACTTGGGAGCAGTCTGATGGAAAGTGGACACTAATTAGAATGGGCCCTGCATCGCCAGTAACCTGGAGTGGAAGCAGCCTGGAGTCAGCCTTCCAGTACACAGGCATCACCATGACCTGGTCCCTTAGTTGGTGTCACAAACACATGTCTTTGAAGTCAGCTTGGATCCAGAAGTTGGTTGCTTGTCTCTGCATCCCCTCTGTGCTCTGGGGCTGCCATGGCCCTGGTTTCATTACAGATGAGATCTTGCTAACATAGCCCCTAGATATAGGACATGCAACGTCAGAGGCCAGTACTGTCCTCCCATCCACCACTGAGAGAAGGTTCACATTAACCCTTTGAGTAGTGAGGTTTTTTTCATGCATGCTGACCCCCAGGAGTGAGTCATTTTTTTTCAAAAAATGAAATTAGTTCCAGTTACAGTTTTGTTAACTTAAAATCATGTTTGTTTGATAATTAATTTATGGAAACAAGAAGAACATACATTTGCCTTTTTTTAATGTTGCCTTACACATGTATGATTGTACTTTGTTTTTTTTTTTGTTTTTTTTGTTTTTTTTTTTCATTTTTCTGAAGCTGGAAACAGGGAGAGACAGTCAGACAGACTCCCGCATGCTGCGCCCGACCGGGATCCACCCGGCACACCCACCAGGGGCGGTGCTCTGCCCCCCAGGGGGCGATGCTCTGCCCATCCTGGGCGTCGCCATATTGCGACCAGAGCCACTCTAGCGCCTGAGGCAGAGGCCACAGAGCCATGCCCAGCGCCCGGGCCATCTTTGCTCCAATGGAGCCTTGGCTGCGGGAGGGGAAGAGAGAGACAGAGAGGAAAGCGCGGCGGAGGGGTGGAGAAGCAAATGGGCGCTTCTCCTATGTGCCCTGGCCGGGAATCGAACCCGGGTCCTCCGCACGCTAGGCCGACGCTCTACCGCTGAGCCAACCGGCCAGGGCTGATTGTACTTTGGATGGTTAGGAGCCACGAGGACGTACATGAATGTTTTTGTACTACTCAAAGGGTTAATTCAGTGAAGACATCTGTACCTGTCAGGGCTTTTCAGAGAAACAAAACCAACAGGACTTATATATATAGAAAGAAGATTTATTTCAAGGAAGTGGCTCATGTGGTTATGGAGGCATGATAAACCCCAAATCTGTAGGGTGAGTGGCTGGCCAGAGACCCAAGAAGAGTTGTCATTAGAGGCCACAGGTGGTGTGCTGGGGCGTTGCAGTGCGGAGGTCAGCCTTCACTCAGTCAGGCTTTCCGTGGCTTGTAAGAGGCCCACGGTCTCGGTCCCACCAGGCTGCTCTAACGGGATACCACTCACGGGGTGGCTTATAGACAACAAAATTGTATTTCTCACAGCTCTAGCATCTGGGAGTGGGAGATCAGGGTGCCAGCACAGGCAGGTAGGGGCCCTCTTTTGCTAGCATACTTTTCTTGTGTCCTCGCATGGTGGAAGGGGCAGGAAGCTTGCTGGCTCCTCTTTGATTCAGGCACTAATCTCATTTCGGTGTCATCTCCCAAAGGCCCCACCCCCTAACACTTTCACCTTGAAAGTTAGGATCTCAACATATGAATTTGGGGGTGTGGGGGGGGGACACAGACATTTAGACCACAGCACCCACCCACATTGTGGAGGGCAGTCTACTTAAAAGTCCACTGATTTGAATGTTACTCTCATCCAAAAAACACCTTCACAGAAACATCCTGAATAATGTTTGAACAAATGTCTGCGCACCCTGACCCAGCCAAGTTGACATAGAAAATTGACCATTATACATCTAATCTACTTAACAATATATATATTTTTAATCTTCTAAAGATCCAATTTTAAAACAACCTTTCTTCCACAAATCATCTTATATCCCATAACAGCACTAGCGCTGGTCTGAGGGTCCCTAAGTCCCGGCCATCATGCCCAGGACAAGCTGAGTGTTAATGATCTCAGTCCCTTTGTGTGTGTGTGTGTGTGGGGGGGGGAGGGTTCTGGCTAATCTGGAGTGATGCCTTTGGGATTCACTATATGTGATTTGAATCCAGCTCGAGTCAACACTCTTCAAGGGTTTGCCCTCACAGGAGCCCAGCAGGGACAGGAAGGCTACACATGTCACAGGTGTGTGTGTTTGGCCTCCGCCTCTATGCTGTGCTTGGTCCCTTCTCCCTTTGCTCACCAAGCTGAAAACTGTACAGTTTACAAAGGTTTGGGATGTTCTGTGTGGCCGTCATCAGGGTGAGTGGTTCACATGGCAGCATCACTCCGTCACATGCAGAGCATGTGCAACAGGCACTTATATAATGTGTCCTCTTGGTCTTTCTCACCTACATGTCCCACAGAGCAAAGGCTGTGCTTATCCATCAAAACACCCAAAATGACCAATAACTTGCATAATAAATGTATTTTTAACTTCTCAAACGGCACACAGAAACGTTTTTGGCAGCACACCATGAATTTGGATATCAGGATGTTGTCCCTGGTTAGATGCCAGGTGCTTCACCCCCCTCCCTCCAATAGATGTGATGGGGTGGGGAGGGGGAGCAGGCTGCATGTCCAGATCCAAAGGGCAGATGGGTCTAAGGTGACCATGGAAATTCAAAGTCAAGGAAATAAAATAATTTAAAGAGGAAAAAAGAGAATATCAGGAAAGTTATCTTTGTTCTAAGAAAAGTCTTTTTTTTTTTTCTTTCTTCACGGTATAGTGACTCATTTATAAAGAGGAAGTGAGTTCTGTTGAAAAATACTTGAAATATTCTCTCAGGGGGAGGAAACAATTCTTCACCAGCTTGGCTGGCCCTGGGGTGGGGGGCTTTGCTCTCTGTCTGTCTTGAGCCAGCAGAGATACTTCCTCCTGGGGAACCAGGGCCGAATGCCTGCTGTGGGGGAGAGAGGAGGCTCATCACCAATGGAGCAGCACATGGCCCCCAGGCCAGGGAGGACGGTGAGGGGGAGGAGAAGGCTGGCTGGTTCCAGTCTCTCCAGGTTATTCAGAGGTCTCTCAAATAAACACCCCATCCAGCTTGAATGTCCTAAGTAGAGGATGAGATGGACCCCACGCCTCCCACCTTCCCCAGGGAGGAGCAGGCAGGGTGGTGGAGGGCAGAAAGTCCCCAAAGACTGATATTGGCCAAGCGGGACAGGTCTCCCTTTCAGTGAGAAGAAGCCATCAGGGAGAGGCTTCACAGAGAAGAAGGGGCAGCTTGTGGGGCAAAGGTTAGTCCAACCAAATTGTATGTCATTCCCAAGGAATGCTGATATACCCAAGACAGAGAGGTCTGAACACGTTCCCAGGGGTCCTGTGGCAGCCTGTGCCACAGACCCTGTGTATGAGGAGAACACGGAACCTCAACTTGTAATTTGATGCAACTCATGGGACTTAAGGCTTCCCGGACATGGCACCCAGCACTTCTGTTGCATGCTACCAGGCACCCCCCTGCAGTCAGGGACCTTGCTTTGGTTTACTTTGAAAGGCCAGAAAGGAGGTGCCAGAAATATTCAAGGCCCCTCCTGGCAACCTCCCACCCTGCATACCACCCTGACCAGCAGAGGGTGGCCATCCTCAGCCTTGAGTGTGGGTCTCTCTCCCCACTGTTAAGACGGCAGCAGTCTGAAGGGAAACTGCCCTTCAAAGAAACTGCTTCCAGTTTGTTTCTGGGAAACACGTGGGGGGAGGGAGCAAGTTGGTGGGCAGGGCAGGGCAGGGAAGGGGAAATGGCACATGTAAGCAGCAGCCCACACAATGACCATCCAGGCTTTGGAGGAGAAAACATTCTAGAAAGCTGCCTCACTGTAGCTGCACCTAAAACAAATCCTGGGTATGGGCATGGAGGGGGAGACACTGATCCAGGTTGGGTGGGAAAGGCCCCAGAAACCCTTGTGGGGAGGAGACAGAACCCAGCTGTCCCTGGAACTGCATCAGCATGGTTCACACAGGACTGCGCTGGTGCGGATGTGGGCTGAGGAGCCCACCATCCTCCCTTAAGGGCAGGGGGACAGGGTGTGATGGGACAGAGCCAGGACAGGTGTCTTGTGAGTAGAAAGGCTGCTGAGGAGCAGGGTTGATGGACAGGGGGCTGGGATATGGGTGTGTGTGGGAGGAGGCTGTGAGTGGAGTGAATGTTCACAAGTAGGAGCAGGCAAGAAAATGTCCAGTGACCAAGAAGGGGTGTGCGTAAAGGCCCAAGGCTTGGTGTTCCGGTGACACCAAGTTCTGTACAGCCAGAGTGCATAGTGGGTGTGTGAGTGTGAGAGTATGGGTGTGAGAGTGTGCATGAGCTTGTGAGTATGTGGTTGTGTGTCAGTGTGAGTGACTGTGAATGGGTGTGTGAGGGTATGAGTGTTTGTACGGTAGGCTGTGCTCCAAAAGGCTGGGGTAGGGCACCAGGTTGAGGGCGTAACTGGCCTTGTGGCAGATGGCCAGGGGTTTGGACTTTCTTCTCTGGATGCAGGAAAGCCCTGCAAAGTCCTAAGATGAGAACCTCATAAGCATTAGTGCAACAGGTGGGGGGGAAGTCCCAGAGTGGAAGGGCCGTTCCTGACCTTGAGCATGCCCAGAATTTTGGGGTTGCCTCGAAGGCCCACAAGACACCCCCGACCTGGCTGGGCATGGCTGGGCTCCCCGTCGCCTCGGACTTCTGTTCCCTTGAAAGCCGGTGACCCTCCTTACTTCCAAAGGATCCCGTGCACAGGCAATACCTCCTGACGGCCGGGATGTTGCTCCACACGTGTACGGCATTGCGGATAGCTCTTCCACAGACGTCCTGGATGGTCACAGGTTCTGTCTGAGGGGGGAAACATCAGCTGTGGATCAGGGTGACCTGGACAATAACCTCTGTCCCCTGTGGTGCCCACCAGCCTCGGGCACCGTGAAAACCATGTGTGGCCCTAAGAGTATGGTCAACAGCCTTCTTGGACTGACACTATCACCCGGTCCACACTGCTTCACAACATGTATTTTTTTTTATTTTAATTTTTAAAATAAATCCCTTATGAGAAAAAAGCAAGATATTATTTTAAAACTTTTAACTACTTGATACTTTGTTCTACAGGTCACATGGCGCAACGACTCCCCACCTGCTCAGGCACTGGATGGACTCCCGTGCAGTTAAAGAAGTCTGCTGTCTTTGAGCAGAGGGGTTTTTGTCTCAGGGACATGACTGCTGTGCCGGCAGAGAGGAGGATGTTGTAAAGTACCTTTGCTTCACGGCACTTGTCAGGGGCAGAGTGACCACCTGGTCTTGGGGTCACCGTCTCTCTAAAAGGCAGTGCAAGGGCAAGGGAGGAGACAGTGGAAGGCAGAGCAGACCTTCCACTACTGGGAGGGGAACCTCCAAAGGGAGAGGGCATGGGGGAGAAACTGAGGCAAGAGGCCACCCAGCCCCTGACACACAACAAAAGGTGGCTGCCAGAGAGGCCCCTGCGGACCGTCCCCAAGCACCACTGCCCAGACACACCTCCTTGCCATGTTTAGCTCTTCCCAGCCATTGGCAGGAACTAGGTTCCACAGCAAGATTGAAGCAGTTATAAGAAATATGGGAAGTTCCCTTTTTTCCTATTTCTAATTTGGGACCAATCTGGATCAACCAAATCTATGCAAAAAAAAAAAAAAAAAAAAAAAAAAAAATCAAAATTTTTGCTGTCTTCCAAGTTTGCCAGGAACTGGTGCCCAGGCTGGAAACTGCTCTTTTTGGCTGGACCCACGATTACTTATTAATAGATTTTTTTTGATAAACAAACCTGATCCTGACTGCTGTTACATGGCAACATGCCAGTATTTTTAAAATCTCAGACTTCTTAAGGAGAAGTAAGCTCAGACACAGAAGGATGTACAAGAGCCATGAAGCTACTTTGCTCAACTCTATGAAAATGCTTTTTAAAACTATGATGAAATGGATTATATTCTAGGAAACTTACAAAATTAAGCTCCAAAAAGATAGAAAATCCTTATAGATTTCTGTTTCCACAGAAGAACTAGTTCCCATTTAAAAATAATGACAACAACAACCAATCCAGTCCACCTCATAGGAGAATTCTGTCTTTTTTCAACTATTTTTATGAATCAAGCTTAATGCTGATACCCAAACCCAACAAAAATGGCATAAAACAAAAAACCACGTACTTCCCTCCAGCAAAAAAACCCCAAATTCAGCACTACGTTATGTTAGCAGAATATACACCACGTACCACTAAGTGGGTTTTCCAGGAATGCAAAGATGTTTCATCATTAGGAAATCTATTCATATATTTTATCTTATTGATAGCTGGAAAGAGGAAAATTGTCTTTATTTCCACAGACATTAAAAAGAATATTTGACAGAATCCAAAAGCTATCTTGATAAAATTACTCAAAAACTAGAAATCAATGGAAACTTTTCTTAACATAGTGAAATCTACCAACCTCAGAGCCAGTATCAACTTAGAGAAACACTGGAACTATTTCCATGGAAGTCAAGGACAAGATAGTAATGTCCTGTCATTGCTGTGATTAAGGTTATCCCAGAGATAACAGAGGGAGACAAGAGAAAGCTACCCAAAGTATAAAATTTGAAGGAAAAAAAAACCTGTCTCGAGTTGCAGATGATCTGCTCAAATACCTGGAAAGTCTAACAGAAGCTATTGAAAACTACTGCAAGTTGTAAGTTCATTCAGCGAGGCAGAAGAAACAAAATGCAGGAACAGAAATCAATAGTTTCCTGTATACGATTCAAAATCATCTCTCCTCCCCTACCTAAAATTAATAAAAATTAAAGGAAAAAAAACAGATGATAAGACAGAAGATCCCAATGTCTGTGGGTACTTGGGGACATATGTAACAAGAACTGCACAAGAGAGCTGGTGACACTCTGGGAGAGGCCCAGGAAAGTGGAGCTGGTGGGAAAATGAGCCCGGACGACCCTTATCCCTACTGCGAGCCTCTGGGCACACCTGAGAAAATGGTGAACATTTCCAGACATGTTCCTTCACCGTGGCAGCATTTGGGAGAGCAGAGGATTAGACATCACCCAATTATCCATCAATAAGGAGCAGGTTAATTCATGTATTATGTAATATGAAGTCAAACGGAAGAAAAAAAGCAAACACACAAACAAAAACAAGGGCCAAGCAGGTCCTCTGTAGCAGGCAGATCTGGCTAAGTGGACAACCATCAGATGCAGAAGAGCAGCACAGGCAGATTTGCTGTATTTGCACAAAGAACCCTGGAGGTGACCGAGACACCGAAGACGAGGTGATAGGGACAGATGGGGGCCTGGGAGGCTAGAAAATGGTTGGCTATGAGTTTGAATGTGGGGAAGTGTCCTGTGAGGAGTGGACACCAGGCTCACCAAGGGACTGTCCTGTGTTGTGGGGTGGGGTAGGGGTCGGGGGGTGTTGGAAGGGACTCAGGTCAGCCCTGGACAGAGTTGTCACTGAGTTTCTGGCTGCCCTGAGGGTCCAGATTCAGATACATGGAGAGAAAAAACAGGGTGTTGGTGCACCAGAGGGAGTGTGTGTGTGAGTACATGTGATTACATGCATGTATGTCAGTCATCTGTGCACTGTGAAGAGTGCTGTGTGTAGTGTGTGCATGCATGTGCATGTGCACAGATGGAGAGCCCCGTGGTGGTATATCCTGAGCAGAGTGTAAAGCGGACACCTTCCAAGGCCACCCCACCATGAAGGGTTCATGCCCTAGAGGCACAAAGTGACCCTCACAGTCACTCTGAAAACCGAGGCCTCAGGGGTCAGAATCTAAACTGCCACCCCCCGGCAAAGCCCGAGTATTCCCGGAAGGCCCAGCCTGGCTGGCATCCTGAGCTCGCACCCCGCATGTACCTCCAGGAAGCGTGTGGCTACGGCGCGGTCATCCTTGGTCAGCACCAGGTTGTCCACAAACATCCAGAAGAAGGGCTGCGGGCTGCTGGGCTGGGGCCTTGCGTACTGCAAGATGCGGTGGAACTGGAACAGGAACCACCCTGGGGGGACCACCCAGGTACATCTGGCTCTGCCCGGTGCCAGGACGTAGGTCACGAGGGCAGGGCTGAGGGCTCTGGTCAGGGGGACACTGGAAGAACTAGGCTTCGTCTGGCCAACCTGGGCCTCTGGCACCTGCTAATCCTCCAGCAGCAGCTGAGCCTTAGAACCCAGAGCTCACTGTCCCCTGGCATGCAGACCCCTGCCTCACCCAGTGCCCCAGTGCGAAGGGGCAGAGGCGGTTAAAGGAAAGCTGAGTATGCAGGTGGAAGGGGGCAGTATAGGGTCAGAGGGTGCCAGGGGCTTGGGTGATGGATAAGTTCACTCTCTGGGTTGTGGCAATGGCTTCCCAGGGACGTATGTCAGAACACACCACATTATACTTGCTGAACAAGAACAGTTTATGGTTATCAGTGACCCCTAAATAAAGCTGTTTTATTAAAATGCAGACAATAGGCCATTGTGGGCGGGGGGACAAGAGGACCCAGATATTGGGCAGAGGGTGCTCTCTTACCTGGTGGGCGGTCACAGGCCTGGCCGAGGGGAGGCATGCAGCCGTACACAAGGTCGAACGGGCCCCACTCTTCCACCTGCAGGACACAGGACACTGGAGGACACATGTAGCATGTGGGTGGGCCTGTCCCAGCAGCGGGCTCCTATGTGCCAAGTGGCCACACCTCATGTGTCTAACCACTGATTCAGGACAAGGCCTGAGGGGAAGTGAAGCCATGGGGTCAGACCCACCAATGTCCTCAGTTACCGTCAACCTCGGGAACACTCAGAGCTGGCTTCATTGTTTGAGGAGAGGGTGGCCCTCCGCAGGGTGCTGGGAACCCGAGTGATTCCTTGTGGCAGATGTTGCCCCACAGATCCGCTCCTGGGAAGGTCAGAGCACTGACCCCAGGATTCACATGGTTTTTGTGTGTGGCAGGAAAAGTACAAGATGGTTCCCTGACAGGACAGTCAGTGGCTCCTGGCTGGACAGATGCTAACAGTGAGGCTGTGTCCTTCCCTGTAGAGTCCACACGGCAGCCAGTCAGCTGGCCACCCCATGACCGAATTGGAAGACAACAAGACATGACCAATCCCAGTCACACCTGAGACAAGAAAGGGTGCTCCCCAACCACAGAGGTGGCCAGTGCCCTTCTCCCAGGCGATGGACATGAGTATTCCAGTTAATGACCATTTTAGCCCGTGTCATTCTTCTTAAAAAGAAATTAACAAGATACCCAAATACAATACTGGTTTCCTGCTGTTCTGACAGAACCCCTCCAGAACAGACCCCTGTCCTCCCAGACCCCCTTAAAGCACTGCATAAGAACCTACAGCCTAGGTTAAGCGACCTCTAGCATGTTCTACGTGTACCAGCAGCTTTTCCTGTGGCATCTGAGCACCAGTTCTATCTCAGTCTATTTACTGGAGCAAAGGGATGGTGGAAGGGTCTGGACAGAGAAGAGGAGAAAGGGAGCTTGCCAAGGTCAGTGTGGGCTGGTGGTCCAGGACCAGCACCCCCACAAATCTAATGCAGGTGGCTGCTGCAGTCACTAATACACCCCACCCAGTAAACCTGGGTGCGAAGCAGCTGCCGGAGAGGAAACCAGGGGCTTAGAACACCCAGTTCCCCCTGAGCTGACTGCTTGCCAGGCCAGCACAGGGACTGCTGGAGCTTACTTTAAACTCCTGAAACCCACAGCCAGGTTTGGCCCAGAGATGTGGGGGAGCAGTGTGGGAACCGCCCATCTCATTTCCAGAATGGGGTTGTGGAACAATGAAGCCAATTGCACAGGCCTCATGAAAAAGAAGTGAGGTCGGGGTGCTTGGGAACTGAGTGTTGACTCCACACATCCAAACATTGTCACTTTTCATAACAGAAGGGCTCCATACTGGGGGTGAGGGCAGCCTTAGCTAATGTGCTTGGGGAAGTCCCTCTGAGTCTGGTCGGTTCTTACATGTCCTCATCATGTCCCATCTTAAACGTCCTACCCTGTGGGGGGAGGACTTGGCTCTGGGGGAGCTGGGGATGAGTGTGCAGACAGGGCAGATTCTAGAAATGCTCCATGGTGGGGCATCTAAAGGGGGCAGGGGGTCTTGGGTGAGGCTCATGGTAATGAAGTTCAGGGTATGGGCTTCAGGCTGAGGGCAGAGTGAAGTCTGCCCTCCCCACAAAGAGTCCTGTCCTGGACTCAGGGCAGGAGAGACCATGGTGGGATGACAAAGCGGGGCTTCTCCAGTGCGGTCAGAGAAGACACTGGGCCCTTGGACATGGGCTCCTGGCCAGATGGGCAGCAGAGCTGTGAGGCCCTGGCTGACACCTGGCTGGGCAGAGTGCACCCTCCATGTCTGCCCTTTCCTTGTTCCCCCTACAAGGGCCGGTGCTCCCGGCCCCCAGACGCTCTGCTAAGAGTACACAAGTCTCAACCTCGCAGGACCATGGACTTTAATCCTATCTCCTCACAGGAGAGGCTGTGTCCCAGCATTGGGACAAGCAAGAGACCAGAGTCCTCCTGCCCCGAGCCGATGGGAAAAGGCTTCCTGCCTTCTCTCCATCTGCTGTGAAGAGCTCAAGGCTAAGCTGGGTGCTGATGAGTCATTTTTAAGCACTTCCTCCAAGGCCACTGTCCAGGATGGAAGGAAATAGCCTTCAAGGGAGCAGGACATTTCATCATCAGCGTGTTCAGAAGATGGTCTCAATCAGCCATTGTCTATTTTAGAGAGAGGGGTGGGGGTTGACGCCCTCTCTGAGCAACACCATCATGGGTGGTGGGATTGGCCGCTTGGATTTCAATAAGTTGAACAGAAAGTTTGGCTGATCACTCTGCTCTGGGCTGTGGGCAGTATGGGGGCGATAAAAATGCCCCTCTCGCCTGACCTGTGGTGGCGCGGTGGATAAAGCGTCAACCTGGAAACACTGAGGTGGCCGGTTCAAAACCCTGGGCTTGCCTGGTCAAGGCGCATATGGGAGTTGATGCTTCCTGCTCCTCCCCCCTTCTCTCTCTCTCTCCCCTCTCTATAATGAATAAATAAAATCTAAAAAAAAAAAAAAAAAAAAAAAAAAAATGCCCCTTTCTCTCCCACTGCAGGGTGAATCACCAGCAACTATAGAGCAGGTGCGAATTCCTGCAAGACCCCCCACTTCGGCCCTGGCTAGGGATAGAGCTGTCTAGCATCGGGCTGTCCCTCACCCCCACAGCACCCCCCAGCACCCCCAGGGACCTCCTGCACACTTGCTTCCATCTTGGTGCCTGGACAGACATGCTGTACTTACGTCCTTCCTCACTATGTTGGTAACATCATCCAGATACCTCAGTCTTTCTGAGCCAGAAATGTTTTCCAAAAAGCCCAGACTCATCAGTTCTGAATGGGGGAAAAAATAAGGACACAGAAGGACATGTTGACTTTGAGTCCAACTGCCATCAAAAGGCCAAGAACTGAACCAGAAGACATGTCTGTCACTGAGGAGTAAACTATCTTTTCAATGACATGACAGGGTACTAAAGATGAAGGTATGTGTTGTTACATTATAAGCTAAGCAAGCAAACTCCTCTAAGTAATGACTTGAGAAAGTCAAGCAGTTTGTGCTGAAACTAGCCTTTTCGGGCTGTGATGTTATGCTCTGGTTACGGAAATCCACTGGGTGGTGGAATCCACACTGATGTCACCAGGCCAGGCTGTGTGACACAGTATGTTGGCTGCTAGAGCCCTGTTATGGCTCCTCAGGGTCTGTAGCCTGGGAACAGGAAGACAAGCTCAGAAATGACCTTACAAACAGGACTCAGGGATGCGTCCTTGTCCTCTGGTGGGAGGTGAAGGCAGGGCAGCCTCTGCCTGAATCCTGGGTCCCTTCAGTTGTAAGTTGTGACTGCTTTGTGTGAGACTCAGGCCCTTTGTCTGTGACATGGTCCTTGAGGCCGCTGTGACCCTCGCACAGGGCACAAGACATATGCTGGAAGTGGGACGGGTCCCTGATTCCATTGGGTCCGAGACTAAGGGGTATTTTCATGGATTCTCCTCGTGTCTGCAGGGCCCAGAAGAATCCATGATTTCTAAAGGCACCAGCAGGTGGGAATCAGCTTAGGGTCCAGAGAGACAGGACACTCAGGCAAGGCTGGAGGGCAGCATGTGAGCGCAGCATGTGAGCGGCCAGGGCTCAGGAGGCATAAGGGTACCGGGAGCGCTAAGACGGGTGGGGGTGTGGTGGTATTTGAAGGGGACTTTGGTGTGTAGTGGCCGTGGGTAGAGAGCCTGGCCACACGGCCCTCATTAACGGCATTTACACAGGCCGTCCTGCTTTCTGCACTTTATTTCTAAGGCGTGTCTTCTGAAGGAGTGAGCTCCAGGGCTCCTGCCCCCTCCACCCCCCCCCCCCAAATCACCCTTGGCCCCAGATGCCTGGAGCTGCCTCACGTGCTCAGCAAGTGTGACACTGGGGACATTCTAAACCCCCCACACACCCAGGTTTGGGCAGGCACATCTTTCAGTGTGAGTCCTCTAGACATCTCCACACTCACCTTTCCTGATGTCTCCAAAAAGGGACAGCACCCGGACTGGCTCTCTCTTCCACACAGGCACAGTTTTATACATCTCAAGAGGACACTCCTATTTATTTAAAAAAAAAAAAAAAAGACAATGTTCTGGGATGACTTGGTTACAGAGCCTATGAATGACACAGACTCCTTACTGCCAGTAGAGGCATTTCCCCTGATGAACAGAGGACACCTGGGATATTCCTGCCAAGGCGCTGGCCCTGCCTCCACTACACTGCCCCTCAGACCCGCGGGAAGACCTCGCTCAGCCCTGGGCCAGGTCTCCTGCCCTGAACTTTCCCCAGGCCATCTCGAGCATAGGAAAGGTAGGCGGCAGGGTGGGGTGGGGACACTTTGCCTAAATCTGAAGGGAGACAATTCATTCCTGGGGGTGGGGAATGCTCCCTTTGTATTTCTTGGGGAGAGTCTCACATTTAGAGCATCCTGAATCCATGCAGCAGTGGCTTCATCCCATTCCTTTCCTTCTTTGTGTGGGCTCTGAGTGTGGCCCCCACCACCTAGCAGCCCTGAAAGTTACCAGCAGGAGGCCCTTCCCAGGATGAGGACCAAGAATTACTGTGTGGCGAGCCTGTGCCTGTGCTCAGCCACAAAGAAGCCATGCTGGGGACAACAGAACAGGAAAGAAGCCGTGCTGGGGACAACAGAACAGGAAAGAAGCCGTGCTGGGGACAGAGGAACAGGAAAGAAGCCGTGCTGGGGACAACAGAACAGGAAAGAAGCCGTGCTGGGGACAACAGAACAGGAAAGAAGCCATGCTGGGGACAGAGGAACAGGAAAGAAGCCGTGCTGGAGATGATGCCTGCCTGACCTTCCAAGACACTCAGGGACAGACTGTTGACCCATTGGGAAAACAAGCCCCACAAAGTCCTCTGCATCCAGGCACTTGGGGGAAGCCTGGCCTCCTGCAAACAAGGCATCAAGTGGCCCACTGACAGAGATCAGGCCTGAGCAAGGAGTCTGCCTGTGTGGGAGGCTTGCAGGGGACCCCAAGCCACATGGGGAAGGGTCTGTCTGGGGCTCAAGCAGATGGGACAGCACCAACACAGGCAGTGAGTGAATAAGCAGGTGAGTCTGAGGCAGGGCCGGTGCAGCCCTGGCTGCCCTGAGGAGGTGAAGTAGGAGAGGAGGGCAAGGCCACGCCAGCACGGGCCAGCTCTGATGGACTCTGTGGGGTGCACATCCTTGTCCCTCGCTGCAGGTGCAGGGGCAGAGCTGCTTCCCTCTGTGCCTGGCACTGGGCTAGCGTTAACGATATTTCTGAATATCAACTTCATTTTCTTTCAAAGTGAAACAGGGATATGGACAATTTCTGCCACTAAATGGCTCTGGAAGAAGGTTCTACAAGGAGTGCACGTGCCTGTTCTCCAAACAGCAGCATAAAGACACCTGTAAGGTTGTTGTAAGTGTGTATGTGCTCCCAGCCTCCCAGCTTGCGTCAGCATGTGGTGTGTGAGTCCCCTGAACCAGTTCTGGCCATGAGTCCATGCTGCCCACTGCTTCCTTGTCAAGCATCCTCACCCTTCTGTCTTGGTTTCCCAGGGCAACCACAACAAATGGAAATAAACTATGTGGCCATGAATTTATTCAGAAGGCTGGAAACTTCAAGTTATTAATGTGTCAGCAGTCCTGGATTCCTCTGGGGACTTCGAGGAAGACTCTGTCCCAGGCCTCTCACCAGGTTTTGAAGGTCGCCTTCAGTCCTTGGGTCCTTGTATGATACCAGTTACCACACTTCAGACCCACCAGAATTCAGAAGGGCCACATCTCAAGAACCAGAACTCAGTTACATTTGCAAAGATCTTATTTCCAAAACAGGTCATGTTCACAGGTACCAGGGATCAGACTGGGACATGATTTTTTTTGGGGGGGGACACAGTTCATTCCACTGTGATGAGCCCATAGCTCCTGCCTGGCTCCTGGCCTCACCCGTAAGAGGCTCCGCATCTGTGCTGGCTGCCCAGGCATTTTCTTGCATTTGCTGGGCTGAGAGGCGCACCTCCAAGAGCTCCTCTCCTACTTGCTACATCTGCCTCCATTCCCCAGGCTCCAAACAAACAAAATCGGCCTGCTACAGTAATTAAAAGCCAGCCCACCCAGTGGAACCTGCTGTCAAAGAAAAAAGCACATTTGCTTCAAAGGCTTTAATTTCATTGTGTACAGGAGCAGGTGGGCATTTTGCAACTAGTGACCAGAGAAAACCAGCCAAGTTGGGTCCCACTGGCACTGGTCTCTCCTTTGAGTGGCTCCTTACCGACTGCTGATCATAGAAGGCCTTCAGCTGCCCCCGCCACTTCCTCCTGCGCTGCAGCAACCCACTGCGGGGGAAGGGCAGGCACAGGAAGCACACCCAGTAACTCATGGCCTGAACTTTCCCCGAGGTCCCAGGGCCCACCAGGGTGTCCACGCACTCGAAACAGTAGCACCTCGAGTCAAACAGAAAACCACAGGGACTGAGATGACATTGCTTTGGCCACCAAGTGCAACCACGGGCTGTCTACAGGTAGAAGACTGTCCCTTGCTTTAGAGTGAGCTATCAAAGCCACTCTGGGCTCAAATGAGAAGACAAAATTGACCCTGTTCATCTGCACCCTGCATGGTGGGAAGGTGGGACTGTGGAACAGGGAGGAAGACCAGTTTCTCTTAGGGACCTAGAGAGACAGGAACCAAGTCATCCGCAGACGACAGCCACAGAGTGTTTATGGGCAATGACAAATTTCTAAGAACCCCCTAAGCCAACTGTCTTCCCTGAACTCTGGAGCCTGTGGAAACAGTTAAGGTCACCCAGCACCAGATGGCGGGGGTGTAAATAGGGGAGGGAATGTAAATGCAAAGATGGCCCAGGAGGACTTTAGGGGAGGGGACGTGAGTGGAGCTCACACTGGCATGTAATGAGGAATGAACATGCCCCTGCCTGTCTCCCCCTCCCCTCGGCTGTGACCAGCAGACCCCAGTGCAGGGTTTCCAGCGCTGCTCTACGTAGTGATTGGGGAAGCAGCTACGTCTTGGCGATAACAATAATAAAAATTTTAAAAATTGAGCCTGACCAGGCGGTGGCGCAGTGGATAAGAGCATCGAACTGGGACGCAGAAGACCCAGGTTCGAGACCCCAAGGTCACCGGCTTGAGCGTGGGCTCATCTGGTTTGAGCAAGGCTCACCAGCTTGACCCCAAGGTTGCTGACTTGAGCAAGGGGTGACTCGGTCTGCTGTAGCCCCCTGGTCAGGGCACATATGAGAAAGCAATCAATGAACAACTAAGGTGCCACAACGAAGAATTGATGCTTCTCATCTCTTTCTCTTCCTGTCTGTCTGTCCCTCTCTGTCTCGGTCATAAATAAATAAATAGATAGATTGGAAATAAGTCTTTTGACATCCACCTCCCATAGGTCAAAGCTCTACATCAAACAAAATATACTGCTCACAAAAATTAGAGGATATTTTGTAGCTCCATATTCATTTGGAAATATCCCCTAATTTTTGTGAGCAGTATGTTTGAGGTGGAAATTAAAAGCTTCAGAGAAAATCATCCTTTTGGAAGAAATGCCCCCCACTCTGGGATGTGTGGATGAGAAGAATGGAGATTTCCTAGGCTCCTTGGCCCTCACCCCAGCCCCCCGGGACACCCCTCGCCTCACCGAGTGCAGTCAGGGTTTTCGCAGATGAGCAGCGTCTCTCCTGCGCAGCAGATAGAGCAGTAAGACTGGTACCCGTCATCGTCGTACAGGAAGAGGCAGTCCAGGAACTTGTCCTTGGAGAGAGGCAACCAGGCAGTGCCTCCTCTGCTCCAACAGGGGCCTCCCCGAAGCCACCCCTCACCTTCCTGCTCACCTTGCACGGAGCGCACATCCCCCCCTCAAACAGGGGGTGCTGTGTATGCACCTGGAAACTTCCACAACAGATGCACATGTCTATGGAGGACAGGTAAAGTGCAACATGTATCATGACACCATCGACAGAGCAATAGACTTGGGAATAAATTTAACAAAAGAAGTACAAGACGTGTACACTGAAAACCACTAAACATTGCTGAAAGAAAGATCTAAATAAATAGGAAACCGTCCCAACTTCATGGATCAGAGACTGACTATTGTTAAAACGGTGCACCTTCCCAAACTGGTCCAGATGTTTCTTTCAAAATCCCAGCTGGCACGCATACACACGTGTGTGTGTACAGGAATTGACAAGCCAATCCTAAAATGCATATAGAAATGCAAGGAATCCAGTACAGGAAAACCCATAGAGAAAACAAGTAGATTTGTGGTTGCCTAATGTTAAAAGAGGGAGGGGGTGATAAAGAATGGGACATGAGATGGGAATTTTGGGGGGAGGGTGGTAGAATGTCCTAAAATTAGATAGTGGTGCTGTTTACACAATTCTGTGAATGTCCTAAAAATCCCTGTACACCTTCAGTGAAGCCAGAGAGTCCTGGGGGGTGGCCAGGGCTGGTGGAAGGAGAAGAGCAGCAGGACACCAGCTGCATCTGCTGCCTCCTTCCTGGATGGGCGCCTGTGGGAGGCAGCTCACATGTCTCTTTACCAGAGAGTGGGCAAGTTTGTGACCGCTCACCTTCTATGGCTCGCTGGTTAACCTGGACTTCATATGCAATCAGGTCTGGAAAAGAAAGTTAAGAAGTGAACATTTCCTTCTCTGCCCATCTCTAATTTAAACACAGCCAAGAAATGAGTGTCACAAGTTGATCTTCTGAAGTCACGGGAGCCAGAGGACCCCTGCCATTTCCGGCTCTCCACCTTTATTGGAATGTTCAATATACAAGCTTGGGTATGAGGGGAACCTCTGGATGGGCGGGCCCTCCTGCCTCTGCCCAGGCATCTGAATTATATGACTATTCCAGAAGCCTGAAACTGTTAATGTTGCCCAAGCTGAGGGCTAGCATCTTAAGTGATGAGTCCTGTACCCAGATGAGCCCTCACCTCTGTGGGGCTCTGGAGAAGGAGAGGATGACAGCTCACTGGAGTCTACCAGGATGATGTCCATGCTGCACTCTGCCTCTGGGTCCAGGAGGGGGGGAGCTGCCAGGTGGACACCGCCCAGGAGATAGGACACACACAAGTAGAGGAAGAAAATGGCCATCCAACCTCTGCCATGGTGTCCTTGGCCCCCAGCATAAGGGACAAGCTGACCACCCAGCTCAGCCCCATCTATATTCTACAGTGACACTCACGCCTCCCAACCTGAAAGGAAGCGCCAACCTTGAGGAGCTTGGTGTGGCCCCTTTGTCATGTCCTCACTGAGGCCCCCGCCACAGCATAAGGTAAGGTGGTCTTCTTCCCACAAAGGGGAGGGAAGGGGGTCTCATGAGAGGCCTCCAAGGGATTGAGAGGTCGAGGAGCTGAGGTTCACCACAGCCCTGCCTCTATGTGCATCCACCAGCCCCTATGGGGCCATCAGCCACCCTCATGCTACTCCCTCCCACAGTGTCCCGGACTCCTGCTGGACCCTCAAGGCAAGAGGCCGGGGAGGAGAAAGGGCCTCACGGATTTCACAGGACGGCTGCCACAGCTCCTCTTCCAGCTGCCCAGCTGGTTCAGGGTCAGAGCTGTCTAGGGTCTCCAGGCTTAGGGGCCCAGGGGAGGAGTGGGCCATGGAACCAGGAGAAAGAGCCTTCCAGAAATCAGCAAGAAAAGGGTCCGGTGGGAGAACTGGGGGCCACTGAGTGTGGGCGGCTGAAGAGCACTGGGGGAGGAGGCCGCAGGGTCACACCCCTCCACACATGTGCGGGGGCGGAGTAGCAAATTCCTGTGTGGAGAGGTGTTGAGTGGAAGGGTGAGGAGCTCATGCAGGCAGCTCAACTTTGTAGGAATAAAGTTAAGGGAGACCCTGGCTGGGTAGCTCAGTTGGTTAGAGCAGTGTGTTTCAACCGTTGGTCAGCAGCATTAACTCTCATGCTGACGGGCACAGAATTTCTGGCGGAGGGGCCATACAACATCAGGGACGTTCACTCTTTCATGGAGGGGCACAGAATTTCTGGCGGAGGGGCACTGGCGGTTGACAACCACTGACTTCCAGCGTCTTCCTGACGTGCCTAGGTTGCACATGTAAGAATCAAGTAATGCCAACGTGAATATGTGGACCAACAAGTCAATGTTTCTCTCTCTCTCCCTTCCTCTCTAAAAATGAATTTTTTAAAAAAACATTTTTTTTTTAAAAGTTCAGGAAGGGGTCCTTTCTCTCTATCTCTATTCCCCTCCTGCAGCCAAGGCTCCATTGGGGCAAAGTAGGCCCGGGTGCTGAGGATGGCTCCATGGCGCATGCAGAGTCTGTCTGCCTCCCTGCTTCGAACTTAAGAAAAGAAAAAAGTTCCGGAAGGGGTGAGCGGAGGAAAAGTAGGGTGGGGTTAAGAGCTCAGTAGGAGGGAGGGTGTTGAGAGGCCGGGTAAGGGGGCTCAGTAAAGGAGTGTTGAGTGATGGATGGAGTTGGGGGTGGAGGCTGGGGCAGAAGAAGCTCAGTGGGGAAGGGGAGGTGCACTTGGGGCGGAGCTTAAGGGGCTCAGGACTGTGGGTGTGGCTGGGATAGAGTTCCAGGAGGAGGAGAAGGGAGGGGAGGAGGGGCAGGGTGAAGGAGTTCCTGGGGGTTTAGGGAGCTGAGTCAAGTCCACAGTGTGGGTGGGGTGGAGGGAAAGGTGAGGCAAAAGGAGCAAGGAGGCGTCCACTGTGGTGGGATGCACTAAAGGGCACACCAGTTTGGTGGTGGAGGGAGGGGTTGGGGGACTCAGGGCAGGGGCTGGGAGCAGCAAGCAGAGGACCATTTGGCAGGGGCTATACCACTGGGAGACCCTGGGGGCAATGGTGAGATTCAGCTGGTTTGCATTGGTTCAGCAAAACTGATACCTAATTTATTGTTGAGTTCAGCGAACCAGTTAAAATGGCACTTGTAATCAGAGTTCTCTCTAAGGTGGGCGCCTGGGCAGCCGCCCAATGTGGAAATCACAAATTTACATTTCTTACTCTTTTTTAACATGCATCTGTGCAACAGCATATATCTAAGCGCTGGTAGCAATGTTCATTCTGGTTGTAGGTGAAAAAAATTGCAAGTGAGGACGCCAATCAAGAAGCAATATTGAGCCCTGGCCGGTTGGCTCAGCGATAGAGCTTCGGCCTGGTGTGCGGGGGACCCGGGTTCAATTCCCGGCCAGGGCACATAAGAGAAGCGCCCATTTGCTTCTCCACCTCCCCTTCCTCTCTGTCTCTCTCTTCCCCTCCCGCAGCCAAGGCTCATTGGAGCAAAGATGGCCCGGGCACTGGGGATGGCTCCTTGGCCTCTGCCCCAGGCGCTAGAGTGGCTCTGGTTGTGGCAGAGTGACGCCCCGGAGGGGCAGAGCATCGCCCCTGGTGGGCGTGCCGGGTGGATCCCAGTCGGGCGCATGCGGGAGTCTGTCTGACTGTCTCTCCCCGTTTCCAGCTTCAGAAAAATACAAAAAAAAAAAAAAAAGAAGCAATATAGAAACACCTTAAATAACAGTTTTACTGGGTTTTTGGTCAGGTATTTAATAATTTTTTGTTAATATTTTAAAACTCTTATAATCTAGTTTTGTGTATGTTGGTCAAATAAGTTTGTGAAATGTGATTTTTATGTTTGCTCGCTTACAGTTTGCATTAGGGGCCAGGCAGTGCCTGGTATATGTGGTCTGTGAAATTGCAAATTACCTTCCCTGCTTGGGAAGGGCCATTGTTTTGCTAATGTTTGCTGGAGGAGAGATTCTCGCACCAGAAAGTTTTGAAAAGAGAAGGAGGAGAATTGAGCTGAAGAGGGAAAAAGAAGCCATGTTTGCAGAGTGCGAGCAGAGAGAATGCAGGGTGCTGAGGAAGAAGCCATGTTGGCAGGGAAAGAGAAGGTGTGCAGATGGGGAACCAGAGGTGAGGGGCTTTGCGAGCTCCGCTGAGACTGGTGGGGCCTTTGATTCTAGGAGGAACCAGAGAAGATTCTCCTGGTTGTGGAACCGGAGAATGCATCAATGGCTTTGGGAGCCCTAGTGAAAGGGAAGTGTTTTTCCCTGTGTGTGTTGCTCGTCAGCTGGTGCAAGATTTTAATTAAGGTGACCAATCGTCCTCCTTTAGGGAGGATAGTCCTTCTTTTGTAAGTTCCGTCCTCCCTCAAAAAGTGGCCACTTCCCTGTCTTATTCCTATTCTCTCTCTCTCTCTCTCTCTATCTCTCTCTCTGAAGCCCAACGAATTCATAAACATGGAATCAGTGGTTTCACACAAACCGGGTGTCTTCACTATTGCCTTCCATTAGTCCACTCACTCTCCTATTTATTTTTCTAACTTTAAAACTCTGCCTTTTACAGCCCTGGCCAGTTGGCTCAGCGGTAGAGCGTCGGCCTAGCGTGCGGGGGACCCGGATTCGATTCCCGGCCAGGGCACACAGGAGAAGCGCCCATTTGCTTCTCCACCCCCACCCCCTCCTTCCTCTCTGTCTCTCTCTTCCCCTCCCGCAGCCGAGGCTCCATTGGAGCAAGGATGGCCCGGGCGCTGGGGATGGCTCCTTGGCCTCCGCCTCAGGCGCTAGAGTGGCTCTGGTCGCAGCAGAGCGACGCCCCCGGAGGGGCAGAGTATCGCCCCCTGGTGGGCAGAGCTTCGCCCTGGGTGGGCGTGCCAAGTGGATCCTGGTCAGGCGCATGTGGGAGTCTGTCTGACTGTCTCTCCCCGTTTCCAGCTTCAGAAAAATACAAAAAAAAAACAAAACTCTGCCTTTTACATTTATTCACTAGTTTCTTACAGAACTGCATGCAGACCTTTGCCAATCAGAAAATTGGAAAAATCTACCTAACCTATACACCAACCCTAAAACCTGCGAAACAGAAAAATCTGAAACCCTATATCAGCAAACCTCCTAAATCCTATCTTTCAACCCCTACAGGTCCCCCAACACTAAAGCTCTCCCGTATCCCTGAAGAACTAGGAGAATGAATAGCATTCACCTCTTAATGCTTCTCAGTCTTTTTATCCTTCACATAGTAAGAGGACAAGACCACTGGGTCTTCTTGGCTGAAGAAGAGCCTACAAATGGACATGAAACATTTCTTTTAGCTCAAATTAACTGCTCTTTCCAGGGCTGTCAGGAAAGAATATCTCTAACTTTACCATGGAAGAACTTTCACCCCCGCTATACAACCCTCCTTTTCTCTGCATTCATAATCTACAAATACTTGCCTCTTTTTTTTTTTTTTTTTATCAAATTCCTACAGGCCCGGATGAGAGTAATCTCCAGGATTACCTACAATCAAATGCTTTTGCAACCCCTACTCCAACTGCCCCAGGGAGAGGTCCACGAAGGAGGCCCCAGTAGGGATAACAGCAGGAAGTAGCTCCAGAAGATGGCTGATCCCAGACAAACCTCCTTCCTGGTCCTCATACCCCCTTATTTTTCTTTTTTTTGTTTCTTCCTCTCACCTCTTTTTCTTTTATCATACCACAGAGTTGAGAAATGATGGATACATGAATTTACCAAAAATTCCAAACTGCCCTTTTGCTGTTCCACTTGTCTATCTGACCCCACCCTTACTCACTGGACTATCACCCCTGAAACAGAAAAGTTCTAGGAAGCTGGTCAGCTGCCCCGAGGAGAAGCGTTCCAGGAAGCCGAAATCGTAGGACTTGAGAAGGGAGCATACCAGAATTGCTGACTCAACGTACACTTGCTCAAAGCTCTCCCCACCTTAATAAATGTTTGCCTCAGAGTCTGTTTGGGTGTACTTCTCCTGGAGGAGTGCCCCAGCAGGTCTTTCTCCTCTAATAAAGCCTGCACACCTGGTGTTCGAGTGCCGTCTCATTCTTACACCTACATGTCCTCCTTTTTGATATTGGAAGACTAATCTGTAAATGTCCGTATTCAATCGATGCAGAGTCGATCCATTGTGTGTGATGTGACGTATTTGTATCTAAATAAGTACTGTTTTCTTACAATTATTATTAAAAATTAATAGGCATGTCGCCTGACCAGGTGGTGGCACAGTGGATGGAGCATCGAACTGGGATGTGGAAGACTCAGGTTCGAGATCCTGAGGTCGCCAGCTTGAGCAAAAGCTCACCAGCTTGAGCCCAAGGTTGCTGGCTCAAGCAGGGGGTTACTCAGTCTGCTGAAGGCCCGCAGTCAAAGCACATATGAGAGAGCAATCAATGAACAACTAAGGTGTTGCAGCGTGCAACGAAAAACTAATGATTGATGCTTCTCATCTCTCTGTTCCTGTCTGTCTATCCCTGTCTATCCCTCTCTCTGACTCTCTCTCTCTCTCTGTCTCTGTAAAAAAAAAAAGAAAAAGAAAAAAAATTAATAGGCATTTAAGCATAATTACAATATAAAATATTATAAATGTTTTTATTATGCATTATCATATTATATTATTGATGCAGTGAATAAAATGTTTCTTTTGTTTATGATATTGTTTTCTTCAATTTATTTTTGTCCTCCTTTTCATTGTAAAAAAGTTAGTCACCTTATTTTAATAAAGGAATGGCCCAACAGTTTTTTGCTCCACTGTTTCTTTGCCGTCTGCCCAAATCCAATGAGAACCTGCATGTGAATGGCCACGACTGCCGCAACTACTGGCAATACAGTGTACCTCCCTATTGTTCTTATTTGAGTATTAAATGCATGAAATAATAAACTACCTTTCAGTATACTGTTTTTTAATGTGTAAAACAGTCATTAGGGCAGAGAGAGACCCAGTTGTTAAATTATTTGAATCCCACCACTGCCTGGAGGCATGACTCCCTCTGTCCCCACTTGGGTGTGGGTTGGGCCTGGTGACTTCCCCCATGAAAAATGCAGTGTGAGGTAGGGGAATAACTCTTCAGTGAGACACCTGACTGTTGGGTAAACAAATGTTTTTTAAGTTTGCTTTCTTGTATTGGGGCAGCTCCACATGTGTATAGTCTATGGAAGGCTGCCCAGTGCTTGCACTCATGGTGGCAGATTGCAAATTGCAGATTGCCTTCCTGCTTGGGAGGGGCCATTGTTTACTGGAGAAAGGGTTTCTCTTTCCCACTGGTTTTGGCCAGTGAGTGCAGAGAGATGCAAAGGAGTGCTGAGGGGAGTCCGGAGGGTGAGTCCGGAGGGTGAGTCCAGAGGGTGAGTCCAGGTTGTGGAACCAGAGACCGAGTTGGGGCTTGGGAGCCCTGATTTCTGCCTGACCTGTTTGGCTGGGGACTGCTGAGACTGGTGGGGACCTGAGATGGGAGAAAGGGAGGTGGTCTTCCCTGCCTGTGTGTTCGTCCATTGTTAGGAGACTCTAGTAAACAAAATAGCCCACAATTTTCTGGCCCCACAGTTTTGCCCAAATCTAATGAGAACCTGCATGTACATGAAAGTGGCCACTGGACTTACACTGCCAAGCACCTCCACCAGATGGTCAAGGTCACCATCAGCAGTGACAAACCGGATTGACAGTAGGCACCCTGGATACTTGTTGTAAGGTACCAAAAAGCTGAGAAATTAATATTGATATTCTAGAAGGAAAAGGGCAGGCTTTCCTGTCCTTTCTTTGGAAAATGGAGAAAAAGGAATGTAGAAATCTCCTGACTTACAAGGACGACTAGGGTCATTTGGTTTTAAATTCTCTGAAAGGATTAAGGTTATCTGAAGAACTCCCTTTCCCTTTTAATAAGAGACAAAATTTACATACCACCCTGCACTGATCTTAGCTCTCCCTCCCTTCCTGGAATCTGAGATTAACGTGTACCTCTAGACAAAGGAGGAGAGATAGATATTAAAAGGATTTGTGAATGTTTTGATTGCATTACCTTGAAAGTATTAATGTCCTTTGTAAATCCCCTAGATTAATCTTGTTAATGTAATGTAAATCTTGTTAAATGTTAATCTTGTTAATGATTGTGTCATGCTATCATGCCCCCCCAACCTGTATGTAGTCAAAGGGTATATTATATAACCAGCCTCTGAAATGTACTCGGCTTCATGTAAACCCAATGAAGTGAGATACAGTGTGTAAGGTATTAATATTTTTCCTCACCAAGAAAGAAGGAAGGGGTCGTAGCCACAAAGTATGGAATAGTAAAGGTTTTATTGAGTACCGCGCTGCCCCGACGATGTCCTCTGGTCCCAGGGGTCAGGGGTCAGAGAAGTCGCAAGGGGTGACCTGCATGAGAGATATTTATCCCTAGGGTGGTCGAGCTAATATGACATGGTGAAATCTCACTGGCTGATGGACAGTCGCATTTTTCAAAGGACTCCTGGGAAGTTTCTTTTGGCACACTTGGTTGTGGGTGGTCCTAGCCAAAGATCCCGGACCTGAGTTCCTATGTGACCTTCCCTTATTGCCCACCACCCAACACAGTACCTTTCAGAATCTGGGGTACGGTACTTTATAACATTTGGGGGCTCGTCCGGGATCCGGTGTTTTGTGTCACCAGGTAGAGACAGCCCAAATCGGCTGGTTTCTCTGGAGAGCTGCCTGGCCCTGCTTGAATCTCGTTTAGAGCCATGCCACCTTAGACTTTTCATTTCTCCCAGTCTTCCTCTGGGCTCCAAACTGTTCTTTGGTAGACGCCTCCTGGTTCCCAAATTCAACAGTTTGGACGATTCAGGGCAGAAAAATCAAGGAGGTATACCGGTAAAGCAACTCTTTTGCTTTACTGAATTCTTGATTTGCTTTTGCTTTTCTGTTTGGGACTGGTACTGGTCAAATTTGTTTGGGACTAGGTTGTAAGTAGGGTGATTTGAGGCTTTGCTGATTTGTAACTCTGGAGATGTGGAACTCTGGTGGAGTAGGTAGGGCCTTCAAAACTACTTTGCTGTTTGGAACTAGTCTGTCTGTCTGGATCTGCTGTATGAGGATTAGACGCAATCTTACTCATGCGGCAGTCTCTCCAAGACCGGGATGTCTTTGGAGAGTTTCTAGGTTCTGCCTTGGGTTTTGCTGGGGGACAATTGGTTATACTCTGGAAGGATTGATTCCTGCTTCAGGCTCTTGGGGATATCAGTTTCTCTAAGAGAGGTATTAGTGGGGATTTTATCCTATCCGAAACTTCCAGAGGTGTCTAGTTTTGCTCTCAGTACAATGTCAGGAGTGAGGACAATTGTTTCTAAATCTAGAAAGGCATAGTGGAGATTGGGTCCATCCAGGATTAGTCAGTCTCACATTGCACTGAATCAGTAGAGACTGCACTAACTTGGATTGATTAATCTTGCCCCAGACTTCCAGAGACTTCTCTGTGTTAGTCGAGATCTCAGTCTTTGTTTTTAACGTGTCTCCTTACAAACCCCTCCTTTAAAGGAATCTCTGGTGCTGCAGCCAGCATGAACCTGAGAGGCCATGAGGGGGAGCCCTTTCCTCATCAGTGGGGTACAGTACCTTTAAGAATCTGGGGTGCAGTACTTCCACTGGGGGGAAACCCTTCCTCATCTATCGAATTTTGTCCTTGTTTATCAGAAAAATATCTGGTAGAATTTTATTTGAAAAAGCATGCTCATTACTTGTTTATGTAAATTCTTTGTTTAATGTGTAACTGTATCTGTTTCTAAGGCCTGAATTGAACTTTTTAATGCAAAATTGGAAATTTCTGGGCAAAAATAAAGGAAAATTTGTAAAACAAGCCCCCAAAATATAAAATCTCTTTTCTTGGATCCAAAGACCTCTAGCTGCAGGGCACTCTACCTGACTTCTCCCCTGAATAAATTATTCTCTTCTGTTGGTTCCTACTTCTTGTCTGTGTCCTCTATAATCAAACACTCTTTATTCTGGGTGCTAGTTATTGTATGTCTTTTTTTTATTTTTTATGAATAATTGTTTGAGAGTTTTTTTTTTTTAATTTTATTTATTCATTTTAGAAAGGAGAGAGAGAGAGAGAGAGAGAGAGAGAGGAGAGAGAGAGAGAGAAGGGGGGAGGAGCAGGAAGCATCAACTCCCATATGTGCCTTGACCAGGCAAGCCCAGGGTTTTGAACCGGCGACCTCAGCATTTCCAGGTCGACGCTTTATCCACTGTGCCACCACAGGTCAGGCTAGTTATTGTATGTCTTATCTTTCTTGCTTTTATTAGTGTGCTAATTCCTGGATTTTCCAGGACAAGTTTCATTTTTGTAAATCAGCACCCCAAAACATCAAATATGGGAAGAGAAGGCTGAGGAATATGCTCCAGGAAGTGTTTCTCCAGCCTCTGGGGGCAAAGGGCTGGCAAATAAGCAGTTTAGGTGAGAAAAGAGTGGAAAGCAGGGCTAGGATGTGCTGTGTGCGGAGCAGTGAGGGAAGGGCGCTAGAGTAAATTGGCAGGGACAAGTAAGGGTGAAGTGACTAGAGAAAGAATAGAATAGAAACTAGTTTCAGATATTCACCTGCTGACCAAAAGAAGTTTCACCCATTTGGAAAACACAGGGTAGGAATAGTATTAAAATTGGAACTTTGCTCTAGAAAAAGAAAAAGAACAAGGCCAGGTAAAAGGATTTAGAAATTAACAAACCACGGGTGTGGACCTTGCTGATTATCAGTTCTTTGAAATGAATTGCAATTCCAGAATAAGTGATAGAATCGTAAGTGATAGGATTATAAAAATGGAATTATCGGGACAGTCCAGAATGAGTGATGAGATCATGAAAAATAGGATTATAGGAGAGAGAATTATCAGGACATTCCAGAAGGAGTACTGGGATCATGAATAACAGGATAATAGGAAATGGGATTATCAGAGACAGGCCCTCCAGCTACCTCTACCCTTCCCCTCCCTAGGACATAGGGGTTGGTCGCATGGACCCTCCATGGGATTAATGGCTTATTGCCCTCCACTGGTGTATAGAAAATTATAGAAGGGAAAATAAGTGTAAAATGAACAAAACTAGCACTGGGAGAAGGGTTCCGACTCTCTCCCACAGGGCCGAAGTGGGTGTTGGGTCCCCTTCAAGTTTCTCCTCTCCTTCCCCAGTTTCTTCATGTGGCATGGTGTAAAGCCAGGAGCCACGGCCAGGGCTACCATCGCAGCAGCCACCTGGCCCATGCAGGTTCGCATTGGATTCGGACAGTCAGTAAAGAAACAATGGAGCCAAAAACTGATGGGCCTTCATCTTTAATCCTAGCTTGCCCCCGGCAGGCAAGTAAAAATACACACTGGGCTCCAAAACCCAGTCACATTCAGTGCTCACAAAGCCACTGACTTATCCGAGTTTCCTAGAATCAAAGGTTTCTAGCTCACCAGACTTATTCACCTCTGTTCCCCATCTCCTTCCTTATCCCAGATACAAACTCTACACAAACTGGCATCTCACTCAGCACTCCGCCATCTTGGCTGCTTCTCCAGGCCTCCTCCACGTGGCCTTTCTCTGCTCTCCTCTGCTCTCTCTTCTAATGATAATCTCAGGAACCAAGAGCGGCAAGCCGCCCCATTCTGCCCCTATTTTATAGTGTAGAAATCCAAACCTTTAATCCAATATACAAAATAGGGAAGTCTCTAATACAAAGTCACTTCTCTGAGGCATGATTGGATTGTACCGCCCCACATCAAAAAGGGTGGGAAAGGCTTAATCCCAAAACCAAGCCCCAGGCTACAAGGATTCTCAACACACATTAATATCACCTGGGCGACGGCCTCACGTGGGCAGCGTTAACTTTAACAAAGTGAGCATAATACATTTTATCCGCCCAACACATGGTTATTATCTGATGTGGGAGGCATGGAATTCATGGGGAAGACTCACTGTTTTAGCCATAATAGTAAAAATTATAAAAAGAATCTTCAGGGAATTGAGGGGAAATTAGAAACCTCATATAGGCTAAAGCAACTCACTGTTAGGAAGGTAAATTTGTAAAATTTATATATATATTTTTTAAATTTTTAAAAAATTTATTCATTTTTTAGAGAGGAGAGAGAGAGTGAGCGAGAGAGAGAGAGAGAGAGAGAGAGAGAAAGGGGGGAGGAGCAGGAAGCTTCAACTCCCATATGTGCCTTAGACCAGGCAAGTGCAGGGTATTGAACTGGGGACTTCAGCATTCCAGGTCGATGCTTTATCCACTGCGCCACCACAGGTCAGGCCTGTAAAATTTATATTTTTTAATATGCTGCTTTTGTTGTAAGAAGTACAACTGCTGCTAAACAGCTGCTGGGGGGGGGGGGGTGAAAGTTGGCTTAGTTCTTGAAATGCCAGGTTGTGCAAGAAGGGACAGGCCAGTTTTCCTTAAAACTGCCAAGGTCACCCAAAGCTGGATGCCTCTGCCTCTTCCCCCTTTCCTAAGAACCCTAGTTAACAAACTGCCGCTCACAAACAGTTTGTGGACCACATGGGGCCTTTTTGGGTGTAGCTCCTCAACAAAGTGCCATATATGGGCGCTGCCTTGGTAGGAAGTGTGCCTACCTATATAGTTTAGGTTTAGAATTTGGCTCTCAAAAGAAATTTCAGTTATTGTACTGTTAATAATTGGCTATATTGACTAATAAGTTTTCTGACCACTGGGTTAGGAGTAGTGACTTATTGTCCCCACTGATGTGTAAAAAAAAATTTTTCCATGTTAAAAATGTATATGTTATTTCAAAGGTCTTTTGTTAATTCTTTTTATTTGCTGTTTCATGGCCATATAATATGAAATCTTGGTTTAGATATTAGGAAATATGTAATAATTGTTAATAATGTCTTTTTATGTAATATTTAGTTTATTGTCATTCTGAAACAAAATTGTTCAATGCTAAGTAATATAAGAAAATGAGTCATATCTTGGAACTCCTAATCTATCTTTTTCATGCTCTTTGTTTAAAATTTCTTTTGAATACTAATATACTGAGTTATTCTGCAACAGAGAGATTCTGGAATCCTAAGGAAACACCAAACCTGTTTTTCTTGATTTGATGCAGCTAATAATGCTGTTTTTGTCTTTTTTCCAAGAGAAAAAAGGACCCTCAAGCCCCTCAGCAAGATATTTTGAGCATGGCTTTTAAGGTCTATAATGAACAAGATAGTAACAGAAAAGGCAAATAGAGCCCAAAAAAGATCAGGAAAATACCAGTTCTTGGCATATTACCCGTAAAGGCTCCAGGGCCCCAAAGGGGCTTCATAGGATTCCATCAGGGCCCTGCTTCAAGAGTGGAAAGAAAGGTCATTGAGCTAAAGCCTGCCAGGCTTCTTGGCCCCCATCAGGAGACATGCCTCTGCTGTGGGAAAAAGGGACATGAGAAGGTTAGGTGCCCCCTTGCTCTGTGGAGGGAGGGTTCAGTTTCTTCCAACCCTAATCCAGCTACCTGTGGCCTGACCTTGCCCAGCATGCTGGGACTTGACAATGAAGGATAAAAAGGTGCCCAGGACCATTGGCCCCATCTCACATCACTGTGGATGAGCCTAGGGAATTTCTTCCAAGTAGCAGATAAACTGATCTCATTTCTTGTGAACACAAGGGTCATTTACTATGCCTTGCCTGAATATTTGAGTTTTATTTATCCCTCAAAGATCTCTATGTAGGTATTGACAGTCTTATTTTTGTTGCTTTATTTAATGTATAGTGTCTCTTTTATTCCTCTTGTCTCAATGCCCCCATGACTATTTTAGGCTGGGACCTGCTCCTAATTCCAGTTAGAAACATTAGTCATTAGGACTTGGACTCTAGCTACAGAGTGTGGAATGTAACCACAACTCCAGTGCCTTGTGGACTTTTCCTGAATATGTGTGACTCCTGTTTTTTGGGACATTTCTCAAACTGAATACTTGCAGGGTTGCAGGATACTCAACAAACTCTTCAAAAGACTGCCAGAGAGGTGCTTCCAACATTGCCAGGAGATCCAATACATCACCTAAGGACTGACTTCCACGTAGATGGGTCCACACACCGTGATCCTGACAACTCCCATTGCTGCCAAGGTAGAAGGATAGCATGCCCTACTCCACCCACAAACCAGAAGCTACTTGGTCTACATACAGCTAAAGAATGATGAAACTCACTAAGGACTCCTTTTTAATCAGACTTTGGGGAAAAGGGAAACTAGGGTAAAACAAAAACCAGTTAATTTTATAAAAGTTGCAAAAGGTTTATGCAGTTTATAAGAAATTAATCAATAACATTTGTTTCTTTAGTAAACTGTATTGCTATTAATGCTGTCTGTTAAATACCTGTTGCATGTTATCTTTATTATATGCGGCTTAAGTGTCTGTTTGTCACCGATAGCTTATTGGTTGCTTGCGTAACTGTACTAGCCAATGGGGTGAAGTTGCCACGGCATTCAAATAGTCCCGCCTTCTGGCATGCCACCTCACAAATTGAGGTTAAAGTTTGGAGCAATTATTATGCTGTTAAGAAATCTTAACACCAGAAGGGGTCTTTGCAATGGTACAAGACTAGAGGTTCTCCAATTGAAAAATAATGTCATAATAGCTAAGTCTTTGACTGGCTCCTCTAAAGGTGAAATACATGTCATTCCAAGAATTGATTTGGCTCCATCTCAAACAGGGTTGCTGTTTCAATTGAGACGTAGACAATTTCCTGTAAAACTTGCCTTTGCTGTGACCATCAATAAGTCTCAGGGCCAAACGCTTAAGCGTGTTGGCATTTTTTTTTACCTGAGCCTGCATTTGGACACGGTCAACTTTATGTTGCCTTCAAGAGTTCGTGAAAGAACGGATGTAAAATTAAAAATAATTGATGGTCTTCTGCAAGGCGAGCTTACAAATGATGGAAAGATCTACACAAGAAATGTTGTGTACAAAGAGATCTTTGACATGTGAATTAACATTTTATTATTTAAATCACCTTTATTTATTGAGCTAGCGGTGGCTCTTAAGAAATGTACCGCCAGTGGTTTCCTTCATTGCACTCTACTTTAAGCAATTAAGCAAGTAGAAGGGGGAAACCCCGTGGGGTAGTAAGCAAAGGGGCGTCCTCGCCGCCTGCCCTGGGTAATTCAGTTTGAATTAGCAGACACCTGTGCACAAATCATTTTAATTACAATTTATAATATCTAGAACAGCAGTCATTTCGTATGACTGCTGGGCTTTCTAGTAAGTTAATATCCTTACACAACAGCTCATGTTTTTCAGTAAATTAAGTCAAAGATTTGACTAAGGACATAAAACCAGTGGGGAATGTTGTAAGGTACCAAAAAGCTGAAAAATTAATATTGATATTCTAGAAGGAAAAGGGCAGGCTTTCCTGTCCTTTCTTTGGAAAATGGAGAAAAAGGAATGTAGAAATCTCCTGACTTACAAGGATGACTGGGGTCATTTGTGTTTTTTTTGTTTGTTTTTTTTCTTTTTTTCTTTATTCATTTTTTTAGAGAGGAGAGAGAGAGACAGAGAGAGAGAAGGGGGAGGAGCTGGAAGCATCAACTCCCATATGTGCCTTGACCAGGCAAGCCCAGGGTTTTGAACCAGCGACCTCAGCATTTCCAGGTCGATGAGTTATCCACTGCGCCACCACAGGTCAGGCTGGGGTCATTTGGTTTTAAGTTCTCTGAAAGGATTAAAGTTATCTGAAGAACTCCCTTTCCCTTTCAATAAGAGACAAAATTTTCAAACCACCCTGCACTGATCTTAGTTCTCCCTCCCTTCCTGGAATCTGAGATTAACGTGTACCTCTAGACAAAGGAGGAGAGATAGATATTAAAAGGATTTGTGAATGTCTTTGATTGTATTACCTTGAAAGTATTAACGTTCTTTGTAAATCCCCTAGACAAATGTTAATCTTGTTAATGTAATGTAAATCTTGTTAATGTAATGTTAATCTTGTTAATGATTGTGTCATGCTATCATGCCCCCCCAACCTGTATGTAGTCAAAGGGTATATAACCAGCCTCTGAAATGTACTCGGTGCACACAATTTGGGTCTGCTATGCCCCGTGTCAGCCATAAGTGGCCAGCATATTTAACAAATCTTTTTCAATAAAACTCTTCAAACTTCATCTGGACTTGGTGTCTCTATGTAAACTCGATGAAGAGAGGTACAGTGCCTTTCAGAATCTGGGGTACGGTACTTTATAACATATAACAGAGTGTTTGATGAACAGAGGTGCATTTTACCTCTGTAGTCTTTCTACCTCTACACATGAAAAAGGCACCAGAAAATTCCTGTAGAGCAGTGGTTACCCCGGGGTCGTGACCCACAGGTTGAGAACCGCTGCTATAGAGGGACATCCTGCAAAATACTTGCCAGTATTCCTTAAAACTGCCAAGGTCAGCCCTGGCCGGTTGGCTCAGCGGTCGGCCTAGCGTGCGGAGGACCCGGGTTCGATTCCCGGCCAGGGCACACAGGAGAAGCGCCCATTTGCTTCTCCACCCCTCCGCCGCGCTTTCCTCTCTGTCTCTCTCTTCCCCTCCCGCAGCCAAGGCTCCATTGGAGCAAAGATGGCCCGATGGCCCGGGCGCTGGGGATGGCTCTGTGGCCTCTGCCCCAGGCGCTAGAGTGGCTCTGGTCGCAACATGGCGACGCCCAGGATGGGCAGAGCATCGCCCCCTGGTGGGCAGAGCTTCGCCCCTGGTGGGCGTGCCGGGTGGATCCCGGTCGGGCGCATGCGGGAGTCTGTCTGACTGTCTCTCCCCGTTTCCAGCTTCAGAAAAAAAAAAAACAAAAAAAACTGCCAAGGTCACCCAAAGCGAAGGGAGTCTGACAAACTGTCACAGCCAAGAGAAGTCTAAGGAAACATGACAGCTAATTGTCCAGTGGGGTCCTGGGGCAGGAAAAGGCCCTGTGAGGGCAGTTCTAAAACCTCTAAAGTGTACCCCTGCCTTCCCATGGCCAGCACATCCTTGGGGTACAAACCCCCACCCCCTCAGAGCATCAGTGGGCATGTGATTAAGTCCCACCTATCCTGGTAGTCACCCTCAGATGGCTGGCATGATGGGGTGACCCACAGCTTGATCCTGGCTGGGTTCAGAAGCTGGTAGGAACCCAGCTAGGGCTGGACGTGACCATGTACAGCCAGGGTGGCCTTCCAGGGTTATGCCTGTGTATTTGCAGTGGTGAGAAACACCCCACCTCACCGCAGCCCGCATTCTGTTCTCTGTGTCCTGAGGAGCAGGAGGGTCTCTGGGCCACACACCAGATGTTGGAGAGGATTTTCCAGCCAGTGAAGCAGTGGGGGAGCCTGGCAGCTGATGCTGCAAAGTGCCTCAGCCAGAGCACATGTTAGCCTGGGGGACAATAGGGACCCATGTCCCGAAAAGGCATTTGGGAAATGACAGGGCTAGGTAGGTTGCAGCAACAAGCAACCAGGGCTCAGGGGTCCTGGGGGCCCTGTGGGACAGACTGACTGATGGGACAGTGCCCTCCTTCATCTGGAATGTGAAGCCATGGCAAGGGAAGGGAACATGGTGACCCACTCATATTTCAATGTCCAAACCAAGTCACATGACCACCTAGCAGTAAGGGATGGGGAGTGGTGATGTTTTGTGATGTTCCCTAGATTTGTTGACCCCCAAATAAAGGTAAACTAAGGCAAGCTTAATAAGATAAGTTTACTCAAGAAGAGCAGAGGAGCCTGACCAGGCGGTGGCACAGTGGATAGAGCGTTGGACTGGGATGCCGAGGACCCAGGTTCGAGACACCGAGATCGCCAGCTTGAGCATGGGCTCATCTGGCTTGAGCAAAATAAAAAAATGCTCACCAGCTTAGAGCCAAGGTCACTGGCTCAAGCAAGAGGTTACTCAGTCTGCTGAAGGCCCACGGTCAAGGCACATATGAGAAAGCAATCAATGAACAACTAAGGTGTTGCAACGAAAAACTGATGATTGATGCTTCTCATCTCTCTCCGTTCCTGTCTATCTGTCCCTATCTATCCCTCTCTCTCTTTCTGTCCCTGTAAAGAAAAAAAAAAAAAAACTTAAAAAAAAAAAAAAGAAGAGCAGAGGAAAGACCAAGCTGTAGGTGAGGCTACTGAGGGTTTGAGGTGTGCTGTATTCATGGGCAGAGGATGTAAACAGGGGAGAATTCATTAGAGTTGGTTAAAATAAAAGAAAACAGAGATCAGCCTTGAAAACTTCCCGGCAGACAAAATCAATCCAGTTACTGAAAAAAACTCAACTTAGCCCACTTTCCAAGATCAGCCCAACTCGGGTTATCTCCCACTCTCACCTCTGGCAAAACTTCTCAAGGTTGATGTCAGGCGCCTGTTATCAAGCCCCAGCATCCAAGAAAATTCCAGCACTATGAGTTGTCTATAAATCAGGCATTTATGGCAAGTCAGTCTTTTTAGTCCTTCAGTTTTGCCTTCCCGAGATTCTCTATTTATATCCTCTGGTTCTATTTCAGATTGAAATTCTTTCATAGGTGAATGAATGAATGAACGAACATTCATTCTTCTCCTGTAGACAAAGTTATGGGAGTGAAAGAGAAACTAAAGTCCATGCATTTGGCCTGACCTAGAGAGCACAGAGTGACCCGCTGCTCACTCAGCCCCCCCCCCCCCAGGTCTTTCTGCCTGCAGCCTCTCCCCACCCTACATGTAAAGCCAGTAGCGACCGCCACCATTACAGCTGCCCGGCCCATGCAGGTTCGCATTAGATTCAGACAGTCAGTAAAGAAACAATAGAGCCAAGAACTGATGGGCCATCATCTTTAATCCTAGCTTGCACCCGGTGGGCAAGTAAAAACACACACTGGGCTCCAAAACCCACTCACATTCAGTGCTAACAAAGCTACTGACTTATCTGAGTTTCCTAGAATCAAAGGTTTCTAGCTCACCAGACTTATTCACCTCTGTTCCCCATCTCCTTCCTTCTTCCTGCACAAACTCTGCACTAACTGGCTTTTCCTTCAGCACTCTGCCATCTTGGCTGCTTCTCCAGGCCTCCTCCACGTGGCCTTTCTCTGCTCTCCTCTCTGCTCTCTCCTCTAATGATAATCTCAGGAACCAAAAAAGCAAGCTCCCATTATGCCCCCATTTTATAGTGTAGAAATCAAAACCTTTAATCCAATATACAAAATAGGGAAGTCTCTAATACAAAGTCACTTATCTGAGGCATGATGAGATTGTACCACCCCACATCAAAAAGGGTGGGAAAGGCTTAGTCCTAAAACCAAGCCCCAAGGATCCTGCCTGCCCACAGCCTGCCCCTAACACACATTAATATCACCTGGGCGACAGGCTTCCATATGGGCAGCGCCATCTTTAACAAAGTGAGCATAATATATTTTATCTGCCCAACACCACACCTAGCCTGCATCTCTTTTGTTAATGAAATTGATGCTTTAAACATGAAGAGAGGGGGCGGCCTCTGACATCTGGGGGGGTGTTTGTGCTCCTGGGGAATGGCAGCAACCTTACAGAGCTGGCTTCAATCAAGGCTCCTCTGTGACAACGTGAGTGGAAAACAACAAGACCCTTCCATGACTTGTGAGCATAAACACAAGGGGAGGTGCCACCACAGAAATGACCGGACATCCCCCTCTCCTGGCCAAAACGGGTGCCTGCCACGGCGTCCTTGCTGCTGGAGGAGATTCTTGAAGACACCACCCCAGAACCACACACCCCTTCTCAACAGCCCGCAAGCCAGAGCTAATGCTGGGCAGCCTTGGGGACAGGGCTACTGGTTCGACTGTCCAGACACATGTGTTCAAAATGGCATGTTGGCTTTAAGGTCTGCGAGAACACCGATGACATTTCTGCTTACTGTGTTTAATGTGCAGTCCCCCAAGCTCACTTACACAGATACTTCCTCTATGGAGCGCTTATAAACATTCATTGTGACACTGTGCTTCTGAAAGACCAGTTTTATTATCTGTGCACAGGTTATACATTTTATAGTTCAGTATTCAAAAGTTGCAAAGTCAACAGTGGCATGGTGCTAGGTCCCAGTCCCTGAAACTGTGGGGTTGTTGAGTAGAACTTTTATGAAAATCAAGTCTCTCTTCTCTGTTTCTCTTTAAACTCTTGAGTATTTGTCTTTTTATTATTGATTCAAAAATTCTCTTTATGTAGTAAAGATGGTAACACTTACATACTCTGTCGGGAGCCGATCCACAACTGCTGGCTGACAAGGTCACAGCAGAAGAAGACCCACAACTGCTGGCTGACAAGGTCACAGCAGAAGAAGACCAAAAACTGCTGATTGACAAAGTCACAGCAGAGAAGACCAATGGCTGCGGGGTGACAAAGTCACCACAAAGGATAGGCACAACGATACTCCCCCCTTTGACTTTTTGAATTAATCTGGCCTTGTATCCCCCCTTTTCTGGGTGTGTGCTATTATTTGTGGCACAGGGATAATAGTACCGTGCTTTCCCTGTAGATTCGTAGTGATTTCTTTGGAAATGAGACAGAGGGTGTGAGTTCCACAGAAAAGCCTGTAAGCCCCTTGAACTGGGCTCATAGACATAAGAGGCTGGCTATGATATCCCTCGTAAGGGTTAAGTCTGTAGAAGAATTCCTTCTTAATCATGTTAAAAAGAATAGATTGTGACTTGTGAATGGGTAGGAAGCAGTGGCTGTGCACAGAGCACCCTTAGGCCTTCACTTAACATTTATCTTCCCTAGCCTTTTCATGTGATAAGTAGAGAAACATTCCTTTCTTCTTTGATCTGCAAATAGTGGTATATTCTGAGAAGAATAGAGTCAGAACTTAACTAGTGTTTAAATATAATAAATAAATAATATTTGATTAGACAATAGTATCTTAGGTAAGGTATAGTAGGATGGCCCATTGTGTGGCCTAGGATGAGAGCGTAGTCAGCAAGAAAAGAATGTTTTACTAAGAGAATTGTCTTTTGACTAAAGGCAATTGCTAGGTTTTCTCAATGAAATGTTCTCATGAGATTTAAAAATGTAGGGAAATCCATGGAATGTCTTGTGTTGCTACTGGGCTATCTTGCAAGTCCACTCTGCATATCTTTGGGTGAAAGCTATTCTTAATGTTATGTTAATTTCTTTAGAGGCAAGCCTTTTAGAACTAATACTCTAAAAGCTTTTACTGATGTTGTTATCGCTATTCAAGTTATTTTGTATTTTGAATGATTTGCTACCTGACTTGTGACTAATAGATGTAAATGAACTGTTATCCGGAACCATGAAAACATAGTGAAACAAAAGTAATAATTAACACCATGTGATTGTAACTCGGTGTGCGTGTATAAAAAGGGAGCTATACTAGCATTTGGTAGAGATGCCTGGCAGTAAATGCTAACCGGAGAATAAAGAGAAAGAAAAGAATTCGGCTCTCTCACTCCATTTTCGCCGACGCCGTCTCCTCCTGTGGGACCCCTGGATCTCCCCCGCCGGGGCTGGACCCCGGCAATACTCCTCATGTATATGTCACAATTATGGTCCTCAGCTTGTTATAGCCATTTTAGTGTTTTGTGATATCTTTATATACAAATGTCTTGAATTATTAAGTCAAATCTGTTCATCTTTTCTTTATGGTTTCCATTTTTTTTTTTTTTTTTTTTACAGGGACAGAGAGAGTCAGAGAGAGGGATAGACAGGGACAGACAGACAGGAACGGAGAGAGATGAGAAGCATCAATCATCAGTTTTTCATTGCGACACCTTAGTTCATTGATTGCTTTCTCATATGTGCCTTGACCGTGGGCCTTCAGCAGACCGAGTGACCCCTTGCTCGAGCCAGCGACCTTGGGTCCAAGCTGGTGAGCTTTTTGCTCAAGCCAGATAAGCCCACACTCAAGCTGGCGATCTCGGTGTCTCAAACCTGGGTCCTCGGCATCCCAGTACGACGCTCTATCCACTGCACCACCACCTTGTCAGGCTCCACTTTTTTTTAAGCCATGCTTAAAAAGTTCCTCTCAATCCCAACATGATACAAACATTCATCTTTCTTTTAGCATTTCATTTCATTTTTTCAACAAATACCATTACTGTAGCTGAAATATCTTTTGGTGTTTGGCATGATTTTTGCAAATGATTGGCCAGTTGTCTCAAGGCCATTTACTGACATTCCCAGCCACTTCTTGTGCATTCAAAATGATGCATTTACTACATATAGTCCTCAGGTGTGCCTGGCCTTGCTCTGAGCCTTGTCTTTCCCGTGATCTGAGTCTCTCTATGCCAACTCCCCACCATTCTCACTGTAGCTCTAATACATGTAAATATCTTCAAGTGTCCTTGTTTGGTCACCTTCAAAAGAACATTAGAATCAAGTCCTAAAACCCCTTTAATAATGTGGTTGGAATTATATTAGCTTTATAAATCAATTAAGAAAGAACTGACTTTTCAAAATACAATTAAGAAATTAAATCCAGAAACATGGAATATCTTTTTAGTTCTTTCCTCTTTTTTAAAAAATTAATATTTCTTCTTATCTTTATTCCCAATTCTTTGATATTTGATTGGCATCGTAAATATTTTCCATTATATTTTATTTCCTATTTTAATTTAATAGATATGCCTGTTATTAAGATTCACATTCAAATCATATTTGAGGGAGGGAGCAGACTAACCCAGGAAAACCCCCACTTCACCACCTGCCTGCTGCCCAGACTCACACTTGTTATGTATCCTTGCTGATGGAGAGGTTTCTTTTTCTCTCTCTTTTTTTTTTCCTTCACAATAATTGAACTTTCAGCATATAAGACACACTGTACAGTTCCCTGAACACAGTCTGTCCCTCGGTGGCCCATCTGTCACCCCTGGAAAGGAACATCTGGTCTGTAGCTTGCCTCTGTTGGGGGATATTTGGGGGGTTTCCGTTCCTCCCCCCTCACACATAGTCTGCAGGGATGCCCTTGAACCCTGGAGTGGGTCACATTTCTCCCCCATTCTCTGCACACTGCAGGACAAGAGCAGGTAGGAACATTCTGGAAAGCATGTCCCCAGGGGACCCTGGTCTCAGTACAGGCTTTCAGCCCCCAGAGAGCTAGCAGGGCCAGTGAGTAGCCAGGGTCTGCCTGTTGGCTCAGGGCCATGGGAAGGGGAAAGGGGAGTTTGAGGACCTATTACAGGATTGCCCACAACAAGCCCTTTGACCCGGAAAGTCCCTACATGTTTTCTGCTCTTATACTGTCCAGAGTCCTGTCCTAGTCCCTGTCCTCAAGGATCTCGCTTTCCCCAGAACTAGGCCATCAGTACACCCCAGGTTGGACTCCTTGTCCCTGGCCCAGCAGGAGGCTCATCCTCTCATCCACTTTATGAGCATGTATGTTTTGACCTTGCTCCAGGATGGGCCCTGGGGAAGGCTGGGCAGGGCTACAGCCCACGGCCCAGGTTCTTCAGGGCCTGAGGCTGGGAAGCCCTGGGAGCAGGTGGCCTGCCAGCCAGTGTGGGTGGCACTTTTCCCCGAGCTGCTCCTGCTGGTTCCCTTGACCCCAGTGCAGGTTGTCAAGGCCTTCAACCTCCACAGCTCAGGCACCAATGTCCAGCCCTAGAGTCCACACATCACATCTTCCTGCCCTTCTCCTTCACCGTCCCCTCGCTGAGTCAGGCACTGGTGGGCTCTGTGGGAAGCCCCAGTGGACCCCAGCTGCCCTGTGATTCTGTTCCTTGTTTGGTACCCTGCGTCTCTCCTTCTGGGCTTTTCCAAGGTTCTGATTGTTTGTGGCTCGCTTTTGTTTTTAACCCCCTTGGTAGTGGGAGCTCCTGCTATGATCCTGGTGCTGACTGGGTCACATTTTAGGGGGCAGGTGGCTGTCCTCCTGGTGCCCTGCTGGCCAACCCCTTGGTTCTGGGTGAAGGGCCTGGCCATGGAGAGGCCATGGAGGGCTGAGGCCGACCCGGAGACTCCATGCTGGATGCTGGCTTGGCAAAGGGAGGCTGTGCAGGGGACTCTGCCCTATGAAGTCCATAGAGACCTCCCACAAGCATCTTGGGCTCACTCTGGGGGTGAGCAGAGACAAAGTGGGAAGCCTGTAAGGGTAGCAGTCCTCCAACCTGCCTGCCCCCTTCCCGTGGTATGTTTGGCAGAGGCCCAACCTGACTTTGACCTCAACCTGGGTCCTGGATGCAGGAGGAGGAGTTGCTGTAGGCCAGTGAGGGTGGAGGGGATGGCGGGCTCTGAGTGTGGAGCTATGTGGAGGCCCATGAAGGGCCCAGGTTGGCCCAGGGCACTGGTACAGAAGTCAATTGGGTGATTCCATCTTCCCATGGATGTGCAGAAGCCTGCAGAGAACAACACAGGAGCCCACCCAGAGCCCGACTGAGAAACAGAAAGTCACCATGACAGTGAGATGCAGATGACAGGCCCTCATACCTAAGGACAGCCGGTCTTTGTCAAAGAAGCAAAAGCCATGCAAGGGAGGAAAGACAGTCTTTTTAACAAATGGTCCTGGGACAACTGGGCATCTACACACAACACAATAAACCACAACCCCGACCTGCTTCTCATCACACACAAAAGTCAATTCGAGGCAGATCATAAATCTATGTGTAAAAAGTAAATGATAGCCTGACCAGGCAATGGCACAGTAGATAAGAGTGTCGGACTGGGATGCAGAGGACCCAAGATCGCTGGCTTGAGCACAAGCTCATCTGGTTTGAGCACAGCTCGCCAGCTTGAACCCAAGGTCACTGGCTTGAGCAAGGGGTCACTCAGTCTGCTGTAACTCCCAGTCAAGGCACATATGAGAAAGCAATCAATGAACAACTAAGGTGCTGCACCAAAGAATTGATGTCTGTCTGTCCCTATCTGTCCCTCTCTCTGTCTCTCTCTCTGTCTCCATCACAAAAAAAAAAAAAAAAAAAAAAAAAAAAAAGATAAAGCAACCAGATGTTGTCCTTCTAAAAGGTGGATGGTTAAATAAACCATGGTCAACCCAGACAATGGAATATTATTCAGTGATAGAAAAAATGAGCTATGAAGCCATAAAAAGACATGGAGGATCCTTAAATAAAAATTACTGTGTGAACAAAGCCAATCTAAAAAAGGCTACAAACATTATGATTCATACAATATAGCACACTTGGAAAGGCAAAACTATAGACAGAAAAAGGAATCACAGTTGCCAAGGGTTGAGGGGAGGGCAGGATAAATAGGCAGGATGCAGGAGATTTTTAGGGCAGTGAAACTACTTTGTCTGATACTGTAGTGGACACATGTCAGTATACATCATCCAAACGCTTAGAATATAAAACACAGGGAATGAACCCTTATGTAAACTACAGACTCTGGGCAATAATGATGTCAGTGTAAGCTCATCTGTTGTAACAGATGCACTGCTCTGGTGGGGATGTTGATAGTGGGGGGGGGCTGTGCATATGTGGGGGAGGAGGATGCATGGGAGCTCTCTGTACTTTCTGTTCAGTTTAGCTGCTCTAAGAAATAATCATTTTAAAAAGAATAAACAATAACATCTATTTAAAAAAAATAGTGGTTGGGGGCCAGCCTGGGGCCACCCAAGGTCATGGCTCACAGGCCTCCCTCTCCTCCATCAGGTAAGTTCCCCTTTGGGTTGGGTCCCTCCCAGGAGTACACAAGTGTTGGGATTCCCCTAATGCTGCTCCCCATTTCAGAGCACCCTTTTTCAGGGGTATGCACTTCCTGTCTTCACTGCCGTTCCCCACTCTGCCCAGTCCACCCTTCAGTGACCTCACCAATGACCTCCAGTTGACTCAGTCTGAGAGTCAGCACTCAGTACTCACAGGACACATAGCCGGTGAGATGCAGCTCAGTGTCTTGCCCTCCTGGACATTTTCTGGTTGGCCTCTGCGTGTTTCTCAGGGGCAGAGCAGCCACAGAAAGGCTTCCTTTTCCCACCTCCTCTCTTCTTTCAACTTCAGGGTTCTAAATACATCAACAACCTGTCTACCTCCAAGCTGACATCTTCAGCCAGATTAGGTGGAGTTTATTCCAGGGATGCAAGGCTGGTTCAATATTTGAAAGTCAGGCCCTGGCAGGTTGGCTCAGCGGTAGAGCGTTGGCCTGGTGTGCGGGGGACCAGGGTTCAATTCCTGGCCAGGGCACATAGGAGAAGCGCCCATTTGCTTCTCCACCCCCCCTTCCCTCCTTCCTCTCTGTCTCTCTCTTCCCCTCCCGCAGCCAAGGCTCCATTGGAGCAAAGATGGCCCGGGCACTGGGGATGGCTCCTTGGCCTCTGCCCCAGGCGCTAGAGTGGCTCTGGTCACGGCAGAGCGATGCCCCGGAGGGACAGAGCATCGCCCCCTGGTGGGCAGAGCGTCGCCCCTGGTGGGTGTGCTGGGTGGATCCTGGTCGGTCGGGCGCATGCGGGAGTCTGTCTGACTGTCTCTCCCCGTTTCCAGCTTCAGAAAAAAAAAAAAAAAAAATTTGAAAGTCAAACCATGCAATTGACCATGTTAAGAGAATAAAGAAGAAAAATCATGTGATCATATCAGTTGATACAGAAAGGCATCTGACAAAATGCAACACCCATTCATGATAAAAACTCTCATAAATATAGGAATGGAAAGGGACTTCCTAATCTGGATAAAGAGCATGTACAAACACCCTACAGCTTTCTCCCTAAGATCAGGAACAAGACAAGAATGTCCACTCTCACCACTTGTACCCAACACCTGCTGAACTTCTCACCACTGCAATAAGGCAAGAAAAGGGACTAACAGGCATATAGTTTGGGAAAGAAGAAATGAAACTATTCCTACTGACAGATGGCATGGTTGTCTTTGCACAAAATCCCAAAGATTCTATAAAACTGATGGATAGATGGACACATACAGATTAATGGAACAAAATAAAGTACCCAGAAATAGATCCACAAACATAGGCCCAACTGATTTCTTAAGTTAATTAATTTTTGTTGTGGTAAAATACACATAACATAAATCTGCCATTTTAACCATTTGAACGTTTAGAATTTGGTAGCAATTGGTATATCACAATGTTGTGCAACCATCACCACTGTCTATTTCCAAAACTTTTTCATCACCCCATTGAAACCTCATATTCATTAAGCAACTATCCCCCTGCCCCCTTCATTTCCTGGACACAAATAATCTGCTTTCTGTCTCTGCATTTGCCTAGTTTGGGCATTTCATATACATAAATGGAATCATACAATATGCTACTTTCTATGTCTGATTTACTTCACTTAGCATAATGTTTTCGAGATTCATCCATGTCATAGCATATATTAGAATGTCATTACTTTTATGGCTGAATATATTCTATTGCATGGTTGGACCACATTTTACTTATCCATTCTCCTGTAAGTGAACACTTGGGTTGTCTCTCCCCTCCTTTGGCTATTGTGATAGGGCTACTGTGAACGTAAGTGCACAAGTTTTTCTTTTTTAAAACATGTTTTCAGTTCCTTGGGGCATACATGTGGCAGTGGACTTGCTGAGTCATATGGTGGTTTTATGTTTAACTTACAGGGGAACCACCAGCAGAGGAGCTAATGTGCTCACCCCCTTGCAGGTGAAGACATAGACCTAGAAATGATCTACCAAGCAGCAGGTAGGTCGCTGCACCCTGTGCCTCACGGAGAAACTGAGGCTCACCTCCACGAGGGCAGTGACTCAGCCCTTGGTCCCTTGCCCTTCTGTGGGTCACACAAGCCATCTTCACACATCCCAACAGCTCTGGGTCACCTGTAGTAAGGAGCTGTCATGGAAACCCCCATGTGGTGGAAAGTCCAAAATTCTACCAGAGCCTCTTTTCTAATCTCCAAGCAAGTGGCTGGGTGACACCCACAGCGGTCAGGCTCGGTTCAGTGACACAGGCGTATCTGCAGGGGGTTCATGGCTCTTAAAAAAGTGAACTGAGGACTGATCTTCTTGGAAGATTTTGATCCCCTACTGTCTTATGGCTAACAGTCCCTCAATGACCACTCTGCCAAGTTAGGGAAGGGGTGATATGGATGCCAAGTGATGGTGGAGGATGATGATGCTCCAAGGAGAAGGCCACTGAGCTAAGGGAGGCAATGCCTGCTGGTCACCCCTAAAGCCAAGGTTTCCATGCACCCCTGGGTACCTTCATGTGGGAATTTGGGAGTCGGCTGACCCAGCAGTTGACATTAGATATGACATGAAGTGGCTTTGCTTTACTGAGGCTGAGCCCTCATGAGTGAGGGGACTGGGAACACTGATCAAGAAGCTTCCTTTGCAAAGGAAAGACAAACCGACAGACTGCTGGCAGGTGCAGGGTGGGGGCTGGCAGGTGGACAGCCTTGTGTTTTACTCAGTTACAGAAGTTTCCAGTCCTGCCCCTCGGGACGCTCCCCCGGGCCCTGATTGGCTTTGGGCCAGGCAGCACAGCCTTCGCTCTTTCGGTGAGGAGTCCGGTATAATAGGGACCCAGCATCGGCTGCACTCAGCCCCGCAGAGGTGCCGGCAAGAGTGTCTGGCGGGGCTGGGAGAGCGCGAAGCAGACACGGCACAGACATTCCATAAGCCCGGCGGCACCCCGTGGCCGCGGGACCCCAGGCGGGGAGTGGGGGCTCCCAGACCCGCGCCCCCGGACCCCGCAATGGCAGGCGAGGTCCGCGCCGGCGGGGACGCGCCGCTGCGCCGCTTCTTGAGGCTGCACCGCACCGAGATCGCCGTGGCGGTGGACAGCGCCTTCCCGCTCCTGCACGCGCTGGCCGACCACGACGTGGTGCCAGAGGACAAGTTCCAGGTGGGCCACCAATCCCGACCCCACACATGCCCCGCCCAGGCTCCAGGATTAGCGCAGGGAAGAGTATTACCAGGTGAAACTGCCCCCGCCCCTCCCTACTCTTGGTTTTTAATTCCTCACTCAACGCCCCGCCCACAGCCAGATAGATGGTCTCCAGGACAAGTTAGAGGTTGGCCCATGCCCCCAATGCCCTAGCCCTCTCCAAGCCCCAGCCACCAGTTTATGGGAGAGTTTCCAGGACAAGTTCCAGATGTGCACCCAACGCAGATCCCTAAAGCCCTCTTCCAGCCCTCCCCACGCCTATGTCCAAGCCAGATGCATGCTCCCCTATGATGAGCTCCAAGTGAGCCCCCCTTATCCCAGCACCCCCATGCCATCCTCAAGCCTTCTCCAAGTCAAGGAATGGACATGATGCCCAGGTCTCCAGCAGCCTCCTCTGGGTTGGCATCCACCCTCTAGTCCCACTGTGGAAGCAAGAGGAAGCAGGGTACTGGGGAAGCACAGGCAGGGCCCCCCACTCTCTGCTCTTGCTTCAGGAGACACTGCGTCTGAAGGAGAAGGAGGGCTGCCCGCAGGCTTTTCATGCACTCCTCTCCTGGCTCCTGACCCAGGATGCGGCTGTCATCCTGGACTTCTGGAGGGTTCTCTTCAAGGATTACAACCTAGAGAGATATGCCCGGCTGCAGCCCATCCTAGACAGCTTCCCCAAGGGTGAGAGCTCTGGGCTGAGGCTAGAGGCTGGCGTTCCAGTGGATCAGCCTCCCTCTCTGGAGATTGAGGTTCCTGGGTCATGTTGCTGAGCCCCAGCGGACTGTAACAAGGAAGAGTGGGGAGGTTGGGTTAGGGAGACTTGGGTATCACTAAGGACAACCTTAAGTTCTAAGAGGCAGGGGCTGGAGGCATTGCCCAACTTGCCTGGGGGTCAGTTCTGGGCTTGAGGCCTGGTCTTATTTCTGTGCCTGCCCTGTAGATGTGGATCTCAGCCAGCCCCGGAAGGGGAGGAAGCCCCCTGCTGGCCCCAAGACCACAGGGCCGCTGCCCAGACCCCCAACCAAGAGGAAGGCCCTGGAGGAACCTCGGACTGCCCCACCCGTAGCCCCGTCTCCGAGGGGTACCTCCAGCCCAGGTACATATTTTGAGGAGCAGGTCTGGCTAAAGGTCCCCCTAGGAGCCCTACACCCATCCCCAACCACCACACCTCCTCCCCAACTGTTTCTGAGAACATTTGTCCCACATGATCAGCAGGAGCCAGCTTGGCGGGGGGCAGCAGAGGTCCCCTTTGGGTGCTTAGTGGACACACTGGAGGTTGTCCCAGTGCCCGTGAAATAGGCAGGTGGGTGCCACTTCCTTTTCACTGATGTGGACACCAGAGCCCTGTAAATCAAGGGGACCCACGGGAGTTGGAAGACCACTTCCCACCCTGTGCTTTCCATTCTGCTGGCCAACTGGCCCTGGAGTGGAGAGCAGGACCGGCTCCCCCTACAGGCTCTCAGGCGAAGGCCAAGGCGCCCAAGAAGCAGGAGAACACCACAGAGCCACAGCGCCTCCCACTGGGGAATGGTGAGCAGGCCCCAGGACACCTGCTCCTGGGCCAGGGTCAAAGGGGTCAGGGTCAAGGGGATTCAGGGAGGTGGGGGGGTCTGTCCTCTGAGGGCCTGTCCTGGGACCTGGGACCATGCTGGCATCTCACCCAAAGCCACAATCGGGAAAGAGGGCATGACTTGGATCAACCCTCCTGTGCCCGTCTTTTAAGGCCATCTGAACTCTGCTTCCTCCAGAGAATCCTCCCTGGTGCCTTATCTGGATGCCTTTTCCTGTCCCTTTCCTACCCCAGAACACAGGACCTCAGAGACCCCCTGCGGTCACCTGGTACTGACCTAGGGGCAGGTCCTGGGTTATCTGCCTACTTCCTAGCACAGCCCAGGGTAGTATCTCAGGAGTCCCTGTTCATTCCTACCTTCTGTGTTCAGTTGGTGCGTGCACGTGTGCCTACACACACACAGCTGGTCTCTGCTCTGACACATAGGCTGCCTGTCTGTGTGTGGAGGGGCTGGGCCCCCTCTGAGGCCTGCCCTGAGCAAAAAAAAGAAGGATTCTGGTGCCCAGGTGCCTCTTGCTCCGCAGTGCCAGAATGGAGAAGGAGGGTACCCAGGAACTATCTTCCTGATGGAAGACCCCCATTCCCTTCCCCAGGAATTCAGACTATGTCTGCTTCAGTCCAGAGAGCCATGGCTGTGTCATCTGGGGATGTCCCAGGAGGCTGCGGGGCTGTGGAGGGGATCCTTATCCAGCAGGTGTTTGAGTCAGGTTAGATGGCGCTGGCCCCTGGGCTCTCTGGTAGCCACACCCCCCTTAGCTCTCTCATGGCCCCAGAACAGACATGACCATGGATGAGGCCACAGCATTCCTCTAGTTCTGCTGGATTGGAGGGGCAGGTGGGGCACTAAGGGCTCCCTGTAGGGGAGGGATCCAGTGTGAGCCCATTTAAATTAATTATATCTGCAACAACCATACTTAAATAAAACCCCATACTAACATTCCAGGTAGACATGAATCTGAGAACCCTCCCATGCCTAGGACCCTGGCCTCAGCCCTGACTGGGGCAGGTGGAGGGAAGAGCATCCAGCTGTATGGCTTAGGGTCTCTCTGCCATCTGCTGGCCGTTGGCCTGGGCTTGCAGCGTGGCTGAGCAGGGCCAGCTGGGCAGGCAGCCAGGTCAGTCAATATCTCCTCCCAGGTGGCACCCAGAAGTGCATCAAGGTTGGGGGGGTATACACGCCCAGCAAGTTTGAAGACCCCTGCGGGGGGAAGAACAAAGCCCGCAGCAGCAGTGGCCTGAAGACCCTGGTCCGAGCAAAGGGGACCCAGGTTGCTGCCCCTGTAAGCCCTGCCCGACTGTCCCTGGGGAGGCCCCTCGGCACCCATTCCCAGGACACACAGTGGCAGCAGCATTGCCTCTGGGCCAGGAACGCTGCCTATGGCTGGGAGCTCCCTGCTGGGCTGCCTCCCTTGTTGTTGACCCCATCTTCTTCCCAGCAGGCTGGAGGGGACCCAAGGGTAGGCCAGCAGGGCAAGGTCCCAGCATCTCCTACCCTCTCCAGTGAGCCCCAGCTCCAGCAGGTAACTCCCAGACATGGGCGGAGGGTGCCCCTCATCTCCACAACCCTGAGGGCTTGCCGCCACTTGTCCAGGGCATTGACTCCCATGACTGCAGGACAAGGCCTAAGCTCCTGTTCACATGGTGGACCTCTTTTTGTCAACAGTATCTTTTTTTCTGATAACACAAAATTGTAAACATTCAAATAAGTCTGAGAAAGTGAGTCCTCCCAGGCTTTTAAAACCAAGGCGTTTGGTCCAGGTGCCAGCTGTTTCTTGTCTCACAGTTGGCCCGTGGATGGTAACCTGAGTGCCAAACACATCCTTGGGCTCCCAGCACTGTTTTTTAATGAGGCAGAAACAGACTCCAATTCCTCCACACCAGGCACTATCTGGGCCTGGGCATCCGGGAGCTAGCGGGACCCGTGCCAGCTCCCGGATGGCGGGGTCAGGAGGATTGTTAAAATGAGTGTGCTCATTGCTGTGCAGGGCTGCCCAGCCTGGCAGTTCAGGAGGTTTCTAGGGAAGGTGGCATCAGGAAGGGCATGGTGAGCACTATGCAGGCAAGAGCAGAATAGACTGGAGGCCCCAGGTGGAGGTGACAGTGAGTGCCCGGGGCCAACAGGAACACCACTGGATTTACCCCTCTTTGCCCTGTGAGGAAGGGGCAGCATGAGTGTGGGCATGCAGTCCAGGGACTGCCTGGAGCACAGGTGCCCGTGAGAAACCTGGATTTCTAAAGGTCTGTTCTTCCCAAGAGAGATAAATCTGGGAGGTGGGCAGGGACTAGAGTCTCAGAAATGGAAAGGATCTTGGGTCGGCTGGGAAGCAGGCATCTGCCAGCAGTGGAGCAGGCCAGGGGACCTGGGTAGCCCTGGGGGCCCTGCAGTGGAGCTGGTCTGGGGGTTCTTTGGGAGGCTGGGCTCCACCCCCATCCCCCAGGGCATGTGGTGTCTTTCTGCGTCAGAAGAATGAGGACGAGTGTGCAGTGTGCAGGGATGGTGGGGAGCTCATCTGCTGTGATGGCTGCCCCCGAGCCTTCCATCTGGCCTGCTTGTCCCCACCACTCCAGGAAATCCCCAGGTGAGCGTGGATGTTGGTCACCTCCGCAGCACCCATCCTACCCCCACCTGGCTTCATAGCCATCTGCACCCACTGACCCTGAGTGGGAGGCAGCCTAGAAGTCTCCTTGCTCCACAGGTGGGAAGGGAGGCCCACCTTAGAGGGAGCCTTGGTTCAGGTCACTAGGCAGTGGGGCTGGGGCCTGGGCGACTCCCACTCCTCTTCCCTGAGTGGCCATACTGTCCCCAGCCTGGTCAGCAGGGCCCTCAGGGTAGTGAAGCAGAATGGAGGCTGGAGGCAAAAAGTGGCCGGCCTGCCTCATCTCACTCCCAGGCAAACTCCCATGAGCACCTGACCCCTTACCCCCACAGCAAAGTCAGGGTCATGGAGCCCAGAGGGCACAGAGCTGCACCTTAAGGGCTGGTCTACCTCTTGGTGTCCCCCCTCCCCGGCCCAACTGGAGAGCCCTGCCCTCTACCACCTATGCTCACAGGTCATGGTGTATGCAGGGAGGGCCTGGGCAGAGTTGTAGCCCTGGCTCTGCCCCTGCTCACTGTGTGACCTTGACCAGGTCACATCTTTCTAAGCTTTAGATGCTTCTGCATTAAAACGAGGTGGTTTGGACAGGTCATTTGTTCAGCTCTTCACCGACACTGTCATTCTTCCATTCTCTTCCTTCGTGCCCTTGCCTGGCTCCCTTCTACAGGGCACCATCTCACTCGTGGAGTGTGGTGGGGCCAGGGGTACAAACATCCCAGGCTAGGGAGGCCCCACTTGCAGTTCAGGCCCATGACAGCCAGCCATGACAGCTGTGTGTGTGCGTGTTGGGCACTCTTGGGGCTCATCAGAGAAGCATGCTGCGGGATACTGACCATGTTGGTGAGGGCCACCCCCCCAGTGGTAAATATTGAGCATCCTTGGCTCTTCTGCTGACTGGCTAAGCAGGCCCTTCCTTGTAGCTCTGCCCACTTCCTGCCTGGGCCTTAGTTTTCCCATCTATGAAAGGAAAGGGTGACTTGAAGGAGCTCTCAGGCTAGATTCCCTTTGGGTTTGGGAATCTAGCAAACCTTCTGTCTTGTCCTGCATGCCTCTGGTCGATAACAACAAGAGCAGTGGGACCTGGAGGTGCTCCAGCTGCCTCCAGGGAAGAGCTCAGCGTGACCTGCCCAGGTCTGAGGAGCTGCCTGCAGAGACACCGGTAAGCAAAGGCCCTCTGCGCACCTGGAGTGCTGCCTGCTGGTCACTCCTGTGGGTCAGGCCTGCCCTATAATTGAACCATGCCCCCCGCCCTGGCCTAGCCACATCCATTTGATTTTCTACAATGGGGCCTGAGGGGGTGCCAGCTACCGGGTAGCTGCCCTTACAGTGGCCCTGTTTCTCAGTGCCCAGACATGGGGGGCTCTTTCAGTCCAACACTTTGACCACTAATAATGTCCACCCAAAAATGTTTTAGTGTCTGTTGCAACAAAGACATGAAGGATACGATACATGCCTGGATGTAGATGGAGTGTTTACTCTGACAGTCCCGGAGGCCCCAGGACACCCCATTTTTAGATGGGGAAAGGGTAGGGGGCTGAGGACCACAGAGCTGGGACTGCACCCAGGCCTTTCAACCCAGTGTGTGGTTCCTTCCACAACATCAGCCCCCAGTTCCCAGCAGTCACTAACTCCCTGGGTGGTGCTGGCAAGTCCCCTGCAGACCCTCTGAGCACTGGGCCTCTGGCTCCAGGTCATCCTGGGACTGAGGTCCTCAGGAGAGGAGGTGAAGGGACTGCTCAGGGATCCCCAGGCTGGGATGGACACGGCTGTCACCTACAAGCACCTGCTGACCCCACCTTCGGCAGCATCCCTGCCTGTACTGGACCCGTCAGCCCTACACCCCATGTTATGTGTGGGCCCTGAGGTGCAGCAGGTGAGGGGGCTGGGGTCTGGGCGCCTGCTTTCAGGGAACTCAGGATCTGCAGGGCAGCCTGAAACAGGAGAGACACACAGGGGGAAAGAGGACAGGAGTCTAATGGAGGTGAGGGGTCAGGGCTCAGAGGCGGTCTCTGCCAGGAGCAGCCAGACTGGCCATGGGGAGGACAGGTGGGAAGAAGCTGGAAGGAGGCACAGGGGCTGGGTACTGTGGGAGAGCACCCAGAACAAGGTGGGGGCCTCTGGAGGGGCTGGGGGAGAGGATTTCTGGAGGGATTCCTGCAGTGGTGAGACATTCTCTAATTGTTCCTGAAATCCCCACCCCACCCTTAAAAGAGGCAGGATAATATAAAAAGGGATGGAATGGCATTTTGGGGAGTCCCCAGGTACCCCAGTTCCTCATGCCATTCCAGGGATCACTTGATCATCTTTGAAGGGGGTCCAGACCCACCAAGAGGAGCAAGGGAGGGCACCTGGTTTCTCCGGGCTTCAGCTCAACGATGCAAAGGGTCCCTGCCCCCCGGCACTGGGATCCCCAAACCACCCCTCTCCCCCCCCACCCTCCACCCCGCGTCCCCCGTCCAGCACCGCAGGGTCCCTGGAGTAGGGCAGAGGGCGCAGGGTCTGTAGTACTCCCATCCAGGCCTCAGGTCACGGTGCCATCTGCCCCGCAGGGCCCGGCATCCGGTGCGCGATGCGGAGTGTGCGGGGACGGCACAGACGCGCTGCGGTGCGCGCACTGCGCCGCTGCCTTCCACTGGCGCTGCCACTTTCCCTTCGGCGCTCGGCCCGGGTGAGTGCGGTGGCCAGGGGGCGGGGGACGACCTCTGCAGCGCCGCGAGAGACCATCCCTACACCCCACAATCTTCAGCCAAGCCCAGGCAACTCCCAACCTGCCCTCTGCTCTGCGAAGGGTTGTCTTGCGCTGCAGATCCTGCTCCGGAGACCCCGCCCCGACCCCCGGGGAGGGGGCGTCCGCCCAGAATCCAGCCCGCCAGGCTCCCGGGTCCGCCAAGGTTAGTGCCCGCAGTGGGCAGAGGGGAAGTCCGCGGGGTTGAGATGTGAGGGGAGCGCAGCTCGAGAGGAGTCTCGGGGCATCAGTTTCGCGGATTTGAACCATTTAAATCCATTTTAAAAGAAAACCCACCTAAGTATTGGTGAGTCGAAGTCACAGGTTGGATGCACGTTTGTGCCCTGAGCTCCTCTAATCCTCAGCGCCTCTCCCCGTCTGGGAGTGCCGGGTGAATTGGGGTGAACGGCGAGCGGAAAGGAGGCACCACAGTGGGGTGAGCACAAACTCGCGATGACCGACGGTGACCTACTCGTGTAATCTACCCCTAGCCACAAAGAAAGTTCAAATTTATAGAGAATTTTTATAAAAATGGATATAAGTCGAACAGAGGATACCCGGGAGGCAAGATCTCAACAGACTGAGGAATACATTTTCAGTTTATTTTCTGCGTTTGAAGTTAAAGAGGGATGTAAGGAAGATTACCGGGAGGAGGGAGAAAGCAAGGCAGAGATTACAGGATAGTTAAGATTAAGTGCTCTCTTGAGGGCGACAGGGGCGTTTCAAAGGTGTGTCAGTTTTGGTGCACAGAAGCAATGGATAGGGCTGGTTTAAGGCAAAGAAAAGTCTTTTACAGAAGCAGTTATTTGCTTGTGACTACGCAGCATGACCTGCCCAGTTAGGAATTTATGATCAGATCGCCCTGTGAGGTTACTTTCTGTAGAAACCCATTTCTGTACACACCTTAATCCTCCAGCAAGTCCTGGGTTGGGACCCTTTCTGGCCCCATCCTGCCAGCCAGGAGTCCCTGGGAAGAAGTAACTCTCCATCCTCATTTGTCCAGGAGAAAATGCAGCCAAGGCCCCGGCAGCTGAACAGCAGTCACCCGGGGTCCTTCAGAACCTGGGGGGGGGGGGGTTCGGGGGTCCCTGGTGGAGCCTCCAGAGGGTGGTGCTTCTTCCCTGGTACCCTATGCAGAGACCTTCCTGACCACATCCCTGGCCTGGAGAAATCTTTGGTGCCCCAGGGGTGGTGACAAGTCCTGCCTCCACCCAAGCTCATCCTGTTTTCTAGCCTTAGCCATGCTATCCAACACACTTCATGGGAGATGGTACCAACAGGCACGGCATCAAGGCTCTGCCCAGGAGGGGCCTCATGAGGCCACATGGCAGGGCTTACAGCTGCCTGGGCCCTGTTCCTGCTGGAAGCCTCTCTCATAGTTCCCATCCATCCGCAAAGTGTGACCAAACCAGCTCAAGACCTCCTCCTCCAGGCAGTCTTGAGGGGTTGGTCTCCCAGGAGGGGTGCCTCCCTCCAGAATAAGCTTCCTTTGTTGCGACCTGGGTTCTTTTCTCTTAACAGAAAAGAACTTTTTCAACGTAATGTAAAGTGTGATGCCATTTTGGAGTAAAAAGTTGCAGCTCCCTTTGCCCCTCTCCCCCAGGCACAGTCACATGACTGTGGCCCAGACTCTTTCCTGACAGCTCCTGCACACCTTGGGGCTATGCTCCTCCTTCAAGCACTCAGGGCTGGTGGCATCTGGCAGGGCCTGTGTTTATCACACCTGCCCCGTTTTAAGTGCTGACATTTGGCTGTTTTGAGCTATAAACCCAGAAATTTCACTTGGTTCTACTTAGTGTGGACTTCTTCCCTCTTAACCAGGAGCTTCATTCCCTGCTCTGGCCCCTTGCCAAGGGGCATGGTTGGCCCTGGTCATGCTTGTTGGATGGTTGAATGGCTGGCACTGGAATAGGCACTTTCCTCTCTGGGCTTCAGTTTTCCATCAGCGACAGAGTTCTCTAAGTCACCTCCATTCCCCAGAGGGCCACACGCAGCATGTAGAGGCAGACAGGCCTGGGGGCTCAGGGTTGCCAGCTTCTGCAGGTGTAGGGCCCTGGGCAAGCAGTCCCAAGCTCACTCATACCCTGCCTATGCCCACTGCCCCTGGAAGGAACTGGGTGTTGGAATTCAGTTCTCAGAACCCCCCCAAAGAAGCACTGCAGCACCCCCACTGCCCTGGCACCTGCCACCCACCCCCAGCTCCTGAAGCCTTTGCAAGGAGTCCTGTTTCCATGGGGATGTCCCCAGCAGGGGTGTGGAAGTTGGAGTGACTGCCTTTCCTGGGTTCCAGGTGGGGGATGATTCTACTGGTCACGAGCCCGTTCTGCACAGAGATGACCTGGAGTCTCTCCTGAGCGAGGTAATGCTTCATTTGGCCAGGCCTGCACCTGTCCTCCACCTGTCCTTTACTACTTCCCCCACCCCCAATGCAGCCAGTACCCGAGTCACAGGAGGGGGCTAAGAGACCCAGCTCTCCTAAGAGACCCTGGGCCAAAGTGCTCCAGCATGAGGCACTGACCACTCTATGTAGGCTAGCTGCTCCTTCTAGCCTGCTTGGGGGTCCTGGTGCTTGAATATGGGTGATCGGAGGCTGCAGAGCCCCAGCAACATGACCACCAAAGCCTGATTTGGAGGCCTGACTTTCCCCGGGGTAGGGCAGGGACCCCAGAAGCTCTGCTGTTTCTGAGTCTCTCACTCCCGCTCTCGGCCCAGGCCTCTGCCTGGTTTGCTAGGTTTGCTGGGAAGAAAATGTGGTTTTTAGGGGCCTCATCTTCTTTTCACAGGAAGTCAGCACCTCTAGCCATTCCCCTAGCCAGGTGGCCAGGTATGGGTGGGGTGGGCACACCTGTCTCTGGAGGTTCTGCCCAGGTCCCAGTGCCCTTGTTCTGCTCTGTCCTGCAGCACTCCTTTGATGGCATCTTGCAGTGGGCCATCCAGAGCATGTCCCGTCCGCTGGCCGAGGCGCCCACCTTCCCCTCCTGATCCAGGAGGGCCTATGCCTCACGCATGGTGAGGGGCTGAATGAGAGTGGACCCCCTATCCCTGCATCAGTAGACCTGTGAGTGCCCACTTGTTCATACAATGACTCTGCCCTGAGAGGTACAGAGGGGACGTGCTTCTGCACCCTTGGAGCCATCCAGGTTGGGGCCAGGAGGGACTGAGACATTCCAAGTGCTGTCCGCATCGCTTGTAAATACAAACCATCTTTGTAAACACAAAGTCATCATATGTGCTAAAACTAAAGTCACTTCTGTGTGGTTTTAACATGTTCTCCAGTGGGAGAGTGTGTTTATTTTGGGGGTTTAAAGCCTTGTGTTTCTGGTGCCTGAAGTGTAGGCTGAGCTGGCCCGGGTGGGTGGGGACTTGCCAAAACGGGAGGAGAAATGTCTGCAAGCAGAAATCACATGGAGAAGTGAACAGTGCGCCCCCCTCTGCCTCTGCCGGGAGTGCTCCTGTGCTGCCCTTGGCCCTGGGTTCGAGAAATCCAGGTCCTCACACTTTATCCTGCCCCCCACCTCTGCCTCTGCCCCAACTGTGCTCCTGCCCCACTCTGATCCACAAGGGCCAAGCTCATCCCATCCCAGGGCCTTTGCAGGGCTGCTCCTGCTCCTCAGATTTCCTTCCCTTGGTGCTTTGCAGTCTGTTTTCTCAGTGTTGAGAGCTCAGCCACAGTGCCACCTCATTCATCCATTCAGTCAGTCATTTATTCAAGAAAACTTCCTCCTTGTGGATCTTTTATGTGCTGAGCACTTTTCTGGGCATGGCGTCCTGGAGGAATATTCCAGTGGAGGAATGGATCACATACAAGAGGAATGTGGCCTCGGACAGGGTAGCTGCTCTGACACAGAGGCAGGACAGGAGACAGAGGGCAGGAGCATGCTGGGGGAGGAGCCAGTGTCTATGGGACAGACAGGAGGTCATGTGATTGTGGCACAGAGGCCACAGTAGGGAGTCTTATTTCCCTCTTGGCTACCACCACAGTCAGAAGCCAGCCTCTGGACTGGTCAATTTCTTTTCTGGTTGTATATGTCTCCTTCAGTACTGCAGCTAGCGACCCTGGGACTGTGTCTAGTTCTTGGCCATGTCCCCAGGGCTAGGCACAGCAGCTGGGTCATTGGTGGAATGGGCTGGAAAGGCTGGCATAGCTTCCTTACCTGCAGGAACCCATGGCAGAATGTCCAAATGGGGGTCAGAGATCTGGGAGGAAGGGGAGCAGCCACTGGTCTCCTTGTGAGTGGGCAGCACAGCTAGGACTTGTTCGCTGTCTTGGGACGTGGCTTTTGTTCCCACTGGGAGGCCCAGGCAGGGAGTGACAGTTAGGAATAGGGGACCCAGCTCAGGAGTCATAGGGTCCAGCTGGCTCACTCAGCCTCTCTGGAGACCCTCTGGGCTACTTTGCCTGCACATGGGCTCCTTAAACATCACCTGCAGGGTGAGGTGGGGAAGTGCAGGCACACCTAGAGATAGCTCATTAGGGTCTATTTAGCCCTTGAAGGGACCTGAGTCCCATCAGCTTTGGGTAAGTGTCCCATACTGCTTGGTTGAGCAGGTGTGTATGAGTGAGTGAGCAACTGTTTCAGGCTGGGCCAGGCCAGGCAGGCAGCAATGGGAAAGACAGCAACGCCAGGAGGGAATGAAGGAGCTGTGAATGCACTTGGAGTGTCCCAGCTTAGAGGTTGGGTCCTGGACACAGAAGGACACAGAGAAGGTAAGGACCAGAAAAGACGATTTGGAGGGAACACCCACAGCAGGCACAGGCTTGCTCACCCAGAGAAGGGGAGGAGGAAATGGAGCAGGGAGCCCTCCCCAACTGCAGGACCCTGCCTACCTGAGGTCCCAGCACTCGGAGCCCTGTCCCTCCTCCTCCCAGGTTGAGTCAGGGCTGGATGAAATTTGCAGAAGCCAGTGGGGGGTAGCATGGTGGGGACCATGGCAATGGAGTACATGTTCAGGAACTGACCAGGGTGAACCCAGATGCCAAGGGCATCCTGCCCATCAGTGTCCACACTCCCCCAGGGCAACCTCACTGTGAAATCCTCTACCACTGTGCACACACCTGGGCCTGGCCCTCCCCTCAGCCCAGTGCAGCCCTGGCACAACCCAGTCTCACTTGGTGGGTCCTGGGGAACTGGACACTGCACCTTCATCGGAATCCTTCTAAGACAGGTCCCTGGAGGCTGTCCCCTGGGAACTCAGTGTTCTCATTGGTGGCCCAGTGTCACTTCCTCAAATTTGGGCTTCTCTTTAGGAGACAGACATCAAAATGTGATGTCCTGCTTGACAGGTTGGAGGTTCAGCTGCCACTGTTTTGAAGTTATTAACAATTTATGAACAAGGGGTCTAAATTTCATTTTATGCTGGGCCCCTACCCCACAGTGCCTGGTTCTGTTTGGGGACTGAGAGGGACTGGCTGATATGGGGTCATTACTAAGAATCAGGTGTAGAACCTGATATATATGGATGTGCTCAGTGGGCTCAGAAAAAGACAGTATTTCAAACTCAGACTCAAGGTAGCGAGGCAGGCCTGGCTCTCGGTGTGTTACCTGACCGGACTGAGTGCATGCCTTGCGTGCCGCTCCTGTAACTAGAGCGCTCGGCACCCACCTGACTGTCCACTTGGTGATCTGAGGACAGCTCTGAGAGGCCACACCTCCATTAATTCTCCCAGGACTCTGATAGCCCGCTCTGGAAGGTCGGTGGCAGCTGCTGCAGGCAGGGGTCTCACGGAGCTTCCAGGGACAGGCCACTCCATTCTACCTGCAGCAGCCCACCTGACTCCAAGCTGGTGGATAACCGACTGGTCCCCACAATGCACTTTGTGTGCCCTACTGCAGCTCCCTCTGCCTCTGATAGATAATCCCACAGAGGAACCCCTTCCCTGTGATGACAGCAGCTGCTCCCCACTCTCAGTTAGGCTTTGGCCTTCTGGCCTTACCCCCCTCTCCATACCTTCAGGGCACAGTTCCTTTTGTGACCAGTTTTCACCTTGGAAGTATTTGTTCACTATCCACCTCCCTAATCCTGTCGCCAGGGCCGGGTATGTGTTGTTGACAGTGCTAGAGTCAAGGCCACCAGAGCCAGGCACAGGGGCCACTGGCAAATATGATACTTCCAGAATAAGTAAATAAGACTTGGAAAATGCAGTAATTGTCCAGAATTCAAGGAACATTTTAAGAAATAATGTTATAGCCACAGACTGGGGTATTATTCAGACAATAAGAATGACAAGCACAAGCCTGGTGGGTAAACATATATATTACATTATATTTATTTAAACATATAATATCTATGTATACATACATAGAGTATGTGTGTGTGGGTATTACATACATACATACATGTAGAGAGGTGTAGCTAGTCTATTTACCTATGTATGTATAAAGAAAATGTGTGTGTCTAGATATTTTTATATATATATATATATATATACACACATACATACATATACTGTATAGGGAGACAGGTGTATATAGCCTATCTACTTATTTATAGAGAAAAAGTGTGTGTGTGTGTGTGTGTGTATGTGTGTATTTCGAGAGTCTATATAGGGTAGGTTTATAATTTTGACTATGCAAAAGTTTATGTTTGTATTATTATTTATTAATTATTGTATTATTTTTCATATGAACAACTGTAAACCTACTTTGCTCCACCTTGCAGTAGAGAGAAGGGAGAATATATATAAAAAGAGAATATGTATACATGTATGTGTGTATCTATACATGTGTGTGTATTTGTGAGTATACATATAAACATGAGTGTGTGTATATTTATATACACATAAAGAGAAATACTGCAAGAAAACAATGAACAGTGGGGAGTTGTGTTAGAGTAGGGGGCTCTAGAGGATTTTTCTTTTGTAAATTGTTCTGCCATTCTGATTAATTTCTGAATAACTGTACAAGTGTGACTTCAGAAAGGCAAATCCACTTCATGCTGACAGCTGCCAGCCCATCATGCGCAGGCTGTGAGCTTCCTGGGCTGGGTTTGGGTGGAGTGTCCAGCCCGCCTGTCCCAAGCCCAGTCTCAATAACCCTGTGCTTGAGTGAATGAGTGGGCCAGTGAATGAATGAATGAGCACTGCTTTGTTCTCTCATGTGTTCAAGTGCAGCATGGGGAAGCCAGCTGCCATGATGTGAAGATGCTTAAGCAGTCCTGCAGCAAGGCCACATAGGGAGGGGCTGAGGCCTCCTGCCAAGAACCAAGTGAGGGCACCATCTCAGAACCACCTCCAGCTCCAGTTAAGCCTTCAGATGATGCAGCCCAGCTAGAGTCTTGATTGCAGCCTCATGGGATATCCTGAATCACAACCACCCAGGAGAAGTACTCCCAAATTCACAGCCCTTAGAAACTATGCGATAATAACTGTTTGCTGCTGTTTTAGGTAGCTGAGTTTTGGGGTGCTTTCTTATATAGCAGCAGGAATCCAGTGCTGTCATCTCTGGAAACGGGCCAGACTGCAGCCCAACTAGTCATCTCCTTTGGGAGCTTCCATCCAACAGTGGCTATGGTGGCCTTTCCTTGCTCAGTTGTGGGAGACTGCAAGCTGACAAGGTCCTTGCAGTTCAGATCTGTGGGGGACAGAGGTGTGGGGGACTGGCAGTAAGCTGACAGGGTTCTTGCTGCCCATCCCCCACCTCACTTGCTTGCTTAAGTTGCTAAAGGCTAAGTTCTTCCCCACAACCTCAGATGTTTAAGTTGGTAAAGGCAATTTACATGCCCTGCCCCACAGCTCCATGTTAGCTGTGATGCTGATGGTTTCTACTCCTCCCATCCCCCATGTCCCTTGAAGAGACTGGAGGCAGTTTTCTTTTTACCCTTTGTTTTGTGAAGTTAAGATATTATGTATGGTGGAGGGTTTTTTGGGCTCTGGGGAGAATTCTTGGTTTTCCTCTGAAATGTGACTTTGTATCTGAGCTCTCTTTGATTTGCTAATGACTTTCTTTGCTCTCTGACATATAAATAAAAGGTTTTGGGGGTGGAGACTTACTCTTGCAAGCTATCAGCTTAGCAATGGGTCCTTCCTATCCTCTACTTTTCCCACCCAAGACCTGCAAAATTATGAGTTGTGTTGGTTCGCAACACTCGGTGACATTGCATTTGCCATTTAGCTTTTCACAGTGAAATCATGTATACAAAGGCAGGACCTGGTATGGTGGCCCAGTGGATAATGTGTCAACCTGATGCACCAGAGACCATGGGTTTGATCCCCAGTCAGGGCACATATGAGAAGCAATCAATGAGTGCACAACTGAGTGGAACAGAGTTGATGCTTCTCTCTCTCTCTCCCCCACCTCCATCTTTCTCCCTCTATATCAAATCAATGGAAAAATTAAAAGATTTTTTTTTTTTTAAAAAAAGAATATACACAGGCTTGATAAAACTAGAAGAAAAGCAAGAAAGTAATGCTCAAACACATCAGCACACTGGTCACCCCAGAGGTGACACGTGGTTTCTTATTCATGTTCATTTACCTGGACATTGTGCTTGTTCCTCCTGTGTCCTTATATTTCACAGTTAAATGACAGTGGGCTGTGTTTGTGTTCACTATTTCCTGGGCCCCCCTTCCTCCCCTTGCCAATCCCATTCTTGCACTATTTCCAAATACTTCACAAAATGAAATATTGTTGTTTTTTTCTGGAAAAAATATAATTTTTTTCTCTCAGCTTCTTTCTTTATTATTATTTAGGATGAGAATACTTCACATAAGACTTGCCCTCGCAGCAAGTTTTAAGCGCACATTGCAGAATCACTAATCACAGGCACACTGCTGGTCAGCAGAGCCCTGGGACTCATTCACCTTCTAGAACTGGAACCCTGCCGTCTTTGACCAGTACCTCCCACTTCCCCTGCCCTAGAGTGTAATATTTTTGAGTAAACTTTTTTTTTATTAGAACATAACACATATAAAGACAAATGCACAAATCATAGATGACCAGCTTGCTAAATTTTCATAAGCAAACATCTGTGTCACCATTCAGCTCAAAATGTAAACCCCCGTTCTGGCCGTGACCCTCCTGGTGGCTGTCTGAGCTTTTCTGACACGCAGGCCCTGGGTCATGGTTCCCTGGGATGGACACCTTTCCTTGCAGTCCTTGAATTGGTTCATAAGTGTTAGATGGTAGCAAGGGCCTCAAGGTCCGAGCAGTTCTAAATGTTATTTCTTGATAATGTTAAAATCTAGCACAGTATTCTGCAGATGTAGTAGTAAACAGGATGAGGGGACAGGAACTCAACTGGATATTAGTAGCCAATGGCAAAGAAGAAATCAACATATAATTGACCAAATAGTGTATATAAGCAATAGGTTAGCCTCCCTTTGACGAAGCAGAGTTTTGGATATGAACCCCTTGTCTCTTACTTGCAGCAAGTAAATAAAACTACCTTATAACAACCATGTCTTGTTTTTGTTTTTTTTTTTTTTTTTACAGAGGCAGAGATAGACAGGGACAGACAGACAGGAACGGAGAGAGATGAGATGCATCAATCATCAGTTTCTCGTTGCGCGTTGCGACTTCTTAGTTGTTCATTGATTGCTTTCTCACATGTGCCTTGACCACGGGCCTTCAGCAGATCGAGTAACCCCCCCTGCTGGAGCCAGCGACCTTGGGTCTAAGCTGGTGAACTCTTTGCTCAAGCCAGATGAGCCCGTGCTCAAGCTGGCGACCTCGGGGTCTCGAACCTGGGTCCTTCCGCATCCCAGTCCAACGCTCTATCCACTGTGCCACCACCTGGTCAGGCCATGTCTTGTTGTTTTTTTTTTGTTTGTTTGTTTTTTCTGAAGCTGGAAACAGGAAGAGACAGTCAGACAGACTCCCGCATGCGCCCGACCGGGATCCACCCTGCACGCCCACCAGGGAGCGACGCTCTGCCCACCAGGGGGCAATGCTCTGCCCATCCTGGGCCTCGCTATGCTGCGACCAGAGCCACTCTAGCGCCTGAAGCAGAGGCCACAGAGCCAGCCACAGAGCCATCCCCAGCGCCCGGGCCATCTTTGCTCCAATGGAGCCTTGGCTGCGGGAGGGGAAGAGAGAGACAGAGAGGAAGGAGAGGGGGAGGGGTGGAGAAGCAGATGGGCGCTTCTCCTGTGTGCCCTGGCCGGGAATCGAACCCGGGACTTCTGCACGCCAGGCCGACGCTCCATGTCTTGTTTATTAATAGAGCTCCCCAAGTGGCAAACCCCTTGAGTTTGGTAATGTTGGGACTCGCCTACCAGCTACCAGGCTCCCCAAGGGCAGGGGCAAAGTCTGTGCTGCTGACCACACTGGGTACTTACTGGGCAGGGGTTGGGGGAACACCTGGCTCAGAGCGTCTCCATCACTCACCTTGACTGATCCTCTGACCATCCAAGTCTACCTAGAGGCCACTGTCTTACCCTAGGTCCCCACCTACACATGCTGCCTAGTGTGCAAGAATTATCCAAGGGTCCAGCAAACATTTACAAATAAATAAATGCTGGTTGGTGTTCTTAATTCCATTGGGCATCTTAACCAGCAGCCCTCTCTCACTGGACCCTCAGTTAAAACTGGAAGACCACCATTGCGAGATGATTACTTGTGGCTCCTGCAATGAACTTCTTGAGAAAGTTAAAATAGGCCTGGCCGAGAATGACAACTTCTGCACCTTTCTTTTGCGAAGGGCTGTGTCCGTGCGGCCGGCCTCTCAGGTGTGGCTATGCTAAGGTCAAGCTTTTTGGAACGCCTTGAAAAGCTCCGCTAGGTTGGGTTTAACAGCAGCTGGACAATTACGACATGAACCCTCAATAAATGGACGCCTTCGTTACGTTGTCGAACACGTTTAGAAACTTAAAAACGGCTGGCCACTGTTCGCAAAGGTCCAGATACACACTAGTAGGGTGCTGGTCCCGGGCTGTCGGGGTTCCAGTGCCCCGCGCACACCAGGCAGTCTCGGGACCCTGGGGACAGCTGCGGTCACTTTCCGAGCGGGGGCGCTGGACCCCTCTTCGGGCCGCCCCACTGGCGTGGGCAGCGGTGACCTCACACGAAGGCGGGGCCCGGGCGGGGCGGGGCCGAGGCGGGACCAGACAGAGCGTGTGGCGCGGGCGGAGAGCTGGCCGCCCGTCTAGGCGCCGCCATGGCCACTGTGGACCTGGAGAAACTGCGGATGTGCGGGGCCGGCAAGGCCATCGGCGTGCTGACCAGCGGCGGCGACGCGCAAGGTGGGTGGGGCGCGGGCCCTGTCGCAGGGTGGTGGGCGGGGGCGTCCACCTGTCCCCAAGCCCTCGGCGCGCACCCGCCACCCTGGGGCCAGAACCTGGGGTCAGAATAGGACTCCTGTTCTCGCGGCGCCTCCTGTCACCCTCCTGTCTCCGACCCTCCCCATCCGGCCCCGGGTCCTCCCGAAGCGCCAGGTGGCCCGCGTACGTGCCGCACGCCACGGCTTCCGTGCTCCGCCAGCGCGCCCCCGCAGGAGGTGTGTCTGCACGCCCGCGGTGGCCTTAGGGACACAGTACCGGGGCAGGCGCGGGACTGCTTGTTGTCACCTCTCCTGCCGACCCGGAGGGTCCACGCGCCCCTACCGGTGACAAGTTCCGGAAGACCTGTATCCGGAAGGCGGCGCTGAGCTGGGCAGGTCCTCGCATACCTTGAGAGCGAAGGTCTTCTTACTTTTGAAACGCGGCCTGGTAACACTTTGATTCCCCCAACCACGGCCTCCAGGGTGACTCTGACACCCGCACCCCTCCCCTCCTTCATCCCTCCATCCTGGCTGGCAGGGGTAGGGGTGGCATACTTACCCAGAGCAGCGCCTCAGTCTCTTTCGGAGGCCTAGTGAGGAAGGGGTACCTTGAAGAGGTTTGCTATCCCGAGCTTGGGGAGTTTCCTTTAGCTCAGACCTCTTCTCATCCCTCTGTACAGGGGAAGCCCAAGGTGGTGACATGCCAGGGTCCTGCATTTGGGGTCTGGCAGAGCTGAGCAAGTGCCCTGCTGGAGTGTGGTGGGGTCGGGGGGCTTCTATCCCAGCAGTCTCCCTCCTGGCAGCCTAATCTTGTCCTGACCTGGGGTGCTCAGTTTGGCACCTGTTGTGCTGGGCCATATGGCTACACCCTGACCCCAGAAGAGACCTTAAGTAAACCAGGAAGATGAACTGGAAGGGATGGAGCCAGCACCCCTAAGTTGCACAGCTCGGCTTGGTCTGCCTCCCTCCAGATCAGAGTGCAGACACACACCTTTCCTCCCTGCCTCAGGCCCCTGACTCCCTCAGAAACGGAAAGAGGCTTTCACAAGCCTGAGAAGGCAGAAAGAATTGGCCTCTGTCTGTCCCTGCCTGCAAGGGGCCCTCCTGCAGATTCAGACTGAGCCCTCAGGTCCTGGCCTGGCTGGCAGTCAGCATGCCCTTCTGCAAGTCCACAGCCCCTCACGACCAGTACACTTGCTGCCTGTTCTTCCCTAGAGCATGGCCGGGGAGCCCAGGCTGGGGAGACCAAGCTTGAAGTGTGGCCTTGGGGAAGCATCATCCTATGAGATTAGACTGTGAGAAAGGGAACACCCTAAGAGGGCTGGACCTACATCACCAGACAGGCAGAGAGGCCAGGGAGGCCCCCAACTCCCATGGTGGTGTGGGCAGAGCGGTCTCCACCCTAGGCTCCTGTCTGCATAGTGGAGACAACAGCACCCAAGGGGGGTTGAAAGGATAAATGGCATGCATTTAGTTTGGGGTGCAAAGCCTGTAGTGTGACCCTCAGTGAACCTGCTGACTTACCTCATGCCTTTCTCTGCAAATGTCTCCATTCCCCCAGAGCCCTGGCAGCCTCAACTCCTCTCCTGTGTGCTCCCTCCAACCTGAGACATGGTAGCCATGGTTTTGGGCTGGGGCTGCATCGAGGAGGACTGCACAAACCTCTCCAGTTTAGGGCTTTGTAGATGCGGGAGGAAGGTGCAGGGCCAGGAGGTACAATTGCAGAATGCAGCCTTTCTGTTTTATAAGTTCTGGAAGCAGTCTGTAATTGTGCCCCCAGCCAGCTCCCGTCACTGCTACTGTGATCCAGCTCCAGCCGTGGGTGCTCGGGTTGCCTTCAGGCCCCCCCACCCCATGTCCTTCCAAAAGAAGGCTGACAACATAGGGATCTGCTGGTATCACATGTGCTCTCCTGTGTCTGCCTTTCTGAGTCCCATGTGTGCCCTGCCACGTCTGTCCTTCTTTTGTCCTGTGTGTGCCCTCCCTGGTTGGCGCTGGGCTGACAGCAGCTAGGGTGATTAGGAACCCCGATGTGTACTTGCCCCCTAGGTACTATAGTTTACATTTATTGGAATGTGTGCAAAACAGCCAACCTCACAGAGTGGAAGGCCAGACTTGGGTCCTGGTTGGGTTGGCATTGACCAGCCCTGTAACCTAACCCAGGGACATCCCTTGGGCCTCAGTTTCCCCTCATATAAATAGGGGAGGAGGTAAGACAGGCTACCTGGCAGGTTCCTTCCAGTCAGCCTGGAAGTGGCGTTCTCTGTCAGTTTGGGGGCCTCTCCCTTCCTGTTGACCACAGGAAGTGTCAGTAAGTTGAAGGACAGCTCTTGTTCAAGGATGTCAGAGGAGTTTGTGCAGAAGTAACTAGAGAACTTATAGAATAGCCCGGCCTGCCCACCACACTATCCTACCCCTTGGTCACCCTCTGTGGGAAGCCCCTTCCCAGCCCCTAAAGAATAGTCAGGACCTGGCCCTGGCCGGTTGGCTCAGCGGTAGAGCGTCGGCCTAGCGTGCGGAGGACCCAGGTTCGATTCCCGGCCAGGGCACACAGGAGAAGCGCCCATTTGCTTCTCTACCCCTCCGCCGCGCTTTCCTCTCTGTCTCTCTCTTCCCCTCCCGCAGCCAAGGCTCCATTGGAGCAAAGATGGCCCGGGCGCTGGGGATGGCTCTGTGGCCTCTGCCTCAGGCGCTAGAGTGGCTCTGGTCCCAACATGGCGACGCCCAGGATGGGCAGATTATCGCCCCCTGGTGGGCAGAGCGTGGCCCCATGGTGGGCGTGCCGGGTGGATCCCGGTCGGGCGCATGCGGGAGTCTGTCTGACTGTCTCTCCCTGTTTCCAGCTTCAGAAAAATGAAAAAATAAAAAAAAAAAAAAAAAAAAAAAGAATAGTCAGGACCTGCCCTTTCCTGGTTGATCAGTAGTGCATTGATGTCCTATGTTTGCAGGTGAGGATTTAGCTCCCTGATTCTTCTCCGCATCTCCTGTGCCCCAGCCAGGCTCTCTGTCTACATGTCACCTGGTAATGTAGTGTCTTGTTGAGCCTGGCATTATCTCATGATCACTCTCATACATTTTGTTTTTCTGGGAACTGATTGTGATAAAGTCACAAATGCATCAGTCTCACTCAATTTGGTTGCAGTGTGACTTCCTCCAACAGGAAATCATGGGATGCACCTTCCTGGTCCTCTTGGAGGGACGAGGGGCATGTGCTCCCTCAGCTGGCATACACAGCTGCTCTCCTGCCCCCTCTTCTGACCAGCCCAGGGTTTATTTTTATTTATTTATTTTTTTCCAGGGTTTATTTTGAGGAAGAAAAGCAGATTAAAGGGCCACCAAAAGTGCCTTTTAAAGAAGGCTACTTTTAGTGAGGCGTGTAGGATAACCCATGCCCTCAGGCTGTCGTCTCCATGGCATCCAGTTCTGGGCTAAAATTCAAGAGTTTTCACTTAATGTTCTTGGGTGTTCTCTGAAGGGCTGAAAAAATTACCCTATCCCTGGAGTCCCATGGGTCCACCAGCCTGGCTAGTGAAGTGACCTTGGCAACAGGTTGGCCTGTCCAGCAAGTGGCCAAGTCAGGGTGGGTGACCGGAGAGATGTCTGGGTTGGATGGTGGGCCTGAGTTCCTGGCCACCGCCCCCGTATACCCACCCACTCTCCTCGCCCTGCTCCCAGCTGCTGGCCTCCCTCCCACCTGCCAGAGGTGGGGCTTGGACCTTGAGCCTGCAGTGAGGGTGACTGACTGGGGAAGGCAGATACCCGAGAGTGAACTGGTGAGGTGGGGGTGAGGGCAGGAAGCTTTACTGCTATCTCATCTTCCTCAGTGCCCCCCATCCCACCCACGTAGGCAGAAAGGGTAGGGGAGCCTGCAGCCCTTGGGCTCCACTAATGTGGGGCAGCAACTTTTGAGCTTCTGATCTGGGTTCCTGGGGCAGTCCAGCTGTCTTTCTTGGGTGCTCTCTGGGCTCCTGACCCCCAACTTCAGCCTCCACTACCCTACTTCCATGCATTTGGGGGATATGAGACACTCATGATTTCTTTAGAGGTCATATTCCCTGGCTACAGCCAATGTGGAGGCTGTGAATGTGGCCTCTGTTCTCTGCCAGCCCTGATGTCTGGGTGCCCCATGCCAGGAGCCCTGGGCACTGGATGTTGGGCATCTGGAGCCTTGGCTGTGGGTGGGGAGCAGGCAGCTTGATGTACACGAGGGGGGGTTGGGGTGCCCTCATCTGCTAGGGCTCTGGCAGGTCCTGACCCTCCCTCTGGGACCTGGACCTCTCATCTGTAGATGGGGGTAGTACAAATGCCTGTTTGCTGTTGTGGGAGCCCGGCGCCCTGAGCCTGTAGAGGCCCTGTCTGCTGGGTCTTCCTGAGGTGCTGTGCAGCCCTCTACGTTTGTCTAATTCTGCTCACTTCCCCTGGGCCCTGCCTTCCAGGCTGGAGACCGGGTGAGATGTGTGTAACCAGGGTGGAGGTCAAGAGTCTTCACATTGAAATCACCATGTGGACCACACATGATATGAGGGACCCTGGAGGCCATGGTGCTCCTGCAGGATGCCTGAGCAGATGGGCACTGCCTGCCTTCACGACCTCAGGGACCAGGAAGGCAGGTGTTCCTGGTGGGCCCGGTCACATTGGTGTTTGCATAGGCCTCCCAGGGAAAGGCTTTCAAAAGCTTAGGGACAGACCACAGGATGTGCGCATGTGCTCTGGCTCAGTGCCAGGGACAAAGGCAGGGGGAGCAAGGAGGTCCTGGGGGAGACTGAGCACAGGTCTCCTGTGATCTGACCCTGGACCCAGCATCAGAGGACGAGACTTTGGGTGGTGACTGTGGCCATGATTCTTCCTCTCAGAGGACATGGGCTGCTATGCCTGCCCCTTTTTTACTGAACCATGGGTGTCTTTGTGGAGTGGACTCATGGTAAAGAAGATTTTGGCCAGTGTGGGAACTGGGCCCACTCTGGATGCCCTCACCGGGGCCACTGACCGGGTACCTGACCTGGCATTCTCCTTGCCTGTGGCAGCTGCAACCCTGGCTGTTGGGCCACCTTGAGGCCTGTCCATGTCCCCTGGGAAAGGCCCCAAAGCACCCTCGAAACACAGCAGGGAAACCACCATGCTGGGCCACTGTTGGTGCTCTGTCCCTCTTGAGGGGCTGCCCATGATGGTTGCATTCAGGTTGCATCTTGTGGAGGGGACCTCAAGTGAACACCTTTGCCCTCTGTGGGTCCCGGAACTGGCTGTGAGGGAAGGGAGGAGGCTCCTCTGGGCTTGGGGCATTCCCCATGTGCTGCCCCTCCAGCCCCATAAATGTCCTTCTTTCCAGGAAGCCTATGCTGCAGGGGAGTTGCTAGACACAAGGGCTGGGCTAGGGAACAGGGGTGAGGGTGGCCTGCCCCAGCCCGGCAGCCCCCTGTGTGTGTGCAGGCTGGAGGGCCGGAAAGTGAGCCTGCTCAACCACACTGCCTGAGGCTGTAGACCCCCCCCACACACACCCTGAGGGTTGCTGCCCTCTTCTTGTTTGATGGAGCCTTGGGGGCTTATTGTCCCAGGGCCAGTGGGTACTGCACTCAGGGTGCTCCCTGAGCCTCCCTCAGGGTCGTGGTCTGGGAGCACAGAAGAGGCTGTGGGGGGAGCACGGGGCTGGGTGAAGCCTGAAATGATGGACATTTACACATACCTGGTTGCCACACTCAGGCTGAATCAGGCCTGTTGGCGTTTCCTCATTAAACTCTGAGGAGGCTTATTTCCAAATGCTCAGGTGCTGAAATGACTGGGGTTCACCCTGTGACCTGGGGCCAGACCTCGTACTCCTGGCACAGTGCCCTCTAAAGAGGCAGCCTAGGGTCCCAACATCTGTATGTCTCCGCTAACGGTGTTGCCCTGACCCCCACACAGGTATGAATGCTGCTGTCAGGGCTGTGACGCGAATGGGCATCTATGTGGGAGCCAAGGTCTTCCTCATCTACGAGGTAAGGCTGGGTGGGGTCTGGGCCCGACACTGGTGGGCCATGTGCTCAGTGGAGAGTGGTGCGGGAAGGCAGGGGATACCTGCCCTGTCCCACAGTGGTCACTTGTTGTCGAACTCAAGGCTCAGGCCCAGAGGGAGGGGAGGGTGACAAGGAAGCAGAATGAGAGGGGTCCAGGCCCTGCTCTGGGGTATGAGAGCCTTCCCCCAACCTGGGTCCTTATAGGGTGGACCATGTCCCTGGCAAGAGAGGAGGGCATACTTCTGTCCTCCTCTTCTTAGGCTGGGGACGCCAGCCATCATCCTCCAGCCTGGCCTCTGACCCCTAGCCCTCCTGCTCCCCTTACAAACACAAACTCTGTGTGAATTGCCCTGGTGCAAACATAAAAACAGTACACAACCTTCTTTGGATGAAGTAGCAGAGTATTGTTCTCTTTTGTTTTAGCCAAGCTGGTGGCCCCTTTGCCTCACCCCCACCCCCCAAACCCCTGTGTCCTATTTGGGGCTGATGTGTGTACACATACACCTGAGCACAGGCAGGAATTTCTCCATTGTGGTTTTCTGGAGGCCCTGTGTTATTTTGTTGTTACTTTTTAGGCAAGAAGTAGTGAACCCAGCCTCTCTGCTCTCCTGAGTGCCTCCCCTGCCCCTGGCACCAGGTTGGGCTGGGACCACACCCAGCCCTTGTCTGCATGGACGAATGAGTTGCAGTTTGTGGGCTCCAGCTTTTCCCTCCTTCAGGGCCCTGACCCTTAGACCAGGACTGGGTGGCTGGGACCCTGCAAAGCCCCAGGCTGTCTTTGGGAAGCAGGTTTCCTCAGAGTCTCAGCTGCTGGGCAGGTGGGGTCCATGCCCTGATAATGGTCTAGAATCTTCTGGAGGACAAGGGAGACTCTCCAGGTATTGGCCTAGGTTTGTAGTCTCTAGACAGGGAGAGAAGGGTCCAAGCCCTGCCTGAGACTGTCCACATGTGACAGGTGCATCCCTTCACCTCCTTGACCCTCAGTTTCTTCTTCTATAAGTGGGAATACCAATTCTTCTTTGTGGGAGTGTTAGGGCACAAAAGTTAATGCAGTGCTTGTGTTAAAGCACCTTTCACAGCCAGCACGTAGAAGGGCCCGGTGGATGGGGATGGCTTTTATCCACCCAGGAGCCAGAACTGGAAACTTTGGGCTCAGAGTTGACACGGGGGAGCTGCTAGCAGTGCACTTGGCTTGCAGACAGTTCTGGGGCTGCCTGGGGCCTACCTTGGGGGTGGGGGAAGGAGGAGGGGTGGAGAAGGGAGAGGTGACACAAAGTGGGTGGAGGTGTGCAGCAGAGACATTCTAGAAGCTTCCAAGGCTAGGAGAAGAGGGTTGTGTCTATGAGACTCCTTTTAAAATAATTTATTTTATTTTTCAATTACAATTGACGTACGACATTATATTAGTTTTAGGTATACAACCCAGTGATTAGACATTTATTATATCACTTACGAAGTGATCACCCTGATAAAGCTTGTACCCGTGTGATATTGTACATAGTCGTTATACTGTTATTGCCCACTGAGTCTGCCCCTTGAGTGTGTCACTCTTGGAGGTGGTTGGGTGGGGCTTCTGTGTGGTCTGAAGTTGTTTATTGGGTGTGCTGGCTCTGGGGCCTCCTGGGAAGTGCAGGCCAAGGTCAGCTGCTGCCTGTGTCCTGCCTGGGGACACCCAGCATGAGCTACAAAGTAACCTGCAGATGGCTGCCACCTGTGCTAGGCATGGAGGTACCGGAAGAAGCCAAGCTGTGAACCAAGGCCAGCTGCCGCTAGTGCCAGGCCTGGGGCCACTAACAAAAAGTATGGGGTATGCCGAGGCCAGATGCTCCTTGTCTGAGAGACTTTGGGAGAGTCCAGGGCATGAGCCAAGACAGGCCATTTGTGTGGAAATTATTGTAAATGGCTTAGGTGGGCCCAATAGTTGGGTAGGGTGGGGGGACTCAGGCAGTCACCCTGGGTGGGACAAACAGTGATAACCAGGTTGATGGAGACTCAGATATGGTGCCCACCTTTTGGCTCTGTGGGGTCTGGGGGGCTCAGCAAAGGAAAAATGGCCTCTATTAGCACATCTGTCTGGAAGAAAGCTGCCCCTTCAGCCCTCATCTTGATGCCAGACAGTTCAGCTCCTCCCCGTATGTCCCTGGTTCTTTTCAAATTGCTGTCTCAGTGATGAAGCTCAGAGTAAGTCTGAGTAAGTTCATGCAGGGGCCCTGTAAGAGGAATGCCTGGGGTGCTAACAGCCCTCTGTCTCATTCAGCCACAATTCCCACTGGTTTTCACAACCAGAAGTTATGGGGACTTCTCTTCCCAGGACTGGAACCCTGGCTGGGGGGGGAGCTGGTGTGGTCCTGGGACCCCTCTTTCCTCAGAGGGTTCTCCACAACTGAGATTTTTATCCCTCCCAATTTTTAACTGCCACACACAGGAGTGTAGAGCAAGCCTTTCCTATCAGACGTGATGTGGCTGCTTCTTTATGTCCTTAGTTGTAGGACTTCTGTTCAGCTAGATTTCAGGTGGTTCTGAATGATAGTTGTTCCTGTAGTTTAGCTGTAGTTCTGACGTGGTTGTGCGAGGATGTGTACCACATTTACCTGTGCTGTCATCTTGACTGGCAGCTGTAATCTCTGACCTCTGTGTTGTGAATTCAGCAGAAGTAACATTCTGGACTTACAAGGCTAGAGCAAAAGAAGCCTGAAGCCTTTTCCCAAGTCTTTTAGAATGGATTTTTGTAGGGAGCCAGCTGCCATGTGAGAGGTCCCACTGCTCTGAGGCTGCCATGCTGTGAGGGTAGCCCAAACTAATCGTGCAGAGAGGCCTGCTCAGTTTCCAGTTGTTCAAGTTGTCTTAGCCTAGGCACATGCCGTGGAGGCTGAGAAGTCCCACAATCTGCCGTCTGCAAGTTGCAGAACCAGGAAAGTGGTGGTAAAAGTCCATTCCTAGTCCAATCTCAAAGGCCTGAGAACCAGGAGCACCGATGTCTAAGGGCAGGAGAAGACGGATGTGTCTGCTTCAACAGAGCTGTGTCTGTGAGACTTTGATTTAAGCCAGTGCCCAGTGGGGCAGGGGCCAAGCTGGCACTGTGCTCGGGCTCTGTGCCCAACCCTGGGTTTTGTAGATTGCGAGCTGCCTGTTTTGTAGCTGCTTGCCCCAGGCAGTGCCTGCTGTGAATTTTCAGGTCATTTTCCTGTTTTTCTTTGCAGGGGTGGTGGTGGCGGCAGGGTTGGCGTATATCCTCGTGGCCAAATTCTTGACCAACGGAGTGGGGTAGGGAAGGAGGGAGAGAAGGGAACGACATAGCCTGGCCTAAGCCATTGAAGGTAGCTTGGTAGTCTCCAGACAGGGAGCCTCACTCCTCCTGTGGTCCTGAGAACTTTCTAATTTTGGTTCCTGGCAGGATGGGCACCTATCCCACCAATTCAGGCTGGGCTGTGGGGCTGGTGAGGGAATCTGTTATACCCTAAGTTGAAGAACATTCCCTCCTGCACCCTCTCTCCTGTAGTGCCTCACCTCTATCCCTAGAGGTAGGAGCATTTGCCCCACCAGCCTCGAGGGCTCACTGCCTAGGATCCTATAGGTGTGGGTAACAGAACAACAAGGAGGGAATGGCCCAAAGGCAGGAGGTAGAGCGAGAGTAGATGCCCACATCCAAGCTGGGGTCCAACCCCAAGCAGGAATGGTGGCTCATCCACTACTTTACTGGAATGGCTGGAGGGCTGCCTGGAGGAGGTGGCCCTGCTCATCTTAGCACATAATGATATATCTTTTTGCCATTTACAAAATGCTCTTGTCCTCTATCCGGACTGTATAAAAAACTCCTACTGATAAGAAAGTAGTAGTCACACCATAGAGAAATGGACAGAACACCTGACAGGTTGTCTTCTAACAGAGGCGATCCAGACAACCAGTGGCTTATGTCTTAGAAAAACAGCATGTGGTCACCAGGGAAATTCAGCATATAGCCACCTACAAGGACCTAAATGCAGCCACTGGGATGAAGACTGGCACAGCCCGGTGTTATGGGGGTGGAACACCCAGAAGCCTGGTTGCATGGCTTGTGGGTAAGGAGGTCAACAAATCACAGCTGGTGCCTTGTGAGCTACTGCTGGCTGCTCACTCACCCAGGACTCAGGAACCCTCTTGCAGGAGATGTGTGTGTTCTTAGCAGCAGCCTTATTTCTAATAGTCTCAAGCTGGAGACCTTCCGTGTGTCTGTTATTGGTGAAAGGATCACGACTGTGGGGTGTGCACTGTGGCCTGGGGTACAGCAGCAAGTTCAGACACAGTGTGCAGAGCAACGTGTGGCTTCGCTGATGCGAGCCTGAACGAAAGCCAGACACAAAGAGCAGACACTTGCTGTCATTTCTGCATTAAATCAATGCCCTCAGTATGCAGGACAGCTGGTTCCTCTGGGAGAGAGGGTGCTGGAAGGGCAGATTGCTGCTGGACACTGGGCTTCCATTTCAGATCTGGGCATGGTGACCTGGGTGTGGCTCGAGAACACTCACCAAGTGGGCCACCTATGACATGAGCACGTTGTCCCAAGGATTACACTCTGTAACAATTAGCCTTGCCAGCCCTACAAATGTGTTCCTGAAGGCCCATCTGGGTGCCCTGGCCTCTCTCCCTGACAGCCGGTGACTGTTGGCCAACCCTAATTTCATTATCCAAAGCTCTGGGTTTGGGAGCCTCAGTGGTCAGGACCCATGGGCCGCTCCTGTCGGATGGGGTTTGGCCAGGCTCCCAGTACCCTGCTTGCAGACAATGGTGCTGTCAGACTGTTGTGAGCACCTGACTCATGCCTGCGCTCCTCGGTTTCAGGGCTACGAGGGCCTCGTGGAAGGGGGTGAGAACATCAAGCCGGCCAACTGGCTCAGCGTCTCTAACATCATCCAGCTGGTAAGCCCTGCGGCGAGCCCCTTCTGCCTGTGAGTCGTGTGTGTGCACACACAGATACAGAGATACAGACAGATGGAGACACAGAAACAGATGCACACAGAGACACATGCGCAGAAGCACACCCCATCCCACAGGGGCTTGGCTCCAGGCTGACCATGTCATATGGCTACCATGGGGTTGTGGAGTTGCAGTGGTCCCGGGGCATCTACAAGAGTTCACTTTCAGCTCCAGCTGAGGGTGCAGAGGAGGAGGGGCCCCTTTGGAGAAGACGTGGCACAGCATCTAAGTGGCCTCTCCACACCTCCACTTGGCCTCCCCTTCATCTCCACTCTGACCCTCCCAGTGACCAAGGCCAAAGCTTCCCTCCAGCTTACTGAAGGCCGGAACAGACCCCTTCCTGCACTAAGACTCCTAGAAGCGGTGGTGTTTGAACCACGTCTCTGTGGGGAGACCCTCATCCTCCCACAAAGCTAGGATAGTGCTGTAGGCACTGGTCATCTGTTTATCCCGGGCCGCCAGGTGATGCCTGGCTTAATCGAATGGCCAGTCATCATCACAAGTCACAGATGGGCCGGTGGGGGCAGTGGGTGGACGGGCCTGGGCCCCAGTGCTCAGTGTCCTTGTGCAGGTCTTGTCTAGGCGTGGCCAACCCCGAGGGCACCGCCCACTGCTCCTGACCAGAGCAGCTGTCACTGACGGACCATGCTCTCTTGGCACCCGGGAGACAGAGTGGGTTTGCCACCCTGGTCCTGGTCAGTCCTGCAAGCAAGCACATGGACAAGACAGGCACTGGGAGGCCTGACAGGTGCTGTGAGGCAGAGAAGGGAGAATTTGGGCTCAGCCTTGAGGATGATCCCACTGAACCAGCCCATCTACGCTTGGGACCCAGCCTGGAGTGTCCCAGGAGCGGTGTGATGGGGGGATGGGCACTTTGTTCTGGTAGTCTGTTCAGAGCACAGAGGGGAGGCAGGTGTGTGCTGGGGGCAGGGTCCTGAGGGGAGCCTTGTTGAAGCTGAGCAGGGAGGGGTCACATGAGCCTTGACTAGAGCTGCTGTAGGCATGACCCCGTGGGCCTCAGGGATCTCCCTGTGTTGTTGCCTGGACTATGCGTGTGTTCCCTAAAGTGTAAGTGTTTGTGCATGCCTGTGGGGCCTCTAGAGCCTGCTCACTTTGTTACCTTGTTTGCACTTCCCAAGCCTGACAGGAGGATAGTTTCCTTATTATATATTCAAGGAGAAAGGGCCAGGGAGTGGAGACACCTGCCCAGGCTTCTGGAGGAGGCTCTGGGCTTCACCCTCTAAGGTCTGCAGGGTCCACCAGGCCCCTCCTGCGCAGTACCAGGTCCCTTCAGTGTCCTCGCAGGGCCCTTTGTGGCGCAGTTGGCCAAGGCTCCTGTCTTCTTTGCCCAGGGCGGCACCATCATTGGCAGTGCCCGCTGCAAGGCCTTCACCACACGGGAGGGACGCCTGGCAGCAGCCTACAACCTAGTCCATCGTGGCATCACCAACCTGTGCGTCATCGGTGGGGATGGCAGCCTCACAGGCGCCAACATCTTCCGTAGCGAGTGGGGCAGCTTGCTGGAGGAGCTGGTGAAGGAAGGTTGGTTAGCAGCCAGGGCTGGCTTGGGCTGGGGTAGAGGGGGATGCGGAGCCGCTGCTGGGCAGTGGGAATAGGCAGGATAAGGGAAGGTGGGTGAGACACTGCCTGGCTGCTGGCCCGAGGTCAGGACAACTCTGGGCAGCTTTGGAGGCTATTGGCTGGGTTTGGCTGGTCGTAGGTCAGTGTTGAGCTGGAGCCCTTGGAACCCAGCATCAGGGACCCCCAGGCATGGTAGACAGCAGTCCCAGGCTGATTCACCCATGCTGTGTGGACAAGTCTTGTCTGTAATTGATTCCTAGATGTGGGTGCAGACTTCGCAGAAATATAATACTTAACACTTAGGAACACCCAAGACACATAGTTGCAAGATTGTCCATCAGAAAGTAACCTCTTAGAGTTCAGTCTGTTCCACTCAGGTAGGACCTATAAATGAGGGGCGTGATCACTCTCCAAGGCTGTGTTCGAGTTCTCCTGCTCCTGGTAATGAGTCTACACTCAGTATTAGGGGTTCAGCTGCCCCCTTGCCTCTTGGGAGTCCTGCTGCCTGAGGACCTGGGTAGGGGGAAGCTGAGCCTGGGGACCTTCCCCGGTTGTACTGCCAAATGGACGGGGGTGGAAAGATGGGGTCTTGCCCCTACTGTGGCCAGTAGGGGCTTACCTGGCCCCCACTGCTCCTTCCCAGGCAAGATCTCGGAGAGCACGGCTCAGACCTACTCACACTTGAACATTGCTGGGCTGGTGGGCTCCATTGATAATGATTTCTGTGGCACCGATATGACCATCGGCACGGACTCAGCCCTGCATCGCATCATGGAGGTCATCGATGCCATCACCACCACTGCCCAGAGGTGAGGGAGACTCACAGTCCCGCTGGCCTGGGCAGGCCACCAGGCAAACAAGCTGGGATCCCGTTTTCCTGGCGAGGGGCAGGCTGCCACTCTGCAGGGTCAGCAGAGGCCCTAGGGTGATGGTATACCCTGCAGTGGGGAGGGGTCATTGGCCTGCTGCTGGCCAGTGACGACCCAGCCCAGACATGGTAAATGGCCCTCAGCCTTGGGAGCAGAGGTCAGGGAAAACCAACCTGAAGCCTGGTCAGGAGCCGAAGGCCACATTTTACTCAGACACTTGACTGCCTTGGGCATAAGAAGGGCCATCTGTCTGTTCACTGCTCCTGTGTTCAGTGTCGCCTGGGCACTCCTGAGGCAGAGCTGGGCTGTGAGTAGTGTGGTTTAGCCCCTGTGACTTGAGGGAGGCTGTTTCTGTGGGCCCGTGAGGATGGGCCAAGCAACAGAGCTTGTGGGAGCTCGACACTGACACCTTCTGTCCTATTCCATGTCCACAGCCACCAGAGGACCTTCGTGCTGGAGGTCATGGGGCGGCACTGTGGGTAAGCAGCTGCTCTGGTCAGCTACGGGGTACAGCGGCCACTGGGGAGCAGGAGTGTGGTGCCTTCATGGCACCTGGCACAGGGTGGGTGCCCATTTAACACGGTGGGTATGGGAATCCGTCTCTGGGGCTGGATGGAGGGAGGACAAAGGAGGCAAGGCCCAAGTGATCCAGGTCTGGGGTCCAGGGTACTGGGTCCAGCCCTGAGCAGGTGGCCCCTCCTGCTCCTCTAGTTACCTGGCCCTGGTGTCAGCCCTGGCCTCAGGGGCCGACTGGCTGTTCATCCCTGAGGCGCCCCCTGAGGACGGGTGGGAGAACTTCATGTGCGAGAGGCTTGGTGAGGTGAGTGGGAAGGTCTCACCTGTATCATTTGTTTTGTTTTGGTCTGAGGGCCCCCTTCCTCCTTTGCTGCCCCCCCCCCAAATTCCTAGGTCTTCAGCAAACACCCCTCCCTACTCCCAGGAGGGCCATGAGGTCCCTGTTGGCCCTTCCTCATGTGGGCCCTGTGGTGTGGACACACCAGGGAGGGCGGGTGGGTGTCAGCTGTGCTGGGGCAGGTGTCTGACGGTTCTGAGCCCTGGGGTGTCTCTCACCCAGACTCGAAGCCGAGGGTCCCGGCTGAACATCATCATCATTGCTGAGGGCGCCATTGACCGCAGTGGGAAGCCCATCTCATCCCGCTACGTGAAGGATGTGAGTGGTGGGGGGCCCCAAAGCTGCCCGGGTCACGAGGATGGGATGGTGGGTTGGACCCCTTCACCTTCAGCCCACAAGCATCCTTGCTGGGCTCCTTCCTCATGCACAGGAGGCTCCTGACAGCTTCCTCAGGACAAGCCAGAAGTGGGGTGTGTGCACCCAGGGCTCCCCAAGAAGCCCTGGCCCCATAGGCCAAGGTTTCCCCCCACACCTGTTGGGAGCCCCCCACCCAGTCTTTAGAACATATTCCCTGCAGGGCCAGGCCTGCCTGGGACTCCACATCCACACACTCACATGGAAACACATACACAAACATAACCCGTGTACACAGAAATACGTCCACACGCTCATGTGGAAACACGTCTGCAAACATTTACGTACACAGACACACATCTGCACACTCACATGAAAACACACACTCATGTACATAGAAAACACACATGAAAACATACACATCCCCCCAAAACACACCTACATATGGAAACACATACCCATGTACACAGATACACATCCATACATCGACATGCTGTGGGCATGAACCCTGGGCCAGGTCTGTGGGGGCCCTGGGGCACTGGCACCCTGGAGTCCCTGAGGCCTGTCAGGGGAGAGGTGAGGACCAGGGTTTGGGGTCTGTGGGGTGGTGGGACAGTGGGGGTGGGCAGTGAACCCAAGGACCCTCATATTCTCTCCCAATGGCTAGCTGGTGGTCCAGAGGCTGGGCTTCGACACACGTGTGACTGTGCTGGGTCATGTGCAGAGGGGAGGGACCCCGTCGGCATTCGACCGCATCCTGGTAGGTGGGGCATTGCTCTACTCCGGTCCCCAGTGTGTATGTGGCTGAGTGTGCATGCATATGCAGTATGTGTGCGCATCCCTCACTGTGCTGGTGCTCATGGGTGAGCCCGTGTCTCTGTGGGGGTAGGAAATGAAAACCTGGGGACCTGTGCCTCCTGGCCAGCCTCCATCCCCCCCACAAGTCAGCCACTCCTGACCCTCCAGCAGCAGCTGAGGCAGATTCCAGGAGGAGGAGGGCAGGGTGAGTAAGCAGGGGCAAGGCTTGCAGCTCAGCCTTCCTGAGGTCCGATCCTTGTTGGTTCCAGTCTGGCCCATAGCCCAGGCACCACAGTTTCTATCCTGAGTCAGCCCAATGCTGGGGAGGGGCGTGCTGGATTCTGGCCTGAGTGTGCCATTCTCATCCTGATTACTGCTGGGTCCCACCTCGTCCTCTGTGAAGTGGGAATCATGTTGTAGACAAATGGAGACAGGGTCTGGGGCCAGGGAGGATCCTGTGGGTGCTTGTATGCGAAGGCTGGTCTTCCTGGGGTGGGGGTTGGAGACCACCTGGGCCACTGTGCTGCGTGAGCCTGGATGCTGTGCTTGGACCCTCGGCAAGCTGAACTTGCTGTACTGCACTGAGCCTATTCCAGGAGGGAGTGCGTGGTCTCCACAGTCCCACACAGAGTAGCGGGGACAGTGGCCTCACAGAGGGGCCTTGCTGACCTGGCCAGGCACCTCTGCACCCTAAGTGAGGCCTTGGCTACACTTGGGACAGTCTCATCAGGGGCCTGGGACATCAGGGCCAAGCCTGGGCAGCAAAGATATGCCGGGGTGGGTCTGCAGTCTCCCCGGCTTGCAGGAGAGCAGGCTGGCTTGCTGTTTCATGGATGCTGGCGGAAGACACAGGATGCCTGGGTCAGAGACAAAGGACAGTTTGTTATCACAGCCAGAGTGGCAGCATTTTGTGCTGGTCTGAGCCCTGTTCCCACAGGGTGATTCTTACACACATAGTGTGTTGAGTTACAGGGGAGAAGCCTGAGCTCAGGGAACCCCAGTCTTCCCTGATGAGCCACCAGCACGGTGCCCCTGAGGGAGCAGGAACTTCCTTCTATGGCTGTTACTGAAACAGACCTGAGCAGCTGGTGGCTCACTCCTAAGACACACAGAAAGCCATGGAGACCCAGGGCATTGTCTGCAGGTGCCAGAGGAGGCAGGGGACCTGCCCGCCACATCTCATTAAGAGAACTCAGTGACATGGACCTCGCTTTTTTGTACACCTGTCTATTCCCGTTGGCTGTGCCAGGATCTGCATTTGTGATTTGTCCCCAGAGTGGGCAGTCCCTAACTCTTTTAGCTGGCCCAACCCGCCAGCCCATGCTCATCACGTGCCAGGAAAGCCCTGACATAAAGGAGCCCCAATTGAGAAATTTTGGAGTGGAAAGAACTCTGGAAACCTGGTTCCAGTCCTCACTCTTCCCGTCAGACTGAGTGACCGTGGGCAAGTCACATCACTGCAGCCCTGAGGTCTGGGGCCACACTGTCCTCACAGGGCTGTGCAAGACCTATGAAGTGGTGCCTGAATGAGCTATTGTGAGTGGTGGTCACATTAAGTCACTGCTTCTGTCACCATTTGTTCTAGAAGCTTGGACCAGTATGTGTGTTGGGAGACCTCTGAAAGTTGAGGGTTTGCACATGGTATGGGGCTGGCTTAGTATGGCCCCCAGAGCAGAGAAGAACCAAGTGAGTGCCTGTGTGTACATGTGCGTCCATGGGCCTGTACATGTGTCTGTATGCACACGTGTGTGTGCACATTGAGGGTTGGGCTGCACCTGCCTGAACCCTGCTCCTTTCCCACTCAGAGCAGCAAGATGGGCATAGAGGCGGTCATGGCGCTGCTGGAGGCCACACCGGACACACCGGCCTGTGTGGTCAGCCTGTCAGGGAACCAACCTGTGCGGCTGCCTCTCATGGAGTGTGTGCAGGTGGTGAGTATGTGTCCTAGCCTCCCAAGGGAGGTGCCCTGGGGACCTCTGTGGCCCTCCCCTCCCCCAGAACCACCCGTGGTTCCAGGCCTCTCCAGGCTCCCAGCAGGTTGCCTTGCACAGACTCCCTTCCCCAGCCTCACCTCCTCTGTGTAAGTTACATGTCCTGTGGTCTGGGTGTGTGCTGCCCTCTCGCCCCCAAGCTGGCCTCAGGGTGTCTGGAGAGGGGAATGAGCCCCGAGAGAGGTGGGAGCTCAGCTGAGGTCACAGTTTCCCAGAGCCAGTGGCCATGGCCCTACCCTGCAAACTGGGTGATGGTGGGGGAGGAGGTGCATATGGGGCAAAATGGGAGGGAGGAGGAGGAGTGGGCCGGAGCCACTGGGTACATTCTGGCAGATGGTGTAGGGGACAATCTGTTTGGCCCAGAGCAGGAGCCACTGGAAGGGGGAGTGGGAGGTGAGGATCAGAGAGGCTGAGAGGCTGGACATGGGGATACTGGGCCTGGTTCCACAGGCTTGGTGGGCCTTGCAGTGGGGGGAGGGTGGGTGGATGGGCAGGTGAGGGAGATTGGTCTCCTTGATACGTCTCTTGGGAGAACCTCCAGCCATGACTTCCACCAGCCCTGCTTCTGGGCAGGTTGGGCATTGGGTGTGGGTCTGGGGGCCAGATGGACCTCAGCCTCTGTTCCCAAGGCCTTAGTGTGGCCCCAGGGCCTGCGGAGGAGCAAGGGCGGGCGGAGAGGTCCCATTGGCAGGCCAGGTGGGGCCCGCTTAGCCTTAGCCAACTTCCCTGATTGCTGGCCTTGGCAGTGATGCTGCTGGGCTGGGGCAGATCCACTGAGGCTGGTGGCCTCTGTGGCTGCTCTAGGCCTCCTTCAGCCTGTGCTTTTTGTTTCCTTTAAGACAAAGGAGGTGCAGAAAGCCATGGATGAAAAGAGGTTTGATGAGGCCATCCAGCTCCGTGGCAGGTAAGGGCCTTGTGGGCTTAGGGTCCATGGCAGACTCCTGGCACACAGCCGTGCCCCTAACACATAGGACATGCATAGCTGTAAAGATGGCCTCTGCCCTCTCCTGAGACCCTTTCTTCCACTCGTGTGTGGTCAAGCAGTCTGAAGTTAGGGACAGTGGTCCCAGGGAGGTCAGCTGGTGGGCTGTGGGGTGGGCAGTTTGGGTGCGGGTACTGGCTTAGGAGGGGTGTTGACATTGCATGTTCTGTGGGGGTCTTCCATGACCCAGCAATGGTACCTGGCCTGGGGTTGGGGGCACCAAGAGATAGGAGGTGAGCTGCATCATGTCCAGCTCCTTCGAGGCTGAGCAGTGGGCCAGGCACTGTGCTTACTTGTGTGTCTGGGCTATTGGCTTGGGCTGTGGGCTAAGGCTGTGGGCTGTGGTCATCAGCTGTGGACATGGGCTACATGATGCATGACTGGCTTTCATTCCAGGAGCTTTGAGAACAATTGGAATATTTACAAGATGCTTGCACACCAGAAGGTCTCCAAAGAGAAGGTGAGGTGGTGTGAGCAGCAGAGCCCACAGGGTCAGGGTCTGCCCATGGGGGCTGCCTGCTGCCACCCACCCAGGTAGCAGGGAGCTTTGAGCTGGCCAGGATCCTTCTCCTGTGTGGGGTCTGAGCTGTGAGCCATGGAAGGGTCAGGTTTGGCCTCTGCTGGACCAGCTGTCATCAGCATTATGTTGAATGGTTGCTTATTAGGCAGCTGAAAGAAATTAAATCAGGCCCATAGATTTAGCTCAGAAGACAAAGGATCTGACATTTATGAGCTATTCCAAGACAGCTAAAAACCTGGGGAAATAGCCTGTCTTCAAGAGGAAGATGATAGCAGGACTTGTTTCTGAAGTTCTGGGGAACAAGGCAAGGGTCTAATTAAGACAGTGTTGGATAGTGGGGTCCTAGTTTTGCTGCCCCAGGGTCCACAGCCATAGGGATGGCCAGCAAGGGAATGGAGTCACTTTGTAGCAGAGGCTGCAGGGTAGGTGAATGACTGTGGCTGTTCTCACTGACATTGTCACCATTGGGAGGAGACCCCTGCAGTGTCTGTAGCCTGGGGGTGCTCACCACCTATCTGTGCCACCCTTCCTGTTCCATCTCTCCAGCCCCGCTTCTGTTCCAGCAGCCAGTGAGAGACAGGCAGCAGTCCCCTGCACAGCAGAGGTCTCACGTCCCCTCTCAGAACTGGCTGGGGTGTGACCGCCTCTGGAGCAGCAGGAGGTATTACCAGGACCCACTGGAGCCATGCTGCCTGGTGAAGGCCCTGGACACATGTGGCTACAGAGCATGTGGCATGGAGCTGGGTACTGAGGACACAGTAGGGGAGATGGATATGAAATAAGCTGTTAGTCATTTCTTACACTGATTCCAGGTTAAGGTGATAACATTTTGGTTATATTAGGTTAAATTAACTTGAGTAGTGTCATCTGCTTCTTTGTACTTCACGTGGCTACTAGAAAACTTAGGATAGCTGTGGCTTCCTTTCACTCTCTGTGCTTCCGTACCACTCACCAAGGACGTTGGGGTGCTGGATGCTGACCCTTGAGTGTGGGGTGATTTCTGAGGCTTCTATGCAGTCGTGGTCTCTGGCCTAAACCCACCCTGCTGCCACTGCAGGGGTGCTGCACCCTTAGGGACCCCATCCTCCTAATGCCCATGGCTGGGTCCCTGCAGTTCATGAGTGCGGCCTGCACTGTAGTCCATTTACTTTTCACCAGAAGCTTGTGGCATCCTGAGGACAGACATTTGTCACTCCTAGGGAGAACTTGCCTCTCGTTGACTTCTGTCTGGTCCATGGTCAAGACCATGGTCATGCTCTTGTCTCTGTCCCCTCCTTTGAAGACCCAGTTCTCCCTGGCTATCCTGAACGTGGGGGCCCCGGCGGCTGGCATGAACGCGGCTGTGCGCTCGGCGGTGCGTTCTGGCATTTCCCAGGGCCATATGGTGTACGTGGTGCATGACGGCTTTGAAGGCCTGGCAAAGGGTCAGGTAGGTGTGAGGTGGTGGGCATGCTGGTCACTGGCTGATTTATTGCCCCCTTCCCCAGCTTGCTCACAAATAAACCAGGGGCTCAGGATGTGGAAACGCAGGGAATGGCATGGCCAGTTCAGGTCCAGGAAGAAAATGGATGACAGGCTGAGGGAGAGGGGTTAGTTCCCGGGGTTGGGGGTAGAATGCATCCACGTTAGCCATCCAGCCCAGGCACCTGAGACCCTGCTCTGGCCTGTGGAGTGATGGTCAGGGCTGGCATGGCCTCTGTTCCCCTGGTGGACGTGCCCTCCCTGAGCACAGGTCCATCAACCCGAGGAGGAAACAGCCAGCACCTCTGGCCTGTCCCCCTGAAGCTGTGCCTCCCTCCCGCAGGTGCAGGAAGTGGGCTGGCATGATGTAGCCGGCTGGCTGGGGCGTGGAGGCTCCATGCTGGGAACCAAGAGGTGAGTGTGGGCAGCTGGGAGGTCCAGAGTGCAAGCCCAGCAGTGGGGATGGGAGGCTGTAGGGGAAACCCACTCTGGGCCCCAGGCTAGGGCCCCCTTCTGGCTGGTGGCCTGCCAGAGCAGGCTACAGACCCTCCTGCCTGTGGCTTCCTGGCCAAGGACCCACTTGGGGTCACCTGCATATGGAAAGGCTGCTAGGTGGGCCCTCGCCTGCAGAGAGTGCACATGGGCCACAGGGGAGTGGGGCTCCTCCCTCACCTGGCAAGTGCCTGGAAAGGGCACTGAATGGGTGCCAGGATGCCGCTCCCCCACTGGTGGGTCCCACACACCTCGGACGCTGAGCCTCTGCTTCCGCCTCTCACTGGGACTTGTACTGCCATAGGGCCTGCATTCTCCTGCAGTCAGGTGCAGGTCAGCTGCAGGGCAGGTGCAGCATGTGTGCATCCTTCCGGCCTGGTGGTCTGTGGAGACACTGCCTGTTTATCTCACTGTCTCCCACTGCAGGACGCTGCCTAAGAGCTACATGGAGAAAATCGTGGAAAACATACGCACGTACAATATCCATGCTCTGCTTGTCATTGGAGGCTTTGAGGTGAGCCACCACAGGGGAGGAGACCTGAAAGCATCTCCCTCTGGGGTGCTGAGGTGGCCCTTCCAGAAATCCACGGGCAAGAAGGTTATTGCCAGGGTCCATACCTTCTCTTGAGCCTTCACAGTTCAGATTAAAGCTGGCAGCATGGGTGCTGGTGGTGGGGGAGCAGGAGCAGGGGGAGGAGGGTCCGAGGGGAGGAGCAGGGGGCAGCTCTGGCTGAAGGATGGAGCAGTACGCAGTCTGGTCCCTGAGGTGGGGATGGGACACTCTGGGGTAGGAGGCCTGAGTGACCTCATCTCCTGCCTGCATGGTGCAACACTGGGCTGGTGGCCCTAATGACAAATATTCTTGCTCTTCCCCAGAGGAGACTGAGCCCCTGTAGACTGCAGAGCATGGATCGGGGTCAGGAAAGGACCTGCAGGCTTCCTTCCTGTCTTCCCTGGACCCCACTTGCCCTGACCAAAGGAGCTGCAGAGCTCCTGGGTGGGGCCCACCTCCCCTAATCCCAGCCCAGCCTCTGGTCCTGAGCGCCCTGCCTCCCCGCAGGCCTACGAGGGGGTGCTGCAGCTGGTGGAGGCCCGCGGATGCTACGAGGAGCTGTGCATCGTCATGTGTGTCATCCCAGCTACCATAAGCAACAACGTGCCGGGCACGGACTTCAGCCTGGGCTCCGACACCGCCGTCAACGCTGCCATGGAGGTGGGGCCTCATGGTTCAGAGCCCAGTAACCTACTTACTTTATTTCCCTTTTCTCAATTCTCTACCTAAGGTTATACTTTCCTTCACACTCTGAAGCATTCAGAGATAGGGTTACTATTACGTGTTACACGTGTCACTGAGCCCTTGTTTACAGTGACCTACACTGGCAGCAGGGATCCTCCCCCAGCAGGGACACTCCCCATTTACAGATCAGGGAGATACTCTTGGCGATGTTCCTGGCTTTCACCCTGTTGGTGCCAGTGACACCCCTGTGGTCCCCTTGGAGCAGAATCACCCTGGTTGAGGATGATCCTGTGGCCTATGGAGAGCCTGTGGTGAGGGCTGCAGTGCCCTGGGCATGTGGGCCCCGGGGCTGTCCAGCCTCCTGCTGGCCCTCAGCTTTGGAGAGAGACCTGGTCTCTGCAGCCCATAGCCTACAGCGGCAGACCCGAACCACCCCTGTCCCCTCCACCCCCAGAGCTGTGACCGCATCAAGCAATCGGCCTCAGGGACCAAGCGCCGTGTGTTCATCGTGGAGACTATGGGGGGCTACTGTGGCTACCTGGCCACCGTGACTGGCATCGCTGTGGGGGCTGATGCTGCGTATGTCTTTGAGGACCCTTTTAACATCCAAGACTTAAAGGTGAGCTGAGCCCTCAGCCTTCTCCCACTGTGGGGTTGAGTAGGATCCCTCCTAAAACACACATGGGAGCCAGCCTGGCACAAGGGCTGGGCCCAGCCAAGGAGCCATGGCCCAGCAGGCTGGGGGCTCACTGCCTGTGAGGGGACCTGGCCTGTGACGCCTGTGCCCCTTTCCTCCTGCAGTCCTCCATTCTATGTCCATGTTGTGGCTTCCATGGCATGGCCCAGCTGCTATCTCTCTATATCCTCTTGCCACCTATAGACCCTCAAGTTCCCCCATCACCCTGGGTCACACTGGCTCTACCTGTTGGTCAGTCTGCAATAGTCCTTCTCAGCCTGCCTGCCTCTGGCTGTGGTGGGGGCAGTGTGGCTGTGGCCCTGAACCTGGCTCACTGTGCCCCTCACTCCTGCAGGCCAATGTGGAGCACATGACCGAGAAGATGAAGACGGAGATCCAGAGGGGCCTGGTGCTGCGGTGAGGCTGTGGGCGGGCCTGTGCCTGGGCAAGAGGGTCTGCCCAAGCCATGGTGGTGGCTCCAGACCCTGGGCTGTGGGTCAGAACAAGGTGGAGGGGGCCTTGGAGAGGGGTGAGTGGAGTCAGCGTTCCCGAGAGGCGTGTGGCCTGGCCCAGCAGGCTCAGCATCACAGGAGGCCTGAACTGGCTCCCACTTAACTCAGGTCTCCACTTCCTCTTCCCAGAAATGAGAAGTGCCATGAACATTATACCACGGAGTTCCTGTACAACCTCTACTCCTCTGAGGGGAAGGGCATTTTTGACTGTAGGACCAATGTCCTGGGCCACCTGCAGCAGGTATGGCATGGAGCAGCATGGGTCCCTGGCCCCCTGCCTCCATCTGTACCTGGGCAAGGGGTCCAGGAGGACACAGCAGGATGAGGACCTTCTCTGTGCACGTCTTTGGGGGGCACCTGGGTGGAAGTCATTGGCTGATTCATCCTCACACCCATGAGTAAAGTGACCATCATCCCATCAGTCAGGCGGGGAGACCATGTTCCTGTCTGCTGAGGCCTCACCACTTACTAGGAAGGGGCAGGGCCGGGACCCCTGTGGTCACCTCCACCTGCCATATCCCTTCCTTGTCTCAGCCTCCAAGCGGCCCTTCAAGGAGCTAGAGCTCTAGGGCGTCCCAGCCAATGTGAGGGTTCTGTGTACCCAGAGGGCTCCCCTCACCAAGGGGGTGTTCCTTGCTCACTGATGGAGGGACCTACCTGCTAGACACATAGGCCCAGGAGGGTCACCCCCATCTGGTGACAGCTTACTGTCTAACCTCTGGAAGTAGCTTCTAGGCCACATTTGAGGCAACAGAAGGGCCAGGGGTGCTACAGGCAGAGGGAATGGGGTGTCAGAAACTGCCTGGAGAGCTCACCTTAGATAACAGCAGGGCCAAGCTTTGGGACTTGTGGGCATGGGGCCTGCCTCAGGTGGGCCTCCTCCCCGCAGGCTGGGACTCCTCCCTGCAGGCTGGCCATAGCCTCCCCCACTGTGTCTCCAGGGTGGGGCTCCAACCCCATTTGACCGGAACTACGGGACAAAGCTGGGAGTGAAGGCCTTGCTCTGGATGTCCGAGAAGCTTCGGGCCGTCTACCGCAATGGTACGTGGGGCTGGTGGCCCTGCCTGACCTTGCCCTATGCCATGGCCTGGGGGTGGGGCTGCAGCACATGCCTCTGTCCACAGGGCGGGTGTTCGCCAATGCCCCTGACTCAGCCTGCGTGATTGGCCTTCAGAAGAAGGCGGTGGCCTTCAGCCCTGTCACTGAGCTCAAGAAGGACACTGACTTTGAGTGAGTCACTCCAAAGGTTGGACCGCTGGGCCCAGACCTCCCTTGGCGGGTGTGCTGGGACAAGGCAGGGGTGAGGTGGGCCAGCAGGACTGTCAGGTCTGAGTGCACATGCTGCCCACTGTCCCCAGTGAGTGTGCTGAGCCCACCCTGGTGCAGGCTCTGGACCGACAGGGACCCCAGACACCACCTCCGTGGGCCACTCAAGTTGGGCTGGGCAGGGTCCAGGGTTCAGAGGAGGAGGTGCAGACCCAGGTGGGGGCTGTGGCCCAGGAGGTGCTCTGACCCCGCTCCACCCCCGCCCCAGGCACCGCATGCCCCGGGAGCAGTGGTGGCTAAACCTGCGGCTGATGCTGAAGATGCTGGCACACTACCGCATCAGCATGGCCGACTACGTGTCCGGGGAGCTGGAGCACGTCACCCGCCGAACCCTGAGCATCGACAAGGGCTTCTAAGGCTACCCTGCCACTGTCTTGGCTGCCAGACCCTACCCCACAGGCTGCTGCCTGGAGCCTACGGGCAGGTGGGGGGGGTGGGCAGGCTGCAACCCTCTCAACCCTGTCCTGGGGAGCTCACAGCCTCAGCCTCACTCCCTGCTGTCCACCAGGCTCTCCGCCAGGACAGAGCACCCCAGGCATCCACCTTTCAGCCCAGGGGCATGTGGGTGTCCCTCCAGATATCACTGCCTTGCCTCCTCAGCCCCCTGCATGGCCCTGAGCCTCTTCCCTTACCAGCTCTTGGGATCCAGTACCCAAGTCTTCATGCCAAGGGGAGGGGTATCTCAGGGGCCTTGCTGTGACCCTGATTCTGTGCACTGGACACCATGGCTAAGCAGTTTGTCACCTTTTGTAGGAATAAAACCACCCCAACAGTGGAATGCTATCAGTCTCTGGAAAGCAGGTCCCAGGGAACCTTCTAGGGAGATTGGGTCTGCTGGTGGTTGGCAGAAGGGTTGGCTCTGGGGCCAGGCTGGGTCTCAGAGACATGCACCCTCTGGAGCCACATTCACCTCCCAGGACCAGCAGTCCCCTCTCTGCTGACGGGCTAACCTCAGCCTCCACTGGCTCTGTCCTGAGGGGTGAACTTGAGCACCCTCTGCCCTGTCCTGAGGGGTCACCTAAGTGCCCTCAGCCAAGTCCTGAAGGGTGACAGGTCTGGCCTTCCCAAGCTCAGGATTTCTGAGTCTGGTTCCTGGGTTCCAAGTCTGACTTTGAACCATCCCCAGACTCAGCCTGGGCTGGGGTCTCTAAAGCAGATCCAAGGATCCTGGGGCAGGTGGCTGACCTGAGTGAAGTTGCCGTGAGACCCTGGTGGGGGTGGGCAACAGAAGGGGTAAGCAGCCAGAAACTTCATCACCATAGGCTGTGGGCTGATCCACTAGAAGTTCTGGGACAGCAGAGCCTCAACCCACAGCATGGTGTAGGCACCTGGAAGGTGAGCTGAATGGACTACACCAGCTCGCTTGGGCAGGACCTGTCACTCCTGAGCTCGCTGTGCCACTAGGTCTTTGTCCACCGCAGCTGCCTAGGCACCAGTCCAGGGCTGCTTTGGCCTGCGTGCCTACTCTCAGCATTGCAGAAGCTCGGGACAAGGTTCCGGGACATAAGAGGTTTGTGGGGATGTCCTGGCCTTGAGGACCCTTGGGCCACATGGGGGGGGTCCTAGGCAGGGGGCTTCTCCTGGTTGCACCTGGCTTGGTGGCTCTAGGGACCAGGTTGGGCCCTTCATCCTTGGGCTGCCTTCGTGTCCTGACAGATCTTGGCAGGGAGACTTGGTCACTCTAGGGGGCAGCAGTATGGAGTGGCCCTGTGCCAGGGCACACACCAGCCTCACCATGTTAGGGCCTGATTGTTCCTGGGTGCCCGTTTATGGAGCTCGGCCCTAGGATCTGCTTTGCTTGCTGTGAGTGTGGGCTGTCCCAGGCAGGCTGAGTGATGTGTCCTCCTGGGTCTCAGTCCTGTCCTGTGTAAACTGGAGCTAGCAGGACACACACGTGGTATAGTGCCAGGACCTGCTGTGCTCTCAGGGTTACTTGGGAAGTTCAGAGTGGGGACTGTCAACTGCCACTGTTCGAGACTAGAGGCCATGGGTGAACGTGCTCTCCTTGGTCCAGTACGAAAGTTTCAAAGGCCACCAAATGAGTAGGTGGCTGGGAGAGGGGGCCCAGACCTGACAGAGCCTCTGACCTGTTGGGGGGACCATGGTGGGAGGCTGTGCAGAGCTGAGGGGCTGAGGCAGGCAGATGCAACTCAAGGGTTCCCGAGTGAGGTGTGCCACGTCATGGGGCAGGTGGGAGGGAAGCTGGTGTGAGCCCTCCATGTTCAGTGTGAGACGGAGGGCATTCATAATTCAACCACCTTCATCTTGGTCTAACCAAGACACAGTTTTATTGAGAGAAACCTCCCATAACTATGAGAAGGCACACACACAGGCCCAGCAGCCACCCTTCCCAGATGACCCCACATTGCAAGCCGGCACCATGCATCTACAGAGAGCCATGGTCTAGATGCAATTACTCCACTGGTTTCTTGCCTCGCACGTTGTGATTGTCATCTCTTTGGTTTGTGCAGCTCACAGGGATGCGGACATTCCCACCCCACAGAGAGGAAAGGGGCAGAGGGAGTATCCTATCTCCCTGTCTAGTCCCAGTCATTTCAACAGCAGTAAGAATGGACTGGTCTTTAATGGCTCAGGGGTCAGACTGCACCCCTCCCATCTAGAAGCTTCCTTAGCTTTGGGGTCTCTAGGAGGGCCCCCAGGCCTGCAGCATCACCACTTGGATACTGTGCATCACAGCAAGGCCTGCGACTCTCTAGAGGAAGAAAATGTTTTAGATGCAGTTTCCAGAAGGCCATCCTTCACCACCCAGCTGCTTCCCCTGTGGCTGCGTCTGGATCCCCCAGCAAACACGGCGGGCCTGTCCCTCCCCAGCCTCTCACGCAGGGTCTGCACACACTGCATCACGCACGGCTTTTAAAACATCACGTGCCTTCCTCCCAGGCCACCAGCCAAACAAAACACCCCAAGTGGAAGAAGGCCCAGTGGCCATGGTGCTGTGTGTTGCAGATGTGAATCTGGGGTGGGGTCCCTGCTGGGTCATTCCATGTCCTCCTGCAGTTCCTGCCGGTGTAGGGCCTGCAGCCGGCTGACCACAGTCTGGTGCACGGCCTCCAGCCCCTCAGTGTCCAGGTCCTGCAGCAGCAGCAGGACAGCAGTCAGGATGTTGTTCTGGGGGCAGAGAGTCACTGGCTGAGTGCCACACCCAGCAAGGCTAGGCTGCCTACACCACGATATGCCTTGAGCCCTGGCCAGCAGCGTGCCAGGTCACGGGGGATTAGCCTTCCAGTCAACCAACAGACCACATCGGTAGGGACTCGTGCGTCCTGAGTCCCGCCCAGCTATGGTGTGGCACTCACTGCGTGGGGATTCCCTACATTCCCTCTCCTCTCAGGCTCACAGCCTGGGAGCCCAGGGTGGCTAAGTAACTGGCCCTCAGACACAGAGCTGGTCAGTGGTCCAGCAGGAATCAGAAGCGGCCGAACAGCCCCGGACGACTCGGTAACACATGCTCAAACACACATATCTTGTGTGTGATGGATGTGTGTGTCAGTGTATCTATACTCAGTTTCTACCTGCATTCTAACAGGGACACTTTGCCATTTCGGCTATGAAAATTTGGGAAGGATTTTGCACAGGTGGGGCTACGTGAGCCGATTCGCCCTGTGAAATGCCTGGGATGGCTGTGGGCCCAGAGGACACTGCTGAGACCATGTGCTCACAGGACACAACGGAGCCCTATGGAGTCCCCACCTCCTGATACCTGCGCTTGGGCACTGACCCCTGGCCTCCATAACACTCAAATCTCCCCTCAGATCTTACCAAGTTCCCCATTCCTAAGGTCTCCTTGCCATCTGCGTCCTCACACTCAAGGACCTGTGGGAGGCTCACTGCCCCCCAGAGCACCCCGCATGGCTGGGACCCTCCGAGGCAGGTTGGAGCCACATTTCCATTCACACCAGGGCAGGCCCCCACCCCTTCTCTGCTTCTCAGAAGCAGGCCTGTATGTTTAAGCAGGTTCAACAGAGGGCACCAAGCTGAGCCAGTATTTTCAATCTCTGGTCCAGTCTCCCTGGGCTCTGCAGAGCCCCCAGCATGGGGAGGAGGAAGCTTCAGGCCTTAGCCCCCTGCTGGACAGACCTGCTCGCTCCCCGAAAATCAAAGCTCTGCTCCCATGGCCAGCCATATGTACACTGGAGGTTCTCCTGAGATGTGCACGAACCGCTAAGCTGGCTCCATGGGGCCACCATGGTGAAGAGGAAGGGAAGTCCTGAGGGGACAGTGACTTGGTGGATAAAGTCACATGCCAGAGGCCCAGCACCAGCTGCCTAGACTGGACTTCAATCTGTGGTCACTTTTGTCCAAGGTCTGGGGTGATGCTTTACCTGGAGGATGGGCTGGCACTTTGCAAGGACAGGGCCTCAGTCCACTCACTTCTGCATCCCCCTCTCCCCAAGCTTTGCATAGTGAATGGTCACTGAACAAATGCATGAAGATGATACTGGCGGCACAAGGACCCCTGGAAGGGACCAGGGCTTGGATGGCATTGCCCAGGTGCCCACTTCTTGTTCGGTCATCAACCTGTTATCTTATAGGGAAGGCTCTGGAGCCATGGGGCCTGCTTCCCAGTCACTGTGAGGTGATGGAACCACCCCGGCCAGGATGAGGGGTCACCACATCCAACTGCAGGCAGGAGGCCTCTGCACAGCAGCAAACCTCTGTACTAAAGTGCGGCCACAGCCATTCTTCCAGCCCACAGACATGGAGCTCTCCCTGCAGCCTCAGCCCCCACAGTCCCGCACATGCAGGCAGAGGGCACAGATGTTGTTAGTCCCTCACCCCATTCCCACCAAAATTTTTACACTCTGGACAGGGGCAGCCAATGGCCACCCCCGTCACACTTACCCTGTTCTTGCAACTGCTCACAGTCTCCCTCTGTGAGAAGGAAGGAAACCGGTCCTGGGCTGGGCGCTTCAGGCCAAGCTGTCCCTGGATGCTGTTGATGGAGGGATGACAACAGTGCATGAGGCTGAGGAGCTCAGGCCCCATTTCTGCAGGGTCAACTCCCAGAGCCTTGGAGCACTGCAAGGAAGAGACACCTAACAATGGTAACCCCCTCCCCAGTATGAGGGGAAACCCCCACCAAGTGACATCACTTCTGGAGGGACAAGAGCACCAGACGGGAGAATGGGAAGGTGCTACAGCACCTATTTTTCTCTGATTCCCTGGGGGCTGCCTTGCTGTACCTCACACTCCTGCCCAGGGTCGAGGGTGGGATACTAAACACAAATGATGTGTGAGAATCCAGGAAAACCAAATGGCACTTTGTCTGCTATGTGTACTAAGCCTGAGAACCCTGCTGGAAACAACTATCTCTACAGTGTTTCCCATGTTCAGTTTCTGCTCAAAAACATGCATGACAATCAGATAGTTGTCCTCAGAGGCCACCCTCCCCTCCCCTCCCCTGAAGGCTCCTCCAGCCCACCCTGTGCAGGGCTGGTTCCTCACTTGCACACACACGTTGTGCTTTGAGCATTCTCTTGGCCAGCGAGGGCCAGATGAGAAAGAAGCACCCTGGGCAGCTCGCTCGGCTTGCTCCCCAGAGATGGGAGTCATGGCCAGCTGACTCTTCTCAGGAGAGTGGCCCAATGGTGTACCTTGCCTCCTCCTCGCTGTAGCTCAACGGATCCCCTTGGGTCTCAGCAGTGGCATTCATGGTGCTCAGGGCAAAGGATAGCTCAGACCTGCCATTCCCTGTGCCCTCTCTGCTGGGGGTCGTGACCTCCTCTCCCTCCATCAATGCTCGGGACAGCTCCTCCTCAGTCACAGCTTCAAGGGGAAGAAAAAGGGGCAAAAACAGAGTGGCCTCACCACATGCAGGCCCATGTACCATGGCACTCAGCAGTCTGCCTTACAGAAAAGGTTTCTATCCATCCACCCCAACAGTAATTCCTCAGCCCTGGCACAAGCTAGACACTCAGCAGATGGCCAATGACTGCTTGTGAATCTGGATTTCAGCATTCCCCAAAAGTAAATACTCATCAAAAAACCTCTCAGATTAGCCCTGGCTGAATAGCTCAGTTGGTTAGCACATCTTCCTGAAGCACAGAGGTTACCAGTTTGATCCCCAGTCAGGGCACATGGCACATACAGGAACAGATCGATGTTCCTTCTCCCTCTCCCTACCTCTCTCACTAAAATCAATAAACAATAAAAAACCCAAGAAACCTCAAATTAAAATTTAAAAAGGAACATAATACACAGCTTTTATTCCATTTGATTATCAATAAATTGCCCTGAAGTTTATATTACAATTATTCATCTGGGAGAAAATAACTGTGCACATAAGACAAGGATTAGGAGCCAGCACACAGAGAATGGCGGACAAACCAGGTCAAGGGCCCATGTTCTGAGAACAGGAAGAATCCCGGAGGCAGGAGCACAAAGCCCATGGCGCCCTTGGCATAAGGCAGAGGTTTGCCTATGGGTCACAAAGGAGGTGCAGGTGAAACCCTAGACCCCCGCCTGATAGAAGCCAACACCAGGTAACCCAAAGCTGGGAATGCAGGGGCACCACCACTCTGGGTCCCCATTCAGCCCACCTGGACCTTCTCACATGCTTGCCAGGGCACATGGATGAGTGTTTGGGGCAGAATGGTCTTAACAGGGGAAAAAAAGCAGCAGCCCAGTGTATGTCAACAGTGGGTGGACAAACTATCTATGTGAGGTTCACCTGAGATCCTGCTCTGTGCACAGGGTGCCGCACCTCTGTAACGGAATCACAGGGACACTTCGAAAGAGGCACACAGACCCTGGTCGGGGGGTCCTACTGGGAGACTCTAGAGGAGGAGGCACCTGTGATGATCTGAGGGCTCAGGGGTTTACCAAAAGGGGCAGAGCAGGGAGGGCCTCTGCCGGATGTTTTCAGCACGAACACCTACTCTGGTTGTCCAGCTTCTGCAGGGTCGGAAGGTTGCGCAGGACGGTCATGCGGTAGAGGTGGGGATTGGCGCCGCAGCACGGGTTCTCGGCCAGCCACAGCACCCGCAGGCGTGGCAGGCCCTTCAGGTAAGAGAGCTCAGTCAGGCTGGCGATGTGGTTCCTCCGCAGGTAGAGCTCGCTCAGTTGCTGGCACTGGCTCATGGGCTCCAGGGTTGACACGCTGTTGACGCTGCAGAGACAGCACGGTGAGCACCTGCCTGGTATTACCTTGTGTTACAGAGAGGGAGACCGAGGCATAGAGGTCTGGACTTTGCTCCAGGTGGGAGAGCTAGGACTTAGCTTGGCACAGCTGTGAGCCCATTTGTTCATTTACCCCATGAGAAGGCACCGACCAAAGAGGCTTGGCCAAGGCTATGGTGCCATGAGCTCATGGCGGGTGGCATAGGCATCCACCAGGTAACCAAGGAAGGCACAAAGGATGAGCAGGGGGCTGGTAAGAGAAAAATGGGTGACCGGTTATGTAATGAGGAAGGTAAGTCACAGAGGACTGCGTGGGACCCAGGGCTTATGACCATAATACTTAGGGAGAATTCCAGAACCTTCTGAACTGCCATACATGGAGAGTGTGCCTTCCCTGCAGAGTTCAGAGCCCCGTCAGGGTTTACACGTGGGGACCTGCAGCAAGCACACTTGCATCAGAGCAGCAGGGATCCGGTGTCAGCAGCCACCCTGGGTCCAGAGTGGGCAGGAGGGCATTGGGGGAAGACCCTCCAAGAACCCCAGCTGCTGGGAATCCCAATGAACATTTTGATTCACTCAAGGTTTCCTTAGTCTTTCAAAATGCCAACGACTCAAAAAGAGGTAACTTATCAATGACAGATCACGTGACATGAAGAAACTGGCAGAGTTCCCGCAGTGACAGAATCATGTCAGAAAAGGCTGGGGTGCTGGGAGCATTTGTGGCCACAGTGAAAGTGACTGCTTATCACTGGGGGGCTGCACTTGCTGACCCACAGCGAGGGTGGGCAGGGACACAGCAGGGGGAGGCCCAGGGGAAGTGCCAGAAGAGGGGCAGAACTAGAGGAAAGATGAGGAGCAAGTGGCCCTCCCAGATCTTCCTGGAGAGTTTTCAGGTTATCCAGGTTCCCCTCCTCTTCTAGCCCCAGTGACTTAAAGTGACAGCAGGTATTCAGGTACCTGAGGGTGATCACTTCCAGGCTGGGCATTTCCCGGCATATGGAGATCTAAGGAGGAAAAGAATGCGATTGCAAATACTGCTGGGGACTGGTATCGTGACATCACTTCTATCAGCCCAACAGAGAAGCAGCTTGGAGCCACAGTTAACTCCACCTCTAGGGCTTAAGTACAGTGGCCTCCCTCCCCTCACACTAACTACACCAGAGCAGGCAGGCACTGCATTCCACTCCACTCTGCAGCCCACTGCCTCCCTCAGCCTGGATGAGAAACATGCATTCTCTCCAAAACTTTCCAACACTAAAACACTGCCTGTACAGAGCAGTCCTAATTTTAGAAACCCTCTAAGGACATCAAGTAAGGAAACCTCAGTGTCCCTTATGCTAGACAGAGAACCTTACTTCTTGCTGTTCCTGACATACAAGAAAAGGACTGAAGCCCCTTCTTGCCAACAATGCTGGGCAAAAAGGGAGACAGGGTTGAAAATGGGCTCTCAGATTGTATCAACACTGTTGATTCAGTGGGAAAGAACAGCAAGGGGCTCAGGCAGATCCATCAAGCTTCCTAACCTATCAGGTTGTTGAGTAATGCATCCTCCAAGTATCTAAGTGTCTGCCATTCATGAGGCAGGAAGCCAGATGGTCCCTGACTACAGCAAGCTCACGGTCTGGTCAGGATGCCTCATAGTGCAATGTATTTGTTTTCTGCTACCGTGGTGGTTTGTTTGTTTGCTTGTTTGTGTTTTTCCTGCTAAATATGCAGCTTTTCAGCTATTGCATGAGGTGGAATCAGCTTTTCTGGACAGCCCAGGTGCTCAGCAGTGTTCAAATTTTGTTTTTAAGAAAAAGCACAGTTCAAATAACAAAAGTAGGTAAGAACTGAATTATTGGCACTCAAACTCTGCACAAGTTGGGGGCATTAATTCTAGGAGTGAGAAAGAAAAGAAGAAATCTATACACAGACCCACAGCTCACTCAGCTCTCTGCACTGTCATGCCACACCCTAGGCCCCATCTCCTTCTGCCATTGGGTGGGGCATCAAGTTGGATGTGACCAAGAGGAGGAGCTGAAGTAAGCTCCTCGTCAGTGACACAAAGTTCAGGAACCCACAGAGACCCCCCAGCCAAGTGTACTTCTCTATAAAATAAACCCTACTCTGGGTTCCTCCCCAGGTCAGAGCAGGGCTGCACCTGGATCTGCTCTCTCTTCTGTGAGACCTGCATAGACACAGGAACCTCTCGGTCACATATATAAAGGAACTTCAAAATAAACTTGGGTGCTAGAGAATTGTTTTTTTTATTAGTGGTTCTGCCTTATAACAATTGCTAAGTGAACAAAGTTCCAGAGTAGGGCCTGAATTGAATTGGTGCAGTTCTGTCAATTTAACAATTCTCTGTGGAAGAGGCTACAACTATGGGGACCAAGGATCAGCATAATACTTACATCTGTGAGGCGGCTGCCCCTGGGGAAAGAGAAGACATACATACTTTAATTTTTTTAAAAGTTAATATAAAAAAATTTAAAAATTAGTCCAAAAACTAACAGTGAATGCTTACAAATGTTAAGATCCTATGATTTCAATGACAAAGTAAAACTTTGCCCATAAAACTGACAAGGTATCAAAATTGTTTTATGGTTGATTTTCTAGAAAATAATATATATATAAAGTGACTGAGGGCTACTTCTCAGACTGAAGAGCAGTAGAGGGGCTGGGCCATTTGAAGGACATAAGACCGACTCATTCTCAAGACTGTGGCAGCAGAATCATTTCCCTCATGGATGTAAACAAACACGGGAGTCTTTATAAGTGGCCAAGTTCAAAGGCTAAACATACAACTTATGAAACACTTTAGAACGCCTAAAATAAGGTTATTGTTTCTCTCTGCTTAGGGAAAGTATGACCACCCCATGCAGAACAAGAAATGCATTATTGAAAGTGAATGGCAGGGGATGTTGGGGCCTAAGGACCAGATGTGCCAGAGCAAGAAGAAAAGCTTTTTATGAACAAGCAGAGCTCCTACACTGCAGTCAATCTGCTGACACCAGCGGGAGGAAAGTCTGCTCTAGGCTGAGTTTCCTACTCCTTACCTGAACTGCCTAGTTCAGTCATGTGTGAAGCCTTGCTCTGAGTCCCCGGTGAAAACCTGTACCTCTTTCAGGAGTTCATGAAGCATCCTGGTCCTGCCTTGGCTCACTGAGACCACCCTGCCCTGGAGGCTGCACTGACCCCACAGCACCTATATCCTGCTGTCACCTCCCACCTCCGAGTGAGTCACCAGCTCCTCTCCCATAGGACTCAGTTAGGAAAATAATTACTAAATCACTGCTGAAGAGTCTTCATTCTTTCTTTCCCCTAGAAATGGTTTTAATCACCTTGATCTCCCACCTTGTTAGGAGACTTGACTCCCAATGACCGGCAATGTCAGAAATCAGACCCAGCCACAGAAGAAACCATTTGCTCCACGAAAGCTATCTATCTAGAAGCCCCATAATGAGTCTTCAAGGTAATTCTGTTTCAAGCTAGGATAGCAGTTTTGGAGCCTGTGACTGAAACATCACCACTGGGAAGGGTGGGGTGTATGGGTATGAATATTTTGGAATAAACTTTGCCAATGGTCACCTGAGTTTGTGACAGCACCTCCCAGACACTGTGGACCCTTGGGACCTGGAAGGTCAGCCTGGGCCAGGGGCCAGGAAGGCTGAGCTGGAGGTGCCGTTAGAGGCCGTTCTGAGCCTCGCCTCAGAGCAAAGATATCGGGTTGGGGGTCCCATCCTACAGCGGAGGTGCGGAGCAGGAAGGAGCTCTATCACTCGGAGGGGGTGGCTTTAGGGTAAGGGGTGAGGGCAGCGGGGAGGCACTCGGCTTTTGAACCTCACCAGCAGTTTAGTTTCCTCACGTTGTGCAGCTCCGAGGCCTTGGCCCGGGACAGGACCATCTTGCGCGTCAGCTTCATGGCGATGGGCGGCCGGGCCCCCAGCCACCCACCGGACCCGGGACGCGCCAGCTATCCTGGAGGATTTCTGCTCCAACGCCGCGCATCTCCAGGGGGCGGAGCCCGCGTCGCCCGGGGCGGTTCCTGTGAGCCCATTGGCCTCTCGGTGAGGGGGCGGGGCAGCTCTAGTGCAGTGGGGCTGCCTGGGCTTCCGCTTTCCATGATGGCTCCACCCTCTCCCGTCCCTCTGCGCCTGCGCAGGCACGGCATGGGAAGACGCCGGGATCTGACGTAATTAGGTGGCGACCCGAGATGCTAAATTTAGGTTTTCAGTCCCATCCCCAATCCCTGAGCTCCAACTCGAACCTCCGATGTCCCAGTCCCCACCACAAATTCCGAGCCCCAAGCCCCACCCTTCAGCTCCAGTCCCAGCCCCGGACATTAGAGGTGATGTACTCTTAACTCTCCTGAATTAAAACAATTTAAACTGTTGAAATAAGAAATTGAGAACAGTCCTAGGGCTGTGTTGATGTCCTCTCTCCCTTTCAACATTTGAAGAAATGAGTCAGGTGCCAAAGACATGGAGTCAGCCCTAGCGGAGACCTCACAAGTATCAACTTTTTATAAATTATACGTTATTTGCACATTACATTAAGACAGGCATTTGGGATCTCAGATGAGGTAGGGGTGACAAGACCAAACTTCATATATAGACACCTTTCTCTGAGACCTCTTCCACTAGGCACCTGTCCTGGTTTTGGTCTGCCAGTCAGGGCTCTCAGACACTGGCAGTGTGGCTTCCTGGGGACCTGTTCCAGATGTGGGTAGAGGACGATGGCTCTCGTGTTGGAAATCTGCAGTCACAGAAAGCCAAGGTTTTGGTGGTGGCCTGCAGGGGTATTGAGGGTCCATCACAGGGAGGAAATGGTCCAGGAATATGATGGTCTGGAGGCTGGTGAATGAGAAAGGATGCCATGCTTAAGGTGGCAATGAGTGGTTGTTGGGTCACTGTAAGTTTTAGGAAACTAAGGCATCTCAGAACCATGCGGTCCAGGTTCTTAGCTGGCAAGCAGGCAGAGAACCATCTGACTAACGAGGCCTGAGCTAAGAGAAATACCGACCCTGGGCTCAGCACACATAGAGTGGAGAAAGCTTCCAGCAGGTCCAGACTTGGAGGGTAGACCTCTGCTTATGAGCTTGCAGAAGGTCTCTGGCTGTCCCAACGGGGGAGCCACGTCAAGTAGCAGGGACAAAGCTAGGGCATCCAGGAGCCATGGAGAGCAGGCTGGTCCAAGAGGTGGTGCAGAAACATCCAGACAAACTCTCCAAGGTATAGACAAGGATGCTGCCAGCAAATGGAAGAAAGCAAGCATGTGCAGGAGTTCATTCTGGGGAGATCAAGCAGGCATATGACAGGGTGTTTTACATTGTGACAGATGCCATCGGGCTGGCAGCTGATAGGAAGATAGCTTTAGGGTTGTTGGTCCCAGGCTTGACCCCACCTGGCTGAGATGGCCCTTCCTCCTACATGGACTGTTGTGGCCCAGGTGAAGGGACCAGATTCATAGCAAACCCTTCCAGGGAGGGCTGTGTTTCGGACTCCAGCTCTCTAACCTTGCCAGTCATGAGAAGTGCCTGCCCACTGTCCCTTGACAGTGCCCAAGGAGGGCCTCCCTGTGAGAGGGCTGCACCTGGAGGGTTTTGTAGGTGATGGGGGTGAGGGAGAAAGGCGTGGAGACCCCATAGGTCTGTCCAGAGTAGGTCAAGAACTTGAATTCAGAGTGTGTGATTTCCTGGCACAGAGAAATCACTAGGGAGCAGGTCCCCTTCCCGCTGAGTCTGGGTGGCCTGGGTGTCTGGCAGGAAACATCTGCTTCTCTTCTCGGCTGAAGTTGGGGATAGGCTCTTGTCAGGCTTCCTCACCAAGAGGAGGAAGGGAACACAGACACGCTCACATGGGCACTTCTGCAGTCCTGGCCACTTCTAGAAGGCTGGTCGAGAGGGTGGTTGGGTTTGAATTAGTTAAAGGTCCTGGTGATTCAGGTGACATTTGTAAAGTGAGGACTCTGTACAATAAATACAAGTGTGGTGGTTTGTGTGGTGTTGCTGTGCCTTTCCCAGAACTCCCTCCCTTTCTAGCTCCAGGAGGACTTTTTTCAAAGTGGCCTGCACTTTGGAAGGTGGAAGAGGAGCAGCAGCCGTTGCTCCCCAAAGGTAATCCTGGTCAGATGACAAATGAGATGGATGGTAGGGTCTTCTCTGAGATATGTGCTCTTCTTCCCAACCATGGCCCTGCGTGGGGGCACTGCTCAGTGACCCCCTTCTCCAACTTCTCTTTTTGGATGTCTAAGTCCCTAGCTCCTTTCACAGTTGTGTAAATTTTAATTACTATAATATATTTTGTATTTCATAATTCTCATAGGGATTTTGCTTTCCTAAATGAATCCTGACAGAAAGAAGTGCAACCAAACTCAAACCAAAAATGAAATGGCTCATATGGAGAAGCCAAGGGTACAGCCTCAAGCATGCTGATCCTGGGTCTCAGTCTTCCTTATCAGGCCAACCCTCTGCCCACCCGACCCCTCCAATTGCCACATCTAGGTGTTCCGCATTCTCCACTTGTTGCATCCACCGGGTACGAGAACAAACGTCGGAGACTTTCAGGAGCTTAGATCGTACTTTATTGGCCAAGTTTAATCTGTGCAGGGGCAAACTCCCAAGATGTCCGGAGACACCGTACTCACAAGGAGCTGCAAGCGAGAGTCGCGCCTGGCACTTATAACTAGGTCCTTATATATCCTAAGTGAGCAAGCATTATGGATAACTGCCACAGAAGCAGATGTGGCAGTTAGCTATTCGCTAGGGAGGTCGCACGTAGCATAGCTATAATAGGGGCAGGGTTTAGCTTAGTGGCGAATTTCAAACATAAACTTCTGATAAGGGTTTCTGACCAATAGACTGCAGGATGTTTGTCCTCCTTTGTGCTGATCTTCTTAGTTCTCAGCCTCACAGGGACCCTATCAGCACCTCCCTGTTCCTGCTCCTTCAATAGTTACACTCTGGCAGCCACAGTACACCTCCCTGAATCTAACATTCCCCCATCTCTTTTGGGCATAAATCAAACCCTTGATTCTTCATCAGTGGGGAGAATGGTGTAAGGTTGGGACAGAACCATTAACTTTACTACATCTACCCTCTTCTTTATGAATGCAAGGAGCTTATTAAGGATTATTGGTCCAAAGGTAAGAGCCAATAAGAATAATAGGAGGGGTCCAGCAATTGCGGATATGAGGGTAGTTAACCAAGGAGAAGTCTTGAACATAGAGGCATACTAGCTAGGGCTGTCTTCTTCTAGGTTCCTATTCTTTAATCTGTTTGCAAGTATCTTGATATTCTCTCTAATTACTCCAGAGTGGTTAGCATAAAAACAACATTCTTCTCTTAAAGCAGCACACAGTCCTCCTTGCTCAAGGAGGAGGAGGTCTAGCCATCTCCTATTCTGAAGGGCTACCTCGGCTAGGGAGTCTATTTGCTTCTCGAGATATATTACCTGGTTTTGGAGAAGCACAATATCTTTGCAGAATGTCTTGGATAGCTGTCTGAGGGTAAGTTCCCCTTGAATGAGGGATGCTGTCCCTACTGCTGCTGACCCTACAATTCCTATGGTAGCTATGATAGGGATAAGGAGTGGAGCTCGTTTTGCCTGCCTCGGGGGAGCAACAAGGAATTTGGGGTTCCCCCCATACAGATATACCTGTGGAATAATATAAGCACTTACACAAAGTTCAGGATGAGTGGGGACTATACACTTGAAGATAGCTTGAGTACACACAAACCATAGTCCTTCAGGTGCCTTCGTTACTTTTGGGCCCTCTAGGGTGGCAGGTAGGGTTTCTTGGTTAAGGCAATAGTCACTGTAATTGGAATTACCTAAGGTGAAATTTGTCAGGAGGTAGCAGGTTCCTTTCCCATGGAACTCTGCTAAAGTGAGAGATCCTTCTGAGAAACAATCCTTTATCTGATCCTGGTTCCGGTCCCTCGTAAGGGTTACTTGTAGTGGGAGCCAGTTCCCCTTCTCTCGAGGTGTTGGCCCCTAGCCCTACATAGAAAGGGGGTCTGGGACTAAGGCAAAGCCAACAAGATTCTGTAATTTCAGGCTGTGTCTTGTTAAAGAAGGGGAATACCTTATCTAATAAATCTAGGGCATACATCTCTTGGTGGTGTGGTCTTTCTAGTAACAGGCTGGGAGTGTAAAAAGGCAATTTATGGTCCTGCTCTCCTGGCTCAACTGGGAAAAAGTCTGCAGTAGGAGTTGTGGTAGCTCCGCTCTGGGCCTGTCTTATTGTCCGGGAGTTTTGGTGCTGCTGGAGTGAGGGCTGCCGGGAGGCTGACAGGGGGCCTAAGTGGCTTGAGTGGCAGCCCGTTCCCTACTCCTTGAAGGAGAGGTCTGTTCTTTGTAGGAAGTTTTCTAATGGTGAAAAAGGTACCAGGGTCATTTCCCCATACATATAATCGTAATCCCAGGTTTTTCCTAAATTCCAACTCGGGTCTTGAGGCTTCTTAATGGTAATAATGGTAGGGTTGCAATTATCTTTAGCACAGTTATCATCCCGATCATCATTGGGTCTTTTTCCTCCTAATCTAGTCCCCAATCAAAGAAGACTTATGTCTGGGTCTGGTTTAGGTGGACTCTATTGAAATTCACTGACTAGGGTCTCACAACCCCACTTTTTACAATAATAATCTGTGTGAGACCCGCATATGCGATGCCGTCCGGAAGGGGGTTCGGGGCAAGCATAGTGTGGAGTATACCATAAAGCCCTATTTTTCACATTGGGGTCACACCCATTACCTAAGGTGTATGAGCTAGGCAAATCATCAGCGAGATTTGGCTGAATCAGAATGTCTCCAAGCTGCTGGTGAATCACAGAACTTGTCTTCAAAGAACTTTGATAAGTCAGCTTGGAGAGTTATGGGGTTGCTATTATCCCAGGTGTTATTCTGTGCTATAACTGTGCCATCTGCTGTCCTGATTAAAACCCATTCCTGCAACTCTAGTCCCTTACTGGGTAAACAATAAAAAGTCATCAGTCCTAAGTGGAGGAGAAGGTGAGCTTTAGAGGTTCTCCAGGGGTCTGCTTTGTCGGGAGCCAATCCACTAATGCTGGCTAACTAGGTCACAGCAGAAGAAGATCCACATCTGCTGGTTGACAAAGTCACAGCAAAAGAAGATAGAGTCACCGCAGTAAAGACCAACAGCTGCGGGTTGACAAAGTCACCGCAAGGAAAGGCACGATACTTCCCCCTTTAATCTTTTGAATTAATCTGGCCTTATATCCCCCCTTTTTCTGGGTGTGTGCTATTATTTATGGCACAGGAATAATAGTACCATGCTTTCCCTGTAGATTCGTAGTAATTTCTTTGGAAACGAGACAGAAGGTGTAAGTTCCACAGAAAAGCCTGTAAGCCCCTTGAACTGGGCTCATAAACATAAGAGGCTGGCTATAATATCCCTCGTAAAGGGTTAAGTTTGTAGGAGAATTTCTTCTTAATCATGTTAGAAAGAATAGATTGTGACTTGTGAATGGGTAGAAGGCAGTGGCTGTGCAGAGCACCTTTCGGCCTTCACTTAATTCATCATTTTTCCTCCCTAGCCTTTTCATGTGATAGAGTAGAGAAACTTTTCTTTCTTCTTGCTTATTTGATCTGCAGATAGTGGTATACTCTAAGAAGAATATAGTTAGAACTAAACTAGTGTGTGAATATAGTAAATAAATAAAATTTGACTAGACAATAGAATCTTAGGTAAGGTGTTATGGAATGGCCCGTTGCATGGCTTGGGATGGGAATGCAGTCAGCAAGAAAAGAATGTTTTGCTAAGAAAATTGTTTTATGACTGAAGGCAGTTGCTGGGCTTTCTCAGTGAGACACTCTCATGAGGTTTGTATACCTCCCCCAAAATTTCTTTCTTCAGATAATGAGAGGTATGGGGGGGGCATCCATAGAAGCAATAGCAATTAATGTCTTCTGAAATTATGTTGCTACTAAACTATCTTGCGAGTGCACTCTATATATCTTTAAGTAAAAGTTACTCTTAATGTTATGTCAATTTCTTAATGGGAAAGCCTTTTGTTATCTTGTGAGAAAAGTTAGGACACTGCATAAACTCAAGGCCATTTGCCTGAGCAAGCGATGGTCCTTTGCTAGTCCTTAATGATTTTGTCTGTTAATCTCTCTCTGCCCCTTGACTCACAACAACAGTAAAGTTGAGTTATTAGTTAGTACTAATCCTTTAAAAGCTTTTACCGATGTTATCGTTATTCAAGTTATTTTTTAATTGTACTTTGAATGATTTGCCACCTGATTTGTAGTTTATAGATATAAATTAACTGTTATCTGGAAACATGTAAACATAGTGAAACAGAAGCAATGATTAATACCATGTAATTGTAACTTGGTGTGTGTGTATAAAAAAGGAGCTGTACTAGCATTTGGGAGAGATGCCTGGCAGTAAATGCTAACTAGAGAATAAAGAGAAAGAAAAGAATTCGGCTCTCTCACTCGAATTTCGCCGACGCCGTCTCCTCCTGTGGGGCCCCTGGAACCCCCCCGGGGCTGGACCCCGGCACTGCTTGACTTGCCATCTCCGAGACCCTTCGTCGGGTGGTTGGGCCGGCTTCACGTGGGAGAGGTGGATCCAGTAGGGCTTTTCAGCTACCTTAATAGCTGTGGGTGTACTCAGGATCACCTGGAACGGTCCATTCCACAGGCTCAAGGTTGCCCTGTCTGTGGTTGAGAATCCACACCCACTGTCCAGGTTCCGGTGGCTCCGGTAGTCGGGAGCTGTGTTTTGCATTCGATTGGGCTGATCTCTGGAGGGCCTGCACCTCGCTTCTGATGTGCTGCAGGGCCTGCAAGGACTTGAGGAAATTATGATTAGAAATCTCTAGTTCCCCTCTGGTCAATTGAGGTACAAGGGGTACAGGTTGCCCAAATAAGATTTCATAAGGGGTCCATTTATTGAGATAGGGGGTACATCTAGTTCTAAAAAGGAAAAAAGGGAGGAGCTCAACCCAGTTTTCGCAGGTCTCCCCTCTCAGCTTAATTATAGTTTCCTTCAGAGTCCTGTTCATTCTTTCTATCTGTCCTGAACTTTGGGGCCTATAAATGCAATGCAATTCTAATTAATACCTAACTTAGTGGCTAATTCTTGAGATATCCTGGATATGAATGCAGGTCCATTGTCTGATCCTAGGGCTAGGGGAATGCCATATCTAGGTGTGATTTCCCTTAATAAGACTTTGCAAACTGTGGAAGCAGCCTCTCCTCTCGTGGGGAATGCTTCCACCCATCCTGAAAAGGTGTCTATTAATACTAATAGATACTTATAACCTGACTTCCCAGGGGTCATCTCTGTGAAATCTATTTCCTACAGTTCTCCTGGAGCTTTCCTCTGATACCTCACAAAGGGGGGTAGCTTCTTACTCTGCGCATTTACTCTGGCACAGATGCTGCACCTCGAGACAATGGAGTGGACAATATCCCTGATGTTGGGCCCTACATAATACTTCCTGATAAGTTGTTCTAGCTTGTTTTGTCCTAGATGGGTACTAGTATGAATATCTCCTACTATTTCTCTTACTATTCCCTGGGATAAATAGAGCCGGGAGTCAGGAAGCTCTATCTATCCCTGCTGATTTTTCTTCCCTTTCAACCGCATCCCTTCCTGCTCTTCTTCTGGGGAAAATCTAGGATCCGGAGGTAGCGTTGGCTTAGGCAGCAATGGCAGAAGGCTTTCTTGTGGCCCAGTGGCTGCTTCTCTTGCAGTTGAGTCTGCTAGGTTGTTACCCTTTACAATAGGCGAGTCCCCTCTCTGGTGTCCTTTGCAGTGGATGATGGCAACTTTGGTAGGTAGCCAAATGGCATTTAGGAGGGCAAGAATTTCATTGAGATTTTTAATGTCTTTCCCCCCTGCTGTCAGTAAGCCTCTCTCCTTGTATATGGCTCCATGGATATGGGCAGTGGTGAATACATACCGGCTGTCAGTGTAGATGTTGGCAACTTTTCCCTCTTGGGTTAGTCCTATTAGCTCTGCCCTTTGTGCAGATGTTCCTGCGGGCAGTGCTTTCTGCCACAGGACCTTATTTTCCATGGTCACCACTGCCCCTGCATGTCGCTGTCCATCCTTAATAAAACTGCTCCCATCAGTAAAGAGGGTCAGGTCTGCCTTCCCGTATGCTTGATCCCTTAAGTCCGGGCGGGAGCCAGTCACTGTGTCAAGGATTTGTTTGCAACTGTGGAACAAAGTGGAGTCCGGTATTGGCAACAGGGTCGCTGGGTTCAGGGCAGCAGTTTTGAGGAACTGAACAGATGGAGGGTTCAGCAGCTGAGCCTGATACTGCGTTAGCCGTGCATTAGATAGCCACCTGTCAGGAGGTGCTCGCAGCACTTGCTCTACGTAGTGTTCCCCAATGACTTTGATGTCCTGCCCTAAAGTTAATTTACTAGCCTCCTTGACTAGTATGGAGGTGGCAGCAAGCGCCCTCAGACATGTTGGCCATCCCGAGGCTACAGGATCAAGTTTCTTGGACAGACAGGCGACAGGCCTCTTCTATGGCCCAAGTTCCTGGCTCAGTACCCCTAAAGCTACCCCTCCCTTTTCTGCTATAAATAGCTGAAAGGGTTTGGCCAAATCTGGCAGGGCCAAAGCTGGGGCAGTCACCAGGGCCTCTTTAAGTGCTTGGAACACTTGCTTCTCCTTATCTGTCCATGTGAACTGCTCTTCCTTACCCCTGGTTAGTTCATGCAGGGGTTTAGCTAGTTCTGCAAAGCCTAATATCCACCGTCAGCAGTATCCTACTGCACCCAGGAATTCTCGTACCTGCCTCTTGTTAGTAGGCTCAGGGATCTGCAAGACCGTCTGAATTCACTGGCTGGACAATGTCCTTTGCCCTCCCTGTAAGTTATACCCCAAATAACTTACAGTTTGCATCACAATCTGGGCCTTCTTGGCGGAGACTCGATACCCCATTCGCCCGAGATCTTGTAGCAGGTCCAAGGTGGCTTCCTCACACTCTCCTTCGTCCTTGGCAGCTATGAGGATGTCATCTACATACTGGAGCAGTACGATTGATGGATGGGAGGAGCAGAAAGCCTGCAGATCTTTGCTGAGGGCTTCATTAAAAATGGTGGGGGAATTCTTAAACCCTTGTGGTAGTCTGGTCCAAGTGAACTGCCCCACCAGTCTATTATCTGGGTCATTCCATTCAAAGGCAAAGATCTCTTGGCTCTGAGGTGCCAGGGGAATACAAAAGAAGGCATCCTTCAAATCCAGGACAGAATAATAGGTATGGGTTGGGGCAATGAGCTCAGTAAGGTATACGGGTTGGGCACCGTGGGATGAATAGTCTCTACCTGTGCATTCACCTCCCACAAGTCCTGGACCGGACGATAGTCTTGGCTCCCTGGTTTCTGGACGGGAAGCAGTGGGGTGTTCCAGGCAGATTGGCACCTTCGGAGGATGCCTGCCTTCAGCAGGCATTGCAAGTGCCAGGCGATTTCCTGTCTAGCTCGGGCTGGGACCGGGTACTGCCTGATCCTAACCAGTCTAGCAGTGCTAAACAGTTGCACCAGGACAGGCGGTTGGTGGGCAGCCAAACCTGGGGGGTTGGTTTCTGCTCAAACCTCAGGTACCCGGGCACACAGGGTGTCTGGAACCCCTTCCTTGGCCTCCTTACCTTCTAGGACGGTGGCAAGTAAGTGTTCTTCAGACAGTGGGACAGTTACTTCCATGCTGACCTCTGCCTCTTTGTTCCCCATAGGGCTTTCCTCCCGTCGGAAGGTTATGGTGGCCTGAAGTTTCTGCAATAAGTCCCTTCCAAGCAGTGGGTAAAGGCAGTCTGGAATGACTAGGAAAGAATGGGTTATGGTGCCTCGGCCTAAGTCAGTAATTCTTGCGGTGGCCCATGGGTAGGCTTCTGCTTTGCCCATTGCCCCTATTATCTTAGTAATTGCCTTCTGCCTCTGGCCCTGTGGTTTCTTTTTTTTTTTTTTTTTCGCGTCCTGACTGGCTTTATTTCTCTGCATAAGGAACCCTGCACAGGCAATTCAAATTAAAACAAAATAAATATATGAATATTCATGTAAAACTGTCCTTTCTAATGAACAATTATACACAATGTACAATTTCATGTTCACTGGGTGGGTTTACAAAAATGTACCATTCCCAACTAAAAATGCACCAAAATGGTTCCATGCAAACTTATCAAAAGTGACCAAAAATATGGAGGGAAAAATCTGACTGAAAGCACTTAGTCTTTTTTTTTTTTTTTTGTACAATCACAGAAAAATAAAAACATCTAATTTCTTTGCTACATTTAGAGTAACTAAATGTTGGCCCTGTGGTTTCTTTAGGACTGAATAGATGGCTCCCGTGTCGACTAGGAAGTCTATTGGCTTTCCTTCGACTGTTAAGGTGACCATGGGCTCCTGGGAGCCATCGGGAATGGAGCCCTGGCTCCGTCAGTCTAAGGTTTGGAGCAAGACCTCTGGGGCTTGTTTTGGCCTCTGGCTGTCGGCCCTCAACTTTGGGCACTCTCTCTTCCAGTGTCCTTTCTCCTTGCAATAGGCTCATTGATCCTTGTCTATTCACTGTCCTTGGCCCTTCCTCTGTCCCCCTTTTCCTTTGGGGGGAGGTTTCTGAGCAGCAATCAGGATCTTGGCTACCTCCTTTGCTCTGCCAACCTCCGGATCATCCCTGTTGATATATACTTTCTGGGCTATTTCTAATAGCTTACTCCTATTCTCTCCCTCGAACCCCTCAATCTTCTGAAGCTTTTTTCTTATATCAGAAGCGGCTTGAGTCACAAAGACTATGTTTATTAGCCTCTTGTTTTCTTCTGCTTCTGGGTGTAAGGGGGTGTACACTCTATACGCCTCCATGAGTCTCTCTAAGAAGGCTGCTGGGGATTTCTCCCTTCCCTGGATGACCTCACTTACCTTGCTAAAGTTGGTTGGCTTTCTAGCTGCTGCCTTGAGCCCCCTCAACAGAGCCTGGCGATACTGGAGGAGCGCGTCCCTTCCCTCAGCGGTATTAGGGTCCCAGGTAGGAGGTTGAGACGGGAGAACATCTTCTATTTCCCTTCTTCCCTCCTGAGTTTCCCTTTCTTCTCACAATACCGCCTTAGCAGCTTCTCTCATTATTCTATCTCTTTCTTCAGAAGCGAAGAGGGTTTGTAAAATCTGCTGACAATCGTCCCATGTGGGCTGATGGATCCTAAAAAGGTCTCAAGGAGAGATATTAGTCCCTGAAGTTTCTCGGAAAATGGGGGATTCTGATGTTTCCAATTGTATAAATCACTAGTGGAAAAAGACACATAGATGAGGCGAGGAGGTGCCCGTGGGCCAGCATCTGGTGCTGGCGGCACCTCCCGCCGAAGGAGGCAAAATGGCTGCGCCTCCCGCCCCATAGACCGCCCTTCCTCGGGTGTGGGGCAGGCTCGAGAGCCCGCTCATGTCCTGCCGTGAGGAATCTGGTTCCTCCTGCCGCTGATAGGGTGGAGGGGAATTCACCGGGTCTAGGTGGTCCTCTGGTTGTCCAGGCAAAACAGGGTAAAGTCTGGACAGTTCACCAGGCTGTGTCTGGGAATGGGCTTCTCCCTTTTCCTTTTCTTTGACCCTCCCAACTTTCCCATTCCCCGTAGCAAGACAAACTGCTCGCCTGCCTCGCTGGCTGTCCTTCAGACACTTTCTGATGTACCCAGGCTGCTCAGTGGCTATATCTACCTACACATCTATATACAGGTATTGGTCTGGGTGGGGTGCCCTATAGACCGTGGCTCTGACAGCAAATAAAGTTGGGAGGTCAAAGGTGCCCTCTGTGGGCCATCCCACATTAAATGTAGGCCATTCCAGCTGGCTGAAGGTCTGGAGGAAACTTGGACTCGGCGGCGGACCTCCATACCCCTGAGCTCTCTTCTGGAAATCAGAAAAATTCTTCAACAGGCACTTGAGCGGGGATCCCGGCACAGACTCTTATTGTCCCATCCTGGATGGCTCAGGAATAATGAGAAAGGGTAGGATACAGGCAACACACACTATTAACACAAGGAACACACTTGTCTCTCTCACACTCAACTCAGTCATTCAAGCTCAGACAAAATGCAGCGCAGTGCAAAAAGGATTCCTAATGTGACCGGTCACTCCTAAAGTGAACAAATCCAAACATCCAAATTTCAGAGAGCTGCGTCCCGCTTCTGAAAGCCCTGGGTAGGTTACCGGTGGCGTCCCACCTACTACCTCAGGATTGTGTACTCCGGAGCCCAAAAGCTGAACCAAATGAGGATCCTCAGTGAATACTTACTCAGCTCGAGCTGTCCCTCCGGTCTCCGACCCAAAACTCCGCCGAGGGAGAATCCCGGATGAGCCCCCCAAAATGTTGCATCCACCGGGTACGAGAACAAACGTCGGAGACTTTCAGGAGCTTAGATCGTACTTTATTGGCCAAGTTTAAACTGCGCAGGGTTGAACTCCCAAGATATCCGGAGACACCGTACTCACAAGGAGCTGCAAACGAGAGTCACACCTGGTGCTTATTTATAATTAGGTTCTTATATATCCTAAGTGAGCAAGCATTATACAGAAGCAGATGTGGCAGTTAGCTATTCGCTAGGGAGGTCACACGTAGCATAGCAACAGGAGCAGGGTTTAGCTTAGTGGCAAATTTTAAACATAAACTTCTGATAAGGGTTTCTGACCAATAGACTGCAGGATGTTTGTCCTCCTTTGTGCTGATCTTCTTAGTTCCCAGCCTCACAGGGGCCCTATCAGTACCTCCCTGTTCCTGCTCCTTCAATAGTTATACTCTGGCAGCCACAGCACACCTCCCCGAATCTAACACACTCCAGGCCACACCTAACAGCATCAAGTCCAGCGGAAAGAATGCTTTTTTCTGAGTCAGGTACAAGATTAGGGATTGACCTGGTATAGGTCCCATGCCACCTAGAACCCGTGGCTATGGCTGGCTGCACAATAGCTGACTGCTGGCCTGAGAATGGAGGAGACCCAGAGGAATATCTGAGAAGGAGAGGAAAACACAGCTGCTTCTGGGCCTTAGTGGCCATGAGAAAGGTGACCACTATGCCCTTTCCTTGTGTCCCCTGCTCAAACTGATATTCCAGTAGAGACTTCCTTTTCCCAGTGGAAATGCTGGGAATCCACAGAATTCCCATGCAGACAACACCTTGGGGTTGTCACTGTGGTTCTGAGGGTCTCTGTGCTCTCTTTCTCTCTCTCAATATTTCTTTCTTTTTTTAAAATTAATTAGTGTTGGCCTGACCTGTGGTGGCGCAGTGGATAAAGCGTTGACCTGGAAATGCTGAGGTCGCCGGTTCGAAATCCTGGGCTTGCCTGGTCAAGGCACATATGGGAGTTGATGCTTCCAGCTCCTCCCCCCTTCTCTCTCTCTGTCTCTCCCTCTCCTCTGTAAAAAAAAAAAAAAAAAAAAAAAAAAAAAAAAATTAATTAGTGTTTCTGAAGACTTTGCTGTCTGAATCCAATTCTAATCCAGCTGAGTCATGAGCTCCTTTCTGTCAACACCAGGTGCCCAGACCTGCGTGGCTCCCCCAAAACTCCTAAGCAGTATTTCCTATACATGTATTTACTGTGGCTCCTCCTTACTGGCTCTTTGAAGCCCTTGGGACTACAAGGAGATGGGTAACACTTCCAGTTGCCAGATGGCCTGCACGGTTCTGGGGTCCCTGTGCAGTTTGGGATGGCACTTCTCTGACAGGGATGACATGGACCCAGGGAAGAGGTCTGCCTGCTCTTCCTCCTGCCCAAGGGCATGGCCCTCTGCCAATAAGTGGTGGTATGGGCACAAAGGCAGGCCCCTGTGGCTCAAGGTGCACAGCTCCATGGGCCACCTGCCTTCAGAGAGTGTCTGCTTGGTAGGAACATGGCCTGGACCTGCTGGCCTGAACTCTGCTCTATGCAGTTGGGTAGGTTCAACACTCCCAGGGTTTAAAGTGGTGGGAAGGGGGTCCTGGCTGGGTTGCTCAGTGGATAGAGTTTTGTCTTGGTGCACCAAGGTCACGAGTTTGTTCTCCAGTCAGAGAACATATGAGAAACAACCAATGAGTGCACAACTAAGTGGAATAATGAGTTGATGCCTCTCTCTCTCTCAAACTCTTTCTCTCTCATTCTCCCCCCCTCTTTCAAAACAATGGAAAAAATCTAAAAATAAAATTAAAGTGGTGAGAAGGGGGTTTCCAGCAGTCATGACCAGGAGAGGGACTCCACTCTGGCCCAGCTGGCAAAGGTGCTCTGACCACACAATGCCTATCCACCATGACCCAGGCCCTGCCCTGAGTCTCCCCTTTGCTCCATCTACCCCATTCCCTACCCCAGGTGACCTTGTTCAGACCACAGCATCTCATCTTTCCAACTGTACAGTTGGGTTAGGTTATCGATGGCTGTGTCACAGACTTAGCAGCTCAGGACAACGGACATTTATCATCTCAGTTTCTGAAAGTCTGGAGTCTGGGAGCAGCTGGGCTGGGTGGCCTGGCTGGGGGCCTCTTACGAAGTCAAGCTGTAGCCTGGGCTGCGTTTCTGATGCCTTGAGTGGGGTCTTCCAAGCCCAGTCAGGCAACTGTGGGCAGGAGTTTTATTCTCACCACCAGCCTCCCAGAGGTAGGGAGGGGGAGGGAGAGAGAAAGAAGGTGTGTCTCCATGGGGGGTCCTCGGGCAAGTTTCTTAGTTTCCCTGAGCCACAGTTTTCTCACAATTGGGGAATGTCAGGTTTTCTGCCACATGGGGTTTTGACTGCAGACATGGGGAGCTCAGCATGGTGCCTGGCAAGGAGGGTGTGTGTGGTGACCTCCTTCAAAGAACCTTGAGGCTGGTGCAGAGAGGTCAGGAAGGACAGACACATACATGCTTCAGATCTGGACCATACTTGTAGAAGAGAAGAGTGACCCACATTTACTGATTTTAATCAGTGTCCTGAGAGAGTATGCAGGTGAGGGGTCATTTTTAGCTCTGTTCTCATCACCGTCACTGTGGAAACTGCCCCCTTTAGAGCTTCCTGAGCAGCCACGCAGTCAGGGGACTGTCTGCATCCGCCACTCCACTAGCTGCAGTCTACACTCCTGTGCAGCACCTTCGCTCCCATTTGCGTTTAGATTTCTTGAGAAGTCTTGTGATAAGATGGTTCTAGAATGCCATGACCTGTTGCCTTAAGTGATTAAGAAGAACAATGGTGTCCTCCCGCACAAAACCCACTTCTCTATGTTTTCTCTCGACCAGGAGTTAGCAAACCAGTCCACAGGCCAGCCCCAGCCATTCCCTATGTTTGTAAATAAAGTGTTACTGGATCACAGTCACACCCACCCATGTTTTGCTAATGGATCCTTTCTGGCAGCAGCAGCAGTTGAGGACAGAGACCATGGGCCTACAAAGCCTGAAATATTTATCAAAAGCCTGCAGCCCCAGTTCCAGCTCTGGTGTGCTGGCTCCCACCCCTTGGCCTTCCCGCCTTCTGCTCCTGTGTATTATTCATAGCCGGAGCATGTCTATGCAATGTGGTCAGATTGCCATCTTATTCACTGATTGCGGTTTTCCTCCAGCTGCCAGAGCGAGGGGCTTTTTATCTTGGGCAAGATGTCCCCACTGTGAAAAAGTCCTCTGCTTTGCTCTGCCTTTATCTGAACTGAAACAACCCTCAATCAAGACCAGTACATGCTGTATTCCTGCTTTATGGTCAAATGCCTTTTTATTTTTATGGGACAGACGTTTCATAATTGCTCTTACAGTGGTGTCCTGGCAGATGGAACAGGGCCTTCTTGTGCAATGTGTGTTTCTCTAGAAAGGAAGGGGCCACTCGGGGGCAACATAGGCACAAATGTTTTCTCAGAAGCATTTCCTGAATTACTTCACCTCAGATAAGGCTCCCATGGGGGCCTGGGATAGTTGGAAACAGAAGCTGGCCGGTGTGGCTGTCCATCACACAGCTCTGCCGTTATCACCATCTCATGAAATATTAACAGCCCCCAGCATGCTTTCAGTCAATGAGATGGCCCCCCAGGGAAGGTGAATTGAATGAGGGTCTGGACACAGCTGCTAACACACACAAGCGGCTGACACGGGCAGGTCTCAGACCCTCTCCAGGTTGTGGCAGTGCTTGCAAGCTTTCTTCTGCAGCGGGCAACTAACTACCTGGTGCTAACTAGTGACTGAGCTCTGAGAATGCAGCAGTGATGGGCCAAGGGCTGTGCCGCTGCAATGTGTGGTCCAGCAGGGGAGTGCCATTGCATCCACAGGCACACTTGCTGCTGCCTGTTCTTCTGTTTTGGGATGGTAACTGCTTTGCAGGAGAGGCTCCAGCTGCCTTTGTGCCTCTCAAAGCATCTCAATAAAGGACCAAATGCTGCCCTGTACAACGGGCTCTGGTGGGTTCTGGAACCTTCCCACAGCTGCTGGAGATACCCTGATGGTGGGATAATGAGACAGGGGACATCTGCCAGCCTGTGGACCTGTGGTACTGCCAGCTGGCTCCTTTGTAGGGAGACAAGGGCAGGCGGAGGATAGGGACCTTCCAGAGGACTCTGGTCACTAGGTCAGTGAAGCCAGGGGAGGAAATGAGGGGGTAGCTGGTCAGCCAGGAGTCAGCTGGCAGCCCTACAGGTCCTGATTGGAGAAGCTGCAGACACTATTCACTTCCCCTAGTGGGGCATTTCGAGCTGACAGCCCGAAGGAGAGGGCAGAGGGCCTTTGTGAGGTGAGAGCATTACGGTTTGGACCTTTAGGGAAAGCTGGGTCAGCTTTTCAGGAGTCAGACTCAGTCCCTGCCAATTCTTCTGAGAGGGGGCAGTGCTACTGGGGGCAGCACCTGCCATAGTGGGATAACAGCAGCCACAGAGTTTGCAGAGGGGTCAGGGTGGGAGTGGCTCACCCAGCCCCAGGCCCACTGAGGTCTCATGCCCCTCCCGCTGGTGCCCCCTCCCCTTTTCTGTCTGCCCTTTTCGTGGGTTTAGGGCTTGAGGAGAATCTCGTGTAACTGAGAAACTTGCTGCTAGCCTCTCAGCAGGCACACACCCGCACTGTGCTGGTCCAGGGGCCTCCGAGGAGGCCAGACTCCGCAGGTCAGGTGTCTGGGGTAGGCCTGGCTCACACCGATTGTCCTTGGCTCTCCCGCGGGTGCGGGACTTGGCAGGCTGCGCTCTCCAGCCGAGTGACGCAGAGCGTGCTGCGGCCCACGCGGAAGGTGCGGGGACGGCGTGGAGCGCACGCTCGGCTCGGGATGCAGGTGGCCCTGCAGGGCCAGGGCGACGATCCTGCGTAGCGGCGCCCATAACGCGGGCACCGGGCTCTCCCGGCAGGTACGCGCTCTGGCTGGATCGACACCACCAGGGTGCGGCGGCGAGGTAGCGGGACCGGCGCTGGGCGGAGGCGCGGGTGGGGCGTGTATATATGTCTGCGCCGGGATCGGAGACGCGGGACTGGGTAAAGTGCGCCGGGGTCCACAGGCTCTGGTCCGAGGAGGGTGAGTCGGGGCCCGGGGGCGCGGGGTAGGATGCGTGTGCCACCGGATGCGGAGACCTTGGCTCTGGCCAGCAAGGGCCCAAGCTGGGGCGCGGCTGGGACACAGGGAAGAGTGCAGGCTCACAGGTCTGGGTGCAGGCTGGGCGCGGGGTGAGGCTGGAGCGGCGCAGGCACCTACTGGGTTGTGCCTCCGAGGCCCCGCGCTCGGGTTTCCAGGCACGTGACAGGGCCCAGGGAACGGTCTGCCAGGATGGGTGCGCGGTGCCTTGACCTGGGGAGATAAGACTTAGCCAGTCTTGGGCTCTTGTTCAGGGTCCCTGGACAAGACCACAGGATTCACTTCCCTAGCGTGTAGCTATTTGTAATCGCGAAATGCTTTCATAGCCAGAAGTTCAGAAGACGCCGGAAAAAGAATAGCAGAAGCAGCTACCCGGTGTAGAGAGAGAAGTGGGGGGCGGGGGGGGGGGCACTGCCAGTCACTGGCCAGTGTGCCCAGGCCAGCACTACATTTAAACTTCATTGCTCTGTTTCCTGGTGAGTCTTTTGGGCTGAGATGGGTGGGGTATAAAGGAGCCCATCTCTGTGAATTCCCATGGTCCTGGGCCCACGTGGCAACTATAAAAGTTTTTTTCTTCCTTTGGCGTTGTTGTCTGTTCCCCAGGGTGGGGGGTGTTTTACACCAGGGGTGGGATCTTTCATTCCACCGCATATGGGGTGCAGGAACCACAGGCTGGGAAATAGATGGGTATGGACTGCCTGTGCTCTGTTCCTGTGGGTCCCGTCTGCACGTCTGTCCTCCTGGGGATTGCTCAGTGCAGAGCTCAGATTCAGATACATGGGCCTTGGCCCTGTTCAGACTGTTCCCTCTGCGAGAACAGCTCCACATTCTTGTTAGGTGTCCTGAGCCAGGTGCCATTTATAGGGATGCATTTTGTATACCACATTCTTCCTGTGTAAGTCTGTCTGTCTGTCCATCCATCCATCCATCCTCTTGGAAGTCATTAGTTTCAGAGTGCATTTGGCACTGTGCTGAGATAGGCTACTGTCTGAGAAATGTGAACGTAAACTAGAGCCCTTCTGAGTTTCTTAAGACAAGATCCTTCCTGGCACATACATATGTCTGCTGCTCAGCCCATTTCCTTTCTACCATCCTGTCATCCTTGTCCTGTGCAAGGCCCAGTCCTGGAGAGGGGAGCAGGAGCCCTGGAGAGCAGCTGTCTGCCTGTGAGATTTCAGGTGTCTAATTTTCCTATCTGTCAACTAGAACCCTTTCTAGCTCATCTGTGCCCCTGTGAGGCCAGGGGAGCTGCTGCACAGTACAGCAGACCATCCTTGTAGGACCATCCTACAGGGGCCATCCAGGGGTAAGGTCCACATGAGTGCTGAGCTAGGTCCCCAGAGGGACTACTGAGCCACCGCTGGTTCATGTTGTTCTGGCCATTTGGCTGCTGTAATGGAACCCCACAGACTGCGTGGCTTATAAACAACAGAAGTTTGTTTCGTACAGTCCTGGAGGCTGGAAGTTCGAGGTCAGGGTGCTGGCAAGGTTGATGAGAACTCCCTTCTGCGGACATCTCCTTGTGACCTCATATGAATATGGTGGCAGGGAGGTCTTTGGAGTCTCCTTTATAAGGGCACTAATCCATTTATAGGGACTCCACCCTCATGACCTACTCACCTCCCAAAGGCCCCACCTCCAAATACCATCACCTTGGGGGTTAGGGCTTCAACACAGAACTGTTAGGGAAACACGTTCAGACTATTGCATTCCACTCCTGTTCCCCTCAAATCCATCTTCTTCTCACATGCAAAATACATTCACTCCATTCCAGCAGTCCCCAATGTCTTAATGAATTCAAACATCAACTCAAAAGTCCCAATTCTCACCTAAACCTTAACTAAATTCGATGTGGGTGAGACTAGAGGCAGATTCCTCCTGAGGCAGGTTCCTCTCCAGCTGTAAACCTGTGAAATCAGACAAGTCAGGTGCTTCCAAAATACAGTGGTGGGACAAGCAAAGGGCAGACACTGGGCAGGGTCCTGCCCAGGCTGGAATCACATGCTGGGGCTCTGCAGGTCTGGGTTGCCTGCCCCTATTGCTCTGCTGGGTATTGGCCTTGCAGTGGCCCTTTGCCTGCATCATGTTTCTAAAGCTTTGGGTGTCCCCATCCTTCAAAACCTGGGTGAAAGGAGCCACACCCCCAGGCTTATGTACTCTTCACATAACAGTGTAAGCTTTTCCCAGTGCCACCTCCAAACTCTCCCAGCCTCTGCCGATGATCCAGTTTCAAAGCCACATCCATATTCATACAGTTTGTCACAGCAGCACCTACTCCTGGTACCAATGTTTCGTATTGTCATAGTGTTTTCACGGGCAGGAAGTGTACTTCGTCTGGGCAAGTCTGGGGTCTGGGAATGAGCCTGGCCAAGGGGGAGGGAGTAAGTGAAGATGCAGGGGTGAGGGGAAGTCTGGGCCTATGTGTCACTCAGAGCATTTTCCCAAGGTCAGCAACCAGCATTGAGCTGAGCCAGGTAAGGGCTGGGTGGGCACCTCACTCCCTGACAGGTCCCTCACACCCCCCCCCCCCCCCAGAGCACAGTGACTGCATCCTGGAGCTGGATGAATGGGCAGGGAAAGGCCTGTCTGTGAGTGACTGTTATGTGTGGTGGAAAGTGACGTGGCCAGAAAGGGCTTCTGGGTGGGAGAGGGAGGTAAGACCTTGTGATTCTCCTTCACACCTTTGGAGCCACTGGATGCAGGGGTGTAACTCCACGGACAGGGTAATGTGAATAACATCATGGGATGACACTGTGGGGTAATGTGAACAATGTTGTGAGATGACTTGGGTATGGCAGTGTAGGAAGTGATCATGGGCATCATGGCTCTGTTCCATTGCTCAGTGCAGCTTTACTGATGGACACGGGTGGCATCAGCGCTGGGGGCAAACGGTTCGAGAAAAGGATACTTAATTTTTTAGGGACTTTCCTTGTGGGTGGAGGACTGTGCTAAAAGCTGAAACCACTTTGTGCTTAGTAGGGTCTTTTTTCTTTTTGGAAAGTGAAAGTAGAGAATGGATGTTAGGAAACACAGAGGCAGGATGTTGTGTGTACACTGCACATGATCAGAGTTCCTTCCTGGTTTCTGGCTCCTAGGAGTTGCTGGACCCACTTTAAGTGGCAGAGGTGGGGGTGGAGCACTCTCGCTGGCCTTTCACAGCACCTGAGCCAGTCACCATTATGAATGAACACCTGGGGCCTGGGATGTGCCTGCACTTTCTGGTGACCTGGGAACCCTAGCTGAGGGACATAGTTTGGGCAGACAGACAAATGGCCAGGCTCCATACCAGGAACCTGATGAGCCCTCTCAGGACACTTGTCTCTTCCCTTCTGACCCATTTCAGCTCCCCCATTCCTGGTGTGTTTCCAGAACCCTCAGGCTAGCCAATCTAAGCGAAGCCTGTCCTCACAGAGGTCGGGGACTGTGGAGGCTGGACCAGGGGTGTCAGAATGGAGCCCTCAGCCCTGATGAAAGCTGGCTCCAAGCAGGAGGAGAGCTTTGGGGTGCAGTCCAGGACAGTGGCAGACCTGGGCCTGGTCCCCAATCTCCGGCGAAGCAACAGCAGCCTCTGCAAGAGCAGAAGATCACAGTACCTCTTCAACAGCTCTGAGAAGGTAGGCTTTTAGTGGTCAGGGGTTCACCAGAGCCCTCTTGGGGCACAGTGTGTGGGGAGGGGGGCGTCTGCTGTTCAGAGACTTCTGCCCTGGGGGGCTGTAGCCTAGAAAGACCCTGGAGGAGAGAGAACTATGGAAAATGGGAGGTGCCAGGTCTGTCCCCCCATCCCACCCCTGAGTGGGGGCTCAGTCACTTTCTGCTCTTGGCCCAATTTGGAAGCGCAGGGCAAACACTGCTGTCTTGGCTAGACTCATGGAAATTACCTTATTGTGCAATGACTTCCTATTCTCTATCTGACTGGGAAGCCCTGAGCGCAGCCCGGGTCCGGGGCTAGCTTCACAGAGGCCCTGGACAAGACCATGCAGTCGAGCACTCTTGAATGTCACTGTCCCTTTCAGGTGGGGATGAGGGCGTCTCAATCTGCCCTCCCACCAGGACCAAGGCAGGTGTCTAGATTCTCATCTACCACCTTTCCACCATATTGAGGTGTTCCCAGGAAGGCAGTGTTGACATATAAACTGTAAAGTGCTATAAAATTTCAAATTGGGCCCAAGAGGAAGTGCTTCCACAGGTCCTCTCCTCCATCCTGAAAGCACACCTGAGCACCCTCGTCAAGGGGGTGCTCTACCCTGAGTGTGGGAGGGCTCGGGTGTCCCTCTCCTGAAAAGAGCCCTTTGAAGCTTGTTGGAAGCCAGGGAGGTGCAGGATGTGCAGGTGTGGGTTCTGTTGATTTGATGCCTGGCCAGAGGTAGATTAAGGTCATTTGAGGCCCCAGGCAAAGAAGAAAATATTGGGCCCCTTAAAAAAAAGAGAGAGAGAGATAGGGAAAATAAAAATACATATTAACCATATTTTTAAATAAATAAAAAATATTATGTACAATTAATGTTAAAATTGCACATATAAAACCAAACTTGGTGTCATTAGAAAAAAGTGTAAAGTTGGTGTTTTGCAGGGGCCCTTCAGAAGTCGGGGCTCAGGGCACATGCCCGGTGTGACTGCCATTAAATCCACCTTTGTGCCTGGGGATCTCAAAGTGCCATTTCTACCCTCAGCAGGAAAATCTCAGCTCATGGATTCCTGAAAATATCAAGAAGAAAGAATGCATGTACTTCGTGGAAAGCTCTAAGCTGTCTGATGCTGGGTAAGGGACTCTTTCTCTGTTCCCATGTGGAGAGACTGGTGAGATCAAGACTGAGCAGAGCTTCAGCCGGGGCAGTCTGCACAGGCCCAGGGTGCTTGGAGCCTTCCAGTTACCCCACAGATTTGCTGTGGGGAAGGGTCTTGCCCCACCCTGCTTTGCTGTTGAGGTGTAGAGACTTTAGGTGACTTGTGCAGGGTTATAACGTCGTGACTGCTCTGTAACAGTGCTTAGACCTATCCAGTGGTTCGGGCTCATCATTGCATACCTCGAGAGCAGCTCATGCTCCTCTGGAATAGTGTTATGGGGCTCAGGGACTGGAAAGGGCCCTGGGGAAAGTCCACAACTCAGACTCCTCACTGAGGAAGAGGCCAAGTCCAGACAGGCCCACCCTGTCTGAGGGTGAGGTGGGAGGCAGGGCCACTTTGCCTCCAAGCTGCTGGATGTTGCTCTCCTGGACCATGGGCTCCCCCTGACTCGTGTAAACCTGAGGGCATCTGTGGAGGGATGTCACACGGTCCTGTTCCTGGGATAGAGAGCTTCGGGGTGGTGTTTCTTGTTTTATTACATTTATTGGGGTAAAAGTGGTTAACATTGTATAAATTTGAGGTTTACAGCTTTATAATTCCACATTCATGTACTCCATTGTGTGCTTACCATCTGAAATCTACTCTCCTCCCGTCACTGTGTATTTGACCCCTTCATCCTCTCATCCTCCCCTCTGTAACCACCATACTGTTGTCTGTGTTTTGTTTGTTTGTTTTTTGCTTTCTGCTTTATGTCTCACATGTGAGCGACATTTTCTATTTCTTGTCTTCTTTCACCTGATTTCTTTTGTGTGGCACAATACTCTCAAGATTCATCCATGTCACAAATGACAGTATTTTATCTTTTTTTGCAGCTGAGTAGTATTCCATTGTATAGATGAAACATAAACATAAGCTTATTTAGGGACCTTGGTTCTCAGAGGGGTTTTTGTGAACTTGACCCCCAAAGGCAAGGGAAGTAAAAGAAAAAATAAACAGATTACATAAATTTAAAAATCAAAAGAAACCATCAACAAACAAAAAGGAGACCAACTGAATTGGAGAAGATATTGCCAACAATACCTCTGATAAGGAGCTAATTGCCGAGACCAGCTTGACAATGAGTGTGCATGAAAGGAAGGTGCTGCAGGACTTAAGAAAAAACACACACAAGATCGATCCAACAGAGAGAAAAGATGGGTACAGGGGACTCCCAGCCTCTAGGACTGAGAGGCTAGATCTCTGCAGCCACATCGTATTTATTCATGTTTATGCTCATCAAGCAAATCAGCAGAGCCTATGTCAAATTAGCCTAGAATGGATTCAGGTGCAGAGAAGGATGATTAACTAATAGCTTTCAGGTATGCAGGAAAAGGCTATAGGGATCAGCTGCTTCCTTTAAACAATCTTATCTGTGCTTGCTACGGTAGCCTTCTGCCTTCCAGGGACCGAAGTCCCCCAAAGACTTGTCTCAGGACAACAGTCTAATTCCTGGCCATTTTCTTATAGCTAATAGCCAAAATATATAAAGAACTCATATAACAAAGCAATATAAAAGAAACAGTCCTAGTAAAAAATGAGCAGAGCTCTGAACAGACACTTTTCCAAGGAAGACTTACAGATGGCCAACAGATATATGAAAAGGTGCTCAACATCACCAATGATCAGGGAAATGCAAATCAAAACACCTGTTAGGATGGCTGTTATCAATAAGAGAAATAAGTGTTGGTGAGAACATGGAGAAACAGAACTCTCATACACTGCAGGTGGGAATGTAAAGTGGTACAACCACTCTGGAAAACAGTATGAAGGTTTCTCAAAAAATTAAGACTAGAGCTACCATATGACCCAGAACTCCCTCTTTGTTGATACTCCTTGAGGACGAAAAGTGTATAGATTCTAGGTTATGTTTCCTTTCCAGCCACACTGTAGTCTGTGCTGTGTCACAAATAGGCCACACTCTTCCTTGCTTCTTGTTACCTGTATAACTCGTTTATCCTTCAAGGCCTGAAGCAAATGCTGCTTCTGCTGTGGAGCCCTCCTGGGCCACTCTCCAGGGAGTATAACTGCTCCCTCTCACCATACTCTGTGTAGTTCTCTTTTCTGAGTTCTGACCTCTGACCAAGGCAGAGTCAGTTTTTACTTCCCACACTGGACAAGTAGCAGCCAGCTGCTTACATTTGCTGAATAACAGTGGGGGAGGAGCATCCTGTGTGGAGACGATAGGAGAGGATTATGACATGGAATCAGATGTGAATGAGCACTGTTGTTTCTGGGATGCTGTGATATGCTCAGGGTGTTGTCACTAAAAGTGTCCTGTAGATGTGTGGGGGTTTACACCCTGGCTTGGCTCCTCTTCAGATAAGAGTCTTCATTTCTCAAGGGTAGTCCCGGGCCAGACCTTGACTTAAAGAAAGTTGTCCCCGTGTTTTAGGGGACAGCTTTGTGGCTGGTGACCTCGAGTGTGCTTGGTGCAGGATCAGAGTTTCAGGTTTTACATGCATGTATTCTGACAATAGCCTGAGTACTTTGCATTGAGTTCTCCAGTCTTAGTTATTTTAAAATAGGTTTATAAAAGTAGTCTTATAGGGAACTTGTGATACACAAGCTTCCTTTATAGGAACTGCTGGTTTCAAACACATTTTGAAGACCGCAATCTGGTTCCTAGTTGTCGGGTCCAGGGCCACCCTCGATTGAAGCCCAGACCCTTCTTTCCTCTGAACCCTGAACCCGTGGAGAAGTGTTGATGGGTTGATGAGGGCTGGGGAGACAGGTTGGATTTGAGGCAGAAATGGGACTTTCTGCTCCTTTCATGCTTCTGTCTGCTTTGACAACATTGCTCTCAGTATGCGTTTAGTTCTGAAAACTTCCAGAAACACCTTTATTAGTATGAGGTTTCCTGCAAGGAGCTGCTGCTCCAGGGTGATAACAGAGGGAATGGCCTGTTTGTTCAGATGTTACCTGAGTGGGAGCAATTCTTTGCATAATTCCTGGGTCAGCAGTTTCAGTGTGGTTCCTGCGCTGTGTCAGGCTTGGAAACACCACATGGACTTAAGCTCTGATCTCATCAGGGGGCAGTGGTTCAGAGAGGAGGGAAAGGAGGCAGCTTGTGACAGCTTGTTAGAAATGTAAGAAAATTTGGGTTAGCCTTGGGCCAGGATATGAGAGCTCAGGTGACTTTCTTTCCTGTCGTGGCCCATAAATTGAGGAGGCCACCCAGGGTATTCTCTAAGATCCCTGCAAGTCTAGAAGTGCCTTGCATCTGCTGGAGGGGTCTGAAGCAGGGTCAGACGGGCCTGTGCTCTCAGCCCCGGTGGCCCCACACAAGCAGCAGAAACACGGGTAGCAAGGGACCGGGTTTGTGAGCAGTGAAAGGACAGCCCAAAGGGGGACCAGGAGCACTTGGGTTTGGGGCACACTGTGGTTCCCTTAACCAAGCCCTGGTTCTCAGCATGCTCAGTTAATTTGCATTGATAAAATAACTTTATAAATTATTACAGCCTCATTTGACCTTCATGAATTTGTCAGGGTTGAGGTCAGGGAATGTATTATTTTTCCCATTTAATGATTGAGAAACTGAAATTCAAAGTACCTAAGATCCCACACTTAGCAAGTGGCAAGAGACCTGTTTTTTCTTTCCTCCTGGTCCAGTAGTCTGTCCCCTGTATCAGCTGGCTCAGGTTTTAGACTTTCTTTTTTATTTGGTCTCATCTGTATTTAGTCTTTTAGGTCATTTGTTAACCATCACAACATAGGACTCTAAAAAATTTATAGATTTCCAGTTAAACAAGGTGTAATTGGCTGGGTGGGGCAGAGGTGCTTCTTTGCTGCCCCGATGTGGCCACACTGACACATAACGGTGGCTGGGGGCCATGTTCCTGCTGGGTGGGGGCGAGAGTCCTGACTCTCCATGGGGCCTCCCCCAGCGGGGAGCAGGAGGGACACCCTGGCACTGTGCTGACTGGGCGGTCTTTGCAGGAAGGTGGTGTGTGAGTGCGGCTACACGCGCGAGCAGCACTTGGAGGAGGCCATCAGGTCCCAGGCCTTCCAGGGCAAGGAATGGGACCCAAAAAAGCACGTCCAGGAGATGCCAACAGATGCCTTTGGTGACATTGTCTTCACAGGCCTGAGCCAGAAGGTGGGAAAGGTTGGTTTCCATCACCCTGTCCCCAGAGCCCACCAGTGGTGATGCACAGTGGCCAGACTTCCAAGGTGGGAGTAGGAGGCTGGCTAAAACCCTGGGCCTGGGGTACAGCACCCTCTCAGCATCCAGGATGGGGCAAGTGGGGGCTTCCCATGGCTAACAGGACACGCGCACGCAAGCATGGTGCTTTCAGCATCCTTGGTTACTGCAGAGCAGGTCAAAGCTGCAGCCAGGTGTGTGGTGTGAGTCAATTGTGTCTGGGAGGCCCTGGATGTTTTTTCAGGCCCGGGAGGGAGCAGGGAAACACACTGGACACAGGCACCAGTGCTGGAGGAGTAGCAGTGAGGAGGTGGGGAGGATCTCAGGGATAGGATGGCACAGCAGAGGCTGGTAGGAAAGGTGAGAGCTTCACCAGGTGGTTGAGCAGGGTAAGGCAGGATCCCGGCAGAACTTCAGATTTCGGGGTGATCCCTGGACTGGCAGCATCACTGAGCAAGTTCTCAGCCCTATCCCAGTCCTGCAGAATTGGGGGTCCCACTCACTTGCATTTTAACCAGCCTTCCCACAGCCTTCTCTTCCAGCTACTGAGCACCACAGTCCTATGGGGTCTGGTGGAGCCACTTAGTTCTGTGCTGGGTTTCTGGAATCCCTAACTCTTATACTAGAGGAGTGAGACATTGCCACTCAATTCTTCTGAGTCATGAAGATCCTGCTCATGTGGCTAAGGATATGGAACAAGGAAGGTCCTGGGGATGATGTCACACCAGTCCTAGACTTCCTGGGGGTCATCTGCCCCAGAGCCACCCTGCATCAGTACTGTCAAGTATTGGGTGCCCTCTAAGCCCCTGTCCCTTTGAGCTGCTGTAAGGGTGATTCCAGGCTGGCTGGGTCTCTAACCCGATAGGAGGAGTCCCTGAGAAGGGAAGGGACAGGGTGTCTCCTGCAACCAGAGGCTCAGAATAAGAGCAGCCTCTGAGCAAGGTCTGAACTAGAGTCGAGGACAGCTGACTTCATGTGATGACGGCCAGGCGACCTAGAGCAGGTGCTGGCCAAGAGGGAGGTGGCACTGGGTAAAGAGAAGTAGAGACACTCTGGTGTCACACCAGAGGAGTCGATGGCAGGCAGGACTGTGACACATGACTGGAACTGGCACAAGGGGCTTCAGCCTTCACAGAACAGGGGACATGGAGAAGGTGCTGTGGTTCTGAGCTGTGGGAGAATGACAGGCTGGCTCCTTGGGCCTCATCTCCCCCTTTTCTGTCTATCTGTGTGCTGCCTGGGCATGGCCACTTGTATTTGTAGGACCTAGACCAGGCCATGAGTCATCCACTTGCTGGGCTGGGGCTCTCAGGCATGGCCGGGTGTAGGGTTTCTGGGGACTTGAGTGGGTGCCCACTGACTGGGGGCTCCTCTGCTGTCTCCTGATTCCCTGCAGTACGTCCGCCTCTCTCAGGACACTCCCTCCAGTGTGACCTACCAACTCATGACCCAGCACTGGGGCCTCGAGGTCCCCAACCTCCTCATCTCGGTCACAGGCGGGGCCAAGGACTTCAACATGAAGCCCCGGCTGAAGAGCGTCTTCCGCAGAGGCCTGGTCAAGGTGGCCCAGACCACAGGTAGGCCCCGGAGTGCTGAGGGGGCTGAGGAGATGGAGCCAGGCAAGTGGGTCCCTGCAAGGCAGAGTCAAGACTTTGGGACTGGTTAGCCCTCAGGAGTCACCAAGGTCACACCTGGCCGGATGGTGAAGGGTCTGGTCAGACTCACTCACCTCGCCCACCCACAGCTCCATCCTCCACACACTGCTGCTGCCCCTGGGCTGTTCAGTGGGGCAGATGTGGCTTCACTCAGCTGCCCAGTGGTGATGCCCTCTGGGCCTGGAGAAGGGGCCGGGAAGCCCTGAGCCTCCACTGCCGGTAGGGAGGGGGCCGGAGGAGGCTGTGTTATCCATGGGGTGTCAGTGAGAGGTTCTCTGTTAACTAATGTTTTTGAGACTTACACCTGAACATGGGTTTGAAAGCCCCGCAGTTAGGGGGCAGGAGAGTCAGAAGTGCACAGGGCTCTGGGTGTCAGGTGTATGCATGGCAGGGTGCACACCAGGACTCATGTGCCTGCCCACCTTCCCCAGGGGCCTGGATTATCACTGGGGGGTCCCACACCGGTGTGATGAAGCAGGTGGGTGAGGCCGTGCGTGACTTCAGCCTGAGCAGCAGCTACAACGAAGGAGAAGTCGTCACCATTGGGATTGCCACGTGGGGCACTGTGCACAACAGAGAGGGCCTGATCCACCCCACGGTGAGCTGTGCGGCCCGCCTCGGGGTGGGGGGACTCTGAGGAGGTGCTGTCAGGATCTTATGGGTACGGCAGTGGACAGACCATCATCTGGGCACCAGAGTACATGCACAATAGAGGGAAAAAGCTGGACAGGATTAAAGGAGACCTGGGCTCACAACCCCCATAGTGTGGTCTATTAGACCCTGGTGACTTGGGACAAGTAGCTAACTTGGCTAGACTCTTGTTTGCTCTCTGAAGATGACAGGATAGGTTCACATAAAAGTCCCTAACTTGCCACCACTGGTCACCTTAACAGTCTCAAATGTGAGCAGGACTTGGTAGAAGGAGGTAACATGGCCAAGACCACACAGTGATGAGCACCTAGGTTGGATGGAACCCTGTCATTCTTGGAGGACAGCAATTGGTCCAGCAGCCACCTCTCCTGGATTCATGCCCGGGGCTGCTATAATTAATGATTGCTAACCTGACGGCTTCAAGCAACAGAAATGTCCTTTCCCATAGTCCTGGAGGCTAGCACTCTGAGATCAGCATTACTTGGCCAAAATCAAGACACTGGCAGGGTCTTGCTTCCTCCAAAGGCTGTACAGAGAAGCCATTTCTGCCTCTTTTAGCTCCTGGTGGCTGCTGGCTTTCCTTGGCTTGGGGCCACATCATTCCAGTCTCTGCCTCTGTGGTCACATGGCCACTCCTTTTCACATGTGCCTCTGTAGTCACATCCCCCTCTGTCTCTCTTATAAGGACACATATGGTGGCATTTAGGAACCACCTGGATAAATCAGGGTAATTGTCCTATGTTAAGATCCTTAATTTAGTCATAACTACAAAGACTTCTTCTGAATAAGGTCACATTTACAGGTTCCAGGGATTAGGACCTGATGTCTCTGGGGGTCACTGTCCAGCCCACAAGGCCCCTATTTCCAGCAGGTGTGATACAGAACTTCCCATCCATGTGTTTGACTCCTCCCTGGCCTCCCCCAGGGTGGCTTCCCTGCCGAGTACATCATGGATGAGGAAGGCCAGGGTCACCTGACCTGTCTGGACAGCAACCACTCCCACTTCATTCTGGTGGATGACGGGACCCATGGCCACTATGGGGTTGAGATTCCCCTGAGGACCAAGCTGGAGAAGTTCATTTCAGAGCAGACAAAGGAAAGAGGAGGTGAGGGAGCATGCTTTTATGGGTGCTCAGTTGGAGAGGGGAGCAGGCTGGTCATGGTGACGGGGACACAGCTGGCCGTGAATAGGATGTGCTGTAGGCAGCGTACTTGGGGCACATTCAGGACACACGTGGATTTCTTTACACTTGTTTAGGGAATCTCATGCTCTGTGTAACCAGGGGAGGGAAGGCAAGGCAGGCCCTGGCTTTTCTGCTCACTCCCAGGTCAGAGCCCATCCTGTGGTCACTTTACAAACTCAGTCCCTCGTGGTGGGAGAGGGTGGATTCCAGGACAGTGGGGGTCAGATACACAGGGTTTTGCACATACTGTGAGGAGGGACCCGACTTAACAGAGGCTCTAGCTCTGGACCTGGGTTGGTTCGGCAGCTAGAGAGCAGAGATGTTCAAGCTTTGTGGCACACCAGAGATCCCTGGACAGCTCAGCAGCCCAGCCCCTGCAAACCAGGACTACCCTTGGTCTCTGACTTGGGTCTGGGTAGACAGGAACTTGCATTTCTAAGTTCCCGGAGGACACTGACTTGCTGGTCGGGCATCACACTTTGAGGACCCTGCTTGATTAAGAGACCTGGGGTGGGAGTGTTTGGGGTATGTCAGTGTGCGGAGACATTGAGACATGTTGGAATTTAGAAAGCAAGTTGCCTAGAGAAAGATATTTCTAAATTCTTCACAAGACCTCTGGCTTCAGGCTGGATGAAAGGCTCAGGGTGGAACCAAATGTCCATACAGAGGACTGAGGTTCCGTTGCCACGGTTCCAACGCTGTGCTTCTGGGCCACACGGTGCATTATGCCCACCTGCCTGGGGTGTTCTAGGGTGTGCCCAGACTTGAGGCATCATGAATGGGCTGCAGAAACAAGGAGGTTGTTGGCAACTGCTGAGCAGAGAAGACTGGCTGGGGGACCCCAGCTGTCACTATGCTGTCACTCTGCTGTTCACAGTCCTTGCCTTCCCTTCCCATCCAGAAAGAGTGCGGGGGTGGCACGTGTAAGGAGAGGATTCATCACGGGCTCTCAAATTTTCTCACCTGCACAGAATAGCAGATGATGTGTGACTCCAAAGTATCAGGCTTTAAAAGCTGCTTAATATCTGTGACACATCTCCCAACTGACACCTCCATGATTAGGCGGGAGCTGGCAGTGGGTAGGGAGGCATGCCAGGTGGAGGTTCTGAGTCCCACATTCCGTAACTGGGACTCTGTGCTTCCTCCTAGGCGTGGCCATCAAGATCCCCATCGTCTGTGTGGTGTTGGAGGGAGGGCCTGGCACACTGCATGTAAGTACCAGCCACGTGGGTGGGGACCCCTGGGCCAAGTCCTGCTGCACATGGGACAACTGACCCAAAGCACTGTTAGCAGCATTCCATTTGGTCATTGGAAGGAGAGGGCAAGGAGCTTGTTCTCCATGACATGGAGAAAGTGCAGTCCACTGTGTGGCAGAGTCCTCTCCAGGCGAGGGGGAAAGGGGCACTGGCTTTGGCCCTGGGTGATTGACCAGTAAGAGGGGCCCCGGGGGGGGACTGCAGCCAGGATGGAGCTGATGGCCCCCTGCTTCCAGGACCCCTGGGCACCCGTGGGGGGTTTCTACAACTCTGCATCCATACTCAGCCCTGCGGGACCAGCAGCTGAACATCACACAGGTTCCTCAGTGGATTTAACATGCTGCCCACGGACCTTTATTCAGAAACCACTGTATGGTGTGTGGTTCACCTTGTTCGTGGTAGCTCTGCTGTAGGAATGTATGGGACATTACAGCATGCCAATTTGGGGCAGGAACATAGAAAATGTCATTTATGTTTAGTAATCTCAGGAGGTGAAAATGAAACTCTGGGGTTTCCTGGGGAGACAGGGTGCATCTGATCCCCACCCACTTCATTCTTGGATTCCTCCTTACGGTTCTTCTGCCCAGGCCACATCCTCCTGTCCAGAGCACAGTCTTACCCTGGGCCTTAATAGGGAGTAAGTCTCTGGCTCAGTCAATGCCCTCTCTTTCTGGAAATGCCTTTGTGTCCTCTCATGCTGGTGTTGCTAAGTGATGGGCCTGGAGGGGCTGGTGTGTCAGGTGCCCACCCCATAGCATGTCAGGACTGGTGCCTCTCCCCCCTGAGCAGGGGACGGTGATGCAGTAATCAGTATTTTCAGGGAATTTGGCAATATAGCCTGTTAGCCCTGATGTCAAGTGTTGTCAGAGACTTCTCCAGTTCAGGAAGTGTGACAGCGGGGTGAGGGTTTACATCCCGGCTCACGGGTGGTCTGTGTCTTGCAGACCATCTACAATGCCATCACCCATGGCACCCCATGTGTGGTGGTGGAAGGCTCAGGCCGTGTGGCCGACGTCATCGCCCAGGTGGCCAGTCTGCCCATCTCCGAGATCACCATCTCCCTGATTCAGCAGAAGCTGGCTGTGTTCTTCCAGGAGATGTTCGAGACCTTCACTGAGGGCAGGATTGTGGAGTGGACCAAGAAGGTAAGGCAGGCAGGCATGTTGGTCACCAGGTGCGGCTGACTCCCAGGTGCCGGTAGCCTGGTAAACAGGAGCAGGACACACAGGGACCAGACACAGAGGCCCTAGGGGCCTGAAGTGGGCACGTGAATGGGGCTGCGAGCCAAGCAGGCCAAGGGTCCAGGGTGGGCAGGCTGCCTGCCTGCAGGTGAGGCAGCACGCTGTCCTGCCAGGAGAGGGCGTGTCTTGAACCTGAGGCCCGCAGAACTTCAGGCCTGGGCTGGGACACGACAGGTTTGAGAGCTTAGCTGTTCTGGGAAGAGGAGCTGCTGGATTGAAGGCTGAGATGCTGGTGCTATGGTCGGGAGAGGTCAGAGGGGTGGAGAGATGAGATCTGGGCAGCCTGTGCACTGCTTGGTGATGGCAGCAGCAGGTGGCAGGGTTCTGCCCAGCATCCAAGCCTGGAGATTCAAGGTCTCCCGGAAAAATTAACGGAGGCATTCTGGGGTTGGCCAGGCAGAGCATGGCTTCCACTACCATGTAATGATCTGGGAGGTACTTCCATGCCCTCTCAGAGGCATCAGTGGGTGTGGGCCTCCTGGGGATCTTCAGGTTTAGTGAGCATTCGGGGGACCCCCCTGGTCACCAGGGCATGTGGGAGACTTCAAGGCCTGGGAGGGAGCTAGTCATTCCCTGGGCAGGATGTGCTGAGTGAAAACAGAGGGGATTTTGATACAGGAACCTATAGGTGACAGGTCCAAAGGTGCCACAGACGGGCATAGCCCTCTGCTGCAGGGGTCAGCTTCATTTCCTATGCCTGCTTTCTCTCTTGTGCTTTGTGCTTCAGAATAATTTTAGATTTGTAGGATACTTGCAAAGGTAGAGGGTCTCTCCACTCTTCACCCAACCTCTCCTGATGTTAAAATCCTACATGCCTCAGTGCATTTTCAGAACTGAGAAGTAAATGTTGGTACGTCGCTGTTAAATAACTCAGACTGTTTGGATTTTGCATTGACCCACAAACGTCCTCTTTCTGCCCCAGGATCCAAACCAAGACACCAGATTCCAGTTAGCCTGCTCTCTTTCATTATCTTTTTCTTTTCCTTTTTAAGTGTGACATTAGCTAGCCCTCCTGATTTTAAGGACTTTCTGGAACATTATCTTATGAACTAGATGACAGAGGGCTGCTCTGGGAGGGGAGGCTTTCTGCCAGTCTTCTTCATTCCTGAGCTGTGAGCCCCATGGGCACCCCACCCCTAAGATCCTAGGTTTGGACCCTCCCCCTGGACTCCCCAGCCCCACCACATTTCCTGTGAGGATTGAGGACCACAGCCACCCTGAAGCTCAGTCTTTTCACTTTCAAATGCATTAAAGGTTATTTTGTTTTGTTATCCCTACCGTGGAAGATAAATTGTTGCAGATGGGTGGAGAAGTTGCAAGGGTGTGGTATTCACTCTAGATTGTAGGGAAGGACTCCTCCAATACTGTACAGCTCAGTTGGGAACCCTGGGTCACTTGAAATGGACCTCAGAAACAGTTGTTTACCCAATCCAGATTGCAGGGGGCCCCCATGTGCTCACAGCCATGACCCCAGCCTCCAAAAGTGTGAGGGAGTATGTCTGGGCCAGTCCTCAGCATTGCGTGAAGTCCGTGGCCAGCTGGATAAGCTTAGGGGAGAGTCCTCTCACCCTGGTTCTTCTGGTCATGCCAACTGCTGTCTCAGCCACATTCTGGGGGTTGGGGGCCAGCTGTCTGGAGCTCACCTGACTTCTCTTTCTTGGCAGGATTCTCAGTGAGGGCACTCAGTACCTTTCTGATTCTCGTTTCCTCAATAACAAGTTGGGGCTGCAAAGTCGTAGGGTCAGTATCTTTTATCCAGCTCTGTGAATGATGGGCCAGGGTGTAAAAGTCCTGGAAATTCAGTTTTAAGTGCCTGACATGCTTTCCAGAGCAGGTCTGTGGAGCAGCTTAGCCCCGGCTGTGTGTAACTTCAGGGCACATGGGCAGGGCACAGGGACACATCATAGGCGGCCAAGTGTGGGGAGGATGCTTTCTTTGGGAGCTGTGGTGTGGGCGGGCTGCTGAGGGTTTGGTCCCTGGTGGGGCGGAGGGCAGAAGGCAGTGAGCTCACTGTGGATGGGTGTCTGTAGTGGCACAGAGACTTGTTCTTGTCGGTGCTTCTTGTGGTCTGAGGGTGACCTCGTTAGACTGGATGTTCGATCAGACTGTCTTTGCTGTGTAGTCAGGTCAGTTTGTGAAGACACCGAGGTCTGGCCATGCACGTCAGCTCAGCTCCCCATGGAGCCATTGGGAATTGGTGGGCAAAGCCAGAGGCCTTTCCTCAGTTAGTTTATAAATTATGCAGATAATTCTCAGAACTGAATCTAACCCACCATTGTCAAAAGGTGGCTGTTGTAGTCCACTCTCTGCTGCCGAGTCAAGGCCATGAAAATGGTACTCATATAGTGCAGTCTTGGGCCATGCCGAGGGGAGGACCCTTCACTCTCACTCTTGTTCGAAGGGAGGGGATCTCCAGCTGGTCCCGAGCAGTGACCCGTTTGGTGAAGTCCAGAGTGTGGGTCAGTACTGCACTGGGCGGCAGCGTGAGCTGGACGGCCTCTTCCCTTGGGGCTGCTGGTGATGCACGTGAACCCCAGCCTTAGGGGTCTCCTCGCGGGGCTCACAGCCAGCACTGAGTAGCTGTGGGTCAGGAGGATGCACTTGCCCTCTCTCAGCACTGCTCTTCTTGTCTGTCAAATAGGGACAATGACACTTAACCTCAGAGGATGGGACTAGAGCACTTACGCAATATGCTTAGTTTTGCATTTCAAAGATATAGCTATCATGTGAACCAAAGGCTGGGTTAAGTTCAGAAGACATTTTGGCTGGAGGATGGGTGGGGCCAGGGAGACCAGGAGTTATTTTGGAGTTGATGTGAAAGCTGGACCTCAGGGACGGGGAAGATTGGGATCTTAGGGGCAGAAGTGGGGTGTGAGAGGCGCTTTGTAGGTGAGGAGCAATCATCTGGAACATGAGCAGCAGACTGGGAGAGGAAGGGAAGGCAGGGGAGGCCGGGTGTGACCAGTCTGGGGGTCTGGGGGAGGCATCTGAAAGCTTTGAGAGCCATGAGGGACCTGTGGAACATGTAACCCTGGCCCCAGGATGAAGGGATTATGGGGAACAGCAACTGGTAGCAGCAGGGATCAATGTAATAGACAGGCAGACAGACAGATAGACAGGTGGTAGGTAGATGGTAGGTAGATAGAGACATAGATACATAGGTACAAAGATAGGTTGGGTGTGTGTGGGTATATATATATAATATGTATATATATATATATATATATATATATATATATATATATATATATACCCACACACACATGTAGGTAGATAGGTAGGCAGGATATATAAGTAGGTAGATAAGTAGAGTGGGCAGATAGATATGTGGATTCATGAGTAGATAGGTAGGTAGATGGATGATTGGATGGATGGATAGATGGATGGATGCATGGATGCATGGATGCATGGATGGGTGGATGGGTATGTAGGCAGATAGGTGGGTAGGCAGGTGAGGTGAGGAATGGCAAGGCCTTGGCGAGAGGACCAGGGGCAGAAGTCTTAAGTTAAAGCTATGCTGGCTCTTCAGCAGATACCACCTCATGGGCAAGGTGAGCATTCTTTTTTTTTTTTTTTTTGTATTTTTCTGAAGCTGGAAACGGGGAGAGACAGTCAGACAGACTCCGCATGCGCCCGACCGGGATCCACCCGGCACGCCCACCAGGGGCGATGCTCTGCCCACCAGGGGGCGATGCTCTGCCCCGCCGGGGCGTCGCTCTGCCGCGACCAGAGCCACTCTAGCGCCTGGGGCAGAGGCCAAGGAGCCATCCCCAGCGCTCGGGCCATCTTTGCTCCAATGGAGCCTTGGCTGCGGGAGGGGAAGAGAGAGACAGAGAGGAAGGGGGGGGGGTGGAGAAGCAAATGGGCGCTTCTCCTATGTGCCCTGGCCGGGAATCGAACCCGGGTCCCCCGCACGCTAGGCCGATGCTCTACCGCTGAGCCAACCGGCCAGGGCTGAGGTGAGCATTCTTTACACTTGGGTTGTGTTTTCTACTCAATAGACCATTTGCAAACATCACATATTTGGTACTTAAGCATCTTCATCTTCACTGTCCAGCACATGGGGAGTCGAAGAGGTGACCCTAACCATGAAGGTGGGCAGGACTCATGCCCAGGGCTCTGGCTCCATGTTCAGGCCTTGATTGTCTGGGTGCCCCTGGAGGAGGCCGGAGGCCCACTTGTTGCTGAGACCTCACTTGGGGAATGTTTTTGCAGATCCAGGACATTGTCCGGAAGCGGCAGCTGCTGACTATCTTCCGGGAGGGTAAGGACGGCCAGCAGGACGTGGATGTGGCCATCCTGCAGGCCTTGCTGAAAGGTGAGGATCAGCCAAAGTGGGGACCAAGGGGAAAAGCCAGAACAGGGATGCTCAGGACCCTGAGTCCTAGTTGGTCAGATGCAGTGGTCAGAGGGCAGCTGGCAGGTGGGTGCTGACTGCTGTGTCGGGGTACAGGCATCTTTCTCAACTTTCCATTTTAAATGAAATCTGAGTGTAGTTCACACTGATTTATCACTTTGTGGTCATCATAGTTTCTTATAAAATTTCAGGGTAGAAAGACAAAACCTTAGAAGTCCCACTCCTGACCCTGCACACTTGATCCCGTGATTGAACTCCCTGCCTCCTCTGCAGTAGAGGTTCCTTCTGAACGATCAAGCTCTGGGCAGTCTCCTTGGTCTCTCCTCTGCCCCTTGGCTGCTCTTTCCAGGCCAACACTTTCCTCTTCCCCCTTCTTCCACTTCTAGGGGAGGCAAGTGCTTTCCTGTAATTCCCACGGGCCCCCAGGCTAAGACTCTGACACTGAATGGGAAGCTTGTGTGGTGGAGTATCAAATGTGACCTTTATTTCTGTTCACCTATTCCATGCCCCTCTCACTGACAGAAGGACTGGAGATTGCCCATAAAACCTCAACTGACTGATGAGATTGTTAAAACTTAGAGACTTTGCCTGACCAGGCGGTGGGGCAGTGCATAGAGCATCAGACTGGGATGCCGAGGACCCAGGTTTGAGACCCCGAGGTCGCCAGCTTGAGCACGGGCTCATCTGGTTTGAGCAAAGCTCACTAGCTTGAACCCAAGGTCACTGGCTCGAGCAAGGGGTTACTCGGTCTGTTGAAGGCCCACGGTCAAGGCTCATATGAGAAAGCAATCAATGAACAACTAAGGTGTCGCAACGAAAAACTGATGATTGATGCTTCTCATCTCTCTCCATTCCTATCTGTCTGTCCCTGTCTATCCCTCTCTCTGACTCTCTCTCTGTCTCTGTAAAAAAAACAAAAAATAAACAAAAACACACACTACAACAACAACAAAACTTAGAGACTTCCATTGAAAGGAAGATTCTTGCTGGAACAGAGAAGAATCAGGAAGAGCTGGTTTAACAGAATCCGAGCCACTCCCTCCCGGTACCAACAGAGGAAAGCATGGGGTAGGACAGGGAGCTGTGATTCACCAAGTGCATATCTGGTGCAGACAGGGGTCCCAGGGTGTTCCCGTCACAGACGGACCATGGAAGCATCTGATTCTCTCTGCTGTCTTCTTTGACATGGCCAAAGGACTAAGAAGAGAGATGCCAGGCAGCTCGCGTCTGGGGAAACCCAAGGCTGCTGTGGCCCTCAAAGGCCATGACAAAGGGCCCTTGGAGACATTGAGTCTGACCATTAGTACACAGCTCTAGGAGAGGGGAGGGCCCCTACTCATGGCCCAGGAAGGACCCCATAGACATGGGGCACCAAGTCCTGGTGGCCTCTGCTCTCAGTCTGCTGTGTCGATGTTCAGCCAGCAAAGCTAATGTCATGGTAGTAGTCCCTTCTGTGTGCTGAGCCAGAGGGGTACGAGTGAGCCTCTGGGTGTTGGAATGTTTCAATCTTGATCTTGGTGGTGGTTATGCAGGTGCAGACGGCAGTAAAAAGCCATTGAACTATACATTTAAGATTTGTACACTGTAGAGTTCTGTTAACTTCAGTGAAAAGATTTATCAAGATGATTTTGGCATAGCTCTGTGTTGCACAGAACAAAGTGGGTGGTACCTCCATCTGTACAGGGTGAGAAAGAGAGAGATTAGGAGAGCCATTGAGAGTCTGAAAGAGAGACTGTTTATTTCTGGAAGTAAGCACAGTGTAATTGGTTATAACTGGTTGCTTAGAGGAAGGGGTGGTCCTCTGGAGTGGTTATAGGAAAATATATATACACACACACACACACACACACACACACACACACACACATATGACTTTTCCATGGCAACCCTTTGTAGATATCAACTTTATTGAGGTACAGTTTATACATAGTAACCCTCATTCTAAGTTTACTGCTGGATGAATTCTAACAGGTGTGTACATCCCACATTCCCACCACAGCCCAGATACAGGAGAGTTTCCTTGCCCCAGAAAGTTTCCTCCAGCTCCTTTGTCATCAAACTTCCCTCTACTCCACCCGGGTGGCTGTTTATCTGCTTTTTATCACTGCAGGTCAGTGACCTGTTCTAGAATGTCATGTGAGTGGAACCAGATATTATCTGTTCTTCCATGTCCTGCCTCTTTGGCTCTGTGCTGTGGTTTTGAGATTCTTCTCTGTTGTTACATGTATCAGAGCTCTGTTCCTTTTAGCTGCTGAGAGCTATTCTGTCATGAGTGGCAGTCTATTCTCTATTCATCTGCTGGTGGACATTGCAGGTTGCTCCTAGTTTGAGGCTATTATGAATATGGCTATTTGTTTTTATTTCTCTTGCGTCCACCTCTAGGAGTGGACTGTTTGGTGCTTTAGGGCAAGTGTATGTTTAACTTCATAAGAAAATGCCAAACTATTTTCCAAAAAATCGTACAGTTTTACCTCTCTGTGGTATCATCAGTCTTAGGCTGCAGCCATCCTAGTGGGTAGGAGGTGACATCTCTGTGTGGTCTCTCTGATGACTGATGATGTGAGCATCTTTTCCTGGGCTTCTTGGCCATTTGTATACCATCTTGGTGGAGTGTCTTTTGTGTCATCTGTCTATGCTTACTTGGTTTTCTGTCATTTTATCTTTGAATTGTAAGACTTCTGATATATTCTGATACAAATCCTTCGTCATATAGATGTACTGGGATATTTTCTTTTGGCTCATGGTCTGGCTTTTATATTTCTTTCAGTGTATCTTTGAAGAGCAGAAGATTTAAATTTGAATGCATTTTAATTTACCAATTTCTTCCTTTATGGTTTGTGTTCTTTGCACCCTGAGACATCTTTGCCCATCCCACAGTTCCAGTATTTCCTTCTGTTCAGTGTAGCAGCTCTACAGTCATAGCTCTTATGCTTAAGTCTATGATCCACCTCAGTTAACCTTGTGTGTGGTGTGAGGTAAGAGTCAAAGTTTTATTTTTTCCCCTTCCCTGAACAACAACCCATGTTTTAAAGTGTTAAACCAGAAAGAGAGAACATAAACTAGTCAGGCAAAATACAGTGTGTCCGTAAAGTCATGGTGCACTTTTGACCGGTCACAGGAAAGCAACAAAAGACGATAGAAATGTGAAATCTGCACCAAATAAAAGGAAAACTCTCCCAGTTTCATACCTATTCAGTGCAGTTCAAAGTGGGCTCACGCACAGATTTTTTAGGGCTCCTTAGGTAGCTATCCCGTATAGCCTCTACAGACTCGTCACTGACTGATGGCCTACCAGAACGGGGTTTCTCTACCAAACGGCCGGTTTCCTTCAACTGCTTATCCCACCGAGTAATGTTATTCCTATGTGGTGGCGCTTCGTTATTAACGTGCCGATATTCACGTTGCACTTTGGTCACGGATTCGAATTTAGCGAGCCACAGAACACACTGAACTTTCCTCTGTACCATCCACATCTCAACTGGCATGGCCATGGGCTGCTCCGCTGTATACACGGTGTTACGTCATCATCTGTGCATGCGCACATGCTGCCACATCATTCTACAGAAACTGGGAGGGTTTTCCTTTTATTTGGTGCAGATTTAACATTTCTGTCGTCTTTTGTTGCTTTCCTGTGACCGGTCAAAAGTGCACCATGACTTTATGGACACACTGTACTTGTACTGGCAACCTGGGTTAGGTGGTGTTTTTTTTTTTTTTTTTAATTGAATTTGTTAGGATGGTGAGGTGGTGGTTTTGCAATCAAGACAGAGAAGGAATGTTACAGCTCTGTGGTGGTGACTTTTGAATGTTAATTATGAAAGTTCTCACCTTTCAGAAACCAGACTAGAGACTGTGTTCTTTAAACTTAGGGCTTGACCAGGAGATGGGGCTAGGCAGAGGAGCTGGGGGGGGGGGGGACATAGTGACCAAAACCCAAGATTTCCCAATTCTAACATTGAAAGGAAAAGCTTTTATAAAGACATGTGGGTAGGGAGGACTTTGCAATTGAGCACTGAATTTAATTACTGAATTAAAATTAAGAGGCTGAGGCTGGTGACAGGTCCTGCTGCTCCAGCTTTGTTGGACGGCAGAGGAGCTGACAGGCAGTGGCTTTGAGACGCAGATTGAAGGGTCGTGTTTCCTACCTCCAGCCTCTAGGAGCCATGACCACTTTGGCCACGAGAACTGGGATCACCAGCTGAAGCTGGCAGTGGCGTGGAACCGCGTGGACATTGCCCGGAGTGAGATCTTCACAGATGAGCGGCAGTGGAAGGTATGGCCTCTTGGTTGGGGGGTGGGGGCACTGTGCCCACACAAGTCATGCCATGGGAGCGGGACGGGCCCTGCGGGATGGCCTCCATCTAGATCCAGCCTTTCTTTTGATGGAGGGTGGCCCGAACAAGTTTCCTCCTCACTAAGTTGGAGACAATAGTCATCCCCATCCAAAGCGTTGAGGTCAGGATTACAGGAGGCTGTGGCCAGACACAGCCCCTCTTCCAATGGTGCTCTCCCTCAGCCTTCAGAGCTGCACCCCATGATGACGGCCGCCCTCATCGCCAACAAGCCCGAGTTTGTGAAGCTCTTCCTGGAGAATGGGCTGCGGCTGAAGGAGTTTGTCACATGGGACACCCTGCTCTACCTGTACAAGAACCTGGACCCCTCATGCCTGTTCCACTGCAAGCTGCAGAAGGTGCTGGCGGAGGAGCCTGAGCGTGTGGTCTGCGCGCCCGCCGTGCCTGCCGTGCAGATGCACCACGTGGCTCAGGTGCTGCGGGAGCTTCTGGGTGACTTCACACAGCCGTTATACCCCCGGCCCCGCTCCAGCGATCGGCCGCGGCTCTTGCTGCCCGTGCCCCACATCAAGCTCAATGTGCGTGCTGGTAACGTGGCCCCTGCTTAGTGTGGCCTGCGTGCTGGGCCACTGCTGTGTACTTAGAGTTTTCTCTAAAAAAAAATGAGCTTATATGTTTATTAGAAAGGAAATATACTCCCTGCGTTAGCCTACTCAGCCACCATAACAAAGTACAACAGACAGAGGGCTTACATTTATTTTCTCACTGCTCTTGAGGCTGGAAGCCAGAGACCACGGAGCCAGGGGGGGTGGTTTAAGTAAGGCATTCCTTCCTGGCTTGCAGATGGCCTTTCTTCTGCTTGTACCCACATAGGGAGAGATCACTCTGTGTTGCTTCCTCTTCTTTTTAAGGACTCTAATCCTATCAGGTCAGGGTCCCATCCACATGACCTCATTTAACTGTAACCATCTCCTTAGAGACCCTGTCTCCAAATCAGTCACACTTGGGGTTGGGGCTTCAATGTATGAATTTGAGGAGGGACATAATTCAGCCCATAACTCTTTAAGAATTTTGAACGAGATGAGAGGTCATGCAAGGAGGATGATCTCCATTGTGCCCTGTACCCCTGGTTTTGCTCACCAGGTGTAACTGTTTTTTCATGTAGCCAGGTTGGAATATTCCACCCATGCCTGTGTGAGCTGCCCAGCAAGTGTGTTGCAACAATAGGAGAGGGTGTTTCTAGTTTCATCCCTATTTTATGGGAAGCCTGCAGTGTCTGTGTTAATTATGATGCTGGTGTATTGTATGCATCAGAGCAGTGGTAGTCAACCTGGTCCCTACCGCCCATTAGTGGAAGTTCCAGCTCTCATGGTGGGTGGTAGCAGAGCAACCAAAGTATAAATAAAAAGATAGATTTAACTATAGTAAGTTGTTTTATAAAGATTTATTCTGCCAAACTTAGTGAAAATCCGACATAAAGTACTTAGTAAGTAATTATTATTATATGCTTTAACTTGCTGTAACTCTGCTTTATAAATTTTATAAAGTAAAGTTACTTCCCTACTTTATAAATCACCATTACTGTGGAACCAGTGGGTGGTTAGAAAATTTTACTACTAACAGAGATACAAAAGTGGGTGGTAGGTATAAAAAGGTTGACTACCCCTGCATTAGAGAGTGTTCATCGCCTGATTCATTAAGGTTTTACAAGTGAAACCTTGGTGCTGAGTTTTATCAGTTGCGCTTTGCGAAGTTGAATTGCCCTTTGACTTTGAAGAATTCTTTAAATTGATTTCCTGATAGTGAAAGGTCTTTATTGCTGTTTTGACTCTCACTTTGATTGCAGTGTAAGATATGTTTAATATGATACCAGATTTGGTTGACAGTATTTTTAGTTTTTTTTGCATCAGAATGTTTAAGGCTTTGATTGTAGTTTTATTTGCGGTGGGGAGGGGGCTTTCTTTGTCAGGTTCTGGTACCAATTTTACGTTAGTTTTATAAAATCCATTGGGAAGCCTTCCTTCTTTCTCTGCTCTGGAACAGTTTATGTGGCTGGAATTCACTGCTTCTTATAAGCTCAGCAGACTCTCCTGTGAGTGCATTGGGGCCTGGTGCCTCTTTGGGTAGTTGCTATAACTTCCTCATTTTCTTTCCTGATGATTTCTTTGTTTAGGTTTTCTGTCTGTTCTAAGATTAGATTTGGGTTTTTATTTTTCCTCCTGCTAGAAAATAACTCACTTCTTTCAGGTTTTCAAATCTGTTAACGGTCCCAAACTATGCCTGACCCCTGAGAAAGACGTGGTTGTGGCTCAGTTTTACACGTTCACAGTTCTGTTCTTCTTCATATCCAGTTGGAAAGTACATAAGACATTCCAAAGTAGAAGCTCTCACTCAACCATGTCTATAATTTAAGAAGATAAACTGATATTTTTTATTAAGATGAGCCTTCAGGAAATTCCCAAAACCATGTAAAGAAAGTGCAGTGTTATGTGTGAACTGGGAAATGTGTTCTCTACCTCTGGGATTTGTCTCCAGACCTTTTGCATACATGTTTCCTTACTGATAGGCCAGGAAGCCTGGGTTCTTATGTCACTCTGCAGGTTGAGTGTGTCTGCAGCTCAGGTGCCTTCCTGTTCACACGGAACCTCAGTGTCTGTTCAGTAATGCCTTTCTGCTCTTTTTCTCTTTTACAAGACATGGTGTAGGTCCCTGAGAAGCTCACAGCCATGAATCTGTTAACAGACTCTTTGTTAGAATGTTTCTTTATTTAAAAAAAAGAAGGCTGTGATGCCATCAGGGAAGACTGAGGAACCTTGAGATGCCTGGAGTGTAACAGGGTCTACAAGTGGTGTAGGAGTTGGTTGGTATCCCACTTTCTGGATATTTCTACATGTGTGCAGAGTTACGGCTTTAGAATCCCAGTGTTTGTGAAAACTGTCTAGGATGTTGTTGAAAATGTAGGTTGCAGGTCTTGCCCTCCAGGGACAGAGGATCTGAGAAGATGTGGGCGTGCTCGGGACCTTCACCCCACCAGGCCCCCTAGGGATTCTAATTGTACTGGGGACTTAGTGGGGGAGGAGACTCTGACTATCTGCTGCTCACCAGGTGCAGGGAGTGAGTCTCCGGTCCCTATACAAACGTTCATCAGGCCATGTAACCTTCACCATGGACCCGGTCCGCGATCTTCTCATTTGGGCCATTGTCCAGAATCGCCGGGAGCTGGCAGAAATCATTTGGGCTCAGGTAACCAGATATATGGCTGTGGGTGGACCAGTGACAGGGCTGCAGCAGGGAGCCTGGCCAGCAAGCCCAGCGCTGATAGCAGGTCAGATGGTGCACGGCTGTGGAGGGAGGGCAGTGTGTGTCACAACACCTGAAGGGACTCATGATGCTCTGTGTTGAGAACAGAGGGCTTGGTTCTAGGCAAGAAAAGAATTTTTTGAAAGGCAAACCACACAGACTCTTGGAACTCTGTGAGGGAGGAGGCTGGTTAGGAAGAGCCATCCTTCATGGCTCACATGGCTCCTGGGGGTCAGTACACAGCTGTGGGCATTCTGTTCAATAGAGACTGCAGAACAAGTTCTATCCCTGCAGGGGCCACATCTCTCTCCATTGGCCATTGGGGATCTCAATGGAGATAATCTGTTACTTAGGCCCCAATGCCCCTGTCCTGAGCCTGGTTCAGGCTGACTGTCCTTTTAAAGGGAAAGTAAATTCATATATTTTTTTTTTTCTCAGAGATGCCCCTGTTTTTAGTGCTGGAATTTCCAAATTGCTCTCCAGGAGTTAGCTCCCTTCCCAGAGTCACTAGCAGCACAGCATTGGTGGTGGTTCTGGGAGGTTCGTCCTCTCCCAGGGGGCATGGTGGGTCAGCAGCTGGGCCAGGCCTGACTGTGACCTTGGTGTGCTCTGTGGGGCTCAGGGGATAGAGAGGCCAAATACAGCCTTCCGGGCTCTGACACCAGTCCCTCATGCTGGGCTGGTGCTGCTCTTCGACTCAGTGTCTCTGGGCTGTGCCTTGAGAGCCTTCCTTGAGATTTTCTTAGTCCCCGTCTGGTGCCTGGGCCTGGTGGTGCCCCTGAGGCAGAGATCTTTGAACTTGGACAGAGACTTGCATGGGTCTGTTTCTCTCTGTTGGGTGTTCCCTGACCTTCAGTCCCACACCTAGGGTTGACCAGATGCCCCAGGAGCTCCAGGCCTTGTGCCGGCAGGACTATGTCAGCACCCTGTGTGCAGTCCGTGTTCTGGGTGGGCAAGTAGGCCTCCTGGCAAGCAGACCACTCCCACTGGCCAGTGTAGGAGAGTGCACCCCAGAAAGTGCTTATGTGTTGATTTGAGTGACCCAAATTGTTTATATAGACAGGCACCACAACAAGTAACACCCAGTGGCCTGTGTTATCCCAGGGTCTCTGCTCTCATCAGCTCTGGGTAGTGTGTCTGGGGTCCCCTTGGCTGGACAATGCAGGCCCTCACAGTGGCTCCCCTCGTCCCCAGAGCCAGGACTGCATTGCCGCGGCTTTGGCCTGCAGCAAGATCCTCAAGGAGCTCTCCAAGGAGGAGGAAGACACGGACAGCTCTGAGGAGATGCTGGCGCTCGCTGACCAGTATGAGCACAGAGCCATTGGTGAGCTCCACAGGGCCGTGCCCTCTGGCCACTCAGCTCCGTGCATTACCCTGGGGTTCTCATCCCAGGTCTCAGACCCTCAATGTCTTTCTTTGTTTCCCTGGGGTCCTCATCCTAATTTCAGCCCCACTCCTGTTCAGACTTTGCCATCTGGAGGGGCTGCTCTGTCACACTGTCCCCATTGTCAGTGATGGGGACCCTGCTGCTATGACACAGATATTCCCCCTCCATCAGGGGTCTTCACTGAGTGCTACCGGAAGGATGAAGAGAGAGCACAGAAACTACTCATCCGTGTGTCAGAGGCCTGGGGGAAGACCACCTGCCTGCAGCTGGCCCTAGAGGCCAAGGACATGAAGTTTGTTTCCCACGGGGGCATCCAGGTGACCTTCTGAGAGCCTGCTTCCAGAAACAGCCACCTGTGGTGCTATTAGGGGTTGCACCCTCTGCTCGTGTACAGGGCACACATATTCACAAGTGTCGGGTCCCTCAAGGACACAGGGACGGTGCCTCGCCCTTGACCACGTGCTGCAGACCCTCCAGGACCCTCTTTCCTCCCTGTATACAGAGGAGGAGATGATGCTAAGTAAGAGTGGCTGGGGGTCTTGAAGGCCACCATTCACCTCCACAATGGGGGGCTCCCACCTGGGAGCCCTAGTGGTCACCCAGGAGGCCCAAGGAGTCAGGTGTCAGTCTCCTCTCCCGGGGCCTCAGGAGGGGCACATGGGGGAGGGCAGAGTGCCATGAGCAGGGAGCTCCTCCTCCTGCATCAGAGGCAGGCATTTGGTGAGTGCCTTCAGAAGACTGCTGTTTCCTTGAGCCTGGCTTTGTGCTGTCACTGTGTACATGGCGTAGTATCGTGTGGGCTGGGGTCTGGGGATACCGTGGGGAGGACATTTGTTTCCCCCACTCCACACATACCATGCTCAAAGGGGCCCGGTGGTGAGAGCCAGGGAGGGTGGGCCCTGGAGCCAGAAGCCCAGGTATGCCCCCCTCACTTCTGGGAGAGCCTGGCCTGGTTCACCTGGGGCCTCTCCTCAGCTGGCACATGGCAGGGCCTGCCTTGTGCCACCCACCAAATTGCGCAGTTGTGGGGCCCAGAGAACGCTGCATTTAAATGTGTGGACTTTCTCACTCTCGGGAGTAGGGCGCAGGGAGCCTGAGGTCAGGTGGGGTGAGGGACCCAGAGAACACTCTTCTTGAGTATGTGGACCCACTCACCCTCGGGGGTAGGGTGCAGGGAGCCTGAGGTCAGGTGGGGTGAGGGCCCCTGTCCTGAAGCTGTACCCCTCTGTCCGCAGGCCTTCCTGACCAAGGTGTGGTGGGGCCAGCTCTGCGTGGACAATGGGCTCTGGCGGGTGATCCTGTGCATGCTGGTCTTCCCGCTGCTCGCCACTGGCCTCATCTCCTTCAGGTGCCACCTGACTGGGGTGCTTTGGGGCTATAAGGCTGTGAGAGGTGCCCAGGGGCACGGGACCATCTACCCCATATGCCTTTGCTGGGGGTTAGTTGCAGGAATCCTCAGGGTTGTGACTGGATCCTAGAATGGTGGGGCTATGTTGAGCTAAGAGGCACAGGGAGGGGCCACACCTGTGCGAAGTCCCCATTCTGCCCCAGCACCTACTGTCCCCAAGCATTCACTTGCTGTGAGCACCCACCTGCCCTGAGCACTCAAGTGGCCCGAGGACTTGGGACAGCTCTAACGGAACCAGGCTGCAGGCTCTTTTGGGGTCCTTGCTCTGTGGGCATCTGATGGGGCCCTCTGTTATAGCTGTGTGCACAAGACAATGGGACACATCCTCCCTTCCCTGCCACTTGGTGTGAGCACATGCAGGACCCCCCTGAGCACCTGGGCCCAGGTGCAAGGTGGCTGAGGTCCTTGAGCTGTCAGGTTCCTTACGGCCTCACTGTCGCCGCAGGAACAGGAGGGTGCAGGCGGTGCGGGGCCTGGCCCGGGTCCGCGCCTTCTTCAACGCACCTGTGGTTATCTTCCACCTGAACATTCTGTCCTACTTCTCCTTCCTCTGCCTGTTTGCCTACGTGCTCATGGTGGACTTCCAGCCTTCGCCCTCCTGGTGCGAGCACCTCATCTACCTCTGGCTCTTCTCCCTGGTCTGTGAGGAGTTGCGGCAGGTACATCCTACCCTTTCCTTACAGTTCTCTGGGGTCCCCTGTCCACTGGTCCTCTCCCACCTGATGCTTGCTTGGTCACTGTCTCACATGGCCCTTGGCCCACTTCACTCACATGATGTAACTGCTACCGCCTGTAGGGACCTGGAGCAGTGGGAGGAGGTGTGGGCCAGGTGGCTCTGTTGCCCTGTCTGTTGGCCTCTCCTCTGCCCTTCTCTCCCCGTGGCCTCCTGCAGCCAGACCGTCTCTATGACGGCCGGAAGTTCCAGCCTCACAGGGCAGCCCCAGAACTGGGGGCATGCCCTTCTCCCTGATTCAGTCTGATGGTCCCATGAAGGGATAAGGTTGTCCCCACCCTGCAGCTGCCTGGGTCTAGGGTCTGATACCCAGAGGAGGGCATGGGGACTCCTGCTAGGCTCCCACAGTCACTCCAGGGACCTCCCTCTCCTCTAGGAGCTGCTGCAGGAAGCAGGATGGGGCGGGCTCCTGACAGTGGGGCGGGGCTTCCCCAATGCACTCATTTACATATTGGGCAGGGCAGGGCTGGGATCCTGGCAGCTGGAGGAGTTAGGTGACACCTCCTGGCCAGGCATCTCCCTGTTGTTCCTGACCCAGGGGTGGTGGAACTCCGTTCACTCCCTAGCTAGCCTTGCTCTCCAGGAAGGAGCGAGCATTTCACTGCGGGTAAAATAAAAGTGACAGCAGGCCGGGCCTCCCCTAACGTGTCCTCTCACAGCTCCTCTATGACCCTGACGAGTGTGGGCTGATGAAGATGGCGCTCCTGTACTTCAGCGACTTCTGGAATAAACTGGACATTGCTGCCATCCTGCTCTTCATAGCTGGGCTGACCTGCAGGTGAGTGGCCCTGTCTCCTCAGGGCACCTGCAGGGGTGGTCCCCGGACTAGGGTCAGAGCCGGCCACCCTCATGGGCTCAGCTACATCTGAATGAGTCTGCTGTCTGTCTGGTGGGCAGCCTTGCCCACCCTGGGCACTGTTGGGGGAGCAGAGGATGGCCACCCTCATGCACAGGTGCTGGCTCCCTCCTGCTGTCGTCCTGGCCTCTCCATTGACCATCAAGGCCGTGCCTGTCTAACACCATGCCGTGGCCCCCTTTCTCCATGACTCTCAAGGCACCCCATACAGCCTTCTGTCCTAGGATGCTTGCAGTCTAGCTACTGACTGAGACTGGGCTTCCAGACCTTTCTGGAGAACGCCCCCCAGCCTCCTATGGGAGACTTTGCCCCCTGAGCTCACACCCAATTTTTAGTACTTCAAGGCCCAAGAGTTGCCAGAGCCCTTGTCCTCCAGGGCCATACATGGGCTTGGACAGATGCGCAGGTGGCTGGGGACAGGTCCTGGGAGCAGCAAGCTGAGGCCCCTGTCTCTGTCCGGGCCAGGCTGATACCGGCACTACTGTACCCCGGGCGCATCATCCTCTCCCTGGATTTCATCATGTTCTGCCTTCGGCTGATGCACATATTTACCATCAGTAAGACACTAGGGCCCAAGATTATCATCGTGAAGCGGATGGTAAGGAGATGAGGGGCCCTGATGCCAGTTTTAAGTGAAGTGCCAGAGCTTAAGCATGCCCCTAGGTTCTCACGTCCCTGCTTTGCCCCTGGGCTCTTACCTCCTGGCATGCCAGTCTCAGGTCTTTTCCTATGTGCCATCTCTTCCAGGCAAGCTTCCCTGATCAACACAGTGCATTCTAGATCCCTGTTACAGCTCCCATTGCTCCCCTCTGTGGGTCACAAAAACATCCAACCCCTGCTGTACATTGTGGGGTGCTCAGGATCCCATTAGGTCATGTGGGAAGCTCTAGGACTGTGTGCCCAGAGCTTTTGGTTCTGAGCACTGCATCAGGGGTGTTGACCACTTCTCCCTGCACTGCAGGATGCACATGTGGGGCATGGAGGGTGGACCCCACCTGTAGTTAGGGAGAGCAAGATGTGTGTGCAGCTGCAGCTAGTGCTGCCTTGTCTCTGCAGATGAAGGATGTCTTCTTCTTCCTCTTCCTGTTGGCTGTGTGGGTTGTGTCCTTCGGGGTAGCCAAGCAGGCCATCCTCATCCACAATGAGAGCCGAGTGGACTGGATCTTCCGGGGGGTCATGTACCAGTCATACCTCACCATCTTCGGGCAGATGCCATCTTACATCGATGGTAGGACATGGTCCTGACAGCTGTGGGAAAGGAGGCCACACTACAGCAGGGGTCCTGTGAGCCTATGGGACAAGGAAGGGAGGGTGGGCATTTCCCACTTGGTCAGTGCTGCCCATGGGGTGGGAGGTCCAGGGTTTCCCTGGGGAAAGAAAGAGGCAGGTGTACATACTGTCCACTTGAGGCGAAAGGCATCAGCCAGGGTGGGGTCAGGTGCTGAGCTGTATCTCAAAGCTTCGGCTGAGGTCCAGGTGGGCCGAGGGTGTGGCCTGGGGCACTGGGGCATCAGTGACATGCCCTCCCCAATGTTAGTGCCACCCTATTCCTTCTCTCCCACCCCAGTCAGAAATAACTTCCTCTTTCCCTAAATGGAGAAAACACTGTTTGTATACTGAGTTTTTTCTTTAATTACTAATTTTAGAATAAAAAATTTAGAATTTCATTTTAGAACATTTGTATCACCCCCAAAAAGACATTCCATATGAATTAACAGTCACTCCCTAGTCCTTCTCTGTTCAGCGATAGTCAACCTCTACTCTACTTTTTGTCTCTATAAAATATCTTTTGTGGACCTTGCATATAAGTTGGATAATGTAGTGTGTAGTGTTTTGTGTTTTGCTTTTGCTGAGCATGATATTTTCAAAATTCATCGATATTGGAGCCTGTCTCGGTATTTCACTCCTTTTTTGTGGCTAAATAATATTCCATTGTGTGGATAGACCACATTCTTGTTTCTTTCTAAGTGGGTGAATGTTTGAGTTGTTTTGACTTTTTGGCTACTATGAACAATGCATCTATTAGCAGTTATTTATAAGTTTTTGTGTGGACATATGTTTTTATTTCTTCTGGTTGTATATTTATAGTGAAACTGCTGGGTTATAGGTAACTCTATGTTTAACTTTTTGCAAAACTACCAAACTGCAACATTTCTATCCCACCAGCAGTGCAAGAGGGTTCCAATTTCTCCACTTCTTTGGCAACACTTGTTACTGGCTGGCTTCTTTGATTCTGGCCATCCCAGTGGGTATGAAGTGTATCTCGTTGTGGTTTGGGTTTGCATTTCCCTGATATGGCTTATAATGTTGAGCACTTCTTTGTGTAGATATAAAGATCTCTTTGTGTAGATCCATTTCTGTATCTTCTTTGGAGAAACGTCTATTCCTATCCTTTACCCATTTTTCAAGTGTGTTGTCTTTTTATTGAGTTGTAAGAGTTCTTTACATATGGATACCCGTCCCTTATCATATCTGTGATTTGTAAATAATACCCCATTCTCTGGGGTGCCTTTTCACTTTATGTTGTCCTTTGAACTACAAAAGCTTTTAATTTTGATGAAGTTCAGTTTATCAGTCTCGATTATTATTTGTGCTTTTGGTAGCATATCTAAGAATTCATTGCCTAATCCAAGGTTTATGCCTTGGTTGTTATTCTCAAAGTTTTATAGCTTTAGCTCTTACTTTGGGCCTTTGATCTAGTTAAATTAATTTTTGTATATAGTATTATTTGACATGCAGATATCTGGTTATTTCTGGATATTTGTTGAAAAGACTGTTCTTTCCCTATTGAATTGTTGGCACCTTTGTCAAAAAACAATTGAGCCTGACCAGACGGTGGTGCAGTGGATAGAATGTTGGACTGGGACACGGAGGACCCAGGTTCGAAACCCTGAGGTCACTGGCTTGAGTGCAGGCTCACCAGCTTGAGCGCAGGGTCGCTGGCTTGAGCATGGGATCATAGACATGAGCCCATGATTGCTGGCTTAAGCCCAAAGATCATTGGCTTGAAACTCACTTGCTCTGCTGCAGCCCCTCCCCCCCCAGTCAAGGCACATATGAGAAAGCAGTCAATAAACAACTAAGGAGACTAAGAAGCCACAACAAAGAATTGATGCTTAACATCTCTCTCCCTTCTTGTCTGTCTGTCCCTATCTGTCCCTCTCTCTGTCTTTCTGTCTCTGTCACACACACACACAAAAAAGAATCAATTGATCATTAATGAAAAGGTTCCTGTCTAGGCTCTCAGTTCTGTTTCATTGATCTATATGTTTTTCCATATGCCAGAACCACACTGTCTTGATTACTGTAGCTTTGTAGTAAGTTTTAAAATCAGGAAGTCTGAGTCTGTTTTTTCAAGATTATTTGGCCTCTGGGTCCCTTGGATCCATGTGAAGTTTTGCCTCAGCTGATCAATTTCCTAAAAAAAAAAAAAAAAAAAATAGAATGAAGGCATCTAGAATTTTGATAGTAAACATGGAATGTCTCCCCTTATTTAGGTAATTTCTTTCAGTAACGTCTTGTAATTTTCAATGTTTAAGTTGTACTACTTTTATTAAATTTATTCCTAAGTTTTTTATTCATTTTCATGCTGTTGTAAATAGAATTCTTTTATTAATTTTGTTTTGGATTGTTTACTGCTAGTGTATAGAAATACATTATATTTTGTATATTGATTGTGTATCCTGAAACCTTGCTGAACTTCTTTATTAGCTCTAATAGATTTTGAGTGGATTTTTGGGGATTTGTTCTATAGAAGATCATATCACCTATAAAAAGGGATCATTTTTACTTGTTCTTTTCCAATCTGGATGCTTTTTATTTATTTGTTGTTGCCTGATTATCCTGCTAGAATCTCTGGTTCAATGATGAATAGAAGTATTGAGAACAAATTTCTTTATTTTGTTCTAGATCTTTGGGGTGGAAAGCTTTGAATATTTCACTATTAAGTACAATATTAGCAGTGGGTTTTTATAAATGTCCTTTTTCTAGTTGAAGAAGTTCCCTTTTGTTTCTGATTTCTTGAGTGTTTTTATTATGAAGGCTGTTAGATTTTGTCACATGCTTTTCCCACATCTATTAAAATGTTTATATAGCTTCTGTCCTTTATCCTATTAATATGGCGTATTACATTAATTAATTTTCACATGTGAAACCAACTCTGCATTCTTGGGCTATATCTCACTTCGTCATGGTGTATGAGTCTCTTTCTATGTTGCTGGACTCGGTTTTCTAGCATGTTGTTGAGTATTTGCATCTATATTCACAAAACGTCTTGGTCTGAAGTTGTCTTGTAATGTTTTGTCTCCTTTTGGTATTAGGGTGGTGCTGGCCTCAGAAGAGTGACTTAGGAAGTATTCCCTCCCCTTTTATATTTTGGAAAAGTTTGTGAAGGATTGGTTTTAATTCTTCTTTAAACATTTGGTAGATTTTTTTCCCCCCTTTTTTTTTTTCATTTTTCCGAAGCTGGAAATGGGGAGGCAGTCAGACAGACTCCCGCATGCGCCCGACCAGGATCCACCTGGCATGCCCACCAGGGGGCGATGCTCTGCCCCTCTGGGGCGTTGCTCTGTTGCATCCAGAGCCATTCTAGCGCCTGAGGCAGTGGCCACAGAGCCATCCTCAGCACCCGGGCCATCTTTGCTCCAATGGAGCCTTGGCTGTGGGAGGGGAAGAGAGAGACAGAGAGGAAGGAGAGGGGGAGGGGTGGAGAAGCAGATGGGCGCTTCTCCTGTGTGTCCTGGACAGGAATCGAACCCGGGACTCCTGCACGCCAGGCTGACGCTCTACTGCTGAGCCAACCGGCCAGGGCCCATTTGGTAGATTTTACCAGTAAAGCCACCTGGGCCTGAACTTTTCTTTGTGTGAAGTTTTAAAATTAGTAATTGAATCTCTTTACTTGTTATAGGTCTATTTGTGTTTTCTAGTTCTTCTTCAGTCACTTTTGATAGTTTATAGCTTTCTAGGAGTTTGTCCATTTTTCCTAAGTTATCTAATTTGTTAGCATACAGTTTTTTGCAGTATTTCTTTTTTTTTTAAAGAATTTTTAACAATTATTTTTATTTTTTTATTATTCATTTCAGAGAGGAGAGACAGAGAGAGGGGGGAGGGAGGGAGGGAGGGGGAGAGAGAGAGAGAGAGAGAGAGAGAGAGAGAGAGAGAGAGAGAGAGAAGGTAGGGAGGAGCAGGAAGCATCAACTTCCATATGTGCCTTGACCAGGCAAGCCCAGGGTTTAAAACCGGAGACCTCAGCATAACAGGTCAAGGCTTTTTTTATTCACTGCGCCGCCACAGGTCAGGCTGCAGTATTTCTTTATAGTTCTTTTTATTTTTGTAAGGTTGGTAGTAACTTCCTCTCTTTCATTTTTTTATTTTAGTGATTTGAGCCTTTATTCTTTTGTTCCTTGATCAGTGGAGCTACAGGGTTGTAATTTTGTTGAGTGTTCTCAAGAACCAAATTTTGTTTTTGTTTTAAAAATATTTTTAACTTTAGTTATTTGAATTCTGGTCTTGATTACTTTCTTCCTTCTGCTTGCTTTGGATTTAGTTTGCTTTTCTCTTTTTAGTTTACTAAAGTGGAAGGTTATGTTATTAATTTGAGCTCTTTTTTAATATAGGTATTTATAGCTATTATAGTGAGTTCCTATCTCAGAAAATTAGTAACACTTTCAAAAAAATATGATTTTTTTGATTACAAAACAGTACCTATTAATTGTTGAAAAAAAATTAAATTCAACGTAAAGAAAGATGTGGTCCCTAACCCCACTACCAGAGTTAACCACTATTAACACCCCTGTGTGTTTTCTTAAGGATGCTTTCAAGCACAGGCTCACTATATATTCGTGGTTTATTCTGCATCCTCTGCCTCTCCACCCATGCGGGGCTGTGTCTGGTTCATAATCACCTGCTCAAGTCAGTGTGTCACCTCGGCAGCACTTGGTTTTCTCATCTGTCTTCTTTCCGATAGGTGTTTTCTCTTTTTATGTTCTCCCTCACCATATGGGGCTCTCCAGATTGAGACCTGTGTGTTAGTGACGACCATAACCCTCCTGGAGCTGGCCCTACCTGGGACCCAGGAAATGACTGGTGGGGATGGCTGGGTCCTGGACAAGGGCATGGGCCAGCCTGAAGAGGAAGTCTGGCACCTGGGACTTTTCTTGTGGCCCCTCTTTCTGCCCTCAGAGGATGCCTGGGTGTAGACGGACGCCTCTCTTTGGGCTTTCTTTGGGGCTGAGCTGACAGCTGAGGTCACCCAAACGTGCAGGTGTCCAGGCCTGTGACTGCATGGTTTTCTTTGTTCCCTGCCCCACCCCCATGCTAGGTGTGAACTTCAACCTGGACCAGTGTAGCCCCAATGGCACTGACCCCTACAAACCCAAGTGCCCTGAGAGTGACCCCACCCGGCACCAGCCCATCTTCCCTGAGTGGCTGACGGTCATTCTGCTCTGCCTGTACCTGCTCTTCACAAACATCCTGCTGCTTAACCTGCTCATCGCCATGTTCAAGTGAGTTCTGTGGTGGGGGACACCCTAGGCCACACAGCCCTGTCCTCCTGCCATCACCACCAATGGTGTGGTTGGAGCTTGAGCCTGGGACCTAAGATCCAGCTGCTCTGAGACACCCTGTTCAATACAGGCTGGAACGTGCTGGCCACTCTCCCTGTAGCTGTCCAGGGCACCTGCTGCTGGGGGACCAGCGGCACTGGTCCCTCCAGCCCCTGCTATGGGAGGCTGGGAGTGGCTGCAGGCATCTGGGGGCAGGCAGAGTCTCACTCCTCCTGCTCCTGGGGTCAGTGGGGCCCTTCAGGGGAACTCCAGGTTTATGGTCAAGGAATGTCTGGGTACCTCACAGAGAAATCAGCCTTCCTGGAGGGCCCAGGACATAGCCATGTGCAGGGGGGCAGCAGGATTCATACTCAGGGCTCTTTGAAACACATTTAGTTTTGCTCAGCCTCTGTCCTCTTGGTTGCTTATATACTTGAAATTAAGATTCCAAGGGTAAAAGCTTCTTGTGCAGGCCTCCTGGTTTGCTGATGAGGGAACCAGGCTGGACAGGGCAGTGGCCTGCCTGAGGCCATCTCTGCTGCGGACCAGCGCAGCTCTAAATAACGGTGCGGAATTGAGGAAACACACTTGTCAGAACAAAACCGATGGGACTGGGAGGACTCCTCAAACTGCCTGGCAGCATCTGAGTGCCTCACAGCCCCAGTTCGCTTTATTATATAGACCTATGCAAATCAAGGACCCTGATACAAAGTTGCACATCAAAGGCTAAGACAGGAACTCTCCCAAGGCAAAAACAGGATTCATTAGTGAAATTTACAAACATCTGAAACAAAGAGTAGAGGAAGGGCATGTATATTGCTTCCTGCAACCCAAGGAAGGAAGTAGAGTGGGTGCAAATACTCAGCATCAAAGCCAAATATGGAGATGGAGGGGGGAGAACTTAGCCTTTTGCTAAGCATCAAATCTACAATGGCCCCTTGCCATTAACAGTCTACAACACATCTCTATGATGAAGCATGTGTTAACACTGAGTAAAAATGCTGCTCTTCTTGGGATCATAGACATGACCGCGTGGTCATTGACTAGAACCCAAAGGTTGCTGGCTTCAGCCCAAGTTCGCTGGCTTGAGCAAAGGGTCACTGGCTCAGCTGGAGCCCCCCAGTCAAGGCACATATGAGAAGCAGTCAATGAACAACTAAAAATGATGCAACTATGAGTTGATGCTTCTCATCTCTCTCCCTCCTCCCACCTTTTCTCTCTCACTTAAAAAAAAAAGGCTGCCGGCCCTGGCCGGTTGGCTCAGCGGTAGAGCATCGGTCTGGCGTGTGGGGGACCCGGGTTCGATTCCCGGCCAGGGCACATAGGAGAAGTGCCCATTTGCTTCTCCACCCCCCTCCTTCCTCTCTGTCTCTCTCTTCCCCTCCCGCAGCCAAGGCTCCATTGGAGCAAAGATGGCCCGGCCGCTGGGGATGGCTCCTTGGCCTCTGCCCCAGGTGCTAGAGTGGCTCTGGTCGCGGCAGAGCGACACCCCAGAGGGGCAGAGCATCGCCCCCTGGTGGGCAGAGCGTCGCCCCTGGTGGGCGTGCCAGGTGGATCCCGGTCGGGCGCATGCGGGAGTCTGTCTGACTGTCTCTCCCCGTTTCCAGCTTCAGAAAAAAAAAAAAAAAAAAAAAAAAGGCTGCCCATGGGAACTGTGACCCTTGTGAAGATCTGTAAGTTCCTGTTTTGGGCATGCACCCTTTCTGCTCCCCTTTTATCAGCTAAGTTGCTGAGGTTGTCACTTTTGATTTAATGTGACAGACCCTGAACGTGTTCTGGAACTCTAATATGGAGGCCAAAGGGGCCAGAAGACAGGCACTCTCCCCGTAGCTAGTAAAAAAAAGCACATTTCAGCCCAGCCTGCCTCCCCTAGAGGCCCCTCTCCATCTTGGATTCAGCTCTGCCAGGAGCCCTGTGCAAGATGGCAAACATGCAGAGAATAAACTTGTCCTCCTGTTGAAGACACTGTCCCTTCTGTTTGTCACATTCAAGCAATACACTCCTTTCAGAGTTCAGAGCCAGGCCACTGTCTCACTCCCCACAGATGTCTGCTTTGTCTCATCGCTAACGAGGTTTATAAACTCTGAGAGCTGAGTGATCTTTCTTTCTTCTCCCCTTGGCTCTGAGGAAGCCCAGGCTTCTCAGTCTGGATAGTCAGCTGTCTCTGTCTGCCTCTAGAATCACTGTACTAGGAGATGTGCCTGCATTTTATGGGTCATCACTTAGACCCCCGGGCAGTGAAATGGGTGTGTAACAATCTTGCCTCATCCCTTTTTGGTGAGTCTTGTCATTCTCATGTAACTGGTGTGCTCCCTGCCTCCCCGCCAGCTACACATTCCAGCAGGTTCAGGAGCACACAGACCAGATCTGGAAGTTCCAGCGCCATGACCTGATTGAGGAGTACCAGGGCCGGCCCCCGGCCCCTCCTCCCTTCATCCTGCTCAGCCACCTGCACCTCTTCATCAAGAGGGTCATCCTGAAGATACCTGCCAAGCGACACAAGCAGCTCAGTAAGCTGGACCCTCTGCTGTCCACAGAGTGTGCTTGTTCTCAGCAGTCTTAGGGACCATATGTGGGCTAGTGTTGGGTGTGGTGGCTCCTTCTAGAATCCTGGAAGCTTGGAAAGAATGTAGATAACTTGTGCCCCTGACCTCCCACTAGGCCTCTCGGGGGTGGGCATGGGGCAGGCTCCTCCTGGTGCTCAGGGTGCAGAACCCTTCGGCAGGGCTCTCAAGCGGGCTGGGGCCTCCTCACGCAGAGCTCAGGCTCCCCTGCCTGCTCCTCACACAGAGAACAAGCTGGAGAAGAATGAGGAGGCAGCACTCCTGTCCTGGGAGATCTACCTGAAGGAGAACTACCTACAGAACCAGCAGTACCAGCAGAAGCAGAGGCCAGAGCAGAAGATCCAAGACATTAGCAACAGGTCCGGGAGGCCAGGGCGGCCCTCTTGGGTGGGACGCCACAGCCCCCTTCAGTTGTAAGACATAAGAGGGACATAGCCCACCTGGGGGAGGCCCAGGTGATCACCTGGGATGGCAACCGCAGTGCTACACCCCCTGGCACTGGGGGTGTGTCCTCTAGCTGACCCAGTGCCATGCTACTGGCACTGGGCTTGTGTCCTCTAGCTGACCCAGTGCCCTCCTCTGGGTCTTAGGAAGGCCATCTGTGGGCAAGGCTGACCCTGAAACACAGGGGTGGAGTGGGCTGGAGGAGGGACAGGTGGGCCCCAGGAGGCTGTGTGGAGGCCTGGAAGGGTAGGCAGCTAGCGTACTGGCTCAGGCCTTGCTGCAGCTCCCTTTGGGCCTCAGGAGCCCACCCGACACTCAGGCCCACTCAGGACCACTCAGGACCGTCCTTAGTTCCTGCTCTCAGTTCTTCCTCCCCCACTTCCATCCAGGGAGTGGGGTCAGTGTTGAGGGAGAGATCTCTCTGCTCCCTTCTCTCCACCTACCCCTCAAGCCTGTGGGCACCAGGCTTGGCTGCATTGCACACGTATGTGGAAAAGTTTGGTCCTGCTGTTTGTGTGTGTCTCACTGTTTGCCAGGAGGAGGGCGGGGACGTGGTGCCATGTAGTCATGGCAGCTCCTGCCCTGGCACGGAGGTTCCCACAGGCCGTGGAGAGAGCATCCTGGTAAAAAAAAGCACATTTCAGCCCAGCCTGCCTCCCCTAGAGGCCCCTCTCCATCTTGGATTCAGCTCTGCCAGGAGCCCTGTGCAAGATGGCAAACATGCAGAGAATAAACTTGTCCTCCTGTTGAAGACACTGTCCCTTCTGTTTGTCACATTCAAGCAATACACTCCTTTCAGAGTTCAGAGCCAGGCCACTGTCTCACTCCCCACAGATGTCTGCTTTGTCTCATCGCTAACGAGGTTTATAAACTCTGAGAGCTGAGTGATCTTTCTTTCTTCTCCCCTTGGCTCTGAGGAAGCCCAGGCTTCTCAGTCTGGATAGTCAGCTGTCTCTGTCTGCCTCTAGAATCACTGTACTAGGAGATGTGCCTGCATTTTATGGGTCATCACTTAGACCCCCGGGCAGTGAAATGGGTGTGTAACAATCTTGCCTCATCCCTTTTTGGTGAGTCTTGGGAGTGGCCAAGCGTGTGGGCTCCTTACCTTTCCTTAGAGACGGTCACCTGCCTTTCTGCTCCTCTGTCAGCTCGTCTGTGAAATGGTGACTGTGACAGTAGCCATCGCCTGGAGTAGCTTCCAGAACATGGGGAGCATGTGTGAAGCATGAGCACTTGCTGAGTTGGAGACACGCCTGGCCCTCCATCAGCACTGCTTAGCAGTCTGTGGCTTTATGTCAGGTTGCACACGTGTGAGGACAGTGGTTCCCCCCGCCTGGACACCTTCTCCCCCGTGGTCAGGTGAGGGATCCCAGGCCCAGAGGCAGCGTGGCTCCGGGGCCAAGCCGACCCCACTGCACCCACCCCACAGGGCTGGAGTGTGTTGAGGATGGGGTGGGGTCTCAGATAAGCTCCATCTGCAAATGGAGACAGTTCCTGCTTGTCATAGTGACTGAGTCCTAGCGGGCCAAACACACTCTGTCACCTTCTCTCCAGTAGCCAGGCAGCACATTCACAGGGCTGGCTAGGAACAGGGCACCGAGCAGGCATGTGGCTTTTGGGAAATTAAGCAATACATAGTGAGTGCAAGAGTTAACTCCCAGGCCCTCAGTGAAGTGCTTTTCTTCCCTTTGCCTACATAACCCTTCAGAATGGGTTGCAGCCCAGCTTGGCATTCAGAGGTTACTAAAATGATTGCCCACATCATTACAGAAGAACAGTCTTATGGTTAGCGTTGTTGGAAACAGAAAATAAAGACACCTGGCCATAAACAGATGAGAGAGTCTGGGTGGATACTGGGCCATGGAATTATTTTACCCATGCACACAGCCAGCTGAAGTCACGTGACATTTCCACATTGTAGCAAAACAAGACAAAATTGAAGCAATCATTCCCAAAGCGATGGCACTGCCTCTCCTCCCTGCAAACCCCAGCAGTGTCCAGCGGTAGCTTTGTTGTTTGTGACTTGGGTTTCAGAGCTTGTGGCAAGTGCAGGTGAGGGGCTCAGGTGTGTGTGCCCCTCACACCTGCATCTCTCCCAGGATATTCTAAGGCTGTCAGCATGGCAGTGGGAGCCTGTGGCATCCACTGGCTAAGATATCTCCCTTCTTGGGCACTGGACAGTAGTTAGTCTATACAGAAACGTGTATGATAAACACTTTCGAATTCAAAGAATGATGCCTGAAATTAAGGCTGACAGAGCCTGGGCTGTTGACTATGATACCCGCAAGCTGGCCCCATGTTTCTTCACCACCCAGGTCTGAGGCTGGCTGGCTGGGCTCAGCTTTGCGCTCTTTCAGGGTGGACACGATGGTGGATCTGCTGGAAATGGACCATCTGAAGGGTTCAGGCTCCATGGAGCAGAGATTGGCCTCCCTGGAGGAGCAGGTGGGTTTCGGGTCAGGGCCTACATTTCTGAGGCACAGATCTAATGGGCTTGGCCGGTCCCTCTGTGGAGCAGTGGCTCGAGATGCAACACACTGGGACACAATCAAGAGAAGGAGGTGGGAAATGTCAGAGCACCTGTTCCCAATGGGAAGAGGTGCCTTGTTTGTCCTCTGGAAAATTCTACCAAAGAGTTCCCTGGCTGAACTCCAGCTCGTTGCACTGTGAGGCAGCCACATATGGGCTGATCTGAGGAATAAACTCTCGTCCATGCCTCTGTCTTCTGTGTCAGCTGCTATAGCAGGACCCCATGCCAGACAGAGCCTGGAATGGGGCTGTGGGAATCCGGGGGGCCCTGGCTGCCCTCAACCCCACCAGCTCCCTGCAGAGTCCTGTTGGTTTCCACAGCCACCTGGGGAGTATGCAGCGGAGGGGTAGGCCTGCTGTGTGGGAAGCATTGACCAAATCCTACTTGGCACGTTACTTCCAGGTGGCCCAGACAACCAGAGCCCTGCACTGGATTGTGAAGACCCTGAGAGATAGCGGCTTTGGATCAGAGGAGGGCGCCCCTAGTCTAGGTGAGTGGGTAGCTGTGTTCTTTCAAGTCTAGGCTCTGTGGGGAGGAGAGACACCAGACAGGGGCTCTCGCTGGGCCTGGAGGAAAGCTGCCACATGAATGCCAAATGTGGCCAAGTTCCCTTTGGACTTGACCAGGTTGGGGACTTCCCAAGGCGAGGCTGGCACAGAGCCCCCGTCTTCCGCTTGTGCATCATGCTGCAAAGGGGGGGCAACCAGGGGTTGCCCGAGACCCAGCCACATGGACTGGGTGACAGAAAGCAAAGTCTCTGTTCTTGAATTTGTAACCAGCCAGGAACCGGGCATGAGGAGCCCTCCTGGGGGCCACTGGCCTTAAAGGAACAGAGGTGCCTCCTTCATTGGACGGGTTTCCTGAGGGCCTTGAGTCCAGCTAGTGACTAAGACCCTTGCTAGTAGCTGCACAGGGAGGCAAGTACTGGTGGGGAGACACTGCCTGACATCAGCTCTCTGTCTTACCAGGGCGACAGTGCTGGGGGGCTCTGGGAGGATGCCCCTGCAGGGCTGGTGTTCGACCTAGGCTGTGGGAGAGGGAGGCAGCCCAGTCTGGGGAACGGACCAGAGAGGATGCCCTATCCTGTGGGCCAGATGCCTGAGCCTGGCCCACTTTGCCGATGCTTGTGTGGATGTCCCCAGCATCTCAAAAGGTCTCGGAGGGGCAGGACCCCGAGTTGGATGGCAGGCAGAAGGCAGAGGACCTTGGTGACGCACACCACACAAATGCCCGGCACCTCCTCTACCCCAACTCCCCCATCGTGCGCTTCCCCGTGCCCAATGAGAAGGTGCCCTGGGAGGTGAGTGCCTGTCCTGGCTACATCCCCAATGGATTGGGGTGCCCAGTGTTCTGGGTAGGAGCTGTCCTGCCTTGAACGCTTGGTCATAGCTGGGCACCAGGGCTATGACCTCTTAGGGACATACTGGACGAATGAGGACACCTCAGCCTCTTAGGGACATACTGGACGAATGAGGACACCAAGTACACAGGTCCACCCAGCTGGAGGTGGTAGAGCTCAGACTCTAGCCCAGGGTGCCTGGTGGGCCTCTGCACAGAGAGCCAGCTGCCCATCACCTCTAGTCGTCCCACTTGTCCTCGGTTCCATGGTCCCCAGTGCATGGTCAGTTCCCCCTTTTCAGAGTGCCAGGTAAGCGCAAGCATTGGAGAGAGAGAGCAGAGCGAGGGAGACAGAGATAATGGCATCCACCCCAACCTCGGACTAGCTTTGTCTCTGGGGCAGACTTTATCTCTGGCCTTTCCAGAACATTCTGGGCTGTTGCTTCCATTGCCTTGTCCTTATTCCCTGCCAGTGAAATCCTCACCTCTCAAGTTCAGCTGAGACCCCCTGCCCGACCTGGGGAGACTCCCCTAGACCACCAAATCTATTGCCAGCCCCTGGGCTTCGGTCTCTGTGTGGCCAGACCCTCAGGTCTGCCCCAGCGCCAAGTGGCTGAGTGCACCTTGGGGCTGGCTGCGCGGTCCTAGCATGAGAGCTGGGAGGACAAGCAGCGCCCGCAGCTTGGAGCCTGGGCCTGAGCTCTGGGCAGGGCTGACGATCTGAGGAGAGACCACCATTTGTACAGACAGAGTTTCTCATCTATGACCCGCCCTTTTACTCGGCTGAGAGGAAGGACAAGGACTTGGTGGACCCCATGGGAAAGTGAGTGTGCACTATCTCGGGCCTCCTGTCCCTTTCTCACCTCCAGGGAGGGAGGGCGAGGGACCATCCAGGTACTCCAGAGTGACCGCTGGGATCCTGCTCAGGGCGAGCGGCTGCTTCCTCCTTGGACGGGTTGCTCTGCCCTCCCTAAGGGCTGCGGACATGCTGGGAGGGGACATGTGGCTAGGGACACCCACTGCCCTGTGAGGGACCCTTCTGTACTCTGACCAATGCCTCTCTGAGGCGTGGTCACCACAGCACTCTGTCCCTGCCTTCTCTGACTAGGGACATAACTGCTCATTTTCTCCCAGCACTCTGGACTCTCTGTCCAGGGTCACCTACAATGCTGTGGATGGGCCCGTGGACCGCCGGAGCTTCCACGGCAGCTACGTGGTTCAGGATGGGCTCCCTCTGTGAGTATGGCCCGTCCCCACCCACCTAGCTCAACCCTCCTGGGGGCATTTGGGATTTCACTTCTGGGGTTCAGGTTTCCTCTCTTGGCAAACTAGGCAGCAGGCCCTTGTTCAGGTCAACCACATGCCCCCTGGGGCTCATGACATAAAGGAACTTCCTGTACGGGGCCTGAGGAGGAGGAAGGGGCTGGCTGGGGTCTTCAGAATCGAGGAGGATGACAGATGGCTGGGGATGTGGAGGCCCCCAAGGAACAAGAGGAGCAAGGAGCCTGAAGAAGGAGGCTGTGGTGAGCCTCCGTGGAATGTTCTGGAAAAGCTGTGTTAGAATCTAGAGGACAGGCTAGACTTGAGGGCTGGGAATGGCAGGTCAGACATGGATGATGAATTTCTTCCTCTTGTTTCAATGGTGAATTCACTGAACCCACCCCAGTGTCCAGAATTTGTCTTTTCTGACAGAGCCTGGTAGAGTGGAGATGGTGCTGCCTGGCAGGGAAACCGCGGCCTCAGTGTTCGTGTCCTGGGCTGGGGGAGTGTAGGCAAGCTGTGTGCTGGGGCCTGTTCTCCCCGGCGGGTCCGACTCCTTCCTGGTCTTCCACAGCCATCGGATGTCTCTGGGCGCTTGGCCCTGACTCCTAGGTGCAGTGTGGCACAGTGGGTCAGCCCTGCTATCTCTGGGGGACAGGAAGGCTGCTTTAATACCTTATGTGTCTGCTGTGGGGCCAGACTTTGGCTCTCAAGGACACTCTTTTCTTTTCCAACTGACCCCATGGTAACCTGAAGCCCCTGCCTCACCCTTTGAGGTCCCCAAGGACTGGTTCTCCCAGTGGCAGGTGGCAGACAGTAGACTCCCCCCCCCCACCCTTAGGAACCCCATGGGCCGCACAGGGCTGCGAGGGCGCGGGGGCCTCAGCTGCTTCGGACCCAACCACACGCTGCAGCCCGTGGTCACTCGGTGAGTGATGAGGACACGCAGTCACCCACTCACCCTATGAGGGGTTTAGTTCTGGGCCCCTCTGCAAGCACCCAGAGAGCCCAGAGGACAGCTCTCATTTGGTACATGGTGGCAGCCTCATGGCAGGGCCTGGGTAAACATGACACCCCCCAAAAACAAGGCAGGAATGGCTGTGCCCCGAGAATAGCCCAGGTCCATTCCCCATCTCCATAGAGGACCCTCACCTCCCTGTGGGTCCCCCTCCCTTAGAGCCCTGTGGGAGGACAGCCCTGATGGGTCTGGACTGCAGCAGGTCCTCAGGGAGTGAGGCAGGGCTGGGTCCCAGGAGGCAGGGGTGGGCCTGTGGTCAGGGGGGCATTTGACCCAGAGCCTGGGGAGGGGAGGTGTGAGCCGTGTCCCTTTGTAGGTGGAGGAGGAACCAGGATGGAGCCATTTGCCGGAGAAGTATAAAGAAGGTGCTGGAAGTGCTGGTGATGAAGCATGCCCTCTCAGAGCACTGGGCCTTGCCAGGGGTAAGCCGCTAAGTCATCTGTCTGTCCCTTCGTCATTATTCCCTCATCCCTTCTGCCCACAGACTGAACAGCACCCACCTGCAGTCTCTGCCCTGGGCGGTTCTGGACTCTGTCCATGGTTCTCAACAATAGAGCCAGAGACTTGGCAGTACGGAAGGTCTTCAGGCCCCAACATGGATTCCAGGGCGCTGGGCAGCTCTGGCCCCTGCAGGAGGGAGTGCAGCTCTGAGCACTGCGCACTGAGTGCTGTCTGCTGAGCCTGCTCAGGTCCCGGCCACTGCAGTTAGTGGGGGACAGGGTGTCCCAAAGGCCGAGGCAGAATGGACATGGACTATGAGGACTTTGAATAACAAGCAGGGTCTCCTAGGTGGCTGAGGGGTGGGGAGGGGCCATACCCTTATGGGCAGGTGGCCTCAGAAGTGGCTGGGACCCCAGTGTGAGGAGCAGAGGTGACAGATGGGATCTGAGGAATGCAAATGAACAATAAAAGCACAGTCCTCCCAAAGGTGGCCAGGGTCTGGAGGGCAGGGTGCTGCTACTTTACAGGGACTGGGAGGCAATGGTGCCCAGCGTGCGCCCCTCCAAGGTAGTGACCTTGGCCCTGCACCCTGCTGTGGGCTGACATGGACAGTGGCTCTGGGCAATGTCACTCTGGCCCTGAGACACTCGGGCTGCCAGATGCAAGTCGGCCTGTGACTCTGGCTGGCTGCCCATGTCGGGCAGGTGGCCAGTGGAGATGGGTCCCTGAGTGGCCTTGCCAACCTGCCTCCATCTCCCTCTGTTCAGGGATCCCGGGATCCAGGAGAGACACTGCCCCGGAAGCTGAAGCAGGTCCTCCAGAGAGAGTTCTGGCCTTCCTTTGAGAACCTGCTAATGCATGGCACAGAGGTAGGTGTCTCTCTGTGTGTCCTGAGCCCCTGCAATGCGCTCAGGGTGCAAGAGTTGCAGGACAGCAGGGGACACGGGACACTGAGGCTCACATCCCGGAGTTCCTGGAGGAAGGAGCTGGGACTAGGGAACATGGCCATGGCTTGGGGTCTCCTTGCCTTCCCTCTCTGTCCTGATTGTCTTCCCTCTAAATCAAGTGAGCAGGCCTGGTGTCTGGCCTCTCCGTCCCACACTCACCCTTGCCCTGAGCACAGCTGTCTTACAGGGGGACCCTCAGCATCTCTGCCTCCCAGGGCAAAGGGGTTTTGGGATGTCAGTCCTGGGCTCACCAAGTCCTGCTGGGGACATGAAGCTGGGTCCTCACACATTTGTCGAGCCTATTTGCTATTTGCTTTATTGAAGCCTTTCTTTTTTCTTTTTCTTTTCTTCTTTCTTTTTCTTTCTTTCTTTCTCCCTCCCTCTCTGTCTCTCTCTCTTTCTTTCTTTTAAATTTTTCCACTGATTTGAGAGAGCAAGAAAGAGGTCAACGGAGAGAGAGAGGAAGAGAGAGAGAAGCATCAACTCGTTGTTTCACTTAGTTGTTCCATTGAGTTGTGCACTCCTTGATTGCTTGTCGTATATGCCCTGAGTGGGGGGGGGGGGGGTTGAACCTGCGACCACCTGGCTAGGGCTGATTCCATTCTTAATTACAAAAGCAACATGTGTTTGCTAGAATATCCAAAATGCAGCCGGATAAAGGGTGAACAGTGAAGCCACCTCTACACTCACATGCCCAAGTGCTGCCAGGTGCAGACACCTGTGTACTTCTTCATGCACCTGTGTGGGCTCCACCTCCAGCTCTCCGTCCACCCTCGAGCACGCACGCACTCCTGCAAAAAGAATGCAGCATGGCCTCTTTTCTCTGTGCTTTGCTTTTTCATGTAATTGGTGATGGTCATATTTTTAGGTCCATATTTACAAATTTCCCTCACTCTTTTTCATGACCACATAATGTTTTGCAGACTATATATATTTTGTGTCAAGTTGTCACCTGTCCTGTTTCTGCCGCATGTCAAGATGAAAGAGGCGATTGCTAGTACTTATGGTTTTGACCTGTAAATCCAGCAGGTTCATATGGTTTGTCCCATGTCCCATGGTTTGTGCCTCTGGGACACTGCCATCTCCCTTTTCCTTACTCTGTGAAAATAATTACTTTTTCAAGATGATATCCAAACTGCTTGAAAGCAAATAGTTCAGTGGCATTTAGTAATTAACAGTGTGTGACCATCACCTCTATCTAGTTCCAAAACATTTCCATCAACCCAGAAGGAGACCCCGCACCCCATCAGTAGTCACTTCCATCCCCTTGTCCAGCCCCTGGCCACCACTAACCTGTGTTCTGTTGCTGAATTTGCCTGTTCTGGACACTCATGTTAAGTGGATCACATGGCATGAGGCTTTTGGTGTCTAATGTCTTTTGTTTACTATAATGTTTTCAAGGTCCGCCATCATTTTTAATTCTTTTAAGGATAGTCCAGGCAGGTCTGGGTGCCAGGACAGAGGTCAGGAGAGAGATAAGAGGTCCTAGACTCCATAATGTGTTGGTCAAGGCTGGGGCTGTGCTGGGGAGCACCTGGACAGGCAGGGAGAGCCAGGTCAGGCTTGGGTACCATGGGCAGCTATGTTCAGAGCACCCCAGGGCCAGAGCGTGGGGACAGTGAGGAACCTTGCTCTGGAGGGAAACCGGCAGGGCTCAGTGTCTGGTGGGTGGACCGGCTCACCCTGCATTGCCTCCCAGGTGTACAAAGGCTACGCGGACGACCCTCGGAACACAGACAATGCCTGGATTGAGACGGTGGCTGTCAGTGTCCACTTTCCAGACCAGAGTGACATGGAGCTAAAGAGGCTGAACTCTGTATGGAGCTTGGGTTGCATGCTCTGAGGAGGGGGAAGATGTGGGGCCTGCAGTGACAGGTCTGCTGGGCTCCTGGGCCAGGGCCAGAGCTGGCAGGGACCCTGTGATGGATCCTGAGGACCCCCAGGCTTGTGTCCGGGGAGGCCAGTTTATACACCTTTATGGGGATACTTTCCCCTGTACTTAGCACAAACCTACATGTCCCTAACCCAGAAGTGGGACCAAGAGGTTGCAAGGAACAATCCCAGGGTGTGATTTACAGGATAGAAGACCTCAGAATAAGGTGCCTGCTCTTTCTCACTCGAGGATTTCCAGGGCTCTGCAGGCATCTTCTGAATTGGGCCTGAAGTCAGTGTTTTTATTCCCCTGTGATAAAAGTCCAGGCACAACCCACAGCAAGACCTACAGACGGGAGTTGTAGTAATATCCTGGGGTGTCTGGCTGGAGGCCACAGCTCAGGTCAGGTTGTGCCTTTGTCCTTGCAGCACCTGCACGCCTGCGACCCAGGGATGTCCATCCGATGGCAGGTCGTGGATAAGCGCATCCCACTGTATGCTGACCACAAGGCCATCCTCCAGAAGGTGGCTATTCTGTTTGGGGCTTACTACTGACCCGAGGACTCAGGTGAGGCTGGTTCGTCCCCAGCCCCCTCGGAGGCTTAGGCTGCGTAGGATGCAGCTGTGGACCTCGGGCATTCAAGGAACACAGCATGATGTGGTTTGGGGATCTGCTACTTCTCATGGCCAACTGAGTCGCCCACCAGATGAGTTCATGAACCAGAAGGCGCAGTAAGGTGACCTGAGAGGGGAGCCAAGACAGAAGATGGACTGGTTCCAGTCACACGGCATTTCCTCAGGGTTGCAGTGGCCACCACGACCCCACCAGCCTTCACTGCCTCTCTCGGGTCAGCTGGCGGCCAGCGGAGGGGCTGGAGACTCCTGGCAGCCTCTGCCTTTGGCCTGAGTCAAGTCACTCCTGGTAACTGTCATGAGCAGTACATCCCCCACCAGAAGTGGCTTGGCTCAAGGCCTGTGTCCTTTGTGGCCTCCTCAGGCCTTGCCTCCAAGATGGCCTCTATCGTGACCTGACTTGGACCCTTAGTTGGCCTGGGGCAGGCACCGTAGGAACCCTGGTTCACAGCCGGGTCACCATTGAGGCTGAGCCCCTCGGAAGCCGGTGAGCACAGTCCTTCTCCAGAGATGGAAAGGGTCCCTGCCTGTGCACAGCCTCGGGGACCCAGGCAGGGCCCTCCTGCACATAGTACTTTGTCCACTCCCTGTGAACCCAGGGAGGAGCGGGTGGTGGGTGTGTATGGGGGCACCCCATATAGTGTCAGTGAGTCACAAACTATCAGCATAAGCCATCAGGAGAACCAGGACCAGGAATGTTGCCAAACCCGACATTCAATCGCTGTCCCATACCAGCCTGGCCAGCTCTTCTGTGCATCCTGCAAATAAAGTTACAGATGTACAGCGGTCAGGGGCTGTGTCTGGGCCACTGAAACCTCTACCAACCCACAGCCAAACTTGCTGTGCCCAAGGGCATCTCTTGTGGCTATCTCCTCGTGGACATCCTGCAGGCCCCTCAGGTCCAAATTCATGATTTCCCCTTCTTCACTCTCTGCTTCATTAGTCCAGGCCCCAGCATTGTCCTTGAAGCCCCCAAACTGCGACTCAGTGTCCCTGTGCTCTTGTCGTGGATCCTTCCACCCTGCAGGTAGGTGCTCAGGCACCGTGGGGCCTTCACTTTTATCTAGAATCTTATACTCAAACTATAATTCAAGTGGCAGCACCTAATAAAGACATTTTAGACTTGTAAACGTGTAACTTACATGTCCTTTCTGAAAGAACTTCTCAAAGGTGAATTGTGGAGACTGAAACACACAGACTGAGCTCAGGGTGCTGTCACACAGTACAGCTGATGGGACGGCTCAAACCATGGGCGTTGATTCTCTCACAGTCTTGGAGGCTGGACATCCAGGTCAGGGCTGGTTTCCGGTGAGGCCTCTGTCCCTCTGTCCTCACTGGGCAGGTCCTCAGTGTGCTCTCCTCTCATACGGACACTGCCCCTGTTGCCTTGGGGCTCCTCTCATGACCTCATTTACCTGAGTTACTTCCTTAGAGGCCCTACCTCAAATACACCACACTGGGAGTCAGGGCTTCAACAGACGGATATTTGGGAGGGACACAAGCAATCAGCCCACCGCACATGCACACACACGCACAGACTGAGCTCACTGGTCAGCAAAGGGTGTCTCAACAACTTCCTATGGGCGGCTTGTCACCCAGGCCATGCTGTGGCCACAGCATTAGAACTGTAGCATTAGAACAGGGACATCCACCAGAGGAGTACCTGAAATGTATCTAGTGGTGTGTCCTCTTGGTGCACTTGCAACAGAGAGTGACCAGTTCCCTAAACAGATCAGAGGGAGAGGTAGGGCACTGCTGGGTGATGCAGCCCTCTGCCCTCTGCCCTCTCTGATGGCGCCTGCTCACATTGGAGCTGCCCGTTTTCCAACAGGAACACCAGTGGGGAGCTGCAGCGCCTCTATCAGGACAAGTGATGCTGGTCTGCGAGTGGTCCCAGGGTCACTCCCAGCTGTTTGGGACAGCAAGCGGGGACTGTGAGCTGGGATCGTCTAGAGAAAAGCAATGGGATACCATGCCCTGTGAGGACCATTCCACACCCCCTCCCATGTGCACCTTTAGTGTGGAGCAAACCGAAAGCCAGACAGTGAGCAGGTCCTGTGGACTTGCTGGGGGTCTCAGGAGGAACATTTCTAACTTTAAATACTTTCCTTAAAATTAAAGGCGGAAAGTAAATTGTCTAAGGTTATGATTCCAGAAGCTCAAAAACCAGTACAACATAAATCCAGGAGCTAAGGTAGAATTTAATAAAACAGGAAAATAATTGGCATTTTAAAAACTCCAAGAAACAGTTCTTGAGAAGGAGCAACAAAATCAACAAAACATAGACAACCTGGATCAAGAGTAAGAGTGAGCACTTGTGTGTGTGTGTGTGTGTGTGTGTGTGTGTGTGTGTGCGCGCGCGTGCCTGTGTGCAGGTGCAGGGAGAGCCCACAGAGGGGCCAGGCCTGGACATCCCAAAGAAAATACTACAGGAAGCAAAGGCAGCCATCTGCTCTCCACAGGGAAACTCGGCAGCCGGGTGAGTGGGGCAGTTTGGTTCTGAAGAGACCAGGGGGAGGGACTGGGGTGGGGGGCTGGGTGCAGGCAGAAAGCCAGCCGCTGCTCAGGCCCCTGTGCTCTTGGGAAGCTGGGAAGGGAAACAATTGCAGGCCTTGTTTTTGGTTTTCCAATCTGGGTTTTCAAGAGCAGGCGGAGAGAACCAGGAATTCTGGGACATCCAGGAATTCAGAGAGATCTAGGAACTCTCTAAATGCAGGGGAAGGCTCAGAGTGGCCAGAGCTGCTGGAGACAATTTTGCCAAAGGCAATCCGTCCATGAAGGTTCTGCTTTAGATGCCCAGCCTTTTTGGTTCCCATTCAGTGAGTGGGCTCCCGGCCAGCTGCCCTTGTCCTGTCCCTTTGCGCCGGCTGCTTCAGCCCTGCCTGTGAGCTGGCTTCCCTCGACAGTGCCCAGCAGGGCTGGGGTTCTATCTAAGGATCCCCATGTGCACATGGGGCCAGTGTGGCAGCCAGGGCAGGCTCAATGGAAGGGCAGGATAGAAGAGCAAGCAGCTAGCACACACCTAGACAGCTAGCTATGGCCAGAAGAAGGGCCCACTCTGGCCACTGTTCCGTCTCTGTGTGGGGAGGACAACGTCTGGGCCTCACCAGGATGTTTTGTTTGTCTGCCTAATTTAATCTGGCCCTGGTGATGCTATAGGCTCGGCTCCTCCTTGCTCCTCCCCAGAGAGAAGCACTCAGACCTCACCCAGCAAAACAGCCTCCCTGATGGGGAAGCAATTAACCAGTTTCAGCACTGCATTCAATCACTGGGGCCATGAAACCTGATTTCCAGGTGGATAAAAAGGCAAGATAATCATCCCAGAGTCCAATTATAGTCAGAAGGGCAGCCCAGTGGGCAGACCATGTGGCCAGGATGACATTAGAAGGTTTCTGGTGTGTTTGGGAACACTGCCTCATGATCAGGAGAGGACAGTGAGCCAGGCTCTCACAGGGCTCTGCAGCCTGGGCCTGGCTGCCAGCCAGAAACTCCCGCGGACACTCTGACATCATCGCCAGTGAGGCAGGCCACAGAACCAGGGACCAGAAGGGCAGCTCAACACACAGCTTTACATGAGCACCTGAAATTGATTGATCCATCCATCCATCAGTGGATACATCATTAACATATAGAATCCCTGGTGACCAGTAAACCTACTTGGCATGTTAGGGACACAGAAGCACACATTAATCACTGCACAATTTTATTTTATTTTTTTAGTGCATGCGTGCACACACGTGTGAGAGACAGGAAGAGAGAGAAATGAAAAGCATCAACTTGTAGTTGCAGCTTTTTTACTTGTTCATTGATTGCTTCTCATATGCCCCTTGACTGGGCAACTCCAGCCAAGCCAGTGATCCCTTGCTTAAGCTAGAGACCTTGGGCTTCAACCCAGTGACCTTTGGGCTCAAGCCAGAGACCCAGCCAGCGCTAAAGCTGGTGAGCCTCTGCTCAAGCTGGCAACCTCAGGGTTTCGAACCAAGTACCTCAGTGTTCTAGGCCGATGCTGTGTTCACTGTGCCACCACCATTCAGGCAGGCACTGCACAAATTTTGAATGTGAGCAGCTGATGGATATTTTTTACTTATGTTAACAAGCTGCACCCAGACAAGATATGGAACACCTGGCCCCAGGAGCCCCCTTCCCATCTTGCACTCCACCATCCACGAGTGTTGCCTGCTCTTCAACTTCCCATAAACAGAAATGCACAGTATGAGAGCTCTAAGTGTCTGTCCCTCCCACTCACCTGCATCCACACTGTAGTTTTCTTAGTGGTCACTACATAATTTGTTTGATTTAAATATTCAACATATTCCACAATTTGGGGGCTCCCTTTGGCATCTCTTCAATTGCCCAAACAATCACCTATCAACAGCTTCACGGCTCACAGTATTTTGATCTCTGTAAAAGGTGGCTGGCTGTTTAAGGCAGAAATAATGAAGTGTTGTGGGGTTCCTACATATGTGGACATAAACTGCATAACAACAGCCCAGCCCTGATGGCTGCAGGGCCTTCACACTGGCGGAGTGGTCGAGGGTGACCTGGCTAAGGACTGCAATGAGAAGTGGCAACCTGATGCTACCCTCTAAAGCAGCCACTGAAATGACACAGTGACAGTTAAAGACAGGAGACAACTAAGAACAGAGAATGGACTAAAAAATATTCAACCCAGCAGAAGTTAGGAAAAGAGGATGAGGAACAAATGGGGAAGAACTAGAGGCAGACAGACTGAAGCCTAACCACACCAGTTACCCCTTCAGATGTGAGTTATTGAAGCAGGACATCACCAACTAAGCTATGGGCATTATTCAGTGTCACTAATTTTCCACTAATGTCCTTGTGTATTCTAGGGTCACACACTGCAGTTGCCATACTTATTTCTCCTTAGTGTTTTCCAATCCATAACAGTGATTCTGTCTTTAATGACCTCTTCATTTTTTTTTTTTTTTTAACCTCTTCATTTTTGAAGTGTACTGATTAGTAACTTTATAAAGGTCTTTCAATTTGAGTGTGTCTGGAGTGTTCTCATAATTGCAGATTGTGCATTTTGGGCAAGAACACCACACAGTGGTGTTGTGTCTTTCTCAGTCCCTTGAATCAAGGGCTACATGATGTCTATCTGTCTTATTTCTGATGATATTAACCTTGGTCACAAAGTAAGGTCGTTTCTCCACTATAAAGTTATTATTTTCAGGCCCTGGCTGGTTTGCTCAGTGGATAAAGCATTGGCCTGGCAGGCAGAAGTCCCGGGTTCGATCCCTGTCAGGGAACACATGAGAAGCAACCATCTGCTTCTCTTCTCCTCACTTTACCCCTTCTCTCCCACTTCTCCTCTTGCAGCCAGTGGACTGATTGGTTTGAGCATCAGCCCTGGGTGCTGAGGATAGCTCAGTTGATTTAAGGATCAGCCCCAGACAGGGGTTGCTGGTTAGGGTGTATGCAGGAGTCTATCTCCGTATCTCTCCTCCTCTCACTTAAAAAAATAAAAAAAAAATAAGGTTATTTTTATCCCCTTTGTAGTTGATAATTATATTAAGGAAGCTATTTGGATGCTGTTGTGAGTCGGGGGCGCAGAGAGAGAGATCAGCAGACGGAATCATCAAGGACTAGCAAAGGACCACCGCTCGCTCAGGCAAATGGCCCCGAGTTCATGCAGTGTCCTAATTTTATTCACAAGACTTCAAAAAGCTTGTTTACTGAGAAATTGGCATAACATCAAGAGTAACTTTTGCTTAAAGATACATGGAGTGCACCTGCAAGATAGCTTACTAACAATATAATATCAGAAGGCATTAATTGCTATTGCTTCTATGGATCCCACAACATTCCTCTCCTTATCTGAAGGGATAACCTTGGAAGGTACTGAAATCTTATGAGAATGTTTTACTGAGAAAAGCCCAGCAACTGCCTTCAGTCACATAGACCTGTTTCAGTGACCCGCCTTCAAGTCACAAAACAACTTTCTTGGCAAAACATTCATTTTTTGTTGGCTGTGTTCCCATCCAAGACCATGCAATGGGTTATTCCACTACAGGACACTATGAAAATCCCGAAGGAAACTAAGTATAAGATGCTCAAGGTTAAAAGTAAAAGGATGGAAGAAAGTAGCCCATGCTAATTTAATAAAAACAGCTGGAGTATCTGTTAGTGTCAGACAGACAGAGTTCAAGACAAAGAATCTGGGGATAAGAAGGGTCATTTCACAATGATAAAGTGGTCAGTTAGGCCCTGGCCGGTTGGCTCAGTGGTAGAGCGTCGGCCTGGCGTGCAGAAGTCCCGGGTTCGATTCCCGGCCAGGGCACACAGGAGAAGAGCCCATCTGCTTCTCCACCCCTCCCCCTCTCCTTCCTCTCTGTCTCTCTCTTCCCCTCCCACAGCCGAGGCTCCATTGGAGCAAAGATGGCCCGGGCACTGGGGATGGCTCCTTGGCCTCTGCCCCAGGCGCTAGAGTGGCTCTGGTCGCGACAAAATGACGCCCCGGAGGGGCAGAGCATCGCCCCCTGGTGGGCAGAGTGTCGCCCCCTGGTGGGCTTGCCAGGTGGATCCCGGTCGGGCACATGCGGGAGTCTGTTTGACTGTCTCTCCCCGTTTCCAGCTTCAGAAAAATACACACACACACACACACACAAAAAAAAAGTAGTCAGTTAATCAAGAGGACATAATCTGACCATAAGGTTTCAAAATGCACAAAACAAAAACAAAACTACAAGGAGAAACAAATCTATAAGCATAGTCAGAGACTTCAACACTCCTTTCTTGCTAATTAACAGAGAAAATGGTCAGAAAGTCAGTTATAATAGAGAATACACGATTTATACCTCCATACTTGATCTCATCAACATTCCACTGAGCAAAAACAGAACTCACGTTTAAGTGCCCACATAACAATTATTAACACAGGCCATTTTCTAGGCCATGAAATCAGTCTCAACAAAATTAAAAGTGTAAAACATAGAGAGTATCTTCTCTGACAACAATGGATTTAAATTAATAATCAAAAACAGACAGATCTCTGGAAAATACCCATATATCTGAAAACAAAAATAACATATTTCTAAATCCATGGATCAAAAAAGAAATTAAAAGACAAATTAGAAAATATTTTTCACTTGATAAATATGAAAATACAACATATCAGAATTTTTGGGATACATCTAAAGCAGGACTTAGAGGGAAATTTATAGGCTATACTAATGAAGAAGACCTCAAATTAGTGACCTAGCTTCCACTTTAAGAAACCAGAAAAAGAAGAGAAAATTAAACCCAATGTAAAAAAAAAAAAAGAATACAGATTACAGTTGAAGTCAGTAAAAAAGAGAAAACAATAGAGAAATCAATTAAACCAAAAACTGCTTCTTGAATAATTCAACAACATATAAAATGATAATATATCATGTGACTTTGAGTTAGGCAAAGTGTGATTTATCCCAAGGATACAAGGTTAATTTTTTAATTAATTAATTAATTTTTACAGGGACAGAGAGAGAGTCAGATAGAGGGATAGATAGGGACAAACAGACAGGAAGGGAGAGAGATGAGAAGCATCAATCATCAGTTTTTCATTGCAACATCTTAGTTGTTCATTGATTGCTTTCTCATATGTGCCATGACCGCGGGCCTTCAGCAGACTTCAGAAGTCCCAGTGACCTTGGGTCCAAACTGGTGGGCTTTTTGCTCAAGCCAGATGAGCCCGCGCTCAAGCTGGCAACCTTGGGGTCTCAAACCTGGGTCCTTCCGCATCCCAGTCCGATGCTCAATCCACTGCGCCACTGCCTGATCAGGCAATACAAGGTTAATTTAATACTTGAAAATCAATCAGTATAATCCATCATATTAATAGATTTCAAAAAATGATTTTTAATAGATGCAGAAAACATTTAATTAACTCCAACATTTATTCATGATAGAAACTCTCAGCAAACTAGTAATAGAAGGACACTTCCTCACACTGACAAGAACAGATACAAAAAATCTACAGTCCACATTGTTCTTAAAGATGAAAGACTAAATAATTTCCCCCGATATCAGGAACAAGGATATCAGCTCTCACTTCTGGTCTCATTTCTGGTTCAATTATTAAACTAGAGTCTCTAGCCAGTGCAAATGAGCATGAAAATGAATTTAAAATACATCCAGATAGGAGAGAGAGAAGTTATAATCTTTTTATTTACAGAAAATATGACTATATATGTAGAAAATCTTAAGGTTTCTATTAAAAGTTTACTAGAACTAATAAGTGAGTTTAGGAAAGTTAGGATCAGAATACAAAAATCAATTTTGTTTCTATACATTAGCAATTAAAAACCAGAAATTGAAACGAAAAAGCCATTTACAATAAATAAAATATCAGAGATAATCCTGACAAAAGATGTACAAGATCCATAAACCAGAAAATACAAAATAAGAATGAAAGAAATAAAAGAAATTCTAAATAAATGAAAAGATATACCATGTTCATGGATTGAAGACTCAATATTGTTAAAATGTTAATTTTCTCAAACTGACCTATAGATTCAATGTGATCCCAAACAAAATCCCACTAGGCTTTTTAAGTAAGCATTAGCAAGCTGATTCTAAACTTCATGAGGAGTCTGACCAGGTGGTGGTACAGTGGATAAAGTGTAGGACTGGGATGCAGAGGACCCAAGTTCAAAACCCTGAGGTTGCTGGCTTGAGCATGGGCTCATCTGGTTTGAGCACAGCTCACCAGCTTGAACCCAAGATTGCTGGCTTGAGCAAGGGGTCACTCAGCCTGCTGTAGCCCCTGGTCAAGGCACCTATGAGAAAGCAATCAATGAACAACTAAGGTGCTTCAATGAAGAATTGATGTCTGTCTGTTCCTATCTGTCCCTCTCTCTGTCTCTGTCACAAAAAATAAATAAATAAAATTCATAAGAAAATGCAAAGAATCTTGGATGACCAAAAAACCTAATAAAGAACAAAATTGGAAAACTTATACCTCCTGACTTCAAAAATTATTAAAGCTTGAGCAATGAAGACAGCTTGAGACATTTGCATAGAAATAGGTAAACAGACCAACTGAACACAGAGAATACAGAAATAGACTCATACATATATGGATCACTGATTTTCAACAAAGGTGCAAAGGTAATTCAGTAGAGAAAGAATAATTGTTTCAACAAACAGACCTGGAAAACACTAGCTATCCATATGCACACACAAAAAACCTTAGAATTATATTTCATGCCATATACCAAAACTAATTTAAGTTGAATAATAAACCTAAATGCAAAACCTAAACTATTAAAATCCTTGTGACTTTGAGATAGGCAAAGATTTCTTCATATAACACAAATAGCATGATCCACATAAAAAAAATTGATAAACTGGATTTTATCAAAATAAAAAACTTCTCTTTGGAAAGCTTTTAAGAGAATGAAAAGACAATTCACAGATTCACAGAAAATATTTACAAATCATGTATCTGATAAAGAACTTGTATCCAGAATATATAAAGAACTCTCAAAACTCAACAATAAGAAAACAACTCAATTAAAGGTGGGTGAAAGATCTGAACAGAGTACTTCTTTAAAGAAAATAGATGGCAAATAAGCAGATGAAAAGATACTCACCATCATTTTTCACTAGGGAAGTACAAATTAACCACAGTGAGACACCACTATACATCTATTAGAATATCTAAAATTAAAAAGGCTAACCATTTCAAGTGCTGGTGAGGGTGTGAGCATACACTATTGGTAGGGATGTAAAGTCGTATAATCATTCTGTCAGTTTCTTTCAAATTAAACATACAACTTCATGTCATCCAGCCATTCCACTCCTAGATATTTAGGAACCCTCAGAGAAATACGAGTGTTTATCCAAATAAAAAATATACAATGTATGGTTTTAGTTGTAATAGGCAACAACTGGAAACAACCCAAATGTCCATGATCAGGTAAATGGATATATAAACTGTGGAACATTCATAGGATAGATGACTAGTCAACGCTAAAAGGAATAACTTGATAAACACATTAGCACGAGTGAACTCAAAGTAATTACGGTATGCTGAGTGAAAGAAGCTAGACAAAAGAGTACATATCTGTGATCTCATTTACATAAATTGTAAGAAATGCGAACTGATCTACAGTGACAGATACATTAGTGCTTGCCTGGCAATGGCGGTACGGAGGGGAGAGGAGGGCACAGCAAGTGGGGCGGGGGATAGGGGTATGTACTCCGTCAATTGTGGTGATGTTTTCACGAGTATATACAAATGTTAAAACGTATCAAATTTAAATATGGTTTTCTTGTATATCAATTACACCATAATAAAGCTGCTTTTAAAAGGTCTAGGATGGCTCAGGCCTAGCTTAAATGTCTCTGTCTCCACATTCCCCACCCTCCTCGAGGCCCACATGCAAGGACCCTAAGCCACAGAGGGAAGGGGGTCGAGTAAGGGTCCCGGGACAGGAGAAGAGTCAGGTGAACAGAGACCTAAACCCACTAACCGGCCTTGGGGGCCGCTAGCATCAGGCCTTCGAGGGACGCACAGCAAGAGAGACGCACCACCACAAGGGCTTCGCGATGATAAGAGGGTCGCCAGGTCCCATGCATCCGGGTGCCAGCGCCAGGAGGAGGTTCGCTATCTGCACGGAGCAGCAGTATGGACCCGAGCGGACCTGGGCTGGGCGGGACTCTTCCTCCTCACGGCCCCGCTCAGGCCCTGCCCATGGTCCCGCCCACGTCCGGGGACACACCCATCCAAAAGATCCACCCCCCAGCTCCGCCCCACGCCTTTGCACAGACTACGCCCCAGGTCCCGCTCCCCTTGTCTCTCAGGTTTCCGCGTCGCCCTGGCCCCGCCCCGGCCCGGCCCCGCCCCTAGGCCCCGCCCGCCCAGTTTAGGCCGAGCAACGTGTGTTAGAACCGTGGTGGTCGTGGGCGCGGGCCTTCGGGTCTCCGCCGCGCCCGGGTGTTGCGCCGGGTCGGGCTCTGAGCCGCGGAGAGACTCGCGCAGAGCAGCCTCCGGATGCGGCCGCGCAGGTAAAGCCCCCGCCCTTCCTGGGAGTGTGGACACCGCGCCCCTGTCTGTTACCCACCCGCGGGTCCCCGAGTCCTGGGGTCTGAGTTCCACCAGCTCAGGCCCCGCGCGGCCCCGCCACTCCACGCCCCAGCGCAGTGAGCGCCCAGGGTTTGGCTTTTCTCTTTTCTCATTTTCCTTCCCTTTCAAGCATAATTAAAATAAAAGGCGCCGACCCCGGTGTAAGTGCCCGGTGGCTATTTCTATTTGAGCTGACGGAGAAGAGCTTTATTTATTATTATAATTTTTAAGGGTTGTCAAAATTAGCAAAGTGCTAAGCTTCTTACAGCAGCCTGGCCCGGAGTGATGAGCGCCCTGCTGGTTCCCAGTGGTTGCAGATTAGGTAGGGCTGCATTCAGTCCTCCTTATTCCCAGCCGGGAGAGACTCGGAGGGGGTGGATCCCAGTCTGCCATCACTCAGTGCTGTCCAGGTCTCTGGGCTCTAGGTTGTGTCCAGGGCAGGCAGCAGGGTTCTTGCACCATTTTGATGGTTGCTCCCCCCCCCCCCCCCAGTGGTCAACAGGACCTGCCCTTGCTCTTCTGGTGGCATTGAGAATTCCTAGAAATAGAAATAAGTTACAGAGATCCCCCCTCACACACACACACACCCACTAGTCAGAGGCTTCAATTTGCCTGTGATATCCCCCAAAAGTCAAAGTGTGCCCCAGGTCCCAGCTGAACCACCGTGGACTATGCCGATTGCTCCTGTTTTAGAACTGAAAGCGAACACTTTTTCCTGGCAGGTGAAGAACAAGAGTTTATGTCTGTGTCAGATGGTCACCTGTACAGCAGTGGCCAGGGGAGTGAGGAAGAGCATAGATCCACAGCAGTGAGCCAGAGGAGTGTGCGGTCTGTTCCCAGGTGCAGTCAGGATGGGCCCCATGGGCAAACAGAGCCTCTCTTCTATGCCAGCCCCCATGGGAGGGTCTTGCCTTCTTCTCCTCTTCTGCCTGCGCTTGGGCACCTCCTGCCCACAGAGCTGCCAGTGCCCTGACCACGATGGGGCCGTGGCTGTCCACTGCAGTGCAAGTGGCCTGCAGGAGATCCCCAAGGACATCCCTGCCAATACTGTGCTCCTGAAGCTCGATGCCAACAAAATTGCCCGTGTCCCCAATGGAGCCTTCCAGCACCTGAGCCAGCTGAGAGAGCTGGACTTGTCTCAGAACGACATCGAGACCATCGGCTCCACTGCCTTTTCTGGCCTGGCCGGTGGCCTGCGGCTGCTGGACCTGTCTCACAATCGCATCCGCAGGATTCCAAAGGATGCCCTGGGCAAGCTCAGTGCCAAGATCCGCCTGTCCCACAACCCCCTGCACTGCGAGTGTGCCCTGCAGGAGGCACTGTGGGAGCTGAAGCTGGACCCTGACTCGGTGGATGAGATTGCCTGCCACACCTCAGTGCAGGAGGAGTACGTGGGGAAGCCGCTGATCCAGGCTCTCGATGCTGGTGTCAGCTTTTGCAGCACCCACCACAAGACCACTGATGTGGCCATGCTGGTCACCATGTTTGGCTGGTTCACCATGGTGATTACCTACATCGTGTACTATGTGCGCCAGAACCAGGAAGATGCCAGGAGGCACCTGGAGTATCTGAAGTCCCTGCCCAGCACCCCTCTGTCCAAGGACCCCCTCAGCCCTGCACCCTAGTGCTTGCTAAATCCTATCACTTTGTGGCAGGTGGTGACTGACTCATGCTTTTGGTATTCCCCAGCCAGATGGGAGTCACAGCTACTTCTGTGCAGTGCACACTCTGACAAAACACTTCCCTGAATTGCACTGAGTCACTGCAATACCCTTCAGGTCAGGTAATGTTACCATTAGACTCATTGATGGAGGAAGAAGCTGAAGCTTGGAGAAATGGACTGACTTGCCCTTGATGACACAGGAAATGATCCAGTTGGGACTTAAAACCAGGCTGTCTATTACAATGCCCCTTCCACTCTGCAAGCCTCTCCCACGTGGTGCCCCTGAGAGTGAATGCATTCAGAGAAGGAAGGGCTCATGTCCATGAGTGTGAATGTCCCCCATGGAGGTTTGGGGTGCAGATTCATCTGGCACAGGTGATCCCTTACTGTGGAACTGATTCACCTCTATCTCTGTAGTATCTCCTAGACACGTTTGACCACAGGAATATTTCCAGATCAAAGTAGTAGAGACCAGGTTTTTCTAGAAAGGGAAGTAAGTGAAAGGTGCTGCTCAAACTAAGCTTTGAACAACTGTGTTTATTCTCAGAATGTTTGTAAGAGTAACACTTGTACCCAAATTTCAATCCAGTGAGAGGGGAAAAAATAAGGGGGACGGACCCAAAACCTAAAATCAGACCCCATGGAGAGAAACCTGAGAACAAGTTCGACCTGCCCGATTCCCACTGCTTTATCTGTGCCTGGTTTGTGGGAAGGCTTGTCATCTCTGGTAGCCGCTGTGCCTTGCTTTTCTACTCATGGACACCTAAAGCATCTCCTTTCAAAGTGCAGGACTGATGTTTGATGTTTCAAGGCCAATTAAAGGGACTCCTTTTCTCCAGCAACAGGCTCTTTCCCCCACCCCCGTTTCTCTCTCTCTTTCTCCACCTTTGCTGCCAGAACTCTGAGAACTAATTGAGGGCTCTATTTTCTTACCCATATAACTTCACGTTCAGGGTAGAGTTGACCTCCACCTATATAACTGATTCATCTTTTAAGTTTTATTTGTTACTGTCTTTTGTATGAATGTCTATATTTTACACTACTTCAACTATTTTGGGGGGTGGGGAAGCAAATACAGATAAATTGCTGTGAACTGAAAGTATTAAGGACAGAAGCCTCATCAAGGCGAAGCTCAGAAATGATTAGCAGTGGAGGGTGGTTTGTACTTGGAAAGGACTGAGTGAACTTGAAGTGGGAAATGAATGTGGGGTCACATTTACGTGTTGATCTGGAGACTCCAGCAGCTGCACAGAGACCTGAAAGACTCATCCAAACACGGCTGTAATTTCTCAGTCACGGTGTATTAAAAAGAAACCACCAACAGCTCCCAAATACCCTCTCGCACCCAAAGTCCCTGCGACTGTGTTCACTGGATGGGGGAAGGGTACACAGCACACGCAGTGTGAACAAACGGGCGCATCTCTGCCCACTGCTCAGAACAGGAGCACGGGCATGGGAGGCAGTGCTCAGGCTCGGCCATTGATGCCCACTTGCTGCTCCACAGGCCGCCAGTCCACAGGAAACTGACAGTCTTGCCCACCTTTCCAGTGACGACCAGAACCAAGGAGTCTGTCCACTCATGGTACAATGATGTGAGGAGCAGGAAGGCTCTGCTGCTGGTTGACCAGCAGGACACAGGCTCCATGGGTGATTTGAGTCCTCTTCCCCATCCATCCCACATGCACACTGTGGGGACAGGGCTCCTATCACACTAGGAGCTCACCACCCTGTGGGTCTCCCTGATGGATATGATGCTAGGTCAGGGGAAGAAAGTGGAACAGGCCTAGTGTATAGGGGGAAAGTTGGTCCTGCCACGGCCTCTTGTGTCCTGTGGGTGCCAGTGGCTTCAGCACTTTAAGGGGCCCTCTACTTGCTGCCAAAGACTCCATTTGGTCTTACAGTAAAATCAGCCCAGATCTTGTATGCCACCCACACGTGGCTCTTCAAGGGATTCATGAAGAGTAGGTGGGGCTTCTTCCCTCCCTGCCCCTTTGCTGGCCCCTAGCCCAAGGCCACTTTCCGCTTGATGTAAACCCTGTGGGGGAGGGGAGGGGAGCAAGGACCTGGAGCACTAGAGGGCCCTCTCCCCTCCACCCACTGCCCACCCTCCAGGCTTCTCATCCCTTACAGAGTCTCACAGGGGTGGACACCTCCCTCCAGGGAAGACCACCAGCACCTCAACTCTAAGACCCCCAGCTCCTTCCTGCTCATGGGAGCTCCCGACCCTGGCACCTGAGAACCCTTTCAGGGTACAACGCTCTCCTCTCTTTTCTCCTCTAACTTTTCCTCCCTCTTTCAAACTTTTTCTCCCTTCCCTTCCCCGTTTTTCTCCTCCCCCTTCCCCCTTCATTCCCCTTAAGGGACCCATGAAGATGACACCTGGCCTGTACTTGCCACATTCTTTGTTGCCGTATATGATCATGGACTCCTGGATGCCCCATGGGCCCTTGGGTTTGACTTGGCCTTCCCCCACCCCGCACTGCACCACTGGGCCAGCATCTGACCCCATCCTAAATCTGCAGAGGCCGGGGTCAAGCAGGCTCTATTGAGCAATGCCAATAGTGGTGACATGCCAATAGTGGTGACATGACAAAAGAGATGCCCTCAGTTGGCCCATTCCTCAGTCTGAGGGTAGTGCGGTCATAGGTCATAGGTGGTCCCTGGCTGTCTTTGCCATCCGGGTAACAGGCCCTTCACAGGGTCTGGGGGTCCAGAAGGGACAACTTTGGGGTTCCTTGTGGGGCAGAATGGAAAGAGCAGATAGGCCCTAGCAGCTGCCCTGGCTCTGGTGGAGCTGGGCATCTCTCCTTCCCACAGGATTGGGGCCTCTTGCTTTGAGGGAGGCTTCAGGCCCCGAGGGAAGGAGTTCCTGGGACCTCACCTCAGGAGCCCGGTCTCCCTGCCTGGCCACTCGTGACTCCTGTTCCTTTGGTCCTTGGCCTCACCGACCTCACCATGGGTGCTCTTCATGGAACCCAGAGCACCACCCCTGACCTTGACCCTAGACCCTAGGAGGGCCTGCCCCATGCTCACGGCCTCCTGACACCCCAGTTTTTCTTCCTTCTAGGGTTGTTAGACCCCCATACGGCCACCAAGTCTCTCTCTTATGTGGTTCAGGGATGGGGGATGAGCCAAAGTACTGCTGGGCCCCCAGCAAAGCCATCCTGACACACAGAGCTATCTCTGGTGGGGAGGGCTCTGGGGACAGGAGGTCCCTGCACAAGAGGTTCCCAGCTCGGCTCCAGAAGCCCTTCCCAGGCCCCTGGAGAAGCTGGTGGCAGGCCGTGGGAGGGCAGGGCACACACTACAGGGGCAACTGCGTGGCTGGGGCTGGCAGACTCGGATGCCTGAAATGGCTCCTCTCCTGGAAGGGCCTTTGTTCTAGGGAGAGCCTCCTGCCCCGGCGCGCCAAGCCCTGAAGTGAAGGTGGATGACAGTTTTATTTATTTATTTATTTTCTATTTTACTTTTTTAAGTGAGAGGAGGGAAGATAGAGACTCCCTCATGTGCCCCAACCAAGATCCACTCGGCAGTACAGGAGCCTGGGAGCTCCCGTGCAGCAGACCTTTGGCAGAAGTGTTTGCAGCAAACTTTGATCCTGGACTGAGTTTCCTGGAGAGGAGGCAGGTCTGCTGGCACAGACTGTGGTGAGGTGGAATGTTCTGGACTTGAGGCAATCCCCAGCCATGGCAGCAGCCTGGGGTGGCTCCTGGAGTCATCCTCCTGGAAGTTCCATCTAAAGTCTGATTCCACCATCCTCTCCCATGTCTGTGAGCCCTCAATAAACCTCCTTGTGCTTAAGTCAGCTGGAGCAGATTCTCTTGTCTACACCTCTGTGCCCCTCCTCCCCTGACCCAGAGCTCTTCCTGCAGACCTCCCTTCACTGCAGCTCCAGCCATGCTGTGGAGGCAGACTTGTGAGCCCGTGGCACAGAGGAGCTGGGTCAGGGAGTGAGACCCAACCGCACAGCCTGTGGGACACGGCGTGGAAGTCAGCAGCTGCTGTCAGGCCTTGGGGTGGCCCAGGCAGGCCACGCATTGGAAAGGGAGCTACAGCTATGAAGTCACTGGACAGCACATATAGGGCTGGGCTTGCTCATAAGAGGCCTCAGCTAATTCTTGTAGTAGCCTGGCAGATAGAGAATATTTCATTTTTCAAATGAGAAACACAGGATTGTGAGGCCTGGAGGGGGAAATGACAAACTTGGGAGTTGGCTTGTTTGGAACAGAACTGGGTCAGAAGCCAGCTTTCTGACACCCAAACCTGGAAGTTCTCACTCTGGGAGACATGAGCCCTGGAGCGTTGTCAACACAGAGAGGTGAGTCCTAGGTTTAGCCCCAGACTGAAGAGGGGCCAGTGCATGAGGCAGAGCAGCCCAGGTTCGCAGTCCAGTCTGGGATGCTGGAGCGGGAGCTGAGCACTTAAGCTGCTGCATCTGTAACTATGGCAACAACACTGTCAGGAAAGGGAGTGGACATGGGGTTGGCTATCAGGTCTGGCTACTGAGCACAACTGGTGATGTTGGCCTGCCGTTCTGTGCAGAGAGGTGGAGAGGCAGCATCCAAGAGTGACAAGACTACCAGGCTGGCCTTTCCTGTGAGCTCAGCTGCTTCTGGACAGGAGGGAGCATCAGAGAAAGTGCCACAGAAGAAGTAGACGGAGAAACTGCCAGGGAGCAGGTGGATAGAGGCCTCCAGTAAGAAGCTGATTCCAGAGGCAGTGTTAGCAGCCAGCTCTTACGGATGGGGAAACCGAGGCACTGAGAGATTAAATGACTTGCCCAAGGTCACAGGAGTACTGAGCTGAGGTGTGACCAGGTGGCTGGGCAGCAGTGAACCGCAGACAGACGTCTGGTGGCCATCCACAAAGCTTTAGCAGCCAGACAGGAAGTCGGAGCAATTAAGATGCAGAGAAAACCCCAAAGGGAACCCATTGCATTTATTTTAAGACATTGTGACTGTTCTTTCACCCAGTTTGTAATTGTGGCAAGCGAATCCCCAGAAGAGTCAGGAGACGGAGTTGTCACCTGCTGAAAGTCTCTTATCACATTCTCATTCCTACACTGGCCTCCTGGTCAGGTCCTGATGAGAACCTTGCTGTGGTCCTGCCACCCTCCTCCCTTCACCCCTGACCCCACCACACGCACACTCAGGCTTCCAGAAAGTCAATGATAAGGACCTGTCAGATCTGAGCAGCAGTTACGTCTGCACTGGACTTCCCTGAGGGGGCCATGTGCAGGGTGGGCACATAGGGTCACGTCCTCCGGCCCAGCTCTTAGGTCCTGCCCTGCTAGCTCCCACCAGCACCTTTCCCATCCACACTAATGAGCTGGAGGTGGCCCCCTTAGACATGCACCAGCTCCCAAGAACCCCCAGCACTCCCCACTGTCTCTTACTTAGTTACCACCCCCTCTGTGCCCATTTCTGGATGCCAGGGCTGGGTCCTGCTGTCTCTCTGCAGGGAGATGCTCAGGGCTAGTGGTGTTGATCAGTGGGTCACCCTGCATGAGCGGTCAATGGGGTCTTGCACCACGCCAAGCTCCCTGGTGCCTTGTAGTCTCTCTGTATCCACCACAAAGTCATTGGAGCAAAGGCCCAGAATATACCAAACTTCCTGTCTTGCCCTGTGCCAAGAAGTGGTCTTCAAATCAGAGCCTATCAGTCTGGATGTCACAACAATGAAGCCCCCAAGACTGAGTTTTTCCAAGTGTGCATTCTCATCTGGCCCAGTTTTAACCATTTAGCAGCCCACGAGAAGGACCTGGCCAGGCCCTGGTTACCACAGCTGCTGGCCCCAGGGTTGCCTGCTGTTGTGACATTCACTCGTGACTTGTGGGTGTAACTCCCCAGAATTTGTCTGTTCTTATCATTGGAATTTCCTCTGTTGTGAATGTTTGCTCATGACCTTTGCCCCCGGGCCTGTGTAGGGCACCGTGTTTCCATTAATTTGTTAGAGCTCCCCAGACCTTGAGTACTGACGTTTGAATGACTCTAGTCCTGCATATGCCAATAGCATCATCAGTCTGTGCTGAGATGTCACCTTTACTTATATCTCAATATAACATTATATATTTGACAGACATATAAGGATCTATCTATCATTTATATCTTCCCTTTATATACTTTTCCCTTTCCATTTCCTTCCATGGTTTTTACCTTTAGAAGGATTTTCTCCAAACAGGAAAAAAAAATCTTTTCTAGAATCATTTGCTTTCCAATATACATAATTTAATTTTTTCCAAATTATGCCAATACCAAGTTGAATTAATTCTATTATAGTATAATTTAATACCTGAAAGCCAAGCTTTCCCTCATATTTTTTGAAGTATTTTTGCCTGTAAATTCTTTGAGATGCTTTCATCTTTATTAATTAAATTTAACTTTTTAATTAAAAGGGAAAGCTTTGGGATTTTGACTGGCCTGTATGTATGTGTGTGCATGTGGAATGTGTGTGCATGTGTGTGTGCATATTTCTCCAGAAAAATGACCTTGAAGAAGCTACCCAAAGAAAAGAGCAATGTGTACAAAGACGAAAGACGTTTTTACAGCATTATTTATCATAGTGAAGAGTATTGAAAAGAATCCCTGTGGGGTAACAAAGGCGACCAGATCAGCAGAGTTGGGACCATGACCACAAGGAATGACAACACACTTGTCAAAAGAACAAGAATGTGGCACATCAAATGGCATGCAAACTCACACGAAATCGTATGCCACATCAGCAGGACAAAAACCAGAAGGCCTTACTTTAACAGATGTAAATATTTTCATGTTCTCTGCATTTCCCCCCCTCCTGTTTGCATTCATAATTTAAACAAGTCTTGATTTATGGTTTTGTTTCCACCCAGTAGAACCAAGACTGGCTAGCATGCCAAGGATGAGGTGGCATCATCTGATTGCTGAGGAAGCCCTGGGCAGGCCATGGTGGCTCCACGGGTGTGCGCGGTGCAGGCAGCGCTGGTGTCTGCCTCCTTCCTCCCTGGCCCCAGTCCTCCTCTTCCCCACGGCAAGACAGACCCAGTAGTGACACCCTCAGGGCAGAGAGAAAACTGGACGTCTGGGTTACCCAATGAGAGAGAAGCTGTGAAGGGTGGGTGCTTGGGGGTCAGGGCCAGGTTGCCCCTCCCCCTAGGGTAAACTGAGGCTCGGGGATTGGGAAGTGGCAGGTGAGACTAAACTTGTGATGCTCGAGTGCCTTACCCGTGGCCTGTTTGAACCTTGTGCCCTCCAGGAAGTGGCACCAGCAGCAAGAAAGCAGAGACATGAGGAATTGGGGCAGGCGATGGTGGGGACTGCTGGGCCCCAACTCTGTGGTGGCTGGCGGGGTGGGGCATCTGGGGGAGCTGATGGTGCCGCTCCAGTCTGAGGGCGTCTGCTGGAGAAGCCCTCTGGCTCTGGAAGCCAGTCTTTTGTTCTGGTCAAGTGAGGCCTCCACATTGCAGACAGAGGGCCATCTGCTTTTCCAGGTCTACTGACTTCAGTGTCTACCACATCCAAAGCCACCCCCAAAATCTCATAAAGGAATCGTCCAGGCATGAAGGCTGGGGTCTCAGAGGCCCCCACGGTACTCCTGGCCTAGGTGGGCACCCTGCTTTTGGGAGTGCTTCTGTGGAATAAGCCCCACAATGATGGGCCACTATTCCCCACTGACCCTGCAGGCCCACTTGGGCTGTGATCATCATTTTGTCCCCTTCTCATGGGCTGCTCAGGCCCTGCCTCAAATCCAACTTAAAATCAGCTCCCCCCAGCAGACCCTAAGAAGTGTGGCTTATCCCCCTCCCCCTCTCAAGGAAAGTAGGCCTAATGAGCCAATCAAAGCAAAGAACCCCGGCTTGGATTTGAATTTCAGATAAACAATAAGCACTCCTTTAGGGAACCCTCTATCCGGTGGTCGACAAACTCATTAGTCAACAGAGCCAAATATCAACAGTACAACGATTGAAATTTCTTTTGAGAGCTAAATTTTTTAAACTTAAACTATATAGGTAGGTACATTCCTTATCGAGGTAGCGCCTGCATGTGGTATTTTTGGAAGAGCCACACTCAAGGGGCCAAAGAGCTACATGTGGCTTGTGAGCCGCAGTTTGCTGACCAGGGCTCTATGCAACAGTTGGAATATATAAAAAAGCATCACTGTTTCTCTGCGATGCAAGTTTACCTGTTATCCTGCACTTTCTCTGCACCCTTGGCCCACTCTCCCTGGACCGGTGGATCTAGGTCCATCACCACAACCTCCCTCCCGGACCCCAACACTGTGGGGCCTCTGGCTGCCCAGGGCAGGGACACGGCCAGGTTCACAGATGGTGAAAGCATGGGGGCTCTTGGAGTAAGGGGCAGATCTTCTTTCTCCAAAATACTGAGTGTCTATGTGGGAGGTGGAAAGATGTCCACACCAGGACTTCTCTTTCACAAATTCCCTGGCCTGGCCCCAGTCCTTCCTCTTTGCCCCCCACCCCCACCCTTTGCCGTTCTTCCTTGGGAGGGGACATCCTTATCTAAGGTCAACCCCAAGGCATGGGGAGCACAAACGGGCATGAAGGAGGTTCTAGAAAAATCTCTCAGCCTTTGGAAATCAAGAGGGTCTTGCTTAGAGTCGGGAAATCCCCAATCTGACTGGACTGAGGAGTGGCATCCTTGGTGTAGGACTCCTGGGCAGTGGGGCCTGCCCTGTCCTCCTGTGGAACTGACCCCGGGAGCCAAGACTCCGGCTGGTGGGGCTGCACTGTGCCCCTGGCCGTGTGGTCTTGGGGAAAAAAATCACTAAGAGGTTTAAGCAGAAACAGCAGAGTGTTCAGCTAAGCGGGCGGCCTTCTTGCCGCTGAGCTCTGACTCCCACCTCCTTCCACAGGGCAGTCAGTCTCCCAGAGCAGGCCGACGTAAGCAACGAAATAGACCTAGCTTTGCCAGTGCTGGTGGTCCCCTGGCTCTATGAAGACCCCACAGGCCTTGCCAGCAAAGCCTCTGGCACAGAGCATTTCCTTCCCACCCCAGAGGGTGGCGCTGGCACCTACCCTCCTCCCCCTCCAGGTTTTCAGAGCAGTGTCCTGTTCACCCCAGCAGCCATCCCAGGGAAGCAGGAGGGCCCCACCTGGTGTTGGGTCTGGGACATTAGACGGGGAGCTGAGCAGGCGCTGGCCCCCAGGAGGCAGTCCAACTCCATTCTGCATACCAACCAGCCGCACTACCCTCCTGCTGTCATAGATAAACTGAGGCCAGAGGAAGAAGCTCCCTGCATAGAAGACGTGTCCTCCATCTGCACTGGTGACTAGGGACCTGAGGGCATGTCCCGCTTTGGTGGCAAAGCAAGGCCCTGGGACAGGCTCACCAAGAGTCGAGGCCTTGCCAGAAACATGCAGACGCAGCCGTGCTCATTGTAAAGAGTGTCATAAATATATTTCCGTGTAGACAAAATATAATAAATAGCTGGTATGAATATATAGAACAGCATTAAGCCTGTTCCCCATCTGGGTTCGCCAACAGGGGTCGAGCGGCTAGGCCAGCTGCAAGTCGATGCCGAGGGCTGGTAACCAGGCTTCTGCTCATGAGGTAAAAAATTGTATGAACTTTTCCTTTAAAGAGAACTCCTTGCAGGGCACCCAGACATTCAGGGAAGCATTGGTTTCCACCTGAACCCCCAACAAGCCACTGCGATCTGGCTATGACAGCTACCAGGCCAGAAAGGTGACAGACTGATTAGAGGAGAGCCAGGAACAGTGAGATGGCAGCTCTGGAAGTGACGCTGCCCGGGATCATCCCCTAGAGGTTCCGGGGCTTCCTGGGTGGGATTCTGGGGTGCAACGAGCTGGATCCTGTTCCTGGGGGTCTGGAGTCCATCACCCCATCCTAAGCTTCAGCACCCGGGAGAGGGGTTCCTTGGCACTGGAGTAGACGAGGTAAGAGCCGGCCGTGGTGCGGAAGGCCTCCCAGTCCCTGCAGCCAAAGGTCGGGAGGCTGTGCACAGCCACGAAGCCTTCATACCCCTGCCACCTGTGGGAGAGATGCGTCAGCCTTGGGGATGGGCAGTCTGTGCCAGGTTGCCTGCAGGGAGGGGAGAAGCCGCTCACTCCCCCGGGGCTCCCACCCTACCCAGTTTGTATCCTGGACGCCTGTGCTCTCTCCAGGCCTCCGCCTGTCTCTCCCATGTACACAGCATGGAGGGGCCACGTGTCCCCAGGCTGCACAGCTGCCTGGTTAGAAATCTCAGAGCTGGATTAGGAGCCTGCAAAGGGGGAAACTGAGGTCTGGAAGAAGGAACCTGCCCTGTCCACAATTTTGCAGCTCCTCCTATCTGCCCAGGAACCTATCCCTAGCCCAGAGTGCCCATAGGACAGCCCCAAAGCCGGGGGGGGGGGGGAGGGGGTTGGGGGAATGGAGATGAGGGAAATGGCAGGGAGGGTCCTGGCAGCTGCAATGGGTTAACTGTAGGGAGCTGACACCTCCCACTCCTGGGCTCACAGTTGACATTGAGGCACATACCCTCAAACATAGACCTACCACTTCATGGGTATGGCACCCCTACCCCTCAGTGACGGAAGCCCTCCCAGCACACTGCTCTGCCCTGTGCTCCACCTCCAAGTTCAGATCCCAAACCTGGCCCATGGCCCACTGCTCACACAGTCAGCGGTTTCTAGGTTTTGCCTTTAAAAAGGATTTATCGACAGGTGATTCTATTTTTGTAAGGTGGCGTTCTCACAGCAGGGCGCCTGGATCAAAGGCATGAGTAGTTTTAATTTAATATTTTCCCAGATGACTTTCCAGAAAGCCTGGGGCAATTCTTATCCTGATGGGAAAAGGCTAGCTAGCATCACCTCCCCCTTCCACACACCACTTTCAAAAGGATGAAGGAAAAAACATGTGTCATCTTTGTGCTTTGAGGAAAAACACTTTCTACTATATTTATTTACATCTTTCTTTTTTTCCTCTGAAAATTCTTGATCATATATATTTGTCTATTTTTCTGAATTAAAAATAATCTTTTTTTTAAAGTAGGGTCTCCTTTTCTGTCATATGTGTGGTAAATGGTTTGTCTTTTGATTTTGAATAGGACTGCTTTTTCTGTTTAGAACTTTTAAATTTAGGTAGTCAGCCTGGTGACCTGTTTCTAGCCTTCTTTAAGGAAATCTCCATGTCTTTTTGTATAATTTTGAGGTTATAAAAAAATGATCCTAGCTTTTTTTCTAATATTTCTGTTGCTTAATTTTTTTACATTTAGATGCTTAATTCTCATAAAACTTATTTTTCTATATAACATGAAGCAGGAATATAGTTTTGTTTTCTTCTAGATGGACAGAAAATTATATAAAAATTATTTTATTAAGTAATCCATCATTTTCTCATTGAAAATGGAAATGGAAAATGTTGAAATACAACATTTATCACATCAAATGGCCATACATTATCGGCTTTCTTCCGAACTGTATTCTATCCCACTGACAGATTTGTCTACTTCTGCAAAAACTACACTGTTTTACTTATATGTTGTCAGAGACTCCTTCACTTTTCTTATTTTTTCAAGTTCTTCTTGGCCATCTTTGAAAATTTATTCTTCTATATGAATTTTAAAATCACTGTTGTCATGTTAAAAATTCTGCAGCAATAAATTAGAAAGCCAAAAAATTTGATTTTTCTAGTCAAACATAGATGACCAAAATTGTCTCAAGAAGAGATGGAAGACCTGATTATACCAACAATGACCAACGGAGAAACTGGACAGGTTGCTCAAGAGTCGGTACAAAGGGACTCAGCCCAGATGGCTTTAGAACTATATTTAACCAAGTCGTAAAGGAAGTAGATAAATCCAACTACTAAAACTACCCCAGCCCAGAGGTGTGGGTGGGAACTCTGTGGTGCATACCTATGAAGTTAGGCTCTACTTCAAACTGGGTCAAGGTCAGGCCCCCAAAGAAAACCACAGAGCAATTTCATTTCCTATTAAAAATGCAAAACTCTTAAATCACAGCTAAACAATTGGTAGCCAGTGGCATGTTAAGTAATTACATATTCTCAGGTGGCATTCCTCCAAGGAATTCGAGGAAACCTCTCCTAAGTCACTGCACCATCAGAGTAAGGGAGGCAGGCCACAGGGACTGCTTGGACTCAACATGATAACCCTGTGACACTGAGCCTGCTCTCATCAACCGGCGGGACGGCATGGCTGGCAACAGGCAAAACGGTTCAAAATAGTTCTGGAAGTCCTAGCTAACTGAGAAAACTAGAGAAATGGTAAAAACATGAGAAGTAAAGAGGGAATGTTGCTTTTATTCACAGAGGCAGTTGTGTTCTTAGAACTGCTGCAAGACTCTGCCCCAGAAAATGGTCAGAATTGATTAGTAGGTTGGTGGCTAGACACAGAAATGCTCATGAAAAGCAGCTGGTGATGGAAATGAAGAACCCCAGGTGTTGTGCTTACGTATGGGAACACCATCCAGAAGTGAACGGAGCAAAGATGCCACAGTGCCCAGTGAAGCATAACTGTTACTGGGGTCAGGTGATAAGCAGAGTGACCGACCCCTCAGAGTTCTGGGTGAGAAAATTTAATAGAATAAAATACCAATAACTCTCAAATTACTGTGTCTGCATACTACATCCAACCAGACTCCAAAGTCATGAGCATCAGCATGACTACAGGTTACCTGGCTCACCCCAGGGGCATGACCCTGACTTGGCTGGCACTTGGGTGCGCCCAGTGCCACGCGACCCAGGGAGCTCAAGGCTGTCATTCACTCTGAGTCTGGTTACAGGCAGGGAAGGGGAGTCTACCTCAGGAGAACCAGGTAGGGAGAATGGTGGGGCTTTCAGCAGGTCTTTACCTGTAAATAATACTGTTTACTGAGAAGGTATTTCCGTCGAAGGAGTTGGCAACCACTAAAAAGTAATCTTCTCCCACTGAGAAGAACTCCCAATCCAGAGCACTGCAGGAGCAAGGGACAGACATTAGGGGGCCAATGTTAGGGGCAGACGTAAGGACATGGAGACCAAGGTATGGTCAGAGCTCGGTGCTGGTTTCCAGCCTGTTCTCCTAAGCCTAGGACTCAGGGCCCAGGCCACCCCAAATCCAGAGTGGAGGGGTGGGCATGAGGGGGAATTTTCTCAGCCACACGGAAGTTTAGTCATTCACTTCAATTTAAGAATTTTTTTAAATTGTGGTAAAATACATATAACATAAAATTTACTATCCTAACCATGTTTAAGTGCACAGCTCAGTGGCATTAGTTGCATTCACACTGTTGTGCAGCCATCACCACCATCCATCTCCAGAACTTTTCCTCTTCCCCAACTGAAAGCTCATCCCTTAAATGCTAACTCCCCACCCCCGGGCCCGGCCCTTGGCACCACCGTCCATGTTCTGTCCTATGGATGTGACTCCTGAGTGGAATCACAGTACTTGTCCTTTTGGGTCTGGCTTATTTCACTCAGCATGTTGTCCTCCAGGTTTCTTCATGTAGAGCATGGATCAGAATTTCACTCCTTTTAAGGCTGAACACTGTTCTATCGTGTGGACAGACTACATTTGTTTATCCCTCTATCTGTCGATGGACACTTGGGTTGTAAGTGTGAAAGGTGCTGCTATGAAATGGGTATAAAGTCTTTCACTTTGAAGAGATTGAAATAATCAGGAAAGTACCAAACTCAGGGTCGTTTCCCAAGGGCATGCAGCACCAGTAGAAACTTGAGGACATGGACCATGAGGTCACCCATTTGCCATTGCCCCCACCCCTGACACCAGTCAGGGGCCCACATAGAAATGGTTTCCTAAACTTAGAACCCATGTTTCCTGTTGCAAACCAACATGCTGCATTCTGTCTTAGCTGAGAATATCCTGATTCTGTTACAGGTGAGTCTGTGCGCAGACATGGTCAGTTCTGAGGGATCTGACAAGTAGCTTCCTGGAAGAACTCCCCAGAATACTATTCCTTGAGGAGCCCCCCCTCCAGTCCATCAGCCTGGGGTCCACCATCACCTCTCTGATGATCACAGGTCCTGTGCCCAGTTTACAGATGAAGCAACGGAGGCTGCAGCCACACAGCTAAGGCCATCAGGGACCCTGGGGCTGCTCAATCCTTCCTTCTTCCACTGGCCAGGATCACCTCTTGGCCACTTCTAACCATGGCTACTTATGATTTGACCTCAGAGTGGTAGCCATAGCTATGCTGAGGAGCGGCCTGTGCCACAAAACCCTGGTCAGGGACAGCTGTGTCATTCCATGTACATTGTTCCTATCACAACTGGGTTCTGCAACCAAGACCCAGGGAAAAGATGCACACAGCAAAGACTACCATTGCCTAGACTGTGCACAGCAGAAGCCGGTGTGGTATAACCAGGGCGTGCAGCATGGCTTCCTGTCTCCTCCAAAGCCGCATAACGGTAGTTACCCTATCATTTGAAGTTTATTTTTATTCTTTAAAACCATAGCACTTGGTCAAAAGATGGATATGCTCACATGTCCATCAATGGACGATTGGGTGAGAGAAACGTGGTCTGTCCATATGATGCATACCATGTGGCCATACAAGGAATGAGGCATGACACATGTTCTTTCATATGACTGTCCACCATAGGGGATCCACAGGGACAGGAAGCCACATGGTGGTGCCAGGGGCTGGGGGTGTGGGGAGGGGTGACAGTTAAAGGTAGGGGGTTTATTTTCTAGGTGATGAACTGTTCTAAAATTACTTGTGGTAATGGTGAATTTAATAAAAACCACTAAACAAACCATACTGTTTCTAAGGAATTAGAGCAAAGATTATAAACATGAGCCACAAAACCACTCAACTGGCCCTGGAGAAGGTTTGCAACATATAGGAGTGAGGCCACATCACACCTGCAAGGGATGCAGGCAGTCTTTCGTGTTGGCAGCCACTGCGTATGGCTTTGGGGACCACTCATGAGGCTCTGGCGTACTGCCTTCTCAGGGTGGGCTCCGTGGGGAGCGCAGTGGGAAAGCCTATAGCGAGCAGGTCTGACGCTGTTCCCAACCCTCCTTGCTCACCCTTCCAGTCCGTTACCAGCTCAGCTGTACCTGCAGGTCGGGATCTCCTGGAACTTGATGAATGTCTGTGCAGTGACATTCAGCTCATAGATGACTGAGTTGATGACATAGGAGTCATTCTGCACTTGCATTTCCACATCATAGCTGTGACTGTTGGCGACAGCGAGAAAGATCCTGTCTCCAATACGGAAAACTTCCCAGTCTGCAGCACCAAATGTCTGAGAGAGAATGAGACGAGGGTAGAGCGCTCTCACGAACAGAGACTGAGATAACAGCCAAGTGCCACCATGAGGCAACATCTCTCTCTCTCTCTCTCTCTCTCTCTCTCTCTCTCTCTCTCTCTCACACACACACACACACACACACACACACACACACACACACACACCCAAGCATGTCTGGCAGGGTCCCTGCTCCCTAAGCCTGGCTTTGCTTAATTTCCCAGGCTCATTATTTCTCCTTCCTTTCATGAACATGAACGTCAATTGCAACTGTACCTGAACTGCTCCATCCGAGGTGACTGCATCTGTGTTGCCCACTCCCCCAAGTCCCAGTGCTGCCTTTGCTTCAAGGTCCAACTGCTACAACACCTCTTTCAGGGAGCCCTCCCTAATTCCTCTAATATGGCCCTGAACTCTGAAGCAACCTCTAGGTACCTGTTGTGTTTCTTACAATGAGTTGTCCCTGCCTGAGATTCTCCTGCTGTGTAGCCTTTGCCCCAGGTCTTGAGCTGTATGAGCTGATTTGCTTGTGTGGTCCAAGAAGAGGAAGCTTGTGTCTAGTTTATGGCCAGCATCTTGGGGTAATGGTGGTTTCAGTGCATGAGGAAGAGAGGACCAGAGGAATCCAGACCCAGACCCTGGCCTGAGCCCGAAAGAGAGATGGCAGGGGCAGAAATGAGGGAGATATTCTCCTGGGGAACAAAGGGCAGGCACAGGGAGAGGTCCGGTGGGTGACCACATAGCATAACAGGCCAGAGCGAGGCCATGGCAGCACCCTGTGACAGGGGCCTGTGGCTGGTGCAAGAGTATATAAATGCTCACTGGGGGCCCAAAGCACAGCATATGGAGGCTGCTAGGGTCTCAGCTCCCATGTGAGCAGGAAGGGATTGAGTTGACCTCACTATCCCCTACACTGGTAAGGGTAGCAGAAGTATGGGTGATAGACTTGGCATAGAAATGGTCCTTAAATGTTTTGCCTCCTGACTCCCAGCTTTTGACACATATAGAGAGGCTTACCTTAGACTGACTATGTTCTGGTGGTGGTACTTAAAACTCAAAACTGTTTGAAGGAGAAGGGCCAAGGACAGGCAGAACCTGGAGGGATGTGACCTCTGAACATCTCCCCTGAGGACATTCCTGGTCCCGGAGCACATAGGCATGGCATTTGAGTGGACATGGCAGGCTGGTTGGACAGAGGAGTTGAGGCAAGAGTTTGGGGTTTGCAGATTGTCTGGAAACAGAAGGGACTGTCCGAGGAAGGGGAGAGCCACATAAGGGCCTCCTATCTCCATATGAACTTCTCTCAAGTCCTTGCCTGGCTTCTGAGTTGTACACATGGAGCAAAGGTCCAGGGACCCTGAGACAGACTGCAGTTGAGAGGCTAAAAGGACCGGCCAGAGGATTAAGCAGCAGACCTGTTATCGGGAGAAGGGATGGCAAATAGAAACAGGCTAACACAGTGCTCACATGGGAGTTAGCAGAGACTATAATGATAACCAGGACCCACAGGGAAGTCTGAATGTAGTGAGCAGTGAGAGGAGAACTTGGAGAGCTATGAAAACTCTAAAAGGAGCCAAATAGAAACCCTATAATTGAAAGCATAGTCTCTATACCCACTAATGTATTGCATGGGTCTGAGAGCCACAGTCCAGAACAAAGCATCAGTGAGCCAGAAGACAGACCAACAGAGAGTTTCCTAGCTGAAGCACACAAAGGTAAAAATAGATGATAATAAAAGCAAACGCATCTCAGTGACCTGTGGGGGAATGGAATGAAGCGTCACCTCCATGTCACTGGAGTCATAGAGGAAAGGAAAAAGGAATGAGGCAGAAAAAAACCCATTCAAATAAATAAGGCTAAAATTTTTCCAAATTTGATTAAAAACACCAAGACACGAGGATCAGAGAACCCAAAGCAGAACAAATCTAAAAAGCCACACCCAGACACCTCATCTTCAAGCAGCTAAAAATGAAGATCAAGAGATCTTAAGAGCAGCTGGAGAGCACACCGCCAAACCCAGGGGGATGAGCAACTCTGACTTCTCACTGGAAACGTCGAACTCAGCCTCAGCAGAAAAGTCTTCAAAATAGTCGACAGCAGAGTTCAACAACCAGTGAACATAATCCTTCAAAAATGAAGGTAAAATAAACTCGTTTTCAGATAAAAGTGACAGGATGAGTTTCCAGCAGAAACAGGGTGGGGGCAGGTGATCTCTGGGCTGAACCAGGTCGTCCTGATGGGTCTTGGCTGGGACTCGCCCCCCTCATCCCTCCTTGCCCAGCCAGGTGGGAAGCAGCTCTGTTTCTCTTTACATTGACTTCCCTCCCTGGCTGTGTCAGTTACCTCCTGGGAGGTCACTTCTCTGCTTGTAAATTCAGGACAGACTGCTGGGCCTGTCTCCTGGTCCCTGCCTGTCTGGTGCCTGGCTGGCCAAATCTGGCCGGCACCTTGTAAATGCAAAGAACAAACTCTGGGCCGATGGGCCGTGTTTTCTCCATGCCCAGCAGAGGGCGACGTTGCCTGCTTCCGCCCAGCTTTCAAGTCTGGTCTCTCAGAACATTCTTGGGGGCCCCTAAGCTGGGTTCAGAGCCAAGACCTCTAGAAACAGGTCTGGATTGGTCCTGAGGAGTGGAATCAGGTAAGTCTAAGCCAAAAGGATGACTCACTAGGACAAGGACAGGGACTAGGATACCTGGTGGTCACTGATTCCTTATTGGGGCCAGGAGCTTGGCTAAGGCCTTTCTAGATTAGTGCGTCCTCTCCTTAACTCGGCTCTGTGGGGTGGCACCATTCTTTCCCAGGGACTGACCCACGATTTCTGAGCAGGCTTGGACACTGGGGGCCCGCAGGGGCCTTCAGCATTATCTGCCCTGTAGCTGCTTCACAGACAACTATTGTTAAAGACTCACATGGGGAGGAGAGTCATACACAAGCCAGCTGTGACTTTGCAGAAACCAAACAGGAGATGCCAAACCTTAGATCTTGAGCTCCTTTGACCCATGTTGGGGAAACCATGTCAATGGAAAACTGCACACGTATGCTCACATAAAAATGCACATGCTTGCATGCACACAAATGCACACACACCTGTATACACACTCTCCTGCATTCACATGTGCACATGGGCAATGCCACACAGTACAGGGTCCAGAAGCTGTATAAGTGGATGTCCCCCGGATCGCCGGGATTTCCTTGAGCTCTCAGTCCCTCGACGCTCAGACCGCTCGCTTGTCCTGACCCCTGGCACTGAGAGCATACAGAGGGGTCTCCGGAGGGTGCCGGGGCTTTGGCAGCATGGGGAGAAGAGATCCCAAGGTGAAGAGAATAATGTGGCTGGCGGCAGGGAAGCAGGGAGGAATGTCCAGGTGAGCACGGCTCAGAGAGGCTGCCATTGGTCTCTGCTCTGTGCATTCAGCTGGGTTGGAGCCAGACTCAACAAATAGGAGGCACCTCATTCCATGTGGATTTCAGAGAAACAATGATTTTTCAGTCTATGTTTATCCATGCAATACTCAGGACATGCTTTTACTAAAAATTATTCATTGTTTCTCTGGAATTCAAACTGAACAGACACTCTGTATTTTATCTGGCCACAAACTGGCAGAGACCCACATACAGCCTGGATGAGTCAATCACTGGCTGTCAGTGACCCCTCATCCCTACACTGTGGCTGCCAGAAGCCCCCACAGAGCAGGGCCAACACCTGTACCCTCGGCCAGAGGTTGGGCTCCCCTCACTGGGAGGTGAGTCTGTGTCTGCTGGGGGTTCCACCAGCCTAAGTAGGGAGCATAGAAGCTGAGGGCTCGCTGTCTGGCACTCCTGGGTTCTAAGCACATTAGGATTCACTGCAGAGAGAAGAAATCCCCACATCAAATGGCCCTGCCAAACCCTGCCTGGCACCAGAGTCCAGGTGGTCAGGCACCTGCTGGGCTGGGCGGGCCCTCCATTCAGAATGAATGGGCCTTCCTTCTGAATGGAATTCCCCTGGAGCCCTGCCCTGCCACCCGTGGCATGGTGCCCAGGGGCTCTAGTGTACTTCTTGGGGATGATGGTGCAACCAGGGGAAGCTGGAGCCCAAAACAGCCTCCCTCAAGGGTGGGTGGGCTCTTGGTGACCAATGGACCTGTGTGGTCAGGGAGGCCCTCACGTTCTGGTTCTTATGAAGCAAAGTATCAAGATCTGGCAGTGCCCGGGGAGAGGGCAGAGGAGATGGGAGCACTGCCAGGGGAAGACAGGTGGCCCTCAAAGGACCCTGGAGGGAATGCTGCCATCCTCACTGCAGGCAGTTGGCTAAGGTGGGCAAGGGTTCCTTCCCGGGAGACTGCAGAAGGCAACACACTTTCCAGCCAACTTCTGGGTGCCTCTCCGAGCTCCCACCCACAACCCGGCCCAGCAGGCTCTCCAAATCATGCTGCCTGGGCCACTGCCACCTCCTGCCTCACAGGGCAAAAGGAAGTCACAACAGGGATTCCTCTCCTGAGCAATGGGCGGGGCAGTCATCAAGCCCAGCCCCTCCCAGGTCATGCCTGGTAGTGCTGACCACGAGAGGGGGACTCTCTCACACCACCCTCCTTACAGAGTTGGATCTTAACCTAATTTTCTTGCCTCTTTCTTTTCACTTGTTTCTGGACATTGACATCATTGGTGAAGATTGTTTCTGACAAGCCCGCAGCTTCCCTGAAACCCGCACAGCCACTGGCCACTCTGTGCAGCACCTCCGTGGGTTCTATCCACCTGCCCAGCACATAGCTCCCTCCTTCACTGACCTTCCCCCCAAGGCCCTGCCTCTCTCCCCACTCTGGGTCCTCTCTCCTGCCAGTGGCATGTCTATCAGCCCCACCTCTCAGGTTGTGAACCCTGAAATCTTGGTCAGCTGTGCCCCCCTCCCCTCCTGTACCATCTCCCCTTCTCACCCCTACACTCTCCATCTGGGTTCATATTTGATAACGTGACCACAGCCCCAAAGCCTCCTAGGCTCAGGGACTCAGGGAGCAGAAACCCTAGCAGTTGGAGGCCGGGTTTCCATGCACAGAGCCATGCCCTCCTAGATACGCTTGGGCCTCTTTAGGTCCAACATGGTGAAGACAACTGGTTGGAGCCTGGGTCTCTGCCACCTGGAGGAAAGTCTTAGAATTCCTGGTGGGAGGGTGGGCAGGCAGGTGGCCAGGATTCTTTGGGAGTAGAAGTTCCATGCCACCCAGACATGCCCAGTGCTCGGGGCCAGCAAGGTCAGTGTGCACAGCTTTGCAAACATCCTCCACACCCCATGCCTCTTGAGCCCTTGGGAAGGGCTCCCTGTGATGTCAGCACCTCCTCCCACACACGTTCTCCAAGCACCCAGCCTCTCCGGCTTCAAAGCTCACGGTCATGAAAGACGTTACAAAACTCCAAACCAAACAGTAAACACATTGAGGCATCTGCAAGGCCTGAAAGGACTTAAACACAGTATGAAAAATGCTGGCAAAACATGAAAGTGGAATTTTGTGGGTTTTGAGAAATTATCGAGGTGTGAACAGATGCGGCTTTATAAGCGAAGGCAGCCTTCAGGCACGGGGGCCTCCTGCAGAGGCCTGCAGAGCTCTCAAGCAGACCCAGAGTCCTGGCTCTTGGGACAATTCTGCCTTCAGGGCTGGAGACCGGTTATGGCCTCTGTGGTTCTGCTCCCAGATGCCCTGCTCTTGGATGTTTCTGTCATGCTCTTTGGCCCTCTCTCCTTAGGGTTTCATGCAGGGATGAGCCTTCACCTCGGTTTAACTGTCCCATTTCTGCCCCTCTGCCTCTGGCTGCCCTTCTGAGGATGCCCCATGTCCAGGGCTGGGCACAGACTGGAGCTGGCTCTCAGATGTCACCTGAAAATGCAGAGTGACCACCTCCTTTCCAGGCCAGTTTGTCTACCATGATTGATGTCACCTGACCAAGACAAAGCCCTGTAACCACCTTCTGGGACTTTCTCCTAACTGCCTTTCAGAGCAGTTGATGGCCCAGCTGAGTGTGCTTAGCAAGACTCAGCATCTTGTCCTGACTGCTCCTGATGAAGAGCTGGTAGGACGAGGGTTACACGTGGTGAAGAAAAGAGACAGCTTGATGCATAGACTATGTGCCAGGCTTCACCGCACAGTGCAGGCCTGCAGGAGGAAGCTTGTGTGGACGCAAGGACACTTGTGGACAACTGGCTCTTCCACTTACCACTGTATGTCCCCAGCTAGGTCTCCTCATTTCCCAGACTTAGTTTTCTCATCTGTGAAATGGGTCTGAGATGAAATCATGAGCCAGCTGAGCATGTGCAGCCACACTCCCTCTAAAAATCTCTGTAAATGGCAGACAGAACTACAGGGGGTCTTTGGGTTACGACACAGTTCAATTCCTACAATAGTGACATAAACCAAATTTTGGTGTAAGTCAAAACACATCCTAGCCTAAGTCACTCACCTATCCTAACACAGTTGTAAAATCATAATCTAAAACATAAAAACAGGACCTGAAGATGGCAGCGGAGTAGGCAGACGCACAGACTCCCAGCTCACACCACTGAACTGGATTATAAACTAATTTATGAACAATCAGCATGAAAAACCAAATATGGACTACAAGAACAGCTTTCAAAAATCAAGGAGCAAAGAAGAAGCCACAACAAACCTGGTAGGGAGTGCCTGAATCTCCCCTGCTTACAGGAACGGGGGGCGGGGGTGAGGCTGGGCTCTCACTCCAAGGAAAGAGCAGTAAATACTGCTCACAGCCACTTGCCTGGTGACCAGGGAACGAGGTGTGTTGAAAGGGCCCATTTGTCTTCCAAAAAGAAAGGAGAAAGAGAGAGACAGATGGTGAGGGGGAGAGGAATATAGGTGATGACATAAAAAGCTGACTCATTCAATGCTGGAGGCGGCCATAACTGGGGGAGGGGCTAATCCTTCCACAAAGCAAAATACAAAAGTACTTCCAGGTCACAGAGATACAGACATCTCTCCAGCTCCAATCAGCACAACAAGACACAGCTGAAAACCAGAAGTGCAGAGGAGGGGCAGTAACTCAGTTCTCCATGGAGATCTGAGATACACCTCCCCTTACTGAAGCTGAGAAAGCAACCCACCCCCAGAGAGATTAACGGGCAGAAGAGGACTTCAGAACCTCAGGTCACACCCACCGCATTCCTGGATACAGTTTCAAATAAGCCCCCTGCTGAGATCAGCAAACAAGACAATCACCTGTTAAGAAAACAAACAAATCAAGACTTCAAAGTGGCCGGAATCCTAAAGTGGATTACAAATAATAGCTGATGCCAACCCAAGAAGACTTAGAAACAACACAAGTAAAAACTAGAGGCAGACAACACCAAGCCTAGACTCAACCAGCTCTACAAAGAAAACACCCAGACACCCAGGCACAATGAGAAGACAAAGAAGTGCAATCCAAATGAAACCACAAGAGAGACCTTCAGGAGATGAACTGAGTGATATGGAAATAATCAAACTTCCGGATGCGGAATTTAAAATAATGATTGTAAGGATGCTTAGGGATCTTAGAACAACAATGGATGGTCATCACAAACACCTAAATAAAGAAATAGCAAGTATAAAAAAGGATATTGAAATATTAAAAAAGAATCAGTCGGAGATGACAAATACAATATCAGAAATGAAGACCACAATGGAAGGAATTAAAAACAGGATGGATGGAGCTGAGGATTGAATCAGCGAGTTGGAGGACAACTGGAATGAAGGCATGAAAGCAGAGAAGAAAAAAGAAAAGAGACTCAAAAAGTCTGAGGAAACTCTTAGAGAGCTCTGTGACAACATAAAGAGAAATAACATCCGCATCATAGGAGTTCCTGAAGAAGAAGAGAAAGAACAAGGGATAGAGACTTTGTTCAATCATATCATAGCTGAAAACTTCCCTAAATTAATGCAGGAGAAACTCTCACAAATTCAAGAAGCACAAAGAACTCCACTAAAAAGAAACCCAAAGAAACCTACACCAAGACACATCATAATTAAAATACCAAAGCTAAGTGATAAAGAGAAAATATTAAAAGCTGTTAGAGAAAAAAAGGCTATCACTTACAAAGGAGCCTCCATAAGGATGATGTCAGACTTCTCAACAGAAACACTTGAAGCCAGAAGGGAATGGCAAGAAATATTCAAAGTAATGCAGAACAAGAACCTACAACCAAGACTACTTTATCCAGCAAGGCTATCATTTAAAATTGAAGGAGAAATAAAAAGTTTCCCAGACAAAAAACAACTCAAGGAATTCATTACAACCAAACCAATGCTGCAGGAAATGTTAAGGGGCATGGTGTAAACAGATCAAAGTGGGAAAAGAATATAGCAAAAGAGGAATACAGCTTTAAAGAATAAAATGGCAATAACAACTACATGTCAATAATAACCTTAAATGTAAATGGATTAAATGATCCAATCAAAAGACATAGGGTAGCTGCATGGATAAGAAAACAGGACCCGTACATATGCTGTCTACAAGAGACACACCTTAAAACAAAAGATGCACATAGGTTGAAGGTAAAAGGATGGAAAAAAACATTTCATGCAAATGGAAATGAAAAAAAAGCTGGGGTAGCAATACTTATATCAGACAAAATGGACTTTAAAACAAAGAATATAGTAAGAGATAAAGAAGGCCACTACATAATGATAAAGGGAGCAATCCAACAGGAAGATATAACTATTATAAATATTTATGCACCTAATGTAGGAGCACCTAAATATATAAAGCAGACTTTGATGGATATAAAGAGTGAGGTCAACAGCAACACTATAATAATAGGGAATTTTAATACCCCACTAACATCACTAGATAGATCCTCAAGAAAAAAATTAACAAAGAAACAGCAGACTTAAAGGACACACTAGATCAACTCGATTTAATAGATATCTACAGAACCTTTCACCCTAAAGCAGCAGAATATACATTCTTCTCAAGTGCTCATGGTACATTCTCTAGGATAGACCACATGTTAGGACACAAAAGCAGTCTCAACAAATTTAAGAAGATTGAAATCATATCAAACACTTTCTCTGATCACAATGGCATGAAACTAGAAATCAACCACAACAAAAAAGCTCAAAAATTCTCAAACACATGGAAACTAAATAGCAGGTTGTTAAATAACAAATGGATCAAGAATGAGATCAAAGAAGAAATAAAAAAATTCCTAGAAACGAATGATAATGAGCATACAACAACTCAAAATTTATGGGACACAGCAAAAGCAGTACTGAGAGGGAAATTCATAGTACTATAGGCACACTTTAAGAAGCTAGAAAAAGCTCAAATAAACAACTTAACCCTGCATCTAAAAGAACTAGAAAAAGAACAGCAAGTAAAGCCTAAATGTAGTAGAAGGAAGGAAATAATAAAGATCAGAGCAGAAATAAATGACATAGAGGCTAAAGAAACAATACAGAGGATCAATGAAACTAGGAGCTGGTTTTTCGAAAAGGTAAACAGGATTGATGAACTTTTAACTAGACTCACCAAGAAAAAGAGAGAGAAGACTCAAATAAATAAAATTAGAAATGAGAGGGGAGAAATAACAACTGACACAACAGAAATACAAAGGATTGTAAGAAAATACTATGAAGAACTGTATGCCAAAAAACTAGACAACCTAGATGAAATGGACAAATTCCTTGAAACATACAATCTTCCAAAAATCAGTCTGGAAGAATCAAAAAACCTAAAGACCGATTACACCAAATGAGATCAAAACAGTTATCAAAAAACTCCCATCAAAGAAAAGTCCTGGGCCAGATGGCTTCACAAGTGAATTCTTCCAACTATTCAAAGAAGAACTAACTCCTATCCTTCTCAAGCTATTTCAAAAAATTCAAGAGGAAGGAAGACTTCCAAGCTCCTTTTATGAAGCGAGCATAATTCTGATTCCAAAACCAGGCAAAGACAACACAAAGAAAGAAAATTATAGGCCAATATCCCTGATGAATATAGATGCTAAAATCCTTAACAAAATATTAGCAAACTGGATCCAGCAATATATGGAAAAAATCATACACCATGATCAAGTGGAATTTATTCTTGGGAGGCAAGGCTGGTACAATATTTGCAAATCTATCAATGTTATTCATCACATAAACAAAAGGAAGGAGAAAAACCACATGATAATTTCAATAGATGCAGAAAAAGCATTTGATAAAATCCAGCACCCATTCATGATCAAAACTCTCAGCAAAGTGGGAATACAGGGAACATACCTCAACATGATAAAAGCCATCTATGACAAACCCACAGCCAACATCATACTCAATGGGCAAAAATTAAAAGCAATCCCCTTAAGATCAGGAACAAGGCAGGGGTGCCCCCTTTCACCACTCTTATTCAACATAGTTCTGGAAGTCCTAGCCACAGCAATCAGACAAGAAGAAGAAATAAAAGGCATTCAAGTTGGAAAAGAAGAAGTAAAGCTATCATTATTTGCAGATGATATGATATTGTATATAGAAAATCCTAAAGTCTAAGTCAAAAAACTACTGGACCTGATAAATGAATTCAGCAAGGTGGCAGGATATAAAATTAATACTCAGAAATCAGAGGCATTTTTATACACCAACAATGAACAGTCAGAAAGAGAAATTAAGGAAAAAATCCCCTTCACTATTACAACCAAAAAAATAAAGTACCTAGGAGTACAGTTAACCAAGGAGACTAAAGACTTATACTCAGAAAATTATAAAACATTGATAAAAGAAATCAAGGAAGATACAAACAAGTGGAAGCATATACCATGCTCATGGTTAGGAAGAATAAACATCATTAAAATGTCTATATTACCCAAAGTAATTTATAAATTCAATGCAATACCAATTAAAATACCAATGACATACTTTAAAGATATAGATCACATATTCCAAAAATTTATATGGAACCAAAAGAGAACACGAATAGCCTCAGCAATCTTAAAAAAGAAGAATAAAGTGGGAGATCTCACACTTCCTGATATCAAGTTATACTACAAGGCCATTGTACTCAAAACAGCCTGGTACTGGCATAAGAACAGGCACATAGATCAATGGAACAGAACGGAGAACCCAGAAATAAACCCAGAGCTCTATGGACAACTGATAGTTGACAAAGGAGGTAAGGAAATACAATGGAGTAAAGACAGCCTCTTTAACAAATGGTGTTGGGAAAACTGGACAGCAACCTGCAAAAAAATGAAACTAGACCACCAACTTACACCATTCACAAAAATAAACTCAAAATGGATAAAAGACTTAAATGTAAGGCGTGAAACCATAAGCATCTTAGAAGAAAACATAGGCAGTAAGCTCTCCGACATCTCTCGCAGCGATATATTTGCTGATTTATCTCCACGGACAAGGGAAATAAAAGACAGGATAAACAAATGGGACTTTATCAAACTAAAAAGCTTTTGCACAGCCAAAGACAATAAGGACAGAATAAAAAGACAAACTACACAATGGGAGAACATATTTGACACTATGTCTGATAAGGGGTTAATAACCAAAATTTATAAAGAACTTGTAAATCTCAACACCAGAAAGACAAACAATCCAATCAAAAAATGGGCAAAAGAAATGAATAGACACTTCTCCAAAGAGGATATACAGATGGCCAATAGGCATATGAAAAAATGCTCAACATCACTAATCATTAGAGAAATGCAAATTAAAACCACAATGAGATATCACCTCACACCGGTTAGAATGGCGCTCATCAACAAAACAACACAGAATTAGTGCTGGCGAGGATGTGGAGAAAAGGGAACCCTCCTGCATTGCTGGTGGGAATGCAGACTGGTGCAGCCACTGTGGAAAACAGTATAGAGATTCCTCGAAAAATTGAAAATTGAACTGCCTTTTGACCCAGCCATCCCACTTTTAGGAATATACCCCAAGGACACCATAGAATGGTTCCAGACGGAGAAATGCAACCCCATGTTTATAGCAGCATTGTTCACAATAGCAAAGATCTGGAAACAGCCCAAGTGTCCGTCAGAGGACAAGTGGATTAAAAAGCTTTGGTACATATATACTATGGAATACTACTCAGCCATAAGAAATGATGACATCGGATCATTTACAATAACATGGATGGACCTTGATAACATTATACGGAGTGAAATAAGTAAATCAGAAAAAAACTAAGAACTATATGAACCCATACATAGATGGGACATAAAAATGAGACTCAGAGACATGGACAAGAATATGATGGTAACAGGGAGTGGGGTGGAGGGGTGGGGAGGGGGCGAGGAAGAAGAGAGAGGGAGTGGGGGGAGGGTAGGGGCCCAAAGAAAACCAGATAGAAGGTGACGGAGGACGATTTGACTTTGAGTGAGGGCTATGCAGCATAATCAAAGGTCAAAATAATCTGGAGATATTTTCTCAGAACATATGTACCCTGATTTATCAATGTCACTGCATTAAAATTAATAAAAATAAGATTAAAAAGAAGAAAAAAATTAAAACATAAAAACACAACTAAGCCAAAATTGGCATAGGTAAGCATACCGGGGATGCCAACTCCCTCACTCATGTGCTGTGTTATTGCATATTTTTCTGCCATGTGCAAACAAACTAGTTCACCCAGGTAGTCCATAAGTACAATGCTAATGGCGTAAGCTAAAACACTCACATCTCAATTTTTTAAAGCTTTTATGGGAGTGAGCATCGTAAACTCAAAACGTCATATGTCAAAACTGTCGTAACCCAAAGACTCCTGTACTCCTGCCTAGGGACTGAGGTACCATCCCCCTCAGGGGGTCCTAAAGACTCATTCTGATTCCTGGTGGGCGGTGTTGGCATCCTCTTTTTATGCCTTGCCGTAACATCCAGGACAAAGACATGGGGGTCCGACTCTCCTTCCACCTCCCCGTGCCTGGCTCTTTTGAAGCTGCCTGGGTTGACCCTCTACATATACAATTAATGTGAGACCCTATACCAATCCCCAGGCTTCGTCCACTAATGATTCTAAAATTGAGGTGACACTGCTGGTATTTACAGAGCCAAGGGTGCAGTTGTGATCACTTCGATGGAGGATGACCTCTAGTGACAGTGGCACCCCAGAGTGTCCACCTCTGGGGACAGTTGCCACATGTGGGTCAAACAAACTCTCCTTTGTGTTACAATCACACCACATGGGGTTTGCTTCATATGTGGACCATGCATGCTGCATGTAGTTGCTTTTCAAAAACTTCCTTATTGCTTTTTCTTAAATCCCTCCCTTCCTCCTTCCCTCTTCTTTCCCTTTTTGAGGGAAAAGTATCACTGTTTTTGCACATGATCATGTCTGCAGCCTCCTCATTGGTCCTTCCTCTCCCTGGGAGCCAGTTCTCTCCTGTTCCATGAAGCCAGTGCCCCTAGGCACATCGCATCTCTGATGCTCTCCTGCGGTTTCCACCCACGTTTTTCCGTTTGCAGTCTGTGCTGCCATCATGTCTTCCAGTTGTGCAGCCCATGTTGTCCACGGGGTCCTCCTCTCTTCCCACAGTCCTCCCTCCTGGAGCCTCCCACTGTGTCATCTGGTCTGACACTCATTAGAATGGACACCAGTTCTCATTCCGGAATTACCAACATCACTGGTTTGAGCCACCACCTCTGATTGTGATTTCCTTTGTCGAGTTGACTTCCATGTTAATGGGTGCACAAGGACACTAACTTCTGGGTGCTCCTCCACGTTTCTCAGCACCTCATGAAGCTAGGCTGGGTCATGTGATCAGTTCCAGCCAATGGTGTTGAGCAGAAGGGAGCACCGGCTGTGGAGTGAGAACAGACCTTCCCTTGTTATCAACATCCACAGGTTTCTTCACAGTGAGTTTTGTGTGGCTCTCACGCCCTCAGTCTCAGCACCCTCTCAGAATGAAGGGACACATTCCCAGGTCTGAGAGATACTCTTAGAGCTTTTCTTTGATAATTCCTTTCCTGCTTCATTCTTTCTAGAACTCCGGTTAGCTGGCTTTCAAGTTCCTGATTGATTCTATCTTTTTTTATTTTTTATTCTACATTCTGGAAGATTTCCTTACCTTTATTATCCAATCACATTGATGAGTGTCTTCTTGTCATGCCAACAACTATATTTTTATATATCCAAGAATTCTATCTTATTAATGGCATTCCATATTCACTTCCAAAATGGAATAGCTTCAGAAGCACTTCTTTTTTTAAGTGAGAGGAGGGGAGGTGATAGTGAGACTACTGTATGTGCCCCAACTGGGATCCACCCAGTAACCTCAATCTGGCACCTATGTTCAAATCAACCAAGCTATTTTTAGCACCTGAGGCTGACGCTCCAATGAGCTATGCTCAGTGCTCAGGGCCAATGCTCAAATCAATTGAGCCACTGGGGGAGAAGATGGGTGAGAGAAGCAGATGGCCACCTCTCCTGTGTGCTCTGACCAAGAATCGAACCTTGGATGTCCATATGCCAAGCCAACACTCTATCCACAAAGCCAACTGGCCAAGGCTTCTCAAACACTTCTGAAGACAATTATAATTTTAAAAAATCCTCTTCTGTTTTTTAGAGCTAGCTCAGTCTCCCCCAGTGTGGGCATACATGTGCATTTTAGCTTCCATGTTTCAGGTTTCCTGTCTAACATCTGGAGACTGTTGGTTGTCTGAGTCTATTTAGTGGTGAGGATGGCAGTGGCTGGATTTGTCACTGGTCGGTTGTGCTCTGGGGACTTGAGGCTTCCAGTTGTGGCCCTTGGTAAAGTGCTATAATGCAGACTTTCCTAAACTGGACTTTTGTTGTATTGTACCTTCTTGTTCAAATGTAGGTGATGTAGGATCACAGCAGTAGCGTGATAATCTCCAAAACGTACTCCCCGACCCCTTGCAGGTACTCTCCTCACATCACATGCATGATCTGATGGCCCTGCCAAGGACCTGGCTTGGTGGACCAGAAGCCATGTGCTGTACCTTCTGTGCCAGGCTTCTGGACCCCTCTGCTCCCTGCCCCGGCTCATCCGTGGGAGACTTGGAAACAATCACCTGAGTCTTTTTTCAGTACAAGGTCTTCAGTTCCAATGATCATCCTTTCTTCGGTATGATTCAAATCCCTTCTAGATTCTGGCTTATCTCCCTGAAGCTCTAGGTGTTCCGAGTTGCACGAGCACCCTAAACTCCTCCTCAGGCTGGGCATGCTCACTGTGGGGCAGCCCACCATTCCGCTGGCTTTCCAGGCACCCATGTGGCCATGGTAACACATGCAATTGATCTAGAGCCCACAGAGTTTCCACACGCACTCCTTCAGCCTGTCTGCCCGACTCCTGCCCAGGCCTCCACATGGCCCCTTCCTTGCTGCTCAAGGCCACATTCTCTTTCCACCCCTGCTATAGTCCATGTGTCCTTGGGAACCTGTTTCACACCCCAGATCCAGATGCTTTTGCATCTCCAACCTCACAGTCTTGGGCTCTGATTCCAAGTCAGAGACCCATCATCCCATGGGCAGACCTCATGCCAGCCCACTGCTGAATACCTTCAGCTCAGTGCGCACACACCCAAGCTCATCGTTCTCTAACCCCGGATGTCCATGCTGTTTCTGCAGTCCTTGCATCCGTTAGGTACCACAGCAATGACAGACAACATGTAAGGAGCTTGTGTTCGAGAAAGACCCTGTCCAGTGACGTCTAATCAATGGTACCACACTGCCTGGGTCTCAGTACCAGCTCTGTCAGGAGCAAGTCCTATAACCTCTGTGCCTCAGTTTCCCATGTGTGAAAGGGGATTAGTGGCAGAAGTTAGCTCACAGGGCAGTTGTGAGGATGGAGTGGGAAGTAGGTTAACCTCTCGACATGGAGCTTACTGCCCACCGGGGGTGGGGGAGGTATATCAGGACTTCTGACTCCTTGCCTTCATCTTCTCCTTTTGTTGGAAAACAAGCATGCCACCTCTACCTATGTGCTGCCTCCAAGCTCATCTATGTGAGATGGTGCAGGTGGAATGTCCTAGATTGCTCTCAATTACTCTAGCCACCAGCCTTTCTGAGCGACATCTTTCTAAATGCTGGGATGCTTAGCAAATGGGCTTCCATTCTCATTCCCTGGAGACCCCACAAGAAGGTGACGCGGCATTCCCAGCACTGCCCCCTCCTCTGCTCCATGACGGCTGGCCTCCAGGCATTGCCCAGTGTCAGGCCTCCCTGGGACAAGGCACATCAGGCAGTCACATGTATCCTCAAAGCATTTCTGCTGGTAAATGACGGGACAGATAAGTGAGCAAAGGGATGTTCTGGAAGGATCCAAGGAGGAGGGAGTACCCTGTTGGCAGTTCTGGCACATCACAGATGCAATTGTGATGCAGTCCATCACAATTTCAATACACAGAGAAGAAATCCCCATAGCTCCATTAGGAGAATGGACGGCAGCCAGCCCCTGTCCAGAGCCCACAATGAGCACACGCACATCCCTCCCAGCAGCTGCGCTCCTGCCATGGTCCTCATCACAGTAACCTGGGACACGCCGCTCACGAGGGTGTCCAGTGCCTTCCCACCCTAATAAATACTTCTGCAGCCTTGACTCAGAGGTCCTACCAGCCAGCCCATGGCAACTGGAACCAGCTGAGGGACACTCAAGGTCTGAAAGTGGAGAATACTGTCCCCACCCTCCAAATGTGGCCAGGTCAGAGGTCAGCTGCTTGGCTGTCCCAGGGCAGGAGCCTGACACCCACACAGAGGTGGGTCAGACAGCAGGGGCTGCCCAGGGGCCAGGAGGCCAGCCTGAACACTGGGCACAGCCCAGGACAACTCCGTGGCAGAGCCAGCACCCCCCTTGCCTCCCCTCTCATGTCAGGGCTCCCCAGGCTCTTTGGGGGAGTAACGAAGGCTACTGTGTGCCTGAGTCTTATATGGGGCTTGAGGCTCAAGGGTGAAGGTCCAGACCTGGACACTGGTTCCGACTGGGGTCCCCTGATTCTGAATCAAGAGGCACTGGTGTGGGATCCAGGTGCAGTGGGGGACACGGGGCACACGTGTGGTTCCTTACCAGGAAAGACTGGAAGAGCTGGAAGGAGCCGACTAGCCAGACGTACAGGTGGGAGTGCACCTTTGTGGATGTCCCATTGAAGGCGTTGGCTACCACCAAGAACGAGTAGGGCCCCACAGTGAAGAACTCCCAGTCGTAGGCACCAGAGGTGGCAATGGTCTGGTTAGCTTCGAACAGGCGTGTCCTTGGGTTCCACTTGTAAATGACGCTGTCAATATTGTGGTTGTCACCTAGAAGCCAAACTGCTGCATTGAGGGAGGGGAGACATAATTCTGTGGCCTCACAGAAGCCTTGGCAGAACCCTGGACCACTATGGACCCTAGCCCAGGGCCCCTGCAGCTTGTTCAGTCCAGCCAGGCCTGGGGCCACTCTGGACATGGCCCTCTTCACCCCACACCCTCCTGCACCCTCTCACTACCCAGTGATGATGCCCTTCACATGACCACACCTCCTGCCTCTGCCCAGGTGAAAACACTAGTGGGCTCCTTCTTTGGATGGTTCCTGACCCTCACCGTGGCTTTCCTGTGTCTTGGAGATGGACCCCCCAGTTCTTCTCCCCAGCCTCACTTGTCACACTGTGTTCCCTTGGCTCCTGCTCTCTTCCATGGGTCAGGCGTTGTGCTCCCCGGAGCCCCTCCAGGCAGCCTCTCCTGGAGCACTCACTTCCACGGAGAACTCTGCCCATCAGCAGGTGGTGGGGGATTCTCTTCAGGCTCTCCACAGAGCTTCCCAGCAGGTGTTATGCTCAGGTAGACACAGAGCCAGGGAGCTCACTGAAGCCTGAGTTAGGACCACCCTATAGGGCCAGCTGCCATCTTTGATTCAGTCCTTTCCTTGAGTCACAGGATAGGGAAGGGCTCCCCAAGGTCACTCAGGGCAGTCAGTGCCCAGAAACAAGGTTTGTCTCCCCACCACACCCACATATCACAGATTCTGAGTGCAGATGGATGACTTGTTCTTGGAAACAAGGTCCACATTCTTTCAGTGACACCTCAGCCTGTCCATGCCAACATACCCCTGCCTGACCCTGGGCCGGCTGGTCAGAGAACTCCCCTTCTACCAACGTCAGCCAGATCCTCCTAAGGAGAGGTGAGTTGGTTGGTGAGTTAGTTACTTGTTAGTTAGTTTCAAATGAGGCAGTCTGCACAGGCAGGTGGCTCCCATTTCTGTGGTGACTCTCCTGAGGGCAAGTACAGACCACCTGTCTCCCTTCCTGGACAGGTGTGAAGGTGCTTAGGTGTGTTCACCCTTTGAGGCCACCATCAGATGGCCGAGCCCAGGAATCAGGCTGGTGTGATCGGTTATCATTTTTATGATATGAAATGAAAATTAGCCTTGCAGATGAGTCAGGCCTGCCCCCCGATGGTTCCCTCCCAGGTTGAAGGTCATAGTTCCTACCTTCCCTGTGGTTGGCCACAGCCAGGAAGTGCTCCCCAGCCACCTCGAAGGCCTCCCAGTCCCGGGCACTGTGGGTGGCCACCCTCTGGTAGGGCGTGAATCGCAGCTTCCTCTGGCTCCATTTATAAATGATGGAGAACTCCTGGCCCTTTTCGTTTGGGTCGAAGTTGGCCACAGCCAGGAAGATCTGCGAAAGAGGATCCAGGATGCTCGGTTCTCATATCACAGCTAGAGTCTGGTGAGAAAGTGTTCTGTATACCAGCATCTCTCTCCAGACTATGCTGAGACAGAGGCTGTGCCCACCCCTCTGTTACTGATGGCTTCTGTAGCCTGGGAGCCTGGACCATCTCCAAGTTTGTTCATTACATTTAAAACCATTACACATGTCCATGTTTGCCAGTCCCCTACTGCCATTTCCATCTCCCAAACCCAGGCAAAACTTCGTGCACAAAAATGGTCTTTGAGTAAGAAAAGGCTTAATGCCCTACTCTCTCCCAAAGTAAGCATGTGTCTGCCACTCAGCCGAGTAAGGCTCAGAAACCTCCTATGTGTGATGTGACCAGCGGGCACAGTTGCTCTCATGTGTGGTTATAACAGGAGCCAGTAGCTCAGTGTGTCGGACATGTGCCCCAGGACCGGAAGCAAGAACGTGATCCTAGTAAATCCTGCATCTGCTTAGGCAACTGGACAGGAAATTTCCCCCTTGTTTTTCTGAATGTCCCAAATTTTCTTCGCTGTAAAGCTATTGTTTTTTTGTTTGCTTGTTTGTTTGTTTGGTTGTTTTTTAAATAATGAAAACATAAGCCCCTGTGAAACATCATCAACCACATAACACAGGTCATTCATTCACTATGTTGGACCTGGCACAGGAACTCTGGCGGGCGGCCAGTGACAGGAGGGCAGGGTTTGTCTGTGTGCTCACTTGCTCACTGTTCTGCCCCCAGTGGGTGGGTTGAGGTGTGGGCAGGGCTGTACCATGCACATGTGTGTAGGTGAGTGAATGATTTGAGGACAAAAATGGGAAGGTGTCCCCAAAATACTGCGGTTTTGAAGTGAGGACATAGAAGGAGCTGGGGGGTGGGGAATCTCATCATGATGAGGGAGGGACGGCCCTCTTGGGCCACCACTCGCAGGCCCTCTGCTTAGTGCAGCCCTGGCTGGAAAGAGGGGCTCCCTGCGAGGGTCTCAGACTCCAGGACTCCTGGAGCCTGCTCTTCTCCGTTTCTCCGTTTGAACATCATGTGTCCTTAGAATTTGTGGAGAAAAGGCAGGATAGGGCAGGTAGATCTGCTGCTGTTCTGAAATGATTTCTGCATTGTTGATGGTCTAAGTCAGATGACCTCAACAAGCGTTTAAATCAGTAGTGATGGGTCTGCGTAGACCTGGTTGGCATCTTAGAAATGACCTTTCCTCCATTTGTGTCAGAAGCCGAACAGACTTTTTCAAGGTCACAGATGTAGCTAAGTGTCTGTGAAAGCCTTTAAAATCTGACAAAGGCTTCAGAACCACAAGAAACATGCTTTCTTTTTTTTTACAGTTATGTAATTTATTTCATGTCTTGAATATATTGTTATGTTTATTTTTTATTTTCTTTGCAATTGAATTTGGTGTATAGAAACAAAATTGTCAATATACATATTCATTTTGTATATAGCAACTTTGTTAAATTTTCTTAACTTGAATAATCTGCATGTCCCCTTGAGGGACATAGATTATCAGAACATTCGTGAATAAGGATCATTTTGCTTATTCTTTTCCAATCTTTATGACTTCTATTTCTTTTTCTTGTATTTCTCAACTGGTTAGGACTAGAGTATAATGTTGAATACAAATAGTGACAGCAAGTATCCTTGACTTATTTCAAATTTTAAAGAGAACTTTAAAAATTTTAAACTATTCAGTATGTTGTTTGTTATATCAGGAAACATGCTTTCTTGTAGAAACTATGTAAGGAGCCCCACTTTTGGACTCTGTGAGTTTTTCCCCACTTAAAAAGGACTGAGAAATCCCACTTGATCATGGTGTATGATTTTTTCCATATATTGTTGGATCCAGTTTGCTAATATTTTGTTGAGGATTTTAGCATCTATATTTAGCAGAGATATTGGCCTATAATTTTCTTTCTTTGTGTTGTCTTTGCCTGGTTTTGAAAGCAGAATTATGCTCGCCTCATAAAAGGAGCTTGGAAGTCTTCCTTCCTCTTGAATTTTTTGAAATAGCAAAAAAATGAAACTAGACCACCAACTTACACCATTCACAAAAATAAACTCAAAATGGATAAAAGACTTAAATGTAAGGCGTGAAACCATAAGCATCTTAGAAGTTAAAACATAGGCAGTACGTTCTCCAACATCTCTCGCAGCAATAAATTTGCTGATTTATCTCCATGGGCAAGTGAAATAAAAGACAGGATAAATAAATGGGACTATATCAAACTAAAAAGCTTTTGCACAGCTAAAGAGAATAAGAACAGAATAAAAAGACAAACTACACAATGGGAAAACATATTGGATAATATGTCTGATAAGGGGTTAATAACCAAAATTTATAAAGAACTTGTAAATCTCAACACCAGGAAGACAAACAATCTAATCAAAAAATGGGCAAAAGAAATGACTAGACACTTCTCCAAAGAGGACATACAGATGGCCAATAGGCATATGAAAAAATGCTCAACATCACTAATCATTAGAGAAATGCAAATTAAAACCACAATGAGATATCATCTAACACCAGTCAGAATGGTGCTCATCAACAAAACAACACAGAATAAGTGCTGGCGAGGATGTGGAGAAAAAGGAACCCTCCTGCACTGCTGGTGGGAATGCAGACTGGTGCAGCCACTGTGGAAAACAGTATGGAGATTCCTCAAGAAATTAAAAATTGAACTGCCTGTTGACCCAGCTATACCACTTTTAGGAATATACCTTAAGAACACCATAGAACTGTTTCAAAAGGAGAAATACACCCCCATGTTTATGGCAGCATTGTTCACAATAGCGAAGATCTGGAAACAGCCCAAGTGTCCGTCAGAGGACGAGTGGATTAAAAAGCTTTGGTACGTATATACTATGGAATACTACTCAGCCACAAGAAATGATGACATCGGATCATTTACAATAACATGGATGGACCTTAATAACATTATACAGGGTATAAGTAAATCAGAAAAAACTAAGAACTATATGAATCCATACATAGATGGGACATAAAAATGAGACTCAGAAACATGGACAAGAATGTGCTGGTAATGGGGGGGGGGGATGGGGAGGGGGCGAGGAAGAAGAGAGAGGGGGTGGGGGGAGGGGAGGGGCACAAAGAAAACCAGATAGAAGGTGACAGAAGACAATTTAACTTTGGGTGAGGGGTATGCAACATAATCAAATATCAAAATAATCTGGAGATATTTTCTCTAAACATATGTACCCTGATTTATCAATGTCACTGCATTAAAATTAATAAAAAATATATATAAAAAAAAAGGACTGAGGAAGTCACAAATGCAGACTTGCCTTTTTCCCGATGGTGAAATGTCTCCAGGACTGTGCTTGGTGCGTGCGAATGTTTTGGTACGAGGCAAATTTCCCGTCAGTCCATTTGTAGATGGCGGATGTGGCCTTCCGATTGGCAGTTGCTATGAAGAGCCCGGCCTCGGGGATGACAAAGACCTCAATGCCCAGTGTCTCTGAGTTCGTGAACAGGCTCTGGTGCTCCTCCACGTAGTCTAGTTTCTCTTTGGCTTGTAAGAGAGACATCAAGACCTGGTTAGCGCTTCCCAGAATGGAAGCCAGAGTCACCGTCTTGAGAGCACAACCCTGCACCCTGAGCTGTGACCCTAGGGCATTAGCATGGGCCAAGGGCAATTAGCTTGGAGTGTCTGTTCACCCAGAGCCCTGTCAAGCAGCCTGCTCAGCCTGCATGTGTTTCAGGGTCTATTGAGACCCCAGTGGTACTCATCAGGTAGAATCAATGTGTTGGATCCTTATGAGACATTTCCCACACTCACTGCTGCTACAAAAGGCTGTGCAGTAACGTGAACTAAAGGGTGAGTCAGGATCGCGAGTAGCCCAGCTAGAGCTGGTTTCCTTTTGCTGCAGACACCCAGGGCTACCTCACTCACCCTTCTCCTGATGGGAATAGGCAGCCACAGCGCTTGCAGCAATAATGCCCTCGGGTCCCTGGCATCATTGAATCTATGATCCAAGGGTAGACAGGGTGTGAGGAGAATGGGCAGGGCCCCCACAAGGGAGGCCGACCCCCCCAGAGAGAGCCCTATGCTCTTCCCTTGACAGGGACAAGGGGAGACAAGTCCTGCCAGCCCATGTGTGGTGCCCAGGAAGGTGTGTGGTTCCAGATTACATACGGGAGGCTGCTGCTCTGAGTGGAGGTGCTTCCTGTCTTAGGTAACGCTGCCTCTGAGCAGAGCCTCTAAGTCCCCAGAGCCCCTAGAGCCTCAGCCTCCCTAGCCACCTCACCTGCTAGCACAGAGACCCACTCGCTGCCCACGCACAGGTACAGCCCCTTCTTCCCAGCGTCAAACCAGAACTGGGCATCTTCCACCTTGGTGCACGGAGGCCGGGATCCCAGTGTCACCTTCATGTCGGTTTCTGGGGGAGACAGGGAGGATGAGTGTTCAGAGGAAATGTGTTCCCTAGAAGAAGCGGTCCTACCTTTGTGTTTGAAGATGGTCTTTGAGGACCCACTCAGGGGTCTTCAACAAATCTCAGGAGGCAGAGGAGAGCCCACAGCAGCCCATATCACCTGAGGAAGATGCCCCAGAGGCCTCTTGCTCAGGAACTTGAATACACAGTTCCAGGACTGGATGTCACCCTGCTCAATGTCAGGGGGCATTCTCCTGACTTGTGAGGCTGGGGAGAGAGTTGGGCTTTCTCTTCACCTCACCAAGTGATGGAGGATAAGATGGGAGAGAGGGTGCTGTATTCTCCTTGGTAGGGGCTATGTTTAAGTAACAGTGAACATTGTACTTTTACAGTGGGAAAGTACAAAATCAAACTAAAAAAGCAAAGCTGAGGAGCCCCTGAGTAGGGTGGCTAGGTTAAATTATAAGAAATGTACCTTGCAAAGATGGGGTCCCCACTGGGTCAGGTGCTTCAGTTTGGATGTCTAATGGGGAGGTGTGGGCAGAAAAGGCCTCAAACGCTGCTCTGGGGCAAAACAGGCAGCAGGTAGAAGTTGGAGGCTCGAGGGGAAGACCTCACACATGGGAACAGATTGCTTTGGTTTACTAACCATAGGGATATTTTAGCACCTCATTATCTTCTGGCTTCCCTGTGAGACCTTGCAGGATAGAGGGGATGGACAACACAATCTCAGCGTTCCTGCAGGGACACAGACTTGGAGTGGCATCTGAGCCGGGCAGCAGGACCAGCTGCCTTACCAGGCCCTGCAGAGAGAGGGACAGTGTGTTCAGAATGCGGGGGATGGGTGGAAATGCAGTGGGGGCCTCACCATCTCTAGAGCTAAGAGAGAAGAATCTGCATATTGGGTATGGGGGGGGAGTTTGGGAGCATCCTTGGAGAACTGTACACCCTCTTAAGGTCACTAAACCACTAAGGGATATTTTTCCCTGTGTACTAACCTAGAGTGACTGGCCAACATTGCTTATCATCCATCCATCCATCCATCCATCCATCCATCCATCCATCCATCCAAGCATGCCATCAGTAAATAGTCACAGAGCACCTGCTATGCATCAGGCATGGTTCTAGACATCAGACACACAGGGAACAAAAGCCTCAGCCCTCATGAAAAAAGGTGCCCACTACCACTCTAAGGGAGAGACAATGAGCAAACACACACAGCTGGTCTATGGGTGGTTAGGGCTACAATGAAGAGTCAACCAGGGGAGGGGTCAGGAAGGGTTGGGTGCAGGGTCATCTCTGAGTGGTGGGAAAGGCCTCCATGGTAAGAGGACATGGGGCAGGGCCCTGAGGGAGTAGGGTGTGATCCATGGCAGTAATGGGGACATGTGTGCCAGGAGAAAGGAACAGTGAGTGCAGAGGCCCTATGGTGGATGTGCCTGACGTAGGTGGGACTTCTCTAGCCTTGTGTTACTTATTCCCATCTGACACACATCTGACACACAATCTGTCAAGCCAGAGCATTGGGACAGTAGACCTATGGTGACAGCCCCTTTGTGAACACGGTGTGGGAAAGGCAGGAAGGAAGTCCCTCTATACTTACTGTGAACAGGCCTTTGGTCCTCCTCCGGCTGCCGACGAAGAACCGGGCTCCCTGCACTGATAGGGTGGCTGGGAAGGACACATCAGCTGTTCTGAAAACAGTGGGTGAGGGTTTCAGGGCCATGGGAGAGCAGCAGTATAAGCCATTTGTGTAGAAAAGGACAGGGCAGTGCCACATGTGGACATGTCAGTGTCCAGGGGCAGCTGTGACATAGTACCACAGGCTGGGTGGCTTAGACCACAGACATTCATTCCCTCATGGTTCTGGGGGCCAGAAGTGCAAAACAGAGGTGTTGACAAGACCATACTCCTGCTGAAGGCTCTAGGGGAGGCTCCCTGCCTCTTTCTGCTCCTTGGGCTCCTAAGGGCTTCTGGGGGCTCCTGGCACTCCCTGGCTTGTGGCTGCATCACTCCATTCTCTACCCCCATCATCACATGGCTTCTCCTCTGAGCCTCTTCTTAGAAGGACACTGTTCACTGGGTCAGGGTCTAGCCTCTCCAGTGTGACCTCAACTTAACTGGGTCATACCTGCAAAGGTACTGTTTCTAAACAAGTTCCCCTTCCCAGGTCCTAGGGTACTTGAATTTGAGGGGCATCCTTTGCCCCAAGGGTCTTCTGCAAAAGCATGTGCTACCAAGGTGTTCAGTTGCTCCTCACCGTTTCATGGGAATCTCTAGTAGCTTCTACCAGCATGGAGCACCCAGCCCACTCACCATCCACTTTGCCCCAGAAAGATAGGTGGTCTTGGGGAAGAAGGAGGTTCCCTCCCTGGTGACTTGAGGTTGTTGGAAAATGTGGCTGGAGCTGAGTCTTGATGTGCATGTGGGGTCAAACTCCGGGGAGAGGTGAGAAGGGGGGCACCCTGTTGGAGAGGATGGGGTGGCTGGAGCTGCTGGGGCAGAAAAGCTAGGCACTTGCTTTCTGTTCACAGCTCAGTGTCTCCTGGGCCACAAGGCCACATCCTCTTGCAAAAGCAGCTTCTCCTTTCAGTCTTTGCCATCTGGCTGCAGTTGGCCATGGCAAGATCAGCTCCTGGCCACTGTCTCAGAACGCCCAATGTCTGTAGTTCCCAGGTCTCTTGAGTTCTGCCATGTGCCTGCCATGTTGCCTGCAGGGCCTGGGAAACCCAGGGCCTGAATTCAATCTTGGCCACTGTTGCTCCGGCGCCGGTTCTCCTGCTCCTGGCTTGGCCTTCTACACCCTCCCCTCACAGACCTGTCCCACTGCTGGCTCTTAGCACCTGAGCAGTCATTGCCCAGTGTCAGGGACTGAAAAGCCAACAAGATTTTTGGTCTTTAGGTTTTTGGGGACAGAGGTGTGGGGAACTGACTGTAAGCTAACAGTCTGCCCAACCCCCTACTTCTCTTGCCTGATTAAGTTGCAAAAGGCTAAGCCTTTCCCCACACCTCCATGTTAGCTGTGATGCTCATAATCGTCCTGTCCCCATGTTCCCCGGAAAGACTGGAGACAAGTTTCTTCCTTGTGTAAAGTTAGGATGTTAATGTATGGTGGGGGTTTTCTGCACTTGGTAAAATTCTTGGGTTGCCCTGGAAACATAATCATTGATTTGCTAATGTCCCACTTAGCCCTATAAATAAAGGAAGAAGCGGCTTGCGAGGCCTCTCTGTTTCAGCCATCAGCTTTGCAGAGCCCTCCGGAACCCATTCTTTTTAATTCTTTAAGTCTATTTTCTTGATTTCACATCATTCCCACTCAGGACCTGGAAATACTAGTTGTGCTGGTTCGTGACAGCCCAGTAAAGACCCTAATGGATTTGAGGGTGTGGTGGGAGAGGGATGGTAAGTAAGACATGTTTAAACAAAATCTATAAACATTATGGATTCCTTTTACTATGGAATAAGTTTCATAATAACAAAGTAGAGTAAGATTCTACCTTTGGAAGTAATATTTGGCATAATGATAGATTTAAAATAAACTGGACCACTTATGATTTTAAAATCTCCTGCCCCACTCAGCAAGGATGGACGCTGAGGGCCCAGGTGGATCATCAGCTGGCCAGGCCGCAGGGACTCACTGTTCCCCGGTCCAGCTTGCTGACTGACAGACTAGAAACCAGGCTGTGGCAAGGAGGAAAAAGGAACTCAGGCTTCCAAGTGCCCAGGGTTGTGTCAAAGTGACTAAGGATTACTCTGCATGTTTATCTGGAGTTTTAGTGAATATTTTATTCCTTCATAACAGATGAGGAAACTGAGTCAGAGAAGTTAGATGACATGTTGAGAGTCACACAGCAGGACCTGAGCCTCGCTGAACCATAGCTTCTGTTTGGCACCTGAGTCCTTTAGGATCTTCCTCTGTGGCCTTTCGCCATGATCACAGCGCTCTGCAGGGCCCATTCCCCTGCTCAAACCCAGCCTGGGCTCACACTTCAGACGGAATCCTGGGCCAGGCTGCCCTCTGTTCTCAGACTAGTCCCAGCCCCTGTCCCAGCCCCACCATGTGACCTGGGCACTCCTGCCACAGTGCAGTTTCCTAATGATACTTTTCCACAAGCCTATCCCTGCCAGGCCCGCACTCCACAACTCCAGCTGCCCCTAGATATCCACACCGGACTCGGGCTGTCGGGGCAGCCACAGCACCATGCGACCCTCCCCAACATCCCAGTACCTACATGTCCACGGGGACACCGCAGTCTGTGGTGAGGGAAAAAGAGTCTTCAGACACAGCCAAGATCAGCGTGTGCCACTGGCTGTCCATCAGGGCTGGGCTGCGGAAGGACACTCGGGTCTGCCAGGCGCCGGCCGCGTCCTCACTGAGGAACAGGAAGTGCAGCCGGGTGGGCGAATACCGCAGGCCCAGCAGCAGCGCGTCCGGCCCCTCCGCCACCACTGTGAACAGGTACTCATTCTTCTGCAAGAAAGGGCAGGCGAGTGAGTGCAGCCCGATGCAGGGAGGCTGGCAAGGGCGGGACTGGTGAGAGTGGGCGGGTGAAGGTGGGCAGGTAAGGGCAGGGCTCCCAGCGCAGGGCTCCCAGCGCAGGGCCTGCGGCCGGAACCTGTCAGTGTTAAAACCAAGAGCACTGCTCACACCTGTGACAATGGCTGACATCAGGAGACGGAAACTACTAACAAGTGTTGATGAGCCTGTGGAGAAATATGAACTCTCATGCACTGTTGGTGGGAATGTAAAATGGTAAAGCCCCTATAAAAACAGTATGGCGTTTCCTCAAAAAAATTAAAAATAGAACTACCACAGGAGCCAGCAATTCCATCATTTGCTATACACCCAAATGGATTGACAGCCGGGTCTCAAAGAGATATCTGCACTCCCATGTTCACGGCAGCGTTATTCACAAGGCTTAAACATGGAAGCAACCCAGCTGTCCATCGATGGATAACGGGATAAGCATAAATAATGTGGTCCATCCACACAATGGAATATTTTCAGCCTTAAAAATGAAGTTCTGACATCAACCTGGATGCACCTTGAGGGCATTATGCTGAGTGAAATAAGCCAGTCACACACACACACACACACACACACACACACACACACACACACACACACACACTACTGCATGATTTCACTAACATGAGTCCCTAGAGCACTCCCAGTCATAGAAACAGAGCATAGAATGGTGGGCATCAGGGGCTGGGTGCAGGGAGGGGTAGGGAGTTAACGTTTAATGGGGGAAGAGTTTCATTCTGGGAAGATGAAAAAAGTTCTGGAGATGGACAGTGGTGACAGCTGCACAACAATGCAAATGTGCTCACTGCCACTGAGCTGTGCACTTCAACATGGTTAAAATGGCAGCCTTCGCACTATGAGTGTTTTTCCACAATTTAAAAACCACATACCTCCCACCACAGTGTGACCTCAAAATGACAGCCACCACAACCACATTAACTATAGAGAAATAATGTATACTTGATTCTAGGTAATTATTCTTAATTCCCAGCCTAACACTATGAAAAGAGTATAAAATTGAAAGTGAAGAATCCTGAGTGCTAAAGCAGATCTGTGACAAAATTAGAGTATGTTTTTCAGCAAGTCTTTGCCCATGTAACCTGGTGACCCAAATTCCATGCAACTATTATTCTAATGAAGTTAAAAGACTCCATGTTCCTCATATTTAATTTAACACCTAATTCAGCAAAATCCACTTGGCTCAGAATGGGTAACATAGTCTATGGCCACTACTTCACTGACCTTCCTGGGAGGAGGGCCCCTCCCAGGGACTTAGGCCACCTCCCTTTCCGATGTCTCAGACACTTTCTTAGAAATACTCATGGCTGAAGGAGACCATGTCTGGTGAAAACCCCGCATTCCCTCCCCGCTGGCATGGCTGCCATGAAATTAGACTAAAGAAGCAATCCGGGGATAGAGTGAGTTTATTGGGGTGCCCAAGGAGATGCTGACAGGTTGAGAGTGGAGGTCAAGTGACTTGACAGAGAAATTAGGAAGGAAGGACAAGTGACCTAGAGGCAAGCGGAGGTGCCTCTTGGGAAGCAAGAGCTCCGGGGAGCAGTGAGGTTCAGAATTCCTGGAAGCAGAGGTCAGGTGAGGACAGTAGGGACCTGGGGACCTGTTCTGGATGGAAACAGCTACCTAACCCAGGTCAGGACCAGACTGAGGGGTGGCTGGGAGAACGGCAGTCACAGGGTGAGATCCAAGCCTGGCTGGCCCTGGGGAGGTGTGCTCAGTCAGCAGCAGGAAGTCTGAGCTGAGGTAGAGACACAGCAGGCAGGGCGGGGGCACACAGGGCGGCAGATTAGAGACATGCAGCAGGCTGGGCGGCAGCAGCTGGGCTGGCAGGAAGAGGGGACACAGCAAGAGGAGATGGGCACACAGCAGGCAGGCCTGTACACAGGGCGGCAGATGAGAGACACGCAGGAGGAAGGTCTGCAGCAGGATGAGGGGCAGGGTGTGGGCTGGCAGCATGAAGAGGCTAGGCAAGGGGAGGTCCCAGAGCAGCTGGGCACACAGCACACTGGCTTGCAGCAGATGGGGGTGCAACAGATGGGCACACAGCAGGACTGCTGGCAAGAGGTGGAGGTGCAGCAGGAGGGCTGGCAGCAGCTGGGGACACAGCAGGAGGGCTGGCAGCAGCTGGGGGCACAGCAGGAGGGCTCACAGCAGCTCTCTGGACAGTTGTCCACCTGCCAGGAGGACTCGGTGCAAGAGCCACAGGAACCAGGCTGGCAGACACGGCTGCCATAGCTCAGGTCGCTGGAGCCGACGGACAGGGTGGACATGGCCATGGTATAGAGGTGGGGCTGGAGGAGGGTGTGAGTGTGTGTGTGAGTGAGTGTGAGTGTGTGAGGTGCCCAGAGCTGTTGGCTTTTATACCCCTCCTGGATGTTTGTTGTCCAAGCAGTAGGCTCCCCACACCCTCCTTTCCTTGTTGATATTTTGAGCCCTTATTATTTCTGGTTTATTTATAGGAAAGAGTATGCTGCTTGTAAATGCCTGTCATGGTGAAGGCTAGGCTGACCCCCTTGGCCTGTGCTTGGTTTCCTAAGCAAACACCACTGGAAAAATCTGGAGTCACGGAACCCTGGTAGCCTGTACCTGCCCTGCTGTGCTCTGTGTCATTGCAGGTGAGGGTTTGAATCCCAGACTTAGGAACCAGGCAGCAGATGCCTGAAATTGAGACACTACTGCTCATCCACTGTAGGACATCTCCACAAAGATGAAGGCTGAAGAGTTGAGATCATCCAAGGAGAGAAGTAGTAAATGAGAAGACAGATGAAGAAAGGTTTCAAACACAACACAGAATGACAAATAGTTTGGCTATTTTAGCTCTTTTGCCTTTCCAAATAATTTTAGAATCAGCTTGTAGATAAAAAAAAAAAATCAACTGGGATTGCCTTGAATATATAGATCATTTTGGAGATAACTTTATTATAATAACTCAACTTACCATGATCTAATTTTCTATTTATTTGTGTCTTCTATGATTTATCTCATCAGTGTTTTTATAGTTCTCATTATGTACATATTCAGTTGGATTTATACTGGTTTTCATTTTTTATTTTGTTATGTCATACTTTTAAACAAAAATTTTGAAATCTAGTTGTTTATTGCTATTATACAAGGGTGGGCATAAGTAGGTAAAATTATCAGCCATCATTATGTAAAATATAAATAATAAGTAATGATACAAAATGATAACAGTAATAATAATAGTGATAAGACAAATAATACAGGGTATGCAACATAATTGAATGACAAGATAACCTGGACATGTTTTCTTTGAATATATGTACCCTGATTTATTGATGTCACCCCATTAAAATTAATAAAAATGTTAAAAAAGACAAATAATACAAATAAATAATAAAATAAATAATGATACAAAAATAAATTCTGCTTCACACACTCACAACTGTAAATCTACTTTTGCCAACCTCTGTATAGAACTATAATTTTTATTATTTTAAGTTTGCATTCATCACCCTTGCTAAACTCTCTTACATTTTAGGAATATTTTTGTAGAGTCTTGAAGTTTTTCTATGCGGACAATCATATTCCCTGTAAATAGAGACAATTTTATTTCTTCATTTCCAATGTGTATGCTTTTTATTTCTTTTCCTTTTTATTTCTTTTCCTTGCTGGGTAAGACCCTCAGTATGATGTTGACGAGGCATGGTGGGAGAGGACATCTGTGTCTTGTTCCTGGTCTTAGGGAAAGTGTTGTCTTTTACAATTAAATATGGTGTTGGCTGTGAGTTGTTCCTAGATGCCTTATATCTGGTTAAGAAATTTTTATTATTCCTAGGTCACTACACATGAAAATTGATCAATGGGCCTGACCTGTGGTGGCACAGTGGATAAAGCGTTGACCTGGAAACGCTGAGGTTGCCGGTTTAAAACCCTGGGCTTGCCTGGTCAAGGCACATATGGGAGTTGATGCTTCCTGCTCCTCCCCCCCCCCCCCCCGTCACTCTCTCTCCTCTCAAAAAAATTAATAATAAAAAACCCATCTCTTATTAGAAAATTGATCAATGTATTATGTCACATTAATAGAATGAAGGAAAACAATTTATGATCATCTCAATCGATGCAAAAAAAAAGTATTTGACAAATTCAACACCTTTTCATGATAAAAGCACTAAACAAACTAGGAATAGAAGGAAATAACATATATATATATAAATATATATGAAAACCACACAGTGGCCAAGACATGGAAACAACCAAAGTGTCCCTTGATAGAGGACTGGATAAAGAAGATGTGGTACATATACACTATGGAGTACTACTCAGCCATAAGAAATGATGACATATTGCCATTTACAACAACATGAATGGACCTTGAGAACATTATACTAAGTGAAATAAGTAAATCAGAAAAAGCTAAGAACTGTATGATTTCACAAATAGGTGGGATAAAAAACTGAGACTCATGGACATAGTGGTTGAGTGAAGTGGTTACCAGGGAGAGGGAACTGGGGGAGGGGTGAGGGGAAGGGTGTAAAAAGGAACAAATATAAGGTGACAGAAAATGATTTGACTTTGGGAGATGGGTATATAACATAATCAAAAGTTCAAATGTATAGAAATGTTTACCTGAAACCTATGTACTCTTATGAAGCAATGTCACCCTGTTAAATTTCATTTTCTAAATAAAATTTTTAAAAAAGAAAAAAACTTAGAAAGAAAAAGAAGCCCTGGCCGGTTGGCTCAGCGGTAGAGCGTCGGCCTAGCGTGCAGAGGACCCGGGTTCGATTCCTGGCCAGGGCACACGGGAGAAGCGCCCATTTGCTTCTCCACCCCTCCGCCACGCTTTCCTCTCAGTCTCTCTCTTCCCCTCCCGCAGCCAAGGCTCCATTGGAGCAAAGATGGCCCGGGGGCTGGGGATGGCTCTGTGGCCGCTGCCTCAGGCGCTAGAGTGGCTCTGGTCGCAACATGGCGACGCCCAGGATGGGCAGAGCATCGCCCCCTGGTGGGCAGAGCGTCGCCCCATGGTGGGCGTGCCGGGTGGATCCCGGTCGGGCGCATGCGGGAGTCTGTCTGACTGTCTCTCCCTGTTTCCAGCTTCAGAAAAATGAAAAAAAAGAAAAGAAAAGAAAAAAAAAGAAAAAGAAAACCTACAGCAAACATCATACTCAATTTTAAAAGACTGAAAGTTTTTCCTCTAAGATCAGGAAGAAGGCGAGGGTGCTCACTTCTGCCACTTCTATTCTTCATACCACTGGAAACTCTAGGAGAGCAGGTAGACCATGAGAGAAATAAAAGGCATCTAAACTGGAAAGAAGTAACATCATTTCTGTTCACAGATTCTCTGATAGTAAACAAAAAAAATCCTAAAGTGTCCACACACAAAAAAACTATTAGAACTAATAAATGAAGTTGGCAAAATAGCTGGATACAAAGTCAATGCACAAAACTCAGTTGAATTTTTGCAAACTAATAATGGCCCCCAAAGAAATTATGAAAATAACTCTCCATTTGCAATAGTATCAACAAGAATAAAATACTTAGGAATTAACTTAAACAAAGAGATAAAAGACCTGTACAATGTAAATTACAAAACATTGCTGAAAGATAAGAGACAGAAACGAATGGAATGGCAGCCATGTTTGTGTCCTGAAAGACTTAATATTATTAAGATTTAATACCACTCAAAGTAATCTACAGATTTAATGTAATCACTATTAAATTCTCAAATTTTTTTGCAGAAATATAAAAATCCATGCTAATATTTATATGGAATCTTAAGGGGCCTTGAATAGCCAAAGCGATCCTTAAAAATAACAAAGCATAAGGGCTCACACTTCCTGATTTCAAAACTTACTGCAAAATTACAGCAATCCAAAGGGGGTGGTATTAGCATAAAGACACATAGATCAATGGAATAGATTATAGAGTCCAGGGGAAAAAACCTTGAACAATAGGTCAAATCATTTTTGACAATAGTATCAAGTCTATTCAATAGAGAAGAGACAGTCTTTTCAACAAATGGTGTTGGTTAAACTGGGTGTCTACATATAAAAGAATAAAGGTAACCCATAATTAACACCATGTACAAGAATTAAGTAAAAATTAATCTATGACCTAAATGCAAGACCTAAAGCTATAAAACTCTTAAGAGAAGAAAACAGAACAAAGCTTCACAGCTTTGACGTTGGCAGTGATTTCCTGGATATGACATCAAAGGCAGGAACAACATAAGTGTACAAATTTGATTTTGTAAAAATTTTAAAATATTTTTGCATCAAAAGACAATACCAACAGTGAAAAAAGGTAACCCAAGGAAGTGAGAAAAAACACTTGAAAATCATATACCTGATAAGGGATTAATATATAGAATGTATTAAGAACTTCTAAAAATGAATAACAACAACAAAAAAAAATCAAACAATCCAATCCAAAAATAAGCAAAGGACTTGAGTAGATATTTTTCCAAAGAAGATATACAAATGGCCAATAAGCTCATGAAAAGATGCTTTCTAATTATTAGAGAAAATGCAAATGAAACCTACAAGACACCACCACCTTACATCCTTTAGGATAAAAACTATATATAAAAACCAAACACACAGAAAATAACAAGTCTTGGTGAGAAGGGGGAGAAATTGGAGCCCCTGTGCACTGTTGGTGTGAGCATGAAGTGGTACAGCTACTCTTGGAATAAGCATGATGGGTGCCCCCCAAAATTAAAAGTAGAATTATCGTAAGATCCAGTGATTCTTTTGGATATGTGCTCAAAAGAATTAAAAGTAGGATCTCGAAGAGATATTTGTTAACCCATGTTCATAGAAGCATTATTGACAATAGCTCAAGTGTGAAAGCAACCCAGTGTCCATTGATGGGTGAATGGATAAGCAAAATGTACATACACACAGTGGAATATTATTCACTCTTAAAAAAAAAAGTGAACCAGGAAGACATATGGTAAGCAAAATAAGCCAGTCAAAAAAGACAAATACTATGAGATTCCATTTATATGAGATACTTTATTTTTTTTTAATTTTTTTATTTATTCATTTTAAAGAGGAGAGGGAGAGACAGAGAGAGAGAGAGAGAGAGAGAGAAGGGGGGAGGAGCTGGAAGCATCAACTCCCTTATGTGCCTTGACCAGGCAAGCCCAGGGTTTTGAACCGGCGACCTCAGCATTTCCAGGTTGACGCTTTATCCACTGCGCCACCACAGGTCAGGCTATGAGATACTTTAGTTACAGCAAGTAGAATGGTGTTTCCCAGGGGCTGGAGGGAGGAGAGAATTGGGAAATTGTTGTTTAATGTGTAAAGAGTTTCCATTTTTTCAAAATGAAAAGAGTTCTGGATGGCAGTTGTACAACATTATGAATATACTTAATACTGCCAAACTGTACACTTAAAAAGTGTTAAGGTCCTGGCTGGTTGGCTCAGTGGTAGAGCGTCGGCCCAGCATATGGATGTTCTGGGTTCGATTTCTGGTCATGGCACACAGGAGAAGCGACCATCTGCTTCTTTACCCCTCCCCCTTCCCCTTCTCTTTCTTTCTCTCTTTTCTCCTCCCACAGCCATGGCTCAATTGGTTTGAATGCATTGGCCTCAGGCACTGAGGATGGCTTGGTAGAGCCTTTGCCTCAGATGCTAAAAAATAGCTTGGTTATGAGCATGGCCCCAGTTGGGCAAAGCATCAGCCCCCAGACAAGGGTTGCCGGGTGGATTCCAGTGGGGCGCATGTGGGAGTCTGTCTCTCTATCTTCACTCTTCCCACTTGGAAAAGAAAAGAAAAGTGTTAAGCTAGTAAATGTTATGTTATTTAAATTAGAAAAAAAAATGAGCCATCAAGCCATGAAAAGACATGGAGAAACCTTAAATGCACATTACTAAATGAAGGAACCAATCTGAAAGTCTTCAGACTGTATGCTTCCAAGTATATGACATTCTGGAAAAGGTGAAACTATGGAGACAGTAAAAAGATCAGTGGTCCCAGGGGTTAGCAGAGAAGAAGGGATGAACAGGTGGAGCAGAGAGGATTTGGGGGGCAGGGGAACTATTCTGTATGAATTATAATGGTCTCTCTATCAAACCCTATAGAATGTACATCAAGAGTAAATTCTAATGGAAACTATTCACTTTGAGTGATATTGATATGTCAGTATAAGTTTATTGATTATAACCAATGAACCATGTTTGTAACAAATGCATCAACATTGCAAGATGTTCATTTTTGCTAATTTCTTGGGTTAGGTCTGGTGGGAAGGTCATCCAGCCCTTGACTCCATCAGGATGGGAGCACTCCTCCCTCCCTCGTGCCATCAGGTCTCTGCTAACAGTGTAGACCTGCAGGTGGAGGATATGGGTGGCCCCAGATCCACAGAGGCAGTGCTGCAGGGAGCCCCTGGGCATTTCCTGATGGGCAAATCGGGGCGGCATGAATTTGTCCAGATGGGACAGTGGGTGGAAATGGCCCATGGGGCCTGTGCAGTCCTTAGACCATGACATTTCTGCAGGCAACTGGCCTCAAGGAAGTCAGGCACAGACCCAGCAGACATTGACTTTCCAGGCCAGGGCAAGAGTTCCACCTGGTGCCCTACCAAGAGGAGTCAGGCCACTGCCCTTTGGGACTTCTCAGTCACTCATTTTTAGAAATACTTGTGGCTGGAAGAGACCAGTGTCTGATAAAAACCCTGTGTTCCCCACCCCCACCTCCATAAAATCAGATGAAGGAAGCCATCAAGTAATAAAATGAGTTTATTGGGTTGCCCAAAGAGGTGCTGACAGGTTGAGAGTTGAGATCAAGTGACTCAACAGAGAAACTAGGAAAGAAGGACAGGTGACCAAGAGGCAAGTGGAGGTACCTCGTGGGGGGCAAAAACCCCAGGGAAGCAGCAGATTCAGGGCTCCTGGGAACAGAGGTCAGTCAGGTCAGGACAGTGGAGACATTCTGAATGAGGACAGCCACCTAACACAGCTCAGGCCCTGGCCGGTTGGCTCAGCGGTAGAGCGTCGGCCTAGCGTGCGGAGGACCCGGGTTCGATTCCCGGCCAGGGCACATAGGAGAAGCGCCCATTTGCTTCTCCACCCCTCCGCCGCGCTTTCCTCTCTGTCTCTCTCTTCCCCTCCCGCAGCCAAGGCTCCATTGGAGCAAAGATGGCCCGGGCGCTGGGCATGGCTCTGTGGCCTCTGCCTCAGGCGCTAGAGTGGCTCTGGTCGCAATATGGCGACGCCCAGGATGGGCAGAGCATCGCCCCCTGGGGGGCAGAGCACCGCCCCTGGTGGGCGTGCCGGGTGGATCCCGGTCGGGCGCATGCGGGAGTCTGTCTGACTGTCACTCCCTGTTTCCAGCTTCAGAAAAATGAAAAAGAAAAAAAAAAAAAAAAAAAAAAAAAACACAGCTCAGGACCAGACTGAGGGGTGACTGAGAGGACCACAGTCACAGAATGAAACCTGAGCTAGGCTGGCCCTTGTAGGACATGTTTGATCAGCAGCAGGAAGTCTGGGCTGAGGTGGGGAGGCAGCAGGCAGGGCGGGAGCACACAGGGCGACAGAGCAGGGACATGCAGCAGGCTGGGCGGCAGCAGCTGGGCTGGCAGGAGAAGGGGGCACAGCAGGAGGAGATGGGCACACAGCAGGCAGGTCTGCACACAGGGTGGCAGATGAGGAACACGCAGGAGGAGGGTCTGCAGCAGGATGAGGGGCAGGGGTTAGGTTGGCAGCATGAGAGGACTGGGCAGGGGGCGGTCCCAGAGCAGCTGGGCACACAGCACATTGGCTTGCAGCAGATGGGCTTGCAGCAGACAGGCACACAGCAGGTGGTCTGGCAGCAGCTGAGGGCACAGCAGGAGGGCTTACAGCAGCTCTCTAGACAGTCATTCACCTGGCAGGAGGAGTCTGTGCAAGAGTCAGAGGAACCGGGCAGGCAGATGTGATTGCCATAGCTCAGGTCGCTGGAGCAGATGGACAGAGTGGATGTGGCCATGGTGGGAGGTGAGCTGGGAGGAGTGTGTGGTTGTGTGTGTGAGTGTGTGTAAGAAGTTCTGAGATTCCAGGGCTTTTATATCTGGCCCCCGGTCTGCGTTGTCCTCGCAGAAGGATCGCATGTCCCCTTCCTTGTTGCTGTCAGTGCAAGACCCAGAAGCCTCATTAGATGAGTCAATTGCCTTTGAGGACCTTGGTGACCGCCTGACAGGAGTTTGGCTCTTGTGGAAGCTGCTGTTACAGCCACGCTGCAGTCACTCTTCCTTCTGCGAGTCCTGATAGGTCAGGGAAATGTGTGGCCAAGATTCTCTCAGGCAGATGGTTGTGGTGGTCGCTGATAGGGCTGCTTGTGGCTGTATGGGGTCCCATGGATTATGATAGAGAAAGGTGCAGACTTGCTCCTGGTGCCCTTGGAAAGGAGCGTGGGTGTTGGCCTGTCTCCTTGGTGGGGAACATGCGAGGCAGGAGCAGAGGGCCTGGGTTTTGAGACCCTCAAGGCTCTGTACTCTGACTGAGCCAGGATTCTGCTTGATTTATTCCTCTTTCACACCCACAGGTAGGCGAGGCGTAGGATGGGGTGGATGTTGGGCTGCTGTGGTTCCAGGGCATAGATGGGCAGTCCTGGAGTTAGAGAGGCAGCCAGGACAGCATCATTCTCATCCATGCCTTCACATCTGCCCAGTGTCCCCACGAGGAGACGGGCCTTATCCTTACCCCTACTTAGGTTCCCTCTGTGACAGCATCTTGCATAACCTGAGTACAAATCGCAACCAGGAGATGGAAGGTCCACCGTTCTTATTCACATTTCATTAGATTTACAAGCGCTCGTGTGTGTGTGTGTGTGTGTGTGTGTCTTTGTGTGTTTCTATGCCACTATCACCACCAGACACAGAGTTGCACCATAACCACAAGGCTCTTTCGTCTACCCCTTTATGCCACACCCACTCACACTCACACCCCTGGTCCCTGACAACCACGTGTCTCTTGTCCATCTCTATTCTTGTTACATAGAGCACATATATAAATGGAATCATACACTGTATCACTTTTTCAGAGGGACTTTTTCACACAGCACAATTCCCTTGCAATTCATTCAAGCTGCTGTCATGTAGCTAATTTGGTTCTTCCTATTGGGGATGATATTCTGTGGTGTGGACCTTCCAGTTTGCTTAAACATTCACCTGTCAAAGAACAGCTGGATTGTGGGAAGGTTTTTCACTACACATTTAATTTCCTCAATAGACAGAGAGCTACTTAGGTTATATATTTCTTCTTGAGTGAGTTCTGGTAGTTTGTTTCTGTCAAATAATTTGTCTATTTCATTTAGGTTGTCAAGTTTATGGACATAAAGTTGTCCATGTTCCCTTATTATACTTTCAACATCTATAGGGTCCTAATGATGTCACATGCTATTGGGGATTACTGTCTTCTTCACTTTGCTGGTGTCAATATGGCTAAAGATTTATTGATTTTATTAATCTTCTTAAGAAAAGAGCTTTGTGGGTTTTTTTATTCTATTTTTTTTTATGTTTTCCATTTTATTGTTTTCCACTCTGATCTTTGGTATTGTCTTTCTTTTTGGAGCTTTACTTGCCTCCTAGTTTCTTAAAGTGGAAGCTAAGGCCATTTATTTGAGAACATCCTTGTTTTCTAAAGAGGGTATTCGGTGCTATAAATTTGCTCCTCAGTATTGCTTTAGCAGTGTTTCACAAATTTTGACATGTGCTTCATTTATATACAGTTCAAAATATTTTTTAATTTCCTCTTTTGTTCTCCTTTGATCCATATGGTCTTTACACATCTGTTTCATTCCTAAATATTAGGGGGCTTTATAGAATCTTTTTAATACTGATTTTCTAATTTGACTACATTATGATCAGAGAACATGCCATGTATGATTTAAAGACTTTTATGCTTGTTGAGACATGCTTTATAATCCACAATATGATCTATCTCAGTAAATGTGGTCTATCTTGGTACATGTTTCTCATGCACTTCAAAAGAATGGTTATTCTATTCTCAACAACATATTAACAAACAAGATACAATAACACATTAATATAAATATATACCATGACCAAGTGGGATTCATCCCCAGAATGCAAGAATGGTTCAATGTGCATAAATCAATTACTGCAATACATCACATTAACAAAATAAAGGTTAAAAAATCATATGACTAGCTCAAAAGATGCAGAGAAAGCATTTGACAAAATTCAACACTCTTTTATGATAAAAACTCTCAATAGAGTGGATATAAAAGGAACATACCACAACATAATAAAGGCCATATATGTCAAACCTACAGCTTTTATCATACTCAATGGTGAGAAGCTGAAAGCCTTTCCTCTAAGATCAGGAACAAGACAAAGATGCCCACTATGGCCATTTCTGTTCAACATAGTACTGGAGGATCTAGCTACAGCAATCAGACAATACAGAAATAAAAGGCATTCAAATTGGAAAGGATGAAGTAAAACTTTTATTATTTTCAGATGACATGATACTATATATAGAAAACCCTAAAAAATCAACAAAAAACTTATTAGAATAGATGATGTCAGTAAAGTTGCAGGATACAGAATCAATGTACATAAATCTATTGTGTCTTTAAATACCAACAACAAACAATCAGAAGAAGAAATTAAAAAAACAATTCCATGTACAATTGCATCAAAAAGTATAAGATGAGGAGAGACAAGATGGCACTGGAGTAGGCGGACGTACCAGCATCTACCTCCCAGAACCAAAGTGGATTACAAACGAATTTTATGAACTATCATCTGGAAAAACCAACTTTGGACTAAACTAAAAGGACTCTTTAACCAAGGAACACTGAAGAAGCCACACAGAGACTGGTAGGAAAAGCGGAAACGCGGAGAGGGCTGCCCAGCTCCTTGGAACGAACGGCAGCAGGGAGAGACTCGCGTGGCAGGAAGTGAGTTTAGCAGAGGGGAAAGGGTCCTGAGCCCCAGGAACAAAGCCCCAGCCTGCAGCCCCAGAGCCCAGAAGAGGCGTAAGGACAGTATTTAGCTGGAAACAAGTCAGGATACTGTTTGTGAGAGAGTCTGATTTCTCAGACCCAGGATCCTTCTTAAAGGGACCGCGCAGAACATCTCTCTCAAAAACAATCACCTGGGGCTCCTGGGGATGGGGGGAGAGGGGGAAAAACCACAGTAACAGGAAGAGAGTGCAATCTAGGAGGCATAGGGAGAAACATTTTGGGAGATAGCCACCCTAACCCCTGGGACGAGTCACTCCCCAAAGCTGAAGTGAATATTTTCCCCGGAAACAGCAATACCAGCAAAGGGAAGCAGGAAAGCAGCCAAACAAGCTCCTCCACAGCATTCAGAGCAGAGTCGCATAGAAGGAGGGAGCTTTCGGGTCTACAGTAGTGAGTCTTAGGGTCCGAGTTGCAACGCCCCCACCCACACGGCTGAGGGTGCACCGGAGAGCGGGCGGCAGCGGGAGACAAAGGCGCGGTTCTGCTGGCAGGGGCAGAAGCCGGCTGGCCACCACTGGGCTCAGGTGTGAGCTCAATCTTGCCCAGCTGGGGAGAAGGGGGCGTGCAAAAGCTGTCAAGCTTGGCCACCGGCAGCCTGTAATCCAGCCTCCGGGAGAAGGGCGGGAACCCGGAAAGGGTAGAAACCAGCCCCGGAGCAAGGGCAGAGGAGCACAGCCCTGCCCCGCCTGTGCAACCCAGGCTTGCTGTCTGACTTGGTAGCCAGCTCCTCCCGCGGGGGTGGAGCCAAAAGCCCAGAAGAGGCGGAGTTCCGCTACGGAGCTGAGCTTGGGCACGCAGCCCTGCCCTGCAGTAGAGCCAAGGCTAGCAGCTGTTCCTTGAGTGGGATCATCCTGCAAAGGCAGGGCGAAAGCTCAGAAACAGGCGGAGACCTGCAGCTGAGCAAAGGTGCTCGCTAGTGCCCTCAGGACCGATCATAACGTCACACACAGGGGCGGGGCAAAGGCCAAAGCCACCAACCCTTGTGCACCTGAGCACGTGATCACAGCCACTCCTGTGAAGAGAAAATGTGGAGGCAGAGAAATACAACACAAATAAACCAAGAGAAATCCCCAGAAAAGGACCTAAGTGAATCAGATATAACCAAATTACCAGATGAAAAGTTTAAAATAACGATTGTTAGGATGCTCAAAGATATTAGAACAACCATAGATGGCCATTACGAAAACCTAAATAAAGAGATAACATATATAAAAAAGGACATTGAAATAATAAAAAAGAATCAGACAGAAATGACAAATACAATATCTGAAATAAAGAATACAATGGAAGGAATTAAAAGCAGGATGGATGAAGCAGAGAATCGAATCAGTGAGTTAGAGGACACAATAAGTAAAGGCACGGAAGCAGAGCAGAAAAAAGAAAAGAGACTCAAAAAGTCTGAGGAAACTCTAAGAGAGCTCTGTGACAACATGAAGAGAAATAACATCCGTATCATAGGGGTTCCTGAAGAAGAAGAGAAAGAACAAGGGGTAGAGACTTTGTTCAAACATATTATAGCAGAAAACTTCCCCCAATTAAGGCAGGAAAACATTTCACATGTTCAGGAAGCACAGAGAACTCCATTAAGGAGAAACCCAAAGAAACCAACACCAAGACACATCATAATTAAATTACCAAAGCTAAATGATAAAGAGAAAATATTAAAAGCTGCTAGAGAAAAAAAGACTATCACCTACAAAGGAGCCCCCATAAGGATGACTTCTGACTTCTCAACAGAAACACTTGAGGCCAGAAGGGAATGGCAAGAAATATTCAAAGTAATGCAGAACAAGAACCTACAACCAAGACTACTTTATCCAGCAAGGCTATCATTTAAAATTGAAGGAGAAATAAAAAGCTTTACAGACAAAAAAAAAACTCAAGGATTTCACTGCAACCAAACCAAGGCTGCAAGAAATGCTAAGGGACCTGTTGTAAACAGATCAAAGGAAAAAAAGAATATAGCAAAAGAGAACAACAGTTTTAAAGAAAAAAAATGGCAATAAACAATTACATATCAGTAATAACCTTAAATGTTAATGGCTTAAATGATCTGATCAAGAGACATAGGGTAGCTGCGTGGATAAGAAAACAGGACCCATACATATGCTGTCTACAAGAGACACACCTTAAATCAAAAGATGCACACAGACTGAAGATAAAGGGATGGAAAAAAATATTTCATGCAAATGGAAATGAAAAAAAAGCTGGGGTCACAATACTTATATCAGACAAAATGGACTTTAAAACAAAGACCATACTTAGAGATAAAGAAGGTCACTACATAATGATAAAGGGAGCAATCCAAAAGGAAGATATAACCATTATAAATATCTACGCACCTAATATAGGAGCACCTAAATATATAAAGCAGACTTTGATAGACTTAAAGGGCGAGATCAACAGCAATACTATAATAGTAGGGGATTTCAGTACCCCATTAACATCATTAGATAGATCCTCAAGAAAGAAAATTAACAAAGAAACAGCAGACTTAAAGGACATATTAGATCAACTCGATTTAATAGATATCTTCAGAACTTTTCACCCTAAAACAGCAGAATATACATTCTTTTCAAGCGCTCATGGTACATTCTCTAGAATAGACCACATGTTAGGGCACAAAAGCGGGCTCAACAAATTTAAGAAGATTGAAATCATATTGAACACTTTCTCTGATCACAATGGCATTAAACTAGAAATCAACCACAATAGAAAAATTGAAAAACATTCAAACACTTGGAAACTAAATAGCACGTTATTAAACAATGAATGGGTTAACACTGAGATTAAAGAAGAAATTTAAAAATTCCTAGAAACAAATGATAATGAGCATACATCAACTCAAAATTTATGGGACACAGCAAAAGCAGTCCTGAGAGGGAAGTTTATAGCATTACAGGCATACCTCAAGAAGCTGGAAATAGCTCAAATAAACAACCTGACCCTACATCTAAAATAACTAGAAAAAGAACAGCAAGTAAAGCCTAAATGTAGTAGAAGGAAGGAAATAATAAAGATCAGAGCAGAAATAAATGACATAGAGGCTAAAGAAACAATACAGAAGATCAATGAAACCAGGAACTGGTTCTTTGAAAAGGTAAACAAGATCGATGAACCTTTAACCAGACTCACCAAGAAAAAAAGAGAGAGGACTCAAATAAATAAAATTAGAAACTAAAGTGGAGAAATAACAACTGACACAACAGAAATACAAAATATTGTAAGAAAATACTATGAAGAACTGTATGCCAAAAAACTAGACAACCTAGATGAAATGGACAAATTCCTTGAAACATATAATCTTCCAAAAATCAATCTAGAAGAATCAGAAAACCTAAACAGACCAATTACAACAAATGAGATTGAAACAGCTATCAAAAAACCCCCAAAAAAGAAAAGTCCTGGGCCTGATGGCTTCACAAGTGAATTCTACCAAATATTCAAAGAAGAACTAACTCCTATCCTTCTCAAGCTATTTCAAAAAATTCAAGAGGAAGAAAGACTTCCAAACTCCTTTTATGAGGCGAGCATAACTCTGATTCCAAAACCAGGCAAAGACAACACACACACAAAAAATTATAGGCCAATATCCCTGATGAATTTAGATGCAAAAATCCTCAACAAAATATTAGCAAACCAGATCCAGCAATATATGGAAAAAATCATACAACCATGATCAAATAGGATTTATTCTTGGGAGGCAAGGCTGGTACAATATTCGCAAATCAATCAATGTGATTCATCACATAAACAAAAGAAAGGAGAAAAACAACATGATAATTTCAATAGATGCAGAAAAAGCATTTGATAAAGTCCAGCACCCATTCATGATCAAAACTCTCAGCAAAGTGGGAATACAGGGAACATACCTCAACATGATAAAGGCCATCTATGACAAACCCACAGCCAACATCATACTCAATGGGCAAAAATTAAAAGCAATCCCCTTAAGATCAGGAACAAGGCAGGGTGCCCCCTTTCACCACTCTTATTTAACATAGTTCTGGAAGTCCTAGCCACAGCAATCAGACAAGAAAAAGAAATAAAAGGCATCCAAATTGGAAAAGAAGAAGTAAAACTATCATTATATACAGATGACATGATATTGTATATAGAAAACCCTAACGTCTCAGTCAAAAAACTACTAGACCTGGTAAGTGAATTTGGCAAGGTGGCAGGATATAAAATCAATACTCAGAAATCAGAGGCATTTTTATATACTAATAATGAACTGCCAGAAAGAGAAATCAGGGAATCAATCCCCTTTACCATTGCAACCAAAAAAATAAAGTACCTGGGAATAAATCTAACCAAGGAGATTAAGACATGTACTCGGAAAATTATAAAACATTGATAAAAGAAATCAGGGAAGATACGAATAAGTGGAGGCATATACCATGCTCATGGTTAGGAAGAATAAACATCATTATAATGTCTATATTACCCAAAGCAATTTATAAATTCAATGCAATACTGATTAAAATACCAATGACTTACTTCAAAGACATAGAACACATATTCCAAAAATTTATATGGAACCAAAAAAGAACACGAATAGCCTCAGCAATCCTGAAAAGAAAGAAAAAAGCGGGAGGTATCACACTTCCAGATATCAAGTTATATTATAAGGCCATTGTACTCAAAACAGCATGGTACTGGCATAAGAACAGGCACATAGATCAATGGAACAGAACAGAGAACTCAGAAATAAACCCACAGCTCTATGGACAACTGATATTTGACAAAAGAGGTAAGACAATACAATGGAGTAAAGACAGCCTCTTCAACAAATGGTGTTGGGAAAACTGGACAGCTACCTGCAAAAAAATGAAACTAGACCACCAACTTACACCACTCACAAAAATAAACTCAAAATGGATAAAAGACTTGAATGTAAGCTGTGAAACCATAAGCATCTTAGAAGAAAACATAGGCAGTAAGCTCTCTGACATCTCTCGCAGCAATATATTTGCTGATTTGTCTCCACAGGCAAGTGAAATAAAAGACAGGATCAACAAATGGGACTTTATCAAACTAAAAAGCTTCTGCACAGCTAAAGACAATAAGAACAGAATAAAAAGACAAACTACACATTGGGAAAACATATTGGATAATATGTCTGATAAGGGGTTAATAACCAAAATTTATAAAGAACTTGTAAAACTTAATACCAGGAAGACAAACAACCCAATCCAAAAATGGGCAAAAGAAATGAATAGACACTTCTCCAAAGAGGACACACAGATGGCCAACAGGCATATGAAAAAATGTTCAACATCACTAATGATTAGAGAAATGCAAATTAAAACCACAATGAGATATCATCTCACACCAGTCAGAATGGCGCTCATCAATAAAACAACACAGAATAAGTGCTGACGAGGATGTGGAGAAAAGGGAACCCTCCTGCACTGCTGGTGGGAATGCAGACTGGTGCAGCCACTGTGGAAAACAGTATGGAGATTCCTCAAGAAATTAAAAATCAAACTGCCTTTTGACCCAGCTATACCACTGTTAGGAATATACCCCAAGAACACCATAGCACTGTTTGAAAAGAAGAAATGCACCCCCATGTTTATGGCAGCATTGTTCACGATAGCAAAGATTTGGAAACAGCCCAAGTGTCCATCAGAGGACCAGTGGATTAAAAAGATTTGGTATATATATACTATGGAATACTACTCAGCCATAAGAAATGATGACATAGGATCTTTTACAACAACATGGATGGGCCTTGATAACATTATACTGAGTGAAAGAAGTAAATCAGAAAAAACTAAGAACTATATGTTTCCATACATAGGTGGGACATAAAGATGAGACTCAGAGACATGAACAACAGTGTTGGGGTTACAGGGTGGGGGGAGGAGAGGGAGGGGGTTGGGGGAGGGGAGGGGCACAAAGATCATGGCTTTTCAGCATTGGCCATATTCCCCCCTTAATCTATAGACAGACAGCAAATATTTACGTATGGTGTTCCCACTATAAAGACTGCTGTCTTAGGGACAAATGCTGATAAACTATTTCAGCAGTTCCTCCTTCTTCAAAGTCTTATATGTCAACATAGAGCTCCATGTTTCATAGGACATACTCAAGCTCACTCCATGCTCCCTGGAGCTTTAGCACAAGGGAATGCCCCCCCCCCCTTTTTTTTAGTATTTTTTCTTTTATTTATTTATTTTTTGTATTTTTCTGAGGATGGGGATGGGGAGGCAGTCAGACTCCTGCATGTGCCTGACTGGGATCCACCTGGCATGCTTACTAGGGGGGAATGCTCTGCCCATCTGGAGTGTTGCTCTGTTGCAACCGGAGCCATTCTAATGACTGGGGCGGAGGCCATGGGGCCATCCTTAGTGCCCAGGGTGGCTTTGCTCTGGTGGAGCCTTGGTTGCGGGCGGGAGGAGAGAGACGAAGAGGAAGGAGAGGGGGAGGGGTGGAGAGGTAGATGGGCGCTTCTCCTGTGTGCTCTGGCCAGGAATCGAACCCAGGAAGCCTGCACACCAGGCCAATGACTCCGACGGGTCTACCATATCATGCTTTTTACTTAAAAAAAAAAAAATTTATTTTACATTTCTTTTGAAAGAAGATTTTACATGCTGATGAACAGGAGACACCAAATCTTTTTTGCCTGCAAACTACTACCTTCTTTATTAGATCTAGTTAATAACACTGTTCTGTCTTTTTTCCAAATAGCTCCAGATATATGGAAAAGATTTATATAGGTGGATGGGGATCCTCAAACCCCTCAGTGAGATCTTCTGAGAATGCCTTTTAAGATACCTAGAGGCAGAAAAAGCCCAATAGAGATCAGGGGAACTACCAGCTTTTAGGATACACCCTTAAAGGCTCCAACGCCCCAAAGGGGTCTCATAGGATGCCATCTGGGTCCTGCTTCAATAGTGGAAAGGAAGGTCATTGAGCTAAAGCCTGCCCGGCTTACACGCCTCTGCTGTGAGGAAACAGGGACACTGGAAGGTGGGCTTCCCCCTCGCTCCTCTAAGGGAGGGTTCAGTCTCTTCCAGCCCTGTTCCAGCCACCGATGACCTAACTTTGCCCAGAAAGCTGGGGTTTGCCACTGAAGGCTAAAGGTGCCCAGGGCCGTCGGCCCCATCTACGACACTGTGGACGAGCCTAGGGTATTTCTTCCAAGAAGCAGGTAAACTGATCTCATTTGCACAAGGGCCACTTAACTATGTTTTGCCTGAATAGTCAGGTTTTTTATTCTTCCCTCAAAGATCTCTGTTGTGGGTGTTGATAGTCCTATTTTCTGCTGCTTTGCTTAATATATAGTGTTTCCTTTATCCCTCCTACCTCAATGCCCCACTCATATTTCAGGCTGGGACCTACTCCTAATTTAGAGCTCTCTTTCCTCCTTTTGCCAACTTGTATTATGAATTTACCTTTGCCACCCAGCTTAGTGTATCCCAAAGTTCTCTTTACCAGGTCACAGTCACAGAGCTCCAGGGAAAAGCAACCTGGTCTCAACTCTCCAGGCAGAGGAGAACAGAAGCTCCATATCCACGCATGCTGCAAATGGCTTTTTCCAGTCTACCTGAATCATTACCAGCTGGAAGCAGCGGTCATTGGGACTTGGACATGAGCTGCAAAGTATAGAATGGTGACAACAATTCCAGTGCCATGCGGACTTTTCCTGTGGGGAACTTTCCTGGACTCCTGCTCCCTGTGACAGCTCCTAACAGACTGAACTGTGGTTGGGTTGCATTTTTCAGGGATTTGGCATGGTGATGGGGCCAACTTGGACTTGGTGAACATGTTAAGGACACTACTCTTTTAGGGATTCTTGCTGTATTGGCCAAGAGTTTGCTTAAAGGCTTTTAATCACTGTAAAAAAAAATAGAGGACTGGATAAAGAAGATGGGGCACATATACACCATGGTATACTATTCAGCTAGGAGAAATGATGACATCGGATCACTTGCAGCGGAATGGTGGAGTCTTGGTAGCATTGTGTGGGGTGAAATGGGCGAATCAGAAAAAAACAGGAACTGCAGGATTCCATACATTGGTGGGACATAGAAGCGAGACTAAGAGGCATGGACGGGAGTGTGGTGGTTACGGGGGCTGGGGGGAGGGAAGGAGGGAGAGGGGGAGGGGGAGGGGTACAGAGAGAACTGGATGGAGGGTGGCGGAGGACGATCTCTCTTCGGGTGATGGGTATGCAACAGAACTAAATGACAAGATAACCTGGAAATGTTTTCTTTGAATGTATGTACCCTGATTTATTGATGTCACCCCATTAAAATAAAAATTTATTTAAAAAAAAGTATAAGATACTTGGCATTGAGTTTTAAAAGTTCTTTATAGATTTTTGTTACTAACCACTTATCAGATGTATTGAAGAATATGTTCTCTCATTCAGTGGGGTGTCTTTTCATTTTGTTGATGGTTTCCTTTGCTGTGCAAAAGCTTTTTAGTTTGATGTAATCACATATATAAATTTTTTAAATTTTTAAAAAGTGTAAGATACTTAGGGTTAAATTTAACCAAAGAGATGAAGGACCTGTGCTCTGAAAATTGCATGATATTGAAGAAAGAAACTGAACAAGATAGAAAAAATGGAAGCTATATTTTGCTCATGGATTGGAAGGATTAATATTGTTAAATTATCCTACTACTTAAAGTAATAGACAGATTTAATGCAATACTTATCAAAATCCAATAACATTTTTCTCAGAATGAGAAAAACTGATTCTAAAATTCATATGGAATCACAAAAGATCCCAAATAGCCAAAGAAATCTCAAGGAAAAACATAGTGGCAGGTATCATGCTCCCTAATATAAAACCATGCTACAAAGTTACAATAATCCAAACAGTATGGGGTGCTGACATAAATATAGATAGATAGATAAATAGAATAGAACAGAGGCCAGAAATAAATCCTCACTTATATGTTAAATTAACCTATGACAAAAAGACAAGGATATACAATGGGGAAAAAACAGTCTCTTCAATAAGTAGTGTCAGCAAAACTGGACAGATACATCCCCAAAAGTAAAACTGGACCACTTTCCTACTCCATATATAAAAATAAACTCAAAATGGATCGATTAAAGACATACATGTTAGACCTGAAACCATAAAACTCCTAGAAGGAAATATAGGCAGTAAACTCTTTGACATTACATTTAGCAATTTTTTTTTTGGATATGCCTCTTGGGCAAGAGCAACAAAAGAAAAATAAACAAATGGGACTACATCAAACTAAAAAGATTTTCACAGTGAAGGAAACCATCAACAAAACAAAAGACAACCTACTGAACGAGAGAGGATATTTGCAAGTGATACATCAATAAAGGATTAATATTTAAAATATATAAGGAATTCATACAACTTGACATCCCCTCCCCCCCAAAAACCAACAATTCAATTAAAAAAATGGGTAGAAGACCTGAATAGACATTTCTCCCAAGAGAACATACAGATGGCCAACAGACATTGTGAAAAGATGTTCAATATCACTAATCATCAGGGAAATGCAAATCAAAACCACAATGTGATATCACCTCACATCTGTCAGAATGGCTATCATGAATAAATCAATAAACAGAAAATGTTGGCCAAGATATAGAGAAAAGGGAACCTTTGTTACAATCCCTTGTTGCTGGAATTGTAAATTGGTTCAATCACTATGGAAAACAGTATGGAGATTCCTAAAAAATTAAAAATAGATATGCTATATGATCCAGCAATTCCACTTCTGGGTATTTATTTAAAGAAAACAAAAATATTAATTTAAAAAGATATATGTACCCATATATTCATTATAGAATTACTAGCAATAGCCAAGAGATGGAAGCAACTTATTTGTACATCAATAGATAAATGGACAAAAAGATGTGCTATATACATACACACAGTGGAATATTGCTTAGAAATTAAATAGAATGAAATATTGTCATTTGAAACAACATAGATGGACCTAGTAGGTATTATGCTCAGTGAAATAAGTCAGACAGAGAAAGATAAATACTGTATGATCTCACTGATATGTGGAATCTAAAACAAAACAAAATAAATGAATGAACAAATGAAACAGAAATAAACATAGAGAACAAGCTGATGGTTGCCAAAGAAGAAAGAGTGGGAGATGAGAATTAAAAAAAATAATGTTTTGAGGTATGGTGTTATCTAAAGGTTGAATAATTCAAATGAGTTAATAGTATTGTTTAAATAATTTATATCCTTCCTGATTACCTATTTGTTCTATCACTTATTTAGAGATGATTCTTGAACTATCAGAGTATATATATAAATTTATCTATTTTTTGATGAAGTTCAATCAGTTTTTGCTTCATTCTATGTCATGTGGTATTCTGAGCACTTTTCATCTGTTCATACAATTTTTACATCAATTCGATGTGAACAGATGAGAAGTCTGGGCACAGAGAGGTTAAGCAACTTGCTTAAGGTCATGCAGCCCAAGGTTGGCAGGACAGGGACTGGTAGTCAGCACCTGTAGATAAGATTTGCACTCTTAACCAGGCCTCCCCCTTTCCTTTCAAGCAAGTGTCCAAGGAAAGTTAACAGCCAGTTGCTGGATTAAAAATTCATGGAAACAAAAAGGAACAAAATTACCACCACAGAGAAGCCATTCAGTGGTTTTAAGGACAAACACTTGAGATCTTGAGGGGAGCACTGAATGAGCCCTGCCATTTCCAAATACTCTTCCCTCTGGGCTATTGGTCCCTGTGATGTGTTGACTTGGCCAGGCCAGGTGCCCATCAGTTGTGTGGTCAAACACATCTGGATGTTGCTGAGAAAGTATTTCTTAGACAAGATTAATGTTAAATCAGTGGACTTAGAGTAAAGCAGATTGCTCTCCATAGTGTGGGTGGGGCCCACATAATCAGTTGCAGACCTTATGAAAAAAGATTGAGTTTCCAGAATAGGAAGGAATTCTACCTCCAGATCATATTTGGGGTCAAGTTACACCAACTCTTCTATGCATTTCCAGCCTGCCTTAAGATATTTGGACTTCCCAGGCCCCACAATCATGTAAGTCAAAATAAATTTCTCTGTATACACACACAGCCTATAGGTTGTTTCTCTGGAGAATCCTGACTAACACAGTCTCCATCATCACCCCATGTGGTTTCATCTTCCTAGCATCTTCATACAGAGGGAAGCACCAACCCTGTGCCTGGGATCACTGAAGAGTGCCTAGAACCAACCCACTCAAAGCTGAGTCTGGATGGGTTTCATGCCTTCAGATAAATGACTAATGAAATGGGATCTCCTTCATTCCTAGCAAAATCTTGAGGTCCTGATGTGCAAGGTCCAGGGCCTGAGCAAGTAGACTTTCTGTCCCTCACTGGTAGAGGTGTCTGGGAGGCACTCAGGAGTCTTCTAGGTGAGCAAGATCCCTTACACTGGAGGCTTCAGGGAAATCAGTTCCATAAGAAACCCTGACAGAGGGCCAGCCCTGCCCATTGATGCTGCCACCCAGATGCAGCTCCAGGCCAGTTCTCAAGTGGCCCAGCCCACATGCCACACCAAGCTCTTCAGGCTCTTCCCCATCATCTTACATATATGCACTCATGTCTCAAAGAAGGACTCATAATGACTTTATTTGTTAATAGGCAAATCACTCACATAAGGCTGGACAAAGTAACATCAACCAAGTCACAGAGGAGGACACTGCATAAAATACAGGGGATGAAGGAAACTCAGAGCCAGACTAGGCAGTGAGGGTGGAGCCAGCCTGATGGGTGGGTGGATCAAGGGCAGAAGGAGAACCCAGGTTGGAATCAAGGCTCCAAAGATTTCAAGTAGAAGTTAGAGTTGGTTCTAAGAACAGCAGGAATTCTGGGCTGGAGCAGGGACACAGCAAGTGAGGCAGGAGCACATGGGGTCACAGAGCAGGAACACACAAGAAGCTAGGCTTCAGCAGCAGGGTTGGCAGGAGGAGGGGGGCACAGCAGGAAGAGACAGGAAAGCAGCAGGCGGGTCTGCACACAGGGTGACAGATGAGGGACACAGAGGAGGAGGGTCTGCAGCAGGATGAGGAGTAGGGTTTACCTCCAGAGCAGACGGACACAGAGCACACAGGCTTGCTACAGACAGGTGTGCAACAGATGGTTGTGCAGCCAGACTGCTGGCAGGGGGAGAAGATGCAGCAGGAGAGGTACATGTACTCACACATGCCTGAACTTGGAAGCACATTCAGTCTTTCCCTTATGGATCATGTTAGCTGCAGTGTTTTCTGGTTTAGCTTTCTCAAGCGAAAAGCTCCTTGTTACTGTTGAGAGACTCTATCAAGAACAGATGCTGGATTTCATGAAATGCATTTTGTGCATCATATCTTATCTTTTTAAAAGTCCATTAATATAGTAAATTACATTAATTGATTATTTTTTAAACTTTTATTTTGCAATAGTTATTGATTTATGAGAAATTGTGAAGATCAACAAGGACACAGGGGACTTGAGCAACAGGACAAACCAACAGGACCTAACAGACACCTACCAAACACCCCACCCAACAACGGCAGAGTCAGGATTATTCAGAACTGCACACGAACATTCTCTAGGACAGAATATATACTAGGACATAAAACAAAACTAAGTAAGTTTTTAAAAGTAGAAATAACACAAAGTACTTTCCCTGAACACAATGGAATGAAATTAGAAATTAATAGCAGAAAGAATTAGGAAACTCATAAATATGTGGAAATGAAACAACGTGCCTAACTAACCAAAGGATCAGAGAAGAAATCAAAAGGGAAACTAAACTACGTTGAGATGAATAAAAATGAAGACCAAAGAAGCAGAGCATATGGGCTCCGGCTAATATATTCCTAAGAGAGACGTTTATAGCTCTAAGTACCTACAGGTCTCAAATCGATAAGCCTGAAGCAAGCAGAATTAACAAAATAATAAATATTAGAAGAGAAAGAAATGAAATAGAGAGTAGAAAAATGATAGAGAAAGATCAATAAAACCAAAAGCTGGTTCTTTGGGGGGAAAAATCAACAAAATTGACGTTAGGTACGTTAATTATGAAGGAGAGAAGGCTCATATTACTAGAGTCAGAAACAAAAGGGGGGACATTGCTAACAACTTATGGAAATAAATATAATTATAAAGAATTATTATAAATAATGATGTACTAATAAATTATATAAATTAGATAAAATAAACAAGTATGTAGGAACAAAAGAACTGCAAAACTAATATTCTGAGAACTGCAAAACATCATTTTTATGTTAAGGAAAGATCAGACAGAATCACAGTCCACAGACAAAACCCACAAGGAGGATCACAGTTATGGGAGAGCAAGGATCAGACTTGTAAATAGAAATGGTTTGTTGCACACCGAGGAAGTGTGTTGTCTTGGAACCCACAGGGAACAGCATTGGACATCATTCATCCAATCCTGACACCTCCCCTCTGAAGCTCCCAGTCCTGAGTCTGGGCTGGATGGGATGGCAAGGCACAGGTAATCAGATCCCAAAAAGTTAAGTTTTGTTAGTTTACTGTTTACCTTTCCTGCTAAAAGATATTAAACTAAAAACTCTAAGCAGTATTCTTAGTGTCTGACATGTTAGCACACTAGAAAAATTATAATTGCAAGAATTGCCAGTACAAACCCCAAGCAAATGGCCACACAGTCTCTGCCTTTGCACTCGCAGTGATGGGGACCTCACTACCAATCAAGGCCAGTACTTCTGACTCTAAAGGTATAAGAGACCTTGATTGTTGCCTCTCTGCAACCTGAGTTAGTCATGCCCTATGCACGCTCTGGCCCTGAGGACATTGGGTTGTTCTAGCACAGAGATAAGAAGTGTCACTGACCTTTGGGGGAAGATTGGGAACTTTCAAGGTTACAACGATCGAAAACTCTTCGGGAAAGAGGTCACATCTGATGAAAATCTTCGATGCAGGAAAGCTCATGGCGTGGGGGGCGGTGGCCGAGAGCTGGAGTCCCAGTGCTCCTTGAACCCGCATGACGCTGATTCCACTCTCAGCGCCATTTGGAGGGATGGCTTCTGCCAGGATGTCCAGGGGGCGCAGATCTGTGTCAAGAAAACCACAGGTGGGTTATGCCAGGATGTTTACAGGGCACCCCATGCAGCAGGCCAGCTCTCAGCATGGTACAGAATCCTTGCAAGAGCCCCAAGGGCTGGTGTCTGGAGGAATTTGTGTTTCTGGAGCCTGACCTTGACCCAAGTCTGGGGCTGACTGGGGTATGAAGTTTTGATTCCAGGACCTGCGGAGTTGTGCCTGGTTAGGGACTCATGAAAACTTGGAGCTCTGGACAAACACTGTGCACCCTAAATTCACCTCCCCCCCAAAACTTTGAGAGACACTGGTTATATGGGTCCCTCCTGGCTGTGGGTTTGCCTTTCTCAGTTTTAGCTGTGGCCCCACCAGTGTCCAGCCCCTCATTAAGGGAACATGGGTCCTTCTCCAAGCAGGCTGCCTGGCTTCCAGAGCATGCAGCAGTCTGGCTAAGCTCCAGGCATAAGTAATTAGAGCTCATTAACAGTGAGGGGGACCCTGAAGTCAGTTAATTCCAGTGTGAGCCTCTCCCTGCATTGTTTAATTAAAACAGTCTCTTCCTATTTCCTCTGCACCCCTATCCATGCCAACACTCAGTCTTCTCACTGACAGATACTCAGTCCACACGCACTCGTGTCTGTCTCTGCCTTGTCTACATATGCATGGGAAGGTTTTCAAGGCTTAAGAGACGCTGAGCATTGTATCTTCCTGGAAAAGTTCCCACTGGATACAGGAACCAGTGAGGGACTGTGCTTATGAAAGTCAAGGCTGTCTCAGGACGGTCAGACACGTGCAGGGGATGAAGTTCTGCAAGAGCTAATTCTAGTCAATTTATACATTCATTAGCACCTCTCGTGTTCATGTTGATGTACAACAGACGATGGCTGAGCTATACACGCAGGGCAAGAGAACTGACCCGCAGCCTCTGCAGCTATCAGCCCAGAACGTCCAGGATGGGAGTGACCAGTGAACACCAGATCCCCTGATTTTTGTCCTCATTTCCAACTCGGGATCAACCAGAAGAGCCAGGTCACTCCCATGAACAATCGGTCACATAGGAGCTCCAATCCCGGCGCTGCCTCCAGCCTCCCCATATCTTAGCCTTCCTCAGGCACATGGAGTGTCCCTTTTCACTGTAAACTCTCCCCTACCCCTGCCTGTCTTGAGCTTCCACCAACCCCAAATAGTGGAGACCGGCATCTGCTACAAACAGTTATGGGTAAACAGTCTTGGCTTGTTTTGATTTGGGCGATCGTTTTGAAAAGGTGGTTTCAAAAATAAATTGTCATTGCTCTCAAGTACCTACAATTCAGCACAGGATGTGGTGGCCACGGACACACTGACTCAAAGCTGGCTACACTTAAGGCCCTAAACTTCAAGGTCTTACAATCCACAACTCAGGAAGCTCTCTGAGCCTCAGATTCCTCACCTTTAAAATGGACAGGTGGTGAGTGCCCCCATCAGAGCCCAACGGAGGTGGAGGAAGAGCGGAGTTGCCAGGGGTCGGAGGAAAGGGAAGGAACAGTAACATTTATAATCACCTGCTGCGGTAGTACACGCAAGAGGCTGAACCAGGGGAGGCACTGGCCCCCCCATCACCCCCACAGAAGGACATGTGAAGGAACCCCAGGACAAAAGCCTCCTGCAGGCAGGAAAGGGAGGAAGGGCTAGAAATGGAAGGTGTAGGACATCGAGTCAGAGTCAGAAAAGTACCTGCAAGACCCCACACAAGGAGGCCTCCAAATGCAGGCACCAGGCAAGAGATGCAGATGCTACTGGCGGAGAGGGGGCATGCCCTGCCTGTGCCCCAAGCCTGCCATGTGGTAGGGTGAAGCCTCTGTGACTGCCAGTGGCCAGGCCTGACAGATCAAGCCTAAGTTTCTGGCCAGGAACCAAGTTCCCCATGCCCTGATTTGTTCTTTGGGGAGGCTTTCTATACTGGAGCCCCTGAAGACCAAGGTTTTCAGGAGGGGCCTGCTGCCTTTGCTGGAAGTGCAGGAGTGAGGCCATGAGCCAGGTAAACACATGGCAGCACTTTAGACAATCTCTAGGCAGGGGTTCCTCCATTAGGCACAGGAAGGGAGAGAGAACTAAATGGCTGATAAAATCTTCACTCTGTGGATTTCGTTGATTTAAATGGGGTGTCCAGGGACCAGGAAAAGTTTCTTTCCAAAAGCTTAAGTTAGGGTATAGAACGGTTAACTATGGGACAGTAAGACCAACTACAGAGCCAGAACAACAAAATAGTCCAGTTTGGGGCTAAGAAGAAATAGGGAGCACTGACGAGAGGAGCTCTGAGAGCTCAGAGGGACCCACAGGTAGGCAATGCAGGTACCACACTGGCCAACCGGAGGGATGGTGGGTGGTGATAGGAAAGCAGGACTCTGTGGGGAAGAAGTCAGGCTCAATTCCACCCTGAACAGGAATTACCATTGTCAACTCCAGGAAGGGTGAAAGATAAAACTCCCCAATCAGAGAGAGGAACAGAGCTGTTCCTGTGATCTCAGGTTATGGAAGTCCCAGACAAACTCAATTAAATACAAACCTTCAGGAAGAAGTTGATACATCTGCCCACATCAAAATCTCTGCTCAGGACGGACCGCACGGGCAGTACCCATGGCTATGGGCAGATGGGAAAGGTGCTTGCCACTCCTAGAACTGAAAGGGTACAAAAGGAATGGGGATCCCTGAGAATCCACAGGAAAACATAAGAACAATCCTCAAAAAAGAAAAAAAAAAAAAAAAGAAAGAAAAGCAGGCAACTTACAAAAGAAGGAACCCAAAAGGCTCACACCCATGTGACAGAAGGCTCCAGTCATACAGGTCAGAGAGATGCAAACAAAGCAGTAAAAAGATATCATTCTTTTCCTATTCTCCCAGTTGGAAAAGGAAAGAGGGAGCCCATATAAAGCTGGAGCACAAAGGGGAAAGTGACTGATGTCCCTTCTGGGGGCTCAAACCTGCTTTCCTTAACTTGTTTGAAAGGAGGTCAGGGCGTGAAATAGGCTGGCCCTGGGCTCTTAATGAGGCCATCGGGCTCTCTGGGGCTGGGGCCCCGAAATAGCGAGGAGACCAACAATAATCCAGCAAACATGGCACAGAGCACCCCCTGGACCAGCATGAGCTAAGTCCTGTACATGCATCAATAATTTTAAATTCAAAACACCTCCTCCTTCTGTCATGCTCCAAGGTCTGCCTCAGCGCCTTGGCATCAAGGGCTCCAGAATGCATGCCTTTTCCACAGGATCAGGCACGGCAAAGGCAGTGGCATGAGCACCCAGTTCTCCTGGGCCCTGCTGTGTCCTCTAATTGACCTCTCAGAGGCTCGGTCTCCTCAACAGCCACAGAAGGTGGTGTCCCTCTTTTGTGCAAGACTGGGAGGGATTGGAAGTCTCATCTGGCTGGCAAGAGCTGCTCCCCAAATACAGATTGCCTCATCAAGACTAGATCAGAAAGAGATTTCGCATCCCTCACGAAGCAGTCAACCTGTGTCAGGCTACTTTATAGGAAATGTTTAACTTCCCACCCAAGTTTGCAGAAGGACCTGTGTGTGCCTGCAGGAAGGCAGGCTGCAAGGCTGGCTAACAGGTCTCTGGAGTAAGATCCATGTTGCTCATAAGGAGCTGACATTAAGTTCATGTTACACAAACAGGCAACAGGGCATCGGGGTGCCTTGGTCAGCTGGCATGGGAAAATCCGTATGCAGAGCCCAGGAACAAGGCCATCTGCTGGCTCCACATTTGCCAGCTCAGAACTGGAACCCTCTTTTCCGCCCCTTTCAAATGCTGTCCTTTAGGAACAGTGACTACCTGGCCTCAGGGACACATGGACTTCAGGAGACAGAAGACAGAGTGACAGCATGCAGGCTGCAGGGCAGGGGGTTGATAGGTGCTCTTCCAGGACAGGGTGCTCTGTGGCCCTCAGGGTCTAACCCACAGAACATTTCTCCATTGATCCAAAATGCCTCTTCCTGGACTCACCTCTGCCAGGAGCTGAGAAGTGGGAGAGGCGAAGATAAAGGGGCAGTCCCTGCCCCCAGAGACCTTTGCAACAAAAACCCTGCTCTCTCTTGCCAGGCATGAGTACTTTCCCATCCAGCCAGCTCCCCTTGTTTCCCTATCTGCCATCCTCCTGGCAAGTGAGAACACGAAGAGCAGTTAGATCCTGCTGCAAGGGCCTTGGGCTGCAGGCTGTCAAAGTCCACAGGCTCAGTGCCTAGCGCTTTACCTGCCTCCAATTACACTGCATGTGAACTCCCAGTTCATCATTGTTACCCTTAAAATGAAGATGTAAACCCAGGAATTATGGAGTCAGAGCCAGGAGGTGCTGGGAGATCAGCTCATGCAAAGAACCAGGTTCAGACCAGGACCGTTGGCACAGGAGGACTTAAGGACATGCTAAAGGAGAGGGTGATTTACAATAGTAAGAGCTCTGTCAGAAAAGGAACGTATCAAATCAACCATCTAATTTTGAAGAAACTTAAAAACCCCGAGCAAGTAAAGGAAGGACAAGGGGAGAAATTAAGGTCACTGAAAACAAAAGTCAATGAAATCAAAGCTGGTTCTTCAGGAAGATTGATAACATTGATCAACTACTTCTAGCCGAACTGACCAGAGAAAAACGAGAAGAATCAAGATATCAATATCAAGGGGAAAAAAACCCCAGGGGATATAACTAAACATTTTCAGAAAGCAAAAGGATAATGGGGTAACCCTACACACAACATTAGGCTTATTAGTCAAAGCCTCAGAGGAAGTGAACCCACTCCTCAACTGGCACAAACTACCAAAATACATTTAAATAAGAAGCAGGTACCAGGGATGTCTGCTATCTAGGGAAGAAAACTCCAGTTTCTTAGAAAATTCTACCAAACATTTAAAGAAGACAAAATGACCTGTGGCCAAGTAGCTCAGTTGGTTAGAGCATCAGCCCAATACACCAAGGTTGTGGGTTCCATCCCCGGTCAGGACACACAAAAGAATCAACCAATGATGCATAAACAAGTGGAACAGCAGAATAATTTTCTTTCTTTCTTAGGAACTCAAGACTACTTCCATATTTAGAAATCAATGAATGGGGGTATGCGGCACATCTCTGTTTTAGCTTCACAATTTCTCATAAATCAATAACTATTGCAAAATAAAAAGTTTTTAAAAATAATCAATTAATGTAATTCACTATATTAATGGACTTTAAAAAAGATAAGATATGATGCACAAAATGCATTTCATGAAATCCAGCATCTGTTCTTTATAGAGTCTCTCAGCGGTAACAAGGAGCTTTTCGCTTGAGAAAGCTAAACCAGAAAACACTGCAGCTAACATGATCCATAAGGGAAAGACTGAATGTGCTTCCAAGTTCAGGCATGTGTCAGTACATGTACCTCTGATGGTCGAAGTTGAAACAGTTTGAACAACAAGAATAGAAAATGACAATGTTGTCATACAACTCAATGATATAAATACTCTTTAGTCCATATTGAAATAAATAACAGAACAAATAAACAAATGGAGGAGAAGAGACAACTCTTCCTTACAGAAGAATTTTAACCAGTAAATGGCATTGGGCTGAGGAGGGGGGAAGTCACCATGAGAATGCTGCAGGGACTGTGGCTGCAGACATAGTCTCCAGACAGGTGCTGAAGCCACTGAGAAGAGGTTTCAGTAGAAACAGAATGATTTCAATGTCTTTAAAAAAATATTTTCCAAATATGTATTAATTACAAAAGGGAAAATGGTCATATTCTTAAGAGATAAGGCATACGGACACCCTGTACCCCTGCTTCACTGGACACATGACTTCTGTGAGGTTCTTCCCCCAAATAAAGCAGCTGCAGACTGATTATGATAAAACATCAGACAAACCCAAAGTGAGGGACGTTCTATAAAACACCCAACCAGTGCTCCTCAGAAGTGTCAAGGTCATACAGCATGGGGAACCTGAGTAATTGTCCCAGACAGGTAAAGAAGGAGGTCTGACAAATGCCATGTGGGGTTAGGAAACACAGGGACACATTCATGGGGAACTGGTAACTCAAATGCAGTGTGTCTTTCAGTGAATAATAAGGTACAAATATGGTTTCTAAAATTTGATAATTGACCTATGGTTGTGTAAGATGGCGACATTAGAGGAAGGTGGGTGAGGGGCATATGAAAATTCTCTGTACTCCTTTTATGATCATTTGATAAAATGAACTTTTAAAAATCACCCCATGAGCTGTGCCCTGGAATAAGCAGAAGTCACATGGATGCTGCCAAACCCATCAAGCCATGTGCTGCCTGTACCCCATCTCTCACCTGCTGTAGACCCAAAGCCCCGAGAAAAGAACCTGCTCAGCCTCTCCTTCCATCCCTGACCCTAGTGAGTGTCTGATTCAGAGCAGGTGCTTGTGATGGGCTGAACTGTGTCTCTAAAGTGTTGCTTGGCCCTCAGCCCCAGGGTCTATGAATGTGACTTTATTTGAAAATAGGGTCTTTATAGATGCAATCAAGTTAAAATGAGGTTATTAGGGTGAGTCCTAATCCAATTTGACTGATGGCCTTATGAGAAGGGGAAATTTGGACACCGAGGGGTACATAAGGAGAAGGCCTTGTGAACATGGAGGCAGAGAGCAGGATGGTGCTTCTACAAGCCAAGGAGCTCAAAGATGGCACGCAAACACCGAAAGCTGGGGGAGAATTTTGGGGCAGATTCTCCCTCACAGCCTTAGAACCAGCCCTGCCGACACCTTGATCTTGTGGCCTCCAGACTGCAAAGAAAATGCATTTCTGCTGTGTGAGCCCAACTGCCTGTGGAGTTTTGGCAGCTCAAGGACACTGATACAGTATTGCATACACCTTATGACTCATACTGTCTTTATTTAGAAACCAAATAAACCGCCAACTACAATGCACATGACCTGGTTCCACCAGCAGGGCAATCCACCACAGGATTCCCAGATCAGGGACCAAGATCTCACACCCCATATAGCCGGTGCTGCCTTGGCCTCCATAATCCCACTAAGACAAGAAGATAGCCTACACTCCACCTTAAGTTTTCTTTCTAAGACTAAAAACAGGTGAACACTCCCCAAGCCAATTTTAAGAGCTATGGCAACCGTGTCTGCTAGCCTGGTTCTTGTGACTCTTGCACTGAGTCCGCTTGGCAGGTGGACGACTGTCCAGAGAGCTGCTATGAGCCCTCCTGCTATGTCCCCAGCTGCTGCCAGCCCACCTGCTCTGTCCCCTGCTGCTACCAGCCCACCTGCTGTGCCCCCAGCTACTGTGCTCCAACCCCCTGCCAGACCCTTATCTGCACCCCAGTGAGATATGTGTCCAGCCCCTGCTACCAAATGACTTGTGGACCCAGCCCCTGCCAATCAGCCTGCACCAGCTCCTTCATGCTCTCATGCTACAAGCAGTCTAGCTGCCAACCCTCCTGTTGCACCTCCTCTCCCAGCCAGCAGGCCTTCTGTGTGCCCTTCTGCTGCAAGCCCATCTGCTGCACACCCGTCTGCTGAAAGCCTGCGAGCTGCGTGCCCATCTGCTCTGGGGCCACACCTTGTCCAGCTTCCTCGTGCTACTGCAAACCATCCTCCTGCATGTCCCTCATCTGCCGCCCTGTGTGTAGACCTGCCTGCTGTGTGCCTGTCTCTTCCTGCTGTGCCCCAGCCTCTTCTTGCTAGCCCAGCTGCTGCTGCTCAGCATCCTGCATGTCCCTGCTCTGCCATCCTGCCCGCTCCTGCCCAGCCTGCTAAGTTCCCACTTCATTCCAGAAGCCCTGCTGCTGACTGAGCACATCTCCCCAAGGCCAGCTGGGCTCAGGTCCCACCCCATGACTGTGGTTCACCCAGACACGCCTCAGTCCAGTCCTCACCTATGTCGTGAGGCTGTCCTCTTTCAGGTCAGGGTCAGGTCACCTGTGGAATCTGACTGCCTTGTTCTGAAATGTGCTAGGAGTTAGACCATTTCCTAGTGTCTGCTGGTCCAGCCTGCTTCTGAGCTGGACGATGTGGAAGAATGAAGTGACCGTACTCAAAGTTGTGGCTCTTGAGGGGCTACTAGGAAGCCCTCGTGGCAGGGCCCCGTCCATATCTCTTACCCCTCATGAGGACCAGCTCAGCCTCCATCAGTCTTTGACCCTGAGCCTTGTCTGGATACACTTGCGCAAACTGACCAATAAATGCCCCTGAACTGAGCACTGCACTAACGTCTATGTGTCTTCCTTGTCCTTTCTCAGTTGCACTGCCCTGTTTTCCCTTTGTACATGACCCTCTGATGTCTGGAAGGGCCCTGCATGGTTTTCTGTGGCTCTCAGACTTCCTGACTGGGTGGTGGAGGGTATGGCAGGCTGCATAGCCCTTTGGCCATTTGGGGCCATCTAGGGTTCATCCTTCACCTTTCTGTACTTACTCACTGAACAGTAATTTTTCTTGATGTGACTTTGAAACTTATCCACAGACATATTTGCCATGGGTCTGTGCAAACAAGACACCACTGGTAGAATGGGAGTTGGTAACATTTGTCATGGAGCCCAGAGCCCCCAATAAGTTAGGTCAAGGTTTCTCATGTCTCCCCAGCACCCCCTGTTAGAATCTCCAGGGTCCATTCCTCTGAATGTTGGCTGCATGGCCCAGTCCTTGGGGGTGTAGATGTGTCTCAAGTTGAGCTTGAATTTGGATGAAGAGTTTCCCAGAGTGGAAGCAGGAGACTTAACTTCAGAGCCAAGAAAGGACTTTAGGAATAAGAAGAAACAAGGGACTGGACTGGGAGAGAAACAGGGTTCTTGAAAACAAGGAGTTACACTTGACATTGGATGTTGATGGACCTGATTCTTCCCCCATCCTAAGTTATTAGAAAATGGGACAAAAGATATAAACAGCCAGGTTTCAGACACTAGACAACGGACAGCATAGACTCAGGTCCTTGAGAGAAGGGACACAAAGGGGGCAAGTCTTGTCATTTAATTTCCTAATATTGGACAACTTTCCAGAAATCTTTCTATTAATGATTTCTGATTCTGTTGTGGTCAAACAACACTCTTTTTATGATTTCAGACCTCTTAAGTTTATTGAGACTTGTTTAACTGCCCTGGCTCGCTGGCTGAGAGCATCTCCAGATGGCAGCTCATGGAGCGCTCACAAGCAGCAGAGTGGCTTTGCTGAACTGAAGAGGTAGGAGTCAGAGTTCACAGAGAGTGAGACAGCTGAAATCTCTGGGGAAGACACAGGAGAAGGGAGAGGTATACAGAGAAAGCTCCACAAGGTTCCCTTAAGGATTCTATTGCTGAATCCTATGCTGTTCATTCAGAGCTTGGAATCCCTGAGGCTGGACAAAAACAACTGCAGAGTGGCAAGGGGGACAGTTACCTGAGCATGCACACAACTGAGAGATATTAGAGTTCCAAACAACCAGAATGGAGAGACCTCGCCGATCACCAGAGTCATTCAGTACCAATCCCAAAAGAGTCACATCTTAATAGCGGCACTCAACCTGCCCAAGAGTAAAGGCTTCCCCTAATCTGTCCTAACAAAACTGGAAAACAAGTATGAAAGACCAAAAGCACTGAGCTGATCTATAATCAGTGACTGCCACACAGAACCAAGTTCAACACACTATAAAAAAGGAAACAAACTCCAAATTCAATGGAATTACAGTTTTATTTTATCAAAGTCCAGCATTCAATGAAATATTAGTAGACACATGAAGAACAGGAAAATGTCACCCATAACCAAGAGATAAAATAGTTTATTGTTTCAATAGTTCATTGTTTCAATGTGGGTCTGTTTCAGACCCACAACAGAGTTGACGTAATTAGCAAACAAGGTACTTAAAATAATCACTATAAATTTGTTTAGGAATTTAAAGAAAAATGTGAACATACTGAAGAGAGAAATAGGAGATACAAAAGAAAGCTCCATGGAACTCCAAAAGCTGAAAAATATAATATAAGCAATAAAAAAATGAGCAGAAAACAGAATTGATGGACTTACATTGCTTGATTTCAAGACTCAATTTAAAGCTACATTGATCAAGACCATGTGTAATTGGTGTAATAATAAATGTAGAAGAATAGAATAGGTAAGAAAATGCAGAAATAGAGCTCCATGCATACAGTCAATAGACTTCAGCAAGGCAATTCAGTGGGGAGGGATAATCTTCTAACAAATGATGCTGGGACACCTCATAGTATATTCAAAAAATAACTGGAAATGGGGCATAAAACTAAGCATAAAAGTTAAAACCATCAACTATTGAGAAGTGAGCACAGGACAAAATCTGTGTGACTTTGGGTTTAGACAAAGATTTCTTAGATAGAACCATTGAAGAGAAATACACCTATTAGAACAGTGGTCCCCAACCCCCGGGCCGCGGACCGGTACCAGTCTGTGGGCCATTTGGTACCGGTCCGCAGAGAAAGAATAAATAACTTACATTATTTCCGTTTTATTTATATTTAAGTCTAAACGATGTTTTATTTTAAAAAAATGACCAGATTCCCTCTGTTACATCCATCTAAGACTCACTCTTGACGCTTGTCTCGGTCACGTGATACATTTATCCGTCCCACCCTAAAGGCCGATCTGTGAAAGTATTTTCTGACATTAAACTGGTCTGTGGCCCCAAAAAAGTTGGGAACCACTGTATTAGAGTTAATCAAAATTAAAGATGCCAGCTTTTCGAAAAGCGCTGTTAAGAAAAGATGAAAAGGCTAGACACCAATGGAGAGACTCCCAGCTTACATGTATGACAAATGACTGGTATCCAGACTACATAAAGACTATTTACAATGCAATAATAAAAAATACAATCTGATTTTGTAAAAATGAGCAGGAGTCTGGCACAGACACGGCACTGAAGAAGACATACAAATGGCAAACAAGCACATGTAATCACCATCATTAGCCATCAGGGAAATAAGAATATCACTACACACCCTACACCCACCATGTGATCAGCAATGCAACCCTGGGGTATTTACCCAGAAGAAATGAAAACATGCTGAGAGAGGTGTTTAAAGTGGCTCAGAATCACCACCACCTGGAGAGAACCCAAATATATTTCAACAGGTGGATGGATAAATGGTGGTATATCCATTCAATAAAACATGACTCAGCCATCACAAGGGAATTAACACCTGACATAGACACCACCAGAGACAAGTAATTGGAGCTAGACACTGAGGGCATGCACTGTGCGATTCCCTGTGTGTGACCTGTTTTTAGTGGGGTGGCCAGGTTCCAGGCGGAGGGTGGTGATTGGAAAGGGATGCCAAGAACCTTGGGCGTGAAGGAAGTGTTCTACATCTTGACATTGGTGGAATTGACAGGATGGCGACCTTTTAAAAAACTCATCAAACTGTATGAATAAATTGAATACATTTGATTACATGGCTATTGTATCGCACCAACACTAAAGAGTGGGTGAAAAATTAGCGATTATGACTGAACGCCTCTAAGTCAGAATCCCGCCCAGGCGGAAGGATATGGCAGCGCCGTAGGACTTCTGTTGGCCTCGGATAGCCGGTCCCTCGCTGGCCTGGCGCGCGCGCGCACCCCTGCGTGGTGCGGCGTGCTCTGCCGGGTGTCGGGACCCTCCGGTGCGGAGAGCCCCTTGTCCTGGGAAACGGGGTGCAGCCGGGAAGGGGGCTGCCCCCTCGCCCCGTCACGCTGAGGAGCCACTGAGCCATTTCACCCACAGGTGTTATAAAGTACCAAAGGCTACAGAATTAATATTAATATTTTAAGAGGCTTGGAGAACATTTTATTAATTTGGGTTAAGGTGTGCAGAGAAATTGTGAGAATAGTCTCTGTACTGTATGATTAGCATAACCAGGATGTCTCTTGCCATTGTATTGTAAATGAAAAGAGAAGGAAAGCATAGATTCCCTGACATTCCACCACACCTGTGGGGAAAGGAGTGAATGGCTAGCCAGGTGCAGGAAGGGAAAAGCCAAAATAAACCTTTTCTTATAACTATGAGCCATTTGCAGGCATTTGTCCCCACGGAAACTACCTCTCTTATGTAAATGCATGTGGTTAATACCTCTCACTGGACAGAGAGATGGCGGATGAACACTAGAAAATATAGGAAGGCCTTTTAATATGTAAAGAGATATCTTTCTACCATTGTGTTGACTTGTAAATTTTGTTTTCTCCAAAATGATGTATGGTTTGCAAATTGAACGTGGTCCTATCATGTTAAAGGACATATGACTATAACCAATAGCGGTAAGAGGCTCCTAATTGCAATTTTTGCTTCTGTACTTCCCACTTACAAAACTATAAAAACTAAGTAGAACAAAGGGTCAGCGCGCTCTCCGTCAGATTTCTGTAGGAGTTCCCGCCGCTTGGCCAAGCTAGACAATAAAACTTTAATGTGTAACCGACGGACCTTGCTCCTGTCTTCCATAATTCGGGTCCCTCCGAATTTGGATTAACAACGCAATGCACGTTCGTGGGGAACCTGATGCTAAACCATTTGTAGACGACCTGCTTCTGGGTCGGGGTTTCCTATGTAGCAGAGCAGCTCCTTCGCTGCGATCTATTGAAAGCCCCCCGACACAAGGGTTTGTTAATTAAATTTATTTTTAAAGAAAATAATTTAAATAAATATATGAAAAATTAGTCAGCGGGAGAAGAGGGAAGCTTGGTCAAGGAATATACAGCAGGCAGGGCATGTGCGTGGGGTGGGAGGTGGCCATCCTTTCAGAGAATTAGGCTGAGATCTTCAGGGGATAACAGGGAACAGCATGAACACTGACCTCAGGAAGAATGCAGGGCTCACAAACAGGCAGGTAATAATTTCAACCCCCCACCCCCAAGTAGGGTTGAACATTGTCTGATCCTTTAAGGGTGGGGACAGTGGTCTACTTCCTGCAGCAGTTCTGGCTACTGCCCCTAGTGGGTGATCTTTGGGGCATTTGTGCCGCGTCCCACGCGATGAGTCTATTACAGGGTCTCCAGGGGGAAATGGTATGAAATTGAATTAAAGATAGAGAGAGAGACTTAAAGATATATACAGGATGGATTCGGGAGGATGCCACAGCTTGCCAATAGTCACTACTGTCAGAGCTGCAAAACATGGCCTCCCCCTGAAAGACATCTGTCTTTATTCCTGGGTAACATGGGCCATTAGCAATTCAATTAAGTTTCCAAGGCAACTCAAAGACAACCCCCACCATACTAGTCAATGTAACTTTACACCAAGAAGAAACCAGCTTCGAGTCTCTTCAGGGGAACATGGGTGGGCAGCCCTTTGTTAACTTAATTAGGTAGGTGAGGTGGGAGGTTGGGCCCAACACCTCTGTCCCCTAGATATCCAAACTGCAAAATACCCTGTTTACTTTTCAGTCCCCAACACATTTGCATCCTTATTAACATGGGCCCTTGCATGGTGCCAATGTCATCCTGACATCCGAGTAGGCTGTTGTCCATGGTCCTTTGGTACATTGAAACTTGATACGGATGCTCAGGTCACAAGGGAGGCCCTGCATCATGACTCTGTGTCCCTCACACTCCCAGTGGAGCTTAGATCTGCCAGAGAAGGGCCCAGGGCACGCACGGTGTGCACCGACACGGGACCCTGAAGGTTCTGCCACCCGTCCCTTCATATTTTGTTTCCACATCTTATTGTTTATGCCTGTGAGCTGGGCTCTCTCCCTCTCTCCATCAGGTCTCTGCTAGCAATGTAGACCTGTGCGTGGATGAGAGGTGACCCCTGGCCCACAGAGGCTGTGCTGCATGGGACCCCCTGGCCAGCTTCCTGATGAGCGACTCTGGAGGATGGGTTTGCCCAGATGAGACAGTGAGTGGAAATGATCCAGGGGCCTGAGCACTCCTAGACCATGATGTGTCTACAGGTGACCAGCCTCACGGAAGCCTCAGGCATGGTCCAGCAGACGTGACATTCCTTAGCAAGGGCAAGAGTCTTTCCCGGTTACCTCGTCCAGAGCAGTCAGCCCACTGCCTTTAGGATCTCTCACTCATTTCTAGAAATACTTGGGGCTGGAGAGGACCAATGCTTGGTGAAAACCTTGTGTTCCCACCCCCCCGCCACCCTAAAATAAGATGGAGGAAGCAATCAGGTGACAAAGTGAGTTTATTGGGGTGCCTGAGGTGTTAAGAGGCCGAGAGTGGAGGTGTAGCGACTCAACAGAGAAACTTGGAGGGAAGGACAGGTGACCCAGGGCCAAGTGAAGGAGCCTCCTGGGGGCAGGGGCCCAGAGAAGCAGTGAGGTTGGGGATTTCTGGGAGCAGAAGTCAGGTCAGGACAGTGGAGACCTGGAGGACCAAACCCTGGTTGGGACAGCCATCCAACACAGGTCAGAACCAGACCGAGGGTTGACTGGAAGGATGACAGTCACAGGGTGAGACAGAGCCCAGTTGGCCCTGGGGAGACATGTCTGGTCAGCAGCAGGAAGTCTGGGCTGAGGCAGGGACGCAGAGGGCAGGGCGGGAGCACACAGGGTGGCAGAGCAGGGACACACAGGAGGCTGGGCGAGAGCAACTAGGCTGGCAGGACGAAGGGGCACAGCAGGAGGAGATGGGCACACAGCAGGCAGGCCTGCACACAGGGTGGCGGATGAGGGACACGCAGGAGGAGGGTCTGCAGCAGGATGAGGGGCAGGGTGTGGGCTGGCAGCACAAGGGGACTGGGCAGAGGGAGGTCCCAGAGCAGCTGGGCACACAGCACACTGGCTTGAAGCACACGGGCTTGCAGCAGACAGTCTTGCAGTGGACGGGCACACAGCAGGCCTGTCGGCAGATGGAAGAGGTGCAGCAGAAGGGCATACAGGAGCTGGTGCAGGCTGATTGACAGAAGCTGGGCCCACAGCTCACTGGGGTGCACATGAGAGTCTCGGTTGGGACCGGGGCACAGCAGCTTGGAGTGTAGCAGGTGGTCTGGCAACAGCTTGGGATGCAGCATGTAGGCTGGCAGCAGCTGGGGACACAGCAGGTGGGCTGGCAGCAGCTGGGGACACAGCAGGAGGGCTCACAGCAGCTCTCTGGACCATTGTCCACCTGCAAGGAGGACTCGGTGCAAGAGTCAGAGGAACTGGGCAGACAGACGCAGTTGCCATAGCTCAGGTCGCTGGAGCGGATGGACAGGGTAGACACCATGGTGGGACCAGTGGGCTGGAGGTGAGTGGGGAGGAAGTGTGAGTGTGAGGAAGTGTAATGTGTGAGGTGCCCAGGGCTGTTGGCTTTTATACCCTCCTGGCTCTGCGTCCTTGAACCTATAGCCTCCATTTCCGCCTCCCAGGGGCATCAGGGATGTTTGTTTGCCTGGGATGTTGTCCAGCTCATAAATCTCTTAGATCATCTAGAAGCCTGCCCCATTGTGTCCCCAGGGAACAGGAGTGTGTGTAACAGGCCCAGCCCAGCCTGGTTCCTCGGGCCAGGGGAGGGAGGGTGAGGGTGGGCGGAGTCCTGCCTCAGGCCACCTGGATGTGCTAGGGCATGGTCCAGTCAGCAGCCAGGACAGCCTTAGCGCCGAGCTCACTTAGCAGGCAGCCAGCACTAGGAAGTGTTTCTATGTGGTTCAAACACCGCATCTCGTGGCGACGCAGGAGAGTTGCTACCTTGTATAAGAGGAACCTAGAGGCCAGGGGTATTTGGTGACTTCCCAGGGCCACTTGGGCTCAACAGGACTTGAACGTCTTGGCCGGTACTCAGGAGGATTTCTGATCACCAAATAGCAGATCTTTCTGAGGCCAGCTGTCTATGTGCCCACTTTCCACTCGTCCTTGAGCTTGGGAGACCACAGGACTTTGTATTTTGCAAATCGTGTGGCTCCCTTCCCCACAGGAAATTGACAGCACCCTGGGTGCTTGGTTCCCATGTGTGACCTCTGCAGAGCACCTGCTCTTCACCACAGAAAGGTCACAGCCCTCGTCTCCCTCCTAGATGGCCTTCTCTATGAGGACACCCTGCTTCTCCTCCAAGACAGCCACCAACAGCTTCTGTGGTGGATAACCGCCTGCCTACCCTGGACAACCTACTAGGTCACTAAGTAGCACAGAGCCACAGAACACAACAAAAGACATAAATGTGGTCTGGGAGAGTGCCTCCTTCACTCTGTCTGCAGGCAGGAAATGCCTGCTCAGGAAGCAGGACTTCTACCCCTTTACCCTCTCTGTCTCTGTTTCTCCATCTCTGTGTGTCTTTCTCTGCACACATGCACACACACACACGGTCTATTCTCATTATTCATAGTAGTTATGTTCTATAGTCTCCGCAAACACTGAATCAGTAATTACTGAATAGGGACTCCTGGCAAATGCAGGTTTAGGCGAGCCTCTGGGCACAGTATTTTCATCAACTTCAGAAATACACACACACACACACACACACACACACACACACACACACACACACACACCTTATTTAACACTGGATTATAAGCCACTATATGGCGCCCGAATGAGGCTGATCTGACATAGTGCAGACACAATGCAACCTTCTTGCATGTAGGACACCAGACAGCACTTTAGCTCCATGCTTTGGGACGTTTTTTTTGTTTTGTTTTTTTGTTTTTTCATTTTTCCAAAGCTAGAAACGGGGAGGCAGTCAGACAGACTCCCGCATGCGCCCTACAGGGATCCACCTGGCATGCCCACCAGGGGGCGATGTTCTGCCCCTCTGGGGCGTCGCTCTGTTGCATCCAGAGCCATTCTAGCGCCTGAGGCAGAGGCCACAGAGCCATCCCCAGCGCCCGGGCCATCTTTGCTCCAATGGAGCCTCGGCTAAGGGAGGGGAAGAGAGAGACAGAGAGGAAGGAGAGGGGGAGGGGTGGAGAAGCAGATGGGCGCTTCTCCTGTGTGCCCTGGCTGGCAATCGAACCTGGGACTCCTGCACGCCAGGCCAATGCTCTACCGCTGAGCCAACCGGCCAGGGCCACTTGCTTTGGGACGTTTTAACCAACAAAGTCACAAGCATAAAGCCCCAAAATGTGAAAAACATGGCACTGAGGAGACCCCGGAAGGACATGTTATAGACCAAGGACTGAACCAAGAGGCCATGTTGCCGCTGTAGCCTTAGCTGGGAGCATACACCTTGGGGACTCAAATTTGTGACCACCCTGCACAAGCCCACCAATTACCACGCAGGTGCTACAAGTGTTGATTTGGGGGTTACAAATAAATTGTAGTGAGTGGGTGGAGGCAGAACTAAGGAATCCCTGAAAAAGGAGGTACCTTGGTATCTCTTATCTATCTATCTAGGTCAGCGATTTTTAACCGATATGCCACAAGAATTTTTAAAACATACCTGACTACTTAGTCAGGGACACTGACCTCTTCTCCCTTAGATTGTCAAATTAAAAAAAAAAAAAGACAACAGCCAACACAACAATAGCAGTTCAGTGTGAATAAATCAAAATTAACAAATTTTTCTTGTCAGGATAGCAAAAAATATATTTTTTTGGTGTACCACAGATTTTTAGTAATTAGTTTAGTGTGCCATGGGATTAAAAAGTTGAAAATCACTGATCTAAGCATATATACATATGGATAATGTCTTTGCATATAAATTTTGAAAATACAAATGGCATCACATTTTATTCACCATGTTTAAAAATAACAAAAACAAAAACTTAATATGGAGCTCCTTTTCCATGAATACATAAAGTTTTATTCCTTTCTCATTGACAGCTGCTTAGAATTTCACATTGGTCTGTGTGCCTGTTTCTTTGTGCTGTGTAACGAATTACCGCAAGCTTAGTGGCATGTGTCATCTCACCGTCTCTGGGGCTCGAGCTGTACTGGGTTGCTGTGGGGTCACATCGTGGGGTTTCATCTGGAGGTTCAACTGGAGAAGGCACCACTTCCCAGCTCGTGTGGTTTTTGTCAGAATTCAGTTCTTTGCAGGTGGTCCAACCTAGGGCCTCAGTTTGTTGGTCACTGTCAACCAGAGGTCATTCTCATTTATTGCCATGTGGTCCTCTCTATAGACAGCTTGCATGGGTCAGCAGACTCTTTCACAGCCCACACAGGACATAGTCTCCTCCAAAGATCAGTGTTACAACATACATAATGTAACCACGCACATCCCATCACTATTGCTGTATTTTTTGTTTCTAAAGCATGTCACAGGTCCTGACCACTTTTGGGGGAGAGGGGCCACACAACACACAAAGACCAGTGTTTTATTCCAAACTTAGAATAGCCCTTCCCACTCTGAGTTTATTTTTGTCACCTTTTTTTTCTATTAAAAAAGGTGTATTAATGTCCCTAACTTTGATTATTTATTTATTTATTTATTTATTTATAAGTGAGAGCAAGGGAGACAGAGAGACAGACTCCTGCATATGCTCCAAACGAGATCCACCCAGCAACCCCTGTCTGGGGCAAATGTTCCAATCAACTGAGCCACTGGCTATATGTGGGAAAGAGACAGAGAAGTGGGAGAGAGAAGGGAAGAGAAAATGAGGGTCACTTCTCATGTGTGCCCTACCTGGGATCAAAATCAGGATGTCTGCGCCAGGGCCTTATTTTATCTTTCTCTATTTCTACTTTTAGTTCTGTTAATTTTTTATTTCTATGTTTTAGTCTATGTTATTGGGTACATAGACATTTGGAACAGCTAGAACTTTCTGAAGGGTTGACCCTTTTAGCTTTATGAAATGGCTTTATTTGAAATAATGTTCCTTGCTTTAAAATCTACTTTACCTGGTATTAATAAGCCACACCAGTTTTTCAAAGTTGGTATTTGCATTATGTATTCTTATCCATGTTTTTACTTCCAACCTTTCATAAGCAGCAGACGTACCTATTATATCTACTCTCTCATTCTATATTTTCTATTTGTCTCTAAATGTTATTTTTAATTATTCCTGACTACTTTGGGTTGATCAAGTATTTTTATAATTTTTTTCCATTTTTGATTCATGATGAGTTATCCATTGTACTTCTTCTCCTTTCAGTGGTGACCTAGAGGTTACAGTGTGCCATCTCGATTGCCCAGGTGCACATTGGTACTCTCACCACTCTCAAAGCAATGCCAAGACCTCAGAACACTTCAACTCCATTTATCCTTCTTACCCTTACTGTTAATGCTGTTGTGAATTTCATTTTTCTGTTAGTGATCTAGAAAATAAACAGGAATCCTTGTTCTCCATACAGAGGCCTCAATGTGGTAGCTGTACTTTCTGCAGGGAGGTAGAAGGGATCTCTGGGTCACACGCACAGCTTTCAGGGTCAGATAAAAGCAGATAGCATGGGGAGTCTGTGTACAAGCACAGGATCTGTGCCTCACTGAGCGTCGGGCGGGTGACAAGGGTATATACACTGCCCATCCAGGGACATGGAGGTGCCACTGCCAGGCCACCAACTTTTACCTGCTTGCCACCTGCACCAGGGGAGTCCCTGCACCGGAGGGCATGCCAGAGAACCACAAGGAGAGATGTCCCGGCCTCTTGCCCTCTTAGGCCCAAGCTTCTCCACCAGGCACTTGGGACATTAGGGCACCCCAACGAACAGAGTCCTGAGGTGTTCACAGGACCTATCCCAGGTGTTGACAGAACGGCAGTTGGATCAGGAGAGAGACCAACTCAGACGCCAGAACACACTATTTACAAACACACACCCCTTTCTACCTCAGTGTTATGAACCAAAGGCATCGGCAACCCACCCAACATACTAAGAGCTTCATAGCTGAGCAACATCTCACAGACTGAAAACTCAAAACCAGTACTAAAGAGAGTTCTGTGAGTCCCAAACACAAACAAGGAAGAAGGTGTGTGAGCATTCCACAGGGAAACAGAAGCCAGGAGGGGTATAAAAGCTGACAGCCTGGGAACCTCAACACTCACAGAATTTTCCCAGCTCACCTCAGCCTGACCATCCCACCATGGCCATGTCCACCCTGTCTGTCTGCTCCAACGACCTGAGCTATGGCAGCCACGTCTGCCAGCCCGCTTACTGTGACTCTTGCACTGATCCCTCCTGCCAGGTGGGTGACTGTCTAGAGAGCTGCTGTGACCCCTCCTGCTGTGTCCCCAGCTGCTGCCAGCTCACCTGCTGTGCCCCCAGCTGCTGCCAGCCCACCTGCTGTGCCCCCAGCTGCTGCCAGCCCACCTGCTGTGCCCCAAGCTGTTGCCAGCCCACCTGCTGTGTCCCCAGCTGCTGCCAGCTTACCTTCAGTGTCCCTAGCTGCTGTGCCTGGGCCCCAACCCAGACCCTCAGATGCACTCCAGTGAGCTGTGTGTCTAGCCTTTGCTACCAGGTGGCCTGTGAACTCAGCCCATGCCAATCAGACGGTACCACCTCTTACACACACTTGTGTTGCGAGCAGTCTAGCTGCCAGCCCACTTGCTGCACATCCTCCACCTGCCAGCAGGCCTGCTGTGTGCCTGTCTCCTGTAAGCCAGTCTGCTGCAAGCCGGTCTGTTGCACACCTGTCTGTTGCATAACCGTCTGTGGCAAGTCTGTCTGCTACAAACCCATCTGCTGCACACCCGTCTGCTACACACCCATCAGCTGCAAGCCAGTGTGCTGTGTGCCCAGCTGCTCTGGAATTGCCCCCTGTCTCACATCTTCGTACAGCCAGCCCACTTTCTGCCCCTCATCCTGCTGCAGACCCTCCGGCTGCGTGTCCCTCATCTGGCGCCCTGTGTGCAGACCTGCCTACTGTGTGCCCATCTCCTCCGGCTGTGCCCCCTCCTCTTGCTAGTCCTGTGGCTGCACCCAGCCTCCTGCGTGTCCCTGCTCTGCTGTCCAGTGAGCTCCCACACAGTCTGCTGCATCCCCACCTCGGCCCAGAAATACTGCTCCGGAATGATCTTCTTAAGCACACCCCAAAACTCAACACCTCGCTGCATCTGCAGCCCCAAGATTCTTTACTAAGAGCCAAGACAGCTGTCAAGTCCCCTTCATGGGTCCCTCCCAGGGCATTTGTGGTCAGCTAGAAACTGCTGTGCATTTCTCCCTCTGGAAACACTCACCCATTTCTCCAAGTATTGACATCCCCCAAAGCAATGTGCCCTGCCACCCAGTCTGGCTGGCAGTGACCCCAGTGAGGCCAGCTGAACTGTCCCAGGCCTTGGAGCCTTGAGTGAAGTGAAGGGAAAGAGCTGGTTTTTCCCAGCCACCCCTTCTGTGTGGCCCTAGTGCCTCCACTGCATCTTCTGCTGGTTTCTTCACCTTCCCCCACCTCCTCATTCTGACTGCTGTCAGCCCCTTCTAATAAATTTCTGTCCTGATGCATTTGACCAGAATTCATTTACGTTCTTTACAACAATGACCCTTCCCTGACATCCTCAGGTAAGGTTGGTCCCAGGTCGTTTTCCAGGGCCACCATGTGCCTGCACCTTCGTTGGTATCCAGAAAGCTCTGCGTCACTCTGGCCACATATATGTCCAAGAGACGGGCACACTTTCTGGACATAAAGGCTGAATAACTTGAGAGTGTTACCTATCCTGTGAAGGACCACCCTTAGGAGGTGACTCAGACTGTCTTCGGTGTCCCCGCTCCAGAGGGCTTGTTCAGGAAGGAGTTAGCACAGCAGGCCTGGGGTGGTCATCCTCAGGTCTGTTGAAGGCTGGTTCTTGGTTGGCATCTGGGAACGTCAATTTTGGGAGGGTTCCCACCATGTGTGATGAGAGTACCTGACTGGGCCTAAGCAGTCTGTGTAGATATGATGGCTGTGCTGACACTTGCTCTTCCTCTGGGAATCTGGAATATCGGGATGTGCCAGACAAGGGTGCCACATGAGTAGCTCTGATAAGAACCCTGGATGACCAGTCTCTGACCAGCTTCCTAGTACACGCCTCTCATACACTGTCACTCTCTTCGCTGAGCAATTTAGTGTCTCACATGAGTCATTGAAACTGGGAGGTAGGTACTGAGGACCCCAACACTCATCAGAATATTTAAAATTGTTCGAGTCTGGTAATAACAAACAGAGCTTAGAGTATAGATAGGTACATGTTACAGTATGTAAATCACACTTAAACTATGACTTTTTAAAAGAATACAATCAAGTAGAGAAACAACACAACCCAAGATTTGGATGAGCAGTTTGCAATGCATATCCCCTCAGTGGTGTACAGAAAGAAGCCTACCCCCCTAACTCCTGAGAGATGATAGTGCCCCTTTCTCCCTAGCTTGGTGCTCCCTAACACCACAGTTGGGAGCTATTGTGACAGTAGTTACACCATGGAAATCGGCAAACACCACAAATTAGGGCTTTTTTCTTTTTTTTTTTTCTAGAGGAAGCCAGCTGTTAAATATTTACCATCATACACCACTGCACACACACACAACAAATAACTCATATTCAGACTATATAGTAATTTTCTACAAATCAAAAAGAAATACAAATAATCTTATTTTATAAAAACAAGCAAATGACTTTAACAAACACCTACAAGAAAAGATATTCAAATGTTCAGTGAGTAGTTTTACTCATCAGGGAACACGAATTAATGCAACAATACTGTACTCATACACACTTTCCAAAATGGATAAGATCTTAAGAGACAGATGCTACCTCAGTTTATACAGGATATAGAGTGACTGCCATTCACAGGCTTGACTAATGGGAATGTAAATTTCTTAGAACCTTGTTGAGCAGTACATGGTAACCTAAGCAGATTCCTGTCATATGACCCAGATATTCCATTTGTGACTTAACCCTGAAGAGAAATTACTGAATATATTCATCAAAAACAAAATGTAAAAAAATTTTTATGAAAGCATTATTAATATTAGCTAACGTGTGGAAATATTGAAATCATCATTGACAAAGAGAATGGATAAAATATGTGTAGCAGGGTTTGAGACAATGATTCACCACATCCAAATAGAAGAAAAGACAAGAAAAAGAACCACTGATTCATGCAGCAACATGTGCTTATCACAGAAATTTTGTTCAGCAAAAGGGACCATAAACAAAAGAGCAGACACAACAGGTGGAACTAACGAAGAGGAAGAAAAGGTGGATTAAAGATCTTGCCTGGGGGATGTGTATTTACTGAGAAACAATACAAGGAATATTTAGATTTCTGGAAATGTTGCACATTTTCAACAAATATTCTAAGGGAAAACTTTTTTCAGTACAGAGATCTATACCTATCTAAATTATCCATGCATCAACTATGAAGGCAGAATAAAAGCATTTTAAACTATGCTGTGCTCAAAAATTTATCTCAAATGGATCCATTATCAAAAAGCTTCTGGAGGGTGCACTCTACCAAAATAAGAGCAAAAACCCAGAGAGAAAAACACACCACACTGAAAAAATCAGAGATCCGTGACAGGAGAGAGATGGAGGAACATCCAGAGACCACAGTGAATGGAGATGCCAAGGTCACACCTGTGCACCGGCAGAGGGGACAGTCCTCAGACACAGAGGGCTCTAGGAGAGAGGTTTCCAAAATATAAATGAAGCCCTGGCCGGTTGGCTCAGTGGTAGAGCGTCGGCCTGGCGTGCGGAAGTCCCGGGTTCGATTCCCGGCCAGGGCACACAGGAGAAGCGCCCATCTGCTTCTCCACCCCTCCCCCTCTCCTTCCTCTCTGTCTCTCTCTTCCCCTCCCTTAGCCGAGGCTCCATTGGAGCAAAGATGGCCCTGGCGCTGGGGATGGCTCCTTGGCCTCTGCCCCAGGCGCTAGAGTGACTCTGGTCGCAACGAGCGACGCCAGGGGCAGAGCATCGCCCCCTGGTGGGCAGAGCGTCGCCCCCTGGTGGGCGTGCCGGGTGGATCCCGGTCAGGCGCATGCGGGAGTCTCCCCGTTTCCAGCTTCAGAAAAATACAAAATAAATAAATAAATAAATAAAATAAAAATAAATAAATAAATAACCCAAAATATAAATGAAGCTAAGTGATCACCTGCTTTGTTTCAATCCCTTAAGTGGAGCTTGGGGATGATATAATGATAGGTAAACAGAAAAATCAGCAAATAAACAAAAGAGGCAATTGTTAGCCCTGAGAAAGGAAAAACAAAGAATACCAAACAAGTACAAGTAAGGAAGTTAAACCTAATTCCAATACACAGACTTTGATGTTAATAATACTCAGTTAAGATAATACAGATTTTAATACTGATTTTTACGAATATGGGGGTATCACTGCATTCTAGGGCGGGGAAGAAGGGAATTTTTCATGGGACAGGTGGCAAATAAGAAAAAGCACTGTCCTCCATAACAAGAATCAGCTCATATCTAAAACTGAAAACACAAGAAATAATAGGATATGTATAATATATTTAGGATTTTTCCTTTGTGTCTACATCTAATATTTTGGTGAATAGTTGTTCACAGTACTCTCATACACTTCCTTTTATTGATGTGATAATGACCCATTTTTACTCTGATTTCAGTGATTTGAGTTTTCTTTCTTTTTTCCTTCACCAGTCTCATGAAATTTTTGTCAATTTGGGGGTTTTATTCAAGAATAAATTTTTAGTTTCATTGATTCTCACTATTGTGTTTCTCGTCTCTATTTCATTAATCTCTGTTCTCATCTTTATTTTCTTTCTTCTGCTACTTTGGGTTTAGTTTGCTCTGCTTTAACTAGTCTGTTATGCTGTAAAGTTAGATTATTGATTTGAATCTTTCCTCTCTTTAATTGTTGACATCTATAGATTTCCCTCTGGGTGTGTTTTGCTGTATTCCTTAAGTATTATTGGTTCATTGTGTTCTCATTTGCATTCATCTCAAGTACTTTCTAGCTTCCCTATTGATTTTTTATTTGACCCCTTTGTTGTTTAAGTCTATGTCATTTGATTTCCATATATTTGTGAAATTTTTAGTTTTCCTTTTGTACTGATCTCTAGTTTAATTCTATTATGGTCAGAAAAGATACTTTGTGTGATTTCAATAATTTTAAATGTATTGAGATTTGTTTTGTGGACTAGTTTCTCTAATCTGGAGCATTATTCCATATGTAAGTGAGAAAAATGTGTATTCTGTTGAGTTGAGCATTATGTACATGTCTGTCAGGTCTAGTTGGTTTACAGCGGTCTTCAAGTCCTTTATTTTGTTATTGATCTTTAATTTAGTTGTTCAACCATTTCTTTTTTAATTAGTGGAAGTGACTTATTGAAGCCTCCGAGTATTCTTGTAGAATTAAAATTGTTTAGCTCATTAGACATATATTCTTGATATATGACCCTTTTATTAATATTTGGATCTTTGTTCCTTACAATAATTTTTTACTAAAATTTGATTTTGCTGATTTTATTATAGCTATCCAGCTTTCTTTTGGTTATTATTTCCATGAAATACTTTTTCCATTCTTTTACTTCAAAGAACACAGGATGAGAGGTCACTTTCTAACTCACTCTATGAGGCAGGTCAGCATTATCTTGCTATTGAAGCTGGACAAAGACAACAAAAGAAAACTACACGACAATATTCTATTTTAACTTTTATTGAAGTTTAAAAATCTTCAATAATATAAAATCAAACCAAATCCAGCATCACAGTAAAACAATTATATACAACAAGCAAGTGGGATGGAGTAAAGACAGTCCCTTTAATAAATGGTGCTGGGAAAATTGGATAGGTACCTGCAAAAAAATGAAACTAGACCACCAACTTACACTATTCACAAAAATAAACTCAAAATGGATAAAAGACTTAAATGTAAGCCATGAAACCATAAACATCTTGGAAGAAAACATAGACAGCAAACTCTTCCATATCTCCTGTAGCAATATTTTTGCCAATTTATCTCCATGGGCAAGTGAAATAAAGGACAAAATAAACAAATGGGACTATATCAAACTAAAAGGCTTTTGCACAGCAAAAGGCATAATTAACAAAATAAAAGGACAACCCATTCAATATGAGAACATATTTGCCAACATCTGATAAGGGGTTAATAAGCAAAATTTATAAAGAACTTCTAAAACTCAACACCAGGAAGGTAAACAATCTAATTAAAAATGAGCAAAGGAACTGAATAGACACTTCTCCAAAGAGGACCTACAGATGGCCAACAGGCATATGAGAAAATGTTCATGGATAAAGCGTCGACCTGGAAATGCTGAGGTCACCGGTTTGAAACCCTGGGCTTGCCTGGTCAAGGCACATATGGGAGTTGATGTTTCCTGCTCCTCCTCTCTTCTCTCTCTCTGTCTCTCTCTCCTCTCTCTCTCCCTCTCTGTCTCTCTCTCTCCTCTCTAAAAATGAATAAATAAAATAAAAAAATTAAAAAATTGAAAACTGGTTAAAAAAAATGTTCAACATCACTAATCACTAGAGAAATGCAAATTAAAACCACAATGAGATATCACCTCACACCTGTCAGAATGGTGCTTATTAACAAATCAACACACAATAACTGCTGGAGAGGGTGTGGAGAAAAGGGGACCCTCCTGCACTGCTGGTGAGAATGCAGACTGGTGCAGCCACTGTGGAAAACAGTATGGAGATTCCTCAAAAAATTAAAAATGGAACTGCCTTTTGACCCAGCTATCCTACTTTTAGGAATGTATCCTAAGAATATTAAATCACTGATTCAAAAGAAGATATACACTCACATGTTTAGTGCAGCATTGTTTACAATAGCCAAGATCTGGAAACAGCCCAAATGTCCATCAGTGGACGAGTGGATTGAAAAGCTGTGGTACATACACACAATGGAATACTATGCAGCTGTGAAAAATAAGAAAATCTTACCTTTTGTGGTGGCATGGATGGACCTGTGGATGATTATGCTGAGTGAAATAAGCCAGGCATAGAGAGAAAAATATCATGTGATCTCACTTATATGTGGAATTTAATGAACAAAGTAAACTGAGGATGGAATAGAGGCAGAGATGGGGTCACAGGGAACAGAAGGACAGCTGTCAGAGGCAAGGGGGATGAGGGTATGGGATCAGAGAGAATAAAGGGATGAGTGAAATTACATACACATAACACATAGATACAGATAACAGGACAGTAAATCCCAGTGGGAAGGAGGGGAGGGAGTTAGGGGGAGAAGGGAAAAGGGGGTGTAATGGGGGACACAGGGGTGGGGGTGAAGGTGTTATACTGAGTGGGACACTTGAATCTATGTTAACACAATAAATTAAATTTAATAAAAAATAAAAAAACACGCAAGTGGGATTTATCCTACAATGCAATAGGAATTCAACAGATGAAAACCAGTCAGTGTAATGCACCATGTTAATAGAATGAATAAAGGGGAAACCACCATCATCCCAACCAAAGATGCGAAAAAGAATTAAAACAAAAGGACCTCTTCATGATAACAGGACTGACCATAATGAAGGTGCTCACAGTGCAAACACCAACAAGGAAGGGAGGGCATGTGAGCCTCCTGTTGGGACAACACACACACATGGAGAAGGGTATAAAAGCTGGACAATCAAAGCACCTCACACACTCACTCACCTTCACACACTCACACACTCTCCTCCCAACTCACCTCCATCCCCACGGTCCCACCATGGCCACATCCACCCTATCCGTCTGTTCTAGTGACTTGAGCTATGGCAACCATGTCAGCCAGCCCGGTTCCTGTGACTCTTGCACAGACTCCTCCTGGCAGGTGGAAGACTGTCCAGAGAGCTGCTGTGAGCCCTCCTGTTGTGCCCCCAGGGGCTGCCAGCCCACCTGCAGTGCACCCTATTGTTGCCAGTTCTCCTGCAGCACCTCCATCCCCTGCCAGCAGTCCTGCTGTGTGCCCTTCAGCTGCAAGCACGTTTGTTGCACACCTGTCTGCTGCAAGACTGTCTGTTGCACACCTGTCTGCTGCAAGCCTGTTTGCTATAAGCCCACCTGCAGCTCCCCTGTCTACTGCACACCTGTTTCCAGCACACCTTCCTGCTGCACACCCATCTGCTGCAAACCAGTGTGCTGTGTGCACAGCTGCTCTGGGACTGCCCCCTGCCCAGCCCCTTCCTGCTGCCAGCCCACTTTCTGCCTCTCACCCTGCTGCCGACCCCCTCATGCATGTCTGTCATCTGCCACCCTGTGTGCAGACCTGCTTACTGTGTGCCTGTCTCCTCCTGTGCTACCTCCTCCTCCTGTTACCCCAGCTACTGATGCCCAGCCTCCTCTGCTCTGCTGTCCAGTGAGCTCCCGTCCAGCCTGCTGCATCCCCACCTCGGCCCAGAAATACTGCTCCAGAATTATCTTCTTAAGCACACCCCAAAACTCAACACTTCACTGCATCTGCAGCCCCAAGATTCTTTACTAAGAGTCAAGACAGCTGTCAAGTCCCCTTCATGGGTCCCTCCCAGGGCATTTGTGGTCAGCTAGAAACTGCTGTGCATTTCTCCCTCTGGAAACACTCACCCATTTCTCCAAGTACTGACATCCCCCAAAGCAATGTGCCCTGCCACCCAGTCTGGCTGGCAGTGACCCCAGTGAGGCCAGCTGAACTGTCCCAGGCCTTGGAGCCTTGAGTGGAGCGAAGGGAGAGAAGCTAGTTTCTCTCTGCCACCCCTTCTGTGTGGCCCTAGTGCCTCCACTGCATCTTCTGCTGGTTTCTTCACCTTCCCCCACCTCCCCATTCTGAGTGTTATCCATCCCTTCCAATAAATTTCTGTCCTGATGCATCTGACCAGAATCCATTTATGTTCTTTACAACAAAAACCCCTCCCTGACATCCCCAGGTAAGGTTGGTCTCACGTCATTGTCAAGGACCACCAAGTTCCTGTCCCTTCAGTGGTATCCAGAAAGCTCTCTGTAACTCTGGACACATGTATGTACAAGAGATGGACACACTTTCTGGTCACAAAGCCTGAATAATCTGAGAGTGTTACCTGTCCTATGGAAGGGCTACACTTAGGAGGTGACTCAGACTGCTTCAGTGTCCCTGCTGCAGAAGGATCTGTTCAGGAAGGAGTTAGTACAGCAGGTCATCCCCAGGTCTGTTGGAAGCCTGGACCTTGCCTGGCATTTGGGAATGCTGATTTTTGGAGGGTTCCCACCACATGTGATGAGAATACGTCACTGGCCTAACTTGTTTGTGCAGACATGATGGCTGGGCTGACACCTGCTCTCTCTCTCTGGCAATCTGGAATTTTGGGATGTGCCAGCTGTTAAGCATTTACCAGCATACACCACTGCAAATGCATATCAAATAACTCATATTCAGAATATATAGTAACTTTCTACAAATTAAAAATAAATACAAATAATATTATTTTCTAAAAACAAGTAAATGGCTTTAACAAACACCTACATGAAAATATATTCAAATGTTCAGTGAGCAGCTTTCTCATCAGTGAATGTAAATTAATGCAACAATACTACACCATACACGGTTTCTGAAATGAATAAGATCTTAAAAGACAGATACTACCTCAGTTTATACAGGATATAGATTGACTGTCATTCACAGACTTGACTAATGGGAATGTAAATTTCTTTAGAACCTTGTTGAGCAGTACATGGTAACCTAAGCAGATTCCTGTCATATGACCCAATTTTTTTCTTGTGACTGTCCTCTGAAGAGAAACTACTGAATATATTCATCAAAAACAAAATGTAAAAAAAATTTTATGAAAGCATTATTAATATTAGCTAAAATGTGGAAATAATTGAAATCATCATTGACAAAGTGAATGGACAAAACATGTGTAGGAGGGTTTGATGTAATGATTTATGGCACACCAAAAAAAGAAAGGAAGGAAGGAAAGAAAGAAGGAAGGAAGGAAGGAAGGAAGGGAGGGAGGGAGGGAGGGAGGGAGGAAGAAAAGGAAGAAAAAAAGGAAAGAAAGAAAGTAAGAGAGAGAAAGAGAGAGAAGAAAAGAAGGAAAGAAAGAGGAAGGAAGGAAGGAAGGAAGGAAGGAAGGAAGGAAGGAAGGAAGGAAGGAAGGAAGGAAGGAAGGAAGGAAAGAAGGAAGGAACTACTGATTCATGAAGCAACATGTGCTTATCACAGAATTTTTTTGAGCAAAGGGGGGCATAAACAAGAGAGCAGAAAAAACAGATAGAACTAACCAAGGGGGAGAGAAGGTGGAATAGTGATTTCTCCTTGGGGAAGGATGGTAAACTAAGAAAAGTGCAAGAAACATTTAGATTTCTGGAAATGTTGCACATTTTCAACAAATATTCTAAGGGAAACCTTCTTCAATGCAGAAGACTAGACCCATCTAAACTATCCATCAACTATAAAGGCAGAATAAAAGCATTTTTAACTACCCTATGCTCAAAAATCTATCTTCAATGCACCCATTTTCAGAAAGCTTCTGGAGGGTGCACTCTACCAAAAGAAGGGCAAAAACTCCGTGACAGGAGAGAGATGGGGGAACATCCAGAGACCACAGTGAATGGAGATGCCAAGGTCACACCTGTGCACCCGCAGAGGGGACAGTCCTCAGATACAGAGGGCTCTAGGAGAGAGGTTTCCAAAATATAAATGATGTTAAGTGTTCATCTGATATGTTTGAATCCCTTGAGTGGAGCTTGGGGATGATGTGATGATAGGTACACAGAAAAAAACAGTAAATAAACAAAAGAGGCAATTGTTAACTCTGAGAAAGGAAAAACAAGAAAAACCAAAACAGATACAAGTAAGAAAGTTAAACCTGATTCCAATACACAGACTCGGTTCTTAACAATACTCAGTTAAGATAATACAGATTTGAATACTGATTTAACCAATATGAGGGTGTTACTGCCTTCTGAGGCTGGAAAGATGGGAATTTTTCATGGGACTGGTAGCAAATAAAGGAAGTGCTTTCTTCCACGACAGAAAATTGAAAACTCAAGAAAAAACAGAATATGCATAGTATATTAAGGATTTCCCATTATGTTTACATCTACCGTATTTTCCCCTCCATAAGACGCACCTAGGATTTTTAAGGAGGAAAATAAGAAAAAAATATTCTGAACCTAATGGTGTGTTAAAATATTTAATAAAATATATCACAATGATATTTCAACAATGAAAACTCAACAGCAGTATTAAAAACCATTAGCACTGTTATTAACAAATGAGAAGAGACTTTAATATTTAAATACTCTTCTAGTTGTCTGGGAACCCCAGGAACTCATCATTGCTAGTGTCAGAATTTAAGAAGCTCAGTTGCTCACAATCACTGGTATCACTTTCTTCGCTATTTTCATATATGATACCATCTTCAGTGCCATCTAAGGCATTGCTGGTGCCACATTTTTTGAGTGACAGTACCGTAGTTTTATTCTTCTCTGACTGCCATGATGTTTTCACCCACTCACAAACTTGAGTGATAGTGGGTCTCTTCATTCGTCCAGTTGGTGTCAGATCATGATTACTAGCAGCCATCCATTTGTTCCACTCTTCTCACATAAAGACTTTAAACAGTTTGTTGATGGAAACATTGAAAGGTTGCGACTGGCTGGTAAGACCCCCAGGAATTACAGCTAGATAAGTCTTCACTTCTTCAAAGTTTTTTTGTGTGTGTGGTTTCGCTAATATGTGCTCTAAACTGTCAAGCGTTAATAAGGCAGATTTTTTCAGAAGCCCTCTAGGAAGTTTGATCCAAACTTTTTCATTCTCATCCCATTTTCACCCATGCATCCTTTCTCATGAACCCCCCTGCTGCTGCACTAGGGAAAGTCCAGTTATTTTTTACTCTACTGTCACTACATAGGTAAACTACCTGGATTACAGCTGGAATAAATTGATGGAGATGAGCAGCATAGCCTCTCCCGTCTGCCACTGCTTTGCCTCTGCTTGCACTGGCTTCCCAGCTCACTGCACCTGCCTCACACCCTTGGCCCCTCCCCTACCTACCAGCCAGCCAGCCAATGAGATTCTCTGAGGCTGGCAACAAGTGACGTCAGCACTTCACACAGAGCTCCAGCAGCTGCAGCGCGCCTCTCCTGTCTGCCCTGGATGACGCCAGATGAATGCGTCCACACAACGTTGCTGTCTTCCCTCTTTCTTCCCTCTTTCGCTGCATGCAATTGTGGAAACCAGAACCAGGAGATCACTCAGCAGATGCCAGAGTTCCGCACTCCTCCGTGGTGGGTATGATTACGCTCGCGTTGGCGCTCATTCTACATATGTTTACTGGCGCAGCGCCCCACAGCAGCTAAAAAAAAAAAATAAAATGCACATTCGCTCCATAAGATGCATGGGCATTTTCCCCTCCACTTTGGGCGGGGGGGTGTGCATCTTATGGAACGAAAAATACGGTAATTTTTTGGTGAATACTTGTTCACAGTACTCTCATACACTTCCTTTTATTTATGTAAGATCAGTGATAATGTCCCATTTTTACTTCTGATTTTAGTCATTTGAGTCTTCTTTCTTTTTTTCTTAGCCAGTCTAGTGGAAAGATTTGTCAATTGGGTTTTTTTTTCCAAGAATAAATTTTGGTTTCATTGATTCTCACTATTGTGTTTCTAGTTTCTATTTCATTCATCTGTGTTCTCATCTTTATTTCCTTTCTTCTGCTACTTTGGATTTAGTTTGCTCTGCTTTTACTAGTCTGTTACGCTGTAAAGTTAGATTATTGATTTGAATCTTCTCTTTAATTGTCGACAGTTGTAGATTTCCCTCTGGGTATTGCTTTGCTGGATCCCTTAAGTATTATTAGTTCATTGTGTTCTCATTTGCATTCATTAAAGCACATTCTATCTTTTCTCTGTGTGTGCATGTGACAGAGACAGAGAGAGGACAGATAGGGACAGACAGATAGGAAGGGAAAGTGATGAGAACCATCAGTTCTTTATTGCGGCACCTTAGTTGTTTATTGATTGCTTTTCATATGTGCCTTGGCCAGGGGGCTACAACAGAGTGAGTGACCCCTTGCTCAAGCCAGCAACCTTGGGCTCAAGCCAGTGACCTTAGGCTTCAATCCAGTGACCATGAGGTCATGTCTATGATAACACTCTCAAGCCAGCAACCCCACACTCAAGATGGTGAGCCCACACTCAAGCTGGATGAGTCAATGTTCAAACCAGCGACCTCAGGGTTTTGAACCTTGGGTCCTCTGCATCCCAGTCTGTCGCTCTATCCACTACGCCACTGCCTGGTCAGGCTCTAGCTTCCCTTTTGATATCTTCTTTGACCCATTTGTCATTTAAGTCTGTATTTTTTGATCTCCATATATTTGTAAAATTTTCAGTTTTCTTTCTGTGACTGATTTCTAGTTTAATTCTATTATGATCAGAAAAAATACTTGTGTGATTTCAATATTTTTAAATGTTTTGAAATTTGTCTTATGGCCTAATATGTCTAATCTGGAGCATTATTCCATGTGCCCTTAAAAAAATGTGTATTCTGCTGTTGAGTTGAGCATTATATATATATCTGTCAGGTCTAGTTGCTTAATAGTCCTCTATTTCATTATTGACATTTAATCTAATTAATCTATTATTTCACTTTTATATTATTATTATTCAATGAGAAGGGGGAAGCAGAGACAGACTTCCACATGGACTCCGACCAGGATCCACCCAGCAAACCCACTAGGGTGTAATGCTCTGCCCATCTGGAGTGTGGCTCTGTTGCTCAGCAACCGAACTCTCTTAGTGCCTGAGGCAGAGGCCATGGAGCCATCCTCAGCACTGGGGCTAACTCGCTTCAAGAGCCATAGCTGCAAGAGGGGAAAAGAGTGAGAGGGAAGTGATAGGGGGGAGGGGTGGAGAAGCAGATAGGCACTTCTCCTGTGTGCCCTGACTGGGAATCAAACCTGGCACTGTGGTAAGGTACCAAAGAATTGCAAATATTAATATTAATATTAATTTTTTTTTAAAAGAAGAGTTAGGTTTCTTCCCTCCTCCTTACTGTGGAGAGTGAAGGGAGGAAGGAGACTTGGACCCCCTCCCTTTCCCACACCTGTGAGGAAGAAGGTAAACAGCTAGCCAGGTGAGGGAGAGGGAAGAAAGATTTAAGTGGCCTTTTCCTCTCCTCTTTCTTTTTCCTTAATGGGCAATTTACAAACGCTTATCCTCTGACATCATGTAAGCCCTTCCCATCCTGAAGATGTGTGATTGATGTATGTACCTCCAGACAAAGGAATGGGAGGTAGACACTAAAAGATTTAGGGATATCTTTTGATATGTAAAATGACATCCTTTGCTATTGTGTTACCTCATAAGTTTTAATATGTAAGAATGTTTTATATAAATCCTATAAACAAATGTTATAAGCTTGTTAATAATTGTGTCACAACTCCCCTCCTCCTTTCTTTCCCCCCACCCTATATGTGATCTAATGTATATAACTAGCCTCAGAGCTATATTGGACACTGCATGATTTGGGTCAGCTATACCCCGTGTTTGTCATATGCAGCCGGCTTATTAATAAATCTCCTTCTATTAATAAAACCTCTCAAAAATTCATTTGGACTTGGTGTCTTTACATAAACCCAGCGGAACAGTACTTTACAACAGGATATCCATGTGCTGGGCCGATGCTCTACCACTGAACCAACTGGCCAAGACTATTTCATTTTTAAATTATTGGAAATGATTTATTGAAGTCTCCAAGTATTATCATAGACCTAGAATTGATTATTTCTTCAATTCTTCCCATTTGTCATATATTCTTGATATATTGAGCCTTTTATCAATATTTGAAGTCTTTGTCCCTTATAAAAATTTTAAACTCAAATTCTATTTTGCTGATTTTTTATAGATATCCAGCTTTCTTTTGGTTGTTATTTGCATGAAATATCTTTTCCATTCTTTCACTTTAAATATATTTGTATCATTGGACTTAAAGTGGTTGAACTGACTCAAGGATAAATAGACAAGATGAAGAGACATATACAAGTAATGAGTTGAATCCATAATCATAAACCTCCGCTCAAAGAAAAGCCCTGGGCCATATGGCTTCAATGCTAAATTCTACTAAACATTTACAGAAGACTTGACTCCTTCTCAAACCCATCCAAAGAACACAAGATGAGAGGTCACTTTCTAACTCATTCTATGCGGCAGGTCAGCATTATCCTGCTATCGAACCTGGACAAAGACAACAAAAAAACTACAAGCAATATTCTATTTTAACTTTTATTGATGTTTAAAAATCTTCAGTAACATACAATCAAATCAAATCCAGCATCAATTAAAAGGATTATATACAACAAGCAAGTAGGATTCATCTAAGGCTGCAAGAGTAACTCAACATATGAAAACAAATCAGTGTAATGTACCATGTTTTCTACCATCATAACAACTAAATATGCAAAAAGGAATTAAAAATAAAACAAAACAAAAAAACAAAAACCTCTTTATGACAACAGGACTGACCATAATGAAGGTGCTCACGGTACAAACACCAACAAGGAAGGGAAGGCATGTGAGCCTCTTGTTGGGGCAACACACACACAGTGAGGGGTATAAAAGCTGGACAATTGCAGTACCTCACACACTCACCTTCACACACTCAGACACACCTCCCAGCTCACCTCCAGTTTCACTGTCCCACCATGGCCACGTCCACCATGTCCATCTGCTCCAGTGACCTGAGTTATGGCAACCGTGTTTGCCAGCCCGGTTCCTGTGATTCTTGCACTGACTCCACCTGGCAGGAGGACAACTGTCCAGAGAGCTGCTGTGAGCCCACCTGCTGTGCCCCCAGCTGCTGCCAGCCCAACTGCTGTGTCCCTAGCTGCTTCAGACCTTCTTGTTGCACTACCTGCCCACATCAGCCGACCTGCTGTATGCCTGCCTGCTACAAACAAATCTGCTGCAAACCCATCTATTGCACATCTGTCAGCTGTAAGCCCATCTGCTGCACACCTATTTGCTGCACGCCTGTCAGCTGCGAGTCAGTCTGCTTCAAGTCTCTGTGTTGCATGCCCAACTGCTCTGGGTCCTCCCCCTGCACTGCCTCTTCATCCTGCTGCAGACCCTCCTCCTGCGTGTCCCTGATCTACCACCCCGTGTACAGACCTGCTTGCAGTGTACCCATATCCTCCTGCTGTGCCCCAGCCACCTACTCCTGCCAGTCCATCTGCTGCCGCCCGGCTTCTCTGCTCTGCCGCCCCGTGTGCCCCGGCCCTGCTGTCTGCATCCCTTCCTCAGCCATGAATTCCTGCTGCTGACTTTTTCAAGACCTCATCCAGGGTCCTTCCCCAGTAGAAGGCTGACTTTCCAGGCAGATACACCCCCTCTGGCTTTCACAACAAGGGAAAGGACTAGCTCCCCCTCCTTCATTCAGAAACCCACAATGCTCAGCAAATCCTTCCTGATGCTGGCCACACAGATGCCCCCTCTTAGCTCCACCGCTGCCCTGTGTGTGAATCCTGGTGCCCCAGGTGGCCTGGTCCCACCCAGGCAGTGTTGTCACCTCTGATTCCTAATAAAGCCACTTCTGTTTCACTATGACCTTCTGTTTGTCTGTGGACACACTGGGGATAGCGTGATGAGGGACACTTGGTGCAGGCCTCTGTGAACCCGACAAGCCAGGCCCCCTCTAAGCCATGTGGGACCCAGGCCCAGCACAGCCCAAGGCCTATCTCAGTAAAGCTTGGCCTCTGGAGCCAAGGCCAGGAGTTGGGGGACAAGGCCAGAGAGGTTGGACACCACCTCCGCCCTGCTAGCAGCCATGGGCCCCTGAGCCACACTTCCTATCGCAGCTCGGTGGCTGCCTCCAGGCCCATGCTTCATGTCAGTGCCAGACCCCACACCCAGTGGCATTACCCACCTAATACCACCAGTGAACCAGCCTATAGACCACAGTGCTCGTTCCCGCAGCCGACCTGGTGGCCTTCCTCCAGCTTACCCATGAGCCTCCAAGGAGGCATGAGGAGGAGTGCTGCTGTCCCAGAATGACAGCCCAGCAGGCTGGTTCTCCCTGTCCCTTTCTCAGGAGTGGCCAGTGGGGACATGAATGAAGTGAAGTTAACAGTGCCCATGCAGCTTCCCATAGAGATGTGGGCAGTTCCCGGCTACCTCTTGACCATGTTCCTGGACTCTCGCCCCCTGTCCGACACCCTCACATCCTGCTTTTTCCTGTGCTCCGTTCTACTATCACTGGATGCAGTCCCCTTTTGTCTGAGCCGCACATAAGTGAGCTCACACATACTTCCTACACTCCCAGTTCTGCCTGGTATCCTCTACATGGCCCCTCTGGTATGGGCTCAGACACTCCCTCCTGCCGGGCAGATCTGTCTATCTGAGAACCTCATCCTACCCTGCCCGAGTAACAGACCCATACAACCAGCTGCGTCACCAGGCACACAGAGCAGGGCAAGCTCAGGTCCAGCCTCTCCTGCCATCATCCCAACCCACTGTGCTTGGTGAGGTCACAACAGTCATCCCTCTTGCTCCTCCCTGAAGAAGATCCCCAGGACTGCCAACAGAAGCCAGAGACCAACCTGACAGGCATGTTCACCTTCCCAAAAGCAAAGCCAGGTCCCTGCAAAGGGACAAGTGAGTGCGCGGCAAGCACAGAAAGGTAGGCTTTCTTGCTGTGTTCTAGGGTGGCGGCTGGAGACCAAATCTTTGTCCTGGGACTTCAACACACAGTGGTCCTAAGCCCCTCCTCTTTGTGACCTCCCCACTTCAGAGTCAGGAAGGACAGCAGTACTGGCCACCCAGAATTCACTCGCTGACCTCTTCCACTTGGTCCTGTTACCTCTGCATACCCCGTCATCAAAGGCATGGACAGGATACAGCCTGCCCTGGTTTCCTGGGAACACTCCTCACATGAAAATCAGATGACTGACAGCAAGAAGCAGCCTTATCTGACGTCCAATGAAAAAGATTGTTAGGAAACAGCTGGAATCTTGTTCAAATGCAAACTAACACCTCAGAGTCTTGGGGAACACACCGCATTCACACCACAGGACAACATCAAGCTGCTAGAGAAATAATCATGTGTTTGAAAAATGAAACTTCAGGGTACAAGATTTATTGGGATGATAATTTAGTAAGTTATGTAATAGCTAATCACTGGGGTGTACACCTGAAACAAATAAAATAATGTACGTCAACAGTAATTTTAAAAATCGCTTAAAAATTAGTGGAAAAGTCAGTGTAAATGCCTAATAATAAACAAGAAATGAAGAATGATTGAACTGTGGTCTGAAAGATTAAGTCAAGAGAATTTCCTAGAAAAGAAGCAAAAGATGGGGGAAAGGTGAGAAAAATGGAGAGATATGGAGGCAAGTTCCAAAAGATTGGACATTTAATAGGAATTAGAAAAGCAGAGTCCAGGAGAGATGAACTCATTTTAAATAGAACAAAAGTACTTCCTGGAATGGGCTTTGACATTGCGCTCTGACCACGGAACATAGAGCAAGACACAAGTTGAGAAACCAAGACATGACATTTTACTTTTCTTTTTTTAAGATTGTGGTGAGAGAAACATGGTTTAATTTTTTATTTTATTTATACATTTCAGAGAGGGGAGAGAGATAAAGTGGAAAAGAGCAAAAAGCATCAACTCCCATATGTGCCTTGTCCAGGCAAGCCCGGGGTTTCAAACCAGCGAACTCACCATTCCAGGTCGACACTTTTATCCACTGTACCAACACAGGTCATCAAGACATGACATTTTAAAACAAAAATGAAGAGAAGGGAAAACTCACTGAAAGAGTTACAATATAGAGAAGACAAGATGGCACTGGAGTAGGCAGACGTACCAACATCTACCTCCCAGAACCAAAGTGGATTACAAACTAATTTTAAGAACTATCATCTGGAAAAACCAACTTTGGACTAAACTAAGAGGACTCTTCAACCAAGGAACACTGAAGAAGCCACACTGAGACTGGTAGGAAAAGCGGAAACGCGGAGAGGGCTGCCCAGCTCCCCGGAGTGAACGGCAGCCGGGAGAGACTCGCGTGGTGGGAAGTGAGTTTAGCAGAGAGGGGAGGGTCCTGAGCCCCAGGAACAAAGCCCCAGCCTGCAGCCCCAGAGCCCAGAAGAGGCGTAAGGACAGTATTTAGCTGGAAACAAGTCAGGATACTGTTTGTGAGAAAGAGTTTGATTTCTCAGACCCAGGATTCTTCTTAAAGGGACCGCGCAGAACACCTCTCTCACAACCACTCACCCGGGACTCCGGGGGTCAGGGAGAGAGGAGAGGACCAGAGTAGCAGGAAGAGAGTGTAATCTAGGAGGCACAGGGAGAAACATTTTGGGAGATAGCCACCCTAACCCCTGGGACAAGTCACTCCCCAAATCTGAAGTGAATATTTCCCCCGGAAACAGCAATACCAGCAAAGGGAAGCAGGACACCAGCCAAACAAGCCCCCCTGCGGCACTCAGAGTAGAGTTGCTTAGAAGGAGGGAGCTTTCGGGACTACAATAGTGAGTGTTAGGGTCTGAGCTGCAGTGCCCGCACCCACGTGGCTGAGGGCTCGCCAGAGGGCGGCAGCAGCCGGAGACGGAAATGCGGTTCTGTTGGCAGGGGCGGAAGCCGGCTGGCCACCACTGGGCTCAGGTGTGAGCTCAGTCTTGCCCAGCTGGGGAGGAGGGGGCGTGCAAAAGCGGTCAAGCCCAGCTGCCAGCAGCCTGTAATCCAGCCTGCGGGAGAAGGGCGGGAACCCCAGAAAGGGTGGAGACCAGCCCTTGAGCAAGGGCGCAGGAGCACAGCCTTGCCCCAACCATGCAACCCAGGCTTGTGATCTGACTTGGGAGTCGGCTTCTCCCACGGGGGTGGAGCCAAAAGCCCAGAACAGGCGGAGTTCCGCTACTGAGCTGAGCATGGGCATGCAGTCCTGCCCAGCCGGTAGAGCTAAGGCTAGCAGCCGATCCATGACAGGCTCCTCCTGCAAGGGCAGAGCGAAAGCCCGGAAACAGGCGGAGACCCACAGCTGAGCAAAAGTGCTCGCCAGTGCCCTCAGGACCGAGCATAACGTCATCCATGGGGGCGGGGCAAAGGCCAACGCCACCAAGGCTTGTGCCCCCCGAGTACATGATCACAGCCACTCCCGTGAAGAGAAAATGTGGAGGCAGAGAAATGCAACACAAATGAACCAAGAGAAATCCCCAGAAAAGGACCAAAATGAATCAGATATAACCAAATTACCAGATGCAGAGTTTAAAATAACGATTGTTAGGATGCTCAAAGATATTAGAACAACAATAGATGGTCATTACAAAAACCTAAATAAAGAGATAGCAAATATAAAAAAGGACATTGAAAAAATAAAAAAGAATCAGTCAGAAATGACAAATACAATATCTGAAATAAAGAATACAATGGAAGGAATTAAAAGCAGGATGGATGAAGCAGAGAATCAAATCAGCAAGTTAGAGGACACGATAAATAAAGGCACGGAAGCAGAGCAGAAAAAAGAAAAGAGACTCAAAAAGTCTGAGGAAACTCTGAGAGAGCTCTGTGACAACCTGAAGAGAAATAACATCCACATCATAGGGGTTTCTGAAGAAGAAGAGAAAGAACAAGGGATAGAGACTTTGTTCAAACATATCATAGCTGAAAACTTCCCTCAATTAAGGCAGGAAAACATCTCACATGTTCAGGAAGCACAAAGAACTCCATTAAGAAGAAACCCAAAGAAATCAACACCAAGACACGTCATAATTAAAATACCAAAGCTAAGTGATAAAGAGAAAATATTAAAAGCTGCTAGAGAAAAAAAGGCTATCACCTACAAAGGAGCCCCCATAAGGATGACTTCTGACTTCTCAACAGAAACACTTGAGGCCAGAAGGGAATGGCAAGAAATATTCAAAGTAATGCAGAACAAGATCCTACAACCAAGACTACTTTACCAGCAAGGCTATCATTTAAAATTGAAGGAGAAATAAAAAGCTTTACAGACAAAAAAACCTCAAGGAATTCACTGCAACCAAACCAAGGCTGCAAGAAATGCTAAGGGACCTGTTGTAAACAGATCAAAGGAGAAAAATATATAGCAAAAGAGGAATACAGTTTTAAAGAATAAAATGGCAATAAACAATTACATATCAATAATAACCTTAAATGTAAATGGATTAAATGATCCGATCAAAAGACATAAGGTAGCTGCATGGATAAGAAAACAGGACCCATACATATGCTGTCTACAAGAGACACACCTTAAATCAAAAGATGCACATAGGCTGAAGATAAAAGGATGGAAAAAAATATTTCACGCAAATGGAAATGAAAAAAAAGCTGGAGTAGCAATACTTATAACAGACAAAATGGATTTTAAAACAAAGACCATAGTTAGAGATAAAGAAGGTCACTACATAATGTTAAAGGGAGCAATCCAAAAGGAAGATATAACCATTATAAATATCTACGCACCTAATATAGGAGCACCTAAATATATAAAGCAGACTTTGATGGACTTAAAGGGCGAGATCAACAGCAATACTATAATAGTAGGGGATTTCAATACCCCATTAACATCATTAGATAGATCCTCAAGAAAGAAAATTAACAAAGAAACAGCAGACTTAAAGGACATATTAGATCAACTCGATTTAATAGATATCTTCAGAACCTTTCACCCTAAAACAGCAGAATATACATTCTTTTCAAGCACTCATGGTACGTTCTCTAGAATAGACACATGTTAGGGAACAAAAGCAGTCTCAACAAATTTAAGAAGATTGAAATCATATCGAGCACTTTCTCTGATCACAATGGCATTAAACTAGAAATTACCCACAACAGAAAAACTGAAAAACATTCAAACACTTGGAAACTAAATAGCATGTTATTAAATAATGAATGGGTTAACAATGAGATCAAAGAAGAAGTTTTAAAATTCCTAGAAACAAACGATAATGAGCATACATCAACTCAAAATTTATGGGACACAGCAAAAGCAGTCCTGAGAGGGAAGTTTATAGCATTACAGGCATACCTCAAGAAGCTGGAAATAGCTCAAATAAACAACCTGACCCTACATCTAAAAGAACTAGAAAAAGAACAGCAAGTAAAGCCTAAATGTAGTAGAAGGAAGGAAATAATAAAGATCAGAGCAGAAATAAATGACATAGAGGCTAAAGAAACAATACAGAAGATCAATGAAACCAGGAACTGGTTCTTTGAAAAGGTAAACAAGATCGATGAACCTTTAACCAGACTCACCAAGAAAAAAAGAGAGAGGACTCAAACAAATAAAATTAGAAACTAAAGTGGAGAAATAACAACTGACACAACAGAAATACAAAATATTGTAAGAAAATACTATGAAGAACTGTATGCCAAAAAACTAGACAACCTAGATGAAATGGACAAATTCCTTGAAACATATACTCTTCCAAAAATCAATCTGGAAGAATCAGAAAACCTAAACAGACCAATTACAACAAATGAGATTGAAACAGCTATCAAAAAACTCCCAAAAAAGAAAAGTCCTGGGCCTGATGGCTTCACAAGTGAATTCTACCAAATATTCAAAGAAGAACTAACTCCTATCCTTCTCAAGCTATTTCAAAAAATTCAAGAGGAAGAAAGACTTCCAAACTCCTTTTATGAGGCGAGCATAATTCTGGTTCCAAAACCAGGCAAAGACAACACACACACAAAAAATTATAGGCCAATATCCCTGATGAATTTAGATGCAAAAATCCTCAACAAAATATTAGCAAACCAGATCCAGCAATATATGGAAAAAATCATACACCATGATCAAGTGGAATTTATTCTTGGGAGGCAAGGCTGGTACAATATTCACAAATCAATCAATGTGATTCATCACATAAACAAAAGGAAGGAGAAAAACCACATGATAATTTCAATAGATGCAGAAAAAGCATTTGATAAAATCCAGCACCCATTCATGATCAAAACTCTCAGCAAAGTGGAAATACAGGGAACATACCTCAACATGATAAAGGCCATCTATGACAAACCCACAGCCAATATCATACTCAATGGGCAAAAATTAAAAGCAATCCCCTTAAGATCAGGAACAAGGCAGGGGTGCCCCCTTTTACCACTCTTATTCAACATAGTTCTGGAAGTCCTGGCCACAGCAATCAGGCAAGAAAAAGAAATAAAAGGCATCCAAATTGGAAAAGAAGAAGTAAAACTATCATTATTTGCAGATGATATGATATTGTATATAGAAAACCCTAAAGTCTCAGTCAAAAAACTACTAGACATGATAAATGAATTCAGCAAAGTGGCAGGATATAAAATCAATACTCAGAAATCAGAGGCATTTTTATACACTAACAATGAACTGTCAGAAAGAGAAATCAAGGAATCAATCCCCTTTACCATTGCAACCAAAAAAATAAAGTACCTAGGAATAAATTTAACCAGGGAGATTAAAGACTTGTACTCGGAAAATTACAAAACATTGATAAAAGAAATCAGGGAAGATACGAACAAGTGGAGGCATATACCATGCTCATGGTTAGGAAGAATAAACATCATTAAAATGTCTATATTACCCAAAGCAATTTATAAATTCAATGCAATACCGATTAAAATACCAATGACTTACTTCAAAGATATAGAACACATATTCCAAAAATTTATATGGAACCAAAAGAGAACACGAATAGCCTCAGCAATCTTGAAAAGGAAGAATAAAGCGGGAGGTATCACACTTCCGGATATCAAGTTATATTATAAGGCCATTGTACTCAAAACAGCATGGTACTGGCATAAGAACAGGCATATAGATCAATGGACCAGAACTGAGAACCCAGAAATAAACCCACACTTTTATCAACAACTGATATTTGACAAAGGAGAGAAGAGCATACATTGGAGTAAAGACAGCCTCTTCAACAAATGGTGTTGGGAAAATTGGACAGCAACCTGCAAAAAAATGAAACTAGACCACCAACTTACACCACTCACAAAAATAAACTCAAAATTGATAAAAGACTTAAATGTAAGCCGTGAAACCATAAGCATCTTAGAAGAAAACATAGGCAGTAAGCTCTCTGACATCTCTCGCAGCAATATATTTGATGATTTGTCTCCACAGGCAAGTGAAATAAAAGACAGGATCAACAAATGGGACTTTATCAAACTAAAAAGCTTCTGCACAGCTAAAGACAACAAGAACAGAATAAAAAAACAAACTACACATTGGGAAAACATATTGGATAATATGTCTGATAAGGGGTTAATAACCAAAATTTATAAAGAACTTGTAAAACTTAATACCAGGAAGACAAACAACCCAATCCAAAAATGGGCAAAAGAAATGAATAGACACTTCTCCAAAGAGGACACACAGATGGCCATTAGGCATATGAAAAAATGCTCATCACTAATGATTAGAGAAATGCAAATTAAAACCACAATGAGATATCACCTCACACCAGTCAGAATGGCGCTCATCAATAAAATAACACAGAAGAAGTGCTGGTGAGGATGTGGAGAAAAGGGAACCCTCCTGCACTGCTGGTGGGAATGCAGACTGGTGCAGCCACTGTGGAAAACAGTATGGAGATTCCTCAAGAAATTAAAAATCAAACTGCCTTTTGACCCAGCTATACCACTGTTAGGAATATACTCCAAGAACACCATAGCACTGTTTGAAAAGAAGAAATGCACCCCCATGTTTCTGGCAGCATTGTTCACAATAGCAAAGATCTGGAAACAGCCCAAGTGTTCATCAGAGGACGAGTGGATTAAAAAGATTTGGTACATATATACTATGGAACACTACTCAGCCATAAGAAATGATGACATCCGATCTTTTACAACAACATGGATTGGCCTTGATAACATTATACTGAGCGAAATAAGTAAATCAGAAAGAACTAAGAACTATATGATTCCATACATAGGTGGGACATAAAAATGAGACTCAGAGAAATGGACAACAGTGTTGGGGTTACAGGGTGGGGGGGAGGAGAGCGAGGGGGTTGGGGGAGGGGGCACAAAGAAAACCAGTTAGAAGGTGACAGAAGACAATTTTATCAATGTCACCCCATCAAAATTAATCAAAAAAAAGAATGTGTCTCACGGCTAATTCAGACAGTTAGAAGAATAGTATAAGGATGCTAATTCTGCTTCTCAGGCCACATCCTGCAAAAGGGGCCCCAAGCAAATTGGTGATTTGGCTCCTCTGATTTTGCCAATTGGATTTTAAAAAAAAATAGGTCAGGAACACCCTGAAATGGAACTAACAATACATCAGCATAATTTTAAAGGACTTTTAGATACTGGAGCTGATGTACCTGTTATTGCTAAGCTACATTGGCCTCCTTCCTGGCCCACTCATGCAGCAGCCACAGAATTACAAGGTAAGGGCAGAGTAAATCCCCTCAACAAAGTTCTAGTTTTCTCCATTGGGAAGATTAAGGAGGTCATTCTGGATTTTTTAAGCCTTATGTGCTCCCTGGATGGCCAATTAATTTGTGAGGTAGAGATGTTTTGAAAAATACGGGAGTGTTGCTTGTCAGTCCTAATGGTTTAGTCAGTACTCAGATGTTTGATCGGGGATTTTTGCCCACCACGGGTCTAGGAAAAGAACAGCGAGGAATTCTCACCCCCATAGAAGTGGCACCCAATACCAGAAGGTATGGATTAGGATATCAAAATTTAGCATAGGGGTCTTGGTAGCTCCTGCTACCTCAATAATGCATTGTGCAGACCCAATTATTTGGAAATCAGATAATCCTGTATGGGTAGACCAATGGCCCCTTTCTCAGGAGAAACTTTGGGCAGCCGCTCAATTGGTACAAGAGCAGCTACAGCTTGGGCACATTGAACCATCTAATAGCCCATGGAATACACTTCCATATTTTGATCTTGTTGCCTCCTGGATTATCAAGGGGCATAGGCAACCCTTACAGCTTATAGGTTTTGAGCCTCAAAATTATTGTTGTTCCTTTTCTCAAAGGATCAACAACAATGGCTCTGGGAAACTTCCACTGAATGGCAAATAGCTCTTGCAAATCAATGGGCAACTTTATACTGAAACTGTCAACTTAAAATCAGCTCAAAGTCTAGAATTATATGCCATTATCATGGCTTTTCAGCATTTGCTATATTCCCCCTTTAATCTATATACAGACAGCAAATATTTACTTATGGTGTTTCCACTATAAAGACTGCTGTCTTAGGGACAAATGCTGATGAACTATTTCAGCAGTTCCTCCTTCTTCAAAGACTTGCATGTCAACATAGAGCTCCATGTTTTATAGGAGATACTCGAGCTCACTCCATGCTCCCTGGAGCTTTAGCACAAGGGAATGCCCTTTTTTTTTTTTTTCTTTTTTCTTTTACTTTTTTTTTTTTTTTTTTGTATTTTTCTGAAGTTGGAAATGGGGAGGCAGTCAGACAGACTCCCGCATGCGCCCAACCAGGATCCACCCGGCACGCCTACCGGGGGGAATGTTCTGCCCATCTGGGGTGTTGCTCTGTTGCAACCAGAGCCATTCTAGCACATGAGGCATAGGCCATGGGGCCATCCTTAGCACCCGGGGTGACTTTGCTCCGGTGGAGCCTTGGCTGCGGGAGGGGAAGAGAGAGACAGAGAGGAAGGAGAGGGGGAGGGGTGGAGAGGCAGATGGGCGCTTCTTCTGTGTGCTCTGTCCGAGAATCAAACCTGGGAATCCTGCACACTAGGCCGATGTTCTACCACTGAGCCAACCGGCCAGGGCCTAGGAATGCCCTTGTTGATCAAGCTACCCAAAAGAAAATTATTTGGAGCAACCATGACAGATCGAGCAATTCAGTATCATACTATTCATCACCAGAACACTGCAGCCCTGTGTAAACAGTTTCAACTTTCTCGGGAAGCAGCACGGCAGATTGGGAAACCCTGTCCAAGGGGTCCTATACTACAATCTGCCCCTTCATTTGGAGTTAACCCTCAAGGACCCCTACCAGGACAACTTTGGCAAATGGTGTTACTCATATACCTTCATTTGGCAAACAGTCCTATGTCCACGTTACAGTGGATACATATTCTGGATTTATAGTAACCTCTGTCAGAACAGGAGAGGCTGCTAAGCATGTTATAGCTCATTGTCTGTATGCATTGTTCTATTATTGGATTTTCCTAAACTGGTTAAACTGAAAATGCTCCTGCATATGGAGCAAAAGCATTTACTGTATTTTGTCATTCTTACAATCTTTAAAGTTAAGATATTATTAAAGTGTACCCAGCAAATATTTTAAGGTCAGTTTTAAAAAAAAAATTAAAAGGGGGTAGTCATATCCTGGAACTCCTACGGGTCTACTATATCATGCTTTTTACTTAAAAAAAAAAAAATTTAAATTTCTTTTGAATGCTGATGAACAGGAGACGCCAAATCTTTTTCGCCTGCAAACTACTACCTTCTTTATTTGATCCAGCTAATAACACTGTTTTGTCTTTTTCCAAATAGCTCCAGATATATGGAAAAGATTTATATAGGCGGATGGGGATCCTCAAACCCCTCAGCGAGATCTTCTGAGCATGGCCTTTAAGATATCAAGATGCAGAAAAAGCCCAATAGAGATCAGGGGAACTACCAGCTTTTAGGATATGCTCTTAAAGGCTACAATGCCCCAAAGGGGTCTCATAGGATGCCATCTGGGTCCTGCTTCAATAGTGGAAAGGAAGGTCATTGAGCTAAAGCCTGCCAGACTTACATGCCTCTGCTGTGAGGAAACAGGGACACTGGAATGTAGGCTTCACCCTCGCTCCTCTAAGGGAAGGTTCAGTCTCTTCCAGCCCTGTTCCAGCCACCTATGACCTAACCTTGCCCAGAATGCTGGGGTTTGCCACGGAAGGCTGAAGGTGCCCAGGGCCGTCAGCCCCATCTACGACACTGTGGACGAGCCTAGGGTATTTCTTCCAAGAAGCAGGTAAACTGATCTCATTTGCACAAGGACCACTTAACTATGTCTTGCCTGAATAGTCAGGTTTTTTATTCTTCCCTCGAAGATCTCAGTTGTGGGTGTTGATAGTCCTATTTTCTGCTGCTTTGTTTAATATATAGTGTTTCCTTTATTCCTCCTACCTCAATGCCCCACTCATATTACAGGCTGGGACCTACTCCTAATTTAGAGCTCTCTTTCCCCCTTTTGCCAACTTCTATTATGAATCTACCTTTGCCACCCAGCTTAGTGTATCCCAAAGTTCCCTTTACCAAGCCACAGTTGCAGAGCTCCAGGAAAGAGCAACCTAGTCTCATCTCTCCAGGCAGAGGAGAACAGAAGCTCCATATCCACACATGCTGCAAATGGCTTTTCCAGTCTACCTGAATCATTACCAGCTAGAAGCAACGGTCATTGGGACTTGGACGTGAGCTGCAAAGTATAGAATTGTGACAACAATTCCAGTGCCATGCAGACTTTGCCTGGATGTGGACTTTTCCTGGACTCCTGCTCCTTGTGACAGCTCCTAACAGACTGAACTGGGGTTAGGTTGCATTTTTCAGGGATTTGGCATAGTGTTGGGGCCAACTTGGACTTGGTGAACATGTTAAGGACACTACTCTTTTATGGATTCTTGCTGTATTGGCCAAGAGTTTGCTTAAAGGCTTTAAACACTGTAAAAAAAAATAGAAGACTGGATAAAGAAGATGTGGCACATATACACCATGGTATACTATTCAGCCATAAGAAATGATGACATCGGATCACTTACAACAAAATGGTGGGATCCTGATAACATTATACGGAGTGAAATAAATAAATCAGAAAAAACAAGAACTGCAGGATTCCATACATTGGTGGGACATAAAAACGAGACTAAGAGACATGGACAAGAGTGTGGTGGTTACGGGGGGGGGGGGGCGGGGGGAGGGAAGGAGGGAGAGGGGGAGGATGAGGGGGAGGGGTACAAAGAAAATAGATAAAAGGTGACGGAGGACAATCTCTCTTTGGGTGATGGGTATGCAACAGAATTGAATGACAAGATAACCTGGACATGTTTTCTCTGAATATATGTACCCTGGTTTATTGATGTCACCCCATTTAATAAAAATTTATTTATAAAAAAAAAGAGTTACAATATAAATATGTAAATAAATAAATAATAAACCAACAATCTGTAAATAAATGGACAGAAACAGATTTGCTCTGGTTAGGAACATTTGACACCATAAGAAAAGGCAAAAACATCTTAGACATTTGAGTAAACTATTATTTCAAACCAGACTTCTCCAACTAGCCAATGATCACAAAGTGTGAGACATACAAGGCATCTTCGAATGTAAAACCCTCCAACACGTCTGAAAGAGTCTTGGCTCTGTTACCATGGCAAAATGAAAATGGGAAAACACCCGAGCACAGCCTGCAGTATGGCAGAAGGGGGTATCTGAAAGCATCACGAAGGAAAGGAGAGAAGAGAAAGAGCTAGTTCCCGGGGTGCTGCAACTCCTGAGTGTTCTCCGCACAGAGGCAGGGTGATGACGGAGGGGCTTAGTTCTCTATGCCCCAGCCTGTGTACAGATGTACTTTATAAGATGAGCAAGTTTAATTTTACACTTGTATTTTAAAATACTTAATACACAAAAACGTGTTAAACCACTACAAACACGGGAGAGAAGGAACCAGAATTCATCACTGGAAAGTATTCAGAGCTTATCCCCAACCCAGCAAAAAGAAAAAAAAAAAAGCCTTAAATATTTTCCATATGTTTTCTGGAGCCAAACAAACAAGAGATGAGGAACACATCCTGCAACATGCTCACAAGTTTAATGAGTAACAACTAATTGTAGAAAATAAACTAGCAGTAATGAGGATTCCCCTGCAACAGGCTCTTAACACTAACAAGGAAGAGAAGGCGTGGGGAGCTGCTCAGTGGGACAACACCAGCCAGCGAGGGTATAAAAGCTGAAAGTCCAGGCACCTCACACTCACACTCACTCACACACTCACACACTCACACCCTCCTCTAGCTCCTCTGTCCCACCATGGCCATGTCCACCCTGTCCATCTGCTCCAGCGACCTGAGCTATGGCAGCCGCATCTGCCAGCCAGGTTCCTGTGACTCTTGCACTGACTCCTCCTGCCATGTGGGTGCCTGTCCAGAGAGCTGCTGTGAGCCCTCCTGCTGTGCCCCTAGCTGCTGCCAGCTCACCTGCTGTGTCCCCAGCTGCTGCCAGCCCACCTGCTGTGTCCCCAGCTGCTGCCAGCCCACCTGCTGTGTCCCTAGCTGCTGCCAGCCCTCTTGCTGCACCTCCTTTCCCTGCCAGCAGGCCTGCTGTGTGCCCATCTGCTGCACTCCCATCTGCTGCCCTCCCATCTGCTGCAAGCCTGTCTGCTGTGTGCCCATTAGCTCTGGGGCCATGCCCTGCTCCACCTCCTCATTCTGTTGCAGACCCTCCTCCAGCATGTCCCTCATCTGCAGCCCCGTGTGCAGACCTGCCCGCTGTGTGTCCACCTCTTCCTGCTGTGCCCCCTCCTCCTGCCAGCTCAGCTGCTGCCGCCCAGCCTCCCTGTTCTGCCACCCTGTGTGCCCCTGCCCTGCCTGCTGAGTCCCTGCCTCAGCAATCAATTTCTGCTGCTGACTCTTTCTAGACCTCATCTAGGGTCCTTCCCCAGTAGAAGGCTGACGACGTCCCAGCCAGCTACACCCCTTATGGCTTTCAAACCACAAGATACAGGACTAGTTTCCTTTCCTGACATAGCCATTCATTCAGGGACCCAGGATGCTCAGCAAATCATTCCTGATGCTGGCCACACAGATGACCCCTCTTAGCTCCACCCCTGCCCTGTGTGTGACTGGGGTTTCCCCAGCTGGCCTGGTGCAACTCCAGGCAGTGATGTCACCTAATAAAGCCACCTTTTTTTCACTCTGACCTTCAGTTTTTCTGGGGACACATCTGGGATAGCGTGATGCGGGACACTTGGTGCTGGTCTCTGTGCACCTGACACCCCAGCCCCCCTCTAAGCCCTCATCCCCAGCACAGCCCCCAGGGCTATCCATGTAAAGCTGCCTCTGGAGCCAAGGCCAGGAGTTAGGGGACACAATGGACACCTCCGCCATCCCCTGCCAGCAGCTATGGACCCTTGCACTCCACTGCGTTCCTGGTTCAGTGGTCTCCTTCCAGCCCACACTGCATGTCAGGGCCAGGCCCCACACCCAGTGTCCTTACCCACCAAATTAGTCCCCAGTGGACCAGCCCAATGATTGCAGTGCTTGTTCTGGCAGCCTGACATGGTGGCCCATCCTCCAGCTTACCCATGAGCCCACCAGAGGGGCATGAGGAGGATTGCCCCTGTCCCAGAATGACAACCCAGCAGCCATGGGTTCTCCCTGGCCCTTTTTAGGAGTGGTTTATGAGGACATAAATGAATTGAGGTAGGCAGTACTCACTGTCTGAGGAGCCAGCCCATGCAGCCTCCTCTAGAGAACTAGGGGAGCTGTCGGCTACTGCCTGATCATGTTACTAGACTCTCACCCCCTGTCTGACACTCTCAAATATCCCTGCTTCTGTACCCCATACCAATTTCACTGGATGTGGTCCCCTGATGTCTTCACACAAGTGTGCTCACATGTACTTCTGACACTCCCAATTCCCCCAGGTCTCTTCTGAATGGCTTCTGCCTGCGGCCCTCTGGTATGGGCTCAGACACTCCCTTCTGCAGGGCAGCTCTGCCCATCTGAAAGCCTCACCCTACCCTGCCTGAGTAACAGACCCATACAACCAGCTGCGTCACCAGGCACACAGAGCAGGGCAAGCTCAGGTCCAGCCTCTCCTGACATCGTCCCAACCCACTGTGCTCAGTGAGGTCACAACAGTCATCTCTCTTGCTCCTCCCTGAAGAAGATCCCCAGGACTGCCAGCAGAAGCCAGTGACCAACCTGACAGGCATATTCACCTTCCCAAAAGCAAAGCCAAGTCCCTGTGAAGGGACAAGTGAGTGTGCGACAAGCACAGAAATGTGGGTTTTCTTGCTCTGGTTCTAGGGTGGTGGCTGGAGCCCAAATCTTGGCCCTGGGACTTCAACACACAGTGGTCCTAAGCCCCTCCCATTGGTGTCCTCTCTACCTCAGCATCGGAACAGCCAGTGATACAGAGTGCCCATGCTTCGCTCGCTAACTTCCCCCACTTGGTCCTGTCATCTCTGCATACCCTGTCATCAAAGGCATGGACAGGACCCAGCCTGCCCTGGTTTCCTGGGAACACTCCTCACAAGGACATCTCAACCTCATCCTTTCTGACTGCCCCATTAGCTGTCTTTTTCTGCTTCCTCAGAACCTCTGTTCCACTTTGGAAAAGTTTCTCAAAATGTTAGAGTCACAATATGGCCCAATGAGGACACTTCTAGGCATCTACCAACTAGAATTGAAAACCAGGGTTCAAATATAAACTCATACACCAGTGTTCACAGCAGCACTGTTCATTTCACATTAACCACAAAGTGGAAACAACCCAAATGACCATTAGCTAAAGAATGGAGAAACTCAGTGGTGTCTGGCCACACTGGAGTATTACTTGGCCATGAATAGGAGTGAAGCTCTTATGTGCTACAGTGGATGAACCTTAAGAATTTCATGCTGAGTGAGAGAAGCCAGACACAAAAGGCCACATGTTGATTCCTTTTATAAGGAATCTCCAGAGCTGGGTGGGGGAGAAAATGGGGAATGATGGCTAATGGGTACAGGGTTTGGGGGGAAGGATAGTCTAAAATTAAATAACGGTGATGGTTGCACAACTCTGTTAGTATACTAAAAACTGCAGATTGTGTACTTCAAGTGGGTGAATTTTATTGCATGTGAATTATATCTTTGTAAATCTGTTAAAAACAAAAAGACCTCATTCCATTTCCAATTTGAAAATATAAATGAAATAAACCATATTCTAAAAAATGTAAATTATCCACATTGATTAACAAAATAAAAAATTTAATTGTGAGGGTATCCAAAGAAAATATAGAAAATAAACAGAAATATTTAATTATTTAAAAGGCACAGACTTAGAAGGTTTAAAGGTATAAACCATCAGCTATCAACATAAAATTTTTTCTTATGATATTTATAACAGCCCAGAGTTTATAATAAGTCAGAAGTTTTCCAGGTTTATCTAACCCTGGCAAAACTCTGATGCCTCTCACCAGAGCAGACCAGTGCAGGTGGGGGCAGACCAGTGCAAGCAGGAGCAGACAAGCATAGGCCAGAGCAGACCAGCACAGGCTGGGGCAGACCAGCACAGGCCAGGGTGTAATGCTTGTGGCCATGGCCAGGCAGGTTCACATTGGATTTGGGCAGATGGTAGAAAAACTGCAGAGCCAGAAAGGGTTGAGCCATTTCATTTAACTAAAGACTCACAACAGTGGACAAACACACACAGGCAGGGAAAACCGCCTCTCAGGCAAACGAACAGCAAAATGGCCCCTCACAGTGTTGGGCAGGCAACCTGCGCTTCTACAATCTTCCTGAGCGCAAGCACCCCTAGCCTTATATAAGCCATACACATGTGGCACGGCCATGTGCTCATGCACTAATCGGGCCAAGGTCTTGCAACCAGTAAACCAGCAAGCAAGCCTAACAAAGCTGCCCCAGACCAGGGCAGACCAGAGCAGTGCAGGCCGGAGCAGACCAGTGCAGGCCCAGGCAGACCCACATGGAGCAGAGCAGAGCTGTCTAGCTGGAGAACGGCCTGGTCTGGGGGCTGCCTCACAGCTGTGCTATATCACAATTGAGCTGTTTTTCACTGAATAAAGTTTCATTCTTCATTGTACCCCAAAGTGGGGATTACTGTTGGCATTGAATTGCCTCCAATGATCACTTGTTGACATGCCAAACCAGCAACGAGAGACAAAGAAAGAGAAACTGACTGTGGACGTATCCCATTTAAGAACACAAAGTAGGAGATTCTAAATAAAATCTTAGCAAATTCAATATGAAGCATTTGACTTTGGGTGACTTCGGGTGATGGGTACACAACACAATCAACAGTTTATGTGCTATAGAAATGTTTACCTGGAAACTATGTACTCTAATTGATCAATGTCACCCCCATTAAATATAATTTTCTAAGTAAAAATCTTAAAATATTATATATGAAGCTACATTAAAAGAATAATAAACCATTATTAAGTAGAGTATATCTCAAAATGCAAGTTAGAAATCATAACATTAACTATACTGATGCATGAGAGCAGAGAAGACATTAGACCTCTCCACAGATGAACACACACACAGAAGATTCTACTCATTCTTTACAAAGCAAAATTCTTGGTAAAGTAGGGACAGAAAGAAACCTCATGAACAGTGACAGCTCTGCTACGACCAGGAAACGTCCGCTGAGTCCTGAGCTGAGGGTAGTGCTGCCACCAGCTTCAGGAGCAGGACGCAAGGGCCTCGCAGGTCAGTCCTCACCCAGTGCTGTCCTGACTCCCCAGTCAATGATATAGGAGTGCAATAAAAGGAAAGCACACACTTGGGGAAGGGAGAAGAAACGTGTATGGGGGCGCTGGAGTGGCTTCTGCCACACAGCTCTCCACACTTCCCTCCATCATCTTCCCGCCGTCAGGCCCCCGCTGTCGGCCCAGCCAGGGCCAGGGGGCCACGGCACTGCTTCTCTCACTCAGATGCCCAGACACTTTATTCCTGTGTTCAGAAATCAATTGATCATTAATCTTTCCTTGAACCTTCTGCATCAGACTCAACCAAAGGCTTCCTGATCCTAGACCCAAACTCAGTGAGAGGTGCCCACACTTGGCTCAGGTCAGCTTAGCCCCTTATTAAAGAGTTGTGCTAAAGCAGTGACAGTCAGAAGACACCTTGGCCAGTGATATATGTAGTCCATAGGCCAAAGAGAAAGAAGCTATACGAAAGGGCATGGGTCATAGATGAGAAGAAGAAGACATGGAAAGTCCTAACACTCGTGTGATTGAGCAGGTCCCTAGGACAGCTGGAGGGAGAGTAGAGGAAACCATTATACTCGACCCAGAAGGCAGTGTCAGGTTTCTCAGATCCTACCAGCCTTGAGCCCACATTCCCTCACCATGCTCACCCACAAAACCCAAGGCCACCCAGGGTGGGAGTAAGGCTTGGGGACTGACAGTGCATACCCCTTATGGCCAAGAAACATCACACTCCAGGTTCTCAGATTTCCTGGTGATCACTGTCCTCTGTCCAGGACGTTTCCTTCAGGCAGCGTTTTTATGGCTATAAAAGTGATCCTTGCACCTTGGCTGCCTTTGGAACGCACTCAGACTATGACAGGGCATGTCTCAGAGTACAGAACCACTAGGCCCTGTCTTGGAGCTGTCATAAACATTATTGTCATTTCCCTAAAGCAGCACAAACTTCTTCAGTTCTGGAAAGGGGAGGAGGCACATAGTTCTCTCACAACCCCTCAACACCCACTGAAAGGATATTTCAAAACTAAGAAAAGAAACTAAATCAAAACAGCCTAATAACAAGAAGAGGGCTCACCAAGACACTGTATATGTTTGTAAAACATAGAGGAAGAGGGAAACAGATTAGTGTACATTGGAGCAAGACCCCAATGCACAAGACTAAAATTGCTCCTTCATTTATTCAGAAAATCAGATGACTGACACCAACGAGCAGCCTTAAGGACATACAATGAAACAGATTGTTAGAAAATGATGGGAAGCTTGTTCAAACACTTACTAACCCTATCAGAGTCATGAGGAACATATTGCATTCACACCACAGGATGACATCAAGCTGCTACGAAACATAACACTGGGGAACAAATTTTTTTCATTTTCTGTTGCATAAGGTTTTAGAACTGTTTCTATATATTTCTGCATCGCTGATTCTAAATCTGAAATCCGTTTTTTGGTGCATGCTCTAGTTTTTATGCAATTTTAATTTCTTTTTGTTACAGTTAATGGCATGCATTTGTTTTTAAATTGGAGTTAAAGGGCAACAACTCTTGGATTGAACATAACCACAAGGCAATTAATGTTTTACAAATACCACTTTTACATAATTGTAGTTGTTTTTAAATGTAAAAAATTATTATCTGATAAAAACACCCTCTTATTTTGTTTTAAGATTGAATCATGGTTTCTTCGAGTAGGCATAAATGTAAGAATAGTCCTGACACCTTCTGTTATATATGTGGCTGTTACACACTTCAACGTCAAAGGTTCAATATTTCATCATTTGTGACATATGCATATATTGCCTATTTTCAAGTTCCCCTTGGCGATCAAGACAAGAATTGGGCTCCTCATATTGTGTGTCATAATTATTAGAAAATGCTTCATGACTGGACAAAAGGAAAACGCAAAGGAATGCCTTTTGGTATTCCCATGGTTTGGCATGAACCTAAGGACCACAGCAGTGACTGTTATTTCTGTCTGATACATACAAAGGGCATCGGCAAGAAAAAACAGCATATGATCGCATATCCTAATATTCCTTCAGCAATACGACCTATCCCACACTCTGAGACACTCCCGGTTCCAGTTTTCAATGGTTTTATTTCTTCTAAGATGAAGAAAGTGAACATGGTGATCAAGTGTATTTTGATAAGATGCATGAGGAAATGGTTGTAGAATCTGAAGGATCTTCTTCTGATGCCAAGCAGTCATTAACCCCTCAGCAGTTTAGCCAACCCGAATTGAATGACTTAGTAAGAGATTTGGGCCTATCAAAGGAAGCAGCTGAGTTATTAGCCTCCAGGTTTCAAGAAAAGAATGTACTTCACCGGTCAGCTAAAGTATCCCATTTCAGGAAGCATGAACAAATTTTTGTGGACTTTTTCTCCGAAGACAAACACTTTGTTTACTATCATGATATCAGTAGTCTTCTCAGCCAGCTAGGTGTTACCACTTACAGTTCAACAGAATGGCGGCTGTTTCTTGACAGCTCTAAACGGAGTCTGAAATGTGTTCTCACAGTGGTAATGTTTATGCAGCGGTTCCAACTGGTTGTTCAACTCATCTATGAGAAAATAAAAATGACATAAAAACTGTCCTCAACTTTCTGAAGTATGAGAAGCATAACTGCATCATTTGTGTGGATCTTAAAATGGTAAATTTCCTGCTAGGACAACAGAGAGGTTTCACGAAGTATCCTTGCTTTCTGTGTTTGTGGGACAGCTGAGCTCGGGAGAAACACTGGACACAGAAGGAGTGGCTGAAACGTGAAGCTCTGGAAGTAGGGATGCAAAATATTGTGAATGAACCTGTAGTTAATCGAGACAGGATCATTTTTCCCCCACTTCACATCAAACTTGGCTTAATGAAGCAGTTTGTTCAGGCTTTGAATAGAGAAAGTGAATGCTTTCAACATATTATTTCTGCTTTTCCTGCCTTATCTTTCAAGAAGATAAAAGCAGGTGTATTTGATGGACCTCAAATTCGAACCCTCACACGTGATGAAGAATTTGCCATGAAGATCAATAAGGAGGAGAAAGCAGCATGGCAGTCTTTTTGTGGCAGTTACAAAGAACTTCCTTGGCAACAAAAAAGCAGAAAACTATGAACTTCTGGTTCAAAGGATGCTGTTGGCTTTCTGCAACATTGGATGTAACATGAATGTTAAGATTCACTTCTTGAGATGTGGCACATATACACTATGGAATACTACTCAGCCATAAGAAATGATGACATCAGATCATTTACAGCAAAATGGTGGGATCTTGATAACATTATACGGAGTGAAATAAGTAAATCAGAAAAAAACAAGAACTACATGATTCCATACATTGGTGGAACATAAAAACGAGACTAAGAGACATGGACAAGAGAGTGGTGGTTACCAGGGGTGGGGGGAGGGAGGACGCAGGAGGGAGGGAAGGAGAGAGTTAGGGGGAGGGGGAGGGGCACAGAGAAAACTAGACAGAGGGTGACGGAGGACAATCTGACTCTGGGCGAGGGGTATGCAACATAATTTAATGACAAGATAACCTAGACATGTTTTCTTTGAATATATGTACCCTGAATTATTAATGTCATCCCATTAACATTAATAAAATTTATTAAAGAAAAAAAAATACTTTAGCTACCAAAAAAAAAAGATTCACTTCTTGAACAGTCACCTTGATAGGTTTCCTGAAAATCTTGGAGCTGTTAGTGATGAGCAGACTACTGCTGGAGCATCAAACGAGATTGTCCTCAACAAGTACACAAACGCAAATTTTTGCCTGAATAGAATTTAAATAAGTTTTGTGCAAATTTTATGATTAAAATAAGTGTTTTCTTACTTTATTTTTAAATTTTATTTTATTTTTTAATTATTCATTTTAATAGGGTGACATTAATAAATCAGGGTACATATGTTCAGAGAAAACATCTCCAGGTTATTTTAACATTTGATTACGTTGCATACACATCACTCAAAGTCAAATTGTCTTCCGTGACCTTCTATCTGGTTTTCTTTGTGCCCCTCCCCTCACCCCACCCCCTCCTTCTCCTCTCACTCCCCCCCATAACCACCATACTCTTGTCCATGTTTCTTAGTCTCATTTGTATGTCCCACCTATGTATGGAATCATACAGTTCTTAGTTTTTTCTGATTTACTTATTTCATTCAGCATAATGTTATCAAGGTCCATTCATGTTGCTGTAAATGATCCAATGTCATTATTTCTTATGGCTGAGTAGTATTCCATTAATATAAGTGTTTTAATATGTTCTATTTCAAAATTGTAGACAAATTCTGATGCAATCATATCTTTTAGTCTATTCATGTATTTACTGCATTATATAAATTATTATATTTTCACAAAGATGATGCCCAAGAAGACATTCTACTTCATTATGTTAAACTAAATGTTGAAAATTTTACAATAAGATAAAAACCTAAAATCTTGAATTGCAAAAAACCTGTAGCTTACAGAAAAAAACTAATGTCAGATTTGAGATCAGCACACTTGAATTAGGTAAGAACAAGTGTTTTTGTGGACGCAACAAAAATTTTGTTCCCCAGTGTAATCAAATAATGCTTGAAAAAAAATTAGGGGAACAGATTTATTGGCATGATCAATTAGTAAGTTATATAATAACTAATCACTGTGGTGTCCATTGGAAACAAATATAATAATGTATGTAATTGAAAGAAATAGTTTTAAAAATAAGAGGAAGAGTCAGTTTGAGGGCTTAATAAACAAGTACTGAAGAATGACAGAACTGTGGTCTAAAAGACAAAGTCAAGAGAATTTTCTAGAAAAGAAAGCAAATGATAAACATGTGGGAAGTGAAAGAAAAATTGAGAGATACGGAGGCAATTTCCAGAAGATCAGACATCTAATAGGAGTCAGAAAAGCAGAGACCAGGAGAGATAAACTCATATTTGAATAGAACAGAAGTACTTTCTGGAATGGGCTTTCACATGGAGCTCTGATCACATAGAGCAACACACAAGTTGAAAAACCAAGACATGAGGTTTTAAAACAAAAATGAAGAGAAGGACAAACGCTCTTGGAGAGTTACAATATAAACATGTAAATAAATAAATAATAAATAAACAAATAATTTGTAAAGAAATAGACAAATACAGACTAACTCTTGTCAGGAATATTTGACACCATGAGAAAAAACAAACACATCTTTGACATTTAAGCAAACTTATTTTAAAATACAAAGTGTGAAGGTAACTTGATTTTTAGACATACAAGGCATCTTCAAATGTGAAATCCTCCAACCAAGGCAGATTAAGGTCAGTTGAGGCCTTGGGCATAGAAGAAAATATTGGGTCTCTTACATAAGAAAAAAGTGTAAAGCTGGAGTTTGCAGGGCCCAGGGCATGCGCCTGGTGCAACCGCCTTTAAATCCACCTCTGCCTCCAACACGTCTAAAAGAGTCTTTGCTCTGTTACCATGGCAAAATGAAAATGGGAAAACACTGGAGCACAGCCTGCAGTATGACAGAAGGGGGTATCTGAGAGCGTCACGAAGGAAAGGAGAGAAGAGAAAGAGCTAGTTCCCGGGGTGCTGCAACTCCTGAGTGTTCTCCGCACGGAGGCAGGGTGATGACGGAGGGGCTTAGTTCTCTATGCCCCCAGCCTGTGTACAGATGTACTTTATAAGATGAGCAAGTTTCATTTTACACTTGTATTTTAAAATGCTTAATACACAAAAACATGTTAAACCACTACAAACACGGGAGAGAAGGAACCAGAATTCATCACTGGAAAGTATTCAGAGCTTATCCCCAACCCAGCAAAAAAAAAAAAAAAAAAAAGCCTTAAATATTTTCCATATGTTTTCTGGAGCCAAACAAACAAGAGATGAGGAACACATCCTGCAACATGCTCACAAGTTTAATGAGTAACAACTAATTGTAGAAAATAAACTAGCAGTAATGAGGATTCCCCTGCAACAGGCTCTCAACACTAACAAGGAAGAGAAGGCGTGGGGAGCTGCTCAGTGGGACAACACCAGCCAGCGAGGGTATAAAAGCTGAAAGTCCAGGCACCTCACACTCACACTCACTCACACACTCACACCCTCCTCTAGTTCCTCTGTCCCACCATGGCCATGTCTACCCTGTCCATCTGCTCCAGCGACCTGAGCTATGGCAGCCGCGTCTGCCAGCCTGGTTCCTGTGACTCTTGCACTGACTCCTCTTGGCATGCGGATGACTGTCTAGAGAGCTGCTGTGAGCCTTCCTGCTGTGCCCCCAGCTGCTGCCAGCCCACCTGCTGTGTCTTCAGCTGCTGCCAGCCCATCTACTGTGTGCCCGTCTGCTGCAAGCCTGTCTGCTGTGTGCCCATCAGCTCTGGGGCCACCCCCTGCTCCATCTCTTCATCCTGCTGCAGACCTTCCTCCTGCGTGTCCCTGATCTGCCGCCCCGTGTGCAGACCTGCCTGCTGTGTGTCCACTTCCTCCTGCTGTGCCCCCTCCTCCTGCCAGCCCAGCTGCCGCCCAGCCTCCATGCTCTGCCACCCCGTGTGCCCCCGCCCTGCCTGCTGTGTCCCTACCTCGGCCATGAATTCCTGCTGCTGATTCTTTCTAGACCTCATCCAGGGTCCTTCCCCACTAGAAGGCTGACTTTCAGAACCACAGGAGACAGGACTAGCTCCTCCTCCTGACTCAGCCCCTCATTCAAGGACTCATGATGCTCAGCACATCCTTCCTGATGCTGGCCACACAGATGCCCCCTCTTAGCTCCACCGCTGCCCTGTGTGTGAATCCTGATGCCCCAGGTGGCCTGGTCCCACCTAGGCAGTGTTGTCACCTCTTATTCCTAATAAAGCCACTTCTGTTTCACTATGACCTTCTGTATGTCTGTGGACACATTGGGGATAGCATGATGAGGGACAGTCTTGGGCAAATGAATTTGTAGAGTCTGTATTTTCTGAGTTTGCTCACTTTTATTGTTAAAAATGGCTCTGGTGGAAATTGCTAATTACTTTCCTGCTTGGGAAGGGCCATTGTTAATCTAATGTGTGCTGGAGGAGGGGTCTTTATGGGCCCAGCAGTTTTTTAGAAGAGAGAAGAAGGGGGGGGGGGGAGGAGGAGAGGGAGGAAGAAGAAGAAGAAGAAGGAGAAGAAGAAGGGGAAGAAGAAGCCGCCAAGATGGCAGGGTGCTGAAGGAGAAGCCAGTTTGTGCAGAGAGGAGAAGGGAGAGGGTGTGCAGATGAGGAACCAGAGGTGACTGAGCTGGTGGGGCCTTTGATTCTAGGAAATCCAGGATGTGTCAGTAACTTTGTGAGCTCTGAATGAGTGGGTTTTGGAGCCCTGAGTGTTTTTACTCACCTGCCAGGTGTGAGGCTAGAATAAAGGAACGGCCCACCAGTCTTAGTCTCCACAGTTTCTTTACTGTCTGCCTGATTCTAATGGGAACCTGCATGTGCCTGGCTGTGATGGCTGCGACTACTGGCCTCACAGACACCTGGTGCAGGCCTCTGTGAACCCCACATGGCAGGCCCCCACTAAGCCTTGTGGGACCCCAGACCCAGCACAGCACCCAGGGCTATCTTTTAAAGCAGCTTTTGGAGCCAAGGTCTGGAGGTGAGGGACACATGGACACTTCCACCATCCCTGTCAGCCACTATGGGCTCCTGAACCACACTTGCCTTCATGGCACAGTGGCCACCCATGGCCAGACTGTAAGTCAGTGCCTGGCCCCACAGTCCGTGTCCTTGCCCACCTGATTATCCCTCCGTGAATCCAAGGACTGCAGTGCTCATTCCGGCATCCTGGCCAGGTGGTAGCTGAAAGCCCAGGCACCTCACACACTCATACTGACTCACACTGTCCTTCAGCCCCTGCTCCTAAAATGACCATAGCCAGCCCAGTTCCTGTGACTCTTGCACCAACCTTTCTTGGCAGGTGGACAACAGTCTAGAGCTACTGCCAGCCCACCTGCTGTGTCCCCAGCTGCTACCAGCTCACCTCCAGTGTCCCCAGCTGCTGTGTCACAGTCCCCCTCTTGACCCTTGTTTGTGCCCCAGTGAGCTGTGAGTCCAGCCCCTGCTTCCATGTGGCATATGGGCCCTATCCCTGCCAATCAGCCTAAATCAGCTCCTCCACGCCCTTGTGCTGCCAGCAATCTAGCTGCCAACCCTCCTGCTGCACTTCCTCCCCCTGCCAGCAGGCCTGCTGTGTGACTGCTGCGAGCCCGTCTGCTGCAAGCCTGTCTGATGCACATCTGTCTGCTACAAATCTGTGTGCTGTGTGCCTATCTTCTCTGGAACTGCCCACTGCCCAGCCTCCTCATGCTGCCAGCCCTGCTGCAGACCTTCCTCTTGAGTGTCCCTTATCTGCCATCCTGTGTGCAGACCTGCCTGCTGTGTGTCCAACTCTTCCTGCTGTGCCTCCACCTCCTGCCAGCCCAGCTGTTGCAGTCAGGCGTCTTGTGTGTCCCTTGTCTGCCATCCTGTGTGCTCTCATCAAACCTGCTGAGTCCCTGCCTCGGTGCAGAAGTCCTGCTGCTGACCAGCTCAATCTTCTGCCTTTTAGGCTGCTGTCCTTGCTCCTGAACACAGTTTTCCTCTCCCAGAAGCTCCTCCCTCCCCTCTCCCATTGGTGGACACACAGTTGCTGCCTAATGCAGATTTGAACGTGAAGTCCATCCCTTTTTGAGAAGAGATGACCCACAAATCCTTCACTGGGGGTGGACTTGATATCCCCAGGGGCCTCCTTTGTAGGACTGATAGCTTGCTTTCCATATGACAAAGGGTAAGTGCTATAAAAAATGTTTGTGCAAGAAAATATGTGTTTGCGTCCTTGTCCTCCCTTGAGCCCCTTCGACCACTCCCAATCTGGGCTGTGGGTGCCCCATCTGGTAGAAGCCAGAAAATAAAGAGCTGTTCTCAAATCTGAGTTCAGAGTGGCTGAGTAACAAGATCTGACAGGGATGCCATCTGCACACTCGTTTCCCCTTCTGATCCCAGTGGCCCACCCTCCCTGCAGTGGACAGCCCTCCAAGGCTGGGCCCAGGAGGCAGTGTGGGTGCTCGAGGCATAGATCCTTAATGGATGTGGGCTCCTACCCACACCAGTCCCCCTGTCTGTCCAAGTTATAGGTAAGTTGGGGCGCAGAAGAAACCCTGTTGGTCAGGATCTATGTGACAGTGTCTCCTGCAGGGAAGACCACCATGACCTGGGTCTGACACGGGCAGAATTGGTGCTGGATTCTCCATGGGTGGGAGGGCTAAGGGCAATGCTGCCTGAGAGTCCCCACTGTCCAGGGGGACCCTTGGGGGCAAGGGTGGGGTAGACTCCGGCCAGGGGAGAGCCTGAAGCAGGACAGACCTGGGCAGAAGGAACCCATTGCCAACCAAGCACCTGAGAAGGGAATGGACCACTTAGAGTGGGGCCTCCTCTCTAGGCTAGTGGGTGTGGAGTTGAGGGCTCAGCAGGGGGAGCCAACTGAGAAAGAAGGGGTTCAAAGTCCCCAAAGCAGGGCAATGGGAAACCAGCTGCAGCCCGCTGAGACACCATCCCCTCCTCCCCATGCCTCTCCCACCTTGATGATCATGCTGCAGTCAGCAGCATTGTAAGGAAGAGTGGACATTGGAGATTGTGCAACAGAAAAGTCGGTTCTGTCCTATGGCTCAAATAAATGTCCACAAACACAGTGGCTACAACAATGCAAATTCATCGTCTCACAGCTATGGAGGCCAGAGTCTGACATGGGTCTCTCTGGGCTAAAATCAAGGCATAGGCAGGGCTGGACCCTTCCAGAGGCTCCTGGGAAAAATCTGTTCCTTGTCCCTCTCTAGAGGCCCCCACCACATTCTACATTTACATGCTCCATTACAATAGGTTAGCATCTTGCCTCCATCTTCCCAGGGCCTCCTCTTTGTAGCCCAGTCCCTGCTGCCCTCCTCCTGAGTCCCTGTGCTGACACCGAGCTCCCTGGAAAACCCAGGATCTTCTCCCAGACAAAGACCCTTCATTGTCCCCCATCTTCAGAGTCACTTTGCTTATAAAGAACATAGTCTCAAGGTTCTGGGATTAGGATGTGGACATCTCTGAGGAACCACAGAAGTTGTCACCATGCCCTCTCCCGACGACTGGGCGAAGGAGGAGTCATACTTTTCAAGGGGGTGTAAAGTTTTTTTTACTTAAGCTAGAGTGGGAGCAGGAGATCTTATTACCTACAGGGGGTCAGGTCAGAAAGCTAGTGATTTGCCTTCAGTCCCACACAGAGAAAACTAAGAACTGACCTCATAAGTCCAAGGGACAACGTGGGACAAAGGAAGCCCTGGCAGTCCTCTGTGGCTGGGCTCTAGGAGCACCCCCATTACTCCAGAGGTGGCCTTTGAGTGGTCAGTCCTGGGCATGCAGAGGCGGATTTAATGGAGGGCGCAATGGGCTTGCAACCTGGGCCCCAACTTCTGAAGGGCCCCACAAAATGCCAACTTGACATTTTTTTCTAATGACACCAAGTTTGGTTTCATATGTGCAATTTTAACATTAATAGTACATAATATTTTTATTTATTTAAAAATATGGTTTAGCCCTGGCTGGTTGGCTCAGTGGGAGAGCGTCGGCCCAGCGTGTGAAACACCCAGGTTCGATTCCTGGCCAGGGCACACAGGAGAAGCACCCATCTGCTTCTCTACCCTTCCCCCTCTCATTTCTCTCTATCTCTCTCTTCCCCTATCTCTCTCTTTCCCTCCCACAGCCAAGGCTCCATTGGAGCAAAGTTGGCTCAGGCACTGGGGATGGCTCCATGGCCTCAACCTCAGGTGCTAGAATGGCTCCGACTGCAGTGAAGCAACGCCCCCAGATGAGCAGAGCATCACCCCCTAGTGGGCTTGCCAGGCAGATCCCGGTCAGGCACATGCAGGAGTCTGTCTCTCTGCCTCCCTGTTTCTCACTTCAGAAAAAATAGAAATGGTTAACATGTATTTTTATCTTCCCTGTCTCTCTCTTTTTTTTAAGGGGCCCAATATTTTCTTCTGCGTCCAGGGCCTCAACCGACTTAATCCACTTCTGTGGGCATGGCCATGATAACTTGGGCCTTCTCTGCAGAATGAACTTTCCAGAATCCTCAGAAAACCACCTCAAGGAGCAGTTTGAGGAAAGATATTGAAGGAGAGATGTGGCCACATTCAGTGAGCATCACACTCTAATATGTACTGAGCCTTAGATGCTGGAAGTTACAGGGCCTGGACACTGGCACCTGCCAGTGTGGGATGAACCAGGCCCAGCCAGAGGCACTGGGGGCAAGGCCTTCAGCCTGAGTGGCTGGGATCAAGCAGCCTTGCTTCAAGGCGATCTAGTCAGGTCCAGAGGTCTGGACTGCCTCATAGGAGTTCATGCAACCAGCTGCTTCTGACCCCACAAGGAGGGGTCTTGGGAGGCCGCAGGCTCAGCAATAGGAACATGTGTCTCAGGGGACCGGTAGGCAGGTGAGGGTGTGGTAGGAGGGCTGGCAGCATCCAGAGGGCTGGCAGGAGAGGGCCAGGCACACAATGAGCCTGCAGCTCACTGGCAGGAAGCAGGCCAGCTCAGGGGCATGCAATTGGTCACCTGGCAGGGCCTGGGCACACAGCTGGCCAGGCTACAGGAAGAGGCCTGACTATAGGCTGCTGGGCGACATGGGATGGGCAGCTGCAGGCTGGCTGACAGGAGCTGGATGAACTGCACGTGGGCCCACACAGCAGAGCCACACAGGGGGCACGGCAGGAGCTCCTGCAGCGCTGGGGAGGGCAGCAGGCTGGGACACAGCCCAGGTGACTGTGGAGCAGTTGGTGTGGCACATGGTAGTATGGGCCTGGAGTGGGGTCAGAGTAGAGGACAGGGCTGGTCCACAGGCTCTTCGCCCAGGCAGCCTTTGCACCAGGTTGCAGCGTCCTGGCAGCAAGATACATGGTGCTTTCTCATGGCTGCCTGGCTGGGTTTTCCTCCCTTTTTCTCTCTCTCTGTGGGTCTCTTCCTGGTTCAAGTGACAGTTCAGGAAGCTCCTTCTTGGCTGGAGGTCTCTGACCCAATGGCTTGTGATTTCAGGAACCAGAGCACAGGTTGGATAGTGAAGGGCCATTGGTAGAGAACAAGGGGTCCCATTATGATTTTTAAGGTCCTCCCCAATTTTATATACCCTGCCCTTTGTGCACACAAGCACAGTCACACTCGCTGCACTGGGGGTCCTCTATTTTGATTTGGAAACTCAATGATCCAAAAGGTCTTCCCAACTGACAAGAGCCATGCTGTTGAGCTCCCTATGGGGGTGCAAGAACCACATCACCACAGTAACAGTAATAACAGGTCCTGGCTTGGTGCCGGGTACGTGCTCAGCACTTGACACAGACTGTTTCATAACCGATGACTCATCAACCCTGCCACAAAGAGCAGAGCAGGCATGTAAACCTGCTTAGTTTTACTCTGGAATCCGTGCCAAATTATGCGGGGACTTTGGGGTTCTGAGATTCTTCCATCTGTAAGTTAGAATTTTTTAAATCAAATTTGGGGATTTTGTCCATATTTCTTCAAGACATTCTTATGTTTCAATGTCATTCTCTTCTTGGGTTAAAAGTACTTGCATGTTAGTCTTCTTGATGTTGCCTCAGAGGCCCTTTCCATTTTTCCAGTTCTTTTTCCCTCTTCTTCAGATTGTATCATTTCTACTGACATGCCTTCAAGTTCAGCAACTCTTTCTTCTTCTAGGCTTCGGTGGCATGACCTGAATCTGTGTTCCTGTGCCTGTGCCCTCGCACCCCAGACTGTGGGGTTGCTCACTGCTCCTGGAGCATGGCCATTTCTGCAAAGTGTCCTCACAGCCCACGGTGCCTCTGCCTGGAACACACACCATCCTGAGCCCTTCATGGCACCCAGTGCAGCTCAGCATTGCCTCCTCGCAGGGGCCCCCAGCCACCCACTCTCTCTCTGCTGAACCTGTTTTCCTTTCTGGGACCCAGCCCTCCCTGGAATCACCTCGTGCTTTCCTTTCTCCATCCACTCACTCGTTGCCCGGGAAGGCTCACGAGGCTAGACTGTCTCCACCTCCAGCACACAGTATATATTTGCTGCGTAAACAATAAACTTCTGTATGGATCAGTAGAAGGCAGGAGTGGGCAGTTTCTGTAAAGGCAGATAGTAAGCATTTCAGGCTTTGCTGTCACCTGGTCTCTCCCACAACTGCTCAGCATGCTTGTGCAAAAGCAGCCCTAGACAGCCGCAGACATGGACAAGGCTGCAACCCGTAAAACTTTATTTATTCAATACAAACAGGCAGCAGGCCAGACTCACGCTGCAGACTTCAGTTTGCAGACTCCAGCCTTAATGTTCACTGTGCAGAATAAAAGCTCAAACTACGTTATTGCCTTCAATCTTCATTGATGGCATGAGAGAAAACTGACTAAAAGAACACAGTACTCTGAGTCGAATCAGGGTGCTCTGTGCACAATTATGGTCTGGAAAACCACATGAGCCCCATGTAGTCAAACCAGAATACCCTGTTTACAGAAGGGCAACCTGGCCTCAAAGCCAAGTTCATTTATGGTGGAGCCTAACATAGGAAGTGCATCCCAGGAAAGAAGATGCTGGGAACATGGCGGAAACAGCCATGAGGAAGTCAACAGTCGTGCTTCTGTGTTCCGGGACGCCCACAGCCTGGGTATAAAGGCTGCCAGGGAAGGAGCCTGCAGACATCACTGCCCTACAGTCCCACACCAGCCAGCCCCAAGACAACATGTGCCACACCAGCTGCTCCACAGGCTGCCAGGTTGGCTACTGCTCGCCCAGCCCCTGCCAGTCCTCTGTGTGCCGGCCCGTGAGCTGCAAGGCAGCCATGTACATGCCTGTGAGCTGCCAGGTGTCCTGCTGTGTGCCCGTGAACTGCAAACCCATTGTATGCATGGCCCCTTCCTGCCTGTCCTCTGTGTGCCTGCCTGTGAGCTACAAACCTGTCATGTGTGTGGCCTCTTCCTGCCAGTCCTCTGGGTGCGTCCAGCCCTCCTGCCCCACCCTGGTCTACAGACCCATCTCCTGTTGGACCCCTTCCTGCTGCTGACCACATATCTCCTACCCAGCTGCTCCGAGTGCAGACGTGGGCCCATCTGTCTGTCCACAATGGCCTCAGCAGGCCTCCAAGTTCTGGACGTGGCAGATGAAAAGCATTTTCAACAACCCCTCTGAACCCCAGGACGAGAATGTGGCGGGGTGATCTGGATCCCTGGTGACCCTCAGGGAAGCCCTGGGGCTCAGCGTCCTTCTCTGTCTCCAGCAGGAAATCTCACCTGGTGTGAGGCAAATAAACTGTGCTTTATTGATGCGGCTTGTCCCTCTATTCTGCCTTCACGTGTTTTTGAAGTTGGATACCTCCCTAAGCACAGCAGCCTCTCCTCAAAGAGCTCTTGGCAGAAAGCTCAGCTGAAGGTGGGGGTGTCCTTGATGAGGGGAGGGGTGGGGAAGGTGCCGTCCCCACATCCGCCACCCAAGACATTGTGGGAAAGGGCAGAGGAAAATCTTCCCTCCTGTTGAGTGGGGGACAGAGAGCAGGCCTGGGCCCCGGATCTCACGGGGTACCCCAAAGGATCACTACAACAGGGAGGGCAGGAAACTCTCACAGAAACCCCCACACATACAAAGCGGAGTCTGCCATGGGGGGGGGCAGGAAGTCTGAGAAAGGCTTGCCCTCCAAGCCCCAGGGCCTGCTCCAGTCTGATCCTGGGCAGGGATGACAGAGCCCTCCTGCCCCTGATTCAGCCCAGCCAGCACGGCTACACGAGCAGCCTCCGTCTCCACAGGAGAAAGGCAGATGCGGGCAGAGGTCCTCTGTGTGCCAGGCACAGGGGCAGCTGAAAACTCAGAGCAGAGCAAGAACCCTGCCCACCCTCTGCCCCAGCCCTCTCCCTATGCATAAGCCACAGGGAGCCCACCATGAAGAAACCTGAAGTCTTGGTGCCCTGAAGGTCCTCACAATAACAACGAAACCAAAACCAAGGTCAGTATCTGGCCAGGTTGATTCAAACTCCCTACACACACCCACTGGATCCATTTCCAGGAGGAAACACCACTTGTGTCCATTTCCATCAGTAAGTGGTATATGAGGGTCAGTTAAAGCTTAGACGACATACAGAAAAGTAGGGATAAATCAATCCATTTTTGAGAAACAAAGCTATCAACCCAAGTGGACTCAGAAATCACCCAGATGTTGGAGCAATCAGATAGAAACTTTAAATTAACTGTGTCTAATGTGTTAAAGTATTGAGTATAAAACATGGATTACATATATGAACATATGGAGAATTTTAGCAGAGATATAGAAAGATAAGAGTCAGATAGTGTAGAAGTCAAAATACAATCTCAAAGATGAACTTCTTCAGTGAGGTCATCCGGAGACTTGACACAGCCAAGTGTAGAATCTTCGAATTTGAAGATAGGCAACTAGAAACTATCCCTATTAAAACACAAAGAGAAAGAATATAGGGAGGGGAAAAGAAAAAAACATCAAAGAGCTCTAGGACAATGTGAAATAATCATACACATGTGACTAGACTCCAAGAAAGAGAGGAGAGAGAGAATGAGGCAAAAGAAATATTTAAAGAGAAATTTTCTAGAAATAATAAAAGACACAAAACCATAAATCCAAAAAGCTCAGAGAACCACCAAGTAGGATAAATATCTTCCCCCTACTAAAAAACAAAACAACAACAACAAAAAAAACATGACCTGGACATATCATATTAAAACTGTGACTTCAAAAAACAAAACTAAGGAGGAAATCCTGTAATCATTCATATGAAAAAGACACACCACACAGAGAACAAAGATAATAATTTCATCAGTTTTAATAAGAATGTATACACAAAAACAAAGACATAACGTCCTTAATATGAAACTGAAAACATCTTTCAAAAATGAGAGTCTTTTTCAGATTAACAAAACCTGAGAAAGATTAACAGCAGACATGCACCACAAGAAATATTAAAAAAATTTTTTCAGCCCTGGCCGGTTGGCTCAGCGGTAGAGTGTCGGCCTGGTGTGCGGGGGACCCCGGTTCGATTCCCGGCCAGGGAGCATAGGAGAAGCACCCATTTGCTTCTCCACCCCCCCCCCCCTCCTTCCTCTCTGTCTCTCTCTTCCCCTCCTGCAGCCGAGGCTCCATTGGAGCAAAGATGGCCCGGGCGCTGGGGATGGCTCCTTGGCCTCTGCCCCGACGCCCCGGAGGGGCAGAGCCTCGCCCCCTGGTGGGCAGAGCGTCGCCCCTGGTGGGCGTGCTGGGTGGATCCTGGTCGGGCACATGCGGGAGTCTGTCTGACTGTCTCTCCCCATTTCCAGCTTCAGAAAAATACAAAAAAAAAAAAAAAAAGAAAATTTTTTCAAAAGCCAAGGAGTGTGAGATCATAGAGAAACCTGGATCTGACAAGGAAAAGGAACATCTCTAGAAATGGTTTTAGAAAGAATGTAAATATGAAAAGCATTGCAAGATAACTGTCTAAAGAAAAAATAGTAACAATTCCTTGTGTGATTCTTATAACATAGGTATAATGCAGCAACGGTAACACGCAGACTGTGAGGGGGTGGGAGCACACTGCTACCGGTCCTGACACCACAGAAGGGGCAGAATGCTGGGTGGAGGTTGTCTGTGTCACATGACAGAGGTGTGTTATAAACTCTAAGTCAACAACTTCAAAAGGATGTGTAGCTAATGAGCCAAAAGTAGTGATGACATAAATAATTTAAAACACTAAACCTTAAAAAAAAGGAAAAGAGGGAAAGCAACAGATGGGAGAAACAGATTGCAACTAGCAAGATGGTATTTAACATTTAAATATAGCAACAATCACTTTATGTGCAAAATATCTAAACATTGAAATCAAAGGACTAATTTTCAATCTAGATAAAAATAGCAAGACTCAATTATAAGCTATCTAACAGGCATCCCACTTCAAGTGCAAAAACAAAGATGAGTTCAAAGTAAACAGATAGGAAAATACACTATACAAACGCTAATCAAATGAAGTTGGAATAGCTATGTTAATGTCAGAAGAGGTGTATTTCAAGTAAGACATATTAACAAGGATAAAGAGGAATATTCCATAATGATAAAGGGGTTGATTCACCCCCCCAAAAAGCTGAACAATCCTAATTGTGTAAACATCTAATGGGAAAGTCTCAAAACACATGAAAATCAGGAAAGGGTCACACATTACAGATGGCATGTCACCTCCAAACTCGTCCTGAAGGAAGTGAAGAGTCAGCACCCACAAAAAACAAGTGCCAGTTTTATAACAACTGACAGCAAGGAGCTTAGAAATAGATCTTAGCAGGAAGCACTCACCCTGACACCACTGGCACAGCAGTCTGGTCTGGCCAACCTCAGAGGGTGCCCTGTGTGGCTAAATTCTCTGTTGAAGCTCATACTGTCATTTATGCCTTGTGTTCTATGACTGAAGTCTACAGGTCAGCAGAGCACATGTGAGTGGCCGACATACATGTAGCATGTGTGTCACTGCTTCTTGCACCCTGCTCACATAGGGTGTCCGCAATGCCCAGGAGCTCCAGGGAACCTGCTGTCCCGGGGTCAGGAAGTTAAAGGCAGGTCCAAGGTGAGCCTGTACCCCTAGGACTGAGCAAGCTGGGGCGTGAGGCCCCAGAACCTCCTCGGAACATGGAAAGGAGATGATGGTGTTCTAGAAACCATATGACATGACCCAGGAGCCCTGTCGTTTCCTCTCACCCTGTGTTACCTCCCTGAACCAGCCAGCCACTTACACAAGAAAGGGTGTCCACAGTTCTGCAGAGGCCAATGCACACTCCAGGCCCTCAGAGGCCAGCCCTCCTCACACATACCTTGGGGATCTCATCCTCCCATCCCTCACCCCTTCCTTGCTCCCCCAAATCCACCATCTTGAACAAGAGGATTCTCCAGAATCTACCCTGCGTTGGTATCACCTGCTGGCTAGGGACACAGCATAATGTTGCTTCACATCAAGATGCCCCACCGGCCACTATCTGGCCTAGGACCGGGCTCCCAGCCTCTCTGGGTTTCAGGTGTCTCAACTGTCCCAAGAGGTTTATGAACTGCTTCCTTGGAGAGTCAAAGGGAATTTTTATGGAGATTGTGTGTGGAGAGAGACTCCATGCAGGGCCTGGCATGCAGCTGGTTGAATTCCGTTCCTCCTGTGGTCACCTGCTAGCATGGGTAAAACCTGGTTTGCCCTTTCTCAGGGGCTGCAGGATCAAGCCTGGGTGACCCTTGTAGGTAGAAATCAGGGTACATCCTGCTGGTATCCTCCCCTCCTTCCTGAAACCAGTACCTTGTATTAGCAGGCAGGATGCCGAAATGTCCCTGCAGGAAGAGGCCCAAAGTGGGAAGCTGACACCAGCAGCCGATGGACTGGAGCCCAGGTGTGCTGTGACAACACCACCCCACACCCATGGGCACCCATGGACACACTGCAAAGTGCCCATGTCAATGCTTCCCAGGAATACCTAAGGAGTGGATGGACAAGTGCACTGAGACAATGACCCCAAGGTCATGTTCACCCAGTGCCAACAGGGCCCAGGACCCAGCCCAGCTAACCCTGGACACTGGACACTTCAGCACAGAGACTGCTCTCTGCGTGTGGGGTTTCTTTATTGGACTGACTTCATGGGAGCACCCAAAACAGAAACAGGGATGTGATATCAGCAATAACAGCAAATAGTGCACATGTTGCCAAGACACAAGGTCTGGATAATAAAGGCCACCAGAAGGAGGAGCTTCCAGACCAGCCCCACCCCAGCCTCACAACACCATGTGCCACACTAGCTGCTCCAAGGTCTGACAGACTTCCCTGATCCCTTCGTCTGCATCCCTGCCTGCTGCTCACTTATGGGCTGTGGGAGTTTCTGCATGTGCTGGTCCCCAGGAGACTCGAGCGCCTCCCGCCAGCGTGCCTGCCACTGAGCTGCCAGCCCACCTGTGCAAGCCCTCCTCCAGCACTGCCTTTGTCTGCGTGCCATTCTACATCCCTGTCTGCTGCTGAAACTGTAGCCGGCACACCGACCTCTGCCTCGTCACAGACAGCCGAGCTGTGCTACAATGGTCTTGACCCTCTAGCTCTGCCCTGAACAGGTACTAGCTTTCCAGGCACCATAACTGGTCTCTGATTAATGACCAAAGTCCTTGAATGGCTCCTTCTAGATGACTAAACCAGGAACCACCCCCAGTGGCTGGTTAAGGCACTGACCAATCTGGCATTCTCTCCTTGGAAATCGCCATTAGCATCCCCCACCACCCCCAGGGCTAGGAGGGGTGGCTTGTGTTCTGGAGACAGGGTTTGGGATAAAGGGCTGTTCATGGCTTATCCTCATGAGGATACCTAAGTGTGACCAGAGCCTGGAGTCCACCTCTGTCCTTCTGGCAGCCTGCTGACATGTTCCCTGCCCTGAGCCACACCTGTGAAAGCTCACTTCGGTCAGGGCCACCACCAGGAGACTGGCACTGAGAGAGCACAGGGTGTGGTGACAGCCCAGCCATGTTCCTCTCCCTTCCCTGGCAGTTCGCTTCCCCCAACTGGCCCCCAGCAGAGAGAAGTGGCACAATCTCAACTAAACACAGCACCTATGGGCTCCTCAGCCAGCTCCCTGAGCAGTGTGCTAGTGTGCTGGCCCTTACCACAGGCTGGCTAAGGGTGTTGCTAGCCATGGCTCCCTAAGGGATAGAGAAGAGCAGGCCACCAGACCATTGTATCTGAACCCATTCCCTATTTCCCAAGTGCCTCTGCAGTAGCTCAGGGCAAACAGCTGTGAGCCATGATAGGCAGAGCCCCAGCCCTGTCCAGTGGGGCCAAGGTGACCCTTGATGACCACACAGGTCAGGGTGAACATTCAGCTGCAGCAGAACAGAGGAGCATGTCCTCCTGCATGTCCTCTTCTGTTGGCCTCCTCTCAGCCTGTTGTCTAACCAGTGGTGTCTTGCACAGCTGTTGGACTCACAGCCTTCTCCTTCCCCTTCCCTTCACGAAGGCTGGCGTCTGCACAGTCTGGGCTCAGTGCCACAGCCTCAGCCAAGGTTAAGATTCTGCGCTGTGCTGTCAGGTGGAGCTGGGTTTGAGTGGCAGCTCTGCCATCTACACACTGTTGCCTGGGACAACAATCTGCCTCTCTGTAACCTCAGTGCCTGATTCGGGAGATTGTCATGCTTAGATACCATCTATAATGAGCAGAACACCATTCCTGGCACATATTTTCTAGAGGCATGTACACTTTCAATATGGGGTTTTCAGACTTTACATAACTAAAGAACCTAAGTGTGAACCCACAACCCCAAAAACATAACACATGTGCACACAAACCAGGACCATAGGAATAACAGATTTTCCAAAGATCCATGGGGTGGAAATCTTACTCATAGAATTATAAATCAGTGTGCTTAAAACACCTGAGAATAAAAGATGGAGTAAGAACCATGAGAAAGGAACAAGATACTATTTAAAAAGAGATATATGTGAGAGAACCAAATACAACTTCTAAAGCCAAAATACATAAAGTCATTGAAATAAAAACCCGCTACATGGGTGAGATGGAAGATTAGACAGGCCACACAGAGTTTGCATGCACTAGAATGCTCACATGAGAGAGTATACAAAACCAAAAAAATAGTTTTAAAAAGTTAAATAGTGGCTAAGAGACTTGGAGGATAGGGAAGTTTCACTATTCAATTAATTGACATTCCAGAGAAAGAGGCCAGAGAGAACTAGGGAAAGTCAACCCTCAGGGATCTAGATTGTTTTCTGGAAATGATGAAAAACATGTACTTCTGAGTCACAAAACACAACACATATGAGGATAAAAAGAAATACATGTCTAGATCTATGTAGTGAAAACCAGGAAAACTCAGGAGAGAGAACGTGTTGAAAGGAGCCAGAGAAAGGAATGACTTGCCCCCAAAGGACATATGAGAGGGGACATCTCAGCAGCAACACCAGGGGTAGCGAGGCAGACAGATTGTCCAAATGCCAAGTTATGGTCATTTTCAGTCTCAATCTGCATCCTCCAATAAGCTCTTGATCTAGAACTAGAACACTATTATAGTATTTTCAAAAAGAAACAGAGCACTTAACAACAGCACTCACTAAAGGAACTACAGGATGCTCCCTAAGGAAAAGCTGGAAGGCAGAGGAGGAGTAGCAATTCAGTTGGTAGACATATGGATAAACAAGTATTAACTGAGTAGAATAATGACAATGCTGACTAATTAATGGGGTTAGATTAAAAATAAAAAGAGGGAGAGAGGCAAAACTAGAGCTTTGGACAGAACTTGCAGGCAAGTGGAAGGGATCTATTTTCATTTATAAAGAGAGTGGGAATGTGACCAACCATAGACTCCATAAAGGATGTGTTAAAATCCTAAAATCACCAAAAAGGGACATGAAAAGCATGTGGACTTCTGAAGGATAAAAGGGAGAAAAAGAAATTAAAAATTATAAAATGTCATTGCAAATGCAAGTAGAAATGGATTTTTTTTTAAAGCATAGAATGACAGGGGAGAGAAAATAACAAAATAAATGATAGAACTAAATTTAAATATATAATCACAATAAATGTAAATAGATTAAATTTCCCAGTTAAAAGAGATTAGATTTTTAAAAAACAAAATCTGGCTTTAAGCTATTTGTAGTCTAAGTCAGGGGTTGTCAAACTACATCCTTACCTCAGGGCAAATCTGGCCTCTGCCTGTTTTGTAAACAAAGTTTTCTTGTTTGTAGATTACCTGTGTCTCTTTGTGCTTCAATACTAGTATTATGACAGAGTCCATGAGGCCTGTAAACCTGAAGTATTTACTGTCTGGTCTTTTATAGGAAGAAGACATCCACCCCTGGTCTAAAACATAAAGAACAAAAAGGTTGAAAGTAAAAGGGGAGAAAATACTAACCAAAGGTATCTAATACAATTATTTTACTAGACAAAATATACTTTACAGCAGAAAGCATTATTATGAATAAAGATGATTTCTAACTAATGATAATAAAGTTCACTGAAAAATATAATAATCCTCCACTCATTGGTATCAAAATTAAATTCTTAACTCCTTTGTGCACCAAAATTGCAAAATCTAGTGGTTCTAAGAAAGAAAGACAAATCCTCGGTCACAGGGAGACAGTAACACACTTTTCTCAGAGTAAGCTGACCAACAACATTAAAGGCCAATTTATTTATAATTTGAAAAATTGCAATTACTTTTCTTTAGCTTTAGATGAATCATGCGAACACACTGGGCAATTAATATTTGGGGTACCTCTTATCTCAAAGAACTAAATTTATGAGGCAATGTCTACTAATGGCCTAAAAAATTATGCTAATGGTATGTATACATTTAAATTTTCTATCAAAGAATTTCAGCTAGATAAAAAAAAAATAGATTTTATCACAATGGATAATTGGTCAAAAATATGAATTTATTGTCATTTTAAACCATGGGACTGATGTTTCCCTTCTGTCTTTGTTTCACTATCTGACATATTGGAAGCATTTGTGCTCCATTTTCTGAAGCTTTTCTATAAAAAGTGACATGGGAAACTTGTTCAAGTCATTCAGTATGTAAATAGCAAGATCATGGGCAGAAATTAATAAAACAGAAAATCATACCACACAGATAAACAGGTCAGAAGGTGGTTCTGTGAAAACACATACCTTTGACAACATTGGCCAGTGGAATAAAAGAGAACACACAAAGACTATTAGGAAATTAGAAATAAAAACTATGGCAGAACTACAGATATAATAGAGATTTTACAAATAACCATTGGCTATTACAAATAATTTTATTCTAATAAAATCTGTAAAAATACATAACTTACCAAAATTAATTTTTTAGTAATCTAAATAACTTCTAACCATTCCAGAAACTGAATCAGGAATTAGAACCCACCAGCTAAGACAACACCAGACCCAGACAACTTTATAAATGGCTGCTGTGAAACACTTAAGGAATCAGTAGCTCCAAACTTACACACTCTCTTCCAGAGAATACGAAAATAAGACAGCTTCCTCACTCATGAGGCAAAACTAACCTGAGCACCAAAACCAAGACTATAGGATAAAAAGGGACACATAAGATGCAATTCCACTCATAGGAGTCTAAGAACAGTAGAAACTCATTGGTCGTGCTAGAAGTCAGGGTGGGACTGCTCTGGAGGATGAAGGAGGGTGAGCAGAGGAGGCACCAGAGTGTCTGGGGGACTCACTTTCTAAACCTGGTAGCAGTTACAGGGAGTGCTCACTCGGAATCTTTATCAAGCTGTGCCCTTAATGTTTAGTGTACTTCTCTGCACGGGTGTCATTTTATAAAAAAATAAAATAGAAAATAAATTTCCAAGATTATTTCACAACTATCAGACTGCTCGAATTCTGAACATCTGATAGCAACAGCTATAGCTCAAGATGTGGAATAAGCTGTGTTTCGCTCTGTCACTTTTTTTGTTTGATTGATTGCTCAACATTGTGTTGGAATAATGTATCCCTGCTGATATGTGTAGCTCTTGGTCTGTTCAGTGCTGTATAGTATTCCACTTTATGACTATCCTGCAATCTCTTTATTTTTCTATCACAGACATTTAAGCTATTCTTTTTCTAAATTTATTTTTTATTTTTTATTATTCTGAAGTTGGAAACAGGCAGGCAGTCAGACAGACTCCTGCATGCGCCGACTGGGATCCACCCGGCACGCCCACCAGGGGGCGATGCTCTGCCCATCTGGGGTGTTGCTCTGTTGCAACCAGAGCCATTCTAGCGCCTGAGGCAGAGGCCACAGAGCCATACTCAGTGCCCGGGCCAACTTTGCTCCCACGCTGTGGGTGGTATAAATTGGGAACGACCGCTTTGCAGGGTGAATCGCACCCTCTGTGTAGGTAAAGGCATGCACAGCTAAGCAGCAGCAGGAGTGCTTCTAGGTAGATTACCTGAGCAACACCAACACAAGTGCACAAGAAAAGGATTAGGAGGATGGAAATTTGCAGCATTGGGATAGTAGCTACAATTAAGAATAGCTTAGGCCTTGGCCGGTTGGCTCAGTGGTAGAGCGTCAGCCTGGCGTGCAGGAGTCCCGGGGTTCGATTCCGGCCAGGGCACACAGGAGAAGCGCCCATCTGCTTCTCCACCCCTCCCCCTCTCCTTCCTCTCTGTCTCTCTCTTCCCCTCCCGCAGCCAAGGCTCTATTGGAGCAAAGTTGGCCCGGGCACTGAGTATGGCTCTGTGGCCTCTGCCTCAGGCGCTAGAATGGCTCTGGTTGCAACAGAGCAACGCCCCAGATGGGCAGAGCATCGCCCCCTGGTGGGCGTGCCGGGTGGATCCCAGTCGGCGCATGCAGGAGTCTGTCTGACTGCCTGCCTGTTTCCAACTTCAGAATAATAAAAAATAAAAAATAAATTTAGAAAAAGAATAGCTTAAATGTCTGTGATAGAAAAATAAAGAGATTGCAGGATAGTCATAAAGTGGAATACTATACAGCACTGAACAGACCAAGAGCTACACATATCAGCAGGGATACATTACTCCAACACAATGTTGAGCAATCAATCAAACAAAAAAAGTGACAGAGCGAAACACAGCTTATGATGACATTAAACTACAAAAACATGCCAAGGACTATATAATACATTATTTCAGAGAACGGATGATGAAATACCCTGGGTTGATACACCCTGACTTCAAGATAAAGGGCTCCTGCTGGGGAATGAAAGAGGGTCTTTCAAATACAATAAACCTCATTTCCCCATCTCTGGGCTCTGCAGGTAGCCCTTATCTTTTTTTTTTTTTTTTTTTTTAAATAAGCTGGAAACGGGAAGAGACAGTCAGACAAACTCCCGCATGCGCCCGACCGGGATCCACCCGGCACGCCCACCAGAAGGTGACGCTCCACCCACCAGGGGGCTATGCTCTGCCCCTCCGGCGCTCTGCCATGACCAGAGCCACTCCAGCGCCTGGGGCAGAGGCCAAGGAGCCATCCCCAGCGCCCAGTCCATCCCTGCTCCAATGGAGCCCCAGCTGCGGGAGGGGAAGAGAGAGACAGAGAGGAAGGAGGGGGGGAGGGTGGAGAAGCAAATGGGCGCCTCTCCCATGTGCCCTGGCCGGGAATCGAATCTGGGTCCCCCGCACGCCAGGCAGACGCTCCACCGCTGAGCCAACCGGCCAGGGCCAGGTAGCCCTTATCTTGCCACACACCTCTCCCAGTGTGGCCAAAGCCACCTGCACTGGCCTCCTAGCTCCCACATACACTGTCAACTTCATACAAGTTATCCCTGTGAGTTCACAAGAGACCTAATAAGCCAGTACAGCACCATGTGCGTGTGTGTACCTGAATGTGCTCATGTGTGGCTCCATGTGTCTGCATGTACATGCATGTATTATCTGTGCTGCTGGGACCAGGTGGAGATGGAACCAAATGAACTCCTAAGAGTAACAGCCTGAAGCAGCAAGAGGGAGGCAGATAGAATGCCCCATCTGCAGGGAGGTTCTATCTCAACAACCTGGGGCCTTTCCTGGGCTAGCTCCTGGTTCGCAGTCCTCTGCTGTGAGATGGGAAGCAATGGGTGGGGGTTTGAGGCAAATCAACAGTGCTGTCAACACAACATTCTGCTTGTAAAGCACAGCACAGAATTGACATAAAAACAGAGAACAGGGTTCCCACTTTTGCAAGTGGGATGGCTGCAGAGCTGGTGACAGCTGTCAGAGCCTGAGCAATGCCTCCAACACAGCAGATCCAAACGAGATGATGAGGTGTTAGGAACCTGTCGGGAAGAACAGCTGTGATGTTGCAGCTCTGGTGTTAAGGCCACCTGGGGAAGGAGCCAGCAGACCAGCCATGTTTTCTCAACATGACCGCGACAGCTGCTCCAATGTTCCCCTGGCCTGCGTCCCCGCTTGCTGCCTTTCCAGGGTGGTGGGAACACCTGCCATGCCCCCTGCATGGCTCTGCTTTGCTGGCCCCTATACAGCTCAGCCACCTCCTGCCGCCGGCCAGCAGCTGCCTGCCCCCATGTTACCCCGTGGTCAGTAACCAGCCTTCTCCTGTAGTCTGGCCTGCTGCGTGCCCAGCCCCTGCCAGGTGACCAGCTGCATTTTCCTGAGCTGCCAGGCCCACTGTATATGTGGTTCCCTCCTGCCAGTCTCCAGGTGCTGTCAGCTCTCCTTCCCTGCCCTCATCCTCAGACCTGTCCTCTCTGGCACCCTTTCCTGCCTCTGACAAATCATCTGGGAAATTGATTCTCTGGTATTGATCTCTCAAACGTTTCTCTTTGTCTAATAGTCGATATCCCACTGCACATCTCAGAATGTGGCCGGTGACAGAATCACACCCCGCAGGGCTTGAACTGCCTGCCCTTAGTGAACTTATCCATGAAAGCTTAGTAATCTTTAAAAAATAAATCTCTCTGCTCTCAGCACTGGGTCATTTTGTGATTTTTCCCCAAAGCTGTCTCCTTGTCCTTTGCTATTTTGGATGAGCCTATGGCCCTGGCTTCGTGAAGGTCCTGTCCTGGGGCAGTTCTTCAAGATAGTCATTGCTCAAGATAGAGCTTGTCCCTCGGGATGTCAGGGAGTCCCCTCCTAGCCAAGGACTACAGAGTTCTCAACAAAGAAGGCTGTAGAATGTGTTTGTTCTTAATTTTCAAAACTATTTTTCTCCCAAAAGGAAGCCTCCCAGCCTCCTAGACAACCCCTCTGAATGGTGGCTTCTCCTTACTGTCATATTGCCCACATTCCTTCCTGCAGGGAAGTAAATGCTCATTTTCTCCCTTTCCATAGAAGAAGCTCCTTTCTTAGAGCTAGCCCCCACTCTCCAGTCACCCATTGTACATTTCCACATAAACCTCACACCACGGTCTCTAATCCAACTTTATCCATCTTCCCACCCCTCCCACAGAGTCCAGACTTCTCATTAGTTTCCACATCTCTGCTCTCTGGGGAGCATAGTTTAAGAACACAGACCCACCAGGTTCCAATCCAGGCTCTTCTGCTTGCTAGTGTGGCTTTAATGCAAGTTCTTTGCTGTGCCTCAGTTTCCCCATGTATAAAAGTCAGAATAACAACGCTCTTATTTCACATGGTTGTTGTGAGGGCTGTGGAGTCAATATTTATTAAATTGCTCAGAAGAGTCACTGGCATAGCAAGAGCTATTATTTAAGTATTTGCTAATACAATAAAAATAGACATAGCTCCCAAAGTATCCATTGGTCTATGGATTCAGAAAAGAATTACATCCCAAAATAAGGAGGATATAAAAAATAACAAAATATGCTTATGATACAACTGAGTGTTGAGAAAAAGGAGAAATAATAGTAAGAAGCCCCAGAAAGGTGCTCAGAGGGGGGGCTGTCAGAATTTACTGTCCCTCCTACGTCCACACCCAGGTCTGGCCCTAGCTATTGATGCGTCCCCTATACCCCAGCACTGTGGGTCCCTGGGCCCCAACCTCTCAGAGGTTTAAGGAGCTGAGCTACTTGTCATGAGTCCATGACAAGCATCCTCAGGGACCTGCTCCAACAACAAGGAAACAGGTTGTTTTGGGCCCTTGTGATGGGATAACACAGACCCTGAGCTATATATAAGCCCAGTCACCACAGCAGCTCACACACACTCACACCCATTCCCTCACACACACATTCACTCCCTCTTCCAGACCCACTACCCCACCATGGCCATGTCCACCCTGTCCATCTGCTCCAGTGACCTGAGCTATGGCAGCCACGTCTGTCAGCCTGGTTCCTGTGACTCTTGCACTGATTCCTCCTGCCAGGTGGACGACTGTCAAGAGAGCTGCTATGAGCCCTCCTTCTGTGCCCCCAGCTGCTGCCAGCCTACCTGCTGCACCCCTAGTTGCTGTGCCCTGGTCCCCACCCAGACCCTCATCTGCACCCCAGTGAGCTATGGGTCCAATCCCTGCCAATCAGCCTGCACCAGTTCCTGCATACCCTTGTGCTGCCAGCAGTCTAGCTCCCAGCCTTCCTGCTGCACCTCTTCCTCCTGCCAACAGGCCTGCTGTGTGCCCATCTGCTGCAAGCCCGTCTGCTGCACACCTGTCTGCTGCAAGCCCGTCTGCTGCACACCCATCTGCTGCAAGCCTGTCTATAGCAAGCCTGTGTGCTCTGTACCCATCTGCTCTCAAGCCATCTCTTGCCCCTCATCCTGCTGCAGACCCTCCTCCTGCATGTCCTTCATCTGCCACCCTGTGTGCAGACCTGCCTGCTGTATGCCCATCTCCTCCTGCTGTGCCCCCTTCTCCTGCCAGCCCAGCTGTTGCCACCCAGCCTCCTGCATGTCCTTGCTCTGCCGCCCTGTGTGCTCCCACCCAACCTGCTGTGTCTCCACCTCAGCCCGGAAGTCCTGCTGATGATCAGGCATGTCCCCACCCAAGGCCAGCCTGGCACCACGGGGCACTGCCAGCTTCACAGCTGTCTTTAAGATCTGTTTCTTAGTGACTCCTGAGATGCACAAACAGCTCCTTCTCTCAGCCCAAAAGGAAGTCGCAGCACTCAGGATGACCCCGCCCGTGCCTTCTGCTGCACTCCATGTGGAGTCCCAGTGGTCAGATTGGGGACCATGTCCACAGTGCAAGCTTCAGTGGTCTCACTTCCCCAGAGGCTGCTTGGAAACCTAATAAACTCACTTGCATTTAACCTCAATGGCACTTGGCTCTCTTTTGGCCATTCCTAGTTATACTGCCAACCGCCATACCCCAGATGCCGGGCGCAGTGCCCTCGCTGCCCTGCCCGACCCCAGCTGCACTGGCCCTCCTTCAGGGATCCTGCCTGTGCTGGTCTGGCATCTGGCTCCCATCCCACAGGATCTGGGCCAGTCCCAGCAATGGTGACCTCAGTGTGGGCAACCCCCTTTCCAGGAGCACACCTGGTGGTCAATCCTCAGGGACTTGGCAGTGGCCAGTCCCAGGCACAGTAACCACAGTGCCCTGGGCATCTCTTAAAATGCTCCCTTAGAAGGAGCTCCCTGCAGAAGGGACCCGGCAGGACATGGGGCTGAGTGTCTCCCGCAAGGAGAGAGGAAGGGCTGCTACAGCAGCCCTCTGCCCACGTCCAGAGGATTGGAACCAGCAAGCCCCCAGACTCAGCTGCCCAAGACCTCCTGCCCCACCTTCCCCCTCTATCTCCTAAACCCTCCTCTCTCTGGAGCATTCTGCTGGGATCACACCTACCCTGAAATCTTCTCTCACATAACAATAAATAAAACCCAGCTGCCCTCCCTCCTGGCTCTGTGCTGCCTGCACCCCCACCCCAAAGGAGAGCTGCCTAACATCTCCTGGGGCCCCATTTCTCACCAACCCACCCCTCCACTGCAACATCCTTCCCTCCACCCTCCCACCCTGCACCACTGATCTCACCAAATCATAGCTGAGATCAGTCTCACTCCCGTCCCTTCTCCTGTGGACTTGTTCCCACAGAGCTTGGCCCTCAGCATCAGAACACATCACTCCTGCTTCTACAGTTTCTCACTTTCCTGTGTTCATTGCTCTCCATTTTGCTATGGCATGAGGACCTTGGCTTTCTCTCCTGATATGTCCCCAAAGCCTCTCTTAGGATCAGGTCACTTATATACCTCCAAACAGGACCTTCTTCCACAGTTGCCTTTCAGAACCCGCCTGCCCTCCCAGGATGGGACCCCTGCCCAGCCCACTGGACTCTGCCCCCATCACCTACTCCCTCCACACACATACCATGGTTCTGCCACTGAACCTGTGGTGTTTCCAATAGATCTTTGGGATCTGTCCCTGCCTCTCACTGCCGTTTCCCTGCTTGCTAAATGCCCCTGGGAAGCCTAAGAGGGAGCCTCGGGTCCCAGTTCCCGGAGCCCCATCTCTGCCAGCAGCCAGGTCCATGGGGTGAGGCTTTCTTAACAGGTCAGCGTTCTGAGGGCTCCCAGGGGCACATGCACACTCTTCATGCATCTTGGGGGGGAAAATGTGCCTTTTGTCCAGTAGAAAATGCCAATCTTGGAGAGAGACAATGAAGAACCTGATTTGGGAGGTTTGGGAGGCACTGCCATCGAGGGTCCCACATCATCACAGCCACAGCCTAAATAAAAAGGGAGCCACTGGCAGAAATGAGGGGTCTTGTGGGTATCGGCTGCACTTGGCTGGGCAGAGCCATCTGCCTGTCCTTGTGGTCCTACCCTCACCCCAAGTCCTGGGTGTGAAGAACTAGGATGGAAGTAAGTCTGAGCAGGAGAAGTTAACAGAACAGACTGCCTGAAGTGCCCCTTTTTCCTAAGGCCATCTCGTAAGCAATAGCCTGTAAATTCATTTCCATGGCAGCTACCTGTGAAAGAAGTGCCCAGACGTACTAGACAAGGCATTCCATTTCATTTCATCAGAATGCTCTAGAAGTCCAGGGAATCAGTGCTTTGAACCTTACTGTAGGGCTGGACAGTATGAACTCGCCATCAGACCTGAAGCCTCAGCCCCCCACCCCACATGTTCTGGTCAAACCCATGTATAAACCAGCAGCAGAGAACCTTCCAGCTAAAAGCACCACAGTTCTTATAGGGTTAGTGGAAATTTGAGTGGCCTTGTTAAGCACAATGCTGCCGTATGGCCAATAAAACCATGGTAAAACCGGCAGCTTTGTGAAGCATCTAGTAAGTGTCAGGTACTGAACATGTTTAAATCACATAATCCCCAAATAACCCAGTGACCTGGGTACACTGTGACCCCATCTTGTCAAAAAGGAGACAGAGGCCCACAGTGACCCACCAAGGTGGTCGTGCCAAGTCAGGCACTGAAAGTGAGGGTCAGTGGAGTGAGAGAGAGATACCACATGGGGCAGGTAAAACATGGAGTGTTTGCAAAGAACACTGCAGTGGGCCAAATAATGTCCCCAAAGACAGCCTCACCCCAACCCCAAACCTGTGGGTGTCACCTTGTGCTGGAGGAAAGACTGTAGATTGATGGCACATGGATGATTAAATTTAAAATTAATTCTTATTTATTTTTTTTTTCATTTTAGAGAGGAGAGAGAGACAGAGAGAGAGAGGAGCGAGAGACAGGGGGGAGGAGCTGGAAGCATCAACTCCCATATGTGCCTTGACCAGGCAAGCCCAGGGTTTCGAACCGGCGACCTCAGCAGTCCAGGTCGACGCTTTATCCACTGCGCCACCACAGGTCAGGCAAAATTTTTAATTCTTATGGGAGCCAGTCCTAGGTCAACCAGATGAGCCCTAAGTGGCCTTACAAGTGTCCTTCACAGGGAGGCAGAGACTCCACTTTCTTCTCACATAGACGAAGAGGTGGACACCTAACCCTAGAGGCATAGCTTGGAGTGCCAGGTTCACAGCCAAGGGACATCTGGAGTCACAGAAGCTGAAAGAAGCAGGAAGAACACCTGTTGAGCCTCCCCAGGACTCTAAACACCTGGGTCTTAGCTCAGAAAACTGATCTCAGGCTTGTGGTCTCCAGGACCTGTCAGGGTTAATTTTAATCATTTTAAACCATCAAGTGCGTGGTCAATGGTTACAGCCATCCCAGGGCACAAAATCAAATGTACAGTCAGTCCTCACTTAGCGTTGTCAAGAGATTCTACAACATTAAGCCAAATTACGGGTAAGGAAGCCAACTTCACTACAGGCACTGATACAAATAAGAGTTAAGTTCCTACAGCATCTCATCAACATTATAATAAGAAATATCATCAAGGACCTGCCACATATGACAAACTTTATATGATAAATATAGTTTTCATGCTTTCTAAGTATTCTGGTTTAAAATGTCATTGAGACAACAACAATAATAATAATAATAAATAATTCCTCAGCCTTCTAAAGGAGTTTAGTCCAGCCATCCCCCAAACCCTGGCAGACAATGCTCTAACCTGCTCCTCTGTGCAGGACCCCCAGGGTTCTGCCTGCCTTCCCAACCAGTGCCACAGTGGCCCTGAGAGCCCAGAGGTGGCAGAGGAGACACATCCCAGCTTGGTGGTTGCTGCTCAGCTGGGCACAGGACCATCCTGCCTCTGCCCACAACATAACCCCACCAGCCTGAGATGCAGCCTGGAGGAAGAACAACACAAAACCACCCAGCCCCAGACTGCACCTATCCATTAGGCTACAACCTGAGGCAGGGACAGCTGGCCCCAACCACAGGCAGAACTGCCCAGTATTTCCACCCCGCACCCATCAACTGTAGGAACTAGGTTCTTGCAAAGGAAAAGGAACCACATGTCCTAGACACCTGCAACCACGTGAGGAGCCATTCCTAGGACCCAGCATCCAGGTTACCCTCCCCCATCATCAGGTCCCTGTGACGGCACCCAGCAGACCTGTCTCAGCTTCACCCCAACCTGGCCTCTCAGGCCCACTCAGCAGACTTGGTCAGGACCGACCACCCAACCCCAACACAAAGGCACACTTTTACGAGCTGGGCAGCATCTCCTGGGAAAATAAACCAGCCCTAATGATGAAGGTTCTCCTGAACAGGCTCAAACACCAACAAAGAAGGGAAGGTGTTGTGAGCCAACTGCTTGGGCCACATATAACACAGAGGAGAGGTATAAAGGCTGACCGCCCCAGGCACCTCACAGACTCCTCCCACCTCACCTCTAACCCCACCAGCCCACCACCCCACCATGGCTGCGTCCACCCTGTCCGTCTACTCCAGCAACCTGAGCTATGCAGCCGCGTCTGCCGCCCGGTTCCTCTGACTCTTGCACTGACTCCTCCTGGCAGGTGGACAACTGTCCAGAGAGTTGCTGTGAGCCCTCCTGCTGTGCCCCCAGCTGCTGTGCCTTGGTCCCTACCCAGACCCTCTTCTGCACTTCAGTCAGCTGTGGGTCCAGCCCCTGCTGCCAGGCAGCCTGTGAACTCAGCCCCTGCCAATCAGCCTGCACCAGCTCCTGCACACACTTGTGTTGCCAGCAGTCTAGCTGCCAGCCCTCCTGCTACATCTCCTCCCCCTGCCAGCAGGCCTGCTGTGTGCCCTTTGGCTGCAAGCCTGTCTGCTCCAAGTCTGTCTGTTGTAAATCTGTCTGCTGCATGCCCATCTGCTCTGCTTGCTGCCCAGCCTCCTGTGTGTCCCTGCTCTGTTGCCCCGTGTGCCCCGCCCAGCCTGCTGTTGAGCAGGCACATCCCCCCCAGGGCCAGCCCCCACTCTCCTCACTACTGCCTACAGGATTTAACCCTGCCCATACATTGGTACATGTCTCAGTGTGAACATTTACTGACATTGGACCCCAACAACCAGACTGAGTCCATCTGCAGCCTCCACGTCAGGCCCAGATGAAGCATAGGTGGCCGTCCCTTATTAATGGGGGGTCCCCAGATTGTTTCTGAGAGACACAGCTCCTGGCCCTTGTCCCATAGCCTTACTAGGGCCCCTGCCCTGTCTCCACCCCAACCCCCCAGATGCTATTTGCTCTTCCCTCCTCATACAAGTGTCTTGAGCTGAGTGAATAAACTTGCTGTCCTGGCCCTTGTTATCCTCTCTCCGGGCTTAACTGTAGGTTTTTCCAGCCTTCCAGGCCAGTAAAACCCTGGCTTCTGCATCTTTAGATACAAGTCACTTCTTGGGAGTTTTTCCAACAATGCTGACTTCTGAGGCCCACCCAGGACAGCCCCACCCCCACCCCCACTCCAGTGCTGATACCTCTGCCCAGCTCTGGGTGGCTGTACTGCATGTCCGGTATTCAAGTGGCCAACAACCAGCTGGCCAGCAGGGGCAGCTGGACCAGGGCATTCCTGAGACAGAGCTGACACAGAGGGTTTCTACAGACAACCAAATCCTTGAGTCTGTCCCTCCATCTCTTCTTGAACTATCTCATTTTATTAAAATGTCCCAACCCTGACTGTCTGTGTCTGCATAGGCTAATGGCAACACACTCTCTCCAACACCAGGTCCAGCCTGGGCATGGCAGAGGTCGGGGGAAGAGAACAGAGTGAGGTGACTTCAAGGGCCCATGCTCTGGGTCTTAGGCCCTCAGAGGGATTTCCCTCATTGCTGATCTGGGTGGAGCCCCCACGTTTTCCAGACTTCCCAAGTCCAGACTTCATTCCTGGGCAGAGCTGCTTCCTAACCGAGGTCCCCCTGCCTCCATACTCCAACCAGTGCCACCTTCTCGCTCTTGATCCTCCCCTGCTATCGACATGACATCCCCTCCTGCCCAGGAGGCCATGAAATCCAGCAAGGCACTCTTCACAGGGAGGCGGGTCCACAGTGAGCGCCCCACCCTTAGAGCGGGTCTAAGAGATCACCTGACCCTCACATAATCTCCCCTAGAGAACCTGGTCCAGACCCCCTGGGCTGGGCTGGCTATGTCCAGAGCCACTCTCACAAAATGGGGGTCCTCAGGGAAACTGTCAGTGGACCTAGACTTGGATGGTGTGAATTTGTAGACTAGTTAGTGCCTGTAAAGCCAGTAGCCACAGCCACCATCACAGCCGCCTGGCCCATGCAGGTTCGCATTAAATTCGGACAGTCAGTAAAGAAACAACGGAGCCAAGAACTGGAGGGCCATTAGCTTTAATCCTAGCTTGCACCCAGCGGGCAAGTAAAAACAAACACTGGACTCCAAAACCCACTCATTCGGGGCTCACAAAGCTACTGACTTATCCGAGTTTCCTAAAATCTAAGGTTTTTAACCTCACCAGCCTTATTCACCTCTGTTCCCCATCTCCTTCTCTCTGCACAAACTCTGCACAAACTGGCTTCTCCTTCAGCATTCTGCCATCTTGGCTGCTTCTCCTGGCCTCCTCCACGTGGCCTTTCTCTGCTCTCCTACAGCATGGGCTCCTCCTAGAACGTAATCACTCTTCCCTGGAACAACATGATCTCTCTTTCTTTTAAAACCTTTTGGTGTGAAAGCCCTCCCCCAACACACATTAACATAATCACACCCATCCTAAGGAAGAAGGGCAACTAATATTATCACCTGGGTTTCCACATGGGCAGCACCATCTTTAACAAAGTGAGCATAATATATTTTATCTGCCCAACAGTGCCCATAGTCCTTCCTCCTACATTCTGGGACTGCTTCCCCTGGAGACTCTGCCCCTCCCCCACCACTCTCCTGGGGAAACCCTGCTCCTCCCTCCTGTGACCTTACTCTGAAAGGGAAGGGGGGTGAGAAATCAATTTCTCCAGCTATTAAGGGACCAGAAAGTTCCCTGGATTTTGTCCATGGCAGCCTTCCCTAAGCTTTTAGCAGTCTCCCTCTATAAACAATTTCACCTGCCCCCCCCCCCCCCAGAGACCAGTGAACTTGGCACCCCGAGCTCTTGTGGGTCTGGACCTCTCTGGGCAACTAGTGAACCCATAGACCCCTTCTCAGAAACAGGTATTTAAATCTTAAAATGTAATACTCTAGATTTAAAGGGGAGACAATTGTGTAAAAATAGTTACTAAAATATTTTAAAAAGCAAATGATGTAGTGAGGTGGCCTTCTCATTAAGGTATTAACCAACAAGAGAAAAGGCAGCCTCAAGCGGATGGGGGACAGATGTTCCTGCAAATCAAATCTGCCCTACTGCACAAAAATGTCTTGACAATTCCAGGTGCTGCCAACACCACACCCAGCGGCACATCCCTTCAGGGCTGTTGCTTCTGGGTTGGAGTCATGACAACACAGATGCAATGGTTCCCACCAAGTTCAGGCCAGATTCCACCCCCCCCCCCCCAACCCTGGATAGAGTCCCCTAGGTGCGCGACACTCAGACTTCACCTGTAGGTCTTTTTAAAAAATATTTATTGATTGATTTTAGCGAGAGAGGAAGAGAGAGAGAGAGAGAGAGAGAGAGAGAGAGAGAGAGAGAGAGAGGAACATCGATCTGTTCCTGTATGTACTCTGACCGGGAATCAAACCGGCAACCTCCACTTCGGGAAGATCCTCTGACCAACCGAGCTATCCAGCTTTACCCAGCCCAAGGATTCCTAGAGCTCACAGCCCAAGCAGCGGCGCTGCGTCTCCACTGGCTGAGCCTGGGCCAGGACGCAGGCTCACACGCCGCGCCAGGTGGGGCTGTGGAGCTGTGCTCGCGCCTTGGGAGACCTCCTAACCACCTCCACGCAGAAGGCCTGCGGCACAGCCACGTGCAAGCCACGGAAAGAAGACCATGAAACAAGTTTTACCACTTGGGTGGATATGCTCTGGGTTTTTCTCAGCGGCGCTCGTGCATGCACATTCACGCGCACACACCACCTTTTCCTCTGAGTAGCACCAACCCCTCCGCGCACCCAGTGCTTCCAGGCACGCCGCCCGCAGAACCGATGGCAGGGCCGACCCCACCACGCCCCTCCTTGGCCCGGAGCTGGCAGCTCCCGCCTTCCCCTTCCAGGTCACCCAGCTTTCCCCCTTGCGTTGCCCGCGGCTCTAGCGACACTGGAGGGGTTCCCGGGCTGCAAGCCGACCCTGGAGTTACCTTGGCAGCGAGGTTGACATTTCTTCTCCTTCCCCCCCACCCCCACCCCCGGACGCCTCCGCTCCCGGCCCCAAGCGCCCACCAATGGCAGGTAAGTATGCCTGACATTGCTGGAGATGCTCTTTAGACTGGATTCGCTTGAGACCCCGTCAAGATCTCTACGCCAGGGCAAATGTACCTGGGCACCGGGTCACCCAGCCCCGACGTAGGGACGTAGGGGTAGGGTGAAAAGTGAAGCGCTAACAGATGGGGTCCTACCTCAAGTTGCTGCGAGGGAAGGGAACGACTTTAACTTCCAATGCCCCTCTCCCTAATTTCTGAGCGGAGCTGGGTGGGATATGGCATTAGTGTGGACAGGCTGTGGGGTGAGGAGGGGTCGTGCAGAGGCTGGATGAGCCTCCATCCCCGGCTGGAGCCTGCGTTAAGGGTGCTCCTGCAAACGGAGATAAGGGGTTTGCACGTGGAGAGTAACAGCAGACCACCGGGCCCCTTCTTCCCAGACTCTCAGGTTGGGAAGGGAAGTGAGCGCCTCTGCCCCTACCTACCCCAATGCGGAGTTCTCTAACCAAGGGCTCAGAATCTACCTGCCAGATGGGGCTATGTTGTGGGGGGAGGGGGAAGGGGGGAGGGGGAAGGGGGAGGGGGGCGGGGCAGGGGGAGGTGAAGGGAAACGGGTGGCGGTGTGTAGGGGGGTGTCCAGCAAAAAAACGGTCCAGACCTGGAAGCCTGCGCCTTTACTGTGGAAAAGGGCTGCCCGGAAATCCATGATTTACTCTTAACTATCAAAACCCCAGAATCATCCCTGGCTAGATAGCTCCGTGGTTAGAGCGTCTTCCCAAAGCACAGAAGTTGAGAGTTCCATCCCCGGTCAGGTCAAATACAGGAATGGATCGATATTCCTCTCTCTCTCCCTCCGCCTCTAAAATCAATAAAATAAACATTAAAAGAAAAAAAGATACCGCCCTGGCCGGTTGGCTCAGCGGTAGAGCGTCGGCCTGGCGTGCGGGGGACCCCGGTTCGATTCCTGGCCAGGGCACATAGGAGAAGCGCCCATTTACTTCTCCACCCCCCCCCCCTCCTTCCTCTCTGTCTCTCTCTTCCCCTCCCGCAGCCAAGGCTCCATTGGAGCAAAGATGGCCCAGGCGCTGGGGATGGCTCCTTGGCCTCTGCCCCAGGCGCTAGAGTGGCTCTGGTCGCGGCAGAGCGACGCCCCGAAGGGGCAGAGCATCGCCCCCTGGTGGGCAGAGCGTCGCCCCCTGGTGGGCGTGCCGGGTGGATCCCGGTCGGGCACATGCCCGAGTCTGTCTGACTGTCTCTCCCCGTTTCCAGCTTCAGAAAAATACAAAAAAAAAAAAAAAAAGATACCACAGAATCAGCGCATAGTGTACGAGGTTCCATTATAAAAGTGCGTATTCTTTGTTTCCTGATTTCTGTGCAGACAAAAAACAACCTGTCCTACAGCTGGAAACGTTTTGAAGGAAAACAGGCATCAGGGTGAGAGTGCCTGGTTAAGGCGTGGCCTCATCTGTGCTTGGGGGATGAAGAGGAGGGATGGTCTCTCAGACTTGTGTCTGGAGAGACAAGGGTGAGGGGTGTGCTGGGGTCTCTTCCAGAGTGCAGGTCGCTGAGCCTGTACTGACGGCAACAGAGGTGGTGTCATTCATTTAATGCTACAAATGGACTTTTGTTAAAAGTGACAAAAGTGAAAAGCCTCAGTACTACAACTGTTGGGATTGTCTGTCCCCAGTTACCAACCACTCCCAGCCCTGCAAAACTATCAAGCAGGCGAGGTGGCCTTTCAGCCTCATTCCCCTTCAGTTTCCCAGATTTCCCAGTGCCTGCAAGGGGCTGGTCTGGAACACCCCGGCCTGAGGCTGTGAGGCTGGCTGGTCAGATAACCAGGGGCCAATGCGCTTCTGCTCTGAGTGGACAAAGAACAGCTATCAGGAAAGAGAACCAACAGGCTTTTTAAAACTGCAAAAGGGTAAAGGGTTTGATTCATGTGGGTGTGAACCACCAGCAGGGGGCGTCTCCAGTAATGGCTACAGGGACCTCCGCCAAGGGCTAGGATTCCCCAGAACTCACACGGAATCACTTGCTGGAGCACCAACCTGGACTCTTCCGCCCAGGGGAGGTCACAGCTCCTTACTCTGCAGAGCTTCAATTTGACTGAGGTGCAGGCTCCCAGCCCATGGGAACGTACTACCTGCAGTGTGTCCCCAGCAGTGGGCACAGTGTCTTCCTTGCCTGGGTATTGAGCGAATGGAGGGAAGGAGGGGTGCCATGTGGATTAGGCCCTGAGTCCTGGGTGAGGACCCACCTCTGGCTGTTTCCGGGTTAGGCACAACGCAGATGGTGGGACACAGTTATTCTGACATCTCCACCTCTTCCAAGCCCCCACTTTACCACTTCACTCTACCTAGCCCCCTGATCCCATCAGTAACCCCAGTACATTGGTTCCAGCTGTCCCCATTATGGCTCCCACAGAATTCTCTGCCTTGGTCTCCTATCTGGTCCCGGCAAGCTGAGTTGGGATGGACAACAGGGACTTTCCACAGCACCACCCTGTCCCCATCTAGCCACTGCTCATTCCCTAAAGGAGAGCCCCCCTCTAGAACACGCCCACCTAGGTGTCTCCCTGCAGGACACCCACACACATGTCAATGCAACCAGAATCATAAACTTTTTATAGGAGCCAGGTAGAGCTTAGCAGTCCCTATTTCAACCTTTCTGTCCCAAGGCAGCTGGCCCCAGTGAGGGCTCTCTCCAAGCCTCAGAGGATGCGGGCTGGCTCCAGAGTCGACCAGCATGAAAGGCATCTTAGCCCAGAATCCTGCCAGTCACACTCAACTGAGGGAGCCCACCAGGAGCACCTAGTTGCTGGGCTCCAAAGCCCCTTCCATTCTCCTCTCCTGAGACTAGACTAGTGGTTGCATGTACCACCTGCCCCCTGGTGGCCTGTTCATGCTGACAACCTGCTGGGTTGGCTCAGGTTTAGCTGAGACTAACACTTGACTGTCAGACAACACTGTGCAGAGGGCCAGCCAGCCCCCAACCCCCACCCCTCAGCAGATGGTCTGTACAACAATGCCTACCTGGAGGAGGTGTCCATAGCCCTGAGCTTTCCCAAGAAGGGCTGGGGAGCTGCTGATCAGTCTGCATGCCTACATGGTCCTAACCATAGTTTCCCAGTGATCCCTGCCTGCTCCCCTGCCCATTTTAGCTGTCCAGGTCCCAGCTCCTGGTGAAAGCCAATTGAAATGGCCTGCTTCCTGTCCAGACAAGGCCTTGCCTGCCCAGGCCTCCTGGACTGCCACTCCCCATACTTCCTCAGTGTTGAACCTGAAGCCATACAGATGCCAAGTACCACTGAGCCATCATCGCCTGTCTTCCTAACTCCTAGGCCACTCCAGCCTCCTGCCTTTGCCCAGACTTCTCAAGGTACAGTTTCTCTCCCCTCTGCTGCTCCACTAGGTAGGGATGCCTGAAAATCCTAGCCCAGAGGTCTCTCACAGCCTTACAGTGACCTTAACTGCAACCTGATACTAGGGAGAGAGTGTGACCAGGGCAGAGAGATGGCACAATGGCCTCCAGAGAGGGGCACACAAGCCTGAAGAACTTTCCCCACTGACCTGTGGCCTGCACGGCAGCAACCAGCCACTGCTCCAACCTGGACAGAGTTGGGGCCAGGACTTCAAATCCCGGGTGTCACAGCCAAGGCCACAGCACTTCACACCACTCAGTGACAGACCCATGAACAAGCCCCAAAGGAAAGTGAAGTCCAGCCCCTACACACATACACACACAACCCTATAGCATAACTCACTTTGCAAAACTGAATGTAATCAAAGTGATGTTTTTCAGTCTCTGAAATCCTGACTGGCCTTTATGTCTTGGGAATGCTCCAAACGTAGTTCAATATTATTTACGTGACTTTTATCTTTCCTCCCTCATTTGTGGTATTTATAACTGGGTCATCTTTTAACTATTTGCAACATACCTTCAGGGGAGAGGGGGCGGGCTTTATAAATAACCTTTATTATTATTATGCAGGTTGATTCTGTTCCCAGCACTGAAGGGAATGTGAAGATACATGTCAGTGACTCATCCCCCACAGGGGGATGGCCGCAAACTCAGAATGACATGAGCTCCCGCACAGCACAGGGTCTTTCTGGGGCTGTCTAGGACCCCATGTACTGGTGTCTGTGTGTGGCAGAGAGGGAGTTTGGCCAGAGGATTTCTGACAGGCTGACCTGGCTCCAGTGTGGTTTTCAAATCCTGTGTCTCAAGACAGTCCCCGGGGCAGGTGCAGCCAACTCAGGAGCCCAGAAGGGGGCTCAGACCTTCCTACCGACCCACGCAGCAGCTGCCCCAACTCCCCACGAGCTGGCCGTTTACCTCCTATTCAACAGACCCTGGCTATTCAAGGGAAGGGAATAGAGACTTTAATGAACACTACCACCCATGTCAGTCAGTGTTCCAACTTGGATCAGCAGCAGGCATCGCTTGGTCACACCTTTGGGAGCCAAGTGCCATCGGAGCACAGAGCTATAACATGGAGGGCTTCAGCTGCTTCTGGGGAACTGAGGATGAGTTATATATGCAAATAGAACCAGAACTGCACAGCAAACCCTCTTGGTGCCTCCCTGTGACACCCACACTGCCACTGTCACCAAGGCCACATATGCCCACATCACTCTCACTGACCAGCAACCGGGTCCCTGGCTCCCAGACCTCGTTTCCTTGTCACTTTGCTTTTTTTTTTTTTTTTTTTAATTTTTATTTATTTATTTATTTATTTTTTACAGAGACAGAGAGTGAGTCAGAGAGAGGGATAGACAGGGACAGACAGACAGGAACGGAGAGAAATGAGAAGCATCAATCATTAGTTTTTCATTGCGCATTGCAACACCTTAGCTGTTCATTGATTGCTTTCTCATATGTGCCTTGACCACGGGCCTTCAGCAGACCGAGTAACCCCTTGCTGGAGCCAGCGACCTTGGGTTCAAGCTGGTGGGCTTTTTGCTCAAACCAGATGAGCCCGCGCTCAAGCTGGCGACCTCGGGGTCTCAAACCCGGGTCCTCTGCATCCCAGTCCGACACTCTATCCACTGCGCCACCGCCTGGTCAGGCTCACTTTGTTTTTTAATGTTGGGTTTAATCAATAAAATCTCTTGGTAGAAAATCCAGAAAGTTATGATGATGTCATGGTCATCAGCAAGTCCACTTAGCCTTTCTGAAAAGGAGAGGGCATGATCTGCCCTCCTGCCTCACACACCCAGCTGCTCTGGTGATCTGGCCAGCAGAGCGCCCCGCTGCAGTGGAGGCCAGCCTGAAAGGTGTGCTTGGGACTATTCCTATCTCTCCCACCTCTCATGGGACAGAACTACTAAGCCAGGTGATGGCCCTGCGCTTCTATAAATGCAGACCTGGAGTTCTCTGCCTCCTTCGCAGGCTCCATTCCTTAAGCAGGTGTAAGGCCTTTCCCTGGGAAACCAAGCAGGTAAATACATGTGAAGGGCCTCAGATGATGGCTGCTTAACTCTTTGAATCAAGTCCCCACCCTGTTAGCATTTAAAGACTGAACTTCTATTGTGATCACCTCCCTGTTCCCTTTCATCTTCTCCACCTCTGCCTGTCCCAGTGTACCAGGGACCTTGAATCATGTTAGAAAGTGGTATTTAGTGTGTAGCAACACCCCTCCTGGCAGCAGCCCCCTTACCTGTGCAGGGCTCCCATCGCCGGCCTCCTCTGCCTGGAGTCACCAGGGGCAGGAGAACAGTACACAGCGTCAGCAGGATAGACATGAGGGGTCTGGGTCCCAAACTCCATCCAGGGCTCGCACTTGGCCCAAGGGGAGGCAGCTGCTCCTCAGACACCTGGGTCAGCCCTCTTGGCGGGGGGGGGGGGGGACCCCGGCAGTCAGTGGGATGGCCACATGCCCAGAGCCTGTGGCAGGGACAGAGGTGGCCCTGGCAGCAGCCAGCTTCTAGCAGCTCTGCCGGGGAGGCAGGTGGTGCTGGCAGGTCGGGGCTGCAGCCACCCGCCTGTCTATCTCCTCATTTCCGCACAGGCTCAAGTCCTGCTGTGCAGGTGACAGCTGATAACATCTCTGCATGGGCCTTGATTAGTCATTGGCAAAGCACATTTTTCCCAAAGGAAAGACAGAAATAGATCATCCAGCGGCAGAGAGCTGAAAGCAAACCAGAAAAACTCAGAGAACCTGTTTTCCTCGCGTGTAGACTCTACGCTGCAGCCTTTTAGGACTGAGCTCGGCTACCAGCCGGGGAGGGCCGGGAGCCTGTCCCTGAGGGAGCTAGCTGGACTCCAGGCTGCAGGTTCCCCCTCTGTTGGGGTCTGGACAACAGGTCCCCACGCTTCCTGGAGCCCCAGTGGCAGGTCCCAACACTCTGCTGGGTCCCCTGGTGGCAGCAGCAAGTCCCTATTCTCGGCAGTGAACGTCCCCTTTTATCTGGTGCCTGGCCCTCCGGAGGGTGTGTGGGTTTGTCAACTGTTGGGTTTCAGGAATTTCCCTCCGGAGGGAAGTCAGTCCTTCAAGGGAACAGCTAATGAGAAGAGAGAAGAGTCGCCCAGGGGAGGGGAGTGAGCACGTGCGTGTGCAGCGGGTGGTTCATGTCTTCAAGGCCCAGGGTCACTCCAGTCTGACCTCTCAAAACCGCAGTTGAAGTGAAGTGCTGCTGCAGGCGGACAGCCATTACGTGTGATTATTCTTTTTAAAATGCACTGCCTACCGGCCCCTCCCTACATGCTCAGGGACAGGCTGGAAGAGAGCTCCCAGTGGTGGGCAAGGGGTTTATGCCCTCATAGGAGACCCCTGGCACCCCAATCCCACATTGGTAGCTGGCCCTGAGTCGGTAGGACCCCTCTCAGCAGCCCCTAAAACGCATGTTTCAGAGGGACAGCATTGTAGCTGTGAGTCCCAAGACGTCCTGGGGGACCCCAGCTCCAGCTCTGGGCAGAGGCTACATGGGACACAGGTGTTTGTGCGGAGCACTCTCCCTGGGGGTAGGGCTTGCTAGGGGTGGAGACAGAGACAGAAACAGGGAGGGAGGGTGGGGGAGTGTGTCAAGGCTCTTTCTGTAAAACAAACTCTGTGCCTGGGAAGTTTGTCTGTCTCTCTATTTCTCTCTCTCTCTCTCTCAATAAATAGATGATATAAGCATACACACACACACACACATACACACACACACACACACACTCTCACATCTCTAACAGATACTAAGAGGGATGGTTTTCGTACTGATCATACAGTCTCAGTTACCTAGGGTCATATGAAGAAAACCTGGAAATGGTTCTTATTACACAAGACCCCATTATCTACACTAGGGGAACCCTTGTGTTGGGCCCCCCTCACCTATACTCCAGGATTCCCTGCCAGCTCAGACCTGGCAGGGCCCACAGTGTAGGGACAGAGGCTTCTGAGCCACAGGATCTTAGGAGCTGTGGAACGGCAAACACACAGTATACTTCATTATAACCATTATCTGATAAAAGGAAGGACATGGTCCCCCAGATCTATGGGGAAAGGAGAGCTGTTTAAACTGGGTAAATTGAGCTTTCCTCATTTCCCTCCCAATTGATGAGAACTTTGTGAGTCACAGTGGCCCTGGGTGGTGTGGGAGCAGGTCAGGATGGCAGGGGACTTCCCACAGGATAGTAGATGTCACTTGTGCAGACCCTGTCACTGTGACTCCTGTTAACCTCACTAGATGACCCTTGACCTCTGATCCCAAGCCTCTCACTGACCTTTAACTGGTTGATTAAAGTGAGAGCATGTGTCAGATTTGAAGAATCAAAATTATGTTGCCTTGAACCCTCCCAGGAAAGGTTTCCTTCTATTACATCCGACCCAGTAATGCTAGTAATGCTCTTGATGACAAATGGGGTAATTAGTGGGATCTTGTTCATATTTAAAAATACAGAACTATGTGCCTGAATGCAGAATGAGGCTCAGAATTGCTCTCGCTAGACGGGATGCTGGATGTCCCTGGACAAGTCACTGAAATGATCTGAATGTCGATTCCCTACCTGTAAAAGGTGCCTGGTGGAGACCTACATGGTAGGAAGAACCGGCAAATTAAGTGCTGGGTGTAATTTGCATAAAGCAGCATTTTTGCAGACACATCTCCAGCATATGGGCTCTACGATGTTCAGCGAGAACAGGAGTCTCAGGTATGAGATTCCTCCAGGTCCCCTCACTGGGAACAAACCAGCACACCCACGCAATGAATGTTCTGAGGCCCTGACAACAAAGAACCTGCTTCAATTTCTGCCCCCTTTCCTCCATGCTGAAATCACCTTCCCCATATCACACAAGCTAAGGTCATGGAAATGTGTCCGAGGAACCCACTAGACCAGTGCAGGTAAAAGAGCAAAGCGTGGCCCTGCCACAGAGTCACAGCCCAGAGCTGCTTCCATGACTGTTCAGAGCCTGCCCAGACCTTCTATCCTCAGATGTCAGTCCCAGGAAGCAGGTTGGCTAGAGTTTCTGTTGTCAGCCTGACACAGCCCCAACCAGCCTCAGGAGCCAGGCCACAGATCAGTTTATCCTGGTTTGCCAACTGCCTCCAAATGAGAACATAGAAAATCTCCCAAGAATTTGCCCCCAACACATCCTGTTTGGCTCTGCTGCAGACCTTTGTCACTCACCTCTGCTCACTCACCAGCAGAGAGGAGGGCTACACTGACTCCGCTGAGACATAGTTATTTACTCAAGTGGGGTGAACATGCATCACAGGAAGTCGTCCAGGGCTTACTTACCTTGCAACAATAACTCTGAGAGCATCACCATGTGGCTGAAGGTGGCCCTCCGTGTGTCCCCGTCTCCTCAGTGACTGTTCAACATATCCCAACCAGGGAATGAAGCTTTCTCTAAGAAAATGAGGTATAGTGACAAGTAAAAGTGGAATTTGAAATAACTCCATGTTACAAAAACAATACTGGAATACTGAAATACTGGGGGCGGGGGGAAAGACAGCACTTGACATGTGACCATGGGTCTAGAGCAGCGGTTCTCAACCTGTGAGAACCGCTGGTCTAGAGAGACAAGAATTGTTGGCAGGCTTGGACCATGAGCAATGGCCACCTCCCTGGTCTCACTGCTCCTGAGCCCGCGCCCAAGCAGGCTCCCGCCTGGCACCCAGCCATCAGTCACTGGCACCTGGAGGAGTGCCTGTGAGGCCCAGTGTCTCTAGGAGAGGTAGGTTAGAATTCCACTTAGAAAGTGATTCAATAAGAGAGGTCTCCTAAGATTATCAAATAAGGGAGTGAGAGTTTGTTTTTCTTATCACCAGAGTTATTTGGATCTGCAGGCAATTAACCCTTTGTCCCCTGAAAAATTACTGTAAATATTCCCTCCCTATGGTCTCTCTCTCTCCCTCCCTCCTTCCCTCCCTCCCTCCCTCCCTCCCTCCCTCCCTCCCTTCCTTCCTTCCTTCCTTCCTTCCTTCCTTCCTTCCTTCCTTCCTTCCTTCCTTCCTCTCTCTCTCTCTCTCTTTCTTTCTATGCTTTGGTTTAATTGCTTTTTTAAAAAAAAATAATACTTTTTGATTCTTTTGTCTTTTGCCAGGTATTTTAAGCTTTTATTTAGTCAGTAACATTTTCCTTAAGATTTATGGGCCTTAAAATACAATTTTTAAATTTCTCTGCTGTTGTGTTTTATGTTTATGTTTAGCTCTATTCCATTTGGAGTGTGAGCATGAATATTGGCAATGCAATGAGTGGAACTCTGATTCCAGAAGCTGTTATGCACCATTTATTAAATACCTCTCCTTCCCCACACCTTGAAATGTCACATTTATGATGGATTAGGTTCTTATATACACTTGGATCCAGTCCATTAGCCTCTGTTTTAAAATCCTTTGGTCTCTTTCCTTTGCCAGCATATCATCTAGATAACTGTTCATGCCTACAGATAATGTATATACACATTACCTTTCCCTTTTCACAAACGTATTAGCAATTCTTACATATATTCTCTTCCATATGAACTTTAAAAATTACTAGTTTTCATCTTTACTTCCCAAATGGAAATCAAACAAACAATCAAAAAACACTATAGGAATACCTACTGGAATGTCATGAGATTGTAGATTAACTTCAGAACAATGAGCATTTTTATGATATGACATCTTCCCACTCAGGAACATGTGTATCCCTCTGTTTATTACAATCTTGGGTTCTCCACTTTTTCTGTAACGTCATTCCTATAAATATCCTATAAATATTATATATTATATTCTTATACAGTATGTGAATGTGTGTGTTTCTGAGCTCTCTGTTTTGTTCCATTTCTCCCTATAATTCTGTCCATTGTTGCACCATAAATTTGGATGCCATGTTGTTAGGTGCATATATGTTTGTGATCATTATATGCTCCTTAATTGTTTTTTTTCCTGGTTGGTATAGAACATTCCTCTTTATCCAAAAGTTCCTATATTTCTAGAAGTTTGTTGAATGTGTTTTGTTACTTTGGTTGTGATCTTTTTCTTATATATCCTTACAAAAACAATGCATCTTTGTCTACTGCCCAGTGTTGATACTTTTAAAATCTGGGCAAAGCCTGACCAGGCGGTGGCGCAGTGGATAGAGCGTCGGACTGGGATGCAGAGGACCCAGGTTCGAGACCCCGAGGTCATCAGCTTGAGCACAGGCTCATCTGGTTTGAGGAAAAGCCCACCAGCTTGAACCCAAGGTCGCTGGCTCCAGCAAGGGGTTACTCGGTCTGCTGAAGACCCGCGGTCAAGGCACGTATGAGAGAGCAATCAATGAACAACTAAGGTGTTGCAATGTGCAATGAAAAACTAATGATTGATGCTTCTCATCTCTCTCCGTTCCTGTCTGTCTGTCCCTGTCTATCCCTCTCTCTGACTCTCTCTCTGTCTCTGTAAAATAAATAAATAAATAAATAAAAATTAAAAAAAGAAAAGAACATTATAAAATCTGGGCGAAGCACTCAAAGTTGTAGAAATTGACTTGCTCTCTGTAGAAAACATGGCAATAAGAGATAAAGATGGACAGAAACTGAGATTTACACAAACCACAAGAAAAGAGGAAAAGGAGTAAACAGTGTTAGGGGAGAGCTAACATTGCCAAGAGACCATGGTTGACAAGAAATCCTATTGCAGCATCAGGAGTGGCAAAACAAAGAAAATGTTGCTGGGTTTGTAAAATTATGACAATGACCTGAAACCTCTTTGTATCCTTCAGCTGCAGAAGAGGGACTTTACAGAGAACAAACATGTAGGAACAGAGAGCTGATCCCAATGCTGACCTACAACTAAAGTGTTTACAAAGTGGAGTCAGTCCCAGGGTCTCTTCTTCTTTGCCTTTAATATGAGTGCACTTCATCCAATCAGTTGAAAGCCCTTAGAAAAAGACAAGTTCAAGGAGAGAGGGAATCTGCATTTAGACTTGAGCTGCAATACCAGCTCTTCCCTGGGTCTCCAGCCTACCAGCCTGCCCTACAGATTTGGGGCTTTATGGAGTTGCTAGCCTCCACAATCATAGGAGCCAATCCCTTCAAATATTTCTCCCAATACATAGGTAGATGATAGAGTTAGATGATTGATAGATAGATAGATAGATACAAAGATAGATAGATGAAATAGCTGTATCTATATATGTCAATTTCTCCTATTGGTTCTATTTCCGGTAGTACCCTGACTACTATAACAAAGGCAGCTTGTCTTAAATTATCTTCCAAGACACAGCCCAAGGTGGGGATGGGAGAGTTGGGGAGGGGAAGGGGAGGTGAAGAAAGTTGAGCTGGGAAGGTAAAATTCCTGAATGCTGGCTCCTATGTATACAGAGCAGTTTGCTTTCATTTTTCCTATAAATTGGAGTCCCGCTTAATGCTACTTTAGGGGGAAAGATTCTCCTAGATTAAAATTTAAGTCTGGAAACCACTGTTCTGGAAATTTCAATGTGACAAATCTGCGTGGGATCCAACAGTGGGATCTTTTTTCAATAAGCCCCTTTCCCTGAGTAGGTGATGGTGTGCCTGAGGATTTGTTTACTGCTTTCTACACCATTCTGTCCTACAATAGATCCCATATATGTCTCAGAGATCTTTTTTTTTTTTTTTCTTTTTCTGAAGCTGGAAACGGGGAGAGACAGTCAGACAGACTCCCGCATGCGCCCGACCGGGATCTACCCGGCACGCCCACCAGGGGCGACGCTCTGCCCACCAGGGGGCGATACTCTGCCCCTCTGGGGCATCGCTCTGCCGTGACCAGAGCCACTCTAGCGCCTGGGGCAGAGGCCAAGGAGCCATCCCCAGCACCTGGGCCATCTTTGCTCCAATGGAGCCTTGGCTGCAGGAGGGGAAGAGAGAGACAGAGAGGAAGGAGGGGGGGGGCGGTGGAGAAGCAAATGGGCGCTTCTCCTATGTGCCCTGGCCGGGAATCAAACCCGGGTCCCCCGCACGCCAGGCCGACGCTCTACCGCTGAGCCAACCGGGCAGGGCCTATGTCTCAGAGATCTTGAGTAAGGATGCCACCTAGGCGAGTCCTGTCCCAGGCCTCAGTACATTATGTCATATATTTAAAAATATTTTATTTATTCATTTTAGAGAGGGGAGAAAGGGAGAGAGAAACAGAGAGAGAGAGAGAGAGAGAGAGAGAGACAGAGAGAGAGACAGAGAGAAGAGGAGGAGGAGCAGGAAGCATCAACTCCTATATGTGCCTTGACCAGGCAAGCCCAGGGTTTCGAACCTGCAACCTCAGTGTTTCAGGTCAACACTTTATTCACTGTGCCACCACAGGTCATATTTGAGATTCAAAAAGGGGCCTTGGTGGTTTTTCTTTGAAAGCTCTGGACTCAGCTGGGTTTGCTCACAGCAGGTATCTAGCTCATGTTTGGGTAGCGAATGTGGGATGGGCTGAAGGAAACTCTGTTTCTCAAAGAAGGACACAATTTATGGCCAGGAGCATGCCCAGAGGAAAACACACTGAATTTCTCTTTACTACTCTTCTGAACACCAAAACCTTCTGTCCCAAAACCCAACTAATTATGTCTGGAAGCAAATTTACTGCTGAAGTAGTCATCTCTAAGGACCTACCCATGATGTTTTCTAGTAGAGAAACCAATGAGGGGTGGGGGTAGAAGGACATATTTCCCTCATTCTCTCCCATAACTGGTTTTTAGCTTATTTCAAATACCAAAAACCGCATTAGTTTAATCACTGCAGTTGGTTTTATTAGGCGGGTATAAAAAGGGAGCACCCGCAAAGGTGGCCAAGTACAGGGGGCTTTCTGCTCAGTGCTGTTCATGGGACTCCCTTGCTCTGAAGGGAGGACATGGGGGCCAGGCGCATTGCTCTGCGGGGACAAATGGCACTTGCTTAGCCTTGCACTAAGGCCACCAGGTTGCTTCCTGTCCCTGGCTCACCAAGCCTGTCATTTTCAGCTGTGTGGGGCACCAGTCCCACCTCCAGGCAAAACCTATCCTTACCACACAAAGCATGTTCTTAAAATTCTTTACAGCTTAACCTACATTAATCTAACCCCGATGAAAGCATAGGTTTTACCTTCTGCTCCGAGCTGCATTGTAATTTCCCCCAACAACCTGCTGAAAAGACCCAGGGAACCTTAGCAACCGGCAGCCGGCCTGGAGGGAAGCTGCAATTACCTGGGTGCGAGGCCGGCGGGCAGCGGCACCCACTTCAAAGGCGCGGGGGGGGGGGGGGGGGGGGGCGGGCGCGGGCAGAGCTGTAATTAGCAAGGCCCCCGGGCACCACAGGGCCGGCTGCCGAGGAGCAACAAAGCCCCGCGTGCGCACTCACAGCCGGCGGGAACAAAGGCGCCCGGCGTTTGATGTGAATCACCCAGAGTCCAGGAAGAGGGCCGCGCACACCTCTGCCCTGCAACCGGGACCCCTGCAGGCCAGCCGCCCATCCTGCTCCTGGTCCCTGTACCTTGGGGATGCCATGAGGAGGCTAGGCTTTGGGGAGATGGACCAGACACGGCTGCTCCTTACCCTAGTAAGAGCGTGTCGGAGACGCTTTGGTCTGCCCTTCCAGAGGGTGGGATGGGGTGAGTCTGCGGGGGACCCTGGGTGGTCCGCACTCCAGCCAGCAAGTCAGGCAGAACGCACATCTTCACTGGTCTGGACGCATCTTGGGTGCCTGTATAGGAAGGGGCCTCAAGAGCAGGGGCCACACCCTTCCTGCCACAGGGAACTTGGGAATTGGAGAGGGTACTCATGGGCTTGGCATGCCTACTGAAGGACCCACGTGGAGAGAAGAAGTGTAGGATTCCCGGTGGCTGGTCCCAGACTAGCCCCAAATCAGAGTTTTTGGCCTCTGTGTTGGTGTCCTATCCTTGTTATCTGAAGACATTTTTAAAATCACATCTTCCAAGGACACAGGATGTTAGAATGCTATCACCAAGGCATCTCTGTGTTCAACCTAAAATATTATGTGGCCATCTGTTGCTGTTCAATTAGGTAATGCACAATCTCTCAGCTTCAGTAGAAATACAGTTTGGGGGCATTTGTGGACTTTCTTAATCCTGCATTAAGAGTTCCTGTGGCACCATCTTCTTGCCTGTAGGGGGTTGGCTGACTTACTTTGCCTCAACAGTGAGATAATAGATCATAATGGAGCCTGCCTCAGGGGTGGTGGGGCTCAGGGTGAATGCACAGTCTTGTGTTGTTACCCCAACTCCATCCCACCATCAGCCCTTTTCCTGGACTCACCTGCAGACCTCCCAATCCTGCCTGCTACATGCCCACACGCTGATCAGAGGCTCCTGTACCCTTCCGGGTAGCTTTCTGCTTTCACTTCTCCCAAAGGCTGAATGACCTCACTTTCAATAGGAAGTGGGAATCCACGGACTGCAGTGCCTGCTAATCCCTGCCGGGTCCACACACCTGCCCACTTCCTTGCCGCCCCTTGCACTGTGGATGAGGTCATGTCCCTTTTCCAGTCCACTGCCATCTCAGCCATTTGGGTTTGTCCATCCCCTCCTACTCTCCAAGGTCCTCCTTCCTAGGGAGCCCCATCCCTCATCAGTCCTGCCACTTTTTCCCACTAAGACCCATTTATACTATCTGCTAAAGGACTGCTCTGGAGAGTGGTTCTCAAAGTCTGGTGCACAGGAACCCCTGAGGGTTCTAGCTGGAGACCAGGACTGCCCTGACCGCATGCAGAGAAATACTGCCGCTTCTCCTTCTACCGGACGTGCAGGTCCCCCCCCCCCCCCCGGGCTCTCCCTCTATGCTGGGGAGATATACCCTTGTGCTGTTCCCATCAGTGGATGTGCTTCAATCTCCCCCTCAACTCCTCACACCTTCACCGCCAGCTTCACCAGCCATGCTGGTGCAGGCAGCGAGCTTCTTGTCCCTTAAGCCTTGGTTCCTCAGCCCCTCATGTCCATGAGGGACTCAGTAAACAAGTGATGTGCATGCTTGGATGCTACATGCAATACTTAGGTCAAAGGACTTGAAAGATAACCAAGGCCTTCCTATCGCAAGGCCCCATGGGTTTCCCCAAAGAAACAGAGGCCTCAATGGGAGTTCAAGTTGCTGCACTGTGGTGCCTTCCAGTGGAGCTGCTGCTGACTTCCAAAATCCCGTGTCATTCATGAACTCAATAAACATGAATAGGGTGCTTTCCAGCTACGAGTTAGACCCTGGACTGCTCGCTGCGATGGTGGGAGCTGAGACAGGGGCACCCAAGTGCAGTGCTGTGACAGGCAAGTCCGGCAGGGAGTGAGATCAGATGTGGAGAGGATGGCAGGAGAGAGTCAGCCCTCCACTCGTCAGGGAGCCTCTCTGATGATGGGGGTCAGAGCTGCCATGGGCTTCTCAGGCAGTGGGAGCAGAGTGGAAAACCTTGAGACAGGAAGAGCTGGAGGGTTCTAGAAAGAAATGAGCCCCTTGTGGAGAGGAAAGTGAGAGAAGCAGAAGACAGCCAGAGGAACACAGAGAGATCCAGAGGCCATGAGGCCACTGGGGAGGCTGCATGCCACCATATGCCAAGGTGGCAAGTAGGGCTCAGATCACAGGTAAAACAGTGCCTTTGGCAAATGGCCATCTTCTCTGGACCCTATGTGGTGTCGCTCCATGTGTCTGTATCCTAATATCTTCTTTTTATAAGGATGTCAGTCATGGTGAATTAGGGCCCACCCTAAAGACCCCATTTGACCTTAATCATCTCTCTGAAGATCCTATCTCCAAATACAGGCACACTCTGAGGTACTGGGGGTTAGGACTTCAACATACAAAGTTTGGGGACATAACTCAGCCCATAAGAGCCATCATCGTAGAAGAGAGGGTTTAAGTCATTATTTATTTAAGACAAAAGTAAATACATAAAAGCAGGTTGTGGTATGAGTCCTTTTCTTGGTGTCAGGAGTAAAATTGGCCACACTATGACTCTTGGTCTTCACTGGGTGATATTCCCGGTGAAGGATGTGGGAGAGTGAGCACAGCAGATCCCATGGGAAGCTCGTTTCTTACACGTTGCGTACATTAAGTTGAATATAAGCAATATGTTGTGGTGGAAATAACTGCATTTTTCTTAGCTAGAGTTCTGGAAGCACCGTGAGTTTGGAGCCCAGGTCTTATCCATGCCAGTGACACACACACTTCCATGTGGTTCCATAGGAATGTGTTCACCCATCCTCTGGCAGGGGTTAGGTGTGCGGTCCGGTCCCTGTAATGTGCAGAGGTAGAGGGAAAGGGCTCCAGCCTTTGGCATCATGGCTTTGGGGCTGATGGTTTCCAGCCTGCTGGTTCTATCCTCAAAGGATGAGACATGGGGGGAAATAAAATAAGAATGTGCTCATGTCTTATTTGTGTAATTTGTTAAAAATAATGACAGAAAAGCCATTGAGCATTGACAGCTTTATTCCCCGCTGACAGATTTGAGGGGTGCTATCAGCTGGGAAGCCTTTGCAGTAGTCTAGGATGGTCCTAGTCTGTTACAGCCTGCAAATAAATTACCTCATTTAGACATACATGTGCTTTTAAGAATAATTTTATTTTTCTTATTACACAAATAAAAAATAGGGCCATTGTAGAAACCTCATCACAGACTGATGACAAAGAGAAGGAAATGAAAATGATCTGTAGCCCTGCTGTCAGAGGCAGGCCCTTAGCATCTCGGAGTATGGCAGCAAGAGTCATGTGCACACAATATGCTATACACACATCATCAGTATAGAGACACTCTCTCCTCTCCGCCATCTCCACTTAGCTGACGATGTAGCTGACGATGAGTCAACATAAGCATGGAGGCCGCTCTTGCAAACAGCTCAAGCTCCCGTGCAAGACATGCTGCCATATCCCCTTTCTACCGGCATCTGGGAGAGGGGAGGCCCACCTGGGTGTGGAAGGCCCAGCTCCTTCCCTGTGCGGCGGAGGAGAGCTGGCCCAGGAGTTCTGAACCAGACCAGGACCCCCATGTGTCCCTCTCCCTGCAGCCCAGGCTCCCCACCTCCGCCTCCCCTGCAGGGCACAGGACATCTATCTCTTCAAAGGGATAGCACCCATTTGTTCAGAGCTGGCCTCCTTGCATGTCACTGTGGCTCTTTGCCTGAGGCCAAGCCTCTGGACTGGGGCACCACCCATGGGTGAGAGGGAGGGCAAGTCCCTTCGGTTTGCTGAGCTTCCCTTTCCTGGTCTTACAATGGGAACACCAGTGGTGACTGCCACCCTGCCTCCCTGAGTTAGTAGTGCCAAGCAGGTGACCTGGACTCACTGTGGGAGGGTCTTTGCCCAGCCCCGGCCAGGGTCCTGGAGAGGGTAAAAAGAAACGGGCTGATTCCATCCATACGAAGTGCAGTGGCTACATTGAAATGTCACTGCAACTCCTGGACACTCATACTTTTCCTCCTGAAGTTCCCAAAGCAGAATGTGGTCCACCCTTTGTCCCTCCCCTGAGCAGAGCGCAGCTTTTTTCCCTTTGCCTGCTACATGGAGCCTCTCTCCGTGTGGATTTGTTGTCTCACGTGACGTCAGGTGTAAGCATGGTCTAGGCCTTTGGGACACACATTTAATCTTGTACTTCCCCAGACTCGGTGAAGTGGGGAGGAATCTAGTCAGAGCTTGGACAGTGACCACATAGCTCTGCGGACTCCTGGGACTCAGGCCGCTGGGCCTGCCCTCTCCCACCCATCCCTCCAATTTCTCTCCATCTCCCCACCTCCCCCCAGGGCCTATCCCCTAAGCCTCCTCTCTATGCATAGCTGGGACACTCCCTGCTGACCAGGCCTCCCTTGCCCGCTCCTGGCTCAGCTGGGCAGCATTGGGAGATGGTCCTGGGGTCTCGAGACCCCAACCCCAAAAACAGACATCCGGGAGCTGCTCCAGGAGATGACTAGGACACCATCAGGACAGAGCGGCAGCTCTTGAAGAGAAGGGCTCCAGGGGACCGACCACCTTGGAGCAGTGGGGACGACAGGGACAGGGAGGGGACAAGGGAGGAACAAGCAGGGGCTTCACTCTCTCTGCTGTCCTGTGCACAGCCCAGCGTGGGATCCCTGGTCCTGGAGGGGCCACAGCTGGGGTTTCTCCTCTGACCCCAGTGAGGAAGAGTTAATGTCCCAGGATGGCAGATGAACACTTGTGAAATGGAGGCCCAGGAACTCTGTGTGGGACTCAGTGAGCCTTGAATGGGACCTCTGATGACCACATAGAAGTTATCTGAAAGACGGAATGTTAGGGCACAGTCTGAAGGGGTGCTCTAGGTCGGAGAAAGAGTAGGCGACAGTCTCCAAGTCCAGGCCCTGGCCTGCTGCACGGGGAAGAGTGGGAGAGGGGCTCCAGCACCTACTGACCAGCCAGCCCAGCTGAGCAAATGCCCCCTTTCCAGGACCTCGACTGCTCCCAGCACATTTACCAAGCAGAGGCCCTGCCCTCCGATCACAACTGAACACAGGAGGCAGGAAAACTCTGCTGTGTGTTTTGGCTCGGAGCCAAGGCCAACAGCTGGGCAGAACCTGTAGAAAATTTTTCCACTGGAGACACCTCCACTCAGCTGTTAGCTGGTTCAAAGATGCAGAGTTGAAGTCAGGATCACTGGCCGCGACAAGAGGCATGACTGATGGTTGTCTCTCAATCAGATATATATGTGTCATGTGCTCTCAGAAAGCACAGCATCTTCGTTCCCCCACAGGGTGCTGGGGTGCTACCTATAGGGTGGGAGAGAGGTGCTGGCCAGGTAGGCAGGGACAAGACCTGAGATGACAGGTGTAGTTGCTTCCTGGGGCAGCCAGAATAAGTGAACACAAACTGGAGGGCTTAAAAGAACAGAAGTTCAGGAAGCCAGAAGTTAGAGATGCCGTGTTCCCTGCCCCTCGGGCTCTGGAGAGGATCCTTCCTGCCTCTTCCAGCTCCTAGAGCTGCCAGCATCCTTGGTGTTCTCTGGCTTGTGTCGGCATCACCCCAACCTCTGCCTCTGTCACCTCTGGGCTCCTCCCTGTGTCTGTGTCTTCACCTGCTCCAGCCTGACCACATCTGCAACAATCCTGCTGAGGCCTGATTGTTAAGCTGGAGATTCCTGGGAAGGACAGCCTACCTGCTTTGGATCCGAGGCTCCCTGAGCCCCACGGGCCTCACCACAACCCTGCTGTGCCCCGGCAGCCCCCAGGCTCCAGAGCTCAGTCTGGAGCAGAACCCCCACTTGCACTGGCTATGAGCGGCAGAGGGGCTGGGACTCAGGCTTCCAGACTTCACAATCCAGAGGCCTCACAGGAGGCCATGTGGCTCAGAGTGTCCAACCACCTGACATGGTTCTAGCCCACTATGTTTCCACTCATGATCTGACCGTGAACCAGCCGTGACTCTGAGCCGTGTTTCCTTTGTGCTCTGTGCTCGGTCTGTGCAACGATGACCTTCTGCCCAGACACTACTGCTTCGGAGGCAGCACACGCTGAGCTGGCTGGCTGGCTTCTTGTTCCTGTGCTAGGGCGGTTTATAGAGCAGCCTAATTCCTTGCCCCACCATGGTTGGGTGGAGTGGTGTAAAAGGTAAATTAAATGCCAGGTGTGCGTTCATCAGACAGTCAAGTGAGTTCATGAAGCGCATCGGGGCATGGGCACCGAGTTCAGGAGTGCAAGGAGCAAACAGAGGTGACTGAACACTTGGGCTAAAACGCTCTGGTTGGGGTCATTCTTCCTGTAGATCCCAGGCCCTGGGGACAGGGATGGATGCACAGTGCAGAGTTTACTTCTGGGCCACTTACAGGTGAGCATCAAAAATAGGAAGTGTCCCATTTAAGTTCCATCATTTCTTGGAGTGATGTCACACATTCTGTGCATTCACTCACCTGGATCTGCTTCTCTAACCTGACATGGTCCTTGGAACTCAGGACACATGTGTCATGCACGTCCTGGGGTAGACATTTCAGAGGCACCAGCACTGGGCTCCTTGGGTAGCAAAGAACAAAATCAGCCCCCATTGCCCGAAGTGGGTGGGAGGCTCCGGTTACAGAACTTCCTGGACATCCATTTCTAGAGGGCAGCGTGCTCTGGGTGCATCTGTCCCCAGCACTCAGATCCTAGGAGGTACAGACCTGGTGGCTGAGGCCTGGTTTACATGCTCCCACATCCTACCCAACTGCACACTGTGGAGAGGCAATTCTTAAAAGGGAGTTCAAGGGGGATGGCCCAAATGAGGGAGGGGTCATGGGACCCAAACCAGTAAGTATGTCTTTGCAGCATCACACATATCACACTGCCCCAGACTGTCCCCTGTCCCTGACTACCCTTCTGCCTGCCTGGTGGCTCCAGTCAGCCAGACACTTTCCTCTGTCCTCTGACACATTAACAAATCCTGTCCATCCTACTCTAAGACTGATCTTAATTGCATTCATCATCTCCACATTCACAGGGTCCCCCAGCCACCTGCCTCAGCCTTTAGATAATCCCGGCCCTCCACACTTTCCTCCCACTCTGTCCGCCACCAGCGGGAGGGGTTGTTCAAAGATGCCACTCCAAACATGAGGCTCCTTCACTCACTGATGGCCTGTTACTTGTGGAGTGACAGCCATGCTTGACACATTGCCCCTGCAGCCGATGGCTGAGCTGCTCCCTGTCCATTCTCACCTGGGGAAATCCCCATTCACAGCCCTCCCTATGCACATGTGTACTTGTATGTGTTGCATGTACATGTGTGTGCGAATGCATGTGTGTGCATATACATGTAGATGTGTGTGTGTGTGTGTGTATGTGCGTGTGGCCATTTAACCAGTAAGGACAGCAGCCCTACAAAATCCAAGGCTGTGAGTCACCTCCCGCCGCAGGGACAGAGCACTGGGGGAAGGCCCGTGGCTTTGAATGGGAAGATAGGATCTCACAGACAGTGAGTGATTGCATCTCCAGGTGGCTGAAGGGGAGGAAGCTGGATGCGTTCCGAATGTGACTCCCAGTTTGGAGGGTGAAGCACCGGGATCTCAGTCGTCAGAGCCATCGCTAATGAGCCGGCTCATGACTCGTCTCAACACGTGTCTGCGCCCATAAAAAAAGACAGAAGAGCTCCCCGTAGAACTCACACATTTCGTTGTATGTGCTGCTCAGAGGCCCAGGTCCCTGTTCCAGTGTCTCTGGACAGAAGGCCAGTCACTGTGTAGTCATCCAGGGGAGAACAGTGATTGAAAGACACCTTAATAGAAAGTGTCTTTTATCGTCGGACCACCTGAACCCTCGAGGACTCCTGGGCAGCCATGGTGGGCAGCAATGGTAATAACAACTATAACCTCAACAATAATGATAATAATGGGTTACGTTGATAGCATCGCCCCTATGCACCAGGCTCTAGCTCTTTCAAAGCAGATCCAGGACCAAACCCAAGTCTATCTGGTTCCCAAGCCAAGTTCTTAGCTGGCTCCTAGGCCACTCTGCAAGGCCCTTGATGGGGATGCCATGGTCTGACCTCAGAACGATTGGGCTTGGGGCCGTGATGGCAACCTATGACACACATGTCAGCATCGACATACCTAGCCATTTTCAATGACACGCGGCCACATGTGGCTGCATACCAGAGAAGTGTGGGGCTGCATGCCGAGAAGGATGTTTCATCCTCGGCTCCTTGCACAGCCAGGTGCAGAAGCCAAGGATAAAACATTTGCTGTAGTGTAGACACTCTGTGCCGGAGGTCTGTAGGCCAAAACAACAGAACTCCGGCACAGAGTGTCTAGTTCTAGGAATTCCGGTTAGGCCGTTAGGGGATCTTTGACCTCACTTCAGCCGGTGGAGCAGGGAGCAGTGGAATGCCGCAAGGGACGCATCTCTGGGAGCCCTGTGATCGCCATTACCTGCAACAACTTAACCACAGCAACCATCATCCAATCTACTGTTCTGGGGTGTCGTGGATTTCTAATTGACCATCATTACTGAGATAAGTGAGGGGGAGGCTGGGAGAGGAGAGGGCCTGTGCTATGGGTGCCATTTCCTGCCATTAGAAATAGCGGCAGCCATCTTAATTTACGTAAGGTGCAACTTGCAGAATTTCAAGACAGCATCTGGGCTCAGGTGTTTGTCGACTTGAGGTCAAAGCTTGAGAATCTGGAAAGATGCCACTTGGAGAATCAAGAGGAGTGCCACTACGAACAGGAAATTTGGAGTGTCTGTAACCAATTACCAGACACTTTTAGCACCCTGAAAAATATAGCAATGGCTTTACTCACAATTTTTCCCTCTACGTACTTTTGTGAGACCTATTCTCAGTGTTAAATAATATCAAAACCAACAAAAGAAACAGATTGACTGATGAAGTTAGTAATGCTTGCTTGGGCTTGAAGTGTACAAAATACCAAACTTCAATTGAAGATTTAGCCAATGAAATTCAGCAACAAAAAAGTCACTAATAGGCAAGTTAGTTAAAGAATTCCCCCTCCCCCTCACTTATCTTAGTTCACGTCACCCCACACAAGTTAAATAATATCAAGACCAACAAAAGAAACCGACTGACAGATGAACAAAGAAGTCACTAAGCAGGTAAGTTAAATACTTAGTTTTTGGTTTATTAAATACAGTTATATATTACAATTATACATTTTTGTATTTAAACTATAAATATTGTGAAATTATGGTTTTTTTTCTCAAAGTGACACACCACCCGAGTTATGCTTGGTTTTTTGGCGAATTTTGACATACCAAGCTCAAAAGATTGCCCATCACTGGCTTAGGGTGTGTTTTTATCACTGCAGCTTCTCAGATGCCAGCTCCCAACCAGCAGGGTGGCTGCTTGGGGAACCCTCGTGCAGGAGTAAGCAGGTAAGAACAGTGTGCATCTGGCTCTGAGAGGAAGAAGCAAGCCTGGACTTGGAGTGGCCCAGGAGAAACTAAGGTGAAGAGACCTGCCCTTAGCCTCTGCGCAGTGAAGACCAGGTCCTCATGCTGAAGACCACTGACAGGCTCAGAAAATGTTCTTTAAATCTCATATGACAACAAAGAGGAAACAAGCCATTGGGCGCAAGGCCCAGAGTCAAGAAAGGGCTCAGCACTTGGAGCCACTCTGCTCCGGGGGCATTGGCCAGCCTGGGGGAGGCGACTGGGAGTCCAAGCTCTGGAGACGGGAGTCCAAACTCTGGAGACAGGAGGCCTGGGCTGACCCCAGAAGGGTCACCCTTACGAGCAGGGCCAGCAAGAGCAGGTGGCCCGCACAGCCTGTAGCCAGCCTTCTGTTGTCCGCCACAGCTCAGAAATTACAACCCCTGTTCGCATCCTATTTTGAAGAAGATAGCATCATCCTGGGCCTCAAGTCATTTTTTTTTTATTATTATTTATTCATTTTAGAGAGGAGAGGGAGAGAGAGAGAGAGAGAGAGAGAGAGAGAGAGAGAGAGAGAGGAGAGGCAGGGAGAGAGCTGGGGAAGGAGCTAGAAGCATCAACTCCCATATGTGCCTTGACCAGGCAAGCCCAGGGTCTCGAACCGGCAACCTCAGCATTTCCAGGTCGACGCTCCATCCACTGCGCCACCACAGGTCAGGCCGCCTCAAGTCATTTTTAAAAATACATTATTACAGAAAATATCGAGCACATGAAGACAACAGGCAGAAGCGCATAGTTAAGAGGAAACTGGAGGAGAGGCAGCCAGTGAGGAGACAGTGAAATGTCAGTTGGAGACTCAAAGGAGAGGGATCCTGAGGGACCTGTCATAGACGCCCGGCTGGCTGGGTACTGGGGTGGCACCTGGGAGTCCCTGCACACTGAAATGGGAACCATGATGAGTGAAATACAAAAAAACACCTTCCCAGTGCAGCCAAGGCCCATGGGACAGTGGGAGCCCGCAGGCCCAGATGGAAGAGGAGGCAAGAACCCCAAGGGTGAACCCTGTTTGTCCTTGAAGGTGCTGCCTGCACCTGTGCACTTGGGCTTGAGTTTCCCACCCTGAGCCAGCTCATGGCTTCAGAGATGGGGTGTCTCACAGATCTTATTCCCCTAAAGCTGAGACCCCTAAAGGGTAGTCCCTCTGGTGACCACAACCCCAATTGCAAGGTGTCCAGGAAAGTAGCAATGGCACTGAGCAGAGCTGGGGACCCATCCTGGAGGAGAGGTGAGCCAGGCAGGTGTGCAGCTTCATCCCATCATTGGGTGATCAGCACAAAACCAACCCAACCCAACCCAAACCAGGCAGTGCAGGTAGTTTGAAGAAGTCTGTGATGGGTGGTGTCCCTGCACTTGGCAGAAGCAATGGCAAGTGCCCCCTAGAGGAATGTACCTCAAGCTAATGATGGGCTCAAGGTCAAAGTGAACCATGCCTGGGGGAGGGGGGGGTAAGAACAGGAGCCTGCAGAAACAACAGACAGCAGGAGCAGACCAGCAGAGACTTCAGACACGTGCTATAAACACCTGTGCTTGCTGTGTTTGAAAACACGGTGGGAAATCATTTTTTATTTCCTGAAAGCCCCAGACACAGAAGGAGCTGCTCCCAAGGTCCAGCAGGGTCCCCTCAGGCACAGGACCCCACTAGGGATGGCACCAAGGAAGCAGGATGCTCCAGTCCCAGCAGGGTCCCCAGCTGCACCCTCAGGGGCAGGCATGCTCTTCCATAGGCCCTTCTATCTGACACCCACGCCCAACTACTGGGCAGGAGAAGATAGGGTTGGTTAGAACAGTCATGTTTATTATGTGCATTTGCAAAATTTAAAAGGAAACTATACATTTAAAAAATGTAAAATATAACTGAGTAAAATCTTGGCTGGTAGGTTTCTACCCAAAGGACACCACAATTCTCAGGTGAGCCCCTAGTTCTCAAAAGTAGGAAGATGGGCCAGGCGAGGGGGGTTGAGAGGTAGACTCTGGTCTAAGATGCATGCTGGAAAGTCGTGTGGACACCACTGTTTCCCAATCCTTCCAGGCCTGCGGAGACCACCCTTCCTTGTCCCAGGCCCTTTGTGTGGCTGCTTGTGGCTAGTGGTCTGTGAGCAAAGTGACTCATACCCTGCAAGTGCCGGCTTGAAAGCTGTGTGCAGCCCTTCCAGGCCAGGCTGCCCGCCCCGGGGCCACACTTCAGATGCCCGCAGGTCACAAACACTAAACAACGCACTTTCTGAAGGATGAGGGTGAGGGCTCTCAGCACCAACACGGCCCAGCTGGGAGCTCAGCTGTGTCCTGCAAAGGGGTGGCTGCAGAGCTGCACGTGGGCCTGATTTGATGGGAGGAAGAGTGTAACTGAGAGAAGACACCAGAGAACTAACTTGTCAGTTCCTGGTAGCAAAGCAGTGCATGACCAATGCTGTCCTGCTTTTCTTTTTTTTCTTTTTTTTTAAATTTTTTATTTATTCATTTTTAGAGAGGAGAGAGAGAGGGAGAGAGAGAAACAGAGAGAGAGGAGGAGGAGGAGCTGGAAGCATCAACTCCCATATGTGCCTTGACCAGGCAAGCCCAGGGTTTCAAACCGGCGACCTCAGCATTTCCAGGTCGATTCTTTATCCACTGCGCCACCACAGGTCAGGTCAAGTCCTGCTTTTCTTCATGTCCTAATTGGTGGCCTCAGGTCCTCAGGTGCTAGTGCAGGATTTGCAAGTTGCCATTGTCACCCAGGAACATTTCACATTATGAATCACCCCTATAGAAGGCGGTCTAGGCAGGCATGCCCAACACATGACTTCACACGAACATGTAGATCAGATTGTTTCTTTAAAGCCTCTTCAGTAAGATTTAATTGCACTTTCAAAAGCATTGGTTTTAAAAAATCCTAATTTTAATAACTTGGATTTATTCATTATAATTTGTATTTTGCTAATTATTATGTTATACTTTGTATTTTAATTTTAATATATACCTTTGAATACCTTAGAAGCAAATAACTTTTTGAAAACACTACAAAATACTTTTTTTTTTATTTAACTTTCATTTATATACTTTATGAAAACGCATTTAAATTTTGTACACTTTTTTTTTTTTCTTTTTCTGAAGTTGGAAATGGGGAGACAGACTCCCGCATGCGCCCGACCGGGATCCACCCGGCACGCCCACCAGGGGGCGACGCTCTGCCCACCAGGAGGCATGCTCTGCCCCTCCGGGGCGTCGCTCTGTTGCGACCAGAGCCACTCTAGCGCCTGGGGCAGAGGCCAGGGAGCCATCCCCAGCGCCCGGGCCATCTTTTGCTCCAATGGAGCCTCGGCTAAGGGAGGGGAAGAGAGAGACAAAGAGGAAGGAGAGGGGGAGGGGTGGAGAAGCAAATGGGTGCTTCTCCTGTTTGCCCTGGCTGGGAATCGAACCCGGGACTTCTGCATGCCAGGCCGACGCTCTACCACTGAGCCAACCGGCCAGGGCCTGTACACTTTAAATACAATTACAGCCTGACCTGTGGTGGCGCGGTGGATAAAGCGTCGACCTGGAAATGCTGAGGTCGCCGGTTTGAAACCCTGGGCTTGCCTGGTCAAGGCACATATGGGAGTTGATGCTTCCAGCTCCTCCCCCCTCTTTGTCTCTCCCTCTCCTCTCAAAAGGAATAAATAAAGAATTAAAAATAAATAAATAAATACAATTACAGTTTTTAAAAATATTTTAGCTCAACACTGTTAATAAATATTAATTTAATGAAAATTCTGAATATCATAATGAGTAATTTTGTTAAAATGAAGGTAAAGAATGTGCTTGACTGGTGGAGGCACAGTGGATAGAGCATTGACCTGGGACGCTGAAGTCCCAGGCTTGAAACCCCAAGATCGCTGGTTTGAGTGCAGACTCACCTGGCTTGAGCACAGGCTCACCAGCTTGAGCACAAGGTTGCTGGCTTGAGAGTAGGATCACAGACTTGATCCCTTGGTCGTTGGCTTTAGCCCAAGGTCACTGGCTCAGCTGGAGCCTCCTCCCACCCCCCGTCAAGGCATGTATGAGAAGCAATCAATGAACAATTAAAATGCCATGACTACAAGTTGATACTTCTCATCTCTCTCCCTCATGTCTCTCTCTCTCTCAAAAAAAAAAAAAAAGAAAAGAAAAGAAAGTAAAAAATGTAAATTTAATGAGATGTGTATGCAACGTGAATGAATGACTGGTGTCCATATCTTATTACATGTCCAGTGTCACAGCCCATGCACAGAATGCCTGGCCTGTTCAATAGCAAATGAACTTTGTGTTTATATATACTTGGCTATTGATAGGAACACCAATGTATTATACATCCCTGTGCAGACAGGGACAGAACCTGTTTTATTTCACAGCTTGTTAGCTTGGGTCTTGCTGTATCCATGTGCAGACCTGGCAGTGGCCTCTCTTGCACACTCACTCTGAGCCACTGTGTCGGAGAGGCGGGGAGCAGGTGGACGGAGGAGCACCTCAGTGCACTGCACAGCTGTGGACCACCTGGACAATAGAAAAGCGGGGAGTTGGGGGCATCTCTGCAGCATAAGACAGACCCGTCCTGACCAAGAGAAACACATCCCAACCTGGATCCCCACAGAGCCACGTGCATGTCCGAGACATCTGACTGCTGTGGCAGTCTGACTGGCCACCCAAGCCAGATCCTGAGACCCATAGGACCTGTGCCAGAGGATGCTTTCCTAGCGTGTACACACCCCTCAGTTAGCAGCTGGACAGAGGGCCAGCCCAGGCAAACCCACAGGGCTCTGCTCTCTGCTGGCATGCAGGAACTCTGGGCCAGAGCCACAGTCTGGGCCCCAAGACCGCAGCTGGAGACCTGCTTTGCTACTAAGGGTTTGAAACACATCAGCAGGTATGTGAAAGGGCCCACAGCCCCCCAACTGAAGCTGTAGGCCTGAGCTCCTGGCGGTGGGCAGCTGTCTGCCCCAGGGTGGAGCTCACCGGGAAGCAAGCATGTGCGGGCTGGCACGCACAGATGACTCACGTGGCTAATTTCTTTATGACAATCAGGCTAAATTTAGGTTAATTACTTTTTAACCATTCTCCTGAGGGTACATGAAGATACTTGAAGCCAGTCCATAAGCTCTGATGCTGTTATCTGATGGACCAGATGCCAGCCAGTACGGGCTCTGCCTTGCTCATGAGGGGACTGGGGCAGCCAGCTGGAGGGAACCTGATGTGTCACTGTCCCGCGTGCAAACTGGCAGCCCCTGTGGGGTTTTCAGACACTTCAATGTGAATGTGTGCACAAGGCAGTTTGTCTGCTAGCCCCGTCCACTCCCCAGGCCATGTGTCTTTGCAGCCCCACACCTGATAACCCCCATGCTGAAACCTGTGGACCTGGGCAGCCCTCCTCACATCTCACCATTGGCCCCTATGTACTACTGTCACCACAGCTGGGTTCCCAACACAGACCCTTCTCCCTGGACTCCTCATCACATTGTCCCTTAACTCAACAGCACAGTGGCACCTTCCAGAAAGTCACTCTGGAAACCCGGGAATGTAAAGCCTGCCCACCTGGGCTGCCAGCCCTCCCACCACATCTCCCAACCCCCAACTACGAAGCCTCTGCCTTTCCCTGAGCTCCACCCTCATTCTGTGGCTTCCCCATCCACTCCAACACCTTCACCTGGCTCTGTCTGCTGAGACTTCAGCCTCCCTAACCCCTCCCTCTGGGTTCCAGCCATCGTAGCTGCTGGCAGAGTTGTGTAGCTCCCCAGCTGACCATGGAAATGAGGGATCTGCCCCCTCACAGAGGAGCTCCGAGGGGCACATGGCCAGCACAGCCACAGTCAGCAAGCTGGCGCTCCCTCCAAGCTCTTCCCATGCATCAACTCAGAATGCTCTAAAAGGCAAGGGGACCCCTGATGCCAAGTGGCAGCTTCTGTGAGCTTCATTCTTTCCCTCAAACACCATGCCAGAGGCATGGCAGGAAACCATGCCTTGCTCCCAGGGACTGTGCCTCCCAGCTGGGCGTGCCCCATAGACAGCGGACACCCTTTTGCCCAAATTCCAAAGACCACAACCCTGGTCCACAAGGCCAGGCACCCCTGCACACAGCTTCGTGTTCACGCTGCTTTGGCTGGAATCAACAAGGTCTGTGAGGCCCAGACTGTGGTTCATCAGAGGCTGGTCTAAAGCCCAAAGGTAATGTGAGATCATCGTAAAGGTTGTATGTGGAGGATGAGGCACTGGCATCAAACAAAACTGTGCTTGTCCATGTCCCCTCCCCAACAGGACTCGTCCCTGTAGCAGTCTGGAAGGTGAACGGAGCTCCTTAGCTTGACCTCACTCCCTCCCCGGAGGGACAGGCAGTGAACAGCCTAAAATATGGTCAGAGACACACCTGCACAGGGTGGGTACCAGCTTTACCAAAGTTTTAACCTTTTATGTTTTTCAAATTACAAAAGCAGCACATGTTAGCTGTAATAAGGGGACCAATTGAAAGCAAAGGTGTGGCTCAGCGGTAGAGCGTCAGCCTGGCGTGCGGGGGACCCGGGTTCGATTCCCAGCCAGGGCACATAGGAGAAGCGCCCATCCGCTTCTTCCCCCCTCCCCCCCTCTTCTTCCTCTCTGTCTCTCTCTTCCCCTCCCGCAGCCAAGGCTCCATTGGAGCAAAGATGGCCCGGGCGCTGGGGATGGCTCCTTGGTCTCTGCCCCAGGCGCTAGAGTGGCTCTGGTCGCGGCAGAGCGACGCCCCGGAGGGGCAGAGCATCGCCCCCTGGTGGGCAGAGCGTCGCCCCTGGTGGGCGTGCCGGGTGGATCCCGGTCGGGCGCATGCGGGAGTCTGTCTGTCTCTCCCCATTTCTAGCTTCAGAAAAAAAAAAAAAAAAAAAAAAGAAAGCAAAGGTGGTGGTCACCCCAGTCCCACTGCAGCTTTGATGGCAGCTGGTCCTGTCCAGCACTTTTGCCCTAAACCAACAACAGAGTGGACAGAATATACAGGCCCATCGTCTCCAGTCAGCGAATAAAGACTGGTAAGAGACTAAGACCCCAGGGAAGGAAGTAGGAGGCTGCGGGAGCCAGGGAGCCCTCCCTGTGGCACAGAGCTGGGCTCCAGGCCAAGCGTGGCAGGTAAAGCTCGGAGGGGAACGGGCAGGATGGGTACCGGAGAGAAGCCACATGGAGACAGGGCCCCAGATCCCCAGCCCCATAGTCCTTGGCTGAGGACAGTGTGCACCTACCAGCATGGGCATGTGGGAATTACCTGAGAAGCTGCCCTGGAGACAGAGACTGAGAAGTCGTGTGGTGCCAAGTCCAGCGGTGTGAAGACAGCATCTCAGCCCTCAGCCGCCAGACATCCGGGTGAGACACCAGGAAGGCCATACCTTATAGTGGGGGACATCCTTAAGTAAGGTCCATGCTAAACACCCACCCCTGCAAAGCCCAAGGTAAGGCCCTGACAGGAACCACAGGGACAGGGTTTGCCTGTGGCGTCCTGACGAGTTGCAGGAGCTGGGGAAACCCCAAAGACACAGCTCGGAGCCAGCCCAACAAAGCATCAAACCAAACTCACACACAAATTCAGGGCCAATTAGGTAGAAAATCAACACTCCTCAGAGGAAGATAAGAATCCAGAGTTTCTGACCTAAGCAGCCAAGTTCAGTAGAGACGAGGAGAAAAGGACCCCTGGGGATCAGGAGATCGGTATAGCAGCCCCGAGCCGCACAGCAGGGGGCTCGGCAAAGACGCCAGAGCAGGTGTGGTGAACAGACCCCAAGAAAGCAGAGGAGGAAGACGACTGATGGGAGGAGTCATCTCAGCACACACACAGACACGGTCAGGAATGCAAGTCATAGTCTTGGTTCTGGAATATCCAAAATGAATAATGCACTGGCTCCACTAGAAAAACAAAACAAAAATATTAATAGAAACTAACCAACCTGAGGAAGAGAGAAAAAGAAGCTTAAACAGAAAAAGACACAATCGCAAATGTCCTAACACATAAAATTTTTTAAAAAAATTACTCAACATACATTTTAAAAATAGATGAACAATCCCAAGGGAAAAGACAATTAACAGACGGCAACTGCAAGATGACGCAGATGTTGGGGTTGCCAGACCTTATGGTGGTTTTCACCAGCACCCTCCACAAAGTGAAGGGAACACTCCTGAACTGAGTGAGAAAAGGAATTCTCAGAAGAGAAACAAGCATTAGAAAGACCTCTGTTTGGAACTAAAAAATACAGCATGCAAAATAAAATATTACCGCACGTAGGATGTGGAACTTAGGGCTGTGTATTGTAATCCCTTGAGTGGTCAATACAAAGTAATATAAGGAAATATACTTAAAAAGCTAATAAAGTAAATGGAATACTAAACAATATTCAAATAATCCAAAAGAAGGCAGGAAAATGGGAACAAAGTAAATAAAAACCAGAGGGACAGCAGAAAACAGTAAAGCTGATGCCCCAAACCCAGTGATCTCAGTAAAGAAATTCACTCGAAAGAGAATACTGTAGATGAGTAAAATGTTAAAAAAGAGAAGTTTTCTCCCAAAGAGAGCAGCAGGCTCAGGTGATTCAATAGGTAAATTCTATCAGACCTTCAAGGAACAGGTAATCCTATAAAGAGGAAAAAATAAATAAAAAGGAGACTCTCCAAGTCCTTCCCTGAGGCCCTTATAGCTGATGCCCAAACCAAGCAGACAGTATGAGAGTGGGTAAGCCAGGCCCCCACTCACTCCTGAATACAGTTGTCAAACCCTCAACAGACACCAGCAAGTCAAACCAAGCAGAGTAACTTCAAGAACACACCACAATCAAACTGAATGACCCAGAAACACAAGAAGGGTTTAAGTATAGAAAATCCAGAAATGTAACTCACTTTGCCAGATGAACAGAGAAAGAGCGTCAAGGATGCCGGCAGGTGGAGCAGGCAGGGCAGGAGCTCAGAGGGAGCCATGTCTCAGCATCACCCTGGAAAACGCCCTGGGAAGACCCTCTGGGCAGCGTGGAGGCCTAGCCAGGCAGGGAGGCTTACACTTTAAGAGGCCGAGCCATTAATCCCAGCCCCACCCCACCCCCTCTGCAAGGCCCTGCTGAGGGCACTGTGTTGTGACTCACCCCCCTACTGGTTTCAGTGGTCAAGTTCTTACCACACTGACATTGATTCACACTCACATCCTGGCAGCCTGCTGCAGGAGGAGAGGGAAACTTGTTCAAACAGCGGGCAGGCAGGCTGTGCTGCTCTGGGATCCCCGGTGAGTGAGCCCCTGGTTGAGAGCCTGTTCCAGCCCAGTCTCTACCATCCACGTACTGCAACCCGGGAGCTCATGTGGACCAGGCCCAGGGAACCATTTGCTCATCCATGCCAACCACCTCCACAGCAGTCAGGGCTGACAGGACAGGACATCCTTACAAGCAGCCAAGATGGATGAGGGGTTAAGGGCAAGATAGAGGGTGAGTCTACAGAAAGAGAGACAGAGAGCTGCACTTTCCTGAGGTTGTTCAAAGACACCCCATGGGCCCTGGGGCATGTACATGGACTATTCCCCTCAGATTGCCCGTGGCCCCCAGCCCTGGAAGGCTGCCCTGAAGCCATACTGCAGACCCTGCATGCTAGGCTCAGAGCCCTGGAGCCCAACCCACCCCTCCACCTGCTTCAGGCCCTGCATTCCTGGGGTCCAGCATGTTTCTGTGGGCAGGATGAGAGCAGACACAGAATTCACCCTCACTCTCCCCAACTGCTGGGCTCTAGTTGGCAGGGGCTTGTCCCTCCCCTGCAATTATCACCTGTCAGCCCTATCAGAGGCCTCTCTCCTAAACTCCAGCTGAGCAGGTCTGAGACACCCTTCCATTCTTGTTCCTACAGCCCAGGCCATGTAACCTTACCCTGGTCACCAAAAATCTTCTCACACCTCTGTCCATAAACCCCCCAAGTATCCTGTTGAGCATTCACCTGTCCCTGCCAGCACCCATTAGCACAACGGGTTCCCAGGCAGTGCCCAGAGATTTGCAGCGGTGAGCTGTGAAAACCGAGCCCCATCCCGCCCCACAAAGCCAGACCTCAGGTGACTGCAGTGTAGTCTCCTGGGACTGCAGTGCTGGGCAAACGGAGGCAGAAGTACCTGGACCGGCCCCAAAGCCATAGGGGCTTCCTGCCCTGAGGAGTACACGTTTGTACGCATGTATGAGCTGTGCACACGTGTGAGTGTGAGTGCACAGGTCTTCATGAAGGAGGGGCCATGCTGGGTAAGGTGGTGCCCGGAGGTCTAGTGGGTGGGACCTTGCTGCTGCTCATTCCCCCCACCTTTAGCTGCTCCCCGTGGGCAGAAACTGGTCCAAGGAGAAACCCATGAGAACCCCCAAGCCTGCTCTGCCCTGAAGCTGCAACTGTTTCATGTGGTTCCAACTCATTTAGTGTATTATCCAGGATTTCAAAGAGCCATTAGGAAGACAATCCCTCAGTCCCTGGTTTCCACCTGAATCTTGGCCAACGTCAGGTCCTCTGCCAGACAGGTAAACCCACATGCGCATGTACACACACACACGCGCGCGCGCACACACACACACAAACTTGAAAGGAGCTTGTCACCACCATTTCCCTGGAGCAAACAAGAGTCAGAAAGACTGAAGCATGCATGTAAGGTCAGTGCCATCAAGTCACACACACAGCTGGCCATGTGCTATGGGGGCCCAAGGGGCAGGCACCCAGCACCTACCACCTGCACTCTGTGGGATTCGCACTCTAGTTTCTCTTCCGTGAAGCCCACCCTTGCTCCTGTGCCAGGCTCTGCCAGCAGTGGGTGGGGCTGAGGAGATCACAGGTGGCTGCTGAGTGGAAGAGGGTGTCACCCAGGGCCAGCAGCAGAAGCTGAGGAGGTGTAGGGGTCAGAAGCTGCCGCCAGGTCCCTGGGTTGAGATGAACCTGAGCCCGGCAGCACAGGAGGGAATACAGGCAGCCACTCAGAGACCTACCTCCTGTGGAGGGCAGAGGGGCTTTGTCCCAGAGGCGGCAGGCACAGCATGTCCTCACCTGACAATGAGTTAGCTCATAGATCAGCAATGGGACACAGAAGTCCATGTCCCTCAGCCCCAAGACCAGAACCTTGGCCTTGCCTACGAGGCTACTGGGGGATTTCTGGCTCCAGAGCACAGCCCTTGACCAGATATCCGAGCCACCCCTCCAACAGTGAGTTCTTTGGCTGGGCGGGTCCAGGCACTCTGTACAGCTGAATGGCCTCCAGCCCGTGATGCTGCAGGCGTATCTGCACAGCCATGCCCAGCTTTCCTGAGCAGAACACCTATGAGCACTTGCAGGGGTCTGTGGACCCCAGAGCAGCCTGGAAACTCTGATCACCCATGGGACACCATGGCGTCCCCCACAGGGCAGATGCCAGGTGGAAAGGAAGCCTTGACAAATGCCCAAGCCACCCTTAAAACCAAAGTTCTTGGGGCTCAGAGTGACAGGTGTGGGTGGCCAAAGCAGATGGCCTTGAGGGGAGGGTGGCACACCTCACAACTGGAGGATGGAGGAGCAGCCTCCGTGTGACTGGACGGGACCAGCACCTGCCAGAGTTAGGTTTCAGTTGAGTGAGGAGGTGGTGGGCACAAGGTGGCTCATACCCAGGACACAGGGCCTGATGCCCTGCCTGGGTCACAGGGGTTCTGGTTTGGTGGTGGGACCTGCCTCTGAGGGTGGGAACAGTTGATTTGTTCCCTATACAAATCCCAGTCCTAGGGGTGAAGAACAAGACCTGAACAGACTTGGGGGCTGTAATACTGGACCCTTAACCACACAGTTCAAACCAGGAACGCCATTCCCGGATGAAAGGGGATGTGTGGTGTAGGGCTCGTGTGGGTGCGTCTCCTGAAATCAGACCTCCTAGGACTTGCCCAAGGGGCCAGACTGCAGGCCTGAATATTCAGCACAATCAGTAATGTTGCCTCTCCTGTCCACCGGACTGGCCCTTGGTTGGTACCTGGGAATGTGGATTTTGGGAAGGTTCCCACCACATGTGATGAGACTGCCTCACTGGCCTAATTCCTTTGTGCAGACATGATGGCTGTGCTGACAACTGCTCTCCCTCTGGGAATCTGAAATTTTGGGACGTGTCGGGCAAAGGAGCCACGAGAGCAGCCCAACAAAAACCCTGGGTGCTAATCTCTGACTAGCTCCCTGGTACACGCCTCTCATGCGCTGTCAATCTCCTTGCTGAGCATTTAAAGCATGTCCTGCATGATCCACTGGGACAGGCTCTGAACATTGTTCCTGGTGTCCCCTTACTCCTCCCCACGTGGCTTTTCTCTTTGCTGACTGTGCACTGTATTCACTGCCTTGTATCATAGCTGTAAGGACAGCAAATCACCGAACCTGGGGTGGTGGCCTTAGGTACCTCAACTCAAAACCACATCAGAGATCTCAGATATTAAATGTCTGAGTGAAAGCCCCTCCCTCAACATAAGGCCAAGTGAACACTGCTGTGGGCGGGGAAATCTGAGATCCCGGGGGATGCAGTGGCTGGTAAGGAGGACCAGCTCTGGTTCTAGGGAAGCTCAGAAACAACGAAGGAAAGCCAACTGTAACAGCCAACAGTGCTGTAGGTCAGCCAGCCAGCACGTGTGCCTGATTACACATTAAGGAAGGAGCTGCAGAGGCAGTCCAACAGCCACTGCGACTTTCCGTCATAGGAAGGTCTCAGTGTGATCCTCGCTCCCTGCTGCTTCCCCTCACATGACTGCCCTGGGCTGCCTGCATCCAGTCAGACGTGGTCAACACAGACATCTCCTCTGCCCAAATTCACAATCCTGAATACTATCATAGACCCCAGCTAGGAAACCTGAGAATTCAGAAGAAAAGACACTAAGAATGGAGGAAGAGAACTAAGAATAAAACTCCAACACTCACAAGTCTTCAGAATAAAGTGACCGTGGAACGGTCCTGACACAGAGTCCCGGTGCCTGTGAGCAATGTCTGTGGAAGGGCAGTTCCACGGAGGGGCTCCTGGCGTATTCTACAGCAGGCAACTCGGCCTTGGGTCTCCATATGATTATATAAAAACGTGTCAAAGAAAAACACAGTGCAGGATGGGGAAAATATATAACTTTATTTTTAACCAGGGCATTCTCTTTTCCATTTAATAAATACAAATTAACAAAAATACTTTGTTTCGCAAAAAGCCTGCCTTTCCTTTCTCCAGATTTCATGGATGCCCTGTGGCCAGCTGCTGCTGTGGCTGCAATGCCCACGGTCCGGCCGTGCCCACGGACCACATCCCCACACATTCCTCCTCTCTGTGGAGAGGCCTCCGCCTCCGGCAAAGGCCTGCAAATACTATGTAGGTGCAACACCTCTCCTTTCTCTCCCTCCCAAATACGAGTCCCCGTCTAACCTCCAAATCTGAAATGATGCCCCGTGAGGAGAAAATCCAGGTTTTGCAGAAGCCTGACATCGTGAAAGGGAAGGAAAGGATAAAATCTATTCTATGTCTTGGAGGCTGTCCCTTATTTCAAAAATAGAAATTCCTATTTAAATTTTACCTGTTTGAAACAAGCTGAATGTGTGATTCTGCATGCAACAGATCTATTATTGCTCAAATGGACCCAGCATTATGCTGCTGAGCCACCTGCACTGGAGGAGACTGACTGCATCAGAACCACAAACCACAGTAAGTGATCTGTGCCCAGCGGAGGCCAGGACCCTGCGTGCCACACCTCCACGTGCACCGGTCCAGGTCAGAGATAAGGCACGCCTCTGCTGTGTACTAACGATAGACCCCTTCCAACTCCCAGCTGCGGACAATAGCTGTGTCCAAGTAGTCACAGTTCCTGCTGAGACTACATGTACAAAAGCCTAGAACCCCCTGGTTTTGAGATCAGAAAAGACAAACTTCTGTAGATCCAAAAGAAACTGTGAGAACTTTGTGTCATATTTTCCTGTAACTTAGACATGACTGCAATCTTTGATAAAGGTGACCAGGAAAGACTGTTGGTCTGTGTGGTAGCAGTGAGCTTCTCCATGTGCCCCATTGTTTACTAATCCATGTTTTTAAAAAGCATTTATTTCCTGAAAGTATTTCTAAGTGTGATAGTTTGTAATAATCAATAAATGAAAAAGACGTAACTAGACTGTAAGAAAAACACCTGCTTGTCAAATATAACGCACTTAGACAGCTGCGCACTGCTCATGGGGCAGAGGGAGCAGAGGGAGCCACAGACACTGGCCCTGCCCTCTGCCTTGGCTCTAGGCCCCATTACTTCGGAAGGAGATTACTGGTTCCAGTCCTTGGAGGCCAGCACATACCCCTCAGCACTCAGGAGGGAGGGGAAGCCACTAACTGCTGGGTTGGTAGGCGTTTCAGTGGGGAGAGGTAGTGGTAACAGCTTTGACAATTTACCTGGACCACCTTGCCGGGAACACTCTAAAGCTGCATCCAACTGTCGTTAGCCTACAGAAACTGTAATTTCAGAAGAGAGGCCTGTCTGGGGTGTGAGAGGCAGAAAAAGGACCAGAAAGCTTGCCTTTTTGGTACCAACACAGTGTCACTGTCACTAAGAGTCCTGGAGGAGAAACACTGGAAACTGCTCAGTGCTGTACGTGCACACACACAGGCAAGCCTTAGAGTCCCAGAGACTTCTGCACGATCTGCTTGGCGATCTTATAGAACTGCTCTCGGTCATCCCGCCACATTTTGGAAGCGTCCACGTTGGCTCCACTTTCGTCATTGGGCTCTGAAACAAAAGGCAGACAGACATTGTCCACTTGAAAGGGGCTTTTAAATAAGGTCTGAATTGGTAAGATCTTCATTTCAAACACACTGGTGGATCTTTCCAGAGGTGTCGCCGAATAAATAAGAGATGCTGACAACTGACACACTGGAAAAGGAAATCTATACTTTAAGAAACAAACAAGAGCCCCTCACTTGAGCACCGGTGGGAGGTCAGTGTAAAGATGCATATCGGGGCAAGATTTCATAACTCTTGCCTCCTGAGTATCTACACGTGCCAACAGAAGTCACCTACCTCACTGAGGGCACACTAGGACAATCTGCACATGACCTGTGACACACCGCAGATAACAAGCCACACACAATCCGCCCACCTGCTCACCCTCCAGAGGTGCTCTGTGCACACCACTGCTCTCTAGGAGCCCGTCACAGTCAGCTCTCTCCTCGCTCCTACCAGAGTACACGGCTGGGCAGATGTGGCCACACATGGATGTTTGGTCCATGTGGCCACCTGACCCCAGACTAGCTAGTTTGTGAGCTGGCCAGACAAGGCAAGCAGTGGCTCCAGGACGGACTAAGGAGGCACACAGACAGGCAGCTGGGGCCTGCAGGAAGGGGACAGGAGACCTGGCAGATAGAGGAGCAGGCAGTGACCACTGTGCAGGCAGGCAGGCAGCATGCCGAGAAGCGAGTAGATCCGAGCAGAGGCTACCTAGAGGCCAAAAGGGCTGCGAGCAGAGTCGTGAGCCCAGTTGGTCCCAGGCCACTCCCTCTCACTCCAGCCCTCCTTCCCTAAGCTGCCACAGCATCTCTGTCCCTCCATCCAATAGAACTGTTTCCTTCCCTCCTTCCCCTTATTCAACAAACCCTTCCTCACCAGGTCCTACATGCAAGGCCTTGGGCTGGGTACTGGCTATGCAGTGGACCTGGTGATTTGGGCCCTGAAACAGACCATTAACAACCCACAAATGCCTCATTTCAAACAAACTGCTACAAAGGCAGAATGACTGGAGGTGCACGGGTCTCTCAGAGAATGTGGCACTTAGGGGACCTCTGACTGGGCAAGACTGTGGGAAACAGCCAAACCTGGACAGAGCCAGCCCCAATCCCTGCCCAGAGCCTCTGACCAAGGAAACCCCAGTACCCCAGTGGCTTGCAGACATTCAAGGGCCACACCTGCCAGAGCAGGGATGGAGGCACATCTGAGCAGGGGCAGTAGCTCAGCCAGGCTGAGCATGATGACAGGGCTGGAAAGCAGCTCAGCTCAGAGCAGGGGTTGGTGTCCCAAGAAGACTGTGTCAAAGCTACATTAAAGCCTTAAAAAAAAAAATATATATATATATATAGCAAAAATGTTTGTAATAGAATTTATAGCTGACATCTGAAGACAGCCAGATCAGTGCCTCTCTCCTGACTTCAGACACCTGTTACCTACTGCGTCTGCTCAGTGTGCCAATGGAGAGTCTCTAGTTTAAAGTACACACTCACCGAAATCCTTGACTTTTCCTTCCTTCTGGACTTCGCTGCATTCCAAGCAGTCAGCGTAGGACCTCCATAGCTCAAACCTGGCCACTCTGGTTGGCCTCAGCTAGGGCCTCTGCCCAGGACCTCCTGAAGCACTGTCAACTATCCTCCTTCAGACATGTCTTCATTTCCTCATTTTTCTAGACCACTCCCCACACTCCTCTGAGACCCCCTCTCCTTCCATGTGCCCTTTCTCCACTACCCACTTCGTCCTACCCATCACCTACTGTCTTATCCACAGATGGCACCACACCCTCACTTCCATGACCTGCCTTTGGCTGAGCGGCTCCCAGACAAGCCCCAGAGGGTAGACACTTATACCCAAAATTCTTCCCTTCCCTCTGGATTCCTGTCTTCAAAGACAGTGCCCCTTAGCTCAGGTACTCAGGCCAGAAGCACAGGAGGGAGTCACCCACACTCCAGTGAATCTGAGCTCTATAGCTTGTATCTCCCATATCCTTTCCCTGGTCCCCAAGACATCCTGCCCTGTTGAAACCACTGCCATACCTGACCAACAAGTCCTTGTCTCTCCTCCAAGTTAACCCCAGTGACACAAGAAAGATCTTTCTAAAGCTCAGTTTGCATGATCTGACATCCCATGGGGCGGGGGGGGGGGGGGGGGGGGGGCTCCAAGGGAGTGCACTTTTGCAGGGCTCCCTGCCTCAGCTGGGCTCCAGCCATTAACAGGTTCTGGCAGTGCCCCACCCAGAGTCAGCCTCCTTTCCATCTCCCTTACCTCGTAACTCCTAAATGTCCTAAACTCCTCACAGACAGTCTCAGCTTGAAAGCTGGCCCAAGAGCCCGTGAGTATTGTGACTGTAGGCTTTATCAGAGTGGCCTGTAATGGCTGGTGGATTTGTAACGTTTCCTTAGAAAGTGGGGCCTTAAAGCTGGGGTCTTCATCATACTGGGTTTACACCCTGGTATATAGTGTCTGTGATACAACAGTTCCCTGATAAATGCCTATGAAATGAAGGAGATGCCCACGGTTCAAAGCATGGCTACTTCTGGTATACAAAATGATTATATACAACATAAGACCACCTTTAAAATTAAAAATTATGAAAAATATGGTTATGCTTGGAACAGTGTATACAGATAACAGGAAATAAAAAAGCAGAAAAGCATTTATATAAATTAATCACAAACAAAAGTGAGTTGTGACAAGGATGAAAAGAGGGACAAGGGGAAACCACCAAGCTGTCCAGCTTCCTCCACTCGCAGCGAGCCCACAGCAACCAAGGCCTCACTCACCTGCCAGCATGCTCACCACCGACAGCAGGATCTTCTCCACGCTCTGCACAGGACTCCACCTCTCGGCGCTGCTCTCATAGCCCATGGGGTCATCGCCCGGAGCATGGAGAATGGAAATGCAGACTCTGCCATCAGGATAGACTGCAGGGGTCAGAACACACGAAGTGAATGAGAACTGGGCCAGTGACACGGCTCATGGTCAGGCCTCACAGAGGAAGAGAGCAGTCTGTCTGCAAGCTAGGGTTCAACCTGAGGCCCCAGGTGTCAAGCTCACAACCACACACTCACACCCACATGGTTTTGGTGGGCCTATGGGGGCCCTTAGGGCACTGGCTCTCTTCCTGATAGAGCTCTAGCCTGGCCTGTCCAGTTCTAGTCATCACGGGACAATTCCACCTTCATATGGGTTTTTAAAAAATATTATATGCAAAAGAAGTAAATAAAAGGTTGTCTAGCAGTCAAATATTTCAACAAAAAATCATATAATTAGGATTATGCACAGTACTTTTCAGAGTGACTTTCTTAGCTATTAATACCTGAAAAACATGTTCACATGGCTAAGACAAAGCCAACTGGAATCATTTAAACATTGAGATTTCTCTTGGCAACTTGTTCTAATATAAAAAAGATCATCTATACTCTCTGAAAATCAAGTGTGTCTAATAATCCATCTCCTATCAAACAGCATCATTAACAAGACACCAAAGGTCTGATTAGAGAATAATGAATTTTCAAATCACAATATGTAGTCAGTCCTATTAAGAAAGTTAAAAGCATCTGTTTTTCTTCTCTTATATATACTTTAGGTCAATTCTCAGAGGGTTTGGCACATAATCAGATATTCAGAAATCCATTTGAATAGACTCAATTGTAAAATTATAAGGCTATTAAGTTAAAAATAATACAAAGAAGAGATAACTTAAAATAAATTCATTTAATTCACCTTCATTCATGAGAATTTAGAAATATAAGTAGTTCTAAGTAGCCTTTCTTTTACACCCGGTCCCTCATTTTTGCACTCCTCATATTCTAGTGCTTCCTCCTCTTTGGCTATTGGAAAACCATACCACAAACTCCCGCTGCAGATCAAGGCTCAGGTTAACTGCATCCTGGGCACAGGCATCAGGATGTCCCTCAATAAAGCCCCATCCATGGGATCTGGGCACCCAGAATGCTTTGAACTGTTCTTTCCACCATAAAAGTAGAGTAGGTGTCAAGAAGTTTTCAATTTAAGCACCTCTTTGTCCAGGTGATGGTACAATGCAGTGACACTGCTCACCTCAGAAAAAGCTCTGTTCCTGCCACCCCTTCCTTCTCATGTAACCCCATCAATTTTGCCTCCTAAACCTCCCCTGAACCTCCACATCCATATCCCTTTCCCCTGGCCCACCACAAGTGCATCCCAGCCAGGCCCCCCCATCTGTCCTTGACACCATGCCACAGTGACCCCTCAGAGACCACACTAGCCCTCACACTCCTGCAGAATCCCTCAGCAGCCATCATGCTTCTCAAACACCCAAATCTGTATCATTGTGCAAAGGCCTCATGGTTTGGCCCCTACCCTGCTATCCCCTCACTCTACTAGGTCCCCATCCACCTGGCAGAGGCTTAGGAACTCCCATTGTTCTTCCCTCTGAGATGGAGCATGGTCACCACCTCCATAGGGCACATCCTAACCTCACTGATGGTCCAGCCCCCCACCCTTATGTGGTCACCACTGTATCCCAGAAACTCGGTAAATGCATTCAATTATTTTTAAAGTATTTACAGACTGACCAATTGGTAGACTTATCAAATAGCTCTTCTTAAAAAATAATTTTTATAAAATAAAAATAGCACACATCTATTTACAGTTAAGGCCAAAATTTTTTTAAATTGTTTATATTAATTATCTGATCATTAAAATAATATTATCATATTATTCCTACTGTACCTTCACATAATCAGTTTATCTGCGATATTTGTTTCTAACACGTCACAAGCATTATTTTAAAGACTGTATTTATCTTCAATAAAATCTTGTTTTTAATAAACCCACACATATATGGACAATTGATATTTGACAAAGGAGGTTAAGAGCATTACAATGGAGTAAAGACAGCCTCTTTAACAAATGGTGTTGGGAAAATTGGACAGGTACTTGCAAAAAAATGAAACTGGATCACCAACTTACACCATTCACAAAAGTAAACTCAAAATGGATAAAAGACTTAAATGTAAGTCATGAAACCATACACATCTTGGAAGAAAACATAGGCAGATATCTCTCGTAGCAATTTTTTGCTGATTTATCTCCACAGGCAAGTGAAATAAAGAACAGGATGAACAAATGGGACTATATGAAAGTAAAAAGCTTTTGCACAGCAAAAGATACCATTAACAAAATAAAGACAACCAACACAATGGGAGAATATATTTGCCAATACGTCTGATAAGGGGTTAATAACCAAAATTTATAAAGAACTTGTAAAACTCAACACCAGGAAGATAAACAATCCAATCAAAAATAGGAAAAAGAAATGAAATGTCCAAAGAGGACATACAGGCCCTGGCCGGTTGGCTCAGTGGTAGAGCTCGGCCTGGCGTGCAGGAGTCCCGGGTTCGATTCCTGGCCAGGGCACACAGGAGAAGTGCCCATCTGCTTCTTCACCCCTCCCCCTCTCCTTCCTCTCTGTCTCTCTCTTCCCCTCCTGCAGCTGAGGCTCCATTGGAGCAAGGATGGCCCAGGTGCTGAGGATGGCTCTGTGGCCTCTGCCTCAGGCGCTAGAATAGCTCTGGATGCAACAGAGTGATGCCCCAGAGGGGCAGAGCATCGCCCCCTGATGGGCATGCCAGGTGGATCCCGGTCGGGCGCATGCGGGGGTCTGTCTGACTGCCTCCCCATTTCCAGCTTCAGAAAAATGCAAAAAAAAAAAAAAAAAGAAAAAAAAAAAAAGAGGACCTACAGATGGCCAACAGGCAGATGAAAAAATGTTCAACATCACTAATCATTAGAGAAATGCAAATTAAAACCACAATGAGATACCACCTCACACCAGTCAGAATGGCGCTTATTAACAAAACAACACACAATAAGTGCTGGTGAGGATGTGGAGAAAAGGGAACCCTCCTGCACTGCTGGTGAGAATGTAGACTGGTGCAGCCACTGTGGAAAACAGTATGGAGATTCCTCAAAAAATTAAAAATGTAACTGCCCTTTGACCCAGCTATCCCACTTTTAGGAATATATCCTATGAATACCAAATCACTGTTTCAAAAGGAGAAATGCACCCTTATGTTTATGGCAGCATTGTTCACAAGAGCCAAGATTTGGAAACAGCCCAAGTGTCCATCAGTGGACAAGTGGATTAAAAAGCAGTGGTACATACACACAATGGAATACTACGCGGCCATGAGGAAGAAGGAAATCTTACCTTTCATGACAACATGGATGGACCTGGAAACTAATATGTTAAGTGAAATAAGCCAGGCAGAGAAAGAAAAATATCATACGACCTCACTCGTTTGAGGAATACAATGAACAATGTGAACTGAGCAACAACAGAGCAGAGGCAGAGGCGGGATCAAAGGGACCAGAGGGAAAGCAGTCAGAGGGGAAAGTAGAAGAGAAGATGGGATCAGAGAAGGGAAAGAGAGTAATGAAATTATATATACATAACACAGTGTTATAGAGAACAGGACAGCAAATCCTGGAGGGAAAGGGAGGAAGGCATTGGAGGGAGGGGGCATGGGGGGGTGAGGGGAATAAGGGGATGGGGGGAGATATGTTCAGTGGGACACTTGAATCTATGTAAACACAAATTAAAATCATTTTAAAAATCTTGGGGTTTTTTTGTTTGTTTTTTCTTTTTTCTGAAGCTGGAAACGGGGAGAGACAGTCAGACAGACTCCCGCACGCGCCCGACCGGGATCCACCTGGCACGCCCACCAGGGGCGGTGCTCTGCCCACCAGGGGGCGATGCTCTGCCCCTCCGGGGGCGTTGCTCTGCCGCGACCAGAGCCACCCCAGCGCCTGGGGCAGAGGCCAAGGAGCCATCCCCAGCGCCCAGGCCATCCTCGCTCCAATAGAGCCCCAGCTGCGGGAGGGGAAGAGAGAGACAGAGAGGAAGGGGGGGGTGGAGAAGCAAATGGGCGCCTCTCCCATGTGCCCTGGCCGGGAATTGAACCTGGGTCCCCCGCACACCAGGTCGACACTCCACCGCTGAGCCAACCGGCCAGGGCCTAAAAAATCTTGTTTTTTATTACCCACAATCCTCTTTATAGTTGCATTTTACTTGCAACTTAATCAACTTGAAATTGTTAATCTCTTCAATCAACTCTGTATCAACCATAATATATTTTTACACTTTTGTGTTAGTTATCTCTGAGCCTCCTGAAGGTCTTCCATCTGTGTCTCCTCCCTTCTTTTCAGTTGTATCCTTGAAAACCGCCTGTTAGATCTTTATGCAAAATGTGACTCACCATTAGTACAAAAATGTATTTGAAAACTAAAAAAAATAATCACACCACTTTTTATTACTCCAAACACACAACCTGCTAGGTGGCAGTACAGTGAACGCCCTGTACACACCTCATCCAACCTCCACCACTACCAGCCCATGGCCAATCTTCTCCAAAGACTAAATGCTCTGAGCACCTACCATGCACAGAACTGAACTAATGCTATGCTAAGTAAAGGTAAAGGTATAGAGTCTCTCTGAGGAGAAATCTAATTACATATGTGTCACCACATCAGCAATAAACAACAAATTCCTAAAGAAGGTTTGAGCAGCGAATCCTACAGAAGAGAGCATCTCCTGCCAGGTGGGCAATCCTGGACCTGCTGTGGGATAGAGAAGTCTAGGCAGGGCTCTTGAGTGTGGGAGTGCAGAGATGCTGTCAACTGGGGGACAGTGTGCCAAGTGGGTTCATTTGTAAACCAAGCAAGAAGTCAAAGGCTACAAATATTCTATAAATTCTCTCATGAATTAAATTGGCCTTTAGCTATATGATATGTAGAAAACAGGGAAAGAGAGTGGTTTCAAATAAGTAAATATTTCATTGCTACTACATAATACATCTTACTTCTCCACAACTATTAAGATCATGATTAGTGGCAACAGTATCACTTATAAAAGGGACCATTATTCTAAACATGGCCACTGAACACATAACATATTTCCTTATTCTCTTATCTGTAATCCCCACCTGTACAAGGAAGAAATAAAAACTAGTCATTCAAGAATTCTGATCCTTGCTGCTAGATACTTTTCCAACTAAAGTAAAATAATTTATGTAAACAATCTGATTTTTCCTTTTTAAAAGTGATGCATGTTTGTTTCAGAAAAAAATTAACAAAAAAGAAAAGCTTATCCCACAGTTGAAAATCACTTTTTCATTTTTGTGCTACATTTCCAGTTAAACTGTAACAAACTTGCTGATTATAACCTGCCTTTCTCATTCAATATGCCCGTAGCACAAATACCATCCCATATCATCAAATATTTTCTAGATCACTTAAAATATCTATGTAGTACTACTCTAACATGGATTAGTACAACTTACTTAACTAATTCTGTTGTAGAAAACCTAGGTTGCTTTCAATTTTTTCCAATGTTAAAAACAACACTATGATGAGTACCACACACCCACACTGGCTTTCTTTCCACAATCCCACTACCAATAGTTTGGCCAGCTAAAATGGCATCCAGTTTTAGGTCCACATTTTCTTTTATCTACATTAAACTGTCCTTCTAAACTGAAATCAAGATGTCAATACCACCATGACCAATTTGCTAAAGTTCAAACATAAAAAATATTTTCAGTGACTTACTGACACTATCTTTCTGTGACTTACTGTGACTTTTAGTGACTTACTGACACTACCTTTCTGTAGTTATTACAATCTTTGAAACCCTCCTGGAACCATCAAAAAGACTTCCAAAAGCACTTACTGTTGGGATGAAACATCTCACAGGTAAATCTCATCTTTGGAGGACTTAATGGGTAATCAAGCGGGAAACTCAGGATGGCAGGAAAAACACCAAACTCAAAGCAAGTGTCTTCTGGGCCCCTGGAAGACATAAAACGCATACACCGTGAATTTCAATGTCTACCACACTTTAGAAATTAATTTAGGAAATTTTACTGCTTTATTACACATGAAAAGATGATCTAAATACTAATGATAAATTGGTACTTTTTTCTGAATGGAACATCATCTCACTGTCCCGTTCCAATCTGGTTTAAACCTTAGGTACAAGCACAAAGATGAAATTACAGGCAGTTTCTACACTATCAGAGGTAACAGTGGGGCAACAGAACCTCTCTCATCACAGGATCAGAGAAAAGAACTAAGGCTAGCCCTGCCAGATCTTGAGGACTTGGTTTTTCTGTATTTGGTACAACTACATTTTAGAAGAAAGATATAAATTATGGCACGTTATAGGAAGATTCTCTGAAGCAAATAAATGAGGGGTTGAGAGTTGTTTTCCAAAGGTGTTTTAAAGATTTTATTTATTGATTTTACAGAGAGAGAGGAGAGAGAGAAGTGGGGGGACAAGAAGTATCAACTCATACTTGCTTCACTTTAGTTGTTAACTGATTGCTTGTCCGTAAGTACCTTGACTGGGTAACTCCAGTGTTTCAAACTGGTGACCTTAGTGTTCCAGGTTGATGTTCTATCCACTGTGCCACCACAGGATACTTTTAATTTTTAAATATGCATCAGAAGTAATTTTTGTAACCTTCCAGAAACAGGTTAAGGGTATGCATGTGGTCCTGGCTTGGTTCCCTGCAGAAGGCCAGGCGTGAGGCGTGTGCACATGCAGCAGCGCCGCAGGAAAGCCCTGACCCGCAGGTCTAAAGCTCGAAGTCACACCCTGCACCCACACTGTCACCCAAGCACTGTCACTAGGCACGTGATGCCTGTCTGCCTGGGTTTCCCAACTCCCCGTGGAAAGTGACAGAAATGAACTAAACCACTTCAAAAGTCCTGTCACATTTTAAAACTCTATTCACAATAAATGAACACTCTCTTGATCAACATACAACAAATACTCTGGCCAGCAGGAGAGCAGTGAGAGCCACCAGTTCATACCCTAACATAGATGAACTCCTCTGCCCCAAACAAATGCCAGTTACAAAATCTGCATTAGAATAGTTTGAACAGACCCTTTTCCTATGTGAACTTTGATAGAAAACAGAATTCCTGAATGGCAGCTACAGACACTGAAACAGCAGCAACCACTTTGGGTATGACCTGTCAATACGGAAAGAAACCCCACTCCTATGAGCTGAGAGGAAGTCCTTTTAGAACTGTGTCACTAAGGAAGAAATAAAAATATAAATTATTGCCTGTGTCACTAACACAGTAATGGCCCTAACACAGTTATTCTACAGCCCAGGGAGGGCCATCACTAGGACTGAAAGCTTTGCCACTGCAGAAGCAGTTCAATACAGGAGACCTGTCACCTCTTAAAGTAAATACAAGATATGGCACAGAAAAAAAAATTAAAATATATTTATTCTGAAACAATTTATGTACATTTTTTCAAAACTGCTTTTTAAAAATAATTTTTTTTAAAAATCTTGATAAAATTACTTTGAGTCAGTGAAATTTAAAAAACATACAGGGGGTCCTCGGCTTATGAAAGTCTTGATGTACATACAACATTTCAAGTTTACAATGCTCACTCCCAATAAACTTAAAATTGAGATGTGAGTGTTTCGGCTAACACCATTAGTGTTGTACATACGGACTATGTGGGCAAACTGTATAGTTTGGCTATAGTGGTAGAAAAATATGCAGTAATGCAACATATGAGTGAGGCAGTTGGAGTCCCCAGTATGCTTAACTACCCCATTTTGGACTGTTAAAAGTGCAAGTATTCTGTTTGTGTTATGCTAGGGTGTGTTTTGACTTCCACCAAAATTCAGGTTATGTGACTGTCATAGAAACAGAACTGTCATAACCTGAGGACCCCTGTACCCAGATTTGCAAATATAAGGAACACTATTTATCTCCACAAATAAAGGAAAAAGATAAAGAATTCAAAAAGAAACTACACAGAGCTTTATTTTCATTTGGTGCTGACACTCCGGGCTTTCGATGACACCACCACAGGGAAGGCCAGGATTGAGTCACCAGCTTTGGAGGCTGGCTGTGGAAAAATGGTCAAAATAGGAACAAAGTGAGAAGTGTTCAGTGGAGCTAAATGTTTTCCATTTAAGAGACAAATCTTGATTTTATAAAGCTGTGTCCTTGCTACTTTGGGGGAAGCCACAGTGAATAGTTACTTTGTTTTGGAGAGTGTCACTGCACAGACAGCGCTCACAGCCTTGGCCTGAAACCAGGACAGGAAAGCCACATGAAGAGGCGGGTGCTGGGCGGGCTTCTGGAAGAGAGGTGGCCCAGCTGCACTACGGGGAGGGTGCCCAGCCTGGGACAGGGATGCAGGTCACCCCACCAGACAGCGCCGGCTCTGCTATGCTCTTCCTGAATGATGCCATGGAAGCCTCTCTTTCTGCACATAGGTCAGCACAGACCACACACACGAGATTTCCCATCAGCCATGCCTATCTTCCAGCAGAAGAGCTCACAGCAGATAGTAAGTGTCACTCCATCCTTATTCCACATGTCCTTCTGATGAAAGGTGTCAGGAAGTCCTGCTTTCACATAAGCCAAGCTGGGATGTCCAAGGATGAAATGACTTGATCAAGGTCTTAAATCAGTTCAGTCCAGGAGTTAAAAGTAGAACACAGTTCAAACTGCTAACTCAGATGCTGCGCAAATAGATACTATCTTTAAAAGCAACAGTGTTACTATGTCAGGAATTCCTGCCAGTGCTTCCATCTTTCTGGCACCTCTGATTTAGTAGGGAAAAAAAATGGGTGATGTTTTTGGAATGAGGCAAATAGTCCTTGCTTAATACTTAGATAACAGTTCTTTGTTTCTTATAATAGTGCTTTCTTTAAAATTAAAAAAAATTTTCACTGGGTCGTCCACAGCCTCAGAAACATGATCCAACATTTCCTAAAATGCTCTCACATCTTAAATATCAAAGTGATTTTCAAATGCTCTGGTTCGCTACTGGTTTAAAACCGGGGTTCCTTTCTCTTCCAGAGGCCCCAGTGCCTGGGACAAGCCTGCAGGTGGGCCCACGTGGGCAGTGGCATGCCAGCTGACTGATGGAAAACACTAGCGAGTAAATTCCTGAACAGAGAGACATAATTAGTATTATTTTTGGACAAGTTTTTGCGCCATACTCCAGGCGCTAAAAAAGTGACAACCTCACTTCTCCTTCACTAAATGCCTCACCTCAAAATCTTCAGGGAAAAATAAAAACAGTATAAGAAAAACAAAAGAAACAAAACACTTATTTGAGGCAAATATACATAAGCCAAAAAAATTATTTTCCATCTTGTTGATTAAAATAATGGCCTAAATTATTTCAGAGTTCTAAGACAAGTATTAAAGTGCCTGACCAGGTGGTGGAGCAGTGGATAGAGCGTTGGACTGGGATGCAGGGGACCCAGGTTCAAGACCCCAAGGTCGCCAGCTTGAGCAAGGGGTTACTCGGTCTGCTGTAGCCCCATGGTCAAGGCACATATGAGAAAGCCATCAATGAACAACTTAGGTGTCGCAACAAAAAACTAATGATTGATGCTTCTCATCTCTCTCCGTTCCTGTCTGTCTGTCTCTGTCTATCCTTCTCTCTGACTCTCTCTCTGTCTCTGTTAAAAAATAAATAAATAAATAAATAAATAAATAAATAAAATAAAAAAAAAGAAAGAAAGCATTAAAGCAAAATACCCATGCTCCACTTTGAAAAGGAAATTGTCCCAAATCATTCACTCTGATGACTGGCTCAGGTGAGTCAGATGCTGAGGAGGAGTAAAGACTGAGAGCAGCACCGAAGTCTAACCCTGACCACTGTTCACAGTGCCTGCTTTACACAAGGGACAGCTGCTTGCTGCCCCTACCCAGAGCCCCTGCACCCTGTTTCTGCACCATCTATGACAACCGATCACCTGTGGAGCTAGGCGCGCCTGGTGTGAGCCACCTGCCCTTGGGCATGTCCCAGCACCACAGCCCACAGGACTCTCCAGCTGCAGCAGGTGGTGAATGAGCTGCTTTTGCTGTTCCCTTTTCCAGGTTTGTCACAGTGCACAAACAAAACGTCTTGTACATACGACAAGGGTTTAAATAATAGAGATAGTAAACCCAATTCATTAGTACTTAAACTTGAACTCGATTACCAAGGGACGGTCATGCTCCAAAGATACAACACCTGAAGCATAAAAAAAGAAAAGCACACTGCTTCCTAAACACCCTCCACTTCCAGAAAGGTCTCCAACAGAGCCCAACAGGCCATGAGGGTGCACAGTTAACACATTTAGACCTCAAGGAAAAGCAGATCAAATCCACAATGAAGTCCCATTTCACACCCAGTAGGATGGCTGGAACCAGACACCACCAAGTGGGGAAGTAAGTGAAGAAATGAAAACCCTCACATGCTGCTGGTGGGAATGTAAACTGGTGAGTGAGCTACTATGCGAAACAGTGTGACTGTTTCTTAAAACATTCAACACAGATTTACTCTACCCTCCAGCAACTCCACTCCTGCGTATCAGCCAAGAGAAATGGAAATGCATGCCCACACAGACGGCTTACAGCTGCACTACAGCCCAAACGTGGCAACACCCAAGTGTCCGTCAGTTTGTGAGTGGACACGCCAGTGGCCCATCACACAGCAGAACACAACTCAGCAATAAAAAAGGAGGAACCACTGACACTATGACACAGAAGAATTGAATCTATGCACTATACTGAGTACCAGAAGCCATACACAAAAGACAAGGTATTTTATGATTCCATTTGCAGGAACTGTTCAGAAAAGACAAATTAAGTTAGAAAGTAGAGCAGAGCTACCTGTGGCTGAGGTGGGGATGGGGGACTGACTGCAAATGGGCACAAGGACTTTCTTGGAAATGTTCTAAAACTGGATTATGGTGATGACTACAAAATGCTATTCACTTACTAAAATACTTGACTTTTACACTTAATTCGAGACAACTCATGGTATGTAAATTACAACTCAATAAAGCTGTGAGAAATTTTACACTAGGGAGAACATCTCATGCCATACCGGGCTATCTTGAGCTCAGTAGTGCTGCGCCTTGGGCCAGCCAGTCCTGTGTAATCTGTAGGGGCCATCCTGTGCACTATGGAGCGCTTAGCAGTATTCCACTAGATGCCAGAGGTGGAGCTCCCTCTTACTCCCCAGTTTTGACAACCAAATATATTTCCAGACAAATCAAATGTCCCATGGGAGAAAAATCAGCCCTAGTTGACAACACTGGTCTAGACCTGTTGCTCCATAACTTGCTTCTTCCGCTCCACAGCCACTGTGGACACTTCTCTAGGCCAGTATGTGGACTCTGCCTGAACTTCTTCAGAGCCACGTGGCATTCCACTGCACGGGCGCCCTGTAAATCACATTGCATAATGATGAGTCCATAAATACTGTAGCAATGCTCCAGTAAAACGTCATACTGAGGTCTTGACAGCACCTCTATTGAAGAAAATTCCTGGAGTTGGGACTCTTGGGTCAGGGAACATACACTACAAATCATAAACAACTATTTTAATATCTCAGGATTATTTTAGTGGGCACAATAACCACGAGAGATGCTCTGTGATAGCCTTCTGTAAACAAGAAGCCTGGTGTAAGGTGGCTGTTATGACCATGATGCCCACACCTAGTGTAAGCCAAGCACAGTCCCAGGAGAAGCAACAGTCTAGGAATCTTCACACCCATGGTGGTAACCCAGTTTGGGCTCAAATGGGCCACAGTAAGATGGGGGGAGAGTCAGCCAGTGATCCCCAACTATTCAGGAAGGGGGGCTCCTCATTTTTCCACAGCTGACAGACCCACCTGATCTGGAGAGGGGACAGCAGATAGGCCATGGGCCAGGTAGGAAGGTCACCATTGCCAGCTGTTTTACGAATGCTGGGGCAGGACAGAAATGAGGCAGCAAAATTCCAAGGGACTTCATGCCTTTTCCAGCCCCTGAGGATAAACAGCTGTCTTGTACCACAGGATTCTCGGTCCTATTGAAGGGCTCCAACCAAAGAAAACGTCAACCCTCCACAGTAAAGGACCTCAGATAGCTCCCTACACCATAGCCAGGGCCAACGAGGTCACACAGCCAGAGACTCTGGAATATGAAGTCACCTGTCTAAAAAGGATGCTGAACCTCTTTGTTTTGATCCAGGTAAGTGAAGGTCAGAGAGGCAGAGTGACAGGTCCAAGACCATAAAGCCATGGTGGCCATACAGCCCTGCTGGCCACCTCCCTCAATCTGACAGAAAGCCCCTGCCCTTCCTACTGAGTTGCAGTTGTTAAGAGTTATTTTCCATTGTTAATCAGAGAACAGGCTGTGGCGATTATATTACAGGGGGTCCTCAGGTTATGACACAGTTCAGCTCCTATGACAATCACGTAACCTGAATTTTGGTATAAATCAAAAATATAACCTAGCTTAAGTCACTTATCTATTCTAACACAGGTGTAAAATCATAATCTAGAACATAAAAACATAACTAAGCCACAGAAAAAGGAAAAGGACATAAATTTACTGTACTGTAGTAACAGAAAAAAAATGAGTGTAAAAAATAGTGCGACGCTAACACATAAGCCAAAACACTCACGTCTGTTTTATAGTTTTTATGGGAGTGAGCACCGTAAACTCGAAACGTCGTATGTCAAGACTGTTGAACCTGAGGACCCCTGTATTTAGTTCATCCCTGTTCATTAATTTGTTGTGCTCCCACCTCAATCCCTCAATCTTTTTCTTTCAAGGTGGACATTTGGGGTCCTGCCTGATGTGCCTGTATCTGTGGACAAAGGCCCTAATGGCAGGTGCTCAGTATCTGCACCTCGCACACGTGAAAAGATTTTTTTTTTTTACCCAGAACACTGGGATAGAGGCCCCAAAACTAGGCTGCAACTCTGGAAAACGAGACAAGCATGGCTTTTATAAACACTAGGGTATGGAAGAAGCTCTGGAAATAGTCAAAGAATTAAAAGAAAGAAAAGAAAGCCTATCACTAAGTAGGGAAACTCAGCCAGCTGTCTGCCAAGACAGGAGGGTAAGCCGAATCCATGGGAGGACAGTTAATTCCTTAATAGATGCTTTAAGCACACTGGTGAACGGCCTCTTATTTGTGAAAGGATCTGGAACAGGACCAAAACCCACAGTCACCAGATCCTGAAGCAGGGGAATTCCACACTAAAGCAAAAGCCTTATTCAAACATAAAAGTGCTCTACCTAAAAAACAGTTCTAATTACTTTTTAAGACAGGTTTTCAAAATATTGATTTAATTTTATGCTGTTTATCTAAAATTAGTAAGTTACCCTAACAGATTTTTTAAATAAACACTATAAAAAAAACATAGTAAAAGGCTCATGCGTCCCTTTAAGGGCTTCTAAATAGTCTTCTGGGTTGCCCACAACCATGACTTCCCAGAGACAAAGGCCTACCAAGTGCCCATGGACCTCTGCACTCAGAAGAGTCTCCCAAAAATCTGCCCTACGACCAGGCCTGCTGCCTGGTGGTATGCGTGTGTGTCTGTGTTAACACAGAGGAATACACGTGGTACCATAAATGAGAAAAGCAGGTTACAGATCAAGTTCCTATGACATGATCTCTTATTTCTTTAAAAATACAAAGAGCTATACTAACAGGACTGCAAAGTGTCATGTTCCACTGGACACAGGACATCACTGACCCAAAGCCATGATCCAACTTCTCACTGCTGCAGGGGTAAAAGACACAATACTGTATAGATACAAATACAGACAGCAAAGACATCCTCATGCCAGAAACACAGGAAAACTGTGGGTATCATGGACCCAAGCAAAGAGGGTATTACAAATGATCAGGAAATATTAGCATGCTGTACTGCCTCTGGATAATGTTTATTGATTTTTAAAATATTTTGCTTATTAAAAAACTTATCCTCACATCAATTTTCACATATAAATCTAACCTCACAGACAATAGTTAGCAGCAACTTGTTTCTCAGACAAACATGTAAATACTAGGAACTAATTAATGTCATACAAGCACTGGGCAAATTCAGAAAGTCTGGTGACTTTTAAAATGACACCCTGAAACCAGAGTTCACACTTGCTGTGGTAAGTTCATGCTTCTCCAAGTCCCTCCCCACTAAGGCACTTTATCCAACAGGAAAACTACCTAGTTAACTGAAGACTTCATCTCACTAAAGAGAAAACTGAGAGATTGATTATAAATCTCAATGCTCTAAATGTTACCTGACTACATTTTCTTGAAATATACTAAGTCTAATAATGGCCAAAAATTGTACATCTAAGGTAGAAAGAAGGCAAAGAGCAATAGAAGACTCTAGAATCAGAAGTTCAGCCTGACTAGACAGTGGCACAGTGGATAGAGCATCAGCCTAGGACGCTGAGGACCCAGGCTTGAAACCTCAAGGTCACCGGCTTGAGGGTGGGATCATAGACATAACCCCATGGTTACTGGCTTAAAACCCAAGGTTGCAGGCTTGAGCAAGGGGTCACTGGCTCAGCTGAAGGCCCCTGATCAAGGCACATATGAAAAAGCAATAATGAACAACTAAGGTGCTGCAACTATGAGTTGATGCTTCGCATCTCTCTTCCTTCATGTCTGTCCCTCTCTTTAAAAAAGAAAGTCCATTTGTTGCTCTATAAGCAACATCACTGGTCCTAGCTGGGTAGCTCCGTTGGTTAGATTGTGGTCCCAATATGCAGAGACTACGGGTTGGATCCCAGGTCAGGGTTCACATAAAAATCAACCAATGAATACATAAATAAGTGGAACAACAAACCAATCTCTCTCTCTCTCCTCCTGTCCCTCCTCTTCTCTCTAAAATCAATTAAACACACACAAAAACCCACACTACACATGGAACATCATAAAATCCAGTCACAATCTTTCTGGAATGAGGTAGGAACTGCACTGGTCATCTCGGAATAGCTGAGCATATCTCCCAGTCAGGGACAATGGAAGGCCAGAGAAGCACACAGGAGGAGAAGCAGAGGGAAGGAGACTAGTCCTGGTGCCCAGGCTGGGCAGTCAGCCCTAAACAAAGAAGCCTTTCCCACCTCAAAGCCCAGCTCTCACAACTTCTTGAAGCCAAAGCCACCATGCTTTTTGATGCTAATGCAGCACAGCACAGAACATACGTTTATTATTTAAAAATCTACAAATATATAATGCTCACTAAACCTTTTACTAGTGCTAAGAAAACACTTTCTTTTCTTCTGGATAAATGTGCATGTTGTTTTTTCGCCTTCACATTAGCAAACTAGAAAAGAGTTAAATTTCAGAGAGATACTTAACCTTTTTTCTAATCAATACTTCTAAGCACGGCTGCATTGTCAAACATGATGCACAGGTCTAATTCAGTAGAGTCTTAGAACTAACAACATATATGATTAACTTACATGATCAATGCCTCCCATTCAAAAAAATTCTCTTCATTCATGGGGCCTGCAGAAAAAGAAAAATATCCACATTGTCACTTTGAAGGCAACTTTGGCTATTAGAAGTAAATTAGAAAAAGGTAAACTTTAGTACCTCACCTGCCACAATTCCTTCTGGAGGATTCAGTGTTAATTCTATAAAATTAAAAAGTAAAACCATAATGAAACAGAATAAATATTATGTTGGCATTTTAACAAAAAACTGTATAAAGTATACAAACTATAAATGACATAGTATATATATTAGCAGATCTATATTCTGTGATTAGTGAATGCCTGCTGCGGTTACCTTTCTGATAAGGACTATGTCAACAGTTCTTTGCACCAGCAAAAAGCGGAATTTTAGAGCTAGAAACCCTTTCATTCAAACAAAGGAAGAAACAAACAAAAAAAGTTAATTATCTTTCCAAAATATTCCTGGCTGGTTATTTTGATTAAAGCCCAAACACAATATATTATTTTCAAACTCAAAAGTATCTGCTATCACACTGAGACAAACTAGATATGTGACCAGCGCTGAGGCTTCAAAACCTTGACTCTGAATCTAGTCCATCAAGCACTGTACAGGCTGGCGGCCAACCTCTGACATCACTGCAAAATCTGAGCCCACAAACGTGATATTCCACAGAGTATCAGACTTCCGCAGTAACAGCAGAAACAGCAGCATTGCTCAGCAATTTATGAGAGTAGTTGGCAAAAAACTTGAGGCCCAGTTCTGCCACTTATAAGCTACCACTAAAGAAATGTACATTTCAATTCCTAATCTTCCAGTCTTTTATGAGAGGCTCCAAAATTAAACTCTCCCAGAGAACAACTAAAAAAGATGAGGAGTGGAATATAAAAAATCACAGGGAAGAAGGGTAGAAACACAGGAGTAAGGAATCAGGCCAAAATGCATGCCCCATTTGGGCCGAGTGCTGGGGGAAATCATTAAAATAGTAAGAAACATGCAAACAGAAGATCAACAAACCCAAAAGTTGGACCTTTGAAAAGACATAAAATTAACAAATCCCTGCTAAATAAACAGGCCTAAGGACTGGAAAAGAAAAAATAAGTTGTCATTATTCACAAATGCTGCATCAATATGCATAGCAAGTCCAAAAGAGCCTAAAGATAAATTATTAGAACAAGTTTGCCAATGCTGCTAAATAGGTCAATATATATAAATGAATTTTATTTCTATATATTAGCAAGTTATGAAAGGAAAATCTAAAAAAAACAATTATGAGAAGCATGTAAAAATAAGTTTTAAAAGATATGCAAGGTTTGTAACAGCTGAACTTATTAAAGGAAAACTATCATACTCATGGGTAAAATACTCAATATTATATAGCTATCAATCCTTTACAAAATGAATCTGTGGGTTCAATGCAACCTCAACCAAAAGTCACAAAAGGTTTTCTTGTTTGAATTTGACAAGACTATTCTAAAGATATATCAAAATGCAAATGACCAAGAATAGCCAAGACACTTCTTAAAAACAAACTGAGAACTCTCTCAACACTTACTCTAAAGCTATAGTATGTAGGGTATGTGATGCTGGCAGAGTTGATAAAATAATGGAACAGTATAGACAGAGCACAACTGGAAACAAATCCATGCACACACAGACCCTCAATTCACTCTGAACAGAACAGAGGGAACGCAGTTTTCCCCACAAATGATGCTAATCTTTAGACCCTCCCCCAAAAACAAAAACTTTCCCCCTATTTCATACTACCAACAACAACAACAAAAAAAAACACCTAAGAAAAAGGGAGAAGAAACATGTGAGATAATATACTGCTCACAAAAATTAGGGGTATTTCAAAATGAATATGAAGCGCTAAAGTATCCCTTAATTTTTCTGAGCAAAATTAAGGGATATTTCAAAATAAATATGAAGTGATAAAGTTCCCCTAGTTTTTGTGAGAATTAAGGAATATTTCAAAATGAATATGAAGCAATAAAATATCCCCTAATTTTGGTGAACAGTGTAAATACACACACACACACACACACACACACACACACACACACACACACCAGTCTCAGTCCCCAACTCCTGTCACAGCGCTCCTGATACTGTAACATTTTGGCTCCCTGAAGACAGGGTAGAAGAACAAGGATACCAGCTTAAGCAAATGAGTATTCCATGACCCTAAATCTTATCATCAAAGGACAATTTAAATATTTCACTACTGCCCTGAAAATATTGTTCTAAATGGTGGTTTAAAAGTTGGCCATGTGTCTCTATTTTGCTATATAATTTTATGAATTGAAAAGTGCAGTTACAATTCTGATCCCAAAAGCATTCAATTCCAGGTGATATTTTTCCTCTTTACATTTGCTTCTTGGTCACATCTGAAGCTTCAGTGCCCCCACTTGGCTAATACGACTAAAACTGGCCAACCACTAATCAAGTATCAATTAACAAATTATCAATTACACTTTCTCTGTCAAGCACTACTGTAGGCAGTGGTGATATAGCGGTGGATGAGACAGAAAACGTCCCCCACCTTCAACGAGCTTCAGTTCTAATGAAGAAAGACAGGTGGTGAATAAGGAAACATAAATAAAATGAATTTCAGATACTGTATAGTGAAGAACAGAACAGAGTGATAGACATACCAAGGTGGTTAAGACAGGCCTTGTTGAGGAAATGATATAGGAGTTCTTTTTTTTTTTTTAATTGCAATACAAAAGACATAACAGAAAATTACCTTCAGGTATACAACAGACTGAGTCAGTATTTGTATATATTACGAAATGGTGACTAAAAATAACTCCAGTTAACCTCTTTATAAATGGAAGTTTGTACCTTTTGACCACCTTTACCCATTTTGTCTACCCTCCATCCCCTACCTATAGCAACCACCAATCTGTTCTCTGTAACTATAAATTCAGTTTTGGGTATAAGATTCCACATGTAAATGAGATCATAGGTATTTTTGTCTTTCTCCAACTGACTTATCTCACTTAGCAGAATGCTCTTCAAGTTCTATTCATGTTGGAGCAAATGGAAAAATTTCCCTCTTGTTATGGCTGAATAATATTCCATTGTATATATACTGTATATTTACAGCAGTATTATTCATAATGGCCAAAAAATGGAAACAACTTAAGTATCTTATCAATAGTAAAAGAAATCAATAAATGGTGGAACATTCATACAATGGAAAAATGAAAGAAAAATGACGCACAGCCAACACACATTATGTTGGTCAAAGGAACTCAGACCTAAACACTATAAACACACTGTATTACACACATACATATACAATACAGACTATACACACAGCAGAGAATACGAAACTACATTTAGATAGATGACATATGTCAACAGGCAGACAAAGCTGAATTACAGAGATTAAGAACGCATTCTTTGGTGGAAAAGCAAAAGCTAAGCAAGGAGGAGGCTCTCTTGTGAGGCAGAGCTGCCTGGAGAGGGGGGCCCACAAGTGGGGTTCTGGAGGACTAGTATCCTTCTCACTTCTCCTGGCTGGTAATGCTCTGAGAACTCCGAGCTGAATATGTCCTTCCTTGTACTTTTGTCAGTTACAGCTCAAGCTAGTAAACAGTTTTAAAAGTTGTTACTGGAAGAGTCCCAACAGGGAAAATGATGCCTTCCGCCAGAGCGGCAACTGTGAAACAGGTAAGGAATGGAGAGTGTTTGTCTCAAACACCAAGAGCATTTAATACTTCAAGTCAGATGAAATCAACTAACAGTGAGACTGAAACCCTTGAATTTGTCAAGACAGACCCTGACTATCTCAGCCTCTCTCTGTATCTCTTCATGATAGTAGACTGGGAGCAGTAAACCCAGGGCCCAACTCACCAGGCTTTATATGACTAGTCAGATGAAATCTCACCTGGTTTTTGTGTCTAAAGTCAAACTGTCTTTTTGTAATAATAATAATAATAATAATAATAATAATAATAACAACACAACAGATTAAGGCAGATGGGTTATAAACTGCTAAGAGGAGGAGGTAGCACAATGTTGATCAGAATGGGAGTAGGGTGCCTAAGAGCAACACAGGGAAATAATTACACCAATTATTTTCATGGAATTTCAAAATTCCATGAGCTTACACCAAAAAGAGCTGGCTTTCTTCTTCAGTTTTGGAGTTCCCCCTTGGAATTTCCCTCTGTGCCACCCTTTTTTTATGAAGAGGCAAAGGGTTTTCTGTGCAGCTGCAGAAGCAGCTCACAGTCAGCAGCCTTCCCACCAGCATTCTTATTCAACAGCGGCATCTACTGGTCAGTACAGAACTACAGTAACTCAGTTTGCCAGATGGAGGAAATGGTCTGTACTACACACACACACATACACACACACAGTTTCATATTTACAGATAAAAACAACTTCAAAAAGAGAAACAAAACCTTAGCCATGTTAGAGACATTTTCAAATACCACTGATTCCTTGACAATGTCAAAATGTTAAAAGCATTTTTTAAAAGTAGCTTAAAAAATAGCTGTCACACAAAATGAAATACAAATTTAGCCAGCAATCCCATGTTTCTGAATCTATCCCACATATATATTGGTAAAAATAAAAAAACATACTTAAAGCTATCCATTTCAGGACTATTTATAATAGCAAAAAACTGGAAACAACCCAAATACTATCCACTAGGGACCAAATTATGGTACATCTACCAAGAGAACACCTGCAGCTGTGAAAAGGAATGATGAACACCTCTATGCACGAGCACAGAATAAACTTTCCAGGACATATTAAATAGAAGTGGAAGAAAGTGTCTCTAAACATTTTAGGGTCCCTAAAGAAGTGATTCTGGTTAAATTAATCCTTTGAGTAGTGAGTTTTTTTCATGCTCGCTGACCTCCAGGAGCGAGGGTTTTTTTAAAAAAATGAAATTAGTTCCAGTTACAGTTTTATTAACTTAAAATCATGTTTGATAATCAATTTATGGAAGCAAGAACATACATTTGCCATTTTTTAATGTTGCCTTACACATTTTTAAAATAAATCAATCGTACTCTGGATGGTCAGGAGGCATGAGGACGTACATGAACATTCGTACTACTCAAAAGGTTAAATGAGGTCACAGGAGTGGGCCCTAATGCAATCTGACTGGCAATCTGACTAAACTCCTTATAAGAAGGAGTTTAGCTGACCTGTGGTGGCGCAGTGGATAAAGCGTCGACTTGGAAATGCTGAGGTTGCCGGTTCAAAACCCTGGGCTTGCCTGGTCAAGGCACATATGGGAGTTGATGCTTCCAGCTCCTCCCCCCTTCTCTCTCTCCCTCTCTCCTCTCTCTCTCTCTCTCTCTCTCTGTCTCTCCCTCTCCTCTCTAAAATGAATAAAAAAAAAAAAAAAAAAGAAGGAGTTTAGGACATGGACACCAAGGGACAATCATATAAGGGCACAGGGAGAAGACAGCTGTCAACAAGCCCAAAAGTGAGAGGCCTCAGGAGAGGCTACATTATATAAAGAATTCTTAAAACTTAAAAAAACCTACCTGACCTGTGGTGGCACAGTGGATAAAGCACCCCATGGCCAGTTGGCTCAGTGGTAGAGCGTCAGCCCGGCGTGTAAGTCCGGTTCAATTCCCGGCCAGGGCACACAGAAGCGCCCATCTGCTTCTCCACTCCTCCCCCTCTCCTTCCTCTCTGTCCCTCTCTTCCCCCTCCCACAGCCAAGGCTCCATTGGAGCAAAGTTGGCCCCTGGGTCGGGCGCTTGCGGGAGACTATCTGACTGCCTCCCTGCTTCTAATTTCGGAAAAATACAAAAACAAAAACAAAAAAAACCCAGCTTTCCTGGTCAAGGCTCATATGAGAAGCAACTACTGAGAGCTGATGCTTCCCACTCCTTCCCCCCTTTCTCTCTCTCTCTTCTTTCTAAGATAAATAAATAAATACTTAAAAACAACAACAAAAAACTAAAGGCTGGTTGAGTGACAACTACACATTGGGAAAATGGGGAAAAAAACCACCCTGCTCCAGAGCACAGTATCTCCTGAAGGTGCCCTGATATCTGCAGTTGCCGTGTAAGGGATGCCTCTTGGTCACCTGGCTCCAGAGGCCAAGGGAGTATGTGTTCACAGTAATACAGGACTGTAATTGATGTCATCCAGAAAAGACTTCATACTGCAGTCTGGCACCCCAATTTTTGCAGATGTTGTCAGGCAACAACTCTACATCACCTGACTCTGGTGGCCAGAGGGGCTTACACTGGTGGGGGGGTCCCTCTGGATTATAACCAACAGCAAATTTACTTAAATAACTACCACCCCCAGAGCACAGCAAGAGGCAATAGACCAAGGAGCCTGGTGTTTCTGTGAAGGAGGCCTATTAGCAAATCATCATGACTGTACCTGAGGGCCAGGCTTCTATCTAACCTGCAATCCTTTCCAGAACCTCCGAAGACAGGTGCTAGCATCACGCTTACTCTCTGCTGAGCTCCAGAGTGCCAGTGTCTCTTGGAGGAGAGTTTTATACACACTTGCTGCCCTGGTTTTTGTGAACGCAAAGGGCTGCCCCTTGATCACATTGCTGTGGTGATGGGAGTGCGTGCGTGTGTGTGTGTGTGGGGGGGGGGACTTGCATTCTTGGGCCCCACAGACTGTGGCAATCAAAGAGATGACTCTTGGCAGGCTACCACCCCCAGTTTTTCTGTGAAGGAAGTTTCTTTGCTTGTCCTGGAGCTTCAACCTGAGGGGCAGGCTTCAGGTTGGCATACATTTAATGACCTGCAGAGGTGCCCTCAAGGAACACAGGCTGTGGACACCATCTTGGCACTCTCCGTCTGCCTTGTTCCAGCTCGCTAGTATCATCCAGAAGAGCTTATATACTTTTCTAGAGCCCCGATCCTTGTCTAGAGCCATGATCTCTATGACTGCTAGCCGAGGGACACCTCCAGATTGCCGGGCTCTGGTGGCCAGCAAGGCTTATACTTGCAGTACCCTAGGACTGGATATATTTGCATACTTTTAAAGCTGCTGCCTGAGGGGCCAACTTATAATCAGCTGGAATTCAGGAGGTGAGACCCTCCCTTTGGGACACTGACAGATCTTGGCACAGCTTGGACAAGCACAAAAATCTGAGAGACAACTAAGAGCTGAGGCAGGACTGAATGACAAGATTCATTCCCTACGTGAGGCCATTCCCCTTCAAAATGGGAGAGGTGGTTGTTTCATCTGCTGTACAGAAACAAACAGGCAAGCAAAATGAAGAAACAGAGAAATATACTGCAAATAAAAGAACAAGATAAAACTTCAAGAAAAAGCTTAGTGAAAGAGAGATAATTAATTAATAATGGGTTCAAAGTGATGATAATAAAGATGTTCACCAAACCAGGAAAAAAAATGGATAAACAAAGTAAGAACTAAAAGAAATGAGAAACAGAAAGTACCAAATAAAAGTTATAGAGCCTGGCCCGTGGTGGCACAGTATATAAATCATCAACCTGAAACACTGAGATTGCTGGTACAAAACCACAGACTTGCGGCCCTGGCCGGTTGGCTCAGTAGTAGAGCGTCGGCCTGGCATCCGGGTTCAATTCCCGGCCAGTGCACACAGGAGAAGCGCCCATCTGCTTCTACACCCCTTCCCCTCTCCTTCCTCTCTGTCTCTCTCTTCCCCTCCTGCAGCCAAGGCTCCACTGGAGCAAAGTTGGCCTGGGCACTGAGGATGGCTTCATGGCCTCTGCCTCAGGTGCTAGAATGGCTCTGGTTGTGGCAGAGCGAAGCCCCGGATGGGCAGAGCATTGCCCCCTGGTGGATCCCGGTCGGGTGCATGCAGGAGTCTGTCTGACTGCCTCCCCGTTTCCAACTTCAGAAAAATACAAAAAAATAAAAAATAAACAAAACCCCAGACTTGCCCAGTCAAGGCACATATGACTGCTCCTCCCCTTTCTTTCTCTCTCCTCTAAAATCAATAAAATCTAAAAAAAAAAAAAAAAAAAAAATCACAGAGCTAAAAACCACAATAACTGAACTCAAAAATATACTAGACGGGTTCAATAGCAGACTAGATTAAGCAAAAGAAAAATCAACTTGATCACAAGGTAGTGGAACTCACCCAATCAAAGCAGAAAAAAAAGAATGAAAAAAAGTAAAGAAAGTTTAAGGGAATTAAGGAAGAAGTAAAACTGTCATTATTTGCTGATGACAAGATACTGTACATAGAAAACCCTAAAAATCTCCGCCAAAACACTACTAGACCTGGTAAATGAATTTGGCAAAAGTAGCATGATATGAAAAAAATATTCAGAAACTAGTGGCATTGTTATATACCAATAATGTTACCTATGGTGGTGCAGTGGATAAAGTGTTGACCTGGAATGCTGAGGTTGCCAGTTCCAAACCCCACATTTGCCCAGACAAGGCACAGAGTATATGAGTTGATGCTTCCCATGCTTTCCCCTTTTCTCTCTCCCCTCTCTCTAAAAATCAATAAATAAAATCTCAAAAAAAAAAAATTCTTGCTTAAGGATCATTCCTGTATTCATCCTGTTTCCAAGATCCATGCATGGTACTCTCTACTGTTCCATTATCTGTATGCCTGTTCTCAAGCCAGTACCAGGCTGTTTTGTTTACAATGGCCTTGTAAACAAATGGCCTTATAGTACAGCTTGACCCCAAGAAGTGTGATACATCACACTTTGTTCTTCGTTTTCAAGATTGCTAAGGCTATTTGGGTTTTTTGATTCCACGTAAATTTTTGGAATATTTATTCTAGATCTGTGAAGTATGCCATTGGTATTTTAATAGTAATTGCACTGAATCAATAGGTTGAGTTGAGTAGTATGGACATTTTAATGATGTTAATTCTTCCTATCCATGAACAAAATATATGCTACTTGTTTGTATTTTCCTCAATTTCTTTTTCAAGGTCTTTTTTTAAGTGAGAGAAGGGGAGGTAGACTCCCGCATGTAAACAGACAGGGTTCCACTCGGCAACCCCCATCTGGAGCAGATGCTCCAAGAGCTATCCTCAGCACCCCGGGCTGACACTCAAACCAACAGAGCTACTGGCTGCAAGAGAGGAAGAGAGAGAGAAAGGGGAGAAGGAGGGGAAGAGAAGCAGGTGGTGGCTTCTCATGTGTGCCTTGACTGGGGATTGAACCTGGACGTCCACACGCCAGACTGATGCTCTATATCCACTGAACCAACTGGCCAGGGCCTTCCTTTTTCAATGTCTTTTAACTTTCCAAATACAAGTCTTTTACCATTACAGGGCCACTGATATGGTTCAGGAAATTGAGCTGCATGCATACTGACCAATCAGGGCCACTGATATGGTTCAGGAAATTGAGCTGCATGCATATTGACCAATCATTTTTATGATTTCATTGTTAGGGTTTTTTTTTTTTCAACTTTCTTCTGAAAGTATCCTCAATGTAATTAAAACAGTAAAAGCTAACATTATGGAGAGCTACCTAACAGGTATCCAGCAAAGCACTAGTCTTTCCAGGTGAGGAAAGTTCAGGGGTTAAGGGCCAACACCAAGATCAGAGTGCTTATAATAAGCAGAAGCAGTGCCTGAACCCAGGTCTGTGGCTCCAGAGGCCCTGCCCGTTCCCAGGAGGGAGCTGCCACCTTGTTTCCACCAGCTATTGTACAATACAGCACCCCAGCACTTGTCCCAAGGGAGCATCCACTGTGAAAACGCAGAATACGGAATGTTCCTACGTTCTCATTCTCCATTTGCTTTCCCCAAATATTAAACATTTCTACTGGCTAAGAAAGTAGTGAAGTTTTCTGAACACTGCCTAGGATGAATGACAGGGTGGCACTGTTCAAAACCTCTGCTCCTTTATTAAAGAGAAAACCGAAAGCTGATGTGCTTATTCTCTCAAATCACTTTTTTTGTTAAACTTCTCTGTAGGCAACTTGGGCTTTCCTACCCTCTCATTGCATGTGGGCGAGGCTGGAATTAGAAGGTTCTCCAAATTACTAAAAGGGTCAAAGACAAAACAAACAACGAACAATGACTGACTGTAACCGTAAGTGTTCACTTTTGCCCTTGTATCCTCGATACAAGTTTAGGGACACATTCTGGAGGAGGGGGCGAGCACAGCGGAGCAGGGCGCCCGGAGACCACTGCGGCTCATTCGCTGCTAACCATGAACAAACCATCAGGCCCGTGGGGTAAGTAAGGAGTCAGCGGTCCGCCCGCAGCTACATTGGGCCCCGCAGTCAGGCCAGGCCTCTCAGAGCAACCGACAAACTGGGGCCCAGGACGGGGGCTGGGGGCCACCATGAGGGACGAAGGGGCGCCACTCCGATTTGAGGCTCGGCGACGGGCGGGCCCCAGACTCACGTTTGTACTCGGCCATCAGCCTCTTGAGCGCCGTCCCCGCCATTGTCTGGGTAACAGCCGTGCCGTCGGACCCAGCCGCCAAGCGCTCGTATCCTCCCGCCCGATACCGGGGCTGCTTCCGGGTCGCTACCGAGGTGCAGAAGCCCTTCCGGGCGCGGGAGACGCCTGCGCGGCGGTGGGCGGGCACCGAAGAGAGAGGGGCGTGCAGAGAGGAGCGGAGCGTGCACTAGGACGAGGATGGGGCGGAGACCGGAGTGTTGCATGGATGGGGTTGGGGCTGCTCTGGCTCCTGTCTGGTCCCGGGGTTGCTAGGCCTTTGGCCGCTTTGTGGGGCTAAAGCCGCTTCCAGCCGCCCCAGTTCCTGTAAGGTCCAGTCTTCCCTAAGATTCCGGGCAGTCGGCTCCGGGACTGGGTGCTTAGTAACCGCCTGTTCGTCACAGTGGCTACAGCAACGTCTGATGGAGAACGGAGGGCGGGGCGGCGGCAGGGCGACCCGGGGGCGAACGCGAGCTGGGCAGACGTCCTTCATAAATGGTATTTTTTAAAGACACCCGGGAGGAGTAGTGGAGAAGGAAGAAGTTGCAGTCAGTGGTGTCCACTGCACGTGGCCGCGACATAACCCCTTGCCGCTAGCCGGGCCCAACTGCAGCCAAAGGAGTCGCTCTAAGGTACTGACTCCCCAACTACTTTCCGACAAGGGTTAGGTTTGAAAAGAGCGGGTGGCTATGATGGTGGGATTATTCTGCCAGAGCGGCCGGAACTCGGTGTGCCCAGGCCCAGCTTCATGTAGGGAGGAACTGAAGGAAGCCCAAGCTGCCGCCAGCCCGCTGACCAGCATGACCCAGGTTCTGAGTAGCAGGCGTTGATATGGGAAGGCCTCCTAAGCAATTACACTCGGGAAGCAAGTTCAGAATGAAATTAATCTTTTGTATCCTTGACAACTAAAGGTCTGAAATAGAAAATATCTCACAGCTGAACCCAGTTTAAGGTAGAACTTTAATATTAACATCTTGCTTCCCCATCTGTGAGCTTGCGCAACAGCATGGTGACACCTGCCCGGTTTTCCTGGCAGGGAGGGTTCCTGAGACCTGGGACTTTCAGTGCTGAAACAGGAAAATACCAGCTGGAACCCAGGTACTAACAGGATAAATAGGGCATATCTCCTCCTGAAGCATCAGTTAACGCGAAGGTCCAGGGAGTTAGATTTGTGAAATATTTTAAAACATTAATACCAAGAGATATTATTCCAAATGCACAATTTGCATAAATTTTAAAAGGCAGCCTTGAGGACATGCCTTGTTCTTTCTTCTACTGACAGTTCTGTGGTTGGAAATTTAAGCAGCACTGCTCTGACATCCCACTTAGCCTCACTCTCCTAACTTAAGGGAGGAGTGCAGGGGCTCCTCTGCGGATGTAACCCCACCACCACCACCACCACCACCACTTCCACTCTCCAGGGCACCGAGCAAATGACTCAGTTCTTGTAACTGCTTGAACCCACCTACTTTGGCTGGTGTAACTGTCCATTTTGCTGGTGCAAAAATGGACATGCTGTGCCCCCGCAACCCTTGACCTTTCAGCTTGTGCTCACCTCACCGGATGGACTAAGGTCGTTTTTCAACCTGGTTTTGTCACAGCAGAGTCCACTGGGAAGTTCTGTCAAATTAGCAGCAGTTCACTCAGCTTCAAAGGGTGAGGAGGTTGTCAAATGCACAGAGGAAACAGTCTGACAGGCACCAAACAAGTTGAGACGCTAGACTGATGTCCATATCCGCTGCTGCCTCCAAAACCCACCCTCTCTTTACATGTGACACCCAGGAGAGGAAATGTCATGATACCAGTTCAGCTTACCCCATGGGAGAGCTCTGGGAGGTGTGAGAGGGTGGATCCCTTTGTGAAACATGCCAGCCCAGCACAGACATCTGCCAGGGGCGCAGGGAGGGGTGTAGGCAGCAGGTGAATACTTTTCAGCAATTAGCATTTAGATCAAAGTCTGAGTGGCTCTGATGGTCATTACAGTGCTGAATTTTGACAGCTGCAACCTCCAAATACAGTATTTAATGCAAGAGACAGAATACCAAACTATATTTACTGTTTACAGTAGTAAAGGACAACAAAGAATATACAAATTGTGAACAAACACAGCTGAGCGCCAGCAGAGACCACATCCACACCCCAACAGCAAAACAAAGGAAAGGCAAGATTCCCAGGCAAGCAAGAGATGATGGTCGAGGTCACTGTCCAGGTGCCAGAACGAGGAAAAGCAGGGCCATCAGGCAGCAGGGGTTCCATACAGAAGGGCAATAGGAGAACTGAAAGGTTAATAGGTACAGGTTTCAAAATGTTTCACAGAAATGAAATCACAGCTAATGTTTAAAAAAGCAGCAGAGCACAGTCCGTGAGAACACAAAGTCGTCCTAGCACGGGGCCCATTTGTAACCACACTTAAGTAGCTCTTTTACACAAAAACATCGCTGCAAAATCAGCAATACTTAATCCTATTTTTATATAGATACCATTATTGTTCATCAGAAACAAAAACTGGAAAAAATCTGAGGCCACAGTACAGCTACCAAGTGAGAAACATGGAACTTTCTATTAACAGAAGGGAATGCCTGCAACTAATACAAAATAATATTGAATGGAAACTGTAATTGAAAAAAAAATTTTTTTTAAAAAAGGAGAAAAGCCCATTTCGGCTGCACCCAGCTTTGCCTCTGTACCATCAGGAGCCCTGCCCAAGGGGACATGAGAAGAACAAAGTGGTCAGGGCTGTGCCGCTGAGGGACTTGGTTATTTTTTTCACCTTTTAAAAAGCATTCCAGTATTCTCCCTTCCGCTTTACCATATTCTCACAAAACTTAAACTTGCAATATTTAACATTTTAAGAAACCTGTGCCTACAAGAAATAATAAGTGGCAGTTTGTCACCCACCTCCAAATGCCCCCAAAACTTGCCCCACAGAAGCACCCCCACTTTGATGACATGAGCGCTCTACATGACAGAATAAGCAGGGGGACTTACTGAATACCTGGGATAAGATCTTCATCTAGACTAAAAGGTAACATTCACACCACGCGCTTTGGGGAAATGTCATAGGAGGGGAAAAGACAAAAATGAAAGCAAAAACAAAGCCCCAACACCTCGCAACTCTTTTTCCTAAACTAACATGACACTGTGGCTGGCCCGGTTTCAGGTAAATATTTCGTCCCTGCAAACAGTCTTGAGTTGCACCCACAGTATGCCAGAGAGGAAAGAAAGTTTGGTGGATGTCCTTAGTTCCTGCAGACTCCTTTGTAATTGGCATGGTCACATGTTCACTCTTCAACAGCAAATGCAAGGACGGTGACAAAGTGGGGCCAGTCCCTCTAGAGGCCACATCCCAAGAGGCAGCCAGAGGCCCGCGAGCCTCCTGTCTGCTGCTGGAACACGTCGATGGTGTCTTCATCCTCCATCTCCAGCTGGCATGGTCACCATGACAGGCACAGGGAGTAAGGGGAAAGTTGTTAGTTTTCCCGCCATCACAGAAACAGAAACTGTTCAACTGAATACACAATGTCCACTGCACTATCTCCCTCACACTGGCACACACCGCCCCATCACATCTATGCTCTGTGGCCCTCCCTCCTAGGTCATATGCAGGGAGAATAGACTTCAGTTGGATTTCCAGTAAGCTACTTATTCACCAACTTTCCCCTTACAAAACTCATAAAAGAATATTCAAAACTAACTGATAGAAAAACTAAGTCTCATTTAAAAAATAAATAAGGATCTAAAATTGTTACTGAAAATTACACAAAATCAGATTCCAATTAGGAACCAGTGAGTGGCTCCAAATCCTGGGGATCAGCAGATGCTATGCACTTCGTAGCAAGTGCAGTGCATGGTGCCTGTGGCTTCCAAAACCAAGTTAGAAAAGAAAACCCATTCAGTAAGAGATCCATTGCTGGCTGCACCCCTGCTTCCCATCCCTCTCCTTCAAGACCAGGCCAGACATGGACAAATGCTCCCTGCCTGCCCCTCTTTCTGATACCACTTGCCCAGATATCAGCCCTGATCTTTGCCCATTCTTGGAACAAAAGAAAGCTTCTGCCAAATCAGAGACTAAGCAGGGCTGGAGGCAGTCATGTTTCCCAGAAACGTTCTCAGAAATGGAAAGAAGTATGTATGGGCTGGCGGGCCCTGTCCTACTACAGACACTACCTGGCCAGGAGCGAGAGTGAAGACAGGAGGAGAATCTTCCAGCCCCCACCCCAGTATAAGCCTCCCAGAAATTCTCTCACAACCAACCACCATCTCAGCAGCAGAACACTTCCTCAACTGGGCAGAAATATGTAGCCCTTCCACAGGAGCCAACCCAAATGATTCTCACTCTGTAAAGGACGAGACTGAGACTCCAACAGAGTTAGTGACCCTGGATCACAAGGTTGTCCAGCTGATGAATGACAAGAATCACAGACTGAACCTCAGCCTCTACCTCTGTCCAAAGTTTTTCACTGTGGAGCCATGTACCACAACATGCTGGGCCAAGACTGAGATTGCTGCTGGGGATGGTGGAGGAGGGATGGAGGAGGTGTGGAGGGAGGATGGGGCACAAGCTTAACAAAAACTATTTCCTGACTGATAATGAAGGGGTACACACTCCTTTCCACCCATACTCCCATGTGCAAATGCTTACAGGACCCTAGGAGTGAGCCAGTAAGTTAGCTATAAATTGACTAATATTGAAAATTCAATGTCCAGACCACCAGTGGGTATGAGTGCATCTGCCCATCTCGCCTGGGCCCACTCTGCTGCACCTCCAGCCTGCCCACTGCTCTGCCAGCCTGGAAGAGGATGTCCGACAGACAGAATCCTTCTCATTTGAAACACTGAACATCTCGGGCCCTGGCCGGTTTGCTCAGTGGTAGACCGTCGGCCTGGCGTGCAGGAGTCCTGGGTTCGATTCCCGGCCAAGGCACACAGGAGAAGCACCCATCTGCTTCTCTACCCCTCCCCCTCTTCTTCCTCTCTCTCTCTCTTCCCCTCCCGCAGCCGAGGCTCCATTGGAGCAAAGTTTGCCCGGGCGCTGGGAATGGCTCTGTGGCCTCTGCCTCAGTCGCTGGAATGGCTCTTGTTGCAACAGAGCGACGCCCCAGATGGGCAGAGCATTGCCCCCTGGTGGGCGTGCCAGGTGGATCCCGGTCGGGCACATGCGGGAGTCTGTCTGACTGCCTGTTTCCAACTTCAGAAAAATACAAAAAAAAATACAAAAAAAAACCCAAAAAACTGAACATCTCAATTAAAAAGTTAAATAAGCTAATAAGAATATTAAAAAAAATAAAAGTATCCCATATTAGCAATAATCAGTAGCTCCTCAACAAAAATATTTCAAACAGCAGTTAGTCAAATGCAAGTCGGAAGCAGCCTCAGTTTGTCAAAGCTACTTTCATATACCTGGGCCGGGGTGTCTGCTTCATTAATTGGCTGTCCATCAAACCTGAATCTAATCTGTCTCATTGATAAGCCCTAAAAAGGAAAGGTAAATATCATTAAATATTTCCAGGTAATGCATTAATTCAAAACCATCAACTATTTACACCAAAATACCAGGATTCTGAATATGCAGACTGATAGTCTAGTAGATTATAAACCTACTGGTGGGCCTACAATGCATTTCATGTTATGCCAACCCCAGCACCTTCAGAAACCACTGTTCTAGCAATTCATAGTTCCAGGCACCCATCCTCACTCACTTCTCTCACGTCCCTCCTGAACCAAGCAGGAATTCTACTCTGCTGGTGCCACCATTTTCCCCCTTTAAAAAATTCTCAGGAACAGGTCAGGTGACAGGAGACGTGTGACAAGACTGCATGAAATTGAGAAGCAGGCTCAATGGCTATGGCCTTGAGAAAGGCAGGAGGGCATTTTCCATCCAAAAGGAGTATGCGCAGCCTTTCTGCATCATGAGGAACACCGGGTACAAAGACATTGCCTTTTAAAAAGCAGCTCTGATGTTACTTGAACAGGTGAGATGGGATTAAAATATGTATCTCTGCTCCTCCTGAAACCCTACTAAAAAGACAAATAAAAGAAAAATAAAAATAGGAGAAGAGATGAGGCAGCAGAAAAAGGGTGTCAGCGATGGCCTGGAAGCTCCAAAGCGCTGGATACTGGAACACAGGATCTAGGTGAGGGTGGGGGCAAGATGACGCAGCCTTCAGAGGCAAGGAGCAGGCACAGCCGGTCTGGGAGATAGAGATGCATCAGGCAGCTGATTGTGGATGATGCCTGAAAGCTCCTATCAGACCCCTAAGTCAGAGCTCCCAAAATCAAGAGGCCAGAAGCTGTGCCTTCCACAGGCAGAGGATGTCCCGGGCTCCACAGGCAGTGAGGAGCAGCAGGCACACCCAAGGCCACCTCCAAGACCCCTCCTCCCATGTGCTACACTCCCAGAGCACAGGCAAGAGTGGGAGGTGCAGGAGTCAACTTCTGGGAAACTTAGTGACTCCCAGGCTGCCTTATCTGGAAAGCCCTCACAAAACCACCAGTCCCGGCATGTTACCCACCCAGCCAAGTGTGGACTTTGTCCACACACCCATGCATGCGGTTTTCCATCAGCTTTTAGTGCTTCAGTCTTAAATATGAGTAGTTAACCAAGAATTAGAGGACATTTAAGGAAAGACTCAAATACATTAGAGGTCAAACCAAAGATGGAGAAACATGGAGGGCAAGGTGGGGGAGGGAAGAATCCAAGGACACTTCACACACAAGCACACACACATGAACACTGACCTGCATGCACGCGCACACACAGGAATTCTTAGGGAGATAGAAAATAACAGTATGTTGCTACTGGGGAAGAAGGAGTCTCAAAGAAAAAGAACTTTTGGAAACTGGAAATCATGAGAGAAATAAGACTGTCCACGTAAAGTTGAGAAAAGCTTCCAAAAAAGAAACCAAAGGTGATGACAAAACTCAATGCAAAACAGGGAAAGTGGTCACAGTAACCATTCTAGAACAGGACCTGCATGATGGACAGGAATTCCAAAAAAAGGCAGCAGAAACCAAAGGGCACAACTATCAAAGAACTAATAGGAGGTACATTTCCTAAACTGAAAGGGCCCGGAGATATGAATGAAAAATTACACACTTCAAAGCATGTGACAGTGAAACTCCGGAACTTGAGAATGAGGTCCCAAAAACGCTCTGAGAAAAACCAAGTTATGTACAAAGGACAGAGAATCAGGATGTCACTGAACTTTTCAAACTAACATCAGAAGCAAGAAGAAAATGATGCAATAACTCCAAAATAAGGAAAATGAATTTCAACCTAGTAATTTATGTACAAATATTCAAGCATGAAGCAAGTCATAAAGAGCAAGTCACTTTTGGGGGGAGTGGGAGGGGTACAAAGAAAACTAGATAGAGGGTGACGGAGGACAATCTCTCTTTGGGTGATGGGTATGCAACAGAACTAAATGACAAGATAACCTGGAAATGTTTTCTTTGAATATATGTACCCTGATTTATTGATGTCACCCCATTAAAATAAAAATTTATAAAAATAAAACAAACAAAAAAAAAGAGCAAGTCACTTTCAGATTGTGGTGCCTCAGATGCTGCATATCATGTGCCCTTTCTTTTTTCTTTTTTTCTTACAGGGACAGAGAGAGAGTCAGAGAGAGGGACAGATAGGGACAGAAAGGAACAGAGAGAGATGAGAAGCATCAATCATCAGTTTTTCGTTGCAACACCTTAGTTGTTCATTGATTGCTTTCTCCTATGTGCCTTGACCGTGGGCCTTCAGCAGACCAAGTAACCCCTTGCTCAAGCCAGCGACCTTGGGTCCAAGCTGGTGAGCTTTGCTCAAACCAGATTAGCCCGCACTCAAGCTGGCGATCTCGAACCTGGGTCTTTTGCATCCCAGTCCAATGCTCTATCCACTACGCCACCACCCGGTCAGGCTCATGTACCCTTTCTGAACAAGAAACTGGAAGACATGCTCCATCAAAACAGAGAGAAAATTAATCCAGAAAATACACAAGAGGGAATAAAAGCAGTTTACAGAATGACCCTGAGGAAGCTCTATGATGACAACCATGCAACCACTCTCAAAAGCAACCTGTCCAGGGCCTGACCTGTGGTGGCACAGTGGATCAAGCATCAACCTGGAATGCTGAGGTCGCCAGTTCAAAACCCTGAGCTTGCCTGGTCAAGGCACATATTGGAGTTGATGCTTCCTGCTCCTCCCCCCTTCTCTCTGTCTCCCTTCTCTAAAATGAATAAATAGAAATAAAAATCTTCAAAAAAAAAGCAGCAACCTGTTCAGGAGGCACAGGTTGAGAAGGGCTCCAGGAGGGAGGATGGGAAAAAGCAAGGACACAAAGAGGTAGCGGTGACCCCCAGTGCCTGCCTACATGGGGGACTGGGCAGCACAGGGGAGAATGTAGGGGTGGGATGCATTAATGATGGACACACAGCCACCAGCATATCAGAAAAATGAGACTTGGACGAGAGGCCGGTGTGCAAGAAGAGTCCACAGTGTGGCCCCATTAGTCGCATTCCCAGGGTCACAACAGAATCCAGTAGATCACAGGGTAACTGACTACAAGGACAAGGGAAGGGGTGTGTAGTGGCAGTGTCAGAGCTGAACCCCCACCTTTCATAGGTGAAAAGAATCTCTAAAATCAAGAAACAGGAATAAGTAGAAGTATATTTACACAAAATGAAAGTGGAAGGGGTCGATGACAGCGGCTGGAGAGCAGGGTTTGAGGGCGGGAAGGAGGAGGGCGGCATAGCTTTTCTATGGTGCTTTTTACAACAAAAATCCCAAGGCAAGAATGACCAAAGCCAGGAACAGAAACAGACTAAGCTTTGTATTTTCAAAGCATCCAGAAGGACCCCTGCCATTGAAAGGAACAGGACTCCTTGGGGGAGAGGCCAGCGCACCCATCACACCCCACAGAAAAGTGCAGGCAAAGCCACTGAGTGAGAGGACTTGAGTGGACAGGACCTACCCCAGGACCAAAGGTGAGTCCAATGGAGCATGAGGAGAGCAAAACAGACACAGAGATGAAGCACAAATGGGTTTGACCCACAAGTTCATGACACTAACAAAATCACAACCAAAAATGCTCAATTTAACTGGTCACTATGGGAGGATATGAGCTCGTTATTTTGGAAACTGGTATGTAAAGGGAAAAAATCCAGTATTTTGTGGAAACCAAACTGTGGTGAGGGCTGTGTCCGCATAGCATGTTCCAGCTCCACAGGAAGAAGCGATGGCACTGCACATTAGTTCCCAGTCTGGAACCTCAGAGGAGGCCGCATGCACACTGATCCTGACAGCAGATGCGCTGTCACACTCCGCCCCCAGAGGCAGAGGCAGAGGCAGCATTCTTCCCAGCCTGCTGGGACAGCAGGAGCTGATGTGTGCAAAATGGAGATGAAGAGGGTTGAAGAGAGATGGCCACCTCAGAACGTGCACACTTGTGCACAGACACACATACAATATATGCACACACACAAATATGTATGAACATGAGCAGGCACACACCAAAGCAAGTGCACACATATACACAGCAATGCACATATGTGTAGACATACACACACATACACACGCATGCACACTTGAACCCTGAACAGCTGGACAGGCAGTGCTGGCAGTCACACCCAGCCACTGGCACACCTGCCGCTCACAGTAGGCCTTCATCAGCTTGCTCAGCGGGGTGTGTCTCTTGATCTTGAACTGGACCACAGAGCCGTCCTGCCCAGCCACTTTCAGGTTGATGTGGTCGTTCTCTGTCTTTACTCCCTCCTGCAAAAGACAAGAAGACACTGGGCCTCAATACCATGTCCCAAAATAGCCACTTTTAAATGTCAAGTTTTAGTTAATTACTGAAGTTTTTTTTAAGTCATTAAAAGCAACCTAATTCTTAAAATTCTCTTGCAATCCAAAGTCACTCATGTGATGGTTTTATTTTTAGAAAGAATTTTATTTTAACGTCTACTCATGAAGCATCCATGTGTAAGAAAACATAATGCAAATCTATAGCATTCACAGATTGGTAAATCAAGGAAAAAAACCTGTTTAATGCAGAAAAGACTGACAGTCCATGTCTGCCACAGATTACTCTGAAGCCAGAGGGAAATCACAGGACGCTCATCCTCTGGTGGCACCATTTGTGCAGCAGCTTCCACCTTCTTGCTGCGACATCCACAGAGGGGAACCAGCTGTCCCTCATGTAGTTCCATCAGCCCTATCTGATCGGGGACACTCACAGTACCTTTTCTTTACAGAATTCCCGGCTCACAGCTCCTGAGCAATCACATATGGAAAGGATGCCAAAAATCTGTGTCCTGGAGCAGCTCAGGCTGAGAAGAATTTCCTAAGAACCAGAGTGACACGCCTACAAGGGTGATGCACCCATGAGGTTCTGCAGACACAGTGCCACCTCATTTATCTGGCACTGCTGGGGAATGAAGGCATTAACTTTGAACAAAATGATAAAACTGACTCAATTTTAAAATAAAGATCTTATGGAACACAAAGTTATTCACTATTTTCTCTGACACACACGCATGCTTTTCTCACTGATGTGTCTGTCAGTGCATTTGTAGGAAAGGTGACCATATCTGCTCTCCTTCCCTCCCTGCTGGAAGAGCTGGGGCCCTTGTTCCCCTCGCCACTGCCACTGTGTCTCCAGCTCTACTAACAGAGGGGACTGGAGGACAGGCAGCAAATCCTGCACTCTGGCTCGAGACTTTGAATGGGGGTGCAGCTCAGTCCAGGGAGCTCGGAGTGGCCCGAGAAATGGTCCAGGAGATAAGACTTCAGCAAGGCACTCAAAGGAAGTCATGCTGGGTTGTGCTTACCACACTGCAGCCTTGGGCGGCAGCTAGGCCAGGCACCGCTCACAACCCTCTCTCTTCATGTGGACGCCAGTGTGGCCAAACCAAGTGACCCAAGAGGGGGTGTGCTCAGGAACCTGAGGCCAGGATGGACTGGGGATGCCCTCCAGGAGCACCTCCTTCATTCTCCAGAGATTAAGGATGTATTTGCTTTTTTTTTCCATATAAAGGTTTTATTTTGAAATAATTTTACATTTATAGAAAAGTTGCAAAACAGAGATGGAGGTCCTTACACTTCTCGTCTGTCTCCCCAGTGTTAGTATCCACAGTATGTATCACACCTAAGAAACCAATGTGGGCACATCACTAGCAGTGAAACTCTAAGCTCTGTTGCTATTTCACCAGTTTTTCCATTAATGTCCTTTTTCAGTTTCAGGATCCAATCCAGGGTACACATTGTGCTTATATTTTTTCAATTTTTTATTGTGTTAAGAAACACATCACACAGCTTGACCAGACGGTGGCGCAGTGGATAGAGCATCAGACTGGGAAGCAGAGGACCCAGGTTCAAAACCCCAAGGTCGGCCTGACCTGTGGTGGCGCAGTCGATAAAGCATCGACCTGGAAATGCTGAGGTTGCCGGTTCGAAACCCTGGGCTTGCCTGGTCAAGGTACATATGGGAGTTGATGCTTCCAGCTCCTCCCCCTTTTCTCTCTGTCTCTCTCTCCTCTCTCTCCCTCTCTGTCTCTCTCTCCTCTCTAAAAAATAAAAATAAAAAAAAAATAATAATAAATTTGAAAAAAAAAAAAAAAAAAAACAACCCAAGGTCACCAGCTTGGGTGCGGGCTCATCTGGTTTGAGCAAGGCTCACCAGCTTGAGCACAAGTTCGCTGGCTTGAGAAAGGGGTCACTCAGTCTGCTGCAGCGTCCCCCGCCCCCAGTCAAGGCACATATGAGAAAGCAATCAATGAACAACTAAGGTGCTGCAATGAAAACTTGATGCTTCTCATCTCTCTTCCTTCCTGTCTGTCTGTCCCTATCTGTTCCTTTCTCTGATGCTCTGTCACAAAAAAACAAAACAAAACCACGTAACACAAAATTTACCATTTTAACCACTTTCAGTAGTATTAAATACTTTCATGACGTGTACAACCATCACCACCATCCATCTCCAGAACTCTTTTCATCTTGTAAAATGAAACTCTGTCCCCATTAAACACTAACTCCTCTCCCCAAATCTCTGGAATCTACCCTTCTACTTCTATCTCTGAATTTGACGACTCTAAGTCCCTCATATAAGTGGAATCATACAGTACTGTATTTGTCTTTTTGTGACTGGCTTATTTAATTTAGCATAATATCTTCAAGGCTCATCCACGTCAGTGTGTCAGAATTTCTTTCCTTTTTAAGGCTAATATACCATTGTATGGACAGACCACATTTTGTCTACTCATACATCGATGGACACTGGATTGCTTCCACATTTTAGCTATCATGAATAATGCTGCAATGAACATGAGTGTACAAGTATCTCTTGAGACCTGCTTTTAATTATTTTGAGTAGCTACCCAGAAGTGGGATTGCTGGGTCATATGGTAGTTCTATATTAATTTTTTTGTGGAACCGCCACACTTTTCCCAACTGCTGCACCATTTTACATTCCAACCAATAGTAACAAGGGTTCCAACTGTTCCACATCCTCATCACTTGTTATTTTCTGCTTTTTTGGTAACTGTCCTAATGGATGTGAAGTCTTGATTTGCATTTCCCCAGTGGTTGATGACGTTAAGCATCTTTTCATGTCCTTACTGACCATTTGTATATCTTCTTTTGAGAAATGTCTACTCAAGTCCTTCTCCCCTTTTTTTGAATGGAGTTGTTTTGCAGTTGTTGAGTTTCAGTTCTCTATATATTCTAAATATTAACCCTTTATTATATATATGGATTTGCCTATATCTTCTCTCCTTCTGTAGGTTGCCTTTTTACTGTCCATATTATCCTTTGATGCACTTTTTTTTTTTAATTTTCACCAAGTCCAGTTTGTCTGTTTCTACTCTTGTTGCCTATGCCTGTGAAATCGTATTCAAGAAATCACTGTCATACTCAATGCTGTAAAGCTTTTGTCTTATTTCCTCCAAAGAATTTTATTGGTTTAGGTCTTACATTTAGGTCCTCAATTGATTTTGAGTTAATTTTTGTATGTGGTGTAAAGGGTCCAACTTAGTAATTCTTCTGCATGTGGACAGAGGATACATTTGTTTTTATAATGAAAAAAATATGGATGTGTTAAAAAAAAACAGTTGCAGGGACCAAAACACAACAGAAACAGAAACACAGACACAGGGTAGCAGCTGCAGACCAGGCACAGGAAGGCAACGGGACTGGGCAGAAGGCCTCACCACCATGACAGGGGCACCAGTTCCCCTGGTGGGCTAATGTAACCAGGAAATCTGCACAGGAGGAATGCTAAGAACGATGGCCTGTACCAGACCCCTGAGGAATTCCTAATAAACAAGGAGTAAAAGAAAAAAACACTAAAAAACGACGACCACAATTCACTGCAGTCAGTTTCCTCCCTCAGCAATGCAGGGGAGCAAGAAGCTGTCTTCCCAGTCAACTCACAAAGTTTTCCTTCCACCATCATGATAGCCTGAGAGTGCACCTCCTGCCCTCCTGGCCAGGCCCAGAGCAAAGAGGGCTCCTCGAGGCACCAAGGGCATTGCACACCATTTGGTCATTTTGGACATGGTTCAAACACATTTATTCAACTGAAAGGACCATGGAAGTTGAACAGTGAGAGAGTTAAGTTTAAACCCCCTGGAAAAATGAATATTGTGTGTATTTCACTGTATTTAAATTTCAGTAAGAGGAAGCCACCCAGAAAACAAACAAAGGCATTTATGTTTGGCCAAATGACAAGCTGGGAGGAATGATATAAAAGGATGAGGTGGAACCAAAATGTACAAAACAAAGCAGCTCCAACCAAATCTGGAGAGAAGAGGTGTGTCTGGAGTGGACCTTTACTCAAAGCAGGGTAGGGAGGGGCTGGCTTCCACACCAGACCATGTAGAGGGCTGCAATCTCCAGTACCAGGCTGGTAGCAAAGGAAGCCTGTGTGCAAAGCATTCAACTCAACAGTAGATCTCCTCCCTCTTGGTCAAAGAGACAAACCCCAGGCCCTGACCTATTAGCTCAGTTGGTTAGAATGTCATCCCGAAACACCAAGCTTGTGGGTTCAATACCCGATCAGGGCACACATGGGAAGCAACCAATTAATGTTCCACAACAAAGTGGAACACCAAATGAATGCTCTATCTCTCTAAAATCAATCAAAAAAACAAAACAAAAACCAGTGCAGGCCCAAAGCTTTGGAAACCTGTTTTTTCTTTAAATTTTTTCCATTGATTGAGAGAGAGAGAAAGAGAGAGAGAAGCATCAACTCATGGTTCCACTTAATTGCCTCATCTAGTTGTATACTCATTGACTGCTTTTCCTATGTACCCTGTCCAGGGATCAAACCTGCGACGTGCTGGGATGACATTTTATCCACTGAGAACCCAGTCAGGGCCTTTGGAAACCTGTTTTTAGTAAGAGTAGTTAACACAACAGCTATGGACCTTCCCAAGGACTGATAACCAACTCCCCCTAGAGTAGCAATTTTCAACTTGTGTGTGGCAAGAATTTTTAAAACATGCAATATCTGGCTAGTCAGGAACCTTCCCCTTAGACTGACAACAACCAACACAATAGCTGTCAGTGTGAATGAATCAAAATTATACTTTTTCTGTCAGATCAGCAATAAATATATTTTTGGGTGTGCCCCAGAATTTTAGTAATTAGTTTACATGTACCATGAGATGAAAAAGGTTGAAAGTCGCTGCTCAGGACCACAGACCAGAGAGCGCCATGGGGACCAGTGGGGACAGAAATGGCGAAGATGGGCGCACACCACAGGACGTGGTGGCAGAACAGTGGGCGCATGCTGGAGGGTGGGCAGGACAGGCTGTATAGTAAAGGTCTCCAGCGCGTGCAGACAGGCCAGGAAGCACACAGCGCCAGACTGATCACAGATGTGATTCCAGAAGTGAGAAGCTCCCTGGGAAAGGGCCTCCCATGACAAAGAAGATTCTAGAGGTGGGTGGTTCTAGAGAGGGGCCATAGGGGGGGCGTTTCTCCATACTATATGGGGTGACAGTATCGGTGACCTCGCAACGAGGGTCCGAGAGGAAAGGGGGTTTCTCGATTGGATAGAAGGGATGTAGGTGGACGAGACCCCGGCGGAAGATTCCCTGGAGGGAGAGTCTGGATGCGGGCAGAGGGATCCTGGAGATAGTGTCTCCAGACGGGTAATGGGTGGCAGTGGCGGGTGATCAGGGCGAGGCGGGACCCAACTAGGGGTCACCCTGCACTACCTCTGAGTTCCGCGTAGGCCCCGCCCCCCACCTAGGTCAGCCCGAGGTGGGGCTTCACGTTAGGCAGTTCGCTGCCTGATGGGGGACAGGGCCCGCCCGGGCTGCCCCGCAGCCCGCGGAGGACTCGCCGTGGGGACCAAAAGGGCGTAGCTGTAAGGCGGCGTGCGAAGAGTTGGGGCGGAGCCTGGACGAGAGGAGAAGAGGAGTAACCTGGGCCGTAGGGGCGGAGCCTGAGCGGAGAGCGGCCAAGGCCTCGGTGGGGCGGAGTCTAAGCGAAGGGCGGGCCGTGGGGGCGGAGCCTGGGCATAGGGCGGGGCGGGAAGCGGGAGGGGGAGGGGAGCCAAACGGCGCTACTGCGGGGGGAGGGGCGGGAAGCCAGGGCGCAGGAGGCCCAGCCGACACCGCTGTTCCTTGGCCGTGGAGGCCGCGCTGAGCCGTGCAGGTCGCTCAAAGCGCGGCGGGGACAGACGGGAGCGGCGTGGGCGAGGGTCGACCGCGGGGACTGGCCCGTGCCCACCCGCCCTTACCTTGGGCTTCTCTTCGGACATGGCTGCGAGCGGTGGCGAGGTGGAAGGGCCGCGGCGGAGAATTAGGCAGCGCGGGAGCGGGCGAATCACGCTCTCTGCCCGCCGCTCTCCCGCCGCAACTGCTCGCGGGGCCGCGCTTTGCCCCCCAAATCCCGACGCGCCAGTTGGCCAGTGCGAGGTCACGTGGTGCGCGCGCGTGCACGACGCGCGCGCCCGGGCGTCGAGCGCGCGCCCAGTTGGGCCGAGGTTCCCGGCGGTTGGGAATGCGTCACGGCGCGGGGCGGGTCCCCTAACCATCTCGGCGCCTGAACACCCGGGGGCGCTCAGGACATCGCGGGGCGAGGGTAGGACGCGCTGAGACCGCGGAGACGCTCAGGGCATCCAGGCTGGGGTCGTTCCGGACATCGGGGCGGGGCGTAGGGACGGGAGTAGATCACAAAGAGCTGGGCTGTGAGGCTGGGCCAGGTGCAGCGCCAGGAGTCGAGACTAGTGCATTACCTTAGGGTCTGCCTCAGTGCCCTAGTCCACAGACTTGGTCCTTCACCTACTTGAGCTCAGACAGCCAAGCTTAGGCGCCCTACTCATTTCCTGCGTGAGAGTGCGTTTCTCCAAGGAAAAAGGAAAATAAGGCCAGTCCGCTGAACCACCTCCAGTGGTCACAGAGGACGTGGGTGAGCCAGGTGCCTACTGGAAAAGGTGCCTTCACCCAGGTGCCAAATGTCAGATCATGAAGAACTGCGGGTGAACCAAGAAGACAGGCCAGGGCTAACCCCTCCATTGGTTCCATCCACCAACACATTGCATTTGTTCATTTTGAAGCCCATACGCAGAGCTGCAGGTGGACAGAGGCATAAACAAGGATCAGAGATGTAGAATGTCTTTCTCTGTCCAATTCTTACTCTGAACGTAGCCAGGCTTCCCTCTGACCCTTCCTCTTGTTTTGTCTAGTCCCCATCTGAGGCTTCTGAAGCTGGCAAGTGGAAGCTGAGCACCTGGGGGATGTGGTGCAATCCGTGCAGGATATACTCTTTTGACCATTTTGCTAATGTTTCTGGAGTGCCAGATGCTAGTACTCTGCACCTGATCTTTACAGCAACCCATTTCACAGGTGAGGCTAGTGAGTGCTAGGAAATTTAATTCCATACCTGAGGTCCCAGAGTTTGTAAGGGCACTGGGATTTGAAAGCTGGCAGTCAGTCGGTGAGATTGACCAGTGTGCCCTACTGCATCTCTAGACCCCACCAAGGTGGATGGGCCAAACGGTGCTCAGTTGAACACTGGAAACATGCAAGAGAATGGGGGTCACAGTCAGTGCATCCTTTCAGTACTTTGAGACACACATTCTTAGAAATCCCTGGCTCTTCCTGTCCTCCCTGTTTGTAATCCTAATGCCCTCAGATGAAATGAACTAATATGGCAAACATTTATCTATCACTCAGAGTGTGCCAAGCATGGTACCAAGTTCACTCATCCCACTCAAGCCCCACAAAACTGAAGCAGAGCACTCTTGTGATCCCTATTTTGCCAATTAGGAAACTAAAGCTTAAGGGGGAGGGTGGACTGCACAGGAACAGGCAGCTAGGAAATACCAGGTTCTGGATTTGAACCCAAGCAATGGAATTATTTCCACCCTGTCAGTAAAACCCAGACAACTGGATTCCACTCATTTCCCATTAATATCCCAAAGCCATAGGGACAAAGTTTTCATGGACTCTAATTTCACAAACTATCTTTAACTCTTAAAAATTTAGTTTCTTGGCCCAGAGATACATTAAGGAGGGGGAAGGGGGCTCCCCAAAATGGAGCTGTCAGGTCATAGGTTGACGACATCTCTGTTACAGGTATAGTAGAAGCCAACCTCCCATCTGAGCCACGTCCAAGGATTTGACCCCTTTTATCCTGGAATCTGGACTATAGCCCTCCTATACCCGATGACCCCTAGGTAGAATAGCCAGATCAAGTTGTGCTTCCAGGAAAGGGGAGCCTTTAGAAACCAGCCCCTTCCAAGACAGGGGTGGACAATAAGAATCAAACCCTAGATTGTTGGCTGTGGTGTTACTTTGGGTAGCAGCATCCAGATCGATCAACAACTCTAAAACAGCATCAGTTATAAAACATATGTGCTGCCTGACCTGTGGTGGTTTAATGGATAAAGTGTTAACCTTGGAATGCTGAGGTCGCCTGTTCAAAACCCCAGGCTTACCCAGTCAAGGCACATACAAGAAGCAACTACTATGAGTTGATGCTTCCCACTCTTCCTCTCGCCCCTTCTCTCTCTCCTCTCTCTAAAATAAATAATAAATAAGCATATGTGCCACATTCACATTAAACTATGACAGGTTATGAATGGAAAACACATCCTGGTGTCAGACTTAGAGTGTGAAATATATATATATATATAACAGAATTGATGAAACACGGTATCTAAATGTATTACAGTAAGAAAGGTTATGCCACTGTTAAATGTGTTTTTAAAAAGTGTAGCTGATAGGCCCTGGCAGGTTGGCTCAGTGGTAGAGCATCAGCCTGGTGTGCGGGAGTCCCAGGTTCGATTCCCAGCCAGGGCACACAGGAGAAGTGCCCATCTGCTTCTCCACCACCCACCTCTCCTTCCTCTCTGTCTCTCTCTTTCCCTCCCACAGCCAAGGCTCCATTGGAGCAAAGTTGGCCTGAGCACTGAGGATGGCTCCATGGCCTCTGCCTCAGGTGCTAGAATGGCTCTGGTTGCAACAGAGCAACACCGCAGATGGGCAGAGCATCGCCCCCTGGTGGGCATGCCAGGTGGATCCTGGTCGGGCGCATGCGGGAGTCTGTCTCCCGTTTCCAACTTCAGAAAAATAAAAAAAAAAGTGTAGTTGATAAAAGGAAAAGATGTTCATATTATGCTGATAAGTTTTTTTATGTTTATTTTTTTATTTTAGAGAGATAAGAATGGGGGGGGGGGAGAGAGAGACAGGAACATCAGATCTCTTTCTATGTGTGCCCTGACCAGGAATCGAACCAACAACCTCTGCTCTTCCAGACAATGCTCTAACCAATAGAGTTATCCAGCCACAGCTTTTTCTTTTTTAAGAGACAGAGGGTAAAAGAGAGAGAGGGGCGGAGGAAGGAAGCATTCATTTGTTGTTCCACTTAGTTGTGAACTCATTGGTTGCTTCCCATGTGTGCCTGACAGGATCAAACCTGCAACCTTGTAGTCATCTCGGGATGACTCTCTTAACTGACTGAGCTAACTGGCCAGGGACACTAATAAGATTTTTAAAGCAAATAATGAAACTACTGTGGTTTTGAACAACCAAAAAATCTTTAGGAAATATTTTGAAAATCTGAAGACATCAGATAGCTATTAAAACAAAGAGAACATTCTCTGAAGGGTGAAGATCCCAGCAAGAAGGGAAGTGATTTTCCCCTTTGAAACATTTGGTAATTAGAATGATGTATTAGTCAGCTTAGGCTATAATGACAAAATACCACAGACTGAGTGGCTTAAACAACAGACACTTATTTTCTCACAAATCTGGAGACTTGAAGTCTGAGATCAAGGTTACCAGCAGGGTTGATTTTAGGTGACGCCCCTTTCCTTGGCTTGTAGATGACCACTGCCCAACCTCCCTGTGTCCTTACATGGCCTTTCCTCTGTGTGTACATAAAGAGAGGAATAGGGATAGTAAAAGAGAAAGAAAAGAGAGAGGAAAGGGGAAGAAGAGAGGAAGAGACACATATAATCCAGTCCATAATATATGCAATGGACAAGAACTTAAGACACTAAGCACAACTTTTGAGTCTCATAGACTAGAGGAGACAATAACTGGGCATGGCAAACACCCATATAAACTGGCAGAGGTTGTGGCTCTGATAAATAACTTGGATCTTGAGCTAAAGCACTGAGGCATACAACAAAGGCATAAGGCTGAGGGGTAAATAGATCAGCCCTCACAAAGACTGAAACCCCAACATACAGACATCTCACTCCCAAATTGGACTAAACTGATTTGCTCTCCTTCCTATTACCAACCTGAAGCAAACTGAAATCCCTGGAGGAAAATAGCATCATCCAGGGCCTCAAGTTAATTAACATAGTGTCATATACAATATCCAGAATTGAAGAAAAGCTTATAAAGAAAACTGAAGAGAAATGATGCCAAACCGAGAAATATATATATATATATATATATATATATATATATATATATATATATATATATATATATACACACACACACACACACACACACACACACACACAATAAACCTACAGGAGAACAGACATTATCAGACACAGACTTTAAAGTCACTTTAAATAATATTCAAGAAAATAGATCATGAGATACAATATTCAGCTGAGAAGTGGAATCTATAAAAGACAATCATATAAATTTTAAAACAAAAATACAATCACTGAAATTATGAATTCAGTAGATAGGTTTAACAACAGATTAGACACAGTGGAAGAGATGATTATGAACTGGAAGATATGTCAGAGGAAAATAGTTAGACAAGAAGCAGAGAGAGAAAAAATAATGGAAAAATAGTAAAAAGCCTAAGAGACATACACAATATGATTTGACCTATAAAACAGGGGTCTCAAACTTGCGGCCTGCAGGTCACATGCGACCCGCCCACCAATTTTGTGCGGCCCGCAGACTAATCAAACTTCGTGGATTAGTCTGTGGGCCAGTCTGCGGGCTGCACAAAATTGGTGGGCAGGCCGCATGCGGCCCGCGGGCCCGAGTTTGAGACCCCTGCTATAAAAGGTCAAAGATATTTGCAAAATGGAATCCCAGAAGGAGAGAAAAGAACAAGCCAGAAGCAATATTTGAAGAGATAATAAAAGGATTTTTCAAAATTCATCAAAGATAACACACCACAGATTACAGAGAAACTACTAACCCAAATCAGAATAAATACAAGGATAACCACACCTAGTTATATGACAGAAAGCCTGCTCAAAACCAAAGACAAAGAAAATATCAGCCAGATATATAAAGGAGAAATGAAAAGACTTACATATGATTTTGCAATGGGGACATGGAAGTCAGACAACAATGGAATAATATGTATAAAATGCTGAAAGAAATAACTACCTACATAGACTTCAATAACAAAATTTGGTATAAAAATAAGGTGAAATAGAGTAAATTATCAAGAATTCATTGCCAGAAAGCATACACTAAGGGAAATACTAAATTTATATTTGATTGTCTTTTATAGATTCCACTTCTCTGCTGAATATTGCAAATAATACTAAATATATTCTGGCAGAGGAAAATTGATCCCAGATGGAAGCATAGAAATACAAGAGGGAATGAAAAGAGAATGAAGCATGAAAATACAATTAAGAGCATACTTATGTGGGTAAGTCTAAATAAATAGTGACTCTGTAAAACAACAACAATGTTTTCTGAACATCCATTTACCCACCCATTCACTATTCATCCAACTATTCATCCAACTACCCATCCACCCATTCACCATCCACCCATTCACCTATCCACCTATCCATCCATCCACGTACCATCCATACATCCATGCAGACATTCACCCATCCATGCATTCATCCATCCACCAACCTATTCACTCAACCATCCATCCATTTACCCAACCATCCATCATCCACCCATTTATTAATCTATTTCACAAATGCTTGCTGAGCTCATAGCAGGTGCTGGTGCTTCTGTCCTGGGCTCAGCTCTTCCTTGAGAGGTCCTTCCTTGAGACGTCCTATTGCTCATGATCCTCCCTTCCTGTCTGCCTACCCTGTGGACTTCAAGTCCCAGCATCAGATGGGAAGAGGGCCTTACAAGGACTGCATTGGACTTACAATCCTGTGATTGTGGAAATCAATTCCCTGTAATAGATCCATAGAAGATAGGTGTATGGATTGTTGAATGAATAAATGGATGGATGGATGGATGGATGGACAGACGGACATCCTACTGGTTCTGCTTCTGTGGTTAAACCCTACTACATTTGGTGGCCAGAAGAACAGAATATTAAATCTGAGTTAGGGAACAGACTGTATAGCAAAGGAGGGCTCTTCAAGTAGGTGGCCAGGGAAATTTCACACACCTGAAATAGAGGGTGGGAGTGGAGTCACGAGCTGCCAGAATGCCTGGAAAGATACTCCAGGCACTCCAGGGAACAAGCACAGCAGGGTCAGGTAAGAGGGCCTTTAGCGTGTTCTAGGCACAAAGGAGCTAGAATGCTGAAGGAAGAGATGGAGACGCAGCTGGAGGCGAGCAAGGAGCCTAGGCCATTGTAGAGCTCGGGCCTTTGTCTAAGTGCATTGGGAGCTGTGGTGGTGGTGGTGGTAGGGATTGAGTGGGTCCCCACAATCATATTTGCAGTTTAAAGAGGCTCCTCAGGCCAGGGAGAAGAGGCTTCAGGGAAAACAGAGGGGCCAGCCATGCTCCAGGGGAGCAAAGAAATGGCAGTGTGGACCTGGGCAGGGCAGTGTGGGGATGATGCAGCACTCTGCAGACTATAGGGCTTGGGTGACAGGGTCTGGCTTGGTCTGGTAATGGTGAGAGTCCGATGAGACACTATGGGGTACAGGAGAGGCCAGTGGAAGAGTGTGGAATCAGGGTCACTGGGGAGCCTTGGAGCCCGGGCCAGGGAGAGGAAGAGGGTGAAGGTGTCATCCACATCCCTGGCCTGCAGGTTCTGATCCTAGAAGCCAGCACCATATGCTTTCAGAGCGCAGCACCAAGCTCCCTGGGTCCTCTGAAACAGTATCCCCTGACTCTGGTGTCTAGACCCCTAGAATATAGTCACCTGTTCCAGCCGTACCTCTCCCTGGCCTCTCCTCCTTCCTTGGTCAGTGTCCACTTGGGGAGGGACACATCCTGACAAACTTCTCGGGAAATGGACCCAGGTCTCCTGAACAAGCCATCCAAATGCATGCTCCTACCCTGTGGTTTCCATTCCAAAGAACTCATCCTGATTGGGTAAGGCTTCCAGGCAAACTCAGGACAGTGGTGCTTCCTGCTAGGGGCCTGGGTATGAATCATCCAACCTCCTCCCAGGTGCCAGCTGGTGCCTCTGCATGCCCACTGCCCACCAGTCACCCAGTTAGCCACCCTCTGTGGCAAGCAGGTTAATTATCTTTATGCCTGGTTAACTATTCCTTATGCCCGGTTAACTATTATTCTTTATGCCTGGTTAAATATTCTTTATACCAGGTTAACCATTCATTACGCCTAGTTAACAATTCTTTATACTGGGTTAACCACTCTTTCTGCCGAGTTAACTACTCCAGATTAGGTTCCAGTCAGAGAAACTGGTGTTGTACCCTCCCCACCATTGCTCTCTGAACACGAGTCCCTGAGAAGTAACTGGAGGTGGCCCTCATAAATTTTGTAAAAATGCTGAAAAAACAAAAATGGCAATGCTGTTAATTGGCATACAAAGTCAGAAATCATAAGGAAATGCCACACTTCACTGTCAGTCTGAGATACTCATCAGCTTAATGGTGCCAAATGTGATCACTTGTAAAATAGACAAGAGGAACAAACACACAAGATGCAGGATATGAGATTAAATCCCGAGGGGCAATGCCAGAGACAAGCATTAGTGATGAAAGAATTAGTGTCAAGAAAGACCAACTGGCTGGTGGGGAGCCTTGGAGAGGGACAGGGCTCACTGTGATCCAGCTGGACAGCAGGGAGCAAAGGACAGAGACAAGGCTCACCACCAATACGTCATCAAGAGCCAGCTGGTAAACAGTGTCCTCTTGGAAAAGTCAGTAGAAGTGCTGCCTCTGGCCAGGCCAGCACCCAGCCTTACTCCAAGTCACTGCAAAAGTCCCATGGCAACTGCCATTACCAAGACAATTTATTTTGTGGACTCAGTGCCCCTGCCCCTAAGCTTAGAGAACTAGAATGTGTGGAATTACTTAAGAAAGTTATGTTGACTGTATTTGGTGACTTATCTGTAGTTAGGAATTGTTCTTAGTATTCAGGCTTTAGAACAATTAGACACCTGTTCCACAACTGCAGATAATTGACGTTCTTTAGCTAAGGGGAGAAAACCCATCAAGTCAAGTAAGTCCCTGCTGAACTGGCAAAGTCTGTCTCTGTGCAGGGAGGGGCCCACATTGGGGGCCGCCTTAACTAGATTTACTGAGGAATGGAATGACCTCAGGTCGATGTAGTTCCCTGACAGCCCTGGTGAGGCAGGCGGCTGCCTGGCCAGGAGTACACTCCTGCCAATGGAATCGAGTGGAGGTAATAGTGTCATTTTGCCACTGGGGCAGCTCTGCTTTCCTCCCCACCTGCCGGCTGGAGGCACAGGACTCAAAGAACCCAGGGGACACCCAGCTACAAAACTATGGGGAGCAAAGATACCACCTACTGGGAAACAGGTCCAGGCTGAGCCACCAGAATGCTGGAGTCTGTCCCATTCAGCAGCCAAGGGTGAAAAGTCCAAGTGGTTCACAAGCCACTTTTACCCTTCAACACGTGTGGATCTTTTCACTCACAAAGGCTGGGTTTTTTGTGGTTTTTTTTTGTATTTTTCTGAAGCTGGAAATGGGGAGAGACAGTCAGACAGACTCCCGCATGCACCCCACCGGGATCCACCCTGCACGCCCACCAGGGGCGATGCTCTGCCCCTCTGGGGCGTCGCTCTGCCGCGACCAGAGCCACTCTAGCACCTGGAGCAGAGGCCAAGGAGCCATCCCCAGCGCCTGGGCCATCTTTGCTCCAATGGAGCCTCGGCTGCGGGAGGGGAAGAGAGAGACAGAGAGGAAGGGGGGGGGTGGAGAAGCAAATGGGTGCTTCTCCTATGTGCCCTGGCCGGGAATCGAACCGGGGTCCCCTGCACGCCAGGCCGACGCTCTACCGCTGAGCCAACCGGCCAGGGCCACAAAGGCTGTTTTGGGGACTGTGTCCCCAGCAGAATGCATGGGACTGGGGACAAGTGGTGGCAGCAGGACTACCTGCTCACCACTTCTCAGTGCCCCACCCAGGGAATTGGTGGCTCCTGTCCCATCAGGCTTAAGCAGGACACATATACTAGGGGACACAGTAAGGTCTCTGTTCCCCAAAAAGATGACTGCTGCTGTGTCCCTCAGCTCTTCAAAGTGGACATGTGGCCAGAGAAAGCTCAGTAGTGGAAACACTGGCTGTGAAGTACACAGGTTTCTGCTATGTATCAGGCCACAGCAAAACTATCTGGGTACTCATGGGCCATTGGCTGTGCCTCCTGGTAGAGTGAACATGGGGAATGGCCACTGAATCAGCCACTGCCTGACCAGGGCATGGTCCCCAGGGACTGTGACCTACATAACAGCACTGTGGGGAGCAGCCGGACCAGCAGGAGCACTACAGAGAGGGGCCTAGAATGGTGGGTTGGGAAGGGAGATTGGGGAACCTTGGGACCACTCACAGTGACAGGTCCAGGGATTATCTCCTTCCTGGCCTCATTTTTCAGAAACTGTGACAGCCATCACCTTGCCAAATGCTGACAGGATAGAGTGAAGCTCCCGACACTCTGGATGGCTGTGCCTGCCCTTCCTGCCTCTACTGTCCTCAACTGTAACACACACACACACACACACACACACACACACACACACACACACACACAGCCTGTGCTCCCGTCTGGATGGCTGTGCCTGCCCTTCCTGCCTCTACTGTCCTCAACTGTAACACACACACACACACACACACACACACACACACACACACACACACACACACGGCCTGTGCTCCCGTCTTCCCAGAGAACCGACTTCCAGATGAGGTTTTGGTTTGGGGCCACGTACCTCCATCCACCTTACAAAGCGTCATAAACCCTTTCAAATGAAGGAGGTCATGTGGCAGATTCTACCAACATTTTAAATAAGCACCATGGATACTTTGATCCAGAATTCTACTTCTAGGAACTGACCCTGCAGTTCACTCACATTTCATGCCAAAGCAGCATGAAAACTTGGTTTGGGAACTATATGCCTCCCAAAGGGAATGGAGCAGGCACCATGAGGCCCCTCAGGATGTGGCGGCCACTTGCATGGATGCACGCACATAGTGGAGCTCTGTGACATGCACCCGCTCTGGAAGGATACCGACCCAGTTGATGGGGACATGGCCACTATATGACCATCTGATTTTTCACCTTTTTAACCCAGCAGTGATTTTTTCCTGAAGAACAGACACTGTAATGAAACACTTCACTAACCATCCTACCTTTTCAAGCAGAGGTTTAATCACCCAACTTCTTAATGAGTCCAAGGCTGACGTAAGTTTCAAATGTAGACTGGAGACTAAAGACTTGCCAGGCTGAAGGCAACCCCGTGACCTCACCTGGGGCTAGGGACACAACCTCTGGCCTCCTGCATTCTAGATGTAGGCCTGGACCCTCGACATTCCAGAGTGAAGAAACCAGAGTTGACCTGTCAGAGTACTTTGACCTTGAAGTAGGTAGAGTGTGGCTGGGTCCAGTGGGGCAGGCTCACACTTCCCACAGGCATTAAGAGTTATCTGCAGACACTAACTCAGCACAGACTGAAGTCCCAGAGCCTCAGTGACTGACGTAATGGTAAAAAACGGCTCAGCTGCAACTCAGAGAGGGATGGGCTGCTCCCCATGAACCAGATATTGAAGACCCCTTCCCCAGAGAGGGATGGAGGGTAGGTGTCTGTTGATAGTTCCATGTTTTAAAGAGGGGAGTCAAGGATGCAAAGCTCAAAGGTAGAACTGCTTCCTCCTGCGGTTCTTTGTACCTGATTCCGGCTAAGTACAAGGGAAATCTGGGTCAGGTGGGGCCACACTGACTGGAGAGCTAACAGCTGGCCAGACTTGGGTTGGGGACAGACATATGGCATTTCAGGGCATAGCATGGCCCTTCCCTGTCGGCTGAGAGTGCTCATTATCTTTACCGAGAAAGTCTAGTTCACTCTCCAAGTAAAAATTTACGATGGTTCTTTGACTTGACTTTTCGCAGATGCAAGAATACAAATTCAGGAGAAACTGTAGTTTGGATTTTTTTCTCTTGAAGATTTTACTTATTGATTTTAAAGAAGAGGGAGGGAGGGAGGGAGGGAGGGAGGGAGGAGTGTGAAGTATCAACTTGTAATTTACTTTTCCTGTGTCTTGACCAGGCAAGTTGGGGGTTTCAAACCAGAGACAGCATTCCAGGTTGACCACTGTATCCACTGTGCCTCCACAGGTCAGGCTGTACTTCAGCTTTGGCTTGTTCCTTCCCTGGGCTGGTACATGTGGTGTGATCCTCTCATGATGCTGGCAGTGGGAGCCACAGCCCTCCCGTCAGCCACAGGATCACACAGTCAAGCAACACTCGACAGTGTCTTCGCTGTCAGAGGGTTCTGCCCAACTGCAAGCTCATGTGTGTGCTAAGCACGGTCAAGGTGGGCTTGGCTGAGCTCAATGCTTGGCAGGTTAGGTGTAGTACGTGCATATTCAGCATATTTGCAACTTAGAGTAGGTTTATCAGGATGTAACCTCATTGTGTCGAGGAGCATCTGTAATCACACTAATACCACTAAGAAATGAAACACACGGAACACGCAGTCTCTTCAGCAAAAGCATATATTAAACCATTTACTGGAAACTTGTTAAAAATTAAGGCACTCCAAAGTTTATAGTTTCTTGAAGTTATAAAGTTTGGCTGCTTTTAGCACTATTTCAGAGAAAAGTATGTGGACTGGGATGACCTTTTGCATGCCTGCTGCCTTGTGGAAGGATAAAATACACTGTAGTCACTGTATTTAACTATCCCTAGCTCTACTTTCAGCTCAGCAGCCTACACTGGGTGATGTTATATACATACTAGCTACTGTATTAATACAAAGTTCATTAAAGTTGATTATAAAGGTTTTTTCTATGAATAAACAGCAGAAAGTCAAAAGTTTCAGGCTGCTTTAAAATACCAAGGAATGTTTCATAATACTTTTAATTTGCTATCAAATGCCCAAGAAATCAGAGAAATAAGACTAAAGACTTTGTTAAAAGTTAGTTTCTCAGTTTTGTGGAAATGTTAATTCCAAGCACAGGTCTCCCCGGTCAAAGGCTTATCATGCTGTTTTAATCATCCTGATCTGAATGTCAACTTTATTTGATGGTAAGAGAGCAGCAGGGGTGTGAATGTTGAATGCATGGCTTCTTCTGTGTGCCTGTTGGCCTACTTTTCCAGAGCTAAATGGTTTTCTAATTCAAAGCAATCTGGTACCAGGGAAAACATTCAGATTTAAGAAAGGCTGTTCCCATTGTTACTTCATTGTCTGCTGCTGTCCATGCTATGTGCTCAGTCTTGTTAAAGCCACATTTCTTTATCTAAAAGAAATGGAACCACAATATATGGTTCCATAGGACACCTGGAAGCTACCAATAACCTTATGAGAAGCCACCTCTAAAGGAAAGTCTCATGACACATCCAAGCCAAAGGAGTGCGGCTCAGAGCCAGGGTCACTGTATAAGCAGGACAGTCAGCAGTGTCTGTGTGGTATGTGGAGATTCCCTCACCTGGCCCAGGGCACCCCACTTCCCAGAGCACAGAGCCCTGCAGAGGTGCTGTGCAAGGCATGGTGCCTTCCTACTCGGGGCTGGCACACTGCCTGACAGCAGGGAGAGTCTCAGAGACCCAGGAGAGTGCCTCACAGGACATGTGATGGCACACAAGACTGACAACTGTGTTTACTGGGGCTAAGAGCACACACAGGGAAGTTAACAGCACTCTCAAGCTCAATGCTGGTGCACAGTAGTCCAGTCTACTGCCTTAGGGAGGCTGTTTCAAAACTACATTTATAATTCAGTTTTTCATTGGATAACAATCTTCATGTTCTAGTAAAGATATAAATTTAAAAAAAACTCTCATACAATAAGCAGTCTGAACATTGACAGTGACATTTTTTGGTGAAATCTTTTAGGCAGGGAAATAAAATCTAGGAATTATTAAAAAAAAAAAAAAAAGACTTTGAGTACTCCTCAATGCTCTTCGTCACAACTTCAGTCAGGAAGCAGGGCCACTGACACTGTGTCCTGGACAAAGAATGCCACCAGAATTGACATGTGGGAGACTGCACGACACAGACGAGACCTGCCCCTTGGCTGTAGGGAGAAATGGCATCCTCCCATCACAAGTAGAGGTGACTTTCCCTGGTTGCTGTGTGAAGCTTGTTAGTGGGTGAGTGAGAAGGCCACTGTGGTGTTAAGTGCTGCAGGCTGTCATTTTGCAATCAGCTTACAAACTGAGAAGCGGAATGTGCATGATTCCTCCTCAAACTAACAACAGAAACAAAAGCAACCTCCTCTCCACCCACCACAGGCTTAGTATCTCAAGTGACTAAATACAGAAACAGGAAAGGGCCCAGAAGCTCAGAGGACAAGAAGAGAACTGCCCTCCGGGCAGCTACAGCACTTGCTTCATCAAAGTCAGGAGGCAGGATGGGGGCAGCCAGGTCTGCAGACTGCTGTCCCCAGGAGTGGCTTTGAGACTGTCTGACATCATGGTAGAAAGTGTTTTAGTTGTTCTCAAATCTAGCATATGGGTTTTCTTCTTTAAACAAGCCTGAAAACAAAATGAACTCGGTTACAAATGCATCAAGCAAACAGCACACAAAATTCAAGACAGCAATACAATTAAGTTTTATACGAAGATTTAGTGAGGCCAATAAGAAAATGGGAGTTCTAAGCAGGTTTAAATACACTAAACCTTTTCTGAAAATCAAAGCATAGTGATTTCAGCACTGAAATAAAATGTACCAAAAACAATGATTTTAAGAAAAACAGATCCTAAGAAATAAAGACTTATTTGTTGATTCTCTCAAAGAGAAGTTAAGACATTTAAAGCCCAGGGAAAAAAAGAAATTGAATAAATAGAAAAAGAAAGGAAGAGAGAAAGAAAGAGAGGGAGGGAGGGAGGAAGGGAGGAAGGAAGGAATGAATTTAAAGCCAGCATTTCTTCCCACAGTGATTGGCTAATGTTATACAGAAAAAAAATTAAAAAACAAACAAAAAAACACTTACTTTGAATGCCCTTATAAATGTTGATTGACTTTTAAAGTTAAGGCTACAAAAAGAACTATTAAGGCCACTATCAAGTAAACTGTCAAACATTATGACATAACTGTTAGTAAAATATATATTTCACCATAAAAATTATATCTATAGTGCTAAATTCCCAGACTAGGAGTTTTTTCTTTGTAAGTGGAAACTCTCTCCCATTAAGAACCTGCCTTATACACCAAAATTATGTGGAGTCATTGCAACACATTTGTTTACTGCAGGGTTTTCTAAGGGTGGGGGTGGGGGGGAGAAGCAGGGGATGCAACAGGCTGCTTGTGTCCGAGGAGGATGGGAAGCCTTAGAATGTTGTAGTAATATAATGTTATAGTAATTAAATATATAGAAATATAAAAAATATGGAAGATATATAAAAGTAATTAGGATAATATTAAAATTAATTAAAGAAATTAAATAAAGTTATGCCATCTGGATAGGAATTACTATAGTGTGTGCAGATGTGATAAACAGACACTGACCTTTGAGCAGGGCCCAGTTAGTGTGTGTGCGAAGTTATACATAGATAAGAACTGGCTTGATGTCATAACTCTGTAAATTAACATAAACAAGAAGCTTCCCTAGGAACATCATAAAAGTGGCTTGATGTAACAGTTCAGTAGATTAACATAAAAAGGGCTCCCTTCAGCCCTGGCCGGTTGGCTCAGTGGTAGAGCGTCGGCCTGGCGTGCAGGAGTCCGGGTTTGATTCTTGGCCAGGGCACACAGGAGAAGCGCCCATCTGCTTCTCCACCCCTCCCCCTCTCCTTCCTCTCTGTCTCTCTCTTCCCCTCCTGCAGCCAAGGCTCCATTGGAGCAAAGTTGGCCCGGGCGCTGAGGATGGCTTCATGGCCTCTGCCTCAGGCGCTAGAATGGCTCTGGTTGTGGCAGAGCGAAGCCCCAGATGGGCAGAGCATCGCCCCCTGGTGGGCGTGCGGGTGGATCCCGGTCGGGTGCATGCAGGAGTCTGTCTGACTGCCTCCCCGTTTCCAACTTCAGAAAAATACAAAAAAAAAAAAAAAAAAAGGCCTCCCTTCGAGGAACTCCCATAAAGACGGTTTGAGGTGATAATTCTGTAAATTGACACCTGTTAGAAGGTGGGTTGAGATGATAATCTTGTAGATTGACACCTGTCAGAAGGCATTGGCCAGAAAAGGTACTCAAGTTAAGGGCCCCCCTTCTGAGGTAGTCGCCCAGACTCCAACGTGAACATGGACTGTCTCCATGCTGCTCTGAGCTTTGACCAAAGACAGCTGAGAGGAGCACGCCGATGGGGCCCCTTAAGCTGTACCCAGGCACTCCAAAAGGATTTCAGTAATAAATTGCCTGTGTGATTCTTGCAACTAACTTGTGTGTCAGTCTCGTGTCTTTCCTCTGGTGGCAGCTAGTGTCAGCACTGATCAGTAGCATCCTCATAGCCACCTCAAGAGTAGTCTTGAAGAGGCTGCCAGCCTGCTGATAAGCAGGAGTGTCCCACTGCACGGGGAAGTCGAATCAGGGTCGCCTAATCAACATAGAGCTTGGGCTCTACTGGGACCCAGGCCTTGGGGGGAAAGGGCCAAGTGAGTAAAGAACTATTATGTCAAATGCCAAGTACAAGCAGTCTAGTTAAGGATGTGTTAAAAAAAGGAAACAGCTCCCAGCTCTATTTCTGGTTCAGACGGAAAACAGGAAAACTGTTCTGTGATACAGAAATCAAATGCCTTCTAATAACCAAGGCCAGGGTCCATCAGCGCTGAACACTGCACTGACTGAACCAGTGCACTCAGTGGACACCTCCCTCACCGCAGGGAGCTCCGGGACATATTCCAGGGAGGAAGCTTTCCAAAGTCCAAAACATTCAATGGGCTTCACACAAACTGCTAGACTTTCAGATTTATTGCTTTAGAGAGTAGGATCCTAAAATACCACTAAAACATGGTATTTTCTTACACACATACTGAGGACTTCACAAGCAAGTCCACTCCTATCACTTCCAACAATGCTAAGCAGTCACTAAGTAGGAGCATGAACGTGCACATTGTTTATGGATATGAACCAAATGAACACAGAAGCAGACCTAATGTTCTCAACCACTAGAGCAGGGGTCTCAAACTCAACTCAGCATGTGGGCTGCAGAGCAAGATCACAGCCGTTCGGCGGCCGCACTAGGTCTACAAAAGGCAACTGTTACGCAACACTTTTCTCACTGCAGTTGAAAACAACAAAAAAAAATCAGTACAACAAGCACAATCGTACATGCAGTTTACTCAGTGTCACAAAATGACCAGAAACTGTAGTTCACATCACAACTGCTGTTAACTAAGCTAATATCTAGCTAGGATGCTAGAGAAATGAAAAATACAAGTAGGCCCCTAGGCTTACTTAATTTTATCCAAAATATTTTGAACTTCGTGGATTAGTCTGCGGGCCGCAAAAAATTGTTCGGCGGGCCGCATGCGGCCCGTGGGCCGCGAGTTTGAGACCCCTGCACTAGAGTCTCATACTGCCCCACCCCCATCTCTCAAATAAAAAACAAAACCAGGAACGAATCGCTTGGCCTCAATTTGGGCTGACTCCTTACAGAAGAAATGCAGCTCAACATGCTGAAGTCTGGATGAACCCAGGGTGGAGTAAGTACATGGGGAGACAAAGCTTGCTCCCCGCAGGTCTGCAGGTGCACCCCACCTTAAGGCAAACAAGATGACAGAACAGGGAAGGGGTTACAGCAGACCGATGTAACGGCCCGCAACTCGTAAGCCAACAAGTATTCCTGGAGAAGTTGAGATAAAAACATTCCAAGGCTTCATCTTTTAAGACACTGAGCAAGATTAGTTCCTACCAGCACCACTTGGGAAAACCTTCTCCCAGAAGAGATGTCTTTCTGTTCCCATAATGAACCCACAGCCCAAATCCTACAGTTGGACCTCATGGGATGTCAACAATGACCTAGATGGCTTGGCATCAATTTCTTACCAACTGAAATAGAGACTCAGTTGATATTTTTTCTTACCATATTTTTTTCTGATTTCATCATGCCTTGATTTCATCTCTGCTCTCCTAAAAAAAAAAAGAAATCTCATTTAGCACCAAAATACAATGCAATTTTAAAAGAAGCGCCTTTCATTTCCCTCATTAGAGAAGCTGTGGTTTGTTCTCATTTTCCAGGCTGAGAGCATCAGGCCATCATCCCTGCTGGGAAAGGCAAGGTGACACTGAACACAGCCTTCTGAGAATGCTCCAATATCATGTCATTCAATTCTTAATTTCAATAAATGCAATCCAAATGTCTAATACTGATTTTTTAGAAATTCTTTTCTTATATAAAGAAAATGTAGTGATCGGTAAAAATGTTATGCTGGGCTCTAAAAATGGTTAGGAACATGCAAATACTAGTTTGTATTTGGGGCAGATGACTTTAAGGCAGGGATCCCCAAACTGTGGCCCCCTGAGGCCATTTATCCGGCCCCCCGCCGCACTCCTGGAAGGGGCACCTCTTTCATTGGTGATCAGTGAGAGCAAAGCGTAGCGTGGCTCACATATAGTACTACTTCCGGTGACGCGGGAGGCACGCATCATGGCTCCGGAAGCGCGTCATATCACTTGTCTTGTTACAGCCAGCAGTGACAAATATGGAACTGGACATTGACAATCTCATTAGCCAAAAGCAGGCCCAGAGTTCCCATTGAAATACTGGGCAGTTTGTTGATTTACATTTACTTGTTCTTTATTTTAAATATTGTATTTGTTCCCATTTTGTTTTTTTACTTTAAAATAAGATATGTGCAATGTACATAGGGATTTGTTCATAGTTCTTTTTATAGTCCGGCCCTCCAGCGGTCTGAGGGACAGTGACCTGGCCCCCTGTGTAAAGTTTGGGGACCCCTGCTTTAAGGTGATGACATGGAAACCTGTTCAGCCTTAAGCCTCGTCAGCTGCCATACTGATAAATCAGTAGCTCCTTGAGCCATAACTCTGCCCCTTATCAGGTAAGGAGAAAGACCAAGGGCCGTTCTATGGCTGCATCACACACACACACACCAAAATGCTCTGTAATGGGAAAGTCCTGTTGTTTATCAGCACCACTGGCACAAAGACCTAACTCGGCCACAGGCAGACATGTGACCCAATCATATGCTTTCTCCCTCTCTGAGCTTCAGTTTGCTCATAAATGAAGGCTGGACAAGCTGCCTTCAAAGGCTCCTACCAGTGAAGCATTGAGAACTGTGGAGAAAACAGCTGTGTTAGATTGCTCACCGGTTTACCGGTTGCAAGCACTTGGCCCGATCAGTACATGAGCACATGGCAGCACCCCAGGTGTACAGTCTATGTAGGGCTATAGGTCCAATACTCCCAGATCGCTCTCCTGTCACCGTGAGGTGCAGTTTTCCAGATCCCTTTGCCCTTCACTGCAAAAAGCAGGTTTTCCTTTGCTTATTCGCTTGCCTGTCTTTGCAAGCCTCCAATAAACGGGTATGGCCCAACGCTTTCCAGCTCCCCAGTTCCTCTACCGTCTGCCTGAATTCAATGTGAACCTGCCAGACCTCAACCACCAGCATTACAAGAACCCACCACCATGACACCGTTAACAGGAACATTCTGCCACCCAGCTACGCCAGCTATAAACCTGATGTCACTGACTGGAGGAAACAGAAGAGGAAGTGGCAGGCCTATGACAAGAAGGGTCATGGCCTCTGGCTAGGTCCCTGCATATATAGCTTCTCATTCTTTATACCACAATCCATAAAAACTTACAGTCACATATTCATAGTTTTTAAAAATGGAGAAGACTCATGACTTATCAATGTCACTTTCCCAATCTGAGTCCCCTTGAAGAGAACTTGTCCCCATTGTGAAGGAGTCTGGCCTCACCTTTCTTCCTGCCGTATTCTCCTCTCTTCTTGCTCCCTCATGGCCTTCTCCTCTCTTTTGTCTGGCTTCAGGCTTCTCTTCTTCCTGCAGCAGCAGCAGTAGCAGCAGCACATGGTGACTGCCAGGAGGATGAGGCCCCCAATCACAGACATGGTGATAATCAAAGCCTCAAAGTTCACTGGAAGTGCAAAGGGGCTGAGTCAGAGTTGCTCGGAGCAGGGGACCCGCCAAGGAGGCAGCATCCCCTCCCATGTGGAGCCATGTAAGGGTGAGGCCCGTGCCTGCAGAGCAGACATTTCTTAGCACACAGCTGTGCCATCTAACAATTTCTCCATTAACCACGGTGGACCCAAGTTTTGGTGTAGCTTTTTCCATCACCAGACACTGTAAAGATGTTTCAAGCCTGAGGAAAATTAATGCAATCAGGAAGAGAATACTCGGCTGTGCATCTGGACTCCCCTAAAACATTTAAGTCTTAACTTCGTGGAATTCATGAAAAAAAAATTAAGTCTGATGCAGCTTATTTGATTCTTTAAGTTAAAGTCAAGAGCACTGCCCTGGCCAGGTGGTTCAGTGGATAAAGCGTCATCCTGGAGCTGAGGTCACAGGTTTAATCCTGGTCAGGACACGCAAAGTACGGGAAGCAATCAATGAGTACACAGTTAAATGGAACTAAGTGGAACAATGAATTAATACTTCTCTCTCTCTCTCTCACCCGCCCAATCAATGGGAAAAATTAAAAAAAAAAATTTTTTTTTAAAGACTTTAACATTACATTTATTCCCCATAGGAGCTAACTTCTGACAACAGCAAGCAGAGAGGACAGGCGATCTTCCCCAGGGGTTTGACAACAGCTGCCTAATCAGCAAAAAATGAGTTCATGACTTCCTGTCCAAACCAAACTACTGAGACACAGATAAACTTAAGACAAGTCTTACATTCTTTTCAAGTTCTCTTAAGGATTTGTAAATTAAAACCAGTCACTATTTTTCTATTCACTCCAAACTCTAATACTTATTTTGTGAATGTGTTTTTCAATCATCTGGTTAAACCAGCCATTGAAGAGGCCTGAAGAGCCACCTGGCCAACAGTGGGTTCCATGCCATGTGTTCCCCAGAACTCCATTTGTTTCCTGAAAATGAGGTTAAAATATCCACCACATGGAGCTGAAAATCTCTAAGCTCACTGGTCTCTTGGTTGTGGTTGGGGTGGGGCTCGGAAAGTGAGTGTTCTGCCCCCTCAAACACCCTGGTCTGTGCTGTGTAGGCCCGTGACACATTTGGATTGGCTGCCAGCGAACAGCATTCATAGTTTACTCAGTCATTTTATAATCAGGAATAGGTGGGACATCTGATCAAACCCTTCTGAGCTATAATCATGGTTTTTTTTTCCTTCTCTGACGTGTTCTAGAAGCACTAGAGTTGCAAGAAATACTAGTAATAGGTAATAATTAAAAAGGAGACCTTCACTGGCAGATGGTGTTGTTTTTGACTCGAGAACTCTATAATCAGCTTTAAAAACGAATGAAATAAGATAGCTGGCTCTCAAATATATCTACCCCTCCCAAAATACCTTTCCTGATTAGCAGCTTAAACCAGTTATAAAATAAAAACAAAAACCCCATCATAATACGAAGCAAAACTATGGGCTCCTTTCCCTGTTAACCCTGCACAGCAAATCTAACACTCTACTAAAGGATGTAGAGCTACTTGGACGAGGGAGTACACCTTGCTTCTGGAAAAAGGTTCAAAATGGTAAAGACCTCATTTTTCTCCAAGTATTCATATATATTTTGTGTGTGTCTGTGTGTGTGTGTGAGAGAGAGAGAGGGACAGATAGGGACAGACAGACCAGAAGGGAGAGAGATTAGAAGCATCAATTCTTCATTGGGCCACCTTAGTTGTTCATTAATTGCTTTCTCATATGTGCCTTGGCCAGGGGGCTACAGGAGACCGAATGATCCCTTGCTCAAGCCAATGACCTTGGGCTCAAGTTGGTGACCTTGGGGTTTCGAACCTAGGTCCTCCACGTCCCAGTCTGACTCTCTATCTACTGCGCCACCGCCCGGTCAAGCATGTTCATACATTTTTAAGGTCATTATAATTAATACCCAAAAACCAATTTTGCCTAACCTGGATAAAAGGATTCTAAATTGTAAGAATAAAAAATCACCTGTAGTGTAAGGCCTGACTTTAGTGGTAAAAGTGCCCTGACATCTGGTGAAACCAGGAGGCCAAACAACCAAGAGGTGGGAACCAGGCACAGTTCCAGCTTATTCCTAAGTGGTCAGTGTCACTTCTCTGTCAGCCTACAGAATTACTCAAGTAGTTAATCACATAGCCTTCTGGATGAGGCACCATGCCCTCGCGTTACTGCAAAGCCTCCTCCCACAGCCCCTAGCTCAGTCTCATGTCCCCACTCCCAGGGCTGTGACTACCTGTGATGAATAAACTCTGTGGCTCTCATCTGTCCAGTGTCGGGTGTCATGTCTGATCATCCCTGTGACCCTAAGGAGGGGCGTTCATTTCATAGGTATCAAAACTGCCCACCCAAACAAACAACCAAACTGCCAATCACCTGGGAAGGAGCTCAACATCATTAGCCCTAAGAGAAATGCACATTAAAACCACACTGAGATGCTGCACCTACGAGATGGACTACAGTGAAGATGACTGAGTGCCCAAGTGCTGGCAGGATGTGAACAACTGCAAGGCCCACACTGCATGGAGGAACATGAGCTGGTACACCACTCTGGAAAAATATTTGCAGACCTACTAATGCTGAACATTGTGCATGCAGTGAAGCAGCAATTCCAGGCCTACGTGGATGCCCTGTGGAGGGAGTGGGGCACCTATCCCTGGCAGCACTGGAAACAGCCCAAATGACCTTCAGCAGAATGGAGGAACACCTGTGAACACTGCCCAAAGTCAGAGACAAATAGGCACATGCAGCCCACAAGGTGGGGCCTTGTCTGAGGACTGCGCTGAATGAAGTCAGATAAAGCAGTGCAGGATTTCCTCTATGTCAAGGGCAGGACTAACCTAAGCTGATGGCAAGTCAGTCCAGCAGTCACTCACAGGATTCTGACAGCAACAGCTGTGAGTGTCAGACTGTGCATTCTGCTGGGGGGGGGGGGGGGTGAGCATCTGTGTACTTATGTAGAAACTCACCGACTAGATGTATGTATGTGTAAATACACGTGTGTTCATATTGTGGACTGTGGTCTACAGGGGGAGAGAGGGAGACTTAACATATGCGTACCCCATTAGAAGTTAAGCTCATCTTAAACAGATCATGCTTAACAAGCCAGGGTCCTCTGGTCCAGGAGTGATCTTTGTGGAACTGTGGGCAAGGACAGGTTCCATGGAGAAAACAGCCGACAAGACAAATAGAGGCCAGTGAGGCCCAGCAAAGCCTCCCTGGTATGAGGACAGCAGAGAGAATGGCCAGCTGGGGTGATATAATGAGGACATGTGTACATACACATAGTAGGTACCCTACAGCCCCCCCTAATACACACAGAATCCTGGATTCCCTGGGTCCTCAACACCAGAAGTATTTCTGACAGAGGCTCATGGATTCTAAGATGGGAGTCAGTTATAAAAGAGACAGACAAGGAATAAACTGCAGACACACAAAGTGAAGCATCGAAGTGCCCTAAGAAACAACAGCTCCTTTATACAGCTTAAGAAGGCAGCCTCTGTATGATCCCAAACCTGAATCCATAAAAGAAAGGATTAATAAACTCAACTACATAAAACGACTTCTACCCTGTTTGGGCAGCTCAGTTGGTTAGAGCATCATCCCAATAGGCCAAGGTTCGATCCCCAATCAGAAAACATACAGAAACAACCAGTGAATGTGTGAGAAAGAACAACAAATCAATGTCTGTCTCTCCCTTCCTCTCTAAATAAGTGAGATTTTTTTTTTTTTGTATTTTTCTGAAGCTGGAAATGGGGAGAGACAGTCAGACAGACTCCCGCATGCGCCCGACCGGGATCCACCCGGCACGCCCACCAGGGGCGACGCTCTGCCCCTCCGGGGCGTCGCTCTGCCGTGACCAGAGCCACTCTAGCGCCTGGGGCAGAGGCCAAGGAGCCATCCCCAGCGCCTGGGCCATCTTTGCTCCAACGGAGCCTCGGCTGCGGGAGGGTAAGAGAGAGACAGAGAGGAAGGAGGGGGGGGTGGAGAGGCAGATGGGCACCTCTCCTGTGTGCCCTGGCCGGGAATCGAACCCGGGTCCCCCACACGCCAGGCCGATGCTCTACCACTGAGCCAACCGGCCAGGGCCTAAATAAGTGAGATTTTAAAAAATAAAAATAAATAAAAAAACAAGTTCAGGCCCTGACCGGCCAGGGCCTAAATAAGTGAGATTTTTAAAAATAAAAATAAAAAAACAAGTTCAGGCCCTGGCCGGTTGGCTCAGCGGTAGAGCGTCGGCCTGGCGTGCGGGGGACCCGGGTTCGATTCCCGGCCAGGGCACACAGGAGAGGCGCCCATCTGCGGATGGCTCCTTGGCCTCTGCCCCAGGCGCTAGAGTGGCTCTGGTCGCGGCAGAGCGACGCCCCAGAGGGGGCAGAGCGTCGCCCCTGGTGGGCGTGCCGGGTGGATCCCGGTCGGGCGCATGCGGGAGTCTGTCTGACTGTCTCTCCCCGTTTCCAGCTTCAGAAAAATACAAAAAACAAACAAACAAAAAAACCATACACCACAAATTAATTTCAATGGCAAACTAGAAAACAACCTGAATCTCACAAAGGGCTAACCTCCCCATCCCCACAAAGAATACCAGTCACAACCACAGGCAAAGGGACACATGAGAAAAGGTAGGGACATGCCCATGCTGAGCAGGAATTCCTTGCTTGCGAAGTTAGAGCCCCTACAGGAACCATAGAAGCCAAGGTGGGGCACGAACACCACACTGACATAAAGTGCTGAGCCATCCAAAAAGCAGCCCTCCCCAAGAGTGTGGAGACTCCATGCAGAGCCAAGGCTTTGACCTGAAGGTGGGCCTCCAGATCCCAAGGATCCCCCAGCTGCTTTCTGAGACACCACAAGCTGACACTGGCTTCCCGGCTTCCCGACTTCCCACTGGGAGCATCAAAGAACTGCTCTAGGAGTGTGTTTTCTGGCAGCTTATGTTAAATAAGCACAAACGGAATTTTCAAATCCTCCACTGGTTTTGCAAGAAGCCGATGGAAATGACCACTTACCCCAGCACACACCCCAGCGTGCAGAGCTCAGCTTACAAAGAGAAGGAGGCGGCAAGATTTTTGTTACTGGGTAGTCCAAGCACGTCTTATCAGTGTTGCACCACAGACACTGAGAGAGATAAATGTTAGACGTTAGAAACTCAATGTAAATGCCAAAGAACCAGACTGTCCAGGACCTGATTCACATTAACCACTCATTCTGCTCACCCTTAGGGGAATGATAATGGCTTTGGTTCCTATACCAACACAGTGGCTCAACCACCCAAGAACCATTTTACTCAAACCTCTTCCATTTGGTACCGTAAACAGTCATGTACCTTTTGTGTTGGTCTTGAAAGATGCCAGGCAGCTCCCTGCCCAGGGCCTTTGCATGTCCTGCTCCTTCTGCTCAAAACATTCATCCCCAGACACATGTGGCTTCCTAACCTTCATGAGGCCTAACCTGAGCAACCTATTTAAAACTGCCCCCCTTACCTCCCTCCCTGCTGTGGCATTACCTCCTGAACACTCAGGCTGCCTATCTTGACCCATGTGCAGGAGGGCAGGCATACGTGTGTATCACTGAAGGATCCCTAGCAAGTGGACCAAATGTGGCTCATGGCAGGACCATTTGTCAGTGGTCTTCTATGACTGTGGTCAACACCATGTGAAGATACTACCTCTGAATCTACAAGTACAGCAAGTGACTGTTACTTCCAACAGTCTTAAAGACAGTGCAACCGAGGCTCAAAGGCACCTGCCAGAACCTCAGAGCTGGCACCCTGTGGATGCTCCCAAGTCCCGAACAGTGTCAGGGGAGAGGCGGTCTGGGACACGGACAGGGCCTGCACCCCAGTGTGCAGGGGAGCCCGGAGCCAGCACTGCAGCCACAGGCAACACAGGAAGTGCGGCTTAGGCTGCACAGCGTGCCCGCACAGGTCAGGACTTCGCTTGTTATTTTAGATCTCGAAGGTAACAGTCTTATGGAGTTTTTTTCCTTTGAATTTTTAATAGGAAAGAAAGTCATGGTATTTTGGGGGCATATTTTTCAGGATAGGGTAAACGTCCATTACAAAAATATTAAAACAAAATCTGGGTTTCCCCAGACCTCTTTACATGATGTCACATTAGCATGTTGTGTTTAAAATGGTTGTGCATACTTTTTTGTTTTTAATTTTTTTTATTGATTTTTAGAGAGGGAGAAAGGGGGAGAGAGAGAGAGAAAAAAAACACATTGATTTGTTGTTCCACGTATTCATGCCATCATTGGTTAAGTCTTTTATGTGCCCTGACCAGGGATCAAACCCACAACCTCAGCATGCAGCAAGAACACTCTCACCACTGAACTACCTGGCCAAGGCCTGTTGAGCATATTTCATAAATAGTAAGAAAACCCTATTATTTTAGGTGTTTTAGAATATTTTGCATTTTAGTGGTTTTATTCTGGCTTAACAATTTAGGTAAATCTTCCATTTTCAAATAGCTTAAGTTTTAAAATTTAATTGAATTTATTTTTAAAGATTTTATTGAAATTATAGAGAGGGGGTGGGGGGCGAGAAGTAGATGCTTCATTCTAGCATTTACTTGGTTGCTGGCGATATGTGCCTTGACTGGAGAAGCCCGGGGTTTCAAACCCACAACCTCAGCATTCCAGGTTGCTGCTCCATTCACTGCACCACCAAGGCCAGGTTAAATAGCTTAAGTTTTAAATGTGTACTTCTCCATATGATGGTTTTACCAACAGTTGTAAAGTTCACTAGAAGGATAAGTTCTCTTTTGTGGAGGTGTTGTGGTTGTTTCTTTAGATCTATGAAAGAATATGCACATGGTGAACAAAGTGAAGTGACACCAACAGGAGACGCAGTGTGCCCTCAGACCTCCCTTCTGCCCTGCTCAGGCTCCTGCCAGGCCGCCCAGGCACTGCACATCCTTTCAGAAACTTCTGTGCATTCCTGGACTCATGAACACGGGTCTACCCTGCTTCCATCCACTCGCATGTGTGCAGCAGCTCTGACTTGGTCTGCCTGGATTCAGAGTGGGGGTCCCAACTTGAGAGGAAGTACCCACCCTACACCTCCATCTGCACTTCCCCACCCTCCTTCCCAGGGGGTGAGGGTTCATCAGGACAATACTGCAAAGGTATTTGGGGAGCTGCAAAACCATGTAGACCCTGAGTCATTTTTATGGCTGAAATGACTTTCAATAGGAAAACTCAGACACTGAAAAGCAGCAGCATCACAAAAATGCCAGCTGAGGACCAGAGCCACCAGATCCAGCTCAGCATCGTCAATGCTAAGACCTGAAACACAGTAGGAGCTCTTTACCAGTTTAAGTGGCAGAGGAAAGTCCTACCACCTACAAGATGTGTTTGGGAACCCTAACACTGTCATGTGGGCGCCAGTGCTTTGTGAAAACATGGCCCACTTCTTGGAGTGAAAATAGTCTCACATCTTTTCTGACCTGTCCCAATGTCATTAAACCCCCCTGCCAGAAAAAGAGAAACAGACTGTGTAGTTTTGACACATGCAGAAACCCCAGAGTGGGAAGGCAGCCTCCCTCAGAGCCCCAGGACAAGGCCCACAGAAGGTGTTTTCTCTCCCAGCCATCTCCACCCTGGGTCAGCTTCTTCAGGTCCCCAGTGCAGTACAAAGTGCTGCAGGGTAACAAGGCCACACTCTCGTAGCCAAGGGGCTGCTGGGTCCAGTACTGCCTGAGAAGTCAGTGACCGAGGAGCAGCACTGTTCCCACAAGTCCGGTGACAAGCCCAATATGGTGGGGAGTTTTCCCAGTGTCACATGTTATCACTCTCTACTTCTCTCTGATAGCTAGATGCACACACCTATGTGTTAGATCCCATGCTGGCCCCTCTGGAGGTGACCCCCATGGGCGGGCCAGTGCTCCAGAGCAGCTGGGCCTTAAAAGAACTAGGGACATTGGTGCATCCTGGCTCAAGGCTCACCTCATAACCAATGAGCTATGGACAGTCTGACCCCACTGAGCCAAACGCCCTCTAAGTCCTTCACCCATCTGACGCCTGTGTCTCTCCTGGCTCTCGCCTCTCTCCTCCACTCCTGTGTGAAGAGCTGAGAGAGAAGCATCTCCCCTGATCCTGATGGAGACACGGGACACAGAGCACTCAAGACTTTGGCTAGAGGTTTACAGATGGCCCATGTTCCTCTGGCAGGCTGGCAAGGAGAGCTGACTCCTCAGCACTGAGTACAGCGGTTGTGGCAATGGCTCTGGGCTCTCCCACCCCATTTCCAGGGCCCTCCTGCATGACAAAGTCAGAACCCCATCACCAGCAGGTCTCTAAGGTCTAATGACACCAACATGAGGCCTAGTCACAGGTTAACTCATTGATTATAGGTAAGCATGACCTCTCAGCCCAGCACTCAGACTATCTGCTCCTCTATCTATACATCAACCCTTCAGAACAGCACCGCTCACCAATGTCCAACTGCCACCTCAGGGAGGTGGCTTCCCTGGCAGCCCACACATGCTGCCAAGCGCAAGCCTGGTGCACACCCTTTACAACACCCACACTTGTTTCAGGAGGTAAATATGCATATTGATGCTCTGGTGCTATCTGCAGCCTTCATGGGACAGCTTGAGATGCCTGAGGAAGGCTAAAATAATATTTACTATCTATCATGAAAACACCCCACATCCCCAATAGCAGAACCTGTACCGCACACCAGGGACCCTCCCATTAGAGAAATCAGGCCTGCTTCCAGTCATGTGTTGGCCCACGTGTTACTTACAGAGACATTTTTCAGACACTCTTCACAGGTCCTGTTTGTGTTCTGGGAACAAACTGTGGGGAACAGAAGAAACAAGTCACTGAGAACCATGCATGAGTATCAAACAGGAGGATGGAGAGGGAAGCACTGAGTGACGCACAGGGTCCTCTCTGGGACCAAGCCTCCCAGGGACACAGACAGTAGAGTAGTCACTGAGCCCTGCTGCAGCAGGGCTGCAAGAAGCACAGGGTAACAGCACCATGGGGGTCTTCCAGGAAGGTGACTCGGCATCTTCTCAGGAGGTGAGCCACACAGGTCAGCTACTACAGATCACTAGCCAGCTGAGGCCACCAGCTCAGCAGCACTCTTTGGAAGCAAAGGCAACAGCAATGCCAGGCCCATGTGACTAAAACCAGGGTTCCAGCCCCCTGGCCAGTCCTCCCAGCCCCTAGACCAGCGGTTCTCAACCTGTGGGTCACGACCCCAGCGGGGGTCGAACGACCAAAACACAGGGGTTGCCTAAAGCCATTGGAAAATACATATTTATTATACAATACATTTTTAAATAAAATATGTATTTCTGATGGCTTTAGGCGACCCCTGTGTTTTGGTCGTTCGACCCCGCTGAGGTCGTGACCCACAGGTTGAGAACCGCTGCCCTAGACAGAGATATATGCTCCTAGCACACCAGGAGAAGTTGGGGGCAATCCCACAGAGCACCCTGGACTCTCCTAGCTCCAGGGAAGAAAGGGTCAAACCCATACTGGGAACGTACACATTTCCATTACGTTATCAGGCAACTATTTATCCCACCCCACCCCTTAAAACAAACACACACTTTGAAGTGCTCTGCAGCCCTGGCCCTACAGCTCTGTTGGTTAGAATATCGTCCTGATACTCAACAGTTACCAGTTTGACCTCCAGTCAGGGCATATAAAGGAACATTTCTGTCTGTCTTTCTCTCTCTCAAATCAATTTAAAAAAAAGAGCTCTGTACAAACTCATTAATCACCGGGAACTACAATTTAAAATCATGATGATAATACCACTTTATACCCACCAGAATGGCTATGGCTAAAATTAAAAAGACTGACAATACTAAATGTTGCCAAGGCTGCAGAACAAATGGAGGCTCTCATACAGTTTTGGTGGGAGGGCAAAATGGTTCCGCCACTTGAAAAAGAGATCTGGCACTTCCTCATAAAACAAATGCATAAGACTACCCTATGATTCAGTATTCTACTCTTAGGTATTTCACCCAGGAAAAATTAGAATATACATCCACAGGAAGACTAGAATAGGAGTGTTCATAGCAACTTTATTTATAATAATGCCAAAAGTTGAAAACAGCCCAGATGTCCATGTATAGAAAGATGGACAAACTAGTAGTGATACAATAGAACACTATTCAGCCATTAATAAGTAATACTCTATATACATAAAACATAGATGGGTCTGTAAACAATACAAATGGAGCCACTTGAAAATGGAGCTGGAGCTGCTATGCCAGAGGAACCGTCTCGCATGTCTTCCTCCCCAAATCTCTGGAATGTTAGAACAGGGCAAAATAACCTTTGACTGGGTCTGAACTGACAAGAAAGCAGATACTACGACTACTGGACTGAAAATTAAAAACAGTGTTTAGAATTGATGTCACTATATTACGTTATCTGCACAAATAGCAATGTCTTCCTTCCACTGATGTAACTATCCCCCCCCCCTTTCTCATACCCATTGCTTCTGTCTCCTAATAGGAATACAAATAGCTATTCTTATTGATCTCAGATAAATGCTTGCTGCCTCTCACTTGGAAAGGCCTTTTATTTTTAGCTTAGCAGATCTAATAACTTATTGAATGGCATACTTACATTTCTAGCATTTTACTTTATGTACAATTTATCTCTTAATAATGTGCAGTGAAGGGGGGGGGCAGGGGAGAGAGCCTGATGTCTGTACCTCATTTCAAAATGCCTTCATGGAAGGATACAAGGAGGACACTCGGACAGAGATGTCACACCAAAATGTGAAGGACGAAAGCTGAGTTTTGTATATGTGAGCGTTCACTAGACTATTTTTTTCAACTTTGCTATGTATAGCTTTTCATAATAAAATGTAGGGAAAATAGCTTTAACTTCAAGTTATACTTGTTATTCATTGTATTTGCTAAGTGAGACTTACTCTAAAAGAGCTGATTCTTCTTTTTTTGTTGTTCTATTCAATAGTGTGGTTTTTCTACCTTCCATTTCTCCAAATAAAATCCTATTTTATTTTAAATGAAATAAAAACCCATTCTTTCACGTATTATTCTGCAATTATTAAATCATGCTCTTTCAGTATCTCTAGTGGTATGCTACTGCGTTCATGTTGGAGCTTATTTTGAAACTACTTTAAGTACTCAGAACAACAGATTTTATTTAGCCCCAGGAATGTAAAGAAAATTAATAACCTCTGAAAGCCTCAATATCTCAAAGCACTGCTAAGAGAGGCAGGGTGACAGTGGCACTTTGATAAGAACAGCACTATCACAAAAAACCCCACAAAAACAAAACAAAAAAACTGTACCATTGCCATTTTTAGAGGTCCCGATGCCTTGGCATGGGGAAGTGGGGGTATTGTTAGGGTGATGCACTCTGAACAACTTGATTCCTACCTCTGTCCACCGTAGGGCCTAGAAAGGACAACAGCCAGTAGCAGGGGCAAGTGTGGTGCCCAGGTCTTGGTTTCTAGATGCTGTTCCTCACTAAAAAAACTGTACCATTGCCATTTTTAGAGGTCCCTCACTAAAAAAACCCAGAACTCCTTGGAAATACTGGCTGATTCCAGAACTGGGGAAGAGGAAGGACAACATCAGCCTGGGGCAGCTTGCTGTGCCAGAAAGTGGCACAAACTAATGTGTAAATGGTAAAGGGATCCAAAGCCAGTTTAGTGGGGGCCCTCCTTGTCAAACTGGGACAATTTAAACATCCAAGTGAATGAAAGCAATGGGCTCTGAGCCCTTGAACAGTCCATAGTTTCACACTGACATGAATACAGAGAAGGCAACAAGAAAAGGTGGAAGTTTGGTCCTGGCCAGTTGGCTCAGTGGTAGAGCATCAGCCTGGCTTGTGGATGTCCCAGGTTTGATTCCCAGTCAGGACACACAGGAGAAGCGACCATCTGCTTCTCCATTCCCCCCCTTCTCTCCCAATCTCATTCTCTCTCTCTCTCTCTTTCCTCTACTTGATTCGAGTGCACCGGCCCTGGGCGTTAAGGATGGCTCCACTGAGCCTCTGCCGCAGATGCTAAAAATAGCTTAATTGAGAGCATGGCCCCAGATGGGGGTTGTCAGGTGGATCCCAGGCCAGATGCATCTCACCTCCTCTCACTTTAAAAAGAAAAAAAAATTTTTTTTAAAGGTGGAAGTGCCTGACCTGTGGTGGGGCAGTGGATAAAGCATTGACCTGAAATGCTGGGGTTGCCGGTTCAAAACCCTGGGCTTGCATGGTCAAGGCACATATGGGAGTTGAAGCTTCCTGCTCCTCCCCCCCTTCTGTCTGTCTGTCTGTCTGTCTCTCAACCTCTCTCTCTCTCCTCTAAAATGAATAAACAAAAAAAAAATAATAATTTAAAAAGGTGGAAGTGTTTCCACTTTGCAGCCATAATGGTAAACAGGGACACCAAGACCACTGTGACCTTTGGTGGCACATCCCAGTTTAATCATCATTTAATTGTGAGAAAACAGTACCTGAAAAGTGATCCAGGCCCTGGCCGGTTGGCTCAGCGGTAGAGCGTCGGCCTGGCGTGCGGGGGACCTGGGTTTGATTCCCGGCCAGGGCACATAGGAGAAGTGCCCATTTGCTTCTCCACCCTCTCCCTCCTTCCTCTCTGTCTCTCTCTTCCCCTCCCGCAGCCAAGGATCCATTGGAGCAAGGATGGCCCGGGCGCTGGGGATGGCTCCTTGGCCTCTGCCCCAGGCGCTAGAGTGGCTCTGGTCGCGGCAGAGCGACACCCGGGAGGGGCAGAGCATCGCCCCCTGGAGGGCAGAGCGTCGCCCCTGGTGGGCGTGCCGGGTGAATCCCGGTCAGGCGCATGCGGGAGTCTGTCTGACTGTCTTTCCCCGTTTCCAGCTTCAGAAAAGAAAAAGAAAAAAGAAAAAATAAATAAATAAAAAATAAAAGCGATCCAAGTATCACCAAGACAAACTGTGGCAACATGACAATGGGACAAAGTGACAGCAGGTACCTCCCAGAGGATGAGGAAGGACAGTCACCAAGTAGTTGAATCCTGTCAAAATGAACTGGAATCGAATCAAAGGAAATCCAGACAAGACCAAACTGAGGGTCTGTCCACGAAGCGGCTCTCTGAAAACACAAGGCTGAAGCTACTCCAGAGAAACAGAGATTAAGAGACACAACTAAACGTACCATGTAAGCCTGGATGGGGACAGAGGACAGGACATGGGACAGAGGACATTACTGGGATACTGAAAAACTGTGTAACAGGATGCATATGTTAAATCAAGTATTCACATATCATATCACCGATAATCCAGATTTTGGTCATTATATTCCCATCATATCAAAGAATGTCTTTGTTTTTAAGAGACACATCCTGAAAATGTTAGGGGTAAAGGACCCCATCCCAATTTACTCTCAAACGGTTGTGTTAAAACAAACAAGACGACAGGGAGAGGGGAGTGGCAAAGCAGACGTGGCAAATGCTGTGGGGACAGAAAGGTACTCAGCTCATTGTTCTAGTTTCTTCAACTTCCCTGTAGCGCAGACATTTTTCTAAATAGAGAGTTAGGCAGGGGAGGCACAGTATACCGGGTAACACACCCACTCTAGCTCTTTTTGAAAACTTTTTTTTTTTTTTTTACAGAGACAGAGAGAGGGATAGACAGGGACAGACAGACAGGAACGAAGAGAGATGAGAAGCATCGATCATCAGTTTTTCATTGTGACACCTTAGTTGTTCAATGATTGCTTTCTCATACATGCCTTTACTGTGGGGCTACAGCAGACCGAGTGACTCCTTGCTCGAGCCAGCGACCTTGGGTTCAAGCTGGTGAGCTTTGCTCAAACCAGATGAGCCTGCGCTCAAGCTGGCGACTTTGGGGTCTCGAACCTGGGTCCTCCGCATCCCAGTCTGATGCTCTATCCACTGCACCACCACCTAGTCAGGCAAAAACTTTTAAAAGAAAGGATGCACTTCGTTCTCATCAATATTAATGGAGTGGCAACAGGCAGCAGGAGTGATGAGTACAGGAATTTTTTTTTTTTTTGTATTTTTCTGAAGTTGGAAACGGAGGCAGTCAGACAGATTCCCGCATGCGCCCGACCAGGATCCACCTGGCATGCCCACCAGAGGGCGATGCTCTGCCCATCTGGGGCGTTGCTCTGTTGCAACCAGAGCCATCCTAGCGCCTGAGGCAAAAGCCATAGAGCCATCCCCAGTGCCCGGGCCAACTTTGCTTCAATGGAGCCTTGGCTGCGGGAGGGGAAGAGAGAGACAGAGAGGAAGGAGACAGGGAGGGGTGGAGAAGCAGATGGGCGCTTCTCCTATGTGCCCTGGCCGGGAATCGAACCCGGGACTCCTGCATGCCAGGCCGACGCTCTACCACTGAGCCAAACAGCCAGGGCTGAGTACAGGAATTTTTTCATGGGGATTTTCATTCTTAAAGTCTTTCTGATAACTGGTCCTGTGTGAACTAAAAAAACTGCTCCAAAGAACACACAATAAACTACGTCCACCCTTAGGACCTCTGATTATGGGCTAGTATGAGTCAACAAAGAAGCATGGGAAGCGAAGGCCAAGGAAACCGCCCAGCCTTTCTCCTGAACCCAGCACGGCCAGGAATTGGGCAGGTTTTCAACACAGGCAGAAATGTCCATGTTAAACAAATTCAGAGCCAGGAAAGGTCATGCTGTTCTCCCTTGAAAATACCTCTATCCTCTTGCGTAGTAAGAAAGGACAATACATTAACCATTTGTCACTGTTTCAAAGATGGGAATTTTCCTTCTGCAAGAGGTCACTGGCTGCATCTCATCACGGGATACAGAAAACCATGTGTTCAAAGCCAGAGAAAGAAAAAGAAAAAAAAAAAGTTCTGTTTTTTAAGTCTACTGCTGAATGTGAATGTCCTGACTTCTGTAATATGATGGCTGAAAATCTTCAACTTAGATTCTATTCATTAATGATTAGAGAACTTTAAGTCTCACTCACTTTGGAAATTAAAAGACCAAAAAAAAAAAAAAAGAAAAAGAAAGAGGTTCTTCCGTAAGATACACTAACCCATGACCCACTTTCGAGTTCTTTCCTTAGGTTTCAGGTGAGTCAACTGATCAAGTACAAAAGGACATACACTAGCATGTGCAAAGAGATACGTCTTTTTAGAATAAGGAAACAAATAAGTACACATTTTACGGTCCATGTGTCACACAATATGCCAAAGAGGTGCAACTGCCAAATCCCTAAGTGGTTAAACAAGCCCCTTAATTTGGGCATTGTGCCCACACTACACATGACAGAGCCTACACCAGTGGTCCCCAACCTTTTTTGGGCCACGGACCGGTTTAATGTCAGAAAATATTGGGTTGGGGAATAAGTTCGTAGCGTTTTTATATTTTCTTTTATTTTACAATGATTTGTTTGCTGTTTGGCAAAGGGTAAGTATTCACTCGATAAAACTCTTTCTGCTCTACAAAACTATGTTAATTGTATTTTTGAGTTATTTAATTTTTTATTAGTTTTGAGGCTTAGAAATGGAATACCCAGGAGGCAAAATCAACATTTTCGACACCTGCTCTTCTTTGCTTTTCATCGAGGTCAAAAAGCTGCCGAAGCAGCCCGGGACATTTGCGACATGTATGGAGAAGGTGTCACAGGCGAGTCTACAGCATGGAAATGGTTTGCAAAGTTCAAAAATGGCGACTTTGACGTCGATGACACGTCCCGCAGCGGAAGGCCTTCTGAATTCGATGAAGAATGTCTCAAATCACTTTTGAAGGAGAACGGTCGCCAAACCAGTCGTGAATTGGCGGAAAAAATGAACTGCGATCATAAAACGATTCTCAATCACCTTCATTCAATGGGATTTACCGAAAAATTGGGAGCCTGGGTGCCTCACGAGCTCAATGAAAAAAACAAAGAAAGTCGCCTTCAAATTGCTTCTCAGCATCTTGCCCGCCATCGAGCAACACGTGGTCATAAACAGCGCTTTTTGTACCGAATCGTCACGGGAGATGAGAAATGGTGCCTATACATCAATATGAAGCAAAGAAAGGAGTGGGTGGCTCCAGGAGATACACCAAAGCTGAGAGTCAAGCCGGACCTTCATCCAAAGAAGATCATGATATGTGTTTGGTGGGACTGGGAGGGCATGGTGCACTGGGAAATGCTCGAAAAGAATGCCACGGTCAACAAGGAGCTCTACATTGCCCAGCTACACCACGTGAATGAGGCTATTCGACTGAAAAGACCTGATCGACATGGTCAAACCATACTCCTTCACGACAACGCCAGGCCCCATGTTGCACAAGTTGTCAAAGCCGCACTCCAAGAGCTCGAACGGGAGGTCCTTCAGCATCCGCCGTATTCTCCGGACCTTGCAACGACCAACCGATTATCATCTTTTCCGCTCCCTGTCAAACCATATGAAGGGCGTTACCTTCGATAACAAAGAGGTCCTTAAAAACTGGCTCAACAACTTCTTTGACACCAGACCAGGTGATTTTTGGCGGAACGGCATCAACAAATTGGTCGAGAGGTGGGAAGAGGTTGTAAACAGCAACGGCGAATATATAATTGATTAACTTATTGATATAATTATTGTTTTTTGTTTAAATAAAAGTCTTCGGTAAAAACGCTACGAACTTATTCCCCAACCCAATATTTTCACGAACTGGCCTTTAGGGTGGGACGGATAAATGTACCATGTGACCGAGACAAGCAACAAGAGTGAGTCTTAGACGGATGTAACAGAGGGAATATGATCATTTTTTAAAAATAAAACATCATTCAGACTTAAATATAAATAAAACAGAAATAATGGAAGTTATTTATTCTTTCTCTGTGGACCGGTACCATATGGCCCATGGACCGGTACCGGTCTGCGGCCTAGGGGTTGGGGACCACTGGCCTACACTGTCCATTTTATGTGAGAAGTGAGGGTGGAAAATTCACTTAGACAAAAAAGCCCTGGTCTTTGTCATATTCCTGTAAAAAAGAGTACAGACTACAGTACATAAGACCATGGATCATGTGTACACATACCGAAACACTTCCACTTCCTGCTAAGAAAGCCCCAGTTCTTAGGAGGGCTGCAGACCCCTGCAAATCCAGCTCCCACAATGAGGAGCTGTCTGGCAGCCCACGAAGCTCCTTTGGATCCTTCCCTCCATTTAGGACACTAGCCTGAGTCCTCTGAGGAGTTGTCTGTCCCCAAAATGTACAGGTGAAACTCTGGGATGGAGTCTGTCCCCATGTACAATACAAGTGGGGTCCAAAAGCATAAGACTGCTTCAATACAATGAAATTGCTCTCAAGAGCTTCAATGGCTGGTGGGTTCATCACATCTCCCCTCCAGCAAAGCACAGAAGAAAACAGTAGAAATTGTTGGTTTTGGATGGGTATGATGTATACTTAGAATTCACATACCAGGGACAGTTAATTTTATGTCACTTTGACTGCTGGGCTAAAGGACACTCACAGGCTGGTAAATCTTACTTCAGGGTGTTGTCTATGAGGATGATCAAATTAGTGTCTGAATCAGTAGAGTGAGGATAGCAGATCACCCTTCCCAACAGGGTCTGTTGAGGGGCCCAAAAGAACTAACAAGAGAGGAGTATGAATTTACTCTCTTCTAACTCCAGCTGGGACTTCTATCTTCTCCTGCCCTGGGACATCAGTGCTCCTAGTTCTTGGGCCTTCAGACTGGGCTGCAACTTCTTGTATGACAAACAGTAAAAATCTCACACTCAGTACACACATACCTTGTGGGAAGGGGGGACCTCAGTGCTGTAATAGTGTTCCCCCACCCCCGTCAATTAAAGGTGAATGCAGACCCCAAGGGCACCTGGACTGTGAACACCATAACACACCACCATTCTTCCTATTTCAAGGTGTTGCTGACAAGAGAAACAATTCATCCACCACCCACCCAAGACCTGGGGCATATCTAGGAGACAAAAGTGGGATTACTAGGAGCTAAAGCAAATGAGAACAGCTTCCAAGTAAATTGACAGCAATTACTTCTCATGTCATGTGGCTAGAGAAGGAGCTGTTTTGTTTTTTAATCCAAAATATTATAATGACTTCCAGTTTAATTTCCAAACACTTCAGGGCATTTCCTGACATGCACCCTCAGCCATTGAGAGATTCTTGTGCCATCAGATTCTTTTGGCAGATATCCATTCTGTTTGCTAAAAAGTACTCATTTCACCCTGTCTGCTGACAACTCAATTTAGACCAAAAGTTCCCTCTACAGTGCAACTGTAGTGCTTTGTCAACAAATGTCACAAATACATACACAGAATTACATCTAAAAGTAGATCAAAAGAAACTCGAAGAGTCCTGCTCTGTAATAAAATCATAAGGTCACAAAGAGGAAAAGTGTTTTCTGTGCTAAACAGACATTGACAAAGGCTGGGCTAACACAAGTTGAGAAAAGTACTGGCCCCTGAGCTGGGCCCAAGTAAATTCTACTTGTAAAGGTCTTGAAACAGAGATTAAGAGGCCTGTCCCTGGCTCTGCTACCCACAACTAGTGATCACATACAGCAGCCAGTTTAAAACACTTCTGAAACAACTCCCACACTACAGTCTTGGCTCAAACCTTTCCCCATTTTCCACCAAGCCCTGGGGCTGTGGCACCCCATTACTACCCCCCCCCCCGTGAGGCCCCCATCTAGCAACACAGTACCCTCTTTCTGCAATTCTTTGGCCCTCAGGTCATGCAATTTCCTGTACTAACACTGCCCTCCACCCCTAGCACTCTAATAGGTTGTTTCTTGGTCAGTCTCCCCAGAAACTCAGCTTCTCAACGACAGATAAAAAGTCTGGGTCACTATCATCACCACAGCACCCGGCACAGTGGTTAATCACAGGTGGGCTAAACCAGTGAAAAAGGCCCACAGCAGTTCTGGAGTGTAAGAGAATCAGTTTGCTTCAAAGTGGTAGACGCTATGGCACTGTGCATTCTTGCCTCAATCTAAGGCCCGAGTATAGTACTGGCCCCGACACCATCCCCGCCTTTGCAACCCTCAAGGGTTTGGCACGGGGACAACGGCCACGATCACCTGTGGGGCTCGAGCAGGTTCTTCAGATCTAATACTGCAATCCGGACTCCGACTCTGAACCCAGGAGCTGTTTCCGGGGCTCGTGGTACCCCATCATTGGTGAGGGGTCGTGGTGAGGCTAAGCGAGAGGACACTGCTGAGCCAGGCCTGGAAGCTCCGCAGGAACCCTGTAAGCTCCGCAGGAACGCGCTACAGCGCTGGACCACCTCGCACCGACGCGCGGGGTGATGGCCGCGTCTGAATCAAGACAAAGGGACAGCCTGCTCCCTCCTAGTGCCCCAGCTGCGCGGAGGACCACAGGACCGGACACTTGGGTGGCCCTAGTCTGCTGCCCCAGCAGATTTCGGCCAGAAGCGGGGGAGAGGGGTAGAACCGGGAAAGATGGGAACCCGCGACGCAGCCCTGGGTCCACGCCCCTTGCCGGGCCTCAGGTCCCCGCACACTTTCCGCCTCCCAGCCCCTCGCCTGACGCCAAGACCCTGCACCCCTCCGGCGCCCCGCCCCATCTCAGAACCAGAACCTTCTCCGCCGTCCTCACCGTCTCCGGGCGAATTCAGCACCGCGGCTGCGGGGAGGAGTAGCAGGAGCAGCGTGGTGCCGCCGAGGGTCAGTCCCCAGCGTACCGTTGGTCCGCAAGCCCTACCGAACCCCATGGTGGCTGTGGCCCAGCTGATCAATCGACCACCTGCCCGCCAGATAGCCGTCGCTGGGAATAGACTGGCGCCGGAAGTGGGCGGGACGGACGGCGCTGGCGAGTGCGCAGCCGCGGTCTCCAGCTCGCTCCGCCCCTCGTCCTCGGGCCCTCCCCTTGAGAGTTTGTTCCCCGCATTCCTGTGCGGGTGGGACTTAGTGCGGCTGCTCAGATGGACGGCCACGACTACGAGGCACCTCCCCCCACCGTGAGTCTGTGCGCCTGCGCGGCTGAAAGACACGTTCTGTGCCGGGGTGGCTTCGTTTTTAATTGGCCAGCGAATCTGTGTAGTGTTTGGGGGAATAGGGTTGCGCCGTGGCCTTTACAGTAAAATGGTGAAGAAGTCCTGGAAAGTGGCCTCAGAGACTCCCTGTGCTGCAGCTTCTCCTCCTACCTTGGTCTCGCGGGCACAAAGAGCAGATACTTGCCGGACCCCGCCTGGAAGACACCCTTCTCCGTTTTCTCCTCCCTCCCCCCAGCCCGCCCAGGTTCCTTGACGTCCTTGCCGGCCATTCCCCGCCGACACCCCGCCCCTCCAGTCCTTCAGAGTCCTGCTGTAGGCGCATCCTGATCTCTGGCAGTTCATCCACACACCACTACCACCCTCTCCCCAGACACCGCCTCCGCCTCACCCCTATAAAGTGAAAAGGGGCATTGCATTAAGTCAGTGCAGGGAAGTAACCTTACAGGATGAACTGATCATAAATCTCTAGCTCATGGTCAAGATGTGGAGTCACAGGCATATAACTTCTTAAATAAAAGGTTATCTTTGCCTTAAGCAAGCCCTGTTCATTGTCCCTGTGCATCTAGGTTAACTACTGAAATGCGAGAGTAATCTCTTTCAGAGCCCTCAGATGTTAAGCACCCCCCAAGGGAGCACATGACCTTGTTAACTATCCTGTAATCTAATCATATGAATTTCCCTCCTTGCTTTCTCTCACCTTCAAGTAAACTTCGTTATATTCCCTCCTTGGTTCCAAATGTACAAAAAGAATGGCAAAACTGTCAGAGCATTTGAGATCTTGGTTCCTGCTCTGTTGTCAATTTGGCTCAAATAAACTCATAAAAATTCTTTATACGTTTGGACATTCTTACATGGATATCCAAAAGACCCTCACCCCACTGAGGAGAACCAAAGGAAGGAGAGCACTTTGAGGGACTTTCCTGGACACACCTGCGTGACATACAGTGTGTACCTTTAGCATACAGACCACGTATGACAGTGTGTTCACTTGCAAAGGGGTGATAAAGGGAAAGGTCAAGACAGCCACTAACATTTACAAGGGGGAGGTGAAGATGCCCTGCAGCCCACTTTTGTCATATGTAGTTGATGTAAAGCCAGTATCCAAGGCCACCATCACAGCCGCCTGGCCCATGCAGGTTCGCATTGGATTCGGACAGTCGGTAAAGAAACAATGGAGCCAAAAACAGGTGGGCCATCATCTTTAATCCTAACTTGCACCCGGCGGGCAAGTAAAAACACACACTGGGCTCCAAAACCCACTCACATTCAGTGCTCACAAAGCTACTGACTTAATCCGAGTTTCCTAGAATCAAAGGTTTCTAGCTCACCAGACTTATTCACCTCTGTTCCCCATCTCCTTCTCCCTGCACAAACTGCACAAACTGGCTTCTCACTCAACACTCCGCCATCTTGGCTGCTTTCCCTGGCCTCCTCCACGTGGCCTTTCTCTGCTCTCCTCTAATGATAATCTCAGGAACCAAGAGAGCACGCTCCTGTTCTGCCCCCATTTTATAGTGTAGAAATCAAAACCTTTAATCCAATATACAAAATAGGAAAATCTCTAATACAAAGTCACTTATCTGGGGCATGATGGGATTGCACCACCCCACATCAAAAAGGGTGGGAAAGGCTTAGTCTTAAAACCAAGCCCCAGGCTACAAGGATCCTGCCTGCCTACAGCCTGCCCCCAACACACATTGATATCACCTGGGCGATAGGCTTCCATGTGGGCAGTGCCATCTTTAACAAAGTGAGCATAATATATTTTATCTGCCCAACAGTTGGGTTTGACAATTTGGGGTAGATAAAGTAAAGACTGATTTTTTCTTCCTAGGCATGGAAAGATGTGGCACCTCTAAGGTGAAGAATTAGTCTTTGGCTAGTCTGTTTCAAATATACTGGTTTACAAAGAGGACCAGTCACCAGAGTGGGAAATGAATGATGCGAGGTGATTGCTGGGATGGTGGGGACCAAGGCAGGTGTGTAGGCACAGCCTTTGTCACACTGCAGCCTGATGGTGGGCGAGGCATGAATCCCTGGAGTTAGGTGGAATGAAGAAAGGCACTGAGGCCTCTGAGACATACCAGGCAGGAAAATGTTAACGTCAGAGGAGTTCTGAGCTGGGCAGGTAGGAATCTATACATCCTGGTGACCCTCTCCACAGAATGGGGAGAGCTCCGGGACAAGCAGCTGTGAAAATTATTAGCAGTTGAAATTCAGTGGGTGAGGGACTCAGTTTTATTTCTCTCAATCTTTTTTTTAATGTTATTTTATTTTTCAATTACTGTTTACATTTAATATTATTTTGTATCAGTTTCAGGTGTACAACATAATGGTTAAACAATGATATACTTTATAAAGTGTTCCGCCTGATATTTTTTGTACCCACCTGGCACCATACACTATTGACTATATTGCCTATGATGTACTTTGCATCATTGAGACTATTTTTTAACTACCAATTTGTACCTCTTAATCCTTTCACCATTTTCACCCATTCTCTCAGATCCTTTCTCTCTGGCAACCATCAGTCTGTTCTCTGTATCTAGGAGTTGCTTTCTTCTTCTTTGTTCATTTATATCCTTTAGATTCCATGTATATATAATGGAATCATATATAATTCACTTAGCATAATACCATCTAGGTCCATCCATGCTGTTGCAAATGGTAATATTTCATTCATTTTTTTATGGCCAAGTAATATTCTGTGTATATATGTACCACAGGTTTTTTATCTACCTGTCCATTAATAGGCACTTGGGTTGCTTCATATCTTGGCTATTGTAAATAATGCTGCAGTGAACATTGGGATGCATATATTCTTTCTTTGGATATATACATAGAAATAGAATTATTGGGTCATAATGCAGTTCTATTTTTAATTTTTTGAGGACCCTCCATACTGTTTTCCATAGTCACTGCACCAATCTGCATTCCCTTTTCTCCACATTCTCATCAACACTTTATGTTTGTTAATTTATTGATGGTAGCCATTCTAACAAGTATGAGATGTTATTTCATTGTAGTTTTAATTTGCATTTCTCTGATGATTAGTGACATTGAGCATCTGTTCATATGTCTATTGGCCATCTGTATGTCCTCTAGAGAAATGTCTGTTCAGGTCCTCCGCCCATTTTTTAATTAAATTGTTTTTTTTTAGTGTTGAGTTGTATGAGTTCTTTATGCATTTGGATATTAATCCCCTATCAGATGTATCTTTGGTGAATGTGCTCTCTCATTCAGTAGGTTTTTTGTTTTATTGATGGTTTGCTTTGCTGTGCAAAAACTTTTTGGTTTGATGTAGTCCCATTTGTTCATCTTCTTCTTTTGTTTCCTTTGCCTGAGGAGATAAAACAGAAAAAAAGAACTCCTAAGAGAAAATGTCAGAGTTTACTGCCTATATGTTTTTCTAAGAGTTTTATAGTTTCAAATCTTACATTAAGTCTTGAATCCATTTTGAGTTCATTTTTGTATATGGTGTAAGTAGGTGGTCTAGTTTTTTGTGGGTTTTTGTTTGTTTGTTTGTTTTAAGAGAGAGAGAGATAGAGAAAAAGAGAAAGAGAGGAAGGGAGAGAGATGAGAAGCATCAACTCATAGTTGGAACACTTTAGTTGTTCATTGATTGCTTCTCATACATGCCTTGACCAGGAGGCTCCAGCTGAGCCAGTGACCCCTTGCTCAAACCAGCGGCCTTGGTCTCAAGCCAGCGACCTTTGAGTTCAAGCCAGTGACCATGGGATCATTTTGACAATCCCATGCTCAAGCCAGCAACAACGTGCTCAAGTTGGTGAACCTGTGCTCTAGCTGGCAACCTTGGGGTTTCAAACCTGGGACTTCAGCATCCCAGGTCAATGCGCTATTCACAGTGCTACCACTGGTCAGGACAGGTAGTCTAGTTTTACTTTTTGCAAGTATCTGTCCAATTTTCAAAACATCGTTTATTGAATATACTGTCTTTACCCCATTGTATGTTCTTGATCCTTTTGTCAAATACTAATTAGCTACATAAGGGTGTGGTTATTTCTGTGCTCTCTATTCTGTTCCATTGATCTGTATGTCCGTTTTTATGCCAGTAGCATGATGCTTTGATTACTAAAGACTTATAGTATAGTTTGATTCAGGTAGTGTGATATCTCCCACTTAGTTCTTTTTTCTCAAGATTGCTGTGGCTATTCAAGGTCTTTGTAGTTCCACATAAATTTTTGGGTTATTTGTTCTAGTTTTTTAAATTCTTCTATTGTTATTTTGATAAGAATTGCATTAAATCTATAGATTGTTTTGGGTAGTATGGGCATTTTAATTATGTTAATTTTCCCTATCCATGAGCTTTATATATGCTTCCATTCATTTGTATCTTTTTCAATTTCTTTCTTCAGTGTTTTTTTTATTTTATTTTATTTTTGTACTTTTCTGAAGCTGGAACCGGGGAGAGACAGTCAGACAGACTCCCGCATGCGCCCGACCGGGATTCACCCGGCGCGCCCACCAGGGGCGAAGCTCTGCCCACCAGGGGGTGATGCTCTGCCCCTCCGGGGCGTCGCTCTGCCATGACCAGAGCCACTCCAGCGCCTGGGGCAGAGGCCAAGGAGCCATCCCCAGCGCCTGGGCCATCTTTGCTCCAATGGAGCCTTGGCTGCGGGAGGGGAAGAGAGAGACAGAGAGGAAGGAGGGGGTGGGGGTGGAGAAGCAAATGGGCGCTTCTCCTATGTGCCCTGGCCGGGAATCGAAACCGGGTCCCCCGCACGCCAGGCCGACGCTCTACTGCTGAGCCAACCGGCCAGGGCCTCTTCAGTGTTTTTTTTTGTTTGTTTGTTTTGTTTTGTTTTTTGTATTTTTCTGAAGTTGGAAACGGGGAGGCAGTCAGACAGACTCCCGCATGCGCCCGACGAGGATCCACCCAGCACGCCCACCAGGGGGCAATGCTCTGCCCATCTGGGGCATCACTCTGTTGCAACCAGAGCCATTCTAGCGCCTGAGGCAGAGGCCACAGAGCCATCCTCAGCGTCCCGGTCAACTTTGCTCCAATGGAACCTTGGCTGCAGGAAGGGAAGAGAGAGACAGAGAGGAAGGAGAGGGGGAGGGGTAGAGAAGCAGATGGGCACTCCTCCTGTGTGCCCTGGCCGGGAATCGAACCCGGGACTCCTGCACACCAGGCCAATGCTCTACGACTGAGCCAATAGGCCAGGGCCGTCTTTCTTCAGTGTTTTATACATTTTTATGTACAGATCTTTTACTTCCTTGGTTAAATTTATTCTTGGATATTTTTTTATGTAATTATAAATGGAATTCTTGCCTGACCAGGCAGTTGCACAGTGGGTAGAGCATTGGACTGGGATGCGGAAGGACCCAGGTTCGAGACCCCGAGGTTTCCAGCTTGAGCATGGGCTCGTCTGGTTTGAGCAAAGCTCACCAGCTTGGACCCAAGGTCGCTGGCTCAAGCAATGGGTTGCTCGGTCTGCTGAAGGCCCATGGTCAAGGCACATATGAGAAAGCAATCAATGAACAACTAAGGTGTCGCAACGAAAAAACTAATAATTGATGCTTCTCATCTCTCCGTTTCTGTCTCTCCCTATCTATCCCTTTCTCTGACTCTCTCTCTGTCTCTGTAAAATAAATAAATAAATAAACAAAAATAAAAAAATAGTGTATAAATGGAATTGTTTTCTTAGTTTCCCTTTTCAATAGTTCATTTCTGGTATATACAAATGCAACTAATTTCTGAATGTTTATTTTGTATCCTGCTATCGTACTCAATTTATTTATCAGTTCTAGTAGTTTTTTGGTGGAATCTTTAGGGTTCTCTATATACAGTAACATGTCATCTACAAATAGTGACAGTTTTACTTCTCCCTTTTCAATCTGGATGCCTTATATTTCTTCCTTTTTTCTGGTTGCAGTGGCTAGGACTTCCAGTACTATATTGAATAAGAGTGGTGAAAGTGAACATCCCTTTCTTGTTGCTGATCTTAAGGGAAATACTTGTAATTTTTCCTTGTTTAGTATGATGTTAGCTGTGGGTTTGTCATATATGGCCTTTATTCTGTTGAGGTATGTTTTCTCTATTCCCACTTTGCTGAGAGTTTTTTATCATAAATGGGTGCTGGATTTCGTCAAATGGTTTTTCTGCATCTATGGATATGATTATATGATTTTTTTCCTTAGTTTTGTTTATGTGGTGTATCACATTAATTGATCTGCAGATATTGTACCAACCTTGCATCCCAGGAATAAATACCACTTGGTAATGATGTATTATCTTTTTAATGTATTGATGAATTCTATTTGCTAATATTTTGTTGAGGATTTTTGCATCTATGTTCATCAGGGATATTGATTTACAATTTTATTTCTTTGTAGTTTTTTTGTTTGGTTTTGGAGTAAGAATAATGCTAGCCTCATAAAATGAGTTTGGGAGTCTTCCCTCCCATTGAATTTTTTTAGTAGTTTGAGAAGGATAGGTGTTAGTTCTTTGAATGTTTGGTAAAATTCACCTGTGTCCAGGACTTTTGTTTGTTGAGAGTTTTTTGATTACTTCTTCAATTTCATTAGTTGTAATCAGTCTGTTCAGTTTTTCTGTTTCTTCTTGATTCAGTTTTGGAAGAATGTATTTTTCTAGAAATTTATCCATTTCTTTCAGATTGCCCAATTTGTGGCATATAGTTGTTTGTAATATTTTCTTATAATCTTCTGTATATCTGTACTATCAGTTGTTACTTCTCTTTCATTTATGATTTTATTTATTTGGGTCCTCTCTCTTTTTTTTCTTGATGAACTTGGTTAAAGGTTTATCAATATTGTTATATTTTTAAAGAACCAGCTCTTGGTTTTATTGATCTTTTGTACTGTTCTTTTTTTTTTTTTTTTTTGTATTTTTCTGAAGCTGGAAATGGGGAGGCAGTCAGACAGACTCCTGCATGCTCCTGACCGGGATCCACCCAGCATGCCCACCAGGGGGCGATGTTCTGCCCATCTGGGGTGTCACTCTGCCATAACCAGAGTCATTCTAGCGCCTGAGGCAGAGGCCACAGAGCCATCCTCAGCACCCGGGCCAACTTTGCTCCAATGGAGCCTTGGCTGTAGGAAGGGAAGAGAGAGACAGAGAGGAAGGAGAGGGGGAGGGGTGGAGAAGCAGATGGGCGCTTCTCCTGTGTGCCCTGGCCGGGAATCGAACCCGGGACTCCTGCACGCCAGGCTGACGCTCTACCACTGAGCCAACCGGCCAGGGCCCACTCTGATCTTTATTATCTTCTTCTTTCTGTTCACTTTGGGCTTTGTTTGTTGTTGTTTTTCTACTTCATTTAAGTGTAAGGCTTGATTGTTTGAGAGTTTCTCATTTCTTGATAATGCTGTGAATTTCCCTCTAAAGACTGCTTTTGCTTTGTCCCATAGTTTTGCATTGTTGTGTTTTCATTTTCATTTGTCTCAAGGTATCTTTTATATTTCTTCCTTGATTTATTGTTAACACTTTATTGTTTAGAAACATGTTTTTTAGCCTCAGTTTTGTCTTCTAATTGATTTCTAGTTTCATATCACTGTAGTCAGAAAAGATGCTTGATATGATTTCAATTTTCCTAAATTTATTGAGACTTGTTTTATGTCCTAACATGTAGTGTATCCTAGAAAATGTTCCATGTGCACTTGTAATGCTCAGAAAATATCAATTAAATTTTTCTGGTCTAGTGTGTCACTTAAGGCCACTAATTGATTTTCTGTCTGGAAGCTCTCTCCATTGATGTCAATGGTGTGTTAAAAACCCCTACTATGACTGAATTACTGTCAATCTCTCCCCTGTCCATCAAGACTTGTTTTACATATTTAGGGATTCTATTTTGGGTGCATAAATATTTACATGGGTTACATCTGCTTGTTGAATTGTTCCCTTTATCATTATTTAATATCCTTCTTTGTCTCTTATTATAGTCTTTGTTTTAAAGTCTATTTTGTCAGATGAGTATTACTACTCCAGATTTTTTTTCATTTCTATTTGTATGAAATATCATTTTCCATCCCTTTACTCTCAATCTGTATGTGTTTTTCATGCTGAGGTAGGTCTCTTGTAGACAACACATATATAGGTCTTGTTTTCTTATCTATTCAGCTACCCTGTGTTTTTTGATTGGAGTATTTAATCCATTTACATTTAGAGTGATTATTGATAGGTACGTATTACCATTTTATTCTTTATGTTTCTCTCTTTTTTCTTTTGTTTTATTACTTTTTATTTTAAGTTATTTTTATTTATTTATTCTTTTTTTTTTTTAGAGGAGAGAGAGAGAAAGAGAAAGAGAAGGGGGGAGGAGCAGGAAGCATCAACTCTCATCTGTGCCTTGACCAAGCAAGCCCAGGGTTTTGAACCGGTGACCTCAGTGTTCCAGGTCGATGCTTGATCCACCACGCCACCATCGTTTTATTACTTTTTAAAATTTTGAGAGTGTGTTTATTAAAGCTGGGGACTGTGGAACAAGGAAGGGTCTAGGATAGAAGAAGCAATAGGAAAGAGCCCAGGCAGGGTGGCTTTGGCTCTCCAGAAATGTTATGGGAAAGAAGAACTGAGCCAAGGCCTGGCTGCTGACAGCTCACTGGAGAGTCAAAGAAAAAGGGGCATTGGAAACAGGTTCAAGGTCTTAGTCCAGGATGAGCTGCTGCTGCTTATCCCTCCCCTTGTTGCAAGTCTCATGGGATCCCTTAGAGTTTAGGAGATGCATGCTTATGGGGGAAGAAGAGGGAGAAGGGAAAAGGGTGGGCATGCTCCCAGGAGGGAGAGTGGACTCTTTCTTTTTCTTAAAGAAGTCCCCCCAACATTTCTTCTAATACTGGTTTGGTGGCAGTGAACACCTTTAGTTTTGTTTGTTTGTTTGTCTTTTGGTCTGGAAAGCTCCTTATTTCTCTTTCAATTTTAAGTGATAGCCTTGTTGGGTAGAGGAGTGTTAGCTGTAGTTCCTTGCTTTTCATCACTTTGAATATTTTTTACCAATCCCTTCTGGTCTGAAATGTTTCTGTTGAGAAATGAGCTGACAATCTTACGGAAGCACTTGAAGGTATCTAACTGCCTTTTTATTGTTGCTTTTAAGATTCTGTTTTTGCCTATAACCTTTGCCATTTTGATTATGATGTGTCTTAGTATGGGCCTCTTTGAGTTCATTTTGCTTGGGACTCTGTGTACTTCCTGGACGTGTGTGTTTTTTTCCCCTCACCAGGTTACATAAGTTTTCAGTCATTATTTCTTGAAATAGGTTCTGAATTCCTTGTACTCTTTCTTCTCCTTCTGGTACCCTTATGATATGAATATTGTTACACTTCATGTTGTCCCAAAGGTCCTTTTAACTGCTCTCATTTTTTAAAAATTATTTTTATTCATTTTAGAGAAGAGAGAGAGAGAGAGAGAAGGAGGAGGAGCAGGAAGCATCAACTCCCATATGTGCCTTGACCGGGCAAGCCCAGGGTTTTGAACTGGCTACCTCAGTGTTCCAGGTTGACGCTTTATCCACTGCGCCACCACAAGTCAGGCAACTACTCTCATTTTTAAAAATTCTTTTTCTCCTGACCTGTGGTGCTTCCTTGTCTTCTAAATCTCTGATTCAATCTTCTGCTTTATCTAGCCTGCTATTAATTAATTTCTTCTAGTATAGTCTTTATTTCAGATATTGTATTCTACATTTCTGACTGGTTCTTTTTTATGGTTTCTATGTCTTTTTTAATGCTTTCTGTCTTTTTGTTGAAGTTCTCACTAAGTTCCTTGAGCACCCTTATAAACATTGTTTTGAACTCTGTATCTGGTAGATTACTTGCTTCATTTTATTTAATTCTTTCTCTAGGGATTTCTCCTGTTCTTTTATCTGGGTACATTTCGTTGTCTCCCCATTTCAGCTGCCTCTCTGTATTTATTTCTGTGTATTATGTAGATCTGCTATATCTCCCAGTCTTGGTATGGTGACCTTATGTAGCAGGTGTCTTGTGAGACTTTGAGGCACAGTCTCCCTGATCACCTGAATTAAGTGCTCCAAGACTGTTCCTTGTGTTAGTTATGTGAGCCCTCCCATTGTGGTTGAGTCTTGATTGCTGTAGGTTCACCCATGGATGGGGTTTACCAGCCGACTCACAGACTATGAAGATTGACCCTGACCATAGTGTATGACCTGCTCTGTGTGGGCTGACCCCATGAGGCAGAATTCACCCCAGAGTATGGAACCTACCAAGATCTCCTTTTGGGTGTGCCACTTGTGGAGCTAATTGAGTCATGTTCTGATGTGATCTAAAACCCAATAGCAGGTGTGTTGGTTCTGTGGCTTTTGGGGGGACTCCAGTGCAGGTTAATGTCAAATGCTACCTGTGAGTGGCCCTGGGATACCTGATTATAGCTACAAAGGGACCCATAGTTTGTGGCTGCCTCTGCTGGGTCTGGATGTGCATGGAAAAGGACAAGCTACACACCAAGGCTGGCTTCCACCAGCAACAAGCCTGGGAGGAAGGGCAGCAAAGGGCCCAAAGTACCCTATGGTCTGCTTCTACCTGCCAGCTGCTTGTTAGGCTCAGTCACTGAGAGTCTCTGGAGGCAGGTTCTCTGTGAGCCACCAGGTAGGGGCGAGTGGTGTTCACCAGACTGATACAGATTCAAACTCTGTACCAGTGCTGGTTCTGAGACCACTCACAAAAGTCTCAGGGTACACCAAGGCCAGCCACTACTCACTGGGTCCCTGTGGACCTTGTGGTGGGGTAGGGTCTCAGGGAGTAGTCAGGCCAAGGCCAATAGAGTTCATTTGGCCCAAACAGACCAAGATTTGGCCATGTGAAGGGAGGGCTCTGCACAGGAATGGGGGTGTCAGTTGGGTGTGCAACGGAAATATGGCCTCCGCCCTAGATCCACAAAACTCAATCTCTCCCTGATTTTGCCTGTACTTCCTCAAGAGACTTCTAAGAAAGTCTGCACTATGAGTCCAGGTTGACCACAGCCAGCTGACAGTTCTTTAGGATGCAAGCTCAGCAGGGGATGGCCACTGGGAGTCAAGAGGGTGGGGCTAGTAGCTCTTCCTTTGGGGAAGGCATAGATCAGGCATGTGGAGAGGAAATGGCCTTTGAACCAGAGCCACACAGCTCAGTCTCTGATGCCTCCAGTCTATCAGGACCTCAAGAGCATTACAAGAAAGTCTACACCAGGGCTCAGGGAGCTGAGTTCTCCATGGGGCATGAGCTAGGTGGGGTAGGTGACAGGGAGTTGGGGAGCTAAGGGGTTAGTGCATTCTCTTAGGCTGATACTGTGTGGAGAGGGGTGCTTGACTCAGGGAAGGTAACGTCTTGGCTGGTGTGGGAGAGGAACATAAGGGGACCCTAGTGGTTGTCCCTTCAGTTCTCTTCTTGGAACCACACAACCCAGTCTCTCTTCACATGACTACAGTCCACTCTGAACTGTTCTTCTCCTCTGGAGCCCAGGGTGAGTGGTCACAGATGAAATTCTGTGTGCCGACCTTTTAGGAAGGTGCCTGTGTCTCTAGCAGATGCCTATCTCTCGCTGACAGACAGAATCCCCACTGATATTCACAGCCAGATGTTATGTGAGCTCCTCTCCCGAGATCTGGTGTTCTGGGCTGGGGAGCCTGGTGTGGGGCTAAGACTTCAATCTCCTCCATGCAGGGACCTTTGCAGCTGACATGTCCCTCCAGATTCTCAGCTGCTGCACATGGTTTCAGGGCCAGCCCTTTCACATTTCTGCCTTTCCTACCAGTCTTGATGTGACTTCTCCTATAAATCCTTGGTTAAAAGACTTTGTTTCAGCTAGTCTCCGGTTGGTTATTCAGGTTAATTGTTCTATAATTTAGTCGTAATTCCAGTTTGGTTCTGGGAAGAGGAGAGTGTAACTCCATTTATTCTGCAATTATCTTGGATCATCTATTTCTCTTATTCTTGCTCTGTGTCATGTGCTTTCCTTCCAGCACATGTCATTTGTAACTTTGTACTGGCCATGTGGCTACATGTGCTTCCACGTTTGCCCACATTTTCTCTCTTTAAAATTATTTTTATTTATTTATTCATTTTAGAAAGAAGAAAGGAGAGAATTATTTTTATTTATTTATTCACTTTAGAAAGAAGAGAGAGAGAGAGAGAGAGAGAGAGAGAAAGGGGGGAGGAGCAGGAAGCATCAACTCCCATATGTGCCTTGACTAGGCAAGCCCATGGTTTCAAACCGGGGGCCTCAGCAGTCCAGGTCGACGCTTTATCCACTGCACCACCACAGGTCAGGCTGCCCACATTTTCTTCATGGTGACAGTCACTTAGCCAAGCTCCATTAGTACTTTTTGAACAAATGAATTTGTTTTTGTTTTTGTTTTGAGAGTGAGGAAAAGGAGAGAGAGAGAAAGAGAGAAGCATTAACTCATTGTTCCACTTAGTTGTGCAGCCATTGGTTGCTTCTCATACATGTCCTGATCGGGGCTTAAACCTGCACTCTCGGGATCATGCCAGCGACCCTGGGATTGAGCAGGGACCCTGGGATCTAACCAGCAATCTCAGCACTCAGGATGATGCTCTATCCATTGCGCTACCATCCAGGTCCAAACTGAAGTTTTTAAATGAAGAGGTATGCTGGAATTGTAATAAAGAACTATATTTCCAGATTAAAAAAAAAAAAAAAGGACCAGCATCATCTGAAAGCCTGTTTATGTACAAGCATTTGGATTCACAATACCCAACCTTGTGTTCATATCCATCACCTCTCCTGTCTATGCAATACAGGGATGAGCAACAGTAGAAAGTACTGCTGTGGGTGCAGAGGCTGTTGAAGTCCTGGACTCCAGCCCTTTTCTGAGATCCCTGGATTCCCCACCCTGATGGGCTCTCACTGGCTACACCCAGACCCTGCTGACACAGTGCCAACTGGCAGGTGCTCACATGTCTTGTTCTCCCTCTGGGATAAGGCCATGATGGTAATTATACAGACTTGGCTGGGTCACTTGGCCAAATGGCACTGGATCAGGTATGAATTCCAGGTCATCCCATGAGATGGATAGGGAAAAACCACTCACTTTAAACTCACTTGCCTCCCGCACCCCAGCTCCCAAGAGCAGGTGTAGACACTAAAGAGGAGGTGATAGAAGCTTATTTCTGGGCATGCCCCACCCTCTTTAGGCTCTGCAAGAACCTTCTTTGATGGGGCTGCCTCATGTCTTCTAAAACCTGCCTACATGTGGTAGAGACTGAGACCAAGAGAGGCCCTATATGCATGGCTAACAGGTGAGGAAGAGACAAGAAAGTTGAGCCCTGGGCCAGGGATTGAAGTCAACATGGACCCTCCAAGTATGTCAAGAATGTGGAGAGGAGGGAGGACACAGCCTGCAGAGCAAGCTCCCATGGAGACACTCTAGGAAAGTTTATTGTTTTCTATACACATGATTGAAGAACAATGTTATCAATGGATGTGAATTTATACCTGAGAAGTGCAAACAAATAAGTTTTTACCAACATTCATTAGACTGCCATCCTCAGTTTTACACAGGAAAACACGTATCTAATCTCATAAGACTTTATTTAGCAATTCCTTTTGCAAGTCTCAATCAAAAGGTTATACATGTCAGAAAGGGGGACTGTGTCTCCTAAGGAGTCCACATAATCACTGGGCTGTATCTGTCATTTTCAGGGTCAGAAACACTGGATTATCACTTAATGAATGGACTTGTCGAGACGTTGTAAATTATGTCTATGGAGCAGGATCGTGGCCGGCTTGATGGAGGAGATGTGATTTGGGGGTGATTCCATCCGGTTGGTTCAGATGATCTCATCTTCACCAAGTGCCCTAACTCTCAGCAAACTTGGGGTTCATGACTGTTGTGGTGGCACTCTTGAAAAGGGGGTTATCCTGGTGAGAAAAGCAAATGGGACTTATGAGTGCAAAAATGGGAGGAGCTTAGAGGAGGTGTCCTTGCTGCTGGTCTAGTTCTGTTGGCAGGGCTTTGGCTCAGCAGTTCTAAGGATGGGTGGAGGGTAGGTGGCAGCCACGTGTGGGAGTTACAGAAGGGCTGGAGGGTAAGGACCTCTATGTGGGACTAGCGGCCTTATGCCCCCTGGGATGGCCACTCACATTGTTCCACTGAGACTTTAGTTTCTCCTTCTCAAAGCGCTTGTATTCCCTGAGGTCACTCAGATGGGTTAGAGCTTTCCAGATGACCAGCAGAAGGACGCCAATCAGCACGACTCCTGCCACAGTGCCTCCCACGATGGCAGCTACGTTGGGGCCTTTTGGACACTCTAAGGTAAGGAGAAAGCACATGCATCCTGAGTGTTGCCCTCTCCAGCTACCAGGCCTGGCGGGGGGGGGGGCATCCCAGCTCATTGCACAGTGCTCAGGTGACAGAGCTTTCCTACTATTTGGGTTATAGCCACAAGAGTTGAGTGAATACCCTGACCCAGCCACTAGTCCAGGTAAGGGCAGGACTAGAGACAAGGCCAAGCCATGCAGTTACAAATGAAACTGCAAGGACTCTTGTTTACAAAGAAAGAGGGGCCCAGGTTACCAGCTAGCCAGGACAGAGCATGGACAGGACACTGCTGTGCTCTCTAAGCCACACGAGGGCTCCCATCTGGGGAGGGAAGCTGGGAACAGGTCTCAATCCTGTAAGGGCCCCAACACACTGTTGGCCCATGTGCTGTCACGCGAGTGGCTGGGCCTCCCAGCCCTGTGTTCTTTCAGCATCTCTGACTAGGAAATGGGGAGGGGATGCTGAGAGTTTGTGGGATCTCCATGCTGGTTGTCTAAAGCCCTTAAGCCATTCCATTGGAGTGTGTTTACCTTAAGTCCCAGTGTCCCACACATGGTTTGTTATTGTCATCCTATGTACCTCCTCTAAACTGACCTAACTCTCCCACCTGTCATGGCCTATGGATCCTGCATCTATCCACCGTTCCTCCAGATAGTGTTCTGTGTTTCATCCATGGGCAGTTCTGTCCTCTGTCCTCACCACCCTCACAACCCATGCCATCCCACCCCATCCATCACCAAACTTCAATGCCTGGACCTCGAGCAGCTCCTCCACGTCTGCATCCACCAGACCTCTCGAAGTCCTGTGTTCTCCAGCCCCATATGGGTCAGCATCTACTCAGGCTACCTCATTTCAGGACAATGAGACTCTTTGTCCTGAAATTCTGCTAAGGGCTCCTTACTATGTTTGGAAGGAGTACCAAATGCCTTGTAGGACTCCCAGAGCCTTGAATTACAGGCATTCAGTGCCTCTGCCTGTGTACTCTCTGTTCCCCATGCCAGATACTCTCATGCTCTGGTCTGAACTGCAATGAGTCATCCTCTGAGATCCCTTCTAAACTCTGAACTCGAGAAGCATCCCCTGACATGCTCTTTGTACCCTAAGTCCCACCTTGAAACTAGTTTTCTGAGGAGCTGGGTTAGGGGCTGCCACCCACTAGTCAAAGAAACCCCAGGATGACAGGGTTGGTGTCTCTGTGTCCTTTACCACTACTAGGCCAGATACAGTATGAAGCACATGGGAAACGGGGTGTCTGGTCTCCTGGAGCCACTACACCCACCTCCAGTATTGAGGTCAGAGCACTCGGATTTTCCATAGCTCACATAGCCATGCTTGGACCAGACTGGGACACAGCGCTCCAGTCCTCAGTCAGCATCTGTGGGTAATCACTAACTCAGGGCATGTATCCCTTCAACATGGTCCCATCCCCTTTGAGGAAGGAGACAAGCTGTCCACTGCCCATCGTTCACCTGGAGGTGAGGTCAGAGACTGGAGGAAAGGGTCTGGGGCAGGTGGACCACAGTCCAGGATGCTCACCTGACCTAGCCAGGCCTGCACTCCGATTAGAAGGTGGCCCTGTGCAGAAGCCTTGACATCACCAGAGGCCCAATGACCCGAGATCTGACACCCATGTTCTGCCTGGTGGGGTCTCACCTCGAATTTCGTCCACATGGATGACATATGTGTCCCTCCCATCCACCTGCCCCAGGGTGTAGGTCAGCCAGCAGCCCTCTGAGTCACGCTCCTTGCACTTCCGCTGGTTCTTAGACTGATTCAGCTCATCAGGGTTGTTCTTCAGTGTCAGGCTCTGACACTCCACACTGCAGTTCTTCACGAAGGGGCCCTTGTCGAATTTCCGGCACTCGGCACAGGAGCTACGGAAGAGCTGCTGCGTGAGCATGTGTGCAACAGGGAGTACACGGGTGTGAGAGCATGTGCGAGGGTGTGCAATATCATAGAGAGCTCCGGTGTCCGGGCGCCAGGGGTGCTCAGGTGGGGTGGGTCCTGGGTGCCTGGGGCTGATGCCGGAGCCAGTGTGGTCTATGTGGCGGGGGTAGGAGGGGTTGCTCCTGGGGAGTGAGGTGGGCAGAGCCCTTGGGAACTGGACGCCTGACAGGCGGGGTCCAGGATGGCTTATGACCCCAGAGCTGCAGGACAGCAGTAGATGTGCAAAAGTCTGGAAGAGGGAGCCTGCAAGAGCCCTCATCCCCTCCTGGACCTCAGCCAGTCCAGGGTTTCTGCTGGAGGCTCACAAGTGCACCAGTGTCAGGGAGGCAAGCACTTACATGTACCGGCCGCAGGGCGATGGGCAGCTTGGGCATTCCTCACAAGTAGGCTCCTGGTAACCTGCGTCGCACTGGCACTGGTTGCAGAGGCACTGGCCACGGCCACTGCACAGTGACCCCTGCCGATTCCAGCAGCCATCTGTGGACTGCTGGCACTGGCAGGCCGAGCCCTCATAGCCCGGATTGCAGTTGCACTTGCCACAGCGGCACTCACCACGACCTGGAAGACAGCAGGGCCACTGTGAGTCACCCCACACAGCCCCAGACACACTGAACTGACCTTCGACTCAACAGGGCCCAGACACAGGACCTGCATATGTGGGTCCGCCTGCTTCTCTGTCCCCACCGCCCACCCCCAGGAACTCACCACCGCAGATTTGGCCCTTATAGCGCTCGCAGTTCACGTTGTCACACTCGCAGAACTGTCCGAAGATCTTCTTGTTGGGCACGTCGCTCATGTGGCACACGCACTGCCCGCAGATACAGTCCCCCAGCCCCGAGCAAATGATGGAACTGTTGTCTTTCCGGCAGCTGCCTTCTAGCTCCTGGCTGCTCCGGCCTTGTGTCTGGCACTCACAGCTCTTCCCGATGTAGCCGGCATCGCACCTGGAGCAGGAGGGACACAGAGCAGGGCTCCCGGTTCAGGACCCTTTGCTGCTGAGTGTGGCTCCTGCACAGGGGTGGGCTGGGGAGACTCACCTGCAGATGCCACACTCGACAGAGCCCTTGTCACTGCAGTGACTGCGGTCCGGGCTTCTGTCCCTGCACTGGCACTCGCACTGGGGAAGTATCCTCACAGTCACTGTGTCTGTGAAGCCCAGTGCCCGGATGACAAATGACTGCTCCTGGACGCACTCTGTGGCAGTGACTTTCACCTGGAAGGTGACCTGTATGGGGAATGGCAGGGCTCCAGCTAGACCAAGACACCAGATTCAGGACCCTGCTTCCTGGCCTCTCAGGTGCCTAGAAGGAGTGGATGGAGATGGGGAGGGGGAAGAACACGGGACACTGGGGTTCTCCGGGACTCGGGTCTTGAGATGAGGAAAGGACGAGAGGCTGGAACACAGCAGTTGCAGGCGACTCTCTGCACTCGACATCCTGGCCTGGTCATAGACTGGGAGACAGTTTTTAGAATACTTTCTATGACACAGCATTCAAAAGGGTTTTAAAGTGACTTTGTAAAGGACATACACTTTGTCTCTGAGTCCAGAATGCTGAAGTGCCCGAATCCCACTGGAAGTCCTAAGTTCTGAACGCAGAATTGTGTTCTGACCCTGAATAAAGGGTCAAGATCATGCCTGAGAGGACAGAGTGGGACAGAGCAGAGTCCCCGTCAGCCACACGCACACTTGACGTGGACACCAGCACTGAGCCTCTGAGAGCACCAGCTTGTCTACAGCAAGGCATCCCCAAATCAATTTCAGTGAATTTCCAAATGGCCCATTAACATAGAGCAGAAATATCAGGAAAAATGTGTGTGTAAGAAGCAATCAGCCAACAACAAGATTGAATAAATTCCCATGTGAATCACCCAGTGCAAGAAGGAGACAATTCAGTAAAAGTTCACATGCAAGATTTAGTAAGTAACATGTCTGAGTGAATTTTAATGTCATATTTAAAAATGCAATAAAAGCAAGTATTTTGCTGAATATTAGTTCACAGCCAGTGAAAGGAAAAATGAAATTGCTATGGTCATCGTAAGTTTAAAATATTAAAGAAACAAGTCAGTATTTATTTCTAATCATCCGTTGTGCCCGTGATTTAATGTGTTTTCAAAAAACAAAACAAAATCATAAATCAGGAAAACCAACCCAAATGTGAAGTGTGTAGAAGGACTGCCCTTATTTGTGGGGACGGGCTATTCCAGCGTCTGCTCCCAGGGGGCGCTGACGACCTCACAGTCATTAGGACTACACTAGGGGAGTCTTCACTGTTGGTAACCTGGATGCCTTTTGCCAAGGACAGTGCTAAGGGCACCACCTGCTCCTCCTTAAACAGTTACGACATAAATGTACACAAGTACCATTCCACCTCAGAGAGGATTTTAGAGGAAGGGAACTGGACCTCCGGTGGACCTTGGCTACTGCCCCTGACTTGTTCCTGAGCTTTCTCTTTGGCCTAGATGCACTTCCTTCCAGCTATCACTGGAGAGTATCTTCCAGAATTTGGGGATGGAACCTCACCGGGACGTTGATCTGGACACCGTCACAGTCCCCTCTGGGCTGGTTCATTAGCGATCCTCCGTTACTGCAGAAGGAGTCGTAGGTGACTTTCAGGGAGTCAGGGAGGGTGTTGTGATCCAGAAAGACTCTGGAGGAGAGTTTCTGTGGGCAAAGAGCAGCTGCCGATTAAGGAGGATTGTTCTGTTATTCCCGGGACTTTCTAGGTGATGGCTTTTGCACTCCACCCAATTCTCATGCCCCACCCCTCGCCCACAGGGCTGACTAAGAGCTGGGGAGTGGTTGGTCCTGCATGGGGTGCAGTGGGTGTGGGAGTCACCAATGTCTGGCCTTGCCCTCAAGACAAGTCAATGTGGGGATTGATAGATCACAACCCCATGAGAATGGGCTTGACCATCCCCCCACCACTGACTCAGTGCCCGACACAGATGGCACTTGGAAAACTGTTTAAGTGCATGAAAGACAGAGACAGAGAGAGAAGGACAGGGAGAAAGTCAGAGAGATAAAGATATTGAGAGAGAGAGAGACAGACAGACAGACAGACAGACAAAGAGATAGGCAGAGAGATGGTGAATGTGCCAATGAGGGAGGCACCATCTGGAAAAGATGGGACCATCCCCAGGCAGCAGCTGGGTTTCATGTGGGCCAGATTCGGGGTCTAGGGCCCAGAAACGTACAAGAAGCCATCACAACGTCCTCAGTGGGGGCTCTAACTAAATTCAATGGCTTCAGCATTTATCAGGAGCTCCCAGCAAGCTTGGCTCAAGGAAGCCAACAGGACTTTTGGCCAAGAAGAAGTCCTGGGCCTGTGTTACAGAGAAGGCCCTGGTGAGGGTCCAACATGGCAGAGAAAACGCCATCAACAAGAGAGGACACAGCTGCCCTTGGGAAGCCCAGTGTCAGTGTGTCCACAATGCCAGTGGTGGCCCATACACACACAGGCTCTCCTCTGCAGAACACCCTTTTGTTGACCTGCAGGGTGGCAGCATCTGTGCTGAGGTCTGGTCCCCACAGAGCACCCAGGGACTCACATTGTAGGCGTTCTTAATGAGCTGGACCACATTGCTGGAGTCTTCTGACAGCTCCCCAACCGCCGATTTGGGGATAATCTCGGTGAGCTTCTGTCAGGTAAGAAGACCAGTTGGGTCACGGGTGACACCCTGGGATCATAGAAACCTCAGCATTCACAGGTTTGTTACACCTTTGAGTGTCCCTTCTCACCTGTACAAAGACTGGGACAATCCCCCACTTGGTTTCTTACAGTATTTAGTTAAGATAGTGCATGGTCAGTGGTATGCTGGTTTACTGTTAACATCAGGCTCTCGGGAAAAAACCCTGATTATAGTATTTGCTAATTTCCTTGGAAGAAATAGTCCCCCTGGGTTGATTTTGCATTACTGATATCACTGAACATAGAACTGGGGAGAGATATGCCTTGCCATGGTTAGGTAGGGTTCCCACCATGCAGATATGATCAGTAAAAATCCAGGCCATAGGTGATCAAAAATATGCCAAAGCATCAGAAAGGGGTGAGTTTAGAGCATTTCAATGAGTTGATATAATTGAATTTTAGCAATGATCATGTTAGAAACAATATGATAGCTGGTTCTGGCAGGTCACGGTCAGCTGGTTCAGCTGTGTCCATGGGGTAGCAGGTCAAAGCACCTATGATGCAGACAGGCCTGGGGACAACCTCCAGGGACCCTTTGGTCTCTTTCTCCCACACACTCGCCTTAATCTGGTTTAAGGGTCATGATATCATTCACTTTATCTTACAGATAGTTGCATCAATTTCTTGCTTTAAAGCTCTGCTGTGACTCCCCAGAATGGAGTCCTGTCAACTCCATCGAGCCCATGAGGACCAATACGTCCTTGTCACAAACCCTCTCTGGCTTCCACCACCCACCTCTCTCCACCCCCACTGTGGGACTCTGCTGTGGCTTCAGAACCTGGGCTCTTCCAATTCTTGTCCTCTCTGCTGCATGGGGACTTTGTGCAGAAACATGCAAGGAGGGTCCAGTGTATGCTATCCTTACAAAGTATTGGTTACCTTGACACTCTGTTCTCAGGATCGCAATGAATAGCAGTAAAGGAACAGGCTCAGAAAAGCCTATGACCTGCCCAGAGCCTTGTCAGGACAAATGGGAGGGTATGGTTTGGGATTCAAGTCTCTCTTCTCAGCTTCCACCTGTCACTACTCTGTCTTCAGGAATACAATTCCTGCTGCCAATATTAAATTACTGGAAATTACTACAATTTGGTGAGGAGGGGACCATCCTGTCCCATAATATAGTTGACATAGTGGTGCAAGGTCCTGACCTGCTAGTGCTCATGCAGTTAATATAGGCGGACTCTGAAACTGTTGCAACCAGCCATCAGCCCTCAAGGGAGTTGAGCCCTGGGCCAGCTCCCACTGCCTGTCCCCGCCCACTTCTCTCAGTGCTATGCATGGCCCTGTCCTTAAAGAGTCTGGCAAAAGGGCCCTGGCCGGTTGGCTCAGTGGTAGAGCGTCGGCATGGCATGCAGAAGTCCCGGGTTCGATTCCCGGCCAGGGCACACAGGAGAAGCGCCCATTTGCTTCTCCACCCCTCTCCCTCTCCTTCCTCTCTGTCTCTCTCTTCCCCTCCCGCAGCGAGGCTCCATTGGAGCAAAGATGGCCCGGGCGCTGGAGATGGCTCCTTGGCCTCTGCCCCAGGCGCTAGAATGGCTCTGGTCTCAACAGAGCTACGCCCCGGAGGGGCAGAGCATCGCCCCCTGGTGGGCAGAGCTTCGCCCCTGGTGGGCGTGCCGGGTGGATCCCGGTCGGGCGCATGTGGGAGTCTGTCTGACTGTCTATCCCCGTTTCCAGCTTCAGAAAAATACAAAAAAAAAAAAAAAAAAAAGAGTCTGGCAAAAGTGGTAGCAGGAACTACTGGTCTCACCATTGACCCCTACCAAGTGCCCCATGACTCATGACCGGAGGCCACCACAAGCTCACCCATGGCTGCAGAATGTTGAACAGGGCTTAGGTTCCTGAACTTTCCTGATATACCTTTTACCTCATGAAAATGCTTAAATTCCTGTGCATGTGGATACAAAGGAAGGAAGTCTCCCTAAAGTGAAGAACTGGACCTGCTCATTTAAAACACTTGCTATTTTGTAACAGAAATGAAAACCTCAGAACCAATATCATGAAATATGCTGCAAATAAAATAAATTTTAAGGGAAACAATCCTCTTTCAACCAAATGAAAATGTCACGTTTCAGAAAGAGGCCTTGAACTGCCCAACAGCAATGTACGCACCCCCAAACCCATGACCCCATGTGTCCGCCTGTCCCACACTCCCTGCATGCAGAAGCAGAACTCAGCATGTGGTTACATTGAAATGTCCCACTCTATTGCTCAAGACTCCAAGTCCACTTACTTCATAGGTTCCCACCATTCTCTTGGTCACAGCAAAGATGGGCTGGATGTTGCTTTCAGCCAGTTTGTGTGCTAGCTGGCCCACCGATGGGTAGTCCTGGAGAGGAGATGCCCAGTCAGATAGCCCCAAGGCCAGGACAAGCTGTCCAGGCCAACCATCCATACCACCCAGTAGAAGCAACTGCCTTGAGCCCAGAGGCGAAGCCCTCCCTGTGCTGTCCATGGGACCCTTCTGAATGATGTTGAAAATGACATAGAATAATAAGTTTATGAGGGAAACCAGTTATATTAAACACAGTTAAGATTGTTGGCCCTGAGGAAAAAGATAACTAGCAAGAAGGGCTCTTGGTGTAACTGGGCTCAAATTTAAAAACAGAACCTAGAAGCCATTTCCGAGCAGGGGCCTCTCATGCAAGACCCGCCTCAGGGAGAAGCCGGCACTGAACTGCCTGCCTGCACTGTGTTCCTTCCATCGGAAGCAGCTCTTAGAATGGAGTTCCTGGAATTGCATTTCAATTAATAGGACTGAGACTTTCCAGGTACAATTGATGTTGCAAAGTTAGATCCTCATCATTATCTTCCCTGACCAATCAGAGTGGCTCCATTCTGACCAATCAGGATAGTGCTTTTTGGACCAAACTGTGAGGGTTTAGAATCCTCACTGGCATGAGAACAAACCAATCAATGACCAGGGGCAAGACTTCTCTCTATATAAGTCAGCTTCCTCTGGCTTGGCAGGGAGGGCAGCATTTTCCCTTCCTACCAAGAACTTTGTATCCTTGTCTAGAGCTCTTAACACCAGAACAGCAGACTGGATCTCTGCTGAGCTATCTCAGCAGACTGGATCTCTGCAGACTGAAGCGGAGCAGAGCCGTCTATCCAGAGAGAGGCCAAGCTGTGACAACTAGGGCTGAGGAGTCTCATTCCAGGTAAACCTCACAGTCATGCTTTACCATAATTGAGCTGTTAGCACTGAATAAAAATTCCCCCTTCACTGTATCCCAACTTGGTGAATCCTGTTGGCATCGAATTACACCAACACCATTGATCGACAGGAAAATGTTAAAGTTGTGACGTGCTTTTGATGAATGCACTAAGTGGAAAGCTAATGGTGAGTCACCACTCTCCACCGTGCAAAATTGAGATGAGACTGAACATAATTTTGGGGTATGTATGCTTGCGAGGTGCTAGGGAGTTCCTGTGACTTTCATCAGGGGTGGACCCTCACACATAGCCCCCATCCTGGGGCACGTGATTTTCATAATTGATGGACATTGTCATCTTCAGGCAGAGGTTCAGCAGGACCTCAGGTGGAACAGTTTTCCTGTCCAAGTCGTGGACCCCTAAAATGTATCCAGCAGTCTATACGGTCAGGGAAAGAGATCACCTGGGTCAGGGGTCCCCAAACTACGGCCCGTGGGCCACATGCGGCCCCCTGAGGCCATTTATCCGGCCCCCGCCGCACTTCCGGAAGGGGCACCTCTTTCATTGGTGGTCAGTGAGAGGAGCATAGTTCCCACTGAAATACTGGTCAGTTTGTTGATTTAAGTTTACTTGTTCTTTATTTTAAATATTGTATTTGTTCCCGTTTTTTTTTATTTTAAAATAAGATATGTACAGTGTGCATAGGGATTTGTTCATAGTTTTTTTTATAGTCCGGCCCTCCAATGGTCTGAGGGACAGTGAACTGGCCCCCTGTGTAAAAAGTTTGGGGACCCCTGACCTGGGTCATACCGTCTCGGAAGTGCTTGGAGGAGCCCAGAGTTTACAGTTTCAGGTTGCAGACCATCATTTCACAGCAGGCGGGTGAAGGTGGCTCAGGCCTGCCACAGCACCCGCAAAGCGGAGAATGTCTGACCTTTCCATGACATTAAAGCTTCTTCACCTAGACTGAGGGCCAAGAAGGTCCCCTAGGTGTGTTCTCTTGGCAACCTAGACGGACTCTGGCCTCTGGTCCCCCTGAACAGAACTATAGACACCACCAGACTTCCCTCTGTGGCCCAGTGTTTTTTCTCCAGTCCCTTGTGCTGTGCCCCTTCCCACCAAGGCCTCTGGGGAGGGGCACTCACAAACTCATTGCTTCTTTTGTACATGTTGTCTTCCAGGTGGCAGTGGCCATCGTTGGGGGTCAGGATGGCACCCAGCTTCCCATCACCTGCAATGTGGAAGCCGTCATCGGTGGCGAACACCAGCAGCCTTGTGACATTGCGCCAGCCAATTTCCTCCTGAGAAGGAGAAGGTGAGATTACTTGCCTCAGTTTCCTTTGTGGGACCCTCACAGAGGAGAGGTGACAAGGTGCTATACCACCCCTCCCATTACAAGGTTTTCTGGAGAAGGACAACCCAGAGACAGAATCCAGGCCAACACCAGCTTCTTGACTCGGGTTCCCATGTTTGGTCTAGGTTCCGGTGCCTTGGGCTGGCAGTACGTCTTTAAGATGACAAATTCTGAAATGCCCAATAAATGTGTGGAGCACTAAGGGAAACCGAAATGCGTGTTTATATGAAAAAACAACGTCCTTTGAGCCCCAATCAGTGCAGACCTGGGACTAAATCCTAAGGAACTATTCCCAAAGAAGAGTAGAAAGTACTCATAGAAATGTTTATCACAATGCAAGAACCCCGCATACACAGAGGATAGGACCTAAGGAGCCCTGAAACAGGAAATGAGAGAGTCAGGCATGTTAGCAACATGTGTCTCATCCTGTGACATCACAGAAAAACGAAATGTGTGTCTGTGATGCAAGGACAACAGTGTGGAGAAATCCGCAGAGAAGCAGAGGATTGGAAGCCTGTTTGCAAAGCGTTAGTACCACATGGTTAAAGACACGGAGTTGATGGTATTGTACCAATTAATCATAAACCCGGTAGGTGGACTGACGAGGCAGGACCCCGTGGATGAGAGGACAGCAAGCAGCAGGGGATGGTCATTGGGCAAAAGGCAGGCCATACATGTCTGCCTAAGTCACACAACATGGAAGAGCCTCTGAGAATACCCCTATTTCCCAAGAGGCAAGAGGTCAGGGACAATTTTGAGCCAGGGACCACCAGTATCTGGAGACACAGTGATCTTGCTTTACAAGATTGTTTGCTCGTATTTAGGCTTCAGAAGATGTGCCCTGCATCACAAACGAATAGTGACATCTCTGGGGGTCTGGAGGGGCCCCTAAGAAAGTTCAAGGTGAAAGTGGCACGTGGTTGTGGGATTGAAGTCCCCGGTTTGGGGAGATCAAGAGACAGAGCAGGGACTGCGCCTTACCGGGCATGCTGCAACCTGCATCATGGCATCCAGACCGCCCTCGGGGGCGTCCAGGTTCCCAGAAATCAGCTGCTTCCCAACCTCTGTCTGGAACCTGCTGGAGTCATCAGTGAGCTTCAGCACGTGCCTGAAGGCAAACGGGGGCTGGCACTCCTTCTCCTTGTTGGGGCATGGGTTCCTTAGCTTCTCGGGGTGCGTGTTGACGAAGGGGAGCACCGTCTTGTCCACAAAAGATCCGAAGCCTGAGGGTCAGTGTGGGAGGTGAGCGGGGGAGGTGGACGTAGCACCAGGCGGTGGGAGGGCAGTGCTACAAGCTTGGGGGCACGAGGGTGGGCCCTTGATTTCCCTACTTGGTACAGGGCGGGGGAGAAAGCAAGGTCCTCCATGGGACATGGGAGTACACGGGTGTGTGTCCTGGTACGTGCACATGTGTAATTATGTATGTGTGTGAGTGTGTGTGTGTCTTCCCACACATAGACAACAGCTCAGAGAAAGGCAGAGATGAGAGTGAGATGTTCCGTTTCCCTTAGACGCATGTGTGTCCACGACTTGTACTTTGTAAATGAGTTACTGCCTGTCAAATGTAGAGAACTCTCAGCCTAGAGGTCATGGCTGTGTGTGTTTCCCATGATTATTTTATTAATGGTGTGATTACTCAGCTATATACATTTGTTTTCTTTAATTTTTAAATAACTAGCACTGTAGGACTATTGTTTTCCAGACATCAGAGAATAAACAAAAGCAGACAGAGGAAAGGAGAGGGAGTGGAGGGGCTGGGCAGTGTCAGCAGTTTCAGGAGAGCCAGCCCCCACGTAGGACCTTAGCGAGGATGCAAATAGAGATATTGTGTGATGCCCCCAGCGCCCTACCCCTCACAACATGGGTGAGAGGAGGTATGTGGACAGCAGAGCCAGTGGAGATTCAGGGCAGGACCAAGTGGTTGGCCTCACCAATGCGGCCCGACTCAGTGATTTCGTTGAGGGCCCGGAGTAGATCGCCCCCCAGCTTCTTGACATTGATGAGGTCATCAAGCATGGAGTAGGACAGGTCCATCAGGTAGTACAAGTCGATGGGGTAGCCCTTGGCACGCTGGAAGGTCACATTGAACATAGCGGCCTGACCTGTCACAGAGACCAGAGGGTAAGGGGCATGTCAGTTTGGGCAAAGCTGATTTAAATGGTTGTTCAGGTTGCTGGCTGCAGGACTTATCAGAGTCTATACTCTGCCAGCAGTACCTGGCCTTCTGGGAAAGGAATAGAATAGTGTTTTCCAGATACTATTCTTTAACAAAGAATACAGAACACGGGGCTAACAGACAGCTGGTCTGCAGCTACGGAACTCCATTCAGGGCCAAGCCTACCTGGTCTTAGATAAAGTGTCACTTTCTGTGGGGATAGCTGCTTCTGGCCCTTCTTGTTCTTTGTTGGGTCAGCAAAACTTTTGGGGTCCATGATGTCATCGGCTGCACAGCCCTTAGCTTCAAGCTCTGCTCTTGTGTCACAGCGAATGGAGTCGGGTTCCCCTGGCTTGGGGAAGTTCTGTGGGAGGAGAAATACAATAATCCCACTCTGGGAGCTGTGCAAGGTTGACCTTCAGAGCATCTTGAAGATGCTGACCCTCCTCATTTGCTTTGGCACTCAAGACAAGAGTCCCTGTGATGTGGTGATGGGGGGAGGCTGGGCAGTCCCCAGGGACACCCGACTCAGAAGGCTCCTCCATGAGGCTTCCAGACCACGTCACATGCATCGCTGAAGAATGTCTCTCGCCCAGGCTGAGCACTGGGGGAACCCTCCACAGCCCAGAGCCACGCGCAGCCTCATTGAGCATCTGGCTTGGGGTTTCTGTCCTATATCAGCAGAACCTTTGTTGGAGGGGAGCCAGTCTCTCCCAAGGACATGTGGATGTCCCTCTCAGCCTGCCTGGCAGTCCCAAGGCACCCCAAGTCATCCCCAAACCCCAAACAGAAGCCGGAATTCTGGGTCAGGTCCCTGGCAATCCAGAATAAACAGGACTGGAGGGGAGCAGGGGTCCAAGGTGCTTTTCTTGTGCCCACTTTGTCCCCATAAAGACCTCTGGAGTCTGACATGGCAGGAAAGGGAAGGGGCCACTCTACCACTCTGTCTGGGTCCTGATGCTGAGCCAAGCCAGCTGCACCCACGGGTGGGCGTGAAAACACAGGACTTGCTAAAAGCATATTCACAACTCTGCTTCCTTTCACAATAGAGGCTCAGGGAGAATATTCAGATAGGCAGGAGTCTGGTTAGGTGCAGGGGCTTGGTGACAGGGGTGGGGACAGGATAGGGGACAGAGGAGGGCCATGCTTTCTGAACTGCCTCTGTACTGTCTTCACTTTTGGAGCTCTGTGGGACCTTTAAGTACCCAGCAAAAAAAGTAACTCCACAAGAACAGAGAAGGAACAACCCCAGGATGTGACATTGGGCCTACTCCTATTTCAAATGATGATGACAGGCTCCTGACAGGGAGGGAGCTCTTCTGTCTGTGAGAGAAGTTTCTACCAACGCATGCCATCCCTATCAGAAGGAGGAATGCATAACACACCAACATCTCCCGAGGGTGGTGTGGGCTGGTGACTGAGACCATTTCCTGTGTGTGACAGGATTGAAAAAAGGAAGTGTTTAGTGTGGGAGACTGTAAAGTGACAGAGTCCTTGCAGTTTAGATCTGTGGGGGACTGGCAGTAAGCTGACAGGGTTCTTGCTGCCCACCCACCCCCACCTCACTTGCTTAAGTTGCTAAAGGCTAAGCTCTTACCTGCAACCTCAGATGTTTAAGTTGGTAAAGGGAATTTACATCCCCTTCCTCACAGCTCCCTGTTAGCTGTGATGCTGATGGTTTCTGCCCTTCCCATCCCCCATGTGCTTCGAAGAGACTGGAGGCAGTTTCCTTTTTACCTTTTGTTTTGTGAAGTTAAGATGATATGCATGGTGGAGGGTTTGGGGGGCTCTGGGGAGAATTCTTGGTTTGCCTCAGAAATGTGGCTTTGTATCAGAGCTCTCTTTAATTTGCTAATGGCTTTGCCCTCTGCCCTATAAATAAAGTGTTATTGGGGTGAAGACTCACTCTTGCAAGCTATCAGCTTGGCAATGGGTCCATTCCCATCCATTTTCTTTCTGTGTTTATTTTCTAATTCTCCACTGTTCCTCCAGAGACCTGCAAAATTACGAGTCGCACTGGTTCGTGACAGTTTAGGAGTGTCAGAATCCAGGGCCCTCATGGGAGGGAACCAGGAAGCCTCAGAGATGGGTTTGATTCCATGACTGTGGCCACAAGTTGAAGCAGACCTGGAGCATCTTGTTATTCCAGAGAGTCAGAAAGGGCTCGGAAATGAGGCTGGGGCTGCCGAAGTCACAGAGCCAGCCTGGAGAGGTGCGTGGCCAACTTGGAACAATTTGAGCATGAAAATAACAAAATGACAGTGATCGATTATAAGCCACCAAATAGAGTAAAAATCAATGGGTCTGTGCCAATGAGAGAGAGAGAGATGGGGGGTGGGGATCTCTCCTGACATCAGAAGCCATTGGGAGTCAACCAGCCATCCCATGACGACAGTTTTGGGCACAAGTCAGGGATGGCGGTTAAGGTTCACGGGGGAAGCTTGATGGGACAGGATGTTTCCCGGGCTCAAGCACCTCTCCACTGATTACTTATTAGGGCAAAGGGAAATAGTGGCTTCACAGTGTACAAGCCTGGCAGTTGCCACCTAAGCTGAGTGGTCCTAGCTAGTGTCACCAGTATTGAGACTGTGACAGCATGAGCCCCCATGTGGGGTTCCCGCCAAACATCCACCTGGACAGAACAAGAAGGAACAGCAGACAAACGCACAGTGGGGGGCTGTCCACAACACTGCTGTCCTGAAGCTTCAGGTGCGTCAAGGGTGTGAGGAATGTTCCAGACTCAAGAGACTAAAGAGATGTGACATTTGAATACAACAAGTGGTACTGGGTTATAATATCCACCAGGGAACAATTGTTCTCAGAACATTGCTACAGTTGGCTCACTCTGTGTGTAGATGTGATCAGAGTGAAGTACCACGATGCATGTCCAGTCTGATGAATGCACTGTGGTTTGTAAGTTGCTAAGAGAGACCTTTGGAATACTAAGGGATAAAGAGGCTTCATGGCTGCAACATTTTCTCAGATGGTTCAGAACAATTAATAATGTGAGTGAGCCTATATGTTTTCAAATAGATCTGCAATGTCACAGCCTCAGGGAAGGGACCCCCAATGGAGGAGGATGTGGTCAGGATCTGAGGGTCCCCAGGGGTGAAGGGTGTGGTCAGAATCTAGTGGTCTCTAGTGGGGGAGGGCATGATCAAGGTCTGGAAGGCCCTCATGGAAGGGGTGCATGGTTAGGACCTGAAAGGGGACAGACAGTAGGGGAGGATGGTGTGGTCAGGATCTGGGGGTTCTCAGAGAAGGGTGTTTCTCCAGGCTGGGACAGGGGCTGTGACTCAGGAACAAGGAGTTACCCTGCTCCTTGGATGTTCTAATCTAGGCCTTTGCCTTTCTTCCTGGGGCCTCACCTATAAAACAACTGATGACAAGAGGGAGCTAGGATCCCAGTAGGGAACTTCTCCACTTCTTGTCCACATTCTGAGAGCTGGACCACATCTTACCTCCCCGTGTGCTCTGGACTGTAGGGGACACAAGCATGCAACTGACTCCTCCTGCAGGTGTCTCGCCCTGCCTCCTGCCCGGGGGCCCCAGGGTGGAGGATCTGTCCTGACCTAGTACAGCCTCATTCTCTGGTCGGCCGCCAGGCTGCCCTGGGACAGGGTTAGGTCTATCTATCTGTCAGACAACACTGTGTCCTCTTTTGCTCCTGTCCACTAGTAAATGACTGGTCATAGTCTCGGTGCTCCACTGGTTCAGAGGCAAAGAAAAGGCACCCAGCCTGGGAGGTGGGGAGGTGGGAAGGACCAGCCAGGAATGAAGCTCTTACCGGCATCTGGCACCAGGCACAGCCAGGCCCCGACTCAATGCAGTCCCGGCAGGTGCTGACCTTGAATTTGGTGCATTCCTGGGAGAGGACTGGGGACGAGATGAGACAGGCTCGTGAACAGGGCTGCCGACGTGATGTGGAGAGCCGGCAGGCACAAGGGAATGCAGTGATGGCCGGGGTGGGCAGATGACCAAGCCCATAGAGGGTAGAAGGAGAGGGATGGTCAGCAGGCGGACCAGGAAGAATGGGATCAACCAGGGGGCCTGTGTCTGCCAGGCTCCAGGGAGAGGGTCTCCAGGAGGGTGCGAGGGCAGGCCCCATCCTTCCCGACCAGGAATGTCCCACAGAACTCACCGGACCCAAGGGAGAGCAGACCCGCCAGGGTGAACAGCAGGGAGTGCTGATGCAGCATGTCCTGTGAAGTGACAGGGTCTTGGTGACAGGTCTGGGCTGACTTCCTGTGAAGCCCTTCCACACTAACCTGGAGATGTAGCACCAGGAGTCCCTGTCCCTGCTGCAAAGGGTGTTTAGCAGTCTTCCTGACTGCCCTTCAAGGTAGCTGTCACAATCTTACCCTGCCAGTCCTCCAGGATGAGCAGACAGGGGGCTTATGACCATTGCACACATGGGCACACATGCACCCGCACCTATATATCAACTCCAGTTACACGTTACATAAGTGCACACACATGTTCACACAGCGCATACATGTATGCATAAACCCACATGCCCAAAACACACATATGCACACACTGCATGCATGTTTGCATATACCACACACATCATAACAGATGTATACTTACCACATACACTCAGTGTGGCACACACTCTGGGTCAAGGTTGGGGTGGCCTTCATGTTCCCTGAATCTTCAGTGAACTGAGGGTTGAACATGGAGCAGAGACTCGGGTGGCCCAGACCTCTTGCATGTGGCAGAAGCAGGACCAGAAAGGGAAGTCACCCCTGAACAGTAGGACACCCCAGCACCGAGGAGCGAAGCACGGTTATGCAGAGCTGCTCCTGGCCTGTCCAAGGCACTAGCTGGAGCTGACCCTTATTTTGTTTCGCTTGAGGCACACCTGCTGGCTTTACAATCCCAGTGCCAGGGTAAGGCGTGAACAGGGCATCAAGAGCAGTGGCTCCCTCAGTGGTCACTGATTGCTGATGCTCCCCAAGGCATAATCGTGGGTACGGGCTCAGAGGCCTGGTATCTAATTCTGTTCTTGTTCTCAGAGACAGAGGCAGGAAATTCTAACCCACCACCACTGGGCAGGGGCCATAAAGGGGATGCCATGGAGGCTGCAGACCCAGGCTGGGCACAAGCAGCAATAACTTTCTAGAACTGCCAAGAAGGGAAGGGAGGGCTTCCTGTGTGGGTGGGTCCCCAGCTCTGAGAACTCTATAGCTGACTGTGACCTTTTATCTGAAACTAAAGAAGTGGAGAAGGTGCTGAGACACTAGCAAGCAGGAGGTGGCTGGCAGGAAGGGGTTGTGATTAGGTTCCTGGGACGCCCTGTACCCCAACACACTGCCTAATAGTGGTGTGTCAACAGGGTGGCCTCATAGCCCCATGTCAGGGTGGGTTTATCCAGGCTGGTAGAGACCAATCCAGAGCCTGCCTGCCTGCCTGTTCTGGGGACCGTGTGGTCCCTCCCATGGGCTTCCTAGTGCTCTCCATGGGTGGATCCGGTGATGGGATTCGGCCTGTCTGTACCAGTTCGGCATAACCGATACCTAGTTTTTTGTTGAGTTCAGTGAACTGGTTGTTAAAATGGCACTTGTAATCAGGGTTCTCTCTAAGGCGGGCACCTGGGCAGCTGCCCAGTGTGGAAATCACAAATTTACATTCCTCCCTCTTTTTTAACGTTCATCTGCGCAACAGTGTATTCTAAGCGCCCATAATAATGTTCATTCCGTCCACAAGTAAAAAAACTTAGATGGAACTATGCTTGTAATATTTCTTTATTCATTTCATAAAACTCATTATACCTTTGATGAAATACTACATTTTAATTTCCTCACATTTATTATATCAGTAAACAAACATATAACAGAAAAAGTGCCAAACAACCAGAGTGTGACAAGCTGGCATTGGAAGTATCTTAAATAACAGTTTTATTGTTTTTTGTCAGGTATTATTTAATATTTTTTCATTAATATTTTAAAACTCTTTCTTATTCTAGTTTTGTGTACCTCTTTTGTTGTTCTTATTTAAGTATAAGTACATGAAATAATAAACTACCTTTTAGTATATTGTGTTTTTTTTATACTTAAAACAGTCATTGTGGCAGAGAATCATTTATTAAATTATTTGAATCCCACCAGTGGGTGGATCCTGTCCTCCCTTTCCTCTCTCACCCAGACCCAAGTTCCTGTCATTCTGGAGGTGACCCTGCTCCTGCTCTGCGCCAAGATTATACTCAAGACCCAGAAATGTCAAAAGAGAATCCTCAATTCTTCCCAATCGGGTTGAAAGCAGAACTGCTGGCTCTGGCTTCCTGGGTCCCAGCAGCGGGCAGCTGGGGAGGTGGTTTCACCTCGCTCCAAGCCCTGTTTGTGGTCTCCCAATCACAGAGCATGCGACTGAGGCCAGCACTGGCCTCAGCTCTCCATCTGGCCCTGCCATAATCTGTGCCTGCTGAACCCTCAGTTTACCTGCACTGCCCCAGGGCGCAAGATTCCCAGGCTAGCACCCTCACTTCTGAGGCTGACGTGGCTCCCTAACCATGCTTGTGATCTGACATGGTGAGCGGAACACCCCCCCAAGTTCAGGGTCATGACCTGCAATTCAGCTCTGCCCTCCCTCCTGTGGTCACAAACCTGATGCCTCAAACATTCATCCCAACCAGCTTGCAAACTCCTCGGGTCCTCACATAGGAAAACAGGCCAGAGCAGCAGCGGAATGTGGACCCGGACACAATTACACTCGGTGTACTTCTTCCCTCAGAGAGGGGAGTGCACCTTGGTTAGGGCCAGACCCACAGCCCACAAGGTGCTGAACCTGACCACAGGAAGCCAGGCAGGGGTGGGTAGGGGCCACCCTCTCCTGCGGTGTTACTTCTCACTGACTGCAACATTGGGGCGGCCACGGCGATGGCCCCACCCCATCCTCATGTACCCGCAGTTGAGTGGGGCCAGGACAGGCGTTCACATGGCGGCTCCGGAAGCTCAGAGGGCAGAGAGAGGGAAGAGGGCAGATTGTGGAGCTTGAGTCGCCCTCCTCCCCACTGCGGGAAACAGGGCCGGAGCAGCGCACTCCTTTCTGGGCCCCACGGCACAGGGCCACAGCTGCTGTGCCTGGCAGCCAGGGATGGCTCGCAGAGGCCCAGGGCCTTGCTTGAATGCAACCTGGGGTCACTCACAGGCCAAGCTCTCCTCTGGGCATTGTCCTGGAGGCAGCCCCTGGGTCAGCAGTGTGGCAGGCCCGCCTGAGTGGTTCACTCTGCTTCCGTTTCCTCTGTGTGACTGGAGGGGGTCTGTGGGCCTGCCCCTAGCTCTGGGGAAGACAGGCTTGGATAGTGATCATGTGTAGAGTGACCTCAGCTCCCAGTACCTGAGGGCCCTGGAGTCAGCAAAGACAGCCGGTGGGAGAGTGAGCAGCCAGTGGGAGGCCCAGGGCTGAGCCAGGCAGAGAGGTCAAGACAAGGAGGGAGGAAGGGTGTGGGTTCCCGCAGAGCTCATGCCAGAGATGGTCCTCTTATGGGCACCCCTTTGCCACCCTTCTGCTGGAGGCCTGAGTGCCTCCTTCCAGCTGGACCTCAATCTCCCCAGATCTAGGAAGCACCCTTTACCAAGACTCAAGATGCAAAACTCTGTTAGGGGAGATGAGAAACTCCTGGCCCCATCGACATGTGAGGACTTGACCCTGCCCACTAGGGCACAGATGGCACACCAAGCAAAACTGTAAGAAGTGGCATCCCCAAGTCCCCTGTACCCAGGCCTAGTGCCCTTCACTTTGCACCTAGTGAAGTACCAACAGAGGGTCCCACTTTGCCACAAGAAAGTGCTTAACAGTCTGGTTTTGAGATGTAGAAGGAACATTAGAAGAAAAATAGAGTATGCCTTCAAAATCACACACATTCACATAAAATATATCCATATTTGGTAAGAGACAAAAGAATAAGGAAATGTTAGATAAGAAGCACAACTTTGAGCAAGAAGAAGGGGAGGCAGAGTGCCTGAGTCAGGATAAGAAGCTGATGTGGGCTTGGGCTTCTCACCAAAGACAAAGGTTTTGCCAAAGTACAAATCCTCAGGTGAGGCCACTCTAGCTGCCACAGCCCCACTGACCATCAGCACTTGACGTGGGAGCCTGCCCTTGACCGTCAGGGTCAGAATAACCCCACATCAGCACTGGCATACAAGAGGCCCCAAATCAAGTGACAGGGAGCCATGAGCATAGATGACGTCATTCTGGAGAGAGAAGTGAGGAGGAAGAGAAAGCAGAGGACCCTCTTTACCAGGGGTTGTTTCATGGGGGGGGGGGGGGGAGCAAACATCCACAATGGATTTAAAAAAGGCCTCAGCCTTTTAAAATCAAAGATAAGAGTGTCAGGATGTGATGTTTCATCAGCTTTACATAAACATATAAGAGAAGTGGACAGAGTGACTCCAGTGGGGGCAGGAATACACCACCCCAGATCTCGGAGGTCCAGACTGATCCAGGGGACAAAAGGGACATGAGGACTGAGGAGGATGCAGCCTACAGTTCTCCGAAACTCCAGCCTCACTTTGTCCAATGGCACGGCTATTAATTTCACCACTGGTGACATACGAGAGCAGAAATAGGAAGGAACACAGTTTACAACCTAACGAAATAAAATGAGACCTCCTCCCCCAACCACCCCCTACATACAGGAAATTTTAAAATGCTGCCGATGATCTCTAAAGTCAGCATTTCTCAACCTTTTTCTTCTCATGCCACACATAAACAAATTCCTAAAATTCTACTGCACACCAAAAAATACATTTTTTTGCCGATCTGACCAAAAAAAAAGGGGGGTATGATTTTGATTTATTCACACCGTTGGCTGTTGTTGTGTTGGCTGTTTTCATTTGTTTAATTTGACAATATAAAGGAAAAGAGGCCCATGCCCCTAACTAGATAGTCAGGTACTGAGGGTTTTTAGAACTCCTGCAGCACACCAGTGAGGGTGCTGCGGCAGAACAGTCGAATACCGTCTGAAGTCAAAGAGGAAACCAAACATTTACAAACACTGTAGAAAACGAGGTGATGCAAACAAAACATCCTCTGTGACGAGTGATGGCACCTTGGTCTCCTTGGGGACACGAAGCTGGTGCCCTAGGTGCCCTGATTGTGAACTAAAGGAAAGACAGCTTGCTTTAGGGCCAGAGGATCCAGAAGCAAGAGAAAGAGCAACAAAGCTTAGGAATGGAGCAGGAAACGCACAGATAAGGGTGGAATTTGGTGAATCAGAAAACAAACTCAGAAGCAGAAATTGATAATTACCTGGAAACCCATTTTCTGGTAAGAAGCAATAAAATGGGTCATCTGGAAGGGGGGAAATGTACGACAGTCACCAAGGAGCTTTGAAAGGAAGAGTCAGATCAGAGGATACTGTTTTTTACTGGGTTGTAAACGCACTAAGAAACTTTGGGAATGGAGTCCAGGTGACTCTGGCTTGTGGTCCATACATAGCCCTTCATGGGAAGAGCAAATAGGTGTGACACCAGCCTCCACAGGCGCTGAGCAGGAAGGCACCACCTTGCAAAGCCGGTCTGCTCACTACGCACCACACACTGCACACCACACACCCAGCATTGGCAGACAGGCAGGGACACACCCGCTCAGGGTCCCTCACACCACAGGCATGTTTTGTTTTGTTTTTGTGACAGAGACAGAGAGAGACAGAGAAAGGGACAGATAAGGACAGACAGGAAGGGAGAGAGATGAGAAGCATCAATTCTTCCTTAGTCTCCTTCGTTGTTCATTGATTGTTTTCTCATATGTGCCTTGACTGGGGGAGCTACAGCAGAGTGAGTGACCCCTTTCTCAAGCCAGTGACCTTGGGCTCAAGCCAGCAACCCTGAACTCAAGCCAGATGAGCCTGTGCTCAAGCCGGCGACCTCGGGGCTTTGAACCTGAGTCCTCCGCATCCCAGTCTGATGCTCTATCACTGCACCACCGCCTGGTCAAGCCCACAGGCATGTTAATTCAGTTTCAGGAAATAAAATGATAAAAGAAATAAATGAATGTGTATCTTGCGGTAAGGAAACCTAGTATAAAACCAAAGGGGAAAAAATGGTCAAGGAGATAGAGGACTCTGAAACAACATATTGGTACAGACAAAATGAAACTATGTAACTACTATATCGAATGCAAAAGGTAAATGGTAATCTTCCTCTCCAAGGAGAGCTTAGAAATTGATAACAAAAAGGCAAATATCCCATAGGAAAGGCTGTGGGCTGGACAGATATTTCACAAAGCAGGAAATGTAACTGGTCAGTAAACTTTTGAAAGTCACCCTGGCTAGTGGTCAGGTCTAGCTATCACAGTAATGAGACTTCTTGTCTAGGTATCAAATGGCACGTGTGTTTAACATGTCTAATGCCCACTCAGCAGGACCTGCACAGCATTGAGAATGCGGGACTGACTGCGTGGGAAGCCAGTCAAAGTACCTCTACCAGAACTGTCCAGGTTTCTCTCTGGATGGTGCCAGTATAGGTATTTTCAAGTTTCTTCATTATTTCTATTTGTATTTTCAAAGTTTTCTACAATAAACACATATAATGGTTTTAAAAAATATTCATTTTTTAAATATTCATTTTTTAAAAATATTCATTTTTAAATATAATGGTTTGTCATTCATCTCAGAAAACCGGAACTCCATGGTGACTGAGGAATTGTCCTGAAGTTTCTGTCCTCACTGCAGACATTTCTGAGGACAGTTACTCTGTGGTGGTGGGAAGAACTGAGACAGCTGATGTCAGGGCCCTTCCCTGCTGGGGCCCATGCTGGCTAGGGGTTCGTTCATTCACTCTCTCACTCATTCATTTGCTGAACAAATGCCTACTGATCTCTGCTCCAGGCACAGCCCCCCAGATTCTGGAATTATAACCTCTGCCAAGACCTCACGGCACCCACCCTCATACTCTCAGGGAATTTCCAGCATACTCGAAAACTTCTGTGTTCCAAAAGCTGAGACGCAACCACATCCATCCACACTATCTTAAAATGAACAAGGGGAAACGCTACTCCCATGGGGGACTCTGAGAGTTCCTATAGAACCCGGGAGCACTGAGAGAGCCCAGGCCCCATGCTCGGGGTGCTCCCAGGTGGCCCCGTGCTTGCTCAGGCACCAGGGCGGCCTGCTGTTCCCATAGTCCTTCCCAAGCGGCAGCCCTGATTTGGTGAGGTCTCACTGTTCATGAGGCCAGCTTCAGGCCCTGTCTTAGCTCCTAAGCCACCAGAAAATCCCTCAGACTACTTCTAGCTGGAGCCCAGGGTGGAACACTCCCAGGTGACCCTCTCCCTGGAAGCTTCCAGTGCAGTGGAATCAGACCACATGGGCATGAAGGTCTCTGCATCTCTGACTGGCTGGGTCTGAGCATCCAAGAGGCCCAAACCCCATCATAACCCCACATCTGCCAAAGGGAAAGAAGCCGTGACTCACTCTGTGACACTTCCTGGTGGAGGGCGGTGGCTATGGGAGGCCTGGCATGCAGGGATGGGGATCACAGCAGACACGGTCAGTCTTCAGGGGGCGCTTCTGCTAGTGGGCAGAGGTCCTTGCCTAGACAGCTACTCAGGATGGTGGATCCCAAAAGAATAAGACTGGGCATTGCCCATAACACCCACCCTGCTGGCTACCCTCTGCTCTCATGACCTCAGTCTACCCCCATGGACCAGGGGATGAACTGCTTCCTATTCCATGTGAAGGCTTCAAAAGAGTCTGTCCCTTCCCCAAGCTACATAACCACATCAGCCTGACCCCAGGGTTGACACTTTCAAACCTACAGCGAAGTGACTGTGGACAGGCCATTTCAACTCTCTGAGCCTCAGTTTCCTCTCTTGTTAAAGAGAATCAAGGATGCTATGATGGCAAATTTCATGTACTAGCTCAGCTGGGCCACAGTACCCAGATATTTGCTCCAACTGGTCTAGACGTAGCTAAGAAGGTATTTCTTACATGCAATTAGCGTTAAATTAGTTGGACTGCCCTCCATAGTGTAGGTGAGCCTCACACACTTAGTTGAGGCCTTAAGAAGACTGAGGTCCCTGGAGGAAGAGGGAAATTTGCCTCCAGATGGCTTGACAATCTGAATTGCAACATTAGCTATTTCCTGGGTCCCTGACTTGCCCTGCAGTGTCAACTTTCTGGGTCTCACAATCGCCTGAGCCAGTTCCTCAAAATAAATCTCTCTCTACACACACACGCACACACACACACACCACTCACAAACACACATGCACACATATACACTATTGGTGCTGTTTCTCTGAAGAACCCTGACTGCTACAGATTCCAAGATATATGCTCAGGTTTTGGGAAACTTGAAGTGTTATTAACAAGCTCAGAGCTGAGATGGGCCTGCTGCACTGTGGTTTCCTGCTCTGCGGGTTCTAGAGGCCACAAGGGCACTTCTGAGCTTGTCCCTCTTACCCCCGAATCAGAGCCAGGGGCTGTGGCATCTCAGCTCCCCCAAAGCCAAGATGACCTCACATGACACCCTTCTCAGACCTGCACTGTGTGGATTCTGCGCTGAGCTGGGACACATGCAAGTGGCTCACGCAGAAACTGGGGTCTGCCTGCTCCCTAACTCCTCTGCAACTTGCTGCTTGGCTGCTGGGAAGGTGAGTAGCCTAGACACCATCAGCTTTCAGAGGAGGGAGTCCTGGGTCAAATAGAGAAACTTGCCTAGGTCACAGACAGGGCAGCTCCAGGACTTGGCTATGCCAGCCAAGCCTCACTTTGTCTGCACCACGTCACCAAAACACCCACTCACCAGTGGTCAAAGCAGCTGGAGTCAAAGACTCCCACGCCACACACAGCTCACCCTACCCTGAGAAAAGGGGGTGAGGGCTTCTTCTTGCCCCTCTGAGCACAGAGCAGCACCCCCTCACCTTCCGGCCCAGCTGCCATAGCTGAATGCAGAATCTTGCAAGCCCAACTTTGTGGTAAGCCCACATGTAGAGAGGAGGCCCAGCCCCAGCCCCAGTAGCTGGTGCAGGTGACAGGCAAGTGTGGGTGACAGCTCCACAGTGACAAGCAGGGTCTGGGGTAAGATGACAACAAATTCAACATTCTCATTTTAGATCCAGTTTGCACAAAGGAAAACAGACAGGGAGCACCCCATCTGGGCCTGCCTGCTGGATGTCACCCAGACATCACCACAAGATTTCCCAGCGCTGGGTAGAGAGGTAAGAGGCTGAAATGAGGGTTCTTAGATGGCCAGGTCCTTTACCTGGTGAACACAAGTGTTACTAACCCCTTGCTGGCAGTGTCCTCATCAGCAAAATGGAGCCTGTCACGCCCCCTGTGACATTGCCTCAGGCAGGGCTGTGGGACACTCACAAAGTGATAGGTGAACAGAAAGGTGAGCCCTCCAGACATGTTCCACAGACCTGGCACAGACCTGAGTCACATGGCATCATCACAGGCTTGATGTTGCCCCATCTGTAGGCAAGCACTAGTCCGCTGCCCTGTTCCCTGTGAAGCTCAGCTTGGGCCTGAGCTGAACCTGCAGGACCCCTCCCCACCTCACCCCTGGCAAAGCAAGGTTTGAATTCTACATTCTATTATAGATTCAGCTGGAATTTAAACTACAGGCTGACTCAACCCAGCCCTTTCATTTTACAGATGGGAGGCCAAGCGGATTGTTCATGTCACACTCTTCTTGGGTGAGACAGGGTGCAAACTGGCCCCTCCCACCTCCTGGACAGCAGGTGCCTCTTCTATAGAACTTTGGCAAGGCACTGGGCTATCTCTTCTTCCCTCACAAAATCTGCACATAATAACTGTCTCTAGTTTCAGGCCTACTATGCACGGGGCAAGCAGACAATTATAAGGCAGGGAAGCCCACCCAGGTGTCAGTGGGGAGACCTGAGGTCAGTGGGGAGGTGTCTGGCTGTCCTGCTGGCCCTTTGGGAAGTGCCTCGATTTCCTCCCTCGGGCAAAGCACTGGGGTGGCCCCGAGTGCCCCCTGCCCACGTTTGTTCACAGGCGCCTCTGCCAGTTGCTCATTGATCCTCTCACAGGCTAGAAAAAGAAACGGCCTGTGCTTGAGCTGCAGTGACATGCCACCGACACACCAGACTTGGAACTTAACCTCACAGAAAGCCCACATGGCATGGGCCAGCCCAGCTGTGGTCACTCATCCCACGTCAACTGGAGGTCGGGCATCCACAGAGTAAGGCCCTGAAGCTCTGCTCAGGATGCAGTACTGAGGTGTGGACTCAGCCTCTGCTTTGCCGGGGCCAGGTGGGAAAAGGACTCCCTCAGTGTTATGGGGCACCAGTCCTGGATTCTGCAGTAGCTGAGTGCAGACGCTGGTAGGGTGGGGCCCCTCTAATGCAGAGCGTCTAGGGCGCTGATGGACCTCCCCAAGCTTCTCAGCAGCCCTTCTCTGCTAGTTCCCCAGCATCTGGCCTCTTTCCTGTGTCCTCAGCCAGGGGAGAACTCGCTTTCCCTTCCTATCAGAGCTGTCCCTCTTCCTCCACCCTGAGGTCCTAGGTACCTTCAAAAGAAGAGAGCTCAAGTGTAGGAAAATCAGCCAGAGGCAGTAAGTAGTAGGGATCTCAGCACAGATACAAAACACACACGCGCACGCGCGCACACACACACTCGATATTGGGGGCGGGGGACTAAGGAAGATGTGGCAGCGTACCAATAGGTCTCAGTGGACCCCAGGCTCCAAGCCCCTCACTCCTAAGACACCTTGGGACAGGCCTCTAGGAGACTGGTTTGGGTCATACACCTAATGTCTGTCTCCCTAAAACTCACTGTCACCCAGCACTTTTACAGCTTTAGGTTTGAGCCATTGACAGTCCGGGTGACAGACACATCACCAAGAAAGTGTGTCATGTCCACATAGATTTATACACACTCACACAACACACACTCATCCCCCACATATCACATTTAGACACACATACCCACTCACACATCCATATACATACCACACACACATGAACATACACCTTCACAGGTACCTACACTTAAACACACCACAAATTCATATATCCCTCACATGCACACACATCAAACATACACACACTCAGACACATGCACAGACTCAGCTCGGACAGCCCAGCTCAGGCAGCTCTGCAGTCGTGATGAGAGGAGAGGGACTCACTCAAGTGGGAAGCAGAAGGTGAGGCCTCAGTTGGTGAGGCCCCACTACCCTCAGACCAGCCTTGCCCAGCGCCACACCCAGTGACTGGGGGTCTTGCCTGCCCCTCAGACTCCTTCTGGCTCACCAGCTTCGCAGCCCTATTTGGGAGGCTCGGCAAGTATCTGTGGCTGTTGGGAGACTAGACCCAAAAGCCAAGGACTGTGGCGTGTGCCGATCCTCCCACCAGGCAGGGTCTCACCCTTCTCAGTTACAGACAGTCCCCTCTGTCCCCCCCCGCAGTCCACGTAGTTCTGCCTGTGGTGAGAGCGGCACTCCCCCTCATTGGATCTCAGTAAAAGGGGGCCTGGAGTGGGTAATCCCAGGACAGGCAACAGGGACCAAGCCACTAGGGCCCCTTCCAAGGCTGGGTCACCTAGAGCTCTCTCCTTCCCGTAGAAAAGGCTACAGACCTCTCCAGGGAAGAGCCACAGGGCTAAACTTATCCCCATTAGAAAGACCAGCCTGGACACATGAGACCTGTCCACTCACCCTGCTTGATGTCCTGGAGACTGTGGCAGCAGTGTCCAGCTGGGCTGGCAGAGGCTTCTGCCCGCTCTTTACCAGGCTGCCTCTGCGGCACGTCTGGGAGGACACTGACCAGCCACGTCCTTGATGGCGAAGGCACAGTGCTTCCTGTTCTAAGGCAGTAATAAGGAGGAAGTTGTTACATGTGGCTGATTGCACCACATGTGGCCCATGAAACCCCAGCCCCCGTGCTCTACACGGGCTCCTGATGGGGAATGTCAGAGGAACACACAAGCCAGATGATGGGACAGGCCATTCATTGTGCAGGTCAGGGTGAGAAGCAGAGCAATGGGAAGGAGGCACAACTACTGGGAAGAGGGGCATGTGGTGGCATCGAGGGACTCACCCACATGCAGAGGAGGTGGCTGTGCCCTTCTGTCTACTTTTCTATATGTGTGAAACTATCTGTAGTAAATTTTTACTAGAGATTGGTTGCACAACAATGTGAATATTATTACTGAACTGGGCACTTAAAAATGGTAAAGATGGTTAAATGGTTACATTTACTTTATGTGTATTTTATCCAGTGGTGGGATTCAGCAAGTTTGCACCCATTCAGTAGAACCGATACCTAGTATTTTGTTGGGTTTGGTGAACTGTTTGTTAAACAGTCCCTTATAATCAGGGTTCTCTCTAAGGTGGGCACATGGGCAGCCACCCAATATGGAAATCAGAATTTACACTCCTTACTATTTTTTAACATTCATCTGCACAACAGTGTATTCTAAACGCCCATAACAATGTTCATTACATCCATAGATGAAAAAAATTGCAAGTGAGTATACCAATCAAGAAGCAATATGGAAATATCTTAAATAACAGTTTTATTGTTTTTTTGTCCAATATTATTTAATATTTTTTCATTAATATTTTAAAATTCTTATAACAATCTAGTTTTGTGTACCTCTTTTATTGTTCTCATTTAATTATTAAATACATGAAATAATAAACTACCCCTCAGTATACTGCTTTTTTACTTAAAATGGCCATTAGAGTTAAGGGAACTGGTTGCTAAATTATTTGAATCCCACTACTGATTTTATTACAATGAAAAAATAAAGGAACTGTAAATATGCTGTCTATCAGGTAATCTGATCAAAGAGATGCTGCAGGCAGTGGAGAGATTGCAGGGACAAGGCTTGCATTTCAAAGCTGAAGCCAGGAACAGGTGAGATTTGGGGCAGGATTCTGGAATAATCATTTTCCCCAAGTCAGCCAAGAGATTCCCTTTGCTGTCACTTTCACTTAGGCCTTCCAGAACATGGGCTGTATTTCACCAGGTGTCACTACTGAAGATCCCTTAGCTTGGTCCACTGAGCCGTTGCCCAGAGACCGCACAGCCCAAGCCCTCCAGAACATCATAGCCTAGTCAGGAGATAAGCGTGTCCCAGCCAACCCTGAAGTAAAGCAGAATGGGAGGGCTCTCCAGAAGTGTAATCCAGGTGAGGGGGGTGCAGAAAGCAGCCAGGTGAGTGTAGAACTGAGGATGAGCTCAGAGAGGGGAGAGTTGTTTCCATCTCCCTGCTGGACACAGACCTGGGTGCCCCAGTCCTGCTCCCCACTCAGCCATGTCTTGAGGACGCACAGCTTGAGAGCTCAGCTCGGGAAGGGGGCTCCTTTGTGATGGTTTAAAAATTAGAAGTGTTTTCATAATGGATAATGTGAAGCAAGGCACCCAGGCTCATTTTGCAGAGATTACCTGGCAGGCAGGGTGTGGGGGTGGCTGGGTGGGGGAGCTGCAGCACTAGCCAATGCTGGGAAGAAGGTTGGGGCGTCAGGCACTGCAGCCCATAATGCTGTGTAGGAGGAGCTGAGTAGGCCAGAAGAACCGGAGGTTCACCATCGGTATAGGGGTCCAAGGTTTGGCTCCATCCCCGCACCCCCACCCCCCAAAGCAATCTCACCAGGGGGTGACTTGAGGGCATTCTGGTGAAGGGGAGGCTCTGCAGGCCACCCCTCCCCAGTTCTCAGCTTCCCCCTCTCACACCTTCTCTCTCAGGGGTCTGGGCCAACTTCCCTCCTGGCTGGCCTTCAAATTCTCCCAGCTGCCTGACCTGTGGTGGCGCAGTGGGATAAAGCGCCGACCTGGAACACTGAGGTTGCTGGTTCGAAACCCTGGGCTTGCCTGGTCAAGGCACATATGGGAGTTGATGCTTCCTGCTCCTCCCCCTTCTCTCTCTCTCTCTCTCTCTCTCTCTTTCTCTCTAAAAATCAATAAATAAAATATTTTTAAAAAAAGATTAAAAAAAAAATTCTCGTAGCTACCCGATGCTAGTCTTTTTCTGAAACTTCCCCATCTTTGCTTTTTGTTTCCTTTTTAACTTCTTCCTATCAGTAACATCCTCCTGCAACGTTAATTCAGCTGTTGCACCCTTTGCTCCTTTGAAGAAGAAGAGGGTGGGAGGAGCTGGCAGAGTCAGCTGTGGGGGGAGAGAAAAAGGCAGGCACACTATGGGGGGTGTGGGGTACAGAGCAGGAAACAGTGTGGCCTGTAGTAAGTGGTCCAAATAATTCTTTCTCACTCTATCCCCAACATCCACAGAAACAGGTAGGAAGTCACCCAGCCAGGACAATGGAGATCTCTATGTATAATCAGGGCCACGTGGACTCAGGGGACAGCCAAGTGACATAGAAAGGGAAGGAGAGATGCCAGAGGCCAGGAATTTCCAGCCACCTACTGTCCTGAACACTGGCCTAAATGCCCGAGCCCCACCTCCAACCCAGTCACCACCCACACTAAGCAGACATCTCCTTAGCCTTCCTCTTTTTGGCTTCCTCCTTTCATGAGAGGGAGCTGAACAGAAGGCATTCCTGCTTCCCTGACTCACCCCCCAAAGGAAGGTGTCAGAGCTCCCAGGGAGTGTGGAGTGGGTGGGGGGAGCTGGTCTTTGGCCTGAGCAGGGCGTACCCAACCTTCATAAGAATGCAGAGATTAACTGACAGGCATGACTATATGGAAAGTCACACTGAGAGTTTTATTACAAATCTGTTGGGGCAGAAGACTTGACTTTAAATTCAAAGAGATCAAGGAACAAAAAAGTTAAGCAATTATCAACTCTGGAGGGAAACCAGAGAGTTGTAGAAGGAAAAAAATGTATGTCCACTTTGCTCAGTGATGCACACACAACATTCACATGGCTAGAGTAAGGAGAGCACTGAGCACAGACTGAAAACCAAACCATCATACAGTCTCAGGAGAGGGAAGAGGTGGCTGGGGGCTGAGGAGCTAGCCCTCCTCTACCAGAACAGGAAGAGCATAATGCTTCCCCATCCTTGAATTGAATTCTTCCATTCAACAGAAGGCCAGGCAGACCTACGGGGTCCTGGTACTTCAGAGGGACTCTGAACTCTAACCCAGGCTCAGGTCACGCCTCTCCAGCCAGCAACTTATCAGATTGCTGTTTCCCACTCAATGTGTGGTCTGCACCGATGCTGAACAGAGCCAGGACATCTCTGGGGGCAAGTGCCCGCTTGTAGGGCCAGTAGCCGCAGCCACCATCACAGCCACCTGGCCAACACAGGTTCAGGTTTGATTCGGACTGACGTTAATGAAACAACAGAGCCAAGAACTGATGGGCCTTTAATCCTAGCTCGTACCTGGCCAGCGAAAACTACACACAGTGGGAAAACACTTCCTTTTTCATCAGGGCTCCCGAAGCCACTGACTCATCCAAGTTTCCCAAAGGCTTCTACCTCACCAGCCTTATTCACCTCTATTCCCCATCTCCTTCTCTCTGCACAAAGTCTACACTAACTGGCTTCTCCTTTAGCACTCCACCATCTTGGCTGCCTCTCCTCTGCAAATCTGATGACAGGATCTGAAAGAGAGAAAACCCCTGGTCTTCCTTATTTTATAGTGTAGAAATTAAAGCCTTTGGCCCTGGCCGGTTGGCTCAGTGGTAGAGCGTCGGCCTGGCGTGCGGAAGTCCCAGGTTCGATTCCCGGCCAGGGCACACAGGAGAAGCGCCCATCTGATTCTCCACCCCTCCCCCTCTCCTTCCTCTCTGTCTCTCTCTTCCCCTCCTGCAGCCGAGGCTCCATTGGAGCAAAAGATGGCCCGGGCGCTGGGGATGGCTCCTTGGCCTCTGCCCCAGGCGCTAGAGTGGCTCTGGTCGCGACAGAGCCACGCCCCAGATGGGCAGAGCATCGTCCCCTGGTGGGCGTGCCAAGTGGATCTCGGTCGGGTGCATGCGGGAGTCTGTCTGACTGCCTCCCCGTTTCCAGCTTCAGAAAAATACAAAAAAAAAAAAAAAAGAAATTAAAGCCTTTAATCCAATATACAAATAAGGAAGTCTCTGATACAAATCCACTTATCTGAGGTGTAAATGGGATTCCTCATAAGATGCACCACCCCATGTCCTGCAACAGTGTGTGTGGGGGGGAGCTTAGTGGCTTAGTGTTGAGAAGATCTAAGTATTAAAAGGGTGGGAAAGGCTTAGCCTTAAAACTAAGCTTACAGCCTGTCCCCCACACCCAATGCAAACTATAAGTGAGCGAACATATACATCGTTTTTGCAAACTTATTTGACCCATGCAGCTGAAAGTCTGGGCTGCCTTTGTCAAACAGGTTTGCCCCTTCTGACCCTGGAATAAGGGACTCGTTTCCACAGTTGCTTTTTTTTTTTTTTTTTTTTTTTTTTGTATTTTTCTGAAGTTGGAAACGGGGAAGCAGTCAGACAGACTCCCGCATGTGCCTGACACGGATCCACCCAGCACGCCCACCAGGGGACGGTGCTCTGCCCATCCGGGGCGTCGCTCTGTCGCGACCAGAGCCACTCTAGCGCCTGAGGCAGAGGCCAAGGAGCCATCCCCAGCGCCCGGGCCAACTTTGCTCCAATGGAGCCTTGGCTGTGGGAGGGGAAGAGAGAGACAGAGAGGAAGGAGAGGGGGAGGGGTGGAGAAGCAGATGGGCGCCTCTCCTGTGTGCCCTGGCCGGGAATCAAACCTGGGACTCCTGCACGCCAGGCCGACGCTTTACCACTGAGCAAACCGGCCAGGGCACTCCACAGTTGCTTTTTAAGATTCTCTTGCCCCAAGGGCCTGCCTGGAGGACATAAAGGCTGAGGTTACAGACAGAGTTCACACTCCGGGTCCAAGAAGGAGAGTTTGGGGCAGCTTGATCTTTTGGAGGAATGTCTGAGAAATTCTTTCTCACACCATCTCCTCCTCAATCCCTGGGAAGGTCTGCAGGGAAAATCCACTTTTAACCTCCCTTCCATGGAGGGACCCTTTGCTTGAGCAAATCTAATCACCTGCCCTATCCCCGTGAACACCTGTGTTGTCTCACCCAACAGTGGGCTCTGAAGCCATCCCCGTGCCCCCATTTCCCTTCCTGAGAGGTCTAGCTCAAATGCTGTCTCCCTGGGACCTTGCTTATCCCTGCTGCAACCTTAACTTGTGAGGATTGTCCCTTCTTCCAGACCCTGAGTGACTTTACATATGCACACGGCCTGTCAGTTGTGCAGAGGTAAAGGGCAGAGGACTGCCTGTGGGCGTGGTGACTCCCAGCCCCATTGGAATTCAGTCCCTCACGCACCAGCTATGGGCACATGATCACTGCACTTCTGTCCCTGTGTGTGAGGTTATGAGCAGAGAAGGACACAGAACACCACCTGGCACAGAGATAGTGCTCAACAAACGTTGGCCGTGATGACTCTGCATGGCAGGCTGAGAAGACTTTATCTGGAAACAGCAGACAGTGCATGTTTTCAGCTTTTGTGGCCACATGACTCCTGCCACAGTTACTGCTACAGACCCCCTGTGAACGAATGAGCATAGCTATGTTCCCATAAACTTCATTTACAAATAATAAGGTGGCCGGCCAGCCTATGGGTGGTGGATCATTGAACCCTTCCCAGAGGCGGATTAAGGTCAGTTGAGGCCCTGGGCATAGAAGAAAATATTGGGCCCCCTACATTAGAAAAAAGTGTAAAGTTGGGGTTTTGCGGGGCCCTTCAGCAGTCAGGGCCCAAGGTGTGTGCCCAGTGTGCCTATCATTAGATCACCTCTGACCTTTCCCTAGACCAGGAATTCTCTGGGGAGTGAGCACAGTGTGAGGGGACAAGGAGCTGCACATGTCAAACTAGAAACCCAAGGCCTGAGCTCTTGTCAGAAATGCAGAGCTGACCCACAGGTTCATGCCCCACCCACTGGATCCAGACCTCAGGTTGGCCCTGCTGTCTCTTTAACACACATTGAGGTGGTCTGATCATCAGTTCAGAAATGAAGTCCCAATCAGACCTAGAATCTCAGGCCCCATGGGGCCTGCACCTGGAAGGCACTCGAGGCTGGAGAGGAGGAAGAGGAAGACGTCAGAGGTAGGGAACAGAACAGACTTCCGGACACTGACGGGAACCCCAAGGGTCTCTGCCTTCTCTTCTAAACCTTCTCTCCTGGCCTCTTCTGCCAGTTTCAGGACACCTCTTTCTCCCCAAAGGGGACTGAAACACTTCATCCACTGTTCCCACAGAATCCTCAAGGGCAGGCGTTCCAGCATCTGCCAACATCAGGGCTGGACCAGGGTCTCTTTCCCTTCTGCAAGTGAAGTGCTCCCCTCTGGCTACCTGTCTCCTCCTCTCCCCCTCCCCTAAGGGTATGGGTCTCAGTTCAGAGGCAGCCTCTCAATCCAGAAAGACATTTCCAGAGAGATCTTCCCTCCTGCTTCTGGGAAGCCTCTGTAGGTTGGGGAGAAGCGAAGGGTTGTCTTCTAGTTTTCTATCTTCTTTCTCCCTCATGTTTTCTTTCTTTTCCTCTTCCTTCCTTCCTTCCTTCCTTCCTTCCTTCCTTCCTTCCTTCCTTCCTTCCTTCCTTCCTTCCTTCCTTCCTTCCTTCCTTCCTTCCTTCCTTCCTCTCTCTCTCTCTCTCTCTCTCTTTCTTTCTTTCTTTCTTTCTTTCTTTCTTTCTTTCTTTCTTTCTTTCTTTCTTTCTTTCTTTCTTTCTCTTGTGAGAGGAAGAGAGATAGTGAGACAGACTCCTGCATGTGCCCCAACTGGGATCCACCCAGCAACTCCTGTCTGGGGAAAATGCTCAAATCAACTAATCTATTTTTAGCACTTGAGCCTGATGCACTCAGACCAGTTGAGCCATCCTCGGTGCCCAGGGTTGACATTTGAACCAATGAAGCCACTGGTTGCAGGAGGGGAAGAGGGTGTGAAGGGGGGGAGCAAATGGTCATTTCTCTTGTGTGCCCTGACCAGGGATTAAATCCGGGATGTCCATACACCAGGCCGCTTCTTTAACCACTGAGCAACTGTCTAGGGCCTCATGTTTTCTTTTTTAAGGAAAAATAGCCCATCTCTCAGTGTGGGGCCATGGGTCCCTCTTGCTTCTGGCAGACAAAAGAGCTGGGCATGTGAGCAGTGGTGGCCCATGTGGCTAGGCATTGGGAAGCCTGAAGTTCTGAACACCCCTTGGGCACCCACTGGGCAAGTGGCTGCATGGCCACAAGCCAGCTACTGAGAGGTCCCTTTTCCTATCTGTAAAATGGAGGTGAGGGGTCTGCCTCTCAGGGCACTGAGTTGAAGTAGGAGAGACTCTCAGCAGAGCAGGGAAACAGGGAGCGGAGTGAGAGTCGGGACCAAGTGCCCAGGGCCAGCCCAGTAAGGCTGGTGAATCAAACAGGGTAGAGAAGAAGAAGAGAGGGGATTTCACCCTGATGTTGGCCAAGCAGGGGTGAGGTAGAGGCTAAGCAAGGGAAGGAACATTTGTCCTCATCTGTGTATGGCCTAGTCCATGCAGGAAATGACCCACTGGAGGTCATTCATGAGTGGTAGGCTGGGCTGGGCAGACAGAGTTGAGACTGAGCTGTGTGCTGAGTGGTCACCAGGAAGACATAACCCTTTTCATATTTCAGCAACAATGAAGATTCCAAGTTAAGCAACTCCCTAACTCAGGGAGAAAAAAGGCAGATATGGGCAGAGGCTGGTCCCAATGTGTTGCCCAGTCCATGTGCCCTGATGCCAACTCTGAGCAACGGGATGCAAGGGGTTTTAGCAGTTAAAATACTTTTCTAAATATTCCAAATTGCCTATGATAGCCACCTATTCATTATATATATAATCAGAAAAGGATGTTACTATATATCAAGTTAATTTGATACAGAAAAAAAGCAAAGAGATCCAAACCCAATGTGCCTGCTCTGTAAGGAACCGTGGCTGAAGGATGGGCAGTGGGCTCTGGCACCACCCCTGGAGGCAACAAGGACAGGCCAAGAGGGCCGCGCCCCTGCCTCACCTTCCTGGGGCTGAACGCACTTGTTGAAATCAATGCTTGGGCAACCTCCTCCGCAGGCCTCTTCCTCCTACCCTGCCCACTTCCCCCAAATTGCTCCCTGCCATCCCACGGTGTGTCTGACACAGTGTTTTGCCCCAAGAGGATCCAAATGCTGGAATCCCACAGCCTTGAATCATTTGTATCTGACTTCCTGTTGCTTTACTGGGTGTGGACAAGGAGGACTGGCCACCCGTAGTCATGATCACTGCCTGTGGAGACCCACAAGTTGAGCACTTGCCTCATTGCTCCAGAGGCCAACAGGGTGGTGATTTCCTGAAATTTGCCCAGTTATGGAGATGCTCGAATGACAAACTATCAAGTAGAGACCCAAACTGACCATTTAAAACCCCAGACCGCCTGACCAGGCAGTGGCGCAGTGGATAGAGCATGGGACTGGGATGTGGAAGGACCCAGGTTCGAGACCCTGAGGTCGCCAGCTTGATCGCGGGCTCATCTGGTTTGAGCAAGGCTCACCAGCTTGGACCCAAGGTCGCTGGCTCAAGCAAGAGATTACTTGGTCTGCTGAAGGCCCTCGGTCAAGGCACATATGAGAAAGCAATCAGTGAACAACTAAGGTGTCGCAACGAAAAACTGATGATTGATGCTTCTCATCTCTTCGTTCCTGTCTGTTGTCCCTATTTCTCTCTCTCTCTGACTCTCTCTCTGTCTCTGTAAAAACAAAACGAAACAAAACAAAAACCCCAGATAGCCTGACTAGGCAGTGGTGCAGTGGATAGAGCATCAGACTGGGACATGGAGGACTCAGGTTCAAGACCCCAAGGTCGCCAGCTCGAGCATGGGTTCATCTGGTTTGAGCAATGGGTTACTCGGTCTGCTGTAGCCCCCCCCCCCCCCCGGTCAAGGCACATATGAGAAAGCAATCAATGAACAACTAAGGTGCCACAAGGAAGAATTGATGCTTCTCATCTTTCTCCCTTTCTGTCTGTCTGTCCCTATCTATCCCTCTCTCTGAATCTCTGTGTCTGTAAAAAGACAAAACAAAACAAAACAAAAAAAAACCCCACCCAGATGTCTGCAAGTCCAGAAGGCGTAGGTAAACAGCAGCCCAGCGCACCAGGTCACTGAGGCCAGTGTGCCTCCTTTGGGCAGTGGGACCGAGAGGTGCATAAGTCTAGGTGCCCACGTGTCCATGAGACGCAGGCAATGCACACCTACACCCCTGCCCCCGGTGCGTCAGCTGCTCACCTGCTCCCCCACTGTGTCTGGGAGAAGATGCTGGAGTGGGGGGATGCCTGGGCACCCCTCCTGGAACCAGGCCAGGTGCAGCACAGTGAGACTTAGCTTCTGCCTCTGTCTTCCAACACATGGCACACATGGCTGGTAGATAGATGGAGCTTACTGTGCACTGAGGCTCGGGCAGGTCTTAGTGGCACCCCTGGAACAAGGTGCCTCCTAAGCAGAACTGATTTCTTGAGGAAGCAAGGGAAGGTCCTTAAGAAAGTGGGCTGGGCTGTAGGGAAGGAGGGCAAGAAGTCACCTTCCACCCCATCGCCCTGGGGTCAGGGAGCAGGCAGAAAGGGCTGAGGCAGACTCAGGTCTTCCCCCTTGAACAAGCACCCAAAAGCCAGGGCACTGAGCCTTAGCCTTCCATGGGCATCTCCTGTCTGTCATATTGGCTCTACGATACCCAAACCTTACCTGAACTATCTGCATTTATTCCTTAACTACTCCAGAGTCACTGGAATCTACTGAGCACGTGCTACCTGCAGGTATTCCTGGTTCTTCATTTATTGATCCTCAAAGACCCCTATGGCATCCCCATTATAGAAATGAGACTGGGGCTCAGAAGCTCCTACCTTGGCCAAATCACCTACAAGGCTGGCCACCCTGAGGGCTGTGAATGTGGCTTGCCCTCCCTAAGTGAGGTGGTTCTCAGGCCTGGCAAGAGCTGTGGGGAGAGGAGGCGGTAGGGAGAAGAGCTGATAGGATATGTCCCGAGATTGAGCAAGGCTCATTTGGAGCAAGGTTAAGCTGGCTGGGAGTTGTATCTAGGGGGCTGGTGGCCAACCCTGATGACCAGCCCAGGAAGGAGACCTGACTCTTAGCACACAGACACCTGTGGTTACGGTAAAGGACCAGGGCCAGGCAGGGCTGGGATGCAGCGGGCCCTGGAGCTCCAGGTCCCAGGACTATCACTGGTCATACTGGGAGAAGGAGCTGCAGTGTTCGCAGGTAATTGTGCACTCTAACACATGTCCCAGAGTTTGGGAACCCTGACTGCAGAGCCTGGTGTTTCTCTAAGAGGTCCTGGCAGAGGGCCCTAGGACCAGGCAGGTGGAAATGCGGCAGGGGTGTTTGCATCTCCTGGAAACCATCCACAACAGTGCAAGACCCCAGACCTCAGGTGCAGTGACCATCTGCCTACAGCTCCTCTGTGGTCTGAGCCTTGCAGAGGCTGGAGGGGCTTGCAGTCTGGGAGAAGAAGAGAGATCCTCCTGCACCCCTGAGTATGTGCCCGCTGTGTCCCCAGCTCTGTGTAGTAAAGGGTGCATACAACTTGGTCTGTGAGCACCCTCAGGTGACAAAGGATTGAGTCAGGGAAAAAAACAATTACCTTCACAGCCCAGCCAGGCACTGGGGATAGGAGACCACCATGGTCCTGAGGTCCAGCATAGAGGTAGCGTGGGGGACAGACAGTTGACAAGGATAAGCACTGGGAAAAACAGGGTGGCTGAGGGAGGGAAGTGGAGGATATGCACCGGGGAGGTCAAGGCCAGGGATGTCACAGCCTGGGTGCCCCTCTGGGTAGACAGAGGTGTTGTAAGAAAAAGGGGTATCTGTTCTGGTTCAAAAGATGCCATGGCAGGAGCTGGATGGGGTAAGATTTGAGGACTCACTCTCCACCCACTCACCATGACTTCCTTGTTTTAAAGGAAGTGATGAGAGCCACCATGCCTGTCCCCCCAGCACTGAAGGCAGGGGTTGGTCTGAATCTGTGTGGTGAGGGGGGTCTGGTGGTTTTCAGAGGTGTTCCTGCGGAATGGAAAGCAGGGTCTGTTTACTGTGGTGAACATTTGTTGAGTGCCACCCCTGCCAAGCCCAGTCAGCCTGATATGCCCCTTACTGCAGGCTGGAGTGTCCCTGGCAGCTCCAGGGCCTGTCTTGGGTACTCGTCTCTCAGAGCCTAGGCCCAGGCCCTGTGCACCCAATGTTGCCATCTCCCATCTGTGTGGCACCCTAACAACCTGTTGAGAGAATGAGGTATTGTCCTTTCAGTCCCCCTCCCATTTCTCCCCCCTGCTGACAGATGAAATACTGTGCCCTGGTTTTGCAAAGTGGCAGCCTGGCACACCCAATTGTCCCCTTCATTCTATCGAGGGTGACATAGGCAGATACTGATATACTGAGTCTAGCTTGAGCCAAGTCAGAACCCCTGATGAGAGGGAGAAGGGTCCCTTTGCTCCAAGGGGCAGTGGCACTGCCCAGTGACAGCTGTGACTGGTGGGGCCTGCACCCTGTTGTGACCCACACTGACTTATGGAGCCCTCACACACTGGATACAGACACACAGAGGCCCTGACACATAGAGGCCCAGACACACAGAAGCCCATTCACAGCCTCTGTGTCAGCTGCTGGCCTTTGAGTCTGTGGTGTGGGGCTTTCAGGTGCTCCTGTTGGCCAGGGCCCCAGTTGTAGGTCTGAGTTCCTCTTTAGACCCTGGGGGTGCTTGTGTGTGGCACAGGTAAAGGGAGGCACTCATACTTGCCTTTGTCCTGGGATGACTTTTGGTGTCCATGTCTGCCTCCCATGGCTGTGGACCCCATAAATGATGGTTGTACAACATTCTGCTGAGCATCCCCCCAGCCCTCTCCATGGGGGCCTTGGGAGGTGGAGCTTTTCTGCTCAGGAAACCAGAAAGCTGCTTTTTTTTTTTCTTTTTCTTTTTTTCTTTTTCCAAAGTTAGAAGCAGGGAGGCAGTCAGATAGACTCTCACATGCGCCCAACCAGAATCCACTGGCATGCCCATCAGGGGCGATGCTCTGCCCATCTGGGGCATTGCTCTGTTGCAACTGGAGCCATTCTAGGGCCTGAGGCAGAGGCCATGGAGCCATCCTCAGTGCCCGGGCCAACTTTGTCCAATGGAGCCTTGGATGCATGAGGGGAAGAAAGAGAGAGAGAGGAAGGAGAGCGGGAGGGGTGGAGAAGCAGATGGGCGCTTCTCCTGTGTGCCCTGGCCGGGAATCGAACCTGGGACTTCCACATGCTGGGCTGATGATCTATTGCTGAGCCAACTGGCCAGGGCCAAGCTGCTGTTTCTTGTGCGTGGCATCCTTGAGGTGACAAATCGCGACCATGGACCAGGCGTGGGTAAACCATGGCCCTTGGGCCAGTGTTACTCACAGACGCTTCTATGTGACCTCCGAGTAGCATTTTTGGGTTTCCTCTCATGCCGCATACCATCTGTCATGTGGTGTGTTTATCCCGGGAAAATGTGCTTCAGTTACTCTTTCTCCTATCTTAGCGGGTGGTCAGGAGCCAGCCCGCTAGGTGGGGTCACATCCCACCCACCATGTCTTCACTGGCAGCCTGAGGCATGCTGTGACCACCTTCTTCATCTGAAAGAATGGATGTCAAGGGGCCCTGAGAGTCTGTCCTTGCAGAACTTTAAATGCAGAGTGGGACCCAAGCAGGTGGAGGGAGGCTCAGAATGACCTCCACCTCTTTCCCTGTCCTGGAATGTGTGGCGGTTATATGCTCATGGGCAGCATGGCCGGCCAAGTGTCCCTTGGATCAAAGTCACTTGTCAGATTTAAGGGCTTTTACAGTGGCTTAAACACACAACAGCAGAAAAACATGTTACCTGGGGTTCAGAAACGCTTGAGGTCCCTCCAGTGACCTTCCTTGTGCTTTGTGTGTACTGGCGAGACATAGTCTTGTTCAGTTGGCTGCTGAAGACATGGCGTCTGGTGCCATCGTGGGCAAAGAAGAAGTCCAGCCTGGTTGCAGTGAGGCCCTAGCTCCCCTAGGGGCAGTGTCTGGCTGCAGGTACATCTCCATACTTGGGTAGGGAAGTGCATAGGGGCAGTGGGACAGTATTGGCTTCTGGATTCTAGCATGCTCAGCAGGAAAAAGCAGGTAGAGAGCTGTTCTGGAATCTTCTCATGGGAGAAGTAGGAGGGGCGGGGCTGTGAACAGAGCCTCTTGGCCCTGTCCTGTTGTAGCTCCTGGCTCCATTGAAGCTGCTGGACACTGAGCAGCCACGTGACACCTCGCAACCCTTCCTCAAGGCCCTGCTTCAAGCAGAGACTTGAAAGGTAGGGACCAGTCTCCCTCTAAAGTACAAACTATAAAGATGAAGGTTATGGGAGACCCATGGAGAGTCGATGCTGGACGTGGCCCTTCCCCATCCCTAACCACATGGTGCCGTGGTCACAGATCCCGACTGTAGGCCATGAGTTAGAGGGTAGTAAAACTATAACTAGGGTTTTATTAAGAACAAGGGAACTGATTACCAGATATGTATCAAGGAAGGACGGTTCAGAATGGCACATATCCTTCCCCCTACTCCCTGCTTATTTGTCTGTTTGCATGTAGACAAAAACTTTCACTTGAGTAATCAACAAGGGCTTAGCTATTTAAACCACAATCCCACTCAGCGGGGCGCGCAACTTTCACCAACCAGCTGCCATCAGTGCTGCTCTTGTATGTAAGTAATAAAGGCTATGTCTGCTCCATCTGGTCCTCCTTGTGGGATAAGGACTGAGAACAGGAGAGGCCTTGTATGCATGGCCAACAGGTGAGGGAAAAGACAACAAAACTGATCCGGGAGCCAGGAACAGAAGTCAACATGGACCTTCCATGTGTACTGAGAGCGGAATGGGGGAGAGAGGACGCAGCCTGCAGAGCAAGCTCCCATGGAGACACTCTAGGAAAGTTTATTGTTTTCTATACACACAATTAAGGAACAGTGTAATCAATGGATGTAAATTTATACCTGAGAAGTGCAAACATAAATATGTTTTTACCACCTTTCATCAGACTGCCATCCTTTTATACAGGAAAATGCCTATCTAACTTTATAAGACTGCAGCAATCCCTTCTGCAGGTCTCAATCAGAAGGTCATTCTTGTCAGAAGGGAGAACTGCATCTCCTGAGGAGTCCACATAATCACTGGGCTGTCTGTCATTTTCAGGGCAGAAAGTAACAGTGGATGTTTGGTTAATGGATGAAATCATCAGGTATTGTAAGCCATGTCCATAAAGCAGGGTTGTGGTCACCTTGATGGAGGAGATGTGCTTTGGGGGTGATTCCATCCAGTTGTTTCAGATGATCTCATCTTCACCAAGTGCCCTAACTCTCAGCAAACTTGGGGTTCATGACTGTCATGGTGGCACTCTTGAAAAGGGGGTTATTCTAGTGAAAGAAGCAAATGGGACTTGTGAGTGCAAAGGTGGGAGGAGCTTGGAGGGGGTGTCCTTGCTGCTGGTCTAGTCCTGTTGGCAGGGCTGGCACAGAGCAGGGTATATTCTGAGGATGGTGGGGCGGGGGGGGGGGGAGTTGGCTGCCACATATGGGGTTACATGGGGTGGAAGGGTGAGACCCTCCACAAGGGACCAGCTGCTTTGACCTCCAAGGGTCAGCCACTCACTCATGTTGTTCCCCTAGGGACTCGAGTTTCTCTTTCTTGACACACTGTTCTCCTTGAGGAGGCCCAGGTGGGTCAGTGTTTTCCAGATGACCAGAAGGAAGATGCCAATCAATTGGGATGCTACCACAGTGCCTCCCACGATGGCAGCAGCTACGCTGGTTCTCTTAGGACACTCTAGGTAAGGAGAAAGCACATGCACACTGAGTGTTGCTCTCTCCAGCTACCAGGCTCTGTGGGTGCCCCATACGAGCTCACTGCACAGTGCTCAGGTGGACAGAGCTTTCCCACTATCTGGCTTACAGCCACCAGTAGGTGAGCAAATTACCTGGCCCCAGACCCCATCCCGAGGGTGGCAGGACTGGGGACAAGGCCAGGCTATGCAATTACAAACGAAACTGTGAGGATTCTTGTTTAAGCAGCAAGAGGGGTCCAGGTTACCAACCAACCAGGACAGAGCATGGGCAGGACACCGGCTGTGATCAGGCTGTGCTCTCTAAGCCATACGAGGGCTCCCATGCAGAAAAGGGAGCTGGGAGCAAGTCTCAGTCCTGCAAGGGCCCTAACACACTGCTGGCCCATGCCCAGTGTGGTCACCTGATGACTGGGCCTCCCTGTTCTGCATCCCTTCAGCCTCTCTGAGCAGGAATGGAGTGGAGTTGCTGAGAGTTTGTAGGCTTCCCAGGCTGGCTGTCTAAAACTGGTAAGCCATTCCATGGGGCTGTGTTACCATAAGTGGCAGTGTGTCACACATGCTTTCTTCTTGTCACACAATGTACCTCCTCGAACCTGACCTAACCTCATATGCCATGGCCTGTGGGTCATGCACCTGTACCCCATTTTTTCTGATCCTGTCTCATGTTTCATCCACGGGCAGTTCCCTTCTCTGTCCTCTCTGCCCTCACAACCCAGCCCAACCAGCCCCATTCAGTTCTGAACACGAGCAACCCCTCCTGGGTTGGGTCCACCTGGTCTCCTGTATTTCAGTGTGCACCTGGCTACTCTTAGGTCAGCATCCACCTGGCCCTCCATGGGTCAGTGTCCAGTTTTGGAAAATACAGTTCAGAAGTGTCCCTCACTCTCCTGAAATTCTGCTAAGGGCTCCCTACTATGTTTGGAAAGAGACCTGAATGCTTCCTAGGACTCACAGGGCCTTTGAATGAGAGGCCCCAAGTGCTTCTGACTGAACACACTTTGTCCCCCATGTCTGCATGCTCTCATCCTGTGGTCTGATTGCAACACGCTCTTTCTTCCCAGAGACCAACCCTCTGACTTTGGGAAACATCCCTTGACATGGTCTTTGAACCTCATGTCTTGGGCTATAGCCCTCCCCCCAGTCTTGATCTAGTGTTTTGAGGTGCTGACCAAGGGCCTCCTAACTCCTTGGCACATGAACCCTGATGATAGGGTTGGTGTCTCTGTGTCTTTCACCCCTACTGGGCCAGGTACAGACCTGAAGCCAAGCAAATGGACAGCTTGTAACACATGAAAAACTGGATGCCTGGTCTCCCAGGGCCCCAGGATCCTCCTCTGGGGTTGAGGTCAGAGCACTCGGATTTTCCATAGCTCACATAGCCATGCTTGGACCAGACTGGGACACAGCGCTCCAGTCCTCAGTCAGCATCTGTGGGTAATCACTAACTCAGGGCATGTATCCCTTCAACATGGTCCCATCCCCTTTGAGGAAGGAGACAAGCTGTCCACTGCCCATCGTTCACCTGGAGGTGAGGTCAGAGACTGGAGGAAAGGGTCTGGGGCAGGTGGACCACAGTCCAGGATGCTCACCTGACCTAGCCAGGCCTGCACTCCGATTAGAAGGTGGCCCTGTGCAGAAGCCTTGACATCACCAGAGGCCCAATGACCCGAGATCTGACACCCATGTTCTGCCTGGTGGGGTCTCACCTCGAATTTCGTCCACATGGATGACATATGTGTCCCTCCCATCCACCTGCCCCAGGGTGTAGGTCAGCCAGCAGCCCTCTGAGTCACGCTCCTTGCACTTCCGCTGGTTCTTAGACTGATTCAGCTCATCAGGGTTGTTCTTCAGTGTCAGGCTCTGACACTCCACACTGCAGTTCTTCACGAAGGGGCCCTTGTCGAATTTCCGGCACTCGGCACAGGAGCTACGGAAGAGCTGCTGCGTGAGCATGTGTGCAACAGGGAGTACACGGGTGTGAGAGCATGTGCGAGGGTGTGCAATATCATAGAGAGCTCCGGTGTCCGGGCGCCAGGGGTGCTCAGGTGGGGTGGGTCCTGGGTGCCTGGGGCTGATGCCGGAGCCAGTGTGGTCTATGTGGCGGGGGTAGGAGGGGTTGCTCCTGGGGAGTGAGGTGGGCAGAGCCCTTGGGAACTGGACGCCTGACAGGCGGGGTCCAGGATGGCTTATGACCCCAGAGCTGCAGGACAGCAGTAGATGTGCAAAAGTCTGGAAGAGGGAGCCTGCAAGAGCCCTCATCCCCTCCTGGACCTCAGCCAGTCCAGGGTTTCTGCTGGAGGCTCACAAGTGCACCAGTGTCAGGGAGGCAAGCACTTACATGTACCGGCCGCAGGGCGATGGGCAGCTTGGGCATTCCTCACAAGTAGGCTCCTGGTAACCTGCGTCGCACTGGCACTGGTTGCAGAGGCACTGGCCACGGCCACTGCACAGTGACCCCTGCCGATTCCAGCAGCCATCTGTGGACTGCTGGCACTGGCAGGCCGAGCCCTCATAGCCCGGATTGCAGTTGCACTTGCCACAGCGGCACTCACCACGACCTGGAAGACAGCAGGGCCACTGTGAGTCACCCCACACAGCCCCAGACACACTGAACTGACCTTCGACTCAACAGGGCCCAGACACAGGACCTGCATATGTGGGTCCGCCTGCTTCTCTGTCCCCACCGCCCACCCCCAGGAACTCACCACCGCAGATTTGGCCCTTATAGCGCTCGCAGTTCACGTTGTCACACTCGCAGAACTGTCCGAAGATCTTCTTGTTGGGCACGTCGCTCATGTGGCACACGCACTGCCCGCAGATACAGTCCCCCAGCCCCGAGCAAATGATGGAACTGTTGTCTTTCCGGCAGCTGCCTTCTAGCTCCTGGCTGCTCCGGCCTTGTGTCTGGCACTCACAGCTCTTCCCGATGTAGCCGGCATCGCACCTGGAGCAGGAGGGACACAGAGCAGGGCTCCCGGTTCAGGACCCTTTGCTGCTGAGTGTGGCTCCTGCACAGGGGTGGGCTGGGGAGACTCACCTGCAGATGCCACACTCGACAGAGCCCTTGTCACTGCAGTGACTGCGGTCCGGGCTTCTGTCCCTGCACTGGCACTCGCACTGGGGAAGTATCCTCACAGTCACTGTGTCTGTGAAGCCCAGTGCCCGGATGACAAATGACTGCTCCTGGACGCACTCTGTGGCAGTGACTTTCACCTGGAAGGTGACCTGTATGGGGAATGGCAGGGCTCCAGCTAGACCAAGACACCAGATTCAGGACCCTGCTTCCTGGCCTCTCAGGTGCCTAGAAGGAGTGGATGGAGATGGGGAGGGGGAAGAACACGGGACACTGGGGTTCTCGGGACTCGGGTCTTGAGATGAGGAAAGGACGAGAGGCTGGAACACAGCAGTTGCAGGCGACTCTCTGCACTCGACATCCTGGCCTGGTCATAGACTGGGAGACAGTTTTTAGAATACTTTCTATGACACAGCATTCAAAAGGGTTTTAAAGTGACTTTGTAAAGGACATACACTTTGTCTCTGAGTCCAGAATGCTGAAGTGCCCGAATCCCACTGGAAGTCCTAAGTTCTGAACGCAGAATTGTGTTCTGACCCTGAATAAAGGGTCAAGATCATGCCTGAGAGGACAGAGTGGGACAGAGCAGAGTCCCCGTCAGCCACACGCACACTTGACGTGGACACCAGCACTGAGCCTCTGAGAGCACCAGCTTGTCTACAGCAAGGCATCCCCAAATCAATTTCAGTGAATTTCCAAATGGCCCATTAACATAGAGCAGAAATATCAGGAAAAATGTGTGTGTAAGAAGCAATCAGCCAACAACAAGATTGAATAAATTCCCATGTGAATCACCCAGTGCAAGAAGGAGACAATTCAGTAAAAGTTCACATGCAAGATTTAGTAAGTAACATGTCTGAGTGAATTTTAATGTCATATTTAAAAATGCAATAAAAGCAAGTATTTTGCTGAATATTAGTTCACAGCCAGTGAAAGGAAAAATGAAATTGCTATGGTCATCGTAAGTTTAAAATATTAAAGAAACAAGTCAGTATTTATTTCTAATCATCCGTTGTGCCCGTGATTTAATGTGTTTTCAAAAAACAAAACAAAATCATAAATCAGGAAAACCAACCCAAATGTGAAGTGTGTAGAAGGACTGCCCTTATTTGTGGGGACGGGCTATTCCAGCGTCTGCTCCCAGGGGGCGCTGACGACCTCACAGTCATTAGGACTACACTAGGGGAGTCTTCACTGTTGGTAACCTGGATGCCTTTTGCCAAGGACAGTGCTAAGGGCACCACCTGCTCCTCCTTAAACAGTTACGACATAAATGTACACAAGTACCATTCCACCTCAGAGAGGATTTTAGAGGAAGGGAACTGGACCTCCGGTGGACCTTGGCTACTGCCCCTGACTTGTTCCTGAGCTTTCTCTTTGGCCTAGATGCACTTCCTTCCAGCTATCACTGGAGAGTATCTTCCAGAATTTGGGGATGGAACCTCACCGGGACGTTGATCTGGACACCGTCACAGTCCCCTCTGGGCTGGTTCATTAGCGATCCTCCGTTACTGCAGAAGGAGTCGTAGGTGACTTTCAGGGAGTCAGGGAGGGTGTTGTGATCCAGAAAGACTCTGGAGGAGAGTTTCTGTGGGCAAAGAGCAGCTGCCGATTAAGGAGGATTGTTCTGTTATTCCCGGGACTTTCTAGGTGATGGCTTTTGCACTCCACCCAATTCTCATGCCCCACCCCTCGCCCACAGGGCTGACTAAGAGCTGGGGAGTGGTTGGTCCTGCATGGGGTGCAGTGGGTGTGGGAGTCACCAATGTCTGGCCTTGCCCTCAAGACAAGTCAATGTGGGGATTGATAGATCACAACCCCATGAGAATGGGCTTGACCATCCCCCCACCACTGACTCAGTGCCCGACACAGATGGCACTTGGAAAACTGTTTAAGTGCATGAAAGACAGAGACAGAGAGAGAAGGACAGGGAGAAAGTCAGAGAGATAAAGATATTGAGAGAGAGAGAGACAGACAGACAGACAGACAGACAAAGAGATAGGCAGAGAGATGGTGAATGTGCCAATGAGGGAGGCACCATCTGGAAAAGATGGGACCATCCCCAGGCAGCAGCTGGGTTTCATGTGGGCCAGATTCGGGGTCTAGGGCCCAGAAACGTACAAGAAGCCATCACAACGTCCTCAGTGGGGGCTCTAACTAAATTCAATGGCTTCAGCATTTATCAGGAGCTCCCAGCAAGCTTGGCTCAAGGAAGCCAACAGGACTTTTGGCCAAGAAGAAGTCCTGGGCCTGTGTTACAGAGAAGGCCCTGGTGAGGGTCCAACATGGCAGAGAAAACGCCATCAACAAGAGAGGACACAGCTGCCCTTGGGAAGCCCAGTGTCAGTGTGTCCACAATGCCAGTGGTGGCCCATACACACACAGGCTCTCCTCTGCAGAACACCCTTTTGTTGACCTGCAGGGTGGCAGCATCTGTGCTGAGGTCTGGTCCCCACAGAGCACCCAGGGACTCACATTGTAGGCGTTCTTAATGAGCTGGACCACATTGCTGGAGTCTTCTGACAGCTCCCCAACCGCCGATTTGGGGATAATCTCGGTGAGCTTCTGTCAGGTAAGAAGACCAGTTGGGTCACGGGTGACACCCTGGGATCATAGAAACCTCAGCATTCACAGGTTTGTTACACCTTTGAGTGTCCCTTCTCACCTGTACAAAGACTGGGACAATCCCCCACTTGGTTTCTTACAGTATTTAGTTAAGATAGTGCATGGTCAGTGGTATGCTGGTTTACTGTTAACATCAGGCTCTCGGGAAAAAACCCTGATTATAGTATTTGCTAATTTCCTTGGAAGAAATAGTCCCCCTGGGTTGATTTTGCATTACTGATATCACTGAACATAGAACTGGGGAGAGATATGCCTTGCCATGGTTAGGTAGGGTTCCCACCATGCAGATATGATCAGTAAAAATCCAGGCCATAGGTGATCAAAAATATGCCAAAGCATCAGAAAGGGGTGAGTTTAGAGCATTTCAATGAGTTGATATAATTGAATTTTAGCAATGATCATGTTAGAAACAATATGATAGCTGGTTCTGGCAGGTCACGGTCAGCTGGTTCAGCTGTGTCCATGGGGTAGCAGGTCAAAGCACCTATGATGCAGACAGGCCTGGGGACAACCTCCAGGGACCCTTTGGTCTCTTTCTCCCACACACTCGCCTTAATCTGGTTTAAGGGTCATGATATCATTCACTTTATCTTACAGATAGTTGCATCAATTTCTTGCTTTAAAGCTCTGCTGTGACTCCCCAGAATGGAGTCCTGTCAACTCCATCGAGCCCATGAGGACCAATACGTCCTTGTCACAAACCCTCTCTGGCTTCCACCACCCACCTCTCTCCACCCCCACTGTGGGACTCTGCTGTGGCTTCAGAACCTGGGCTCTTCCAATTCTTGTCCTCTCTGCTGCATGGGGACTTTGTGCAGAAACATGCAAGGAGGGTCCAGTGTATGCTATCCTTACAAAGTATTGGTTACCTTGACACTCTGTTCTCAGGATCGCAATGAATAGCAGTAAAGGAACAGGCTCAGAAAAGCCTATGACCTGCCCAGAGCCTTGTCAGGACAAATGGGAGGGTATGGTTTGGGATTCAAGTCTCTCTTCTCAGCTTCCACCTGTCACTACTCTGTCTTCAGGAATACAATTCCTGCTGCCAATATTAAATTACTGGAAATTACTACAATTTGGTGAGGAGGGGACCATCCTGTCCCATAATATAGTTGACATAGTGGTGCAAGGTCCTGACCTGCTAGTGCTCATGCAGTTAATATAGGCGGACTCTGAAACTGTTGCAACCAGCCATCAGCCCTCAAGGGAGTTGAGCCCTGGGCCAGCTCCCACTGCCTGTCCCCGCCCACTTCTCTCAGTGCTATGCATGGCCCTGTCCTTAAAGAGTCTGGCAAAAGGGCCCTGGCCGGTTGGCTCAGTGGTAGAGCGTCGGCATGGCATGCAGAAGTCCCGGGTTCGATTCCCGGCCAGGGCACACAGGAGAAGCGCCCATTTGCTTCTCCACCCCTCTCCCTCTCCTTCCTCTCTGTCTCTCTCTTCCCCTCCCGCAGCGAGGCTCCATTGGAGCAAAGATGGCCCGGGCGCTGGAGATGGCTCCTTGGCCTCTGCCCCAGGCGCTAGAATGGCTCTGGTCTCAACAGAGCTACGCCCCGGAGGGGCAGAGCATCGCCCCCTGGTGGGCAGAGCTTCGCCCCTGGTGGGCGTGCCGGGTGGATCCCGGTCGGGCGCATGCGGGAGTCTGTCTGACTGTCTATCCCCGTTTCCAGCTTCAGAAAAATACAAAAAAAAAAAAAAAAAAAAAGAGTCTGGCAAAAGTGGTAGCAGGAACTACTGGTCTCACCATTGACCCCTACCAAGTGCCCCATGACTCATGACCGGAGGCCACCACAAGCTCACCCATGGCTGCAGAATGTTGAACAGGGCTTAGGTTCCTGAACTTTCCTGATATACCTTTTACCTCATGAAAATGCTTAAATTCCTGTGCATGTGGATACAAAGGAAGGAAGTCTCCCTAAAGTGAAGAACTGGACCTGCTCATTTAAAACACTTGCTATTTTGTAACAGAAATGAAAACCTCAGAACCAATATCATGAAATATGCTGCAAATAAAATAAATTTTAAGGGAAACAATCCTCTTTCAACCAAATGAAAATGTCACGTTTCAGAAAGAGGCCTTGAACTGCCCAACAGCAATGTACGCACCCCCAAACCCATGACCCCATGTGTCCGCCTGTCCCACACTCCCTGCATGCAGAAGCAGAACTCAGCATGTGGTTACATTGAAATGTCCCACTCTATTGCTCAAGACTCCAAGTCCACTTACTTCATAGGTTCCCACCATTCTCTTGGTCACAGCAAAGATGGGCTGGATGTTGCTTTCAGCCAGTTTGTGTGCTAGCTGGCCCACCGATGGGTAGTCCTGGAGAGGAGATGCCCAGTCAGATAGCCCCAAGGCCAGGACAAGCTGTCCAGGCCAACCATCCATACCACCCAGTAGAAGCAACTGCCTTGAGCCCAGAGGCGAAGCCCTCCCTGTGCTGTCCATGGGACCCTTCTGAATGATGTTGAAAATGACATAGAATAATAAGTTTATGAGGGAAACCAGTTATATTAAACACAGTTAAGATTGTTGGCCCTGAGGAAAAAGATAACTAGCAAGAAGGGCTCTTGGTGTAACTGGGCTCAAATTTAAAAACAGAACCTAGAAGCCATTTCCGAGCAGGGGCCTCTCATGCAAGACCCGCCTCAGGGAGAAGCCGGCACTGAACTGCCTGCCTGCACTGTGTTCCTTCCATCGGAAGCAGCTCTTAGAATGGAGTTCCTGGAATTGCATTTCAATTAATAGGACTGAGACTTTCCAGGTACAATTGATGTTGCAAAGTTAGATCCTCATCATTATCTTCCCTGACCAATCAGAGTGGCTCCATTCTGACCAATCAGGATAGTGCTTTTTGGACCAAACTGTGAGGGTTTAGAATCCTCACTGGCATGAGAACAAACCAATCAATGACCAGGGGCAAGACTTCTCTCTATATAAGTCAGCTTCCTCTGGCTTGGCAGGGAGGGCAGCATTTTCCCTTCCTACCAAGAACTTTGTATCCTTGTCTAGAGCTCTTAACACCAGAACAGCAGACTGGATCTCTGCTGAGCTATCTCAGCAGACTGGATCTCTGCAGACTGAAGCGGAGCAGAGCCGTCTATCCAGAGAGAGGCCAAGCTGTGACAACTAGGGCTGAGGAGTCTCATTCCAGGTAAACCTCACAGTCATGCTTTACCATAATTGAGCTGTTAGCACTGAATAAAAATTCCCCCTTCACTGTATCCCAACTTGGTGAATCCTGTTGGCATCGAATTACACCAACACCATTGATCGACAGGAAAATGTTAAAGTTGTGACGTGCTTTTGATGAATGCACTAAGTGGAAAGCTAATGGTGAGTCACCACTCTCCACCGTGCAAAATTGAGATGAGACTGAACATAATTTTGGGGTATGTATGCTTGCGAGGTGCTAGGGAGTTCCTGTGACTTTCATCAGGGGTGGACCCTCACACATAGCCCCCATCCTGGGGCACGTGATTTTCATAATTGATGGACATTGTCATCTTCAGGCAGAGGTTCAGCAGGACCTCAGGTGGAACAGTTTTCCTGTCCAAGTCGTGGACCCCTAAAATGTATCCAGCAGTCTATACGGTCAGGGAAAGAGATCACCTGGGTCAGGGGTCCCCAAACTACGGCCCGTGGGCCACATGCGGCCCCCTGAGGCCATTTATCCGGCCCCCGCCGCACTTCCGGAAGGGGCACCTCTTTCATTGGTGGTCAGTGAGAGGAGCATAGTTCCCACTGAAATACTGGTCAGTTTGTTGATTTAAGTTTACTTGTTCTTTATTTTAAATATTGTATTTGTTCCCGTTTTTTTTTATTTTAAAATAAGATATGTACAGTGTGCATAGGGATTTGTTCATAGTTTTTTTTATAGTCCGGCCCTCCAATGGTCTGAGGGACAGTGAACTGGCCCCCTGTGTAAAAAGTTTGGGGACCCCTGACCTGGGTCATACCGTCTCGGAAGTGCTTGGAGGAGCCCAGAGTTTACAGTTTCAGGTTGCAGACCATCATTTCACAGCAGGCGGGTGAAGGTGGCTCAGGCCTGCCACAGCACCCGCAAAGCGGAGAATGTCTGACCTTTCCATGACATTAAAGCTTCTTCACCTAGACTGAGGGCCAAGAAGGTCCCCTAGGTGTGTTCTCTTGGCAACCTAGACGGACTCTGGCCTCTGGTCCCCCTGAACAGAACTATAGACACCACCAGACTTCCCTCTGTGGCCCAGTGTTTTTTCTCCAGTCCCTTGTGCTGTGCCCCTTCCCACCAAGGCCTCTGGGGAGGGGCACTCACAAACTCATTGCTTCTTTTGTACATGTTGTCTTCCAGGTGGCAGTGGCCATCGTTGGGGGTCAGGATGGCACCCAGCTTCCCATCACCTGCAATGTGGAAGCCGTCATCGGTGGCGAACACCAGCAGCCTTGTGACATTGCGCCAGCCAATTTCCTCCTGAGAAGGAGAAGGTGAGATTACTTGCCTCAGTTTCCTTTGTGGGACCCTCACAGAGGAGAGGTGACAAGGTGCTATACCACCCCTCCCATTACAAGGTTTTCTGGAGAAGGACAACCCAGAGACAGAATCCAGGCCAACACCAGCTTCTTGACTCGGGTTCCCATGTTTGGTCTAGGTTCCGGTGCCTTGGGCTGGCAGTACGTCTTTAAGATGACAAATTCTGAAATGCCCAATAAATGTGTGGAGCACTAAGGGAAACCGAAATGCGTGTTTATATGAAAAAACAACGTCCTTTGAGCCCCAATCAGTGCAGACCTGGGACTAAATCCTAAGGAACTATTCCCAAAGAAGAGTAGAAAGTACTCATAGAAATGTTTATCACAATGCAAGAACCCCGCATACACAGAGGATAGGACCTAAGGAGCCCTGAAACAGGAAATGAGAGAGTCAGGCATGTTAGCAACATGTGTCTCATCCTGTGACATCACAGAAAAACGAAATGTGTGTCTGTGATGCAAGGACAACAGTGTGGAGAAATCCGCAGAGAAGCAGAGGATTGGAAGCCTGTTTGCAAAGCGTTAGTACCACATGGTTAAAGACACGGAGTTGATGGTATTGTACCAATTAATCATAAACCCGGTAGGTGGACTGACGAGGCAGGACCCCGTGGATGAGAGGACAGCAAGCAGCAGGGGATGGCCATTGGGCAAAAGGCAGGCCATACATGTCTGCCTAAGTCACACAACATGGAAGAGCCTCTGAGAATACCCCTATTTCCCAAGAGGCAAGAGGTCAGGGACAATTTTGAGCCAGGGACCACCAGTATCTGGAGACACAGTGATCTTGCTTTACAAGATTGTTTGCTCGTATTTAGGCTTCAGAAGATGTGCCCTGCATCACAAACGAATAGTGACATCTCTGGGGGTCTGGAGGGGCCCCTAAGAAAGTTCAAGGTGAAAGTGGCACGTGGTTGTGGGATTGAAGTCCCCGGTTTGGGGAGATCAAGAGACAGAGCAGGGACTGCGCCTTACCGGGCATGCTGCAACCTGCATCATGGCATCCAGACCGCCCTCGGGGGCGTCCAGGTTCCCAGAAATCAGCTGCTTCCCAACCTCTGTCTGGAACCTGCTGGAGTCATCAGTGAGCTTCAGCACGTGCCTGAAGGCAAATGGGGGCTGGCACTCCTTCTCCTTGTTGGGGCATGGGTTCCTTAGCTTCTCGGGGTGCGTGTTGACGAAGGGGAGCACCGTCTTGTCCACAAAATATCCGAAGCCTGAGGGTCAGTGTGGGAGGTGAGCGGGGGAGGTGGACGTAGCACCAGGCGGTGGGAGGGCAGTGCTACAAGCCTGGGGGCACGAGGGTGGGCCCTTGATTTCCCTACTTGGTACAGGGCGGGGGAGAAAGCAAGGTCCTCCATGGGACATGGGAGTACACGGGTGTGTGTCCTGGTACGTGCACATGTGTAATTATGTATGTGTGTGAGTGTGTGTGTGTCTTCCCACACATAGACAACAGCTCAGAGAAAGGCAGAGATGAGAGTGAGATGTTCCGTTTCCCTTAGACGCATGTGTGTCCACGACTTGTACTTTGTAAATGAGTTACTGCCTGTCAAATGTAGAGAACTCTCAGCCTAGAGGTCATGGCTGTGTGTGTTTCCCATGATTATTTTATTAATGGTGTGATTACTCAGCTATATACATTTGTTTTCTTTAATTTTTAAATAACTAGCACTGTAGGACTATTGTTTTCCAGACATCAGAGAATAAACAAAAGCAGACAGAGGAAAGGAGAGGGAGTGGAGGGGCTGGGCAGTGTCAGCAGTTTCAGGAGAGCCAGCCCCCATGTAGGACCTTAGCGAGGATGCAAATAGGGATATTGTGTGATGCCCCCAGCGCCCTACCCCTCACAACATGGGTGAGAGGAGGTATGTGGACAGCAGAGCCAGTGGAGATTCAGGGCAGGACCAAGTGGTTGGCCTCACCAATGCGGCCCGACTCAGTGATTTCGTTGAGGGCCCGGAGTAGATCGCCCCCCAGCTTCTTGACATTGATGAGGTCATCAAGCTTGGAGTAGGACAGGTCCATCAGGTAGTACAAGTCGATGGGGTAGCCCTTGGCACGCTGGAAGGTCACATTGAACATAGCGGCCTGACCTGTCACAGAGACCGGAGGGTAAGGGGCATGTCAGTTTGGGCAAAGCTGATTTAAATGGTTGTTCAGGTTGCTGGCTGCAGGACTTATCAGAGTCTATACTCTGCCAGGTGTACCTGGCCTTTGCGAGGGGAATAGAATAGTGTTTTTCAGATGGTTTTTTTCTCCCTTTAACAAAGAATACAGAACACAGGGCTAAAAAACAGCTGGTCTGCGGCTACGAAATACCAGCCAGAGCCAAACCCACCTGGTCTTAGATAGAGCGTCACATTCTGTGGGGATAGTTGCTTCTGACCGCCTTTATTGTCCTTCACTGGGTCAGCAAAACTTTTGGGGTCCATGATGTCATCGGCTGCACAGCCCTTAGCTTCAAGCTCTGCTCTTGTGTCACAGCGAATGGAGTCGGGTTCCCCTGGCTTGGGGAAGTTCTGTGGGAGGAGAAATACAATAATCCCACTCTGGGAGCTGTGCAAGGTTGACCTTCAGAGCATCTTGAAGATGCTGACCCTCCTCATTTGCTTTGGCACTCAAGACAAGAGTCCCTGTGATGTGGTGATGGGGGGAGGCTGGGCAGTCCCCAGGGACACCCGACTCAGAAGGCTCCTCCATGAGGCTTCTGCTTGTTTATTTGTTTTTTAGATTCCACATATAAGTGAAGTCATATGGCATTTGTCTTCCTCTGTCTGACTTGTTTCATTCATGGACCTCTAGGTCCATCCATGTTGTTGCCAATGGCAAGATTTCATTCTTTTTTATGGCTTAGTCATATTCCATTGTATATATGCACCACTTCTTTATCCATTCATCTGATGATGAACACATAGGTTGCTTCTATATCTTGGCTTTTGTAAATAGTGCTGCAATGGACATATGGCTGTATATGTCTTTTCAATTTATTGTTTTGGGTTTCTTCAGATACTCAAGTGGAATTGCTGGGTCCTTCTTTGTCTCTGGTTAAAACTTTTGTTTTAAAGTTTGTTTTGTCTGGTGTGAGTTTTGTCCTTCTTTGTCTCTGGTTAAAACTTTTGTTTTAAAGTCTGTTTTGTCTGGTGTGAGTATTGCTACGCAAGTTTGTTGTTGTTCCATTTTCATGAAATATCTTTCTCCATCCATTTACTTTTCAGTCTTTGTATGTCTTTCAATCTGAAGCGAGTCTCTTGTAGACAGTATATGTAAGAGTCTTGTTTTGTTATCCACTTATCTGCCATTTATCTTTTGACTAGAGCATTAATCCATTTGCATTTAAAATAAATGTTGATACGTATTTATTGCCATTTTATTCATATTTTAAATCTTTTTTTTCTTCTTCTTCTTAAAGAAGACCCTATAGCATTTCTTGTAATACTGGTTTCGTGGTAATGAACTCCTCTAGCTTTTTCTTGTCTGGGAAGCTCTTTATTTGTCCTTCAATTCTAAATGATAACTTTGCTGGTTAGAGTAATTTTGGTTGTAGGTCCATGTTTTTCTTCATTTTGAATATTTCTTGCCAGTTCCTTCTGGCCTGCAAAGTTTCCACTGAGAAATTAGCTGACAGTCTTATGGGAGCTCTCTTGTTAGGTACCTAACTGCTTTTCTCTTGCTGCTTTTAAGATTTTCTCTGTCTTTAACCTTTGACATTTTGATTATGATGTGTCTTAGTAGGGGCCTCTTTGGGTTCATCTTGTTTGGGGCTCTCTGTGCTTCCTGGACTTGTTTGTCTATTTCCTTTACCGACTTAGGGAAGTTTTTTATCATTGTATTTTAAAATAGGTTTTTAATTCCTTGCTCTCTTTTCCTTTGGCGCTCCCATCATATGAATGTTGGTACGCTTGAAGTTGTCCCAAACGTTCCTTAAACTATCCTCACTTTTTAAAATTCTCTTTTCTTTTGCTATTCTCATTGGGTGTTTTCTGCTTCCTTGTCTCCCACATTGTTGATTTGATCCTCAGTTTCATCTATTCTATTGTTGATTCTGTGTAATGTATTCTTCATTCAGTTACTGTCTTCTTCATTTCTGACTGGTTTTTTCCTTGTTTTCTATCTCTTATGTTTGTTTCCTGTCTTTTGGTTGAAGTTCTCACCAAGTTCCTCTATTTTTCCCCTAAGTTCATTGAGGGTCCTTATCACCAGTGTTTTGAACTCTGCATCTGGTAGATTGCTTATATCCATTTTGTTATTTTTCTGGAGTTTTGTTCTTTTCTTTCATTTGGGACAAGTTGCTTTGTCTCCGTATTTCAGCTGCCTCCCTGTGTTTGTTTCTGTGTATTAGGTAGAGCTGCTACATTTCCTGGTCTTGGTAGAATGGCCTTTTGTAATAGGTGTCCTGTAAGGCGCAGTGGCACAACCTCCCCAGTCATCCCAGCTGGGTGTTACAGGGGTGCCCTCCCATGTGGGCTGTGTGCACCTTCCTGTTGTAGTTGAGCCTTGATTGCTGTTGGTGTATCAGTGAGAGGGATTTACACCCAGGCCGTTTGGTTTCAGGGACTGGCTGTGGCCACAGTGAAGAATGTGCTGTGCAGGAGCCAATCCCATGGAGCTGGATTTGCTTCAGCAGGGCCCTCATGCTCAGTGCATCTGCCCCTTGAGTGTGCCGCTCATGGAGGTGGTTGGGTGATGCTTTGGGATGGTCTGAACCTGTCTACCACATGCACTGGTTCTGGGGCCTTCAGGGAGGTGCAGACCAAGGTCACCCACTCCCTGTGCCCTGCCTAGGGCCACCCAGTGTGAGCTACAGAGTGATCTGCAGATGGCTGCTACTTGTGCTAGGCTTGGAGGTTTCCAGGAGAGGCCAAGCTGCAAACCAGGCCAGCTGCCACTAGTGCTGGGCCTGGAGCTGCTTAGCAAGAGGTACAGGGCATGCCAAGGCCAGATGCTGCTTGTTTGGGGTTTGTGAACCTTTGGGAAGTTTTAGAAAACTTTGAAGCAAGGGCCAAGACAGGCTGTATGGAAGAGCCACTGGGAACTTTTGGGCTTGGGTGGGCCTGCGAGTTGTGCAGGGCGGTGTCTCAGGGAATCACCGAGGTGGGGTGAACAGCGTTAGCCAGGATGATGGAGACTCAGATATGTTGTCTGCCTGCTAGTTTGGGGGACGGGGGGTGGGTCAGCAAAAGAACAATGGCCTCTGCCAGCACTTATGTCTGGGAGAAAGTTGCTTTTGTCTGGCCCTTGGTGGCCACTTGGTTCCTCCCTGGATATCCCCGTTGCCTTTTGAGCTGCCACCCCAGCGCTGGAGCTCAGAGTAAATGAGTCTGAGTAAGTCTGTGCACAGGCCCTTGAAGAGGAACGCCTGAGACTCAAGTAGCCTCCATCTCATTCATCCACAATGCTCACTGGTTTTCACAGCCAGAAGTTATGGGGGCCTCTCTTCCCAGCACTGAAACTCTGGGCTGGGAACCTGTTGTGGGGCTGGGACCCCTTGCTCCTTAGACGGAACCACCACAGCCGAGATATTGCTCCTGATTTTTATTTCCCACATGTGGGTAGAGACCAGCTTGTTCTATGTCTCTGCCCCTCCTACCAGTCTCAGTGTGGCTTCTTTAATTCCCTAGTTGTAGGACTCCCCATTCAGTCAGATGTCAGGTGGTTCTGAATGATGGATGTTCTGTAGTCTCGTTGTAATTTTATGTGGTTGTGGGAGGAGGCGAGCACCGCATTTACCTGTGCCACCATCTTGAGTGGAAGTCCTGTTGCTTTCTGGTTGCAACTTCAGCTTGTTTTCAGTTCAGCCTCTTAGGATGAAGCCTTGTCAGTCTGTGGGAACCTTCTTGTACTGAGCTTTGGGGGAGTGTGTGGGAGCAGGGACAACGCCTCCCTGCTCCTAGCCACACCCCTGGGGGTGCTCCTCTTCTGTCATCACTGCAGAACTTGCTGCTTTCTACTGCAGAGTTGATAGAAGGGACTTTTTCTTGTCGCCCTTTGCTCTCAAGTGGGCTGGCTGTGAAATCCCTGCTCCTGGTGTGACAAACAGCTTGTGGGTCAGTCTAGTCCAGCACCCTCAATAGGGTTTCATGGAGAGAAGTTAACGAAGGGGCTATGCACAGATTAGGTGCAGAGGTGTGGAGGGAGCCAGTGAGGACGGTGAGGCCCCAGGGCTCTGGGAAAGCAGTGCCAGCCCCGCCTATCGGGGCAAAGGGAGGAGTCCAGCTCCCCAGAAGAGGGCTTGGCCTGGTGGAGGACGCAGCCAGGAGGGCAGGAGTGGTGGGATGACAGAGGATAGTAAGTGCCCAAGCTCTCTCTCCTCCTGCCTTCACTACTATCTCTGGCCAGAAAGGGAGGGGAAGGCTCTGTGGGGCACAGGGCAGAGGAGGGAGAGGAGCCCATTGGCATGGAGCTGACAGCCCCCAACCCCCTTCCAGGCTGGGCAGAAGGACATCCACTCCTGAGGACAGAGTAAAGTTTTAATTGCAAATAAATAATGTTATGAAACTGTTCAGGAAAACAGACAAAGCTACCAAACTCACATCTGGTTTTCTGCTCAGGAGTGAGCACTGATTGGCTGTGTAAGATTAAACTGGCAGACCTTTCTCTTCACTTGTGCATACATGCTGGTGTGAGGGGCTTAAGAAATGCATGGTGAGTGTGATTGTGTGGATTTCTGTCACTTTGCCTTTTCGCTCAGTGTGTGGTGAAGCCGTGCCCGTGGGTGTGCCTTCTTGTATTTTGCCACAAGCAGCACCTGCCCAGGGCCCGTGTCCCAGCTAGTCCTCCCACTGGAGTGCCCGTCCCCTCTCTGCTTCCACTTCCCCAGCATGCAGAGTAGCGAGGCAGGATTTCTCAGACAGCCCAGCCCTTGGGGCGCTCAGGGTGCCCTGTGGGTCCAGGAGGGCTGGATGACATGTGCACCGCTCCACCTGACTGCCCTCACCCAGTTGCTGCCACTGTTCAGGCTCCCTACCCTCTGTCCCCAGAATCCACACACTTGGTATTATTAGACTGTAAAATCTGCCACTCTGACAGGTGACAAGTGGCATTCACCGTTGTCATTTTCCTTGGTTTTAAGTAGAGTTGAGCAGCTCTTCCTGTGTCTTTTGGCCTTTGATTTCTGTTTGATTTGTCATGATTAATTCTTGTACAATTGATTTTTAGGAACAGCAGGAGGGAGGGGTGAGGAATTCACTTTTCCCCCAGAAGGAGGGCCGGTCAGTGGTCAGTTTGAAGCACCACTTCGAGTCCCTGCCTCTCTGCAGGGCCCTCTTGCACATGGATTTGTTTGAATTTCTGTTCTTTCATAATTTGCTTTAATATCTGATAGGTTAACTCTCTTGTTGCTTTTTCCCCAAACTGTTTTGGCATTTCTTATGCATTTAGTTTCTTTTAAAAATAAGATTTAGAAATAGCCCCACAGGTTTGGTTAGGACTCCTGTTGAGGTTTGACTGAAATCATGTCAGACTTGTGGGTTGGTGGGGAAGCTGAGCTGGCCCCCGCGGGCTGCCCAGCAGCTGGTGTGTCGTCAGGCAGAGACTTGCCTGTCCACCAGCCCTCCCTGGACATGCCGGGACTGCGTGGGATCACAGTCATCCTTTCTTATTCTGCTTCATAACTGAGTGTGGCTAGTGTTTCACCACACATGGGATGTTTACCACAGGCCTCTGGTAGGTTTTCTGTCTCAGATTAAGGCAGTTCCTTCTGTTTGTCATTTATTTTATTTTATTGAATTTGTTGAGATGACATTGATTCACAAAACCATGCAGGTTTCAAGTGTACTGCTCAACAGAACATCATCTGCAGACTGCATTGTGCCTCCATCGCCCTAAGCAGTCTCTTCATCCCCATTCCCCCTGCCCACCTTGCCCATCTCCACTGGCCCTCCAGCCCCCTTTACCTCTGGCTATCACCACACTGTTGTCTGTGTTATATATGTATGTTTATATTTTTTGCTTAATCTCTTATTTTTATCGTGAATGGATGGCGAGTTTCATCGGGTTCTTTTTGGCATTTCTGGTGACTAGGCCTTCCCCTCTGAAGCTGCCACTGGCTGCAGTGGACTGGCTGGCAGACGTCCACACATGAGCCGCCCTTGCATGCATCAGACACTTCCTAGTTGGATACCACATGTCAATCTAAAATGTTTTGGTTTTGATTGGTTTAGCATTTGCACCCCTCTTCCTGGGAGCCACCGCGGTGCTCAGCTTTGCTGTTTGGTCCTGGCGTGGCGTTGGTGCCGGGCCTGCCAGCCCAGCTGGTGAAGGAGTGGCAGCGAGAGAGTGCCACCCCTCCCAGTTCCTTCTGCCCGAGACTCCCACCCCTGTCCCAGGACTCCCAGGGAGCTTGAGATGCACCTGGTGTGATAAGATGCCAAGCAACCAATTTACCTCATCCTGGAAGTTTGGGAAGGACTGAATTGTCACTGAATGAACCCATTATTAGGGCTCCAGTAGAACCCAGGGCTCTGAGGGATGGTGTGGGGCTCAGTGCACGAGGCCTGGGAGGGTGGGTGGTCTCTACCCCGGACTCAGCTATCTGGGGCTGGGAGAACAACCCTTGCTACACAGGCCCCTTCTAGACGGTCTTAGACAGGGACTGTGGTCCCTGTCCCTGCATGTGTCCCTACCTTGGGCTTGGTCAGGGTGGGTCGCCCACAGCTTGCTCTGGGCAGCTGGGGTCTTCAGGATAGGCAGCGCTGCCGTGGCTGCAAGCTGGGAGAGCGGCTGGCCGTTGGGAATCCTGCCACATGCTTCGTCATGGCAGATGAATAGTGTTAGTTTCTGAAATTCCCGTCCTGAAAATGCCTATTAGGGTCCCCACTCACCAAACACCTTTCACACACTTTCTGGGGCCCTGTGCCATGCACTTTCTCTGCATTGATCAGTGGGCTGTCCTGAGCCTGTCCTCATGCATGGGGCTCCCATACAGGTCCCTAGTTTCTCCTACGTTGCGTCCTACGTCTGCCCTGCAGGGCTGACTGTAGCCACAGTGCTCTGAAGGGCCTGGCCATAGAGTCACAAGAATGTAGAGGGAACAGTCTGCTACTGGTCGCCTGGCTGCCTTCCTTTTTTTTTTTTTTTTTTTTTTTGTATTTTTCTGAAGCTGGAAACGGGGAGGCAGTCAGACAGACTCCCGCATGTGCCCAACCGGGATCCACCCGGCACGCCCACCAGGGGGTGATGCTCTGCCCATCTGGGGCGTTGCTCTGTTGCAACCAGAGCCACTCTAGCGCCTGAGGCAGAGGCCATGGAGCCATCCTCAGCGCCCGGGCCATCTTTGGTCCAATGGAGCCTTGGCTGCGGGAGGGGAAGAGAGAGACAGAGAGGAAGGAGAGGGGTAGGGGTGGAGAAGCAGATGGGCGCTTCTCCTGTGTACCCTGGCTGGGAATTGAACCCGGGACTCCTGCACGCCAGGCCGACGCTCTACCACTGAGTCAACTGGCCAGGGCCCTGGCTGCCTTTCTCCGGCGACATCTTGTGCTCTGTGTGGAGCTGGCTGTGAATTGTCCTGGTTCTTAGTTTTCTGTTAAGATGTGATGCATAGTCTACAGTCCTTTATTTATAGCCCAGCAAACCACGCAGGGTTCCAAGGTGAGATGGGTGTCAAGCTCAGGTCTCACAACAAGCCTATCACTACCCTCGTTTCCAAGTGTTTTTTGTAGCAGAGCCTCTTTTATATATCTGGTGCAGAGCAAGTTAACAGATCAGTTAGTACAGCAGCCTCCAGCTCTTCCCTGGGTCCATCTAGGTTGCCCCTCGGGCTGTGGGAATGGTGGCCCCTCGGGCTGTGGTGTTTGAACCACTGCCCCCTTCCCCCATCTCCTTGGGGAAGGTAGGGCCTTTGTCCAAAATCTGCCGCTCACCAGCTAGCCAGCATTGTTCACAAGCCCCACTGTGGAAATCCCACGGGTTTTTTTTGTTTGTTTTGGGTGGTGTTTTTTTTTTTTTTTTTTTGAGACAGAGAGTCAGAGAGAGGGACAGATAGGGACAGACAGATAGGAACGAAGAGAGATGGGAAGCATCAATTCCCTGTTGCAGCACCTTAGTTGTTCATTGATTGATTTCTCATATGTGCCTTGACCAGGAGGGCTATAGCAGACCGAGCAACCCCCTGCTCAAGCCAGCGATCCTGGGCTCAAGCTGGTGAGCCTTGTTCAAACCAGATGAGCCTGCACTCAAGCTGACAACCTTGGGGTTTCGAACCTGTGTCCTCCACGACCCAGTTCAATGCTCTATCCACTGCGCCACCACCTAGCTAGGCGAAATCCCATGTTTGAGTGTGTGTTTTATTAGCAATTTTGAAATAAATATGTATGTAAACGGAAATCAAATTGCAAGGCCATGACTTGTGCATGCCCTGCCCAAACCTCCAGGGCACAGGCCACTGCCCTGCCACCGCCTACAGCCTCACACCTTGACTTCTACACTCTGCTGTGCTCCGCCACCCATCTCCTCTGCCCCAGGGGCTGTGCAGAGGCCTTCTTTGAGACCTCTCACAGGCAATCGTCCCCTCACCCATTTCAGTGTTGGAAATCTGGCTCCCTCCCTCCCCTAAGCTGTCACCTCTTCGCACGGGGATTCTCCCTGTGTGTGGTGCCTGGGGAGTGGAAAAAAATGTGATGCCCACTAACCTCTCTGATTGTGGGCTCTTCCCACCCCCTAAGAGCCTGGGCTGCTGTGCCTGGCCCTTTTCCTAGAGGAAATGTCCTCAGTGCCTACACTCCAGTCTTATCATCAACCCTGTCATTTAAAAGCGCACCTCTGTGATTAGGAGAGAAAATAACTAAGAGCCAGCCTACCCCCTCAGGTTCCTATTGGCTTAGAGGTGGCCGCAGGACAGAAATGAGTGGCCTGCCTGTGGCAGGAAGAGAGCAGGCCCGGGCTTAGGCTCAGATGGTGGGTACTCTTCTGCCTTCAGTTCCCCCGCTAACCCCTTGTTCCCCTTCCGCAGAAATTGAAGCCATAAAGCTGGCTGAGCAGAAGCACAAGGCAGAGCGGAGGCGGCGGGCCACAGTGATAGTGGGGGACCTGCAGCCCCTTCGGGACGCCCTGCCTGAGCTGCTGGAGCTGGAAGTTGGCGCCAGGAGGCCACACACCCGAGGGTGAGTGTCCATCTTCAGCTGCCTGGAGAGGTCAAGGCTGCACTGGCCAGGCTACAAGTGAGTTGGCCCAGCCGGGGGTTCTCCACTGGAGAAACTTCCAAGCTGGCTGAAGCCCAGACTTTCCAGGACAATGGGGACAGGACTGGGGCTGGCACTGGTGTGAAAGCCCCTCCCCATGCCACTGGCTGGAGGGGATTTACCTGGCCTGGCTGTGCATGCAGTGTCCATAGCTTATGGGAAGCCCATTGAGGAGGATGTCTTGCTTGCCTGAGAGCTGCCTACCAGGCCCTGCACAGGCCCTGAGGCTGGCTGAGGATCCTGCCTCCTCTGGCCTCCCACCCTTCAAGAGCTCAAGCTACTCTAAGCCCTCCAGGCACTGAAGAGGCTCCTGGATTTGTCTATGCCACCTTAGGACGTGAAGGGGCTGCATGAGGCCTCAGCCCACCTGTCATTCTACCTTTAATATACGGGGGGGTAGAACTTCAAGGCCTCAAGGCCTGAGGCCTGTTTTCTGGACCTCTCAGCACGTGGTCATCTTTGGGGGCTCTGGCTGGAGGAAAGGAGCCCTGAGCCCCCGTTCCACAAGCACAGGCCCCAGAAGAGCTGTGAGTGGTCAGCAAGGGGCCCACATCCAGGTGAACACAAAGACGGGGTCAGTGGCAGGAGGAGCAGAGCAGCACCCTGGAGCAGATGGAGCTGGGACTGTGTCAGACTGAGCCTGGGTGACAGGAACATGGGGGTAAAGGCACTGTCCTGGATGAACCAGGAATGTTTTATGCTACTATTTTAAAAGAAATATCAAAGACGAGGCCCTCTGGCCTGGAGGCTGAGTTTAGGATTTGGCCAAATGGGGTCACACACACTCCCAGAGTCTCACTCAGGAAGAGGAACGCTGGTCCCAGCCCCACCCCAAAGCCTTGTGGATTGCACCCTCAGAGATGTGCTCCTGGCAGACGTTCCAGGAGACTGTGTGTGGCACTGATGCGGCTTCTCTATCCACAGCAGAGCAAGCAGCAAGCCCCAGCCCGCCGAGCTGAGCCGCATGAGTGCGGCGCAGAGGCTCCAGCTCCTGTGAGTGCAGCCCGCCCCCCTCGAGTGAGGTTCTGTGCTCCCCCTTCCCTCCCTGCTTCACCTCCAAGGCTGTCAGGTCCCCCAGACTCAGTCCACTCTGAGGGCAGTGCTGGGCCAGCTCTGGGGTACAGCCTGGCTTTCCATTGGGGCCAGAAAGTCCCTTCTCCTGGGACAGTGACGCGAGCAGCTGCTGCTGGCCCTCAGGGGCTGCCCCCAGGCTCAGGTCCTTGGGGTTTGGGGTCACTGCCCCAAGTGTCATCACCTGGCACCAGCAGTCAGTTGTCTAGTGGGATTCAAGTTCTCCTGTTAACAACCAGGAAAGCTGGGGCCTGGCGTAGTATGACCTTGCCCACTCTTCCTAAGACCAGGCCGTGCCAGGCATGGCTCCCTCCCCACCACAGCAGGCTCACTTTGGACTTGTCCTGGAGCTGCCACCTGAGGTTTCTGATCGGGCTCCCCAGTTTCAGGGGCAGAGGTGTTATCCTCCAGGAATGCCTATCCAAGACACCAGTGGCCATGGCTGGGCTTCAGGGCCTGCTGAACTCGAGCTGCCCGATTGCCTCCAGAAGGTAGCATGACCATCCCTGCACCCAACAGGTCTGACTGGGTTTAGAGACAGGTGTGCAGGGAACAGCAGCCTCCACTGTGGACTCTGGGGCTCAGACCTCCTGCAGGGGAAAGGATCTACCTCCTGTCTCCATAGGGAGGGCTGCTGGTGCCACCTCTGTCACCATGGTACCCATTTGTGAGAAGGTCTGGCCTGGGGCCTGTGGGGACGCAGAAATCCTGACCCTTTGTCCCTGCAGTGGCCGCATCTGTTTTGGCAGCAATGGGGCGGGGGGGGGGGGGGGAGCTCTTATGTAAGGCTGTGTGTCTGCAGGGTGCATGCAGGCTGTGTGCCAGCTGCTGCCTCTCTACACTTGGCAGCCTCTTGCCTTTAGTAGCAGCTCTTTGTCAAGGTCAGAAAAGGGTGCCTAGAATCCCCACCCCCCTGACAAAGAGGCAGTGATGCCAGTCCCCCAACCCCATGGTTGGGCATAGTGGCCCTAGGGTCATTGTGTGACCATGAGGAGGCCCCAGGACAGCCTCTTCCCTCCTGCTCAAAACCCTGCCCAGCCCTCAGGCCTCCTTGGCCTGACCCCTACTAGAGAAACTCAGGCTGCTTTCCTCACTCCCTATACCTCATCCAGCCCATTGCCCCTGTCCCTCCTTGGCCTCTCCTATCTACTCCAGGTTTCAGCCTGCCCTGTGGCACTGGGGGATGGGGTGGCTCAGCTGAGGTGGGTTCTGGGTGCTGAATGCCCTCCCTATAGCCCCAGGGGCATGGGGTCTGCTGATCTCTGACTTCAATTCTTTCAGTGAGGAAGAAAGAACCCGCTTCCAGGACCTGCTGGCCAACCCGGCCTACAGAGCCAGCCCCCTGCTAGCCATCGGGCAGCAGCTGGCCCGGCAGATGCAGCTGGATGGTGGTGGCCTGCTCTGACCTGGCCCGGGGTGTGCCATGAGCTCTGAGGACGCACATGAAGTGCCAGAGAGGGCCAACTCCTTGCCGTTGTCACCCTGAGCCCAGAGGGCAGCTCCCTTAGCTCTTTCTTGCTTGTGAGGACTAGTGGGGCCAACCCAGAGGCTGAATAAAAGCTGTACAAACTCAGGCAGTGGGACAGTGCTTCCTTCTATACCCTGGCTGTCCTATGAGCAAGGTAGTTGTTAGAAGTTCTGGGTTTGAAGGTTGGGCTATAGAAACACTGGCTTAAACCCTCAATCTGAGGGTGTGGAAGGGGAGGGTGCCTTTCTCAGACCTTCAGGAATGGTAGTAGGGTTTGTGCTGGCAGGGACTAGCTGCCCACGTCCTTCAGGGACAGCAGAGGACGTGTGCCTCAGAGGAGAGGATAGGCCCTGGGGTCTGCTGCGCGAGGTGCCTGGTCCTTGGTGCTGGGATCTCCTCGGAGGCTTGGCTTGTGTGTGGGGCCACCCTTAGACAACTGCATGATTGATCTGGTGGCTGTATCTGTGTGGAGCTTGATTTAGATCAGCGGTTCTCAACCTGTGGGTCGTGACCCCAGCAGGGTCGCCTAAAGCCATCGGAAAATACATAATGCATATCAGGTATTTACATTCCAAATCATAACTGTAGCAAAATTACAGTTATGAAGTAGCCACCAAAAATATTTTTTGGTTTGGGGTCACCGCAACATGAGGAACTGTATTGCAGGGTCACGGCATTAGAAAGGTTGAGAACCACTGATTTAGATAGCCTGCTTGGGGTCGCATGTGGCCACCTTCTTGGCACCACCCATCACCGATGCTGCCATGTGCCAACCCTCAGAGGGACTCGGACCCCATCTGTGCTACAAGTACTGGGTATCTTGAGGTTCGTCCTGGACAAAAAGGGCGAGCAGTGGCGAGGCAGCATCAGCCAGGGGGACGAGTCAGGTATGGCAGCTGCGCCCCTCAGGGTCCTGTGCTGCTGGAAGCCAGGTGCTGTACAGGCCGCAGCTGTGCTGTCTGGAATGTTCCTTGTGCAGCGATAACACAGAGGCCAGCAGCCTGGGCTGAGGTCATGCTGGTGGAGTGTGGGGCCCAGCCCCGCCACATTTCCATGGGTTCTCGCCTGATGACTAGGGTTTTCCAGGGTGCTGGCTTCCAGGATACAGGAGAGCCAGCTGGCTGGCAGAGATAGCAGGCGCCAGCCTTCCAGGCCTTTCCTGATGTCATGTTCCCGGGGCTGCCCCCCTCCTGGACCCGAGACAACAGATGGCATGGAGAAAGACCCTTCTTAATGTCCAGTCAGAGAGACTCAGCTACGTGGTATTTTGTTTTGTTTTTTTTCTAAAAATGTTCAAATAATATAGGTTAAAATTACAATTGCATGCATATTTCTGATGTTGGCTTGTGTTTCTGAAGTTTTCCTTCAGATTGGAGAAATCTTAATTATAAAATTCTTGGTACAAAAACAGTGGTTACTTGTATTTCTGAGCCCAAATGTTGTTTTCTGATGTTACAGAAGTGCTTGGGCCAGGGAGTCTCTGGGGCCTCCCAACTGGCCCCCTGACGGGCCTGGAGCCTTATCTTTACTTGTCCCTCTGGTCCCTGCACCTAAGGGGAGGCCCTGGGAGCCAGGACAGCTGGGGCCCTGTCAGGGACCTTCTCTCCAGAGAGGAGAGTGACGCCTAGAACCCATGACAGGCTGAGTGGCAACTGGGCACTGGGAGCTGTCAGTGCTTTTCCTGACGACATCCTCAGAGCTTCCTGATGCCCCCTTTACCCCCTTACGCACTTGACTTCTGCCCTCAGTTCAGGTCTGCCCAGGGCTCAGGATGCCCTAGGAAGATGTCCCTCCATCCCCGAACAGGCCCCTCCCGACAGGCCTTCTCCCTGCCTGTGGCATCTGGGCTTCTAGCACAGCGGTGATAACTCCTACCTCAGCATCTCTCCTGGGCTGGGGAGCAGATTCTAATTACATAACAATGTTTAATTAGAGAATCCGGTATCAGCAGCCCTCGGGCTGCAGGGCTCCCTTGGGAATGAGCCACAGCCTTCCTTCTGCACCTGCAGATGCCCTGGGTCTGGTGGACCCAAGCCCCCATCCACAGGCTAACGTTTCCCTCATCTACTGGCCTGTCACTTGGCAGGACCCATCTTCAGCTTTGTTCCTTTATTCAGAGACCTGGGTTCTATCCAAGTGTATTTTGGGCCATACCCTAGGGCCAGGGGCACCAGGATCACACGCTGCTTCTGTTTCTGTCTTTTGCCGAATGAAGACACTTTATGGCACAAAGGTGTGACCTGCCCACCAGTCCCCCTTCCTCAAACCCCTGTTCAGTTTGGGGGAGATTTAGTGTGTGGGCTCAGCTCTGTGTCACCTCAACAGCCTTTAGACTGAGCCCAGCATTCCTGCCGGGGCTGCCGCCACCAGGGTGCCTAAGCTACAGGCTTCCCAGAGAGCCAGCCTATACCCATATGAACATCTTTTCCAAATATAGTCTTTTACTCCTCAAATTCAAAATACAGACTGCTGTGTATTTTTTTAAGCTATTGTACAAATGTTAAGCACACAGAAACCAGAGATGAATGTAAGACAATCCTGCTTGTGTACAACTGTCAAGTCTAACACCAGCCCCCGACCAGGGGGACCCAGGCATCACATTTGCCACTTGGAGTGTTTCCACAGGCGTCTCAGAAGGCAGGGTTCCTAAGCAGTGTGACTACAGACCCAACGTCAGAGCAAACAAAACGAAGTCTTTTTTTGTTTGTTTGTTTCTTTTACAGAGACAGAGAGAGAGTCAGAGAGAGGGATAGACAGGGACAGACAGACAGGAACGGAGAGAGATGAGAAGCATCAATCATTAGTTTTTCATTGCGACACCTTAGTTGTTCATTGATTGCTTTCTCATATGTGTCTTGACCAGGAGGGCTACAGCAGACCGAGTAACCCCTTTGCTCGAGCCAGCGACCTTGGGTCCAAGATGGTGAGCTTTGCTCAAACCAGATGAGCCCGTGCTCAAGCTGGCGACCTCGGGGTCTCGAACCTGGGTCGTCCGCATCCTCATCCGATGCTCTATACACTGCGCCACTGCCTGGTCTGGCAAAACGAACAGTGTCTTAATGTTGTTAAATGTCCACTCAGTCTTTCTGCCTCCATGTCTTGTGAGTGTCCTATTCTCTTGGCAGTGGTTGGTGTCACTTTATCATGTCCAAGTAAGTCCTTTGGAGCACCTTTTGCCTCTGACTGCCATTGGTCTCACACACAATTGGCTTCACTTGTCTCATTGGGTTTTTAGGGATTGCTTCTTAAACATTTAATTTCATTCTATAATTATGTAAAATGTTACATGGTACGAAAGTGTCAAGCCTGCAAAAATAAAATGTAAGTCTGTCTTCTTAATAGTGGTGCTGGACAGTTAGGAATGATGGTTTTGTCCTATTCTGGGGAAGTTCCCACTTTAAAACAGTGCCTTGTTGTACCTGTGGGGATATCTGAGTTTTCCTCTGAAGCCTGAGGTTACCCTCTGCACTGGGTAAGGACAGTTGGGCCATGGGGGCCGGGGGGCAGAGAAACCGGACTCTACCCCATGCCCCGGCTGGGGGTCCTGGCCAGTCACCAGAGCACTGGGTCCTCAGTTTGTGGAGATGAGAAAAAATAACCCCACTGTTGGGTGTGAGACCTAGGTGAGTATTGCTGGGCACCCTGCCCTGTCCAGCACCATCTCCCCATTCTGCTGCTGCCCAGGGCAACCTCATCCTTCCACCAGCCTAGCAGGGATCCTGGGCAACCCGAATCCCAAGCAGGAATGATTGGAGAGAATGGTACTGGGATTAAAAGGAAGAATATGGAGGAGTGCAGGGCACCCCAGGAAGGCAGCTCTGTGGGGCTGGGCTCACGGCTGTGCTGAGCGGGCCGGGTCCCCCACAGTCCATGGTGGCCACACAGCCGACCCCCTCCGCTCCTGCACTCGAGACCCCTGGCTTAGATGAGGGGCTGTGTTCCGTGAAGCTGACCTACACTCCTGGGAACATCAGCCATGGTGTGGTTGGGTAAGCTTCTGTGTGTGCACGTGGTCTTTATGCACACGTGTGTGAGTGTATGTGCTTTCAGGGACCAACCCAAATAGTTACCAGGGAGGCATTTGTGTCTAAGAGGTTACTCTGTCAGAATAGGGACGGAACCATCATTCCTAAATGTAGAGCACTTTTTATCAAGAAGAGACGTTGAATTTTACTGAATTCTTGGTTTCTGTTGAGAAAGTCTTGTGTTCTGTTATTATTTTTCCTGCCAGAGGAGGGAGAGGTGTGAATGGTGTGGTTAATTTTCCACGTGTCAAGTGGCTTAGTATTCCTGGGTTCAGGGCAGACCTACACCCTCTGCTCTCCCTAGAGCCAGGCACAGCTGTGAACTCAGTCTGTTCCCAAAAGCATATGTACCATGATATGTAGCACTTTGGGGAAGCTTCTGGAGTTGGCACATGATGCCTCGTGCTCACGTGACCAGCAATGCTTCAGATGGTGGCCTCTCCTGGATCCTGGCGTGAGGATCTCATGGAACAGGACCCCAGCCCACTCACAGCCAGCTGTGCATGCAAAGATGTCAACGTTGGCTCTTGAAGCCACTGACTCTGGGAGTGTTTGTTACAGCAACACAACCCAGCACGTGGTGACGGGTTTCCACGGAGACTGGAGGAATAGTCACTCTCTCCATTCTGAGGTCAGGAGAAGTGCCATCAGCAAGGCAGGCCAGAAGGATTGGGAAAGTAGAACTTTCTGGAAGAAACAGTTAAGTCAAGCCTCTAGGGAACAACAGCAGGAAAGGAGCCTCCACTGCAGTTTCCATCTGGATGCAGCACACTCTGTCCTCAGCTGTCCCACGTGAGGGCAGCTCACAGGACAGGCGCCTGCGTGTGGGAGCCATGTATGCGGGCCAGATACTGAACACTGCTGAGTGAATGACAGTTCCTGGTGGAGCCAGAAGGGATCCTCAGTCACTGAGGCCATCAGACAACTTGGGAGAGAAACATGCTTCCAAGTGACTAGTCCAGGAGGAGGCAACACCACACGACAGCCCATTTAGGAAACACTAGTACAAAAAACACTACCCAGTGACTCTTCTAGGAGGCTGCCAAAAATGTACTTGGAGGAAACTTACATCTCAGATGTTGTCATTACGTACGAGAGAATAAATAGTACATGAGCTAAGTATTCACTTCCAGACTGCAGAGCAGAAAAATGAGATAAAGCCTGAAGCCCAAGGAAGCAGAAGGAACATATGAAAAAACCATGAAAGAAGTGGCATGTTTGGCAGACAGGAAAAGGATAGAATTTAGAATCCTTAAAGCCAAGGCCTAATGGCCTGCTGGGAGTTGCTTGTGAAGGGAACTGGTGACCTGGTCTTTCTGACCTGGGCAACTGTCAGGAAAAGTCCTTGCTCTGCAGCCAGGTGACTGTGGGCTCCAGCCTGTCCTCTTACAGCAACCCCTCTGTGCCTCACTCAGCCCCCTGTACGTGGGGACAATGACAGGTTCTACAAATGTTATTCCTAGTCATATAGCATTGTGGTGTTGCTGCTGTGTGTTGACATGAGGAACGTCATCACTCTGCTTCTGGGACTGAGTCACCAGCCAGGAGCTCTCTGATCCATTTGGTGACGCTGGGAGAGGGCAGAGCAAAGATGTGGACTGAGCAATAGGAAGCTGGGCTCCCTGGGTGGTGCAGGGGTTCAGAGGCCTCGGCTGCTCAAAGGGGTCATTTTTCACGGCCTAGTAGTTTCTCAGTGATTTGGGAAGAGGGCCAGGGGCTCTCAAGTCTGAGTATCTGAATGCCTAAGGAGCCACAGTGGGCTGTGGGTCAGGAAGATGCCTTTTGCACCCTCATCCAGAGCCAGCTGCGGTGGGGATCTGAGGCCAGGGGCCTCACCTTTCCTGTTCTGTCCAGACCAGGTGGCCAGAGATGTCTCAACAATCCGTAGGCTACCCTGCAGCTCCAAAAACATAGGGACCCCAACACTGATGGAAGCGACGCACCTTCTCTCTTCCCTCCCAACCCCAAGGAGGGAACTTGGCTTAGCTACACACCCTCCTCAGGAGACAGCAAGGGTCTCTCTGGAGTGTTGCTGGGGCAGCACTGTGGCTGGTGGACCCCACACCTGTGCCTCTTCTAGCTGAACAAATCCTTTGCTTGTGTCCAGCTCAAGGTCCTCGGGCAGAAAGACAAGCAGCTGCTCAGAGCAAAGGGAAAGTGTTTAGATGAAATCAAAACAAGACTATCATTTATTAACGGTGGCTGTAAAGTAGAACTTAGCCTTGTAATAATATTTTGGTTCTGTTTCCACTATGCGCACCTAGAAAAATGTGAGGGCGATCTCAGTCCAGTGGAGCGTCACATTCCATGAGTCTCACGACATTTCTGCTGTCATTCAAGACACGACTCAATGTGCCCCAAGCTCCAAAGGCCACTGCACGCGCTGCTCACCATGGGGCTGAAAATGGATGAAATACAGTCCGGGATGTTAACCACAACCAGGGTGTTAATAAGAGGTGGTAAGTGGGTGTTGGGCTCTGGGCTGAGTGTTGCCCATGCATTATCTCATGGAACCCTCTCAACCCCACAGAGTAGATATCATTACTGCCATGTGTTACAGATGAGGGGACTAAGGCACGGGGAGGTAGGTCTCACCCACTGAGTGAGTGGAGCCTGACAGGAGACGGTCTCCTAGCTTCCCCGTTGCCCCCGCCTCCTGCTGCAGCCCCTCTTTGTTTCAATGATGCAGGTCCTGTGTGAGCCTTGCCTGGATCATGACTGGTTTACGGGTGACTTGGGTCCCTCCCAAGGGATCCTACCTGCCCGAACTTGGTGGCTGTTGTCTTGACCTGTGTCCCCAAGGCTATGGGGTGTGGGTTGGGAGGGCTAGGGCACCTGAGGAGAGGAAAAAGGAATGTTTGGGGACAGCTCTCACGTATTGTGGGTCAGAAATGGGGGAGACACTCATGTAACCTGCATTCTTGCATGTTCTAAACATAGTTCCCACTTGATTTTCATTTATGAAGGTTTATTAACAACTTAAATTTCTCTCTAATTATTAATTTCTGTAAGTGCACTGCAGTGCTGAGACTGGGGCCCACTGGATGTGCCTTGCTGCATGCGTGTGTGTGTGTATGTCCAGATGTGTACATATGGGTGTGTCCCCTATGTATGTGTGTGCGTGTGTGCACATCCACATGTGTGCAAATGGGGCTTGCTTGGTTTTGAACTTGAACTAGGCTCAAGACATCTATCCATTTGCTTAAGAGGGTGATGACTGGCAGAGAAGGGTCTATAGCAGGTTGACGGCAGTTAGCCCGGTGGGTATTTTCTCTGAGAAACTCCCTAGTTCCTTCATCTCCCTGTTGACCACCCAGTCTCAGCCTGGAGGACAGCGTAGTAGCCTCTCCCTCAGGCATTGGGCCCCAGGACGCCTGCAGCCTCTGACTGGCAGGCTGAGGCAGAGCCTGGGAATCAGGTGGTGCTTTAAGAATCCAAATAACAAACACTTTTCGGAAGCAGCAGGAACAGCATAGCATGTCTTTCAGTAGAGCAAGGAAAACAAGAAGCTGATGAGTTCCATACCTGGGACAGTTGGTGGCCACCTGGGTGACAGGGGGTCTGGGCTTGGCAGCTCTGCGTATGTAGAGGCCCTACAAATGTCAGGGCTGCTGAGTGCCAGGGGCCTAACCCCATGGCCAGGCCAGGAATGGGTGGGGATGAGGTCCGGCTCTGCTCTGGGCTCCACCAGCCTGTCTCCTGGGGATAGAGGAAGGAAGAGCAAGAATCTGAGATGACATCTGGAAATAGCTGGCCTGAGGACTGGCCTGGACAGATCTGGGGCCACATGGAGCCCCAGAGGTGGTGGTGGAGGTCCATCAGCCTACAGTACAGCCTCTGCCTCAGGCATCTCCCCAAATCAGCTTGTTAGAGGGGGCTCTGCCTCCACAGTCCCTCCAAGCACAGGCCCTGATGAAGGGCGAGAGGGGGCCTTGCTCCTCAGAGATGGGGCCGTGGTCTCTTCCCTGGACCTTGTCTTGCAGGGAGGAAGTGCTGGTGGCCTCCCAGAAGAGGACAGTGTTCTATAGGCAGCAGGATAGTCCTGGCATGAGCCCTGTCAGGACTCACGTAGGACTATCATTCTTTAGAAAAACAGGTTTTTCTTCTAATTCTGGACCCAGAGAGACAGAAGGCTTGGCCCACACACTGCTTAACCAGTTCTTGCCATTTGACCTTTTCTGTTTTGCACATGAGCCACAGGTCTGACAAGCAGGCCCACTCTGCTTTGGCCCCAGGTCTGTCTGCCAAGGCTGCAGCCCTTAACTAGAAGCTGGCTGGGGAAATGGAGCCTGGCCCAGCCCTCCCAGGACCCTGTCCTGTGTGGGCCCAGGTGGAAGTGATGGGGAGTGATGAGCGGAGGGTCGGTGGGTTTTGAAAACCACTGTGCTCTGCACTGAGCCCGAGCTGAGAGGACTTCCATGGCTGGGGAGAGAGTGAACGAGGGCCTGGCCTGCCTGGTGCAGGGATGCCGGGCATCAGCCTGTCCCTCTCTCGCTCCTGGCCCTCGAGTCCCACTCTCCTGCCTCCTACTTTCTGCAGCTGATCCCAGCCCTGAGGTTCTGATCACTTGGGGTTTGGGTGGGGACAGGAATCCAGCTTGAACCTCTCTTCCCAGTGAGTCTCATATGCAGTTGATTTTGAGACTTAGGCCAAGATAGGGGAGGGAAAGTCCCCCAAGTCATGCTCCTGGGGGAGGCAGGGTGTGGGCCCTGGAGAGAAGGAATACCAGGGCCACCGCCAAGGTCTGTGGCCCAACCCTCGGCCTCCAACATCTCTGGACCCCGTCTCCGTGGTCACGAGGCTTACCGAAGCCCCTTTCAGTGCAGTGCTCTATGTAACCCAGTGGGAGCCAGCTGCGGTGGAGGTGGCATCACAAGCTTGGCGCGTCCAGGAGAAACACCTTTTATTTTTAGTCTGCATTTCCATCTCTGCTGGAGTGCAGAGGACTGAGGTGGTTGCAGGAGGGACTGAGTGAGTTGTCACCGCACACTGTCCCTCCTGTGCTGGAATATCCCCTCCCTGTCCTGCCCCTCAGCCCAAGAATCTCCCTGGGGAGGTGGGGGCCAGCGGCTTCCTGAGGACATGCAGTTTCATGGCGGTGCGGTGGGCCATGAGCCATCCCTGGGCAAACCCATGGGGCAAGGGGCAGTTTGACAACAGCCAGACAAAAATCCCTTCCTGTCGAGGAGCCTGGCTTCCTTCGGGCTGTGCTGCCCTGTGGCCCCTGGCTCAGCAGCTTCCTCCAGGAGGCCAAGGGGAGACTCCTGCAGGACCCAGCAGCACCCATACAGGTTGGGGACCTCAGGGAGCTGCCACCTTTGCCTGCTGCAGTCACCTCCCTCCTGGCATGCACCATGCTGGTGCCCTGGGACGCAGGGCCAGTGGGCCAGCAGGGAGGCACAGAAGCTGTGTCTTCCCCCATGCTGGCTCTAGACCTTGCATTAGGCTCCCTGGGTGCTGGGGGTGTGGTGCTGGCCACCCCCTCTTCACACTGGGTGAGGAGAGCTTGGGAACAGGGATGGAGTGAGCATCCCGAGTGCTGTTTTGTACCCAGTTGGGTGCTTCTTTGAAAAGCCTTTGGCTTATGGGCACATATGTTCTCTCCTGGGAGAAAACAGGAGCTACTCAGATGTGATGCAGGAGCTCTGAGTGTGCAGAGGGTGGTGTGACCTGGAGCTGGGCGGGGCCTGGGTCCGTGGTTAAATGGTGCCAGAAATAGCGTCTCAGGGTTCTTCCTGTTTATCAAGAAGAGAATGTGGCTCTTTGGCTCTCTTTGTCTTTTGCCAGTTAGAGTTCAAGCCTGTCTTACTTGGCTCGGGTCACCGTAACAAGTACCACAGAACAAGCACCCAGACGGGGGCTAAAACAGCAGACATTTCTGTCCTAGTTCTAGATCAAGGTGTCAGCAGGGCTTGTTCCTCCCGAGGGCTCTCTCCTTGGTGTGTAAACCCTGTCTTCGCCCTGTGTCCTCACATGGTGGTCCCTCTATATATGCTTGTGTCGTAATCTACTTCTCATAAGGACACCAGTCAGATTGGATCAGGTCCCATCCTAATGACCTCATTTTACCTTAATCACCTTTGTAAAGACTAACTCCAAATATAGTCACATACTGAGGTGCTGAGGGCCAGGACTTCCACATATTATTTTGGGAGACATAGCTTAGCCCATAAGAGCAGTGTTAGCGGCCTTAGGTTTGGGGGCTCTGGCCACTGGCATCTCAGGTATCCAGGTTTGTGCAGGGGTGATGACTGTGCAGAGGCCAAGGGTTTGATCTGAGGAGGGGCCAGGCTGTAGTGGAGTTGCAACTGTAGGGCCTATCCTGGACTGGGTCCACATGGAATCCCCAGGCGTTACACACAAGTGGCTGAGCCCTCCTCACCCGGGGTTGAGCCCAGTGGAGGCTGCTTAGGGACCACCTGTCCCTGGTGCCCTCGCAGTTGCAGTGCCATCAGGGCTAGCTCAGCCTGGGTGAGGCCCCGGAGTCCCACCTCTGATGGTCTCTCCCATCTCCACTTTTTGGGACTTGGCATTGACAGCTGCTACACCCTCCTCCTCTATTGGGAGAAAGGGGGTGCTGTCCAGCTTGGAGTACCGCCTGTGAATGAGGGAGGGTTTCAAAGTCCTGCTCAAAAGGAAGCTCATGTCTGGAGGCCAGATCCTGTCCGACTCATTGTCCATGCTACTGTGGTAATTTGCCCAAGGTCAGTTTTATGAGTTCTGGGTTGGTATCAGTTATGGGAAAATGGAGTTCTTTGGCCAAAATAGTTTGGGAGATGCAGGTTAGGAAAGGCTGAAAACTGGTCCTGCAGCAGGACTTGTCAGAACTTTTTGTGGGGTAGCGTGAACTCTGATCCTGCAGACGGGGCAAGTCCCTGTGGCATCTGGGTGCTTTCTCCACTGCAATCCAGGTGAGGTCCTGGGACCTCTGGGGTTGTCGACTACCTGTGACTTTGTTCCTTGCAGAGGCGGGCAGTCTCTGAGTCTAATTGTGTGTGGTTTTTGGGATTCTGGTTTTGGGGTTCTTCTGCACCTGGCCAATGGGGTAACTGCAGGGGGCCTTTGCAGGCCAGTGAACCAGAAGGGTCGATGGGAAATTGGCCAGTGCTGGACCCAAGGTATGGCCATGCTGATGGGCTGATGGAATCCAGGCCCCTTCAGTCCTGACTGCACCCCAGGGAAGGAGTGCCCAGAGGCACTGCTGCCCTTGTTGGAGGTAGACAGGCTTGTCTCAGTTTGGTGGTGAAGCTAGAGACAGTAGGATGAAAAAAGACAGACAAAATGGGAAAGCCTGTCACTCCAGGTCCATGGTGACCTCACTTTCAAGACTCCCCACTGTGTGTGGGGTGGGAGAAGCCTGGGGTTTTCATGGGGAGGGGCAAAGCCCAGGATTGCACCCCTGGGTGGAGGTCCCTGAACAGATGTTGCTGCCCTCTCCTGCCCAGTGGTCCGGGCACTGGCTGCTTGGCACCTTCAGCCCTCATAGCACACACCCCCATGGGCTCCTGGAGATAACAATCCTGGGCCTTGCACGGTGCTGGCCAGAGAGGTGCTGTTAGGAGTTTGTTGAATGACTGAACAGAAATAACCAAGAGATAAGTAGCCGTCTAACAAGTCCTGGTGTGTGTTTCAGCAAAGCTGCGTCTAAATTGCATTTTGAGAAACTAATCTCCCATTGATCTGATGGAATTTCAGAACACTTTATTTTTCATTCATGCTTACATTTTCCAACTGACAGTGTGTTTGTTGCAAGCGGGACGGTACTTGGGTAGCTGCACATACTTGTAGCGCATATGTCCCACATGTGACACCAAGAGAAGGTTTTTGTACGAGGGCTTTCATAAAGGAGGGAGTGTCAGATTGGGGGCCAGAGCTGTGGGAACTGTTCAAGTTCTGAGCCACTGCTTGTGGGCTCCTGCTGGGTAAACCAGGCCCTTCTGACTTAGGGCTCAGTGGTCCAAAGCAAACCTCACGTGGGAAGTGACCGCAGGTGTCAGGAGAGGAGGCACACGCTCCTTGAGATCCTACTTCTGTTCTCTAGGTACCAACGAGCCTCATACCTCGCCTCTCTCCAGGGTCCACTGTGGCCCCCTGTCCCCCTGGACAGTTCTTCCAATAGCCTCTGGCCCTCTTGACTTGAGCTGTTCAGATCCCAGGAGCCCCTGCCTCTGCCAGTCTGGTGGTGGGAGTCCATGGCCACCTGTGCTGGCTTCTCCCCCAGGCAGCAGGCTGTCCTAGAGGTCTCAGTGTGGAGTGATGAGGACTGTTCAAGGATACCCAGTGCTCTCTTCTGCCAGGCACATAATAGGGCTGCTTTCCTGTCTGCTCCAGCCTGGCCATGGCCTGCTCTGCAGATGAAATGAGAGGAAGTATCACTTCTGGACAGGGACATTAAGGGCCCTATTTCCTTCTTTTTATTTTTTATTTTATTTACTTTTTTTTTTTTAACTTATCATTTTAGGGAGGAGAGAGAGAAAAGGGGGGAAGAGTGGGAAGCATCAACTCCCATATGTGCCTTGAACAGGCAAACCCAGGGTTTTGAACTGGCAACCTCAGAATTCTAGGTTGACGCTTTATCCACTGCGCCACCATAGGTCAAGCCATTTATTTTTAGTTTTAGACAGAGACAGAGAGTCAGAGAGAGGGACAGACAGGAAGGGAGAGGGATGAGAAGCATCAATTCTTCATTGCGGTACCTTAGTTGTTCATTGTTTTCTCATATGTGCCTTGATGGGGGAGGTACAGCAGAGCGAGTGACCCCTTGCTCAAGCCATCGACCTTTGGGCTCAAGTCTATGATCCCATGTTCAAGCCAGCAACCCTGAGCTCAATCTGATGAGCCCACAGTCAAACTGGCGACCTCAGGATTTCAAACCTGGGTCCTCCACATCCCAGTCCAATGCTCTATCCACTGCATCACTGCCTGGTCAGGCAAGGGCTCTGTTTTCTTCTAGTTTCTTTTGCTGCTTAAATGTGTCAGGTGGTCTTGTTCTGGCTACCTGGGCTTTGAGTGATTTCCTGGCCAGCCATGCAGGTTGAAGCACAACCCAACCCACCCTGACTGAGTCAGTGATTGAGGCAGCAGGGTGAGGAGGCCGGGGTCCATGGCTCTGGCCCAGCGCTGGGGCCCAGAGCTACCAGTGTTTTCAAAGTGAAGGAAATGAAACGATCTTTCTCAGGGATGAGGGGAACTTTGGATGAATGTGGCCCCTGAACTGAAGTTGCTGCCCTCTCTCCTGTCTGGTGGTCCTAGTTTTGGCTAGTGGATCAGTTATGTAAATTTTTTTCTAGGCCAGGATAATCTCTATTCTATGATAATTGCAAACTCAGCAATAGCAAGCAGATCCTTGCTGTGATGTTTCCCAAGAAATGCATTCTCTCCAAGCAGCCCTAACTAATCACTGTCTTGCAATGCTGCAGCGAGCAGGGGACCCTCTGTCTGCCCTGCTTGCTGAGGAGCAATACTGAGGGCAGTGGAGTGGCCAGACAGCACGGCACGGACACAGCCCTAGTCCTGGGAACACATGCCGTCCTGCTCAAGTCCTCTGTGGGAAAGACAGAACCGTAAGACCCTCACCACTGCCCACCTGCATGGTCAAGTCAAGGTGACCGGGTCCCTGCTTTCTTGCCCTCCACAGGTGTTCCTACGTGGGCTCCTTAACCAGTCCATCAGCTCCTCAGCCACCTGTTCCTCTCCCCCGACATCCTCACCCCGGGGACCAACCCACTGGCTCTGTAGGCCCTGCCTCCCTGCTTACAAGTTTGTGGTTCTCTGATAGAAAACAATTTAGCCCCCTGCCCCCAGCACAAACATACACAGTCAGGCTAACAGTGATTTTACAGTTTTCTTCAGAAAACACAGTGGTATCAGTTTCACATTTCTGAAAATAAAGGCTCATTCTGGTGATCGTCCCCCAGTAAAGAGACTGCTGTTCTAATAATTTAGTTCTGCATAAAAAATCTTAGAGAATTAGGTTTGTGAGACACCCTTTTAGAAAAGGTGAGGCTCTGGCCAGTGGCTCAGTGGATAGAGCATCAGCCCAGCATGTGGACATCCCAGGTTCTATTCCTGGTCAGGGCACACAAGAGAAGTAACCATCTGCTTTTCTTCCCTCTCCCCTTCTCTCCCTCTTCCCCTCCTGCAGCCAGTGGCTCAATTGGTTCAAGCTTGGCCCCAGGTGCTGAGGATAGCTCCTTTGGAGCTTATGAGCCCCAGGCACTAAAAAATAGCTTGGTACTCGAGCATTGGCCCCAGATGGGGTTGCTGGATGTATTACAGTTGGGGTGCATGTGGGAGTCTGTCTCTTTATCTCTCCTCCTCTCACCTAAATTAAAAAAAAAAAAAAGAATAGTGTGAAAATCCACTGTGAGCTGTTGGCAACACTGCATCATATCCAAATGGTAAAACTGCCATGTTTCCCATCCATGTCAAGCCAGGAGAGAGCTGGGAGCCTGCCCGACACCACTGCTGCTGTGTCAGGGTACAAGGGTTATCGGCACAAGGGCATCTGGGGTCTGGGCAAGGCCAGGCTGCTCCTTGAGAGCCACAGCAGGAGACCAGCTCTGTGGGCCTCTCTGTTCCCCTGGGAAAGCCACCACGTGCTGCCCATTTGGCCTGGGTACACAGCTGGATTGCTCCCCTGATGTCAGGCACAGTGCCCGTCTCCTGGGGCCACAAAGCACAGTGGACATGGCCTGCCATTGGTGCATCCCTTTAATTATAATTACCTACTTTTTAAAAAATGTCACCTCTTAACGGCATTTTTAAAATTGAAGTATAATTTACCTATCTTGAAATTCGCCTTAAAGTGTATGGTTCATTTAGTACATTCACACACAGTTGTGCAAGTCATCACCACTATGTCATTCCAGAGCTTTGTCATCACCCCAGACAGAAACCCTGTACCCATTTACAGTCCCTCCCCTTTCTCTTTTTCTTCTAAGCCCCTCCACCATGAACCTCCTCTCTGCCTCTGGATTTCTCTACTCTGTATATTTTGTATGAGTAGACTAATATGGTATGTGATCTCGTGTGTGTAGCTTCTTTCACTTAGCGTAAAATTTCTGAGGTTCATCCATGTCAGCACATTCCTTTTCATGGCTGAGTAATATTCTACTGTATGGATAGACCACCTTTTTTTATTCATTCATTAGTTTATGAACACTTGGGTTGTTTTCACCTTTTCACTATTGTGAGTGATGCTGCGATATACATCTTTGTACAAGGTTTTACGTGGACATTTTCATTCTCTTGGGTGTAAACCTCAGAGTTGGATTACTAGGTCATATGGTAACTGTTTAACTATTTGAGTTTACAAATGAAAAAAATACATTTATGCCGTTTTTTATATTTACTTCTGGAGTAATCTGTACCAATGAAAATGTTCCAAGTTTCTTCGTGTCGATTCCAGTTACTATGTAGTATTCTTTCATTTCAGATGAAAGGCCTCTTTTTAGTATTTTTTGCAGGGCAGGTTAGTTAGCAGTGAATTCTCTCCAATTTTGTTTATTTTTATTCATTTTGTTAAAATTTTTATATATTTCCATTTTGCACATTATAATGAAAATATAAATAAAATAGTTTTATTTTGTTATTTGTTTCCTCTTAATTCTTTTTTTCATCTCTGACAGTTTTAATGTATATAGAATTCTTGGTTGACAGTCTTTATTTTTCAGCACTTTCTTCATGTCATCCCACTGTCTCTGGCCTCCATGGGTTCTGATAAGAAATCAGCTTTTGATCTTATTTGCGATCCTTTGTATATAACAAGTCACTTCTCTCTTGATGTATTAAGATCTCTTGTCTTTGACTTTTCGTAGTTTGATTATGATATGGCCATGCATGAATTAATTTGAGTTTATCCTTCTTGGAGTTTGTTGAACTTCTACAATGTGTAGATTGTTTTTCATCAAGTTTGGGGAATTTTGGGTGATTATATTTTCAAATATTCTCTCTGCTCTTTTTTTCTCCCTATTTCTGGGACCTCATTATATGTATATTGGTATGTTTATAGGTAGTCCACAGGTCTGAGACTCTCCTCATTGTTCTTTATGCTGTTCTGGTTCTGTTCCTCACACTGGATAGGCTAACCTGTCTTCAAGTTTGCTGATTCCTCTTCTGTTTGCTCTGATATGCTAGTGAGTGCCCACTGAATTTTTCATATCAGTTATTGTACTTTTCAATGCTAGAATTTCTTTCTTTTTGTGTGTGTGACAGAGACAGACAGAGATAGAGAGAGGGACATATAGAGACAGACAGACAGGAAGGGATGGAGATGAGAAGCATTAATTCTTCATCGTGGCACCTTAGTTGTTCATGGATTGCTTTCGCATATGTGCCCTGATTGGGGCTACAGCAGACCAAGTGACCCTTTGCTCAAGCCAGCGACTTTGGGCTCAAGCTGGTGAGCCTTGCTCCAACCAGATGAGCCCACGCTCAAGCTGGCGACCTTGGGGTTTTGAACCTGAGTCCTCAGTGGTCCAGTCTGATGCTCTATCCACTGTGCCTGGTCAGCTCAATGCCAGAAATTCTTTTTCATTCATTCTATAATTTCTATCACTTTGTTGCTGTTTTCTATTTGGTGATACATTGTACTCATACTTTCTTTTAGTTCTTTATACATGTTTTTCTTCAGTTCTTTGAACATATTTAAAATAGATGATTAAAGTATTTGTTTAGAAAGTTTCATATCTGGACTACCCCAGGGACAGTTTCTATTGATTGCTCTTTTTCCCCTGCATGGGACATACTTTTTATTATTATTATTCATTTTATAGAGAGGAGAGAGAGAAAGAAAGAAAGAGAAGGAGGAAGCAGGAAGCATCAACTCCCATATGTGCCTTGATCAGGCAAGCCTAGGGTTTTGAACCAGCAACCTCAGTGTTCCAGGTTGACACTTTATTCACTGTGCCACCATAGGTCAGGCTTCTTATTTCTTTGTATATCTCTATTTAAAAAAAAGAAAAACACTATAATGTGGTAACTCAGAGCCTCTCCCTTTCACAAGGTTTGTTGTTTCATTATTGCTTATTTAGTGATTTTCTGAACCAATTCTATAATTATCATGTATTCTTTGTCATGTGTGGCCACTGAAGCCTTTCCTCAATTAGCTTAGTGGTAGGCTAATGACTGAACAGAGATTTCCTTAAATTTCTGTAGCCAATAAGTCTCTCGGTCCTTGCTGAGTGTCTCTGCATGTGAATTGGGGTGTACCTTCAGCACTCAGCCAGGCACTTGGCAGCTCTGCCTTAGCTTTCACTTCCTGCCTAAATATTAGCCAGAGGTGAGAATTCCACAGCTCCTTAGGTCTTTACTGAGCATGTGCAGTAAAAATTCAAAGGAAGATATAAGAGCTTCTAAATCTAATTGTAGATGTCTCATTCCCCAGCTTTTCCTGTAAAGCTTGTTAGCGTGTTAGACTCCCCCCCCCCCCCCCAACTGTTATCCACTGCCTTGGGCAGCTGCAGTATTAAATAATAACTTCTAACTTTTTTTTTTTAAACAAATACCCTTGGGAGAATGGCTGTTCTGAGTGGGCATGTTAAAAACCACAAAGTTCACTGTTCTTACCAAGATCCAGCTGTTTCTTGAATAAACATTTCTCATTTATTTGGTTAATTTCTAGAGCTCTGAAAAAGTTGATTCTGACCAATTTGCCAGTGGTTCTCATTGCTTTTGTAATATGAGTCTCTTTAAATGTTCTTATTCGGACATTCTATTGTCATTATTCACAATTTTAAGAACACCTTTATAGATGTAAAATTGACATGCAGTAAACACACATTTGAAGTGCACAATTTGACAAGTTTTGACATATGTCTACACCTTTGAGACCATTATCACAATCAAAATAATGACATATCCATCTTCCCCTAAATCTCCTTGTACCCCTCTATGATCCCTTCCTTTGCCCTTTGTACTGCCCCTAGTCTCCAGGCAACCACTGATGTGTTTTCTGTCATTGTAGGTTCTCATTTTCTACAGTCTTACATAAGCAGTGTCATTCTGTCTCTCAGCATCATTATTTTCTGATCCATTTATGTTGCTATGTGACTCAATGTTTCATTCCTATTTATTACTGATTAGAATTCCATTGTGTGGCTGGTTACACTACAGTTTGTTTATGCATTGCTCAATTGGTGGACATTTGGGTTGCTTCTAGTTTTTGGCTTTTACAGATAAAATTGCTACCAACATTTATGAACAAATCTTTGTGTGTGTGCTTTCATTTATCTTAGGGAATAAAATGGCTGGATCATATAGGAGGTATATGTTTAACTTTTTAGAAACTGTCATATTGTTTTCAAAAGATGTACACTCTCGCCTGACCAGGCGGTGACGCAGTGGATTGAGCATTGGACTGGGATGTGGAAGGACCCAGGTTCAAGACCCCGAGGTCGCCAGCTTGAGCGCGGGCTCATCTGGCTTGAGCAAAAGCTCACCAGCTTGGACCCAGGGTCGCTGGCTCCAGCAAGGGGTTACTCAGTCTGCTGAAGGCCCGCAGTCAAGGCACATATGAGAAAGCAATCAATGAACAACTAAGAAGTCGCAACGCGCAATGAAAAACTAATGATTGATGCTTCTCATCTGTCTCCATTCCTGTCTGTCTGCTGTCCCTGTCTATCCCTCTGACTCTCTCTCTTTTTTTTTCTGTGAAAAAAAAAAAAAAGATGTACATTCTCACCAGCAGTATATAAATTGCTCCACAACCTCACCAGCCCTAAGACTGTCATTTTTAGCCCTGCTAATGGGTAGATAGTGGTATCTCATTGTGTTTTTTATGTGTTTTATTTGTCCTGATGACTAATGATATTGAGCATTTGTGTGTATGTGTGTTTTAATTTACTGTCTGCATATGTTCTTTGGTGAATTGTATGTTCAAATTCTTCGTTCATTTTTGAAAGGAGTTATTAATTTTCTCCTTATTATTAAGTTTTGAGAGTTCTTTATATATTCTGAATATGTCTTATCAGACACCTGGTTTCCAAATATTTGCTTCCCATTTGTGACATATCTTCCATTGTCAGTAGAACCTTTTGAAAGCAGAAGTTTTCAATTTGAATGAAACCTGGTTTATCAATTCATTCTTTTAAGGATCATGCTTTTGGTATTGTATCTAAGAAATCTTTGCCTAACCGAAAAGTCACAAAGGTTTCTTCCTATGTTTTCTTCTAGAAGTTTTGTAGCTTCAGGTTTTATGTTTAGGTTGGTGGTCCATTTTGAGTTGATTTTTGTATATGGTGCAGGGTATAGATACATGTTTACTTTTCCCCATACAGCAAACCAGTTGTTCCTGTAGCATTTGTTAAAAAGACTACCCTTTCTCTGCTGGACTGATGTGGGGAGAGCGCAGAGCACATTCCTAGCAGCTGTGGCTGATGCAATGCTGTGAGAACACTCCAGCACCTGAAACCCTCCTAGGCACACCCAGGAGGGAGCTCGCCCGCTATAAGGAAATGGTTCAGTGTCAACCAGGCAGCTCCCTGACCTTTTCAGCCATTGGCTGTGAAGGACACGCTGTAACACCCTATAGCAGGGGTCCCCAAACATTTAACACAGGGGGCCAGTTCACTGTCCCCCAGACTGTTGGAGGGCCGGACTATAAAAAAACTATGAACAAATCCCTATGCACACTGCACATCTTATTTTAAAGTAAAAAAACATAACGGGAACAAATAATAATATTTAAAATAAAGAACAAGTAAATTTAAATCAACAAACTGACCAGTATTTCAATGGGAACTATGGGCCTGCTTTTGGCTAATGAGATGGTCAATGTCCGGTTCCATATTTGTCACTGCTAGCCGTAACAAGTGATATGACGTGCTTCCAGAGCCATGACGCATGCGTCCCACGTCACTGGAAGTAATACTGTACGTGAGCGACACCGCGCTTTGCGGCGCCACCACATACAGTACTCCAGATGCATCCTGTGCTCCTCTCACTGACCACCAATGAAAGAGGTGCCCCTTCCGGAAGTGCGGCAGGGGCTGGATAAATGGCTTCAGGGGGCCGCATGTGGCCCACGGGCCATAGTTTGGGGACCCCTGCCCTATAGGCTGAACCTAGTCTCCGGAGTCGGGTCTCTGCATCTCCGTCGTCCTCACCCTGGTGGGCCTTGTCTACAGACTGACTTTGCATTTTTGTCAAAGGTCAGATGTCCATATGTGTGTGGGTCTATTTCTGGACTTTATTATATAAATACTCTCTTGGTTACTATTTTTATAAAGTCTTGAAGTCAGGTAGTCTAAGTCCTCTGGTCCTCTGACTTGATTCTTCTCCTTTATAGTTGTTTTATTACTGGTCATTTGCATTTCCTTATGGCTTTTAGAGTAAGTTTGTCAAATCCTACCAGAAAAACATATGTGGCTCTTGGAATTTCACCTGGCATTCTGTTGAATCTGGAGATTAATTTGGGGAGCGCTGACATCTTAAAGAATGTTGAGTGGTCCAACCCATAAAGACAGAAAATTTTTCTCTCTTTTTTTTATGTTCTCTTTAACTTTTTGCAGCAGTGTTTTCCTGTTTTATGGTTACAAGTCTTTTGTATCTTTTGTCTGACTTATCCTTCACTGTTTCACTTTTATTTTATTATAAAAGGCATTATTTTCATTTCAATTTCCAGTTGTTCATTGCTATTGAATAGAAGTACAGTGTTTTGTATATTGATCATAACCCTGTAACCTATTAAACTCACTCATTAACTCTAGTAGCTTTTTTGTCAATTCTAGTAAAGTTTTTGCATATATGAACATGTCCTCTGCAAATAAAGATACTTTTACTTCTTCCTTTCGAATCACGTTGCTCTTTATTTTCTTTCTTTCTTTTTTTTTGTTTCTTTTGTCCCTAATCACTCTGGCTAGAATACTAAGTGGAGTGGAGTGAGCAGACATCCTTCCCTTATTCCTGATCTTAGAATGAAAAGTGTCTAGTCTCACTAGTAAATATGATATCAGCTGTATAATTTTTTTTAAACATCCTTTATCAAGTGGAGGCAGTTCCCTCCTATTTCTAGTTTGCTGAGAATTTTTATCAGAATGAATGTTGGGTTTTGTTGTGTGCTTTTTCTCGTCTACTGAGATTATCGTACTGTTTTTCTTTTAGTTTGTTAATATAGTAAATTATGTTGACTGAATTTTGAATGTTAAGTCAACCCTGAATTCTTGGACTAAACTCCACTTGGTTCCCACGTCTTATCTTATTTACATATTATTGGATTCCAGTTAATAAATGTTTGTTTAGAATTTTATCTGCGTTGTAAGAGACATTTGTCTGCATTTTTCTCTTGTAAAACTGCATCTGATTTTTGTGTCAGGAAAATGCAAGTCTCCTGGAATGACTTAGGAATTTCTTCTTTCTCTACCATCCTGTGAAAGCTACTAGTTCTTCCTGGACTGTCTGATGGAATTCCCCAGGGCAAGTGTCTGGGCCTGGGGTTTTCTTTGTGGGAAGGTTTTTAACTAGAAATTGAGCTTGCTGATCGGCCTTCAGCTGAGTACTCGGGACAACCCTGCGTTTCCCTGTGTGCAGTGCACGTCTCCCGGTTCTCCTCTCTGGTTTTCCATCCTGCAAACTGCAGCTGCCTTGCCTCCTCATTTCTCAGCATCCCCAGCTCAGGACTCCCACCAGGCGCCACCAGGTCCCCTCCCTGCACTGTGGCCTGGAAGCGCTCCCCAGGCAGCCAGCCGGGGCACTCATCTGTTCCCATCTCTCAGGCTTCGCATCTTTGTCACCCAGTGTCCAGTGCTTTGAAAATCCTGGTTTCACTTGTTTTGTTGGGATTTTTGTGGGTTGTTTTTTGTTTGTTTGTTTTGCTTTTGCTTTTGTTTCAGGCAAAAAAGTAAGTACAGTCCTTGTTACTCTATCTTGGCTGGAAGTGGAAGTCTCCCGGAGGATAGTGAGAGCTCTGAGGGAAACGCACGTTCTGTTTGTCTTTTGTGGGCAGGCTGCACTAACTCAGCCTGTCTCCCAGGAGCCAGTAAGTCCCCAGCTGTGAGGCCAAGAGGCCACATGTTGGCAGACTGGGCCTCATTCACCTGTGGGCTCAGGCCAGTGGCTCCCCAGGTCGCTCTGGCCAGGAGTAATGTGAGCAGGCCGCCGATGCCAGCACATGTTCTCCATTGAATTAAGTGTCTTCATCCATTTGTTTGATGTAAATCTTAAATGCAAGCAGTGAGTCTGCTTTAAAGTGAATTATTTATCAGGAAACGGACAAAGCCTCCCAGGAGATCAATACTTGGGTTCTGAGTTTTTATTTTCCTAAAAGTATGGCTAAGTGCTGGCAAGCAGGGCAGCGAGGAGCCACTGAGCTAATCCTGGGAGAGTCTTTGAGCAGCCGGCCGTGACAGCTAAGGTTTAAGGTGACTGTGCCCTTGGAACTGTGGGGCCCCATGGGGCAGTGTGTGCAGTCAGGCACGTTTCTGGTGAGGCAACCAGACCTACACTTTGGCGGCTGTTGGGGTTGGGGATGGCCAGGCCCTGCTGACACATCTCAGTAGCTGATGGGTGACTGTGGAAGAGACAGTCATGGGGAATCTGTCCTCAGCTGCAGGTGGGACAAGTAGACCAGCCAGGTGAATCGGAGCGGGAGACCCTACGGCCGAAGGAGGGCCTGGGCCCACCACTGGCAGAGATGGGCCTTTGTGAAACCCCTTGGGCTGGTCTGGAGATCCTGCTTCGCTCGCCTGCCTGGGAGGACGGCCGCTAGCAGAGTGCAGCTCCAGTGTGCACTGCGACCCACCCGTCGGGTTGAGAGCAGAACACGACCTCCCCTGGAGGGTGCTCCATCCTGGTGGCTCCTGAGAAAACCAGGCAAGACTAGTACCCCCCCCCCCCAGGTGTTGTCAGTAGCCTTGCTTCCTCTTTTTATTACAAAATGTGTGTGTATTACTTTTAGAAACTTGAGAAAGTACAAATTGGCCAAAGGAAGACAATAAAACTCTCTGGTATTCCAACCATTCAGACGGAATCCCTTGATGTTTATTCTATGGTGTGGCTTTTCAGAAATGTGTAGGACTACACTGTTGATGTCACCTGGCACCAGTTTTTCAGTTCGTGATATGAGCGTCTGTCTACTTATATCACCTGCTGTTTTACCAACGTTTCGTGTTTGGTCGAGTGTGTGCCCCCAAGTTCTGTAACCCAGCTCTGTGGCCATACCCTCGGTTACTCCCACATTTCACCTGTCAATCACATAGCCATGAGAACTGTGGTGCCTGACCTTTAGCTGGGGCCCGCATTCTCAGACATGGGTGTGTGAGGCAGGCTGGACCACTCTGCCTGGGCGGAGATTGGGTCAGGTACAGTCCTGTGGCCCAAGCCTGGCCATTGGAACCCTCCCGGGAAAGAGGTCCCCTCTGTTCCTGGAACATGCCAGCTGTTGGGCACCTCTGGGCCGCCACAGAGGTAGACAGACCTTAGGCCCTGATCAGAGGGACCTCTGTGTCTCTGTAGCACCAGCCATGGGTACTTGTTTGCTTGTCTGAGCTGGTGGGAGACACACCCAGAGTGGTCCTGGTTTGCCATCAGAGCATGGGGACACAGGTAAGGTGGTACTATGAGTGGGGAGGCTGCATGCGGCAGCACCAGAAGGGGCCTGGCAAGCACAGGTGAGGTGAGGTGAGGTGGCAGGACTCCTTGGCCCCAGGCAGGACAGCCCCGTCAGGCAGTGGCAGACAGCGCCTCCTGACACATGACTGGACCTGGTACTCAACCAAGAGCCTTACCAAGGAATGTTGTCTTGGCCACTTCCTGGGGCCTTCCATTCCCGTCAGCCCCAGCTCTGCGCAGGCGCTGGCACAGGGAAGAACACACAGCCACATGGGAGAAACCCTTTCATAGGGTGGGGAGTCCCAGCTGATGTGGCTGTGGGCGTGGCAGTGAACACCTCAAGGTGGGAAAGCCTATGCTCGTCCCCAGTACAGGCCAGGATGGCAAGCCCGAGCCCAGAACAGGGCTGGACCCGGCCCTGGGACACTGCCACCCCCAAGTCCCTTACTATTTGCTGTCACAGGCCATCCTGTGGAGGCAGCCAGTGGGGTAAGAGTGAGGTAACCCTCCCCTCCCAGCTGGTGGCCCCTCGTCTCTGGGCTGAGGGACATGGGCCAGCCTCAGGGTCTGCCTAAGAAATGGAAGCCCAGGCAGAGTCTGTCAGAGGTTAGATACCATTATCTCCTTTTGGTTAATTGGCCCACCCCCACCTCACAGCTGAGTCGATGTAACCAACCCACAGGAATCCCAAGTTCTACAAACAGGGCTGTGTGATGATCCAGCCCTGGGCAGCCATGTACCCTGTCCCCACTCTGAGAAGTGGACAGCTAATGTGCTGCTGTCCCCAATTCCACTGTGCCTACTTTGTACATGGCCACTGAAAGAACGAGGAAGAAATGTTGGTGGCCCTTCCTTTGACCATCCTGCTGGGCTGTTGGTGGCTCCTGACCAGGCTGTGACTCCAGCCCCTTCTCAGCAGTGGCAGCTTCTCCACCGTTTCCATGGCCTAGTCTTTCATGCTGGGCCTGAGTTGCTCCATCCTGACCACCCTTGGGGTCATAGGTCACCAGGGCCAGTGTCTGAGCCCCTGGCAGCCTCTGAACTGGTGGGGGGAGTGGGTAGTGGGGGGCTCTGCCTTCCTCTGTGTGGCCCTCTGCAGTCACTGTACCTGTGACAGGTGTAACCTAGAGCCAGAAGGAAGGCAACGTGGGATTAGGGAGCACGGATTCGGGTGGGAGGGTGGCAGGGAGAGGGAGAGGGTAGGCAGCTGCAGGTGGCATGTGCTGCACAGGGACCGTGGGTTTTCTCCCTAGCGCCACTCAGGCTTTTACAGGACATGAAGGTGTGGCTTTGACAAAAAAAATGTAGCAGAAGCAAAACCCACAGAAGGCCCAAGGCCAGGGGCTACACTCAGCTTGAGGCCTACACCAGATCCCCTCGGAGCAGTGTGGTCCCTCACTGGCTGCCTGGACCACAGCTTGTCAGCAAACCCTTTGTTGCCAGATAAGGGTCAGTGACTCATGTAATGTGGTGGGAACAGAGGGACGGGTTGTGAGTTATGGGCTTGATACGGTCCATTCCCCACTAGACCGCCTCGTCCACCCTGTGAGTTGGACTTGGACATGGAAGGTTCAAGCTCCTTCCAGCCATGAGTCCCCACACGCCCCGGTGCTGGGTTCCTGTGTGTGGTGGTGCTGGCAGTGCCAAAGTCAGCAGTAGGACCTGGAAGGGAAGCGCGCCAGCCTTATCTGCCTCTGTTTCCCTGGAGGCTAGCTGCGCCCCAGGCTGGCTGGAACCTCTCGCCCCCAGTCGAGGTTAGAAATTCCCAGACAAGTTTTGAGTCCCTGGGCCCCTGGCATCCTGGTGGGCGGTGCTGGGAAGAGGGCCTAGCTCTAGCTCCCGCAGGCTGAGCTCTGCACTACTGATGCCATCGGTCGCTGTTCTGTTTTTGTGGGCAGTACACCGAGGGGCTCCATTCCCACCCTGCACCCCAGCCAGACTGACCCAAGGGGCCCTGTGCATGGGCCGCTGCTGCTGTGGACAGACAGGGGACAGGCTCTGAGGAGGGAGCAGCTGGCTGAGGCGGCTCAGGTACCCAAGCAGGCACAGTGGAGCACGTGCAGTGGGCCTCAGGGCGATGGTTGGCCAGCACCAGTGCTTGGGCGCAAGGCAAGTGGCTGACACTGTTCAGTGCTCTGCAGTTCCTTCTAACCCCTTGATGAAGAGACTGAGGCTGCTAGGGTTGGAGGAGTAGGCGGTGGCCTTATTTTCATTCAAAAGGAGTCTGAGGTCCTAGTGAGACCTAGGACAGCGTAAGGACGAACACAGCCATGTGACAGGCCCTAGACAGAAAGACCTTGTGAAATAGAACTAAGTTCTCCCCAAATAGCAGTTCAGCTTGGGCTAGTCTGCCTCACTCTCTAGAATGAGCCCAAGGGAAGTCTGTGTCAGGCACTTCATGTCACCACAGCATCCAAAATACCCCCAGCCTGTAGCCTCATGCCTACATGGCCAGCAGCAACCACCTAGACCAGCCCAGTTCTTGAACACTCGTCCTGTGATGTTGACACCGGGCTGTGGGCTTGACCGAGGGACAGAGTGTTACAAGCATGCTGCCACCATCTGAGGTCTGGCTGTCTCCCTGTGGGGGTGTTGTGCGGTCACTGAAATGTTTTTTAGCAGGTAGCTCGTTCCCAAAGGCTCTGGATCACTAGGGATAGGGATACCCAGGGCTCAAAATACCACTGTCCCTGCTCGCCCCTGCCCTCTGAGCTGGTCATTTCCGTGGCCCCATTTGTGGTTCACGGACAAAAAACCTAGGGGTTCCAGACCAGGGGTTGGGGGCTGCCCTGCACTGTGGGCTCCAGGTTTGGGTTGGACTTAGGGACGGGGTCCCAGGCAAAGAGTCCCCAAGCAGAGATCAGTTGGGGCACCTCCAGCTGGTCTGTTGCGCCCGACTCCAGGACAAAAGAGCACAGGTCAACTCCAAGTTTCCTGCCGCAGCCAGACAAGCTGAGGCTAGGTGTCCAGACGGTCCACAGGGTGACATGCAGGTCCAGCAGGGCAGGCTCCTCTCCAGCTTCTAGCATCCACAGTGTTTCTTGGCTTATGGCCCTCCTCCACGTCAAGGCCAGCCATGTGAGCCCGAGTCCTCCTCACCTCATGCCACTGTCCTTCTCTCTCCTGCCTGCCTCTTCCCCACTCAGTGCCATTGCCAGAGCCTACCTTATAATCCAGGATGGTCTCCCATCCAAGGTTTGCTAATGGCAGCCTTCACTCCCCTTTGCCATGGATCACAGGTTCCAGGGATTAGGACATGGCTGTCTTGGGAGTCATTATTCTGCTGACTACCTTCATCAGGGCCCTACAGGTGCCCTGGCGCTACACTGGGATGCAGGAGTGCCAACCTTGGGATCTGGCAGAGGACACTAGCCATTGCGAGAGGCTGAGACCTCACCTATGGGTCCTAGCGTGCTGGGCAAGGGAAGGGGCCTTAACAAGAGCCCAGAGGGCTGCACCTGCACCTCTGGGGAGGAGCATCATCTCAAGCCTGTATCAGATCACCTGAGTGCTTGTTAACAACGCGGTGTTTGCTAGTGTCAGGTGTGGAACATGGCTGCTCAGTGATGTGCAGGTCTCCTGGGCTCCGTGCGGACCTGATGCAGTGGGTCAGGGTGGCTGGGAGGCAGCATTTCTAACCAGCTCCCAGTGATGCTGGCGATGCTGCTGGAAACCTTGCTGTGAATAGGAAGTGGTGGATGTAGGGATATAGAGAGGCCAGTGATCAGAGCCAAGGACAGCCTCCATGTGGTGCCCAGAGCATGTCTGAGGGTTGGCGTCAGGCTCGGCCAGTGCAGACAGGCTAGAACCAGAGGGCAGCACTGTGGGGCTGACAACGCTTGGAGCCTGCACATCAGACGTCAGCAGTTCTGCTCTGGGCACCTCTCCCACAGCTGGGACAAGGACGCTTGCCCTGGCCATTGGCAGTAGCTGGACCTTGCAAACAACTGAACATCAGAGAAGTCAAACACTGGCTCCAATTTCAAAAACCAACCCACTCCTACCACTCCTGTTCAAGGAACCCTCCCAACTGCCACCACACCCTCCAAGACCAAGCCACTCTGCTCTGTTCCACTCTGACCTTGCACCCACTCCCCATCCTGGGTACAACAGCTGGAGGGGCCCCTTCCCAGTACTGCCACTTCCCAGGATAACCTGCCCCTCCTCCACCCCCACCCCCTCCGATCTCACACCCTCATCCCAGTCGCATTCCTGCCCGCCAGGCACCTGCATGCAATACCTGCTAATGTTCCTATAGCTGTCTGCTCATATGTGACCTCTTGGGTGCTCTTCCTGGCCCCCAGCCCAGCCCACCAGCACCACTGGTTATCTCAGCCAGCTCCCTATTTCTCTGAAAAATTTTCTCTAATGGCCTGTTCACTCTTGTCTGTCTCTGGCCACTGAAGTACTCCATGGGCAGGAATGTGGGCAATTTGTTTCACTGTGGCCGACATTCCATAGAGCATTATCCAGTAGCCAAAAGCACTGACTGGATCTGCATGTTCTAATGGAACAGCTGACAAAATGCGATGTTGATGGGACGTGACATCTGCTCTGACCATTAGGTGGGTGCCAGCCATAGCACGGACAGAAGGCTGCACACCCATGGCTCATGGAGACGTATGTACAAAAAAGAAAAAAAGAGCAAGGGGCTGGCAGGGCACCTGGGGGCCACAGAACACTTATTCCAGCAAGAGGGGACAGGAGGTTGGGTCAATGAGGCAGAGGCAGTAACTGAGGCTGGCCAGCATGTGAGCAACTGGGTTTCTGCAGTTAAAGATGAGAAAGCAATGTAAGAGATGGAACAGGCAGCGCTGGTCCACTGGGGACAGTGAGTGTCTGGACAGGGGAGAAGCAGGGACCACCATGATGGCCCGGGAGTCCCCGACAGATCAGGTCCATGTGCCAGGTCTGCTCCGCCTCATGGTCTCTGAAGTACGTGGAGAGCCCAGACCCGCCCCCGCCACCCTGTCTTCACTGGAGGGAGGGACTCCCTCTCTGTCCTGGCGTCCTGCCCCACGTGGAGGCAGGAGGGTACTAGCAGGACTGTGCTGGGGCAGGGCTGGGAGAGTGCAAGCGTCCTTCCATGGAGATACGGCTTTTTCCCAGGCACACTTAGAAGGTGGCTCGTAGAGGGCTCATGCTTCCTGATTTCAAAACTTACTACAAAGCTGTAGTGATCAAAATGTGGTGAGGATGGACATCTAGACCAATGGAATAGCCCAGAAAGCCCAGAAATAAACCCTCACAATTATGGTCGAGTGATTTTTGACAAGAACATCAAGACCATTCAGTGAGGAAAGGACAGTCTTTTCAACAATGGTGCAGGAAAAACGGTACCCACGTTTAAAAACATGACATTGGACCCTGCACTAGTACCATATACAAAAATTAACTGAAAATGGACCAAAGACTTAACATGTAAGAAGAAATAAGACTCTTAGGAGAAAACCCAGGGCAGAGCTTCATGACATTGGTCTTGGCAGAGGCAGCCAGAGGATGTCAAGACCAACTGGGGCATGGAGTCTGGTGCCAGTACTTGTCCCAGTGTCTGTGTAGATCCCCAGACACGGGCCTCTGTGTGCAGCCCTGCTGTGGGGAAGTCCATTTTCACAGCACACAGCCAGGCCAGATGCTGCCTGGGCCCCTCTGGTCCACGTGCTAATCTTGGCTACTAGGATGAGCTGCAGTGGGGACTGTGGGCAGCTGAGCCCACCTCACTGAAACAAAACGGCAGAAACGCCGCGACTTCTGCAACACCAGGCAGTACACACACTCTGGGAGCGTCACAGGGGAGTGCCGGCGATGGCCGGCAGCTTGTGATCTGAACTTTCCACATAGCAGCAGGGCCCTGTTCTGGAAGCAGTGCCTGGGGGCCAATGTGCAGGAGCCACACACCATCTGATGTCACCTTCCCTGGTGTTTGAACCCTTGAAACATCTGCAGTCCTTGCTCTGAGGGGCATGGCCTTCATGATGTCCACTGGAGGTCAGGCCTGTGGCTCCCAAGGCTCCGCTGGGAAACGTGCAGGGGAAAGAAGGGAGGCAGAGCCGTGGGCACAGGCCCTGGCGTCTCTCACACGTCCTGGAGTATGTTTTGCCTTTGGAGGTGAGCTCTGGGATTTCCCTGGAAAAGTACAGGTGAGAGGACACATGGGTGCCAACTCAGGAAGATTATCATGTAAAAATTATGTGTAATTCAGATTCCGTGTTCCTAAGTGTCACTGGCCCACAGCTGCTCTCATTCACGCGTGGAGCGTCTGTGGCTGCTTTTGTGCTGCAGCTGTGCAGTTGAGAAGCTTCAGGAGAGCGCCTGGCCCAGGGGGCCTAAAATACTGACTTTCTGCCCCTCAGAGTTTCCTCAGTGGGGTGAGCACACCCCACTGCTGTTTGGGGAGCAGTTCCAAGGCCACGTGGGCATTGCCTTGTCTCATCTGCAAGGGCAGGAGCCCACATGGGCAGCCTCAGCCTTGCCGTCATCCCTCATCCCCACGCAGGTGGGTGGCAGAGCTGGGCCTTCACCCATCCTGAGCCTGGAGGCCACCCTCCCAGGTCCATGCAGGTGGCCAGAGGAGGAAGGATGACCTGAGTAAGAAAGTGACTTTAAGTAGGAATACACTGCTCACAAAAATTAGGGGATATTTCAAAATGAATACAAAGCTATAAAATATCCCCTAATTTTTGCAAGCAGAATATTTGCTGTTATTATTTGCAAAAGGGATTTCTCATTTTATTGATCTAAGTCTAGATTCACCCCATTTTCTGATATGGATACAAAATAAAAATTGGGCCATGGGGTCCAGACTGTCTCCTGCCTCGCATCCTGCATGACTCTCTTCCCAACTTCTTCCCAAAACACCAGTGAAGACCCCAAAGGCCAGGTCTAGGAGGATGAGGGATTTATTTTTAAAACAAAGTGCTTAAAATACAAGGAATAAATTAGCACAGTGTTATGTTCTCTCAGAGTGAAGAAGTCTGCTTTAAGCACAGCATAAAGGCAAAAACTATGTGAATTAAGATTTAGCTTGACCAGGCGGTGGTGCAGTGGATAGAACATCAGACTGTAACACAGAGGACCCAGGTTCGAAACCCCGAGGTCACCAGCTTGAATGCAGACTCATCTGGTTTGAGCAAGACTCATCAGCTTGAGCCCAAGGTCACTGGCTTGAGCAAGGGGTCACTGGCTCTGCTGTAGCCCCCCAGTCAAGGCACATATGAGAAAGCAATCAATGAACAACTAAGGTGCCGCAACAAAGAATTGATGCTTCTTGTCTCTCTCCCTTCCTGCCTGTCTGTCCCTGTCTGTTCCTCTCTCTGTCTCTGTCACACACACACAAAAAAAGAATTGAGATGTAAATTAATAATTTTTAAAATTTTTTATTTATTCATTTTAGAGAGGAGAGGGAGAGACAGAGAGAGAGAGAGAGAGGAGCTGGAAGCATCAACTCCCATATGTGCCTTGACCAGGCAAGCCCAGGGTTTCGAACCGGTGACCTCAGCATTTCCAGATCGACGCTTTATCCACTGCGCCACCACAGGTCAGGCTAAATTAATAAATTTTGCACAACCAAAGTATCCCATGAACAAAATAGAGTGGCTAGTGACTTTGGAGGGGGCAGGAATTTTAACCTTTATGACATAATATGATGATGCAATCAGTACTGAACTATGGAAGTATCAAATGACCATGAGAAAGACACGAATCCTGGGCTGACCCATCAGGTGCCCCCACCCAACTGACTTGCCAGCAGACCCCCCCAGCCTCTTTTCTGGTGTCTCTGGGCCCCCCAACCTCTTTTCTGGACCTGCTGTCCACTGACCTGAGTCCTGGGCCATATGTCCCCAACCTCCCTGAACCAGCAGCCTTAACAGTGCCTGACAGAGCTGGGGGTCAATCCCCCAGCTTTATCACTCTTGGGAAAGATGTCCTATCCCAGAGGGACAGGAGAAAGTGGCTTATAAGACCCCCTTACTGACTGCATTTTCCTTCCAGATAACTTTCTTGCTCCCTGAATGGGTTCAGGGAACACCTCTCAAGCTACCGACAAGCAAATCCTTGATTCAGGTTCTAGTCCTGAGGGAGTCACAGAAAGATGTACCCCCAATTTATTTAAAACATTTTAAAATTGATTTTAGAGAAGAAGGGGGGGGGGGGAGAGAGAGAGAGAGAGAAACACCAATTTGATGTTCCACTTAGTTGTGCATTCATTGGTTGTTTCCTGCATGTGCCCTGACCGAGGTTTGAACCCACAACTTTGGTGTATGGGAATGACACTCTAACCAACTGAGTTGCCCAGTCAGGTCAAGACATTCTCCAAATTTAAAGTTGTGAGAACGTCCCCAAAAAGAGAAACACAAATAGCCAGCAACTATATAAAAATATTTAGGAAAATAAGAATCACAAATTATAATGGAAAACCATATTTCACCCTCAGAATGGGTGGAGTCTTAATATCATGAGAAAGCACAATCAGGCCCTGGAGACTGTGATCCTGCCATCCTCACACCCTCCAGGACACCAACTGGATGACTTATACGATGACCAGTAGACACATGCAATTTCCATGTCCGTCATTGAGTACAAGGAATTAATTGTATAAATGTGGAAACTGATGCCAAGGTACAGACAAGACACTCAAAGTGAAAACAAACAAAAAAAGCAACAATGCCTGACCAGGCGGTGGCGCAGTAGATAGAACGTCAGACTGGGATGCAGAGGACCCAGGTTCGAGACCCCGAGGTTGCCAGTTTGAGCGTGGGCTCATCTGGCTTGAGCAAAAAGCTCGCCAGCTTGGACCCAAGGTTGCTGGCTCAAGCAAGGGGTTATTCGGTCTGCTGAAGGCCCACGGTCAAGGCACATATGAGAAAGCAATCAATGAACAACTAAGGTGTCGCGGTGTGCAATGAAAAACTAATGATTGATGCTTCTCTTATTTCCGTTCCTGTCTGTCTGTCCCTGTCTATCCCTCACGCTGACTCTCTCTCTGTCTCTGGAAAAAAAAAAAAAAAAGGCAACAAAACTCAAAAGCCCAGGCCCTGGCCGGTTGGCTCAGCAGTAGAACGTCGGCCCAGCGTGTGGAAGTCCTGGGTTTGATTCTCAGCCAGGGCACAAAGGAGAAGCGCCCATCTGCTTCTCCACCTCTTCCTCTCTCCTGTCTCTCTGTCTCTCTCTTCCTCTTCTGCAGCCAAGGCTCCATTGGAGCAAAGTTGGCCCGGACACTGAGGATGGCTCCATGGTGTCTGCCTCAGGCGCTAGAATGGTTCTGGTTACAACGGAGCAATGCCCCAAATGGGCAAAACATTACCCCCTAGTGGACTTGCAGGGTGGGTCCTGGTTGGGCACATGCATGAGTCTGTCTCTCTGCCTCCCCATTTCTCACTGCAGAAAAATACAAAAACAAAAACTCGAAAGCCCAATAACAATGGATTGTTTATGCAAATTTTCATTGAGTTCCACAGTGAAATCCATGCAGCCATTAAAAATGATGGCTGCATTATATCCTTGCTGTCATAGAAAAAATGTTCATGATACATTAAGTGAAAGAAGTGGAATTATAACGCAGAATTCAGAACAGTGACCTGTTTCTATAAATATGCAGATTCTGACAGACAGGTGTGATATTTGCACAAGAAAATGTCTACAAAGGGCAGAGCAAACTTCAAATCATTGTCACTTTGGAATGGTGGATGGCCTTAATTATTTTGCTTTGCCTGCCTATGTTTTCTCACTTTCCCATAATAAATAAGCATTCATTGTGTGTTTGAAAGAACCTGGTGCTTGCTTCTGCCAGAGGAAGATGTTGCCGATTGCAGAGTGCTCTGACAGTTTACAGGCTGTACTGTCCTGCATTCATTAAGTTTCAGTGTGTGCCCCAAATCCAGGGTTGAGGATTGCATACCTCCACTCTGACCTGTCACAGCCAGAGCATGAGATCCTGGACACTCACACTGAGGCAGGGATGCTATAATCAGATAAGCCCATGTGAGGGGGCACTCTCCCCAGGGATAACTATGCCTTCATCCCAGGAATCATCTCTCTGTTTCTCCCCTTGCCTCTGATGACTTCCTATTGGCCTCATTTTCAGGTTCCTTGATCAGCCCCAATGACCTCTCCCCAAGTTGGACAATTCAGTGTAGAGTGCCTGTTTCCCCTGGTTCCAGTTAAAGTCCGAGGGAAGAAGCTCATTGGTCAGGATTGAGTAACATTGCTCATCTTGAACCAATCATAATGGTGGGGCCAGGGGTAGAGTGCACTGATTGGCCAGGCCAAGAGATTGTTCATCACTTGAGCTGAGGAAGTGAGGTCAGCCAAGAGAACCACATTAGGTGAGAGTGGGGAGAAACCGCCACAGGAATTGGGGTTTTGGACTCACAGGAGAGCCAAGGACATGCCCACCACATGCCTGGGTGGTTTTTACCAAGGGAAGGTCCTGCTCTATGCTGGCCCCACTGAGCATGCAGATTTCCTTGTCACACAGTCTGTGAAGAGAGGCTGCTGCTGCTCCCATCCCCAGGAGGACAGGTGACCTCTAGGAGGCATAGAGCCAAACTCTGGCCAGGTGCTGGACCGTGGGCCAGGCTCACATGTGGCAGACCCCAGCTCTGCCTCCTCCACATCAGGAGGCCCAGGCCAAAGGCAGGAGAGGGAGGCTCTGGGCAGCAGTATTTGGGACCCCTTAGCCACAGTCAGGGTTGTAGGGGAGGGAGACTAGGAGAAAGAGGGAAGTCTCTCTGCACATGTTTGGGCATCCTGGCTGATGTCCCTGCAGCACCAAGGTCAAGTGGCAGCCTTGGGAGAGAGCCAGGATAGATTTCCCACCAACATGGGGAAAGGGCCGAGCCAGGGGGAGCCCAAGAGTCCCCAGTCCTTAAGCCCCTGCCCCAGGCTGGCCATCCCAGGGATCTCCCACACCCCCAAACCCAGCCACACTCAAATGAGGGCAGCAGGAAGGTGTCCAAAAAGTATAAAGCCACAGCCAACAAACTGCCCTAGCCTAGACTGGTGACTCTTAACACACAGGACACCAAGGACAAGGACAGCAGATGAACGGCCAGCTGGAGCTAGCAGGCAGCCCTAGTCCAAGACAGCCCAGACACAGACACAGCCTCTTTGGGCCCAATCCCAGCCAATGAGCATTCTCCACGGGACTTCAGTGGAATCGGGAGCAGAGAGGCACTCTCTGCTGGGATTGCCTTCCTGGGGGATACGGTCCTGGGGCTGGCTGGGGCTATTGGAACAGTGGGGCTCACAGGGAATCTGCAAGGCAGGCAGCTGGTAAGTCCTTGCAGAACAGCGAGGAGGGATGGAGACAAAGATGTGCGGGAAGTGCCCCCAAGCAGCCAGTGCTGTGTGTGCAGAAATTGTTTTATTTTTATCATGGAGTGTCCTGCTGTGCTGGCTACTCCTCTGCACTTTGTGGCTGTGCCTTTGAAATCTCTCAGGTAGGGAGGCCCCTCCCTTGGTTGCTGGAGCCCCCTCTGCTCATCCAGTCTCCTCTCAGCAAACAGTGGTTCCACCCATCTTGGCCCAACAGGGCTTTTTGTCCAGTTGCCTTTGCTGACGATATGAGGTCACTTAATAACTCACTGGGCTGTCTCAGGAACCGAGAAGGTGAGGCCAAGTGAGCATCTGTCCCCACCGAATGGGATCCCAGCAGCAGGCATGCAGCCTATCAGGGACCCAGGGCCAGGCCACCCAAATGCTCCAAGGTGGAAACAATGACAAAAGCACTAGCACAGCAAACATAAAGAAGCAACTACAATACGTGCATTTTATAAAGCAAAGCTGGCCTCACACTGCACGCACCATATGACAGAGGCCTTTTCATTTTCTCATGTGGCAACAACAAAGAGCACTTCTCCTGGGAGCACACTTTGGTTCCACCAGCCCCAGCGTGGACGTTGGTGCACAGGTCATATTCAGGCTCAGAAGCATCCCCCTGTCTCACCTCGCCCACCCCAGGTCCGGGCAGGGGAGCCCTTCTAACACCAGGGATCTTAATCACACACAGAGAGGACTGCTATTTCTGGCAGATCTGGGGACTTGGTTCCCTGCCCATCACTCTCACGGGAAGCAGAAGTGCTAAATAAAACATGAACAGTGTTTTCTCCGATGCTGAGTGAGCGGGCAGGTGAGGAATGAACACTCGCAGGCTGAGCTGGGCATGTGTGTAGGAGCCAGGGCAGCTGCAGGAAGCTCCATGCCTGGGGCGTATCTGCTGGACTGCAAATTTGACTTGAGCGTGGCCCCGAGGCCCAGTTAGAAGATAACACAGTTCAAGGCCGACTGGCAGAGAGTAGTCTAGTGGGAGACCCTTGCTACACAAGGGGCATTACTCTCCAGCTAAGGATGAACTAGAACAGCACCCCAATCCTCACCATCCAGGGGAATGCCAGTCTCTAATTTTGGCGTTGAGTGAAAGAAAAAACCTCTCTCAACAGCTGTGACCACTAACTGGCCCTCATAAGGCTGGCGTCCCAAATTACAGTACCTGAGGGTCCAAAACCCAGAATTTCACTGAAGTGGTTTCAGTTAGACTGTGATTGTGGGAGAATCCAACCTCAGCCTGGCTTCAGAGGGCTCCCACAGGTGAAAGTCCAAGACACGTGAAATCATAGCAAAAAATCATAAAGCACACAAGCAATAGAACATGACTCACAAATACTCAGACTATGGGATTTTCAGGGCAGAATACCCAGTAAGCTAGTTATGCTTACAAAAATCAAAAGGGATTTAACATGTGAATAAATAGTGTGTGACCATAAAAATAGCAATCAAGCCAAATTGAAAGAGACTACATAGAATTTCTAGAAATAAAAAAATTCAATACATAGGGATAAAACTCAATGGATTTTTAAAAAATTAAATTTAAAACAATTTGGTAATCAGTGGATTGATTTAATTGCAGTTAGATATAATTAAAGAAAGCATTAGTGAAATGGAAGAAATTATCTCTTAATTCAGCAGAAACAAAAACATGGAATATGTGATGAGTATGTGATTAACAAGGAAGGAAGTAGCAAACGTGTACATTTAAACCTAAAAAGTAGACTGTCTAGGACAATACACTCCATGTCTACCCACCAGGATAGAATTAAATGAGAATATACAGGAGCACAGATGGCAGGGGAAGGCTAACTTCAGACCTTCGTAAGTTGAATAACCCTAAGATGCGGAGCTCAGAGCACACAGCTGTGAAACTTTTTGCAGGAAGGGGCAAGCGGGGAGTGGTGAGAACAGTATTATTCCAAGATGGCAAAAAGGAGAGGGGAAACACACACACACTCAGAGGAAGGGAAACAAATATCAAGTTGAAAACAAAAACTCAGTGCAGAGTCAACATTGCCAAAAGCTGAGCTTTGAAGATGACTGATAAAATTGACAAGCCTCTGGTCATCCTGATGAAGACTAAAGAAGACACAAATAGTGTTGACGTGAGAACAGAAGGAGGAACCACATACACTCAGAGATCGCAGAGGGCCTGTTATGAATAATTTTGTGCTGATAGATTTGAAAACTTGGGTGAAGTGGACAAAACTCTAGGAAACTATAACAAAAGTAAACCAAGAAAAAATAAACCTTAATTAAATTAGATCAATGGATAGAAACCTTACACAGAAAACCTAGAGTGGTTTTACTAGCAAGTTTTACCAACATTTAAAAACCAAATAATTTTAATTTAAACAGTCATTTCAGAGTATATAAAAAGGATTTTTAAAAAGACTATATCACGTGTCATGTGTTAATGGTAAACTTTTGAAAGCATTCCCTTAAGATCAGGAACAAGGCAGAAGTGCCCATCATCACCATTCTCTTTAATATTGTATATAGAAGTCCTAGGAAAGTTTCATAGAAAAGATAAGAAATAAAAGGCATCTTAGAATTTTTGTTTTTTCATATAAATGTTGGGGTTCCAGGGTTGGAGTGGCCACCACCATCCTCTTTTATCCTGCTTTACAGTCTCCTCCACACTTAGTTACTAACTATTGGTCTAAGATGGCTGCCCAAGTGCTGGCCATCACATCCGTATTCCAGCCAACTGGAGAAAACTATGTGTGTGAAAAGGAAATATGTCTGCTCTGTTTGAACATTATTCAGGAGGTATGTGGACCACTTCTATTTCCACTCCACTGGCCAGAGTATGTTGACAGACTTACCGGTCACCTGGATTCTGGAATCCAGAACAAGTGGAGAATGAGCCCAGTGGCTCCGAACTGAGGGGAGAGCCCAGGCAGAGGGCAGACTGGTGGCCCAGGCCAGGACCAGAGATCATCCCTCCCCCCAGGAGCTGTGTCACCGCCATCCACAACCTACCCAGCCTCCAGCCCTTTTGCTGCACCAGGGAAGGAGTCCAGGGCAGCCATGTGACGGAGGTGATGGATCACAGCTCTGAGCAGGGATGCAAGATGCCGCATGACCTCATTCGTCGCAATGTCACCGAGAAGGCAGATGCTTGGAGCAGCTGTTCTGCCTCCAGATTCGTGTATTGGCAGGGAGGACTTGTAGCAAATTTGCAGAGCATGGGTGCGTTTTGGCATAATTTAACTTGAGGACTCAGGAGCAACCTGGCCGTGCGGACCAGAGCCTAGGAAGTGCCATCAGAGCCTAGGCACCAGCCATAGGTCCTGCTGAGGCCAGACAGCGCCCCCTCGGGAGGGACCAAACCAGAGGTCTTCAGGGTCTGTCATACACTCTGGGGTGTGATCAATGTCTACCAGACAAATGAGCCTCACGTTGCACTGGAGCATGTAGGGGCCATGCCTGCTGTGGCAGAGCAGAGAGGACTGAGCGGCAGTGTGGGGACACAAGGACACTCAGAGATAGAAGGGGAAGGCAGAGGAGGGTGAGACCTGGTAGCTACATGGGCCTCAGTCACCTTTCTGTAGAAGAACCCCCTGTCTCCCTGCAGGCCCAGCAGGAAGGGCGTCTGTGCTGGGAGCCCACAGGCCGCAGCCTAGCAGGCTTCATGGGTGTTTGTTAAAATGGGGCCAGTGGGCTTGACTCTGGTGCAGGTTGAATCTAAAAGGGGGCTGAGTGCCCTGTGTCCTGACTCATGAATGGGGTGGTGAGTTTTTGGTCACCTGCTGGCTGGCTGCCCTCACAAGTCCAGCTGTCCCCTCCTCCCCTCCTGGCCCTTGTAGAGGTTGCCATGGTACCACCAGTCTGACAGGTGAGCAGGGTCTGCACAGGAAGGCTCAGAGCCCGGATGTTAGAGTTAGAGCAGATGATCAAAGATGATCAGGTCACTTGGAGCAAGTGGGAGTCCAGCAGAGGCAGGAGGACTGAGCCAGCTGCCCAGTGCAGGACGCTGTCTCTGGCTCCTGCTCACCCATATTAGAGGCCTGGCTGAGGGGCAACATGGACCCTCTGCAGCACTGAGGCACTTGGGGTTTGGGGGATGTGCTGACCTCCCTGTATCAGGACTTAATGTTAGAAACAGAGTCTGGGATTGATGGGCACAAGGTCACGATGGCCTTGCCTGCCAGGCTTTATCTGGTGCCCTGTCCAAGAATGCAGCTCTTGTCCCCAAGAACGGGTATGATGGGCAGCTCTCATCTCAAGTACGACGTGGCTGTGGGGCTCCCTGGCCCCTCTCTCCCTAAAGGATGTGTCTGAGCATGTGCCCAGGAGGAAAATTCACCCAGCCTCACTCCATCCCACGAGTATAATGAGGCCCCAGACGGGCAGAAACTGCTGCATTTGACAGCTCAGAAAATGGAATTAATGAGATGGCGTTGCTGGACAAAGGTGGCATTCATCACAGCAGATCCTTCTTGGTCAGGTGACCAGCTGTGCTGACTCCCCGACTCTGTAAGCCCCTGACCCAAGCCTGCATTTAATAAGTAGGTCCTCTGCTCGGAGCCTGCAGGGCCTGTCTGGTAACCCCACCTGACTTGGTGTTGCGGGAGTGGAACCTGTTGTTTGAAGTTGCCCATCCCATGAGGCTCCAGCTGCAAACTGGCTGCACCCCATGGCACCCCCTAATGTAGCAAATGTTCGGCTTCTTTGTCTCGTCTTCCTCATAAATTGGCACAGCTAGTAGGTGGTGGGCTTCCAAGCGCCTGGCAGCTGTGGCCCCATTTGAAGCAGTCTAAATGAGCGAAGGGCGAACTCAAGGGTGAGGGCGTGACCAGGTACAGATGATGCCCCTCCTGGAGCAGTCACAGACCTGGTGGCCTTATGAGTGAGCCAGGGCAGGCCCCATGCAGCTTCATGTTCAGAAACTAGCAAAGCTGCTTTGGGTTTATAAAGGGTATCCCCCAAAGTTATGGCAGGTGTTTCCACCTCTCCCTGCCCGGAACAGTTAACCATTTTGAGAGTTCTGATATGAGAGTTGCTGAAACTTGTGTGCTTTAGTGAGCATATGGATGGCTGGGATCCTGTGAAAATGCAGGTTCTGACTGGTCTGGGGTAAGAGCTGCATTTCTGAGCAGCTCACGGGTCTCTTGGCCACACCTCAGCAGGATCTGCATCCAGAGACCTGGGAGCACACGTTCAGCAGGCCTGGGGGTGTCACCCAGAGAGTGGAGGAGGACATCTGGTTGGAGATGAGGGTGCTGCCTGTAGGCAGGTGTCGAGTGTCCGGGGAAAAGGCGTGGGAACTGCTGGGCTTGTCCTATAAATTGTGATGATGCTGGCTGTGGAGAATATGGGACGTCGTGAAAACATAAAAAGAAGTCACACCAGCGTTTTATTTTATTTCCTGATGCTTTCCCCACAGTTGGCCCACAGCATGTGCATGATTATAGAAACACAGTCCTGACTGATTTAAAATTCTGTCTAGGATTTGGGGTCTTCTGAATGGATGCACCTGCAGGGGCCAGAGTAGGGCCAAGCATCCACTGTGGTCAGCAACTCCAGGAGACAGGGTTGTGGGGAGGGGACCCAAGGAGAACTGTGGACAGGAAAAGAACTGTTTCTTCAAACCCTATGACATGGGCACTGGACAGATGGGCACCCGAGTGTCCTCTAAATTCTGCAAGTTGCTCCTATGAAGGCCAGGAGCAAGAGCCCACATAACTCGGGGTTCCCACTGCTGTGTTCCCTGAAGGCTGTGGGACCTAAAAAGCAGGCTCTGCCCACATCCTACTTATCAGTCCCCTTGGATGTCAGGAGTCAAAGGTCAGGGTCTCTGTGGAACCAGTCCCTGTTACTGGACATCAGGACTCCATTGTGTGGCTAGGGCCTGGAGGAAGGAGGGAGAAGCAGGAAAGACAGGATGAGGCGGGGGCCAGGGCAGCTCTGTCCAGGCCCGTCTGGGGTCTTGGCTTCCACCTGCCCTGAAATGAGCAGGCTGCACTCCTGTGTTACATGGGCTCCTGACAGTGGGACCAGGACACATTAAGACTCCACTGGTTTGCCTGACCAGGCAGTGGTACAGTGAATAGAACGTCAGACTGGGACACAGAGGACCCAAGTTCAAAACCCCAAGGTTGCCAGCTTAAGTGCGGGGTCTCTAACTTGAATGTGGAATCATAGACATGACCCCATGGTAGCTGGCTTGAGCCCAAAGATTGCTGGCTTGAAGCCCAGGGTTGCTGGCTGTAGCCCCCTGGTCAAGGCACATATGAGAAAGCAGTCAGTGAACAACTAAGGTGCCACAACAAAGAATTGGTGCTTCTCATCTTTCTCTTCCTGCCTGTCTGTCCTTATCTGTCCCTCTCTCTGTCTCTGTTCCCCATCCACCCCCCCAAAAAGAAGACTCCATTGGTTTTCAATGGAAGAACTTACCATCCGGAGGAAAGAAAGGAGGAGGAAGGGAGGGATAGAGACAGATACTGGGTCCTCCCCAGGAGGGGGTCCCACAGCTGCCTGCAGGATTCTGAGGGAGACAGCCCGGCATAGTCGAGGCACTGCCTGATGGCCCCTCTGGAGTCCTCTTAGCTCCAACCAGGGTGTAGGGCAAACAGTTACCCTTCCCAGTCCAGTGGAGTGGGCAGCAAGCAGAGCAGAACTCCTTTTGTTAATCATTCTCCATCTAAACTAGAAAGGAGGCCAGGCAGCTAGCAAGGGGTCCTGGACCCTCACACAGGCTGCGAAGCCACTGCTGGGAGAGGCCGGCTGCCTGGCTGGAAGCGTTTTCTTCTCTGACTCACAGAAGTATTTATAGCCCCAACGACGCTCCAAAGCAAGCGCTCCTGGTGGGAACCAGAGATGGAGCGGGAAGGGGCACATCTCTGCATTCGCCTCGGCGTCCGGTTCAGTCTGTCACCGGGCAGTCTGGCAGCCCCTGGAGCAGGACAACCACCCTGCTCTCCTTTTGTCTGCCCGTTGCCGTCATCTCCACCCTGCTCCCCCAAGGCTTCCTTGCATCCTTATTCTTCTGCCTTCTGTCCCAGATAATGTCCTGCATGGCCTTTCTGGAGAGGGGGCTGCAGTGACTGATGATGCCTGAGATCCCACCATGAAGTGCTTCTTATGTATCCATGAATCCCTCCACCCCAGAACTCACTGGGAGAAATTAAAACTAGTCTTAAAGAAAGGATTGAGGTGCCCAGTTCTTGAGGAATTTGCATTCAGGTTCAGAGAGTGAGGCTCTGTCTCTGAATAGTAGTTCTTGGGGTCAGTTAACAGGGACAAGAGATGGCCCAGGTCTCATACTGAGCCAACCCTGTCATGATTGGGCAGGAATGTGTCTACAGGAGCCTGAACTCGGGATGCAGGGTCCTGACAGAGACTTGAGGTCTCTGAGAAGGAGAAACACAGAACATTTAAGTTTGGCCTCGCCAGGACCATGGACAGTCTGTTCCCCTCTGTGCCTGGGTCCAGGATCCATAGATGTGACCACACCCATCCAGAGGCTGGCGATGGCTCTGGGCACCGACCTTCCCATGGGGTAGAAACTTCCCTCCCCACACACAATATTCACTCACAGGGTGTGTTGGACTGTTTGCCCGCAGCCTCATCTCAAGGCCTGTTCGTGACACTTTTCCGCACACTCAGGATCCCCACACCCACTCTTTGAGCCCACATGGACTCCCTGATATGTCTGTCCCTTTAATCACAGGCCCAGGGGTGCGCCCTGTCGGTGGCCAGGCCACACACTCTCAGTTCCTGTGCCCCTTTAGTGCCCGTGGACCCTGTACCCCATAGGCACCCCACCCTCCCACACTGTGGAGCTGTCACCCAGGCCTGCTGCCGAAGGCCCCGTATGACTCCAAATGACAGACAAATGAACAGCAGTTCACACGCGTCTCTCAGGTGAGAACTCGTATATCAGCCCCAAATGTGTCTGATATTGAAGTATCTGGATCTACAACTGAAACCATGAACTATTAGAATAGGTTAGGGTGACAGTTTGAGATGGTGCCGTGGGGAAGGACTTCATGTGGCCCCCAAGGCCAAACATCATAAAGCTAGTGGGACTTCTTTGATGATCTAAGAGTTTGAAATTTCTCTAGAGCAGAATATTTTCTAAACATATCTGAAAGGTGATGTCAAGGCTGGGTGAGGGGATTCTCCCCAGTCCTTGTAAGGAGCCGATGGTGACTCTGTGCCTTCTCTCCTGGGACTCTGACTCTGCCTTGTGGGGAGGCCGCTGGGCCCACTCTCCCTCCACCTCCTGCAGAAGTTCATCTCAGGGTTCACCCTCCCCAGGCATATCTGCAGACGGGCTCTGTGGGGACGAGCAGGAAGGCGCTCCACGCCTTCTCCCCAGGTCTGCCTGCTCTGGTGTGCTCAGCACAGGGGCCACCGGGTTCCACCTCTGCAGATGGCTTCCTCATCACCAGCAATGTGCTTCTGGGTGTTTCTTTACTCTAAATCCTTTAAGTCTGTTGCTCGTCTGTCTCTCCCTCTTTCTCATTTTTTAGAATCAGCACTTCTGCTCACAGGGACCCTTCCAGTCTGAAGACGTACATCTGTCTAACAGAGGAAAGAAAGGCCCCCTTGTTTCTCTCCTCTGCCTGCTCTATCTGCATATGCCACAGCATGTGCCTGGCATCCTGGCTTTGTCTCCTGGTCTCCTGGTCTCCTTGTCACGTTCATCTTTTTACATCCGTCTTTTGAGTCCTGGGAGGATTTCTGAACCTCTCTATATTCCTGGGTTTGTTTTTCTGGGGTGGCCACACCACTCTGAGCTGTTCCCACTGTGTCTCAAAAGGGACAGCCCATCTCTTCTCTGGAAGACCCTGCTCTCCTTGTAGAGCGATTCCTGTCCACAGCCATCTACATTCACATTGTAGACACGGGGTCCCTTTCAGATGTGCTGCCCAGGGGGGAGGGATGGTGTCTCAGCTCTGCTCCTGTGTCCTGGAGAGGCCCAGTCAGTGGTCATGGTCCTGCCTCTCTGATGGGCCCTTCCTCTTCCACGGGGGTTTCTGCCCTTTCCCTTCCTGATGGGGTGGTTCAAGCAGAGTCTGCCCAGTGCTGGAGTTGGGATGTCACATCCTTCAGGCCCTGTTGTTGGCTGGTCCTGTCTCATGAGGCACTTGATCCCCAGTCTTGGAGGGCAAGGCAGCAGTGGTTGGGGTCGTTCCAGGCCCCTCTGAGGAGTGAAATACCCACAGCACCTTTCAGGCCAGAGGAGGGGCTGGGACTGTTGGGAAGCCCTTTGCTGCCTCCTTCCCTTGTTTCCATCCTGCCTGGGTGAACCTGGGGGCCTCCCCTGAACCCTTCTGCATCCCTGCAGGCAAGGAATTAAGGGATCAGCACCCTACCTCCATCACGTTGGGCTGTGCATATGTTCTAGAAACTGAGTTATATCTCCCATGGCAGATGCACTTCCTGCTTCCCCACAGAGGGGCTTGTCCCTTTGGGTGATTTCAGTGAGCGCTGGGGAGGGTTGGGAGTGTGTAAGCCTGTGGCATTCCCATCATAAATCAGAAGTCTGTCCAGTATCCATGCTTCCGCTGTCAGGCTTGCAGTACCCTGTGAGTGGGGACACCCATGTTCTGGAACATGGGCATCCGTAAGACCCCCATGGCGAGGCCAACGCCAGGCCTGCAGTGGGTGAGGGGGGACTTTGGCCAAGTCAGGCCCAACTGACGCCTGAGCAGAGAGGCCTCCTTGCTGACGTGATGTGGCCTGTGTCTGAGGACTGCCATGGCTGCGGACATGTGTGAGGGGACAGGCAGAGTTCATAAGAGGCCAGTGGCATCAAAGGGCCTGTCCTGCATGTCTGTTGGGGAGCACAGCACAGTGATTTATTTTCCTGTCTGAATCTAGCTTTGCAGTGGGATTTACAGCCACGAAAGTTCTTGGCCAGGACGTTTGTGTCTCAGGAAACGTTGGGCTACACTTTTATTTTTAGCTTTAGGAATGCGACGCTTGATAGGATCTGGATTTTTTAAGATGGGCCAACTTTAAGATGAGAACTATGTCCCTTGACCCCATGCCAGTCCTGGAGCGCTCCTCTCTAAAGGGGGTCACAACTCCAAGCTGGAGAACACGAGCTGCCCGTGTTCTGCTTCTCGTGTGCCGGGAGCCCCCACCACCGGCCAGGAGAAGCCAGGTTCTGCTGGGACCAGACAGCACACCACGCTCCAGGCTGGAGCCGGAGCCAGAGCCGGAGCCAGAGCCGGAGCCGGAGCCGGAGCTGGAGCCGGAGCCGGAGCCGGGCTTTCAGGTGGGGGCACAGATAGCCCCAGTGGAGCGGCTGCTCTGTGAGTGGTGACCGCCCCAAATGGGTTGCAGACCAGGAAACTGCCCCACTCATGCAGGCAGCTTAGCATGCAGCAGGCAGGCTACTCTGGGCTCTTGCATTTTCCTGGGAATCACAGAGTATGGAGGGCACATGTCAGGCGAGCACTTCCCTTGGCAGTGTTACAGCCAGGGTGGAGCTGAGCATGGTGGCCTCAGCCTCATTTGGGGCCTTCCACACCCGTGCCGGGAGTCTGCTGTCATTAACAGCCACGAAGCTTGGATTAAGGTGCTATTGAGCCATGCCCAGATCCCTGCACCTCACTGCTCCTTCATATCTGCCTCCAAGTGGTCCAGGCCGCTTTCATTCACCATAAGTTCACAGTTAGTGTTTCAGTGTCTGCCATTTCTGAGCACAGCACATGGGAGAGACTTAGCCCTTGAACGGAGTCTCAGTTCAAGTCACACACCTGCCCCCCGGTGAGAATGAGATGATGGAAAACACAGTATTCTCCCTCCCTCATCCTCATCCCTCCTCTCACTCCTGCCTGAAGAGTTGTACAACTAGTCCTGCGTGGAAATACTTTTATCTCCCAGACTAAAGGTGATTGGAAAGAGAAGACACTTTCCTTGACTTGCAGCCCATAATAGGGTCCCCAGAGGGTGTGAGACCCTCACACAGTGTGACATGTGGTGCACACTTAGGTCTTCAGTCTGAACTGCAGCCTACCTCACCCTTCATAGATCAGACGCCATGCTGTGAGCTCCCTGCAGACCCTGAGCCCTTCCCTTGCTGTTTTCCAGGCTCATTGTGTGCATTTCCTGTTCCAAACCTGAGACAGACATTTCTCCCAATCCTGGCTTCTCAGTGTGAGACGTGGTCTTTAGAGACCACGATTTGGGTGCTTAATGTGCCTGTTGCTGCTAGATTGCCATTGTTTTAAGCTGTTTCAGTGGACAAATTTTAGGAAAGGTGCCTGTTTTTAAGAGAGGAAAAAAGCAAGGGTCCTCGCTACAATTTATTAAAATTTACTATAAAGAGGTTTTATTTCATTTCACTGACTTTATATAGGTATCTCAGGGTATCTCTCTTATGTTGGAAATCTTGGTTGTTAACAGCAATGACTTAATTACTCATTTGCTTACTCCTACAGTTTATCTACAATAGATTCAAAATGATTGCACTGATAGTGCCGCTAACAATATGACTGCCAAACACAAGGTAAGGTTTCTACATGAGTCTTAGAGTCCTTAGGATATTTCCCACTAAGAATGTATAGTCAGAATTCTGCATTTTAAAGTCTCTTGACAATATTTACAAATTACATTTGCTTCCAGTTGCTGTATGTTTTTTAGAGATTTGATTTCTTTAAAAAACCATTAGAGATGATTATGTGATCCCTAAGTCATAACTACAGTTGAATTGCATGAATCCACTTACATGTGGATTTAAATTTGAAACATGATTTTCAAAATGAAAATTCAGTAGGAAGGCTGAAAGAGAAAGAGGAAGAAGTTGTTTAAAGTGCATAGGAAATAAACAAAGATGTGGACAAATGGGGGAAGATTAGTAAGTATGGCGCTTAATTCAGGTACTCAGAAAACTACTTGATAGAAGTTCCAAAAAGAGAAAACAGTATATCTGGGGGAGGAAATACTAAAAGAATTAATAGAAGTAAATTTCCCAGAGTTGAAGAAAGACCATCAGAAGGGCCCACAGTGTCCTAGTGGACTGAGGACAGAGCACCTGTACCAGACATACCTGGGGAAATTTTGGAATGTGAAACACAAGAGAAGATTCTAAATCTTAGCAAGAGAAAAGACACACTATCTACAAAGGAAGAGATCATGCTAGCATCAGCATTGTGGATGTTAGATTTAGGGCTTCTGATACACAGGGATTTAGAACCTAGAATTCTATACCCAGACCAACAGGTCACCAAGACCAACAGCAAAGTAGAGACAGGTGCAGACATGCAAGAGCTCAGACAGACACTCCCATCTGACTTGAAACAAAATTTGAAAGAAAAAGGAAGACATGAGACCTTAACCAAAGTGACACCATCCCAAGAACAAGAGCACAGAGAGGGGTCCAGGTCAATAGATGTGGTCCAGTTCCAGATGGCAGCATCCAAGTGAAGCAGTAGTCTGGACCTCCTAATGCAGGCAGAGTCCTTTCAACAAAGGACTAATTAAGAAGCAAAATGAGCTGGGAGGGGAGATATTTCTGTCATCAAGAAAAAAAAAGAAATGCAATTAGAAACTCTAAGATAAACACCGCTTATCCAAGGGAGTGGACATCCAAATATAAAGCTGACTCAATGTGGCAAGAGTCTGTGGAGCTGTGAGGTGACAGAGCCTGCCTGTGCTCCAGGCTCGGGCGTCTGCCTCTAAAGACACGTGGTCATGTTATGACTCAAATCAAAGCATGAAAGGACATGCACTTCTCAAGGTCGTGGTCTGAAGTCAGAGTGAAACTGGCCCTCTCTGTGACAACAGAAATCAGGGTACCGGAGTACACGCCTCTCATTCGGTGACAGCCTTGAAATGGATCCTTTGGGCCTGATAGTACTTTTATAAAAAAAGTTAAATTATAAATCCCTTTTCTGTGATGCTTAGAGAAACTATAGGTGAATTAACCTTTCCTGGGCCCAGAGAGCTAGTCAGAGAGGTTCTGTGACAGGTGGTCCATGGAGCAAGGACCTGAATAAATGTGAGGCTTGCTCTGTTCGTCATTACGGTGATGTCCTGGCTGCACCTCCAGAGTCACCAGCAGATTCCACCCCAGCCACACTCTCAGGGAAAGGGTCACCTCCAGGTTGGTGACTTGCTGGGCAGGAGGTACTCGTACCTCAGAGTCACACCAGGGCCACTGACAGGAGCGAGGTGTCTGCCTCTCCTTCATGCACATGCTCCCTTGGGGCCCGGACCCCACGCTCACTCTAGAAACACCAGTGCAGTGTGTGGGCCCAAGACGGTGCTGCTTTTCCTCTTCGCTCTGCCGCAGAAATGTGACCAAGCTTAGGGCAATAAGGATGCTGCTGGCAGCTCTAAACTCAAGTTGCAAGGTGAAGGTTTGTACTCCTTGACATAAAAAGGCATGTAAGGAGTGTAAACCTAGGTGATGTGAGAGTAACGCTACAGCTAATGAGCATGGAGGAGGGAGAGGGCAGGAGGGAGGGAGGACAGTGTGTCAGGTCCACATTCAGCAGGCCAAGAGGACATCCACAGTGCTCCTGGATCTGGAGCCCCAAGGGCTGGTAAAGCCATTATGTCCCTTTTCTCTTCATAGAAATCACCCAAAAGCAACAAGGAGGAGATATAAATATACAAATTCCATTTTCTGAAAACTGAGGGTCAGAGAATTGCCGTGACTCCACAGTGACTGAAAGCATGGGGCACAGAGTGGCGGAGACAGGCAGGAGGGAGAGAAGATCGAGGAGTTGAAGTTGACAGAGAAGGTCACATGGCACCTCTGGAGGGTGGGGCCCAGAGGGTATTGCTGCCAGAGAAGAAAGGAGAGGACAGGAGAGAGTAGAGGAGGCTGAAAACTGGATCCATGTGCAGGAGTGGTAAGCACCAAGTCAGGAAGAGAGAGTCTCCACTCCCACGGCCATTGGGAACAGTGAATAGATGGGATAATTTCTAAGAAGAGTATTTAAAATGTGCCATAAAGCCTCAGTATCATAATGGCACAGAAGCATCAAGTGAAGGGACAAGTAGGACCTAATTCCATTTGCAAATGTTCTCTGTGCTGAGACAGCACCTCATGTCCAGGGAGGACTGAGTATGTAGGTTGGGATACCTGGTAGCTAGAGAAAAAATTAGTGTGGTTTATACATCACCCCATACCTCAGGATAAATTCCAAATGGCTCAAGTATTTAATGGTTAAAAATAAGACCTTAAAAGCATTTTTAGCCCTGGCCGGTTGGCTCAGCGGTAGAGCGTCGGCCTAGCGTGCGGAGGACCCGGGTTCGATTCCCGGCCAGGGCACACAGGAGAAGCGCGCATTTGCTTCTCCACCCCTCCGCCACGCCTTCCTCTCTGTCTCTCTCTTCCCCTCCTGCAGCCAAGGCTCCATTGGAGCAAAGATGGCCCAGGCGCTGGGGATGGCTCTGTGGCCTCTGCCTCAGGCGCTAGAGTGGCTCTAGTCGCAACATGGCGACGCCCAGGATGGGCAGAGCATCGCCCCCTGGTGGGCAGAGCGTCGCCCCATGGTGAGCGTGCCGGGTGAATCCCGGTCGGGCGCATGCGGGAGTCTGTCTGACTGTCTCTCCCTGTTTCCAGCTTCAGAAAAATGCAAAAAAAAAAAAAAAAAAAAAAAAAAAGCATTTTTAGCCTGGCCAGGCGGTGGCGCAGTGGATAGAGCATTGGACTGGGACACGGAGGACCCAGGTTCGAGACCCTGAGGTCGCCAGCTTGAGCACGGGCTCATCTGGTTTGAGCAAAGCTCACCAGCTTGGACCCAAGGTCGCTGGCTCAAGCAAGGGGTTGCTCGGTCTGCTGAAGGCCCACAGTCAAGGCACATATGAGAAAGCAATCAATGAACAACTAAGGTGTCGCAACGAAAAACTGATGATTGATGCTTCTCATCTCTCTTCGTTCCTGTCTGTTTATCCCTATCTATCCCTCTTTCTGATTCTCTCTCTGTCTCTGTAAAAATCTAAAAAAACAAAACAAAACAAAAAAACCAACAACAAACAAAAGCATTTCTAAATGAAATTTTTAAAACTTCAGAATAGGGAAAGCTTTTTAAATTGTGACATAGAATCCAGAAGCTATGAATGGGTGATAAGTTTGGCTACATAAAAATGAAACAATTTCCACATGGCTATTGAAACCAAAGTCAAAAAGATCTCACAGAAAAACCTTGAGTTCTCTAATACATAAAGAACACCTAGAAATCAAGAATAAGAAGGATAACAATAGAACAAGGGAAAAAGAAAACATCAAAGAATTCACACACAAACACAGAGAAAAGTGCTTTGAAATGCAGCTTAGCCTGGGGATTTTCTGTTTGACATATCAGACTGGCAGGGGTCCCAGTGGCTGACAGTGCTGAGGGCTCATCACATGGAGATTGTCCCACAGCTGCAGACCCTTGGACCTCACATGTCCACTTCTAGGAGGTTTTCCTACAGATTCACTGGCACTGTGGTCAGGCATAAAAATTGAGAACCATCCACCAGCCCCATGCTGTTTGCTCAGTGGGTCATGTACATGAAACAGGGGAACGTGCTTTCTGACCAAGGTGTCTCCTGCATGTCCTGGTTCCTGGTACAGACAGAGTGAGGATGGAACCAAGGGCACAGCACAGCTGCAGCCATGAGATAAAGGATGAGTACTTGCATGGATGAGGTAGCCCTGGGAAAATGACCACGTCCAGACACTGTGACTGCAGGAGGGAGAGGAAATACCTGCACTCTTTTAGTAGAATGCTGTGAAACATCACCTATTCCAAAGCTGAAGAATTCTTATTTTTTAAAGAATCAGGGTGTGATTCTTTAAAAAATAAGATTGATTCTCAATAGCATCACAGGGCAGCTCCACAATAGTGACACAGAGCTGCTCCCGCCCCCCTGGGACAGAGAGGGAAGAAGGGTGTTGCCTGCCAGGTTATGTACTTATATATTTATAGTTGTATCTGTGATTAGTTTTATAATTTTAAAAATACCATTATAAAAAGAACTAAATTAAATAGAAATAGAGTTGCATCAGAAAATAGAGGATTGGGAACAGAATTTGCACACATTGTTGATTAATAGAAGAACCAAACATAAGGACCAACAATCAAAAATTCCTAAAGTGGAGAAGGGGAAGGAGGGACAGGCAGTGTAGAAACACTGAAATCATCATCTTTCTGAGCGAAGGGGCCCAAGTGAGAGGGAAACTTACAATTTACCAAAAGAAAAAAAAAGAAAAGAGAATAAATATCTGCTTATGATTTTTAAAATTATTATTATTGTTTAAAATCACATGATTTTTATTTTCAATTTAAGAAAGGGTAAGGCCCTAGTCAGGTAGCTCAGTTAGGCGGAGCTTGGTCCCAATTGCTGAGGTTGCAAGTTTGATCCCAGATCAGGGCACATACAGGAATCAACCAATGAATGACTAAATAAGTGGAACAACAAATCGATGTTTTCCTTCCCTCTTTCTCTCTTCCTCCCCCTTCCTCTCTCTCTAAAATCAAATTGTTAAAAAGGGGTAAAAGAAAGACCAGCCACTGGGGAGGGTTGAGGCAGGCAATCTTGTCACAGCCTTCCTCAGGCACCCCAACACCAGGACTCGGACCCTGGGGGCACCTGGCACACTTTGGGATATCCCTAGGATTGGCAGGTTGACTAGAGGATTCGTTTGGGTCCCGTACTGGGGCTCCCCAGGCATGTCTGCATTTGTGGAGGGCTTGGGGAGCCTCAGCTACCCAGGAGCCTCCCCATCCCTCCGGCTGCACAGGGGTGCTGGGTGCCTGTGGGCATCTGTGTCCTGCACACCTCACTCAGTGTCCACCCCACTGCAGCTGAGCAGAGTCCCAGGGACCTGGGCACTGGACCATCAGGGGCTGCATGGGGTAGGACTGCTGGGGAGCCGCTCCCCGGGGAATGCTAGGGGAGGCTCCTGAAGACAACATTTTGGGGAGGTTCTGGGGGCTTGATCCCAGGGGTGCTCCTGGGAGGAGGTTGGGGAGGCGCTCCTGGGTGGGTTCCTAAGAGAGGCCCTGGAGGAGGGCACTCCAGGTGCTCATGGAGGGGATGCTAGAGGGCTCTTCAGAGGGTCATGAGGGTGGGAATACTAAGGGGTACTCTCAGGGAGATGCTGGGGATGCTCACAGGGAGGTGCTTCAGTCCCCCTCCCAGGTGAAAGATCAGACTGGGAGGACCCCCCAGAGCCAAAGGTATGAGGGGGACTAGACCAGACAGTGTACCCAGTAGTGGGTGGGTGTGGCCATAGGGCAGGCCCCCATCCCCAGACCCACCATCCAGTGCAAGCTATCACAGGTGCCATCATGAGACCCATGGCGTAGGTGACATAGCATGGGGGTCCCACCTTTATCTGCAAGAGAAAGCAACACTGCCCCCACAACCCACTGCCCAGGCTGTGGAAGTGTGAATTGTGTCTACTGCTCTCTCCTGGGCTGCCACTGAGTTTCACTGACTGAGTCCTTCCTTGCCTCATACCATACTCAGGCTGCTGCCTGTGGGAACCAGGGTCCCCACCATGCCCAACATCCCCTTCACCATGAAGCACTCTTTAAAAAATTTTATTTAAAAATTAAATTTAATGAGGTGACATTGGTCCATAGGAACACATAGGTTTCAGGTGACATCTCTATAGCATTTGAACTGTTGATTGCATTGTGTACCCATCACCCAAAGTCAAATCACTTTCTGTTACCTTATATTTGGCCCTCTTTACTCTCCTCACCCGGTAGCCTCATCACTTTTATCTGTGTCCACGAGTCTCAGTTTTATATCCCACCTATGTGTGAAATTATATAGTTCTTAGTTTTTTTGATTTACCTATTTCACTGAGCATACTATGCTCAAGGTTCATCCATGTTGTTGCAAATGGCAATATTTCATCATTTCTTATGGCTGATAGTATTCCATTGTATATATGTACCACATCTTCTTTATCCAATCCTCTATTAAGAGGCCTTTTTATTGTTTCCATGTCTTGGCTACTAGGAACATGGGGGTGCATGTGTCTTTATGTACCAATGTTTTTAAGTTTTTCAGGTAGATACCCATTAGAGGGATTGCTGGGTCATATAATAGCTCTATTTTTAATTTTTGAGGAACTACCATACTTTCTTCCATAATGGTTGTACCAGTTAATATTCCCACCCTCAGTGAATGAGGATTCCTCCTTCTTCACAGCCTCTCCAACACTTGTTATTATTTGTCTTGTTTGATGGGGGTGGAGGCTACAGCAGAGCGAGTGACCCCTTGCTCAAGCCAATGATCCCACACTCAAGCTGTTGGACCCATGCTCAAGCTGGGTTCATTCAAAATGAATATGAATATGAAGCCATAAAATATCCCCTAATTTTTGTGAGCATTGTATTTGGATATTAAGCCCTTATAAAGCACTCTTAACCCCTAGGTTAGACTGCTGCAGCTCCAGAGGCCCTGTGTCCTCACCCGATGCCTGTGTCCCCAGAGCGCCAGGCCCTCCTGGTGGGGGCTGGAGTTTATTGACCCCTTCCTGCACACCTGCAAGGCTGTCTTCCATATGGTACCCATGGACACTTCCCAAGACTCCAGGGCACTGAAGTCATCCTGGGATCCAGAGGAGCAGGTGACCAAGGGGCCCTTCAGATGGGGATGGTAACCCTAGAGCCCCCTCTGAACTGATTTAGGTGATGGGGTAAGACTGTATTTGGGGGAAAGGGTGAAAAGCCACCTTGAGCCTGGCACTGTGGGTGCTCAGATGGCTGAGAGAACTGAGCAGAGCACCCAGAGGTGGCTTCTGGGGGCTGCCAGATTCTTGTCCTCATGGCAAAGCCTCCAAGACAGTGTGCCCATGGCTTCTGTCTCCCCAGTACAGAGACCTGTGTCTGTGGACGGAAAGGTGGTGACTAAGGTGTCACCCCTTCACACAGTCACAGTTGCTCTTATTTTAAAGCTCCACAGATGTTTCTTTTCGGCTAGAAGTTTCCTGTTGAAATTCACATTTCAGAGTTTAACTGAATTACTTTCCTTCCTTTTTTAAATTTATGTAAGGTGATGATGGATTCCTTACTTGTACTTTTAAAAGCATCTTCAAGGGTTTTATTTTGCCTACCGAGAAATCAAAAACAGCTGAGGTTTCAAAGTTGAAAATTTTTCATTTGTCTGATCTTCTTTGAGAATGTCCCACAGCCCCGGGAGAATTCTGGGAAGAAAGAGAAAAAAAATAACAAAAATTGTAAGTAATTGAAAAATCACTTGGCCACGGTGAGTTTGGAATCTCACCAGTGTCAGAGTTATTTGTGCTGGTGAAGTTTTACCAGCCCTTCCGGAGGCTGACAGGACCGATCGGGGACCAGTCTCCTGGGGTGATGGAGGAAAAGACACAATGACGCCCCCCCCCCCATACCCTTCTTGTCCCCTTTCCCAGAAATCCACTTTAGGAGGAAAAAACCAGGAGAATGAAAACAATCTCTGGGTCCTGCCAAGATGCGACTGGCCCGGGCTGTTGCTGGCTCCTGTCCCAACCAGTCCTGAAGTGCTGTCACAGGAATGTCTTGTCACCTAGAAATGCACAGTGGGAAGCCAGGGGAGGCCAGCCATGCTGACGGGGTCCTGAGGCCAAGGGGTCAGTAACGCTGTTCCTGCACTCGTCGATGAAGTTGATATCTTATTCTTCATGAGTCCTTTATATCCAATTTGATCTTGTAAAATATTGCATTAAAATATGATTTATCAGCCCTGGCCAGTTGGCTCAGTGGTAGAGTGTTGGCCCAACGTGTGGAAGTCCTGAGTTCAATTCCCGGCCAGGGCACACAGGAGAAGCACCCATCTGCTTCTCCACCCTTCCCCCTCTCATTTCTCTCTCTCTCTCTCTTTCCCTCCCACAGCCAAGGCTCCATTGGAGCAAAGTTGTCCCGAGCGCTGAGGATGACTCCATGGCCTCTGCCTCAGGCGCTAGAATGGCTCCAGTTGCAGCAGAGCAACAGCCCAGATGGGCAGAACATCGCCCCTTAGTGGGCATGCTGGGTGGATCCCGGTTGGGTGCATATGGGAGTCTGTCTGACTGCCTCCCTGCTTCTCACTTAAGAAAAATACAAAAAACAAAACAAAACAAAACAAAAAACCCCACAAAATGATTTATCCTGATTCCTGAGTTTTTGGTCCCTTTGATATTTTGGGCTTTTACCTCAGCCTAGTCCAGACCTTAGAGTCAGAAGGATGCACAGTGAACTTATGTGTACTCTCAGCGTGTGTATGTGCATATGTGTATGTATATACATGCAGGGTATGCGTGTATATGCTGTCTGTGGTGACTACAATCTGTGTAGAAGTTTCTCTCTCTGTTAGTATTACAACTAACAAGTGGTAAAAGAAATAACAAAATGAGAACATCACCACTCTAAACCCATTGAATTCAGAAGTGTAAGCATTAAGGGTCAATGGCTGTGGACATCCCAGAGAAACACAACCTACCCTGCTTCCTGGACTCCTGGCAGAGGGATGGAACCTGAACTTGTTCTTGTCTCTGACTCACCTGCCAGCACCCAGGAGACTGAAACATGAGGATTAGCGCCCTGAGGGCACATTCAGCTAGCTCTGCAGGTCAGTCTACTCAGGAAGGACAAGATGGGGACCGAGGGAGACCCTGTAGGTTCAGAGAGAACTGGAGGACACAGCATGTTATAAAGCAATATGGGCAAGTCCAACTACAGTGTGCAGGCCATCCCTGGGTGAGCATAGTCCCATTGGAGGTGGGCACGCTCAGCTTTGGGGTTTCTTCTTTTTTTAGTTAATTTAACACCCAGCCAAAGAAAAGTGGAAAATAACATGACAGATTCCCTCTATCCCAACAGGGCAGATAAGGCCACAAGGCCGGGTGACTACCAAATACCCTTCCCTGTCCCCACTGAGGGGTCTCCTGGGAGCCCTGAGCCCTGAGTGGGTGTGATAGCCTGAGGGAACCTGTCCCCCATTGACACGCTAGCTATAGAAAGGTCTTTTATGTGGACTTATAAAGATTTGATCAGGGAACATGATTCTTCCCTGAGAGGTTTCAGACTGTGGTTCATTTTTCTTTAATATTTAAACATATTTTTGTTTTGATTTTGTGAAAAGAAGAAAAAATTTAGCAGGCTCTGCTTTTAGCCATGCCTAGGCAGCTCCTAACCCACCTGCCCCTGGCCCAGAGGATGACTGTGAACTCAGATGATAGATGAAGGTAGCCAATGAGAACCTTGGATGGGGACCCACATCAGGCAGATTAGGAGAGGGTTAAGGGGACACTGGAGGAAGGGATGGCACTGGGTGAATTTCCTGTATTTCACAAGCCCCAGCCTCAGGGCAGGCCCCAGTTCACAGGGCCTCAAATACATAATGTCATTATTCACTTTTTTTTATTAATTTATTGTGCTTACATGGATTCTAGTGTCCCCCCCATACCTCCTCACCTCCCCCGTGTTCCCCAGTACATCCCCGCTGTCCCCCTCCCCGTAATGCCCTCTCCCCTTTCCTCTACGATTTGCTTTTCTGCTCTCATCCCATCCTATCACCCTATCATCCCCTTTTCCTCTGTCCGCTTTCCTTCTGGATCCTTTGATCCTGCCTCTGTCTCTATTCCTCTCCTCAGTTCATATTCTTCGTTGGATTCCTCAGATGAGTGAGGTCATATGATATTTTTCTTTCTCTGCCTGGCTTATTTCACTTAACATAATAGTTTCCAGGTCCATCCGTGTTGTCGCAAAAAGTAATATTTCCTTCTTTTTCATGGCCCCATAGTATTAGAATTGTGTATATGTACCACTGCTTTTTTTTTTATAAATAAATTTTTATTAATGTTAATGGGGTGACATCAATAAATCAGGGTACATATATTCATAGAAAACATGTCCAGGTTTTCTTGTCATTCAATTATGTTGCATACCCATCACCCAAAGTCAGATTGTCCTCCGTCACCCTCTATCTAGTTTTCTTTATGCCCTTCCCCCTCCCCCTTCCCCTCTCCCTCCTTCCCTCCCACACCCTCTCTCCTCCCCACCCCTGGTAACCACCACACTCTTGTCCATGTCTCTTAGTCTCGTTTTTATGTCCCACCAGTATGGAATCATGTAGTTATTGGTTTTTTCTGATTTACTTATTTCACTCCGTATAATGTTATCAAGATCCCACCATTTTGTTGTAAATGATCCGATGTCATCATTTCTTATGGCTGAGTAGTATTCCATAATGTATACATGCCACATCTTCTTTATCCAGTCTTCTATTGAAGGGCTTTTTGGTTGTTTCCATGTCTTGGCCACTGTGAACAATGCTGCAATGAACACGGGGCTACATGTGTCTTTATGTATCAATGTTTCTGAGTTTTGGGGGTATATACCCAGTAGAGGGATTGATTGCTGGGTCATAAGGTAGTTCTATTTTCAGTTTTTTGAGGAACCACCATACTTTCCTCCATAATGGTTGTACTACTTTACAGTCCCACCACCAGTGAATGAGGGTTCCTTTTTCTCCACAGCCTCTCCAGCATTTGCTATTACCTGTCTTGTTGATAATAGCTAATCTAACAGGTGTGAGGTGGTATCTCATTGTAGTTTTGATTTGCATTTCTCTAATAACTAATGAAGATGAACATCTTTTCATATATCTGTTGGCCATTTGTATTTCTTCCTGGGAGAAGTGTCTGTTCATGTCCTCTTCCCATTTTTTTATTGGATTGTTTGTTTGTTTGTTGTTGAGTTTTATGAGTTCTTTGTAAATTTTGGATATTAGGCCCTTATCTGAGCTGTTGTTTGAAAATATCATTTCCCATTTAGTTGGCTGTTTATTTTGTTGTCAGTTTCTCTTGCTGAGCAAAAACTTTTTTTTTTTTTTTTTTTTTTTCATTTTTCTGAAGTTGGAAACAGGGAGAGACAGTCAGACAGACTCCCGCATGCGCCCGACCGGGATCCACCCGGCACGCCCACCATGAGGCGATGCTCTGCCCACCAGGGGGCGATGCTCTGCCCATCCTGGGCGTCGCAATGTTGCGACCAGAGCCACTCTAGCGCCTGAGGCAGAGGCCACAGAGCCATCCCCAGCGCCCGGGCCATCTTTGCTCCAATGGAGCCTTGGCTGCGGGAGGGGAAGAGAGAGACAGAGAGGAAAGCGCGGCAGAGGGGTGGAGAAGCAAATGGGCGCTTCTCCTATGTGCCCTGGCCGGGAATCGAACCCGGGTCCTCCGCACGCTAGGCCGACGCTCTACCGCTGAGCCAACCGGCCAGGGCCGAGCAAAAACTTTTTAGTCTGATGTAGTCCCATTCATTTACCTTTGCTTCACTTCTCTTGCCTTTGGAGTCAAATTCATAGAATGCCTTTAAAACCCAGGTCCATTAGTTCAGTACCTATGTCTTCTTCTATGTACTTTATTGTTTCAGGTCTTATATTTAGGTCTTTGATCCATTTTGAATTAATTTTAGTACAAGGGGACAAGCTGTAGTCGAGTTTCATTCTTTTGCATGTGGCTTTCCAGTTTTCCCAGCACCATTTGTTTAAGAGGCTTTCTTTTCTCCATTGTGTGTTGTTGGCCCCTTTATCAAAAATTATTTGACCATATATACGCGGTTTTATTTCTGGACTTTCTATTCTGTTCCATTGGTCTGAGTGTCTATTTTTCTGCCAATACCATGCTGTTTTGATTGTCGTGGCCCTATATAATATAGTTTGAAGTCAGGTATTGTAATGCCCCCAGCTTCATTCTTTTTCCTTAGGATTGCTTTGGCTAATTGGGGTATTTTATAGTTCCATATAAATCTGATGATTTTTTGTTCCATTTCTTTAAAGAATGTCATAGGAATTTTTTTTTTTTTTTTGCTGATTCCATATCTTGATCTTTTTTTTTTAATTTTATAAATAAATTTTTATTTTAATGGGGTGACATCAATAAATCAGGGTACATATGTTCAAAGAAAACATTTCCAGGTTATCTTGTCATTCAGTTCTGCTGCATACCCATCACCAAAAGAGAGATCGTCCTCCGTCACCCTCTATCCAGTTTTTTTTTGTACCCCTCCCCCTCCCCTTTCTCCTCTCCCTCCTTCCCTCCCCCCACCCCCCGTAACCACCACACTCCTGTCCATGTCTCTTAGTCTCACTTTTATGTCCCACCAATGTATGGAATCCTGCAGTTCTTGTTTTTTTTTCTGATTCGGTTATTTCACTCCGCATAATGTTATCAAGATTCCACCATTCTGCTGTAAGTGATCTGATGTCATCATTTCTTCTAGCTGAATAGTATACCATGGTGTATATGTGCCCCATCTTCTTTATCCAGTCTTCTATTTTTTTTACAGTGATTAAAAGCCTTTAAGCAAACTCTTGGCCAATACAGCAAGAATCCATAAAAGAGTAGTGTCCTTAACATGTTCACCAAGTCCAAGTTGGCCCCATCACCATGCCAAATCCCTGAGAAATGCAACCCAACCACAGTTCAGTCTGTTAGGAGCTGTCACAGGGAGCAGGAGTCCAGGAAAGTTCCCCACAGGAAAAGTCCGCATGGCGCTGGAATTGTTGTCACCATTCTATACTTTGCAGCTCATGTCCAAGTCCCAATGACCGCTGCTTCTAGCTGGTAATGATTCAGGTAGACTGGAAAAGCCATTTGCAGCATGCGTGGATATGGAGCTTCTGTTCTCCTCTGCCTGGAGAGTTGAGACCAGGGTGCTTTTCCCTGGAGCTCTGCGACTGTGGCATGGTAAAAAGAACCTTGGGATACACTAAGCTGGGTGGCAAAGTTAAATTCATAATACAAGTTGGCAAAAGGGGGAAGGAGAGCTCTACATTAGAAGTAGGTCCCAGCCTGAAATATGAGTGGGGCATTGAGGTAGGAGGGATAAAGGAAACACTATATACTAAGCAAAGCAGCAGAAAATAGGACTATCAACACCCACAACAGAGATCTTTGAGGGAAGAATAAAAAACCTGACTATTCAGGCAAAACATAGTTAAGTGGCCCTTGTGCGAATGAGATCAGTTTACCTGCTTCTTGGAAGAAATACCCTAGGCTCGTCCACAGTGTCATAGATGGGGCCGACGGCCCTGGGTACCTTCAGCCTTCAGTGGCAAACCCCAGCTTTCTGGGCAAGGTTAGGTCATCGGTGGCTGGAGCAGGGCTGGAAGAGACTGAACCCTCCCTTAGAGGAGCGAGGGGGAAGCCTACCTTCCAATGTCCCTGTTTCCTCACAGCAGAGGCATGTAAGCCTGGCATGCTCAATGACCTTCCTTTCCACTATTGAAGCAGGACCCAGATGGCATCCTATGAGACCCCTTTGGGGCATTGGAGCCTTTAAGGGTGTATCCTAAAAGCTGGTAGTTCCCCTGATCTCTATTGGGCTTTTTCTGCCTCTAGGTACCTTAAAAGCCATTCTCAGAAGATCTCGCTGAGGGGTTGAGGATCCCCATCCACCTATATAAATCTTTTCCATATATCTGGAGCTATTTGGAAAAAGACAAAACAGTGTTATTAGCTGGATCTAATAAAGAAGGTAGTAGTTTGCGGGTGAAAAAGATTTGGTGTCTCCTGTTCATCAGCCTTCAAAAGAAATGTAATTTTTTTTTTTTTTAAGTAAAAAGCATGATATGGTAGACCCGTAGGAGTCATTGGCCTGGTGTGCAGGATTCCCAGGTTCAATTCCTGGCCAGAGCACACAGGAGAAGCGCCCATCTACCTCTCCACTCCTCCCCCTCTCCCTCCCCTCCCTCCTCTCCGTCTCTCACTTCCCCTCCCGCAGCCAAGGCTCCACCGGAGCAAAGCCACCCCGGGCACTAAGGATGGCCCCATGGCCTCTGCCCCAGTCGCTAGAATGGCTCTGGTTGTAACAGAGCTACACCCCAGATGGGCATAGCATCCCCCCATGGTAGGCATGCCAGATGGATCGCGGTCAGGCGCATGCGGGAGTCTGCCTGACTGCCTCCCCATTTCCATCCTCAGAAAAATACAAAAAATAAATAAATAAAAGAAAAAATACAACAACAAAAAAAAAAAAAGAAAGAAAGAAAAGAAAATAGAAAAAAAGAAGAAAAAAAAAAAGGGGGCATTCCCTTGTGTTAAAGCTCCAGGGAGCATGGAGTGAGCTTGAGTATGTCCTATGAAACTTGGAGTTCTATGTTGACATATAAGTCTTTGAAGAAGGAGGAACTGCTGAAATAGTTCATCAGCATTTGTCCCTAAGACAGCAGTCTTTATAGTGAAAACACCATAAGTAAATATTTGCTTGTCTGTCTATAGATTAAAGGGGGAATATGGCAAATGCTGAAAAGCCATGCTCTTTGTGCCCCTCCCCTCCCCCAACCCCCTCCCTCTCCTCCCCCCACCCTGTACCCCCAACATTGTTGTCCATGTCTCTGAGTCTCATCTTTATGTCCCACCTATGTATGGAATTATATAGTTCTTAGTTTTTTCTGATTTACTTCTTTCGCTCAGTATAATGTTATCAAGGCCCATCCATGTTGCTGTAAAAGATCCTATGTCATCATTTCTTATGGCTGAGTAGTATTCCATAGTATATATATACCAAAACTTTTTAATCCACTCGTCCTCTGATGGACACTTGGGCTGTTTCCAGATCTTTGCTATTGTGAACAATGCTGCCATAAACATGGGGGTGCATTTCTTCTTTTCAAACAGTGCTATGGTGTTCTTGGGGTATATTCCTAACAGTGGTATAGCTGGGTCAAAAGGCAATTCGATTTTTAATTTCTTGAGGAATCTCCATACTGTTTTCCACAGTGGCTACACCAGTCTGCATTCCCACCAGCAGTGCAGGAGGGTTCCCTTTTCTCCACATCCTGACCAGCACTTATTCTGTGTTGTTTTGTTGATGAGCGCCATTCTGACTGGTGTGAGGTGATATCTCATTGTGGTTTTAATTTGCATTTCTCTAATCATTAGTGATGTTGAACATTTTTTCATATGCCTATTGGCCATCTGTGTGTCCTCTTTGGAGAAGTGTCTATTCATTTCTTTTGCCCATTTTTTGATTGGATTGTTTGTCTTCCTGGTATTAAGTTTTACAAGTTCTTTATAAATTTTGGTTATTAACCCCTTATCAGACGCAATGTCAAATATATTCACCCATTGTGTAGTTTGTCTTTTTATTCTATTCTTATTGTCTTTAGCTGTGCAGAAGCTTTTTAGTTTGATAAAATCCCATTTGTTTATCCTGTCTTTTATTTCACTTGCCTGTGGAGACAAATCAGCAAATATATTGCTGCGAGAGATGTCAGAGAGCTTACTGCCTATGTTTTCTTCTAAGATGCTTATGGTTTCACGGCTTACATTTAAGTCTTTTTATCCATTTTGAGTTTATTTTTGTGAGTGGTGTAAGTTGGTGGTCTAGTTTCATTTTTTTGCAGGTAGCTGTCCAATTTTCCGAACACCATTTGTTGAAGAGGCTATCTTTACTCCAGTGTATGCTCTTCTCTCCTTTGTCAAATATCAGTTGTCCATAGAGCTGTGGGTTTATTTCTGGGTTCTCTATTCTGTTCCATTGATTTATGTGCCTGTTCTTATGCCAGTACCATGCTGTTTTGAGTACAATGGCCTTATAATATAACTTAATATCCGGAAGTGTGATACCTCCCGCTTTATTCTTCCTTTTCAAGATTGCTGAGGCTATTCGTGTTCTCTTTTGGTTCCATATAAATTTTTGGAATATGTGTTCTAAATCTTTGAAGTAAGTCATCGGTATTTTAATTGGTATTGCATTGAATTTATAAATTGCTTTGGGTAATATAGACATTTTAATGATGTTTATTCTTCCTAACCATGAGCACGGTATATGCCTCCACTTATTCGTATCTTCCCTGATTTCTTTTATCAATGTTTTATAATTTTCCGAGTACAAGTCTTTAATCTCCTTGGTTAGATTTATTCCTAGGTACTTTATTTTTTTGGTTGCAATGGTAAAGGGGATTGATTCCTTGATTTCTCTTTCTGACAGTTCATTATTAGTGTATAAAAATACCTCTGATTTCTGAGTATTGATTTTATATCCTGCCACCTTGCCGAATTCATTTATCAGGTCTAGTAGTTTTGTGGGGTTTTTTGTATTTTTTTTTTTTTGTATTTTTCTGAAGCTGGAAACAGGAAGAGACAGTAAGACAGACTCCCGCATGCGCCCGACCGGGATCCATCCGGCACGCCCACCAGGGGCGATGCTCTGCCTACCAGGGGGCGATGCTCTGCCCCTCCGGGGCGTCACTCTGCCGCGACCAGAGCCACTCTAACGCCTGGGGCAGAGGCCAAGGAGCCATCCCCAGCGCCCGGGCCATCTTTGCTCCAATGGAGCCTTGGCTGCGGGAGGGGAAGAGAGAGACAGAGAAGAAGGAGGGGGTGGGGGTGAAGAAGCAAATGGGCGCTTCTCCTATGTGCCCTGGCCGGGAATCGAACCTGGGTTCCCCGCACGCCGGGCCGATGCTCTACCACTGAGCCAACCGGCCAGGGCCAGGTCTAGTAGTTTTTTGACTGAGACTTTAGGGTTTACTATATACAATGTCATATCATCTGCAAATAATGATAGTTTTACTTCTTCTTTTCCAATTTGGATGCCTTTTATTTCTTTTTCTTATCTGATTGCTGTGGCTAGGACTTCCAGAACTATGTTGAATAAGAGTGGTGAAAGGGGGCACCCCTGCCTTGTTCCTGATCTTAAGGGGATTGCTTTTAATTTTTGCCCATTGAGTATGATGTTGGCTGTGGGTTTGTCATAGATGGCCTTTATTATGTTGAGGTATGTTCCCTGTATTCCCACTTTGCTGAGAGTTTTGATCATGAATGGGTGCTGGACTTTATCAAATGCTTTTTCTGCATCTATTGAAATTATCATGTGGTTTTTCTCCTTCCTTTTGTTTATGTGATGAATCACATTGATTGATTTGTGAATATTGTACCAGCCTTGCCTCCCAAGAATAAATCCCACTTGATCATGGTGTATGATTTTTTTCATATATTGCTGGATCCGGTTTGCTAATATTTTGTTGAGGATTTTTGCATCTAAGTTCATCAGGGATATTGGCCTATAATTTTCTTTTTTTGTGTTGTCTTTGCCTGGTTTTGGAATCAGAATTATGCTCGCCTCATAAAAGGAGCTTGGAAGTCTTCCTTCCTCTTGAATTTTTTGAAATAGCTTGAGAAGGATAGGAGTTAGTTCTTCTTTGAATATTTGGTAGAATTCACTTGTGAATCCATCAGGCCCAGGACTTTTCTTTTTTGGGAGTTTTTTGATAGCTGTTTGAATCTCATTTGTTGTAATTGGTCTGTTTAGGTCTTCTGATTCTTCCAGATTGATTTTTGAAAGATTATATTTTTCAAGGAATTTGTCCATTTCATCTTCAGGGTCTCAAACTTGCGGCCCGCGGGCCGCATGTGACCCGCCAAACAATTTTATGCGGCCCGCAGACTAATCCACGAAGTTCAAAATATTTTGGATAAAATTAAGTAAGCCTAGGGGCCTACTTGTATTTTTCATTTCTCTAGCATCCTAGCTAGATATTAGCTTAGTTAACAGCAGTTGTGATGCGAACTACAGTTTCTGGTCGTTTTGTGACACTGAAAAGTGTTGCGTAACAGTTGTCTTTTGTAGACTTAGTGCGGCCCGCCGAACGACTGTGATCTTGCTCTGCGGCCCACATGCTGAGTTGAGTTTGAGACCCCTGATCTAGGTTGTCTAGTTCTTTGGCGTACAGTTCTTCATAGTATTTTCTTACAATATTTTGTATTTCTGTTGTGTCAGTTGTTATTTCTCCACTCTCGTTTCTAATTTTATTTATTTGAGTCCTCTCTCTTTTTTTCTTGGTGAGTCTCGTTAAAGGTTCATTGATCTTGTTTACCTTTTCAAAGAACCAGCTCCTGGTTTCATTGATCCTCTGTATTGTTTCTTTAGCCTCTGTGTCATTTATTTCTGCTCTGATCTTTATTATTTCCTTCCTTCTACTAGCTCTGGGCTTTACTTGCTATTCTTTTTCTAGTTCTTTTAGATGCAGGGTTAAGTTGTTTATTTGAGCTTTTTCTAGCTTCTTGAGGTGTGCCAGTAATGCTATAAACTTCCCTCTCAGGACTGCTTTTGCTGTGTCCCATAGTTTCCAAGTGTTTGAATGTTTTTCAATTTTTCTATTGTGGTTGATTTCTAGTTTAATGCCATTGTGACCAGAGAAAGTGCTCGATATGATTTCAATCTTCTTAAATTTGTTGAGACCACTTTTGTGCCCTAACATGTGGTCTATTCTAGAGAATGTACCATGAGCACTTGAAAAGAATGTATATTCTGCTGTTTTAGGGTGAACAGTTTTGAAGGTATCAATTAAATCGAGTTGATCTAATATGTCCTTTAAGTCTGCTGTTTCTTTGTTGATTTTCTTTCTTGAGGATCTATCTAATGATGTTAATGGGATATTGAAATCCCCTACTATTATAGTATTGCTCTTGATCTCGCCCTTTAAGTCCATCAAAGTCTGCTTTATATATTTAGGTGCTCCTATATTAGGTGCGTAGATTTTTATAATGGTTATATCTTCTTTTTGGATTGCTCCCTTTATCATTATGTAGTGACCTTCTTTATCTCTAACTATGGTCTTTGTTTTAAAGGCCATTTTGTCTGATATAAGTATTGCTACCCCAGCTTTTTTTTCATTTCCATTTGCGTGAAATATTTTTTTCCATCCTTTTATCTTCATTCTGTGTGCATCTTTTGATTTAAGGTGTGTCTCTTGTGGACAGCATATGTATGGGTCCTGTTTTCTTATCCACGCAGCTACCCTATGTCTCTTGATCGGATCATTCAATCCATTAACATTTAAGGTTATTACTGATATGTAATTGTTTATTGCCATTTTTTTTCTTTGAAACTGTATTCCTCTTTTGCTATATTCTTTTTTTCCTTTGATCTGTTTACAACAGGTCCCTTAGCATTTCTTGCAGCCTTGGTTTGGTTGCAGTGAATTCCTTGAGTTTTTTTTTTGTCTGTAAAGCTTTTTATTTCTCCTTCAATTTTAAATGATAGCCTTGCTGGATAAAGTAGTCTTGGTTGTAGGTTCTTGTTCTGCATTACTTTGAATATTTCTTGCCATTCCCTTCTGGCCTCAAGTGTTTCTGTTGAGAAGTCAGAAGTCATCCTTATGGGGGTTCCTTTGTAGGTGATAGTCTTTTTTTCTCTAGCAGCTTTTAATATTTTCTCTTTATCATTTAGCTTTGGTATTTTAATTATGATGTGCCTTGGTGTTGGTTTCTTTGGGTTTCTCCTTAATGGAGTTCTCTGTGCTTCCTGAACACGTGTAATGTTTTCCTGCCTTAATTGGGGGAAGTTTTCCGCTATAATATGTTTGAACAAAGTCTCTATTCCTTGTTCTTTCTCTTCTTCTTCAGGAACCCCTATGATACGGATGTTATTTCTCTTCATGTTGTCACAGAGCTCTCTTAGAGTTTCCTCAGACTTTTTGAGTCTCTTTTCTTTTTTCTGCTCTGCTTCTGTGCCTTTATTTATTGTGTCCTCTAACTCACTGATTCGATTCTTTGCTTCATCCATCCTGCTTTTAATTCCTTCCATTGTATTTTTTATTTCAGATATTGTATTTGTCATTTCTGACTGATTCTTTTTTATTATTTCAATGTCCTTTTTTATATTTGTTATCTCTTTATTTAGGTTTTCGTAATGGCCATCTATGGTGGTTCTAATATCTTTGAGCATCCTAACAATCGTTATTTTAAACTCTGCATCTGGTAATTTGGTTATTATATCTGATTCACTTAGGTCCTTTTCTGGGGATTTCTCTTGGTTTATTTGTATTGTATTTCTCTGCCTCTGCATTTTCTCTTCACGGGAGTGGCTGTGATCACGTGCTCAGGTGCACAAGCGTTGGTGGCCTTGGCCTTTGCCCCACCCCTGTGTGTGACGTTATGCTCGGTCCTGAGGGCACTGGCGAGCACCTTTGCTCAGCTGCGGGTCTCCGCCTGTTTCCGGGCTTTTGCCTTGCCCTTGCAGGAGGAGCCCACTCAAGGAACGGCTGCTAGCCTTGGCTCTACTGCCGGGCAGGACTGCGTTCCCAAGCTCAGCTCAGTAGCGGAACTCCGCCTCTACTGGGCTTTTGGCTCCACCCCCGCGGGAGGATCCGGCTACCAAGTCAGACTGCAAGCCTGGGTTGCACGGGCGGGGCAAGGCTGTGCTCCTCTGCCCTTGCTCAGGGGCTGGTCTCCACCCTTTCCGGGGCTCCCGCCCTTTTCCCCACAGGCTGGATTACAGGCTGCTGGCAGCTGAGCTTGACCGCTTTTGCACGCCCCCTTCTCCCCAGCTGGGCAAGATTGAGCTCACACCTGAGCCCAGTGGTGGCCAGCTGGCTTCCGCCCCTGCCAGCAGAACCGTGCTTTTTTCTCCCGCTGCCGCCTGCCCTCCGGCGCACCCTCAGCCACGTGGGTGGGGGCGTTGCAGCTCGGACCCTAAGACTCACTACTGTAGACCCAAAAGCTCCCTCCTTCTATGCGACTCTGCTCTGAATGCCGCAGGGGAGCTTGTTTGGCTGCTCTCCTGCTTCCCTTTGCTGGTATTGCTGTTTCCGGGGAAAATATTCACTTCAGCTTTGGGGGGTGACTCGTCCCAGGGGTTAGGGTGGCTATCTCCCAAAACGCTTCTCCCTGTGCCTCCTAGATTACACTCTCTTCCTGTTACTCTGGTCCTCTCCTCTCTCCCCCCGTCCCCAGGAGCCCCGGGTGGGTGGTTATGAGAGAAATGTTCTGCATGATCCCTTTAAGAAGGATCCTGGGTCTGAGAAATCAGACTCTTTCTCAAAAACAGTATCCTGACTTGTTTCCAGCTAAATACTGTCCTTACGCCTCTTCTGGGCTCTGGGGCTACAGGCTGGGGCTTTGTTCCTGGGGCTCAGGACCCTTCCCCCTCTGCTAAACTCACTTCCCGCCACGCGAGTCTCTCCCTGCTGCCGTTTGCTCCAGGGAGCTGGGCAGCCCTCTCCGTGTTTCCCCGTTTCAGCTTTTCCTACCAGTCTCTGTGTGGCTTCTTCAGTGATACTTGGTTGAAGAGTCCTCTTAGTTTGGTCCAAAGTTGGTTTTTCCAGATGATAGTTCATAAAATTAGTTTGTAATCCACTTTGGTTCTGGGAGGTAGATGTTGGTACGTCCGCCTACTCCAGCACCATCTTGTCTCTCTCCAGCGAATGTCACAGGAATTTTGATGGGAATTGCATTAAATTTATAGATTGCTTTGGGTAATATGGCCATTTTGATTATATTTATTTTTCCTATCCACGAACAAGGAATATTTTTCCATCTCATTGTATCTTTTTTGATTTCCCTTAACAATGCTTTGTAGTTTTCATTATATAGGTCCTTTACATTCTTTGTTATGTTTATTCCTAGGTATTTTTTGTTGTTGTTGTTGCAATCGTGAAGGGGATTATTATTTTTATTTTATTTTATTTTTTAAAATATTTTTTTGTATTTTTCTGAAGCTGGAAACGGGGAGAGACAGTCAACAGACTCCCGCATGCGCCCGACCGGGATCCACCCGGCACGCCCACCAGGGGCGACACTTTGCCCACCAGGGGGCGACGCTTTGCCCCTCTGGGGCATCGCTCCGCTGCGACCAGAGCCACTCCAGCACCTGGGGCAGAGGCCAAGGAGCCATCCCCAGCGCCCGGGCCATCTTTGCTCCAATGGAGCCTCGGCTTCGGGAGGGTAAGAGAGAGACAGAGAGGAAGGAGGGGGGGTGGAGAAGCAAATGGGCGCTTCTCCTATGTGCCCTGGCTGGGAATCAAACCCAGGTCTTCCGCACACCAGGCCGATGCTCTACTGCTGAGCCAACCGGCCAGGGCCAAGGGGATTATTTTTTGAGTTCATTTTCTAATATTTCATTGTTGGCATATAGAAAGGCTATGGACTTTTGTATGTTAATTTTGTATCCTGTGACCTTACTGTATTGGTTTATTGTTTCTAGTAATCTTTTTGTGGAGTCTTTGGGGTTTTCGATGTATAGCATCATATCATCTGCAAAAAGTGATACCTTTACTTCTTTTCCGATATGGATGCCTTTTACTTCTTTCTCTTGTCTGATTGCTCTGGGCAGAACTTCTAGCACCATGTTAAATAAGAGTGGAGAGAGTGGACAACCCTGTCTTGTTCCTGATTTAAGGAGGAAAGTCCTCAGTTTTATGCCATTTAATATGATGTTGGCTGATTGTTTATAATATATGGCCTTTATCATGTTGAGATGTTTTCCTTCTATACCCATTTTGTTGAGTGTCTTAAACATAAAGTTGTGTTGTATTTTATCAAATGCCTTTTCTGCATCTATTGATAAGATCATGTGGTTTTTGTTCTTTGTTTTGTTGATATGGTGTATTACGTTAACCGTTTTACATATGTTGAACCATCCTTGAGATTCTGAGATGAATCCCACTTGGTCATGATGTATTATTTTTTTAATATGTTGTTGTATTCATTTTGCCAGTATTTTGTTTAGTATTTTAGCATCTGTATTCATTAGAGATATTGGTTTGTAGTTTTATTTTTTTGTGCCGTCCTTGCCAGGTTTTGGTATGAGGGTTATGTTGGCCTCATAAAATGTATTTGGAAGTATTGCTTCTTATTTAATTTTTTGGAAGACTTTGAGTAGAATAGGAACCAAGTGTTCTTTGAATGTTTGGTAGAATTCACTAGTATAACCGTCTGGGCCTGGACTTTTTGGGGGAGGTTTTTAATAGTTTTTTCTATTTCCTCCCTGCTAATCGGTCTGTTTAGGCTTTCTGCTTCTTCATGACTCAGTCTAGGAAGGTTGTATTGTTCTAGGAATTTATCCATTTCTTCTAGATTGTTGAATTTGGTGGCATATAGTTTTTTGTAGTCTTCTACAACAATTCTTTGTATATCTGTGCTGCCTGTGGTGATTTCTCCTCTTTCATTTTGGATTTTGTTTATATGAGTCCTTTCTCTTTTTTCCTTGGTGAGTCTTGCCAAGGGTTTGTCAATTTTGTTGATCTTTTCAAAGAACCAGCTCCTTGTTTTATTAATTTTTTCTATAGTTTTTCTGTTCTCTATTTCATTTATTTCTGCTCTGATTTTTATTATTTCCTTTCTTCGGCTGGTTTTGGGTTGTCTTTGTTCTTCTTTTTCTAGTTCCTTAAGGTGTATACCACTGCTTTTTAATCCACAAGTCCACTGACAGACACTTGGGCTGTTTCCAGATCTCGCTATTGTAAACAATGCTGCTATAAACATGGGAGTGCATTTCTCCTTTTGAATCTTTGATGTGGTGTTCTTGGGATATATTCCTAAAAGTGGAATGGCTGGGTCAAAAGCAGTTTGATTTTTAATTTTTTGAGGAATCTCCATACTGTTTTCCACAGTGGCTGCACCAGTCTGCATTCCCACCAGCAGAGCAGGAGGGTTCCCTTTTCTCCACATCCTCGCCAGTACTTATTCTGTGTTGTTTTGTTGATGAGCGCCATTCTGACTGGTGTGAGGTGGTATCTCATTGTGGTTTTAATTTGCATATCTCTAATGATTAGTGATGTTGAGCATTTTTTCATATGCCTATTGGCCATCTTTGGAGAAGTATGTCCTCTTTGGAGAAGTGTCTATTCATTTCTTTTGCCCATTTTTTTATTGAATTGTTTATCTACCTGGTGTTGATTTTTACAAGTTCTTTATAAATTTTGGTTATTATTTGTCTCTGGGTGATGGGTATGCAACATAATCAAATGTCAAAATAACTTGGAGATGTTTTCTCTGAACATATGTACCCTGATTTATCAATGTCACCCCATTAAAATTAATGAAAAAATTTTGGTTATTAACTCCCTTATCAGACATATTGTTGAATATGTTCTCCCATTGTCTGGTTTGCCTTTTTATTCTGTTCATATTTTCTTTAGCTGTGCAGAGGCTTTATAGTTTGATATAGTCCCAATTGTTTATCCTGTTCTTTATTTCCCTTGCCTGTGGAGATAAATCAGCAAATATATTGCTGCAAGTGATGTTGGAGAGCTTACTGCCTATGTTTTCCTCTAGGATGCTTATGGTTTCATGACTTACATTTAAGTCATTTATCCATTTTGAATTTATTTTTGTGAATGGTGTAAGTTGGTGGTCTAGTTTCTTTTTTTTTTTGCAGGTAGCTGTCCAATTTTTCCCACACCATTTGTTGAAGAGACTGTCTTTACTCCATTGTATGCTATTACCACCCTTGTCAAATATCAATTGTTCATAAAGGTGCAGATTTATTTCTGGGTTCTCTGTTCTGTTTCATTGATCTTTATGCCTGTTCTTATGCCCGTACCAAGCTGTTTTGAGTACGATGGCCTTGTAATATAACTTGATATCAGGAAGTGTGATACCACCCACTTTATTCTTCTTTTTCAAGATTGCTGAGGCTATTCGTGTTCTTTTTTGGTTCCATGTGAATTTTTGGAATATTTGTTCTATATCTTTGAAGTATGTCCTTGGTATTTTCATAGGAGTTGCATTAAATTTATAAATTGCTTTGGGTAATATAGACATTTTAATGATGTTTATTATTTCTATCCATGAACATGGTATTTGCTTCCACTCGTTTGTATCTTCCTTGATTTATTTTTTATCAATGTTTTATAATTTTCCAAGTACAAGTCTTTAACCTCCTTGGTTAAATTTACTCCTAAATATTTTACTTTATTTTTTTGTTGCAATAGTGAAGGGGATTGTTTTCTTAATTTCTCTTTCAGACAGATCATTGTTAGTGTATAAAAATGTCTCTGATTTCTAAGTATTAATTTTATATCCTGCCACCTTGCTGAATTCATTTATCAGGTCCAGTAGTTTTTTGACTGAGAGTTTAGGGTTTTCTATGTAAGTATCATATCATCAGCAAATAATGATAGTTTTACTTCTTTTTCAATTTGGATGCCTTTTATTTCTTCTTCTTGTCTGATTACTGTGGCTAGGACTTCTAGAACCATGTTAAATAAGAGTGGTGAAAGGGGGCACCCTTACCTTGTTCTTGATCTTAAGGGGATTGCTTTTAACTTTGCCCATTGAGTATGATGTTGGCTGTGGGCCTGTCATAGATGGCCTTTATCATGTTGAGATATGTTCCATCTATTCCCACTTTGCTGAGAGTTTTGATCATAAATGGGTGCTGGATTTTATCGAATGCTTTTTTTGCATCTATTGATATTATCATGTGGTTTTTGTCCTTCCTTTTGTTTATGTGATGAATCACATTGATTGATTTGCAAATATTGTACTAGCCTTGCCTCCCCAGAATAAATTCCATTTGATCATGATGTATGATTTTTTTCATGTATTGCTGGATCTGGTTTGCTAATATTTTGTTGAGGATTTTAGCATCTAAATTCATCAGGGATATTGGCCTATAGTTTTCTTTCTTTGTGTTGTCTTTGCCTGGTTTTGGAATCAGAATATGCTCGCCTCATAAAAGGAGCTTGGAAGTTTTCCCTCCTCTTGAACTTTTTGAAATAGCTTGAGAAGGATAGGAGTTAGTTCTTTGAATATTTGGTAGAATTCGCCTGTGAAGGTATCTGGTCCAGGGGTTTTGTTTCTTGGGAGTTTATTGATAACTGTTTTGATCTCATTTGTTATAATCAGTCTATTTAGGTTCTCTGATTCTTCCAGATTGATTTTTGAAAGATTATATTTTTCAAGGAATTTTTCCATTTCACCTAAGTTGTCTAATTTTTTGGCATACAGTTCTTCATAGTATTTTCTTACAATCCTTTGTATTTCTGTTGTGTCCGTTGTTACTTCTCTACCCTCATTTCTAATTTTATTTATTTGAGCCCTTTCTTTTTTTTTCTTGGTGAGCCAGGCTAAGGGTTCATCAATTTTATTTACTTTTTCAAAGAACCAGCTCTTGGTTTTATTGATCCTCTGTATTGTTTTTTTAGTCTTTATGTCATTTATTTCTGCCCTAGTCTTTATTATTTTCTTCTTCTACTTCCTCTAGGCTTTACTTGCTGTTCTTTCTCTAGTTCTTTTAGTTTCAGGATTAAGTTGTTTATTTGAGCTTTTTTTTTAGCTTATTAAGGTTTGCCTGTAATGCTATGAACTTCCCTCTCAGGACTGCTTTTGCTGTGTCACACTGATTTTGAGTTCTTTTATGCTCATTTTCATTTGTTTCAAGAAAATTTTTGATTTTTTTCCTTGATCTTATTGTTGATCCATTTGTTATTTAGTTTCCAAGCATTTGAGTGTTTTTCAGTTTTCCTATTGTAGTTGATTTCTAGTTTCATGCCATTGTGGTCAGAGAAGGTGCTTGATATGGTTTCAGTCTTCTTAAATTTGTTGAGACTCGTTTTATGTCCTAATATATGGTCTATCCTAGAGAATGTACCATGCACACTTGAAAAGAATGTATATTCTGCTGCTTTAGGGTGAAAGGTTCTGAAGATATCTATTAAATCCAGTTGATCTAGTGTGACCCTTAATTCTGTTGTTTCTTTGTTAATTTTCTTTCTTGAGGATCTATCCATTGATATTAGTGGATCTCATCGGGGTGTCAGGGTGCTTTCTCAGCTTCAGTAGGGAAAGGTGTATCTCAGATCTCCATGGAGACCTGAGTTACTGCCCCTCCTCCCCACTTCCTGTTTTCAGCTGTGTCTTTTTGCACTGATTGGAGCTGGAGAGCTTTCTGGAGGTGGGTCACCCAGAACCACTTTTGGCTTGTGCTGTGTGGAGGGATCAACCTCTCCTCCAACTATGGCTGCCTCTGCACTGGATGAGTCAGCTTCTCAGGTCATCCCATGCATTCCTCTGCCCATCACTGTCTGTCTCTCTCTCCCCTCTTTCCTTTTGGAAGACAAGCCAGTCCTCTCAGCTCACCTGTTCCCAGGTAACCCCTCCCCCCAAGCAAGTGGCTGTGAGAGATATTTTCTGCTCTTCTCCTTGTAATGAGAGCCCTTCTGGGCTCTCAGCCTCACCCCCACTTTGCTCCTGGAAACAGAGGAGCCCCCACCATGCCTCTGCACACAGGCTCAGTGTGGCTTCTTCTTTGCTCCTTGGTTTTTGAGACCTGTTCTTTTAGTCCAAAGTTGGTTTTTCTTTTTCTTTTTGTATTTTTCCGCAGTTGGAAACGGGGAAGCAGTCAGATAGACTCCCGCATGCGCCTGACCGGTATCCACCTGGCACGCCCACCAGGGGGTGATGCTCTGCCCATCTGGGGTGTCGCTCTGCCACAATCAGAGCTATTCTAGCGCCTGAGGCAGAGGCCACAGAGCCATCCTCAGTGCCCAGGGAAACTTTGCTCCAATGGAGTCTTGGCTGCGGGAGGGGAAGAGAGAGACAGAGGGGAAGGAGAGGGGGAGGGGTGGAGAAGCAGATGGGCGCTTCTCCTGTGTGCCCTGGCTAGGAATCGAACCCGGGACTCCTGCAGACCAGGGCGACGCTCTACCACTGAGCCAACTGGCCAGGGCCCAAAGTTGGTTTTTCATGCTGATTATTTCTAAATTAATTTGTAATCCAGTTTGGTGGTGTGAGCTGGGAGTCTGTGTGTCTGCCTACTCTGCTGCTATCTTGGTATCTCCTCATTATTGACTTTTTAATGTGCTTATCCAAACAGAATAAAAATATTTAGATCATGAGCGCATCTCAGAGGCATGTAGGTAATATTAAAAAGTCCAGTGTAGACCCTGGCTGAGTAGCTCAGTTGGTTGGAATGTCGCCCTGACTCTCTGAGGTTTCAGGTTCAATAAATGGCAAATCCGAAGTAGGCATAAGAAATGATAAAAATTATAAAGGAAATCAATGCAATTGAAAACAGTAAATAAAAGAGACAGCTAAGTAATGTATAAATAAGTGGAACATATCAATGTTTTTCGCTCTCTCTCCCCTTTCTCTCTCTCTAAAATCAATTTAAAAATTTTAAGTCTAGTGTACATTTAATTATAGTCAGAGAAGAAAGAGAATTAACAGCTTATAATTTTTCAATTTTAGTGGAAAACAGATTCAAGGAGCTCAGCAAACCCCAAACAGAATAAATATAAAGAAAACCACACCTAAGTCAAAGTGCTGAAAGCCAAAGATAAATAGAAAATCACAGTAGCAGCTGTAGGAACATAGCACACTGGTAACAAATTCAAATAATAGACTAAAAAAAATTGAGCCTCTAGCAGGCAGAAAATCAGCAAGGTCATAGTTGAACTCAACAACACTATTAATCAACTAGATATACTTGACATCTACTGAGTGCTCCATCCAACAACAGCAGCACACACATTCTTCCCAAGCTCACATGGAACATTCACAAACATAGGCCACATTCTGGGACAAGAACACACCTTAACACATTTTTTTAAAAAAATAGAAATCTTATAATATCTGCTCTCAGACCACAATGGAATTAAACCAGAAATCAATAACAAAAAGCTAACTGGAAACTCCCAAAACACAAGGAGATTAAACAACACACTTCCAAAGAACAAATGGGTCAAAGAAGATATCTCAAAAGAATTTAAAAATATTTTTAAATGAAAATGACAACACAACTTAGCAGAGTTTTTGCAATGTAGGGAAAACACTGCTTAGAGAAAATTTTATAGCATTCCATGCACATATCAGAAAAAAGATCTAAAATCAACTAAGCTTCTGCTGTAAGGAAGCTAGGGAAAAAAAAAGACCAAATGGTAAATCCAAAGTAGGCAGAAGAAATGATAAAAATTATAAGGGAAATCAATGCAATTGAAAACAGTAAATAAATAGATAAAATCAACAAAACCAAAAGCTATTTCTTTGAAAAGATCAATAACATCAATAAACTTCTATCCAGGAAAAAAATAAAATAAAGGACACAAATCACTAATATCAGAAATGAGACAGAGGACATCAGTACAGATCTCATAGACATCAAAATTATTCTGAGCAATTCTATGCTCAGATATTTGGTATCCTAGGTGGAAAGGACGAATTCCTTGAAAGACACAATCTGCCAAAATCTACACAAGAAGAAATAGACAATTTGAATGGACCTATCTATTAAGGAAATCAAATCAAGAATTAATAATCTTCCAAATCAGAAAGCACCAGGCCCAGATGGATTCACTGGTGAATTTTACCAAACATTTAAGGAAGAAATGATACCAATTTCCTACAATCTCTTTCAGAAGATAGAAGCAGAAGAAATTATTTCTTTAAGACTTTTTTTTATTTTATTTGTAAATTTTTAAAGAGAGTGAGAGCGAGAAGCATTAACTGAAAGTTGCTCATCTGTGCCTTGACCTAGCAAGCTCAGGGCCTCGAACCAGCAACTCAGCATTCCAGGTAGACACTCTATCCACTGTGCCACCATGGGCCAGGCAAGAGGAAATGATTTTTAATTCATTTGATGAGAACAGCATTACTCTAATAAAACGAGAAAAATATATTAAATAAAACTACAGACCAATATCTCTCATGAATGTAGATGCAAAACGATCAACAAAATATTAGTGAAGCAAATCCAACAATATCTCAGTAAACTAGAAATAGAGAAGAACTTCTTCAATTTGATAAAGAATATCTACAACAAAGCTGCAACGAACATACTCAATGTGAGAAACCTAAAACTTTCCCACTAAGATCAGACACAAGGCAGGATGATTCCTCTCACTTTCCTTAATGTCATACTGGAAGTCTTACCTAATGCAATAAGATAAGAAAATTAAAGGTGTAGAGATCAGAAAAGAAATAATAAAACTATCTGTTTGTGGATGACATAAGTGTGTATGTAGAAAATCCAAAGGAAATAACAACAACAACAAAAAGGGCCCTCTTAGAGGTAATAAATGATTATAGGAAGGTTGCAGGATACAAGGTTAATATACAAACGTCAATTGTTTTCCTATACACCAGAAATGAGCAAGTGGAATTTGAAATTAAAAACACAATACCATTTACGTTAGCACCCCCAAAATGAAATATTTAGTTATAAATTTAACAAAACATGCACAGATATGTCATTAGGAAAATGCAAGTTAAAACAACAACAAGATACCATTCCACACTTATAAGACTGGCCACAATCCAGAACACTGACAACACCAAATGCTGGTGAGGATGTGGAGCAACAGGAACTCTCACTCACTGCTGGTGGAATGAACAGTGGTGGAATGAGAGTGGCGCAGCCACTTTCAAAGACAGTCTGACAGTTTTGTACTAAACGATACTCTTACAATGTAATTCAGCAATCATACTCCTTGATATTTACCCAAAGGAGTTGAAAACAAGCCCACACAAAAACCTACACCTAAATGTTTATAATAGCTTTGTTCATAATTGCCCAAACTTGGAAGCAACCAGTATGTCCTTCCATAGGTGAATGGATAAACTTTACTTCATCCAGACAATGAAGTGATAAAAAATAAGTGAGCCCACTGAGCAATGAAAAGGCACAGGACCTGGAGGAGTCTTAAATGCACATTATTAGTGCAAGAACCAATCTGAGAGTCTCCATACTGTGTGATTCTAACTATATGACATTCTGGAAAAGGCAAAAAAACCCAAAAAGACTATGGAGACAGTAAAAAAATCAGGAGTTGCCAGGAGTTGAGGGGAGGGCAGAATAAGTAGTCAGGGCACAGAGGGTTTTTAGGGCAGTGAAACTATTCTGTATAATACTATAATGATGAATAAATGTCATTATACATTTGTCCAAACCCACAGAATGCACAACACCAATAGTAAATCTTATGTGAACTATGGACTCTGGGTGAAGATGTCAGTGTAGCTTCATCAATTGTGACAAATACCTGTATATCCTCTATTGAAGGGTGTTGATAGTTGGGGGAGGCTGTGCTTGTGTGGGGTAAGGGGTATATGAGAACTCGCTGTATTTTTCATTCAATTTTGCTGTGAAACTAAAACAGCTCTAAAAACTAGGTCTATTAAAAATTGTCCTGCTAAGGTCTGTACGTTTCAATGTGCCTACATTCGCACAGAAGGCTAAACTAGTAATAATAGTTGTGTGAGGAGTGAGAATAAGTGGAAGTATAGATTACACAAGAATGGCAGAAAGTAAATATTGCAGTGGCAGACACAGATTATATTACATCACTCTGTGTACTCATTCATGTTTGAAATCTTCTACAACAATGTTTTCTTTTAAAAAAGCAATGGAAGAGAAAATGTTCAACATGGAAGACAGTCAAGTGAGATTCAACATGTGCACAATTAGAGCCTCAAGAAAGAAAATGACGTAAATGGGACAAAACACAGTTTTAAGCATATAATTGAAGAATACTCTCCACAATGAAAAAAGACAAATGTAGAGATTTAAAAAGTCACATTGGGTCTCAAGAGAAATGAGCACCCCACAGCATTGTCAACACTAAGACACCCCAGAAATTTACCAGACTATAACTAATTAAAATATAAAACTTTTCTTTTAGCCACCTGGCAAGAATATAAAGTTAGTTTATTATATAAAGAGAGAAATCAGTCTGGCCTCAGACACCTTCACAACAGCAATAGATACTAGAAGGCTGCAGAGCAGTACTCATGAGACCCTTGGGGAAAGACAGTATAAACACAACTTTATAGCCAGCTGTACCATCATTAGTGAAAGGCTACTACAAACATTTTTCAACATGCAGAACCCAGGGGATATGATTCTTATGAGCTAGAGAGCATATTTCAGCCAACTAAAAATGAATTTGAAAATATCATCAGAATAACTAGCAGTGCACTGTGAATCTGTTTTATTTATAGGACTAAGGTCAGAACCAATGTGACAACAACAAATTTGTGTGGATATGAAGTCATATACTTCTGACCATAAAGAAATAATAACTAACGCTCACCAGGATGTAGAAAAAAGGGGCATGCAGGTGGGCAGGAGAAAGCATATTCTGATGTCCACATCTGTATGACCAGGGGCTCAAAGGCATTATTTGAAGTTGTTAAAGCAGGTGATGGAGGTGCAAGGCTATTTAAAGGGAACCTTAAGCCTGAAGAAAGGTGGGGGGAGGAGGTGAGGAGAAGAGGGATGCCAGGAACCCCCACCCCTGCACACCACTCATGGTGCCGCTCAGCATGTAGGGCTTAATAGGGAAGAATGGACTATTACCAAGTGCAAAAATTAATCATTTACATTTTAAAAGTAAAATAAATATATCCAGAGTTGCTCTTAAAATATTAGGTGTTTATTTCACATGAAATGTGATGAGAGTAAGAAATATCACCCGTATGTGTCTCATTCCATTCCTGCTGGTCTTTTTGATTTTGTATCCAAAGCTGTGGTGGTTAAGACAGGTAGCCAGAAGCTGTAACAACAACCAAAAGAGCCACTTCCATTATGTGATTGCATAATTATACTCTCAGAGGAGCTCAATAAAATTGAAATCTGGAGTTACTTTTATGTCTTTGCTAAAGATTAAGTTTCGTAGATTAAGAAGGTTGGGTGGTTAACGTTTGAGATTTTTCTGCAGAATACATTTCAACATTTTAAAACTCCTCCGACTGAGGAATTGGCTGCTGGCTACAGTAAAACCATGATCTGGCTTTCTCCATCTGGTTGTGGACTCCAGGCATTCCACTGGGACAAGAAAGTAAGCCCTGAAAATAGATTCCCATCATTAGATGAAATATCCCTTTGGTAAGAAATAATTTGCAAGGAGAATTCCATATTTGATAGCTGCTACTTTAAAATGTTATATTTTGGGGTTTCTCCATCTTAAAAATATGTTGAGTGGAAATTGTTATTAATTAATAAGGCAATTATTATGCTTATAAGTTAAATGTACCTTCTTCTGATTTCCCATCTAATGTCCTTCAACCAGAAAGCAGTTTAGATAGGAGGATGCTCTTCATTGCCAGATGTTGGTAGCTATGAGGGCAATAACACAGTATCTTGCTCCTACCCAGGGCATTTTCAGTAAGTGTCATGACTACCTGGGCAAGAGTTAGACGTGTCCTGCACAGAGGGCCACACATCAGCCCATCTGGTGAACATTAGCCTAGAGATTTCTTGGTCGAGGTAACTTTCACATAGTTTTGGTGCAAACTGAAAATACAGTATTTGATTACAAAAGAATTCAGAAAAATAAGTGTGGTCAGAGCAAAGTTGTACGGAGATCAAAAAATAAAAATAGGCTCTGGCCGGTTGGCTCAGCGGTAGAGCGTCAGACTGGCGTGCGGGGGACCCGGGTTCGATTCCCGGCCAGGGCACATAGGAGAAGCGCCCATTTGCTTCTCCACCCCCCCCCCCCTTCCTCTCTGTCTCTCTCTTCCCCTCCCGCAGCCAAGGCTCCATTGGAGCAAAGATGGCCCGGGCACTGGGGATGGCTCCTTGGCCTCTGCCCCAGGCGCTAGAGTGGCTCTGGTCGCGGCAGAGCGACGCCCCGGAGGGGCAGAGCATCGCCCCCTGGTGGGCAGAGCGTGGCCCCTGGTGGGCGTGCCGGGTGAATCCCGGTCGGGTGCATGCGGGAGTCTGTCTGACTGTCTCTCCTCATTTCCAGCTTCAGAAAAAAAATACAAAAATTAAAATTAAAATAAAAATAAAAAAAAGAAAAGCCAGAAAAAACACATTGGAAGAAAAACAGGAAAATGTGTTTAAAAAATCAAAAGCCATTCAAAGATATGCACTGTTTGCCACAAAAGCTTTATTTATAAACAATGTCTTCAACATTTTTATGACATTTACATTAATTTTGGCCAAAAAGAATTACATAATTAAATACTTTCGGTAATTTGTGAGTCTAAAATCATGTTTCTCTCTATGTTCATAAAATAACTATATTACTTACACTTGCTCTTTTTTTTCTTTTCTAAGATTTTATTGATTTTAGAGAGAGAAGAAAGAGAGAGAAAGGAGGGGAGGAGCAGGAAGCATCAACTCGTAACAGTTATTTTTCCTATGTGCCTTGACCAGGTAAACCCAGGGTTTCGAACCAGCGACCTCAGCATTCCAGGTCGATGCTTTATCTATTGCGCCATCACAGATCAGGCTATACTTTCTCTTTTAAAGGAAAAAAGAAGTTGATTAATGGCTGATTTGTGGGTCAGAAATGCCCGTGCTTCTTGCTGTCAGTGGCAGAGTTAAAGTGACCCACTTTATTTAATAAGAAGACTGCTCATGAATTTATACCCATCATGCCACATGCCAACTTTTCTTAATCATTTCTATTCTAGAAAATATTGCAATGTTTCAAGTGTCAACATAATCAACAATTATTAATACACACAGATGCCACCCGCTGCTTCACAGACCCTCATCCTGCCTGGTCCACACTCTGATGACAACTCCCAGCCTCCCTGGGGCCAGTGGGCTAGCACTCAGTGCTAGCCAACAAAACTATTGGGAGAAATGATACTTTCAGAGGCCCTCCCCTCCCCGCTCTGTTCCTCGCAGCAGGTTGGAAGGGAGGCATCCCAGTGACCTGGAATGTCCCTTGTGGAAGATGGCAGCCTGGTCCCTGAATATCTTAGTGGGGAAGCCTCCCCCTCCCCACTGCCCTCACCCAAGCTGCCCCATCAAATGAACCTCTTTCAACTTTTACAGGAGCAATGACCACACTTGTCTTGTGTTTGAGCCAAAAAAGCATGTTTGTGACCATTGGTTATAGCAGTTAGCCCACCCCACACGCCCAGTCAATTGTAAGAGTTCTTTTCACCCCTTTAATCTGAGATCTTGCTGAGCATTTCTGGGGTTTTCTGTTCACCTCATGGTAGCAGCTTCTGTTCCGTGACTGGAACTCTCCAGAAACATCATTCCCAGATGCTGAGGTTGTGTTCCCAGCCCCGCCTTGTTATCCCTGTTGTCCCAGCAGCCATGACTGAGGCTCAGCTCACAACCCCCACCCTCGTTTTCTGTCTATCTTGTGCTATAGCTCCCCTATGACCTGCCGCTGCGTGGCCAGCACATTCTATCCCGAGTGTCTGAGCACCCGGCCAGCGCTCCGTGGCGCTGAGTGACCAGACTCCAGGCAGATGTGCTCAGAGGAGAGCCTTTAATTAACTGTGGACTCTTCCAGTAAAGGGAGCTTGCAAGACATTTCTTTCCAGAGGCTCTGCTCGTTGGCAGAGCTGAGCAGGTACCAGCGTGTAAGCAAGACCGCAGAGGACTCAGCTGTTCCCAACCACACTTCCCAGAGACCTGAGACTAAGGAATGGGATGTGGAGTCACTCACGCTGTGGGAACTGCTTTTTCCACTTCTGCTACACATATCTGTGGCAAAAATTAAATAAAATTAATGAACAAAGAGAACAAAAAGACACTCATAATGCCATCACACAGAAAAGTGCCTCATATACCTGTATCTATAGTGTATGAACATAGATAACTATGGATGTTGTCCTATATGAGTGTGTAATATGTGATCTGTTGTATAGATTTTTATTTAATATATCACTGGCAGTTTTCAAGGTCAGTAAATGGAGAGTTGCTTAGAAGGACGTTTGAGTAAATACAATTTACTGACTGTAAAGCCAGTAGCAGTGGCCACCATCAAAGCCACCTGGCCCTTGTAGGTTCGCATTTAATTCAGATCAATCATAAAGAAACTGCAGAGCCAAAAACTGGTGGTCCATTTTCCTTTATTCTAGACTTACACTTGGCAAGCGAGTAAAAACACACAGCAGGAAAACACTTCTCTTTCCATTCAGGGCTCCCAAAGCCACTGACTCATCCGAGTTTTCCTAGAATCAAAGGCTTCCACCTCACCAGTCTTGTTCACCTCTGTTCCCCATCTCCTTCTCCTTCACATACTGGCTTCTCCTTCACCATTCCACCATTTTGACTGCCTCCACCACATGGTATCCCTGCCCTGCTACAACTTGGGTTCTTCCTCTCTATAAGAATGTGGTCACACTCTCCAAAATGGCCTCCTAGCTCCTCCTTTTAAAACCTTTTGGCAGGAAAGCCTCTCCCCCAACACATATTAGCATAATCAAACCCCTTTCCAAGCAAGAAGGGCAATTAGCTGTATCATGTGAAAGCATAAAGTCATGAGAACAGTGGTCATCTTTAATGAAGTGAGCAAAAAATAACTTACCTGCCCAACACTGACTAATTCTTCTTTGTTGATCATTTAAATTGTTCCGGTCTTAGGTTTTATAAGAATGCTGTGAAAACATTGTTGTGCATATATTTGGGGGCATATCACTTATATCCTTGGGACAAAATCTAAAAAATTGGACTCATTTTTAAGGGTTCTGGTAGGTGACATTAAAGTATCCTACAGGGACAAGTGACAAAAGCTCCAATGTCTCCACAGTCACCCCCCAATGAGATTCTTTTTAGTATTTGCTAATCTGGTCACTGAAACTCGGTGCCTTGTATTCCTTTAATTGACAGTTGTATAGCAGTGTTGATCAATTTTCATGTTAATTGACCACTTGCTGTTCCTCTGGTAGCTGCTTGTAACCCTTTCACCAGTTCCCTTTAGTTTCTCTTTTCCTAATGGACATATAAATGTTCTTTAACTATCACCATATTAACCCTTTGCTCACTGCATATGTTGCAAACATTTCTCCCAGTTTGTCATTAACCTTTTTGCTTTGTTGCCTGGTACTTTCATTATTGTTTTGTTTTGATCTCTCATTTTTGCTCCCATTCTGATTTATGCCTGACAGTTATTACTGTCAGAGTGAACATACCCGCATGGCTGTGTATTTGTCTGCACAGTCAGCTCTGAAATGTTAAGCACTTATTTTGGCTCACAGTGCTAAGTGAATTCCCGATCGCAGTGGACATGTGAGCGGGAGACCTGGCCTCCCTTCATGTCTTCACGGAAGGCTGCTACCAGTGCTTCAGTGATGGGTGAGAGCCTGGCTCCTCCACTGGCTGCATGACCTCAGAAGATGCTCTGCCTCTCACAGCGACTAAATCTGCTCGCCTGCCAGTGGGAACTGCAATCATGGCAACCTCATGGGTTGTTCTGAGGATGGAAAAAGCAAATATATGTAAAGTATGTACTTCTGTTAGCATCTGGCACATAGTAAGCACTATAGAAACATTATTGTCAAGTTTGACCTTAATTTAATTAAGATATATGGTGTTTCGTTGCATACAATCACATATTAATATAAGTTCTTCTTAAAATTTCTCCAAGTCATCATATCCACATAGGCTGCACTGGATGCAACTGGAACCTAATGGTACAAGTGGAGTTTACTTTTTTTTTTTGTATTTTTCCGAAGTGAGAAGCAGGAGAGAGGCAGACAGACAGACTCCCGCATGCGCCTGACCAAGATCCACTTGGCATGCTCACCAGGGGGCGATGCTCTGCTCATCTGGGGCATTGCTCTGTTGCAACCAGAGCCATTCTAGCACCTCAAGCAGAGGCCATGGAGCCATCCTCAGCACCTGGGCCAACTTTGCTCCAATTGAGCCTTGGCTGCAGGAGAGAGACAGAGAGAAAGGAGAGGGGGAATAACTGACAGGCATAAATCAGAATGGGAGCAAAAATGAGAGATCAAAACAAAACAATAATGAAAGCACCAGGCAACAAAGCAAAAAGGTTAATGACAATGACAGGACCAGAGTTTACATTTTGATAACCATTCCTCCTGCAGCAAGACCCTGGACCTGGATTGTGGGTTAAGGAGGGGATACTCTGAGTTACAGGTGTGTGTGTCCCTGGGGACTAGCTGCCACATGATGGAAAAAAGGTGGGTGGAGGTGGTGTCCTGAGGAGGGGAAAACCTAGAAGGAGAATTGGAGTCCTCCAGAGACTGTCCATTAAACAGAGAAATATGCTTTGAGCACCAAGTTGGCTCTGCAGCTTGGATGGTAATAGAGCAGAGCCTCAAGTGTAACCAGACAGGCGGCTGTCCAAGCGCTTTAATGCAGTCACAGTTCATCGACCAAGGTAGACACAGGTTGCTCAAGGAGTTGTTAAGTTAAGGCTTTTGCTGAATTTGTCATCTTAAAGTGATGAGCTCAACTCCTACAGAGCTGGCATTAGTCCCCACACCATCAGATTCCGATTGAGCATGCCCTGTCCTCCTGCAAGCCGCCGTTGACAGAGGAAGTAACATCAGGCCCTCAGTAATTCAGTGCTGTTTGTAGAAGAAAGAACTGGAAACTACAGACAAGCTTTACAGGACAGATAAGCACCTCCATGTGTTGACCACAGAGACCACGCAGGTCCCAGCACAGCACTCCTGCTGGCCAGCCCACTGCCCCTCCGTCAGCCCTGACCTGGTCCTTCTTCCCTTTGCTTCTCCTACAGACACTCCTGTGAGATCTCATCTTGCTATGGTGATAACCCCAGTCTGCTACCTACACCTCTCCCTGGAACTCCAGGCCAGCACACCTGGATTCCTCAGGGGTTTCTAGAGAAACAGAACCAACAGTTATATAGATAAGAAGAGATTTATTACAAGGCACTGGCTCATGCGGTTATGGGAGCTGACACACGTCAGGACCTGTAGGCTGAGTTGGCAGGCTGGAGATTCAAGAGAGCTGATGGTCTAGTTCCAGTGAAGGCAGGAAAGGGGCAATGTCTTTATTCAAAGGCCATCAGGCAGGGGAATCCTTTCTAACTTGGGGAGGTCAGTCTTTTTGCTCTAGTCAAACATTCACCTGATTGGTTGAGGCCCACCCACAATGGGGAGGGCAATCTGCTTACTCAGTCTACCTATTTAATTGTTAATCTCATCCAGAAATACCCTCACAGACAGAGCCAGAGTGCTGCTGAACTAAATGTCTGGCCCCCCTGTGGCCCAGTAAAGCTGATACGTGAAATGAACTGTTACAGCTCCCAAGCGGGATGGTACAGCATCATCGCCTGCCCGTTTGGGAGTGCATCAGGCTCAGCAGCCTCAAGTTCCAGGATAAGAATGGGTGACCATGAGGGTAGGGAGGAAGGACAATTTTAAAGGGGTCACTATCTAAAAGGCTGATGGGAATAGCAGTTCAGGGAAATAAGTCACACTTGTCCCTTCTTCATTCGCTCTATGCCAGTGGATCATGCCAGAGGGCACAAGGCTTGGTAGGAGCCAAGAACCCAAGTTGACCCTCAGGTCAAGCAGGAAAGTACTCCAGTCAGGACTGCCCCAGAATCCTTCTCAACAGAGTGGGGGTCCCACCTGACCAGGCGGTGGCACAGTGGATAGAACATAGATCTGGGATTTTGAGGACTCAAGTTCAAAACCCCAAGGTCACTGGCTTGAACATGGTATCATAGACATGATCCCATGGTCACTGGCTTGAGCCCAAAGGTCACTGGCTTGAGCCCAAGGTTGCTGCCTTGGGCAACAGGTCACTAGCTTGGCTAGAGCTCCCCGGTCAAGGCATGTATAAGAAAGCAATTAATGAACAACTAAAGTGCTGCAACTATGAATTGATGCTTCTCATCTCGCTCCCTTCCTGTCTTTCTCTCCGTCTCAATGTATGTGTGTCTCTCTCGCTCACTAAAAAACAAACAAACAAAAAACAATGTGGGGGTCCTGATGCCCTCACAGGACCCCATAGACACTGGCCAGCCTGGCAGTGTCATGACCTGGAAAAGGAAGCTGCTGCAGAGCTGAGACAGCACTGGGAAAGAATTCCAGGAGCACAGGGTAGTGCAAGGGGGCTTTGACTTCTGGGTACAAGCTGCATGGGCAAGAGCAGTGGCCTCCACACTGCATGGTGGTGTGTGGCATCTTTGGCTCCAGGCCCAGCCGCCACCACACCACAGAGGTGTGGGTACCTGCCCTTCCCTAACCAGGTACCGTCAACCTAAGGGCCCTGCTGGTTTTATTGAACAAGAGCCACCGTGATGGGGAGGGTATTTTAAAACTATTTTCTGCAGAGCGCCTTGAGCAGGATTAGCATAACCAGGCATGAAAAGCCCACACGGCACACAGCAACACCCGGACTGTGCTCCCACACGCTGAGAGGCCTGCTAAGGAAACCCTTTCCCATCCAGATTTTGTCATCCATGTCCATCTCTTAAATAACCAGGATCTCAAATTAGCCATGAGAAAAACAAAACAGAACAGAACAACAACAAAAAAAGCCACTTCCTTTTTGTAAAAAGGAAGATAGAACCCCAGATCTGCCATGGGGGGCAGAGGCTGCTCCATTTGTTGACGTTTATCTTTCTTCCTGCACCTTTTGGTTTCTTCTATTCGTGGAAGGACAAAACTAAGCTGAGACAGAATGAAAGGAAGCGCCGGACAAAAAGGCGGTTTCTGCAGAGTGGGCCGTCAGCTGCCCCAGATATCCTGAAATAAAAATGGTTTTCCCGTAAAACTTGTCAGAGATGCAAATGAGAGATCTTTGTAGGCAATATTAACGCACCGAGTGCCGATCTGCACAGTGCCGCTCACTCCTCCCCTCTCCCTCTAAAATAATCCGAGTGCGTGGCTCCTTCCTTGAAATCCTTTTCTGGAATAATAACTTGGTTGTTCTCTCTCCAGGAGGGGTGCATGCATATGTAGAGTCAATCCCAAAAGTTACAGGAGAGAAAGCAATCCTGAACCAAACAATTCATTGCCAGTTGAGTGGCCAGAAGAACTTGTGATTCGTGTCAGATGGGGGGGCCCTGTGCACCACCGAGGGGAGAACACCGAGCTTGTTAAGTAGGTGGGAGGTGGAGGGAAAGGAAGTAAGGATTTTCCTTGTGTATAACAGAAGAAAAGGAAATGGAATGAATTTGAGGACTGCTCAATGTTACATAAATAAATCTTTGTCACAAGACATAATTTCTGAATGATCCCTCAAAAGCAGCCATCACACCCTGCAAAGAAAACGCCCTGGGTTGGGACCAGCCCTCCCTGCGACATAACATCCCCAGTCTGGTGCACAAACAGATGGACCTGGGATAGACGAGAACTCAGGAGACAGGCTCACATATATAGGGAAGTTAGTAACTGATGGAGGTAACATTCCAAGGGGGGCATGTTCAGGGAGGTCCACTCCCAGGAGGGTCCATACTCAGGGGTGGTGGAATCTGTGCTCAGGAGAACACTGCTTGCAATTTTAATAGTCTGTGGTTACTGTCTTGAAATCTTAATAATTTTATTGTTGAATTTGTGGTATGAAAATAGAGCATGTTCTGTGCTTGGAAACTGGGCTTGAAAGTGGCTGCATCTCTCATGACCTGCCCACACCCTACTCAGTGACCACTGCCACCTCTGCTCTGTCAGAGGTCTGGACATAGGCATGGGAAGGAGTGGAGAAAGGCACATGAACCCAGAATCCTGAGTGGTAGAATGGGATTCCTGGTGCCTGTGAGGGTCTGTGTTTGCCCTGCAAGTATTCCCATGCCCCAGGGAGCATGACATTAAGTAGCAAATGAAAAACACAGTGACCTGGACAGAGAGAGAAAGAGAAAGGGAGGGAGAGAGGGAGGAGAAGAGAAGGGAAGGAGAGAGCTAGGCACAGACATAGACTTTGAAAGAAAGGAAAGGGCTTTTGTCCTGCATTTTGAACAAGGTGCCCACATTTTCATTTTTTATTGGGACTGGTCTTTTGAATTATATAAATATGTGATATCTTGCCTGACCTGTGGTGGCCCAGTGGATAAAGCATCAACCTGGAACGCTGAGGTCGCCTGTTTCAAACCCTGGGCTTGCCTGGTCAAGGCACATACAACAAGCAATCAATGAACAACTAAAGTGAAGCAACTATGAGTTGATATTTCTTGCTTCCCTCCCTCCTTTCTCCGTAAAATCAATAAATAAAAACTTTAAAAAACAACAACAAATAAGCATACAGAATGGAGGGGAGGAAGTAAATCTGTGTTCATAAACAATGTGGTTGTAGACATCAATGCAGAAAATCTTAAAGAACCCGCAAAAAGTAATGGAATTAGTAAGTGAACATAGCAAAGGCAAAGATCCAAAGTCAACATATAAAACCAATCATACTTCTATATGCTAGCAAGACACAACAGGAAAGCTAAATTTTAAAAACACCATTTACAGTAGCAGCAAAAAAAAAAAAAAAAGAAAAAGAAAAATATTTGGGAATGGATTAAACAAAAAGATATGTAAGACCTCTACTCTGAAAACTCCGAAGAACACTGCCAAGAGAAATGAAAGCTGTTAATGAGCAGAGATCCATGCCGCGACCATGGGGAGGATTTGGCACTCACTGCTAAGCATCTATTCTCCCCAAAATGACCTACGGATCAACACCATCTTCATCAAAATCCCAGCAGGCTTTTTTGTAGAAATTGAGGAGCTTATTCTAAAAGTGTGATGGAGATACAAAGGGCTCCGAGGAGCCCCTGACAGAGCTGACAAAGAGTCTGCAGAACGTACAGCAGCTCCGTCTGCTGTGAGGCTCCAGAAATCAAGGCAGCCAGGGAGACAACAGGTCAACGGGACAGAATGGAGTCCAGAAATAGCCCCTGTACAGGTCAGGAATTGCAAGAATGGTTTCCTCTTGGCCTGACTTGAAAGGGACTTTCTAGGGGTGAGGGTAGTGGCTCTAATGTGATTGGGATGCTGGTTACAGAGTGTATAAATCTGTCACAAGTCATCCATCTAGGCCACTGAAGTACTTGCATTTTACTGTGAAAACCATCTACCAATGCAATGGGTTAGTCACTAACATGAGCGGATCTAATGGAACTGGTGTAGGATGCTTGCCAGACATTGTTGAATAATGGAGGTGGGAGATAGTAGCTTTACTGGTAAACTTGCTGTATACTCTTTTTGGGTGAAACAGAGTAATTGCTATTTTAACAGAAGTATTAACAAGTTTTTGTTACTTTCTAAAAACTTTTTAAAATAAAGTTCAAATCCTTCTGTCAATCAACCGGTTGTGACGGAGGCTGACACACAGTGGGAGTGAGCCAAATTGGGCGTATTGGTGCACACTCACCAGCAAGATGGGGGCTGAGTTTCCTGAAGTAGTCTGTAAAACTGCCCATCTCCTTTCATAACAAGATGTCCCATGTGCACCACACACATACGTGTGTTTAAGGCAGTGCCATGAGAGGGCAAACTGCCTCCCCTCCTCTTCCCCTTTCCTGTCCCCCTCCTCCCCCTCCTCTTCTCCCTTCTTCCAGCAGGGCAGGACTGTGACCTGAGGCCTGGAACCCTCAGAAAGGGGCTTTCCTGGAATCCTCAGTTACAGAATGGTGGACACATCTGCTGCCTGCCTCCAAAGGTATATGTGTTAAATACTGAGCATGAAAAACTGAAATAAAATACAAGTCGGGCTCGGGAAAGCCATCTGTGCATGGCACACTCAGCCAGCCCCTGCTCAGGGAATCGGGACAGGGGCTCACCCCGTGCCCACAGACTGAAGGGGCTTATTTAATGGGCAACCAAGATATTATGAAACAGTCAAGGAAGAAAAATGTATTTTTCCATTTTGGGAAATAGTCAAAGCTTTTATATTCCACCAAAAATAGAAGTGGAATTCTAGAAAGCAAAACTAGCTGGGCTTATGTACGTCTGCCATTCAAATGAGCACACATGGACTGTGAATGCTCTCATCTTTCTGGAATGTGTGCCTGATTCCCTGAGGTCAGGGACCCTGGACAGGAAGGAGTCTGGGACCTGTTCTGGGCCTGCACTGGCTGGCCGCCCGGACCGCCCCAGACCCTCGTGTTCTCCCCCACCCACAGCCCCACTCTGTGTCCTGGCATGGGTCCACGCAGGACTACAGTGACCCTGCGCCCTCACTGATGCATCCTCCCACCCTCTACTCCCCCAAGGGACAATGACAACATGAGATTCTTTCCTGAGATTATTTTTGTCACTTGAACCTTCCTGCTGAAAAGAGACTTGCTTCTCCTAGTGCCTTCCACTGCTTGACCTTGAGCAGGACGTGTGCAGCGACAGGGTGAAGGGCAGCGCAGAGAAGGGTTCCTGGAAGGATGCTGGAAGGACTGCAGGCCCCTCAGGAAGCACTGGATGCATGGGCCTGAGCAGCCCAGCAGGGAGGAGCCGCAAGACCCGAGGCACTGGTTGCGACCACATCTCTGTGGGGAGTTCTGCCACCAAGATGAGCCTCATCCCAGAGCTCCACAACTGTGCACGAGGCCATGTGGAGTCTCTCTGGGTCTCTGATGAAGCACAGGGGCTTTGGCCAACCAGCTCAAAACAGCAAACAGCACATCCACTCAGCAACACTCAAAGCCCTGGGCTCCCGCACGCTGTGCAGGAGTTCTTGTGCCAAGACCACAGTGTTACCAATCTGGATACCTTGTGGGGGACTTCTCCCTGCCTGATTCTTGTCTTTGTCTTGCCAACCTTTCTTCTTCTTTTAAAATTTACATTTTATAATATGCTTAATATGCTACTTGATTTCCCAAAAGGTTATATGTAAATATGTGTAACTTATAAAGCATCACACGTGACCTCTTCTTCCTTAGGACAGAGGCCTTCTCAGTGACCTTCATCAGCTCTCCCACTGTCCATCATCTGCAGTCTTCCTTCTAGAGGCGGTCTCCACCTGTAACTGCTTGTCACTCCTTCACTTGTAAATGTTCTGTGTGTACATATGTGTATGTACATATATACATATACACATGAAATAAATTATATGTAGAGACAATAATGTATACATATGTTGTATGTGTGTGTGTGTATCTAAGTCTTCTTTTTTATGCTCAGTTTTCCTTGTTTTTAGGTTCTATAAAATGGCATGTTTTTCAACAAACATTTTATTTCCAAGATTTCCCCTTGTTGGAGGTGACTATAGTTGAGTCCTTTAACATAAGTCACCATTTCATGATGTGTGCAATGTGGGGATGTACCCTGAGGTGTTTCTTCTTTCCCTAGTAAAGGGATAGTTGGATATTGTGAACACAGCCATTGTACACAGCTGCTGCCTGTCTCCTGACCACATGGGGAAGTACTTTTCCAGGGTGTGTACTTGGGAAGAGCTCACTGGCTAGCAGGCTACACATATATTCAATTTTATAAGATAAGTGTTTTCAAAATTGGTGGCTAATTAAGCTCCCACGGTTCAATGTTTAAGAATTCTTGTAACCCTGGCCAGTTAGCTCAGCAGTAGAGCATTGGCCCAGTGTGTGGAAGTCCCGAGTTCGATTCCCAGCCAGGGCACACAGGAGAAGCATCCATTTTGCTTCTCCACCCTTCCCCCTCTCCTTTCTCTCTGTCTCTCTCTTCCCCTCCTGCAGCCAAGGTTCCATTGGAGCAAAGTTGGCCGGGGTGCAGAGGATGGCTTTATGGCCTCTGCCTCAGGTGCTAGAATGGCTCCGGTTGCAGCAGAGCAACATCCCAGAGGGGCCGAGCATTGTGGGCATGCCAGGAGGATCCCAGTCGGCACATGCGGGAATCTGTCTGCCCCCCCTTCTCACTTTGGTAAAATACAAAAAAAGAAAAAGATTCTTGTGACCCACATACTCTCTAACGTTTGATATTGTCAGTCTTTTAAATTATTTTGCCAACATGGTGAGTGCAAAACAGTAGTATTGTGATCCAAACCTGCATATTCTCATTACTGATGAGGTTGAACATCTTTTCTTTCTTTCTTTTTTAAAGTTTCCCCCTCTGTCTTATTTTAAGATTTTATTTATTCATTTTAGAGAAGAGAGAGAGAGATAAGGGAGAGAAATAAGGGAGAGAGAAGCAGGGGAGGAGCAGGAAGCATTAACTCCCATATGTGCCTTGACCAGGCAAGCCCAGGGTTTTGAACCGGTGACCTCAGCATTCCAGGTTGATGCTTTATCCACTGTGCCAGCACAGGTCAGTCTTGGACATGTTTTCATGTGCTTATTGACCATTCATATTTCCTCTGCTGTTTGAGCCTTTTGTCCATATTTCATCTGGTTGTTTGTTTTTTCTAATTGGATATGTAGTTTCTAACATGTCCTGGATACAGATCCTCGAACAGTTGTATGTATTGCAAATATCAACTCCCTATTTGTTGTGCTTTTTGCTTTATTACATCTTATAACAAACAGATGTTCTTAATTTTAATATGATCAAGTTTATCAGTCTTTTTTTAAAGGAGGTTAATACTTTTTGTAACTTAAAAATAATCATCCTTCCACAAGGTCATAAAGATACTTCACTGTACTTTAAAAGTTGAAAATATTTGTCTTCCTTATTTTGTGTGGACCGAGTCTTGAGTAGGGTGTAAGGTGTATACCTAATTCCATTTCCCCCCAATGGAGAAACAAGTGTCCCAGCGTCACTTACTGAAGTAATTCCTTTCCCTGTTGATCTGCAGTCCTTGTTTGTTATATATAAAAGATGTGTGGCCTGTTTCTGGACTTTGTATTGTGTTTTATTAATCAATTTGTCCGTCCTTGGGCTGATAGCAAATGGCTTGATTTACTCTAACTGAGAGTATGTCTTGATATTTGCTGGTGCAAGTCCCAAACCTTCTTCTTAGCAGTGTCTTGGCTCCTCTAGGTCCTTTGCCTTTTTGTTATATATTTTAAGATCAACCTAACTTGCATAAAAGTCCCTGTTGGAACGTTTGTCAGAATTCCATCGACTCTAGGTAATTTGAGGGAGAGGTGACATCTTTGTGACACTGAGGTCTTCTTATCTATTAAAATCATGTGTCTCTACATTCTGTTGCTCTTCCAATTTTTTAAAAATATTTTTCTCCTTAATGATCGTATACTTCTTTTGTTAGATGTAGTCTTACTACATCTAACAAAAGACTACATGTAGTCTTAGCTCAAACTATTGTTGCAATTGTAAACAGGATCATTTCTCTAAATTACATGTTGCTTGTTACTGATGTATAGAAATTGGTTTGGGTATTGATTACATACTCAGTAACTTGCTAGATTTTTATTAAATCCAGTAATTTAGCTCTAGATTATTTTAAATTTTCTGCATATGTAATCATATTACCTGTGATTTTTTTTTTTTTTTGTTCCCTCCCAATCTTGATACATTTTATCCCATCTCTGGGTAGTGCTCTGTTGTTGAAGCTATTGCAGTGCTGAATCCTTGTTCTGCTCCCAATTTCAACGGAATGTTACACCATTGGTTTGATGTTTGTTTTAGGTGTTTGCAAGCACCCTTGATCAGGTTAGGGAAGGTCCCTTCTATTTCTGGTTTCCTAAGAGTTTGTTTTTCTCAAAATGAGTGGTGCTGGGTTTTATTAAAAGCTTTTTTTTTTTCCATCTCTCGAGGATCACACAAGTGTTCTTTGATCTCTTAATAAGGTGATTCACATTCATAGACTTTTTAAGTGTTAAACTAGTGCTATATTCTTGGGTAAACCCAATATGGTCATATATTCATGGTATCATTTTATATATTATTGGATTTTGGTCTGCTCTGTGTTCTACCTAGAATTTTAAGATAATTTATTTAGGTTTTGTTTATGACAGCGGTTGGTCCATACTTCTTCTACTTTAGGTTCTGAAGTTAAGGTTATGTTCGTCTCATAATATGCAATAGGGAGTGTTCCCTCTTTGAGTCAATTCTGTCCTCAGTGCTCCATTGAATTTTTCAAAGTCACCATGACCTCTGTGTTGCCACATCCAATGGCTTTTCTGTCCTCACTTTATTTGGAGTCTTATCATTTTAACAACTTATCTCTTCTTCTTGACATACTCTTTCTGTTGAGTCCCATGCCCCTCCCTGGGTTCTCCCAGTCTCCTCTGTTCTCTCTCCTTGTAGGTACCACACTCTAATGGTTGATTTCTTCAGGTGTGGGCCCAGGTTCTCTCCTTTCCTGTCATCTCTCCATTTAGGTAACTGCTTCTATTTTCCTGCCTCACAACCGTGCATCCCAGAATCGTCCCCTTCCCTGGGCACCATCTGTCACATACAGCTCTCCTCCTAACACAGCCCTTGGATGTCTGCTGGGCATCACAAACTCAGCACAGCCAGGAGGCTCTCCGGGCTTCCCCTAAGTCATCTCAGTCTCCTCCTACCTCATTGTATTGCACCATCACCTCCGACTCACACAGCCAGAACCTATCTACCCTTTCACCCAATCTATCACCAAGTCTTGTTGAGTGGAAAGGAAAAATATCCTTTCTACTCTCATGTTACCACCTGGTCTAGGCTATCAGCATTTTGTCTATGTATGGGCACTAGCCTTAAAGCAGACACTGGCGAGGCACAACGAACCACCAGCTCCCTTAATGGTGCCTGGTTTAGGTTTGCATTTCTTTCCTCTCCCAGATATCTTCTGTGTCCTTCTATGGAAGTGGGCCTAACTCCCAGCTTCGGGAGTGGGCGCTACTGGGCTTAAACCAGCAGTTGGCACACCTTTTCTGTAAAAGGCCAGGAGGTAAATATTTTAGGCTTTGTGGCCTACATGTGTCTCTGTTGCATATTCTTCTTTATAATCGGTGCCCTATAAGCATGAAATTCATTCTGAGCTTGTAGATTGCACAAAAATAGTCCATAGGCCTTAGTGTGCCCATCTCTGGTCTTCTCACCTCTGGTCTAACCACTCAGCATATTCCATCTTGCTGGTGGTTCAGAGAGTGTAGGAGATCAAAGGGCTCTATTGGGGAGCTGCAGCTCCCTGGACTCTCACCACGCCCTCTAGTTCTCCATTACAGTTCCTGTGTTCTCTGTCACCATGGCCTGTCAACATACGGGGCATGAGCCAGCCTGTGAAGTGGGAATCATATTCACCTTGTATGGATGGAGAACAGGCTCTGGAAACTTGTCTATACAAAATACACACTGTCTAAGGTAACAAAAAGCCATCAGAATATTCTCAATTTTTGGTCTTTGCTTGTGCTCCCCCATAGGTGCACGTGACAAGTGATGAAGACCATTCTAACTGCACTGCGTTTCAGGTCTAGGTGCACAGAGAGACTCAAGATAGTCTCAATGCCAACTCCAAGTTCCCAGTGAAATCCTGTCAAGTCGGAACTCTACCTGAGGTCCTGAGCAGGAAGGGGAGGGGAAAGCGTGTGCACATTCTAGAACACAAACAAGGTTTCTCCTGGTCCATCTCATGACCAGCGGATTTATTTTGGGCTGGGGGGGGGGGTCCCAGTGGAGGGGATATGTTATAAACTGAGCACAAAACTGTTATGTTTCAAGAGCAGCCCAAGATGGCCAACTTGGAGGATCGGGTATCGGATGAGGAGAAGATGATTCTGGATCACCTGTAGCTCCAAGAAGGTTGCTGAGGGCCAGTCAAAAGCAGTGACTCCTACTGGTCTTCGCCAGTTTCTGGCCTGGGAGGTCCAGGGCTGGTACATCCAGTGGCCAGATACAGAGAGCATCAGCTCAAGACCTAACAACCATAGTTAGAGTGGTATCCTAAGGAAAGGTTCCTCACACCTGACCCAGCTAAGGCATAGAAAACATTGTCACCAACAGCAAAAGGAGCAGTAGCAGCAGACAAGTAGTCCACAGTGGATTACAAACAGCTGAAGCCATCCCAGGAAGATTTAGAAATTACACCACTAAAAGCTGGAGTCAAGATAACACCAACCCTATACTCAGCTACACAAACAACATATTTGAAGGAGCAGTCTATATTGAGACAAAATGGGAAGACAGAGAAGTGCAATTCAAATGAATCAACAAGAGAAATTCCCAGAAAAAGAATTAAATGAAATGGAAATAACTAAGATGCTGGATGAAGAGTTTAGAATAATGATTGTGAGGACGCTCAAGGATATTCGAGCAACCATAGATAGACAACATGACCACCTAAACAATGAGATATCTGGCATCAAAAAGGACATTGAAATCATAAAAAAGAATCAGACAGAAATGATAAACACAATATCAGAAATGAAGACTACACTACAAGGAATGAAAAGCAGGCGGGATGAAAAAGAGGATCGAATCAGCGATTTAGAGGACAAGATAAGCAAAAACATGGAAGCAGAACAGCAAAAGAAAATGAGGATCAAAATGTCTGAGAAAACTCTAAGAGAGCTCTGTTACAATAGGAAGAGAAACAACATCTACATCATAGGGGTTCCTGAAGGAGAAGAGAAAGAACAAGGGATAGAGAACCTGATTGAAGAAATCATAGCTGAAAATGTCCCAAAATTGATGCAGGAAAAAGTCACACACGTTCAAGAAGCACAGAGAATCCCATTAAAAAGGAACCCAAATAAACCTAAACGAAGACAAATCATAATTAAAAAACCAAAACTAAGAAATAAAGAAAGAATACTAAAAGGTGCAATAGAAAAGCAGTCACCTACAAAGGAGACCCCAAAAGGATGACATCTGACTTCTCAACAAAAACGCTTGAGGAGAGAAGGGAATGGCAAGAAATATTCAAATTAATGCAGAACAAGATCCTACAACCAAGACTTCTTTATCCAGCAAGGCTATTGTTTAAAATAGAAGAAGAAATAAAAAGCTTCCCATACAAAAAAAAAAAAAAACCCTCAAGGAATTTATTACAACCAAACCAATGATGTAAGAAATGTTGACAGTCCTGTTGTAAACAGAACGGGGGGGGGGGGGCGGGGAATCTAGTAAAGAGAAATGTAGATTTAAGATTTTAGAAATGCATCCAAATTGAAAAAGAAGAAGTAAAACTATCATTATTTGCTGATGATATGATACTGTACATAGAAAACCCTAAAGTCTCAGTAAAAAAAACTACTGGACTTAATAAATTAATTCAGCAAGGTGGCAGGGTATAAAATTAATATTCAAAAACCAGTGGCATATTTATACACCAACAATGAACTGTCCGAAAGAGAAATTAAGAAATACAATCCTCTTCACTACTGCAACAACAACAAAGTACCTAGCTGTAAATTTAACCAAGGAGGTTAAAGACTTGTACTCAGAAAATTATAAAACATTGATAAGAGAAATCAAGGAACATAATTGAATCAAAAATGGTCAAAAGAAATGAATAGACACTTCAAAGAGGACATTCAGATGGCCAATAGGCAAAAGAAAAAATGTTCAACATCACTAATCATTAGAGAAATGCTAATTAAAACTACAATGAGATATCACCTCACACCAGTCAGAATGACACATTAACAAAACAAAACATAATAAGTGCTGGTGAGGATGTGGAGTAAAGGGAACCCTCCTGCACTGCTGGTGGGAATGCAGGCTGGTGCAACCACTGTGGAAAATGGTATGGAGATTCCTCAAAAAATTAAAAATGGAACTGCCTTTTGACCCAGCCATCCTACTTTTAGGAATATATACTAAGAACACCAAATCACTGATTCAAAAGAAGAAATGCACCCCCATGTTTATGGCAGCATTGTTTACAATAATGAAGATCTGGATACAGCCCAAGTGTCCTTCAGTGGACGAGTGGACTAAAAAGCTGTACTACATATACACATAGAATACTATGGGGCCATGAAAAAGAGGGAAATACTACCTTTTGCAACAACATGGATGGACCTGGAAACTATTATGTTAAGTGACATAAGCCAGGCAAGAAGTAAAAATATCATATGACTTCACTCATATGAGGAATCCAATGAACAATGTGAACTGAGGAATAGAATAGAGGCAGAGGAGGGATCAAAGGGACCAGTGGGAAAGGGGACAGAGGGAAAGGGGATGAGAGGATAAGATCAGAGAAGGGAAAGAGCTTGGTGAAATTATAGATACATAACAGCGTTATAGGGAGCAGAAGAGCAAATCCTGGAGGAAAGCGGGGAGGGTGTTAGGGGGAGGGGGCAAGAAGGATGTTGAGGGGAATTCGGGGGTGCGGGAGGATGTATTCCATGGGACACTTGAATCTATGTAAACACAATAAATTTATTTATTTATTTTATCTTTTTTTTTTTTTTGTATTTTTCTGAAGCTGGAAATGGGGAGAGACAGTCAGACAGACTCCCGCATGCACCTGACCGGGATCCACCCGGCATGCCCACCAGGGGCGATGCTCTGCCCACCAGGGGGCGATGCTCTGCCCCTCCGGGGCGTCGCTCTGCCGCGACCAGAGCCACTCTAGCGCCTGGGGCAGAGGCCAAGGAGCCATCCCCAGCGCCCAGGCCATCTTTGCTCCAATGGAGCCTTGGCTGCAGGAGGGGAAGAGAGAGACAGAGAGGAAGGGGGGGGTGGAGAAGCAAATGGGCGCTTCTCCTATGTGCCCTGGCCAGGAATCGAACCTGGGTCCCCCGCACGCCAGGCCGACGCTCTACTGCTGAGCCAACCGGCCAGGGCCAAAACACAATAAATTTAAATCAATTAAAAAAAAAGAAATTAAAAAAACCTGTTATGTTTCAAATAAATGTATCACAGTATATTGGTTACCTCTTATTAGCAGTTTTATCTTCCTGACTCTTTTAAAAGCCAAGAAATCAATAGTTTACTTTTAGACTATCTGTGAGTGTCCTTGCCCAAACAGATGGGACAGAATTAAATAAAACAAGGCAACACACATTTTTTTCAGGCACAGTTTTAGTTATACACAGGGACTACAGTGAAACAATCTTTGAAAGAACAAGACAAAGGATGTCCTTAGAATCAAATGATTGAAGCCCATACTCAAGGTACATGGGCCATAGGATGTGATCTCAGCAGGACCAGGCGGTAATGTGCTGGCCACTTGGAGGCAGTAATGGGATCATGAAGGTCATCCTGTAAAGCACAGTGGTGGCCGGCCCAGGGCCTAGAAAGGAGAGTAAAAAGTCAGGCTGCTTTGCAGCGTCCCTGGCTCAGGGCCACCAGGTCACCTCTGTGTTCAAGTCATGTGGCTCACCTCTCTGGCTGATATACACTTTTGGGGAGTTAGACAAAGGAGTGGGTTTTATACCTGTGAACCCTGAACACTTCCTACCACTGAAAGCTTCCCTGTAAGCCCATGCTAGGTACTCACCTCTCCTCCCCACCATTCCCAATAGGGCTCCTGAGGCTACAGTCTGAAATCTAGTTACATTTCATCCTGCATCTGTGGAAGTTCTATGTCCTGAGGTCATGACAAGTCCTGTTTTACCATTCTGTCCGGTAAACATTTGCAGTGCCCAAAGTTATTTCTAATTCTGCTTGTGGCTTATAGCTTTGTGGTCATGTAAAGATGGGTTCCTGGTGCTGTGTAGACAGCGGTTCCCCAGCACTGATGCATCATACACTTTTGTAAAACCTAATACCACATCACTGGATAGACAGAGGGACCAGCTGGAGTCCTACAGGTGAGTGTTTGAGCATCATGTTTGTTTTCTAAAACACCAAAATGATGTTTCATTTTCACAATTTGTATCGGGGTAAAAAACAGAATGAGTGCCTGGGGGTGGGGGGTTAGGCCTGTATGCTGCTCTTAGAACAGAGGCCAGGTTGTAGGGGCTCTGCTGCCACAGCCACCAGCACCTTTGTGGAGATGCAGGGCCTGTCCCAGGTGCCCATCTGTCTGACATCCATGGTGAACAGGGGGCAGAAAGACTTTCCTCAGGAGGCTGCAGGATCCCCATCGAAGCACTTGACCTCACAGGTCGCTGAGTGAGTGTACTGGTGCTACAACACCTGTAAATGTCCCTTGTCTGGGTCCCATTCCCCCATATTGGCATAAGGAGGCATGTTCTGTGTGCCATCCTTCTAAGTTGGGAGAAGGCCACAGTAAGCCTGTTTCTAGAGGTAATGGCATCTGAGGAGGTATAATAGCAAGGGGCCATCCTGGGCTTCTTGCTGGTCCCCAGGGCAGTCAACAGGAGCAGCATGAAGGGCCTGTCACACTGCATCTGCTTTCCACTGCTGTTGGGGCACAGGATGAGATTCACACTTCCAGCACTGACTGAAGGACAGTCACAGGGCTTTTCCCTGAGTTAAATGACACTAAATGAAGGCCCGTGGAAGATGGCTACAGGAATGGCCTCCCATAAGTCGTGCATCCCTTTGTGACTTGCTTTGGCCAATGGGACATTAGTTAACAATAGCCAGTGCGCTGAGCTTTGCCACCATGAGAACAGCTCCGGCAAGCCTGCTGATGTTGGCTGACACATGGGCCACCCATGGTCCCTGACCAAGGCCCATATGAGAAGGCCCAGCCCACAACCCACAAAGCAGAGCTGAATTGTCCCACAGGATTGTGAGCAATCAAATAAATGCTTTAAGCCACTTATTTTTTGAGGGGGGTGTTACACAGTAATGAAGTCCTCATGCACATACGGATGAGTCTGCAAGAGTCTTGATTTTCACTTAGTTGTCAACCAGTGGCCCTTGGACCCAGGCAAGCTCATGGGCTTGCTTGTTCACTGGCTGACCTCAAAGGCAGCTTTTTCCTTTCCCTCAAACAGCAACCTGAAGCAGGTGATTGGCCTGCTGCAACACTTTCCCCTGTGGTTAATTTATGTTCCAGATCACTGAGCTGCTCTGTCACGTTCAGTTGTCACACGACTCCTGGATAGGAGGAGTCACTAACATTGATGGAGTGTTGACTACAGCTGGGGCTCTGCACTGGGCTCTCTACCTGTGTGTCTTCTCTTCTCCTTTCACACGTGAGGAAACAGAAAGAGGTCCTGGGAGGTGCCTGACTTCTCAGCAGAGAAATGGCAGCAACTGGACTTGACTTTGGCCTCTACACCCACTGCCCCCACACAGCACGAGGCTTGCCAGGCCCTGACCACTCTCTGCCCCTTGTGAAAATGAACAGAGGAAACCTCATTAAAATTGGTGTGGGGAAGCCCTGAAGTGGGAGCTTTCATGTACCACTCCCTGTGGTCTTTAGGCTCCAGCAGAAGCTACCTTCTACTCCCCAACAGGAAGAAATCCCCTTTACAACTGAGGCAGGAGGAAGGCTTTCTCCTCACCCAGCCATAGCCCAGCCAATGAAAGACCACCACACTCAGCCAGTGAGAAGCCATCACTGCCCTGAACTCTTGCTCTGCTCCAATATTCTTTAACTCATAACTGCCCCTCCCAACCTCTTCCCTTTCCTCTATAAAGGAACACTCCCTCCTTTGTTCTCTGGACTTGCCTGTGGTTCCTCTTTGTTTGCCTTTTGGGATTACAATACCTCTGCTAGTCATGAATAAACCAGCTTTCCTGGTAATATAACTGGCTACTTTATTTTTAAGGTTGACATCTTTAGTTCTAGAAAATAACCAAAATACAAATTGCTCATGCTCCTCTGTCCTCAGCACCTGTGTTCAAGAACTATAGGCTTTCCTTATTAAACTTTATTTTTTTCTTTTTGAGCGGAGGGAAGATAGAAGATAGATTCCTGCATGCACCTGGACAGGGTTTCACCCTGCAACTCCCATCTGGGGCTGATGCTTGAATCAACCAAGCTATCCTCAGTGTCCCAGGCCAGCTCTTGAACCTATTGAGCCCCTGGCTATGAGAAGGGGAGAGAGAAAAAGAGAAAAGGAAGAGGAAGAGAAGCAGACAGTCGCTTGTCATGTGTGCCCTGACCGGGGAGGAAATCGAACCTGAAATGTCCTCACACTGGCTGACGCTCTATCCACTTAGCCAACCAGCCAGGGCTAAACTTTATTATTTACTTATTTATTTAGGAATAGAATTGCAGCCTTGAGTTATACTGATCTTCAGGAATGTATTTCCACCTATGCTTGTGCATCTAAACATTTCTTGGTACAATCATATAATATAGATATAGGATTGTTTATTGCAGCGGTTCTCAACCTGTGGGTCGCGACCCTGGCGGGGTCGCCTAAAGCCATTGAAAAATACATAATGCATATCAGGTATTTACATTCCGAATCATAACTGTAGCAAAATTACAGTTATGAAGTAGCCACCAAAATTATTTTTTGGTTTGGGGTCACCGCAACATGAGGAACTGTATTGCAGGGTCACGGCATTAGAAAGGTTGAGAACCACTGGTTTATTGTATGCCTGTAAAAAGGCTTTCAAATACATTTACTACTGTCAAAACCAACCAATCCAACAACCACCTCAACTCTGATAATTTGGACTTGCTTCTGATGTCACTGAGAGCGTTACACAGAAACGGGGGAGCCCTTCTGGAGTAAGGGGACCACTCGAACTGCACACCCAGGTCTCTCGGGAAGGTGGACCAGCCGGAATGCATTTGAACTTCCTGTTCAGAGCGTGCCCTGCCCGAGAACTCCGGTTCCCCAGCACCCCCACCCTGTTCCCCAGCACCCCCACCCTACCGCCCGGTCACCCTCTTTTTGCCCTGGTGCCCCTCTCCCCGCCCCCAGCTCTGGCGGCACTTCAAACCCTCCCGACCACAGGCAGAATTTAGGTCAGCATGGCCTGCACGCGCACGCCCTGCGTCGCGGCGTCGCCCCCCCCCCCGGCGTGCGCGCGGCCGGGATGGGAGGGCGGAGCCGGCGCCGAGGGCGGAGGCGGAGGCAGTTTTGGCTGCCCGGTCGGGCCGCGCACGGGGGCGCGCTCGGGGCCGCGCCAGGCCACGGCCCGCGCGCCGCAGCCCCGGGCGGCCGAGCGGTGCGATCCCTTGCACGGCGCGCGGAGCGGATCGGCCAGCAGCTAAGGTGAGGCGGAGGCGGACGCGGGTCCGACACCACGGGCGGACACACACCGCCGGAGCTGCGTTTATGTAAGCGCAGCTGGGCAGGTGGGGAGGCTAGGCAGGGAGTGTAGCTGCCGACGGGGTGTCCTGGAGGTCTGCTGGCAGGATTGCCCGGGGAGGGAGGCTGCACCTCAGGATGAGGCTGCGCGCGGGACGGTCAGTGTCTCCTCCTTGGGGCGCCGTGTCTGCGCCGCGAGAGAGGAGGCTGCGCTCCGGGGTGGAGGGGGTAACTGCGCATCGGGACGAGGCTGCGCCTCCGGAGTGAAGGGGAGACTGTGCCTCGGGATGCGGCTGCGTCCGAGGGGTGGGGGGCTGAATTCCTGGATGGGGCTTCGCCCGGAGATAAAGCTGCGTCCCCGGGAAGGGGAGACTGCGCCGGGGACAGCCCCGTCCCCACCCTGGGAGTGCCGCGTCTGCTCCGATTTTCTGTCACAGGAAGGCAAGGCTCCGCGCTGGATGAGGCTGCGTCCGGGGTGAGCGGAGGCTGCGTCCCCGGGATAAGGCTGCGCCCTAGGATGAGGCTGTGCTCCTAGGATGAGGATGCGCCCCCAGGATGAGGTTGCGCCGCGATTGGCCCCGCGTCCGTTCCGGAGGGTGCAGTGTCCGAGCGGGATGCTCTACGCCGTCGGGAGGGGAGAGGGAGCCCCCGGGGAGGGGATGCTGCGTCCAGGGTAAGGCTGCGCGCTCCGGAGGGCGCCGTGTCCGCGCGGGATGCTCTACACCACGGGCGGCCCGTGGCGGCCCTGGGCGGGGGAAGTTAGTGCTAGTGCCGGATGTCTGGAGCGATCCGGAAAAATCTGGGGCGATTAGGGGCCCGAGGTGACTTTTGACGTGTTCACATCTGCAGTAGGAAAATTACCGGGTTGTGGATGGGTCCTAGGGAAGGTGTCAAATTGGACTGTGGACGCTAAAACGTGTTGCGAGTCCCGATTTACATGCCCGAGAACAAAATGTGTTCCAGCCCAGATTTATCTGTGAGAGACCCACACCGTTTTTGTGGGGTTCGCAGCTAGTATTTTTAGCCAACCCGTTTTGGTTTTACTTATGATAGAGGCATTTTTCTCCTACTAACACAAATGGTTAGCGTTCCATTCTCGAGGTATAACAAAAAGTGGCTTGATATCAAACTTGCTTCTTGACAGTGCTCTAATTATTAAGATGAGCTGGTCGATCCATCGTTAAGTTTTGGGAATAGAAATATTTAATCATTTTTGTTTCTTCTTAACTTTACCCATATATATTATACCGTTGAGAGGTGCTATCCAGAGCTGCATTTTCCAAAACGCTGTTTTCCAGGAACACAGAACAGTTCCTGGGCAATGTCTTTAGTTACTATCTTTTCTTTGAGGCTGAGGCTACTTTTCCCTCTGCTTGCTGAGGGTTTCCCAAAGGGGAAAAGGAGAAGGTAAAAAACGACAAAGGTTGGGTAAACCTGCTCTGTCCTGGATAAGAGAATTAACTGACCCTCTCTGTGCAGGGTTCTTTCAGAGAGCAGGATTATTTTCTCATGAGCGCCCACAATAGAGGCCTTCCTGGTAGTTGCTGAGACTCACTGAGCTGGGTGCTCCATTCTGCCCAGAGGTGGAGGCCAGGGACTCACACCAGCTTTGAAAAGAATGCATTTTCTCTGAGTGGTGTCTGTTAGATGTCTGAGGGTTCCTGAGACTGAATACATTCACTACATCTTCAACAAATTTGAAGATACAGCCGGAAGGGAAGAGAGGAGGCCTTTCTGCAGGGGCCAGTGGGTAAAAGAAAGCTGGTCCAGCTCTGAGAAATTCATGACACATGTGTCCCGAGGTGTGATATGCTCAGGAAGTCAGTACTAGGAGTGAAGAGAGAATTAGCTAATGACATCATCGACAAAAACTTCTGGGCTCATAGGGTAATTCACTCGTTTGTGAATATTTACGTCGTAATGGTGGTTCAACTGCTTTTTGATTTTTGGAATAAGAAAATTCTTTTGTCTTTGAGTGACTAAAGCACACTTAATTTATTTGGGAAATATTATCCATGGCCTGCTGTGTGCTAGGCCCTCCGTGTTTTTGGCGAGGGAACACAGTAATAAACAAGATAGAGATTTTTTTAAAAAGCTCAAAAACTGGCAATTTGTCTTATTAATCATTTTATAGCATTATATTTTTAATTATTTATTTATTTTGTGTGTGTGTGAGAGAGAGAGAGACGACTGACAGACAGGAAGGGAGAGAAATAAGAAGCATCAATTCTTCGTTGTGGTACCTTGGTTGTTCATTAATTGCTTTCTCGTATGTGCCTTGACTGAGGGGCTTCTGCCGAGACAGGGACCCCTTGCTCAAACCAGCGACCTCGGGCTCCAAGCCAGCGACCTTTGGGCTCAAGCCAGCTACCATGGGGTCATGTCTGTGATCCCATTCTATGATCCCATGCTCTAGCCAGATACCCTGTGCCCAAGCTGGGGACCCTGCACTCAAACCGGATGAGCCAGCACTTAAGCCAGTGACCTCGGGGTTTCAAACATGGGTCCTCAGTGTCCCAGGCTGACACTCAATCCACTGCACCACCACCTGGTCATGATAGCATTACATTTTAATTTTAATTATAAAATTTTAAATGTGTAGCATTAATATTTTTTGTAGATTTAAAAATATAAACACACATATGGTACATTCTAAAGGTACAAAAAGATAAGAAAACCTCTTTCCACTCCATACCCAGTCACTCAGTTTCCTCCAACTACCGTGTTACATACTCTTCCTGCAGTAGTCAGCTTAATATATACAGTCATTTGTGTGTTTTAATGGCAGTTTTAGTGTTTGCTACAACAAACAGTGCTGCGGTGAACATTTTTACACATGGGTGCAAGTGAAACCTGCTAATCGTTTTTTATTATTAATCATCAAAATTCCTCAGCTACAAGTCTCATTAAGAGCTGGGTTTTATTCCCTTGAATGTTGTGACAGGCGATGTTAGTACTTAGCACCCAGACATATTATTTGAATAGGTAGGAGATAGCTAGAAAGTACACTGTAGAGCTTAATAGGTGAACTGATGCACTTATAGCCTATTAAAAACTTGAAGACAAATTATTGGTCTTAGTATGAAGCTGAAAAGCTTAGAGAGGTCCAATTTTATTAGAAAACTTCATGGGTTTTTTGTTGTTGTTTTGTTGTTAGTTTTCTAAAATGTGAATTTCCAGATCTATAATTTGGTGATAGAAACGGTAGTGTTAAAAAAAAAACACCTTTAAAAAGCATATTCATAATATATGAGGTAGGAAAAGCTAATAGTGAAAATTTCATTTACAAATTGTACATTAGAATCATTAAGATTTCCTTACTCCTTGAGTGACCTCTCTCTGTAATGTTCATTTCACAGGGAGCACGGAGAGGGTAAGTGCCTAACCAGCAGAGGTCTTCATGGGGCCTTATTGCAGAGCTTACTGTTGGGCTCTGACCATTAGTATCATCACCTCTGTGTGTGATCAGATTAGTATGCTGGCTGCTCTTCTCTACTGTATGTGTGTAAGGTGTTCCAGGAGTGTACAAAGAAAACCAACTTTGGTTTTAGGTTTCCCAAGTCCTTGTGAGGGATCTAAGATGAAGACCTGCAGGGAGGGAGGAAAGAGCTCAGAGGCACCTGGTGTTTTTATTGGTGATGCAGTGAAGCCCTGTTTGCCTCCAAGTGGATTTTGTTCCACTTGCAGGGTCACCCCACAGGCAGTTACCAAGTGCCAGATATTATTCTGGGTGCTGGAGATGTGGGAGCTAGCACAACAAGGTTAGTTCCTGTCCTCAAGGGGTTCACATTTGGGGGAGGATGGGACATTAAGCCCCATCTAAAGTTCTAAGTGCCAGGCTGAGCAGTGGGGGGGACGGGTCTGAGAGGAAACTCAAAGAATGGAGAAAGCCTCATTCAGGCGACAGGAACTTTGGAGTCAAAACTTTGGGCCCAAGGTATTGTCCTGTGCCTGTGCGGGTGAAAGCAGGGAGGTTGGTGGCAGGAAGTGACACTGGGGGGCCGGGGCAGAGGCTGACGGAGAATTTAGTTCATCTCAGTGTGATGGGAAACCTTAGGAGGACTGCCTTTCTCCTTCCTTCCCGCCTTCCTTCCTTCATTATTTCCTTCCCAGTTGACTTTAGGGAGTTTTGAATGAAGGAATGACATGATCTGATTTATCTTTAAAAAGAATTGCTCTTACAGCCCTGGCCAGTTGGCTCAGTGGTAGAGCGTCGGCCTGGCGTGCGGGAGTCCCGGGTTCGATTTCCGGCCAGGGCACACAGGAGAGGCACCCCCATCTGCTTCTCCACCCCTCCCCCTTCTCCTTCCTTTCTGTCTCTCTCTTCTCCTCCCGCAGCCAAGGCTCCACTGGAGCAAAATTTGCCCGGGCGCTGAGGATGGCTCTGTGGCCTCTGCCTCAGGCGCTAGAATGGCTCTGATTGCGGCAGAGCGACGCCCCAAGATGGGCAGAGCATCACCCCCTGGTGGTCGTGCCGGATGGATCCCGGTCGGGCGCATGCGGGAGTCTGTCTGCCTCCCCGTTTCCAGCTTTGGAAAAACACACACACAAAAAAAAAAAGAAAGAAAAAGAAAAAAAAAATTGCTCTGGTGGTTATATCCTAACGTTTGTTAGGAGTTTGTGACATGCCAGGCTACTTAAGCACTTTAGCTATATTAATTAATGTAATTCTCATGTAGTCTAAAAGGTAGACATTATTGTTCATCTTCTATGGGTAAAAAACTAGGCACAGAGAGGCCACAGGTAAGTAGAAAAGGCAGGACTGCCCTAAGCACCTGTCCCTGGGGCTCTTCCCACCTCCCAGCCACAGGCAGAAGAGCAATAGCAGGGGCATTGGGAACCACAACAACGCAGGGCTCAGACCAAGGCCGAGGTGGCCAGATCTTGCTGTGTCTCAGCATGTGTAAGTTGCAGCATTACTGTTTGTACTATTAGCAGGAAAGTGTTGCCAATTAGACTGACACATGCTTTCTTATCACTTAGTTTTTACTTACACTCACTGGAAGTACAGTCTAAAGCTGTGATGGCGAACCTCTGACACGTGTGTCAGCACTGACACGTGTAGCCATTTTCGATGACATGTGGCCACATACCAGAGAAGTATGGGGCCACATGCCGAGAAGGACGTTTCATCCTTGGCTCCTGCACGGCCAGGTGCAGGAGCCGAGGATAACACATTTGCTGTAGTGTAGATACTATGTGCCGGAGGTCTGTAGGCCAAAACAACAGAACTCCAGCACAGAGCGTCTAGTTCTGGGACTTCCGGTTAGGCCGTTAGGGGATCTTGAACCTCACTTCCAGCCGGCGGAGCAGGGAGCAGCAGAATGCTGGGGGGATGCATCTCTGGGGGCCCTGTGATCTCCATTACCAGCAACCACATAACTACAGCAAGCATCATCCAATCTACTGTTCTGGGCTGTGGTGGATTTCTAATTGACCATCATTACTGAGATAAGTGATGGGGAGGCTGGGAGAGGCAAGGGCCTGTACTATGGGTGCCGTTTCCCGCCATTAGAAATAGTGGCAGCCATATTAATTTACATAAGATGCAACTTGCAGAATTTCAAAACAGCATCTGGGCTCAGGTGTTTATCTACTTGAGGTCAAAGCTTGAGAATCTGGAAAGGTGCCACTTGGAGATTCAAGAAGAGTGCCACTACGAACAGGAATTTTGGAGTGCCTGTAACCGATTACCAGACACTTTTAGCACCCTGAAAAATATAGCAATGGCTTTACTCACAATTTTTCCCTCTATGTACTTTTGTGAGACCTTATTCTCAGTGTTAAATAATATCAAAACCAACAAAAGAAACAGATTGACAGATGAAGTGAGTAGCGCTTGCTTGGGCTTGAAGTGTACAAAATACCAACCTGAATTGAAGATTTAGCCAATGAAATTCAGCAACAAAAAAGTCACTAATAGGCAAGTTAGTTAAAGAATCCCCCCATCTCACTTAGTTCACGGCATCCCACACAAGTTAAATAATATCAAGACCAACAAAAGAAACTGACTGACAGATGAACAAAGAAGTCACTAAGCAGGTAAATGAAATAATTAGTTTTTGGTTTTTTTTCTTTCTTTCTTTTTTGCTTGTCTTACTATTTTTTTATTTTAATGGGGTGACATTGTTAAATCAGGGTACATATATTCAGAGAAAACATCTCTAGGTTATTTTGACATTTGAGTATGCTGCATTCCCATCACCCAAACTCCAATTGTCTTCCGTCACCTAAGTGGTTTCCTTTGTGCCCCTCCCCCCCAACCCATAACTCCCACACTCTTGTCCATGTCTCTGAGTCTCATTTTTATGTCCCACCTATGTATAGAATCATATAGTTCTTAGGTTTTTTGATTTACATATTTTGCTCAGTATAATGTTATCAAGGTCCATCCATGTTATTGTAAATGATCCGATGTCATCATTTCTTATGGCTGAGTAGTATTCTATAGTATATATGTACCAAAGCTTTTTAATCCACTCGTCCTCTGATGGACACTTGGGCTGTTTCCAGATCTTCGCTATTGTGAACAATGCTGCCATAAACTTGGGGGTGCATTTTCTTTTCAAACAGTGCTATGGTGTTCTTGGGGTATATTCCTAAAAGTGGTATAGCTGGGTCAAAAGGCAGTTCGATTTTTAATTTCTTGAGGAATCTCCATACTGTTTCCCACAGTGGCTGGACCAGTCTGCATTCCCACCAGCAGTGCAGGAGGATTCCCTTTTCTCCACATCCTGACCAGCACTTATTCTGTGTTCTTTTGTTGATGAGCGCCATTCTGACTGGTATGAGGTGATATCTCATTGTGGTTTTAATTTGCATTTCTCTAATGATTAGTGATGTTGAGCATTTTTTCATATGACTATTGGCCATCTGTAGGTCCTCTTTGGAGAAGTGTCTATTCATTTCTTTCGCCCATTTTTTGATTGGATTGTTTGTCTTCCTGGTATTGAGTTTTACAAGTTCTTTATAAATTTTAGTTATTAACCCTTTATCAGACGTATTGTCAAATATATTCTCCCATTGTGTAGTTTGTCTTTTTATTCTGTTCTTATTGTCTTTGGCTGTGCAGAAGCTTTTTAGTTTGATATAGTCCCATTTGTTTATCCTGTCTTTTATTTCACTTGCCCATGGAGAGAAATCGGTGAATATATCGCTGCGAGAGATGTCAGAGAGCTTACTGCCTATGTTTTCTTCTAAGATGCTTATGGTTTTACAGCTTACATTTAAATCTTTTATACATTTTGAGTTTATTTTTGTGAATGGTGTAAGTTGGTGGTCTAGTTTCATTTTTTTGCAGGTAGCTGTCCAATTTTTCCAACACCATTTGTTGAAGAGGCTGTCTTTACTCCAATGTATGCTCTTACCTCCTTTGTCAAATATCAGTTGTTCATAAAATTGTAGGTTTATTTCTGGGTTCTCAGTTCTGTTCCATTGATCTATATGCCTGTTCTTATGCCAGTACCAGGCTGTTTTGAGTACAGTGGCCTTATAGTATAACTTGATATCTGGAAGTGTGATACCTCCCACTTTATTCTTCCTTTTCAAGATTGCTGAAGCTATTCGTGTTCTCTTTTGGTTCCATATAAACTTTTGGAATATGCGTTCTATATCTTTGAAGTAAGTCATTGGTATTTTAATTGGTATTGCATTGAATTTATAAATTGCTTTGGGTAATATAGACATTTTAATGATGTTTATTCTTCCTAACCATGAGCACGGTATATGCTTCCACTTATTTGTATCTTCCCTGATTTCTTTTATCAATGTTTTATAATTTTCTGAGTAAAAGTCTTTAATCTCCCTGGTTAAATTTATTCCTAGGTACTTTATTTTTTGGTTGCAATGTTAAAGGGGATTGCTTTCTTAATTTCTCTTTTTTTTTTTTTTTGTATTTTTCTGAAGCTGGAAACGGGGAGAGGGAGAGACAGTCAGACAGACTCCCGCATGCGCCCGACTGGGATCCACCCGGCACGCCCACCAGGGGCGATGCTCTGCCTACCAGGGGGCGATGCTCTGCCCCTCCGGGGCGTCGCTCTGCCGCGACCAGAGCCACTCTAGCGCCTGGGGCAGAGGCCAAGGAGCCATCCCCAGCGCCCGGGCCATCTTTGCTCCAATGGAGCCTTGGCTGCGGGAGGGGAAGAGAGAGACAGAGAGGAAGGAGGGGGTGGGGTGGAGAAGCAAATGGGCTCTTCTCCTATGTGCCCTGGCTGGGAATCGAACACGGGTCCCCCGCACGCCAGGCTGACGCTCTACCACTGAGCCAACCAGCCAGGGCTTTAATTTCTCTTTCTGAAAGTTCATTGTTAGTGTATAAGAATGCCTCTGATTTGAGTATTAATTTTATATCCTGCCACCTTGCTGAATTCATTTATCAGGTCTAGTAGTTTTTTGACTGCGACTTTAGGATTTTCTATATACAATATCATATCATCTGCAAATAATGATAGTTTTACTTCTTCTTTTCCAATTTGGATGCCTTTTATTTCTTTTTCTTGTCTGATTGCTGTGGCTAGGACTTCCAGAACTATGTTGAATAAGAGTGGTGAAAGGGGGCACCCCTGCCTTGTTCCTGATCTTAAGGGGATTGCTTTTAATTTTTGCCCATTGAGTATGATGTTGGCTGTGGGTTTATCATAGATGGCCTTTATCATGTTGAGGTATGTTCCGTGTATTCCCACTTTGCTGAGAGTTTTGATCATGAATGGGTGCTGGATTTTATCAAATGCTTTTTCTGCATCTATTGAAATTATCATGTGGTTTTTCTCCTTCCTTTTGTTTATGTGATGAATCACATTGATTGATTTGTGAATATTGTACCAGCCTTGCCTCCCAAGAATAAATCCCACTTGATCATGGTGTATGATTTTTTTCATATATTGCTGGATCCGGTTTGCTAATATTTTGTTGAGGATTTTAGCATCTAAATTTAACAGGGATATTGGCCTATAATTTTCTTTCTTTGTGTTGTCTTTGCCTGGTTTTGGAATCAGAATTATACTCGCCTCATAAAAGGAGCTTGGAAGTCTTCCTTCCTCTTGAATTTTTTGAAATAGCTTGAGAAGGATAGGAGTTAGTTCTTCTTTGAATATTTGGTAGAATTCACTTGTGAAGCCATCAGGCCCAGGACTTTTTTGGGGGGGGAGTTTTTTGATAACTGTTTCAATCTCATTTGTTGTAATTGGTCTGTTTAGGTTTTCTGATTCTTCCATATTAATTTTTGGAGGATTATATGTTTCAAGGAATTTGTCCATTTCATCTAGGTTGTCTAGTTGTTTGGCATACAGTTCTTCATAGTATTTTCTTACAATATTTTTATTTCTGTTCTGTCAGTTGTTATTTCTCCACTCTCATTTCTAATTTTATTTATTTGAGTCCTCTCTCTTTTTTTCTTGGTGAGTCTGGTTAAAGGTTCATTGATCTTGTTTACCTTTTCAAAGAACCAGCTCCTGGTTTCATTGATCCTCTGTATTGTTTTTTTAGCCTCTATGTCATTTATTTCTGCTCTGATCTTTATTATTTCCTTCCTTCTACTAGCTCTGGGCTTTACTTGCTGTTCTTTTTCTAGTTCTTTTAGATGCAGGGTTAAGTTGTTTATTTGAACTTTTTCTAGCTTCTTAAGGTATGCCTGTAATGTTATGAACTTCCCTCTCAGGACTGCTTTTGCTGTGTCCCATAAATTTTGAGTTGATGTATGCTTGTTATCGTTCGTTTCTAGGAATTTTTTACTTCCTTCTTTGATCTCATTGTTAACCCATTCGTTATTTAATAACATGCTATTTAGTTTCCAAGTGTTTGAGTATTTTTCAGTTTTTCTTTTGTGGTCGATTTCTAGTTTCATGCCTTTGTGATCAGAGAAAGTGCTTGATATGATTTCAATCTTCTTAAGTTTGTTGAGACCGCTTTTGTGTCCTAACCATGTGGTCTATCCTAGAGAATGTACCATGAGCACTTGAAAAGAATGTATAAATATATTCTGCTGCCTTAGGGTGAAAGGTTCTGAAGATATCTATTGAGTTGATCTAGTATGTCCTTTAAGTCTGTTGTTTCTTTGTTAATTTTTTTTCTTGCGGATCTATCTAGTGATGTTAGTGGGGTATTGAAATCTCCTACTATTATAGTATTGCTGTTGATCTCGCCCTTTAAATCCATCAAAGTCTGCTTTATATATTTAGTTGCTCTTATATTAGTTGTGTAGATATTTATAATGGTTATATCTTCCTGTTGGATTGCTCCCTTTATCATTATATAGTGACCTTCTTTATCTCTTACTATAGTCTTTGTTTTAAAGTCCATTTTGTCTGATATAAGTATTGCTACCCCAGGTTTTTTTTCATTTCCATTTGCATGAAATATTTTTTCCATCCTTTTATCTCCAGTGTGCATCTTTTGTTTTAAGGTGTGTCTCTTGTACACAGCATATGTATGGGTTCTGTTTTCTTATCCACGCAGTTACCCTTTGTCTTTTGATTGGATCATTTAATCCATTTACATTTAAGGTTATTATTGATATGTAATTGTTTATTGCCATTTTATTCTTTAAAACTGTATTCTTCTTTTGCTATATTCTTTTTCTCCTTTGATCTGTTTACAACAGGCCCTTTAGCATTTCTTGCAGCCTTGGTTTGGTTGTAGTGAATTCCTTGGGGTTTTTTTTGTCTGAAAAGCTTTTTATTTTTCCTTCAATTTTAAACAATAGCCTTGCTGGATAAAGTAGTCTTGGTTGTAGGCTCTTGTTCTGCATTACTTTAAATATTTCTTGCCGTTCCCTTCTCGCCTGAAGTGTTTCCATTGAGAAGTCGGAAGTCATCCTTATGGGGGCTCCTTTGTAGGTGATCGTCTTTTTTTCTCTAGCAGCTTTTAATATTTTCACTTTATCACTTAGCTTTGGTATTTTAATTATGATATCTTGGTGTAGATTTCTTTGGGTTTCTCTTTAATGGAGTTCTCTGTGCTTCTTGAACATGTGAGACCTTTCCCTGCCTTAATTGAGGGAAGTTTTCAGCTATGATATGTTTGAACAAAGTCTCTATCCCTTGTTCTCTCTCTTTTTCTTCAGGAACCACTATGATGCGGATGTTATTTTTCTTCATGTTGTCACGAGCTCTCTTAGAGTTTCCTCAGACTTTTTGAGTCTCTTTTCTTTTTCTGCTCTGCTTCCATGCCTTTATTTATCTTGTCCTCTAACTCACTGATTTGATTCTCAGCTTCATGCATCCTGCCTTTAATTCCTTCCATTGTGTTCTTCATTTCTGATATTGTATTTGTCATTTCTGACTCTTTTTGATTATTTCAATGTCCTTTTTTATATTTGCTATCTCTTTATTTAGGTGTTTGTAATGACCATCTATTGTTGTTCTAATATCTTTGAGCATCCTAACAATCGTTATTTTAAACTCTGCATCTGGTAATTTGGTTATATCTGACTCATTCAGGTCCTTTTCTGGGGATTTCTCTTGATTCATTTGTGTTGCATTTCTTTGCCTTCTCATTTTGTCTGTGTAAAAGAAGGTTTTGTCCACCGGAGTCCACTGGGTGTGGCCTCTGTGTTCCCTAATTGTGGTCTGTCTGCAGGCCCACCACCCCCTCTGCTGTTGCTGCCTAGGGCGTTTGGGTATGGGCATTGCCGGTGCCTGCCCACTGGGGCTGTTGCTGTGGTTTCTGCCTCTCCTTCATGGGAGTGGCTGTGATCACGTGCTCAGGTGTACAAGCCTCGGTGGCCTTGGCCTTCGCCCTGCCCCTGTGGGTGGCATTATGCTCAGCCCTGAGGGCAGGGGTGAGCACCTTTGCTCAGCTGTGGGTCTCTGCCTGATTCTGGGCTTTCGCCCTGCACTTGCAGGATGAGCCCGCTCGTGGGACAGCAGCAAGCCTTGGCTCAACAGGCCGGGCGGGACTGCATGCCCACGCTCAGTAGTGGGACTCTGCCTGTTCTGGACTTTTGGCTCCACCTCTGCTGGAGGAGCCGGCTCCTAAGTCAGGCCACAAGCCATGGGTCCGCAGGTGGGGCAAAGCTGGGTTACTGCGCCCATGCTCAAGGGCAGGTCTCCACCCCTTCCGGGGCTCCTGCCCTTCCCCCGCAGCTGGGCTTGACCACTTTTGCACGCCCCCTCCTCCCCATCCGGGCAAGACTGAGTTCACACCTGGGCCTCAGTGGTGGCCAGCCGGCTTCCGCCCTTGCCGACAGAACTTCGCTTCCACATCCCGCCGCCGCCTGCCCTTGGGTGAGCCCTCAGCCGTGTGGGTGGAGGCACTGCAGCTCAGACCCTAACACTCACTACTGTAGTCCCGAATGCTCCCTCCTTCTAAGCAACTCTGCTCTGAGTGCCGCGGGAAGCTTGTTTGGCTGGTATCCTGCTTCCCTTTGCTGGTATTGCTGTTTCTGGGGGGAGTATTCACTTCAGATTTGGGGAGACTCATCCCAGGGGTTAGGGTGGCTGTCTCTCAAAATGTTTCTCCCTGTGCCTCCTAAATTACACTCTCTTTCTGCTACTCCGGTCCTCTCCTCTCTCCCTGTCCCCCAGAGCCCCGGTTGAGTGGTTGTGAGAGAGGTTTTCTGCGCGATCCCTTTAAGAAGAATCCTGGCTCTGAGAAATCAGTCTCTTTCTCACAAATAGTATCCTGTCTTGTTTCCAGCTAAATACTGTCCATACGCCTCTTCTAGTCTCTGCGTCTGCAGGCTGGGGCTTTGTTCCTGGGACTCAGGACCGTCCCCTCTCTGCTAAACTCACTTCCTGCCACGCAAGTCTCTCCCGGCTGCCGTTCGCTTGGGGAGCTGGGCAGCCTTCTTCGCGTTTCTGCTTTTCCTACCAGTCTCAGTGTGGCTTCATCAGCATTCCTTGCTTAAAGAGTCCTCTTAGTTTAGTCCAAAGTTGGTTTTTCCAGATGATGGTTCTTAAAATTAGTTTGTAAGCCACTTTGGTTCTGGGAGGTGGAAGTTGGTACATCCGCCTACTCCATCGCCATCTTGTCTTCCTCCTGTCTTCGTATTATTTTTCAGTTTTTGGTTTATTAAATACAGTTATATATTACAATTATACATTTTTGTTATTTAAACTATAAATATCGTGAAATTATGGTTTTTTTCTCAAAGTGACACACCACCTGAGTTATACTTGGTTTTCTGGCGAATTTTGACACACTAAGCTCAAAAGATTCCCCATCACTGGTCTAAAGTGAGGTTACTCTGGTGCTTTCATAAAAGGAGAATGCAAGTGAAATAAGGTAAAGATGTCTTCATGTTTAGAATGCTATTCTTCTAAGCCAGACTTTGATGTGGTGCCCTGCTGCCCTACAGTGTTGTCCACTGTGCTGTCCCTGTCCCTGAGTGTGTCTGAGACCATAGCACTGCTGTCCCTGGTGTGTCGTCCCAGCTGCCCATATCCAGTTAGCAAGTCTAGATGCTTTCCTAATCTCGCTGGCTGGTGTTAAGGAGAGGTTTCTGGAACTGAAGTGACTTGCTGACTGACTCCTTGACAGTTACATTGTCCTGTCACACCACCAAGAGGAACAGCTGAGTTTCAGTGTGCTGGAGAGGAGTGACTGCACCCACTGGTGGCTGACAGCTTTGGGACACACCCCCAATGCCAGGCATTCTAATTTCCCAGTTGTTAGGATGTGGAGCACACCCTTAGCACTGAGGAATGTGGCCTGTTGAGCAGGCGGCCGTAAGACTTGCCAATAGATTCTGTGAGATAGAACATTCCAGAATGACCCCAGCGTTTTTGGCAGGACAGGTAACTGGCCAGTGGGAGGTGGGAGGTCTCTGGTGGAAATGAGGAGCCAAGTGGCTGCTTGAGCTTCAGACTCTGGGAGGCAGTTTTGCGACTGTCCCCGCAGACCAGACCTGGAGCGCGTAGTTGGGTCCTTATCCCACCATCCCCGTACCAGATGTGTGATCTTGAGCGAGCTGTGTGATCTTTCTGGGCTTGGTTTTCTTGCCCATGAATTAGGAAGAAGATCAGCAGCTTGTTTTCTAGGGTTGCTGGGTGGATAAACTGAGCTCATGTAAAGTGCCTACAATGTACCTCACCAACAGGACATAAGAGGGTTTACTGTGCTTGTTACTTTTATGATTAGTTTCCTGAGTGCAGGTATTTGGATAATTTGAGGTTGACTTTAAGAAGAGGCTGGGGCCAAATATATAAATACGGCCGTGATTTGTTTATGGTTGGTGTTTGAATCGTAGGCTACGAGCAGTGGGTGTAGAGATAGGAGAGTGGAAGGGTGAGGCCTGAGCCTGGGGTTTTGGGCAGGGGCCCACAAGATGAGAGGATCTAGCAACTCCCACTGAAAGGAGTCTGCTGAAGAGGAGGAAACCTGGAGGGTCCAGTGGGCTGGAGCCCAGGGCTGAGGACTGGTTATTTCTGGCTCTCTTGGTGAGGGATCCCTTGGGCCTAATAAGAGTCAGGTGGCCTTGTTATGGGGGTGAGGAGGTGGGAGTGAGGAAGTAAAAACATGTGGTAGAGAGGAATCTAGGGGTTTTGTTGAGAGGGGATAGAGTAGAGGGACAGTAACAGGGGAGAGGAGCTCAGGGGAATTGTTTTTTAAAATGAGAGTGATTATAACATGTTTATTTTCTAATAGGGACACTCGTGTAGAGGAGGACACATTTATCATATGCTGGGAAAGGGGGTAATTGCCAAGCAAAGTCCTTGAGAAGGTGAGAGGGAACAGCTGGAGGAGCAGAAACGTGCAGCCCCAGGAGCCAGGTGGGACTTTGTGCATGGGTACCTTGATTTGCTTAGAAAGCACATAGTATTTCTAGTATTTCTGAAAGACATACTGCCTTCGGAAAAGACGATGTAAAACGAAACAGAATTTGTGCTCAGCCCAGGAAACATGGGCATTGTGCTCTAAGATTTGGGATCTAGTGTCTTACTAGCTTACAGTGCTAAACACGCCTTGGGGCTCCCTTACAGAAAGATGTATGTGGAAACGGCGTTTTCTTTATTAAAAATTTTCCCCTGCCTGACCTGTGGTGGCGCAGTGGATAAAGCGTCGACCTGGAAATGCTGAGGTCGCTGGTTTGAAACCCTGGGCTTGCCTGGTCAAGGCACATATGGGAGTTGATGCTTCCAGCTCCTCCCCCCTTCTCTCTCTCTGTCTCTCCTCTCTGTCTGTCTCTCTCTCCCTGTCCTCTCTAAAATGAATAAATTAAAAAAAAATTAAAAAAAAACTTTTCCCCCTGAAAGTATTGTTAACTTAATTAGAAGTTGGCACCTTTACTCACCAAACTGGTACTGCTGAAAGGACTAGTAAGACTTGGCTGCCGACTTGTGCTTACTCTGTCTTAAAGATCTAGCAGGAAATGCCAGTGCTGGCTCTGAAGAGCTCCTGCGCCTCTGGGAGGACAGGTGCTGCTGCGTTGGGCTGGGATGCTTGAGTGCCCAGGCAGCAGCATTCACTTAGAGTTGTCTGTTGAAAGGATACAACATCTTCTTTGTGTGCCCGGTTTGCATTGTTTTTGGTTATTTGGTTTTTTTAGTTTCAGAATACAGTTTCCCCAGTAGTTCTACAAATGTGATGAAATATAGAGGCCCTTCCTTGTCCTTGCCCTGCAGTCCATTGTCTGGCGGCGGGAGAAGGGGTCGCATTGCTCCGTGCACACTGTCGCTTCCCTCTGTCCCTCGGGAGACAGGTTGGTTCCGCCGCGTGCCTTCTCCGAGTGTCAGTGTGAGAGGACGCAGGGAAGGAGGTCTCTGTCTCTTTGAGCCAGCATTCCAGCATGGGAGACTAGATAAGGACAGAGGCAGCTATTAATTATATCTCAGAATTAATCTGTCTGTGGGATGAGTGGAGAGAGAGGGCTGCGCTGAATTGCATCAGAGGGCACTGCTACCAGAGGCCTGGCACTCCAGGAAGGTCTCTCGGGAGAGGCTGCTGTGCCCAGGTCCAAGGGACAGAATGAGCTCCTCATATCAGGAGGGGAGACAAGGACATTTCAGGTGGAAGGGACAGCCTGCAGTAGCCCTGCTTGTTGGAGCAGCTGGGGGTGAGGGCCAGAAGCCTTTGTTCAGTTCATTAACGAGGAGTGCTGTTTTAGGTGACATGGAGAGACGTGTGTGGCCTGGCTGTGCAGGCTGTCGTGGGCCATGGGAAGAGTTTGAAGCAAAAGAATGAGGAGGGTTGGGGGCAGGGTGGAGGAGCTGGAGAACAGAGCGCCGAGTGCCCTGTTCCTGTGGTTGTATCAGCAGGGCTGGCGGAGGATGGGTCTGCAGTGGAGGGCACTGGAGGAAACGAGATGGGCGCCCTTGGACTCTGAATTGGGCTGATGCTGAGGACCAGAGGGTGATTTTTCAGTTATGAACATTATTGTTTTATGTTGGGTTGTTAGGATCTGCAAATCACTAATTCCCAGTGTGTGATGTGAAGAATATTTATCTATACCTATACATGATCTATAACACATGTAACATATTGTTTGTAAAAAATAGGCAGATATAAACATTTAAACCTTTGTTAGGTTCAACTGGCACCAGCTGGGTCCTTGTACTTCCGTCAGTTATTCCTCATGAATCTCACTTAGAGGTTTTGTTACCTCTACTTTTCAGATCAGGGACTTATGTTAGAGGTTCAGTAACTTCCTGGGAGAACTGGATGATGTTTAGTGACATTTATGAAGCTGTTACTCTGTGTCATGCTAACCTCACATGGTCACTTTACAGTGAGACCACCATCATCTGCTCTTACGGGTAAGTAGACTTGCCAGGCTCACGTTAGTCGCCTCCTCATAGGTCTCCTCTCCTCCTGTCTGTCCTTGACCAGTAGTCAGAGCCGAGGCTTAAATGGAGCAACGATCAGTCACCCTCCTACTCAGAACCCTGTAACTGCTCCCGTGTTAGAATCCTCCCACCATCCCCTCAGCGGTCTCCTGGGCTGCACTCCTCTGCACCCTCACCTCCTCATTCCCTGTGTACCCTGCTGTCTCTATTGTGTCCCTCCCTCCCTCTCATCAGCCTGCTATGTGGCAGAGTAGAAGCCCCAGGAAGGAAGGCAGGGGTCTCGTTCTGTCTCTATCCTTAGGGCACAGAACAGTGCCTGGCAGACAACAGGCACTCAGCAATGTTTGTTGACTGACTAAATAAATTTTTCGAGTGACGTCACGGAAATGGCGCCGTGAGCAGCGCGTCCGACAGATCTCCCCAAAATCACAACAAATTTATCAACTAGAAACAGAAAAATTTATCCTCGGAGCACTCCGGAGTTCCACACAAACTGAAAGCGAAAGGACTGTTATCACTTGAATTTGAGAAACGAGGGTGTAGAGGAAGCTACCGCAGAGACGTTCATTCAAGCCGCGGAGGGAGGGCGCCTGAGGTGAGTCAGCCCACACTCGGGAGCGGCGAGCAGCCGCCGGCGCGCGCCCGGTCCGGTTGCAGACCGAGCACCGCTAACGTTCCCAGCGGCTCGCGCACTGCGAGTGAGAGACCCCAGCCACCGGTGCCCGGAGCACCCCATTCGTGCGCGTGCCCTGGGCAATCCACGCGCCCAGAGCGCCCTACTGGCCCGCACACCCAGGGTGCCCCATTATCCTGAGGCTGGTGCGTCCCAGCCGCCAGCGGCGGGGCGAGCAGGAGAGGCGCCAAGGCGGTCTCCCCTACTTGGGAGATTCTCTCCGTGAGCGGGGCACCTCACCCAGCCATTCAAGCTAACAATCAAGCGTTGGGGGAGGGGCGCTCAGGCAGCCTGAAATACCTTCGGGAGCACAGCTGCGGACCCAATCACTGAAATTAGCTTAACCCATGAAATCTGCGCACCCACGGGTTCTAATTGATAAGATCTCTCTCAGTTCAGCGATCCAAGACAAGAGGCGTGATATTTTTTAGTGCCTCTCGCTAAAGGGGCGGGGGCAACTTCTGATTGATAGAGCCTCCATATTCAGGGATAAACGCTAACAAGAGGGACTTGGCAGATAATAAGATCTATACTACACTAGTCGCAAGCAGAGACTAGTGCCTCTTCTTCCCAGCCAAAACAGGCTACAAAGTGTGGAAAGCCTGGGTTGAGTGGTCCAACTGAATGCTAGGTGCTAAACAGTCACCTTGACAACAATTGACTCCCACTCCTGCCTGCCTGATTACACTGGAGGCTCTGACTGCCATAGCCTTTCCGAAAGCCTTGCGCTGAGTGGGGATAGAGTGGGGATTTCCCAGCTCTTTGAGCCTCTTACTCCCCAGGCAGAAGCAGTTGCAACCTTATAGCTGGATCACCAGGCTGCTAATTCAGGAAGGGGGGACTAGGAGAGAGACTCCAGGAAAGCAAACTCTCTCATCGTTGGACCCTGCAAACGCCAACAAGCCTTGACTACCAGCAAGACTAAAGCCAATTATATGACATTGCCATAGAATCCCATCAACTGCAAATCCCTACCTAAGTGTGACACAGGGGCAGAGCCTGGGGTACAGAGTCACTGACCAGGAAAAGGGAGAGAAAAGAAAAAGGAAGAAGTTAACCTCTCAAAATCAAGAAAAATCCACAGACTTTACAACTTGTTCCACTAATTTTTTTGTTGTTGTTGTTTGTTTCTTCTATCTTATTGCCTTTAATATTATTATTTCTATTTCCTCCACCTCGGTCCTTCTATTCTCTGCCCATCTTATGCTTCCCTTTTCTTGAACTACACTACCCATGAGTGTTACATTTTATTTCTATTCTTCATCCTCACCCTCCTTTAAGGTTATACTCCAAAACACTTAACTCTCACTCTCTCCTCTTTTGTGTTTTTTTTTTGTTTTGCCTTATTCTGTTTTTTTCTATTCCTTTTTTTTTCTTCCTTCGTTTTTCTCTTTTTCTTATTTTTTCCTTTCTATTTGCTTTTTCTTTTCTCGTTTTACTTTCCTCCCATTTAATCCTCAATCACGAACAAATTAGTTAATTTGGGACTCAAGGTTTTTTTTTGGCTTTATTTTTCTTTTTCGCTTTTGTTTTTTTTTTTTTTTATTGTTTGTTTGTCTATTTTTGTGGCATTTTGGGTACTTTTTACGTTGCTTTTTAACTCACTAGCATTCCTCCCAACCCAAGGTCTCCATTGTATTTAGTCTTCGCTCCACTTAATACAACAGATTTTTACTTATTATTTTTATTTTTTTCTTCTTTATTATTCTTTTTTTTTTCCTCCTTTTTTCTGGTTCCCTCTTATCCCTCTCATTATATCTCTTAGTCGACCATCACTTACAAGCAAATCATCTTATGCTTGTCTAAGATTTTCTTCCTTTTTTTATTTTTTTTATTTATTTATTTTTTTGCATTTAGTAGGTCCCTACTTCCTTTTTTTGCCCCTTGAACTCTTCACCCCAAATCGGCCCTCCATTATAGGCAGTTTTTGTTCCATTTAGCATAATATAATTCACAGGTCATCACGATATTTCCCTGAGGAGGGGAGAGGAGGGAAAGAGAACAAAGAAAAAAAGGGGAAATAATAAATTATTACTGTGTTTTTTTTTTGTGGGGTGTTTTACCTTTTTTTTTTTTTTTTTTTTTACTTTTTACTCTTTATTAATTCTAATTAGTGCTATCAACAAGACCACCCTCAGATGCCAATAAGAAAGAGGAAATCGAACATTATGGATACAAAAGAAAGAGGTAACACAAATAGATGTGGAAAAATCTATGGAGAAAAGACTTAACATATTGGAAGCCTTGGAGCTAAATGACAGAGAATTTAAAATAGAAATCTTAAAAATAGTCAGAGATATACAAGAAAACACAGAAAGGCAATTTAGGGAGATCAGAAAACAACTCAATGAACACAAAGAATATATTTCCAAGGAAATTGAAACTATAAAAACAAATCAAACAGAAATGAAAAACTCAATTCACGAGCTGAAAAACGAGGTAACAAGCTTAGCTAACAGAACAGCCCAGATTGAAGATAGGATTAGTGAAATAGAAGACAAACAACTTGAGGCACAACAGAGAGAAGAAGAAAGAGACTTAAAAACAATAAAAAATGAGAAAGCCCTACAGGAATTGTCTGACTCCATCAGAAAGAATAACATAAGAATAATAGGTATATCAGAGGGAGAAGAGAAAGAAAATGGAATGGAGAATATACTCAAACAAATAATAGACGAGAACTTCCCAAGCCTGTGGAGAGAACTAAAGCCTCAAATTCAAGAAGCAAACAGAACACCGAGTTTTCTTAACCCCAACAAACCCACTCCAAGGCCCATCATAATAAAGATGACACAAACCAATGACAAAGAAAAAATTCTCAAGGCAGCCAGGGAAAAGAAGAGTACAACATATAAAGGAAGGCCTATTAGATTATCATCAGATTTCTCAGCAGAAACTCTACAAGCTAGAAGAGAGTGGACCCCAATATTTAAAGCCCTGAAAGAGAGGAACTTTCAGCCAAGAATACTATACCCATCAAAGCTATCCTTCAAGTACGAAGGAGATATAAAAACATTCACAAATACAGAAAAGATGAGAGAATTTATCAGCAGAAAGCCCCCACTCCAGGAAATACTAAAGGGGGTTTTCCAACCAGATTTAAAGAACAAAAGAAAACAACACCACAAGTAACAGCTCCACCAAGAACACAATAAAACCAAACTTAAACTGTGACAACAAAGAAAAAAAAAGGGGGGAGAGGATGGAGATTAACAGTAGCAAAGGACGATGAAGTGCAGAAATACTCATAAGATAGGGTGCTACAATGAATATGGTAGGTACCCTTTTCATTACTTAATGGTAACCACCCTTGAAAAAACCACCACAAAAACACTTGACTTAAAAAAGGTAGCAACAGAGGAAAGAAGTATGGAACACAAACAAACAAAAACAAATGATAGAAAAACAAAAGAGAAGAATCAAACAAGATACAAAACTAACAGAAAGCAATTTATAAAATGGCAGTAGGGAACCCACAAGTGTCAATAACTACACTAAATGTAAATGGATTAAACTTACCAATAAAAAGACACAGAGTAGCAGAATGGATTAAAAAAGAAAATCCAACTATATGCTGCCTACAAGAAACACATCTAAGCAACAAGGATAAAAACAAATTCAAAGTGAAAGGCTGGAAAACAATACTCCAAGCAAACAACACCCAAAAAAAAGCAGGCGTAGCAATACTCATATCTAATAATGCTGACTACAAGACAGAAAAAGTACTCAGAGACAAAAATGGTCATTTCATAATGATTAAGGGGAAGTTGAATCAAGAAGACATAACAATCCTTAATATATATGCACCAAACCAAGGAGCACCAAATATATAAGACAGCTACTTATTGACCTTAAAACAAAAACTAACAAAAATACAATCATACTTGGAGACCTCAATACACCGCTGACGGCTCTAGATCGGTCATCCAAACAGAGAATCAATAAAGATATAGTGGCCTTAAACGAAATACTAGAACACCTGGATATGATAGACATCTACAGGACACTTCATCCCAAAGCGACAGAGTATACATTTTTCTCTAGTGTACATGGAACATTCTCAAGAATTGACCATATGTTGGGCCACAAAGACAATATCAGCAAATTTAGAAAAATTGAAATTGTACCAAGCATATTTTCTGATCATAAAGCCTTGAAACTAGAACTCAACTGCAAAAAAGAGGGGGAAAAACCCACAAAAATGTGGAAACTAAACAACATACTTCTAAAAAATGAATGGGTCAAAGAAGAAATAAGCGCAGAGATCAAAAGATATATACAGACAAATGAAAATGAAAATACGACATATCAGAATCTCTGGGATGCAGCAAAAGCAGTAATAAGAGGAAAGTTCATATCACTTCAGGCCTATATGAACAAACAAGAGAGAGCCGAAGTAAACCACTTAACTTCACACCTTAAGGAACTAGAAAAAGAAGAACAAAAACAACCCAAAACCAGCTGAAGAAAGGAGATAATAAAAATCAGAGCAGAAATAAATGAAATAGAGAACAGAAAAACTATAGAAAAAATCAATAAAACAAGGAGCTGGTTCTTTGAAAAGATCAACAAAATTGACAAACCCTTGGCAAGACTCACCAAGGAAAAAAGGCACAGGACTCAAATAAATAAAATCCAAAATGAAAGAGGAGAGATCACCACAGACATCATAGATATACAAAGAATTATTGTAGAATACTATGAAAAATTATATGCCACCAAATACAACAATCTAGAAGAAATGGATAAATTCCTAGAACAATACAACCTTCCTAGACTGAGTCATGAAGAAGCAGAAAGCCTAAACAGACCAATCAGCAGGGAGGAAATAGAAAAAACTATTAAAAACCTCCCCAAAAATAAAAGTCCAGGCCCAGACGGTTATACTAGTGAATTCTATCAAACATTCAAAGAAGACTTGGTTCCTATTCTACTCAAAGTCTTCCAAAAAATTGAAGAAGAAGCAATACTTCCAAACACATTTTATGAGGCCAACATAACCCTCATATCAAAACCTGGCAAGGATGGCACAAAAAAAGAAAACTACAGACCAATATCTCTAATGAATACAGATGCTAAAATTCTAAACAAGATACTGGCAAACCGAATACAACAACATATTAAAAAAATAATACATCATGATCAAGTGGGATTCATCCCAGAATCTCAAGGATGGTTCAACATACGCAAAACGGTTAACGTAATACACCATATCAACAAAACAAAGAACAAAAACCACATGATCTTATCAATAGATGCAGAAAAGGCTTTTGATAAAATACAACACAATTTTATGTTTAAGACTCTCAACAAAATGGGTATAGAAGGAAAATATCTCAACATGATAAAGGCCATATATGATAAACCATCAGCCAACATCATATTAAACGGCATAAAACTGAGGACTTTCTACCTTAAATCAGGAACAAGACAGGGTTGTCCACTCTCTCCACTCTTATTTAACGTGGTGCTAGAAGTTCTGGCCAGAGCAATCAGTCAAGACAAAGAAATAAAAGGCATCCATATCGGAAAAGAAGAAGTAAAGGTATCACTTTTTGCTGATGATATGATCCTATACATTGAAAACCCGAAGGACTCCACAAAAAGATGATTAGAAACAATAAACCAATACAGTAAGGTCGCAGGATACAAAATTAACATACAAAAGTCCATAGCCTTTCTATATGCCAACAATGAAATATTAGAAAACGAACTCAAAAAAATAATCCCCTTCACGATTGCAACAAAAAAAATAAAATACCTAGGAATAAACATAACAAAGAATGTAAAGGACCTTTATAATGAAAATTACAAAGCATTGTTAAGAGAAATCGAAAAAGATACAATGAGATGGAAAAATATTCCTTGTTCTTGGATAGGAAGAATAAATATAATCAAAATGGCCATATTACCCAAAGCAATATACAAATTTAATGCAATTCCCATCAAAATTCCTATGAGATTTTTTAAAGAAATGGAACAAAAAATCATCAGATTTATATGGAATTATAAAAGACCCCGAATAGCCAAAACAATCCTAAGGAAAAAGAATGAAGCTGGGGGCATTACAATACCTGACTTTAAACTATATTATAGGGCCACGATAATCAAAACAGCATGGTATTGGCAGAAAAATAGACACTCAGACCAATGGAACAGAATAGAAAGCCCAGAAATAAAACCACATATATATGGTCAAATAATCTTTGATAAAGGGGCTAACAACACACAATGGAGAAAAGAAAGCCTCTTCAACAAATGGTGCTGGGAAAACTGGAAAGCCACATGCAAAAGAATGAAACTCGACTACAGCCTGTCCCCGTGTACTAAAATTAATTCAAAATGGATCAAAGACCTAAATATAAGACCTGAAACAATAAAGTACATAGAAGAAGACATAGGTACTAAAATCATGGACCTGGGTTTTAAAGAACATTTTATGAACTTGACTCCAATGGCAAGAGAAGTGAAGGCAAAGATAAATGAATGGGACTACATCAGAATAAAAAGTTTTTGCTCAGCAAGAGAAACTGATATCAAAATAAACAGACAGCCAACTAAATGGGAAATGATATTTTCAAACAACAGCTCAGATAAGGGCCTAATATCCAAAATTTACAAAGAACTCATAAAACTCAACAACAAACAAACAAACAATCCAATAAAAAAATGGGAAGAGGACATGAACAGACACTTCTCCCAGGAAGAGATACAAATGGCCAACAGATATATGAAAAGATGCTCAGATTCATTAGTTATTAGAGAAATGCAAATCAAAACTACAATGAGATACCACCTCACCCCAGTTAGATTAGCTATTATCAACAAGACGGGTAATAGCAAATGTTGGAGAGGCTGTGGAGAAAAAGGAACCCTCATTCACTGTTGGTGGGACTGTAAAGTAGTACAACCATTATGGAGGAAAGTATGGTGGTTCCTCAAAAAACTGCAAATAGAACTACCTTATGACCCAGCAATCCCTCTACTGGGTATATACCCCAAAACCTCAGAAACATTGATACGTGAAGACACATGTAGCCCCATGTTCATTGCAGCACTGTTCACAGTGGCCAAGACATGGAAACAACCAAAAAGCCCTTCAACAGAAGACTGGATAAAGAAGATGTGGCACATATACACTATGGAATACTACTCAGCCATAAGCAATGATGACATCAGATCATTTACAGCAAAATGGTGGGAACTTGATAACATTATACGGAGTGAAATAAGTAAGTCAGAAAAAAACAAGAACTATATGATTCCATACATTGGTGGAACATAAAAATGAGACTAAGAGACATGGACAAGAGTGTGGTGGTTACCAGGGGTGGGGGGAGGGAGGACATGGGAGGGAGGGAGGGAGAGAGTTAGGGGGAGGGGGAGGGGCACAGAGAACTAGATAGAGGGTGGCGAAGGACAATCTGACTTTGGGTGAGGGGTATGCAACATAATTTAATGACAAAATAACCTAGACATTTTTCTTTGAATATATGTACCCTGATTTATTAATGTCATCCCATTACCATTAATAAAAATTTATTTTAAAAAAATTAATTAATTAATTAATTAATTTTTCATACTTTTTATGTTGGTAGTAAATGGTGAAACCCAAACTGGGGCTGTTGCTTCTGAAAATGTGTGCTTTTCTGCCTCAGCAAACCGGCCCCCCTCCTCCCCCCTTATTGTGCTTAGGGCACTAGGCATATATTTGTGCCCATATGTTTGTGCAATCTCCAGAGTTCCATGCTTTCCTTTGTGGAATAAAAACATTAACTGAACACTCAGAATTGTTCTAAAACCATAAGTGCAATATAGTAAACAAATCTCTTGAAAACAGTAAATTAATCAGCCTGAAAACTGTCTCCATCCTGCCACCGTCATTTTAACCCCTTTTGGTGACATGTATTTGAAACACATTCTCTTAAGTAGCAAGAGTGTCCATACTAGTCAGAGAAGTAACAGTTACAACTACATCTTGACAAAAATGAGAACACTTTAAATAGTTCTGGGAAGTTTTAGAAAAAGCAGCCAAATAAAATGAAAAGTACTTGAGTCAACTGTGGAGGCTTAAAGGATTGAAATGCTGAAGAGAATGTGGCTTAATAAGCTGTGCGGTAGAAGAGCAAACAGAAGAATTTCCCGGCGTTCAGGAACCTGAGGGTTAAATCCCAGCCTTGCCCTGCACTTGACGGCGGCTTGCTTTGTGGCTCTGCTGCAGGTGCCTCGAGCGTAAAACCTGGCTGTTGACTTGATGGTCTCCAAGCTTCTTTCCATTTATAGAAGACTGCTGTATTTAGGAATAAAACAGTAAATTCTAAGTGTTTCAAGGGTCCAGCAGTCATTTGTTCAAGAAGTGTTTATCGTAGAGCCCAATGCAGGCCTGGGCTAACTGCAGTGATGCCATGTCACTTCATGGCTGCTTAAGATCCACAAGAAGCCAGCACTAGGCACCAAGCGCCCTGCTCTCACCCTCTGGAAGAGGTGGCTCTGCTGGAAGAGGTGAGGACAGAGGAAGGTGGGTCAGCAGGCAGGGGGTGGAGTAATGGCAAGAAATGGCAAGACCCCAGGGGAGTCCAGGCCATCCTTCTGTTTCCTTAGGCTTAGGAACTAGACTGTGTTAGGTGTTGTGAATTAAATGAAGTAAGGATTGTTTTCAGTTTGTAAATGTAGAGCATATCATACTGACTAAAGATAATTCAGTGGTGCCTAATCAGGTGGTAGTGCAGTGGATAGGGCATCGACCTGGGATGCAGAGGACCCAGGTTTGAAACCCTGAGGTCTCTGGCTTGAGCATGGGCTCATCCAGCTTGAGCGCAGGGTTGTTGGCTTGAGTGTGGGATCATAGACATGACCCCATGGTCACTAGCTTGAGTCCAAAGGTTGCTGGCTTGAGCCCAAAGGTCACTGGTTTGAAGTGCAAGATGTCTTGCTTGAGCAAGGGGTCACTGGCTCAGCTGGAGCCCTCTGGTCAAGGCACATATGAGAAAGCAATCAATGAACAACTAAGGTGTCACAACGAAGAATTGATGCTTCTTATCTCACTCTTCCGCCTGTACCCATCTGTCCCTCTCTCTGTCTCTTTCTCTTGCTAAAAGAAAAAAAAAGATAATTCAGTGGTAGGTGACATTTGATTAGCCCCCTCTTCTAATATTCTAGAGTTAGAAACAGGTCATTAACACGCATATCAGTCAGGCTGGAGAATATCACGGTCATAACATTGCATGGAAGGAAGCTTGGAGACTATCAAGTCAACAGCCAGGTTTTACGCTCGAGGCACCTGCAGCAGAGCCACAAAGCAAGCCGCCGTCAAGTTCAGGGCAAGGCTGGGATTAAACTCTCAGGTTCCTGAACACCGGGAAATTCTTCTGTTTGCTCCTTTACCGCACAGTTTATTAAGCCACATTCTCTTCAGCATTTCAATCCTTTAAGCCTCCACAGTTGACTCAAGTACATTTCACTTTATTTGGCTGCTTTTCTAAAACTTCTCAGAATTATTTAAAGTATTCTTATTTTTGTCAAGATGTAGTTGTAACTGTTACTTCTCTCACTTTCCAAATGTCAGCTCACTTAGGGTGAGTTGATTTCCAGGAAGATAGGAATTTACCAAGGATGTCAGGGAAGAGTTTATCTGTTGGGGACCCAACAGTATGTACCATGCGTGGGGCGTCATTCATCATGAGGAACCCCAACAGCCTACATATTTTCTGTGCCTTCACTAATACATCTGATTGTTCTGTTTTTGTTGTTCTTGTAAGTAACAATGTGTACAAGTTCTCATTACCTACGTGAGGCTGAGAGCTAGCAGCAGTAGCCAGTTTCCCTGTGGATCACCTGTAGTGAGCATGAATGCTGTGTATGATTCCCCTGCTCACTGTTGCCTCCCAGTGCCCAGGTCTCCGTCATTTCAGTTTCCTCCCATTTCAGGAAATGATTCTGCCGGACACTTGCCTTCTCAGGTTCCTCTTTCAAGGCGAGGTCTTGTGTGTGCCTTACCCGTTCCCTGGCCGAGAGAGGACAGGGATTCCATTTCTAGCCTCTGCCTCTGGGGATGCCCCAAGTAGAGGAGGGGAGTCAGGGGGTGTGGGGTGGCCACCAATGTGAGAATGAGGGAAAACAGACTTCATGCAGGCACTTACTTCACCTGGTTCAGGCCTGAGTGCAAACAGCCTGATGTTAAATTTAAATACAAGAAGTTGTTTCGAGAGATGTGCGCTGGCTACGGCTTAAATAGCAATGATTTGACTGTTCGTATCCTCTCTATCTAAATAGGAATGAAATTGATCACATGAAATGTATATTTATTAATCTTGATTATTTGAATTGGATTCCTTTTCAAGATAGGAATCTACCCAAAATAACTGTTATTATTCTTGAATCAATTGTCGGCCTTAAGTTTTACAATGTGCCTGTTAGAATACAGTGTTCTTTGGAGAGCTACTTTAGAGGATTATCCTTCTTTTCTTACTATATACTAAAAGTTTATGTCATTAAAAAGCTATCTAAATGTTTTAAGAGCCTAATGTAATAATTTTTTAAATTAACAGTTCTAGAAAACTAGCGGCATAAGCAGTAAACAGGGATGGCTTGTTTGCTGCTGGTAGAAGTGGGTTTGGGGCTTCTGGCTTAAAATCTTAACCAGGAGGATGTGGAATTCACAGGACAGAATCTGAGGACTTCAGAGCTGCAGTAATTCGGGGTTGTCATTAGACCCTGTGGAGAAAGGCACTTCTATCAAGTCTCAGCTGGTTTTTGGAAGGGCCAAGATGAGAACGCTGTGTCAGGACTGTGAGCTTGTGTCCTCTTGACTGTGAGGCATAGTGTCACCCAAATATAGAGCAGGGTTAAATATGCACCTTCTGACTCCTACTCTGGAATATTCTCCCTTCGTATTTTTTGGTGTCATGTAGTAGATGGTTTCCGCCCACGTGCACATGAGTGAGTGACATATTTGATTTCACAATGAAGCTTTCTAATCTTTAATTTTATGCCTGTAATGAAACTGAGGAAGTTGATGGCATTTTCATAGAAGAGGCAGGTACTGTGTTAGCCTAGAAGGATATTTCAGAGTACAAAGCCTCATGCATGTCCCGCCCAGCTACCCTCAAATTCTCCCTGTGTGGACCAGCTCTAGGTGGGCAGGGGGGGGGGTGCCTGATAAATGGCAGTGTTTCACACTGAAGTCCCTTGCTGTAGGAAAGGGGGGCTTTCCTTTTAGTTCACCAAGATTTCGAGTCGTCTTATTGCCTGAGAAAGGTGCCCGGGGTTTGTCAGAGGGAACAATGCTGTGCGTGGCGCCGTGCAGGGCGGTTCTGGGCGATGACATACCTCGCTGCCTGGTGTGCCGTCACGTAGACTTCATCGTGTGCTTTCCCTGTCTTACGGGTATTGAAAGAAACAATACAGGTTGCTTGTACACTTAGTTGTGGTCTGGGTGTTTATCTTCCGAGTGCTTTGGAAGACGTAGGCAGAAAACAAGGTGGAGATGGTACTAGAAAGAGGTTTTGTTTCTTGTGGTTTAAACTAGAGGTTTTCAACCTTTTTTACACTTGGGGACTGGTGAAAATAGGAGAATTATTTTAAGGACTGCTAAGGCAGAAATTAACCTGAGCATAAGTGACCGCGACTAAGGTCATGTGTCTATAATCTCCATGCAACATTCAGGTTGGTTAACCTCCTGTGGACCGGCACGAAATTTCTGGTGGACCAGTCTATGGACCGGTGGTTGAAAAACACTGCTTTAAACAGCTACCATGGGATTCACCCCCTGTAAGTGGACAATTCAGAGACTCTCATGAATTTCCAAGTAGTGCAACCATCACCGCAATCCAGGTTTGAAACCTTTCCATCATTCCAAAATGTTCCTGTGCTTGTTTGTAGTTAACACCCATTCCCACTGTAGCCACAGGCAACTGCCAATCTGGCCTGTCTCTATATGTTTGTCTTCTCTAGGCGTTTCGTGTGAGTGGAATTGGGCAGTGTGCAGTCTTTTTGTCCAGCTTCTTTCACTTAACGTGTTTTGGTCACGTACATGTTGTAACACAGATCAGGCACTATTCTCACTATTGCTGAGAGTACGCCAGGGCGTGGATATGGCATCTCTTGTTTATTCCCTCACCAGGGACGGACATTTCAATTGCTTCCACTTTTTGACTATTAGGAATAATGTCACTCTGGACATGAGCTTTGAATGGGGTTTTAGGATAAAAGCATTCCTTTGTTAATTCTGTTGGTTAGACTTCAGGTCTGTCTGGAGACGTGCGTGGAGTTTCCTGAGTGGCATGAACCGCTTACCCCTAGGACAGAATATCATGGTCATAACATTGCATGTAGGCTGTTGGGGTTCCTCATGATGATGCCCCACACATGGTACGTACTGTTGGGTCCCCAACAGATAAACTCTTTCCCAATATTTGATTTTTCCTTCAATCATCAGAGGGGGAAATCAATGAAGTACTTACTATTGGGTATATTAGAAACCACATCCAACCTACAAAACCACATGGACACTTACATGTGACCCAGCAGTTACACTCCTGGGAATCTACCTGAAGGTCCACCTCCAACAATGAAAACACACATGCGAATGCCCTAACTAACACAACAGGAGAGGGTGGATCTGCTCTGGTAGACCACACGCAGGGTGCGGTGTGGAGGAGGGCAGTTTCTATGAACTGCTGTGAAGTGAGTCCCCACGTGGGGAGAGGCAAGGCAGAGTGTCCCAGGGTATCTAGTGTGCAACTTCATGTAAGAAGGCCTGTGGAAGACACACGTGTGCCTTCATAGCCCCACAGAAGGGATGCAGGAGGGACCAGTGAGAATCAAAGAGACGAGAGGCTCTCGGGTTGGGCGGTGGGAAGGGAAGGTGTCTGCTTGGCGGGAGGCTGGGGACGTGGCACTCTCTGTGCAGTGTGACTCCTGGAACCGCAGCAGTACCCCACAGACCCCAGATGAGCTAAGTTAATATCGACTGGAAGGTGGGGGAACCAAGCAGAATAGGAACAGAAACAGGCCTCAGTGTTGGAGGAAACGGTAACAGCCACAGCCAAGGGGTGGGAGCACTGTTTTGGAAAAGAGGACTTGGACTAGATTCTGAAGACTAAAGACAAAAAGGACGGTATACATACTGCGCTCCTGGGCATGAGTTTATCACAGGGTGAGGGTGGCATTGTGAGCCCCCTGTGTGTGCGCGTGGGGGTTGACCAACAGCAGTTACCAGTAAGTGTGAGAGCCAAGAAGAAGGTCCAGTAAGGAAAGGGGGCGATAGTGGGGCCCGCGATGGGCTGCAGCCAGGTGTCGGCAGGAGCCAGGGTGTGCTACATGCATGGGTGGGTGGTGGGCATGGAGAAAAGTGGGAGTATCAGTGTGCATACATCCATATCTCCTGTCTTTGTCCCCCGAGCGGGCCCAGCAGCAGTGAGCATACCCGATATCATCCTCCAATGGAGAGAAGCCAGGCTCCGGGAAGAAGGTGTAGTTGAAACACCCAGTGGTGACAAAAGTAAGGAAGTGTCAGAAAGGATGAGGTTTGTTTCTGGGACAGCCAACTGGAGGGACGAGAGACGGTCACGCTGGCCCAATCTGAGCATGGAAGTAGATAATAATTGTATTGGTCTGTAGTCCATGGAATAAGTGAACATCTATCGATCCATGCTGGCATAAGTAAATAATTGGATAAATTAGTAAGTAACTAGGGGAGAAGGGACAGCTCTTCCTGACAATTCCAGTTAATCAGTGTAGCAGGAGTGAGGAGATAGAAGGTCACCATCAGGGTGACACCTCAGTAAAGTCACTTCAGGTGAACCCAAGGACTGATGTTAAGATCAGTGGGCGAAAGTTTGAGGAGAAACAGGATATTTGCCTAGTCTCAAAGTATCTCTTCTCCAAATTATTTATTTATTAAAAGGGGAAAAATAGTAACTTTAGAATGGAGAAAGCCAGAAGACACTGCCTTCTCCGAGTGACCCAGGTTAAGAACACATGTGATAAGGCAGGTTGCTGTCGTGTGCTCCCTGGTACCACACGGCCTGTCATCTTCTGGTGTTCCTCTCACAGATGCACTGTCACAGTGTCATCGCAGAAAAAAGCTGCCAGTCTCTGGGAGAGGATATCCTGAGAAACACCCGGCCGGTGCTCTCCAAGCACCCAGCTAGGCAAGGAGGGACAGTCTTGGCGTAGAGAAGCCTAAGGAGACTGGACCTTGAAATGCAACGTGGATTCTGGGTGGGGGCCTGGGACACAAGGGACAATACTGGGAACCTGGTGAATTCAGTTGGGGCTGCACTTGAGCTGTCCCTGTTGTACCAGGTGCTCACTTCCTGGTGTTGGTAACCAGTCAGTTTGAGAGATGTGAGCTTGGTGAAGGGTATTGGGAACTCTGTGCTATTTCCCTCTTTCTTTTGGTCTAACCTTTAAAAACAAAGAGTTGAAAAAGAAAGCACACAACAGAGCGTGGCAAGGTGTCTGTGAGAGATGAGAACAGGGCCATGGCCTCAGCCTCCTCCTCAGTTTGAGGGAGGGCTCCGCGTTGTCTTCAGGGGAGTCCTTCCCTGCGTTTATCCATACTGGACATTCTGGCTACTGGAGCCCTGTGTGGAGCTGTTGGGAAAGTGCTTCTGCACCTGGGAGGGGAGGGGCGGGGCACATTCTCCCTTGGGTGGAGGGGTCCAAGAATGAACTGGTTTCACTGGGAAGGGGCACTGTGACCAGGAGGCTCTGGATGGATTGGTGACTTCTCACATGGCTATTGGTGTTTTCCTCGGTTGTCCTTGGTCTTTGATTTTTTTTTTCAAAGAAATTTTTCATTTTTATATATACAAGTTAACCAGTCTTTTCCTTTATGACGGTGTTTGAGTCCTAAGAACATTGGTTTGTAGTCTGTGGCCCCTCCAAGGCCATTCTTCTTTAATTTCTTCCAGCAGTTTTGTATTCTGTTTTCCACACTTAGCTTATTGGTCTGTGTGAAATCTGTTTATATATGGCTTGTGTTCGGGATATAATATTTTTCCCATAGCCTAGCCAGCCATTGGTTAGCCACTTGCCAATATCACTGTGTGTGGTCTGCCCTTTGCCCAGTGGTCAGAAATGCCACTTTTATCGTATACTAAATCCTTTCTTCAATTAGCACTCTAATTGTTTATCATTGCTATGTAGGAAAGCTACTGATTTTGTATGTTGATTGTGTCCAGAGCTTGTCACGTGTCTTTTGTTGTCAGATAGAAAATCGAATTGTGCAAATAATGCCTCTTCCTTTCTAATCTTTGTTCTTTCCCCCCTATTTATTGGCTAGAGCCCGGCCAATTCTCGTGCCCGGCTGAGTGCAGAGTTTAAACAGTAGTGGTGATTGACGGTGCTTGTCTTGTTCTAACTTTAACACAGATGGCTCTGAAGTTTACTCATCAAGTATGATCGTACTATAGTTGATTGTACACAAACCCTTTGTCTAGTTAAGCAAGTTATTTTCCCAGTTTGTGGAGAATTTTAAAATAAACTTTATTATGAATAGCAGTAGAATTTTACTGTGTTTTTTCTGCGTACAATCTGTAGAGATGATCCTGTAATTTCCCCCCTTCCAATATGTTAATATAGTAAATCTCATTAGATTTCCTGATGATAAACATTTTTTTCATTCTCAGGAAAACCTTTGCTTTGCTTTTAACACACTGAAAGTATATTTATTATTCATTTTAATCCCTTTTAAAAAATGGGTCCCTCCATTACCCCCCTTAGCACCAGCCATTTCTTTCCTGAAACATAGTCTACATATTGTAAGGTGTCGCAACGATGTGCTGGTACATGAATAACAACTGGTTTTCTTGGGGGTTGAGGTGTAAAAGCCCTGATTTCTAGCATTTGTCAATTTTCATGACAAAGATATTGTCACCCTTGCCCATGTTCAGCTACCAATGAGCTGACAGCTGCCTCACGAAACTCCCCAGGTCCTTTCTCCTGAGTTGGTGCCAGCTACCACTGGACCCTGGTGTGCAGCCTGGTGACTTCTGTGCATGCATGTCACCATCTCCTGTGTCCTCTGGAGGCTTCATTGTGCCCATCCCAAACCAGCACCTCCACCTCCCCAGGGTCACCATTGGCTCCTGGCTTGAAGACCTAGTTTGTTTATTTTCAAGTCATTCTCGTTTTCTACTTGTGCATTGACAGCTGTTCATTTTCCCCTAAGAACTGATTGGCTACTTCAGTTATAGATAGTAAATACAGGGCTCGGAGTGACTTTTAGTGACAAATTGGGCACCTGACTCATGGGAACATGACCCACAATAGTGTGTAAAAGAAACAATGTGAGTTCTGTGACAGTGAATCTTTACATCTGAGGGGTTGCTAGCGTCTGACTTTCAGGTAGCCCTTTGTCTTCCTTAATATAAATTATACTTTTTCTCATTTGTTATTTATGCAGTCATTTAGCATTGAACAAAATGCCCCCTTTCTTCATGGTTCACAGGTTCTGATATAGTTTTAAGTTGTGTGTTTTCCAAGTTTGACTGTCCTTGCCAATTTACTCCTTCTTAGACATCCACTTGTCTTTGCCCCTGGTATTCTCTTAAATCAACCTGAATTAATCCATTTTTTCCTACTGCTCCAATTCTGAAACTCCCTGCCTCCACGCCAGCTGATATTCAGCTTAACTAGCTATATAATTATTTCTGCTTTGACTAAATTTTCACAATGAAAAGGCAAAGGGATAGAATCTGGTGATTTTTTAGATTAGGAAAGGTTACTGCTTTAAAAGGGGCATGACAGCAGTGTCACTGAAAATGTTCAGTGAAGTGACACTCTTTCTGATGTGTAGACTGTCGTCTAAGGAGGAGCTGTGGACGAGTTTATGATGGTCTTCTGTGGCCCTTCTGGATGTTGTTGGGCACTTTCCCCACCAGCATGCTCTCTGTCTGGCCCCAGGGGGTGTGAGGATATGTGGGGCTGTGCCTTCTGGAAGCTTGGTAGCTCTGAGGGGCAGGAGGCTGGTCCCCAAGTATGCTTTGGAACCAGGTGGAGGGAGATCGGGACCCAGGTCCCCTTCTCCTATGGGCCACAGCCACCCTGGGGAAGAAGGAGCTTGAGGACACGATGGAGTTTAGTGTCATGGCAGGCAGGCTGGGAAATGTGGACTCAGGCCATCAGGCCTCAGAAATCCATCTGCTCATCTTCCTGCCCAGCAGATTTGAATTTCTGCTTTTTAATCATATGCAAAATGAATGTCTTTAAAAGTCCGTCTTTTATTTTAATAAGATAAAATAGTTCTGACTTATTCAGACAATTTACAAGACCTTAGAGATCTACTTTCCTCATTCCTTGAGGAGGAGATGGAAGGACAGAGTATGGAAAGCAGTCTGGCTGGGCCTTGGCTCCTGGTCCCCAAGCAGCCGCCTGTGGAGAAGAGCCTTTGAGGAAGGATGGTCTGTCTCTCTGCTGGTGGGCTGTTATCAGAAGGGGCGCCCGGGCCCTCAACGAGACCCAAAGCCAACAGCGCACACCCCTTCCTTGCCCTGATCCTCCACGACTCCCTTTGTACCTGCTGGGTCTCTGCTGAGGATGGAGAGAAACTTCTAAGGTCTTTTGTTTATCAGGCAACTCCTGCCCTCTCCTGGGTGAGTGCTGGAGCGGGCCCTCCTTACTCTGTGATCATATTGCAGCTGGCTGATAGAGTGATTTAAAAGATAGATACCAAAGAAAAAAATGTACTAGGAATAAACTTTTTTTTTTTTTTTTTGGTATAGTTATACCTTGGAACTTAACAACTATGGGGATCAAGCCTTAATCTGAGTGAATTCTCATAAATTACCTTTACATTTTAGAATCAGAATTCAGGAGCCCTCCTCAAAGTCATTTTTCCATTGTTGTGCTCCTGTTGGGTTTTAAAAAATGGATGCATCTTATTTCTTTGCACTTAAATTTATAAGTCAGACTGATGCTAATAGTAACACAGAAGAGGAAAAAGCAAAACATTTCTCTGTACTATGAAAGTACTGAGCAAATTAGGGATTGTACTACAACACGAAGTGGATGAGGTGGAGGAAATCAGTGAAGCTCCTAGTTAGATTAATCTAACTCTTTACCTGAATAATTATTTAAAAATTGTTTTAATAAGTAGAGCCTTCTAGTCATATGCAATAGGCATAATTCATCATCACACGTTTGTATTTCATACTTCTTTTTCTTGAAGATAGGTTCTAGGTCCCAAAGATGTCAAAGCAACTATCACATTTGGTTTTCAAAAGCCAAGGAAATCTTTGTGTTTTACTCTGAGCCATCAGGGCGCTCTGTTACTTGGCTGTCGAAAACCTTTTGATGAGTCTCAGGCTACCCTCACCCTCCATTTACACAGTAGGCACAGTGAGAGCCAGGAAATCAAGGCTCCGAAATGATCTCAGCAGGAAGGAAGCAGCACAGCATTGCCCCGCGGTGGGGCCACACGCTGGCCTTCACGCGGTTCTGGCCACACTGGCGGGGCGCTGAGGTGCCACAGTGGGCTGTGCTCTCCTGGCTCTCCAGAGCATGTTCCAGGCAGCTGTCCCTCACAGGTCCAGACCTGGACACCAGCTGTGGCTTTTCCAGTTCAGCTAAGTGCTCCTGGTGACAGGTTTCTGGCATGCCCACTGACATCCCTGGCGATGAAAAGAGAGATGTGCACATCCTGGGTGCTGAGCCCTTGGAGCCACGGGCTGTGGTTCTCTGATTCAGTGGCATTTTCCTGCCACCCCTTGCAATATTCTACAGTTCTGGAATGAGTTCCTGTCCCGTGTATGATGGTTCAGGGTGTTCACAACCTGAGGCTAAAGTCTATCATTGCATGTACACCACTGTGTCCCAGAGAACCTACCTGTCTCTTGCCCAGCCTCAGCGTCCTGCACCTGGGAGAGGCCAGGCAGCCACATCTGCAGGGTCTGGGGACCCTGCTTGGGCCGGGCCTCTGGGCAGGGTAAGGAGGCCCCAGTTGGGAGGCTGCTGGCAATGCCTCCTGAGTTTTAAAGGACCATCCAGACTTGCTGCGTCTCTGCCCTCCTGGCTCTGACTTGGGGCACACACTTTATCTGCCCTGTGAAGCACCTTAGGGTTGGGCGTTGTGTCCCTGCATAGCTGGAGCACAGTGGCTGCTCAGGAGGTGCTTGACGATGTGGAATGAAATAACTCCTCCACGGCACCTTGTTTTCACTTGTGACTTGTCAGTCGTCTTCTCTGCTTGTGGCTCCTGTTTGTTTGTGTGGCTCAATGTGATCGTAACCTCATTCATAGAATGTTAAGAGGTGGTTTCTGAATTTTGATGTAATATTTAATGTTCTTTCTCAGAAGATGGTTTTCTGGCGATTTTATGTTTAAAAAGTGAGGCTCTTTTGAGGAATAAAATCTGTCAAACTATTTGTGGAGAAATACCCAGAAGCATCCAGCATTGAAAAGGAATTCATCATTCAGCTATGAGTTCAGATGTGTTTTTGGAGAGGCCATGTCTCCCTGCCTCCCTAGGTCATTCTTGTCCTTGTCCCTTAATGAGCACTTAAAAGGCCCAGTAAGTCTGTCCTTCTTCCCTGGTACCTGAGCTTTTGGGAGCTAAGGGCAGCTCTGGTCACTGTGGCGGCTCCAGGAGTGGGGTAGGCCTGTCCACAGTACCTGCGCCCAGGCATTCTCCTTGTCTGTGTTTGACTCAGGGTTGACTTGTAGCAGAAAACCTGGGTCATATGGCTAGCTTTCAACTCCTGAGTCCCTTGTACCAAGAAGTGGGCAGTCTGGGACTAGGGCAGTAGTTTCCAGACCCTTCTGTCTCTACTCTGCTGCCCATCCTCATGCTTGACCCCTTGAGTCTGGTGGCGGCTGTCTGACTCCAGCCTGATGTTACAGCAGAAAGGAAGGGGAGCAGAAAGGGGTGGTGTCTCCATCGGGAAAGTGATTCAGGAAACCCCCAGCTTCTGTCTCATTGGCTGGATCAGTGCAACATGGCCCCCTCTGGTCACCAGGACGCCTGGGCAGAGTCTGTGCTCCAGAACCTCAGGCTGTGTGAGGAGGGGTGAAGTACATGGTAGGCAGTGCTGAATTGGGTTCTCCATGGCCACATCCACAGGGGTTCTTGTGTATGACTGCCAGAATCCCAACCAGGACAAGGAGAGCAGGAGGCTGGCTGGGTAGTGACCTGTGCTCCCTGTTCAGAGAAGAGTGGCTGAGCTGGATTCTTTCCACAGGGCACAGAGGAGCAAGACATCAGGAAGGAGGGGCAAGGGCAGGAGGGGACTCGGGAGGGAGGGGCGAGGGCAGGAGGAGACTCGAGAGGGAGGGGCGAGGGCAGGAGGGGACTCGGGAGGGAGGGGCGAGGGCAGGAGGGGACTCGGGAGGGAGGGGCGAGGGCAGGAGGGGACTCGGGAGGGAGGGGCGAGGGCAGGAGGGGACTCGGGAGGGAGGGGCGAGGGCAGGAGGAGACTCGAGAGGGAGGGGCGAGGGCAGGAGGGGACTCGGGAGGGAGGGGCGAGGGCAGGGGGACTTTGGACATGGGGCTGTGCAGTTGGCCTGGGTTGTGGCCTATGCAGCGGGATGGAAGATGGTGCTTTGTAGAACCAGCATGGCGGCGGAAGGGACAGAGCTATAGGTCTGATTGGACACGCAGACTATGACAAAGCAGGCATTTGGACAGGTCACTTGCTTTTGCTTTAACCTCTCTAGCCCCTGTGGCACTCGGGCTCAGGCCTGCCAGGTAGTGCGTTGCACCTCCCTCTCTGGCTGATGTTTCACATGCATCCCAAACTGAACATCTGGAACCAACCATTTCACTTTCCTGAATTTCGTACCTTCTTGTGGCAATGAATGTCACCAACATCCTACATTTACTAGAAACCTGGCAATCTTCCTGGACTCATCACTGTCACATCCAGCCCCCAGCACTTTGTGCCTGCTGTCCTGCATTTGTCCTGCATTGGGATGCCTGCTTCTCCATGTCTTCCCTGCTGCCCAGTGGCCCACAGCCCACCACTGACTTTCCTTTGGTCTCCACAGAAGCCTAGCAACCCGGCCCTGAATCTTCGCTCATGCTTGTGGCGGCCCTCCACACGGCTCCAGAGATCATTATCTGACTTGTGTCTACAATAAAACTGTTACTTAACCTAAGCCACCAGCACCCTACTTGATCTGGCTCTCACCTGTCTCCAACTTCCCTCTGACCGCTCCCCCCCTGCCTGCCCCAGGCCCCACCTCCTCCCTCTGACCATTCCCCTGCCTGCCCCAGGCCCCACCTCCTCCCTCTGACCACTATGTCTACTTAGGTACAGCTCCCAGCCTCCTCAGCTCCTTACACATGCCACGCTTGTCCCCACTGGTGCTGTCCCTGTGCTGCTCTGCTCTTCTGTCAGATGACTGCTGCTGTTAGAGATGGCCCGGTCACTTGCCTTTGAAGTTGTCCTCTAGATTGTCAGTGGAGAGGCAGCCGAGGGATGTGCTTATTTGTCTGGTCTCTGGAACCAGGTTGTTGTGTTTGCGTCATCCTGGTTCTGCCTCTTACCAGCTGTGTGATTTAACCTACTGTGCCTCAGTCTCCCTATCTGCAAACTGGGGGTACCAAAACGAACCTCATTACCGTGAAGACCGAGTGTGTGAATATTTGTGACAGTGTCTGTGGATACCAAGTGCTGGGAAGACCTGGGCAGGTGCCTGGCAGAGCACCTCCTGGAGGGCGATCTCAGGAAGCCAGGAGCTGGCACCTTGTCCTGAGCCTCGCTGCCTTTACCAGGACGCGGAGGCAAGGCCAGGTTATTCATAAGCGTTTTAGACTGGCAGAGCAGGCTGGGCATCTTCCCTGTTAGAGCAGAAAGGATTGATCCCGATCCAGGGACATAGTTTCCCAACAAAACAAATGCCGAAGTTGTTTTACCAGCAGGCACATAGAGCTGGAAACGGCTTCTCCAGGCTCTAGAAGGAAAGTCTGGTGTATGCTTGGGATTAAAACAAATCCTTGGATTGTCTGCTAGCAATTTTCAATCCTTCTCTTAAGGGTTGTTAAATAAGTCTTACCCTTTGATAGGTGGAGAAATTGGTGACCAAGAAAGTATAATTTCCTGTGGGAGACCTGCATTTTTATTATTCTTTTATGTCAAGTAAAGCTATAATTCTTTAATGCCCAGGGTCATTAAAGCAGCAGAGTAAAACCTAGCTGTCACATCAGGATCTTTTCCTTTTGATTTTTCTTTGAGGCTTTAAAAAATAATTTGTATTTATAGTCAATGCAAATCAATACTGTATCACTTTATGTAAATCCAAGCATAACTGCTAGGCAGTGTCAGTCCAGAACAAGCGCAGTGCTTGCCCACATAAGCCTTTCTTCTTGCAGTTTCTGAGGTGCTTGAGCAGGCTGCGTGTCTTTGGTTATGAAGGCCCCATGGCCCTGCTAGATGGTGGAGTGACCACGAGACCATGAACCAGAGACTTGAGGGTGGATGTCTGTGTTGGTGGTTGGATTAGATTTACCATTTAGAATCTACTTCAGGCCTTACCCTGGGTACCATCTAAAAATATTGATAGGAAGTAGTCCAGATGTGGATTTATAAAGATAAAAACATGGATAAAAATAGCATATAAGTTGTGAACCTAATGTAGGTGAGCATCTCATCTTCCCTTTCCAAACAGTTGACTTACCTTTCCCCCCCCCCAAACTTCATGTTCAAGATTTTAAAATTATTTCATTCCTTTTTAAAAAATATTTTAAAAAATATTTCTTCATTTTAGAGAGGAGAGAGAGAAGTGGGGAGGAGCAGGAAGCATCAACTCCCATATGTGCCCTGACCAGGCAAGCCCAGGGTTTCGAACCTGCAACCTCAGTGTTCGAGGTCAATGCTTTACCCCCTGCACCAGCACAGACCATGCCTTTTTTTTTTCAATTCACCTTTTTAAACGTCAGGGTTTTTTATACAGTTTTATTTTACATTTTATTTACTGATTTTTAGAGAGAGGAGAGAGAATGAGAGAGAGAGAGAAAGGGGGGTAGAAACAGGACTCAGTATAACTCATAATAGTTGCTTCCTGTATGTGCCTTGACCAGGCAAGCCCAGGGTTTTGAACTGGCGACCTCAACCTTCCAGGTCAATGCTTTATCCACTGTGCCACCACAGGTCATTTAAAATGATTTTAAAAAGTCACCATTAGAGCCCTGGCTGGTTGGCTCAGTGGTAGAGTGTCAGCCCGGCATATGGAAGTCCTAGGGTTCAATTCCTGGCCAGAGCACGCAGGAGAAGCATCCATCTGCTTCTCTACCCTTTCCCCTCTCCTTTCTCTCTGTCTCTCTCTCTTCCCCTCCTGCAGCCAAGGCTCCACTGGAGAAAAGTTGGCCCGGGTGCTGAGGATGGCTCCATGGCTCTGCCTCAGGCGCTAGAATGGCTCCAGTTGGAATGAAGCAACACCCCAGATGGGCAGAGCATCGCCCCCTAGTGGGCATGCCAGGTGGATCCTGGTCAGGCTCATGTGAGAGTCTCTCTGCCTCCTCGCTTTAACTTAAGAAAAAAAATACAAAAGAAAAAAGTCACTGTTAGATTGTAAAAATTATTCAACACATACAGAAAGAAAAACTAGTATTTGAAAGTTATGTGAGGTTCTATACTTCTAATATTTGGAATCTGGTTAGAAATGACATGCTAGGTCTCTTGTGTTGAGGGGGACATGTGAAGAGAAGGCATACTCAGAAGGACTTAGTTACGAGGCCTGGATTTGGTGACAATCCTCTGTCATTGTGCCCAATCCTGTTACTGTCCCCAAGTCAGATGCAGCCACTAGCTCCCAAAAGACATGAAAGCTTGACCAGAGCTGTGGCTCGTCACCCACGGGACACAGAGCACTTGGCACACCCCCATCTGTGTTTTGACTTTATATATTTATGAACCCAAGTAAAGGTAGCATACCTTTGGCTGCCCCGGTAGAGCAGCTCCTAGACTCATCTTGAACTCGTTGGGATGTGCATGTGCTTTCAGTCTGTTCACAGAATCACAGGGGTGTCACCTTTGCATCCACGTGCTGCCAACAAATAGCGTGCGGTGCGACTCTCTTCTGCCTCCATTTCTGTCAGAGAAGGCAAGGTGTGGAGGCTGGTACCCCATGTCCACATAGGGCAGGCCTGGGTATTTGTGGGGCTCCCCTACCCCACGCTGTTCACAGGGCCAGCAGAGCCAACAGCATGAGCCAGCTGGGTACGTGTCACACTGGATGTGGGCTTTGAGCTCCGTGCCTGGCAGGGGCTGCTTTGCCAATGAGTTGCCCTCCAGAATCAGGGTTGGGTGGGTTCCGTGGTACAGACAAGAACAAGGCCAGCAGCACAGGCGGGGGGTCCACGTGTCCCCTTGTTGGAGCTGCTGCTCATGCTGTGCCAGGCAGTCTGCTTGGTAGATTCCTTGCTGGGAGCCTGTAAGATAGGTCTATCAGCCTGCATCTGGCTGACCTCTGTGGGTGGCTGTTACTGGTCAGCTCCCAGGGTTGCCCAGGCACCTGCAACCTCATGCTGGGCTGTGAGTGCACAACACTGTGCCCTGTGCCTGACACTATATCCTGGTGGTCCTCTGCCCACCCAGTATCTGCTAAGGGGCTGGGGGATCATGTGGGCATTGATTCCCACTGTTCCCCAAACCCCAGGTTCACTTGCCCTAGGGGGGTGTCGGGGAACTTCACCTCCTAAAGTACACACATAGACTTTTTCTTTTAAAAACCTAGAAATTGTGATATTTTTCTTTTTTTTTTTAATCATTAAAAAAAATTTTTTCAATTACAGTTGACACACATCATTATATCAGTTTCAGGTGTACACCCTGGTGATTAGATATTACATAACTTACTAAGTGATTATCCCGATAAGTCTCAAACCCATCTGACACCATACATAGTTCTTGCAATATTATTGACTGTGTTCCCTGTGCTATACTTTACATCTCCATTGACTATTCTGTAACTCCCAATTTGTACTTCTTAATCTCTTCATCTTTTTCACCCAGCCCCTCAACGCCCCCCCCCCCCCAATCAGGCAGCGCTCAAAGTGTTCTCTATTTCTGTGAGTCTGTTTCTGTTCTGCTTGTTCATTTATTTTGTTTTTTAGATTTAATTGTTGATAGATATGTATTTATTGTCATTTTATTGTTTGTATTTTTTATCTTTTTTCTTCTTCTCAAAGACGACCCTTAGCATAACTCCTTTAGCTTTTTCTTGTATGGGAAGCTCTTTATCTGTCCTTCAATTCTAAATGACAACTTTGCTGGGTAGAGTAATCTTGATTGTAGGTCCTTGCTTTTCATCACCTTGAATATTTCTTGCCAATCTCTTCTGGCCTGCAAAGTTTCTGTTGAGAAATCAACTGACAGTCTTATGGGAGTTTCCTTGTAGGTTTTTCTCTTGCTGCTTTTAAGATTCTCTGTCTTTAATCTTTTGCATTTTAATTATGATGTCTTGGTGGGGGTCTCTTTAGGTTTATCTTGTTTGGGACTCTTTGTGCTTCCTGGACCTGTCTGTATGTCTATTTTCTTCACCAAGTTAGGCAAGTTTTCTGTCATTATTTTTTCAAGTAGGCTTTCAATTTCTTGCTCTCTCTCCTCTTCTTCTTGCATCCTTGTTATGTGAATGTTGGTATTCTTGAAGTTAGTCCAGGGGTTCCTTATTTTGGGGGGTTCTTTTTTCTTTTTGCTACTCTAATTGAGTGTTTTTGCTTCCTTATATTCCAAGTCACTGATTTGATTCTCGGCTTCATCTACTCTACTGTTGATTCTGTGTAAATTATTCTTCATTTCAGCTAGTGTATCCTTTAGTTCTCACTGGTCCTTTTTTGAACTGTTGAAGTTCTCACTAAACTCATTCAGCATCCTTTTAACCAGTGTTTTGAACTCTGCATCTAGTAGATTACTTGTCTCTATTTTATTTAGTTCTTTTTCTGGAGATTTGTTCTGTTCTTTCATTTGGGACATAGTTCTTTGACTCCTCATTTTGGCAGCCTCCCTGTGTTTGTTTCTATGTGCTAGGTAGAACTGCTATATCTCCCAAGCTTGTTATATTGGCCTAATGTGGCACAGCCTCCTGGATCACCCAAGCTGGGCACTTGAGGTGCAACCCCCTACCCCACCCTTCACTCCTCTCCCCTGTGAGCTGTGTGCACCGTCTCCTGTTGTTGAGCCTTGATTGCCATTGACATGTCAATGGGAGGGATTTACCCCCAGGCTGATCAGCTGCAAGCACTGGCTGCAACCATGGACCACTGACCTCCGACCACCATAGAGGATCAGCTGTGCAGGGGCTCACCCCACAGAGAAGTTACTTCAGCAGGGCCCTAGTCCCCACTGAGTATACCCTTTGAGTATGTCGCTTATGCAGGTGGTTGGGATGCTTCCACATGGTCTGAATTCTTCTTCAGTACCTGGGATGTAACTAAAACATTTTTTGTTAATGCTTCTCCAAGGTTTTGCTGTGTAACGCTTACTTTCTGTGCTAGACTTGCAGTTTCTTTCTTGAGTAAATCAGGAACCTTCTGCGTTTGGAAGATAAGATGATCTTAACCATCTTCATAGCTGTAACATTTCCATCCCCAAGCAGAATGGAACATTTCCAAGTACACTTACTACACAGACATTTGAATTTTATGAATGCCCGTTGTGTGAGCATACATATTTGCAATTGTTAAATAGGGAAGGAGAGCAACTAAGAATTGTCTGAGGGACAGGAGTAGTCCCTGCAGTGCACATATTATGCCAGACATGCTTTTGTGCTTTTTATATATTATGTCACAATTGTGCTAATTTTTAAATTTTAACTTGGGCTTGATCACTACTTGTTATCAACACAAGGACTTAAAATACCTTTATAGCATATCCTTGGAAATACTTTTACAAGCAGTTTAAAGTAAAGAGATTAGGCTACCTTCCTTCCTACATGCCACTCACAGCCCTTTCTGCAGGACCACTTGGCAGTACCCAGTGGGAGAAACCCATTTCCACGGAACACATTTGGGAGGCTATTATCAGAAAGAGTGGGATGGATTCTACATAGGCAAAGCTAGCTGTCTATTACAGTATGTTTTTAAATGTGACTGCATTTTAAATGTGAAAAAGCATATAAAAAATAAAGGGTGAGGGCTCCTTTCCAGGGCTCCCAGGAAGTAGCCGCGATGAGCCTGGAGCCACCTGGTAGTGCCAGCCAGGAGGGAAGTGCTGAAGAGCAACATGCAGCACCCCCATGTCGAGGGGTGTGTAAGAGGGAGCCAGGGAAAGCTCCAGATGGCCAGAACTGGAGCAGTTTCAGCGACAGAATGTAGTCACGTTGGATTACAGCCCCAAGTCTAAAATGAGTATCTATGAGGCTGTATGGATATGAATAAATAATTGATAAGTAAGTGGGGAGAAGTGTAAATCTCTTGTGCAGACACTTCCCGATGATTTCTATGGCCACTGCATCCTCAAGTAGGGAGCTCACACACTCCTAGGGCTGGGCTGGGCATGGCAGCCTCCTTCCACAGAGAACAGTGTGGGAGGGAAGACTACCATACAGTGGAAAAGCATGACATACACTTCTGCCTGGGACTACAGTCCGTGCAATGGTGACAGGTCCTGTTGATAACATGTACTCTTGATATGTAATGAAAATAGGCCCTGGCCGGTTGGCTCAGCGGTAGAGTGTCGGCCTGGCATGCGGGGGACCAGGGTTCGATTCCCGGCCAGGGCACATAGGAGAAGCGCCCATTTGCTTCTCCACCCCCCCCTCCTTCCTCTCTGTCTCTCTCTTCCCCTCCCACAGCCAAGGCTCCATTGGAGCAAAGATGGCCCAGGCGCTGGGGATGGCTCCTTGGCCTCTGCCCCAGGCGCTAGAGTGGCTCTGGTCGCGGCAGAGCGACACCCCGGAGGGGCAGAGCATCGCCCCCTGGTGGGCGTGCCGGGTGGATCCCAGTCGGGCGCATGCGGGAGTCTGACTGTCTCTCCCCGTTTCCAGCTTCAGAAAAATACAAAAAAAAAAAAAAAAAGAAAAGAAAATGGCTCTCTACCTCTGTGGTCTCCCTCCCAACACTCCCCAGTCCCCAGTCTGTCATGAGAAATCATCATGCTAATCTCAGGTTTGAGGTGCATCCTACAAAATGCCTGGCTAGCCCTCCTCAAAACTGTCAAGGTCATCAAAGAAAGTCAGAGAAGCTGTCACAGCCCACAGGAGATCTAAGGGGACTTGATGACCAAATGTCATGTGATATCCTGGATGGAATGCTGGAATAGAAAAAGGACATGAAGTAAAATCTGAGACAGTCTGGTTACACTATGGCACATCAGCTTAGCTCATAATAATATGTGTATTACTTGGAACGAATGTACCATTCTAACTTGAGATACTAATAACTGGGCAAACCGCCTGTGAGTAGGTAGGTGGCAGGTCTTCGCACTGTCATTTCAGTTTTTTTTTTTTTTTAATCTAAAATGGTTCTCAAAAATAAGTTTATTAAACAATAGTGTTTTTTAAGAAGCTGATACTTCCTTGGAAGTTCCTGGGATGTCCTCATCCTCTGCCCTCAGTATCTTCCTAACGTCTGTGTTAGTTGTCTTGGGCGATTCATCACCCTCATTTTCCCCTAAGGAGCATGCATCCTAGAGTTTTGCTCAGCAGCAAAGGTCCATGCTGTCAGCAGGCCATCTTGGGCAAGGCCAGGGTCTCAGGGACCTCACTGGCAAGGTTACACATGTTTGTACATTTTTCAGAGTGTGAGACCTTCTAACTGCAGTCTGTTAGGACCACCACAGTATCCTTCTACGTCCCCCTCATCCTGCCTCCACCCCTGTGCTTGGGGTGCTTGAGCAGGCTGTGCGTCTTCGGTTTTGAAGGCCCTGTGGCCCTGCTAGATGGTGGAGTGACCACGAGACCATGAACCGGAGACTTGAGGGTGTCTGTGTTGGTGGTTGGATTAGATTTACCATCTAGAATCTATTTCAGGGACCTTCATAACCGAAGACACGCAGCCTGCTCAAGCACCCAAGAAACTGCTAGAAGAAAGGCTTATGTGGGTAAGCACTGCGCTTGTTCTGGACTGACGCTGCCTAGCAGTTATGCTTGGATTTACATAAAGTGATACAGTATTGACCCCTGTGTCTCCTGTGCTCGGACGCCGAGGACCATCTTCCTTAGAAGATGATAAGTAAGTGGGGAGAAGTATAAATCTCCCGTGCAGACACTTCCCGATGATTTCTGTGGCCACTGCATCCTCAAGGAGGTTTGGGTGTAACGGGATGCTGTATGTGGGTGCGGTCACGTCTGTGGAGGGTTAGGTGCTGTCTAAATGGTGGAAGCTCAGACTCTCGAGTCACCCTGTACAGCTTGGGGCACAGAGGGGAGGGACTATTACCCACTGCACCTGTTTACCTCGCGACCCCTGTGTAGAGTCACACTCCAGAAAGGAGAGGGAAGATGGGCCACTGAAGGCACAGCTGAGTCAGGGCAGGGACCAGCCTGACTGTTGCTTGGGGACACAAGGGAATGTGGAGGGATGGACTAGGAATGGAGGTGTTTCCAAGGAGATGATTCACCAAGAGCCTTGAGATGAGGCTCCTGCCACTCTTGCCAACGGTTCTCTGGCAAAGTTGAGGTGGTCCACTTTGGCCAAGTCAGACAGACACAGTGTTGCTGGGGATACTGCAAAGGCCTCAAAGCAGAGGAAATGTCATAAATGACCAGTGGGTGTTTTGGAGAGCAGCAACTTTGCCTGCGGGGGGACCCACTTGGCTGTCCTGGCGACTGTCCTGGCAGCTAGCCGGGGAGGCCTAGCTCAGAGACTGTTCCACATTCTTCCGTGGGTCTCCCTAGGGTGACTGCTGGCCACAAGGAGTCTTGGTTTTTATAGCATGAACACACAATTGGCATTTCTCCCTCAGGGAAAATACTTCCAAATGAAGTGCACACATTCTGAGTGTGAACTCGGGTAACAGTTGAGCTGAAGAGACTTACTTTATAGGGTTAATGCGAGGATCAAGTGAGGTGGGTGAGGTTGGGTTACTTCCTAAGTGATTTTTTTTTCTGTTATGTTTTAGATGCATAATTGACCCTTTGCATTTCTAATATTTGGCTGTGTCATTTGTAGGTTTTTTTTTTTTAGAGGCGTACTTGATCTCGCTTTGGCCTCTTAAGTATGATGAGAGATGGACGGCCGGACTCCTCCATTATCATCAGCTGCTCCTGACTCGTCACCCATCTGCAGTCTTGCAGCCTAGCGGATCCCAGATCACAATAAATAGAATATATTTTATTTTAAAATTTTTTATTTTTATTTATTGATTTTAGAGAGAGGAAGGGGGAGAGAGAGAGAGAGAGAGAGAGAGAGAAAGAAAGAAAGACATCAATTTGTTTACTGATGCATTCATTGGTTGATCCATGCATGTGCCCTGACCGGGGATCAAACCCACAACCTTTGCATATTGGGACAACACTCTGACCAATTGAGCTACCTGGCCATGGCCATAAAGTGAACTTGTTTTAAATGAAACAACCCATAAGAGTTAGCCCTAAGGAAATAGTGAATTATTTTGAACATTGTGCCGATGAAGACATTTTATGGTTTCTGTGCTCTCTGTGAAACTTCATTCATTCATCCTAATATGTCTGAGTGGGTGTGTTTCGAGAGCCCACCTCCTTTCGGAATACATAGGGGGTTGTGGGAAGACATGGGCCCTGAAAATGGGATTCACCTGTCTTCAGAGGTGCCAAGAAGCTCATCACTGTCCAGTTTTATGCACTTGTTGGGTGAGCTTTTATTATGGTATGCCCCGGCCTAGGAATGTTGGCTAAAATCGGCTTCTTCACTTTTTAAGTCTGTTTTGCTAGTGATACCGTTGTCTTTGTTCTTTGAAACAACTGTGGAGGGATATCGACAGTCTGATATAGAAATTCCTCTGTGAGAAAAGCGCTGCCTTGATGTCATTTCATGTATTAGGATTCTTTGCTTCTCAACTTGATGAAGTTGTTATTAGATTCTCAAGTGATATCAATAGGATTTCAAGCTTTTAAAGCTGTTTGCTTTTCTCCACCGTCCCCTTTTCCACAGCAGTATTAATTCATTTCTTTGTCTTTATTGCAATTGTGGCCTGTAACAATAGGTTTATTAAATTCCTTCAGAGGTTTTTATAGGTTCCTTTTTCCGCTTGGCTATGATACCTGCTGAATTTAAAGCCCTTTCATGATATTTAACAAAGCTCTTAGTGTGGGTTGTGGTCATGTTTAATGTTACAACCTAGACTAGTACATTAAGTGCAGATTTAATCAAATTAACTTATTATTCTAAATATGTTCATTATCATTTCTCTAAAGCCACCCTAACTGCGTAAACTAGAGACGAGAAAGGTTCATCATGTGATTACTGGGGTGCCTGCATTCAGTTTCCTGGATGCGGGTCTTTACAGAAAACCCCAGAAGAGCACTGGAGAAGCCATAGGCCTTTGGTACTTGTACTGTCTCCCTTGTCTTTATTCTCCTAAAAATGAGTGGCTTGGGAAATTATTCAAAACAACAAATTAATAAAAAAGTGAATTTTATTAGCAGCATAAAAATAGTTCAACCTATGTTATTTTTACAAGCCATGCTAGTGCTGTCTATGGTCGTGACCACAGTTGGTCCTTCAGTGGGAGGCACACCAAGCCAGAGACTAGCAAGACGGAGGAGTTGCACACGAACCGAAGCTGTGTGCATGGCTGAGACAGAGCGGGTTAGATGATTGTTGGAATACTAAAGTAATGAAATAGGGTTTAGAACTGTGTTTCTATTTTCTTCAAATTCTAATAAAAAGTAACATTTAAGTATCTAAAAAATTTTTTTAGGACCCATAAATGTCAGTCATTCACTTTGTCCTAAAAAGGAAGTCTTTTTTCTATGAAAGAAGTCTTATCAAAGGATTAAACAAGAGCCACAAGGGTGAAGGAAACTTTGTTGAAAATGAATGTGGCAGGCTAAATTTTGGGGTGCTAATTTCCCACCCCCACCTGGACTCCCACAGCAGGAAGAGGTGCTGGGCTTGCAGACCTCAGGGAAGGGCAGGGAGCAGAAGTTGCACAAAACACAGCTGTGCAGTTTAATTAAAAGTGATAAAGGAGACCTCAGGTTTTAGCCAGCCAGTTTGGGAGAAGAACAGGCAAAAACAAAGGCATGTGATTTTGAGTAGAAGAGGTGAAGTGATCTCTGTTCGCAGTCTGCCTGCAAACCACAGAGTGGCAGAGCTGCCAGGAGCCCTGTCGCAGTGGAGGGGCGGGAGGGTGCTCTGTGTCTCTGCTGCCCAGACAGTGGCCATCCTGGGAGAGATCACAGCGCTGGAGAGTTGATGATAAAAACACTTCAGATCATGGTAGAAATACAAAATTAATATGTAAACATCGTTATTAACTTTCACACGCACAACAGGATAATCAGAAGCTATTATGGAGGACACAGTCCCATTTACAATAACAGTGATAAAGATAAATTACTTAGGGATAAATGTAATAAGGACTGTTCAAAACTTAAGCAAAGAAAATTGTAGAGAAAGACACAAAGGTAGCCTTGAGCAGAAGGAAGGACGTGCTTCCTCTTGGTTAGGATGTGGCAGCATCGTTACTATGGCAGTTCTAAGTTAACTTACACATTTAAGGTGATTCCTTAAAAACATAAACATGAGAGTCATTTTTTTCTCTTGGGCTGCACATGTTGGCTATATAATTGGCAGAGAAAACGAGCATGTGTGAGTCCCTAGAAAACTCAGAGGAAGAAGGACTGAGAAGTGGAGACAGCCTGCAGACAGGGAAACTTGTGTCCCTGCAGTAACACGGCATCGTGATGGCACGTGAACAGACCTGCCTGCAGAACAAATAGGCAGTTCAGAATGAGCCCAAATCAGGTGGAATTCTAGTACATGATTCAGGTGACATCTCAGATTTCTGGGTCAAGATGGGCTTTTTAATAAGGATTTGGGACAATGGGATTATTCTGTAACAGACATCAGATTTCTATCTTCCACAGTATAGTCATGTGTCCCAGATGGGTCAGTGAGCTAAGTATAAAAGATGGAGCTATCAAGTGCTAGAAATACGTGGCTGAATGTCACCCTGTGTGTTGGGAAAGGCTTTTAAAAGTATAACTCAAAATTCAGGTTCAATAAAAGAAGAGATGGTTAAATTTGACTACATGAAAAAATACTACAACAATAGAAAACTTCTTTCTGACCAAGAACACAACAACATACTATGACTAAGGTCAGAAAACAAAAAGATCAATTCTGAGAAAAATCTTTGCAGCATATCAGGCATATTTAAAAATTGTGGGGAGGAAAAAAAAGACCAGGATCATGTAGGGAAATAGGCAAAGGACATAATCAGACAGACACGCACGCACACACATACGCACACGGCCCTTCCCTGTGCTACCACGGCTCACACAACAGGTTGGCAGAAACCCTGGGGCTCTTTGTAGAGCTGTCCCTACTGTATATGCTTAGTTGGAAAGGACATGTTAAATGCAGGTGGTGGGAGTCTCCTCAGCTCTCCAGAGCATTGAAGTTTATCGTTGCTCACTCTCCGAGCTCACTCACAGTGTGCTTTGAAATGGGCTGTGTAGTGGTGCAATGTAAGGAGTATCCAGTGATGCTCTTAGGTCCTGGGTGCTAATCCTGCAGCGTCAGTGACACTTGGGAACCTGTGTGCACAGTGGCAGGTGCCCTCTGAGCCCGTGGGCTCCTGTGGACACTTCAGACTGCTTCTCCTCCTCCCGCACCCACGCCTCACCCCACACCTGGGGCTATCGGATGGAGGGCTTTCTCCTCCGTGGCCTGGCCTGTTCTCTTTGGGCAGCTGGTGGTCATTATGGATCTCATACTTGGTGTCAGAGAGAGGAGGAAGTTCAGGGGAAGGGCGGTGCCCTGTCGGTGCTGGCCATGTGGTGACGGCCACCAGGCCATCCACGGGCTGGGTTAGCTGGCCGGCCAGCCTGCCCTCAGTGGGGGATGAGCTGTGCGCACAGTGAAGAGAGCATTGGCTTCACCCGGCTGCATCTGTCTCTGGAATGTGAACTGAGGAAGTCAGACAGAGATGAGGAAACACACAGACGAGGAAATGGAGACGGCAGAGCCCCGTGCAGGGCCAGCTTCAGCTCAGGACTGTGCCAGAACCTTCTGTTCCAGAGCCATGGGCCTGGCCCCAGCCACCTTCTCATAGCAGACACCCTCTGCTGACAATACACTGTGTTCTCTACTCCTGGGTTCTGGTAAAGGCTGGGTTGTTGATTGGATTTAAAAACTAATTTTATGGTTCCTAATGTGGACTTAAGAGCACACAGTCTTTGCTTCAGTGGCTTCTTCACAGAAATGACAATGGCACAGGGACAGTGGAACAGAAGGAGTGTTGGTACTACTGCCAGGATTCCTGTACAGCAGGGGGTCCAGGCCAAGGCCCCTTCCAGGCCAGGGACTGCTTACTCACTCTGGATGGCTGGACAGGAGGCCCAGAGTTGGTCCTGCTGGCGCCAGTGAGCTCCGAGGCCTTGGTTCTGGGGGGGAGGGGGGGTTTGTCTCAGGCAGGTCTCAGCAGTAGGGCAGCAGCAGCCCTGCCGGAGACAGTGCCAGGTACATCCTTGCCGGCACTTGGTGGGACCTGACACTACACTGCTGGGCATTGGCTCCCTTTTCCACATTGAGTTCGATGCACTCAACCCCCCTTTCCTGACTGCCTCCAGCCCAGCCGCTGCGGAGCAGGCCCACCCCTCAGGAGTATTTCTGCATAAGAGAAAGCCCATCATTGAGGTGTATTAGGAGCTGGGCTGGCAGGCACCTGCATTTTTTCTCCCTTTACTGTGGCTCTTAAACCATTTAATAGACCCCCTCTTCCCTGTGTGGTGCCCATTCTGCTGCCAAAGGCTGGATAGGGCTGTGACAACTGGGGCCCTGGACTGCCTTGGGTCTGATCATCTAGGCCTGCAGGGCTGTGCCACCCTGGCATTGCATAGCACTGTTCTCTAAACACTGTGCTGGCACAGGCCAGTCAAGCTGATCACAGAAAGACTATCATACTCTCCCTGACTAGCATCTTCCTTCTCTGTATGTGAGGCCTTCAAGCTTCATTCAATTTAATTTAATTTTTTGTGTGTGTGACAGAGACAGAGTAAGTCAGAGAGAGAGACAGATAGGGACAGACAGGAAGGGCGAGAGATGAGAAGCATCAATTCTTTGTTGCAGCACCTTAGTTGTTCATTGATTGCTTTCTCATATGTGCCTTGACCGTGGGGCTACAGCAGACCGAGTAACCCCTTGCTCTAGCCAGCGACCTTGGGTCCAAGCTGGTGAGCCTTGCTCAAACCTGATGAACCCGTGCTCAAGCTGGCGACCTCGGGGTCTCAAACCTGGGTCCTCCACGTCCCAGTCCGACGCTCTATCCACTGCGCCACCACCTGGTCAGGCAAGCTTCATTTAATTTTGGGGACCATCTGGAGGTCAAACAAAGATCTCCTCATTATGAGGTGGCCCTGCGAGGGTACTGCAGAAATGTGCTGGTGCCGAGACCATCGCCAACTCCCCAAGCTGCTTTAAGAATTAGCCTGACCAGGTGGTGGCGCAGTGGATAGAGCGTCAGACTGGGACCAGGTGGACCCAGGTTCGAAACCCCGAGGTTACTGGCTTGAGCATGGGCTCATCTGATTTGAGCACAGCTCACCAGCTTGAGCTCAAGGTCACTGGCTTGAGCAAGGGGTCACTGGCTCAGCTGGAGCCCCCTGGTCAAGGCACATATGAGGAAGCAATCAATGAACAACTAAGGTGCCACAATGAATAATTGATGCTTCTCATCTCTCTTACTTCCTGTCTATCCCTGTCAGTCCCTCTCTCTGTTTCTGTCACACACACACACAAAAAGAATTAAAGTAACATTTACAGTAGTGTTACTGCTCACACATATGGCTGTTAACGTTGAAATGAAATGGATCCACTTGCTCAGCTGCATGGCCACAGTGGTGGCTGTGGTGGGGACAGTGAAGAGCCAGTAGGAAGTTTTGGTGGCACTGATGGAAGGCAGGAGCACAGGTCCTGGGCAGGGTGGCACACGGTCCCCAGGCTCTCCTCCTCCCTTTCCTGTGTGTAGCGCCGTGTCTCACATGTCTCTGACACTTTCTGTTTTGAAATTGTGTGCATTGGTGCAGAAAATTCAGACAATAGAACCAAGGGAAAGGGAACAACAGTCATTTCAGTGCTCAGATGACCACTAACCATTCTCACGTGTGCACGCGCACGCAGTTGGGCTTACAGGCTGCACTTTCTACCTGTGATCTTGTTTACCCTCCAGCCACAGGGACTGGGTGTTGCTGGTCTCCTGCTCTGGCTTGTAGCTGAGTGAACTGGGGCAGAAAGACCAAGCGGCTGCCTGAGCTGTCATGGCTCTTGCCCAGACTGGCCAGTCACGTGGGCTCTGGAGTTCACGTGTGAGTCACTGGTCTGTGCAGCTCCCACTGTGCACGTGTGTGAGCAATCCGGTATGGGCGTGTGCATGTGTGCGCTCATGTGAAGACTGCACCAGCTGGTGGTGCACACTCAGTGTCATTCTCTCCTGCTTCTTGCTGGACAGGGCCCCCTCCTAGCATGCACACCCTGGTGAAGTGTCAGTAGGTGAACACAGTATTTTTAACCTGCTTAGTGTTCCTTTTGGTTGTTTCCAGGTTCGCTGTGTAGACAGTGTTTCGGGATAACTCTTCGTACGCTTTTGGCTACAAGTGACAGAAAAGCCAACTCAAACTGGCTTAAGCAAAAAACAAGTCTATTTACTCCTAAAGTTTTCTTTGGAATTTCCAATAGGTTGTGCCCCAATGAGGCTGCTTGTCAATATGTAGTGTCCAGATGTACTGTGAACAGTGTCTCTATTTTTCTGTCTTTGTAGAGATTTAGTGGGAAGCTGAAGGCAGCTGTGGACGCATATAACTAATCGCTTGGAAATTAAATGTGAGCACATATTTTTACCCTGCAACCTTTTTTTCTGAAAAGTTCAGACCTCTCTTATTTTTAACTTTCTATGCTATTAGCTAGTGCAGGGAGAAGAGAAGCTCAAATTAGTTTGCTTTGTATTTATTTTTACTTGACCTTTTCTAAATTTTGAGAAGAAAATGTAGATTCTTTTATTCTGCATAATTTTCTTCCTTGACAACAAGCCACTTTCAATAAAGGACTTTCTGAAAGAGGTGGGATTAACTTTAGGACAGCATGGCTAGCTAGCATTTTCCATTCATGAATCAAAGTCTAAAATGTTAATCTGTTTATTCTATGAAATGACTATTAATTCCTTCTTCAGCAGTTTTGGAAAACAGTCCGTATCTGTCCCAAGTAATGGTTGTGTTTTCCAGACAGCCAGACAGTCTCGAACACAGGAACACGGGGCAGGGTGCGTGTGAAGCATTCTGTTGAAGAGCCAGATGAGGCGGAGCGGGGTGGGGCATGGGGGGCTTGTTTCTTGTTTGTTTTCCTTCAGTAACTGAATGAAATGCTTGTTCCTGACAGGAATCTTTTTAAATTTCTAGGAGATTAAGCTGCTCACCTATAGCAGTCTGAGGATTCATTCGAGTATATGTAAGCACCTACCTATCCCTTTGGAAAGTCTAATGGTCCAGGAGGTGCTAGCATTTATTGCACCTCTAATGTTTCTAGTTACAGTTGCTATTAGGATTCATTTACTCTGAATAGGTAATGAATCTTTGCCATTATTTTAAAAGGTAATAAATAAGCATGTTAAATCAGATCTCGTGGGCTGTGTTATGACAGCAGATCTTGATCCTGCCCGAGTCACAGCGGCGAGCCATGCCCCTTCCAGGCGGTGTTCTCTGGACACTCCTGTGCTGAGATTGAGTGCCTGGAGACATGGCTTCCCCAGCAACCTGTGGAGATGATGGTGCTGATGCCTCTCCAGGTCCCTCCTGCTCTTGCTCTCCCCTCTTCCAGCTCAGCAGCAGTGACTTCTAAACATTCATGTTTTAACCATTGCTGAGAAGCATCACACAGAGGGAAGAGCACAGGACATGAACATGCAGCTCAGTGAGTCAGCACAAAGCCAACCTCTGAGGAATATCCACACAGGTTGGAAATGGCACTGCTGTCCAGGAGCTCCCCCCACCGCCCCCCGCAGGGACAGGGGTGTGGAGCCCACAGGTTTATTGTATGAGCACCTGCCTGTGGTGCAGCTGGGGTGGTGGGCCTGCCTGCCTGCTCGGTTGTTTGAACTGTGTACATATATGCATTCTAAGAATGTATTTTTATATCTGTTTTCTTTTGTTCAACCTTGTGTCTGTACACTCCCTGTAGGGTTGGAGTTGACGTTACCGCTGTGTATGTACTATTTCCCTGTTTGACCATACCATGTATTTATTCAATCTGCTGATGGATAGTTAGGCATTTTGGGGCAATTATGAGTAAAACTGTCATGACCATTGTGATACACATTTTTGGATTAAAACCTGCAGGCCTTCACCAGCTGAGCCGTAGGTGCATTTATCTCCATGCCCATGGGCAGTTCTAGACCAGAGCCGGCAGCTGCTCCGGGCACCCTTCAGCACGGCACTGGTTGTCTTCCTGACCTTTACCATTCTATGGGTGCTTGTGCTGTTTACCTGCAGTTTTCATTTCCATCTCCCTGACTGCTAAGGATTGAGCACTTTCTTTAGACAGCTAGTGACCACTGGATTTCCTCTTTGGAAGCACCTCTTAAAGTACTGGCTAAAATCTTGGACACCAGGGACGAAAATCAGTATGGAGGCAGTGCTCTCTGCCACAGCTCATGTCATAGCTTCATGTTCTTCTTCTTTTTATTAAAAAAAAAAAAGAAAACCTTCTTCCTCCTTATAAGTTAAAGACATTGGCTCATCTTTTCTGTATTCTATCGTGGATGTCTTTTCTGGAGTTAACCTATTTTATTTTGTTTTTAAAAAGGCATAAATACTTCATAGCCTTGATATATGTGTGGCAAGTTCCCTAGAGGCACAGGAGGCTTTGGGCAGCCTCTCCCTGCTGCTCCTCCGCACCCTGGGGCGCCCACAGGTTCCTCTCCCGTGGCTCCTGGGTGTCTGGGCGTGGGCCAGGGCCTTGGGTTCCTCTCTCTCTGTTGTCCCTATGAAGAGCTGCTCGTCCCTGTGAAGAGCTGCTCGGTAAGATAGGATTCTGTTCTAAGTGCAGCTGGGCAGAATGCCTGGTGTGATGTGGGAAAGAGGTGGAACCAGCAGCCTCTGCAGACTCCTTCTCTCTTCCCCAGTTTGGGGACACAGCCTGTGTTAAAGTAGGTAATTGTGTAATTTACTGCTTGAGTGGGGACATTTCTGAGAGTGAAAGGGCCTGTGATTAGTAATTATTGTCAGATGATAATGGTAAATTGGGTGCCCTGGGTGAGCTCGTCATAGCCCCAGAGCTACAATCCCAAAGTCTGAGGGGCATCCCCAGGAGAGGGAAGAATGAACTGTGAGTCTCTGGTTTCTCTTAAGATGGCATAAATCTTTCATCTTTTACTAAAGAATAAACTGAGTTTTGTTTTGTTTTTGTATTTTTCTGAAGTGAGAAGCAGGGAGGCAGACAGACTCCCACATGTGCCCAACTGGGATCCACCTGGCATGCCCACCAGGGGGCGATGCTCTGCCCATCTGGGATGGTTGCTGTGTGGTAACTGGAGCCATTCTAGTGCCTGAAGCAGAGGCCATGGAGCCATCTTCAGTGCCCTGGGGCCAACTTTGCTCCAGTGGAGCCTTGGCTGCAGGAAGGGAAGAGAGATAGAGAGAAAGGAGAGGGGGAGGGGTGGAGAAGCAGATGGGCGCTTCTCCTGTGTGCCCTGACCGGGAATTGAACCCGGGACTTCCACACGCTGGGCTGATGCTCTACTGCTGAGCCTACCAGCCAGGGATGAACTATAAGTTTTAAAGAGGCCAAGTGGGTCCCTTGACCACTGCCTAGAGGAGACCTTCAGGGGCATGTATGTGTCCAATGTGGCGCTGCTTAGATGGGGCATCCCTGGGCGGTGGGAAGATGCCTGGAGCTGGAAGCAGATTGTCTTAAGTATTTCATGCCTCATCTTCTGACTGTGTTTAGTTTTCTTCAGTCTTGGAAAAGGGAATCTACTTGCCTTGCATGAATGCCTTCCCTGGGGCTATTTGGGGGAGTAAAATGTGATGATAAGACTTAAAAATGCTAATTATTCACCATGCCCTTAGCTCTTCCCTTGTCTACTCTGTAGTGGGTGTTGAGAGGAGGAAGCACCTCTCAACTTTGTCTTAACAGGGTTCTCCTGATTCTGCCAGGGAGGCGGCCCAGAGCAGTGGATTTGTCTGACAGCGCGCTGACTCAGGGTCCTGCCTACAGGAGCAGCTGAGTTGCTGAGAGTTCTTAAACATTAGTCACTGTTTAAGTGAACTCCACACCACTGACACAGTTTTGCTCAATTAGCCCTTCCTTGACACGTGCCAAGTTTAGCTTAGCCACTTTATACATTTTTCAAAGATTTCAAATTGGAAGTCACAGTTGGCTTTTCCTTTTGTAAGCAATCCACTGTTATGATTAGTCCTTTACATATGTCCCATTTAGGAAGAGTAATAGTTAGTTACAAGTACTTTTAAACACCTGCTGAAGTACCAGAATTCTTTTACAAATTGAGGGGAGCCTGCTCTAATAAGATGGTGGCATAAAGAGTTCTTTTAGTGACAAGTGGACATAGGAGACATGGCCTGCAGACAGCTAGAGGTTACTTACTGGCCATGGTCTTACTAGGCAGTGGCTCAGGCCCGAGGCACTTGGGGGTTTCTTGGTTCCTATCCTTAAAAGGCTGACAGCCTTGGAGATCAAACACACAGATAAAACAATAACAGTAGGAAGCACACATCGTTTATTAAGTGTGTCAGGAGGAGGACCAGAGTGGCATCATATGCATTGCTGACCCATGGCAGATAATGGAGTTGTGATGCTCTTTTCCACAGATGACCCCTGGATGCATCTGAGGATGGCACTTATTTTACTCAGAGGCATGGGGATGTGGCCATCTCTCCTCATGGGGCCGAGGGCAGCCTGGGTGGTAGATGGACTGTTCGCCCTAACTTTGAGGGCTTTGCATTTGCAAGATCTTCATGGAGAAGATTGAACACACAAATAAAACAAGAATAACAATAGGAAGGTGGGACTTGAGTTGAATGTTGTGCTATTAAGACTGTTCAACATCACCCATGCCGGGTAACTCAGTTGGCTAGAGCATCATCCCAATATTCCAAGATTGTAGGTTGATCCCTGGTCAGAATACGTATAAGAACCAACCAATGAGGCGAAAATAAGACAAACAAAAAGTTGATCTTTCTCTCTCTCTCTCTCTCTCTCTCTCTCCCCCTCCCTCCCTCCTTCCTCTCTTCTCTCTCTAAAATCAATAAATAATAATTTTTAAAAAGACTATTCAACATCACTTAAATTTTGTTAAGAGCATGTCTGGGTCCTCTTGTCAGCTCAGTCATTTGGCCGTAGTAACATAGGTGTTGCTGTCCTCACCTGAGCCTTCCCTTCACCACCCCACGAGCAGCCAGCACTGATTGAGCACTCACTGTGCTGGGAGCAGGGCTGAGTTCTTTGCCTGGATTTATTCAGTCCTTGGGCAGCCCCATGTGCGTGGCTCTGTTACTAACCCCGGTTTCCAGGAGGAGACCTCAGACACCATGTTCAGCTCGGATCATTCTGTTCCTAACCCAGGCTGTGGATGGCACTCTTCTGTATGGAGGCCAGTGTGCTGGCTCACCAGGGAGTGCATCCGTGAGCTTTTGTTGAAAACCACAAAGCAGGTGATCATTTGGGAGGCATGCTTCTCCCACCTCTAAAACCCTCTGTTAATTCAAATATACGCTTTGTAAAGTCCCAGAAAAGAGTTAAAGTGACCGTCATCTGGGGCCAACCAGTTATTGAGCTTAGTTCTGTTCCTTCATCCCAGATGTGCAAAAGTACACTTTTAGATTGATCTGTTCTGTTGGTGGTCAGGAGACTGAGTGGTGGTCAGGGTGCCTGTTGTCACATATTAAAGCACACTGATGTCCTCGTTGGGCCTTCGATAGCCAGTTGGAAGCTTTGCTATAGCTCTGGGTCATCCAGCCCGTCCCTGATGGGCAAGCACCAGAATCTGCTTACAGTTCTCCATCAACTGCAGGAATTCTCACGTGCTGTTCACTTATTAGTCATGTCATCGTTAGGGTCCTGATGAACTGTGCATACACCTGCGATGTGATCTCCCCTGTCCTGCCTCTTGGGTTTTGGATGTTTACTGTGTAACTTGAATGGTTGAGACATCTTTTCAAATTTTTATCAGTTAAGCCTAAGGATTCTTGCAGATGTCCTATGTTTTTTCTGCTTTTGTCTCTAACGCACTCAAGAAATTACTCATTTGCTCTAAAAGGCTAGAGTGCAGTGCTGTTGTGTAACACACTGTGTTGTGGTGGTGAGTCCAGGAGCCGTGGTCTTGCTCAAGGGCATTAGTATTGCACCTGAATTTGAGGCAAGAATATCCACTCCCTTATAAATATTAGAAACACTGACTTATCCTTCGAGGGACTTAATTTTGTTCTTAGTGCAAAGCCGAAAGCTGAAGAGAGAAATATTTGGTCATTAAATGATTTCACCCTTTTTGCCCCTTTGTGTAAGGAACTGAGCATTTTTGCTGTTAGAGACCAAGCCCTTTGCATGAAGTGGGTGGTTGGGGTGCGGGGGAAAGGTGAATGCTTTGAGGGACGTTGGTTGAGGTCTCCTTTCCTACATCTGTCATTGGCTTCAGCACAGGAACAGCTGCTGATTAGGCTGATCTTATAAACAGGATCTGTCCGGAAATTGGCCTCATCTGTGGGGGTGGGGAGGGGGCACCTGGCAGGCCTGCACTTAGGCCTCCAACAGGGACCGTCTCTGCTGCATCTGCCCTGGGCCTCAACTGGAAGTCTTTGAAGAACACTTCTTATGTTTCTGAGTTTCTTATAAGAAATTTTACATTTTATTTAAAAACAAAATAGGCTCAGTGTGAACTATGGATACTTAACAGAGATGCAGAACTGAGAAGAAAGAGGCCCTGTTGATCCCCTTGCTGAACAGCACCTATAGGCAACATTTTGTATGCTTTCTTTAAATTCTTTCTGTATGTATAATCCCCCCTTCCCGCCTGGAAGACTGCTGTGTCTTTGTGCACTTCTGCAAGCCTCTCCCGATCACGGGGCTGATGTGGTACAAGCAACACACGGCAATGGGCACATGGAGAAGCAGTTTATAGCTTCATTTTGCTGTTTAATAACATGTTAGTATAGGCTTTGCGGACCCTGTTTTCTGTCCCTGCTCTGAGGACAGCATGAGAAGCAGATAGCATCGTGACTGTCCCAGGTTTCTTCCTCGGGGTAAAGGTAGAGGAAGCACAGTCACCAGACCTTCCTCGATAGGAGGTCGCTGGCTTCCCTTCTCTGGCTTGTTGTTGTGACATCTGTGCTCACTTTCCAGGACTTTCTTTTGGGCACATGGAAGTGTTGTGTGTGTCATATGCCATGAACAGGAGAACCATGAACAGGTGCACAGTAAATAGTGCATGTTGCATAAATGGGACTCTGGTGTGAGTGGGAAGTCTGGTACATATCTGGGACTCCTGTGTCACACATGGATTTAACCTTGCATCACTCTGTGACAGCCCCTTTTCATCATGCATGGACCCATTAGTACAGATGGCACCCCCCTCGTCGTAGGACTCATGCACTTTATCTTTTTCCTTTCACAGTAAAAAATTAGTTTTTTTAACTATCCTGATATTATACAACTAATGCAATGTTCATAACCACCTCACTAGTTATAATGAGTGCATCTTCTCTGTCCTGTGGACGCACTGCAGTTCTAAAAAGTCCCCTCAGATGAGGGCACCTCTTAATTCCACTGTTTAAAGTAACTGCCTGAGTTAATACCATTCGTGGCGCACACCTGTTCTGGCCCATCTGGGAGTGTAAGTTAAGGTGAAGACTCCTTCTTATTTCTTCGGCCCCTGACCATAAACAGTGTTCAGTCTCTGTCTTCTCCCTGTTGGTCTTCATCCTTCTTGTCATCATCACCATAACTTTTTTTTTTTTGCATTTTTCTGAAGCTGGAAACAGGGAGAGACAGTCAGACAGACTCCCGCATGCGCTCAACCGGGATCCACCCAGTACGCCCACCGTGGGGCAAGCTCTGCCCACCAGGGGGCGATGCTCTGCCCATCCTGGGCGTCGCCATGTTGCGGCCAGAGCCACTCTAGCGCCTGAGGCAGAGGCCACAGAGCCATCCCCAGCGCCCGGGCCATCTTTGCTCCAATGGAGCCTTGGCTGCAGGAGGGGAAGAGAGAGACAGAGAGGAAGGTGCAGCGGAGGGGTGGAGAAGCAAATGGGCACTTCTCCTATGTGCCCTGGCTGGGAATCGAACCTGGGTCCTCCGCACGCTAGTCCGACGCTCTACCGCTGAGCCAACCGGCCAGGGCTCATCACCATAACTTTTAAGTCACACATCTGTTTGTTAGTTTGTGTGGGGACTTGAAATATATCACCTCTCCCTCGGTCTTTAGAAGTTATATTTTGAGATTTATATTGACAAGGTTGAAAACATTTGTAGTCTGTTCCTCTTTTATCATTATGCCATTTTGTGCTTTTTTTTTTTTTACAGCTTTAGTTTAAAAATGTGAACACATGGAAAATAATATTTATAGTGCCATGATAACATAAATATATTTCACTGCAGAACCAAGTAGTGCGGCTGGAGCAGGCAGAAATGGGGTCCGTATCGCAAAACCTTTGCGCAGGAAAAGACAATGTCTGCCTGGGGCTCGCAGTTTCTTTTTAGGTTTTGCGTAGCCTCCAGTGGCTCCGCTGCCCGGTGGTGTCCTGTCCTGTTAAAGCCTGTCTTGGATTCTGATTTTGTTTTGCTGGAGCGCCTCTTGAGCCCACCTCATCATGGAACACGCGGCTCACAGACTCCTGGGCTCCTCGTGCAATGATCAGACACGCAGGCATTTTGTCCCCATGTTTGATTGATAGTCAGGCTGGCTCTAGAATTTTAGGAGCCTATAACTTTCCTTGTAAACTCAGAAAGCATTCTCTATTCTTTTCCGGAGTCTCCATTGCTAATGAGAAGTCGGACGCTAACTTGATCCTGCTCTTTCGCGGGTATTCAATAAATCACTCTGCCTCGTCCTCTCCCTCCTGTGGCTGACGGTTTGGTTAGGAATTACCCTTCACCTGACACGCTTCTCTCCCAGCCCCAGTGACCATTCTGGGGTCCCCCTGGGAAAACCTCACACTGTCTCAGAGAGTTTGTCCTCAGGTCTCACCTAGGAGTAGAGATTCTGTTATGGCCCCTTATTCTTTGGGGCACCCCTGCCCTCCACATCTGCACTGCTATCATCGCTTAATGCCTCAACCATGTAAGCCAGCGTTCTTTTCTACAGCTCAGACCCTTTTGTAATTTTGCAACGTTATTTTCGTTCATTCACTGCCCAAAATAACCTTTTCTGTCACTTTAACTGGATCTTGGGAAGAAAGGTGCGCACCGTGTACACTTGAAACCTACGTGATCTTGTTAGCCATTGTCACCCCAATACATTTAATATAAAAATACAGAAAATTATTTATAAATAAAATAAAAAATGAGGCTGATTCTGCAATGAGGGAAAAAGCCTTTTAGATCACCCTTAGCTACAGGATACTGCACCTGGACATTCTAACTGAGTGGCTATTTCTTTCCAGTGGAAAATTGCTCAACATTATCAGACAGTTGGGAATGAGTCAGTTCCAGTAAATTTGTCAGCAGCATGTATCAAATCCTTCATGGGACTTCATCTTATACTGCAGGAGAATTCCATAAACTTAAAAAGAGCTGGGTAATTTTGTTACTCTTTGATAGTGTGTTTGTTTGTTTGTTAAATGACACACCGCAGTCAGCTCATTATCAATAAATGAAATGTCACTACCTCACAAAAGTATGTGTGGAGGGGTTCTGCGCATCTGTTCTACCATAAGGTTGGAGATGATTTATAACTGTTTAGTTATTGAGAAACTATGGTTTAAAAAAGGATGAAGTTTTCATCACTGTACACACAAACAACCTGTTAAACTAATGTGAGACAATGAAACAGAACTGACAGTATGATTGCACAAACAAGAATGGTGGCGGTTAAAATCCCTGGTAAACAAAAGCAGTCGTTGAGAAGCAGCTGTCCTTCCAGAAGCGGCGGGTGCGGGTGCGTGGTGGAGTAAGCTCTGCCGTGGAGCATGGAAGCCACACGTTTTGGGATTGAGTTAGACCTCTGTCAACTCTAGTAACACCCCAGGTTTAAGTTGTGAATTCTGAATGTTAGTACCCTTTAGTCTCTTTGTAGGTTACCTACCGCTGACTAGCCATAGTCATATTGGGAAAGAAGGGCTGTGAGTGTGAGGTTTTATTGGTGAAGCACCAGAGGAAGGACTGGGTTGGGTCAGTTCTCAGCCCCCAGGGAGGGCTGACTCTGGACTTCCCTGCTAAACCAGCATGCCGGCCAGAGGCTCTTTGAGCACCTGATTAAAGCTATGTACATTTTTAAATAAAAAGATGCCCCTGGACATATAAACAGCATTCTGTATGTAATTTCATGGACTTCGTGAGCCCTGGATGAATACCTGCTCTGGGCACAGCTGGAAAACAGCTGTTCTCTCCTAGTGGCACCCCACCCCTGCAAGTGGTCTTCTCACATGTGGAAAACAGACTCGGAAAGGCTGCAAAGCCAAGTGTCTCCCTCCTGCCTTCTCCTGTGGCTCCACTCATGATGGACACTGGAACCTTCAGAGACACCATCTCTGGCTGTCCCCACAGCTCTGCTGCGTCTTCTAAGCTCGATGGCCTTTTCTTCTTCCAGGGGAAGGAAGGTGTGGCGACTTTATGTGCTTAGCCTTTATTTCTGTGATTGGCAAAGACATTGCTTTTATTTTATCAGCTTCTTTAATTTCCCCCACTATTTACAGTTATTTCCCCAAGGTTGAATGTATTTTTCAAGAAGAGTGTCAGGTTCATTGTACAAATGGAGATTTAGGAAAATACCAATTTGAATTATGGAGGAGTCTTCAGTGAAAGCACTCTTGAATGGAAGTGTCATTGTTAAAGCAGCATACTGATTTATTTCTAAACATTCAGCGAACTGTGCATCCTCAATATGTACACATTTAACTTGTTTGTGATGTACTATCTTTTATATATCACTAGATTTAAATTCTGAATGTCTCCGTTCATAAGAGAAGTTGACCATTAATTTGTAATTCCTGTAACATTGCTGACAGGTTTACTCCCAAGGTTACCCTGGTCTCATAACAAGAGCTGAGACTTTTCTTTTCTGAACGGTGTGTGGAGTCTCTGTTCCCATGTGCCACGTACTGTTATCTTTATTTTCTTGTTGTTGTTCTGACCTCTTTCCAAGATAATTGTCCTTCTTCTGTATCTTTTAGGATTTCTTCTGAGAGAGTATGCTGTTAAGCAGAGTTTCTCGGCTGTTATTTGTTTGAAAACATCTTTCTTTGTTGTCATTGTGAAGAGACTTTTTGCTGGGTCTGGAATTTCGGGTTGGCAGCTTTTTCTCTCCGTACAGTCAGGATCTCACTCTCTGCTGCCGACTCCTCTCAGATGTTTCCATAGTTAGCCAGGGAAAGTTGTCGTTGTCAAAGTTGAAGTAGTAGTGGCTGCAGCTAACATGCTTTGGAGGTCTTCATAGTCAGAACAATGGAAAAGCACCCTCTTCTACAATTTCGTCTTGATTTTCTCATGTTGCTTGTCAAATTCTATCTACCCCTTCACAGAGCCAGGATCCTTGGAGTCGCCCAGGTGTGGTTTCATTTCTCCACCTGGACTTAGTCACCAAGTCCCCCTATCACACCCCTGAGATATTGCTGATGTTGCCAGTCTCTGCCATCCCTCTACCCCAAATGCCTTCTTAACCTCTGGTCTCAACCCTCTAGCTGTTGCCCATAGAGCTAACAGAGCTGTCTTTCTGAAAACAGACTAGGTTTTCTTTCTTATACAATGTTAGTCTGTGGTGCCTTCTGCCAAGAGGCCTTCCACTCTTCCTCTCACCAAGTATCTCAGCCACAGGGTGTCTCTCCACTGTCCTGTGCCCCCGGGCTCGGTGACTCTGGCCCCACTTGCGTCCTCTCGCTGGAGCCCGCTGGCTCCCGTCCTTCTGTGGTGGGTACCCGTTCTTAGACTAAACACTTAACATAGAAGCCACTTTGAGAAATTAGTAAGAAGGCTTCTTTGTTTTAGCATCTTCCAATCAATTGATTATTTACCCATTGTTCACTTGTCCTGAGTGTATCGAGCCTCTGTGTCTTGGAATAATCGGTGTCTCTAAACATCAGAGAATCTTCTCTGTTGAAATCTGTGTTTAACTGTACACTCATGTCATGGATTTATGCAGCCACAAGGTAGAAAATGACTTCTTTTGGCAGAGTGAGGCCTTAATTTCCAGTCTAATTAAATTAGAATGATAAATATTACTTTAAAAGGAAACACAATTGCTTCATTTAATCAGTATGATTATTACTGGCACAGCCAATCTGTTGGGTGCTGAGTGATACATTTATTTTAGTATAACTAGTTCTGTGCTTCCTATTAGTGTTAGGCTGTTAAATCTTACACAGCCCCCTATTTACCAGCGTGGCTATGGCGTTTGAATCTCCCAGTGTTAGGAGCTAGATAGGCACCTGTCATAGAAGCCCCTCCAGCTCCTATAATAGTGTGGGGTCACACGCTATTGTTCAGGGCAGAGGTCCTGAACCCGGGAGCGCTGCGGGAGAAGGCTCTGGAAAGGTGTGGGGCTGGGTCACCCGCCCAAGCGTGTGAGGAGCTGGAGGCCACAGAGCTGCCCAGCTGTTGGGGCTTTCTGTTTGTCCCACCCTACCTCTGTTTCCCACTTTTTAGAGTTTTAGGTGGCTGCACTTCCTGTGTGTTTCACCTGGTGGGTCTAGGCGAGCTGAGGAGGCAGGATCATAACTCTCAGCTTTGTTTACTGACTTGCTTCCTGTTTCCAGACCACAGTTCCTATGCTGCTTCCTCCTTGGCTTCTAAGTCTCTTTTGCAAGAAAGATAAAGCCTCCTCTGTCCTTTGTCCGGACTTTTCTCATGTTCTTGTCACCACGCTGCACTTGCGATGCATTAGCTTTCCTCTTGTCTACCGCAAACGGCTGGCTGGTGACCCTTGTCAGCTGTCACCTGGATGGTTAATCCTAAAGCAGCTCCTTGGTCCCATCACTGTTGGGATGGTCCTAGTAGAGGCCTGACACATGGTACTGGTGAGTCCAAGCAGTCACGCTGGGAGATGTCGAAGGGTCTCAGAGACTGGATAGTTCTCACCCACAACGATCAGTAGTTGTGACAGGGCTTCGGTGACCTGGGGAAGCACGCTGATGGCTGGGCTCTCTGCACAGTCAGGGATCCCACATACTCAGACGCACCTCATCTGCACTCCAGCCTCAATATCTGTGCCCACTCCGACCCGCTGGTTCCTGTGTCAATGTTAGTGTGCAGCTCTGCCCAAGGACTTCCCTTCCTTTGGGTGTCAACTTATTTTTCAAAAAGAAAATATTAATATTACTTATATAGGATTTGGAAAAGTATTGGCATGGGGAAATATTCTCTAGTGACTTGCTGGTTCTTCCTGCTCTTGTGCAGAGAGGGAATGACATGCAGCCTGTGGCACCTGTGCTGGATGGCCTGTGGCTCCTCGTCCTGGGCAGCAGGGGCGGGAGACGCCTAGGCTAGTGCGCATCTGTCTGCAGTCACCTGCATGCTAGCTCGCCTTGAGGGAGCAAGGCTCACACAGGCACTGCCCGAGGCCGCATTCTTTGTTCTGCGTCTGGTGCCTCTTGGCTCCTGTGTGTTGGCAGCACATATGGATTGTGGGTGAGCTCCTTGCGTCTGCCTGTCCTGGCAGAGGGGGATGAAGGTGTGATCAATTACTGTGTGTCAGCTTAAAATAAAACCTATAAGAATGCATTAAAAATAATTTAAACTTGTCTATAGGAATATTTTTAAATTGAATATTGGTTATTAGAGTTCATATCTGAAAGGATAAAAAATATCTAATATTGAGTTAATGTAAATTATTGGATCTTTTTATTACAGAGTGAAGTCTTTCAAGCTGGACATGGAGACCTCAGAAAGCTAAAGAAGTGCACTGGCCGTGCACACGTTCTCACGATCTCAGGATCTCAGTGCTGCACGCACTAGCAGAGGCCTGGGCCTGGGAACAGAGCAGACATAGGAACTGAACCAGTTCCAAGGTAGGTGAGAACCTGCAACGTTGCTATGATAAAAAATAAAAATGACTTACGTTTGATGTAAACCAATCACACCTTCTAAAATGTGTTTGAGTCACTCCCAGCCACAGATTCCTTTGCAATCTCCCAAGTCCCTGCAGCCGCTGCAGACTGGCGCGCTGCTGCCCCCTGGTGGCCCTGGAGCCCGGTGCTGCCTCTGGCCTCAGGTCACCCTATAAGGATTGGTGCCTCCTTCCAGCCTCTTACCGTAAATCGTTTTCTTTGAGGTGATTAGAAGAAAATTTCTTTAGTGCTTATTTTTGGGGACTATTACGTGATTCAGCATCTGCTTTTGAGAGAAGCCAAGACAAATATTTGGGGATTGACGACGTGCCCACGTCTGCCCGCTGGGTTGAATGTGTGCCAGGAGAGGCCCCACTGGTCATTTGTGAGTCTGTAAATGTCAGGGGTGGAGGGAGACTGGTCCCAGGGAGACCTGAGAAAGGGTTCTGCTTGCCCCTTAGCTGACTCTTTCTCTGCAGCACCAGGCAGTGCGAGTGTGAGGACGGGGCGGAATGCTGGGGTTGCTCTGTCCGTGGCTGTGCCCCTGGCTGGAGTTTATTTCCAGCCATAGGCCTTCTTTTAGCTTGATCTGTGACATGGAGTCAGCTTCTCTGTCGCTTTATTTATCGAATGCTAGACTCCCGGGGGGGCTCTGCAGGGGACAGTGTACTAGCATTGCTGGGTGAAGTGTGGTTGTGACTGCCCACGTGTAACGGCCTGCGGGCGTGAACGGTTGCGTTAGCTGGGCTGCTCGTGTATTTTTACACCGTGTAAGCATGCGATGAGGAGATAAAGTTTGAATCTTTTGCACAAATAAATTGTCCTTAAAGCCATCGAAAAAAATAGGACAAAGGAGATATCCGAAGCACACGCTAAGAATGCAGAGGAGAGGGGCTGCAGTTATCAGATGTGACGCATCATGAGTCATGTCTCCTAGATTCCAGGCTCACAGATGACTGTATGATAGAAAGTTTGTATTTTGTTCTACTTTTCACAAAGTGAGAACTAATTTTGTCAACAAATAGTCTGATGTATATTCTTTTCCTTTTTCAGGATGGCTTGGAAAAGGAAAGTAAATAAACATGAACTCTTTTGGCTAAAAAAAAAAAAAAGCCTTTGCTGGTGAAGCCCTGCTCACCACTGCCCCTGTGCCGTCCGCGGTCTCAGGACCCCTGGCAGTGCCATGCTCAGGGTGCCGCCTCATGTGCAATGTGGGTACAGATGCTGCTTCTGCCTTGCTTATTCCTTAAAAAGATTGAAGGTGTTTCTGTGTCTTCACCTGAGAGAGTGTCCCCTGACGTTGGGGCACCCAGGGTTGACCGTGGCGTTCCTGACTTGTTTACCCAGCTGTGCCCATTCTGAGAGGGGCCCACAGAAGCCTCGACTCTTGTTTAGACCTCGAAGCCGTCTCAGCATCTCTCATCAGCATTGCATCCGGAATGTTTTTTCTCTAACAAATAATACTTATTAATGCTCTTTTTTATTCTGAAATTCATAAGAAGTACTGCTTTATATATTTATAACCATGTAATTTTTATTTTATTTTATTATTATTTTTTTTACAATTTATTTTTTACATTTTTTTATTTATTCATTTTTTTAGAGAGAGGAGACACAGAGAGAGAAAGAGACAGAGAGGAAAGAGATAGAAAGAACAGAGGGAGGAGCAGGAAGCATCAACTCCTATATGTGCCTTGACCAGGCAAGCCTGGGGTTTCGAACCAGCAACCTCAGCGTTCCAGGTCGACGCTTTTACCCTACTGTGCCACCACAGGTCAGGCTAACCATGTAATTTTTAAAAGCACCTGAATGCCCAAGTTTAATGAAGGAGAAATTAAGAACTCATAATCAGATCATGTGTATGTCATCATGTAAAGTCTCAGACACCACTGCTGTCTAAGGAGCCACGGTGACAGGCACCCAGGAAGGCCAGTGGAGCTGGGTGCTGAGTGATCACCTGAGCCACGCTGCAGAGCTGGGTGGGGACTCGTGGATTCGCTTTGCAAGAGGCAGGTGCAGCCCCTGGTCTCCTCACGACGGTTCCATTTCTGGAGTGTGAGTGGTTGCTGAAAGCATGGGAAATACCTTGTGTTGTATGTCATGTAGGGTCCGAGCTCGGGGATGGTGAATGCCTTTCACCTGCAGCTTGTCCTTCAGGCAGGGCAGTGTTTTGCTTCTGGAACGTGCTGCTTGTCCCTCTACCCACAAAATGCTGGGACCCCTATGTTATGATGTGCTGACCACTTCCACCTGTGGCCACCAGTGGGGCACCACTGCCATCCCACCACAGCCACCTGAGTGGGCTGGTCGGGAGTTGGGGGTCACTAGGGCCCTGGCTGAGAGGAGGAAGTGGCAGCAGGTTGGAGTGCACTTTGGGGGCGGTTGGTGCTACAGAGGGGCTGTGGGGTGGGACAGGAGAGGGCTGTCACAGAGGTTGGCACAGGTGCCCTGTATGGTTGCTGCAGCTTTGGGCTGAAACAGCAGTGGGGTCCTGGAGAGGGAGCTGTGCCAGCATCACTTACTGTGAGAAAGGAACCAGGTTTGCCCGTAACACCAGTGAGGTGAGGACTTTGAGTGAAGTATGTTATTGAGATGGTGCTGAATTCTGAATCCTTACGTATTGTGGCCAAAGCGTGACATTTTTTTCTTTAGAGTTGATTTTGGGCTAAAATAACTGATTGAGCCCAGATGTTGCTCAGTTTGTATGCATTCCCAATGGTTTGTGAAATAAAGCTTGGCTAAGAATGAGAAGTGATTCTCTGTTTTTTCTGGCATTAGTCACTGTCACCAAGAAGGTGTCTTTGTGTCTTCTGGCCTGACTGATTGGTGTCGGTTTGGTAAGAGGCATCAATTTCCAGTTCTGTTTTGTGAAGTTCCAGATCAGGCCAGCTCCCAGGTCAGAGAATGGGTTCTGTCTGAAGCTTCCAGGGAGCAGGGTACTCTTCCAGCAGCCCCTGTTGTTCCAGAGTCTAAAATGGCCCTCATTTGCTCTTCTGTCCTGGAACCAGGAAGCTAGGTGGGAAAGGTAGGCCACAGAGATGAGTTCTTCACCTCGAGGGCTCTGAGTTGCTTGTACTCATGGCTTGTCAGGCAGTTCACATCCTGCCCTGCGAGGCACAAGGGGCACCAGCCCTGCTTTTTGGAGGTGCATGGTAGCCCCAGATAGAGCAAACCCTTTCTCTTTTCTGAAAGGCCACGGGATGAGACTCCTTTTCAAAGAGGATGTTAGGAGGGGTGGGGGCAAGGCAGGGCCTTGAGTGATGCACACAGGGCGGGGGTAGAGGGACCAGACATATGTTTTTTTGGAGCTTATATCAAAGTCAGACAAATCACATAATTTAGAAGGGCCTTTGGTACAAAGCAGTGGTCCAGAGCCCTCACCTCCCTTAGAAGCAGCACTGATTTATTTTAAAGGGTTTTGGCTATTTGTGTTTCTGGAATGCTCAGTGGTAGTACTGGTTATAGGAGTCGGGGATGCAGCATACTGGAGAGAGAGGCTGCCCTCATGAGATGTCTGCATAGCAGATAGGGCTGGACTGGCGTTCCAGCTGTCAGTACCCCAGACGACTGACTTTCTCTCTCTTTGTTTTTCTTTCTCCCCCCCTTCCTTTCTTTCTTTCTTGAATAGAGAGAGAGAGAGGAAAAGAAAGGGAGGAGAGAGATGAGAAGCATCAACTCATAGTTGCTTCGCTTTAGCTCATTGATTGCTTCTCATACGTGCCTTGACTGGAGGGCTCAAGCCGAGCCAGTGACCCTTGCTCAAGCCAGCGACCTTTGGGATCATATTGGTGATTCTGTGTTCAAACTGACCAGCCCATACTCAAGCCAACAACCTTGGAGTTTCAAACCGGGACCCTCAGCATTTCAGGTCAACACTCTTATCTATCCACTGCGCCACCATGGTCAGGCAGCACCCAGACTTTCTGTCTTGGTGTTTGACCTGCTGTGTGTAAACTCACGCATAGTTGGGGCATGTGTTGGAGAAAGTATGACAAAGCTGTGGGCATGCTCTTTTTGAGAAGGTTGCCAGGAGCTGTCATGTGACACTTCTGTTTTCATCCTAGTGGACTTACCTTTAGTCACGTGACCATGGCTGATTGTAAGGTGGCTGGGAATGTGGGTGCACTGCCTTACAAGAGAAGGGAGAAACGGGTATTGGGGTGCAGATGGCAGTCCCTGCCATACCTCTGTTTCTAAATGTTATACTTGTTTTGTTTGCTTTATAAGTTTTAGACATTCTCTGTTGACTTTCAGTTCAGATAGTGGAGGGTTTAGCTCATCCACACTTCTTTCCCGTTTCTTTCTGTAACAGTTAGGAATGCTTCTGGCTAAAAGTGCAGGGGGTCTTCAGGTTATGACACAGTTCTGTTCCTACAACAGTGATGTAACTCGAATTTTGGTGTAAGTCAAAACACACTGTAGCCTAACACAAACGGAACACTTGCACTTTTAACAGTCCAAAATGGCGTGGGTGAGCGTACATACGCTGCAATACTGCATATTCTTCCACCACGGCAACCAAACTAGGTCGTCCACATAGTCTGTAAGCACAACACTGATGGCATAAACTGAAACACTCACATCTCAATTTTTTAAAGTTTTTGTGGGAGTAAGCATTATAAACTCTATATGTCGTATGTTGAGACTGTCGTAACCCAAGGATCCCCTGTACTGGAAAACATGACCTACAATGGCTTAAACAGGTATGAATTTATTTATTTATTTATTTCATTATAAGTAATGCAAAGGTAGGTTTTTACTAGTGTTGAATCAGAGCATACCACATCAGGAGTCTGGGCCAGTGTCTCCGCAGTTCTCTTAACCGTTCCCTCATGGTTGCAATGTTGCTGTCACAGCTCCAGTCATCACATCTACATTCAAGGCAGAAGCAACTAGGAAGGAACAGGCAGTACAGCCCATGTTTCTCCTTTTTATTGGGGCACTCAAGAAGCCTCCAGCTTATTTTTACTTGTATCTCATTGGACAGAACCATACTAGACGTCCAGCTATAGTCACAAAGGAGACTAAGAAAGTGTATATTTAACACATATAGCTTCCCTGATAAAAGGGGCAGGAGCAGTGGGCTTGGGGGAGGAGTACTGGTCAGCCAGCTGTATTGGGGCAGCCTCATTCCTCTGCTGGTCATCTCAGAACTGTTCGTGCTCCCCACCCATGTTTCCTGGGCCTCAGGCATCTCCTGGCTACCCACTGTGTTGCACAGATGGAGGGACCTATCTACCATGCCCGCCACCTCTTCTCACTTCACTGCTCAGCTTCGGTCAGTTTGTTTTCCTGTTTCCTTTTACATTATCGAAGTAAAAGACTTTATTTTGTCCCATGCCCACATCTAGTCAGTTTCAGATCCAAAAAATGGCATTTGTATTTTGTATCATCATGACCAGTAAATGTTCATCACAAAACCAAATGATATTCACGTGTTTGCCTTTCCTCCTCCATGGCCCACACCAGGACTTCTTTTCTGGCAAAGGAAAAGGTTAACATGGTATCTCTCTGGTACTCCCTGATTGCCAAAGCTACTCACGTTAAATTTCCTTTGTCATTGGAACGTGTCTTTTTTTGGTCTTATCCTGCATTCTCACATTGCCTGAGTGGTGGAGCAGAGGGTGAGAATGGCCTCAGACCTGACCCGCTACCGAGCACCGTGCCCTGGGCAAGCTGCTCAGTCTCCTCAACTGTATGGTGGGAGCGACCACGGTGACCATGAGCATTATTAATCCAGTTAACCTGTGTTAGTAAATATTCGTGCTGAGCCTTTGTTTTCTCACTGAGAGAGGAACATTTTCTTTACTCTCTCCCATCTTTTCCAACTTTTTCATTCTGCTTTTTTGAATACATCCATTCATTTTTCTTGAAGTCTCTGTTGTCTATTTTACTTCAAATTGAGGTTATGACTGTCTTATACAGTTTTTTTCTTTTGGGACTTTTTTTTAAAGCTGGATTTATTGAGATATAACTTACATACAGTAAAACCCTTTTAAGTGTACAGTTCAATGTGTTCTGACTGATGTGTACAGTTAATACATGCCTCCTTTACCTAGAGGTGCCCCCTTGCCCATGCAGATGTCCTGACCCACATCCAAAGTGGTTTGCCTTACGTTGATGTTCTGTGACATTGAGTGTGTGCAACAGAACACCAAGACTCCACAGTGACACGCCAGGGCCCACAGCCGGCCTACCTGGGAGCTGAGCACTGGTCTTTGGGTCACTGGAGTGAACAACTTTCAACAGTAGGTGGTGCTGTAGGATCACCCTAAGCTGATGGGGAGACTGCCACTGAGAAAAAACTCCATTTTCAGTTTATTAGTATGTTTTCTGTGCCTCCCTCTGTGAGCCCACAGACCAGTTTCCTTCAGAAAACTTTTTGTTCACTGGCCTTTAACTGTACTGCTCACAAAAATTAGAAGATATTTCAAAATGAATATGGAGCGATAAAATATCCCTTAATTTTTATGAGCAGTATATTTTAAAGGACCCACCAGGCAAAATATGGAGTGCTTACATATGGTTTATTTAGCTGAGTGATCTCCTTTGTATATTAAATTTTATCAAATAGTTTGTAAATTGTAATGTCGAGTCTGGAAGGAGCTGGCTGCGTTGTAGAACTGGGAGGCACAGTTTCACACGTCTGCCCCTATCTTTAAAAAAATCATTACTCTGCTTATGTCACTTATATGTAACATAATTTTATGTCTCTATGATTTCAACTTACTATTCTAAATAAGAAATAAGATAAAAGACAAAAAATTAGCCTATTCTCTCAAGTTATAAATGTGTGGTGACAGATTGCCACTTTTAATAAGCGTACGTTAAGATTTCTAATTTTAAGTGTACAGTTTGTAAATTAACCAAAATTTGTGTATGTGTGTGTTTGGTCTTAGTTGCCAGCGTAAAGCAAAGAAGTGACGTGAATACTGAAGTTTTTAAGTCTGTCTTCCATAGCGCCTCACCTGCATGTCCTCTTTCTCCAGCCTGTTGCACCACGTCCTTGTGCCGCTCTCCTGCCTGCTTCTCACCAGCGGCTCTTCTCAGCCTGACTGAGCAGACGGTTGGGTCTGGCCCGGCTGCTGCCCAGACCCATCATATAACCCAGGAGCTCAAAATCCTCACTCAGATTGTGCCCACAGGACCCCAGAATGCTGGCATTTTCAAGGGAAGGGAGATGACAGCCAGTAGAGTTCTCTCTGTGAGAGCAAGTGAGAGACCTGCCACCAAACCTTCTTTTACTGGCTCAGGACAGTACCCAGCTCTCCTGGGAGCCTCGGGGTGATTGTCCCCCATTCCCGTACACCCCCATGACCCCTGGGCAGTGTGGGGGTAGAGATCTGGGAGGGGTGGAGCTCAGGGTACGTTGCACACCAGGTCTGTACAGAAAGGGCACAGTGCTCTGGAGCTCTGCTTTGGTGGCAGAGATGCCAACATGCTCCTCAGGTTTCAGAGGACCTCGGCCCCTGTATAGTTGAGGAGCAGCTTGATGGGAACCAGGACGGACATCACGCTCTCCTTTTTTTAGAACCTGATAATATTCCGTTGCTGCCTTCTAGCCTGACTCCACATCCTCAGCCATTCGAATACTTTGGTCTAGACACCCTTAGGATTCTTTATTCATGAATCTCAGTGATATTGCTGAGAAAACTGTGTGTTTCCATGCTTTCTGTCACCTTTTTGGTGCACAGAGTGTCCAGTCAGTGGCACATTTCAGACCTTCATTCCCAGTGTGTGTCTTCTGTCCTGTTTCCCCATTGGTGTGTTCTGGCCTTTAGATCTACGATGTGCCTGACTCTAACCTGTGTGTCCAGTGGGGATGGCCCTAATTCCTTGTAACTCCTTTCTTCTTCATTTAGTCTTGTTTCAGTTTTCAGTTGGATCTGAACATCTTGTTGTGTTTGTCCATCCCTGTACAGACGCATGTTATATTTATGCTATTTCTTTAGTCTGCCCATTTCCCATTAAAAACACCCCTGGAATTATTTACCCTAGATGAATTCGGCCATAGGTTTTCTGCTTGAGGATGAGCAAAACCACTTTGTTGTCTTTGAAGGACCAGCTGGTTTTACTTTATATTTTGAAAGGTTTGTGTTCTATTTTGTTTTTAATAATCAGTTATAGTAAGCATTGTTTTTAAAGGATGATTCAAAATTAATCCTTAAAGAAATACTCATTTAAACTGGCATCAGTTTAGTGTAGTTTCAGACTTTTAACAGTATTCCTTTCAAACTTTCCTTCAACTGGTAATTTGGAACCAGAGCTCTCCCTGTGTAGCCCAGGCCTTACTGGTTGAGGTCCTCTGCTGCCAACGTTCATCAGCGTGCCACGTGAGTGATCTGTGGGCCACCGTAGCCGTGCATGGGCCACCTGAGTCATCCATGGGCCACCTGAGCCATGCACGGGCCACCTGAGTCATCCATGGGTCATCTGTGGGCCACCTGAGCCATCCATGGTCTACCTGAGCCATCCACGGGCCACCTGAGCCATCCATGGTCTACCTGAGCCATCCATGGTCAACCTGAGCCATCCACGGGCCACCTGAGCCATCCATGGGCCATCTGTGGGCCACCTGAGTCATCCATGGTCTACCTGAGCCATCCACGGGCCACCTGAGCCATCCACGGGCCACCTGAACCATCCACGGGCCACCTGAGCCATCTGCCTGCCAGAATCTGTGACTGCTTTCTCACTTTAGGTCACTTTAGGCTATTGGAGCTAATTATAGGGCCTTTAGGTCATGGCCGCCCCTCTTTGTTTTTTTTTTTCCCCAAATCCAACACCTGCTATACTTATTTCAGAAATGTAAAATTTTTATTTTAATCTTGAATTCCTTGGTAAAGTCACCTTAAAAGCAAATGGAAGAAGCTTAATTGAATTCATGATCTTGGGTGGAGGAATGTTGCAAGTAGACTGAATACGAGACTCATCCCCATCGATTTGAAACCATTTTATTATGGAAAACAGAAATGTGTTAATGTAAAGACATGTATGTTATTTTGACTGTAAAAATTGTAAGGAATCTTAATATACTGAAAAAAAATAACGAGTAGTCGTGTATTTACTCTGCCTGAGCAGACTTGTGGGAGAGGGCGAGTGTGCAGTGTCCTGAATTCTGCACAGGGTTCTGCTGCTTCCACAGCGTGTGTGTGACCTTGGACAAGCCACTGAGCCTCTCAGCTGCCAGGCTCACCTTCATGATGTGGTGGTGCCGACGACTCACTCAGTCCTCCCAGCAAGCAGAGGCTGTGTGCTGTGACTGTCATCCATGTTGGGCAGATGAGGAATCTGTGGAGCCATGAGGGAAAGAACTTTCTCAAGGTCCCACCATCAGGAGGAGGCAGAGCAGATGTCCCACCGAGAGGACCGGCTCTGGGCCTATGCTGGATATCAAGGTTCTGTTCTTGTGGCCACACTGTACAGCCGTGCAGGCTGTGTACTGCCCAGCTCCGCTCACAAAGACCTGAATGTTGTAAGATGAATGGTGGCTGTGTCCAGGCTGCCCACTGTGCAGGCATCTCAGAGCCTTTACTGAGAGTTGGTGGAATCTCAGTAAGCTAAAACATGGCTTGTGAAATGGGACTATATGAAACTAAAAAGCTTTTGCACAGCAAAAGACACCATTAACAAAATAAAAAGAGAACCCACACAATGGGAGAATATATTCACCAATATGTCTGATAAGGGGTTAATAACCAAAATTTATAAAGTACTTATAAAACTCAACACTAGGAAGATAAACAATCCAATCAAAAAATGGGCAAAAGAAATGAATAGACACTTTTCCAAAGAGGACATACAGATGGCCAATAGGCATATGAAAAAATGCTTAACATCACTAATAATTAGAGAAATGCAAATTAAATCCATAATGAGATACCAGTTCACACCTGTCATTAACAAAACAACACAGAATAAGTGCTGGCAAGGATGTGGAGAAAGGGGAACCCTCTTGCACTGCTGGTGGGAATGCAGACTGGTGCAGCCACTGTGGTATGGAGATTCCTCAAAACATTAAAAATGGAGCTGCCCTTTGACCCAGCCATCCCACTTTTAGGAATATATCCTATGAATACCAAATCACTGATTCAAAAGGAGAAATGCACCCCCATGTTATGGCAGCATTGTTCACAAGAGCCAAGATCTGGAAATTGCCCAAGTGTCCATCAGTGGACAAGTGGATTAAAAAGCAGTGGTACATACACACAATGGAATACTACGCAGCCGTGAGGAAGAAGGAAATCTTACCTTTCATGACAACATGGATGGACCTGGAAACTATTATGTTAAGTGAAATAAGCCAGGCAGAGAAAGAAAAATATCATACGACCTCACTCGTTTGAGGAATACAATGAACAATGTGAACTGAGCAACAACAGAGCAGAGGCAGAGGCGGGATCAAAGGGACCAGAGGAAAAGCAGTCAGAGGGGAAAGTAGAAGAGAAGATGGGATCAGAGAAGGGAAAGAGAGTAATGAAATTATATATACATAACACAGTGTTATAGAGAACAGGACAGCAAATCCTGGAGGGAAAGGGAGGAAGGCATTGGAGGGAGGGGGCATGGGGGGGTGAGGGGAATAAGGGGATGGGGGGAGATATGTTCAGTGGGACACTTGAATCTATGTAAACACAAATTAAAATCATAAATAAATAAACATGGCTTGTGATTGGCAGGTCACTAAATAAACATAGCAAAGTTATAATGCCCCTTTGTCGAATGTAAACAAATAATAACTCATGTAGAAAGTTTAGAATTCTGATGGAATAAACTCCTCTTTTCCTTTTTGTAAGAGTAGAAACATAGTTTTTAAAGGGTTTCATCCTAAATTAATATTCTAGAGACATTAAATTTTGGAGTCCTTACTCTAGAGGACATAGATAAAAATAAAATTAATTAGATACCGGGAATGTCAGATGCTAAATGGCGTGTGGCTATTTATGACATTCTCCTAGAATTCAGTACTTATTAACTTGTGGAGACGTGACAGCTGAAGTTGGAAATTGATGTACTTTTAAAGTGGAAAAAAAGAGCTTGAAAGTATTTTTTCAATTATAAACTGTCAATGTAATGGTTATAGAAACCGTGTCTGGTGCAGTCAGTCATTGCAGTTCTGCTGTGAGTTTCCTGACTCTCGTGAAAGCAGGCATTCTATTTTTATGTTTCTCTGAAATAGTCCTAGAGGTAGAAGCAAGACTTGGAGAGGAAGAGAAGGAGGAATGATAGCTGTGGAGTTAGGGCATGACTTTAACGCTGGTGGCTCCGTGGAGTAACTAAAATGAACGTCTGCAGTCAGAGTGACGCTCCACAGGGCCATCTCCGGGCTGCAGCGCACCCACGTGCCACGGTCAGGGCAGCCTGTGGCTCGCCCTGCTGCTGGAGTCGGAGTTGCTCTGATTTTCAAGAGAGCAAAAAAGTATGAGATTTATTATGTTTGGAAGATTTACTGTGCGTTGGGTTGTAGTCATTTGATGAGGGAAATGAAAAGAAAGGGTCACTGGATGAGACAAAAGCAAAGTGTATATAATTGGCATTTTTGTTTAACTTATTAGATGAAGGTGGAGGAAATATCAAGCAGGACTGCACAGCGTGGTAGTTGGGAAACCAGCTTGTCTCTGTATATAGGCAGTTGCATGCCCTTCTGTTAACAGGAACCTGAATAGACTTGGTAGTGTCAGAACTGTGCTGCAATCTCATTTGTGCCCTCGGACCTATAGTTCTAATGGTGGAGGTGCCTGTGACACCAGGGAGGGGCCAAAGCCACTGAAAGATGTTTTTACTTACATTTCCCTGGAGGAGGGCACGCTACACCACATGGGGAGCACCAGGTTTGGTAGGAGGCAGAAAGAAGTGAGGGAAGACCTAGCCGGGGGCTTCATTGGGCTCTCCTCGGGAAAGGCAAGGCACAGCAGGGTAAAGGCTTGGCACTGGCCAGTTTGAATACTTCTGATGATCTTTGCGCTATATAGCTGGTCTCTAGGTGTCTGGTACTTGGCCCAGGTTGCTTTAGGGCGGGGGAAACATTGGCTTGGTGCATGAGAGTCAGCTAAGGAGGACGGACTCCTGCCTGAGCCCTGGGAGAAGCAGTCTCTCCCTGGTCTCCCCCATTGTCAAGAAGAAGCAAATATAGCCCTGGCCAGATGGCTAAGTTAGTTAGAGCATCATCCTGAAGCACCGAGGTTGCTGGTTTGATCCCTGGTCAGGGCACATACAGGAACAGATGGATGTTCCTGTCTCTCTCTTTCTCCCTCTCTCTCTCTCTCTCTCTCTCGCTAAAATCAATCAATAAAAAAAATTTTTAAGAGAAAAATAATAGTTAATATAATCTGTCTGTGATGAGTGGATGTCAAATAGACAAATACAGACTTCAGAAAGGCACAGTTGTAACAGCTGCCTCCACTGACAACGTGGCACCCATAACCCAAGACAACTCCCGGATGGCAGGATGACCCCAGCAGAGGGCCTCCTATCAGACTTGCCTTGGGTCTTTTACAACGTTACTGCTAATTTCCAAGGTAATTTTTACTAGCAGCTTCTTTCTTGGCTTGTGTTTCTAGTATATTTGCACTTCAAGCGGTGTCTTATTTGATAGATTCTAGAGAAGCTACATGTAGGTCAGGTTTTGTTGGTCACGTCAAGAGCCTGCATGTGCGCAGGTGCTGCTTACTGCCCACAGGCACAGCCTAGGAGCCATTAAGGTGGTCCAGCAGCCATTGTCTCTACTCCTCGACTTTCCAGGTTTACATACACTTTGCAAACTTTTCTTTTTGTAAATATACTGATTATAAATTGTGATATGTCTGGATGTCAAATTTTTGTCCATTTTAGGTTAGGGTTGTGATAGAAATGGAGAAATTGTGATTTTCTCATTTCAAGGAAGTGGACAGGAAACCTGTGAAGTCACCATGACGACTGGGTCTCTGCTAGTGGTAGCCTCACCCAGGGCTGCACCTGTGGGGCCAGGGATACAGGGAACATAACCAGCTCCTGGGGGTGGCCTGGCTTCTGCCACCTCTTCTCAAACTGGGGATAAACTAGAGACTGAGCTCAGCTTCCTGGAGAAAAAACAAACCCACATGAAACCCCAACACAAAGAGACTGTAGAGGTTTATTTTGTCAAACATGTGCATGTCTCCAGGAGCTGGGGAGATGGTCCTTCTTGTCCTCTGACTTCTTTAAGCATTTTTTTCCCCAGAATAATTTCATCATAATCCAGACTCCAACCTGACCAGGGGCTCATCCAGCTTGAGCACAGGCTCACAAGTTTGAGCATAGGATTATAGACATGACCCCATGGTTGCTGGCTTGAGTCCAAGGTCGCTGGCTTGACCCCAGGGTCACTGGCTTGAGCAGGGGGTCACAGGCACTGGCTCGGCTGCAGCCCCCAGTCAAGGCACATATGAAAAAGCTATCAATGAACAGCTAAGGTACCAAAGAATTAATGCTTCTCATCTCTCTCCCTTTTTGTCTATCTGTCCCTACCTCACCATCTACCCTTTTTTCAAAATCCGTGTTTGTTTTGCTGTGGACTGCAGTGGACTCTGGCAGTATTAAACTCTTCATCTTGGATAAAAGAGCACTTGAAGTTCTGGCTCCATGCCTCAAACTGTTTCTTCCTTGGCTTGGTCCCCATTAGGAGACCCCTGGGGCCAGTCCTAGTGGCTGCCTGCTCCAGCCTGTGTCTCCTCAGAGGCTGGAGACCCTGACTTTGCAGGCACTTCTCAGCGATCCAGCTCACCACTGCGGAATTTAGCTCCTGGCCTCCCCACTCTCTCCCCTCTGTCTCCAGCCTGGTTAGGCACAGTGCATAGCCACGTTCATAGCTAAGTACATAACTTGTTTTGATGCATGGCAAGGAAATAAGTAATAAAGAAACTCAGGAAAATCCCCAGAGTTTTTAAATGCAGTAAGGGACTGTATTCTAAAATAAGTTTTCTTGTTTCTGATTTGAAATAATTAAAGAATGTTTATATTTTCCTTTTTCAGTAATCTCCTTTGTGGTTTCTTGATCCTAATTCCTGTAACTGATTTTGAATTCCTCTATAGGGGATAGACTGTGCATCTGAACTTGACAGATTCCAGCCCCCAAGGTTCCCACGTACTAGCCAGCAGGTGTGTCAGCCCCATGATGCTGTTGGTGAGGATTCTGTCCAAGGTGACCTGCAGCACAAAGGTATAAAGTATGCTTTGTCAGACTACAGAGAGAAGGGGTTATTTAATGTTGTGCAAGTACTGCTTTTATCAAAATGGGGCATCTTGGATACCTCAGGCCGAGCCTTTGGGGGCACAGTAAAAGCACAGCAGCAGTAGACCAGGCTCCAACCCTCAGTCACAGAGCTGAGGGAACTCCGCCCGCCTGTGGCACTGGTCCCCAGGTTCACCACGGGGACAGTCCAGGATATGGACATGGCTATGCCTGGACCTGATGTCCCAGGACTGTGCACCTGCTCCCCTCCCCACTTCTTTAAGCTTCCATTTCTTTGTCTTACCTCCAGCTCCCTCCCTGTGTTTCCCAGGAGCCTGGTTCAGGGCTTTGCTCTGCCCCAGGCCTTCCTCCCCTGAGGCTGGGCCTTGGGATCTATCCTACCAGTGCTGACTGCCTGGGGGCTTCATAGGGTGGTCTGCAGGGCTGTCCTGAGACTGTGGAGTGTCACTGTCACCCCTGAGCGCAGGTCACCAGCTTTGATGCTGTAAGGAAAAAGGCATTTTTCACTTCCTGAAGGAATCCACTTGGGTACAGGGGCAACCTTTGCCAGAAGTTTCTCTCCCTTCTCAACTCCTAGGCTACGCCAGTCTTGTTGAATTTGTAAGCAATAGAGACATATAGCCACAAAGTCTAAATAAAATACTACCTTGCACCTGACCCAAAGGATTAAAAATAAAATATATAATTGAATTTCAAGTATGCACAATTTGAATATATTTCTGTTAAAAATGTGAATTTAAGTAAATAACAAAACCATTATATCAATTTCTTTTACATTTTTAGAGAACACTTTTTTAAAATTGTGTATTAAAAATAAATTGTAAGGCCCTGGCCAAGTAGCTCAATTGGTTAGAGTGTCCATCCCATTATGCCGAGGTTGTGAGTTTGATCCCGGTCGGGGCACATCCAAGAATCAACAAATAAGTGGAACAACATATCAATGTTTCTCCTCCCCTGCCATCAATTTTTTAAAAGTTTAAAAATATAGTTAATATCAAATGTTGAAATCAAAATTATTTAGGGAGCTGAATTTTTAATTTAACACTGAAAATTTAGTTAAATCATATTAATAGTATCATTTAAAGAATCAAACTTGGTAGTTCTGGTGTTGAGCACACCTCTGGTTGACTGCATAGGATGTGAGTATGTTCTAGATTACGCAGAGCATGTCTGAACACACACACACATATTGAAGAATAGCAGGAATTGCTTAACGTGGTGCCGCATGCAGTAGGCAATCTTGATTTGTGTGTGCCTTTGGAAAAATAACTTGGGAAGTAGGTGCTGGGCTTGCTGGGAGGGGAACTGCATTACACAGGACACGGTTGCTTTGAGTCAGAGAAGTACCTACATGCAGCCTCCAACTCCTATCCTGCCCCTAAGCTGACTCCTCCCAAGACAACCTACAGCAGGGGTCCCCAAACTTTTTATACAGGGGGCCAGTTCACTGTCCCTCAGACCGTTGGAGGGCCGGACTATAAAAAAACTATGAATAAATCCCTATGCACACTGCACATATCTTATTTTAAAGTAAAAAAATAAAACAGGAACAAATACAATATTTAAAATAAAAAACAAGTAAATTTAAATCAAGAAACTGACCAGTATTTCAATGGGAACTATGGGCCTTCTTTTTGGCTAATGAGATGGTCAATGTGCTCCTTTCATTGACCACCAATGAAAGAGGTGCCCCTTTCGGAAGTGCAGCGGGGGCCGGATAAATGGCCTCAGGAGGCCACATGTGGCCCACGGGCCATAGTTTGGGGACCCCTGACCTACAATCTCCAGGCTTTTTGATGTTTGTTGCCTCTTCTCCAAGGACACTGGGCCTGGACATGGGAGAGCGTCTCCCTGGGGGCTGAAGCAAGTCTGTCTGGACCAGAGGATGTGAAATCTGCTGTCTTGGCTGTGCTTAAGTGCTGGAGCCTGAGTTACAGGCACCACATGCTGAGGTGTGTGCATGTGTGAGTGCACATGTGCGTGTGTTCATGTGTGTGTGTGTGCATGTGTGAGTGCACATGAGTTTGTGTGCATGTGTATGCATGTGTAAGTGCACATGTGCTTGTGTTCATATGTGTGCATGCATATGTAAGTGCACGTGTGCTTGTGTTCATGTGTGTGTACATGCGTGAGGGCACATGTGCGTGTGTTCATGTGTGTGTGCATGCATGTGTAAGTGTGCATGGCATGTGGGCCAGGCTGGCCCTGGCATTGTGCTGGTCCTGTTAGCTGTGCTGCCTTCCACCAGGCTCGGTAGCTAGTATAAAGGGGTCAGAGTCTGCTCCCCTGTTGGGAGTTTAGTAGGAGGTGGGGGGCTGTGCCCTATGCTGTAGTGAAGGGACCAGCAGCGGGACCAGTATCTAGGGACATAGGTGGGAAGAAGGCACCCCAGGGACATGTCAGGCAGGTGGGCACGGATCCATGCAAGTCTTCATTGGTGCCCTTGCTCTCCACAGTGCCTGTGGACACTGGCTGGCCTCTGTGCGGGGGTGTGCTGGCCCCAACTGCTGCAGGCTGTTTTGTGAACGGTGACCTCTTACTGACACTTTTACGTCATCATTTCAGACACTCTATCTCTTTTAAAGATGACAGAGGCTTTTACTTAGACAAGACTTTGGAGACTACTATTTCCCTGGACAGCACCCCCACATAGCTCTCCCACCTACTCCATGTTGTGTCTGTGACAGCCCCAAAGGGTTAACTGTCACATTGTCAGCCTGGGTGGTGTGCTTGGAGTCCCTGTGGTGGTGGTGCTACGGACTACCCTGGTTCCCACCATTGATGAATGAGCCTGGGCTGAGGAGGAGCGGCCACTGCTTGCCGGCAGGGGGCTGGCCATCATTGCAGCCGAGCTGCTGAAGCCACTTGCAGCAAGGAGGGGCACAGAATGAGGCCGGGCTGGCGGCTCGACTGCATGGCCTCGCTTGTCAGTGGGACTTTGACCATGGGAACCTTTTTCAGCAGCACAGGACGTCGGTATAAAAGGAGGCGCAAGAAACGCTCAGAGAGAAAAGGTGATCCGTTCACTTTTATTCTAAAATGTAAAGTATTGGACTTTAAATGCAACGTGGGCACCCTTACTGAGGTCACAGCTTTGTGGGTTAGTGTTGCTGCCAGTCACTTTGTTTTCCTGTTCAAGTGCCTCTGTTCTGTGGGCGTTTGTAGTTTTAGATAGAGGCTGGCTTAACAAGATGTAAAAATCATTTTGCTTCAAAGTGTAAAGTATGTTTTAGAAAGATATTTGTGCAGCCAAAGAAGTTTGTCGCTTTGATGCTTTGTAATGCTTTACCTTTGGCTGCCCCGGTTCATTAATGACCCTTCTAACATTGAAAGTACTTTTCCTGCTGAAAGAAAATAAGACCTTGGCAACCAGTGCTAAAGTATTTTCCTTTCAAAAACACGGACAGCAAATTTCTTACATTCAAGACTCCAGGTTATTTCAGTCTTTAATTCAACCTGATGTTTTAAGACATTAAAATCTATATGGTTTTCTAAACACCAAGACTTAGAAGTCCGTGACTATAAAAATGACAAACTACCAACTTTGGGGGGTGAACTGTTGCTTTAAAAGGTGTTGAGAGTTTGCTGTCTTTGAATAAAATTTATTTACTAATAGAAAACATCTCAGATGCAGAGATGCTTGTGTGAGGGGAACACAGTTGTGCAGTGGGTGAGCCTCTTTTCCTAGGCTCTGTTATCAGCTGGTGGGACTAGACAATCTATTGCCAGCTGGTGGGACTAGACAATCTTTTGCCACAACAGCATCCTTAGGATAGTCTGTGGCAGGAGGGAGTCATCCCTCAGAAAATAAAATGAGCCACAGTGTTTAGTGTGACTTCCTAAAAAGAAATCAGAGTCAGCAATCTTTGGAAAATAGCATTGATAAATATAACAAAGAGGGTTGTGCCTAGTGGGGCCTGTGTTTGGGAGTGGTGAGAGCATCATACCCCATAGACCTTTATGGGCACCATTAGGTGTGTCCGGGACAAATGGCACTGTCCAGAGGGGCCGTGGGTGTTTGGGGCCCAGCTGCTCAGTCTTCTGGGATTCTCTGAACTCATCTCAGATTACAGTGTTGATGTGCTTTGTTTTCCCAGTTTAGCATTAAAAAAGCAAGATGTCATTAAGACAAGCAACAGAAGAGTAAGACAAAGGCAAAAGCAAAACTGCAAGAAACTTTGCTCAAATACCCTACATTTAGAATGATGTCCTGGCCGGGTAATTAATTGGTTAGAGCGTTGTCCTGGTGTGCTGAGTTTGCGGGTTCGATCCCTGCTCAGGGCACTTATAAGAATCACCCAATGAATGCATAAATAAGTGGAACATCAAATCAATGTCTCTTTTTCTCTCTTCCCCCCCCCCCCCCGCTGTCCTCCTTTCTCTAAAATCAATTTTAAAAAAATAGAATGGCCACCACTTTTTATGTGGCCCCTCATCATTGAACATTTAAGTTGGAGAAAATATTGAAAAGTACGAGAAAAATTCTTTAACCTTTTTTTTGGATTTTACTGTAATTCAATTGGTTTGTGTCATCCCCTTATATACAGACTCAAAATATTTTCACACATTCTAGGACAGAAATTTTCAACTCGTGTGCTGCAAGAATTTTTAAAACATGTAATACGAGTCAGGGGCCCTGACCTCGTTTCCCTTAGATTGTCAAATAGAAAAATGACAACAGCCAACACAGTAGCTGTCTAGTGTGAATTAATCAAAGTGATACCTATAGAACCTATAGGTCAAGTTGGGAAGAACTGGTGGTGTCTTGACAATACTGGGTCTTCCAATCCGGGAACGTGGACTATTTCCACATGTATTTAGTTCTTTGATTTCTTTTATTGGTGTTTTATAGTTTTCCTCACATGGATCTTGTACATATTTTGTTTCATTTCTGTCTAAGGATTTGATTTTGGGGGTGCTCATGTAAGCATTATTGTATTTTTCTGTCAAATTCCACTCATTCGTTGCTCATACAGAGTAGAGGAATTGACTTTTTTATATTAACCTTGTATTCTATAATCTTGCTATAATTGCTTATTAGTTCCAGGAGTTTCTTTTCGATAGCTATTCTCATTTTAATTATTCTGTGTGGCATTTCACTACAAGAAACATGTTTGCTGAAAGTAGTGCATAAACCATATTTGCTATGCACAATGTGCTATATTTTTGTTCTGTGTGTACAAAATCTCTAAAAAGAACTGAACTAAACATCCATTACTTCGATGGTTTCCTAGAAAGGAAATTATGTCACTGCAAAATATAACAGAGTGATAGCTTTGAACACTTTAGTGATATTTTGCTTAGATAATATTGAAGTTGATTATTTTCCTTCAAATAATGTAAGAATTTTTATATTTTAGTTACCTTTGCTTAAATAAATAATCACATCATCATTCAACTATTTTTGCTATAGCTACAGAGTTATTCTAGCCTTTAGCCAGATGTTGCTTGATTTATACTGAAGAGTCAACAGGAATTGTCTCCATTTAATGCATCTTTTTAAAAAACTTGCCATATTGGCTATTAAAAATAAAATTTATAACAGTCATAAAAATATGTAATATGTTTCTCAAAACCATTCTTTGAAGAGACTAAAATGGAGTAAATCCAGTAATAGTTACTAATAATTTTAATCAAGGGTACTGTTTGTTTAAAATGTTTTTTTTAACCTATAAAATTTTAGTGAATTCCTAAAAATGGTACTTTTCTCCAGCACAATAGAGAATGTTCCAGTTATGATGGATCTTTAATATAAATAAGTCATGTTCTTTATATTTTGTTCCAAGGTATCTTTTTTTAACTAAAGGAAGAGGAGGAGAGAGAAGGGGTGGCACGGGTCAGCTTCTCTTCCATGGAGATAAGGGGCACTGACAGAAGTCATGGGGACATGATATCTGTACAAATTGTTTATACTTTGCTTTACAACGTAAGCACTTACAAAGATATAGAGAATAATACAACAGATAACATTCACCTACCACCCACTTAAAAAACAAAACATTGCCAATGAATCCTGTTACTTGAAAAGTAACTCATGGAGAACTGAAATGACATTAGCAAGTTACAGTGTGGACCAGCCTCGCCTTCCTCCTTGAGCTCCACACACCCAGTCCAGTCCATCACAAGTGCCTTCTGATGTCACTGACTTGGGATGCCACCTTGGACAAAGCAGTATAGTTCCAAACATGCTCTGTTCCAGTTTGGGACTTGGCGTCTTCAGTCCTTGAGCCCATGCATGGTTTTTGAGTGTCAGGGTCCTGTTGTCTCTGGTCTGGAATGCTGGTCCCACCTCATTGCTCCTTTAATTCAGTGTTTTTCCTGAATGTTGCAACCTGTCTGTTTTTTCACACAAACCTTGAATCAGCTTGTTTAGTTCCATTAGAAAAAGTAAGAGTTGCAATTGTAACTGGAACCAAGTTAAACATCAGTCCTGGGCCTTCTGATTCCAAGTTTTAATGGTCTTTTCACACTTTATTGCCTCCCAAGTTTTGGGGGGGTTTTTTCTATCCTTTTTTCCAAGTAAAAGGAGGAAAGATAGAGACAGACTCCCACATGCGCCCCAACTGGGATCCACCTAGCAACCCCCACCTGGGGCCAATGCTCTGCCTATCTAGGCCTGTGCTCACAAATGAGCTATTTTTAGCACCTAAGGTGGAGGCTCCATGGAGGCATCCTCAGTGCACAGAGCCGATGTGCTTGGACAAATCGAGCCATGGATGCAGGAAGGGGAGAGAGAGAGCGCAAGAAATGAGGGGTGGGGGTGGAGAAACAGATGGTCGCTTCTCCTGTGTGCCCTGATCAGGAATCGAACCCCGGACATCCACATGCTGGGCCAATGCTCTACCACTGAGCCAACCAGCCAGGGCCTGCTGCCCCCCAAGTTTAACTGACTTCTTCCTGTTTTATGAGCATCCTGAAAAGTGAACAGATAGTTTGAATACTGCTACCAAATAAAGCTTCTCCTAGATTGGTCACTCCTAGAATTTTGTTCCATGTGGGATTTTTTTTTAATTTCTTTTTTTTTAATTCATTTTTTTTAGAGAGGAGAGGGAGAGACAGAGAGAGAGAGAGAGACAGAGACAGAGAGAGAGAGGAGAGACAGAGAGAGAGAGAGGAGAGACAGAGAGAGAGAAGGGGAGGGAAGAGCTGGAAGCATCAACTCCCATATGTGCCTTGACCAGGCAAGCCCAGGGTTTTGAACCGGCGACCTCAGCATTTCCAGGTCGACGCTTTATCCACTGCGCCACCACAGGTCAGGCCCCATGTGGGATTTTTGATGGGGTTTTAACTCTTATTTGTTTATAGTTCAGGCAATAAGAAGTGCTTTCAGTGAAAGAAAAATGGTTATGTGAAATGCTCTAAAATGCTTGCACTTGCCATTTTGTTTTATTTTATAACCTTTGGTACTAGAGTTGGCATTTGTAGGAAATGGAAATGTTGGCTCCTGCTCAGCAAGAGCTTTCTGGCTTCTAAATACACACGACTCCTCCCCCCACCCCCATCCCACACAGCCTGGTTATTTTCTACTGTGAGACATTTCCATGTCCTTTTTAAGAATTTTAATATGTAAGTGCAGGAAAACAAGGCGCTCTACAAATCAGGCAAGCTCCTTTAGGGCTGGACTCCTTCCGTGGCTCAGATTCATTGTCCTCATCACTGGTAGTAGGTTCTTCCTCATCCTGGACCTTCTGCAAGCCTGCCCACCCAGCACAACCATCGCTGATGAATTGTTAAATATTTGTGCCTTCTGTCTACTTCTGATTAAACTTTTTATTTGGAGATGGTGTAGATTCAGATGTAGCCGTAAGAAATAATACAGAGAGGACCATGTCACAATGTTCTGTCACAATCAGGATGTTGACCCAGATATAGTCAGGATCCAGAACATTCTGTTGCCACCAGATTGCTCCTATGTGCTTTTAATAATCATACCTACCCTCACCCTCCCGATACCTGGAAGCTACTGATCTGTTCTCCATTTCAACAATTTTCTCATTTCAGGAACGCTATATAAATGGACCATGCAGTAGGTGACACTAGGATAGCCTTTTTTCCCTCAACCTAATTCTCAGATGCATCCAGGTCACTGCACGTGTCAGTAGTTGAGTCGTTTTTCATTGCTGCATAGTATTCCTTGGTGTGGATGTGCCGTGGTCCAGTTACCCACTCACCTGTTGAAGGGCATCTGAGTTGTTTCCAATTTGGGGCTATTATGAATGAAGTTACTGGTAAACATTTGTATATATTTTTTATACTAATGTAAGTCTTCATTTCTCTGGGATAAATGCCTGTGTTTTGTTTTAAAGAAACGACTAACCTGTTCCCCGGAGAGGCCATACTATCTCCATCAGTGACAGGGGAGAGACCTGGTGTCTCTGCTTCCTCACCAGCGTTTGCAGTTGTCACAGTTTTATCTTGGCCATTCTCATAGATGTACAGTGGAGTCTCAAGTGGATTTAAGTTGAAAGTCCCTGATGGCTGATGATATTGAACATTTTTTCATGTGTTTTTCTTCTATCTGAATATCCTCTTCAGTGAAATGTCTCTTCTTGTCTTTTGCCCATTCTCTAATTGGAAAGTTTGTCTTATTTTTGAGTTTTGAGAATTTCTTGTGTGTTCCAAGTGTGGTTTTTATATATTTTCTTCTAGTCTTAGCTTGTCTTTTCATCTTATTAATAGACTCAGTAGCAAAGCAAAAATGTTTCGTTTCAATGAAGTTCAGTTTATTAAAAAATCCAACTTATATTACAGATTGTGCTTTTGGTGTCTCGTCAGCCTGGGTAAGCTCAGCCTGGCCCTAGGCCCTATGACTGTTCTAGTTTTATAATTTTAAGTTTCACACAGAGCCCCTGGTCTATCCTGTGTACATTTTTATGTCGGCGTGAGACTTGGTGCCTTGTGGCTGCAGCTCTGGTTGTTGCCAGGCACCCCTACTCCATGAACTGCTTTCCAGCCTCGTTGGCCATTAGCCGGGCACATGTGGGCCTGGCTCTGGCTCCTTCTGTTCCACGTGGTCTGTTTGTGTGTCCTTCACAATACTGTGCTGTCTTGATGACTAAGGCTGCCCTATGAGTATTGAGATCAGTGAGACTGATTCCCCCCACTTTATGATGGCTGCTTTAAAACCTCTCTCAGGGCCCTGGCCGGTTGGCTCAGCGGTAGAGCGTCGGCCTAGCGTGCGGAGGACCCGGGTTCGATTCCCGGCCAGGGCACACAGGAGAAGCGCCCATTTGCTTCTCCACCCCTCCGCCGCGCTTTCCTCTCTGTCTCTCTCTTCCCCTCCCGCAGCCAAGGCTCCATTGGAGCAAAGATGGCCCGGGCGCTGGGGATGGCTCTGTGGCCTCTGCCTCAGGCGCTAGAGTGGCCCTGGTCGCAACATGGCGACGCCCAGGATGGGCATAGCATCGCCCCCTGGTGGGCAGAGTGTCGCCCCTGGTGGGCGTGCCGGGTGGATCCCGGTCGGGCGCATGCGGGAGTCTGTCTGACTGTCTCTCCCTGTTTCCAGCTTCAGAAAAATGAAAAAAAAAAGAAAGAAAACCTCTCTCAGACAGTGCTGACGTCTCTGGGTTGGTGTCTATTGACTGTCTTCTTTCATTCGGTTTGAGATCGTCCTAGCTGTTGGTATGATGAATGATTTTTTTTTTTTAATAAATTTTTATTAATGTTAATGGGATGACATTAATAATTCAGGGTACATATATTCAAAGAAAACATGTCTAGGTTATCTTCTCATTAAATTATGTTGCATACCCCTTGCCCAGAGTCAGATTGTCCTCTGTCACCCTCTATCTAGTTTTCTCTGTGCCCCTCCCCCTCCCCCTAAATCTCTCCCTCCCTCCCTCCTGCGTCCTCCCTCCCCCCACCCCTGGTAACCACCACACTCTTGTCCATGTCTCTTAGTCTTCCACCAATGTATGGAATCATGTAGTTCTTGTTTTTTTCTGATTTACTTATTTCACTCCGTATAATGTTATCAAGATCCCACCATTTTGCTATAAATGATCTAATGTCATCATTTCTTATGGCTGAGTAGTATTCCATAGTGTATATGTGCCACATCTTCTTTATCCAATCTTCTATTGAAGGGCTTTTTGGTTGTTTCCATGTCTTGGCCACTGTGAACAGTGCTGCTATGAACATGGGGCTACATGTGTCTTCACGTATCAATGATTCTGAGGTTTTGGGGTATATACCCAGTAGAGGGATTGCTGGGTCATAAGGTAGTTCTATTTGCAGTTTTTTGAGGAACCACCATACTTTCCTCCATAGTGGTTGTACTACTTTACAGATGAATGATTTTTTATTGAAACCTGGACGTAATACATTACAAGACTGTAAATCTCATTGAATCCTTTGTGTCACCTGACTTTCACTCATGTGGCTCTGTTAGGGAAAAGGGATGCCGCCTCAGGTCCCTCTCTGGGCTTCTGCTGCCCCTCCCTGGCTCCACTGACACTGCTGGGTTGGGGGGCGAAAGTCCTGACTCCATTGGGCCTCCTGTGACACGCCAGTGGGGTGGGGATGGACACCTCACTACCCCATTACAGCTGTCAATGGAGATCCCGCCTCCCCATACTTTCTACCTGACTCTGCATTGCAGGGTGGGTGGAAAGGGGAGTCGAGGCTCCCCCCCCCCCCCCCCCCGCCCATGTCCTTGCTGGGTGGGAGGGTGGGGTCTGGCTGGAGTAGGGCTGTTCCATCTGTCACTTCCTGGCCTTCAGGGAAGGACCTATCCCGGCCCTTTGTCAGAGAAAGCAGCATTTGTTTTTGGTCTGTGCCCACTGGCATTTCCAAGTTGCTGGCTTCTTCAGCTTCAAGTCTGTGATGATGACAAACAGAAGACCAGGGGACCCATGCCATGTCGTCCCTCGGGGCCCCAGCAGGTCTGTCCAGCTCTGGATTCTTAGTTGCTCTGTGTGCAGTGTGAGGTTTTCAGTTGTACTGAGGGGAGGAAAGGGGAAAGAGGTCTGCTCCATACAGCACTGCGCAAGTCCCTGCTGCCTGTTTCTAAACCAGGGTCAGTGAAAAGAACAGAGCGCTTCGGATGGTTAGTTGTGCGCTGTTTCCAGAATTGATAGGTGGGGTTTCTTTGAAGTGCTTGTGAGTGCTCTTCTCACACAAGTGTGTTTTTCTGTACACCGTCTCCTGTCTTTGTGGTGTGTGTGACTGCCTCTTGTGCAGGCTTAGTTTCACCACCGTGTGCCCGTCTTCCGACCTGAGCCTGTAGCCAGAGGCCGTCACAGCACCTGCATCTTGCCAAGTGTGTGCAGTGGTCTTGCATCCCTGCCACGTCTTGCCTCCCATTTTAGACCTCAAGGAAATTACTTCTTATTAAAACTTTCCATATGAGTCCCCCTGCCCATCAGCCAGCCTGAGCAATGACCAGCAACAGCCCCTCAGTTCCAACTATACACCATCTCCTCTTTCCCCACTGTGCTGGGTAATTTTATAATAAGTCCCAGATATTATCATTTTATCTATAAATACTTCAGTATTGCTAAAAGATAAGTACTATTTCCACACTTAAAATGTTACAAAGAATTCCTAAATATAGTCAGCTATCCAGATGGTATTTATATTTGAATTTCTCTATTCAGGATCTGTCTGATTCATTTCAAGTTCTTGTCGTGTCCTGCACTGTGCTTTATATAAAGAATAGGTTTCCAGAAAAAAATATCTAGAAGTAATTAATGAATATAAAGTAATAATGTTTTTAAAACTATCTTGAACACTCTCCTGAATAAAGGATTCTAAATCCTTTAACTTTTAGCAAAAGGATTTGACTTTTAAAAGCTCATTTAACTTTTAGCAAAAAATTTACCAGATATACAGTGAGATTCAACATTACTAACAACTAGTTCTCATGGAAACTACATATATTTATTAGATAATTGGTGTGAGAGATGCTTATAAGATATATGCATGCTTTGGCATGTTTTAGTCACTATTTTCCTAAATGTAATGTAATGACTTTGCCTTGTAGCGATTTATAGTATCAATTTTATTTGTATGTAAAGCAACATGTGGTTATAAACTTTGCAAACCTTTTTCCTCAGTTACAATTTGATGGGATCTTTTGTTACAAGTTGTGTGTTAGTAACATTTTTTAGTGTAGCCATACAATGTAGGAAGAAGAAACTCCTTAAATTGGTTAATAATTAGATAATCGGAGTAATTGTTCTTTGAGGATTTCCTGTGGTTTCTCCTGCCAACAAAACAATGTTATAGATGGCTAAGGAATTCGATCATATTTTAATAATGCCATGTTTTTTAGATTCACCCCCGTGAGATGCGACTCAAGATGAGAAAGGAGTAGTGTCATGAACTGTGGGTGCCTGTTCTTCCTTTTAGCTTTACTTTGTAGCCCAAGCCAGATGTCTGCCAGAGCAGAGATCTTAACAGGGTGGAGTCCTATTTGGGCTCCATGGTCATCTGTCACCATGTAGTGCATCTTCAGTCCCTCCTATGGGAGAGATCTCTCCAAGACATAAACACTCTCACCTTTTCTGGCCCCCACCCCTGGAATCAAGGCCACTCTCCTCAGAGTGGCCCCAGATCTTCCTTGCTGGGACCCCTCCCCACCTCTGCCACCACTCCCTCCAGTAGAATCCTCGGGGTCCTGCGGTGAACTGTGCTGAAGAGGGGGAGTTTCCGTACATTCTGTCCTGATGGCGTCCTTGTGCCATGGGGTTTTTTCTTTAATTGATAATCACGTTGGCATTGTTTCTGCAGAAGAGACTTACCTCGTGTTTCCCATAGGATAGGCACACTAAATGTGATTTTCTTGCTGTCTTTCAGACAGAAACAGTCTCCGCCAGTCAAGAAACCTTCCAAAGTATTTTGCCATGGATCTAGAAGAGGAAGAAAACCTGAGTAAGACTGAGGCCTACCATGTAGTATCGAGTAGCTGGTTTCCACTAGGCTTAGTGTTTCTGGAACTTGATTTCACGAGGCCAGTTTGGGGGAAATGCTCTCCCTATCCTACAGGCTACAAGTGGTGTGTTTAGTTTTTGATACGGTGTCTATTTACCACGGGTATCTCCCTTCCAGCTGGTGTGTGGGTTTGCCCTCCTGGTTGTTGTCCTGGGTGTGATGCACTTGTGCGGAAGGAGAGCGAGCCTCCGGGCGTGGTGCTGCCGAAGCACGTGCCTCGTGCTGGGTCACAGCCCAGGTGTCGTGATGCCACATGGGCAGATCTCCATCTGGGCGGATCGAGGAGAACATCTGAGGTGGACGTAACTACCTGACCATTTGAAATAACAGTACATATGTCTTTCTGTACAAATACAGTGGATCCTCCTGTGTTCTGATGGAAAGTGTTCACATGAATCTGCTGATCTTAAGTTTCCAGACTGTAATGAGCTTTAGGACCAGTGTGGCCCGAAGCGCCTCGGGGGCCTTCTCCTTTCCACACTGTGCCCTCTGCGGTGGGGGGGCAGGGAAGGGTAGAAGGGCTCAGGCCATGCCAGCTCCCCTCTCAGCAGTGTTCTCTATGAGAAGCGCAGCGAACATACTTCTCTCTGTTTTACCTTTAATCCCAGAGGGCAGTGCATTTAACTAAGGCTCAAATGTTCCCACGCAAGTTGGAAGCTTTTAGTAGGGAAATTGCAACAAGATATTTTTTTTCTAATACATATATATTTACATTCTTGTCTGTGTTCAGTTGCTCCCAAGAAAAATGTGCAGGTCTAAATGACAAGTGACATTTTACTGAGAGTGGTCATCAGTGACCAGAGCTCAGTTCAGCACATTTCTCTGTGACCTCACCCAAACTGACCAGCTGAGGCCTTGGCGTCGGCGTGTCTATGCAGATAAGCCAGATGCTCACGCGGCAGAACACCCTGCCTCACAGGCAGGCTGCTCCGTGAGACTGGTTGTGGGTGATACGGGGTGGGCTGGGTCTTGGTTATACGAACCGCACAGTAGACGCTCTCTCTGGCTGAAGTTAGTCCCTGTGGGATGGACGCCAGCATAAGCAACTGACCATTTGCTGTTTGCAAAGCACATGGCACTGTGCCCTTCCTCTGGCTGCCTGGTGGAGGCTTTCTTCAGGTCGACACCCCCAGCAGAGCCTACCCCTGAGGTCCTTTTAGAACCAGCTGAATGTTTTTACTAGTCGGTTCCACTCGCCATCTCCAGTTGTGCCCGTGCGCTATTCCCTATGAAGAGTGTGTGTGCCAGTGCTCCAGCCTCCTTTTTGGAGGGACCGATGACCACGGTGGTGGTCATCTGGTTTGGGTGAAAACATCACAGAGTTTAGATTCTATATCTATCCCCAGATGGATCCTGTGCTTACTTTTAAATAAAGAATCCTTCTGAATAATTTTTCTGAAAAGATAAACTGCTGGTTCAAGGGCTGAAGCTTAGCAATGCCAGTCCTGTATCCTCTGTCATTTCTAAAGCAACAGAAAGTGTCGTCTTGATTAATAGTCACATTTATGAGACAAAGTAGATGACACGTAAAGAGAAGGTGACTAAGAAGAGTTGTGATGGTGGGGGGTGTCTTCCTCCAATCTAGTATTCTCTCTTTACATAGTAGCATTTTAAATAAGACAGAATATGTAGTATTTCAGTGCTTGTGAAGTAAATAACAACTTAGAGTTGATGTGAACTATTATAGAAAGCATATTTTTCCTATACTCTCAAGATTGTCAAACCAGTACTGTTTGTTTTTATTTCGTAAAGGAAAGCATTTGGTTGTGGGAGGTTATAAATGTTTGATTAAATGCATTTCAGAGTGTATTCATGATGACCTGAGTGTATCGCTAGTTTTGTTCCGCAGGAACACTAGTATGCCAGGGTCATCTGTGTGACACCCTTGCTGCTTGGCCATCTAACCTGTCTTGCTTTACCCTTTTCACCTTTTGTTCCCTCTGAGCACCGAAAGGAGTAACCTATCGAGCTTTTGCTGGAGGATGTTATAAATGAAAATTTAGTGCCTATTCCGTCAGCTTTGTCAACTGGGAGAAGTGGTGTGTGTGTCAGGGCCTGGGAGAGGTACAGTCGGTAGAGAAAGTGTACCTGTCTGTAATCTCGGCTGCAGGACAGTGGGTTCTCCCATGGGGTGAGCTTAAACCAGGGTCGTTCTTTACATCCTGGCTGAATGCTGACAGCCTGGGAAATGCAAGGACGTGCACAGTGGTGCTGGCAGCCAGGGACCCGGACTATCTGTCACGTTAAGCCCTCCCATGAGTAGAGCTGATTAAGTTTGCTTAATATGAAGAGAGTCTGCTTTTATATTATATTGTTAAAATAGACCAGGCCACCTGTACTGGGCACCTGTAAATGGGTTTACATTGCAAAAAAGTATTTTGGTTGCTTAAACTATTTATTAGTGTTGATTTTCAAAAGCTAGCTAGCAGTAGATCTTTAAATACGGTGACATCAACATCCTGTCACCCAGTGATCATTGCTCCTGCGCTTCATGTGTCAGTCTGTGGAAATGGGCCAGGAAAATGAGGAACTCTTTCTGGTTCTCTTTTTTAGAAAGCTTGATAAAGGGAAGCGTAAATGCTCTTTCGTTCTCCTTTTTGAAATTAAAATCATTTTGCCATGAAATAGAGTCCTAAAATTATCTTTATTAATTATAAATATAAACTACCTTTAATAGAATAACCAAGTTATTTTTTAAATTCATCAAATTTTTTTTAAAGACAAAGTTTTCAGCTTTAGTTAGGAAATTGTAGCCTGCCTGCAGCTTCAATTTTATGTCTTATTCCATATTTTTTCTATCATGAAATGTATTAAGATTCAGAAGTACATCGACCCCCATATGTAGTCAAAAAATTTTAAATGAATATTAGAAGTGAAGCTGTGATCTCCAAAAATCATTTCTAAAAAGCCATAATTACATAAGCAGATTTTTAAGATTGATTCGTGGACTAAATAAAAAGCTGTACAAATTGATTGAATATTTTGAACCCAGAGAACCAGTCAGCCTGTAAATGCTGCTTTAAAATATGTGACCTCTTCTGAGAGGTGCTGCAGTCAAAGCCCTGGGACAGTCAGTGCCACCGAAGAGGGGAAAATGCCAAAGTAGTTGACATTTGTCAATACTGACATTAGGCTTATCAATGTGAGGTCTTCTGGACAAATTTATCATCTCACACTTTGATGCTTCAGAATATTCTCATGAGAATTATTTCAAAATTCACCTTTTAATGCCAGAGCAGTGGTGATACTAAATAGAAATAATAAGAGCCATTATTCAGCAAACTGTCCAATGACCCACTTCAGGGAGGCCCTGAGTTGTTGGTGAGAGGCTCAGTCCCTCCAGTGTGTGACAGGGAGTCGGGTAGAACACACAGCACTTACCCAGTTACAAAGAGAGATAAAGGAATCTATAAATTTTGCATTTACAAGATCCTGCAACGAAGGCGTTGTAAGTTGCTCTTTCTGGGCACCACAGGTTGCAGCAGCACAGAGGCTAAGGACAGCTGCAGTGTGGACCACGGGCCCCCCGGGGACGGCAGTGCTCTGGGGCTGGTCGATAACTACCTGCTCCCCAACGGGGGTGGCAGCATCGTTGGCAGGAAGCGGCCCCTGGATGAGGGCAGCAATGGGCATGCCAAGTTCCGGCTGAAGAAGAGGAGGAGGGCACCGGGGCCAGCCCTGCCCAAGAATGCGCTGATGCAGCTGAACGAGATCAAGCCCGGCCTGCAATACACACTGCTGTCCCAGACGGGGCCCGTGCACGCGCCTCTCTTCGTCATGTCCGTCGAAGTGAATGGACAAGTGTTCGAGGGCTCTGGCCCCACGAAGAAGAAGGCCAAGCTGCACGCGGCCGAGAAGGCCTTGCGCTCATTCGTCCAGTTCCCCAATGCGTCCGAGGCCCACCTGGCCATGGGGAGGAGCCTGTCTGCCAACACGGACTTCACGTCCGACCAGGCTGACTTCCCCGACACCCTCTTCAACGGCTTTGAGACACCGGACAGGTCGGAAGTGCCATTTTACATGGGCTTCAACGGCGACGACTCCTTCAGCTCTAGCGGGGACCTCAGCTTGTCAGCGTCCCCGGTGCCCACCAGCCTTGTCCAGCCTCCCCTTCCCATCCTCCCACCATTCCCACCGCCCAGCGGAAAGAACCCTGTGATGATCCTGAATGAGTTGCGCCCGGGTCTGAAATACGACTTTCTCTCTGAGAGCGGGGAGAGCCACGCCAAGAACTTTGTCATGTCTGTGGTCGTAGATGGTCAGTTCTTCGAAGGCTCGGGAAGGAACAAAAAGCTCGCCAAGGCCCGGGCTGCACAGTCTGCCCTGGCCACTATTTTTCATTTGCACTTGGATCAGACGCCATCTCGCCAGCCTATCCTCAGCGAGGGCCTCCAGTTGCACTTACCCCAGGTGAGGAGGGTTATGCCTTGATTATGCTTTTAGACAAGACTTGCTTTCATGATCACTGTTGACTTTCTCTCTAATGTCACCCTGTCCTCACCACAGTTACCAGTAAGTGTGGCTGCCAGGCAGCCTTTCCTAGATGGCGCTGGCCAGACGGTCCCTAGGGAGCCCAAGGCTGTCACAGCACTGGGTGGGGGTACCAGAGCAGTGTTCCCAGCCCTCTCCATGCTGCGCCTCACCCCCAAAGATACTCCACAGTCCTCTCCCCAGGTAGCTGTCCCTGCAGGGGTGTCCTCATCCCGTAGCAACTTTTGATGAGGAAGGGAGGAAGCCGGACACCAGAACCTGCCTCAGCTCAGGGTGTTGTCCTAAGTCCCACTGGGACTGTGGGTACAAGAAGAGTGACTCTGGCCAGTGAGCTGCTGAAACCCAAGGGTGCCAGGGCTCTGGGTCCCAGTGGGCCTGGCTGGCAGCTGCATTCCTGAGCCCACAGCAGTGGGGAGCACCTGTCAGAAGGGAAAGGGGTCTGGGGAACCCTTAAGCAAGTGCTCCAAGGTCCACCAGGCATCTGGGTAACTCTGCACCTGGAATTCCCTACTTGGGATTCATGTAGGAGCCCTTCTGCCACCTGGCCAGAGTGGGCGGTCACTCTTCTGTTTGGTCTTGGATGGACCCAGCAATTCCCCTAAGTCAGAGTGAACAGAGGGAAACGTTCAAAGGGTCTCAGATCAGCTTTATGAAGGGGGAAGACTGAAGGAGAAATAGCACTTAGTGTCATCTCCAGATTCTACAACTCTGATTATTGCTTTTTTTCTTAGAAATCCAAAATTCTCTGGTATATTGTAAAAATCAGTCTTTTATGGAAAAAACCCAACTCTCTTTCTCTGTTTATTCTTTCCTGTCAAAGTGTTGTTCAATTTGAAGATAAATATACAGTTTAATCAGAAAAAATGGAGGACACCATACTGAGAGCTAGGGAGGCCTGACTTCTCTTAGAAGGACCGAGAGTGTCAGCTTCTCTTTTGCCTTTGAACCAGTTACAGTTAACCTGTGTGCAGTTGTTCTCTGAGATGACCAAGGGCCTCCATTTTAAAAGAAGGAAATTTATTTTCTTTTGCCTAAAGCAACCAAATACAGCCTCAGTACAAAGTCACATGCTCAAAGCATTGTATTGATTTTTTTCATGAACCAAATAATTGCTTTCCATATTAATCTCTTGCTATTAGTCCATTTATAGTTTCACAAATCAGTGGCACTAGTTCCTGAATGATTTTTTTATTTTCAGAATTACTGTTTGCTAAACTATTTCAGCCTTAGTTTAAAACCGCATTTGACTGGACCTGTCTTCCCTGAACTGAGCAGGGTCGTATGTGAGAGACTGGAAGTCATCCTGAATTCTCTGCCTCCCAGATGCCAGGTTTTGCAGTGTAGTCGGGAGACACCGGAGAGAGAAGGGTGTGTGTATGTGTGCATGTGCATGTGCGTGCACATGCATGTGTACTGTAACCCGTGTTCCCAGGCCAGGCTCAGTGGAGCAGTGACAAGAGCCCCTGGCCTGGGAGGGCTGGGCCTGTGCAGCCTTTTTGGAGAATGGTGTCTGGGAATCCTACAGGGAGGGGTGTGGTGGGCTGGGGCCATCCCTCTTGCCCCATGTCCTGCAGGTGCTAAACAATAGTTACTGGGCCTCTGTGGTCCCTGGCTAGTGCGGCCTGGGGGAGTGGAGCTGTACCTGTTCCCTGGTCTCTGCTAACAGTAGCAACCTAGTGTCTCCCCGAGACACCCAGAACTGCAGTCGTCAGGCTTTGCTGGAGGACCTGGGGGCAGCTTCGCAGAATCAGCCCAGCCCTTGTTTCTGGGCTCCGTTGTCTTTCTCCTGCAGTCTCAGGTATTACATCTAGAGTGAGTTTAAGTCCTTATGTTTCCCGAGAGTAGCCCAGGCAGGACTTGGGTCAAACATCTCTGGTCTTGTGGTTCCTTGCCTTCATGGTGTTCATTGTGGCACTAGAGAGTTTAAAAGCCAGGTGACATTGCCCTCGTGATGAGTGTGAAACACCCTGCCAACCGTGAATGTTGTCAGTGTGGCCTAGCCAAGCCTCAGCGCCTCCCCCCACCCCCCAGGGTTGCTGCAGGAGATGGCGCCACAGGGTTTGTGGCGCTGTGAGCTTGATGTTGAAGAGCGTGACTTTGTCATTATATCCGCCCCCATGTTTAGAGGGCAGGGTGCTTCATTACCCATAGAGAATGAGGTAGTAACTGCTTTAAGGGGATGGAAGAACTACTCATGTGTGCAAATGCCAGCAGCAAACAGGTGAGTAAGCACAAGAATGCTTGACCTCCATCCAAGCGTCTGAATTGTAGTGAAATTCCTGTGCTTTTTTTCTGAAAAATGTGCAGGTACACCTAACCTTGTATAAAATGAAACTTGTATCTCCTCTGGCTGTCCTTAACCTCATTATTTTTTCCTTCTATGTAAGTTGGAATGTGTTTTTCTTTATCTGTGGTACCCTCGCCATTGTGTGGTTGAACATCTTTTTGTCTGTGGTCTGAGACTCCCGTCCCTCTGCTCACATCTGTAGTATCAATGCTTCTGCCAAGGTTCCAAGTGAGGCTCGCGGGCCCCGCCTGGACCTTGTGCCGTCTCTCCACATGGCTAGTCTTGAGCACTGTCCCCTGGGGCTCACTGGAATTTGCTGGTACAGTGACGGGAGGAAAAGTGCCTGACAACTGTGCTTTTTCCAAATAAGTCATCAGTTAGGATGAGTGACTTCTCTATTCATTTGAGGTGTATTTTATTAAGAGCCACCTGGGGACATTAGATTTGGCTATTTCATTGTCAAGACAAGTGTGACATTGGGGGAGATGTAGGCCCATTGTGGCTCTTTACACACACACACACACACAGAGACACACACACACACACATTAGGCACCATTTCCCAGAACTGTGGGTTCACTTTATCCACGATAAATGATGAGCTATAAAAATAAGACATGGCCCAAATCTAACAGACATGTTTGCTTCTAAGAAGCACTCCCTGTAGGACAAGTACTGTCGTATCTGGTCACGTAGCAATTGAAGTGTTCAGCATCACTGAACACCTTTCCTTGAGCTGATTTTGCTGTCACTCGATCTAAGTGATAACTGCCCTCCAGACTCTGATCAGTGCTGGATTCTGAGAGGGACTGAGCCAGGGTGACTTGTTTTAGAAGCTGAAATCACTGAGACATCTGATGGGTGGGCACCTTAGAGAGAGAGGTGCTGTGCAATGCTTATGATTCTTTAATTTGATCATGTTTCCAACTGCTTTCTCCTGCCCATAGCATTGGGTGGTACACCCAAGGGCATGCTCCCGGCCCGGCCAGCCTGAGCTGGACATGGGAGGCAGGTGACCCCAGGAAGGCACTGTAACCTCCCTGAGCCTTGGTGTCCTCATTGTGTGTGTTGTGAGAAGCAGAGGGACAGTGGGGCCTGCCTCACATGCATGAGCTCGGGCACTCACACGGCTGGGCTCTGGGATGTCTTTCCTTGAGACCCTGCTGAAAAAGTCCAACCATGGTCTCACTTGCTCCTTGGATGTGTGCTTCCAAGGAGTGTTTTGGAGGGAACACACACACACATGCACACACTTGTTTGCCAGAATAAAAGCCATCTGTGCCATCACCCTGAAGAGAGAGCTCGTGTTGGCATTCACAGGCAGGTGCACGTGCCTAACCCTTTCTGTGGTCCTCAGGTGTTAGCTGACGCTGTGGCCCGCCTGGTTCTGGATAAGTTCGGTGATCTGACAGACAACTTCTCCTCCCCCCATGCCCGTAGGAAGGTTCTTGCTGGAATCGTCATGACAACAGGTAAACCTCTTGCCCTATAAAAATCTCCAACTCCAGCAGGAAAATAATTTTTTCTTCTTCTTTAGGATGTCTGCTGTCTGCAAATGTGGGAACTGCACTTACAAACATTTTTTTTCCTACATGTTCATATTTTTAACCTAAGTTGCTTTCATTTGGAGAAGCACCCTGTGTTAGTACTGGATTCCCACAATTGTATGTGTGGTCTGGGTCTGCTCAGGAAACTGCAGTACTGTGAATTCCTGCCCCACTGGAAAGTAGGACGTACGTGATTTTTCCGTTTGTGTTCATGCTACCGGGTAAGTTTCCATGTTTATGGGGAAGAGAGGAAGCTTGAGCAAGAATTGAAAATCCGTAGGGTATAAAGCATGGTTTGGGCAGCAGGAACCCTATTAAGTTTGTCTAGCTGCTCCCAGTCACGGAAGGAACCCCCACTGGTCCTTTTCTACCTGTGGGACTTCATGCTGCATCTCCATGAGTGACTCAAAACAACAAACAGGAAGCCACAAGCTGACCAGTGCCCAGATACCTGGGATGGGGCAGGCAGGGACATGGAGAGAGGACCCCCGCTTCCTGTCATGTGGGGCCCTCTCTTCTGGTGGCACCCACAGTGTGTGCAGGAAGCTGGGGAGCGAGGGGCTGGGAACGGCGGATCTGTCTCTGGTAGCCAGGAGAAAAACTGTTCTTTGTGCAGGTGGCTGTGTTGTCCTCCTCTCCCGAGGTAGTTCTCTGTCTGACTAGGGACAGGACATGACTGATTCTGTAGTCCTCAGCGTTGATCCCCCTACATCCTAGAGAAGCGTGATGACACTTGAATTGCAAGTGTCGGCTCTGATGTCTATGCTTTGGCGCAGCTGAGCTTGTATCTGAGGGGTGGTAAAGGTTCTCTCCAATGTTTGGTGCCTGTATTTTCCTCCCTCTCCCCTCTGTACTCATACTGTTTACATAACTGAAAGGTGAGCATTTCAGCTGCTGATACAGCAGTTCCCTAGGCAGGCTCTGCGGCTCCTCAGTGGCACAAAGGTGCGGCTGGTGGCTCTGTCATCCAGCTCTTCTCATAACCTTAGAAGAGGCAGGTGACCTCATGGCGGCATTGGCACGTCCGTATGAATCCCACCCAGGACACTGCTCATAGCTGCGGTGTACACCTGCAGGCAGGACTACACAGCCCACAGCACGTGGTACTGACCTAAGATGACCTCCACTCGTTGAATGACCTTAGGCAGGCTATTGACCCTTTGGTGCCTCAGTTTCTGGTCTGTTATATGGAGGCAGGGTAGGATGTACCTTAAGGATGGGGGAATGAATTGAGACTGCCTTAACTGGTAGACCAATTATAGTGCCCACCTCTGGGTGACACACTGCACTGTAGCTTGTGGTGCAGTTTATACTGTGTGACGTGCAGGGTCTTTGCAGCATGTCTGCGGTATGTGGTCTGTTGACAAATTTACCATCAGAGCAGTCGCCCTGCTGGAGGTTCCCGGTGCTGAGGGTGTCACTCCAGCACAGAGTGATAGGGACCCTTAACTAACACACTGTGAATGACTTCTTTTTCCTTCCTGTCCCCTTCTCATCTCCTCTTCAGTGCTTTGATTTCAATTTCAAGATTAATAACCAGACCACTTATTCTTTAGTGCTTCCTATCTGTATCCAATGGGATTGTTCAAGGAGAGACTGCTACATTCCAGAGGAAATAACTTCCTTAAGTTTAGAACCTTCACACTGAATAGTGAGGACAGTTGACTTCCAGGCGTGTCCTAAAGCTCGCCCTCTGGGAGGCCTGCAGTCATGATGGGAGTAGACAGTAGGGGTGTGACTGTGAGCTGAGTTTTCACAGGGTTCCTTCAATGAGGAAGCGTGTCAGGCCATGAGGCACAGGTAGGCTCATGACTGTGACTTAGAAGAATGGTCTCTCTTCTTTTTCAGGCACAGATGTTAAAGATGCCAAAGTGATAAGTGTTTCCACAGGAACAAAATGTATTAACGGCGAGTACATGAGTGACCGTGGCCTTGCTTTGAATGACTGCCATGCAGAAATCATATCTCGGAGGTCCTTGCTTAGATTCCTTTATACACAGCTTGAGCTTTACCTAAAGTAAGTCTAGTAAGTAAAGGAGGCTGTTTTTAAAATGTATTCCCCCATCAGAAAACACTGCAAAACTTTAACTGAAAAATTATCAAAATAGTGACTTTGCCAGTAACAGCGAGGTTGGATTGCATTTTCCCAGATATTCAAGCTACAAACAGAGTTGGCTAAATTACAGCACACATATGTATTACGCATGAACATATTGATGCATGCACATGCGTACACATATGTGGACAATAATGTTGCAGGTTCCAGTCTGTGCTCAGACCCTGTGCTTTGTTTCCTGTAGTCCAATATCGGTCGGACTCTACGGCCAGGTCATTTTATTCTAGTCACTGTGCCTGAAATCAGCCCATTATGTATTGAAACTTCTTTTATTTGTAAAGCCATTTCTACTAATAGTCATTCTGTTTGAAGTCAGAATGAGAAGGAGGGGAGAAATACTCACATTTTGATGACAAGTCCATTGTTGAGTGGACAGGAACTGTGTGAATTATCATAAACATGTACAATAAGGTTCCAGTTCAAGCTTCTCTTTGCCCCGTTGAAAATACGGGCCTTTGAAAATCCCAGTGAGCTGGGACAGACTGACTTCTCATTGCGCACAGCTTTCAAGTTTATTTTGCAACTTCTTTTTTTTCAGTAGCAAAGACGATCAAAAAAAGTCCATCTTCCAGAAGTCCGAGCGGGGAGGCTTCAAGCTGAAGGACAGTGTCCAATTCCATTTGTACATCAGCACCTCTCCCTGCGGGGATGCCAGAATCTTCTCACCACATGAACCAATCCTAGAAGGTAGGACCAGGTTTCTTGACAGTGTTTTGAAATCCATGGTCATGAAGTAACAGACAAAAGAATAAACTTAAGTGAATCTCCATTTTTCAGATGTCAACTTTGAATGTGGACCTGAGGACGATATAAATGCATGCGGTTTTACTTTCCAATGAGAAATTAATTAGAAATTTTTAGCAAATGAAAATGTTGATTCTGATAAACTAACTGGAATAGAGTGAGGATTTCAGATCAACACTGTTTTCAGCACTTAAATTTAGATAATATATGTCTAAATCAGAGAGGTGCATCTTCTTCCATATTTCTGATGGAGTGGAGCTTAATAAATGTGTACTTTGGAGTATTTGGTTAAAATTCCAGGAGCAGAGGGATGAAAAAGGAAAGCCTCTTTCTATTATAATTTTTCTACCTGTTTTGCATGAGTTAGTTTTTTTTTTTTTTATCTGAATTTGTGTCCACTTCTCTTCTCCCCAGCTTAAACATTATTTATTCCAAATAGAACATTTGATTGCCTTATTTTCCTTGATTGTAAAAGCGACACATACCCACTTTGGGGAAATTGCTAAATGTTTTTAGAATAAGAAAGAAAATTTAAATCACCTATGTTCATGTGACCCAGAAGCAGTCACTGTGGACATCGTGTGTGCTTCCTGTGGGCTTATGTCTGCATCCCTGTGGATTTCTTTTTGAAAATTTAAAAGTACAGGGGAAAATACAACAAACACCCAAATGTCTGATATCTAGAATGAACAAATGTTAGCATTTTGCCCTCTTTGCTTCAGTTCCTTTTTAACCAAAGGAATCAATCGTTTTGGTTAAAATGGAAACTCTCTTCTCCCCCTAACCCTTAAGGAAGCCACTTTTGTGAATTTGTAGTATATCCTTCCTGTCCAGTTTGTATACTTATTCTGTACATGTATCCTATAGGTAGAGAATAACCATGTGCACATATAAGCGTAAACTGTCAATTTTTAGAGTGCAGTTAAATGTGGTTCTCAGTGAGTGAAACAGATGGTTTCCTACCCATGGCTTCCTTCTCCCGTTTCTCTCTTAGAACCAGCAGACAGACATCCAAATCGCAAAGCCAGAGGACAGCTGCGGACAAAAATAGAGTCTGGCGAGGGCACAATCCCGGTGCGCTCGAATGCGAGCATCCAGACGTGGGACGGGGTGCTGCAGGGGGAAAGGCTGCTTACCATGTCCTGCAGCGACAAGATGGCGCGGTAAGGCCTGCGGGGACACGTGACCCTCCCCACTGTGCCGGACTCACCCTGCCGGTTCCCAGGCACTCACCCCCATGGGTACCCGACCCTCCTCACGGCACCTGTCACCCCTGCTGGCTTTCAGAACAGTTGGGTTTAGTCTTGTTCCTCACTCCAGTGTTCCCCCACATTCTTTGAGGGACTGAGGCTCTAGAGGGGCTCCAAGACCTTTCGAGGGGATGAAGGTGGGCCTTTCCCAGGGAGGCTCCAGACTGCCCCCTGCTGTCCTTCAAAACAAGCATCTCACCCATCATTGTTATTTTTACGTGTGGGCTTCTGGGGTGAGCTGGTGTGTTTCACTGTGACGTTTTAAAACAGTCTGCTCCCAGAGGAAGCAAAGAGGTTCCTCATTCATCATAGATGCAACTGTAATGGTCACATTCACTATTCAGTTCATATTTGGGGTAATTAGGATTTATATATTAAAAATAATGTGACATTCATCACAGACGTTGTGCTACCGGGAGCGCCGCTGGTGGGCCAGCGAGGTTAGGGTGCTGCAAACACACGTTGAGTTTGATTTCCCCTGACCAGTGTTATTCTTGCAGGACCCCGCATCCCAGTTCGATTTTAGAAAACCCCATTTTGTCAGGTGCTGGTCCAGCTACATAGTTCTTTATCTTTTAACAAATGTTCATTTGAAAAAAGTAACATGGGCAGATGGCAAAATGTTCAATGGTAGGAAAGCATATAATATAAAAACCTCCTCCCCTTCAGAGCTCTCTGTGGCCCATCATGAGTGGGCTCTTGACTGCCCTTCCGACGGCGGTCAGAGCTGGCACACGTGTGGTGCACATCTTGTTGGCTGCTTGCAGGCCTTTTGTCTTGACTTTCTCTGATGGGTCTTGTCAGGGAGTCTTACACCGGCCCGCTTCCACCCAGCACAGGTGCCCACATGATGTGTCTACTTACTACCTGCCCTTTGTATCCCCTTTCCATATGCTTTCTGTGTGTGTGTGTCCTGGAAAGATACACCTTAGTGTCATTTGGGGGTATTTACATGTATGTTGTTAGCTTACAGAAATGGCATTGTGCTGCATGTCCCATTCTGCATCTTCAATTTTCACCCACCCCAGTGTTTGGGGGACTCTCTAAGATGCTGTAATAAACAGCCCACTGGTTACAGTACTTCTGCATCATAGTCACAGCCATGTGTTGTCCGTTCCTTCATGATGGGAGCGTGGATTTCCTCAAGCTCCCTTCCCAGGGGGAGCCTTGGCATCCTGTGAACACAGCTTGGTGCAGGCTTAGCTATCCAGGGTTATCCATGTGTAGGATGTCACAGAGTCCTGTCACATGTGCCCAGGTGATCCCACCAGCTGCTGGCACCAGCAGATAGTGAAATTAGCCCCCCACGCTTCCAACTGGTATTTCGTGGTTTTAGTTGATGTTTCTCTTCTCACAAGGAAGATTGAGCATCTCCTTGGCCACCCGTGTGCTCCTCTGCTCCTCTGCACCCCTGTCTATATCCTGGCCATCTGTCTTTCATCTTGATTTGCAAAAGTCCCTTTAATAGTTGTAGTACTTAACAGTTGAGACAATTCAGTGTCTTCTCTAAGTCCAAATGCGTCTTAACTTTGTGCCATCTTTTATTGAATAGAAACCCCTAGCTTGATGTAACCTTATCTATTAATTTTTCACCATGTGATTTGTACTCTTAGAATCATATTTAAGAAATACCTCCTCAAATTAAGGGCATAAAAATATTCTCCTGTATTCTTTCTAAGACTTTTATCATTTTACTTTCACATTTAGGCCTTTAATACATTTGTGTTGTAAGTAAAAATTGAGCTTTTTTATTTTAATTCAGTGAGTTTTCCCAGCCCCAGCTATTGAATATTCTGTGTTTTCTCACTGGTCTGTGAAGACACCACTGTCAAATATTGAGCTGTCTCATAAGGATGGGTCAGTTTCTAGACTCCTGATTCTATATTAGTCTGTAGTTAGCCGTAATTGCATAAGTTTTGTAGTTTTTATTATTCTGGCATTTTAATAAGGCTGTCATTCTTTACTCTTTTTTTTTAAATTTGATAGCTTTTTATGAACCTGTCTTCTTTTGTACATATGTTAGAATCAGCTTGTCAAGTATCTCCAGATACCTTCCTGAGATTACACATGGAATTGCATTGAAATTATGGGTTGAAGTTGAATGACATCAAGTTAAATCAGTTCATCCATGAATATTTTATATCTCTCTCCATATATATATATAATTTTATTGATTTGAGAGAGCAGGGAAGGGAAGAAAGACAAGAAGAGAGAGAAAAAGGGAAGAAAGAGACAAGAAACATCAACTTGTAGTTGCTTCACTTTAGTTGTTCATTGATTGCTTCATATATTGTGCCTTGACTAGGAAGAGGGAGGTAGGCTCAAGCCCAGCCAGTGACTCCTTGCATAAGCCAGCTTCCTTCACTCAGGCTGGCAAGCCCATGCTCAAACCAGCAACCCCAGGGTTTCAACCCAGACCTCAGTGTCCCAGATCGATGCTCTATCTGCTGTACCACCACCGGTCAGGCTCTCTCTATAATTAATATTTTATCTTTATGTCATTTATAATTTTTCACATATATGTTAGGCAGCTTTTAATAGGTTAATTCCCAAAACTGTATACCTTCTGTGTTAGTGTGATGATTATCTTATTATCTGCTATATATTCTGTGTAATTATTGCTGGTGTAGGCAAACATCATTGATTTATTTTTATTGAGGTAAAACATATGATACAAAATTACCATCTTATATAATTTTTAAAGATTTTTTTTTAATGACCAGTTTTAGATTCACAACAAAATTAAGATAAAGGTACAGGGATTCATAAGTGTTCTCTACCCCCCCCCCATGCACAACGTCCCCCAGTTCCCCAGCCCCCACCAGAGGGGACATTTATTACAATCAATGAACCCACACTGACATATAATCACCCAGAACCCACAGTGTACATGTAGTGTACACTCTGTGGGCTTGGACAAATGTATAGTGACAGGTGTCCCACTTTCTTTGTAATGTCAGAACTGGAAGCAGTCCGCATGGTGTCAGTCGCATGGTGATGAAAAAATGGTGGGTCCCCCACGCAGTGGAGTAACACCACTCTATGTGAGGGCTTTCCGTGAGGCCTCCATAGCCTTGGGGGCCAGTAATCCCTGTGCTCTGTAATCTCTTCTAAAGGTTAGACCACTGAGGGAAGGTGGATCCCAGCTCCTTGTGGGGTTACTGCCACCCTATCCCCAAACCAGACGAGGACAGTAGGGAAGACAAGGTGGCGAGCTCTCCTTGTCTCATGTCACACATGATCTCAGCAAGGGCAGCAGAGCAGACCCAGCAGTGTATTTTTAATAGTCCAGTTCGTTCCTTTCAGATCTGTAACTTGAATGCAGCTTTAATCAAAATCTCATCATTTTTCATGGCACCTGAAAATCTGATCCCAACTCTCAGTTGGAAAAGTAACGGTGGAACCCTGAGTGGCAGCTGGCAGAGGTGGTGGCACGGGATACGAGTCTGGAGGAGACCTGCAGGTGCATGAGGCACCACTGAGGATGCTGTTTACCTGTTTAAGAGGAAATGTGAACTAGGTCAAGTTTATTTCTCTCACACGGAAAATTCAGTTCAAAAAGAGGTTGTTCAGAGCTGCTGTGGTGAGTCCATTGTCACTCAGAGGCCAGGTCCTCTTCCTGCACCATGTGGCAGGTACCTACTGTCTTCAAGCATCAGGTCTGATCACCGGCGGTGGAAGGGAGGAAGGACAGGCGGCGGGGGGGCATTCCAGCCTGCTCAGACGGTTCCCAGTTAGTGAGGAGCTGGTGTGAAAAGTGGCACCAAACAATTTTTATGGCTTCCACTTGGCAAGGTTCGTAAACAAGGCACAGAATGCCCAAATTATAAAGAAAACATGAGTTTCTGCTTTACATAACTAACAGGTGAGAACCCAGGTTATAAAGCAGTCCCTACAGCTTAGTCATGCAGGGGCATAGCTGGAAAGATCACAGGACTATTCTGTGTCTCATTGAAACAGGGCCACACACATGCATGTAAGTCAAAACTTCATGAACAGGTACCCCTATGATATGTGCCTGATGACACGTCACATAAGGAAAAGCAAAGACAAGCCAGGAGGCAAGGAAGAAGAGTGCTCCTAGAAGGGCAACATGGGAGCACAGCCATGGCCTGCTCCTCCCAGCCCCTTTGGCATAAGATGGGGTCCCATGCCACACAGCCTCCAGGGTCCCATGCCACACAGCCTCCAGGTCCACAAGCCAGGCTGATTATGATGGCACCTGGGTCAGTGCAGCCACCATAGGACAGTCCCACGAGACTGCCCAGATACCACACTTCTGTCTGATGTGGCTGCAAACCAGGGTTCCCTTGACACCCCCTCTTTGGGCTCTTGATAACCTGCTAGAACTGCTCACATAACTCAGGGAATACAGTTACTTAATTTACCATTTTATTGTAAAGGCTGTAAGTCAGGGACAGTGCCATGGAAGAGGTGTCTGGGGGGGAGGGGTGCACGGATATTCCATACTCTCCAGCCCAGCGTCCCCACAGTGCTCATCAGCCTAGAAGCTCCGTGAGCCCTATGGTCAGGTTTTATGTAGATTTGCATCACATAACCATGATGAAGTCATTGGTCATTGGCGATCAATATGATCCCTAGTTCCTCTCCTCTTCCCTCTAATTATGTGGTCAGTTACCCTGGCAACCAGTCCCCATCCTCCTAGAGTCACCTCATTTGCATAAACTCAGATGCAGTTTGAAGGGGCTAATATTTGATATCGCACCAACAGATGGCCATGGCTGGACAAGCAGAACAGCCGTGGCCCAGAAACAGCATTGGCGGCCAGGACACTGGACACTGGCTGCAGTCCTCTTGTCCTGTTCTGTCCTTTCCTGAGGGAATGAAATCAGCAGCCTCCTGAGTGGCTGTCACAGATGAGAGGCAGTGAGCAGGTGCTCGGTGAGATGTCCTGTGTCTCTTACAGAGGGACAGAGCAGTTCCCATATGTCCCAGTCTGAAGGGCAAGAAATGGGGGCAGAGGGCAGGTTTAAGAGTGAGGGCCATGCTGGGCTGGGGGAGGGAAGGGAAGTGCACTGCTACTGCTGGGGTCACCAGGTGCTGCCTGTCTGTTGGGTGGGCAGACAGTTTGGCTGAAAGCAGCCACCACCCATTTTAGGGCTGCATGGGTCACAGCGATGACAGAGGAGTTCACTGTCTCACAGTGAGTTGTGTCATCTGGGCTGTGGAAAGGTGCCAGGGTCTCAGATCTGGTGAGCATGGCTTCTGTACCTGGAGCTGTTGGAGGGAGTGGAGACTGCCCCCTGGAGGACAGGCAACTTTAGTCAGAGCTGCTATAGCAGTGGGCCCACCCCTCTGTGCACAGGCTGATGGGGGCAGCTCTAGTGGGATGGGGAGGCTGTGGGTCAGCTGGCCACAGGTGGGCCCTCCTCTGGTGGGGGACATACCAGGCTTTCTCTGGGTGCTCTCGAATTGGAAGCAGGGACAACCTTTAGGACAGCTGACCAAGTCCTGACTGTTCTGAGCCAGTTGCCATGGAGGCTGTGTTTGGGTCAGAGCTCTCCTGTGACTACTGGTCTGGCCACTGACCACTCAGCCTCTCAGAGCTGGACCAGGCACTTTACAGATCCAGGGACATACCAGCATGACAACATGCTGACCCTGTCCTCTAAGAAATGACATAAGAAGCCCTGGCTTGTTGGCTCAGCGGTAGAACATCGGCCCGGCGTGTGGAAGTCCCGGGTTCAATTTCCAGTCAGGGCACACAGGAGAAGCACTCATCTGCATCTCCACCCTTCCCCCTCTCCTTTCTCTCTGTCTCTCTCTTCCCCTCCCGCAGCCAAGGCTCCACTGGAGCAAAGTTGGCCCGGGCACTGAGGATGGCTCCATGGCCTCCTCCTCAGGTGCTAGAGTGGCTCTGGTCGCAACAGAGCAATGCTTCAGATGGGCAGAGCATCGCCCCCTGGTGGGCATGCCGGGTGGATCCTGGTTCGGTGCATGCGGGAGTCTGTCTCTCTGCCTCCCTGCTTCTCACTTCAGAAAAATACAAAAAAAAAAAAAAAAAAAAAAAAGAATGAAAGAAAGAAATGGCGTAAGGAAGATGAGAGAGAAAGAGACCTAGGCAGAGAGCAAAGCAGGGCCAAGTGAGCACTCCTCAGCACCTGTGTGTCTTTTCAGGGTTACCCCAGCAAGTGCCACTGGCAAACTACTGTGGACCCTGCACCCTCCCTCAGGGTGGGACCAGCAGGGAGAGGGTTCGACACTTGGCAACCATCTGTACCAGATTTCCCATCTTTGCACAGGTTTACTGGGGACATTTGATGGCCTGGAGCCTGGCTGCAGCGACACATGTCCCTTGGCCATTACTGGGTGCCCCTTGGTCATCACTAGGTGTTTTTACTCCGAGTGAGGTCTAGGCCTCGCTGACCTTGGTAAGGCTCATGGTGGGAGCCTGTCAGCAGAAGTGATGGGTATGCATACCACTTTCCACCTGGGGCCTCCCAGAGCAGTCAGAAGCTCCTAGAATTCTCTTATGAGGCATGTGTTCAAAATTAACAACTCATAACAAATACAGCTTTCTGCAAAATCACTGTTTTAAATTGGGCCCCAGGAGGCTCAATTCAGTCTAAAGATGGCCCAAATCCACACACATAGACTTCTTCTTTTACATAGAAAGGGTGCCCTGTGATTTTGGTAAGCATCCAATCATGTCATGCTTTTCTTTTGTAAGATAGGAAACCTGTGTTTTAATTTTTATTTTAGAGCAGGGGTCGGGAACCTATGGCTTGCAAGCCAGATGTGGCTCTTTTGATGGCTGCATCTGGCTCGCAGAAAAATCTTTAATAAAAAATATAATAATGTGCCTGACCAGGCGATGGCAAAGTGGATGGAGCGTCGGACTGGGATGCGGAGGACCCAAGTTCGAGACCCCGAGGTCGCCAGTTTGAGCGCAGGCTCATCTGGTTTGAGCGAAGCTCACCAGCTTGGACCCAGGGTCGCTGGCTTGAGCAAAGGGTTGCTTGGTCTGCTGAAGGCCCACAGTCAAGGCACATGGGGGGGGGGGCAATCACTGAACAACTAAGGTGTCGCAACAAAAAAACCCTGATGATTGATGCTTCTCATCTCTCTCCATTCCTGCCTGTCTGTCCCTATCTGTCCCTCTCTCTAAAGAAAAAAAAATAAGAAAAAAATATATATAATAACGTTAAAAATATAAAACATTCTCATGTATTACAATCCATTCATTTCCTACCGCTCATGTTCATGGTTGCGGGTGGCTAGAGCCAATCACAGCTGTCCTCTGGGACAACACCAAATTTTTATTGGATAATGCATAACATACACGAGTCGTTGTATGGCTCTCATGAAATTACATTTTAAAATATGTGGCGTTCATGCCTTTCTCAGCCAAAAAGGTGCCCGACCCCTGGTTTAGAGGGTGGGAGGAACGAGTTGTAGGAATTGGAGAGTTTGCCTGCTCGGTGCATATGTATTGACTATGTACCCGGTGCACAGTGTAGGTGCTGGAACAGATCTGTGACTAGAACAGAGTCCTCCCCCCCCCCCCCGGGAGCTTGCGTGCTGGTCAGGAGAGTCAGGACCTGCAAGTAATGTAGGAAGGTAGCATCGGAGGGGGTCCAGACAGGGCACCCGGAGGGACTTTCTGTAAAGACAACATGGGGGTACTGTGGCCAGGAGGCTGTTTGGGGACCATGTTCAGTGATGAAGAACTTGAAGGTAGTGGCTTTGGAGGAAGTAGCAAGGACTCTGGTGGCCTAAGCACAGGAGGCGATGGTGGGAGAGGTAATGTCACACAGGCTGACGGCTGTTGAAACAATGGGGTTTTCTTGAAGATGGGGGTGTTGGGGCCCTGGCCGGTTGGCTCAGCGGTAGAGCATCAGCCTGGCAATAGTCCCGAGTTCGATTCCCAGCCAGGGCACACAGGAGAAGCACCCATCTGCTTCTCCACCCCTCCCCCTCTCCTTCCTCTCTGTCTCTCTCTTTCCCTCCCGCAGCCAAGGCTCCATTGGAGCAAAGTGGGCTCGGGCGCTGGGGATGGCTCTATGGTCTCTGCCTCAGGCGCTAGAATGGCTCTGGTTGCAACAGAGCAACACCCCAGATGGGCAGAGCATCACCCCCTGGTGGGCATGCCGGGTGGATCCTGGTCGGGCGTATGCGGGAGTCTGACTGACTGCCTCCCTGTTTCCAACTTCAGAAAAATACCAAAAAAAAAAAAAAAAGATGGGAGTGTTGGAGGGTTTGTGCAAAGGAGTGAATGACTTTGTTGGCCTGTGTTTCCAAGGTCGGGTCACTGCTGTTGAGGATGGGCACTGGGGTGGGGGCCGTAGGAGAAGGGGAAGCAGCAGGAGGTGGGGCCTGTGCCCCAGCAGAGGGGACTCCTGGTTCTGTTCAGGAAGGAGTTCTCTTACAGGTTTGCTGGCCGGTGACAGGGACGAGGAGGCGAGTTTGGCCTGAGCGTGAGACATGGAGCTGGGTGGTCCAGGACTTATGGCAGGGCTCTTGTGGACACTGTTCACAGATCTAACCACCTAGCACTGCCTCCCACCCTTCCCGAGGGCCAGAGCTGGTGGCCATCAGTGAGAGTGGACACAGGGAAGACGGACAGAGTGGGGGAGCACTGAGAATTCTAAAATTGGCCTCATTTTGCTGCCCCACTTATCTCTGACCCGCCTGCGGAGGGTGCTCCTCTACAGCCCCCCTCCCGTCGTCCCACCAAATCTTCCCCACACTGCTTCCTGAAATGCAAATCAGGATCAGGTCAGTTCCTCTCAGAAAAACACTGCCATTAAGTTACCTGGTGCCAGCACGTCCCTGAAAGGCCTCCAGGAGTGCCCGCTGTGCAGAGGAACAGCCAGTCCCTGTGGAGGGTGATCTGGTCAGCCTGGCCCTGCCCTGTCCCTAGGCCTGACCCCCGGTCTGTCTCCACACTGGGTCTCGGTGGAACCTCTCCCCTCTGCCTCGCATCCCCCTCTGGGGTGAGTTCAGGCTAACGCTCATGCTCACAGAGCCTTCCCTGAAGGCAGCACCCTCTTCTGCTTTACCATGGAACCCTGCTCTCCCTCAGATTGATTTCAGCTCAACTTTTTATTCTTGATTCAAGTATTTGCCTATTTACTGCTAGTCCTCATCCAGATAGCCTGTGAGCTCTGGGAACACGTGGGTCGTGTTGTCTCTGCCCCTGTGCACTTAGTGTCCAGTAGTGAGGGTGCTGGATGTGGACACCCCCCGGACTGTGAAGTGTTTGTGGAGCTCAGAGAGAGAGCAGTGGCACGTTTGTGGGATGGTGTCTCAGAGCTGAAACGAACACCCAGATTGTCAGGATGTGAATGATCACTGTAATAAAAGTCATGCAGTCACTCCCTCTCCTGATGCTGTTCACATAGCGTCACCGCTGCTGTGATGGACAGGTGACGGAGCACGCCACGCCCGCCGGGGGTGGCTGATTCCCACCTCCACATCTTACCCAGAGCCTGACTCAGAATTGTCACCTAGGAACAGGAAAATGACGTAATGTTTTCAGGGACTTTAGTGTGGTCATTTTTATCAGAAGCAATAAAATATTGACTTCTTTTGATTTTTCTCACAAGAAATGTGTCTCCCAACTTGTTAGAACTAACCTTCACACGTCAGTAAGTATGTCCTGGCACAAGCTTGTCCCACAGCTAAAATGATTTTTAAGTCAATTTTTCTCTGTTAGTTATGTCTAACTGCTATCTTGTTGGCCAACACATACACAGAATGCACACCCTGGGCCGCTGCACACACTGGTGGGCAGGCATCGGGGGTGTGCCCTGCGCTGAGGTGTGTCCCTCTGCCTGCAGGTGGAACGTGGTGGGCATCCAGGGCTCGCTGCTCAGCATCTTCGTGGAGCCGATTTACTTCTCGAGCATCATCTTGGGCAGCCTCTACCATGGGGACCACCTCTCCAGAGCCATGTACCAGCGGATCTCGAACATAGAAGACCTGCCCCCTCTGTATACCCTCAACAAGCCCCTGCTTAGCGGCAAGTATCCCCAGAGTGTGATCTCGTCTCTTTCAGATGAACTCGTGTACAGTGTCCACACCATGTGAACAGAAACACCGCAGGGGAGCTGCATGTGGAGTAGCTTTTCCTCAGAGGGCAGCCTGGGCTGCCCTGAAAGGATGAAGGAGGCTGTCTCGGGGTGTGTGAGGGCTGCAAGGTTACTCTCTCACTGACTGAAACCTTCGCCATGTGTGAAGGAGCGGCAGCCCAGATGTGGCTCCTCCGCATCTGTCTGATAAGTCTGTATTCAAGCACTGCCTCTGCGTAGAGACAAACAGATGCTGTGGAAATTACATGCATCAGCTGCCTGAGACGGCTGGGTTGGGCATCAGGAATGGGTCACTGTGACAGATTGCCACCACAGAGCCAGCCCATGTGGGTGGCCGCTTGCCCTGGCCCCGCCCCCCCCCCAGCTTGCCTTTCGGAAGTTGGGCATGTAGTGCACTGTGCCCACAAGTCCGTGTGTCGGGGGTGTCCTTCACGTGCCCTATACACCTGTTGTTACTGGTTTGTTTGTTGTTTTTCTTTTAGAGTTTCAGTAGCTAGCAGCAAAGTGAACAAGAGCTTTTGAATTCAAGGGTCCTACCTTCTCAGTTCACCCTTACTGTAAAGGACACAGTGAAGGTATTTTTATCTTGTTGACTCTATCATTTTACTTATTTTTTTTGTTAAGCCCAGGACTAAAACCATAACCCTGCACTAACCGCGTGTCCCTGGTGTGCGTGTGGTCCAGCTGGAGGCACGTCACTAACCAGACCTAAGCCGTGCGGGTGTTACTGGGCAGCATGGCTCTCAGAGCATGTGAGTTACGCACAGATGGACAAACACAGAGGTTGTCTCAGATCAAACTTTACAGCTCCCTAACCTCAACCATTATTTTATTAAAGGAAAAGAATAGAGTCTGATAAAACTTGATTGCGGGAAAGTTGGAACTAGCATCTGCACCCACGGGGCGTCCTGGAAGCACGAAGTGTCAGTGTTGCGTCATGTGGTGTCTTGCGAGTCAGAAAGCGGTGTTTCCTGGTTACTCTCTGCAGTCTGCATGCAAAAGCTTTCTTTAATTTCGGCCATCACTTGTCTCTTAGATTCACAGACACTTAACACAGTGTGTGTGAAATCCATGGTGCACAGGAGCCGTTCCACATAGTTGTTAATTGCTGTCTTGACGTGCGCTAAGCGGCGTCGCAGCCCTGATGGAAGTCTGAGAAGATGGGACCGTCTTGCTCAGGCACTGAAATGAGCACCCACTTGTAAGTCAGGTTCTTTTTATCGCATCAGATGTGCATGCAGGCATGGAGGGCTATAGAGAGATACTGAAGAGCGGCCTTTGCAAGGTGAGACCTTAAAGTCGTCGATGTGCTCCACATGTTTGTTAAAAACATGAAATAACAGGAGAATCTTTTTGTTCTCCTGTCCCTAGTGTCACCTTGAACCCCAAAGCCTAAAGCTCCCAGCCATGTGGTTTGGGCCTCCCCAAGCCTACCCAGCAGGCAGCTGGAGCCCTGCCTCCTTGGCAGTGTCTGCCTCAGTTTCTCCCTCTCCTAGTGACGAGGACACACAGATGCCCTCCATGATTCTTCTGGATGAGTGTGAGAGTTCTGTGAAGTACGGGGACAACACGCAAGTTTCAGGAAGCAGGATGTTTGTCAAATGCTGGGCCCACGGGCAGCAGCAGCATTCCGCATCAGTCTATATTGGAACACAAACTGTTTGGCGTATTTTATTTGGGTAACTGCTTTATTTTGGAAATAGTGGTGTTTTGCTGTTGATTTTCCATGAAGAGAGCTCAAATTGGTGCAGGCAGTAGTTTTGGAGAAGACACCTGAGACAGGGCACTCCCACGGGGTCCACAGGGGATGGCGCAGCAGGACCAGCCTGCGAGGGCCGCACAGGGACTGCCTGGAGTATAGAATCCACTGTTGCCACAGACAGAGGGAATCTGGGGGGGGGGGGCGGGTCCTGACACCTCAGATGTGGGAGGTGACACTCCTGTAGCCAGCACCCTGGGGCTGTGCCCCTCAGCCCCAGTGCTGTGCCTGAGCCCTGTGAATGTGCGTGTGCTGCAGTTTAGGCTATGCTGGTCGTGCTGGTTCCCTGCACATTTCATCACAGAGATCACATCGTGTTAAAAAGGGAATGATGTACCGTGGCGCCCAGAAGATTGTAGCGTCCTGAGGGACAAAAATGGATGTAAATTCAGCCCAGAGGATAACTAAGTCAACTAAAATAAGATTACCTAAAAACCAAATCAAATAAGATACACCTTTAATTTTAAAAAAATGGATGATGGACTATTTTTTTAAATGCTGTCTAGATTAAAGTAAGAAGAATTTCATTTTATTTCAACATAAAAAGCGTATGTGACTCAGAGAATCTCAGCGGCGAGCTGTGAGCACTCGGGACTCCCTCTTCTGCTGTCTTAGAAGTGAAAGCATCTGGAGTGCTCTCGTGTCTGCTTTGCAGGCTACTCCTAAATCCGGCACCTGTCCATGTCCATTGGCCCCCTGAGCCTGCTTCTCGACTGGCCCAGTCAGGGCCTGAAGAGAACTGCAGAAGAAAGACCAGTGGTCTTAACTGTCCCAGGGCAGGATTGCAGGGCCTGGTAACAGGCAGGCTGCCCTGGGGCCTCAGAGGGAGACTCCCTCAGCGCTGGTTTTACTGCCATTGTTGTCGCAAAACAACCCATAAGGCAGCTGGGCAGCAAGTCCTCATGAGTTCAGTCTGAGCTGGGGGCTCTGGGGAGATGGGCAGGAGTCAGAGGACCCAGGCAGGAGGGGATGCTGCTGGTGTACCAGGGAGAAGGCTGCACGCCCCTGCCAGGGGGAAGCTGTGCCACCATGTAAAGTAGTTGATGAAACAGCTGACGCTTGAACCAGTATAGCAAAGCCTTAAATGAGAGAGAGAGAGAGAACACAAGTATGAATGAGGATGGGAGAGAGTGTGTATTTTCCAGGCAGGAGCAGGCCCCCGAATGGCAGTGATCCTTTTTCCCCAGCCCCAGTACCGGGAGTTAGGAGTGGCCATGCCAGTGGTAAGTCCAGGAATGTAGTCACTCCCTCCCCCCCCCCCCCACTCCTCTGAATGCTTCCACCTGGACGATCACGTCTCCAAGTTGGAGAGATTTTTCTCCTGTTTCTGTTTCGTGCTGTTGCTTCTGTGCCTTGCTCTCTGAACATCTCGGTCCACTTTCTCCTGTCACATGCCATTCTTTCCATCTGCCCTGGTCTCTGAGGGACCCTGACTGGGCATTCTGCTCAAAGGGATGAGTTGTTGCACATGTTCAAGACCTTAGCCAGTGTTCAAGGCCCACCTGGCATGTGTCACAGCCACACACTTCCGTCCCCTCCTGCCCATCATCTCTGTTCTGTGAGAATGCTCCATCTGGGCTGTCACATCTCTTTCTATGTCCAAGAGGAGGACTTTTTGGTGATGGGAACTCTCTAGAAAAGAGTTTCCTGAGAGGACTTGAGCCTCTTTGACTAGAACGAAGCTGGAGAGGATGGCCAGTGTTATGGACATGGTGACGCGGAATCTGTGTAACAGATTGAGCCAATGACCTTAAAGTGCCTTTAAGCTTCAGATTCTACCATAAGTGTATGCCTGTTTGTTTGTTTTTTAATGTTCTGTATGTGAAATAGTTATTTGTTTTATTGACAACTCTTTTGATGATTTCTCAGAAATACCAGTTGTTATACTGAGTGTTGTCTGAAAACCATGTCCAGGGCAGACATACTCCTTCCAGTCACTGAACTAGACTCTTGGTTACATCTGTCTGTGAATGTACCCCCAGTATCGGAGCAGTGGCCCGCCATCACCCCTCACCACTGGACAGGCTGAGCCACAGACCTGCAGGGCTCATGCAAGGTCACCCCACTGCTCAGCGGCCCCTGGATCCCGAACCCCTGCCTGACTGCACCTCCTACAAGGACACACATGCTGTGTTTGTGTCTTTCCTGAGCTCCACTACACAGGCAGGTGGGACAGCTCACTGTCTGTGATGATCCCCGTCACAACAGCTGGTCTCCTCCGTTCTGCATCCAAAGTTATAATTCCCCTCTCTTGTCACCACTCCCAGGAGTATTGTCAACCAGGTGGGGGCTTTCAACTAGAGGCACCCCATCCTGTGTTGTCTTGGGAATACAGTCTGAGTGGAAGTTTGGCCTGATCCCCTGTTTCCACGTGATATGGGTGCTCCTCCACGCCAGGTGGCCAGCAGCACACATGTCACTTTCTGGACCAGAGACTTAGGCTCCTTCCCAACATGTATTTAAAACCCCAGAATTTCAACTATGAAGGAAGTCTTATTTGGCCCTCTGTGTAGTAGGCACAGTTGTGGGTGTTGGGATGTAACAGAAGACACATCCTCCTCACAGAGCCCACATTCTCATGAGAAGAGGGGAAGCGAGCCAACAAAACACAAATAACTCAGAGCAGAAAGATGCACACACAAGAAGAGTCGAGAGGTGTACAGCATTAGTCTGACACACCCAGATCTGTCCAGCAGAAGGAAAACAGGAAGACATAATAGAAGAAAACATCTCCATGCTGAGAGAGCCACGAGCACTGAGACAGAGACGGAGTGCCAAGTGCTGAGCAGAATTAATTTTAAAAAGATCCACTGCTAACCTGACCAGGCTGTGGCTCAGTGGATAGAGCCTCGGACTGGGATGCTGAGGACCCAGGTTCGAGACCCCGCGGTCGCCAGCTTGAGCACGGGCTCATCTGGTTTGAGCAAAAGCTCACCAGCTTGGACCCAAGGTCACTGGCTCGAGCAAGGGGTTACTCAGTCTGCTGAAGGCCCACGGTCAAGGCACATGTGAGAAAGCAATCAATGAACAACTAAGGTGTCGCAATGTGCAACAAAAAACTAATGATTGATGCTTCTCACCTCTCCATTCCTGTCTGTCTATCCCTGTCTGTCTCTCTCTCTGACTCTCTCTCTCTGTAAAAAAAAAAAAAAAAAAAAGAAGAAGATCCACTCCTAGAACATCTTTATGAGATTTGAGAAAATGACACTCATCAATGCCCCAGGAGCCAGACTGAATGATGAAATGACTCCCAGTTCTGAGGATAAAACATGTCTATCATAGAATTTTTAATCCAATCAAATATTAGGCATTTTTTTTAAAAGATTGTGTTTTTTTTTAAAGACTTTATTTATTCATTTTAGACAGATGAGAGAGAAGGGAGGAGCAGGAAGCATCAACTCCCATATGTGCCTTGACCAGGAAAGCCCAAGGTTTTGAACCGGCGACCTCAGCATTTCCAGGTTGACGCTTTATCCACTGCGCCACCACAGGTCAGGCAAATATTAGGCATTTTGATGAAATAATAATGTTAAGATATTCAAGGATTCAGAGGATCTATCTCTACTGTATATTTTCGGAGGAAAAAAAGTCAGGATACTCAAACAAAACGAAGCAGACATCTAAGAAAGAACACCATGGGATCCAAGGAGAAATAAATACCTTATAAACCAGCAGTGTGATGACAGGATAACCCAGCAGCAAGCCTGTAACAGTTCTGATAACAGTTCTGATGAGAGCAGAGCATCATGCAGAGCTCGAAAGAGGATGTCTTTCAGAAGAAAGTGAGTATATTTTCACAAATAACCTGAGAAGCCAAATGGTCTCTACTAGGTGAAAGAACATGCTTCTTTTATAAACAACAGAAAACAAGAAGACAGAAATTCCAGGAAACCCAAAAGCCTGTTCAGGAAAGAAGTGGTTCGGATATAAACCACAGAAAACTAAGGTCTGTGATGGTCCGTTTTTTGCATCATCCTGACTGGCTGAGAGCGCCCAAAGGACATGTTCTTTTTGGGGGCATCAGGGAGAGTGTTTGCAAATAAGGTTAGCATTTGATGGGTAGAGTCAGAAAAGCAAACTGCCTCCCCAGTGTGGTGCTCACCCACATTAGATCCACGGAGGCCTGCATACAAGTTCATCCCTTTTTCCCACCACCCTGATAGAGCTGGGATGGCTCACCTCACCTTTGCCTGTTGGCTGGTACGCACACTGTCGGACCCTGGTTCTCTGCCTTCGGACTCAGACAGAGCTACACCAACAGCTGTCCTGGGTCTCCAGCTTGCAGATAGCAGATCATGGGACTTCTCAGCCTCCGTAACCTTGGGAGCCAATCCCTCCTCATAACTCTCCACCTACCCCACTGTTCTGTCTCACTGGGGACCCTGCCTGGCACAGGTGTGATTTAGAGCAGTTGCTGGATAGAGACTCCATTTGAAGTTGGGCCCACAGTGGTCTCCTTTCAGTAACATACTTGATAACAAATTAACACTTTTTTCTCTCATCTGTCACACTGCTCTGCTCTGCAGTCCATCACATGGTCACTGTCATGAGTAATTGAATCCAAACTCATTACTTGTCCCAGTTACTTTGACTACACTGCACTAAAAGTAAACACTGGCTACAAATGGTGAGTATAAAACTCAGCCACATGGAATTTGGACTTGTCAGTAACTCAAAGACCAGAGAGGAAACCAGACAAAGCTGGTTTCTTAGAATGCACATGTCAGCAATGACAAATGGGGCCACTGGTACACTTAGCTAGCAGAGTCATGGCCTTGAGTGGATGAGTGAAAATAAATTAATAAAGCATTTACTCCCAGAAATTGTTGAAATGTGGTAAGAAGACATGTTAAGTTGTTTTCTGGCCCTGGGCAGGTAGCTCAGTTGGTTAAAGTATCACCCTGATACACCAAGGCTGTGGATTCAATCCCTGGTCAGTTCACATACAAGACTCAACCAGTGAATGCATAGATAAATGGAACAACAAATCGATGTGTTTTTTTTTTTCTCTCTCTCTCTCCCTTTGTCTCTAAAATCAATAAATTTAAAAAAAATTTTTAAGAAGTTGATTCTTGCCTCGCCTGTGGTGGTGCAGTGGATAAGGAGTCGACCTGGAATGCTGAGGTCACCAGTTCGAAACCCTGGGCTTGCCTGGTCAAGGCACATGTGGGAGTTGATGCTCCCTGCTCCTCTCCCCTTCTCTCTCTCTCTCTTTTACTCTCTCTCTCCTCTCTAAAAAGAATAAATAAAATCTTTAAAAAAAAAAAAAAAAAGAAGTTGGTTCTTGTGTCTTGGGTACAGGGCGTGCGAGGCAGGATGGCCTTGGCATCGGGGCCTGGGTGTAATACACTGAGAAGGGGCCCCGTATGACTCTGTGAGACACTGAGCTAAGAAGTGGCTTGCCACCTGAGCACACACTGCCCAGCTTACCAGCTCTGCAGCTCGAGTGGTTGGAAGTGCTATGAAGTCACGATTATAAGTTCTGTGGACCTTCTGCCTGCCGCCCAGCAGACATTGCATTTCTGGGCAGCAGGAGGTAGCACTGAATGTGTGTGAGCCTGCCTGGTCCCACTCACCTGTCATCCAGGGCTCCGTGTCACCTTGCCTGTCTCTCCCTTCCAGGCATCAGCAATGCAGAAGCGCGGCAGCCAGGGAAGGCACCCAACTTCAGCGTCAACTGGACGGTGGGCGACTCGACCATCGAGGTCATCAACGCCACGACGGGCAAGGACGAGCTGGGCCGAGCGTCGCGCCTGTGTAAGCACGCATTGTACTGTCGCTGGATGCGTGTGCACGGCAAGGTACTGAGGCGCCCCCGTGGCGATGCCCACCCCACTCCCCACCGCTTGTCCAACCTGTTTCAGCCCCGCCACTGTCCACACAACCCTTCCAGACCTGTTCCTGCTGGTGGTGTCCAGCCCAGAGTCTGGCCCCAGCTCTTTAGATAGAAAGCAGCTCAGCCCCAGAGGCAGCTTCCCCTCCCCGGCCCTCCTGCCAGGAACCTGTCACCTCAGACGGGCACCCAGGAAGACAGGCATTGCTGGGCTCGTTTAAACCCGCCAGGGAAGGGTTTTAGACCTTTTTCTACAGTAGTAGCCGCAAGGCCCTCTTTTCCCCTACTCAGACCTTATATAGTAAATCAGAATAATACTAGTTTTCTCTGATTTGTGAGTCAAGTCAGTAATGTTTGTTTATTATGAACCTGGTATTGAACTTGAAGTGGAGAAATAAACAAGTTGCAGGAGCTCACAGGTGAGGTAGTCAGCAGGGGTGGGGGTGCTCCACTGATCAAATGTACATCACACAGTGGTTTCTGAATAGCTACAATGTTCAAAGTGGACATTTGCATCAACTGTGGGTGAACAGAAGCACTGCCTTTATCCACAAGGCGGCTCCTTGGGGTGGGTACATGGGCTGCTGAGGGCGCCCAGCTGTGTTCCTGGGAGGACAGTCCCTCTGTGGGAGGCACCTCACTTGGTGGCCCCACCCTCAGAAGCCAGCACACTGCTCAACACCACTTCTTTTTAACATCTTGCATTTTAGCTTCTACTCCTACCTCTTAAAAGGTTGTACTTGTTTTTTGGTGTTCTTTTTTTATCTTCACACAGGTTCCCTCCAACTTAATGCGCTCCAAGATCACCAAACCCAACATGTACCATGAGTCCAAACTGGTGGCAAGGGAATACCAGGCGGCCAAGGCCTGCCTGTTCCGGGCGTTCATCAAGGCGGGGCTGGGCGCCTGGGTGGAGAAGCCCACCGAGCAGGACCAGTTCTCTCTCACACCCTGACCACCGGTGGGGGTGTGGAGGTGCCCGGGGTCCAGCGCTGTCCCCAGAACCTCCCATCTGGACTGGGACAGGCACACAGCTGGGGGTGGGGGTGGCGGGGGCAGAGCCGGTGCTGCCCTCCAGGACCTGTGCGGCACCATCTCCCTGTTCAGTTACCCAGTGACTGCTTTCAACCTCAGTTTACGATAGAAATTGAGTTCTACTGAGTAGGGCTTCCTTAAGCTTAGGGAATAGCAATTAGTTCGTGTGAAATTCTTGAATAAATAATTTATTCAGAGCTAGGAACATGATTTATAATATAAGTAATTATGTCAGGTCACTCTTATGCCACATTATTTTAATTGCAGAAGAAGTATTTCTCTATGGAGGACATGAGACGCTAGAGGTAGGAGGTAGTAACCTAAAGAACGTCCCCATGTCCACACTTCCCACCACCCAGCTCCCCACAGGCGGGTATCCTAGTAATCAGCTACGAACGTGGCCATTCATTTCGGTTTTAAAACATGTTTAACTTTTAGGGACTAGCAGGAGTGCACTGGGGCTGCCACATGGTGACCAGCTAGACCCCGCACCCTCTTCTGAGCCTGTCAGACGTGAACGACCATCCAGAGGTCTTCATGGGACAGAAAGATAATTAAGTTTCGTAGTTACTCATTTTGGAAAACACCACTTACGGCATATTTTTAGATTATTCTTTACAGCTTTTTCAAAGACATGTTTGAAAAATAAGTATTCAGGCTGAAAGCTGGCAACACAGCAGGCCGCGGGCATAGTCATGGCAGGGAAGGGGTGCTACTGGCATCTGGGGGGACCCAGGGACTCTGCTCAACACCCTACAGCACAAAGGACGGCCCAGGGCAGACTGAGGCGGGGACTGGCCCGGGCACCCCTACCCGTATCAGAGGCCTGCACCAGCTGCCTGTTCCTTCCACTCAGGGTCAGTGTGGAGCAGGCGAAGGAAGCGCTCTCTAGCCTTGGTCGATTCATGGTTCTGGAGGATCCTGTGGGAGCCAGGGGGAGAGGTGGGGCATGGCCACCCCACACTGCAGTCCAGGCATCGACATCTATGTGTCTTCTAGCTGTGTAACCCGTGTCCTGTGTCTTCACGGGCGCAGAGCATGGAGCCCGCAGTGGCCATGTCCCGTGGGAGGCGTTCTGGGTGGCAGGTCACATATTGCTGGGACTCGGCAGGTTCAGAGATAGTGTCGCCCACACCAGCCTTCTCTCGTGTCAGGTGGTTGCTCCTCCGGAGCCAGTCAGAGGGCGTTGCAGGCCCCCACCGTCGCGGAGTCTGGTCTGATTACAGCGCCCTGGGATTCTCTTTCCACGTCCCAGGAAAGGTGTCTGGTGGTGCCGGCCCATCCCCACAGCAGGCTCTTCTACACCCACAAGAACATGGTGGGAGGTCCTGTGTTTTTATTCTTCTCGCTATAAATGCTATTTTTTCTAATGGGGGTGGGGAAATGGACTTAGTTTTTAAAAGAGATGTGGATTTTGATGACAAAGCCCAATGGTAATACATTCCATAGACATGTACTGTCCCCTGAGTCCTGCCTTCCTTTCTGTCAGATGATGGTTGAAGCAGTCGTGAGCCTCCCTCCTGCTCAGGTGAGCAAACGCCTTACTGTGTGTGGTCCCCCTGGACCCTGAGCTGTGCACCTTTCCTGAGCTGGGCATGTGCAACCAGCCAGGGGGGCAGGCCCAGTGCAGGGCTCAGTCCTGAGAGCACCCAGGCCTGGCCCGAGGTTGCTGGGGAGGAAGGTGGGAGGTCAGGAGGCCTGCACAGCCCCTGCCCCTGGGACAGGATGGTGAAACCACTCACCTGTGAACAGGAAAGGAAGAAAGGCTGATCCACTCCTGCATGAGACAGAGCAGGAAGCTGAGCACTTTAGACTGTCCCTCCTGAGCTCACTGTGCATTAGACACACAACTGTTTCCTGGAGGTGGCAATTTGCATCCAATGTCCTCAGTCTGGACTTTAGAGGCTCCACAGAAACGTTGACACAGCCAAGGACTTGTGGTTTTTGTTTTGTTTTTTGAAAAAAAAATGTTAAGTTTTGAGTACTCGTGACCACAGGGGGTCGGGAGGGTTTCTGTTCTGTTTTGTTAGCCAAATATCAAGTTTTAGTTCTTCAAGAACACTGATCACTGTCCAGTCCAGGCCGCTGGGCAGCCGTCCTATTGGCAGGAAGGCTGAGTTGAAGAAAAGTCTCAGGTGGGGTGGCACGTTTGTGGCGTGAGCCAGAGCTCCTCCAGGTTGGGCCAAGGCTGGGGGTGATCATCCCAGCCGTGTTGCTCAGCCCTAATCACCTGCTCAGGGTCAGCTTTCACCTCTCCTCAGCGAGGGACACCAAAGAACTGCGACTTTGAGTCTGGGTCTTCATTTAACTTTTCATTGTGTTCTCCTATTGTGGAGATTTTTATTGTAATCAAAAACAATTATGTTAAAATGTTCAAGCCAACATCTCACCAAGTATTAATTTCTCTGGAACTTATTTTTATTCAAACAATTCCATTGATCTCCAGACTGTAGAATCATTTTGTAAAAACAGTGCTTCTTGTACAGTAATTTCAAGTAGTTACACTGAGGAGCCATGGGTCTGGTCCCTCACAGTGCAGGTCTGAGGAGGGGTCTCGGAGAGCTGTGCAGAGGCTGCGTGCCCCTTCCCTCACAAAAACAAAAAATACAACACCGATGGATCTTCTCATTTCTAAAATATTTACACCAAAATGTGAGGTCTGCCCCAGCCATAAATTCAATCCAGCAAGAGAAATAAAAATCAGCTAGCCTTCTCATCTCTAAATTCTATGAAATCTCTCAAAAGAAGTCTTTTCACCATCCCAGCTGTATAAAGGGGAAGGGCAGAGTACTTGTGGTCATGTGTGTTCAGTTCTGTGTGTCGTGATCCCTGGTGTGTCCTGTGAACACCTCTCCCTGCACACAGCACACACTATATCCACACGACAGGAGGGTGGGGAGGGACAGGGTCTGACTTGGCAACGCCTACTGCACTACACTTCCCTGTTCACTGTTTGGAGGGACGAGTCCCCAGCCCCAAGAACACCTGTCGGCCAGTGTGGGCTGGTGGTGCATGAGAAACTGGGGGTGTCCTTCTGGGCGTGACCAGGAATAGCTAAAGGCACAACCTGTGGAATGTTCATAAAGTGAGCCACGAAAGCTGTTGGCTTCTCCAGACTTTGGGTTGTCTTCTTTTAATTTGAATTTAGAATTTGGATACTTTCTATTAATGTAATTCAGCCAAAAAACCATCGCTAAGACACACTCCTCAGTGTTTTTGTATGTATATTGATGTATATACCACACGGTACCACCCGCATGAGCTCCTCGCGCACCAAGACGAGTGGGACTGAGCATGAGACGCTATCACATAGACAAAGGATTTGCGTGTCCTTAATAAAACAAAGCGTTTCACTACCACAGTGTTGCTGGGAGTTTCTCTCCTTCTTGGTACCTTCCTTGGCCTGCTGACAGGTCGTGTCTGGGGTCAGTACTCATGAGCACCAGTTGGAAGGTGTGAGTGGGTGCCAGCTCGGAGCTGTGGCTGCTGTCTGATCTAGTCAGCTGTGCTGTGCCCTGCACCTCTCCATTTGGGAACAGGCTGTCGGGTCCCCTTCCCTCCTCTAATTTTTGGCTATTTCATCTTCCTGAGCATGTTAGCAGCTCCCACAAATAAGGTGTGCAGAGGACAAAGCTACCACTGCTCGGTCCCTTCCATAAAGAGGGATGAGGACATCAGACTGATTTCCTATCTGACGATAACCATGTGTGGGCAACGTGGACAGCAGGGTGCGGGGGACACAGGAAGAAGTCAGATGCCAACAATAGGCCATGGGTCACAGGGTATTCAGGCCTAGGGAGGGCCAGACAGACAAGGCATTTGGGTTCATCCAGGGCCAGGTGGATGCAGCGTTCGGGCCCAGTGAAACAACACAGCTACCAAGTGACAAGGTAGAACTATGTTATCTGGGACTAACGTCCCAGAAAGACATTCATGGCAAACCAAGTGGAAACTGGCTACAAGTCACTATTTTGGTTCTGTGGTCGAGAAGATGTATGGACGTTTCAGATAAGTGTGCAGGCAACAGCAGAGTCTGGATGGGACCAACTCTGGTCATAGTGCGTGACTGATGGGATTTGGAGTGCTTTTTATTTTGTTTTTCTTTTCTTACACTTACCAATTTTTAGCGTTGCTATAATTAAATGAAAAACAAGAGAATGTTTTGAAGAGTCAAAAGCCCCATACAAATAACAATCAACCCTGTTTTATTTTTTTTTTAATTATTTATTTATTTATTTATTTTGTATTTTTCTGAAGCTGGAAATGGGGAGAGACAGTCAGACAGACTCCCGCATGCGCCCCACCGGGATCCACCCGGCACGCCCACCAGGGGCGATGCTCTGCCCCTCCGGGGCGTCGCTCTATTGCGACCAGAGCCACTCTAGCGCCTGGGGCAGAGGCCAAGGAGCCATCCCCAGCGCCCGGGCCATCTTTGCTCCAATGGAGCCTTGGCTGCGGGAGGGGAAGAGAGAGACAGAGAGGAAGGAGAGGGGGTGGGGGTGGAGAAGCAGATGGGCGCTTCTCCTGTGTGCCCTGGCCAGGAATCGAACCCGGGACCCCCGCACGCCCGGCCGACGCTCTACCACTGAGCCAACTGGCCAGGGCCGGAACTCTGTTTTAGACCAGCGATTTTCAACTATTGTGCTCAGGCCCACTGGTGTGCCCCAAGCATGCAATAATACTTGACTGTTTAATTGGGCACTGACCTCTTTTCCCCACCCGGACTATCAAATTTAAAAATGCAACACAATGGCCGTCTGGTGTGAATGAATCAAAATTATACCTATTTTTTCTAGTCAGATCAGCAATAAATATATTTTTAGGTGTGCTGCAAAATTTTAGTCATCAGTTTACCATGAGATGAAAAAGGTTGAAAATATACATTATAAACAAATAATTTGCTCTACTGCATCAATTTTGAATCAGTTATTTTTTCACATTATAAAGGCAATGTTAAAATGAACACATGTTGCATTAAAAAAAGAAAAGACGAGCTTTAGAGAAAAGATGGGAGGAGCCAACATCCCCTTTACGTTCAGTTCAGGTTCCCACAGTGTCTTCTGTGGCATCACGTGGCATCAAGACTCCGTGTCTGGGCCCTGGCCGGTTGGCTCAGTGGTAGAGCGTCGGCCTGGCGTGCTGGAGTCCCAGGTTTGATTCCCGGCCAGGGCACCCAGGAGAGGCGCCCATCTGCTTCTCCATCCCTCCCCCTCTCCTTCCTCTCTGTCTCTCTCTTCCCCTCCTGCAGCCGAGGCTCCATTGGAGCAAAGATGGCCCGGGCGCTGAGGATGGCTCCATGGCCTCTGCCTCAGGCGCTAGAGTGGCTCTCTGATTGCAGCAGAGCGAGACCGCAGATGGGCAGAGCATCACCCCCTGGTGGGCATGCCGGGTGGATCCGGTCGGGCACATGTGGGAGTCTGACTGCCTCCCCGTTTCCAGCTTCGGAAAAATACAGAAAAAACAAACAAACAAACAAAAAAGACTTCATGTCTGGGATGAATGCAGCTGTCCCACCCTGGAGCAGATCCTGGAGCTCGACAGCGACCACCAGCCTCGAAGAGCTCATGTTCTCCTGGGGAAGGACTGGAACAAGCACACCAGACACCAATGTCCAGGAGGCTCAGGAGAGGAGGAAAGGCAGGCAGGGAAGGGTGGGCTGGGCCTCTCTTGGAAGAATTTGAGCTGGAACAGCAATTATGTCATAAATCATTAAATTCCTTAATAATTGTTCATTAAAATGTAAAATTAAACATTAAATTTTAATTATTTAGTAATTATTGTCAGTAAATTATTTAGTGAAGGCGGAGGGAACAGCTGGGAGAGCTGGCACCTTGGTGGCTCTGCCCAGCACGGAGTGTGGCCCTGACGCCGAGTTCCAGGAATGTGGGAGCAATAGTTGGACACAGCCATTGTTTAAAACCTTATTACATAAACTCACAGTTATATTAACAATTAAGGTAATGAGTGCTCAAAACTCATCACTTCTTACGCTGCTGCATTTTCCTGCCATCTGTGCCCTCACTGTGTACGGGTCACACGATGCTGGGCACCCTCTCCCCATCCACAGCAGCCTCACATCAACACCTGGGCACCAGTCCCAGGACTCTGCTGATGCCCACATGGGGCCTTGTTTGTTGCTGTGATTGCTTCTCAACCTAAGAAGAGGATACAAAAAACAGACTACATTTGAAATGCCCCAGTGACATTGTGAGTGGCACAAAAGCTTTGATGGCATTCTTGCAACATCTGAAAACTATCATCCATGTGAGCAAAAAAGCCACCGTGGACCCAGCAAGGTTCCGACGTGTCCTGTGGCTTCACTGGTATCTGGCTCAGGTGCAGTGTGCACTGACATTGCTGTGAGAACCACACGTCCATTGGGCTAAGCCCCTGTGCTGGCTCTGGAGGGCTGCGTCCAACAGAGCTGCAAAGCCTCTGGGAGACCCAGGGGCTCTGCGGGATTTGTAATAGCGTGTTGTATGTTTTATTGTTATTTATAAAGCATTTGCTGCATCTTCATATCCATAAAATTGACAACAACCTTATGTACTTGGACATATGCATGTGTTGGGGAGGGGATCTGGGGTTAAGCAGGTACTAGCACCCACTGGGTGCAGGCGTCCTCTTGAGAAAAATCGGGGCCTGCAAACGCCCTGTGCAGGTGTGGGGCCGAGTCTGGGGCATCAGTCTACCTCTGGTGTTGCTTCCCCCACCTGATCCACCCCCTAGGACAGGTAATAGTGTCTCCTCCTACAGCAGCAGAGGTGACACCAGACCTGAAGGATGAGGAGTGACTGTGAACAGCGGGTGCCAAACGCCCACCCTGGACTCAGCTGGCCGGCCTTCCTATCACGCAGCTCCCTGGGCACCAAGGTATCGCCCTCCCTCTGCACACCACCTGAGCAAGTAGCCAAAACCCTGGGAGAAATGACCTGATAAAGGGAAATAAGACACTTGAAGAGTACAGCCAGTTGAATAGAAAAATGGTAATACTGAGTTAGATATTCCATCAGAATATATTCTAATATATTAGGAAGTCTAAGAATTTAAAATGAACCTCACATTCTAAGAGATAAGAAAATAAGAGAACCAAGCAGAATTTGAAATAGCACAATAGGTGAGCTGAATGACAGAATGATTTTACAGTCACAAGACCAGATGGAAAATGGGACAAAGGAAAAGGAAATAAAAGCAATACCCAAATATGCAGATGCTGCAGCAGAAGTGCTGACATCTGGCTAAGAGGATGTCCAGGTGACTGCAGGCCCCCACCAGGCGCTGTTGGACATGCGCAATGAAGCCAGGCAGATGATACAACCTGTCTGGGACTTCATTAAGTGAAAAAAACAGAAAACTTGATAAATGGAGGAGAAAAGGTCTAGATGAAACAATCTTGGCCAACTGTAGATAATTGTTGGAGCTGGTACACAAGAATTCATTATGCTGTTCTCTCCACTATTATGTGTTCAAAACATTTCATACGAAATTTTAAAAGTTTGAGCATAGACTTTTAAAACACCATTTTTATGGGATTTTTTTAACAAATGCAGATAATGAACAAAAAAATTTTAATACTGTGACATATAAAATTTTCAATTTAAAAATATAAGGGGAATATCAAGCAGGTTTTAAAATTGCAATTGTTTACTCCTTAGAGAGTCATTTGAAACGTGTTTTCATGGACGTGAGTACATTAGTGTCAGCTGACTTCTGGCATTGCCCTTCCTGCCTGGCTTTTTATTTTTTATTTTTTTTACAGAGATAGAGAGTGTCAGAGAGAGGGATAGATAGGGACAGACAGACAAGAACAGAGAGAGATGAGAAGCATCAATCATTAGTTTTTTGTTGCGATACCTTAGCTGTTCATTGATTGCTTTCTCATACGTGCCTTGACCGTGGGGCTACAGTAGACCGAGTAACCCCTTGCTCGAGCCAGCGACCTTGGGTCCAAGCTGGTGAGCCTTTTGCTCAAACCAGATGATCCCATGCTCAAGCTGGTGAGCGCAGGGTCTCGAACCTGGGTCCTCCGCATCCCAGTCTGACACTCTATCCACTGCGCCACCACCTGCTCAGGTCCACCCTGCCTGGTTTTCCTCCTGCATTAGTCACTCTGACATAACTGGCGGTTTTTCATTTGTCCCTCATGAAATGTAAACTCTGTGGGGTCAAAGATGTTGGTTTGCTCACAGCTGTTCCATCACTTGGCACAAGCCTACCTTGCTACAGACACTTACTAAATAAGTACTGAACTATACTACTCACAAAAATTAGAGGATATTTCAAAATGAATATGAAGTGATAATAAAAAGAAGCACTTGATTATTTTTTTTAAACATCAGAAAAGCAAATGACAAGTCAAGGAAAGTTCAATTATGCAAATGAGATGCAAAACAAATTTTTTTTTTCATTGGTGAAAATGCACTATACAGAAGGCTGAAAGTACTGGAGTATCTGCACGTTCCCTGATCTCCTAACTTTTGTGAGCAGTGTAGTAAGAACAGTTGATCACCTCTGAGCTTTGCCACACCAAAACCTGCACTGAAAGCAGTTTTGGGGAGCTGCTTAAATAGAGAAATAACTTTTGGAAATTTTACAAGAAATTTAAAGTAAAAATGATCAGTATGTTGGTAAGTTTGTGGTGGTTTTTAAAAAGCTAAGCTAAGCTCTGGTGGTGGCACAATGGCTAGAGCATCAACCTGGGATGCTGAGGACCCAGGTTTGAAAACCTGAGGTTGCCGGCTTGGGCACGGGCTCACCAGCTTGAGCACTGGGTTGCCAGCTTGACTGTGGGATCAGAGATATGGTCCCATGGTCACTGGCTTGAGCAAGGGGTCATTGGCGTGGCTGTAACACATCTATGAGTTGATGCTTCTCATCTCCCTGCCTATCTCTGTCTGTCTCTTGTTGAAAAAATAAAATAAAAAGCCAAGCTCCAAGTCAAAGAGAGCACAGGCCCTTAACCCAAAATTTAAGGTCTGCATAATGTAAGCATGACAAAGGCTGAAGTGATGGGGACATGATAGGATCTAAGAGTATATTTAGATTTGTTTTTTTATTGGGGTGGAAATATAGATATTCGTTATTTTTATAATAAACACTGTTAAAGATTCTATTTCATTCTAGTTAATGAGTAAACTAACAGGATATGAAACCCATTTTACTGAGAATTCAACTCACTGCTAGATTAAAGGCATTTGACCTTTTATCTGCTTGTCTCTGGCAAAAACAAAACAAAACTGTAGGGTGGAAATGTATATCAAGAACCCAAGGGCCTGACTTGTGGTGGCGCAGTGGATAAAGCGTCGACCTGGAAATGCTGAGGTCGCCAGTTCGAAACCCTGGGCTTGTCTGGTCAAGGCACATATGGAAGTTGATGCTTCCAGCTCCTCCCCCCCCCCTTCTCTCTCTCTGTCTCTCCTCTCTGTCTGTCCCTCTCCTCTCTAAAATGAATAAATAAAAAAAATAAAAGTTAAAAAAAAAACAAAAAACCCAAGGACAGTTTCTGGCCTTATGAATATTGAGTACCATGTCATGAATATTGAGTACCATCTTATGAATATTTAGTGCCTCCCTGGTCACCCCTCCACCTTAGCTGACTGACATCTAATTTCATGCAGCAAATTATCTGCTTCTCTACTCATTTCTAATTGTCTATAGATGGAGTCAATACTCTTAAGTAATACTACAAATAGACATTGCCATGTGCCAGTACCAAGATGGTTACCTTTTTTTTAGCAATATATACCTTTGTTTTTCTTCAAGTGCAAAGTAAACTTTGATCATGTTGCTTAACAGAATTAATGAAAGAAGGTTTTGTAGATGATTTTTAATACTTAATTCTTAATTAATCTTTAGCTGCTGGATATAATGTTTAATACACACCTACATACCAATCTCTTATTCTCCTCGCTTAGCACAGAAACTGAGGTCTTGTCTCCGTATTTCATTACCGTTACACAATGAGAAAAGTAACATATTATCCAGCGGGTCAATTAGTTATATTAAATCTACATATTTTAAACCTTTATTTCCTTTAGTAATTTATCACGTGTATCCTCTAATTTTATTTCTTAGGAGTTTTCTTTTTGAATGTCCTGAAAAGCATGTTAACACTTTTATTTGAATTGAAAAAGTGAGTCAGGTCTTTTCTGACAGAAAATAAGTCCTCTGTGGCTCAGGCTTGGTGAGGAGGCTTGGGAGATAGGGAGGAGGACATAGGCTGTTAACAGGGTGAACTAAACCTGCAACTCCAAGGTTTGATGGAGATACATTTAAAATAATATGATCAAAGCCTTTTACTGGAAATTGGTAATTGGTAAAAATCACTGAAATTAACATTTCAGTGCTCCCAACCCCCTCAGAATAGATCAGGTTAAGGTACCACCAACTGACAGAGAATCATGGGAAAGTGACAGGTCCAGGTGAGGCCTGTCCTATAAATGCTCCAAAACTTGAGAATGACAGAACAAACCCTTCCATAAGTCAACTAGTTTCCAATCCTTCGCTATGAAAACCTCATTGACTTAAAAGTTGATAAAACATTAAAATATGTTTCACAGGGTTTTTTTTTCACCTCTGATTTGGGGAGTTACTTAAGAATTCTAAAACAATTCAGGGATATTCTATAAGTTGTACCCTTATCCAGTGTCCATACAACATGTCTTAGTGTGCACACCTATTACACAGGACTGTTAACACCAGGGCGGAGCAGAGGCTCCTGGTCCCTGCCTGATGTTGGGCCGTTCACCTGGAAAATGGCCCCTCATCTCATTAAGAGATGTGCTTGCCCAAAGATTCTGCTTTTGTGTGTGATGGATACCTATCCATGTTTGTCATATGTTTATGTTGTTGGAGAAATTGTGAACTGAGGGTACTTGAGACAGTAACATAATCCAGAGAATATTAAACAACAGAATTTGTTTATGGAGAATGCAAGGGGATGGGGGTGCCGAGCTGGATGATGGCACTGGGCACAGAGTGAAGGGAGGTGGGGGTAGAGGCTGGGGGTGGACAGTGGAAGGTGGGAGGTGGCTATTGGATGGAGGATGGTGACGGTATCCATCTATCTCTTCCTCATCTGGAACCTATTGAGCTCACATCACCTCTGTGTCACATGTGGCCACACTGCTGTGCAGGTTCTGTGATTATTGCCGTGCTTGTCTCTGGAGGTTTTCATGATCCCATCTTGAGTGGAGTGGGTCTCATTTTCTCTGGGGATTCCAGACAATAAAGGCAACAGAGCAGTGGATACTCAGGTAGCAGGTGACCTGACATGGCAGTCCAGAATGCTCCAGCTTGGGGGGGGGGGACAGAGAAAGGAGCTGGGAGAAGGGAATGTGGGGTGCAAGGGCAGTGGGCTTGGGGAGCAGGAAGGAGATGGAGTTCATGGTGGTGAGGGGGACATGTATTTTGGGGGTCATGGAGCCCGGTGTGTGGGGCCACTAAAGCCAAGGTCCACCAAGTCATGAGTGTGTACATGCAAAAAAAAAGAATAAAAGGTTTATTTTAAATCTTTAATATTCACCTAGGCTAGCAATTGCATTCTTTGTGAAAAACCTATAATCAAAAGATTTAGTCATAAACCAAAAGTATATGGATGGATAGAGCCTAAGAAATCTTTCAGAGATTAAGTTCAAAACCAACATTTCCCTGTGAGCCCTTCCCCAGTGCAGCCCTGTGCCCTGTCCCAGTGCCCAGGGCTTTGCTCAGGCTCTGTCTGTGGAAAGGTTGGGCACCCCAAACCCAAGCGCCCAGTGTGGGCTTTCCACCAAACCCAGTGGTCCCGGGACCCCTGCCCCTAGGCCCATGCAGGCCTGGGTGGCTCCTACAGGCCACTAGGTGTCACCGGCACTGGGCTGCCCCCAGCCAGGGTTGGTGGAGTGTCCTGTTATATGTCCCGGTCCATGCCCCATGGCTTCATTTTGGTGAGAAAGAGCCCATTTCTTCTCAGCAAATGAACTGAGCAGCTGAGCTGGACAGGCTTATGTGGAGCTGGAATAGTTTTTAGCAAATTCAGACAAGGGCAACCTTGAAACCCATGTTTGTCTTTCTGCTTTTGCCTAGAACTAATCAGCTTAGCGTGGGACCTGGGTGGCCCGGGGAGGTGGGGATCCATGCACTCTGGTTTACTTAAAGAAAAAGCCAGTTCTCACTCATGCCTGTCATTTATCCTGGAGGTCCTCCCACAGACAACTCACGCTCAATCGTTAAAAGGACAAAGCAGGCCCTGGCCGGTTGGCTCAGTGGTAGAGTGTCGGCCTGGCGTGAAGAAGTCCCGGGTTCGATTCCCGGCCAGGGCACACAGGAGAAGCGCCCATCTGCTTCTCTACCCCTCCCCCTCTCCTTCCTCTCTGTCTCTCTCTTCCCCTCCCACAGCCAAGGCTCCATTGGAGCAAAGATGGCCCGGACGCTGGGGATGGCTCCTTGGCCTCTGCCCCAGGCGCTAGAGTGGCTCTGGTCGCAACAAAGCAACGCCCCGGAGGGGCAGAGCATCGCCCCCTGGTGGGCAGAGCGTCGCCCCCTGGTGGGCTTGCCGGGTGGATCCCGGTCGGGCGCATGCGGGAGTCTGTCTGACTGTCTCTCCCCATTTCCAGCTTCAGAAAAATACCAAAAAAAAAAAAAAAAAAAAAAAAAGGACAAAGCAGAGACCCTTTGTGCTGGAGAAGTCAGATTGCCTTTATACTTAACTATTCTCGGCAGAATCGCTGGCTGTGTTGAATATTGTCACCTGCCAAGCAGAGCTGCCAGCCCTGTCACTCCTGAGCCCATCTGTGGTTAGTGACCCGTGTTTGGGGACATGCCGCCCCCTATCAGCTCCCATCACCTGTGCTGGGTGTAGCGAGGGGAAAGTAAGCTCCCGGGGATTACCTCTGTGTGTAAACTGGAGACATTGCGTGGACAAAGCCAATGCCTGATAACACAAAGGGTGACCTGACCATGATGATTAAAGAGACGAGGCTGCATTTCAAAATGCATCATTGTCACTCAGTTTGCTGTGCTCATCTCTGCGGTTCACCTCCACACAGTAAAACTAAAGAAAAAGTAGGTGGGTGGCGGGGAAGAGAGGGGACTCTGCTGAAGACACCATTAAGTGGATCAGACTTGCCTGTGTTTAAAGAATGCAGAATTGCTTCGTACCCTAAAGATTAAAATACTGTGGGTAATTTGCTCATAAATCAGCTGTGTGTCTGGAGCAACCTGTGGGTGTGACTGCTGCCACTAGGGGTCACTTGTTTTTCCTGCTTCATCACTGCGTTTTCTATCCCCACCTTTGCTGGTCCAGGGGACCTCCTGCATACCTTGGGTGGAGCCCCTGCCCAGACAAGCAAGGGTAGTTGTCACAGGACAATAATGTCTTGTTAGAGGCCCATGCCCCAAGACCCACCCTCTTTAAAGGACATAAGATTATTTAAGTAAAATTATAACAATGTATTTTTGGTCTGTAGCATATAGGTAAAATATATATTATAATAATAGCATAAAAAGGGAAGAGGGACTAGCATTGTGTAAGTGTAATGTTTCTGTGTCTCACTGGAATTAAGTTAGTCTAAGCCAGAAGTAGATTCTGATACAATAGATATAGTAAACCTAAGAGTCACTAGGAAGAAAATAACAAAAAAATATAGAGTGTAAAAGTAATTAAAGAAATTAAAATGTTACATTAGAAAACACTCCCCTGGCCAGGTAGATCAGTTGGTTAGAGCATCATCCCCATATACCAAGGTTGTGGGTTCAATCCCTGGTCAAGGCCCATACAAGAATCAACCAATAAATGCAGAAATAAGTGGAATAACAAATCACTGTTTCTCTCTCTCCCTTCCTTTTTCCCTCTAGGAAATAAAAAATTACTAAATGCAAAAGTAAATAGCAAAGTAGGAATGAATAAAAGAAGTAAAAAGTTACATGGCAGATGAATATATTAATAATAACATTAAATATGAATGGATTAAATGCAATCAAAAGGCATATATTGTCAGACTGGACCAAAAAAAGAAAGAAAAACTATTTCACTATGTACTGTCTACAGGGGGCACTCTGTAAAGTCAAAGAAACAAATGAACCAAAAACAAAAGATGGAAAAGGACATCATGGAAACAGGTCGTGCCTGCTGAATTGAGTTGTCAGCATCGTTAAGGGTCATTGCTTTCTGGACAATTGAAAACCTTGTGGTTTCTTCAAAATGAGGAGAAAAACCACGTGATCATATCAATAGATGCAGAAAAAGCATTTGATAAATTCCAGCACCCATTTATGTTAACTCTCAGCCAAGTGGGAATAGAGGGAACGTATCTCAATGTAATAAAGGCCACTTAAAACAAATCCACATCCAACATCCTACTCAATGGGCAAAAACTACAAGCATTTCCCTGTCAGAATGGCTGTCATCGGTAAATCAACAAACAAGAAGTGTTGGCGAGGATGTGAAGAAAGGGAACTTTTGTGCACTGTTGATAAAAATGTAGAATTTGTACAGCCACTAGCAAGTAGCAAGGAGTTACCTCAAAACATTAAAAATGGAATTGTGTTTTGATCCAGCCATCCCACTTCTGGGAATATGTATGAAGAATTCTGAAATACTCATCTGAAAGAATACTTGTACCTCTATGTTCATTATAACATTATTTACAATAGCTAAGATCTGGAAACAGCCCATCAGTAGGTGAGTGGATAAGAAATTCATGGTACATTTACACAATGAAATACTTCTCAGCCATAAAGAAAAAAAGGAAATCTTGCCTTTTTTGACAGCCTGGATGGACCTGAAAAGCATTATGCTGAGTGAAATAAGCCAGTCACAGAAAGAGCAAGTACCATATGAAGTACCATATGATTTTACTCAGATGTGAAGTCTAATTAACAAAATGAACTAACAAGCAAAGTGGAGATGGACTCACACATAGAGAACAGGCTGACAGCTTTGGTGTGGGGGCAACTGTTGAGGGAAGTACGGGGATAGAGCAAAAAAGGACTAAAAGAAAGAAAAAAGCTCATGGGCACAGAGGACAGGGTGGTGATTGCAGAGGGGAAAGTAAAAGAGGGTGTAGAGGGGGTAACTGGTGATGGGCAAAGATCTGATGGGAGGTGAACACACATCACGGTGTACAGAGATGTGTGGTAGGATTGGGCACCTGAAACCTGTATAAATATGTTAACTAGTGTCACCCCAATAAATTCAAATAAATAACAAAAACCTCACATTGTTAGAAGCAGTACAAACTGATTATGTTCCCAACCCTTTGCCCTACTGCTCTTGAAATCTCCCACCCATCGTTCCCAGCCCTGGTCCTGGCAGCCCAGGAGAAAGTCACATCAAGGTCTGAGTGCAGGTCATGGGGCAGAGAAAGGGTGACAGGCTCTGTCCCTTCAAGCATGGGGGCTCTCAGCCTGTGGTCTGATGGATATGTTCTGTTCAGGGGAAGCCAGGCTTTGGTATCAGGTAGATGCCTGTCCCCAGGCCAGCACCATCTTTTCAGGTTTTCAGACTTTCCCTGGCCCTAGTTCTTCCAGGACAAAACTCAGACCTCCACAGTAGTACTCAGTGGGGTCCTCGGACACATCCTCACACACCCTCATCTACCTCCTTCCCTGCCCATGAAAAGTCACAGGAATCTGTTCGAGTCCTGCATAGCTCACAATCACCTCTTCATCATGATACAATCAGTAATGCTGTAAAACATTGGTCCGTCTTTAATAGGAGAAAGGGAACCCACACACTATATCAATAATGCCCATCACTTGAAGAAGTAATACTTGATCATGGGACCAGCTTCCAGTGGACATGAACTTGGGCAGGGTAGTCTGAGGGTTGCCCCTTCTCTGACCTGGGAGGACCTTATCCAGGTGAAGCAGTATGACCTTCAGGGGTGTGTGTGTGTGTGTGTGTGTGTGTGTGTGTGTGTGTGTGTGTGTAAAGGAGGATGGCAGGTAGAGATTCTGAAATTGGGGCAAACTAGGCTCCTCCTCAGGCTCCTTGTACATCTGCTGACCCCCAGTGCAGGGGCATTTGAGATGACAAGTCAAGGGTAGGCATCCTGTCATGATAAGGTAGGTGTCCTGTCCAGTTGATGAGCAGGAATTTTTGGCAGGTTAGCCAACAGAGAAAATTCTTTGCAGTGCTCAGTGGACCTTGCGGTGGAGTAGTTGCAGGGAAATCTGTTATTTAAGGGACTTTGGATGTGCAATGAGTCCAAATAGTGAGGGTAATGGGGTGGACAGGATGGCTGCAGCCCTGCTTATTTCCCTCTGGAGCAGAGTTAATTGTGTGACGCTGCAGGTGGCCGCATTTCTGCTTTCCTGCTTTTTTTCAGGCCAACATTTCTTGAGTCCTCTTCTGCTCTGCGTGGGCAGGAGGTGGTTGTGGTGGTTGCCAGGTGGGGTAGGGGCACCTCTCCACACAGATCTCTAGAGATGGGCCCATGGGTTCATGGAAGTCAAGGTCATGGTCCTGGGGAGTCCTTGTTCCTCAAACTGCGTGAGGCTTTTCAGTTTTGTGCACGGGTCCAAGTCGCCCCCACTCAGTGCTGAGAACTAGCTCATGGTCTTGTCACCACAAATGACAATGGAATCATGGAAAAGCATTGTTTAAGCTTCCTGAACAAAGAAACCAGAAATATTGAAGACAAGCTAAAAATAAGCTCATTTCCATAACCCACACAGTCTTTGAGTTTTGCCCATGTATTACGCACACAAACTCGTATTGTTAAGACGGTGCATACTATTCTGACACATTCTCTTTTCACTTTACTTCAAATCAAGCACTTGTCTCTATGCCTCATAATTGTATTACATTTTTAGTGTCGCCTACTTGCCTATGTAAGTACCATAACTTACCACACACCTCTCCATTCTCCCACCATCAGTCAACCCCCCTTTTTACATAGATAACACCACAACTAACATGTTCATAGCTTCATTCCGGTCAAGATGTTTTCCTGAGCTGAATCCCTGACAGCAGGACCGTTGAGTCAAAGCGCACACACCTTCATGGCTTTTGCTGCACGTTAGCAAAACTGACAACAACAACAATAATATTAACTAGTATTTGGCAAGGGGTTGTGTTCAAGTTGGTTTGAAAAAAAATCCTGACATTTAGACCATCCAGATGTTTGCAAACACTTCCCCCCATACAGACAAATTATGGATCTTGGAAAAGAAACCCGTGTGCCATTGAGCAGGACAAACATCACCTCTTGTGTCTGTTACTTTAGTCATTAATTGACCATGATTTTTCTTTTTACCATAGCTGATTCTTGAGACAGAGTAACAGCAGTTCAGGCTAACAGTCATTGTCTCCAGGTTTGACACCATCACTCCCATGTCCCACCTGCTGTGACGACTCCAGCTAGTGCCCTGTTGCTGTGTTTCTGTGGTTCACTAGAGAACTCACCCCAACTCTCAGGGGCTTGTAGGGCTTCCTCTGTCTTTGTGTTCCTGCAGTTTCTTGGTCACTTGCCAGGGTCTCCTTTGATTTAAGCTTCAGAGTTTCATTGGGCTTTCTGAATACAAGGATCAACACCTGCAAAATCCCCGCCGCTACCACCTCCTTCAGCATGACCTGCCCTGCACTCCCTGTCCTCTCCTAGGACATCCGCAAGGCAGAGCTGAGACCTAAGCATTCTCTCCTCTATATCCCTTCAGGTTTCCTTCATTTTCTCTCTGGTTCCCTGTGTGCCATACTGAGCAAAATTGTCTCACTCAATATTCAGTTCACCAGTGGTTTTTGTGGGTGTGTTGAATCTGCTCTTTAACTCTGGCATTTCTAATTTCAATCATTTTTCATTTCTAGAGTTATATTTCATTTTCTGATGGTATCTTGGTCCTTTGTCATACATCAATACCCTCTTCCATGTCTGTAAACATGTCAATCAAGTTACTTACTTTCCATCCTGATAGGATTATTCTAATTATCTGCAGAATGTGCATTTGCCCGAGGTGTTTCTGCTGACTCGCACGTGCATACCGCTTCTTCACAGGTCTGCTGACCTCATGGTGTGAATTCAGGCTCACTGTGTGGGAATTCTTGGAGAATTGAGGATGCATTCCTCCAGAGGGTCTGCATGTGCTTCAGCTGGGACTGGAAGCACTGCTGGGAATAGTGTGTTTGTGTGTGTGTGTGTGTGCACATGCATCAAACTCTAAACCTGCCTGTGGATGGCTTGTGGTTAGAAATTTGATGGAGGAAGGGTTGCTTTATTTTCTTTACCCCTCCACCCACAGCGAAGCTTGCAGAACTCACATCCTATCCCTTTCAAGTGGCCTGGCTCACACCAGGGCACCTGTCTTGAGACTTCTGTCCTAACTTCCTGCCTGCACAAGCCGCAGGCCAGATTTCTGCTTCTTGTCTGGGTAAAGCCCAGGGCTTGGCCTGCAGGAATCAGAGGTGCCAGACAGAGCATTCTCAGGCCTCCTGCACCCTGCTTAATTCACACTTCTCAGCGCTTTCTGGATTCTACGGTTCCCCTTAACCTCTCCCAGGTTCAGCTTGTGTCCAAAAGAGTCCCCAGGACTGTTTATTGGGCATCTTCAGGTTTCAGCGGCTGTCATAGACAGCTCCCTCCCACCTCCTGCCCTTCCCATCTAGCCAGTGCTCTCAGCCAACCATAGACATGGCCTGGCCATCCTTTCCAGCTCTACCCTCTTCTCTCCAAGCATGGGTCATGTCCCCAACAAACAGCCATCTCTTCACTGGGACATACTTCCCACTCTCCACTCATCCTGGAAGCAAAATATCACTTGTTCTACAAACCACCACCTCCAGAAGACTCTGACTTCTGTCATGTTACTGACACTGCATCACTTGTGTGCTTGCTTGCTGGTCCTTGATATCCCCAGGAAGCTGAGAGTCCAGGAGGTCAATGGGAAGGACCCCCGAGACCTGAACCCCTGGTCCAGCGTGTGCCAGCCACCAGTAGGCTCAGCGAGGTGACCTGGTGCCTGCTTGCAGGCTTGTGGGAAGCAGCCATCAGGGGTGCCTGCTATACCAGCTGCTGGATGGGTGCAGGCTCACTGCCTGCTCCCAGAGATGCAGTGAGGGTGTCAGGGGTGCTCTCTCACACTCCCTCATGGGACGTGTTGACAGCACTGCAGTGTTCTCATACTTGTCTGCTGTGTATACAGCCATACATGGCTGCCCAGGGCCCCGCCGTGAGGGACATGAAGCTGCCCTGGTTTGTCCTAAAAAGGGCTCTTAATAGAAATGAGAGATTTAATTTGTCACAGGCCATTTCTTGCAGCATCAGCCTTCATTAGTCAGCTAATGTGGCCGCGAGGAGCGATGGGATGGCCTCAGGAACAGACGGCACTGGCAGCCAGCAGCGACTGTGACTGCATGGCCGCTGGTACCCCTGGGATGTAGAAACCGGGTTACTGAGTCCTCAGGCCATCTGCTGACTTTCGGGGGACACTGTGCCAGCACTCACTGGGGACCCCTCGTCCTCCTCTTTTTGGATGGTGGGCCCTCTTCTGCCCCCAGCCATGGATTCTCTCACATGCCTCCGTGGGTGGCCCAAATTCTTTACATAAGAGTGGCCTCTGCATCACCCTCAGGCTCCATAACTAGGGCTCAGGGTCTGGCTGTGGTTTCCACTGTCCCACCCAGGACAGGGGACAGAGCACAGTATGAGCAAGCCAGACTGCTCTAGGCTGGCCAGGTACAGGGCTGATTCCATCAATCTGTCCGTTTGGCAGTGAGGGGCTCTTGGAGACTCCTGGGGATTCGCTGCTGCCCCCTGGGGGAGCACCGAGAACGTTCTGGGCTTCAGGGTGGAAGATGAAGTGCTCTGTGTTCAAGGTCTGCAGGGCTGCCAAACGTCACTGCACAGGAAGGAGGCTGTTCATCTCCGAGTCAAATCCAGTGAACTTGAACCCTGTTTGTGTTTGGGGGAGGGACAGGGATGGTCACCTGGCTCAGAACATGGGCTCATGCTGGTCGGCCAGCAGCAACTCTGGAACGACAGCCACAGCCTCCTGTGCCCCCTCCCCCCCCACCACCAGCCTCAGAGAAGGGATGGGGGGCAGCAGCCTCTGCAATCACTTCTGGATCCCAGAAGTGCCCTGGGGCACAGTCACCTAGGATGCTCACAGTGTCATGCATTTTGTCACTGTTCTTGTCTAGCAATGTGAGCACAGTGTGTTAGGTATCTGTTGCTATATAACAAATTACCCCAAAATTTAGGGGTCAGGACATTTGTCATCCCAGCATCTGTGGGTCAGGACCTGGGCATCAGGACCTGCCTTTGAGATGTTGGCCAGGGTCCCTGGGCTGGATCTGGTTCTAGCTCTCTCAGTGGGCGTTGGTGGGATCTAGGTCCTCACAGCTGTTGTGCTAGGGGCTCAGCTCCTTGTAAGCCGGTGACCAGACGGCGTTCCTCTTCACGTGGGCTTCTCCATGGGGCAACTTAGGGCAAGGCAGCTGAGCCAGGCTCATCAAGGGAGGGGGGGCATGGGGAGGGAAAGACAAGAAGACAGAGAGACAAAGATAAAGATAGGGAGGGACAGTCAGAGACAGAGAGCGGTCAGAGTCTTTGGGACTGACCTGGTTTGGCAGAACTGTCCACCACTCTTGCCAGGCCCTATTAATAGCAGGAGTTCCAGCCTGGCTCATTTTCAAATGCAGGGGATGCATAAAGTGTGGAGACAGCAGAAGGGACCATAGGTCAGAAATATCCACAAAAGCATGGAGCCACCATCCTAAGGGCTCTACTGAATGCAGGGTAGGGGGTGAGGGGAGGGATCAGTTCTTGTGACCTTCATTGCAGTCAAGCCAGTGTGCTGGCGTGCCAGCCCATGCTAGGGAGGACCCCTGACCCAATTTAGCTTATAGCTACAGCTAAAGTAGAAAATTCTCACAAGCCTCAGCATAAAAGCTCAAATCTAATCTTGCTAACAGAAGCAGGATGCGTTCCTTGTGCGTCAGCCTTGCAGATATTGCAGGAAGGCGGTTTATTATCTTAGAACAGTGTGTGCTTTTGCAAAGATATTGTACAAACGTGCTGAAGTAACTGTAACCTTGTGCGTTTTGCCTATATATACCCCTCTCCCCCCGAGCTCATTGTTGTCCTTTGCTTTCCGGCACAGCGGACAGACCACTGGCCAGTGAATAAAGTTTCCAAATTGACTGTATCAGTTTGGGCTCTGGTTCCGTTCAGTTGCGGTTGCACCATAACAGCCAGCTGGGCCACAGAGTGGTCACAGATCATCTGAGGTCCTGCGTCACTCAACATCAATGACCTGGCCAGATGCCCAAAGCCCACCCCTCAATCATTGAACCCCTGTGGGTTGTAGCTCAGTCCTCTCCTGCCCCGGGTCTATATCCACCCCTCCTCCCCCCTTCAAAGTGTCACCTGAGTCACAAACAAACCAGGAAAGCTGCTGTTTTCTCTTATTTGGGGGCTTAAAGCACTTAAAAATAAAACTAGTCTTAAATCATCTGTGATTTAGGCAACTGCATGAACATAAGTGCAGCTTTGGTGGCCTTGTGCATGAACCGGTCCATGGGAGCAAAGGCCAGGCTCCAGGGGGGGGTCTCATCTCACCCCGTAACTCCACCTGCTCTTCCTGAAGGGCTGCTGGGTACAGGTAAGCAGGTTGTGCACTGCACAAGGAAACCCAGCCATGGAGTGAAGGGGCCCAAAGCCAGTTTGTCCACGGTATGGGTGGGGCTCCAGCTGCAGGAAGGCCTGTTCTGATGCACAGGAAGGTGCCATTTTCTTTCTTTATGTCACTTCCTGCACTGCTCATATTGTAACACACTGTCAGAAATAAGAAGGAAAGGCTCACCTGAGCCCTTATTATCCCAATAAGTCAGTTTTCTTCCCATTATTATTCACAGGTGTCTGCATTTTTCCTCTAATCAGCTCAGTCTGGATACATTGAGATCCTGGTTGGAACTTATTCAGGCTGTCCTGCCTCCTCCCGCTCTGTCTGCTGCACCATCTGTAACTGCAGACTAATTGCATACACGGGCCCATCAAGCACTGGACTCGCACCTGACCACATGCTCTAACCTCAGGTGGCTTCCGTGGGCTCCAGAATCAGACCACACAAGCTTGCTCACCTAGGCACACGAATTACTTACCTGATTTTAGCTCTCAGAGCCTCTGTTTTCTTAAACAAGAAAGCAAAGGAAATAACGTGCACACGAAGAGGAGCAAGGAGAGGCAGTGACCAGCTGGTGCGATGCGTTCCTGCTCCGCGGACCCTGAGGGGGTTCCAGGAGTGAGTCTCCAGGTGGAGGGGTAAATGTCTCGATGGTCTTGGGGATCATTGGTCCTTTAAAGCAGCAGTAAGTGAACCAGCCCCCTTTCTGCTGGTAATCTGCACTCCACGGGCTGTCCCATTTCTCTTGTCAAACGCCATAAAGTACTTGGGACGCAAAACTGTCTTAAATTGCTCCCAGTCAACATAGTGTGCTGAAACCTGGATGTTTCCCACCTTAATTGATCTTGAAGGTAGGAAATAGGTGTAAGGATGACCTCTGTCCTAAAGATTCTCCAGTCTGTTTAGAGCTGGATGAATGTGCGTGGGGGGTAGGGTGGGGGGTAGGGTGGGGGGAGGGGGGCAGGGGCATGGACATGTGACTGGGACCCCACAAGTGAGCATAGGACTGAGTACCAAGTCCTGAGGTGCAAGCTCACCTACTCAGGTGGGGGAACTCCACTTCCCTGCTCTCCTGCCTGGCCTGGGAGGGAGTCTACCCACACATGGGGTCAGGTTGATCCACAATTGCCCAGAATATGTTTGGGGTCAGGTATAACCAATTCCTGCTATTGATCCAGAAGGTGTCACTCTCATCTGTTGAACTTAGAGATGGGATACAGAGATGCTGGGGTGCCCATCTTGTCACCATGATGCGAGGGCTTTCCAAGAATGGGTTACCAGGAGACAGCAGGGTAGAGGATGAGCATAGACCAGATCCCAGCCATGCTGCTCATGCCCCTAGATTCAGCTATGCCTGAAAATGGTTCCCCTCTGGCCTTCTGAGTGATGGGAGTTGTGTGTGCTCATTGACTACTAAGCATCTTGGACAGGTTTCTGTTCCCTTGACTGACACATAGCTTTGAAAAGAGCTGAGTGTCCAGAACAAGAGAACCCATTGCTGGAGACAGCCCAGACACTGCTACCCGCAGCCTCGGCTAAGTGGTTGCCTTGCCTCCTTTTGGGCATCTCGAGGGCCAGGGGCTCCATCCTGCCACAGAGTGTGTTCACTTGGGGAGTAGCTCAGTGTCTGGTTCTTTCACTGAAATCGGTTGCCCAGGGACTTCCAGAGGCCTCAGGGGGCCACACTTGGATGGGAGCTCCCACCCCCACGCTGTGTCTGCACAGAGGAGGCCTCCTCACTTTCCTGAGCTCAGCACAAAACATCAGCAGCGTCAACACGTGGGGTCCACAGCCATGAATTTCAGTCATTACCTCCCTGCTTGGTTGCAAAGGACGACTGAGTGCTGGGGTTTCTTTCATCACTGGTGACAGTGCGTGCAGAGTTAATTGACTGTGTCACCGCCTCCCTGAACAAGGACTGGGTTTCATTACAGAGAGAGAAGGGGGAGGGCAGGAGGGTGGTGCACCTGAGTGGAGGGGACATTCATCTCTGAGGTCAGGCCCCTCTCATTAGAGCTGCTGCCTTCCTTCGAGGTCATGAAATAATTAGAACATTAAACCCCTCTAGCGCAGGCCTGTGTCTGTGACCTTCTCCCACACTGTCACTCCACTCCGACGCTGGCAGAGGAGATAAGTCCCCCAAAGTCCAAAAGTCTGCACTCCCCTCTCCTCCCCCCTTTGTTTTTAAAAGATTAAATGGAAAAGGTTAAACATGGATGATTAGTGGGTTTATCTGCTGGAGGAGGTGTTGCTGAGGGGACCACAAAAGAGCTGGCAAGGGCTCCGCCCCTTTGGGAAGGCCCTTCCTACAAAGTGAGTCATGGCCTTGACATCCCCCAGGAGAAGGGGTTGACCCAAGGGCTGTGGCTGGAGACTCTGTGGTCCCACAGCTCTTCTCCTCCCCAGACACTTCTGGTTCAGGAAACCACCGTCTGACCCAGAAGCATCTGAGCCTCTTCACCCTCCCATCCTGCAGTCTTTTTTGTTTGTTTGTTTTAGATTTTACTTATTTTAGAGAGGAGGGAGGCAGGGGGAGAGAGAGAGAGAGAGAAAGAGAGAGAGAGAAAGAAGGAAGGAGCAGGAAGCATCAACTCCCATATGTGCCTTGACCGGGCAAGCCCAGTGTTTCGAACCGGTGACCCCAGCATTCCAGGTCAGTTCCAGGTTGATGCTTTATCCACTGCACCACTATAGGCCAGACTTCCCCTCCTGCAGTCTTTAGCAAAGGTATTTGGCTCAACCTGCCAAATATCTAACCGGGGCCCATACTGGCCTGGGCACTGCAGGGGATCTGGTGACCTTCCTGTCCCTTTCTGTTGCCCTAGGGCTCTGTGTCTGTGACCTTGGGGCTCCAGTATCCCTGTCCCACACTGCACTCCCAAACCACCCTGTTGGGTCGCTGGGACCTGCTTTCTGTTGCTTGAGCCGCCAGGTGTGCCCCCTCAGCGCCCATGCTCAGCTGCTTTTTCTCCTCCAACGCCCCTCCACCAGACCCAGGCACAGCAGTCTTGTCATTCAGGCCTCAAGGCACAGGTGCATCAAGACCTACCTCATTCAACCTCTTGGAGCTCTAAAACACCCCGCCCCCCATCGTTGGAGCAGGGGCCTCTGCCATCACTCTGTCCTGGCTCTGCAGACATAGATGTCCTTCGTGCCTAACCTCCCTGACACCTAGAGGATGGTGATTGCTGCCTCCCTTTCCTTCCTTCAGCGGGTTTCCGTCACAACAGCCCACATTCTCAGTTCTGTTTCGTTTCCTGTGTCCCCACGTCAGAATGCTTGCTCTCAGGCTCCCAGAGGTCTATCCCCTGCTGGTCCAGTGTGCGGCCACTTGGTACTCAGGACCCGGGTGAGGGTGTGTGGACGGGACGCCCAGAGGGGAAGCTGTTGCAAGGTGCGGACTGGGGAGAAAAAAGGGGTAAGGAAAAGGTACAATTTCTAGGATTCCAGCTTTCTAGAAAATGTATTTTATTAATATTTGAATGTACAAATGGAAATAGAATATTTCATCATTTCACCCTGCACAGCTGTGACAGCCCTAGACCCCCAGCATGTGTTCAGGGTAGAATTTAGAAGCTTGGGAAGGAGATGGAAAACCCGGGGCCGTGGGCCTTGACCCTGCCCTGTCCTCGGCCGCCAGGCTCAGCAGAAGTGTCCATGTGCCCATGCTCACCATCTGTGGCTGTGTTCACTGGTGTTCCTGAAGTCAGGGTTCCCAGGCAGAGGAGATGGGTGGCCCATGGCAGCACTCCACACAGACCCACGTGCCCGGCGGCATGCCCCCAAGTGCAGCAGTGCCAAGGTCTCAAAAGGGCTCCTGGAGAAGGGCCAAGCCCATGACAGCAGCTTGCCTGCCAGTCCTGCCCAGCTGCACCCTGCCCATGAGGGAGCAGTGCCAGGGGCTTCAGACAAGCACCCCACCCCACGCACATTGCAGTGACAGTCACAAACGCAGTGACAGCCAGCTAGATGCTGTTCTGAGGATGGACCAGTTTCGCGTGAACAAGCCAAGGCACTGAAGACCAGCGTGGAACATCTCGGCACCTGCTGCAGGGAGGCTGGCAACCACCGCACAGGCCCCACCAACCTAAGCCTGACAAGCAGCGCTTCACCTTCCCTCCAACTCGCACGAGGTCTTGCTCAGAGTGAAAGGGCAGAACTAGGGCACTGCTCTGGTGGCCAACACAGGAGCTATAATTACTGACCCACAGACCCAAATTGCACCATGTCCAAGGGCAGAGCCAGCTCTGCGGCAGCCCCTGGGATGGGGGCTGCTCATGCATCACACCTGCCCTCGACTCGCTGGGGAGCGCCCTCCAGACCAGGCCCAAGGAAACCACACCATGGGCCTTGCTGGTGGCTAAGATGTGGTTTCAGATCCTGACAGAAGACACAACCAGAGTCCCCAGGAAGGGACAGTGCCTCCCCACAGGCGGCAATAGCTGAAGGAGATACCAAGAATGGGTGCAGCCCCGGGGGCAGTCCCGCTCACGCTGTGGCTCGTGTGGCCATGGGTTGTACCCACATGTGCGGCCTCCTCTGGGCCCAAGACCCAGAGACATGACAGGTCTGTGTGTCTAGCGGCCGGCCGGGGGAAGGAGCAACCACACAGTGATATGTGTCATTGGGGGAAGCCCACAAGTCCACTGCATGTAAAGCAGGTGCAGGGCACAGCCCCCAAGGCCCAGGTCAGTACGCAATCTTCCAGTGTGTGGGCTGCTCGCACACCTTCTCCTGATCTCCGCAGAAGCGGTTGTACGTAGTCTTGGGGTCTAACCCCAGGATCTCTCTCTCCTCATGAATCCGAAAGGAGAACGTGGAGACAGAGGTGCCGATGAAGAACCTAGAAAGCAACAGCAGAGGTCACTGAGCCACCAAGAATAAGCAGGTCACATGCTCAAACACTCCCAGGTGCCTACCCAGCCTCTGGACCCCAGGGTCCCTGTGCTATCACGACAGCCAAGTGGCCTGGGCTAGGAGGATGGAGCAGAAACTGGAGGAGCCCAAAGGCCAAGCGGGTGGGGCCTGGCTGAGAATCTAAGGTGCTCAGGAGACAGCCCCGCATGAGGTCAAACTGGAGACACCAGCTAGATTCTGGCTCCGAGAGGCAAGAGCTCAGGACCATAAGCCAGGCCAGGTGGTAGAAGCAATCACCTCCAGGATGGTGGTTTCTGAAGAAACGCACCAGAAGTCTGCCCCCAAGATGTCCACCTGGTTTGGGTCTATGGAAGGCAGAATCACTAACCTCAAAGCCTCCACAGAACTCTGGGGGCTGAGGGGACAAAGCTGTCAGGCTCTGGCTCATAAGCTTGAGGTGGGGGTGGTGCAGGCTAAGTCTCTCAGCCCCGACCCACCTCCACCTCTGCTGAGGCTGAGCCAGCTCCTAACCCTGCCTGTTCAGAGGAGGAAAAGAACCCCTCACCCTGGAAGAGGGCATCCCCTGGGCCTTTCCTACAGTGCCCAGCACACACAAGGACAGATGCACATGTCGACCCATTAATACCAAACACACACATCCATCCACCCAGGGGTCTGAGAATCCCAAGAAAGATGGAAAATATAAGCTACTTCACTCGCATTTTCTATTTTACTTGAAGTGTTCCTTCTGACCTCTTCTCAGCACAATGGGCAGGAGTCCTTAGAGCAGTGTTTTTCAACCAGTGTGCCGTGAGACATGGTCAGGTGTGCCGTGGGGAAATTAAACATGGGTCCCCGAACTACGGCCCGCATGCCACATACGGCCCCCGGAAGCTATTTATCTGGCCTGCCACCAGCCGCCTCCATCCGAACATAAACATTCCCCTCACAATCCCTCCAGCTATCAGCGACAGGAAGAGTGGAGGCACAGGGAACGCTCACTGACCAATCACCTTCTAGGATTCATCCCGACCACTAGCGATGAACCAATAGTAGGCCGCCTCTCACCCACACCCAGGAAGGTCCCCACTCGGGCTGCCGCACACTTGTCATTGTGTGGCCGCAGCGAGTAGTTGAAGCTGCTACTCCTCCCCATGGTCCCGATTTCTAATCCTGGTCAGGACTGGAGATAAATGTTGCCACCACTAGATGAAGCCTCAGCCTCAGCTGGTTATGTCTATCCTGATGGTGTATATAGATATTTGACCTTTTTCTTTTTAAAAGAGGCCCCCGCAGAGGGTGATATACAATGCATCACAATGTTATCTAACTTTAAAGCTAAAGTTTGCTGATATTCCTTTGGACAGTTTTTGGTTATCTGTTGCCAAGGAGTTCCCCATTCTGGCCAACAAAGCTATTTTGACATTGCTCCCGTTTTCAACCACATATCTATGTGAGCTGAGCTTCTCAAGCTTGACTGCGATAAAACTAAAAACAGAGAGAGACTGAGAACTGTTGAGGAAGAGCTTCATGTGTGTCTTTCTACCATTCCTGCCAGGATATCCCTTTTGTGTTCATCGAAACAGGCCCAGGTTTCACACTAAGTGAGTATAAATACATTTAGAAACTATATTATTAACTATATGTATAATATGTACTGTGTTAGAGTGTCATTTTGTGTCATTTTGGTAGGTGGTGTGTCCCAGGATTTTGTAAATGTAAAAAATGTGCCGTGGCTCAAAAAAGGTTGAAAATCATTGCCTTAGAGGAACCACAGGAGACCCCGGCCCCGCTCCCTCTTGGGCAGGCTGCCTCCCACAAGGACAGTCCCATGAAAAGGATGAGAGGACCTGTGCTCTCGGCCTCTCAGGATGCCCTGTGCACATTCCTCTTCAGGGATGGACAGGGGACTGCTCTGGGCAGGCAAGTGGGGTAGGGTTGGAGAATGAAGCTCTAGGATCCTCACTGCCCCACACTCGCCCTCCTTTGACAACATTAGATGGAGGAGAGATTTTGGGTGAAGCAATGATGACACTACACCAGGGACTAAAGGAATGAAATGGATAACTGACAGCCTAAAGACCACTGAGCGAAACGAAACGTTACAAGGGATTTATTAACAGTGGACAGATGGCTGGGCAGTGAGCAACAGGTACACAGAACTGTCTGTTTTGACTACCAGGTACTCAAGCCTCGTGAACCTCATGAAACACAACCAGACATGCCCCGAACCCTGAGCACCTGGCATGTGAGCAGACCCACTGGTCGATAATAGCCACGCCTCCATCTTTGTAGAGCTCCAGTTCCTCCCACGTGGGCTCAAACCTCACCATCTCGGGCAACAGTTTTTTCAGCTCCTCATATTCTGCAAATTAAAAGGAGAGGTCATTAAACGGGGATCTGCAGGTGCCAACAGGCATCTGCCTACCAGGATAGCATGCATCTCTGTGACCCATTAATTCTTCAGGAACTGGCTAAAGAGGTGACGAGGACAAAACCATAAAATTAAGGATTACTCTCATAGTATCACATGTGTGGGTCAATCAATATGCACACCCAACTCTGCCCCGAACACAACGAGGGCAGAAGGAGGCACAGAAGCCAGAGCTGCCTGCCTGTTCTGATGGCATCCGTGGCCACAAACACTTTGTCCAGCCCGTGGGTCTTCAAGAGGCTGCGTATCTTCTTCACAGCTCCGTCCAGACTAGGCACGTCTTCCCTGTGGCCCCAGATGAAGTCTTTCCTTCTCAGGTGGACACCGAGGTATGGACCACCCAGTGAGGAGCCCAGCTTGACCTGGCAGAGGAGGACCAGGACATGTTGAGATGGACCTATCATCTGTGTCAGCATCCAGGTGCTGGCACTCAAGACAAGAGGCAGAGGGGACAAGTGTTCCACACTCAGTGTCCTGCATGTTGTTCTAAAGCCGTAGAGTGACTAATTACCATACCCTTTGATCTGAATGTAAAAAAACAAAAGTAAATGAAACACTGGAAAAAAATACAAATGGGATAAAAGATAAAAACCTTCCACTTAATACTGTATTTTTCCAGTAAAGACTATCCACATACCTACTAATCAGAGCTGGAACAGTGCCAATCCACCTGAAAACAGCCAACTGTCCCATAAGGTGCAAACAGGGGAGATGGTGTTCCTCTCCATGAAATAATTTGCTGTTAAAAACCACACTAAAAGGAGATCATTCAAACAACTACATTATCCTGAAAATGCTTAAAATCTACATCAATTTGAAAAATCCACATATTATTTGTTAAAATTAAATTATAGGAAAACCCAACCTTTCAGAAAAAAATTTTTTAAAGAAATGATGTTAGAGCAAAAGGGTAAATGGTGCTTTTGGGTGGTGTGAGTGAATCCTCCTGTTTTCTTGAACTGCTCCTGCACTGTAAAGAAGAAAACACTGAACGTAACTGGTCATCTTTTACTTCCTGCTTGCAAATCTATCGCTTGCTTTTACTCTAAGAGTGACCCTCTGAGCTGCGGAATTCCCATTCCATTTCACTAAGAGACACTGTCCCAGCTGTTTCCCTGAGTTTGTACCAGGACTCTGTGTGTGTGTGTGCGTGCGTGCGTGTGTTCGGTAGCATCCATGGTAAGTAATGAATGTGGATAGTGTTAAGAGAGGTGACACTGAAGGTGACAATCACATCCCTCCATCTGCTATAAATTAAGGGGTTTGTTATTATGCATCTAAAGAGATAACTAGCCTTCCCCTAATTAAAAAGAGATAGAAACTACCTTCATCTTGGTCCAGTCCTCCTCGTAGGGGATCCTGTCAGCCTCGTTCGTGGAATTAAGATATTTGCTTCTGAACTCGTCGCCCACAGCCCGCAAGTGCTTGGCAAACACCATGCTCCGCCGTGTCTGGGGGAGCAGAGACAGTGTAGCTGAGCACCCATTCCATCTGCCCACCAGGTGGCTGCCCAGCTCAGTCCCATCCCGACCCTTGCAACAAGCCTCTGGAGCCCCACCAAATCTGGAGGACAGCCCAAATATCTGACAGAAAAGCCAAGGATAAGCAACTAGTACTGGTAGGGTCCAGCCTTGCACACATCCTTTCTCAGTCACGGGGGCCACCTAGCAGTGACAAGTCATCAGCCAGCAGCAAGTCTGTCAGCGAGGATCGCACATGTAAGGACGTTATCATGGAGCAGAGGTTCTGCAGGCCAACATCCATGACCTCTCCCCTCTCCTGAGGGTCCGCTTGACCGGGGGAGCCAAGCTCTGACTCAGGGTGGCTGGCACTATGGCGATGTATTCAAGGGGGATCTTAAAGGGTTAGAGAGAGATAGAACTGTCAGGTTGACAGTGATGACAGTGGCACTTCATGCTTCTGAAACAGCCCACCCAGGAGATGCCTGGGTTATGTATCAAGGGAGCAAGGGTCTGATCTGGGTCTTCTGCCCAGCCTAGCCTGCCTACAAGAGGACCCACGACCCAGCACAGGCCAGACTCAGGGCAGAGGAGGTCAGTGGCTACAGAGGGGATATAACTCCCATTTCCTCAGGCTCCTGAGCCACAGCAACAGGATGTGGGCGTCCCCAGGACAAGGACAAGCCAGTTACTTTACAGGTAAGAAGCAACATGGGCAATGGTCCCAACCCCCGGGCCGCGGACCAGTACTGGTCCATGGGCCATTTGGTATTGGTCCGCAGAGAAAGAATAAATAACTTACATTATTTCCGTTTTATTTATATTTAAGCCTGAACGATGTTTTATTTTTAAAAAATGACCAGATTCCCTCTATTACAACCGTCTAAGACTCACTCTTGATGCTTGTCTCGGTCACGTGATACATTTATCCGTCCCACTCTAAAGGCCGGTCCGTGAAAATATTTTCTGACATTAAACCAGTCTGTGGCCCAAAAAAGGTTGGGGACCACTGAACATGGGCACTACCTCTTATCGTAAACCAGGTGTACAAGTAACAGGCCACAAACCACACTTTTTAAATAGAAAATACTGTTTTTCTTTTACAGAAATTAGCTGCCATAAATCACAAACCTATAGCTCAATTAACAAAGTTAGAAATCCATTAAGATGACAAAAATCAAGCCAACTGTGTGGAAACCCATGCTGCTGGTGGGGCAGCCCCCAAGGGCATGGCCACAGTGGCCAGGGGGCACCAGAGCACAGAGGCTCCCAGAAACTGTCCTTACACGGGGCCTCTGGGAGGTGACCAGACAGAGGGCACCAAATCCCATAGGTGGGAACAGAAAACATCTGCCTTGGAGGTGAGCTCAGTGTGTTCTTTTTCCTTTCAGACAGCTGGAATTTACCTAAAAACATTACTTTTTCGGCCCTGGCCGGTTGGCTCAGTGGTAGAGCGTCGGCCTGGCGTGCGGGAGTCCCGGGTTCGATTCCCGGCCAGGGCACACAGGAGAGGCGCCCATCTGCTTCTCCACCCCTCCCCCTCTCCTTCCTCTCTGTCTCTCTCTTCCCCTCCCGCAGCCGAGGCTCCACTGGAGCAGAGTTGGCCCGGGCGCTGGGGATGGCTCTGTGGCCTCTGCCTCAGGCACTAGAATGGCTCTGATTGCTGTGAGTGACACCCCAGATGGGCGGAGTGTCGCCCCCTGGTGGGCATGCCGGGTGGATCCCGGTCAGGCGCATGCGGGAGTTTGTCTGACTGCCTCCCCATTTCCAACTTAAGAAAAATACAAAAACAAACAAACAAACCAAAAAAAAACATTTCTTTTTCTTCAGCACCAAAACAACACATCTTCCAAAAATCGGTTTTTCTCCTGGGGTCCTGGGAGCCGAGCAGGGCAGGTCTGATCCAGCAGGGCAGGTGCCCCTACAGTGTCCCTGTGTTCCCTGCTGCCAACAACCCTTCTGGGCCTGCAGCAGCTCCCGCGGGGAAAGCTGCACCTTGCCCAGCACAGCCCCACAGGCCAGGCCCCTAACTGGCTGGCACTGTTTGTTTTCACTTCAGGCCTCCCTACTCAAGCCTACTTGCTTTTGTCAGGACATGCTTCAGGCCTCTGCCCACGTCAAGGACTGTGCCTTTTTTCAAAGCAGAGGCCCAATGAACAAGGCGTCACCTAATGAACATGCCATCGTGTCAGCGAAATGCTGATACCAGGAGAGAAGCTGCTCTCTGAACTCTGCTATCGTTCATTCACGACGACCATGGCATCAAGTCACCAGGGCCATCCTGCCCCACTGAAGCAGAGAGGGAACCCTCATAGCAGAATACCCCTGCCTCTCAAGGCTGGAGAGGTGAGCAAAGAGAGCCCTGAACCCAGCTCCTGAAGGCAGCAGCGGGAATGACAGGCTGCTGCAGGCAGGGAGGGGCAGGGGCTGCCATCACTCTGGACCAGTGCCGAGACACCCAACACACCAAGCCCTCACCCTGGGGCCCCTAGTGTGATGGAAGCATTCCCAACTACACCTACACCCAACACTGCTCAGAGCCTATGGTCAGCAAGCTTGCAAATAAGAGTTATCAAAGGTCTTAGATTTTCAGAAACTAAACAAATTAAAATGATATAAGCAAACTTAGAAAGACGCCCCCAGACGGCACTCACGTCCCAGTACTCCTTCCCTCCGTAATGGTCATGAAGGAGGTTCTCAGCTCTGTCCAGCATCACGGACCTATTTTTGAACAACAGGAAAAGAAAGAGTTTAACTTTAAAAATTATTACCTTCATATACTCCAAGTGCATAATTAGAATGACCAGGAGCCAGCAGGGACAAATTCTGAGGGGGCGCGCTAACCTTTTGGGTCACCAGGGTGCACGTGGGCAAGTTACTGCTGACTCTCTATAACATGATTCTGAGGTTTTTCTGAATTTCTAAGTGATTCTAAGCATTCATGGTCTCTCCTATCCTAGCCTCTAAACCGGGTGTTAGCAAGCCCACTTGTAACTATGATGCAAAAAAAACCCCAACAAAATAAAACAAAAAACCCAACCCCCCCAAAAAAACCCCAAAACAAATAAAATAGAATTAGCAAACAGAAACCAGCAGTATACTGAAGAAATAACACACATGACAAATGGAGTTCACACCAGAAATGAAAGACGGTTCCATATTAGAAAATCTGTTACTAACTCCACACATCAGTAGGTGAAGGACAAAGCCACATAATGATGGATCCTACAAAGGCATAAAACTCAGTACTGACTCCCATCTTTAAAAAGTGGCTTCAATAAAACCAGGGCTGGGTACTCCTTATGCTCCTTATGCTAGCACCCTCCTCAGGACTGCTCAACTCCTTCCCTGCAGAGTGAGGGCCGAGAGAGGCTGTGCTTTATGAGATAACCAAACCACTAACGCATCAGGACATTCAGAAGGAACCTCCAGAAACAGGCCCACATCTACCTGGGACTAGCAAGCCAGGAGGCAGGACAACCATGGAGAGAGTGAGGAGATGGGTCAGATGATCGGAAGCTTTCCCTCAAACAGAACAAGTCTTCAGTGGTCAAAGTTAAAAACAAAGACTATAAAAGCAGACCATGAAAGATTTTTAAGAATATTGAGATGGTAAAAGTTAGAAAAAATCCCAGAAGCCATTAAAGAACAGACCAAAAAATGTGAATATGTAAAAATGAAAACCTGCAGAGATAAAAATTGGCAAGATTTAAAAGGGTGCTTTATAGATAGAGCTTTAAAGAAGAGCTTTCCACTCTGAAATCACAGAAACAGACTAGGGACCCACTTGTCATTTATCAGCTGCACAGACCGCACCTCTGCCCCGGTGGCTGTGTGAGGATGCGCCCCAATGCTGTGCAGGGAGTGCACACCCCGTGGTCCAGCCACTTCTACTCTGGGGCTGAGCCTCTATTTTTACTCCCCCACCTCTAGGCAAAAAGGTTTCCTAACCGCAAAAACCTAGAGGTAGCCAACTGCCTCCAATGCACACCTTGAAAACTGGTATCTTTCCACTTTTTAATGGTAACTTCTGATGAACAGATATTCTTAATTTTAACGTGACTGAATTTACCAATCTTTTCTTTTTTGATTAGTGCTTTTCACATCCTGTTTAAACCTCTCCATACCCTGCAGCCTCGAGGCTGTGTTCTTCTGAAAGCTTCACTGCTTTGCCCTCATGCTTGGCCTTCGTGCTGCCCCAGCACCTGGCGTCCCACCGGGTCATTTCAAAACCCTCCTGGCCCTGTCTTCGGGCTCTGTCCTTGCCCACATCTGCACATTCACCTGTGCACACACATACACACACATACCCTTCCTCACTGGCCCATCACTGAGCAGATGGTGCAGGCACATACCGTGCTGACGTGTTCCTCAAAAGCACAGGTGCAATGATAGAAGCCGACCCTTGCACAGACAGACAGGAAACATTCAAACCTCTAGTTTCTTCATAACCCCAAAACCATCCTCTGGAAAAGAAGGACCGTGGGACTTTAGTTTAGTTTTTCACAGGCAGTAAGTAAGATCTGTATACACATGCATACACCTCCACCATGATCAATTCAGTATTTCTTAGTGAAAGCTTACTGGTCATGAATAGAGGTAGTGATGTTCTTGTGAGAATTTTTAAAGGAACCATAAATTCCATCTGACTTGAGACCAGTAAAGGAACAAGGACAGTATAGAGATGGGAGAACAGAGGCAGTCCGCAGGGAAGCTGATGAAAATGACCCTTCCTGCTTCAGTGCCAGAGTTGTGACGGTAACAGCGCCTCAACCAATGCTCCTCTAATGAGCTTCTGTGTAACTCAAGTTGTTAGAGCCACTGAGGTAACAGCCCTTCCACAGGGAGGTCTTCTGATGGCACCTTACGATTGGGGTGACAAGAGCACCGTTTCCAGGACCTGGTCAAACGCATAAACAGTGCAGAAAGGTAAACATGTCTCAGTCGGGTATTTTTAAATGGCCTGAGGAATCTGTAATGGGACAAGGAGGTGAAAAGAGACCTCCCCTTTAGGGACGTAGCAACCGCTGGCCAATGAGGAGTGTGGTCATAGGGTCACACGTGCTGTCCCAGATGCTGGGGGATGGCCTCACTCCATATCACAGGGCACGAGGCGGGCTTGCCAGCTGCACCTGTAGTACTCGTGCTTGTCCTGTGAGTACAGCAACGGATCGATGCAGGGCCGGTCATCAATCTTCTCTTCCCAGGTTCCCTCCTTCCACCCTTCAGCGTAACTTTGCAGGACGTAAACCTGGTCAATGAAGGGCCCACCAGACTCTGGAAAAGACCAAGAACTGACAGTAAGCAGTAACCAAAGCACACACATGGCCTGTATCCAACTGCCATCAATATAGACAGAAAATTATCACTTTATGTAAGGCAGCGGTTCTCAACCTGTGGGTCGCGACCCCCACACAGGTTGAGAACCACTGATGTAAGGCCACCTCCTTTCCAAGGACTGAAGCTTACAAAATAGAGCTAGTGCTGAACAAGTGACCTCAGGGCACAGGCTCCTAAAGGGTGAGTGGGTTAGCGTGGGGGGGGGGGGGGAGCTTATCCAGGCATTGACTGCTCCCAAGGGCTCTTCATCGCCCTGACCTCTCCACAGCATCTGGGTTGGCCCTTGACACTCTTCTCGTTACGGCTGTACCCCCACTTCTCCAGAGGCAGGGCCAGGCCTTATGCCAGCATGGGCCCCACTCACACTCTCGTCCAACTCTTCAGGGCTCCTCCTCAGGCGGGCTTCCCTGTCAGCCTCTGGTGCATCTGCGTGCTCCTGCCCCGGGGCCTCTGACTGGCCATCCCCACCTGGATCAACCCCCACGAGGCCTGTACTTGACCCCTGTGAGGCCATTCAAATTACACCTCCCTCGGATGCATTCCAGGCCATGGCTACTGTCCCTCTAACACTACGAACTCTCTCCCCACTTTTGCCTTCTCTGTGCACTTGTCACCATCTCAAACACTGCACGTTTCAATGACTTATTTATATTCTTTATTTCCTGCTCCCCCTTCCCCACGAAGCTCCAGGTAGGCAGGAGCCCATGGCTGGCCCTCTTACCCACTGCTCCTACCCATACCTAGAATGTGTCAGCCACATCTGTGGTCAAAGATGGAATGAAAAGCCCAATGACCAGAGAGCCACAGAAAGTGAAATTCTGGTCTCTTCCAGACGTTCACTCTCACTTGGACACTAACATCTGCATGGCAGTGGCACCTAATGCCAGAGAGAGCTCTCAGGGCTCCTCTCACAGTGAGGGGACAGTGAAGAAACACCGAAAGGCTAATGTGTGGCCTTGCTGCACTCACCCATCCTAGGACTGGCACCCATGCCTGTTCCCTTTGTAGGGAAGGAACCAGCAGAGCAGTCATCTAGTCAGACATGTCCAAGGCAAAGCCATTTTCCCTGCCTCCACACGCATCACCCAGGGCACTCTGTCCTCCTTCCCCCTGGTGGCTCCAGTTCCAGCAATGGGGCCTGGAGAGCAGTAGAGAGGATACCCATCTCCCATCCCCACACACCCACAGTTCCCAGTAAGCACAATCTCAAATGGTGAAGGCTCAGACCTGTCCCAGTGCCCACCTCTCAGGAAACCCACCCCCCAACCCCCAGGAAGGTAAGGGTCAGGTTCTCTGGGAGGCTCTGTAACTCAAGTTCAGGCAAAAGACAGACTGCTTCCCAGACTAAGTCAAGGAGGACCAAACACTCAGCTACATCTCATCTTTGGTTGGGAGAGAAAGAGTTCCTAAAATGCTTTGTACAATCTGAGAGTTTGCCTCTTCTGAGAAGATACTCCCTATAGCATTCCGGGCCTGCAGGGTCCACAGGGCTGACTCTGACACAGAAACATTTCAAAGTGACAGGGTCTAAGGTACAGCAAGAACAGACCTTGAAGATGTCCAAGCCACCATCCTTAGTGTGAGCACTAATTCTAAGCTGTCTGGTCCTTGCAGGGTAGGAACTCAACCAAGGTTAGAGTATCAATGGCTTAGAGACGGTTATAGGTTATAGAGTATCAGCAGCTTAGAGATGTGACTCATCAATAAATGTTATAGTGTATCAGTGGCTTAAAGACGGTGAAGGCTCTTCTAGGCCTCTCTAGGAAAGCAGAAGTATCACTGACTTTTTAAGTGTATGTCTTCCAAACAGAGGAACAGAAAGCTTTAAATACCTTTATTCTAAGAAAATCTTCAACTCTTTTCTCTTTAAAAAAATAAAAAGGGAAGGTTAAGCAGAACTACATGAAACAGTACATCATTACAAGTTTTCAGCAGCACTGCACTAGTCCTAACACAGTCAGTGCCACACACATGTGGTGTTTTCCTTCAGGTAAAATGGCCCCTTCTGCACAAGGGGCTGAGCCCTGCCAGGACAGCCCTGGCCTCCATGACAGCAGCCTTCTGATGGCAGCTCTAACTGCACTCCCTGACTCACCAAGCTGCCACAGTTGTCGAGAGAAAGGGCACAGAGTTCATACACTTCAGATCTACTTCCCTAGAAAAATTAAGGCAAAACCAAGATCACTAGTAGGGTGGGAAATGTAAGGATGCAGGACCCCTCCATAAAGCAAAGGCTATGACAACAGGCCCAGTGAGATAGCCCGCTGGCCCAGCTCTTGGTCTGGCCTGCTGTCCACACCAGAACCACCACCTCACCTGCAATGAACTGCTCGTATTCAATTACAGGGATGTTTCTATTGAGACTTGGAAGATCAAAAAAGTCAGACCAGGGAATCCGGACCTGGTGAATGTCGGGGCTCTGCCAGTGGTAGAGGCGGCCCCATGGGGGCAGCACCAGTACCCACTCCTCAGTATTCAGCAGGGTCTTCAGGAGGGAGGCGATGCGGATGTAGACATCTCTGCGGAGGTTGAAACCCTCCGGGGGGTTTACATCATACAGAAGATACCTGGCAGGTAGGAGCAGGACAGCGGAGCTTCAGCACAGAGGCTTCTGGACAGAAAACCCAGACATACCCGTGATACACAGTGATGGCTTCTAAAGTGTGTGAGGCAGCTGCCTACCCACTTCCATCTGACCGATGACTTACAGAGCCCACAAGTAGGGGCAGCATCTGTTTAACACCCAGCAATAATACACAATGAAGCCCAGCAGTCTCAGTGACCAACCGTGAGAAATCAGTCCTCCAGTGGTTCTCACACTTTTTGGTCTACAGCCCACTTTGCACTCTTTACAATAACTGAGGACTCCAAAAAGCTGTTATTTATGTGGGTTAAATCTATAAATAATTCCTGTGTTGAAAGTTACTTCATAATAACAATAAACCATGTTATCATTATCCACATTTTTAAATGAAAAGTAAGTATATTTTTCAAAACAAAAATAATTGGTGAGAAAAGTGGCCATGTTTGTAATTTTTGCAAATCTCTTTTGGTGTGGAGATAGCTGGATTCTGCATTCAATGTGTTATGATATCAGGTGACCTCCGGAAAAACCACGTAGTGGGAGAAAGACAGTGAAAAGGGCAAATACCATCTGGTATTACTACGAAAATGGTATGACACATCAGGAGTCCCCGGACACATTATGAGAACTGCTGCTATAAAGAACCAGGCTCTGCTCCTCCTCAGCGTCTGCTATAGTCAAAGCCATCCTCACTCCTCCCCTCTCTACATATTGTTTTTTCCCACAACTTCCATTACTACAGATAAAGCTGTGTGTGATCCAAGGCTCGGGCCTGCAAACACCCAGAGGAAGGGCTCGTCTATCATCTCTGCACCCCCTCACCCTACCCCATACAGGGTCTGTTTTGTACCAAGATAAACAGGCTGACGATTTTCTTTTGCCCGAGATTTGAATACCAACATCTGGATGGAGACTGAAAGACTCCGTGCACATAAACAAGACTTCAGCCCATTCGAATGTCTGATTCTGAGGCTCCAGATCCGCAGACAGGAACCGAGCCCTTCCTGGGGTCTCCCGGGCCGCGCCCACCTGCCCCGCCCCTGCTCACTGGCCCACTGGCCCACCGGCCCACCAGGCCCGCCCCCATCGCCCCGCAGACCCTGTCGCCCAAGGCGTGCCGCCGGTCGCACGGACGTGCGTTTACCGTCTGCGAGACGCCGCCCCCGACAGGATGTCGGCCGCCGACTGGCCGGGCCAGAACTCCTCGCCAGAGGCCCAGGCTGACGGCCAGGATGCCGCCCCGAGCAGCAGGTAAACGACGCCGAGCGCCGCCATGGCCCCGGGTGGCCACGCACTTCCGGCCGTCACGGCCCGCCCCGGAAGTGCCTCCCGCTGGCCCGAGCGGAACGCGTCACTTGTAGCCACGGCAACGCCGCGGGTTCCGCTCCGCTCTTCACTTGAGTCTGTGTCATCCTCAGCCAATAAGTCTCTCCGGCCGAAAGTGCGGGCAGTCCAACCTTGAACGGGGCGGGCGCGGCAGGGCAGCGCGTACGGGAGCTAGGAAGTCTCTGCGGGTGCCGGGCGCTCGCCCTCATCCCCACTCTCACCTGATTAGTGAGCCGAGCGCCAGCAGCGCTTGGGCCTTGCTGACGGATGCCCGACCTTGCTCCAGACCCCGGGCCCCGCAGGGTAACTCTTTCCCTGCTTTTTTCTGGAGGTCGAGGTGCCCTCTGCGGCCCTCCTACCATTGTTTCTTCCGGGAACACCTCGGGAAAAGAGGCCCGGGCTCTTCATCCTGGGTGGGCACCTACCCCTCAATGCACCCCTCTCCTCTCCTCCCCTCCAGCCTCTGCTGATAGATTATGATCTTTACCTGGAGTGCTCTCTCGCGACTTCCAGCGGCTTCCACCTTCAGCCATTTGGCCACGAGAGGGCAGGAGAGTCCATCCCAAGCTTCTTGGTTCCCGAAAGGAAGGAGGCGGAATAGGAAACGGGCGGCAGAGGAGCCTCCAGACAAGATGGGGGAGCTGGGGGCGGAGGTAAGACTTTGGCCCACCTCTTTCCTGCCCTGGGAACACCTGCCCTGTTCTCCCAGGCCCTACTTCTTTCCTGCCCTACTTCTCCCAGGCCTGGCCCAGCTTCCCCAGAGAGGAACCACAGTACCTGAGAAGGGAGAAAACCCCATTTGGCCTGGGGTCCAGGCAGACGTGGTCTGTGAATCCTGGGGCCACACCTGTTAAAGCCGGTGCTTTGCTCCCATTTGGGCCCTGGGGTCTCATCTCTCCCCATAGGTCTCAGCAGTTCCATTGCTGGGTACCTGAACCCTAATCCTGGGTCTATCAGCAAACATACAGGAAACCTCTGAGTCCTGGAGTGCGATTCTTTTGGAAGCTGGGATTTCACAGCAGGGAGGGCGGGTGAGAAAAACACCCCCATGGCTGGGGCGCGCGCGCGCGCGTGCGCGTGCGCGTGCGTGTGTGTGTGTGTGTGTGTGTGTGTGTGTGTGTGTGTTGGGGGGTTCTCCTCAGAGAGAGGAACAGACCCAGTGTTCTTGCTGCTCAGCTTGGTGCCATCATGTGTGTCCCCAGGATGCAGCCATATTCACAAACACCTCCCAATCCAATCCATGTAGGGGCGGGTCCTAGATGTGGAGCAGAGGAGGAATGGGAAGGGACAACCTTAGGGAGGTCCGGTCATTGGGCGGGGATGGGGGGTGGGAGTGGGAGTTGGGTCAATGGGCTGAGAATCCAACCCCACAGTGTCTCTGAGATCAACACTGGCAAATGTCAAAGAGTGCGTACTTTGTTTTATTAAACAGGCTGCTTATTTATGTTTGCAGAATGGATTTCAAGGACTCATCTCAGCCCTCCCAGATGATAGCGTCAGCAGAACCACAAACAGATGGGGTAGGGGGTTCTAGGTGTCCCTTTGTGGAATGAAGTGCAGAACAGGGACTTCCGCTGACTTGAAAGGAGACCCCAAGCGGGTAACAACACATGACCCTTGCCCTCTTTGCTCTGGGGCTCTGTATCTGGCCAGGATTGCAAATTCTTCCAGCAATGTCCCCAAAACTGCAGAGGGTAGACCTCGAGGAGCTACATTTAGACCCAGCCCATGAGAATCCAGAAAGGGGGGGCGAGGGTTCTTTATCCAGAATCTCCTCAGCCAAATACTCTCTAGCTGAGTGGCAAACTCCCTCACACCACCAGGGTTGCCCAGCAGCAGGTATGGCCGGGGACTCTGTCTGAGAACATCTGCGAGTGGGGAGTAGCCTGCCCATCTCTGGGGCTGGGAGAGAAACTGCAGCAGGGAGAGTGTGAGCAAGGGCACTGTGTATTGGTGGGTGTAATATTTTTTTTCTTAAAGGCACACCCAGTTGTCTCCTCATCATTTATTGAAAAAGGTATCCTTTCCTTACTAACATAAAACTCTACTTTCATCATAAATTAAATTCCCTCTAATATATGGTGCTCCCATGCACCTGTTTGTCAATTTCTGCACAAGAACAGCATTAGTTATGATGGCTTTACAGCAGGTTCCTTCTCCACATCCTTTTAAAAGCATTTCTCAGCTAGCTTGCCCACTTTCTCTTTCAACGAAGCTTAAAATCCATTGTTTCAAATAGCCCTATTGGGAATTTTATCAGGATTGTGCTTGCTATGTGGGCACACTTTGGAAGCTGATGTAATGTGGAGTATGGCACCGGGACGAATTTGTCTCTTGATTTATTTAAACTTTGATACAGTTTTCTGGTTTTATTTTGTATCAGAATTGCTTGTTTCTTCATTTATTTCTGGGTTTTATTGCTGCTGTCATGAATGGAACATTTTTGCTCATGAAACATAATTATATATTGCTGTTTTAATAAATGCTATATTTTTTATGTTGACCTTAGAATAGGTCACTTTTAATTCTAATGATTGATTGTTCTAGATTTTCTAGACAAATAGTCATATAATTATGCAAAAAATGTACTTTTTATACTTCACATATATTTTCTGGTAGTATTATATTTGCTAGGATTCAAATATAAAATTGGGCATCTTTTCTTATTTCTGACTATGATGTGAATGGTTTTAATGCAGAGGCCAACAAACCATGGCTGGGGGCCGAATCCTGCCCACAGTGGTCTCTCTTTGTAAATAAAGTTTTATTGGCATACAGCTAGGCCCATGTCTACTGGCTGCTTTCATACTGTGACATTAGTTTTAATTAGTTAAGATAGAGACCATACAGCCCCCAAAATGTAAAATATACGCTGTCTGACCTTTTACAGAAGTTTGCTGAACCCTGTGCTAATGTATTAAGTACAATGTTTGTTAGAGGTTGAGGAATTTCCCTACCATTCTTAGCTTCCTGAAGGTCTTCCGGTTGTGTATGCTTGAAACTCAGTAATAAGTATTACGTTTTACCAAATGCTTTTGAGGAGACTAACTGTCTTTTGAGAAGATCAAGGATTTTCCTCTTTTTAATCTCTTAATGTAGCAAATTGTACCAACAGCTTTTATAATGTTGCATTCCTGAGATGAGCTTTACTTGTCCCTGATATATTGGGTCTGTTTGTCAGTATGTTTATTTAGGATAATTATGTCCCTGTTGTAAATCACATGTCCCTATCAGCTTGTATGTGTGATTTCACCACTGGGATATGTGCTGAGAAAGGTTCCTATCATAAGAGACAAATGATGGTGTGACATCTGCCAGTCCCAAATCAGAATCTGGGAAATACTGACCTGAGTGGTGCCATTAACATGCTGTGAAACCTAGATACAAACAAACTCTCAAAGGATGAGAAAGCAATGTGAGCATGTGGTCAGCTGTGGTCGAGAGCCAGGGCTGACGCAGGTTTGCAGACTGTGCGTGTCGGCCCCTTTTCTATGGGTCAGATAAAACCCTTCTGGCTGAAGCTGCTGGAGCAGAGTTGAAGCTGGAGAAGGTGGGCTGGCCTCTTATCACAACCCTCTACATGAGAACCTTCTGGACTAGATAGTCACATCTGGTCAAGCATCTCCATAGGGGCTTAGAATGAGAGCCCAAAGCAACGCCGAGGACTTGGGATGTTATGCGATTTCACAATCAAATGAAATTTGTGTCAAACATCAAATATTAAAGCACAGTAATTAAAGCCAATGTGTGCTAAAGGCTTATTTAGTGCCCAAGGGGCTGCTACTCACCTACAGTGGCTCCTCAGAGCCTCCTTGGGCCCCTTGGAGGTGGGCACCCCCCTATGTTGATGGGGACCCTTGGGCTGCAAGAACAGAACTGAACTCCTAGGGGCTTGAGCTAAGAGAAGAATGTCCTGGAGTTTAGAAGTAAATAGCCAGAGGGGAGACCAGTGAACCAGGGTCCCTCTGATACTCCCTAGCCCTCAGTGTCTCTATCTCTAGTCTTTCTCCTCATTCCTCCCCTTCCTTCCTTTCCCCTCACCTTCCTACCTCTCTCTGTCTGTCTGTCTCTGTCTATCTCTCTCCTCTCCACATGTGGTCACTCACTGCTAAAGGGGGCAGCCATGTAAGAAGTTGGCAGAATATACTTCTAGAAAGATGGGCTGGGGATGGACAAGGGGGTGAACACACAATGCAGTGTACAGAAGATGTGTTGTAGAATTGTGCACATGAAACCTGTATAATTTTGTTAACCAGTTTTACACCCAACAAATTAATTTTTTTTAAAAAAAAGAAGAAGAAAGATGGGCTAGGCACAGTACTAGGCACCAAGAAAGCCCTGGAGCCATACGTATGAGGCTGCTGTTGATGACAGGTGGCAAAGAGTCTAGAATTAGGTGGGCATTAGAAATCAGGGTTTTACAGATACAGTGAAATTGTGAAATAATTAGCCATGACCCCAGCCCAGTGCCCCACGCATCAGGCCATTGAGCAAGGTATATGTTTTCTGAATACAAGAAGTTTCCAGAGGTAGAGGATTGGGCCCTGGACTCCTCCGAAGTCTGGATCCAGCATTTATGCCTGCACCATCGCCACCCAACCTCCAGCTGGTCCTGGAATGATGATGGTCCAGATCTGGGAGCTATTTCCCAGAGCTGATCAGTTCATCCAACCCCCTGGGGGCATGTGAGAATTGTCCTGTCAAAGTGCAGAATGGAATGTCCATCGTCTAACTGGATAGCTTACTGCAAACCACAACTTTCTATCTTAATCTCACAGAACTGGGAAAGCCCAGATCATGAGAACATCAGAAAAATTCCTTTGAAAGCTAGCTGGTGCTGGGCTGCTAAGGGATGGTCAGGGTTCTGGGAACCTCCTCTGTCCTGGAATTCACAACCCCCAGGCATCTAACCTGCTCCTGTCTGTAAGGATGGGCCCCTTGAGGTCTCCTCCATCTGCTCCTCATTTAGGCACCTCCCTGTCCTCGGCCCAACTTCATGCTCATTCTCACCACCTTGCCCCCCCCCCCCAGGAGCTCTGGGGAATCAGAACAGCTGAAACCTGTCCCGGGCTTCACCTGCACCCACACCTGTCCCAGACACTCCGACACATCAGGTCCCACTTCTCTGCCACTCCTTCCCTATTGGTTCATCCCCCAGCACATGCACACCTGAAGCACTTTCTATCTTAAATAAGAGCAAACTACACAAGGTGCCATCTTGAGGGTGAGATGGGGCCATGTGCTGCTCTCTGTGCTGTCCCTGTGTCCTGTTGGCCCACCGTGCTGCCCTGGACAAGGTCAGTGGCCACCTCCACATCTTAAGTCTGGGCAATCCTGTGACTTTACACACCCCAAACCTGATAGTTTCTTTGGCTTCTGCCACTATATATTTTAGGGTGAGAGAGGTGTTCTTCCTCCCCTCATGTTGGTCTCCTTCCCTGTGGTGTCCCTTTCATGTCACATGCTAAGTCTTCTATAGATTCTGTTGAAAATAGGGGAAGGAAGAGCCCCAGCTCAATTGTTCCGCAGGACCTGTGGGTCCTGCATCCCAAGGATGCTCTTGCTGTGCCCTGCAGGAGGTGTTGGGTGGGGATTGCATTTGGGCTGCTCCCCACAGGTCATGAGCTGCCTGGAGGATGTCTTCTTCAGTCTGCATGGCAATCAGGGAGGGGTCTCTCTTCCCAGGGCATGGGACCCGAAGGAAGTTAGAGATGCTGCCTCAGCCCCAGCCACCTGCCCACTGTGCCTGCCTCCCTGCCAGCACCCTGCCTGCTCTTCCTAGGGTCTCACAGCCAGCCTCCCAAACCTCAGTATCCTGGCAGTGTCCTCATTGGACCCACATCTGACTGACCAACTGGAATGTCTTCCTCTGGGTCCTGGCAGGAGCCAAGCCTGGGAGTCAGGGCCCTAGGTAGGCCTGGCTTAGGCTTCCTAAGATGCCCCAAAAGGCAACACCAGTGGAGGCCAGACAGTGCTGAACTTCAGGGATGTGCAGCCTGGCCCAAGTGGGTCACCACCAGCAGTGACCATGAACACAGGCACAGGGTATGTGGCAGAAGGCAACTGAGTCTGGTGGTGGGTAGGAGGCCACCCTGATCCCCATTTACCTGTGGCCCTCCTGGGACTAGGCTGCCGAAGCACCAGGGACAGTCTCAGTCCACCCCTCTCTGTACTCTGCTGATGCCGAGCAGCCTTTAGTGCAGCCGGAACCATATGGGTGCTGCCCAGTGGTGCCTGTGACATTCTGGGTCACAGGGTCAGCCAAGTGCCCCAGGGCCATGACACTGGTTCCATCCAGAGGAACCAGGCTTTCCCGACCAGCCCTCAGGGCTGTGACCCCTGAGTGGCCAGGCAGCTTGGACACACACTGCGGACAGCACAGCAAAGCAGGGCCGCCGCTGTCAACCCAGCGTGTTTCTGGCACTTCGAGTCCTGCCTCAAGGATGGGACTGCAAGCAAGACTGACGGGCTGGAGGAGTGGGGATTAGGATGTTGACATGAAGTCAAATGAAGGATTTTGTAAGGAGTCCCAGCAGTGCCATTGCACTTAGCAGTCAACACATTTACTTGGAGATGCTGGAGTTTTGAAGCTTAGCTTCCCAGCAGGCAGAAGCAGGGGCGTGGAGGAGGGAGCAGGGAAGCGTTTGTAAAGTGGTTTTAGCCCAAAAATATTCTTTGAAGCCGCCACCCTCCCACGCAGAGGAAGTGGCCCAGCCCTTGGCAGACTGACAGAGGAACTGTCCCCCCACCCCCAGCCTCACCTGGGTACCAAAATGTGGCCCCAGGGACTGTCCCCAGACATTGGCCTTATACCCTGGAGTGTGGACAGTTTCCTCCAGCATCTGGAGGAAAACAGTTACCGTCAACTCTGATCAGGGCCTTCCTGCAGCAAAGCCATCTGCAGCCTCCAGGGCCCCAAGCATGTGGGGAACCCATCAACGTCTGTGTAGAGTCTGGAGGCTCAAAGGCTTTCCCTTCTGTCGCCCTAAGCTCACACCCATTGTCCTGGCCAGCAGTTGGGGGAGGCCAGTGGCTGTTTGTAGAATGCTGTGCTCCCAGCTTCAGGCCTGCTCCGTGGGCTCCCAGGAACAGACCCTCTGAGAAGATCAGGGCAGCCTGCTGCCCTGTGATGGGCTCCACTGTCTGCGCCCTTACCCAAAAGGTTCTCAGTAAATATTTGTTAAAATAAGGACAGAATAAAAATTTGGCATAATTGTCACCTAGATTATAGAAATCAGAATGGCCTATGACATTGGTTACATGTACCCTGTGAAATGTCCCTGGGGACCTTTACTGTTCTGTTTTCTGAAGGGGAAAGGAATGACAAGCAGCTGACCTGCTCCTCACTCCTCCTTCCTGGCCCTCCAGCCCAGGCCAGACCACATGGCACCTCTGGGAGCACTGATGGCCCTGTGGGACTGGCACTTCTGTCTTCCCTGCCTGTAGTTCCTACTGTCTCTGCAAGCTGCTGCTTCATTCTAGGTCTCAGAATCTTTCCTTCTAGCTCCTGCCACACCCATGCCCATACCCTGCCTCTGCACAAACTCTTTTGCTGGAATCTCTAAGCCTTTCCCAAGATCTCTAAGCCTTTCCCAGGATCTCAAAAGCCATGGATGCTGCCAGAGTGGATGGTGCTGGTTTCTAGAGCTACGTCACTGCTGAGCTTACCCAAAGAGAATGTTTGGGAGTCTTAGGAAGTGTCCCAAGTCCTTGGGACCCCTCTTTCTCCTCAAGTGCACCTGGTTCCCTCCGTCATACCCCAGCCCCAAGCAGACTTCAAGGCTGGCTTGAATGACCTACTCCCAAAAACCTGGGGAGGTCAGACCATGTGGACTCTTTCCATCACAAAACCGAGGTTACCCTTGAACGCCAGCACTTTAAAATTAATGGGATAAGATTGGGGCCAGTTCTGATTACTCCAGGGAGGAAGCTTCCTGCAGACAGGAATCCTGTCTTAGTTACTGCTGGTTTACCCATAGGAAGGGCTATTCTTGTGGTCCATCCAAGGCGACCCGTGTTCGTGCGGCTCGGGGGACTCCTGACGGTGTCTGGGCCACAGCACAAATGTCCAGTTTAATACTTGTTATGATTCTGCTTCTTATCTCCTTTGTAACCATTCCATATGGAATTAACTTGATGACCAGCAGAAATAGGACTCTTTGTAAAACATGTTTGATTAGCTGGTATTTCCTCAGGTTGTGGTCTCATGCACTAATAGGCAGACTTAGGGTTCTGAGGGAGATGCGGGGCTCATGCTGACCACCCACCTGGGCTTAGGGAGGGCTGAGTGTGAGCTATAGTCAGGTGTTCATCCTGGGCCCACTAGAAAGCACACAACCCAGAACACACAGCAGCTGCTGGATGGGCTGTGGATGGAATGCACTCAGAGGGTAGGGGCCCCTGCAGGCAGGATGGCCAAAGCTTTATACTCAGAGGCGGGGCCCAGGGCAGGAGAAGCGCTGCCTCCAGGAGGCAGGAGGGAAGCAGAGCTCAGGCCAAGGTCAGGCTCTGCTGGGTTTGAAGGCCATGGTTCAGGGAGTGAGAGTAAGCTCGGGCTCTGTCACAGTGGATGTGACAGACAAGCATGACAAGAACTTTCCAGCAGAGGGAGAGGCAGCAGTAACCACGTGGGTCCTCCCACTTCCCCAGGTGGAGTCCACCCATCTGGCCTCTGACCCACTCCCCAGAAATTCTGGGTCAGGGTCCTGGGAGAAGGCCTGAGAATGTGAATTTTAAAGAAGTTCCTTTGGGGCCCCTGGCTGGGTAGCTCAATTGTTTAGGGCCTCATTCAGAAATGCTAAGGTTGTGGGTTCGATCCCCCATCAGGGCACATAAAAGAATCAACCAATAATGCATAAATAAGTTGAGCAACAAATTGATGTTTCTCTTTCTCTCTCTAAAAGTAATAAATTTTTAAAAAAGAAAAAAGTAATTTGGGGGAATCTGACCGCCAGAGAAACAGGAAGCTAGTGAAAGTGGGCTAGGGGTCCTCTTGGAGTTCTGAGACCCCCTAAGTCCAGTCCGTGAGCCCCTGCCAGCGAGACCAGCAGACACTGGGCTGCCTTTATCCCCCAAACATTTGCTGTTTATTCAGCAACATCCCTCCCCACATCTGCTTGTGTGGGAAAGAGGAAGGGGTGCCCATGTGTAGAAGATGGAGGACCTCACACTACACCATCCCTGGGGATAAGGGGGAAAGTTCTGTTGGTTCGAGGGCAGTCCCACGGTCAGGCTCAGCAACAGAGGAGGGGAGCCTGGAGGCTTCGGGATTTCCCTACTCTGGGTCATGTGGGACAGTGGCAGGGGTGGGCTCCACTGTAGCAGTAGGAACACAGAGCCATGTTCTCGCTGCCCCTGCCCTCCATGAGGTCATAGTGCGGGCCCCAGACACACCCCTGCTAGTCTGCAATTCTTCACTTTTCATTTCAAACTCAGACCCCGGGACTAGCCAAAGCTAATTTAAATTATCCGCTTCTAATTGTTCCAGCAGTTCTGAGCAATCATCAGAATTACCATATTTATAAATATCTTGGCCTGAAATCTTTCTGCTGGGGAGAAAGTGGCCCTTGACTGCAGCCAGCGTCCTGGGCTCCACTGCAGGTCCAGAGACAGAGCTTGGCCTGACGGGAGGCCTCAGACACTGATGTGACAAGTGGGAGAACTCTCATCCCGAGCGGCAGGCTGGGCGGTCAGACGGCCCATCCATTCAGCCTCACTGCTTGGCTACAGCTGCCCCAGCACACAAAGGGGCCTTGTTCACACCCATCATGTGCTGCCAGCCCCACTCCCGACCTCTCTCTGAACATGATTAGGTGTGGGAACTATTTCCCCTGAGGCTGCCTTTGACATTTGCCATTCATCTCAGAGGAGGCGTCTGGACCGGAGGGGCCTCCTAAGCCTCCCCTAACTGGCTCGCTGCAGTGGAATCAAGAGCAGGAGGCCCTGATGTCCCTGCAAACTGAGCACAGGCTGTGGGCCAGTCAGCCTTGCCTCCCATAACAGAAAAGGCAGGGCTGGTCTGGGGAGGGGGTGTGAGAGTACAGGAGGAAGACAGAGCCAGGGGCACAAGTTCATACATGCACGCATGCGCCAACACAGCAGGAACACTCACGCACACACAACACATGCACACATACAGAGAAGGATGCAGCGTTCTATAAAGAGTGATGCTGAGTGAGTGATGTATTTCCTAGGGAGACTGACATACATATATCTGCACACACACACATGGCCCAACCAGCCCCGGCAGAGCTGCAGTCTCAGTAAATCAGGGGGCTTGATGTCCCCATCCCTTCCCGCTGCTGACTGCCCCAGGACCAGGCAGGAACGTCGCACAGCCACCAGGAGGAGGCTGGAAAGGTGGAGTTCGGTAAAGGGCCTTCCTCCCCTCAGTGAGATTCTGGCATCCTCCACGCCTCCAGGATAAGCACGGGGCTGGAGCGCATTATTGGAACTGTCCGCCCAAACCGCAATTATGCAGCCCAGAGCCGGCTTGCATGTTTACAGTGCCTGGCTAATGGAAAGAGGCTCTTGTAAACATTGCAGAAAAATTGCAACATCGTCCTTTCAAGTTCGAAATATGAAGTGGATGTTTTGTGGCGTACAAGGTCATGGGGGCCTGAGCCTTTGTGGGGGCAGCATCTCTGCAGGCAGGCTGGTGGACAGCCCTCAGGACCCTGGCCAGGCTTGTCATCAGCAGATATCTAACTACTGGTCTGTGGCCAGGTGGGTAAAAAAGAGAAGCCTAGTGGACGGAGATGGCTGGTGATCTAGCTTTCTTTCCCTCAGCTGATCCCCTCCCTCAGGCAGCCCTGACCGAGCCTTTCCTTCCCCTCTGTATGAGGGGTTTGTGACCTACTGGCAGCAAGGTCACATGGATATTGGTGCCATACCCCCCCCCCCCCCATCAATTCCTGGACCTGCTAGCTACTAGGGAAAGAGAGCCTGCAGATCCGGTTGATTTAGGGCTCTGAGATGAGATCATCCTGGATTTTCTGGGTGGGTCCTAACACCTAAAGGTAGAAGAGAGGGCAGACACACAAGGCAGAGGCCATGTGATCACAAACACAGAGAACAGAGTGATGTGGCCACAACCCAGAAATGCATGTAGCCACCAGCAGCTGGGTGCCAGGAGGCCCCTCCCCTGGATCCTGGGAGGAAGCATGGCCCTGTGACTCCCTGATCTACGGCTTTCAGCCCCTGACCTGTGGAGAATAAGTTTCTGTTGTTTAAGCCCCCAGTCTGGTCCCTTGTTGTGGCCACCTTGGGACATTGATGAGCACTTCAGAACCACAGGGGCACTTTGTTCAAGTTCCCCTAAAATGATAGGTGCCAGGACAGGGGACATTTAGGCTGCTCAGAGAAAGGCTCACCTGAATCTTTTACAAGAAAATGAATTGCAGATAATGAATCATGACTTTTGAAAATTCCAAACACACCTAATTTTCTTGGACTTTTAGTCCTTTGTGCACTGACCAGAAAGTAACAACAGCCACGTGGGAGCAGCCAGCGCTCTGTTGAAGTCGGGCCAGCGCTGAAGGAGACCCAGAGACCCAGAGCCTGTCCTCAGTGCCAGGACTGACCTGTGGCGCCAGCCTGACTTCTGTGGGCAAGTCTCCTCATGGACCCTGGGGAGCCAGGCCAGGGAGCTTCACTTCATTGTAAACTCGGGGCTCACTGAGTCTCACCCCTGACCTACACCTGCATGTTCTTAAGCTGGGAGAAAATGGGTGTCCCCAAATTGGAGAACAACCTGGCTGAGGTCAAATGGCTGCCACAGGAGACAAATCTCTTCTCATCCATAGGTCTGCCCACCCTCCAGAAAAGTCCAGGCCTACCAGTGATGTCAGCCTTGGGCATGTACTGTAGGGGCTGCCCCTAGCCAGAGATGGGACTGGACTCCAATGCCCAGCACTGTCCTGGGGGATGGAATTACTCTAGGAGCACACTTGTAACCACACATAAATACCTGCACACATGCTCAAACATAACCACACGTGTACATGCACATACCTGCACATATGCTGACGATCACACACACCTTCACACACCTGCAAATGCACACACAATCAGTATGCCAACAGATGAAAGTGAGTGGGAAGGACATTGAGGCTGAGTGAGAAGAGTACAGGTATGCCAGAGGGCATCTGGGCAGGTGGGGGTCGCATGTGTTCACTCTGCTTCAGGGTGACCATGGGTGCCTGAGATTGTCCAGACTTTTGACTCTCTGGGTGCTGCCAGCCAAGGCATAGCTGGCTAACTGACAAGGATAAAGACCAACCCTGAGTCTAGAAGACAATCCCCATGCACTGGGGGCTCCCTTCCAGGCAGCCCACCCACCTCCCATTTGTGGCTGGGCACTCCAGCCTTTCTCAGAGCCAGCAGAAAGACAGAAGACTAAACAATGTCATCCACTTCTCATTTCCCAAAAAATCCTTTTGACCAAAATAAATAGATGTCAATCAGCTGCTCGGTCACTCATAGAAACACTGGTCAGCTCAGAGATAGAGGGAGAACAGCCAAATGGCAGAGGAATTCAGAATGGCGCATGGGTGTTGCCCAGATCAGGGGCTCTGCTCTGTCAGCTCAGAATGCTAGCCCCATGTCTTCCCCCAAACACAGTTCTATGTGTTCCCTTCCATGGCTGTCTCCTTCCATGGGGGAATGGTCAGGACAGCAGGGGACTCAGACACACATTCTGACACACAAGTATGAAGATGTCAATTCTCCCCATGCTGATACGCATGTGAGAAGCCATCGTAGGCAGATCCCCAAATACCTGGCATGAGGAAACAGTAAATGTGTAGTACTCCAGCCCGCTGGGCACTACTGGTGTTACGTGGAAGAGACCTGCTTAAGACACAAATTGATGTCAAGAGGGAGAGGGGGAGGCTTGCCAAGGGAGACAAAGAAGACCTCCTGAATTTCCTTCTCCCTCAACTTTTATTGATTGGAAGTAGAACAGAGGTAACAGGATTACAGGGGAAGGAGATCAGTTGACAAGGAGAAAGAATGATTAAAATGGCCGTTTTGCTGACATGGAGAAAGGGCTGAGTTGGATCAGTACATTCTTTTTCTCTTGCTAATTAACAAGCACAAAGGAAGGGGGAATCTAGAACCTCTAGGCTAATTTTCTAAAGCCCGTTCACATGCTTTCCTTTTCGTCTGCACAAAGGTCACTCACACAGCTTCTTGGTGTTTGCATGCAAGAGACATCACTCAGGGCTCTTAACTAAAGTTCTCCAACCCAACTAACTCATAGAGGGTTCAAGGTTAAATGGGTGATTCCCTACATAAATGCATAAGAAGAACCAAGTCGGTTCTGAAAAACAACTGAGAGGCCAACCCGGTCCTGAAGGAGAACAAAAGTGGAGACTGACACTGCCCGATGCTGACTTACCATGAGCTACAGTGGTCCAGACAGCACAGGGCTGGTGACAGAGCAGATACAGAGATCAACGGAGCAGACAGAACAGACAGCCCAGGCAGAGACCCGCACAAATACAGTAATGAACCTTTGACAAGGGAGCAAAGGCTATTCAAAGGAGCAAAAATGGTCTTTTCAACAAATGATGCTGGAATAACTGACATCCACATGCAAGAAGAAAAAGAATCTACACACAGACCTTATACCTGTCACAGACATTAACTCAAAATGCAAAATTGTAAAACTCCTGGAAGATAATATAGGAGAAAACCTACATGACCTTGTATATGGTGATGACTTTTTATTTTTTTATTTTATTTTAAATTTTTAATTGATTTCAGAGAGAGAGAGGGGGGGGGGGCATCTATCTGTTCCTGTATGTGCCCTTATTGAGGATCGAACCGGCAACCTCTGGGCTTGGGGATGATGCTCTAACCAACTGAGTCAGGGCAGTGATGACTTTTTTAGATACAACACCAAAGGCACAATCCATGAAAAAATTGATAAACTGAACTTCACTTAATTTCATTAAAATTAAAAACTTCTGCTCTCCTGGTTGAAGATTGAGATTTCTCTCTTCCAACATGGCTCAAGACAACTCTCCAAACACAATGAACCATAGTGGAAACTGCACCAGATTCACAGAAGATCAATGGAAAATCCTCATCAAAGCATTTTACTGCTGGGTCTGTGGTGGTGCCATGGATAAAGCATCGACCTGGAATGCTGAGGTCGCCAGTTTGAAGCCCTGGGCTTGCCCGGTCAAGGTACATATGACAAGCAATCGATGAACAACCAAAGTGAAGCCACTATGAGTTCATATTTTTTGATCCATCCCCACCTCTCTCTCCTCTCTCTGTAAAATCAATAGACAAAATATTAAAAAAAAAAAAAAAAAAAAAAAAAGCCTGACCAGGCGGTGGCACAGTGGATAGAGCTTCGAACTAGGATGCAGAGGACCCAAGTTCAAATCCCAAGGTCGCCGGCTTGAGGGCTTTAGCACAGGCTCATCTGGTTTGAGCAAGGCTCACAAGCTTGAACCCAAGGTCACTGGCTTGAGCCCAAGGTTGCTGGCTTGAGCAAGGGGTCACTTCGTCTGCTGTAGCCCCCCAGTCAAGGCACATAAGAGAAAGCAATCAATGAACAACTAAGGAGCTGCAACAAAAAATTGATGCTTCTCATCTCTCTCCCTTCCTGTCTGTCTGTCCCTATTTGTTCTTCTCTCTGTCCCTCTGTCTCTGTCACACACACACACACACACACACACACACACACACACACACACACACAGAAATCATTTTATCCAGGTAACCCTACTAAGCAAAAGCTTGTTCTAGAAATGAACATTGAAGAGTCTAGAATTTAGATTTGGTTTCAGAATTGAAGAGCTAGGTGCCAATTCCAGAAAAGACCAGAACATATGGACTTAGAAGCAAGCCCAGGCAAAGGTCACCATGTAGAGAAGCTTCAAAGTGGAGAAGATAGATGGTGTTGTATCATCTGCACTTCCTCCCAATCACACACCCTCGTCATGGCATCTGCAAACAACCCTGATCCTGGGACTGCTTCCAGAGAGGGAGTTGCTAAGGAAGTTGAGGTTCCAGAGTCAAGTCCAAATTTGGTTTCAAAATTGAAGATCTAGATTCCATGTCTAGAGAAAAAAAGAACCCGATTTACCTTTAGAACAGAAACAAGACCAGGAGCAGGATCTCTGACACAAGAGAGTTCAAGGTTCAGAAACTACACACAGTGGCACCCACCTCATTAGGCAAGTGTCTTATTTCTCCGAAGCCAGAGCAGGATGGACCAAGAGACAAATCAGTGTATTTGATGTCGTCAGTCTGGACTCAAAATCTCTCTCACTCTTCCTGGGGACATACTCTCCTAAACACACTTTCAGCTCCTCCTGCAGCTGAGCCTTCAGGGATGGTCAACAGGACCTTAGGAGGCAGACAGACACAAAGCAGCACAGCCCTACCGACAAAGCCTGGCTCCACAGATCAGCAGATGTTAAAGACCATGAAAATAAATTTATTCATATCATTAAAAACAAACAAACAACCTTCCGACCTGCAAAAGATATTCTCAAGAAACAAAATGCTGTGTTCCTACATGGCATCGGGGATGCCCAGGTGTCCTCGTGAAGACCACCCTTTCACTGTTGTTTAGTACCTTAGAAAGACCCACCACCACAGCGACACTTTTACCAGCAGCTCACCTGCGTAGCATGAGCGTGGAATGGCAATGGAGGGGTGAATTTGTTGTTACCCAGGAGGGACCCTTCTCTCTTATCTGGACATTGGAGAATCTAATTTTGAGAAGAAAAGAGCAGGAAACCATCCTGGGAAGAGGATGCCCCACTGCTACCATGCTGGTCTTGGCTACAGATATAAAACAACAGCAGTTTTTGTCCTGAAATTCACCTCGTTTTCCTTGCCTGGATTTCTAGGGTCCAAGAGGACTGGATTTATGGATGACTTTGCTGATGCCACACTACACCCCCAAGCAGGACCCAAGGTGGCAGGGTGTGTCCCCAGGCCATACCACCCACCCTATCTCACAGTGTGCGGCTATGGAGGAAACGCAGGAGACCCTGAGATGTGGAGACTGACACAGAGGCCAAGCCCTGTGCTGCCGGCTCAGAGTCAAAAGTGCCTGGGGGGAGGGGAATTGAGATGATCACTTCCAGACCTTCATTTCGGTCCAGCCCAAGGAGGAGCCCACCAGAGGGGGTGTGTCCTGGACACAGGACAAATGGGCTTCCATGGCCCTCGAGGGGATCACACTGCACTTGGGTGTTGTCACAGGGCTGGCCCCTGAGGCTCAGTACCTGGGGGCTGGGAATATGTAGGGCTTGCAATGCCCCCTGGGCTGTCCCCTGAGAGGGGCCTCAGTATACCTTTGCTCGTTAAAAGCTCCAAGGTCTCTTTGTTAAAGTTAATATTTCCCAGGTTCCAGATGTGCCACCTGCCCCCACCCCCACCCCAGGACATTTCCCATGCCCTTGAGCCATCTCCCAAGGCATGAAGCCAGGAAGGGGCATGGGCCTGCTCTCTGGCCCTCTCAGGGTTTCAGGGAGGAGCTGTGCTGCCGCCCACACAGGGTAGGGCAGCCCTTACACCCCTCCCAGAGCTCCCTGCTGGAGGCACCACCTGATAGACACCGCTGCCCCCCACCCTGGACCCCAACAGTCCTCCCTGGCTCACAGTCAGCCCAGGCACCCTACAGAAGGTTGCAGGGCTAGGAGTAGAAGAGGCCCAGGCCTCCTGCCCTCCCCAGAGGCCACTCCTGACAGGCTATTTAATGTGGGGGTCCCCTCTACCACACACCTACCCAGAGAGGGTGCATGCCCCTGGGCCTGAGTCAGAGGACACCTTCCTCAGTCACCATAGCCTCCAGGGACTGCCAACTGCTGACCTCCACCAAAGGAAGGGAGGCCTTGGCGCTGGCTGGGTGGAGGGGATGAGTTGTGCTCTTAGAGAACCCTTCCCCCGGGGAGCATGGGAGGTGGAGCAGAGCCTGGGTCTGACGCAGGCCGGGATGCTGAAGCCTGGAGTTGGCCTTGGGGCTTCCAGAGATGAGCAAGTGGGACCAGGATTATCAAGGGTCCCTTCAGCCTCAGCTTTGCTCTCCCAGGACTCACTCCTGCCCCTCAGTCCTCACTCATAATCTTCTGTCCCACAGGGCCATCCAGATGGAAGGTGGCCAGACATCCTGCAGACCCAGGCACTAGGTGGCCTTTCTTGGGCAGAAGGGCAGGAGTCGTTTCTTGTCTGGACAGCAGGACTTCCAATGACTCATTTCTGAGTCAGGACAGGTTCAGAGGGCACCCAACACTGGCCCTTCCACAGGCGCAGGGAGAGCAGACCGGGCACCGGGCACCGAGGGGGAGTGATTGTGTCAGGGCAGAAAGAGTATGTGACCATGAGCAAGTGTTTGTGTAAGCATGTGTGAGAGAGTGTGAGTGTGTTTGAGTGTATCAGTGTAAAAGTGTGAGCGTGTAGGTGCAGATGGAGAATTAGGTAGAGAAAGATAGGAAATGGGTTTGACTCCCACAGGTGACAAAACCAGTGATCTGAGAGCCCCTGACGCTCTGTCCTTCCTGGGGCCTTTCATGGGGGTCCTAAGGGGATTTGGGGTTTCGTGATGCTGGAGGGGAAGGGGAAGAGATAATGACTGTCACTGGACTCAGCTCCAACGCTGGTATTTAATGTCTCCACAGAGAAACCATGCATTCATTTACACCTAGAGAAATGTTATTGCTGCTTGTCAGCATGATTGGTTTATAATCCTTTATTTTTATTCTATGTATTTTAAAGCAGTATTCTGAGAATAAGCAGGCTTCACCAGATGGCCAGAGGGACCATAGCACATAAGCAGGTTAAGAAACCCTGATGTGGTCCCAGTGAGCAGTGACCGGTGGGTAGCACAGGCCCCAGGCAGGCCAGGACAGGGGCCCCGGTCTGCATCTGAGAGCAGCCAGTGACTCCCCTCCTCCCCCTCTCCTGCAGCCACCAGGAGGAAGGAAGCCAGTCCCAATGGGCCTGGCCAGTGTCTGGCCTGGCTGCCCTGGAGCCCTGCTCCTGACCCTGGGCTGGCCCATTCTAAGGCTAAGCTAGGAAGCTATTCTGGGAACTGATATTGAGTCCCAGGGAGCTCCTTATAAGGCTCTGTCCAGCAGTGTGATGCCATCTGAACCTGAGGTCTGCCCTGCCACCCAGCCTACAACAGACCTGAGGCTGCAGAGGCCCTATTACGCTCGGCCCATCTCACCCTGGGGCCCACATTCTCTTCTGTCTCCCATGATGTTCTTCTGAGGTATAAATGAATGAACCGACCTCTTGGCCTTGGGGGGGGGGGGGACTTGGGACAGAAGTGGGGAGCAGCGCTCTGGCTGATCTTCCACATCTTTACATGATGACGCGCCTGGTCCTGGCGGAGTCACTGGCTTTGAGAGACTGGGCTGTGGGAGCCAGCAATTTGGCTTATTTATAGAGGCTCTTGCCGGAACACCTGGGTTGGGCCCAAATAATACAAGTATTTTAGTGGTTCAAAAAACAAGTTTTATTCCAAGTCATCCAAAGGGGAGACAATCAGTGAGCCCAGCGAGGTGTTTCCTGAGATTAACGGGCCAGGCTTCCTCCTTGCCCAGTCATCCGGGGACCAAGATGGATACAGCTCCATTCAGATGGGTCCTCAGGAGGACACACACTTGAACCAAGCCACTCCATCATTTCTGCTCTTTTCACAAGGAATCAAGAGAATGAGCAGACATGAAACTGGAAGCAGGTGTTAATTGTTTTCCCCAAAGGGATTTGCAGTTGGACCCTGGCACCTGGCACCAAGGGCGTCCTGATGGCACAATGGCACTGGATGTGGAATGAACAAATGATCGAGCAGGCTATGTTCAGAGCCCTCACCAGCCAGCCGTCTCATGTCACTGCTACGTGGCTCCCAGCACAGTCTTTTGGTGGCTAAGGGATCACGGGCCATTCTTACCACCCAGGTGTATGACTTGACCATACCAGACCTTGCCCTCTGTGAAAGGAGAGACATACCACCTCACCAGGTGCCTCCTATGGGTTTTCACAAGGACTGAATGAGGCAGGCATTGCTAGGAATTCCCCAGGACACAGTTGGTGACAAGCCACATTTGATTTCCCCTTTTGCCACTGTGAAAAGCATCAGCCCCCAATTTTAGTCTAAGCCTTCTGGATCCTGCCATGGTGGTACCTGGCTGACCTCACGTTGCATCCTAGGAACTCATCAGAAACACGGCCTCTGGACCACACAGTTCTTGCTCCTCTTTCTGGCTCTGCCCTTGAAGTCTCAGCCAGGCACCTGCAGCAAGCCGACTGGAGGCACTTTGCTGCCTGTCCAGCCCCCTTCTGTAGGCCTGTCCTTGCTCACCTTCTGCCAAAGTCCTCTCTCAATCAGTGCTTTGACACACTGGCTCCCAAGTAAAAGGTGGCTCTTGGGAGCACCTGGAAACACTGCAGCCCACGTGGAGTTTACCTCGTGCTCTGTGGGGCCCTGCTCTCTCTGTCCTCGTTTATGTCCCACCTGCATAGCCGACTCACCTCCACCACCCACCCACCAGCCAGCCTGTCTCCCTCCATGTTCCTTCACCGGCCAGCCATCCTCATGCCTTTGCCCAAAGGTACTGCTGCCAGGAATGCTCTCCCTCTAGGTGCCCGCTTGGCTCCTTTCTGCCCAGCTATTACCCTCTGGATGAGGCTCAGTTTGACGCCCCGCGTCCCTGCACACCCTGATCCCTTACCTGCAGCTTCCTTTTCTTCAGCACATGTCATCTCGAGCTCACAACAGCCGTCACCTCCTTAGGATGTGTCCCTCATCATTTGCTCCCTGTGGGACGAACGCTGGTGTGGTGGGGAATCTGTGTCTGCTCCACTCCTTCTGTGTCCCGACGCCAGGCAGACAAACCTTCACGGGTTAGTGGATGCTGGTGACATCTGTGATGTGACTGCAAACACTAACTTCACCTCTGACTTTCTGACTGATGGGGCAGGTTCTGGGGACACTGGCCGCAGCTCCCCTTACCATGGCTCACCCTCCTGCCCTGGGTCTTCACGGGTCAAACCCCCCTGAGCTTAATAAATAATGTTTCGAAAGCCTGCCCTTTGAGATGCCCTTTCAGCCACTGCACATTCTTGCCTGTTTGTGTCTATGATGGAGCAGACCAGCCACAGCCGCCATCTCAGGGAACCCTGAAACATAGGCTCCAGGCAGTAGTGCCCCAATCTGAGTCCTGGCACGTGGGGGGTGCTCAGCCAAGTGTCAGTGGCAGCTAGAGGATGGCCTGGCATGTGTTCACTTCTTTCTGACTGACCAGAGGGACAGGATGAGCAGCCCCCGAATGTCTAGCAGACTGGCCCCCATTTCAGGGAGGTCACCTGCAAGCTGGAGGATCCCTAAGCCATCTGAGAGGGTCCTGACAGGGCCACAGGTGGCCTGGCCAAGTGCAGCAGGGCCAGGGACCCTCAGGAGTAGGCAGTCACCTTTGTTTCTGTGTCCTGGGCTGCCCACACTTCATTCTCCAGAGGCTGGCATTGATTGGGGTCCCTGGGGCTGCAGGGCCTTTTCACCTGCTCTTTGTGGGAATATTTCACTCATTCTTTCCATGGCCATAGTGCTGGGTGCTGGTGCTGGGCCTGCATTTCTCCCACCCCCTCCGCCAGTCTCTGGCGGCACTGGAGCTTCCAGGGTCACCTCATTCACCCCTGCCAGGTCCACCCTGCCCTCCCACACTCCACTCATCCGAAACAAGCCCCTCCTGGACCCCCTCTCTCCCAAACCTGCTCTCACCTCACTTGACTCATTGTTTCATGTGGAGGGTTTGAGCAGAGCTGAGAGCCCCCTGCCTTAAACAAACTAGGTGAAGGAAGCTGGGAAAGTGGGGGAAGAGTTAGCATGAAAATGATGGGGGGAGACTGGCTCGGGAGAGAGGTACTGGGCAGTGGAGGTGGGAGTGGTGGGGGCAGCCAGGTTCTGGAAAGATTTGGAAGGTCCATCCTGGGGATTGCTGATGGATTGGATGGGTGTAAGTAGAGAGAGGAAGAGGGCGTGTGTTGGGGAGAATTGGAGAGGATGGGGTGTGGGTAGCTGAAAACAGAGCTAAGATTAGATAAAGACAAGACCATCCCCTAAGATAGCCACTGGTCATGACTGTCCTTTCAGGCTATTTTTGAATGACTGGGTTGCGGCCACCACGTCAGCTTGCCCCCAGGAACCAGGAGGCCAGTTAGCCTTGAACATGAGAGGACTAGGCTGGTGCTGAAAGGGGCTCTGTCTTCTGCAGGGGCCTCAGCCCCAGAGCAGCACACAAGGGCTTTGTTCTCCAGCCTGTGGCCCAGGAAGACCCCTCCTTCAGCTGAGGGCCCACGGGGCTGTCTGGCAGGACAGGACATGTCTCTCCAGGACGAAGTGCAGGCTGATGGGCCCCTCCCAAAGTCACTGCCCGAAGGTCAGTCTGCCCGCCTCCTTCCCCAGAACCCAATGGTGGAGGCCATGCTTGTCTGACACCCTCACATGGACTCACAGCCAGTCAGTGGGTGAGGCACTAGGACAAGATAATGCACAGAACATGTGCATGGACGGCTCAGAGCACCTGCTGGAAGAGGGTGCCCCAAACCCCCTGGGACCCTCCCCACCCCCAAACCCCCCAAGGAGGGGTGTCAGGTTTTAGATTTCATTCTCCTGTGCCTCTTTTACTTCCCAGTTGTTAGTATTTCTAATTTTTCTTCAACACATGCTGCTCTTTGCAATAAACGCAGCGCTAAAACATTGGCAGGAGGGCCCACTCATCGTGTCTGAACCCAGGTCAGCACCATCTCTTCCTCGAGGCCCTCCTGGTTCCATCAGTTCTGCTCAGAAATGTTACAGCTGCCACTTTCAGGGCCCCAGGACCCCTGAGATCCTGACCATCAGTGCACACTGGCCTTATTCAGAAGCTTTTCCTCAAACTCAGGTCGTGTCCTCTCTCTTAGTCATCTCTGATGACTACCACTGCTCTGGGACAGTCCCACACTCTGTGGCTGGGCACCGAGGTCCCAGCTGGTCTTTCTTGTCTCCCTCTGTTCTTTCCTCTGCCTCCTCCCACCTCCTGGCAATAGTTGGCCAAAGAATGTGTAAATTCTGTTCACAGAGGGCTATGTTACACTTTGCTGCCTGGCAAAATAAGTTAATCCTTCAAAGCCCAGTTCTTTTTTTTTTTTTTTCCTTTATAATTTTATTTTTTTAATGGGGCGACATCAATAAATCAGGTTACATATATTCAAAGATAACAAGTCCAGGTTATCTTGTCGTTCAATTATGTTGCATACCCATCACCCAAAGTCAGATTGTCCTCTGTCACCTTCTATCTAGTTTTCTTTGTGCCCCTCCCCCTCCCCCTTTCCCTCTCCCTTTCCCCCCTCCCCCCGTAACCACCACACTCTTATCAATGTCTCTTAGTTTCACTTTTATGTCCCACCTACGTATGGAGTAATGCAGTTCCTGTTTTTTTCTGATTTACTTATTTCACTTCGTATAATGTTATCAAGATCCCACCATTTTGCTGTAAATGATCCGATGTCATCATTTCTTATGGCTGAGTAGTATTCCATAGTGTATATGTGCCACATCTTCTTTATCCAGTCGTCTATTGACGGGCTTTTTGGTTGTTTCCATGTCCTGGCCACTGTGAACAATGCTGCAATGAACATGGGGCTGCATGTGTCTTTACATATCAATGTTTCTGAGTTTTGGGGGTATATACCCAGTAGAGGGATTGCTGGGTCATAAGGTAGTTCTATTTTCAGTTTTTTGAGGAACCACCATACTTTCTTCCATAATGGTTGTACTACTTTACATTCCCACCAACAGTGTATGAGGGTTCCTTTTTCTCCACAGCCTCTCCAACATTTGCTATTACCTGTCTTGTTAATAATAGCTAATCTAACAGGTGTGAGGTGGTATCTCATTGCAGTTTTGATTTGCATTTCTCTAATAACTAAAGAAGATGAGCATCTTTTCATATATCTGTTGGCCATTTGTACTTCCTCCTGGGAGAAGTGTCTGTTCATGTCCTCTTCCCATTTTTTTATTGGATTGTTTGTTTGTTTGTTGTTGAGTTTTATGAGTTCTTTGTATATTTTGGATATTAGGCCCTTATCTGAGCTGTTGTTTGAAAATTTCATTTCCCATTTAGTTGGCTTTCTGTTTATTTTGTTATCAGTTTCTCTTGCTGAGCAAAAACTTCTTAGTCTGATGTAGTCCCATTCATTAATTTTTGCCTTCACTTCTCTTGCCATTGGAGTCAAATTCATAAAATGCTCTTTAAAACCCAGGTCCATGAGTTTAGTACCTATGTCTTCTTCTATGTACTTTATTGTTTCAGGTCTTATGTTTAGATCTTTGATCCATTTTGAGTTAATTTTAGTACAGGGGGACAAACTGTAGTCCAGTTTCATTCTTTTGCATGTAAAGCCCAGTTCTTATATCACTTTGTCCAGGAAGCCTGCCCTGACTGCCTGGAAGAAAATCAATTCTCCCCAACTAGGTGCAATGGAAGATGGAGGATTTAGTAGTCAAAAAGTCAGGTTTGAGCCTTGCCCCACCGTTTTCACTCAACATTCTTTATAAGCATGGGGCAGGAGTGGGGAGCACATTGAGCTGCCCTTTTGAACATGACACATAGAGGGGGCAGATGCCACCCGACTCAGGAGTTACTCAATGGGACCATAAGGAGTGTTCCCTGGAACATTGTGGGAGATGGAAGTGGGGGGACTAGGTGATGGGTCAGCATGAGAATGTTCAGGTGAAACGGGGATAAAGCTGGAGGAAGCGAGCAGGAGAGAGAGGGACCTGGGAATGTCCTGAGGGGGAAGAAGTGTCTGCAGAGAGAAGACAGTCCTTGAGGCAGAAACACAGGAAGTGCCCAGAGACCCCGGGATGTGTCCTGGGGGGGGGCAGCGGAAGGATGTGAACACTTGGGTTCTGGTGGAGATGCACCTCGATGGTGTGGAGCAGGAGGGCATGAGGGTCCAGGTAGGGGTGCTAATGCACAGTGGGTAACCAAACTCGGAGGCTGAGCTTACAGGACAGAACTAGATGTAAGGAGGAGGGAGGGGGTGTCTGACTGCGGCTCGGGTGTGTGGAAGTTCAAGACCCTTGGGGAAGAGGATCTGGGAAAAGATGGGGCATTTGTTTAATGCACATCCAGTAGGGTGTCTGGGCCCAGCTGCCCTCTGTGCCTGGGGCTCTAAGGTGGTCTGGGCTGGGGAGAAGGCAGCAGACCTCAGTTTCTTTATCTGTGAAATGCAGGTAATAACGCCAGGCTCACTAATTTTCTCTAAGGATGCTGTGTTTAAACATGACATAAGATAGTTTCTGAAAGCCTGTCAGCTCACAGCAGAAACTTAACCCTTCTTAACGCCTTTCCTGACCCCAGCCACAGGCTGCAGGACATCATGTCCACATTTGGCACTGAGCCCGAGAGCCCCTCAAAGCTGCAGCCAGCCCCTGTGTCCCTGAAATGTCAGCCTCAACAAGGCTCCCTGTTCCGTGGGCACTAACACCATCAAACGAACAGTGGCCTCTCAAACCCAGTGAGCAGAGCAGACCGCCTGGGTGTGGCCAGGGCCCGAGAGGGTTGAATTTGGAGAGATGATGTGTCTTCAAGAAACAGGAAATCAAAAAAACCATGTGCTGCCAAAACACAAAGACCCCTTTGATTAGAAGGATCTATGGAAACGTGTAGGACCCACTGAGGCATTTTACTCCAGGAAGGACATTCCTGATGTTAGAAAAAAAATAATAAAGTTACTTCAGGATGCAAGGATTTCAGCAGTGCAGAATAATCACCTTATTGTTGCAGAATGCCAGGGAGTAGAAAATATTTTCAGATACAATTGGCCAAATTAAGACTTGTTGCTCTTTGAAATATGAAATCCTCTGGGATCCGTTTGAAATTGCCTTAGTATACAAATGAGCCATGGGGTTCACTTCAAAGTTACTGTCCTCCTTTAGCAAGAACAAGCTAACTTCCCCCCAAAAAAGATAGTTTCCCTAAACATATGTTGTTTAAAAGATTTTTTATTAAATACTTTACTTTGAAATAGTTTAAGCCTTACAGAGGAGCTGTAATGCTAGCAGAGTTCCTGTCCTCCCCACCAACTTCCCCAGGCAGAGACAACTGTGTGACCACAGCACATTGGTCAAAAGAAGAAAACTGTCATCTGCTCAAGACTATGAATAAACCACAGCCATTACTACTATTTCACCAGTTATTCCCCAGTGTCCTTTTCTGGTACAAGACACGGCCCAGGACCCTACAGTGTTGGTGTGCCCACTGAGGCTCCTCCCGTGTGTGAAGACAGCGCCTCCATCTCTCCTGGTCTTTCAGCGCCTCCACAGTTCAGGCAACCCTGGTCAGATGCTTTGAAGGGTATTCACACATTAGACGCATCAGACGTTGTCTCACAATTAGATGGGACTTAATAGATATTTGGCAAGAATATCGCAGAGGTGAGGAGGTGAGGTGCCCTTCATGTTACATCATACCAGGAGGGCTCCTGACATCCTTCTATGCAGGTGCCGTTGACCTTGTTCACTCAGGTAAGGTGGTTTCTGCTGGTTTCTCCATAAAATGACTACTTTTCCCTTTCCCCACTTTATTCTGTGGACATTGTTGCTAAATACAGCCCACACTCCTGGGAAATAAAATGGCTCCATCTCCTGAAGGGAGAAATATCAATAAGTATATTAATACATGTCAAAACCACAAGCGTAATTAAATCTTTGGGGAGATAGTTTGAGGCTATGCAATAACCCTGTTTTTCCTTAAAAATCTCACCACTAATTTTTGCCTTCCAGTGGCTTGGGCCAGCAGCAATTACTGCTGAGGGGTTTTGGGGCTGGTTTTCCATTTGCTTGTCCTTGTACATTTATATTTGGGTTGTTTCTATAAGGAAGAAGAATTTCTTCTGTCTCCCCTATTCATTCATTTGATCATTACCTAAATCAGTATGCACTTGTGGGTATTTATTTTATCCTTTAAGTTACTACCCAATAGTTTATTTGACTTTATAAATAGATTTATCATTTATCTTCTGGTGTTCCACAATTCCAACACAGTATAGATTTGCATAACCACCACCATAGTCAGGATCTATAACCACTGGTTCATCACCCCAAAACACTTTTTGTTCTTTCTCTTAGTAGTTACCTCCTCCTCCCACTCGTAACCTTGGCAACCACTGATCAACTTCCTCACTGTGATTTTTGTCTCCTCAAGTATGAAAAATCATATAGCATGTACTTTTGTCTTTTTCATTTAGCACAATACTCTGGGAATCCATCCAGGTGTGTTAGTCATGTGTTAGATATTTGTTCCTTTTTATTATTGAGTAGTATCCATGGTGCCGATGGACCACAGTCTGTTTAATCCCTGACTGCAGAAGGACTTGCATTGCTTCCAGTTTGGATCTACTGCAGATCAAGCTGCTGTGAACACGCTGTGGTGGGTTTTATGTGTGCAGCTGCGTGTGTGAGCTGAGTCCTTGTCTCGCTGGAGTAGATGCCCAGTGTAATGCTGCGTGTGTGAGCTGAGTCCTTGTCTCGCTGGAGTAGATGCCCAGTGTAATGCTGCGTGTGTGAGCTGAGTCCCTGTCTCGCTGGAGTAGATGCCCAGTGTAATGCTGCGTGTGTGAGCTGAGTCCCTGTCTCGCTGGAGTAGATGCCCAGTGTAATGCTGCGTGTGTGAGCTGAGTCCCTGTCTCGCTGGAGTAGATGCCCAGTGTAATGCTGCGTGTGTGAGCTGAGTCCCTGTCTCGCTGGAGTAGATGCCCAGTGTAATGCTGCGTGTGTGAGCTGAGTCCCTGTCTCGCTGGAGTAGATGCCCAGTGTAATGCTACGTGTGTGAGCTGAGTCCCTGTCTCGCTGGAGTAGATGCCCAGTGTAATGCTGCGTGTGTGAGCTGAGTCCCTGTCTCGCTGGAGTAGATGCCCAGTGTAATGCTGCGTGTGTGAGCTGAGTCCCTGTCTCCCTGGAGTAGATGCCCAGTGTAATGCTGCGTGTGTGAGCTGAGTCCCTGTCTCGCTGGAGTAGATGCCCAGTGTAATGCTGCGTGTGTGAGCTGAGTCCCTGTCTCGCTGGAGTAGATGCCCAGTGTAATGCTGCGTGTGTGAGCTGAGTCCCTGTCTCGCTGGAGTAGATGCCCAGTGTAATGCTGCGTGTGTGAGCTGAGTCCCTGTCTCGCTGGAGTAGATGCCCAGTGTAATGCTGCGTGTGTGAGCTGAGTCCCTGTCTCCCTGGAGTAGATGCCCAGTGTAATGCTGCGTGTGTGAGCTGAGTCCCTGTCTCGCTGGTAGATGCCCTGTCTCGCTGGTGTAAGTGTGGGTCATGTGGGAGTTGCACGTTCGGTTCTACAAGAGACTGTTAACCCATTTCCTGGAGTGGCCGCACCACGGCACGGTCTGGCCTCGGGCAAGGGCACAGCTCCTGGGCTTACACGGGAGCCCCTCCCAGTGTGGGGAAGCCAATCCCATCAGAAGCGGCCGTTTTCACTTTGGACTCCTACTATTGGACTGCCACACAGAAATGGGGAAATGGCCCCACAAGGGGCAGGCAGAAATGATCACAAACTAAGCCGTCACCTCCTTTGTGCTGGCCTGACACCTCCAGCAGGATGGTGACCCGAGCAGAGTGTGGGGCCTTCCAACCAGCCAGACAGCACAGCCCCTCCCTGCCACACCCTCTCAGTAGTAGTAAGTAGATGAGTGGACAGCCATCTGGACCTTAGGTGAGGATTACACATTGCTTTCATGGATGTGGTGTTTCTGCGCATCGCCAGCGTGTCTGAGCTCTTCCAGGAGGCCAGCTGAGCCCAAGTTCCCACCCTCTGAAGGTTTTTCCTTACTGTGGCTGAGAAGGTGGGGACAGTAGGAGACACAGACATTGGCGTGAGGAGCTGCCTTCTGTGTAGACCTTTTCTGTGTTTTGTTTGATTAAATGAAGGAGGGAAATGGTTGTGAGGATCTACTGGATGTCTCTTGTGCTGGTATCCTAACCCTTAGGTCCTGTACCCTCTGGCCTGGGCGGGATCAGCCCGCAGCAGCTCTGGCAGGAAGGTAGAGGACAGGCAGAGTGAGCAGAGTCCCCAAGGACCAGCTGCATTGTGGATGAAGGCCTCTGCAGAGCACTTGACTCCGGGATCCAGAAACTGGCCCTCTGACCGTGAATGTGAGCTGTCCTGGGCCACTCCATACTGTGCCATTCCCTCAGTCAAGGCTCCTTGGATTATGTGCATGTGAAGGCTCCAGGCTGACCTCTGACCTCAGACCACTCTGTGCTCCCTGAGGGTTTGGGCCAGACCAGTGTTCACTGTGAGTGGACTGCCCCAGGCCTGAGGCCTTAGCCCAGAGCCGCCTCTCCGCAGAGCCTGGGCGGTTAGGGCTCTTAGACAATGCTCCTACCTAACGTTTAATGAATTCTTAGCAAAACTCCCTCTGACATTATTCAGAGTAGAGTGGGGCACAGTGTTCAGCTTGGCTGCCCAGGGCTGTGGCGGCACTTGAAGGAGCACCAGCCGGAACAGCTTGGCCAGGGCAGCTGGGAGGTCCATGCAAGTTGGGGTGCTTTAGGCAAAAAGAGTATCGCCTTAAGGGGCCTAGATTCACAATCAATGTGACCTAGATCCTGGTCACCTTTGCATTTTGGGCCAGATGATGGTGAGACTGGTGGGAACATGGCATTATGCTCACTGAAATCTGACTCGTAGACTCTCGGTTCCTACCCATCCAACAGAAAAGAAGCTGGACAAACTGCAAATAAACAGCTGTTTGAGCTCATCAGAGTGCCTGAAATCTGGAAAGAGGTCCCCACTGGTAGGACCCAAGCAGTTGCTGCCCTGGGCAGCTGCCGCTGGACACCACACAAGGTGCTAGAAGAGTCAGTGGGAGGTTGTTAACCAGCTGCCTAAACTGAGGGGGAGGGGTAGAGGAAAGGAAGATAGGGAGACTCCCAGAGTTTCATCCCTGGTGCTGGCAAGGAGGGGACACCCAGACCACTTTCCCATCATCCCAAGGTGGCAGGGAGAGCTGCAGGTGGGGCAGGAACAGTGGAGAGGGCAGGAGGGCTTGGGAAGGCCACAACTGAGACCAGGGTCCAGATGTCCCAGGCTGAGGCAGATCCAAACATCAGAGAACATCCCTCCCCTCCCCTGCGGGGTATGGCTGTGAGATACAGTATACTTATCACAGGGGTTGGGAACCTTTTTGGCTGAGAGAGCCATGAACGCCACATATTTTAAAATGTAATTCCATGAGAGCCATACAACGACCCGTGTACATTATGCATTATCCAATAAAAATTTGGTGGTGTCCCGGAGGACAGCTGTGATTGGCTCCAGCCACCCCAACCATGAACATGAGCGGTAGAAAATGAATAGATTGTAATACATAAGAATGTTTTATATTTTTAACATTATTATTATTATTATTATTATTATTGCATTTTTCTGAAGCTGGAAACAGGGAGAGACAGTCAGACAGACTCCCGCATGCGCCCGACTGGGATCCACCTGGCACGCCCACCATGGGGCGATGCTCTGCCCACCAGAGGGCGATGCTCTGCCCATCCTGGGCGTCGCCATGTTGCGACCAGAGCCACTCTAGCGCCTGAGGCAGAGGCCACAGAGCCATCCCCAGCGCCCGGGCCATCTTTGCTCCAATGGAGCCTTGGCTGCGGGAGGAGAAGAGAGAGACAGAGAGGAAGGCGCGGCGGAGGGGTGGAGAAGCAAATGGGCGCTTCTCCTGTGTGTCCTGGCCGGGAATCGAACCGGGGTCCTCCGCACGCTAGGCCGACGCTCTACCGCTGAGCCAACCAGCCAGGGCCTCACATTATTATTTTTTTTTATTAAAGATTTGTCTGCGAGCCAGATGCAGCCATCAAAAGAGCCACATCTAGCTTGCGAGCCATAGGTTCCCGACCCCTGCTCTATCAAGAAAGAAGTTCCTGAGGCTAAGGGAAGGGCGGGGAGACAAACACAGGTGAAGCATTTCAAGACTGAGTTCCACTGGAACTGTGCAGCCAGGCCAATGTCCCTCTCAGGACCAGTGTTTCTTACATGTACCCCACAGAGATGGGCCCGGGACTCAGATCCAGGATTGTAAGAATGCCCCTAACCCCGGCGGGGAGGGAAACTGGCAAGAATACATGGATATCAGACCAGTCCACCCCAGTGGGCCAAGGAAAGGAGGTGGGAGGCTCCTCAGGGAGCCCAGGAAAGACCCATATGCTTGGCCCCTTACCCTAGAAAGATGGATCTTTGTGGATGTCTGTGGCGCCATGCTGGGCCTCCAGGGAAGAAGCCCGGCCCCTGGGGTGCAGTCAGGGCCTGCCTCAGACCTTTAGGTCCCCAAAATGAAAAGCAAGAACCTGGAACTTTAGTGACGACCCCACCCCCCCTGCAGGGAACATCAAGTGTCCTCTGGTCAGCTTTAATATCTGTGCTATCATCATGATTTCTTGACAAACTGCCCTGAGTACAAGGAATTCCCTTGTCTTACTTTGAGGCACAAAGTTTAGGTTTTGTGGTTTTCACACCTGGGAGGAAAGAAAGAAAGATCTCCCAGGTGTTCTCATTGTTCCAAAAAAGGAGAGCTCCCTGGCCACAGGTATGTCTAGAAAGCCTGCATCTGCACAGCTCTCCTATGGAATTCGTCAGGAATGCTCCCAGGGGACAGAGGAGGAGGCTCCTCTCCCCAGAGGCTGTCGAAGACTAAGAGCTAAGATCACTAGCTTTACCAGGCGGTGGTGCAGTGGATAGAGTGTGGGATTGGGACGTGGAGGACCCAGGTTCGAGACCCCGAGGTCGCCAGCTTGAGTGCGGGCTCATCTGGTTTGAGCAAAGCTCACCAGCTTGAGCCCATGGTCGCTGGCTTGAGCAAGGGGTTACTTGGTCTGCTGTAGCCCCCTGGTCAAGGCACGTATGAAAAAGCAATCAATGAACAACTAAGGTGCTGCAATGAAGAATTGATGCTTCTCCTCTCTCTCCTCCCCTGTCTGTCTGTCCCTATCTGTCCCTCTCTCTGTCTCTCTCTGTCACAAAAAAAAAAAAAAAAAAAAAAAAATTACTACCCACCTCTGCAGATCACAGCGGAAACACAGCCCACAGGCAGACTTGGCCAGCTTGAGTTTCAGGGAGGGACAGAGACCTCTTACCAACCACCAGCCCCAACCTGTTAGCCCCTTGAGTGAGTCACCTGGAACCCGGTTAACCCTGTGACAACATGCTCAGGGACAACCTACTGCAACCTCAGAGAGATCTAAGCCAGGGGCACACAGCTCAGTGGTTGTGAGGATAGGGAAGGTGACCAAAGCTACTGTAACGGGGGCAACATTTTCTGCCACAAGAGATAACTAGTATACCACTGGTGGATGAGGTCGCTCCAACCTAGGGCAAAGTCCCTTCAGAGTCTTTGGTCAGCCCTTGCTCACAGATACCTTTTATTGTAGGTTGCATTGCATCTGCCCAAAAAGATGGGTTGAAATCCTAGCCCCTGTACCTGTGAACGTGGTCTTATTTGGACACAGAGTCTGCAGATGTAACCAAGTTAAAATGAAGTCACGAGGGTGGTTCCTAAGCCAATGTGACTCTGTCCTTGTGAAAGGAAAAGCTTGGACACAGAGACAGATGCACACCAGTGATGATGATACAGAGGTTAGAGTGATATGGCCATAGCCAAGGGATCCTGGGGCCACCAGGACCTGTGGAGAGGCAGGAAGATTCACTCCCAGAGCCTCATGAGGGAGCATGGCCCTGTCAACTCCCTGACCTCAGACTCCTGGCCTTCAGACTGGAAGAAGATAGAGTTCTGTTGTCTAAGCCACCAAGTTTGTGGTACTTTGTTGCAGCCGCCCAGGATAGTAATGCAGATTTCTGCGCCTTTTGAGAATAATATGAAATCAAAATCAATTTAAATGAGCAGCGCTTTTGTTGGTTAAACTAACCTTGACTCAGTCTTAGAAATTGGACAAGAAACTCTCTGAGTTCTGTTAGAAGCTTGCAGCTTTTAGAGACGAAACCTCTTTTAAGTGACGATGGTTTGTTTTCATTCCATGTTTGAAGTGTCACTACTTGACCAGGGTGAGCATCTTGAACTGGTGCAACCTCCCACCGGCACAAACCTGGGGGATTCTGTACCAGGCACAGTTCCAGGTTCCCTCGACAGCTCTGATCCTGGCACACCAGGGACAGGTCATAAGCACAACTTTGCACTAGTGTGTACACCCCAAGACATCTAAACGTAGCCACAACATCATATGTTGTGACATTTGAATTCAAATTCTCGAATAACCCACCTTGGAGTTTTATGCCTACTGAGCAGTAAGTTCACAAGGCAACAAGTTATTTCTCCAACTAAAAATCTTGATCCAGGCGAGCGTGATTGTATGCTGGTTGTGTTATCAACAGTACAAGTAAGTCAAAACAATATAAACATGAATGCTAACACAAAGACAGTGAATAAATGCGATTTTATATGACAGACATGTATTGTGTGGCCCACTGTGGAGCAGATTTCTTTAATAATACACTGTCAAATTGCCCTGCACATGCATGATATTTTTGTGTGATGATGATTGTATCAGCCCTTCTGTGGCTTGAGGGTCTGTCCAATGATTAAATGTTGCATTTGAAGGCACTGGCATTTTAGTAATGAGAGTTGCAAGGAGCAGCTTTCATTCTGAGGCTTCCTTGGGTTCTGGGAGGGTCTCTGTGTCATCCCATGATGATCTGGGAGCCTCATTGCGCCTTCAGAGTCCTGGGCGGGACTCCCAGGGGGCCACCTGGGATGGCTCCACACCTGGTCACATGTATGCAGTTCACACATACAAGGTTCATCTTAGACAAACCCACCTTGTTTCTCTGTGCACAGGATTTAAAAGTTTAGTAGTATCATGGGGACACACATGTATTTTTATAAAAGGAGGTGCCACGTTGGGGGTTATCGATGGTGGGCAGTGAAGGGGCCAAGGAACTGTGTCCAGTCTTTCCTCTTTTTGTTTTAATATAAAAGCCTTTAAATGTATTGCTTTGACTTTTCTGACTAATCAGCTTTTTCCTTCTTAGCCCCTCTGAATTGTTTTCTTACTAACATTCACAGGCATATGGTTGCAAAGTACATTTAAATAACACACAAAAAAAGTGCCAACATGCTTCAGTTGAAAACATAACTACATTCCATTTAAACACATTTTACGATGACACCTTAGACCAGTGGTTCTCAAAGTGTGTGCCAGGGCGCACTGGTGTGCCCTAGAAGATTTCCAGGTGTGCCTTATGGTATTCCAGAGAAATACGTGCCTGTTAGGGACCAAGAAACCAACAGGGTTTTGGGAGTTTAGATTTTTGGGGGACAGAGGTATTGGGAATTGGCTGTGAGTTGACAATCTGCCCAACCCCCCACCTCACTTGCCTGATTAGGTTACAAAAGGCTGTTAAGCTGTGGTGCTGGATTGTTTACACTACCCCCCATGTTCCCTGGAAAGACTAGAGGCAAGTTTCTTCCATCCTTTGTTTGGTGTAAAGTTAAGATGATATGTATGGTGGGGGTTTTCTGCACTCAACACAATTAAGAGTAAAAAGAGAGGAATTCTTCAATGTATTGATGAGGAAATGAGAGTTTGCCTTTCAAATATATGCCCAAATATTGAAGAAATCACTAGGACACATCAAAACTCAACACATTCACACTGGGATGTGCCAAATTTACTAAATCTTACTAAGAATGTATCTATATATATAAAAAGATAACATTTTGTCTTTTTTTATTTTTTAACCCCTCTTTTTTACAAATTCTAAAAAGTATAACTCAAAAATGTAACATAAAAATATTTTGGCCCTGGCCGGTTGGCTCATTGGTAGAGCATCGGCCTGGCGTGCGGGGGTCCCGGGTTCAATTCCCAGCCAGGGCACACAGGAGAAGCGCCCATCTGCTTCTCCACCCCTCCCCCTCTCCTTCCTCTCTGTCTCTCTCTTTCCCTCCCGCAGCTGAGGCTCCATTGGAGCAAAGATGGCCCCGGGCGCTGGGGATGGCTCCTTGGCCTCTGCCCCAGGCGCTAGAGTGGCTCTGGTCACAACGGAGTGACGCCCCGGAGGGGCAGAGCATCGCCCCCTGGTGGGCAGAGCATCGCCCCTGGTGGGCGTGCCAGTTGGATCCCGGTCGGGCGCATGCAGGAGCCTGTCTGTCTGTCTCTCCCCGTTTCCAGCTTCGGAAAAATACAAATAAATAAATAAATAAAGATAAAAAAGAGTATTTCGTCGTATTTATTTTGTTTAATTACCATAGAAGCACACTTGGACTTTATATTTTTTCTTTAATATTTAACTTTATTATTATAACATATTTCTCAGAAATTTGTATATAGTGAGCCTACAATTATTTGTAGGATTTTAAATGTGCCCAGACTTCAAAAAGTTTGAGAACCACTGTCTCTGACATTGATCACGTTGCCACTTTGTTCTGAGTTTAGGAAAAGGCCCCCTGTAGCTGACATGCAAACACAAAGAACCAGGCACAGTCCCCTAGACCGTGTGGTGGTGTCCAGCCCTTCCCCTGCATTTTGCCCAAATATTTTGGAATTGGAGTCAGAGTATAGCAGTGAGATGGCTGTCCTTGTGGATGTGATCGAAAACAACACAGCCCTCTGAGAGAAGACTTCTTTATCTTCAAATAACAGGGTGGGTCCTGGGTTTCTATAGAATGTGGAAAGACCAAAGCAGCAGCCCAGACGCAGCCCAGGATTTGTCTTTGATCTTTTTAAAAAAAAAATATCCACAATTTGGTGTTAACTTTGATCCTTTAAAGAAACTCGTATATTTATTTCTTAATGTTGCATTTGTGTAAAGAGCCACCTGAGAATGCAAGAACCATAAGGAAATCAGATAAAAAAAATACAATTCTCATGAATATTGTTAGAGAATTTACCTTTAAACTTGACTCTGAACATTCATGTTATGAGCTGAAATGCTGTGTCCCCACCCCCAAATTCCTGTGTTGAATCCTAACCCTCAAGGCGATGGTTTTGGGGGTGGCTTTGGGAGGTGACTCCAGAATGAGATTAGTGCTCAAATTGAGACCCCAGCGAGCTCCCTGTTGCTTCCCCATAAGAGGACAAGGCCAGGGAGTTCTCACTGACCATGCAGCACCCTGGTCTTGGACTTCCAGGCTTCGGAGCTGTGAGCAATAAACTTCTGCTCTTTATAAATCACCCCATGTGTGGTGTTTTGTTAGAGCAGCCAGAACAGAGTGAGATAACTCAGGTGAGGCTATCTTATAGGTCTTTATAATGTTATATTATCTGTGCACCTATAAATTCCTATTTATAAACTAACCAAAAAAGAGCAGTTACATAGGTTACAGGTCATTTACAAATGCTTAATTTTGTAACATCAGTTAATGAAGTGACCAAACAGAAAATTACTAAAATGGCAGTCCTTCAATACCATACACTTCAAAAGTTGATAAGAAAGACTCTAAATTTGACATCTAAATTGATTAATATTATGATTAGAGAAAATATATAGAGTTTAGTAAAGAAGGTGACTGTGGTTTGGCTCCCTTGAAAATATTTTTTAATGAGCAGGCTTTATTTTTCTGAGCAGTTTCAAGTTTACAGAAAATCTTAACAGAGAATTCAGTGTTCCCACATGTGCCCACCACACACAGTAGCTTCCACTTCCAGTAACATTGTGCATTCGAGCACTACATGGTTACAAGTAAGAGTCATATTGAGACATTATTATAAGCTAAAATCCATGGCTTACAGTAGGGCTCACTCGGTGGCAAACAACAGCCTGTGGGTTTTGACAAATCTGCACTGACATGTGTCCACGAGTTTGGCTCTTTCTTATTAGGTTAAAATTAAACGGGGCCTTCCAGAGGTTTAACTGTGTAGGAATCACTTTTCTTATATTTTTCCTTCTGAAAATATTGGCATTGGAAGGAAACGTTTTAATAACTAGCCACTGTTCTGCGCTCCGGCAAGGATCCAGAAGTGTGTTATCTATTCCGTGGCGTGCTGCCAATTTCCAGAAGAGTAGCTAAGAAGCTGTTTTCTTTTTTTTTTCTTTTAAGTGTAAGCTTATACTCAAAACAGATTCTTTGATTCAAAATACAGTTAGGTTTCATGAAAGTGTTTTAGTTTTACTTGTTGGGATTCGTATGGAAGTGGAGGAAACTTACAATCTCTTCCTTTGTAAACGTTCAGCTGCCCATTTATCCGTTTGTTCACTCATTGATTCCCACCTTTCTGCCAGGAGTCCATCAATCTCCCAAACCGAGGATTCAACACCATTTCTTCCTCTTAGAAAGCACCTGCTTTGTTGAAACGAACCAAAATCGAGACATGCTCAGTGCACTTCTCAGACTCTTCTGTCACCCCCAGTCCCACCACCAACGGTTTGGGGAACCCCAGGACAAAGGAGGGATAAGAGGAGTGAAGGGAAGGGAGAAAACAACAATTGGGAGTTTGTTCTTTTGTTTTGCTTTGTTTTATGAGAGGGATTTTTTGCTCAGTTGTCCTTGATTTAATTTAATTTAACTAAATTTAATTTTAGTTCTTAAGAGTTGACATTTTATACAACTGTGAATACCAAACTCATAAAATATGCAAACTTGTGTAAGTGCAAATTCCTACATTGTTATTGATATTTCCCCTGAAAATCACAGACTCTGTGACGTTTGTGCACCTTACTCGTGCAAAAAGCCTGTCTTTTGCTCCCAGAGTACCTGAGGTTGACATAGAAAAAATACTTTGTCACTAAAAAAAGAATATTTTTCTCTTGATTGTTCAAGGCATCCAGAGCAGCCCCTATGTTGGAGGGCAGATGCTTTTGCTGTCTGAAGACTATGGGGAATGACACTTGCCTGGTCCCTGGTGGTGCCTTTCCTGGGGAGACTTGGTTTACCCCTGGTGGCATCTCCCCAGACCACAGCCACTAGATGCTAAGGTTTGCTGGGAGACCCTTGAACTGCCAGCAGCACAGGTGAGGGGACAGGCTTGGTCACATTCATCTAATTTCTCGATCTGCCCCTAGAAACCTGGCACATTTAGTCTTCAGGTATGGAAGGAGATGCTTTTGTAGATACCCACGCAGGCAGGGTCCTTGGGAGCTTATGCTGGGATCGCCCAAATCTCCCACTGCTGTGGACATTTAACTGATTTTCAGCTCATCCCTAAGATCAGAACGCACACCTGAGTGAGCCATTCTGGAGCACACACAGGCTTGCACGCATGTGCATGCGCTGTGCCACTCACTTCTATCTGACTGTGCCATGTTCACACGGCACACACGCAAACCCAGCTCTAACCCCTTAAGCTCAACTTGTTTTCCATCACCAGCAAATGTGTATTTTATTCAACTTTCTCTTTTATTCATTCTTTTAGGTCTCACAGCAGCAAGCGCAGCAAGAATTTGGCTATGTACATAGAAAATCCAAAAGAATCTGCAGGTAAATGAAAAGGATTGAAAGTGAGGTTACTGCAGGTAGGGGTTGGGACGTGAGAAAAATGTTCTATAATTGGTTGTGATGATGGTTGCATATTTCTGTGAACATGCTAAAAAAAACCTATTGAATTTTATACTTTAAATAGGTGAACTATATGGTTTATAAATTACATCTCAATAAAACTACTACTTTTAAAAAGTGAATTTTTCAGGGATACTGGATACACAATAACATATAAAAGTCAATCATATTTATTTGGCCCTGCAACAAATAGTTAGACAACAAGGAATTTAAAATGACAGCAGTTCAGTAGCATCAAAAATCTCAACTGCCCAGTAATAAATTTAACAGAAGATTCTGACCACTACGAAACGTTCATTAAGGTAGATTAAGGAAGACCTAACTCAGTGCAGAGAGATGACATATTTGTGGATCAAAACACAGATGTTCTGAAGACATAAAGTTGATCTGTAGAGTTAAGCCAAACCCAGCCGTCATGCGTGTATGCAGTGGGGAGATTGCGCAGCTGATTGTAAAAGGGACAAAATAGCTGAGAAAATGTTGGTGGGAGGGTAGGGGACCTGGGCATAGTGGCCCAAGTGGGGCAGGACAAGTTTAAAGATCTGCAGGCTGAGGTTGGGGTACTGAAGCTTCATGCCAGATGTACATTCAACTCACATATGGGGTCAGCTGAGCATCTCAGATCTGAGGCCAGCAGAAGTCAGGCCTTCCCACCTCCCTGCCTCCCTGCCTCCCCATCTACAGCACAGCTAGTGGAAAGTGTTGGGGACACAGTGGGGATCCCTATTCTCTTCCCTGGACCAGGGACCTGAATGGGGAGTCCCAGCTTTTGGGGTGCATTTGGTCTGTGTGTGGTCTTGGCAGGCTAGCTACCCTCTGTACCCCGCCCCACAGGTGTCTGGGGTCAACCTTGGTCCATGGTTTCTGGGGAAAGAAAGATTCCGATGGAGTGAATGTGGCCCACCCTTCCTGTGAGGGCAGGAGGGCTCATCTATCCCTCCCAGGACAGCTTCCTTCCTCCCACACTGGTGACCCAGGGGCAAAGCCTGGAAAGTCTGACCAATGCCCATGACTGACTTCTTTCCATACATTGGGAGGCTCACACCTGGTCCCGCTCACCAGCATCTGGGACCCATTTCCTGCTGGTCTCAGATGGGACCGGAGCCAGGTAGCTGGCCTGGGAGCCCCATCCCCATCAGTCAGCCCCGCGGCCAACAGCCTGCACAGAACCCACCCGAGGTCAGGTGCCACTTCCTCTCCTAAGTAACCACCACCATCGTGCTGGGGCCCCTACCCACCAGGGGGCCAAAGCAGAAGAAGCTGTGTAGGAGAGATGCCAGAAATAAATACACCAGAGCCCTGTGCTGCACATGGGGACTCATGGGAAAAGAGACTGGACACTGAGACTGGACAGCCATCCAACCCCACACCCTGGCCCCCTCCTGCTCTCCCTCAGGTCTCCTCCTGCCACTCAGCCCCTCTCCCCAGCATCTGGCTCTTGGCTTCACAGCTCTGTCTTGGTGCCAGCTGGACCGCCACCTGACCACATTCAGCGCTTGTTAGAGCTTCTGCATCACCGTCATGCTCCAGCCCTCGGGGCCTCCCCACGGATGGCTGGAGGAGCTGCCAGTGCGGGACCCACAGCTAGGGTGGCCCAAGGGCCAGGCACCCCCAGGAGGGGTGGGTGAGGGCAACAGGAGGGTAGGCCACTTGCCTGGGCTCCTGAGCTCCCCAGCTGGCAATGTTTCTTCCCCTGTGTCCTTTGTACATAAAATTGTGCAGTTTACACACACAAATGTGTGCACATGGACACACACACACACACTACACATGCTGTCACAGGCTGAACTGTGTTCCCCAGATCCACATGTTGAAGTCCAGACCCCCAGAACCTCAGAATGTGACTGTATTTAGACAAAAGGCTTTTGTAGAGTGTTAGTGTCCTGGGGGAGCTGTGACAAATACCATAGGCTGAGGCTCAAACAGCAGATATGTGTCCTCTCTCCATGCAGGAAGCTGGGAGTTCAGATCAAGGTGTCACAGGGCTGGTGCCTCCTGAGGCCTCTCTCCATCATATGTAGATGCCATCTTCTCCCTGTGTCTTCACATGGTCATCCTTCTCTGCGTGTATGTATCCTAGTCTCCTTTTCTCATAGAGACCCTAGTTAGGTTGGATCAGGGTCCACCTAATGACCTCCTTTTTACCTTATTCATCTCTTTAAAGGCTCCATTTATAATAAAAACTTTAAACAGACAAAGAATAAAATGGGACTTCATCTTCTGACCTGGACCAACCATGAACTGCCTACAACCAAAATCACATTTCATGGTGAAGTAGGAAGTATTTATTCCCCATGTTTGGGAACAGGCAAGCCATCTGCTCTGACCACATCTGTTCAGCACAGTCATGGAGACTGTAACCAATGCAATAAGGCAAGACCAAGAAACCAGAGGCATACAAGGTGCAAAGTATGTCTGGTACTAAAAGGCACCTTTCACTTATATCCACACTCTGTTCTCAACTTTGAGTAAAATTAATAAAATTAATGGCAGAAATTAATGAACTAGAAAACAAACATTCTTGTTTTGCCACCTGGCTCCCTCTTATACTTCACACACTTACCCTCTAGCAGATGCTAGAGAGAGACTGCTACAGCCCAAAGGGACAGAACGGTCAGGTGATTGAAGGGGCTATGGTGATTACACTTAGTATGTGCTCCTGGACAGCATTCTTGATGGGAGGGAACATTACTGAAACAGTTGACAAGTTTGAATATGATCAGTTAAAAGATTGTATTATATCATTTGACAATTGTTAAGGATTTGTAGGAGAATGCCTGTGCTGCTAGGATATGCACGCTGAAGTACTTAGGGGTGAAAGGGGCATGATGTCTCCTCCCTAGTTTCCATTAGTTCTAAAAACACTCAGAGAGGTGAGGGAGATAGATGAAGGAAATGGCCCCAAAATGTAGAAAATTAGTAAGTCAGAGTAAAGGCTATACAAAAAATTCCCTCTCTATTCTTGCAATTTTCATTAATTTACTTTAAGTTTACAATTATTGCAAAATAAAACCTTGAGAGCCCTGGCCGGTTGGCTCAGCGGTAGAGCGTCGGCCTAGCGTGCGGAGGACCCGGGTTCGATTCCCGGCCAGGGCACATAGGAGAAGCGTCCATTTGCTTCTCCACCCCTCCGCCGCGCCTTCCTCTCTGTCTCTCTCTTCCCCTCCCGCAGCCAAGGCTCCATTGGAGCAAAGATGGCCCGGGCGCTGGGGATGGCTCTGTGGCCTCTGCCCCAGGCGCTAGAGTGGCTCTGGTCGCAACATGGCGACGCCCAGGATGGGCAGAGCATCGCCCCCTGGTGGGCAGAGCGTCGCCCCATGGTGGGCATGCCGGGTGGATCCCGGTCAGGCGCATGCGGGAGTCTGTCTGACTGTCTCTCCCTGTTTCCAGCTTCAGAAAAATGCAAAAAAAAAAAAAAAAAAAAAAAAAAAACCTTGAGAAATATAAAAACAGTTAAGTTAGGGGAAAAGAACAGTTGTTTGTTTCAAAGGGAAATGGCCATATGTTCATAACCACAAGGAGACTCTGACTCCAAGTTCATGAAGCTGTTTTGCTGTCAAACGTGCTGCTGCTGCACATTTCAAAGCTGACCTTCACCCCCTGCAGTTGCATTTTTTCCAATCAGATGTTCTCATATAACAAGAATGTTTAGTTTTCACTTTGCTCCCACTGTTAGTGATGCTCTCCTCACGAGCATGCCTGCACACCCACCACCTGTTTCTGCACATGGAATTAAGATCACTCCGTTGCTGAAAGCACAGGCTAAGCATGGCACTCGGCACAGGCTCAACGTGAGGTGTTCGGATGAGCCCTGGAGCCTCTCAGCAGCCCCAGCCACTGGGTAGAGAGGCCAGTTTATCTCCTGTCAAACACAGAAGGAGTAGTCCAGATCGCCTGGTCCCATGGTTCTCAAGCTTTACAATCTTGTATGTACACAGCAGCATTGGTGTAAATGAAGGCCAAGATGTAAGTCACAGAAATAGCCAGTTCTAGCTGAATAGGGAGCTGGCCCAAGCTCCTCATGGTTCTGTGGCACCTCGCCTGAGCCTAGCTCCCCATGGGCAGCTATAGACAAATCTAGGACTCCAGGAGGGTTCAGCATCACAGAGTGATGTCACTTTTGCCCAGGGCAATTGGGAAATGCCACCCAATGGCTGAGGCTTGAATTGTAGGGAGACAGCATGCTGACTGGCAGGTACTGCTTCTCACTGGGCCCCTCATCACCTTGTTTAAATATTTTGTGGGGATCAGCTAGTCCCTCTGCTAGAAGATCTGACCAGTGGTGACAATAACTGTCTAGGCTCTCATTGACCAGGGTTACTTCCAAATTACACCTGGGTAAGGCCAGAACCTGGAACCACAACCAGTTCCAGAACTGAGGTGAGGGCTGGGATCTGAGCCAGAATCCACAAGTGGTCGTTTTTCCTCATTTCTCTGCACAAAGATACCACTGGTCGTGGGCACAGGACTGTACATGTGCTTCACTAGTGGGGGAGGGGCTGGGTCATTATTTAATTCCAGTATGGATGTGTCAGTGTACCCTTAGGTAGTACTGTCTGGGTGCCAGTTGTGTCAGTTCTAAGTTCTAACTCATCCTCACTGAAGCTCATCAACGGAGCAGGAAAATGGGCACAAGGAGGCCACAGCTGGGCAGAATGGAGCCCAGAATTGAAGTCCTAATCCAACAGGCATCCAGCTGCCCACAAGGGCCACAGAGAAAGACCATCTAGGAGGGTGTACTTGGAAGTGCAGGCTGTTGGGGGCATGGGGCAGCCAGGAACGAGGAGCTGAAGGTGGAAAGGAAGGCATGCATGTCTGGAGAGTCTGTGCTCAGACAGCCTGGTGGGCAGGACCAAACCCACAGGGACCTTCCCCGAGTCCAGGTCCCAGGGGAGCTCCTTCCTAGCTCTGCAGTTAAAGCCTGGTCCCGTTCCCTCCGGCTTTGCCCAGGAACTCTGCAGCCTTCACCTCCACCCCTCCCCTCACACCAGCCAGAAAATGTAGTGGAACAAACAGACCAACCCACAATTACAATCATCATAACATTAGGTGTGGGCAATTTGCAATGTGTGGGGCCCAATAAAAGGAGACTTTCTAATTGCATTACTAGCTTTACAAGAAGATTTCAGCCAGTGGAGCTGTTATCCACCTGAGGGGTGGGGTGATGAAACACTCACTAAGTTCTCATTCCTCTGTCCATCATACTTAGGGGGCACCTACTAGGTGAGGCCTGAGAGGCCCTGGAGCCAGGTGAAGCCCCCATCTTTGTAAGTGACAAAGATGTAGGAACACAGTGACAGCGTGGTTTAGGGTAGGAAAGAGATAAACAGGGGCCGCTCCAGGTGGGGATCAGAGGCCCTTCTGGGAGGGGACATTCTCAGGAGACCCAGAGGGTTTGAAGATCAAGCACTGACTTTCCTGGTGGAGGGGACAGCAGGGTCAAAGGGCTCCCTTTATCATGATGAAATCCCAAAAGGACTCCCTGACAAGCTTAAGTGATTATAAAATTTATTTTATACATTATAACTAAAGGATATAAAAATACTTTTATGAAAAGAACAATGAGAGGAAGGAAGCCTTATGGGATGGAAGACCCCCCATAAAGTCAGTATGGGGGAGGTGGTAGCTCATGGGATTGTCACAAATTTCACCCCTCATTATCCGTGGCCTATGGCATGTGGCACCAGACCAGGCATCAGCCATCTACTCAGTCATCACAGGGGATAAGGAGGAGCTGCCAGTGCATGGGACCATGAGGGGGATGTCACAGGTCCAGGGGTTTGTTATGGTGTCAGTTCATTATGAGCACGTCACCTGCTTCACCAAGAGCCTTGGGGTTGGGGGACACAAGGCACTGCCACCAGCCCTGAGGGAATCATGAATGGCTCAAACCAGGGGAAGTTCAAGACTGTGAGGACCAGGGAGAGGCCATGCAGAGTAGCAGACACCTGGAGGGACAAAGTTAATCCCCCCAAAGCTTCCACTGGGGTTTTGTTAGAACACGGTGATCCCCTAACAACAGCCCTGCCCTTATGCCTGAAACTGTGAACATGTGACTTTGCAGATGTGATTGAAGTGAGGGACCCTGGGCTGGAGAGATCATTCTGGGTAATCCCCTGTACTCACAAGGGTCCTCCTGAGAGGGGCCTGGAGTGCCTGGGAGGAGAAGGAAAAGGCAGCCGCCTCTAAAGGCTGGAGAAGGCCAAGGAAAGGGCTCTCCTGGCACCGCCATGGGGGCCCGCCCCTGACACCCTGATTACACCCATGACATTGATTTGGACTTGTGGCCTTCAGAACTGTCAGATAATAACTGTTTTCAGCCACTACATGTGTGGTCATTTGCCATTGCAGCCACAGGAAACAAACATTGAAAGCAAACCACTTGGGGGGAATTTAAAGTAAATTATAAAAGGAAAATGTTAGGAGCAGAGGTTTTAATTTAACAAACATGGCATAGGTAGCAGAGTGTAGAGAAGCCATAGTAAATGTGGCCAAGAAGACCCAGACACATTGAGAAGGCCTCTGGCACAGGACATGTAGACAACAAGGGGACAGTTAATGAGACTTGGGGCTCTTGGTGGAAGGTGAAGTGTTGAAGCTGTGTATAGGACACCTCTGCTCAAACCCTCAGATCTCTGCCCTACAGATTTGGGTTGGAGAGCCCACTTTGAGGGAAATCCCTTGCCCACTCTCCTGGCAAAGAAACAAACACACTGATCCTGGGTCAGAGTGGCCCCTCTCACCCTGCAGCAAGAGCAGGGGTCCCAGCATTTGGCCCAAAAGCTTTGCAAGGGTCCCTGGGCCACTTGAACTGAGAGCCAGGCGAGGGCAGTGGGGAGAAACCCAATCTCTACGTTTCACTCCTTAATCAGAGGGGGAGGGGAAAGGCAGGCTCTCCTGCTGCCTGGTCCTGGCCTGTCCAGTCCTCTTTCTATCAGACCCCCATCCTTTCCTCCCTCTCTCACAGTGGCCCCTGGCACACCTGAGTGGCAGTTACAAACAAGGTTGAGTGACCTGGCAGGTCCTGGTCTCTTTTCTGTGGGACTGAGGTGGAGAGAGCAGAATAAGGCCTCAAAGATGCCCCCTGGGCCTGTGATCTGGGCAGGCTGCACGTTTGACTTCAACAGGCCCCCAGTAGTGGGGTCTGAGGAGGTGCGGGTGGCCTATTGCACTGCCCAGAGGTGGTGCAGCCCCGTGAGGTGTACGGCTGGTGAGGGTGGAGGTGGCGGGCTGAATCACCAGGTGCTGTTAAGAGGGTTCACGTGACGCCCCACTGTGGGCTGCCAGGAACCCTCCCTTTCAGAGGGGTGACTGTGGGAACACTCAGCTCTTGGGTTGGGCTCTCTGAGCTCGCAGTGGGGGAGGGTCAGGGCTCTGGGGACAGAAGGAACTCCAAGGGGATTCTTTCATGTGAGGACGAGGAGGAGAACATCCGTGACTGCATGACTGAGCTCTGGGACAAGGGGTCATTGGGAAGAGCCCCAGCTGGTCCATCCAGCTACTGGGAGCCAGACGGCATGGCCTGCCGGGCAACCCAGGGGTAGTGATTCCGAAATGAGAGGTGGTAGTTGACCAAGTGAAGCCGCAGTTTTGTTCATTGATGTTTTTTAAACTTATTTTTCCTCAAAATTCCTGATCTGATTTTGAATTAATGAGGATCAGAACGTGCCACCCCAAAACATGTCACTTTGGCATAAGGATTATTTTGAGCTGAAGGCAATTAAGAAATAACAAACACAGGAGGAGCTCTCTGCCCCTCCCTCTGCCTAAGAGCAGGGCCTGGGTTCCCCTCGGTAAAGACAGTCCCATCTGTACAGGTGTCCACAGGAGCCAGCAACTCTTATTCCCCATACATTTCCCACCACCCCCGTATCATTTACCCCCTCCACCAACCCAAACCCCCTCTCCCTGTTCCAGTCTCCCTTTTCCAGTCTTTGCGAGTCTCACTCTTTGCTAAAATGGAATCTAACCCCCTTTCTGGGTCTAATCATCTCCTTGGAATTTTCGCTTCTTTTCTGTGAGACCCTCATGCACAAGTGCAATAAACCTTTTCTCCGGTTAATCTGGCTTTTGTCAGTTTAATTCACAGGCTCCAGTCACTGCCTGTACCAGGGCAGGTGAGGACTTTCCCACCCTTACAGGAGGCACATGGAGAAGCCACCACCTGGCCCGCTTTCAGCTCCTCGGTACCCACTTGGAGTTCATTTACTTTAAACTCTGAGAAATCCTTTAAAATATTTTCTTTTCTTTTAAAAAAAATCACTGTAGTGGTCTCCCAGGTTGGGCAGGCAGGGCATCCAGCCAATCGATGTGGTAATAAGGAGGTCCAAGGACGGCCCACTGTCCCCAGGGTTGTCTGCAAGGTTGTTCAGACTTGCAGAACCAAAGTACATCACACCTTGTGTCTGTAAGTTCAGTCTGAACTTTTACAGGATGAGATTCGATTCAGCTGGGAGTGCAGCGTGTGAGTGGGCACTTTTCCCCATGTCTGTAGGTCTGCAGTCCACCTGTGACCCTTCATCCACAACCCCCCTCCCACTTGAGTCATGCTTGCTGGGTCCTTGGTCCTGTGGTTTGATAACAGCTCTCCACACCTGAGGCTGTGATTTGGGGAAATGGAGTTCTTGGCATGTTGTTAACAACGTTCTATTAAAAGGAACCTTATTAGTCTTATTTTCTTTCCAGAGAGCATAGGCTGGAAGAACAGTTAGAGGCCATAGACGGGTCCTGCATCAACCTTCTCATAAATAAAACTGGGGTGTGGGGGAGGTGCACATGGCTCCATCCTCTCAGTGTTGGGGTCCCCACAGCAGGCAGCTCTGCCCATATCCCTGCTGGCACCGGGCCCTTCCCTTTGCTCATTCTACAAACTTTCCCCATCAGCTTCCACACTCACTGCCTGCCTAGGGTGCAGCCCAGAGCCGCCAGTGGGGAGTTCTAGGAAAGTACAAATTTCCTCCCTATTGGAAATAATAGAAGAACCTCCCTACCCCTCTTTCTTGCAGACTTTTTCTCTGTTCTTTGTGTGCAAATCTCCTTAAGGCTCCATAAGCCTCTGGCTGGTCTCAGACTGGGAATGCTTCCTTACTCTGAACTGTAATCGCCCAGGAAGAGGAACCTCCGGGTTTCCTGGGAGGGACAGACCTGACGCCTCACCTGACTCCACACTGGGAAACCTATTTAAAAGTGAAGATCCCTTCACCTTTGCAGTTGCTCCAGCCAGTTGCCTGTGAGGAGAACCCCGTTGTGGTTTAATGCTTATTCAATAATAGAATCTGGTTCTTTCTCTTCTACCTTTATAGGGAGGCTTTTCTGGGTTGAAAACAGATTTGTTTTTAATTTTATTTCCTAGTACAGCCATAGTGGGAGATGGCAGTGAAAAGAAAAAGGAATCAAGGTGCTCCCTTGCTGCTTCAGGTAACTGCTCACGCCTCACCCTGCATGCTTCTGCTGCGGCTGACCCCGGTTACTGCAACAGTCCTTGCAAACAGCCTTCTGTCAAACTCCTCCTTTCCTGGGTGTGTCTCCTTTGGCCAGTTTTTCTCCCTCAACAGGGAGCTGCCTTTTCAAACCTGGCCATTGTGTGGGCTGCATTTGGTCCTGGTAGTCAGGAATGGCCCAAGAGAGGAAGTCCACACAGAGTGTCTCGGGCTCCAAGGCAGGATCTCACAATGACCCACCCCTGCCTGCTTGGCTCCATGTTGTGCATGGGTGGCAGGTCATTAACCCCAGGGACCAAGACTCTGCCCTGTGCCTTTCTATCACTAAAGTCGTGAACATTTGCTTTTCTTTCCAAGTGCTTTTTCCACATTCTGGTAGGTCAGCATTTAGACTGTTTCTACTGTGGGGTGGACAGTCAGGCCACTCTGGTCACCTTTCAGAGCTTTCACATGAAGCTGGCCGGCTGCCTCTCAGCCGCATCAACCCAGCTACTCCACACAGCCTGGCCGCCCTTCCATCTCAGGGATCCCCATCAGGAATGCTGGCCCCACGTGCTCCCTGACTTCTTTAGGCCTCTGGTTATGAAGGGGTTTATAAGACAGATGACAAAGAGGGGAATCTTCAGTGGCAGAAGGAACAGACAGTAGGTGTAACAAGCCTCATACATACACATATGCACATGCATGCTCACATACATGCCCACATGTGTATACAGGCACACTTATGTATGCATATAGGCATATTCATGCACATCCATGCATGCTCACTCACATGCACTCACTCTCATGCATGCACAAACTCATGTATGCACACATATACTTACTCTCATGCACACACACCCTCATGCATGCACACATGCACATCCATGCATGCTCACTCACATGCTCATATATGCATACACACTCAGGCATGCACATGCCCATGCCCATGTATGTATGTGGTCTGGAATGAGTGGCTGGGGCAGAGTGTCCAGCCGGCCAAGTGTCTTGGCAGCTGGTCCAGGAGTCTAAGAGGAGCTGGCCGTGGGAGGTCACTGTGCTGCCAACCTTGGCCTAAAGTGCAGTGAGAACAGAACGGATATTGAGCAGATGTCTCAGGTGGACCTGGGAATCCTACAGAACTGGGAATGTGGGCAGAAAGCCAGACAATTATTCTCTGTCTCCAAAGCCAGGATGAGGTAGCCATCTGGGCAACATTCCCTCACCCAGTGCAGAAAGGGCCTGAGATCCACCCTCCCCTACTAGGCTGGCCCAATTACCTCTAACACGGGTCCCATCCCCAGGCCCCCTGACCCGCTTGCAAAGCTGCTCTGAGCCTGGAGGGCTGCCAAGGGCACTGATCTTCATTCCCTGACCTTCAGCCCTCTCTCTAGTGCCTTCTGCTCTCCCCTACCCTGTGGGGGCAATTAGATGACTGGTACCCCTGAGGACCTGGGGTGAGGTAGAGAGTCTGACTTTTGACTCCTCCTTTCCACCTTGGTCTTGTGAGCTCTCTCTGAATGTGCTGCTAGCACATCTGAGACCCTTGTTGATATCTAATCTGCCCTGGGCCTGAGAGAGGCACCTTAAAAAATTAGAAGGAGGCTGTACAGCACGCCAGCGTCTCCCATCTGCATGAAGCCCTGGGCTTTACAGAAGGTCAGGGCCTGGCTCTCCTTCCCTGGGAATGGATGGCCTGGATGCATTGCATTGATGAAAATGCTGACGGGGTGATTTTGTTAGCTCATCTCCCCAGGATGTGCCAGTGTCACGGGTTCCACATTTAATGGGGTAAAAAGCAAGAATGAGGCTGTTCAGACTCTGGCTAGTCTCCAGTTCACTGTTCACGCTCCAGCTCCCAACTTCCTTTGGTCCTAAATGAGCAGGAGTTGTTGAAAGCTGTTTACCCCATCAGAGTTCCAGTGTCTTGTGTGACTCATAATCTGGCTACTTCCTTCTGGATGCATTTACCAAATATCCACTGCTTCAGGCCCAGAGGCCAAGAAATTTCCATCTGTTCAGAACATACAGTCAAGAAACATCCAAAGCCAAAGGAACCAATGAGTCAGCAGAACCCCGAGTTAGTCATCATCATTGAGTAAATCTGGCCCACTCAGTTCACTCAGAGAATCCTCGCCAGGCTGCTGCTCCGTGCCAGGCACTGTGTGGATCGACTCATGCAATCTCCACACCCAGAAACTCACAGTCCAGAGAGGGGACAAGCCAGACAGTCGGAGCTGTGGTCAGGGCCAGGCAGGACAGGGAGAGTAAGGTGCCGCCAAGGTAGCATTTTAGGGGCACCCCCACCTAGATTCCCACAGCACCTGCGCCACCTGACAGGGCATCTCCTTTGCACCCATCTGTGTGTCTGTGAGGTGCACCTCATTGCTGTGTGCAGCAGTACTTGATTTCCTGGTGTGAAACTGGAAAAATATCCGTTTTTCATGCTGCCTGTCACCACTCAACCAAAGACACAGAGACAAGGATTAAATCTTTTATGAGCAGTTTTTTCCGATGGCCGGTGATCTGAGAAGATGGGGGTTCTGTACCCAAAAACCATCTTAACACCTCATCTCAGCAAACGTTTTTTATAAGGGGAAGAAAGGGTATGTAAGGGATTTGGAATTTAGGGAAAAGTTAATCAGATAAAAGTTGCAGTCCAGGGATTTCTCTAGCATTTTTTCCCCATCTGCTGACCAGTAATTCTTTATCTGTGTCCTTGTCAGCAGACATTTGGTCCTTGGAGCACTAGGGCTTATATACCATCTTGTTTGTGGATCTCTTGGGCCTGGGGCACAAAGGCGAATTACTTGCATCCTCACCCATTCATGCATCCAGCTCCTGGAACAAAACTTTTTACTTGCATTAATCATTAATCCTATTAATTACAACTAAATGCTATTACTAAAGCTAAATTTCTAATACTTGAGTTCCAATATCATATGGGTATGTCAAAACCACACCACCCTTGCTTGTTGCAATTCAGGGCATCAGAACATGCTGCTAGAAATATCCCCATGCCTGCCTGTGGGTGGACATGAGCAGGTACTTCTGTAGGGCACGTGTGGGAAATGGAGACGCTAGAGCAATATGACCAGCGGTTTTCCAAAGTGGCTGTAACAGCCTGCCCTTCCACCAGCGCTGTGCGAGGGCCCCAGCTGGAACTGTCAATCTTCAAGTTTAGCCATTCTAGTGGGACAGAATCTCATCACTCTGATGACTAATGATGTATTTACTGGGGTGTCTTCCACTGTGAGGTGACTAAGTCTAGGACCATGTGTCCAATGGGTTGTGCACTTCATTGTTTTTGATTTGTGAGAGTTCTTTTTAATTCTCTAGACAACCCACCCCCTTTTTTTTGTGAGAGAGCAGGGAGAGAGAGACAGGAACATTGAGCTGCTCCTGTGTGTGCCTTGGCCAGGGAATCGAACTCGCAACCTCCACACCAGGAAGATGTTCCAAGCAAACTATCCAGCTAGGGTTTTATTTATGGATTGATTTTTAGAGAGACAGAGAGAGGAAAGGGGAGAGAAGGGAGGGGGAAACGAAGCAGTCATCTGAACACACCCCTTATTAATTCTACGACTTGATATGTATGGTAACACCTTCTCTAACGCCAACTGATCTCTTCATTCAGAAGCTCACGCTTTCCATGTGGTCTTTATGACACACACTTTCTCTGGTCTGTTCAGGTTACAGTTATAGCTTTCCTTATGCCATATTCTAAATCCTCATTCTTTTACCTTTCACCTTGAGAGCAGTGATCTGTCTGGAATTGATGTTTTAGGGTGATGCAAAGTGGGGTTGAGATTCTTTTTTTTCCTGGATAGTTATCTTTAAAATATTTTTTTCTAATTACAGTTGACACACAATATTATATTATTTTCAGGGGTACAACATACAAATTAGACATGTATACACCTTACAAAGTGACCATCCCAATAAGTCTATTGGTCATTTGGCACCATACCTAGTTCTTAAATATCATTGATTATATTCTCTATGTTGTACTTTACATCCCCATGACTATTTTGTAACTACCAATTTGTACTTCTTCATCCCTTGACCTTTTTCTCCTATTCCCCTACACCCCTCCTCTCTGGCAAACTTCAAAATGTTCTCTGTATCTATGAGTTTGTTTCTATTTTGTTTGTTCTTTTTTTTTTTTTTAATTCCACATGTAAGCAAAATCATATGATATTTGTCTTTCTTTGTCTGGCTTATTTCACTTACCATAATACCTTCTAGGTCCATATTCTCACAAATAGCAAAATTTTGTGATTTTGTTCTTTTTTATGGCTGAGTGATATTCCACTGTATATATGTACCATACCCCCCCCCCCCCAAACACACACACACATTTTTGTTATGCATTCTCCTGGATAGATATCCAATCAGCTCAGCCCCATTTGTTGAGAAGACCTCCCTCCCCCACGGCTCTGGTCTCTCATGATCTGTCCTCCCTCCTGGGGTAGCAGGACTAGCTTCCTTTCAATTATAGCACTTGAATGGCATATTTTTGCTTTTCTTACTTTCATTCTTTCTGTGTGCTTATTTAGATGTTTTCCTTATAAGCAGAATATTATTAGATGTGTTTTATTTTTAGTCCAGCCTGAAAGTGTTTTAGAGTGCTTAGTTCATTTGTCATCAATGTAACTTTCAACACCTTTGGGGTTACAACCCTCATCTTACAATTAATTTTCTCCAAGCCCTGATCTTCATTTCTTCTTCTCTCCTTAATTCTCCTCTTTTAAATTTTATCAACTCTCTTCCTACTTATTCCAGGTTCTCCTTCTATTAGCTTTCTTGTTATACATTTTTTTATTGTTTTCTAGTGGTTACTTTAGAAATTACAATATGCATCTTTGAATTCTAAGTACATCTTTGAATTTTAATAGAAGTTTGTACTTTTATCCCTTTCCAGAAAAGGGCCTTTGGACATTTGGATTTCTTTTATTCTTTGTAGTAGATTAGATGACCCCCAAAGATGTCCATATATGGATCCCCAGGACCAGTGAACATGTTATGTCACATAGAAAAAGAGACTTCAAAGATTTATTTAGGTTACAGACCTTAAAATACAAAGATTATCCTGGTTCATCCAGTGGCCCAATCTCCCATCCAACTACTAACCAGGCCCAACCCTGCTTAGCTTCCGAGATCAGACGAGATCGGGAGCGTTCAGGGTGGTATGGCTATAGACTGGCCCAATCTAAGTACAAGAGCTCTTAGGAGAGGAAGACTTTCTCTGGCTTTAGTCAGAAAGATTCAGAGCAGCAGAAAGACCCAACCTGTGTTGCTGGTTTGGAGTGAAAGGAACAGTGACAAAGAATGTGGCAGCTTCAAGAGCAGAAGCCCCAAGCAAGAGCCACAAAAGAAGGGACGCCAGCCCTACTACAGCAAGGGCAAGAATTCTACCAAGAACAGTAACAAACTCAGCAGTGGGTCCTGCCCTGGGCCTTCAGACAGGAGCCAGCCTGCCAGTGCCTTGACTGGCTGTGTGAGACCCTGAGCCGAGATCTCCGTCCAGGCAACCAGACCTTGGGCTGACAGTGCTGTGAGATAATAGATTCATTTAAGCCACTAAGTTTGTGGTAACCATTTATGTAGCAATGAAAAACTAATACCTTCCCTTCCTACCTCATCTATACCATGATGTGCAATTCTGTACATATTTAATCCCAGCAGATATCCTTACTCAGTGTCCTCAGTCTCTAGTGACTTCACTGGCACCTCACCTCCATGCTGCCTTCGTGCCCTTCTTCACTGTGTGTCATATGTGGCTACAACTGTCCTTCAGCAGAACAACTCACTTTAGAATTTCCCTCTAGTGCTGGCTTGTTGGAGGCAAGTTCTCTGTTTTTGTTTATCTGAAAATGTCTTTATTTTGCTTTCATCTAAGATATTATTGCTGGATGTAACATTCTTGGTTATTGATCAACATATAAATAACAGTATCATTGACTTATAGCCCAAAGAATGAAATAATTATCCATGAGTCCATATTGATTTAAATAATGACTGAATTGCCTGCTGAAGAAGGGACAACTATTCCTTATAGTAAATTCCAATTAGTAAATGTAGAAGGAATGCAGTAAATAGAAAAATCATTATTATAACATTATAGCAAGTAATGATTGCTGTAGCCAAGATCCATTGATAAATGCTAAAATTAGGAGGCAAAACATTAAAGCAAAAATGATTTGCAGGCTCAAAATATCAATATTAAGTATTGTGATGGTTGTAACATGAGTCCACAAGTTCGTTTGTCCTGCCATCTCCAGCAGGGGACACTCTCTTGTCCTCTTCTCCAGTGTGACCTGGACAGAGTGACTCCCTTCCAATGGACAGAGCATCAAAGAGGAAATTTATAACTTTGTGTTGGAAGAGCCTGCAGCCTCTACCTTACCTGAGTGATCAAGGTTAACATCGCCAGTAACAAGGCACCTTGATAACTTGTCCACTGATGTGAGGTGTTAGGAAGGGCACTTTCCTCTGTGGTGGTCTTCCTCAAAACCCAGCTGTAATCATGAGAAAACATGAGACAAACCCCAATAAAGGGTCATTCTACAGAATACCTAGTCAGTACTTTTCAAGAATGTCAAGGTTGTAAAAGACAAGAAAAAGCTAACTGTCCAGATTGGAGAAAACTAAAATCTGAGAGTAAATGCAATATGGGATCCTAGAGCATAAAAAGGACACTAGTGAAAACTGTTGAAATACTAATGCAATATGTCTTTTAGTTAATAGTATTGTATCAGTGATCATTCCTTAGTGTTAATCATTGTACTGAGGTTATATAATGTATTAACATAAGGGGGCACTCAAGGAAGAGCAAATGGAGAATTTGTAAGTCTTCTTACAAGTAAAGCCAAAACCATCTCAAAATTTAAAAAGTCAATTAAATTAATTAAAACCTCATAAAATCTTTGGTTGTTCCATTATCTGCTGATATCCACTGTTTCCTTAAGAAAGTTAGCTATAAGTCTTGGTTTCCTATGAAAGAAGTTGCCTTTTTTCCTGCTTTTAAGATTTCCTCTTCATCTTTAGTTTTTAGTAGACTGGTTCTGATGTGAATGTATTATTATTATTATTATTATTATTATTATTATTTTGTATTTACCTTGATCTTGTCTGGGCTCACTCACATTCAGGGGCTGGCTGGCTGAAGACAGTGCTGCTGCACCTCTATCAAATTAGACCAGACACAGTCTAATGGTGGTGACAGAGGCACCATATGAACATGTCCAGCTGCAAAATGCTCCTCAAGCCTCTGCTAGTACCATGTTTGCTGACACCCCATTGGCTACTAGTCACATGGTTGGGCCAGAGAACAAGAGACTCCAATTTACTCAACAGAGGTGGGGAAGGTGGGGACCCAGGGCAGGTGAGCATGAGACCTCACTTCAATTTATGCTCCTGGTCACAGCCAGTGAAAGGCTCATCCCCCCACTGCCTGCTATAGGTCAAGGAACCCATAAATGACACACACTCATTTGTACTGACTGGGGGAGGGGTTGCTTTATGCACTTTATCCTCATAGTGCGTCCTTGAGGCAGGGTTATTATTATTATTTTTTTAAATGAAGATTTTTTTAATTTTTTAAAATTTATTTATTTTTACAGAGACAGAGAGAGATAGATAGGGACAGACAGGAATGGAAAGAGATGAGAAGCATCAATCATTAGTTTTTCTTACGACACCTTAGTGTTCATTGATTGCTTTCTTACATGTGCCTTGACCGGGGGCCTTCAGCAAACCGAGTAACCCCTTGCTCGAGCCAGTGACCTTGGGTACAAGCTGGTGAGCTTTGCTCAAACCAGATGAGCCCGCGCTCAAGCTGGCGACCTCAGAGTCTCGAACCTGGGTCTTCTGTATCCCAGTCCGACGCTCTATCCACTGTGCCACCGCCTGGTCAGGCAAGGCAGGGTTATTAAACATCACCATTTGACCTGACCTGTGGTGGTGCAGTAAATAAAGCATCAACCTGGAATGCTGGGGTAGCCAGTTAGAAACCCTGGGCTTGCCTAATCAAGGCACATATGGGAGTTGATGTTTCCTGCTTTCCCCCCCTTTTCTCTCTCTCTCTCTCGCTCTCTCTCTCTTGCTCTCTCTCCTCTCTAAAATGAATTAAAAAAATAAACATCCTCATTTTACAGAGGCTAGATTACTTTCCCATCACACACACTGGTCTGGACAGTCCAGCTCCAGGGATGTTCCCTTGGCCACCACAGTCTTCTAGGCACTTAGCAAATGAGTATTCTTGCCTCACAGCCCTCTGTGTGGGTCATACCCAAGTTGACCAGCCTGCTTCATTTAAGTTTAGGGTGACACCCTTGTCACGTCCACCTTCCCCAGCTTTTATCAAGTTCAGACACTGACAATAATGTGCAAAAACTTTGGGTGGTCCCCCCAAAAGAATCACCCCCTCAGCTGGCCATCAGTCTACAGCCTGCAGTGCTCTTGCCATGAAGGTCAGGGTCAGCAGGTCTGAGAAAGGGTGAGGATCCTCTTGACACTCCCTTCAGTTCCTTGCCCCCCACTTGGCCTGGACCATTCTTGGGGCAGTGCCCTCGAGGCTGGGTTTGACTGTGGACTCCTCCCCATGGGAGTTCTTAATGGGTGAGGAACTTGGGTAAGGGCTTGGCAGGCTATGTGGTCAGTGAGTGGCTGCAGCCCCCATGAGCTGACACCGGAGCAGTTTGTGGAATCCAGGAGGTCTGACCAGGCCATGACAGAGTTCCAGAGCCTGGGGCTGGTCTCCCAAGGGGTGAGGGCGTTTGTTAGCTCCAAATCACCTTGTACACCATCCTGCACTGTTCCAAGCTCCTGACTCTGTGGTGGGTCCAGCCCAGGATGGCTCCCAGCTTCTTGGTGCTTTAAATAGAATCAGCCTAAGGAAGATGAGGTGGGGTGGCTGGACAGCTTTTGGGGAACCTGAGGAATCCAGGAAGGTGACACTGCCTTGGGGCAGATCACACAAGCCCTCAACCTGGAGTGAGGCTCAGAGAATACAGCTAGGCTCACCATTAAGGTCCCAGCACTGCCTAGAGAAAAAAGACACCCTAGAAGTGGGTACAGTCCAGAGGGACCAGCACAGCCCACCAAGAAGCTCTGTCCTCCGGAAACAGAAAGAGTGACCCAGACATAGAGCACTTACCCTCTGGTGGGTGCCACGCCCTCCTTCCCTCATGGGAGCCCAACTCACAGCTCCACTCCTTCCCACCTCCAAGCACAGCCCCTAGGATGACTCCTGAGTCAGTGATAAGAGTAGAAACCCCTGAGGGACCTGGAGACTCCGTCTGACCAAGGAGGCTATGGGCACCCAGGTGCTGGCACACAGGGTCAGACACAGGTATTTTTATTACCGTGTTTTTTCAAGGAGGGGGAGTTGGCTGTGCAGATGGTGCCCTGCCCTGGGAGCTTCGAGGTCCGTGTGAGCCATCAGTGCTGTAGCTGCCTTTGCTGCGGTGGCAGCATGAGTCCTTTGTCTGTAGCTGCTGGCCCAGGACTATCGGAATGGTTTCTGTTTTCCATCCCCTATTATATCATCCTGGCACAGAGGGAAGGAGCGACCTCCTGGAATTGTTTGCAGCGTTTGTTGTTGCAGAGCCCTGAACGTGTGGAAGCGGTGACACGTCTGCAGGCTGTGTCATTCTTTCCCTGTCACAAACCTCAGTTCCCACAACGGTCTCTGATTCTTGTGATGGCGTGAACGAGAGCTGGGAAAGCCAGCGGACACAGGGCCCAGCTCTGGGGCAAGGGTGTGTGTGAACATGATGTGTGTGCGTGTGTGAGTGAGGGTGTGATGTGCGTGTGCATCAGGGTGTGTGAATGTGCACAAGTGTGTGTGTTTGTGTTAGTGTAAGGGCATGCTAAGTGTGAGTGTGGGAGTGAGAGTGAACGTGATCAGACCAGAAATCTATTTTTCTTGGACACACTCCTTCATTCTCTTTCAGGCACTTTTTCCTGTGATGGTGACCCAAATAGGGGGACACACTAGCTGAAGGAGGACATTGGGATCATTTTTAGGCGCATGCTCCATGGGCTCTGAGACTACCTAGGAAGTCTACTCAGCGGCTGCCACTCTCCCTTCATGGAAATGACTGGTCAATGGGGAGATAGGGTCTAAGAGCCGGACCTCCTGTTCTGATAGGGGTTACTCAGAAGGGCTGCCGTAGCCCCACAGAGACCTGGGAGTCAGGGGTTAATGAACCAGTCTTGTACTTTTTAAGACACAGCTGTAACATCAGCATTGGCAGGTGGGGGGCCTTCCCTTGGAGCTCGGGGGTCCCAGCCCCTAAGAGATCAGAAACACCAGGCCTTTGCACAGGGCCTAAGGAATCTCACAGTCATACGTGCGGAAATTTGCCCAGGTCCTCAAGGGCCTGGGAGGGAAGAGAAGTCTTAGGGTGTGTGACTTCCCTGGAAAATCCCATCCTGGAGACTTATGCTGTGAAGAGAAGGGGGGAGGACCATCTTTTCCCTCCATTCATCACCAATGCTGGGTTTTATTGTAGCCTCTCTCTGACATTTGTTGGAGCCGAATATTTATTTGCTAAAGGAAAACAAACATTAAAACATTTGCTTTGTTACAAGGAAAAGCCACATTCCAGGAAGCAGACAAGGGTTTTAAAAACCCACAGAGACTTTAAAAGCCAGCCCCTGTGAGCACAGCCTCCACCGCCTCTGCAAAGAAGAGTTCCAGCAAGCCCTGGTCCTGTTCCCCCACCAGAGACCCGAAAGGAACAGCAGCTTCACCAACAAACAAACACATCAGCCCTGGAGCTGGACTCTTACTGAACCTATAAACAAACTTGTGGGGGATCCCAAGCCTGTTTAAGTTCACAGTTCCTGGACCATTCCTGGGCCCATTGGGGTTTCACATCTCTGCTGTTTTAACCTAGTGCACAGGGACAGTGGGCAAATGCTGCCTGTCCCTCCAAGGCCCCTCTTCGCATGACAACTGGGCTATGGTCTGAGTCCTGGCAGAGCCACAAAGACCAGAGGAGTTTGAACCACTGACTTCTCCCAGATCCCCCAGGATCCTCTCCTGGCCTGGCCTGACTGAGTCCACCCACCCCGTCCTCCTCTGAGGCTCATGGGCTTCAGGTGAGAAAGTCCCTGCCACTCAGGTCACAGGAGACCTGCACACGCTCACTGTGAAGCCCTCACCACTAGTTCCTGGAATTTGGGATCTGGGGGATACCTGATTTCTGATAACTCTAGCCATGGATCAGCAGTAACAGTTTGCTCTGCATCTCTGCAGCGTGATGGCCTCACAGATACCTCCCCCACTGAGGCCGCAGCCTCGGCCCCGCCTCTGTCCCCATGTCCCCATACCCCTTCTCTGTGTCTGTCCATCCAGCCCTCAGACCAACAGACCTGGACTGAGCCTCACCTCTGTTCTAAGCTAGTGTCTAGGCATTCTGACTTCACAGGTATGGACAGCACCCCCGCCTCATACCCAGCCAGGGAGGTGAGAAAACCGAGGCAGGAAGGCTATAGAGCCGGGTCAGCATGGCGCTGGGTCTGAGCCCAGTGAACTTGCTCAGAGCCCCTCGAACAACCACCATGTGAAGTCCACCACAGTAGGTGTTCTTCCTGAAGCACCCCACTCATTTTCCGTGCTGTCTGCCTCCATTCCTCCTTTTGGTCAGTTAACTCCAGTGCCATGGTGCTTGTCCTTGCATTAAAATGTGACTATGCTGCATAGACCCCATCCCCACCTCATCCTCTCCCTACATCTATCATCTGTCTATCATCTATCTACCTATCGTTCACTCCCCCATCTGGGTACCCGCATGTGCACAAATCACGTTCCCTCTTTCTACTGCTGCTCTGCTGTGACACATGAAGCAAGCGGGCTCTCCCTGCATTTTCTCCTAAACACATAGACTCCTGCAATCCTGGAGAATATATTTGACAGGAACGAGGAAACCGAGGGACAGAAGCCAAGAAGAGCCAACTTGTTCCCTGTGTCTCAGAACCTGCTCAGTTCTCTCCCAGCCTCAAGCCCCTCCACATCCCCACTGCTCACCTCCACTCTCCATCTCCTCCATCAGACACTCTGGCCGGCCCCTGTCCCTCTTCTGCCGCCTTCTTTCGGGTCCCCAGAACACTCGAGGGGAAGCCTGTGCGCGAAGGCTTTATTGGGGCACAAGCCTGTGGGCTGGGGTCGGGGGAGAGATGGAGGAAACAGGAAGTGTAACAGGCAAGTGGGGGATGAAACTAAAGGAAGCCAGGACAACGTGGTGCCCAGCAGCCCCCAGCTAGGCAACGCACCCTTTCCTATCAGGATGCTGCAGCCCATGTGGCTTGGTCCAAATCTGGTGCTTCCCTTGATCTCCTAATGTGTCCCCCACAGTCTCAGATATGCCGAGAGACCCAATGGGCAGTGTAGCACACACCCCAGAGATCAGCCTGGCATTTCTGCATGTTGTTATCACTTCGCGATCCCACACAGGGAAGGTCCTTGGTCTTGCTCCTCAAGAACAAGAAGCCCTGCTGCCTTGCCATCAAAGCGGGACATGGATGTCCTGTGGTTATTAGGTGCCTGCACAACTGCAGCCAAAGAATGAACTGAGAAAGAAAGACACAGGCGTGTGCAGGGTGGTGTCCCCGCCGAGAGAGATGCACGCCGGCAGTGATGGGGACCTGAGTGCTTGATGGAGACACAACAGCTGTAGTTTAACTTCTGGGAACTCTATGTGACTAAGAATGAAGTTGCACAGACTCTTCCTTGGTTTTCAGAGAAGGGGCAAAGAACAGGAAGAAGCGACAAATGCAGGAACTGAAGTGTTCCTGCCACTGGTAGACACATGAACCCAGGAGGCATCAGGAGTTACCAAACCAGGGATTCTCAGCCACCCACTAGCTTCCTGACAGAGCCTCATTTCCTGTGGGGTCAGGGCTGGCTGCCCTCTCTGGGCCTCCAGGAAGGAGCCATTGAGTTACCACCGGTCAGAGCCAGGCTGCTATGGACCGCGAGGTCCTTAAAGGCAGGCACTGGTCAGTGGAGAATGAGGCAGATTTGAACCAACACCTGCCCTCTGGGGTGAAGGATGGGGAAGTGGCCCCTGCAGGGCACCCTGGGAGTCCAGTTTAAGGATAAGGAGGCTGGTCAGAAAAAAGTGACCCCCAAAGACACCAAGGCTTATCCCATAGACCTATGGCTGTAACTTCATTTGGAAACAGGGTCTTTGCCAATGGAAATAAGTTAAGGATCTTGAGAGGAAGAGGCTACTCTGGGCCTTCCAGGGGGCCCCATGTGTCCTTATAAAAAGGAAGCAGAGGGAGATCCAACATAGATGGAGAGGTTGTGTCAAGGAGGCAGAGAGATGCAAAGGTGCTGTCCTTGAAGACTGGACAATGTGGCCACAGCCCAGAGGTGCTAGGAGCTACCAGCAGCTGGGAGAGGCAGGAAAGGGCCTCCTTCCCCCAGGGCCTTGGGAGGGAGCACTGCCCACACCTTCAGTTTGGACTCTGGCTTTCAGAACTGTGACACAATGAGTTTCTGTTGTTTCAGTTCACCCAGTTTGCAGGGATTTGCTCTGGCCACTGCAGGACACTCACACAGCGAGAGAAGAAGGTGTGAAGAGGAAGCTCTTGGTAGAGCTATTGGCTGTGGAGTGGGTGCTGTCTGCAGGAGGGGCCCTCAGAAAAGGAAGCTGGGATTGGAGCTGTCCGCTTGTGCAACAGCGGCAGAAATGCCCCAACAAGGGGCTACTGAACTCTATGCCCTGCAGGTAGAGAGCCCGCTTAAGGAGCAGTCAGGGAACTATTACCTCTGCCTTTTCTGGTCACAACCCCTCCCCGAGAGGGACTTGTTGACTACAAGCCTTACACACTTTTATCTGTTGCACAATCCTGTTCCTGCTGATCCAGGACTGGCTTGATCTACATTTTGTGGAAAACGAGGTGCAGGGCTGCAGGCACTCTGTCTCCCTACAGACATCACCCAGAGCACACCGCACTCTCCTCCTCTGACCCATAGTCCCCAGGTCCTTGTGGTAGGGTTGGTCAAAACGCTGGGCTGGGCCCTGGCCGGTTGGCTCAGTGGTAGAGCATGGCCTGGCGTGCAGGAGTCCCGGGTTTGATTCCCAGCCAGGGCACACAGGAGAAGCGCCATCTGCTTCTCCACCCCTCCCCCTCTCCCTCCTCTCTGTCTCTTCCTTCCCCTCCCGCAGTCAAGGCTCCATTGGAGCAAAGTTGGCCCGGGCGCTGAGGATGGCTCTGTGGCCTCTGCCTCAGGTGCTAGAATGGCTCTGGATGCAACAGAGCAACGCCCCAGATGGGCAGAGCATCGCTCCCTGGTGGGCATGCCCAGTGGATCCCGGTCTGGCGCATGCGGGAGTCTGTCTGACTGCCTCCCCGTTTCCAACTTCAGGAAAAAAAACAAAACAAAACAAACAAACAAAAATGCTGGGCTGGCCACTGGTCATTTGGTGGAAATGGACACAGGATGGTACCTTTGATGGCACAGAGGCTGGCGTCCAGCTTCCCAGGCGTGAATCCTGAGGGGTCCAGTTAGCCCTTAAAGCAGAGGGCAGTGAGCCCTGAAGCAGGGACTGTGTTAGTTGAGTGTGACAAGAGTACCGCTAAAGCTTGAAATGATTCCTTAGATGCTCTCACCTTACCCTGTATCATCTTCGGGCATACTGGTCCGAGGTCCTCTGTCCTGGTTGCATAATCATATCACAAGGAGCTTGCCAAGCACATTAACGTCTGGTGCCTCCCCAAAAACCCTGCTCTGGCCCCTGTGGGTGGGGCACAGCATTGAGGGTGGGGCGTGGGGTGGGGAATTCAGTTCCCAAGTGACTTTCCACTGTGCCACTGGTTCTGAGCACATGGCCAAGTTAGCTCTTGGCTTCCGGCTTCTGGCTTCCATAAGGAAGGAGATCTGTCAACAGCAATCAGCCAAAGATCCTGGTGCAGCAGGAACACAATGGCAAAGAGAACACAGCCCAAAGTGCCTGCAGTCTCAGCCTCCTGTGCCCTGTGTTTAGCTGTGAAGGCTGCTCAACCTTCTCAGAGTTCCCAGGAGTGTCAAGGAGGGGCAGTCTACACCCAGCACGTAATAGAAGTTCCAAGCTGTTTTCATGCCTAAGAGGCAGATTTTTTAGATGAACTAAAACAAGAAAACCAGACAGGGGTCAGAAATCTCAGAGACTGGAATCGGGGTGTCTGATTTCTCTAACTCAGTAAAGACAACACTAATAGGACGTGGTGAGTGGTGTGAAAACTAGAAAGCCCAAAAATGCTGAGTGATGAGGAACATGTGCTTATGGCCCTACTTCACCTCTGGGGTGGTGGCCTGGAGGTACTGGCCTCCTAGATACACGCAGGTGCAGGTGTGTGCACACCTGGTGAGGATGTTCCGAGATGTGAGGCACTGTCCCACTGCCCTGGGGTGGGTTTGCATGTTTTAATTATCTACTCACAGCTCTTGGTTGAATGGGTTCTCTGGTTTCATTTTCCACAACAAAATGTGCTTTCTCAGTGAAGACAAAAGGAAACTTATGTTCTGAGACATAGACACCTCCAGGAAGGAGCAGAAGGTGCTCTTCATTTTCCAGGGGCTTCCTTCAGCTGGGCTGGAGGAGCACTGCGCTGGGGTCAGACCAGCATCGCATGGCGGACATACTTGCCATCCACTACCCAGCAATATTTCCAACTCCTGCAGGACACTCTGGCCTCATAGTCATTTCTTCCTCACCCAAAACCTTCACCAGAACCACCTGCCAATTCACTGGACCCTGCCCATCACCAGAGTCAAGGATGTAGTCACAAGTCAGCATGTGGGGCTTGGTAGTCAGGAGAACAGGGACTGTCTTGGGCTCTGTTCCTTTTGGGTTTTTGGTGGCTGTGCCCAACTTGTGGAGGCAGGATCTCAGTTCTCCTGTGTGCAGCCTGGGTTGGCTGTCACAGACCATTTCCAGGGTCAACCAGCCCTGAAGGGTTTGTGACTACCTCTGAGGTCACCAGTCATTTTATAAAGATGGATGGCACTAGTGCTAGAGCTAGAGATGGAGATGGGGATGAAGTCAGAGAAGAGATGGGAGTGAGGTGAAGGTGGAGGTGGACGTAAGTATGCATGTAGGAAGAGAGATGGAGATTGAGAGAAGGAGAATGATCGGGGTAGGGTAGAGACAGAGGCAGATCCAACAAGCTGAGTAATCCCTGCCCAGCAGACTGTGGGCATCCCAGTGGGGAAAGCTCGGAGGAGGGAGAGGTAGCATCCTGCCTCTGTCCTGCCCAAGGCAGGGCCCTCCCTGTGGGCGAGGTGTGCTTTCAGGCAGATGTCCTAGCTGGCAGCCCATCTAGACTGAAGGGGACAGGCTGTGCGCCCCTGCCATCTAGTAACGGCTTTCAGGCCGGGCAAGGGTGCAGAGCACTCAGGCCATGCTTCCTGAGGAACCCCCAGCAGGTGTGCTTCACCCTTTTCTACAGGGATCCACGAGCAACAGAGGCTGGAGCTGAAGGAGCTGCCTCGCCCTCTGTGCTGACTCAGATGCAGACCAATGTGTCTCTGCGTGGACTACACTTTCTAGCAATGGGGAGGGACAATTTTGCTTTAAGAAACAAAAACAGCCTGACCGGGCGGTGGCGCAGTGGATAGAGCGTCGGACTGGGATGTGGAGGACCCAGGTTCAAGACCCCGAGGTCACCAGCTTGAGCACGAGCTCATCTGGCTTGAGCAAAAAAAAAAAAAAAAGCTCACCAGCTTGGATCCAAGGTCGCTGGCTTGAACAAGGGGTCACTCGGTCTGCTGAAGGCCTGTGGTCAAGGCACATATGAGAAAGCAATCAATGAACAACTAAGGTGTCGCAACGAGAAACTGATGATTGATGCTTCTCATCTCTCTCCCGTTCTGTCTGTCTGTCCCTATCTCTCTGACTCTCTCTCTGTCCCTGTAAAAAATAAAAATAAAAAAAAAATAAAAAATATATATATATATATATATATATATGAACAAAAACAAAAACAAAAGTTGAGAGACTCTTTCCTACTTAGAGGCTAGCTAGTTCCCCTAGATTTTATCAATTCCTGCATCTCAATCCCTTTGGAGCTTGATGCTGATCCTGGGGGTGGGGTGGGGAGGAACCGAGACTGAGGCACAGGAGCAGCTTTAAAGTGCGCAGAAGTAATCTCCAAGGAGCCCTTCAACCCATGGAAGCGAAATTCTAATCATGGCCCTGCTCTGAGCTCCCGCCCCCTGGGGATCCTGAGCTATGTGAGGAATTCTGTCCTGTGCAGCCCCCACACGCATCAGCGTGGCCATGCCTGGGAACACACAGCAGGGTCAGGCACATCCCTTTCATTAGGAATTCCCCTGCCACAGGTCAGGGCTTCCGGGCTGGCAGCCCAGGGCGGCCCCCAAACTGGCTGGCTCACAGTCCCTGGCTGGGTCAGGTTTGTGGGGCTGGTGGGGGACACACACCTGGGCTTCCTTCATGGGCAGTTTCACAGGGAAAATGTCAAGATTACAACCTCGTTTCCCCAGCGGCAGCTCCACTGAGTGCTGTGCAGATAAAAGAAGCTGTTTTGAGGATAGGAAAGGCAGGAAACAAACCTGAATGCCAACACAGCCCAGGCGAAGAGCTGGCCTTGTTCACTGCAGTCAGCCCTGCAGAGGGCCCGTCCGCTCCGTATTTCCCAGATCTAACTTTGTACTAAAATAGGCCACAAGAGTCACTGTGACCTTGCAGATCCCAACTATTTTTACATTAGCTATCCCAAAGGACAACAGAAGATATATCATCCATGACAAAACTTTCTTTTATGTCCCTTTAAAACCCAGCATCCCAGGATCACACAGCTTCATGGGGAGGCTCCACTGGGCTTGAAATCAATGCCACGAACTAGGTTTCGAATGGGGCTGGGTGGTTGGGGTGGAAGAACTTGCTTCATAGTTGGTATATGAAGGCTGCCCCACAAAAAGACACCCACAAGGGCTGTTGCCCAGTCAGCCTCCCTGCTATCCCCACAAGGCTGTGCCAGGGCCCCCACTGGGCTCCCTGCACAAGGAGACTAGAGCCCAGCTCCCAGAGAGGCTGGCCACAGGTAGCAGCATGACGAGGAACTTGCTAGGAATGCCCATCCCGCCACTGAGACCGAACAGCTGCCTCTGGCACTTGGGGTGCAGCCCAGCCTCCAGGCCCCCAGGGTTGGGCAGCAGCATAAATTCAGGACAAACTCTTGATGGGTTGTTTTCATTTTTCTTCTCATCCACAATTTCTTCAAGGAAAATTCACTTAAACTTCATTATTCACACGTCTCCTTTGTAAGCTCACCTACTCTCTAAAGTTTATGTGTAACCACAAAATCAGTGCTGGGGTGTGTCTGTGGCCATTCGTGGACCCATGCAGAGCAGTGAACAGTTGCTGACACATGCTCCCCGCTGAGGTGGCGCAGGTGACACTGCCCTTTGCCTTCAGACTGAACGTGTCCTTTCATGTCGGCTCAGGCCATGGCTTTGCTCACTGGTGGTTTCATCATTTTATTTTATTTTATTATTTTTAAAAAAAAATTTTTAAATTGATTTTAGAAAGAGAGGAAGGGAAAAAGAGAGAGAGAGACAAGAACATCAATTTGTTCCTGTAGGTGCCCTGATGGGGGGACCAAACCAGCAACCTCTGAGCTTTGGGACAAAGCTCTAACCAACCGAACTATCAGGCCAGGGCCGGTTTCACTATTTTAAATGACTCCAGGCGAGTGCCAAAGTGCCGTCTAATCTCTACAGTGCAAGGAGGCTGTGATGGGTTCCACAGAGGAAACATAGACAGGCTTCCTTCAGACCTGAGTGACACGCCATCACCGTGAGTTCATTGGTCATGAGTCAATGGTCTGTGTTAAGATATTTTCAAGCAGAAATATACACTAAGCAGGTTATCTGTTGGTGGGTTATAAAAATGTGACCAGAGGCTCACCCTGTATTTTCCCAAGAGCAACAGCCCAGTGTTGCCGAGGTGACCCCCTAGATGATGGAATCAGCTGTGCTGAGGACGTCTGTGACACTCACAGATTTCAGCCTGCATCAGATTTGGTTCTTACTGGTTCTGTTTCACTTTAAATGCCATGGTATCCTGAAACCGAGGCCTGGCTGGGACCACCCTTGCTGGGAAATGGGGCCTGGCTTTCTTCAGGGGGACCGCATGATTGGCTGAATGGAGACTAAGGAGATTCAGTGCAGGGTCAGGGCTGCTGTGTGTGGGAGTGTGTATGTGTGAATGTAGTGAGCAAGGGTGTTCCCACTGTGACAAACAACCTGAGAAGGTGTGTGCCACAGGCACCGTCAAGTGCATCTCAGCTCCTGTTTGTGCCAGAAGATTCTAGAGCAATGATCATGCTGTCTACCAAATCAAGCTGAGCACAAAGGGGAGGGAAGACATGAATATTTCCTCAGCTTCTGGCCCAAAGAAGGAGATTACAGTCCAGTATGGCTCTCAGGAATCCGGGGTGTTTCTTGAGAACCACAGATTCTCTGAGCCCCACGGACTGTTTGGGGATGGTGACAGAGGCTGGTCATGGGCAGTGCCAAAGGCTGGCAACCGTTTCTGCCTACTCTGCCCTTCCCATGCGTGTAGGACACTGTCCCTAGTCTCCAGGGGGGCCATATGCCACCTCCCAGTCGTCCACCCATGAACCAGCCAGCCAGCTTTGTGACCTCTGAGCACATCCCTCTGGGCAGTCTGCCTTTAAAAGGAGCTTCTCTGTCACCCTCTCTTAGGAATCTCAAGACAGAGTTGGAGGCAGCAGTTCAGGCCCCAGGAACTTCCGTTCTGTCTTCAAAGGTCACGGCTCTACAGCTCTGAGGAATTCTGGATGCTTCCCAGTGTGGCCGGCTAAGGCAGGCATGATTGTTTCAGCACACTGGAGTGGCCTTGGAAATCCCGCCTGTAAATGTGGAGAGTGGAGTGGGCACTGAGGCTGGGAACTGCTCACTCAGCCAGCATGGGAGGTGTGAGGGTGCCCCTGCCCACCCTTTTCTTGGGCCTTACAGTGCACAGAGCTGGGCTTATTGAGGTCCTTAACCCAACATACTCCCTCCCAGCGGGCCCACAGGGCTGCTGCTGGGTAAATGTGTTACTTTGTTACCTTAAACAATGGAAAAGGGTTCAATCACCCCAGGCAACAGCAGGGACTTTGCAGGACCTCCCTCCAACCTCTAAAGCCCCTCCAGTCCCTGCTGCCCAGCAGGGAGACCATTGTGTCCCCCAGGCCCTGCTTCTTTGCCTTTCTTCTTACTTGGTTAGATTGCATCTTGCGTCTTTTCTTTTAAAAAGTTATTTCCTGTTTTAGTTGCTTCTAACCATATAGAAAAGGCATCATGTTGTAGGACACCTCTGAGCTCCCCTTTCTCACCATGTGCGCAGTTGTGACACACCTATGGGGCTGCTGCCTCTGTGCTCACCTTTTCTGGTCGCTGCTCCACGTGTGGACACCTCCAGGGTTTCTCACCTGGTTGTTCTTGGGCTTTGCTGCTACAAACACATTTTCACTGCCTGTTTTCCTAGGAGTGGAAGTAGGGGGCCACAGGCTCAGACTCAGGGGACAGTGTGGAAATATTTCCCAGAGTGGCTGCACTTATCTAAACTTTCCCTCCAGCCCCCTGCAGTGACGAGACACCAGGGGTTTTATTTTCTTTAACTGTTGGTATGATCAGATTTTTAAGTTTGCTCCAAACACCTGGGTATAATGGTGGATGGTGCACTTACACTGCCTAGCGTCTCAGGATCCCTGCTCTGGGCTCTGTGCGCGTGTCCCACTTTCTTTTCGGATGGCCGTGATCTCATTGTTGACCTGTAGACGTTCTCTCTGCATCCACAAAGCCACCTCTTTACATCACATGTGTTGGGCAAATGAGTTTGTAAAATTTGTATTTTTTGAGTTTGCTCACTTTTAGTGTTAAAAAATGGCGCTGGGCAGTGCTAGGTATGTTGCAAATTACCTTCCTGCTTGGGAAGGGCAATTGTCTTGCTAATGTTTGCTGGAGAAGTTTTCTAGCCAGAAAGTATTGAGAAGAGAAGAGAGGAAGCCATGTTTTTGCAGAGTTTGTGCAGAGAGAATGAAGGTGTGCAGATGGGGAACCAGAGCTGAGGGGCTTTGTGAGCTCCACTAAGACTGGAGGGGCCTTTGATTCTAGGAGAAACTGGAGAAGATTCTCCTGGTTGTGGAACCGGAGAATGTGTCAGTGGCTTTGGGAGCCCTGAGTGAAAGGGAAGTGTTTTCCCTGTGTGTTGCTTGCTGGCTGGAGCAAGACTTTAAATAAAGGAAAGGCCCACCAATTTTTGGCTCCACTGTTTCTTTACTGTCTGCCCAGATCCAATGTGAACCTGCATGTGCATGGCCATGACGGTGGCTACTGGCCATACAACATGCATTGTAAACATCTTCTCCCCTTTGCATGTGTCTTTTAACTTTCTTTAGGGTTTCCTCTGACCAGCAAAGTTCTTCACTGTAACACAGGCCAACATGTTGAGCTTCCCCCTCCACCACCCCAGGTGTGTGCCTGACGTCCAGCTCCCATGCCAGCTCTCCTCCCCTTCTGTACCTACTCCATGCCAGAGTCCTGAGAGCAGCCTGCACCCTGACCCCTGCTCTTTGCCTTCTGGTGGGTTCAGCTCCAGACAGGCAAGAAGAGCAGAGACTGAGAACAGAACAAGATCAGGATGGACTCCCCAGGTCCTCTGCCCAGTCACCAAGGGTCAGCAGTCTCTTTACCAAAAACCACAGCTCCTGAAAAGCCACACCCCAGACGTTCCTCTGGGTTCAGGCAAATGACCCTCCCTGATCCCTGGTGTGACCTGCCCACACCTTTTTTGGTACTAGTGCATAGAAAACCAGCAGACTTTTGTATATTAATCTTATATCTAGTGACTTTACTAAGCTCTCCTATTACCTTTTGCAATATGTTTGTGGACTCTTTGGGGTTTTAATGTTAACCATCATAGCACCTGAAAATAACAGCTTCAGTTACTCCCTTTCCATTCCTGATGGTGTCACACCGACCATTAGACGGAGTAGAGTTACAGGGTGACAGGTTTCAAATTCATGTAAGAGAGGCCTTTCTAGCAATGAGAGCAGCACAAAACAGAGGCCTGCCTCCCTCAGCGGTGCCCATCGTGCAGGGAGCCCGATTGACGTTGGGGTGCCACATTTCTCGGGAAGCAGGAAGAAGCCTGGTGCACAGGTGAGGCAGGGCCAGGTGATGCCGAAGTGTCCTCCAACTCCCATGTTTTGAGATACCAGTTTACGTCCTTCCCTCAGGGACCTGGTGACAGTGGTTCTCAAAATCCAAAATTCAGAAACTAGAAGTGTTAGGGCAGCCTGCCTTGCTCTCTGGCTCATGGATGCCCCATCTGCCCAAAGAGGAGGGCATGGAGGAAACTCTAAAGTCCCTTCCCATAGGGTGAGCACAGTGGTACAGCCGGAGGCACATTCTGCAGGGGTGGTGGCATTGACATCTCTCTCAGGTCTTGTACCTTCAGCGTGGAGGCTGGGCACCCAGAGTGTCCCACAACTACCTGCCCTGCCCTAGTTAGCTCCCCAGACTAACCCATCATCAGAACTGCTTGAAGCCTGACCTGTGGTGGCGCAGTGGATAAAGCGTCAACCTGGAAATGCTGAGGTCGCCAGTTCGAAACCCTGGGCTTGCCTGGTCAAGGCACATATGGGAGTTGATGCTTCCAGCTCCTCCCCACCTTCTCTCTCTCCTCTCTCTCTCCCTCTCTGTCTCTCTCTCCTCTCTCTCTCCCTCTCTGTCTCGCTCTCTTTCTCTCTCCTCTCTAAAATGAATAAATAAAAAAAAATTAAAAAAAAAAAAAGAACCACTTGGGATCTCCAGCTAAGCATGGTCTCTGCAGGTCTGACCCCACAGGGTCTTCAATAGGGGCCTGGAATCTGCATTTCTAAAAGCAGTACTCACAGGGGATTCTGACCACCAGGATCAGGACCCTGCTGGGAATCATCCTGTGGAAACATCCCATAGGTTCACTTGTGGGACCAACCACCCATGGGATCACCTGTGGTGTGCTCTGCACCACAGACTGGGCTAATGAGAATTTGCTACATTGAACTAATGGTTGAAGTGTGACCCCCACCTGCCTATGAGGAGATTTCTGGAGAGCTAGGAGAGAAGTGCAGGCTGGCTTAAGGGGGGGCGTAGGGACAGGATTCAGTCTCCAGGTGGCTCAGCCGACTCACTCCTCTCTCTCCTCTCAGAGCTGCTTGTAGGGCCCCAAGGTCTCCATATCTGTGGGCTTACGGAAACCCTCCCTCGGGTGAGGTACTGGCCCTATATGTGTCTGCAGTGTGGACATTGCAGTGTCCACCTCCCTTTCCAGGGACAGTCACGCATATTTTTTCTGATATTGCTTTTAATAATGACCCCATTACTCTCATAAGTGTCTCGCTTTAAACAGTGGTGACATGGTCACCCTGATGATAAACTGGTCATTCTGTACTGAAATTGTGTGAGTCTCTCCTGACAGAACATACATTCTTAGAGATGGAGATTCATTTTCTATTGGTTTCCTCCCAACCGTAGTGGTGTAAATATCGTGAGAGTCGATAAATACCTGGTAAAGAATGGCTAAAATGCTAGATACAATCTTTAAAATGTCTCTCTGCTCCTTGTGAGAGGGGTGAGGAGGGCAAAGGGAGGGGAACGCAGCACAGAAGGGAGGAACTGAGACCAGAACCAGGGAAGGAGCGAGACAGGGAGACCCCTCCTGCATCACCTCTATAGTTTTTGTGTGCTTTTCTTTGCCTTCCTCTAGTTTTCTGCATCTACACTCTATAGTATTAGCTGTACAATGTGTTCACTTGTGTGTCTTCCATACAATGCATCCTTACAGACCTTATTGTCAGCATTTTCCACATTGCATAATATTTCATTTATTGATGTACCTCAACATACCCAAGTAATTTTCAATAGTTGATCATTTGTGTTTCTTATTTTATAAGTGTAGATAGTATTATCAGCATGAGGGGTGGTGCCCAAACATCAGAACAGCCAGAAAATCAACTCAGAGCTCTCCCAAACCCAATCAGCTGGGCCACAGGGCCAGGTAGGTGCAGGCGCCACCACGGCTGGCTCCTTGTCACTGTATTTTCTATAGCTCAAACCCTGTGACTTAGAGCTGGCTGGCTTCCCAAGCTGGTTCTCTTTCCCTTTTGCCATAAATAAAATTAAGACAAGCTAAAGGATTCTCTAAGGGGATCTTTGCACAGACTTGTCAGCTGTGCAAAGAGAGAGCTCCGGTGCTGGAAGAGCCTCGGGGCAGAGGGCGAGCGTCAATTCAGGCTAAGAACTCTTCTAGAACCTCTGTCATGAGGCAGACAGGACCCCAGAGCGTCCCAAGCAAAGCTGGCTGGAAGGAAGTGGCAAACCTAGACATCCTGTTGGCCATCAGTGTCTCCTCCGCTGCCAGCCCCTGTGCCTGACCTTTCCTTCTCCTTAGACAGAAACCCCTGGAAGGAAACTGAGGTAAGAGAAGAGAAGGCAGATAGGAAACAGGAAAAAGGGAAGCAGATGGGAAAGCCTGCTTGAGCTCAGAGGACAGGGGGACAAGGGAGGGAGCCAGGGAGGGGGGCAGTGGCAAGGGCATCTGGGCTCGGTCTTCACAAGCCCCTCCCCCCTCCTGGAATCCACAGTGCCTGGTTATTCTCTGCAGCCCCTGCCAACATGGCTCCAATGGCATAGGCGGGCAACCTGGTCTCAATGGCTCCTCTTTAACTAAGAACTTCCTGGAGAGTTCACATTTGTCATAAATATTCATTCACACTTGTAATTCTGTTCTTAACTGTTTTTTATTTACTTTCCTTATTGTAAGAGACACCACATATCCAAAAAGTGTTCATAATGCATTATGAAGTTTAAAGAACAAGAATATAAATATCACCCCCAAACACACCACTGTCTCTTCAGGTTGTCTAGAAGCCAGCTTTGAGACAGAGTTCCAGGCAAGGAGGTGACCCCTGAGACACAATGAATGGTGGGGAAGGGAGATGGAAGGGAATCAGCCACCAAAGGGCATATGATTAAATCAACTGCCACCTGGGCCCTGCAGACATCTGGTAGACCATTTGGCTCAGTTAGCCCCTCGGGTGGAAAAGGGAGTGGACACTCTGGCTGGCTGTATGCATCTCAGAAACCCTCAGGCAAGGGCAGGTCTTGGTGGTTCACTCATCTAGGGTGTGCCCTGTACTGGAAAGGCCCTGGGAGTGTGGGTGGAGCTCCAAAGGTTTTGGCTGCACCACACGACTAGAACATCCAGGAGCCCTTTCCCAAGACTTTTCATTATAGTTTTACCTTATGAACACAAATAATTCAGTTTTGGCTTTTGACCTCGTAAAGCCAGTATCCACGGCCAGGGCCACCATCAAAGCAGCCCGGCCCATGCAGGTTCGCATTGCATTCGGACAGTCGGTAAAGAAACAACGGAGCCAAAAACTGGTGGGCCATAGTCTTTAATCCTAGCTTGCACCCGGCAGGCAAGTAAAAACACACGCTGGGCTCCAAAACCCAATCACATTCAGTGCTCGCAAAGCTACTGACTTATCCGAGTTTCCTAGAATCAAAGGTTTCTAGCTCACCAGCCTTATTCTCCTCAGTTCTCCATCTCCTTCCTTATCCCAGATACAAACTCTGTGCAAACTGGCATCTCACTCAGCACTCCGCCATCTTGGCTGCTTCTCCTGGCCTACTCCATGTGGCCTCCTTCCGCTGCTGGCTCTACTCTCTCTGCTCTCTCATGCTAACCTCAGGAACCAAGAGGGCAAACTCTCGTTCTGCCCCCAATTTATATTGTAGCTTCACAATCTCTAATTCAATATACAAAATAGGGAAGTCTCTAATACAAAGTCACTTCTCTGAGGCATGATTGGATTGTACCACCCCACATCAAAAAAGGGTGGGAAAGGCTTAATCCCAAAACCAAGCCCCAGGCTACAAGGATTCTGCCTGCCCAGAGACACACATTAATATCACCCGGGCAACGGCCTCCACGTGGGCAGCACCACTTTAACAAAGTGAGCATAATACATATTTTATCTGCCCAACAGACCTTTATAAGAAATCATGTTGTATGTCTTCTACTAACTTTCCCCCACAGGATAATATTTCTGAGGTGCATTCATGTCGCTGTGTGTTCCTTGGATCACTCAGGCTGTCAAATGTCAGGAAGACCACCCACAACAACTAGTTCAACAGAGGGGGTAGAATGTGGGCAGCTGGACACAAAGGCATGGAAAGGGCTGAAGTGGGCGGAGTGAGGCAGCCAGAGATTAACAGCAAGACCACTGTCCTCGAGCTGGAGGGAGCAAGCCAGGGGGTGGTTATTACCAGAGCCAGAAGCCAGGCCACCTGCTGGGAAACAAGGCAGACCACTGGGTGAATGTTGGGACCATGGAAGGAAGGCACTATTGACCGACAGGTGCCCTGAAGCAAGACAGAGGGGAGAAATACCCTGGCTTCTCCCTCCCATCTTTCAGTCTCTTGCTAGCCCTTCCCATTGGCTGAAACTCAATGATAGCCAGTTGACAAGGGAGCATGGGAAATGTGGTTTTGGGGTACAGAGCAGAGTGGAGCAAGGAATGGCTAGGGAATAAATCTGAGCATAAGCAGGAATATGTCTGTAGTTTGTGTTCACGTCTATATAGTATTCCATGCCTGAAGGACACTTGGTTGGTTCTAGTTTTTTTCCTCCTATGAGCCCTTTTGTGCATGTCACCAGGTACACATCTGTGCAAGCATTTCTCTAAGATAGTGTTTTCCAAACTTTCTGATCACCTTATTTTCATGGTGATGCAGTGCACACACACAACTGAAACCAATGTTATAGAACAATACTTGCCCTTGTGTGCAGTAATTCTTAGCATTTTCTGTTCTATTTTTATTATTGTTGCTGCTGCTGTTATTATTCACATCATAGCACTACCATCACCATCATCATCATCACTAATCTGTGCCCTTCAAAAATGATTTAATCACTTACTAGTGGGTCTGCAGTTTGAAAAACACTGCTCCAGGTGCATATCTGAGAACGGCATTGTAGCATCATTGGGCATGCATAGCTTTAATTTCACTAGGAAATGTCAAGTAGTTTCCCAAAGCAGTGTCACTGCATGTACCCATCAGCAATTCAGACGTGATCCAGTTGTTCCCCATCCTCACTGACACTGGTGCATATACGGGGGTTATCTGTGGGTTTTGATTTCCATTGTTTCCTACTGAAGGAGAGCAATTGTTCATTTCTTTACAGGCCATTCATACATATTTTCTGTGACATTTATTCCTAAGCCCATCTTTCTTTATTGTAGTTCGTCTTTTTCACTTTTTAATCTACAGATGTTCTTTATTATTCAGGATATTAATTCTTTGAGACAAGCGTCTTTTCTCAGTTTGTGGCTGGTCTTTTCACTTCTATTTTTGTCTTTTAATCAACAGTTCTTTAATGTAGTTGAATGTATCGATCTTGTCGTTGATGGATGAATGTTTTGTGTTTTAAAATACTCTTCTTTATAGTCACTTTAAAATATCTTTCCTTTTCCACCTACATTAGTCTATTTGTCATTTATTATTATTTTTGAGTCACAATCTGAGAGATTTGTTTTTTTTCTAAGCCGCTGGTAAGGCTCATCTTTACCCACTAAACCTGACATGTCCAGTTTGTTTTTACATCTTTGAGACAGTGTTTTGGGACTTTCTACCCTGTTTGGTTAATCTTTTTGCTACCTCTCTGCCAACACTACTACACTGCCCTGTTTACTGTTTCTGTGTGTGTGTGTGTGTGTGTGTGTGTGTGTGTGTGTGTGTGTGTGTGTGTCAGAGACAGAGAGAGGGACAGATAGACAGAAAGGGAGAGAGATGAGAAACATCAATTCTTTGTTGTGGCTCCTTAGTTGTTCATTGATTGCTTTCTCATATGTGCCTTGACCTGGGGACTACAGCAGACCAAGTGACCCCTTGCTCAAGCCAGCGACCTTGGGTCCAAGCTGGTGAGCTTTGCTCAAACCAGATGAGCCCATGCTCAAACTGGCAACCTCGGGGTCTTGAACCTGGGTCCTCTGCATCCCAGTCCGACGCTCTATCTACTGCGCCGCTGCCTGGTCAGGCCTATTTACTATATCTTTTAAGACATCTTAATACCCAGCAGGGCAAATTCCCCACCTGGTTCTTCTATAAGCACAACTCTTGGGCTTTTGTTCTTTCATACAAGCCTAGGATTCAGTTTTTGCAGTTATTTTAATTAAATTGTGTTGAGTCTGAGCATTAGTTTAGAGACACTGGATGTCTTTAAATTTTTTTCTTCATTGATTTGAGAGAAAGGGAGAGAGAAGAGAGAGAGAGAGAGAGAGAGAGAGAGAGAGACATTAACTCTTTACACTTAGTTGTGCACCCACTGATTACTCCTCACATGTGTCCTGAACTGAGGAACCTGTGACTTTGACCTTTATTTACATAACCACCTGACCAGGGCCAAGACAGTGGATGTCTTCACAGAAATTTAGTCTAGCTAATCATGAACATGGTAGGTCTGTCTTTTTCCATGAAGGTTTAGGAGAAAGGCATCTGCTGTATGTATTCAATGGGTTGAGAGCTGCTCATGGGGTGGGGTAAAGGTAGAATGAATTCCTGTTGTGAACTCTGAGAAGGAATTACCTATAAATGGACTCCCTGTGGTTAACTGGGCCTTCATTCCAAACTAGCATCTAGCAGCATTTGCTGACCGAAGACTCTCCCATTCTCTGTGCTCTGGGAAGACCCACTGCCTGAACTTAAGCCTCCTGCACTGTGCCCTGCCTCTTTGTATCCTCTGAGTCAACCATGCAGGGAAGTCCCATAATACCACATAACCAATAAACTGTCATCAGCCCTGACCAATCAGAACTGTACAAATTTCACCCTTCATTTGCTTCTATATCAACCAATCAGAACTGGTCAGACTTAAAGTCCACATTTGCATAAATGGACCTGAATGGGAACCTGGATGGAGACTTTCTCTATAAAAGATGATCTCTCCTTTCACTTCACTTCCCACTGGAGGCTGTGTCTCCCTGGTTTGCTCAAATAAACTGTCCTTTTATGTCTTTTGGGGAATTTTTTGCTGATGTTCTGTACTTCCAGCCTGGTTCAGTTAGAGAATGCCTCAGGCCAAGAAATGCAGATGCTGGCATTGAATTGAAGTGGTCTGTGCTGAATGTCTGGGGGTTGTGGAGGTGGTGGTGGGTACCACACTTCTGCCACCTGCAAGGGGCAAGATTTTAAAGAAGCCTTCTTGGAACTGCAAGAAAAATCCACTTGTTCAAGTCTACCATTTGCTGCAATGAGCGCTTACTTTTTTCACAGGCAGGTGCAAACCAAACACACTCATCTGTCACTCCTCAGAGTGGCCTTCTAGGAAACAATAGTAATTTTATGTGTCCCACTGTGACTGTGCCACTCCAGCACTTGCTGTACTGAGTTAGATAGTGTGCCCACAAAATCCATGCCTTTCCCAGCAGCTCAGAATGTGGCCTTATTTGGAAATAGGGTCACAGCAGATATAATTAGCTAAGTTACAATGAGGTCAGACGGGAATAGGGCGGGCCTCCAATCCAATATGACTAGTGTCCTTGTAAGAAAGGGGAGGAGACACAGGTGGAAGCCAACATTGGGGTAATGCCTGTACAAGCCAGTGAACACCAGGGATTGCCAGCAGACAGCAGAAGAGGGGAGAGGCCTGGAGTGGGTTCCCCTCACAGCTTCAGCAGGAACCAGCCCTGCCCACACCTTGATCTTGTACGTCCAGCCTACAGACTGTGAGACAATAGATTTTTGTTGGTTAAGCCACAGGACACTCACATACCTGGGGTGACTGTGTCTCAGCCAGACTGATTTGTCTTCATCACCATGTGGACCTTCTGTGGTCACACAACAGGATAGGCCACCAGCCTGTGTGTATTCTAGGGACACAAAAGGTGTATGTTTACCTTTTTAAAAAACTCTACACTGCCTTCTCATTTATTTGCTGCTATAGTCTTTTCAGTGATATAAGCAGTTATATGCATGGGATAAAATAACATTGGGCCATTGTAAATTGAGATGGAATAACCATTTCAAATCTCTTCTGCATACATGGCCTAGAAAAAACAAAAAAACAAAACAAAACAAAAAAACCCAACTCTACACTGTTTTCCAAAGTGGTTATCATTTATACATTTTTATATTTCTAAAGTGGTTCTTGTAATTTATATTGTATGGGTAGTGGTGAGAGTTCTGGTTCCTCTATAGTATACCCTCGCTACACTTGGCATAGTTGGTCTTTTAATTTCGGCCATTCAATAGGTACATCAGGTGTCTCACTGGGGTCTTAAGTGAGTTTCCTTAATGACTAGTGACATGGAGCATCTTTCCAGGCTCAGACAGCGCAGTCCTCATCTCAGTGTTGACACATGCCACCACTCACCCCGTGATGCCACTGGTCTTCTCCAGAGCCCTGGCACAGAGAAACTCAGGCACAGAGAGGTTAAGAAACTCTCCCTAGTCACAGACTCCCCTCCCAAGTCAGTGCTAGAGCCAGAGGTCCTCCAAGACAAAAGCAGAGTTGGTGAGCAACAGGCCCTTGTGTCAGCTGGGATGTGTTTGTACTTCAGTAGCAACTTCACAAGGACCTACAAGATTTTCCCAGAAGCTGTGGCCCACCCACCCTCACTGGACAGAGGAACTCACAGTGGTTGTGACATTTGAGCTGTCTCTGAGGGGCCAGTGCCCTTGCATCCAGGCAGAGATCTCGGCAACAGAGGGGGAGCCCAGGTGGATGGGGAAGAGTGGTGAGTTGCACAGAAAGAACATCCTGCTGCTCACCCTCATGTCAGGGCTTTGCTCAGTTCTGCCACAGGCAAGAGGAGTTGTGCTCATTTTTGGTTAAATTCTTGAGGAGAGAAGCCCATGGGGTCCAGTGCACATGGTGGTCAGACACAAGAGTAAGTTGGATGGTCGTGGGCTCCTCTTCCTTGGTAATGTCGACTCCTTTCGTGCACATGCTCCTCAGTTGTAACTTGTTGTACAAAGCTGTGAGCCAGACAGTCAGGCCCTCAGTCCAGGTGAGTTAGCACCCATTTCTCATTAACTCAAGTGGTGTCTTCCTCCCCACGCATGCTGCCCAGACTGTGATTTAGCATGCATGAGTGTGGACGCCTCTTGTAAAGCCAGCCGCCAGGGCCACCATCAAAGCAGCCTGGCCAGTGCAGGTTCGCATTGGATTCGGACAGTCGGTAAAGAAACAATGGAGCCAAAAACTGGTGGGCCATAGTCTTTAATCCTAGCTTGCACCCGGCAGGCAAGTAAAAACATACACTGGGCTCCAAAACCCACTCACATTCAGTGCTCACAAAGCCACTGACTTATCCGAGTTTCCTAGAATCAAAGGTTTCTAGCTCACCAGCCTTATTCTCCTCAGTTCCCCATCTCCTTCCTTATCCCAGATACAAACTCTGTACAAACTGGCTTCTCACTCAGCACTCCGCTATCTTGGCTGCTTCTCCTGGCCACTCGGCCTCTTTCTGCTCTCTGCTCTGCTCCCTCTGCTCTCTCATGCTAATCATCCCAGGAACCAAGAGAGCAAACTCTCGTTCTGCCCCCATTTTATACTGTAGCTTCACAACCTCTAATCCAATATACAAAATAGGGAAGTCTCTAATACAAAGTCACTTCTCTGAGGCATGATTGGATTGTACCACCCCACATCAAAAAGGGTGGGAAAGGCTTAATCCCAAAACCAAGCCCCAGGCTACAAGGATTCTACCTGCCCACAGAGACACACATTAATATCACCTGGGCGACAGCCTCCTCGTGGGCAGTGCCGTCTTTAACGAAGTGAGCATAATATATTTTATCTGCCCAACACCTCTGAACCAGCATGCTGCCAAGCAGAGGATGCTCCTGGAAGAACATTTAGAACCCCAGTGAAAGTGTCAAGCTGTGAACCACTTGTCTGCACCATCTAAGAAGAAATAGGGGTCAGGTAGACATGCAGGAACATGGTGACATCCTTCTCAGCAATGAAACTCACCAGTAGGCCATGCCTCTAGAACTCTCCAAGAGCATCTGGACATGGGTACGCTGAAATACACTCACTAAATAGCAAACACACTAGCAAAGCAGATTGTAAACACACTGCACTCAACACACACCCAACACTAAGCCATGTTGAACCTCAGACATTAAGGCAACTAGTGTATGTTGTCAAACATGAAAGAACTTTGAGAAAAAAACCATCCATGAGGTTTTCTAGAATCTACGAATCAGGAATAAAATGCAGGCAATGAAAAGGTGTCTGAAGAAGCTGCAAAGAGAAGATAAGAATGACCCTTCCCCCCAGCCAGAGTGCAGCCGAAAAAGACTTGCCCACTCAGGTGCTGAGGATATGGAGGACCACATTCTAAGCAGCAGGGGAATATGGTGTCATGAAGGAGACAAAAGGGGCTCCTGGGATGAGACCTGAGGAGCCATTGTGGAAGCCTCATGAGGAGAGGTGATGGGTATCCAGGCATAGGGAATACCAAGAAAGAAGTCTCAGAGAAGGCGGGAACATGGCCAGAATGAAGGCTGGGAAGCACGTGGGAGATGGATAGAGAAGGTTCAAGATGAAGCTGAAGAGAAAGCAGGGCCAGCAGCATGATTTGTAGCCATGGCACCATGCTGTAAGAGTGACAGCCATCATCAGCCATTGAGCAGCATTGGAGTTGTCTTTCGCTCTGGGGCGGGGTGGAGGAAGGATATATTGGATTAGGGAAGAGAGCATGGAGTGGCTTTGTGAGTATTCTAGTTTAGACTAGATTGATAGTAGTAGTTGTGATGGTCTCAGAAGAAGCTCAGGAGACAAAATCAAAAGAGCTGGGAGGGACGCAGTGGATAGAGGAAGGTGACACAGACTCCTATCTTCTCTGAAACTTGCTATTGTCTGTTTAGTAAATTCTAAAGGATTAGCATAACTCTTTATCATCTCAAGGGGTGGGCTTGATATTGGTTTAATTTTCTAGTTCTAGTTTCCTGCAAATCTGATAAAAGTAAACATTAGCAGAACAATGTTGATGATAAAAATAGCCCCTTAGTGGTACAATTCACCTGAACTTGCAGGTCTCTGCATGTGCTAAGGATACCTGGTGGACTTGCCCTTGATTTGAAGTCCCCTCAGAGGGTGAACTGTTATGGGGCATATTTCTTGATGGAAATTGTGCCAGTCTTCCTGAACCATATTTGAGACATAAAGCTTTCAAGCCAATTTGCTTCATCCATTTACACAGGTCTTGCTCTGTCACATCTGAACTGTCATGTGTTGGGAGAGGGAGACTTAGAAGGAGGTTAGGCACTGTAAGGCCAGAGGCCAGGGCCAGAGCCACCATCAAAGCAGCCCAGCCCATGCCCATGCAGGTTCGCATTGGATTCGGACAGTCGGTAAGGAAACAATGGAGCCACAAACTGGTGGGCCATAGTCTTTAATTCTAGCTTGCACCCGGCGGGCAAGTAAAAATACACACTGGGCTCCAAAACCCAGTCACATTCAATGCTCACAAAGCTACTGACCCATCCGAGTTTCCTAGTGTTGGGCAGATAAAATGTATTATGCTCACTTTGTTAAAGATTATGCTGCCCACGTGAGGCGGTAGCCCAGGTGATATTAATGTGTGTTGAAAATCCTTGTAGCCTGGGGCTTGGTTTTGGGATTAAGCCTTTCCCACCCTTTTTGATGTAGGGCGGTACAATCCAATCATGCCTCAGAGAAGTGACTTTGTATTAGAGACTTCCCTGTTTTGTATATTGGATTAAGAGTTTGGATTGCTACACTATAAAATGGGGATGAAGTGGGAGCTTGGACGCTTGGTTCCTGGGATGATTAGAGGAGAGAGTAGAGCCAGCAGCAGAAGGAGGCCATGTGGAGTAGGCCAGGAGAAGCAACCAAGATGGCGGAGTGCTGCGTGAGATGCCAGTTTGTGTAGAGTTTGTATCTGGGATAAGGAAGGAGATGGGGAACTGAGGAGAATAAGGCTGGTGAGCTAGAAACCTTTGATTCTAGGAAACTCGGATAAGTCAGTGGCTTTGTGAGCACTGAGTGTGACTGGGTTTTGGAGCCCAGTGTGTATTTTTACTTGCCCGCCGGGTGCAAGCTAGGATTAAAGGCTATGGCCCACCAGTTTTTGGCTCCGTTGTTTCTTTGACTGTCCGAATCCAATGCGAACCTGCATGGGCCGGGCTGCTTTGATAGTGGCCGTGGCTTCTGGCTTTACACCTAGAATCAAAGGTTTCCAGCTCACCAGACCTATTCACCTCTGTTCCCCATCTCCTTCCTTATCCCAGATACAAACTCTACACAAACTGGCATCTCACTCAGCACTCCGCCATCTTGGCTGCTTCTCCTGGCCTCCTCCACTTGGCCTTTCTCTGCTCTCCTCTGCTCTCTCTTCTAATGATAATCTCAGGAACCAAGAGGGCAAACTCCCGTTTTGCCCCCACTTTATACTGTAGCTTCACAACCTCTAATCCAATATACAAAGTAGGGAAGTCTCTAAATACAAAGTCACTTCTCTGAGGCATGATTGGATTGTACCGCCCCACATCAAAAAGGGTGGGAAAGGCTTAATCCCAAAACCAAGCCTCAGGCTACAATGATCCTCAACACACATTAATATCACCTGGGCAATGGCCTCTTTAACAAAGTGAGCATAATACATTTTATCTGCCCAACAGGCACTTTTGCTGAAAATCAACTGATCATTTACACGTGGATATATCCTTGATTCTCTGTTCAGTTTCATTGATCCATAGATGTATCTTTCCTCTAAAATTGTACTGGTTTGATTACTGTAGCTTTACAATAAATTGTTGAAGTCAGTTACATTTTTCAATTTGTTTTCCTTTCTTTTTGTGTGTGTGTGACAGAGACAGAGACAGAGAGAGACAGAAAGAGGGACAGACAGGAACAGACAGATAGGAAGGGAGAAAGATGAGAAGCATTGTTGGGCAGATAAAATATATTATGCTCACTTTGCTAAAGATGGCACTGCCCACGTGGAGGCCCATCGCCCAGGTGATATTAATGTGTGTTGGGGGCGGGCTGTGGGCAAGCAGGATCCTGATAGCCTGGGGCTTGGTTTTAGGACTAAGCCTGAACCTGCATGTGAATGGCCACAATGGTGACTCCTGGCCTTACAAGCATCAACTCTTTGTTGTGGCACTGTAAAGCTAGTATCCATGGCCTCCATCAAAGCAACCTGGCCCATGCAGGTTCTCATTAGATTCAGACAAATGGTAATGAAACAACGGAGCCAAGAACTGGTGAGCCATTAGCTTTAATCCTAGCTTGCACCTGGCAGGCAAGTAAAAACACACACTGGACTCCAAAACCCACTCGTTCAGTGCTCAAAAAGTTACTGAATTATCCGAGTTTCCTAGAATCAAAAGTTTCTAGCTCACCAGACTTATTCACCTCTGTTCCCTATCTCCTTCTCCCTGCACAAACTCCGCACAAACTGGCTTCTCCCTCAACATTCCGCCATCTTGGCTGCTTCTCCTGGCATCCTCCACGTGGCCTTTCTCTGCTCTCCTCTCTAATACTAATTTCAGGAGCCGAGAGAGAGCAAGCTCCTGGTCTGCCTCACTTTATAGTGTAGATTCAAAACCTTTAATCCAATATACAAACAAGGAAGTCTCTGATACAAAGTCACTTATCTGAGGCATAATGGGATTCCCCATGAGAGTGCACCACCCCACATCAAAAAGGGTGGGAAAGGCTTAGTCCTAAAACCAAGCCCCAGGCTACAAGGATCCTGGCTGCTCATAGCCCGCCCCCAACACACATTAATATCATATAATCATGCACATCCCAAGCAAGAAGGGCAACCAATACCATCACCTGAGCGACGGGCTTCCACGTGAGCAGCACCATCCTTAACAAAGTGAGCATAATATATTTTAACTGCCCAACAGGCACCTTAATTGTTCATTGATTGCTTCCTCATACGTGCCTTGACCAGGCGGCTAGAGCAGACTGAGTGACCCCTTGCTCAAGCGACCTTGGGTCCAAGCTGGTGAGCTGTGCTCAAACCAGATGAGCCCATGTTCAAGCCAGCAACCTTGGGTTTTCGAACCTGAGTCCTCTGCGTCCCAGTCCAACTCTATCCACTGTGCCACCACCTGGTCAGGCTGTTTTTCTTTTTTAAAAACATTTTGACTGGCCTGACCTGGCGGTGGCACAGTGGATAGAGCGTTGGACTGGAACATGGAGGACTCAGGTTTGAGGCCCCAAGGTCGCCAGCTTGAGTGCAGGTTCATCTGGTTTGAGCAAGGCTCACCAGCTTGAACCCAAGGTCACTGGCTTGAGCAAGGGGTCATTCGGTCTGCTGTAGCGCCTTGGTCAAGGCACATATGAGAAAATAATCATTGAACAACTAAGGTGCCGCAACAAAGAGTTGATACTTCTCATCTCTCTCTCTTCCTGTCTGTCCCTATCTGTCCCTCTCTCTGTCTCTCTCTGTCTCTGTCACAAGAAAAACAAAAACAAAATATTTTGAATATTTTGACTGTTCTTGGTTGTTTGTACTTTTATATACATTTTATAATTAGATTACTTATATTACAAAAATAACTGTTAGATTTAGTTTGGTATTTTGTTATATCTACAGATCCATTTTGTGGGCATTGGCATCTTAATAGTATTGAGTCTTCTGATCCAAAGACATAGTGTAACTTGTTTTATCTAGAACTTCATTAATGTCTCTCAGTGATGTTTTATAGTTTTTAGCATACAAATTCTGCTCATATTTTTATTAAATTCATCCCTAGATAGTTCATTTTTTATGTTATTGTATATATATTGTTTTAAAGTTCAAATTCTAATTGTTCATTGCTGGCATATAGAAATACAATCAAATTTTTAATTGTTCTTATATATTGCAACCTTGCTAAACTCACTTATTAATTCTAATAGCTCATACAGAGATTCCATAGGATTTTGTACATATGATCCATCTCATGTGTGAATAGGCATTTTAATTTCTTTCCATTCAATTTGTATACCTTTTCTTTCTTTTTTCTTTTGACTAAAGACCATCTAGATGTCTAAGATCTCTGGAACAATATTGGGTGAAAATAATGACAGTAACATCTTTTGTTTTTTGTTTTAAGGGGAAAGCTTTAATTTTTTTCAACATGAATTATGTGATCTATAATAATAATTATTATTATATTCACTATGTAATATATAGTAGATAACATTGGCTTTTGAATATCAAGCCAACCTTGCATTCTTGGAATAAATTCTAGACAGTTGTGATGTACTTATCCTTTTTACATATAATTGGATTTTATTTGTTAACATTTTGTTAAGGATTTTTGCATAGATACTCATGAAAGATATTGGTTTATAGTTTTCTTATAGTGTCTTCGTCGGATACCAGGGTAATTCAGGCTTTATGAAGTGAATTGTGAAGTGTTCCCTCTTCTGTTTTCTGAAAGAGCTTGTACAGGTTTGCAATTATTTCTTCAATAAACATTTTTTAATACTTGGCATGAAGCTACATATTTGGACGGGGGTTTTCTTTCTAAGAAGAATTTCGGTTATGTCTTAATATCATCAACAGACACAGAGCTATTTGGATTTTTAAAATGTCTTTTTGTATCAGTATGAATAATCTGTGTCTCTCAAGAAATTTGTGTATTTCATCTAAGCTATAGAATATATTAGCATAGATTAAAATTGTTTATAATATTACTTCTGAAAAAGAATATTATATGTTTTCAAGAGGAACATTGTTGCCTGTCCAGGGAGTGGCACAGTAGATAGAGCGTCGGCCTGGGATGCGGAAGGACCCATGTTCGAGACCCCGAGGTTGCCAGTGCGGGCTCATCTGGCTTGAACAACAACAACAACAAAAAAAGCTCACCAGCTTGGACCCAAGGTCGCTGGCTTGAGCAAGGGGTTACTCAGTCTGTTGAAGGCCCGTAGTCAAGGCACATACGAGAAAGCAATCAATGAACAACTAAGGTGTTGCAATGAAAAACTGATGATTGATGCTTCTCATCTCTCTCTGTTCCTGTCTGTCCCTATCTATCCCTCTCTCTGACTCTCTCTGTCCCTGTAATAAATAAATAAATAAATAAATAAATAAATAAATGAAAATTATATATATATATAATTTTCTCTTTATATATATATAAAGAGAAACACTGTATATTATCTTTTGAAAAGCCGCAGAGTTTGTAGCAATGTATGCTCTTCTATTCTTGACATTGGGAATTTACACCAGAACTCTTTTTTTTTAGTGATTAGTATACCTCAAGTTTCTATAAAACAAAAGAAAGACAGCCAGATTTTGGTTTCAGTAATTTTCTCCATAGTTTGTTTGTTTTCTATTTCACCAGGTACTGTGCTGATACATTTTATTTCCTTTCTTCTACTTTCTTTGTGTGTGATCAGCTCTTTTTTCCTAGTTTTGTAGGGTAGAAGTGGAGGTCCTTTTGAGATCTCCTTTTTCATGAGTAGTCAGTGCTATAAATTTCCCAGTAAGCATTGTTTTAGCTTCTTCCCTCAAATTTTGACATTGCATTTTCATTTTCAATTAATTCAAAATATATATTTTAATTTCCCTTAGAGTCCATTCTGACTTATGGTTTATTTATAAATGTTTAAAATTTTCAAACAGTTTGGGACTTTACAGGTATCTATTTCTTAATTTTTCGTTTGTGAAGTGAATGCCCTGGAAGCAGACTTTGTATGATTTATATTCTTTTAAATTTGTGAAGATGTATTTTATGGCCCAGAATATGATCTATCTTGCTGACTGTCAATGTGCACTTGAGAAAAATATGTTCTTTTCCTCAAGAAGTATTGTTGGGTAGAGTTTTCTATAAGTATCAATGAGGTCTAAGTAGTTGATAGTGTTGTTCACATCTTCCACACTCTTAATGATTTCTCTGTCTTCTTTTCTAGCAATTGCTGAGAGTGTTGACTTCTTCAGCTATAATTGGGGATCGGTTTATTTCTCTTTTTAATCCAATCAGTTCTATTTCATATATTTTAAAACCTACTATTTAGAAACAAACATGCTTATTTATGACTGTTATGCCCTTTTGTAGAACTGACTCCTTCATCATTATCTATGATAATATTCTCCTTTTTTTTTGGTGGAGAAACAGAGAGAGGGACAGATAGGGGCAGACAAACAGGAAGAGAGAGATATGAGAAGCATCAATTTTTCGTTGTGACACCTTAGTTGTTCATTGATTGCTTTCTCATATGTACCTTGATGGGGAAGGGGGTGCTACAGCAGAGTGAGTGACCCCTTGCTCAAGTCAGCGACCTTGGGCTTCAAGCCAGCAACCTTTGGACTCAAGCCAGTGACCATGGGATCATGTCTATGATCCCATGCTCAAGCCAACAATCCCGCACTGAAACTGGTGAGCCTGCGTTCAAGCCAGATGAGCCCCGCACTCAAGCCTATGTCCTCAGGGTTTCAAACCTGGGTCTTCTGTGTCCCAGTCCAATGCTCTATCCACTGTACCACTGCCTGGTCAGGTACTAATATTCTTTTTTATGAGATCCATCAGACATCAAAATATGTAGTTACTTTAGATTTCTTTTGGCTAGTGATTGAATAAAATGTATTATCATTCTTATGCTGTAAATCTATATATGTCTTTATATTTAACATGGATTTCTTGTAGACACAATTTAGTTGGATTTTTCATTCAATCTGACCATCTCTATCTTTTAACTGGTATGTTTAGACCATTCACATTTATTGTGAGTATTGATAAGATTGAGTTAAAATGATAATTTTGCTAGGTGTCTTTTTATTTGTTTCATTTTTTTCTTTTACTCTTTTGTGCTTTCTCTTGGCAATTTTTGTACTTCTGTTTTATGTCCTCTTGACTTATTACTTACATCTCTTTAAAACAAATTTTAGTGTTTGCCCTAGGGTTTAAAATGTAAATCTTAACCAGATTTTACATGCAGATAGTATCAGATAACTTCACATGTAGTGTAAGCAGCTCATAACAATATTTTCCCAATTCCAACCTCCCAACTTTCCTGTTAGCATACATTTGACTTTTATATATGTGCTCAACACTTTTCAATGCTATTATTTTTCCTTTGGAAAAAAGCTATCGTTTATAGCAATTAAAAATAAGGGGGATAGAATTGTATGTTATCTCTCTTCCATCTCTAAGACTCTTCTTTCTTTGTGAGGACTCGGTTGGCACACACGCTCCATTTCCTCCTGACCACTGGGCGTCATTTATCACTCTTTAAGGAGCAGCTGCTCCTGCAATAAATTCCCATCGTTCCTGCTTCTCTGAGATTGTCTTTTTTCTTTTTTAATCCTTAATTTCAAAAGACATTTTCCCTGGTATAGAATTCTAAATCAATGCTTTTATTATAATTTAGCATGCATGATTTCTGAAGAGAATGCTGCTCTAATTCTTCCCTTTGTTTTTTTGCACGCAATGTATCTCTATGTGTGTTTTTATTCATATTGCCTTAGAGAGTTTTCTCTCTCTCTTTCCCACTTTGGTTTAAGTATGTTACGCACATGGGTCTTTTCCGTTTGGTGTTGTTTGCTTGTTTGCTTTACCTTTCGGGGGCATTTATCCTGCTGTATGTTCTCTGTGTTTCCTTGATCCATGGCTTGGTGTCTGTCATTAATCTTGAAAAAATTTCAGCCATTTTTCTTCAGCTATTTCCTTTTCCCCCCTCCCACCCGCTCCTTTCTTTCTGTGACTCCAGGGATGACCATTAGGCTGTTGGATATCATCCCATACTCTGGAATGCCCACCTCTTTTTTTTTCACTCTTTTTCTCTTTCCAGTTTCAATTTGGATAATTTCTGTAGCATTATTTTAAGATTCACCATGTCTTTTGTTGGTGAAGTTGAGTTTGCTGATGAGCCTGTCAAAATCACTCTTCATTCCTTTTTATTGTGCTTTTCAGCTTTGGCATTTCTGGTTCATTCTTTCTCACTGTTTCCATCTCTTCTCATTACTTGAAACAAAAAATATTGAATACAACCCAAGTCTCATTATGGTGGGATCACTATGTATGTTATTTCAATGGCATGGAATATGTATGCAATCACTTCCATAAATGCATTTGTTGTGACACAGAGAGAGCAACAATAGGTATTGCAGTAATAAAGCAAGTTTGAGAACTGGGAGCATTATCTCATGCCTGCTTTTAAAATTTCACAGAACAACTCCCTACATTTCTGGAGTAACAACTACCCATAAAATGCATTTTATAAAAACCAGCAGAAGGATAATAGTGGAGACTATACTTGGCAGGAGACTGAGATGCAGAGGCAGGTCAAATGGGAATTTCATTTTATTACTAACATTTGGAGTTTTTATAATGCGTTATAATCATGTCAGTAGAGTGTCTTCAAATGGCTCTGGCTTTCATTGGGAGTGGGGGTTGGGTGGGGAGGGATACACAAACTGCTCAAATGTAAGGTGCCAGGTAAAGGAGGCAGGCAGGAGGCTGCGGTAGCAACAAACCTTCTGCCCTGAAGGTTTTAAACTGGGGCTCTAGTGCTGACTGAGAAGAAGCACTTTGATCTGCAAATGTCTGGCTACTTGTCTTCCTTCCTCCCTTCCTTCCTTCCTCCCTCCCTCCCTCCTTCCCTCTCTTCCTTCCTTCCTTCTTCCTTCCCTCCCTCTCTCCCTTCCTTCCTCCTTTCCTTCTTCCTTCCTTCCTTCCTTCCCTCCCTCCCTCCCTCTTTCCTTCCTTCCTTCCTTCCTTCCTTCCTTCCTTCCTTCCTTCCTTCCTTCCTTCCTTCCTTCCCTCCCTCCCTCTTTCCTTCCTTCCTTCCTTCCTTCCTTCCTTCCTTCCTTCCTTCCTTCCTTCCTTCCTTCCTTCCTTCCCTCCCTCCCTCTTTCCTTCCTTCCTTCCTTCCTTCCTTCCTTCCTTCCTTCCTTCCTTCCTTCCTTCCTTCTTTTTGTTCACTGGTGAACAAAGCAAAGAAACTGTGTCAGGGCCTGAATTCCAACAGAGGGAAGTGTGAAACCCATAAGCAAATAAATGAGCAAATGAACAAATAAGGGAATAAGAATATTAGAAAGTGGTAAGTGCTCTGCCAAAAAGTGAACTAGCGTGTGTGGCGGCAAGTGCTGGACTCCCCAGGAAGCTGGGCAGTCAGAGCAGATGCTGAGGACCACGGGGGCTGCAGACAGGGAAGGTGGGGGCTGGGAACAAGATCAGAGCCCACACCCCTCTTGGAGTGGGGTTGGAAATGTTTTGAAGCTGATCTTGCATGTGAACAGACCCAGGCTGTGTGTGGGTCAGTGTGTGGTGTTGGGAGTGTACAAAGTTGAGGAGTCATCCCAGCCCATGGGGGTGAGTAGGTGCAGTGAGGCGACACTCCTTAACTCATCTGACGGAGGCTGTGATGTGGCCGCCTGTCAGGAAGGAAAGGGGCCAGGTTGTGCTGTTTGCGGAAGGCTGCCAGGCTGGCAGGAAGGAATCACCTGGACTTCTTGCTTCTACCCACGTGAGTTGGCAGCACTGTGCAACATACAAAGCCTGGTGTTTCCCGTGGTGTTGATGCACCTTAGTGTGGTCTCTGTGGGGGTGAGGCCATCCTGAGAAATAGGATGGTCTAGGTCTTTAGATGATGCACTTGAGAATTTAGGGACCCCTCCTCTCCTCCTTCTCTTTCCCCCCACCCCCGACCTTGACTCACTGTGAGTTCAAGCATTTCCCTACAGCAGTGAAATGAGGAAATGGCTCTGACACTAATAAAAATGTTTATTAGGAACCTTTGAAAATGTGGAAAAGAACAGAGGAAAGATCAAAGCTCTCCTAGAATTCAAGCCCTCAGCAAACTGCCTCTCAGCTGGGCTCCCTGCTGTTCTCACAAGCATAGCCATATCACAGCACCACCTTGTGTGCCTGCTGTCAGACAGCACTTTTCTGCATAAGTATCTCTTCTTTAATTAGGTTTCTTCATGACAGTATAATATGCCATTTTGTGAACGTCTCATCATTCACATGCTGTTTCCAAATCCTGCTAAAATAAATGCCCATGAACACTGGCTTCCCTCGCCTGCCCTGCCTGCTGCCCATGCCTCGGCTGGTCAGAGCTGACATCCAGATGAGCCACCGGCCGCAGGCAACCCTGGACAAGAAGGGCAGGAACGGAGTCATGTGGTCTTCCACTTGGCAGATACTTGTTGAGCATTCACCAGAGGCAGGCATCACCCTGGGGGCTGCAGGTGCAAACATAGTAAAGGTAAAACATGCCTGGTGTGCTTGAGTGCTGGCAGGGAACCAGTGGTGCAGGCAGCAGGCATGAAGACCAGTAAGTACAAACCGTCACTCCTGTAGTGATAAGTGTGGTGGGAAGAATAAACCAGGGCATTGGAGCCAAGTGATGGGAGTGTGGGAACTATGTGTGTGTGTGTGGGGGGGGGGGGGGGCGTGGACAGAGACCAGCAGAGACAAGATGTGCTCATGGATGGAACTCTGTCCATTTATCCATGTGGCTAGGACATGAGGAGTCCTAACTGCATCTCAGATTGGGATGGACCGTGTGACCAGAGCCTGACAACTGAAGAATAGGACCTGGTGTGGAACCAGATCCACTTTCTGGATATACTGCGCTTTTCACAGAGGGCTCTCTCTGTCTGTGCATAACTTCTTCCTCTTCTGATGTAAAAAAGTTACTTTTTAGCACATGGTAAGCTCCCTGGTATCTCTTTGGACATGGGGAGAAGAGACAACCTGGGTAGAGGTCCCATGTCTTGCCTTTTCCATGTCCTTGGCCTTTGCTCAGCTGGCCCTGGGGCACCTTCCTGCCTATTCCACCTCTTTCCCTGCACTAACCCGTAGTCCCCACCCCAGGACCCACTGCCCATGGAGCAGGACAAATGCCCAAGGCACAGGCCTTGGGCTTGAAGAAACCCACTGTGGTTTTGGAAAATACTGTCAATTTAAAACAAAACCCAATTTAAAAACAAATACAAAAGTAAGCCCAGCATTGGGTGTGAGTGAACCAGGAGCCTCTATCTCCAGCTATGGGAGCACCACCAGTCAAGTCTTATGGGCAGCACTGGCTGGTTACTGCTGGACCAGTGTCCACTTCATAGGCCGAGCTGGGGACAAGCACAGCACTCCTGTCATTTCTATCATTTCTCCTGCATAAGGACATGTGGGACACACAGCACCAGAGGGAACAGAAAATCAACACAAAGAACAGACAAGAATGTGGCTGGATATAAGAGACATAAATGTTGATGGACAGAGATTTGACTTGGGGTAGTCAACACAGAATACAGTGTACAGAGGTGTTGTAGAATTGTGCACCTGAAACCTGTATAATTTTGTTAACCAGTGTCATTCCAATAAATTTAATTAAGACTCTTAAAAAAAAATGAATGTGGCTGGAGCTGGAGTTCAGGTCCATACACCCTACTCCACGCTCAGAGTCTGGGCACAACGGGGTTCCCTCTCTCTGGGGCCTTTGCCCCAAATGCTCCCACCCCTGATGTTTCTACCTGCCTCCTCAGCCCAGTCTGAGGAGCCCCCTGCTGCCTAGACTTGCTGTGGTCCCTCCCCCTAGCACTTGGTACCACTGGGACTTTTGAGTCCTTGGGATGACTTGACAGTGTCCACCTCCCCTGAGGCAAGGGGGGCGGTCTCTGTGGACAAGGACAGGAGGACACAACAGTGGCAGCTGAGGGAGAATTAAGGCCTTCTTTTTCTATGTGCACACTTATATTTTTGCTTTTTCTAAAGTGGTCGTGTGCTCCTTGAGGACTATGGGGTAGGAAGAAATTTTCCTTTCCCAATCCAAGTTCTTCCAGCCAGTCTAATAATTAAATCAACATAAGACTGATTAATGAGAGAAAACACCCAACTTTAACACATACATCTGTACACACGGGAACCCCACATACATGAGACGTCCAAGGACAGACATGGGGAATGAGGGATATGTGACATTCCAAGCTGAGGATGAGGTAAGGCTCCTGGGGCTTCAGAGGTAAGGAGGGTCAGGACGATAAGAAGAACAGATATACGGTCTTAGAAGTTTGCCTTGCCCTATATATTGGTCAAAAGAAGTTATTTCTGGTGATAACTCTTATTATGGTCAAAGTTCCTAATTTAAATTCCTCTAGGTAGTGGAAGGAGGGACAGAAGTTTCTCTTGAGCCCAAAGGGTCTGAGTTGCCTTTAACTCAAAATAATCCACATACCACCCAGGCACATCTGGGGGTAACTTGTTCCGAACCCCCACAGTGAATAAAGGAAAAAATAAAGCTCTAATAAGAAAAAGATGTGAATGCCATGGAAACTGTGGAAACATACAGCAATGACTTTATGATAAGATATAAAATGAAAAAAATGAGCCCCAAATTTATTTTTGTATAACTGTGAGTTGAGCAATCAGAAGTGTTCACAGTAGAAAGCTTTACTTTAGGACTTTTTTGGGGTTTTTTTTGTTTGTTTGTATTTTTGTATTTTTCCGAAGCTGGAAACGGGGAGAGACAGACAGACTCCCGCATGCGCCCGACCGAGATCCACCCGGCACGCCCACCAGGGGGCGATGCTCTGCCCACCAGGGGGCGATGCTCTGCCCCTCGGGGGGGGGGGGGGGGGGGGAGGGGTCGCCTCCATGGCGACCAGAGCCACTCCAGCGCCTGGGGCAGAGGCCAAGGAGCCATCCCCAGTGCCCGGGCCATCTTTGCTCCAATGGAGCCTCGCTGCGGGAGGGGAAGAGAGAGACAGAGAGGAAGGAGAAGGGGAGGGATGGTGTAAAGCCAGCAGCCGTGGCCAGGGCCACTATCACAGCAGCCCGGCCCATGCAGGTTCGCATTGGATTCGGACAGTCGGTAAAGAAACAAAGGAGCCAAAAACTGATGGGCCATAGCCTTTAATCCTACCTTGCACCCGGCGGGCAAGTAAAAATACACACTGGGCTCCAAAACCCAGTCACACTCAGTGCTCACAAAGCCACTGACTTATCCGAGTTTCCTAGAATCAAAGGTTTCTAGCTCACCAGCCTTCTTCTCCTCAGTTCCCCATCTGCATCCTTATCCCAGATACAAACTCTACACAAACTGGCATCTCACTCAGCACTCCGCCATCTTGGCTGCTTCTCCTGGCCTCCTCCACGTGGCCTCCTTTAGCTGCTGGCTCTACTCTCTCCGCTCTCTCATGCTAACCTCAGGAACCAAGGGCCAAACTCCCGCTCCGTTCCCATTTTATAGTGTAGAAATCCAAACCCTTAATCCAATATACATAATAGGGAAGTCTCTAATACAAAGTCACTTCTCTGAGGCATGATAGGATTGTACCACCTTACACCAAAAAGGGTAGGAAAGGCTTAATCCCAAAACCAAGCCCCAGGCTACAAGGATTCTGCCTGCCTTTAGCCCACCCCAACACACATTAATACCACCTGGGCAACGGCCTCTTTAACAAAGTGAGCATAATACATTTTATCTGCCCAACAGATGGAGAAGCAGATGGGCGCTTCTCCTGTGTGCCCTGGCCGGGAATCGAACCCGGGACCCCTTGCACGCCAGGCCGATGCTCTACCACTGAGCCAACCGGCCAGGGCAGGACTTTTTGTTGTTGATTGCACTTTTCATTACATAGCGGCCCTTTGAGGCCAGCCCTCCCTCCAAAGCCCACAAAGATAGGCGCACCCTGCCTTCCACTTGGGGATAGGAAAGATGGTGACCCCAAGGTGGTGGGGAGAGGAGAGAGAGGTGGTGACCCCAAAGTGGTGACTGGGGAGGACAAGGAGATGATGAGTCCCAAGCCCCATGTGCACTGCCCTCCCACTCCCAGCCACTCCCTCCTGGGCTGCAGATCAGTCACACCTGCGGAGGCAAGTCCTCTGCCTCTGACAGCAGATGTAAGAATGGGTGGGGTTGGGCGGAAGCAGGATGGGCCTGAGGGCAGGTGAGATGGAAGAAAGAGAAGAGCTCTTGCCTTTCAGATTCCTCCCCTGGAGCAGAGTTCTGGCTACAAATAGACTGGTGGTCAGGCAGAGCGACTGAAGTCACATGAAGGGGTGCCGTTAAGATCCAGGACATGCCAACTGCACACATGTGCATGTGAACATACACAAAACACACATTTAACACATGCACAAACAGCACCCACAGACTTACCTACCCCTACTGCACAAATACCTGTCCAACACAGACACACACACCACAGGAACCCTCCATTTACACAGGAAACAAAAGTACTGTACTGCTGCTGTGAAGCCAGTAGCCACCATCATGGCCATTCACATGCAGGTTTGCATTAGTTTTGGACAGTCGGTAATGAAACAACGGAGCCAAGAACTGGTGGGCCATTAGCTTTAATCCTAGCTCGCACCCGGCGAGCAAGGCTCCAAAACCCACTGGGATACAAAACCCACTCATTCAGTGCTCAAAAGCTACTGACTTATCCGAGTTTCCTAGAATCAAAAGTTTCTAGCTCACCAGACTTATTCACTTCTGTTCCCCATCTCCTTCTCCCTGCACAAACTCTGCACAAACTGGCTTCTCCTTCAGCACTCCGCCATCTTGGCTGCTTCTCCTGGTCTCCTCTACGTGGCCTCTCTCTGCTCTCCTCTCTAATGCTAATCTCAGGAACAGAGAGAGCAAGTTCCCGGTTGCCCCACTTTATAGTATAGAAATCAACCTTTAATCCAATATACAAACAAGGAAGTCTCTGATACAAAGTCACTTATTTGAGGCATAATGGGACTCCTCATGAGAGTGCACCACCCCACATCAAAAAGGGTGGGAAAGGCTTAGTCCTAAAACCAAGCCCCAGGCTACAAGGATCCTGCCTGCCCACAGCCCGCCTCCAACACACAATATAATAATGCCCATCCCAAGCAAGAAGGGCAACCAATACCATCACCTGCCAGATGGGCTTTCACGTGGGCAGCACCATCTTTAACAAAGTGAGCATAATATATTTTATCTGCCCAACAACTGCAAAGGAGTGTATGCTAATCTTCTGCTCTATGATGTTTTCTTCATTTTTAAAAAAACAGGGGCCACAACCTCTCAGTTGATTTGTCTCTCCACCATTGTAAGGCCAGGAGCCGCCATCGTGGCCATTCACATGCAGGTTCCCATTGGATTCGGGCAGACGATAAAGAAATGGCGGAGTCGGAGGATGGTGGGCCATCCTATTTATTGGTGTCTCACCAAGACAGGCAAACCACAAAAGAAGACAAAGGAAAAGCAGAAAACCAGCTTTTCCCATGAAGGGCAAGGGATCAGGGAAGCCCCTGAAATCGTGATAGCAGGAACTGAGTGAGCCAGCTCCTGGTCTGTCCCACTTTATAGTGTAGAAAACCAAAATCCCTTAATCCAATATACAAACAAGGAAGTCTCTGATACAAAGTCACTTATCCAAGGCATAATTGGATTCCTCATGAGAGTGCACCACCCAGATCATACAATCAGTCAAGGGTGTGGGGAAAAGCTTAGTCCCAAAACCAAACCCTAGGCTACAATGACCTGGCCTGCTTATAGCCTGTCCCCCACACCCAATATAAGTCACAAGTGAGCAAACATATATATCATATTTACAAATTTATTTGACCAACAACCATGTACTACAAATGTCCTTGTCATGCAACCCAGATTAGGACTCCAGGTTCTGAGCAGCTGATAATGGAAGCAGGCAGGTGGATGGGCAGGACCTGGGGTCCAGGGCAGGTGCAGGTCATGGTAGGGGTGATGTGGACTGGATTAGAAGCCAGGCAGGCCCCTCTGCAGCACAGTGGAGAGCAGGGGCTAGGGGGAGGTGCTCAGGGCAGTTGTCAGGGAGGTGGTAGTGGAGTAAAGTTGTCTCTGCCGTGAAGAGCATGTGGCTAGGGACTGGCCAGGGACAAGGTTTCTAGGCTGGTTTAAGAGTGAAGTCAGGGAGTGTCCAGCAGGATGTGCTGGGGGTGGGAGGGGCACAAGGAAGATGTAGAGAGGCTTAGAGAGTGGGGGCAGGCAAGTGTCTAGTTGCCAAGCTGCTCAGGGGTCCAGGCAGGAGATGACTGGGCCAGGAAGGGCAGTGGAACTGAGGTGGGCGTTTAGTAGAAATCTAGTGGGTTTCACATATAGAAGTTAAGAACAATGGAGCTGGGGCCTCTGTTTCCTGCAAGGACCAGACACAGGCAAATGCAAGTTACAAGAGGTCTGGGATGAGTAGGCTCTCTGCATTGAGAGGCCTGTTGGATGCCTTTGAGGACAGGACTCAATGCACAACTGCCACGAGGAAGGAGCTGAGTTCTGTGTCGGGAGCACCCACCTGAGGCATTAGAAACAGAGCAGACATAACTGGGGGGTGGGGGTGGGGGGGAGGTTGGGAAGGCTCTGGTGAGGGACAGCTGGACCTCCGGGAGGGAGAGGGGCCTCCTGGGCCAGGTCCTGGGGGCAGGGGCGTGCCAGACAGAGTGGAGGAAGCTGGCCTTCACAGCGCCCCTCCCGGAGCCTCCACTTTGTAAAGTGGGCACGGGACACCGCAGGGGACCGGGTGGGCACTCGTGGGGAAGGCCATCTAAGGCTTCGTGGGTCACAGGGCAATCCTTCCCGAGCGGTCGTAGGAGATGAAGATGGGCCAAGTGGGGAGTGGGGTCTGGGGAGCGCTATCTCTGGAGCTGAGCCTACAAGGAAGAGAGGCTGGACGCACCATCGCCACGTGGGCTAATGCGCCCATGAGGCTGGACAGGAGAAGCCCAGTGTCCTCCTCTTCCATCCGTTGTCGCTCAGTGATAAACATCTTTGTTCAAATCGCCCACCTTCCCGCTGTTCCCACCAGACTGAGGGCCAGAGGACGACTCCCGTGGGAGTCGGGGAAGACACCATCCCGATTAAACTCGGGGTTGGTTGCGTCCACCCGGACCTTGCCCGCAGCTTGGAGCCCGGACCCCACGTGCCGTCTCCCGCAGCTGCAGGAGCAGCTCTCTCCTGGGGCGGGGGCGCGGGCGGCCCACGCGCGCTGGGACTGAGAATAAGGAGAAAACACCCCACTCTACCGCGCGGGGGTGCTCGGACCCCAGGGAGCGGTCGATTACCTCTCTATGCACGAGTTTTTCCCAACGCCACCCAGCCCAGTCCAGCCAAGCCCAGCCCACCTCCTGGTCCAGCCGGACGCCCAAGCCCTCCCAGATTCCCGGCCCCACGGCCCCGCCTCCCGCCCCGCCGCGCCCCACCCCCATGGTCAGTACCTCCGCGCTCCGCCCCTTGCTCGTCCCGCGGTCCTCCCCGCCCCGCCCCGCCCCGAGACCCGCCCTCTGCGCGTCCCGGCGGCGGCCGGAGCGCGGGGGCCGAGCGGGCGCACCGCCGCGGAGGGTGCAGCATCCGCGGCGCAGACGGTCCGGCCAGTGGAGCATGGCGCCGAGGTGCGGGCCGCGGGGGCTGCGAGGCGGGTGGGGGCAGCGGTGTCGCACGGACGGGCGGGGGACACGCACGGCTAACTAACCTGTGGCATGTCGTCCGCAGGTGGCCCTGGCTGCGGCCGCTGCGGCGGCGCCTCCTGGACGTGCTCGGGCTCCTAGTCTTGCTCATAGTCCTTACCTCGGCGGAGCCAGGTAAGAACAGAGGGGACGAGAAAGTACGCGCGCCAGGCCGCCTGCACCCGGCGCTTTGTGAGGGTCTCTGGCAGTTCCGGCGGTGGTGGCCTTCTCACCTCCAGCCCATCTCCACTTCGGCCCCAGGAGGCGGCCCCGGCTCTGCCCACGCGCACTAGTGGCTCTAGGGAGGCTGGCGGAGGAGGGTCGGGGTGGGGCCGGGCTCTGTGTTCTGCGCCGGCCATTCATTCTTTGGCTATGGGGGTTCGCGCCACCGCCGCGCATCGCAGGATTCAGGCACTGGGCTGGGCTCGGGGTGGTGTGGGCCGTCCCCACCGTGAGTCCCTCGTGTCGTGACCAAACTTTGGAGACTCCGCGAGAAAGTTGGTGTGCTTGGCCGTCCGTTCTGCCGGCCGAGGGCCAGCGAGGGGCTGTGGTCGTTCCATTCGCAGTGGCTCAGGAGACGCCCGCATACCCACCGCCCGCTCGCCAGGCCTGTGTCGCCGTCATTGGCCTCGTCCTTCCTAGCTCCTGAGTGGCCTCAATGGCTTGCGTGCGCCTCCGGGTTCCTAGAGTGACTGCGCGCGGTAGCTGGCAGATCTCCGGGAAAGACGGTGCAGTTCGGATCGAAGCCACTTAGTTTCCAACCTGTTGAGCAAAAACTGCTCGGGTTCCCCAGGGCCAGCCTTTGTGCTTCGCTGGGGCCGCCAGGCCTCTGTCCCCGCGGTCGCAGCGGTGTCGGGTTGCGCGCGGTCCCTTTTGATGCTGCAGAGCTTCGGCAGAACAATGCGCAGAAGTCCGTTGTTTGGCTGCAGCCGCTGCTTTTCCCGCGTGCGCCGCAAACTGTGCAGTGGGCGCAGTTCCAGCCGCGCTAAAACTCCCTCTGCCACCAGCTTCTGGGACCTGGTTCCTGACCATGAGGCTGCCAGGTCCTCTTCGCGACACACCCTATGATGGCCCGTGAGGAGGTGGCGGCGCCAGGAGGATGCCAGACCCCAGGGGATCCCCGCCTCCAGAGTCCCGGGTTTTGTCGCAGGTAGAACTAGGATGCTGTGCATAGACATTCGTCTCCTCTTGGTTCCAGTGAAAGCAGGAGACTGTAACTGGTCACTATGGAAGCAACACCTGGATGCCACAGCTGTTGAGAGAGTAGGGACCAGACAGAGGAGAAGTCATTCTGGGGAGAGACAAGTAATAATTTGTTCCATTGTTTCCAGTTGGCTTAGGTTAAATAGTAGCGCAGACCTTATTAGAAGTACCTCTCATAAACATTTGCCAAAAGCACCTGCTTGTAGATAGCAGGTAACTTCTCATTCACTCCAGGGGGTACTTGGGGGACATGTTTGCCCTTTCACAGTTAGAGCCCTGAGTTCTTACTGATCACTCAGGCCATTTGGGGTGGCTACTCATGGTTTCAGGGCCTGTCCCCTCAGTTTATGGAGTACAGGGACACCCTAAGGCCCAGACTCCTGCTCCTGAAGCAGGAATTTGTAAGGCTAAACCCTCATTTACAGTCAGGTAACATGGAGAAAAGTACAGGCACTGGAGTGTCCAGCCCCAGCTTCAGAAACATCCTTATCAAGGAGAGGAGATCAAGGCTGAGGACTTTCACTCTCCCTGCAAAAAGTAACATGTCATGTCAGCAAGCTTTGGTGGAATGAAGTCCTGAGGTCTGAGGGTAGGGTGCTCATGTCAGTGCAGACTTTGGGGTGGGGGAGTGACCATTTTGAAAAACGGCTGCAGTGGAAGTCTGTTGAAGAATGAAGGAAGGAAAGCCCCTTGACAGGGTATATAGGATGTGGCTTTTTCTACACCTGGAGGTTAAAGCAGGAAGCAGGCTCACCAGGGGCTGTGTGCTGCTGCCCACCCCCCACCCACCCCCACCCCCACCCCCACCCTGTCTTTTTGACTGGGAGGATACAGGTTCCATACCTGGCTGGGACCAAGTCCCCTTGAAATGGGTTGATAATTGCCCCCTGTAGGTGTTACAGGAGAACTAACCTGTGTGAAATGCTGACTTAACAGGGGCTCAGTTTGTTCTAGAAACCCTTAAAAATCACCCTAGGGAACCAAAGACTTGAGGCCCAGTTTGCAGACTTGCACACTTTTCTTTCTGACCAAAAATGATGCATTTTTTCATGTCTCTGTGATGCACTTGACTTGCTGTTTCTTGCAAAATTTAGTCGTTGGGCTCTGATGCTCTCGGGTGGCGTTTTGTGCATTTCCCCCTTTATCAGAAGCCTGGCAGAAGCAGGGGCTGAACAGTGTTGATGACTCTGGAGGCTCAATGCTGTCTTGCACCCCTTTTCTGGTGGAAGTGTGTGGACTCACTGGTGCCAAAATGGCCTTCGACCCTGGGAGGTGTTTGTGAATCAGAGTCGGGCTGAGGCAGGACAGCATCTAGCTGGGCTTCTGAGGCATCTTGTCTCTGGCTTCTCCCACATGTGACCCCAGTATCAGGCTTTGTCAGTTTCCCCACCCCTAGGCCCTTGGTCTCTGGGCCACCCAAGGCCACAGGTCCCTGCTCCCACCCCCCCATTTCTGGAGGGAGCTGCCATGTTGGAGTCATAAGACACAGCCAGCACCCTATGGCCCCACATCAATGGTGTCTGTCATCGAGGACCTAGGCTGATGGGAAAGAGGTCTTGTCTTAGGCCAGCCTGTTTCTAGGTAAAGCTGTCACCAGAGCTCACCTGCTAGTGAGTCTTCAGGGTTCAGGTGTGGGACCGCTAAGATAGTTTTGAATTTCAGAAAAACTTGTTTTTCAGGGTACTCCTGTTTTCCTTTAAAAGAAGGAGATGGGAGAAGTCTAGGCAAGGAAACCTAGAAGGAGCAAAACCGACTCCATCCAGAAACTCACTCCAAACATAGTGCATGTGGGGCTCCGGGAGAACCCTACTCTACCTGCCCTCGCTTAACCTTAAAAAATACACACGTGCATGAATACACATGCATGTATGTGCATATAAACACATGCACACACACATACCTGGTTCTCTCTTCATCCAGGCTTTTGAAAGGTTTGGTTTTCTGGGTCCCTGGGAGTTCAGAGGAACCCTGTGTCAAGTGTCTGCCCTGCCTCTGGTGTGGGCAGTGGCACTGCTCCAGAACAGCTCCAGGAAGCAGCCTGGGTGCTGCCCAGGCGAAGGAGTCACCGTGATGCCCTGCTGCTCAGCTGTCCATCCAGGGCTGGGTGGCCCGGCTGCTTCTCAGGAAGGTGCTGCTCACCCAGCCCCAAAGAGGGTTGTGTAAGGCTCTCCATGTTGCCCAGATCAGAGCACACTGAACCCCTGTAGGGCCTGGAGCTGGAGTACGTGTAGGAGACCCTAGTCCACCCTGGCACTTTCCTGGAAGACAGTGATAGAAATATGGCAAAGACCCGTCTTCTAACTCAGTGTTCAACAAGCCTCTTCATCCCTCATGACATGAGGACTTCTGGGAAAGACCGACCAGCAAAGGGGGTGGCCTCCAGGATGGGGGCTCAGGGCTCAGATGAGGGTGTGGCTTGGAGCAAGCTGGTCTTGCTGCAGTCTTGACTGATGAGCAGCTCCCAGACAGGGTTCTGTCTGTAGTGACCCCTCTGCCAAGACACACCTGTAGCCCTGGTGGAGGCGTAGCCACCCAGGTGACTTCAGGGCCCCATCACAGATATCACACTGCTCTCTGAGAAGGCTCTGGGTTTGCTGTTATCTGTGAGAAACAGATGCTGCCCTGGACTGCAGCCCTCCCACCAGAACACAGCTGGCTAAGCAGCAGCTGTTAAATGCTTCAGTACCAGCCTGGTTGAAAGTGGGTATCACAGGACCTGACATGTAAAACTCCTTAAAACTTGGTGAGGGGAGGGGTAAAATATTGAAATATAAGTTTGATGTGCTTATAGAACATTATTAAATTTGATACATTTAGACAACAGTGGCCCAGAAAGATGATGAGAACAGATGGGAGGGATACCGTATGCTCTGGCCTCCAGAACTGCCTGCTTGTCCAGGTCACATGGCTTCTCTGGACTCTGGGCCTATTATCCCTGCTGGTTTAGGTCTGGGACAGCCCTCTGCCAGGTCCTGTGGGGCCCCTCAGCCCATTCCTGTCCTCCTTCGGTTCAGGAAGAGCCAGCATGTTGGTCCAATTCGGGATCCTCCTGAGGCGGACTGAGACAGCTGTGCCTTCCCCGAACCTGGGGATCCCCTCTACACTGCTGTGAGCAGCAGGTGGTCACTTTGTAAAGCCACACAGTGCATATGATAATGTACACTGTGTTTTATACCACACATTGTATCTTTACATCACACAAGGTATCTTTGTGTCTGCACATACCACCTGGTGTATCTCAAGGAGACAGGAAGCTCCCAGTGGGCAGGGTGCTTTTTTGTTGTGCTCCTAGAACTACTCAGTGCCAACAACAGGAGGAAGAAGAGTGCCTGCTGGCTGGCCAATGGCATAATGCTTTAGATTGGTGCTCTGGGCCACTGCAGAATGGCTGTCAGAAGGAGCTTTTGATCATGGATGCGCTGAGTCAGATTCAGTTTGGAGACCGCAGGACAGAGTGTCTGCTCCACCCGCTGTGCCTGCAGGAGCGCGTCCTGCTTGCCCGCTTCTCTGGCACAGGCAGGCCTGAGCATGGCCTTTCTGGCTATCCTCGGCGAGAGCCCCAGAAAGGAGAACCTGTTTGCAGGCCCGTTCATCTTTCTGGAATTCCATGCTGGCAGACAGGGTCACTCCTGGGCTGATCTGTGATAAGACAGCATGGGGCAGGGGTACTCAGCACTAGGTTGGGGTGGCTGGTGGGGCTCTGGTCAGCCCTGGAAGACCAGGAGACTCTGTGGTGGGCATGAGCCAATGCTGGGTCCAGTCGGCCCAGGCACTGGTCTTGGGTTAGGGTTGACCTTTATAGGGTGTTTTCAGGGAAAGGACGTCAGATCAGAACCAAAGGCTGGGCACAGGGCCAGAAAGGTAATGGGGTGGGGATCGTGTGAGGAGCAAGTTTGCGATGCATTGTAATGGCGACAGCACCACGTGCTATTGATGAATTGATTGGCTGCTTTTGGGGAGGCCTGGGCTGAAAGTCTGCAAATATCTTGTGTTATTTGTTTGTATTTTTATTCATTCAGTTTTTCATTTAATTTTGGTCTGAAGAACTCAGTTTTACATTTGCACTGTTGTTTTGAGTGGATTCAGAATTAGCCGTGGTTGGGCCTTCTCTGTTTTCAATCCAAGTTTAGAAATTTTGAGACAGTCCCAGGACTTGGCAGCTGAGTCCCTGCCAGCTGAGAACCTGCTAGCATGGGCTGTTCTGCACGAATACAAGAGGCACCCCTCTGTTTTGGGGTGACTTGAAATGGTGTGAAAGCAGTGCTGGGGGGGCACATCTCAGCATCCATTAACTGCCTTGTAGCCCCCGCCATCCAAAGCAAGCTTCTGGGATGTGAGGGCTCGAGAGGAGCAGCTGATTCAGCTGCTTGGTAGCTGGAAGCTGGACGGCCCCTGCAAGGACCCGGATCCAGGCACTCCTCAGCTTCCAAGTAGAAGGGAGAGCTTTTCTCCATGCTAACATTTATACACCAGGGCCCTGCATGTTGGGAGAAGTCATGTGGTCCACATGGATGCTGCTGCTTTGACAGGGTGAGGGCAAGAGTGGCCCGCCCTGTGCTGTCCAGGAAGATGGGGACATGAGAGGAGAGGGAGTGATACTCCAGGACCCTCTGCAGATGAGCCATCCAGCCAGTAGGGACCCTGCTCACCCGGTGGGTCTGGTGCAATGTGAACTTGGGGGAGGAAGAAGACTATCTGAGGTGGCCCTACCTTCCTCTGAGGTCCCTTGGTCTTGCTGACTCCATGAAAGCAATGTCTGTGACCTCTTCCAAGCTAGGGCTAAAGAGACCAGGTGTTGGGGATGGCATTTGTTGGAACGCCTGACTTTTGCCTCCTGGTTGGTCCAGGGCTGGGACATGGTGGGTAAGGCCTGGCTGATTTCCCTACTGGATCCTGCAGTGTGAGTCCAGTCCCATGGCCTCTTTGTCCATCTAGCCATTAGCTTTCTGTTGCCTTCTGTGTGCAAGGTGTCCTGCCTATACCAAAGCACAGGAGGGGACCACCAGACTTTCTCCCATGGGGGGCCCGCATGAGTGAAGGATGAGGAAGGCAGTATAGATTATTACCTCCCAGGTGGGCAAAGCACATTCACCCTGGGGTCTGAGTTTCACTGAGTGCTTTGAGTCCTCCTGCTCCTAACCTTAGGAGCACCCTCGACCAATATTGGGACTGAGTATAGGAAGTAGGTGCTGGGGACTTCTGGAGGACATCCTTCCAACTGGATGTCATTAATTTGCACTCAGCTTTCCCTGGCAGTCTGGGCACTATCATTCTGAACATCTTGCTAATTTTTTTTTTTTTTTTGTATTTTTCTGAAGCTGGAAATGGGGAGAGACAGTCAGACAGACTCCCGCATGCGCCTGACCGGGATCCACCCAGCACGGGATCCCGGCACGCCCACCAGGGGCGACGCTCTGCCCACCAGGGGGTGATGCTCTGCCCCTCTGGGGCGTCGCTCTGCTGCGACCAGAGCCACTCTAGCGCCTGGGGCAGAGGCCAAGGGGCCATCCCCAGCGCCCGGGCCATCTATGCTCCAATGGAGCCTTGGCTGCGGGAGGGGAAGAGAGAGACAGAGAGGAAGGAGGGGGGGGGGTGGAGAAGCAAATGGGCGCTTCTCCTATGTGCCCTGGCCGGGAATCGAACCCGGGTCCCCCGCACGCCAGGCCCACGCTCTACCGCTGAGCCAACCGGCCAGGGCCACATCTTGCTAATTTGACCAAAAAAAAATGAATTAAAGTGTTTTATTTTGTGAGTTTTCATTCACTAGTTAAGGTGATGCTCTGATATGGTAACTGGCCAGTGAGGTTCTCCCTGGGCCTGATGTCCACTGTGGGTGTGCTGCCTGTCCTTGTTGATTTCCGTGTGCTCATGGGGGCATCTCTGCAGTGGCAGATTCTGCATATCTTTTTAGTTTGTCCTTCAATTGGAGATGTGGTATTTCCTTCTTTTTCTTCTCCTTTTTCTTCTCCTTTTTCTTCTCCTTTTTCTTCTCCTTTTTCTTCTCCTTTTTCTTCTCCTTTTTCTTCTTCTTCTTCTTCTTCTTCTTCTTCTTCTTCTTCTTCTTCTTCCTTCTCCCTCTCCCTCTCCCTCTCCCTCTCCCTCTCCCTCTCCCTCTCCCTCTCCCTCTCCCTCTCCCTCTCCCTCTCCCTCTCCCTCTCCCTCTCCCTCTCCCTCTCCCTCTCCCTCTCCCTCTCCCTCTCCCTCTCCCTCTCCCTCTCCCTCTCCCTCTCCCTCCTTCTCCTTCTCCTTCTCCTTCTCCTTCTTTAGTGAGAGGAGAGGAGGCAGAGATAGACTATGCGGCCCAATCAGAATCCACCTGGCAACCCCACTAGGGGGTGATGCTCTGCCCATCTGGGGCCCTTGGTCCGTTGCAACCGGAGCCATATTTTAGCACCTGAGGCGGAGGCAATGGAGCCATCCTTAGTGCCCAGGGCCAACTCGCTCCAACTGAGCCATGGCTGCAAGAGGGGAGGATAAGAGAGAGAAGGGGAAAGAGAGAAGTGAGGGAGGAGGAGTGGAGAGGCAGATGAGCACTTCTCCTGTGTACCCTGACTGGGAATTGAACCTGGGACATCCACACGCTAGGTGCTCTACCACTGAGCAAACTGGCCAGGGCCAGATGTGGTATTTCTTAAAGCATGGAATTGTGGGGGGGTTTTCTCTTGTTTTTATGGCCTGTTTCCTTAGGGGTGGGACATGAGCAATGGACATGGCTCAGACCATAGCTGGGCTCGATGTACTTATTGCAAGGGTGATATGGGATAGTGAAGATTCCATGAGCAAGGGTGTGCAAGGCTGGTAAGCAGTGTGTATTGGGGGCACACACTATATGTTAGCTGTGATCTTGACTCTTTCTCTGTGGGTATGGCATAGAGCTAGTCCCTGAGGGAAACAATGATGGAGTCACTAAACTGTGGACGGTGACAGCTAGCCTGTACATGGCCATTCACTCTGTGTTCATGGATGGGACACGTGTTAATTCCAGCTCTGGTCCTGACCTTGGGCAGGTTTCTTTCCTTGTCTGTGCCTCTGTCTTTGATCTGTGAGGCGGGGAGGTGCTTCCTCCTGGGCATAACAGTAGGGAGCCCACACCGTACTTCCTGGGATGAGGCTTCCTAGGATGCGTTCTGACCACCCCTCACTAGGCTCTGAGGACCCCATAATGTTGGAAGGCTCTGACTCAGCCGTCAGGCCAGGGCCTGGTGTGCACTGCAAGCAGGAAATAGATCCACATGGCTGGCACGTGGCTATGCCTGCTGAGACATCAGACCTTAGACAGAGCCCCTGAATTCCCATCACTAAGTCCTCCAGGTGTTCTGGGCCATGCCACTGCAGTAGTCCACTGCAGGACTCCAGGGAGCACACACCTGCCTCTGCTTGTTGGTTCTAGTTACTGAGCTATTGTCTGCTCCTTTTTTTTTTTTTTTTTACAGGAACAGAGAGAGAGTCAGAGAGAGTGATAGATAGGGACAGACACACAGGAATGGAGAGAGGTGAGAAGCATCAATCATCAGTTTTTCGTTGCGACACCTTAGTTGGTCATTGATTGCTTTCTCATATGTGCCTTGACTGCAGGCCTTCAGCAGACCGAGTAACCCCTTGCTCAAGCCAGCGATCTTGGGTCCAAGCTGGTGAGCTTTTTTTTGCTCAAGCCAGATGAGCCTGTGCTCAAGCCGGTGACCTCGAGGTCTCGAACCTGGGTCCTCCGCATCCCAATCCGACGCTCTATCCACTGCGCCACCGCCTGGTCAGGCTGCTCCTTTTTTTTTAATCTCCCACAGAGATTCCATGAGGCTGTCCTGAGACATCTGAGAAGTTGGGCCTCTTATTCTTGCTGATGAGGTGCCGAGCTGTCTGGCAAACAGACCTACCTGTTCCTGGATCGAAGCCCCGCTCTGGGCTTTGAAAATCTGGACATAGCCTGATGTGGTGCTGTCAGGGAGCACTCAGAACAGCATTCAGCTCCCTCTCTGTCACCTGTCCCATCATACTTCCAACCAGAAATAGGGAAATGTGCCATTAATCCCTACCTGCGGGGTCCTTTCCACCTGTCCCTGGGTCTTAAGGAAGATGACAACTCACCCCTTCCCTAGCTTTCCAAACTGCTGCCTCTACCCCAGGGCCCCCAGGCTCCGCCTCCAGGGGCCTCTGGCTCAAACACCTTCCTCCTCTCACCTGCAGTTGGAGGGTTTTTTTGTTTGTTTGTTTGTTTTTAATTTTTTTACAGGGACAGAGAGAGAGTCAGATAGAGGGATAGATAGGGATAGACAGACAGGAACGGAGAGAGATGAGAAGCATCAGTCATCAGTCTTTCATAGTGACACTGTAGTTCATTGATTGCTTTCTCATATGTGCCTTGACCGTGGGCCTTCAGCAGACCGAGTAACCCCTTGCTGGAGCCAGTGACCTTGGTTCCAAGCTGGTGAGCTTTTTGCTCAAGCCAGATGAGCCCGCGCTCAAGCTGGCAACCTTGGGGTCTCGAACCTGAGTTCTTCCTCATCCCAGTCTGACGCTCTATCCACTGCACCACTGCCTGGTCAGGCCAGTCGGAGGGTTTTAAAAAGGCAGGTCCCCTAGGAAATCCCCTGGGATAGGTGAAGAGTCTCTGGTTCCAGGCAGGCAGGTGCCCAGTGGAGCCAGTCCATCAATGGAGCTGGGAGAGACTTTTTCTAGAATAAATAATTATTTCAGCTAAACAACTTTCCATCACCCCAAACATGTCACCACCCGCACTGAGCCATCTCTCTCCCAAAGCCTCTTGGCCCCTTGGCAGGGGGAGAGGAAGGCCCTTTCTGCACCCAGATGTACATCCAGAGCTCCTGGTCCTTGGGCCCCTCTTCAGAGACCTGGCTGTTATTCTGTTCACTTCTCAGGGTCTTCAGCTGACCCTCCTAGTGCTGCAAGGCATTGAGGAGGACTCGTCTTCATTCAGGGTAGTGGCAGTCCCCAGGGGCAGCCAAGACTTGCCTGCTTTCTGGCTAAAATGAGCCCCCACTCCCAGGGAGCTTGGGCTCAGCCAGAACTCTTTATCATAATTCATAACTTTATATTGTAAGAATAATTAAGATTGCCATGGGAGGCCTAGATAGCAGAAAGGAAAAAAATACCCATCCTAACACAAACTCTCCTGTCATTGTGAGGGAAACCTGACATATTAGACAGATGCAGCCACCATCCCTGTGACCCCTCATCCCTGTCTTGGCCCAGCCCTGTGACAGCCCCATCTCTTGGTGTGGAAGCCTGCTGCCCTTGAGAGCCAGCACCAGCAGGTCTGCAAGCAGCCCCGCCCACCAGTGAGGGAGTCGATGCAGGGCTGGCATTCCAAATGACCCCACACGTAAGAATCAAGACAAAAACCCCTCGTTTATACTTCCACTTCCATGGCACATGTGGTCAGACAAATGATAGCCCTCAAAGATATCTGTGTCCGAATTTACAGAGCCTTACATGGTTCAAAGGGCTATGTGAATGGGAACTAAAGCTCTTGAGCTGGAGACGATCCTGTGTTACCCAGAGGGGCCCTACCAGTCATCCCAGGGTCCTAATAAGTTAGGAGGGGTGGGCAGGAGGGTCAGAGTCAGGAACAGGAAAGGTGAAGATGGCAGAGGTTGAAGGGAGGGACTAGAAGATTGGAACACTGCCTACTGGGAAGATGCAGAGGGGGCTGTGAGCTGAGTGTGCAGGTAGCTTCTAGAACCTGGAGCCTCTGGAATGAACGCAGTCTTGCCGACACGTTGACTTTAGACTTCTTGCTCCAGAACTGTGTGAGAGCAACCTTGTGTTGTTTGAAGCCACTAACATGGGGCAGCACATCACAAGGTCACTGGAAGGGGTACAATGATGGTGACTGCAAAGCCTCTTGTTTATAAAGTGCTGCTTCAGACTGCGTGCGGCTCATGAGCCACATGAGGCTCTTTAACCCCTTGAGTGTGGCTCTTCCGCAAAATACCACGTGCGGGCGCTACCTCGATAAGGAATGTACCTACCTATATAGTTTAAGTTTAAAAAATTTGGCTCGCAAAAGAAATTTCAATCATTGTACTGTGATATTTGGCTCTGTTGACTAATGAGTTTGCTGACCACTGGCTAAGGCTTTGGGGATCTCCCCCAACCTGTGCAAGACCCCTGGAATGTCCTCCATGTCCCCTGAAGCCTGGATAGAGCTCCTCTTTGTCCTACACACAAGCATCCCAGGCAGTGGGCTAAGAGAAGTTAAAGATGGGGCCATGGCCTTGGAATCTTTTAGAGCTCAGTGGGACCTCCTGTTCTCAGTCCCCAGGATGACCTTGGGAACAGCAAACTGGGGCCACAGTGAGTTCGGAGGGGTGGGGGGCTTGAGCTAGGGAGGGAGGTGGTTAGACCTAGAGTGGATGAGTGGGATCAGTGAAGGTGGCACATGCGAAAATGCCTGGGCCAGCCCTGCTGGCTATGGTGCTGTTAATCAAGCCCCTGGTGCGGGCCTTCGCAGGGCAGTGGGTGAGTGTTATCCTCCACAAGGTCAGACAGTGACTTGCCTTGTTCTATTTTTGGAAAATGAGGCAAATGGTACAAAACAGGTTCCCAGAAAGCGACAAATGGCCCAACACCCCAGGGTATTGTAGAAAGAGTTTATAAGGTAAAGTTGACCAGGTGTACAGAGGACATGATGTTTACCGAGGGACCAAGTGCGTGTGAGCCCTCAGTCATCCAGATGCTGCAATGGGCCTTCTGTTGTCTGGGATGGTGGGTGGGCCCAGGGTAGCAGGCTGGTCTTACTTATAAAACGACCACGCAGGCCTCAGGCGGGTAGCTGTGCTCTCGAAACTTTGAAGTTACACCTGTCATTCGCCTCCATAGATTGGATGTTTTTAACCTGTTTTTGGTGTGGGGATCTTTTCTGAGAACTCACACGTTTAGCAAAAGCAGAGGGATATCCAGGAGTGTGGCCAAGAGCTCAGCCTGGCCCTCTGGGTGGGCTTTGTGTTCTGTGGGCAGTGAGGAAAGCAGCAGAGTGCAGGGAGCTGCAGGGAGAGGGCTCTGGAGCTGCAGGCTGCCCAGGGCCTTTCTGGGTACAGTTAGCTCCCAGTTCACCTCCGACTCCCTGGGCCCGTGTGGGGTCAGCAGCACCAGGGCTGACCTAGAAGGGTAGGTCAGTCCCTGGCCAGATGACTGGGGCCGTGGGGAACTCCGATGTCTTCTGTGAAATAGGCTTGAGTGGACTTTGGGAGGGGGTGGGCAGGAAGCTCCACTTCAGGGTCTGGGAATGGGAGAGGGGCAGGGTGGCATTTCTCTGCTGAAACTCAGAGATCTAGGGCCACAGGGTGAAGCCTGGCAGTTCTTGGCTACCCCTCTCCCCTCTGTCCTTTGTAATCTGGTCACTGACTGCCATGAGCAGGTTTAAATGCTAGATGGATTGGATTGTTAATCCTCACCAGCCGTTGAGCAGTCATTGGACTGGAGTGCTGCAGCCCACATCTGCCCACTAAGTACATTCACAGCATGTGTCACTGCCACCACCGTCATTACCAGAACTGAAGCGGTGCCAAACTTCAACTAGAAAGAAGGTGATTCTGGGTGATGAACACCCTCAAAAAAATCCATCGGCATGCTGGAGCCTGTAGGATGTGGGAGGGGTCACGTCAGGTGGATGTCAGAGAGTTTGGTCCAAAGGACAGGTGGGTGGACCCACCCAACCCCCAGAGCCTTCACTGGGCACTGTGCTGAGGGAAGAGATTGGGGACAGTCTGATTGAATCGTGCAACTGTCATGATGTATAAAATAATTTTATTTTGTGAAATTATGCAGTCAAACAGGAAAGCACTCTTAGTATTTGGACCCTAAACACTACAGGACGCCTGGTCCTTTCCCCTCCCTGAAGTTCACTTTGCAAACCTAGTTCTCAGCTGCAATTTTCAAATATGCATTTTGTCTGTTACTCGGCTGGGGAGCTGGGCCCACGTGGCTCGGAGAAGTTGTTTGAATGCTTTTATGGGCAGAAAGAGAAATAAAAGATCAGCTTCTAGAGCAGAGGTCAGTAACCTTTTTGGCTGAGAGAGCCATGAACGCCACGTATTTTAAAATATAATTCCATGAGAGCCATACAACGACCCGTGTACGTTACACATTATCCAATAAAAATTTGGTGTTGTCCCAGAGGAAAGCTGTGATTGGCTCTAGCCACCCGCAACCATGAACATGAGCGGTAGGAAATGAATGGATTGTAATACATGAAAATGTTTTATATTTTTAATTTTTTTTTATTCATTTTAGAGAGGAGAGAGAAAGGGAGAGAGAGAGAGACAGAGAGGGAGAGAGAGAGGAGAGAGAGACAGAGAGAGAAGGTGGGGAGGAGCTGGAAGCATCAACTCCCATATGTGCCTTGACCAGGCAAGCCCAGGGTTTTGAACTGTTTTATATTTTTAACGTTATTATTATTTTTTATTAAAGATTTGTCTGCGAGCCAGATGCAGCCATCAAAAGAGCCACATCTAGCTCATGAGCCATAGGTTCTCGACCTTTGTTCTAGAGAAAAGTGGAATTGGATACAAATAGCACAGTTCCGGGCCAGGCCACATGCTGGGACCAGGTTATCACGTGCTCAGGGCACCCACTGACTCCTGAGGTCCACGTGAGCCACACACTGGCCCCTGGGGGGCAGGAGGTGATGGAGGGAACCACTGGTGGACACTGATCACCTGGCAGGCCCCCTGTCAGTTACATTTCTGCATCTCAGCCTGCAAGGAGCATGAGCAACACAGAGTTAATGGGCTCTTCCCTGAGGGTGCAAGGGGCACTGGGAAGCGAGGATTTGGGAGTTCTTTCATTGCCAATTGAAGACAGAGGTCCCCTGGGATGAAAGCCCCTTTGTGCCCAGCCTGGGCACAGCTTGAAGTCCTGGGCTTGGCTCACACTGCACCCGCAGAGCAGGTAGTGGATGGCTCTTTCACTGCAGGAATGTCCACATGAAGTACCGCAGACAACCTCCTCCTTTATTCATACTATCAGGTCACGATGCCTGACAGTTTGGCACCCATTTATATCTAGAGAAGGAGGGGAAAGGTCGTGCTGTCTAGACACTAATCCAGCACAATTTCATTTCTTCCTGGGCCTGTATCCTGGCAACAGGATTATGTCTGGCATTCTCGAAGCTCTGAGAGAGTGGGGGCTCCACTCCTTCTGCTCTCTGGAACCTCATGGGGCCAGCAGTGGGGTGTGGGCAGGGAAGACTGCACAGAGAAGACCAGCTGCCCTCCTGCACCAAGAGACAGTGGTGCAAGATTCACGCAAAGAAGGAGCTGCAGCTCCTGGGGCCCTGGGCTGGGGTAGGGTGGGGGAGGCTGTGCAGTGGGGGGACCCTCAGCCTCTTTTGGAAGCTACGTGTAGCCAGGTACAGGCCCTGCTCCCCAGCTCAGTTCTATGCACTCCTGCCTTTTACTGGGAAGGGCACTTGGCTAATTCCTTGTCTGAGCTTCTTACCCATGTGCCCCGCAAGCTGGAAAGTGCCCCTCCCTGAGGCTCCAGACAGGCTTCCCCACAAGTTCCCTGGCGGCATCTACACTGCTTTCTACTGTGTTAGGTTAGTTGCTGCCTGTGGGTATCCTTCTCAGCACCCTCTGGGCTCCTGGAGGACAGACAGATGGACAGACAGGTGGGCTCTGGATGAGATCAGACTGTCCTGGGAAACATTTTCATTCTAGCCAAAATTTTAAATCCTTTGTTAAGCACTTAGCATCTGTCTCCTGCAAAGGGACCGCGAAGGCAGAGCTACCGTCCATCTGGGTAGAACAGTGGGAGTGATGGTCACAGGGGTCATAGCAGTTGGAAGAGGGAGGAATCCCCAGTGGGTGGCAGCTGGGATCGATCGGCAGCAAGTGCTCCCCATCTCTTACTGCTCCACAGTGCCTTTTCCATCTGACCATTTTTGGGAAGAGGCAATAGTCATGTGTCCTGGCTTTGTCATGTGTTCCCCCATGTACCCCTGGGGAGGCCTGAGGTGAGGGGTGCAGAATGTAGCTGAGCACATAGCCCCCTCCCTCCTGATAGTAAGGGAGTCATGCCCCTCTGCCCTGTGGGGTTTGGGCTGCAGCGCTGCTCACCTGCCAGACCCCTGCCCTCAGAGGTGGAATCATTGGCAGCCAGCATTGTGAAAATCACTCAGAATGAGAAACTAGGTTCTCTCCCTACTTGTCCCGCTCTTCGTCTGGCTGGGGTACCTCTGGCTGGATTCCTGTGGTTGCTCCCTCAGGCCTTTCTCTGCTCCAGCCTGCAGGAGACACAAGGGTCAGCAGATGAATGAAGCTCAGGTTATTTCAGTGTTTGGCCACGTACTCATGGTGCCTTTCTTTTAGGGAGAACCTCACTCCTGCACCTTCCCAGGAATTAGAGACAGTGGGGAAGCTGGGGGCCTTTTAGATCTTGGCACTGACCCAGGGACTAGCTTCACAGGAGATAGCCATTGTACCACATAAACGTTTTCCACAGGGACCTCTTGGGGTGACTGCACTTTAGGGATCTTCAAGCACTTGTACCTACTACATATGCAGGCATGTACTGGGGAGCCCCCTGACATTAACCTTGGGGCCCCTGCTCCCTTTATTCCCCCCACCTCATTCCAACATGCTCACACACACAACTATGCTCATGCATGCTGACTTACACACACTGACATACACATGCTTCACATATAGACACTCATGCTCTCACAAGCTCACCTTGAGGTTTAACTGGAGTGGAACCTGCACCCCAGGAATGCGCTCAGAGGCCACTGTGCACCCTCTCTGCCCCCCCCCCCCCCCGCACACTCCCCGCCCTCCTGAGCTCAGCTTCCTCCCATACTCTTCAGTCCCCATCATGCCCTTATTCTGGACATCCTCCTCTTCCTGTTCCTCCTCTGCTCCTAACCTTACCTATCTGTCCTTCATGTCCTTCAGGGTACTGTTATAGATGGGGTCTGAGGATCCGGGCCCTCTAGGGAGCCCAGGCAGGGGTTCCTTCACTGGTCACTGGTCCATCCTAAAGGGAAGAGGCTGCAAACCCATCCTGGATGCCACCTTGAACTCCCCATTGGCCCTCTCTGTGGCCTTGGACCACCTGTGTGCTGAGCTGGCCCAACCTTAGGGGTCCCCCTAATGTTTGAAACTCCGATTTGAGATTATACTTGATTCAAGCACCTCTACCCTGCCTGGCAAACCCTTCTACCCCCTGGAGCTGGCACCTGGACCCTCTGTTCCAGGTGCTGGTCCTTACCCTGCTTGCCTGATGCCCTCGGCATTGGTGCCCTGGCTATGTCCTCCCACCAGGGCAGGAACCTCCACCCAGGCAGCGACTGCAACCTCCTGGTGCCTAGTATGCCAAGCACACGGTAGGGGCTTAATAAATGCTTCCCAGTGGATTGATGGGGGGCCTTTGGAATGAGGGTTTAATGAAAGACTTATAAATGAGGCCAGAGGCATTGTTGGTCCCTGCTTTTAGTGACAGTCCGAGGGTTGCAGGACACCGGTTTTAGTGACTGATAGTCGTGATGCATTGGCGTTCCTGCACCTCTGGTCTTGCTGGGTGGGTTTTGAAGGTGTTGGTAGGGAGCTGCAGGAATACAAAGGGGATGTAGGAAGCCAGGCCGAGAGAGCCCCTTCACCGTCTGGCCTAGCCCCCTGACCACTGCCAGGTGGACACTGCCCATCAGCGGTCATGATGGTCCTGAGGCCGGAGGCCAAGTGGGAGCAGGAAAGGCTGGCATGGCTGTCCTGGGGCACAGTGAATGCTCATGGGCCAAGTGAGAGCCAGCGTTGTCTGGCTGGAGACACTGTTCTGTGGGGGTAGCCTTCTGCACCCTGGTGGGTATTTCTAGAAGGTTTCAGAGGCCTCTGGTATCATTCCTTGTGACCAGGTGTCATTGCTATTGCTGCCTTTTGCTTATCTGTAGGATGGGGCTCAGATTTGGAGATGACATCATTGAGCTCAGGAGATTGAGAATGATGGCTTGCGTTTGGGTGTCACCCAGGTCCTGGGAACTTTACTAGTCTTACTCGCTCGTATGGGTGCCTTGGGCAGTTTCTCCCATCTAAGTCCTAACCAGGCCCGACCCTGCTTAGCTTCTGAGATCAGATGAGATCGGGCGCGTTCAGGGTGGTATGGCCGTAGACATTGGGCAGTTTCTGTTACCTCCGCATTTCTTCCCAGAACATAGTTGGGTGACTTGAAGAGAGAAATATGTGGGAGCCGCCACCCCCTGGGTGTTTCCCAGGTGGGGACAGGACCATAGGAGGTCAAGTTGAAGTGTGCAGACCAGCCTGGGTGACCACCTCTGCTAGGGTGAGTGTGGTCACTTGACTTCATTGAGGACAGTGGATCAGCCTCATCCTCTAAGTCCTTGTCTCTGTAGGGTCAACCCACGTCAGCACCTTCTCTCTGTCCCTGCTGCAGGGCCCTGGTCATGAGTCACCCAGGTTGATGCTGAGTTAGCTCAGGCTTGGCCAAACAGTAACTGGCCAGATTACCGCCCCCCCCCCCCTCTTTTTTTGAAAGGATGACTTAATTTTCACCCCAGTGATTGTCGACAGCCACCTGTATCTTTCCTCCCCGCAGTATCAGGTGGTCCCAGGGCTGCTGGCTGCTGGGGGTATGGGAGGACCTCAGACCTCAGGAGTTGCTGAGACTCACTCAGGATCCCAGTGGTAGAAAGAGCTTTGAGCAGCTGTGGCTGTGAGCAGCATGGGGCTGAGCGGCAGTAGGGGGAAGGCCATTCTAAACCAGGTGTTCTCCAAGCACATGGCTGGTTATCCCTGCTGCTGAGGGTCCTGAGAACAGAATGTCCCTCCTTGCATGTGTGCGTGTGTGTGCATGCATGTGTGTATGTGGGGGGGGGGTATGTAAAACCAGGCTTCCTTTGGAGCATTTATACGGGGCTGGGTCATCTGTAGAACCTCTACTAATGTGACTATGGGGTGGCCCGAGCTGGGGACGGCCGAGCTGCTACTTATGTCTGGATGTTTCCTCCCCGTCTCATCTCAGATTCTGTGCCTTCCCTCCCCACCACTACTCCTTCCTTTGTGAGCACACGTTCCCAGAGAAAACTCGTGTCCTGGGCCCCCTCCCTGCCATCAGCCCAGTCACTTCTGGGTGTGGAACCCGGGAGGCAGATGCAGGGTCCCCGTTCACTCACTGGCAGCCCCAAAAGGTGTCCCGTTCTCCATCCCCACCTCCAGGCGCTGGCTGGGATGCTGCTGGGCCAGGATGCTGAGCCTGTGGGTGGGACGCCGCCCCCTCCTAGGCAAGCCCCCTCCTGCCCCTGGCCCATCGGCCCTGACCTCACTGCCTGCGTGTCAGGACACCGCCATCCTCGGCCAGGTGGGAAGCTGTGGGAGGCGTCCAGGGCTGCAAGGCCTCTGTGCTGAGGTTGGGCTCAGTTATTGACATATGGACGATACTGGCTTTGGTCTTCTCTGTTCCTGTGGTTTGGTGCATCAGCCCCACTGCTGGGCAGTGGGGTCCCGCTGGCCCTGAGTATCCAGTGCTGGTGACTGTTCTGAATGCCACCAGCCTCTGGGTTCTGATTCTCATGCTCAGTAGACAGTTGACTCTGACTTCTTGGCAGTCAGCTTGGAGAGTGCTGAGCCTGCTGCGGCTACTGCTGCTTTGGGTCTAACAGAGCAAGAAGGCAAGGCCTTGGGTATTGGACTCAGGAATTTGGGCTGGCACCTGGACTATGAGCTCAGGCCTGAATAACAGCTCTGACTAAGGAGGAGCACAGGAGCTATGACTCATAGCCCTGGGGCCTCCATCATGAAGACTATTTTCTGGCCGCTTTTCTGAATCCTCCAAGGAGCCAGGACACTGGGTCTCCTGGTAGGAGCCTAGGTCGGTGAATGTGACCCCCACGCAGTCCTCCTGACTGCCCCTTCCTGTCCCTTCATATGCATCCCTTTTCATGCTGTGTGGGATCAGAATCCAGGTATCTTCAGGATTTGAGAAGTAAGTGGGTGGCCCTGGCTACTTGGCTCAGCAGTAGAGCGCCAGCCCAATGTGTGGAAGTCCCAGATTCGATTCTCTTTCAAGGCACACAGGAGAAACGACCATCTGCTTTTCCATCCCTCCCCCTCTCCCTCCCCTTTCTCTCTCTCTCCCCTCCCTCCTGCAGCCATGGCTCATTCGAGCAAGTTGACCCTGGACACTGAGAGTGGCACCACGGCCTCACCTCAGGTGCTAAAATAGCTCATTTGCTATATAACAAAGCAACGACCTCCAATGGGCATAGCATCACCCCATAGGGGGCTTGCCAGGTAGATCCCTGTCAGAGTGCATGTGGGAGTCTGTCTCTCTGCCTCCCTGCCTCTCACTTAAGAGAGAGAGAGAGAGAGAGAGAAAGAGAGAGAGAGAGAGAGAAGTGGGTGAGCGAGGCTATTCATCTTGAATGTGCTGCATGGTGGCGACCACCCTCAGCCTACCAGGTGCAGGTGGTGACTGGCTCGGTGTGGCCGGCGGTGGGGGACTGGAGGGCAGGAGACCCCAGGACCTAAAGGGGCAGTGTCTATCTGCACTCTGTGCTCCCTCTCTTCGGGTGGGAAACAATTGGATTCCTTTTCTTTGTGGTAAAATTTACACGTCAAAACATTAACCATTTTACGAACTATTCAGTGACCTTTAGAACACTCACAATGTTATCCAACCACCCCCACCTCTACTTCCAGAACCTTCTGAGCTCCGAAACCACTCATCAGTCAGCCCCTCCCTCCCTTTCCCCAGCCCGAGGCAGCCATTGACCTGCTTCTGTCACTATGGGTTTGTTGCTTGGGATATTTCACATAAACCAGAGTTCTACATTATGTGTCTTTCCAGGGTCTGGCTTCTGTCATGTTTCTGAACATCCGTGTCCCAGGATCATCCACATTGTAGCCTGTATTCGTGCTTTACTCCTTTTCCTGGCTGAGTAATACTCCATTGCAAATTCTTCAAAAACTTTTAAAAAAATTTATTGATTGATTTTAGAGAGACAAAGAGGAGATAGAAGCATTCATTTGATCCACTTAGTTGTGCATTTATTGGTCACTCCCCATATGTGCCCTGACTAGGGATCGAACCTGCAACCTTGGTGTTCAGAACAGTGCTCTAACCCAGTGAGCCACCTGGCCAGGGCCAAGTTCTTTAACTTTTGAAGCAATATTTATATATGGAAACATCTATCTACTGGGGCTATGGCTTTTGAGCAGGGGACCCAGCACACCGGGCGGGAGGAGTGAGAAGCAGGGGCTCCTTGGGCTGCAAATCATTCTGTGCGGTAACCGTCAGTGGCTATCTGACTGGTGGTTCTGTGCAGACACATCCCTGCCATGCCCACTGACGTCTAAGCTGTTGCTTCAGCCCCTCCCTCTATGAGTTGGCCATGGCTCCTAGGTGATGATCCCCAGGCCGTGGACTCCTGGCTGCCTTGCTGGTCCTTCTGTCCAGGTGCAGGGGCTGGGATTGTGTGTCCACGAAATGGGGGTTGGGCCTGGGGGGTCTTGGTGGTGTCCTGCATGTGCTGTGGTAGGTTCCTTTGCCCGCCTGCAGGGCAGGCTGCTTGAAGGGATTACATGGCAGGAAGGGGGGCCACCTGAGGCCCTCAGCCACCTGCCTGCTTCCCCAGGAGGGGCTTCCAGGTCGGGTGCCTTGAGGTGCCTTGAGGAGGGGCTGAGTCCAACCAGAGCAGGATCAGGGCCACTCTTGGTGACCCTGGGTCCAATTACAAAGGCAAGTAGAGAATGTGGGTGGCTGCCTAAGCCTCTGAAAACCCAAGAATGTGGAGTGGGCTGGTCCCAGCCTCAGGTTTCTTGATTCCTTGGGTGAGTTCGCTTTCATTTTTAGGCAAAGACCACAGCGAGAGGCCTTTTATGGCTGGGCAGATTTCCGGCTGAAGCCCCCAACCTCAGCCCTTTCATCAGCAGGTTCTTAGCAGGGACATGCCAGCCCAAGAAGCTGGGCTGGTCCCACCAGCACAGTCACCCCATGGTCACCACCCCACACACATGGCCAGTCTGTGGGTGGCGCAGGGACCGAGGCAGGGGGGGGGGTCTGAAGGAACTAACAGGAACACACGAGGAACAGGCACGCCCACGCAGACTGCTGTCCAGCAGGCGCCTGGTCATTTGTCTTGCAGGTGATTTATTTGTAGGGCTGGGGGTTGACATCCCGGGAGGTCACATTCCAATCATAACAGCTTATCTGGGCTGTCAGGCTGGCTTGGGAGGGGGCCTGAAACAGAACAGAGCTATAGCTGGTCTTACCCTGGTCCCTCCCAGGGGGTCTAAGGACAGCAGGGAGGTGTCTGCAGAGACCTTTGTTAAGCTCCTGCTGCTACGCGCAGGAGCAGTGCTAGAGCCCAGGTCCACCCAGGTCCCATTGCTCACAGCCAAGGGGAGTTAGGTGGGCGGGACACACCCCACTCAACAGTCACAGGGTACAGGGAAGGCAGACCCTGATGGCATGGGGGAGGAGGATGCATTACAGTGGAGGTTTTTGATTTCTCCAGAAGGTGACATTCTCAAGGACCCAGTTGCTGTGCTCAGTACATTTCCAGACCTCGTAGCATTCTCCTCAAGGCCCTAGGAGGACCCCTAGCTGCTCTCTGTGGCTCTCAATATCTGTACTCGAGGCCATTGCAGACATGGGCACAGGACCAGTGCAGGGGGCAGGTGAGGACCAGGCTGGCTGGGGCACAGGTGGGCTGTGGAAGGAAGGGAGGTGTGCGAGCATCCTGAGCAGTGCCCAGCTGGCTCTGCAGTCCATGGTGGAGAGTGTTTGCAGAGGGCTTCGGGATCCCACCCTTCATGTCTTCTGGTGATTTGGTCCAATCAGGTTGGGGTTGGATGTAAACAGAGCAAAGACTTACCAACGACCAGGTGCCTCCTTGGCTCTGGGCCTGCCCTGCGCCGAGGGCCTCAGCCTCCGGCTGGGAGGGGTCCAGGGGTGGGTGGGTTACCTCAGTCTGGGGAATGGCACCCCCAAAGGCCTCTTCTGAGCCTGGCTGAGGATTAGCCCATCTGTGGGCGGGGCTGCCCTGGCAGCCCTCAGAGGTCTGGTCTCTGCTCCTGCGTGTCATCCTCGAGGTTCTGGAGCAGGTCACTCAGGGGACATTACTCTCATGCCCCTGGGGCTCCTCGATGCAAAGATTCACTGCTTTACTTGTCAGAACAACCCCCTTGTCCTCCCACCAGACTTCCGGAGTTACACCAAGTATGCTGCTAAGCTGACCCTGAGAAAGCCCCCCCAGGGCACCCTCCTCACCCCGTTTCCTGTAATGACTGAGAAAACGCCAAATAGGTCCCAGAGAAAACCGGCCATTGCACAGATGTTAATCCTCTTTGAGACAACTGGAGAGCTTAGCCAAAGAAAATAGTGACAATGGTTTCATTTAGAAAGGGGTCACAGAGTCTCTTTAATGTTTAATTTATTTTGACCTGGGAGTGTTATAGAAGAGTAAGGAGAGAGGATCACCATAGTCTGTTCTGAGGTCAGGAGGAAGTTTGGATGATAGGAGGGAACTTTCTGTTCAATCTTTTAAAATTAAAGAAAAAGTCTTTTTTTTTTTTATGGGTATAGTCTTAGAAGACTTTCAAATACTAGGTCCTTGCTCCCCGCCACATATGTGGATGGGACCATGGTCCCATTGTGGTCTGTTTGGAAGATGAAGATATCTGAACTAGGCTGGGCACTGCCCTGGGTGGCCCAGAGGGTAGAGAAGGCCTGGGAACTGTGTGGTGGGCCCCAAGCAGATCCTTCCACCAAAGCCCTCCTACTTGTCTCAGGATTATCCTTCTCAGAGCACCCCCTGCAAGAATAGGTTGCAGACCCCGTGAGGGGCCACAGCAGAATGCACTCCTGAACCCCGGCTCCCTGTGTGCCTCGATGGCTGCTTCCTTTACCCTGACTGCTAGCACCTCTGGCCAGCTGTGCCACTCTAGTGGGTCCTGTGTCTTCTCTGCATCTCAGTTTTTCTCTCTTGCAAATGGGCTTACAAGAGCTCTGGCTACAGGAGGCTCTGTGAGGATGTCGTTATGGTACTGAGAAGCGTTTAGCTGGGGACAGGTGCCAAGTGATGTTAGAGAGCCTCTCAGGGACCCCCAGGCCCACAGGCAAGCTCTCTGGAAACCTAGAGGGAATGGCTTCATGGGGTGCAAGGCAGGGGTGACAGTGGCACCTTTGCAAGAGGACCGGGGGTACAGCAGTATCTCTGCCCTTTAACACCAGCCCAGGAGCAGGGAGGCTCCTCCAGTGGGGGGAGGGGCGCAAATGTGGTGAATGGCCCTCTAGAGCAGTGGTCCCCAACCCCCGGGCCGTGGACCGGTACCTGTCTGTGGGCCATTTGGTACCGGTCTGCAGAGAAAGAATAAATAACTTACATTATTTCCATTTTATTTATATTTAAGTCTGAACGATGTTTTATTTTTTTTTTTTATTGACCAGATTCCCTCTGTTACATCCGTCTAAGACTCACTCTTGACGCTTGTCTCGGTCACGTGATACATTTATCCATCCCACCCTAAAGGCCGGTCCGTGAAAATATTTTCTGACATTAAACCTGTCCGTGGCCCAAAAAAGGTTGGGGACCACTGTTCTAGAGAGTTTGTTCCTTCTGCTGGGTGTGCCCTACAGACAGGGTTTTCCTGGGTCTGCCAGTGACTTGCCACAGTTCTAGACTCTGGCATCTTTAGGCAGCACGATTCCAACTACACAGACAGTCAACACAGGGAAGAAACCCAGAGGGAAGATGAGACTGGATTTGCAACTCGAGCCTTATCCCAGCACCCTCTTTCTTACCATGTGACTGTAAACCAGGTGGTTTTGGGGTGAGTGTGAGGCAGCTGGGGAGAGATATGGTGCCACCTCCTCGTGGCCAGGGCTCCTGGCGGGTTGGACCTTGCCTACTGGCGCCGATGGAGAGGGGCTGAGGCCACCTAGGAGGTTCCTATGGGGTGAAGGGGTCAGGTCTGGCCTGGGGCTCGGGTGATTTGGGGCTTTGCAAACGACATCCTCTCTGAGAACAGTTTCATAGGGAATGCATCTAAAATCCTGCCTTTGGTGCCCTCTCCCTCTCTGTCTCTTCAGCGAGACGTGGCGTGGGTGACACTGACTTTAACAGTCATTTCCTTGGGCTGTGACAGGGTGGGGGAGCTGGCCCTCTGGGCGATGGGGAAGGTGCACACCGGGCCTCCCCTACCTGTGGGATGTGGCTAGGAGCAGCTGTCCAGGACACCGCCCACCATACTGAGGGAAAAACGGCCCCCATGAGCTGGCTGTGTGTGAAGAGGCCTATGCTTGGCGCCTCCATAAAACCAGCTTGTCTTCAGATGAATCAATGCTCATATTTATAACTTCCTGCACATAGCATTTTTTGGTGATTTTAAAGCTTAATGGGATATCCATTTCCAGCTTTTAACTGGAACAAGATGGATATTATTAGGTGAAAAGACCAAGTTTGTCAGATGCCAGCTGGTCTAAGGCTGAGGACAGAGCTGCCCAGGCTGCAGAAGGGGTGTGAAGACTAGTGGGCTGCCCCCCGAGAGCCCAGCGTCTCTCATCAACTGGTGTCCCTGTCCCCTCTGAGGTTTGGGCTGGTTCAAGTGCCCGAGTTCTGGAGGTGGGATGGGTCACCCACTCCCACACTCACGTACAATTCACACGCACACATACCCGGATGGGTGCACGCTTTATGGTCTCCTCCTTTCCAAGCTCTCTTGCCAATGTCTCCTTTCTCTTCTGCCAGCCTTGCCCGGAAGCCCTCTGCCTTGTCCAGGGCTTAGACCTGTCTGTGAGACTGGTTTGTGGGGCAGCTTTTCCTCAGGAAAGGGAGGGGGCCCCTCAGGGTTCAAGCCTGCCTGAGGCCCTGTGGCGCTGGACCCTCCCTTGGCCCCTGGATGGCAGGCGCCTGGCCCACACCAGCTCCACGGTAGTGTGCGTTACCTGGGATGCCAGAGCGTTATTCTTGTGGAAAGCAGCTTCCTTGTTCACTGGCGCTCACAGGGTTGCCTGTGCAGCTGGAAGAACACAGATTAGATGCCCTCCTGGGACAGGACATAAGAGTGAACTCCAGACACTGACCCAGAGTTCCTGAGAGCGATTGGGGGCCAGGGTGTTTGGGCAGCATTGTTCCCGTCTGTGCTGAGGTGGGTACAGAGAGTGACAGTACTTGTGTAGAGACATTGATAGCCATTTAGCATCACGGGACATTTTAATTATGTTTTACAAAAGTATGTACCACACTGGATCTGGGGAAAAACTGCTCCTTGCCTACAGTTTGAGAGGCAATAGCATAGAGGTCCAGAGGTTCAAAGGAAACATTAGGCTGCTGTAAAGGAGATGGTCCAGTGGCTTCCGGGGACAGGACGGGACCTTCAGACCATGAGGAGGGATAGAAGGATTGACTGCCAAATGACAACGTAAGTGTGGCAGAAAAACAAGGACAAACCAGAAAGAAGTGTGTTCTCTGTAAATAGGGCGCCTTGACAGGGTCCCCTGGAATATCGGGGCAAAGATGGAGAAGGACCCCTCAAGTGGGAAGATGCGGGTGCCAGCAATCGCAGGTGAAGGCCCCACCTGAAACAGGCAGGAAGTGCAGGGTGGATGCGTGTCCTGGGGCTGCTGTAACAAATGACCACAAAGTTAGTGCCTTAAAACAGCATAGATTTATCCTCTTATAGTCTGGAGGTCAGAAGACTGATGGGGGTCTCCTTGGGCTGAAATCTAGGTGTTAGCAGGGCTGGTTTTCCCCCCGAGACTCTGAAGGAAAGAGTCTGTTTCCTGGCCTTTTCCAGCTTCTGGAGGCCCCCACTTCCCGTGGTTTGTGGTCCTTCCTTCATCAGTCTTCTTTGTGATGCCATCTCTTTGGTTCTGGCTCTTCTGCCTCCCTCTTCCCCATTCTAGGACCCTTGTGAGTACAATGGGCCCATCCAGATAATTCAAAATAATCTCTAAGGTCAGCTGGTTAGCAACAACCTTCATCCACCCTCAACCTGAAGTCCCCTTTGCCAGGTAACATAACATGCTCACAGACCCCAGGGAGTAGGGTGCAGACCTCTGGGGGGGGGGGTGTTATTCTGCCCTCTGGCCACGAAGATTCATGTTCCTCTCACATGCACACAGATTAAATTGAACAACATTCACACAGATTAAATTGAACACCACCACTCCCTATCACCAGTAGGCAGTGTCAAAGGGCTGCTTTTGTGCCCTGGGACTCGTGATCAGGCCTTCTTGTTGAGGGGGGAGCTCCACCCTCTCTTTTACTTACATTCTGTGATTTCATCTCATTAACCTGGTGACCCCATTTTGGGAGTCTGTGCTTCAGAAATCAACCTGACTTGCAGTGGTGCAGTGGATAAAGTGTCGACCTGGAAACGCTGAGGTAGCTAGTTCAAAACCCTGGCTTGCCTGGTCAAGGCATGTGTGGGAGTTGATGCTTTCTGCTCCTCCCCACCCTTCTCTCTCTCTCTCTCTCTCTCTCTCTCTCTCTCTCTCTCTCGTCTCCTCTCTAAAATGAATAAATAAATAAAAATTTTAAAAAAGAAATCAAAGCACTCACCTGTCAGGACATCAGTTTAGCATCACTGTGAGTGACCCAGCCAGACAAAGCCCAGGGAAAGAAACGCACCTGTTCTGCCAGTACCACTGGCACAGAGCAAAGCTGGGTTCCATGCACCTCACATGGTGCAGCCCTCCCCGCCATGGGGAGTCCTGAGTGACAGCGGCTCAAGAGTATGCAGAGGTCTCCGGGACCCAGGGGTTATTGACCTTACTTCCTAGGCCTTTATGTATTACAGCATGTACATTGTTTTTATAATTTTATAAAATCTTACCAAGTGAAGAACAAAAGTGAACTTTGGGTTCAGTTCTCCCACCCGTGGGCAGAGCCTGAGGTGAGAAATTTCGAGTGTGTGGCTCCCCCTTGTGGTCATATTTTAGAATGGCAGCCTGTCCATGGAGCAGGACCTAGGTTGTCTTCCACCCACAATGTAGATAGATAGCATCAGTGTTTGCAAACCGGTCACACTCAGCATGGTCTTCCTCGAGTTATTGCCTATTTGGACACTTTTGGATGCATGAAGCAAGTATGGCTCAGGATTTGAAAAGACAGCACAGAGCCTGGCATCAGAAGGACCCTCCCTCCCTGTAAACTGAACACCCAAGCCCATGAGCTAGGTACAAGCCTGTGAAGTGAATCATAACCTCTGGTTGTGTGTTCAGCCAGAAGTGAACAGAGGGGAGTAGCTAGACTGAAGTGTGTCTGGGCGACTTCCTGTGAAAGCAGACAGAAATCCCGGGCGTACCGCTGCTTCCCTGTCCCTCCCACCCCTGCCATGTGGATTACTTTCTCCAAACATGTGCCATCCCTTGAGGTGGGGGAGGTTATGGAAGGATGTGGGGGCTGTGATGTTCCCCCAACTTTTTGGCTTGTGGAGATGGTCCCCAAGTGGGTGGTTCTTGGGCAGGACTCCTTGCTCTAAGGAGAGTGGGAACTTCAGGCCTGAGCATGGCCTGTGCCCAGGTGTGTAACTCCAAAGCTCAAGGCCACGGCCTACCTTTTGCTCCGGGAGCCTGGGTGTCTGTCCTACATGCCCCGAGCAGCCTGGGTCTGTGTGATTTATTTCACACCCATCCGCCCATAGGAGTCACTCAGGAGCTTTTCAAAATCCTAAGGCCAGACCACCACTACCCCTGGCATGCCCAGCACACCAGGATCCAGGCCCAGGGTAGAGCGGCTTCTAAGCCCCCAGGTTAAGTGGAAGGTAGGAGCAGGGCTGGAGCTGGGTGAGGACCCAACTTCTCCCCAATTAAGGTGAGTGGGTCAAATGAGGACGCATGCATTTGGATGAGATGTGGTTGTTCTAAACTTTGGTAGGTGGCCTTACTGCACCCTCAGGATGGACCCTGGCAAATCCTGTCCTCATCCTGCAGGTCAGGCCCTGGGGTGACACAGACCTTCCTGGAAGGAGCCCACCTCCCAGCACTGCTTTTGTAGAATCTGCCCAGACCTCCGGAACTCTCATCCCTGTCTTCAGAATCCAGCTTGTCATTTTCTGGGGTGGAAGGGACCATCGAATGCCCGTCCTTTTCTGTCTCTTAGATCCCAGTCCTTCTCACCCCCCTGGTTTATCTTATAGAACAAATACAGGGTGAGGGAGCGATGCCAACAGAAGGTGGTGTGTACCCCCCCCCCCTATGCAGGTCCTGCCAGAGCTGCCCCGGCACGTGGAGTGGGGCTGGCTGATGGGGAGACCAGCGCCTCCTCTCCTTCCCCCTCACGGACAATAATGTGAGATGCACGAGTACTTTTCCTGGAGGGGCCTGGTCTTTCCTTATGGAGAGAACCATGTTTCCTGTAGTTTGCTCCATCTTTTTAAGGAAATGAGACATTTTCTCCCAGAAATAGTTTCCCAGCAGTGGGTGTTTGAAGGGTGACAGGTGCAAAGCTGAGCTTGGCGCTGGGACCCAGGTCACGTGCCTCTAGCCCAGCACAGTTTAGAGATAAACCTGTTGGCGGCGATGAGTGAGAGGTTTGAGTTTGGGAGGCACCTGTCATGTTTTATTAAAACGCCAGGGGCAGACAGAAATCCTCCACGTGACCTACATGACATTCTGATGGTTTCTCTTGTCCCCTACGTTAAACACACCCACTTCTTTCTCTGATAAAGACTGTAAATACGCCCTGGCTGGTTGACTCAGTGGTAGAGCGTCGGCCCGGCGTGCAGAAGTCCCGGGTTCGATTCCCGGCCAGGGCACACAGGAGAAGTGCCCATCTGCTTCTCCACCCCTCCCCCTCTCCTTCCTCTCTGTCTCTCTCTTCCCCTCCCGCAGCGAGGCTCCATTGGAGCAAAGATGGCCCGGGCGCTGGGGATGGCTCCTTGGCCTCTGCCCCAGGCGCTGGAGTGACGGAGCGGCGCCCCGGAGGGGCAGAGCATCGCCCCTGGTGGGCGTGCCGGGTGGATCCCGGTCGGGCGCATGCGGGAGTCTGACTGTCTCTCCCCATTTCCAGCTTCGGAAAAATACAAAAAAAAAAAAAAAGACTGTAAATACACAGAGAAAAGTGGCTGAGAGCAATGAAAGCCCAGGGCGCAGGCTTGAGCTGCTGCCGTGAGGGGGAGAGATGTGGGGCAGGGCAGGAGCCTGGGTGGAACCTGCAGACAGCTGTGAGTACAGAGTGGGCAGGAGTGAGCATTTGGGCATTTTAATGGTTTAAAACAAAACCCCCGAGCGCCAGTGTCTGCCTGTTCCCACCCCGTCCCGGGGTAGCGGATGCCTCTCTGCTTCCCTGTTCCCTTCCGTAAAATCCACACCATGACCAGGAGAAGCTGCTGAGAGGTCCGACAGGTTCTTCAGTTGTTTCTCACACTGATACCTGCCCACATCCGTGAGGTCACGTTTTCACAAGGAGAAGGAAATGGAACTCATCGCAGCCCGTGTCTGTAGAGTCTGTGGCCACGAGGCCCTGGAGTCCCAGTGGGGTCAGGGCACATGCTTCTCTCTGCTTCCTGACCCTGAAGCAAGGGCCAGACCACTGGCTGAGGCCAGAGAAAGGTGAAGGGTGCATTGCACTGACCCCAAGCAGGCAGCCAAGGTCCCTACAATGTACTGTAAATTTCTCCATGTATAAGCCACTCCCATGTATAAGATGCACTTTAATTTTGGGGCCCAAAATTTGAAAAAAGGACAACAAAATCTACAACCACTGTATAAGATGCATTCAGTTCTTAGTTCCCAAATTTTTCAAAAAAGGGTACATCTTATACATACATGGTATATGAGGTCACCTTCTTATGAGGTGAGTCAGCAGTGATGGGGGGCCATGTCCCAATAGAGGCCACCATGGCACTGGAACTCTGTCAAGGGGCCTAGGTGGACTATGAGAGGCAACTGTGACAAGACCAAGTATAATTCTCCTTCTCGACATTGCCATCAGTGGCTGTCTCAGTGCTGTGTTCCATGGGTCATCCCCAGGAGGGCCAAGTTGGCGTTAGTGGCCACTGGACCTTTGCTCTGCTCCACACAGCCTCACCTTGTACAGACAATCATGTACCCAGTATGCCTGGTGCCTAAACAAGGGCTGTTTCTACTGCAGATGAGGACACCAGTACTTCTAGTGGTCAGGTCTTGGGGTCAGCACCCTGTCAGCTTAAGAAAGACTTGGGCTCTGAATGAGTTCTGCTAATTTCTCCCCCTGCCCATCCCCCTCAGCCCCTGTACTGCTCCCACCTGTCCTTCGCATCCCTATGAGTTCCAGGGGCTGCCATTGTAATTATTATACATGGGGGTCCTAAAACAGCAGAAATTTATTCCCACAGTTCTGGAAGCTGGAAGTCTGATGTTATGGTGTCACAGGGCCGGGCCCCTTCCAGGATCTCTCAGGGTGGGTCCTTCCTGCCTCTTCCAGCTTCTGTTGCTCCAGGCATCCCTGGCTTGTGGCCTCATCAGCCCAGTCTCTTCATCATCATGGGGCTTCTCTTTTGCATGTGTCTCTCCCTTTCTGTCTTTTCTATGGACACTTATCATTGGATCCAGGGCCCACTCAGGATGATCTCATCTCATCTCGTGATCCTTAACTATTTCTACCTGCAAGGACCCTTTTTCCTGAGAAGGTCCTGTTCACAGTTGCCATGGACTTCAAGCATATATTTTTGGGGCCACATTTGACCTGCAGCATCTTTGGCACTTTCTAAGCCCCCAGGTTCCTGTGGCATGGCACGATGTGCATGCGCTCGGTCAGCCTCTGGGTCATAGCACCCAGGGACCCAGCAGAAGAGGTGACGGGAGCGCGGGGTCCACAGTGCCCTGCCTGGGCACCACCCTGCCCACCCGCTTCCCCGCAGAACCCTGTGGGGCTGGCACTCAGGCTTGGGAAGGGGGGCTAGCCCAAGGCTGGTTCTTGTTGTGTCTGAACCCAGAGTGGCACACTCACACTTGTCCTCTGAGGGTCAGGCAGACTGTGCATCTTCTCCTCGCCAGGGCATGGCCCTATGGAATGAGTGAGGGTCCTGCTGTTGAGGAAGTGCCCTTCAGGGCATCCAAGGACTCAGGTGGACATCAAATTAAGAAGGGCAGCTGTAGCTGGTGGGCATCAGTCTCCTGCCTTGACTGGCCGTGGCTCGGGCCCTGAGTGTGGTACCTGTAAGTGGTGCCATCCTGGAATCCGTGGAGGCAGCAGGGCCCTTTGCTGACATGGCATTGTGGGTCCCCTCCCTCTGAGTCCATGAGGGAGATACCCTTTGTATGCTGGGTGACCTCCCCACCTCTTGTGTTCCCCCTGTTAATAACTATTTCTAGATATCTGCTATGCAGCTGGAAATGAGGTGAGGAGCAGTCCTGGGTACTGCCCATGTGGTGGTCTGTGATCAGAGTGGGGTCTGGGGTCCCTCAACTACCCTTGTCAGCCATGGAGCTGTGGCCAGGCCCAAGGCCATGGTGTGGGACCTGGGCGTGTTGGCAGATTTGGGGTGTTGGCACATGGGAGGTGCTTGATCTGTGACCCCAATCAGACTGGAGCGCGATTGTCATGGGTGGAAACTGAGCAGGTCAGCTGCTCCCTGCTCCCTGCCCCCTCCCCGTGGGAACCTGGTGCAGGAGCTGGCCCTCCAGCCTCCAGTGAAATCCAGTTAATGAGCAACCTGCCAAACTCTTAAAACCTAACTGGACCATCCACTGCTTAACATCTCGGCTGGTTTCCGTCTTCTCTGCTTGTTGCCCCTCTGCCCCCACCCTTGGCAGCCCAGCTCAGCGTTTGGGTTGTAAAGGTATACTGAGTGGTGCTGTCACCTACCTGCCCTTCCTGGCCAAGGCCTGTCATCCAATGTGCTCTCATGTGTCTAGAAGGTCATGAGGGTACGGCTGGGCTGTGACTGTATTTGGGGATCGTGAGGGTGAACCTACATTTAGAGTTCACTTTTTCTCTGGAGGATGAAGCCACAATGTGACACTCTATGGTGCCAGGTGTCTGGGAGGCTCCAGTGAAAACACTGGTCAAATATTAACTTCCTGGGTCAAGAACCTTTATTTGAAAGAAACACTGTCCCCCGTGTGCCCTGTTGTGTGGCCTTGTTCACGGACAGGTTGCTTGGACTCTGCACCTAGTAAAGAATATGCTAAGCATATTCTGGAATGAGACCTAGAAAGGGGATTGTCATCTCTGCTGGCCTGCAAGGCTATCTGTTCCCTTCCTGGTGTTTGCCCAGGAGGCCATGTCACCACAGAGGAATTTGGTGTCCTTTGGTGGGTAACATGCTTCCTGGGGGGATCGGAGGACCCATTTCTGATATTTTCCATCATCTTCCAAGAGGCTCAGCCCCTTGGTACCACATCCCGTTCTGGGTGGTCACCCTGTTTGTCCTCTGCTCTCTCCCACCTGGTTGATCTCCTTCATGTCCACTTTGTGGGGCTTTTCCTGCACTGTAACTGAGGTAGTTCAGTGCCTGGAGCAGGGCTGGGCATACAGTAGGAATGAATTTGTTAAATGAATGAAGGAAAGTATGTTCCTACAAGATGAAGAATCAGTGCACAAGGATAGGGTTTAGTGTGGGGTCTGGAGCCAGGGCGTCCTCACTGGGGGCCAGCCCCCTCCCACCCTGAACTCCCATCTTCCTGAGGGAAGTGCCCATGGTGATGACTGGTTGTGAGATTTTCGTTCTCTAGGCCGAGGAGCATGGTCCTAACGTGCCTTGTACATAGTAGGCGCCCAGGAAATGCCAGCCTCGAGGGCACAGAAGCAACCACAGCAGCTCTGGTGTGCAAACTGTGAGCTGGGCGGGAGCCCTGTGTCCCCTGAATGAGGCCGGTGATAAGCTTCAGAAACTTCATTAGCAGCAAAGATGACCAAGGTCCAAGCCCATAGCCTTTAAAAAATGACAGATACTCCCTTAGAAAATGAATAAAAGTTAAACAGGAATTTACAAAGGAAAGAAATGGAAAGAAATGCTTTTTATCAAATATATTTTAAAAATCAGTCACACTAACAATCAAATCAATGCAAATTAAACAGCATTTCAGATTGTGTGGTTTGAAATCTGATGCGGTCTCTCTTGGTTCTTTCTTTGAACAGCTCTATTGAGATCCAATTCACATACTGTACAATTCACTAACTCAGAGCCCACAGTTCAGTGGTTTTTGTATATTACAAGATACATGCAGCCATCATCACAACCATTTTAAAACATCTTTATCATTTAAAAAACAAAACAAAAATCTTTAGTTGTTACCCCCAGCCCTGAACAACTACTAACCTACTTTCTATGGGTTTATTCTGTACATTTTGTGTAAATGGAACAATACAATATGTGGCCTTTTGTATCTGGCTTCTTACACGGAGCATAACATTTCCAGGGTTCACCCATGTTGTTGTGAGTTGGTGCTTTCTTCCTTTGTATGGCTGAGGAATACTCCATTGTGTGGGCGGGCCACATTTTGTTTATCCATTCAGCAGTTGATAGACATTTGCTTTGTTTCCACCTTTTGGCTGATGTGAGTAATGCTGCTGTAAACATTTGTGTGCAATTGTTTTTGTGTTTGGAGGCATGTTTTCATTCCTCTTGGGTGTACACCTAGAGTGGAATTTCTGGGATATAGGGTAACTCTGTGTTTAACAGTTTGAGGAATGGCCAGACTATTTCCCTAAGTGGCTGCCCATTTTATGTCCTCAGCAGTGAAATGTGAAGGTCTCAATTTCTCCACATTCTCTCCAACACTTGTTACTATCTGGCTTTTTTATTCTAGCCCATCCTAGTCAGAGGCAGATTAAGGTCAGTTGAGGCCCTGGGCACAGAAAAAAATATTGGGCCCCTTAAAAAAAGAGAGAGGCAGGGAAAATAACAATACATGTTAACCGGCCCTGGCCGGTTGGCTCAGTGGTAGAGGGTTGGCCTGGCGTGCAGGAGTCTCAGGTTCGATTCCCGGCCAGGGCACACAGGAGAAGCGCCCATCTGCTTCTCCACCCCTCCCCCTCTCCTTCCTCTCTGTCTCTCTCTTCCCCTCCCGCAGCCAAGGCTCCATTGGAGCAAAGTTGGCCCGGGCGCTGAGGATGGCTCTGTGGCCTCTGCCTCAGGCGCTAGAATGGCTCTGGTTGCAACAAAGCGATGCCCCAGATGGGCAGAGCATCGCCCCCTAGTGGGCATGCCGGGTGGATCCCAGTCGGGCGCATGCAGGAGTCTGTCTGACTGCCTCCCTGTTTCCAACTTCAGAAAAATACAAAAAAAACAAAACAAAAAAACCCCAATACATGTTAACCATATTTTTAAATAAGTAAAAAAATATATACTATGAATGTTAAAATTACACAAATGAAATCAAACTTGGTGTCATTAGAAAACAGTGTAAAGTTGGGGGTTTGTGGGGCCCTTCAGAAGTCGGGGCCCAGGGCTTGCGCCCCCATTAAATCCATCTCTGATCCTAGTGAGAGGTGTATCTCATTGTGGTTTTCATTTGTATTTCCCTAATGACTAGTGACGTTGAGCATTCTTTCACATACTTGTTGGCCATTTATAGGTCTTCCTTGGAGAAATATCTGTTCGATTCTTTGCCCACTTTTAAATTGCGTTGTTTGTCCTTTTATTGTCCAGTTGTAGGAGTTTTTTATAATATATTCTAGATACAAGTCTTTTATCAGATACACGATTTACAAATATATTCTCTCAACTGTGGATTGCCTTTTCACTTTCTTGATGTTGTCCTTTGAAGCACAAAACTTTTAAATTTTGATGATGTTCAGTTTTTCTATTTTTTGTTGCTTAGGCATTTTGTAGTAAATGTAAGACTCCTTTGCCAAATCCAGGGTCATGAAGATTTAGTTTTACATTTTGTTTTAAGAGTTTTATAGTTTTAGCTTTTACATTTAGGTCTTTGGTCCATTTTAATTTAATTTTGTGTGTGGTGTGATATAAGGGTCTAACGTCATTGTTTTGCCTGTGGCAGTCTTATTATCCCAGTCCCGTTGTTGTTGGTTTTTTTTACAGAGACAGAGAGAGAGTCAGAGAGAAGGACAGACAGACAGGAACGGAGAGAGATGAGAAACATCAATCATCAGTTTTTGGTTGCAACACCTTAGTTGTTCATTGATTGTTTTCTCATATGTGCCTTGACCGCGGGCCTTCAGCATACTGAGTGACCCCTTGCTTGAGCCAGTGATCTTGGGTCCAAGCTGTTGAGCTTTTGCTCAAACCAGATGAGCCTGCACTCAAGCTGGCGACCTTGAGGTCTCAAACCTGGGTCTCAAACCAGTCCAATACTCTATCCACTGCGCCACCGCCTGGTCAGGCTGTCTCAGTCCCGTTGTTGAAATACTATTCTTCCCGCACTGGATGGTTTTGGCACTCTTGTCGAGAATCCATTGGCCATAGATGTATGAGTTATTGCAGAACTCTCAATTCTATTCCAATGATCTCTATGTCTGTCCTTGTGCTAGTACCACACTGTCTTGGTTACTTAGATTAGGAACTGTGAATTCTTCAGATTTGTTCTAACCCCTAAACAATGTTCTAACCTCTTACTATGAACAACCGTATGTCAACAAATTAGATAATTTTGTTCCTAGAAAGATACCAACTACTGAAACTCAATAAGAAATAAACAGTTTGAATAGATCTTAACAAGTGAAGAGATTGATTTAATAATCCAAAAACTAATCATAAAGGAAAGCTCAGCTTCACTGCTGAATTCTAGCAAACATTTTAAAAAAGAGGGACCCCTGGCCCTGGCCGGTTGGCTCAGTGGTAGAGCGTTGGCCTGGCGTGCGGGGGACCCGGGTTCGATTCCCGGCCAGGGCACATAGGAGAAGCGCCCATTTGCTTCTCCACCCCCCCTTCCTCTCTGTCTCTCTCTTCCCCTCCCGCAGCCAAGGCTCCATTGGAGCAAGGATGGCCCGGGCGCTGGGGATGGCTCCTTGGCCTCTGCCCCAGGCGCTAGAGTGGCTCTGGTCGCAACAGAGCAACGCCCCGGAGGGGCAGAGCATCGCCCCTGGTGGGCGTGCCGGGTGGATCCCGGTCAGGCGCATGCGGGAGTCTCTCTGACTATCTCTCCCTGTTTCCAGCTTCAGAAAAATACAAAAAAAAAAAAAAAAAAAGAGGGACCCGTCTGACCTGTGGTGGCATAGTGGGATAAAGCATCGACCTGGAATGCTGAGGTCACCTGTTTGATACCCTGGGCTGTTTGATACCCTGGGTCAAGGCACATATGGGAGTTGATGCTTCCTGCTCCTCCCTTTCTCTCTCTCTCTCTCTGAAAATTGAATAAATAAAATCTTTAAAAAAATAAAAATTAAAAATAAAAAAGAGGGACCCTAACTCATTTTATGGGGCCAGTGTTACCTGGATTAAAAAAAAACACAGAAAAAGGTGTCCCACACAAAAAGAAAAAACTACATACCAATATCTCTTGTCAGTGTGGACACAAAAGTCCTTAAATACTAACAAATCAAATCCAGCAACATAGGACAGTTATACATTATGACTAAGTGGACTTTATCCCAGGAATGCAAAGCTGTTTTAATGTTAGTAAAATTGATAATTACATCGTATCAGTAGAATAAAAATAAAAATCATGTGATCATCTCAGTAGGCACAGAAAAGACATTTGACAAAATTTAACACCTTTTCGTGATAAAAAATAAATTCATCAAAATAGGAGCAGAAGGGAACTTTCTCAACCTTATAAAAGTTATCACCTATCATCACACAGAAAAGGGTGCCCCTCTCACCATTTCTGTTCAGCATTGTGCTCTCTTCACCATGTCGTATGTATACTGCTCACAAAAATTAGGGGATATTTCAAAATTAATATAAAGTGATAAAATATCCCCTAATTTTTGTGAGAAGTGTATACAAAGCCCTAAGGAATCCACTATAAAAACTATTAAAACTAATTAATAAATTCTGTAAGGTTGCAGGATACAAGATCAATATTTAAAGAAAATAATTGTATTTCTGTACACTTACAATGAACAATCCAAAAATAAAATTTGAAAAACTTACATTTACAAAAGCATTAAGAATAATAAAATACTTTAGAATAAATGTAACCAAAGAGATGCAAATGTATACTCTGAAAACTTTAAAAAAGCAACTTAGAGGGAAATGGAGGAAGATCTAAATAAATGTGAAAACAACCGTGTTCACCAGTTGGAAGATTTCACATTTGTTAAGACAGCACCTCTCCCCCAGACACCCTCCAAAGCCAACACTGCCTGATCAGAATCCCCGCTGATGTCTTTATGGGAATTGGCAAACCAATCCTAATATTAATTCACCCCGAATAGCCAGTCTTTGAAAAAGAGCAAAGAAAGGAGAACTGTTGGTTCTTAAAGGAATTTTTAAAAGTTCTGCTTTGTTTTGGGATAAAGCTTGAATGATTTCTGTGAATTCTAAAATGTGACTTTGAGAGCACTTCAGATCTTTTATTTTGCATAAGTGAACTTATAAATTACAATGTCTAGAGAAACTAGTGCCTCACTGGCCCCACACCTCTCCCAGCCCCTCTGGTTTGAAGGTTCAGCAGGGTTAACCCCTCCGTGGGGGCTCGGGTCATGGGGCGGACGTGCTTGAGGAGCAGTTCTTCCCACCCTCCACTGAGTCACCTGCATTTCCTGAGATAATGCTGATGGAGAGGGGGTTCTAAGACGATGTGGGGTAGAAGTCTCTTTCCTTGCAAACTTTAGAACACTTCAAACACACTGAAAAGTTGAGGGGATGGTGTGGTGTTTGCTCAGGTGTGTCTTCACCTCGATTCATCAGTTGATATTCACCAATATTTTCTCACCCGTCCATGTCCATATTCATGCATGAGAGCGCGTGCGCGCATGCACACACACATACACACACACACACACACACACACACACACACACACACACACACGACGTGCAAGGACATGTGTCTTCTTGGTAAAGTGTATTACAGCGTCCTGGCCCAATGCCCTCAAACTTCTGCATACATCTCCTAAAGCAAAGATGCTCACACCAGCTCCATTCTGTCCTCTGACATTCAGACTGTATTTCAGTGCCGTCCCCTGTCCTGCACAAAGCTGGCTGGCAGCTCCGTGGCCCTGGGGCCACAGCAGCCTGAGCACTGCACTGCTGGTCATGACTGCTCAGCCTTCTTACTCTTGCGCAGCCTCTCCCACCTTGTCTTTCACAACAGGAACATTTATGGAGAGTCCAGCCAGCTGTCTAATGAAATGCCCACCGGCTGCCATGTCCAGCTGCTTCCTCACATTTGCATTCAGGTTTTTGGTGAGTACCCTGGATGGATGACCACATGTCCTCCACTCACAGAGCTTGTCCCTGGGCAGTGAGTGCTGGGAATGTGGTTTCTTGGGTCCGTTCAGTGGGGGCTCAAGGACACCTGACAGGGCTGGGCTGGTCATCAGTCAGGGGACATGGACACCTGGCAAGGCTGGCTGGCTCCTCTCAGGCCCATGTGTCTCCTGACAGTCTCTGGTCCCCAAGGGAAGAGCAAGAGAGAGGACTGCGTGCACCTGAGGAGGGGTCTCTGCAGGACACTACTGACTCAGGGAGCAACCATGGACAGGGGACAGTCTGAGGGGTTAGGTCGGGGCCTCAGCATGAGGGGTGAGAAGAGTTTCTGAGTGTTGAACAAAATGAACACCAGTCTCTGAAGCTCACTGTCAGGGCATGAGTCTTAAGGTAGGCTCACGTCCTTATATTCAGAGCCAGTTTTCTCTGTCACATGTGGGTGTTTATTACTTTTAAAAAAATGAAAATAAAAGACCACATTATTTAGGAATCCAGACCAGACAGGCCAACAAGACAGAACAAACCTTGGCTCAGGTAAGGGCGAGAGGCGGGGTGTATCTCCCACAGAGGGAGGCAGGGCCTTCGGGAAGAAGAGACTGGTGCTGGGTTCATGCAGGATGAAACTCCTCAAGGAAGGCATGGTGGCCCTCATCCCCATGGTGCTGGAGGGGGAGCAATCCCAAGTGCTGCTTCTGGGGATAAGTGAGGATGGTGCCCCTGTGCCCTGGATGCTGGCCCAAGACGGGCATGTGAAAGACCGGGGTGGCACACAGAGGGACCTGAGAGGGCTTGGAAGCACTCAGAAGGTGGTGGATTTGGGGCTTATTCAAAGTGAGGCCATGCAGATGAAGGTGTGTGCTCACCTTCCATGTACAGAATTCTAAAGCCCCTCCCCAGGCCACGTGCTGTGCAGCTGTGAAGTCCCAGGGGTGACCATCAAGCCCTGCCTGGCAGGGCTTTCCGTGTTGGACTGGGAATCCCAAGAAAACCATCTGCATGGGAGTGCATGGAAGTGTGCAGGCACAGACAACACACATGTATGTGCACACACAAACACATCACGTGTGTGTACACTCATGCATGTACATGTACATACGGAGACACAACCACATCCACGCTTAGACACAGACACACATACACGTGGAGGGTCCTGAGGGTGGGTTAAGGTGTGGAGGTTGTCGGTGGACTGGGACCCTAAGCTGTGTGTGTCGTGGACAGAGAAGAGGAGGGCATTTCAGGCAGGACAGGAAGTCTTTGTATGAGGAGGAGTGAAGGCAGAGAAGGGTGCTTTGCTGGTGGTCAGCGGCCCTCACTAGACACAGTGAGTGTTCGACTGGTTCATTCCAAGGATGCTCTCAGAACCTCATGAAGATTGACTGCCACCCTGTGACTCACAGTGCCGTTTAGCTGTCTCCACTCAGGCCCAGAACTCTCCTCTCCATTGTAAAGCACCCTCACTGTTTGATAATATCGCAGAACCTTCAGGCAGAGATGCCCGGTGCATTCCTCTGGCTGCATGGGACAGTCACCAGACAGCTCTGCAGGCAGGTGGTGCTCTGCAAGTGCTTGGATGTGGCAGTGGCCCCAGAAGTGGGCAAGAAGGGTGTGGCCTGGAGTGTTCAGGTAGAGGGATGCCCTGTAGCTTGCAGGGTTGGCTCAGGGTAGAGGGGTTGCTGCTGCCCTCCCGGATAGCCTGCCCCCAACCCGGGCAACAGCCGCTGTTCCTCCTCTGCAGCTACGGCTCCTTAGTCCTCGCTCCTGGCTATGCCTGGAAACCATGTTGTCCCAGGGAATGACTGGAGTGCCCAGGGCCATTGAACTGATAACGTGGCAGCCCAGCCCCCAACAGGGAGTCAGGCTCTGCCACAAATGAGCCCATAGTTTTCTCTCTCATCCAGGAAGGAGATGGGGGAGGACCTTTGGAATTTCTGTCCTGAGATTTTTCTAGACATGCTTTAGGCATAAAATCATGTTAGAGGCAGTGAATTTTCTAGGAGACTATTTGCTGGGCATTTCTAAGAATTCTGGGCATCATGGGTATTAATGTTGGTAACAAGGCCTCGCTGAGACACAGATGTTGGCATATGGGATGCCCCCCCCGTCAAGAGGGGACACAATATTCAGCTGTCCAAAAACGTGAATACTGACTCCAAACATCCAAGCCCTGCCCTTTGGATGGCACTCATTGATCGAATCCTCAGTGTTCTGAGCTGAGGACACGACTTCAGGCCTGCTTCAACAGAGCTGCTCTCGCTGCTGCATGCAGTGCAGCGGGTGGGGGGCAGGCTGAGAATGCCGGTGCAGCCTGGAGAAGGTGGGGTGAGGGGGGGATTCAGGCAGAAGGGATGGACAGCTGGTGCGCAGAGCACATGTGAGATCTAGTGTGGAATGTGGTGGTTAAAACAGTGTGGAGCCCAGGCCAGTTGGCTCAGTGGTAGAGCGTCGGCCTGGCGTGCGGAAGTCCCATGTTCAATTCCTGGCCAGGGCACACAGGAGAGGTGCCCATCTGCTTCTCCACCCCTCCCCCTCTCCTTCCTCTCTGTCTCTCTCTTCCCCTCCCACAGCCGAGGCTCCATTGGAGCAAAAGATGGCCTGGACGCTGGGGATGGCTCCTTGACCTCTGCCCCAGGCGCTAGAGTGGCTCTGGTCGCAACAGAGCGACGCCCCAGAGGGGCAGAGCATCGCCCCCTGGTGGGCGTGCCGGGTGGATCCCGGTTGGGCGCATGCAGGAATCTGTCTGACTGCCTCCCCGTTTCCAGCTTCAGAAAAATACAAAAAAATAAAATAAAATAAATAAAATAAAAATAAATAAATAAATAAAAACAGTGTGGAAGTGTGAGTGTATATGATTATGTGAGCATCAGAATGTGCGTGTGTAGTCCCATCTGGCTCTCCTCTATTGAGCTCTATAATCTGGAGCCATGCCTCTGGTCTCCCTCCCTCAGTTTCTTCATTCATACGCTGGCTGACGGCCATGCCAGGCACAGGTACACAGAATGAAAGCGGGCACTTGTCACTTTGCCTGGTGGGCAGAGCATCTCTGCTTTATGAACAGCCCTGCTATGAGGTGCTGGATAGGACAGACCTTGGAGCAATTTTTCTCCATTGGGGTCCTTGTGCTGATACATAGCCCACCCCCACTGTTGGGCAGATAAAATGTATTATGCTCACTTTGTTAAAGATGACACTGCGCCCAGGTGATATTAATGTGTGTTGAGAATCCTTGTAGCCTGGGGCTTGGTTTTGGGATTAAGCCTTTCCCACCCTTTTTGATGTGGGGAGGTCCAATCCAATCATGCCTCAGAGAAGTGACTTTGTATTAGAGACTTCCCTATTTTGTATATTGGATTAAGGGTTTGGATTTCTACACTATAAAATGGGGTCGGAGCGGGAGCTTGCGCTCTTGGTTCCTGAGATGATTAGCATGAGAGAGCAGAGGGAGCAGAGCAGAGAGCAGAAAGAGGCCATGTGGCCAGGAGAAGCAGCCAAGATGGTGGAGTGCTGAGTGAGATGCCAGTTTGTGCAGTTTGATGCTGGAGAATGAAGGAGATGGGGAACTGAGGAGAATAAGGCTGGTGAGCTAGAAACCTTTGATTCTAGGAAACTCGGATAAGTCAGTAGCTTTGTGAGCACTGAATGTGAGTGGGTTTTGGAGCCCAGTGTGTGTTTTTTACTTTCCCGCAGGGTGCAAGCTAGGATTAAAGACTATGGCCCACCAGCTTTTGGCTCCGTTGTTTCTTTACCGACTGTCCGAATCCAATGCGAACGTGCATGGGACTGGCTGCTCTGATGGTAGCCCTCGCCTTGGCTCCTGGCTTTACACCCATCCTTACTTCTCCTGCTGCTGCCCAGGGCTGGGGACCCTCACTCTGGCAGGACAGCACAGAGGGTGGGTGCTGGGCATTGGGGTTGGCCTGGCTGCGTACGAAGGGTGACTGCCATAATCAAAGTCAGACACCAGCACACGTAACTCTGAGGCAGCCCCGAAGCAGGCACTGGCAGGACTTATGGCTACATAGCAGCATGCTTTTAGTGTTTTGGATGAAGGAAATGTTACCTGAGGTTTTATAAAGGAAAGATTTGGGACACAATGGGAACTGTCCAGCTGCAGGCTGGCCTGGCTCACGCCTTCTGGAGCAGCAGCAATGCCCCAGATCCCATCCCTTTCTAAGACACGCCCAGAAGAGGTGCCTGGTGAAGACAGAGCCTAGAGGAGGTGGCCCCACGCTGGGCTGGCTCCTGAGCTGTGGGCAGGGCTGCCTCACCAGCCCCATCTCATGGACTTCGGATGGCCTGGCAGTCCCTGCTGTCCACACAGAGACAGACCTGGTGGTCGGAGGTAGCAGGAGAAGACGTCTGTCCGTGTGGAGCCTGCTATCAGTGGCAGCGCCCAGTCTCAGTACAGTTTATAATCTTGCTTTCCCTTGGTATTTATTAAACCCAACTGCTGCTGTGTTCCCTCCCTTTCAAGCAGTTCTCAGGGATTAATTTAGAAACCCCCGCTCCACTCTGAAAAGTGCTGGTGAAAGTGATTTGAGCAGGGTCAGCCCCTGAGGGGGCCTTTCTAACCAATGAAGAAAGGGATGGGGTGTTGTAAAAGGCCATGTGGCACCAGTGCTTGAACCCGAAGAGTGATCTCTGATGAGAGGAGCCAAGGACAGGCCTGCGTCTGCGAGGAGTGGGGGGCGGGGGGGCGGGCAGGCTGAGGAGTAGCATCTCCAAGCAGGTGGGAGCCCAAGTCCCTCAGGGCTCCTCCTAGGATGTTGAACGTCTCAAAAGCAACAGTTCCCATAGAACTGGACTTACAACAAATTTCAGTTTGCCTGCAGGGAAGTGGCCCCAGGCCAGGCTTCCTGGGTTGTTCTCAGCTATGGCAGCTCTGTGAGCAGAGTGTGGTGGTGGGCAGGGCTGGGGGCTATGGTTCCCAGCCCTGTCCAGAGCAGACACGCCAAGGGGGCTGTGCCAGGTATCTTCTCTTGAAGCTGGGCTCTGTAGAAGGTGCCCAGGCCACAGGCCAGAAGAGCATCCTTCCAGAAGCTTCCCCCGGGACCCAGAGTGCTGGCCCAGAGCCCCATTCTCACACATGACAGCGCAAGACCCAGCTGCAGTCTGGTGAGGAGCGACAAGGCTTCTTCCAGCGCCCAGCCCGGGGAACTGGGAATTCCACTGTGACGGCTTCAATGTCCTTCTGGCCTCTTGGAATCTGTGGCTGCTTTAAGGGGGTGTGCGAAGTTCTCAAGTTCACTTTGATTTAAAGTTTACTGTCTTTTTGTCTTCTGGGAGAGGGAAAAGGGGGAAGAAAGAGCCTCCTGGAAACATGAATGGGATTACTGGCTGCAGGCTGTGGGTGGGGAGGGCGGGAGCCAGGCTGGCCCCACCTCCCAGACTGCAGACGCCTCCCCGCCCTCCCCTCTGCGCGGTGCACACAGCCCTGATGGCTCCCGACCCCAGCGGCCGCCTTGCCCTGCCGCTGCTGCTGCTGCTCACCTGCTGCCTTGCTGCTGCCCGGGCTGATCTGCTGGACTGGCTGTGGTTGGCCCCTTCTACAAGTAGACCCACATCCTCGCTGCGCTCCATGCCCTCAGGCAACCCACCTGTGCAGCCCACAGAGGATATCATCACACATGTGGCCCCTCAGGATGGCCCCACCGAGCCTGGGACAACCCCTACCAGCACTGAGCTGCTCCTGGACCAGGACGAGACCTCTACTTCCCCTCCCGCCTCCACTTCCCCTCCCGCCTCCACTTCCCCTCCCTCCTCCACTTCCCCTCCTGCCTCCATTTCTCCTCCTGCCTCCGCTGCTTCCACTACGAGTCCGGACACAAAGGAAGAGAATATTGCTGGCGTCGCAGCCAAGATCCTGAATGTGGCTATGGGTATCCGGAACTTCGTCCTGTTGTGGGATGACACTGCCCCTACCGAGAATACTACCAGGATGGAGACACCGGAACCTGTGCCCCCCACAGGCCCCCTCATTCTTCCTGGGCCTTCCAGTGCACCTCAGGAGAATGGGACCGCTCTCTGGCTGAGCAGTGGGTCCCTGAGCTCTCCGGATACCCAGAGGACTGATGCTGGCAGCCTGCTTGTCTCCACCCAGCCACCTCCCTCCCTGGACAGGCCCTGGGCACTGCTCAGGGAGCCCTCAGTGCCACCAGCGTCCCCAGGTAGAGCTCTCTCCTAGACACCAGGTGGGGCCCTTCCCTGGGGAAGGCTGCAGTCTTCAGGTTGACCTCCGGATCTGGAAGGCAAAGGAGCTGTGCCTGTGGCATTCTGTGCAGGCCAATAGCACCAGCACCAGCACCTTGACATCCTCAAGCGCACGCCACTTACCTTCCCCCTGGTGATGGGTTCCCTGGGCATGCACGCTGCCTCCTCGGCTCTGTCCTCCGACTCTGCTGCCACTCTGTCTCAAATCTCACTCTCTGCTTTATCTGGGGACAGTGGTACTTGGGTTCCTCCCATGGCTAATTCTGTGGGGCCTGGTTTTGCTAATAACTTCGCACTGCTCGGGTCCCACCGGCTGACCCCTGTAGTTCAGCCTATCTGCCGTGCTGGCAGCTGCTGCCTGCCCAACTACCTTGCCACTCAAGCGGAGAGGAGGTGCTGGAGGCCGATTGGGTCTGGTGGGGCCTCCTCCAGACGCATTGCCATCGCTTCCTCGTCTGGTTCTTCTGCCTGCTGTTGGCCCCGCCCTGTGGCACAGGCCCCCTGCCTGCCCCCCCCCCACCCTGTTGCCAGTTCTGTGAGGCCCTGGAGGACTCATGCTGGAGCCACTTGGACGGAGACAGGCTGCCTGTCACCTGTGCCTCGCTCCCAGCCCAGGAGGATGGGTACTGTGTGTTCATTGGGCTGGCTGCAGGTAATGGCCGGCCTGCCCACCTCCATGCTTTCCTTTTGCCCATTCGTGCAAGCCCGGACAAGGTTGGTGTGAAACTGGCACGGACCCCCCTCCCCAGCCCCCCGCCCCAGTGCTGGGCCTTTATGTTCAGGTGCCCGCCGAACCCTCAGGAGGCAGGAGGAGTGTGGTGGCCCCTTTGCAGGGGGAAGGCCGAAAGCTGGAGAGGCCTTACACCACCCTAGGTTCTGTGCATGACCGTGGCAGATGTGTGGGGAGTGGCCCCTGCCCCAGCATTCTAGTTCATTTACTCCTCTGAGACACCCCAAGTCTGCTCCCTGGTTGCTCTTACGAGCCGTGGCCCCATTTGTGTCAGGTTCTGCATGTCCCCTCCCCTTCCTTTCCTGTGGAGAACAGCCCTGACCACTCATCCGTCTCTGCAGTCACTAGGTTGTGGAGCTGGGGCCAGTGGGGGTGGGGTGGCTGCACTGGACCCGTGATGGGGGAGTCCTCCTGCTGGGCCCCTGAGGGATGTGTGGGTGGCTCTCTGGCACCTTGTACCAGGCCTGAAGGAAAGTGAGGGGGCGGCTAGCAGCCTGGCCCCAGCCAGGGCAGGAACAAGTGCCAGTGACGGGTGATACCCAGCAGCAGGGAAGGGGCACACCAGTGGCTGACAGCTGCTGCAGACAGAGGGACAGGGAGACTGAGCCTTGTTCATGAGCCAGAGTGGCCGGGAGGGTCTGGCTGAGGAACAGCTCGCACAAGGCCCCCTCAGGGGGGCCCGGATGTGCAGAATGGGGGGCTCTGTGCTGTTCCTGTGAGCTGGCAGGGCTGGGGTGGGGGAGTCAGGGGCCGAGTCCAGAGCTGTAGGCATAGAAGGCTCTTATTTGGGGGCCACAGTGAGCTGCATGTTTCTGCCTCCCACACACACTTTGTGCCTGGAACACCCAAATATTGGGCTGGCAGGGGCCTCTTTCTTACTCAGTCTGCACCAAGTTTGTGTGGCAGGGGCTTCCTCACAGGAATGATGCTGCCAGGAGGGCCCTGGTTCCATGTCAAGGAGCCTGACTGCTCCCCACAGCCCACCTCTTCTGTGTCCTCCATGGGGACAGGCAGGCCTGCATACACCAGACCTGCTGCTTGGCCAAAGACGAGGCCTCAGTTTGCTTTGGGGGTGAGGGGTCAGCAACATAGGGATGTGGGGTGTGAAACCTCTCTTAAGTGCAGCTGGCCTGGTCAGCCAAGTGGCCTAACGGGGACTTCTCACTGGACATCTGCACCATTGGCAGGGTCCCTGGCCTGTGAGGGAGGCTGTGTTCCAAGCACAGTCCTGGGGAATCTTCCATCAGTGCTCACTGCTTGCTCATGCCCCCTCGGGCTGGAGGTGGGCTTCAGATGTTTGACTCACCGGGACCTTCCTGGTTGTGGCCTGGCTGAGAAGGCTCCCACTGGCATTTTCTACCTCCTTTGGCTTTTTAGTGGTAACTGCTCACCACCTGGACCTCCTACCCCTGCGTGCTGGGGGCATGCAGAGGACGAGAGAGGTCGGGTGAGAAGGGAGAGAACCAGGAAGGCCCGTTCCCTATGTTAGTGAATGCTCCCCTCAGTGACAGAAGTCCTAGTGAGTGGGGAGTGCTGGGGTACAACCATCACTGGCCTAGTGAGGTCCTTGGGCTGTGTGTGGGGGTACATCTCTGTGGGGAGACCTGAGCCTGGGTGCTACTTCCTTCCCAGGGCCTGTTCAGAACTGCCCAGGGTCTCGACCGCCACACCACCTTCTCCATCTCTCCTCTTGAGTGTGCCCTGCAGGGTGGCTGCAGACTCAGGTGGGGAAAGCCCCCACTCCCCTCATGGTGGGCCAGTGGGGTGTGGATAGGTCACCTGGTTCCAAACACACCAGCCTAAGGTGAAGGCTTCAGCTCTGTTCAGCTGCTGGAAGGGCTTTCTCTGTAACTGCTTCCTCTCTGTCCCACCCCCTGCCCTGCCAAGAAGATGGGGTGTGGGAGGGACTGGGGGATAGTCCAGCCAGTGGCTGGGACTCTAGGAGATGGTCAGGAAGGAGAGGGCCACCTTGGGAGCCCTGTGCTGGAGCCAGAGCTGGCCATTGGTCAGCGCACTGTTGAGGGCCCAGAGCAGGGTCAGCCACAGAAAAAGGCAAGTGAGGCCCTCACCTGGGGAAGGCAGAGCAGGTCCCACCCAGGTCCTCACTGTGTCCACGTTGGGTGGGCTAGTAGGGGATTGCCACCTCAGGCAAGGAGGAGCTCGGGTCAGAGGGACAGGATGGGGGCATGGTGGGCAGACCCTTCTGGAAGGGGCAGGTTCTGTTGACCTGCACCCTTGGTCCTGAGGAAGAGGAAGTATGCAGAGCAGCACATGCCAGCCCGGGGGGGGGCGGGGGCGCCCTCATCCCCTGCTCTCACCCGCAGGACCACTCTCCCCTCACCTTGCCCTCGCTGCTTCTCTCCTGTGTCAGGTTTTTATCCCAGAACTAGCTGTGGACACATTGTCATCAAGATCCAAGCTGCACAAGAGAAGGCTGAATGCAACTCAAGTCTCATCATGACCAGGATCAGGCATCCTCTGTCCCCTCTGTGTATTGGCATAGATGTGTGTGCAGGAGTTTCCTGGGACTACTGTAATAAGTGACCACAAACTTAGTGGCTTACAGCCACTCAGTTACATCATCTTAACTCCTGGAGGTCAGAAGTCAGAGATCCTCTTACTGGGCTCAAATGAAGGTGTTTCTGGGCAATTCCTCGGCAGGCTATGGGGGATATTCTGTTCCCACCCTTTCCAACTTCTGAGGGCCACCCACATTTCTTGGTCCATGGCCTTATCCATCTCCAGAGCCAACAAGGTCAGCCAGGTCTGTCTCATGCTGCCATCTCTGGTTCTCTTCTTCCCTCATTGTACCTCTTTCTCTGTCCCTGCTAGAGTGGTTCTCTTTGATGATCTTCCCATCTCAACAGCCATCACTGTAATCACACTTGCAAAATCCCGTTCCCTGTGTGAACTCACAGTCACAGGTTCCAGATGTTGCAGTGAGGACATCTTTGGGGTCATTATTCTGTCTACTGTGGCATGTGTGTGCACATGCATGTACATGCTCACATCCATGCACTCTTGATTCTTATTTAGCATAAATGAGATCATATTCTGCATACCTTTTCTCTTTTCCTAAACATGTCCAAGACATCTCCCTGTAACTGCAGAGAGAAGCTCCTGTTTTGGGTGGTCTGGTATTTTCTTTACCCCCCTTCTCAATGGAAGACCTGTAGATGTCTCCAGCGTCTCTCTCTCAGATGATGCCCTAATGGCCCCTGCTCTTCGTCTAGTCACGTCTTTGTTTCTTGCATTCTACTCAAGCACCCCATGTGGGTCCTGACATGGGTGCTGGGTGACAGCATGCTTGGCCCTGCGTTCTAGGAATTCACACACATTTCAAAAATTCATCCGACCATCCATCAGCGTTTTCTCTTCTAGGTCATCAGAAGCTTTCCTCTGAGGCCTTTGTGGGTGGTGTTGATAAGAAGTCAGAGTTGGACATTACAGTCGTGTTGCCATGTCCGTGGTGTCCCCACCCCGGGACATGGGGTGCCTCCATTTGCTCACTATGTTTATTAGTCTTTCAGTCAGGCATTACTATCTTAGATGTCCCCAGAGATATTTGTTCTCTTTGATATTGAGGTTAGGGTGTTTACCTGCTCCAGACACTTGACTTGCACTTCTGCTGTAGGTAATAAAGCGACAGGTGTGAGCGCTCTTCACTTTGCAGCTCGGGGAGTTTCTTGGTGTGGGTCCCTGAGGAACTTGTGCTCTATTCTAACAGGAGAGAGAGGGAAGCAGGTGTCTCCGGGATAGCATCCTGAGCAAGAACTTCCCACCCACCTGTTGCAGTTTGCTGTGTATTGGAGGCACTGTTGTTGGGTGCACGTGGATGGTCAGTGGTGCACCAAAAGTATCATCCCCTTGTCCCACTTTAATGGCTTTCAACTTGGAATTCTGTTTTGTCTGCCTGTAATGTCGAAATATTTTTTTACTTTCTGTTATCATTTGCCTGATTTTTTAAAACTGTCAGGCTGCCTCATGCTGTATTACCATTTTTTAAAAAAAGACTTTATTTTTAATTTCAAATTGAGTTTCACTTTTTTTTAAATTTTATTCATTTTTATTAGAGAGAGAGAAAGAGATAGAGAAAACAGGGGGGAAGCAGGAAGCATCAACTCCCATGTGTGCCATTACCAGGAAAGCCCAGGGTTTCGAACCATCAACCTCAGCATTCCAGGTTGATGATTTATCCACTGCGCCGCCACAGGTCAGGCAAGACTTTATTTTTTTAAAGCAGTTTTAGGTTCATTGCAAAACTGAGGGGAAGGTAGAGATTTCTCATATGCCTCCACTCGCCCCCAACACACTCAGCCTTCTCCACCATCAACATCCGCACCAGATGGTACATTTGTTACAATCGATGAGCCTACACTGACACACAATTATCGTCCAAGTTCATGGATTGTGTTAGGATTTACTCTTCATGTTGTATGTTCTGTGGGTTTGGACAACTGTATAATGACGTGTGTTCATCATTACAGTATTACACGGAGTAGTTTCACGGCCCTAAAGATCCTCTATTCTCCACCTGTTCATTCCTCCCTTCCCCAGCCCCTACTGACTATTGAACTTTTTATTATCTCCACTATTCTGCCTTTTCTGGAATGTCAAAGGATTGGAATAATATATTATGTAGCTTTATAAAACTGGCTTTTTTTTTTAACTTAATATGCATTAACGTTTCCTCCACGTTGTTTTATGGCTTCATAACTCATTTCTTTTTATCATTGAATATTATTCCATTGTTTAAATGTTCCAATTTCTTTGTTTATTCACCTATCAAAAGACATCTTGGTTGCTTTCAAGTTTGAGCAATTATGAATAAGGCTTCTATAAACATTTATGTTCAGGTTTTTATGTGAAACAAGTTTTCAAGTCCTTTGGGTAAATACCAAGGAGTGTGATTGCTGGATTGTAGGGTAAGAGTATGTTAATTTTGTAAGAAAGTATCAAGCTGTTTTCCAGTGTGGCTGCACCGTGTGGCATTCCCATGGGTAAGGAATGAGAGTTCCTGTTGCTCCGCATCCTGGCCATTCTAATAGGTGTGAAGTGGTATCTCATTGTTGATGAGTGTGATTTGGATCATCTTTTCATGAGCCTATTTGCCATATTTACATCTCCTTTGGTGAGGTGTCTGTTCAGATCTTTGACCCATTTTTTAATCGGGTTGTTTATTTTCTTACTGGGTTTTGAGTGTTCTTGTATATTTTGGATATATCTTTTATCAGAAACATGTCTTGAAAATATTTTCTTCAAGTCTGTGGTTTGTCTTCTCATTCTCTTAATGTACCTTTTGCATAACAGAAGTTTCTAATTTGAAAGAAATTAAATAAAGTCCAGTTTAGCAATAATATCTTCTCATAAATTGTACCTTTGATGTTTTATCTAAAAAGTCACTGCCATATCCAAGGCCATCAAGTGTTTTCCCTATGTTATTTAGTAGGAGTTTTATAGTTTTTCATTTTTCATTTAGGTCGTGATCCACTTTGAGTTAATTCTGTAAAAGGTATGAGGTCTGTGTCTATATTTAATTTTTTTGTACGTTCGTGTCCACTGGTTGTAGCACCATTTGTTGAAAAGATCATTTTTATTCTATGGTATTGCCTTTACTCCTTTGTCAAAGATCAGCTGGTTGTATTTATTTGGATCTATTCCTGAGTTCTCTATTTTGTTTCAGTAATCACTTTGTTGTTTCAGGAATGCCATACTCTCTTGGTTACTGTGGGTTTAGAGTAAGACTTGAAGTTCAGGTAGAGTCAGTTACCCAACTTTGTTCTTCTCCTTCAATGTTGTGTTAACTAATATGGGTCTTTGTCTCTCCAGATATACTTTAAAACCAGTTTGTTGATAGCTACAAAATGACTGCCTGAGTCTTTGATTGGGATTGCCTTGAATCTAGAGATCAAGTTGGGAAGAACTGACATCTTGAAAATATTGAGTCTTCTTATCCTTGAATGTGGAATATTTCTACATTTATTTAGTTCTTTTTTTAATTTCTTTTATTAAAGTTTTATAGTTTTCCTCATATAGATCTAGTACATATTTTGTTAGACTTGTATCTAAGTATTTAATTTTGGTATTCTGTAAATAGCATTCTGCTTTTATTTTCAAATGCCACATGTTTATTGCTGGCATATAGGAAGGTGATTGATTTTTTTATATCGTACCCTTCAGCCTTACTATCATCGCTTATTAGCTCCAGGGTGTGGGGTATTTTTTTTTATTGTTGTTGTTAATTCTTTTGAACTTTCTACATCGTCGATTATATCATCTGCAGACAGGCAGTTTTATTTCTTTCTTTCTAATCCGTGTACTCTCCTTTTCTTGTCTTATTTCATTAGCTAGGATTTTCCATATTATGCTGAAAAGAAGTGGAGAGCAGGGACATTCCTGCCTTGTACCTGATCTAAATATGATGTTAGTTGTAGGTTTTTGTATATAGTCTTTATCAAGTGGAGGAAATTCTGCTCTATGCCTAGTTCACTGAAAGTATTTATCATGAATGGATATTGGATTTTGTCAAGTGGTTTTTCTGCAATTTTGATATGATCTTGTGATTTTTCTTCATTAGCTTTGATGTGATGCATTGTGTTCATTGATTTCCAATGTTTAACCAGCCTTGCATACCTGGGATAAATCCCACTTGGTCGTAGCTGGCCTCTTTGCTGAAAGGAAAACTGTCTTCAACTAGGCAACTTCCTCAATTTCTTGATCCGAGAGGGGAATGTGGCCCCAAGATGGGCCCTGGCTTGCCAGAGTTGTTGCCCACCACATTCCGGGACACTGCATTCTGTGAAGGCATTCCTCTGAGCTGTCAAAGAGCCGACATTCACTTCTTGGAGAGATGTTGGTTTCTTGCCCAAGACAGCAGGGTCAGTGCCTTGGGCCACACCTCCAGCATAGCAGCTGCAAACGCCTCACAGGGAAGTGGCCACATCCTCTGCTCACGCTCCTGGTGTCTGAACTGGAGAACTTGTCAGTGATCTTATGCCCATGGCATTCAGAGACTTGCTCTGATGGGAACCTGTGGAATTTCATGGAGAAAAAACAGGAGAATGTTGGGAAGGAACTGTTCATGAATCTCTCTCTGGGGTCCTTGGAGCTGCCTATATAACATGCTGCTATCTTCCAGCCCAGAGAGTCAACAGCTACTGCATTTTGGATTCTCAATTAATTTGGAAATTTTCTATCTCTGTGTAAGGAGAGGTGGTGGTGGAGCATGTCTGTGAACAATGGGGACAGCTGAGTCAGGACACCATGGCTCTGGCACCCATGCTGGTGAGAGACCTATTTCCCAATCTGAAACCTCTCCCTGACTTGACACTTAGGCCCCGGGTACTTTTTTTTTTTTTTTTTTTAAATCAACTGTAGAATAGGAGAATGTCTTTATTTTATTTTTTTTTTTTTTTTCATTTATTCATTTTTAGAGAGGAGAGAGAGAGTGGGAGAGAGAAACAGAGAGAGAGAAGGGGGAGGAGCTGGAAGCATCAACTCCCATATGTGCCTTGACCAGGCAAGCCCAGGGTTTCGAACTGGCGACCTCAGCATTTCCAGGTTGATGCTTTATCCACTGCGCCACCACAGGTCAGGCCGGGTACTTTTGATACAAAAGGACCATCATAGCAATCGCCATCCTGGTGGACAGCAATCTGTCTCTGAGCAGGAAGTGACCGCTCATCTCCAACAGGGAAGGGTCTTATAGGGCCCCCTCCTCTCATAAGGGGTCCTTCACTCTCAGCAGGCACTGAGGCCAGGCTGCTGTTATACTGAAGCTGCTGCCTGTGTTGCACCTGGCTATCCCCCACTTCCCGTCTGCATGAGGGATGAGGGCAAGGCCAAGGGGAGCCCCAGATGACTGGCAGTGCTGGCCACATGGCAGAAAGTCAGGGCCATGCAGAGCCTCATTGCGGACCCCGGGAAACCGGCCCTGGCAGTACCCACAGTGCATGTCCTCTTGCGATGGCCCTTTCTCTTGTTTTCATTTTTGTTCTCAGGGACTCTTGAAAGACAACTTGCCTTAGGAAATTGGGGTTCCGCATTTCCTCCCTATCTGTCTGCCCCAGGAATTGCGAGGCTGGCTTGGCCCTGCTGGTGAGCTGGACCCCAGGTGCCCATCACACATAAACAGACATAGATACACACACACTCACATGTACTCGCTCATTGCAACCTTCCTCAGAACACCTACACACCACAGCCCCTTCCAGAAGCACATCTCCCCTGTGTGACTCACACTTTGGAGGTATTACCCCCCCCAGATTCTAAATGAGGGGAGTCTCGAGATGAAAGGCTTTGGGGTCAGGCCTCTTGGCTAACTTCTGCCCCAGAATTCAGGCTCCGCCTGGTCAAGTGGTATGTGGTAAGTTGCCGATTTACTGGTCTCCTCCTGAGTTGGTGTCTGTCCTGAATCTAGCAGCAACCACACTTGCTGCACAAGGAGGTAGCACTGCCCTCCACCCAAATGGTTAGTACTCCTGTTCCCTAGGGTGTCAGTCCCGACTACTAGTGGCCCCCACACGCCCAGGAAGCAGCCTCCTCTATACTGTATACCCGAGGGCTTGGGCAGGTCTAGGCACATGGTCAAATCAGACCCTGCTCAGGCTCAGGTCGGCATCATGGACAGCTGGACCTCTGGTCCCTCCTGGATGGACAAGATATGGGGGAGAGAACCTGGTACCGCGCCTGCATCCCCAGCCTGGGCATATGCTACCGAGGGACTGCCAAAGGGGGGGATGTCAGTTAGAACCTGTGACACTGGTGGCCCAAGGAAGGGGACACACAGGCTGTTCTGATTGCAGGCTCCTGAGGAGAGTGAATGGAAGGGATGGTGAGCCTCCTGGGTGTTCAGGAGGCAGGGTGAGATCAGTGGGGTGTCAGCGGGTTGAGAGAGCAGACCTTCCATTGGTCATTCTCCCCTTATATGGCTACTTTCCAGGTCACCCTGCCTCCCAGAAGTCACATGCAACAGCCTCAGCTAGGTTGTCATGTCTTGTAAATCCTGATCCACCTGGGGGACTGGACGTGAGTTTCTGCACTCAGAGTCAGTGCAGACATGGAAACTGTAGGACCCGATCAAGCTCAGCCGGGTCCTCTAGGAGAGTGGTCCCCAACCCCTGGGCCACGGACTGGTACCGGTCCATGGGCCATTTGGTACCGGTCCGCAGAGAAAGAATAAATAACTTACATTATTTCCGTTTTTATTTATATTTAAGTCTGAACAATGTTTTATTTTTAAAAAATGACCAGATTCCCTCTGTTACATCCGTCTAAGACACACTCTTGACGCTTGTCTCTGTCACGTGATACATTTATCCGTCCCACCCTAAAGGCCGGTCCATGAAAATATTTTCTGACATTAAACCGGTCCGTGGCCCAAAAAAGGTTGGGGACCCCTGCTAGGAGACAGAGCCCCTCTCATTCTCTGCCCTCCTAGGCACTTGTTTCTAGGCTGGTTCCTGATGAGGACAGTGTAGGGGGGGGGCCTGATGTGTGGCTTTCTTTCCTTATTTGTAAGGGAGTGAGTGAAGTTATTGCCCATGCCCTGCATTGTTCCTGTGGATCCCAGTGTGGGGTGGGGTCAGGGTGGGTGTGAGGCTGGGGATGATGTGTGGGGTGGGGTGGTGACGGAGGTGGGGAGGGACGGGCTGAGCATGGGGCAAGGACAGTACAGGGCAGGGTTGGGGGTGGGCTCAGACCCCCAGCCCCTTCATGACCCCCCTTTGCCCACTGCCGCGCTGTTGCTCCCCTCCTGACATACTGGTTTGGGATGGTTCCTGCTGCATCCCGTCTACCTTGGGCCTGCAAATGTTGCAGGAATGGTGCTGTGGTTTGTGGCCACCATGCCCTGCCCAAACATGTGTCTGGATAAGCTAGGATATCCGTCCACATCCCTGGCCAGTGCAGCCCAGTGGAGTAGGGCAGGTACCAGATGTATGGCTCAGTTTCCCTTTGGTCCTCTGCACGCAGCCTCACAAGATGTCTTTCTCCTCTTCACAGAGAGAGTAGGCACAGAGGTGGGGCTCCTCCAGCTGCTTGGGGATCCCCTACCCCAACAAGTCACCAAGATCGATGACCCCGACATGGGACCAGCCTACGTCTTTGGCCCAGACGCCAACAGCGGCCAGGTGGCCAGGTACCACTTCCCCAGTGCATTCTTCCATGACTTTGCGCTGCTCTTCCACGTGCGGCCGACCACTAAAGATGCAGGGGTGCTGTTTGCCATCACTGATGCAGCCCAGGCAGTGGTCTCAGTGGGTGTGAAGCTGTCGGGCGTGACCGATGGCCACCAGCACATCCAGCTCCTGTACACTGAGCCCGGTGCGACCCAGACGCACACGGCCGCCAGCTTTCGCCTGCCTGCCTTCACTGGCCAGTGGACACGCTTTGCACTCAGTGTGGATGGTGACACTGCGACACTCTTTGTGGACTGTGAGGAGTTCCAGAGGGTGGTCTTGGCACGATCCCCACAAGGCCTGGAGCTGGAGCCTGGCTCCGGCCTCTTCGTGGCTCAGGCCGGAGGAGCGGACCCCGACAAGTTCCAGGTAACTCTGGTTGCTGCTGAGGGCTAGACCAGCTCTTGGCGTGTGGGCCTGGGCTTTGGGACAAGGGGAAGTGGCCATCAGTCCCCTCCTAACTTTAGGCCCCAGGGCTCCTTCGTTTGCCTGGCCCCAGTATGTCTCTTATTCCCTGGTGCTCTGGCCCAGTGGCAGCCCCAGCAAGGGTCTCCCTGGGCTGCAGTGGTTTCTCTGAGACCCCTTTGGAACCACCTTTCTGACTGGATACCAGCCCCTGCCACTGTCTTTGCACAATGCAAATGACGGGCCCCATGATCTAAGAATTTTAAGATTGCAACAGCGGAGGGTACACATGGGCGTGAGCCCTTCTGGGGTAGGCCGTGCCCCCTGAAGGCTGCATGCCCACTGGGCTGGGTCAGGGCTTCACAACAGTGTCAACATCAATCGTGGTGTTATTGTTATTTTACCAAACTGTTCAGCGCCCACTCAGAGCAGTGTGGGCAGGACTTGTCCAGCACTGCTGAGCAGGTGGCTATCTATACTGTGTCGCCAGGGAAGACCCCTCCCCTGGGTTGTCATTTGTGGGGAGGCAAACTCCAGAGCCTGGGTGGGGTCTCCTGGGCTCTCGGCCCCTACCCTTGGAACCTTAGCAGAGACTTGCCCCCTGCCTCCTGGAAATACCGCATGAGCACCCTTGACTCAATTCTACCATTACAGCCAGTCTGCAGCTGGCATGCCTCAGACAGGGGTCCCTGTATGTGCTAACAGGATATGTGTCTTCAGGGGACAGAAAGTTAATTATTGCCCAGACAAAAGCTGCTTGATTGAAGTTGTTCTAAGTCCTAATGATTCGGGTTCTGAAAGCTGGCCTTTCACCTTCAGCAGAAACTTTCACCCATGGGGTCTGGGAGCCAGCAGGACTTTGATACCAGATTGGGCCTCTTTGTGTTTTCATTTTGATCCCCAAACATGATTAACTGGAAGGAGTCACAGAGAGTGGTTCCATCCAGGGAGGGGCTGTTTACTGGCGGTTTGTTGTGTGACCTCCCGGGCATTTCTAGATAGAAAAGTACGCCATTGTTCCATACATCTTTGACAGTTAAGATGCTTGTGTGCTAATGGGACAGGGGCTGCCCAGAACTTAGGATGCTAAGAGGGGAGGTTGGTAGTCACACCATCATGCAATGAGGATGCCAAAGTGCTCTCTCCTTAGGTCTCACCAGGGCCACATATTGTTTGTGCAGATGCATCCGGGTGTTTTAATTTGCATTTCTTGGTTGGTAGTGAAGACAGACTTTCATTTACTTTTTTAATTGACTATTTGTATTTCATTTTTGGGAACACGCCTGCTTATGTTCTTCACATTTTTGTTTTGATGGGTTCAACCACTTCCTACTGATTTATACAAACTCTTTACATATGAGAAACCAATCCTTCGTTTTGTGTGCTGCAAATTTTATTTCTCATTTTGTCATTTGCCTTTCTACCGTGCTTTTTGTTTTTTGGGTTTTTTTTAACTTTTGGGATTTTTTTTTAAACTTTTGGGATATTTCAAGTGTTTATATGGTTAAATCTGGCCTAGAGAAAACACCCATGGCATTAACCACCCCAGTAAAGTTTTTGAGAGTTAGAAAGACTGAAACTGGGTAGCTTAAGGCTCTGAGCTGTAGCTGTGCTTCCTGTTGGCTTTATTGTATCTCATCCAGCCAAGTCAAGCACAACCTGGCTTCTCTATCCCCATAGACTAGAAGTTTCAGGGATTTTCAGCATGGATGTCTGGTCAGAGAGGTGAGAGAAGCAGCCTATTGTCTGGTGCAGACCTGTTTAGTACAAGGTTTCTTAGGCTTTCTGAATTGAGATTCTTCAGAAAGAATCACTCAAGTCATTTGATTTATACGATTCTGCAGAAATGAAAGCTCAGGGTGCTGAGAGGACACTAGGTGTCCCCCTGGACTGGTCCACATGCTGGCAGGTCCTTACAGAACCTGTATTGTTTCCTGCTTTCAGAAAATTCTGGAACCTCCTTGATCTTTTCAGTTTATTATTCTTGTCAGATTTCATTATAAATCTAGCTGGAAAGATTTATATATTACTCTACCCAGTTATTACAGTGTTTTGCTTATTAACACATTACTTCCGACTCCTGTTCACTGTTACGTACCGTTCCTTCCTGACCATTTCAAGTGCTCAGTGGTCACTTTTCTTGATGTCTTTTCTCTTTGTGGAGAATTCCCGTCTCCTCCTTCCCTGCTTGCTCCTATCTTGGTGAAGCCACCTTCCTCTTTTCTGGGGTTTCATTTGTGGCTTTCTCTCTCGGCCTCAGTGTCTGTTTATCAGATGATACCCCCAAATCCCTTGAACCCTTGTCTTTAGCCTCTGGGCAGGTGGGGCTGGGCCTGTCCTTTTCCCAGCACATCCCTTGTTTGTCTCTTGTGTTCATACTGTGTGACATTGTCACTATTCCTTCAATGTGGCTTTGTTGGCTGCATTACATAAATAAGTGCTTGTCCTGCTGAAGCCAAAAGCTTGCCCACTGGCCACCTAGGCTTGGGCCACTGGGACAGGCTTGATGCTAGGATGGCGCAGAGCAAGTAGAGAACATATGAGCATCCCCAACCCCCACAGTCCTCCCACCATGGTCCTCAAGCTCAGTAACACCAGACCCACCATTCCTGACCAAGTGGGCGCTGGGATTCCTGAGGTCATACTGACCCCACTCTACCTGGTACCGATCTTTATGACCAATGCTTCGAACCGTCACTCATGGGAAGTGACATATGCAGATATAACCTAGACACAGCACTGAAACCACCACATGATGTCCCGACTCCATGGAATGGAGAGCAGAGGAAAGGTGTTTGTAGTGGAGGGACATTCCCGGTTGTGACCTAGGGAACCAACCTTGAGGCAGCCAGATACTCTCATGCAGATAGTCAAGAAGCCCCACTGCCCAGTTAGGATATGTGCCCTTCCAGGCAGGGGCAGAAGGGGTGGGTCAGAGAGAGGCCCCCCTAGAAAATCCTGGGGGCCCTTGGAGTCAAGGTCCCAGGGGGCAGCTCCAACACCCGCGACCTCAGTGACACGCTTTCACAGTGAAGGGTTCTGATAGTCTACATACAACTTTAAGACACACAGCCCATAGTGTTGCAGTGGCAGAACATATTTTAAATAGTTTCTATTAATGAAAAGTCTGGATTTCGTAACATTTGGTTTTAAGTCTGTTCAATATTTGTAGTGGGTCTCGTGGCTTTTGCATGAGTGATGTCTTTCCCAACTATGTCCTTGGGAGAGTGCCAACCCCCTGAGCTCTTACACCCTCCTTTGCCCTCTTTATTCAGCCCAGTGGTGGGCCTGACCTGTCTGAGCCCAGAGCCTCACAGGAGGTGTCGGAGTATGGACAGTCACAGGGACATCCAGCTCTTGACCCCCAAGTGCCAGAAATGCCACTGCCCAACCCTCACATACAAAGTGCCCCCAAGGGGCATTCCAGAATTTTAAGATTTGGCATTCCCCTCCTGCTCTCCCTAGAAGTTGTCAATCTTGGTGACTGTCATCCGCGGTCCTCCCTGTTCCTTCCTCAATAGGGCTGGTGTGCCAAGAATTTGCATCTTGAATGTTATGCTGCCTCTTACCCCTGACCTGACCCCAAATGCTGACCCTGGAATTTTTTTTTCTTTTAAAAAAAATTTTTTTTTAAATTTTTTTACAGAGACAGAGTAAGTCAGAGAGAGGGATAGACAGGGACAGACAGACAGGAATGGAGAGAGATGAGAAACATCAATCATTAGTTTTTCATTGCGTATTGCGACACCTTAGTTGTTCATTGATTGCTTTCTCATATGTGCCTTGACCGTGAGCCTTCAGCAGACCGAGTAACCCCTTGCTGGAGCCAGCGACCTTGGGTTCAAGCTGGTGGGCTTTTTGCTCAAACCAGATGAGCCCGTGCTCAAGCTGGCGAGCTCGGGGTCTTGAACCTGGGTCCTCTGCATCCCAGTCTGACGTTCTATCCACTGCGCCACCACCTGGTCAGGCTGACCCTGGAATTTTTAAGTCTGGAATGGCCTGTGCTTCCTCTGGGCACTGGCGCCCCTGGAGCCTGGATGGTGGAGGACACTTGAGTGTGTGCCTTCCCTCCACTCTCCCCACACGCAGGTGCATATACATGCATGCACACAAGCCATGCACAGGCATGTGCACACATGGCACACACATAGGGAGATGGGACATGGTGATACAGTGAGGGTAGAAAGGGGAACATGGGATGAGGCAGAACTGACCCCCAGATAGTCTAACCCTTCTAGGGAGAGAGTCCAGGGATGCTTCCTGGAGGAGGTAGCCTGAGCTGAGCCTCGAAAGATGAGTGGAGCCCAAGGTGAAGGCTCAGTTGAGTGTTTGGTTGTTTGTGGGCATGTGCTCCTTGTTGGAGCAGGATAAGAAGGTTATGAGATCAAGGGTTGTCTGATAAAGAGAGTCCGAAGGGCATTTGGAGGAATAAACAGAATTATCTAGGCTGGAGTAAACACATGGCCCTCGGACACGTCCAGCTTGCCATCTGTTTTCGTACAGCCCACGAGCTAGAAAGCCTTCCCATGCTTAAATGTTTAGCATAAAAAAATATCTTGTGACACATGAAAGTTTTATGAAATTAAAATGTGAGTGTTCCTAAAGTTTGGTTGGACAGATACACTCCACTTTTTACATATTGTCCTGGTCGATTTTCTGGTACAACACAGTCTTTGTGACAAAGGCCTGGACACACGGGCCCTTTACAGAATATGCTGACCTCTGACCTAGACCTTTCTATTAAAGAGTGGTTGAAATATGTACCTTAGAATTGACAAAACTTGGTCTCTATTTAGGAAAAAATGCACTGAAGTAAATCCCAGTGGATTGAGATGTTAAATCGAAAACAGAAAATATTAGAAAATTCACTGAGAACACTGATAATTTTCTAGTAGGGAAACCTTTTAGAAAGTGGCATCGAAGACAGAAATCACAGTGCACAGCAGAGCCTACTTGTTCTGTGTCCCGGGGACATCACATTTCAAAGGCACAGGATCCACCTGGGTATGTGGGGCGTAGGGAGGCCCTGGGTTCCCAGCCTCACACACTTGACTTTGGGGAGTGGGCTGAGATTCAGTTGGAGCCACTCCTGCACCCCTGCCCTGGGGCCGCAGTGCAGCCAGGGTTGAGGACTCATCACCTGTGCTCTCCCCAGCTGGCAGCGGCCTCCGCTCCCTGCCTCCTGTTGAGGTGGGTGTTCTTCACTCACAGTTTAAGACATTGTCCCTCCTGTATCTGCTGCTGTCTCAGCCTCCCGCCAGTCACTGCCATCTGCCTCCTGTCCCTCGGACACCACTTTCAGTGACATACCTCAGCTTTGTCTTTCCATTCTGCCTAGGCACGAGCCCCTCTTTTACACACTAAGATCTGTGTGGCAGGGCCCTGTTCGCCGCCATGTCCTGGTGCCCAGTGCGGGGCTGGGAGCATGTGGAGGGGCTGCTTTGGGGAGGGATGGAGATGGTGAGTGAGTGAAAGGATGAAATTGACTATGGGCTGAGCAGCCCATATGCACAGAGCATCAAAAGGTCACTCCAAGCGCTGTGGGCTGTTTTGTCCTTGGCTTCTCTTCTTGTTTTATGAAAAATGGTGTTGCAAAGAGAATAAGACTGGATTCTGCCTGGTTAATCCAATGCTGTTTCCTGTTGTATCTGAGGTTTTACTAGGAGCAACACTGACTGTCCTGACCCAGGACAAGAGCCCCTCTCATTTTGGCTTTTGTCACCCACTGAAATCTGGACCTCAGACAGTGCCAGGCCCCATGACTCAGGGTCTCTCTGTGCCCCTGGTGCCCAACTCAGGACTGTCAGTGACCTCTCTCTCCCTCTGCATTTAGGGGATGATTGCAGAGCTAAGGGTGCGCAGGGACCCCCAGGTGAGCCCTCTGCACTGCTTGGAGGACGATGACGATGATGATGATGATGGGGTGAGTCTCTCCCCAACTCCCCCACCCTACCCTGTGGAAGCAGAGCCCAAGCCAGTCAGAGCTGGCCTTCCCCTTGGGAACTTCAAAGTGGTGAGACTAGACAGGTCTCTGAAAAAAGCCATTTCAAGTACCAGGAACCTAGTAACATGTTCAGTTGCCCAGCAGTGTAAAAAAGAGCCTCACTACCCCTGGAACTCTCCATTTAAAACACACATGGAATATAAAGTGAGTGCTGGATGGAAACTGTCCCCAGGACAGGCCTTGGGTGATACAATCAATAGCAGTCAGCATGGCAAAATGTATGTGTGTTTGTTAGTGTGAGTGAAGGAGGGTGTGTGAGTGTGTGTGCACACAACCACATGGGACCTAAGGAGGCAAATCCACCCGTTTTCGGGTGTGGACAGACAGGAGGAAAGCTGTGTCCGGGAGGAGGCTTCAGGTCACAAAACCCGCCCCCAGTGGACACAGTGGTGAATGGAGTGAGGTCGTCAGGCCACGCCCCCTCAGCTGCCTTCTGTTCTGCTCCCTGTCCCTGTCCTGGCCTGTGCACTGGTAAACCTCTGCAGGACTTCTGTCCTCTGGGCCATTTCCCAGGACAGTGACTCAGGAACAGGATGACAAGCAGAAAGAAGGGAACATATTTTTTTTATGGTTGTCTGTATGTCTAGCCAGGAGTCAGATTGATTTCCAATGGGCCATTTTAATTGGTGTGACTGGATGTACCTCATTGATGACCATCTGATACCACTCAGTAGAGGGCTGGTTCCCTCCTGGCAGCCATGAGACATCCCCCCCACACTTCTTTCTGCCTTCTCCTTCTGCCCCAGCCTGGGATGGGCCTGGGACAGGCAGGACCTGCTCTAGTTGGATCTCCAGGCCCTGCTGGGGCCGGGATTTTGGTCAATAGCTCCTTCCTTGTTTCCTGTAAACCCTTCAGGCATCAGGAGACTTCGGAAGTGGGCTGGAGGAGAACCGGGAACTTCTCAGGAAGGAAGCGGTGAGTATAGCAGGGTCTGTGCCCAGGGCCCTGTCCCAACCTGAGCTGTGCTTCATCTCATCTAATTCTACATGTCCCTTGAGTCTCTAAAGGGACTTTGTCATTCTGTTTGTGCCTCCTCATTAGCGGGTAGGGCCCTAAAGGACTAGAGGGTCAAAGAAGGGGAAAGCCACGTAGGGCGGCACGAGGCCAACTAGGTAAGTTTCCCAGCTCTTGCCACCTGAAACAACATGCAGGAGGGAGTGAGTCTCAGGGACGTGAGAGAGGCTTGAGCATCCAGGGAGTAATAAGCAGAGTGCTCAGCTGCCCTGGAACGGACAGTCAACATCCTGCCCCAGGTGGACCCTTGCCAGGTAGAGGGCGAATAGGTGGCTTTTAGGGAAGCAGAGCCAGGAGGCTCACCCACCTGTGTGCAGGCTCTGGTGCCTGGTGAGCCCCTGAACACAAGTCAGTGGGTAGTGACCCAAAACAGCTCTGCTAAGGGTCAGACAAACTTATGTGTTCCTTGACCGCTAACCCTCCTCCTCACAAATGCAGGCTGGATTTGAGAATTTGCATTTTTGCTCCTCTCTCTACCTAGGGTGCCCGGGGCACACACCAGCCACTGGGGATTCAGGGAACCCACAAAACCATGGTGTCTGTGCTGTGCTGGAACCAGGGATGAAATGCCACAGCTGGTGGTTTCTCTTAATAGTCTCAAGGGTCAAAGACCAAAAATGGGATCCCTATTTGAACAGTTTCACCCTGAGCCCATAGCCTGTCCCTGGACTGGCTCTCGGGTCAGGATTCCGCTAGCAAGTCATTGGTGAGCATGGCTTCTGACTGTTGGAGGAATTGGGCAGAAGCCTCTACGAGGTGGGCAGGCCTGGTCCAGGTGGGAGTCCCCAGCCATAGGGAAAGGCCTGCTGTCCAACTCTGCCTGTTGCTTACCCACCTGGCAGTGGGGGGACCCTCAAACAAGACTCACAGGATGACCATTGTCCATACACAGTGTCCCCAGGGAGTGTGTGCCAAATGTAGGGCAGGAAGTGCCTTGTCTATATTTGAATATCCACTTGCAACCACATCTCAGCTCCATGGTGCCTCTGGGAACAGGGAAGACCGGTTTTCAGAGCAGAGCAGCCTTATCCCCTGCCCCCAGGTGGGGTGGGTGGCAATCACCCAGCCGTGGAGTGCCTGGTCAGGACCCTCACCAAGGACACGTCACAGCCAGACCCAGCATGTGCAATGAACCATCAGAGCTCCTTCAGTCCTAGGGCATCTGTGACAGTGTTGACCACTTGCTCTTCTCTGATGGGACCATGGGAAGGAGTCAGGGCTCTGGAATGTTACTGAAGGGCCACACCCAAGGAATGGGTGCTGGTACCCCCATTGCATGGGAGAAGTTGGGGGGCTTGGGAAGTTCAGTGATTTGTTGGGTTTTCCAGGTGGGGCTTCTAGTTGAGGGGACCCCACCCCATGGGCTGTTTATAAGAAAACAGCTCTGGAGGGCCCTGAACTTCTTCCTGACTTAGATGATGTCCTAATGGCTTCTTCTCATCTTTCTTAAAGTCTAGAAAGATATTATTTTACAAGCCAAATAAATCTAAACCTGACATTTGCCAGCATGCACATTCACAGGGTGTCTAAGTTTGCTAACAGCTGTTTTCCCACCCTTGCCTTTCCAGGGAGTGTCCCTAAAGCCCAGCCTCCCCGAGGCTCCCCCGGTCACTTCTCCTCCCTTGGCTGGAGGCAGCAACTTGGAAGATTCCAGAACAGAAGAAATAGAAGAACAAACCACTGTGTCTTTAATAGAAGGTAAAGCCCTTATGGGTGGGTATACACATTAGTGCTATATGTGCGTGTTAATGGTAGATGTGCAGTGCTGTGTGTGTGTCTGTGTACTGTGAGTGTGTGTGTGTGGCTGGGGTGGAGGGCTCCTATACATTGCAAATACAAGCCCCAGACTGGGGAGTGATTGGTACCTGCCGGTCCCTCCCACCCCACCCTGGCACATCGGGTCATCTGTGGAAACAAGCTGCACCAGGTCAGGGCAAAGCAGCTGCTTGGACATACCCTTCTCTTTCTCAGAGTTTGTTTCTGTATTATTATTATTATTATTTTATTATTTTTGTGATCTTTGTGGGACTGCCTTGAATGTGCTATCAGAGTGACATTCTACTGCTCAGTCTGGGGGCCAGTGGGTCACTAGGAGGACAGGAGAGTAGGTTGTGAGGGCAGAGACTTTTCTGCCCAGAACCTCTTATAATGGGTCCACCCCAGTTTATATGGACATTTTAAAAAGATTTTATTTATTGATTTTACAGAAAGAAGGAGGTGTGGGGGTGTGAGAAGCAACCACTCATAGTTGCTTCACTTTAATTGTTCATTGGTCTCTTATTCCTTGACTGGGCAAGCCCAGGATTCCGAACTGACTACTTCAGCATTCCAGTTCGATGTTTTATCCACTGTATGACAGGTCAGGCTATATAGACTTTGTGTGTGTGTGTGTGTGTGTGTGTGTGTGTGTGTGACAGGGACAGAGAGAGAGGCAGAGAGAGGGAAAGATAGGGACAGACAGACAGGAAGGAGAGAGATGAGAAGCATCAATCATCAGTTTTTCGTTGCGACACCATAGTTGTTCATTGATTGCTTTCTCATATGTGCCTTGACTAGGGGCTACAGCAGACTGAGTAACCCCTTGCTCAAGCCAACAACTTTGGGCTTCAAGCCCGCGACCTGTGGACTCAAGCCAGGGACCCCTTGCTCAAGCTCGTGAGCCCATGCTCAAACTGGATGAGTCTGCACTTAAGCCAATGGCCTCATGTTTCAAACCTGGGTCCTCTGCATCCAAGTCTGATGCTCTATCCACTGTGCCACCGCCCAGTCAGGCTATAGACATTTTTTATTTAGAAAAAAAAAATTGATTGCTTTTTATTTGAAGAAAAAAAATTTTAATTTATTGATTTTAGAGGAAGAGAAGAGGAGGAAAGAGAGAGAAACATTGATTTGCTATTCCACTCATCCATGCAATCACTGGTTGATCTTGTCTGTGCCCTGACCGGGAATAAAACCTACAACCTTGGCATGTTGGAATAACGCTCCAACCAACTGAGCTACTTGGCCAGGGCTGATTGCTTTTTAAATTACTGAAATAATACATGTTCAATTCAGCCAAATTAGAAACTGAAAATAACAAATGAGTGAGAACTAACCATCACTACTCCAGGGTCCCACTGTTCATGTATTTTCCTCAGTGAGCTAAGAATGTGGTTTGGTGCCTGCGGCATTTGTCAGCGACATGCTTCTCAAGGGCACGGACAGGATGGGCAAGGTAGGGGAAATGTCCAGCCCCTTGGAGTGCTGGGTGAGGGACGCACACCCCCTGGCCCACAGGGCAGCCCAGCACTACCCTCTTCACTGCTGTGTAGCTGGGGTCCCAGGGCAGGAGCCATCTAGGCATAAAGTATGGACCTCAGTTCTTTCATTTTTCATTATACATGTCCTATTTGCAGTTTCATGTATCAAAAAACCTGTCCTTCCTCCCATTGAATTGTCTTGGAGTCTTTTTTGAGAACCAGTTGTCTGTCTGTGAGGGTCTGTCTCTGGACTTTGCTCTGATCCGTGGATCTCTCTGTCTTGACAATGTCACACACTGCCAGTCGTTTCTGTGGCTGTGCGAGGAGGCCCGAGATTGGGTCGTGTGCATCCTCCAGACCTGTGCATCCTCTACAGAATGGCTTTGCTGTTCTCTGTCCTTTGCATTTTCTTACGGATTTTAGAATCAGTTTGTCAATTTCCATAAGAACAACCTGCTGGGGTTTTGGTTGGAATGCCATCGAATCCATAAATCAATGTTGGGGAAGAGCTTGGATATCTCAAGACTGAGTCTCCCAACCCAAGAACTCAAGCCGTCTCTCTGTAGTGAGGTCTTCATCTTCTTCAGTGGTGTCCTTTTTGTTTTCAGTGTTCGCAGAGGCAGAGGTTCTAAATTTGCCTAAAGCATGCTGATTCTTAGAATATGTCCTGGGAGGTTTCCACCCCACACCATTAGGGGAAGGGGCTGGGCTGCTCTTCTGTGGCTGACTTCTGATTCTCAGTGGGTCCTATGACTGCTAGGGATGGGCTGCTTGGGCATCCATCTGGTGGGGTAGGGGAGTTTGCCCCCCCCCCCACTGTGGAATGACCGCTGATGCACACACATGGTGTGGCTTCAATTTCTGCTTGAAATAGGTCAGATGTCGCCCAGAGCTGTGCACACCCATGATGCTGGTGCAGCTCTTAGACAGTATAGGCTCCCTTGGGAGTCGTCCAATCCACATTGGTCTGAACGGCCTCAAAACCAAACCAGTCCTCAAGCTCTGCCGCTATGCTGTCCCCAGAGCACCAATTAAACCCCAGCCAAGGTCAGAATGTCTCTGAACTTCCCATAGAAGACAGAGTTTCTGCAAGTTACCAAGTGCACGTGACACTTAAACACAACATGAGTCTTGCGTTTTCTAATTGACTTAGTGATGCTAGAATGATTGGGTGAAAGGTTTTAGGGAACAGCCTCAAAGGTCACCCACAAATTACATGTCAAGCTCAGAGGGGGAGGTGCCACCCTGCACCCAGTGAGGAGATTGACAAATGGGAGCTATGAAGAGCGGGGGTAATGGGGGATAGGGCCACACACAAGTACGGAGGTGGCAGGGGCCTGGCTCTTCTCTGTGTGGTGGTGTTTGCACAGCTGTAGGTCGTGTGCATCATCCAGACCTGTGTGCAGCTCAGACAGGGCACTGATTTGGCCAGAGTTGACCTATAGGCAGGATCCTTGGTGGGGCCCTGTTTCCCAGACTGTCAGCATTCCCGAAAAAGCTACAAAGGAAATCGCTGGGCAGTGGGGAAATCTGAATCAGGCTGTGTGTTAGGTCACTATGTGACAATGTTGAGTTTCTCAAATGTGGCCACTGGGTTGTCTGAAAGTGTGCTTGTTCTTGGGAGACTTGTGGCATGCTATGGGAGAGGGTTGTGATAATGCAGGGGATTCAGGTGGCTCAACAAGAGAAGTGGAGAGTGTGTTGAGTGTGAGAGTGTGAGAGAGAGCTGGTTGTGTACTTGGGTGATAACAACAGCCCTAGGGGGGAGCATGAGCTGAGAACAGGGGCTATCATTCAGGAGTCTGACCTCTGCCCCTCCCCCCAGCTCAGACCTTTCCTGACTCAAATACAGCTACCAGCTGGGACAGGAGTGTCCAGAGCTCTGGGGATGTCCTGGAAGAGGTGAGGCCACCTTCCTGATCTATAACCACGGGGACCCAACAAAGCTCTGGACCCACAGCACGAGGAGTATGTGGTCAGGGATAGGGGGACAACTGAGCAGACCCTTGTCAATGTCAGTGCACTCTGTGCATGTCCATTCTTGTGTTTCCTGTGTGTGTCCACTATGTGCTTACCTGCATGTCCCTGTGTGGTACCGAGCCCAGCCCAGAACACAGGAGAGTAAGGTGGTGGGTGGGCAGGTAAGTGTATGTGTGGCCCCCAGCAGTGCTCTTTCCTCCTCCCAGGGTCTTGCAGGCCCAGTGGTGCAGAGCACTGATGCACGGGCTGTCCCTGGGCCACAGGGACCTCCTGGACTCCCAGGGCCACCAGGGAAGGATGGAACCCCTGGAAGGGATGGTGAGCCAGTAAGTATATGTTTCCCCTTGGTCCAGCTGGGGTGGCAGTTTGGGCAGGAGGATGCAGCTGATGTAGCAGAGCAGCTGGACCCTGAGGACCATGGAGCCCCCAGGACAGGGTATGCTGTGTTGGCCACTCCCCTCCGTGGGGGGAGCGCTAGAGGGTAGCAGGGAGGCTGCAGACAGAGCTACGAAGGCGTTCAGATGCTGGGTGGAAGGTTCTTCCCCTCTGCACAGATGGCCCTCCCACAGGAGTCAGGTCTATGGAGGGCATAGAGCCCAGGGTCCAGCTCCACGTCTGATGAGGTGCGGACAGAGATTCAGGAGTCCCTCACTAACCATTTCTCTTGCATGTTCCAGGGTGACCCTGGGGAAGATGGAAAACCCGTAAGTTTGCTCTTCTCAGAGCCAGATCTTATCAGTGACACTTGTGTGAGACCCTCTGGACTCTATCCCGTGATGCTCCTTAAGCTCAACATAGTGAAGAGATTTCAAAATGAAGCCATTTAGAAAATGCAGCTTAACTTTGTTAAGAAAATATAAGTCTAAAAAAATTACATAGATCTAACTGTTGCTAGAAAAATATAAAGCTCTGCATATGTACTGAGACAGGCTAACTGCCCAAAAACAGAGACAAGAAAAAGGAGGTACAGCTCCAGATTCTTAGAGGAAAACAGCGTGCAGCGGAGAAACGGCAGGCTGCCTGTGGCTGGGAGGCAGCGAGGCCAGCGCGGAACAGAAGACGCATTTGCAGGAGTTAGTGCAGACTTGTCACAGTCACAATAGATGTGAGACTTTTTGTCTTAAGACACTCAGTTTGGATTTATAAAAATCAATAAATACTAGTTTCAAGAAATGCGATAAAATGGCACAAGAAGGTTACAAATAAAAATTTGGGAAGTGACAGACCAGCCATGCAGGAAGGAGTGTCGCATGACCAACCTTGGACATGAAAGACTCAAGTTAAAACTGTTCTGAAGGAGAAAGGATATTTCATTTTGACACCTGAACGATCCCTAATTACCCTCCCCGTTTTACAGCTGGTGTGTGTGTGTGTGCGTGTGAGATTCAGGATTTAAATGACTCAGTTAACATGCCTTATAGAGTGCATGAGCTTTGCACAGTTTCTAGACTGAGAAATCTTGCAGTCTTCCAAGCACTTGTGGACATACAAACACCTTGCCGGTCATTTAGGCCATGAGGGCCTCTTGCCCTCTTACCCAAGTAGCACACGCATGGTGTACATCCATGCACATAACAGACAGAGCACCCACTCTCTAATAAAAATGTCCACTAACCCTAACCCAGACATTGTCTGTAAGATGGGGTCCTGTGCAGAACTATGGGAATCCCTGAGGTCAGAGGTGTCCACCTCTGGTCCCAGCTCAGGCTCAGCTCTGTCCCCTCCTTGATGCTCTGCAGGGGATCAGATACTCTGGGCAAAAAGCCGCAAAGCTGCATGTTTGGTATCTCAGATAGTGATGGCACAGAGGTGCCTTCTCCTTGTCTGAGCTGCCTGCCTGTGTCTTTCAGGGTGACATTGGGCCACAAGGCTTCCCGGGAACCCCAGGGGACGTGGGTCCCAAGGGTGAAAAGGTGAGTCTAACCTGGCTGGGGCTGTGGGTGAGCCACGTTACCATCTGGACCCCTGAACCACAATGAGGCTGTGCTCCTTGGTGTGACGGGCATCTTCTGTTCCCAGGGAGATCCTGGGGTAGGGCCAAGAGGACCCCCGGGTCCACAAGGGCCTCCGGGGCCACCAGGACCCTCCTTCAGACATGACAAACTGGTGAGTCCACCTGCAACCTCTTCCACCGTGAGGGTCTGCCCACAGTCCCAGAGGAAGGACCCTCCTATCCCCTATTTGACCCTCGATTCCAGAACCAGCTTTCCTGGGAGGTGTCAGAGCCCAGGGAAATCAGCTCCTGCCTGCAGGGCCAGGGCCATACTGTGGGACCTAGGGTAGGGCTGGAGCCCTCCTGATGGTTCTGGGCCTCAGTCGGACCTCCCTTCAGGCTTCTTTCACTTGGTGAGGATCTCATATTCACTCACTCTTTGCTTCGTTATAAATATCTTGACCTGGTGGTGACATGGGGCAGTGCTTAGCAGGGACAGCATAGTGCAGGGGTGGGCAGGCCTCCCACCTGAGTGCAGGCAGGGCCTGGGCCAGGTGGACAGTTCTGGGCTCTGGGTGATGGATGTCTGGACTCTTTCTCTCAGACCTTCATTGACATGGAGGGGTCTGGGTTCAGCGGTGACCTGGAGAGCCTCAGAGTGAGTGTACCTTAGCCCGGGTAGCTGTTACCCCACTGTCTTCTATGCACAAGTAGATTGTAGGGGACAGGGGTGGGCCAGACCAGGGTGGGGCTGTCCCTTGGTAGATGCTGTATGCATGATCTGTGTTTTTCTATGTCCAGGGCCCGAGAGGTTTCCCTGGCCCCCCTGGGCCCCCAGGTGTCCCAGGCCTGCCCGGAGAGCCAGGACGCTTCGGGGTGAACAGTTCAGTCATCCCAGGACCTGCAGGCCTTCCTGGTGTGCCTGGGCGAGATGGACAACGTGGGCTCCCTGGCCCCCCAGTAAGACCTGCATCCCCTCAAGCGGCCCTTGCCCCATCAGGGTCAGCTGGGAATGGGTGAAACACCAAGTGTGGGGCCTCTTCCTGGGCAGAAGTCCCCCTCACCACCTCTGTACTCCTGTCCTCTGAATCCTAGCTGGGGAGGAGCCTGGTAATTCTGGATGCTGACTTGATGAGTGACCGAATGCAGTGCCATTCATCTCTCCTGTCCTTCAGTGGTCAGCTGACCTCACAGAGTCTGTCTCCAGGAGTAATTCTCATGGGATCAGGGTAGACCTCACTGACCAATTACTGGGGTCTGTAAGGAGCCCAAGTTTGGTCAGCTCACTATTCACAAGGACCTTAGAGCCCAGCTACTTCCCTGCTTCTAGCACTGAGGACATGGTGGCCTGTGGTGCCCACAGATGATGCTATTGTAATCAATCACAGAAACCAGGTGTGCATAGCCTGATTTTCACTTGATAACATATTCTGGGTGCGTAATTCACCAGAATGTAGAGTCATTCTATTGACAGCAGATGGTCTTACTTTATTTAGTAAGGGTTCTCCCCAACAGCATGGATAAGGCAGCCCACTCACCATGGATTAGCAGCTCTCCAATTTGATCAGCCACTCAAAATAAAAAGGAAAGAAATGTAAGTACTGAGCAGAGCAGCACGAGCTTTCTGACCTGCATTAGTGTAGGGGTCTCTGTGAGCCATAGGATTCAGGTGTGTCCTTGATTCTCAGGAAATCTGTGGCTACCCATATCATCTGCTGGCTCACGACTTTCTCAGCTGCTGAATTCCTCTGATCACACACTCTGCTTTTTCTCCTCCAGGGACCTCCAGGTGCTCCAGGAAAAGATGGGCAACCAGGAGAGTCCGGCCAGAAAGGCAGCTCTGTAAGTCATTTCTCCTGATGTCTAGGGTGGACATGACCTATAGCCACATAATGTGGCCAAAGGGTGACCAAACCCTGGATGTGGGGTTTGGCCCTAGTGACCTCATAGAGGAGAAATGCCACAAGGGTGGCAACACCCAAGATTGTGTGTGGCTTTACAAGAAGCCACCATCACCACTGTCATCATAGTGCAATAGCAAGGAGCCTCGGATTCCCGAGTTTGCTTAGAGCCACAACTCACTGGGCTCATGTAAAAATTCAGGACCTCAAGTTTCAGTTTTGGTGGCATCAATAATGGAGAAATTTTTGAGGCTGCACAAACCTCTAACTGGGGCCATGATTTTCTCCTAGTTTTCAGTGAATGAACAGGAAGGAGGTGCCAACTTCCAGCCATTTGGAGACACTTCCATATGGCACCTTCCATGAGTTGTGGCTGCTTTGGGCTCAGCCGGGGGTTGGGGGTGCATTTTATTTTATTTTATTACATTGCTTACAAAAATTAGAAGATCAGGAAAAGTGCAGATACCCCAGTACTTTCAGCCTTTTGTATAGTGCATTTTCACCAATGAAATAAAAGTTGGCTTTGCATCTCATTTGTATAATCAAACAACTTGCTTTGACTTGTCGTTTGCTTTTCTGATGTTCTTGTTTAATAAAAAAAAAATCAAATGCCTCTTTTTTTTATTGCTTCATATTCATTTTGAAATATCCCCTAATTTTTGTGAGCAGTATGTTTTTTAATTGATTTTGCAGGGGGGAGAGGGAGAAGCAACTCATATTTGCTTCACTTTAGTTGTTCATTGATTGCTTCTCATATGTGCCTTGACTGAGGGGCTCAAGCCTAGCCAGTGACCCCCTTGCTCATGCCAGTGACTTGCGCTTAAACCAATGAGCCATGCTGAAGCTGGCAACCTTGACCTCAGGGTTTTGAACCTGGAGCATCATTCCAGACTGATGCTCTGTTCACAGTGCCACCACATTAAAATGCACCCTTTTGTGCTCATTGCTTTGGCCAACTGAACTAGAAGGACTCTCCTGGGGCATTCACCACTCTGCACACAGTCTGGTGAGGGCACGCTCTCAGCAGTGGGATCAGTCCTGGCCCCCCATGTCTGAGCATCTCCTGGAGCCTCTGTTCTTACCTCAAACAGAGGCAGTGGTGAGAACAGCCAGAGGTACACCAGGGCCAAGAGGGGCACTTGGAATTTTAGATGCACGTCTTCTGGGAGTAGTGCTCAGATATCCTGGCTCCCAGATCCAGGAGAGAAGAAAATCAGAAAAAAGTCAGCATAAATGGGAAAACAGTGACCCTGAGGGCAGGATAAATGAGTGAAACCCTGTGCCCTTTTGTTTTGCTGGCTGCTCATTGGTCTGTTTTTATAATTATTCTTTTTCCTGCAGGGCAGAGGAGGCGCCCCAGGACCTAAGGTACTTACTTACATACTTCCAGATGGGGAGGATTGCTGGGTGGAAGTAACCCCCGCCCCCCAGGAGGGCGCAGGATTGGGCAGGCAGGCAGAGAGGGAGTGAGCTATCCTTGGTGCTGATCATGGGGTCTGGCCCACAGCCCTGACTCTGTCCACCCTGTCAGGAATTACCCCGGCAGCGGGCATCACATTTGTCCTTTGAGATTCAGAGCAGGTCCCTGATGCTCTCACACAAGGGGATGCCACTCCCGTTGGGATCTCACTGCTATGTCTGTGCCACCTGCTCCCCCCAGTCCCCACAGCTGGCCCACAGGTACCCATGAGGATCTAGCCCCTCCACAGGCTGGACAGGGTGGGCCTAACCAGAAACTTCCCCAGCATGTCCAAGGGGCTAACACTCAAAGAAGCTGCTGGGAGGTAGCAGAGCACCTGGCGTGGGGTCTGCTAGGAAACCCTTAGGGGATGTGAGGAGGAGGATGCCAGTGGCATCAGAGTGGTGGGCTAGAGATTAGGAGGAGCCTAAGGAAGAGTCGAGCTCAGAGTAAAGGTGTGTATGTATAAACACATGTCCACAAATGAATAAGGCCCAGGGGTGGGTGAGGAAACGACAATGGGATTACAGCTGGGGCAAAGTTAGATATCATTCCAGCATGGCACCAGATTCCAGCCTGTGGAAATATAACTGAATGCCAAAGTCAGATATTTAGATAAAATGATAACTCAGACTTTTTTAAAAAAACCTTAAGTAACCTGATGAGAATTTTAGATCTGTACACCTTGAGTAGGGAACGGGGGGGTGGCGGGGGAAGTGGATGAGATTAGAGGTTTCAGAGAACAAACATTTTAGTAAGAACTTTTTAAATATCAAAAACTAGGTGAGATTTTTAAAATATGATAAACAGATGAAAGGCACTAAGAGTAAAGCCAAGAAACTAAAATTGATTCCAATAAAATTAACCCTTGGGTAAAGTGGGTAGTAAAAAGTCAAAAATGTTAAGTGTCTGTTAAAGTGAAATCAGACAGGTCAAGCCCCCCACCCAGGAGTTGGTGATAAGAGATGTGTGAACAGGTGAGAGCTGGGGGTCCTGTCCCAACCCATGGAGCACTGGCTGAGGAAGTAGTGGGAGGACCTCCTCACTGGAGGGGCCTCTGGAGGTGGCCCAGGCTGGAGCACGTTTCAGGCAGTGGTCACACTCATGCCCTTGCTGTGGGCTAGTGGGCTTGATGTGTCCTTTATAGCCTGTTCCTTTGTTTACAGATGAGGAAACTGAGGCTCAGTAGTTAGGTAGACACAAGGGGGCGGGGTGTGCCTAGCCATGGAATTGGCATGAAGGGGACTTGTCTTGGGTCCTAGTGTCCCTGTTCCCCTACACCGGCTCCTGCCTGGCCCTTGGGACCCTCAAGGTCCGAGCGGCAGGCCTGCGTCTGAGACTGGAATCCCATGTTACACCTGCCTCTTGGCTCTTGTTCCTCCCAGTGGCCATGCCTTGTGCACCCCACCCCAACCTTGCTAGGTGGTAACATAGTCCCATGTCTCCCAGACGCTCTAAGCCCCCTGTCACCTCCCCCAGCTCCTTCCAGCCTCACCCTTCCCACTCACCTGCCACAATGTCTCCTGGCTCTCATCCCCATCCCCCTGGCCCTGTGTGTGCGGCATGCTCTGTGCACAGTGTACCCCAAGCCATGAGCTTCTTGCTTCCCTGGAATGAATGTCTCAGGAATGTGTGTCTGGTTTTCGCTCAGTTGTTTAATTTTTAAGTAGTTGAAATCCTTGTAAATTCAGAAGAAGTGCATTTGGATTTGCTTGCTTCTCAGAGTGTTACTTATCTCTGTGGCTTTGCAGATTTACAGAAAGTTTATGGAAACATAGGTATGTTGGGCCACAGTAGCTGCCTCGGAGTTCAGCTGACACCTACTCTTGTGGCAGAGAGTGATGACAGTCTCTCTACCTGTGCAGGGAAGCAAGGGAGACCCCGGCCCCACTGGCGCTCCTGGAGAGAATGGCTTGGCAGGGTCCCCTGGACCAGCAGGACCACCAGGGCCCCCTGGGCTCCCAGGGCGCCCCGGACCTATAGGACCAGGACTTCCCGCAGGGTTTGTGAGTACCAGCCGCTCCTGGCCCCCAGAAAGTCTGGGTCTGTGCCCCATGGCTTCCTCCTGTCATCCCACACTGGCTGCCACAACTCACACTGGTGTCCACATGTGAGTTATGAGCATTTGGGCGGGCTCAGCAGGACAGGGATCGTTGGCCTTTGGGCATAGTGAGTGTGTGTGTGTCTCCTGAGTCACATCACTGACTGGATAGTGCCTCATGGTGGAGCCACAGGCAGTGGGAGGGAACTGGTGCCCACTTCTGTAAATGCTCACTTCTCGGGGACTCTGCCCCATAAATGATGCTGAAGGGCTACTCCAGGGAGACAAAAGCAGAAACTGGACACCATCACCCAGCCAGGCCCCTGGCGCAACTCAGAGCAAGAATCAATGACCTAAACTTAAGAGAGGCTGAATGGGCGCCCACCCAGAAGATCCCTGCCCCCAGGCAGACGCTTCTAATTCAAGAACGAGTACAGCTGCTGCCAGGCGACTGGGCCCTTGGAGTCCACCCTGTTCAGTCATGGCTGGATCCCATCTTGGGCCAGTGTCTGGCCTCGGGTTGGCTCTCTTTTAAAAGAAGAGACACAGACCTGAGTCATGTGTTCTCCAGGATGACATGGAAGGCTCCGGGGGACCCTTCTGGCTGACAGCCCAAGGCGCTGATGGGCAGCAGGTACTGTCTGCGAGTGGGCTTGGTCAGCTCTGGGGGGCATTGGGGGCACCTGAGGCAGGGGGCTTCCCTGGGACAGGCCCACGTAGGGACCAGGAGCAGCACTACGGAACCAGCGGGGCCACCGAGTTCAGGGCACTATCCACCCTTGGGATTCCCCCATGTGGTCGAGATGAATGAACGTGGGTGGAATGAACCCTGAAAGATGCATCTTTCTGGGACATCTGTCACTGAGTTCTGCTTGGCGCCTTGGAAGCCTCAGCTGGCTGGAGGGAGCAGCTGGACGAGTTTTCCATTTTGAACAACATCAACAAGAATTTCTACTGGGACAGAGACTAAGTCCATAGTCAGCTCAGATGGCTGTACCATCGCAACTCAGTACCTTTCTTTATATGTACTAGTTCTTGTCAGTAGCAGTTAGCTGCTGCAGCATCAGGTGAGGCGTGAACCAGAGGTGACAGAGTCGTTGCTGTGACACAAAGGTGGGGAGGATCTCGAGGGCAGAGTCAGTGAGACCTGGAGGCCTAGGTCCCCTCTCTCAGGCTTTCAGGCCCACTTCCACAGCTCCAATGCCCCGGGACCTCAGGAGGGGTCGGTGGGACTGTTTCAGGCCTCAGAGGTGAGTTGAGGTGATGGAGACCCTCGGGGGTCACAGCGAGGCTAAACCAGCTAGATGGCAGCATTCCATCTGTTCAGATGCACTTATTTTTAGTTAAATAAAATGAAAATTTATTTGTTTTGGGGTGATCTGAGCTGATCACCCAGGTGGGCTGGCTCGGGGCTGGCTTGGGCACTGGCACATCCACTGCAGTTAGTGTGTCATGTCTGTGAGGCTCTAGATGGTATCAAGGACAAACCACCCTCTCAGTGGGATTTCAGGGGAGGGGTGCTGGCTCCTGTTGACCGACTCAGTTTTTTTCTGTCTCAGTAGGAGCTGGCAGTTCTGACAAGGGCTTGTTTTCTTGTGGGAGGGTGAAGTCTCCCAGCCAGACCAAGCTCTAACAGTCTCTTTCTTCTCTGCCTCACAGGGACCACCCGGCAGGCCTGGAGTCAAGGTCAGTGTAAGATTAAATAGTGAGCACCCCTGCCACACCTACCCCCAGCCAGGAGTTAGTTACTGCTTCCTGTCCCCCCTTTACCATGGGAGTTAATGAGGACAATAGTCACGTACTCCTACCCACAGCCTGCATGTGGGTGGAAAGAGTGGGGGTGGGGGTCTGGCCCATCATCCTAAAGCTGGGTGACTTGAGATCCCTGGCCTCATGCATCTGAAGTGCTGACTTAGGGAGAAAGAGGAGCTTCTGGAAGGAACCCTTACAGCCTCCAGGACAGCAGGTGGCACCCTGCACACCCTGGGAGCTTCTCTCGGACCACCCCCATCTCATCTTTTCTTCTCCCTGCTTGCTCTCTGCTCTCCTCCCTGTCACTGGAGGTCACCTCCTCCCTTCCCCATGGGTGGTGAAGGCAGGAGGAACCCCCAGGAGGGATCCCCCTCAGGCCGTTCTATGCTCCTATTTCCCCCCACATGGATACTGGAGTACACAGGGCCCACTGTGGAATCCACCTCTGCTGTTTCATCTCTCTCTTCCTTTTAGAATGTTTTGTTTGACTTACAAAACTTTGTGACATTTCAAAAGTTGAGGTTTTAGAAGTACATACTTATTAGCTTTCTAAAATTGTAAAAAATGAAGTCCTCTGGGAATGATAATGATGGTGTGCCCTCAGCATGTGGCTGACCCCAGCCGTACAGGCCATTGCTCAGTCCCTACGATGCTCAGCTCTGAGCTGGGGGAAGGGAAGCAGTGTGCGAGGCCGCCTGAATAACTAGCCCTTTCCTGCCTTTCTTTGGGGATGGGTGGATGCTGCCATGTGTTGAGCCAGCCCAACTTTGGCATTGCACTCAGAGTCTCTTCACCCACTTTAGGGGGATCCTGGAACACCTGGGTCACCAGGAACCAAGGTAAGGAAATTGGCAATTTTATTAGGCCTGGTCTGGGGGCAGGGAGGGGTCCTTAAGCTTGAGGCCAGAAGGCTTGGCTGGGTATTCCCCCTTGGCCCTGTTGGCCCAGTCCCCTCAGAGCCTCAGTAACAGTGAGTCTGCAGGGCCACCCTCCAGGCCATTCTCCACTCTCCCCTGGTTTGTCCTTGTGCCATCTCGACTCTGACTTTATTCCTTAGAACGTAAGACCTACTTGTCCCAAGGGTGCTCACCCCCAGGCACACCCCTACCCAGGTTTCCCTGCTTCTTCCTGGCTCTGCTACAGAAGTCATGGGTGCCACACAAGTCCTCTAACCCTCCCTCAACCCCAGATGGCCAACCCTGTCCTGCCCGCCTCGACCTCTGAGTGCTTCAAGGAGGCTGAGTCGTTCCTGGGTGTGAGTCTTGGCCTGTCACCTCCCCAGCACTGGCTCACTGGGCCATGTCAGACACATGGTCCTCTCCTTGTGTCCTTTGTAGGGAGATGTCGGTGCAGATGGACCTCCCGGGTTTCCTGGTCTCCCTGGCAGAGACGGTGTGGCTGGAGCCCAAGTAGGTGACTCCCCAGGGCTGCTGGGGGTGGGGTGACACACTGAGGGTGAGAGCCAGCACCCCAATGTGTCTTTCTGACAGTCCCCTAACTTAGTTCTCTGTGTGCCAAGGGGCCCTGAGACCCTACTCCATGGGATGAGTCCAGAGCCAAGGCTGCCTGAGGGAGTTTCCTGTGGTTGCCTGGCTCATATTTCCTTCCCTCCTTCCCCCAACTCCATTGTTCAGTGAGAGGAGAACTCTCCATACCTTCATTCAAAGTGGGTCCCACCAGTCTGGGGTGCCAGGGGTGGGTAGGGGCATGTGCTCTGTTTATGATGAAACATTTCCTTCCTATCTCTGCAGGGACCAAAAGGAGAAAAAGGGAACCAGGGAGAGAAAGTAAGTGGGGGGGAGGACTTGGGTGCACAGGTGGGGTGCTAAGTGCATGGCGACCTTGGGGGGGTGCTGTCTTTGTTCCACGTGGTCTTGGAGAATTGGAGTGAAGACCCTCAAGTATGAGGGGCTCTCAGGGTACCTCCTCACACCCTGTGGATGCTGGGCACCCCTCCCAAGTCCTGGGTAGGCTTTGGGGTCCCAGCCAGAGCCACTGTAATAATTCTTCCGCTACAAGCAACCCGAGTACTGGACATGGGTTTCTTCTTTCAGGGTGACCCAGGGAAGGATGGCGTGGGGGTGCCAGGCCCTCCCGGACCTCCCGGAATCCCAGGGCCTATCATCTACATGTCAGAGCAGGATGTAAGGACACTGCATGGGTGGACGTGTGCTCTGCCTGGACCCCCAGTGCGGGTTACAGCCAGGGCAAGGTTGGCTGCTGGGGGCCATGCTCTGATTCAATGTAGGCTGGGAGGATGTTGGTCAGGTGACGCCCAAAGATTTTGGCGTTTCCAGCCTTGTTTCTGTGGGGTTTCTCACTGTCAAAGGAAGGCCTTCCCAAGCTACACTGTTGACAACATATCCCACTTGTCAGAGTGTCACCCCTTCAGATGCTGAGGTGTCCCTTCTGGCCCCCAATGCACAGCACAAGGAGGCGGGGCACTGGTCCCAGGGTCACGGATGGGTCTGTGGTTCAGGAGGCAGGCTCCCAAGAGCAGCTTCACTTCTCATCTGAGGGACCTTGAGACACAAGCCAGAAGGACTGTTAAAAACAAATTTTAGTCCCATGTTTAATTTCTGGTTTTCTGTTGGTCTTGTGACAGTGATGAAATGAGAGTGGAATTTTAATTGTAAATATGGTTTTCTTTTTGTGATTTTGCATGTCTGCCACCTTGGTGACAGAGAGCAGTGGCCATGTCCCATGGAGTCAAGGTATGTATGTGCCTTGGAAGGTCTGGAGCGTCAAGGTCCTGCCTGGACTGTCTGGCTGCGTGGTGCCAGTCCATCCCCTTCCCCCAGTGACGTTGTTGCTCTCTCCCCCAGGGCCAGCCAGGATATGCGGGCCTCCCCGTAAGTAGCCTCAGCCCCTCCCATTGCCCAGTGGGCACCTGCAAGGTTGAGGAACTTCCTGACCCCTTAGCAGAAGCCCCCGCATTTTAGCACCGGGGTCTCGGGAAAGGTGGAGCAGGCGCATCCTGGGCAGCTATGCTGGGAGAGAGTGTGAGTGGTCATCATGGGGACTGAGTCGCTCATGTGGGCCCTCATTCTTGCCTGTCTCTCTGCAGGGACCTGCTGGGCCAAAGGGAGACGAAGGCACCAGAGGCCAGCAGGGCCTCCCAGGCCCCAAGGTGAGGGGCTTGGCACCATCTTCTCAGGAACAACCCCATCTGTGACTCTAAGGGGCAGTCCCAGTTTACCCAGGTGATCACTTTCTGGGGGGGACCTGGGAGCCCCCACAGCCCACCTAAAGCCTGTGACAGATTCTGACACCATTGCTCCCCTCACTTTACTGTGACCCATGGTGGACCCACTAAGACACCCAACCAGAGCCCCCAGAAAGGGAGGCCCACTCACGTGCACTGGTTCTGGACTGTTGGTGTGGATGCCCGAGTTGGGACTTTGCTGTGGTGGGTATGAGGACCCTCTCCCCTGGAGTTGGCCTCCCTAACCATGCTGCTTGCTGTTCTAGGGCGAGAAGGGTGAGCCGGGCACAATCTTCAGCCCCGACGGCGGAGTGCTGGCTCCCACCCAGAAAGGAGCCAAAGTGAGACAACCACCTGCGCCTGGCTTTTCACTCCTTGTACAGGCTGAGGGGCGGGGTTTTAGGGGCCGCGGAGCCAGCGTTGGGTGGGGGTTGTCTTCCTGAGAGGGGCTAGCTCCTGGCCATACACAAAAGCCTCCTGGGCAGGGTTCTGGAAACTTCCACAGCCTGGTCCCCCTGCCCTTCCCTGTCTGTTCCTCTCTCACAAACACATGGGGAGGGTCCTCAAGGCCCCCAAGCCTGCATGCCCGGATGGGCCCAGCCCAGCTAGCCCTTGGTCGCAGCCTGTCCCTGTCAGTTGAGCCAGCTCTGCACAGAGGCTGGGGACACTCAGGACCATAGCTCTGCGCTCCTTGACCTGGCCTCACCTACCAGAAATGGAGTCCCTAGCTTTGCCTGGGGAGAGCTGCCCCATTCTGCTGTCTGGCTACCCCTCAGCCCTGGGACTGTGGCTGGGGCTGAGGTCCTGACCCTTCTTCAGGAGGGAGCAGGGCATGGCTGAGGTCAGAAGCAGCCTCCTTGAGGGGCCCGTGCCTTCAGTCCCCTGCCCCTAGCAGGTGACCCTCCAGGCAGGCCCGTGGGTGGATCATAGTGTGTAGCTGTTCCCAATTCATGTGGCTGTGGGTACAGGCCTATAGGGGGTCCCAAAGCCCCCACAATTGTTGGGGATGAGCCATGGGATCTTGGACTCCAGGCCAGAGAAAACTCTGCCAGCCCCACCTGGCATCGTAACTGAGGTCTGGGCTTGGTGACTCTTAATCAGGACACTACGTACAGGGTAGCCCCCAGGCTTTCACACCCCAAGGTGTGTCCCATCCATGCACCCTAGGAGAGAAACTCCACTCTAGCACCTTCTCTCTGCCGCTGTTTCCTTCCCTTGTGGTCAGCTGCCCAGAGAGCATCCAGATGGGCACAGGGACCCCTTGGGGATGCCCAGGTGACCTGTGGCCACCTAACAGTGCTTCTGGTTTCCATTCAGGGAGAACCCGGCTTCCGCGGACCACCGGTGAGTAGGCCCACACTTCCTTGACCTGTACACGTGTGTGGTGCTCTGAAAGGCACCTGTCACTGCCTGCCTGCTAAGCAGCACGAGTGGCCAGTTTACATCCCAGCTTCACGTTTAAAGCTCAGGCCGGGCTGGTGGGAGACCACTGCAGAGTCTATCTCTGCTCACCTGAAATGTGGCTGCTTCTCTCCATAGGGTCCATATGGACGGCCTGGGCACAAGGGAGAGATTGGCTTCCCTGGACGACCGGTAAGGGCTGGGGGTCTCTTGCTGTGTGAGGAGAGTAGGCAGAGAGAGGCCCAGGCCAACAGGGGCAATGAGACCCTAGGGGATGGACTGTCATCCTTTGTACAGTCCTCCCCCAAGGGTGGCCCCTGCCTGAACACAGGTCTCTTTGGGACATGGGCGAGGAGTCTCGGCCCTGCTCATGAGCAGCATGGACCATGGAGGGGCCGACATCCCCAGGAGGCCCTAGGTGGGGATAGGAGCTACTTGGGCTCAGCCCACCAGGCCTGAGGGCTGGGGTGGTATGAGGCTGGGGGTGGGCTAGGTCTGCCCTGGTGGGGACTGAGATAGTGGCTAAGGCCAAGGTTTTGGACAACACCCAACAGTTTCCCCCACCTTGCTCCCTAGGGTCGTCCTGGGATGAATGGATTCAAAGGGGAAAAAGGGGAGCCTGGAGATGCCAGCATCGGATTTGGTGCAAGGGTGAGTTTCTTGCAAGGGGTGGACCAGGCACACCTGGGGAAGCCCAGCACCCGGAATGGCCTGGCTGGAAAGTCTTGGATCCCCAGGGTCATCTCGGGAGGCTGCTTCTCAGGGGCCCTGTGGTGTGACCATTCGGTGGTTGTCCTCTGATGCGCAGACCCCATGCACATTCATACAGGTGGACAACACACACATTCACATGCCCACACATGCACATGCAGCCCCAGCCCACAGATGCCCCTTCTTGAAAGGGGTGTCTGGGTTGGCATGGGTTCTGAGCTACATGCTTCTCTTCACTCCATGCCATGTTATAACTTGCAGTAACTCTGCCATCTTTTGAGCCAAAGGTTTTATTTCAGTAATATCTGCAGGGTAAGGCATTTGTAGTCATGTCTTCTACCCACCCTGAATCTCAGCCCAGGGTCCCTCCTGCATTCTCCCTGGTCCTGGCTCCGAGCACTTGTGAGCCCAGCCTGGCAGGGACGGTGGTCCTGAGCTTAGTGTTCCAGGCAATCTGCTCTTCTGAATTTTCCTTTGCTGCTGATTCTTCATGAAGGCATCCTTCCCTCTTGTGGACGAAAACAGGGCTGTTCTGGAAAATCAAGAACAGATAGCAACAATAGGTCACGCTTGTCAGTAAGGGAGAGAGGCTCTTGAATTTTTTTCACCCTGTTGAGTGTTAAAGGTGGATAGGAAATGGCTGTGCATGTATCCCTGGTTGGTGCATCCCACATCTATTCTGTTTCCAACCCCTCCTTCCTTGGCCACACTCAGTGGCTTAGGGAGTGACCAGGGTGACTTTCAGAAATGCTGCTGCCCATATCTGCCACCGTGGCCAGTATCCATAGCCTTGCTGTGAGCATGACTGACCAGAACTTCCTGTTTCCCCCACACAGGGTCCGCCTGGCCCCCCAGGGCCTCCAGGGCCCCCAGGACTTCCTGGGACCCCTGTCTATGACAGCAATGTAAGTCGCCCAGCACCCAATCTCCCCTCCCCATTCCTTAGACAGAGTCCCTGGTTGCTCCTGCCTCTCTACTGCCACCCTCACCAAGCCCAGGGAGAGGCAGCCTAAGCCATAGCTTCTGTGTGGGGCGGGTGGGGCACATCTGGGAGGGAGCCGGGGAGCGGGAGCTGGGCTGCCTGCTTCGGAAGCCATAGTCGATTAGAGGATAAGCCCCTAAGGGAAGTGCAGGCCAGGAGCTGGGAGGGCTCTCTGGATCTGGGCACCTCAGCACCAAGCCCCATGGTCCTTTGTAGGGTGGACATCCCCATTTCATGAGGCTCAGAGACATGAAGTAAACTCACAAGGGACTCCTCGTGTCATGATCAGGGCTCCTGATTCCAAACCCTATGTCTCTCTCTTCCCTTCCCTGTACCCCTGTCTCGGGATGCGGGTGGCTGTGGTCTTGAAGAGACCTCTGGGTGGGTGGCCTTGGTTTTCAGAGCATTTCCCTCATTGACCACCTTTGGCACGTTCTTTGCAGGCGTTTGTGGAGTCTGGCCCTGCTGGAGCTCCAGGGTTGCCAGGTGAGGGCTCCTAGTGCCCCTGGGAGAGCTGGGTGCAGGAGGCCCCTCAGGGGTGCTGGATGCTCCAGGACTTGGCGTTTTCTGCTCAGCTGTCTCTGAGGCAGCATGAATTCCCTGGGGATGATCCTGGATGGGAGTGCCCACCCACTTGCTGTTCATAATTTAGAGTCAGCTCAGAAGAGCATGTTTCTGTCACAGACTTGATAATGGGCACTGGCGTCTTTGTCCCTCTAGGGCACCAGGGGCCTCCTGGACCAAAAGGTGACAAAGGAGAAGTAGGCCTGCCCGGACCACCAGGTGAGAGTGCTCTGGCTGGCCCTGGGCTGAGGGGCTATGCTTGTGGTTACTCTCCCACCCTCCGGGAGGAAGGAACCCCCTTCCTGGCTGGCAGGGCCCTGACAGGACCTGCGGGGCTGGGGCTGGACTGCTTGCCCCCATTACTCCCACAGGGCCCAGGGGGTGACAAGGACAGTGGGGCCAAGGTAATGGCCAAGTAGGATGTCCCATCACCCCACCCGCTGAAGAGCAGGGCTGCCACCCAGAGAAGACCTGGTATCTCCAATGGAGATGGTGAGGGGCCCTGTGGGGAGAAGAAAGTGCTGCTGCTGTGACACAGATGGAGGGCAGTGGGACCCTGGGGCCCCTCCGGCAGTGCGGCAGGGGTCAGGGCTCTGAGACAGGCCCTGCCCAGGAAGCCCAGAAGGCCTCCCACAGGCACAGGCCTCCCGCAGGCACTTGACATCCCAAGTGTCCAGGGTGCACCATCCCCTCAGGGATGAGCCAAGAATGGAAAAGGGATGTGTAGTTAATAACCAACGGAAAAGAAGACCAACATAGAAAGCTTGGTTCAAAAGACAAGAAAGGAGGGAATAAGGAGCACAGAACAGGTAGAACAAATAGAAAATAGAGTAAAATGTTAATTTAAAGCCAACTTCATCAGTAACTGCATTCAAAACAAACAGGCTAAAAATGTTCAGTGGAATAAAAACAAAACTGCTTACAAGAGACTCCCTAATGTAGGGTGTGAAAGCACATGTGCGTGTGAGAAGTCAGACGGTGCATCTAAAGGCAGAAACATTGCCAGAAATAAGACATTTGTGATGATAAAAGCAAACCCACCAAACGAAAGGAAAATACAGCAAGTCCAAATAGGTCTGCACTTAACAACATAGCTTCAAGATATAAAAAGCAAAAATTAACAGAACTAAAAGGAAAAACATGAAACCCAGGAAATTTTAACCCCACTCTCAGTAAGTGATGGGACAGGCAGAGAAAGGACAGGTTAGTCAGGAGGTGGAGGATCTTAACAGGAGACAACCTGGACCACTGGTACTGGCACCAACATGGAAGACACCGCCTATTCACACGGGGGCCCATGCCAGGTGAAAGCAAGTCTGCACGCTGGAAAGAGGTGACCTCATGCACGGTGTATTCTCCGATGACAGTGGAAGCAAGCACGGTGTCTACACCGAAGCTGTAGCTGGAAGAGTGCCCAGATACAGAGAAACTGCAACAGAGGCTAGAAAACTCCCAGAGCAGATGGATGAGGATGCCGGCACTGAAGGGAGCGGGTGCACGGGGGCTCGCGTGCGGCCCTCACTCTGCATCCACCATGACCCTGGAGCAGCGGGGACCCCCCCATGCAATGAGAAGGATCCAGGACAGGAAGCCCAGTGGTGACAGCACGTGAGCTGGCCCACCTTGGGTGTTGAGTGCCCCTCGTATGACTGACGAGGGAGGTGCAGTGCAGCATGACGTTGGGAAAGGAGCTAGCCTGCTACCGGGTGGAGTGTCCCTGGGGACTCTGGGGACCGACACCCGCCATCCTCAGTGGGAGCGCAGGGCCTGGCCAGGAGAGGGGCAGGGAGAGAACCCATGGTACACATTTTGGAAAGGAAGAAATAAACCTGCCATTTTCATAGACAACACATTTTTGATCATCAACAACCCCAAAGGAGCTACAGATAAACTGTTAGAATTGTAAGTAAATTCACCAACGTCATGAGGGCAGTTTACAAAATCAGTGACCAGTCCTAAGCGACATGAAATTTTGAAAAGGTACCATTCAGAAAGATATCAGGTTGGTCATTGCCGGAGGTGTGGGTGGAGGGACGGAGAGTTGGATGAAGGGGTCAAAAGGTACCAACCTCCAGTTACAACATAAATAAATCCTGGGGATGTAATGTGCAGCATGGTGACTACGGTTAATACTGGCCTCTGGTGTACTTGGTGAGTGCTAAGAGACTAGGTCCCCAAAATTCTTATCAAAGGGAAAAAATGTGTTTTTCTTTTCTTTTTGCATCCATATGAGATGATGGATGGTAAGTAAACTTCCTGTGGTAACCATTTCACAGCATATCTAAGTTGAGTCACTCTGCTCTTCACAGACGTCGACAGTGCTGGATGTCAGTTACATCAATAAAACTGAAAGGGAAAAAAAGGCACCATTAACAAAAATATCCAAAATAAAAAATCAAGTAACTGGGAGTAAGTGTAACGAAATAGGCAAAGGATCTCTAAACAGAAATGAAGGATTTTATAGAAAGAAATGAAAGAAGGTATAGATGGGTGTGAGGGGTTATAAATGAAAGATGTTGTACCGACACCTCACTGAGGCCCCACCCAAAATCTCTTATAGGCCAGTTCCCGTTCGACCTCCTTCAGCTGGAGGCTGAAATGAAGGTGGGTGACACCCCTTATTCCTTTGCTGAGCTCTCCTCAGACCACTGCCCTGCCAGGCCCTTCTCTTTGCTGGGCCCCCACGTGGGATGCTGGCTTGGTTTTGTGGAGACTCACTCAGATGGAGCAGAAGGCCTGGCAAGCCTGTGGGGGTCAGCACCTGCCTCTCCCCACACCAGCAATGAGAGCTGGCCTGTCTCAAACAAGTACTTCTATTCATAGGGGGAGAAAGGTGACCAAGGGGACCCTGGGCAGAAAGGAGAAAGGGGCGAGTCTGGGGGTGGCGGATTCTTCGGCTCGAGTGTGCCTGGACCCCCTGGACCACCAGGCTACCCTGGGATTCCGGTAAGTCTGTGCCCTAGGCCACCCTGCAGGTGCCCACACACAGACCCAGGCCTGTGCCAGAGCCTGTTTTTCCAGAGGCCCCTGAGGCCAGGAGCCGAGGGCAGAGCCAGTCTGGCACCAACACATGATGAGGCCCACAGGCTGTGCCCTGCAGGCTGGGCTTCGAGCACGTTCATCCTGGTTCCAACCCTATGGGGGGCATGCATCAGGCGTGGTGAGTGTCTAGTCACTGACCCCCAACCTAGGGTGGGCACACTGACCCTGGGGATATCTCCAATATCCAACCAGGGAAGAGAGGACAGGGTAGGGCCCTTATCCAACTCTCATGCCTACTCTCTTGCTGGTGCTGTGCCTCTGGCTCGGCTCAGGACCTCACCAAGTCCCCTCAGAGAGACCATCTCCCCCAAAAGATTCCAGGAAATAGTGTGCCCAGCTTCTGCCGAGGGGACAGATAGGCAGTGAGGGCCCTCGGGAGCTACATCTCTGTTCAGTGGCTGCTTTGGTCCACTTGCTGGGATCACACCCTAGCTGAAGGGACAGGGGGTGTGGTTTGGAGGTTCTCCAAGGCTCTGGGGCATGGGCAGGGAAGTGACAGTTCAGAGGCTGTGATCCCTATAGAGGCTCTTGACAGATGTAGCCCAGCTCTTCAAACTTAAATGCCCTTGGCATGGCGACCAAGCTGACAATGCCACATGTCTTGTCTGCCCTAGGGTCCCAAAGGAGAGAGCATCAGGGGCCCGCCTGGCCCACCTGGACCTCAGGGACCCCCTGGCATTGGCTACGAAGGGCGCCAGGGGCCTCCTGGGCCCCCAGGACCTCCAGGACCCCCTTCCTTTCCTGGCCCTTATAGGCAGAGTAAGTTTGGCAAGGGGAGTGTCTGGGCCCTAGTCTCATACAGCTGGGGCTGGCATGTGTCCACCTCTGGTTTCTTTCTTGTAGCTATCAGTGTTCCTGGCCCCCCAGGCCCGCCTGGGCCCCCAGGACCCCCCGGGACTATGGGCACTTCCTCAGGGGTAAGCATCCTCCTGCCCCTGACCCTTACTGCCCAGCTGCCTGCCCAGCCACCCTTCCCTCTGGAGGCCTGTGGGGGGGCGGCTGCTTCAGAGGAATCCTGGGTGGACCCCACAGGGACCTTGGTGCTGAGGCTGGCCCTGTCCCAGGGCAGACACAAACCCTAAAATGTGGTTTCTGAAGCAGAAGTGGGTGCCTGGGGTTCAGGACTGAGATGGGCGGGGGAGGAGGACAGCCATGGAGTAGGTCCCAGCGGCCAGGACCACTGTGCTGAGTCTGGTGGCCCAGGGATTCACAGGGCTCAAGGGTAACTGGGCACTTCGTGCCAAGTCCCTCTCTTCCTTAATCCCGAGGGCAGCCTCAGCCACCCACCCTACACAGGGTGTTCTCAGGGGCCAGCCTTATGAGAAGTAACCTAATTAAGTCTCAAGGACTGTCCTTTGTTGGGAGCATCCATGTCCCCACTTCAGTACCCTGAAATATCCAAATGTGGTTCCCTAAACATCCCACCCCGTCAGGACCATCTTGCCATCCCTGTCCCCACCTCTCACCCCTTGAGCCCGATGCTGCCTCTGTGTGCAGTGGAACCCCATTGTCCTGGGCATCCAACAGGTGAGGATCTGGCCCACGTACCAGACCATGCTGGACAAGGTGCCCGAGGTCCCAGAGGGCTGGCTCATCTTTGTGGCTGAGAGGGAGGAGCTGTACGTCCGTGTCCGGAATGGGTTCCGGAAGGTCCTGGTGAGTTCTCTGGATGGCCTTTCCCTGTACATGGACGGTTATCTCCTGTCCTCACTCATGGGGTGCAAGGTGGGGAGCGCTGCATGGAGGAGGAAGGGAGGCCACAAGTGAGAGCAGGGACCCATGTCACAAGTGGCACCCACAGCAAGCCCCGCCATGGTCAGAACCATCCTGTTAAGGTGGGCACCCTACAGGGACAAGTGACAGCTAGTGCTCCTCGTGCTACCTTTTTTAAGTTAGAATTTTTTAGAAGTTTTATGTTTACAGAGAAGTAGCCCTCACACTTTAAAGTGCTTGGAGATATTCAATATATAGTGTGCCAGGCACTGGGTGGGCACTAGATGCAGCCATGCCAGCTTCCATGAGGTGGGGGAGGGTCCGGCTGGGCAAGAGGACTTGGGAGGGCTGCCAGTTGTGGGTGCCAATCTGTCAGGTCACTGGAGTGACCCTGTGTTTTCTTCCAGTTGGCGGCCCGGATGCCACTCCCACGTGGGACGGTGAGTAGTGCCACATCCCCAGCTGTCAGCTTGCGAGTACAAGTCTTCAAGCCTGGGGGATGGCCAGGAGGTGTGGGGGGTGTGCTGGTGGTCTGTGCGCTGCCTCCTGGGTGCGAGTCTTCAAGCCTGGGGGATGACCAGGAGGTGTGAGGGGTGTGCTGCTTCATGTTTCTGGAACAGCACTTGGTGCTTTAGGATCCTGGGGCCACCCTACTGGGGAGGTGGGGCGCACAGGCCATGAGGCCCTTCAGTCCATGCCCATCATCTCCCCAGACTTCTGAGGCCAAAAGCCACTGTTCATTTGAGTCTTAGTCATCCCTTATCTAGAGTGCAACGCACGAAGACAGACCCTTCTAGGATGGATAGACGATGGACAGAAGGGAAACAGGGAAGAGGGAAATGGGTAGAAAAATGGATTAAAATACTTAAGTTTACATCCCAATGCTGTAGACTCCTTTGAAAAATCATGACTTCTCAAATGGCCTAGAGTGAGGACCAGCGTGTGCATTCTCATTCATTCATTCAGCACATAGTCATGGTTGCTCCCGTAGGCTGGGCACTGTTCCAGGCATGAGGTACAGCTGGGCGTGGGACAGGCAAAGCCATGCCCCTGGGATCTGACGTTATATGGGGGAGATGCACAGTAAAGATAATAGATTTGCCAATATATTGATTACATGAAACTTCCTGTGTAATTATCATAAATACAAATACTTTGTATAAATATATATACATTATATGACCTGTAATTATAGTTTACCAACAGGTAGTAAGTACCAAGTAACAAGCATACGTAGGTAACAGTCATAAATCAGGTGGGGGCACAGGGCTGGGGTTTTAAAGTGGAGGTTTCCTCACCTCTCTGTGGTGGGAATGGAACAAAGGCTGGAGGAACTGAGAACGGGCCCCTGCTGTCACAGCCCAGTGTCTGAGCTATAGAGAGGAGGCGGCCTCAATGTCAAGAGATGTCACTTGAGGGCCCCCCAGGCCACAACAAAGAGGAGTCTTGAGTGTGATGGAGCTGGCAGTGTGTGAGGAGAAGGCCATCAACCTGATTTAGGCATAAAGAGGATGGCCTGGCTCCCGCCTGGCACCTCAGCTCACCACTCCTGTCCAGCCTTCTGCCAACCAAGAACACAGATGAATGGGGTGCTCTGGCCCAGGCAGGAGAGCAGAACCTGAAGGGGACCACAGGGCTTCACTGTGGGGCTGACAGGTATAGGAGCCCCCGCACCATGTGCTGTCTACCCCTTGGTCAGCAGGACAACGAAGTGGCCGCCTTGCAGCCCCCGCTGGTGCAGCGGCATGAGGGTAACCCGCACCCTGGGTGGGAACTGCCCCCCTCCACCGCACGGCCCTGGCGGGCAGATGACATCCTGGCCAGGCCCCCACGCCTACTGGACCCCCAGCCCTACCCTGGAGTCCCTCACCACGGCTCCTATGTGCACCCCCGGCCAGCCCACCCCACCGGCACTCCCGCCCACACCCACCAGGACTTCCAGCCTGTGGTGAGTGACCCCAAGGGGGCGCGTGCCCACTAGCTCCTGAGCTGAAACACTTGGTGTACACAGACTAAAACCTCAGGGAGGGTTTTCCAGGCCAGGGACTGCCCTCTGATGCCTGCCTCTGAGCCCAATCCCTGCATATGTCCTGGAGAAGCTGGGCTGGTGTGTATGACAGCACTGGAGACAGAGACCCCGCAGAGCCTCTTTCCACAGATGTGGCTGGCAAGGCCTGAGGACAAGGACTTGCTTAGGAGGCAGACAGGGAGGGTGGCCACTTCAAGCTGACTGCCGCCCGTTCCCAGGCTCAGCGTTGCTTTCTGGGCCCCCAACAAACCAAATGTTTCTGCCTCCCTGGGCTGAGGGGCCCCAGGCTAGTTCTCTAGGGCTCTGGTGGGTGCATTCAGTCCCCTAAGGCCCAGCCTGTGCTCAGACTTACCCCTATTATCTATGCAGGGCTGGGGCGGGGGGGGGGGGGGGGGAGGGAGTGCCCAGGACTGCTACCTGATGTCACCGGCAGCTAACCACAGCTGATCACGGCTCTCCTGCAGCTGCACCTGGTCGCACTCAATGGGCCACAACCTGGTGGCCTGCGAGGCATCCGTGGCGCCGACCTGCAGTGCTTCCAGCAGGCACGTGCTGCGGGACTGGCGGGCACCTTCCGCGCCTTCCTGTCATCACGCCTGCAGGACCTCTACAGCATCGTGCGTCGTGCTGACCGTGCCACTGTGCCTATCGTCAACCTCAGGGTGGGTGCACTGCCCAGTGTGTACAGTTCCCAGAGCTGGGGTGAAGGGGAGCACTGGGCTGGTCACGCCCCTGAGAACCTAGGAAGGCGCCTGAGCCAGCATCCTTCATGTGACTTTATTTCATGGCTCTTCGCCATCACCGTGTGCCTACCTTCCAGATGCTCCAGTGCACTGTTTTAGGACCACAGGCAGTGGACTCTCCCCAGACCAGGGTTCCAGGCTGGGGAAGGTGCCTAGTCTGCTAAGGCACCTACCCCTACTTCCCTCCACAGGACGAGGAGCTGTTTCCCAACTGGGAGGCCTTATTCTCAGGCTCCCAGGGCCAGCTGAAGCCTGGGGCCCGCATCTTCTCCTTCGATGGCAGAGACGTGCTACAGCACCCTGCCTGGTAGGTGCCAGCTGCTGGGGTGGGGCTCCAAATCTCATAGAACCCAGATCCAGGTGCACCTCCCTGTCTCTGGTCTGACCCAGAGGCAGATTAAGGTCGGTTGAGGCCCGGGCACAGAAAAAAATACTGGGCCCCTTACATTAGAAAAAAGTGTCAGGTTGGGGTTTTGCGGGGCACTTTATAAGTTGGGGCCCAGGGCGCGCACCTGGTGTGCCTATTAAATCCACCCCTGGTCTGACGCTATACCTGATACGTGCTCACTGCTAAAAACTCACAAAATCCAGAAGAGGATTAGTGATACAGAGCATTCTTTGTGTGTTGTGTGAAACACCCTCATGAGCCTGCTCCCTGGGCAGGCACTCTGCTGCTGCCCGGGAGACTGCCAGTGGCCAATGCCCCAGGGCCCTGCCAGGATTACCCAGCTCCTGCCGTCATGTGGACATTACAGCAAGTGATTTCTCCTAGAAGTTCCCCAGAGTGGAATTTCCCATTGGAGGATGTGTGCACTTCAAATACTGGCGCAAGTTGTCAGATTGCCCTCACACCAACATCCCTGTGCTGGCTGAGTGTGAGGGTGCCTGTTCCCCTAGCTCATGCTCTTAAAAGGTGGCCCTGGTGTGAGACAAGTATGTGCCCTGCCCTTGCTGAGAAGCACCCAGCCCTGGGGCATCAGTCATCAGGATTACAGAGCCTGCTCTCTAGCTGTGCTCCCAAAAGCAGTGGTTGCATGGGGTATGGTCCAAGGGGGCATCCCTAGTGACTAGAGATGGCCTGACTCCCACCTCCACATCCAGCTGCAGTCTAAGCCCTTTTCTGGCTGGGGTGGCCTCCATCCCGGAAGGAGCAGGGTCCCAGTGAGTCTGACATCCCATGTGTCCTACAGGCCACAGAAGAGTGTGTGGCACGGCTCAGACCCCAGCGGGCGCCGGCTGACTGAGAGCTACTGCGAGACATGGCGGACTGAGTCTGCAACAGCCACGGGCCAGGCCTCCTCGCTGCTGGCAGGCAGGCTGTTGGAGCAGAAGGCTGCGAGCTGCCACAATGCCTTCATCGTCCTCTGCATTGAGAACAGCTTCATGACCTCCTCCAACTAGGGCTCTGCGCAGCTCACACGGACAGGTGGACAAATGGCCAGATAGGAAGCCAGGCAGCAGGGTGAGCAGAGAAGCCCCCAGTGCCGGGCAGGGACCAGCAGTCGGCACCCCAGAGAGGGTATCTGGCTGGGACACTTTCCTGTGTGATTCACATTTCGTGTAATCCTCCAGAAATAAATGAAAGCCAAAGATGTATTTTTTAAAAACTTTAAAACAGAAAGCCTGGTGTCAACTTTTTTTCTGCTCTGCCCCCTCCCAAGCCCCAGCTGGCCTGGCCTCCTAATGCAGGGCACAGTCCTCAGATCAGACCAGGGACAGGCTGGGCTCTGTCTCTACTGCCTCCAGCACTCACTGCCCTGGGAAGGTATGCATGCCCCAGGCCCCCAGGTGTACTGTCACAAACAGTGCAGAGTTGACCCAGCCATGGCTGTGCTAGGTGCTTTGAGGGGCCCACAAACCATGGCAGTGTCCTGTTCTGGCCCCGACCCCACAGTCAGCACCTAGGGTGAGATTTCCCAACACCCACACTGGCTGAGCTCTGCCTGGGAGCACATGCTAGGACTCCAGGCCCCTGCTCCCTGCCAGACTGCCTCCTGCTGAGCCCTGGGTGGAGGCCATGTGGAGGAGTTGCAGCTGGGACAGGACAGGACTGAACCATGTCCACAAATGAGCCCCATGTGCAGGCAGTGGGTGAGACCATGTGTTTTTCCCTGCTCACTGCTGTCCGCCATAATGCATCTTTAAGACCTATGAAGAAAAAAAATAAAAAAATAAAATAAAAAATTTTAAAAAGGCCCTAGCCACTTGGCTCAGTGGTAGAGCGTCGGCCTGGCGTGCAGGAGTCTCGGGTTCAATTCCTGGCCAGGGCACACAGGAGAAGTGCCCATCTGCTTCTCCACCCCTCCCCCTCTCCTTCCTCTCTCTCTTCCCCTCCCGCAGCCAAGGCTCCATTGGAGCAAAGTTGGCCGGGGTGCTGAGGATGGCTCTATGGTCTCTGCCTCAGGTGCTAGAATGGCTCTGGTCGCAACAGAGCAACGCCCCAGATGGGCAGAGCATCGCCCCCTGGTGGGCGTGCCAGGTGGATCCCGGTCGGGCGCATGCGGGAGTCTGTCTGACTGCCTCCCCGTTTCCAGCTTCAGAAAAAAAAATAAAAATAAAACCTATGTAGTTGTCCTAGTGGAGGACTTCAGGAGACATTTTAGGGTACCCGTGGGTCTCTAGGGAAGCGGGTGGGTGTCCCCACTGGTGGCCATACTGGGTGGGGTGGCAGGCCAGAGCCCAACACCCTTGAGATCTGCTGTCCACGCACTACAGCCATAAACCAGAGGAGCTAGTCCTGGTGACTTAGTGGTTCTAAATGGACTCCAAATAAAAATGACCATGTACACGAATACTGGTTTATAGGTGGCCTTCATTGTCCTGAGACCAGTTCTCAAGGGCCTAAATCCCCACACACCCAACAGGCAGACGCTGAGGCAGCCCAGGTGTGCAGTGTGCAGACACACACGACTGTACACGGGTGTGCTTGAAAATCCCTGGGTGTGCGTGGAAGACTTATCCCTTCTCAGGTCTCATGACTTCCCTTGCTTGCACACAGCTGCTGCAGCCAGCAAGACTCCAGGAAGTATCTGACCGAGGCCCATGCAAACTCCAGAACAGGGCCTCACCTGTGCCCCCAGGGACAAATACCACCCCCACCCCGATGGGCAAGGGGCTTAGGAAAAGCAGAGAAAGCCAGTTCTGGGAGCCTAGAGGCAGGATCTGAGCAGCAGGCTGTGCAGTGCACATGGAGAGGCTGCAGAGGGAGCAGTTGGGCCAGCTGCTAATGTGTGTTCTTGCCCAGGGGCATCCCAGAGCAAGGGTAAGAGCCCTGAACTGTGGGGTCAATGACCAGAGGTGAGAACCCCCCCAACCCATGAAGTCCTGCTCCATCTCCTAGCATAAAAGCAGTGGTGGGAGTCAGCCGGTTCACACTGGTTCAGCAGAACTAATACCTACTTTTTTGTTGACTTCGGTGAACTGTTTGTTAAAATGGCACTTGTAATCAGGATTCTCTCTAAGGTGGGTGTCAAATTTACATTCCTTATTCTTTTTTAATGTTCATCTGCACAACAGCGTATTCTAAGCACCCGTAGTAATATTCATTCCATCCATAGGTAAAAATTGTAATTGAGGATGCCAATCAAGAAACAATATGGAAATATCTTAAACAGCAGTTTTATTGTGTTTTGTCAGGTATTATTATTTTTTCATTAATATTTTAAAACTTATAATCTAGAGTGTGGCTAAATGGCAATGGATAGGCAGATGTACCAACTTCCACCCCCCAGAACCAAAGTGGATTACAACTTAATTTTAAGGACAATCTGGAAAAACCAACTTTGGACTAAACTAAGAGGACTCTTCAACCAAAAAACACTGAAGAGGCCACACTGCGACTGGTAGGAAAAGCAGAAACGCAGAGAGGGCTGCCCAGCTCCCTGGAGCAAACAGCAGCCTGGAGGGACTCACGTGGTGGGAAGTGAGTTTAGCAGAGAGGGGAGGGCCCCAGCCTGCAGCCCCAGAGCCTAAAAGAAGCATATGGATGGTATTTAGCTGCGAAACAAGCCAGGATACTGTTTGCAAGAAAGAGACAGATTTCTCAGACCCAGGATTCTTCTTAAAGTGATCACGCAGAAAATCTCTTTCACAACTACTCACCTGGGTCTCCAGGGGATGAGAGAGAAGAGAGGACTGGAGCAGCTGGAAGAGAGTGTAATCTAGGAGGCACAGGAAGAAACACTTTGAGAGACAGCCACTCTAACCCCTGGACTGAGTCACTCCCCAAATCTAAAGTGAATATTTCTCCTGGAACCAGCAATACCAGCAAAGGGAAGCAGGACACCAGCCAAACAAGCTCTCCCGTGGCACTCAGAGCAGAGTCCCTTAGAAGGAGGGAGCTTTCGGGACTACAGTATTGAGTGTTAGGGTCTGAGCAGCAGCACCCCTACTCACACGGCTGAGGGCTCACTGGAGGGTGGGTAGCGGCAGGACGCAGAAGCATAGTCCCCTTGGCGGAGGTGGAGGCTGAGGGCGGCAGCAACAGAAGGGGCACACAAAAGCTGTCTAACCGCGTCTGTGGGCTAGCCAGTGAAAGGGTTCCTCCTGCAGTCCTGCCCCACAGGAGCAAGGCAAAGCCGGAAACCAGCTGATACCTGCGGCTGAGTGTGCAAGCGCAGTCCTGCCCGTGGAGGAGAGGTGTAAACCGCAGTGACCACTGCAGTGGGCTGGTGCCAGCAACGCCTCTGCAGAACACCCAAGGCAGTGGCAGAGGGGTGGAGGGCCTGCAGACAGACCACACCTAAGGAACTCAGACCACACCCATTGGACTCCTGTGGCCACACCCTTCTTATATACAGACAGAATGAGAAGGCAGAGAAATGCAACCAAAATGAATCAAGAGAAATCCCCAGAATAGGACTTGAATGAGTCGGATATAACCAAATTACCTGATGCAGAGTTTAAAACAATAATTGTTAGGATGCTCACAGATCTTAGAGCATAATGGATGAACATAACAAGCACCTAAAGAGACAGCAAGTATAAAAAAAGGACATTGAAATAATAAAAAAGAATCAATCAGAAATGACAAATAAAATATAGAAATGAAGACCACACTGGAAGGAATTAAAAGCAGGATGAATGAAGCAGAGGATCGAATCAGCAATTTAGATGACAAGAGAAGCGAAAGCACAGAAGCAGAACAGCAAAAAGAAAAGACTCAAAAAGTCTGAGGAAACTCTAAGAGAGCTCTGTGACAACATGAAGAGAAATAACATCTGCATCATAGGGGTTCCTGAAGGAGAAGAGAAAGAACAAAGGATAAAAAATCTGATTAAAGAAATAATAGCTGAAAACTTCCCTATATTGATGAAGGAAAAAGTCACATAAGTTCAAGAAGCACAGAGAGTTCAATTAAGGATGAACCCAAAAAGGCCAACACCAAGACACATCAAAATCAAATTACAAAAAATAAGAGATAAAGAAAGAATACTAAAAGCTATAAGAGAAAAACAGTATATTACCTACAGAGGAATTCGCATAACGATGACATTTGACTTCTCAACAGAAACATTAGAGGCCAGAAAGGAGTGGCAAGAAATATTCAAAGTAATGCAGAACAAGAGCCTACAACCAAGACTTCTCTTTCCAGCAAGGCTATCATTTAAAATTGAAGGAGAAATAAAAAGATTCCCAGACAAAAAAAAAAAACAAAAACAAAAAAAAAAAACACAAAAAACTAAAGGAATTCACTACAACCAAACGAATGCTACATGAAATGTTAAGGGGCCTGCTATAAACAGACAAATGGGGGGGGGGGGGAATCTAGTAAAAGAGGAATGTAGATTTAAAGAATAAAATGGCAATAAACAACTAAATATCAATAATAACTTCAAATGTAAATAGATTAAATGCTCCAATCAAAAGACATAGGGTAGCTGCGTGGATAAGAAAACAGGACCCAGCCCTGGCCGGTTGGCTCAGTGGTAGAGCGTCAGCCTGGTGTGCAGGAGTCCTGGGTTCGATTCCCAGCCAGGGCACACAGGAGAAGCGCCCATCTGCCTCTTCACCCCTCCCCCTCTCCTTCCGCTTTGTCTCTCTCTTCCCCTCCCACAGCCAAGGCTCCATTGGAGCAAAAAGTTGGCTTGGGCGCTGAGGATGGCTCCATGGCCTCTGCCTGAGACGCTAGAATGGCTCTGTTTGCAACAGAGCAACGCCCCAGATGGGCAGAGCATCGCCCCCTGGTGGGCATGCCGGGTGTATCCCAGTCGGGCGCATGTGGGAGTCTGACTACCTCCCTGTTTCCAACTTCAGAAAAAAAAAATTTTTAAAAAATAGAAAACAGGACCTATACATATGCTGTCTATAAGAGACACACCTCAAAACAAAAGATACACATAGACTGAAAGTAAAGGGATGGAAAAAAATATTTCAGCAAATGGAAATGAAAAAAAGCTGGAGTAGCAATACTTATATCAGACAAAATAGTCTTTAAAAGAAAGGCTAAAGTAAGGATAAAAAAGGTCACTACATAATGATAAAGGGAGCAGTCCAACAGGAAGAGATAACCATTATAAATATATATGCACCTAATATAGGAGCACCTAATACATAAAGCAGATTTTGATGGGCACAAAGGGCGAGATCAACAACAATACTATAATAGTAGGGGATTTCAATACCCCGCTAACATCAATGGATAGATCCTCAAGAGAGAAAATTAACAAAGAAACAGTAGCCTTAAAGAACACACTAGATCAACTGGATTTAATAGATATCTTCAGAACCTTTCACTCTAAAGCAGTAGAATATACATTCTTTTCAAGTGCTCATGGTATATTCTCTAGGATAGACCACATGTTAGAGCACAAAACGAGTCTCAACAAATTTAAGAAGATGGAAATCATATCAAGCATCTTCTTGGATCACAATGGCATGAAACTAGAAGTCAACTATAATAGAAAAACACTCAAACACTTGGAAACTAAATAGCATGTTATTAAATAACAAATGGGTTAACAATGAAATCAATGAAGAAATAAAAAATTTCCTTGAAACAAATGAAAATGAACATACAACATATGAAAATTTATGGGTCACAGCAAAAGCAGTCCTGAGAGGGAAGTTCATAGCAATATAGGCATACCTTAAGAAGCAAGAAAAGGCTCAAATAATCTATTTAACCCTGCATCTAAAAGGACTAGAAAAACAACAGCAAATAAAGCCCAGAGGAAGTAGAAGGAAGGAAATAATAAAGATCAGAGAGGAAATGAATGACATAGAGACTAAAAAAAAATACAGAGGATCAATGAAACCAAGAGCTGGTTCTTTGAAAAGGTAAACAAAATTGATAAACTTTTAACCAGACTCACCAAGAAAAAAAGAGAGAGGACTCAAATAAAATTAGAAATGAGAGAGAAGTAACAACTGACATAGCAGAAATACAAAACAAAGGATTGTAGAAAAATACTATGAATAACTAAATGCTGAGGGGACCAAGATGGCAGCAGAGTAGGCAGATGCACAAACTCCCAGCTCACACCACCAAACTGGATTACAAGTTAATTTAGGAACAATCAGTGTGAAAAACCAACTTTTGATTAAAAGAACAGGTCTAAAAAACCAAGGAGCAAAGAAGAAGCCACATCAACCCTGGTAGAGAGCGCCGAGGTGCAGTGGGTCTCCCCTGCTTCCAGGAACAAAGGTGAAGTGAGACTGAGAGCCCAGAAGGTCTCTCATTACAAGAAGAGCAGAGAATATCACTCACAGCCACTTGCCTGGGGACCTGGGAACGAGGTGAGCTGAGATGGCTGGCTTGTCTTCCAAAAGGAAAGTGGGGAGAGAGAGACTGACGGTGACGGGCAGAGAAATGCATGGGATGACCTGAGAAGCTGACTCATCCAGTGTGGAGGCAGCCATAGCTGAAGGAGTGGTTGAACCTTCAAGAAAGTACAAGCATAAAGTGGTTCCAGATGACCCACCTCCAGAAAGCTCTCCAGCTCTAATCAGAGCAACTAGACACAGCTGAAAACAGGAAGTGGGGAGGAGGGGCAGTAACTCAGGTTTCCATGGAGATCTGAGATACACCTCCCCCTACTGAAACGGAGAAAGCACCCTGCCCCCAAAAAGCAGCTGGCAGATCAGGACTTCAGAGTCTCAGGTTACACCCACCACATTCCTTGATACAACTCCAAATAAGCACCCTGCTGATATCAGTAAACAAGATTACCACTGAGTAAAGAAAACTGAGAAGAAAACAAACAACTCAAGACTTCAAAGAGGCTATACTAGGTAAGGAGATCACAGCTGGAAGAAACCTGTAAGTCATACAGAGAATAATGGGTAGGCAGAGAAGCATAAGTCATATGCTTCAACAAGATAAATCCTCTGATAAAGTCTTGGACGAATTTGAAGTAATCAAATTACCAGATGCAGAGTATAAAATAATGATTTTTAGGATGCTTAAAGATCTCAAAGCTACAATGAATGGATTTAATGAACACTTCAGTAAAGAAATTGAAAGCATCAAAAAGGACACGGAAATCATAGAGAAGAACGAGACAGAAATGACAAATACAATATCAGAAACGAAGACTACATTGAAAGGAATTAAAAGGCTGGATGAAGTAGAGGATTGAATCAGTGACTTAGAAGACAAAATAAATGAAAGCACGGAAGCGGAGTAGCAAAAAGAAGAGACTGAAAAAATCTGAGGAAACTCTAAGAGAGCTCTGTGACAACATGAAGAGAAACAACATCCGCATCATAGGGGTTCCAGAAGAAGAGAAAGAACAAGGGTTAGAGACCTTGTTCAATGAAATCATAGCTGAAAACTTCCCTAAATTCATGCAGGAAAAAGTCACACAAGTTCAAGAAGCACAGACAATTCCATTAAAGAGAAACCCAAAAATATCTACACCAAGACACATCATAATTAAAATACCAAAGCTAAGAGATAAAGAGAAAATATTAAAAGCTGCTACAGCAAAAAAGGCTATCACCTAGAAAGGAGCCCCCATAGGGATAACATTAGACTTCTCAACAGAAACACTTGAGGCCAAAAGGGAATGGCAAGACATATTCAAAGTAATGAAGAACAAGAGCCTACAACCAAGACTTCTTTATCCAGCAAAGCTATCGTCTAAAATTGAAGGAGAAATACAAAGTTTTCCAGACAAAAAAGAAAACAAAAACAAAAAAACCTCAAGGAATTTATTAAAACCAAACCAATGCTTCAAGAAATGATAAGGGGACTGTTGTAAAAAAAAAAAACGGAGAGGGAAAAGAATATAGTAAAAGAGGAATGTAACTTTAAAGAATAAAATTGCAATAAACAAATTACATATCAATAATAACCTTACATGTAAATGAATTAAATGCTCCAATCAAAAGACAAATGGTAGCTGAATGGATAAGTAAACAGGACCTGTACATATGCTATCTATAGGAGACGCACCTCAAAACAAAAGATACACATAGACTGAAAGTAAAAGGATGAAAAAAATATTTCATGGAAATGAAAAAAAGCTGGGGTAGCAATACTTATAGCTGACAAAATAGACTTTAAAACAAAGACTATAGTAACGGATAAAGAAGGTCATTACATAATGATAAAGGGAGCAGTCCAACAGGAAGAGATAACCATTATAAATATAAATGCACCTAATATAGGAGCACATAAATATATAAAGCAGACTTTGATGGACATAAAGGGAGAGATCAACAGCAATACTATAATAGCAGGGGATTTCAATACCCCACTAACATCAATGGATAGATCCTCAAGAGAGAAAATTAACAAAGAAACAACAGAATTAAGGGATACACTAGATAAACTGGATTTAATAGATATCTTCAGAACCTTTAACTCTAAAGCAGCAGAATATACATTTAAGTGCTCATGGTACACTCTCTAGGATAGACCACATGTTAGGGCATAAAATAAGTCTCAACAAATTTAAGAAGATTGAAACCATATCAAGCATCTTCTCTGACCATAATGGCATTAAACTAGAAATCAACTACAATAGAAAAACTGAAAAACACTCAAACACTTGGAAACTAAACAGCATATTATTAAACAATGACTAGGTCAACAATGAGATCAAAGAAGAAATAAAAAATTTCCTTCAAACAAATGAAAATGAACATACAACTCAAAATCGGTGGCACACAGCAAAAGCAGTCCTGTGAGGGAAGTTCATAGCATTACAAGCATACCTTAAAAAGCTAGAAAAAGCTCAAAAAAACCCCCAAAAAACAATTCTGCAACTAAAAGAACTAGAAAAAGAACAGCATGTAAAGTCCAGAGAAAGTAGAAGGAAGGAAATAATAAAGATCAGAGCAGAAATAAATGACATAGAAACTAAAAAAACAATACAGAGGATCAATGAAACCAAGAGCTGGTTCTTTGAAAAAGTAAACAAGATTGATGAACACTTTGCAAGACTAACCAAGAAAAAAAGAGAAAGGACTCCAATAAATAAAATTAGAAATGAGGGTGGAGAAGTAACAACAAACAGCAGAAATACAAAAGATTGTAAGAAAATACTATGAAGAACTGTACGCCAAAAAACTAGACAACCTAGGTGAAATGGAAAAATTCCTTGAAAAATGTAATCTTTCAAAAATCAATCTGGAAGAATCAGAAAACCTAAATAGACCAATTTCAACAAATGAGATAAAAACAGTTATCAATAAACTCCCAACAAAAAAAAGCCCTGGGCTAGATGGCTTCACAGGCGAATTCTACTAAACATTCAAAGAATTAACTCCTATCCTTCTCAAGCTATTTCAAAAAATTCAAGAGAAGGGAAAACTTCCAAGCTCCTTTAAGAGGTGAGCATAATTCTGATTCCAAAACCAGGCAAAGACAACACAAAGAAAGAAAACTATAGGCCAATATCCCTGATAAATTTAGATGCTAAAATTCTCAACAAAATATTAGCAAACTGGATCCAGCAACACATGAAAAAAATCATATACCAGGATCAAGTGGAATTTATTTTGGGGAGGCAAGGCTGGTACAATATTCGCAAATCAGTGAATGTGATTCATCACATAAACAAAAGGAAGGACAAAAACCATATGATAATATCAATAGATACAGAAAAAGCATTTGATAAAATCCAGCACCCATTTATGATAAAAACTTTCAGCAAAGTGGGAATACACAGAACATACCTCTACATGATAAAGGCCATCTATGACAGGCCCACAGCCAACATCATACTCAATAGGCAAAAGTTAAAAGCAATCCCTTAAGATCAGGAACAAGGTAGGGGTGCCCCCTTTCACTACTCTTATTCAACATAGTTTTGGAAGTCCTAGCCACAGCAATCAGACAAGAAGAAGAAATAAAAGACATCCAAATTGGAAAAGAAGAAGTAAAACTATCGTTATTTGCTGATGATATGATACTATACCTAGAAAACCCTAAAGTCGCAGTCAAAAGACTACTGGAACTGATAAATGAATTCAGCGAGGTGGCAGGATATACAATTAATACTCAGAAATCAGAGGCATTTTTATATATCAACAATGATCTGTCTGAAAGAGAAATTAAGCAAAAAATCCCCTTCACTATTGCAACAACAAAAAAATACCTAGGAGTAAATTTAACCAAGGAGGTTAAAGACTTATACTCAAAAAATTATAAAACATTGATAAAAGAAATCAAGGAAGATACAAACAAGTGGAACCATAAACCGTCTTCATGGATAGGAGGAATAAACGTCGTTAAAATGTCCATATTACCCAAAACAATTTATAAATTCAATGCAATTCTATTAAAATACCAAGGACATACTTCAAAGATATAGAACAAATATTCCAAAAATTCATACGGAACCAAAAAAGAACACAAATAGCCTCAGTAATCTTGAAAAAGAAGGGTGGTATCACACTTCCGGACATCAAGTTATACTACAAGGCCATTGTACTCAAAACAGCTTGATACTGGCATAAGAATAGGCATATAGATCGATGGAACAGAACAGAGAACCCAGAAATAAACCCACACCTTTATGAACAATTGATATTTGACAAGGGTGGTGATACCATACTGGAGTAAAGACAGTCTCTTTAACAAATGGTGTTGGGAAAATTGGTCAACCAACTGCAAAAAAATGAAACTAGACCACCAACTCACACCATTCACAAAAATAAACTCAAAATGGATAAAAGACTTAAATGTAAATCATGAAACCATAAGCATCCTAGAGGAAAACATAGGCAATAAGTTCTTCGACATCACTCACAGCAATATATTTGCTGATTTATCTCCACACGCAAGGTAAATAAAGGACAAGATAAACAAATGTGACTATATCAAACTAAAAAGCTTTTGTACAGCTAAAGACAATATGAACAAAATAAAAAGGCAAACCACACAATGGGAGAACATATTCGACAACACTTCTGATAAAGGGCTAATAACCAAAATTTATAAAGAACTTGTAAAACTCAACACCAGGAATATAAATAGTCCAATCAAAAAATAGACAAAAGAGATGAATAGACACTTCTCCAAAGAGTACATACAGATGGCCAATAGGCATATGATAAAATGCTCAACATCACTAATCATTAGAGAAATGCAAATTAAAACCACAATGAGATATCACCTCACACCAGTAAGAATGGCGCTCATCAACAAAACAACACAGAGTATGTGCTGGCGAGGATGTGGAGAAAAGGGGACCTTCCTGCACTGCTAGTGGAAATGCAGACTGGTGCAGCCACTGTGGAAAACAGTATGGAGATTCCTCAAGAAATTAAAAACCAAACTGCCTTTTGACCCAGCCATCCCACTTTTAGGAATATACCCCAAGAATACCATAGCACAGTTTGAAAAGGAGAAATGCACCCCATGTTTATGGCAGCATTGTTCATAATAGTGAAGACCTGGAAATAGCCCAAGTGTCCGTCAGTGGATGAGTGGATTAAAAAGCTGTGGTACATATACACAATGGAATACTATGGGGCCACGAAAAAGGAGAAAATATTATTTTTTGCAACAACACAGATGGAACTAGAAACTATTATGTTAAGTGAAATAAGCCAGGCAGAGAAAGAAAAATATCATACGACCTCACTCATATGAGGAATCCGATGAACAATATGAACTGAGGAGCGGAATAGAGACAGAGGCGGGATCAAAGGATCCAGAAGGAAAGCGGACAGAGGGAAAGGGATGATAGGGTGATACAACGGGACGAGAGCAGAAAAACAAATCCTGGAGGGAAGTGGGGAGGGTGTTTACAGGGAGGGAGACAGGGGAGGTGTACTGGGGAACACAGGTGACATTAGAATCTATGTAAACACAATAAATTAATAAAAAAATATGTGAAACAAAATAATAACAACAATAATAGTTACAAGTGTAACAGGAAAGAAAAATACTCATGTTTAACAAGTTGTATCTTGATCGTGGACTATGGGTGGTTTTTATTGTCTTTAGAGTTCTCTATATTTTTCATATTTTTGACAAAGAACATATACTACTTTTGTAATCAGAAAGTCATATAGAGAAACCAAGAGATGATCCTATTCTTTGTCTCAATATTCTAATTATACTAAGAAAATACACGTTCTAAGTACAAAAAACAAACAAACAAAAAAAGAACTGTATGCCATAAAATTAGACAACCTAGGTGAAACGGACAAATTCCTTGAAACATATAATCTTTCAAAAATCAATACAGGCCCTGGCCGGTTGGCTCAGCGGTAGAGCGTCGGCCTGGCGTGCAGGGGACCCGGGTTCGATTCCCAGCCAGGGCACATAGGAGAAGCGCCCATTTGCTTCTCCACCCCCCCCCCATCCTTCCTCTCTGTCTCTCTCTTCCCCTCCCGCAGCCAAAGCTCCATTGGAGCAAAGGTGGCCCGGGCACTGGGGATGGCTCCTTGGCCTCTGCCCCAGGCACTAGAGTGGCTCTGGTTGCGGCAGAGCGATGCCCCGGAGGGACAGAGCATCGCCCCCTGGTGGGCAGAGCGTCGCCCCTGGTGGGTGTGCCGGGTGGATGGATCCCGGTCGGGCGCATGCGGGAGTCTGTCTGACTGTCTCTCCCCGTTTCCAGCTTCAGAAAAATACAAAAAATAAATAAATAAATAAGTAAATAAATAATAAAAACATTGTTTATACTTAAATATAAAAAAAAAAAGAATTAAAAATGGAACTGCCCTTTGACCCAGCTATCCCACTTTTAGGAATATTTCCTATGAATACCAAATCACTGATTCAAAAGGAGAAATGCACCCTTATGTTTATGGCAGCATTGTTTACAATAGCCAAGATCTGGAAACAGCCCAAGTGTCTGTCAGTGGACAAGTGGATTAAAAAGCAGCGGTACATATACACAATGGAATACTACGCTGCCGTGAGGAAGAAGGAAATCTTACCTTTCGCAACAACATGGATGGACCTGGAAACTATTATGGTAAGTGAAATAAGCCAGGCAGAGAAAGAAAAATACCATATGACCTCACTTATTTGAGGAATCCAATGAACAATATGAACTGAACAATGGAACAGAGGCAGAGGTGGGACCAGAGGAAAAGCAGTCATAGGGAAAGTAGAAAAGAAGATGGGATCAGAGAAGGGAAAGAGTGTAATGAAATTATATATACATAACACAGCATTATAGAGAACAGGACAGCAAATCCTGGAGGGAAGGGGGGAAGCCATTGGGGGAAGAGGGCATGGGGGGGGCGAGGGGAATAAAGGGGTGGGGGGAGATATTTGGTGGGACACTTGAATCTGTGTAAACACAAATTAAAATCATTAAAAATAAACAAAAACTCTTATAATCTAATTTTGTGTGCCTCTTTTATTGTTCTTATTTAAGTATTAAATGCATGAAATAATAAACTACAGTACCTTTCAGTATATATATTTTTTATTCTTAAAACAGTCATTAGGGCAGAGAGCTGGTTGTTAAATTATTTGAATCCCACCCCTGCATAAAAGGGGAAGAGTGTTGGGCCCTGAGTTCAGTGCTGCCCCTTCCCAGCATTGTCAGAGGGGCAGTGGTGGCCTATGTAGTAGACACGCTCAGGGACCAAAGCATCAGTCTGACCCACTTTGTCGGCCGTGAGTTGGGCCAACCCCTGTGCACGCCCTCCTCCTCGACTCTCAGGTGCTCAACTCAGCCACCACTCAGGCAGGAGTGTGTTCCTGATGCCCCATGCCAGGCTAGCTCGGAGCAGCGGCCTTTCCCTGGACCCTGCCAGTTCAGGCACTGCTCAGCCACCCCACCTTGCATGAGGGCAGAAGGCCATTAGGGGGTAGCATCAAGTACAAGATGAGCCCTTGTTGGGTCTCTTCTTGTGCCTGGGGGCACCTTTCTTGGCTTCCCAATTGATCCCAGCATGCCCCCGCCCAAGGACTTCTTGGAATCATGAACCCCTCACTCAGGTCACATGGTTTGTTTAATGTGTTTTAGGTCTCACATCTTGACACAACTGGTTTCCAGAAGAGCCCCGGTTGGCGTGTCCTGTGGGCTGGCGTGTCCTGTGGATTGGCGTGTGGGCAGGCAAGTAGAATGGGAAGGATGATTGAGGGCTCAGAGCAAAGAAGGAGCCAGCTCCCAAAGGCCCCAGCACCCCAGCCTCCACACAACGGGGAAGTGCCTTCTGGTCCCGGGCCATTTCTCCCACAGAAACAGAGCCCAGTGAGGGAGGAAACAAAAACAAAAGGAACACAGCATTGTTTAAAATGAGAGCACCTGGACAACTAGGAATGTCACAGGCACTTGGAATCTGGGCTCCCACCCCCACCCCACAGGGGCTAGTGTCCTCTGAGTTGGCACTCACCGGTCCCCAGGGACCAGTGGAATCTGCTTCCCAAGGTGGGTGAAGGTGGGAAAGCCTGGTAAGTGCATGGTGGTACCCCAACACCAGCCATGTGTAGGCAACCCACCGTGGCCCAGCAGTTGCTGCAGTGTCCCAAGCAGGCTACAGAGCAAAGTCAGAATGTGAGCCTGAGAGGCATAGGGCTCAAGGACACCACAGGACAAGCCAAGGCACCCCTTTCTGAGGCAAGTGGCCCTCAAGGTGGGTATCACAGAAGCAGACCACATAGGGGCCCCATTGGTCATTGGTTCTATAATCTAAACAATAGATTTCAAACAATGCCAGCAATCCAGCTTTCTGATTCCAAAAGAATAAACAACCTGCCAGGGACATGACAGTTTTGACATGTCAAGGCTTAAGAGGACTGGTAACTTGCCAAGGACAGGACAGTTCTGAGTCGCCAAGGCTCCAGGCTTAGTAAGGAGGTTGAAGACGCACAGCAGGCTGCCTCGGGAGTCTGGAATCTGGCCACTCACCAGCTGGGCAGGGAGCAGGTCTGGCCAGGTCAGGCCTTGGCCTCAGGCTGCTCCCTCAAGCCTGGTCCTGTGGCCCATGCGCTGTCCTCTGGGGCCAGGGTCGTAGCTTCAGGCTGTAGGTTGCAGAGGGCCCCATCCTGCAGGCTCAGCACCTGAATGGCCTTCTCCTCTGAGGGGCTCTTTAGCTCCTGGGCCAGGGGCAGGGGCTGGTGGTGGCCCCACTGGAAGTGCCACAGGCTCTCCAGCACAGCTCCCAAGAAGTAGGCAAAGGATAGCACCACGAAGTACACAAAGTAGACAAGGAACTGGAAGAGAGAGAGGTGCAGGTGAGGGTGGGAGGTGAGGGCAGCCTGGGATGTGATGGGGCTTGGGAGAGGAGGGAGGGGGAGCAGTGGTAGGAGACACTGTGAGGGCAGCTGGGGAGCAGGCCGTGTGCATGTGTATTCCTCCCTCTCCCTCCTCTTGCTCTGCAGCCATAATAACACTGCAAGGGTGGGATGGGCACCCAGGGGTCAGAGACCACCCTAGGAGCAGGTCCCCAGTACACAAGGCCTGCCCTCCATCCTCTTCCGGCCACACTAGGCACAGCCCTAGAAGATCTCCCGCTGCTTTCCTGCAGAACCCTGGCACTTCGGGTCCCTCTCTGTGGCCTCTGTGATCTACCCCCAGGTACTTTGGTCATTTTACGTGAGCAAACATGTACCCTTTGCTCCATGCGCAGTTCCTCCACTGCTGAAGGCTCGTGCACACCTGTGCATGCATTGGAGCCCGGTCAAGATGGGCAGCCTGAGACCTAGGCAGCCCCTATGCATTGAGCCAGTGGCTACCCTGGGGACAGGCGAAGGTGCACAGTAGTGATACAAAGGGATGCACACCTAGAAATGTCTCTCCTGATTCTCTCGACCACCAGGGGGGTAGGAGGTCTGGGTGGTCTCAAGGTGTCTGTGGGCCAGACCAGGCTCAAGTCCCCCTTTGAGCCCCTAGCAGCACCAGCACACTCAGCCTGCTAGGACACCTGTTCATTTTAAAAGTGAACCAGGAAGGGAACCATAGAGGACTTTGCTCCCAGGAAGATGAAGTTGCATGTCTCCTAATTTCTTCCTCAGTATGACTGAATGCTGGTGCCACACAGAGCACTACATAAGAAAGTGGCTCTGAAGGCAAGAGGCAGCCCAACTAGGGACCCCAGAGCCCAAGGCACAGCAGGGTGATGTGTGATGGGTCCCAGGCTTTGTTTCCATTTTGATGCAGGTATTTTGAAACCGAAGAAGCCAGCAACCCAGAAATGGCAACACATGCAGAAAAACGAAGCCCCAAGAAAGCTGCTTTCTCTACCAGAGGACCAGGAAAGGGACATCCCAGCAGGACAGGAAGTGACAGATGAAATAGCTCTGCTCCGGCCAGACCCACCCTTGTTACCCAGGCTGTAAGGAGGCCCATGCCTCATGGGATGGTGCTGCTCAAGGCCCAGTGGGAGCTGGAACATTCACCCCCAGAGACCACACGGAAAGCCTGGACTTCACTCCCATCCACCGGGTGGAAACGACGCCAAACCCACCCCTACGGACTCAAGACTCACCCTCACCCAGCTGTAGTAAGAACATTTTACCCCATATTTAACCTTCTGAAAGCTAAAGACAAAGAAAAATAATCTTGAATGTAGCCATTAAAAAAATGACAACTTAGGGGAAAACTATCAGAATGACAGAATTTTTCATCACAAACCATGAAGGCTACAAGGAAGTGGCAAATTTTTCACATGCTGAAAAAAGCTGTCAGTCTAGAAACCTGTATCTTCAGGAAAAAGAAATCAAGACCTTCTCAGGTTAAAAACCAAAAAACAACAAAAACTAAGTAACGAATCTGACACCAGCAGACCTGCCCTAAAAGAATGGCTAAAGAAGGTTCTCTTAACCAGAAGGAGATGATAAAGACAGAACCTTGATAAAACAGGAAGGAAAAAGAACACTGAGCAAGAGATCAAAGCAGGTGGGGGGGTCAGGTGGTATGGTTATGAGAGGGCAGCCTGAGGGACCCCACGGGAAGCTTCTGCTTCTTAACCTTATAAGGTCAATATTCTGGTGGTAACACTGCCCAAGAGAACTGCAGGATGTGACCAGTGGGAAAACTGGTAATGAAGTATGTACATGGAACTCTGGATTACCTCTAACACTGCAAGTAAATGAACAGTTATCCAAAAATGAAAAGTATTTAAAAAAAAAAAACAAGCATACTATATAAATCAGAAAAAGCTAAGAACTGTATGATTCCACACATAGGTGGGACACAAAATTGAGACTCACGGACATAGATAGGAGTGCAGTGGTTACCAGGAGGAGGGGAAGGGAAGAGAGGGAAGGGTTGAGGGGAGGGGCATAAAGAGAAATAAATAAAAGGTGACGGAGGACGATTTGACTTTGGGTAATACAACATAATTGAATATCAAATGGTGTGGAGATGTTTTCCCTAAATCTATGTACTCTAGTTGACCAATGTCACCCTGTTAAAATTGTCTAAAAAAAAAAAACAAGCATTCTCAGGCCAGCTGCAGGCCACTGGCCCCACAAGCTCTGCCAGATCTGAGCCTGAACCCCTGCCCAAATTGGTAGTCTGGACCCCATGGAGGGGATGGACAATGCTGCTGGTTGGGTGGGCACTGGGAGGTCCCCCTCCTTGAGGAAGCAAACCCAACACAGGGGCTCACCTGTGAGCGGACCGGGAGGCCCAGGCCCCGCCTGTCGGAAACGATGAGAGTGATGATGGTCTTGAGAACAGTGGCGAGGAACGTGTTGACTCCAAAGACCAGGGCACAGAGCTCCTTAGAAAGAGAAGACGCAATCTGAAAACTTAATAGGAAAACGGGCCGAGATCAGCCTTGGCCGGGAGAGACAGGAAGTGACCACAAGTACAAAATGGCCATGTGATCTGATGACTGGCTGTGCCCACTAAGGCCACTGGAGACCAGCCCAGTGCCCCAGCCACCCATGGCATCCTCTCTCAATGACTCAGAAAATGAACGCAGAACAGTGCCCAATGCAACCTTGGGAAGACATTTAAAAGTCCCCTAGTAACCTTGGCACAGAGAGAATCATATTTACTACAGCACTCTCAAAAGATCATCCTCAGGAGAATAGGCAGAGCATCATGAGAGAAATTCTGGAATTAAAGTCTTTAATGGGGCCCTGGCCGGTTGGCTCAGTGGTAGAGCATCGGCCTGGCGTGCAGAAGTCCCGGGTTTGATTCCCGGCCAGGGCACATAGGAGAAGCACCCATCTGCTTCTCCACCCCTCCCCTTCTCCTTCCTCTCTGTCTCTCTCTTCCCCTCCCGCAGCCGAGGCTCCATTGGAGCAAAGATGACCCGGGCGCTGGGGATGGCTCCTTGGCCTCTGCCCCAGGCGCTAGAGTGGCTCTGGTCGCAACAGAGCGACGCCCCGGAGGGGCAGAGCATCGCCCCCTGGTGGGCAGAGCGTCGCCCCTGGTGGGCGTGCCGGGTGGATCCCAGTCGGCACATGTGGGAGTCTGTCTGACTGTCTCTCCCCGTTTCCAGCTTCAGAAAAATACAAAAAAAATTAAATAAAAAAAATAAAAAAATAAAAAAAATAAAGTCTTTAATGATTTTAAAGTCATTAAATGATTCAATAAATTAGACAAAGAACAGTTAAATAAGAAGAGCAAGTGGAATTAACATGCTCAGGGCTCCCAGTCCTCCGCAAAAAAATTAATGTTTGTGCATATTTCCAATTAAAATCCCTGAAGCGCCTTTAAAAGTAATGACTAGACAAGAAATCGTCTCAAGTTGTGGAGACCAAACAAACAAAAATATCCAAGAAGCCTTTAAAGAGAATGACCAGGGCCAAGGGCCTTCTGCTGTACTGGAATCCAGGGGGCAGGAAATACAGGAGATGACAGAATGAGCGCTCACATGACGGACACGAACTGAGAAGAGACCTTGTCAATCTAGGTCTGAAAAGACAGATTAACTCCTGGGAAACCAGAGCTGAGTCAGGCCCCAAAGGCACAGCAGAGGCCACCCCATACACACCACACCATCCACATGAGTATTACATGGCACACCATAAACTTCACAAGTCAGATTAAATGCAAAGCATAACATACATGATTAAAGGCTCCTGGCACATATGATAGTTCTAAGTGTACTACAGGTAAATAAGGAATAAAGAGATCCCAACAGAAAGAGTCCACAGATATAAAGTGGCCACTAATACTAATACCAGGGAGGAACCAGCCCAGCTGCACTAAACAGGCAGGCTGGCCCTCAGGTCACAGGGGCAGTGTGCTTGCCTGGCAGGCATCTGCACTATCTACCAACACCCCCTTGCTAAAGCGCATGCCTGTTGACCTGGCCAGTCCCTTTCTAGGAACATCAGGGGCCATTATCAGAATTTGGAAAAAAAACGCAGGTTGAGAGACTATTAATCTCAGTGTTATCTGTCATAGCAAGATATTGAAGACAGCATCCCCATCAGTTGGGGATTAGCCAGGTGGCATGTCACTTGTCACCAAGAGGACCAATTACACCTGCATTTTGGACAGCTAATTGAGATGGTATTTTCTGCCAAGAGTGTGGTCAGGGTATCTGGCAACACTTGGCCCTCAGGAGCAGGACAGGAAGGACCCCGGGTTTGGTCAGGCTCTTAGACCCCAGGGCAGGTACAGGCTGAAAGTGGAGAGGGAAGTGTTGGTACTGGGATCTTCTGTGAGATGGCACAGGGAGGTAAGGCCACCATGCCATGAACAGGGGACTGCAGTGGGTCAGGAAACTGAGGATACAGTCTGAGCTCAAGAAGAGGTGGGGACAGATGTTCCTACATGGGTGTAACTGGCAGGAGGATAGCACTGGAGGTGCCTCACGCTGGGGGTTGGGGATGCTATGGTAAACAGACACACCCACTGGGTGTGGGAGGTACAGGGAGGCGGGCTCCCGTGTGCCTGTGTGGTGTGAGCACGGGGAACGTAAGCATGCAGCTTTGTGAGAGGTCAGTTCAAAGGAGCACAGAGGGTCTTAGGAACAAGCAGGATGTGGGCAGGGGGAGGTTCTGGAAAGCACAGGCAAGCTGGTGAGCAGCTATCAGGATGTCTCTGGGCAGGCGCAGGAGGGTGCCCGGGGGTGTGAGGAACATGAGGGCATCAGTAGAGGCCTGGACAGAAGGTAAGCTGGGATACCTGGTTGCTCCTTGGCCAGAGGCTGCTAGTCCCCACATTGGGAGCAGAGGTAAGAAAGGCCATGGGGTTACCCAGGACAGGACTGCAGCAGCACTTGGGGCCTAGAAAACAGGGCAGGAAGGCTGGGGGAGGAAAAACTTCGCAAGGACCCATCCCTGTAGACACCAAATGGCCTTGGTGGGAGAAGCAGAGAATACATCACACAGAAGGACTCCTTGCTGAGCCTCAGGGTCATGGCAGGCAGCTGGGATGGACATGCTATAAACAAGGGAACAATTGGGCCCCTAGCTGAAGGTGTCCAGGGTTCACTGATCCTCCCACCACCAAACTTGCTTCACACTGCTTGGCACACACCACTTTTAATTGCCACAGGACATTCTGGAAGGCATGCCTCTTAATACATGCATACAGCTTATCAGTCCCCCACCGTGAAGGAGGATGGTGCATGGCCACTTGCAGCCTGCTGTCCACCAGGCCCTGGGCCCACTGGCCTCTCATCCACCCCCACACAGTCCAACTCACGTGGCAATGGGCACCAGGAACTGGTAGAGGCCGCGGAACAGCACAAAGGCCACATAGCATAGCTTGATGCTATTCGTGCTGTGCATGAGGAAGACCAGCCCGGCCTGCACTGCTGTCATGCCTCCGATGACCAGCTTTGCCCACAGGGCCCAGCGGATCTTCACAAAGCCCGCAGCAAAGGAGGTGATGGCACCTGTAGAAACAGGACAGTTACTGTCATCCCCATGGGGTAGACAAAGCAGGTGGGGCAGGTAGGGCCGGCTGGGCATACCAAGCAGAGTGGAGGCGGCGTCCACCCCACCGTTGTAGACTTTGGTTGTGTCTGTAGTGGGTTCAACCACATTCCACAGGATGTGCACATAGTAGACAATCAGGTAGTAGCCGGCTGAGTTAAAGATCCACCAGAGGGACCAGAGGCGCAGCTGTGGCAGCCGCAGGCTGTCCCCCAGCTCCCGGAACATGCGCACAAGGATACAGTCCCACCAGGCTGCCAGCAGCGTCCGACTGAGCTTCCTGCCTGCGGGCTGGACAGGGCCTGGGTGCATCTGGTCCAACTCGGAAGGTGAGGCTCGACTGCATGCAGGCTCATTGCGGTTGAAAAAGAGGCTACGCTTGGGACGCTTCAGGAAGACCGTGAGGACCAGGCTGAAGGTAAGGAAGGCCAGCGAGATGTAGTTGAGCATGGTGAAGGAGACCTTGCCCAGGGTGACGAGCAGCTGGCCCAGCACAGAGCTGGTGAAGACGCCCAGCAGCACGGCGGCCCTTGAGTAGCTGGCCATGCGCTGGTAACGTGAGGGGTGCACGAGCGAGAAGATGTAGGAGGAGTAGGCGATGCGGGCGGCCATGGTGAGGCTGTAGAAGAACTCCATGAACTGCATGTGCAGCACAGAATGGCCAAACAGCAGCAGCAGCCACACAGAAATGTAGCTCAGGCCCTGCAGGAACAGCACTGGCTTGTAGCGCAGGTAGTCTGTCAGCAGGAAGATGGGCACCAGCACTGCCAGGTAGGAGTAGGACAGCATAGGCGTGATCTCGTTGGTGACCTGCAGGATGGCAGGTTCATGACCCTGTGCAGCTTGGCACCGCAGCCGCTGATGGCTCTCTTTGGGAGCTCCCCACCAGAACTGTGCCATGAGTGTGACCATCTGCTAACACCAGCACAGGTGGCCCTTGGCCCCAAGTGGCCAGCAGGCTCCAAGGCCTCATTTCACAGATGGAAGCCAAGGGCCACAGTAGAGCCCTGGTCAGCATGTGGGGCCCACTGGGAGGCTGGTTGGAACCACACGCTCCAGCTGGTTTACCCACAGTTTCTACAGCCCTGGCATCTGCTCACCCAGATGTGCTGCTGATGAGCCAGCTGGAGCAGCTCATCCAAGTCTGCTCAGGACTCCAGACTGGACACACACACTGACAAGCCTCCAGGGTCTCAGAGGAAGGCTGCTGGAAGACTCCAACCAAAGCTCCCTAACCAGCAGCCTCCTGAACCCACATGCCCATAGGAATCCAAGGCTGACCCCAAAGGCTGTGGTCCCCAAAACAAGTGCTGAAGGCCTCCCAGGACATTCCTAGACATTCTTGGTGTAAGTCAGTCCCCTGTGGGAAGCTGAATAACCTGTGCTTGGTCATCGACAGCCACTGCCCAGCTACAGGGATCTGGACCGTGTTTATGGAAAATCTGGGAACATCAAACAGTCCCTAGCCCTTCACTGATGAGACCTATTGGCAGATGACTTGCTGGTCTTTCCCATCTCCACCCTACTCTCTGCCTCTCCTGCAGAGAACAATGTCCAACAAAGGGCCATGGGCCTGGGAGCCCACAAAATCCATGTGGCAGTGTCTGTCAAGAGCCCTGACACCGGCAAGAAGTCAGCCTCCTGCTGGCCTGAGCCCAGCGTCTCCTGGGTGCATTCCCAATACCTTAGTGTTTGGGCGTCCTAGGACAGATAAGAGCTTAGGAGCTGTGCTGGGATCGGAATCCAGAGGGCTTATAGTGGCTTCTCTGAAGAGGGGAGGCTCAGCCAGGGCCCCAAGGCAGCCAGGACAAGCTGGGGGTGGGGGCCAGGACTGTGGGGCTGGCAAGAGGAACAGGGCACCAGGATGGTGGGTTCTGAGGACCACTGGGATGATGGGGGCAGAACCAGGCCACAGGTGACCTAAAATCCAAGAGGAAAAGGCGTCAAGAGTTGAAATCCATCAGCACTTGAACAGGAGCTGAGTCCTCCTGACTGGAGGGCAGGGACAGGGCAGAAAGGGAATGGAGGGGAGGGCACTGAGGATCCTGCCAGTGACAGGAGTGTTGGCCACCAGCCAGAAGAACTGTCTTGTAAATGTTTTTGGCAGGGCTCCCCTCGGGGGCAGGGTTGCAGGACTTGACCCAGGCACCTTAGGTGCAGAGGAACTGAAGGCCTCGGACTGTCCCAAAGGCAGCATGTCAGGGAATGGAGAGCTTGTAAGGTAATGCTCATGGCGTAGCAGGAGGGAAAATCTGGCTGCACAAAAACTGGAAGCTCTAGCATAAACAGACACTGTAAGCATGGGAAGGACATCAGCCAGCAGGGAAAAACACGTGACCCACAGGAAAAAGTTGGGGATCCCCCAAGGCAGAAGGCAGACAGCCCTCAGGAAATGGAGAAAGGCATGGCACAGGGACAGCTAGGAAACACGCCATGGCAGAAATTGAGGAAACACAAATCCAGCGGTTATCAGATGGGCAGGAGGTCAACAGGGGCAAGAAACTGGAAGCTGTGGCCACAGGCAGAGGGAGCAGGTGTTGGTGTCCAGGACACTGGCTGCAGCCTCTCCCTTGGGAGTGACAAACTGAAAGGGCCTGGGTAACACTGTGGTTTAATTCCCTAGGTTGTGACTTAGGTAAGAGAGTCTGTAACCCAAGTGGGTGACTCTCCCAAGCAGGCCCAGCAATCTCGGACCACATTCATTTCCCAGACAAGCCTATCATCCCTGTGATGACACCAAGTTCGGTGGAATGGTTTTAATTTCTGGAATCCACCCCATAATCAGTTCATGTGCAACCTGAGAGGGCAGGTGAATGGGACTCACAACTTTTTTGCTATAGAGATTTTTCTTGTCATCTTAACAGAGCTTCACATACATGACTCCTGTAATCACCATGGCTGATGATGCCGGCCCCCCTTAAGATCAGATCAGTGTTCTAAGGAAGTAGAGCCCTCTAGCTGACCAGCAAGCAAGGGATGTGAAGGACTGGTTACTCAAAGGAGCCTTGGAGGGTCTGGGGGGCACAGGAGACAATCCTGCAGGCCCCAGACTCAGCCCCCCTACCCAGCCTCACCTGGGAAAGTGACCTGCTCCAGCAGCCAGCACTGACCATAGGATCAGACACAGTGGCAGACACACAGGGCCTGGAGCTCATGTGGGCCAGTATGTGGCCATTTCCGTCTTTCCAAGATGGCTTGGTTGAAGGGGACAGGCTTCATTAAGACAGCCATCACATTTGACTAAGAGGGTCTGCAAGGGGTAGGGGCTGAGCTCCAGGCCAGGGCCTTCCCCAAAAAAATCAAGGGCACAGTGGGACCCAGAAGGGTCCAGCGACAGGAATGTAGGGTGGAGAGGCCAGAGGCCACACTGGAAGGGCAGAGGAGGCTGGGGGGTGAGCAGCCCAGCACCAGCTCTGGGGCAGCCGGGGATCTCCAGGTAGACGAGCAGGGTGGTGACCAGAGCTCAGACGGGGCCCTGACGGTGTGCTTCATCAACCAACACCCTCTAAGTTTTTTTGTTTTATTTTATGGAGAAGGAAATAGCAAAAGTTGGAGAGGAAAGCCACTAGGGCAGAACATGTCCTGCCTCTTCCTCCTACCCGAGACTCACCTGTGCCGAGTTCACTAGTAAGGTTTCAACAAGATCCTTGGTCCTTGAGCAAAGGAAAATTCCTTGAGTAATCCCTTTAGGCAAATAGCTGCCAGTCTCTGCTGGAAGCAGGTGCCAGCAGGGGAGCACCCTCTCACTCCGGCACCCCTCCCACAGAGGCACTCCTCCCTCAGAGACCCACGGCAGGCTAAGAGCCCCTCTGTGGCCACTGTCACTCTTTAACAGGCCTAGTTAATAAGTGAATCAGGCCCCTCAGAGCCCCCTCAAGGATTGGGGACAGGACCCAGGACACCACATGGCTGCTTAACCTCAACAGCCCCAGTTGTGTCCCCATCCAGGGGATGTCCCTGTCTGCTATTCCCCTTGTCCACAGGCCCGTTCTGCCCACACCAAGCCCACATGCCTGTTTCTGTGTGAAGTTCTTGTCAGGGCCCAGGAGGTAAGGGGTGATGAAGCTCTCCCCAGGCCGCATCTGGGCCATGAAGCCGTAGAAGCAGAGGGAGAACACCAGGCACTGCCAAGTCTGGAGTTCACAGCCCAGTCCAGGCTCCCGTCCAGGCTCCGGCTGGGGCTTCGTGAGTACCGGCTTCTCCACTGCTCGGCCAGAGGGTGCCATGCTGCCCAGGCCCCACACGGTCTCAGAGGGACTGAAGGTGGTGCTGCCCCTGGAGGGAAGAGCAGAGTCGGGGCAGCTCAGCAGCTCACAAACACTTCCTGTCCTCTCCAGAACTCATTTCCCCACTTTCTCACTCAGTCAGGATCCCACATCCACATGAAGTTGGGGAGGAGCTCATCAGCCCCAGCCCTATGCTCTCAACCTGGAGCTTGTAGCAGTCCGGATGTCATGTCCATCCAGACTGGGCTATCCCCACCTCTAGGGAGCCTCCAGGGCTTCCCGGTCTCATTTGGTAACCAACAGCCTTGTGGGGATCCTGAAATGTTAACTAACACTAAACGCAATTTAAAACCCAGTTTCCCAAACATACCATGATTTTCAAGTGTTCATAGCAAGTGGCTGTGGTTGCTGGGCTGAGCATATGTCCCTCCCCAGGAGAGATCTTAGGGACAGCCTGCTCTCGCTGTCCCATTAGCCTCTGGGGAGACTCCATGCAAAAGACTGGGGGATGGGCAGATGGGGTTTGTTGGTAGAGCTCAGAGCAGACAGGGAGGCAAACAAAGAAGTATTAGCCAGAGAGGGCTGTGACTGGGTGAAGGAAGGAGCCTCAAGGGACAGACAGAGCTCCAGACCACCATGAGCTGAGAAAGGGTGGCCTCACCCAGGGGCTTTGGATGGCACCTCTTTTTGGTACAGGGGTGATGGCACTGTTCCTATGCCCACCAATCACCCTTTCTAACAGAGAGGAGCAGATGATCATGTTTAGTTATCCAAATACAGAGTTATCTGCTGTTTATTCTTACTACTACTTCTCTATATGCTACATGATATTGGTTTTCTATTAAGGCACTGATACAAAGTTCACTTATTTTTTTTTTCATAAGTGAGAGAAGCTGGGAGGCAGAGCGACAAACTCCTACATGTACACTGACCCAACCAACCAGATCCACCAGGGAAGCCCCCTACTGGGCGATGCACTTCCCATCTGGGGCCATTGCTCCACTGTTCAGCAAACAAGCTATTTTAGCATCTGAGGCTAGGACATAGAGCCATCCTCAGCACCCGGGGCCAACTTGCTCCAACAAGCCATGGCTGCAGGAGAGGATTAGAGAGAGAGAAAGAGAGAGAGAAGGGAGAGGGAGAGGGGTGGAGAAGCAGATAGTTGCTTCTCCTGTGTGCCCTGACTGAGAATCAAACCTGGGACTTCCACATGCCGGGCCAAAGCTCTACCACTGAGCCAACAGGCCAGGGCCCAAAGTTCCCCTTTATGAAAGAGAGTAAAAAAATGAGCTGCCGTGAAGACTGTGCCAGGTGGAGAAGGGCTCCCATGCTAAGCAGATGCTGTGAGAATGAGGAAGGGTTTACCCACTCGTGGCTAAGGATCCCACATCCACAGAGTTGGGGATGCACTGGGTGTGGGGGTGGGTGGCTGGGCTGAGAGAGGTTGAGACAGTTCTGTGCTCCTTACTACACGGCCTATTCTGCAAGGGTGACCATGGAGGGCCTGGATTGGGGGAGAAATCCCCTCCAATCCCCAAACAGTGGACACAAAAAGTTCCCAAGATGTGGAACCCGCTGCTCTGGAAGAACTACCAGGTTCTGGGCACTCAGTCCCCTGCACTTGGCCAGCATGCTGCTCAGAGACCATCCAAGCAGAAAATGTTCCCACAGTCCTCCCAGGATAAGGCCTACGAAAGCCAGGTGACAGCAGAGACCCCCAGAAGCTACTGAGGGCACAGACAGACCTCGTACTTGATCACTCTGTGCAGGCCTAGGGCCTTAGCAAAGGAAACCGGTCTGATGGGTGAGTATCTTTCACCTTCTAAGCCTGTGTTTATTTCTGTGACTCAGGAAAAATGAGGTGGGAGGGGGTGTAGTGAAACCCCTGAAAAAGCCTGGCCTGGTGGGTTTGTTTATGGGGCAACAAGGAAGGGTGCGGGGAGGGCAAGGGGCAGCTTCAGAATTCCAGAGGATTTCAAAGGGAGACGTCAACGAAGGCAACTGTGTCCTGTAAGTTACATGGTCCTGGAAGGGCCCCCATTATTTCAAGGGGCCAAATTAAACAATCAGCCAGGCAGAAGAGCTCAAACTTGGTCTCCTACCCTGGTACCCAGGAAAGAGTACATAGGCCTATAAGCCCAAAGCTGCTTTTCCAATGCCTCTGGAGCTGCCAAACAGCTGGAAGGCCCCTCAATGGAGGGGGCAGCCCCAGGCCATGGGATGTACCACAGGCAGAGCCACTTACCTCAGTGTGCACACACCACCAGGGACCTCATTTCAGCTCCAGGACACCCTTCAGTTCACTTTCCCATACCTAGTACAATGCTCCCTGGACACAAGAGCAACCACACAGTCACCCACCTGAGCAGCTGGCATGGGGAGAAACCCAGGGTCCCTAGGAGTGGAGCCCCCACCTTTCTTATTCCTCAGGAGCTCCATACTTGGCCCTCCTGACATTCCCAGAAGCAATGGAAACTTTCCTTACCTGGTGTTCCAGAACCCTGGGGCAACAGCACAGATCTCAGACAGACTCCAGTGTCAAACAAGCACACATGTGGTTTCATTTTCTACATCCTGCCAGCCTACAGCTTCTGAAACCTCCAGGCAGCGCTTCTTACACACTAAGAGCTCATCAGAAAAGAGCTCTGGGCCCTACCCCATCTGAAAGTCTAGGTCTGGGCCTGGCCCAGGACTCTGCACCTTAACGTGTCTCACAGGCACACCCCTGGGTGACTGAGTGAGCAAGCCCAGGAGACATGGCCTTAGGACTCCTGGCTGGTCTGGACCAGATCACTCCCTATATTCAGGCTTCAGGGCAACCCCACACCCGACCACCCAGTCCTCCAGGGTCACAACCCAGGTGAACCAGTCATACTCCCCAGAAGGCTGGACATGCAAGGAACTGCCCCAGTTGATGGGCAGGGAGCCCCCAACATGGGTAGAGCACACAGAGTTAGAGGAGCATCTGCATACACCCAGGGTCCAGGGCAGGAGGGATGGAGCTCACATGGGCCTCTCCTGGTAGCACCCAAAGCTGCCTCCTCAGTCCTACAAATTCCGCCCCTTCCCTCTCAGCCCACCCTCAGGCTGACCCATTAAGCAGGTCGTCCTGTCAGCTTCACCCCTGTAATGTGGGGACACCACCCAGTGCAGGGCTCAATCTGCTGGTCCACATAACCAGCACAGTTCCTCCCTTCCTCTTGAGTTACATAACAGGAGCCTGTGGAGACAAGACCAACTACAGGGATGCCCTGAGGACTCCAGGCCTGGGTCAGTTAGTGATTACATTTCTCTGAACTAAAGGACCACCCTGGGAGGCTACAGTCCCCTACCTCTGGAATGTCCCTCTCTCCTGTGCACCACACTGTTGTACACACACTCAAAAACTTGTGAAGGCCCTGGCCAGTTGGCTCAGTGGTAGAGCGTCGGCCTGGCGTGCAGGAGTCCAGAGTTGGATTTCCGGCCAGGGCACACAGGAGAAGCACCCATCTGCTTCTCCACCCCTCCCCCTTTCCTTCCTCTCTCTCTCTTCCCCTCCCGCAGCCAAGGCTCCATTGGAGCAAAGTTGCCCTGGGTGCTGAGGATGGCTCCATGGCCTCTGCCTCAGGCGCTAGAATGGCTCTGGTTGCAACAGAGCTACGCCCCAGATGGGCAGAGCATCGCCCCCTGGTGGGCGTGCCGGGTGGATCCCTGTCGGGCGCATGCGGGAGTCTGTCTGACTGCCTCCCCGTTTCCAACTTCAGAAAAATAAAAAATAAAAAAAAAACTTGTGAAAAAGGTGAGGGCTGGATGACAGGGTGACTACAAAGTGAACTGGACAGAACGGGGTCAAGAGGAGGAGTTTAGCCCCATCCCAGGAACACTGGCTGCCACACAGAAGCAAGGGCCAAAAATCCAGGGTCTTATCTGAAATTCATTTTAACACCAGTCAATATGGAAAAAACGTGGAGCAGCACAGGGCCAAAGCATGTTTACAAAGCAGAGTCTCAGTCCAGGGCACCGCAGGTGGTGTGGCTGGAACTCAGTAGCTCCAGGGGGAACAGCTAGCTGTGTGGGGGCTGAGATGCAAAAAAGAGCAGAATCAGAAGACAGGGCTGTCAGCCACCAAGGCTGGGCCCTGCTGTCCAGGGCGGGGTTCACCTGCCTTAAGTCTTATTCTGTCAGCTCACGTGAGCGTAATCACCAACACTGGCTGGCAGGCAGTCACCATTCCAGGACAAGACTCAAAGTCCCCAGCGTGGAAAGCACAGACTGCTTTTCTATACACAGGCCCCCACCCAGCCTTAGGCTCCAGGAAGGTGAGGGGGAAGGACACAGCACAGAAGCAGCACAGAAGGCCAGTGAAGTGCCCAAGCTCAGGACCACTGGGCAGCAGCCCAGGCCTGGACCCCAAGTGCCCTGAACCCAGCCTAGCCCCCCATGCAAGTTCAGGCCTCTTCAGGGCCAGCCGGAGGATCAGGGGGTGGCTTCCCCCAGGACCTGTAGCATGCCTTTAGGAGAAGGCTTTTACACTTCTCCATTATTCCCTTCTGCACCTGCCCTGGGGAAGAGTGTGGAGCACCAGTGGCTCCCCCTGGCTCTGTCCTCCCAGAGAAGGTTGGAGACCCAAGATCAAACCAAATGCAAACACCAATTCTCTTGTTTTGTGTTTTAAATCAGCTACTATTCTCCCAGGTAACCCAGGGAGGTTCCTTACATTTTAAAAACACCTGCTGGTAAGAAAGAAAAAGATCTTTGCATACCCATCTCCACCAGATCACATGACAGGATTCTGTGTTGCAAGGAGTAAAACTAAACCCACTTGCCACCAAGTCTATAGACACCCAACTCACAAGTTTAAACACACTGGAGGTGTTAGTCATCTTTGCCCAGGACAGATGACTTAGCATTTGGGGTTATTAAATCCACCAAGCCACCCTCCAAAAGAGAGCAATTAACAGTGACAACACAAGAAGACAAAAAGGCGGAGGGATGCAGTCCAACAGAGGCAGTAGGGTGACACACCATTTGGCCTTCCAGACCTGCAGGAGGCAATTCTGCTGGGCCAGAGGATCCTGGTTCTGCAGATTCAATGTGCGCTCCAAACTCCCTTTTCTTTCTTTTCCTTCTAAATTTTATTTTGAAAATTAAATTTAATGGGGTGACACCAATCAATAGAGTATATAGGTTTCAGGTAAACATTTCCATAACATTTGAACTGTTATGTTGTGACCCATCACACCTACCCAATCTCCCTTATGAGCAGGGGGCATCCAGCATGCAGCTGCAAGGACTTTATCCCTCCCCTGCACTTTGGGCAGTCTCTAAAATAACTTAGTCTATCAGGCCTCCCCAAACTAAGGCCTGCGGGTCACATGCGGCCCCCTGAGGCCATTTATCCGCCCCCCCCCCCCCCCCCCCCCGCCGCAGCACTTCCGGAAGGGGCACCTCTTTCATTGGTGGTCAGTGAGAGGAGCACTGTATGTGGCGGCCCTCCAACGGTCTGAGGGACAGTGAACTGGCCCCCTGTGTAAAAAATGTGGGGACTCCTGGTAGATGCATTCTGAATTTCGAGCCGGCTTCAATTCTAACCGGAATTTGAGACAAGATCAGCAGGCTGGGGCTGGGCACCCTAAGATATGACCACACTGAGAGCCTGGATTCTCCTGGACAAGCGTTTCAGACGGGGAAGTAGCCAGGACCCTCGGGAACAGTTCTCTACTACAGCGGCTGGAAGGGCCCACTCAGGAAAGGGCTTGAGGACACATTATCCAGGTTGTGAGATAACCTCCAGCGTGCTCGGTGGCAAACGCATGAAGAGCTGCTCCGCACATACAGAGCTCTAGAGAAGGTGAACAAAAGGCCAGGACTGATCCGCGACGCGTCAGGGGCTTCGGGGACGCAGGGGGAAGGGGGCGGGGCGGGACTCACAGCACTAACTAGCAGGCCCAGCAGGGAGGTGACAGGAGGCGAGGACGCCGCGTCGCAGAGGTTCAGACCGTGCGCGCCACGATCACATGCAGAAATGCTGCGGTGGCAGCAGGCGGCGGGCGCGCTAACACGGGGCCCCTACGTGCGCAGTGGAGGAAATGGGGGCAGCACGTGGAGCCCACGGCCACAGCTGTTAGAAACGGTTCTGTCACCGTGAGCCCAGGGCGATCTGCACGCAAGCCCCGGCCCATTCCCCCGGCATTCACTTCTGAGACTCCAGCCCGCGCCCCTGGCCGCACTTACTTCAGAGCTCCCCCTCCCAGGTACTCACAGCCCCCGCGTCCCCGGCCTGCATCCTTCTGCATTACAGCTGAGAACTAGAACCCTTGGTGCATGCTGTTACTCCGCGCCCCAGGCCCGCATCCCTCTGCATTCATCGTTAAGTCCCAGACCTCGCGCACTCTGCATTCACCCCTAAGACCGCGAACGCGAGCCCTCTTTGTCTAGGGCTCTACATCCTGGTTCCGCAAGCCGATTACCAGGGCAGTGAGCGGCGAGGTCCTGGGCGTCGGAGCCATGCACAAGCTGCGAGCCAACCACAGCGCCCAAAATACCCCGCGGCCGCGGGCGCTGTCGGGAAATAGTTGGGGCCCTCGCAGCTGACCACGCCCCTCCCTCCCCTCCCCCCCCCCCTCCCCTCCGCGACAGCTGCCCCAGTTAGCACTCCCGCGGGCACAGCAGTCACCCTGCCGGGGGCTGTTCGCGTCTTGGGTCTCAGTTCCATCCGGCCCGCCCCCTTCACCTCCCTGGGTCACGCGGTTCCTTCGTGGAGCAGGCCTGGGCGCCGAATAGGGAGCACCGCCCACCCCCGTGCGTCCTTGGGACCCCGGCTGCAGCCCCCACTGGACCACCCTCCCAGGAGGCCCCTCCCCAACCCCTCGAGCCCCCTACTGGAACACCCGGTTCCCCCGCCACAGCCTCCAATAGCCCACCCCTCCCCTAGGCGCCTCCCGGAGTCCGGTGGGCACCTCCCCCCTCACCCCACTGAACCACCTCCACCTCGCTGCCCCGCCAACTGCAACTCCAACTGAACCGCCCCTCCCAGAGCCCCTCCGGAGCCTCCTCGAGCCTACCCTCCCAGCGCCCAGGTCACAGCTCGAGAAAGTCCTAGAGCCCTCTCCGACCGATCTGGAGGGAGACCGCCCCCGCCCCCGCCCCCACCCCAGCTCTGACCGCCCCTTGGATGAGTGCCGGCCCCCTGACCCCTGCTGCGGCCCTGCCCCTCCCCCCCACCTGCCATCCTGAGCAAGAAGTTCATGTGCTTGTTCTTTTAGGCTCATTTTAAAACGTTCCATTCCTGGCTTACCCCCAAGCTCAAACCAAAGACTGGTTGCTGGGCCAGGCAGGACAAGACTGTTACCCCCATGCAGCAGCAACCTGTGCGGTTCATCGTGACCCACATTTAGTCTGGTGGCTGCCTCAGGATTCCAACAAGGCACAGACACCTGCTCTTGGGGTCACAAACCACAAGCACCCCTAGCCCACATGTGCCCAGTGCCGGGTCCAGCTGGTGCTTCTGGGCATTCCCCCACTGTCCCCTCAGGACTGAGCATGAACCAGTCAGGCTCTGCGCAGAGCATCAGGAAGCTGAGGGAGTAGAGGGTAGGGGCTGAGGGTGGGGTACCCAAATGTGGCCCAAGGCTACACATCCCCTCTCCCAGCAAAGAAAGTTCATTGAGAGAGAAGCAGTTGCAGGACCCAGACTGCACTACTAAGCAGGTAGTGGGGCATTGCAGGACAAGTGCAGGGAGGAAGACAGCGGGAGAAGGGGAGGGCCCACTGGCCTCCAGCTATTCTAGAGAGGCCCTAGAGGCCAAAACTGCAAAGCTATGCACAGCACACAGGAGGTGGTCATTATAGACACGCTACCCTGGCCAATCTGCACAGGACCCAGGTCTCACACCCTGGGAGAGATAAAAACAGATGTGGGGAGGGGTAAAAAGACGAAGGGGGCCGCATAACCCAAGTGACCTCTCTGTGGAATTCCCCCACCCTCCAGGAAGGGGACTGCTGGTCCCACGTGAGGACACCCACAGACTCCCTGCTAATGCCCCTCCCTACTCCCCACAGCCAGCTCACCCCACTGGACTGGGCCTGTTCATGGTGCAGTGAGGCCCATAACACATTGGGGGCACTGGCCCCTGAGCCACTGGACAATGATCTCCACCCTCGAGGCTGCCTGCAGATTGGGGCATGACTGGGGAGGTTAGGGGTACCCAAGCTATGACCCGCAGGCTTGAGGAATCATGGGGCACCTTCAGAGTCCCCCACTACTCTCCCCTTTTCTCTGCTGGGTAGAATCAGGAGACTGGCCTCACAACTTCAGAAGTATCTATTAGGCCCACGTGCCACCCAAAACACAGGCATAAAAGGGGTTGGCCACCAGGCACTCATTGCCAGAGAGTCGTTTCTGCCCATGGTCTGGCTATGGCAGAGGACTGGGGTTTGGGTTGTCTTCTGTCCAGAGCTTGGTGGGAGCATTTGCTCAGCATACACACCAGAGCTCTGTGAGGACCAGTGGGTCTCCTAGTGTGTGAGTGCCTCTCCAAGCCCCCCAAGAACCCGGCCATGAGCCTTATGCATGAGTGGCCACCTGTTGCTCTAGTCTTGAACTGTCAGGAGGCCTTAAGGAGAGCTTCTAAGTGGTGCTCAGTGTGTTCTTGGGAGGTATGGAGAGCTGAAGAGGGAGCGCGTTCCCTGGCAGGACCCTCCTCCTTGTTCCTCTTGATTTGTGCTGGCTCCTTTACATAGGCCTGCTCCATGGGTGTGTGGGAGCCCAACCACCCAAAGGCCCCACTCAGCAAACTGAAGGGATAAAGGAAAAGGATTTCTGTCCTTCCCTCTCCATGCCTGTGTATGAGGGGGTGCTGTCCAGGGACATGGAGACCAATTAGGGGATGGGCCAGACCAACAGTGCAGCCCCTTGGGGAGCAGGATGAGGCTGCTACTAGAAAGAGGAGAAGGATGCCACCTGTGGTGGTGCAGTGGATAAAGTGATGACCTGGAATGCTAAATTGCCGGTTTGACATCCTGGGCTTGCCCAGTCAAGACACATATGAAAAGCAGCTGCTACAAGTTGATGCTTCCCGCTCCTCCACCCCCCTTCCCCCCCCCCTCTCTCTCATCGATAAATAAAAAATAAATAAATAAAAAGAAAGAAGGGAGGGAGGGGAAAGCAAGACAACTGGTATAGGGGACGAGGGCAGCATGTAGCATGAGTCACTGACCCTCATGAGGCCTCGGTGAGAAGGACCCTGCCCATAGGAGCATAGTAATGGGCTGGATGGTCTGGCCTGGGGACGAGAAGGGTGGTACCCGCAGCAAGCACAGGCATGCACAGTTGCCCAGAGAGCAGTCTTTCCATGACCCCCCACACCCAACAACAAGGGCCTGAAGATATATGGCTTCCTCCAGTCTCTCCGCTGGTGCATTCTCTCTGGCATGTGTGGAGCCAAATAAAATGCTGGCTGGACCACACCTTTCTCCAACACCCTGGCTGACTGTAGCTGCTGTGCTAGGCAGGGCTTCTAGAAGCTTCCTGGTACAGGAGGCCCAGAGTTCCAACAGGAGCTGTATGTCTGAGGGGGCCTCAAGTGGAGAGGCTTTGATCATGGCTGCTCCCAGAAGAGCCAGCCAGGGCTGCAGTGTATGACTGGGCCTTGGTGACAGCAGCCCATAAGAGTCATTCTCCAAGGGAAGAGTGGTTGGTCTTGGATGGCTCCCAGGTGATGAAGAGCTTCCAGAATCCTTGGTGTGGTGCCTGCTGTCAGGAGTAGCCACAGGAGCCAGGGTGTTGGCTTCAGGAGGCTCTGCAGGGGTAGCTGGTAAAAAGTGTAATCACCAAACTCAGAGATGTACAGAAACTGATGTTCTGGGGTGAGTGTCACTTTGGGGAATGGACCCTGTGTTTTAGTCTCTGTAGCTTTAAGTATTTCTATGTTCTTAATCTATTTCTCAGACATGTGCAGGCTGGTTCTGCAGGGTGGGGGTAGCTGCTGCAAGGGTCACAGAGGGAGCAAGAGCTGATCCCTAGGTGCCACAGTATGGAGGGATCAGGAGGGTGCAGCAGTCCTGACCCCCAGCCTCCCCCACCTGTGGGATCCAGTTGCACCTGCTCACAGGGTGCCAAGGTCTTTCTGCAGGCCCACAAGGACTCTGTTCCTTCCTGAAAGGGCTCAAATAGGCTCTGTAGTTGTACTGTGCAGCAGCACCCAGCCCACCCCTGGCCCACCCAACCTTGCTTCTCCCCACCCCAAAGAGGTGCCCACCACTCACCACCTCCTGGCAGGAGCAAACAAGGGGAGACATGTAAGCTAAGGCAGGCACTCAGAGCTATTGGGAGCAGGGTCCACTTGGAAGGCACAGCCCACTGAGCACACAGTTCTACAGCCCTCCCTCACCCTACTATGTTGTGGACTGCAGCCACCCCTGACCAGGACCTTGGCATGCCAGAGTCACTCCCCTCTTGGCTTTGGGCCAGTGGACGTTAGCAGATAAGGGGGGGGGGGATAAAATGTGCCTGGAGGTGTGACTTGCCTTATCTACTCTAGCTTCTTACTCTTAAGGTGACCTGGCTGTTGCTGATCCAAGGAGGACCAGAACCTGAGGAGAGCAGTAGGACCCCCTGCAGCCCAAAGCCCAGTGGGCAGGCTGATCCCAGGGCCACCTGTGGCTCTGTGGGTGGAAAAGAATGCTTTCTTTCTTCTGGCAGCTACTGAGTTTGGATTGTCTGTGATCCAGCATTGTAGCAAAAACAGGTGGCTGTGATGTGGGGAAGGAGTCAGACCAACTAGTCAATAAAAGTTTCAAGAATTTAACTTATTGCATATAAACAGTTTCCCTGGATATAACAACAATGCAGAACAAACTACTCTCTGCTGAATAGCCTGACATTTTAACAACAGGATAGCTATTTCTTTAATCATATAATCTATCAGCATTGTATATCTTTTAATTAACTTATTTTGAAATAACTATAGATCCATTTGGAGTTGTAATAAGTAACACAGAGAGAGCCTGTGTTCTTTTCACCCAGTTTTCCCAAATGGTGACATATTACAAAGTTACACAGCAAAATCACAGCCGGAATGTTATCAGCCTTGAATTTAAAGAGAAAAGGAAAACCTGCTAAGAAGGAAATGAGCCTATAGACGTCCTCTGAGGCAATGGGTGTGAGTCAACCCTTCAGTGCAGTCCACCAGGCATCTGACGGCCTTTTTCTGCTTGTATCCGGTCAGCTGGTTGGGTAGTTTTCTCCCAGAAGGGCCCTTAGGTCTCCCCAGCACTGGACCAGCCTCCCCAAGCTGGGCTTAGGTCAGCAGCTGCAGGCCAAATGCAGTTTCTAGCCAGGGGGTGCTGTACAGGGCTGGCATAGAGGTCAGACATGTCATCTTGGGCCAGGTTCCTCCAACTCATCATGTCCCTACCCCCCAGAGTCATTAAGTCTCCTCTTGCAGTGCCCAGCATGGCCTTCCTCGTGGAATGACCCAGACAGGTGCTGGCTGGGACCAAGGTCAAGAGCTCAAGGTGGACTGCCTTTATGCAGAAAAGCAAAGCCTGTGAGGGACATGCCAGCAACAATGTGATGAGCAGCCCAGAAATATGCACGAAAGCAGAACTCAAGGGAAAGAGCGAAATGGATAAGGGAGTGCATGATACATGGGTGAAACACATGCACGTGTGTGGGGACCTGAGAGTTAAGTCTGTGGGACGAGAGGAGAGCACAGCTGCACTCAGCCATAGGAGACCTGGACTCTGGGGCAAAGGCCACAGATCGCATAGAAAATACAAAACGAGAGTGTAAAAGACAATTTCAAAAGATGAAAAATCGCTTAGGCCACATTTTCTGAACTAAACTCTACAAAACAAAATATTAAGGAAACAAAAGATGCAATGAAACCTAACTAGTTGATGGAAAAATTATCTATGTAAAGAGCCTTTGTCGATATTTAATACTGAAGAGTAAAGGTTGGAGGTAACTTGTAATTCTTCATCCTTAGGCAGATATTCTACAGTTAAAATTAAGTGGTTCTAAAAAATAAAGAATGCTGGTTACAAGAAAAAGAAAACCTAACTAGCTGAAAATTTTCAATTATTCTTCCAAATGAATCCTGGGTCAAAGAGAAAATCAAACAAGCATGATTCTACTTTATAGACTCAGGATAAGCTCATGTCACAAACATCTGGAGGACCTGGCCAGAGGGGCATCTAAGGAGACTTCATTGTGCAATGATTTTTGTATTATTTCTTAGTTTCACTTTTAAAATTAAGGAAACATAGTGGTTAACTCAGAAACTGGAGTAGAAGAGGAACAACAAAATGAGTGAAAGTAAAAATGAATGACACAATGAGAAAAGCAGAAATTCATTACTGAAATTGGAAAAAAAATAAACTGCTTTCTTTTTTTCACCTTAAAGATAGTAATAAATAAAATATAGTAATAAATAAAGATAGAAATAAATAAAATTACATGGTATAGTGAATGCTCTGGGCAACTTAACCAAGAAAGAGAATAAAATGAATGTCACAGGACAGAGGAAGCACTGCTGTGTGGGGGCTGTGGCAGTCAGGAGACAGAACAGCCCACCAGCCAGTGGAAAGGGAGATAAGCTCTACGCCAAGAAATGTGGGTACTGAGGGTGCCTGCACAGAAAACAGGCGCGGAGGACAGGCCCGAGGCTGCCCCAGGGGTCCAGGCAGCCCCCCAGCCCCCACAGCACCCTTCGTTGCACTTTACCTTCGGAACCACTTCAAGCTCAGCCCTGGGCTGTGAAAACCCGGATCTCAGTCTGAAGAGATCCCCATGGCCCTCTTCACTGAGCTCTGCTCTCACATTAGAGCTCAGGAGGATCTTTTTGTTTTTTGAAATTTGGCAAATAAATTTCAAAGTTCATTTCTCAAACTGAATAAGATAAAATAGCCAAGGACATTCCAGCAAGGACCCACCCTTCACATTTCACTTGTACAAGGCACTAGGGGGGAGAACCTGCAAGGACCACTGGCTGTCACTTGTGTGGAGAGGGCCAGAGAGCCACGCTCCACTTGGCCCTGTGGGGCACAAAGTGTCTCAGAGTGATGGGAGGCACCCTTCCCCAGGGCAAGCCCCAAACCCAGGGGAGACACTGCCCTGGGCCGGGCGGGCTGGAGGGGAACTCTCAGAATGCTAACAGAATGTGGGAGAGCCTGGGAACCCGGAGAATGCGGGAACAGGAGGGTCTGTGTTATGCCCTGACCACTTGAGTCCATTTCTGGAACATCTGAGTGCATCAACCTGGGAGGGGAGAGAGACTGGCCCCACAGTACGGGAGAGATGCAGGAGTCTTTGCCTGGTAGAGCTAGCTAGCTGCCCCTGGTACAGAGGGAGGGGTCTCTATTTGAGAAGACAGTCACATCACACCTGTGTGGCCACAAGTGTGTCCCCATCCAGAGCACACCTAACTTCCCTCACTCACCCCCACCCCACCCCCACAACACCTCAGGGCTCCAGGGCCCTGCGTCAAATATGACTGGGCCCTGACCACTTCACCCCCTCCAGTCTGTGGAGTGCCCAGGCAGCAGCCTCTCCCTGTGCCCCATGACTTCTCCCCTGGGCTCCAGCATCTTGCTCTCTCAGATCCCCCTCCACCTGCCAGGCTCATGATTCTCTTCTAAAGCATTTGCACAAGTTGTGGCTGGACTCCCAGGAGATGAGGGGAGGGAGATAGAAGTGGAGGCCCCATGGTTTCCACCTGCCCCAGGCCTTTCACCCACTTACAGCAGTGCAGGCTTCTAAGGCATCATTTTATTGAGATACAGTTCACATACAGTAAATTGTACCCATTGTGAGTATGTGGTTCAATGCTTTCCAACAACACTCTGCTTCACCTCCACAGGTACCCAGACACAGACCATTTTCGTCCTCCCAGATCTCCCAGCCCCTTCCCAGCCACCCCGCACCCCAGCACCCCAGCAGCCATCTGCTTCCTGGGGACAGTTCTATAGGCAGGGAGACTCAGCAGTGTTTCTGGGACTCACCTGGCAGTTCTTCCCTTGTGATTTAAGGGAGTGGTCTCCATTATATGATCTATCCTTCATTCCTTGATAAACATTTGGGCTGTTGCTGGTCTTAGCGATTATAAATAAAAATGCTACACACACCTATGCACAGATTTTTGTGTGAACATAAGTTCTCGCTTCTTGAGTAGATGCCTGGAGTGAACTGTGGGATCTTATTATAGATGCGTGTTTCATTTTGCAAGAAGCTGCCCAAATGTTTTCCAAGGTGGTTGTTCCATCGCACATTCCACACCCTGGCCAACAATTAGTATGGTCAGCTTTTTACTTTTTTTTTTTTTTTTTTTTTTAGATTTTTTATTTATTCATTATAGAGAGGGGAGAGAGAGAGAGAGAAGGGGGGAGGAGCAGGAAGCATCAACTCCCATATGTGCCTTGACCAGGCAAGCCCAGGGTTTTGAACCGGCAACCTCAGCGTTTCCAGGTTGACGCTTTATCCACTGTGCCACCACAGGTCAGGCCATGGTCAGCTTTTTAAATGTTAGCTTTTCTAGTGGGAGTGATGTACTATCGCCTTCCTCAAAGACAAACAATCTTTTCTATGTGTGTGTGGGCGTGCTGAGGGTCACCAGTTTGCCACCTTGGGATACTGATTATTTTAAGCTGATTATTTTTAAGACAGAAAAGATTCAGGAGAAAACTCTGACCTTCTCCCTAACTGCCTAGAGGGATTTAGATAAATGACCTGCTCCCTGAGGGGAGTCATGATCACAGATGAACTAGTGTGATAAGGAAGAGCCTAGCAAGGTCCCTTTGATCAGAGCCTCCTCTGTGTCCCATTGTTAAAGGTGGCCCAGCAAACCTTTACCTATGGAACACTGGCTTTTCCACCTGCCAGAGAATTGCCTTCCCCCATCCCTTCTTCAGATGGCACATAAGCCTCAACTGTCTGATTTGTCCCGAGGCCCACATTCTTTGGGCCCCTGGGTATATAAACAATAAATTTGAGCACTTTTTCCTGTTAATCTGCATAATGTTAATATGATTATTAGTTCAGCCAGAAGAACTTTAAAAGGTAGAAAGTTACTTTTCTGACTCACAGTAGGCATATGTGTGTGTGAAGTGTCTGAGTGTGTATGTGTGTTTTTGAGAGTGTGAGCATGTAAAAAAGTTGAAAGAGCCTGACCTGTAGTGGCGCAGTGGATAGGGCATAGCTCTGGAATGCTGAGGTCGCCGGTTCGAAACCTTGGGCTTGCCTGGTCAAGGCACATATGAGAAGCGGCTACTATGAATTGATGCTTCTTGCTCCTTCCTTCACACCTCCTCCTCTCTCTTTCTCTGAAAATCACTAATAAAATCTTTGAAAACAAAAGTTGAAATAGCTTAAGAGTTCAAGGTCCAGCTTGAGACTCACAGGTCAGCACTGCTTTCTCCCTCTTTCTTTTCCTCCCTCCTTTCTTCCAAGTGCTGACTCTGGTTCTCTCCCTGATTGATCTATGTGTCACATGTTGGCCCCTACCAGCCTCCTTGCAGCCCCACAAGAACAGGAATTGTCCTTTTACCAGGTTCTTGTACCAAAAATGGCTGAGCAGGTGCTGGTCTTCAGGACAAGTCCTAAGGTGGGGTGCCAAAGAGCAAGAGCAGGGAGGAATTTTTAGACACCTTTGACAATCCAATATGGGGTAACTGTCAGCCATGACAGTTATGTCAAGTGCTATGTCTAGACTAAAATAGTGAGATGAAATGGGAACACCCTTTGGAGGGGTTTGAAAAGCTCAAAACCACACATCTGGACACTTGGATAAGGACTCCATCTGGACATCAATATGAATGGGACCTGCATTCCTGGTGGGCTATAAGAACTCAGAGCTCTGACCACTTTATGCTCAAGGTTGGCTACATAATGGGTCATGCTTGGAGTCCTGCCAGACTTCCACTCCATAGGACATGTGCTGCCACTGCAGCTGTCTGGATGGAGACTGATGCCCACCTCGCCACCTGCAGATGTCACCAGGGATTGGGACTTCATGCTGGATGCTTGCTCTGATTGCTTCTATCACATAAGCTTTTCCTCTCTGTGTGTAACCTGTGTGTAATTCTATTGGCTTATTGAGGAAGTCTATTCTAAGAAACCTGACATTGTGGAAAGACACAAACCTGTGTGAGTAACTCTCTTTGGGAGTGCCCCCTTGCTCACAACAAGTGCATCTGGTTCCTGTGCTGTATGCATTATGCTGTTTGTTAGACCATTCAATAAACCAATAATCGGAATGAACCATGTAGGCAAGAACGTCAGGTGCAGGAATGAACAGCCACCACTGGGGAGCAGTGTGGTTCTGTTTTGGCCCTGAGGACTCAGGGGGTCACTGGGAACCAGGCTGGTCATAGCTGTCCAGGCAACACAATCACGGAGGACAAGTTAGAATTTGAGCCAGGACCAGTGCCTAGCAGCTCCCAAGTGTGCAGAGACCTGGTCCCAGAGTGCAGGACCTCCTTAGGGTCCTGGTGGTGGGACACTGAATCATCATCATCCCCAGGACAGGAACATGTATCTTGCCCTGAACAGCGGACCTGGAGGCAGATCCTGCCTGAACCAGAGCCATGGGCACGCAGACGAACCCTGTGTGAGTCCCACCACTGTCTTCCCAGCCGGGCCTGGGCTGAGCATGTCCAGCTGTGAGGTTCTGCCCAGCTGCTTGCCCTGCCCCTGTGTCTGGATGGAAGTAGGATACTCACAAAACACACAGCTGCTTGTTGTTTGTTTTTAACACAAAACCTAAGAGAGTAAAAGCTCTTTCCTCCAGAGAAACTGAGTGGACAGATTCTCCCAAACAAGGAAGGTGTGTGTTGTTGGCACAGGAAGCTGCCATGGCCTACCTTGTCCCAGAGGAGGGGTCAGCACAAGGGTGAGAATGAACACTGATGTGCCTGTGTGGCTGGGCAGACAGCTTAGACCAGGCAGGTCAGGGCCCATCCCTGCACTGGGAACGGGTCCCACATAAGGCTATAAGGCAGTGGGGTGCTGCTTCCCATAGAAATGGGCAGAGGTAGGCATCGCACACCTGTGGTCTGTGAGTTCTGTTGGTGCCTACATTCATCCTGCTGTCTGAGGAGACAAGAGATGCGATACCATATCAGGTTGTAATAAACATATTTGAGGCAAAATCTTCTGCTGGTCCTCGAGTATGTCTCCAGGAGAGAGTCTCAGAGGAGCTGGGCTAGGCTATCGTACTTCCCGCCTATTATCTCTACTCCACCGTCAAAGGCAGGTCCCCACCACGTCACCAACCGTGGACATTGCTGTCATTTTTTGTCACATTGTGATAAAATATACATAACATAAAATTCACCATTTTAACCATGTTTAATGTGTACAGCTAGCTCAGTGGCATTAAGCACATTCACATTGTTGTGCAGCCATCACCACACATTCCTATGTCCCCAAACTAGAACATTCCTATGTCCCCAAACTGAAACTCTGTTCACATTACTCACTCTTTTACCCTCTTCCCCAGCCCCTGGCACCCACCATCTCTGAACCTGATGACTCTAGGGACCACATATAAGTGGAATCAGACAGTATTGATCTATTGTGTCTGGCTTATTTCACTGAGCATAATGTCCTCAAGGTTTATCCATGTTAGAGTCGGTGTCAGAATTCCCTTCCTTTTTAGGGCTGTATAATATTCCATTATGTGGACAGACCACACTTTGTTTATCTGTTCATCCATGGATGCACCTGGTTGTTGTGTATAATGCTGTTGTGCTACTATTTTTACTACTGCTATTATTGCCAATGACAAACTGATAAGTGAAAATTTTTTAGTATTTGGTTTTTTTCCTACTAAATTTTATTTTAGTTTTAACCTACCATCCAGATTTATCAAATCTCAACATTTTGCCTTGTTTCTATTTTTAAATGTGTATTTAAAAGTTTTATTTTATTGATTTTAAAGAGAGGGAGGGAGAGAGAGATAGAAACATCGATCTATTTCAGTTTGTGCCCTAACCAGGGACCGAACCAGCAGCAACCTTTGCGTGTTGGGAAGGCACGCTAACCAACCGAGCTATCTGACCAAGGCTGTTTACATTTTTTAATAAAAAACCAAGTGAGCCAGCACAGCCTGATCTCACCCTTCCTCTTCTCCTCAGAAGGACTTGTCATGAATTTAGAGTCACAGGGCTATTCTATGAAAGACCCATCATGAATTCAGGTCATGGGCTATTCCATGGCTTTGCTTCCAAAATGTATTCTGTTATCTGATCGGTTTAAAAATTTTAAGTAGTATCATGCTGCACTGTGGCTCCGGAACTCTTTTTAGTCCTTTCTCTGAATGTGAAACTACCCAGGTTGGGGATGTGGCCACTAGATGGCAGGTGGCTCTTGGTGTCGTCAGGTGCTGGCTCCAGCTCTGAGCTTCAGGGCTAGGCAGCTGCACTTCGGAGCCTAAGAGCCCAGCTGGATGCAGGGACCACGCAGACACACTCTGACCATTTGATCTGACCAGTGGTAGGCAGGTAGAGGCATGGTTTGGGGGGTCAGGATGGGGCATGGGAAGGGAACGAGATGGAGGAGTGTGCCCATTGGAGGAGGAGGGCTGGCAGAGCCCTGTGGCCTGGGTGAGATGCAGGCAGGGGTCAGGCAGGGAGTGCACCCAAGCCTGGTTCAGAGAGTGCCCATCAATGCCAGGAAGGGTGCAGGGGGTTAGGGCCATGTGATCACACACCTGCATTTCAGGGTGGGCTCCTCTACTCAAGTGTGAGGAATATGGCACAAAGTGACCTACAGGAATTTCCCTGGGAACCAAGGGGCTGAGCACACTGTCTGGTTCGCATGTAGGACGGAGAGTGATCAGGGTTCACACCTCCATGCTGGGCTGCACCAGAACACAGGGCTATGGTGGAGGTCCCCTCAGGCGAACCTGGCAGGTATGGGTAGGTGAGGGCGGATCACAGACCTTCAGGCTGGAGCCCAGGGTAGTAGACAGTGGCCAGACTCTGTTAGCAAAGAGGTCATGGGTAGTAACAGTGCTCAGTGATGGAGATGATATGCCTGGCAACTGTGTCTAAAATATGTCTGTGAGGAGACACCAGACTCAGCAGTGGAAGGATTTTTGAAGAAAGACATGGGATTGGAGGAGCTCTGGAGTCCAACACAGCCTTCACCTGCCCTCACTGGACCTCACCTGCCCTCACCTACCCATACCTGTTCTCACCTGTTGTTACCTGTCCTCACCTGCCTTCACGTGTCCTCATCTGCACTCACCCACCCTCATCTGCCCTTATTGGACCTCACCTACCTTTATCTGCCCTCACTGCCCTCTGGCTCTGGGACCTTTGATGACCAGGCCTCTGGGGCCCTCGGAGCAGATAGCAACCAGGCTGGGCAGTGGTGGCCCAGAGGGCGGCCTGGGCTGTGCCTCCTCTTTATGATCAGTCTGATCAGCCTGAGCAGTCACTGTATCCCCTGCACTGGCAAGGCCAGGCCTGGGGAGGGGGAGCTGGGCAGGAAGTAGGAGGACACCAGGCAAGGGCACAGTTCCTGGTGCTGATCCAGTTCTTTCTGACCCTGAGGGAACTTGTCCAGGCTCATGCAGGGCTGCCCATCAGACCTAGCTTTTGGTTGTTTTTTTTGGGAGGGGGGGATGGCAGAGTGAATCTGTTAACTACGGCACTCTCCTCTGTGTGGGCAGGAACCTGTGCCCAAGGGCAGCTGGGTCATAGTCAGAGCTTCGAAGCTCAAAGAAGCTGGGGAGGGCTTAAGAGGGGGACAGAGGAGCCTGGGGATTAGGGGAGTTGTCTACAGTGTGCCTTCAGGCCACATCCATGCTCCCCTGAAGGAAGGGAGAGTTTGCTGGGTGTCCTCTAGAGGAGGCGCCTCCTGCCACACAAATTGTCACTTGGACGGCATCCATCACAACCCTCTGTCTATGGTGGTGACTCAGCCCAGATGGAACTACTGTTGGTTTCCACCCAAGATTGCAAGGTCTCCAGCTGCAGGGGTGACAAGGACAGAAAGGAGGCAGGAGGCTGGATGGAGCCAGGAACCAAGGCCACCCACTTGCAGCTCCACTCGCCGACCCTACCCACTCATTCAACTGACCACCACCTCTCTCACCGGGATGTGGCCCGTGTTGTTGGTGCTGGTGTTATTGGTGCTGCTGACTTCTCAAAGGAATCCTGAAATCTGACACTTCTATTTGAAAGCCCTGATTTTTAACTAATTAAAATCTTTTAATTAGTTAAAACTAATTAAAATCGACTAAATTGGTACTAATTAAAACTAATTGGATTCTTTCAAAACACTGTGCTGACTAAACCACTGAACACCAGATGAGCTGGTAGGCAGCAAGTGGGCAGATGGGTGGCTGTGTGGGGAAACTAAGGACCTGAGCCTGGACCAGCCACCCAAGGCAGAGCAATAGACATGAAAGGACTCAGTGAGCTGTTACTGATGCCTCTTAACCACACCAACATATTCAAACGGGCACCGCCAGGTGTGCTTGGACAGAAACAGGTAATTTTGGAGTTGCTGTGGGGGGACTAGAACCGGGGGAAACTTGCAGATGGGTGGCAGTCCCTGCACCAGGCCAACTGCACACGCCATTGTCTCTTCTCTGGGACTGTGTCTTCCCAGGCCAGGCCCTCCACAAAGGCCCTGATGCCAAGTGACCTCCCTCAGCCCAGCCAAGCTTACTGCTGCCGTCCAGTGGCCACTGCCCACCTAGCGCCCCACTGTGCATGTTGGGCTGGCTACAGGACCGAGCCATGAGAGTGCTTTTACCCTCCAGTGACTAAATCTTGACTCACCTGGGCCAGGTGAGGACAAGCTGGCAGGGTGTAAATCACCAGGAACAGCATGGCACTGCCCACCCGGGAGGAGTCAGGGTCCTTGTGATAGTCATCCTCACCTGCCTCTACCCCACTTCCTTCTTGGGGGAACTTGATGGTCCTTGGGGTGACAGGAGGGAAGAGAGCATCATCGCTCAGGACAGGAGCTCATGGCACAGTTAACAACACAGACCCTCTTCGAACCAGCAGAAACTGCTCCCTCAAAAAAATGGGGTGTGTGGTAGCTGTACCCACAACCTTCTGCCTGGCTGGCCCCTGGGTCCCAGGCAGGGAGAATTAGGGCAAAGTCTCCTGTGTCTAATGAAGAGGAAGCTCGTCACTGTTTCCACACATGCTCCCTTTCTTGGAGGGTAAAATCGAGGCCACCTAGTAGGAGATAGTTTAAAAGTTGTGTTTTCAAAATTAAGCTGCCAAGTGGCTCAATATTTTATTTTTGTATTTATTTTAACTGTTTTCCTACTATAAGCTTTATTGTTTTTTTTTCTTTTTGTATTTCACGCTTCATTTAGCCCTCATCATTTAAAAAAATTTTATTCTCATCCCCCACTCTCTCCCCTTTGGCAATCATCAACTTTTCTCTGTATCTATGGGTCTATTTCTGTTTTGTTTTGTTTATTCACTTGTTTTTATTTGTTTGTTTTTTAGATTTCACATATGAGATCATACAGCATTTGTCTTTCTTGGTCAGGCTTATTTCATTTAGCATAATACCTTCTAGGTTCATCCATGTTATTGAAAATTGTAATATTTTACTCTTTTTTATGACTGAGTAATATTCCATTGTATTGTGTGGGACGAAAGTAGGTTTACAGGTGTTTGTATAGAAAATAATACAATGAATAATAATACAAGAATAAACTGTATTTTGCATACTCACAACTGTAAACCTACTTTTGCCCTAACCTGTATCTATATACAACATCTTTATTCAATTGTCTATCTATAGATACTTGGTTGCTTCCATATCTTGACTATTGTAAATAATGTTTCAAGGAGCACAGGGATGCATATAACTTTTCAAATTATTATTTGTTTTCTTTAGATAAACACCCAGAAATGGAAATGCTGAATCATACAGTAGCTTTATTTTTAATTTTTTGAGGAAACTCCATACTGCTTTTTATAGTAACTGTACCAATTTATATTCCCACCAATGGTGCATAAGGGTTCCCTTTTCTCCACATCCTCACCAGCACTGTTGTCTCTTGCCTTTTTGATAATAGCCATTCTAACAGGTGTAAGGTGATATCTCATTGTGATATGGCTCTCTCTCTCTCTCTCTCTCTATATATATATATATATATATATATTTTTTTTTTTTTTTTCATTTTTCTGAAGCTGGAAACAGGGAGAGACAGTCAGACAGACTCCCACATGCGCCCGACCGGGATCCACCCGGCACGCCCACCAGGGGCGACGCTCTGCCCACCAGGGGGTGATGATCTGCCCATCCTGGGCGTCGCCATGTTGCGACCAGAGCCACTCTAGTGCCTGAGGCAGAGGCCACAGAGCCATCACCAGCGCCCGGGCCATCTTTGCTCCAGTGGAGCCTTGGCTGCGGGAGGAGAAGAGAGAGACAGAGAGGAAAGCGCGGCGGAGGGGTGGAGAAGCAAATGGGTGCTTCTCCTGTGTGCCCTGGCCGGGAATCGAACCCGGGTCCTCCACACGCTAGGCCGACGCTCTACCGCTGAGCCAACCGGCCAGGGTGGTATGGCTCTATATTTTAAACTGCCACACATTTACTCCCAGCCTTGTCTTAGTGGTTAACTCCTATGCTGTCATCATGGTTGTCCCATAATCCACACTTCAATGAAGGCTGTGACATGAGCCATTCCTGATTATGGAATAGGTGCTGGGACCCTGGAGCCTGAGGTCAGGCTCTGGCCATCCATACCTGATGCTGGGGGCCCTAAATATGTCCTAGGACAGAGAGGAGAAGCATATAGCATCATCCACCAGCACTCACAACTCAGACTTTCAACAGAGAACAGTATGGGAGGGAAGAATAATGTGGAGTAGAGAACCCTGACAGACACACTTCTGCCAGGGGACCATGGTCAACACAGTGACAGGTCATGTTGATAGCAGGTGCCTAGATAGGATGTGGTGAGCAGGGCGCTGCACCTCTGTGGTCTTCCTCCCAACATCCTCTGTCCCAAGTCCAGTCATCAGAAATGATCATGCTAATCTCGATTAAGGGACATCCTACAGAATGCCTGATCAGATCTCTGCAAAGCTGTAAAGGTTATCAAGGAAAGTCTGAGAAACTGTCACAGCCCAGACGATATCTAAGGGGATAAGATGACCAAACATCATGTGGTATCCTTGATGAATTCCTGGACAGAAAAAGGACATTATCTAAAAACTAATAATGTCTGAACAATGTGTGGACTTTAGTTAGTACTAACACGTCAGTATTGGTTTAGCTGTGACAAATGTACTGTGCTGATAGAAGATGTCTATAAAGGGGAAACTGGGAGTATGCCATGTAGAAAATCTCTGTGTTAGCTTTACAACTTCTCTATAAATCTAAAACAGTAATAAAAATAAACTTAATTTTTTTTAAAAAAGAATTAAAGGGGGGAAAGCCCAGCCATGATTTTACCTATGACAAGCCCATGAAAATGTGTCATTATTCATTATGGACACGTAAGCTAAAACCCCAGTGAGATGACGTTACGCATCCACCAGGATAGCTAACTGCAAAGAGTAATGTTTGAGGTGTTGCCAAGGAGGTGGAGCAACTAGCCCTGCTGTCCACCATGATGGGGAGATAATGGATATCACTGCTTTGGGAAACAGGCAAACAAGACACGCCTTCTGTGTGGCCCAGCCATACCGTACCTCCTGGTATTTACCCAAGAGAAACAAACCATAGGTTTATTTGTACTTACCAGAAGTGGGCACTAACCCAGTGTCTATCACTAGGGGGCAGTAGATGTAGTGCATCCACACTGGGGAGACTGTGCTGCAGGGGAAGGAAGGAACTGCTGACCACACAACATCACGGGTGGGGGAGTGGGAGGGGGGTGTTGAGGTGGTTATATCCAGTCACATGTGATACCCGGCTAACAGGTATACCTGCAAATGACTCCATTTGAATGACATTCTGGGAGGGGCAGATCAGTTGATAATTGTGGCAAGCAGGTCGACACTGGCCTGAGAACCGGAGACAGCAAGGGGCAGGAAGGAACTTGCGTGAGGACGTTCATTTCCGTGATTTTAGTGATCGCTTCCGAGGTGCATGCAAATCAACGGTTCACTTGAATTGTGCAGTTTATCTGTGTTCCCAATAAAGCTGCAGGAGAAAACTCAACAATCCAAGAAATTGGAATTATGGGTTTTGATAAAATCTGAATTGTCAGTGTTATGGGCAAGGGGACGGGGTAGAGACCCAGAGACCACAGTGCTGCCTCTTGCATTTACCTCAAAGTGTGTTCAAGTTCTGTCTGGATTTTCAAATGCTAGGTGTACTTTGAAGATGCCCAAATCCACAACACAAATAATTTAAACTGTCACAACCAAGCGGAGCTGCGTCATTGGACCTGATTCAGTGCCATCCAATCTTGTCGCACAGCACGCAGCTTGGATAGAATAAGTCATTGTTTTTTAAGAAAAACGTGTCTTCTGAATTCTTTGAACACGAATCACGTTTAAAAAGGAAGCCCATGTGAGAACTGCCATTTCCTTAGCCACCGAGTGGGACCAGCCCGCTGGGCAACATGGCAGGAAGGTCCCAGCTGTCCTGATGGCGGGTAACCAGCTTTGGTCCCCAGGGACCAAATTGGGACAGAAATTTCTAGAGATTTTTTTCCCCTTCGTCATGTCTTTAATTTGTCAAATGGGCCTCCGCTGCTCTGGGTGCCAGGCTCACACAGCTGCCAAGGCTAGACCTGGCACGTGTCCCTAGGAGGAGGCTGGATTTCCATGTGAGACCAGGCCCTGGGCTCCAGCCGCCCCCTCCACCCAGAAACAAGGACCAGACGTCTCTGAGGATGACCCTGTGGATTCCCTGTTTCTGCCCAAAGGAACGTGTAGCCTCCCCATGCAACATACTCTGAAAGCTCACACTTCCTCCTACACCTGAATTTCAGAAGGATGGGTGTACGGGTGCCCCGTAACTTGGCAGACGCCTGTGCTCCAGGCTGTGTAGATGAATTTGAGTTCGTTTGTAGTGAGATGGGTTCTGTTTGGGCTGCCTGACCTTGAGAAAGTGATTCTCTTTGGGCCCTGCCTTCTCCTCCCTGTAGGCGATGGAACATTTAAGGACTCGGGGTGGACTCAGATTTCAACTCTTATGAAGTTGAAAGGGAAGGACACTAATTTTCTGTAAGAAACAAGCCTGGACACTCCCCTAACCCTGCAGCTCTGCTTCCGGGGAAAACAAGTCTCTCCTAGAGTGTGTGGAGCTGTCAGAGGTCAGAGGTCAGCCACGGGGCACACACCAGACAGAAAACACCAGGGATGCTTCAGCAGAGGTGGGATGTTTAACCTGAATTTTGGGGTAAAGTATGCGGTTTTGAGGATGACTCCCAGTCCTGGGACAGGACAGAGCTGAAGGTAAAGAGCTAGAGGAGGCCTGGCCACCAGCAGGCTTGGTGGTCCCACTGGCCAGACTCCCATCATCTTATCTGAGTTGGTGGCTGCACTGTATGGAATCTGGGTTTGTTGGCTCAGCAGCCTTCCCGCATCATTTGGAAACTACCCTAATGTGGCTGGGCGTCCACCATCCGCCAAACAGCCCATGTTAGAGATACCTTTCCCCAGGAGAGTGGCAGCCTGGTCAAGTGAGTCACATTGTCCTCTATGGTAGCACTCTTGCATTCATTCTCTCCCTCTCTCTCTCTCTCTCTCTTTGGGTGTGAAAATTGGGACTAGCAGCTACTTGGACATCATGAGGGAAGCTACTGTGAGGATCAGTCTGATGGGTAGAAGACTGCATAAAAGCTATTTATAGAGATGTGCTGGAAACCTGATCACATCATGCCTGAAGTTAGTTCTATCTGAGATTGTCTACTTACCAGAGTCAGCATCTATTACCAAGTGCACGTTTACCCAGTTTGACTGGAGGGTTCTGTCTCTTGGAACTTAGAGGATTCACCTGACACCAGCACATGGAAGCACATTTTCTAGAACTAGAGGGTATGTTGACCTCTCAGGTCATTGAAGTTGATTCTGTATTTGTTCATTTGCACAAAGAATACAATATAATATACTGTGACTGGCCCCACAGGGGGAACATTGCTGTGTGGCAGGTCTTCACAGCAGTAACTCACTTTGCTTCCCAGCAACATTATGAGGCAGGAACTGTCATTATCTCCATCTGCAGAGGAAACAAGCCCAGAGAAGATACTGGACCATGTTCCAGGGTCCCAAGCCAGGAGGGGAGGGCGAGGTGCCACTGAGCCTTCACCGTCAGCCACTGCCCGTGCAGCACAGGCACAGGCGGGTGCCCACCAGGCTGGTTTTCCCTTGTTGGCCTGCTCTTTGAGGTTCTTCTCTAGGTTTTCTTTCTTCATAGAATACCACAGGGTGCTTTCAGAACTCCTATAATCCAACTTAGTTCTCTATGCTTATCTGGGTTTCTTTGCTCTGACACTTTAAAGCCACTTGGGATCATTCCACTTGTGTAAACAGGTCCTTTCTCAGTCCAGGGGAAGTAATCCCAGGTATGTCTTTGATTCTTTCATTTAAATTGCTTTTGTGTATCCTTCAAAACTATCTACAGTCCTTGTTTGAGTAGGAACATGTCTTCTCATCCACTGTCACATCCAGGCCATTGGTCACCCAGGTTGATCCAGTTCCCACGGCATCTGGTCCCCTACCTACCGTGTGCTTTGCATTTTAATTTCTCTGGAACGCCCACCTGCACCCAGCCCCTCTTTATCTCCATCTCTTCTTTCCTCCTGACTTTTTGCCAGGGTTTTATTCAGGCCATATTTTGTCCCTCCTTGCTGGGGATACCCAGCAAGCTTATGTTCTCATACAGCCTACCCTCCTGGGGCAGGCCATCTCTGACTGCTGGGTTGGCTAGGCCTCCGCATGATGCTGCATGGATTTCTCTTCTGCCTCTGTCTTTCCCTGCTTGCTTGTTCCCAGTGTGCAGGAACCAGTGGCTGCCACAGCTAAGGGAAGAGTGTCCTGCCCATGTGTCCTTCCAGCACAATCAGATGAAGAAGGTGAGGTGGGCATTCTGGGCCACTTGCCTTGGGGCCCTGTCACAGGCCTGTCTCTGTCCCAGAGCAGTCTTCTTGACCCTAAACAGTCTGGACACCGGCCCCACCACCCATAGATGGGTCCTTCCCACCAACAGGCACGGCTCTTGCCATAGTGAGGCAGGAAAGATCCCAACATTCTCCAGCCCTGCGAGGCCGATGAAGGTTGTGGGGATGGTGACCCGAGCCCAGCTGGAGAAGCTGGGTGGGCCTTTGCGTCTCCCCAGACGGGGCCGCTGTGTCACGTCTATCACAGGTTCTGCCAGCTTGTCTGTGTACTTGTTGTTAGTATGTTAAATTTATCTTTGCCAGAAGATGCACAGAAATCCTGCTGTGATTTTCTGAAAACAGTGGTAATAGCCACAGTTTTAATTCCATCCTCCAGTTCTCAGTGGCTTCAGACATGAACGCCTCGGTTCCTGTAAACTCCCTCCACCTCAAAGCCAAGTCAGCTCCCCATTCTTTCTTCTCTGTGAGTGGCACACTGGTCATCTCTACCACCCAGGTATCTTTTTGAGAAAGGATGCTGAGGTCTGGGGACGTCACACACATACCAAAGGTCCAGAGCCGGGTGGTCTCGCCAACGCCAGAACCAGTCTTTGAAGGAAGTCCCCTACTCCACATCAGGGCATCTGGCCAGGAAGCTGGTATCTGAGGACATCAGCTGGAGGTCCACCTTGGGACAGGGTCACTTGGCACACAGGCTGCTCCTGGAAGGTATCTGTGCATTTCCTGCTAGCATTTCCCAGGCATGGAAACTTGGACCAGGGGCTGCTTGTTGGCAGCTGACGGCACTCAGAACGCTGCTCAGTGCCTTTTGGATAGCCTTGTCCAAGGAGATATCCCAGGGAGTACCTGGCCTTGGTAGAGGCCATGGAGGGTAGAGAGCAGGAACCTGGACACAGATAGAAGTAGGCCCAGGACTAGGAAAATACTTGGAGCCTCCAGGTCAGTGCACTTGTGGTGGATGAGTTTTATAGTATCGTCTTAATCACACTCTCCTTATGTCATTGGACCCATCATATGTCTCAAGCAGTCATTTCTAAATAAAGAGAACAAAGAAGGACCTCAGTATGCATAGTGGGTCTCAAAGTGTGCACTGTCCCAAAAAGAAACACCCCATGCAAAGATCCTTGCCCCTTCCCTCCATCCCGCAGACCCTGCAGAGAAGCCATGCTCACCTCTTAGTCTCCTATTTCCCAAATGTATCTACCCAGGGATGCACATTCACTCATGTATGGGGACGAGGGCGGTGTTCCGATTTTCAAGCAACACCTAGTGTCAAAGACAAGGTCATGAATTTCCTGCAGGGTTAGAAGTTTGTTCCCAGTATTTTCCATAAATATGCATAATTGCGGTTAATTAGCTCTTACTGAATGGATTTGGGTTTACTTCTGAGTGTTTTTTTTTTAATAAATTTTTATTTTAATGGGGTGACATCAATAAATCAGGGTATATACATTCAAAGAAAACATTTCCAGGTTATCTTGTCATTTAGTTCTGTTGCATACCCATCACCCGAAGAGATATCATCCTCCGCCACCCTCCATCCAGTTCTCTCTGTACCCCTCCTCCTCCCCCTCTCCCTCCTTCCCTCCCCCCCCCCCCCCCGTAACCACCACACTCCTGTCCATGCCTCTTAGTCTCGCTTTTATGTCCCACCAATGTATGGAATCCTGCAGTTCCTGTTTTTTTCTGATTCGCTTATTTCACCCCGCACAATGCTACCAAGACTCCACCATTCCGCTGTAAGTGATCTGATGTCATCATTTCTCCTAGCTGAATAGTATACCATGGTGTATATGTGCCCCATCTTCTTCATCCAGTCCTCTATTTTTTTTTACAGTGATTCACCTCCTACTGACATCCACAGCAGGGAACAGAGCCTCTCCAAGTCACCCCCCCAGGAACCCACATGGCCTTCCCCATCGGTGGGTTTTGTCTGTTTCTGACATTGGAGCCTGTTCTCACACAGCCGCCTGTCAGTGCCCCTGGTTTGTCCACTCTCCAGCCTCGGTGATGGGCAACATAAATGAACTGCTGTGCCCACCTTGATGATGGTGTGCTCTGCACCGTGAGAGTTGCCCTCCATCCTCAGGTTGGCGCAGAACCCACCTCATCCTGTCTCACACAGGACCCGTGTCTCCTACAGACCCCTGACTTGTGGGCAGCAGGCCTGGCACCTCCACGTATCCTGTTCCCTTCTCCATAAAGTAGGTGAGCAACAGCCCCTTGACCTCTAAGTAGGAAAAGCTTGTTACCCAAGCAGGCTCCAGGCCTGGGCCCCCTCCCACTGGCCCATGGCTCAGGAGTTTGCATGTCAGTCTCCCCAGCACATCCATCTGCCAGGCTCACCCTGGAGGTGCAGAGAAAACAGGGTACAGTCTGGTCCTGACTCCTGTGATCTGAACACGTGGACTCTTGGTCATGGTGGTAAGCAACAGACAAGATGTTAACTGCCCCTCACCCTGTGTGGAAAATGCCAGCATCACTCAGACATACCTGCCAGGAGCAAGACCCCCATGTCCTGACTCCTGGACCTGATCTCAATGTCCCATGACAGACAAACACCCTAACATCTTACCATGGCAGATGGACACCACGATGTCCCCATGAAGCCCACGGATGCTCTGATGACCTCCTGTGCAGATGGTTCCAACCTCCTGTGCAGATGGACTCCTAGAGAAGTCTTGTTTTGGGCACACTTTGAAGCTGAATCCTTGAAGGAGAGACTCTCCCACAGGAAACAGGTTTTGCATGGCTCCTTCTCTGACACTCACTGGGTCCTGTCCTTTGGGCTGTGCCCTTGCTGGCCAAGAGGAAACCCTGACCATCCTGCTCCCACCGCTAGAATCCCCTTCTGGTCAGCCTAAAGCAAAGGGTGGCCTCTCAGCAGTTATAGGGGTCTCATCTGCACCCCTCCCTCTGGGGAGTGACAGCTCTGCAGGGACGTTGTTGTGAAATGTGGGTGAGAAAGATGTACAGGTGTGGAAGGCAGGGGTACCCTGCCAATGCTGGGTGCTGGATTTGTAGAAATTCTCTGTAGGGCTTTTGTTACCAGGTACAAGCTGATTGATCAGCTTGTCTTTGGCCCTCATCCAGGAATACATGGGCAGGGCAAAGATGGGCAGTCCAGGATGGGACCCCTCAGGAGAGGGAGGGAATAGGCCCCTCAGCAGGTGGCCAGAAACCTGGCTTTTTTCTGTGACCTCCCACCTTGGTGCATTCTAACGGAGCCTAACGGAGCTGGAGCTGGATGTCCTGCATCCATCCTTTCATCCAACTAGACTGTTGGCCAGCGCTGTGGCTGGGCCTCTGTGGTCATTGTTCCATCTCTCTGAGATTGCCTGTCAGTCTTTTACAGCTGATTTGTATTCCCAGCGCAGAGGTCCCACCATTCCTCCTTGGCCCCTGACCCCTGGCCCCTGGCCCCTCACATTGTCAGCATCAGGCCTGTCCTGCATGCCATTAGCTGATTATATCTTGTGTCATCTTTCACTCACTGGAAATGTGAGTCGGCTGGATTTTTCATCTTTCACAAGTGAAGACCTCTCTTGTCACTTGTCTGTGTCCTTTCACTGACAACAGGAAATCTCCCCACACTGGAGATCCCATCTTCCCTCCCTGCCAAGAGCATCCATCCTGCACTGACTGGCAGAACCCAGCTCTCACTACTGAAGACAAAGGACCATCAGCTGTCAGTGCCGGGGAGCCCTTCAGGATGCAGATGGGGGTGCAGCTTTGCTCAAAGCTCTGAAACAGCCTGACCTGTGGTGGCACAGTGGATAAAGCATTGACCTGGAATGCTGAGGTCACCGGTTCCAAACCCCGGACTTGCCTGGTCAAGGCTCATATGGGAGTTGATGCTTCCTGTTCCTCCCCCTGTTCTCTCTATCTCTTCCCCCCTCTTCTCTCTTTCTAATAAAAATGAATAAATAAATAAAAATCTAAAAAAAAATTCTTAAAAAAAAAAGCTCTGAAACAGCACACTTCCTGGTTCTCATGGGTCACAGATGCAGACTTGTTTCATTGTTATCAGGGCTGAGGGGACATGCAGTGGAGACCACAGGCCCCTCTGTGCTGCCTGCCTCCTGTCCAGAAGGAACAGACACTCCATCTTCCAGGGGCTGGGCCAGGGCCTCACATGGGAGGCAATGTCTTGGAAAATTCACCTGAAAAAGGGGTGCTTGTGAGTGCTGTGAGACAGAATATCCATGTCGGTCTCTGTCCCTGGTTCCTGACACTGACTTCCTAAATCCCTCGGAATTTTCTGGGTGACAGGAACCTCTTTTTTTCTAATGAAGGGACTGTGGGTGGCTCCTGAATGGAGGCTGGTCACCAGAAAGACCAAGCCATCATTAGAGGCTTGGAAGTTTCTCAGCCCTTAATCCCTCATCCTTAGAGGAGTGGGGACAGGCTGGAAATAGAGTCAATGATTAATCATGCTTTCATGAGGAAGCCAACAGCACAGGGCTTGGGGAGCTTCCAGGTTGGTGAATACATCCACATTGAGAGGGTGGGAAGGGGGATGCACCCCAGCTCCACAGGGACAAAAGCTCCTGTGCTCAGGGCCCTCCGGACCTCTCCTTATGCATTGATTCATCCAGCTGTTCACCTGTGTCCTTTACTGTATCCTTTAATAAACTGGTAAATACAGGTATTTCCCTGAGCTCTGTACTGTCCCAGCAAATTAATCACATCCAAGGAGAGGTTGTGGGGACCTCTGACCTATAGCCAGCTGGTCAGAAACACAAGTGACAAACTACTTATGATTAGTATTCGACGTGATGGGGGCAGTGCTGTGGGACTGAGCCCCGAGCCTGCGGGGTCTGAAGCTAACTCCAGGCAGATGATGTCAGGAATGATTGGAATTGTAGAACATCCAGCTGGAGTTGAAGAACACCTTAGTGGGGAAAACCTGACACTTGGTGACCAGCAGTGTCAGGATGGAAATGTTCTGTTTAAGAGTAAAGGAAACACAGGAGTGTTTTCCCAGCTCACCTGGCCTTATCAAGTGTGGGAATGGAATGTTAGTTCCAGCTTCTGCCCAGACTGGGACAAGCTGGACCAGCCTCAGTGCAATAACACATTACAGTGTTTTGCAGGACTCCAGTGCCTCACAGTGATTCAGCACCCACGTATGCCCGGAACTGCACTGTCCTTCCCTGTTCCAGTAAAGAGGACCTGCGAGAGAGTCGGCATCGCTGATGATGTTTGTGGAGCGGGGCAGACTACAAATGTCAGACCTAGGTGTCCCCTTTTCCCCTAGCCAGGCTTGCTGTTTGTTTGTTTTAATTAAAGCTCTGGCATCCCCCAGTCCTCTCCACAGCACTCATTGCCCCTTAAATGTAGAAATGCACTTGTGGTCTGCTGGCCCACATCTCTGCCAGGAAGAGAGGCTGGGAAAAGTCTTTGTCCTCCTGCTGACAGGCAGCCTCAGTGGGCTGGCAAAGCACAGTGCCTGAATCAGAGGCTTTAGGGGCACGCTCAGCACCAGCTCAACACTGGCCTAGGCCAGAGAGCTTATACCCTCCTGGCATTACCATAGTGCCTACCCTTCTTCTGGCCCAGGAGTTGTAAATCTCCCCAGACAGTGTGACTCTGCCCCAGGAATACTCCTTGGAAGGTCAGCATTAATGCAGCCTCCTCTACCCATTAGCTGGCTCCCCAGTGCCCCCTGCCACCCCGAAGGCTGGCGGGGGTGGGGGGGACAACTACCCAGCGCCAGCCTGCTGGCTCTGCTCCAAAACCTCTGGCTCTGAATCTTGCCAGCTGCGCCCACCTCCTGCTGGGACCAGGGAGTGATTTGCACCTTTTTAAAGGCAAGAAGGGGCAGCTGTGGCCTCATTCCATAGGGGATTTCCGAGAATCCAAAAGCTTGCTGAACTCAGTTCAACAAGAATTGGTGAAATTCAATTTGACACAGAGCTTTGGGCTCCTGCCAAGGGCCAGGGCCCAGAGAGTTAAGGGGGAAGGTCCCACCAGCAGATGCTCCAGAAACCACAGGGTTCATGCTGCCAGATGCTGAGAGGTGCTGTGGTAGGTGTGGGGCCCCCCTGACCCCTGAGGACTGCCCTACCTTCCTGAGTCCATTTCCATAAAAAATGGTAAAAATTCTCTTATAGCTGCGTTGATATGAAGACGAATGTATCAATATTATATATGGAACATTTTTTGAACTAGAAGTTGCTTTTCTTATGATTCTAAAAGTAATTACAACACTGATGTGGGCCTGGTGCAGCCAAGCAAGAGGCTGGGTAAGGAGGAGCTTGTGAACACTCAGGGTGAGTCCAGGGTGGGCCGGGCCTGTCAGTGGCCATGGGGAGGGGCCAGTGAGCCCAGTGGGTGGGAGGAAGCACCTGTGCAGAGGGGGGCCTTCCCACCACACCTTTGAACACCTGGAATCAGGGCACAGCCCCGCCCCACCCCAGATCATGAAGACTTGTTCTGTGAGTGTTTGGATCCTGAAAGCAGTGACAAAGATGTCTGCACCAGGTTTCTGGGCTTCTGGGTCCCAGGTAAGTTATGGCCCCAAGGCTGAGGTGGTGGGAAGAACCCCTGGTGCTGCTGGTTGAGCTGCTGAGAGTCTTTGAGCCCCTGAAACATATCATGGGAGGCTGCCATGGCCCTGGGGGCTGGAGTGGTCAGTGAGCTCTACACTGGGGAAACTTCTAGACTTAGCACAGCTTCCCTGTGGAGGGTGAGTGAGCCCAGCAGGGGAGTAGAGCAGAGTCAGAAAAGTGGGCCCCAATGTGGCCCCTGATCCTGTCCTCAGCCTCTGAGATGGGGTTGGGGTCCTTAGGGGCTGACTTGTGCCCCCCAATTTATATACTGAAGCCCTGATACCATCACCTCAGAATGTGGCTGCATTTGAAGGTAGATCTTTAAAGACATGACTAAGTTAAATGAAGTCACCAGGATGGGCCCTCATCCAATAGGACTATCATCTTTAGGAGAATAGGAGATCAGGAGAGTCACACAGAGGAACGACAGATGTCTACAGACCAAGGAGAGAGGTCTTTGGAGAACCAGCCCTGTGACACCTTGACCTTGAACATCCAGCCCCCAGGACAGTGAGACTATGAATGTCTGTGGCTTAAGCCATCCCATCTGGGGTGCTTTGTTACACCCACTGGAGCTGATGATGCAGGGGCTTCCTCTCAGAGAGGCTGGGGGTTCTCCGTGTGGTGGTCCCTGGGAATGTGCAGCTCATGCCCATGGCCAGGACCCCTCCTCCTGCCCCAGCCTCTCCTTCCTTGAAGCTACTGCTTTGCTTCCTGTGAAGCATCCAGCTGCTTTATCAACATCTATAATGAGATACTTGCACAAGATTAATTTCCTGATGGAAGGTGTGAGGAAAAAGGGTGTTGGAGTTGTGAGGGGGGTGACGTTTCCTGAGCTCTGGAAGCCCAAGTGGACTGATGGGGGTGATGCCATGTGGCTCAGAATCTTATCACCTTGGGAGCATCTGTGTTGGTGCACATCTGCATTGTTTTAGTATCCAGGGTTTGTCATTTGCCCCGAGGTGGCCCTGTGCCTACTTCTATAACAAGTTTGCAGTTTGATAGAATCTTCCCCCTCACACTGGCTTTAATTACTGGCTAGATGTTTACTCACCACCTTCTGCATCTCCATGCCTCCCACTCAGCCTTGAGAACCGAGCCCAAATGTCACGACTTCAGGGTGTTTCTTCTAAAGTCCTGCTCTAATCAGGTTCCTACCCTCCATCACATGTCATCATTGTTCTTTAATTATTAATTCAGACATTGTTACCTCCACCCTAGATAGCAACTCATGGAGAAAAGAGTTTGCGGGGTGGGTGGGGCCAGTGAGGGAAAGGAGGGAGAAAGAAGGGGAGTGGAAGGTGTGTAACAAACAAATCCCCAAATCACAATGGCTCCAGCACAGGAGAGTGTTCCCTGGGGCTGCTGGGTGGCTGCCGCAATTTTCCCTATAGAGAATGAGGTCCCTCCATCTGGGGCCCCCTCCTCACTGTGTCAGTTGAAGGAGGGGGAGAGTAAGCCTGGGGGAAGTGGCTGCTACCTAAGGCCTGGGCTAGAGGCACATGGCTGTCCTGCCTACTCCACTGGGGCGGATCCAGGCCACACATGGGTGGCTGTGAGGGACACAGCCCTAGACAGTGAGTTCATCTTCCCACCTTTCCTGACTATAGGAGCTCCTGAAGACAGAACGGGGGCATATCAGTGACAAGGAAATGGACACTTGCTGCCTCTGTGGTGCTCACATCTTGGTGGGGAGACAAATACAGACAAACATGCAGTGGGGCTTCTGGGGTGACAGGTGGTGGGACAGGCACAGGCAGGAGACAATGTTTGAGCAGAGTCTCCAGGTGGGAAGTGTCATCAGCATCTGTGCGGAGCGTGTCCATGCCCTACCCCATTAAATGCAGATCCAGAGTTCTAGCCCAGGGGTTATATATTTTTTTCTGGTGACTGCGGAGTGGTGTGGCCCTGGAGAAGGAGCTGATACCCTCTGAGAGGGTATTCAGTAACAGGATAGGAGCCTTCTTTAAAACCTAGACAGTGTGAGTCTCTGTCACCTTGCAGTTAGCACCACTCTGTTTGACTAATGGAGAAAGAGAGCAGGAGTGACGTGGGACAGCTCCATTTTACGACAGTGGGTCTAAGAATATCTTCATCTGAACCTGCGCCACTGAGCTGGGAAAGATAAGAGACAGGCTGTGAGGATTTTCAGGGACAAAGAGGTTTTTAAAAGGCAGTATGGAACATTCACGTCCCCTACAAGGTTTGCTGTGTGGGGGCACACATTTCAATTTTTATAATAAGTGGACTGATGTCTAAATACTGTGCTTCTCTCCATTGAAAAGAGACTGAGAGAGATTAATTCTGTCACTGATTTGATTTGACACAGCAACTAGGAAACCAACTGGATACCTTCTGCAAATAAAGTTAATCAGATTTTAAACTGATTTTTCTTTTTTCCTCTTCTTACTTTTTTTTAATTGGTATAAAACTAATACTTGTGTATAATATAATTTAAATACAATGAAGGGAATAAAATGAGAGATACAGGCTCCTCTGTGTCTGGCCCCCACAAACTCCAGTTCTGCTCCCTGCTGCTGTAATTCTGCAGGATCTTTCGGAAACTGTATATGTGCAGGTGTGGGTGTGTAAATTTGCACATGTATATATTTACAACACCAAAACGGGTACACCATGTGATACTGCTCTGAACCTTGACTTGACATAGTGAATAATAACATATTCAGGAGATCTTTCCAGGTCAGTATAACTAGACCAGCTCGTTCTCTTATATTCTTCCAATTTTAGGATATCATTATTAAGAAAGAATCAAGAACTTCAATTGTGATTGCGGACTTGTGATTCTGTTAACGTGTACACCCCACCACACATGTGCACACACATGCCCCATATAGACATGCTTCCCACCTGCATCTCCACACGCCCCAGACACTTACACACATACTGACCCCTCTGCACACATCATCACCGGCTCCACGGTTCTCCCCTGCCCAACATAGAGCCTCCCAGCTATTGATGTGGAATCTTGCTGGTCTTGCAGAGAGGCCCCTGGGAAGTCAAGGACCCCTTTTCATCTAGGCCCCTGACTGCTGCTGGGGTTCCCCTCCCTGCTGCCTTTTTGGGAGTTTTCTTCTGCAGTCTCAGGTCCAGGTCCCTTTTAAGAGCTTCTTCCACCTTTCCCTGGTAGACCTTGGGCCAGGAGATGGGACACACAAGGGCCATTGTAACCCACCAACCCTGACCATGGGCTCAAGATATCTGTTTAGAGCAGTGGTAGTCAACCTGGTCCTTACCGCCTACTAGTGGGCGTTCCAGCTTTCATGGTGGGTGGTAGCGGAGCAACCAAAGTATAAATAAAAAGATACATTTAACTATAGTAAGTTGTTTTATAAAGATTTATTCTGCCAAACTTAGCAAAAATCCAACATAAAGTACTTGGTAATTATTATTATTATATGCTTTAATTTGCTGTAACTCTGCTTTATAAATTTTATAAAGTTACTTCCCTACTTTATAAATCACCATTACTGTGGAACAAGTGGGCGGTTAGAAAATTTTACTACTAACAGAGATACAAAAGTGGGCGGTAGGTATAAAAAGGTTGACTACCCCTGGTTTAGAGCATTGTGCCTGAAGTGAAGTGAAGCATCCTCTTGTTCCCCTAAGCGGTCAAGATGGTAGACAGACAAGGTAAGCCCAGCACTAGTCAGGGGCAGTGGTTCTTTCCTGGGACACATAGCTTCTTCACCTGCTTCCACAGGTCAGCATTCAGCCCCAGACCCAAGCGGACTCCCTGCAGCTCTCTCTCCCCTTCTCTCTCACTTTCCTCTTTCCTTTCTCCTTCTTTCTGGCTTCCTCTTCTCTGGTACCCAGCCCTGCAAATTCGAGTTGCTTTAGCCTCTCCATACTCCTGACTCTACCTCCAGCTCAGCAAGACAGCAAGGCCGGCAGGGCTGGGTGTGGGGGGAACATAGAAGGCTTATCTCATTTGTTTCCTGTCTCCCGGGATCACTATATTCAATTCTGCCTCTTGCCCAATGTCTAAAAACATCTTCTTTCATATTTTGTTCAGCTTTCTGGTTATTTAATGTGGGAAAGTAAATCTGGGCCCAGTTTTTCCATCATAGTTAATTTTTGTTTAACAAAAATATTTTTGTTTTTTAGAAAGATAATTTCATGAGAGGAGCATGAGTTGGTTGAAAGTTTTCTCCTAGACTTTTGAAAATATCACTGTTTTAAAGCTTCCACTGTTGTTACGTCAGTTTAATTGCTATTTAATCGAGTTACTCTTTTCTATAGATGCTTTTATAACCTCTTTGAAATTTTCCAGTCTCGACATGATGTATTTAGGTGTGGCTTTCTTCAAGTTGCCCCGCTTAGTTCCATTAAGCCGTTAAAATCTGACAAAGGGCGTCTTTCTCTTTCACTGTCTCTTCACTGTTACGTTAGCCCAGTCTCATCTTCTTTCTTCTCCTGGAGCCCTGATTCTGCCACATGGGACCTTTTTATTGCCTGTACAGTGCTAACCATTAAAAAGAGCTTATTTCCCATCCCTTGTTTCTCTGTGCTGCATTCTGGGTGACTTCTTTAATACATCCTCTAGCTCACTAATTTTATATACATCTGCATTTAATTTGCTGCTTAATCTATTTGCTAAGGTTTTAATTTTACTAGTCCTTTATTATTCCTATGATAATCTCTTGTCCATCAATTTTCAATACCTTCTTTGATTTCTTGAGGCATATTCCCCAAGTTACCACCAACCTGGACCATATCGAACCACATTTTTTGTCTCGGGTTTCTTGTTCACCGTGAGGTAATGAGATAGCTGGCCCTTCACTTGTGTGAGTCAGGCTTTGTGCTGAGAGTTCTCAGAGAAAACTTCTTTTCTTTTTTACTTTCTTTTCTAGATCCAACCCAAATCCTTCTGAGGGCCAGAGTTTTCCTTTTGAGCATGTGGTTCACTGGGAGACCCAGTGTTATGTATGGGGTCTCTGTCTGGGACCCCTCTCTTTGCCAGGCTTGAGGCTTCCCCATCCCCGCTATGGGCTTTCACAGTTGGGGCTTCAGGTCACAAGAGCTCAACCCCAATGAGTCCTCTTTCTAGATGCTTCTGCATTCTCACTGCATCCCTCACTCTTGGCCAGCTCAGCCATGCTTTGACAATATTTTGAAATACAATTGTCAAGATGTTTGTGTACTCAGAACAGGAGAGGGGATGTTCAGAGGAGTAGCAGACTCATTTCCCTGGAAAATGTGCTTGTTCCTTCCCCACTTCCCCCTAGCAGAGACTGAGAGAGAGGGTGTTTACCACCCTGGAGAAGAAACCGCCACTGGGGGTCTCAGTGGGCTTTTCCACAGGGCGCCCTCCTCCTCCCATATCACACATGAGCAAAGTGACACTCACGATGCTGGCCACCTGTCCAGGTGCAGGGCTGAACCAGAAGGCCATGTATTCGCTGTCCTGCTCCATAGCACAAGGGATGGGGTGGGTGGCAGGTGAGCAGAAAACCCAGCCAGCGCTCCATTCATTTTGGGGCAGAACCGGCAATTCTGGCGGCACTGCTGGTGCCTCCCGAACAGTGGCAATCAAGGCCACACTGGGAGGATGGGGTTGTGCAGAACACTGGGCTGAGGTCGATGCCTGCTCTGTTCTTGTGGGCCCTCCCTGGCCTCTGGAGGTTGCAGCCCCTTCGGAGATGTCACATTCTGGGATGTGGGGACAAAACCCACTCTCCTGCTGCTATTGGAGGCCCCCAGGTGCCCCTACCTACCTTTTCAGTGAGGCCAGCAGGGATTTTGCAGAGACGAGGTGTTAGCTCTCTCCTTCCGCCTGTCACCCTCCCGGCTGCAAATGCATCCTGACTCATCTGCATGGCCTCATCAAATATTCATACTCCAGCTCAGCCGAATGGCCGAATGGGGCTGCAGGAGGGTCCCTGTCTTGTCAGATTGTAAAGGTGACCCTGGGTCTGTCCCCAACATCTCTGAGAGGGAGACTCAGTCAGGGGCCAGAGGCAGTTTCTGGTAGAGAAGGACCCATGACAGCAGCTGAGGGATGAAGCTTAGTCCATAGTCAGAAATCTGCTGTCTCCTCAACTCTGGGCTACTTGCTGGGGTGGGAACGGCTGCCCCCTCTGGCCTGGGCCCTACCCATGAATGCTTCCTCATTCCACAGCGAGTAAGTAGTCTGAGTCTTCACCCAGGGTTCTGTAAGGAGACCAAGGGAGGTCACTTCTGGCACAGAGCTATGTTGCTGTAGACCCCACCCTTGAATGGCTCCTCCCCTCCCCTCCCCTGCTGAGAACAGAAAGAAACCAGCCCAGGCTGCCCACAGCTGCCACAGCGTTGGGACCACACTGCTCTCAGATGCCACCAAAAGGGTGAGTGTACCTTCTCTGGTCCCTGGTCCAATCCAGCAGGCTGAAGACAGATATGTGGGAGGTGAAGAACTGCTCCCTGCACTACAGCTGGGTTAGGATTAGGGTCAGGGTAAAGGGGGGGGGCAGGCTCTAGAGCATGGTCCCCAACCTTTTTTGGGCCATGGACCGGTTTAATGTCAGAATATATTTTCACTGACTGGCCTTGAGGGTGGGACGGATAAATGTATCACGTGACCGAGACAAGCATCAAGAGTGAGTCTTAGACAGATGTAACAGAGGGAATCTGGTCATTTTTAAAAAATAAAACATTGTTCAGACTTAAATATAAATAAAATGGAAATAATGTAAGTTATTTATTCTTTCTCTGTGGACCGGCACGGGGGGTTGGGGTTGGGGACCATTGCTCTAGAGGGTCTCAAGCAGGCAGATACTGTTTAGTCCTTCACCACAACCTGCTTGAGTGCCCGCTGTGTGTAGGTGTTAGGGAAATGGTGTAGGAATAGCCAGGACCCTGGTCCAGGAGCTGTGTACTCAGGGAGAAGATGGCCACCAGCAAGAGTGAACCGTGGGCTGGCTGGGGGCTCTGTGGGACAAGGCAGCAAGATGGGGTGAAGGGTACTGGAAAAGGTTTCACTTGACACTGAACAAGTGGGCATGGGTTTCCTGTACCAATGGCCCAGGCATGTTGGCATCAGTGTGGCTACAGTGGGGGCCCATGCCCATGGCCACAGGGAGGATGTGGGCTCTGACTCTGAGAAAAATGTGAAAACAGTGGGAGCTTTGAGCAGAGAGGGTATATTCTGACTTCAGTTTTCACAAGCATCTGTCTGGCAACTGTGTTCAGGGCAAACAGTAGGGTGAGCATGGGGGCCCTGGGGAGCAGGACAACCATTCAGAAGGCTCTCGAAATAATCTGGAAGCTGTGATGGGGGCTTGAACTGGGCTGAAGGTAAAGACACTGGGAAGGATGGAGTGAAGAAAAGCTTAAAGACAGAGGCAAAGGGCTTTTTTTTTTTTTTTTTTTTTTTTGAGTGAGAGAGGGAGAGACAGAAAGAGGAGTGGCAAAGGGCATTTTAATAGATTAGATTCTGGTGTGAGAGACACGGCATGGGCAGATGGACTTTTACTAACCACGTGGGCAAGGCCTTTTGGGCATGTTGAGAGGGCATGGCCGCTGGCCTCCCACTCTGGGCATCTAATGTGCTGCCTGAGCTGATGAGAGGCTGGGGGATGTGTGTGCTCTGCCCAAGGGCACCACTGGTCCCAGAGCATCTGAAGCTTTGAAGCCAATGAGCCCCAAGGAGGAGCCATGAAGACCGAGAAATAAGCTACATTTACACAGATGATCATTCAGACAAAGTTGCCTTCTCTCTTCCTTCCTGGTGTCTAGCTGCCCATTTCTCACCTTGGTGGTTAGACAGCGAGCCAGGGACCACTGTTGGCCTGTTCCTGTTCCTTCCAGTCAGGTCTCTGGTCAGGCATCATTGACCTTGGGCAGTGGACCAGAAGCCTGAGTTATTGTCCTGAGTCAGCTCCCAGAAGGAGTTAGCTCTGTTCCACCAGCACACCTTAGAGCCCTCCAACCTGCAGATGTTTGTGTGGAGTCCCCCACAGGCACACCTGTTCATCCAGAAGCTGTGCCTGCCACTCTCAGTAAACACACACACACGCACACACACACACACACACACATGCACATGTGTGCACAGACACCCACAGGATTGTTAATTTAATGCTTGAAGTAGAAAAAAAGGAAACCATATACCTTTCCATTTGTTTAAACCTACCTGGTGCCTGACCTGTGGTGGTGCAGTGGATAAAGCGTCAACCTGGAAACACTGAAGTTGCCGGTTCGAAACCCTGGGCTTGCCTGGTCAAGGCACATATGGGAGTTGATGCTTCCTGCTCCTCCCCCTTCTCTCTCTCTCTCTCTCTCTCTCTCTCTCTCTCTTTCTATCTCCCCCCCTCCTCTCTAAAATGAATAAATAAATAAAAATTAAAAAAAAAACACCTACCTGGTATATTCGTGGCTATCCATAAATAAAGACCAGAAGAGGCTACTTTACCATATATTAGATACCTTCAATAGCCAAAGAAAATCATCAACCCATTTTACTTGTGAGTGCAAAAATCTAAAATGAAAATATAGTCACACAAATCTGAAAATAATTTGAAAACTAACCCTGTGAGGGATGGGGCGGCCCCAGGAATGCAGACAGCTTTTCTCAGGAAGCCCAAGGGTGCCTCTATGGCAAGACTGCGACCAGTCGGGCAGTCCTCGGCACCATCTGGCTGCCTTCACACCTGTGGGTTGTTATTTACAAGTCGATGGGGTGACGCCCTCACCACCCATGCCCAGGTTTTGCCTGCACGGTCTATCAGTTACCACAAGATGCTTTAAACGTTCTGTGTGACTGTGGGTGTGTTTTTGCCTTTGACTCTGCAAGGTCGCTTGCTAGATTTTGGGACTGCGTTCAGAGGGAGTCTGTCTTAGAGCCATCTTCCCAGGAGATAAGCCACCTTGCTGTGAAGAAACCCCTCGCTCCCCCAGAGCCCCCGCCTTTCAGCATCCTTGCGCACTGGCAATCATACCAGTGCTCTTCGAGGTTGGGTGTGCCTGGTCTCCCTTGTACATTCATCCTTACTCTTTATATTAAGGGTTCAGTCTGACAAGTGTTATCTCCTAACGGAAGTATTTGGTCCTTTTACATGTGACTTACTATGTTTGTGTTTGCATTGGTGCATTCCTGTTTAATTTTTGTTTCTCTCACCTGTTCCTTATTCCTTCTCTCTTGGATTCTCTCAAATTGATTGTTTTATTCCATATTTATTCCCTATTAGTCTATCAGCTATAAATGACTTCACTATGCTTTCAGTAATTACCCTCAAATTACGTGTATATTTGACTGTTAAAGTCCATTATAAATTACTTCCATCACCTCCTAGGGGACTCAGAACTCCTTAATTCCATTTCCAACCCACCCTCTGAATTATTGTTCTTAAATGTTTTACGTCTACTTACATTTTAAACCTGGGAGTCATTATTGTTATTATTACACAATATTTGCCTCTCTTTATTACTATTTTTCCTGCTCTTCATCCCTTCCTTGATCCCTACCTTCCTTCTGGGTCATTTCCTTCTACCAGGAGGGCTCCCTTTCATCCATGTGCCTGCATGCATGTGTGCACCTGCATGTGCACGTAGGCATATGTGGCTGTGTGTATTTGATCTGATATGTGGACTCTGTGCTGCTTCCTGCTCTAGTCCCTCTGGCTGAGCTGTTGGAGCAGAGCCACTGTGTACACTCAGCTCCTGGGGATCCAACTCTGAGACTGTACAGGGTGAGCATTAAAACCCCGTGTCTACCTGCCCCTCCTCCAGGTTCAGGGAGCAGGTCTGCAACTGTCCTTTTTAGCTATAGATGCCCACGAGGCCCATGGAGACCAGAGTCTCTGGCAGACACGCTTGGAGATAGATGTGCAGCATTGGGGCCACTGAACCCCAATTTGGGGAGACCCCCTGCTCTGGACTGGTCTCTGCTGCAGACCTAGAAAGAAAAGCATGCCCTGCTCGCCCAGGATATTGCTGGAGCTTGCAGCAGAGGGGCTTGGAGCTGGTGCTCCTGGGATTCCCTCAGATGGCACACCCCTCTGGGTTCTCCTCCCATATTGCACAATTGTTTATTTAAAGCAATACCTTAAAACTCAGTCCTGACAACCAGCTTCTGCTTGACAGGACTGATCATCCTGATTTGAGTAGAAGCTACAGCATCCTGCTCTGAAAGGTCCAAGTGGCTGACAAGGACAAGCTGTGCTGTTCCTCAGAGGCCTCTGGGGCGGGAACTCCATGAAAGATGTAAAACATAGTGAATAAAACATTGCGGTGCAGACGTGGGCCGGGAGGAGCCCTCACTCCCACATATCCTGTGTGGACCCTGCAAATCTGTAGGAAGAAGCACCTACTGTCCTGGTTCATTTCCTGGATACTTATTAAACTAGTCTGGCAGTGAGGGCCCCAGATGTGGTTTTGCTGGCTGCAGTCTCATTGCTGCACCTGGTGTAGATATCTATATGGGGGTTGCTGTCACCTGCCCTGTCCCATCTACCATGCAAGTCCCCAAGTTCTTCCCACAAGTGCCCCCCCCCCCGGGCGCCACCACCTGCTGTTAGCATCTGTGAAATGCACGGGGATCCCATCACCTGCCTTGCGCCCTGGCCCCTGCACCTGGGTGTGGCATGTCAGGCTCTGCCCATCCCCAGACCAGGGGAGAGAGGCTGGCGGGTCCTTCAGCTCTGCACCACCTAATTCTTTGCCTTCTGCCTCGTTGGCTCACCTGCAGAACAAACATCTTCCCATACCACTGCCCACCTCACCCCCAAGCTACCCTAGGGAAAGGACTTGATCCTCTGCCTACGTGGGCTGCCTTGTCACTTTTCTCACTCAGGAGCTCTGGCTGCCCCCCTCCATCTCCAGCATCCTGTGTCCCAGCCCTGTAGTGCAGTTTTGTCTGCGTTTCAAATATATATAAGGACACAGAACATCATAAAACACATTTCAGAAAAATTAGAAGTTTAAATTATATTTAAACTAAAATTTTGAATTAGTCAATTAAAATATTGTTAACATTTTGGCACATAGAATGAGCTTCTATTCTTAGACAGTATACTCCTGTGCAGAGGGCTTCTGACAGAGATGACCAGACCATGCATCCCTACTTGCTCAGCATGGTCTCAGCTACATGGTCTTAGGTAGGTCACCTCCTCCTGGACATCTTGTGACCTCCCATCTCCTAACGGGGCCTGACCCTGGGCTGGACTCCTTGGGACCTCTGCATTTTGTATTTTTGAGCAATGTCCCAGCAGATGTGCAGCACGTGAAGGGACCGTGGTGGAGAAAGACGGTTGGGCGGGCTGGAGCTGGAGCTGGGCCAGTCTTCCCTGAAGGCCTGGCAAGGGCTCCCGGTGGGAGGAGGAGGCCCCAGGAAATGGCTGAAAGCCCCAGGGGAGGGGGCAGATTCTGAGGCACAACCATGAGGGTCTTGCTGTACTTTAGACACTTCTGGATTTGTGCCTATCAGCCTAACAGTGGGTGGGACACAAACAAAGCGCATGGGTCACACCCTGGAATTCATAAGAGTGGAGTGACAGCTGGATGACACTGGCCTTCATTAAGCAGAACCAGTGATTTAAAGGAAACACAACATTCAGCATTTTGTAGCAAGCAGGGCCTATTGGATAAGGTCCTGACACACAGCAAGTTTGTGATCTCATGGCCCAGCCTTGCCTCCTCCTCTGAGTGGCTGGTAATAGACCATCAGCTGATGGGCCGAGTGCTGGGATTCCCCATCTCACCCCCCCCCCCCACTCTCCTTCCCTCCTGTGCAGTACACTAGCTGTGTGGGGCCATCCTAACAAAGTCTCACACACTTAGTGGCTTTTGCAACAAGAAAGAATTATTCTCTCATAGTTCTGGTGGCCAGAAGTTCAAAATCAGTATCTCTAGGTGGAAATAAGGTGTTGGCAGGGCCCCCTCCTTCAAGCCTCTTGGCTCTTTCAGCTTCTGTTGACTGCCACTCTCATCTGTGCCTCATGGTCTCACAGTCCCTTTTCTCCCATCTGCCTCAAATCTCCCTGGCCTCTCTCTTATAAAGACACTTGGGGTGGCATTTGGATCACATCCTGATAATCCAAGATAATCTCTCAACTGCTTAAAACCTATGATTTAATCCCACCCACAAAGCTTTTTCCCTCTGTATAAGGTCACATTCACAGGTTCCAGGGATAAGGATGGGGATTGTTCAGAGTATAAAGGTCAGGCATGGCTTTCAGTGAATTACTGAGGCACAGGAAACTATTCCCTCTTGGGCACACAGACACCATAATTCCAGAAACTTCCTTCTGCTTCCATGCCTGCCCAGTGGCCTGGCTTCATCCAGGGCGGCCCATTTCCATAGAAACGTCATCCACTCTGCCTAGCTTCTCTTGGTCCTGCTCCCTATAGCTCTGCCATCAGTAGCTGCATCTCTTCTTAGTTTCATCTTACTCACTTAAACATTAGACTCGGAAGGTGAGTGCTGGGGCTCCCTAAACAACTTCTCCTTCATTGAATCTGTTTTATAAATGGACACTGGGCCTGGGGGGAGCTGACTGCCTTGTTTCAGCCTCCCTTCATTCAAGCTCCTACCTCCTTGAATCAGCAGAAACCCAACCAAGAGACTCATTCTGTGTTCCACCATGTTCCATTATGTTCTGGCATGTTCTGGATGCTGGGCACACATTGAGATTGGAATAGAGCCCCCCCCCTACAACAGCTCTGGAAGGAGATCAGAACTCTGCCAATGGTGATAAGAGAGTGAAGGGGACCCACATGGGTTGTGGTAGAGATAAGGAGGGCTGTCGCAGGACTCTAGACTCCTGAGCACTCCTAATAGTCACCACCACTGACAGACATTAGATCAGAGAGGGGCTGGCCCTGCCAGCGAAAATAAAAAAAAAACGCTTCTAGGGGGTTCTGGGGGGCGGGGGGTCAGAGAGGCTGCTTGAGGCAGTTTGTGCTCACCCTGGAAGATGAATGAGAGGTGAGGGGGCCTTGCTGAGAGCCAGCCCTTGTGGATCCTATCTTGTTTGTACCACCTCCTCTTCACCCACCACCCACACCACCAACCTGACTGACCCTACTGGCTCCTTGGGATGGCTAATTGGGCCTTGCTTAACTTGATTTCAAATAACCTGTGATGCTATTAGATTTCATGGTGACCTCATGACCAAGTCAGGATGTGGATGTCTACATCTCCCATGTAGAAAAGGAAACTGAGGCTCAGAGAGAGTGAATATCTGAGTCAGGCAGCCAGGATAACACAGGCTCTCTGTGAACCCTGTTTTGGGAGAGGGAATAGGGAGATTACTAAGGCCTGGCCCCTCCCCCTTGGCCAGGTTTGACTTGACAGTATGACCTAACCCAGTGATACTGTTACATGCGTAACAGAAATAATGCAGTGGCACTTGGAGGGTGAGGACTGTCATGGCATGGGCTATAGATCAGACTTGGTTTAGGTGCCTTTCATGACTTCTCTTCTTACATAAGCAGGCCACGCGGAGGGGTACAATTTTCCATCACTCAGGAAATAAATATCGTTGCTTTGTAAAATCACTCTCAGGGCAAAGTATGTGCTGGGCAGCTTAAAGAGAAAAATAAGCTTAATCCAAATACTCTTGTTTCAAGTGACAAGCAGCAGGAAGCACTATGAGCTTCGTTTCCAGGACGGAAGGTTTTTAATCAGAAGCCCTCCTCATGCCAAGATATAAACCCCGGGAAGGATCAGGCTCTTCATCCTCATCAGATTTCCCCCTTAAATATTTTAATGCCAAGTTTCATCCAGAGTGTCATCTGTTATCATGAGTAACACAGAGTCTGGCAGGACATCCAGGGCGGAGGGACGTGGTGGGGGGAGTTTCTGCTGAGACAACTTGTTTAAAGGGCTCTCAGGACTGATCCTGGGGGATGGTCCCACCTCCTGGAGAGGCTGTCACAGCACATCACAAAATGAACATGCGCCGCTATAATACTGAGCTGTTAATCCTGGTGCTTTGAGGACATGTCCTAGCTACAGATTGATGAAAATTTTACCTTTACTGAACTTTAAAGAAGCAGGCACAGTTGGTAGTGTGTACCAGTATGCAGTTTCCTCTATAAAATGCAGTATGAGCTGCCCCTTTGGTAACCGATGGTGTGAGAGGTGTCCCTAGGCAGGTGGTGTCAGGCCTGGGGGAACATCAGCAGCCTCTTCTGGGACAGCCGTGGGTCCTGGCCTCCCCTCCATGTGTGGCTGTAGAATGCACCTCTGGGTGCTTGCTGAGTCAGTGCGAATTAGCAACCATTCTCATCCCTGCCCCTCCTGGAGGCCTTTCTGAGCACCAGTGACTGAGGCCTGGGTGCTAACTGTGGTCAGTGGCAGCAGGAGCTGTGGTTTGAAGTCCCAGCTGCTCATTTCTGAGCGTGAGATTCGACAAGCCATTTGGTCCAGTTATTTGGTGCCAGCACCAACTGCCCTCACACTCTGTGACTTAAAGAGGAGTAATCATTTTCCTTTTGTCTGTTTGGTCCTGGGTTCTCTTGCACTTGGATGGTGGCTGGGGACCACCGAAGGCTCCTTCACAACTGTGCCTGGCTGGGAGGACTCCACTGTGGGGTCCAAGGGAGCTCTTACTGTGTCCATGGGTCTCTCCATGTGACTTCTCCGGTTTGATGGCCTCAGGCTAGAGAATTTTTTACTTGGGCCTCAGCACTCCAGGTGACTGGCCCAAGAGAGACAGAGCCAAATGGCTTGTCGAGTCTCACATTCAGAAATGAGCAGCTGGGACTTCAAACCACAGCTCCTGCTGCCACTGACCACAGTTAGCACCCAGGCCTCAGTCACTGGTGCTCAGAAGGGCCTCCAGGAGGGGCAGGGATGAGAATGGTTGCTAATTCGCACTGACTCAGGCAAAAGCTGGAGTGTCCTTTCGGCCTGGCTGCAGATGTTCTGCAGCATCCATGGTCTGAACTGAGGTATCCAAAGGGGCCCACCTTGGTTCGAGGGGAGTGGACACAGGTCCTATCTCTTCAGAGCAAGCGGCCAGTTCTGGAAGAACACCTGGGCAGGAAATGTGGGCGTTGGAGACTCAGATCTGCCATGTTCCTTTACAGCTGCTCCCTCCCCCTCCAAAACGCTGGTGTGTAGGTCAGACACCATCTAGTACTGGCCAATGGTACAGTTCAACCTCATCACTTCAGCAGCATTGATGGAGCAATTACAGTATGCTGGGTACTAATGACTTAGGTCTATTAGCTCAGTATCTACCAGTGCCAGAGGGGCCGTGAATGGCTGCCTTGCAGGAGGGATCCAATCCTTTGCTCACATGAGAATCAACACACAATGTATGTCGGTCCGTGTAAAACTCTTGTCTGGCTGCACTTTGCTTTCTGCTGTTCCTGATTTCCCCTCGTGGTTTTGTGTATTTTTTCCCTTTAAAAATATTTCTTAAATTCTTTAATTTGATGAGTGGTCTTTAAACATTTTTGGTCACCTACCCATCAGTCAAAAAGTATCTGAGCAAATTCCCCCCCAAATATATGTAATCTATTAAAATATGGGCATAATTGTCCTAAAATATTAAATATGCTATAAAATATACACAAAAATGAGAAAAGACTTTTTCACTCAATTTAACATTATTACTAATGTAAAGTTAATAATTACAATACTATTTAGGGAGGCTGGTGTGAGTTAATATGCTTCATTCCTTCAACGCCTGGTTTGGCCCACAGGGAAACTGTGATTTCCAGGGTCTAAGACAGGCTTATTTCTCTTTCTTTTTATTTAGACATTGATCAATAAGAGCAGCTAGGTTTCAGATGAACATCTCTATAACATTTGAACTGTTGATTATGTTGTATGCCCATCACCCAAAGTCACATCATTTTCCATCACTATATATTTGTCCTTCTTGACTCTCCTTCCCTCCTCACTCTTCCCCCTGGTAACCACTTCACTTTTATCTGTGTCCATGAGTCTCAGTTTTATATTCCACTTATGTGTGAAATCATATAGTTCCTAGGTTTTTCTGCTTTGCTTATTTCACTTAGTATAATATTCTCAAGGTCCATTCATGTTGTTGTAAATGGCAATGTGTCATTATTGCTTATGGCTGAGTAGTATTCAATTATATATATGTACCACATCTTCTTGATCCAATCCTCTATTGAGGGACACTTTGGTTGTTTCCAAGTCTTGGCCACCATGAATAATGCTGTGATGAACATGGGAATGCATGTGTCTTTGAGTACCAATGTTTTTGAGTTTCCGTGTGTGTCTTGTTCAATATGTGGCTGTAAAAACACAAAAGAACCTCTGAGTTATATGTAAATTCAAAAAAAAGTGCATTGTCAGCTGCACGTCCAAAATCACAGTATTATTTGTTTCAGTCCATCCATCCAATTTTGCAAAAGCTTTTGATGAAATTTGGTTGGTAAATTCCCATCTCCCTTGAAATACATCATTGCTGTTCTTGCAAACTTATTACAATGAGTTGCATTTATATGTTTTTTAACAAATGGATTCAAAATTCACTAAAAGCTTTTATTTGGAAGAGTTTTTTTTAACAGATTAGAAAAAATGTTTCTACCTTTTAAAAATGAACAAACATGAGAATTGGTATAGGTGACAAATTTAACAGTTTTTGGCAACAAGTCACATAACATTAAAAACAGCTCAAATATCAGTTTTCAGAGCACATAATCTGTTTTTTATTTTCTCACTGATTGTTAAAAACTCTACTTTTACCTGAAAGGATAGATTCCATAAGATCTTTTTATTTTTGTTAAAATCTGTGCCAGCACTCTGCTTTCAGGCCTGATTAGAACATCTTGTGGGAACTGGCTGGGGTCAGCAATCTCATCCTGCCACCCCTTGGGCTCGTGTTAGTAATGTTGTCTTCGGGCTGTGGGGTGATGTGTGTGTGTGTGCATGCTTGGATGCATGTGCACACCTATGTGTGTGTGCATTTTTGCCCACACGTGTGTCTTTTAAAACACCTACTTTGTGAGAGATGGTTATTAATGTGAAGCAGCATCACCTATCAATCCACATACCTGGGCACAGGTAACCTGGAATGTAGCCCTGAGACCTGAAGGATACCTTCAAATCTCTAGGGCTCTACTCTGATTCTCCCTGTAGAAGCAGAAGTCCAGGGGTCACGGGAATGTTTCCACCTGGATCGCATGTCCCACCCTTCTAGGGTCCATATGCTAGAAGGGTCTGGCAGGTAATTCTAGGGTATCCAGCCCCTGGAATTACCTGCCAGACTTTTTAGGAGTGCTTCCAAGATTTGCGTGTACCTCCCCAGGGCAAACCTAGTCACCAGCATGTACTCAGGCCAATGGTAGGCCAATGGGTAGAAGTTTTCAAAGTGTGGTGGACAGAACTTGGCTAAGTGAGCTGGCTCATTCACCCCAGCGTGAGACAGGGCTGGGGATAGAGAAAGTAGGGCTTGAGCTGCCATGGGCCACTTAAAGGCCAGGTGGGCCTGCTATGAGAATTCCCACTATGATGAGAGAGACGAGGGGAACAAAGCCCGTAGTCTATCAGGCTCTGCTAGATGGAGCCCAGGCTACTGCTCGCTGGTGCGGAGCAGCTGGGGCTGCTGCCTTTGCTGGTGGTGGCCTGGACCTGTGAGAGGCAGGAACAACACATGGTGTGTAGTGGCCAGTGGGAGAGGGCCTCTGTCACCTCTCACAGCACAGAAGTCCCAATGTCTCTGTCCCACGGGCGGAAGAGTGGTCTGATGTGGGAGCAGCAGAGTTGGCCCCACCATAGTGACACATTGCTCATACTTATGGTGTTAGGTCAAGGGCTGACTGCAAAGAGAAGCTCTGGTGTTTCTCCACCCACCAGGGGTCATTGGGAAAAACCCAAGATTTGCTATCTTTGTTCCACCTTACTTTCACATTTCCCCAAATCATTCACTATATCGTTTATTTTACATCTAAAGCTTATTTACACCTCTCACTACTGCTTCTGTGTCCCATGTCTTTCTTCTGGGTTCAGTCTCCCTCCTACTAGGCTATGGCTCTTAGTGATTACCTTGGAGATAGTCTGTAATTCTCAGGCTTTGTCAGTTTGAAATGCCTCCAGCCACCCTGCAATGGTGGTGTGGGGCACATGCCTTCTCTTTGACATGCAGCTGCCCTGGACATGGAGGTTCATTTGATCCCGACACCTATAGATGCTGATGATCGTCTGCCGACCACATGTTGCCCTTCCCGGACATCAACTTTTTCTGTCTAGTTCTCCCTTCTTCTTCTTCTTCTTCTTCTTCTTCTTCTTCTTCTTCTTCTTCTTCTTCTTCTTCTTCTTTTTTGACAAAGACAGAGAGAAAGTCAGAGAGAGGGACAGATAGGGACAGACAGATAGGGACAAACAGCCAAGTTCTGTCTACCACACTTTGAAAACTTCTACCCATTGGCCTACCATTGGCCTGAGCACATGCTGGTGACTAGGTTTGCCCTGGGGAGGCACACGCAAATCTTGGAAGCACTCCTAAAAAGTTTGGCAGGTAATTCCAGGGGCTGGAGACCCAGCATATGGACCCTAGAAGGATGGGACATGTGATTCAGGTGGAAACATTCCCGTGACCCCTGGACTTCTGCTTCTAAGGGAGAGAGATGAGAAGCATCAATTCTTCATTGCAGCTCCTTAGTTGTTCAGTGATTGCTTTCTCATATGTGCCTTGACCAGGGGGCTACAGCAGAGTGAGTGACCCCTTGCTCAAGCCAGCGACCTTGGGCTCAAGCCAGCGACCTTGAGCTTCAAGTCAGTGACCTTCGGGCTCAATCCAGCAACCATGGGCTCATGTGTATGATTCCACGCTCAAGCCAGTGACCCCTGTGCTCAAGCTGGTAAGCCTCTGCTCAAGCTGAATGAGCCCGCACTCAAGCTGGCAACCTTGGGGTTTCAAACCTGGGTCCTCCGTGTCCCAATCTGATGCTCTATCCACTGTGTCACTGCCTGGTCAGGCTCTCTAGTTCTCTTCTTTTGGGGAGTTCTGTTTTAATTTTGCTCAGGTCTCAGAGTGCTGATTCCCTCATTTTCAATCTTCAGGCATCTTTCTTGTGAGCTGAATGGTATGCCCTCAAATTTATGTGTTGTACTTTTAACCCCAGCATCTTAGAATGTGGCCGGTATATGGAGACAGTATCCTTAAGGGGGTAATTCAGGTAAAATGAGGTCACTAGAGTGGCCCCTAATCCAACAGAACTGGTGGTGTCCTTATAACAAGAGGAGGTCAGGACATAGATACACACAGAAGATGACCATGTAAGGACACAGGGAAGGGATGCCATCTATACAGCAAAGAGAGAGACCTCAAGAGTAATCAGCCTGTGACACTTTGATCTCTGCCTTCCAGCTTCCAGCACTAGGAGAAAATAAATGTCTGTTGATTTAGTCACCTCGTCTTTGGTATTTGGTTGTGGCAGCCCCAGAAAGCTACTACAGTTTCCATCTTAAAAACTTCTTATTCTCTTTTTGAATATTGCTTCCTTCTCGTTCTTGCCTGACTGCCTAACTTGGATCCTCTTATTCTATTTTTCACATCTCTTTATGGCCCATATTTTAAATAATTTTTAATCTTTCTATGCTTAGTTTTGTGGATGATAGTCTCATCTCTGTATTCTAGTTTGTTGAATCTTGTTTCTACCCTGCATCGACTGTTTTTAGCCTCTCCCTCGAATTTTTCATTTCTATAATTATATTTTTCATTTCTAGAGTTTCTAAATGATTTGCTTCTTTAAACATTTTGTTTTTTCTTTATTCATGTTGTTTTTTATTTTATTGTTGTTTCCGTTCTCTAATTTGTCTATGGTTCTGGGGGATACAAGTCCTATTGTTTCTTACATCTGTCGACTCTTTCATGCTGTTTCTTCCCCTTGTACAGCTTGAATATTCCATTGTGGGCTCATCTGGGTTGTAGAAGTGCCTTTACAGGAAAATATATGTTTCCTTCTTCCCAGGCACCAAGAATCAATCACTTAGACAAGTTTTTATTTTGGTTTCTTAACTGGAAATCCATGCTCCACGAATGAGTGGAAATTCAGACCTTATACTGTCGCATGTCATGTGCTCAGAGTTTTTATTTTTTTTTTGGGGGGGGAGTCTTTAGAGAGAAAGAGAGAGAGAGAGAAAGAGAGAGAGAAAGAGAGAGAGAGAGAGAGAGAGAGAGATCTGCTAATTTCTTAGCACAGTGGGTAGAATTTTTCTAGTCTTTTTTTCATGAGGCCCCTTCAGGGCCCGTGTTGTGTAGGAGGCTGCTGTCCCAGCTCACCTAGGCCCAGACCGTATCTCTTATTGGACCTGCATGTGAAAGCTCAAGCTGTCACCACTGCAGGGTCTGACCTTGTTCCTTGTTCCCTGAGGACTGCTCCAGTGTCAGCTCCCATGACAACTGTGACTTTATTTTATCACTTTTTTTCGGACATTATAAGAGTTCTCTTTTTTCCTTTTAACCAAGCTGTGTAGTTAAATTTTTTATTATTGTTGTTTTCTATTCTTAGCCAAGTTTCCCTACAAAATAGAGCCTGAGGCAGTTTTTATGCACTAACACTTTCCTGGGAGTGTGATCCTGGAGGAGTGAGGGAAGAGGGGGCTCAGGCTGGGAGGCAGGAAAACAAATATCAGGGAGGTCACTGTGTGTCACAGGCTGATACCTCTGTCTTCAGGGAGGCCACGTGATGCTCCTGGAACTCTGACCTGTGTGAACAGGGAATGGAAGAGGTTAGAGTTGATCTTTTAGCTCCTATTGCTCATTGGTCAGTTTGCCTCAGAGGGTGTTTGCTTTTTCAGACTTTCAGGTTCCATGTGTATGAGTGGTGACATATCTTTCTGCATTTCACCCCTCAGAGGCAACAAGAAAGTCCCAAGAAGGCAGGCAAGAGGCCTCCATCATGATCTTGGGGAATGATCATTGAGTCTTGTTCACACATGACATGAGGGAATAGCAACAGCCATCCTAGTATACTTAATCATATGTCGTGGCTGCAGTGGCAATAATAGCAACCCAGCTCTATGACTGTAGAAGCAAGGCCAAGATTTTCAGGGCTGAGCCAGCCAGACAGCAAGGCAATTGCACCAACCCTAAGTGATCCTCAAACTGAGACTATACAGTCCACCCCTTGCAATGTCTCCTGAAAACAGATGCTTTTGTTTATTTTCTGAGAGTATGATTGTTCAAGATGTTTAGTCACATCTACCAAAAAGTTATGAAAAGAGTTAGCAAGCCAGGCTGTGGTACCTGTTGCTACAACTCATCTCAGCACTGAAACTGGTACTCATCATCTCCTTTCTCCTCTCCCTTCTAGATCAGTCTCTCTCAGACAGAACTTCATTAGTCTGCGTTGTTTGCCCTAAGGAATCAAGCCCTTACTTAGTTGCTTTGCTTTTGATGGGCTGTGGCTGCTGCAACTACCTTTTTATAGTTATCACTCAGCACATACACCAAGTGCCCCAGTGAATCTGTCAGTTCCAGACATCTTCCTACCTGGCTCTACTGAGCAGCAGCAAACCTAGCTCCTCGTGGAATTTGGGGTTGATTACCACCAGTACAATAAGTCCATTCTTTGCCTGCCTGTCCACTAGCATGAAAACCAAGACTGGTCAAATAATAGTTATGGCTTCCAGTCTAGTTGTAACTCTGGCAGAAGCATTCTTCCAACCTAACCAGGGAATCAGGACTTCTCACCCAGCAGAGCCTAAGACTGCAGTGACAAGACCTCTAATCATGCAAGTGGTTCACCAAGAGTAATGGTAAAAAGGGCAAAACTTGCCTCTGTGCTCCCGGAGCATGTATTTAAGGTACTAGAGACTCAGTGCCATTGGCTGGCTGTTGTTCCAGCACAAATTCTGTGTTCTAAGAGAATAGTGACTGCCTTCTGCGGGGTGCTGGCCCAGAACTAGTACCTTACTTGAACCACTGACAAGCCTATCATTCTTACTAGCTGTTTCTAGGTGATGGGGCACATGATAACACTAGTAAGTGCCATTGTCATGTGCCAATTTCATAATTTTTTTTTTACTTTGAAATAGATCTTGTGCAAGACAATGTTGTATGAAGTAGTTTTATTATTTAATGCAGCGTAACAAACTACATAAAAACTTAGCAATGAAAAACTATGCCTTATTATTATTTCTTACCGTTCTAGGGGTTGTCAGGTTAAACAGGATGGTTCTCACTTTGGCCCTCATGTGGTGCAGTCATATGGTGGCAAGGCTGGGGCCATCGGAAGGCCTCTTCAGTGAGCTGAAATGGTAGACGCTGCTGGGGCTGCAGGGATATCTCTCTTTCTACTCAACCTCTACATGGAACTAGCCTGGGTCTACTCGCAGCATGGCAGCTTCAGGACAGTTAGACTTCTAACATATTGGCTGGTTTCCCCCAGAGCAAGCATTCCAGGAGAGATGAATTAGAATTCTTAAAGGCTAGCCCAGAAAACTGGCACAGCATCACTCCTGTGGTCATATTCTATTGACCAAAGAACCCACCCAGTTTCAAAGAGAAGCATAAACTTCACCTTTTAAAAGAAGGAGTATCAAAGACTTTGTGGTCATCTTTAGTCTTCCATAGACAGCTTGTCAATAGATTGGGAACTCTGTAAATCATTGGTTGGGGTACTGGGAGACACAAAGGACAAGGGCAAAAGTATATATCAAATGCTGTAAGGGACAAATTACTCTTATCCTCCAAGGTCATTTGTTAGCTCCAAGAGGCTGGTTGGTGTCCCTGAAGTATGGTCTGTGCTGCTGGCACTTAGCAGTGGCAGTCATTAGATCAGACTTGATGAAGGGACGGCCATGCAGTCAGAACCATGTATAGCCATCATCCCTTTTCTCATGGCCACTCTCCTCATGGGACACTGACATAAGCAGTGGAGTAGCTGAGGACAGAGGCTGGCTGGTATCCACTGATGAGTCATCCAGTCCACCTAGATGTTTGGTACTTCCTTTGGAGGAGGTGCTTTCTAGAGCACATTAATATAAGCCACAATGATCTTCATGCCCTGGGCTCTCTTTTGCAGGACCATCCACGTGCCTCTTCTCCCAAACTTCTTTGCAATTTTATAATCTTGCTCCTTATAGGTCCTTGATCAATAGCCCAAGCCATGTGGGTTGCTTGTCTTGGAGCCTAAAAGTATTCTTACCTGTGATATTTATCAATCTATATAAATGAAATAATTAAGTACTGTGCTCATAGCTCTTCTACTAGGATGATTGCCCTTCACCACCTATAGGACCACTCAGAAGGGGTAGCAATGTGGCAGTAATCCATTTCTGGTTGGCACCAACATATTGTGCTGCCCCATCTGTGCTTCAGGTGAGAATTCGTCTACTAGTTACCATAGAGAACCCCTATGAGGCCATGGGTTGTATGTGGAGGAAGAGGCACTGGTGTGATGGAGGTGGGTGACATGACTGTCTAGACCACTGGGCATGTGCTCAGCCACAATCCTCATGTGATGGATTGCTACTGCATTCACCCAACCTATGGCTCAGCGGATCTGATAATGCTGAGCTGAGGCTCTTGGTGGCCGCAGCACTGGGACTCAAGGATGGAAAAGCAGAACTGCTTCCACCTCTGTCCTCAGTCGCTGAGCTGGAACCCATGACAAAGATGGAAAAGGAGAGGTACTGGGCTGACAAGGGGCAAGGATTCTCCTCTGCAGGTGGGAGAGTGATGGGGAGAGAGACTACTGTCTATGGGTGAACTAGGCACAAAGGGAGCAGACTTGAGGTGCTAGGATGTCAGGCTGGGGGAGGGACAGAACCTACCTTTGCACTGCACATGGTAGATGACATTTTCTGTTGTTTTGGCTCTGTCTACAGGGCCTGCCATGGGGTCCTTGGCTCTGCACCTTGGGGAATGGCTGGCACAGCACACTTGAGACCATCTGAGGATTTGCCTTGTCTAGCCTTGCCTTTGCTCACGAGTTTGCAAACTCCATAGCTCCTGCTGGCTTGAGCAGTCATAGTGCCTGGGCTGGCCTGGCTCACAGATTCCTCCTTAATTTACATTTTAATGTTTTATTTCTCAACACTTACATTCTTGCATTTTCACCTGACCTTAAGACTCTCATCAGAGTCTTTTTTTTTTTTTTTTTTTGTATTTTCCTGAAGTTGGAAACGGGGAGGCAGTCAGACAGACTCCTGCATGCGCCCAACCGGGATCCATCCGGCACACCCACCAGGGGGCGATGCTCTGCCCATCTGGGGGCGATGCTCTATTGCAACCAGAGCCATTCTAGCACCTGAGGCAGAGGCCACAGAGCCATCCTCAGCGCCCGGGGCAACTTTGCTCCAATGGAGCCTTGGCTGCGGGAGGGGAAGAGAGAGACAGAGAGGAAGGAGAGGGGGAGGGGTGGAGAAGCAGATGGGCGCTTCTCCTGTGTGCCGTGGCCAGAAATTGAACCCAGGACTCCTGCACGCCAGGCCGATGCTCTACCACTGAGCCAACTGGCCAGGGCTCATCAGAGGTCTTTGATGGCAGGAGTCAAGTAGAAAGACAGATCACATAGGTAGAACCTTAGAAGTTAAGGGTCTCAATTAAATGAGGGTGTGGAGGGTCAGGCCCAGCTGGTCCCTTCCCTCTCTTTATATTACAAAAGTGGTCTACTATGCGTTTAAGTCATCACCACTAATAACGATTGGAGATTCTCATTTATGTCAACTAAAAAGTTTCACATGACCCTAATTTAAAAAGCAGCAAGTGAATAGGAGTCCATTTTAGACAGATATATGCAGATATATGAGGCTGCAGGAGCATCCACAACGTCCCCACATTCAGTCACACAACTTGGGGGTGCATTCTTCCCGAAGCTGTCAGAAAACTTGCATTTCTCTCCTGGTCTCTACCTGCTACCTGGAGTGAAGGGGGGCGGGCAGAGGGTGGGGAGTGACTCAAAGAAAGTAGTTCTCATTGTAGAACCCTGATGGTGCTGTTGAGGCACATGGAGGAGGGCTGGGATTTTGGCTGCCACTTTTACCCTGAAATTCTTCCGAAAAAGGAAGGAAGTCCGAATGACCCAAGTTATTGCTATCCCTGCGTGATGTGACCAGATGTGGTAATTCTTTTCAGAGAGGAAAAAGAAGGCAGTATCTCTCTTGTTTATACAAAATATTAGAAACCTTGCCTATATATGTATATATAAAGATAAAAGCAGGGTGGGATCCAGAGGATGCTGGAGAGTCCAGAGCCTGACAAATCCTTGGGAGTTTGGGGCTGGCTGGACCAGTTCTGTCTGTCACTCCTGTTTTGTCTCTCAATCTCTTGTCTCCCTGTTCCTTTTCTCTGTCTCTCACTGTCTCTTTCTTTCTCTCTGTCTCTATGCCTCTCTCTGTCTCTGTCCTTCTTCTTGTGCATCTCTCTAGGGGGCTCAGTCTTTGTTCACTGCTTCTTCTACAGCCTGTTTCTGGCAACACCATCATCCAAGTGAACACCTTAGAGGCTTGTTAGCCTTAACTTTGCAACCTATCTCTGGGACCTACCCACCATTGTTTAGGAGGTGGGTGAGGGGCACAGGAGGAGACCCCTTGATTGCCTCACCTAATAAAACTGCAATCGGATGTTTCAGCAACCAGGTAAAACAAGTCAGGTGCTGTCTTTTGGCTCTGATGTCACAGGGAGGAACCTGTGTGTGCAGACCAGTGTGCCTGCTTCCTGATTTTCATGGCACAACCCTGGCTACCACAGAATCACCTCTGAGCTCAGCAGACCTGCCCTGCCTACAGGAAGCTTTTTGTGAGGACAGTGGTGGCAATGTAGGGAGGGAGGGGCAGGCTGTTGATACTCTATGGATGGCCTGGGGGTGTGGTCCTACGAAGAGGACTCAGTGTTTTCTAAACTTTAGCATAACCCTGTTCCTAAACTGTGTCTTTGTGTTTAAGTAAGCTTAAGTGTGGTTGTGATGACAGAAGTTGTCACTGTAGCAGGCCCTTGAAGGGTTTGGTTGGGTTGGGGCGGGTGGGGGGAGGCCCTACTGAAAGTATCAGACACCCTGCACTCCATAGAAGACGTCAGATGCCCCTGCAAGAGTGTCAGAGGGAGATCTACTCACCTAGGAGGACATTAACACTAATTACCACTGGGACTGTTTCTATGCTTAATTATCCCCCCATCCCCCCATCCCCCCACGCCTGCCCTTTTAAGCCCTCTAATATGAAGACAAGAAGGCTCTGTTCCCCACCTCTCCAGATGCTCCAGCCTGTGATAATGTGGCCACCCCCAGCTCTCTGGTGGTATGAATGTGTGTGACAATCAAGAAGGCCAGCGCTGTAAGGCTTCCCGGGGTTAGATCTGACATTCCAAGTGGATTATAATTATGTAGCTCCTTCCTTCCCCGCACCCTGAACCCCTCAACAAGACACCATGGAGTTATTTATAAACATGAGCCCTGGGTACACTTCTCATGGGAAGGGGCGCAGTGACAGCGGTAAAAGCACACGCAGGGTGCTAACACAAGGAAAGCATAGCAACACGGTGGTGGAGACCTGGAGGCGGCTGGTCCCGTTCAGGGGCAAGGCAGAGAGCAGGCACCTCCGCCCTGCCCAGCTGTTGTGGCGTGGGGGTGGGGGCTGCTCCAGTTGACTCTTCAGCTTTCAGAGATTTGCTAATTTATGATAATATGCCAGCAGACACGAATTGTCTCATGTGACAAGGGCGGAGGCAGGAGATGAGTTGCTTTTCCTCCCAGGAACTGGAAATAATTGAAAGTTGTTAGGTCCAACATGCTGTCCTGAAAACACTATCATTACTTTCCTAATGACTAACTGTGTCTTTCGGGAGGCAATGAAAGCAGCTGAAAGGCCTTGGGCTCCTGTAGAGGATGAGGAAGTGGGAGGCTGGCAGCCTGTAATCTGAGGTGGGGTAGGGATAAGGGTGCTCTGCCTGTGCTTTCACAGTGCACTCTGGTTTGGGAATAGTTTCCCCAGGGTCCTTCCGGCCCCTTTGCCCTCAGAGTCAAACTGAAGCTGACAGTCAGAGCCATGAAGTCAAGATGTGGCAAATCCTTGCAACCTATCCCCTGATCCAAGTCCTGTTGGATGTGGTGTTGTCATCCCTACTTGTTCAGTTACCAGTGTCACATCCCAGTCTCTCCACTGTGGGACCACCAAACCAGGAACTCTGTCTCCCTCTGTTGCTACATCCTCCTTCCTACCCCCCAGAGCACACAGTTGAGCCTGGTCTCCCAGCTCTGATTGACAGGTGCCACCTACATTGCTGTTAGGGGCTACTGTGGCCCCTGCCTCCTGATCTCATCCTAGGAAGTACTCATGGACTCTGCTGCTGCTGCCTTTCTAGGGGACCCAGCCTCTTCTCACCCTCCAGCTAACACCCTTTCTTTTTTAAAGGTTGTCTTTGAACTACACAAATGACAACCGAAGACATGAGCAGGCAGCTCTTCCTGACCTCCCCCATCCTGAACCCCCTCTGGTGTGGACCCTCCAGAACTTTTATTCTGGGTGTCGCCCAGCCATAGCTGCCTCTGGGTGCGCCAGCAGGGTCCCTTGTGTCCTGTGGTGAGGCTCCAGTACTAGGCCATTTCTAATAGTTCCACCAAAAGAAGAGGTCATAATGGTTAACTTTGAGTGGGTGGGTTTCCTGAAGCCTTCCTTCTACCCTTCACAGCCCACAAAGCAGTACGAAATGCTTCCTGCCCCAGTCTAGGAGCAAACGGTGTCAATGAGACTCAGAACGGGGATGCCTGCGGAGGACACAGCAGTTCCCAGGCTCCTCCCCAAGCCCCACTCTGGCGGCCGGCTGACCCCTCCCTTGATTCGGGGCCGAATGAGGCCGAGCAAAGCTGAACACCGTCCAGAGCTCTGGGGTCTGGTGAGGGCGACGCTCCAGGACTCCGCCTGGCCGGGTGCCCCTCCTCCCGGTGGTTCTCGAGGGTCCGAGGCCACCGCAGTGCCTGTGGATGCTGTGCTGGAAGAAATAATTCTTGCTGAGTACAGGCCACAATGCACAGATGGGACAGGAAGGTTCAGAGCCACGAAAATGACCGGAATAGAAACAAAACAGCAGAACGCAGCCCAGGAGGTATAGAAAAAGGATAATGGCACGAAACACCCGGAATGCTCTGTCCCCGAGGACAGCCCAGCTTTTCAGCCCGCTTCGGTCTTTGTCCTCGGGTTTCCTGCGGACAGGTGTGCCAACCAGTCACCTGCGAACGTCCATGCACAAGCCCACTAGCGTCCTGGGTCGGCCCCGTGGGCAGACGGGCACACTGCGGGACAAACGGATTCCGCGGCTTGGAAGGAAGGAGGGGGCACCTGCCGAAGTGCCAGGACTGGTTGAGTAACGGGGCTCGCTGGAGGCGTTGGAGCCCAGCCCGGTAAGGGCAGATGAGCAGGTGAAAGGACTCAGCGGGTCTTGGGAATAGGCTAATTTTCTTTACTGACCACCGAACGACCCCCACGGGTGGGATAGGAGGGAGTGGGTGAGTACAGGTTTACTCTGCTGTTGGGACGCAGGGACCCTTAGGCCACGCCCTAGCTAGGGGTCCGCCCGGGACGCACCCCACCTGTGGTTTCTTCCCTTGCCCCGCCCCAGACCCCGCCTTGGATAGTAACCTGTTCGCTTAAGGTCCCCCCCCCCCCTCCCATTCACAAACAGCCGGGGTCTCGCCCCGTCCCCGCCCCGGACCCACCCCGGCCTGTGACTAGCCTGGCCAAGACCCCGCCTCCTTACCCGCCCCAACTTTTCGTACCGCCCCCAACGCTATTGGTCCGGTTCAGCCCCTGCCACCGAGACGCTGTTGGTTTCTTTCGGGAGACCTTTATCTGCTTCGATTGGTCTTCCACTCACCGTTCGGCCGTTCGATTGGTCCGCGACGCCCGCTTTCGGGGATCCTGTACTTGAGGGGGCGGGGCCAGAGGCGGCGCTCCGCACGGGATTGGTCATCCGCACAGAGGGGGCGGGCCCGCGCTGCGCGCAGCGTTTTGGCTGGAGCGCGAGGAATTGCTACGGCCGCCTTAGTCGCCTCAATCTCCACGTACTCTTCAGTCTTGCCGCCTCAGGCTCGGCCGCCACCGCCTGGATCACCCCATCCCCACCCCCGATCCCGGTCCGGTCTCCCGCTGGCCGGCCCGCGGGCACGCCCTCTGGTGAGTGAGTGGTCGCGGGCGGGGTCCACAGGTGGAGCTGGGGTCCGGCCCAGGAGTTGGGGTCCCGGTGGGGATCCGACCCAGGTCGAAGGCCGTGCCAGGGTTGGGGTCTGGGCGGGGCGGTAGGCGGGAGATCGTGTCTCGGGAGGCGACCTCCGGCGGCCGCCAACTTTGGCCGCCGGCTTGCGGGCGGGGGCGCGCGTCTCGGGCTGACCGAACCTCCGAGAGGCCGAAAGAGCGGAGGCCCCGCCCGGCTCGGCCAACTTGGGCGGCAGCTGCGGCGCCGGCGGACGGGCGAGTAGGTCGGATCCCCGTTGTCCCCTTTGCCCGCGGCCCTCCGGGTTAGCGCCCTGCGGCCCACCTCTCCGAGGAGGCGGAGCGGGCCGGGGGCCGGGGCTGGGCAGGGGTGGGTATTGGGACTCGGGTGACGAGGTGCCTCCGGATCTCCCTTCCCCCACTTCCCCAGAAGTTGTTGGCGAAACACTGTCTTCAGTAACGGCTGGATAGGCTCGCTTGTGGGTGAACAGCTGCCCGAATTTTTTCTGGGCTTTATGAGGCGTAAGTTTCAAACGACTTAAACTTGCTCGCATGTGATTGGGAAAGTAAGTGAGGGCAGCATCCCCGGCGCCCTGTGCGGCGGGACGCGGGAGAGCTGCGGCAGACGCGCAGGTGCTGAGCGGGACGCAGGAGAGCGGGACCCGCGCGGTGCCCTTGTGTCCCCTCCTTCAAACACCGTAGCTGCCCTTTAGAGGAGATGTCTGTGTCTCTCCGTGAACTCCTGTGTTAAAGCGAAAAGCAGGTTACCTGGGAGCAGGTGCACATTTTTCTTTTTTGGTCACCGAATTTTCTTGTTTCACTGGGGTCAAAATGTGTTTCTTATTGCTCCCACCAGTGTTCGGCTCTTGGAAGCATTGTTCAGTGGAAGTTTATATTTTCTTTTTGCCTGGTGGCCCTTCTAATTTTTCTTTTCCTACTTTGAAGTATATTATTCACGTAACACATTTGAAAGTTAACAAGAAGTCAGATCTTAAATCTCGTACACAGGGTTATTTTCCTCTTGCCGTCTCTTCAAGGAAGGCAGCATGGAATTCAGGGCCCTGCCTGTGATCTGACAGCACTCTGTGTTGAAAAGGTATACTAGGGTTAGCAGACCTTGACCAAAGACCTTTGAGACTAGCCTGGGTAACATACAGACCCTCCAGTTCAACATTCCTTTGGCACAGGCCTTCACATATCCTTCCAAAATTTAGCTTGCTTTTAGGGGTGAGCTGTTGCCCCTTTCCTGTTCTTTAAACTTGGTCTAGATGTGGGAACCAAAGAAGCGTGCAAGGGAGCTTTCCTGTTGAGGAGAGTTGATTCCCAGTCTCCTCATGCACAGGAATAACTTATGTTAAAATGACTCAGAGAGGCCCAGTTTGGTCCAAAGAGACTGAAGAACAGTGGCACTCTGGAGGGTTTGTTGGCAAGATCCCAAAAGACCTCATTGATCCTTACATTAGAGGAGCTGGAGTAGTTTTGGATGGTGTTTTCAGACTTTGAGATCCATTGGAAACCAGGGGGGTCTTCAAATATAAATGCAGTCACTGACCAACTAATATTGGCCACTTTTGAGTACCATTGTTTTCTCGTATGTAGATGCCATTTGTACAGTGCAAGTTCATTATAGGTGTTTTAAAATTTGTATAACTTCACTTATTTTCTTAGTTAATACTTAATATTATAAACTTGTGGAAAAGGTTTGATGGTAAAAGGAGTCTTTATAACTGAAAAGATTCGGTATCCTGTTTGGAATTCAGGGTGTTGTCAAAGGTGATGCTAATTACTAGTGATATTGGATCTCAGAACTTCACTTTTTCAGATGGCATTATTAATATGCATATTTAGAGAAAATATACAGCTTTATGGTTACTATTTTTTTGGTATTTAGAAGAAAATTTCAACACTTACTCATTTTGTTAGATATTTAAAAAGAAGTTATCTCCCTGTTGTTAGTGGGGAGCTTAGAGCATGCTGCGTTTATATTTGCAAAATTTCTATGAGGTCCTTGAAACAATCAGCCATTCAAGACTGGATGCAGTGTTTTAGTTTCAACAATGTCAGTTTCTTGCCCTTTGGCCAATTTCTGGACTTGTAGCCATGTGTCAATGGCAAAGTCATTTATAATTTCAAAGAAATCTCATTATTGCAAAAGTGGTAACTGAATCATTTTGTTAGAAGTTGTTCCCTTTGGTGAAGAAGGCTGGTCCTTTGGGCCATAACAAACAAAAATACCTGCTTATATATTAGAATCACCCCCAAACTTAAATATTAGGATGAATACTGGATTTGGGGTGCCGTTCTGGTATCTCTTAGCCCTGGTGGCAAGGATTCTACAGGCAAGTAGTGCGTCCGCTGTCCGTGGTGCTGAATGTGTGTCATCTGTTTTTCATCTTCAGGTTTTCTTTCCAATGTAAGAGTGGTTTTTGGAGTATGTTTTAAAATTAATTTCAGAATTCACACTATTAAAGAAAAGTAAAACAGGGGAGTTTTATTGAACCTGAAGGAAGTGTGCATTAAAAAACTCAAGCCATGTTATTGTCTCTTTTTTCAAGTGGACAGTGGTGTGGACTCAAAACTTCCATTCCCTCGCTTAGTCTCCTCCCCAGACGGGAATTTTCTTGCTAGCTATGGAGCTCAACTAGCAAATCACTGAAATTAAATGGTACCCTGTTTGATTAACAAACACCTCTTAAAAATGTACCTTTGTTATAATATATTCAGATATTTGTACATAGAAGCAGTTTGTTTTTCCCTAAACAGGGTCGATTATAGCACCTCTTACACTCACTGGCATGGTGCTTCCCACCCTTCTTGGAGGTGGAGCCCTTGGGCAGTTGTCAGGCATTTCTGCTGCATTGGAACATTTACTCTTCTATAATTTTGTGGACATCTTTGTGAATTATTTACATAAATCCTTTATTTTTCTTGAGGATAATTTTGCCTGTTCCTTTAGAATTGCCCCACAGGTTAGCAATATAAAATAGAGGGTGTTACTCATGGTACAGAGATTCTTTGACATGATAGTAAGTTGCACATAAAAGTAAGCAGTGGATTGTTGAGGTGTTTTTGTTATGAGCATTTTTACCAGTTCTTTGGCCCTGTTGGTTGTACACTTAACCAGGTTAGTCTTTGCATCTATTTTTGTTGAGGCAGCTTTCTTCTGCCTCCTGCAAGCTTCAGAAGTACTCTCCGAGTGCCTACTCTTTGCCAGGCTCTGTGATATGATCTGGAAACCCACAGGGGAATGAGACACAGTTTTTATCATTGAAAGGCTCACCACTTTGGACCGAGGAAAAGACATATAAGCAGGTAGTTATAGGGGGCCATCCTCAAGGCTGCAATTGGTATCACAGAAAAGCTGGTTAGTGTATTGAAGAAGGGTGATTCATTTAGGCTGGGAATCAAAGGAGGCTTCAGAGAGGAGGTGACCTTTGGGCTGAACTCTGGAGGATGAATTGTAATTATTTGGGTGTGGATGAGTGTAAATCAATTAGAAAAAGACAAGAAGGTTGGTGTAATGGGAGAACAGGCTACATGGTGGTGCTGAGGTTGGAGGTGTCATGGGTTGGGACTTTAATAGAGGTGTGTGTGTAGGGGAGATTTGAGAAGAGGTTGTGTGGTAGAATAAGGACTTTCTAAAGTGGTTGCATCCTAATCCGCAGAACCTGTAAATATGTTATATTACTTGGCAAAAAGGATTTAAGGTAGAAGATGGAATGAAGGTTGCTAAGCTGATTTTAAAATACAGATATTCTCTTGCCTGACCAGGCAGTGGCGCAGTGGATAGAGCATAGGACTGGGACTTGGAGGACCCAGGTTCAAAACCCTGAGGTCACCGGCTTGAGCGCAGGCTCATGTGGCTTGAGCATGGGCTCACCAGCTTGAGTGTGGGGTCACTGGTTTGAGCATAGGATCATAGACATGACCCCATGGTTGCTGGCTTGAGCCCAAAGATCACTGGCTTGAAGCTCAAGGTCGCTGCCTTGAGCCCAAGGTCACTGACTTGAGCAATGGGTCGCTTGCTCTGCTGTACCCCCCCCCCCCATCAAGGCACATATGAGAAAGGAATCAACAAACAACTAAGATGCCACAACGAAGAATTGATGCTTTTCATCTCCCTTCCTGTCTGTCTCTATCTGTCCTTCTTTCTGACTCTTTCTGTCTCTGTCAAAAAAACCAAACAGGTATTATCTTGGTTTACCAGTTGGGCCCAAAGTAATCACAAGGGTGCTTTAATGTAAAAGTGCGAGGCAGAGGAGTCATTGTTATAGTGATGTGAAATGAGGAAGATTATCTGTCATTTCTGGCTTTGAAAATAGAAGGTGTCATGGGCTAAGGTATACAGGCAGCCTCCTTTTGAAAATGGCAAGAATCTTCCCCAGAGCCTCCAGAAAAGAACTCAGCCCTGCTGACTCCTTGATTCTAGTTCAGTGAGAACCATGTTTGACTTCAGATCTGTAATTTAATTAATTTGTGTGTGTTAATTCACTAAATTTGTAGAAATTTGATAGAAAAGCCACAGGAAACTGATATAAACTGGGACTCTGCTCTAGGAAGTTTTAGCTGGTCAAGTTTAAGGGGGAAATAACAGAATCCCATTGGCTGTAGAAGATAAACTGATTCAGTTGCTGTTTGTGAGGAGGTTGCCCCAGGTAAGCATGGTTTTGATCCCCATGCCAGTTTCATCTCCTGGCAAGACTGGCATCTACTATTATCTTACCTGTCCTGGGTCCCATTTGAAGACTTTCACCTAGCAGACTGCTCAATCTCTCCCCATACTCCTGACTGATTCCATGTCCCACTGGCCTACCTTTTCTCTATGCTGAGCACTCAGGAGAGAGTGGACTTGGTATTCATTCACTAGTGGAATTGTGGAGTCAAGAGTAGACCCAATTCTAACTTCAGAGCTGTTGTTAAAGTACTTTGCAAGGGGGATGTTTCTTCACATTTTTGCTAATCCTTTATATATTCAGATATTTTCATTGTTGTCAGTCTAGTAGATATGAAATATATCACTGTTTTAATATGTATTTACTTGATTATTAGGGCATTTGAGGACTTCTTATCCATTTGAGTTTCTTCTATAAATTGTATACATATATTGTTTGTCTATTTGTTGCCTCAGTTGTCCTTTTTATGGCTTTTTAGAAGTTCTTTATATATTCTGGATTCTATTTGTGTCCTTTATCTTTTTAAAATGCTGTTTTGATGAACAGATGTTTAATTTTAATGTAGTCAGAGTTATCAAGTTTTTCCTTATGGTTTGTGGTTAACAAGTCTTATTTAATAAATTCTTTGTTACCACAGGTCATAAGATATTCTCCTCTTTAAAAACATTTTTTGAATATTTGTTTTAATATTCTACTTTGAGCTTATTTTTGTGTGAGGTATGAGGTAGAGATATAATTTTAGATTTTTTCCAAATGCATAAGCAGTTGCACCAGTACCATTTATTGAGTACCATCCTTTCCCCCGTGCTCTGCAATGCTACCTTTGAAACATACCAGATTTCACAAATGTGTGGATCTGTTTCCAATTTCTCCATGTAAATAAAGATAATTTCATTTCTTCCTTCCTAGTCTTTAAATATTTTATTTATTATTTTCTTATTTCCTTAGTTTGGACCAATAGACAAAGTAGTGATAAGGTTGTTCTAATACTGTTTTTAACTTTAAAGGGAATGCTTTTAAAGTTTTATTTATTTATTTATTTTTTAAAATAAATTTTTATTAATGTTAATGGGGTGACATTAATAAATCAGGGTACGTATATTCAAAGAAAACATGTCTAGGTTATTTTGTCATTAAATTATGTTGCATACCCCTCGCCCATAGTCAGATTGTCCCCCGTCACCCTCTATCTAGTTCTCTGTGCCCCTCCCCCTCCCCCAAACTCTCTCCCTCCCTCCCTCCTATGTCCTCCCTCCCCCCACCCCTGGTAACCACCACACTCTTGTCCATGTCTTTTAGTCTCGTTTTTATGTTCCACCAATGTATGGAATCATGTAGTTCTTTTTTTTTTTTTTTTAAATAAATTTAATGCAGTGACATTGATAAATCAGGGTACATATGTTGAGAGAAAATATCTCTAGATTATTTTGACATTTGATTGTGCTGTATACCCCTCCCCCAAAGTTAAATTGTCTTCTGTCACCTTCTATCTGGTTTTCTTTGTGCCCCTCCCCTCCCCTAACCCCTCTCTCCTTCTTCACCCCCTCCCCCCTCCCCCAACCTCCCGCCCCTGTTGCCATCACATTCTTGTTCATGTCTCTGAGTCTCATTTTTATGTCCCTTCTATGTATGGATTCATCTTAGTTTTTTTTTCTGATTTACTTATTTCACTCCGTATAATGTTATCAAGATCCCACCATTTTGCTGTAAATGATCTGATGTCATCATTTCTTATGGCTGAGTAGTATTCCATAGTGTATATGTGCCACATCTTCTTTATCCAGTCTTCTATTGAAGGGCTTTTTGGTTGTTTCCATGTCTTGGCCACTGTGAACAGTGCTGCAATGAACATGGGGCTACATGTGTCTTTACGTATCAATGTTTCTGAGGTTTTGGGGTATATACCCAGTAGAGGGATTGCTGGGTCATAAGGTAGTTCTATTTTCAGTTTTTTGAGGAACCACCATACTTTCCTCCATAATGGTTGTACTACTTTACAGTCCCACCAACAGTGGATGAGAGTTCCCTTTTCTCCGCAGCCTCTCCAACATTTGCTATTACCCGTCTTGTTGATAATAGCTAATCTAACAGGGGTGAGGTGGTATCTCATTGTAGTTTTGATTTGCATTTCTCTAATAACTAATGAAGCTGAGCATCTTTTCATATATCTGTTGGCCATTTGTATCTCTTCCTGGGAGAAGTGTCTGTTCATGTCCTCTTCCCATTTTTTTATTGGATTGTTTGTTTGTTTGTTGTTGGCTTTTAAAGTTTTAAATGTGAAGTTTTCTAACTTTTTTTTGGTAGATTCTTTTTATTAGGTTAAGGATGGTCTTACTAAGACAAAATGTTTTTTAAACTTATTGCTTGATTTTGAATTTTATCAAATGGTTTTTTGCACCTTTTAGGTGGTTTTATTATTATGTTTTCTTTAAACTATGACTGAGGCGAAATAGTTTACTCTTTTAATTTTAAACCATCATTTCTTTCTTGGGAAAAACTGTATATTAAACTGTACATTATCATGATGTACTACATTTAATAATTATTATGGGATCCAATATGGTAATATTTCATTTAAGATTTTGGTACATATGTTCATTAGAAGTATTAACCAGTAATAATTGTTTCTTGTATAATTCATTCCCATTGAAGTGGGACCTGTGACTTGCTTCTCATAGAATATGGTAAAAGTGATGACATGTCACTTACGTGATTATGTTAAGTTATAAACATGGCAAAAATTGCAGGTAACCTTTAGGACAGGGATCGGGAACCTTTGTGGCTGAGAAAGCCATAAACGTCACATATTTTAAAATGTAATTCTGTGAGAGCCATACAATGACCCCTGTACCTTACGCATTATCCATAAAAATTTGGTGGTGTCCCGGAGGACAGCTGTGATTGGTTCCAGCCACCCGCAACCATGAACATGAAATGAATGGATTGTAATACATGAGAATGTTTTATATTTTTAATGTTATTATTATTTTTATTAAAGATTTGTCTGCGAGCCAGATGCAGCCATCAAAAGAGCCACATTTGGCTCGCGAGCCATAGATTCCCAACCCCTGCTTTAGGAGCTGAGGGTGGCCTGCAGGGACAGCCAGTAGGAAGCAGAGGCCCTCAGTCCTACAGAAAGGAAACAATGTCTGTTAATAGCTTGAGTGAGTTTAAAATTGGATTCTCCTGCAGTTGAGCCTTCAGATAAGAAAATGGTCTGGACAACAGATTGACCTCACCCTAGGCCAGGGGTCCCCAAACTTTTTACACAGGGGGCCAGTTCACTGTCCCTCAGACCGTTGGGGGGCCAGACTATAAAAAAAACTATGAACAAATCCCTATGCACACTGCACATATCTTATTTTAAAAAAAACAAAAAAAACAAAACGGGAACAAATACAATATTTAAAATAAAGAACAAGTAAATTTAAGTCAACAAACTGACCAGTATTTCAGTGGGAACTATGCTCCTCTCACTGACCACCAATGAAAGAGGTGCCCCTTCCAGAAGTGTGGCGGGGGCCGGATAAATGGCCTCAGGGGGCCGCACGCGGCCCGCGGGCCATAGTTTGGGGACCCCTGCCCTAGGCAGAGGTCTCATTTAAGCCTGCTCAGACTCCTTACCCACAGAAACTATGAGATAAAGAAATGTATATTGTTAAGTTACTAAGTTTGTGATAGTTTGTTATGCAGCTATAGAAAACAAATCTTTCAGATCTGTACTGACCTCCCAGTTATTCTCACTAGAAGTGGGTTTGGGTTGATGAAGGGTGTTTGAATCTATTTGAGGTAGTCAGTTTTTTATTGTTTAAAAATGTTTTTTTTCCTATTTGTAAAATTAATACAAATGTTTTGTGTGGAGAAATTGGAGCAAGTGGAAAGTATAAAGAACAAAATAAACTTTACTCATAATCTTACACACAGAGATAGCCAATATTTTTTATCTACTTTTATGTATACATGCTTTGTATATCCTAAAATTTGGGATTCATTCCATAACGAGTTTTATGAACAATTTTTTTGCACTAGATAGTATTTTCTATGTCATATCATATTCTTCTAAAATATGATTTTGAATGGCTGCATACTATTTCAGTTGGTGTCTCAATTTATTAAATCACTTCCCAATATCTGGAATTTATGCTGCTTTAAAGTATTTACCATTATAAATAATGCTTTGATAACTATTCTGTAAAAAAATAATTGTATATATCACTAATTATTTCTGAAGGATAAATTTCTAAAGGCAGAATTATTTTTTCAGAGCTTGTAGAAGTTTTTAAGGCTTTTGATACTTAACCATGCAGCTTCCACTGTTTTTAAAAAATATTATAAAACTCAGTCTGTTTCGGTAATTCACCAGGTTGGGATAGGACAGAACTATTGATTTTTGAGCATTTAGGTTTCTGTTTTCTTAACCTTGTTTGCAAAGTGCTTTTAAATTATTCATTAAAGTGCAGTATGGATTCTATTTATAGACAGTTGTGTATGAGATTGCTCCCTTAATGTCTGCAAAAAGCCTATGAATTGCTATTATCGCATCTTGTCTTTGTAAATTCTTTTCTACTCCTGTCCACCTTTTCTTTTTTCTCAACCAAATAGAGACACTGAGACACATTAGGTCTTGTAACCTATGATAACTCAGATGAAATGGCTATTTAGTGGCTAGCTCATGTTCTCTTCTTTCCATTCATTAGATAGTGGACATCATGGAGTTTTGAGATCAGCAGAATATTATTAATTCAAAACTGTTTTTCTTGATTCATGAAACAACGAGTGGTTATTTAGAAAATATCTAAAGATGATCATAAAACACAAAATAAAAATCTTTTATTTTACTATTCACAGATCATCTCTGTACACCATAACTTCATATTAGCCTATTCCTCTAATATATTGAATAGATTCTGATGACTAATATTTTGTTTGGGGTTTTTGCATCCAGATCTGTGAGTGAAATTGGCCTATAATTTTTCTTTACTGCAGCTGTTTTCTTTCTAATTTGAGATGAATACTTAATTCGTTAATTTACAGCTTTTCTCTTTTACTAATAATGTGCATGTAAGGTGATACATTTCCTTATAAATAATTCTTTAAGTGCATTATACAGAGTTTGATTTGAGGTTGTTTCATTACTGTTTACTATATACTATATACTGAATTGTGCCCCCCCAAAGTCATATGTTGACGCCCCAACCCCCAAAGCATCCTTGGAGATGGGGCCTTTAGGAGGTAATCAGGTTCAGATGAGGTCATGCGTGTAGGGTCCTTCTGATGGAGTTAGTGCCTTATAAGGAGGACCCGAGGTTACTCACTCTCCTTCCCTTGTGAGGATACAGCAAGGAGGCAGCCATCTGTACACCAGGAAGAGGCCTATCACCAGAGCCCAACCACAGTGGCACCCTGACCTGGATTCCCCAGCCTGCAGAACTGCAAGAAATAAATGTTGTTTAAGCTGCCAGTCTGTTGTATCTTGTTATAGCAGCCCAAGTAGACTGTGACAGTGTAGTTTTTAACTTTCATTATAATTTTTTTTTTATATTTAGGTCAGTTAGAAGAATATTTAAAAATTTCTAGACATGCATATTTTTCTAATTTTATTCTCCAGTACAATCGCATTGTCTAAATTTTTTGCTTTTTATTATTTTAAACCTTTGAAGCTTGCAGATGTGCCTTATACCCCAGAATATGAACTATGTTTTCTCAAATGTTCCTGTGTGCTTGAAAAGAATTAGGTTCAATGTTCTATGTCATCAAATAACTTAATAAGCATATTACTCACATCTCCTGTTTTCTTTTTTCTTTTTTTATTTAGTGTCATCCTTGCACAGGGGTCCTGCTCATTTTCCCTGTATCATTCCAATTTTAGTTTATGTGCTGCCGAAGTGAGCACTACATCTTCTGTTTTCTTACTCCTATTTTTTTTTGTTTGGTTGTTATATCTATTATTAAATAATTATACAGCTTCATTATGATTATGGATTTGTCTCATTTCTCTCTGTAGTTTTGTCAATTTGTATTTATATACTTTGAGGCCATGGTTTTAGGAACATGACAATTTAAAATTGTTTTATCTTCCAGATGAATTGAAACTTTAATTATTATGAGTGGTTCTCTTTATCTCTAGTAATAAATCTTTGCCTTTGTGGTATAATATATCTAATGCTAATATAGACATTCAGATTTCTTTAGGCTCATATTTGCATGATATCTTTGTTTTTTTATCATTTTACTTCCAACCTTATTATATTCTTATACTTTAGATTATGCAATTAGATTTTTTTCATCTGATCTGATAACTTTGTCTTCTAATTGGAACATTGAACTCATTTATATTGAATGTAGTTACTGATCTATTTGAGTTTAAATCCACAATCTTATTATATAAAGTGGTGAGCAAAATTAGGCTTACACTTGTGAGTATGCAGAACAGTTTATTTTTGTATTATTTATTGTATTACAATTATAAACCTGCTTTTACCCATTCCTGTATTTCTCCTGTCCTACATTTTGTGTTTATATTTTCTCTTTTTTTGCATTATTTTAAACCAGTATCATAATTTTTAAAAATCACTCTACTTTTCCACCCTTCCAGTACATTGATTATATTCTATTTTTCTTTCTTTTCTTTTTTTTGGTTACTATGTAAATTAGATAATGTGTTATTAACTTCTCCAGAGAATGCAGTTATATCTTCCTCCTGGGCCATGCGGAGATCGTAGTTTCTTAGAATACTTGAACTCCATTCACGCCCTTCAGATTTATATGTGCTTCTTGTTGTGTATTTTAATTCTGAGTGCCCTTTTTAAACTCCAGGAAATGATATTAATATTAACAGTGTTGTTATTTCACATGCTGTCAGTGTTCATCTAGATTTATTAACATTTTTATTTGTTTTTTGCTTTTTATTCTCTCTGACCTTCCTTTTGGGGTCCTTTCCCTTCTGCCTGAAGAATCTTCTATAGCCACTCCATTATTGCAGGTCAGCTGCTGATAGACACTCCCTATTTTTTCTAATAGTATTTTGATTTTACTTTTATTCTTTTAAAAGTTCTTTCAAATTGACTTAAATATTTTGTGGAATATAATTTACATGCCATACAATTCACCCTTTAAAGTTTCTAATTCAGTGTTTTTGGTATATTTACAAGATTGTAAAACCATCACTACCTAATTCTAGAACATTTTCATTGCCTTAAAAAGACACCTATACCTGTTAACATTCTTCCCTTTCTCCACAGTGCCTGGAAAGCATTAATCTACTTTCTATCTCTGGGAATGCCTATTGTGGACATTTCATATGAATGGGATTATAAATATGTGGCCTTTGTGTCTGGCTTCTTTCCTTAGTATAATATTTTCAAGATTCATTGATGTTGTAACGTGTCAATACTTAATTTCTTTTTATGCTGAGTAATATTCCATTGTATGATGCGTTACATTTTCTTTATCCATTTATCAGTAGGAAGATATTTGGGTTGTATCCACTTTTTTGGCTGTTATGAGTAATGAGTCATGAAAAGTCATGTATAAGTTTTTTTATGCCTATGTCTTTTCAGTTCTTTGGGGCATACTTAGTAGTGGAATTGTTGAGTTGTATAGTAATTCTATGCTTAACCGTTTGAGTAACTGGCCAACTCTTTCCATAGAAGTTGTACCATTTCACATTACCACCAGCAATGTTTGAAGGTTCTAATTTCTTTACATCTTCATCAACACTTGTTATTGTTTTGTTTTTTGATTCCAGCTGTCCTAGTGGGTGTGAAATAGTATCTCATTATGGTATTGATTAACATTTCTCTAATGACTGATGAGCACATTTTTGTGTGCTTATTGGCCATTTGTGTATTATTTTTGGAGAAGTGTCTATTTAAATCCCTTGGCCAGTTTTTTTTGTTTTTTTGTTTTTTTTTTTTAATGAGAGAGAGAGAGAAACAGATAGAAAGGGAGAGAGATAAGAAACGTCTGCTCAAAGTGTGTCACTTTAGTTGTTCATTGATTGTTTCTCATATGTGCCTTGACCCAGGGGGCTCCAGCCCAGCCAGTGACTTTGGGTTCAGTCAGTGACTTTTGGGCTCAAGCCAGTGACCATAGGATCATGTCGATGATCCCTCGCTCAAGCTGGTGAGCCTGCATTTAGGTTGGATGAGCCTATGCTCAACCTGGTGACCTTGGTATTTTGAACCTATGTTCTCAGCTTCCCAGGTTAACGCTCTTTCCACTTTGCCATCACTGGTCAGGCTCAAATCATTTGGCTATTTTTAATTGTATTATCTTTGAATTGTATTATTATTTTATTTTATTGATTTATAAGAGTTCTTCATATATTGTTTATCAGAGATATAATTTGCAAATATTTCCTCTCCAACTGTGAGTTGTCTTTTCATTTTCTATATAGTATCCTTTGAAGCGCAAAAAATTTTAATTTGATGTCTAATGTATCTATTTTTTGTGCTTTTGCTTTAGGTGTTGTATTTAAGACAACATAGCGTAATCTCAGATCACAAAGATTCCCATCTGTGTTGTCCTCTAAGTGTTTTATAGTTTTAGCTCTTAAATTCAGGTATTTGCTACACTTTGATTTAGTTTTTATGTATGGTGTGAAGGAGTTTTACTTTTTTCTTCTGCATGTGGCTAGCCAGTTATCCTCACACCATTTGTTGAAAAGACTATTTCTTCATTGAAAGGTCTTAGAAGCTTTCTTGAAAATCAGTTGACCATAAAATATGAGCTTATTTCTGGACTCTCAATTCTATTCCATTGATCCATATATCTGTCTTTATGATAGAAGCATACAATCTTGATTAGTAGAGTTTTGTGTTAAGTTTTAATATTGAGAAGTGTGAATCCTCCAGCTTTGTTCTTATTTAAGGATGTTTTGGCTATTCCTGGTTACTTGAATTTTCATATGATTTTTAGACACAGCTTGTCAATTTCTGCATGAAAGGGATTTTTGATAGAGATTGCACTGAATGTGTAGACCAATTTGGGAGTATTGTAATTTTAACAATATTAAGTCTTCCCAACTATAAGCATGGGATTTATTAGCTGTAATAGTTTTTTAGTGAATTCCTGAGGATTTTCTATGTACTGTATACGATTATGTCATCTGCATGTATAGATAATTTTACTTTTTTCTAATCTAAATACCTGTTATTTTTATTTCTTGTGTATAATTACCATGCTTATGACCTCTAATATATTGCTCAAAAAAATTAGGGGATATTTTATAGCTTCATATTTATTTTGAAATATCCCTTAATTTTTGTGAGCAGTGTATAATGTTGAATTATTCTGGCAAGGGTGAACATCCTTGTCTTGCTCCTGCTCTTAGTGGGAAAGCTTTGTCTTTACCATTAGGTATGTTGTTAGCTGTGGGTTATTGTAGATGCCCTTTATTAGGTTGAAGAATTTCCCTTCTGTTTTTATTTTATTGAATATTTTTCTTATGAAAGGGTGTTTTTGTTCTCAGATTCTTTTTCTGCATCTGTTGAGATGAACATATGGTTTTGTCTTTTATTTTGTTAATGTCTTGCATTACATTGACTGATTTTTGTATGTTGAACCAACCTTGGATAAATCCCAGTTGGCCATAGTGGATAATCCTTTTTATGTATTGTTGGATTCAGTTTATCAGTGTTTTATTGAGGAATTTTGCAGCTGTTTTCTTAAAACATATTGGTCTATAGTTTTCTTATTCTTTGTGATATCTTTGTCTGGTTTTGATATTAGGGTCATACTGGCCTTAGATTTAATAGAGAATATCCTTTAAAAATTTTTCTTGGGGGGAAGAGTCTGTGAAAGATTGTCTTAATTTGTCTTTAAATGTTTGGTAGAATTCACTAAGCCATCTAGTCTTGGATTTATTTATTTATTTATTTTGGTGGGAAGATTTTCAGTTATTAACTCAATGTCTTTATTTTAGGACTATTCAAATTTTTTATTTCTTGTTGACTCAATTTGAGTTTGTGTCTTCCTAAGAATTAGTCCTTTTCACCTAGTTTATCTGACTTTTTGGCAAACAATTATTTATAATGTTTATAATCCTTTTTATTTTTGTAAGGTTGGTAGTTTTATATATGATTTTAGTAATTTAAGTTTTCTCTCTCTTTTTTTTGTCAGTTTAGATTTGTCAGTTTGGTTAATCTTTTCCAAGAACTATCTTTTGGTTTCATTGGTTTTCTTTATTTTCTATTTTCTATTTCATTTACTTTTGCTCTAATTGTTCTTTTTCTCTTTTCTGATTGCTTTGAGTTTAGTTTGCTTTTTTCTAATTTCTTAGGGTGGAAGGTTAATTATTAATTTGAAATATTTCTTCTTTTTTAGTATTGGTATTTACAGGTGTAATTTTTTTAATCACTTCTTTTGCTACCTCATAAGTTTATGTATGTTGTGTTTTCATTTTCTGTTGTCTGGAAGTATTTCCTAATTTTCCTTGTGACTTCTTGATTATTTAGAATTCTTTTGTTTAATTTCCACAAACGTGAATTTCTTAGGTTTCTGTTAATTGGCTTCAATTTCTTTCTCTTGCTGTGAGATAACATACCTTGTATGATTTCAGTTCTTTTAAATTCTGAGACTTGTTTTTCTGGCTTATTACTTGTTCTATCCTGGAGAATGTTCCATGTGTAATTTAAAATGTGTTTTCTGTTTTTTAAGTTGTTTTATAGGGTTATTAAAATCTTCTGTTTCCTTCCTATATTCTGTCTTGTTGTTCAATCCTGTACTGAAAATAGGATATTGAAATCTCAAGCTATTATTGTTGAATTGTCAAATTGTCCCTTCATTTCTGTTAATTCTTTGTTTCATAAATTTTGGGGCTCAGTTTTTAGAAACGTATGTATATAAGTGGTATATATTGTCTTTAGTCACAGTTTTTGTTTTCAAGGCCATTTTGTCTGATGTAAGTATAGCCATTATAGCTCTGTTTTGGTTACTGTTTACATGGTATATATCTTTTCACTTTCAATTTATTTGTATTTGAATTTAAGAGTGTTTCTTGTATATTGCATATAATTGGATCATGTTTTTAAAAAATAATACAACACATTCTCTGCCTTTAAATTGGAATGTTTAATCCATTTACATTTATTGCAATTTTAATAAAGTGGGATTTATTCTTGCTATTTTGCTATTTGCTTTCTATATGTCATGTCTTTAATTTTATGTTCTTTATTATTGCCTTCTTTTGTGTTAGATAGTTCCTATTGTGCATTTTAAATTCCCTTGTCATTTATTTTACTTTTTTAATGTTGTTGTTAGTTGTTTTCTAGGGATTGCTTGGGGCTTCTTACTATTAACAACTTATAAGAATTTAGTTTGGATTCATTCAATTTAATTTCCATAATATATTGATATATAAACTTTGTTCTGTACATCTCGACTTCCTCCCTGTCCGATATACTGTTGTTATGTCTTACAAAAATACATCTCTCTACATTCTGTGTACATTAACTCAGATTTATAAAATTGACTCTTGCAGTTATCTTTTATTTCAGGTAGGAGAAAATAGTTGCAAACAAACATTACATTTATATTGTCTTTTATAATTACTTCTGTGGTTACCTTTACTGGTGCTCTTTATTTCTTTACCTAGATTTGAGGTACTAGCTAGCATTCTTGCATTTTAGTCTCAAGGCATTCTTTAGCCTCAAGGCATTCTTTTAGTATTTCCTATAAGGCAGGTTTTCTAACATAGTCTGTCAGTTTTTGTTATCTGAAAATGTCTTAACTTCTCCTTCACTTTTCTCCCTACTTTTTATTTTTTTCTTTTGCGAAATAGAGAGAGAGAGAGAGAGAGAGAGAGAGATGGAGGGACAGACAGGAAGGGAGAGAGATGAGAAGCATCAACTCATAGTTGTAGTACTTTAGTTGTTCACTGATTGCTTTCTCATTATGTGCCTTGAACCAGGGGCTCCAGCCAAGCCAGTGACCCCTTGCTCAAGCTAGTGACCTTGGGCTCAAGCCAGTGACCTTTAGACTCTAGCCACTGACCATGGGATCATGTTTATGATCCCATACTCAAGCGATGACCCTGTGCTCAAACCAGTGACCTCAGGGCTTTGAACCTGGGTCCTCAGGGTCCCTGGCTGATGCTCTATCCACTGCCCTACTGCCTGATCAGGCACTGCCCCCCTCCTTTGCTTTTTTGAAGGATAATTTTGCTGAATATAAAAATCTTGATAGTTGTTTTCTTTTATAATTTTTCTCTTCAAATACTTGTTGTGTCCCTTTTCTCCTGAGAGTTTCATTATACATATCTGGTTATTGGTGGTGTCCCACAGGTGTGTGCTGTTCTTTTTTTTTTTTTTTTTTTTTTCTTGTAAGGAAGACTTTATTCAAGGGGAGTACTGTACTACAGTGGGGTTTTGTGGTAGGGGAGAGAGACTGGGCTTAACTCATGTTCTGTTAATTTTTTTCCTTATTTTTAAATTTCTGTTCCTTAGACTGGAAAATTTCAGTTGACCTATCAACAAGTACACCAATTTTTTCTTGTCTGCTCAAATATGCTGTTGAATTCCTCTAATGAATTTGTCATTTCATTTATTGTATTTTTTAGCTCCAAGATTTTTATTTAGGTCCTTTTTATAATTTCTATCTCTATGTATAGTCTCTGTTTGGTGAGACATCATTCTCATACTCTCCTTTAATCCTTTAGAAATGATTTGCTTTAGTTCTTTGAACATATTTAAAATAGGTTATATATAGTCTTTGTCTTGTAAGTTTATTATTAGTGCTTCCTCAGGGACACTTTTTATTGGTTGCTTTTTTCTTGTTTTTGTGTCATACCTTTGTATTTTTGTGTGTCTCATAATGATTTGTTGAAAACTGAATATTTGAATAATATACTGACAACTCTGAAAATCCAGTTATCCTCTTTCCTTTGGAGTTTTTGTGCTGCTGCTTCTTCGCGTAGTTTTTCTTTGTTTAGTTACTTTCCTAAAATAACTTTATAAAGTCTGCATTCCTGTCTTGTGTTTCCACTAAAGTCTCTGATTGGCTACTCTAGTGGTCATCTAATGATTGTACAGAGATTTCCTTAAATGCCAGGAATCAATAAATCTTCTAGGGTTTCCCAAGGGGTTCTGTGTATATATTGGGGCATGCTTCAACATTTAATCAGGCAGTATACAGTTGTGCCTTAGTCTTCACTTCCTGCTTGTGTGGAGCCTCAGCTTCAGCTCAGTGTGAACGCTTACAACATCTCGGTTCTTTCCTGGGCATACATACAACTTTAGATATATATACATCTCTCCATATACAATAGCCTTCTAGATTTCAAGGAACATATTGAAGTTTCTCAAATCTCCTGTAGACATCTCATTCCTTAGCTTTTCCTTTTAAGCTTTTGGGTTAATGCATTACTTGCTCCAGCTGTTGTCTGGTGTTTCAGGTAGTTAAAAAATTAAATGATTGCTTCTGTTTTGAAATACATCTTTAGGTAGAATGCTTTTGGCATTGGGCAAGCTCTGATTCAGGTTAAATAAAAACTGTTTTGCAAGTAGAACCCATGAGCTGTGTCAAAAAAATGGTAGTTCTGTGGGGATGGGTTTTGCAAGAGTACTAATCCTATTCTGTCCCCTTCTGTGTTTTCCAGACTGCTGGTTCTCACCATGATTGCAGACTGTGGTTTTCAAGGCTACTATAGAGTTGAGGTGGCATTGGAGGTGGGGGGATAGCAATAGATCAAGTTAAGACACAACAGATTTGTTCTTCTTAAGGAGATTCAACCATTTTTATTTAACAAATGCTCTTTCGATTGTTGCAAGCATTTGGTTAAATTCCAAGATACCTGAGAGAGTTGAGTCTGACAATTTTTTGCTATATTTTTCATTAATATTGTGGAGGGGGAAATTTTGGGAGGTTGTTACTTTGTTTCTTTCACTGACATCACCCTCTCAATTTTATTTTTAAAAGATTTTTTCCCCTTTATATTGAGTTTTATGTTGGCATTATTTTCTTTCAGCACATTGGAGATATCTTTTTACAGTGTCTGGCTTTCATTTTTCCTGTTCAGAAGTCAGTAGTCAATGTACCTGCTGTTCCTCTGGAGGTAATCTCTGTGTTTCCTATTGCTTTTAAAGGATTTTCTCATTGTCCTTAGGTTTCTTTAGTTTCACCAGATTTCATGCTTCCCTCCCTAAAGTATGATAACTTCTTGTATCTATGACCTGATACCTTTCATAACCCTGGAAAATTTGCTGCCGTTATCCTAGATATTGCTCCTGCCTCATTTTCTCTCTTTTCTTTCAGGACACTAATTAAATGTGATAGAGTTCTTGCCATATATTCTCAGACTCTCTCTTTTGTATTTTCCAGCTTTTGGTTTCTCCAAGCTTTAGTTTGAATATTTTCTTCTGACCTAGTTTCTAGTTCATCAGTTCTCCCTTTACTTGTACTGAATTGGCTTTGAAACCTGTTCATGATATTTTTATTTTTCAGATCTAGAGTTTTAAAAATATTTTAAACTATGTTACTTTTTATAGCTTTAAATCTCTCAATATAGCTTTAACTTACTGATTGATTTTAGAGAGACAGAGAGAGGAAGGGAGAAGGAGAGCAGAGAGGGAGACAGAGAAAGAATGAGAGAAGCATTCATTTGTTGTTCCACTTAGTTGTGCATACACTGGTTGCTTCCTATATGTGTCCTGACCTGGGATTAAACCTGCAATCTTAGTGTTTTGGGATCATTTATATTTTTGACCATAGCAAGGGTAGTATACATTTTTTAAAAAAAATTAATTTTAATGGGGTGACATTGATAAATCAGGGTACATATGTTCAGAGAAAACATCTCTAGGTTATTTTGACATTTGATTATGCTGCATTCCCATCACCCAAAGTCCAATTGTCTTCCGTCACCTTCTAACTGGTTTTCTTTGTGCCCCTCCCCTTCCCCAACCCCCTCCCTCTCCTCCACCCCCACCCTGTAACCCCTACAACTTGTCCATGACTCCGAGTCTCATTTTTATGTCCCATCTATGTATGGAATCATATAGTTCTTAGTTTTTTCTGATTTACTTATTTCACACAGTATAATATTATCAAGGTCCATCCATGTTGTAAATGTAAATGATCTGATGTCATCATTTCTTATGGCTGAGTAGTATTCCATAGTATATATGTACCAAAGCTTTTTAATCCACTCGTCCACTGATGGACACTTGGGCTGTTTCCAGATCTTCACTATTGTGAACAATGCTGCCATAAACATGGGGGTGCATTTCTTCTTTTCAAACTGCTATGGTGTTCTTGGGGTATATTCCTAAAAGTGGTATAGCTGGGTCAAAAGGCAGTTCGATTTTTAATTTCTTGAGGAATCTCCATACTGTTTTCCACAGTGGCTGCACCAGTCTGCATTCCCACCAGCAGTGCAGGAGGGTTCCCTTCTCTCCACATTCTCACCAGCACTTATTCTGTGTTGTTTTGTTAATGGGCACCATTCTGACTGGTGTGAGGTGGTATCTCTTTGTGGTTTTAATTTGCATTTCTCTAATGATTAGAGATGTTGAACATTTTTTCATCTGCCTATTGGCCATCTGTATGTCCTCCTTGGAAAAGTGTCTATTCATTTCTTTTGCCCATTTTTTGATTGGATTGTTTATCTCTCTGGTGTTGAGTTTTACAAGTTCTTTATAAATTTTGGTTATTGACCCCTTATCAGACATATTGTTGAAGATGTTCTCCCATTGTTTGGTTTGAATTTTTATTTTGTTCACCTTGTCTTTAGCTGTGCAAGAGCTTTTTAGTTTGATATACTCCCACTTATTCATCCTGCCCTTTATTTCCCTTGCCCGTGGAGATAAATCGACAAATATATTGCTGTGAGAAATGTCGGAGAGCTTACTGCCTATGTTTTCTTCTAAGATGCTTATGGTTTCATGGCTTACATTTAAGTCTTTTATCCATTTTGAGTTTATTTTTGTGAATGGTGTAAGTTGGTGGTCTAGTTTCATTTTTTTGCTGGTAGCAGTCCTATTTTCCCAACAGCATTTGTTAAAAAGACTGTTTTTACTCCATTGTATAATCTTACCTCCTTTGTCAAATATCAATTGTCCATAAAGGTGTGGGTTTATTTCTGGGTTCTCTGTTCTGTTCCATTGATCTGTATGCCTGTTCTTATGCCGGTACCAAGCTGTTTTGAGTACGATGGCCTAGTAGTATAACTTGATATCAGGAAGTGTGATACCCCCCCTTTATTTTTATTTTTCAGAATTGCTCAGGCTATTCGTGTTCTTTTTTGGTTCCATATTTGTTCTATATCTTTGAAGTATGTCATTGGTATTTTAATTGGTATTGCATTGAATTTATAGATTGCTTTGGGTAATATAGACATTTTAATGATGTTTATTCTTCCTATCCGTGAACACAGTACATGCTTCCACTTGTTTGTATCTTCCTTGATTTCTTTTATCAATGTTTTATGATTTTCCAAGTACAAGTCTTTAACTTTCTTGGTTAAATTTACGCCTAGGTACTTTATTTTTTGTTGTTGCAATAGTGAAGGGGATTGTTTTCTTAATTTTTCTTTCAGACAGTACATTGTTGGTATATAAAAATGTCACTGATTTCTATTTTTTAAAAAGACTTTATTTATTTTATATAGGAGAGGGGGGAGGTAGCAGGAAGTATCAACTCCCATATGTGTCTTGACCTGGCAAGCCCAGGGTTTTGAAACGACGACATCAGAGTCCCAGGTCAATGCTTTATCCACTGAGCCACCAGTGCCACCACGCCACTGATTTCTAAACATTAATTTTATATCCTGCCACCATGCTGAATTCATTTATCAGGTCCAGTAGTTTTTGACTGAGATTTTAGGGTTTTCTATGTACAGTATCATATCATTAGCAAATAATGATAATTTTACTTCTTCTTTTTCAATTTGGATGCTTTTTATTTCTTCTTCTTGTCTGATTGCTGTGGCTAGGGCTTCCAGAACTATGTAAAATAAGAGTGGTGAAAGGGGGCACCTCTGCCTTGTTTCTGATCTTAAGGGTATTGCTTTTGCCCATTGATTATGATGTTGGCTGTGAGTTTGTCATAGATGGCCTTTATCATGTTGAGGTATGTTCCCTATATTCCCACTTTGCTGAGAGTTTTGATCATAAATGAGTGTTGGGTTTTATCAAATGCTTTTTCTGCATCTATTGATATAATTATGTGATTTTTCTCCTTCCTTTTTGTATATGTGATGAATCACATAGATTGATTTGCGAATATTATACCAGCCTTGCCTCCCCAGAATAATTCCCACTTGATCATGATGTATGATTTTTTTTCATGTATTGCTGGATCTGATTTGCTAATATTTTGTTGAGAATTTTAGCATCTAAATTCATCAGGGATATTGGCCTATATATAGTTTTCTTTCTTTGTATTGTTTTTGCCTGGTTTTGGAATCAGAATTATGCTTGCCTCGTAAACGAAGTTTGGAAGTCTTCCCTCCTCTTGAATTTTTTGAAATAGCTTGAGAAGGATAGGAGTTAGTTCTTTTTTGAATATTTGGTAGAATTCACCTGTGAAGCCATCTGGCCCAGGGCATTTGTTTGTTGGGAGGTTTTGATAACTGTTTCGATCTCATTTGTTGTCATTGGTCTGATTAGGTTTTCTGATTCTTCCAGATTGATTTTTGAAAAAGTTTATGTTTCAAGAAATTTTTCCATTTCACCTAGGTTGTCTAATTTTTTGGCATACAGTTCTTCATAGTATTTTCATACAACCCTTTGTATTTCTGCTGTGTCTGTTGTTACTTCACTCTCATTTCTAATTTTATTTGAGTCCTCTCTCTTGTTTTTCTTGGTGAGTCTTGTTAAAAGTTCATCAATCTCGTTTACCTTTTTAAAGAACCAGCTCTTGGTTTCATTGATCTCTGTATTTTTTTAGCCTCTATGTCATTTATTTCTGCTCTGATCTTTATTATTTCCTTCCTTCTACTTCCTCTGGGCTTTATTTGCTGTTATTTTTCTAGTTCTTTTAGATGCAGGGTTAATTTGTTTATTTGAGCTTTTTATTGCTTCTTAAGGTATGCCTGTAATGCTGTGAACTGTCCTGTCAGGACTGTGTCCCATAAATTTTGAGTTGTTGTATGTTTATTTTATTTTATTTCAAGGAAATTTTTGATTTCTTCCTTTATCTCATTGTTAACCCATTTGTTACTTAATAACATGCTATTTAGTTTCCAAGTGTTGGAGTGTTTTTCAGTTTGTCTATTGTAGTTGATTTCTAGTTTCATTGCCATTGTGATCCGTGAAGATGTTTGAAATAATTTCAATCTTTCTAAATCTATTGAGACTTTTTTGTGTCCTAACATGTGATCTATCCTAAGAAATGTACCCTGAGCACTTGAAAAGGATGTATATTCTGCTACTTTAGGGTGAAAGGTTCTGAAGATATCTATTAAATCCAGTTGATCTAGTGCAGTGATTGGCAAACTCATTAGTCAACTGAGCCAGGTATCAACAGTGCATCGATTACAACGATTAAAATTTCTTTTGATAGCTAATTTTTTAAAACTTAAACTATATAGGTAAGTATATTCCTTATCAAAGTAGCGCCCGTATGTGGTATTTTATAGAAGAGCCTCACTCAATGGGTCAAAGAGCCTCATGTGGCTCACGAGCCGCAGTTTGCCAACCAGGGATCTAGTGTGTTCTTTAAGTCTGCTGTTTCTTTGTTAATTTTATTTCTTGAGAATCTATCCATTGATGTTAGTGGGGTATTGAAATCCCCTACTATTATAATATTGCTGTTGATCTCACCCTTTATGTCCATCAAATCTGCTTTATATATTTAGGTGCTTCTATATTAGCACATGGATATTTATAATGGTTATCTCTTCCTGTTGGATTGCTCCTTTTATCATTATGTAGTGATCTTCTTTATCCCTTACTATAACCTTTGTTTTAAAGATATATATTGCTACTTCAGCTTTTTTTTCATTTCAATTTGCACGAAATATATTTTTCATCCCTTTACTTTCAGTTTATGTGTATCTTTTGTTTTGAGGTGGGTCTCATGTAGACAGCATATGTATGGGTCCTATTTTCCTATCCATTCAGCTACCCTGAGTCTTTTGATTGGAGCATTTAGTCTATTTACATTTTGATTATTATTAATATGTAATTGTTTATTGCCTTTTTATTCTTTAAATCTATATTCTTCTTTTACTAGACTTTTTCCTTCTTTGTTCTGTTTACAACAGGCCCCTTAACATTTCTTGCAGCATTGGTTTGGTTGTAATGAATTTCTTGAGTTTTTTTTTTTTTTGTCTGGGAAACTTTTTATTTATCTTTTAATTTTAAACAATAACCTTGCTAGATAAAGAAGTCTTGGTTGTAGGCTCTTGTTCTGCATTACTTTGAATATTTCTTGCAATTCCCTTCTGGCCTCAAGTGTTTCTGTTGAGAAGTCAGATGTCATTCTTTTGGGGGCTCACTGTAGGTGATTGACTGCTTTTCTCTTGCAGGTTTTAGTATTCTTTCTTTATCTCTTAGCTTTGGTATCTTAATTATGATGTGTCTTGGTGCAGGTCTCTTTGGGTTCCTCTTTAATGGGATTCTCTGAGCTTGAACTTGTGACTTTTTTCTGCATCACTTTAGGGAAGTTTTCAGCTATGATTTCTTCAGTCAGGTTCTCTATCTCTTGTTCTTTCTCTTCTCCTTCAGAAACCCCTATTATGCGGATGTTGTTTCTCTTCATGTAGTCACAGAGCTCTCTTAGAATTTCCTCTGACTTTTTGATCCTTTTTTCCTTTTTGCTGTTCTGCTTCCTTGCTTTTGCTTATCTTGTCCTCTAAATTGCTAATTCAATTCTCTGCTTCATCCAGCCTGCTTTTAATTCCTTCTAGTGTAGTCTTCATTTCTGATATTGTGTTTGTCATTTCTGTCTGATTCTTTTTTATGATTTCAATGTCCTTTTTGATGCCAACTATCTCTTTGTTTAGGTGCTCATTTTGTCCATCTATTGTTGCTCTAAGATCCTTGAGCATCCTAACAATCATTATTTTAAACTCTGCATCTGGTATCTTGGTTATTTCCATTTCATTCAGTTCTTTCTCTGGGGATTTCTCTTGTTGATTCATTTGAATTACACTTCTCTGTCTTCCCATTTTGTCTCTGTATTGACTGCTCCTTTGGATGTTTGGTTTGTGTAGCTAGCTGAGTATAGGGTTGGTGTTGTCTTTCTCTAGCTTTGAGTTGTGTTGTTTCTAAATATTCTTGGGATGGCTTCAGTTGTTTGTAATCCTCTGTGGGCCACTTGTCTTCTACTACTCTTTTTGCTGTTTGTGACAGCGTTTCTATGCCTTAGTTGGATCTGGTGTCAAGAGCCTTTCCTTAATATACTACTCTAACTATGGTTGTTAGGTCCTGAACTGATGCTCTTTGTATCTGGCCTCTCGATTTACCAGCCCTGGACCTTCCTGGCTGGAATCTGGTGCAGACCAGTGAGGGTCACTGCTTTTGACTTGCCCTTTGCAACTGTTGTGGACCTACAGGTGAACCACAATTTGTGTCTGTCTCTGCTGGGCCCTGATGCTGTTGTAACTATCAGCTGTACTCCTACACTGGCTTTTAGGCACTCTTGGCCAGTGTGTGAGGCCTCTGTATTCCTGAAGGTAGGTCTTTCCGCTGGCCCCTCTCTGCCTTCACCTCCTCAGGCACTCGGTAACCAGCATGGGCTCGCAGGCCGCAGCGCAGCTCAGGCTGCTCTGCCAGTGTGGGTGACTCCTTGCCTCCCTGGGCTCTGTCCCTCTGGGTTGCCTGGCTGGCTCTCTGGGCTCCGTCTTTCCCCTCCCCCACTTGGGTGCACATGAACCTCCTCCAGGCTTTGCCCCTCACCGTTGCATGGGCCACCTGATTCCACCTCCTAGAAGTATGTGGCAGGCATGTCAGGAGGCATCTTCTGGCTTAGCCCCCCACCACTGCCATGTGGACTGCCTTGCTGGGTTTTGTCCCCGTCCGCTGCATGGGCAAAGTGCCGTGGCTGTCACCACAGCTGGACCCTCCCACCCTTTGGCGGGTACTTAGCAGGTTTGGGGGCTGTGTAGCCCAGACCTCAGCACTCAAATCCTGTGTCCCTGATGTGCCCCCTGCTTCTAAGTGTCTCTGCACTGACTGGAGCAAGGGAGCCTCTGGTGGGTGTGGTAATTGCTTCCCTTTGTTTGCTTGGTTCTTGCAGGAAGAATGTCCATTTTAGGTTTGGGAAGTGACCCAGTACAGGGGGCAGGGTGGCTATCCCCCATAGTCTCTCCCTGTGCCCCTGAGACTACACTCTTCTCTTGCAACTCCAGTCCTCTCGGCTCTCTCTGCTCCCGGAACCCCGGGTAAGTGGCTGTGAACAAGGTTTTCTTCACGGTCTCTTTAAGACGGAGCCTGGGTCTGAGAGTTCTGTCTCTGTCTCGCAAACAGTAACCCGGCTCTACTTTCAGTTAAATACTGTCCGAACGCCTCCTCTAGTCTCTGGGACTCCAGGCTGGGGGTTCTGGTCCTATGGGTGAGGGTCCTCAACTCTCCAGTAATCCCACTCCACCGTGAGAGACCCTCTGGGCCTCCTCTCACTTCTGGGAGCTGGGCAGCCCTTTCCGCATCTTTGCCTTTCCTACCAACTCAGTGTGGTTCCTTTGGTGTTGCTTGGTTATAAATTCCTCTTAGTTTAGTCCAAAGTTTGGTTTTTCAGGATGATTGTTCCTAAGTTAAGTTGAAATCCACTTTGGTTCTGGGAGGTGGGAGTTGGAACGTCTGCCTACTCTGTCGCCATTTTCCCTTCTCCAGTATATCTTCTTTAGAGAAGAAATGTCTGTTCAAGTCTTTTGCCCATTTTTAAAAATGGATTTGTTTGTTTTTGTATTGTTGCATGTGTTTTTTGTTTTTTGGTAGTCTATATTGGGTAATTCTAACTTCTCATGTCTTTGTGGATTTGCTTTTGTTTTCTGTGACTTTGACTGTTTCTTGCTTGGTGTCTTAATTTTTTGCAAGTGCTAGACATTGTATTTGTAGAATTATTTTGAGGAATAATTTGAGACCTGGGATGATTGCCTCTTTCTATTCAGTGTGTTTGAAGGCATGGCTGTGGGTGGGACAGAAACCCTGTACTCTAATCTGTGTGCACAGCTGCACCCTTCCTTTCATCAGGGAGTCTTTGTGGCGCCTTTGCTTCTCAAAACACTTTCAGCCTTAAGTACTCCTGGGGTGCAGAAAGATTGGCTTTCCCCACTAGGCGGCCCTATGTTTCTGGATTGTTTCTAGGTGCTTTTCTGTCTCTCTCAAGTCAGTCAGTTTTTGTCTATGCTCTTTCTGTGATGCCCAGTTAAGTACCGTGGCTAACAGTGACCCAGACTGCTGGCACTACCTTTCCTTCACTCCCGGAGCTGGAGAGTGGGTGTCAGTGTAGTCTGCCTTTAGGTGATCACTTGAAATACTTTGCTATGCAAAAACAGGGCCAGCAGACTGACAGTTTTTTTTTTTTTAATTAAAAAAAAATTTATCGATTTCAGCAAGAGAGGAGGGGAGAGAGACAGGAGCATCAATCTGTTCCCTTATGTACCTTGACTGGTGATCAGACCGGCAACATCCATGCTTAGGATGATGCTCCAAACAAGCAAGCTATCTGGCTGGGGCTACAGTGGTTTTTATTATGGCATCACTCCTCTTCAAAAAATCCATTCTGTCTTGATTCATCTCTGTTGAACTACGTATTTAATGATAGAGGATTTAAAAGGAAATTTTCTGATGTAAACTTTCTTTTTGGGAGTTATTTTTACCCATTCTTTATTTCCCTACCACTTAGAAATGAAGCTGTGGCAGTTTTCTAGACAGTCATTACAAGGGACGTCATGGTAGAACATCTTTCTTGTTTGTAACTGTATTAACATTGGAAAAATCAAACTTTTCTGATTTCTTTCTTTTCTTTTTTCTTTGAGTGAGAGGAGGGGAGTTAGAGCTGACCACATGCACCATGACCAGGATCCACCTGGCCATCCCTGTATGGGGCTGATGCTCAGACTAACTGAGCTATCTTCAGTTCCCGGAGCCGACGCTTGAATCAACTGAACCACTGGCTGTGAGAGGGGAAGAGAGAGAGAAGGAGGAAGGAGAGGGAGCGAAAAGCAGATGGTTACTTCTCATGTGTTCCCTGACTGGGGATCGAACCTGGGAAGTCTGCATGGCAGGCCAGTGCTCTATCCACTTAGCCAACCGGCCAGGGCCCTTTTCTGACTTCTTACAAGAAAAGCTAAGTTGGTATATAAATAAGATAAATAAAATTGATGAAGAAAACCATTTTGAGTCCATGTTGCAAGGATGTAGAAGACTCACAGGGCACCCCTCTTTGCCTAGTGGTAGCTGGGGCCAGGAGCCCATCCTTGCTTTGCATCTCTTTCTGCTTTGAAGAAAGGGGTATATGAGTACCTGGCTTGTATTTCTCTTTGGGCCATTGTGGAAGTGAAATGAGATGTAGACATGCAAACACATTCAATAGTAAAGCTCTCTGGTAGATAAGACATTATTATTTTATCCTAAAGTACTTTGGGGGATTAATAATTTACCCATAGCACACTAAGTTCATCTTTTAAAGCCAAGTGATTCTACTTTAAGGTACCCAAGCCAGCCCTGGAAACTTGCAGCTTCACAGAGGGAATAGGGCCAGTGAACATGTCCTTCAATGAATGTTACTGAGTCGGTGCTTTTTCTGAGAATTCTCAGCTCTATTCATAATTATCCTTAAGCAATTAAAAACAGTCCAAGGTGGTGTTACAATGAGAGTGCAGTTTATAGTTATCTATAGTATGGCATAGTTAATAATCATCTGTAATACTTAGTGTCCCAGACTGGCAGTTTGAGTTTTCATGGAATTTTAAACACAGGAGATTTTGTAATAGAAGCGTGTTTCTTATTAATGTCTTCTTCAACCGCCTTTGATTAAACTGTTCCTGAATTTTCTAGATTTGATTAATTATCTCCTTAATTAAATGACTAATAATGGACTAGATTGTTTTTCTTACTGAGAAATTGTTCATCTTGAGATAGCCATACCTCTCTAGGTTCACTTAGGAAATGAAAAGTTTTGATTTAATGGTCTTTTCAAATTCATGTATTCTCCATGTGATTAGCGTGGAGGGTGATACTGAGAGAAGATGTAATAGCTATGTTTATCTTAGGACACTGGAATGACATTTGGACCACTGACCCGCACTTCGGCTGCCTTTCCTCCCTACCTCTGGAAGCTGGGCTCCAACGCCCACACAGCACCTCTACTTCTGGCATATTTGTGTCCCCAGAGGTTCTTGTTCTTGGACACGCTCCATATGGAACCTGTTGTTTCTGTTTCTCTTGCTCTAGGAACCACTGCATCTTCTGGGCACAGCTTCTCCTGGGCCAACAGGGATACTGTGGAGCCAGTGGAATGTCCCCACTTACTGCCATTCTGTGGCAGGGTTCCAGGAGGCTCTCCCACCTACAGAACTGAGCATGGTTGAGGTGGAAGCATAGTTCTTGTGTTTGCTGAGGAAAGCGTGGCCGTAGGCCTCTTTTACTTCAGGCCTAGCAGTATGTGCCTAGGAGCAATGAGTGGGGGGATCATTTCAGTGAGTCTGCCCCATGGTGTGCCAGTCCCTCTGTTTCCTGTCGGGTGCTGAGGCTGAAGTTCTTGGCTGGGCCTGTCTGCCTTGTGTCAGATCTTGTTCAGGTGGGCATACTCCTATATGCAGACCTGGGCTTGGCTGATCTACCAGGGGACCACAGGTGAGGCCCCAGCGGTATCAATTGTAGCACCATTAGGTAAAGAATCAGATTGGAATGTTGAGCTGGAAGGGAGTCACAAGCCCTTCTTGAACAGAGAATTAAATTGCACTCTGATAGGTAGTACTTATCTGATGAGTGGTCAAAGGACACTTGGTTATAAGCTGATAATAGGCTCAGGGCTGGACATGGTAGATATGTTTATTCATCAGTGGAGGCAGACCTGGGTCTCCAACCCTCTTCTCGGCTCTCTAAACATTCCAAGTACACCCATGAAATCTGTGACCTATGGATTGTCAGGGTGCTCTGCAACCCTTTCATGTGGTGGGTGAGGTCACAACTATTTTCATAATGGTACTGAGACATCATTTCCTTTCTGACTGTGTTGATATTTGAGCTCATAACAAAAGTGAGGGATGGCAGAACCGTGGGCATCTGAGCACCATCAAGGCTGGGCTCCAAACTCTACTTGTAGTGATAGTGGCTTTCACCACCACCCCCTCACATACAAAAAGCCGACGTCATTTAAGAATGCTTGTGCCTTGATGAAACCATAAGTATTATTAATTTTATTAAATCTTGACCCTTGAGCATCTGTCTTTTTAATATTCTGAGAGACAGAATTGGAAGTTTGTATAATTCACATCTGCAGATGGAATTACAATGGTTGTTTTGAGGGAAAGTACTTGTGCTTTCTATGGATTGGGAGCTGAACTAGATCCTCTTCTCGTGGAACATTTCGTATTTTATGGAATAACCGGCAGACAAACCGTGCTTATTCAGATGTGTGTTGTTGGCCAACAACGTCTGAAAATTGAACCTGTCACTTCAAAGGTGAAATAACTGCCTGTATTTGTTGTAACTGATAAAATTTGAGTTTTCAGTCAAAAACAGAATCTTGGAAAACTTGTATCCACCATGGTGAGCTTGACAACTTCCCAAACTTAAAGATGTTTCTGATAAACTCAGGTGGTGATTTTAACAAATACGATTTTTTTTTACATTTATATTGAAATGTGTTAACATTTGGGAGATTTGCATAACTTAGTGAACCATTATTTTCCAAATGATTAATATACAATGTTATGACAGTCATGCCTGAACAAAATATCTATTCTAGGTGCAAGACTGATAGATGATGGGATTTACTGTGATACGGTTCTAAAAGTTTATCAATAGGGTTTCAGATTTCATGTTGCAACTAACCTTTAAGACGTGACCACTTGTCAAGTGTTGATGTATGAATCTTTCAAAGAGTAACATCCACGGTGATCTGATAAACCTATTAAGATATGTCTTCTGTTTCCAGCCACATATCCATGTGAAGATGGGTTTTCTTCACATGCTTCAACCAGAACAACAGATCAAGTGCAGAAACAGATATGAGAATCCAGCTGTCCTCTATTAACCCTGACATTAAAGAGTTCCAGAAATTCTTTCCACTTATTTACTTTTGTTTTAGAAAATAGTTATTTTTATTAAAAATTTTTGTTTTTGATATTCTGTTATGGTTTTATTATTCATTGTGAGTGAATTACTAAATAACTTTGAAGCCTCTTGTGTTAATTTCAGGTACTGTAAATGTGAGTTGATAGAACCAATTTAAAAATAATTTTAGGAAATGTAAAGGGTCCTGCATTCAAAAAGTTTGAGAACTGAGGGTCGAGTCATAGGATACTAGCGGGTGGGGGGCTTGAGTGTTAGCACGGGTGGTTTTGGTGAAGAACCTCAGAGAACTGTTGATTCAATGAGCTGTCACCAAACACTGAATTAGAAAATGGAATTATTAATTTTAGGTAAATGCTAACAGGAAAGTAGGTTCAACTGAAATACTGACGTTGGAAGGAAATTGACGGAGGGATTTACTACAACTTTAATATTGTAAATAATTTTAGAAATTGATGCAGAATTTGATTTTCAACTCAGAAGCCCTCCCGGCGATTCTGCTCTGTGATGGCGATTGACTCCAGACTTTTTGTCATTTGACAACACTTAGCAGTACCAAGGTTGTTAGTGGGATTTAGACAGACCTCTGTGCTAAGTGCTAAGATGTAGATCAAAGGTATTATATATGGTTGTATTGATCCAAAGGGGTTTTTTTGTCCCCCAGTTTTTAATGAGGTTGGTAGGACAAGCTCTCAACTGAAACGCTGCATAAGAAGATACAATGGGGCCTCCAGATATGTAGGTTGTCTGTCTGTGGGTTCTGTGTCTGTGGATTCAACCAACCTTGGATTGGAACTATTTAAAAAAAATACTACATTTTTGCTAATGTGCACTATGTAGTTAGGCCTACAATGGTTGTGTTTGTACTGAACACTTTACAGATTCTGTTTTCCTTGTTATTCCAGAAACAAAATAGTATACCAGCTGTTTACACAACATTTACATTGTATTATGTATAAATATTTTAAGTAATCTAGAGATGATTTTAAGATATATGGGAGGATGTGTGTAGGTTACATCATTATATATTAGAGACTAGGGCATCTGTGGATTTTGGTATCCTCGATGGGTCTAAGAACTAATATCTCTCAGAGATTCCTAGGGACAACTGTATAAGGCAGAGGGCTTTGTATCAGAATGAGGTGGTGGCTGAAGAGGAGGGATTGACCAGATCTGGACCTGTTGGTTGGCTGGCTCACTTGAAATCACTGGTTATCAGTGGGAAAACAAAGGTAAAGAAGCATGCCTCTTGGACCAGGGATGTCATTGTCTCTGGACAAGTGCTGGGACACAGGCCTATGTGTCTGCATAGTGTGGTGCCGTGTGCTCAACCCAGCTCTGCCTCAGTGCCTCTCCCTGGGTGGGAACTCTGGGCTAATTCCAGTGCTCTTCTTTATGGAAAGAACAGTAAAGCTGCTTCTAACAGGAACTGGGGAGTAGGGAGTTCTAATTAACTGCATTTCCCTTTCAGTTCCCAGATCATCATGAGAAAAAAAATTTAAATCATAAGATTCAGTTTTTAATTTATTACCTAGAATGTGTTAAACATGATTGAATCTTTCTAAAAAGAAGGGAATTGGCAGGGCCTTGAGTCACAGACCGCAGAATGTTAGCAATCCAATTAGAAATCATTGGGCTAGATATCCCATCACAGAGTACAGTGTCTGTAGGGCAGACACTATCTATCAGTGTTGTGAATGGATCTTGCCCCCAGTTTTGGGGGGCTAGAAATGAAGTCAGAAACATGGCTTTTTTTCCCCGATATGGTAAATTTTATGTGCCTTTGGACTTCTAATGCCTGTGTCTCTTTCTGGAAACTAGTGTCAGTGAGGTTGGTGTTAGTGACCAACAGCAGGAGAGGTGGAGTGGAAAGGAGGCATAGTGAACTTGGGTTTACCTTCTAAGTGCCACCATCACCTATTGTTAGTTAAGTCACAGGAGTCTCACCCCCCCCCCCCCCCCACACACACACTTCCGACTCCAGAATGAAAGAATAATGAAAATGTGGGAAATGATGTGGGATTGTTAGCCTTTGGGTCATTTGGGAGCCACTCCTGCCTGGGGACTTATTTTCTGATGCCCTCAGAGGTGTGGATTAAGTGATCTGTGCTCTCTGACGTCTTTCATTTCCTTGGTGCATGAAGATTTTCTTCCGTGTCGAGCTCAGGGCTGTGGCAGGTGACATTAATGAGCTAGCTGGTCTTTAAATAGCATGGCTTCTATAAACAGAATCACCTATTTTATAGCCTGATATTGAATACGATTGCTCACAGAGGATTCTGAATGGCTGGTAGAACATTAGAAAGTCAGTGAAATGTGTCTTGCACCCTGCTGTGAGGCAGGACTGGTTGAGAACACACACACTACATCAGAGCTGTTCCTTCTTGGGCTGAAATCATCCCTCACTGTGCATTAAACTCAGGTTGCAACAGAATGAAGTATGGCCAAGCCAGAATCTTCTCCTTGATTATCAGAAACTTAATCATTTGTTCTCTGAGTCAGCTTAATGGCGGGTAATGTTCACATCACATTCTTTTGGGGCTGTGCCAAGATCCAGCATGCTTGCCAGCATTTCAGCGATGAGCTCATCAGCCTTTTGGCTCCCAAAAGTCCTGGCCAAGAGCTCTACTGGAATTAATACTGTCCCTGCAGCATACCAGAGCCATCACAAAGATTGCTCTTTCTTTTCCTGTGTCATGTGCTGGCCCTTGCTTTCATCAGGTGAGCCTTAAACCCCTTCTCCTTCAGAAAGACTCTGAGATATGATGCTAGGAATTTAGCCCAACACATTGTTTACAGAAAAGCCCTGTCCTGGTGGCTGCTGAGGATGTAAACACAGGTGAGCAATGGCCCCGCCCCAAAGGAACATGCAGTCCAATGGGGGAGGGGGTAATACAAGAACAGAACTCTCATCACCAGAAAGTATCAGCTCTGCATCATCAGAGAAGAGCAAAGGAAGAACATGGAGCTTTGGAGAGGCAGACACTTGGAGGGATGGAAGAAGGCCCTAGAGAGGACAGGCATTTCAGCTTGATCTTGGAGACTGTACAATGGGGCTGGCACATAGTAAGTGTTGTTGATTCAAAAATAGTATCAACTAGGTGTTTTGTCACTGAAAAGGCCTTATTTGGGGGAAAAGGGGGTTGGTGGAGGGGTATTTATAAAAGGGAAAAGGAAGTTAAGGGAGGGATAAGTTAGAACCATGGAACTTTATAATAAACAGAGTTCGTCCTATAGAGTTCCTGTGATGATGCAGAGTACAAGAGTATTGTAAGCCCTAGGTCCTCCCATTGACCTTCTTGACTGATTGTTTGCTTAAAGTTTTAGATAGTTTTTATTGGTGTGTAATGTGATAGCTATTGTCCTTTTATTGGCTAGACTTCTAAGTACTAAAGTAGGAAAAGTTGTCTTATCTTCCAAGGTGGGTACCTGGAGTCTTGTGAGTGCATGACTATGACGTCTGAACCTGGGTGGTGTCCTCTGCTTCCACAGAATGGAAGAAATGCCCTCTGCAGTTTGTGGAAATAAACAGTACATGTCTCATTAAAAAATGAGGTGTGGCTGCATGTTCTATCTCTGTCTTACTAGTAAGCTACTATAAGTAGGCAAACAAGCCCTTTTTGATTTTTAAAGAGTGTTTAGTGTGATAAAGGGAAAAGATAAAAAAATTAAATCCATAGAGAGGGTGTTCTAAATAAGTTTGTGCTAGAGCAGTTCAAAATGATGTTAAGAGGAATTTTTATTTACAGCTGTCAAAATTTATGACAGAAAAATACAAAAAAAAAAAAAGAAAAAAGGCCCTGGCCGGTTGGCTCAGTGGTAGAGCGTCGGCCTGGCGTGCAGGAGTCCCGGGTTCGATTCCCGGACACGGCACACAGGAGAAGCGCCCATCTGCTTCTCCACCCCTTCCCCTCTCCTTCCTCTCTGTCTCTCCCCCTCCCGCAGCCAAGGCTCCATTGGAGCAAAGTTGGCCCGGGCGCTGAGGATGGCTCTATGGCCTCTGCCTCAGGCACTAGAATGGCTCCAGCTGCAACAGAGGATGCCCCAGATGGGCAGAGCATCGCCCCCTGGTGGGCATGCTGGGTGGATCCCAGTCGGGCGCATGCTGGAGTCTGTCTGACTGCCTCCTCGTTTCCAACTTCAGAAAAATACAAAAAATAAAATAAAAATAAAAATTTATGACAGAGACCTCAACCAGGACAGGAATCCGAGGTCTCCATAGCTCTATAGGAAGAACTTGGTTTACCACAAAGCTTCATGGGATAACAACCCTTTCTTTTAACTTCCTCTTTGTCTCTGAAAAGAACTTACTGCCATTTCTTGCCTTTTTTTTTTCCTTTTTGTGTATGTGGCTCACCATGTACAGATTAAAATCCTTTCTTGTTCTTGAGTAAAAATCCCTTTTATGTACAGAGTACCTAATCAACTTTTTGTTTACAGTTGCAATGGCTGTATAGTATTCCAGTATACATAAATAGCACAAGGTGCCTGTTTGTTCAAATGATCTATCACAAATGGGCATTTGGGATGTTTCCACTTTGAGGCTATTAAGAAAAAGCTTCTCTAACTACATATTCTTGTGGGATTGTTTTGGGGTTTTTTTTTTGTTTGTTTTTTTTTTACAGAGACAGAGTCAGAGAGGGATAGACAGGAACGGAGAGATGAGATGAGAAGCATCAATCATTAGTTTTTTTATTGCTCGTTGAGACACCTTAGTTGTTCATCAACTGCTTTCTCATGTGTGCCTTGACCATGGGCCTTCAGCAGACCGAGTAACCCCCTGCTCGAGCCAGTGACCTTGGGTCCAAGCTGGTGAGCTTTTGCTTAAACCAGATGAGCCCATGCTCAAGCTGGCGACCTTGGGGTCTCGAACCTGGGTCCTCAGGATCCCAGTCCGACGCTCTATCCACTGTGCCACCACCTGGTCAGGTTCTAACTACATATTCTTAATGTATTTTGGCTGACATACCTACATTCTCCTGCATATATGCCCAGAAGTGTAATTGTTGTGTCATAGGGTTACTTTTAGTAGATAGTTGCCAGATAGTTTTTTAAAGTAGCTTGATCCATTTTGCAATCTAACCAACAATGCATTGTTATTGTTGTTAGATGGTTTCTGTCTTCATGTTTGCCTTTCTGGAGGTTGTGTAGCGGTACTGTTATGTGGTTTGAATCTGAATTTTACTGATTACTGATAATGTGTGTTTTTTCTCATACCACCAAGCAATTCTTTTGACACCAGCAGGGTGTCCTACAGCTCAACCCAATCTGACAATGTCTACCTAGAGTTAGGTTCAGATCCCACAGGTTAAGGACGCAGTCTCACCAGTCCCACAAGACTGCCACCCCTGCCCTACTTCAGATGCGTGCCTTCTCACTGACTGGCTATAAGTGGGATGGTCCCACGATCTGCCCCCCATCCACTTGGGTTTAATTGATTTGTTAGAGTGGCTCACAGAACTCAGAGAAACATTTAATTATGTTTACAGTTTATTAGAGAGGATATTATAAACAGTTCAGCTGAACAGCCAGATGGAAGAGTTGCATAGGGCAAAGTATAGGGGAAGGGGCTTGAAGCTTCCATGCTCTCCAGGTGCACCAGTCCCCCTGAATCTCCAGGTGTTTGCCAACTTGGAAGCTCTCCAAAATCTGTTCTTTTAGAATTGATGCAAGATTTGTTACCTAGGCATGGTTTATTAAATCATTGGCTTTGGTGATTGAACTCAATCTCTACCTCCTCTCTACTCCTGTAGGTCTGGGGTGGAACTGAAATGTCCAACCTTCTAATCACATGGTTTCCCTGATGACTGCTAGCCAGGCCCTTAGGTAACCTAAAGGTTTTCCAGGTCACCTCAGTAATGTAACAAAAGACACCTGATCTTTTCATACTTCAACAAATTCCAAGGGTTCTCTGTGCTAGAAACAGGCAAGGTGTGGAGGTTTGCTTTAAGTACACAGATCTTGCACATATTTAGTTAAATTTATCCCTTTAAATATTTCATGTTTTAGGATGCTATTATAACTGGTTATTTTAAAAGATTTACATTTTTAATTGTTAACTAGTATACAGTTTATTTTTGTATATTGAACTTATAGCCTCAGTTTAGCTAAAGTTACTTAATGTTTTAATAACCTTTAGCCCATGATCTTGTTGTCATCTGAAAATAGAGTTTTACTTATGCCTTTCCAACCTTTGTGCCTTCTATTTCTATTTATTTTTTCCAATTTTCTGTCTCAGACCTTCAATGTAGTATTGAATGCCAATGGGAAAACGACTTTTCTTGTCTTGTTCTTTATCTTATGGGAAAAGCATTCAGCCATTCCCCGTTATTAGAATGTTAGCTCTGTTTTTCATAAATCCCTTTATCAGCTTGAGGATTCTCCCTTCTTTTTCTTGTTTTCTAAATTAAGAATTTTCTTATGAATGTGTGTTGAATTTTGTCGAGTTCCTTTTTTGTATTTTTTGAGATAATTATAGGTTATTTTTCCTTTGTTCTGTTAGTATTTTGAATTGTTTTTATTGAATTAGTAATGTTAAACCAGTCTTGCATTTCTAGATTGAACTCCACTTGATCCTAGTAGATATTTTTTCTGTCTATTTCTCTATCTATCTATCTATCTATCTTTCTATCTATTTATCTTCCTGAGTTTGACTTCCTAATACTTTTGAAAGGACTTTTACATCTAAGATCATGAGGGAAGTAGATGCTCATTAGTTTCCTTGTAGTTTGGGATAAGGCTGGCCTCATTAAATGTATTGGACAGTGTTTCCTCCTCTATTTTCTGAAAATGTTTGTGTCAGATTATATTATTTTTTTCTTAAATTTTTGATAGAATTCGTCCAGACTTCATATTTTCTTTGTGGGAAGATTTTAAATTAAAATTTAACTTTTTATAATTTTTCAGATTTTTGTGTTCTTAGTTTTAGTAATTTGTTTTTGTAGGTGTTGATTGTTTTAAGTCATCAAGTTTAATGACAAAGTTTCTCTTAATATCACATCATTATCCTTTTCATTATTGTAAGATCTGTAATGATATCTTCTCTTTTACTACTGATTTGTAATGTGTTTTTTTCTTTTCTTGATCAGTCTAGCTAGCAGTTAGTTTTATTGACTTTTCAATATATAAAATGTGCTTTCATTGATTTTTAAGTTTTTCACCTTTCCTTTTATTGATTTTTATTTTTTCTTCTACTTTTTTAGAATTTTTTTTTCTTTTCTGAAATTCTTAAGGTAGAAGCTAAGACTGTGGAGCTTATTTTTTATTCTGACATTAGCATTTAGACCTATAAATTTCCCTGTAAACACTGCTTTAGTTGTATCCCACATACATTTAAAACTTTTCATTGACCTGATCTGTGGTGGAGCAGTGGATAAAGCATCAACCTGGAATGCTGAGGTTGCTGGTTAGAAACCTCGGGCTTGCCGGGTCAAGGCACATATGGAAGTTGATGCTTCCTGCTCCTCCCCCTGTTCTCTCTGTCTCTTTCCTCTCTCTCTCTCTCTCTCCAATAAAAATGAATAAATAAAATCTAAAAAAAAAAAACAAAAAACTTTTATTTTAAAAATAATTATAGACTCTCAGGAAGTCATAAAAATGTAGAAAACCCAAGGGAATCTACAAAAACAAAAACTAGAATTAATAAGTGAGTTTAGCCAGGTTGTACAATTCAAATAAACAAAAGAGTCAGTTTAATTTTTGCATACTAACAATAAACACATGGATACCAAAACTAAAAATATAATATAATCCCTAAAACGTAAGCAAAAGATGTAGGTGTATATAAAAAAAATTATGACTTTTATGCTGAAAACTACAAAATCCTGATGAAAAAAATCAAAGTTGGTCTAAATAAATGGAGAGACAGGCCATGTTCTTGGATTGGAGAATTTAACATAGTAAAAATGTTACTTCTGCCCAAACTATTATATTATAGCAGTTTTATGCAATTTCAATAAAAGTCACAGTAAAAACTTTTATAGGTATGGAAAACCTGATTCTAAAATAAATATGGAAAACAAAGGAGCAGAAGAACTAAAACAATTTTGAAAAGGAAGATTAAAGGGAGAGGAATCAGTCTGCCTAGTTTCTAAATTTTATATCCATAGTAATCAAGACTATGGTACATCAGAAGGATGGACAGAGATCAGTGTAACAGTATAGGGAACCCAGTTTAGAAAATAGTATAGAGGATCACAGCAATATGCCCAAATGTTTTTGAGAAATTATTTTCTTAAATGATTTTGAGAATTGCAAAAGCAATCCAGTGGTGGTCAGTTAGTCTTTCTAACAAATGGTGCTGGAATAATCACCATTCATAGACTAGAAATGACTTTAATCTGCTTCATACCTTATATAAAAATTAACTCAAAATGTATCACAAATGCAAAACTAGGTAACACTTAGAAGTAGGATAAATGTATTTTAGAGCAAGGGCTGGAAAAAGGATTAGACTACATGAAACATCTATAGGAGGGAAATTAATAATTTGAGCTTGATGAAAGTTAAACACTTTCTGCAAAAAGACCTGTTAAGATGATGAAAAACTACAGACTGGGAGAAATATTTACAAATCATATCTAAGAAAAGACCGGTAATGAAAATACATGAAGCAATATCAAAACTCCACAGTAAAAAACAATTCAGCTAGAAACTGCACAGAAAACATGAAGGGACATTTCATCAGAGACAAGATACACATGGCAGATATAAGCACATGAAAAGATACTCAACATCATTAGTCATTTAGGAAGTACAAATTAAAACCACAATGAGATATCACTATACACAAGTCAGAATGGCTGTGACAATAAAAATAGTGATGATAGCAAATGCTGGCTAGGATGCAGAGGAACGTACATTGCAGGTGGGGATGTAAAATGGTAATGGCTTCTCTGGAAATCAGTTTGGCAGTTTCTTGTAAAATTAAACTTGTAACTACCACAAAACCCAGCAATATAATCTCATGGGCATTTATCCCAGAGAAAGGAAAACTATCCACACAAGAGCTATTCACAAATTTCATAGTAGGTTTATTTATAATAGTGAAAAACTAGAAACAAACTAGATGTTCTTCTGTGGATGGACAGTTAAACAGGCTGTGGCACATCCACACTATGGAATACTACACAGCAATAAAAAGGACTGATAGATGCAGCCACTTGGATGAATCTCCAGATAATTAGGCTGAGTGATAAAAGCCAATCCCAAAGTTTACATACTATGTGGTGCACTTATAGAACATTCTTGAAATGAGAAAATTATAGAAATGGAGAACAGATTAGTGGTTGCTAGGGGTAAGGAGGAGATGGGGGTGGGGGAAATATGGTTGTGTCTGTAAAAGAAACACGGGATCCTTGTGAGGATGGCAGTGTCCTATATCTTGACTGTGTCAGTGTCAGTATTGTGGTTGTGATATTGCACTATAATTTTGCAGATGTCACTATTAGGGGGAAACTCTTTAACTATGTACCCTTTCTACAACTGCATGCAAATCTGCAATTATATCAAAATCAAAAATTTATTTAAAAATATAGGTTCTGGGATTATGCCATCCCTCTGTCTAAACTCACCAGGGTTTTCCTGTGACCCTCACAGTACAAAGTACGTGGTTCCTAGTTTCACCCAACCTGGCTCTGCCTGCTCCTGGACTCACTTCCTGCTGCTTGCCCCAGCTGACTTTATTTAGTTTAACCACGTTGGCACCCTTGCCATTCTTCAAACACTAAGTACATCATTCAGACTACACTGACTTTACTCCCCCTTTTATTTTGGTTTCCAGGAAACTCAGGGTTTGAGACCAACAATTTCAAAATTCAGATTTATAGAGCACCTAACAAGTGCCAGGCCCATTCTAGGTGCTTGGGTGATATCAGTGAACAGAATAGATGGCGACCCCTGCCCAAGGAGCCTTACCTTCTATTGGGGGAGACAGACACAGTGACTAAGAAGTGTGTTGTGAACCAGCGCTACTCATTTTGCGGGTCTCAGATGGGAACCGTGGTCGGGAGGATCCATTGCCAAGCTGATGGCTTAAAGCAAAAGCCCCAGTTTGCTTTATTACCGTTTCCCCGAAAATAAGACAGTGTCTTATATTAATTTTTGCTCCTCAAGACGCACTAGGTCTTATTTTCAGGGGATGTCTTATTTTGCCATGAACAAGAATTTGCATTTATTGTTGAACAGAAAATCAACATTTATTAATATACTGTAGTCATGTCATCACAAAAATCAGCATAACCAGCCAAACTCTGAATTCCATCAAGAATTTCTTGTGACTCTATTTTCATGTACAACAGTCTACCCTGTTTCCCCGAAAATAAGAGTGTCATATTAATTTTTGCTCCTAAAGACGTGTGAGGTCTTATTTTCAGGGGAGGCCTTATATTTCTAAGCTTAAAAAAAATTGCACTAGGTCTTTTTTTTTCAGGGAAACAGGGTATATAGTGCAGAGCTGTATGCAAATAAGGAAGGCTCCCATACAAAGTCACATATCTGAGGCATAAACAGGAATCCTCTTAAGGTATAAACAGGAATCCCCCACCATGCATAACTGAAATTGATAGTTGAACAAAGGGCCAGAGGAAGGGCATGCCTCTAGCAACTTAAGCAAGCAAGTGATAGGGGAATGGGATGAGTAAAAGCACTCAGCTTCACACCCAACATTGAGGTGTGGGGAAGAGCTTAACCTTTAGCTTAAGCCTTAAACTATGAGGACTTTGTCAGCTTGCAGTCTCCCACAGAAGTGTATAAAGGAGTGTGTTGTGATAGCAGGTAGTGCCAGGATAGGGTTGATGCTGGCCAAGGGAGGGTGGCTGCCCTTGTTGAGCAGTTGCCATCTGACGAGAGGTGTGGAGCAGGTGAGGAAGTTAGACATATAAGTATAGAGAAGGACATTCCAGATGAGGGGACAGTAAAAGCAACTGGCAGGGACAATGGGAGAGGCTGGTGTGGTGGAGCAAGTGGAAGGGAGGAGATGCTGAGAGAGTGATGGTGTGGGTGGGAGGTAATGGTGGGTCGGGAGAAGGCAAGCAGGTTTTGTCGAGCCTCAGCCTCATAGGCCAATGGAAGATTTTGGCTCTTACTTTGTGGGAAATAGGGAGCCATTGCAGGGTTTTGAGCAGAATAGTGACATGAATGGACTTAAGCTCTTAAGTGGATGACCCTGCCTGCTCTTTTTGGGTCAAGGACAGAAGGAAGAGCCCATTAGTGTGATAAGGTGCTGAAGAATTGCAAAAATTAACATTAGTATTTTGGAAGGAAGTCAGGCCCCCTTACCCCTCCTTTCTGAAAAGAAAAAAAGTTAGTAACTAATCATAGTTTAACTATAGTTCTCTGGAAGAACTGAAGCCATTACTTGCTAGACAACAAAGAACTTCTTCCCCTTCAATAAGATCCTTTTAGGAGACAATGTTTACATATCCTACACTGATTCTAACTCTTCCTCCCCTCCTGGAGTCCTGAGAGTGACTTATACCTCTAGAGCAGCGGTTCTCAACCTGTGGGTCGCGACCCCGGCAGGGGTCGAACAACCAAACACAGGGGTCGCCTAAAGCCATCGGAAAAATACATATTTATTATACAATACATTTTTAAATAAAATATGTATTTCCAATGGCTTTAGGCAACCCCTGTGTTTTGGTCGTTCGACCCCCGCCGGGGTCGCGACCACAGGTTGAGAACCGCTGGTCTAGACAAAGGGATCATGGGCCCACTCCCCCTTGCTTGTAAAACCTGCATTCTGTAACATTTCATATGCTTTCTAATAGTCATCCCTCTTGAAATCCTTTATATGTATAAAAACTTGTAAACTAAATAAGCGGGGACTAGCTGATTAGGTTTTCTAATAAGCTAGCCCTAACACTTTTAGCAAGGGTATTTTCATTTGGCCTCTCTCCTTATCCTAAACTAACCATTTTGCTGTGGCGACAGGGATGGGGGGTAGACACTAGAGATTTAGAAATGTCTTTAATATGTGAAACAACATTTTTCGCTATTGTATTGATATGTAAAACATTTATCGCTATTGTGTTACCTTGTAAATTTTAACATGTAAGAATGTTTATTTCCTTTAATCCTATAGACGAACGTTGTAAGCTTGTTAATGATTGACTATTGTGTCATGCTCCTCCTCCTTTTCCCCCAATGTGTATGTGATCAAGTGTATATAACTAGCCTAAGAGTTGTATTTGAGGCTGCACGATTTGGGTTAGCTATACCTCATGTAAGTCATATGTAGCTGGCTTATTAGTAAATCTCCTCCTAAAACTTCTGTATCCTGCCTTGGTGTTTCTACATAACCTGCGGAATTAAGGTAATATACTTTAAAACGTTAGGTGGTCATCCTATTAACCTGGGAAAGGGTGATGGTGGTGTGCAGCAGGGCAGTGGCTGTGCAGTGGTTTGATTCTGGTCACGGCTGGCTGGTAGGGCTCACAGGGCTTGGTCATATAGACCTGTGGTGTGAAATGGAGAGGCATTGAGAGTGATTTTTGCCTAGACAGCCTGAAAGGTGGCATGTTGTGGTCAGGGATGGAGAATCCCGTGGTGCCCTGGGTTGGAGGAGTGGGGAGGTGTGAGGCTCCAGTTTAAGATATGCCACACAGGAGGTAGGAATGAGCCACTACATGAGTCAGGGCTGGGGAGAGAAGACTAGGACATGGAGACTGAGATTTGACACTGCTGTGTATCTTGGTGGATGGACAGGGTTTTTGAAAGTGGGTACAGAGATGGGTGAGGACCTAGGACCAAGATGGGGCCCTCTGATGTCAGGAGCTTGGGAGAAGACACTTCTCTAGGAGTGACTGAGAAGAGCAGCTAGTCCAGTGACAGAGACTGCAGGGAGCACTTGAGCAGATGGGGTGACAGGTATCAAATGTGAGTATGCTGAAGGAGACACTGGCAACGTAGAGTGGCTGGTGGCTGAGGAAAGGACAAGTAAAGCCTGAACATAGTGAGGAGAAGACAGCAACAATTGTTCACCTGTTTTTCTGCAAGAAAAATAACAGGGCTGTGGTGGTGGTTGGTGGGGGAAGTGGGACCAAGAGCAGGAGTTTTTAAAATGCAAGACATGCTAGCTTATATATGCTGTGGTCAGCCAGCTTGCTGCAAACCAGAGGCTGCAGATGCCCCCCTTGTCCCCATCTACCCACACTCCTTCTGACACGGCGCCCAGAGGGGCTCCAGGGAGAGCTGTCTGCAGCCGACGAGGTAATCGAATATGGGAAGAAGGTAGACATGGAGACATAAAACACTATCTAAATGAAGGGCAATCGTATTTGAAGTAATTTGAAGATTGACAGGAAATTCATAAAGGGAATATGGAGTTCCATTTACAACAGCAGGAGATTGTCTTGTCCATAGCTTCCTGACCTCTGGAAGAACAGAAGTTGCTGCTGGCAGAGTTCCAAAACATGAAAATGCAAAATGGAATTGAGTAATCTCTTCTAAATCAATTTTGTGAGCCAAATGACCTACAGAGAGATGCGATATAGTGCAAGGTATGTGACACAGAGTGCTCCTGTCTGTTGACTACATCATGACAGTTGATTGAGGAGATAACCAAGCACTGCTTTGCTTTGGTTTCTGGGAGCCTGGCTAGCGCTCTTAGCCTCCATGGAGGCTGTTGTAGGGAAGCATGCCTTTCTTTTTGGGTTTTGGGAAGCTGATTGTAGAGTCAGAGGGGTTGCCTAGGCCTGGTTGGAGGGGCACTGACCCTCTGCTGGCCCTCTTCATTAGTATTGGGTCTGCTGTCTGTGCAGCATGTTTTCAGACTTTGCTTCCTGAGTGTGAATCATTGCTGTGTGTTGTGTGTTCTGACACCCTTACCAGGATTAGCCAAGTGCTGGGGTTAACTGTGGGCCCAAGCAAGGACATTGCAGTTTGCACTTAGTCCTAGGAATGTTTTTAAATAAGGTTCACCCTGGCAAGAGCCTCTGTGGACATCTTGGACTTCCTGTTGGCAGTTCAGTTAGGCCCCCAGCATAGCGAGACTCAGCCTGGGGGCACAGTGGTCATTGACCGCCAGGCCCTTTCGCTTTGTGTACCTGTAAATAGGAGCCTCTCCCTGCTCCTTAGGGAGCTTGTGCTTAGTGGCTGTGTTTTCTCTTGAGATTCTTCAGATGACTGAGCATATGTTAGTTTCACCTTTTCAAGGCATTTTAGGGCTTTCTTGATGGTGAGGTTGGTAGAGAAAGTGCCTGGTGCTGGGGACATCTGTACACCTATGGTTGTCACCAGCCAGGGGTCTGAACATTTTCTGTAAGGGTTCACATAGTAAATATTTTAGGTATGCGGGCCATACGTGATGTCTGTCTCATTCTTTATCTCCTCAACCTTTTAAAATTGCAGAAACCATTCTTAGCTCATTGGCCATATGAAAATGGGCAGCGCACCATTGTCCACTGCTTCCTGCCACACGCCCAGCAGCAGGGAGAGACGTTGGCCTCACCATATGTTCCCCATTTCAGTCCATTTAGAGGTGGGAGAGGCACAGAGGATGTCCAGTGTTGGGACAGACTACTGCTTTTGTACATGTGCATTTATATTGTGCAAACACCAGTCTTGGAAAGGACCTCCGTTTGTCTTAGAGACTTCTACCATTTAGGACACTTGTAGCCATGCAGTAACTTACACCATTATGTTAGGAGTGCTGTGTTTTAGAAAACCCACCTCATTACTATGGAATGCTAGTGGTAATGATTCCAGCAGACCCTTTTCCTTGGTCCTGCACTTCTCCACCCTGAACACGCAGGAGAGTCAGAGTCTCCTGTGGGCTTTGGCAGACTAGCAATGCTCAGGTCCCCAAACTAGTCAAGCCTTGTAGCGTCCAAGGTACAGACTTATTCTTTCTATTGTGTTCTGCCCAGATGCCCAGTTAGGTTGGTTTCTAATAGTCAGAGCCTAGTGCACTGGTGTGTGATAGAGTTCATTGTTGCTGCTTTCCTATACTTCCCTCTCCCCACCCCGCCTCTGCCCAGCCTCCCCTTCTTCAGCCCCCACCTATACAGTAAATGCTTTAGAATGAGAAAAGGTTTTGGCTTAATCAGCGAATGCTCGTTGAGTTAGCACAAATCCCAAATGGCATGGGAGGCCTTTTAGCAGCTTAGGTTAAGAACCTCTAGTCAGCAGAGGGAAGTGGTGCCAGTCCACTGTGGACAGTAAGGATGAACTCACTGGCTTTCAGAAGATGTCAGAAAATGCCAGTGAATTCCTTTTCATTTTCTTCCTTAATTTGAGACTGTTTGAGTTCCCAGCGACCTTACATCTAGGAATTGAATGTCTGTTTATTTTTTTAAAAATCACTATTTATCTCTGCAAACTTTGATCAAACAGAGGAGAAAGTGTTTAGAGGGAAGTTGGTAAAAAGATGACAGGAAGTCTCATGGTGATGAGGCTTGTCAGCAATATTTTCTTTTTACAACTCTTATTTCCAGGCCCTTGAAGCCAGTCTCTGTTTACTCTTCAAGCTGGCTGAGTGTGTAGACGTGTTATTAATAGTAGTAGTGGTAAGAAAAGGATGCTTTCTAGTCTGAAATAGTCCCTGACAGAATCCTTGGAATTGAAAGACTTTTTGGTCTCTAGGGATCTAGGCCACTGCTTCTCAAACTTCAATGTACATATGAGTCACTGGGATTTTAAAAACGGCAGATGCTGATCCAGCAGGTGTGGGGCCTGGGGTTCTGCATTGCTGATGAGCTCATTATGAGAGGCTCTGGGCCATTGAAAATGATCCTCCTTTTAGGAGGCATAATAAGATTGATTTCAGAGGCAGTTGGCAAATATAGGTTGCATTATTAGGAGCATGGCATACAAGTGGTGGAGGTGATAGTCCTGCTTTAATGTGCTTCCTGTCTGTTAGTCTCCTAGAGAGGGGATCAGAGGGTGAGGCTGTCACTAGCGTGTGTGGCAGGTCTCCAATGTTAGTGGAGACACAGTGGAGCCATGCACTGACCCATCTACTAGGCTGCAGTGCTGAGCACTCACCGTGCTGCCCTGAGACTGCTCATGCAGCCCTGGGTGCTGCGGAGGACACTGAGATTTAGACGAGTCAAGAAGCTTGCTCAAGGTCATTACACTGGCACCAGTGTCAGGATTCAGCTCAGGTTTTCCTGACTGCCAAGCCTGAGTAACAGCCATAGGACTGAGGAAGGTTTGTCTGACTGACTGTTCCTGGCAGGAGGATCTGGCAGGGCCCTCCCCCTCCCTCTGAGATGTTGGGTGCTGTTTGAAAGGCTTCTGTTTAGAAGGATTGGAGTGGTTCCATGTGAAAGGAGCACACTTAGGATCACAGTGTTGTGTTGGGGAGTGGCAGCCTGGGTTACCATCGGGGGGTAAGGGTGGGGTAACTAGCAGGGTGGGGCTCTAGCTGTGCCCGTGTTCTGGCAAAAGATGAGGCCACCTTGTGGGAGGGGATGGCAGTACGAGGTTGAGCACTAGGAGTCCCCATGCCTGGGTAGTTAGCTTAGATGATTTCTAAAAACCCACTCCAATTCTCTTGGGAGACTGTTGGGATGCTGTGTTCCCTGACTACCAAAACCTTCCAGGGACCCAGCTGTTGATAAGAAACCTGGAGGGGAACGCTACTGTTTTTTTGTCACTTACGGTTTGAGGACAATAGAATTTTTGTAAGCTGAAGGGGGATCATCCTAATATTCAGGAAATAAGAGTGAAAGGGATCCCTTGCAAAACACTGCTTTATCTAAGTAAGCTTCATGAAGGTAGAAAAATAAAGTTAAAGAAAAGCCCCCAACTGTAGCTTCTGGTAGGGGGATGGGGAAATTTAAAATGGTAAAGGGTTTTCCTTTCAAAGGTTCAGAAATACTTTTAGGGAATTAATGTCCAGGATCTAATGGCATATTGATGACTGTGATGCATGTGGCTCCGTAAAAGCTTTTAGACTCTGGCTCGGTTTCAAGGGCACAGATTCAAGATGACTCCTAATCTTTCTCCACATAGGAAGAATCCTTTGTTCCCCCGGGGAGCATCTGCGCTGTTCACAAAAATGTCCACCTGACCAGAGAGCTCTGCTCATAGGTGGGCAAGGCCCTGGGTGGCCAGCCACCTTGCTGTGTCTTGGCTATGTGAAGAGAGGCCAAGGGGTCTCTGGCAGGACCCAGCCTGGAGGGAGAAGCTGGCCAGCTTCAGTGCTTGGTAGGCCTTCTTAGATGACAGAACAGGGGAAATATGTGTGTCTGTGTTAACCTTTGCATACATGTCTAAAAATGCTTCTTTATGTAGTTATGTGTAGCTAGGAGCTGAAAAGTAAGTGCTGACATTTCCAGTTATAATTCACCACCACATGGATCATTCCATCCTCCTCCCTTTGCTTATGTGGAACTCCAGCAGTGGTACACCCAGCTCCATCATCCTCCGTCCACTCGTTCAATTCCAGTATCCATGCACAGCAGTATCAGAGTTGTTAACACATACCTCTGGACAGACAGCTTGGTCCACTAGAGCACCGGGCTTAAGTTCATTTAGTTTTGCTGTTATTCTTACAGACTTGACTCACTTCCAGAGTGACTCAGGTCAGTGCCTTATTCTCCACCACTCGTGGTTGTTTTGTACATTTGTAACATACTGAGACTCTTTTGTCGCATTCCACATTCCATCCTGGGATTCCCCTGACATCCTAAATGACTTTTTGAGAAGTTGCATATACTAAGGTTTACTTTTGTACTTTGAAGTCTTTAGCTTTTGAGAAATGCTTACTATCTTGTAGTCACCATTGCAGTATGATACAGAATAGCTTAAGTGCCCTAAAAAGCCCCTGGGCTCCACCCCTTTAGCCCCTTCCCTGAGCCCCAGAGAACCACTGACCTGTTTGCCATTTACAGTTTTGTCTTCTCTAGAGTGTCTTACAGCTGGAGTTGTACAGTAAGTAGCTTTTTTCAGATTGGTTTCTTTTACTTAGCAATGTTTATTTAAGATTTATCTAGTGTGTGTGTGTGTGTGTGTGTGTGTGTGTGTATGTGTGACTTGATAGCTGATTTAAAAATTTTTTCCCCATTGATTTGAGAGAGAGAGGGAGAAAGGAAGGGGAGAAGGAAAGAAGACGAGGCAGAAAGAGAGAGAGAGACATCAACTTGTTGTTTCACCCAGTTGTTCCATTTAGTTGCGTACTCATTGATTGCTTCTCATAAGTACCCTGACTGGGGGTCAAACTGGAGACCTCTGGCATGCCTGGTCGACGCTTTGACCACTGAGCTACCCAGCCAAGGATGATAGCTAATTTCTTTTTATTGCTGAGTAATATTCCACTGTGCAAATGTACCACAGTTTGTTTATCCATTCATGTGTTGAAGGATGTCTTGACTGCTTCCAGTTTGGGGAAACTATGAATAAAGCTAGTATGAATATTTGTATGCGGATTTTTGTTTGGATATTAAGTTTTCAACTCATCTGAGCAAATGCCATGGAGTATAATTGTTGGATTATGTGATAAGATTGCGTTTAGTTTTGTAAGAAACTTCCGAAGTGGCTGTGCCATTTTCCATTTCCACTAGAAATGAATGAGAGTGAGTTCCTGCTGTTCTGGGTCCTTGCCAGCATTGGTTATTGTCAGTTTTTTAAAATTATAACAATTCTAACAGGTGTGTAGCTGTATCTCATTTTAATTTACAATTCCCAAATTTTCATCTTTGCTGTGTTTTTTTTTATTTGGTGAGTCAGCTTTGAAGACTGTTTTACCTTTCAAGTAAACATTTTCCTTTCCAAATGATTTACTCCAAGTCTTCCCTTGACAATATAAGCACTGGTTTGTGGTCAGCATCTAATTAACTTGAGCTATTTTCCAGAGCTATATTTATATACTAATTGTGACAACACATTTTTAGTGAGGGTTGCTTTGATATAATTTAGATGGAAATCTCCCAGCACCACATGGTTTTTTGGGGATAATAATATTAATTATCTAGACTTTAGGAAGTTACTCCAATAGTAATATAATTTCAGATTTAAATATGCCTCCACTGCTGTGAAGTTGTCCTTGGCAACCTATTATCTTTCAGATAAAGCTAAGACGCCTCATGGCCACATGTTCCGGGTCTTCGGGTGGGCGTTGGCCTGCAGCCTGTCTCCAGCTCACCCTGCCACCTTTCCCACTTATGTAGTATGTGTTTCCGCCAGACTGGGCTGAGCCTCTGACCTGGTTCTAGCTTTTCATCCATCAGGACTGTCTCTCTGCAGACTTTGGGTACCAATTCTCCCCACAGGGCCTGGCACACACTCTCCTGGTCTGGCCATGTGGCTTTCCCTGTCTACACAGGAGGAAGCAGTGTCTTCTTTTGCTGATTGCCACTCACTAGTTGTTACCATATTGCAGCGGAGGGGTCTTTTGCCCTTCCATGGCACTGTGGTTATTGGTGTACAGTTGTCTCCTGACACAGTGTGGGTTCCTGGAAGCTGTGTCTCACCCTGTTGATTACCTGTTACTAGCCTTCTCTGCAGGCCACAGCTTGCCTGAACTGTGCAGGGAGCACAGTGTAAGGAGGACTCCTCTCAGCATGCTGCCACTCCAACCATCCCATGAGGGCCCTCAGGATGAGGGTCTACCTTATCTCAGTTTGTGGCTCTTTGAGAAGATGCCAGTGAGAGTGACAGGAAAGATGTGTACTTGTGTGACTCCTGACTGACTTGACCAGAGTCAGCTCAAGGGAACAACTCAACTGTTCCCTTGTGGGCACAGGTGAAAAAGTACCCTTTAGTCATATGCAGATTGCTTTCTTCAAGGTGTGGTTCTTTGTCTGCTTCAGTGACTTTTCCCAAAACCTGTCCAACAGAGGAGCCGATCTGACTGTATTGGCTCTGCCTCTGATTTCCATTCTCTTCCTTTACATGTCGTGGTTTCCTTTGAAGAAGGGGGCCTGTTGCCAGGGCAGCAGGGTGGGACATGCACAGAGTGCTTGATCAAACTCCTGTTGTGTTCTTTGTCTCAGTTTGAGCTTTTATGTTTCTACCCTTGGTTTTGTCTATTCCTCTAAAGGGCTGGTTGTCACCACATACCGTTCTGAATGCGCTGCATGGCTCCTATGTCTCCATTCTTTGTGATGTGCCTGATTGTGCTTCCACCTCCCTCCCTCCTCCTGGGCTCCCACCCACTCTCTGTTCTGGACCTCTCCCATCAACCTGAACTAATTTACCTTGTTGCCTCTTTGACATCTCCACTTGCCAGGCTAACAAGCATCTTGGTTGTAACAGGTCTAAAACTGAATTCGTGAGCTTCCTGCCACCTCTCCATTGTCTAGTTGCTTATGCCAGAAGCCCTGGAGCTGCCTCGGTGCACTTTGCATTTCCAACCCAAATCTGGTCCTCTAGGTCCCTGGTTGGCAAACTGTGGCTTGTGAGCCACATGTGGCTCTTTGGCCCCTTGAGTGTGGCTCTTCCACAAAATACCACATGTGGGTGCTACCTCGATAAGGAATGTACCTACCTATATAGTTTAAGTTAAAAAAATTTGACTCTCAAAAGAAATTTCAATTGTTGTACTGCTGATATTTGGCTCTGTTGACTAATGAGGTTGCCGACCACTGCTCTAGGTGATCTTGTGTTTCAGGGCACCAGCGAGTTCTTAAGATAAGATTTAAACAATACACAAAATCCCCTCAAATGCTTTCAATAATACTATTTGGCAGAGTGTTTTGCAATTATGTCATATAAAATAAATATACTAGAAAGAGAAAATGGTGATGGAGTAGGCGGACGTTACAACTCCCACCTCCCAGAACCAAAGTGGATTACAACTTAATTTACGAACAGTCATCTTGAAAAACTAACTTTGGACTAAACTAAGAGGAATCTATAACCAGGCATCACTGAAGAAACCACACTGAGCTGGTAGGAAGGGTGGAGATGAGTAAAGGGCTGCCCTGCTCCCAGGAGTGAGAGGCAGCCTGGAGGGTCTCTCAGGGTGGGGTGGGTTGCCTGGAGAGTTGTGGGTCCTCAGACCCAGGACCAGAACCCAAGCCTGGATCCCCAGAGACTAGAGGAGGTGTACGGACAGTATTTAGCTGAAAAAAGAGCCAAGTTACAGGCTCCATCTAAAAGCTACTGTGCAGAAAACCTTATTCATAGCCACATACCCGGGGCTCTGGGAACAAGGAGGACTAGAGTTGTGAGAGAAGAGTATAGTGTCGGGGGCACAGGGAGAGACTGGGGGGACAGCCCCCCTGACCTCTGTATGGGGCACTACCCAAATCTAAAGTGACCATTTTTTCTGGGAGAACCAAGCCAGCAAAGAGAAGTAATTACCCCACCCACCAGAGGCTCTCCTACTCCACTCAGTGCAGAGAGACACTTAGAATCAGGGGGTGCATCAAGGACACAGGTTTTGAGTGCTGAGGTCTGGACCACACTGCCCCCCCAAACTGCTCACTACCCTCTGAAGGGAGGGAGGGCCTGGTAGTGGGGAGCAGAGCCCAGCAAGGTAGACTGTGCTGCAGTGGTGGGGGGAGGAGCCAGGAGAAGCATCCAGCACACCTGTGGGGGGTGGAGCTGGGTGGGGCGTCCTGTCCGTCCGCAGGTGGAAGCCAGAGCTGTGGCCCGCAAGCCAGCATACTGGGTAGTGCCAGTGCCTGAGTGCCCGAGGAGGCGGGGGGCCGGCAGAAAGACCACACCTCAGAAATAGACCACCACACACACTGGCCAAGAGTAGACAAAAGCCGTCCTAGGACTGCAGCAGATATTTACAATGGCATCAGACCCAGCAGCGGCAGCCACAAATTCTAGATCACCTGTAGTTCCAAGAAGGTTGCTTGCTAAGGGCCAGACATAAGCAGTGACCCCCACTGGTCTGCACCAGGTTCCGGCCAGGGAGTTCAGGGCTGGTACATCCAGCAGCCAGATATGGAGAACATCAGCTCAGGACCTAACAACCCTAGTTAGAGTGGTATGCTAAAGAAAGGCTTCTCACACCAGACCCAGCTAAGGCATAGAAAATGCTGGCACAAATAGTGAATAGAGGAGTAGCAGCATACAAGTAACCCACAGAGGATTACAAATAGCTGAAGCCATCTCAATGATTTAGAAACAACACAACTGAAAGCTGGAGGCAGACAACACCAACCCTATACTCAGCTAGCTACACAAACCACACATCCAAAGGAGTAGTCTATACAGAGACAAAATGGGAAGACAGAGAAGTGCAATTCAAATGAGTCTACAAGAGAAATCCCCAGAGAAAGAACTGAATGAAATGGAAATAACCAAGATACCAGATGCAGAGTATAGAATAATGTTTTTTAGGATGCTCAGGGATCTTAGAGCAACAATAGATGGACAAAATGAGCATCTAAACAGAGATAGCTGGCATCAAAAAGGACATTGAAATCATAAAAAAGAATCAGATAGAAATGACAAATAATATCAGAAATGAAGACTATACCTGAAGGAATTAAAAGCAGGCTGGATGAAGCAGAGATCAAATCAGTGATTGAGAGGACAAGATAAGCGAAAGCACAGAAGCAGAACAGAAAGAAAAGAGGATCAAAAAGTCTGAGGAAACTCTCAGAGAGCTCAGTGACAACATGAAGAGAAACAACATCTGCATAATAGGGGTTCCTGAAGGAGAAGAGAAAGTACAAGGAAGAGAGAACCTGATTGAAAGCATAGCTGAAAACTTTCCTAAATTGATGAAGGAAAAAGTCACACAAGTTCAAGAAGCACAGAGAATCTCATTAAAGAGGAACCCAAACAGATCACCAAGACACATCATAATTAAAATACCAAAGCTAAGAGATAAAGAATACTAAAAGCTAAATTAGAAAAGCAGTCAATCACCTACAAAAAAAGCCCCCATAAGGATGCCATCTAACTTTTCAACAGAAACACTTGAGACCAGAAGGGAATGGCAAGAAATACTCAAAGTAATGCAGAACAAGAACTTAAACCAAGATTTCTTTATCCAGCAAGGCTATCATTTAAAATTGAAGGAGAAATAAAAAGCTTCCCAGACAAAACAAAAATAAAAACTCAAGGAATTCATTATAACTATCCAATGCTGCAAGAAATGTTAAGGGGCCTGTTGTAAACAGAACAAAGGGAAAAAAATTAGTAAAAGAGTAATGTAGACTTAAAGAATAAAATGGCAATAAAAAACTACATATCAATAATAACCTTAAATGTAAATGGATTAAATGCTCCAATCAAAAGACATAGGGTAGCTGTGTGGATAAGAAAACAGGACCTGTACATATGCTGTCTACAAGAGACCCACCACAAAACAAAACATACACATAGACTGAAAATAAAGGGATGGAAAGAAGTATTTCATGCAAATGGAAATGAAAAAAAAAAAAAAGCTGGGGTAGCAATACTTATATCTGACAAGATAGACTTTAAAGGCTATAGTAAGGGATAAACAAGGTCACTACATAATGATAAAGAGAGCAATCCATCAGGAAGATATAACCATTATAAATATCTATGCGCCTAATATAGGAACACCTAAATATATAAAGCAGATTTTGATGTACATATAGGGTAAGATCAACACCAACACTATAATAGTAGGGGATTTCAATACCCCACTAACATCAATGGATAGATCCTCAAGAAAGTAAATTAACAAAGATATAGCAGCCTTAAAGGACACACTAGATCAGGGGTCTCAAACTCAACTCAGCATGTGGGCCGCAGAGCAAGATTACAGCCGTTTGGCAGGCCGCACTAGGTCTACAAAAGGCAACTGTTACGCAACACTTTTCAGTGTCACAAAACGACCAGAAACTGTAGTTCGTGGATTAGTCTGTGGGCCGCACAGAATTGTTCGGCGGGCCGCGAGTTTGAGACCTCTGCACTAGATCAACTGGACTTAATAGATATTTTCAGAACCTTTCACCCTAAAGCAGCAGAATATACATTCTTTTCAAGTGTTCATGGTATATTCTCTAGGATAGACCACATGTTAGGACACAAAACAAGTCTCAGTAGATTTAGAAAGATTGAAATTATATCAAGCATGTTCTTGGATCACAATAGCATGAAACTAGAAATCAACTACAATAGAAAAACTGAAAACATTCAAACACTTGGAAAGTAAATAACATGTTATTAAATAACGAATGAGTTAACAATGAGATCAAGGAAGGAATAAAAAATTTCCTTGAAACAAATGAAAATGAGCATACAACAACTCAAAATTTATGGGACACAGCAAAAGCAGTCCCGAGAGGGAAATTCATAGCATTACAGGCATACCTTAAGAAGCAAGAAAAAGCTCAGAAACAACTTAACCCTGCATCTAAAAGAACTAGAAAAAGAACAGCATGTAAAGCCCAGAGGAAGTAGAAGGAAGGAAATAATAAAGATCAGATTGGAAATAAATGACTTAGAGGCTAAAGAAACAATACAGAAGATCAATGAAACCAAGAGCTGGTTCTTTGAAAAGGTAAACAAGATTGATGAATCTGTAACTAGACTCACCAAGAAAAACAGAGAGAAGACTCAAATAAATAAAATTAGAAATGATAGTGGAGAAGTAACAATTGACACAGCAGAAATACACAATATTATAAGAAAATACTATGAAGAACTGTATGCCAAAAAATTAGACAACCTAGATGAAATGGACAAATTCCTTGAAACACAAAATCTTCCAAAAACCAATATGGAAGAATCAGAAAACCTAAACAGACCGATTACAACAAATGGATAGAAACGGTTTTCAAAAAGCTCTCCAACAAACAAAAGCCTGGGCCAGATGGCACCACAGGTGAATTCTACCAAATATTCAGAGAACTCCTATCCTTCTCAAGCTATTTCAAATAATTCAAGAGGAGGGAAGACTTCCTAGCTCATTTTATGAGGCTAGCATAATCCTCATTCCAAAACCAGGCAAAGACAACACAAAGAAAGAAAACTATAGGCCAATATCCCTGATTTAGATGCTAAAATTCTCAACAAAATATTAGCAAACGGGTCAAGCAATACACGAAAGAAATCATACATCATGATCAAGTAGGATTTATTCTGGGGAAGCAAGGCTGGTACAATATTTGCAAATCAATCAATGTGATTCATCATATAAACAAAAGAAAGCAGAAAAATCACATGATAATATCAATAGATGCAGAAAAAGCATTTGATAAAACCCAGCACACATTTATGATCAAAACTCTCAGCAAAGTGGGAATATAGGGAACATACCTCAACATGATAAAGGCCATCTATGACAAACCTAGCCAACATCATACTCAATGGGAAAAAATTAAAAGCAATACCCTTAAAGTCAGGAACAGGGCAGGGTGCCCCCTTTCACCATTCTTATTTAACATAGCTCTGGAAGTTTAGCCACAGCAATCAGACAAGAAGAAGAAATAAAAGGCATGCAAATTGGAAAAGAAGAAGTAAAACTATCATTATTTGCTGATGATATGATACTGTACATAGAAAACTCTCAAGTCTCAGTCAAAAAACTACTGGACCTGATAAATGAATTCAGCAAGGTGGCAGGATATAAAATTAATATTCAGAAATCAGAGGCATTTTTATACACCAACAATGAACTGTGTGAAAGAGAAATTAAGAAAACAGTCCCCTTCACTATTGCAACAGAAAATTAAAGTACCTAGGAGTAAATTTAACCAAGGAGGTTAAAGACTTATACTTGGAAAATTATAAAACATTGATAAAAGAAATCAAGGAAGATACAAACAAGCATATACCGTGTTTACGGATAGGAAGAATAAACATAATTAAAATATCTGTATTATCCAAAGCAATTTATAAATTCAGTGTAATTCCTACTAAAATACTAATGGCATACTTCAAAGATATAGAACAAATATTCCAAAAATTTATATGGAATTAAAAAAGAACATGAATAGCCTCAGCAATCTTGAAAAAAAAAAAAGAATAAAGTGGGTGGTATCACACTTCCTGATATCAAGTTATACTACAAGGCCATCGTACTCAAAACAGCTTTGTACTGGCATAACAGGCATACAGATCAATATAACAGAACAGAGAACCCATAAATAAACACACACCTTTATGAACAATTCATATTTGACAAAGGAGGTAAGAGCATACAATGGAGTAAAGAGAGTCTCTTTTACAAATGGTGTTGGGAAAATGGGACATCTATCTGTAGAAAAATGAAACTAGACCACCAACTTACACCATTCACAAAAATAAACTCAAAATGGATAAAAAAATGTAAGCCGTGAAACCATGATCTTAGAAGAAAACATAAGTAGTAAGCTCGCTGACATCTCTCACAGCAAGCATTTCACTTGGTCCATGGGCAAGTGAAATAAAGGACAGGATGAATAAATGGGAGTATATCAAACTAAAAAGCTCTTGCACACCTAAAGACAAGATGAACAAAATAAAAATTCAAACCAAACAATGGGAGAACATATGCGACAATACATCTGATAAGGGGTTAGTAACCAAAATTTATAAAGAACTTGTAAAACTCAATACCAGGGAGATAAAAAATCCAATCAAAAGACGGGCAAAAGAAATGAATAGACACTTCGCCATAGAGGATATAGAGATGGCCAATAGGCAGATGAACAAATTTTCTACATCACTAATCATTAGAGAAATGAAAATTAAGACCACAATGAGATACCACCTCACACCAGTCAGAATGGTGCCCATTAACAAAACAACACATAATAAGTGCTGGAGAGGGTGCAGAGAAAAGGGAATCCTCCTGCACTGCTGGTGGGAATGCAGACAGGTACAGTACTGTGGAAAACAGTATGGTAATTCCTCAAAAAATTAAAAATGGGGAGATGACGTCAGAGTAATGGCGGGGTAGGAAGCGATACCGATAAATCTCCCCCAAAACTCAACAAGATCTTCAACCAGAAACATAAAAACCTATACTTGGAGCCTCCAGATGCTTCGCAATACACCCAAAGGTATGGTCGAGTGAAAAATTGGCTAAATATATAACCAAACCCCGAAGGAAATAGGGAATAGGAAATGCTCCGCCTTCCTCACTAACCTAAACAGGGCGGCTTTCTCTGATAACTGTGAATATAGAAACTGAGGCGGGCAAAGGGGGTGAATAGATCCAGGCCGCGGTACAAACGGCCGAACCAGGCTGTGGCGCGGAGATCCAAGCCGAGGAAAAACTGATCCTGTGGCAACCCGGGCAATACAAGCTAACACTCGCGCCAAACCCAAACAAAGAAAGACAAGCGGGGCGGCCATTTTACCCGGTCTCCTGGTCAGTGCGCGCAGCTACTGGGCGAGAGATTTCTTCCTAGGCCCCGGGAGTGGGTGCCCGTGTTGCCCCACAGAGAGGCAGGGTCAGAGGCCTTTCTGTGGGCCGAGGGCAGAGTCTCTGGGCATCCCCAGCGCCCTGGGAAAGCCACGCACGGGAGGGAGTGAGAACTAATTCCAACGGTGGAGATTTTCTGTGCTGGAGGGGGTTTCACTCAGAGGGTAACGCGGCCGGCCTCATATCCTGGTTTGCGCGTGCAGATAGTGAATGAGAGATTCCTCCGAGTGCCTCGGCAGTGCGCGCCCGTGTTATCGCACAGAGGGGCAGAGTCAGGGGCCTTTGTGTGGGCCAAAGCGGAATCTCGGGCTGCCCCAGCGCCTTGCAAAAGCCGCGCACGGGGATGGAGCGAGAGCCAATTCCAACGCTGCAACTTTTCCATGCCGTTGCGGGTTTCACTCAGAGCGTGAGACTGCTGGCCGGATATCCTGGTCTGCGCACGCAGCCAGTGAGTGAGAGTTTCCTCCAAGCGCCCCGGAAGTGGGCGCCCGCCTGTGTTACCGGACAGAGTGGCAGACAGAGCCAGAGGTCTTTGAGTGGGCGGAAAGCCCGCCTGATTATACTAGCAGCTCTGACTGACTGAGCCTTACCCAGAGCCTTGTGCTGAGTGGAAATAGAGTGGGGAGTTGCCAGCTCTTTGAGCCTCTTACTATCCAGGCAGAGGCAGCAGCAACCCCATAGCTGGATTATCAGGCTACTAATTGAGGAAGGAAAGACTAGGAGAAAGGCTCCAGGAACACGGACTCTCTCACTGTCGGAGCCTATAAATGCTAATGAGCCTCGACTGCCAACGAGACTAAGGCACAATACATGACATCGCCATAGAGACTTATCAACTGCAAACCTCTACCTGAGCGTGCCAAAGGGGCAGAACCCGGGGTACAGAGTCACCGACCAGGAAAAGGGAGAGAAAAGAAAAAGCAAGAAGATAACCTCTCAAAATCAAGAATAATCCGCAGACTTTATAACCTATCCCATTTTATTATATTTGTTCGTCTGTTTCTCTTATCTTCATTCTTGATACTTTTTTTCCTCCTCCAATTTGGCCGATTAACTCTCTGCCGGTCTTACTCTCTCCTCTCCTTGAACTACACTACCCATAAGTGTTACATCTCCCATTATCTTTTCTCTTCTCTTCCTTTCTCTCTATGAGGGTTGCACTCCAAAACCCTTAACTCTCTCTCTCTCTCTCTCTCCTTTCTTTTTTCTTCTTTTAGTGGTTCCCTCGTTTTTTCTCTCTCTCTCTTTCTTTTCTCCCTCTATATTAGTTTCTTCCTTTCTCCTTTACATCTCCTCTCATTCAAACCTCAATAACAAACAAATTATCTTATCTGGGACTCAAACTTATGTTTGTGGCATTTTGGGGGGTTTTTACTTCACCTTTTTAACTCACTAGCAGTGCTCCCATCCCTGGCTCTCCATTTTATGTAGTTCTTGTTCCACTAAATAAAATAGTAATTTTTTAATTTGTCCCCTCATTTTTCCGTTTTCCTCTTATTCCTCTCATCATAACTCTTAGACAACCAACACCTAAAAGCAAATCATTTTATTCTTGACCCAAATTTTTTCCTTATCTGCTTTTTGTGGGTCCATACGCTCTTTTTTTTTTTTTTTTTGCCCCTTTATTACTTTTCCCCAATTCAGGCCCTCCATCACAGGCATTGTTTGTTATGATTCACAGTTCACCACAAGATTTTCTCAAGAAAGAGGGGAGAGGAGAGGAGAGGAAAAAAGGAGGGGGGGGAATAATTTCCTTTTTTAAAAATTTTTATTTTATTTTATTTTTCTTTATTTCATTATTAATTTTTTTTAAAAAAAACAACACTTTTCAATTTTTATTTTTTTTTATTATTTTTTTGACTTTTTATTCTTTATTAAATCTCATTAATACTATCAACAAAACCACCCTCAGATGCCATTAAGGAAGAGAAAATCGAATATCATGGATACAAAAGAAAGAGAGGTAACACAGCTAGATGAGGAAAAATCTATGGAGAAAAAAATTTAATATATTGGAAACCTTGGAGCTAAATGACAGAGAATTCAAGATAGAAATCCTAAAAATCCTCCGAGATATACAAGAAAACACAGAAAGGCAATTTAGGGAGCTCAGAAATCAACTCAATGAACACAAAGAATATATGTCCAAGGAAATTGAAACTATAAAAACAAATCAAACAGAGATGAAAACTCAATTCACGAGCTGAAAAATGAAGTAACAAGCTTAGCTAATAGAACAGGTCAGATAGAAGAGAGGATTAGGGAAATAGAAGACAAGCAACTTGAGGCACAACAGAGAGAAGAAGAAAGAGACTCAAAAATTAAAAAAAATGAGATAGCCCTACAAGAATTATCTGACTCCATCAAAAAGAATAACATAAGAATAATAGGTATATCAGAGGGAGAAGAGAGAGAAAATGGAATGGAGAACATACTCAAACAAATAATAGATGAGAACTTCCCAAGCCTGTGGAAAGAACTAAAGCCTCAAGTTCAAGAAGCAAACAGAACTCCGAGTTTTCTTAACCCCAACAAACCTACTCCAAGGCATATCATAATGAAATTGACACAAACCAACAGCAAAGAAAAAATTCTCAAGGCAGCCAGGGAAAAGAAGAATACAACATATAAAGGAAGGCCCATTAGATTATCATCAGATTTCTCAGCAGAAACTCTACAAGCTAGAAGAGAATGGACCCCAATATTTAAAGTCCTGAAAGAGAGGAACTTTCAGCCACGAATACTATACCCATCAAAGCTATCCTTCAAATATGAAGGAGAAATAAAAACATTCACAGAAACAGAAAAGATGAGGGAATTTATCATCAGAAAACCCCCACTCCAGGAATTACTAAAGGGGGTTCTCCAATCAGATACAAAGAACAAAAAAAAACAGAGCCACAAGTAAAAGCTCCAAGAAGAACACAATAAAACCAAATTTAAACTGTGACAACAACAAAAAGAAAGAGGGGGAATAGATGGAGATGAACAGTAGCAAAGGACGATGGAGTGCAAAAGTACTCACAAAATAGTTCGCTACAATGAACAGGGTAGGGACCCTTTTCATTACTCAAAGGTAACCACCATTGAAAAAACCACCACAGAAGCACATGAGATAAAAAAGATAGCAACAGAGGAAAGATGTATGGAATACAACCAAATAAAAACAAAAGATAGAAAAACGAAAGAGAAGGATCAAACAAGACACAAAACTAACAGAAAGCAAGATATAAAATGGCAATAGGGAACTCACAAGTATCAATAATTACCATACATGTAAACGGATTAAACTCACCAATAAAAAGGCACAGAGTAGCAGAATGGATTAAAAAAGAAAATCCAACTTTATGCTGCCTACAGGAAACTCATCTAAGTAACAAGGATAAAAACAAATTCAAAGTGAAAGGCTGGAAAACAATACTCCAAGCAAATAACATCCAAAAAAAAGCAGGTGTAGCAATACTCATATCGGATAATGCTGACTACAAGACAGGAAAAGTACTCAGAGACAAAAATGGCCATTTCATAATGGCTAAGGGGACACTGAATCAAGAAGACATAACAATTCTTAATATATATGCACCAAACCAAGGAGCACCAAAATATATAAGACAGCTACTTATTGATCTTAAAACAAAAACTGACAAAAACACAATCATACTTGGAGACCTCAATACACCGCTGACGGCTCTAGATCGGTCATCCAAACAGAGAATCAACAAAGACATAGTGGCCTTAAACAAAACACTAGAGCACCTGGATATGATAGACATCTACAGGACATTTCATCCCAAAGTGACTGAGTATACATTTTTCTCCAGTGTACATGGATCATTCTCAAGAATTGACCATATGTTGGGCCACAAAAACAACCTCAGCAAATTCAGAAAAATTGAAGTTGTACCAAGCATATTTTCTGATCATAAAGCCTTGAAACTAGAATTCAACTGCAAAAAAGAGGAAAAAAATCCCACAAAAATGTGGAAACTAAACAACATACTTTTAAAAAATGAATGGGTCAAAGAAGAAATAAGTGCAGAGATCAAAAGATATATACAGACTAATGAAAATGACAATACGACATATCAGAATCTATGGGATGCAGCAAAAGCAGTGATAAGAGGGAAGTTCATATCACTTCTGGCCTATATGAACAAACAAGAGAGAGCCCAAGTGAACCACTTAACTTCCCACCTTAAGGAACTAGAAAAAGAAGAACAAAGAAAACCCAAAACCAGCCGAAGAAAGGAGATAATAAAAATCAGAGCAGAAATAAATGAATTAGAGAACAGAAAAATTATAGAAAAAATTAATAGAACAAGGAGCTGGTTCTTTGAAAAGATCAACAAAATTGACAAACCCTTGGCAAGACTTACCAAGGAAAAAAGAGAAAGAACTCATATAAACAAAATCCAAAATGAAAGAGGAGAAATCACCACGGACACTGTAGATATACAAAGAATTATTGTAGAATACTATGAAAAACTTTATGCCACTAAATTCAACAACCTAGAAGAAATGGATAAATTCCTAGAACAATACAACCTTCCCAGACTGAGTCAAGAAGAAGCAGAAAGCCTAAACAGAGCTATCAGTAGAGAAGAAATAGAAAAAAACATTAAAAACCTCCCCAAAAATAAAAGTCCAGTCCCTGACGGCTATACAAGCGAATTTTATCAAACATTCAAAGAAGACTTGGTTCCTATTCTACTCAAAGTCTTCCAAAAAATTGAAGAAGAAGCAATACTTCCAAACACATTTTATGAGGCCAACATAACCCTCATACCAAAACCAGGCAAGGATGGCACAAAAAAAGAAAACTACAGACCAATATCTCTAATGAATACAGATGCTAAAATACTAAACAAAATACTAGCAAATCGAATACAACAACATATTAAAAAAATAATACATCATGATCAAGTGGGATTCATCCCAGAATCTCAAGGATGGTTCAACATACGTAAAACGGTTAACGTAATACACCATATCAACAAAACAAAGAACTAAAACCACATGATCTTATCAATAGACGCAGAAAAGGCTTTCGATAAAATACAACACAATTTTATGTTTAAGACTCTCAACAAAATGGGTATAGAAGGAAAATATCTCAACATGATAAAGGCCATATATGATAAACCATCAGCTAACATCATATTAAATGGCACCAAACTGAAGGCTTTCCCCCTTAAATCAGGAACAAGACAGGGTTGTCCACTCTCTCCACTCTTATTTAATGTGGTACTAGAGGTTCTAGCCAGAGCAATCAGACAAGACAAAGAAATAAAAGGCATCCATATCGGAAAAGAAGAAGTAAAGGTATCACTTTTTGCAGATGATATGATCCTATACATCGAAAACCCCAAAGAATCCACAAAAAGACTACTAGAAACAATAAGCCAATACAGTAAGGTCGCAGGATACAAAATTAACATACAGAAGTCAATAGCCTTTCTATATGCCAACAATGAAACAATTGAGAATGAACTCAAAAGAATAATCCCCTTCACGATTGCAACAAAAAAAATAAAATACTTAGGAATAAACATAACAAAGAATGTAAAGGACTTATATAATGAAAATTATAAACCATTGTTAAGGGAAATTGAAAACGATATAATGAGATGGAAGAATATACCTTGTTCTTGGCTAGGAAGAATAAATATAATCAAGGTGGCTATATTACCCAAAGCAATATACAAATTTAATGCAATTCCCATCAAACTTCCAATGACGTTTTTTAAAGAAATAGAGCAAAAAATCATCAGATTTATATGGAAGTATAAAAAACCCCGAATAGCCAAAGCAATCCTAAAGAAAAAGAATGAAGCTGGAGGCATTACAATACCTGACTTCACACTATATTATAGGGCCACAACAATCAAAACAGCATGGTATTGGCAGAAAAATAGACACTCAGACCAATGGAACAGAATAGAAAGTCCAGAAATAAAACCACATATATATAGTCAAATAATTTTTGATAAAGGGGCCAACAACACACAATGGAGAAAAGAAAGCCTCTTCAATAAATGGTGCTGGGAAAACTGGAAAGCCACATGCAAAAGAATGAAACTGGACTACAGTTTGTCCCCCTGTACAAAAATTAACTCAAAATGGATCAAAGATCTAAACATAAGACCTGAAACAATTAAGTACATAGAAGAAGACATATGTACTCAACTCATGGACCTGGGTTTTAAAGAGCATTTTATGAATTTGACTCCACAGGCAAGAGAAGTGAAGGCAAAGATAAATGAATGGGACTACATCAGACTAAGAAGTTTTTGCTCAGCAAGAGAAACTGATAACAAAATAAACGGAAAGCCAACTAAATGGGAAATGATATTTTCAAACAACAGCTCAGATAAGGGCCTAATATCCAAAATATACAAAGAACTCATAAAACTCAACAACAAACAAACAAACAATCCAATAAAAAAATGGGAAGAGGATATGAGTAGACATTTCTCCCAGGAAGAAATACAAATGGCCAACAGATATATGAAAAGATGCTCATCTTCTTTAGCTATTAGAGAAATGCAAATCAAAACGGCAATGAGATACCACCTCACACCTGTTCGATTAGCTGTTATTAGCAAGACAGGTAATAGCAAATGTTGGAGAGGCTGTGGAGAAAAAGGAACCCTCATACACTGTTGGTGGGAATGTAAAGTAGTACAACCATTATGGAAGAAAGTATGGTGGTTCCTCAAAAAACTGAAAATAGAACTACCTTATGACCCAGCAATCCCTCTACTGGGTATATATCCCAAAAACTCAGAAACATTGATACGTAAAGACACATGCAGCCCCATGTTTATTGCAGCATTGTTCACAGTGGCCAGGACATGGAAACAACCAAAAAGCCCATCAATAGATGACTGGATAAAGAAGATGTGGCACATATACACTATGGAATACTACTCAGCCATAAGAAATGATGACATTGGAACATTTACAGCAAAATGGTGGGATCTTGATAACATGATACGAAGTGAAATAAGTAAATCAGAAAAAACCAGGAACTGTATTATTCTATACGTAGGTGGGACATAATAGTGAAACTAAGAGACATTGATAAGAGTGTGGTGGTTACAGGGGGGAGGGGGGAATGGGAGAGGGAAAGGGGGTGGGGAGGGGCACAAAGAAAACAAGATAGAAGGTGACAGAGGACAATCTGACTTTGGGTGGTGGGTATGCAACATAATTGAACGACAAGATAACCTGGACTTGTTATCTTTGAATATATGTATCCTGATTTATTGATGTCACCCCATTAAAAAAATAAAATTATAAAAAAAAAAAATTAAAAATGGAACTGCCCTTTGATCCAGCTATTTCACTTTTAGGAATAAATCCTACGAAAACCAAGTCACTGATTCAAAAGAAGAAATGCACCCCCCATGTTCATGGCAGCATTGTTTACAATAGCCAACATCTGTAAACAGCCCAAGTGTTTGTCAGTGGACGAGTGGATTAAAAACTTTGGCACATATACACAATGAACTAGTATGTGGCTGTGAAAAAGTAGAAAATTTTACCTTTTGCGACAACATGGATGGACCTAGAAACTATTATGCTAAGTGAAATAAGCCAGGCAGAGAAAGAAAAATATCATTATGACCTTACTCATTTGAGGAGTCCAATGAACAATGTGAACTGAGGAGGAGAATAGAGGCAGAGGTGGGATCCAAGGGACCAGCGGGAAAGCAAACAGAGGGAAAAGAGATTATAGGATGGGATCAGAGAAGTGAACGTAATTGGTGAAATTATATATACATAACACAGTGTTATAGAGAGCAGGAAAGCCAATCCTGGAGGGAAAGGGGGAAGGCATTGGGGAGAGGGGGTAAGGGGGATGTTGAGGGGATTACGGGTGTTGGGAGGAGATATATTTGGTAGTACACTTGAATCTATGTAAAGACAATAGATTAAAATCAATAAGATAAAAAAATTAAAAATAAATAAAATAAATATACTAGACTGTTTATTACTATAGTAAAATAAAGACCATAAAACGAGTATAGCTTTATTAATATCAGATTCAATGCATGTAGAGACAAAAAGCTTTTTAATATATAATTTTATTTCTATATGATTATGAAAGATAATAGTTATGGTAATGATAGGCTAATTCAGGATTTACATATATATATGTAAATATTAGTTATAATATATAGGAAAACTGGCTGATTTACAAGGAGAAATAGATATATCCATAGTGATATGGGCTATTTTAATGTCCTTCCCTCAGATTCAAAGACATAATAAAAGTGTAGTTGATTTGAACGTGCTCTCTCTTGGTCGTATTAAAAAAAATACTGCAACCAACTAGCAGATATGTTTTCTCTTGAAGCCTGTGAAACATTTTCAAAATGGTCACAATCTTGAATTCTTTCAGACAATGTGTTCTGAGCAATGAAGTTGTCAGAAATCAATAATGAACGTATAAAAGAAGGAAAGTTTATGTATTTGACATTAAAACACTAAAAATCATTCAGATTAAAGAAGCCACATGAAACTGTGCAGAATTGACTGACTCTAACAATGTACATTGAGGCTTATAGATCGTGGCAGTGCTTGGAGGGGAAATTTATATCCTTTTTAAAATTTTTATTTTTATTTTTCCATAGTTGGAAATGGTGATGCAGTCAAACAAACAGACTCCAGCATGTGCCCAACCGGGATCCAGCCCGGCATTGCCCAGCTACAGCAGGAGCCATTCTAGCACCTGAGGTGGAGGCAATGAAGCCATCCTCAGTGCCCAGGCCAACTTTGCTCCAATGGAGCCTTGACTGCAGGAGGGGAAGAGAGAGATAAAGAGAAGGAAAGGTGGAGGGGTGGAGAAGTAGATGAGCTCTTCTCCTCTGTGCCGTGAGTGGGAATCAAACCCAGGACTTCAACACGCTGGACGGATGCTCTACCTCTGAGCTAACTGTCCAGGGCCAAACTTTGTATCCTTAGAGTTATGTATTTGAAAAAAATAATAGGCTCAAAATTAATCAGATAAATGTCTAAGTTAAGAAGTTAGGAGAACAAAAGAATGTGGAAGGAAGAAAATGAGAAAAGTAGGAATAGAAATTTGTGAAATGGGGAGAAAGAATAGGAGTAATAAAGTAAAAAGCTGGTTCTTTGTAAAGGAAAAGAAAACTGTCCAACTTTATTAAGATTGTTCAAAAATAAAAAGACAAGCCATAAATAACAATATTAGCTATATCTTGTTAAGGATATGAACAATCAATATTGAAAGATGACATTTGTCAGTTAGGTACAAAACTAAATCTTAGCAGGGCTTCTTATGGGTTTTGAAAAGCTGATTCTAAAATATAGTGAAGATTAAGGGACCAAAACAGTAAGTGATTTGGGGGGAAAAAACAAGAGAAGACTTGCTCTTTCAATATCAAGCTTATTATTATAGAAGTATAATATTTTGGATTTGTTTTATTGGCCCAGGGACAGACAAATATGCCAGTGTAACAGAGGTAGGGAACATACACATCCACCCTCCCCACATACACACACATCACCCACACATGCTCCTACTCACACATATCCTCTTACATACACATACATCCACACACACACTCCAATGCCCACACTCACACACGTAGGAATTTATAATGCTAGAGGTTGCATTACAAGTCCATGGGAAAGAATAGACCTTTTAGTAAATATTGCGATAATCTTCTGTGCATATGGTAAATATAAAATTAGATCCACACCTAATGCTTCATGTATGACTGAATTCTAGATGGAATTAAATCCTGAGTGTGAACAGGGAAAACTAAGACTTATGGAAAAAAAGACTATCAAACAGACTAGCATGTCAAGACTATCTTTGACATCTGAGTGTAGGCACAAAAGGCACCAACTGTAAAAAAAGTACTGGTTTATTTGCCTGTATATATTAAATAGAAAATCATCTGTGTGGTAGATAGTATTCATAGAATTAAAAGACAGACTACAGATAGGAGGATACATTTAAAAGTCATAGAATCTGAAAAGGATTAATGTCAAGAGTCTAGAGCCGGGGTCAGTAACCTATGGCTCATGAGCCAGATGTGGCTCTTTTGATGGCTGCATCTGACTCACAGACATATCTTTATTAAAAATAATATTAACATTAAAAATATAAAACATTCTCATGTATTACAATCTATTCATTTCCTACTGCTCATGTTCATGGTTGCGGGTGGCTGGAGCCCATCACAGCTGTCCTCCGGGACAACACCAAATTTTTATTGGATAATGCGGAATGTACACAGGTCATTGTGAGGTCAGGAAGTAAACTTCTCTCCTTTTAATCAAGTAGTCAGCTAGCTAATTGCAGAAACTCTTTTAATGAAGAAGATGGCTAAAAGAAAAAAAGATGAGGAGTATAGTACTTTTCAGCAGGGATGGACAGAGGAATTCGCCTTTGTGGAGAGAGCAGGTTCTGCAGTGTGTCTAATATGCAATGATAAAATTGCATCAATGAAATGGTCAAATATAAATATAAAGCGGCACTTTGACACATGCCATTTTACATTTGCATCGAAATATCCAGCGGGGGACAGCAGGAAGAAAGCATGTCAAGAGCTACTGTGCAGTGTAAGCTAGTCAGCTGCAACTCTGTGTTTGGACCCAACAAGGTAACTGGAATTCGGCTAGCTTTGCTGGTACTTTAGCAATTGTGAGAAACGGAAAGCCATTCACAGATGGGAAGTATGCCGAAACATTCATGCTTGATGTTGCCAGTGAACTTTTTGAAGACTTTTTGGATAAAGACAAGATAATCAAACGAATAAAAGACATGCCTCTGTGGGCAAGAACTGTTCACAATCGTACCACCATGATGGCAAATCAAATTGAGGCAACACAAGTGAAGGACATAAATGCAGCACCATTCTTTTCTCTCGCTTTGAATGAGTCAACAGACGTAAGCCATTTATCCCAATTCAGCGTGATTGCAAGGTATGCTGCTGGTGACACACTATGTGAGGAAAGTCTTGCTGTTTTGCCTATGAAAGAGATAACAAGAGGGGAAGATTTATTCAAGTCTTTCACTGAGTTCGCTAAAGAAAAAAATCTACCGACGGATAAACGTATCTTGGTGTGTACTGATGGTGCTCCGTGCATGGTGGGGAAAAACAGAGGATTCATAGTGCTTCTTCGTGAACATGAAAAGAGACCCATCCTAAGTTTTCACTACATCCTACATCAGGAGGCGCTTTGTGCTCAGATGTGTGGCGAGCAGCTTGGTGAGGAGATGTCGCTGGTCATTTGAGTGGTCAACTTTATTGTTGCCCGAGCTTTAAATGATCGCCAGTTTAAAACACTGCTGGATGAAGTTGAGAATAATTATCCTGGTCTGCTTCTGCACAGCAATGTGCATTGGTTGTCAAGAGGGAAGGTGCTCAGCCATTTTGCAGCTTGTCTGAGCGAAATCCAGACTTTTCTTGAAATGAAAAACGTCGAGCATCCTGAGTTAGCTAACACTGAGTGGCTCCTGAAGTTCTACTATCTCGTGGGCATGACTGAACATCTGAACCAGCTGAATGTGAAAATGCAAGGCGTTGTAAATACAGTCTTATCCCTTCAACAAGCAGTGTTTACATTTGAAAACAAGCTGGAACTCTTCATTGCCAACATTGAAACAGGTCATTTACTACACTTTGAAAAACTGGGAGAGTTTAAAGATGCATGCATGGCAAGTGACCCTGCTCAACATCTTGATCTCCAGCACCTAGCGGGCTACACATCTAATCTACAGCCATTCAAAGCGCGCTTTGGAGAATTTTGTGAGTGCACTTGTCTTTTTAAGTTCATCACCCATCCACACGAGTGGGCAGTGGACAGCACTGACCTGAGTTACATCCCGGTGTCTCCGTCAGAGATTTTGAGCTACAAGCTACTGACCTGAAGGCCTCAGACATGTGGGTGAATAAGTTCAAGTCACTGAATGAAGATTTGGAAAGACTTGCTCTACAGGAAGCAGAGTTGGCAAGCAAACACAAGTGGGGAGAAATGAAAAAACTTCAACCTGCGGACCAGCTGATTGTCAAAGTTTGGAACGCGCTTCCGGTCACATACCACACACAGCGTGTGAGTATTGCTGTACTGACAATGTTTGGCTCTATGTATGCATGTGAGCAATCTTTCTCACATTTAAAGAATGTTAAGACCAACCTACGATCACGTTTAATGGATGGAAGTCTTAACGCCTGCATGAAGCTTAACCTCACCATGTATCAACCAGACTACAAAGCCATCAGCAAAACCATGCAGCACCAAAAGTCACTTTAATGGTAAGAAGTAATTTATTCATCATTGGTTAGCAACAGCATAACAATGTTATTAAAAAGAATTCAGAGATCCCCAAATAGCCAAAGCAATCCTAAGGAAAAAGAATGAAGCTGGAGCATTACAATACCTGACTTCAAACTATATTATAGAGCCACAACAATCAAAACAGCATGGTATTGGCAGAAAAACAGACACTCAGACCAATGGAACAGAATAGAAAGTCCAGAAATATATGGTCAAATAATTTTTGATAAAGGGACCAACAACACACAATGGAGAAAAGAAAGCCTCTTCAACAAATGGTGCTGGGAAAACTGGAAAGCCACATGTAAAAGAATGACACTCGACTACAGTTTGTCCTCTTGTACTAAAATTAGTTCAAAGTGGATCAAAGACCTAAATATAAGACCTGAAACAATAAAGTACATAGAAGAAGACATAGGTACTAAACTCATGGACCTTGGTTTTAAAGAGCATTTTATGAATTTGACTCCAAAGGCAAGAGAAGTGAAGGCAAAGATAAATGAATGGACTACATCAGACTAAGAAGTTTTTGCTCAGCAAGAGAAACTGACAACAAAATAAACAGACAGCCAACTAAATGGGAAGTGATATTTTCAAACAACAGCTCAGATAAGGGCCTAATATCCAAAATTTACAAAGAACTCATAAAACTCAACAACAAACAAACAAACAATCCAATAAAAAAATGGGAAGAGGACATGAACAGACACTTCTCCCAGGAAGAAATACAAATGGCCAACAGATATATGAAAAGATGCTCATCTTCATTAGTTATTAGAGAAATGCAAATCAAAACTACAATGAGCCTGACCTGTGGTGGCGCAGTGGGATAAAGCGTCAACCTGGAACACTGAGGTTGCCGGTTCGAAACCCTAGGCTTGCCTGGTCAAGACACATATGGGAGTTGATGCTTCCTGCTCCTCCCCCTTCTCTCTCTCTCTCTCTCTCTCTCTCTCTCTCTCTCTCTCCTCTCTCTCTAAAAATCAATAAATAAAATATTTAAAAAAAAACCCTACAATGAGATACCGCCTCACACCTGTTAGATTAGCTATTATCAACAAGACAGGTAATAGCAAGTGTTGGAGAGGCTGTGGAGAAAAAAGGAACCCTCATACACTGTTGGTGGGAATGTAAAGTAGTACAACCATTATGGAGGAAAGTATGGCGGTTCCTCAAAAAACTGAAAATAGAACTACCTTATGACCCAGCAATCCCTCTACTGGGTATATACCCAAAAAACTCAGAAACATTGTTATGTAAAGACATATGCAGCCCCATGTTCATTGCAGCATTGTTCACAGTGGCCAAGACATGGAAACAACCAAAAAGCCCTTCAATAGAAGACTGGATAAAGAAGATGTGGCACATATACACTATGGAATACTATTCAGCCATAAAAAATGATGACATTGGATCATTTACAACAAAATGATTGGATCTTGATAACATTATACGGAGTGAAATAAGTAAATCAGAAAAAAACAAGAACTGCATGATTCCACACATAGGTGGGACATAAAAACGAGACTAAGAGACATGGACAAGAGTGTGGTGGTTGAGGGGGGGAGAGGAGATGGAGGAAGAGGGGGAGGGAGGGAAGGGCACAAAGAAAAGTAGATAGAAAGTGACGGAGGACAATCTGACTTTGGGTGATGGGCATGCAACATAATTGAATGACAAGATAACCCGGATATGTTTTCTTTGAACATATGTACACTGATTTATTGATGTCACCTCATTAAAATTAATAAAACTATATAAAAAAAGAATTCAGAGACTTATTGTACTTTAAAAGTGTTGGTCTTACATAAAATGCACACATTTATTTGTATTTAGTGTTAAACATATTGTATGGCTCTCACAGAATTGCATTTTAAAATATGTGGTGTTTATGGCTCTCTCAGCCAAAAAGGTTCCCGACCCCTGGTCTAGAGAGAATAATCACACAGTAGTTGAAGGTGAGAAAAAGACATTGCACCATGAGGAAATCAGAAAGTTTAAAATGTATGAAAACTGCGATTTTTCTATTAATCCATAAAATAGGAGTTAAAGCAATGAGATCATTTTATACTTATCAGATTGGTAAACACAATTCAATGAATAAATACTGGAGATCACATACATATGATATCCATGTATGGAGGAATGGGAACTCTTTACTCTTTATTCCTTGATTGGTATAACTACTTTGGAGATGAATTTGGTTACATAGTAAAGTGGATAACGTGCACATCATATGACACACCAGTGCCATTGTCAGGGATTTGCTGTAGAAGAACTCACAGTGTCTTGAGAATATGATCCTATAGTATTTGTAATAGCAAAACAGTGGAAACTACCTAATTGGCCCCAGTAAGGGGGCCCAGACATTTGTTATATTTAGACAGTCAAAAATTATTCAGCACTAAAATGAATGAATTAGATCTATGAATATCAAGATGCATAAATCTCATTAGCAATGCTGACTAAAAAAGAAAACAAAATTTGAAAGTATGAGTGCAGTATGGTGTTATTGGATATTTACATGGTCGGGAAAGGTGTGGACACTGACTGTCAAGGATGACATGGCATCTTTACATTATGGTGTTATAGAGAAGGGCGGTGATCACCCAGAGTCTATGATACAGCTTTAGCTGTATGTGCAAGAACTGTTAGTAGAGACCTAATGCAAATAAAGCAAAATGTGACAACTCTTTATCCTTCATAGTAAGAACGTAAATGCCTATTGTATTTATTTTTTGATTTGAGGTATAATTTGCATACATAAAATTCACCTCATTAAAGTGTATAATTGAGTGGTTTTGGTATATTCACAGAACTGTGCAACCATCACCACTATCCAATTTCAGAGCACTTTCAACAGTCCAAAAGAAACCTTGTACCCACTACCAGTAACTTCCGTTTCTCCCCTCTCCCAAGTCCCTTGATACTATTACTCTATTTTCTGTCTGTGGATTTCTGGACGTTTCATATAAATGAAATCAAACAGTATGTGCTGTTTGGTGTTTGGCTTCTTTCACTTGGTATCATATTTTCAAGGTTCATCTATGTTTTAGTACATATCAGTGCTTTATTCCCTTTACAACTGAATAATATTCCATTGTGTGGATATACTATATTTTGTTTATCCATTCATCCATTGATGGACATTTGGGTTATTTCTGCTTTTTAGGTATGAATAATGCTGTTATGAACAGTTGTGTGCAGGTTTTTGTATGGACATATATTTTCAATTCTCTTGGGTAAATAAGAATGAGCTTACTGGGTCACATGGCAACAATATGTTTAACTTTTCGAGAAACTGTCGGAGTGTTTTCCGGAATGGCTGCACCATTTGCATTCCCACCAGCATTACATGAGGGTTTCAGTATATCTCTCTATGTTCTCAACACTTGTTATTGTTGGTGTTTTGATTATAGTCATTCTAGTGGGTGTGAAGTGGTATCTCATTGTGATTTTGATTCCTGTGTTTCCCTGATGACTAATGATATTGAGAAGCTTATCAAGTCCTTATTGGACATTTGTGTATTCTCTGGGGAAATGTGTATTCAGATCCTTTGTCCATTGTTTTAATTATTTTTTTTATTGTTGAGCTATAAGAATTCTTTATGTTTTCTGTATGTTATATCAGGTTTGCAGAAATTTTCTCCCATTCTGTGGGTTGTGTTTTATTTTTCTTAATATTACCTTTGAAACCCAAAGTTTTGTTGAAGTTGAATTTATTTTTCCTTTTGTCACTTATACTTTGGTGTGGTGTGTAAGAAACCATCACCTAATCCAAGGTCATGCTTTCATATTTCTTTCATTTTTTTCTAAGAGTTTTATAGTTTTAGCTCTTACATTTGGGTCCTTGTTCTATTTTGAATTAATTTTTGTATGTGACATGAAATGTAGGGTCCAAATTTGTTCTTTTGCATGTGATATCCAATTGTTTCAGCAGCATTTGTTGAAACGTTCCGTTGCCATTCTCTATTGAATCATTTTGGTACCCCTTAATCAAAAAGCAATTGACTTGTAAGTATAAGGGATTGTGGATTCTGATTCTCTTCCACTGAAATATCCCTCTGTGTATTATCTATATCTACCTCTACCTATTTCCTCTTGAGTCAATTTCTATAGTTTATATTTGTTTATAGGAATTCATTCATTTTATCTAATTTGTTGATGTAAAATTGTTCATAAGATTTCCTTATAATCCTTTTTTATTTCTGTAAGATTGTCAGTAACATTTCCTCTTTTATTCTTACTTTTAGTAACTGGGTCCTTTCTCTGTTTTTCTTGGTCAGCTGGGTGAAGACTTGTCAGTTTTGTTGATCTTTTCAAAGAACCCACTTTTGATTTGTTTTTCTATTCTCTGTCATTCATTTTTGCTCTAGGGTTTATTATATCCTTCCTCTCTTTACTTTGGATTTTCTTGTTTTTCTAGTTTCTTAACATGGAAGTTTAGGTAGTTGAGGTGGGGTCTTTTTCCTTTTGGATGCAGGTGTTCACCACTGTGAAGGTGTGCCTGCCATCTCCTGCCCTTCCAAGGCCACCAGGCTGCTGGTTTTCCACGCTGTGGTGGAGCTGGGAGGAAGGAACAGGGGCAGACAAGTTAAAACACCACACAGCTTGCTGTTCTTACCAAGATCCAGTTGATTTTCTTGGACAAATAAATGATCCATGGAATGCTGCAGGCCTTTGGTTAATTTTCAGAGTTCTTAAAAAGTTAATTATGAAAATTTTGACATTGTTCTATTTGTTTTCATGGAGGAGTAAAGTAATTATTCCCAATGATGTCATCTGTCTACCATGTTTTATAATTAAAATTTTTCTAAATTGAATGTGATTACACCATATTTTATAGAAAATTGGTCAACCACTTCTAAATGTAACAAGGAAAGAAAGCATATACAACTAGCCAGCAAGTTTTTGAAAAATCAACAGTGTATGATACAAAATAGGATGCTTTGATTTCTTTTTTTTTAGCCTTATAGAATGTTCTGATACTGTTGTATTGGAACAGCAAGAAACAGACGTCCTGCTACACAATCAAGAAGCCAAATTACGGAGTCTTTAATGCTGGCTGCAGGACCGCATGGAGACCTAAGTCATTCAAATCAATGCAGTCTCGAGTACAGTCTGGGACGAGCTTTTAAAGGCAAAATTATATACTGACTGAGGAATGGGGAGGAGAGGAAGCATAGCAGTAGTACAAAGCAGTGAAATAAGCTTTCTTACAATGTTTATCTATAGGGTTAATTCAGGGAGAAACATTCTGAGAACACCTGCAACCTTGCAAAGCTAGCCCAAGGCCACAGTCCGGGAGACCAGCCTCAAGGCCAGGAATAGGAAGTCTTTTTAGAAAAGTAAGTCCTGCCAAAAGTCTCTTTGTTTTAGGGAAAGTAAGTTCTTCTAAGGGTTATTCATGCTAAAAGCTTTTCTTTTCTATATTTCAATAGCAAATAGGATAAGCAGCCATACACTGTTGATTTTTGTTCACTGCAGCATTATTTACAATAGCCAAGATAGAGAAGCAACCCAAGTGCCCATCAATAGATAAGTGGCTGAAAAAAATTTGGTACATGTATACAATAGAATATTACTTGGCCCTAAAAAGAACAAAATTTTACCATTTATGACAGCCTAGGTGGACCTAGAGGGTATTATGATAAGTGAAATAAGTCCGAGAAAGACAAATACCATAAGATTTCACCTACATTTGGAATCTAAACAACAAAGTAAATGAACAAACAAAATTGATACAGGCTTATAAATACAGAGAACAGCTGATGGTTACCAGAGGGGAGGGGGCTTAAAGGACTGGGTGAAAAAGGTGAAGAAATTAAGAAGTACAAATTGGTAGTTACAAAATAGTCGTGGGGATGTAAAGTACAGCACAGTCCGGGAACATTGTCAATAGTGTTGTAATAACTATGTATGGTGCCAGATGGGGGGAGGGTGGAGAAATACTTTGTAAAGTATATGATTCTCTAACCACTATGCTGTATACCTGAAACTGGTACAAAATAATATTGAATGTAAGCTGCACTTGAAAAAAACACCTGAAACAGTGGTATTAGTGCTGGAAGAGACAGCTCAGCAGAGCCACGTACAGTTTAGTATTTGGAACCTGACCCATGAAGGGCAGAGCCATGTGGGAGAGAAGTGTGATTTGTGTGATTTTGAATTGTATCCAGCTACCTGTTCACAATTTCTCATCCTGACGTTGATTTTGCCTCAGAATGAGGGATGTGCAGTTGAGCCATGTGAGAGGAGACTCTAGGAGAGAGGGTGGGCTTCATGGTGGATGTGGGTGACATGTCACAGTTCTTGGGTATCCATGGCACAGGGGAGGAGCAGCCAATGTTCTTAGAGTGGCCAGAGGTGCCACCAGTGGGAGAGGTGAGAAAAGACAGCTGAGGACTGGCTGAGGGGGTGTGAAAAGCTGGCACCTGGTAGCAGGGAATGCTGGTCAGTGATTTTGCTTTGACTTCTTCGATCATAACATCAAACTTGGAAGGTAAAAGAATGCCAGATTTCAAAACTTCTGTAGAGAAAATCACCATGTACCACATTCAAAGGCTAATGTACTAGCCCATGATTAGGAGAGGGTATCTCCAGATAGATCATGAAAAATATACAAACTAGCGGGAAATGGGAGGGTCTTAATATCTATGAGGAACATTTGCAGCTGTTTGTACTTTGTTTAGGGCTCAATATGTTAAATATGTATAATTGTCATTTTAAAAACAATTTAAGCAGAGTTAAAATTATTCTTTTAAATACATTAGCAGTAAAAGCAGGCAGAAATACAACGATTACAAAATTTATTACTGCATGTAAACTTTAAAAAATATATGCACTGTAGTTTTAATGACTTTCTCTAGCACTCTTCCCCTTGTAGGGTGCAGTGATTTTACAGAGGCTTACCTGTGCACCTTTCTAAGGGGTTAGATGGCCTACCAGGGCATGGCAGATCAGCAGGTAAGGCTCTGCACTTCAGACCCAACGATAGGCTGGGTAACTTGGACGCAGGCTCTAGGGTGATTTGGACCTTGAGTTCAGCCTGAGCTCCTGTTGCAGATTAAACTAATAATGATTCTCTCTTATACTGAGCTTCCTACAGTTGGGCCTTGGACCCTGTCAGCTGCTGCCCCAATGCTGCCTCAGACATTTAAAGGCACCATACTTTTTGGTCAGAACTCCCTATTTGAAGCCCTCTATTTTCTCCTGCCTCAAGTCATGGAAACAGCTACTTGGCAAAGCACTTTTTTTTCTTTTTGTGGAAAGCAGTGTTAGAGGCTAAAATCTTGACTTTAGGCTTCACATGAGTGTGGTGGCCACTTTTAATGAGAGAACTGGGAACAACCCTTGTGTGGCTCTGAATTCAGAAATTTTCTCTTAATTTAATTAGATTATTATTAGGTTCATTAAAAAATGTGTATTCTGATATAGAACCACCTGAATTTGCAATCCCTCTACTGGGAATATACCCCCAAAACTCAAAATCATTGGTACGTAAAGGCACATGCAGCCCCATGTTCATTGCAGCATTGTTCACAGTGGCCAAGACATGGAAACAACCAAAAAGGTCTTCAATAGGCGATTGGATAAAGAAGATGTGGTACATATATACTGTGGAATACTACCCAGCCATAAGAAATGATGACATCGGATCATTTATGACAACGTAGATGGACCTTGAAAACAGTATAATGAGTGAAATAAATAAATCAGAAAAAACTAAGAACTGTTTGATTCCATACATAGGTGGGACACAATATTGAGGCTCATGGACATGGACAAGAGTGTGGTGGTTACCAGGGGGAGGGGAAAGGAGGAGATGGTGGGAGGGGAGGGACATAAAGAAAACCAAATGAAGGGTGATAGAAGACAATTTGACTTTGGGTGATGGGTATACAACATAGTCGAATGTCAAAATGATCTGGAGATGTTTTCTCTAAATCTATGGGCTCTAGTTGACCAGTGTCAACCCATTAAAATTAATTGTCTAAATAAAACTATTAAAAAAAACCCTGAATTTGTTCTTTTCTACAATATATTTTTTCTTTTTTAAGTGAGCAAGAGAAAGATGGAGACAGAGAGACAGAGACTGAGGCAAAGACAGAGACAAACAGGAAGGGAGAGAGATGAGAAGCATCTACTCATATTCACAGCACTTTAGTTGTTCATTGATTGTTTCTCATACATGCTTTGACTGGGGGGCTCCAGCCAAGCCAGCGACCTTGGACTTCAAACCAGCGACCATGGGGTCATGTCTATGGTCACGCACTCAAGCTGACAACCTCACACTCAAGCAGGTGAGCCCATGCTCAAGCTGGTGATCTTGGGGTTTTGAACCTGGGTCCTTAGCATCCCAGATTGATGCTCTATCCACTGAGCCACTACCTGATCAGGCTACAATATATTTACTTATAGTTGTTGAACTTTTGGCTAGAAATCAATTGTGTGTCCTCCTTTTTTATAATCTTCACGTGTTTCATTAGCTCTCATCTAGATACTTTGCTGGTGAATGTTGAGCAGGCAGTTTACAAAAGGTGCATAAGTTCCGACAAATGTGAGAAGATGCCAACTGGACTGTTAATGAATAATGTATTCCTGTCATTCTTGGACCATCTTGTTGGCATATTTTGAGAAGGTTTATAATAAGGAGTTTGGCAAGCAATCACAGATCCGACTCACACATCATCATTCTGTGATTGGAGGGAGACGAGTTTCTGGAGCACTTTAGTCCTGGTGTACCAGAAGCTTTAGAAATATTCAGGCATTTTGGCTGAAAATTCTATTCTTTAGAATTTACCTCCAGGAAATAATCAGATAACCATTAAATTTATGTACAGAAAATGTTCATTATATCGTGAGTTCAGATCATGAGCTATTGGGAGGAAGCCCAGATGCTACTAGTAGAGGAGTCAGTAAATTAGTTACTGCACTTACAGCACAATTGATCATTAGGTGGCTGTTAGCATTTATAGGAATGATGCACAAGGTGAAGAAATCCACCAGCATATGAGACCAAATTACGCAAAAGAACAGTCTATATGATGTAAAGCAGGGGTAGTCAACCTTTTTATACCTACCACCCACTTTTGTATCTGTTAGTAGTAAAATTTTCTAACCGCCCACCGGTTCCACAGTAATGGTGATTTATAAAGTAGGGAAGTAACTTTACTTTATAAAATTTATAAAGCAGAGTTACAGCAAGTTAAAGCATAAAATAATAATTATTTACTAAGTACTTTATGTTGAATTTTTGCTAAGTTTGGCAGAATAAATCTTTATAAAACAACTTACTGTAGTTAAATCTATCTTTTTATTTATACTTTGGTTGCTCCGCTACCACCCACCATGAAAGCTGGAACGCCCACTAGTGGGCAGTAGGGACCAGGTTGACTACCACTGATGTAAAGTATGGCTATTCATGCGTGTGTGCAAGTGTATTTTTTGTGTATTTTAAAGGCCTCAAGAAAAGGTCTATTGCGTCTGTTTCTGTACACTGCAATCACTGCTAGTTTTTGTTTACACATACTTCTGAGTTTTCTAAATTTTCTTAAATGAACATACATCACTTTTATACTTATAGGAAAAACATTTTTTTTTTTTGTATTTTTCTGAAGCTGGAAATGGGGAGAGACAGACAGACTCCTGCATGCACCCGACCAGGATCCACCCGGCACGCCCACCAGGGAGCGATGCTCTGCCCCTCCTGGGCGTCGCTCTGTTGTGACCAGAGCCACTCTCGCACCTGGGTCAGAGGCCAAGGAGCCATCCCCAGCGCCCGGGCCATCTTTGCTCCAATGGAGCCTCGGCTGCAGGAGGGGAAGAGAGAGACAGAGAGGAAGGAGAGGGGGAGGGGTGGAGAAGCAGATGGGTGCTTCTCCTGTGTGCCCTGGCCGGGAATCGAACCCAGGACTTCTGCACACCAGGCCGACGCTCTCCCACTGAGCCAACCGGCCAGGGCCAGAAAAACATTTTTATTAAGTAGGGAAGAATTATGTAAAAAGTAGTCTGATCTTTGATATATAGAAGCATTTTTCTAACCATAAAAATAATGCAAGCAATTTCAAATAATAGATGTTTGATTTTCATAGAAAATATTTCTGTATATCCAATAAACATTAGTGAAAGCCTAACACCGAGCTGTTGTGGACATTTTCTACAAATATTATAGACATGGATATATTGTTTTGAAGGCACATATAGTCTATCTTGTTTTGTTTTAAAAATATATAGATAAATATTATAATGAGAAACTACTAGAAGGAAATACACTCTGCTGTTAGTGCTTCTGTTTGGGCATTGGTTTCTTGCACTTTTCTACACTTTCCAAACTTTATACACCAAGAGCAGGCGTATGCTTTACAATTATAGGATATTGTATTAAGAGCAGCAACTGAGCACCTGGCCTTTGTCCCTGACAGGGCCTGTTAGTGCTTAGTAGCCTGTCTTTGGGAGGTCCTAGGCAGGGGTGTACAGAGCTAATTCTCAATCACTGATTGAAATATTCTTTTCTTTGGGGAGTTGTCTAAAAAGTCTAGTAGATGTACTTTAGGCAACTTCAGTACCCTGGTGAGAGACCAAACAGATTTCCCATGTCTGATTCTGATGATAACAGCAACCCACTCAGAAAACTAAGAAAGTAAATACTGTATTTCCCCATGTATAACATGATCCCATGTATAAGACGCACCTTAATTTTAGGGCTTGAAATTTGAAAAAAAAATGTATTACATAAAGTTATTGAACTCAAATTTTATTCATCATAAATTCATATAACGCCTCATCACTGTCGAAACTTCCATCTGTAAGGTTGTCCTCATCTGTATCTGATGATGAATCACTGTCTTCAGCAATGAGTGCAAAAACAAGCGCAAAAAAGCAGGAAATGCAAGTGAGAAAAACTACAACCACTGTATAAGACACACCCAGTTTTTAGACCCCAAATTTTTTGTGGAAAAATGCGTCTTATACATGGGGAAATATGGTATAATGAGCTTAAAATTTTTTTTGTTTGTTTGGTATTTTTCTGAAGTGAGAAGCAGAAGGCAGACAGATAGACTCCCGCATGTGCCTGACCAGGATCCACTAGGCAAACCCACTAAGGGGCGATGTTCTGCCCCTCTGGGGTGTAGCTCTGTTGCAACCGGAGCCATTCCAGCGCCTGAGGTGGAGGCCATGAAGCCATCCTCAGTGCCCGGGCCAACTTTGCTCCACTGGAGCCTTGGCTGCAGGAGGGGAAGAGAGAGATAGAGAGACAGGAGAGAGGGAAGGGTGGAGAAGCAGATGGGTGCTTCTCCTGTGTGCCCTGACTGGGAATTGAACCTGTGACTTCCACACACATGGCCGACATTCTACCACTGAGCTAACCAGCCAGGGCCATGAGCTTAAAAATTTTAATATAATAAGTCTATGTGCTGAGATTGATATAAAATTCTTTTATAAACTATTGGAAATTGATAGTGAATAAAGTTCAATATAATTTAAAGGGATTGAAACATGAATGTGCATTTTTCTGTTCACACACATAGAGGATGATCTATCCTACATAGGAAAGGAAGCAAACAATGCCCGCTCCCTGGATGTGGCAGCCGCTGTGAGCGTGACCCTGAGCTTCTGAACGGAGGAAACGTGCACTGGGGCATGCGGGATGATGAAGGGCCTGCTGTCCCAGGGCAGGGAGCGCAACTGACACACCACAATAGGACATAGCCAGGCTCAGTTCTGGCAAACGGCTCTCAGGGTCTATATTCTGTGGTTTCGTTGACCATGTCACTACTATGCTTTGGCCCCAAGATAGTATTTTTTTTGAGGTAAAGGAGTGAAGAAGTTCAACCCCTGGCCACCTCATTTCTTTTCTGCTGAGACCATCACCAAGAGCATAATTACCTCAACAGTAATTGCATTGGGGGGTTCTGTGGTGGCAATGAAGTTGAATCATCCTTGTCTGTCCTTCCTCGGGAGAAGCTGTTTTAAACTCGTTACTCCTGACTTCTGGTTGGCACTGCAGAACTCTGAATTGGCTCTGCTGCAGGTGGCGAGTGAATGTGACTGTTGGTCTCCCAGATCTGGAGAAATGTGGAGTCAAGGCTGTCTTCCTCCTGAAGTTGGATCTTTGCTATGGCCTATTTAGTTTTAGGTAAAAACAGTGGTATTTGATTTTCCTTTTTTGAGAGCTGTCAAAGTGTGAGCTCCTGTTGAGCAAAAATGAAGCCTATGAGCAGGTGCCTAGGAGTCATGTTTGTGTGCCCCACTGTGAAACCACCAGTGTTAGCCCAAGCCCTCAGGAAGTAGTCTTTGAAAGAGGTGGGTTAAAACATTCTAGTGAGTGACCTCTAGTGCTGCCCCCGTTCACTGCTAGTCTCTCCTTGCTTGTTCTATCCTGACAGGAGAACCCCAGAAATCAAGACTTCCTGTCAGAAGGAGCCACTCCAAGGAAAACCTGCAGGGTCGCAGCCCACCTACCCAGCAATGAGGGACAACCCATTCTGTAACGATCATTAAAACTTTGATGTAAAATGCTAGCAGTGTCATTCAGATATGTGGATATGCGTAGGAGGCCATGGGAGGGAGAAAAGGCAATGGTGGGGGTCCTGGGGCTAAGATGGGGGCCTCAGTGGGATTTAGAGGGAAACCTGCCTCCTGTAGCTGTCTGCTGACATTGTTCATCATCATCAGGCTCTGGAACATGGGGCCTACTCAGGCCCTAGAGGGGCAGTAGAAGGACAGAACTGTCTCTCAGGAAGGGAGTGCTTCCACTCCTGGTAGGCTCTCCTAACAGTAGATGTGCCTAAAAGTAGAAAGATTACAAATAAGAGCATGACTATTATTTGTATATATCACTAAATCCACACAAGGAATAAGATTTTACATGTTAATTTTCTCATTTCTAGTCTGTGCTTTTAAAATATCTTTCCAATGATAAGTTATGTTATGGATGTGGGTTATGTATATGACACTAAGGTGTCATGTTCAAATGTGAGTATGCATGAGCCTGGGATCTGGGCTGTCTTATGTGGCCAGCAGAAGCTTTCAGCTGGGACATATGAACCCTGAGCAGATGACATTTAATCAGACATGTCCTGATTGTGTTTTTCCCTGATTAGTTGAATTGTAAGTCTCTTGTGGTGGGTACAATGTCTTTTTTTTTTCCTTATCAAATATTGTTTCATTATATGATTTTGAAAAAGTTTGCCCCCCAGCAAACTTCTTACAGTTCTGCCTATTCCCCTTCAGGGTCCTGCCCCAGGGAGAGAAGCCAGCCTCCTGCAGGCCACTGCTTGGTGCAGCTGTTTGTTCACTTGTCTCTTCGCGTGTGTACCTGTCCAACAGGCTATGGGGGCCCTCTTCCCACCCAGCGCTCTCCCAGGCTCAGACACACGCTGCTCCTGAGTCCCTGTGGCTCATTTGGATTGGGGAGCAGGTGACCGAAAACAAAGGAAATGGCTTAAAAACTTAAAACGGCACATGACAAGTGGATTAGCACAGGAAGGCCAACAAAAGGGAGGTGGCTCCTGGCAGGTGGTCCAGAGAGACCTTTCTGAAGATGTGTCAGTGGAGCTGGTGGCCTGAGGGAGCTCACATACTGTGTCCCTAGCTGGAGCAGCAGCAGCTGGAGCAGACCCAGGTGAAATGAGCTTGGGAACCCTTGGGAATGGGGCGTAAAAGTGGAAATAAAGCTGAGGGTTTGGGCGTCATCTTTAGTGCCCTGGGAAGTCATATGGCTTTCCTGTTTTCTTTCTTCTTTTTAAAAAATTTTTTTTATTAATTTTAATGGGGTGACATCAATAAATCAGGGTACATATATTCAAAGAAAACATGTCCAGGTTATCTTGTCATTCAAGTATGTTGCATGCCCATCACCCAAAGTCAGATTGTCCTCCGTCACCTTCTATCTAGTTTTCTTTGTGCCCCTCTCCCCTTCCCCTCTCCCTCTTTCCCTCCCCCCCTCCAACCACTACACTCTTGTCCATGTCTCTTAGTCTCGTTTTTATGTCCCACCAATGTATGGAATCATGCAGTTCTTGTTTTTTTCTGATTTACTTACTTCACTCCATATAATGTTATCAGGATCCCACTATTTTGTTGTAAATGATCCGAAGTCATCATTTCTTATGGCTGAGTAGTATTCCATAGTGTATATGTGCCACATCTTCTTTATCCAGTCTTCTATTTTTTTTTTACAGTGATTAAAGCCTTTAAGCAAACTCTTGGCCAATACAACAACAATCCATAAAAGAGTAGTGTCCTTAACAAGTTCACCAAGTCCAAGGCCTTCCTGTTTTCTGAAGCTCTGGCTGCAGCCTGCAGGGAGGCAGATTGTCAGCCAAGGTGGAGCAGGGGAGGGGGTGCGGCTAGAGGATCTCCTAAGGTGGAGTTGAGGGACTTGCTGGAGAAGGGTCAGGAAGATGGGGTGAAGAGGATTGGGGATGACTCCCAGGGGCCTGAACAACTAAGGCAGGGAGTCCTCCAAAAGGCCAGGTGTGGGGTGGGATTAGTTTCGGACTTTTGATCTATACATCTGGGTAGCTTGTTCAGGTAGGCATTTGATGCTTGGAGCAGAGGGCAGAGACAGGGAGATTAGTTTAGGGAATTATCAGGAAAGAAAGTATTTGTGGCAATAGACTGTGTGGGCTTACTTAAGGAAGCGAGTGGTCAGTAGACAGGAACAGAGGACCCAGATCCAATTCCAGAAAGACCTTGTCTGGAGCCGCCTGAGGGGCACTGTGATCTGTCCCCAGGTCCCCACTGTGTACTTGGGGGCATTGGCGGTGCCCACCACTCATGTTCTTCTGGGCCCTGTGCTTTTTCCTGTCAGTGCATTGCAAGCTGCTGGGATCACTCGGTCCTACCTGGCCTGCCTGTCCCTGCCCAGCAGGGAGTGCGGCTATTTCTGATATCTGTGTCCCTCTGTTGGAGGTTTGTGTGTCTTAGGTTTCTTCTACCATGGCATTCAGGATGGTGAGGAAGGTGTCTGTATGCTTCACCCCTGGGCTGGGTTCTGGCTGGCCTGGGCATCAGACTTGCCTCTCTCTCTTCCGCTAAGCCAACGGTTCTCAACCTGTGGGTCACGACCCCGGCGGGGGTCGAACGACCAAAACACAGGGGTCGCCTAAAGCATCGAAACGCTGCACTAAGCCATCTTTTTCTGTGCTTATTTACTATCCGCAATTTCTTCGAAGTATAGAATCAAATATTTTGCTCATTTAAAAAATTAGGTTATTTTCTTACTGAGTTTTGAGAGTTATTTATATTTTCTGGATATAGATCTTTATGAGTCACTTGCTTTGCAAACATTTTCTCCCGGTCTAGCTTGGCTTTTCATTTTTATAAGTGTCTTTTGAAGGCCAAAGGTTTTAGGTTTTTGATGACATTCAACTTATCAGTGTTTTTCTTGTATACATCATGTCTTTTGTATCATACTTAAGAATTATTTGTTAAATTGGAGGTCTGTAAGATTTTTCTCTTATTATTTCTTTGGAAGTCTTCTAGTTTTGGCTATCACATCTAAGTCTGTGTTCTGTTTTGAATAAATTTTATATAAGATGTGAGGAAAATGTCAAGGTCCTCCTCTCTCCCTCCTGGTATATAGTTGTTACAGTGCCATTTGTTGAAAAACTTATCCTTTTCCTTTAACAATTGCCTTGGAACCTTTGTCAAGAATCAACTAGGCCCTGTCTGGTTGGCTCAGTGGTAGAGCGTTGGCCCAGTGTGTGGAAGTCCCGGGTTTGATTCCCAGTCAGTGTACACAGGAGAAGCAATCATCTGCTTCTCCCTTCCTCTACCTCCCCCACCCCTCCCTGCAGCCATGGCTCAAGTGGCTCAAACAAAGTTGACCCCTGGTACAGAGGAGGGCTCCATGGCCTAGCCTCAGGTGCTAAAATAGCTCGGCTGCTGAGCAATGGAACAGTAGTCCAGACAGGTAGAGCATTGCCTGGTAGGGGGGTTTGCTGGGTGGATATGGGTCAGGGCTCATGCTGGAGTCTGTCTCTGCCTCCCGCTTCTCACTTAATAAATAAATAAATAAATAAATAAATAAATAATCATCAACTGACTGTATATGTGTGCATGTTTTTAATGGTACTGGGACTTGTTTAACTCAAGAATGGTAAGACCAGCAGACAAGGAAAAAGGACTGTCATGAAGGAAGAAGTTGAGCTGCACAAGTCCTAGAAATAGAAGGTACACCATGCTATGTACGGCCACATGGGGAAGTACCAGGGTTGATTGAGAGGCAGAGGAGGTGAAGGGAAACCTTGGACACAAGATTGATTGTGATTTTCATGTGAAGGGCAAGACAGGGTCAGCAGACTCAGGATGGGCTGTTTTGACTCATCTAGCAGGCTCTGTGACAGAGGTGCTGTCCCTGGTCATCTCAGTGATTAGGGCAGGGGGAGGACCCATAGTGTGAGGGCCCATAGAGAGGGGTGGAGTCTGGGCTCTGATTGGTGGGCTTGTGTGTGAAAGGTGCCCTAGTGCATTGTTTATCCTGTCTCTAGGAATTGGCTGACTCTAGGGGGGCAGCCTTCCAGGGTCAGTAAGACCCAGATGTCAAAGCATAACTCAGAAAATATAAAACGTGGTTAACAGAGTGTGGACTATTTCTGGACTCTTCATTCTGTTTTTTAAATCAATTTGTTTATTTTTATGACTAGCTTTATCTTGAAATAAGACAAAGCTTATTTTGTATAAGTTTTTCCACTGTGTTTTCTATTTCAAAGTTATTTTGGCTGCCTTATTCTCTTTATATTTTCATGCAAATTTTGGAATAAGCTTAGCCTGCTCTGATTTTGATGGAGATTGCATTGAATTGATAGATGAACTTGGTGTGGTTGGCATCTTGTGGAATAGAAGTGCTGAAAGGGGACATCCTGGCTTTGTTCCTGACCTTGGGGGTAAGCACTCAGTCTCCCACCCTTATGTATGATGTCAGCTGTATGTTTTTTTTGTTTTGTTTTGTTTTTTCATTTTTCCGAAGCTGGAAACGGGGAGGCAGTCAGACAGACTCCTGCATGCGCCCGATCGGGATCCTCCCGGCATGCCCACCAGGGGGCGATGCTCTGCCCCTCTGGGGCGTTGCTCTGTTGCATCCAGAGCCATTCTAGCGCCTGAGACAGAGGCCACAGAGCCATCCCCAGCGCCCGGGCCATCTTTGCTCCAAAGGAGCCTCAGCTGCGACTGCGGGAGGGGAAGAGAGAGACAGAGAGGAAGGAAAGGGGGAGGGGTGGAGAAGCAGATGGGCACTTCTCCTGTGTGCCCTGGCCGGGAATCGAACCCGGGACTCCTGCACGCCAGGCCGACGCTCTACTGCTGAGCCAACCGGCCAGGGCCAGCTGTATGTTTTAACCCAAGGTCTTTCATCAGGTTCAGAAAATGGTTCTAACTTTGCTGAGAATTTTTTTCATGAATGATATTAAATTTTGTCAAATGTTTTTTCTGCATCTATTTTGATAGTCATATAATTCTTTTTTTTTTAGTTTTTCTTTTTTAGTTTGTTTATATGATACATCCACATATTAATGTAATTGATATTGTTAAACATTAAACCATTTGCAATTCTGGTTGAAATTCACTTTGTTGTGATTTTTTTTTATAGTCTAGAATTTCATATGCTAAAATTTAAGAACTTTTACATCTATATTTATGAGAAGTACAGTTTTGGTCTGTTAACTTGTAATGTCTTTTTATGGTTTTGATATCAGGTTAATGCTTGCTTCATAGAATGAGCTGGGAAGTGTTCTCTTGTATTAAATTTTCAGAATGAGTTAGTAAGGAATTTTTATTACTTCTTTCTTGAATAATTGGTAAAATTCACCATTGAAGCTAGCTGGTGGCTCTTTTTTTGATGGGAAGGTTTTCGCTTGAATTCAATTTCTGGAATAAATATAGGATTATCTAATTCTTCTTGAGTGAGTTTTGGTAGCTTGATTCTTCCAAGACTTTGTTTCCTCTAAGTTGTTAAATTTATTGGCATGCAATAGCTTCTAACATTCTCTTGTATATCTTATTGTTTATTATTTATTTATTTAAAGATTTTATTTATTAATATTTAGAGAGAGGGCAGGAGAGCATGAGAGATAGACAGAGGCATCAGTTTGTAGTTGCTTCACTTTAATTGTTTGCTGATTGCTTCTTGTATGTACCTTTACCAGACAAGCCCAGGATTTCCAACTAGGGACCTCAGCGTTCCAGGTCAATGCTCTACCCACAATGCCACCACAGGCTTATTATTTATTTTTTATTGAAGTAAAATTCACATAATATGCAATTAATTATTTTAATATGTACAATTCAGTGGCATTCAGTGTTGTGCAACCACCACCCAGTTTCAGAATTTTTTAATGGTCATTCCCTGTTTCTCCTTTCTCTCATCCCCTGGATACCACTAATCTGCTTTTTATCACTCTGTATTTATGTATTCTGGATGTTTCGTGTTAATAGAATTATATAGGATGCTAACCTTTTTTGTGGTTTAGAATGGTCTTTGAAAATATTTCATGATCACTTGAAAAGAGTGTGTATTTTGCTGTTATTATGTAGAGTAATGATTTCAACTGGGTATGCCATGGCACACCGGCATGCCACAAGAATTTTTAAAACGTGACATACCTGACTATTTAGTCAGGGGCATTGAACTCTTTTCTTTTATATTATCAAGTAAAAAAAAGACAACAGCCAACATAACAATAGTCATCTGGTGTGAATGAATCAAAATTATACCTATTTTTTTTGTCAGATTTGCAAAATATTTACTTTTTGATGTGCCACAGTATTTTAGTAATTGATGTGTGCCATGAGATGAAAAAGGTTGAAACTTGCTGATGTAGAGTGCTCTATGAATGTCAGTTAAGTAATGTAGTTGATAGTGTTGAGTCTCCTATATCCTTTACTCATCTTCTGTCTAGTTAGTTTTGACCTTTTATTATGTAATGCCCTTTTTAACTTCTGATAATACTCTTTGCTCTGAAACCTACTTTTTCTGATGTTAGTATAGCCATTCAAACTTTCTTTTGATTAGGGTTGGCATGTTACATCATTTTTCACCCTTATCTCCTCATCAATGTATATCATTGTATTTCAAGTGAGTTTCTTATAAACAGTCAACCATGTATATTCTCTCAATCTAAATGTAGCTCATGCCAGGGCTTCACCAATGATTTGGGTACCACAGTTTGTGGAGCTCCCATGTCAAGAAGTCCAGAAACTTCTCTTCTCCACTTCCTGGCCATTTTACCCCCTCTGGTGCAAAGGTTTTGGATCCCCAGTGAGGGGTTGAGTCAAGGGACCTTGGTTCTTTTGTCAACCTTCATCTTGATTCATCTCTCTAACCATTGTTTGAAGCAATTGCAGGTCAGATTTCTCATTATAATCTTTGAATCTTGGCTTTCAAAATGTATCCAAACCAGAATAAATAAAGCAGACTCATTTGGGGCTCTTTAATCCTGGGGGTCACTAGGAGGTCCTTTTGGCCAGCACTACCTTGTATTAAAACCTTTTCTTGAACTCCATCAATGTTCATTTTATTCATACCTAACAGTCGAGGGTATGGATGTTCATGTAGTAGGCCAGGGCGACTGTGGTTGGGATCACAGCATTGGCTTCTTCTCTGGGGGGCTCAGTGGCATTGATTCTGAGCCGCACCATCAGCTGAGATTAACATAGGCAAAGACTGAGGGAATCCTTAGTGGTAAAACTTTGGGTGTCCCTGGCAGCCACAAAGGCTGCTTGGGTTGTTGCTGGAGAAAGCTGCTGGGGTCTTTTCCTCTCCTTTTCCTCCAAAGGGGTAGGTTGCAACTGAGGGGATCCCTTTTGGTGGCAAGCTATGCGGGACTGATACTGATATGTGGGATGGACTGATACAGGTAAAATGCTGCCCATACTTTCTAAGTGTCCATCATTGATTTCCGTGCTACACTGGGTGCTGTAGCTCTTGCATTGTCCTCCACAGCTCTCTCAGAGCTATTTTTATCAGTAAGTAGCTGTTAATCATTGTTTTTCTGGCAGTACAAGCGCTGGGACCTCACGGTCCACCAATCTTGCTGATATCACTTGCCTAAATGTTTGTTGTTTCTTTCCTTTTTGTGTAAGAAATAAAGATGATCCTTAGGAAACAGGAATTTTTACATGGTATTGACTTTAGTTGGGGTGTTTTCATGGTGCTAAGTTCAACTGGGATAGGCTAGACCCAAGGAAAAGTAGCTGGCTTCTGCTTTCTCCAAAGGCACCAGTGACTGTCCTTGATACTGAAATTTGTCTCAGGAGAACCAGAGGACAAAAATTTTAGGCAATGATGGAAAGTAGAGGGATTTCTTCTTATAGAAAAAGATAAACAACTGATCTTTTCCAACTGGAGTTGACCCATTAAATGTATTTGGAAATGTCTCTCAGTTTGGCAAGATTTGGATCACAGACCTTTCTCAAGAGCTGTGGATGTATTAGCCATTACATTGAAGATCAGTCCCAGCCATACCCCTCAACCAGGACTCTGTGGGAAGAGGTACTGATCTAGACTGCTGGGGTGACCATCCCCAGGTAAGAGATACAGATGTATAAAATTATCTGTGTCATAGGGAATGGAGGCCCAAGGAGAATCAGAGACAACCAGACATATTTGTTGGAGATCATGAGGCTGGAATCCCATGATGCATTCCACACAGAGGCACCAGCCCCTCCGGGTTGCTCGACACTAGAAGTCTAAGGTGGTACATGGTCATAGGCATTCACAATACTGGAACAAGTGTTTGTAGAAGTTATGAGTAAAGAGATCTCTCTCCTCCTTCACTGAAATGATTTAGTTTGGTGCTTCTAGTGCCAGACTTGGCCAAGTTTGTAGCTTCTGCTTTTTCCTTTTGATGTGCTGGTTCTTGAACCAAATCTTTAATACTAACTCAAGTTGAGTAGCTGAATTAAGTTTTGCTATGGTAACCCAGTGTGGATACATGGTCTTTTCAAATATATCTTTCAGTATTCTAAACTGTTCCGGACTGAAGGTTGCTCAGTACTGGCAAGCAGAGCTTGGCTTTTCTGTCATGATATCTTTTAAACCTAGAATGATCTGTACGTGTTTCTGAGCTCCTAAATTTTGTCTATGTGAGGAGTCCTGTTTTTGTTTTTGTTTTTTTTACTCAAATCTTAACATCTCTTTATTTCAGTTAGGATTTTTACACCATTTATATTTAATGTGATTACTGTTATGATAAGTTATTGGTTTCTATTTGTCTCTTTTTTTTATTATATCCTCTTTTTCTACCTTATTATGGATTGAGTATTTATGAGCAATTTTATCACCATTACTAGCTTATTAGTTATATCTCTTTGTTTTTAGTGGTTGCCTTGGGACTCATTTTATATATCCTGAACTTACCATGGCCTGTCTTCAAATAACATTATGCTCACTTACTTATAGTATAAAAACTAACAACAGTAACTTTTACCTGGCATTCATGTCATTGTTGTCATGCCATTTTACTTCTGCATTGTTACAGATTCCACTATATGCAGTTACTTTTTTGCATCAACTGGTCTATTATCTTTTAAAACAATCTCAGAAATTAAGGAAAATAGGCATTTCTATTTATTCATAAACTTTCTGTTTCCAGAGCTTTTCATTTCTTATGTAAGTCAAGATTTCTTTCTGATCTCATTTTCCTATTGTATGATGGACTGACTTTAATGTTTTCCATAGTTCAGGTATGTTGGTGATGAATTATTTTAGCTTTTGACTGTTGGGAAAAATCCTCATTTTGCCTTTGTATTTGAAAGTTATTTTCACTATATCTGGTATTTCAGGTCAACAATTTTTCCCTTCTTTACTTTTTTTTTTTTTTTTTTAAATAAATTTTTATTAATGGTAATGTGATGACATTAATAAATCAGGGTACATATATTCAAAGAAAACATGTCTAGGTTATTTTGTCATTAAATTATGTTGCATACCCCTCGCCCAAAGTCAGATTGTCCTTCGCCACCCTCTATCTAGTTCTCTGTGCCCCTCCCCCTCCCCCTAACTCTCCCCCTGTCCTCCCTCCCCCCACCCCTGGTAACCACCACACTCTTGTCCATGTCTCTTAGTCTCATTTTTATGTTCTACCAATGTATGGAATCATGTAGTTCTTGTTTTTTTCTGATTTACTTATTTCACTCCGTATAATGTTATCAAGATCCCACCATTTTGCTGTAAATGATCTGATGTCATCATTTCTTATGGCTGAGTAGTATTCCATAGTGTATATGTGCCACATCTTCTTTATCCAGTCTTCTATTGAAGGGCTTTTTGGTTGTTTCCATGTCTTGGCCACTGTGAACAGTGCTGCAATGAACATGGGGCTACATGTGTCTTCACGTATCAATGTTTCTGAGGTTTTGGGGTATATACCCAGTAGAGGGATTGCTGGGTCATAAGGTAGTTCTATTTTCAGTTTTTTGAGGAACCACCATACTTTCCTCCATAATGGTTGTACTACTTTACAGTCCCACCACCAGTGAATGAGGGTTCCTTTTTCTCCACAGCCTCTCCAACATTTGCTATTACCCGTCTTGTTGATAATAGCTAATCTAACAGGGGTGAGGTGGTATCTCATTGTAGTTTTGATTTGCATTTCCCTAATAACTAATGAAGCTGAGCATCTTTTCATATATCTGTTGGCCATTTGTATCTCTTCCTGGGAGAAGTGTCTATTCATGTCCTCTTCCCATTTTTTTATTGGATTGTTTGTTTGTTTGTTGTTGAGTTTTATGAGTTCTTTGTAAATTTTGGAAATTAGGCCCTTATCTGAGCTGTTGTTTGAAAATATCATTTCCCATTTAGTTGGCTGTCTGTTTATTTTTATATCAGTTTCTCTTGCTGAGCAAAAACTTTTTATTCTGATGTAGTCCCATTCATTTATCTTTGCCTTCACTTCTCTTGCCATTGGAGTCAAGTTCATAAAATGTTCTTTAAAACCCAGGTCCATCAGTTTAGTACCTATGTCTTCTTCTATGTACTTTATTGTTTCAGGTCTTATATTTAGGTCTTTGATCCATTTTGAATTAATTTTAGTACACGGGGACAGGCTGTAGTCGAGTTTCATTCTTTTGCATGTGGCTTTCCAGTTTTCCCAACACCATTTGTTGAAGAGGCTTTCTTTTCTCCATTGTGTGTTGTTGGCCCCTTTATCAAAGATTATTTGACCATATATATGTGGTTTTATTTCTGGGCTTTCTATTCTGTTCCATTGGTCTGAGTGTCTATTTTTCTGCCAATACCATGCTGTTTTGATTATCGTGGCCCTATAATATAGTTTAAAGTCAGGTATTGTAATGCCCCCAGCTTCATTCTTTTTCCTTAGGATTGTTTTGGCTATTCGGGGTTTTTTATAGTTCCATATAAATCTGATGATTTTTTGTTCCATTTCTTTAAAAAATCTCATAGGGATTTTGATGGGAATTGCATTAAATTTGTATATTGCTTTGGGTAATATGGCCATTTTGATTATATTTATTCTTCCTATCCAAGAACAAGGAATATTTTTCCATCTCATTGTATCTTTTTCGATTTCCCTTAACAATGCTTTGTAATTTTCATTATATAGGTCCTTTACATTCTTTGTTATGTTTATTCCTAGGTATTTTATTTTTTTTGTTGCAATCGTGAAGGGGATTATTTTTTTGAGTTCGTTTTCTAATATTTCATTGTTGGCATAGAGAAAGGCTATGGACTTCTGTATGTTAATTTTGTATCCTGCGACCTTACTGTATTGGTTTATTGTTTCTAATAATCTTTTTGTGGAGTCCTTCGGGTTTTCGATGTATAGGATCATATCATCAGCAAAAAGTGATACCTTTACTTCTTCTTTTCCGATATGGATGCCTTTTATTTCTTTGTCTTGTCTGATTGCTCTGGCCAGAACTTCTAGCACCACGTTAAATAAGAGTGGAGAGAGTGGACAACCCTGTCTTGTTCCTGATTTAAGGTAGAAAGTCCTCAGTTTTATGCCGTTTAAAATGATGTTGGCTGATGGTTTATCATATATGGCCTTTATCATGTTGAGATATTTTCCTTCTATACCCATTTTGTTGAGAGTCTTAAACATAAAATTGTGTTGTATTTTATCAAAAGCCTTTTCTGCATCTATTGATAAGATCATGTGGTTTTTGTTCTTTGTTTTGTTGATATGGTGTATTACGTTAACCGTTTTGCGTATGTTGAACCATCCTTGAGATTCTGGGATGAATCCCACTTGATCATGATGTATTATTTTTTTAATATGTTGTTGTATTCGGTTTGCCAGTATTTTGTTTAGAATTTTAGCATCTGTATTCATTAGAGATATTGGTCTGTAGTTTTCTTTCTTTGTGCCATCCTTGCCAGGTTTTGGTATGAGGGTTATGTTGGCCTCATAAAATGTGTTTGGAAGTATTGCTTCTTCTTCAATTTTTTGGAAGACTTTGAGTAGAATAGGAACCAAGTCTTCTTTGAATGTTTGATAGAATTCACTAGTATAACCGTCTGGGCCTGGACTTTTATTTTTGGGGAGGTTTTTAATAGTTTTTTCTATTTCCTCCCTGCTGATTGGTCTGTTTAGGCTTTCTGCTTCTTCATGACTCAGTCTAGGAAGGTTGTATTGTTCTAGGAATTTATCCATTTCTTCTAGATTGTTGTATTTGGTGGCATATAATTTTTCATAGTATTCTACAATAATTCTTTGTATATCTATGATGTCTGTGGTGATCTCTCCTCTTTCATTTTGGATTTTATTTATTTGAGTCCTGTGCCTTTTTTCCTTGGTGAGTCTTGCCAAGGGTTTGTCAATTTTGTTGATCTTTTCAAAGAACCAGCTCCTTGTTTTATTGATTTTTTCTATAGTTTTTCTGTTCTCTATTTCATTTATTTCTGCTCTGATTTTTATTATCTCCTTTCTTCGGCTGGTTTTGGGTTTTCTTTGTTCTTCTTTTTCTAGTTCCTTAAGGTGTGAAGTTAAGTGGTTTACTTCGGCTCTCTCTTGTTTGTTCATATAGGCCTGAAGTGATATGAACTTTCCTCTTATTACTGCTTTTGCTGCATCCCAGAGATTCTGATATGTCGTATTTTCATTTTCATTTGTCTGTATATATCTTTTGATCTCTGCGCTTATTTCTTCTTTGACCCATTCATTTTTTAGAAGTATGTTGTTTAGTTTCCACATTTTTGTGGGTTTTTCCCCCTCTTTTTTGCAGTTGAATTCTAGTTTCAAGGCTTTATGATCAGAAAATATGCTTGGTACAATTTCAATTTTTCTAAATTTGCTGATATTGTCTTTGTGGCCCAACATATGGTCAATTCTTGAGAATGTTCCATGTACACTAGAGAAAAATGTATACTCTGTTGCTTTGGGATGAAGTGTCCTGTAGATGTCTATCATATCCAGGTGTTCTAGTATTTCGTTTAAGGCCACTTTATCTTTATTGATTCTCTGTTTGGATGACCGATCTAGAGCCGTCAGCGGAGTATTGAGGTCTCCAAGTATGATTGTATTTTTGTTAGTTTTTGTTTTAAGGTCAATAAGTAGCTGTCTTATATATTTTGGTGCTCCTTGGTTTGGTGCATATATATTAAGGATTGTTATGTCTTCTTGATTCAGTGTCCCCTTAATCATTATGAAGTGACCATTTTTGTCTCTGAGTACTTTTTCTGTCTTGTAGTCAGCATTATCAGATATGAGTATTGCTACACCTGCTTTTTTTTGGGTGTTGTTTGCTTGGAGTATTGTTTTCCAGCCTTTCACTTTGAATTTGTTTTTATCCTTGTTGCTTAGATGTGTTTCTTGTAGGCAGCATATAGTTGGATTTTCTTTTTTAATCCATTCTGCTACTCTGTGTCTTTTTATTGGTAAGTTTAATCCATTTACATTTAGTGTAATTATTGACACTTGTGGGTTCCCTACTGCCATTTTATAAATTGCTTTCTGTTAATTTTGTATCTAGTTTGATTCTTCTCTTTTGTTTTTCTATCATTTGTTTCTGTTTGTTTGTGTTCCATACTTCTTTCCTCTGTTGCTACCTTTTTTAAGTCATGTGTTTTTGAGGTGGTTTTTTCTAGGGTGGTTACCATTAAGTAATGAAAAGGGTACCTACCATATTCATTGTAGTACCCTATCTTATAAGTATTTCTGCACTTCATCGTCCTTTGCTACTGTTAATCTCCATTCTCTCCCCCCTTTTTTTTCTTTGTTGTCACAGTTTAAGTTTGGTTTTATTGTGTTCTTGGTGGAGCTGTTACTTGTGGTGTTGTTTTCTTTTGTTCTTTGAATCTGGTTGGAAAACCCCCTTTAGTATTTCCTGGAGTGGGGGCTTTCTGTTGATAAATTCTCTCATCTTTTCTGTATTTGTGAATGTTTTTATATCTCCTTCATACTTGAAGGATAGCTTTGATGGGTATAGTATTCTTGGCTGAAAGTTCCTCTCTTTCAGGGCTTTAAATATTGGGGTCTATTCTCTTCTAGCTTATAGAGTTTCTGCTGAGAAATCTGATGATAATCTAATAGGCCTTCCTTTATATGTTGTACTCTTCTTTTCCCTGGCTGCCTTGAGAATTTTTTCTTTGTCATTGGTTTGTGTCATCTTTATTATGATGTGCCTTGGAGTGGGTTTGTTGGGGTTAAGAAAACTCGGTGTTCTGTTTGCTTCTTGAATTTGAGGCTTTAGTTCTTTCCACAGGCTTGGGAAGTTCTCGTCTATTATTTGTTTGAGTATATTCTCCATTCCATTTTCTTTCTCTTCTCCCTCTGATATACCTATTATTCTTATGTTATTCTTTCTGATGGAGTCAGATAATTCCTGTAGGGCTTTCTCGTTTTTTATTATTTTTGAGTCTCTTTCTTCTTCTCTCTGTTGTGCCTCAAGTTGTTTGTCTTCTATTTCACTAATCCTATCTTCAATCTGGGCTGTTCTGCTAGCTAAGCTTGTTACCTCGTTTTTCAGCTCGTGAATTGAGTTTTTCATTTCTGTTTGATTTGTTTTTATAGTTTCAATTTCCTTGGTACTATATTCTTTGTGTTCATTGAGTTGTTTTCTGATCTCCCTATATTGCCTTTCTGTGTTTTCTTGTATATCTCTGAGTATTTTTAAGATTTCTATTTTAAATTCTCTGTCATTTAGCTCCAAGGCTTCCAATATGTTAAGTCTTTTCTCCATAGATTTTTCCACATCTATTTGTGTTACCTCTCTTTCTTTTGTATCCATAATATTCGATTTCCTCTTTCTTATTGGCATCTGAGGGTGGTCTTGTTGATAGCACACCACCACAGGCGCACTTCCTCGCGGCTTGAATGAACGTCCCTGCGGTAGCTTCCTCCACACCCTCGTCTCTCAGATGCAAGTGATAACAGTCCTTTCGCTTTCAGTTTGTGTGGAACTCCGGAATGCTCCGAAGATAAACTTTCCTGTTTCTAGTTGATAAATTTGTTGTGATTTTGGGGAGATCTGTCGGACGCGCTGCTCACGGTGCCATTTCTGTGACGTCACTCCCCCTTCTTTACTTTAGAGATAGAATTCCATTAACTTCTGGCTTACACTATTTCTGAAAAGTCCTCTCTCCACCATGGCTGTTTGTTTCTCTGTACATGTTTCTTTTATCTCTGGCTGCTTTTAAGATTTTTCTCTTTACGTAAATTGCTTATGATGTACCTTGGTTTAATTTCCTTTATTTTTTTTCTGCTTGGGAATTGTTGACTTCCTTGGATATACAGGTTCATAATTTTCATCAATTTTTGAAAATATTTTGTCATTATTTTTTTAAATATGTTTTTGTTTGAAGCTGGCCTCCCCTTTAAGTTCTCAATTACACACATATTTGTGGTTTTTTTTAAAGAGAAGAAAGGGTATTTCTATCTGTGTTTCATTTTAGATAGTTTCTGTCTGTAATATTGTTTTGTTGCATATTGACTAATTTATATATATAATGAAATAATATATATATATTATTTCTAGATGTTTGATTTAGGTCTTCTTAAAAATGTTTTTCATGTCTCATGTTATATTTTCCTAAACATATACAGTGCATTTATAATAACTATTTTAAGGACCTGTGTACTAATTATTTTTGTGTGTGATGTCTGGATCTTTTTCTTATTGATCAGCTGTTCTCATGAGATATATTTTCATGCTTTTTTGCATACCTGTTAATTTTGAATAGGTGGAAGACATTGTGCAATTTATGTTGTTGGGTTCTGTATTCTTTTAAATACCTTAAATTTTCTTGTTGGAATGAATTTTAGTTGGAAAGTTGAGATCCTTTGGTGGCTTATTGTTGGACAGTGTTAGGCAGCAGTTCCTAGTTTAGTACACCAGTTTTGTCTGGTGCTAATGTGCCCTGCTGCTGAGGTGACACTCTTCCAAGAGCTCACCCCATGGCCCCTGTGTCACAAGGTTCCCTGGCCTGGTTGTCTGGAGCGAGCACATTCCTAGAGTTGTGGGATCTACAACTCCTGTTGTCCTGCTTCCTTCTATTGGCTCTTTCTGGTCACAGGTAGCTTGCTCACTCACATGTGCTAATTGGAGTGCTGGTGAAGACTGAAGTGCATCTCCCACAGGTCTGTGGAACATTTCTCTGTAAGGCTATCTCCTTTCCAACTCTGCCTGCTCATTCCAGCTGCTGTTGCCTTCCTGACTTTCAACCCCACTTTCTCCTCTCAGGACTCCGTTGCTTTGCCTGGACCTCCTTTCTGCACTGTAGCCTAGAAACACTCCCCGCACTGCAGGCTGGGTGATCAGGATGCATCACATGATTTTTTTCCCTCAAGGATCATTGTCCTGTTGATGTCTGTTGTCTTGTGTCTAAACACCCTGTCTCAGTTCTTTTGTCTGTTTTCTTAATTGTTTGAGGTGGGAGAGTCATCCCTTTTCTTCTGTCATGGATGGAAGTGGATGTCATCCTTTGGTAATTGCTGCCACCCCCATCCTCCTCAGTCCTTTTTGAACTGCAGCGTTGGGGCTGCCTGAGGGCGACTCTGACAGTATTGTTTACTTGCCATTGAAGTCTTTGCACAGGCAGGTCTCCTTGGTCCTGTCAAAGTGTAGGGGAGTCAGGGGCTCTGAGTGTTTTTGATATCTTTTAGTTTTTACACTCAATTTAGACTCTACTTTTGGTGGAATCCTTTCTCTGGAAAACTGCCTTGACTTTCCAAATAACTGATATGATTACATTTTTAAAATAAATTACTTCAGTTTGATATCTAAGTTGATAGAGTATTCTTTGTGCTATTTTATAATTATTTTTTAACCTGTTTGCAGGGCTGTCTACAGAGAGAGAAGATCTTCACATGGTTCCATGTAAGTAGTGCTTTTTACAATGCTTTTATAGGGGTTATGTCTTTAAATTGAGTGATTCTTTCTACATCAGTTGATTTGTGAAATCTTGCTTGCATATGAAGCCATGTGTCTTGCTATGCTTCCTTGTGGCCTGGTTTTATGTCACACAGCGGACCTGTTACAAGTCAGGGCGCAACAATAGTGACAGTGATATGCACAATTTCCCTTCTGGTGTTTGTAGAACCAAGATTGAAATAGAGGCAATTTTCTCCTTTTCTATTAACCTTTCTTGTCCAACCCTGACCAAACCATCCAGCAGTGGACCCGAGGGCCAGTTGTTACTGTGCCCGCACAGACACAAGCCTTTGGCCCAGGCTCCGGCAGTGCCCGCCAGCTGGGCAGTGATGAGTATGCACTGTGGCCATGATGGCATGCCCAGGCCATTGGACTCCTCTTTGTGGCTCTGACTGAAGTTTTGCAAAACTATCTTGCAATGATTCCTTTTAAATTTGTCCTTAAGAGGTCTGCTTTTTTTTTTAAAAAAAAACTTATAATAATATTTTCTGAAAGTATTCAGCAGTCTTGTGTGGAATACAAACATAGTCATAAGAATGGCTAATGTTTATGAAGTGCCTGATTTGTGTCAGTTCTGATGGTCTGAATACCTTGTTTAGTCCCCAATGTACCCTGTGAGGTAGGTACTGTGCCACTCATTTCCAAGACTCGGGGAGGTGACGTCACTGTGGTGATTAATGATGAGACTGGGATTTGAGCTGTGGCCTCTGACTTTACGAGCCCGAGTCCACTTCCTGAGAGTAGAGTAAGTGGGAGCTGCCTTGGTGATGTGAGGTGGCTCCGAACTCAGTGTCTGCCCTTCTCACTGAGTAATTTTTTTTTTTTTTTTTTTTTTTTTTTAATTTTTCTAAAGCTGGAAACGGGGAGAGACAGTCAGACAGACTCCCGCATGCGCCCGACCGGGATCCACCCAGCACGCCCACCATGGGGCGACGCTCTGCCCACCAGGGGGCGATGCTCTGCCCATCCTGGGCGTCGCCATATTGCGACCAGAGCCACTCTAGCGCCTGGGGCAGAGGCCACAGAGCCATCCCCAGCGCCCGGGCCATCTTTGCTCCAATGGAGCCTTGGCTGCGGGAGGGGGAAGAGAGAGACAGAGAGGAAAGTGCGGCGGAGGGGTGGAGAAGCAAATGGGCGCTTCTCCTGTGTGCCCTGGCCGGGAATCGAACCCGGGTCCTCCGCACGCTAGGCCGACGCTCTACCGCTGAGCCAACCGGCCAGGGCCGAGTAATTTTGATGATAGCCTCAAGTGGCCACCATGGAGTACTGGGCCTTCCCACCCTGGTGGGAGGTGACACAGGCACAGCCCACTGTCCCTCCAGGGCCTGCTGCCTGCTGCAGGGCTGCGACTTCATCATCAGCCCCCTTGGGAGATGTTGGCGATGAGTTGGGACCTCATGCATATAGGTATTTAGGGCTGGTGGGCAACCGAATCCTGATTAACATTTGCAGAGGAGAGTTATTACTCAACAAATTATTTGAACAAAGACCTTATTTGTTCCTTTCTTTCTTCAGCAAGTATTTCTGGAATGCCTGTGATGTGCCAGGCACCCTTCTGGAAAGCCTTTAGCTTACATCCTTGTGGGGGTGATGAAATATAAATATTATAAGTAACAGCGTGTCAGATGGTGGGGCACAATGGAGGAGTGAAGGGGAGGGCTACGGGAGCACTGGCTGCACTGTGGATGGGCCTGGCGGCTGAGCAGGCCCCTGAGAAGGGGCCTCTGAGCAGAGTGGTAAAGGCGTGCAGGGGTGAACCCTGTGGTGTTGGAGGGGGAAGGCTCCAGGCCTCAGGGGAGCTGGAGCAGAGGCTCTGGGCGATGTGCCTGGGGTGCTCATGGAGAAGTGAGGAGGCCAGTATGGCTGCCACTAAGGGGAGAGATGGAGTGGGGGCAGGAAATGAGGTCAGTGGGCATTGGGGATACACCAGGGGCTAGAGGGTCATCTCAAGGTCACTCTCGCTGTGCAAGGAATGAGGGCTGAGTATGGGAGTGGGGAGCCAGGTAGTCATTTTTGCATCTTTGCCGGATTATTCTTTCAAACTAAAGCTGTTACAAAGAGGACATCCAAATTCCGCCTGGCTTGGGACCAACGTTGTAATTGTGCAAATCTGGATCTAATTTTCACAGAAACCCCAAGGGAAGGGCTCCTGGAACTCAGGCATATAAACAACTCACTGTATGTACTGGGCTTCTTTCTCCCTGGACTCTGTTGTTGTCCCAATTCTTCCTGTGTTTGGACTGGACTGCGTTCTGGGGATGAACCAACATGCCAGGGTGGGCAAGACTGGCTGACTACCCACCTGCCTGCGCTGTGCAGCGCCGCAGGCCCATGCTGGATGAGAGACAGAGGCGCACGCCGCCGCCTGTGAGCCATCAAGACTGGTTCCAGAGGGCTGCAGCAGAGACTCCGGGAATTCCCCGAGGTTTGGTTAAGTAAAGGCAGCCAGCTTTTTATAGGGCACCAGTGCCTCTTCTGCAGGTTTGGAGGGAGCTATTAGGAGACTCAGCTGCTTGGAACAGAAATGGCTTTGTTTCCCTTGGCAATCTTGGTTGAGCCCTGCAGTGTCTTCCGGTGGGGATTCCTGGGGATATGATGAGCCAGCACAAAGCTCATCTGCGGTGGGTGATGCCCAGGGGACCTGGTGGCTTTGGAGGAACTTGGGTTCCATTTGCACATCTCTGAGAACTTTCCACACTTTCTTAGGCTGAGGTGAAGGGCAGTCTAACATAGTGAAACTGGGGACGGTCTTTGGGCTTCAGTGCGATGCCTGACGCCCTTGCTGAGACAAGGCTTGGGATCCTGAAAGCCTGCTCTGTTAAGCAGAGGGGAACCCAGGCTCTCACAGCAAGCTGGTGATGGGGCCCCTCCCAGCCCAGCTCGGGGCAGGGTTACCCTAAGAGCAGGGAATCAAGAGATAATGATAACAAAAACTTTATTGACATTTTAATTTACTTTGAAGTTTTTTATTTTTTGTCATACTGAATTAGTTATTTGCTTTTCCCAGTTTTTTCCCCCCTGCATTACACTAAGATAACAGCTTTCACTATAGAATTGGAAAATTTGGAACATATGAAAAAGAACTTTAACACTCATCTAAAATGAGTACAGACAGGAGGACTGTGCTGATGAGCTTGCTGACCGGGACTCCTCCCTCAGAGGCCCCATTCCTGCTGTTCGCAGGGCAGCCCTGTGATCACTTTCTCACACACACCCTGGCCCCTTCCTGTCATTGAGTGTCCTCTGAGCATAGTAACAGTACAGTGTTGTAGGGAGACACATGGCCCAGCAGACTGGCCACGGGACATGGCACAGCTTCCATGCCCACCCCAGCCCTGGCCATACCTCCCTGGTGGGTTTGCTCTTTATCTGAGGCCATGCTTGTCCATCCTTCCTCAGACTTCAGTCTCAGCTGGTACTGTGTCTCTTTCCCATCTCAAATGCTGCCTGCCCAGCCCCCTGCTTGGGTCTCCCTGTGTCCTAGGGCAGGCCCCCTCTCCTTTACTTAGGCACCTGCTGCTGCCTTAGTTGTGCTGCCTTTCTTCTGGGCCCTGACAGATCATCTCTGTTCTCTGTTAACATCTAAGATGGCTTTGATAGCTCCATCTTAAAATTAAAAATAAATTCCTCTCTTGATTTTCAACCAAAATGGGAGATTAAATTAACAGTGACCTCTGCTTCTTTAAAAAACCCACTAGTAGGGCACAAGCTACCAAGAGATTAAAAGAGGAAGGGACAGAATTTGGGAATCAGATGGACAAGCAGAGGGACCTAGTAGAGAAACGGAAAGCTGAGAGGCGTGTGTGTGTGTGTGTGTGCGTGTGTGTGTGTGTGTGTGTGTGTGTGTGTGTGTGTGTGTGTTAGGGGGCCTGGGAGGTGAATGCATCACATTGCAGAGAGTCTCCCCCAAGTCTCAGGAGTGACATTACCATATAACTCTGAAAATGGAGCCTGGGGGTGGGGTGGATGGCAATAAAAACAGGGTTGAAATAGGAAATAGTTGGAAAACCTGTTTAAGGAGCCATCAGAGTCTCAGACCCCTGTCCCATTTACCCTGACAATCCCTTCCCCACTCTGGCTGAAGACTAAAGATTCCTCCCTTGGAGGGTGGAATAGAGTCTTCGTGCACAGCAGAGGGGACTATCCTAAACAGAAAGTGGAGCCAGTCTTCATCCTCTTGGCCCCAGAACACTGACGACCGGAGATGGACTGTTGGGTGAGTGAGTGGAGCATGCTGGGTGAGTCATGAGGGGCAGGAAGATGGTGGCTGCAGGGTAGGATCGCAGGCTGTTCCCTGCCATGTTTGAGTGATCCTGGGCTGAGAGTTTGGAGATAAATTGACATAAGTGCAGCAGGACACCCAGCAAATCCTTATTAACCCCAGGATGCACGTGCAGGGGGAGGCAGCCGGAGGAGGAATCAAGTTCCAGGGTCCCCGTGTGCCCATCCTGATGGCGTTCTGACAGCGAGTCCTGATGACTGATGGTCAGTCCTGAATGGGTAAGGTGTGGGGAGGGCTCCTCTCATGTTCATAGTAGGAAGTTAGTGGATGACACAGACTCTAGAAGAGCAAACTGAACCTGGGAATTAGAAATGTGGATGAAAAGAAGGGAAAAGAGCTGAAGAAACACCTATGGGAGGGGACACTGTTTTCACCATAAATTTTGTGGAATTCTTTGACTTTAAAACTAGGTACATTTATAATTTTGTTAAAAATAAAATTGAAATGTTATATAGCAAGTACTGTTGTACAAAAAAATAATTATGAAAGCAGGGCCCCTTTCCTCCCTCCCGATGTGCTTCTGCCAGGGCGAGGCTGGATTGCGTGGCCATCTGGTCCTCCCCAGTGGGGCTTCGTCAGCACCACGAGGCTGGTTCACATGGCCTTTACCTCCCCAGATCTGGTGGAAAAAAAATCTTTCTACTCAGGCGCTTGAACTCTGCAGCTCTAGACCCATAGAGCAACCCCCTCCTGTGACACTGCACTTTCGTGGTCCCCATGTTTGTGTGTCATTACCCTTCACCCCTGCCAGTTTGGCATAATGTGTAACTGCCACACTGATCTCGAGATGGCTAGATGAGAGCAGCGCACAGTGCCTGTGTTACTGTATCCCTGCGAACATGAGATACACAGTTCCCAGTGTGTACAGCAGATAGAGCTTTCCCACTATAGTTTAGTCTTTTCCATATTTGTAAAACACTCTTGTTTTACTAAACACATTATGCATTTACCTTCATGGCAGGTATTTTCCCCAGTTGACTCATTCACCTTTTAATCTGATGTTGACGTTTTGAGCAGTTACATCAATATTTTCTTTTGTGATGTCATCGGTTTTGTTTTTTAATTTTTACTGATTTTAATTTATTGTGTTTACATAGATTCAAGTGTCCCACCAAATACATCTCCCTGTGTTCCCCTCGACATCCCCCCTTTCCCCCTCTCTTCAACGCCTTCCCCCCTTCCCTCCAGGATTTGCTTTCATGCTCTCTATAACACTGTGTTATGTATATATAATTTCACTATTCTCTTTTCCTTCTCTGATCCCATCCTCTCATCCCCTTTTTCTCTGTTTGCTTTCCCTCTGGTCCCTTTCATCCCGCCTCTGCCTCTATTCCACTTCTCAGTTCACGCGGTTCATTTGATTCCTCAAATGAGTGAGGTCATATGATATTTTTCTTTTTCTGCCTGGCTTATTTCACTTAGCGTAATAGTTTTGAGATCCATCCATAGTTGTTGCAAAAGGTAAGATTTCCTACTTTTTCATGGCCATGTAGTATTCCATTGTGTGTATGTGCCACAACGTTTTAATCTACTCATCCACTGACAGACACTTGGGCTGTTTCCAGATCTTGGCTATTGTAAACAATGCTGCAGTAAACATTGGGGTGCATTTCTTCTTTTTTATCAGTGATTTATTATTCTTAGGATATATTCCTAAAAGTAGAATGGCTGGGTCAAAAGGCAGTTCCAGTTTTAATTTTTTGAGGAATCTTTATACTGTTTTCCACAGTAGCTGCACCAGTCTGCATTCCCACCAGCAGTGCAGGAGGGTTCCCTTTTCTCCACATCCTCGCCAGCACTTATTTTGTGTTGTTTTGTTAATGGGCGCCATTCTGACTGGTGTGAGGTGATATCTCATTGTGGTCTTAATTTGCATTTCTCTAATGATTAGTGATGTTGAAAATTTGTTCATCTGCCTATTAGTCATCTGTACGTCCTCTTTGGAGAAGTGTCTATTCATTTCTTTTGCCCGTTTTTTGATTGGATTGTTTATCTCCCTGATGTTGTTTTACAAGGTCTTTATAAATTTTGGTTATTAACCCCTTATCAGATGTATTGTCGAATATATTCTCCCATTGTTTGGTTTGCCTTTTTATTTTGTTCATCTTGTCTTTAGCTGTGCAAAAGCTTTTTAGTTTGATATAGTCCCATTTATTCATCCTGTTCTTTATTTCACTTGCCCATGGAGATAAATCAGCAAATATATTGTTGCGAGAAATGTCGGAGAGCTCACTGTCTATGTTTTCTTCCAAGATGATCATGGTTTCACGACTTATATTTAAGTCTTTTATCCGTTTTGAGTTTATTTTTGTGAATGGTGTAAGTTGGTGGTCTAGTTTCATTTTTTGCAGGTAGCTGTCCAATTTTCCCAACACTATTTGTTAAAGAGACTCTCTTTACTCCATTGTATACTCTTACCTCCTTTGTCAAATATGAATTGTTCATAAAGGTGTGGGTTTATTTCTGGGTTCTCTGTTCTGTTCCATTGATCTGTATGCCTGTTCTTATGCTGGTACCAAGATGTTTAGAGTACAATGGCCTTGTAGTATAACTTGATATCAGGAAGTGTGATACCCCCCACTTTATTCTTCTATGTCAAGATTGCTGGGGAGTGGGAGGGTCACATAGAAAACTAGATAGAGGGTGATGGAGGACAATCTGACTCTGGACGATGAGTATGCAACATAATTAAATGACAAGATAACATGGACATGTTTTCCTTGAATATATGTACCCTGCTTTATTGATGTCACCCCATTAACATTAATAAAAATTTATTTAAAAAAAATAAAAAAATAAAAAAATAAAAAAAAGAAAGGAAAAAAAAATCCCTGGTTAGGGCACATAGGAGAATCAATCAATGGATGCATAAATAAGTGGGACAACAAATCTATCTCTTTCTCTCTAAATCAATCAATAATTTTTTTTAAAGTTTATTTAAAAAAATTCTTCATTTTCCCAATGATTTATGCTGCTACTTTTGTCCTATGTGTGCATCTTATATGAAAATATTGTATATACTAGTGTCTGTTTCTAAATTTTCTAGTGGATCTATTTGTTCTTGTGTTGGTACAATTTTACTATTTTAGTTTTATGGTACCTTTATATGATATCGCCATTATTTTAAAAATATTTTGGCTCTTCTTGGCCTACCCACTTTTTAGATGAAATTTAGAATGATGATTTTTCTAGTTAAAGTTAATCTGATTGGGATTTCATTTCAGATAGGTCAAACCTATAATTTAAATTGTAAACTGCTGAAACAGCAATATTAGTTTCTAGTATAGGAAGATAATTTATTTCTCCATTCTGTTACTAGCCTTTGGGTTACATTTTGTAACTTTTTTGCTTTAGATACTTTTTCTCTTATGAACTCTTAGAACTTATTTATGTTATCTGGTTATTGTAATAGGGACTTTCCCTATGATATTTCTCTAATATTTTATAGTGTATAGGAAAGTATAAAAATTTTTTAAATCTTTCTTTTTACTTATTCATTTTTTAGAGAGAGGAGACAGAGAGAAAGAGAGAGAGAGAGAGAGAAAGAGAAGGGGCGGGGAGGAGCAGAAAGCATCCACTCCCATATGTGCCTTGACCAGGCAAGCCGGGGGTTTCGAACTGGCGACCTCAGCGTTCCAGGTCGATGCTTTTACCTCCTGAGCCACCGCAGGTCAGGCCAGAAAGCTGTAAATTTTTATGCATTTGGATGGGGCCATGTATTAAAATGCTTTATTTATTTATTTGTGGCCTTACATCTATTTTTTTCCCTTGGAATGTAAAGCTATTTTTTAAAATTAAAGTACAGTTGACATACAATATTATATTTGTTTCAGGTATACAATACAGTGAGATTTCACATTTATAGACCTTATAAAGTGTTCACCACAAATAGCCCACTATCCATTTGTCACCATACAAAATTATTGTGATGTTATTGACTGTGTAGCAGTCTGTTGGATTTTTACTTATTCTGGACCTGACCCAAGTATGTTCACCATGAAGCATGCTTGCTGTCTGGTAAATGCTTTAAATCAAGTAACAGAAGTCTTCTCCTATTGCTAGTCTGTTGTCTGATTTTTAAAATCAAAACAAAAATTGTATTTTACTAAAGTTGTTTCTTGCTGCTATTATAGTCGCATGACTTTCTCCTTTCAACTCTTAATGTAGAAAATACACTGATGAAATTCCAACTGTTGATTCTTGGAATAAGTCCTCTTAGCTTCTTAATGATACTTTTAAATACTCTTTCCATTGTAATACCCTCCCAATATTTTATTTGGACTAGAATAAAGGTGAGTAATAAGGTTATGGATAGTCAGGTTAGGACTAGAGTGGGGGTTAGTGTGAGCATTAGTTACTGTACAGATTAAGGTGTGGGTTAGTGTGAGTATTAGTTACTGTACAGATTAGGGTGTGGGTTAGTGTGAGTATTAGTTACCGTTAGGGTGGGGGTTAGTGTGAGCGTTACAGTTGGGGTCACTGTACATGTTAGAGTGGAGGTTAGTGTGAGGATTAGGGTTAGGGCCAAGGTGATAGCCATATAAGTTTTTTTTTTGTTTTTTTTTTTTTTGCTAATTTTTAATTCATTTCAGTGTTAGGTAAATGATAATATGCTTCTATAACATAACTTGAGAAACTTTCCCTATTTTGTGTCCTTTGTTTAAGTAACACATTTTTGTGTCATCTGTTTAGGAATGCAAATGTTGTTGGTCTAATATTTGATGAGATTCCCCAGTCAAAACCTCTAAGCCTGGAGCCTGTTTTAGAGACAGAGTTTTGAATGCCTGTACTATTTCTATCTATCATGAGTATTGATCTTGTACCTCAGTATTTTTCCTTAGAAAATAGTCCATTTCAGGGAAGTTTTCCTGTAATGAGCACAGATGTGTACATGTTGTGTTGTTATACTTTTTCAGTCTTCTTATCTCTTATTGCATTCTTTTTCTAATGCTTATTTCAGTTTTTTTTTATCAGATTTGTCAACTATGTCATTTTTTATTTAGCTCTTTTTATTATTTAATAGCTTTTAGTATGTTGATTATTTATAATTTTATCTAATTTCTCATTGAATGCACATTGTTTTATCTTGTTATCTCTCTAGTCTCTTGAGTGTTCTGTTTTCTATCAAATGTATCTAGCTCTCGATTTTCTTTTGAGACACTTTAAACTCCATTCCCTTGGTTTTGATATGACCTCTTCTCATCAGATGTTTGTCATTTCCAGTCTTTGTTCTAAAAATTTCTAGCTGATTTTCCCTGTTGAGGAAGACTGCTTTTGTTATTGTTTCCAGTTAAAGCTTTACATTCAGAGAACCTGGCCTGTCTGGCTCACTGAAGATGGGCACAGTGAGCCCTCGGGGTTCGGGTTGTCATGTAGGAGCGGTGACCTGAGCTTGGCTAGGACTGGTGGTCGTGGGCTGGAGCCTGCAGAGGACACACTGTAAGTCACTGGGGTAAGGAGGGACACACAAGTATAAGAGCGACACCCAGGGAATGTTACACCTGGGCGGGGGGATGGAAGGAGCATGTGCAACGAGAAAGGAGTCTGAAGTTTGGGAGCAGATTCAATTCTGTGTGGGCCCAAGGGAGAAGTGTTCCAGAGGCTTTGGATTCCATTGTGAGCTGAGCTGAGGGTGGGGGCTGGGAGACTCGGGAGATACATGTGCTGAGAGCATAGCTGAGCCAGTGGAGGCTGTACTAGGGCAAGATCAGCTGAAACAGAGCTCCCCAAACATGGCAGCCTTAATGAAGTCAGGTTTGTCCCTTGGACATAATTGTCCTGGGGATGAGTGGGCAGGACTCCATGAGGCCTCCTGACCAGAGGCTAGGATTGCCCAGGGTTCTGGGTGGCCTGCCTTTCTATGTGTGGCTCTACTGCACTCAGTTGGCATGACCTCTGATACAACCAAATGTACATGCATCTCCTGTGTTCTCACCTTCCAGAAGCAGAAAAGGCACATGGAGGGTAAACAACAGCAATTCAAGGATGTGAAATGTAACTTATGCCAACTTGAATCATGGTACACTCTGGACATTGCAAACCAGCAGTGTGATACAGGACCACTGCACACCAATGAAGTCATATAGGACCACTGCAAACCAATGGTGTTATACAGTACAGCCACATACCAACAGTATTATACAGGATAATTGTATCCCACTGGTGTTATAGAGGACTACTACAAACCAATGGTGTTATAGAGGACCACTACAAACCAACAGAATTTGTACTATTGTACGGGATTATGCACACCAAAGGAATTATACAAGACAACTTCATACCAACAGTGTCATATAGGACCACTACACACCAAAGGTGTCATACAGGATTGCTGCACACCGGTGGTTTCATATAGGACCATTGGTATATCAGTGGTGTGATATAAGACAACTGCTTACCAGCAGTGCCATACAGGACTATTGCAAACCAATGATGTGACACAGGACCACTGCAAGCCAACAGTGCCTTACAAGACCACTGCTTACCAGTATTGTTATACAGGATAATTGTGTATCAATGGTGTTATACAGGACCACTATAAACCAGTGCTGTTATATAGGATTACTGCAGACCAACAATGTTATTCAGGAAAACTAACTACCATTAATGTGGCAGAGTGGCCCCTGGGAGGCTGGGACATGCCATTTCCTGGGCAGCTTTGTCATCATGGAAGTGGGAGAGTGGATTGAGGGGAATAGCTAGCTCTCTGTGCCACAGGGATGGATGAGGCATGTCTAGCTTGATGTCAGTATACCTCAGAGTGAAGGAGGGGACCAGCAGTGGGGGCTGTTGTTTGACAGGTAGGTGTATAGTGTACATGCTGTTAGGCCAGGATGTTGGCTTGATCTAGGAGGCTCTAGTTTTGGGGCAATGCTGCTTCCTATGTCCCCTGAGGGAGCGCTGCCAAGGTGCTAGCTGCCTCCTGTGCATTGTGCTGGCAGCAGTTCCTGCATCCATGGTGTGCCCACCTGCTCATCCCCCACGCCAAGATACCATCTCATTGTTGACTTGTGGGCCCTGAGACCAGGAAGGTGAGTGAAGGTATGGAGGTCCTAGTTCTGGGAGGGGAGGACTTTTTATATCCTCTGCAGAGCGATAGTAAAGTGCAGATGGCTACGGAGGTGTCCAGCCTAGCTGACAGCAGATTCCTCTGAGGTTTCAGTCTCACTCTTTAGTTTATACTCCTTATTTACGATGGGCATAGGCCTTCCTCACCGGGCTCTGAGAGAGAACTGAGTGTTGCAGCCAGAGACCTCAGGCACTGGGGTCTTTGCTCCTCTCTCCTCGTAGCTTTCCTCTCTCCTGTAGTCGAGTGGCATTCATCCAGGGCACACATCTTCCTTTGTCTTTTTCCTCTCACAGGGTGTGAGAGTGTGCTGTGCTCCCAGAGGTTTAAGTTGTATTGCAGCCTGGCATGGAGGGCTGGTTACTTTTCATGAGATGACTCATTCCCTCCTCCCTGTGGGGCTGCACTGCCAGGCTGTCTGGCAGCCCCGCATGCAGAGACAGTGATGGATCTGAGAACTGTTGTCTTTGGTCTGTGGTGGCCCTGGATGGTGAGCAGGGGTGGAGGACGAGTCCCCTCTAGGAGACATTCAGACAAGCGGGAGCCAGCCTGTCTGTGCACAGCCCAGTCAGCTCACGCACGGCCCCCTGACCAGTGCTCTTTCACACATGTAGGTCAGGTGTCCCCAGGTGTGGAGGTCTGCAAGCAGCCTCATGTGTTCCAACTGGAGAATGTCATGCAAAATCACGGGGGCCAAGGATGTTCTACCTCTATGCTTAAGCAAACTCATTCTGCTTATTGCAGGCTTCCATTTTCTTTCTCTTGAAGTCCAGTGGCACTTACAGGTCACAATGTTTGATTGAGCACACATTCCCATGCTACCGTGGGTCTTGTGATGCTTTTGTTGAGAGGCTGGCTTATCTTTGAGTATGAAGGGCAGCAGTGACACTGCAGTTCCACCAAGTCAGAAGGAGACTTTAAGCATGCGCTGTGGCTATTTTGCTCTTTTAGGTCCCGAAACTAACCCACAGCTTTGTCACCCTGTCACTGAGGAATGCACTGGGTTTCACTCACTGTCTCCCGCCTGCTTCACATGCTGGTTATCAGGCTGCCTCTCAACTCCACTGAGTGCATGGGCACCATCTTTGCAGGGCCTGGGCCTCGGACCAGAGCCAGCCAGGCTGGCGGCAGCTGGAACGCAGCTGTTACAGGGAGCACAATGGAGAGCTGTTCATATTATTGCCCTGTGTGAATTTGGCAGAGCATGAGCAGAAATCATGGGAAAAACTTTCTTATAGGAGCCCACCTGGACTGGTGGAGCCAGTCTGGGAATCCAGAGACGGCCTTCTGCTTCCAGCTCTTGTCCTGGTCACCCTGTGACTGTGGCTAGGTCGTTGTTTCCATCTGTACTTGTTCCCCATCTGTGAGACTGGATCTTCTTACCTGTCCTGCCCACTCCCAGGGGGGAACAATGACCTAGCCAGGAGGATGGCAAGTTCAGGCATTTAACCTTTTGCCAGAGGGCGAGAATATTGGTGTCTTTTCAGAAATAAGTATGTGACTTTGTGAAAAGACATTTTCCATAGTCATTGCTGTGTTCCAGGCCAGTTCTTCACGAGCCCTCACGGTTCTCCGAGGTCTTCGATTATCCTGCTGCGTCAATAAATACACTAAATTTAGCACCAGAGCAAAGATAAGTTCAGAGACCCCATTTTAGAACTTTTCTTAACCCTTTCATTTTATTAGTATTAAATTGTAAGATTTCAGACTTCATGTCCTCATGGCAAAATTACCTTCCAGGAAATCGGAGCATTTGGTTTTCATACTAGTTTGGGAGAGTACCTTTTTAAGTGTGCCCAGAGTAACACTATCCCTTGTCACAAAATGTTTTTTCTTTTTTCCAGGTTAAGGGAAGAAAGTACAGTAAGAGGAGAACTAAAGGTGTCATAGGCTTTGGCAGGACTAAGAAAAAAGCTCAGTTCATATTAACCAGGCTGGCATCAAGGGGGCTGCTTATTCACACGTCTGACTCTGAAAATGTGGATCTAGGAGAGAGCTGTTTGTCTGTTTTTAAATAGGAATGATTAGAATAAGTTTAAAACCTGAAGAGGAGTTAGCAAAGAGACAAAGGTTGAAGAGTAAAGAGACAGAAAATGTAGGAAGCTGCTCAGAAGTCAGTCCCCAAGGATGCAGCCACGGGTTTGGATGTGGAGTACGGCAGAGCTGCTGCTGTTTGCTAAGAATAGGACTCGCTCCTCTGTGATCGCTGACCTAACTGTGCTCTCTGCATTGCACTCCAGTGTTCTGGATGGATTCAGCCATATCGTTCACAGCACTGGCTCCTCTCCAGGGCTGGAGCCAGTCCAGGCTCAGGTGTTACACTTAGCTTTCTTGGGCCTTTAGTCTCCTTCAACCTGGAATATATTCACAGCCTTCCTATCACATTTATAACATTGCAATTATAAAGAGGATGGCCCACCCTTTCCTCTGTTCCTCATGATGAGTTTCTATTTGTGTATTTTTGGCTGGACGCTCATTGTGTGAAATGGACCTTTGCAGGGCCCATCTGGACCCTACGTTGGACCCTGCATCTGGACAGATAGAATGTCCGGCTGCCCATTTGGGAATATTAAGCTGTTCACTTGGTCAAGGACTTGCCCAGTCTCTCCCCAGGGTCCTGACTACTTTCCCTCTTGCACCTAATAAGAAGTTGGTGGGAAGGCATTTAAAATACATGCAGATATGTCTGACCAGGCAGTGGCGCAGTGGATAGAGCTTTGGACTAGGATGCAGAGAACCCAGGTTCGAAACCCTGAAGTCTCTGGCTTGACAACGGGCTCATCCAGCTTGAGCGTGGGGTTGCTGGCTTGAGTGTGGGATCATAGACATGACCCCATGGTCACTGGCTTGAGCCCAAAGGTCGCTGGCTTGAGCAAGGGGTTACTCGCTCTGCTGTAGTCCCCCCGTCAAGGCACATATGCGAAAGCAATCAATGAACAACTAAGGAGCCCCAATAAAGAGCCACAACGAAGAATTGATGCTTCTCACCTCTCCCTTCCTGTCTCTCTGTCCCTGTCTGTCCCTCTCTCTGTCTCTCTGTCTCTGTCACAAAAATAAACAAACAAAAAAAAAATGCAGATATCCTGCTCTTCAGGAAAATTGAGACTCCACTGATGAGTTTTGGCTCAACCTGTCTTTACTGTGGTGGCTGCAAAACCATGTTTGTCCAGCTCCAACCCTCTCCGCGTATACCTGTTAGCACGTGGCCAGCTGCTGTGAGCAGAGCCCTCCCCTCTTCCCTTTCTGTTTATTTATCTGTGTATTATCAGTTTAGTTTCATGGCTTCCTGGTTTGTTTTTTTAATTAATTTTAATGGGGTGACATTGATAAATCAGAATACATATGTTCAGAGAAAACATCTCCAGGTTATTTTGACATTTAATTATGTTGCATACCCCTCACCCAAAGTCAAATTGTCTTCTGTCACCTTCTAACTGGTGTTCTTTGTGCCCCCTCACCCTCCCCCCCAACCACCACCCTCTTGTCCATGTCTCAGAGTCTCATTTTTATGTCCCACCTATGTATGGAATCATATAGTTCTTAGTTTTTTCTGATTTACTTATTTCACTCAGTATAATGTTATCAAGGTCCATCCATGTTGTTGTAAATGATCCAATGTCATCATTTCTTATGGCTAAATAGTATTCCATAGTATATATGTACCAAAGCTTTTTAATCCATTTCCACTGATGGACACTGGGCTGTTTCCAGATCTTCACTATTGTGAACAATGCTGCCAGTTTTTTAATTCATCACTGTTTTACTTTATCATTCTTGACTTTCCTCAATGACTTTGGAGAACAAATTGTCCCAGATCAGCAGGAGCCCTCCAGGTTGTCTCCTGGCCATGTGGTATGTTTCTGTAATTTCATTCTTCCTCCTTCCCTTCCTGTCTTAGCCCTGTGTCAGTCTGCTTAGGCTACTGTGACAACATACCACTGACTGAGTGGCTTATGCAAAATAGATACTTATTTCTCACAGTTCTGGAGGCTAGGAGTCCAAGATCAGGGTGCTGCCAACAGTCGGGTTCTAGTGGAATCCTCTTCAGTTGTAGCTAGACACCTCTCTGTCCTCACATGGTGGAAAGAACCTTTGAGTGTTCTGAGGCCTCTTTCGTAAGGGCACTAATCCCATCATGGGGGTCTACCCTCACAACCTAGTCACCTTCCAAAGGTCCTGCCTCCTGATACCATTACACTGGGAGTGAGTATTCAACATATGAATCAGGAGGGGGGGCACATTCAGTCCATAACACCCTTTCTTCTTTCCTCCCTCCTTCCGTTTCACCCCTCTCCCTATTTGTTTTTACTTTTTATTTTTAACTTTCCAGTATCATGTCTCAGGTGCATCTTGTACCTAACCTGCCCAGCCCCGGAATCAACATCTCTTTGAATGGCTCTACTTTCTTGTAGTATGGAAATGTTATTGAACACCAAAATTTGGGTACCATGTGTGCTTATTGCTCCTGGGTGTCTTTGCTTCTAAGCCCTATCCATAGACAGAGATTGAAATATGTGCTCATACCTGTATACATATGTACATAAATATATGCACGCACATACATGCACACACATACATATGTGTGTATATGTAATAAAGACAATATTTATTGTATTGACAATACTTATAATCCTTTTTCTTCCGGTTAGCCCATCCCTTGTAGGTGACAGTGGTGTTGTAAAGTGGCCTTTCACCGGATCCCGAGAGCCACTTCTGTACGTCCCCTTTACTACTCCATGTTCAACGACATCATGTTGGTGGTTTGAGTCCATGGTGGTTGGACTGAGCCTCTCCTCCCATCCCTAAGAGTCATTTGTTAAAAAGTCATCAGCATGCTGTTGTAGGAAACCAAGTCTCTTTTGCTATTTTATTTTTGTGATTTATTCTTCTTGTCTTAATATTTTTTTGGGAAAGCAGATATATCTATGTTTTCTAAATTTCTTATTTTTTTACACAAAATATATATAAAATATGTTGTTATGTATGCCTTTTTTTACTATTTTTATTGTAACAATATGTGATATGAAATTTTACTGCTTTACCATTGTGTGAGTGTCTCATTCAGCAGCATTAATTGCATTTTTTGTGTTGTGCAGCCATCTTTAGACAGACTCCCACATGCACCTGACCTGGATCCACCCAGCATGCCCACCAGGGGGCAATGCTCTGCCCATCTGGGGCATTTCTCCTTTGCAACCATAGCCATTCTAGTGCCTGAGGTGGAGGCCTTGGAGCCATCCTCAGCGCCGCCACCAAATTGGCTCCAGTGGAGCCTTGGCTGTGGGAGAGGAAGCGAGAGATAGAGCAAAGGGTGAGGGGGAAGGGTGGAGAAGCAGATGGGTGCTTCTCTTGTGTGTCCTGGCCGGGAATCTAACCTGGGACTTCCACACACCAGGTCAACGTTCTACCGCTGAGCCAACCGGCCAGGGCCTGTGCAGCCATCTTTACATACTGTTTTGCACTGGTGTCTTTTTGTTTGACCATATCTCCTGGAAGTCACTTCACACCAATTCACAGAGAGCTTCTGTATTCTTTTCTTCCTGCTCTCTGGCGCTGCTGTTCCATTGTGTGAATATCCAGTTATCTCATCACTCCCCCATGCTAGGATAGCTAAGTTTATGTTATTCTTCAATTATGAACAATGATGAATAGCCATGTCACTTGTATTTTTTGTTATCATGTCTTCTAGGTTGGCTCCTAGAAGTTGGACATCTGGGTTCAGTGGAAAGTGCATGTATTGTTTTGCTGGATGTTTCCAGATTATCTTCCTTAGGGGTTGTCCCCATTCCCTGTCCTCACCACCAGTATATCAGCATCCCTTTCCTACCACAGCCTGTCCTGCAGAATGTATTCTTAAGCTTGTCCAGTGTATTCTTAAGCTATTGCCCAAGTGATAGGAGAGCTGTGGTAGCTCGCTATAGTTTAATTTGCATTTCTCTTTCAATTAATGAAATGGAATATCTTTTCTTAAGTTTAAAGACAGGTTTCTAAAACTTTTCATGTCCTTTGCTTCTTATTTTTCTACAGGACTTTTGGTCTTTCTTTGCCTCTCAGTTTTAAAAAGTTTGAGGTTTTTATATATGAGGAATATTATTTCTTTTTCCTGTGATATAGACTGCAAATATTTTTCTCATTTATTATTTGTCATAAATGTTTTCTCATGGCATTTTTGCCATGCCAGACATTTTTATTTTTTAAAAAGTCGTATTTATCTTTTATTGAATCTTGTTTTTGTAGTCATAGTAAGATAGCCTTTTTCTACTCTCAGATTAAAGAGAAAACTGCTCATGTTTTATTAACTTATTTTAAAATTTTCAATACATTGATTTTTCTATTTCATTGATTTCTGTTCTTATTTCCTTTCCTTTCTTGCTTCTCTGGATTCATTTTCCTGTTCTTTTTCCAATTTCTATTGAATGTTTGTGCATTCATATTCAGCTTTCTTTTCATATAAACATTTAAAATTAAACACTCCCTTCTGACATACAGTTTGTTGCAGTGCAGATGGTTAGATATGGTTAGATGTCCCGTGCTTTATATTACTTCACTCATAAAGTTTGTTTCTACTATGATTTCCTTTTTGACTTCTGAGTTATTTAGAAGTTTTAGTTCCAAATATATCAATTTTAAAAAATACTATGTATCAATTTATAAATACTATGTTAAAAATATATGTTTATGTTTATAGATACAGTATTTAAAAATATTTTAATTTTTTGGCTCACTGAGTTGTGGGCGAAGTGGTCTCTGTGTGTGGTCTGCACTGGAGGGTGGCTCGAGTGCAGTCGAGCACAGCAGGCAGAGTGAGTTGTGCTGGTGCGGAGTATAAGCTCTGTGTGTTCATTAGATGAAACCGGGCAATTCTGTTTAAATCATTTCTATTCTTAGAGATATTTTTCTCTTGCTGATATATTGATCCCTGTGATAGTTGTGTCCAGATCTGACTGTGTGATTGGGGACTTAATCTATTTTCCCTTCATTTTCTGCTATATATAAAATGTTGCCATTCATTTCTGCTGTCTATAAAATGTTGGGACTTTGTTTTGGGTGCATGCAAGGCTGGGATCATTGTATCTTGCTCATAAACTGAACCATTTTATCTTTATGTGATGCGGCCTATTTCTGGTAATGTCTATTTGCTTTAAAGTAAAATTTTCTGATGTATTTGCCCAGTATATATTTTTTCCCCTTTTCTTTTAGTCTCTCTGTATTTGTATGTTGTAGATCAGTGGTAGTCAACCTGATTCCTACCGCCCACTAGTGGGTGTTCCAGCTTTCATGTTGGGTGATAGCGGAGCAACCAAAGTAAAATAAAAAGATAGATTTAACTATAGTAAGTTGTTTTATAAAGATTTATTCTGCCAAACTTAGTGAAAATCTGACATAAAGTACTTAGTAATTATTATTATATGCTTTAACTTGCTGTAACTCTGCTTTATAAATTTTATAAAGTAAAGTTACTTCTCTACTTTATAAATCACCATTACTGTGGAACCGGTGGGCAGTTAGAAAATTTTACTACTAACAGATACAAAAGTGGGTAGGTATAAAAAGGTTGACTACCCCTATTGTAGATGAATCTTTCAGAATGGAGTCTAATGGCATTTTATTGTGTCCTTGCTTATAATCTCTGTCTTTTAACGACTGAAGCAAATAATTTTCCTTTATTTTCTAGATTTGAACTCCTTCCTATAGTCTTATTTTGATCTTTCTGTTTAACTCATCTTTCTTATGTTTATTTTTTCTCTTCTCATTTCTTGATTGACAAATAATTTTTTCTTCATTCAGTTTTCTCCTTTTCTGTATAAATGTGGCTTTTCTTGTGTTCATGTTTGTCCTATGTGTGTATTGATTTATCAGTGTCCAAAGTGAACCAGTCTCTTTGGCCACATCTCAAATGATACCAGAATCCTACAGTACTTTATCTCTGATTACCCTCTCTGGTTTTTGTCTTCCATTGCTGTGGAGAACTACCTTTCCATTTAACTGGTGCTCATTTAAAGGAATTTTTAAAACTCTGGTTATTTTTTAAATTTTCTGTCTTTGGTGGTTGTCTGTTTTAGCACCATGTATCTAGATATAGATTTCTTTATATTTGTCCTCTTGGGATTCTTTTTTTTTCCCACATCATTTATTGTGATATGATTTATGTGTGTAGTATAAAATTCACTTGTTATGGAGATAGTTTTATGAGTTTTGACAAACATATGCAGATATTAGCTATTAATGCACAGTCATAATATAGAATATTTTCACCAGGCCAAATTCTTTTTTACCTTCTCTCCTCTCTTCCCTTTTCCTCAAGGAAGGTATGTTTCAGTGGTTGGATTCAAATAATTTAATAACTGGTTCTCTACCCTAATGACAGTTTTAAGTATAAAAGTAATGATATACCGAAAAGTAGTTTACTATTTCATGCATTTAATACTTAAATAGGAAAAATAAAAGTATACAAGACTAGCTTGTGTTATAAGAAAGACTTTTAAACTATTAATGAAAAATATTAAATAATACCTGACAAAAAACAATAAAGCTGTTATTTCCATATTGCTTCTTGATTGGCGTCCTCACCTGCAATTTTTTTCACTTATGGACAGAATGAAAATTACCACAGGTGCTTAGAATACATTGTTGTGCCTGACCTGTGGTGGTGCAGTGGATAAAGCGTCAACCTGGAAATGCTGAGGTCACCGGTTCGAAACCCTGGGCTTGCCTGGTCAAGGCACATATGGGAGTTGATGCTTCCTGCTCCTCCCCCTTCTCTCTCTCTGTTTCTCTCTCTCTCTCCTCTCTAAAAATGAATAAATAAAATTTTTAAAAAAAGAATACATTGTTGTGCAGATGAACATTAAAAAAGAGTAAGGAATGTAAATTTGTGATTTCCACATTGGGCAGCTGCCCAGGTACCCACCTTAGAGAGAATCCTGATTTCAAGTGCCATTTTAACAACCGGTTCGCCAAATTCAACAAAAAAATTAGGTATCGGTTCTGCTGAACCGGTGCATACCGGCTCAATCCCACCACTGGTCTGTTTATTGTAATTGGAAGATTATCATGGAAGTGGAGTTAAAGCGTGCAGCTCAGAGTCTAGGTTTTCACTCCCCTGTGATAGTCTGAGATGTGTCTCTGTTGTTGTGAATGATATTTAATGAATGAACCACATTTGTTTATTCACTCACTATTTGTTGAAAAATATGGAAATTAGCAATTTTAGAGGATTATGAATAAATCTTCTATAAGCTTTCCTCATTTTTCATAAATGTCTAGGATTGAGCTTTTCCAGATCCTATTAAAGGAGTGTGTTTAACTTTGTAAGAAACTATCAATTCATTTTCAAAATGATTCATCACCTGCACACCCACAAATGATGTGTGAAAGTCCTTGTTTCTCTTGGAATGGTTAACACTTGATGTTCAGTTTAAAATTGTATTCTTTCTAGTGGAGGTGCAGTGGTACCTTATAGTTTTCATTTGCATTTTCCTGATGTCTAATAATACTGAACATTTTTTTCTGTCTATTTGCCATCTGTATATCATCTTTGGTGAACTCTCTGTTCTAATACTTCATGTATTAAAATTTTTGTACTGTTTGTTTTCTTAGTGTTATGTGGGCTTGTTATATATTCTAGATACCAGTCATGTATCATAGATAAATATTTCAAATATTTTATCCCAGAATGGGCTTTATTTCCTTAACATTATCTTTCAAAAAAGCAGAAGTGTTTACTCTAGATAAAGTAAAAATTTTTCAATTTTTTCCTTTTATGGTTTGTGCTATGTCCTAGCCAATAATTCTACACTTTCTCCAGGGTCACAAAAATTATTTTCTGTGTTTTCTTCTAGAAATTGTATAGTTTAGGTTTTACATTTTGATCTCTGATTTATTTTTTTCCCCCTCTGATCTACTATGAGCTAATTTTTTAAAATATGGTACAAGATACGTGAAAATTTCTTTTGTTCCCTATGGGTGTAATTTCTTTCAACATTGTCTAAAGACTATTATTTTCTCCATTGACTATCTTTGATCCTTCTTGAGTATACCAAATATAAGGTTCTATTTCTGGACTCTGTTCTGTTTAATTACTCAATACATCTATCCTTTCACCAGTACCTCAGTAGTTTGCTGACTGTAGAGTCAACCTTGAAATTAGGAGGGTAAGTTCCTTTAGTGTTTGTTGTTTTTCAAAGTTGTTTTCCTATTCTGAGCCCTTTTCTTTTCCATATAAATTATAGGATTAGCTTGTCAGTTTCTACAAAAGGGACTGCTGGGATTTTGATTGAAATTGTGTTGGCTCTGTATCGATCAATTTGGGGATAGTTAGCATCTCTTGTTATTTTGTTTTTATTGGGATAAAATTCACCTATCATAACATTTACTATTTTAAAGTGTAGAATTCAGTGTTTTTCTGGTATGTTCACTAGCTTGTGCAACTAACACCACTGTCAATTTCTAGAACATTTTCATCACCCTTAAAGGAAACCCCATGCCTGTTAGCAATCACTCTCAAGTCCTCCCAACTCCAGCCCCTGGCAACCACTAATCTACTCTGTCTCTTTGCCGATTCTGGACATTTCATATAATAATTCACCTTTAGTATCTGGCTTCTTTCACTTAATGTAATGTTTTCTTTTCTTTTTAAGATTTTATTTATTGATTTTATAGAGAGAGGAGGGGCTGAGAAAGAAGTAGTTGCTTTACTCTAACTGTTCACTGGTTGCTTGTCATATGTGCCTTGACCCTGCAAGCCCAGGCTTTCAACCTGAGATCCCAGAGTTCCAGGTTTTCGACATTTTATCCACCATGTTACCACAGGTCAGGCAATATTTTGTTTTCACAGTATAAGTTTGCATTTTTGTTAAACGTATTCTTAAGAATTTTATTTTCCATGTTATTGTAAATGTAATTTTTTTAAATTTCATTTTGAATTATTTTGCTATTGTATATGAATGCAACTGGTTTTTGTATTTTGATCTTGTATCTTGCAACCTTCCTTAAGTGTGTTTTTTGTTGTTTTTTTACAGATGCCAGTTTATATGCTCTTTATTTTTTTCCTTCCAGTATTGCATTTACTGGAATCTCTACTATGATGGTGGTTAGAGATGGTAGAATGGGTACCCTTCCCTTGTTTCTGATCCTGGAGGGAAAGCATTCAGTTTCTCACCATTAAGTATGATGATAGCTGTTGGGTTTTTCATAGAGGCCTTTTATTAGGTTAAGGAATTCACAGAGAATTTTTATCATGAAATGTTGAATTTTGTCAAATTCTTTTTCTACATACATTGATGTAATGGTTTTCACTGTTAGTCTATGAAAAGGGTAAAAAGCATTAGTTGACTTTCTACTGTTGAACTAACAGTACTGGGTTAAATCCTACTTAGTTATGATGTATTATATAAAAAGGATTTTGTTAGAGATTTTTGCATGTATATTCATTAAGGATTTGGCTCTGTAGTTTTCTTTCCTTGAAATGGCTTTATGTGGTTTTGCTCTTAATGTTGGCCTCATAAAATGAGTGGAAAGTGTTCTAGTTTCAGGTGGCGTTTGTAGAGAATTGGTATTTGTCACTCTTAATTGTTTATTAAAATTTTACATTAAAGCCAGTGAGTATGGAGTTTTCTTTGTTGGACAGTTTTTAACTCTGAATTCAATTTCTTTAATTATTATAATACTCTTTCATTTCTTCATGCAGGCCCATTTCTGTTTGATATTACAATCCTTCTACTAGAGTAGCTTCCTTTAATATTTCGTATGACTTATCTTGTCAGATATTACTTCTACCACATTTTCTTCTTTGAAAACTCAATTATGTTATGTCAGACTTTCTTACTCTACACTTCTTGTCACTTAACTTCTTTTCCATATTCACCATCCTTCTAAGGTTTTTTGCTATAATTACAGTAATTATCCACAATATAGCACAGAGAGACAAAGCAATATAAACAATGAAAGAAAGGATTAGAGCCTTGTAGAGAGATTGAAAAGGCCTAACGGAATTCACTGGTGTTCCTGAAGGAGAAGAGAGGGGACAAGGTAGCAGTAATATTTGAAGAGATAATGGCTAAGTTTTCCAGAATTGATAAAGCCACCATTGTACACTTTCAAAACCCTAACAAATACCAAGCAAGTAGAATGAAGAGAAATTTTTCTGCGTCTAGACATATTACAGTGATCTTCTGGAATAATAAAGATAAGTAAAAGATCTTAACAGAAAAAAACATTGTTCAAAGAAGGCACATTCAAGCCATCAGATGACTTCTAACTGCACCGATGGAAAAAGGAAGATGGATAGATCTTCCATGTGGTGGGACGAGAAATCACCCCACATTCAGGAACGTGATACTTAAGGAATAAAACCATCAGGAATGTGGGCAAAATAAACACATTTTCATATAAACAAAAACTGAGATAACTTGATAGGTAGGGTATCAAGCTATGGGCCTTTATTAAAAGCATTTCTAAAGGAACTATTTAGGAGAAAAGAAAGTTATAGCATATGGAAGTTCTGAGATTTAAGAAGAAATTAAAAACAGTTTTGTTCATGTGAGTTAATCCAAACACACATTTGATGTTAAAAGCAATAAGGCAATGCCTTCCAGGGTTTGCAAAAAACAACAGAACTAAAATAGGGGAGGGAGTACAGTCACAGGTTTTAAGATCCTGGGGTTGCTGGGTGGGTAAGGATATCAGACTTTGGCAAGTTAGGGACTCATGTGGTTATGTTTAGGGTAAGAAATAAAAAAGTACATAAAATAGGGAAGGGAAAAAGCTAAAAGAAGGCAAGAAAGGAGACAAGAAATATAGCAACATAAGAAAATAGAAAACACAACGTAAAATGGTATGTAAGTCCAGATATATGAGAAATTTGTATAAATATTAATAGGCTACATGCATTAAAAAGTTCCATTTAAAAATTTTTCACTGAAAACTCCACTGTCTCAGTGTTCAATGTTGTCATGCTAAAGTTTTAGAGCCTTCTCTTTATCTTTGGATTTTATAAATGTAATCAGAATATTGTTCATTGGGTCCTCTGTGTTCATTCCTTCTGGAACGTAAACCCCTTTCCTTGGTATCTTTCAGACTTTCCCCTTTTCTTTCACTCTACATTCTGGAAAGTTCCTTAGCTTCATCATCTGACTTTCCACCTTGCTCTTAAGCTGTGTTCATTTACCCTTATCCTTACATATTAGGAATTTTTAAAAAAACAATACTTCCCCTCATGAGATATATATTTGTTTCTCTCTCAGCTGTGGAATACCATGTCTATTACCTGGAACATACACATTAACATTATCATTTGTTTTACAATTTCTCAGATGACAATTCTTATTTTGAGTTTGGAGTGTCAGTTTTCTTCAAATATCGTTTTTTTGTTGTTGTTGTTATTGCTGTTTTGGGGTTGTTTTGTTTTGTTGTATTTTTTCAAAGTTAAAAATGGGGTGGCAGTCAGACAGACTCCCGGATGCACCCGACTGGGATCCACCTGGCATGCCCACCAGGGGGCGATGTTCTGTCCATCTGGGGCATTGCTCTGTTGCAACCAGAGCCATTCTAGCGCCTGAGGCAGAGGCCTTAGAGCCATCCTCAGCACCCGGGCCAACTTTGCTCCAATGGAGCCTTGGCTGTGGGAGGGGAAGATAGAGATAGAGAGAAAGGAGAGGGTAGAGGGAGAAGGGTGGAGAAGCAGATGGGCACCTCTCCTGTGTGCCCTGGCTGGGAATTGAACCCGGGACTTCCATATGCCAGGCCAACGCTCTATCTACCGCTGAGCCAATCGGCCAGGGCCCAAATATAATTTCTTTACTGGCAGAAGAGGTTTGCATTTTGAGAATGTCTGTCTCTGGTGACGGTGGTACAAAGTGGAGGGACATGCGGCCAGGTGGGGGTATGCTTCATGGTTCCCCCTCTGGGGATGTGTGCCAGCTGTGCCTCTAGGGAGCAGAGGCTGCCTCCCAGCTGTCCTGCCTGTTTCCTCTGTCAGCATTCACTGGAGCAGCCACTGCAGCCCACTAGGGAAGTTACTGTGCATGGAGCCCCCTGTTGCTAGTCTGACAGCAGCTCCCTGCTCAGCTTGCAGAATCTGCATTCTCTCTCTTTGCTTCTGCATGAAACTCCCTGGCTTCCTGACACAGGCTTTACTGTGATGTTCCTTAGAATTGTTACTCTACGGATTCCACCCCAACTGCTCTTTCTATATTGTTTTCTATTGCTGGTTACCAAATCAACCCACAATGAGTGGCTCAAACAACAACTGTGTCACCTCACTGTTTTGGTGGGTCAGGAGTTTAGCAGTGGTTTATCTGGGTGGCTCTGCTTGGGGTCTCTCATGAGGTGGCAGATGTTGGCCAGAGCTGCATCCCCTTAATATTGACTGGGGCTGGAGGAGCTGCTTCCAAGTTGGCTTCCTGTGTAGCTTAGAGCAGGAGACCTCAGTTCCCTACCTTTAGGCCTGTCCACAGTGCTGCTTGAGTGTCTTTATGGTAGCAGCTCATGCCTCCAAAGTCAGTGATTCCTAAGAGGGAGTAGGAGGAATCACATGCTTGTTATGTCCTGATCTTGGACATATTAGCACACTGTATTCCTTACAAGTGTGTTACCAAGTAGAGTCCACTCTTAGGGGAGGGGGATAACATTCTCATCATCGAATCATAGGACCTAAGGAGTATCATAGAATCTATGGACATGTGTGAAACCATTTTACTCTTACTGAGGAATTCCTCCAGTGGTCTCCCCTGCTGTGATGTGGGATAGTGGCCCTGGAGTTCCGTCTCCAAATCACTTTTGTAGATCAGACCAGTTGCAGACCTTGCAGTGTTAGCATGAGCCTGAGCTTTTCCATGTCTTAAAACTTTTGTGGTTATTACATCATCTTGTCTTTTGTTATGGTTTTTTGTGTAGGTAATTTAATTTGAAAAGCAGTATGTATCTAACTTTTTTGGTACTTGCTTTCTTCTTTATTATTGAGTTTGACCTCCCCTGCTTAGAAGTTTAGCAAGTTTAGAGTGACAAAATTAAGTCACTTTTGAGCACACAAGTGCTCAAAATCTGCCCTTCCTATAACTGGCCATTTCGCTGGCAAAACAATGCAAGTAGCAAGGGCCTTCCTAGTTTTGGGGGCATATTTTGCAGAGCTGAGGTTTTGGAGTTTGAGTCCTTGAATGAAATCACATTCTCCATTTCTGGCTTAGATGACACTTGAATGATAATTTATTTATTTGACATTTATTGAGCTCTCACTGTACTCTGATCATGTACCAGTCCTTGTGTGGACGCTGGGTGCAGGGCTTTCTGATACAAGCTTAGGGTCAATGGCCCTTCAGTGTTCGTACCATGGTGTGTGGGGGAGAGCCATGGAAAAGTGCTCTCATGGGCGAGGATTTGTTACTGTTTTCCTTCCATTTTTGGTCTTCTGTCCTTTATTCTCCTGAACTCTCTCTGCATAGAGTTTTTGAAAGATGAATGGGTAGCAGGTGGCAGAAGTAACTGCAGGGAATTTGTTTGGTTGGATGCCTGTCACAGAAGAGGAATAGAAGGAAGAGGGGCATCCCCAGATGTGGAGGGGGTGACAATGGTCAGGCCTCAGCCATCTTCGGCTCAGGTATGTTCATGGTGCAGAAGCGGAGGGCCATAGGAGGGGCAGCCCCTCTGCCCACTGCACAACTTCCTGCGTGGCGACTCTGAACAGTACTGTCAGCGCCGGGGAGAATGTGCTTTGCTTTACACGGGCTGCTCTGAACGCATGGAACACATCTGTCAAATACAGCCACCTTTTTCTTACTCCCTCGTGGCTTTTTAAGGACACTTGCTCTTTCCTCTCCTTTGTGTCATTCTCCTGGAAGCCGTGGTCTGGTCACTGGCTTGTTTTGGTCTGGCCCCACCTTGCTCAGATTTGTGTGCTAATAGTTTGGTTTGGTTTTACCTGGATCAAACAACCAGTTAGTTTAGCTTCTAATCGTATAGTTTGTCTAATGCTATACGTGGCTTTCATTATTGAAATAATGGTGGAAGATAGCTTTATTATTAGAAATGTGAAAGTCTAGTTCATAGGTTTCCTCTCCCTGTTTTTCTTATTGAAATGACTGTTTCTGAAATACAGTTTCACAAATACAATTGTGCTACATACAGCATAGTCAGCTATCTGACTGCTGGTTACCTGTGGCGTGGAGGGTGTAGGTGGTTTTGACCCTGTTCCTGCCTGTTTCAATTTATTTTATTGCTGTCTGAAGCCCCTCACAGAAACCCAGCTGTAGGGGACATAGGGCGGCCACTGGGCAGCTTCTGCTGGACATGGATATAGATGTGGACATGATGTGGCAGATGGGCCTGAGAGAGTTTTCTGGGAGGGGGCAGACAGATGTAGTTAGTGCATATAGGGGACATATGGAGTAAGCCAACTCAAGGGTGTTTTCATGCTTTTAATTTAAACAGTCACAGAACCTAAAGGTGAGGTTTAAAATGTTTTTTTGTGTGTGTGCCACATTCTGGCTAGGGAGAGAATGGTGTCATCATTCTCTTTGCTAAGTGATAATTACAAGTGTGGAGACAGATGTGAGCTTCCTGGGAGCCAAGGGGGCTGTGCCCAAAATGCAGTGCTCTGGGAAGGGAGAGGTATGTCGAGTTTGGCTTTATTGACTGGGGCGGGGGCCCCAGGGGTTTGGAGCTGCCAGCGGAGCGTTGGTGGTAGAGGCCCAGGGCAGGTCAGGCAGGGCATCTGCTCATTGCTCTTGGTGGCATATGCCCGGTACAGGAGGAGCCAGCAGGAAAGCCCTGTCTGGGACACTGCAGAGACATGCTCCCCAAGGAGGCCAAGAACTTGGGCTGGGTTAGGGCTTTTCTCCTGCTTTTCTATCTGCCCTGCTGCTTGAGAGAGGCCATGGGGTCCTTTCTAGGGGAGACCTGCTCTGGAGGGATGCCATCTCTCCAGCTTGGATTTAGGGAGAACCTAGAGGTGCGGATACCCTCTATGTGGGCACTGTTCCTACACCAGCTCACATTGAGCTCACTGTGGCCTGGGTCAGGTATGCCTTGTAGGGGATGGGAACTGGTTTGAATGGGGCCTTGCACTCACCACATGTGACTGGGAGCAACTTGTTCAGTTTCTTTAAGCCAAGGATCTGCTCTGCCTGGGGATTGTGGTGGGTAATTAGGAAGTGCAGGTGCCTGGCCCAGTCCTGGCCCACAAGATGCCTTCATGCGACTCCTCACTCCTTGCCCAGGGCCACTGTCATCACAGAAACAGCTACCAAATAGAATACGTGGGTCTCTCTTGAGCCCTCTCTGGCCTGACTTGGTTCAAGGAGAATAGCCATTTAAAATGTATAGTTCAGCCTGATCTCTGGTGGCGCAGTGGATAAAGCATCGACCTGGGAGTACTGAGGTCGCTGGTTCAAAACCCTGCACTTGTGTGGTCAAGGCACATATGGAGTTGATGCTTCCTGCTCCTCCCCTCTTTCTTTCTCCTCTCTAAAATGAATAAATAAAAAAAAAATTTTATTTATTCAAAACTCAGTGGCATTGAGTACATTCATATGTTGTACAGTTACCTCTGTCTAGTTCTAAGACATCGTCATAACCCCAAAATAAAACCTTGTCCCCCCCCCAATTCCTCCAGTCCTGGCCACACCAGTCTGTATTTGGCCTCTGGATTTGCCTGTTCTTGACATGGCACATGTAGCTTTTGGGGTCTGGCTTCTTTCATTTTGTATGTTTTCTGGGTTTTCCATATGGTAGTATATATCACAATTTCATTTATTTTTATGGTTGAATAATATTTTGTTGTATGGAGAGATCACAATATGTTTATCTATTCATCCATTCGTGCATATTAGGGTTTTATCTATCTTTGGCATTGCGGATAATGCTGCCATGAATATTCTTGTACAGGTTTGGTTTGAACACCTGTTTTCACCTCTTTGTGGCATATCCCTAGGAGTGGAACAGCTGGGTCGGTCACGTGATAATTATATGTTTAACTTTTTTTTTTAATAAATAAATTTTTATTTTAATGGGGTGACATCAATAAATCAGGGTACATATATTCAAATAGAACATATCCAGGTTATCTTGTCATTCAATTCTGTTGCATGCCCATCACCCAAAGTCAGATTGTCCTCCGTCACCTTCTATATAGTTTTCTTTGTGCCCCTCCCCCTCATCCTCCCCCTCTCCCTCCTTCCCTCCCCCCGCCCCCCGTAACCACCATACTCTCTTGTCCATATCTCTTAGTCTCATTTTTATGTTCCACCAATGTATGGAATCCTGCAGTTCTTGTTTTTTTTCTGATTTACTTATTTCACTTCGTATAATGTTATCAAGATCCCACCATTTTGTTGTAAGTGATCCGATGCCATCATTTCTTATGGCTGAATAGTATACCATGGTGTATATGTGCTACATCTTCTTTATCTAGTCTTCTATTTTTTTTACAGTGCTAAAGCCTTTAAGCAAACTCTTGGCCAATACAGCAAGAATCCATAAAAGAGTAGTGTCCTTAACATGTTCACCAAGTCCAAGTTGGCCCAAACACCATGCCAAATCCCTGAAAAATGCAACCCAACCCCAGTTCAGTCTGTTAGGAGCTGTCACAAGGAGCAGGAGTCCAGGAAAAGTCCACATCCAGGAAAAGACCGCATGCCACTGGAATTATTGTCACAATTCTATACTTTGCAGCTCACGTCCAAGTCCCAATGACCGTTGCTTCTAGCTGGTAATGATTCAGGTAGATTGGAAAAGCCATCTGCAGCATGTGTGGAGATGGAGCTTCTGTTCTCCTCTGCCTGGAGAGATGAGACCAGGTTGCTTTTCCCTGGAGCTCTGCAACTGTGGCTTGGTAAAGAGAACCTTGGGATACACTAAGCTGGGCAGCAAATAGAAGTTGGCAAAATGGGGAAAGAGAGCTTTAAATTAGGAGTAAGGAGTAGGTTGCAGCCTGAAATATGAGTGGGGCATTGAGGTAGGAGGAATAAAGGAAACACTATATATTAAACAAAGCAGCAGAAAATAGGACTATCAACACCCACAACAGAGATCTTCGAGGGAAGAATAAAAAACCTGACTATTGGAGATGACGTCAGAGTAATGGCGGGGTAGGAAGTGATACTGATAAATCTCCCCCAAAACTCAACAAGATCTTCAACCAGAAACAGAAAAACCTATCCTTGGAGCCTCCAGATGTTTCGCAATACACCCGAAGGTATGGTCAAGCGAAAAATTGGCTAAATATATAACCAAACCCCGAAGGAAATAGGGAGTAAGAAATGCTCCACCTTCCTCACTAACCTAAACAGGGCGGCTTTCTCTGGGATCCGTGAATATAGAAACTGAGGCGGGCAAAGGGGGTGAATAGATCCAGGCTGCGGCACAAACGGCTGAACCAGGCTGTGGCACGGAGATCCAAGCCGAGGAAAAACTGATCCTGTGGCAACCCGGGCAATACAAGCTAACACTTGCGACGAACCCAAACAAAGAAATACAAGCGGGGCAGCCATTTTACCCGATCTCCTGGTTGGCGCGCACAGATAGTGGGCGAGAGATTTCTTCCTAAGCCCCGGGAGTGGGTGCCCGTGTTACCCCACAGAGAGGCAGAGTCAGAGGCCTTTCTGTGGGCCGAAAGCGGAATCTCTGGGCAGCCCCAGCACCTTAGGAAAGCCGCGCACGGGAGGGAGCGAGAACTAATTCCAACGGTGGAACTTTTCCGTGCTGGTAGGGGATTCACTCAGAGGGAAACACGGCCGGCCTCATATCCTGGTCTGCGCATGCAGAGAGTGAGCGAGAGATTCCTCCGAGTGCCTCGGCAGTGCGCGCCCGTGTTATCGCACAGAGGGGCAGAGTCAGGGGCCTTTGTGTGGGCCAAAGCGGAATCTCGGGCTGCCCCAGCGCCTTGCAAAAGCCGCGCACGGGGATGGAGCGAGAGCCAATTCCAACGCTGCAACTTTTCCATGCCGTTGCGGGTTTCACTCAGAGCGTGAGACTGCTGGCCGGATATCCTGGTCTGCGCACGCAGCCAGTGAGTGAGAGTTTCCTCCAAGCGCCCCGGAAGTGGGCGCCCGCCTGTGTTACCGGACAGAGTGGCAGACAGAGCCAGAGGTCTTTGAGTGGGCGGAAAGCCCGCCTGATTATACTAGCAGCTCTGACTGACTGAGCCTTACCCAGAGCCCTGTGCTGAGTGGAAATAGAGTGGGGAGTTGCCAGCTCTTTGAGCCTCTTACTATCCAGGCAGAGGCAGCAGCAACCCCATAGCTGGATTATCAGGCTACTAATTGAGGAAGGAAAGACTAGGAGAAAGGCTCCAGGAACACGGACTCTCTCACTGTCGGAGCCTATAAATGCTAATGAGCCTCGACTGCCAACGAGACTAAGGCACAATACATGACATCGCCATAGAGACTTATCAACTGCAAACCTCTACCTGAGCGTGCCAAAGGGGCAGAACCCGGGGTACAGAGTCACCGACCAGGAAGAGGGAGAGAAAAGAAAAAGCAAGAAGATAACCTCTCAAAATCAAGAATAATCCGCAGACTTTATAACCTATCCCATTTTATTATATTTGTTCGTTTGTTTCTCTTATCTTCATTCTTGATACTTTTTTTCCTCCTCCAATTTGGCCGATTAACTCTCTGCCGGTCTTACTCTCTCCTCTCCTTGAACTACACTACCCATAAGTGTTACATCTCCCATTATCTTTTCTCTCCTCTTCCTTTCTCTCTATGAGGGTTGCACTCCAAAACCCTTAACTCTCTCTCTCTCTCTCTCCTCTTTTTTCTTTTTTCTTCTTTTAGTGGTTCCCTCTTTTTTCTCTCTCTCTCTCTTTCTTTTCTCCCTCTATATTAGTTTCTTCCTTTCTCCTTTACATCTCCTCTCATTCAAACCTCAATAACAAACAAATTATCTTATCTGGGACTCAAACTTATGTTTGTGGCATTTTGGGGGGTTTTTACTTCACCTTTTTAACTCACTAGCAGTGCTCCCATCCCTGGCTCTCCATTTTATCTAGTTCTTGTTCCACTAAATATAATAGTAATTTTTTAATTTGTCCCCCCATTTTTCTGTTTTCCTCTTATTCCTCTCATCATAACTCTTAGTTAACCAATACCTAAAAGCAAATCATTTTATTCTTGACCCAAATTTTTTTCTTATTTGCTTTTTGTGGGTCCATATCCCCCCTTTTTATTCTTCTTTTTTTTTGCCCCTTTATTACTTTTCCCCAATTCAGGCCCTCCATTACAGGCATTGTTTGTTATAATTCACAGTTCACCACAAGATTTTCTCAAGAAAGAGGGGAGAGGAGAGGAGAGGAAGAAAGGAGGGGGGGAATAATTTCCTTTTTTTAAAATTTTTATTTTATTTTATTTTTCTTTATTTCATTATTAATTTTTTTTTTAAAAAACAACTCTTTTCGATTTTTTATTTTTTTAACTTTTTATTCTTTATTAAATCTCATTAATACTATCAACAAAACCACCCTCAGATGCCATTAAGGAAGAGAAAATCGAATATCATGGATACAAAAGAAAGAGAGGTAACACAGCTAGATGAAGAAAAATCTATGGAGAAAAAAATTTAATATATTGGAAACCTTGGAGCTAAATGACAGAGAATTCAAGATAGAAATCCTAAAAATCCTCCGAGATATACAAGAAAACACAGAAAGGCAATTTAGGGAGCTCAGAAAACAACTCAATGAACACAAAGAATATATGTCCAAGGAAATTGAAACTATAAAAACAAATCAAACAGAGATGAAAAACTCAATTCACGAGCTGAAAAACGAAGTAACAAGCTTAGCTAATAGAACAGGTCAGATAGAAGAGAGGATTAGGGAAATAGAAGACAAGCAACTTGAGGCACAACAGAGAGAAGAAGAAAGAGACTCAAAAATTAAAAAAAATGAGATAGCCCTACAAGAATTATCTGACTCCATCAAAAAGAATAACATAAGAATAATAGGTATATCAGAGGGAGAAGAGAGAGAAAATGGAATGGAGAACATACTCAAACAAATAATAGATGAGAACTTCCCAAGCCTGTGGAAAGAACTAAAGCCTCAAGTTCAAGAAGCAAACAGAACTCCGAGTTTTCTTAACCCCAACAAACCTACTCCAAGGCATATCATAATGAAATTGACACAAACCAACAGCAAAGAAAAAATTCTCAAGGCAGCCAGGGAAAAGAAGAATACAACATATAAAGGAAGGCCCATTAGATTATCATCAGATTTCTCAGCAGAAACTCTACAAGCTAGAAGAGAATGGACCCCAATATTTAAAGTCCTGAAAGAGAGGAACTTTCAGCCACGAATACTATACCCATCAAAGCTATCCTTCAAATATGAAGGAGAAATAAAAACATTCACAGAAACAGAAAAGATGAGGGAATTTATCATCAGAAAACCCCCACTCCAGGAATTACTAAAGGGGGTTCTCCAATCAGATACAAAGAACAAAAAAAAAACAGAGCCACAAGTAAAAGCTCCAAGAAGAACACAATAAAACCAAATTTAAACTGTGACAACAACAAAAAGCAAGGAGGGGAGAAGATGGAGATTAACAGTAGCAAAGGACGATGGAGTGCAAAAGTACTCACAAAATAGTTCGCTACAATGAACAGGGTAGGGACCCTTTTCATTACTCAAAGGTAACCACCATTGAAAAAACCACCACAGAAGCACATGAGATAAAAAAGATAGCAACAGAGGAAAGATGTATGGAATACAACCAAATAAAAACAAAAGATAGAAAAACGAAAGAGAAGGATCAAACAAGACACAAAACTAACAGAAAGCAAGATATAAAATGGCAATAGGGAACTCACAAGTATCAATAATTACACTAAATGTAAACGGATTAAACTCACCAATAAAAAGGCACAAAGTAGCAGAATGGATTAAAAAAGAAAATCCAACTGTATGCTGCCTACAGGAAACTCATCTAAGTAACAAGGATAAAAACAAATTCAAAGTGAAAGGGTGGAAAACAATACTCCAAGCAAATAACATAAAAAAAAAGCAGGTGTAGCAATACTCATATCGGATAATGCTGACTACAAGACAGGAAAAGTACTCAGAGACAAAAATGGCCATTTCATAATGGCTAAGGGGACACTGAATCAAGAAGACATAACAATTCTTAATATATATGCACCAAACCAAGGAGCACCAAAATATATAAGACAGCTACTTACTGATCTTAAAACAAAAACTGACAAAAATACAATCATACTTGGAGACCTCAATACACCGCTGACGGCTCTAGATCGGTCATCCAAACAGAGAATCAACAAAGACATAGTGGCCTTAAACAAAACACTAGAGCACCTGGATATGATAGACATCTATAGGACATTTCATCCCAAAGTGACTGAGTATACATTTTTCTCCAGTGTACATGGATCATTCTCAAGAATTGACCATATGTTGGGCCACAAAAACAACATCAGCAAATTCAGAAAAATCGAAGTTGTACCAAGCATATTTTCTGATCATAAAGCCTTGAAACTACAATTCAACTGCAAAAAAGAGGAAAAAAATCCCACAAAAATGTGGAAACTAAACAACATACTTTTAAAAAATGAATGGGTCAAAGAAGAAATAAGTGCAGAGATCAAAAGATATACACAGACTAATGAAAATGGCAATACGACATACAGAATCTATGGGATGCAGCAAAAGCAGTGATAAGAGGGAAGTTCATATCACTTCAGGCCTATATGAACAAACAAGAGAGAGCCCAAGTGAACCACTTAACTTCCCACCTTAAGGAACTAGAAAAAGAAGAACAAAGAAAACCCAAATCCAGCCGAAGAAAGGAGATAATAAAAATCAGAGCAGAAATAAATGAATTAGAGAACAGAAAAACTATAGAAAAAGTTAATAGAACAAGGAGCTGGTTCTTTGAAAAGATCAACAAAATTGACAAACCCTTGGCAAGACTTACCAAGGAAAAAAGAGAAAGAACTCATATAAACAAAATCCAAAATGAAAGTGGAGAAATCACCACGGACACTGTAGATATACAAAGAATTATTGTAGAATACTATGAAAAACTTTATGCCACTAAATTCAACAACCTAGAAGAAATGGATAAATTCCTAGAACAATACAACCATCCTAGACTGAGTCAAGAAGAAGCAGAAAGCCTAAACAGAGCTATCAGTAGAGAAGAAATAGAAAAAAACATTAAAAACCTCCCCAAAAATAAAAGTCCAGGCCCTGACGGCTACACAAGCGAATTTTATCAAACATTCAAAGAAGACTTGGTTCCTATTCTACTCAAAGTCTTCCAAAAAAATTGAAGAAGAAGCAATACTTCTAAACACATTTTATGAGGCCAACATAACCCTCATACCAAAACCAGGCAAGGATGGCACAAAGAAAGAAAACTACAGACCAATATCTCTAATGAATACAGATGCTAAAATACTAAACAAAATACTAGCAAATCGAATACAACAACATATTAAAAAAATAATACATCATGATCAAGTGGGATTCATCCCAGAATCTCAAGGATGGTTCAACATACGTAAAACGGTTAACGTAATACACCATATCAACAAAACAAAGAACAAAAACCACATGATCTTATCAATAGACGCAGAAAAGGCTTTCGATAAAATACAACACAATTTTATGTTTAAGACTCTCAACAAAATGGGTATAGAAGGAAAATATCTCAACATGATAAAGGCCATATATGATAAACCATCAGCTAACATCATATTAAATGGCACCAAACTGAAGGCTTTCCCCCTTAAATCAGGAACAAGACAGGGTTGTCCACTCTCTCCACTCTTATTTAATGTGGTACTAGAGGTTCTAGCCAGAGCAATCAGACAAGACAAAGAAATAAAAGGCATCCATATCGGAAAAGAAGAAGTAAAGGTATCACTTTTTGCAGATGATATGATCCTATACATCGAAAACCCCAAAGAATCCACAAAAAGACTACTAGAAACAATAAGCCAATACAGTAAGGTCACAGGATACAAAATTAACATACAGAAGTCAATAGCCTTTCTATATGCCAACAATGAAACAATTGAGAACGAACTCAAAAGAATAATCCCCTTCACGATTGCAACAAAAAAAATAAAATACTTAGGAATAAACATAACAAAGAATGTAAAGGACTTATATATTGAAAACTATAAACCATTGTTAAGGGAAATCGAAAACGATATAATGAGATGGAAGAATATACCTTGTTCTTGGCTAGGAAGAATAAATATAATCAAGATGGCTATATTACCCAAAGCAATATACAAATTTAATGCAATTCCCATCAAACTTCCAATGACATTTTTTAAAGAAATAGAGCAAAAAATCATCAGATTTATATGGAACTATAAAAAACCCCGAATAGCCAAAGCAATCCTAAAGAAAAAGAATGAAGCTGGGGGCATTGCAATACCTGACTTCAAACTCTATTATAGGGCCACGACAATCAAAACAGCATGGTATTGGCAGAAAAATAGATACTCAGACCAATGGAACAGAATAGAAAGTCCAGAAATAAAACCACATATATATAGTCAAATAATTTTTGATAAAGGGGCCAACAACACACAATGGAGAAAAGAAAGCCTCTTCAATAAATGGTGCTGGGAAAACTGGAAAGCCACATGCAAAAGAATGAAACTGGACTACAGTTTGTCCCCCTGTACAAAAATTAACTCAAAATGGATCAAAGATCTAAACATAAGACCTGAAACAATTAAGTACATAGAAGAAGACATAGGTACTCAACTCATGGACCTGGGTTTTAAAGAGCATTTTATGAATTTGACTCCACAGGCAAGAGAAGTGAAGGCAAAAATTAATGAATGGGACTACATCAGACTAAGAAGTTTTTGCTCAGCAAGAGAAACTGATAACAAAATAAACAGAAAGCCAACTAAATGGGAAATGATATTTTCAAACAACAGCTCAGATAAGGGCCTAATATCCAAAATATACAAAGAACTCATAAAACTCAACAACAAACAAACAAACAATCCAATAAAAAAATGGGAAGAGGATATGAGTAGACACTTCTCCCAGGAAGAAATACAAATGGCCACAGATATATGAAAAGATGCTCATCTTCTTTAGCTATTAGAGAAATGCAAATCAAAACTGCAATGAGATACCACCTCACACCTGTTCGATTAGCTGTTATTAGCAAGACAGGTAATAGCAAATGTTGGAAAGGCTGTGGAGAAAAAGGAACCCTCATACACTGTTGGTGGGAATGTAAAGTAGTACAACCATTATGGAAGAAAGTATGGTGGTTCCTCAAAAAACTGAAAATAGAACTACCTTATGACCCAGCAATCCCTCTACTGGGTATATACCCCCAAAACTCAGAAACATTGATACGTAAAGACACATGCAGCCCCATGTTCATTGCAGCATTGTTCATAGTGGCCAAGACATGGAAACAACCAAAAAGCCCGACAATAGATGACTGGATAAAGAAGATGTGGCACATATACACTATGGAATACTACTCAGCCATAAGAAATGATGACATCGGAACATTTACAGCAAAATGGTGGGATCTTGATAACATGATACGAAGTGAAATAAGTAAATCAGAAAAAAACAGGAACTGCATTATTCCATACGTAGGTGGGACATAAAAGTGAAACTAAGAGACATTGATAAGAGTGTGGTGCCTACGGGGGGGGGGGAGTGGGGAATGGGAGAGGGAAAGGGGGAGGGGGAGGGGCACAAAGAAAACAAGATAGAAGGTGACAGAGGACAATCTGACTTTGGGTGATGGGTATGCAACATAATTGAACGACAAGATAACCTGGACTTGTTATCTTTGAATATATGTATCCTGATTAATTGATGTCACCCCATTAAAAAAATAAAATTATTATAATAAAAAAAAATCTGACTATTCAGGCAAGACATAGTTAAGTGACCCTTGTGCAAATGAGATCAGTTTACCTGCTTCTTGGAAGAAATACCCTAGGCTCGTTCACAGTGTCGTAGATGGGGCTGACGGCCCTGGGCACCTTCAGCCTTCCATTGCAAACCCCAGCATTCTGGGCAAGGTTAGGTCATAGGTAGCTGGAGCTGGGCTGGAAGAGACTGAACCCTCCCTTAGAGGAGCAAGGGGGAAGCCTAGCTTTCAGTGTCCCTGTTTCCTCACAGCAGAGGCATGTAAGTCTGGCAGGCTTTAGCTCAATGACCTTCCTTTCCACTATTGAAGCAGGACCCAGATGGCATCCTATGAGACCCCTTTGGGGCGTTGGAGCCTTTAAGGGCGTATCCTAAAAGCTGGTAGTTCCCCTGATCTCTATTGGGCTTTTTCTGCCTCTTTGTATCTTAAAAGCCATGCTCAGAAGATCTCGCTGAGGGGTTTGAGGATCCCCATCCGCCTATATAAATCTTTTCCATATATCTGGAGCTATTTGGAAAAAGACAGAACAGTGTTATTAGCTGGATCAAATAAAGAAGGTAGTAGTTTGCAAAAGAAAAAGATTATGATTAACTTTTTGATGAACCACCAGACTGCTGTGCTTAGTAGCTGCACCATTTCACCTTCCCAAGATGGCATTCTTTTATTTTCATTTTAATGAATGTGGGGAGTTGGAAGGACATGCACAGGATAAGACAACCCTCTGGTGACAGAGGCAGCTCTGTGTTGACCTGTCCTGAGAAGCCACCACCAGCCCCTTGTTCCCTGGCTTGCATGTTGGTACCCCAGGTTGGAGCAGTGAGATGGGACCGAGAGGCTCAGAGAGGAAGAGTGTCCGTGCCTTGCCTTCTCCGGAGTATGAGAAGGAAAGACCCTCCAAGGGATGAGCAGGGTGAATGAGGGCATGCAGTCTCATGGAGCTTAATGAGCTCACGTGGTTTGGGATTTTGTTTGACTTTTTGATAAGGTGCCTGTGGTTTTCAGTCCCCACTGCTACCTAGGTTGGCTAAAGCCACTGCTAGTGTCCTTGCTTGGCAGAATGTGCTAGCTTCTATCTTTCAAGCTGCTCCCTGACACTCATCCCGGTGGAATTGTCTTTTAACCATTTATTTTTTGTGGTGATAAATGTTAACTAGATTTATTTTGGTGATATTTCCCAATATATATACATATCAAATAATTAAGTTGTATATCTGAATCTGACAGCAAATCATAACAGATTAGATACATTAGAATTTAGTTTTAGTTAAAAGTATTCAATGAGCCCTTTTTTCCCTTTTTATTTATTTATTTATTTATTTATTATTAATTTTAATGGGATGACATTGATAAATCAGGGTACATATGTTAAGAGAAAACATCTCTAGGTTATTTTGACATTTGCTTATGCTGCATTCCCATTACCCAAAGTTCAATTGTCTTCCGTCACCTTCTAACTGGTTTTCTTTGTGCCCCTCACCTCCCCAACCTTCTTCCTCTCCTCCCCCCCATAACGACCACACTCTTGTCCATATCTCTGAGTCTCATTTTTATGTCCCACTTATATATGGAATGATATAGTTCTTAGTTTTTTCTGATTTCCTTATTTCGCTCAGTATAATGTTATCAAGGTTCATCCATGTTGTAAATGATCCCATGTCATCATTTCTTATGGCTGAGTAGTATTCCATAGTATATATGTACCAAAGTTTTTAATCCACTCGTCCACTGACAGACACTTGGGCTGTTTCCAGATCTTCACTATTGTGAACAATGCTGCCATAAACATGGGGGTGCATTTCTCCTTTTGAAATGGTGTTCTTGTTCTCCAGTGCTATGGTGTTCTTGGGGTATATTCCTAAACGTGGGATAGCTGAGTCAAAAGGCAGTTCGATTTTTAATTTTTTGAGGAATTTCCATACTATTTTCCACAGTGGCTGCACCATTCTGCATTCCCACCAGCATTGCAGGAGGGTTCCCTTTTCTCCACATCCTCACAGCACTTATTCTGTGTTGTTTTGTTGATGAGTGCCATTCTGACAGGTGTGAGGTGATATCTCATTGTGGTTTTAATTTGCATTTCTTTAATGATTAGTGATGTTGAGCATTTTTTCATATGCCTATTGGCAATCTGTATGTCCTCTTTGGAGAAGTGTCTATTCATTTCTTTTGCCCATTTTTTGATTGGATTGTTTGTCTTCCTGGTGTTGAGTTTTACAAGTACTTTATAAATTTTGGTTATTAACCTCTTATCAGACATATTGTCAAATATGTTCTCCCATTGTGTAGTTTGTCTTTTTATTCTGTTCTTATTGTCTTTAGCTGTGCAAAAGCTTTTTAGTTTGATATAGTCCCATTTGTTTATCCTGTCTTTTACTTTACTTGCCTGTGGAGATAAATCGGCAAATATATTGCTGTGAGAGATGTCGGAGAGCTTACTGCCTATGTTTTCTTCTAAGATGCAATGGTTTCACGGCTTACATTTAAGTCTTTTATCCATTTTGAGTTTATTTTTGTGAATGGTGTAAGTTGGTGGTCTAGTTTCATTTTTTTGCAGGTAGCTGTCCAATTTTCCCAACACCGTTTGTTGAAGATGCTGTCTTTACTCCATTGTATGCTCTTACCTCCTTTGTCAAATATCAGTTGTCCATCCATAATGGTGAGGGTTCATTTCTGGGTTCTCTGTTCTGTTCCATTGATCTATATGCCTGTTCTTATGCCAGTACCAGGCTGTTTTGAGTACAATGACCTTGTAGTATAACTTGATATCTGGAAGTATGATACTTCCCACTTTATTCTTCCTCTTCAAGATTGCTGAAGCTGGCCCTGGCCGGTTGGCTCAGCGGTAGAGCGTCGGCCTAGCGTGCGGAGGACCCGGGTTCGATTTCCGGCCAGGGCACACAGGAGAAGCGCCCATTTGCTTCTCCACCCCTCCGCCGCGCTTTCCTCTCTGTCTCTCTCTTCCCCTCCCGCAGCCAAGGCTCCATTGGAGCAAAGATGGCCCGGGCGCTGGGGATGGCTCCTTGGCCTCTGCCTCAGGCACTAGAGTGGCTCTGGTCGCAACATGGCGACGCCCAGGATGGGCAGAGCATCGCCCCCTGGTGGGCAGAGCGTCGCCCCATGGTGGGCGTGCCGGGTGGATCCCGGTCGGGCGCATGCGGGAGTCTGTCTGACTGTCTCTCCCTGTTTCCAGCTTCAGAAAAATGAAAAAAAAAAAAAAAAAAAAAAAAAAAGATTGCTGAAGCTATTTGTGTTCTTTTTTGGTTCCATATAAATATTTGGAATATGTGTTCTATATCCTTGAAGTCTGTCATTGGTATTTTAATTGGTATTGCATTGAATTTATAAATTGCTTTGGGTAATATAGACATTTTAATGATGTTTATTCTTCCTAACCATGAGCACGGTATATGCTTCCACTTGTTTGTATCTTTTCCGATTTCTTTTATCAATGTTTTATAATTTTCTGAGTACAAGTCTTTAATCTCCCTGGTTAAATTTATTCCTAGGTACTTTATTTTTTTGGTTGCAATGGTGACGGGGATTTCTTTCTTGATTTCTCTTTCTGACAGTTCATTGTTAGTGTATAAAAATGCCTCTGATTTCTGAGTATTAATTTTATATCCTGCCACCTTGCTGAATTCATTGATCAGGTCCAGTAGTTTTTTGACTGAGACTTTAGGGTTTTCTATGTACAGTATCATATCATCAGCAAATAATGATAGTTTTACTTCTTTTTCAATTTGGATGCCTTTTATTTCTTCTTCTTGTCTGATTGCTGTGGCTAGGACTTCTAGAACCATGTTAAATAAGAGTGGTGAAAGGGGGCACCCCTGCCTTGTTCCTGATCTTAAGGGGATTGCTTTTAAATTTTGCCCATTGAGTATGATGTTGGCTGTGGGTTTGTCATAGATGGCCTTTATCATGTTGAGGTATGTTCCCTGTATTCCCACTTTGCTGAGAGTTTTGATCATGAATGGGCGCTGGATTTTATCAAATGCTTTTTCTGCATCTATTGATATTATCATGTGGTTTTTCTCCTTCCTTTTGTTTATGTGATGAATCACATTGATTGATTTGCAAATACTGTACCAGCCTTGCCTCCCCAGAATAAATCCCACTTGATCATGGTGTATGATTATTTTCATATATTGCTGGATTCGGTTTGCTAATATTTTGTTGAGGATTTAGCATCTAAATTCATCAGGGATATTGGCCTATAATTTTCTTTCTTTGTGTTGTCTTTGCCTGGTTTTGGAATCAGAATTATGCTCGCCTCATAAAAGGGGCTTGGAAGTCTTTCTTCCTCTTGAATTTTTTGAAATAGCTTGAGAAGGATAGGAGTTAGTTCTTCTTTGAATATTTGGTAGAATTTTCTTGTGAAGCCATCAGGCCCAGGACTTTTCTTTTTGGGGAGTTTTTTGATAACTGTTTCAATCTCATTTGTTGTAATCAGTCTGTTTAGGTTTTCTGATTCTTCCAGATTAATTTTTGGAAGATTATGTGTTTCAAGGAATTTGTCCATTTCATCTAGGTTGTCTAGTTTTTTGGCATACAGTTCTTTATAGTATTTTCTTTCAATCCTTTGTATTTCTGTTGTGTCAGTTGTTATTTCTCCACTCTCATTTCTAATTTTATTTATTTGAGTCCTCTCTCTTTTTTTCTTGGTGAGTCTGGTTAAAGGTGCATTGATCTTGTTTACCTTTTCAAAGAACCAGCTCCTGGTTTCATCGATCTTCTGTATTGTTTCTTTAGCCTCTATGTTATTCATTTCCGCTCTGATCTTTGTCATTTCCTTGCTTCTACTAGCTCTGGGCTTTACTTGCTGTTCTTTTTCTAGTTCTTTTAGATGCAGGGTCAAGTTGTTTCTTTGAGCTTTTTCTAGCTTCTTAAGGTATGCCTGTAATGCTATGAAGTTCTCTCTTAGAACTGCTTTTGCTGTGTCCCATAAATTTTGAGTTGTTGTATGCTCATTATCATTCATTTCTAGGAATTTTTAAAATTTCTTCCTTGATCTCATTGTTAACCCATTCATTATTTAATAACATGCTATTTAGTTTCCAAGTGTTTGAGTGTTTTTCAGTTTTTCTGTTGTGGTTGATTTCTAGTGTCATGCATTGTGATTAGAGAAAGTACTCGATATGATTTCAATCTTCTTAAATTTGTTGAGACTGCTTTTGTGCCCTAACATGTGGTCTATCCTAGAAAATGTGCCATGAGCACTTGAAAAGAATGTATATTCTGCTGCTTTGGGGTGAAAGGTTCTGAAGATGTCTATTAAATCGAGTTGATCTACTGTGTCCTTTAAGTCTGCTGTTTCTTTGTTAATTTTCTTTCTTGAGGATCTATCTAGTGATGTTAGTGGGATATTGAAATCCTCTACTATTATAGTATTGCTGTTGATCTCACCCTTTAAATCCTTCAAAGTCTGTTTTATATATTTAGGTGCTCCTATATTAGGTGCGTAGATATTTATAACGGTTATATCTTCCTGTTAGATTGCTCCCTTTATCATTATGTAATGACTTTCTTTATCTCTTACTATAGCCTTTGTTTTAAAGTCCATTTTATCTAATATAAGTATTGCGGCCCTGGTCGGTTGGCTCAGCGGTAGAGCGTCGGCCTGGTGTGCGGGGGACCTGGGTTCGATTCCCGGCCAGGGCACATAGGAGAGGCGCCCATTTGCTTCTCCACCCCCCCCATCCTTCCTCTCTGTCTCTCTCTTCCCCTCCCGCAGCCGGGGCTCCATTGGAGCAGAGATGGCCCGGGTGCTGGGGATGGCTCCTTGGCTGCTGCTCCAGGTGCTGGAGTGGCTCTGGTCCAGGCGGAGCGACACCCCAGAAGGGCAGAGCATCGCCCCCTGGTGGGCAGAGCCTCGCCCCTGGTGGGCGTGCCAGGTGGATCCCGGTCGGGCGCATGCGGGAGTCTGTCAGACTGTCTCTCCCCATTTCTAGCTTCAGAAAAATACCAAAAAAAAATGTAATATAAGTATTGCTACTGCAGCTTTTCTTTCATTTTCATTTGCATGAAAAATTTTTTTTCCATCCTTTTATCTTCAGTTTATGTGCATCTTTTGTTCTAAGGTGTGTCTCTTGTAGACAGCATATGTATGGGTCTTGTTTTCTTATCCACGCAGCTACCCTATGTCTTTTGATCGGATCATTTAATCCATTCTCATTTAAGGTTATTGATATGTAGTTGTTTATTGCCATTTATTCTTTAAAACTATATTCCTGTTTGCTATATTTTTTCCCCTTTGATCTGTTTACAACAGGCCCCTTAGCATTTCTTGTAACATTGGTTTGATTGTAGTGAATTTCTTGAGGTTTTTTTTTGTCTGGAAAGCTTTTTATTTCTCCTTCAATTTTAAATGATAGCCTTGCTGGATAAAGTAGTCTTGGTTGTAGGCTCTTGTTCTGCATTACTTTGAATATTTCTTGCCATTCCCTTCTGGCCTCACGTGTTTCTGTTGAGATGTCAGAAGTCATCTTTATGGGGGCTCCTTTGTAGGTGATAGCCTTTTTTTCTCTAGCAGCTTTTAATATTTTCTCTTTATCACTTAGCTTTGGTATTTTAATTATGATGTGTCTTGGTATAGATTTCCTTGGGTTTCTCTTTAATGGAGTTCTCTGTGCTTCTTGAACTTGTGAGACATTTTCCTGCCTTAATTTAGGGAGTTTTCAGCTATGATATGTTTGAACAAAGTCTCTATTCCTTGTTCTTTCTCTTCTTCTTCAGGAACCCCTATGATGTGAATATTATTTCTCTTCATGTTGTCACAGAGCTCTCTTAGAGTTTCCTCAGACTTTTTGAGTCTCTTATTTTTTCTGCTCTGCTTCCGTGCCTTCATTTATCTTGTCCTCTAACTCGCTGATTCGATTCTCAGCTTCATCCATCCAGCTTTTAATTCCTTCCATTGTGTTCTTTATTTCTGATATTGTATTTGTCATTTCTGACTGATTCTTTTTTATTATTTCAATGTCCTTTTTTATATTTGCTATCTCTTTATTTAGGTGTTCATAATGACCATCTATTGTTGTTCTAAGATTTTTGAGCATCCTAACAATTGTTATTTTAAACTCTGCATCTGGTAATTTGGTTATATCTGACTCATTCAGGTCCTTTTCTGGGGATTTCTCTTGTTTCATTTGTGTTGTATTTCTCTGCCTTCTCATTTTGTCTGTGTAAAAGAAGGTTTTGGCCACTGGAGTCCATTGGGTGTGGCCTCTGTGTTCCTTAGGTGTGGTCTATCTGCAGGCCTGCCACATCGTCTGCTGCTGCTGCCTAAGGTGTTCGGGTATGGGGGTTGCTGGTGCCAACCCAGTGGGGCTGTTGCTGTGGTTTCCGCCTCTCTTTCACGGGAGGGGCTGTGATCACATGCTCGGGTGTACAATCCTCGGTAGCCTAAGCCTTTGCCTCGCCCCCACGGGTGGGGTTATGTGTTGTGCCCGGCTGCAAGCCTTGGCCCTGAGGGCAGGGGTGAGCACCTCTGCTCAGCTGTGGGTTTCCGCCTGATTCTGGCCTTCGCCCCACCCCTGCAGGAGGAGCCCGCTTGTGGGACAGCTGCAAGCCTTGGCTCCACCGGCCAGGCGAGGCTGCGTGCCCTCGCTCAGTTGTGGAACTCTGCCTGTTCTGGGCTTTTGTTCCACCCCTGCGGGAGAGCAGGCTCGTGCGTCAGGCCACAAGCCTCGGTTCCCACAAGCTGGGCAAGGCTGTGCTCCTGTGCCCTTGCTCAAGGGTGGGTCTCTACCCCTTCCGGAGCTCCTACCCTTCCCCTGCAGGCTGGATTGCAGGAGACCCACAGCTGGGCTTGACGACTTTCCCATGTCCCCTCCGCCGCAGCCCGGCAAAATTGAGCTCATACCTGGGCCTCAGTTGTGGCCAGCCTGTTCCTGCCCTTGCCGCTGGAACCGTGCTTCTGCGTCCTGCCGCCACCCACCCTCGGGCAAGCCCTCAGCCGTGTGGGTGGGGGCGCTGCAGTTCAGACCCTACCAGTCAATACAGTAGACCTGAAAGTTCCCTCCTTCTAAACGACTTTGCTCTGAGTGCACAGGAGAGCTTGTTTGGCTAGTGTCCTGCTTCCCTTTGCTGGTATTGCTGTTTCCAGGGAAATTTTCACTTCAGATTTGGGGAGTGACTCGGCCCAGGGGTTAGGGTGGTTGTCCGTCAAAGTGTTTCTCCCTGTGCCTCCTAGATTACACTCTCTTCCCATTGCTCCAGTCCTCTCCTCTCTCCCCATCCCCCGAAGTCCTGGGTGAGTGGTTTTGAGAGAGGTTTTCTGCATGGTCCCTTTAAGAAGAATCCTGGGTCGGAGAAATGTCTCTTTCTCGCAAACAGTATCCTGGCTTGTTTCGCAGCTGTATACTGTCCATACGCCTCTTCTAGGCTCTGGAGCTGCAGGCTGGGGCTTTGTTCCTGGGTCTCAGGATCCTTCCCTCTCTCTAAACTCACTTCCCGCCATGCGAGTCTCTCTGGGCTGCCATTGGCTCCAGGGAGCTGGGCAGCCTTCTCCGTGGTTCCACTTTTCCTACCAGTCTCAGTGTGGCTTCTTCAGTGTTTCTTGGTTGAAGAGACCTCTTAGTTCAGTCCAAAGTTGGTTTTTCCAGATGATGGTTCTTAAAATTAAGTTGTAATCCACTTTGGTTCTGGGAAGTGGAAGTTGGTACGTCTGCTTACTCCATTGCCATCTTGTCCTCCAGTCTCAATGAGCCCTTTTTAAGGGACAGAGCTTCACTGGAATGTAATCACACCCTGCAGACCTGCCTGGGTGAGGAAAGCCTGGCCCCAGTCCTCGCCGCCCTGGCCGGCGGTGCCTCTGTGGCTCCCACTTTCCCACAAGCAGCTGCCGCCCGCAGCCTGAGCCAAGGTCCTGCGCAGCTCTCTGCTGCCCACTGCCCATGGCAGCCATGGCTCCAGGCTCCAGGCTCCGGCACTTGATCCAGAGCCTGTCTTTTAACCTTTTTAAGGGGAGACCCCTTAGGCTGTGCGGCCGCCCTCTGTATGGCAGCCATGGCAGAGGCCGAGCCCTTTTGAAAGCTGTCGTTGTCTTTCCCTTCAGAGGCATCCTCATGCTCCCCAGCAACAGCCCTTCAACAGGATGAAGATGTCTGCCATTGGAGATGCTTACTTTTAGATACGGTGTTACTTGGCTTTGCTTTTACTGACAGTAAATTGCTGAAGGCATTTCAATTACGCAGTGAAAATAATTAGCAGAATTCTTGTTACTTAGCATCAGACTGGGATTTAATCTGGTTTCTTATGGGTGGCAAAGCAAATGTATCCGAAGGGAGACTTATTCAGATTTCCCAGTATATCATTATCACATTCTCGTGTGATTGTTTCTGGTAATTCACTTGATTTAGTGTAATATAGCAGCACGACTTTTCTTTCTAAGTTGTGGGGATTTAAATTTGTTTAGCAAAGGAAACATTGAAGACTGCTCAAAACTCTCCTCTTTACTGTGTTTATTGCATAAGAGCTGATGGCTCTACCTCCTGGAAACTCATTTCCTCACCCAGAGGACAGAAGCTGGTGGAAGTCTCTGTGTGGACCCAGCCACCATGATCCCTGCTGTCTCCTCCTTCCCACTGCTGCTGCCCTCTGACTTGGGTGTGGGAACATCACTGCACTGTCCTGTGTGAGCACAGACCTGCGGGAGGCAGCAGCAGCAGAGGGCTGTTCCAGAATGTTGGCCTCCTCTTGCTTCTCAAGTTCAGGGGAATTGTCACCAGTAGCAACATTCCAGGCTCTGGATGACACCACCACAGGCCCGGGGTACCTGTACTGACCGTGCACAGTCTCCCTTCCTCCTTTGTTCACTGTCACTGCAAATTTCAGGGCCCACAAGGTGCGAGGGCCACCGGTGCTGCCGGCGCCTTTCCCACAGTGCTCTCCTGCATCTCTTCTGTGGTTTGATCCAGGGTGTTTCCACCATTGGTATAAGTAAGACCTGCTCCTTGGGAGATGGAGGGAAATAGCCCTCCCAGTACTGGGCTGGAGTCCAGGTGACAGTGTGCCTTCTGTTAGAAGGTGTGGGTGTACCTGCAAGCTCGAACTACCCTTGGAGGGCCTTTTGAAAGCACCGCTCTCTGTGTGAACTGAGGGCTGGTGTGGGTTCCCAGGGAGTGTCCCACCCCCCTTATAATTACCTCCGAAGGTATCTGAGTATTCCCATCAACAGAGAGGGAACTGGCATCAGGCTGATTTCAGTAATTTCTCTTAGGTGCTAGAAAACCCTCGTGCCCACGTGGAATACAGATTGGTTCTGGCTCTGTGTCACTCCTGATCACAAGTTCTCCTTCAGGTCCCATAGTCCTACATTTCTTTTACAGTTTGTCTGGACTTTATATTGTTTAAGGCTGTTTTAAATTCTAACCTAACTTTGTTTCTTTTTTTCTTTTTTTTTGTATTTTTCTGGGATTTAATCCCAGAAAAATTAAGTGACCTTTGGCTCCTACATGGCACCCCACTTGGCTGGAACCAGTGTCTCCCACCCCACCACCAGGGCTCTCTGACTTCTTGGAAGGTCTCGGAGGGGCCTTGCAGCTCCCTGCCATCTGTGCTATCACACTGAAGCCTGCAGTAAGGTTTCCACATTAGTAACCATCATAGTTTGTTTTTCTGATTTCTTTGCATGACTCTTTGGCAGTTTGGGAGTCGGAAAGGGAAATCGTGTGCTTGGGCTAGCAGCCTTCTTCCACCAGCCCTCCCATCATGCCTCACAGAGCTTGCTCTTCCCTCTCCTTCAGCCAGGAGTCTGCATCACTATCTTCGACAGAATTGCACCTTCCTTATGACACTGCTATTCTTTTTGCCTTGACCAGGCCTTAGATTTTGTAACATTAAGCTTTTCCTGTGCTCATATCCAATAGATGGTATGTCTTGAGTCCAGGATGACAAGCTACCTAAAATTCCACTCAGGGTCTGATAGGTGACCTGTTGAATGGATTCATTAAAATTTGGTGGGTAGTCAATAAAGACTTAGAGGTTTTGGTTGATTGTAAACTTAATTAACAGTGTAGTGTGGGGGTTGACTAAAATGTACATTCCAGTTTTGAGCACATTCTGGGCAGCATGTTGTCCTGAACAGGGGTGTCACCAGAAACGTGTGCCCATAATAACAACGATTATTAGTGTAGCATCTACCCATAGCCAGACTCAGAGCAGAGCAGTAAGAATTGGAAAAGGCCAACATACCAGGTCCTCTGAAATGTGATTGTCCAGGTCAAAAGCCTTCATGTGGTTCAAACACTGCAAAGTGTGGTGAGTGGGTGGGTGGGGAAGGAGAGGCAGGACCAATAGCTGGGCTGTATGCTATAAAACTGGAACTCGTGGTAGAAACTAAGGGATCCAGAATGAATTATAATCTAGAATCATGTATATATTCTACAATTGAAAAATATAGGATCTGAAATGAATAATTCCCTGGACAGAAGACTGGACACAACAGAAAGCAGGCTTAGTGAGTAGGCAGTTCAATGCAATGTATCTGTACTAAAGTTCAAGAAAAAAGATAGTAGAGAATACAAGATAGAATGTGAGTGACCTGTGGGCAGAGCCTAAAGGTCTGGAATGAGTTTCGGGTGGGGGAGGTGCATTAAAAAACATTTGAATAGGTAAAGGCCATGAATCTTTTCAAAACATTGGAAGATATGCTACTGGACTCATGAAACAGCCTACACTGAAATGCATAAGTCAGAAAGCAAGGGAACAAACAAAAAGCACACTTCTCACATCTAGGCACATCTAGTTGTTGACAAAGAGAGAGAAAGACAATCTGAAACAGCCAGATTTCAAGATGGCCCATCGCTCTCCCTGGAGCCACGGTCTACATCTGGTGCTCGTCTCGTGGCCATGCCTCTCCGAATAGAGCCGCTGCGCCCTGGGTATGCATGTCTCCTTTGCTAGCTGATCCTTTCTGGTTTTATCATCACTTCTACTCAGACCAGCAGAATACAGACATGCTTCATAGTGATTGTTCCAGGCAACAATTTTTTCCCCACAATTGCTCTTCACAACCACCACCAGCGTTTAGAGCACCATCTTTTCCCCTTCCATACAATGACCTTTTTATCTGAAACAAACACATAAATAAATAATATGGAGTGATGTTATAACATTATGGTTTCAAACAGGGGACATATACCAATTTCTTGATATAATGTTTTTCACCAGAAACTATGGGAAGAATGTCATTGTATACAGTGTTTGGGTGAACACCAGATAGGTCTTTTGAAAGATGCTGCAGCGGTTGCATCTCCCATCACATTCTGTTCTGTTGTGAATCTGTCTCCATATGCCATCATCCTAGACTAATGCTGTTACGCTGTGCTGCCACTCTGTGAGTGCACTCACAGTGCAAAATAACCATGACCCTCAAAAAGTATAAATTGGTGAAGAATATAGTGTAGAAATAAGAATGTGCTTCCCAAAGAGTGACTTTTGTACCATTTGTCTCCAACTGAACCCTATTAAGTCTGGTCCTCCTCCAGGCATACTGTCAAGCTTTCCTTATATCACATTTTGTGCAAATGCAAATGGTATTTATTTGCTTTTAAATTATTTGTTACTTTTATAAGTTTGTGCTTACTGTTCATTTGATATATTTTCTACCTGTGGAAATTGTTTGTTTGTCTTTGGCTGGGGTTGAACTTATGGTTTTCCCATTACAATCAGTGAATACATTGTTTTTCTGTGTAGTAGAAGGATTTTCAAAACAAGAGAACAGCCTAAGTCAGGGGTCCCCAAACTTTTTACACAGGGGGCCAGTTCACTGTCCCTCAGACCACTGGAGGGCCGGACTATAAAAAAACTATGAACAAATCCCTATGCACACTGCACATATTTTATTTTAAAGTAAAAAAACAAAACGGGAACAAATACAATATTTAAAATAAAGAACAAGTAAATTTAAATCAACAAACTGACCAGTATTTCAATGGGAACTATGTTCCTCTCGCTGACCACCAATGAAAGAGGCGCCCCTTCCGAAGTGCGGTGGGGGCCGGATAAATGGCCTCAGGGGGCCGCATGCGGCCCGCAGGCCATAGTTTGGGGACCCCTGGCCTAAGTGATGGGAAGGTGTTTAGAGTTCCCATTACTCTTTGTCCTTGCCAGCGCTTGGCAAGGAATTACCAGACTGTATATTTTAGGCAGTCTGGTGGGTGTGTATTTATATCTATTTTTGTTTTTAATTTGCATATCTTTGATTACTAATGAGACTTGAGTACCTTTTCATGTGCTCATTGGCCATTTGGATCTCTTTTGTAAAGTGCTTTTTCTGTTCACCCATTTTTCTATTTATGTATACTGGCCCCAGCTGTTTCCACAGTGATTTTCATGCTAAATAAAAGTGTAGCAAAGTATAGAAGATCTTTAGGAAAGAAAGAATTTTCTCAATAATACATTTCAAACATATGAGAATTTAGGGAAAAGTGATTCTCCCATGTCCTTGCTGGAAGAGCTCCTTGAAGATGGTCCGAGACTCCATATGGAGCCATGCAGTAAGGGGTGAAGAATCAGAGAAAGCCCGGGGACCCCACATACACAGTGTACAGGGAGTGGAGAATAGGGTGTTCACATTGCAGATGTCACAAAAAGCAGCAGTGGCAATAGATGGCAGTGATGGAGGATGATGGTGAGGGGTGCACAGGTAGAGGGAACTGAGGGCAGATCCATTTGGTTCATACGTTTTCAGGCCAACTGACTGATGTATAGACCATGTAAGAATATTTCATAGAGATGATCAGTAAAAGAACCAAAAATAGCTAATAAGAACTCACACTGGGTAGTGGGGAGGATGTAAATGTGGCGATTCCTGAACCATCCGTGGTGAGTCACCAGTATTCTCTGTGTGGACAAAGTCCACGAGCAGACCTTTCTCACACACAAGGTCCAGGCATTCAGTGAACATAAACAAGAGCTTAAAGTCTTGAGCAGTTAAACTGAGGAGGAAATATCTCACCTCTCAATTTGCGAGAGATCAGAATGTGAACACTGAGTCATAGGGGCAGTGGCTGGAGAGACAGCACTTGTGAACTTGACAGGGTATAATTCGTAGAGATCTATATGAAGAAGATTATGGTTAACCTCTGAAATTAAAAATGTGCAGTAATTTTATTCTTATGCCGAGGGACCTGTGCATGTTCTGATTCAAGAAAACCCTAAGATGTATGAAGGTAAAGAGCACAGTGCCATGTGTAGAGCAGGCATGTGTCTCCCCCCTCCACACAGAACATCCTGGATGGGCCCACAGTGTTGGTGATGGAGACTGTGAGCTCCCCAAAGTAGGAGCGAGTCTGATTTTTCTTTGGTTGTTTATATTTTTACTCTTTAATTTTGAAGAGTTATGAAAATCACCTAAGACCAGGAAGAGTTTTGTTATTTTTAAAAGAATCTATGTGTTTTGCCATGCTTATACATGACTCATGGTTTGTTACTATTATTTAATCACTAAGAAACCTGAAACATGAAGTGAAGTAATTCACCCACCATTTGGGGAGCACACAGAGCAGAGAATGTTCTGGCATCATAACTTGCTCTTACATAGAAGGGACACAGAATAACAGTCATTAAAATGCCGTAAATAGCAGCGTGTCCTGAATTTACCCTCACCCTTTGAAGGAGCTATCTGTCCTCCTTGCAGAGGCGCGCACCCCAGAGGCCAGCAGTGTGCCCATGGAGCGGGGCCTTCCCTCCTTGCGACCCTGATACCTGTGTTCCCTCTCTGAGCCTTCTACCTTCTCTGTCAAAGTGGTAATAATCATACCCGCTTTCTAATCTGGCAAGTATTAGGTGTAGGAGTATAAATACCAAAGTGCTTATAAATAATAATGTGCTTAAGAATAGTTTCTCCCCCTCTTAGGAATTTGGCATGTCTTTATAATCCAGTGCCTATTTCTGGAATATAATTCTTTAGGTATGAGTAAGATAATGACTACGTCTTGAGGTTTCATCTGAGTTTTTTGGAAGTGTGTTCCTGCCACCTGAATTCTATTAAGGAGCCTCCTGAGACCCGGGCCACTTCCCGGGGAGGTTTAGGGTTGGTGGGACTGGGTTACTGCAGAAGGAGTCTCAGGGAAGACCTCCCAGGTGGGTGACAGTGCTCATGGACACGGCCTCCTTTTCAGGCCTTTACTCCATTGAAGTAGACGGTGGCACTTGGCTGGGGTCCACAGCATGCCAGGTACCTCTGAACTCTTCCAAATATATTGCCATATTTTTAAAAACAGACTTCTGCTGTAACCAAGGGTGCTGCTCTTCCAACAGTGGATGTAAGTCAGAAGCCACACTGAGTAGTTGATGCTTTGAGGTGCAACTCAGGGTATACCAGCTGCAGGGAAAGGGTAAAAGGTCTTGGAGTAGATTAGAGCAAAGGCCGGGAGGGCACCTTGGGAGACAGTGGGGACACTCGTGGGAGGCATGGGCAAGAATGCAATTGGATACACGGTGTCCCTTCACCAGGGAGCAGCACCGTGACCTGGGATTGTGTCTGACAACTGCTGATAGGCACAAACCAAATTTCAGGTATATCTCAGGTGTTCTGTGAGCCCCTCAATATGAAATGGTAAGGGATTGGGGCTGAGTGGGATTTCAAAGTGTGCCATAACACTGGCCTTGCTGAGTTCATCAGGTAACGCTGTCACTTTTCCCTTGCTTTTTGGTAGATGGACAGTGTCCTCACCCTCGGGGGAAGCAGGTGGGCTGGCAGGACAGGCGTCCACAGGCCGGGAGAAGGAGACACTCCCAGGTACTCTCATCTACCCTTGCTGGTGACCTGCCTGCCCGGCCCCGTCCTGTTGCAGACAATGATTCACCTGTGACCCCTGCTCCTCCTGGTCTGCTTTACCCACCTGTGCCCTGCCTGCACCCGACCTCAGTGCCTGTTGGTTGACCCATCTCAGCCCAGATCTTGACCTTCCCTTCTCCTACCCCAACTTGGGGCCTGGTCCTCACTTCTGGTTGCTCCCTTTGCTTGAATACTTTTGAGGTTCTTAACCCTGAACTGCACCCTGGCTCCCATTAACCTCCTGATAGGGTGAGCGCCACCTGCTGGTGTTCACGCCTCTGGGACGCAGACCTGCTTCTCAGCTGTTCATTTCCTTTAACAGGGTCATTTGTAGTGAAATGAGAAAGAACGTCCTGTTCCTTCCGTGATGCAACCTGGAATCTGTGGTGATGTTATTCTTCATCTGTACAGAATGTTAATGCTTTCACTGGCCACAGATGATTCTCTTCGGGTTAGAAACATAGTGAAGGTAATGAGACACTTCAGAATCAGAATTGATTTTAGGAATAATTCTAATGAGGCTGGGAAAATTGAATTGCAATCTCAGATTTAACAGATTCACTCAGAAGACAGATCAAGTACATGCTTTGTGCTGGTTTCTAGTTCTAGGCTGGGTCAGGTCCATTGGCAAACACATGGACAGGCTCTGTCCCCAGAGAGGGTCCTCAAAGATAGACTGCATACCTGAGAAAGCAGGTGATGAGCTCCATTGATAAAGGAAAAGGAAAAGCAGGAGCGAGGGAGTGTGTGTGTGCATATGTATGTGTCTGTGTGTGTGTGCACATACATGCTTGTGATTGGTTGTCAATGATCAACAGGGCCATTAGGATTGGCCTCACCGAGAAGGTGTCATTTAAGTAAAGGAGGGAGAATAGCACTCCAGACTGAGGGAACAGCCATTGTGAGGCCTCAGTGTGAGGATGGCAGGGGAACAGCCAGGGGACAGTATGGCAGGTGGTGAGCTAGGTGGAGATGTGTAAGTGGGCCACTGTGGCCTATGAGAGATTTCACTCTGCATGGGGGTGGAACGACCAGAGCAGAACGACGTAGAGAATAGATGCTCAGGGACCCAGGGTGGAAGTAACTCATAGTTTGTGCCTTGATGGGTCAAGTCTGGGATTTCAAACCAGCAACCTCAGCATTCCAGGTCGATGCTAATCACTGCTCCACCACAGGTCAGGTTCAGGTAACTTTTGAGTCCACAGATGGACAGATAAGACTGGTGCTGGGATAAAGACAGGCTGGTAGTGTGGACTGGTGCAGATTCCATGCAGGAAATGCGGCCCATAAAGCAGCATTGGGGAGGGAAGTGGATCAGGGGTGGGTTTGGGTGTCCCGACCTGACTGGCTGGGATGGAACAGGGGACCGAGTAGGGTCTGAGCCAGGGACCTGTAAGGGAGATGCAGAGGCCCAAAGGATACATGTTGGGGTCAGGGAATGAGGTCTGACTCCATCCCTAACTCGGTAGGGGTGGGAGAACTGGGGTTCATGCAGGTCATCAGCAACTTGAGCAGTTTTGTCGATTGGAGGGGACAAGAATGAAAGTGGTATGCACATAAGAGGAGCAACAGAGGCAATCAGGCAGCAGGACAGGGTTGAGAAGATACCCCAAGGCAAGGACTAGGGAAGGTTTATTTCACAGTGGGAGCAACAGTGATCAGCTTCTGTGCGGGTGGGGCTGCCAGCTGAACTCCAGGAAGCAGGAAGGTGGCCACCTGGAGAAGCTGATGGAGGCGGTGGGGTGGGGGTGGGGGTGGGGGTTGGTGCCCAAAGGATTCCATCCCAGGAAGCCCTCCTGGGAGGTGGACCAGGAGGTTTGAAGACAGGAATCAGATGGAAATGCACATTATCCTTAGGAATTGCCATTACTCACATGTTTTTGCCATATAGTAAAAGGTCATTTTTTTTTTTTTTTGTATTTTTCTGAAGCTGGAAACGGGGAGAGACAGTCAGACAGACTCCCACATTTGCCCCACCGGGATCCACCCGGCACGCCCACCAGGGGGCGATACTCTGCCCACCAGGGGGTGATGCTCTGCCCCTCTGGGGCGTCGCTCTGTCACGACCAGAGCCACTCTAGCGCCTGGGGCAGAGGCCAAGGAGCCATCCCCAGCGCCCGGGCCATCTTTGCTCCAATGGAGCCTCGCTGTGGGAGGGGAAGAGAGAGACAGAGAGGAAGGAGGGGGGGTGGAGAAGCAGATGGGCGCTTCTCCTGTGTGCCCTGGCCGGGAATCGAACCCGGGACTTCTGCACACCAGGTCGACGCTCTACCACTGAGCCCCCAGCCAGGGCCGTAAAAGGTAATTTTATAGGGTTCAACTTAAGGTTTCTTCAGGAATATTGGAGCGTGGCTGGAGCAGAGAGTGCAATATGCTGACAGGTGCGCAGTGTGCCGACTGGGGTGCCGTGGCTGGCGTGTGGTCTGTGGTGTGAGTGGAGGTGGTTTGTGTTTTCTCCATTTCCATGTAGCTGCCTGAGTATAGGCAGGGACTAGGCAGAGAGTGACATTTTAATAGGGTTGTTGCTTTTGCTGAACAAGAAGGAAGCAAGTTGAGGACAAAGGGAAGCAAGCACCCCTAAAAAGAGCAGATGATGGTAAGGGGGGGTCACCTGAGAGAGGGATGGACTTACATTCCCCAGGGCAGAGCTGGGTGGGACAGCAGAAACAGCAGCTGCCTACAGTTGACTTTGTTTTCAAGTTGGCAGCAGTTGTAAATTAACCTCTATCAAAGTAGAATACAGCTAAAAAAATTTAAAAATACAACTACCTTTTCAAGTTAGAGAACAGTATTGGTTTCCATAGTAACTGCCAACCATTTAACTACAAGGCAAGTGTTATAAGTTGACACAGGGTAATTATAGACAACAGGGAAATTGCAGGGTTAGTCTTAAATAAATACAAAGTGACTGCGGAGTTAGGTTCTGCTCCTGAAAGCGAGTCTGCTGTTCATTCCTGGCCTCCACTGCACCGAGCCCACCTCGTGCCCTGTCACCAGCTCGAGGGCACTGTCCACTCTCAGGCCAACAGCCAGTCACTTAGGTGTAAGTCCTGCTTCTTGTCCCTCTCTTTGCTGGGACCTCAGGCAGGTTGTCCTTAAGTCCCCTCACCCCACCACCACCACCCTGTGCCTCTGTGGCAATGCCCTTCCCAGGACCAGGCTGGGAAACAGGTGGAGGCCATGCACGAGCCTCCAGGCTTGGCTACTGAGATTAATTTTATCAACCAGAACTTCAAAAAGGGTGTTTTTTACTTTAGACAGCTTATCAACTGGATTTACGTTTTCCAGGGCATAAAAAAAAATCTAAATAGTGTTTTCTTTTTTTAAAAGACAGTACAAATCAGTACACAAATTAGTCTTCTGCAGCTTGAACAGGATGGTTACCTGAGAGCATTCCTCTGTTGTCACCTGTACTGGAATCCCCCAATAGGCAGACACTCTAAGACAACAGCAACTAGAGCAACTCAAGATGTTTGTGGAAACAATGATGATTGCAAGTAGAGGGTCCGATGTTTTGATTCATTATTAAGAGATAGAAACAGTTAGTGCTTATGGAATCAATACATCCCAGAAGACATGTAGAGATACCTAGTGTACTAGCAATGAGAATTCTTATGCTCGGCTCAGGGTTAGTGGACACCAGGACTTGGAGAGGATTGATTAGAAGCTGCTCTCACCCCTGGCCATGTGCCCTGACTCCCATTGCTGGTGTGTGCTTTGGGCCAGGGCAGCAGGCAGTGTGTCCTGATAGCAACTAACTCCAGAGAAGAGCAAGGAATTACTCCAGAAAACAAACCCTTGGCAGATGCAGTCCAAATATTTCCACTTCTTCTCCCCCTAATACCAGAGGCAGACCAGAGTGAGTGGAACTCATATCCATGGCAGGCAAGCAAAGCCTCTCAAAAACAGAGCTGTGGGCATAGCCAAGAGCTGTCACTGGTTTGAGGAGAACCATCAACAGGAGAAAGAACCACCAAATGCAACAAAAAGGATCCTTAAGGGAAGAGTTAGTGGCACAAAGAGAAGAATGCTCAAAAAAAGAAAATCTTTCTCCTTCAAAAGAAACAACCAAAGATTTTGGAAAGAAATGTAAGTCTAAATGGAACAATCAGGATGGCTTAAATCATAGTACAGACAAGATAAAAAAGGATTCAGTGATTGGGCAAATAAGCCAAGGAGTATTCCAGAATGCAGGCCTGGAGGATCAAGAGCTATTCCAGAATGCAGACCTAGGGGATCCAGAGTTATTCCAGAATGTAGACCTGGAGGTCCCAGAGCTAATCTAGAATGTAGACCTAAAGGACCCAGCATTATTCTAGAAGACCCAGATCTATTCCAGAATGCAGACTGAGAAGAACAGGAGCTATTTCAGAATGCAAACCTAGGGGACTCAGAGTTACTCTAGAATGCAAACCTAGAAGACCCAGACCTATTCCAGAATGCAGACCTAGAGGATCTAGAGGTAATCCAGAATGCCTACCTGCAGGACTTGGAGCTACTCCAGAGTGAAAGTCGAGGACTGAGAGAGATGGAGAGAGTGAGAGATAAGGGTAAGGCCAAAGCAAGTTTGAGAAGCTATAATTTTCTGTTGCATGAAAAGGAGGAAACATAGAAAACTGAGGAAGGATAATGAGAAGCTACTAGAAGGACCCTTCTTAGAGCACAGAATCTGTCAGAGGGCTATGTATTGAGGCGGATAAGTGAGAAACCAGAACTGCCCAGACATATATGGGACACAATTTCAAGATACCACCAAATATGAGAAGACCCCAAAGTGTTCAGCAGGCTAGCAGTTGGCATCAGATTTCTCTATGGCAAGTTTTTATTCTAGAATTAATTGGATCAACATCTTCAAAGTACTTGGGGGAAAATGATTTCAAACCTGGAATTTTAGACACAGCTGGACTTGAATTCAAATTGAAGGGCCAAGGAATAAGAACTGTCAAGGACTCAGAGGTTACCAGCCTCACCCTTAGGATTCTTGACAAAATGAAAAAAAGACAACCATCTCTATATAAAAAAGGGTCATATTTGATCCCACTGATAATGATGGGGAAGAATCCAGTATGACATGTAGCTCACTCTAAATAATTGTTGATGCACATAGGGGTGCAAATTAAAATAACAGTAGAAAAATCTTATGTATATGTATTTATAGAGTGATGAGAAGGAGAAAAATGAAAGTTCACTAAATTTTGGGTCTTTTCCAGGGCATGTGTAGATAATATTCCTGTAGCCTATGGTATATAACTGTGCATTTAAACACAGTAACGATTTATAAGGAGCCGCTCGTCAGAGGCACAGATGGTGGCAATTTCAGTCTTGTAGAGGAAAAATTCTGGAACAAAAAAAAAACCCTGATTAGGTCACCAAAAGGTAGTGTAGAAAAGAAAAAAGTAGAAATTATAAAAAAATACATAAGGCAAGACATCATGTAGGCATTAGTTAAAATATGTGCTAATTTTCTCTGTTAAGAGGCAAACTCAAGATTGTCTTAAAAATGACACAGAAACAAAATTTATTCATGGGAAGTGTACTAAGCAAATGCTAATCACTGGCAAGCAGGGCTAACAATGTTATTTTAAAGAAAAAGATTAAAAGTTTTAAGTGGGACAAAGATACTTCATTTTAAGAAGTTATAATCCCCTCAAAGAGATGATATTCATGAACTTTTTTTTTTTTTTTTTTTTTTTTGTATTTTTCTGAAGGTGGAAACGGACGGGGAGGCAGTCAGACAGACTCCCGCATGCGCCCGACCGGGATCCACCCAGCAAGCCCACCAGGGGGCAATGCTCTGCCCATCTGGGGCATCGCTCTGTTGCAACCAGAGCCAGTCTAGCGCCTGAGGCAGAGGCCATGGAGCCATCCCCAGCGCCCAGGCCATCATTTGCTCCAATGGAGCCTTGGCTGCGGGAGGGGAAGAGAGAGACAGAGAGGAAGGAGAGGGGGAGGGGTGGAGAAGCAGATGGGTGCTTCTCCTGTGTGCCCTGGCCGGTTAATCGAACCCGGGACTTCCGCACGCCAGGCCGACGCTCTACTATCGAGCCAACCGGCCAGGGCCTCATGAACTTTTATGTACATAATAACATAGCTGTAAAATTTATGAAGGAAGAACTTGTAGAACAGGAAATGGACAAATCCAGTAACATAACGGGAAACTTTAATTTAAAAAATATTAAGAAGACAAAAAAAAAGTAGTAATGAAAGATTTCAATAGTGTTCTTAACAAACTCAGTTCCAAACCAGAATATTCCTCCCTCCCCTCCCCTTCTCTCCCCTCTCCTCCTTTTTTCTCTTTCTTTCTTTCTTTCTCCCTTTTTCCCTCCCTCCCTTCCTTCCTTCCTTCCTTCCTTCCTTCCTTCCTTCCTTCCTTCCTTCCTTCCTTCCTCCCTCCCTCCCTCCCCTTTCCCTTCCCCTCTCTCTCCTTCTTTCTTTTTTAAAAAAACATACCAGGACCATTTACAATGGTTTAAAAAAAAGGGTTTTTAAAAATATATATTTACCATATATTTTATTTTAAGGAAAAATTTATTTTTTCAACAGTAGAAGTCATTAAGTACAATAAAAGTGGAAATTAACCACAAAATTATACTCAAAAGTAACCAGATTCCATTATATATGTGGAGAGTTTGGAATGCTTTCAAATATAGCATAAACTGTTTAAAGATTAATAAATGAGATAACACTATATAGCACAACATGAAGGGTGCTGCCAAACAGTTCTGAGAAGGAAATGTCAAACCAGAAGCATTGAAAAAAAATGAGATACCCTGTGACTCTAAATGTTAAGAGAAAGAATTACAAAATAATTTAAGACAAAGGAGAAGTGAATACAGTAGAACCTGAAAACTTGTTGCTTGATGCACTAAATACTGGAAGCAGACCATAAAATACTTAAAGTGTCAGCAACTTTGATCAAGGGGGAAAAGACAAAACGTAAAACTTTTGTAACCAGAAGTAGTTATCACTGCAAATGCGGTGGCTATTAAAACTTTCAGAGATTTCTGTTTACAACTCTATGCAAAGAAATTGCAATATCTAGATGAAATGAATAATTTTCTAGAAAATTTTAGATCAACAAAATTGCTCCAATATGTAGACAGTCTGAATAAGCCATCCCTGTGGAAGTGACTGAAACCACTCTCAGAAATCTGCATTCACTAGACCCCAGTCCGAAAGTAAGTGAGACTTTTAAGGTGTGTGGAGAAGACCCAAAGTTCCCCCAGTCAGTTTATGAGATCAGCAAAAATTGTACAAGTAATCGCAAGATGACCTAAAGGTAACTCTACCTTCCAAAGACAGATGTGCAAACCATATAAATAAAGTGTTAGCTGATGGAATCCAACAAAGCATTTAGTCTTAAATATGTTTTTAACATGAGAGTTGGTTGAGCTGTGACTTGGAGTCCACTTGGCCCACCCCCGTGTCAGTCCTCAGTCCTCTCTCTGTGTCTGCACTTCCTGTTTTCTCCACATCTCATGAATTCTCATTGCCTTATTATTATTTTTTTTTATTTTTAATCGTTTTCTCTTTCTTCATCTATTTTCTTTTGTGGTGTTTATTTGATCTGGTGTGTCTTCTAATTTCATCTTGATTTTTGTTCTTTTTTTTTTTTCATTTTTCTGAAGCTGGAAACAGGGAGAGACAGTCAGACAGACTCCCGCATGCGCCCGACCGGGATCCACCCGGCACGCCCACCATGGGGCGACGCTCTGCCCACCAGGGGGCGATGCTCTGCCCATCCTGGGCGTCGCCATGTTGTGACCAGAGCCACTCTAGCGCCTGAGGCAGAGGCCAAGGAGCCATCCCCAGCGCCCGGGCCATCTTTGCTCCAATGGAGCCTTGGCTGCGGGAGGGGAAGAGAGAGAGAGGAAAGCGCGGCGGAGGGGTGGAGAAGCAAATGGGCGCTTCTCCTGTGTGCCCTAGCTGGGAATCGAACCCGGGTCCTCCGCACGCTAGGACGACGCTCTTTCATCTTGATTTTTGAAAGATTTTTCTTTTGTTCTAGCTTCTTTCGTGAGTTCTATGATCTCATTCTTGAGTTTTTCTAATTCTGATTTATGTCTTTTTTTTATCTTGCATTATTATCTTAATGTCTTTTAATCAATTTAAAGATACTAGATTATGGTTTTTCTATATTTGTTCTCATGTTTTTATGGTGTGTGTTTATTGTCAGTAGGGATGTTATTTTGTTTCTTATTTTCTTTTGTCCTTAAAAAATATATATATATTTTTGTGACAGAGACAGAGAGAGGGACAGATAGGGACAGACAGGCAGGAAGGGAGAGAGATGAGAAACATCAGTTCTTCGATGCAGCACCTTAGTTGTTCATTGATTGCTTTCTCATATGTGCTTTGACTGTGGGGCTACAGCAAACTGAGTGACCCCTTGCTCAAGCCAGTGACCTTGGGTTCAAGCTGGTGAGCTTTGCTCAAACCAGATGAGCCCGCGCTCAAGCCGGCGACCTTGGGATCTCGAACCTGGGTCCTCCACATCCCAGTCCGATGCTCTATCCACTGTGCCACCACCTGGTCAGGCTGTCCTTAAAAAAATCTTGTGTGGGGTTTGACCTCATATGAAATTCATTTTCCTGAACTTCTTAGAAGGGAGGCATGGTAGATAATAGCATTTCTAACGTCACAGTTCTAGAATGCCATCTTCTATTATGTTTATGATGGGCTAAAATGAAGTTAGAGTGTGTCTGGTGGTGGGGAACTATGACTGGTTGGCTGGGGAAGTTTGTAATAGTATTCCATCGATGCACAATGTTCTAGTTTTGATAATTGTACTTTGTTTATCCATATGCCCCTGTTTTTAGGAAATACATACTAAAGTGCTGGGAGTCAAGGAGCATGATGTTTGCTAACCACTCTCAGAGGTGTGGATTAATAGGGAGAACCAATGAATGAATGAGTATTTGAATGAATACATGCATGACAATCAAATAGGCCTAAACGTGAACAGTTGGAGGAACATTAAGAATGCAGAGAAGTTCTTTGTAATATTCATATGGTTTTTCCCAAAATTTGAAATTATATTGGAATAAAAAATTGTCCAATAAATAAGTAGGATGAACTCCTCAGTTGAAAACGTGATGGGCCTTCTCTTCCGGACGGATGTCCTGGGAGGCTCTGGGAAGATGAAGTGACACTTGGATGTGCTGGGTGTGGATTCAAAGGGGAGCCAGGGTGCTATAACTAGACTTTGTTTTAGTTTCTCAATACTTTCCTTAAACTGGAATTTTAATTAAAACAAAGAAATAGCTCAGAATATAATTTAAACATATGACGAGAGGAGGACAAGTAGCCTGTTGAAATGACACTGAGTTCTGAGCACTGGGCATCAGGGCAGCTTTCCTGTTGCAGCACTTCATACTGTCACTGTGGTGGTGATGTTTCTCCAGTGCTAAGTGTAAACCAGCCATGGCCTGTGGTCCTCTGTGCTCAGTTCACAGAAGCATGGGTGCTGGGGAGGCTAGAGGACTGAGGGCAAAGAGAGACGGGCCCAGGAAAGCCCTGAGATGGGCCCAGTGCTGAGCACACAGGGGCTTCTCATGTAGAGAAAGCTTTCTGGGAGCCGTGCCGCATGGCCATTGAGAGCAGGACACAGGAGCTGGCCTGTGGGCTCTGAGACAGATGGACTACACCCTGGCAGTGACCTGGGACCAGGTTTCTGTGAAGTAGGGACAATGTCTCCTTTTATAGATAGAGGCTATGGTGAAGGGAGAAACCCATCAGAACTAAGGGAGCTGTGACTTGGGCTGACCAAGCATGGAGGCTGATGCACCAGGCGCGTTGGTAGCACTGTGCACCTTTAGTGCTTGAGAGATGCTCCCAAGGCAGGCCATAGGCCTGGCCGCACTGGCACAGGCATGTGGAGATGTAGGCTTGATCTTGATCGTAGGCTCCCTGCTCACCAGGCCTCTACTGCACCCACACAGCCAGCCCGAGCTGCCTCTCATGCTGGCTCTCTGGTGCTCCTCATGGTCATGGCCGGCCATCTGTGTTCTTGGGCCCAGCACCTGTGCTACCGTGCAAGCCCTGCGTCCTCCCACACAGCCTTGCCCCTTGGCCAGTGCCCAGGAAGAAGTCTCGCCTTCTGCCTGAGGGTGGGATCAGCAGGGTGAGGGGAGGGGACCTCTATTCTCTCCATGCCTCCACCTATCCAGGCTCTGGTACCTCTGTACTCGCACCCTGGTGTCCTTCTGGGAGTTAGGACAGCTGAACTCGGAGGTCCCAGACCTGGCCCATTCTGGTTGCCATGCTCACTTGCCTGAACCTGGAATGTTCTCCAGCTCTGTCCACAGCATTGTTGTCATCTTCCTCTGTCTTTCTGTCATACTTGCCCTGAAGAAGTCTCGTCCAGGACCTAGCTGTGGAGGAGAGCTGTGTAGACTGATAAATCTGTGAGGTCGAGCCTGTGTGAGCCCTCGTGCTGCCCTGGCTTCTGGCCTGACCTCATCAGCTGCTCTCTCCCCCAGGTCCTGGCTGCCATGTCTGAGGCCCGCTGGTGTCCTGGGCTGGCCCACTCCTGCTGGCTGTGGTGACCTCTTCTCTTTTTTTAAAATTTATTTATTTTAGAGAGGAGAGAGGGGGGGGGGGGACTGGGGTTGGTGGGGGGAGGAGCAGGAAGTATCAACTCCCATATGTGCCTTGACCAGACAAGTGCAGGGTTTCGAACCAGCGACCTCAGTGTTCCAGGTCGACGCTTTAGCCACTGCGCCACCACAGGTCAGGCATGACCTCTTGATGTGAAAGGAGGTGCCTGTGGGGGAAGGGAATCAGCTCAGTCCTGATCACATGCACAATAGCTCTCCTCACTGTGTCTGCACTTTCCCGGGAGGTTTCCCAAGGAGGTGACCCACATCTGGCACTGCACTGGTCATTCCGTTTTGTTCACTTCTCTGACTTGAAAACCACACCTTTTATCTCACTGCTGTATGCTTCTTGCACAGTTTCTGCTTTGGTTGACCTTTCTTTTTGGGAGGAATTCTGGACAGCCTGTGCTACCGGGCCCCTCCCTGCATCATGCCAACCCATCACATTAGCACGTGCTTGGATCATGCCAGCAAGACGAGGTCAGATTGTATAGCAGGGAAACAGAAAAGCAGCATGTGAAGATTCAAACCCATATGATTATTCTCTGTGATCTACCAAAGTTTAAATAAATGAAATCATAGAAATAAATCACCTTTGTAATTCTCATGGCACATGTCCCTTTAATGTCTTTTAATGACATTACTGAGCTGGCCAGTTAGTTGCCCTGTGGTGCTGACCAGCCCTCCGCAAACTCCCCTCCTATTCCTTCAGGGACTCTTCATGAGCCAGCTGTGGTCTCTCAGCTGGGTAGCTAGAGGGAGCTCCTTTGTTGGGGTGCCTCCCGGCAGGGGTGCACATACCACTTAGCTCTCACTGCTCCTTGCCTTTTCACAGCGGCCCCACTGACAGGCCCTTTCCATCCAGTACTACAGGTGGGCTCGGGCCCACGCCATTCCAGCAGGTCACAAAGTCTCATTGGAGCCAAGGTCCTGTCATCTCTGGTTGGACAAATAAAACAGCTCTGATGGCTTAACCTCCTTTCCTTACCTCTCCTTGGATTAATAGTCATGAAATATAATTACAGTTACAAGTGTCTGTAGTGTCTCCTGGGCTGTGAGAGCTCAGGGCTGTGATGGCCTGGCCCTTGAGGTTGGGCTCAGCAGGGTAAGCGGAGGGGACATGGAGCATGAATGATGTGGGAAGGAGTAAGGGACAGGGGACACCTGGCTGAAGGACTTACACTTTCTCCTGGGTACTGGGAGGCCTGGGGCTTGTAAACAGACAGATCAGTGGCTCTTAGAATGTCCCTGTGGCCTCAGAGAGAGCAGAGACCTACAGGAAGGGTGGAACAACCCGGAGGACCCCAGACTGGGCTGCTGGGTAGCAGGAGGGGACATGAGTACAGAGCAGGGGAAGGTCTGGAGGTGCCAGGGCAGCCAGCCACGGGGCCCTTGGTGCAGGCTGTGTAAGGAAGAGGGCTTCGTACTTTTGAGAGCATGTGGCACGGGTCTTCCTTTCTTCCCAATCCCACCAGCAGATATCTTGGTATTGTTTGGACTTGGACACCTTCAGAAATAATACAAGGAATGCATCTCCCACACCTGCTCCTTTCTCTTATCTCCTGTTCTTACTCTAGAATGATGCTGGGAATATAAAACCTAAAATTCTCCATCTGTGTAGCACTTTGCAAATTACAGAGTTCTTTTCGAAATGCTGAAAGGTCGGTGCTTTCTCGTTCCTATTTAGAAGCTTAGGCTGAGAGCCGCTGAGCCATGAGGATTAGCCCTGTGATCTCTGCAGAGTCACAGGCCAGAAGTCACCATGTCCTAGGCAATGTCCCCTCACCTTGAGAAGCTGCCCAGTTTCAATGCTAGTGGAGATGCTGGAAGGGCCCAGTGTTGGGAAAGGAGCCGCCTCTGCAAAAGCCTCCCTCCACCCATTGCCTGCGGAGCCAGAGGCAGAACCTGCTGCCCTCTGTCCTCAGTCCTCTCTCTAGGACCTCCTGCTGGAAAACCTGATGGAAAGCCAGCCTTTGAGGTATGGTGGGCATAAATCTAGGATGGCCCTAAGATTTTATCCTGCTGTGCAAGCCTTGCTTAAATTTCCCCTTGAGACTGGTTGGGACGTGGGCATGGTCCCGAGTGTGTTGTGTCACCTGACAAAGGGATTTTGTAGGTGTAACTAAGACTTCTAGTCAGTGGACTTTGAGTGAACCAGAGGGCAGGTTCATGGCCTGACCCAGGTACATGAACCCGTGAAGTCTGAGTAGGAAGTCAGCAATGGATGAAGCTTGAGATTGGAAGCATTGAGGATTCCAGATAAAGGCATGCTCCCGGGAGTGCTGGCAGCCTCACCTAAACCTGAGCCAGCAGGAAGAGGCCCCAGCGCTAGGTGGCAGTGCAGCCAAATGACTCCTGAGTGTGTGCCCCTTTCCCCTAGAGCAGTGGTCCCCAACCCCCAGACCGCAGACCAGTACCGGTCCATGGGCCATTTGGTACCGGCCACAGAGAAAGAATAAATAAATTACATTATTTCCATTTAATTTATATTTAAGTCTGAACGATGTTTTTTTTGTTTGTTTGTGGGGTTTTTTTGTATTTTTCTGAAGCTGGAAATGGGGAGAGACAGTCAGACAGACTCCCGCATGTGCCCGACCGGGATCCACCTGGCATGCCCACCAGGGGGTGATGCTCTGCCCCTCCGGGGTCGTCGCTCTGTTGTGACCAGAGCCACTCTAGCACCTGGGGCAGAGGCCAAGGAGCCATCCCCAGCGCCTGGGCCATCTTTGCTCCAATGGAGCCTTGCTGCGGGAGGGGAAGAGAGAGACAGAGAGGAAGGAGAGGGGGAGGGGTGGAGAAGCAGATGGGCGCTTCTCCTGTGTGCCCTGGCCTGGAATCGAACCGGGACTTCTGCACGCCAGGCCGACACTCTACCACTGAGCCAACCAGCCAGGGCCATGAACGATGTTTTATTTTTAAAAAATGACCAGATTCCCTCTGTTACATCTGTCTAAGACTCACTCTTTTTTTATATAAATAAATTTTTATTAATGTTAATGGGGTGACATCAATAAATCAGGGTACATATATTCAAAGAAAACATGTCCAGGTTATCTTGTTATTCAATTATGTTGCATACCCATCACCCAAAGTCAGATTGTACTCCGTCACCCTCTATCTAGTTTTCTTTGTGCCCCTCCCCCTCCCTTTCCCCTCTCCCTCCTTCCTTCCCGCGCCCTCCCTCTCCCCCACCCCCGGTAACCACCACACTCTTGTCCATGTCTCTTAGTCTCGTTTTTATGTTCCACCAATGTATGGAAGGAATCATGTAGTTCTTGGTTTTTTCTGATTTACTTATTTCACTCCGTATGTTATCAAGATCCCACCATTTTGTTGTAAATGATCCGATGTCATCATTTCTTATGGCTGAGTAGTATTCCATAGTGTATATGTGCCACATCTTCTTTATCCAGTCTTCTATTGAAGGGCTTTTTGGTTGTTTCCATGTCTTGGCCACTGTGAACAATGCTGCAATGAACATGGGGCTACATGTATCTTTACGTATCAATGTTTCTGAGTTTTTCAGGTATATACCCAGCAGAGGGATTGCTGGGTCATAAGGTAGTTCTATTTTCAGTTTTTTGAGGAACCACCATACTTTCCTCCATAATGGTTGTACTACTTTACATTCCCACCAACAGTGAATGAGGGTTCCTTTTTCTCCACAGCCTCTCCAACATTTGCTATTACCTGTCTTGTTGATAATAGCTAATCTTACAGGTGTGAGGTGGTATCTCATTGTAGTTTTGATTTGCATTTCTCTAATAACTAATGAAGCTGAGCATCTTTTCATATATCTGTTGGCCATTTATATTTCTTCCTGAGAGAAGTGTCTGTTCATGTCCTCTTCCCATTTTTTTATTGGATTGTTTGTTTGTTTGTTGTTGAGTTCTATGAGTTCTTAAATAGTTCCTATCCCATTAAAATTTTGGATATTAGGCCCTTATCTGAGCTGTTGTTTGAAAATATCATTTCCCATTTAGTTGGCTTTCTGTTTATTTTGTTGTCAGTTTCTCTTGCTGAGCAAAAACTTTTTAGTCTGATGTAGTCCCATTCATTTATCTTTGCCTTCACTTCTCTTGCCTTTGGAGTCAAATTTATAAAATGCTCTTTAAAACCCAGGTCCGTGAGTTTAGTACCTATGTCTTCTTCTATGTACTTTATTGTTTCAGGTCTTATATTTAGGTCTTTGATCCATTTTGAATTAATTGTAGTACAAGGAGATAAGCTGTAGTCGAGTTTCATTCTTTTGCATGTGGTTTTCCAGTTTTCCCAGCACCATTTATTGAAGAGGCTTTCTTTCCTCCACTGTGTGTTGTTGGCCACTTTATCAAAAATTATTTGACCATATATATGTGGTTTTATTTCTGGATTTTCTATTCTGTTCCATTGGTCTGAGTGTCTGTTTTTCTGCCAATACCATGCTGTTTTGATTGTCGTGGCCCTATAATATAGTTTGAAGTCAGGTATTGTAATGCCCCCACTTTCATTCTTTTTCCTTAGGATTTCTTTGGCTATTCGGGGTTTTTTATAGTTCCATATAAATCTGATGATTTTTGTTTCATTTCTTTAAAAAATGTCATAGGAATTTTGATGGGAATTGCATTAAATTTATAAATTGTTTTGGGTAATATGGCCATTTTGATCATATTTATTCTTCCTATCCAAGAACAAGGAATATTTTTCCATCTCATTGTATCTTTTTCGATTTCCCTTAACAATGCTTTGTAGTTTTCGTTATATAGGTCCTTTACATTCTTTGTTATGTTTATTCCTAGGTCTTTTATTTGTTGTTGTTGCAATCGTGAAGGGGATTATTTTTTTGAGTTTGTTTTCTAATATTTCATTGTTGGCATATAGAAAGGCTATGGACTTTTGTATGTTAATTTTGTATCCTGCGACCTTACTGTTTTGGTTTATTGTTTCTAGTAATCTTTTTGTGGAGTCTTTGGGGTTTTCGATGTATAGGATCATATCATCTGCAAAAATTGATACCTTTACTTCTTCTTTTCCGATATGGATGCCTTTTATTTCTTTGTCTTGTCTGATTGCTCTGGCCAGAACTTCTAGCACCACGTTAAATAAGAGTGGAGACAGTGGACAACCCTGTCTTGTTCCTGATTTAAGGTGGAAAGTCCTCAGTTTTATGCCATTTAATATGGTGTTGGCTGATGGTTTATCATATATGGCCTTTATCATGTTGAGATGTTTTCCTTCTATACCCAATTTTTTGAGTGTCTTAAACAAGACTCGCTCTTGACGCTTGTCTCGGTCACGTGATTCATTTATCCATCCCACCCTAAAGGCCGGTCCTTGAAAATATTTTCTGACATTAAACCAGTCTGTGGCCCAAAAAAGGTTGGGGACCACTGCCCTAGAGAACCAGCTACGCTGTGTCTAGATCTCGGCCCTTCACAGCTGTGAGCTGATACGTGGGCATTGTTGAAGCTCTAAGTTCTGGAAATTTGCTGTTCAGCAGCAGAGAAGCAAAGCCCAGGTGAACCTTGGCGGTACCGTTTGCAGACTCAGCCCAGCAGCACAGAGGAGTGGGGATAGGCCTGGGAGGCAGTGTCACAAAGCCGAGTGACAGCTGTGCTATGTTATGTTTTGTTTTTAAAGGACTAGCTGGTCATCTCAGAGCCATTTTATAATTCATCAAAATATCCCTCCTGATGAGAAGTGCCACCTGCACCACAGTAACTTCCTGCCTGCACTTGCCCCTCTCAGAGTGTTTGGATACATTCCCTCTCATGGCTATTTGTCTGTTTCTACAGAAAAGCCACATGAACTCATCCTATTTTTTCCTAAAAAATTTCTACTTTATTTCATTCCTCTGTCCTTCTAGATGAACATTAGAGTTCTTCTGTCAGATTTTAAAAACCTACTTGGGTTTTGGGTGGCCTCCCATTAAAATTATCCATTTATGTTGGGAGGGATGGTCTTCTAGTTCAGAGACAAGACAGAGCTGTCTTCCTGTGTTCCATCCAAAGCAGTCAGGAAGTTCTGTAAGTTTCTTTTATAGATCTTTCATACTCCTTACTGAAGTTATCCTTGATCATTTTATATTTTGTATTTTTTGTTTCTAGTGTAATTATTACTGGTATATAGTTAAGACATTTATTTTTGCATCTTGAGTTTATAATATGTCATTAACAAATTACGTCCTGTTGGGTCTCGTACGTCAGGATGTTTTAGATAGCAAATCACATTGCAAATAAGTTTAATGCCTTTGTTTTAAGTATCTGTAGTCATAGTTATCTTTAAGCAACTGCTTGGCCCAAATTTTTAGAATAAACATTGAGCAGCAGCCTGTCTTGTCCACGTTTGACCAGCTGTGTGTCTCCTTTCTGCCTTGAAGAAGCTATGGATGCAGCTTCCACATGACCTGCCAGTTTTTAGAGTCAATGAATTATTGACTGTTTTTGTATTCCTTTCTGAAAACCTTTCTTCCTGGCCACACCAACTTGCCCCCACCCCCTGGGAATGCTCCTTTCCTAACTCCATGCACATTCTTTTTTTTGTCCACCATTACATGGTGCAGTGTCTGAAAGCTCAGTTATTCTGCCAGTTCTCCTGGGCTTTCTGCTTGCAGGGATGTGGATGTGGGCACCTCTCTCCCAAGATAAATTCCAGGCCTGACCATTGTCCTCCCACAGTGTCTTCTTGGGTACCCAGCAGGAGTCTGTCCCTGAAACCTCCTATCCTCATGACTGGGGGGTCCCACCAGCCCTCCAGCCCTGTTCCCTTGCCTCTCCTCCCCTTACCACATCACGCATGACCCCAGGGTCCTCAGTGCCCTCCGAGCAGTACCTCCTCATGCATTCAGGGGCTCAACCTGGTTGCAGATTATGCAGGGAAGGCTACAGATCAGGGAGGCAAAGGACAGGTGATTCTTAGAAAATGGGGCAGAGAATACGCCAGAGCCATGGAGGAGGAAATGCCTGGCCAGTACCCACGGAGGGGCCCAGCCTCCCTTACCCCCACCAGCCGCCCTTAATCCCACCAATGAGAAGTAAGACAGGGAAGGGCTTCTTTATAACTTCGCTGGTAAACAAGGTTGAAAATATGGAAGGTCAGCTAACATGCTGGAGAGCCCTCACATGCTGCTGGGGAGCCAGACTGGGACTTCCTGTGGGAGAGCAGCCTGGCAGAGTCCAGGGAGGTGGTGGACTGTCATGTCTCCAGGACTCAGCATTCCCACTCCCTGGATTACACACCAGAAAAGCCAGGCATGTATGTACAAGGCGACATACCTGAGCAGGTTCCTGTGTGAATATTCAGAAATGCCAAGTTTACATGGGACTGGATACAGCACATTCCCTTATCTACAGTTTCTTTCTGCTATTCCAGTTACCTGTTGTTACCCAAAGTCAGCCACAGTCCAAACATATTAAGTGGAAAATTCCAGAAATAAACAATTCATAAATTTTAAGTTTCATGCCATTCTGAACAGCATGTTGAAATCTCACATTGTTCACTGCGTTTCACCCGGGATGTGAATCATCCCTTTGTCCTGCGTCTCTATGTTGTACACCAGCAGTCTCTGTTATTGGGTCGGCTGTTCATGGGGCTTATGTTCAAGTCACCCTTATTTTATTTAATAACTGCTGAAAGCACAAGAGTAGTGATGCTATCAATTTGGAGATGCCAAAGAGTCACCGTAAAGTACTTCCCCTTCAGTGAAAAGGTAATGCTTTCAACCTAATAAAGAAAAAAAGCTGGTTCTGAGGTTGCTGAGATATGTGGTAAGTCTCTTCCATCCATGAAATTGTAAAGAAAGAAAATGAAACTCGTGTTAGTTTTGCTGTTGCACCTCAAACTGCAAAAGTTATGGCCACAGTGTGTGATAAATGCTAAGTTAAGATGAAAAAGGGTTAAATTTGTGGGTAGGAGACATGAACCAAAAACATTCATATTTATGGCAATGTACTGTTCCAGAAAGCATTGCGCTTCTACAAGGACTTTAGCATGGCATCCCCGAAACCGAAAACACCAAGCCATTTACTACAAGTGAAGGGTGGTCACACAGGCTCAGAAGTAGGTGCGGACTGGAAAATTACTAGAGAGTCCACATTTACGATAATCAAAACAGCATGGTATTGGCAGAAAAATAGACACTCAGACCAATGGAACAGAATAGAAAGCCCAGAAATAAAACCACATATATATGGTCAAATAATCTTTGATAAAGGGGCCAACAACACACAATGGAGAAAAGAAAGCCTCTTCAACAAATGGTGTTGGGAAAACTGGAAAGCCACATGCAAAAGAATGAAACTCGACTACAGCCTGTCCCCGTGTACTAAAATTAATTCAAAATGGATCAAAGACCTAAATATAAGACCTGAAACAATAAAGTACATAGAAGAAGACATAGGTACTAAACTGATGGACCTGGGTTTTAAAGAACATTTTATGAACTTGACTCCAATGGCAAGAGAAGTGAAGGCAAAGATAAATGAATGGGACTACATCAGAATAAAAAGTTTTTGCTCAGCAAGAGAAACTGATATAAAAATAAACAGACAGCCAACTAAATGGGAAATGATATTTTCAAACAACAGCTCAGATAAGGGCCTAATTTCCAAAATTTACAAAGAACTCATAAAACTCAACAACAAACAAACAAACAATCCAATAAAAAAATGGGAAGAGGACATGAACAGACACTTCTCCCAGGAAGAGATACAAATGGCCAACAGATATATGAAAAGATGCTCAGCTTCATTAGTTATTAGAGAAATGCAAATCAAAACTACAATGAGATACCACCTCACCCCTGTTAGATTAGCTATTATCAACAAGACGGGTAATAGCAAATGTTGGAGAGGCTGCGGAGAAAAGGGAACCCTCATTCACTGTTGGTGGGACTGTAAAATAGTACAACCATTATGGAGGAAAGTATGGTGGTTCCTCAAAAAACTGAAAATAGAACTACCTTATGACCCAGCAATCCCTCTACTGGGTATATACCCCAAAACCTCAGAAACATTGATACGTAAAGACACATGTAGCCCCATGTTCATTGCAGCACTGTTCACAGTGGCCAAGACATGGAAACAACCAAAAAGCCCTTCAATAGAAGACTGGAGGAGAGACAAGATGGCGCTGGAGTAGGCGGACGTACCAGCATCTACCTCCCAGAACCAAAGCGGATTAAAAACTAATTTTATGAACTATCAGCTGGAAAAACCAACTTTGGACTAAACTAAAAGGACTCTTCAACCAAGGAATGCTGAAGAAGCCACACAGAGACTGGTAGGAAACGCGGACAGGGCTGCCCAGCTTCTCGGAGCGAACGGCAGCAGGGAGAGGCTCGTGTGGCGGGAAGTGAGTTTAGCAGAGGGGAAAAGATCCTGAGCCCCAGGAACAAAGCCCCAGCCTGCAGACCCAGAGCCCAGAAGAAGCGTAAGGACAGTATTTAGCTGGAAACAAGTCAGGATACTATTTGAGAGAGAGTCTGATTTCTCAGACCCAGGATCCTTCTTAAAGGGACCGCGCATAACATCTCTCTCACAAACACTAACCCGGGGCTCCTGGGAACGGAAGGAGAGGGGAGAGAACCACAGTAACAGGAAGAGAGTGCAATCTAGGAGGCATAGGGAGAAACATTTTGGGAGATAGCCACCCTGACCCCTGGGACGAGTCACTCCCCAAAGCTGAAGTGAATATTTTCCCCGGAAACAGCAATACCAGAAAGGGGAAGCAGGAGAGCAGCCAAACAAACTCCCCCGCAGCATTCAGAGCAGAGTAGCATAGAAGGAGGAAGCTTTCAGGTCTACAGTAGTGAATCTTGGGGTCCGAGCTGCAACGCCCCCACCCACGCGCTGAGGGCGCACTGGAGAGCGGGCGGCAGCGGGAGACAAAAGCACGGTTCTGCTGGCAGGGGCGGAATCCGGCTGGCCACCAGTGGGCTCAGGTGTGAGCTCAATCTTGCCCAGCTAGGGAGAAGGGGGCGTGCAAAAGCGGCCAAGCTCAGCTGCCGGCAGCCTGTAATCCAGCCTCCGGGAGAAGGGCGGGAAACCTGGAAAGGGTAGAAACCAGCCCCGGAGCAAGGGTAGAGGAGCACATCCCTGCCCCGCCCGTGCAACCCAGGCTTGCAGTCTGACTTGGTAGCCGGCTCCTCCCGCGGGGGTGGAGCCAAAAACCCAGAAGAGGCGGAGTTCTGCTACGGAGCTGAGCTTGGGCCCTGCCCAACAGTAGAGCCAAGGCTAGCAGCTGTTCCTTGAGTGGGATCACCCTGCAAAGGCAGGGCGAAAGCTCGGAAACAGGCGGAGACCCGCAGCTGAACAAAGGTGCTCGCCAGTGCCCTCAGGAACGAGCATAACGTCACACACAGGGGCGGGGCAAAGGCCAAGGCCACCAATCCTTGTGCACCCAAGCACGTGATCACAGCCACTCCCATGAAGAGAAAATGCGGAGGCAGAGAAATACAACACAAATAAACCAAGAGAAATCCCCAGAAAAGGACCTAAGTGAATCAGATATAACCAAATTACCAGATGCAGAGTTTAAAATAACGATTGTTAGGATGCTCAAAGATATTAGAACCACCATAGATGGCCATTATGAAGACCTAAATAAAGAGATAACAAATATAAAAAAGGACATTGAAATAATAAAAAAGAATCAGACAGAAATGACAAATACAATATCTGAAATAAAGAATACAATGGAAGGAATTAAAAGCAGGATGGATGAAGCAGAGAATCGAATCAGTGAGTTAGAGGACACAATAAATAAAGGCACGGAAGCAGAGCAGAAAAAAGAAAAGAGACTCAAAAAGTCTGAGGAAACTCTAAGAGAGCTCTGTGACAACATGAAGAGAAATAACATCCGCATCATAGGGGTTCCTGAAGAAGAAGAGAAAGAACAAGGGATAGAGACTTTGTTCAAACATATTATAGCGGAAAACTTCCCCCAGTTAAGGCAGGAAAACATTTCACATGTTCAGGAAGCACAGAGAACTCCATTAAGGAGAAACCCAAAGAAACCAACACCAAGACACATCATAATTAAATTACCAAAGCTAAATGATAAAGAGAAAATATTAAAAGCTGCTAGAGAAAAAAAGACTATCACCTACAAAGGAGCCCCCATAAGGATGACTTCTGACTTCTCAACAGAAACACTTGAGGCCAGAAGGGAATGGCAAGAAATATTCAAAGTAATGCAGAACAAGAACCTACAACCAAGACTACTTTATCCAGCAAGGCTATCATTTAAAATTGAAGGAGAAATAAAAAGCTTTACAGACAAAAAAAAAACCTCAAGGATTTCACTGCAACCAAACCAAGGCTGCAAGAAATGCTAAGGGACCTGTTGTAAACAGATCAAAGGAAAAAAAGAATATAGCAAAAGAGAAAAACAGTATTAAAGAAAAAAAATGGCAAGAAACAATTACATATCAGTAATAACCTTAAATGTTAATGGATTAAATGATCCAATCAAGAGACATAGGGTAGCTGCGTGGATAAGAAAACAGGACCCATGCATATGCTGTCTACAAGAGACACACCTTAAATCAAAACATGCACACAGACTGAAGATAAAAGGATGGAAAAAAATATTTCACGCAAATGGAAATGAAAAAAAAGCTGGGGTAGCAATACTTATATCAGACAAAATGGACTTTAGAACAAAGACCATAGTTAGAGATAAAGAAGGTCACTACATAATGATAAAGGGAGCAATCCAAAAGGAAGATATAACCATTATAAATATCTATGCACCTAATACAGGAGCACCTAAATATATAAAGCAGACTTTGATAGACTTAAAGGGTGAGATCAACAGCAATACTATAATAGTAGGAGATTTCAATACCCCATTAACATCATTAGATAGATCCTCAAGAAAGAAAATTAACAAAGAAACAGCAGACTTAAAGGACATACTAGATCAACTTGATTTAATAGATATCTTCAGAACCTTTCACCCTAAAACAGCAGAATATACATTCTTTTCAAGCGCTCATGGTACATTCTCTAGAATAGACCACATGTTAGGGCACAAAAGCGGGCTCAACAAATTTAAGAAGATTGAAATCATATCGAGCACTTTCTCTGATCACAATGGCATTAAACTAGAAATCAACCACAATAGAAAAATTGAAAAACATTCAAACACTTGGAAACTAAATAGTACATTATTAAACAATGAATGGGTTAACATGGAGATCAAAGAAGAAATTAAAAAATTCCTAGAAACAAACGATAATGAGCATACATCAACTCAAAATTTATGGGACACAGCAAAAGCAGTCCTGAGAGGGAAGTTTATAGCATTACAGGCATACCTCAAGAAGCTAGAAAAAGCTCAAATAAACAACTTAACCCTGCATCTAAAAGAACTAGAAAAAGAACAGCAAGTAAAGCCCAGAGCTAGTAGAAGGAAGGAAATAATAAAGATCAGAGCAGAAATAAATGACATAGAGGCTAAAGAAACAATACAGAGGATCAATGAAACCAGGAGCTGGTTCTTTGAAAAGGTAAACAAGATTGATGAACCTTTAACAAGACTCACCAAGAAAAAAAGAGAGAGGACTCAAATAAATAAAATTAGAAACGAGAGTGGAGAAATAACAACTGACACAACAGAAATACAAAATATTGTAAGAAAATACTATGAAGAACTGTACGCCAAAAAACTAGACAACCTAGATGAAATGGACAAATTCCTTGAATCATATAATCTTCCAAAAATCAATCTGGAAGAATCAGAAAACCTAAACAGACCAATTACAACAAATGAGATTGAAACAGCTATCAAAAAACTCCCAAAAAAGAAAAGTCCTGGGCCTGATGGCTTCACAAGTGAATTCTACCAAATATTCAAAGAAGAACTAACTCCTATCCTTCTCAAGCTATTTCAAAAAATTCAAGAAGAAGGAAGACTTCCAAACTCCTTTTATGAGGCGAGCATAATTCTGATTCCAAAACCAGGCAAAGACAACACAAAAAAAGAAAATTATAGGCCAATATCCCTGATGAACTTAGATGCAAAAATCCTCAATAAAATATTAGCAAACCGGATCCAGCAATATATAGAAAAAATCATACACCATGATCAAGTAGGATTTATTCTTGGGAGGCAAGGCTGGTACAACATTCGCAAATCAATCAACGTGATTCATCACATAAACAAAAGAAAGGAGAAAAACCACATGATAATTTCAATAGATGCAGAAAAAGCATTTGATAAAGTCCAGCACCCATTCATGATCAAAACTCTCAGCAAAGTGGGAATACAGGGAACATACCTCAACATGATAAAGGCCATCTATGACAAACCCACAGCCAACATCATACTCAATGGGCAAAAATTAAAAGCAATCCCCTTAAGATCAGGAACAAGGCAGGGGTGCCCCCTTTCACCACTCTTATTCAACATAGTTCTGGAAGTCCTCGCCACAGCAATCAGACAAGGAAAAGAAATAAAAGGCATCCAAATTGGAAAAGAAGAAGTAAAACTATCATTATTTGCAGATGACATAATATTGTATATAGAAAACCCTAAAGTCTCCGTCAAAAAACTACTAGACCTGATAAAAGAATTTGGCAAGGTGGCAGGATATAAAATCAATACTCAGAAATCAGAGGCATTTTTATACACTAATAATGAACTGTCAGAAAGAGAAATCAGGGAATCAATCCCCTTTACCATTGCAACCAAAAAAATAAAGTACCTAGGAATAAATCTAACTAAGGAGATTAAAGACTTGTACTCGGAAAATTATAAAACATTGATAAAAGAAATCAGGGAAGATACGAATAAGTGGAGGCATATACCGTGCGCATGGTTAGGAAGAATAAACATCATTAAAATGTCTATATTACCCAAAGCAATTTATAAATTCAATGCAATACCAATGAAAATACCAATGACTTACTTCAAAGACATAGAACACATATTCCAAAAATTTATATGGAACCAAAAAAGAACACGAATAGCCTCAGCAATCCTGAAAAGGAAGAAAAAAGCGGGAGGTATCACACTTCCAGATATCAAGTTATATTATAAGGCCATTGTACTCAAAACAGCATGGTACTGGCATAAGAACAGGCATATAGATCAATGGAACAGAACAGAGAACTCAGAAATAAACCCACAGCTCTATGGACAACTGATATTTGACAAAGGAGGTAAGACAATTCAATGGAGTAAAGACAGCCTCTTCAACAAATGGTGTTGGGAAAATTGGACAGCTACCTGCAAAAAAATGAAACTAGACCACCAACTTACACCACTCACAAAAATAAACTCAAAATGGATAAAAGACTTGAATGTAAGCCATGAAACCATAAGCATCTTAGAAGAAAACATAGGCAGTAAGCTCTCTGACATCTCTCGCAGCAATATATTTGCTGATTTGTCTCCACAGGCAAGTGAAATAAAAGACAGGATAAACAAATGGGACTTTATCAAACTAAAAAGCTTCTGCACAGCTAAAGACAATAAGAACAGAATAAAAAGACAAACTACACAATGGGAGAATATATTTGACATAGCGTCTGATAAGGGGTTAATAACCAAAATTTATAAAGAACTTCTAAAACTTAATACCAGGAAGACAAACAATCCAATCCAAAAATGGGCAAAAGAAATGAATAGACACTTCTCCAAAGAGGACACACAGATGGCCAATAGGCATATGAAAAAATGTTCAACATCACTAATGATTAGAGAAATGCAAATTAAAACCACAATGAGATATCACCTCACACCAGTCAGAATGGCGCTCATCAACAAAACAACACAGAATAAGTGTTGGCGAGGATGTGGAGAAAAGGGAACCCTCCTGCACTGCTGGTGGGAATGCATACTGGTGCAGCCACTGTGGAAAACAGTATGGAGGTTCCTCAAGAAATTAAAAATCGAACTGCCTTTTGACCCAGCTATACCACTGTTAGGAATATACCCCAAGAACACCATAGCACTGTTTGAAAAGAAGAAATGCACCCCCATGTTTATGGCAGCATTGTTCACAATAGCAAAGATTTGGAAACAGCCCAAGTGTCCATCAGAGGACGAGTGGATTAAAAAGCTTTGGTATATATATACTATGGAATACTACTCAGCCATAAGAAATGATGACATAGGATCTTTTACAACAACATGGATGGGCCTTGATAACATTATACTGAGTGAAAGAAGTAAATCAGAAAAAACTAAGAACTATACGTTTCCATACATAGGTGGGACATAAAGATGAGACTCAGAGACATGAACAACAGTGTTGGGGTTACAGGGTGGAGGGAGGAGAGGGAGGGGGTTGGGGGAGGGGAGGGGCACAAAGATCATGGCTTTTCAGCATTTGCCATATTCCCCGCTTAATCTATAGAGAGACAGCAAATATTTACATATGGTGTTCCCACTATAAAGACTGCTGTCTTAGGGACAAATGCTGATAAACTATTTCAGCAGTTCCTCCTTCTTCAAAGACTTATATGTCAACATAGAGCTCCATGTTTCATAGGACATACTCAAGCTCACTCCATGCTCCCTGGAGCTTAAGCACAAGGGAATGCCCCCCCCCTTTTTTTGAGTATTTTTTCTTTTATTTATTTATTTTTTGTATATTTCTGAGGATGGGGATGGGGAGGCAGTCGGACAGACTCCTGCATGCGCCTGACTGGGATCCACCTGGCATGCCTACTGGGGGGAATGCTCTGCCCATCTGGGGTGTTGCTCTGTTGGGACCGGAGCCATTCTGGTGACTGGGGCGGAGGTCATGGGGCCATCCTTAGTGCCCAGGGTGGATTTGCTCCAGTGGAGCCTTGGCTGTGGGCGGGGGGAGGGAGGCGAACGGGAGGGAGAGGGGGAGGGGTGGAGAGGTAGATGGGCGCTTCTCCTGTGTGTTCTGGCCGGGAATCGAACCCGGGAATCCTGCACACAGGCCAATGACTCCGACGGGTCTACCATATCATGCTTTTTACTTAAAAAAAAAAAAAAATTACATTTCTTTTGAACAGGAGACACCAAATCTTTTTCGCCTGCAAACTACTACCTTCTTTATTAGATCTAGCTATTAACACTGTTCTGTCTTTTTTCCAAATAGCTCCAGATATATGGAAAAGATTTATATAGGCAGATGGGGATCCTCAAACCCCTCAGCGAGATCTTCTGAGAATGGCTTTTAAGATACCTAGAGGCAGAAAAAGCCCAATAGAGATCAGGGGAACTACCAGCTTTTAGGATACACCCTTAAAGGCTCCAACACCCCAAAGGAGTCTCATAGGATGCCATCTGGGTCCTGCTTTAATAGTGGAAAGGAAGGTCATTGAGCTAAAGCCTGCCAGGCTTACACACCGCTGCTGTGAGGAAACAGGGACACTGGAAGGTGGGCTTCCCCCTCGCTCCTCTAAGGGAGGGTTCAGTCTCTTCCAGCCCTGCTCCAGCCACCTATGACCTAACCTTGCCCAGAAATCTGGGGTTTGCCACTGAAGGCTGAAGGTGCCCAGGGCCGTGGGCCCCATCTACGATACTGGGGACGAGCCTAGGGTATTTCTTCCAAGAAGCAGGTAAACTGATCTCATTCACACAAGGGCCACTTAAGTATATTTTGCCTGAATAGTCAGGTTTTTTATTCTTCCCTCAAAGATCTCTGTTGTGGGTGTTGATAGTCCTATTTTCTGCTGCTTTGCTTAATATATAGTGTTTCCTTTATCCCTCCTACCTCAATGCCCCACTCATATTTCAGGCTGGGACCTACTCCTAATTTAGAGCTCTCTTTCCTCCTTTTGCCAACTTGTATTATGAATTTACCTTTGCCACCCAGCTTAGTGTATCCCAAGGTTCTCTTTACCAGGCCACAGTCACAGAGCTCCAGGGAAAAGCAACCTGGTCTCATCTCTCCAGGCAGAGGAGAAGAGAAGCTCCATATCCACGCATGCTGCAAATGGCTTTTTCCAGTCTACCTGAATCATTACCAGCTAGAAGCAGCGGTCATTGGGACTTGGACATGAGCTGCAAAGTATAGAATGGTGACAACAATTCCAGTGCCATGCGGACTTTTCCTGTGGGGAACTTTCCTGGACTCCGGCTCCCTGTGACAGCTCCTAACAGACTGAACTGTGGTTGGGGTGCATTTTTCAGGGATTTGGCATGGTGATGGGGCCATCTTAGACTTGGGGAACATGTTAAGGACACTACTCTTTTAGGGATTCTTGCTGTATGGGCCAAGAGTTTGCTTAAAGGCTTTTAATCACTGTAAAAAAAATAGAGGACTGGATGAAGAAGATAGGGCACATATACACCATGGTATATTATTCAGCTAGGAGAAATGGTGACATCGGATCACTTATAGCGGAATGGTGGACTCTTGGTAGCATTGTGCGGGGTGAAATAAGCGAATCAGAAAAAAACAGGAACTGCAGGATTCCATACATTGGGGGGACATAAAAGCGAGACTAGGAGGCATGGACAGGAGTGTGGTGGCTATGGGGGGTGGGGGGAGGGAAGGAGGGAGAGGGGGAGGGGGAGGGGTACAGAGAGAACTGGATGGAGGGTGGCGGAGGATGATCTCTTTTCAGGTGATGGGTATGCAACAGAACTAAATGACAAGATAACCTGGAAATGTTTTCTTTGAATGTATGTACCCTGATTTATTGATGTCACCCCATTAAAATAAAAATTTATTATAAAAAAAAAAAAAAAAAAAGACTGGATAAAGAAGATGTGGCACATATACACTATGGAATACTACTCAGCCATAAGAAATGATGACATCAGATCATTTACAGCAAAATGGTGGGATCTTGATAACATTATACGGAGTGAAATAAGTAAATCAGAAAAAAACAAGAACTACATGATTCCATACATTCGTGGAACATAAAAACGAGACTAAGAGACATGGACAAGAGTGTGGTGGTTACCAGGGGTGGGGGGAGGGAGGACATAGGAGGGAGGGAGGGAGAGAGTTAGGGGGAGGGGGAGGGGCACAGAGAACTAGATAGAGGGTGACGGAGGACAATCTGACTATGGGCGAGGGGTATGCAACATAATTTAATGACAAGATAACCTAGACATGTTTTCTTTGAATATATGTACCCTGATTTATTAATGTCATCCCATTAACATTAATAAAAATTTATTAAAAAAAAAAAAAGAGAAAGTCCACATTTGCATAACTTTATTACAGTATATTATTATTATTCTATTTTATTATTTGTTACTGTTGTTAATCTCTTACTGTGCCTAATTTATAAATGCTCCTTCATCATAGGAATGTGTGTATAGGAGAAAACCTAGTACATGCAGGGTTTGGTGCTACCCTCAGTTTCACCCCCAGGGGGGTCTGTGGTGAGGGAGAATGAATGTAAATACACCTCTGGTGGATTGACGAGTTATGGTTGATTCATGTGTATCCACACAGATAAGTCTTGAATGTGAACAACAGAGGGACATGTGTAGTGTTATGCCATTGATGCTGTCTTTCTGAACACTTGACATGACAAGGACATCCTGTAAGAAGCTCATGCATCATGGAGAAGTGCAGTTGCGCAGGGGAACGCCCACTTCTGGTGGCACGGCCTGGGGCACAAGAGCAGAGGAGAGGCTACTGGGCTGTTGTTCTTTGTTATTCATTTAAAAATAAGCTGAAGAAAATATAGCACAGTGTTAACATTTGTTAATACACTGGTGTCTCATAGCTTTTAGTGTCTCTAGGTTTGAAATAGTTTGTAGTGAGAAATCAAACTTATTTTTTCAAATTGTAAATCCAGTGACCCCTCTCATGGAGGGAGCTTTGTCTTCAAACCTGACCTTCAGCGTACATCCTGGCCCTGTGTGTTGTTAGGGTTGAGGGTCAGAATTCAGGCGGCGCTTTGGATCCCACAGGGGATATGGGGCCCCATCCTGGACTAAGATATGGACCATCACCATGCTTGTGGACTCAGGAGAAGTCACCAGGAGCTCTCTGCAGGCCCTTCCCAGCCAGGCCTGGGCTGCCTCTCTCCCAAGTCCCCTTTACCTGGCCTAAAAGTGTGCGAGTCACTGAACTGACTGGACCCTCCTCCCTGAGCTCTTCCCTTCCTCAGTGTCCAGTTGGAATCAGGGATCTCCAGAAGATATCTCTGAGAAGGTTACCATTGGGGGTCCAGTGGGAGAATCTGCTTCCTTGTCTTTCCAGTGTATAAAGGTGTCCCACATTCCCCAGATCATGGCGCCTTCCCCTGCTTCCCACCTTGGCCAGGTTGCATGTCTCTCCGACCCTCTATCCCTCACCTTTTTCTCTTTAACTCAGCTCAGACAGGTTCCACACCCTAAAGTACTTCTGTGATTATATTGGGCCCACTGGATAATCCAGGATAATCTCCCGTCTCAGGGTTTATAAACTTGATCACATCTGCAGAGTCCATTTGCCAGGTGAGGTCACATGTTAATAGGCTCCAGGGACTAGGGCAGGGGCATCTTTGGGGCAAGGGCATCACTGTGCCTGCCACATCTGCCTTCTTTACTTGGGACTAAATTTGCTCTACTTTCTCTAGCTTAAGGTAGAAGTTTTTGTCATTGATTTTAGACCTTTCTTCTTTTCTAATACAGCTCTACATTTTTCATCAACTCTGCTTTGGCTACATCCCACAGATGCTGATGTTGTTTTTTAAAGTCACTTTATTATCAAAAGTTCTAATTTCTCTTACAGTTTATTTCTTTGACCTGTGAGTTGTTCGGAATGTGTTGCTTAATTCTCAGATATTTGGGAAGTTCATGCTATCTTTTTGTTAGTTATTTTTTATTTAATTCTGTGGTTGCCACAGATATACCTTGTGTGACTTCAGTTTTTCTAAACATTGTGCCATTTTCTGGGCAAGGAGAATATTGCAGTATGCAGCCTTTTCAGATTGGGTTTTGTTATTTAATATTACTTCATGTTACCTCGTGACTTCTCATAACTTGATGGCTCATTTCTCTTTGTCACTGAAAGTATTCCATTGTCTAGATGAGCCACAGGATTTACTTTCCAGCACATTTCATGGAAATAGTTCTAGGAGCTATGAACACCTCTGCTACCCAGATTGTAGTCTACAAAGGTGCAGGTTTCTTGGAGAAGTGGTTTATTATACAAACAAGTAAATGTGCAAGATGGGCCTGAAACATCTGGTTTGGAGTAAAGGGAAGGAAACTCACAAGACTAATGAGGTAATTTCAAAATCACACATGGGGCACCTCTGAAAGGCTCTGGGTGCCAGAGATGTAACATCATGAACATAAAAGGAACTGCAATGGATTGAAATATAGCAAATACATAATAATCTATGAGTCACAGTGAATCTGAATCACAAGAATAGAAATGTCATTCTTCTCTGGAGGTTGTTAGGCAAAACCTACTCAGTGTTTTAATCATCAGTAAATAATAATGAAAGAATCCAGCAGGCATCTATCTTTTGCTATGGAGACCATATTTCAAAAAATGTATTAAATAGCAGATGCAGTAAAGTTTTTACTTACATCTTATTGTTTCAGAGAGACCACCAGACCCACTGTTAACCACGGCACCAAGAGAGGGGGCCAACCCAGGCTCTGTTTTGTCTTGTGCTCTGACCTCGTGGGAAAGTCACAGCCCAGCACCAAGTAGGGATAGACACAAACCTCCAGAGCTAGCTGCTCGTTTACAGAAATTCAAATCCAGCGGCTATACCAAGATATCATGAACAGGCACTCAGCCAAGTGCAGAATTTGGAAGATTCTAAAATGACTTGTATGTTCAACAAATCAAATGCATGTAAAAAGAAAAAGGGCAGCTATAGAGTAAAATATTAGATATCATAAGAAAGGTCATTTTGTAAACCTGATTTGGATTATTACTGAATGAGCAACTGTGAAAAGACAGAGACCATTGGAAATTTGAATATATACCGGGTATTGGGTTACATTAAAGAATTTTTTGTTGTTGTTATATGTGAGAACTGCATGGTAGTTATGAGAAATATTCTTAGGTTGTATGTGTACTGGAGTATTTATTGGTGAAATACATGCCATCTGAAGCTGAAATTGCCTACCCAGCTAGCCAGGCGGGACTCAGACTCACCCCTCGGTTCAGGTCGGCTCTGCATTCATTCTGGACCTGGGCTGAAGGGGCAGCAACACGCTTCTCTTCTGCTGGGTCACAGGAAAACACAGGGCGAGCCACCTGGCAGGAGTCTTTGGGGCCTTTGTCTTGCCTCCTCTGTCCATTAAAGTCCTACCATCCCAAATAAGTCACCTGACCGTGTAGGATTGGAGGTGCTGAATGGTTAGTCCCCTCCCTGGAGTCATGGTTGTGCTGCATGTGATTTCCATGGGCAGAGGGAGAGAGTTGGGCAACGAAGTGTCATATCAGAGAAGAAACAAGGATGTATGAGGTGATACTAAGTTGAACGCAAGACTGCACACTTGCACACTTTGATGACCGTGTTACGTTGTTAGAAACACAATGGGGTGTTAGGCTAGCGATGCTGCATTCATTTTGCCTTTTCTTTCTGATCCATCTGGCCATGCATGTTTTAATGCTTGCTCTTCTGTGGAAACACGATCTTCACATCAGTAGCATATAGCCATTCTCGTTTGACTGTCATTATTGCTGCTGATTCATGCATGCACTCTGTGGGGTTTCTGTTAAAGTAGACTGAACCATGGTGGTCAGGTTTTCATTCCTCTCTCTCTCTCTTTTTTACTCAATTGTTAAACTACATCCTGTCCTCTACGTTCAGAGATAGTGTTAATTTGTTTTTTTTCGAACAGCTACTATGAGAGCAAATGCTGGTAGGTTGCTTATTGCCAGGTGCCTGGATTGATTAAAGACAAACAGGAGACTTAAAAGGGACTAGTCACCAGCCAGAGGTGTCTGGAGATGGAAGTTGGGGCCATTCCGTGGAGAAAGAGGAACACAAGGTGCAGCGATTGGAGACAGCCCCTGGCTGGTGCTTCTGGGAGATGAGAGGCAGATGGAAGAGTGATCAGGGCCAGGGCCGGGCCAGGCCGGGCCCCACGAGGTTTTGTGTAGAGGCTGTGTGGCCACTGCCACTGGACCTGCAGCCTGTCTGCCTGTGCTTCTTGGCTCTGCACCGCTAGCCGTGCAGGTAGCCATTACTCCCCCTGAAGCAAGCTGCTTCACCTGTCCAGGCTTTATTGCAGGTAATAACAGCAACTGCACATTTGTAGAATTAGCATGTGTTAAGTGCTTGGCACAGTGCTGGCCTGGTGTGGGGCTATCTGCTGTTGTGACAGTGTTTCATGCCCTGCCCTTTGAGCTGGACCCTTCTGAGCTCTAGCACATTTAGCTGAACTACCCCCTTCGTGCTTTTCCAAGTAGAGGTGCTAGAGGAGCAGCTTGGCTAATTTGCCACAGTGTTTCAGAGGTGGGAAAGGCCTTTCCTATCTTGGAAATTATGGGCTGGCTCTATAGGTGTGGTGAAATTTGAGCTATGTTTTGAAAGATTTTAAGCTGTAGCCATAGCTTGAGCAGAGTGTAGTCATAAGGTTTTGCTCCATAGCAAGCAACCTCAGAATAACAGTGGCTCACAACAGCAAGGTCATGCATTTGCAGGCTGGCTTGGCTAGCCTCTAAGTCTTGTCCTTCTTGTCCCAGTAGCTACCCAAGGCATGCTTTTCTCCAGGGGCTAGCAGAAGCATAGGAGAAAAATCTCACACAAGCATGTTGAAGCCTCTGCTCTCATCATGTCAGCCAGCATCCACTGGCCAAACATCATCAAGCCCAGTGTCAATGGGGTAAGGACATGTATTCCTCCTCTGGGGAGAAACTGCAGAGGGGAAGGGGCAGGGAGATAGGAACGGCAGAAAATTGGGAACAATGGTGTGTGCATGTATGAGGACAGGCCTGCAGTCCAGAATACCATGTAACAGAAGTAGAGACTCCGACTATGCATGGTGAGCAGGCATTGATTCAGAAGGCTGAAGAGCAGGTGACAGGAGAAAGAAAGATGGTGCGGGGCCAAGCTGCAAGGTCTGACACGACCCCAAGCATCAGAAAGAACCACCACTTTAAAACTCATCCAAACAGGTAGCAATGTAAAGCAGCATATCTCTCTTACGGTTCCTGCTTGGGTGGTGCTGGACTCATGCCATTGCTTTCTGCAGCCTCAGGTGGTGGATGTTCAAAACAGCTCATTGACATGGCGGTGGCTGTTTTTGGCTGTTGACTGGGAGTTCAGTATCCCATCAGATAACTTTTGCCTGACCGGGCAGTGGCTCAGTGGATAGAGCAACGGACTAGGACATGGAGGACCCAGGTTCGAAACCTGGAGGTCTCAGGCTTCAGCATGGGCTCACCAGCTTGAGCACTACGTCTCTGGCTTGAGCGTGGTATCATAGATATGACCCCATGGTTGCTAGCTTGAGCCCAAAGGTCACTGGTTTGAAGCCCAAGGTCTCTGGCTTGAGAAAGGGGTCTCTCGCTCTGCTGCAGCCCCCCTGTCAAGGCACATATGAGAAAGCAATCAGTGAACAAGAAGCCACAAAGAAGCCACAAAGAAGAATTGATGCTCCTCATCTCTCTCCCTTCCTGCCTGCCTGTCCCTATCTGTCCCTCTCTCTGATGCGCTCTCTGTCTCTGTCAAAAAAACAAAACAAAAAAACAAAAAAACAGTTGATAATTTCCTCAGTCCTAAAGACTTCCTCATGTTTTCCTAAGTTAATTTTTGCGTAAGGAGTGAGTTGTAGTAGGTTTATTTCCTTATTTGCCTGTAGATGCTCAATTACTCCAGCATCATTTGTTGAAAAGATTGTCCTTCCTGCATTTTATTTCTTTTACACCTTTGATCAAAACTAATTGGTGTGTATTGTGTAGGCCTGTCTCTGGGTTCTCTGTTCTGTTCCATTGTCCTGTGTGGCTGTCCTTCCACCAGTCCCACCTGTCCTGTTGACTGTTGCTGTATAGTAAGTCTTACAAAATAAAGTGATTTCTCCCACTTTGTTTTTTCAAAATTGTTTTAACTATTCTAGTTTCTTTGCCTTTTAATGTACATTTTAGAGTAATTGGGTCTCTACAAGAAGTATTGCTAGGATTTGGGTAGGAAATGCATTAAACTTACAGATCTATTTGGGGAGAATTACCATTTTTACTGTGTTGACTCTTCCATTCCTTGATCATGATGTGTCTCTACATTTATTAAGATCTTTAATTTCTTTCATCAGTGTCTTGTAGTTTTCAGCATACAGTTAGTGCTCGACTTACGACCACGATTGGTTCCAACACACCGGTCGTAACACAATTTGGTCGTAAGTTGAGTAGGCTATATGTACAGTACTGTGAAATGATGTTATAAAAATCTTTAAGTCAAAGACAAAGACAATTTCCTCTTGGTGAGGGGTTTGAAGAAAAATATCCAAGACACAAAATACAAATTGCTTGACTGAGTCTGGGATTACAGTTGAAATGGTGCACGTGGAGATGGTAGTGCTGCCAGAAGCTGGTCCGCACTGTCGTATGCCCAGCTGGGCAACGCTTGCGCTGCCAGACGTGGAGCAGTCGTGGCTAGCAATTGTGGTCGTAAAGTTGAATGGCCATAAGTTGCATAGGTCGTAAGTCGATCAATACCTGTTCAAGTACTGTGCATGTTTGCTAGACTTATACCAAAGTATTTTATTTTTTAAGTGATTATAAATGGTCTTGTGTTTTTGTTTCCATGTGTTTATTGCTTGTCTGTAGAAATACAATTGACTTTATATGTTGATCTTTTATCCTGTGACTTTTCTAACATGTTGTTTCTAGAAGACTTTAGTAGATTCCTTAGGATTTTCTACATGGACTATCCTGTCCATCTTCAAATAGGGAAGTTTTATTTCTTCCTTTCCAATATGTGTGCCTTTTATTTCTTTTTCTCACCTTATTGCTCTGGCCAGGGTTCCAGCGCTGTGTTGAATAAGAGGAATGAGCGTGGACATCCTTGCCTTGATTCTGACCTTGGAGGGAAACATTTAGTCTTTCGTAATTAAGTAGGATGTTAACTGTAATTTTTTGTAGATGTTCTTGATCTAGTTGAGGAAGTTTTTCTCTGTTTCTGGTTTGCTTAGAATTTTTATCATAATGGGTATTGAATTTTGTCAAATGCTCCCCCCCCTCCCCCCCGTACATCAATGATACAATGTTATTTTTCTTCTTTAGCTTGTTAATATGATAGATTGCATTGGCTGATTTTTGAATATTGAATCAGCCTTGTATCCCTGGTATAAATTCCATGTTGTCATGGTATATAATTATATGCATATATTGCTGGATTGTATTTGGTTATATTTTATTAAGGATTTTTGCATCAGTGTTCATGAGAAACATTGGTCTGCAGTTTTCTTATGTTCTGTCTTTGTCTGGGTTTGTTATTAGGGTAATAGTGGCATCTTGAAACAGTTGGATAGAATTCCCTTGTCTTCTGTTGTTTGAACAAGATTGTGTAGAATTGGTGTTAATGTCTTTAAACATTTGGTAGAATTCTCCAGTAAAATCAGCTGGGCCTGAAGATTCTTTTTGGGGGGGAGGTTTTCAAACCAAGTTCAATTTCTTTAATAGTATAGAATTATCCAAATAACCTATCTCATATTGGGCGAGTTATAGTTATCTCATATTGGGTAGTTTGTAGTTTTCAAAGAATTGGTGTATTTCATCTGAATTGTCATTTATATGTGTTAAGTTGTTGGTAGTATTCCCTAACTGTCCTTTTAATGTCTGTGGACCCTGCAGTGATAGCACTTGTGGCATTTTTAATATTGGTAATCTGTGTCTTCTATTCTCTTTGTCAGTCTAGCTAGGGGTTTGTCAATTTCAATGAAATTTTCAAAGAACCACCTTTTTGTTTCACTTATTTTCTCTACTGTTTTTTGTTTGCAGTTTCATTGATTTTTACTTGTATAGTTACTATTTCATTCTTTCTGTTTATTTGGGGTTAATTTTTGTGTTTTTGTTTTTTAGTTTTAAGGTGGTATTTTAGCTTATAGGTTTGAGGCCATTTATCTTTTCTAATTTAATCATTTAGTCCTAACATTCCTTCTCGGTTCTAGTTTAGCTGCATTCCACAAGTTTTGATATGTTTTATTTTCATTCACTTCAGTGTACATCTTAAATTTCACTTGAGCTTTCCTCTGTGGCCTATGGATAGGTGTGTGTTGTTAAATTTCCAAGTGTTTAGAGACATTCCTGTTATTTTTCTGTTACTGATTTCTAATTTGATTTCATCGTAATTAGAAAATGCCCTCTGTGGGATTTTAATTCATTTAAATTTGTTAAGATTAATTTTATGGCCCAGGATGTGGTCTGCCTTGGTGAATGCTCCATGGATACTTAGAAGAGATGTGTTCTGTTGTTGTCAAACAGTGTTCAATACCTCATTTTGGTGGCTGGTGTTAAGTTTTATATTTGTTGGTGACTTTCTGAGAGTGGGGTGTTGAAGTTTCCAAATATAATTGTGGGTTTGTCTGTTACTCCTTTAGTTTTATCAGTTTTTACTTACTGAATTTTGTGGGTTTGTTACTTGGCACATACAGACTTAGGATTGTTTGCTTTTAAAATTTTTTTTCTTTTAAAAGATTTTATCTATTGATTTTACAGAGGGGGGGAGCGAGAAGTATCAACTCATAATTGCTTCACTTTAGTTGTTCATTGTGTGCTTGTTGCTTGTTCTATGTGCCCTGACTGAGCAAGCCCAGGGTTTTGATCTGGTGACCTCAGCGTTCCAGGTCAGCACTCTATACACTGTGGCATACAGGTTAGGCCATAGACAGCTGTCCTTGAAGTTGGCATCTGGGAAATGGGACCAGTGTTTAGTACAATAAAGAAGATAGATATAATGGGAAAGGCCACAGTCTACAAACCCCTGGGTGAGAGACCAAAACTGGGTGGAAGAGACATAGTCTGTGTGTCTTTTGAAGAGCTCCTTTGAAGTACATACTGCCATTAGACCACAGAGTTCTGCTGCCACCTAGTGGCCAGAACTTTGCCATCAAGGTAGCTCTTTCATCCTCACAATTCTGGCTTTGCTACAATGGGGAGACCCAGGGCCTCTAGCAATACCAAGATTGAAAGTACTGCCTACATTGAGTTTGGGAGTTCTGTTGACCATCAACCTCTTAGCCTCTTTGGAGAGGATCCCGTCTAGGCTGAGGCAACACTGTCATACACAGGATATTGAGGGAAACCATGCGGGGACAGACACCCAACAGGTTGGAGCGAGTGTCCCACACCAGTGTGTGTCCAGATTACACTCCAATGGGGAACAAAGTTCCCCCATTTGTCTTTGTCTAGCCACTTCTTTCCTGACAAGGAATCCTTATGTCCAGAGCTGGCAGGCCATCCTTAACAGGTGAACTTGCTGGGTTTGATACTGTGAGAAGCAGAACCCACCTCAGAGAGCATGTGTGCTTCATGCTTTTTTTTTTTTTATCTTACTACTGTCCTGGCAAGACTATACTTTCAGGGATCATTTCTACAGTTCATTACTACTGTCCTGGCTTGCTGGTGGGCGCTTGCTGGTGGGCACTCGCTGTGTTGCCCTCCTCCCTTCCAGCCACATTGTCCTGGGGCCTGGTCCTCAACTCTGCTCAGGGCTGAGGTGCTCAGTCTCATCTAGGCGCCAACAAATCTGGTTCCATTTCCAACCCAGCTCACTCTGAGCTCCAGCCTGCATGTCCAGCTCCTGCACCTTCCCAGGAGGGGTCCATGTTTTCACGTACCGTGTCCAGGATTCACCTCCAGAATCCTCGTGCTCACCTGCCACCTGTGTCTCTCCCGTGTCACCCAAGCCATGCCGTGCCCTCCATGCTTCCATCCAGAAGCGTTCTCACGTGGTCTTGCCTCTGGCGCCTAGAACACCGGGCTCTTCTCTTGGCATCTCTGTAGGTGTGATTGTACTGCCACCATACGCATGTGCCACACATACCTGTGAGCACACATGCATCCACACAGGACAGAGCAGGTCAACATGGATGTCTGTGGTTCAGGATCTTTGGTGATGTCTGCCTGTGTCCCTGAACAGTGTTGGTTTGTCAGGAACGAAAGAACTGTAATAACCCTTTTTTTTACCAACAGCACACTTTTGAATTTCCTGCTGCCTGAAAGACTGTAGAACCTGTCCTCTCCACAGTGTGAGGTCTCAGCCAGTGCCCTGTGTTTATTTTCAAGGCTGACCTCCTAGGAACTGCACCTGTGTAGCAAGCCTGTCTTCACTCAAGAGTGGTTGGCAGTTGTGCTTGGACACATGTGACAGGAAAGCTCTCACCCTTTGTCATAAGATCCAAGATTCAGTATATTTTCTGGAATAAATACTTCTCAATTTGTTACATGCTTTTGGTTGATTCCCTGTGTCCTAAAATGGTTGTTTTTGGACAGTTTTGTGTACTTTTACCATTATTTTGGGGGAAGAGAATTTTTCATGCCCTCACTCTGCCTCCCCAAAGTCCCACCTATGTCCTTATTTCTCTAGAACACTTTAGACAATTTCAGAGAACTCTGCGCTGAACAGCAAATTAGTTCATAGAGTACCTGGGGTTTAGAACATTCAAGATTCTTGGTATACCTTTTGGATCTCTAGTTTCTTTTTCTTCCTCCCTTTCTTTCCCTCCCTCCCTCCTTTCCTTCCTTCCTTTATTTCTATCTTTTTATACAGTTTGTTCATTCTCTTAGGCACTAAGTGAAATCATAGCAGAAGGCACATTCAGAGCCGTGTCCAGAGTCCTCACACTTGCTTATGGAAGCAGAGGTCCATACGAATGTGATGTTCCCTACACTCTGTTACCAGGTTGCTTGTTCATAGCCTGGGGTCATGCAGGAAAACGCTGTTTGCTTCCACAACCAAGCCATGAGCTCTCACCCTCTGTACCTGGCTTTGTCTTCAAGGCATGTGTGTGTGAGGGGAGATTTTTGAGGGGTATTGGTGGCAATGCTGTTTCCTTCTGATGAAATCCCAGGTTTGGCCCCCAGATTGGTCTTCTGCTTCATCATTTTGCATCTGCCACAGTCTTCTCTTCGTTCAGTCTGTTGCTTTGGCAAGAACACATATGATCCTATGCATATAGGAGGGGACCTCAAAAAATTCGCACAGGACCTGGGGCCACTGAAAGAGATGGGACTTTCACCGGTAGTAGAGGAGTCCCACTCACAGTTGTATAATAGGGTTTGAGGGCAGTTGTTTTGGAAAGGAATGAGTTTCTTCAAGGGAGATGTTTGCAAACCTCCAAGCTCCTCATTTCACAGGTGGGCAGCTAAAGAGAAGACATCTCTGGTCCTGAGGTCAGGCCAGCATCCCTCAGTCCTGTGGCCCAGCGAGCAGCCCACTGGATGAGGGGACCTTGAGGTGGCAGCCTGTTTGGGGTAGGGGAGTAGGGATGCCCTTTTTTTTCAGGGCTTCTGTAGACCACTTCTCTGTGTATATTTCTTTTCATATTTCAGTAGGACTTTCCGAGGGAAGACTGAGATGGCAGGAAATGAGAGGCCAGGAGGCTCAGACCCCCGACCTGACCTTGTCAGAAGGACCTTGGCTGGAGCAGCCAGGTGGGGGTGTCCACTCAGGCCTCCATCAGGCATGACAGTGAGGTCGTCTCAACACGGGATAGGCGGTGGGATATGGGGATGCGTGTGGAACCTTCCATTTCACAACTGCCTCTGACATTGGCAGAGAAATAGGTTCAAATATTTTTTTCCACGTTAAGATACAGTTACTTCCAAATTACTAGCTATGAAACAAAAGTATACAACTGAAGACAGGAAAAATGTGAGAGTGAGACAAGTCCCGGAGTCATCAATTACAGCGATCGATCTGAACAGCTGACTTTGCTGGGAGAAGACAGACACACATGCACTACTAGAAAGCACTGTGAATGAGCGGCAGCAGCAGACGCCAGAGCGTCCCTGCTCTGCGCTGTCATTTCCGTAATGTCCTTTAAGTACAGACTCATCTGTGGGACTGAAAGTGGGCTGTGGGCTTTTGCTCCCAGGAGGCTGGAGAGGAGGTGCTTTCTTGTTCATCCCACTGAATGCAACTAAACAGGCATTATATGTAAAACAAGCATGGAATGTTCTGGAAAGTGGAGAGGTGAACTGGGGACCTGAGGAAGGACACAGTGGTACCCTGGGGTTTCCTCCTGCCTCGCACATTCTGGACTGGGGGCTGGACAGGTCAGAAAACTGGCATGGCAGTTGGGGCTGACCAAAAACAAAGAGAACCCGACCCAATTATCTGAAAGGCCATGGCAGTCTCTTCCCCTGTTCCAACTGCATCTTCGTGTGAGGCCAGCTGTCTTCACACACTTCAACCCAGACAGGTTAGATGCAGAAGCAGGTGCAGGATGGGGGCCCTGCTGTCTTCTATTAAGACAGACTTTAAGAAATTTACAAAAATAGCCTGACCTGTGGTGGCACAGTGGATAAAGCATCGACCTGGAAATGCTGAGGTCGCCGGTTCGAAACCCTGGGCTTGCCTGGTCAAGGCACATATGGGAGTTGATGCTTCCAGCTCCTCCCCCCTTCTCTCTCTCTGTCTCTCTCTTCTCTCTCTCTCTCTCTCTCTCTCTCTGTCTCTCTCTCCTCTCTAAAAATGAATAAATAAAATTAAAAAAAATAAATTTACAAAAATATTCAATAGAAAACAATGCCACACTTCTCACTAACTTTTGGAAAATATTGCTCATAAAATACTACTTTTGTTAACTTGTATTGGGTTTATTATTGCCATTTTAAAATTATTACATAAACTATTTTTAAAGTTCTTTAGTTTTCATCTTTTTTCTTTTTAAAAATTGATTTTAGAGAGGGAGGAAGGGGAAAAACATCAATTTGTTATTCCACTTATTTATGCATTCACTGGTTGACTCTTGTATGTGCCCTGACCCAGGATTGAACACAATCTTGGTGTGTCAGGATGACGCTCTAACCAACTGAGCACCAGGGTCAGTTTTCATTTCTAATAAAGTAAATAGTGAGAGATAAAGCCCACACAAATGGGAGCACGTTGGTGTCCCAGTGACTTTGAAGAACTTGAAGGGGGCCTTGAGATAAAGAGTGTGGAGGGCCTGACCAGGCGGAGGTGCAGCAGATGGAGCGTCGGACTGGGATGCAGAGGACCCAGGTTTGAGACCTTGAGGTCGCCAGCTTGAGCGCGGGCTCATCTGGCTTGAGCAAAACAAAAAGCTCACCAGCTTGGACCCAAGGTCGCTGGCTCGAGCAAGAGGTCACTCGGTCTGCTGAAGGCCCACGGTCAAGGCACACATGAGAAAGCAATCAATGAACAACTAAGGTGTCGCAACAAAAAACTGATGATTGATGCTTCTCATCTCTCTCCATTCCTGTCTGTCGGTCCCTATCTATTCCTCTCTCTCTGTCCCTGTAAAAAAAAAAAAAAAAAAGAGGGTGGAGGGAGGCTGCCCTCCGGGCTGTGAGGGGGCTGCACCGTCTGGCCCTCCCATCCTCCCATCAGGTTTGCCCATCTGTGCTGCCTCAGCCCGCGCCCTTTCTCTCCTGGGCTCTTCTCTCTTGTGAACTTTCTTCAATATGGCCTCTTGGAACGAGGGCATCCTCCTATCAGCAAACTGTCTGCTTCTGCTGTGGCAGAGGCAGTAATTGTTGCTTTTGTGCTCTGTTGTCATCCCTACCTGATGCCACTGCCCAGCCCACTGTATGGAGGCGCTGTCCCCCCACTGGTTTTCGTACTGTCTGCATAGCCTAGGTCTCTGTGGCTTGAACATGTCACACCTCAGTCCAGGTTAATTGATGTCTTGGTGGACATCTTCAGGATGCTTGTCACCAGGGCAGCAAAGTGACCTGTGCCATCTGTGCTCACATTGGGTTGAGGAGAGCTACAAAATGGGCTAGGGAACTTTGCTCCATGGAGGAATCAGGAATGTGACTGAGTGATCCACAGACCCTCTGACCTTCAGCACAATGTTAGCTTAGCTTGTAGATCTGGTGGGTAATACCAAATGATTTTTGATACAGAGCCCACCTTGTATACCTGGATAATTCTTATTTGGTCATGGCATATGGTTCTTTTATACATTGCTGGGTTCATTTTGCTAATTTAAATTTTAAAAAATTATTTGTGTCTGTTCCTGAGACAGATGGGTCTGTAGTTTTCTTTTTTTGTACTGTCTTTATTTCTGGTTTTGGTTATCTGGGTGAGAGGAGTTGGGAAGTATTCTATTTTCTTTAAAAGATATTCTTCTGTAAATGTTTGTTAAAATTTTCCATTGGAACCATCTAGGCCTGGAGATTTCTTTTTCTGAAGCTTTTTATTATAAATGCAATTTTTCTAATGACTATGGGGATATAGAGATTGTTTATTTCATTTTGATTGACATTTGGTAGTTTTATCAGTTGCTCATATCCTCTTTCTATGTGAAGCTTCTTAGAGATTTGCTTTAAGCATGTTCATAAGTGCTCTTTAAAGCATTTTTATGATGGTTGCTTTAAGATCCTTATCAGAGAATTCTAACCCCTTGGTTGTCTCAGCATTTAGCATTTATTGATTTTCTTTTCTCTTTCATATTTTATGTCCAGATTTTTAGTTGTACTCAGTAGAAAGAATAGGGAGAAATGTGTCTCCTTCCTCTTGTCCAGAAACAGGCACCCTTGTCTTCCTTTAAATTACTACCATCTGCACCCCTATATTCAACATAGCATTATGTACCATGGCTAAGACATGGAAACAACTGAAGTGTCCTTCAATAGAGGATTGGATAAAGAAGATGTACATATACACAATGGAGTACTACTCAGCCAAAAGAAATAATGATATACTGTATTCCCATTTACAACAACATGGATGGACCTTGAGAACGTTATACAAAGTTTAATAAGTAAATGAGAAAAAGCTAAGAACTGTATGATTTCACACATAGGTGGGACATGAAACTGAAACTCATGTGCATAAATAAAAGTGAAGTGGTTACCAAAGGGAGGTGTTGGGGGAGGGGACTAAAGAGGGACAAATAGATGGTGACAGAAAATGATTTGACTTTGGGTGATGGGTACACAACATAATCAATAGTTCAAATGCTATAGAGATAGATGTTCACCTGAAACCTATGTACTCTTATTGATCAATGTCACCCCATTAAATTTCATTTCAAAATAAAGATTAAGCATTTAAAAAGTTACTAACATCATCTATATCTTCTGAATTTTTCTTCCTGATCAGTATCATTAGCAGGTTGTATATTTTTAGAACTTCTTTGAAGAAATAAATTTTGTACTTGTTCATTTTCTCAATTAGCTCTCATTTACTTTCTGATCTATTCTTTATTTTATCTTCTTTCTACTTTGTTATTTTTCTAACTTCTTAAATTGAATTTTCACTCATTAGTTTTCGCCTTTCCTTATTCATAATATGTGCTTTTAAAGCTGCAGCTTTTCCTGTGAGGTCTATCTGAGCTGCTTGCCTCAGATTTAGACATGCAATAATTTTATTATTGTTGCAGTCTAATTATTTTCTAATTTCATTGTTATGTTGTTTCATTCATTTCTTACTGAGGCATGGAAAAGATGTGCTGTCTAGGGGGATTACAAAGTTATCTTTAAGCTAATGATTCCTAATTTAATTGCCTGGTGGCTGGAAAGCCTTGTCTGTTAATTTTCTGTCTTCAGTGTTTGTTGAAACTTGCGCAGAGTCAGAACATGGCCAATTTTTTTTTCTCTGAGAGCTGGAGGAGAATGAGTAACCTCTCAATGGCACATGCCACGTTTTATACACACACACTGCTGTGTTTGTGTATTTTTATGTATTCTGCTTTTTCATTACCTTGTCACTAGACTGTGTGAACTGTAACAGGGTGGCACGTTGGCCTCTACACCAGATGGGCCATTTGCGGGTATGGGTTGGGTGTTGTTCATCACACTGAGTTCCCAGCCATGGGCCCTCACAGCTGATGCACCTTCTTCGCTGCACATACAGTGATATCATCTCTTGACAGGATTATTGCTTAGTCTCCTAAATTCTATCCTGGCTTCGCTTGCCCCTCTTCAACTTCAGCCTGTTTTCCATACCAGCAACCAGGTTGCTCATGTTAAAATATGGTTTATCATGTTTTTTTTCTCACAACCTTCTCAGAGCCTGTTTTCCTGCAGATTCCACCTGCTCCCATTCTTAAAATGGCCTAAAACGCCCCACTCAACAAGGCCACCTTCTCCACACCATTCTCAGATACCTTCCCATTACTTATCCTTCCTGGCAAGACGAGGGCATAGGGAAACGCCAGTGGGAGCAGGAAGGGCAGCATTGGGCCTTGTGATAGTCTGATGTTTCAACTCCTGGTGGAGCCCATGCCCTGCACAGAGCAGAGATAGCCACATGAGTTGTGTGTGCCCCTGTGCACACAGGTGAGTGTGTGTCTGCACAGAGCACAGATAGCCACGTGAGCTGTGTGTGCCCCTGTGCACACAGGTGAGTGTGTATCTGCACAGAGCACAGATAGCCACGTGAGCTGTGCATTTCCCTGTGAAAACATGTGAGTGTGTATCTGCTGGCATGTATGGAGTTTGCAGCTTAATGGGCTGCTTTTGTCTTGACTCTGCCTAGGAGGGGATCTGATGTCCTTGGAGACTAGTCCTTTGAAGCTGATTTGTTGTGGCAGCCAGTTCAGTAAGATGTTAAAACATGGCTTTTGCTGTTCTAAGTGGGTCGTGCAGCGAAGGAAGGCCGTAGTGGTGAGGAAAAGAGCCCATCCCTCATTCGGTCTGTCTCCTCTCCTAATACAAATTGTGTTTTGAAAAGCAAATAGCAACCTTTCTTATCTGAGATTTCATCATTATTCGTCTCTAACCCCACAGGACGCTGGATGGACTTGGCTCCTGGCTTGTGTTGGTGATGTTGGAAGAAGTGGGACATTGCATAAGTGTGTCTGTCACACCTCTGTCCAGATTTCTGGTCTTGTGGTGTTCCTCACCAATTTAGTGACATAGGACTATTTATATTTAGTTAACTAGTTTCTTTTAGATGTTTCTAAAATGATGTAAATTGTCCTTTTGTTAAAGTTCATTAATTTTCAGTTTGCATTGGTAACAGAGATTGCTATCTGTATATACTATTTCTGTTGTCTCTAACTCATTGAGGGAATAATTCTGTGGACTGGCATTCTGAGATGTAGCTGTGACAGTGAACTGCCCAGAAGCTGGATGAAATGCTCCAAGGTGCCAGGGGAGACAACAGCTCTGGTCAGCAGATCGAAGGACTGAAGCCCCATACTCAGCCTTACTCAGATATCTATTAGCCAGTACAAATAACCCAAGGAAGCAGACAGAAGAAGTTTCCACGGGGTGAAGTAAAGGATAAGGAACATGCTGACTTCTAATCTCTGTTCTGAGAGCCTAAACATTTCTTGTTGCTGAATCTTATCCTGCTGGTTTGCTGTTTCCAGCACACACAGTTTCTAGTATGGGTCAGGGAGGCCCCTGGACTCTCATCTGCTCAGAATTTCTGCCCTAAGGCACCTTGCTATCTCTAATTGTTGTCCTAACTCTGCAAGACTTCACAACATATTTCTACACTGAGAAGAACTCAGAGAAGGCAGCAAGAGGTCTCATTGTTCATCTGTTTTCTTCCAAATAACACTCCGGTTTTAATTTTGGCATTTCCCTATATTTAGAACTGCTAGTTGTCATGCCCTGAGTGAGTCACCCTCCTCAGGAGGAAATCTCTAGTTGTCCATGGAAGAGAAGAGTACTCACTTAGTGATTAGGATTTCTGGGGACCTGAGGCTTCCTTCTAGAAATATGTAAATTATGATTTCTGTTTTTACTCCCTGACTTCCATGCCTTATCTTGAGAGCCACATATTAGCCTTCTAGAATCCATGGTGTGAACCAGGGTTTCCTGGTGGCTTCTCCCATACAGGCTTAGTCATATTAGTCACTTACTCATCCACTGTTCAGATTCTAGATTATTTATTTATTTATTTTAGAGAGGTGTGTGTGTGTGTGTGTGTGAAAGAGAGAGAGAGAGAGAGAGAGAGAGAGAGGAGGGGAGAGAAGGGCAGGAGGAGGGGGGAGGAGCAGGAAGCATCAACTCCCATATGTGCCTTGACCAGGCAAGACCAGGGTTTCGAACTGGCAACCTCAGCATCCCAGGTTGACGCTTTATTCAATGTGCCACCACAGGTCAGGCGTCTTCTTCTTCTTACTATTACTTTACTATTGCCATCTCACGTAAATGGGATGGGAAAGCATAATGTCCAAGTCCATCCATGTTGCATCTCTCAATCCTTTGTTTCTTTTTTGTGCTAAGTAATATTTCATTGTATAAATATTTTTTTCATTCAGCAATTGGTAGACATTTGGGTTTTCCACTTTGGGGCTATTATGGGTAATGCTGCCATGAACATTCAGGTACAAGTGTCTGTGTGAACATGTCTTCAGTTCTCGTCGGGATATACTTAGGAACAGAATCACTAAGTCATGCAGTAACTCTGTTTAATGTTTGTGGGACTGCCAGACTGCTTTCAAGTGGCTGTAGCATATATTTGCACCAGCGATATATGAGGGTTCCAGTTTCTTCATATCCTTGCTAACACTTGTTATTTTCTACTTTTTTCTTTCTTTCCTTTCTCCTCCTCTTCATCTTCCTCCTCCCCCCCCCACTCCTCTTTTTCTTAGTACTACTTTACTATTGCCATCCCAAGTGGGTGTGAAGTGGTATCTCGTTGTAGCTTTGATTTGCATTTATTAATGACTAATGATTAGCTACTTGTCACATGCTTATCGGCCATTTGTACATGTATGCAAATCTTTTGTACATTTTTTAAAATTGTTGAATTGTGAGATTTCTCTATGTAGTCTGGATGTTAGTCTCTTCTCAGACATATGATTTGCAGGTGTTTCCTCCTATTCTGTAGGTTATATTTTTTACTTTCTTATTAGTGTCCTTTGATGCATAAAAGTTTTTAATGTTGAGGAAGTCTAGCTCATCTATTTTTTGTTTGTTGCCTTTGTTTTTTGTTATCATATCCATGAAATCATTGCCAAATCCAGTGCCATAAAGATTTTTCCCAATGTTTTCTTCTAAGAGTATTATAGTTTTAGCTTATAAATCTAGGTCTTTGATCCATTTTGAGTTAATTTTTGTATATGATGTAAGGTAAGGACCCAAGTTCATTCTTTTGCATGTGGATACCCAGTTTTCCCAGAACCATATGTGACAAAGACTATTCTTTCCCTATTGAATTGTCTTAGCCCCTGTTAAAAGTTCTTCTGTTGCTTTCTGATAATTCTCATTCACTGACCTTAGGCCTAACTCAGCAATCATTACTTGATCTCTGATCATTAACACTTGTGTGTGACTGTCTTCTCAAATGAGATGCTGTGTGCCCATATAAAGAGGTTTTGCCCTGGCCGGTTGGCTCAGCGGTAGAGCGTTGGCCTGGCGTGCAGGAGTCCCGGGTTCGATTCCCGGCCAGGGCACACAGGAGAAGCGCCCATCTGCTTCTCCACCCCTCCCCCTCTCCTTCCTCTCTGTCTCTCTCTTCCCCTCCTGCAGCTGAGGCTCCATTGGAGCAAAGATGGTCCGGGCGCTGAGGATGGCTCTGTGGCCTCTGCCTCAGGCGCTAGAATGGCTCTGGATGCGACAGAGCAACATCCCAGAGGGGCGGAGCATCACCCCCCTGGTGGGCATGCCGGGTGGATCCCAGTTGGGCACATGCAGGAGTCTGTCTGACTGCCCCCCCCCCCGCCCCGTTTCCAGCTTCAGAAAAATGAAAAAAAAAAAAAAAAGAGGTTTTACTCAGTGTTCTCTTACATGGAATTTCCTTAAATGTGGTATTTGCTCACATAGTCCATTTTAAACCTCATCATATTATATCGAGAAGACATTTTAGCTGGTGACAAACTGAGTCATTGCTGCTGTTTATTGTCTGAAGTGGTTATCTGATTGACTCAGAGAAAGGCAAAGATGCTTAACATAGGTTTCTAATTATTTTTGGTGCTGAGACCTCACAATTCCAAATGTTGGGATACTGTTGTAAAGTCTTTTAAGATGTCTATAACAATAATTTGTAGAGGTCATAAATATGGACTTACAGAACAGACTGAAAAACAGTAAAGAGGATGATGTTAGGAAAATGGATACTGTGACTGAGCATTAAATTTCCAGTTTGAGCTATAAACATAAATTCAAAGTACAAAAAAACCTAAATAGACTAAGGCAAAAATGATACACTCTGGAAAAACATCAGATGGTGCAGAAGGTGGCTCTATTTGGACAAAATTGCATGCTGAAATGGGAAAGTTTGAATTAAATTATTAAATTTTATTTTTATTTATTGATTTTAGAGAAAAAGGAAGAAGGAGGGAGAGAGAGATCAATTTGTTCTTCCACTTATTTATGCGTTCATCAGTTGATTTTTTTTTTTTTTTTCATTTTTCTGAAGCTGGAAACAGGGAGAGACAGTCAGACAGACTCCCGCATGCGCCCAACCGGGATCCACCCAGCACGCCCACCAGGGGCGACGCTCTGCCCACCAGGGGGCGATGCTCTGCCCATCCTGGGCATCGCCATGTTGCGACCTGAGCCGCTCTAGCACCTGGGGCAGAGGCCACAGAGCCATCCCCAGCGCCCGGGCCATCTTTGCTCCAATGGAGCCTTGGCTGCGGGAGGGGAAGAGAGAGACAGAGAGGAAAGCGCGGCAGAGGGGTGGAGAAGCAAATGGGCGCTTCTCCTGTGTGCCCTGGCCAGGAATCGAACCCGGGTCCTCCGCACGCTAGACCGACGCTCTACCGCTGAGCCAACCGGCCAGGGCCATCAGTTGATTCTTACATGTGTCCTGACCAGAGATCGAACCTGCAACCTTGGCATATCTGGATGACGTGCTAACCAACTGAGCTACTAGGCCACAGCTGAATTAAATTGCTATCCTAGCCATGAAAGTGGAAAACCAGCTATGTATTTAAACTAATATATAACTTCATAAATGTTATTTTTGAAATCAGTATAAAACATATAAATATACTAAATATTATAAGTAAGAAGTTGACTGTTTTATTTACATTCTTGAAAGTTTACACAGCTCTACCAGAAAACTTCTCGTGGACTTGTCATTTATAAAATGGAAGCCCCTCATGTTTCATAGCTGCCTCACTGGGGTTATAATAGGGCCGTGTTCCAGGCAGGTCCTCCCTGGCACCACATTTCCTTAACCTGTAGCTGCCTTGTACCTGCTTAAGACACATGTGCTGCTCTGTTGATCCTAGTGGACAGGGTCATAAATTTGTAAGCTCATATGCCCTATTGTTTTTGTGTTTTAGGTAGGTGGGCTCCACCACAAAAATAACCACCAGTTCCAGTTAATGATGCTGTAAGTTACAAGTCTGAACATTTGTGTCTATGGATCTGCTCTGACTCTTAGAAACGCTTATGGGGGAAGGTGAGTTGCTGTAAAGTGTCTTTTGTTTACTCATTTGTTCGTTTGCTAAAAATGTATGTGACAAAGTCAGACTCACCTTTGAAAATGAAGTATGCTCCATGTGGTCTAGTCTGTAGTCCATGACAGGATATCAAGTGGGGAGCAGTGCCGGGAGAGACAGACCATGACTGGTAACGTTTGACAGAGAAAGCAGTCGGTGCGCTGTTGTACCGTGGGGACCTCTTGCCTTGCTTGCTCTTGAGAAGTCACATAGCGTTGAGTTGGTATTGGCAGGAGCAGGTTGACACTGAGGCAGAAATGTTTCTCTATGGCTCTTTCCTTTGAATTTTTAAGGATCACAGAATTCTCTTAGAACTATTTTCCTGTAAGTGATCCCCATTTTTACCTCTGTAGGTCTTCATCCTGCCATTTTGTAAAGAATGCTGGGTAGGGAATCTGAAGAGATGGGTCTGTTGTCAGCTTCTTTACTGGTTCCCTGTGAGTGAGCACCAGCCACTTGCATGGTCCCGTGCTAAGCACTTCACACTGGGCTGGCGCTGCTGACAGTCCTGCCATGTGTGCAAGGGTGTAGCAGTGTGTGTTTGAATGCAGGAGCATGTATACAGGACAGTTTCTGCTTGTGTGTACAGGTGTAGGAAGATATGTACATGTGTTCAGGAACATGCGTGCAAGAGTGTGTACAGGTATAGTAGTGTGTGTATATGGGTGTAGGAACATGTATGCATATGTGTATGTGTGTAGGAGCCTGTGTGCAGGAGTATGTGTGCCAGTATACATGAGGGTATGCAGGAGCACATGGGTAGAAGCATGAGTGCATGTGTGTGTGAGTATATGTGCATGTGTGCAGGAGCATGTATTCTCTATGCCAGTCTGTGCTCCAACACTAAAGGTCCATATTGGTTCTGCTGGGCTTCAAGGTTCTGAGCCTGCAGGACTCTCTCTGGCCTCAGCTTCTAGAATGGAACAGAATGGAGAGCCCAGAGATAAAACTGCCTGTACATTGAGGTCCTTCGGCAGCTTGCCTGCCTTGGTCCCATCCGGCCCAGGTCTAGATTACCGCCCCATGCACATTACAGGGCATTGCCTAAGTCTTCAGAAGACACTCAAGGATTCTTTATTCACCTACGGTCACAACAGTGGTCATGGGGAGTCTGCTTCAAGCTCTTTCTTTCTTTTTTTTAACTTAGTGGGGCTTCAGGTGTGCAACTCAATAAAACATCATCTGCACACTGCATTGTGCACTCATCACCCCAAACAGTCTCTTTTGCCCCATTTTCACCCCCCTTGCCACTTCTATCTATCCCCTCTCTCAGGCTGTTTCTTGTATTAATCCAAATTCCCAGGTGCTCGTCAAAGAAACATGTGCATCTTAAAAAGTCACAAGACTTGACAAGAAGCCCCTCCTCCACTCTTTGGAGGTTAGCTGTCCCTTCAGCATCAGCTTGCTCGCCCACCCTGCCCAGATGCTGTCTGGCTTTGGTGGTTTTTTGAATTGCAGCTGAGCATTTTTAATCCTGTGGTGCTTGACCCAATTCCGTAAGCCTGTGTCCTGTGCTATTTTGATCCTTGCTTTGTTCTTCTTTCCATGGAGGAAGGTTAAGTCCATTTGAGCCTCCAGGTGCCTGGGCCAGCTTCATGTCAGTGACGGGTTGCAGGAGACTGTGACCTTGCTCTGGGTTTGGATGGGAGCCGGAGGAAATGGCTCCTTTCACATGACTGGTGTGGCCCAGGCTGTGGTTGAGAGCAAGGCTGGTTATGTAAGGCAGAGCTGTGGCTGACCAGAGTTCTTCAGGTGCATGCGGAGGACAGGCTAGAGGCAGCCCCAGGCCAGGAGCCTGGAGCTGAAGGGGCCCCCTGTGGGGCTCTGTCTCCTCTGGCTTCGGCCTGGCCACACTTGCCAGGTACCCATGCTCTCCTTGGTCAGTGTCTGACCCTGTGTATGCATGGCACTTGGCCACAGAAGTAATGGGTGGAAACCACTAAGACAGAAAACCCACAGCTGAGGAGGAGGTGACCAACCGCTCAGCCCAACTCATTCCAATGAACACAGAGCCACTGAGCACCAGTGCTGGCCGACCCGCAGAGGTGTAGGCTCAGTGTGCTTCCTCTGCTCCTCCTCACCCCAGCCCTCCCCCCTCCACCCCTGCACTGACAGAGCCCTCCACCCCTGAAACTGCCTGCAGCCGTGTCCCCAGTTCTCCCCCAGCTTTGTCCCTCTCAGCAGCATCCAGCTTAGTGAAGCTTATCTGTCCCTGGTGCCTTGGGTGCCACCATCTCCCATTTTCCTCAACCTCTGGGCCGCACCTTCTCATATCCTTCATGGTCCCCACACCCTCAGCTCCTCCTTCTCAGCTGGTGACCCTGGTCCTTCATGTCCCTTGTGGGTGCTGCTTCCTTTCCTCTCACCTCTTCGTGGGTTTGACTCCCGCCTGCCCCTCTCTGCTTCTGCTGAACATGGACAGGCGGCACGCCTGTGATAGCACATCGGCTTGGAGTAACCACCCCTCTCTATCGTCCCTTTGACAACTGGCCTTGCTGTCCCATTAGTTCACCTTGCACCAGATATGCCTTGTCAAGGTCCACAGATCTGCTCCTGCCAGACCCAAGGTAAGTGTCCAGTTTTCCCCCAATATTCTCAGCGACACTTGATGCTGTCAGATACCCAGTGGGCAAGAGTGTGGGCCCTCAGTAGCCCAAGCGTTATGACCATGAGCAAGCCATAAGTGACTGTGCTGTTGTTTCTGGAAGAATAAGGACAGATCCTACACAGGGAGCTGCTGGCAGTGCCAGGCACACAGCAAGACCTGCCTTAGCGTTAACAGTTAGCATGTCCTCCTCTGCCTGGACACTGAATGTCGATGTCCCCAGTACTCGGCTCTGTTGGACACCAATGACAGAGCCTTCTGGGAAGGGTGGGGGAGGACAGGGAATGTGGCTGGCTGAGCCAGTTTGTCACTATGTAGCAGAGCTTCAGGCATGTACATCCTTTGACCCAGAAAATATATCTATAAATATGTAGTCCAAAGAGATAAGAGAGGAACACAAAGAGGTACACCCAAAGATTGAAGTGTATTAAATGTAACAAAACACAGTTGTAGCAGATTGGTTACATTCTTATCATAAAAATGCATAAAATCTTACCTAGAAGATAGAATGCCATGGGACTTTGATCACCATTATGTAAATTTAAATATGTTGACACAGGAGAATATTTTGATATAAAGGTAAGTGAGAAAAACAGAACAATCATGGGTGGTTTGACTCTATTTTTGTTAAAAATATAGTATCACATACCTACTAGAAAAAAGTCTGAATAGATAGACTTCAGAAATATGTTACTATCACTGGTCTTTCTGGATAATTATAGATTATTTTTTTGCTATATGCATTTTCTGTAGCATCTAATACTCATGCTATTTTATTTATATATTTTTAGAAAATTTTTATGGAATTTATTGGGGTGACAATAGTTATTAAAATTATATAGGTTTCAGGTATCCAATTCTATAATACATCATCTGTATATTGTATTGAGTACTTGTGTTATTAAATATTTTTCCTGTAAGGAATGGTCAGTGATAGCTGTATGCCCCTGCCCTTTGTCTCTGTGCCTTTGCTGGTGTTAGAAAGACACAGCATAGTTTGTGGGCATGTGCAGTGGCCAGCTCAGTGCCTTCTGGCCAAACGCACGCCTATCCTCACAGCCAGCAAGTCCACTCTGCATCCATGTTTGTGCCACTATTGATACGTGTTTTGTCATTTATCCATGCCTGATTGCATGTGAGATGATGAGATACAGGTAATAACTCAATAAAAGGTGGAGCTGGAGGGCCACTTTCTCTGCTTGGTGGCAAAGTGCCCGTCCCGATGGGTGGACCAGGGTGCATGCGCCACATTCTCTCCTGGGTCCCAGTTCACCCTTCCACTCCCCACTGCCTAGGTCAGAGCCCTCACATCGGACAGTGGCAGTGACAGCTCGAGTCTGAAGAGCTGCATTTTGATTAACATCAGTCATGAGGTCCCCCACCCACCTCTTCCTCTCCAAGGGCTTAGCGGCTGCAGTGAATGTCCTGCAGGCATTTGTGCGGTGGCCCCTGTTTGGGGGAGGGCTCATTGAAATGACAGCATGGCCGTGCCAGGCGCACCCCTCTAACAGGACGAGGGGAGTTGGGCAAAAAGTAGGTCACATGTGCCTGCTCCCATGTCACGAGGTTTCCAACCTGAGGCCAATGGGATTTGTAGCCTCCTTTGGTTTAGAACAAAACACCACTCTAATTTTCCCCTTCTTTAAACGGGGAGAGTAACCATCTGTCTCATAGCCACATCTACCCAGCCGTGCCCGACCTCACAGCCACTCTGTTCAGAGGTAAGGGGGTGCTGGGGCCTGGCTAAAGCTGCCCTGGCGAGGAAGGTGGACTCAGTTCGCATGGAGCCCACAGCATCTAGGGCGAGGAGTGGGGTGGGTGCTTGTCGTCAGGAAGTGTCAGGAGGTCCTGCTGCAGCAGTGCGGTGCTTTTCTCAGGGACGGGAAAGCGGACAGGGCATCATACTTATAGATCTAGATATCAGATGAGGGTGTTCGTAATATTGGGTCCTTTATCTTAACAGTCTGGTTCCTTTAAAAAGATCAAGGTCAACTATAAGCCCTCTAATATTAAAGTGTTATTATATAGAAAAATGAATCTGTAATCTTATAGATGTTTGTCATTAGTGATACTGGGGTAGGTGTGGGAATGTGATTTTTCATGCTCAGAAATGTCAGCCATCCCTGCAAAGCAGGGCCCTGAGCTCTCAGTGTGGTGAGCGCCTTTGTTTGGGAATGTTCACCTACAAGGAAACAGGTGAGCTGTTGGCTTCCAGTGGTATGAACACACTGAGGTCTGTGTGTGAGGATAAGGTTAATACTTATATATTATTGCTGGACGGAACAGGCTCTTTTATATTTGACATTTATTAAACAGCATAATTCTTTTATCTCTGGAAAGGCCAGTGAATGTGATTCCTTGGTGATGAAGTACATGTGGGATGAATAATAGTTTTAAAGTATTTGTAAGGCTTTTAAATAAAAATCTTATTGCTTATAAATAACAAAACTTTGGTCTTTTGTTCTATAAATGAACTAAGGTATTCCATTAGTTCAGGATCCTTCTGATGAACATATTTTGGCAAATAAAATCCCTACAATATTTGTATAGTGGACTGATTGCTGGTACCATTCTGAGACAAATTATATCTCCTGCTTGGATTTGCAGGAAAAAAATGTAGCCAGAAATAATTTTCCAAAACTGAAGTCATAATGGTATTTATGGTTTACCAGGGAAAAAAAGATTTTTGCCTTTCATAGATAAAATATTTATATTTTATTTGTATTTTAACTAACTTTCCAGGAAACATGAGTCTATGGTCAAGTTCATAGAAATAAATGTAAACATCACCGATTCCTGTACATTTTAGATATAAAAAGGAGCAGTTGCACCCTTGGTAACAAAAGAAGCTTTCTCTTGTGCAATGCCCTTTCTTTAAGGTGATGTCCAGTTTCTTCCAGCTGCAGCCTTTGAAGCAATTTCATGGAATATTTCTAAAGGAATTTTCTTATTTATTTTCCAATTTTGAAGAAAGGGAAATCTTTCTACTGTCTCATTAAGATAAGGCAGAAAATTTTAGTGTTTTTTGTATTTATGATTATAAAATTTCTTTCATGTCTGGGGAAGGGCCTGTGTATTTTGATGCAGTCTTTGATAGTCTTCTTTTCCTGACGCACTGAACATGAGTCCATGGCCATGCTCTAGGGTAATGTGACCACCCAATTATTTCCTGTGGTAACAAGACTGAGATATTTTGGTGTGACAACCATGTGTGTTCATATCAATAAAATTACAAAGTTATACCCTCAAATTATTGCCTTTAGGGGGGAAATGAGAAGTGTGTCTGTCCAGCGAGTGTTCTGGGATGTTGATTTTTCCTTTCTTACGGCGGAATAGACTATTGTTTTTCTAGAAGTAACATAAAACAACAATGCAGAAGCAACTGACTCTGACTCCTTTGCGTTTCTCGGAAGATGACCATCCTAACAGAGAACAGGAAGACTGGGCCCACTGGTCCTCGCAGCTGGTCCCTGGCCCCCTGACTCCAGTGTGCGCGTCCTTCTCTTTCATGCTCCCCTGGGAGACACAGGGCCGGTCTCTTAGCAGCATGCTCATCACTTTTGGCCTTGACTCATTTGGGAACTGAAAAGGGCACGTGATGGAGTTGGGCTTGACTGGCCTTCTGCAGGTGCCAGGGACCATTAGGACTTTGTGTGTCAGTGGGTGTGTGCCCTGTCTGTGAGATCCCTGGGCTCTGCATGAGGGGCAAAACCCACCCACCATAAAGCAGATTGTCACCATGCGAAGAAGCCTCAGGAGGGTTTGGTGTCTTGAGCACCCCAGAGCTGGAGCTCTTGAGGACATGCTTTCATTCTGGCTGAGGTGGGAGCCGCAGGGGCCAGGAACTGAAGACCAGCAGGCTGGTACTGGGATGGGGCGCTGTCCTTACAAGCTGGAGTAGCGTGCCTGCAGGAGAGCACTGGGCTTCCTTCCGAGTGTTGGCGACATTATTTTATGAGTTGTACAGGAACTGGTTCTCAGGAGAGTCCTGGACAATCACTATCACCTGAGAACTTTCTGGAACAGCAGGTTCTCAGCTACCCCTTCCCCCAGACATCCTGAGTCAAGCTCTGGGGTGCGGTCTGGTTGACTTGCCAAACCTTCCCAGTAGTGCTGATGTCTATGTGAGTGTGAAAGCCAGTGGATCAACCACACAGGAGTGAAAGTGAAGACGATGGTCACATGGCACTCCTGGTGGAGCAGGCTTGTGACCCGTGGCTGCAGTAAGGCAGAGTCCTAGCCAAATTACCATGTTCTTAAGCTTAGCTGTCTAATGATCCTTCAGGTCAGTTATGAGCCGGGGAAATGCATGGTATGGTCTCACAGGTTTTCCATTGTACAGGTGTACAGGTCTGTTCTGTGGTGCTGAGGTCTGACAGAGCCATCTATGTCTGTGCCCGTTCGTCCCATTCCCAAGCAGGTGGCTCATGGGAAACCAAAAGAGGAGGGAGCATGGAGAGACTGTGATCCTGTTTGCTGGGCTCAAGAAGACAGGAGCCCATGCCTCATGGTGCCCTCTCCTGGGAAGGGAGTGGCCACAGGCTGTCTCCTGGGTGGCAAGGGGAACCGCAGGGGCCACTGTCATGTCCAGACATCTCTGCGGGCCTGGGTGGGAGCAGGGGTCATGCTCCAGAGAAGCAGGGCAGCCAGCTCGGAAACTAGCCGCTCACACCCTTTGCCGAGCTCTGGCTCTGCCCCTTGCAACCCCTACACTGAAGTGTGTTGGGTGAGGGGCTGTCATTAAAAATAATCCAACAGATCAAAAAGATAAAAGAAAAACCTGGTTAAAAAACATCTTATCAGGCAAGAGATGGAACTTCCAGACAGGAGTCCTGGGTGAGAGGGAAGTGGACCTGCAGGGAGGTGGGCTTGGTCTTGTTCTGTGTTCAGTTTTGCTTTCATAAATTGGTGTGTGTTTAAATCTGTAGGAATGGATAGACTATTCAGTGAATGGTGTATGTCAGTTAGATATCCATTAAAAACAAACACCCCGATGAGAACCTTCCACCAAACACCAGTGTATGTGAGACAGAGTGATGTTCTTAAGGATTCATAGAAAACATGTTTCGAGGTTTTAAAACAAACTTGTTTGGGTGATGGGCACACAATGCAATCAACAATTCAAATGCTATAGAAATGTTCACTTGAAATGTATGTACTCAAAAAAAAAAGAAACATATGTACTCTTACTAATCAATGTCCCCCATAAATTTAATTTCAAAATTAAAAAAATAAAACAATCTTTTCTTGGGAAGGGCACCCCTAGCAAAGCGCACTCCCTGAAGGTGGCAGCCTGTGGTGCCACGCTCACAGCCCTGCTCTGATGGCACTGTTCGGGTGAGGAGGCTTGGCAACGGACAGCAGCAGCTCAGGGCACAGGCCCACAATGCTGCAGAGACACGGGTGTTGTGGGGACACGGGGAGCTGCTGTGGGCACAGAGGGAACTTCAGCCCATAGACATAAAACTACAATTCTTAAGAAAGGTCGAATGGGAGCAAACTGAGGGTCCAAGATGGCAGTGCCAAGAGGAAACCTGCTTAGGGGCAGCTAGATGTGCGTGGGGCCGCATGGAGCAGCATCGACTCAGGCCTTCCACATAACTTGGGAACCCACATCACCACCATCACCACACGTGTGTCCATGATGCTTATAAGGGAGAAAGGGGCCCTCCGTGCCCCTGTTAGGATGTATGGGTGCTGTGTGGGCCTGGAAGTGAGCAGTGTCCCACGTGGAAACTTATGAAGATGACACGTCCCGCAGCTCCAGCAGAGCCACGTCTCCATCCAATGTGCACATGGTGCAGACTTTGTTCCTTAGCTGATGCCCATTCACAGAACAAGGGTCAGTCCTATGTCTCTGCTCCCAAGATGGAGCCCCAGTAGGCAGGGCAGTCAGTAGTACTGGAGAGGCTGACTGCCACACAGCAGAACCAGACCTCAGGAACATAATTCCGGGGGAAAGAAGCCGGGCAGGAAGGTGGAGACTGCGTGGAGAGAATCAACAATGGAAGGAACCCTGGTGACAGAAGCAAGCAGCGCTGTGTGGGGCTGACTGGGCTGCAGGACAGGCCACAGGCACTTATCTCTCTGGGTCTAGAATGTTCCATGTCATGAACTGATCACATAGGCAGTGCCTGTGTGAAAGTCAACCTGCACACCTAAGATTTGTATATTTCCCTGCCTGTAAATTAGACCTGCATTTAAAATTTCTTGCCTATAAATTAAACACATACTGTAATGTTAATGCAAAACAAGAAGGCAGTGTGTGTGGTGTTTGGAAATGCTAAGAAAAGGTTCCAGTGACAGCGACGCCTGCCCTGGTGAGGGTGGGAGAGAATTCAGGGTGGTTCTGTCATACCATCTGTGTGTTTTTCAGAACTCCTGGGGTCCTGTCCCCCACGAGCAAGGGGCTGCTCACTCACCTAGCCAGAGTGATTCTGCCCACATTTATTTTGCATTTTTATTTTGTGGTTTTTAGTGGGTAGTCAGTGGGTTTAAAAAGGATTCTGCTGCCATCACAATCAAGTATTTTAAAAGCCACTGGTCCAGGTAACCAAGAAATGTATATCTTTGACTTTCCGAGCTTGAAATTGCCAAAGAACCTCCGGGTGGTGTCTGGGAATGGACAGCTGGTTCCAGCGGGCGACACCCTGGGTTCGAGGGCGCCCTACCTCAGACTGGGCTGGAGTTCCCAGGGATGAAGCATGGCAGGAGCTCTGGCCAGTCCCCTGGCTGCACTTACAGCACCTGCCCTCCACAGCCAACAGACCAGACTTCCAGAAGCACAGAGAGCCCACCGCCTGGCTGGGCTTTCCTGAACATCACCACTATCGCATCCCCATCCTCAGCCCCCATGTGCAGCCCCAGCCAGCAAAGACCCTGGCCCGTGGCACTGAGGAACCAGGGAGGCATGCTGGGATACAGTGTTTGAGCTGAGGAGGAAGCGGGAGGAAGCCAAGGGCAGCGTGTCGTCACTGGAGCCTGGACTGCTGCCTGCCCTGGTGGGGGGTTGCTGGTGGGCTGTGGGCAGGTCAGTAGAAACCTGTCTTTTGATAAATTTCAGGTCCTCCCACAGCAAAGCTCTTGTTTGCAATAGGGCCGGATCCAAGAATCTGTACCCTGTCGGTTGTCCTGTTGACTTTGCCAGTGCAGCATCTCTGCACGGGTTTATAACTGCCTTTGTGTCTTGGCCAGTGGCAATACCAAGCTCAGCTATCCACACACTGTCTATATCTTCCTCCAAAACACAGATAAGAGCAACCGTACTCAATACAAGTAAATTAAATGTGTTGGCTGCGGTACAGTTTTTAGATTAAGAGACCATCAGCAGATTGAAGTCAGGGGATTAAATTTCAAAAGGAGCACCAGACCCCCGCCCCTCCTCCCATCTCAGGAACTCATGGTCAGTGCATTCACTGCTGGTGAAGGTGGTGTCTTTGCTGCCTCCCACCATCTCCTCTGATGAGGTTGTCCCCACCCCTGGAAGCTGCCAGGACCCTCAGGTGCCCAGGGGTCATCTTCAGTACTTCCCTCCCTTCCCCAGGGTGAGTCCGACAGAGAGAGGTCTCAGACTGTCATTAGGACCCTCTCCTGTGGGACCCTCAGTTGGCTTCCCACAGGGTGGGACCTAACCACGAGTTCAAAGCCCTTGGCACAGTGCAGGGCACATGGGGATAGATGCACCACTGCCCCCACCAGGTCCCCTGGCCTGTCCTCTTCAAGCTCTTAGCTTCCTGCTCAGGGCAGTGTCAGTCCTCCTTCCTCAGTGGACAGGGAGCTCATGCCCAGCAGGGAACACAGGGTAGGGACTTGGGGGGTGGAGGTGTTTCCCAGCCAGATCACAGGTTTGAGCATGTGTGTTCATTTCTGGAACGTGTCCCTAGGCCTCTGCCTCCTGTGTCTGCACAACAGATCTTTGTGGCCCAACTCCATTATGAAAGCTGCTTTCAAATCTGCCAGGCTTAATTTCCAACTCATGGTAATCTTAGTTTTTTATTCTGATTTTTTTGTAGCCATTAGCTGTATTTTAAGCATGATTTTTTTTGTCTTTGTAGTTTCTTATCTAACTTGTCTTGATTTTTTCCCCCTGAATTTATTTTTAATTTTTAGTTCTCTGTTGGTGTCTCTGCCTTCTTAACCTTTATATATCTTGTCTATTTTGAACTACTTAAAACACTTATTTTTCTTGTAGCACTCTTAATTTTATTCTCCTTAGAGTTTTACTCACATTTGACTTTATTTCTCTTCCTTTCCCCCCTCAGTTTTCCTTTCCTTCATTGGGAAGATTCTTAATGGTTTTAATTGCTTTGGCACATACCATTTTTAAAAAGTTATTTTATTTTTAACAGATGCTGTTTCTCAGTATTGTAATAATATCATTATTAAAATATCACAACACTGAAAGAAATTACCTGCTAAACTCATGTTAGCTTTCTGTCCGCGTGACTGAGAGTATCCGTGATTCAGTCAGGAACGCTGCGTGAATCTTCTAAGAACATGAGCTCAGGCTGGTGAAATGGAGAATGTGATGCAGTCCCCTCTGGCCCCGCCTGGGCCCACAAAGACATAGTGACCTACATACTTGATCCCTGTGCCTTGGGCAGCTGTGCAAGGACTGGCCTGGGCTGGGAACAGTGTGGTCTGGCTGGAAGCTCCTGCGCCCTATGGTCACAGGCTGGACCACTAGGTCCCAGGCCCTTCTGCTGCACATGGCAGGGTGGGAAGTGAGGCCGGAGCCTGGGCTAGGCTGCCTAGGGCTGCTGGTGCGTCCCCTTCCCATAGCCCACTGCCTGCCCATAACCCACTCTCTTAGGGACTGTGGGCAAGCACTCAATGCTGCTGGCCCTGTGTCTAGTCTGCATACCATACAGTGGGCTATTCCATTAGTAGTGTTACCACCCCTCTATGCCCATGGTGCTGCTCTTACTCAGGAGGCTGAAATGACCCTGCATCTTTTAGGAAAGAGAAGCCAGCCCCCTCAATAAGGAGAACCGCCAGGACCCCTGAGGTGACCACACTTGTGTACATCCCATGAAGACAACAACCAAGGACAGGACCTGAGACAGCTGTGCAGCACTGTCCCATTCTTAGAAAGGCGGGCACCTGTGTTCAGGCCAGGCCTCTACTCCTGCACTCCGAGTCCCTTCCGCTGAGAAAACCCTCTGCTGCAGAGGTGACAGGGCAGGAGGGCAGGCCGTGAGTCCACCCCTGTTCCCTAGGGCAGTGCCAAGGATGTGCATGGGTACAGCCCTGACCAGTCAGGGTGGGGCACTGCTTCCCTGACGGACCCTGCGGCCCAGACAGTGACCTGCCTCCTTACAGCTGCTCCTCATGTGTGAACCCTGGGCTCACTCCTCTGCTCAGACCCTGCATCTGGCAGAGGAAGGATGGTTCCAGGCAAGTACTGGCCGCTAGTCTACCTCTCCTGCCAGGGAGTGAAGGGGCTGTTGCCTCAGCAGCACTGCACGTAGGGCCAGCCCAGGGTGCCCCAGGAAGAGAGGCTGCAGTGTCTGTCTATCTGGGGCGCCACATTGATCACTGGATAAATCAGTGCTGGAGGGAAAAGAAGAGTCTAGTTCCTGTGGGAACATGGCTCTGTGAGCACCTGGTGACATGTCCCTTGTAGGAAGAGGTGCTCGGACCCTACGTGTGTGTGGGGAGTGGGCTTGACGGCGAGCTCAGCCTCTGTACAGGGTCCCTGCAGACCAGTGTGGCCCTGCCCCCCCCTTCCTTCATACACAGGCTGGGCTTTATTTTTCTTTAAAAATCTCATGAATGCAACTAATCTTAGCCTTCTCTGCTTCTGTTTTTCGTGCTATAGCGCAGCACTCTTCCTTTTGTTATAGTTACCTAGAATTCTTCCTGATTGCCACATTTCTCTTGGTATAAATTATCATCCGTGTCCCTTTTTATAATAAAAGCTCTATACCAGTGGTCCCTAACCCCCGGGCCATGGACTGGTACTGGTCTGCAGAGAAAGAATAAATAACTTACATTATTTCCGTTTTATTTATATTTAAGTCTGAACGATGTTTTATTTTTAAAAAATGACCAGATTCCCTCTGTTACATCCGTCTAAAACTCACTCTTGATGCTTGTCTCGGTCACATGATACATTTATCCTTCCCACCCTAAAGGCTGGTCCATTAGACCGATCTGTGGCCCAAAAAAGGTTGGGGACCACTGCTCTATACCTCATCCCCACCCCAGTGAAAAAGGGTCACAAGGACATAGACTTAAAATCAGGGCTTTCTTGGGAGGTAAATGATCTTTACCTTACTTAAGACATTTCTCCTAAATTTGATCTTAGTCTATCATTGGTGACTGTGGAGTTTCATTAAGTGCCTTCCCCGCTGCTGTTGAGAAGCAGTGTATGCGTGTTCAGTGCAGGGATCTGGACTTTGCCTCTGGACTGAGTCCTGGTCCCCCACTTCCCAGCTGTGACCCCTGCCCCTGTGTCTGAGGTGAAGTGGGGATGCGCCTTCCTTGCAGGGTCTCAGCGAGCAGTGTACCTGGCACACGGTAAACACAGTGTCAGAATTAGGTATTGTTCATTGTTATTTGTATGGGTATTGAGTTTCTCCTTGAATTTACTGATGACTTAGACAGGATTCCTGATGTTAATCACTATGCATTCTAAGAATAAACTCCTTTTGGTCTTGTGTATTATCACTCTTCATAGATGCTGATTCTGTTAGTGTTTGATAAGAATATTAGTTACAATTTCTGCTGCTCAGATGCTGGAGTGCTGGGTCACAGTATAGGGCTGAGGCTGACTCAGGGGTAGGGCCAGTGAGTATATGGGCAGCAGCCAGGCCTTCTAGCACGGGCCGTGCTCCCCAGGACTTTGGGTGGGGGTCTGCCTTGTGTCATGTTGAGTGTCGGCTATCCTGGTATCCAACCTGTGACTGTAACCTGCATTTCCTTCATTACCTTGATCACTGATGAGACTCATCCGCCATTTGGTGTGTGCCTGGTCAGGGCTTTGCCCACTTCTTTGTGAGCAGTCTATAAGTGTTTTCTGGATCAGAGTCCTTAGTGATTAAGTGAAGTGCACATGTCATCACCCATTCTGTGGTCCCCTTTTCTCGTTCCTAATGACATCTGTTGACAAACAGACTTTAATTGTAATGCAGTCCATTATATTAGTGTTTTTGGAACCATTGAGTCTGTTGTGTTTAAGCAATCTGTCCTTCTCCTCACTGCACCTAGGTAAGTCCTATGTTATCTTCTCATGTCGAGCCACAGTCCACCTGGAATGTATCTGGGGTGACTTCAATAGGGCAGAGTTTCGTTCTGTCCTTGCCGACCCTGCTGACCTGCGCTGCTGGTTGGAAAGACTGTCTTCTGCTTCCTGCGCTGTGTGTGCCTGTCACTGACTTTTTGTTGTGGTCCATTGGTTAGTTGTGTGCCCCAGTGCCCCTGTTGCACAGACTGAATTGTCCTCACTTTCTGGTAAATAGGTCTTCTCACTTGGTTCTTTCTCAGGGATGTCCTGGCTATGCTTGGCCTGATGAATTTTTCACATGCATTTTAAACTCATCTTGTCTGTTGGAGTGAACATGCAGATCAATTTAGGGAGAATTAACATCTTAAATTATTGTTTAAGTTCGTGAACATATGCATTTCTCTAATTCTCAGTCCTTCTTTAATTTCTCCTAACAGTGCCTTATAGATTTCTACACAGAAGTTTTACACGCCTTTTCTTAAAGTTATCCCAACTCTGATTTTTTTTTTAGGTTCTTGTGAATTGAAATTTAAAAATATATATATTCTAGCTTTGCTGGTATAGAGAAGTAAATTCCAATAACTCTTTTAAACCCATTCCTTCTTATAACTATTTATAGACTTTTCTGAGTCTTATGTGCCCAGTCTTGTCATCTGTACCTGTCTGTGCTGGCCTGTCTCTGTGTCATGGGTGCTCACCTAGCAAGGCCTGCAGGGGCCCTGAAGTTCAGGAAGTGTAGACTCACGGCGGAGTGTACGTGTTCCCCACATAGAAGGTTTCAGGAGGCAGGTTTGGGGTATCTATCTCTGGGCAGCCCCCTTCCCTGCTGTGCTGAGCGTCTGGCCAACGATGACATCTGCGTGAATACCCAGACACCTTCGTCATCAGGCCAGATCCCAGCCTCGTACTGCTACAGGCTCAGTCAGCACAGTTCTGTCTCTGCTGTTGTTCTCACCACCAGGGCCCATCAGGCTGCACTGGACCCAGTCACAGGCCATCAGAAAACTCAGGTTGTTCATTGACTGGGGCCTGCAGAGTGCCGAGTCAAGCAAGCCCCGCAGTGGGTGGGCCCCGTGCATTTGCCATTCTCTCTGACTTTCTTGCTGCCACTGGCCCACATCTAGTTTCTCCCTATGGTCTCAGATGTCTGCCAGCCATGACCAGGGCAATGTCTCCATCTAGGGTAAGGGCAGGAGGGAGGGGCGTGCAATGCTCCCCAGTGCAGTGGAAGCACAGAGACTGTTCTCCAGCCTTTCCTGCGCTGTGTCTCATTGACCCTGATGCCATAAGCAACTCTCCTTTCCTTCTTCCAGAAGAGGGGTTTTTGGACCCCCGACCTCTCTGGAGCACATGTTTGAGGGCTGAAGTAGGGATGGTGGATTTTCAACCTTTGGAATTGCCAGCTGTCTCAATGTGCAGTCAGATTTTTCCACCAAACTGAGAGCCACTTGAGGTGCTGCCTGTGGTCCTTGCTCCTGTGCCTTGTGCCAGGCTCCTGGTAAGACCCGAGTGTTCGGTTGAATGTCCCTGCCATGGCTGGCCTCCCACTGTGGCCAGAGCATCTGTGGGAAGATAGAGTGTGTGCACACAGATTGAGCACCTGCTGTGTACGGGTGCTGGGCACACAAGCGCATCTCTGCAGGGGCAGGTGGGGTGGCAGGGCCAGGACCAGACCCGGGTCTCAGGGAGGCCTGCCCAGTCTCCTCTACAGAGCTGTTATTCAGCTTGAATACATGGTTGAAATACCTGAAACTCTGTTAGAGACACTGCGAGGCGGGTCATACCCTAGACACTGGGCACTTCTTCAGAGATAGAACTGGGGAAAGCCCACACCTTACTGAATAGGAAAACTCCACACCGCCGCTGACATGGGGCCAGTGCACTGGGGCCTCTGAGCAGGAAGGGAAGGGGGACAGGCTGCTGGCTCTCCAGCCCCAGCACATGTGTCTGTGTGGACGCGAGTGACAAGCCAGCAGGCTGTACAGAATGCTCCCTGAAGTCAAGTTGTGTATACCCTGTCAGTCTTTCCAAAGCTAACCGTGACTGGCAAGAGCATTACAGGACAGAACTGCCCTCCCCTCCATGGCCCCAAGGACACAATCTGCATTGTGAGTCTCTCAAGGAGCAGAAAGCAGCTAATAAGCTCTGTCGGTTTCTGCTGTACTGGCTCAGGCAGCCTCATGGGGCACTGAGCTGTTAAACAAAATAAATCAAGTCTGTGCTCGTCCCCTGAGGTTCTGAGCAAAACCACCTCCCCCTGACAGCTGAGGCCGGGTACAGCCCTGGACAAAACACAGCTAACGGGGCCCCAACTGGCACTCACCGCAGCCGCGCAGTCTTTGGGTAGCGGTTTGCTGGCAGGATTTCTGCTCCCTTTTCTGGGCAAGAAGTCTCATATTGGGGAGGCTAGTGCATTTGCCCTGAGCTTGATGCTGTTATAAATCCCAGACAGCTGGGAACTACTTCTACTTTAATATCCAAATCTATTTACTGCCTCTACCTCCTACCCAGAAAAAGCCTCACAGCTGGAAACCACTTTCAACCATCAGACTCTTTCAAGTCTGAAACAAATATCATTGGTTTTTATATTGCACTGGCATGGAAATAGAGTTGACCTATCTAGTGGTCAGGAGCACAAGCTCTGGAACCGTCCAATCGTTACTCTGTTCTCTTTTTTCTCATATGTAAAGAGATGGCCCTGGCCATCCTGCATTAGGGTGGAGGGACCTGCCTCTGAAGCAGCACCTGGAACTGTGTACCACTTACTGCTTCTGCTGCTCTTACAGCCATGTATCTTGTTATGACAATATATTTTTACTAGAATTCTGTTGGTTTGAACATTTAAAAAAAAAAAAAAAAAAGAACAGTTGGAAAATTTTGTTTTATTAGACTTTCACTAAGTAGTACTACTGGTTATAACCAGAGTTTGCCAACTTATTAGTCATTATAAAAGATCAGATGTGGTTTTAGTTCTAGTCAAAATGGAGTAAACTACACCTATAAACTAACATCATAGTTAATGGTAAAAGACTAATGCTTTCCTCCTAAAATCATTAACAGGACAAAGGTGTCTGCTCTCACCATTCCTGCTGAACAGTGCGCTATAAGCTCTAGCCAGTTAATATGACAAGAAAAGGAAATGAAAGGTATACAGACTTGGGAGGAGGAAATAAGCCTGACTATATTTGCAGATGATGTGATTGCCTACATTGAAAAATCCCATTAAGGCTACAAAAATCTCCTAGAACTAATAAGCAAATTCACTTGTTTAAGAATGAGAGGTCAGGCCCTGCCCGGTTGGCTCAGCAGTTGAGCGTTGACCTGGCATGTGGAAGTCCTGGGTTTGATTTTCTGTCAGGGCACACAGGAGAAGCACCCATCTGCTTCTCCACCCCTCCCCCTCTTCTTTCTCTCTGTCTCTCTCTTCCCCTCCCGTAGCCAAGGCTCCATTGGAGCAAAGTTGGCCCGGGTGCTGAGGATGGCTCCATGACCTCCGCCTCAGGCGCTAGAATGGCTCTGGTTGCAGCAGAGCACCACCCCAGATGGGTGGAGCATCGACCCCTGGTGGGCATGCCAGTGGAACCTGGTCAGGCGCATGCAGGAGTCTATCTGTCTGCAGCCCCCACTTCTCACTTGGAGAAAAAAAAAAAAGAATGAGAGGTCAACATACAAAGATCAATAATATTCTATATGTCATCAATGAACAGTCAGAAACCAGAATTCAAAACACACCACCAAAACAAACAAAAAACACCACCATTTATAGGAATTCCAAAAGTTATATGCTTGCATTATGTCTAAAAAATATGCACAGTTTGTATGCTGAAAACTACAAAACACTGATGAGAGAAATCAAACACATTTAAGTAAGAGACATCCTGTGTTCATAAAGTGGGCCACTCAACATAGTAAAGGTGCTGATGCTTCCCAAATAGATCTATACATTTAATGCAATTTCCATCAAAATCCTAGCAGAGGCAATTGTAGTAGATATAAACAAGGTGACTTTAAATTTTACTTGCCAACACAAAGGAACTAAATAATCCAAGGGAATTTTGAAAAGAATAAAGTTGGAATAATTTTAAGGCACTCTAACACTACAGTAATAAAGATATTGAATGTTGGTGCATAGATAAGCCCATGCACCGGTGAAACAGAATACAGCCCAGGATTCACCCATTCAAGTATGACGACTAATTTTTAACAGAGGTAATAAAGTAGTTTAACACAGAAAGGATAGTCTTTTCAAGAAATGTTGAAATAGTTTGATATCTATATTCAAAAAGTAAACCAAACCAAAAAACAAAACCTTTGACTTAAACTTCATACCTTATACAAAAATGAACTCAAAATGGATCAAATTTTTCTCTGTAAAATGTAAAACAACAAACTGTTTAGTAGAAAATATAGGAGAAAGAATTGGGCACATTTATTAAAGATAAGAGTTTTAAACAAAAGCCATAAAATTGAGAAATTGCACTTGGTAACAAAAACACTTGATTAGCAAAGACTCTCTTAAGATCTGAAAAGGCACACCAGAGACTCAGAGGAAGTCTTTGATAAATCACACATCCAATGAGGGCTGTACCCCCAATATGTAGAGAACTCTTAAAACTCCATGGTAAGAAACCAAACCAATCCAGTTAGAAAATGGACAAAAAGACTGGAGCAGACACTCCACACAGGATGAGTGGATGGAAAATAGCTCATAAATAGACCTTCGGCATCCTTTGCTATTAGGGAAAGCACAGTAAACCACAGCCAGATCTGACTCCATCTGCTAACATGGTTGCAGTGGGAACACTGACAGTCCCGAGTGCTGACACAGATGCAGAACTGCCAGGTCTGTCTATCCTGGTGGGGATGGAAAATGGCTGCTTGGGCACACAGTTTGGCAATTTTCTATGAAGTTAGACATACATTTAACATACAATTCAATGATCACAGTCCTGGGTATCAGAAAAATAAAAATTTCTGTTTATACAAAGATGTGCACACTATCATTCTTAGCTGCTTTATTTGTAATCAACAAAACCTGGAATCGACCCAGGTGTCCTTCCTGGTAACTGGACATACGACTTGCAATGCAACCATTCAGTGGAACGTTACTGGTTAGCAAAGAGGAACCTGTCTCTGTTATGTCCAACAACTTAGCAGCTCTAGAGAATATTATGCAGAGTGAAAAAAGGCCACTTTCAACTGATTATGTTTGTTTGTCTCAGTTTATGTGGCTCTCTCGAAATGACAAAAGTACAGGAATGCAGACTAGATCAGTGGTTGCCTGGGTTCGGATTGGGGGAATGAGTGTCTATAAAGGGATAGTATACAGGAGTTTCTTCCTGGGGATCCTGCTGGTGCAGGTGGTTAGACAAATTTATACCTGTGAAACGATTTCGCAAACCTGTACATGACAAACAAACAAGCAAAGGGTGTGTAAAACGGGGGCCTTCCCCGTGCCCAGCACTGGTTTTGATAATACCTTGCAGTTGTGTCAAGTGGGAGCTGCTGAAGTTACACAGAAATTCTGTATGATTTCTGCAACTACTCATGGACCTAAAATTATTTCAAAATGTGCATACATACCTATATACACATTAATTAGAATTAATAATTATTAAATCTGCATATATAAAAAAGTAAATTGTATAAACAGATCAATTAAAAGTGACAGATTATCAGAGTGGATAAAAAAAGCAAGATCAGTAACTATGCAGTTAACAAGACACCAATGTGAAATACAATGCTAGTAGTGGGTTAGAAGTTAAAGGGCAAGAAAATATGTCATGTGAACATTACCAAAAAGAAAGCTGGAGTCACATGAAGTAGGCTTCAGAATAAGGAAAATGACAAGGCATAAGGAAAGACATTGTGTGAATATAAAACAGTCAGTGCACCAGGAGGACATAACAGTCCCAAATGTGCATATGTATCAAATGACAGAGCTTCAAAATACGTGAAATAAAAACTGGTGGAATGGAAAGAGGAAAAGGACAAATTCACAACTACAGTTGGAGGTTTCAACTCTGCTCTCTCGGTAACTGATGGACCAAGAAGATGGGGACTCAGGTTGGAGAAGTTCTAAATGACACAGTGCACCAGCTAGATCTTACAGGTTGCTCACCAACAACAAAAGGGCATACACGGCCTTTGTGTGCACACAGAATATTCACTGAGGTAGGCCATATTCAGGGCAAAAGAGTAAAAGTCTAATGAGTTTTAAATGATTGAAATAATCAAAAGTATATTTTCTGTCCAGTGTGGAATTAAACTAGAAATCAATAACCAAAAATAACTAGAAAAATTTCAAATACTTGAAAATTAAAACACAGATCTCTAAATGTGCTGGTCAAAGAAGTATCAGAGAAAATTAGTAAATATTTTGAACTCAAATACATTAATTTGTAAGATACAAGGAAATCAATGAAAATGATAGCATGAAATACTAACATGAGAAAAGGCCCCCAAACAATCTAAGCTTCTACCATAAGAAACTGTAAGAAAGAAACAGAGGGAGGAAAATAATAAAATAAGAACAGAAACTAGTGAAATTGAAAACAGGACTATAAGCCTTTTCAAATCAGACCAGCTCAAATGCAGACAAAAAGAATCTTGTAGATAGAGAATTTAGAGTGTGTGGCAGTCCTTTGTTTTCTTTTCTGGGGCGAAATTCATTCTTTTTTTCTTGTATTTTTCTGCATCCTTCTATTGTCCTTAACAAGACCTGTGCCTTTATGCGTGTTTCCTCCGCCCTCTACTGGGAGCTGGTGGGGTTGCAAATCACAGCCTGTCTAGTTTAGATGTGGGAATAGCTCCCATTTTCCACAGGAAGGCCCAGGGGTCTCCAGCTCTGCCTGGCTAGCTGGGCTGTCTGCTGCCCCCAGCTGTGTGTCCCCCAGGGAGCCCCTCCTACCCCAGCACATGGAAGCTTCCAGCAAACCATCAATGACCAAGTGAATGAATAAGGAAACGAGAGGACAAGGAGAAATGGAAATGCAATCTTGGCTGTTTCCTGAGTATCTGAGTTTAAAAATCACGAAGTTCTGGTTCAGAATAGCCGGTGAGGTCATGGCAATGCAGCTGGGCTCAACACTCATTGTATGACTTCATCCAATCTTTACATCTGTTCTGAACTTGCTCGTGCCATCCTGTGGGCCCAGGATGGTGCTAGGAACTGGGGGTTCAGTGTTGAATGGAGATAAATGTGTCCTCTGCCCACAGTGCAACAGGGCCAGGGCAGTGAGGAGGGGGTGGGCCCAGGAAAGAAGAGGCACTGGCGGTTAGGGAGAGTAGGCACTGGCAGTTAGAGGCCTGCAGGGAATGCTCTCAGCAGAAGGCCCCAGGGGGCAGGCAGGTGGGCAGGAGAACTCAGCCTGTCACAGCAGGGGAGGCCAGTGGGCCGGGGTGGGGTCGGCAGAATGGGGGAATGGCACCTATAGGCCTGGAGGCAGTGCTGGGGGTGGGAGCAGCCCGGATTGAGTTACACAGGCAATGGGCAGATAGCTGAGGGTGTCAGCAAGGGGAGGTTATGAAAGGTCATTGGTGAAGAGGCCAGTGGGCTGGGGTGGGGTCGGCAGAATGGGGGAATGGCACCTATAGGCCTGGAGGCAGTGCTGGGGATGGGAGCAGCCTGGATTGAGTTACACAGGCAATGGGCAGATAGTCGAGGGTGTCAGCAAGGGGAGGTTATGAAAGGTCATTGGTGAAGAGGCAAGATGTGTCTCCTCCATGTGTTCCAGAACAAGAGCTGAGGGCCCAGAGTGTGACTGTAGGGAGCCATGTCCTCTGAGCACTGCAGTCAAGACCATTGGGCAGGCCAGCACTCTTGTGCCAGCCTGAAAGGGACCGGGAGCAGAGTCTCAGCGCGCTCTGGGGTCATGTGGCACCTACCCTGCAAGGGCTGGGAGGTCTTTTCCCTTTTCTTTGTGATGTTTGCAGGCACAGTCACATTACCACAAACTGGGGCAAAGTGACACAGGCTTTTATAGTCCACAGAGTCATGGGTACCCTCTGCATCCCCAAACGCTCCCCATCTACACCCATGCCCCTGAGCTGTGCAGAATGGCTGCTGGCACATGATGTCCTCGCACCAGGCCAGCCCTGGACAAGGGCTGCACGCATCTCCAAGTGCTGCTGGGCCCGGAGTGACCTGCATCTCCTGGGACAGGCTGAGCCCAGGTTGCTAGTAGAGGTTCTCAAGGAACATGTCTGCCACAGTCCCCGCTGTGCCCAGTCTGAGTGTGTGCATGTATGAGTGGGGGATTGTGAGTGAGTGAATGTGTGTGTGAGTGAGTGGTGTGTGGACAGGTGGATGAGTACATGTATAGTAGATTAGTGTAAGTGGGTACATGTTTGAGTAAGTGTGCATGTGATTGGGTCAGTGGGTGAGTGGGTGTGAGTGAATGTGTGTGTGAGTGGGTGGGTGGGTGGGTGGTTACATGGTTGAGTAGATATGTATGTGAGTGGATGAGGGTGTATAAGTGAAGTATATGAATGAGTATATGGGTGGGTGGGTGGGTGGGTGAATGTGAGACGGTGGGTGCAAGTGTGTGTGAGTGGTGCATATGTGCGTGGGTGAGCATGTGGCATGGGTATGTGGGTGGGTAGGTGGGTGTAGGAAGGAAATAGGCCCCTCTATATAGCACTAAGGCCAGGAACTTGGTCAATATGCTTCTCTTCAAAGGAGCTAGTGATTTTTGCTCTCTGATTTTAATTGTTTTATAACTTTCATGTTTCCATACAGTGTCAAGTGGTTATTTTGTTTGAATTACCAGAGGAAATATTTGGACCTCTTAATCTATTGTGAACTGAAAGCTGTCTGATACAACCTTAGGTCATAGTGGCTGCTTTTTAAAATAAATTTTGTATTTGAGGTAACTAGATTCATATGCAATTGTAAGAAATAATAGATCCCATGCTCCTTGGCTTCCCTCAACGGTAACATCTAGAATACAACAGTGAGAACATCGGAACCAGCATATTGACACCAATATAAACAAGACAGAGCATTCCATCTGCACAGGGCACCACGCTGCCCTGTGACAGCCACAGCATCTTGTTCCTGTCCACATAACCCCTCAGACCCTGGCACCACTCATCTGCTCTCCATTTCTGTAATTTTCTCATTTCAAGAACATTATATAAATGGAGTTATCCAGTGTGTAACCTTCGGGAATTGACTTTTTCTCTTGGCCTAATTCTCTGGAGATTCACCTCGGTTGTTGAGTGCGTAAATAATTTGTTCCATTTTATGGCTGAGTGGTGTTCCATTGTGAAAAACAACCCCCCCTCCCTGGGCCATATGGTCATAAGTCTCCCTGTCTCTCCATGTCCTCAGCCAATCACCTCCACAGTCTCTGACCCCCCCCTCTGCCCGCTCACTGCCCCCTCCCAGTTTTTTCTCAAGGAGAAAGGCAGGCTCTGAGTACCAGGTCACTAGTGGTGTGGTTGTTGGTTCCTGTTACGGGCAGCCTGCTGGAAGTCCTAACAGATGGAGTGGGGGAGAGCCAGGGTGGTAATTAGGAGCAGTGGCTCCCCAGTGTAGCTTCACTCAAGAGCAATCAGGACAACCTGAAAATGCTGCTCCCAGGATCAGGCCCTAAGGGGTGCACACCCATCCAGGTGACTCCAGTGCCTGGGCCTCCCTGCTCTGTCGCTGCAGGATGGCCAGGTGAGCACTGGGGCACAAGAGGGGCACTGAGGTTCAGGGTGAGCATGAGACCACTAGGGGAGACATTGGGCCACCAGGGGTCCACTAGGGTACAAGATGGGCAGGGCCTCCTGTCCCAGGCTGGAATCGCACAGCTGCACTCCCTTCCTAGGGCAGAGACTGCTGTCCTAGCAGCAGTTCTGGAAAGTAGGGGTGACAGGCCTTCTCAGAGCTTCCCCCAGGAGCTCTCACAGTCCCCAAGTACTGCTGCCTGAGGACTTATCCTGGCCTGTGACTCACTCTCAGATGGCTTCACATTGGGGAGGGGGCTCCCATGTTAAACCTGCTCTATGGGACTTCTGTATCTTCTGTCTCTGTCACCACAATGATTTCTTGATAGGCCCTTCTGGCTTATCTATCTTTGTAGGACAGCACACTGCCTGCAACTTGGTCATTACCAAGGCAATACCGTATCTCCCCATGTATAAGACACTCCCATATAGAAGATGCACCTTAATTTGGGGGCCTGAAATTTGAAAATAAATGTATTACATAAAGTTATTGAACTCAAGTTTTATTCGTCATAAAATTCATACAACTCCTCATCACTCTCAAAACTCCCATCCATTAGCTTGTCCTCATCTATGTCTGATGATGAATCACTGTCTTCAACAATGAGCGCAAAAACAAGTGCGAAAAAGTGGGAAATGCAAGTAAAAAATCTACAACTGCTATACAAGATGCACCTAGCTTTTAGAACCCAAATTTTTATAAAAGGGTGTGTCTTATACATGGGGAAATATGGTACTTGTTGAATTAACAAAGTTATTAATTACCAATTACCTACAAGGCAAATTTCAATCTGCTCCTTGCATTTTTGTGTCCCTGGGTGAAGGAGCTGGGCGAGAGCAGCAGTGCAGGCTCAGGCCTGGTTGTTGGTGCTCACCCCTCGTGCCTCATGGGTCAGGCTGTGCCACATCCAGATGGGCTATGTGGCTTCATCGAGCTTCCCAGGAGGGGCCGTCAGCAAACATTCCCAGGTGTCTTCCTCTTCCACTCTTGGCAGCAGCGGTTTCCTGTGCAGTGACTGGGTGACAGCCTCACTGGGACCCTCCTGCCACCTCCTAAATGCCCCTTCAACCATTCACAGAATCACTCATTGAAGCTGACTTCTTAAATCTGTCAAGAGCTTTAAGTGAAATTTAAATGAATGTGTTTTTCACACATGGAAAGAATCTATACAGGCGATGATGATAAAGTTGTCTTGTAGATCGCCTTATATGTTTGCTTCCTGATTGTACCTCTCCCTCGGTCTGCTTCACGCCCAGAGAGAATGCTGGAGTGGGGGCGGCGGGTGTGGGCAGGAAAGCTCCGAGGGGCTGTGGGCCAGCTCCCGGGAGCTCCAGGGACAGCAGCACAGAAATCAGTGTCCTGTTCTTTTGCATTTGACTGGAGAAGAATCATTAAGTCACATAAAGTCTGGGATGTCTTTAGAAAGTATAAGAATTACCCTCCCCACCTCTCTCCTGATGCCTCATTTGCGAAGACATGGCCCTGGCACGGGACTCCAAGCACCTGGCTCCCTGCAGACCTCGTTCAGAGGGGCTCCTCCAGCGACGGATTGGCTTTCAGAGAGCCAAGGGGCAGAGAGCCTGGTCACAGTCACAGGCAGACAGCACTCACATCAGGCAGTGTGGGAATGTGGGCTGCCACCTGCTTACCCAGTGTTCCAGAACCCCTCCCCTGACTTTCCTGGCCCCCACGGCTGTCTTTCCCTCTCTCCGTCAAACCACCACTCCTGGTGGAAAGAACGTGCACTGGTGTTGAGAGACCAGCTCTCCCTTTAACTCGCTTTGAGGTTTCGAACAGTCCACACCTTAGTCTCCCAGCTGCGTGCTTGTGGCAGTACTTTGAAATAGCTACAAATATGTGTTTCTTAAAGTGCTCCTTGGCCTTGGGGTACAGGCGAGGGAAGAACATTAAAGTATTGTACATGGAGGTTTCATCTAGACACGGATTACAATCTCACAAAACCCACCTCTATCCCCACTAATTCTCTTCAGGCTGGCATAGAGGGCAAATCTTTGAAAACCAGGGGGAGCCCTTACAAGTAAAGGTAGCAGCGAAGGCTGTTGTTGCCCTGCCTGGGAGTTGAGACCAGCTTCCACCAGTGGTACTCTGGCTTTGGAAATGCTCAACACAGGAGACCAGGGGACTTCAGACTTGGGCTAGCTCATTATAGCTCAAGCTGAATTGAGTAGGCCCCACTTATGCCGTCATGCCACAGCTGTGTGCCGGCCCTCGGGACTGGGGACAGCAGCAGGCATGAGGAAGCGACTTGGTCATCAGGCCTCCTTCATCTTGGCTTGTAAGGGAGCTGGTGTGCTGGCTCTGGGAAACTGGCTCGGAACCCAGCACTGCTGAGTGCTTGCTCTGTGACCCAGAGAAAAAGCCCTTGTCAAAGTCACCAGTGGCCTGTGCGCTCTTGATTCAGAGTTCACTTTCTTGACCTAGACTCAAAAATGGAGACAGCTGTACCATTAGGGGATACCAATGTTGAAATCGTTATTATAACTAAGCAAGTAGAAATGTAGAAGCTAGAAGAAAGGATCCAGGCTGATTCCTAGAGGTGAGAACTACAGTGTCTGAGATAAAAAGTATCCTGGGTGGGAGGAACCACAGGTGGGACATCTCAGAGTTAAGGTCATTGAACTTAAAGATAGAAGCAGAACCTATCAAGTTAGACACAAAGAAAGGGCAGGAAGAAAATGAACAGAACATCAACAAGTTGTGGCACAACTTCAGCCAATATATGTATTTGGAAACCCTAAAAGTGGGGAAGTGGCAGGTGCAGAAAATATATTTGGAAAAAAAAGGCCACCATTTTCCAAATTTGATGAAAACTGTAAGGCCACAGATTCAAAAAGTTCAAAGAAGCCCCTTGCACAAAAAATGAGAAACTCTAACATGGCGTATCATAATTAAATTGCAAACCAGTGACTAAGAAAACCCTTATGGTAGGGGAAAAACACGCAACACAGAGGAGCAGAGGTGAGACTCGACGGGCTCCTCTGGGAACAGGATGAGTGAGGACGTGAGCACAGCAGCTGTTCCAAACTGAAAGAAAAGCACTCTCGACCTAGAATTCTCTGCCATGTGAAAGGACCTTTAAAGCTGAAGATGAAATAAAGACGCTTCAGACACTCAAAAGCTGAGAATTCATCACCAGCAGACTTGTACTCCCAAAGATCTTAAGGGAAATTCCTCAGGTAGAAGGAAAATGGCAGTAGGTGGACATCTGAATGCACACTCAGTAGTGAAGATTGAGTAAGAATAAGACATTTTCTTGTCATCCAAATTCCTTTAAAAGGTCATAGTTTAAATTAAAAATAGTAATGCCCTATGGGGCTCATCACATAGGTGGAACTGGAGTGTGTGGCAGCAGCAGTGCGGGCAAGAGCAGAGTGGGAGCAACTGCTGTGAGGCTCTTGTGCACCTTGGAAAGTGGCCCAGACCAGTGGACGTTGTCCTGTAATAAGTAAAACCCAAAGCAACCACTGTGATAACTTTAAAAAGTTGGAACTGATAAGTGGACAAATGAGGTAAGGTGGCATCATAAAATGCATGCTTTTAATCCAAAAGATGACAGAGGAAAAAAAAATAATAGAAATAGGGAACAAAGAACAGATGGTAAAAATAGAAAACAGATGGAATGGTCAGTTTAAACTCAGCCGCATCAGCAGCCACTGCAAATGATCTAAATGGTCAATTGAAAGGCAGAATGAAATAAGATAAAAAGAAAAGTAGGTATGTGTATGCTGCCTGCAAGAAACTCACTTAAATACACAAACACAAAGAAGTTAAAAATAAAAGGTAGAAGAAGATGACCATACTAGCACTAACCAAAAGTAGGCTGGGGCAGCTATGTTAACACAAAGTGAATTTCCGAGCCAAGAATATTACCAGAGATATAAATGATCTTTCATAATGATAAAGTAGTCAGTGCGTGGACAGAACATGACAATGCCAAACATTATAATGCTAATAGCAGAGTTCAAGAATACATGAAGCTAGCCCTGGCTGGTTGGCTCAGCGGTAGAGCGTCGGCCTGGCGTGCGGGGAACCTGGGTTTGATTCCCGGCCAGGGCACATAGGAGAAGCACCCATTTGCTTCTCCACCCCCCCTCCTTCCTCTCTGTCTCTCTCTTCCCCTCCCGCAGCCAAGGCTCCATTGGAGCAAAGATGGCCCGGGCGCTGGGGATGGCTCCTTGGCCTCTGCCCCAGGCGCTAGAGTGGCTCTGGTCTTGGCAAAGCGACGCCCCAGAGGGGCAGAGCATCACCCCCTGGTGGGCAGAGCTTCGCTCCTGGTGGGCGTGCCGGGTGGATCCCGGTCGGGCGCATGCGGGAGTCTGTCTGACTGTCTCTCCCAGTTTCCAGCTTCAGAAAAAAAAAAAGAAAAAAAAAAGAATACATGAAGCTAAAGATAATAGAATGATAGGAGAAACGGACAGATCCACAGCTATAACAAAGGTTTCAACCCGTCTCTCAGTATTTACTAGAACAAGCAGGCAGAAAACCATACGACGATGGCAGACTTGGACAGATTTTAACATTTGTGGAACTTTCCACCCTTTACACAAGAACACAGATTTGCTAAGATGGACCACACTCTGGTCCATAAGCAAATCTCCATAAATTTAAACTATTTCAAGCATTACAAAATATGTTCTCTAACCATAATGGTACTAAATTAAGATCAGCAAAAGAAAGATACCCCGAAAATCTCCAATATTTGAAAACTCAATAACACTTCCAAATATTTCATGAGGCAAAAAAGGAATCAAAAGGGAAATATGAAAGTATTTTGAAATGAGTGAATAAAAAGCACAAATGTCAAATTTGTGGGATGCAGCTGAAGCCATATGTAGAGAAGTTTATAGACCCAAACACCTGTACTAGGCAAGAAGTAAGGTTGTAATTTGATGGCATCAACTTCTTCCTTAAGAAACTGGAAAATAGATAAATATGTTAACTGTGCATTCACGTGTCAGAATCTGCTAATGAATGGAGTGGAGGCAGGGAAGGGAAGTACATGTGGGGTTCGGGCCTGAGCAGTTAGATGGCAGGCATGGTGACACAAACCGAGGGGAGACAGGCACGCAGGAGCCTGGGTGGGTAGGAGTTCTGGCAGTCTCACGTGTGGAATCTGAGTCTCTGTTGGAGATCGGGGTTCTATGGCAGTTGGGTACAGACATGTTCAGGGCTGAAGTGCATCTGTGGATGGTGTCAGCGAAGTGATGTTCAAACCACGGACTGGATGGGCTTCCCCAGTGGGTGACTGCAGATGGGCAAGCTCCTCCTGGGCCGTGCAGGGGGATCAGGCCTGCTTCTTTTCCTTCCATTAAATCATTTTAAAATATACTAAATCCCTGGCACTAAAGAGAAAAGAGGGGTCCTCCCTGGCGAGCAAAATCTACTGATTTGTAGGACACCCTTCTGATTTTGGGTGACTGTGACCTCAATAGTCGGCTGCTGCTCCCCCTCATCCCCCCACTGCTCCTGTGTGTTCTAGGCAGCAGTGGCCCCTGAGGTGGGTACAAGGCCCGGGTACTCTTGGGGCTAGCTGGAATAAGCTGGTGTCCCGGAGCCTGGCAGGACAGCCAGAGGATGACCCATGCCCACCTAGAGACCCACAACCCGGGGGGAGCTGCCTTCCCCATGCCACTCCCCAGCTGGCACAGAGTGGCTTCTTTGGGGTTAAGGGTACTGACTGATAAGTGACCTTAACCACTACCCTGGACTGCTCTTTGTCCCCAGCAGTCTGCAGAGAGCCCTGTGACACACACCCTTAGTGTGCGCTGAGGGAAGGCACTGGCCTCTGCAGCAGCTCGCTGGCCTGTGTGACTGATGGCAGTGGACAGCCGGGAGCCTGCAGCACCCCTGGCGCTCGCTGACCCACTTTCTCTACCACGGACTGGAGACGTTTACATAACAGCTGGCTGCAGGGCCCTGCTGTCCTCTGACACAGGAGGAGGTGTTTCTAATTAAAAAGGGGGCAGGCACCCCTGTCTGGCACTGCACAATCATTTAGGGGTGCTGGGAACTTGGCCTTCCGCACACAGGAGTTAAAAGGGCTCGCCGCAGGGTGCCTCTGTAGAAAGGATGCTTTGTCCCATGCCACACCACCAGACCTCTCCTTTCTGGGGCCTTCCCTCCTGATGTCCACGTGCCCTGCACCATTCACCAGGGCTCTCTGTGACAGACCGCTTTCTGTCTGCTCCTCTATGTGCAGCTAGCAGCCACGCAAGGCCGTTTACTCAACACCTAAATGTGACTAGTAGATTTTTGATACTAAACGGAAATAGGCACATTTGGCTAGTGGCTCCTGTACTAGACAGTGGGATAGAGGACATTCATATGGAAGGATAATTGTTAAATTCTCCTGCTGTGTATCATACCTTCATGTTAAAATTCTTGCTATTTAAATGTTATAATTATGCATAATTAGAACTAATAGTTGGACTGTGTTGAAGTTGCCTGCAAATACATTTTTTTTTTTTAAAAAATAATTTTATTTTTTTAATGGGGTGACATCAATAAATCAGGATACATATATTCAAAGATAACAAGTCCAGGTTATCTTGTCGTTCAATTATGTTGCATACCCACCACCCAAAGTCAGATTGTCCTCTGTCACCTTCTATCTTGTTTTCTTTGTGCCCCTCCCCACCCCCTATCCCTCTCCCATTCCCCCCTCCCCCCCGTAACCACCACACTCTTATAAATGTCTCTTAGTTTCACTATTATGTCCCACCTACGTATGGAATAATACAGTTCCTGTTTTTTTCTGATTTACTTATTTCGCTTCGTATCATGTTATCAAGATCCCACCATTTTGCTGTAAATGTTCCGATGTCATCATTTCTTATGGCTGAGTAGTATTCCATAGTGTATATGTGCCACATCTTCTTTATCCAGTCATCTATTGATGGGCTTTTTGGTTGTTTCCATGTCCTGGCCACTGTGAACAATGCTGCAATAAACATGGGGCTGCATGTGTCTTTACGTATCAATGTTTCTGAGTTTTTGGGATATATACCCAGTAGAGGGATTGCTGGGTCATAAGGTAGTTCTATTTTCAGTTTTTTGAGGAACCACCATACTTTCTTCCATAATGGTTGTACTACTTTACATTCCCACCAACAGTGTATGAGGGTTCCTTTTTCTCCACAGCCTCTCCAACATTTGCTATTACCTGACTTGCTAATAACAGCTAATCGAACAGGTGTGAGGTGGTATCTCATTGCCGTTTTGATTTGCATTTCTCTAATAGCTAAAGAAGATGACATCTTTTCATATATCTGTTGGCCATTTGTATTTCTTCCTGGGAGAAGTGTCTATTCATATCCTCTTCCCATTTTTTTATTGGATTGTTTGTTTGTTTGTTGTTGAGTTTTATGAGTTCTTTGTATATTTTGGATATTAGGCCCTTATCTGAGCTGTCGTTTGAAAAAATCATTTCCCATTTAGTTGGCTTTCTGTTTGCAAATACATTTTTAAATGCAAGTGTATATTTACTAACGCTGAAGCGTGCTAAGCCCATCAACCACCCGTGATTGCCCTTTGCAGGTCTCCCCTACGCAGCATATAGGTGATAGGATGTGCTTTGATCCTGTGCTTTATTTTTGTTTTCCCTTTAGCATATTTTTAGCAGAGAAATATTTTTGATAAGAAAAAGACATTTTTTGTTTTTGCCCAAAAAATTAAAGGGAAATAAAGTTAAAGGAAAAGTTTGTCTTTTAACCTACAGTCTTTCCTGTGTGTGGACAGAGCCTCCCATCTTTACAAGTTACATCACAGGACCAGTGTCCAGTCAGCCCACAGGTGCACGGGGACACGTGCAGGCTTCACAGGACTTCTGTTCCTGAAGGATGAGGCTGCCCGCTGGCAGTGTAACTCCCTCGTTAGTGAAGGGACTAAGTGTGTGAAGGGAGCACTGTGTGAGGAGCTCTCACAGAGCCAGCCCTTGGTTTCTGTCAGGGCTTCCAAAACCTCAACCCCCACTGTCCTGGCACACGCTAAGGTACGCACCTGGGCAGGTGGTGGCTTCTACGGGGGCGGCCCAGGGCCCCTCCTGGGTCTCTCGTGGAACCCCTGGGCCTGGACCTGCAACACAGGTCATCTGGAATCTTCTCCCAGCCAGCCCTTCCTTCCCTTTCTGTACAACAAAGATACTTTGCTGTCAGCTCTCTATGGCCCCTGTTCTCTGCTCCCCTGCCTGCTGCCCACCCACCCTCTCCAAGACGAGTTGGTCCTCTGCTCCCTTGGGGGCCACTCATAACCCTCATTTCCCCTTTTTCCTGTGGGACCCTCGTGACTCTGCAGTATCCCTGTACACCCCTATACCCCCATACCCTGCCATGATTCTGTACTCCCAGGCAGGGGGCTCTCCAGCCGCCCCCTGTGTGTGTACTGCGCAGATAGGGTCCCAGAGACTGCCTGTTCATACTCCATCAATGCTGCACGAACACCACTCACTATGACCCCTGCCCTCAGAGGGACTTAGCACCTCTCAGCCTGAGCGTCAGGGTCTGGTGCTCCCTAGCCACCCTCAGTATCTGGGCTATGCATTTTCAATCTCCTAGACCCCTCTCCCTCTGATATGAAAGTCCCCTCCCCCCTGTTCACTCCAGCCCTCACCTGACCTTGCTTAAATTCCCCACTGGTGCCTGTCTCATGAGGCTGCTCCATACACTGGGTAGAGGAGTCCTGTCCTCAGAATCCAGCCCAGAGGAAGAACTGCTCCTCCCAGAGAAGGAGCTGCAGCCAAGACTCCCATGCAGACCTGGGTAGGAGACTCTGGTCACTGCTTGGATACTGTCCTCCATCCTTCACCTGTTCAGGCCAAGTCCCAAGGACCTGAGCACCGGCATGTAGCCTGGGGGCACAATACGCTCCTCCCTCCAATACTTGAGGCTCCCTGCCTGCAGTCACTCCTTGCCTGTAACTCACAAAGTAGAGCCTTTACTTTGTCTGGTGGGCCAAGCACTGAGCCAGCCGTCTGCAGAAGGTATGGCTTAAACAGACCAGTGGTACGTAGGTGTAAAGTATTTTCTGAAAACTTATAAAGGGGGTGCTCAGCAACTTGGTAGTTTAGTTGATAGAGACTAAATCCCCTTTAGAAGTGAGGATTATCAAGGAATCTCAACTCAAGATGTCAAGGGCACAATACTGAAATTTCCTGACTTTTTAAGGGTGAAGAGGATTGCAGCGGGAGGGTGTGGATCCTGGTACCCATGTGAAGGGATTGGGCAAAACTAACTTCTCAGCAGAGTTGGCACTCACTGTATGTACCTGAGGGCCCCAGAGCTTGCTGGGTGACCCCGCTGCCCCTCTGACAGCTAAAAGAGCTCTTCCTTTGTTATAGAGGTGGGAACTGAGGCCAGAGGGCTTGGTGACCTGCATTTGTCACATAGTTACTGAGCAGTGGGGCTGGATCCGTCCCTGGAGGGCTTTCCTGAGGCCCACCCCCCACTGCCCTGTACCCCAAGCCCCAGCAGGTCATTTTCCCATGCCCTGGGAAGCCTCCAGAGGCCAGCACATTCCCCAGTAAGCTGGCCGTTGATGTTCTCAGATAGTAGCTATGCCTTCTCTTTCCAGGTGACACCATCTGGGTCCCATCTGTCCTTCCTCACTGCACCCTTGGCTCCTTAAACCACCACCCCCGGCCACATTTCTGGAGAAGGATGGAGTCCAAGGTCTCAGAAGGTGGCCTGAACGTGACCCTGACAATCCGCCTGCTGATGCATGGGAAGGTACGGAAGCACAAGCCCTGCCTTTGTCCCGCTCCTCAGAAGGTGTCAGACCAGCTGGGAGGAAGGCCGTTCCTGCCCTCCGCTGGGGCCTTTGTTTTACATTAGACTTTTAAAAATTCTAAGCAATCTCAGACTTATAGAGCAAGAGCAGTCCATCCTAAAGTACACTTCTCCTGGACTCATTCAAAACAAATGATTTGCTGAGATAGCCTGTTGTTGAACAGTACCTTAGAGACTGTGTTTCCTACGTGCACAGGCGGTCCCCTGCATCGCCACCTACGCCCCTCAGGGCAGGACAGTGATGCTGATTTGTTCTAGCTACCTGACTGCAGACTCCATTCACAGTCTCGGTCATTCCAGCACTGCCTTTACTGACAGGGCACGCCAAGGTGGCCTCTCACTCTAAGTCCTTGTCACTTCTCCAGCCTCTTTCAACCTGAAGGACTTGCCCTGACCTTCCTTGGCCTTTCACCTTTGAACATTTCTGTCCAGTTCTTTTGTAGAATGTCCTTCACACTGGAATTTTTTTTATATTTCCTCTCTGTTGGCAGGAAAGTCACAGAAGCCTTCCTATTAGGAGGCCTCGATTTCAGGGTGTCCCATTACTGATCACCAAGTTAGGGAGACACCTGCCTGGCATCTTTGCCTGGTGCTGCTTTCCTCCCACTATCCTTAGGTGGTCGATGTGGGGGTGTAGACACTATGTAATACCCCTTTTGCCAGCGGGCTTCCGGTGCCTTCATTCATTCCCCACTCGCATTCATGACTGCATGCACTCAGGGTTGCTGTTTTATCTGATTATTCCCCATTCTGTCATTATTTATTTCGATGCTCAGATTGCTCCTGACTTAGCCTGTGGGGGCCCCTCTTGGCTGGCTCTACATCCCTTTGACGTGGCCCATCATTTTTACAGCACTGCCTGGCTTCTGGCCCAAAAAGCTGCTCATGACTCATGCTTTCCCTGCCGCAGTCCTGGAGTCTGCTTTTCTCCAAAGAAGCCTGACTTCTTTGAAGGGAGGATGGTGTTTGAGGCCCAGATCGATGTACATGGGGTGATCGTCACCCTTGTTCTAGCTTGGGTCCCAGACAGAGCTGGAAAACATACATATGTGCCTATGTATATGTGTATATATGTACACGTGTGAATGTTGTATTATCACATGCCTACACATTTGCATCTTTATTTACATATTAATCTCTACAGTGGGCCCAGCAGTTCACACCCCCAATTCCAGGTCCCACATGTGTGCCATGAGAAGTTCTTAGGACGTGCGTGGTCTCCTGCCAGGAGGCTTGCAGAGGCTCTGACCCCGTTCCTATGGCTCTGCTCACCCTAGATTTCCAGAAGCGGGGAGCTCACACTCAGAGCATCCCTTTCTGTGATGGAAAGATGACCACCAGTCTTTCCTTCCCTTGGCTGGGAGTGGCATTTGGTCAAGGTTCTGGAAGCTAGATACGTACCAGCACAGGCAGTCTGTGGGATCAGGAATGTGGCCTCACCTTCTAGCTGCAGCCACCACAAGTGCCAAACCCTGCCCATGGGAGGTGAGGCCTCTGAATGACCACTAGAGGGATTACTACCTTGTACCCAGTTGCCCTTTGCTGCCCCAGGCCCTACTCCACACTCCCTCCCCATGGCTGAGCAGAAACATAATGGCTAAGGACTTTGTTGTGATAAGATAAATTAGTTTTATTTTGAAAGATGTCATTCTCTGCAACTATAAGCAGGCTGGCCCCACCTCTATGAGATGCATGGTAGCACCCTATGGGTCTGTCCTGGGCAGGGAAAGGCAGGCCTGGCCAGGACCACATGTCCAAACTGTCATTGGATCCAGGCTTTAGAACTGTGGTGGCAAGTTCAGGGGTGCCTTTGAATGTTCTACCTTTTTAAAGTCAAGTAGCAAAGGCAATGCTAACTTTTCTTTACATCACAAAATCAAGGGAGATTTTACATTTTGTCTGTTTTTTGCAGTGTTTCCTTGCAGCTATTAGTGCATAAGCATGCCTCCCGACTTGTACTGAAAAGTAGCTACCATTTTCTTCTGCTCGGCTGTCTGTCATTCAGAAGCAGGACCAGGGTCAGTGGTGGTCAGAAGGGCACAGAGGGCCCCTCCAGACAGGTCCTGCAAGCCCTCTCGTGACCGTCTAAATGTCACTTCCTCACTCATAGCAGACGGGTTTGCAGAGCCTATCACAAGTGCTTTTCTCCTTCTGCTGTATGACGTTAGCTTTTGTGATTCTCCCTGCAGGAAGTTGGAAGCATCATCGGGAAGGTAATTATTAATCACATGCTCTGCCTCTGTCGAGGTCTCTGTGCTGGGGGGAGGGTGGTGCTGTGGGAGCAGCCGCATCTTTGTGCTGTGAAGATCCCAGGGGATCCCAAGTCGCTCACTCTCAGGCCGAGCCACTATGAGGCTGGTATGAGAGCATCCTGTTCATTGGCTCCCAGCGGGTCGCTCAGGAGCCCCACCTGCTGCCACCCTGGTAGTCAGACCTTCCTCCCGGGTGTGAGAGCCCAGCCATCCCGCAGAGCAGTCACCTTCCTCTGTGAGTGGCAGTGAGTCTCTTCATTGCCATTCCAAAATAGAAGAAACATTCCCACGGGGAAAAGTCAGAGCTGATTTGGAGCCTGTGCCTGTGGGAGAGGTTAGAGGTGAGGTGCTGCCCTCTTGTTGGTCCCATTTTGACTACCTCAGGGTCCCTGGTATCCCAAGTGGTCCCTATGCAGTGGGGGTCCCTGCAGTGCTCAAAGTCCAGTTCTTTCCATGTGCGCCTCAGTCGGTGCCTCCCTCCCTTCCTGCTATGGGCCTGGTCCTGCTTTGTGATGAAGATGGAGACAGCTGTGACCTGGGTGTATTCCCGTCTGCACTCCATGGAGCAGTGGTCCAGGCCCAGTGTTTTGCCCAGTCAGGTCCCCGGGTCCCACCCAGCCCACCACCCTCACAGCCACATGCCCCAGGGTAAGTGCTGGGTTTCCTCCTCTGTGGACTCATGTGCCAGGTGTGCTGAGGGCTGAGTGAGTTGTGCCATGTGTCAGGTTCTGGTAGCACCTGGTAGGGAGCCTGCCTTCTGAGGAGCTGATGACCGCTCACCTGGGGCACACCAAGGTGCAGGGGGCTCCCAACACTTCACACTGCTGCACCAAACGCTCTGCTTGCCTGTAGTAGACCCCTGAGTGACCCTTCATCCTGTTGTCTAAATCTTTCTTCCAGAAAGGAGAAACTGTGAAAAAGATGCGTGAAGAGGTGAGTTTGTGTGTTACAGCTGTGTTCCGTATCCGATGGGTGGGAGGGCCTCTGTGGCCACTGCACTTGACGAGGAGCCCACAGCAGCACGGAGGGCCTCCCTCCACCAGCACACACCCCAGCAGTTCCCATGGGAGCTGTGTGGGCACACTGCATCCTTCCTGGTCACTATGGCCCTCTCTCTAATCAAACCTTACCTTGGAGCATAGTACTGGAGAGAACTTGACTGTGTAGTGCTGAGCTTTGTCCTTCGAGGCCAACCAGATGGGTTTGCATCAGCTATTGGGGAAGAAGCCAGCCCGTTCCTGGCCCTGCAGTTTTAATCCAGTTTCTGGGGTTTGCCCAATTCCCTTCTAGAGTGGTGCCAGGATCAACATCTCGGAGGGGAACTGCCCAGAGAGAATCGTGACCATCACGGGCCCAACTGATGCCATCTTCAAGGCCTTTGCCATGATTGCCTACAAGTTTGAGGAGGTAAGATGCACCCACTCAAGACAGATTGTGGACAGGGCTGGTCCCAGCCAGTTCTCAGGCACCTCTTCCCCTCTGTGTGGAGAAGGTCACAGTCTAACCCACTCAGGACACTTTCTCTCAGCTTCTGTCCCTTCCTCTGCCTCCTAGGACTCTCCCTGCTCTGGTCTACCTGGTATGGGCCAGCGTCTCCCTTGTAAAGTCAGAAGGTGTGCATGCCCATCTGATGTGTCCTCAGCCCTAGCCAGCACATCGACCCTCAGCTGTCTCTGTAGCAGTGACCCCACCCTGGGTGAAGTAACTTGGCTTGGATAAGGGGACACAGATGAGAGAGTGAATCCCTTGAGGGCGTTTGTCAGTGCCTGTGCACTTGTATCGGGGAGTCACATCCTAAAGTTTTAATGTGTTTTTAGTCCTTTTGAAATTGCCAAAAAGTATTTAGATATACATTTAATGTTTTTACTGAGAGGGTGATCAAGCTGGAGTATACATTTTTATGTCAAAAGTCTGTTACTCTGTCTGTCCATAACCCCCATGTTCTGCCAGGCCCTAAGGACAAAGGTCAGGCCCTGAGGCCAGGCACACTCTGATCTGCGCCCTGCCCGGTCCATAGCAGCACCATGGCCGCTCTGACACACACCTCTGTGGATCCCCTTCTGTCCATCCCACCACTGTCTCCTTGTCCTTCTGAGCCTGACTGCACCTTCAAGCCTCTGTAAGCAGCCCAGCCTAGCTACTGTGCCCTCTGTCTGCACACTCAGCCATCTACCAGGGCGTGTGCTCCTCCATCCAGGAGTGCATGCGTCTCCACGCGTGTCCTCTTCCCCGTGGCCTGCGAGCTGCTCAGGGAAGAGCCTTCGTTGGTCTCTGTGCCTCTGCCCTGCTTTGTCAGGGCTCGGGGCAGAGCCTCCCTCTGCACTCTTGGTGTTCATGCACAGGCTGTCAGCAACACGCACACCTTCCTCCATCCTCAGGACATCATCAACTCCATGAGCAACAGCCCTGCCACCAGCAAGCCCCCGGTGACCTTGAGGTTGGTGGTCCCTGCCAGCCAGTGCGGCTCCCTGATTGGCAAAGGTGGCTCCAAGATCAAGGAAATCAGGGAGGTAACAGGACCCTTCCCAGCCCAGGGGGTGCTGGGTGACTGGATGGATAAGGAGGCGTGCGTAGAGGTGCTGGGCACCGTGAGGAGGCATGTTCCCCCACTGGGACTGGGACAGGCCTCTTGGGACAGGGCAGATTGTGGCACCTCACCCTAGTTGTGTGGCTTTGGGTCATGGAGGCCCTACACATGGGGCCTGTGATCTCTGTCCCCAGTTTCCTGGAGGAATAAGAGCTATCCCAGCTGGGACAGAGTTGGCTGGAGCTGTGGACTTTATAGTCACATGTTCATTCATTTCAAGGAAATCCTGATCCTTCCCTTCCTGAAAGAGGGTGGCCACCAAGTCTTCATTCCTTCACGGGAAGAGGCCACAAAGTTTAGGTCCATCTAGAATCTATAATTCTCTGTGACCTAACACTCCACAGAGGAGACAGAATTCCACATATTTGAAAAAGTGACTCCCTTTCTGTCTTTGTCTCCTGCAAATACCTGTCAGCCAGTTACAGTGCAGCCTGGGCAGTGATGCTTGCCCTGCATGAGCTCTGTGCTGGACGGTTGTGGGATGAGACAGATGAGACTTTCCTACAAGCTCCCCAGGGGGATATGTGGAGGGGCGACATGGGGGTAATGTTGGGTGGCTTCCCTTCTCAGTGCACTGTGCCTTAGGCACACCCCCAAGAGGATCCAGGAAATGCTAGTTCAACATTCGCTGCCTCCTCCCTCTGCTGTGTACCTTCCAATGTCTGGTTTCTCTAGTCCACAGGTGCCCAGGTCCAGGTGGCTGGGGACATGCTGCCCAACTCCACAGAGCGGGCAGTGACCATCTCAGGGACTCCCGACGCCATCATCCAGTGTGTCAAGCAGATCTGTGTGGTAATGCTGGAGGTACAGTTTCTGCATCTATGCTTATAGCTAGCCTGCCCTCAATCCAAGCTGGCTGTGGCTGCCTAGTGTCAGTGGGCAAATGCTTTGGTGCCTTAGAAGTCTGTGGTGATTCACGAAGTCAGGGCTGTGTGGTGGCCAGATGTCAGAAATGTGACCTAGGTCCCTGATCTAGGCCCAAGGCAACTTGAGTGGAAGCCATGCTGGGCACTATGGGAGAGGCAGCTCTGGGGCCTGCCATCTGTAGGGAGGGTCCATCATCTTCACTGAGATATTAGGGGAGAGAACACATGGGGAGGCATCAGCCCCTGCCTTTATTTCTGGACTGAATGAGAAGTTATTCCATTCCATGAGGGGCTTCAGTAAAATGGTGGACATCTGCAGTGGAGACAGGTCTGTTCTGGAGGTGGTCTGCACTGGAGGGGGTCTGTGCTGGAGGGGATCTGCGCTGCAGGGGGATCTGCACTGGAGGTGGTCTGCACTGGAGGGGGGTCTGCACTGGAGGTGGTCTGCACTGGAGGGGGGTCTGCACTGGAGGTGGTCTGCACTGGAGGGGGGTCTGCACTGGAGGGGGTCTGCACTGGAGGGGGGTCTGCACTGGAGGGGGGTCTGCGCTGCAGGGGGATCTGCGCTGCAGGGGGTCTGCACTGGAGGGGGGTCTGCACTGGAGGGGGTCTGCACTGGAGGGGGGTCTGCACTGGAGGGGGGTCTGCACTGGAGGGGGGTCTGCGCTGCAGGGGGGTCTGCGCTGCAGGGGGTCTGCACTGCAGGGGGGTCTGCGCTGCAGGGGGATCTGCACTGGAGGGGGATCTGCACTGCAGGGGAATCTGCACTGGAGGGGGTCTGCACTGGAGGGGCTCTGGGTCTGCACTGGAGGGGGATCTGCACTGCAGGGGATCTGCGCTGGAGGGCGTCTGCGCTGGAGGGTGTCTGCGCTGGAGGGGGTCTGCACTGGAGGGGGGTCTGCGCTGGAGGGGGTCTGCACTGGAGGGGCTCTGGGTCTGCACTGAGGGGGTCTGTACTGGAAGCGCTCTGAGTCTGCACTGGAGGGGGTGTACACTGGAGGGGTTCTGCACTGGAGGGGGTCTGCCCTGGAGGGGGTCTGCAGTGGAAAGCGGTCTCTGATAGAGACGGGCACTGGAGGTGGAAAGGCTGCTTACTGCGGGCAAGACTCCTCATGCTGGGCCTGCTGAAGGCCTCTGAGCCTCACAAAGTACAAAGGGCAGGACCTAAGAAAAGCACACGAAAATGTTTAAGTTGTTAATGACAGAGAAGTAAACAAAAGAATTAAAATCCAAAGAAGAAGCATAGAAAGTATGGCTGAGCGATACAAAGCTTCTTGAAATTTTGGGGAGAAAAACCCTAAGATTAAAATTTCAACCGGTACCCAAAATGCAACGAGTCATTGAAACCATCAAGAGTTAACGTCTTTCTTTAAGTTTAAATGAAGTCATCCGGCCTCAAATGAAAGATTGCAGTAGCTGTGCTGGTGGCCGGGCCACCTGGACCTGCCTCTAGCCCATGCTTGTGGCCCCTGGGCCCGGGCCTAAGACCCTGCCTGAGTGACCACAGCAGTCTTTCCCAGGAACTGAAGTCTCGCCAGGCGGCTTGTGGCTTATCTCTCTTTTGTACTGAGCTTGATGTTAAAACACATGTCCAACTCTTTTTAAAAATTGTATAGTTTTTATTTTCCTGAAGTATGATAGTATTTTGTGAAGTCAAAAATATTTTTCTAAATGTTCTGAAGTTTCCCCAACTACTGGTTGTGGCGACAATTGGTGCTGGTCCATGTTCCCTTTAGCCTCCAGCCGCTGGGACCCTGGAGGGGCCACATGGGCAGTGGTGACAAGGCCTAGGACTCTGAGAGCTGGTGAATGTCCATCTGTTAAGCAGCGGTGGGCACCTCAGGGTGGCAGAGTGACCCAGTATCTACACAGCTGCCCACCCACATCCCTAATCAAGTCAGAAACAGAACTCATGGTCTCCTCAGAACTCCTCCCAAGTGGCGTTACTGGTGTCACGTTTGTGGTCAGACAGCCCCTAAACACAGGCTTGATCCCCATTTGTGTGGGGAGCTGGCACGCCCCAGGCCATGGCTGGAACTGCCCCGTCTCCTTCCTGATGGCTCAGGCTCCCGTGGATGGTGAATGGTGAAGTACATGCAGCAAATATGAATGACAGGCACTGGACTGATGAAATCCCTTGTTCTTGTTGGTGTTGTGAAGCTCCGGGAGGTCAGGAGCAGCCGTCCTACCTGGGAAGGATTCATCACACCTGGGAACAGTTGAGTGCATTTCTAAGTGAAGAGTAACTGAACAAATAGAGCAGAGAGCAGAGGACTTTCAGGCATGAGTACTGAGTGGGCCTCACACCCTTGAAATGACCACCGAGAGGGTTGCCCCTCAGTGCAGCAAGTTGGGTGGGGCCTGTGGAGAACCACACCCAGCTGCACCTGCCCCAGGGGAGTGGTGCAGGAGGCTGTGCTCAGAGGGCTCTCCTCCATCAGAGGACACCGGGAATCAGGAGTCCCAAGCTAGGGTTGGCAAGATGGCCTGGAACAGCTCACAGTGCTGGGATTGCAGCTGTTGCCCTTGGTGGGGTCAGAGGGCACCATGGAGCAAGTGTGATGGGCTAGTCTGATGGCATGAGGGGCATAATGCCCGGCTCAGGGATGGGAGCACTAGCCAGACTGAGGCCTCTGCTTGAAGCAGTGAAAATGGTCACTCATTCACTCTCCGTTTAGTCACAACCACTCTGTGGTTTAGACCACAGACATTTCCAGAGGCATGCAGTCATAACTGCAGAAATACTGCACCACAGACACCAGAGGGGTCAGCTCACAGACCCTCTCAGTTCCCCTTCCGCCTTGTGGCAAGGTTGCACAGCACAACCAGGGTCATACAACATGGCCAAAGTCAAACAGCACAGCCACAGTCACACAGCAGGACAAAGGTTGCACAGTCTGCTCAAGCTCTCGTGATATGGCCTGGGCTGCAGTGTTGAAGCTGCTACCCACTCTGCGGTCCCCCATGGCTGCGTGTCTTAGGTGGGGGCACTCTGAGTCATAGCCAACTGGCTAGGTTGTGGACTGGGCCTGTACGGGCCATGGCTCCAGAACTCCCAGCAGGGACAGGCCTCCCTCCCTACCCTCTGCCTATGGCTGATGGTGCCACTGACTGGGGGACTCCCAACTCTATCACCAGGCCTGGCCTGTAGACTCTTCAACCAGGGAAGACTACCCACCAGAGGGACAAGGAGGGACTGATTGCCTCTGACCAAGGGGATAGGTGGACTTTATCAGAGCCTGGCAGACTTCTGGTATTTCAGAATATCACTCATCAGAAGATAAGAATCCTATACTTTTGGACACAGAATAATCAAAGGAGATTATAGCAAACCTCATTGTGACGGTTGAATAGTTCATCTGGACTCTATGCTTTTTAAAAAAAATAATGGCTCCTTTTTTAAATAGTGAAATTGAATGTTTCTAACTTTGCTGTGATGACATCAGTTGAACATCACCACAGGCCAAGCAGGGCCTTTGGGGCCCTGGTCCTGAGTGCCCATGGTGGAGCTACGCACAGCTGGCTTCTGTTTCCAGAGGACTCAAGAGGAAGGGCGAGCTGTCCTCTCAGGACAACCCTGGGCTAACACATGCATGGAGCAGCAGCGCCCAGGCCCAGAGGCAGCTGTCTGGCTGCCTGTGCAGTGTGTGGGGCCCCACGGTCAAGGACAGGGTCATATCTCCCCTAACCCCATTCTTGGACTCACACTCCCCACCATCCTGCTGATTGGTGCCCATGTGGGGGCAATTAGGGCATTGGTTAAGAGGAGGGGGGAAACAACCTCTGGAGGAGTCTGGGGTGCTGAAGACATGGTTTTGGGCAGGTGCCCTCCTGCCTGGGGGCATCTTCCCGGCAACCCGGCACTGCTGGCCTGGGGAACTGGGGCAGCTGGGGTACAGTGGTGGGCGGGCTTGGGAAGGAGGCCTCCCCATCCTCACATCTGTCACACTGCGGGACTGTCTAACATTCTCTCTCCCTCTCCTGTCCCTTTTCCTAGTCCCCACCGAAAGGTGCCACCATTCCCTACCGCCCAAAGCCCGCCTCCACCCCTGTCATTTTTGCAGGTGGTCAGGTAAGAGCCGACCCGCTCGCGGCCTCCACTGCCAACCTCAGCCTTTTACTGCAGCCCCCGCCGCTGCCCGTTAGTGCACTCAGGTTTTCTCCCTTCTCACGTGCACGTCTCCACCCCTGGGGCGCTGGACGCAGAGCTCTCCCGGCTCACTGCCAGGCACCAAAGTGGCCAGGGGGTGGGCATGGGTGCCACATAAGAAAGGCTGGGGTTGGGCAGGCAGAAAGGGCCCAGTCAGATGCCCTGTGGAGTCTGGGCCCCAGATACATCTTCTCCCTGACCTGGTGCAGGAGGACCCTGGTTCCCTGCTCACACCATTCTGTCCGGGCTGCGCCTGCTCAAATCTAATCCTCAAATAGTTTTAAGAAGCTTAGATAAGAGGGCCAGGAGCATTGCAGGTGACTTTTATGATTCCCTGTTGAAACAACTAGGACTGGAAGAGCAAAGGCCCTCTTTTCCCCTGGAACACACGTTCCCAGCTTCTCACCAATGAGTTCCTAGGAGCAGCTGAGGGAAGAGTCGTGTCTCCGAGGAAGGGAAAGACGCCCAGCCAGACGGGAGCCTTCCTGGTCACAGCAGGCCGGGAATGCCCACTTCACACACCAGTTATTTTGGCTGGAACCACTGCCTTCCTTGCTCTCCTGCCAGGAAGGGGTGTGAAAAGCCAGGGGTCACAGAGAAATTTTATACAAGGCCAGGATTTAACTTAGTAGGGCCTAAAGAGAGCCGAGGAGAGGGATCTATGCCCAGAGGCATCTGAGCAGGAGCTGGTTTGTCCTGCTCACTCCAGAGTCGTTCAGGCGCAGTAGGTGGATGGACCTTGGAAACACCGGCCAGTGGTGCCTGGAGGAGCTCTGTGTCCAGTTGACAATGATGTGTGTCTTTGTTCAAGGGAGAGTCAAGGCAGAGACTTACCAGAGGGGACCCAGGTCAGGGGAGAATGGCTGTTATGTTTTACTTGATTATTAAAAAAGAAACAAAAGAGGCAAATAGCAAATTTCTTCCATGTTTTTCTTTACTATGTAAAGGAATCTTATCTTCAGGGTTGACTCACATCTTAGGGGAGGTATGGGACCTGTGTTTCTACAGCTTTAGTAGCATTGGAGGGACACCGGCACTCCTCTGTGGTTCCTATGTGGCAGTGTCCTACCTGTCCAGACACTGCCGGCCCCATGGATGTCTGTATTGGGGACATCTCTGTCTCCTGAACCTGACTCATGCTGAGTCTTCTAATGTCCCAGACTTTTGCCAGGAGACTTCACACTCATACATCCTCCTACAACAGCCCCTGAGGCCTGAGAATCTCACCCCAACTTCTCTGTGTAAAGATAAGTGGGTGGTCTGCCCACAGCGCTTAGAAACGGAGGCCCTGAGGGTACATTGCTGTACTCCTCTCCTCACCAACCTCAGGGGAGTTGGGGGGACCAAAGCAGGCCTTGTTCAGAAGTCTGTTTCCCTCGCCACAGTTATGGTTATCTAGTAGGTTAGTTACGTGTATGGTCTCGACCCTAAGGTAGGTACAAACCCACGATCATACTAATTTGGTGAAGTGTGGGACTTTATTCAAAAGGGAGGCACATTAATCTTAACATAAACAACGGCCCAGGAAGCCCTGGCTGGGTAGACTGTGGTCAATGCTCACCATCCATCTCCTCTCCCTGCCTGTAAAGCAAGGACGGGCCCTGCCATCAAGGGCACCTGTCTTGAGGCTGTCACCAGGCTCCCAACATCTTAACCCAGCGCCTGTGCCCTAGGGACAGTCTGGTCTAGCCAATAGCTAGTTCTGGTCATCTATGGGGGACAAAGTCACATGAAAGTCACCATTACACTACAGATAGCCAGGCAGAGGAGCTACAGTACAGACTCAGAAATAGGACGTAAGTAGAACCTAACGTAGCAAGGGATATTCTCCAAGATTGGGCCACACACTGTCCACATAGGACATATGACACACCTGGACTTTAGAGATGTGTGGCCTGAGAATCTTACCCCCTCTTATCTGTGTAAAGATAGCCCTCCCTGTGGGTGGCCTGCCCGCAGCAGTGACACACCCCTGGAGGTCTCAGGGGCAGAGGAGGGGCACAGCTTGTCCGGCAGGCACTCCGCTACAGAGAGGTAGTTCCTACTTCTCCAGCTGATAATCTAGGTTTCATTTCAACAGAACCTTTTACCTGGCTGTTTGTCTACCTCTACTCTACTTCTATCCAGAGGGGCAGTCGGCTGTGCACACAGTTTAAACAGAACTGAAGACCACAGCCACCAAAGTGGAAGGAAGATAAGTCAGAGACTTCAGATGTCAGGCTAAGACCTGCCCTGTTGGAACACGTATGCAGTTCTGCTCAGACATGCAGGGCTGCGGAGCTCCAAGTCCAGCCTGTCACCCTGCTTGGCTCTGTGGAGACAGCATGTGTCCCATGTCAGTGTATATTTGGTGGCACATTGGAGCATGGTCTGGGGCACCTCCAAAAGCCCCAAGGTGAGATGTGGACACAGCTTCTGTGGACTCAAAACACAAGCACAGACAGCCTCCTGGCCTTTCCTCCAGGAACCTGATCTATCTGATAAGATTTCTTTGCTTCCCCTGAAGTGCCAGACTGGGGCCTCTCTGTGACCTGTCCAGTGGTTGGCTGGTCTTTTAACTCTCAGGCTGGGTTGTTTATGATGAAAACTCAGCAAATGCAAAACCTGCCATTTGGCAGAACCTTGGAAACCACCATCGGTTTTTGGTCCGTGGAAGTGACTCATGGATGAGCCTAACGTTTCCCTCTCAGATTCACAGGAACCTGCACAGGTGGGCATCAGAGCTAAGGGTAGACACTTAGGACATGATGTGGGGCCCCACGTTGCTGGGTGCTGGAAGCCATGTCCCCGCACACCTGAGCCACCCCACGCGTACAGCCCCGAGAGTGGCTGGCCTGGGGTTGGTGTGCACATTCCACGTCACTGAAGCCTGATGGCAAGTCTTTGGGCTTTACTCTCCCTTGACTCCATGTGGTTTGTTTTTTAGCCATGAGTTTATGGAAGCATCTTAACTGATGGATTATTGAGGCAGGTGGGGTGGGCGGGACCTCTGCCTGTCAATGGGGTTTGTGTGGGGACTGGTGGGAGGGGCTGCAGGACCCCACACTCACTGCAGCTGGTCACAGTCACTGTCTTGAAGGCCAATGAAATTCTGAAACCAAATGAGGCCTCAGGACCCACCTGGCCCGCTAGGAGCTGTGCCATGAGTGTGCTGCCCCTCAGGTCAGAACAGCCACCCCATCCTCAGGCTGGAAGATGAACTGGTCAATCTTGTGACTGATTTGGGTGCATTTCTTCTTTAATCTGGCTTTGCAGAATTGGTTCTGGGTCACTTTTTAAAGGTTTTTGTTTGTTTGTTTGGTTTTCTTGGAGTAAATATTTCCTAAAAGTGTTTAGTTTACTCTCGTGATTGATTAAATTTTCAAAAGATTAATAATTAGTAAACTATAACAGAGATCAGATCATTCTTAGGTATTTTCTTTTCAGAAACTGCGGGTGGGGGGTCGGCAGCATTCAGGGCTGAGCCATTTCCCTCCCTCCCCACTGTCTTGGCTTCCTGCAGGCCTCTAGGAAGTGGGTGCAACGCCCTGGCTCCTGTGTGTGGTTGTAGCTCCTGCCAGCATGGGGCGCTGGTGAGGCTTGACCCCGGGTCACTGCCCTTTGTTCTACATGGTTGAAGCTGGTGGAGATGTGCTCTGGGAGGGGATTGCTGTAAGCAGAGGCCGGGGACCTGTTTTTGTGGAAGTTCACCCGGGAGAGAGCCTATTCTGCGGGGAGGACCGCCGCTTCCCGAGCTGATGTTGTCTTTCTCTCCAGGCCTACACAATCCAAGGACAATACGCCATCCCGCACCCAGATGTGAGTTTTCATTTTGTTTCCTTCCTCTTCTCTCTTGTTACGATCTATCACCTGCATGCTGCTGTGAACTGCTACAATATTAATATTACACCATAATATTAATACCGTGCTCTCAATGTTCCTGACCTCTGTTGTATCCATATGACCTTGAATAACCTTTAACCTCTTAGCACTAATTCTACTCGTGTGGAGGACTTGGCCTGATGGCAAATTGTTTTGATGCTGCAGTGGGGACTTTCGTCCACACACAGGCCCTTGGGTGAGCGGTGACTGCAGAACTGCCTAGTCCCTGGTGCCCGCCCACCCCTCATGAGCAGGAATGGCAGTGTCTTACAAGCACCTAAGACATTTGCTGTCAAACAGGTCTGAGATAGGTCAGGGTATCTGAACACTAGGGAGGCTACAGATCCTATTTCGAAGCCCTAGGTGAAACAGGGTCTACATGTGTATGATGGACAACAGGACAGGCCTTGGTTTCAATCTAGAGTTAGTAATATTGGTGCTGGAGGACAAAGACATTGCACATGCATCCTTGACTCCTGTGGCCTGGGGGCTGAGAGGACCACGTGCAGCTCTCAAGGCTGAGATGTGGGCAGCAATGGAGAGCAGAAGGGCTTTCTTCCTGGGGATAGATACAGCAGTTAAAGATGGCGACACTAGATGGTGAAGGAAGAGAAAGGAAATAAGAGAAGCGGCTAAGGCGGGCAGGCAGTTTTGCCGCCTTTGTCAAACTGCAGTCGGTTTTGAGAAGCCCTTTCTTTCTCTGTACCATCCTGCACATCTGCCAGGCTTCAGATCCTCCTGCTGTTCCTGACAGGGAGTGCCGCCAGGCAGGCAGGCCCCTGCTGGGCTCTTCTGCAAACTTGCACTTTGAATTGGACAGGTGAAAGGAGGGTCATCCTTGGAAGCTGCAAAGGCAGGCAGGTGAGGGTTTTTAAGAAGTAATTTACACTAAGCAAGTACATTTATTGGAAATACAGACATCAGTTCACTATCATTGAAGGATATATTTTATTGAGTAGAAAAGAAATACTGATGGTTTTTCTATTAAAAAGAAAAAACAAACAACAACAACAAAAAACCACTGGCTGGACAGCTTGGTTGGTGAGAGCGTCGTCCCAAAGTGCAGAGGTTGCTGGATCCCTGGTCAGGACACATACAGGAGACTGATGTTCCTGTCTCTCTCTCTTTCCCTTACTCTTTCTCTAAAAATCAGTAAATTTAAAAAAACATACGATAAAAACCCCTTGTTAATCAGCACAAGTAGGAAGAAATGGATAGAGGTTGTGGTGGAGAGAAGCCCATCCCCATGTGTCAAACTCCTGAGGCCATTTGTAACGATGGTTCCTGGTTTAGCCCTGTGGTGAGGATGGTATAGTTCTAAATCAGTGCTGGGCACACACCCCTGCCATCTTCCTCCTGCCCTGAATGTCTTCATTAGAGCTCCACTTGCCATTTGGAAGCTGGGCAGGTGACACAGCTCTCCAACCTCAGGCAGTTGGTGCAGTAACGCTGTTCTGGCGCCAGCTCACCGCAGTTCTACAACCTGCTCACCTGCGCTCACCATCGCAGCTGCCCATGGCTGCCTCAGCTTCTCCCTTCGGGATGCGTGCCAATACCTTGCTTTGCCAGAGATTTCCCCACATACCCATTATTTGGGATGCTTTTTACCCTTCTGTGAATTTATTTTAATCAGATCTCATCTCAGTGGTGGTCAGGGAGTGAAGGTGTGAACCTTCTCAGCCTTCTTTAAAGAACCACCCATAGCTTTTTAAAAAAGTTGTCGTCTCCTACTCCCAGGAGGAAAATGGCATTACTCGTGAAAATCAGAGCAAGGGAGCAGTGAGACCTCAACAATGAGTGGAAGCTACCCCATAGCCTGGGCACCTTTCTCACTCCAGACGGGTGATGTCCCACACTGTCTCCCCCACAGCCCATGGGACTGGATGGCAGATGTCAGCACCTGGGGGAGGGCTGGCCTGGCCCCACATGCAGGATGCTATGCAGAGTGATGGAGTGTGTGGCCCAGGTGGGATCAGCGGCACTGCAATGGGCAGGTTCCATGCCTCTAGTGGAATGCTCATAGTGGCGGGGAAGGGAGATCAGAATGGAGCCAAGAGGCCTGGTTTCTAGGATGGCACACACCCCCTTCATTTAACCAGGGGCAGGGCGGCCTGTGTCTCTTAGAAATGTGAGTGTGTGCAGCAGCAGGTTCAAAGACCTGATTCTTTGACCTTATTATAGCTGGAGAACCCAACAGGGTTCTTTGACCTTATTATAGCCGGAGAACCTTAGTGAAGGGCCCAAAGGTCGATGCTCAGACCCACAAACCCACTGATGAAGGCCTGTGGTCTCACCCCCACTGCCTCCTGGCTCAGGCTCTGAGCTGACAGGGAAGTGTTTCTGGTCTGAAATGTCCAATGTAGGCACAGGTGCCTATGAGAGGATGAGGGGTTTTGATTGGTTTGGTTGATTGATTTTTATATCAGTTGTTTTGTTCTTTTCATCTGATTTTCTGATTTTCTCAGTTTCTCTTAAAAGTGAGTAGTTTGACAGTTTTTTTCCAGATTAGTTTAACTTCTCACTGTTCTGTAACTTTCTCACTGCATTGTGTAGAGCTTTCTGTGGAAAGGTGGCTACTTCCTGTCGAAGGGCTTCCTGCGCGGGATGCCCTGCTCTGTGACCGGCAGTAGGTGGGTGCTGGCTGTTGGGACCAGACTTAGGGCGAGCTCTTATCAGTGCTTTTCTTGCAGGCACAGAAAGTTGAAGACTTGGACAATCACTTACAATTCATCCAAAATAAATATAAAATGACTATTTGGTGACATAGGTGATGATGGCCAGACAGGCAGTTTTTATCTGAGCTTAGAGTTCAGTAGTAATTTTTTAAAGCTTCATTTTTTAGAACCCAAATATAACAATTACAGGAAGTACTAATTTATTTTATAGTATAACTAAATTCACAATTTAAATATTTCAACCACAGTGGCTGACACACCATAGTCATCTTTTAGCATCTTAATATTGTATCTTATCTGAATCAGACACAGACTTAGAAAAATATATTTCTTAGGTCTGAGTATTTCTTTATATAAAACTAAATTATAGATATTTTTTCTGTGCCCAGTTTTAAAGAAGGCTTTCCGATTTACCTTTAAGAATCCTCATCCCCTCCCACCCACCCCGCTGCCAGTTTCCCTCCAGGCTCTCACATCCTTTACCCGAATCCTTCTGGAAGCTTATCACTCTTCGTACATTCTGGAAAGACACAAGGACAGCTGGGTGGTGGGAGGACTCAAAGCGGCTGACCACTGGAGTGCTGGAACACCTGCCTATCAGTCCCAGCAGCTGCCACTCCCTTCCATGTGCCCTGCGCTGGCCTCAGGCAGCGAGGCCTCCAGGCATGGGAGCGGGAGCAGATATGGAGAGCCACGAAGCCTGGACAGACAGTGCCCCATTCTCTCTCATCCAGTATTTCTGCCACGTTAATGTGATCATACCAGGAAGAAATTATTTTCTTTTGAAAGAAATTCGTCAACTTCAAACACCCCCTCATGTGCGATCTTTATTTCTAGTTTTCAATTTTCACGTCACTCCTATACTTAATATCCCCTCATTTAAAGAGGTTGCTGAATGCAAGCAACAACAAAAGTAACATGCTAGAGGCGACAAAGCACTAGCCAGCTCTGCTTCCTGACCTGAACCTTGCAGCATGACGTAGCTGTCAGGATGACCATCCAATTGCACACACAAGGAAGTGCAAGTTTCTAGTGGCCACCTGCCCAGAGCTGAGGAGTCAGTGAATGGAGGGGCGGGCTCACTCCCAATGCCACTTGATTTTAGCAGAGGCTGGTAAGTAATTGGGAGTAATATGGGCACCACTATCTGCCAGGAGGCTTGTCCTTTAGAAAGTAAATATGGGGAAACTGTGGCAACACATGAGTTATAATTGAAGTAAAGCAATCAGTGGAAGGACGCACAATTACACCTTCCCAGGGACTGCTGGGCTACACATTTCACTGTGGACACTTGAAGATTCTTGTGAACGTAGGCTTTCCTGTTCCACTTCCTCAGTGTCTCTGTGGAAGGTGGCACTGAGGGTGTCCCTCGATTTCATAGTAAACATGTGGAAAATTTAACCAGCACTGCTCTCCATGGCCACCAGCTGATGGCCACACACCAGTCTCTGCTCTTTCCAGATTGAGTAACTCCAAGTTGTAGAGAGATGCCCATGGCCCACCTACTATCAGATCAAGGCCACTACAGTTATCCTCATAAAAGTGGAGGTCTGGATAACTGTCATCATAGTTGGCTTGAGCTAAACCTTCCTTTCTTTGTCCCCTTTTCCTGGGGTTGAGAGGGCTCAGCACCCTCTCCTACTGAGCCACTCAGTGGCAGGGCTCTGGGCAGACCATTCCTCCCAGCTTGCTTCTTCTCATCACCAAGACTTCTATGTGTCCTGTTTTCACATGAAAAGTCTGGGGAACACCAATAACAAAGAATGAGCAAGAAGAACATATATTTCAATTGGAGACCCAAGAAGAGATAACAGATGGAGAGGGAGATCCATAAGCAAGAAGAACATGTATTTCAATTGGTGACCCAAGAAGAGATAACAGATAGAGAGAGGGAGATCCTAAGAGATATAAGCCATAAGAAATTTTCAGAGTTAATAAAAGGAACCAATTCTTGCATTCAGGAATCCAACAAATCCCAAATAAGAGAAACAAAAAAAAATTCATTTTAGACAAATCAAACAAAGCAAAACCACACAGCACCAAACACCAAAAGGAAATTTTTAAAGTAATTAGACAAAAAAGAATATTACAAAGAACAAGAGTGACTAGCAACAGTAGAAGCCAGAAGATGATGGCATAATAAAGCAAGTCACTGTCTACCTAAAATTCTATCTAAAGAGCATCTTCCAAGGACCTCAATATAAACATTTCAGACAAACAGCTGTGACCAACAGACTTCTCATGGAAGCTTTTCTGGAGAAGGGAAGTGATTCTAGAAGGAAGACTAGAAAGACAAGGAGGAGTATGAGCAGACAGCTACTGTTTCTTTCATTAATACAACCACAAACCATACAAAGAATATTGATGATTTCTACAACACTAAAATTTAAACATTTGGGTAAATGAAAACACACTTTGTAAAATCAGTGTTAATGCTGTCTAATTTGTGGGATTAACATAACAGATCTAAATGGACAGAAATAGAATACATAAGACTAGGATAAGTTGAGGCTAATTAACACATCCTGTAGGTAGGTCACTATCATCAGGAAGAGGGTAGAGGTGTTGAATTTAGGTTTTAAATGTGCATGTTAATAATAGTTTTAAAGTGACCAACAATAGAAAAAGTTCATTTATATAAACTCCATAAAAGTACAGAGAAGAAAGTCATGAAGGAAAAAATTATTAATCATTACAAAAGAAGAAAAGTAATAAAAAAAAGAAAGCCCTAGAAAATCAGGGCAATTAGAAATACAAAAAAACTATGGCAGAAATTAGTCTATATGGATAATTATAATCATAGTACAAGACTTTTTAGTAAAATCAAAAGCAGTCAGACATTTAAAAAATCTACCTTTATTTCTTTTCAAAGAGACGCAGACACACCTAAAGAATAATAACCCAGAGAAACTGAAAGACTAGAAAAAACTATTCTAGGAAAATATCACCCACAAGACCTTGAGGCAAATTCATAATTTAGTCATTACATGTTGATAAAAGGTTCAGTTCTCTAGAAGATATAACAATTCAAAATTTATATGCACCTAAAACATAGTTTCAACATATATAAAGAAAAAAATGACAAACCATGAAGAGTGTTTGACAGCCATTGTATTGGGACCTTAACATAGCTCTCTTTCAATAAAGGTCAAGTAGACAAGAATAAAAAGGATATTAACAGTGCAGTCAGTGAGACTGATATAACTGACACATTGAACACTGCACCCAACATAACTGTAGAATTCATGAAAACATTTACAAAATTTTATCACATTCTAGACCAGGGGTCTCAAACTCAACTCAGCATGTGGGCCGCAGAGCAAGATTACAGCCGTTCGGCGGGCCGCACTAGGTCTACAAAAGGCAACTGTTACGCAACACTTTTCAGTGTCACAAAACGACCAGAAACTGTAGTTCGTAGATTAGTCTGTGGGCCGCACAAAATTGTTCGGCAGGCCGCATGCGGCCCGCAGGCCGCGAGTTTGAGACCTCTGTTCTAGACCATAAAGAAGACTCATCTCTCAGAAATTGTAATCATATAGACCACAAAACAGTTAAGTTGGAAACAATAATTAAAAGATTACTTTAAAACAACTTTTCTTTATTGAAAGTTAAAGAAGACCAAAATACCAGAATAAATGGAGACATATCATATTCATGAATAAGAATACTAAGTGTCTTAATTATGTTCATTCTTCCTAAATTGAGATACAAAATGCAATACAATTGCAATCAAAATTGTGACCAGCTGTTTAAAATTTTTATATGAAAGAGCCAAGAATCACCAATATACACTGCTCACAAAAATTAAGGGATATTTTATAGCTTCATATTCATTTTGAAATTTTCCCTAATTTTTCTGAGCATATATTTGTAAAGAGACTATATGATAGGGAGATTTGTCCTAGTGACTAGAAGACCTACAATAGGGCGGTCCTAACTGAGACAGTGTAATTTGGGTGCAAGGTGAGAATGCAGGCAAGTGGATCTGACCAAAGAGCATGGATCTGGATGAGGGAGCCTGGTCTGTGACAGAGATACCAGGACAGCTGGTCATCCACATGGGAAAATAGTTTACAATATAAACAAAGAAACCACTCCTATGTATGAAATACTTCAACGCAAGAGAAATACTTAGCACTTTTAGAAGACAATATAGTAGAATATCTTTCTGTACACAGGTCAGGGAAACATTTCTTAAAACATAAACCATAAAGAAAATATTAACTACTTTGACTACAATAAATTTTAAAATTCTGTCTCTAAAGAAACCATAAGGAGAGTGGTGAAAAGATCTTTTCAGCAGATAAAACTGAAATAAGATTAGTATCTGAAATACATAAAGAGTTCTTGTAAATCACCAAAAATCAACCCAATAGAAAAATGGACAAAAGACGCAAGCATTTTACAGGAAGGAGACGTGAATGCATGTCCAACCACTATGGTGGTGTATGTGCTGCCATGAGGCCGTTGCATGGTACATTTTGTGATAACACATTATTTATGGATACTTAAGTTTTAATAATGGTCTGTGTTTAGTATTTGTCTGTGTTTTTATATTCTGACACAATGTTAAGTGGAAATAGCAAGCCACAGAGAAAGATCTAGAATATGAATCCTCTGCTGTTCCCTCGCTCCCTCTTTCCTTCCTTGCCTCTTGATTTATAGGCACTGGTGGGAACTGAAAGTCTGATTATTTTTTTATGAAAGAAAGAACAAAATGTAGGAATTTTTCATAGCACCTTGTCCTGCTCTTTCCTTTAAAAAAATGTTGAAATTGAGTCCCAAAAAGGTGAAGTTCTTAACTAATTTGGGGCAGAGCTAAGATGAGAGAAGCTAGTTGATGTCCTTGGGTCAGTCCGCTTGCTGGGGGTGTTAATCTAGGCTCCACAGTGCTGGTGCCGTGCTTCCTCAAGATGTCACTTTATCCTCATGGGTGAGTAAGGACGGGGACTTATTATGTTGGTGTGGCCATTGTTTTATAAAAAAACAGCAAGTGTGTTGCAGTGGGAATTGCTGAACTTCGGGGAATCAGACCCCTGGGTGTGAATGGGGCTGTGCCTGTATCACACACAGCCAGTAGCTCTTGAGCGAAGCTTGCTTGATGCGCCTCCTCCGTTTACCTGCCGAGGAGGCAAGGGAGAGACCTGGGGGCTTCCATGGCTGGAGCCTGTTCTCATAGCAGGTGCGAAAGCTCCTGGTAGTTTCCATGACTGTTCACCCAGCTAACCTGGACAGTACTTCACAGCTTGCCATTTACACGTGGGTTTACTGATGGGGAGGGTGGCCCACGGACACTGGCTGGGCCTGTCTCAACAGAGCTGTCAGGGTTGCAGCTGACTCAGGCAGGTTCTCCTGCCTCCAGAACCCCGTTCTCCTCTGATGTTTATATTGTAAACTATTTTCCCATGTGGATGCACAGCTGTGCACTCTTGGGATGCAGGGACAGATAGGAGAGGGCCTACCTTCATGGGAGCTTGGTAGCCTAGCCATCAGACACATGAGCAGGTGACAGAGTGAGATAGCAGAACAGAAGCAGAGAGCAGCCTGTTGGGACTTTTCAGGCTCCCCACTGGCCCCGTCCCCCTGGGAGAAGGACTGGAGCCCTCCGGGGGCAGGTCACACTAGGCCACTCTGCTGTGTGAGCACCGCATTGGCATGGACATCCCAGTGCTGGTCAGAGCCCAAAGCATGCCCAGTCCTTGGTGACTAACTGCACTGAGCCAGACTGGACTGGCCTGCGCTCTACAACTTCATGTTCGTTGTCTCCAGAAGTAGGGTTTCCTTTGGACCCTGGGAACTTGTAGTTACCTCTTTGTGAGGAAAACTTAGTACTAACTTGAACTCTTCTGTGTGGGTGGATTCAGAGCACAGCTCCCCACCAAATGCCCTGATGGCTCCATGTGGCTTATACAGAGACCACCGCTGCCCCAAGCCCCAAGTAGGAGGTGGAGTTTGTGGGATCAAGTTGGTGCAGTTCAATCCCCAGGAGACTTAGTTGATGCATTTCAGTCTCCAGGAGGCTGAGGATGGTTTTGTGCACTCCTTAGCCCTCACAACCCAGGATGCCTTTGGGTATTTGTTGTCTGACCTTCTACAAGGCTCTTTGATGTTCCTGAGAAGAGGAGCCTTTGCTAGGCTGCCCACCTATGCAGCAGGGTCTCAGATGCCTGCAGGCCCCTTTTCTATAGGGTCCCTTGGCCTCTCAAGCATCTCACCCAAAGTACAGGGCGTGCAGCCACATCTCACCACTTGGTCTGTGGTAGTGTCTCCCGGCATGCTCTTCTAGCACCTTTCTCAGGAGCTCTAATGCCCATCTACGCAGATCAGACTGTGCCTAGTGAAGTTAGGTCAAGGGGCATATGTGCTGGGCAGCAGGTGACCATCAGACCCTAGCCCCTGCTGTGGCCTTGACCAACACCTCCCATCAGGGACTCTTAGAGCTGAATATGACCCTAGGTTACCAAGTCCCCTAACCTCTCCTCAGGACCCCAACACAATAACTGTGCATAGAGTGGCCCCGTGGAACCTGGGATGTGGCCGCCTGTCCCTGAGCAGGCCCATCCAAGTGCTGCAGGTCAGGGAGCACCCCAGGAGACAGGGAGACACCTAGGAGGAGGACAGGCTGCTTTTCAGATGGAGGAAGAAGCTGGACAGTTCTGTACTGGAAATGCTACAGGAGCAGCCTAGGAAAATGGACCACCCGCATCCCAGCATCTCACACAGCCAATGTTCTACCTCAAAGGTGTGACCAGAAGGCCACAGGCTGGTTGTGGCCTGGCTTCAGGCAGCAGCTGGGGACTACACTCCTCTGCCTGAGACCCTGATTTATGGAAGCAGGAGGTGGCCAGACTGACAGTCCAGCACATCACAAACCCCTGTCCCCGCAGGCTGCCCCCAGAGGGCTTGCAGATGAAGACGGGACAGGAGGTTCTGGAAGAGGGGCCATCTGGGGTCAGCATGACCCTCCATGCACTAGGAAGGGGCGTTTGGCCTTTCTCTGAACATTAGCTAACTTGTTAGAAGAGCATGCCCGGCTCTCGGAGACCAGCGTCAAATCTTCTCATCGATGGCCCTAGGGGCTGGTCTGTGAAGGTGCCGGGGAGTCAGAAACCCAAATACCCAGTTGCTGACTCCTTGAGACATTTTTTGGAGCTCCAGGAGTCCAGATCCTGCAATATGGGACAAGTGTGGGTGTTTAGATACTCGTGTCACTTGGGGACACCAGCTCTGCTCGCTGAGGGCCCCCACCCACTGGCCTCTGGGGGTTTTGCAGAGGTCCTTGTTCTGTCTCCGAATGAGTCCAGGATTGGCTCTGGAAGCTGTGCTGGGAGCATCAGGGCTGGTCTTTCTGCTGGGAAAGGACTGGGCATGAGGACATTTCCCAGAATGCACCGCCCATCCTTCAAGGCCGCGGGAGGCCTGGACGCTGTGGCCCAGCCAGGCCTAGGGACATCCAGCCCCAGCATCTCTGAAGGGTGAGAGGGTCCTGAGCACGCAGCCACTGCCTATGGTCCCACATGTGGCCAAGTCTTATGTTTACCTTTGTCTTTTGTTATGTTTAGTTTTTTTTTAGAAATGAAACTCAGATAAAATAACTAAAGAAACTGCATTTCAAAACCCCTACTCCAAAATCTAGTGGCTGAGGACAGAGGACAAGGGGATATCAGACACAGTGGGCACAGATGCAGGGAGGACCCTGGGCGCTCTGACACATGCCCAACACAGAGCCTTCCAGCACTACATCTTATACTCTTGCAGGTAACAGGAGGCAGAGTGTGAGGCAGGGCTGGCCTCAGGAGTGACCCAGGCCCAGGACAGGGCTGGGGCAGGGCAGGCTGCAGAAGGGAACATCATATAGGTTCCCCACAGATGCATGAGAGCACTGGGTGACAGCATAACTGACAGCATTAGAGGCCCAGCTGGTCCTGTTCTGTGGCTCTCGACCCTCCCTGAGAAGCCCAGTGGCTGAGCAGCCTCCCCACTGGTGTGAGGGGTACTTGTCCCCCCAGGCTGTGTGCTTGGGGAAGTCTGTCTGGTTCAGCCGGAGCTGCCAGGGAGCCAAGGAGAGGAAAGCTCAGCACACCCGCCGACAAACAGCTCATTGGTTTTCCCAGGCCAAGTCCTTGAGTTCTGAGTCTGCCATGTGTCCGCATGGCCCCTCTTTATATCTATTTGTACAAAGTTCTGTTACTGCCTTTTTAATTTGGTGTGACTTGTACTCGATGACAATAACCTTCTTAGCTCTCATGTCCCTCCTACCCCCAGCAGTTGACCAAGCTCCACCAGTTGGCCATGCAGCAAACCCCCTTTCCTCCCCTCGGACAGACCAACCCCGCTTTCCCCGGTACGTACCCAGCTGCCCTTTCTGACCTCCTCTCTTCTCACCTGGGGACTTTTCTCTTTCTGAACTGTCTTTATTCAGGGCAGTGAGCAAGCAGGTACAGTTCTAGTTGTGAATGCCAAGGATGCATTAACATATGTCAGTGTGCACGTTGCTGAGGGCCAGATGGAAGGCCTGTCTGTGTCCCCCGAGGTGGGTGAGTCACCTCACAGCTGGCTATCTTGTGAAGGGACATCTGCCCCCTCAAGGGTCTGGGCCTGTTCTCTGCTGCCCACAGGCAACTTGGGGGCCCTTACTGCTGAACACATTCATCTGACCAGCTCTGGAGCCTGTTCTCTCTGGGAACCAGAGCTCAGACAATTATGTGGGAACACTCTTCTGCTGAAGGCCAGGTCACATCCCAGGAGTGACACCCACCCAAGATGGCACCTTTCCCTGCCCCTGGGAAAACCAAGATAAGCCACTTCCCAGCAGAGGCCACAGCTGTCTTCAGCTCCCTCTGGGCACAGGAGTAGGGGTGGATCCCTCCGATGACACACAGAGCATCGTCTTGGCGGCTGTGGCCAGTGAGAGCCAGACACACTGGTCTGCTGTGCGCTAGATTTTGAGCTTCCCTAGTTGAAGTGACCTTGCTTATCTCCTTGAGGGCAAAACATTAAATCTGTTTCTTCTTTGCTCTCCAGGAGAAAAGCTGCCTTTACACTCCTCCGAAGAAGCTCAAAATCTGATGGGCCCATCATCAGGTAAAACAAAGTGCTCTAGTGGAGAGTGGAGGCCTGGGCTCCAGGGCACGGCCTGGGGAGGACGGGGCGGCCAGGCTCCTCGGCACACGGAGACTTACCGGGGTGCCCTCACCAGATTCACATCCACTGCTCCCAGCTTCTGCTTTGGTCACTGCTGGGAGCGTTGTGGTGGGTCACGGGCTTCAACAGTGCTCAGAGCACAGCTGCCAGTCATCCAAAGTTTCTGAACATGGCAGAGTCACTGTCTGTGTTGTCATTTATTCTCCTAGTGGCACAGCATGGGGGGGGGGGGGGCTACAGTACGAACTTTTCCATGATGTGCGCCTTCCCAAAATGTATTTCCTAGGAGGCAGGAGCGCAACCTCATGGATAAGAGCACTCTGGGCACCCTTTCTGATTCGACTTGAAATGGCTCTGTGACACCACAGGGCAGGGCGGAGATTTGTAGATCCCATTAACCAGGGCGGGAGGGATGGGCCAATGGAAACCTGACATAGCAGGTTTCCCATGGGGGGGTACCACCCACTCTCCCATCCCCGTTGAAATCCTGGATCAGAGTGGAAGACCAAGTGTCCAGCTAAAAGGAGATGCGGGAGGAGTGTTTCCAGCATTGCTGGCTGTCACCCCCTTGGTGTGTTCTGGGCCCCAGGATGCAGCTGAGACTGGAGGAAGCCTCCAAGACGTCCCCACAGGCTGCGCACCCTGGGGCTCGTGGTATCTCAAAGCTGAGATACTGGCCCTGACGTTCCAGGGGCTGGCAATGGGTTCTATCTTGGTGCAGCCTTTATTTAAGTTAATGCAGAATTTAATGAATGAAAATTAGAAAAAAGCATTTATAGAATGTTTTGTTTATGGAAGTGGATACGAACCCTAAAAAACTTGATATCTGGGTGATATATGTGTGTCTGTAGAGTCCTCAGCGACTATAACATGATTTCCTATCATTTCTGGTGAAGGGCTCCTGGAGGTGGCCTGGGAACCCTGAGGGCCTGGCTCACCCAGGGCACTCAGCCCCCACCTTTCCGCTCTGGCCTTACACCTTCCCTGGTGTGCCCTCCCCACAGCCGCTGGGCTTCAGGGACAGGGACTCACTCCTCCCTGTGACGATCTCCCCCTGATGGCCCTGTGGGACCCGAAGCTCGTGCTCTCATCATGATGCACACATTTACATGGACTCATATGGGTGTCCCCCATCGCAGCAGACCACACAGGCCAGTCATGAGGAGAAGCACTGGCTCGTCTGACAGGATCCTGAAGGCTGATGTCAGCACTGCTTCCCAGGCAGGCTCAGTTGTGTAGGGGAAGCATTGTTTCTGCTCCAGAGCCGGCCTGTCGTCATCTCAGGAGAGAGGCACTAACCCTGGCCACAGAGCCCTGACACACAGGAATACGAGTTTTAAACATGTGTCTTCACATTATTAGTTCAATTTTACTTTCTTCTTGAAAAGAAATGGGATACCTTCTTCTTCTCGATCAAAATATACCGAGCTGAACAAACATGGCTAATGACTTTACATCCATCCTAAGCCGGGCTGTGAGCCGTTCCCGTGTGGGACTCAGACAGACTGGGCAAATCTTTTACATGACATTTTAAGTGTCACTATTTATAGAACACATAGAGATGCTTGAACAACCCAATAATTATATTGAAAGTACCTTTATTAAAAGGAGATAAAGAATAGAAACTCTAGGTTTAGCTTTGCAAAAGAAAAGTAACAGATGATTCAGGACAAATCGGTTCATGCCAACTGAGTCTTCATGCTCGACAGGCCCCAGGACAGTCCTGCCCTCACAGGGTCACTCACAGCAGTGAAACAGCTGGCCACAGTGCATCTGGCTTTGGGTACACAATTGCCGCGGAGGAAGAAGCAGGAAGAGGGGTGGGGCTGTAGGAGGTGAGAGTGGGCACAGGTCAGCCCCTGGTCCGGGTCGGGGAGCGTGGAGGGAGGCTGGGGGCACGGGGAAGAAGCTGGGACCTTTGGCAAGTTTTGAGTCTTGAAGGCATCTGACCTGTGTTTCGTTGGGACCTCTCTGGGGTTGAATGGAGATTAGACTGAGAGACAAGGGCACCAGAAGGGGTCAGTGTGGGGTGAAAGAGGGCTCAGGTTCCAGAATATTCTGAAGGTACATGAGCCCAGTCTGTGTAGTTAGCTGTGGGTGAAGAGAATGGGTGGAGCCAAGGGGCTTCAGGGTCTGGGCTGAGCAGTAGGTCCCGAGATGCCGGGCCCATGTTGGGCCCGGGTATGGGAGAAGAGCAGGGTCTCAGCTGTGGCTTTGGGTCTGAGACACCTCCTGAGAAGGAGATAGAAGTGCTGGATACAAGAAACCAGTCCACCTTGGGCCTTGGTCCCCACAGGTTCTCTTGCCAGAGTCCCCCTGTGCCTTTTGCTGTCACTCTTTACAAAGCAAGAGTCGCTCTTGTCCTGAACTCTGAAAAGCTGTCTTGATTTGGCAAGCCCTAAGCTGAGGTGTGTCAAGATAAGATTGGGGTTTAGTGACAAATTAGGCTGTGTCTTCAGGTCCAACATGGACACCCATGCGGAAATGCAGCCTTTCAGCGAGCAGCCCGGCGGTCTAGTTTTGAATCAATGAAGTAGCAGGTTGGGAGAGCTGCGTGCTGGGCCTGGGCCACTGGGCTTGGGCCGTCGGGCCTGGAAGTAGGCCCTGCACTCCTTTGGGGAGTGTAGGGTCAGAGGACAATGAGAGACAGCGGACACCACAGCAGGGTTGGTGGCCAGCAGAGGGGGCTGAGTGTTTTTTGTCTGAGAGAAGGAGGAGCAGAGGGGACAGAGAACTTGTGGAGGACAAGCCCAGGGCCAAAGGGTTGCACCCTGGGCACACCGTGGAGTCGCCAAGACGTAGCTACACCCCAAGGCCTGCGTAGCATGGTGCTTCCTGTGTGTCTGTGAAGGGCTTCAAGAGATGTCCCTCCACATGGCAGAGGAGGGACATCTGATGTGCTCAAATGAGAAAAAGTAAAACATCGTTCTGCTGGGGGTTTTCTTCCTTGTTTTGAGAGATGCTGGGACTCGGGAGTTGCATTGCAGTTGAGCAAAGAGATCACAGGGCCCTTGGCCTCCAACTGTACTGACCCTATCCCTCAGGCCAGCCCCTGCCTGTGTGGGCCAAGCATGGACTGGGCACTGGGTGCTATATGAGTAGCCTTTTTCCAGCCTAACTGTGTACCTACCTTTGGTATGCCCAGGTCTGGATGCCAGCCCCCCGGCCAGCACTCACGAGCTCACCATTCCCAATGATGTGAGTATGCCCAAGCCCCTTTGACCCCACCACATGACCTCTCCCTTCCTTCCCACGTTGAGCAGTTTAATGCCCATAAAGGCCCTTAGATACCAGATAAGAAAGGAGCAAACGGGGCCTCAGAGCTTACTCAGAATTCAGATGCCAGAGCAGGCTGGGGAGCTCAGGGCCCCGCTGACACCATGTGGAGGCACTACCCTGGTTCAAGGTTGGCCCTTTGTGAATGGTAACCAAGGGAGGTTCTGGCGTGGCCTGTTTCATGCTCCCTGGGTCTCTGGAGGGTCCGGGCTCCTCTGTGAGTGTGCAGGATGTGGGATGTCCCAGGTTTGTCTGGATTCCAGGATTTGGTGCCCACCGTCTATCCTGCCTGGACGCAGCTGAGGAGGTGGCTTTTCAAGCTCCCTTCACATCAGTGCCCCCGGCATCATCCTCTGAACCCTTGGATCATACTCAGAATGTTGACTCGGATCCCCAACCCAAGACACCAGGATCTTGGCCATGTGTCCTGGCGGGGCAGCTTCCCCGAGCAACACAGAGAAGCTGCCTCGTGGGAGACATGGCTTTCTTGCACTGGAACTGCAGCCTTCAGTAGCCTTCACTGTGTTGTCCCTCACACCAGCCCTGCAGGAGATCCTCTCTCTTCCCTTAAGAGGACGAACCACAGGAAGCCCAGTTGTGTGAGCTCGGGCTGGCCCACCCTTTGTGCGGAGGAGACAGGCACTGGGGCACTTGGACAAGAGGGCCTGCTGGAAGAGATGGCTGCAGGCAGCGGCAGGCCCCGCTCCTGCACGGCTGATGTGGCCCTGCCTCCTCAGATGGAGGTGGTTTCTGCTTTCAAGGGCTGCGACATGTCCTCCCACTGTGGGTAGTCCTCAGGCAGCAGCTCCGGGGCTCTTCATCTGCACAATACACGCAATCACCTCTCTGCTGTGGGCTCTCTGCTTGTAGCCTTTTCTTAAACCACCATTTCACCAACACCAGGTATCCTACTCTGATCTGGGCTTTTGTTTTAAAACCAAAATGAACCTAAAAAGCAAGGGGATAGAGCTAGTGTGTTTGTTTCCTGGGTCCCCTTCCAGAGCAGGGCTGCCACTCTCCTACTGGAGGAGCCCCTCAGAAGGAGGGCACCTCTGGGACCTGTGTGCCCTGCCAAACACACTCCTTGACCCTTCCTGGCAAAGGATCTTATGCAGGGGACGTGCGCCCCAGGGCAGCCTGCCACCTTGGAGAGAAGGAAGTAGAACGAGTGTCTGTTGGGACAATTACCTGTCATCTTGTCCATTTCTGTCTCTTGATCAAAGTTAGAATAAAGGGAAGTTGTGCTGACACCTACATGTCACCACAACTTACCTGCACAAAGGAACTCTGGGCAGCGAGATGAACATAATGACCAAATGACGCACAGGGTCCACAACACGGCCAGCCCGCCCTTGTGGTCACAGGAACCAGGCTGGGTCTGGGCCGAAGCATGCGTGGAGCTGCCCCCAGCAGCTGCTAGCTTTGGGCTCCATCTCTGACAGTCAGCACGGTGCCCTCACCACCTGTTGCACAGCTTGCCTCACCCAGGTTGTTCCTGTGGCAGCCCCATGCTTGGGCCCTTTCTGCTTGAACAGAGACTCACACAGGTAGCGGCAGGAGATGTGGCAGGGCAGGTGTGCCCCGTGGTGCCTGTGGGGTTTGACTTGAAAAGCTGGTTGGAAGGGGGTTGTGTTATTTGAGAGTACTTCTGTAGTCTTTCTTTAAATGTCCAATGGAGACACAAAGGCTTAGAGGAGAGCTGGTCTCTGGACTGAATGTCCAATGGGCCAGACAGCCAGAGAGGCCACGTGAAAGAGCAGCCTTGTTTTGCAGGGCTGGACTAGCATGCCTTCTGCCAAAAGAGCCAGGGCAGAGCTGGAGCTGCCTGTTCATATTAGAGAGTCCTGTGACTTGTCACATCCCCCTCTAGCTACTTAGCAGAGCCTGTGCTCAGCCCAGTCTGTGTGGGGGCCACACCGGCAGCTGTGATTTCTCATTAACACTTGGGATGCACAGTTTTATCTGGAAGAGAGATGTTCTCTGTCAGCAGTGGATGGGTGGGGGAACAGCTCAGGGGCCCGTGGGTATGAAGTCTCAGGGAAGGGGGATGCCTGAGGCCAGGGAAGAAGAGAGAGTGGGTGTGAGAATGGTTTCAACAAGAAAATGGGGGGGGGGCAAATGTGCTTGAGAATGTAGGAGCGCATGCCAGGGAAACCTTCCCAGATGGCTCTCGGGAGCAGGCTGTACACAGGCGTTCAGCACGGTTGGGCTGGGCAGGGCCCCCACTCTGCAGGGCAGAGGTTCTGGAAGGGAAAGTGGGCTGTCAGACATTCAGTTTGTAGTGGCTGAAGAAGGTGTGAGGACAGAGAGCGACAGTGGGAGGACATACCAAGTCAGAGCGGGGAAGAGCAGGTGGGCCCTCCTGAGCGATGGCATCTTCGGGCAACTCAGCTAGTCCCTCATTCTTCCTCTAGTGCTGCTGCTGCCCCTGTGGCCTGTCCCAGTTGGCTTGCCAGTCACCTGCCTGGACTGGCCCTAGTCAGAGCGGAGCCCTTAGGTCTCTCAGCCAGCGGGAGGTGCCAAGGAAGAGTGAGTCCAGGGTCTCAGGCTAGTGACTGTGGAAGTCCCTCTCCCTGACCTCGGGGCCGGGCACAGAGGGGTGCAGGACAAAGCTGCTGAGATGTGGGTGGAGTTTGGGGGGACTTGGGCAGGAGGTAGAGGAAGCCAAGCAGCTTGGGGACAGAGGTTTGGACATTTGGGCAGATTTTGTTAAGGTCTAGTGAGGGAGCTGGTCGAACCTAGGAGAGGAGCCGAGAAGGCCTTACAGACTGAGATGCTGTGAGTCTCCTCAGGGACAAGAGCGAGCTGAGATGCACCTGTGCCCTGGGGAGCTGCTGTCCTCGTGCTTCATTTGGAAATGGATTTCCTCCAGTCCAGCCCCAAGCCCTGCACCTACCACCTTGTGGACATACAACTGATGTCATCACAAACGCTGACACCCTTGCCCAGGCTGCCATGTGAATGGTGGACAGGAAACCCAACAGCACAGATGCCACTTGTCCAGCCTCTTTTTTCTGTGTTCATGCTTAGAACTCTCATCCATGGCCCCATGTGAATGAAGAGACTCAGTCCTATCCATGGACTCCAACCCCCATGCACAGCAAGATGGGTTGGGAGGGGCCTCAGGGCTGGTCCTGACCTCAAGCTGCAGTCTGGCCCCACACATGGTGGTCCTGTGTCCCAAGGAGGCCCTGGCTCTTGTCTCTCTGGCTGCTTCATTCTTGATGACCGTCTACTCCTTCAGATGGCTGTGTACATTCTTAAGCAGAGGTCATAGGATGGGAAGGAAAGGGAACATCTGTTGTGTCCTCAGAATTTCATGCAAGTTTACCAAAATACAGGATTTAGGCAGCAGCAAGCTTTACTCTGGCTTCAAACAAACATCCCACCACCCTGAGAACCCAGCCAAGAAGGAACCAACATGGCCTTGGCCTTGGCGCTGATACGGGGTCTCTGGGCTCCACATCTGCCAGGACCCTGAAGGACACTGGGCAAGTGACTCACCAATCTCCTGCTTTTTTGGGACAGCTTGCAGAGAGGGCACCACTGGAACCCTGGTGTCAACAGCTCTTACCCCTCCCTCAGGGAGGCAGTGCCTCTTTCTTCCAGAGGCAAGGAGTTGGTGGCCTGCGGTGGAGACCAAGGCTGGCCCATTCTCAAAAGCTTCCCCCAGGGCTCTGCGCACTATGCTTAGGGCTGCTGTGGGCTCTTCTCTAAGAAATTCCTTCATTCTTTTTTCTAGCTAATAGGCTGTATAATTGGACGCCAAGGGACCAAAATCAATGAAATTCGACAGATGTCTGGAGCTCAGATCAAAATCGCCAATGCCACAGAAGGGTCATCAGAGCGCCAGATCACCATCACAGGGACCCCAGCCAACATCAGCCTTGCCCAGTACCTCATCAATGCCAGGTGAGTACTGGTCAAGGGGCAGGACACTCAGACTGGCTGGCTGTGGGTGTGGAGTGTCTCCTCAGGGCTTCTCTTCCCTGACTGGGCCTGGGCATGGGAAGTGCTGGAGAAAGTCTCCACACAGGCGTGGGGACTTTCCCACTTGGCCTTTTACCCTAAAGGTTCTTTGCTGAGGGGCTGGGTGGTTAGAGGCGAGGGTATTTGCAAGAAGGCTGTGGCTGTACCATTCAGGGCCTGGGCCAGCCACACACCTGGGTTAATTGAGATTTAGCATTAGGGGTTCTGTAGTTTCAGAGAAATGTTAATAAATCATTCTGCTCTCATGTGTTGTGTGGTTGCAAAGACCCCCAATGCAGACACTTTTAGACTCATGCCCGAGGGAGTTGTGTGAGGGTTCAAGGTCATGCCACGGGGGAGGGGAGGTCCTGCGGCCCGGCCAGGGCACATGTCAGGAGCCCAGAGCAATGGATGACTCTTCTGGGCCACTCACATGGGTCTCCGTGCCCACGGCACATTGGAGAACACAGTGTGACCACACCCAGGGAGGTGGGACCTCTCAGGGGGGCAGGAAGATGCCCTGCTTCCCCTCCACCCAAGATCAGCCCCTTCTCCCTATCCCAGAATGTTGAAGAGGCTGTAGGGAGGCCCAGGTGGACAGAGAGGCAGCCTCTGTGGGCAGTGTGACTCCAGTGCCCCTCCTCAAGTGGTTGCCATAGAAATGGTTGTGGTGGCCTCTGATTGTCCAGCTGGTTCTCATCGTGCCCCTGATGTGGTGACAGGTGCGGGGGCTCCTGCGGGCGGGGAAGGAAGAACCCATGGATCTGGTCCCTTGTGGGTCCTTCTACTAATAGTAGAAGCTTTGGTCTCCAATTCAAGGCTACTGAGCAGCGACTAAGAGGGAGACAGATGCCAGGGCTGTGAAGATGCCACAGAGCGACGAATTTCCTTTCTAAGCTTACTTTATGAGAACGCTGTGACCTATCTTCCTGTGCCTCTCTCTTCCAGGCTGACATCTGAGGTCACTGGGATGGGAGCGCTCTAATCCAGCCCAGCATCCTCCACATCGCGACCCCTGGCATCCACCTGGCTCACGTGTTCTGTACAGACAGCCTGCCCTTTGTCACAAATACAAATAGAGGTTTTCTTTACTAACAAAATTATCTATACCATAGAGTTACACATGCAGACAAAGCAAGTCTATATCTACAGCTTCTTGTGAGCTCCAGGCCTGCCCCGATCTGCTCATTCAGTAACTTCTGCTCCAGTCTGCTCATGCATCCGCGTGCCGTGCTTATTATGTTCAATGCTTGGGGGCGTTCCCATCTGTGACATTTTAGAAATGTTGTTCCTTAGTGTAAGCGTAACCGTTTTAAAAGTTGATTTAACCTTTTGACAGCACTTCCGGCCAGTGGTCCACTCCTCACCCATCTAGACCGTGGCTGCCCCTCTCGCCCGGCCCCACCTGCTGACTTTGTTCCCCTCACAGCCTTGCGTGTCTTGGCCCATGTGTCCATGCAAGTCTTACGCTGGAGCCAGGCTGCAGCCTTCCCCTTGTTCCAAGGGAAGGAAGAGCGGGTGCCAGGTCCTGACCTGAGAAACGGGGTGAAGGGGGTGCTAGGCCCTGACTTCACAGAGACGTCATGGAGGGGCCACACATGGGTCCCAGGTGGCTTCGGGGTGGCTTCAGGGCACGGACTGACCAGGAGGCACCTCTGCACCATGTCGGAGTTCAATAAATGTCGTGGGCTGCCCCCACTGGCTCTGGCTCCTCTCTGTGCCCCTTGCTCAGACCCCTCGCGTGTACTCACGTGCTCATGTGCCTGCTCACACACCATAGGTCCCGGGCCTGTGGCCACCTGCTGTCTGACAAAATTGATTCTCTCTCACACAAATTAAGACTGTCCTGTCTCTCCCAAACCTTTCTTAAATGTTTGACTTACACAGGTCTTTCTAGTTTTACTTTTGCAGAACTACTTAAATGACAATAATGGAAACTCCATTCTTGCCCTGGCTTCAGAGTGCCAGTTTTTAACATGTGAAACCAGCCTCTCCCACTGCCCCCGAGGGTTTGGGAGGCCAGGCCACACACAGTGACCCCGCCACTTCCCAGCATGCACATTTCACACTTTAACCAAACTCTGCTTGGCTCTCTTGTGCTCACCTTGAATGAACCCACAGCCCCACTGGACACTGAAGCCCTAGGTGAGACACAGGCCATGCAGAGGGAGACCCACAGTGGGCAGAGACTGCTCTCCCAGATTCCATCAGGCATGCAGTGGCTGGGATGGTCTTCCACCCAACCTGCCTCTCAACAGGAGTCCCCTTCCTGTCAGCCCAGTCTATAGCCAGACCTCAGGCGCTCGCCCGGTGTGCCTAGACTGCTGGGATACTCTCCCCTTACCGTGCCTGGGGTCCCCTGGTCGAGGTTGGGTGGGTACACAGCATAGCAGCACTTGGCCACATCACATGCCAGATGGTTTATATCTCTGTGATTCACTCACCCATTGGACACATTGACCATGCACTGGCCACCACTTGGGACCTGGGAAGTGACAGGGATGTGGGGAACCCCCATTAGCATGGGGGCAGCGGGTGCCCACTAGACAAGGTGAGTAAGTGCCTTAGAAAGCAATAGAGGCCCGTGATGGGATAAACCCAGCAATGAGGAGGGCATCTGAAGTGCGGGGTTAAATGGGTGACTCAATGGCCTGGGCTGAGGACAGCAGGTGGAGGGACGATGAGCCAGGGCTGGGTGCCTGAGCTGGTGCAGGTAACACAAGGGCAAGGAGCACAGGTTCTGGGGGCTGTGGGCACTGCTGGAAGGTGGGGCTGGGCCAGGGAGCATGGATTCTGGAGGCATTTTGTAGGAAAACCGACAGGATTCAGGCTGTGAAAGGGTCTAGGCAGACAGAAGGCTCTCAGCCTGAGCCTGGAGAAGCTGCCAGCGAGGTGTGGGAAGGTGGAGGATGGTCTGGGACAGGCTGGGGTTGAGGTATATGCCAGCCCACTATGGAAATACGGTCTCTGAGGTGCTTCTGGAGCCTGTTGGGTGGCAGCATCAGCCCAGGAACAATTTGGGGAGCGTTGAGGTGGCTCTACGCAGGACACCCAGCAGGAGTCAGCACAGGAGACTGAGCCTAGATGGGATGACTGTGTGCTAGGCAGGTCATCTGCTTCAGGTGATGCCCAGCATCCTAAAGAGCTGGGCCTCCAGACCACAGTGAGGAAGTGTTATCAGGGCAGCTCGCCCTTAAGTGTCTACAAATAAAACTGCTGTGAACGCTCACGTGCAACTGTGTGGACATATTCTTCCATTTCCTGTGGGCAGGTAGCTAGGAGTGAAATGGCTAAATCATGTGATAGATATGTTTAACTTTTTAAGAAACGTCTAACTTGTTTTCTACAGTGGTTGTACCATTCCACATCGCCCCCCCCACTCCCATGTGTGGGAGTGCCAGTTCCCCACACCCTCAGTGACATCTGTGTGCTCAGTCTTTAATTCTCGTCATCTCAGTGGGTGGGAAAAGGCATCTCATTGTGGTTTTAATTTGCATTTCCTGTGGCTAACATTTTTTCACGTGCTTCTATGCCATCTTGATCATGTCTGCTGAAGGGTTTATTTGAATCTCGTACCTATTTTTAAATTTGGTTTGCTTATTGAGTTTTGAGGGTTCTTCATATGTTCTGGGGATGAGTCTGTATGGCCAGGAGTTGCGGCCGTCATGGCCAGGCACGTCAGGTTCTCATTGGATTCAGGCAGATGGTAAAGAAACAGTAGAGCCAAAAAGTGGTGGGCCATTCCTTTATTCAAGTCTTGCATGGGCCGGTGAGCAAACACACAGGGCTCCCAAAGCCACTGACACATTCTCCAGTTCCACAACCGGGAGAGTCTTCTCCGGTTTCTCCTAGAATCAAAGGTCCCACCAGTCTCAGTAGAGCTCGCAAAGTCCCTCAGCTCTGGTTCCCCATCTGCACACCTTCGCCTTCTCTGCCCAAACTGGCTGCTTCTTCAGCACCCTGCATTCTCTCTGCTCTCCCTGCAAAACATGGCTTCCCTCTTCTCCTCCTCCTTTTTTTTTAATTTTTTAAAAAATTTATTTATTCACTAGAGAAGAGAGAGAGAAGGGGGAGAGAAGCAGGAAGCATCAACTCCCATCTGTGCCTTGACCAGCAAGCCTAGGGTTTTGAACCAGCAACCTCAGCATTCCAGGTTGATACTTTATCCACTGCGCCACCACAGGTCAGGCCCTCCTCCTTCTTCTCTTTCCAAACTTTCTGGCGTGAAAACCTCTCCTCCAGCAAACATTAGCAAAACAATGGCCCTTCCCAAGCAGGAAGGTAATTTGCAATTTCACAGACCCACATATACCTGGCGCTTCCTAGCCCACAATGAGAGCAAACATAAAAATCATATTTTACAAATTTATTTGACCAACAGAGTCCTAAAGTGCATGCTTTGCAAATATTTTCTTCTGTAAGTCTGTAGCTTGTCTTTTCCTTCTCTGAATGATGTCTTTTGAAGAACAAAAGTTTTTAATTTTGATGAAGTCTCAGCTATCTATTTGTTCACTTATGGATTGTGCTTTCAGTGTCATACTTAAGAAATCTTTGACTAACCCGAGATCACAAGATTTTCTCATATGTTTTATTCTATAAGTTTTGTCATTTTATTCCCCTTCTGAACTGCCTTTGCACCTTTATAAAAAAAAATTAGTTCTCCATATATGGGTGAGTTTATTTCTAGGATCTGTTTTTGTTCCTTTGATCAATTTGTCGATCTTTATACCAATACCACACTCTTAATCACTGTGGCTGTATACTGTATCTTGAATCAAATCAGGTAACATCGTTCTTTTTCAAAGTTGTTTTGACTATTATTCTAGGGTCTTTTTTACTTAGGGTTTTTTGTTTATTTTCCATGCAAATTTAAAATAAGCTTGCTTAGGCCCTAGCCGGTTGGCTCAGTGGTGGAGCGTCGGCCTGGCGTGCAGAAGTCCCGGGTTCGATTCCCGGCCGGGGCACACAGGAGAAGCGCCCATCTGCTTCTCCACCCCTCCCCCTCTCCTTCCTCTCTGTCTCTCTCTTCCCCTCCCGCAGCGAGGCTCCATTGGAGCAGAGATGGCCCTGGCGCTGGGGAGGGCTCCTAGGCCTCTGCCCCAGGCGCTAGAGTGGCTCTGGTCGCAACAGAGCGACACCCCGGAGGGGCAGAGCGTCGCCCCCTGGTGGGCGTGCTGGGTGGATCTCAGTAGGGCGCATGCGGGAGTCTGACTGTCTCTCCCCGTTTCCGGTTTCAGAAAAATACAGAAAAAAATAAAAATTAAAAAAATTAAAATAAGCTTGCTTATTCCAAAACAAAACCAGTTGTTATTTTTATTGGAATTGTATTAAATTTATTAACTTAGGAAGAACTGACAGCTTTATGTGTTGAGTCTCCATGTCCAAGAACGTGGCATATCTTTCACTTATTTTCTGGGCTTTAATTTTTCCTTCATTGTGCACATTTCTTATTAATTGTATTCCTAGGCATTTTTGTTTTGTTTTTGTTGCTGTTGTAATGGGATCTTTTTTTTTCTTTTTTTTTTTAATTTTTATTTATTGGTGTTTAGAGAGGAGAAAGGGATAGAGGAAGGAGAAGGAAGCATCGGCTTGTACTAGTAGTTGCTTCTCGTATATGCCTTGACTAGGCAAGCCCAAGGTTTCGAACCTGCGACCTTAACATTCCAGGTCGACACTCCATCCACAATGCCACCACAAGTCAGGCTAATGGAGTGTTTCCTCTTATCATATCTTCTACCTGATTACTTCTTGTCCTATATATCAATTTTGTGTCCTGCCACCTTGCTTGATTTATCATTTGCAGTTGTTTTTCAAGAGATTCTCATGGATTTTCCCAGTATAGACTATTGTCTGTGGCTCTGAGGGAAGACTGCAGGATTTCATCCCGACTTTGCCACTTACTGGCTGTGTGGGTGTGGATGAGCCATTTGGCCTCTATGCCTATTTTCTCTGCTGTAAAATGTGGTATCACGTACCTCCCAGGTAGGATTTAGGTGAGGACCACGTGAATTACACATAAAGTGCTGGAGACTAACTGGCACAGCTGTGTTGTGTTTGATCATGTTGCATGAAACCCATAGTTATAATGGTCCGCAAGGAGTGTGTGTTTTACCTACTGCGTACCAGTTTTTATATCTAATTTGCTTCTCTTTCCTGATTTCATTGACTGGAACCAGAATGAATGTGCAGCACAACAGCACATTCTAGTGGTGGACATGGGTGGTCTCCACCTTAGCAAAAAACGCTTCCGCTCTCCCCCCTGAACTGTGATTGGAGATAGGGATGTTTTGTTGTTGTTTGTATTTTTAAAGTATCTACTTGTTCCTGTTTCATTGAGTGTTTTACTTTAATTAGTAATAGCTCTTGAATTTTGACAAATGCTTTTTTGAGCATATATCAATATGATGGTATTAATATAATGAAGTCTACTAATATATTTCCTAATAATGAACAACCTTTGTGATAACTTAGTTATTATATGTTATTTTCAATGTAATGCCTGTCTCTGTTTTCTAATATTTTATTTGGGATTTTCACATTGATATTCATAAGTAAAGTGGTTCTGTAATTTCCTTTTATTTTTAGTCTTTGTCGGGCTTTGGAGTCAATGTTATATTCACTTCTAAAAAAGAATTTAGAAGTTGTCCTCCTTTTTCGATAGCCTGGGAATGGGTAATAGCGTTAGTGCCACGTGCTCTTGGCAATCTTAACAGGTTCCCCAGGAGGTAGAACTAATCATTGATGGTAAGTCACAATTTGGTTTTTAAAATTAGAAATAAAAGTTCTATGAGGAAAAAAGAAAGAATTTTCCTGTTCAGTATTCTGGGCCTGGTGTTTTGGGGGCTGGAGTGGAGGAGAGGGCGCTAAAACACCTTTCTCTGTTTATCTGACACATCAGTCTAGAATTTTTAAAAATATCTTCTGTGCTCTGTTTTGGTAAATTATCTTTTGTTTGGAAATGGCCCATTTCATTAAGTATTAGAAATTTCTTTGCATAACACTTTGTTTTCACTGCAAGTAGCCCGAAGGAAAAAATCAGTGTGACCTGCACAGGCAACCAAGCCAGACAGGCGGAGATTCAGAGAGAAGGAGGTGCTTTCTGAAAAGTTTTGTAAAGAAAATACTGCGATTTAAACAGGATCTTTTAACCATGTTTGCTCAGGCAAAGTGGACCATCTATAAATAAGATTTCAGAAAGTCCACGAATCATAAAACATCCCCATCAAAACCACTGAAGTATGTATTTTACCCAAACATTATATCTTAAGGAACTTTGAGGAAGACATGTTTCTAAAGAAATGACTAGCGGAGGATCCAGTCACATTTGTAGGTAACAAATTCTTTGTGGCCTTGATGGCTGACATTAATAAGGATTCAGAAGATTGCCGGGAGGTGAGAATCCCAAGCCCAACTCCGACCCAGGGTGCTGTGCTGTTTTAGCCCCGCCATGCTGAAGGAGCCCAGGGGTGTTCAGGGTAGGGGAGGAGCCACTGATGGTCATTCTTCCTGAATGTCCAAAAATTTCCTGTGCCTTTGGCTGTGAGGCCAGTGGGTCTTAGCAGGAGGCTTCTGGAGCTGTCTCAGCAGTGCATCCACACTCTCCTTCGTCCACCTCGCTGCTGGAGCTCAGTGCCTCCTTCTTGACTCCTGGGAGGCTGCACAGATAGACGTGAAGGACCCGATGAGTGTGTGGTATTAATTGTGTGTGTCAGCCTTCACTCCAGGCCCAGAGTGGTGCTCACCAGGTGCGAGCCCTCAAGGGATGCTGCCCCCCACCCCTGCTCCTTGGGACCATCTCCCTAACACGCCTTCCCTCTTCCTCTCAGCCGCAGGAGGCCAGGAGCCCAGGCACAGGCCTGAGGGCTGCAGGGGCTGCCAGGGAGGGAAGGTGTCCTGTGAGAGACCTGAGCCCTGCTATTAGCACTGCCGCCTGGCTTTCAAAGTCAAGCAGCAGGGCCCCAAGTCAAGTGAAGACTTCCAAGACATAAACAAAGTCCATGGAAGCTGTGCTGATTGTCACTGTCTCCACGTGTCCCTCCCTGATTAAACCAGGCCAGCGCCAGTGAGGGCTCCCAGGCCACTCCCTAAGCCCACCCTAGGGCAGCCTTGCCATCGTGAGTCTTCCTTACAATTGAGGAGTGTCCCAGGTCCACTTCCTTGGCTTCTATTTTTTTATAATAATTAAGAAATGATGTCCATCTATTGATAAATATGCCTCCAATAGTCGTGTGTGTGTGAGAGAGAGATTTAAAGGTCATTTAAAGAGAGTTCAGCATGCTCTCTTATGGATAATTGTGACTTGCAAAAAAAAAAATCTTTTAAATTGCACACTTGAAAATAGGAGATTATACTTGGTTTTGAAATTACTGATGAAATTTAAATAAAACAGTATAGTCATTTTTCTTGCCATGTCATTTAAAATTCAGGGAAAAAATTATCCTTGTGTAAGGAAGTTGAATACAAATGGAAGGTTGGTCAGCTGCTGGCCAGCATTGTGATTAAGACCAACAGCTCCCACTGTGCTCACCTCCCCAGGCCCCCGGGTTTCCTGCCATGCGCTCCCTGTGGTAGGGGCTCTGCCCTCAGCAACAGGGAAGATGGAAGCCCAGGTGTCCAGGAGGCAGCAGCAGTTGCAGCAGCTTCCTGCTCAGCGCGTTACAGTATAGTACAGAGGACAGAAGCAAGACTAAGCAAAATGCATTCTTTTTTTTTTTTTTTTTTTTTTGTATTTTTCTGAAGTTGGAAACGGGAAGGCAGTCAGACAGACTCCCTCATGCGCCCAACCGGGATCCACCCAGCATGCCCACCAGGGGGTGATGCTCTGCCCATCTGGGGCTTGCTCTGCCACAACCAGAGCCATTCTAGCGCCTGAGGCAGAGGCCATAGAGCCACCCCCAGCGCCCGGGCCAACTTTGCTCCAATGGAGCCTTGGCTGCGGGAGGGGAAGAGAGAGACAGAGAGGAAGGAGAGGGGGAGGGGTGGAGAAGCAGATGGATGCTTCTCCTGTGTGCCGTGGCCAGGAATCGAACCCGGGACTCCTGCATGCCAGGCCGACGCTCTACCACTGAGCCAACCAGCCAGGGCCACAAAATGCATTCTTGATTTGGTTTCTAGAACTTTCCAAACAGATGCAGAGCCTATTAAACAAGGAACACATCCGTCCAGCTTGGAAGGAGCGATTGGAAAATACTGTTGAGTTCTCTTGGCTTAGGAATTTAGAATTTAATTGCAGCCCCAGATGTTAAGACTTGTCTAGAGTTATTTTCTCCACAGCATATTAAAAATATACCTTCATTATAAATAAAACATATGGAAAATCTGGAAAGTTATACAGTTGTTGCCAGGGTCTGCCTCTGTCTCTGAATCTCGGTCTCTCTCTCCCCCCACCCCCATTATTTGTCAGGGATCTGCAGACCTCTTGACAGGGCTCCTTGAATGTGTCAGTGGGGCCTCCTTTCTAAGAGCAGGGGACTCTATTACAGAAGCATACAGTCCTCACAGCTGAGAAGTGCATCTTCTTATCTCGTTCCTGGTCTATATCCATCTGCCCCTAGTCCCAAGGAGATCATAGGTAACTGTGTTTTTTCTGAAGTGGGATCTATCTAGGTTCATACTCACATTATTTTTGTCTTTTTAGTTTCCTTTAAAACAGCTCTTCCAACATTTCCTCCCAGGCTGTGGACCTTTTACATTTTTATTTTAACTTATGTACTCTGAAATTCGGTCTTCACCATGTTCAGTTCTGTGGGTTTGGACAGAGGCACCACCACTCAGATTCAAGTCGGTTCCACTGGCCCCACAAAATGTCCTTGTGCTGCCCCTTCCAGGCCGGCCCTCCTCCTGCCCTCATCCACAGTGGCCACAAGTCTGCTCTCTGTCTCTGCAGTTTCGTCATTGCCAGAAAGTCTTTTAAGTGGAATCACACAACATGTAACTGTAGGGACAGAAAAAATACCCCATCTTCCATTCTAGGTGCTTTGGCTGCTTTAATAATTAAATTGACAGATTAATGGGAGAAAAACATTTAGTTTTATATGTTTAGAATCCCCATAAAAATAGGAGACCAAAGGCAAGCAGGCTCCTGAGGTCCACAGCCATCCAGAGGTAGGAGGAGGGGAGGGGAGGAATCTAAATCACGGGATGAGTGTTTGGGCATCGGATGTCTGCCCTGCCGTGCCCACACTAGGCTTGGGGCAGGTCTTCAGATTCCCAGACATGCAGATGCAGTGGAGGAGCTGGGTGAGACCTGAACCAGGGTCCCCTCTTAACCCCATGAGGCCCGGGCTCTAGCCAGGGTCCCCCTTCAGGGTCTGGATGACGCTCCCTGGGCCTTTCTAGCTGTGGGCGATGGTGCGTGCTGGGGTGAGCCCCTCCATCCCGGTCTGCTGGGCTCCTGTCACCTACCCCTGTAGGCAGAGCCTCCCCCATGGGCCCCAGGACGGGGTGCTGTGGTGGGCTCCATGGGTCTTCTCAGAGAAACCAGTGGGGGCCACCCAGCCAGACCGCCTCGTCCTCAGAGGAGCAGCCACCTCCCTCCCCATGTGGTCAGTGTGTCCTGGCCAGCAGGAGGGACCCGACTGGCTCCCTGTCTATGCTCGGTCCTTTTCTGCATGTTTCCTCGTGCCCAGCCCAGGCTCCCCAGCACTGGTTGGGTGTGGTTCATATTGTCTTGAAAATCCTTCATTAAGTAACTTTGGGGCTGAGCAGGCCTTTGGGCATGAAACGCCCCCCCCCCCCCCCCCCCCAGCATAGACAGGAAGTACCCGGCTGAGGACCGCAGGGCTGAGCTGCGCTGGGGTGTGGAGGTCTGGCTGCCTGCACTCTGGCCACCCCACAGCCTCCAGTGCAGTGAGGCCCCTTTGCAGGCTAGCACCCTCTCCCCCTGCTCTGTCAGCCCCACATCCACAGGCAGAACGTGAAGGCCTGCTCCTTCCGGGCACACCCTCCATTGTGGGGGTGGCCCTTGCACCTTCTCACTGTCCCTAACCCCCCCCAAGCCCCCTCCTCAGAGGGTCTGACTGTGGGAAGGGGTGGTGGTGGCTTTGCCAGGCTAACTTCCCATGGCTTCCCAAGGGCCCCCAGAGTACAGCCCCAGCTCTCTGGGAAGAGCAAGTTACTGCCCCAGATGGGAGCAGCTGTCAGGGAAGGTCTGAACCCAGGGCTCTTTTCCGGAAATGTTTCGTGAGTAAAACAAGCTAAATTATGGCTGAATTAGCCCTTTCCTCAGCAGCGTGATATGTTCCTGGCAGTAGGTTCTCTTGGTCTCATCCCCAAATGTCTTTAGCAGAAACTTGCACACAATTAGCCACATGGCCTGGGGATCCCCAGCCTAGACCTCAGGTAGGATGGGTCCTGGGGAGCATCCTGGGAGCACACACTGTGGGAGGCCCAAGGACTCTGCTCGTTTTCAGCCTGGTCACAATTTAACAAGAGCAAAGAGTTGTGTCTGATTTTTAAGGCGGAGATTCCCTGACAGCAGGAAGCTCCGAGCTGTGTGGCGCATGCTAGCAGGGAAGCTGCCGCATGTCGGCTGGCCAGCGGCTCTGCAGGGGTGCAGGCCAAATGTGGTTCAGCTTTATTCTTTTCAGTTACCTGTTCATTTGTGCTCCATCTTCCCAACCTTATGAAGCAGCCCCTCTGCAGGGACCCAGCATCCTGAGGCAGGTGCCTCCAGCCGGGCACATGCTCAGAGTCTGAGTCAGAGTACAGAGGACATGCGGGCCCAGGGACCAAGCAGGCTGTGCCCAGCCAGGCACTCCACGTGCGGAACAGAGCCCCTCACACAGAGGAGGACTCAAGGTCCCTGACTTTGGGGTTGCTGCTAAACACCACCTGAGTTGGTTCTCTCTTTCAAACCAGAGGTTGGAATGAGTCAGTGGAGGCTCAGAGGCCAAAAAGACCCATCAGGCTCAGGTGCCGGCACAGCAGGTGGGGCCTGGGCTCAGGTGCCGGCACAGCAGGTGGGGCCTGGGCTCAGGTGCGGGCACAGCAGGTGGGGCCTGGGCTCAGGTGCCGGCACAGCAGGTGGGGCCTGGGCTCAGGTGCGGGCACAGCAGGTGGGGCCTGGGCTCAGGTGCGGGCACAGCAGGTGGGGCCTGGGCTCAGGTGGGAGCACAGCAGGAAATGACCAGGATGTGTTTAGAACACACTTATCACAGGGCAGAGTCCATGCAGTGTGGATTTGTGGAGACGGATTTTTATGTGAAAACTCACATTGGCACCTATTTGAATATTTTTACCACAAGGCTGGGCCACCTGTGGACTACATATGTACTGAAGAACCTCGCGTGCCACATCTAGATTGGTCCTAAGGTGTGGTAGGCCTGGCTAGCAACTCACCTGAGAGTGTGGAGGTGGGCCCATCCATACACAGGTGAGGCCTGGGTCCCATGCCACTGGGGTCTCACAGGAGCAGGGGACATGAGGTGGGTGGGAAGGGGTGATGCCCAGTGTGTGGCTGGAGGGCACAGCCTCCCTCTGGGCTTGCCATGAGGTAGTGGGCATGTTTATCAAGAGAAGGCCCTGGAGGTGCCCTGAGCATCAGCCAGCCCCCTCCCCAGCGGGGCTCTGGAGAACAGCTGGGTCCTGGCCCAAGTCTGACTCCGGAAATGACCACCCAGCCAGCATTGCCGGCAAGGGGACGGAGGAAGAGAAGGAGACAGAGTAAAAGGAAAATCTGTGTCCTCCCTTCCCAAATAACATCTGGTGGGTGGGGCTGGCGCCGAGGCTTGGGGGAGCCCAGCTGGGTGGGCAAGGCGGCTGGGACGCAGCCCCGACCTTTGTCTGCATGAGTAAGGGTCTGATCCAAGTGGTCAGGGCAGGGTGCCCAGCCTGGCAAGCCAGTCGCCTGCTCCCAGAGAGGCCCAGTTTGGGGGTTCTGACGGAAATCTGGGGCAGGCGCGGGGGCGAGGCCCTGTGGTGGGTTCTGCACAAACCCCACTGAGTCAGGTCAAGGCTGTGGTCTTGCCGCCTCCAGGAACAGCCACAGTGGTCAGCCACACCACCCACGCACCCCTTTACCTCCTGGCTCCAGTCCTCATGCATTTGGGGGCTTCCCAGTCCCAGACACACCACGGGCCTTGTGACCCTGCACGGGCAGCTCCTCCCTACCTTCTTGGCCTTATTCAATCTTGATTGCATGCAGGGGCTCCCCTCCTCCCACGTGACTGACGGGCTCTGGGTGACATCTGCATTCCTAGCGTCAGGAAGGGGCACAGCAGGCTGGGTGTTGAGCCAGGCTGGCCATGCGCCTTCAGAGCTGACCCCTGTACCCCACTCTTTCAGATAACAGTGCATACTGACCCCCTTCAGACACATACCTGTGAGCACGTGCATGTGTGCACATACACAGGCCTGAGAAGTCTCAGGGATCACCTGATTTACTCGCTTTACAGATGGGGATGCCGAGCTCATCCTGGCAGGAGCCCCTCAACCCTAGACAAAGGGGCTTTGATATCAAGAGGGCGGGGCCCTCAGATGGTGACATGGTGACTTAACAGCAGCGTTTGCAGCTCCCGTCCTGGGTGTGGCCAGGCTTTTCCTGATTAGGTGGCAGCTTCTTAGGGTCACAGCCATGTTCTCTCTCCAAGCCTTCCATTCAGCACCCACTGTGCAGCATTCCAGACCCTTCTGTCTGCACACTCGGTCTCCAGACAAATTTCCCAGGCCCCCCTACCTCCCAACCTTAGGAGGAAGCAGAGAGCCATGGAGGGCCCCTCAAGAGCTACCCCAGGTGTGTGAAGCAGGCACCCACAGCCCTGACCCATCCCCAGTCACTCGTGTCCATTGTGTCTGAGGACAGCAAAAAGGGGGAGGAGGAGGCCTGGGCTGCACAGAGAGTTGAATTCTGGGAGTCAGATGTCGCTCTGAGCCCACCAGGACAAGAGTGCAGAATCAAAGGCCAAGGCCCAAGGGGACTGACCACTCCATCTAGATTCCTACCACAGCCGCCTGGGGACAGACAGGAGTCCTGGTCCACTTGACCAAAGTTTCAGAACCCAAGGAATGACCAGAATGTTCCCAGAAGACTTGTAAATTGTGTCCAGCATCAGATGGCAACAAGCTAGGAAAGCCCAGAGGGAAAGCTGTAGAGTGGGGACCCCAAAACCATGATCCCGGTGACCAGGCTGAGGCGGGGAGCCCCCCCACCCCCGTGCAGAAGAAAAGCTGGGTAGGTGGATGCACTTCTCTGCTCTTTCCCCGAAGGACCTGAGCACCCGCTGATGTGGTAGAGATGTCCTCAGCCATAGGGTGCAGCCCAGAGAAGACACACACACACACACACACACACACACACAAGGGAAAGAACAAGAGCACCGGCGATTGATCAGAAAGGAGGGGAGAGCGTGGCCCCTGCAAGGAGTCAGCCAGTCTGCTTTCCGGTTTCATCACGGCACCCTGGAAGGTGCCGTCAGGAGCAGGACTGTAAAATCATGGCTTTTACATGAAACCTGCCCATGTGTTTCTGGTTAATTCACCGAGCTCATGAACAAAAAAATTTATAAGTCATTTAATCCTGGGATCATATATATTCATAAGCTCTGTTTCTATTTACGCCCTAAGAACTATCCAAAATGGGACCCGGCCAACGTATAAATTTGGATCTGATTTTTGTCTGAAAATTTGGCCACATCCCAGCCACCCCTCCTCAGCTGCATGAGCTCACAATGGGATTTTATGAGCTAACAGAGGAAGGGAGGCGCCCATATCCCCAGTCTCCCTGGGCATATTTCTGATCTTCAAATAAACAAGGTCTGAAATGCATGCAGTGAGGACCAGAAGACAAAATATCAGTGGTACAAATAACCCAAGTGAAAGGGTGAATTGAAGACGGATCGGGGCAGGCAGGCGTGGCTGCTGGACCCAGTTCAGAATCAGCCTGCGTCCAGCCCTCCCTCTGCAGCACTGACCCCTTCCAAACACGCTGCAGCTTCCTCCAGATGGAGCTGGTTTCTGGTTCCAGCCAGGCAGACCCTGTTAATTGAGGACAGAAGAGGGAGTTGCCTTTGTTCTACTGGAGGGAGAGAATGAAGACACATGGAGACCATCAGGCACATCCCTGAGCCCAGAGAAGTCACCCCACTCCTGGGATCCCTCATCTTCCCAGCCTGGGGGAGGAGGCTACATTGTTGGTGCCTCAGTGGAACCCCAGAAATGTGGGGGCGCTTCTTGCCAAGGGCCTTGTGTCCCAGCACAAACCACACAGCTAAAAACACACCTGCAACCAACCCCCAAGCTATAAAGCTGTGTCAACTTTAGGTCCTTAGGTCCGCCAGGGGGAAGAAAAGCCTCAGAGAGAGGTATGTGCTGACACAAAGAGATTCCAGGAACTTTGAGGATAAAGTTATGAGGAAATATTACCAGTCCCAAAATAAACAGGACTGGAGTGAGAAGACTGTCAGGTGGGGGAACCTGTGCTTGCGAGAAGAGGGAGCAGCCACCTGGAGTTACATGCAGAGCAAGTGGGATCAGGACTGACTGCTTCAGCCCCACATGTTCTAACGCTTTTAAGCAAGATTTTATTGTCTTTTTTTTATTGTCTAAGAAATATATGTTCATTTGGAAAGTCAGAAAATAAAGGTAAGCCAAAAGAGAGAAACTGAGCTAAATATTATCTCTCACCCAGAGATAACCCATAATTTTTTTTTAATTTTCCTTTTAAAAGTACAAGAGGCCCTGGCTGGTGGCCCAGTGGATAGAATGTTGGCCCAGCATATAGTCATCCCGGGTTCAATTCCCAGTCAGAGCACACAGGAGAAGCAACCATCTGCTTCTCCCCCTTCTCTCTTCCCCTTCTCTTCCTCTTCCCTTCCCACAGCCAGTGGCTCGATTGGTTCGACCATAGCCCCAGGTACTGAGGATAGCTTAGTTGGCCTGAGTGCATCAGCCTCAGGCACTAAAGATAGCTTGGTACTCCAGCATTGACCACAGATCCTGGGTGGATCCTGCTCAGGGCACATGTGGGAGTCTGTCTCACTATCTCCCTTCCTCTCACCTAAAATAAAATAAAATAAAAGTATAAATCTGGAGCAGAGAGAACTCCTGAAATAGCAGTGTGAAGAACACAGCAAAACCTCTCCCCCAAAGATGTATTCTAAACATTAGTCAAAATTAACAAAGGCAATCATCTAAAGTCTTTGGAGATTAGCCAAATGCCCAACTGACAAATTTAGAGACATTTATGCCACAAAATTTATGGAAACTCAGTCAGAGCAGTGGGAGGCAATGGAATTTGAACTATGGTGACAATTACCGTTCTCTGAGTTAGGTAGAAGCCATTCTGGAGGGCTCAGCAGGAAAGTGGCAATGCCCGTCTCACCATGTCCCAAAGTGGAAGAACCAGTATGGCAGCCAGTGGATGTTGGCACATCCCATTTCTGCACTATGTGCTATAGGAGAACTATATACTACCTAGGTGGTTGCAGCCAGGTGGAGGTGCCCATCTCTCCCACCCCCATAGCTGAAATAGCTGGTGAATAGTGAGTCCCCTCCTCCTTAGCTTCCACTCCAAGGCACAGAGATTCTGTGGAGAGAGGCAATCAGAGCAAACTGCAACATCACCCAACTCAGCTTCTTGTTTTTTATTTGTTTGCTTGTTTTAGTGATGTGATTAGACTAATTTAGTGACTAAAATGTCCAATTAAAAAAAATTATGAGACAGAAACAGAAAAATGTGGGGGAAAACAGGCAACAAAAACTGTCTTTGAGGTAGCCCAGATGTTGAACCTAACAAAGATTTGAACTAGTATATGTCCAAAGACCCAAAGGAGACCTTGCTTAAAGAAATAAAGGAAAACCCTGGCCGGCTGGCTCAGTGGTAGAGCGTCGGCCCAGCATGTTAAAGTCCTAGGTTCAATTCTCAGTCATGGCACACAAGAGAAGTACCCATCTGCTTCTCCACCCCTCCTCTTCCTCTCTATCTCTCTCTTCCTCTCTCGCAGCCAAGGCCCCATTGGAGCAAAGTTGGCTTGAGCACTGAGGACAGCTCCATGGCCTCCACCTCAGGTGCTAGAATGGCTCCAGCCACAATGGAGCAACACCCTAGATGAGCAGAGCATCACCCCCAGTGGGCTTGCCAGGTGGATCCTGGTTGGGCACATGCAGGAGTCTGTCTCTCTGCCTCCCAGCTTCTCACTTCAGAAACACACACACACACACACACACACACACACACACAAAATAAGTAAAGGAAAACATTATGGCACTAACTCATCAAGTGAATATAAATAAAGAGATAAAAATGATTTAAAAAGAATCAAATGGAAATTCTAGAGTTGTAATGTATAATAAAAAAAATCAGTAGACTCAAAAACAGATTTGAGCTGACAGAACAAAATGAGTGAACTTGAAGCAGATCAATAGAGATAATTTAACCTGAAGAACTAAAAGAAAAAAAATGGAGAACAAACAGAGAGCCTCAGGAAAATGTGGGACACTATTAAATGCAACAACATGTGCATTTGGGAGTACCAGAGGTGAGAGAAAAAAGAATAGAAAAAATTCAAAGAAATAATGACTGATAACTTCCCATATTTGATGAAAAGCAATAATCTATCCAAGCTTGACAGACTTCTAAGTGGATAAACACAAAGATATCCACACCCAAATGCATTAAAGTAAAAATATTGAAATGCAAAATAATGAAAAAAAATTGAAAGCAATAAGAGAAAAATGACTCACCACATTCAAGGGAACCCCAATAATATTAATTAGAAACAAGGGCAGAACACAGTTGGATGACATGTTCAAAGTACTGAAAGTAAAAACTGTCAACCAAGAATATTATGTCCATATTCAACTCAAAACTTACCAAAATCTCAGCTGGCTTTTTCTTTTTTAACAGAAATTGATAAACAGCTCCTAAAATTCATATGGAAAACAACCATCAAAAAAGAACAAAGAGAACTCACACACATCCTGATTTCAAAAGTTACTACATAGCTGTAATAATCAAGACTGCATGGTAGTGACATCAAGGTAGACACAGAGATAATGCAGTAGAATTAGCAGTCTAGAAATAATCCCTCACATTTACATCAATTGACCTTCAATAAAGCTGCTAAGAGGATGAAATGGGTAAAAGGACAATCTTTTAAACCAATGGTGCTGGTCAATTAAGTATTCTCATGCAAAGAATGAATTTGACCTCTGCCTCACACCAAACACAAAAACTAACTCAAACTAGATAGTAGACTTGAATGTGAGAGCTAAAGACTATAAAACCCTCAGTAGAGAATATAGTATATTTGTGTGACCTTGGATGAATGATTTCTTAGATATGACACACACCAAAAAAACATGTTATAAAAGAAAAAAATCAATAACTTGGCTTTCAACAAAATTAAAAACCTTTGTGCTTCAAAGGACACTAACAAGAAAGTATAAAGACTACCCATAGACTGGGATAAAATATTTTCAAATCACATATATGATAAGGGACTTGTAATTAAAATATATAAAGAACTCTTACAACTCAGCAATAAAAAGTAAATAAAAATGGGCAAATGATTTGAATACACATTTCTCCAAAAAAGATAAACAAATGGTCAATAAGCTCAGGAAAGCACAATCAACACCATTGGTCATCAGGGAAATGCAAATCAAGACCACAATGAGACCACTTCACACCACTGGTATAGGCTAGAATAAACAAAATGGACAATAACAAGTGTTGGTGAGAATGTAGAGAAATTGGCTTCTCATATACTGCTGGTGGGGATATAAAATGGTGTGGCTGTTTCAGTTCCTCAGGAGATTAAATGTGGCTTTTCCACATGACCCAGCAATTCCACTCCTGGGTCTATCTAAGAGAAATGAAAACATGTCCACACAGACATTTGTGCATAAATGTTCATGCAGCATAATTTATAATAGCCAAAAGGTGGAAACAACCAAAATGCCCATCAATTGATGGATAGACCAAAAATAAAAATAAAAAACGAGAAAGCATACAATGAAATATTGTTTGGCAAGTTGTATACATGCTACAATAGGAATGAACCTCAAAAACATGCTAAGTGAAATAATCCAGATACATCTATCATGTGAACTCATTTCTATGAAATGTCCAGAATAGTCAAATCTTACAGTTTAATCACACTGGTGGTACAAGGGCTAGGGTGGGAATGTCCTGGAGAATGAATGTCAATGGGTACAAGCTTTCTTGCAGTGATGAAATATTCTAAAATTAGATAGTTGCATAAAATTATGAATGTACTAAAAACAATTAAACTGAACATTTTAAAAGGGTAAATTTAATGATATGGAAACTATCTCAGCAAAATTGTTAAAATATAAAAGCAATGTATCATCATCTCCTGCACTGGGGAGAGCTCGTGTAGCGTAAGGAGCAGAGGTGGACTCTCCTACAGTTGGGATTCCATGTGTGCGTTAGAGGGCCGTAGACACCTCTCCACGCTCAAGTCTGGTGGAAACCATACCTGCGGCTTGCCCTTTCCATTTCCCTCCGTATAGATGCACGCCTACACATTGTATTGCTGAGTTTTGCGTGTTTTTAAGCATTGATAAGTAGAATCTTCCTGAATGCCTTTTCTAAGACTAGCATTTTCCCTGCAACTTCTGTGTGTGGTTTGACATTGTAGCCCCTTTTCTTGGCCAAACAGCATTTATTCCCGGGTATGGCCACACGTATCCACTCCATCGCAGGAAAAATTGGGGTTATTTCCAGTTTCTGTTATAAAGACTGCCAACATAAACATTCTCCTGGAGCCTCCTGGTACACAGCACGAAGGTTTATACTTCATAAAAAACACTAATATTTAGTCTGCTCCCATGCACACATCGGCCCACTGGCTGCTTGAGGGAGGCCCCCTCCTGGTACACCTGCCCCAGGCCACTGCACCTGGTTGGGTCATTCTCCAGATGTGCGCCTCAGGGTCAGTGCGTGGTGGGGCTGACTTGGTCGTGCCAAGCCCTTTTCCAAAGTGCCTATTCCAGTTGCTCCCATCAGCACGATCTGAAAGGTTTTAGAATTAGGTGACTTTTTCACATTTCTTCTCTAGTGGGTGTAAAATACCTATTATGATTTTAGTTTGCATTTCTCTGATTTCCAAGATGATCTCTTCCCCTACGTTTGAATACCAACCTCAGTTCCTCCTAGTGAAATGCCTTCTCATGTCTCTTGCCCTTTTTCTTTTGGTGTGTTTACCTTTTCCATCATGTTTTAGGAGCTTTTTATATGTGTTGGATATTAATCATGTGTTAGTAGAGTTGCTACAATTATAGCCTGCATTATCAGCTTGTTCTAGGGAACCTTTGGTGTCTTTTGATGTTTATACCAAATCAAAGTTAATCCATCTTTTCTTTACGGTTTGTGGACTTTTGAGGCTTGACAAATTCCTTTCTTATCTAAGGGGCATATGCCACTGGACCATGATGAAAATGTGGATGCCACACAAGGCAGCAAGAGTGCTGATGCAGGAGCAAAGGGCCATAGACAGTGGGTGGCCAGCAAGGCAGTCACAGGTCACACATGGCCCGGAGGGCCAGGGTACCACAGAGGGATAATCTTTTGTCTTTCTAACCCCAATTCCTGCTAACCAGATTCCTATTCTTTCCAGAGATGCTATAAACCTCTCAAGAGTAAAGCATGGTGGTAATTGGTGTTGTGTATATGGGATATCAACAGATTCTGGCTGCGCTGACTTGGGATCTGGGAAACTGTGATTTGTCCATGTGTTTATAGGAGAAGGTGCCCTGTCTATCCATCCGCCCAGAGAGCAACCCCAGCTGGTGCTCGCCGCCTTCCTCGGATCCACAGCTGCGCTGAGAACCGGGGCCTCCTGACCTGGGCACAGGCCAGCGAGGTGGGTGTGTCTTGTCCTCTCTTGGCTCTGGGAGTTACTGCCACCAACTACTACTTCCTTTGTGATTCTCCTATGCCATCTTGTGCCAGCATCCACTGAGGAGGCGGGCAGCAAGTCCTCGAGTAGGAGCCTTTCATGAGAAAACAATCAATAAAGGACTCAAATATTTATGTCCATTCTTACAGCAGTGGGAAATAAAACTGAAATAAAAAACAGGACTCTGAATAAATACTGATGCGGGGGACAACCTGCTGTCACTGGAAACCGCCTTCTCCAATGATAGAACAAGATGCTAATGATTTGTTCCTCAGGAAACATAAGTTTCAAAGGGGCTGGTACAATGTGCTTCCATACTTGTTTAAAAAGTGTGCCTATTTTAGGCACAGTTGGCCTCAGTCCCAGCTCTTTCAGGGCCTATGATTAGGGTGGGTCTAAATTTGGTGGCCAAAGCTCGGCTTGGCTTTTCTGTCACCCACCTACCTTTCACGTAAACTGAGGTTAGAAGCACAAACTTCAACATGTTCCATCTGTATGGGGCAATTACAGACGTTATGTTCCCCTTCTGTCTTCCAATTTTTGTGCAATAATTATATGTTATTCTCCGCTACGAGGAAAGATGCCAGTGAACGTTGCTTAGAAGGAGGGAAACAGGCCCAGGCAAGGATGATGTTTTAGGACCTACAGCTGTGCGCGCCCACACCGCATCAGAAGTGTGTTTTCCTCGTCACATCCGTGAAGTAGGAAAGTGGTTTGGGTTGGGGGGGATGAGACACTTGCTTTCAAGGGGATTTTCAAATGGGTGTGGCCTTTGAGTGCTGAGTAGAAGGCAGGGTTAGTCGAACAGGCAGGCCCTGTGTCACTGCCACCTTCAGATATTTGATGGGAGTCACACGTCCACCCACTGGAGTCTCTGCAGCCATACAGAGAATGAGAGGGTCTCTGAGTGGCAACACAGTAGAAAGGGTAGGAGTTGGGAAGGTGATTGGGGGGGGCAGCCCTGGGGGTGTAGTCTTCCTGTAGCTCTAAATGTCAGAACTGTGATAGTGTCTCACATACTCAGAAGCATGAACGACTGAAATGAAAAAGGAAGGGGAAGCCAAGTGGAATGTGTGCCTAACTGCATTTGCAATGAGTATAAACACACTGACAGCGAGGGCAAGGGTGGGAACTGACCTAAGAGTTTTTTGACAGAATATTTTGACTCTATATTCTCAGGCTATAGACAAAAGAATGTAAACAAATATTAAACTCTAGTTAGTAGGTTTGCTTTTCACATAGGAATGGATTAGCAACTCAAAAGCTGCTTTTGTGTGTTCTTGGATTGAGCTAGTAGATACACATATTGTGTGTAAGGGGAGCCAGTCCCCACTGTCAGAGAAGGGAGTTATCATCATGAAAATGAGGTTAGAATAAGCCCGTGCTGGATGAATGATAGTGTGCGTGTGTGTGTGTGTGCGTGTGTGTGTGTGTGTGTGTGTGTGTGTGCGTGCGTATGGCAGGCAGGCAGATGATAGAGAATAGACAAGAATAGACATAGGTAGAAATGTTCAGGGACACTTGGCCTGGCCAGCTCAGGGCTCAGAAAGCAGGGCAGGTGCTCCTGGGGCAGCTGGCTGGAGGCTGGCCAGGCTGACGAGAGCAGAAGGATGAACCACATGTTCTCTGAGTCCTGAACTGAGCCTGCTGGCTGCTGGCCCTGCTTGACCCCATTCTCAAGGCCTGGGTAGGACTTTAGCGTAAAGTTTAACCCAGCCTCGCTGCATCTCTGGCAGAACTGGAGGTCGCACAAGTTCCTGTCCCTGGTGGAAGCCATGTCCTGCCTGTGTATCTCCAGGGCATCAGTAGGTCCCTCATGAAGGTGGTCGCAGGGCTGCCCCTCTGCTGGGGCTGGGCTGCTCAGTGCAAGTGCTGTGGTGGGCAGCAGAGGGCGCCCCTGGCCCTTCTGTCTTGAGTCCAGGATGCTCGCTCAGGGCCGCTGTGGGGGGAGGGAGAGGAAGGCGGGGCAGCTATGAGTAGCAGGCAATGTGGGCCCCACACTGGGTTAGCCTCTCTGGATGGAGAAGAAACGCAGAGCAACTGCAACCTTGGCCCCTCGTGCCCACTGCCCTGCCTCTGCTCATCTGTTCTGTAGCTGCCCTAGGCTTTGCTCCTGAACTCAGTGCCATGGCTGACGGCAAGTTCAGTAGTCTGGGACAGTGGCTGAGGGTCTCAGGGATGGGGCTGCCCAAAGCTGAGCCACCCACACCTCCCCACTGTCATTGAAGCCCCGCCATCCAGAACCTATGCACTGGCAGGAGCTGCAACCCAGATGGGAGGGTGCTTCCCTGCTGGCCTCTGCCTCCCAGAGAGGTCCCAGCCCCCCCCCCAGTACCCCAGCTGCTGGGTGAGGGGCCCACATTCACCTAAGCCTCCCTCTGCTCTGAAACCACCATCAGAACCTGACCACATGGTTTCCTGGGTGCAGGAGTAAGCACATCAAGCCAGGACCCCTGAAGCCCCCTCATCTTCTGGTGAACCCTGCTCATCCCTGGGACCCCAGACCCTGTGCCCACCTGTGGCCCAGAACAGGATGACCCTAGTCCCTCCCTGCCTGGCCCACACCTCAAGGGCCCAAGGAAAATCCACAGAGAAGGTGTGTGTGTGTGTGTGTGTGTGTGTGTGTGTGTGTGTGTGTGTGTGTGACAGAGAGGACAGACAGGGACAGACAGACAGAAGAGAGAAAGATGAGAAGTATCAATTCTTCGTTGTGGCACCTTAGTTGTTCATTGATTGCTTTCTCATATGTGCCTTGACTGGGGGGCTCCAGAAGAGCGAGTGACCCCTTGCTCAAGCCAGTGACCTTGGGTTCAAGCTGGTGAGCTTTGCTCAAACCAGATGAACCTGCGCTCAAGGCAGCAACCTCGGGGTTTTGAACCTGGGTCCTCCACGTCCCAGTCCAATGCTCTATCCACGCTTCACCGCCTGGTCAGGTCACAGAGAAGCTTTAACAAGGCTTCTTTAAGGTGATTGACGAAGTGGGACCCTAGTGGCCTTGGTGCCGGCTGCCATCCCTTTCCTATGGGACAGCAATATTCTGGGGCTTAAATGGACGTTGTCAAGGCCTCACAAGAACCAGGCATGTTCCAGAGGTCCACCAGCTGGCATAGCCCAACCCTGGATGTGAGCTAATATGGGGAGACAGGAACTGCATGAGGGGGGAGGGGCTCGGTTTTGGACCGATGTCTCACTGGGAGCCTGGCCTGGTCACCGGCAGTCACCCTGTCACCTCCACCAGCTTCCACCCCCTGAGCACATGTTGGGATTACTCTGGATGATTTGAGGAAACAGCTTCTGGGAGCTGATGTGCCTGAGGTCACACAGTCAGTAGGTGACAGCTAGGACCAGACCTAATGTGACCGCCTCTGCCTCACTGGGATACCGGGCCTCAGAGTACACCGGGGGAGACGCAGTGGCTTCCCTGAACTGTGGTGTGTCTCAGTGGCCCCCGCAGATGCTGTCAGGGAAGGAAGTGAGGGGCAGGGCTTGCTGGGACAGGTCCTAGTGATGGGCTGAGGGCTCTGCACCCGGCCCAGCGGAGGAGGAGCAGTGCTTCCCTCTGCACCCGGCCCAGCGGAGGAGGAGCAGTGCTTCCCTCTGCACCCGGCCCAGCGGAGGAGGAGCAGTGCTTCCCTCCAGGGCCAGCCTCCTGGAGGACCCCGGGTGTGGCGGGGACTGCTGCCCTGTGGGGTCCCTGGCCCATCTTCCTCTTCCCTGTGCATGGGGCCTCAGAACTGCTGTGTGACTCAGGGAGGACAGGCCATGGACCCAGCCATGGCAGCCCTGCACCCAGGCCCCCAGAAGACCAGTGTGGCGTTAGCACAAGTGTTCCTAGGTCCAGGCCCAAGCCCTCAACCCCCAGTGCCCCGCCCTGGAGGAAGCTGTGGGGTGGGGAGAAAATCCTGAGGTCTTCCGCTCAGGAGGCAGCTTGTCAGGCTGGGGTCCTGACCCCCATGGTACCACCTATTGGGTAAGAGTGGGAACCCCACCCCTGAAGGCTTTCAGGGTGGTGGAACCCTCAGCAGTCCCTTAAGGTGCCTCACTGTACCCCACAAGGGGCCAGCCCAGGGCCAGCTGTGCCCGCTGCAGCCTCACTGCCTTCAGGACCCCAGCCCCAAGAATCAGCAGCATAGGAAATGACTCTTGTTCTCAGGAATGCTGGGCTGGCTGCGGTGACCCTGCTGGATCGCTCTGGGCCCTGGTGGTAGGCGGGCCTGGTGGCAGTGCTGCCTGGGAAGCCCCCTCCCCCAGGCTCCCCAACCCCATGGAAGTCTGCAAGGCTCTGAGGAAAGCAGCCAGCTTCCCCCACAGGCTCAGACAGCCGTTAAGAAAATATCAGTGCCAGATGCTCTGCTTTTTCCATAGAACCAGAGGCCATCGTGAGGTAACTGGAAAAAGATTAACCCATCCAGACCCACAGTGGAGTCACGACGGCTGGGTGTGTGGGGCAGGGGGTGGCCCCAGTGAGGCTTCCTGTGCCAGCACGGGTTCCCTATGAGGGCCTGGGTCTTGGGGCCTGGCCTCCTGTGGACCAGCCCTGAGGCGTATGCAAGCACCCCGCCCCCAGCTCCCAGCAATGGCCTCAGGGCGTCTGACACTACTTCCCAGCCTCTCAAGGGCCCCTCCCCTTCTGACACAGCCTGAGTCCTGTCTGGGAGCCTACTGGGCACAACAGTGTGCCTGGCGAGCTTTGCTATCCTCAACCTGTCCTCTGTGGGGTCCTTGGGCCAGCCCCTCATCCAGCTCACTCAGGGCACAAATACCTTCGCATCACAGGTGGGTGGGCAGTGCCCTGAAATCATGGCACTGCCCAGGACACTGAGAATGTGGTACAACACAAAGTGATGGAGGGCTGGGGTCTGACTGGCCTCTGACAGGAGTGGGAAGTCCATCCATCGCCTGCCAGCCCACTCCCACACTGTCCTGACCATCCTGTGTGACCTGGGCGGGCACAGCAGCCCTCAGGCACCGGGTTCCCACCTGTAATTAGTCCAGCAGTGGCTGCCCCTCCACCCAGGACACTCAGATGGCCCCTTGCATGGTATCAGTCTGTTACAGATGTCCCATCTGGACACCCCCACTTTCTATCCCTTCCTTCTTTCCTCTCTCCTTTTTCCGTGTTTCTTTCAGACCATGGTGCCCACAAGCACAGCCTCTATTTTTGATTCTGACCAGAAAATAAAATTCTCAGTTCTTTGCAACAGAACAAAGATGAATTCAGATGATGCACGTGGCCCTGGAAAGAGAGCCAAAGGGACTCATTGAGTTTCTCAAGTGCAGTTGATGATGGCTCCCCTGGCCAGTGTCCCCAGGAGGGAGGGGTGTGAGAGAACAGAGCTTCCAATGCAGTTTTATACTAAACTAATGCAAGCGAGATGACAGAAAAAACACGTAGTGGGCCAGCATTGCGGTGCCATGGTGAGACGGATGTCTCCTCCTGGGCCCTGATCCCACCTGCCCAGTGACTAGAGGCGAGCATCCATAGATGTCCCAGACAACCCAGGAGTGCTGCTGGGTCTGCACAGAAGACCCTCCCAGTCTCTGAGGGGACGTCTTTTGAACGTTCCTGAGCACTTGTTTTGGGGCCTCATCCACCCAGTTCAGGCTTTTCACTTTAGCCCCTAATTTACCAAACAATCCCATTGTTGTGTCTGTGGGATTGACTGCACTTTTTCAGGCAAAACAAACACACAAACATGCATTTTGATGTGATTTTTGCAAATAAGTCTGGAGGCTGCATTCCAGTGATAAGCTTGTCCCTGTCCCCACCAACAACAGGCTGGCAGCCCAGGGTACCTGCCCCCCCCTTCCGTAGCAGCAACTTCAACATCTCCTCAGGATGTTGCATGCATGGTCTCGCTGGGAGCTGCCTCCCCATCCCGGCCTCTTTTCTGTTGGTCTTGGCTTCCTTGTTGCCAACCGATGCAGGCTCCTCAGTCAGCTGGGACTGGAGTCCTCACCTGAGGAAAGTGCCTGCAGGACTGTGTGATTCAGATGCTCCCTCGGGCCCAGGCTTCCTCCTGGGTGGCCAGCCTGGTTGTAATCGGTCTACCCAAGGTCCACCGCCTGTCTCAGCCCTTCCCCATCAGCCCCAGCATTGGACGTGACCACTGGCTGCTCCTGTCCAGTTGACTCATGTGCAGTTGGCAAACACAGGCTGGGGAACAGGACCGCTCTGTCCTGGGTGCTCGGGGCCAGTGCCCTGGCCCCCTCACGATAGAGCTGGCCTGGAGAGGGGTTACCTGGAGACAAGAACAGAGAGAGAGTCTGTCCAAGCTGAGGGTAGGGACAGGCACCCAGGACAGAGCCTGCCATTCGGGTCTTGTGCCTTGTGGGGAGGTAGGGAGGGCCAGGCTGGCTGGCATTTGCCTACTCCAAGGTCTACAGTCACAATGCCATGGAAACCACATGTGTAACCTGTGGAAAACAGTGTTTTCCTTGATGAATCATGTTCTAAGTTGGGAGGAAAATTCACTCAATAGTTGAGGCATTAAAAAGAAATAAAAAAGGGTTCCATTCAACAAATGCTAACAGGGCTTGTCCCCCAGGTCCTGACACTTCACCCACCTATGTTTGTCTTCCTTTTCTAGAAAATTCTATCAGGTGAAGCCTGAGTTTTTGGAGCTCAAGAAGGATGTTTTGCTTATGTCCAAGCCGCCCTGGGCAGGTCAGGAAGATGCCCAGCTCAGTGCAGAGAGGGTTCAGCCGAGGCCAGCAGCCTGGGTCTGTCTCCATAGTGGTTCATCTGCCGTGTGGCTATGGGTTAGATAATCTACCTCAGTTTCCCCATCTGGATAAAGGGGAGGGAAGAGGTAAACTCTGCTCACCTACCTCCTGCACATGAGGAAGCACCGAACTGGGAAACATAGGTAAAAGCCTGTGGAGGGAGGGAGATCTGCAGCTGCCCAGAGCTTGCCAAGGAGGACCCAGGGGACAGGTGGTCAAAGTCTGGTTTGAGAGGACTGGCTGTGTGTTCTGACTTTGCACCAACCCTGTGCTCAGGGCACTGCTGGCTGGCAGATGGCATGGGATATAGTGTGGGTCACTCTGCTAGTCACCTTCACTATGTGGACATGGTGGTGTGAGGCTGCAGGACATAGAGAGAACAGGGGTAAGCAGGGGGGATGAGCTGATGGGGGGGCCCCTACACTTGGCAAGAAACATCCCATTGTCTGCAGAGGGGACTTGATTTAAGTGGAAGCAAAGTCAGAGAGTTCCTGCTGCCCCCCGGGGGTGTCCATGCCTTCCACAGGCCATGCCCGAGATGGGTGGTCATTACTCATGGAGCTTTCATCCATCGGGGGCTTCATCCATGGTACCCCGGCCTGGAGACCAGAATGGAGGTCTGGTGAGAACTCCTCTCCTCACTCGGTCCTCACCTCCTCTACCCTGCGGCTCTCCCTCCATAAAGGCCCTGCTGTCTTTCTTGAACTAGACCTTGTGTTTGTGGGACCTGCACTCTGGGCTGGGGTGGTGACAGCCCCGCCCTCAAGCCCGGCTTGACCAATGGTGCTCCTGGCAGAGGTCCCCTGGCTGAAACACAGTGAGGGTGTACATGAGCTAAGGGTGCAGGCACCCCCAGGCCTGGATTGTGACTGGAGGAGCCTGCAGGAGCTGGACCACCCCCGTGCCTCACTTGTTGCCAGGATGTTTTCTTAGAGGAAAAAAAAAAAAGGTGGAGGAAGGAAGGAGGAGGGAGAGGAGGATAAAGAATTTTTTTTAAAGGAAGAAGGCCCTGCCCTAGGGCTGGGTTCTGTGTCTCAGAGGGGGCGCTGTTGCTCCATGGAGGGAGGATGGGAGCAGAAATGGATGGGAGGAACGGGGGAGGGAAGGAGGAGGTGGAAGAAGGAGATGGAAGGAGGGGCAGGGGCTCCAGGAAGACAGCGGGGACGCCTCCCCATCCCATCCCCGCGTGCCTGGGCAGCACCAGAGTCTCCTGCCACTTCGCATTAGGATGTCTTTACGCCGGTTCTCACCCACCCTCTTGGTTTTAAAGCCCCGACAGCATTCCCCACACTGACTTCCAGGCACCAAAAGTCACGGGGACATGGGAATAGGGGAAGAAAGCAGGGGTCCATTCACTGAGGCTCGTGAAGGGCTCCTGTCAGGAGGTCTCCAGGGTCCCAGTCTGGCCCAGGGGGTGGCCCAGAGGGTGGACAGGGGACTGACATGTGCTCCAGGGTACAGATCTGCTCCTGGGCACCATCAGACACACACACACTGCAGGCCATGGAGGTGTGCAGGCCATGGAGGAAAGCTCTGCTCTGTGCCCTGTGCCCTCTGGGCGCATCTGACAGCCCACCCCCCCATGCCTGTGGACCCAAAGCTTCCCAGAAACAGCTGCCCAACATGGGTGCCAGGATCCAGAGAGGAGCAGGTATTTCTCCCTGTCACCAACACCACCTTTCCTCCAGGTCCTCAGGGACAGCCGTCTCCCAAGCCTCCTGAGCACCCCAGCCCATCTCTGCCTTCTGCCCCAGGGCCTTGATTCTTCTCACCTGGAGAGCTCACCTACCTGGCTAGGTTCTTCCAGGGCCAACTGCCAGTGTGCCACCAGGTGCTTCAGAGGGTCCTTTCAAATCTGAAGTAGCCCTGCTGCTAACCTCCACAAAGGATCATCGCCTCCCCCAGCCCAGTCCCTGCAGACCCCCATGGCCCATCTCTCTCCAGCTCCCTCCACACAGATGTCCTCACGGCCTTCAGGCTCCCAAGAGGAGCTGGGACAGATTTCATGCATAAACACTTGACTACTGACTGGCTTGGATTTGGGAAGGGGTGGCGTTGACATTTTCAGAGACAATCCTAACCCTCAGGAGGACCCTGCAGGGCTCCTAGAAAGAGAAAGATCTGAGAGTGACAAGTCAGAGACAGCCCCGCCCCACCACAGTGAGAAGCACAGCAAGCCAGCTGTGCATATCTGGACACAGGGTTCAAGGTGGTTTTTATTTTCCTTTTATTTTCTGTACTTTTTCATATTTTCTTTATTAGGTAGGCGTCACTTTTATCATCAGAAAAGACCACAGATGAAAGTATATAAACAGATGGATACCAGGGGCCCACACATCTGTAAAGATGTTTAAGCAGAAACACTATACAAGACATGGAAGTGTTAGCTCTGATTACCTCTAGTCAGTGAGACAAGATGATGTTTTTCTATATTTGTAATTTCTTTATGATGAGCATGTAACTTTTTTGTAAAAAGAAAAATAAATCTCTCTGAAGACATCGTTGCTGAGCTCTTGTGAATCCGAACGTGCCTCCAGCCCGTCTGGAGCTGGTACCCTCTGAGCAAGAACTTCCTTCTACTCAGCAAACCCACACAGTCCCTTCCATGCCCTAGAGAATTAGGCTGGGTTTGAACGTAGGAGCTGCCAGACTGAAAGTGGGGAGTCTGCTGCCTCCCCATGGAACAGACACTCACTGGTGTTCTGCAAACTGGCACATGACATGGACCATTTCAGGGAGGGCCAGAGAAGCAATTAGGCCTGAAGGCCAGGTAACTCTGGCCTTGTGTGAACAAGGTGGACATTTTTTTCCATTTTTATAGTCAGTGTTCCGTTCTTGCCTGCTGTGTAACAAATCACTCCCAGCCACAGGGCTCAGCCCAGCACCCATTGCCATCTCGGAGTCACGCATGGCCTGGCTAGGTCTCTACTATTTTAGTCTTTTACACAACATACTCTTCTCCCAGACCTGCAAAGATAGTAGAGTTGCTTCTCTTTGAGGACAAAACAGCTCAGACTTGGAGAGGCCGAGTGAGCAGGTCACAGCCCTGTGTGTGGATATGAACTGGATGCCCATAAGCTGGAGACCACAGCACCAAACCCCAGGGCACAGGGAGAAATGCCTACATCACAATCTGGATGAAATCAGTGGCAGGCCAGATTATCCATACAATTAGTTTATAAAAATCCCCTAAAGTAGGTGGGGGGAAATGAAGGAAATGTTGGAAGAAATCCTAGAACAATCATTGAGAAGTATGATTTCTGAAGTTTTTCTCAAACGTTTCTTTATGATAGACAACTCTGGTATGTTTTAAAACTATAAATCATTTAGACTGATTTTACTTATTTATTTTTTGTATTTTTCTGAAGTGAGAAGCAGGGAGGCAGAAACTCCCGCATGCTCCCAACCAGGATCCACCTGGCATGCCCACTAGGGGGCAATGTTCTGCCCATCTAGAGCGTTACTCAGTTGCCACCAGAGCCATTCTAGCGCCTGAGGCAGAGACCATGGGAGCCATCCTCAGTGCCCCGACCAACTTTGTTCCAATGGAGCCTTGGCTGCAGGAGGGGAAGAGAGAGAGAGAGAGAAAGGAGAGGGGGAAGGGTGGAGAAGCAAAAGGGTGCTTCTCCTGTCTGCCCTGGCTGGGAATTGAACCCAGGACTTCCACTCACCGGGCAGACACTCTACCACTGAGCAAACCAGCCAGGGCCTAGGCTGATTTTAGACAAGTGTCAAGAGCTCCATCTCCAGTCAAGATCTTCTGGAACCTTCTCTGGCATAAGAAGTGGGTCTGACCACATCAAGAACTCGCCCACGCAGGGCTTCAAATATATGTATTTGTTAACTTTGTTTTCTCATGGTAAAAATGAAATGTCTTTTCCAAATACATATTTGACTCAACTGAAGAAATACATACTTGAAAAATAACTCAGAAATATGGCAAAGCAATGAATTTGAAACACTGAAACCAACAGCAGCATGTTTATAGGAAGTAGTTAGTACAGGGTTGGGGCACAGGCAGACCAATTCCAGAAGAAGGTGTCTAGATTGGAAACAACCAAAAAATGCCGCAAGCTTTTTGAAATATACTTGGGGTTACAGTTCTTTTTCAGACATCTTAAACTCAACTGCATTTTTGTTCTCCTGTGCACAAGAAGCACAGTCCCCATGAACGGTAAATGCTTTAGCCAGGATCCTTTAGCTTTGTCCTGGGCTCAAAGCCGCTGCAGAGTCCAGAGACTTTTCCTTTCAGAGTGACTCACGCCTGAGCTGGAGGGACCCGGGCCTCCACTGCAACCCTGGGCCCGCCCAGCCTCCTCCTCCTCCACCCACTCCTCCTCCCTCGGCCCCTCCTTCCCTCCCTCCAGTAACTGCGGCAGAGCACAGACAATTTCTCTCTCTGGTCTTCACTGTCAGCCCACCCTGACCCCTGCCCTCGCTTGATGGTGACACGCAGGCTGGTGACATGAGGTTGGCCCACACTCTGCTTCCCCTGCTGCTGCAGGCCTGCTGGGCCACTGCACAGGACCTCTCGGTGGCTGAGAGGGCCATTGCCTTCCAAGGTGAGTGGATTTGCTGCATCTCTGACTGTGCTTTTTGCTGCCGCGAGAGACAGGGCCTGGGACCAGAGGCACCCAGACCTGGGCAGGACCCTGGCCTCTTCCCTGGACACGAGAGCTATAGATGGGGAGCTTTGCAAGGGTGCTTTAAATTCATCAGCTCAGGGTTCAGTTCCCACTGGCTCCTCCAGCAGGGCCTGGGGGCTCTGGTCACCACAGGCGAGTCAGGAGGGCCCCAATGAGGAGACTGACCGTCATTCGGGTATCAGCCTCCCTCGCTCCGCTCCGTGAGCTCCTGTCCTGACCATTGAGTGCGGTTTTTTTCAACCTCAGTTAATTCCATTTGATTCCTTGCCGGGCAGTCAGTCCAGAAACATAGTTACCTGTTCCCACACACCTTTTTCTGAAACTCGTGCCGCCTGGTTGTTTTAAATCCAGCTTGGAAACTTAGTGAGAAAGTAGTCTTAGTTGTCTAGGGCAGGGCTCCCTGCCTTCCTGGAGGTCTGGCAGGATTCTCAGGACTGAAGTGGGGCTTTCACAGTCACCCCCACCCCCATCAATGGGTGCTAGTTTTTCTTGACCAGGGCTGCCCAGTGCCGTGGCAGTATCTGTCCTGGGAGGTGGCTGATGGGGTCAGAGGAGTCAGAAGGGAAAGCGGGTAAAGGCGGCACAGCGCACAAGCCTCAGGTCTTCTGTTCCCGGCCCAGACTGTCCCGTGGACCTCTTCTTTGTGCTGGACACCTCTGAGAGTGTGGCCTTGAGGCTGAAGCCCTATGGGGCCCTAGTGGACAAGGTCAAGTCCTTCACCAAGCGCTTCATCGATAACTTGAAAGACAGGTAGGAGGGCACACCTTGACCTCTCCCCGGCAATCCAATGAGCCTCTCAGAGGAAAGGCCAGTGGACCCTGGGCACAGGCCGGCCCGGTGCCATGCCAGCCGCAGCCCAGCAGGCAGAGCCCAGCCTCAAATTCCCTATCTCAGAAGGGAAGTGTTGGCCTGGCCACTCGAGTCCCAATGTCCACAGTGGTTCCTATAGGGCAAAGAAAGTTTTGAGATGGAGTGGGGTTGACAGCCCTGGTCAGTAGGATTGGCCCAAGGTACAATGTGTTTGTCACCCCAAACACATACGAAGAAATGCCTTCCAGCCCAAACTGAACAGGTTTAGAAAGTCGGTCTCAGACCTTGACCTTGCCAACCACCTGAACACTAACTGCTGCCTACATGGCCGGTCAGAGCCTGTGTCTGGACTCAATGTCCCAACATACCCAGTGTTGCAAACAGAGGGGCCTGGAAAGGTGCCAGCTTGGTTCTGGGTTTGGGCATGGCACACTTCATTCATTCACCCACTCGCTCATTCATCTGTGTGATGAGTCCACAGCACTGGGAGGGTGGGGTGGAAGAGTCCTGAGCAATGGATGTGGCCAAGACCAGGGCACGCCCATGGTGGAAGGGGGGGGAGGTTGGTACACAGATCAGAAACCAACTCCTTCCCCTCCCCCGGCCTTTGCAGGGCCCTATCCCTAATCCACCCCGTCCCTACTGACCTACTGACCTACTGACCAGGGCCTTGAATCTCCCCCAACCAAAAGGGGCTGCAGGGAGAGAGGATATGGCTGCCCAATGCAGGGTGTTATGATACCTGAAACCCCTCACTTACCCCAAATGTCCAGGTCCATGGGGCCAAAGGATGCTGGGGTCTGTATAGGAGGGGTGCTGGGGCAGCAATGTGGGCCAGCATCCCCCTCTATGTGCCTTTGGCCCCTTACTCAGTCTCTGGTGCCTCAGCTTCCCTACCTGTGACCTGGAATAGGTGTCTCTTGAGATTGCTACTGTTAACATGGTCACAGGAGCCTCAGTCACTCCATCTGCTGAATAGGCTGTACGGCAGGCCATTCCCAGGCCTGGGCAGAGCAAAACTGAGAGCCTTAGGGTTCCAAGTGCACTGCAGAGAGGGACCCTTCACCAGTGTCCTGCTTAGAACTGGCCTTGCCCAGCCCCCATAACCCACACCCCCCATTGAGGGGTCTGCCCCATCACCCTGACCACTACCACCCACTAAGGAGTCATCCCCCATGGCCCTGCCCACCGCCAGGCGCACACAACTCCTCATCTGTAATCCCTGGAGGACAAGTAGTGATCGTTCACTGGCTGGAGCTGGTGCCTCCTTTTCCTGCTGGCCTTCCCAGGCATGGTGACCAGGCCACGGACCAGGCGTCTTAGGGCCGCATGGAAAGCCCAGCCCATGGCTGGCCAGCTCCTCCCTTTGGGGCGGGATGGGATCTGACGATCTTCTACCTGAATCTCGCGCTGGGTGGACAGCACCCAGGGAGTGGGAGGGCTGCCAGGGCTGCCGGGTGGACACAGGCTGGGGCCTGGGAGGCGCACCACTCACCCGCCGCGCCTGCAGGTACTACCGCTGCGACCGCAACCTGGTGTGGAATGCAGGTGCGCTGCACTACAGCGATGAGGTGGAGATCATCCGCGGGCTCACGCGCATGCCCAGCGGCCGCGACGCCCTGAAAGCCAGCGTGGACGCGGTCAAGTACTTTGGCAAGGGCACCTACACGGACTGTGCCATTAAGAAGGGGCTGGAGGAGCTGCTCATTGGGTGAGCACCCCCTACCCACAGGCCCATGCACACGTGGTGGCTCTTTCTGTGGGCCAGCGCTTGGCCTCAGTACCCAGCAAGTCTCTTGCCTCTGGGGAGCTACCCAGGCCCGTGTCCCTGGAGGGCCTCCACCTTCGTGATCCATGCATGGTCACTACACTGAAACTCGCCATGACCCAGGGGGTGCCCACTGGCAAACTAAGCTTTGGTTCCCAAGATTTTCCAGGACCAGTCCTAGTGGCCAAGGGGATCATGCTAGTGACTACTGCCCAGCCTGCCTCAAGGCCACCAAAGGTCACCCTGAATTCCTTCATCCCTTCCTGGAGCTGTCCATTGTCTTCTCAACCAGTGAAGGCAGGAGGGACCTGAAATGCCCCCATCACTGCCACCTTTGACCAAGCAGAGGTGATGTCTGCAGTTAGAGAGACAGACAGGCACAGAGAGCAGAGACAGAAAAGCATGTAACAGACAGGGACAGAGAAGGTCACACAGAGGGAAGGGATTCCTGTTAGAGTATCTATGTCCCCAATGCTGGCTCTGCACATTACTTGGAATCTTTAGAGTGGTGAGCAGCCCCCAGCCACCATGTCCAGAAAGAGAGTTGGTTCCTAGCTGTGCCTCAGCCTAGCCACAACCCCAGTGCCCCCCACTCGCTGGTGGGCATATCTTCAGCCATCCCCTCCTGCTGTCTGAGGTGAGGCTCTATGTCAGGACACCTCAGGGTAGGTGAAGACCTGTGCCTCTCTCCTAGCTGTATGTGCATTTTCCAAAATAGTCTTTTAGGGAAATGTGACCCTATAAAACTCTGATTTCTGTTTCATGCACATTTTTATGATCCCACTTTATAGCGAGTTCAACAAAGAGAAACGTTGTTTAGTATCCCACTTTGCAGAGCAATGCTTGGGTCTGGGTCTCCCTCTGGGGTGGCTCCCATGCTGTCTGGGTCAGAGGAGGCCTGAGGGATCCAGGCCAGGTCTCATGGCTGCCCACCCTCTTGCAGGGGCTCCCATCTGAAGGAGAACAAGTACCTGATTGTGGTAACCGATGGGCACCCCCTGGAGGGCTACAAGGAGCCATGTGGGGGCCTGGAGGATGCTGTGAACGAAGCCAAGCACTTGGGCATCAAAGTCTTCTCAGTGGCCATCACGCCTGACCACCTGGTAGGATCCCCTTCCTGGGCCTATGGCTGGGGAGGAGGCACAGGGCACAGCCTGTGCAGAGATGCAGGTGCCACAGTGCAGGAGGCGTGGGGAGGACCAGGCAAGGGGAGGGATCCATACTCCCAGACTTTTTCCTGCCGTCACCTTTGTTCTTGCTGTGTCCACCCCAGGAGCCACGTCTGAGCATCATCGCCACAGACCACACATACCGGCGCAACTTCACGGCAGCCGACTGGGGGCAGAACCGTGATGCGGAGGAGGTCATTAGCCAGACCATCGACACCATCACCGACATGATTGTGAGTGGTCACTGCACCACCACCCTACTACACCTGGAAGTCGGGAAATCCTGTGGCAGGAAATGTAAATTAACTTGACTTTTTCATTTTGTTTTCAGAAAAATAATGTGGAACAAGTGGTAAGAGCCCCTCTCCCACCCGTACCTTCTCCCACTGCCCAGGGTGTCACCACTGGCTCCTTTCTCCACCGGGCACCCAAGCCAAGCGCTCTGGGCACCCGCAGACACCTGTGGCATGGCAGCTGTGCTTTGGCTTTCTGACGTGTCACTCTTTCCCTTCTCCTGTAGTGCTGCTCCTTCGAGTGCCAGGTAAGTGTGGGCCTGTCACCCACCCTGGGGCCTCTTGGGTTGGAACCTTGGGATAACTCTTCCCTCTTCCTTGCAGCCCGCCAGAGGACCGCCCGGACCACGGGGTGACCCAGGGTATGAGGTGAGTGGCTGTACCCTACCCTTGCTTACATCGAGGAGGGAGAGAGGTGTCAAGTAAGCATAGGAAAAAATGTCCTTGCAGGCTGACGCCCCAGGGGTTAGGGACACAGTGGGGCCCACTCAGCTGTCCTGAGCACTCACCATGCACTTGCCACTGGGTTGGATGAGGGGACAATGAAGGCATCCCTAGCTGAGCAGGTACCCCTGCCATGGAGAGAGAGTGCAGGCACAGAGACCCCAAGGCCAATGGGGTGGCCCAGGGCTAGCGTGAGGTATGGCCTATCCAGGGGGATTTGGGAAATCAAGACTTGTTGCTAGTATTTACAAATTGGGACATTGCTCAGGAATGTCCAGATTTCTGGCTTCTCTTAAAAAATGTCAGCTTCAGTGGCATGCATCCATGTGGCCACTGACCACTAGAGCTGATCCAGCCTCTCCATGGGGGGCCTTTATGCCTATGCTGCCCACCTGGGAGCCCAGCACAGCAGCAAGAATGGGGGATAGGATGGAAGAGAAGAAAGATTCAGGGACCTCTGTCCAGCCTCCAAGGTGGCCCCACAACCCCATGGGGCGTGATGGAGGGGACACATGGAACTGACCTTGCAGATCCCAAGTGGGACCATGGATGACGGGGAAAGTACCTGAAAACCACACAAGGAAATAGGGGTCCCTTTCACCAACTTTGCAGAAATACATGAGAAACTGCCCCCTAACCTCAATCTGCTTTGTGTTCTAGGGAGAACGAGGGAAGCCGGGTCTCCCAGGAGAGAAAGGAGAAGCCGGAGACCCCGTGAGTGCCAGTGCCTGATCCTGAGGGTGGGAGCACTGAGAAGCCTGAGGCTGGAGGACCAGGCTGCAGAAACTTCCAGAAGGATAGTTGGCTTCTGAGTGTCGTGGTCCTGGTCCTCAGAAGACATAGCCCCCATTGGCAGCCAGGCCCAGAGGGTGCACTGCACAGACATTCCATCCAACACCCCCCACCCGGTGGACTCCCCTCCCCCACCCATCCCTCAGGCCTCCACTCACACACAGCTTGTGCTCAGTGTGGCAAGCAGGGGGCTGGGTCAGAAAAGTCCCACAACCTCTGCCCCAGCCATAGCCAATCTCCCACACCCTCACCTAGCTCCTCCTGGGGGCCCTTGACCTCCCCCTCCTCCTCCCCTTCCCCCTCTCTGGAGCTCTCTGGAGGGGACCCCAGGAGTAGAGGTGGGGCCTTCACAGCAGGCCTGTTGCCTCAGATGCCAGCCAGCAGGGTAGCCAGGGCCAGTGGTGCCAGTGGGCAGCCAGCCAGCCCAGTCTCTCTGGCTGACCAGGCCGGAGTGGAGTAGGAAATAAGGCAGATGGATGGGGGCTGCACCTGCCCGCAAGGGGGACTAACACACACCCTCCTTTGTGTTTCAGGGAAGACCTGGGGACCTAGGACCTGTCGGCTACCAAGGAATGAAGGTATGTCTCCCCTCCTTCTCCACAGTGGCCTTTCCTGGGGCTGAGCCAAAGCACATCAGCGCTATCCCGGGGCATTGGGCCCTGGGACACCAGTAACAGCCCCCTTTTCCTCCTCTGTTTGCCGTGTAGGGAGAAAAGGGAGGCCGAGGGGAGAAGGTGAGTAAGACACAACAGTGGGACGTGTCCCTCTGGGTCCAGAGCAGCCCTCCTCATCTAGACAAGCACAACATTGCTTGTCCCCAGTGTGGCCAGGCCTCAGCAAGCTGGCTAGGGGTTGACTGGTGCCCCCCACCATGGGACCTGGGAGGCCAATCCCTCCTTACTGCCCTCCTCCGCCTCCCTGGGAGAACACAGCCAATTTCTGGGGAACTTTCCTCATGACCGTGGAGGCAGGGGAGACCACCCCCTCACCCTCCCTTTTTGTCTCTGCAGGGCTCCAGGGGACCCAAGGGCTACAAGGTGAGTATGGCAGTGGGGACATGTATTCTGCCCCATGGGTGGGTACTGTCTGACCTTCACCTGATCCTTTGGCCTTTGCACCTCACAGGGTGAGAAGGGCAAGCGTGGCATTGATGGTGTGGACGGCATGAAGGTAACTTCCAGCGCGGGGAAGGGCTGGTGGCCAGGGAACCCAGTTCAGGGAAGGGAGGGACAGTGGGCAAAACCAAGTACCTTTCCAGACATGAACAGACAGGAACCTCAGGTGAGCACTCTCGGGCAAGTCAGAGGAAGTAGGAAAAGCATTTTCCCTGCAAAGCCTGAGGTCCCAATGGACCCCAAGCCACCTGGCCAAGCTCAGAGTATCTTCTAGAGTGGGGCTTTTCTGGGAGGTGGTTGGATGAGCAATAGCCAAAAGACTTGACCACCAAATCTGCCTTCCTCCTTCCAGGGAGAGACGGGGTACCCTGGCCTGCCGGGCTGCAAAGGCTCACCTGGATTCGCTGTAAGTTGCTTTCTCTCACCAATACTTTAAGACTGTAAGTTCTCAGGTGTGAACATTAGCTCAAACTCTTCTACTGATGCTTTTACTGTTGTAAAGTGCAAGTTCCAAAGAGACACGAGGAGATACAGGAAAAATTTGAAGAGTTTATTACCTGCAGCTTGCATGGAGCTCAATACAGACTCAAATCATGCAGCCCCGAATAAGCTTAGCAGTTCACTTTTAAAGGCTGAAACCACATTTTTAGGCAAGGGTGAGGTTGGGGGGAGAAGAGCGGGATACAGGCACCTAGCTAAGTGGGATTACAGAAGTGAAGGTTATCTTTAGAGCAGTCTTGGCTGTGTGGCCCAAATTTCTTAACAGTCAGTTGCAGGCCCCCTAACGCCTGCATTTTTGCAGACTGTTGAGCCTGCGTAATAACTTCCCTAAAATGGACAAAAACAATAAAATGCCAAGGCTAAGGAGTCTGGTTTCATTATAGATCACACGTATATGCTAATCCTGGGTAGTTTACAATGCAAAGGAGGTTATAATTAGTTGGGTCCCTTGTAACATTACAAAGTCACCAGAGGGCTTTGCTGTGTACAGATATGCGGCCTGATGGCTGCTTGGTTAAGACTGTGGACTGACCTTTGCCGTCTTCTCACCAGGGCATTCAAGGACCCCCAGGGCCCAAGGGTGATGCAGGTGCATTTGGACCAAAGGGAGGAAAGGTTAGTGCCCTGAACCCCCTGGGGACTGACGCCAGGACTTTATTGCATACTGAGTGACCACAAAGTTTGCAGGCCAGGCCCATGGCCCCAGAGGGTCATTGGTTGCCACTTTGCTCTGTGGGCAGGCAGGGGAACTGGGGGGCAATAATGGCAGAAAACAAAGATTATTGGTTAAACATCACAGCTGATGGCAGGCACATTTGCCCAGAGGACAGGAACATTCCCTGCACCCTGTGTCACTGAGTCTTGGACCCTCCAGCCTCTGCAGCGGGGCAGGTGGCCCACAGCGCCTGTGGAATGTCCACACAGCCTGCAGCTCCATGTCACATCCCAGCATCTATCTTCTCATGGAGAAACCAAAGCTTAAGAACAGGCAGTGCTGGTGGCAAGTGGGCAGGAAAGTGAACTCTCAGATTTAACAGTTTGGGCTTGAAGCTGAGTTTTTTGTTCCTGGTATTTTGTTGGGATTTCCCAAGGCAGCAGGAAGTGCTAGGAGAGACAGAGAAGTAGTGTCGTCTGCCCATGCACCCTAACTACATGGGTTTCCAGGAATGCGTTTTCGGTTATCACCTTCCAGCTCATGCATTCCTGAGTAGGCCTAGAGCCGAGCTCGCTGGAAACTGGGCCTCACTAATGAGAACTGGGGTTGTCCCTGCAAGGAGCAGGCAGTAAGGCAAAGCAACCATGCGGGAGTGGTGCAGAGATATGGGTGGTGGGAGGAACCCTAAACATTTGAGGATCATAGAGTTGGTTGGGGGCAGCAGCCTGAAGTCTGGGTGAAGAGGGCTGGCACAGGGTGTCTGCCCCCCCCCCCAGGACAGGACAGGCAGGGCTGACCCTTCTGATCTTTCCAGGGTGAGCCTGGAGCTGATGGGGAGCCTGGGAGGCCAGGGAGCACGGGGCCCTCCGGAGATGAGGTGAGCAGGCACGGAGAGGCCACCCCGTCCCCTCCTTCCACCACAGCCTGGTGGGGCCCAGGCCCTGGGAAGGGCTGCCAGGAACTGGCCAGCTGAAGTCCCGGTACTGGCCAGAACAGAGATGAATGAGTGCACACTTGCTCTCCCCAGGGAGAACCTGGAGACCCCGGTCCGCCAGGAGAGAAGGGTGAGGCCGGTGACGAGGTGAGCAGCCACGTTCAGCCTCCTGCTCCCCGTTCCTGAAACTAGGGCTGAGTTCTGTCCTAAACTAATGCTTCTGTTCATTCCTCTCCACCCTAGGGCAACGCGGGACCTGATGGCACGCCTGGGGAAAGGGTGAGTCTGGCAGGGTGGCACTCTGGGCTCTCGGCCTCACTGTTTAGTGCCAGACATGGCTACATGGCCAGACGGGGCTTGCTGGGGGTGGGAGCCAGTCCTGCACCCAGCCCTTGAATCCTGCCTGCATCGTGGAGTCACGGGCTGAGGCCTCACCTCCTTCTGCTTCTCTACACACAGGGTGGCCCTGGGGAAAGAGGACAAAGAGGGACCCCAGGCGTGCGGGGCCCTAGAGGAGACCCGGTGAGTCACACGGTTCATTCAGCTGGGACGTCACCTCTTTGGGGAGACAGACTGAGGTCAGGCAGAGGTCAGCCTGTCAGAATCACAGGACATATGCCACCAAGCCCCTTAGGCCCCTAGATTTCTGTTTCCCCAAACAAAGACAATACCCACCCCACCCCAACCCCAGTGCGGGAAGTGCAGCTGCTCCTGTAGCCAGCCCCGCCCAGACCTCTGAGCTGTGCTCTGGGCCCAGGATCAGAGGGGAGGCTGGGAGCCAGGCCCCACTGAGGCAGCGAGCACAGCGCAGCACAGCATCTGTCCCTTCATCCCCAGGACCAGCTCTCAGAGGAAATGGCCAGACGCAGGGGTGTGCTCTCTGAGGTTTTGTCCTGTGCACACGCGTTTCCTTCACAACAGCACATTCTGTGTTCTCAGCTCTGTGTCTTCTGCTCTGGCTCCTTGTCCGTCATGGCTCTACAGCGTTCCATGTGGTCCCATTTCCTTAGCCCCCTCCACCACACACCCGGGCCTTTTAAAGATACCTGCAACTTCCCATCTCCCCTACAACCCTGTGAATGTTTCTGCGGACAGAGCCGTCTTCTTTGGAATAACTTTCTCTGGTTAAACCTTCAAGAGCAGGAACACAGGGACACTGTGACTGCACAGACCTGTGGCTGCGAGGCTGGTGGTTGCCCCATGGCTGCTGCCCTGTGGTTTGAATGGCCCAGTGGCCAAGCTGAGCTTTCTCAGGTCCCGCAGTTCAGTAGCAAGGTTTTTCTGGACCCAGAAAGCAGAGGCACCAGGCAGACTGTGTGCCTGGTTTGTGGGGAGATGGACCCCACCCCATAGCTCCAGAGTTGGGGGGAAAGGCCAGATGTGGCCGAGCCCTCTGCCCCCTGCTGACCTGGGCAATGCTGCAGCTCAGCCCCAGAACAAGACCATGTGAGGCTCTGATGGGCGGGTGCATATTCAGGTGTCCCAATGGGGAGAACGAGTTTACCCTGAAGCCCCATGCAGGGGTTGGGAGGGACATCAAAGCAGAGGTAATTGGATTTTGACCCTCTCCAAACACGCCCTATGGAGTAAGATCAAGAAGTGGGACTGAAGGCCAGGCCATACGGCTAGGTAGCATGCTGGCCCACGGAGAGGTCAGAGCACCCGGGATGGGCCCCAGCTCCCAACCCTGTTAGTGAGCCTCCGGGAAAAGAGTCCGCATAGAGAGTAAGTAGCCTTGGACCTTAGGAGTAGCTGCTGGCCTCCCTGCTCAGCCTCCTGAAACCACATAAGTCACTCAACTTCTGTGTACGTAGTAACCTTGGGGTAAAAACATAAAAAACTGTGAGAACGAAGTATGGGGCCTGAGCACATGGTGGACAGCGACTCTTCCAGCTCTTTCCTCACCCTTCTGGGTCTCCACCTCACCAGCTTATTCCTCCCCAGGGTGAAGCTGGACCCCCAGGTGACCAGGGACGAGAAGGCCCTGTTGGCGTCCCTGGAGACCCGGTAGGAAACCTGGCTATCTGAAGAGGTGTCCATGTTTGAACCAGGCCCCCAGCAGCTCAGGAAGCTGTGGGAGGACTCTCGTAGGGGGTGTGACCTGGGAAATATTGGGGTGTGGGCATCTGGAGCCAGATGCAGAAGGCTGGGGGCAGCTGGGGTAGCAAAGTGGGAATTGATAAGGGCAGGCTTAGACCCTGTGGCCCCCAGATGCCCCGCACTCACAGAGGGACCCCTTTGTCATCTGGTGGGCACTTAGCAGGACACAGAGCTGAGTGGGAAGATTTCCACTGTGCCCGCAATCTCTGCCCTCAAGAGTGGGCGGGGAGGGATGCCCTGGTTTGGTTGGGGCCAGAAGCTAGGGGGGTGGAAGCTAATTTGCAAAAGGAAGGGAGGTAGGAAGGCTGGCAGCAGAAGGGGAGTGAGGGATCCCAGGGGCTGTGGGCACAACCCACCCCCTTGCCTGGTAAGGCTGACTCCCTGAGGATGGAGCCCTGGATGGTGGTGTCTCACATTGAAATAAGGGCATCAAAGCTCCCAGGATACATGAGGGGTGGGGTGGAGGGTAAGGGGACTTGCTCAGCTTTTGGAGCCCAGGTATGAGATCCTGGCTGGAAGTCAATTTGGATGTTCAGTGAATAGAAGGTTCCAGAATTCCTGAATGTGCTGCCTACCAGAGCCATGCTTGGGGAGGGGAGGAGAGTGGGACCCTGAGGAAACCCAGGCTCTGATCCTGCCAGTGGGCTGGGTTGGGGGAGGAGTCACGAAGGGTGGAGACCTGCCCAGGCCTTCTCAGTTTCCCACTGTGGAAACCCACTGAATGTGCCTTTCTAGTCTCCTCTCAACATCCAGTAGATTGTCCTCAGTATTTGGCTTTACAGAAAAATACTCTAATAAATATCAACATCCATCTGTCACTTTGCAGCTCCTTTGTCTCTGTCTGTCTGCCCATCCATCCATCCATTATCTATCTGTCTGTCTATATATCTAATCATTTATCTATCATTTATTCATCCATCCATCTACCATCTATCCATATATCCCTCTACCCATTCATTCATCTATCCATCCATTCACCATCTTCCATCCATCTTGAAATATGTCCAAGGCTACATCCAGAACATAAATTCTTAGAAATAGAATTTCTTGGCCAGATGATGTGTGTGTGTGAGAGAGAGATAATTGCCAAGTAATTTTACTGGTCTGTCTATCTAGCCCCAGCTTATGTTATCTGCAAAAGTGTACTAGAGATTGTACTCATGCCTTTTCCAACATGAGATATTATCAGACTTGGAGTGCATTTCAGTTTTTCAGGTGAAAACTGTGTCCTCTGTGGGAAACGTTGAGCATGGATCCGGGTGTCACTGTACCTGGCTGTTCATGAGGCTGTTCATTCCCCACTGGTGTCTCTGTCCCACATTGATATGATGAGCCTGCAGACATTTTTCAGATTTATGATATTTTGTTGTGTAGGATGTCCTGCTCCTTGGCAGGATTGATTCCTCGTATGTTTACTCCTCTTACTGTATTTTTTGCTGGTATCTTTGATTCACTGAAGTAGGCAAAAGTAGTTTACAATTGTGAGTATGTGAAAGAGTTTATTCTATTATTACTATTTACTGATTATTGTATTATTCATATTATAATTGTCAACCTATTTTTGCCCACCCCTGTATACTATATGGTTATAAGTGAGATGGTACCCGGATTGACTTTCCGTGAATAACAAGCCTGTTGTTACAACACAATTTCTCACTTACACCATGTTTCCCAGGGTTTAAAATGCACTTTCATCCTCTTTTCATGCCTTATCTATGTGTCTTTCTGTAGCTGCTGTAACATGTCCCACGTCTCCCTGTTTCTGCCCCAGTTCCAACATTGTCATTACTGTGGCTTCACAGTAGGTTTGACGCTCAGGCTGGGTTGGGGCTGCTGCCTGTGATGCTGCCAGCCTCTGCCAGACAGGAAGACCGAGGACAGCGTCCCTGTGCCCACTGTGGGGTCTGTGCTGCCAGGACTGGCCAGCTGTGGTCCCTGCAGCCCAGGCACCATGCCGGAAGTCATTCACCACACTGATAGTATGGAACACTGGATGTGGGACCCATCACTGGGGGTCACACTGCTGCATCCCTCTGGCACCTGCATGTCATATGTCCCCAGGTGCCACCGTAATTGATAGTCACTGTGAAACGGGAACTTGACAGAGTGTGAGGGAGGGGAGCCCACACCAGGCCACCTGGTGATGCTGGGTGACTGCTTCCTCTGGGAGGAGGCCCTGTGCCCCTCCAGCCTGTGGCCCCACTGGGGACAGTCTGCTTCCAGCATGTGCTCCTAGCTGAGGTGGTGGTGTTCTACCTGGGGGGCTGGGAAGAGGTGTAGGCACCTTTGGAACCGGGTCCATCCACTCTGGATGCTCAACTTCTGGGCCTCAACGCTGTTTCTACCTCTAGGACTTCCGCTTTTTCCTGATCCTGTCACCACCCCCACAACTTCAGACCGAATAGGCAGTCAGCTCCCACACCAGAGTGTCCCTTTGGAACTTTCTGGGAAATTTATTTTTTTCAAATCTCAAGAAAAAGCAGTTGAGAAATGCAGACAGTGGAGAAAAGGGTGCCAGCCTCATGCCCTCCTCCCCACCCTTCACTGGGCGCCACCCCTCCCGCCTTTGTGGAGGCCAGTGCTGCCCACCAGGCGTGGTGGGGCCGGCGGACTGGGTTCCAGGAGGCACCCACCCAGCAGACCGCCTGCTGAAGCAGCACAGCAGAAATTCTGCCCAGAGCTTGTTTGGTCTTACGCTGTCTTTGGGGAGGGCTTCTCAGGGTATGCTAGTGGGGTCCTGGAAGCACTATCAGATGAGGCCTCCCACAGGCCTGGCCTGGGGCACAGAGGGCCTCTGTTTCCATCCCCTTTCCTGCCCCCCTCAATTTTCATGTTCCATTGTAGACTGTGAGCCCCAAGTTGGGGGACTGCTGGTCCTCGTGGTCAATATGCAAAGTATCTGATGCTGAGACTACCTGAATTATGTGAGAGTACCAGGGCCAGGACCATGGGCTGCAGGTGGACCCTGTGTGGCTGTGGCCAGGGCGGCAATACAGCAGCAGCCTCCTGGTCGCCGGCTAGTTGATGGAACAGGTTGGACGATGGGAGGTTATACGTAGTTATCAGAGGACATCGTCCCAGGAGGACCTGTCTGGAAATACCAACCTAACGACAAGGCCCAGTAGACAGGCTTCTGGGTGCAGGGTCACAGCTGGTGGGGCACAGGGGCCAGCATCTCAGTGAAGAATGTACACTTGTCCTTCCTCCTCTGGCCTGGCTAGGGACCAAGACCCTGGCCCAGAAGGACAGTTGATATGCCTCCAGGGAGGGCATAGGTGAAGCCGGCCAGCAAGTCAAGACAGGAGGGCTGGTGTAGGGCAGAGAGAGGGTCCAGTGGGGCATGTCCATCTCTTTGCAGGGCGATGCTGGCCCCGTTGGACCTAAAGGATACCGAGGAGACGAAGGGCCTCCAGGGCTTGAGGTGAGTAGCCCTCCCTGTCGGCCCTAAAAGGGGCCAACCCTGATGCCAGACTCCCTCCCTTCCACCTAGAACTTCCCTGGGAGAGCCACTGGCCCCTAGAAGTGTTTCATTTCATTTTAGTTATATGACTTTCAGAACATTTGGAAAATTCAGAAAAAAATTAAAAAGAATTGAAATCTAAAATAATACCACCCAGAAATGAAGAATATGAGCATTTTGGCTTATCTCCTTCCAATTTCTTTTTCTTCCTTTGCGTGTTATGCCTTACAAATCTGACTTTACAAGATTTGTTGTTGTTTTTTCATTATGAGCATTTTCCTGAAACCCTAACAATTTTTCAAGATATTGTTGACATGTGCTTAGAAAGCCACACCTGTGTTTGGTTCTGTTTATTCCTCTAAACGCCCTTGTTGGGCTCACAGGCTGTTCTTTCTGGTCATGTCCCAGGCTCCCTTTGGTGGTCATGCTGGAGGCTGGACTCTGAGCCCCACAGGGTCCTGTTCTGCTTCATCTTCACTGGCCCCGGGACCATGGGGTTAGAATCCTCTTAGTCACTGCCCAGCAGCTGCTTTATTTCCTCCTCGCTCTCCTTCTCCTCTTTGAGACCTTGTGCCTCAGAGCCTGCCTCCCTTGTTCCTCCTGTGCCCACTTCCTCTTCCCAAACCCATTCCTCTTCTCCTTAGGGTACCAGAGGCACCCTGGGGCCTGCAGGACCCCCAGGAGACCCCGGACTGATGGGCGAAAGGGTGAGTGGCAGGCCTGAGGGCACAGGGTCCTGAAGAGGCTGGCACCTGGTTGCCTGAGACCCTAGGAAACTCTGGGTTCAAGCCCCAGATTCATGGGGTCTAACTGAGGGTCCTGGTCACAGTCATCGGACAGGAAGCATCCTCCGCAGGTGACCGTCCTGTCAGTATCTATGGATACTGCAGTCACTACGGTCACTGTGATCACTGAACACGTGGACACTTTACCTGTCTGCCTGCTCCAAGATCTGGAGAGAGGTGGGCATGGGCCCCCCGGGGCAGTCCAGGCTGGGAGAGGCCATCCAAGCTGAGGGACACAAAAGTGCCACTCCTGTGCCCACGCTGTCTAGAGACATTACCACTGTGACAAGACACTGTCTGCTCCCTCAGGGTGAAGATGGCCCCCCTGGAAATGGCACTGAGGGCTTCCCTGGCTTCCCTGTGAGTGCCCCCAACCCACACCCACTGCCCCCTTTAGCCAGCTGGACACACTTGGGCTGGTGGGTTGTACCCAGGAATTGGTAGCTGGGATTGTCCATGGGGGCCCTGTGTCAAAGCCCGGTGTGATTATCCTGCCTTCTCTTGCCTTCTCCTGCAGGGCTATCCAGGCAGCAGGGGCCCACCTGGGATAAACGTGAGTACACGCCCATTGCCAGGCTACTGGTATATGCACATGTACGTGCAAAAACATACATGCACACACATGCAAGCATTCTCACTTGTGCAAACACTTTCACATGTACACACACTGCAAACACATGCATCCTTGGGCTAAGCTCTTTGCCAAGGCCTCCACCTAACACGTATCTCTGTCTGTGGATGTCTCCACTGTGCACCTGCTGACTGACACCTCCCTCAGCGCGCATGGGAGCAGGGCCATATCCCAGCCTCCCCTAAACCTCTGGCTGCTCTCTGCCTGTTTCTCCCCCAGGAAATGTGTACTGGGGGTGGGGCAAACAATATCTCCTTTGTCTTTCTCCTTTTAAAATTTCTTCTTTTTTTTTTTTTTTGCATTTTCTTTTGCATTTTTCTGAAGCTGGAAACAGGGAGAGATAGTCAGACAGACTCCCGCATGCGCCCGACCGGGATCCACCCGGCACGCCCACCATGGGACGACGCTCTGCCCACCAGGGGGCGATGCTCTGCCCATCCTGGGCGTCGCCATGTTGCGACCAGAGCCACTCTAGCGCCTGAGGCAGAGGCCACAGAGCCATCCCCAGCGCCTGGGCCATTTTTGCTCCAATGGAGCCTTGGCTGCGGGAGGGGAAGAGAGAGACAGAGAGGAAGGTGCGGCGGAGGGGTGGAGAAGCAAATGGGCGCTTCTCCTGTGTGCCCTGGCCAGGAATCGAACCCGGGTCCTCCGCACGCTAATTTCTTCTTAAAAATGAAAGGAAATACGTATAAACTGTAGCTTAGTAAAGCTGATTTAAGATAGAAATTTGGGGAAGGAAAAGAGCGGCCAGGATGCCCCCGGTAGACGAGTCCTTTCCACTTGAGGAGCTCAGCTGAGTTCGCAGGAGGCGTGGGCCAGCTGCTGCCCAGCTCACACTGGGTTGGGTCCCCGCCCAGCACATATGCCTGCGCTGGGACTCTGCACCCTGCTAACCGTGTGCCCCCCCCCATCACCTGCAGGGCACTAAAGGCTACCCCGGCCTCAAGGGGGACGAGGGAGAAGCTGGAGACCCTGGAGAGGATGTGAGTGAAGCCACCTCCCCACTCTCCCCACATGTTATAAAATCCTGAGGGAGGGGACTGGGAGGGACCAGTTGCTGTGTCTGTGACACATGCTGTTTCCTCTAGAACAATGACGTTTCACCCCGTGGTGCCAAAGGTGCGAAGGGGCACCGGGGCCCCGAAGGCCCCCAGGTGAGTGGAAGCATGGCTGGCTCAGGGGGGTGGGGGGGAGGGTGGGCACACCTGGGACTCTGCAGCTGCAGTGGGTGGAGAGAGGCTGGGTAAGGGAGGGTGGGAATCTGGGTAGCAGGCCTCTGGGGAAGGCCTGGGGAGGTTGGGACTTTGACAGGTGGGATCAGAGGGAATGGATGGTTTTAAGGGGTACATTGGAGTGCTGAATGGGGAGCAGAGGGGGTCTGTCACCAGGTAACAGTGACAGAAGCACTGCCAAGCTCAGGGCAGGGGCCCAGGTGAGGTCTTGGCACCTAGGCCTGGGGCCCCTGCTCGTAAAGGAAGCACTGTCTGAATGAACAGGACGCTTTCCCTGGCTGTGAGCATAGGTGGGCTGCTCACTGGGCCCCGGCCAGCACACCCTCCGGCCACCAGGAAAGGGACTGTTGGACAGTGGTTGTAGAGTAGACGCCATTACTGGTTCTCCGCCAGCCCTTTAATATGCAGAAGCCTCCACTGTCCCTGGCATTCAGGGGCTCCTAATGGAAGGTGGGGTCATAAGGGCAGAGGGGGGCTTGCTGAGAGCTCCTATCAGACCTGCAGCTTGGGAATGTGGCGAGTGGGGCTTCAGGGAAGACCCTCCAACCCTTCTCCCATCTTTTCTCTGACAGGGACCCCCAGGACACACGGGACCGCCAGGACCTGATGTAAGTAGGGTGCCTGTGAACATACTCAGGGACCAACCACTCTGGCCAAGGGTCCCATGGGGATGGGAACCCATGACAACAACAAGGGGACTTGTGAAGGCCACTGGAGGGACATGTGACAGCCACAGGGAACATGTGACAGCCATGGAGAGACATGACAGCCACAGGGGAACACATGAGAACTTAAAGGGCACGTGGTAGCCACATGTCAGTGACCATAATCGGTGCCTGTGCAGAAGCCTTTGTTTACTGAGCAAGGCACACCCTAGGACATGAGAAGCCCTACCCTCTGTCAGCCGGGCTGTGGTCCCAGGGGAGGATGCCCCGAAAGGCCAGCCTCACCCCCAGCACCCAGAGCAGCCCAGCTGGGTGACTGGCCGCTCAGCCCCTCACACAGTGTCTTCCTTTCTCAGGAATGCGAGATCTTGGACATCATCATGAAAATGTGTTGTGAGTGTCACCACCTTTGAATAGCTACCTTAATTAGAAAGAGTATGTTCTGCTGTCAGTGCCTGAGGGAGGGGGAAGCAAGTGTAGGAGGGTGTCCCACCAGTGAGAACATCCCTGTGGGCTGGGCCACTCTTAACCCCACGACTGGCCTCCCTTCCCTTCCCACTGAGAGGGGGCTAGGAACCCTGGTGAGGGAAGCCCAGGGAGCTAGCTGGAGGGTTTACATAGGACTTGGGGTCTCAATGTCACCTAATCTCATCTTCTTCCTCTTTCCCAGCTTGCTGTGGTGAGTGTCACTGTCTAGCTCCTGTGGTTTTAGCTCTGAGGTAGACTGGCCCGCGGGTGGTGGGACTGTGCCCCCTCCTCCTCGAGCATGCTGCAAAGCAGCAGCTGCACCTGCCCCTGCCCCTGCCCCTGCAGAGTGTAAGTGCGGCCCCATCGACATCCTCTTCGTGCTGGACAGCTCCGAGAGCATCGGGCTGCAGAACTTCGAGATTGCCAAGGACTTCATCATCAAGGTCATTGACCGGCTGAGCCGGGATGAGCTGGTCAAGGTGTGCCCCTCTCTGGCCTCCACGCTCCGGGGAAAGTGGTTGCCGGGTGGTGGGGATCTGTCCTGACACAAGCTGGAGAGTGGCCGGGTCCTGGGGGCCCTGGGAGACAGCGTGCTGTGTTTCTCAAAAGCCAAAATCCCAACCCACCAGCCTATTAGAGTTGCTGCCTGATCTGGCCTGTGACAGATGGAGGGCGGAGGGGCAGCTGGTGCCACTCCTGACCTCGGTGCCCGTCCACTTGCAGTTTGAGCCCGGGCAGTCACACGCGGGCGTGGTACAGTATAGCCACAACCAGATGCAGGAGCACGTGGACATGAGGGATCCCAACATCAGGAATGCCCAGGAACTCAAGGAGTGAGTGTGACATGCTTGGCCAGCTGTATGTGCAACTCCAAGAACCCACCCAACCCCCACAGTAGGCCCAGGCCCTACCCCTCACCCCAGTGGTGACTTTGTACCTGACCTGGGCCCTGGCCCCGCGCTGACAGTGCTCTGGCCCTGCAGAGCCATTAAGAAGCTGCAGTGGATGGCAGGCGGCACGTTCACGGGCGAGGCCCTGCAGTACACCCGGAACCGGCTTTTGCCACCCACCCAGAACAACCGGATCGCCCTGGTCATCACGGATGGCCGCTCAGACACCCAGAGGGACACCACCCCACTCACTGTGCTTTGTGGTCCTGATATCCAGGTGGGGCCCACATCAGTGCCTCATGCTGCCACATTCGCAGCCTAACGTGCGGAGAGTGCCCTCTCCACCAGGACTGGCTGATGCTGTCCCTCCCACAGGTGGTCTCCGTGGGCATCAAGGATGTGTTTGGCTTCGTCGCGGGCTCTGACCAACTCAACGACATTTCTTGCCAAGGCCTAGCAACCCCGGGCCGGCCAGGCATCTCGTTGGTCAAGGAGAACTATGCCGAGCTGCTGGAGGATGCCTTCCTGAAGAACATCACCACCCAGATCTGCATAGGTGGGCGTGGGGGCAGCCAGCTGCAGGGCTGCTCCCACCCTGCTCTGCAGGAAGCAGGGTCACAGTGCAGGCAGCTGGTGGACAGCCAGAGAGAGCTGCTGGGGTCAGAGTTGGGCCCTCTCCCCCAACAATGGGCACACGGCCAGCATCTCCCAGGGAGAGCCTGGCACAGGGACAGCATGTCACATGATGTCTGACTTGCAGTCCATCCTTTCTCCCCTCTGAGCCTTGGTTCCCTATTCTCAGAATGGGTCAAGACTTGGCCTCACCGAGTCTTGCTGGCTTAGTGTGAGGGTTACAAAATAATGTGTGGGCACCATTCCATCACCTCAAAGATCCACCCTGGAAGAAGGGGACCCCTCTTCCTGGTGGGGTGGAGTGGGCCAGGTAGAGGGTTGGCCAGGCATTCTGGGGAGCCACTTGTTTGCATGGCTACCGCCCACCTTCCATGTGGACGTGCTCATGTTATCTCATTTGGGGGTGACAGGTGGAACAGTGGACTGTATTGTCTCTGGGTTCATGGTACATGGGATTTTTCTCTTACAGACAAGAAATGTCCAGATTATACCTGCCCAAGTGAGTATCTGGGGTGTGGACAGGGCACTGGTGGGGGGCGCCCGGTAATGAAGGTCTGGAGATAATGTCAGTCGTCAGTCCGATGGGGTCTGGCTCTCCCAGGCTTGGTGCCTCTGGCCCAGTCCCCCGGTTATGTTGGGGGGTTGTGGGCTCTGCCATTTGCTAACAACCGCCCTGCTCCCTCCCCCTGCAGTCACGTTCTCCTCCCCAGCTGATATCACTATCCTGCTGGATGGCTCCGCCAGCGTGGGCAGTCACAACTTTGAGACCACCAAGCGCTTTGCCAAGCGGCTGGCCGAGCGCTTCCTGACGGCCGGCCGGGCAGACGCCGCCCAGGATGTGCGCGTGGCAGTGGTGCAATACAGTGGCACCAGGCAGCAGCAGCCGGGACGCCCAGCCCTGCAGTTCCTGCAGAACTACACCGTGCTGGCCAGCACTGTGGACAGCATGGACTTCTTCAACGCCGCCACCGACGTCAACGATGCCCTCAGATACGTGACCCGCTTCTACCGCGAGGCCTCGTCAGGTGCCACCAAGAAGAGGCTGCTGCTCTTCTCTGACGGCAACTCGCAGGGGGCCACGGAGGAGACCATTGAGAAGGCCGTGCAGGAGGCCCAGCAGGCGGGCATTGAGGTCTTCGTGGTGGTCGTGGGCCACCAGGTGAATGAGCCACACATCCGTGTCCTGGTCACAGGCAAGAGGGCCGAGTACGACGTGGCCTTTGGCGAGCGGCACCTGTTCCGCGTGCCCAGCTACCAGTCCCTGTTGCAGGGTGTCTTCTACCAGACAGTGTCCAGGAAGATGGCCCAGGGCTAGCCAGCCTCCCCTAAACGGAAACAAAGTAAATATGTGACATAAATCTTCCTGACTGACCGGATTAGCTAAATTTTTTTTTTTTTTTAAGGAGAAGCTTAAAAAGCCACCATGTGACCCGGTGTCTGCATCCCGGTCGTGGGATCCTGCCCCTCTCCCTGCACACCTGAACCCCATCTCACCACCCCAGGTTAACATCCTGAACCTTCCGCAGGCTCCAGCCTCCAGAACCCCCAAAACTTCATTTCTCTGGGGTGTCAGTTGTGCACTGACACCCCTACTCCCCTCATTAACTGTATGGAACATAAAGTCAAAGTCCAAAAGTCAAGGATTTTTGGAAAGCCAGGTTCTTGAGGATTTCTTAAACCCTTTTGATGAAGGTCTCGTCACTTAGTGCCTGAGCCTTGTCCCCACAGCCTCGTCCTGAGAGCTCAGGGCAGCACATGGACGTTGGCATCATCTCCAGAGAACAGAAATAGTGTCTTGTTCTCCCCATGCCCTCGCAAACCCCAAGAACAAAGGTGCTATCTTGTCAACCCCCACCCATGTACACAGGCCTGAGCTCCCGGGCCACCTGGTGGCACACAGTGATGTGCTTTCTTAAAAACAAGCCAGAGCTCTCTTCCTCAAGGGAGTGATTGGCTCTGTATTTTACTGAAGACCATCTTTATTTGTTAGTTTTATTTTTACTTCTTCCTGTGTTCTTCTGACCGGTGCCCCTGTCAGCAAATTCTCCAAATAAAAGTTTTCACTTTTCTCTTTGTGTTTGTCTTTCTGAGGGGTTAGCATCCCACCATGTTTGCACTTGGTGTCAGTAGAAAGGCCTGGAGAAGGTTAGGGCATCTGGTGGGATGCCCACCTCCGACTCGTTGCCGGACAGGGCAGTGCTTGCCTTGGCCAGACCATGGCCACCCCTCTTTCAGTTCTGGGGTAAGATGTCGGTGACATGAAGACTAACTATAGATGGGGAGCAGGTTGGAGGGGCCCTGATGCCCTGGGTGGCAGAATCACAAGCAGATTCGACCACAGGGGGCTGAGAGAGGTGGCCACCATAACGATAAAACCCAGAAGGGCAGTAGGGACACAGGAGGCAAAACTGGCCCTGGATTCCAGCAAGATGGCTATGAAACCTGTCTTCCCCCATCGCGGGGATTGGACCTCTGCTTCAGGAAGGGTGGGGGCACAGGGGCAGGTGAGGCCACTCACAGTCATAGGAGGAAATCACAGCCATTGGTATACCAGTGCTCATCTCATCCCGCAGGGCTGTCATGGGGGGAAGGGAGGATGTAGCTAGCTCCTGGCCACAGGCTGCAGTAGGCCAGCAAATGAGGGCAGGAGTGCAGGATAAGACACCCATAGCAGCGGGACCTCCCCTCAGTCCTTGCCAGGAGGGAACACGGTGAATGGTCCTCAGAGAAGGCACCGATGTCTGAGCGGAGTAAGGGGTGTCCCTGACTCAGATGCCTCACAATATGTGACCATAGGAGCTGAGTTGCAGGAAAGCCATTGGGGGGGGGGGGCAGGGACAATGCCCGAAATCCTGATTTCTGCGAAGAGCATCACCTCCACATGGAATTAACCAGCCCAGTCACCTGAGGGCTTTGCATGGACACTTCATCTCATCCCCTGGATTCATGTCCTATGCAGACCAGCTAGGAACCAGACAACTGCTAGCAGGTCAGTTTCCATCTGCTAGGCCGCCATTCTTGGGGCCTGCATCTGTGCCCACCCAGCCCTACAAGACAGACCTGAGCCAGTCAATTGCCCTTTTACCTGTTTTCTCAACTGCAAAATGGGTCCATAACATCTCAATGCCTGCCTGTGAGGGCTGTGATGGGGCACAGTGCCCTCATTGGAGCTGACATCAAACCCCTCTCTGTTTTGAGCCACAGCAGCACAGGCCTCCTGGACATGCCCACAGCAGGGAGGCCAGAGGGCTGGCCTGGACAGGGTGGCCTAGGGGAGGGTGGCCTGGGCCTGGGCAGGTGAGGAAGACACCTGCCTCTCCCCAGCCCGTAGTGCACAGGCTCCCTTCCAATGGGACCTCTTCCTGAAGAAAAATGAGAATCAGAAGTATGCGTTTCCCCTTTAAGAAGGGAGTGCGCCTTTAATCCATCCGTGACTCATCTTTAGCTGGAATCATCTCTCTAACTGGAACCAGCTGGCTGCGAGCACAAGTCCGAAAGCAGCGACACTTTCCTCCATGCTGTCCTTCTTAGTCCCTCGCTTCCCCACACCCACTAGGAAAAGATAAGAGTAAGTTCATTCTACAAAAGTCAACTTTTAAGAAATGTGTTATGAAGGAAACCTCAAGCCCATTACCTCTGAGTCCTTTTCCTTTATAAAAGCAGTATTTTAGATCATGGAGCCCCTTTTTCCCAGCCCAGAATTGCAGAGGGCCATGCCCAGGCCTCTCTCCCGGGCCCTGCCACCCACTGAGGAGCCTCCAGGCTGCAATTCCTTCCTTCTCCTCCGAAGGGTGTTCCTTGAAAAAAAAAATGGGGACACATGGGGTCTAAAGAAGTGGGCTGGGCCCCCAACCACCATCGGTTCCTCCATCAGGTTGGCCCCACCTGCTGACCCTGGAAGCTCCCAGGATCCATCTGCCAGCACTGGGGACATGCAGGGTATATTCATTCCATAATCTATCTACGTGTAAGAAGGGAGGCAGGACCCCTGGGACGGTCTGGTTGATGGCAACTTCTCCTTCAGCCTGACACAGTGCTGCTCGGCCCTGCAGGTCATGACCACGCGCCAGGTCAGCTCTCACCTCCGTCTGTGAAAGTGGCCTCAGTGCCCGTGGCCTTGCTGTTACTTCCGCCTGGACAGCTGAATGGTTGCATTATCTCCCAAGGCGCATGGTCTTAGGTACATGATTTTTTGATAGCCTGTAAGTGGCAGTTTTTCACCCATCCTTGCTCTTTGTTTCTCTCTCTCTATTTTTAAGTGAAAGGAGGGTAGACAAAGAGGCAGACTTCCATGTGAGTCCCAACCAGGACCTTTCTGGCAACCCCCGTCTGGGGCTGATGCTCAGACCAACTGAGCTATCCTTGGCCTCTGGGACTGACGCTCGAACCAGCTGAGCTGCAATAGAGAAAAGGAGAGAGCAGGGGGAGAGGGAGAGGAGAGAAGCAGGTGGTGGCGTCCCCTGTGTGCCCTGACCAGGGATCGAACCCAGGACTTCTGCATGTGAAGCCAATGCTCTATCCACTGAGCAAAACATCTGGGGCCCCCACCCTCACTTTTTATATCAAATAATCAAACAATGAACATTTGTTCATTATAGTGCATTTTTATACTAAGGAAATGCAGGAAGGAACATTTTTCCATCTATAATTTTGAAAGCACGTGGGAGGCATTTGTCAGAGGGCTGTTGGCCATGCATTTCACTGGCCAAGACCTAAGGGAGCCAGCTCTGCCTACAGATGTGTCCAGCCAGAGTGCCCATCTGCTGGTGTGGCAGCCACTTTGTAAAGAGACAGTGTTGGCAATACCCATGGTGTGGCTGGCTCTAGAAATAGACATCCTCCCTGAGGCAGGATTGTAAACTTAGGGGCTCCCTTTTAGCTGCTGAAATGAGGACAATTGGTCCCCTAGACTAGAGACTAAAATCCACCTCTCCAGTTAAGACTGGCACATCTTAAGGGAAATGCAAAGTGAATACTCCGGGCCTACCAGAATGGCTGAAATTGTACTGACACCACCACTGTCAGGAAGCTGAGAGCTTCACAAGCTGCTGGTGGCTCTGTGAAACAGTCAACCACTTCAGAATTTCAACAGTTCCTAAAACCACTCACACACCTACTGTACAACTTCACCACCTCCTGCTGAGCATTGGACAAGAGCAATGAAAAAATAAGCTCTTATGTTCAAACAAAGACACATAAGAGAAAGTACATAGCAACCTTTTTAATAAGAGTCAGAAACTAGAAGCAACCTGACCACACATCAACAGGAGGACGCACAAGCAAATTGTGGATCACTTGTGCTGTGAACTAGACTCGTGACAAAAAGGAGCAGAGGTTTCAGGGGAGTTTCATGTGCGCTGTGCTGCATGCAAGAAGCCAGCTGAGTACTCGATGCAGGATCCGCTGCAGGAAGTGTGAGGACAGGAAAAGTAACTGATAGTGGTGAGATCAGGCAGCAGTTGCCTCTCTAGGTGGGAATTAGCTGGGAGGACATGGGGACTTTCTGGATAATGAACATGTTGTCTACCTTGATGATGTGTGGGTTACACGGGTATGTGTTTGTCAAAATTCTTCAGACGGTACCTGTAAGATCTGCACACTTCCTTGAACAGACAGGAAGGAAGGAAGGAAGGAAGGAAGGAAGGAAGGAAGGAAGGAAGGAAGGAAGGAAGGAAGGAAGGAAGGAAGGGAGGGAGGGAGGGAGGGAGGGAGGGAGGGAGGGAGGAGAAAGGAAAGGAAAGAAGAGAAAAGAAAAGGAAAGAAGAGAAAAGAAAAGAAAAGAAAAGAAAAGAAAAGAAAAGAAAAGAAAAGAAAAGAAAAGAGAGAGGCAAAATTGCTGTTACTGGTTCTCCCGTCTACATCAGCTCCACAGGCTCCTCGACTCTCCTCCTTGCTCCCTGTGGCCAGGTGTCTGTTCATGCCAGAGCACGTCCAACCTTCAAGAAATCCCTGTGAGCATCCCTCCCTCTAGGCTTTTATTATTATGTTCCTGGTAGCATTTATTTTTTATCTTGACCCTGTCCCGTGTACACCCACTCCCCATACCTCCTCTGAGCGTGACTAGGATGGAATGTTGCACAAATGGCACAGGGATTTTGCAGAGTAACCAAGGCTCCTAATTAGTTGACCTTGGGATAATTCTCCTGGGTGGGTCAGAGACGTCAGAGAGCTTTCTCTTGCGGGCCTTCCTATGAACTGCCTGTGGAAGGGGCCAGGCAGCAAGAACCTGATGGTGGCCAGCAACAAAACTGGGCCCCAGCCCCACAAGCTCAAGGAACTGAATCCCACCAACAACCAGTACATCTGAAAGAGGCCCCGAGCTCCAGATAAAATGGGTTGGTAACTTGGTTCCAGCCTCTGAGGCTCTGAGCAGGCCCCAGCTGGGCTGTGCCCAGACCTCTGAACCATAGACACCAGAAAATGGTTCATTTGTGTGGTTTTAAGCTATTAAATGGCTGATATCTTGTTATGCAGTTATGTTAGTTAGAAAACTGTCTTTACTTCTTATCCCCAATCCTCTTAAACTCTTGTCATGTTTTAAGACTTCCCCTCTCCACACCCCTCACTCCTGGATTTAAGCCCAGCGGTCCTTTCCCCCAGGAGGAGCTGGGAAGCTTCTTTCCCTAGGGGTTGCATGTTGGCCCTTCCTCCTTCCGAAGGTCTCCCGTCACAGCCCCAAGACCACCCACCCTCTGGGTGCAGCCGCATACCCGACCGATCGGGGCCACTTACATTTCAGGCTCAGTGCCCTCCTGCTGGTTCCCATCCCACCCTCTCTAATAGTTTGGATCTTCTCCAACTGGGGAGACTGTCCTGAATTATCAGAGGAGGGGAAGTGTCATCACAAAGGTTCTTACTAGAGGAAGAAGGTGTGATCATGGGAGAAGGGAAAGGGTCAGAGAGACTGGAAGATGGGATGTTGCTGGCTTCAAAGATGCAGGAGGGGGCAGGTGGCTTCTAGAAGCTGAAAAAGGCAGGAAACCGAGTTTTCCCTGACCCTTCTGAGCCATTTTGGACCACTGACCTCCGGAACTAAATGTAATGATTTCTAAACAAATAAACGTGTGTTGTTTCAGGCCACCAAGTTTGTGGTGCTTTGCTATAGCATCAGTAAGCCACAGACTTTCTCACTGAAGTGCAGCATAGCTTTCAACCCCGCCTCACCATAAAGCCAGGAGTTGAACCCTCTTGAAACTCTTCCTGTTAAAAATCTACTAAAGGGTCCAAAATTGTGCTTCATCAAAAAATGATGATGTGTTTATAAGTTGATTTTGCTCCTTAAATCCTAAACATGGATTATGTCACTTTGGCTCCAAACACCCTGGATACTTCAGAAAACAGTCATCCAAAAGAACATGGGAGACATGCCCTCAACCCAGCCTCAGCCCCATGGACAGGCTGAGAGTGCCCCTAGCCAGGGACAGGATGATTCCCTCAGGAAAGCCTCCATCATCCAGAGTCAGTCACCTGCTGACATGTGCTTTGTGAGTCTACGACCCATCGGTTGTCGGGTGCCCTTGGTTCATGTTCGACTAAGAGAGGAGAAGGTTTCCAGTTAACTGCTGCTACACCAGTGACTGGTTTCTAAAATGTTACAGTCTGCATCTGAGACCCCACATGCCCCTCCGCTAGCTCAGGACCCCACACCCCTCCCTCCTGCCTGCCGCCCTACAGATGGGTGCTCTGCTGGGTCAGAGGAGAGACACACGCAATCTCCCTTCTCTCTTGGGGGCTGATTGGAGCAGCTGCACCATCTCCCAAGCACCCGTCATGGTTTCCAGAGAAGTTGCTGGCTGACAATAACAGCATCTGGTTTACGTAGAATAGAAGGCTGAGCTCAAACTTGGACTGTAGAGAAGAACGGCTCCTTATGAGAACAGGCCTCATAATAATTTCTTAGTTTATTGAAGGACTGCTTTCCCAGGATAAGAAAAGATACTAAACATAAAGGTTTTGGAGACTATATCAACTGCCTGTGACCCCAAGCCCCTCCTGAGACCAGCCCCTTACTCTCTACACATTCACTTCATTCTCAAGAGTTGCTTAAGAGACCACACCACCCACAATCCCCTTGTCTGAATTAGAGCCTTCTGGTTTGTTTTATACAGTTAATCATCATTTTGATTTTCATTTTCATTCATGAACCATTTCAAACATACAGAAGAGTAGAGAGCAGTGCCATGAACATCCCTGGACCCACTTCCTAGGTGACCACTGTTAACCATTTGCCATACTTGCTTTCATGACTTTATGGTTGAAATATTTTAGAGTGGATTATAGACGTGACATTTCACACATAGATACTTGTGTTCATCTCTAAAAAAATAAGGACTGCTTTCTACACAAGCTCAATATCATTCCTGAATCAAGTTCAAAATACAATATACCAAGCTAAAAATAATTCCTAAACACTCTCTAATGCCCGGCCATATTTAAACTTCCACACTTTTACAAAATTGCCTTTTATAATCTGTTTTCCCCTAAACACTGAAGGGATCTTTCTGGTCCTTTCTGTCCTACATCACACTAAAGATGGGGGGTAAGTCTACAGTGTTCTGAAAGTCCTTGAAAGGATTTTTTTCCTTTTGGGGTTATATTATCAATTAGATACGCAGTTGGGTTTACTTTTTCTCAGCTTATTTTCAATATCGTGAATTTTTTCTTAGTAATTTAATTGTTTAAATATGTAAAATATTGACCTGGTTCAAAAGTCAAAGGTTTGCCCTGGCTAGTTTGCTCAGTGGTAGAGCATTTGCCCAGTGTGCCGATGTCCATGGTTCAATTCCCAGTCAGTGTACACAGGAGAAGCAACCATCTGCTTCTCCACCCTCCCTCTCTCCCTTCTTTCTCTTTCTTCCCCTCCTGCAGCCATGGCTCAATTAGTCCCAGCGCATCAGCCCCAGGCACTGAGGATGGCTCCATGGAGCCTCTGCCTTATGTGCTGAAAATAGCTGGATTGCAAACATGGACCCAGATGGGTAGAGCATCGGCCCCAGATTGGAGTTGCCAGGTGGATCCCAGTTGGGGCGCATGCAGTAGTCTGTCTCTATGTCTCCCCTCATCTCACTTGGGAAAAAAAAAGGGGAAAAAAGTCAAAAGTTAAAGGGTACCCTGGCGAAGCTGTGCTCCTCAGACTGTACCTCTGCCTCACTCCGGTCAGCTCCCTGTAGGCATCCGTTTTCATTAGTTTCTGGTTAGTTCTTTCAGGGTTTCTTTTTTTGACATTGTTTCTATACAAAGGAGAGTGCACTGTGTTCACAGACCCTCACTCTATATTTTCATTTAACGACACAAGCTGGAGGTTACTCCCTATCAGTCTTCAATCCTTGCAGCAATTGGGATCTCCATCTTGTGGTCTGCCATAGTTTCAAGCAACATCTCAAAGTAAGACATTTGGATGCTTTCCAATCCTAAGGCTGCAAAGAAAACCCCCATGCTTGTGTCATTTCCTGCTCTTGCATATGTGTGCGTCCCCAGGACAGATGAAGGAAAACACATCTGTAACTTTGTTGGACTCGGCTGATTCCCTCAATAGGCTGTGCCATTTTGCACTGTGGTCAACAATGTATACTGATCCTCTCTGCACAGCCTTGCCAATGAAATTAGCTATCAAATCTCTGGGGTTTTGCCAACCTGATGGCTAAGAACCAGTATTTCAGTGCAGTGATTTGCATTTCTCTCACTACTAACGAAGCTGAGCACTTACATGTATATTGAGGGCCAATGACATCCATTTTTCCTGAGAAAAGGTGTATTTATGGCTCTTGCCCATTATTCCACTGATCTTAGTTTTTTATTGTCCATTTTTAGGAACTCTTTTTTCACATTAACTAAACTACCCCTTAGTGACCACTTGCAATGTGTTTGTTCTTAACTTATTTTTGGTTTTTTGCTTTCTTTTTCTTTTTGTCATGGATGTTTTATATTTTAATATAGTTGAACTGATGATTTTTTCTTTTGATCCTGAATTTTGAACAATATTTAGGACACATATCCTCACTCCCAGTTATAAAGCAATTCACATCTTTTCTTCTAGTACTTATATGGTTTTATGTTCTATATTTAGATCTCTGATCTATTTAAAGCTTATCCTGTAGTATACAGTGTGACATATAGGTCCAATTTTATTTTTCCAAATGGCTATCCAAACCATCCAATACCATTTATTAAAAACTCAATTCCCTCCCCCCCAATTTGAGGTGCTTCCTTTATCATACTTAACGCCACATATGTATGTGGGTCTATTTTTGAATATTCTAGTCTGTTCCATTGATTAGTCTATTTATACACCAGAACCACACTTTTAATTATGAACACTCTCTAGTATGTTTAACATCTGCTATGGATAGATTTGCATTTGCAAATCTTTTTTAGCATTTTCGTGATGCTTTCACTTTTATTTTTTCACATGAGTTTTAGAATCAATTTTTCTAGGCCTCAGAGGAGAGGAACAACCCTTCGGTATTTTTAGTTATACATTAAGGAGACTTGACATCTTCATAATACTGAGTCTTTCTGTCCAAGAACATGCCTTGCATTTTCATTTATTTGTCTACTTGAGTGTCTTTCAAATTAAAGCTTTCTTCATGTATGTTTTGCATATTCATTGTTAATTCCTATATTGTCTGTTTTTATTATTGTTTGGTCATTGTTTCTATAGGGACTACCTATTTTTCTATGTTAATTTTATGTCCTGCTATGTTAGTGAATTTTCTTTTAGTATTTTCTCAGTCTATTACCTTGATTTTTACCAAAACTGCAATCTGAAAGGGCTTGTTCTAGCTCTTTCTTTCCAAATCTTTGTGTGTGTGTGTGTGTGTGTGTGTGTGTGTGTGTGTGTGTGTGTGTGTGTATAACTGCATATGATGATGTTTCTAATAAGATATTAAATAGTATGGGTGGTCACAGTCCTGACTTTGCTCAGTGCACCTCATTAAGACACATTTTTAAACTTTATTCATAAAAGATGAGGGGATAGATCTTCTTTTGCATAGGTGGGGATGATCATATACTTTTCTTTTCAGCTCCCTTTGAAGCCTGGTGATTTGAGGATGGGAGGTGGAGAGAAGTCCTAATTTTCTATTTGAATATGTCGCTTAGCCATTCTATATTTACTTACTCAATTTTGGTAGGTCATAGAAAATTATTTTTTCATCCAAGCTTTCAAGTGTTTTGAGTTCAAGTTATAAGTGATCGCTAAAGATTTATTTTATTTTCTCTATCTTAATGTTCATCTCCTCCTTCTCTTAGGATTTTTGTTGTGGTTATTTATTGTCTTTTTTTTCTGGATGAGGTTAGCTACTGATTTATCTATTCTGTTGGTTGTTTTCAAAGAACCAGGTTTTTATTAATTAATTCTACTTTTCTTCTGTTTTTCAAGCTATTTTCTGACTTTGCCTTGTGATTGGCTTTCAGATTTATTATTCTTTAAATTTTAGAGTTGACAGTTAATTAATTTATTGTTTTTCTCTTATTTTTCTTGATATAAGTATAAGCTATAAGTTTACCTCTGAGCGCTGCCTGAGCTATGCACCCTAGATTCTGATATGTTTTCATCATCATCATTTCCTAGCAAGTCTGAAATTGGTTTGCATTAGTCCTTTGACACAAGAGTTTTTAAACAAAGTTTTAAGATATACAGGCAAAAAGACATTTCTAATTTTTGTTTTGACTTCTAGTCTTATCATGTTTTTCTTAAGGAACTACTTCAGATTAAAGGAGACTAAAGATATGAAACTAAATGCAACAAGTGATCCAGGAATGGCTAGTGTACTGGGGGTAAAAGCGATAACAAACATTATTGAAATAATCATCATAATTTGAATATAGTCAGTGTGTTGTGGACTGTTAATGGCAAAAAGCCATTATACAATAGATTCGAGGCTTGGCAGGGGGCTAAGTTCTCCCCCCTCCATCTCCATATTTGGCTTTGATGCTGAGTATTTGTGCCCACTCCACTTGCTTCCTTGGGTTGCAGGAAGCAATATACATGCCCTTCCTCTGACTCTTTGTTTGTTTCAGATGTTTGTAAATTTCACTAATGTATCCTGTGTAAATTACACTAACTATCCTGTTTTAGCCTTGGGAGAGTTCCTGTCTTAGCCTTTGATGTGCAACTTTGTATCAGGGTCCTTGATTTGCATATAACTATATAATAAAGCGAACTGGGGCTATGAGGCACTCAGATACTGCCAGGCAGTTTGAGGAGTCCTCCTGGTCCCATCGGTTTTGTTCTGACAAAGTGTGTTTCCTCAATTCCGCACTGTTATTTGGAGCTGCGCTGGTCCGCGGCATCAGTGTATTAGATAGCATTGGATAATGTTAATTTTCCTAACTGTGATCATTGCACTGTGGTTATATAATAGAATGTTTTTGGTTTTAGGAAATACACTTTGAAGTATTTAGGGATAAAAATAATACCAATTATACTGAGTTATGAAGTTAGCTTTTGTTTAGAAGTTTTAATAAGCAATTTTTGCAAATATGCAACAGCCATGCAATTAAAATGTTTTCAACAGTTTCCACTTATAATAATTTTACTAATGCAACTTCATTAAGCAAGAAAAATAGGGCATGTAAAGGAAAATCTTAATAAACATATAACTAATATATTGTATATTTCATTGTGTATTTCTATAGCAGTTCCATTTCCATTGTTTTCTGAATATTCAGAGCAACTGAAATGTCCCAAATGAAAGAGGAATCCACAGAACTGGCCTCACACAAGCTGGGGACTAAATTTCTCTTGGGAAAACAAAATGACAGATGTTGTTAATTTGCCCTTTCAAAAAAGTTTACAAAAATGTAGTCCTACTAACAGTGTATGGCCATGACTACTTCACACATTCATCAGCTATGACTATTTGTATACAAGTCCTTATGTGGACCTATCCTTTCATTTCTCTTGGGTAAATATCTAGGACTGAACTGACCGGGTCATATGGTAGCAATGGTTAACTTTTAAAGAAATAGACAAACTCTTCCTCAAGTGGTTGTACCATTTGCACTTGCACTAGCAGTGCATGAGAGTTCCAGTTGCTTTGTGTCATTAGCACACTTGGTCTGATCAGTCTTTTAAATTGTAGATATGAATGCAGGCTCAGGAGATGACCACCTGGGCTCAGATTTTGACTATTGGTACACCATTGGCTGTGAGAGCAGTAATAGCACCCATAGTGGACTGCTGTCTTAAGGATTAGAGTGATCTTTGTAAAGTAGTTAGCCAGTGCCAAGGGCATAGTAAGTACGATGGGAAGTGTTTAAACAGAATACATACACCCAATAAAAGTGCCTGTCCCATGGCTACAAAATAAAGGGATAAGGGTATTATAACTGCAGCTTGCACTGCGGAAGTTTTCAATGCATTTGAGCCACTGCAGTCCACCATCTTGCCTCTTGAAGGACATTGTTCCTAGGTTGGATTTCCCACTATTTTCCCCTTTATGTTGCTTTCCTGTGGGTCTGTCCCTTAGTTCTGCATATTTGTTCATCTTTTGCCAGTTAGATTTAATGAGGTTTCCTCTCAGGCTTGCGTTTGATCTCCACTTCCCCCAGATGGTTCCCAAATGTGGCAGAAGAGGCTAACAGGACAGCTGCAGTAGTGTTGTTTGGACGTCTCTCTGTGGCAGAGCTCATGTGGATGCCTGGGCTGAGAATGGCAAAGGAGACAGAGGACACAATGTAAGCAAGAAGTTTCAGACACACGTGATCTCGCTGTGTGTCAGGCCACCCCCCACCCACTAACTGGAGAAGCAGAGATGAACAGGTAGATCCAAAAGCACAAGTTGTCCTGAGAACTGAGATTGGCACATGGACTCCATGGGCTGTCACCTCTTCCAAGTAGCCCTCAGTCCCAACCTGATTAAGCCTTCAGAGAAGAGGTTCTTGGCTGACTTCACATTCATTTACACAATGGCAGAGGTAAGAGAGGGCTCTTTAGCTCTCTGATGCCAGTCCCAGCACAGCCTAAGTGAACCCCACCTTCGGGACTAAATCCCATGTGATTTAATGAGCAGCTACCTACTTGGAAGTGAAGAGGCCCAGCATTTCTCACGTGCTCTGGGAGCTTCAAAAACCAAACAAAACACTTTGTCAAAATGCCACTTGGAGGAAGATGAGAACTGCCTACTCAGGCTGCGCCCGTGCATTACTTCAGTGAGGGGAGGTGGTGGAAACACTTATAATGTGACCTCTGTCTCCCAGGCTAGTATCCTAGGAGATAAGAGTCCTTGGCTATCACCCTGGGCAGGAGGAGTACAGAAACCCCATGGACAGGGTTCACAGAAGAAGGCTTCCTACTGTTGCTGATGGTGCTCTGCCTGCACAGAGCCCAGCTGGACTCCTGCCCACCCTATCCCTGGTCCTGACACCCCCTCATGGGACTTTTCACAGGAACCCCCTTCCTGGAATTCTCCTCACAGGACCATTTCATAGGACCCCCTCACATAACCCCACATAGGAAGGACTCCTCATGAGACTGTTATGGGACATCTCATGGGACCCTGACCCACAAGACCCTTTTATTGGAACCCCATGAAACTCCCTTACGGGATGCCCACATGGGACCCCCACACACCCACCAGCCTGTGCAGCCCTGGAGCTCACTCCTTTTCTCTCTTTGTCAGGAGGAAAGCCAGAAACTAACCAGGGGAGTAAAGAAGACCATAGAGACACACGGAAAGTCCATTGTGTGTCTAGTTCCAAAACCTATGCTATTGATGACTCCATTGATGGTACCATAATAGTTCCAATGTCACTTCTTGTGGTCACTGATATGCCTGACATCTCTCACATGCCTTGCCCCTTCCTAATTGGGCTATAGTCTGTTAGGGGTGAAAATCACAATTATATTATTGTATCAGCATATCTGTGGGCTATTGCTGGACACTGTCTTAAGAGCTCAGATACAGCCATACTTATGAGAGGACTCCTACTCTTTTCTATATATAGTGGATGAGGAAAATGAGGCACAGAGAGGTTAGGGTTACCCAAACAGACATGGCTAAATAGATGAGGATCCAAGATTTGAATCCAGAATGACTGAATGTGAAAACATCACCACTGTCGAGGGTGGCTTTCAGAAGGGTTTCTGGACCCAGGAAGATTCAGTCCCAGTCATCTCAAGCTTTTCCTAAACTTCTGGGGTTTGGATAGACTCAAAGCTTTCTCAGTATCAGAAATTTTAAAAAGAAAAAGCCTTTTTTTTTTTTTTTCAAGGAAAGAGTTCCTCTAAGTTTAACTGTAGAAAACTTGACTGATATAGGGGGAGAAAAGAATCTCCAGTGAAGGAGTTTCTAATTCCCATCTCCGCAACAGAGATCAGGCAGTGTGGACAGAGAACTGAGACCGCGAGACCAGAAGTCTGCAGGCGGACTTCTAAGCTGGATAACTGCCTCTGATTGGTTTCTGTTGTCACTCGTCTGCTTCACTGCAGTGACAAGCAGCAAAACTATTTTCTTAAAAATGCCTTGTTTTAAAAAACAGCCAGGGAAAGGTATTCTATCTTTGCTGATGTCAGAGGCAATGGGAATCCTAGGAAAGAGCATTTCAAGAAACAAGAGATGAAGAAACATCTTGAGAAGTGGCTGTGCTATTGCTTCTTGGCTCTTGGATTAAGATCAAGTGTGGAGAAGTGCTGTGGGCTCAGCATGGGAAAGGTCTCATGTCTTCATATGTTTTGGTTTCGGGAAACTGTTCCCCATAAGACAAAGCAGCATAATGCTAGAGATCTAGCTTGTGGACAGACTGTGTGGATTTTGCAGACAGGCTTGCTCCCTTGAGCTTTATACTATTGTGCCAAGTACCTCGTGACCTGTGCCCAGAAATACTTCCATGTGGGCTCTAAGCTGTGTGTCAAAGCCTTGTAACTCCACCGTGTTTGTAAGAATTTAAACTGCAGACAAAGATAATATCCATCAATAAGGAACTGGTTGGATAAGTTCTAGAACATTCATTATGGAGAATTCCAAGTAGCCATTAAAAAGAATGAGAGAGCATCAGGGAAGTGCAAGTTAGATTTTGATGAGGCTATACTCCACACCCAAGAGAATGACAGAATTCAAAAAAAAAAATGATAATACCAAATGATGGTGAGGATATAAAACAACTACTGGAATATGAAGTGGTTTCACTACTTAGGAAAACTGGAAATTTTCACTAAAGCTATATATATACCTCCCTATGATACAACAGTTCTACCCTAGGTAAAATTAGAAGTATTAGTGTATATACTTACAAAAAACATGTATAAGAACAATCATGTTGGCTTTGTTCATAACAAACCAAAAGCTGGAAGCAACTCAGTAGTCCATTAACTGAATAATGAGTAAGCAAACTGTGGTATATATAATTCATCAATGAAATACAATGGAATATTATACAGCACTAAAAACAACAGAGACACATGACAATATGATAATTTCACAGACATTATTTGAGTAAAGGAGGCAAAACCAATCTGTTATGCTAGTAATCAAAATAATGGTTATCTCTGAAAGGGAGTATTTACAGGAAAGAGTCATAATGGAAATGTCTTATATCTTGATCTGAGTGTTGGTCACAAAGTATAAATATATATAAAATTCCCTGAGTTGCACACTTAAGATTTGGACTTTTTGCTGTGTGCAAATTATTCCACAGTAAAAAAGAAGGCAAAAGAAGTTAACAATGGTTAGTTTAGAGATTGTTTTTATTTTGTGTGTGTGCTTTTAATACTTTACCGAGTTGCATATAATGGAAAGATTACTTCTGGAGAAAAAGGTAAAAATGTTTAAAGCTCTAAAATTATGAGGCAAACCATTTGTATTCACAAGGAAAGATATCTATGATTCTATTGACTGGACAAAGCATGGAGCAAACACCAAGCACAGGAGATTTCTCATTCAGATGAGCATGAGAAAGACCTTCATTCCCCTGGGAAGAACAAGAAAAACTAGGACAAAAGACAAATTGTACTTTTATAAGAGTAAAAACAGGAGAGGCCAGAGGAAGCCTTGAGAACTGAATTTAAAAAAAAAAAGGCATGGATGAGCAGAGAGACATGACAGCCTCCTGCTTCCATACTGAGGTCTAAGTAGAGTTGGCCTCCCATAGATAAAAAACTAAGTGCGAACAAAGAGCTGTCAGCTGGGATTTGGATGGTAGTATGGGCTGACAAGACAAAATGGAGTCTAGAAGAGCCACAAAGGGAAGAATGGAACAATTTTCCTCTTCCCTCACTCCAAGTTTTGTCATGAAAATGGCAATGGAGGAGGGGTTGCTAAGCAGAAAAAGTATTAAGTCCTGTGTTTTCTTTTGGTTAATAGATTCTATGCCTCTGCCTCAGTTGAGACTGCAATCAACCTGTTTATAGCCAGAACACTGACAAGATCCAAAAGATTATAGCTTAGTATCCTAGATTGTCTAATCATAGGTTAACTCCCGCCAAGTTAACCTGCAACTTCTCTGGCTCAACTAGACACTAGGAGAAAGCCAAGTGATTATCTTCTCATCTTTACTGCATTCAGAGGAAAAGGACTGCAATCTCTAAAGAAAAAACTGAACAAAACAAAAGTTCATCAGTCTTTATTATTCTTTTATACATAGTTTGCAGAATACAATAAAAAATTATAAAACATGCAGATAAGTGGAAAATGTGACCTATACTTAAGAGAAAATACATTTTATTTATTCTTGGATCAGGTTGAGAACAAGGCAAGGATGCTGACTTTTACCACTTCTATTCAACATTGTACTAGAGTTCCTAGCTCTGTTCCATAAGACAAAAATAAAGAAATAAAATTATAAATATAGGAAGAGAAGATATAAACCTGTCTTTGCTGGCAGAAGATATGATTGTGAGTGCAGACAATCCTAAGATAAACAACAAAACTTCTAGTATTAATAAGTAAATTCATGGGATTCAAAGTCAATATATGACAATCAAATGAATTTTTATACTCTAGCAACAAAAAATTAAAAAATGAACAATTTATTGAAAATTAGCATTAATAACTTCAAAATTTAAAGTACTTAGGATTAAACTTAGTAAAAAATGTGCAAGACCTAGTCACAGAAAACTATAAAACATTGTTGAGAAAAATTCAAAAAAACCTAAATAAATAAAAATATATACCACATTCATGGATTGTAGAGGTCAATACTGTTAATTAAGATGCCAATTGATATATAGATTCAATAAATCTCAACACAAAACCCAGCAGACTTTTTAAAAATAAAAATAAATTGATTCTAAAGTTTACATGAAAATGCCAAAAGACCCAAAATTTTAAAAGAACAGTGAAATCAGAGCATTTATACTACCTACCAGATTTCAAGACTTAGTAAAGCTCTAGTAATTATGAGAGTATGGTATTGATATAAAGGCAGGTAAATAGATCAATGGACCAGAATAGTCTAAAAATAGGCCAGCACCTATATAGTCAATTTATTTTCAACCAAGCCATCAAAGCCAGGCAATGGAGGAAGAGTCTTTTCAACAAATTTTGCTTGAACAATTGGTTAAACATAAGGAGTAAATATAAATCTTAATGCCTATCTCACATCATACATAAAAATTAAATCATGATGTAGATGATTTCAACAAAATCACAACAAAAACCTAATTGTGAAACCTCTAAAAGAAAATTTGGAGAATATCTTTGTAACTTTTGGACTGACAGGGTACAGAAAGCACTAGCCATGAAAGAAAAGAATTGATCATTTTACCTTTATAAAGATTGAAAATTTTTGCTTATCAAAACCGATAATTAAGAAAGTAAATAGGCAAGGTAGAGAATGGGGTAAAATATTTACAATGAATATATCTAATAAAATTATTTCTATTCATAATATTTAAAGAACCTCTACCACTCAATAATAAAAAGGTAACCCAATTAAAAATGGACAAAAGCTTTGAAGAATTGTTTTTGAAACAAAAAGGTAGACAGGCCCTGGCCGGTTGGCTCAGCGGTAGAGCGTCGGCCTAGCGTGCGGAGGACCCAGGTTCGATTCCCGGCCAGGGCACACAGGAGAAGCGCCCATTTGCTTCTCCACCCCTCCGCCGCGCTTTCCTCTCTGTCTCTCTCTTCCCCTCCCGCAGCCGAGGCTCCATTGGAGCAAAGATGGCCCGGGCGCTGGGGATGGCTCTGTGGCCTCTGCCCCAGGCGCTAGAGTGGCTCTGGTCGCAATATGGCGACGCCCAGGATGGGCAGAGCATCGCCCCCTGGTGGGCAGAGCGTCGCCCCCTGGTGGGCGTGCCGGGTGGATCCCGGTCGGGCGCATGCGGGAGTCTGTCTGACTGTCTCTCCCTGTTTCCAGCTTCAGAAAAATGAAAAAAAAAAAAAAAAAAGAAAAAGAAAAAGGTAGACAAGTACAAAGATATACAATAATCATACAAATAGGTGATCAACATCCTTAGCCATTGAAGATATGCCAGTTAAGACCACAATGTGACACCACTTCATATTAACTAAAAGGCTAAAAGTCAGAAGGCTGACAACACCTAATGTTGGTGAGGATATGAAGAGTTAGTCATGTAGGGACCAACCATAATACTATTAAATATACAAGGTTTGTGATCAACAAATTCTGTGTCCTTAGGTTTCCTATAGACAAGGTATTTCTGGCATATACTATTGTATTTTTCCCTCCTGTTGTAAACTTGCAAATTCAGCCCTAAATATGAAGTGTTTGGCATGTGGCCTCCTGGCCAGATGTGACCCCAGGGTGGTTATCACAGAGCTCAGGGAACATTCTCAAAGTATGACCCAGGATCTGGCATCTCCTATAAAACAGCTTTAATTTTAGGGGAATCTGCTGGATAGAGGGCTAGTTGACCTGCCAGAATTTTTATAAAAAAGAGATTTGCTCTCTTCCTTTACTGGAGCCACATGCTTTCTTCAACTGTGTTAGCACTAACCTCGGGTGGGTCACAGCAGCAGCGTTACAAAGAATTGGCTAGACCAATAGGGCACCTGGAACACCTACATCAAAAGGGTTAAGTCATTGTATTTGACGTGGATTAATTTGTCTTTTCAGAACCCTTCAATGCACAGGCTTTGTCCTGAAAAAAAAAAAAAGATTTACATATTTTTAAATCCTCTTAAGTATTACCCTATTATTAAGTAATTACGAAGCAAAGAAGCATTATTCATAGCAGCGACCTAACTCCATTTGTAGACTGCCGTTAACCTTAGTGCTGGAGGAAACTAGCCTACCTCCAGCAAAAGCATACCAAATACTAAAACTTCACCCCCTTTCTTGTTCAGAAACCTCTGGGGAACAATACTGGAAGGCTCTGGAATGAATTCACAGAGTAAGCCAGGGACTGGGGATCTGGCTTTCTTCCTTCATAAATCTTCTTCACTCTCAGAAAAATCAAGATAGTGGTAGCCAAAATCAGCAACACCATCCACATGGTGATGCAAATAGAAGCCTGAACCACTTCTTATCCAGAGGTGCCCCCAAGTCATGGGGACAATAGAAGAACAAATCTCTCGCTTCCTATCTGTAGTCCTGTCGGGAGCCGATCAACGGCTGCTGGCTGACAAGGTCACAGCAGGAGAAGACCCACAACTGCTGGCTGACAAGGTCACAGCAGAGAAGACCAACGGCTGCTGGTTGACAGAGTCACCGCAGTGAAGACCAATGGCTGTGGGTTGACAAAGTCACCGCAAAGGAAAGGCACAACGATACTTCCCCCTTTGACTTTTTGAATTAATCTGGCCTTATATCCCCCCTTTTTCTGGGTGTGTGCTATTATTTGTGGCACAGGGATAATAGTACCGTGCTTTCCCTGTAGATTTGTAGTAATTTCTTTGGAAATGAGACAGAAGGTGTAAGTTCCACAGAAAAGCCTGTAAGCCCCTTGAACTGGGCTCATAAATATAAGAGGCTGGCCATAATATCTCTCATAAAGGGTTAAGTTTGTAGGAGAATTTCTTCTTATTAATCATGTTAGAAAGAATAAAGTTAGAACTTAACTAGTGTATGAATATAGTAAATGAATAAAGTTTAACTAGACATTAGAATATTAGGTAAAGTGTAGTGAAGTGGCCTGTTGCGTGGCCTTAGATGGGAGCGCAGTCGGCAAGAAAAGAATGTTTTGCTAAGAGACTTGTTTTATGACTAAAGGCAGTTGCTGGGCTTTCTCAGTGAGACATTCTCATGAGATTTATATACTTTCCAGGGTTTTTCGTTCAGATAATAAAGAGAAATATGGGGGGATCCATAGAAGCAATAGCAATTAATGCCTTCTGATATTATGTTGCTACTAAGCTATCTTGCAGGTGCACTCTATATATCTTTAAGCAAAAGTTACTCTTGATGTTATGACAATTTCTTAATAAGCAAGCCTTTTGAAGTCTTGTGAGAAAAATTAGGATACTGCATGAACTCAAGGCCATTTGCCTGAGCAAGCGGTGGTCCTTTGCTAATCCTTAATGATTTCGTCTGTTAATCTCTCTCTGCCCCTTGACTCCCAACAACAGTAAAGTTGAGTTATTAGTTAGTACTAATCCTTTAAAAGCTTTTACCAATGTTTTTATCGCTATTCAAGTTATTTTGTAGTTGTACTTTGAATGATTTGCCACCTGATTTGTAGTTTATAGATATAAATTAACTGTTATCTGGAAACATGTAAACATAGTGAAACAGAAGCAATGATTAATACCATGTAATTGTAACTTGGTGTGTGTGTATAAAAAAGGAGCTGTACTAGCATTTGGGTGAGATGCCTGGCAGTAAATGTTAACTAGAGAATAAAGAGAAAGAAAAGAATTCGGCTCTCTCACTCGATTTTCGCCGACGCCGTCTCCTCCTGTGGGACCCCTGGGTCCCCCCCGGGGCTGGACCCCAGCATAGTCCCTTCCTCATCTTGCACTATGTGGTGTTTGGGTGGCTCTTAGGTTAGTTGTTTATAGTTCCCCATCACCTGCTTCAACCTCCTGTCCAGCAGGCTTGTACTGAGCACCTGCCAAATATGAAGATATGTCTTAGAAGGAAGATGGTGATACTTTCAATTTACTAATGAGAAGAATAACCTTCCAAGATAACAATTTTTTTCAACACCACACAGCAGTCAGTAGCAATTTAGGTTCCAATCCAAGTCTTCCCAACTCCCAAGTCTGTTTTCTCTGAAATAAGTGTACATGACATTGCAGTGTCAACAAGGTTAAGAAAAAAAAAGTTAGAATTCCTGCCCTCAATGAAGATACATCCAATTAAAGAATGAAAATCCTCATGCAAGTGAGCTCCCTGGTTGCTTGCCCTTCCATATCACCTAAATAGCCTCAGAAACAGGGAGCAGACCTCACCCACCTGGGAAGAAGGCAGGACCGTGTGAAAAGTACTTACTGGGGGCCCTGGCCGGTTGGCTCAGTGGTAGAGCGTCGGCCTGGCGTGCGGGGGACCCGGGTTCAATTCCCGGCCAGGGCACATAGGAGAAGAGCCCATTTGCTTCTCCACCCCCCCCTCCTTCCTCTCTGTCTCTCTCTTCCCCTCCCGCAGCCAAGGCTCCATTGGAGCAAAGATGGCCCGGGCGCTGGGGATGGCTCCTTGGCCTCTGCCCCAGGTACTAGAGTGGCTCTGGTTGAGGCAGAGCGACGCCCTGGAAGGGCAGAGCATCGCCCCCTTGTGGGCAGATCATTGCCCCTGTTGGGCGTGCCGGGTGGATCCCAGTCGGGCGCATGCGGGAATCTGTCTGACTGTCTCTCCCCGTTTCCAGCTTCAGAAAAAAATAAAATAAAATAAGTACTTACTGGGGAGTCCAGAGTCCTGAGTTCTCATTTTGGCTCTGGTGCCAACATTCTATGAAATCTCAAAGAACTCATTCTTTTCCTCGCCTCACTATAAAGCAGAGTCCAAATTTCAAGCAGAGAAAATAGTGTCTACCCCTAGACACATAATATAACTACAGAACTTCAGGGTTAAGAACAGAATAACTACAAGGAACAGACAAACAGCAGTCTTCTTATCAAGATTAGTAGAATCAAGAAAATAATAGAGAAACAGCTCCAACTAACAATCTAGAATTTTATACCCAGCTAAGTTTTTATTCCAGAATGAGGGTCTAATCCAGTGTTTCCCAACCTTTTTTGTGCCATGCCCCACCTTAACCTTTCTAAAATTTTTATGTCCTCCACTATGTAACATACATAATTTTTAACATTAAAAAATTGATTTGTTCACTTAATAAACATAAATGATAGGTTCTAGGAAGAAATCACTATGAAATTGTTAACAAAACACAGTAAGTAAAATTTCAAAACATATAATGAAAAACAGAAATTTAAATTCCAAATAATTTTAATTCAGATTTTTCTATATTAATTTATTATTTTAATTTAGTGTGATCCTTGCGCTTGATGCTTGCTGCACAGAGATTTTATATTAGGTTCCAATTTGGTTAGCTTTAGTCTCAAGTCTCCACGTTGTGTTACATCCAGCCGATTTCTTTTTTTTTACCAGTAAATCATTTACAGCACTAAATCCACATTCAGCTAAAAATGAAGATGGAAACGGTAGCAATAGTTTTCTTGCACATTTGGTTGAATTTGGGTATTTGATTTCTGTTTCCTCACAAAGCCATGCCATCGCTCCTTTGATATTAAATAAAGCTTTAACTGACTCATCATTTTGCAATTCTGCGAGTTCTTCTTGATACTGCATATTTGATATATCAGACAAATCCACTAACATTGGCTGCATCATCCATGTTGGGAAATCAATTTGTTTTAAATCAGAAAATCTTTCTTTTAAATCAGCCGATAGAATATTCAAATGATTGACAATAACAAGTAAAGCGGTATCAGTTACTTCACATTTTTGGAGCCAATGAAACTGTTTAAAATTTTTGTTGTTAATATGTTTCTGACATAACTCAATATTGGTAATGAAACCAAATAACTTTGCTTTTGCATTGACAAGAGTTTTATTTGTTCCTTGAAGTTGCTTATTTAATATATTTAGTTTTTCAAAGATATTGGCTAAATAACCCACAAATGCTTTACCATCTATTGTTAACAGATACTTCATTTCAGGTTTGTCGCTTAAAAAATCACTAAGAGTATCAAACAGTTCCATAAATCTTTTCAAACAGTTTCCTTTGGATAGCCATCTTACTTCAGTATGAAGTAAAAGTCTCACATGGTCTTCATTTTGTTCTTCACAAAATAGCTTGAAAAGACGCTCACATTTGGCACTAGCTTTAATAGCATTAACACACTTTATTACTGTATGTAATACTTCATTCAGAACAGGCGAGATGTTTTTAGCTACCAAGTTTTCCCTATGAATAACACAATGTACAAGAATCATTTCTGGATTCGCATCTGTCATCAATTTTAAGCAGCCATTTTTCTTGCCCATCATATTGGGAGCACCATCTGCAGCACAAGATGTTCTATTTTTCATTGGTATATCATTGACATCTAAGTAGTTTTTTAGCTTATTATATATATCTTTGGAGGTAGTGGTGCTTTCTAATCTTTTACAGAACAACATTTCTTCAGCAAAATGTCCTTTATCAATATATCTTACGTAAGTTATCAATACTGCCTCACTGTCTCTCAAAGTTGATTCATCCATTTGCAAGGAGAATTTTCTTGTTTTCAGCTTTTCAATAAGTTGTTTTTCAATATCCTCACTCATTTCGTCTATTCTTCTGCTAACAGTATTGTCACTGAGTGGCATAGCTTTTACATCTTTGTCATATTTTTCAAGAACCGTTTTAAGAAATGCTGATATTGACGGTTTTATTAAATTCTCTCCTATAGTGTGATTTTCTCCAGTTTTAGTGATGAATAAAGAAATTTGATAACTAGCCTCAAGAACACGATTATTAGTTGAAGTATGAGCAGTAAATAGAGACTTTAATGTTGTTCTTTTTTCAAAATTTTTCTTTAAAGTTTTAAAGTAACTCAAATCTGAATTAATATGAGCACTATGTTTCGCCTTCAAATGCGCCTCAAGATGACCTCGTTTCATTGATTCGTTGGTCAAGCATTGCTGGCATAAAAGACAAAAAGGAATCCGCTCATCGTGAACAGCGGGTATGAACCCAAATTTTAAATATTCCTCCGAATATTGACGAGTTTTTTTCTTGCTTGCACCACTCATTTTACTATGGGCTATAAGAAATAAAAATAAGATCAATTAAAAACTAATATTAAAATATGTGTTAAAATATATTCAATGTGACATAGAGTAAACGTATACTAAAAATTCATATTTATTTAAATGTATATAACACATTTACTACACTACCACTGCAAATCAAAAGGTATCTATATTTTTTCCACTTGACAAAATTTTCTGGCAAGTTATGCTTCTAAAATTAAAATTGTCGTGCATGCACTATTATAGCCCCAATAATATTTATAAAATATTAGTGCTTTCTAGCCCCGATGCAAGAAGTACTTAATAAAGAGTTTAATATTGATAAAAATAAAATCAAATACTTACCAATTATATCTATACAATATATATATGTATATTTATTAAATCAACGAGCTTTTACAACAGTTTTGACTGACACTTATTTCAAATTAACATCAACTGAATGATGTGAAACACTACAGAAGTTGCGATGGGCCAATTAGGTGAGAATAACTGCGTTGTTTAGCGAGTTTTTAAAATGTCCAGGGTTCCCCGCGGCAGATGGCACGCTCCGCGGTGAACCCAGGACGAAGCTTACTTGACGACACCAATCACCCAGTTGATATTTTGGTCTCGTCAAATGAAATTATACTTAATAATTATTTACCGCAATTATTTAAGAATTGCATTTTTTGTTAAATTTGGCACCGATATCTAGCATTGCATTTAAATGGCCCAGGGCGAAAGAGTTAAAGTCGTGTCAAGTCCATTTTCAAATTGCCCCCCTTAACTATCGAATTGCCTCCCTGTGGGGCGTGGGTCCCACGTTGGGAAACACTGGTAAAGACATAAACTAAAAGAGTGAATTGATCAGTTTTCAAGTAGAATTTGGGGAAAACATAGAGGGCTTGGGACAATCTTTCCAGGCAGCAAAGAGCTCTCAAAACAGGAAAGGTCCTTGGAGGCAAAGATAAAACCCAGGGCTCTAAAAGGAAACAAAGTCTCAGGGGAAGAATGAAACAATAGGTGTGACTACAGAATGCTTAGTTAGGATTTGTTAATTTGGGGAGTAGACAGCAGGCAGAAACCTGATGGACACTGAGAAGACTATTGGTGAGGGCTTAAAGAAAAGGAAGAAAGAGAACTGTTGTTAAATGGCAAGAAACTTTGGCAACTCTCCTATAGTAACCTGGGAAATAGGAAATGTTCCTAATGAACTTGATAGTCTAGCTAAGGAGATATCTGGGCAGGGAGTTGTTGAAGATTCTGCCTGGGTTCTTCTAGCTGCCTATAATAAAATACAACAAGAAAGAGATGAAAGAAAAAAAACTTTTCTGTTTTCAGGTAAAATTTAGAGAAATTATAGGACAGTCTTTCCTGCAAAAAAAAATGATTCTCAAAGTAATACAGATGTTAAGAATAAATATCAAATTAAGGTCACGGTTCAGAAACTTTGGTTTCAGAGTAAAGATGAAACCACGGGTGTGACTGTAAAATGTCTGGTTAAGGCCTTACAGATTTAAAGCAGTGTCTTAAAGGTCATTTCAAATAAACAAAGAGCTTTCTAAGGATCTTGAAGGTGTACCTTACAGACTGTCCATGTTATCAATAGGGATCCTAAGAATTTTAAAGTCACTTGTCCCACAGCAGCCTTACGAGGGAAGATCTGTTTTTAGGTGTGAATTTTTTCTGATGCAGTTTATACAAATTGAGCCTCACAATGTTTTTAAGGGAATGTGTCATCTTGGCCTGAAGGAAACAGAGTAGTACAAAGTTAGACAATGTCTTAAGCTTCTGAACTTCTACAGCAAGGGAGGAAGCCAAGAATACTCAGCCACAATATTGGTCATTTCTTATGGAAACTGAAAGAGGACTCAGGGACAACAAAGCACAGAGAACAAAGTTTATAGAGTCATCTTTCACAAGAAATGGGTGGAGCCCTGGCCAGGGGACTGTGCAGATGCTCAGCCAACATCAGAAGCCTTGCTATGAACCAGTGACTGCTGTGTTCCTCCCAATTTATTCCTGCTTGAACAGTAGCATTAATTGTGATGATCTTGTCTTTGTCCACCATTGTATCCTGCGTGTGCATGGGAAAGACAATTTGTCTCTTTTTTCCATAAGTCTTTAGAACAAGTGGAACTTTCCCCCAAAACCAAAACCTGAGGAGTTGTATTCACACCTACTCATCCCCTTGTCCCCACAGAGCCCTGAAAATCACTGATTGTTTTACGGTTTCTGTAGTTTTACTTTTTCCTGAATGTCATATATTTGGAACTATACAATTTATAGATTAGCTTCTTTCACTTAGAAATATGCATTTAAGTTTTCACCATGTCATTTCATGGCTTGCTAACTCTTTTGTGGGTTTGTTTGTTTGTTTGTTTTTTACATAGCTTGTTCACCTCAGTTTATTTATCCATTTGCTGACGGATCTTTTGGTTGAATCCAAGTTTTAGCAATTATGAATAGGGCTGCTACAAACATTGTATAGAGGTATTTGTGTGGACTTCATATGATTTTTATTGCTAACGATTGGTTTTTCTGTTCTAGAATTATATTATATATATGGAATCACTAATTCTGTGTGTTGTTGTATCTGACTTTTGCTCAGTATGCTGCTTTGAGTTTTATCCATAAATTAATTGCAAATATCAACAGTTTGTTATTTTTATAGTTAAGTAATATTTCATTATATAAATATATGAAATATATACAATTTGTTTATCTCTTTAGTTGGTGATGGACATTTGGATTGTTTCCAGTTTGGGAATATTATGAGTAAAGACATTATAAATGTTTTATATGTGTCTTTTTGATGATTATATTTTTCTTTTTCTTAAGTAAATGCCTCAGAATGCAATTACTGAGTCATATGGTATGTGTATTTTTAACTGTAATAAAAACTGTCAAATTGTTTTTCAAAGTGAAGGTACCATTTTGCACTTACAACAGAAATACAAAAAGTTTTCAGGTGTTAAAAATCTCTATTGAAAAGGACTTATGATCTATTGACTGATGGGTGATCTTTTAAAATTTTTGGCCATTCTACTCGCTGTGTATGGTATCTTTTTGTGATTTTTTTTTTTGGAAAAAAAACCTCCTACTTTTTTGAGATATAATTTTCCACAATAAAATGCATCAATTAGAGTGCAGTTTCTGGCCCTGGCTGGTTGGCTCAGTGGTAGAGTGTTGGCCTAGCGTGCAGGAGTCCTGGGTTCAATTCCCGGCCAGGGCACACAGGAGAAGCGCCCATCTGCTTCTCCACCCCTCCCCCTCTCCTTCCTCTCTGTCTCTCTCTTCCCCTCCCGCAGCCAAGGCTCCATTGGAGCAGAGTTGGCCCGGGCGCTGGGGGTGGCTCTATGGCCTCTGCCTCAGGCGCTAGAATGGCTCTGGTTGCAACAGAGCAACGCCCCAGATGGGCAGAGCATCGCCCCCTGGTGGGCATGCGGCGTGGATCCCGGTCGGGCGCATGCGGGAATCTGTCTGACTGCCTCCCTATTTCCAACTTCAGAAAAATACAAAAAAAAAAAAAAGTGCAGTTTGTTGAGTTTTATTAAATGCACATATATTAAAGTCTCCACAACCAAGAAACGGGATATTTTTTATCTCTCTAAAATGTTCCTTTGTCCTTTTTTTCAGCAAATCTTCCCCACTCATTAACCCAGCCTGCCACTACTCTGCTTTCTACCACTGGATATAGTTTTTGCCTGTTCTAGAGATCCTCAGAGACCATGGAGCAGGAACAAGCCGTTTTGCTGCACTCTGTCACTGAATTCTTGACTCACAAAAGTGACTACAACAGCTGTGCACACCACTGCATTTTCCTTATGGTTTGTTCAGGAGCAATGGAAAACCAGAACAAAACTTGAGGAACCTTACTATCTAAAGGTCCTCACTAAAGAAAAGATTAAATGATGTGCTTCAACCAAAAAGAAAGAAAATTTAAAGAAATGGCATGAGTTATGAGAGAAATAGTTAAATTGTGGCAGCAATAATAAGTTACTTTTTGAAATGTTTAGTCTTTTAAAAAGGTAAAACTAACATAGATAATAATAACAAGAGAGGGCACAGTTCAATAAATAGTTAAGGCATGGCAAGGTTTTATGTTATGGAGAAGAATAGAAATACTGGATAACTTTAGACTTTCTTAGGAAATTTCTAATGTATAATGTATAATAAAAATTTAAGGTAAACTCTGAAAGAACAGACATTCTAAACTAGCAGAGAAAGGGAAAAATAATATTTTTTTAAAAACAAATCCACCAGACGTCAGGAAGAAAAGAAAAAAGCATAAAAAAACCTCTAGTAAATAGAAAATCCAAAATAAGTAGATAGAAAAAAATGTTTAAATATGTTAGTAATTACTGTAACTGTAAGTGGATTAAACTCATATTTAAAGGATAAACATCAACAGACTCTATGAAAATAAAATAAAATAATATTCAATTAATGCTGCTTATAATACGGACATACCTAAAATAAACTACACCAACAGACTAAAAATAAAGAGAAAAAAATACAGATCAAGTAAACTCTAACTCAACAAATATTTGTCTATATGAATTTTAGACAAAATAGCATTTTTTAAAAAATTGTCAGGGATGAAAAAGGACAGAACAGTCCCATCCCCTGTCACTGCCAGGTAACCACAGCCCTTCGCTGGTCTCTGGAAAATACATTTCAAAGAAAAGCTCAAGAAAATTTCTTAGGATACTAAAGAGAATATGAAGTGAAAAGTAAGATGTATGGAGAACAGATCCAATATATCTTATATAAAAGATCCTTACCTCATGCCATACATACATAAAAGCATGCACACACACACAGACAGTAAGACAGTTAGAGATTGGTTTTAACTGATAGAAAAATAAATAAAAATAGAAACTCAAGAACAGGAAAGACACAATATAAAGAAGCAGTAGTGAGAAGCCAAAACTTAGTGAGAATGGTGAGCTAGGTTTTAATTGTTGTTTACCTGATTATAAATTTTAATTCAAGTAAATTTTTAAAAGAAATTATATATTTAAATCTTTAAATTTATTTTATTTTTAGTAAAAGTTTGCATATAAAATCTCAGATCATTTCAACAAAAATCTAGGAGATGTAGGGCATAACATACACCAGATTTCTTCTTTCACAGTGGAGCTCAAAATAAAAGTATTTGTGGGTCACTTTCTTTGCCCTCTTAATACTTTTTGGGCATTATCCAATGACCTTTGGAATCTACTCAAAGAGTGACACACAGCTCACACTGAGAAAAGGTGTAGTCGCTGGGTTACAATCATCAGGCTCTAGGCCCTATGCACCCCCTATGTAGTGGCCAGGTCTGTTTTACCTTCCTGTTAGATCTGGTGAGTCATCCAAGTTGCCTTGGCAAGAAACATTTTAGAGACCCGAGTGGGGACATTGGAGAGAGAAAATTTGACACAGTCCAGGGAAGATGGTGACCCTAAGAAAAGGAACATATTTAAAAGGAGGAGGAGAAATTTCACCTCCTTTAAGAGAGTGCACAGGTTGGGGGCAGCTTTAAGGAGGGAAGTGATCTGTGGACCGAGGCCTCAGCGGCCATAGCTTCTCTCTGAGGTCTTCGGGTTCTCCAGAGAAAGGAGAGCCAAGAGGAGGATGTCGGAGAAGATCCCATCTTTGTCTCCGAGCTTCTTCAGTCTGGAAGGGAATGTGGACACACTCCCTTTAATATGGAGCTTTGGGACCCAGGCATTCTCTCCAGCTCCTGCTCAGAACTATTTCCATGTTCCATGTTCTGACCAGGGCCAGGGAGGCCCTGATGGCCACGGCGACCAACCCCAGCGTGTGCCTTCAGTGGCCCCTGCCTTGCCCCTCTCTCCATGCCCTCAGAAGACTTCAGGATCTCCTACCTGTCCTTGCACCCCACCCTCTTGGCTGAAATACTGTCTCCAAAAGCCCAACAAGTTTGGGAGACGTGGTCCTCCCTGGCCAACAGAAACCCTCATCTTCAAAGCACAGGAGGCTCTGCTTAGGGGATAGGGCTGCCCCAGCTGCCCTCCCCAGAGCAGAGTATTGTCCCAAGAGAAAAAAAGTCCCCACTTCCTTATGCAGAAAAGCTTGTATTCAGCCTCCACCCTGAGCTTTACCCTAAGCACAGGGTCCCAGCACAGGGGAGGGCAGCATTGTGGGGAATCTGCGGTTGCATCACCTGAGCAGGTGAAAGAGTGAGGGCCCCTTAGCACCTCAGGGGCCAGTCCTAGGGTGGGATCATCCAGTCACCTCTTCTGAGTCTTGGCATGGGCAACTCCGCTCTCGCTGGGGAAAACCGGTGTAGCTGTGGTTGACAGCTGGGCCCCAGACAGCCAGTGGGCTCCCGTCCTCGTGTGAGGAAGGAGCAGGGGTCTGCCTAGCCAGACACTATCTGTTGTTAAGAAAAGGCTGTTGCCTGTGGCCACTCTGCCTATGGCTTCAACTATGGGTGTCATGTTTTGCAAGGGGCTTTTGCCTGGTAAAGAAGTGAGACCCCATGAAATAAAAAACAAAGTGGAAAGTCTACAAATCTCAAGCAAAGTCATGTCCTTATTTCTTATTCTATACCTGTTGGTAATGTGGTGGTGCAGCCCTCTGTGGGTTGGGAGTTTGGGGCCTGCATCAGTCAGAGCAGCCAGGAAACAAACATCCCACAGATGGCAGAGGCTGAAAATGCTACGTTTAACTTTTGTTTCTTATTTGCTCATTCTGCACTTCAGGGGGCCTGCCAAGTCAAGCTCACAAAGACACTGGGGCCCTCACATTTGCCTGGTACCCTGGCTGAAGGAGACAGGACCAAGTTTAGGGCTCACTTGGCGACACATTGGTGACAACAACAACAGTGACTGGGTGGCACGAGTGAGAGGCTTGCCTGCTCTCCTCCTGCTGCTGATGAGTCCAGAAGTGACCATGGTCCAGGGGAGCCCTGGTCCCCTGTAGCTCCCCGCTGGTCCAGGCACTGAGCCAGCAGGACATGGGAGGGACCCCCTGCTGCTACAAGATGGTCCTTGCCCCTGCCTGACGTTCTCCCACTGCCCACTTAAGGAACACGCCCTGGACCTGGATGCTGCCCTCCCCCGGCACAGGGCCTTTCTGCTCAGGGGCTCATCTTGGGAGTCACTGCCCTTCCCAACAACATGTCACTTGACATTAAACAAACATGTGGAGTAGAATACATCTGGACAAGGATTTCTACTGAGTCAGAAAGAAATGGGGCCCCTGAAGAAGGTGTGGGAGGCATGGGTGGCAAGAGGGGCTCCTGTGCCCAGCAGCCGCTCTGTGTCCCTGCAACTGCATGTCCAGAGTCTCAAGCCCTCACTGCACCTCATGCATTAGTGACCCAAGGACCCTAGGGTTCAACCTTCCCACCTCCATTCTACCCCACCCATCATCCACACAGTCCCATCAGCCATCCATTGGTGGGAGAGCATGTGATTTCCCAAAACAGAAGGATTAGATCCAGGATCAAAGGCTTGGATAAGGGTTGGAGGCCAGGGGCTAGGCAGGGCCAGAAATGGAGGGGACCAGAGCCCAGACGTTAGCAGGAGTTTCTAGGACCTGACACGGAACAGGTAAACATGGTCCTGACACCTGGCTTGGCAGCCATGGGAGTAACAACAACAATGTCGAGATAGGGGTGGAAGCCACAAGGGAGTCACAGCTCAGGTTCCGTGCCCTCCACATGCTCCTGCTGTGAGGGTGAGCAGGAAGAAAAGGGATGCCATCATCATGCTCTCTGCATATAGAGAAAAACCAAGGTACACAGGAGGTAGCACCTCTGACTAAAGCGAGAACCTCCCAGAGACTGCAATGCTAGGCTGACAGACTAGACCTTCCACCCACTGGCCACGCGCATCAGGGGAAGGGACCCTGAAGTCGGAGCCCACGCTTGAGTCCAAGCCCTGCATTCCACCGGCCACAGCGGCACGTGGTCCTCAGGCATCTCCAACGACTGTATTTATTGTATTATTCGACAGGGCAGGGGTTTCCAGGTCCCTGTGGACCCAGATGGCCCCACACTGGGTCTGCAAGAGAGGAAGCAGTCTTGCCTACAGGGGTATCATCTACTTTTCTCCATCTCTCTGCCTCAGTGGTGCTCTCTGTCCCGTCTCTTATCTTACAGGCCCACCATGAAGAACACACACACATGCACTTACACGCATACACCCCATGTGCAACCTGCCGAGGCATCCCTCAGCCTTACATTGCCCTGGTCCCCTGCAGCTCCTCGCTGAGCCCAGGGTGAAGTGGACACCAGGGCTGGCGAGTGCACATGACCCAGTTCTCAGGAGGACACAGCTTTCTCCATGGAGTGCCAAGTGGAGCCTCAAGCCAGCTGCTGCTGCTGCTGAGACCCTGTAAATATTTAGACTCTCAGTCTCCTGCAACTGAATGGCGATTTTTTTCTAAGCCCTCTCCTGGGAAGTGAACATGGACACTACACAGTTGGGCCTCATCTCATGACTAATATTACTTGTTTTTGTTGGGTTTTTTCCTGTTTTAATAACATTTTAATAATCTCAGTTCATGAAAAATGAAGATAAAAAGCACTGTGGCCTCCAGCTAAACCTGTCAGGAATATAGGGCGCGTTTCTCCCTTGTCCCCACTCATCGCACTAAGCCTGTGTCCCCTAACCGCAGAGCCCCAGGCAGCACTAGTCACCCATCCCCTCCCAACAATGACTCAGGCGGGCCTCCCTCAGAGGCCCTGCTTTTCGCAGATATCTGTCCTGCCCTTGGCACACTGAAGCCAGTAAGGTTCAGACAGGCTACCTTTTACCCACGGTAGCCTTGTCCTTGCACAGCCCTCATGACCTTCTTTATTTCTGTTTTTTTAAAAAACAGCAGTATGTATTTATTGAAATAGAAAGACATATATATGAGAACCACGTGCCGCTGTGGCTGGTGGAATGCAGGGCTTGGACTCAGGCCTGGGCTCCGACTTCAGGGTCCCTTCCCCTGATGCGCATGGCCAGTGGGTGGAAGGCCTAGTCTGTCAGCCAGGCCCCACTCCTGCCCACCTGCTGGGGCATTGCAGCCCCTGGGAGGAGCTGCAATATATGATTTTATATTACATTATATGTTGATACATGAAGGAAAAGCAAGTCACCAACAGGTACCTGCAGATGATCCAGCTTTTAAAAGCAATCTGTGGCCTGACTGGTGGTGGCGCTTTGAATAGAGCATCAACCTGGGACTCTGAGGACCCAGGTTCAAAACCCTGAGGTTGCCTGCTTGCGCTCAGGCTCACCAACTTGAGCACAGAGTCTCCAGCTTGAGTGCAGGATCGCTGACGTGATTCAAGATCACTGACTTGAAGCCCAAGGTCGCTGGCTTGAGCCCAAGGTCACTGGCTGGGCTGGAGCCCCCCAGTCAAGGCACGCATGAGAAGCAATCAATGAACAACTAAAGTAACCCAACTACGAGTTGATGCTTCTTATCTCTCTCCCTTCTTCTCATTCTGTCTCTCTCTCAAAATAAATAAATAAAAGCAATCTGTGGATGTGTAGATGGGTGTGTGCCTGCCAACAGTACAGAGGGACACACAGAAATATAGAGGGTATGACAGGGTGGTGGGTGGGCTTATGGATAATACATAATTTATTTTTTATACTTTTTTGTAGACTTTTCCACATTTTCTTAGGGGACATATGTAACTTTTTTTTCTCTTTTTTTTAAAAACCAGGAGTATAGTAATTTTTTGCGCTATAATTCACATACCATGAAGTCCACCATTTTAAAGTATGCAATGGAATGGTTTTTAGTGTATGTGTACATCACCATTATTGAATTCCAGAATATTTCCATCAATCTGAAAGGAAATTTTATATCCATTAGCAGTCATGCCTCATTCTCTCTCCTCCAGTGCCTGGCAACTATTCATCTACTCTATTTCTCTGTGGATGTGCCTGTTCTAGATATTTTATATACATGGAGTCAAACACTGTGTGGTCTTTTGTGTCTGGCTTAATTCACTTAGCATAATGTTTTCACGGCTTATTCACCATAAATCAGTGTAGCCTCCCTTTTATGGCTGGATAATATTCCATTGTGTGGCTATACCATCCTTTGTTTATCTATTTATCAAATGACAGACATTTAGGTTGTTTCCATTTTTAGCTATTATGAGTAATGTTGCTATAAACATTTGTGTACAAATTTTTGTGTGTACATTCTTTTAAATTCTCTTGAGCATATACCTGGGAGTAGAATCACTGGGTCATATGGGAGCTCCATGTTTAACTTCATGAACTGCCAGACTGTTCTCCAAGGTGGCTGCACCATTTCTCACAATGTATATAATTTTTGCATTGCTCTGTGTCTTCACCAAAGCTTAATAATATGTGTGTCTTTTCTTCTAGCCATCTTGGCAGGCACAGGGTGGTCTCATTGTGGTTTTGATTGACATTTTCCTAATGACTAACAATGCTGGGTATTTTCTTTTCATGTATTTTTACTATCCATTATATGTCTTCTTTTGGAGAAATGTTTATTCAAGTCCTTCGTCTACTTTCTAATCAGGTTATTTGTCATTTTGTTATTGAGTTGTAAGAGTTCTTTATACATTCTGGATATACGTTCTTTGTCAGATATACAGTTTGAAAATATTTTCTCCCATTCTGTTGATTGTGATTTAATTTTTTAATGTGTTCTTTGAGGCACAAACATTTTTAATTTTTTTGGAGTCTGATTTATCTATTTTTTCTTTTGTAAATCATGTTGTTAGTATTTTAGCTAAGAAATTATTACCTAACCCAAAGTCATGGACACATTGGATAACTATACAGAACATTACAAATAAAAATTTTAAAAATATAACAGAAAAAAGAATTTCCTTTGCAATAACAAATATTAAAAAAATAAATTAAAAGTTCTTATTTTAAAAGTATAAAATCTGTAAATTTAATTGACAAATATAAAGACCTAAATAAAAAAAGAAATTCTGGTTGTGAAGACTCAACATTAAAAAGATGTCAGTTCTTAATCAAATTTACATCTATAAATCTGCTGTAATCCCAAATTAACAAATTCATTCTCAAGTTTATCTCAATGAGGAAACAGAAAAAAATTTTTCCAGAAAAATTTTAAAACAGAACAACTTTATCAGTTATCAAAACATCTAAATCCATAGAAATTAAAAGATCATAGTATAAATATAACCATGACATCATATACATCTCACCAAGACATGTATCTCCTAGAGAAGAATAATACATGTGCAGGAAGAAAACTGCATCATTGTTTGTAATAGCAGAAATGTACCAACAGCATAAACGTTTTCAAAAAGAGGAGATGGAGGCTGAGTGAAAAAGGTGAAGGGATTAAGCACAGAAAAAACTTAGACACAGACAGCAGTGTGGGGATTGCAGGAGGGAGAAGGGTGGGGAGGCGAAGGAGGGTAGAGGAGGAATCGGTGGTGATGGAGGCAGACTTGACTTGGGGTGGTGAACACACAGTGCAACTACAGATGATGTTGTTGTAGAACTGTGCACCTGAAACTGTCTAATTTCATTAACCAATGTCACCCTAATAAGTTCAATTTAAAAATGTTTAAAGGAGGTGATTAAAATAAAAACACATGTGGGTACTATTGAATAGATATATTTATATATAACAAAAAAAGTCACCAATACAAAATAATAAAAGGCCAGAGAACCTTTTATTATATATGTAAGAGATGGGAATTTATCATTTTAAATCTCCAACTAGCCATTAGATTGAATCATATGAAAATGTTGTTTTCATAGGACAACAGTGATTGAATATCAACCATTTTATATTTATATATAAATAAATGCATTAAAACAAAAGAGAAAAAGATGCATGTCACATTGTTAAAAGTTGATACCTCTGAGCTACAGAAACACGAATAGGGTACAAGGGAAAGAACTCTCAGAGTTTAAGCATTCTTCAATAAATATGTGTTCATGTATAACATGTGTAATTTTTAAAGATAAAATTAACATCCAAACACATAGAGATCCTGTAAACTAATGATAAAGGCATAATGATAAAACAGAAGTAAAAATGCTTACTAAGTATATAAAAATATAAAATTTACTGTTAGTCAAAAATACAAAGAATAATGAATAATATAAATAGTTAGTTTGCAAGAAATCAGTTAGATAGGTGCATGCACACCTGTGCACTACTCTTGCGACTATACATGAGTTCAAGCTTGCTGGAAGCAATTAGAAACTATATCAAGATACTTTAAAAGAGCATGCCAAATGTTCTGTTTCTCATTAGAATGTAGAAGGTCATGAGAGATCATACCTCCTTCTTCCCAACCATAGAAAGTGCTGGACGAACTAGGAAGCAGTAATGTAAAAATGTAGTCGAGCTGTGGAGAAGAGAAGCCAAAATGAATGAAACTCCAGAGAAGGGTATGTCCTCACTAGGGAACTTGTGGCACGCTTCTCCCTGAGCACATTTTCAAATCTGAACCTTTGCAAATAGAAATTGGGCCTCTCAAGGCAGAAGGACTCTCCTGGGGTACAGAGAAACCCAAAACCTTTAAACAACTGAGTCGATTACCAAGAATTAGAATCTGAAGGATTCTCAAACACATAGTTAATTCGCTCTGCTCTGTGGGAACTTTTTGAACTCCAGAAAAAAGAGAGAAAAGCCAAGCAGAAAATGTTGATCCCTGAGCTTAGGAGACATGTCAAAAGTTCAGCAAGGCTGAGGCAGCAAGAATTTACAGGACAGAATTCCAGAGGAGGAGCTATGATAAGAATGGGGTGGTCTGGGAGGCTGCGGTCTGGGTTGAAAGGGCAGGCATACCTTTGTAATCTCATACAGTATTAGGTCAAAGATCAATTTCCTGCTGAGTCTCACAGGACAGAGCTCTCACCACTAGATACTTAAAACTACATATCTGAGATTTGAGGCTAAGTAATTATGCAACCAAACTCAAAGCATCTCCTGTGACACTGATCTACTGTCCCATTCCTAGGTATTTACGTAGCAGAAGCCCATGCTTACGTCCACACAATGACTTACACACCCACACTCACTGCAGCATTATTTCACAGCCCAAAACTGAAGATATCCTCAATGTCCACCAGCAGGGTAGCACATGCACAGTGGTATAGCCACACCATGGATTACTCCTGAACAATGCAAAGGAACATGACGGATATCAAACCATCATGCTGAGCAATGGAACCCAGATGCAAAGAGCTCATACTGTAGGTGAGGTTCTGAAGTGGGCACTGTTAATGCACGCAGATAGAAATCAGAACAAGAGTTACTTGGAGGTGGCATGAGGTTTTGAGAAGAGGAACTGCTTCCTGGGGTACCTGAACTGGGAGGTGGTGCTGCGGGATTTAGGGGAGCATTTTAGAGCTACGCACTTGGGGTTTGCACTTTTTATATTGCAAATTAGATCTCAATTTTAAAAGAAGCACAAACATACACACACACACAAAGTTTATTCTTCTAGAAGCCAGTAACTCTTTTTAGGAATATTTATCAATGACTTAGTCTGAAATGCAAATATTTATTCAAATTTTGGAAGCAATGTAAATGTCCGACATTACTGGAAACCTCTTTTCAGGAAGGATATGCTCTGCTGAGAGTCAGGGGGGTTCAGGTCCAGAGCTGCAGCCTCCCTTAATGGCCTGATGAAGAACATGCAGGTCACTCAGTGGACCAGGCCTTCACAAGGTGCTTCTTAAATATGGGGACCCTGCATTGGGAACTGTAGCTGTGCAGGTGACCAGTGATGGCTTTGTGCCCAGGCTTGGGCAAGGCCAGGCTCCAGGTTGGCAGAGGCAGGTTTGTGAAAGCAGGAGTAAGGGCCCGCTGCTTGGATGCAGAGGCGAGGAAACCCTGGCACTGCGGGGCCAGGCTGAAGAGGAGAGTAGAGCTTGGAGATGTCATGGTGACTCAGAGGTGCTGACCCAAGGTTCCACGTCTGGGAGGTGCTTGAAACAGGCAGCTCATCAAGGAAGGAATGAAGGCCCGAACCATCCCCTTTCCACTCACTCCCGGAGGTCACGGAGGGTCGAGCAGCCCTCTGCTGACCCAGCAAGGAGACAAACAACAGGCTTCCCAGAAACCCCACATAGCGGTCCTCAGACTTTCATCTCCACTTGGAAAATTGGAGCATTTGCTGCCAATGGAAATGCAGTTCCTTCGAGGAAGGGTGCTTTTCCCAGTAAATGGTGCTGGAGCAGCTGGTCGTCCCTCCTCAAAAGGAAGACAAACTCAGCCTGCATCTCACCTCATCTGGACAGGGAGTCAAAATGGATCATAAGCCTAAATGCAGGACTCAATGCTTGTGGCCTCATGTTAGGCAGTGAGCCTTAGAAAAATCAAAAGCATGACTCATAAAAGAAAGAACTGAAAATCGCACTTCTTCAAAATTTAAAACTTTGCTTTCTGAAAGACATCAGTGAGGGAGCAAAAAGATGAGTCACAAGTGGGAGAAAATAATAGTAAATCTTGTTTTTGAACCAAGGACACCTCCGTAACATCCAAAGAACTCTCAAAACTCAACAATAAGGAAAGAAAAGTGCCGGAGTCCAGCCGCGGGGGGGATCCAGGGGTCCCACAGGAGGAGATGGCGTCGGCGAAATTCGAGTGAGAGAGCCGAATTCTTTTCTTTCTCTTTATTCTCTTGTTAGCATTTACTGCCAGGCATCTCTACCAAATGCTAGTATAGCTTCTTTTTTATACACACACACCAAGTTACAATTACATGGTATTAATCATTGCTTCTGTTTCACTATGTTTACATGTTTCCAGATAACAGTTAATTTATATCTATAAACTACAAATCAGGTGGCAAATCATTCAAAGTACAACTACAAAATAATTTGAATAGCGATAACATCGGTAAAAGCTTTTAAAGGATTAGTACTAACTAATAACTCAACTTTACTGTTGTTGGGAGTCAAGGGGCAGAGAGAGATTAACAGACAAAATCATTAAGGACTAGCAAAGGACCACCGCTTGCTCAGGCAAATGGCCTTGAGTTTATGCAGTGTCCTAACTTTTCTCACAAGATAACAAAACGCTTGCCCATTAAGAAATTGACATAACATTAAGAGTAACTTTTACTTAAAGATATATAGAGTGCACTCGCAAGATAGCTTAGTAGCAACATAATTTCAGAAGACATTAATTGCTATTGCTTCTATGGATGCCCCCCCCCCATACCTCTCATTATTTGAAGAAAGAAATTTGGGGAGTATACAAACCTCATGAGAGTGTCTCACTGAGAAAGCCCAGCAACTGCCTTCAGTCATAAAACAATTCTCTTAGCAAAACATTCTTTTCTTGCTGACTGCATTCCCATCCCAAGCCATGCAACGGGCCATTCCATTACACTTTACCTAAGATTCTAATGTCTAGTTAAACTTTATTTATTTACTATATTCACACACTAGTAAATTCTAACTATATTCTTCTCAGAGTGTTCCACCACCTGCAGGTCAGGTATGCAAGAAGAAAGGAAAGTTTCTCTACTCTATCACATGAAAAGGCTAGGGAGGAAAAATGATGAATTAAGTGAAGGCCGAAAGATGCTTTGCGCACAGCCACTGCCTTCTACCCATTCACAAGTCACAATCTATTCTTTCTAACATGATTAAGAAGAAATTCTCCTACAAACTTAACCCTTTACAAGGGATATCATAGCCAGCCTCTTATGTTTATGAGCCCAGTTCAAGGGGCTTACAGGCTTTTCTGTGGAACTTACACCTTCTGTCTCATTTCTAAAGAAATTACTACGAATCTACAGGGAAAGCACGGTACTATTATTCCTGTGCCATAAATAATAGCACACACTCAGAAAAGGGGGGAATATAAGGCCAGATTAATTCAAAATATTAAAGGGGGAAGTATCGTTGTGCCTTTTCTTTGCGGTGACTTTGTCAACCCGCAGCTGTTGGTCTTTACTGCAGTGACTCTATCTTCTTTTGCTGTGACTTTGTCAACCAGCAGTTGTGGATCTTCTCCTGCTGTGACCTAGTTAGCCAGCATTAGTGGATCGGCTCCCGACAGAAAAGCAACCCATTTTTTAAAACTGCGTATTTTAAAAAATGTATCATAAAGAATACCTCTAATGACAAGTGAGCACATGAAAAGGTGTCCAGTGTCATTAATCCTGATTTAATGCAAACTGAATTACATACAACATGACTACACACTTCTCAAAAGAGCTCACTTAAATTTCAAACCCTCTAACAATACCAAAAGGGTGCAAAACAGCTGCAGGTCTCCTCTATGGTTAGAAGCCCAGACTGTTACTGCCCCTTTGGGGAACAATGTGGCAGTTTCTACATACACAAACAGCCCCTGTGCTCCACATACCCACTCCAAGGACTTGTCCTAGAGAAACAAAAACCCAAGATCACAAGAACTTGCCATGAATGTTTGTGGCAGCATGATTCATAAGCACCAAACTGGGAAAGCCCAGATGTCTTTCAGGCAGCTATGGGCTTTGGCTTAACACAGAACGGAAAAGTACAGAGCATTGCAGGGGACGAAAGAGGACATACTCAACAGCTGGACGGGTCTCAAAGACACCAATGCTGAGAGAAAGACATCAGGCCAAAGGTGGTACAGCAGTACTTCCCCGTGAGTGTTCCAGAAAAGGCAAAGCTGCCTGAGGCTGGAGAGAGGGCAATGTCTGTCCACACAGCATAACACCAGGGAATTTGAAGGGTGAGGAAACTACTCTTGTGTCCTGATTCTGGTGGGTTTACACAGCTTTAGGCATTTGCTACTGCATAAAAATGTTTAAATTTTTTTTTTTTTAAAAAGTCCCATTTAAAGACCAGGCAGATATTGTCACTGCAGTCAGTGGCACAAAGAGTATCTGGCTACCTGGGGAGATGAGGGCCCTCTGGAGGCGCCAGGGTGTGCCCTGTGGGCGCCTGCCCAGAAAAAGGGATGTTTTCGAAGTTATAAATGTCATTTTACACAGATGTGTTTCTGAAGATTTCCACCAACTGGATATTAGAAGGGACTTGGGTTGGGTTTTCTGTGACAAGGACTGGCCTGGAAGAGCCCCCGGAGGAGGCCCTGTCCAAGGTGAGAGCCCAGACGCCTTTGCTGGGTGTGGAATGGCCGCCTGGTCCAGGACAAGAGGTCAGGGCATAGGTCAGGGCACAGCACACAGGTAAGAGTTGTGTCCTCAGTTCCCAGCAGCTAAGAAGCTCAGCATGAGAACCTTCTCATAGTCATCCACTTGAATAATTTCGTTGTTGTTGATGTGCCTGCCCCTGCCTCCCTCCTTCTCTCCCGCCACCAAAGATGATAAATCAGAAAATTGGGTCCCAGGCACAGCCGTGTTTCGAGCTGAGCACTGCCAGTCCCAGGGCAGAGGGTGTAGAGGGAGGGGCAGTGGTCCAGGAGCACAGGGCACTGGAGGCAGGATTTGAACAAGGGGGCATGGGGGAAGAAATGCTCAACAGGAGCCAGAGAGGATGAGAGGTGAATCTGTTGGAAGTTCTGTCCTGAGGATAGTGGGCAGCTGGTGAGAGGTAGCACCTAGGAGGTCACTCTACCTTGACTGCTGGAGCTGAAAGACTAGGGGTCGAAGCTGTCACAGCCTGGCTCACCACTGTTCCAACCTCAGTGCCCATCCCACCCTCATCTCTGCCGGCTGCCCTTACCTCTGGATTTTAGGCCAGCATCAGGCAGGCCCAGGGCCTTCACAGAATCGAGCTCAGATACCATAGCCCAGGATCATCACTACTCTGCCACACTCCTCCAGTGTCCAGACCACAGCCCGCTCTGGGCATAGTCCCATGGAGCTTTCAACTTCCACAGAAGGCTGCGGTCAGGGAGGTGGTCTTCTGGCTTGGAAGAGGCCCCAGCTGGCCTCCATCACGCCTCTCAACTGCTCTGGGCAACCCTCCCATGCTCGGATGGCTCCCTGATGGAAAGAGTCTAAGACTTTTAGCTCTGGAACTGGGGGCTCTCAGAGGATTCCGTGGTTTGCCCTGGAAAGGAGGCAGGCTGGAGGGATAGGACTAGAAGGGCCAACGAAGAGGGGAAATAAGCCAAAACATGCAAATGGGAGGAAGAGCAGAAATGAGAGAGAGAAACCAGAGAAAGTAACGGTTGTAAGGGCACCAGCTGGAGTTGGAGACTGGAGTCACTGGGAAATAAACCCCAGAATAGAATGACAGCACTGGGGCCCCTGCCCTCCTGGAGCTTGTAGTCCTGACTGGTGAGAGGTATCAGTCATATAAACCCCATATGAAGAATTGGCTGGAGGAAGGAGAGTCCCGTCCACAGGGAGAAGCATGAGGGGAATCCACCAGCCAGCCCCTGGGCACTGCAACCAGGTACCTTCCCTGCCTCTAGGCAGAGGTGCCCTTGGGCACCTTCCTAGTTAGCTGAGCAAATCCCAGTTTCCTTCTTCCCAGTGCATAAGGGGAGTGGGTCTGTACCTGTCCTGTCTCCAACAACAGGTCTGGGGTTCTTCCAGAGTGTCTGGAGAGGCTACCCAACCCCCTCAAACAGAACACCTAAACTTTCAGAAAATCACACAGTGGAAGATGTCCTCAAGTTAAGAAATCAACTCCCATTGTCATTGTATAATAATCAGTTTCTTCCCCAAATAACTCCTTTTTTCTGGGCAAGCATGGTCAGAATGGCTGAAAACTTTCCCAAACTCACACAGCCAGTTGCAAAGGAGCAGCGTGACTTTGAATTACTAAAAAACTACCTTGTGCAGGATTTGATATATTGATCGAAAATATTTTGTTAAATGCAAAATAAAGTGAGACTACATCTTAAAACAACCAATTTTAAAGGCAAACCACAAATAAAAGTATGACCAGAATTCATAGTAGAGCTATTCTGGCCTTTTGAGGGGTAATGCAGACACTGTTTCAATGCACTTAGAGCTCCTGTGATCTACTGGGCTGCCCAGTAAGACCACGTGTGAGCTCTCTGAGAACATAGGCTACCTGTCGCCAAGACGGTTCACTTAGGACTTGAGTGTTCTCTAAGATGTACCTATTCTTATGCTCCAAAAAAAAGGGCACCCAGCAGGTGCTCTGAAGAGAGTTGATTAAAAATGAATGAATGAGTGAGATGAGGCTGGCATTCAGTGTGTAGCCTGTGATGGCAACAGAGCCACTGAGACTCTCAGCTCCCATAATTGAAACTGCCTGGCTCTGCCTCACTTGAGACCCTATGGAGAACCATGAAGAGTTCATTCTCAAGCAGATCTGTCCTATTTTGGTTAGGAACTGGCCTGACTGTAAGGAGGTTAGTGGGAAGGGTATTGCATAGGGGACTCCAAGAGGCCCTGAGACACTTGGCATTAAACCATGCCCCTCAGATGTGAAACAATTTGGCCACAAGTCATGAAGAAACAAGTGACCAGATCTGGCCATGGACCCAGTGAGTCAACAGAGGAGATTCTGAGTCATTAACCCTGCAGAACTGGGAATGAGATGTGAAACCTGATAAAATATCGATTCTAAGTAGTCTGTGAAAGGATAAGAATGTATATTGTAATTGCCAGGAAACTACTTTAAAAATTTACAAAGCTATATACTCAATAATGCAATAAATAAATTAAAACAGAATACTAATAAATGTTCAAGTAACCAAAACAAAGTCAGAGATTAGGAAACAGAAGAATAAAAAACAGAGGGAGAAAAACAAATAACAAAATGGTAAGTCAAAATCCAATAATATTAATGATTACATTAAATGTAAGTGGTCTAAATTCAAAGACAGGAATTGTCAGAATGAGTTTGTTAAAATCACCCATTTCTATGCTATCTACAATAAACCTATTTTTAAAATATAATATTGCTATGTTCATATAAAAAGGATAGAAAGAAATATGCCATGCAAAAAGCAAATAAAGAATGGGGGTGCCTATGTTAATATTAGATAAAGTGGATTTTAGAAAAAAAGAAAATTATTATTGATAAGGAGGGAAATCACATAATGATAAAAGAATCAATTCACCAAGAAGACATAACAATCCTAAATGTGTATGCACCTAACAACACAGCTTCAAAATTAATGAAGACAAAACTAAAATAAAAAAAAGAAGAAGAAGGAAGGAAAGGAGGAAGGAAGGAAGGAAGGAAGGAAGGAAGGAAGGAAGGAAGGAAGGAAGGAAGGAAGGAAGGAAGGAAGGAAGGAAGGAATCTAGAATTGAAACCTTCACAACTTCTCTCCAGGAACAAATAGACAAAAAATTAGCAAGGATAAAGAACTATCACTGTCAATCAAGGGGATCTGCTTGGCTTTTACTGAATACTTCACCCAACCAGAGAAGAACACAAATATTTTTTTAAGTGCCCATGCAACATTTACCAAGATAAATGATACCCAGCAGCAATTAAAAATCTTTAACAGGAACTATCAGCTGGAAAAACCAACTCTGGACTAAACTAAAAGGACTCTTCAACCAAGGAACGCTGAACAAGCCACACAGAGACTGGTAGGAAAAGCGGCAACGCGGAGAGGGTTGCCCAGCTCCTCGGAGCGAATGGCAGCAGGGAGAGACTCGCGTGGTGGGAAGTGAGTTTAGCAGAGGGGAAAGGGTCCAGAGCCCCAGGAACAAAGCCCCAGCCTGCAGCCCCAGACCCCAGAAGAGGTTTAAGGACAGTATTTAGCCAGAAACAAGTCAGGATACTGTTTGTGAGGGAGTCTGATTTCTCAGACCCAGGATCCTTCTTAAAGGGACCACGCAGAACATCTCTCTCACAAACACTCACCCGGGGCTCCTGGAGACGGAGGGAGAGGGGAGAGAACCACAGTAACAGGAAGAGAGTGTAATCTAGGAGGCACAGGGAGAAACATTTTGGGAGATAGCCACCCTAACCCCTGGGACGAGTCACTCCCCAAAGCTGAAGTGAATATTTCCCCCGGAAATAGCAATACCGGCAAAGGGAAGCAGGAGAGCAGCCAAACAAGCTCCCCCATAGCATTCAGAGCAGAGTCGCATAGAAGGAGGGAGCTTCAGGGTCTACAGTAGTGAGTCTTAGGGTCCGAGCTGCAACGCCCCCACCCACGTGGCTGAGGGTGAGCCGGAGGGCGGGCGGCAGCGGGAGACAAAAGCGCGGTTCTGCTGGCAGGGTTGGAAGCTGGCTGGCCACCACTGGGCTCAGGTGTGAGCTCAATCTTGCCCGGCCAGGGAGAAGGGGGCATGCAAAAGCGGCCAAGCTCAGCTGCCGGCAGCCTGTAATCCAGCCTCGGGAGAAGGGCGGGAACCCCAGAAAGGGTAGAAACCATCCCCGGAGCAAGGGCAGAGGAGCACATCCCTGCCCCGCCCGTGCAACCCAGGCTTGCGTCTGACTTGGTAGCCGGCTCCTCCCGCTGGGGTGGAGCCAAAAGCCCAGAAGAGGCGGAGTTTCGCTACGGAGCTGAGCTTGGGCACGCAGCCCTGCCTGGTGGTACAGCCAAGGCTAGCAGCTGTTCCTTGAGTGGGATCATCCGGCAAAGGCAGGGCGAAAGCTCGGAAACAGGCGGAGACCCGCAGCTGAGCAAAGGTGCTCGCCAGTGCCCTCAGGACCGAGCATAACGTCACACACGGGGGCGGGGCAAAGGCCAAGGCCACCAACCCTTGTGCACCCGAGCACATGATCACAGCCACTCCCTTGAAGAGAAAATGCGGAGGCAGAGAAATACAACACAAATAAACCAAGAGAAATCCCCAGAAAAGGACCTAAGTGAATCAGATATAACCAAATTACCAGATGCAGAGTTTAAAATAATGATTGTTAGGATGCTCAAAGATATTAGAACCACCATAGATGGCCATTACGAAAACCTAAATAAAGAGATAACAAATATAAAAAAGGACATTGAAATAATAAAAAAGAATCAGACAGAAATGACAAATACAATATCTGAAATAAAGAATACAATGGAAGGAATTAAAAGCAGGATGGATGAAGCAGAGAATCGAATCAGTGAGTTAGAGGACACAATAAATAAAGGCACGGAAGCAGAGCAGAAAAAAGAAAAGAGACTCAAAAAGTCTGAGGAAACTTTAAGAGAGCTCTGTGACAACATGAAGAGAAATAACATCCGCATCATAGGGGTTCCTGAAGAAGAAGAAAAAGAACAAGGGATAGAGACTTTGTTCAAACAAATTATAGTGGAAAACTTCCCCCAATTAAGGCAGGAAAATGTCTCACATGTTCAGGAAGCACAGAGAACTCCATTAAGGAGAAACCCAAAGAAACCAACACCAAGACACATCATAATTAAATTACTAAAGCTAAATGATAATGAGAAAATATTAAAAGCTGTGAGAGAAAAAAAGACTATCACCTACAAAGGAGCCCCCATAAGGATGACTTCTGACTTCTCAACAGAAACACTTGAGGCCAGAAAGGAATGGCAAGAAATATTCAAAGTAATGCAGAACAAGAACCTACAACCAAGACTACTTTATCCAGCAAGGCTATCATTTAAAATTGAAGGAGAAATAAAAAGCTTTACAGACAAAAAAAAAACCTCAAGGATTTCACTGCAACCAAACCAAGGCTGCAAGAAATGCTAAGGGACCTGTTGTAAACAGGTCAAAGGAAAAAAAGAATATAGCAAAAGAGAAAAACAGTTTTAAAGAAAAAAAAATGGCAATAAACAATTACATATCAGTAATAACCTTAAATGTTAATGGATTAAACGATCCGATCAAGAGACATAGGGTAGCTGCGTGGATAAGAAAACAGGACCCATACATATGCTGTCTACAAGAGACACACCTTAAATCAAAAGATGCACACAGACTGAAGATAAAAGGATAGAAAAAAATATTTCACGCAAATGGAAATGAAAAAAAAGCTGGGGTAGCAATACTTATATCAGACAAAATGGACTTTAGAACAAAGACCATAGTTAGAGATAAAGAAGGTCACTACATAATGATAAAGGGAGCAATCCAAAAGGAAGATATAACCATTATAAATATCTACGCACCTAATATAGGAGCACCTAAATATATAAAGCAGACTTTGATAGACTTAAAGGGCGAGATCAACAGCAATACTATAATAGTAGGAGATTTCAATACCCCATTAACATCACTAGATAGATCCTCAAGAAAGAAAATTAACAAAGAAACAGCAGACTTAAAGGACATATTAGATCAACTCGATCTAATAGATATCTTCAGAACCTTTCATCCTAAAGCAGCAGAATATACATTCTTTTCAAGCGCTCATGGTACATTCTCTAGAATAGACCACATGTTAGGGCACAAAAGCGGGCTCAACAAATTTAAGAAGATTGAAATCATATCGAGCACTGTCTCTGATCACAATGGCATTAAACTAGAAATCAACCACAATAGAAAAATTGAAAAACATTCAAACACTTGGAAACTAAATAGCACAATATTAAACAATGAATGGGTTAACATTGAGATCAAAGAAGAAATTAAAAAATTCCTAGAAACAAACGATAATAAGCATACATCAACTCAAAATTTATGGGACACAGCAAAAGCAGTCCTGAGAGGGAAGTTTATAGCAATACAGGCATACCTCAAGAAGCTAGAAAAAGCTCAAATAAACAACTTAACCCTGCATCTAAAAGAACTAGAAAAAGAACAGCAAGTAAAGCCCAGAGCTAGTAGAAGGAAGGAAATAATAAAGATCAGAGCAGAAATAAATGACATAGAGGCTAAAGAAACAATACAGAGGATCAATGAAACCAGGAGCTGGTTCTTTGAAAAGGTAAACAAGATCGATGAACCTTTAACAAGACTCACCAAGAAAAAAAGAGAGAGGACTCAAATAAATAAAATTAGAAATGAGAGTGGAGAAATAACATCTGACACAACAGAAATGCAAAATATTGTAAGAAAATACTATGAAGAACTGTACGCCAAAAAACTAGACAACCTAGATGAAATGGATAAATTCCTTGAATCATATAATCTTCCAAAAATCAATCTGGAAGAATCAGAAAACCTAAACAGACCAATTACAACAAATGAGATTGAAACAGCTATCAAAAAACTCCCCAAAAAGAAAAGTCCTGGGCCTGATGGCTTCACAAGTGAATTCTACCAAATATTCAAAAAAGAACTAACTCCTATCCTTCTCAAGCTATTTCAAAAAATTCAAGAGGAAGGAAGACTCCCAAACTCCTTTTATGAGGCGAGCATAATTCTGATTCCAAAACCAGGCAAAGACAACACAAAAAAGAAAATTATAGGCCAATATCCCTGATGAACTTAGATGCAAAAATCCTCAACAAAATATTAGCAAACCGGATCCAGCAATATATGGAAAAAATCATACACAATGATCAAGTAGGATTTATTCTTGGGAGGCAAGGCTGGTACAATATTCGCAAATCAATCAATGTGATTCATCACATAAACAAAAGAAAGGAGAAAAACCACATGATAATTTCAATAGATGCAGAAAAAGCATTTGATAAAGTCCAGCACCCATTCATGATCAAAACTCTCAGCAAAGTGGGAATACAGGGAACATACCTCAACATGATAAAGGCCATCTATGACAAACCCACAGCCAACATCATACTCAATGGGCAAAAATTAAAAGCAATCCCCTTAAGATCAGGAACAAGGCAGGGGTGCCCCCTTTCACCACTCTTATTCAACATAGTCCTGGAAGTCCTTGCCACAGCAATCAGACAAGAAAAAGAAATAAAAGGCATCCAAATTGGAAAAGAAGAAGTAAAACTATCATTATTTGCAGATGACATGATATTGTATATAGAAAACCCTAAAGTCTCAGTCAAAAAACTACTAGACCTGATCAAAGAATTTGGCAAGGTGGCAGGATATAAAATCAACACTCAGAAATCAGAGGCATTTTTATACACTAATAATGAACTGTCAGAAATAGAAATCAGGGAATCAATCCCCTTTACCATTGCAACCAAGAAAATAAAGTACCTAGGAATAAATCTAACTAAGGAGATTAAAGACTTGTACTCGGAAAATTATAAAACATTGACAAAAGAAATTAGGGAAGATACGAATAAGTGGAGGCATATACCGTGCTCATGGTTAGGAAGAATAAACATCATTAAAATGTCTATATTACCCAAAGCAATTTATAAATTCAATGCAATACCAATGAAAATACCAATGACTTACTTCAAAGACATTGAACACATATTCCAAAAATTTATATGGAACCAAAAAAGAACACGAATAGCCTCAGCAATCCTGAAAAGGAAGAAAAAAGTGGGAGGTATCACACTTCCAGATATCAAGTTATATTATAAGGCCATTGTACTCAAAACAGCATGGTACTGGCATAAGAACAGGCACATAGATCAATGGAACAGAACAGAGAACTCAGAAATAAACCCACAGCTCTATGGACAACTGATATTTGACAAAGGAGGTAAGACAATACAATGGAGTAAAGACAGCCTCTTCAACAAATGGTGTTGGGAAAACTGGACAGCTACCTGCAAAAAAATGAAACTAGACCACCAACTTACACCACTCACAAAAATAAACTCAAAATGGATAAAAGACTTGAATGTAAGCCGTGAAACCATAAGCATCTTAGAAGAAAACATAGGCAGTAAGCTCTCTGACATCTCTCGCAGCAATATATTTGCTGATTTGTCTCCACAGGCAAGTGAAATAAAAGACAGGATAAACAAATGGGACTTTATCAAACTAAAAAGCTTCTGCACAGCTAAAGACAATAAGAACAGAATAAAAAGACAAACTACACAATGGGAGAACATATTTGACATAGCGTCGGACAAGGGGTTAATAACCAAAATTTATAAAGAACTTGTAAAACTTAATACCAGGAAGACAAACAATCCAATCCAAAAATGGGCAAAAGAAATGAATAGACACTTCTCCAAAGAGGACATACAGATGGCCAATAGGCATATGAAAAAATGTTCAACATCACTAATGATTAGAGAAATGCAAATTAAAACCACAATGAGATATCACCTCACACCAGTCAGAATGGAGCTCATCAATAAAACAACACAGAATAAGTGCTGGCAAGGATGTGGAGAAAAGGGAACCCTCCTGCACTGCTGGTGGGAATGCAGACTGGTGCAGCCACTATGGAAAACAGTATGGAGATTCCTCAAGAAATTAAAAATCGAACTGCCTCTTGACCCAGCTATACCACTGTTAGGAATATACCCCAAGAACACCATAGCACTGTTTGAAAAGAAGAAATGCACCCCCATGTTTATGGCAGCATTGTTCACAATAGCAAAGATTTGGAAACAGCCCAAGTGTCCATCAGAGGACGAGTGGATTAAAAAGCTTTGGTATATATATACTATGGAATACTACTCAGCCATAAGAAATGATGACATAGGATCTTTTACAACAACATGGATGGGCCTTGATAACATTATACTGAGTGAAAGAAGTAAATCAGAAAAAACTAAGAACTATATGTTTTCATACATAGGTGGGACATAAAGATGAGACTCAGAGACATGAACAACAGTGTTGGGGTTACAGGGTGGGGGGAGAAGAGGGAGGGGGTTGGGGGAGGTGAGGGACACAAAGATCATGACTTTTCAGCATTTGCCATATTCCCCCCTTAATCTATAGACAGACAGCAAATATTTACGTATGGTGTTCCCACTACAAAGACTGCTGTCTTAGGGACAAATGCTGATAAACTACTTCAGCAGTTCCTCCTTCTTCAAAGACTTATATGTAAACATAGAGCTCCATGTTTCATAGGACATACTCAAGCTCACTCCATGCTCCCTGGGAGCTTTAGCACAAGGGAATGCCCCCTCCCTTTTTTTTTTTTTTTTTTTTTTTAGTATTTTTTCTTTTATTTATTTATTTTTTGTATATTTCTGAGGATGGGGATGGGGAGGCAGTCGGACAGGCTCCTGCATGCGCCTGACTGGGATCCATCTGGCATGCCTACCGGGGGGAATGCTCTGCCCATCTGGGATGTTGCTCTGTTACAACCCGAGCCATTCTAGCAACTGGGGCGGAGGCCGTGGGGCCATCCTTAGTGCCCAGGGTGGATTTGCTCCGGTGGAGCCTTGGCTGCGGGCGGGAGGAGAGAAATGAAGAGGAAGGAGAGAGGGAGGAGTGGAGAGGTAGATGGGCACTTCTCCTGTGTGCTCTGGCCAGGAATCGAACCCGGGAATCCTGCACACCAGGCCAATGACTCCGACGGGTCTACTATATCATGCTTTTTACTTAAAAATAAAAAAAATTTACATTTCTTTTGAATGCTGATGAACAGGAGACACCAAATCTTTTTCGCCTGCAAACTACTACCTTCTTTATTAGATCTAGCTAATAACACTGTTCTGTCTTTTTTCCAAACAGCTCCAGATATATGGAAAAGATTTATATAGGCGGATGGGGATCCTCAAACCCCTCAGCGAGATCTTCTGAGAATGGCTTTTAAGATACCTAGAGGCAGAAAAAGCCCAATAGAGATCAGGGGAACTACTAGCTTTTAGGATACACCCTTAAAGGCTCCAACGCCCCAAAGGGGTCTCATAGGATGCCATCTGGGTCCTGCTTCAATAGTGGAAAGGAAGGTCATTGAGCTAAAGCCTGCCAGGCTTACACGCCTCTGCTGCAAGGAAACAGGGACACTGGAAGGTGGGCTTCCCCCTCGCTCCTCTAAGGGAGGGTTCAGTCTCTTCCAGTCCTGCTCCAGCCACCTATGACCTAACCTTGCCCAGAAAGCTGGGGTTTGCCACTGAAGGCTGAAGGTGCCCAGGGCCGTCGGCCCCATCTACAACACTGTGGACGAGCCTAGGGTATTTCTTCCAAGAAGCAGGTAAACTGATCTCATTCGCACAAGGGCCACTTAACTATGTTTTGCCTGAATAGTCAGGTTTTTTATTCTTCCCTCAAAGATCTCTGTTGTGGGTGTTGATAGTCCTATTTTCTGCTGCTTTGCTTAATATATAGTGTTTCCTTTATCCCTCCTACCTCAATGCTCCACTCATATTTCAGGCTGGGACCTACTCCTAATTTAGAGCTCTCTTTCCTCCTTTAGCCAACTTGTATTATGAATTTACCTTTGCCACCCAGCTTAGTGTATCCCAAGGTTCTCTTTACCAGGCCACAGTCACAGAGCTCCAGGAAAAAGCTACCTGGTCTCAACTCTCCAGGCAGAGGAGAACAGAAGCTTCATATCCACGCATGCTGCAAATGGCTTTTTCCAGTCTACCTGAATCATTACCAGCTAGAAGCAGCAGTCATTGGGACTTGGACATGAGCTGCAAAATATAGAATGGTGACAACAATTCCAGTGCCATGCGGACTTTTCCTGTGGGGAACTTTCCTGGACTCCTGCTCCCTGTGACAGCTCCTAACAGACTGAACTGTGGTTGGGTTGCATTTTTCAGGGATTTGGCATGGTGATGGAGCCAACTTGGACTTGGGGAACATGTTAAGGACACTACTCTTTTAGGGATTCTTGCTGTATTGGCCAAGAGTTTGCTTAAAGGCTTTTAATCACTGTAAAAAAAAATAGAGGACTGGATGAAGAAGATGGGGCACATATACACCATGGTATATTATTCAGCTAGGAGAAATGGTGACATTGGATCACTTATAGAGGAATGGTGGAGTCTTGGTAGCATTGTGCAGGGTGAAATAAGCGAATCAGAAAAAAACAGGAACTGCAGGATTCCATACATTGGTGGGACATAAAAGCGAGACTAAGAGGCATGGACAGGAGTGTGGTGGCTATGGGGAGGTGGGGGGAGGGAAGGAGGGAGAGGGGGAGGGGGAGGGGTACAGAGAGAACTGGATGGAGGGTGGCGGAGGATGATCTCGCTTCGGGTGATGGGTATGCAACAGAACTAAATGACAAGATAACCTGGAAATGTTTTCTTTGAATGTATGTACCCTGATTTATTGATGTCACCCCATTCAAATAACAATTTATTTAAAAAAAATCTTTAACAAAGGTGAAATAATTGAATCATGCAAAGCATGATAATAAAATCAACAAGACAGTGATAACAGAAAAATAACATAAATATCTCTAAATGAGTAAAAATTAAACAATATACTTCTAAATGATCTGTGGACAAAGAGAAAGTCTCAAGGAAAATTAAATATTATATTTAACTTAATGAAAATGAAAATATAACATAGCAAATTCTGTTATATGCAACTAAAGAAATGATTAGAGGGAAAATTATAATACTAAATGTAAGGTCGGTGGATGGAGGGATGGTGACGTAGGAACTCAGACCCGCCCACTTTGGCTAGGACCGCCCACAATCAAGCCCGCCAAAGGAAGCTTCCCAGGAACCATTTGGAAAGAAGCGATCGTCTGCCAGCCAGTGAAATTTCACCACGTCATAGTAGCTCCACTTCCCTAGAGGGACCCTTTAAATATCTCCCACACGGTTTAATCCATGCAACTTCCCTAGTCTCCATTTCCTCCATCTTTCTTTCCTCAGGGCCAGGGAACCTTGCCGGGCGGGGTGTGCACTCTGTACTCAATAAAGCCGTTTACTTATTCCACACTTTGCGGCTCCGGCCCTCTTCCTTCCTTTTCGGTGGGGAAAAATACCTTACATTTTTGGTGCCGAAAACCCGGAAGGAGTTAGAAGTCCGCAAGGACCACTCCTTTCTCCTCCCCTCCGAGAAAGAACCAGGAGAAAGAACCAGGATCTCCAAGCTCCAACCCACTTCAGCGCACAGTGCGGTAAGTCCCCTGCCTCCAGCTTTCCTCTCAGTTCTTTCCTCCGAGACTCCCTGTCCGAAACCATAGCTATGTCAGGGAAGTCTTTTCCGTCCGTCCGAGTGAGCATGTGCTTGTGGAGACCTCCCCAAGCACATCCACTTTCATCCGTGGCTGGACATTGAGTTTTTAGGACGCTAATGCTCAAGTCTGACCACTCCGAGAACTGAGGGGAGCTGTGAGGGCACAGGAATTTCCCTCCCTAAGGAAGAAGAAACTGTTCTTCTCCACTGTGGCCAGGCCACAGAACCCACTCAATTAGCCTCCTGAAGGGACTTTTGGTTTTAACACCCTCACCAATTTAACTATCACCAAAAAAGCTGGGAACTGATTGGAGATCTCTTACATTCACGGCCTCTTAATTATTTGCGCACCTATCCTTAATCTCTGTGCTGCCTGTTCCACCGCGCAGGCCTTTTTCTGGCCGGAGAAACCTCATCTAAAACCTCTACTCCTAATCTTTCCTTCTCCACAGACTCCAAACTCTCTCGCCCCTCCCTTCGCAAAAACCTGTTTCTTATTCGCCATCTACTACCATTTCTCTTTCTCCTCCCCTGCTGGCCAGGGGCCCCTCCCTTCACTGTGTTCTCTAGTCCCGCCTCCGTCAGGCCTTTCTCAGCCTGGCATTGGCTCTTACACCGGTTTTCAGGACGTCCAACCCCAATTTTCTTACAGGAAGTTCCTGCCCTGTCCTGCCTTTGGCTCCAGCGTTTTTCCTGCAGGATCTGGGTGCCGGGCTCCGCATGAGCCCTCCTCTTCCCAATCCCCCAAACTCCTATCCGGAACCTGTGAACACGGCATTTAAAGTTTTTAATGGTCCCAACTAGTAAAAACAGGCCTGTTTCGCCAGGCCCCCATGCAGCAGAAGGTAACACTCCAAACCCAAACTCTTATGGCAACCCTGAGACCAGCAGAGCCACCAGCAGCTTGCTTTAAGTGTGGCAAGCAGGACCACTGGTCCCAGCAGGGCCCCTGCCCGCGCCTGCCCACTGAGCCCTGCCCTGACTGCAAGCAGCCCAGTCACTGGCAGAGCGATTGCCCCTTTGGGCAATAGGTTTTTTCCTCAGCGCCTCTACGTGGAGGACAAGCCGCCCAAATGGAAGGCCAATCCAGCCAGGTGGGTGCATCGCTCGGACTCCTAGGACACGGCCTGGACTCGAAGAACCCAGGGTTCTGCAACAAGTGGGTAAGTCAGTCCATCTCATTTCTTGTGGACATGGGGGCTGCCTTCTCTGTTTTTGCCTTCATACTCTGGACCTCTAGTTCCCTCACAGGTTTCGGTTATGGGAATGGATGGGACCCTCTTGCTTTTCCCTTTTTACGCCACTCCTGACATGCAGTTCTACCTCAAGCTTGCCTCCTTATAGGACCTCTGGCAGTCGGAACCACTGGACTCCATCCATCTCCAGCTCACCAAAAGGCTGGACCCTGCAAATTCCCCTATTACTCCTCTTTTTTTTAAAAATCCTTACAGGACCGCATCTGCGAAGTTTCTCCAGTCACGGCCACACAGATGTTCCTCTTAACACCCCTCAAAGCCACCACCTTCTGATCTCCCCCTCCCCACGACGCCCCTATTCAGCAGGAAGTAGCCAGATGAATAAACAGTGCCCCTTTTTCTGTTTAACACAAAAGGTTAGAATGTAAGGTCGGTGGATGGAGGGATGGTGACGTAGGAACTCAGACCCTCCCACTTTGGCTAGGACCGCCCACAATCAAGCCCGCCAAAGGAAACTTCCCAGGAACCATTTGGAAAGAAGCGATCGTCTGCCAGCCAGTGAAATTTCACCACGTCATAGTAGCTCCACTTCCCTAGAGGGACCCTTTAAATATCTCCCACGCGGTTTAATCTTTGCAACTTCCCTAGCCTCCATCTTGCACCTCCATCTCTCTCTTTCTTTCCTCGGGGCCAGGGAACCTTGCCAGGTGCGGTGTGCGCTCTGTACTCAATAAAGCCGTTTATTATTCCACACTTTGCGGCTCTGGCCCTCTTCCTTCCTTCTCAGCAGGGAAAAATACCTTACACTAAACATTTATATATTGAGAAAGAAAGATCTCAGAACACTAATCCAAACTTTCATCTCAAGAAATTACTTTAAAGGAACAAAATAAATCCAAATCAAATCAAAGTAAGAAATACATAAATATAAGAGAAGGAGTCAATGAAATTTAAAATCCAACTCAATAATGAAAACCAATAAAAACAAAAGCTGGTTCTCTGACACAACTGAGAAAAATGAAATTTTAGCAAAATTGACACAAAGAGAAGATACAAATTATCAATATCAGAAATCAAAGAATAAATATCAAAATTATAGACTTGCAGACATTTAAAGAAAAATAGGTGAATAATCCAAACTCTGCACACATACAATCAACAACTTAGATAAAAGAAACAATTTCTCAAAAACTACAAACTACCAAAATTCACCCAAGATGAAGTAGATAATATAAATAGTTCTATAACTCTTAAAGGAATTGAATTTGTAATCAAAAACCTTCCAGAAACATATTTAGATCTACATGATTTCTATTCTACCAATTGAAAGAAGAAATAACACCAATTCTACCAAATCTCTTTCAAAAAACAGGTGAGAACTCTTCCCAAGTGATTTTATGAGGCCAGTATTACCCTGATATCAAAACCAAAGATAGCACACACAAAAAAAACAAAACTACATACCAATACTACCCATGAACAAAGATGCAAAAATCAACACAAGGCTAGCAAATAAAATACAACAATATATTCAAAGAATGATGAACTAGGACCAAGTTGTTTTTATTCCAGAAATGCAAATGTCCTTCAACAGGTGAATGGATAAATAGGGGTCCATCCACACAATGGAACAAACTGTGCAGCAACAAAAAAGAACAAACTGTTGATACATGCAACAACTTTGTTGGATGTCAAATGAATTATACTGAGGCAGAAAAGTCAACAGCAACAGATTGCATATTATACATCTCCATTTATAAACACTCTTGAAATAATCAAATTGTAGAAATAGAAAGTAGATTACTGTTTGCCAAGGGTTAGGGTCAGAGGGACAATGTGACTACTAGGGGATAACATGAGGGTTTTATTTGGGGGTAACCAAAAAGTTCCATATCTTGGTTGAGATCATGATTATACAAATCTACAAACTTGTCAGCTCGATACCAAAAAAGGAAGAAGGAAGGAAGGAAGGAAGGAAGGAAGGAAGGAAGGAAGGAAGGAAGGAAGGAAGGAAGGAAGGAAAAGAAGGAGGAAGGGAGGGAGGGAGAAAGGAGAACAAAGAGGGAGAAACAGACAGAAAGGAAAAACTGGTGAAATCCAAACAGAGTCTGTAGTTTAATTACCAGTTTGGTACTATTGTCAGTTTGATATATTTGATTATGATGTTATTGTAGGAGGACATCACTGGAGAAGATGGATGAGGGTCTAAAGTTATTTCAAAATAAAGTTGTGTATTTTTTAAAAAAGAAAGGCAAATGATTAGAACAGACACTTCACAGAAGAAGATATATAACTGGCCAGTGAGTTCATTAAGCAGTTCTCAACATCATTAATCACCAGAGAAATGCCAATTAAAATTGTGATTAGATAGCACTACACACCCACATTAAAGACTGACAGTAACAAATGTTTGGTTAGGATGTGGAAGAACTGAAACTCTCATTCACCACTGGTGAGAATGTAACACAGTGCAGCCCCTTCATGAAACCTGCAGTATCTTAGAGAGTTGAGCATGCACTTACTGTAGGAGGCAGCTGTCCCATTCTATAGATTCATCCACAAGGAATGCAAGAACATATTCTCGAAAGGTTCAATCATGAGCATTTATAGCAGCTTTTTTCATAAAGACCCCAAACTAGAAACTAGTTGATGGGCTGGGAATATCCCTAAACTGGTGAATGAATAAACTCTCTGTGGTATAGCCATATGATGAAATATTCAGCAGTTAAATTTGAATACATCTCAAAATATTATGCAGAAGCCAGAAGAATGATTATTGTCTTATTCCATGTAAGTATTGTCTTATTCCATGAAAACTAACATGGAAAACAAATCACATTACCACTGCCAGTCAATGAATTTATCGGGGGTATTTATTGCAGAAGGGTATGAGAGATCTTTTGGGGGTAATGGGCATGTTCTCTAACAGTGTTAATGGTTACACAGTTATATCAATTTGTCAACATGGATTACACTTAAAGTGGGTGCCTCTTATTGTATGTATACTTATCCATGCAATGCACATTATGCCTCAGTGACTTTGGTGTTCAAAAGCTCCTCCTACATTTCTAAATGCCCCCATGGGATGATAAACCCCCGCTGAGAACCAATACTCTGCTGACCATTATTACAGTGTAAAGCCAGAGGCCACGGCCAGGGCCACTATCACAGCCGCCTTGCTCATGCAGGTTCGCATTGGATTCGGACAGTCGGTAAAGAAACAACGGAGCCAAAAACTGATGGGCCATAGTCTTTAATCCTAGCTTGCACCCGGCGGGCAAGTAAAAACACACACTGGGCTCCAAAACCCACTCACATTCAGTGCTCACAAAGCTACTGACTTATCCTAGTTTCCTAGAATCAAAGGTTTCTAGCTCACCAGATTTATTCACCTCTGTTCCCCATCTCCTTCCTTATCCCAGATACAAATTCTACACAAACTGGCATCTCACTCAGTACTCCACCATCTTGGCTGCTTCTCCTGGCCTACTCCACGTGGCCTCCTTCCACTGCTGGCTCTACTCTCTCTGCTCTCTCATGCTAACCTCAGGAACCAAGAGCCAAGTCCCGTTTTGCCCCCATTTTATAGTGTAGCTTCACAACCTTTAATCCAATATACAAAATAGGGAAGTCTCTAATACAAAGTCACTTCTCTGAGGCATGACTGGATTGTACCACCCACATCAAGACGAGTGGGAAAGGCTTAATCCCAAAACCAAGCCCCAGGCTACAAGGATTCTGCCTGCCTTTAGCCCGCCCCCAACACATTAATATCACCTGGGCAACGGCCTCCACGTGGGCAGTGGCACCATCTTTAACAAAGTGAGCATAATACATTTTATCCGCCCAACATACAGCCTGTGGGACTTGCATATATATGACTTAGTGACTTGCCCATGAGATTATCTCCATCAAGAATGGTTTGAGAGCTATGGCTATAATAGAGACGTGCCTGTTTACCCTCATCCACCCTTCCTTCCTCTTGACTGACTCCCGTGTTATTCCCTGTCCACATTCCTCCACATGGTTCAGCTCCAGGACTTTCCCCAGAGCTGTGAAGCCAGGCGCTGCTCGGGAGAAAGCATGTGACCCACATCTGGCACGGAGATGAGGGAGGAGTCTGCTGAAGGCTTCTGGTAAGGCTTTCTGGCTCCAAACTGACATTCCCAGGGACAGGCGTTCCCGAACCAGCAGTGGGTCCTTCTTCACTCCTGAACCAGGCAGCCCAGGGCTTCTACTCCAGCCCAGCTGGCCGGCAGCCAAAGGAAGCTCCTTCCAAACCCCCCTTGAGTAACTTCCTTTGCCAAAAATGGGAAAGATTCTTGCATAACCAGACATCTGTGAATACAAATCCAGAGGAAATTCAGGCAAATGCCGCAGGGATGTTAGAGAAGGAATCACAAAGAAAAAAAGATAAGGAAGAAAGGATAAGCCAACTTCACTTCCCTTCTCACTGACCTCGTTTAATTTGCAGCTATTTATCAGGGGACTGGTGGGACCAGGGGCGGGGAGGGAGGCATATGGGTGGAGAAAGCCGAACCATGGAACTCCAGCTGTTGATAGCAAAGTTTAACTGTTTTTTCCAAGAACAATTGATCAAATCCATTCTTTGTACAATCTGTTGCTTCCTCTCAGTGGGGAAGGAATTTCTTTTTTTAATTCTTTCTCTGGATGTTATACACAGGTGTTCTACTCTTATTTTTAAGTATGTCACGTTTTCATCCAGAAAAACATTTAATTCAAGATGCATACTTGGAGACTCCCTGTCCCTGAAGAGGAAATGTTAGTTTTGCTTGGTCACGGCAGTTTTTAATGGGTAATGTGCATGATCATATTATTAGAAAAAAAAAAATGACGACGAAGGCCAGAATGAGTGGTGAAAGTCCCAGCACCAGGAGATGTGGGGACAAGCCAACAAGATGAGTCCCCTCTCCTCCTCTGGGCAAGATGCAGCCCCAGCACTCCTTTACTACCCACAGAATGTGTCTGCCATGGTCTAAGCTCTCAGGACCTAGTGACCAACGTGGTGGGGCTTGGGGATGGGGCCTGGTCCTCCTCAACGTTTACAGGCAACATGCACTGGGGGTTGACCTGGAAAAGAGGCACAAAGATGAAGAAGGCTCAGAATGAAGAAGAACAGCTCTCACAGAGGCCTCGCAAGCACACAGCAGCGGACTAAGTGTGTTTGGACAGGAGGCCCCTGTGGTCACCACCACCCCCAATCCCACCATACACCATCCATGTTTCAGGCCAAGAAGCATTCACTGGGACAGGAGGGGTCTTAGTGGGCTTTGGGCATTGCCCTGAGCTGCTTCTTTGGAGCGCATGGTGCAAGAGGCTCACCAAGGCCTGTGACTTAACCTGAGATCCTGAAGAAGTGCCTCTTCATATCTTGCCTACAACACTTCCCGGGGCAAAGACCACTGCATTCTGCATTCAACCCAGGCCCTGAGACCCCCTCTTCAGCCCCCATCCTGCCAAATACTACACTTGGAGGAGACCCACCCCAAGCCCACTGGGGGATGTGGCCTGCAGGGGCTTCAGCTGTTGGGCCGCTGATCACGGTAACTTTGTGGAGGGATACAGGACAAGTGGAGGGTGCCGTCCTCCAGCTGCACAAAGGGTCCTTGGGGATGGCCTACCACAGCCCAGCCGCCTCCAAGAGTCACGCGGAGACACACATCTGGAACCCTTTAGGCCTAGCCAACACACTGGCACGCAGGCTCCTTGGCCGCCAGCCCCAAGAAAAAATGGTTGGTTCCTAGTGCCGCACCCTCTTTCTCCCTTTCTTACTCTTCTTCACCCACAAATTGGAGTTTAGGGGCCTTCTTTCTGCCGTGGGGTGCTATGAGTGGTCTGGGGGTCTGGAGACATGGCAGAGAGGGGGCTGACTCACCTTCAAAATGTGCAGAGGGCAAGAAAGCCGGGAGCTCAGATGCCCACTGATCCCTCCAGACAGTCCACATCATGGGAAGGTCTCACAGGGAGCCATGGGGACTCTAGACAGGTCACTCAGAGGCAGGTGGAGTAGAGACTTGTCATCTGTTTTCTAGAAAGTGTGCATGGGATCAGGACTTGGGTCAGGGAACCAAGCCAGGGTCCTCTGGAGACCAGGTAAAAAGGGACCCTGAAGTTCCTTGGTAGAGCTGGAAAGGGGGATGTTAGGGCTTCCTCATATAACTGGTGGATGTTGGAGGGGGCAGGGCTGCTCCATGTTATCCCATACCTACCTATCCTCCTCTTCTTCCTGTTCGGGGCAATGCTGTTCCACCTAGAAGACAACATTCGCCAGCCACTCTTGCAGCAAGTCATGGCCCGTGAGCTGTAAGTGGAAGAAGTATGGAGACACCCAAGGAGGACACTGGGAGGAAGCTGACTATTCTGGTATGAAACCAGAGGGTAAGAGCTGCTACCCTAGTTGGCTGAGGTCCAGGACCCTAGTGACTGTTCCAGTGGCGACCCCACAGTTCGGGGGCATCTGTGTCCTTGCAAGTAAAAGTTACAGGCCATGGGACTCCCAGAGAAGGAAGCTTCTAAGTCTTGGTTGCCATCTTTTTCCAATAGAAAATGCCTGTCCTTCTCTCCTGACGAGCTGTAACGTACAATCACATTCTTGGCCTCAAATCTTGACCCCTTTCTCCTATTCCAGCCCCCTTCCCCAGCTCCAGGGTTTCTCCCACTCTTCAGCCCACACTCCTTATGGAAAAATGTAGTGTGCAGCTGACAAAGGATGCAAGACTATGGTGACAATGACGTGCCTCCCCTTCAAATCACTTGCTGCAAGATAGCGGCCTATGTAGCTGGATTATCCACAGCCACTGCTGCAGCAAAGGACACGGGGACTTCACTCGGACTTTACAAACATTGGTGCCTATTTTTTTTATAACTCAGAATCAATCCTATTGAGGTACAACTCACATAAATGAAAAAGTATCTATTTTAATCATGCAGTCTGATGACTGTTTATAAATGCACACAGTGCATAACAGTCACACTCAAACACAGAAGTGGTCCCTCTGCAACCTTGCACCTTTGGCTGTCAATCTCCCCACCCTGCCCCAGCCCACTGCTCACCCGCTGCCTACCATTGAAGGTGACTTTGCCTGCTCTAGACTCTCACAAGCATGAGATCACTTTTTTCCCTCTGCAAACTGTTTAGAGATTCCCATGTTGCTATGTGTATCACTAGCTGGTCATCTTACAACTGAGCAGTGATGCACCGTGTGAGGGGCCACACTTAGTATCCTCTTTCTTGCTGACAGACTTGGGGTTGTTTCCGCTTTCTGACTGTTGCGAATAGAACTGCTGTGAGCATCCTTGTACATATCTTTATGTGAATTTATGTTTTTGTTTGTCCTGAGGAAACACTTGGGAGTACAATGACTGAGTCATGATGAAAATGTTAATTTAACTTTATATAAAATTGCCAGTTTCCAAGTGGTTGTTCCACTTTAAATTCTCACTGTCAATATGTGAGTTCCTATTGCTTCCTGACCTCACTAATACTAGGTAGTATTGTCAGTCTTTTTAATTGCAGACAGTCTAGCAGGTATGCAATGGTATCTCATTATGGTTTCAATTTGTATTAAATTACTTATGTTAACTATTATATATAATATATATTATATAGAGGTGAGAAAAGTAGATTTATTTATTTATTTTTAATTATTTTATTTTATTTATTCATTTTTAGAGAGGAGAGAGAGACAGAGAGAGAGAGAAGGGGGAGGAGCTGGAAGCATCAACTCCCATACGTGCCTTGACCAGGCAAGCCCAGGGTTTCGAACCGGCAATCTCAGCACTAAAGCAATGGTCAACGCTTTATCCACTGCGCCACCACAGGTCAGACAATTTTTATTTATTAATTATTGTATTATTTATTTGTATTATGACTATAAACCCACTTTTGTCCAACCGTGTATATAAAATATATTGTATGTGTGCTGTGGGTCAAATAAGTTTGCAAATATGATGTATATGTTTGCTCGCTTATAGTTTGCATTGCGTGTGGGGGACAGGCTGTAAGCAGGCAGGGTCCTTATAGCCTAAGGCTTAGTTTTAAGACTAAGTCTTTCCCACCCACCCTTTTAATACTAAGATCTTCTCGGCCCTGGCCGGATGGCTCAGTGGTAGAGTGTTGGCCTGGCGTGCAGGAGTGCTGGGTTCGATTCCTGGCCAGGGCACACAGGAGAAGCGCCCATCTGCTTCTTCACCCTCCCCCTCTCCATCCTCTCTGTCTCTCTCTTCCCTTTCCGCAGCCAAGGCTCCATTGGAGCAAAGTTGGCCCAGACTCTGAGGATGGCTCTATGGCCTCTGCCTCAGGCTCTAGAATGGCTCTGGTCACAACAGAGCGACGCGCCAGATGGGCAGAGCATCGCCCCCTGGTGGGCATGCCGGGTGGATTCCGGTTGGGCGCATGCGGGAGTCTGTCTGACTGCCTCCCCGTTTCCAACTTCAGAAAAATAAAAAAATAAAAAAATAAATACTAAGATCTTCTCAACACTAAGCTTTTCCCCACACCCTTGACTGTTGCATGATAAGATGATGGGGTGGTACACTCTTATGAAGGATCCCATTTATGCCTCAGATAAGTGTCTTTGTATCAGAGACTTTGTTTGTATATTGGATTAAAGGTTTTTATTTCTACACTATAAAATGGGGCAGAGGAACTCATGCTAGAGGAGAGCAGAGAAAGGCCATGTGGAGAAGAGGAGAAGCGGCCAAGATGGCAGAATGCTGAAGGAGAAGCCAGTTTGTGCAGAGAGAAGGTGGTGGGGAACAGAGGTGAATAAGGCTGGTGAGGTAGAAACCTTTGATTCTAGGAATACTTGGATAAGTCAGTGGCTTTGGGAGCCCTGAAGGGAAATGGAAGTGTTTCCCCACAGTGTGAATTTCTTGCCTGCCGGGTGCAAGCTAGGATTAAAGCTAAAGGCCCACCAGTTCTTTGCTCCATTGTTTCATTACCATCTGTCAGAATCAAATTCGAACCTGCATGGGCCAGACGGCTGTGATGGTGGCTGCGGCTACTGGCTTTACATGTGCATATATATCCTTACACCAGGGGTCCCCAAACTACAGCCGGTGGGCTGCATGTGGCCCCCTGAGGTCATTTATCCAGCCCCCGCTGCACTTCCAGAAGGGGCACCTCTTTCATTGGTGGTCAGTGAGAGCAAAGCGCGGTGTCGCTCACATACAGTACTACTTTCGGTGACACGGGACGCATGCGTCACAGCTCCAGAAGCGTGTCATATCACTTGTTACAGCTAGCAGTGACAAATATGGAACTGGACATTGACCATCTCATTAGCCAAAAGCAGACCATAGTTCCCATTGAAATACTGGTTAGTTTGTTGATTTAAATTTACTTGTTCTTTATTTTAAATATTGTATAAATATGTGTTCCCGTTTTGTTTTTTTACTTTAAAATAAGATATGTGCAGTGTGCATAGGGATTTGTTCATATTTTTTTATAGTCTGGCCCTCCAACAGTCTGAGGGACAGTGAACTGGCCCCCTGTGTAAAAAGTTTGGGGACCCTTGCCTTACACCAATACCACAGTGTTAATCATTGTAGCTTTATATTAAGTCTTAAAATCAAGTGGTTTAAAACCTTCAACTTTCTTCCTTTAAAGATTATTTTGTCTATTCAAAGTCCTTTGAATTTTCATATGTTTTAGAATCAGCTTTTTAATGTCTGAAAATAAGCTTGATGGGTTCAACTGAGATCACATTAAATCTAAAGATCAATTTGAGGAAAACTTCTGAGCTTAATAATGCTGAGTCTCCCAATTCATGAACATGGTATAGTTCTCTGCTCAGTCTTCTTGATTTTCGGCCATGGTTTCAGCTTTCATTGTATTGATCTTGCACCTGTTTTTATAGATTTATTCCTAAGTAGTGTGTATTATTTGATGCAATGGTAAATAATCAGATGGTAAATTTTTCATTGCTAGAATCTAAAAATCTGGTTGGATTCCTGTATTAGTGTGGCTTCTTGCAGGAGAACTTAGTGTAGTTTGTCTGGTCAGCTCTGCTCTGGCACAAGCAGAGCAGTGAAGTGATGGGGAAAGGTTCTGAAGGCAGCAGACCAGAGCCCAGCCTGGCCTGGGGCCCTCTGACCTGCATCCTGTGATGTGGCAATGCACTTTGCCCTCTGCCAACCCAGTTCCCCAGGTCCCCAGAGATCAATTTGTCCCCAAGGTTTGTCTCTGGTTGAGGTCCTTTCTCCATCTAGGCATCCCCTCTGGCAAGACTTCAGAGGGACCCATCAGCTTCCTCTCCCCCATGACCCATATCTGGCCAAACACATGCATTCCTTCTCACTCCTCTTTCTCTGAGTGGAGTATGGTTTGTCCCCAGCCCAGCTCTTTGCTTCTTCTCTGCCTTGCGCAGCCTCCTCACAGTCCCAAAGGTCCCAGGCCTTCACCATTCAGCTTCCTGCCATTCACCAACAACAGAAAAACTCCTCAGGCACTGGGACGTGAAGGCACCAGCAGCAACTGCTGCCTCCAAAGAAAGAGCTTCACTAACCCTCTGCTCTCCACTCTGGACCTGTTCATGGACAGCTTGTGAGCCCAGTGCCTCCTAATCCAGTCTCAGTACCCCAGCAAAAGATTTCGGTGTGGTGGTCTAGACCTTCTCCACTTGAGATTACATCTTGGTCCATCAGCCAAAACTTCAAATTTAATAACTTTTTATGTGTCCTCTGTGGTACCAAGCTTCCCCAGGCTAATGCTCAGAATCTGGCCAAGCTGAGAGCCTCGACAGCAGTGTGGGGTAGTGGAAGGCATCCTCAAGTTAGCTGGTGAGCTTGATACTGAGACATACAGTTCATATCTCAGCAACTCAGCTCCTATAAGCTTATTGCTACTCTTGCCATGAGTTATAACAAGTTTTCAGAGCAGAGGTGCTTCAATCCCTGTGGTCATTTGGGGTGTTGGGATCCTTCCACTGATGGCTCTGTCCCCACGAGTTCTTTGGGGTGCCCATCACTGGAGCCTTCTGCACCTAGGGAAGTAAAAGGAAAGAGGAAATGTGGAGGATTGCCCAGAGATGGTTCATGGGCCAGACCTGGAAGTGGCACGCATTACTTCCACCTATGATCCACGGCCAGAACCCAGCCACATGACTCCATCCAACAGGAAAGAGGCTGGAAAATAAGGTGTAACTGTGTGCCCCAGAGGCGGGTGAACACACAGCAGGCCTGAGTTCAAGCCTCTGACCTGCCATTCATGACCTGTGTAGCTCAGCACAAGCTGCCTTGCTGGGTGAGGTCTCCTCATTACCAAGGGGAGGGTGAGTATCAGGAGCGTCTGTTCCTTCCTCCCTTCCACTTCGATTCTCTGCCTTGATTCTTTCATTTTGATTCACTATTGTCAAGACAGTGAGCTCCAGGACCTCTCTGCTGGTCCTTGGGAGCCATGGGGAACATTCACATGCCCAACTTGTGAACTCTCACTTGCCTGACAGATATCCAAGTGGAGAGGCCAGAAGCTCCAGTCATTGTGTTAGGAGTCAGCATGCCTTCCATAAGCCCCAGCGTTTCCTGTTTCCTCTGCCTGATCTGTCCTCCCCCTTCAGTTAGCTACCTTATTTTTGCACAGCCACCAGTGGCCTGTCAGTGCTGTGCTGTGGCGTTGTAGAATTCTAGACGGAGAATTGGGACAAACAGGAAGGAAAGAAAAAAGAAAGAAAGAAAGAAAGAGAGAGAGAGAGAGAAGGAAGGAAGGAAGGAAGGAAGGAAGGAAAAAAGAAAAAGAAAGAAAGAAAGAAAGAAAGAAAGAAAGAAAGAAAGAAAGAAAGAAAGAAAGAAACTGCCGTTTTGAAATTTAAAAACTGAGTCCACATAGCATGAGATTAAAAACTTTTTCACATAAACACTAAATAAGTATCTCTCTTGCCTGTTTTTCATTAAATTCACTAAATCTGTTGGTGGTTGGTTGTCCTGCGGTATGTACAAACACACCATGTGTAAGTCTACGCAGAAATAGCTTCACTTTGATTTTTGCCAACATCACTCAGTCCTAACTTTGAAAAAAAAAATCCTCTTTCATTAACTTTCAACTGACTTGAGATTCCCTTTCCCCAACTGAGAATCTTCCAATTTAGCCTTTTACTAGAAGGCACTCTGAGAAAGCTGAGCGAGTAAATTATTACTGCTGCTGGTGTCGTGTTTGCCAAGCTTCACCCACTGTCCTTCGCGCCCCAGCCTTTTGGCCCTCCGAGAAGGGAGCCAGCACTTCTGGACCATGCAGTATCTTTCCTTCGCTTGGCTGTTTAGTCATCTCCCAAGTAATTTGGCTTTGTCCGTGGCCCCTTCGAAATGTTTCCATTTATGGTTAGAATTTGGTTTTTCCAGTTTCGTCCTACAGATGGAAAAGCTTAAGTGAACAGGCTGCTTCAAGAGCTTCTCCCAAGAGCAGCCGAAGTGAGAGCCTGGGGGCTAGTGGCGAAAGGGGGCTCCCGGGCAGCTGTGACTGAGAAGACCACAGCTGGGTAGGGGTGGCCAGTGGTAGGACCGCTGCCGTCCAGGAAGTCTGTGCCACTCTTACACTCCTCCCTGGCACACGTCACCAACTCCCATCATACATGGGACACGTGCCCACTAGGGAACCACAATGAGTCTTGATACAGTTAGTTTTATTGCTTAGTTTCTTCTGTGTTTATTTCACATCTAATCCACATCTCACTGGGGCAGGAACCACCCAGTGGAGGGGCAGATGGTGAAGGGTAGAAAACCCCCCAGATTGGTCACTGCCTCAGTCCAAGTTCAAACCCAGCCCAGAGCACAGCCTTGACCAGGGCTGAGGTGGCCATGACAGTCCTGGATTTCTGGAGACCAGTGGACTGCATGTACATCAAGCTTTGCAAACCAACCTGCAAGGCTGTGGACCTGGCCCCCAAGCCCCTGCATCTTCTTCATGCGCAGAAATCTTGCTTTCATCTTTTATCTCCAACAATACCAGCCCCTCAGGGATTCCTGAGCACTTCTGTGGTTTGACCCTCCATGTTATCCACTCCTTTCCACCTGGTCCAGTGGAGGACACAGAGGGGGCAGAAGCTCCCTCCTGCAACCTAGACAACCAAAGAGCGTCTCTCCCCAACAGGGCTTTTCAATCTATCAGCTCGAGTGCAGCCAGTTTTTAAAATAACAGTCTCTCCCTTTATGCTCCATTACAGATTCATTAAAGAACAAAGTATTGTCTTTATCTCTTTGTTTTTACCTCAACTATAAGCCCTGTGAAAGCTGAGGCTATTTCTTCTTCACCATGCTGGATGCTCAGTGGAAGGGAAAGAGGGGGTAAGGGAGGGAGAAAGGGAGAGAGGGAGGGAGGGAGAGAGGGGAAAAGGAATGATAGTATTCATTGCATGCTCTTGAGCTTTATTCCACACCTCCTCTCAAGAGACTTTCTTTTGTGCATAGAATCACTGTTCATTCCTAGAAAAAACAAAACTTTCCCTTAGGGGGCTGGGTTTTCCTCTTTCAACCAGGGAGAGAGGTTTGACCAGTTGTCACAGCCTAGGTGGGTTTCTGTGTGCCTAGAAGAAATCCACATGAAAGTATATAGGGTACATCTCTACTCCAGACTGCTTCTGGAGTTCCTGTGCTCATGGGGCAAATGATGTAGCCTTGCCGCTCTCATTTATAGTTACAAAGGCCCCACAGGGACCTGCACGTCTTCACTGTCAAAGTAAAATTTCAAAAAATTAAAAACATAACTCTCACACAAATAAGGGATGAGGACACGGCAAAGAATCTATTCAGAGAGGAACTGGGGAGATGGTAGAGCCAGTTCAAATGGCTCTTAGAAGAGCAGAGATGATCTGTCCATCAGGATAGACTTTCTGAGATGAATATGCTGAGTGAGAGGCCAAAGTGCTATGTCCTACAGAGCAGAGGTCCCCAACCCCTGAGCCGTGGACCGGTGCCGGTCTGTGGGCCATTTGGTACTGATCCACAGAGAAAGAATAAATAACTTACATTATTTCCGTTTTATTTATATTTAAGTCTGAATGATGTTCTATTTTTTAAAAATGACCAGATTCTATTTTTTAAAAATGACCAGATTCCATCTGTCTAAGACTCACTCTTGATGCTTGTCTCGGTCACGTGATACATTTATCCATCCCACCCTAAAGGCCGGTCTGTGAAAATATTTTCTGACATTAAACCAGTCCGTGGCCCAAAAAAGGTTGGGGACCACTGCTACAGAGCAGTCAAACCATAACCTTTAGAGCAGGGGTCTCAAACTCGCGGCCCGCGGGCCACATGCGGCCTGCTGAACAATTTTGTGCGGCCTGCAGACTAATCCACGAAGTTCAAAATATTTTGGATAAAATTACGTAAGCCTAGGGGCCTACTTGTATTTTTCATTTCTCTAGCATCCTAGCTAGATATTAGCTTAGTTAACAGCAGTTGTGATGCGAACTACAGTTTCTGGTCGTTTTGTGACACTGAGTAAACTGCATGTACGATTGTGCTTGTTGTACTGATTTTTTTTTGTTTTCAACTGCAGAGAGAAAAGCGTTGCGTAACAGTTGCCTTTTGTAGACCTAGTGCGGCCCGCCGAATGGCTGTGATCTTGCTCTGCGGCCCACATGCTGAGTTGAGTTTGAGACCCCTGCTTTAGAGTTATCCTTTCTACCAAACAGGGACTGTTTGCATCTGTCCTGGGAGGAGCCTGCAAGCCAACATGAAGCTCCACAGAGCCTGCACCTCAGGGAATGGTGATGTCAAGGACAGGCAACCAATCTTAGATAACCCTTGGGGTAGCTGGTTAAACCATGCCCCAGGATAACATTAAAGGAACACATCACTCACCTTTTTGCCTTATTTCCAAGTTTTAAATAACCAAAGACTACAACCAAGGTTGCTAGACAACCAATGCTTCCTGAGCTCCCCCATCCTTCAGTGTGTCTGCAGACAAGTTATGTTCATTTACTTCTCTTTTTTTTTCTCTCTCTCTCTTATATGGCCATCTCAAAAAGTCAGAATACTATTGTTGTTTATAGTATTCGCTTAGCAGAGCTGTATGAACCATACTCTAAATTTTGAGAAATTAACAGAATGTTTTCTATTTCCAAGGGGAGTGCTTAATGGAGTGTGATTTCCTCAACCCCCCTTGGGCCCATGGAGCACACTGTGAAATAACCAGGGCACAGGGAAAGCTGAAGCACTTCATCCTGAAACTCTCTGAAGGTTAAAGAGGTCACCTGGGTGGAAACATTTGTTAAGATGTTAGCCATCATTTAAGAAATCACTTTTAGATGATTCTGTAGGAGAGAAAACACCCAACTTTCCCTAACGTACAGTCACATTGACTCACTGCTCACTGTCTTTGTGTCCTTAGCCAAGTTGTCTCCGCCACCTACCCAGACTCCTTTTCCCATTTGTCACAGGATTGGAGGTTCTATGAAGAGTTGGAGGAAACTATTTTATTTTGGAGGAGAAAATCAATTCAGGTAACATCACAGTGTTGTAGGACCTGTCTTGCCCTCCTGGTTCAACTTTTCCACCCTCGAAGTGTCATTGTGAATCTGAGCATTTTCAGCTCTGACTTCTTCCTCCAGCCTTGCTTTTTCACTGAGGAGGTGACCATGATGAAAAAAAGTATCATGAGAATCCACTCAGCCAAAGCTTACAGTGGAAAGTGGGTCACAGGGTGACCACAGTGAGTCATTCTGGATGGGGGAGAACACCCCCCCACACCCCAGCTACTTGGTCCTCTGGGAATTTCCAGTGGAAAGTCTCCACTTCTGACCAAGAAGGATGGGATGGCCTGTCCCAAAGGGAACACTGAAGGAAATCAATGCAACTCAATTCAACTTAAAATAAATGTTTATTGAGCTTTTATGACCCTCTGTCTGCCAAACCCTGTGTGTTACCATGAAGTGGGTCAGAGGTCACATACATTTGGATGGTTCCAGGAAAAGTTTTCATGCAGGAGTCTTGAAATGTGGTAGTTATTCACATAGATGAGGCTGGTGGGATAGCATTGCAAACCTTAGGGAAAGCATGCATCAAGTCGGGGAGGTGGTGCCCCACACATGGTCCCTGGAGGATGGAAAGCATCTACTTTGACAGGAGAATTTCCTATACCGGTCATGTTGCCAACTCTCAGCTAGGCTACTGTGGGGTGGAGGGCATCTCCTCAAGGTCCACCCTTTATGGTAATGTTTTTCCTTCATCCTGACCTTCTTAGTGCTGTCCTCGTTCCCCATGATCCCAGAGTCCCCAGGCTTAGTTTTAGACTGTGCTTGACTCTTCCTTCCCCCAAAACCATCAAGCAGTTGTCAGTACAGATCCTGCCCCCATGGCAACCTCTCATCCCCACCCCTCCCCCCTTCAACCTCTACATGACCCCTATTTTGGCTTTTGTAAGACATTCTTCCATTTTTTCCAAACCAGTCAGACATGTCTCTAACTCCCAGCTGTAGTGATCGCCTCCTTGTGTAGAACATGGCTCTGGTTCTGGGTTTCCAGAAAGGAAAGGTGCCCAGTCTGAGCATTGGGCTTCAGTGTGGGACAACCTGGGTTAGATTAGAAAGCTCGGTTCCCGTGCGGAGGACCCGGGTTCGATTCCCGGCCAGGGCACACGGGAGAAGCGCCCATTTGCTTCTCCACCCCTCCGCCGTGCTTTCCTCTCTGTCTCTCTCTTCCCCTCCCGCAGCTGAGGCTCCATTGGAGCAAAGATGGCCCGGGCGCTGGGGATGGCTCCTTGGCCTCTGCCCCAGGCGCTAGAGTGGCTCTGGTCGCAATATGGCGACGCCCAGGATGGGCAGAGCATCGCCCCCTGGTGGGCAGAGCGTCGCCCCTGGTGGGCGTGCCGGGTGGATCCCGGTCGGGCGCATGCGGGAGTCTGTCTGACTGTCTCTCCCTGTTTCCAGCTTCAGAAAAAAAAAAAAGAAAAAAAAAAGAAAGCTCGGTTCCACAGACAACTGAGAAATGTGGGAGTACCATGTTTGGTCAACAGGCATGGTCCTCTAGACAGGACTGCCCCCCAGAATGTTTAAGTAGTCAAACTGTGATAGGTTCTAATAAAGAGAGCTAAAGTGACACTCTCTCTATGCCTTCCCTTTGTTCCTGCTCACCCACCTGCTTCAGGCACTGAAAGAATAGGGAGGGGGCACTTCCCTCACACTTCAAAGAAGCAAACACAAATTTGAAGGAACAGGAGCAGCCAACACTTCAGGAATGTGATCCCCTACCGGCATCATTAGCTGCACTGTGAGGAGAGCACCAGGAACAGTCCTGCACCACTAGATAAGGAGTCCAAGTCTTCATGCTAAGTGCTCGGACCCAGAAGAAGTCAGCAGCTACCTTCCACGGGCTGTTTTCCAGCTGATGCAGCACGGCCCCCGGGATGGACGCTGCCTTTCAGTTCCCTCCCTGCTCCAGCTTTAAGGCCTTCCTCGCTTGCTTCCCCTCCACTGTGAACTGTCATTACCCAGAATAGCAACAGCCCAAACGTGGGTTCCAGGACCAAGAGGGGGACCAGGAAAGTGGGGGGGGACACACAGAAGGACCTCACCACATGACCATGACCTCACCCTAGCTCAGGAACCACAAGTCCCTGCAGCTGCCTCATGCAGGTGACCTCTTACCCCAGACATGCTCACAATGAGCCTGGCAAGCAGGAAACATGGATGTCATCTACTCCCAGCAGAAGGAAGACTCATGAACCAGAGGGAAGCTCACGAAGCCATGTAGGTCTACAGCCTTGGATCCAGACCCTGGTGATAGAAACTCCAGTGGGTGCTGCAAGTTCCAGCCCCACCTGAGAGTTTGTCCAGGCTCAGTACTGGGTGAAATGGTCCTACCTTCTTCTCTCTGCTTCCCTCACAGAGTAAAGGGGAGTAGTGAAGCTAATTTTGTAACCAAAAATGCAGGTTCAGCTGTCTGCCCCACTGAAAACCAAACTTTTGAGACAAGTGCTAGTGCAAAAGAAAAGAAGTTAATTTGAGTGCCACAACCCAGGAGAATGGCAGACTCCCCTTTCAAAGACCATCTTCCTTTCCTGCTCAATCAGGCCTGTGGTTCTGAATAAGGAGGGAAGTGCTTTCTTCTATCCAATTACCTTGCTAGTTTTTGATGTGCTTGGGCCCTGTCCACTAATCTTTCTGGCTTTTGGCATGCTTAGGGGAACACAGGCATGTTCCCAGTGGGGGAGACTGCCTGGTGCTCTTTGACTGTCTTCAGTAATAATTCCCCCTTTCACAGTGTAGAGGAGATGTGTTGTAGAATTGTGCACATGCAACTTGTATAATTTCATTAACTGGTGTCATGTCACTCCAATAAATTTAATTTTTAAAATTCTATCCATTATCCCATGACTCTTCCCCAGTTAAATACCTATCTGTGATCATCCAATGATTATAAATTAAAAGTGAACTTTAAAAATGACAATGAAAAAAATGTCTCCCTTCAAAACTCTAGACCCTTGTCATCTTACAAGGGTAAATAGATGGATGTCTCATCTTCTGTAGTTTCTTCCTGCTGTCAAGAGCATAGTCTTACCTATCCTCTGGTTTAGAGATTCTTGCTGTCTCTTAAAAGAAGAAGAAGGTCAAGAATGGATGGAATTCTTTATGTGAGGGAGAAGGACCTCTATCTTTGGAAGGCAGTGTACACAGTGTCTAGCAGAGGAGGTTGGCATCTCTTCCTGCTCAAGCCCATGGTTCTTGTAGGGATAGGGAGGGGAGAGCTTTCTTTCTATCCAATTATCTTGATAGCTTTTGGTGTGCTCAGACCCTGTCCATTCATCTTTCTAGCTCTTGGCATACTGGGTGTAAGAACTTCCTCTGTGTCTTCTCGGCCAATGTGGGAGACTCCTAGGTGCTACCTGACTGCCTATGATAACAATTTCGCATTACTCTCCAAAAGACAGTTGAGTGGATAAATGAATTGTGGTTTATCCACACAATGGGGTGTTTTATCCAGTCCCATAAAGGAATAATGTACTGATCTGCGCTACAACAGGTTAAACCTTGAAAACACTATACATGGTGAAAGAATTCAGATGCAAAATATCACATATTGTGTGATTCCATTTGAATGAATTACCCAACATCTGCAAATTCATGGAGACAGAAAGGCAACTGGTGACTGCCAGGGGTTAGGGTAGGGAGGAGAGGGGAAGGGAGCCACTGCCTAACGGGGACAAATTTCCTTTTGGGGTGATGAGGTAATGGCTGCACACACTGTGATTGTATTAAATGTCAATGAATTGTATACTTTAAAATGGTTAAAATGATGGATTTTATCTCAGTGAAATAAAGAAGAAGAGAGAGAGAGAGAGAAATAAAGAGAGAGAGAGAGAAAGAAAGAAAGAAAGAAAGAAAGAAAGAAAGAAAGAAAGAAAGAAAGAAAGAAAGAAAGAAAGAAGAAAGAAGCCTAAGCAGACTGTCTCTCCTTGGTAAGTGCCTTGAGGACAGGCTCTGAGTCTCAGTCTTTCTGGGGACCCCTCCCCTGGGAGGCAACTCTGAGGGTCCTGATAGTTGTGCAGGTGTGACAGAAATGCACATGCTGAGGCCCAGAGGAGGCCATGAGTCACTTCACAGACAGACAAAAGCCCAGTGACCACCCAGAATACCAGCTGACAGGAAGGCTGAGACCCACCCATTGGCATGTGTGTCTGGCACCCTGCAATGCCCTTTCTTCTGGGGCCTGGTTAAAAGACTGATCCCACCCCATTCCATGCCATGGAAAGGGCATTGGCAGGGTCTAGCATCTCGTCTACTCTGTGAAGACCTGAAGTTGTACAAGGGCCCAAGTCAGATCCTAGGGAATAAACTACAGCCCCTCTAGCCTGTCGCCTTTGGCTCTCTGCTTTTCCTTTAAGTCAGAAGAGATCAAGCCTCCTCCTTTCCGGTCCCCTGAATTCTGATGTTTAATGTGCTAATAGCCATCCCTCCCCTCCTATTTATAACCACTTAATAATGCAGACCAGTGTGTCTCTCTGAGGTCGGGTGGTTTTATTTAATCCACTGAGTAACCTAATGTAACAGTTAGAGTAGTGTGTTTCTCCCGACCCTGGCAAAGACTTACCTCACGTGGTGGCACCCTCCTGGCACCGAGACCGAGGGGCAGCCCCTTCCCACATGGAAAAACCAACTTGCTTTTCCGCTTCTATGAGTGGAAAAGTATGAGTGAGCACATGTGCATCTGGGTGAGGGTGGGGCAGGGGTGCGGGCAGGACAGAGAGCACCGTTAGGGCCATGTGTGCTGAGAGTCCCTCCTCTCCCCGCACACATGGACGTTTTTGAAGTCGGTCTGGATTTGGGTGAAAATTTCGTGGGTTTTTTTGTTTCTCCTCCTGTTTCTCTGGTAACATCAGAAACAAACACACACACAGCTGTGTCACCAGCTCCCACTACATTTTTCCAGCAGACACCTAGAGCTGGAAACTCGGCAGGATGTGGATTCCAGAAACCCAGACTAACTCTCACTAACCCTCTCTCCCATGCACTCTGTGCCTCAGCCCCGCCAGAGCTGGCCCGCCCTCTTCCGGGGCACCATGAACAAAGAGCCAGGATCCCCTTTCCTCCACCCTGGGACAGGCTGCTCCCCAGGCCCCTGCAGCAGCAATCTCCGCTCCCACATCTTCCACCCCTGCTCATGATTTAAACATAAGAACAAAAACGTTCGCAGCACGTGCTTCCTCTCCTCCTGACAGCCAGAGCTTTTGATGATGATACAGGCTGTATGTACCCCGAAGCTGAGGGATCCTTCCTTGTTTCTAGAAATCACAGGATTTGGTTGCTAGGAAAATATTGTTCTTTTATGCCTACTGTCTCATTGCAAAGTGAAGCATCTGAGGAGCAGATAGGCCGCGCGGCAAGTTAGTGGCAACATCAGCGAGAGGAGCCCTCACTGCCACGCTCCGGGCAGCACTCAGCGCAGTCGGCTCATCCCTGCTGAGAGAGGCACGCTGGAAGCCCCAGGCTCCAGACTGCTTCGCCCATTCTGCTTTTGCCGACTTGTTCCACTTTTGTCCGAAATAAGAAATTTCATATTTCTACCTGGTTTTGAATCTCAAATCTGTACTTTGATGATACAGAAAATTTTCTAATACATGCTAGCATATCCATCAAATGGCCCCTTTTACTCAGTTCACCAGATGGTCACTGAACACCTACCATGAGCGAAAGCTCCAAGAGTCCCAGTACCCTAATGCAATCATTTTTCCTGGGCCCCTTCCACTGCGGCACCTTCGGCAATTGTTCAGCCACCCCAAGCCTGTTAGATTGGAGAAGAGCAGAAGACTCTCAAATTATTTTATTATTGTTTCCTAAACATGACCTCACTGAGCACCCACTTTACTTTCCATGAGAACACATACAAAGGTAAATACAGTGTAACTTTATAGTATTCTACAGCTTACAGTATAGTTTGGGGAGAGAATTTCCAGCAAAACAGTACTTTGAAAAGCAACATGTAACTCTCCCAACCAAGAGTCCTATAAAAATCTAGGCTAGAAATTCCCTACCCACCCCTTAAAAATGTGTTCAGGCTAGAAGCCAAGGGAGAGGCTGGGCTGTTGCCCAAAAGCCTCAAGGCCTTCGTGTAAGTGATAAGCCCATCAGGGCCAGCTAAGGCCGTCTGGGGCTCTTCTCTTGCGAGTGACCAAGGCCCCTGACATGGGACCAGAGAGAACACAGACCTGGGACAGCTGGGGAACATAGATGCTCAAACTGTCTTGTCTCTTCTGAGAGGTGGCGGCATTTGGGTCACGTCGTCAGCTGGGGACACCCAGGACTGTTCCTGGACTAGCAGCCCTCCTTGGCACAGGATTTGTACTCCTTTCCAGAACTATCTCCAGAGCGCTGGCTGCCACGGCATTCCTCATTGGCTGCTGGATGTTAAAGTACACAAGCCCACGCAGGGTAAATCGTTGTCACTTCATCTGGCTCCGAAGGAATTTTGACCGGAGCTTACCAGTTTCAGACCGGTCCATTTCAGTTCTAACACAAATGGAATCAGTAGACCATTTAGACAGAGACTTTTCTCCAAAACACTGAATAATCTCTCAGCTTAATAAAAAAAAAATGCTAGCGTTTGAAAGAAAGGAGACAAGACATGCTAGTTCACGTCCTTTGGGAGGCAGATGCCAAGATAGGGTTAGTGCAGGTGTCTTGGGGGGGACATTTGTGAAAGACAAAATGGGAGGGGGTTAGGGGAGGGAAGAGAAGGATGGGACAGGAAGTCTGGATCTGCCCCAGTGGCTAGGAAGGCTCAGGCAGGCAGTGGAGGCTTCGGGAGCCCAGTTCCCCTTTCATGGGCCCAGTACTGATCTCTATTGCAGAGAATTTAAACATTCTGAGGTAGCTGGATCTGCCTCAAAAGTATGAGTTTGTATTTTTGGGTCCATGTCTATCATAGCCTCGATCCACACCACTGTGACCACCCATTCACATGCCCTCCGTGTCATATCTGGGTAACTGATAATGAAGACTGGAACATCCACTGGCCCAGTCATTTTGTCTGCTTGGTGGTCAGGGCCTCTTCCATGGTGAATATTTCCTGGTGGGTGTCAACAAGTGATACAAAGATCTTCACATTTTATGTCTACTCCCAAATGTCCATTCACATGCCTCTATCCCAGAATTCATCATCCCTGATCCTGTAGTCTTTTATTTCTGAGTTCCTGACCAGACAGACAGGCCATTAAATACTGCTCAGGAATCTATACATATTCTTATCCTGGCCACTGCTCCTTACACAAAAAGTGGATGCCCAGGTGCTCCAAGCACTGCCTAGAGAAGGGTAGCTGTCCTTCTCCACTGTCATCAGAGATACCCTTGACCACGGCTGGAAGGCAGCTGCCATTTATTTTCAGCTTGTTTCCATAACAGTCTGACCCCATCTATAAACCCAGATCAGACCTTTTCTTTCTTCTTCATCCTGCCATACAAAGCCCCCCACACACACACTCCAGCCATAAGTGTGAGCCGGGAGAGGCACTGGTATCATTTTTGTGGTGACATGGGGGTCAGAGCCTCCTGTTCATGCAGCTTACTCAGACTCTCTTGTCCATCTTCTGAAAGTCTGCTGCTGGACCCGTGCGGCCTTATAACATTATGAGTCCAACAGACTGTGCCTCAGAATGGGGAGTTTTAGACACACGTTATTGGTTGACCCCTGATCAAGTGTTCCATCCCATCAAGGTCATTAACATTCCAGGAGCATTTTCTCCAAGTGCATATGATTGTCTGCTGCAGGTGGCATGAGCTTGACCCAAAATCCCTCTTTTACATGCTGCCTGATCAACAGGAAGTCTCCCATGTAATTGACCTATCACATTCTATGAGATGTCCAGGTGGTCCATATTTCTTTGGACAATATTATGACAGAGGTCATAAGAGCTAACAGAACCTGAGACAAAACTGTAAATGAATATTTTAGTCCAGCCCACAACATTCTAGACTGTTTCTGAGAGGCTTTCTCATTAGAATATAAAAGAACACATTCACCAAACCAGTGGTCACATACGACACACTGAGGTCTCATTAACCGGCTCCAGAAGCAACACTGCATCTAGCACTGCAGCCACATTCCAGTTACTACTAGGTTACTCTTGTGGTAGATTGTAGTCTTTCTCCAGGACCCATGCAGGTGCTGCAGGGGTGAATTCGCACAGAGATGTGATCGGGAGCCAATGTGAGGCCTTTGTGGTGGCACTGCTTCCCGTCATCTCCTCTGGAATGCCATGCTGTTTCTAATTTTACTCTCGTGGGGGGTGGGGAACAGTTTCAGAGATTTCCATTCGGCCTTTCCCATTACTATAGCTTTTAATCCACAGGTCACAAAGTCAATGTGGCATTTACTCCCAGGGTGTTAGGAGAAGAGACAGTGATATCAAGGCCGGGCGGTGGGACACAGTGCACGTTACATATACAGAAACAGACTTCTTGACAGCCATTATGCAAGCCACACACAAGTGGGACAACATAGTTAGAGCACTGCAAGAAAAAAGTCCATTAACCTGTAATTCTATAATCTTACAAAGTAATCTTAGCAAAGTAATCTTCAAAATCGAAAGCACAATAAAGACATTTTCAAGCAAACAAAAGCTGAGAGAAACTCTCACTCACAGAACATCCCCTCCAGGAAATGATAAGAGAAGTCCTTTGGAAGAAGGAATAGTACACCAGATGGAAATCTAAATCTACATAACGAGGAACAAGGTGGGTAAGTATAAACAAACTTTTCTCCCTTTAAAATTATAATTGACTGTAAAGCAAAAATAATAATGCACTTTGGGGTTTGTAATGTGTGTTTAAGTAAAATATGTACTAGCAGTAACCTTAAGGGTGGGAGAGGGACATGGCAGTTCACCATTGTAAATTTATTACAGCACAAGTGATTACAAGACATTTGAAGAAAGGGAAACACCACCGGCTTTCCCGGGTATCCAGCTTCCAGATGACAAAGTGTGGCCTCCATAACCACATGAGACAATTTCTATTTTAAAAAATCTCATCATACATATGCTTATATATATGGATAGCCATAGCTATAGGATTTACATATAGGATCCACATATATCTATATACATCTTATAGATATAGACCCACTGGTTCTGTTTTTTTCTGGAAGATGCTAATACTCTTGCAGGGGTCCTACAGCCTAGAAGCACAGAGACAGTGACAGGCCTGGCCCACAGCGTCCTTCGGAATTCTTCCTGTGCCGAATCATGGTCCTGCGCCTTTCTCCTCACTGAGGGGTCTGGCAGACCCAGTCCTGGCAGCCACCAGACAGCCTCATGTGGCCCATGGAGCAACCCTGGTGGAAAAAGTCACCGATGGTTTCTCTGTGCTGCTGGCTCCCCAGGTAGATGCACCTCCCAGCCCTCCTGACTTCAGATAATGCAGAAAGCAGCGAAAAGGCCTGTTCTGACTTTTGTGTTTCAAAATCTTAGTCCCTGAGGGGGCTAGAAGGACCTCAGGTAGAGTGGAAGATTCTAGAAAGATCCTGCATTTCAGGCTTAGCCTGGGTTAGCCAACCTTGGCAGGAAGAGTGGCTTCCAAGATGGGGCGGGGCCATATTACTTCTACTGGGCTGGGCAAGGGTGAGGGTCTGACAGCGGGTCACCTGGCCCAAAGCCTCCTGGAATTGCCCCGCACAGCAGAGTCAAAACAGAAGGTGCATCCCTAAAGGGCCTGACCAGAGAAAAGGAGATGACCACTGGGTCCTGGGGCTGAGGCACCAAGGACCCAGCTGGGCAGTGGATGCTCTTGGCTCTGACCTAGGCAGAGATCTCCACTGTCCATCCCCTGCCCCATGCCACAGGGGCCTCCTGGATTCTCTAGAGCCGAGTTATAAAATTCCCAATAATGGAAACTAAAGAGCCACCATCTCAGGGGCATATAGCTGACTAGCCACGGAGCTGAGTTACAAGAAAATAAAGACCATGGTGTCCTGACACCCTGAGGGTGGGCACCTCAGACAGGACTGACCACATTGGCTAGACAGGCTCTCGGGGGAACACCAGGCCCACCAAGCTGCCAACTGTCAGCAAAACCCGAGGATTCAGATGGAAAAACAGACAATGCTTTTTATAATAATGATTTAAAATATTGATAGAAATGAAACAAAAAGAAATAAAATGCTTGAAAAATGTAATAAAAGTGTTCATTCAATTACCAAAAACAAAACCTTCAACAAACCAGTAAGGAAAAGCATAGCACATGAATGTGTAATCCACAGAACAATAGATATAGATAGACATACACATGAAAAAATTTTCTGCTTTACTAATAATAAAAGAAATACAAAATTAAAAAAAATAACAACAACAAGGATTCAGGCCAAGTGGTTCCAGATGTGGGGTCAGAAGTACTAACACGCAGCTGCTGGCGAGTGGGTGCCCAGTCAGGAGCTCCCGATGGCCCAGCATGGACGGGACCTGAGGGGTGCCCCAGGCTGCACAGGGCTGCTCTCAAACAGCGACCTCCCCACACTAGTCTCTGCCAGCAGCACACATAATTGAAAACAGACCCCGTGTGTGACTCAGAAGAAGCTGTTGCCTCCCTCCCCCACCACTCACAGGCTTTTTTCACCTGGGTTTCACTTCCTGTGAGCCCCTGGCTCGGTCTGGCTGACATGTGTAGGCTACACAGCTGATCTCATCCAGCTGAGGCCTTCTAGAACGTGCTGCTCCGTGCATGTCCACCCTAACCCAGGAAGTGCTCACCGCAATTTCTCATCCCTAGCAAGAGTACACATGCATACGTGCACTTACATACATAGAGATATTCATACACCTGCATGTGCATGTACAAATGCATGTATATGAGGGGATGCACATATGCACAAATACATATACATGCATATACATAGAGACACATGCTGATATACCTACATGCATGTATTGTGCGTGCCTATATAAATACAAACAGATACAGATACATATATGTATACATACATATGCACAGCACATTCCACCACTTCATTATGCCTATGAGGACATAGGATCCAAGCACGCTGAAGTGACCACTCTGGGCTACCTGTCTCAGATCCCTACCCAGGGGTTCTGCTTTGGGAAAATGCAAGAGAGACAGGCAGCTGCCATGGGAATGTGAGGAGCACCGAGACCTTCTTCCCAGCCACACAACTTTCCCTTATTCCTTGTCAAAAAGCAGCTTTCATGCTCATAGCAAATCGGTCCCTGCTCTGTGGGGATGCACTGTGGGGTGCTTACACACTGGGCTGTGTGCCATGGGGAGCTGTGTGCATTCATGAGAGGCCTGTGTACCATGAGTGTGCCATGTGCTGCACTCGGATAGAACATACATGCCACCTGCTCCCAGACTTGCCCAAAACTTGCCTGAGCACCTTCATCTCCTATCGCCCCTCCTCACATTACCCATTGTCGCTCCTGGAAGCTGGTTCTGATGAACTGTCTGGCCCACATGCACTTCACCTCTGGCCTCCTGGCTCTAGAACCTACTACCAGGTGACCTGGGAGTAGCCGTGCTCTTCTCATTATAATTCATTTTTATTGAGGTATACCTGTAATTGATATGTAACATTATATTAGTTTTAGGTATGTAAAGTAATGATCACCATAATAAGTCTAGTTAATATTACCACACATAGTCACAAAAGTATTTTCTTATGATGAGAACTTTTAAGCTCTACTCTCTTAGTAACTTTCATATATACAATAGAGCAGGGGTCCCCAAACTTTTTACACAGGGGGCCAGTTCACTGTCCCTCAGACCGTTGGAGGGCCAGACTATAAAAAAACACTAGGAACAAATCCCTATGCACCCTGCACATATCTTATTTTAAAGTAAACAAAATGGGAACAAATACAATATTTAAAATAAAGAACAAGTAAATTTAAATCAACAAACTGACCAGTATTTCAATGGGAACTATGGGCCTGCTTTTGGCTAATGAGATAGTCGATGTCCGGTTCCATATTTGTCACTGCTAGCCGTAACAAGTGATATGACGCGCTTCCGGAGCCATGACACGTGCGTCCCGCATCACCGGAAGTAGTACTGTACGTGAGCGAAGCTACGCTTTGCGTCGCTCTCTCACTGACCACCAATGAAAGAGGTGCCCCTTCCGGAAATGCAGTGGGGGCCGGATAAATGGCCTCAGGGGGCCGCATGCGGCCCACGGGCCATAGTTTGGGGACCCCTGCAATAGAGTATTGTTAGGGGAGGGCGTTGCGGGGAGGAGGGCAAGGGGGATCTGGTGGGGAACAGGAACACGGGGGAGACGGGAGACGGGGAGGTATTCGGAGGGACACTAGAATATATGTGCACCCAATAAATTAAAATAAAATAATTTTTTTAAAAAATAGAGTACTGTTGCCCTGGCCGGTTGGCTCAGTGGTGGAGCGTCAGCCTGGCGTGCAGGGGACCCGGGTTCGATTCCCGGCCAGGGAACATGGGAGAGGCGCCCATTTGCTTCTCCACCCCCCCCCCTCCTTCCTCTCTGTCTCTCTCTTCCTCTCCCGCAGCCGAGGCTCCATTGGAGCGAGGATGGCCCGGGCACAGGGGATGGCTCCTTGGCCTCTGCCCCAGGCGCTGGAGTGGCTCTGGTCGCGGCGGAGCGACACCCCGGAGGGGCGGAGCATCGCCCCCTGGTGGGCAGAGCGTCGCCCCTGGTGGGCGTGCTGGGTGGATCCCTGTCGGGCGCATGTGGGAGTCTGTCTGACTGTCTCTCCCCGTTTCCAGCTTCGGAAAAATACAAAAAAAAAAAAAAAAATAGAGTACTGTTAGCTACAGTCACCATGCTGCACATCACATCCTAGGCCTTACACTTATTTCATAACTGGAAGTTTGTACCTGTTGACCCACCTCACCCATTTCATCCACATTCCACTCCCCATCTCTGGCAACCAGCTATCTGTTCTCTGTACCTGTGAGCTCAGTTGTTTTGTTTTGGTTCTTCATATTCCACATATGAGTGAAATTATATGGCATTTGTCTTTGTCTGACTGAACTTAGCATATGCCCTCAAAGGGTCCATCCATAGTGTCACAAATGACAAGATTTCATTCCTTTTATGGCCGAGTAATATTCCATTGTATACATGAACCACATCTGCTTTATTCACTCATCTACTGATGGACACTTAGTTTGTTTCCATATTTTGGTTATTATAAATAATGCTGCAGTGAACATAGGGGTGTGTATGTCTTTTTGAATTAGTGTTTTGGGTTTCTTCAGATAAACACCCAGAAATGAAATTGTTGGGTCATATGGCAGTTCCATTTTTAATTCTTTGAGGAATCTCCATACTGTTCTCCATGATGGCTGCAGCAATTTGCTTTTGTACCAACAGTTCATGAAGGTTGCCTTTTCTCCACATCCTGGCCAACTGGTGTTTGTTGATTTACTTATGATAGCCATTCTGACAGGTATAAGGTGATGTTTCATTGTGGTTTTGATTTGCATTTCCCTGATGATTAGCAACTAGGATCTTGTCATGTACCTGTTGGCCATCTGTATGGCATTTGGAACGTGAGCATCTTACTGGGAGCTGGGAGCACACTCAGTGAGTGTCAGGAGGATGCAGCCCACAAACTACTGAGGTCTCCAGGTGCAGCAGGTCATCAATGCCAGCTCCACGTGCAGGGCAGGTGCGAGAGGCTGTCAGTTTTGCAAGGAGTTGGTGAGCCTTGCGCTTGGCTGGCAGGAACACCCCCAGAGCATATTTTTTCCACAAAGTACATTTTAAACGGCACCCACTCTTAGCCCACAGTCTGTTGGTGAGAAGTCTCAGACTGAGCTGGTGCTCATAGGCTGATATCTAGGTGACAGCAGGCTGAAGTCCAACCGCAGGCCCTCAGGAGGACCTGCTTCTAAGCTCATTGGGGCTGTTGGCCGAATTCAGTTCCCTGAAGCTGGAAGACTAGGTCTCCTGAGCGTCTGTTAGCATAGAGCCCTCACAGCTCTGTCCACATGTCCCCTTTTTCTCAGCAACTGAGAATCCCCTCCTGCACACCGAATCCCTGAGAGCTATGCAGTGAGGTCAGGCCCACCAAGGTGGTCTCCCATCCTAAGGTCAACTGCTTAGCCACCTTAACAGCACCTACAAATGGGACATGGCCCTCACAGGCCTGACCCCAAGGGCCACCTGAGAACTCTGCTGCCATGGGCACAAGCCAGACCCTGAGCTGGGCGCTGGGAAGGGCAGGCTTCAGGGAACAGTGAGGCTGGGAGTGGTGTGAGCCAATGCAGACCCCACAGGCCTCATGGGCATGAAATGACCTCTCTGGGACCATTCGACTATAGGAGCCACAAAGGCATGTGCCACTCATTTCCCCTCCACTGTGGCCACATGGAAGGCCTGTTCTGCAGAAAAGTGGGTGTTTGTTTCCACAGTTATTCACAAACAGCCAAATTCTTTCCTGACAAATTAGCTGTGGCACATTCACCTGGACCCTGTTCTCAGGCTGGGGCAGCCAAACCCCAGTCTAGACTCACTGTGTGTCTGATGATCACCCAGGTGGGACCCTCAACCTAGCAGCCTCCTCAGATCCCCTGCCGACCTCACATCACCTCATCCATGGTGGCCTTATGTTCGCAATGAGGGAGGGCCTGTGTAGCCAAGGGCCATGCGGGAGGGGCTCTGGGTGTTGAGGGTGGCTGAGCCTGAACCCCTCCTGGCCCTGAGAGTCCCTGATCCTGAAGAGAAATCTCTGGGCCCTTGTGGCATCTCAAAACATTCCGCATCATCATTACCCAGAGCCTTCAATCGGGCTCCTTAAAGTTGCTTCCAACTCACAAATCATTTTGGTCACCGCTCACAGCGCAGTCCCCCAAGTGCAGGTCTGTGGGAATTCATCAGTGCTGCTCATTTGTTCTGGGTCTCCAGGCTGTTAGCCCTCAGACAAGCTGGTTCTGTTTAGGACATGATTTGTCAGACAATTTAAAATTTCTTTCTGCCAGAAAGTGGTTCCATCAAAGGGAACTGATTCTACTCTGTGGCTAATGTCACTGAGTCTCCTCCACCAGAGTCAACCCAGAGGGCGGGGAGGGGGCAGCAGGCCATGTGTGGGTGCAAACCAGGGGAAGGGTCTGTGCAAGGGTCTCCAGGAAACAGTAAGGCACAAAATTGGCTTTCTCATAGCCTCCCCCCTTTCCTGACTTCAGGGAATGTTGCAGTTGGAGGGAGTAGGGGTCACACAGTCCCTGAGGTCTGGACCTGTGGGAGTAGCTGGGGTTGGGGATCTGTGAGATGTGTGTCCTTCCAGGTGGTCCCAAGCAACCCTTTTAGGCAGTGTTCCTAGTTGACTGCATGCCTGTTTCTTGTGCCCAAGGGGACCTTTGGCCTCCTAACTCCCTATACTGGGCAGCAAGGATCTAAGTGGGACAGTCCTCCATGTGTATACACTGGTCTCCTGCATCAGACAGAGGATCTGCTTCCTGCCCCAAGATAGGAGAACCCCATACACCCACCCAGGGCCCTTGCCCTTCTTTCTCCCTCGAGGCTTCATGAGTATAACTGAGGGACATGTCATGAGCACTACACCAGCATTATTTATCCATCATGAATATGTCTGCATCTTCACCTGCACAGCAAGACCTGTGAGAACAGAGGTTATGCCTTTCTAAGGTCCCAGCCCCTGACATGATCAGAGCCAGCCTTGGGAAGAAGGTGGTGTGGCTAGATAAAGATGAGGAAGGCTGCAGTGGGGGATAATACAGACTAGCCGTGTTCACATCCCACAAGAGCTGGAGCCCAGTTCTCCATTGCTTGAGTCATGGTGGCTTTGTGTCTGACTTTGACCAACAAAATATGGCAAAGTGATGCAGTATGGCTTCTGAGTCCACATCTCAGGAATCTGCACTTCTGCTCTCATTTGGTCACCATGAAACCAGGTCTAGATTATCCTTCTAGAGGAGCAACAGGGAGGAGAACTAAGATCCTGGCTCCACAAGACGTACAAGTAATGCCATCCTTTCCAGCTAACCTCCTCCAAGCTTCCAGCTGATGGCCACCACAGGAATGCACTCAGGTAAACCGTTAGATGAACTGACTGTTGAGTTCAGCCCAAAGTGTCAAACCCCCCCCCCAAAATAAAGCAAATAAAATGGTTGTGGCTTTTTGGGGGGGGTGTCTTTTTAAATTTATTGATGGCTTTAAAGAGACAGAAAGAAGAAGGAAGAAAGGGAGGCAGAGGGAAGCATTCATTTGTTGTTCTACTTAGCTGTACATTCATTGTTTGCTTCCCATATGTGCCCTGACCAGGGATCGAATCTACAACCTTGTCATTTCCAGATAATACTCTAACCCATTGAGCTAACCTGCAGGGCCAAATGGCTGTTTTAAGCCATGAAGTGTCGGGCTGGTTTGTTATGAAAGAACAGATAACTGATTCGATGATGACGGGACTGCCAGAGGTCAGGATGGTGATGAAGATGGTAGTGATGGTGATGTAATAGTGGGGAGGTGATAGTAGCGGTCATGGTGAAGATGATGACTCCAGACCTCCTAAGTCATCCCAGAAAGATGAATCTTTGTTCACTATGGTTCTTATGCATTTTATTGTGTCCAGTTCTTTGAACATATGCAATGTCTTTAGGATTACACGTACCTTTGAGAATCCAGTGAGACCTGTAGGCCCTCATTCCAGGAAGATACACATAGACAAAGTTTTGTCCAGACTTTGGGGCTTGGTGACCCTGCCCCTGGGGGAGACCCCTAAAGGGAAGTCCTGTAGTTGGTTACTTGGCGTGCTCACACCCAGAAGTCCAGGCCAGCCCCAGGAGTGTTCGTCAGTGTGGTCTTCCTAAGTCAGCAGACCTGTATGACCTTCTAGCGACCATTTCTACTTTGTACAGCACAACTGGTTAAGAGGAGATTTTTATGAGATGTAAATATGTTGAAGTATTTGTAATTTAATTTCATATAGTTTAGTTATACTCAGAGGTAGTGGAGGGAGAAGAAGTTCAAAGACCTGAAACTTTCTTCCCTCCCGTTCCCTCCTCCATGAGCATTGTCTCCTGTGAGGCTCTCATGATACAGGATCTGACTAATGCAAGTGTGTGAGGGGCGCTCTGTGGATGCCACCTTGGGGTACTGCTACCCTCCGGCTGACTTCACAGGTCAAGAAATGCTTGCCTGACCAGGTGGGGGCACAGTGGATAGAGCATCAGACTGGGACATGGAGAACCCAGGTTCGAAACCCTGATGTCGCCAGCTTGAGTGCGGGCTCATCTGGCTTGAGCAAGGCTCATCAGCTTGATCACGGGGTCACTGGCTTGAGCAAGGGATCATAGACATGACCCCATGGACTCTGGCTTGAGCCCAATGGTCGCTGGCTTAAAGCCCAAGGTCGCTGGCTTGAGCAAGGAGTCACTCGCTCTGCTGTAGCCCCCCCCCCCCAATCAAGGCACATATGAGAAAGCAGTCACTGAACAACTAAGGAACTGCAACAAAGAATTGATGCTTCTCATCTCTCTCCTTTTTTGTCTGTCTGTCCCTATCTGTCCCTCTCTCTGACTCTCTCTCTCTGTCTCTGTCAAAAAAAGAGAGAAATGAGCATATGCCCGAAGCCGGACATGCAGCGGAATTAACGACCCCTCAGCAGCATTGTTGTGGTTGGATTGAGTCCACCAGATGCTCACAGCTCCTTTCCATCCAGGGGTCAGCTATTGCCCACCAGCATGTATCCCTCAACCTTCCTGTCACCTAGTACCCTTGCCTTCCACATGAGGGTTCCTCCTCAGTGCCCGGCCTCTGTCCCGGCTTCCACTGAAGAAGTGAGCAATTGTCAACACAGAGTTCTTACAATATGTGAGTGTTGTAAAAAATTAGACCAAAGCAGAGGGGTCCTGTCGCCCAAGACCAGGTAAAATTACTGAGACTGGTGATTTAATTTGGGCTTAAAAAAAAAAAAAGCCCACTGCTCTACCACCAACTTGGACACAAACTGTGACACACTGTCCATTGCCTTTTAATGGTGGGTTTTGCAATTTCTGAGTAGTCCCTGAACCGTTTTAATGGGGGAGAAGAAAATTACTCTCAACCCAAGAGAGCAAAGGAAAATGTGAGTGTAGAGTTATGTTCTGAAATGTCTTCTTAAACGTGTTTCTAAGGCTGTAAGAGAAACACCCCACCACCCAGAATGGTCCCACAAGATGTGCTGAGCATGAGAAAGCCACAGAGGGCTGGTCCACACGGAACCACTTATTGCCTCCTCAGCCTGAGAACATGTGGGCAGACAGACGGAAATGGCATTACTCAGTGCTCCTCCAGTTGACAGACCAAATATAGAATGTTCCTGGCTAATGGCTCACACATGTCTCTGTAGGTATCCGTTAATCCCCTAAGTATCAAGGCATATCTGCGTTATTCATCTGTGCGCCATCTCCCCACAAGCAGGCTCGAAAGCAGCAAAAGGCAGTCATGTGACCTTAGCATGGGCTTCCACACTGGAAACTGGGAGCAGTATGACCCATGTGGGGCTTGTGCACATCAGACAGCCAACCACTCCAGGCCTTTCAAATAGAGAGCAGCCAGGTCAAAGCCTGCCAAGTCCTCGGGTCCAGGACACCTGGTGGTGGCAGGATTTCCTTAGGTGCCTCTCCATCCCTCTGCACCTCAGAATTCCTGAGCTGTCCTGCCTCTGCTTGTAGGAACAAGGGGACAGTGTGGGTGCTGGTGTGATTGTGGGCCCAGCAAACAAGGATGCCAAGAGGGGCATAATGAGGAGGAAGCAGACTGAGCCCACCTGCAATTCTAGAACATCAGAATGAGTCCACCAGTCAGCACATCAAGAAAAACAAATCTGGCCCTGGCCAGGTAGCTCATTTAGTTAGAGCATTGTCTCAGTACACCAAGGTTGCAGATTCTATCCGCAGTCAGGGCACATACAAGAGTCAAACAATGAACACATAAGAAAGTAGAACAACAAATTGATGTTTCTTTCTCTCTTCCTTTCTCTCACTGATCATCTCTCTCTAAAATCAATAAATAAATTCTTAGAAAAAGAAAAACAAATCTGGACAGAGAAGAGACAATAAAGACACAGTAAAGGAGAGTCTGGTCTCTCCAGGGCTGTCTCAATAAAGCCATAGTGGGAGGCCCTGTTGGTTTTCAAAAAAACGTGGGCACCTGGTGTCATTGCTGTGGTTTGAGGTCAGTCCTACACCTTGCAGACCCCACAGTCACCCCACAGCAGAGGATGGGATGAACCACCATGTGAACCCAGATGACAATATCTGGGTCCTGTATCCACCTGTGAATGTGCACAGGGCCCACTCTGTGCCTTGAGCCTGACCCTGCACCAGCTGGCCCTGTGGTGTTGAGAAAGTCATTCAGCCCTCCAGCCTCTTTCCTTTACAATAGAGGACAGGAGAGAGCTACATGGAGGGGTTCATGAGCTATACACATGGTGTCACACGTGGCACACTCCTCGGGGGCATGAAACAGTTGTATGGCTGATGTTATCATTACCGCCCAGAGAGGCAAACAGAAACCCAAAGTGCAGGGCCACCCATTAGTGGCCATTACAGCAGGACCCCTCCACAGATAGAAGGGGTAGGAACAGCAAGCCGTGTCCCAACAACGCCACAAAGCAAATGCCCAGCCTCTCCGATAGGTCTAACTCAAAGCCAGACACTGATGTCCACATGGGCAGATGCTGGAGGCAGCAGTTGCCCTGCCGAGGAGGACGAAGTGTTGCCCTAAAGGTGAAGGCTCTGCAGATGCACAGCCTTGCTGCAGCCCCCAGGCTCACCATGAGCTCTACAGGGCATCTTTTCCTACACTGACCCCTCCTATACCATGTTGTCCAAGCCTGGGCCAGCTGCACAGACATCCCTACTCCGGGCCCCCAAGCTGGCTGCCTCCATGCCACCTAAGATAAGAGCCAGAGCAGTGTTCCTAAGAGTGAGCTGTGTTGCCCTCAGAACCCAAAAAGGCCTACCAAGCCCTGTGCTTCCCCCATTGAAGTGGGGGGTTCAAGATACAGCAATTAGTCTTTTACTTTGGGGGGACAGCCAACACACCCTCGACCACCAGACCCCTACAAACTTCCCTGAAGTGCAGATCTCTGGATTTACACAGAGGTCATCTTTCACCCTTGGGAGTACATGTGTCTTATGGCCTTCAGAACCCTAGAACCTCTCATTTGTCCTGCCCAGTCAGCATGATGTCATCACTAATCTGTCTAGTGAACTGTGGGATGTCCAATTGGTCAAGGTCTCCTCAAACTATATGAGGACAAAGGAGGAGATAGCATAGCCCTGAAGCCAACCATAAGCGAGTATTAGTATCCCTCTCATGTGAATGCAAACTATACTAATCCTCTTTTCTAAATAGGATGAAAAAGAATTTGACTTCCAATCAGTGGCCTTATTAATCTGCTGTGACAAGGATACCACATCTGGCAGAGATGCAGTTAGGTTGCTACGGTAAACCCTCAGGGTCACTCTCCAGGATCTGATGTTCTCTGCAAGGCCCAGACCAGTCCTTGACCTCACAAAGACACGATGGCCCACCACACCTGTGTCCACCAGGACTTGAGCTCCAGGTTTACTATGTTGTTTGTGGTTTCCATCTAAGCCATGGAGGAGGGAGTTCAAGGTTTGCCCTTGGGCGTCCCTCCTATAATGTCTTTGGGCACACAGGCCAGGATCGCAATTTGCAGGTAGTTACACACTTGGGGACCATAGAAATAACCACTGGGTGCTCTGGTGACTAGGGGACCCACAGTGACCAACACTTCAGAATTCTTTCTACTTCCTGACTCCTCCTCCAACAGTGAGGCATGGTGACATTTTAGGTCTCCAGGTGTGTCTATTCAGAATCTGTGTCCAGTTGTCCTCAGAATGTCTTGGCAGATCCTTCCCCAGTGTTAAGTCACCCAGTAAATGCCGTTCACCTCTTTGGGGGAGAATTGGGGACTATTACAATATATGTGTGTGGAGGTGTGGCCTGGTCCCTCCTCCTGGTTACTGGCCACCTCTGCAGTCAACAGTTCTGGATGGGAAAATTAGCTCTAGTCCAAGAAGAGAATAGGGGTCACATCTTCTTTCTGGGTCCCTGCCTCTTTGTTCCTCCTTGGCCACCTATCAGAACAGCTTAAACATGTCTGCTCTACTCAGTATGGGCCAACATTTTCCCCAGAATTCAGTTTGCTCATGACCTGAAGAGCTTGCCAGGGGATTAAGTTTCATGTTCCGAGAAAGTGTTTCCAAGTCAATAACATTTGCTTCCCGTCTTCTGCCCTGGCCCCTCGTCAGTGACCCCACAGCTATCCCCAGGGCATGTGTATGGCTCCTGCAGTTGTGTGCTGGCAGCTCCTTTCAGCTGTGATCAGGCCCAGCACATCCCCATCCAGGTTTCATGGCCTATCTTACTGGTCACTGGCTTGGCAGCCAGAGAACAGGGTGGGGTGCCATCTCATGAGGGTTCCTGGAGCCTTAATAGGGGTGGGGGGCTCAGCATCTTCCAGCAGAGGAAGTGCTGGATCTTATAAGGGAGGAATGGCCCTCCAAAAGTTGTGAGAGGTCAGAGACCTACAGACCCATGTCCTCAGGCTTCCTCCACTCGGATGACCTGGTCTGTGTTTCGGGATCTCAGGTTATTCTGGCTGGGGTCTTGACCTTCACAGACTAGTGCAGTAAGCATTCAAACACACCTAGAGCCAGAGTCCTCTCATTATATCCTCTGCCGGAGATAAGATTTCCCTTCTGGCCCAAAAGACCTCTGGTTCTCACTCTGAGCCTCTCACTGTTGATGCACCGCACGGGCCTCCTTTATTCCTCTGCAGGGCCATCCGTGCAACTCAGCAGCCAACTCAACCCTCCCTTCACACACCTGAGTCTTCATACTTGCAAGCTGCTCCCTTCCACAGGGACAGTTTCCCAGCTCACCCTTCATGAAATCTAGCAATTGGGCCTTCATTTGTGCCAGGAACTACCTTTACCTCTCATACCAGCCAGAACAGTGTCCCCTTCACCTGCCAGTGGTAGGCAAGCTAGCAGGAATCCCGGTACTCACTGTGTCCACTGGGGTCCTCCAAGAAGGAGGCACCAGGGGCTGGATGTGATCAGAGAGCTACGGGGCAAAGGGTGCGAAGGATCCAGAGAGGGCTGAAGATGATGGACTATCCTGCAAACCACAGATGAGAGCCCTGGAAAGGATGGAGGTAGGGGAGATGGGAGCTGGGTGGGAGAAGTGGCAGGCTGTTGGGAATACTTGGAGCCAAATGACTCCATAATGAAAGGAGTGGGCCTGTATTGATATCCCAGGAGCAGCCAGTGAAAAGTGGAGCCCTGTGAGAGGGCGGGTAGGTGCAGAGTGCAGCACACAGGCCCTCAGTCAGCGTGCTCCGGGAGAGGGCCTGAGCTGTGTTCACGGCCGCCATGAGGCTGCTGCACTCTGCACATGTATACAGTCACACGTGCACTCGCATGTTCACAGGTGCACACACACACACACACACAATGACAGTCTCTACATACATACACACACACACTCTCTCAAGTGCCCCCTGGCTCCGGGAACCCACTGCCCACAGGAAAGGAGCTGTGGCCGAGGAGAGCAGTGACTGACATTGCCCAGGGAAGGAGGCAGTGGGAAGCAGAGTAGGCATGATGAATGTGCAGCGTGAGGGGGCTCTGGGAGCCAGAAACAAGGGGGAGGCCATGTGCTGGGGCGCAGGCAAACTTGCAGGACTTTGGACAGCAGAGCAGGGGCAGCCTGTTCCTCCTCACACAGGAAACTGTTCCCCTTTGCTCAAACAGCCACTACTGCTAGGTTCACTAAGAACACAGTAGCCTGCCTGACCTGTGGTGACACAGTGGATAAAACGTTGACCTGGAACGCTGAGGTCGCTGGTTTGAAACCCCGGGCTTGCCCAGTCAAGGCACATAGGAGAAGTAACTACTACGAGTTGATGCTTCCTGCTTCTCCTCTCTCTCTCTCTCTCTCTCTCTCTCTCTCTCTCTCTTTCCCCTCTATCTAAAAATCAATAAATAAAATAACACAAACACACACAGTAGCCTCTACAGACTTTTGGTACCTTGCTATCCAGCCAGGAGATGGGACCCGGGTGCACAGAATCAGGGCACAGATGGAAAAAGGTTGTCAGGAAGACCAGGGAGTGTGCATGCAGGAACACACAGGTGACCAGGAAGCTCTGGGGTCTCTCTCCTTTGGTTGGGGGAGGGCTCAGTCAGAGATTTGCAAAGCTGCTCATCTAGGCTGGAGTGCACTGTGCTGTCTGTCCCCCGCCCCAAGTGGCTTTAAGATCCTATCCCACAGCCCAGACACCTAGAACCCAGTCTTGCCAACATCTCATCTCAAGGAAAAGTCCTGGTCCTGGGAGGTTGCCCCTCCAGGGTTGAGAGTGGAAATCCCCACTAAAACTTTACCAGGGACCTCCTCTCCCCCTCTCCCAGACTCCTCTTAGGTAGGGACATCACAGAGGCCCCAGGGCCCAACAGCAAAGACACCTATAGGGTTTTTAGAGGGAAGAGGGCCAGGTTGCCTTTGCACCCCCCAGACGGCCCCTGCTCTCTGACGTCACTCTATAGTGCTCAGGGCGCAGAGCTGGAGGAACCCACCTAGCACTCATGTTCTGACCAGTGGCATTGCGGAAGCTGTGTCCCTGGTCTGGCCGAAGCTCCTCTGTGCCTGAGCAGGGGGCACTGAGTTGGGAGACGCCCGGCGGAAGGACCCTGCGGTACCTCCGCCAGCGTCAGCTCCTTCAAGGGGGAGTACAAGTCTCCTCGAGTGGACTCTGCCAGGGAAATGGGGCGAGAGCAACAGTTGGACCGGCCAGGCGAGGGGAGGGCCTCTGACTTTGTCCTGAACTGTTTCTGGAGAGGCGGCAGCGCCCCACCTTCGCCGCATCTTGGTTGGGGGCGGGGAGTGCTTTCCCTCTCCCACTCCCTTTCTGCCCTCCCGGGTTCCTCTCCTGTTCCCCTTGCCGGTCCCCCGCACAGGTCTATCCGCGGGGCCGTAGCGCCTCCCGGTGGCCGCGCCACGGGGGGGCAGGGTTGGGAGGGGGCGGGGTGGATATAAAGACTGCCGCCCCTCCCGTCGTCCCCTCCCTCCTGCCCACTCGGCGCCGACTCTCGGCAGTCAAGACCCGGAGCCTCCTTGGGACGTGTCTGGCCAGGGCGCCCCGTGTGCGCTCAGGGTCAGGTAAGTGCCCCTCGACCCCGGGACCGGGACCCGCCTCGTGGGGAATCTGTGGTCTGGCCCTGGGACCCGGACAAACCGTCTGGCGCCGTGTACTGGACAAGACAGTGCAGAAGCACAGAGGACCCGGGTCCTGCGGTCACCCCGGGTGGGCTCTCTCTGGCTGGCGCTCCCTCCCCCCCATGGGCTCTTACCGCCGTAAAGGGCCCTCCAGGGCCTGACTTCACCACTGGCCCCTAGATCAGAGGTGGGGCCAGGGGCTCCGAGTTAATGGTGTACTGTCCCCCGCCCTTGGCCTCTTCTGGGACAGAGTTGGGAAGTGGGGTACTCCTTATTACTGGGTTCGGTGTTAAGATGCAGCAGTTTAGGCTGTCTGCTGGGACCTCCTCAACTCCCCAAGTCACCAAATCGCTGGAGGAGCTCAGCATCTGCAGTCAGAGCCCTGTGGGGCCCTGGGAGGTCTGGTGTTATCTGTGGCCTGGAGGACACCTTCAGAGGGTTGAGGGCCCAAGTCACCCCTGGGAAGGCCCCCCTCCCTTTGATGTGGAACCGGTTACAGGGTCTCCAGTGGGGCTGGCCCCTCTCCCCTGGGCTGAGAAAGTGTTCCTCCTCCTGGAAAGAGTGACCAGGCTAGAATGAGCTCCTGGCCACAACAGAAGACAAGGGTGTCTGCCATACCCCAAGGGTAAAAACAGGGTAGAGGGAGGACAGGTTACACAGCCCTACCCTTGGAACAGCTACAACCCAGCCTCCCCCCATTCCTCTGAGGTTGGAGGCGCCTTCCACACCCTGGCCTCCTCCTCCCCCCAAAGTCTGCTGGGGAGACTAAGCAGGGAGCTGAGTGGCAGTCATAGGGAGTGAAGTGGGAACCCAGATGGCCATGCCTGTGGTGGCTTTCCTGCTGGGCCAATCCCACCCTACCCAGGACTCCTCACCCTTGCCAGCAGAGCTCCAGGGGCCAAGCACCCTCAGGGCATGGTGGGGTGGGGTTGTCAACCTCTGAGAGCCCTACTGACTGTAGTAACATAGTAACAACACAGAGAACAGCAGCAGGGTGTGGTGGCTCAGATGTCCCCATCATTCCATGTAGTGCCCGCCTGTACCCAGGGAAGAGACTGCCGGCTCCTGCGCCCATGCCTGGGTCTACCTAGCTGAGAGGGACTTTGCGTTTAGATGGACGCCCAAAAAGGAGTCTTGAGATCCAGAGATTTCCCTGTTTTTTTCTTTTCAGTGTGAGAGTTCTGACCAGGAGGCCATCTTACATTTGTTTAATAGCCAAGGCCAGTTGGCAGGACAGACACCAGCTCTAGGAGGGAAGTTGTCTGCCTTCCTTCAGTCATTCAGAGGCAGGAGAGTGGGGCAGAGGAGGGAGCCTGGGCCCCTGGGCAGAAGTGACTCAGAATCTCCTGACCAGATTGGTAGGGCTGGGCACCCCGGCCCCAGGTGTGTCCTCTTGGCTGGACGTGGGTTTTAGTAGGTCTCTGGGCCATTCTGGCCACTTTGAAACTGCCACACTGTGCTGGTGAAAGTGACCTGGGAGGCCTGTGAAGACCACAGCTGGTCAGGGCAGTTGTTGGACACGTCTGCAGTGGAAGCCACAGGGAAGGCAGAGTTCAGGGGGAAAGTTGGGCTTGATCCACTGGGCCACCTGGTCAGGTGGGGCACAAGTTCCTGCACTGGGCAGTGCACACCCCTACCCAGTGGCGACCACATTGCCAGCCATCAGGGGTGGCTCTTTTGTGGAAGTCCCCTGCCCCTGCAGTCCTTCAGGTGTCGTAGGGAGCCATGGGCAGCAGAGGCCTTCAGATGAGCAGGGCCAGACCAGGACAGAAAAAGAACAACCAGTGCCTGGAAAAGGGGCTGGGCCTGAAGGCCTTTCCTCAGCCTCAGCAAGGGGTGTGGGCCACGCCCAGCCTCCTCTTTAGCCTCTGGTTTCTCATCTGTAGAATGAGGTCAAGATTAATAGCACCTGCCCTTTCTTACCTGCCAGGGCTGCTAGGGTCTCCAGGTACATGGGTGTAGGTAGATCATGTTTGCAGCCACAAAACACTTTATAATGCCAGAAAAAGAACTAGCTCTTGTGATTGTAAGAAAACACAAATAGTTTCATTCCTTTTAAACATGGCCCCACATTTCGATGGGCCAGTGCCTCCTGTGGCTCCTTTTGCACATTGGTGCAAAGCCGGGGAACCCTGGTGCGGAACGCACTTGCAAAGAAACAGGGTTCATAGGATACAGTTCATTGAACAAGGCCTGGTGGGCCGGCCCCATCTGAGGGGCACACGTTGGGTTTTGGCTGTATCATATCATATCATTTAGATCCACAGGGGACCTAAAACACGCCACACCAGTGGGTCAGCTTTATGGCGGCCCATTGTAAACACTGTGGTGAGCAGATGGAGGGTGGGGACGCCAGCTGTGCAGGTCCCTGCCCCCAGGAGAGCAGAGCCTGGGTCAGAACTTCTGAAAGGTATCCAGGCTTTCAAGCTGTTGTCAGACACCCACCAAAGAATTGGAGAAGAACCTGGTGTCTGTCACCAGGGACAGACAACAGGCCGTGTCGCTGTCTTTTTTTCTTATTTGCCAATTTCATAGATGAGGAATGCCACCTTGTTGGTTTGTCTGCATGTTCTTAGAGGTTATTGTGCGGTTCAGCATTTTTTTATCACTAACTGTTTGTAGTGTTGTTACCCATTTGCCGTGTGGGTGCTGATTTTTTACTAATTCGTAAGAGCTTTCTTTTCCCCAATTTTTATTATGAAATACATATAACAAAATTTACTGTCTTAGCCATTTTTAAATGTATAGTTCAATGGGATTAAGTACATTCATATTGTTGTGCCCATCACCACCACATCCATCTTCACAATTCCTTTTGTTTCATAAAACTGAAATCTGACCCCACTGAACACTTAACTCCTATCCCCTCTCCCATGCCCTGGTAGCCACCATTCTGCCTCCTGTCACTATGATTTTTGAGATACTAAATATCTCATACAATTGGAATCATACAATATTTGTTTTCTTGTGACTGACTTATTTTATAAGCATGAGTTCCTTAAGGTTCATCCATGTTGTAACGTGTCAGAATTACCTTTCCTTTTCAGGCTGAATAATATTCCATTGTATGTATATACACATTATACTTACCCATTCATCTATCAATGGACACTTAGGTTGCTTCCACGTTTTACCCATTGTGAAGAGTACTGCTGTAAATATGAGTATACAAATATCTCTTTGAGAACCCACTCTGAATTCTTTTTAGTATATGCCCAGAAGTGGAATTGCTGGATCATATGGTAAATTCACTTTAATTTTTTTTTTTTTTCTGTATTTTTCTGAAGCCGGAAACGGGGAGAGACAGTCAGACAGACTCCCACATGCGCCTGACCGGGATCCACCCAGCACGCCCACCAGGGGGCGACGCTCTGCCCACCAGGGGGCGATGCTCTGCCCCTCTGGGGCGTCGCTCTGTTGCGACCAGAGCCGCTCTAGCGCCTGGGGCAGAGGCCGAGGAGCCATCCCCAGCGCCCGGGCCATCTTTGCTCCAGTGGAGCCTCGGCTGTGGGAGGGGAAGAGAGAGACAGAGAGGAAGGAGAGGGGGAGGGGTGGAGAAGCAGATGGGCGCTTCTCCTGTGTGCCTTGGCCGGGAATCGAACCCGGGACTTCTGCACGCCAGGCCGACACTCTACCACTGAGCCAACCGGCCAGGGCCCACTATAATTTTTTTAAGGAACCACCATACTGTTTTCTTTACCTTCCCACCAAACAATTTTAATTTCTTCTTTCTTTAATTAATTAATTTGTTTATTTATTTATGAGAGGAGAGGAGGCAGAGACAGACTCCAGCATGCGCCTCGACCGGGACCCACCCGGCAAGCCCACTAGGGGGCAATGCTCTGCCTATCTGGGGCCCTTGTTTGATTGCAACCAGAGCCATTTTTTAGTGCCTGAGGCAGACACCATGGACCCATCCTCAGCACATGGGGCCAACTCACTCCATTCGAGCCACAGCTGCAGAAGGGGAGGAGAAGCGAGTGAGGGAGGGGTAGAGAAGCAGATAGGCACTTCTCTTGTGTGCCCTGACCGGGAATCAAACCCAGGATATCCAAATGCCAGGCCAACACTCTACCACTGAGCCAACCAGTCAGGGCCCAAACAATTCCAATTTCCCCACATTCTTTCCAACACTTTTTATTACCTGAGTTTTTTTATAGTTGCTATCCTAATGAATATGATGTAATATCTCATCATTTTGATTTGCATTTCCCTAGCTAGTAATGTTGAACATCTTTTTGTATGCTTATTGGCCATTTGTAATTCTTCTTTAGAGAAATGTCTATTCAAGTCCTTTTCACATTTTTGAATTGGGATTATTTGGGAGGTTTTTGTTATTGATTTTTCATCCTCTAAATATTATGAATATTAATCCCTTATGAGAAAATGATTTGCAAATATTTTCTCACATTCTGTAGGTTGCTTTTTTACTCACAATTTTCTTTTTTATTTTTATGAAGTCCAGTTTGTCTTTTTTTTTAAGTTGCTTATGCTTTTAGTGTATATCCTAGAAATCATTGCCAAATCTGAAGTTGTGAAGATTTGGCCCTATGTTTTCTTCTAAATTTTTATAGAATTAGATCTTTCATTAGGTCTTGGATCACTGTGAGATTATGTTTATGTATGGCATTAGGTAAAGTTCCAACTTCATTCTTTTGCATGTGGAAACCCAGTTTTCGCCTGACCTGTGGTGGCACAGTGGATAAAGTGTCGACCTGGAAATGCTGAGGTCGCCAGTTCGAAACCATGGGCTTGCCTGGTCAAAGCACATATGGGAGTTGATGCTTCCTGCTCCTCCCCCCTTCTCTCTCTCTGTCTCTCTCTCCTCTCTCTCCCTCTCTGTCTCTCTCTCCTCTCTAAAAATAAATAAATAAAATTTTTAAAAAAATTGAAAAAAAAAAGAAACCCAGTTTTCCTGGCACTATTTGTTGAAAAACTTCTTTTCTCCCATTAAATGGTCATGACACTCTGTTGAAAATCATTTCATTATATTTGTGAGGATTATTTCTGGGCTCTCTATTCTATTCCATTGGTCTGTGTTATCTATATGCCATTACCACACTGATTTGATTATTGTAGCTTTGTAGTAAGTTTTGAAATCAGAAAGTATGAATTATTCAACTTTATTCTTGTCTTTTAGGATTGTTTATGCTATTTGGGGTCTTTTGAGACTCCTTGTGAATTTTACAATGGATTTTTCTATTTCTGCAAAAATCAACATTGAGATTTTGGTAAAGATTGTATTAAATGCTACTTTGGTAGTATTGACATCTTAATATTAAGTCTTCTAGTTCATGAACATAACATAGGTTTCCATTTATTTATATATTTAATGTCTCTCAGAAATGTTTTGTACTTTTCAGTGAGTAAGTATTTTACCTCTTTGGTAAAGGCAATTCCTAGGTACTTTATTCTTTTGATGCTAATGTAAATAAAATTGTTTTCTTAATTTCCCTTTTTTTTTTTTTTTGTATCTTTCTGAAGCTGGAAACGGGGAGAGACAGTCAGACAGACTCCCGCATGCGCCCGACCGGGATCCACCCGGCACGCCCACCAGGGGCGATGCTCTGCCCCTCCGGGGTGTCGCTCTGCCGTGACCAGAGCCACTCTAGCGCCTGGGGCAGAGGCCAAGGAGCCATCCCCAGCGCCCGGGCCATCTTTGCTCCAATGGAGCCTTGGCTGCGGGAGGGGAAGAGAGAGACAGAGAAGAAGGAGGGGGTGGGGGTGGAGAAGCAAATGGGTGCTTCTCCTATGTGCCCTGGCCAGGAATCGAACCCGGGTCCCCCGAACGCCAGGCCGATGCTCTACCACTGAGCCAACCGGCCAGGGCCTAATTTCCTTTTTTCATTGTTCATTGTTAGTGTACAAAACTGCAGCTAATTTTTGAGTGTTGACTTTGTATCCTGCTACTTTGCTAAATTTCTTTTAAGTTTTTTTGAGGGCCCTTTAACGTTTTCTAAATATAAGATTATATCAACTGTAAACTGATATTTTTATTTCATCTGTTCAATTTGAATGCCTTTTATTTCTTATTCTTGCATAATTGCTCTGGCTAGGATTTCTAATACTATGTTCAGTAGAAGTGACAAAAGTGGACATCGTTGCCATTGAGTATGATGTTTGTTATGGATTTTTTATATATAGCCTTTATTATATTGAGGTAGTTTTCTTCTAGTCCTAATTTGTTTAATGTTTTTATTATGAAAGTGTGTTGAATTTTAACAAAAGGTTTTCCTGTATCAATTGAGTTTATCATAAGGGTTTTTTCCTTCATTCTGTTCATATGATATATTACATTCACAGACTTTTATATGTTGAACTGTCCTTGCATTCCAGAAATAAGTCCCACTTGGTCATGGTGTTTACTACTTTTACTATCCTGCTGAATTCTGTTTGTTGGTATTTTGTTGAGAATTTTAGTACCAATATTCATAAGGGATATTGGTTTGTAGTTTTCTTTTCTTGTAGTGTCATTGCCTGGCTTTGGTATAAAGGCAATGTCAGCCTCGTAGAATGACTTAGGAATAATTTCCTTCTTTTCATTTGAAGTTTGATGAATTGAAATTGAAAAGTTTGAGAAGTATTGGTGTTAGTTTTTCTTTAAACATTTGGTATAATTTACCAGTGAACCATCATGTCAAGGGCTTTTCTTCATTAAGAGATTTTCAATTACTGATTCAACCTTCTTACTACTTATAGGTCAGTTCACAATTTCTATTTCTTCATGATTTGGTCTTTCCAGGTTTTGTGTTTTTAGAAATTTGTCCCATTTTATCTAGGTTACTTGATTTGTTGGCATACAATTGCTTATAGTACTCTCTTAAAATCCTTTTAATTTCTGTAGATATGGTAGTGAAGGCCCCAGTTTCATTTCTGACTTCAGTAATTTTAGTCTTCTCTATTTTATTTTTCATAGTCCATCTAGCTTTAGGTTTATCAATGTTGTTGCTCTTTTCAAAGAACCAACTTTTGGTTTCATTCATTTTCTCTGTTGTTTTTATATTTTGTATTTTATTTATTTCTGCTGTAATTTTTATTCTTTCCTTTTGCTAGTTTTGGATTTAGTTTGTTCTTTTTCTAATCACTTAAGTTGTAGACTTAGATTATTAATTATAAATGTTTCATGTTTTTTATGTAAATATTCAGAGCTGTAAATTTCCCCCTTAGCACTGCTTTCACTGTGTTTCATAAATTTTGATATATTTTGTTTTCATTTTTATTAGTCCCTGACTATTTTTTAGTTTTTCTTGTGATTTCTTATTTGATCTATTGGTTGTTTAAGAGTGAATTATTTAATTTCCACATTATTGTGAATTTCCCATTTTTCTTCTGTTATTGACTTATAACATTATCTAATTGCAATCAGAGAAAATACTTTGCGTAATACTTTATTTTTAAACCTATTGAGGCCACCATTGGTGTTACATTTCCCCCCATAATTTCAAGCCTCTTCCTCTCTGACTGACTTTACTTCAAGGGGATTTAAAGGTTTGCATCTTTTCCCTACATTTCTTTTTCTTTTTCTCCTTTTGGGAGCCATATACTGAGGACTATGACATTCAAAAGTAACTGCATATACATGCCCAGGAAAAGAGGAAGGCTCAAAAAAATTGAGAAGACCTTACATTTATATCACAAGCTGATCCTTGGCACAGATATAGCCTACAGTAGTCAAAACAAAGCAAACAAACAAAAACAGCAAACCCTAAGGAAAGGAATCTGATTTACCGTTACCACATTATTAGATTTAAATATCCAGTTTTGAACAAAAAAAATCACAAGATGTACAAAGAAACAAGAAAGTATCGCCCACTCAAAAGAAAAAATATGTAAGCAACAGAAACTGTCCTTGAAAAAGATCTGATGGTAGATCTACTAAAGAAAGACTTTAACTCAACCATCTTAAAGATGCTCAAAGAACTAAAGGAAGGCATGGAGACAGCCAAGAAAACAATGCCTGAACAAAACATAAATATCAATAAAAAGACAGAAAACCTAGATAGAATCTAGAAAAAAATAATTGAGCTGAAAAGTACAATAACTAAAATTCAAAATATTATATTAGAGAGATTCAGAGACAAATCTGAACAGACAGAAGAAAGAATGAGTGAAGTTTATGATAAGACAATGTTCTGAAGAATAGAAAGAAAAATGATTAAAGAAAAGTGAACAGAACCTATCGTATCTGCACACATGTTGTGGGAGTTCCAAAAGGAGATAGGGGTTGGGGGAGCAAAGAAAATAATTGAAGGAATAATGTCTAAAAACTTTTCAAATTTGATGAACAACATAAATATAAACATTCAAGAAAATCAACAAACTCCAAGCATAATGAACTCAAAGAGTCAACTGAGACATATTATAATCAAACTGCCAAAAGACAAGAGAATTTTTACATCAGCAGGAGAGAGGTGGTTAATCTTATCCAAGGGATGCTCAATAAGGTTATCAGCAGGTTTCTCATCAGAAACTTTGGAGATCAGAGGCAGTGAGCTGATATATTCAAAATGCTAAAAGAAAAAGAAAACTGTCACCCACGAATCCTATATCCAGCAAAACTGTCCTCCAAAAATGAAGGTAAAATTAAAATATTTCTAGATAAAGACCTGAGAAAGTGTGCTACCGTGAAAACTGCCCTGCAAGAAATGTTTAAGGGAGTCCTGCAGGGTGGAGTGAAAGGAAGCTAGACAGTTACTTGAAGCTGTATTAAGAAATAAAGATCTTGGCCCTGGCCAGTTGGCTCAGTAGATAGAGCATCAGCCAGGCATATGGACATCCCAAGTTCACTTCCCAATCAGGGCACACAGAAGAAGCGATCATCTGCTTCTCTCTCCCTCACTTTCTCCTTCTTTCCTTCTTTCTCTCCTGAAGCTAGTGGCTTGATTGGGTTGAGTGGCCCTGGGCACTGAGGTCAGCTAATTGATCCAAGTGTCAGCTTCAGGCACTAAAAATAGCTCAGTTAAGTCGAGAATCCGCCCCAAACAGGGGTTGCTGGTTGGATCCCGGTGTAAGTGGATGCGGGACTCTTGTCTTACTATCTCCCCACCTCTCACTTAAGGAAGGAAAAAAGGAAGGAAAAGAAAAGGATGGAAAGGGGAGGGGAGGGGAGGGGAGGGGAGGGGAGGGAAGGGAAGGGAAGGGAAGGGAAGGGAAGGGAAGGGAAGGGAAGGGAAGGGAAGGGAAGGGAAGGGAAGGGAAGGGAAGGGAAGGGAAGGGAAGAGAGAAAAGGAGGAAAGAAAAAAGAAAGATCTCAGTAAAGATAAGTACAAGAGCAGTTATAAAAACTGTTACCCCAACCCTAGTGGATCAACCGCTGAATGAGGCGGAGCCGAGAGGTAGGGGGGCCCGAAGGCAGAGCTGCCAGACCTAGTGACAAACTGAGCCGAATGTTGAGGAAAGTGTCTGGAGTTCAAAGGTCAGAAGTCAATGTTGCGCATTGTAGAGGGTCGAAAGTCGGAGAGGTACTAAGGAGAGACTCAGGTAGGGACTGAATACTCAGAGTACAGATTTGTGGGAAAGGGGCTTGAAGGAAGGAGAAGCGAGGGTGGAGGGGGTGCATAGTGCTGGGGGAGACGGGGAGACTTGGGAGAGAAGACAGAAAGGAATTCCCTGGTTATTCGTTCCCAGTTTCCAGGCCTGTCACTATCGGTCACTTATTCAGGCGTCCCGCAGTTAAGACCCCAGCTGCCTGCAGGGTGAGGAGATGGCTTCTCCTTCTAGACAGGCCCCCCTTGGTGGGTCAGGACTGCTTCAAGGGAGCCAGGCTCGTTCTTATGGAAGCCTGGTGCAGTCTGCCTGCTCCCCAGTGAGGGAAAGACGCCTGGAGCATCAGTTGGCGCCTGGAGACACCCTGGCTGGACTAGCACTCAAATACAGGGTGACGATGGAACAAATTAAGCGTGCAAACTGCCTTTATACTAATGACTCTATCTTCCTGAAAAAAACCCTCTACATCCCCGTCCTAACAGAGCCCAGAGACCTGTTCAGTGCTTTGGATTCTGAGAAAGAGAAAGCTAGAGAGGAAGAGATTCTGCTGAGTAAGGATGAAGTTTGTCCACACTCTGCTGAGAGGAAGAAACAAGAGACAGGTTCAGGACGTTCCATTGGTGAAGTCCTTCCCACACCTGGCTGGGAACCCCCCAGCCCCATCAATGACCTCTCTGCCTCTGATTTCCTCAAGAAGCTTGATTCCCAGATCAGCCAGTCAAAGAAGGCTGCTGCTCAGAAGCTGAAAAAAGGGGAAAGTGGGGTGCCTGGGAAGGAGTCAGGTCTTCACTGGAGCTCCCCTCAGACGCAGCAGCGAGCAGTCCTGGGTCCTGTGCCACTGACGCAGACCTCTCGAACCCAGACACTTCGGGATCAGGAGGATGAAACCTTCAAATTCTGATGATGTCCCCAGAACCAACTGAGAGAAGCAAGATGATGAAGGAGCAACTTGAGGGGGAGAGGAGTCGGAGGTGAGGCTCAAGAACACGGCTTCCCAGCCCACCTTCCTCACTGCTGCCTAGCTCATCCATCAAGAGTTCCTTGGCCTGGCCCAGTTTTATTGGCAAAAGTAGGGGGTAGGAAATAGAACCCTTCTCAGTTCTTGGGCTGAATCTAGAGTTGTCCTTTAGATTCAAAAGGCTCTTTGCTATTCTTTTCACCATTCCTTGGCCTAGAGCAGGGAAGCAGGGACTCCCTAGCCCTCAACTTCCTCCTAATCTCCAACTATGTTACTTAATTTATTTGGTGCTATGTTGAAGTAATATTTATTTGCTGAATTTTATTCTTTCCCACTCTTAGCTGAAAAATGAGATTTTTATAGCCCTGGTGTAAGAGAAATCCAGGAACAGCGAGCTAGTGACTGCTGGCTGCCCACCTTCTCCACCTTCTTAGCCAAGCATGTTATTGAGGACGGGGCAGTCAGTGATCTAACCCACTGCAGAAATGGTGGGCTGTGCCAGGCCTTTTCCTCAATTTCAGAGTAAACAATTTGGACCTAGTCTTGACTCACCAGTTCACTATAACTTTTTCATAACTCTTGGTCTGAGAAAAAAAACAGTGATGTAGATACCCGGCACCCCGTTCACCCTCCTAACCTGCTGCTCTGTTCAGCCTGTGTGAGGCTAAGGGATGGAAGAAGAATTGCCTTGGTATTTGAAGAGGACAGCTTCAGGGGTCCTTTTGTTGTGGGGAGCTTTTTGTTGTACCCCCTCTACACCAGAGCCTGTTGATCTATGCCTTGCTCCTCACTGTGTATTTATTTGCAGTTTGTAACACTGATCTGCAGTACAGTGTTTTTGAGTTTCTTAAATAGAAGTAGGCAAGGGAACCCCAATATACTGAGTCTCCTGTATGGAAACAGTGAGTGGTGAGATAAGTGGTGTTTGTGTACCTCCATGATGTTAGAAGATATAAGAAGCTGGAGAGATTAAACACTTGAGTCCTATGCAAAAAAAAACAAAAAAAAAACTGTTATTATTGTAACAATAATGTATAACTCCACTTTGGTTTTATTTTATTTTTTTTTTCTGTGGGTTTTTTTATTAAGTGGGAGAGACAGGGAGGCAGACAGACTCCCGCTAGTGCCCCAACCGGATCCACCTGGCAAGCCCTCTATGGGGCATTCTTTGCCCATCTGGGGCATGCTCTGTTGCTCTGCAACCTAGCTATTTTAGTGCCTGAGGTGAAGCCATGGAGCCATCCTCAGCACCAGGGGTCAACACGCTCAAACTATTTGAGCCATTTGAGTGAAGAAGCAGATGGTTGCTTCTGCTGTGTGCCCTGACTGGGAACTGAACCCAGGATTTCCACATACCAGGCCGACACTCTACCACTGAACCAAGCAGCCAGGGCCCCACGTTGTTTTCTACCTGATTTAAGAAAGCTAATTTTTTGCCAATATATCTCCACGGACAAGTGAAATAAAAGACCAAATAAACAAATGAGACTACATCAAACTAAAAAGTTTTTGCACGGCGAAAGACACTATTAACAAAATAAAAAGACAAGCCACACAATGGGAGAACATATTCACCAATACATCTGATAAGAGGTTAATAACCAAAATTTATAAAGAACTTCTAAAACTCAACACTAGGAAGGTAAACAATCCAATTAAAAAATGGGCAAAAGAACTAAATAGACACTTCTCCAAAGAGGACAAACAGATGGCCAATAAGCGTATGAAGAAATGGTCAATATCACTAATCATCAGAGAAATGCAAAGTAAAACCACAATGAGATACCACCTCATACCTGTCAGAATGGCGCTCATTAACAAAACAACACATAATAAGTGCTGGCAAGGATGTGGAGAAAAGGGAACCCTCCTGCACTGCTGGTGGGAATGCAGACTGGTGCAGCCGCTGTGGAAAACAGTATGGTATTTCCTCAAAAAAATAAAAAAGGAAACTGCCTTTTGACCCAGACATTCCACTTTTACGAATATATCCTAAGAATCCCAAAACACTAATTCAAAAGAAGATAGGCACCTCCATGTTTATTGCAGCATTTACAATAGCCAAGATCTGGAAACAGCCCAGGTGTCCATCAATAGATGAGTGGAGAAAAAAAGCTGTGGAGCCCTGGCTTGTTGGCTCAGCAGTAAAATATCAGCCCAGCGTGTGGAAGTCCCAGGTTCTATTCCCAGCCAGGGCACACAGTAGAAGCACCCATATACTTCTCCACCCTTCCTCCTCTCCTTTCTCTCTGTCTCTCTCTTCCCCTCCTGCAGTCAAGGCTCCATTGGAGCAAAGTTGGCCAGGGTGCTGAGGATGGCTCCATGACCTCCGCCTCAGGTGCTAGAATGGCTCTGGTCGCAACGGAGCTACACCCCAGATGGGCAGAGCATCACTCCTGGTGGACATACCAGGTGGATCCCGGTTGGGCACATGCAGGAGTCTGTCTGCCTCCCCACTTCTAACTTTGGAAAAATACAAAAAAAAAAAAGCTGTGAGATTTTATTTATATTTATATATATAATGGAATACTATGTGGCCATGAAAAAGAAGGAAATCTTACCTTTTGCAATTGCATGGATGGACCTGGAGATTATTATGCTAAGTGAAATAAGTCAGGCAGAGAAGACAAATATCATATGATCTCACTTATATGTGGAATCTAATGAACACAGTCCACTGAGAAATGGAAGAGAGGCAGAGGCAGGGTCACAGGGAGCAGAGGGACAGCTGTCAGATGTAAGGGAGATAAGGGGAGAGATCAGAGAAGATGAAGGGATTAATGAAACTATATATATAATACATAGATAGAGATAACAGGACAGCAAATCCCAGAGGGAAGGGGAGGAGTGAACCAGGGGGAGGGGACAAAGGGAGGCAATAGGGGACATGTTGTTGGAGGGTGAGGATGTTATATCAAGTGGCACAATTGAATCCATGTTAACACAATAAATTAAAAAATTTAGTAATAAAAGAAAAGAAACCTTATACGCCTTAAATAAGGAAGGAAGGAAGGAAGGAAGGAAGGAAGGAAGGAAGGAAGGAAGGAAGGAAGGAAGGAAGGAAGGAAGGAAGGAAGGAAAAGAAAAAGAAAGCTAGGAACTATATGATTTCACACATAAGTGGGATATAAAACTGAAACTCATGGACACAGATAAAAGTGAAGTGATTACAGAGGTCAGTAGGTAGTAAAGAGGGACAAATATACAGGGACAGAAAATGATTTGACTTTGGGTGATGAGCACACAACACAATTAACCATTCAAATTTTCTAAATAAAGTTTAAAAAAAGAAATGAGTACTTAATAAAAAAACAACTATTAGTCTAAAAGTCTATTAGTATTATTGTAACTTTGACTGTAACTCCACTTCTTTTTTTTCTACATAATTAAGGAGTTAATGTATTAGAAGTATCTGCTATGTTTTTGGACATACAGTATATAAAGATGTAATTTTCATCTGGAACTAATACAAAATAATAATAAATGTAAATTGTAATTGAAGAAATCTTTTTCTTAATTTTAAAGGAACAAAGCCCTGGCCGGTTGGCTCAGTGATAGAGTGTTGGCCTGGCGTGCAGGAGTCCCGGGTTCAATTCCCGGCCAGGGCACACAGGAGAAGCGCCCATCTGCTTCTCCACCCCTCCCCCTCTCCTTCCTCTCTGTCTCTGTCTTCCCCTCCTGCAACCAGGGCTCCATTGGAGCAAAGTTGGCCCCGATGCTAAGGATGGCTCTGCCTCAGGCGCTAGAATGGCTCTGGTTGCAACAGAGCAACGCCCCAGATGGGCAGAGCATCGCCCCCTGGTGGGCATGCTGGGTGGATCCTGGTCGGGCACATGTGGGAGTCTGTCTGACGGCCTCCCTGTTTCCAACTTCAGAAAAATACAAAAATAATAATAATAAATAAATAAAATAAAGAAGCATGTTATTTTGTGGTATCAATAACTGAAATGGCTGGAGATGGAGTTTTATACATTATTAAAGTCAAGCTGGTATAACTTCAAATTAGAATAACTTTAGGATGTTAAATGTAAGCCCCATGGTAACCACAAAGAAAATACCCAAAGTATATATACAAAAAGAAGTGACAAAGGAATGTAAATGTTTCACTACAAAAATCAACTATACAAAAAAGAAGGAAATAATGCAGGAAATGAGGAATAAAGAACTATAAGACATATGAATACAACGGCAAAATGATGAAAGTGAGCCTCTCCTTATCAGTAGTTACTTTAATTATGAATGGGTAAACCCTCCAATCAAAACACAGAGACTGGCAGAATGGATTTGTTAAAAAAAGATTCAATATATTGCTGTCTACAAGAGATTTACTTTATATCCAAAGATACAAATAGATTGTAAGTGGAAAGATGGAAAAGGTTATGCCATGCACAAAGGAACCAAAAGAATGCACGAGTAGTTATATTAATATCAGATAAAATGGACTTTAATCAAAAACAGTTATGAAACAAAGAAAGACATTATATATTAACAAAGGTTCAATACAGCAAGAAGATATGACAGTTATAAATATTTACACACTAATGAATCATCAAAAATTTAAACCTTAAGAATGTAAAATCTTGATCATGCATTGGGACAACTGTTGCCTTGCCTCTTGGTCTGTTTCCATTCTGCTCATGTTGTTTTTGCTGTAATGAAGTTCATGTGTAGAAGCCCAGTTATCAAGAGTATGAACTTGGACTCAAGTTGCGTGGGTTTGGACCCTATTAGCTAAAGACCTTGGACAAGTTACTTAAACTTACTTTAAGTTTCCTCATCTATGAAATGGTGTTATAATCTTACCTATGTCCAAGGACTGTTGTGAGTGCTAAGTGTTGTAGCATACTGTCTGGTGGAGAGTAATCACAGAAGATATTTCATTGTCATTTTATCCTTTCTATTTTCTTTTAAGACTTTTTGGTCCCTATTTTGCATTCAGTTACCTCTCCTGAGATTTATTTGGGTGCCCTGTGTGAGACAGGATTACCTTTATTTCTACAGTCATGTCCTCAGTTTGTGGATGTTGCTATGCTCACTGCTGTGTGGTCTGCTCATTCCAACACCGAAACCACAAATGCTTAATTATTGTAATTATATTTTATTATCTGCACTTGATAGCATGTTTCCTTTTAACCCTTTATTTTTTTATTTTTCTGAGCTACTTTTACGTGTGCTTCCAGGTGAATCTTAGATTTATTTTGTCAATGCAGACCAGCAAAAAAGCAAACACTTTTCTTGAAGATTTTAATCAAAATTTTCATTCAATTTTAGATTTAGTTAGAAACAAATGATAGCCTTAAACATTGTGTTTCTCATCCAAAAACAAAATTCATCACTCGGATGTGTTTCTTAGAATTTTTTAGTTTTTTTCATAAGTTTTGTGTATTCTAAAAATAGATTCTTGGTAATTTTATTCCTTGGATTATAGTATTTTTTCATTACATTATTTAATTGGTTGTTGCTAACAGAAGATCTATAGCTTTTTGTATATTATGTATGTATGTATGTATGTATGTATGTATGTATTTGTCACTGCCTCACTACATTCCCCTCTCCCACCTTTCTCTTTTTCCCCTCAAACTTTGTTCAGTTGATGTCATTGGATTTTCTGGGTAGACAATCCCATCTTTAAACAGACAGTTTCCATGACTTTCTTTCCAAGTCTTATATTTTAGGGTTTTATTTTCCCCAATCTTATTGCTTTGGCTTCCAACACAACACTGAATAAATGAAGTGAGAGGAACACTTTTTGTCTTTTTCTGTTTTTGTACTCTAATGGACATTCTTTGAGAGCAGGAATTTTTAATCCAGGATCAGGTCCGTAGATAGACCCTATGAATTCATAAAGGATTTCATTTCTGATGTATGCATATCTGTGCATTTGTGTCAAGGGAGATTATCCAGAGCCCTAAAAGCGTCTGTAGCACACGAGAACCTCTAATTCTGTTTTTGTGTAAAATGATATTGGCTCTTAATTTGAAATTTATATCCTTTATAATATTAATCCAACTCCTAAGTTTCTTGTGAGGTTTTGCCTTGTCTTTTTTTTTTTAAATCATAAATGGACAGTTGGGGGTTCTATTAAAGCAATAACATGATTTTCTCCTTTTTATAATTAATCTGAACTACATTAATATATTCCCTAGTGTGGCATCATTGTGTTTCTAACTAAATTTTTGTTCTGGTATAGTGGTCCTTAATATGCTACTAGATTTTATTTTCTAATATTTTTTAGGATTTTTGCATTTATATTCAAAAGTGAGATTAATGTGTAGAGAGGTCCTTCTAGAGATTTCTTTTGTCAAGTTGCAGTCTCAAGTTTTGCCAAGTTTAAAAATAAGTTGAAAAGAAGCTTATAATATTATGTTCTGAAGCAGATTAACTAGCAGATACATGTTTGTCCAAGATGATGCAAAAGAACTCATTTAAAAGCTGTCTAGGCCAGAGCTTTTTGGGGATGTATTTCCTTCCAGTGTGTCCATTTTTTCCAAGGCAGAGTCCAGCCAGTTCCTTGCCTCTTATCAAAACTTATCCCAAAAAATTGGCTTTCACATTTATTACCTTAGAGCTACATGTGGTATGTGCTCTTAAAAACAAGCAGCCACAAAAGCCTTTCTCACATACCATATTATTTTATTCATTAATTTTGTATATTTATATATTTGTTACTTATTTATTAGACTTTCTAAAAAAAACTTTCTATTTTACTGGCCTTTTCACAGAATCAAGTTATCTATTTATTATTCTACTCTGGTTATGTTTTTAATCAGTTGATTTATTTTTTTCTCTCTTTCTCTTGCTTTCCTAAGATTCATCTTGTTAATTTTCTTTGTCTCTAGTTACTTCAACTGAATGCCTAATTTGTTACACTAATTTCTTATTTTATAACAAAGCATCTAAGGCTATATATTTTCCTCTGATTATGGCTTTGGCCTTCTCCTGTGTGTTTTTTTTTCTCATTGTCACTAAATCCTATGTGGTTTTTGTAAGACAGAGTATTTTAATTTCCAAATACTTTGGGGTTTTTTTATATGTATTTTATTAGTGACTGGTTTTGCATTGTAGCTCAGAGAATTTCCAATTAAAAAAATAAATTTAATCTTTCTTGTGGCTTACTCTAGGATCAAATTTTGTAAAAATTTTAAAAGAACATATATTCCTTACTTAGAGGTTTCAAAAACATTAAGATATAATATGTATTTTTTTTACTCACATTATCCAAATTCTTTGTTTAAAATATATATATTCCCTACCTGTTACTATCAAAGTTTTATAAAACATGACATTCAAATTCGCTATTTTTTGTTTATGTGATCTGCCAATAACTTAAAAACATGAGTTAGTCTTCTGCCAGTTTTGCAGTTTTTCTTTAATTTTTTAGATTTTACTTTATACAGTTTTATGTTATAAAATTTAGTACATAAAGACTTATAACTAGACTAAAGCCTTTATCTTTTCTTTGGCTCCATCCCATATGTTTCTGTCTTAAATTGTACCTAGTCTCACACAATACTGCCGCTCGAGTGTCATTTATATCCACCTCTCCCCACTTCATTTTCTTTGCACCGTCTGTGACGTTCTATTTCAAGTGTGACTCTCATAAACCTCATGGAGATGGGTTTCATTTTTTGACCCAACTTAAGAATGCTTGTCTTTAACAGAAGAGTTTAAACCATTCACATTTATTGTCACAACTGATCTAGGTAATATTTCTGGCATTTAACTGTATGTTTCCTGACTCTTCCCCCTTCATTTTCTCTATTTTGTGGTATTTCTCACATTTCTTTGCTTTTTAATTTATTTGTATTTATTTCTCTCTTATTTGGAGAAATTTCTTGTAGAAACTTTTTAAAATGGTATATAGGTGGCATAGATCTGAGTCAATTTTCACCTGAGACTTTTGTTCTTGTACATGAAAGAAGAGATGACTAGGAAGACTTTGTTGGTTCATTTTATTTTTCTCAAAATTCTCAGGTTTTTTACCTCATTGTCTTCAGTCTACAATTCTGTGGAGAAAAGTTTGATGCCTTTATTAGTTCTCTATTGCCACTTAATAAATTGCCTCAAAATGTAGTGATTTAAAACAAAAGCATTTACTATCTCATCATTTATTTAGTACAGGAATTTAGGAGGGGCTTGACTGAGTGGTTCTAGCTCAGAGGCCCCAAGGAGGGGTGCAGTCACAATGTTGGCCAGGGTCGTGGCCATCTATAGCCTTGACCGAGATGCAGTATCTGCTTCTAAGATGGCTCACTCCCCCGGCTGTTGGCTGGAGGCCTCAGCTCCTTCCCTCTGCAAAGGCTCCTTGAGAGTATTCATGTTTAGCTGGCTTCCTCTTTAGCAAGCAATCCAAAAAAGCCACAGTCTCTTTTATGACCTAGTCTTGAATGTCACACACCTTTACTTCCAGGTTATTCTGTTGGTCATACAGTCCAGCAATGATTCAATGTGAGAGGACTTCATAAGGGCATGGATACCAGGAGATAAGAATAATTGGGGGCCAACTTGGAAACTGTCACCACATTGTCAAAGTGATTTTTCCTGTTAGGTGTTTCCTATATTTTGTTGTTGCTATTGTGTATTTCCCTATGTAGATACTTTTAATTTTTTTTAAAATTAGAGCAAAGAGTAAGATTTTCCACCAGTACACTTTATTATGTGGCCTCTTTATTGTGTTATGTGTATGTGTATAAGAGTGTGTATGGGTATAGCATGTGTTGTGTGTGTGTGCCACCTGTATGTGTTATGTGTGTGATGTGTGGGGTGTGAGTGTGTGCACATGCACACACACGGAGAGTAGGGCCAGTCTGAGTGCAGACTTTCTGGCCCCTTGGTCCTCTTCTCCCCCATCTGTAGCATACCAGTCTGACTGGCACCCATAGCACCCCCACTGAGAAATCTCCCCCATGGGGGCAGCAGGGTGAGGGGTAGTGGAGGATGGAACTGTGCCTACATTCTGGTGTTCAGCTGAATTAAGGCCCCCTGACTAATTTCCCATGGTGGCCATTACCAAATGGTTGATGGATCTAGACCCATTGGCTGTGACTGTCAACAATTCGACTCCCTCATGGCCTCCAGGTTCTTTAGAGCCCTAGCTTACCCCACCCCTCACTCTACCTTCTCAGTCCCCACCTCAACTATGTGGCCCCTAACCCTTCTCTTTGAACCAGCTCTGCTCAACCAGTAGGTCCCTTCCTTGGGCTAGTTTTCTCAGTCTGGCACATCTGTCACCCTCTGCAGGGAACCCTTGTGGATTCTCTGGTGCTCCCACTGAGCTTGCTTTGATCTCAGCAACTGCCAAAACCTACAAGGTCACAGCTATTACTTGCAGGATCACAGCATCTTGTCCTAACCATGTCCCCGTGTCAGGGAAGTAGGGTCATGCCTTGTTTACTGCTAACTATGCCAGGACTAGCCGCTGTCACCATAAATCCAGGTGTAGCAACATCTGCCCCCCTGAGTCCAACCCCTCTCAAACATAAGAGGTTCCCACAGTGTGTAGGGGCGTCACCAGTAAAGCTGTATTTAAGTGCCCCAATGCCTCTGCTTCCCCACAAAGCTCTCAAGGCACTGCCTCTCATCCTCAGCCCTGCGAGAGCCTAGCCAGCTAGTGCTGCTCCCAACCAGCACTGCCCCAACTTCCTGGTGGGGCCACATCTTAGTTGGGTCTGCCCTGTGTACTGGGAGCTTTACAAAGCAGCTACGTGGGTGCTTGCATGAAGCAGGCTGCAAGGGTTCCCACCAAAGGGACCAAGCCCCTTCCTTACCTTCCCACAGAGAGTCCTTGTACCTCTCACATATGGTCCCAAACCCTAGCCAGCCCGCCCACCCATGCCAGCCTCCAGGTTCTCTCCCTGCCTGTGTAGGCACAGAAGGCAGCAAGTGGCAGGGAAATCTCAGACTCATGAACACATGCCGGGGTACAGTGACTGGCTCTGCAGAAGATCCCTCAACCCCAAGCATCCACTCCTTGCCGGCCCCCTAGGCCTGTCTGCATTTTAGCTCTTATATTCCAGGCCATTCTCCCTAACCAGTCAACATGGGGTCTTTGAACTGCTGGAATCAAGTACCAAGGCCCACCCTCCCTACCCCACCCTGGGCCTCTCTCACCCTTCGCCTGATGCCCCTCCTCCCAATCTCTCTCTGTCTCTCTCTGTCTCTCTCTGTCTCTCTCTCTCTCTCTCACACACACACACACACACACACACACACACACAAGCACGTGCGTTCCTGCAAGCTTGCTCGCCCCTCTGCCCTAAGCACCTCCCCCTCCTCACTTTGCAGTCACTGGTATTTCAGTCCCTGAAAATCTACCTATCTTCCAGACCCAGGCTCCAGGGCAGGAACAGCAGTGAATATGCTAATCCTACCCAAAACAGAGACCGAAGCTGGCAGTCTCTATTCCCACTAAAGTTTGTGGCCTCCACCCAAGGTTCTGGAGCCCAAATGCTTGCTGACCCACTTGTGTGTGCTGATCCCATCATGGCAGGAAGAGGACTATGGGGACCAGGAGGAGCTGCTACACCACACACGCTCCGTGGAACGTTGTCTGCAGCGGTGCTCTTCCCTGTTGCAGGATGTCAGGGACCATGGGTGCTGCCAAGATGTTCCAAGGTTCCTGCTCCGCCCTCCTGTTCTGGGGGTTCCTGGGGACCTTGAATGCCCAGCAGCAGGAGGTCATCTCACCTGGCACCTCTGAGAGAAACAACTGCCCAGGTACAGCCATGGGGGCTCCTGGGGTCAGCAAAGGGGCAGCAGGCACAGCTGGTGGAGAGGCAGGGCTCATTGTGCAGGTGTAGGGCAGAGCCCAGGACCACCCACGTGCACGGGGGCCTCAGGATGGCTCACCGTAGGCCCTCCGTGTGCAGTCCTCTCACTTCTTCTGTGTCCCCCAGAGAAAGCCGACTGCCCCGTCAACGTGTACTTTGTGCTGGACACCTCGGAAAGCGTCACCATGCAGTCCCCCACCGACAGCCTGCTCTACCACATGCAGCAGTTTGTTCCGCAGTTCATCAGCCAGCTGCAGGACGAGCTGTACCTGGACCAGGTGGCCCTTAGCTGGCGCTATGGCGGTCTGCACTTCTCCGACCAGGTGGAGGTGTTCAGCCCGCCGGGCAGCGACCGGGCCTCCTTCACCAAGAGCTTACAGGGCATCCGCTCCTTCCGCCGAGGCACGTTCACCGACTGCGCGCTGAGCAACATGACCAGGGAGGTCCGGCAGCACGGGGGCAAGGATGTGGTCAACTTCGCAGTGGTTATCACCGACGGCCACGTCACTGGCAGCCCGTGCGGTGGCATCAAGCTGCAGGCTGAGCGGGCCCGTGAGGAGAGCATCCGGCTCTTTGCCGTGTCCCCTAACCGGAACCTGAACGAGCAGGGTTTGCGCGACATCGCCAGCACACCCCTCGAGCTCTACCGCAGCAACTACGCCACCATGCGGCCAGACTCCACCGAGATCGACCAGGACACCATCAACCGCATCATCAAGGTCATGGTGAGCAGGCACCACGCCCCAACCTCCCGGTGCCATAGCCCAACCACCGACATGGGCTGGAGAGTGGGATCCAGAGCCCTGGGACCCAGTCCCTGGGCATGCCCCTGTTTACCCCTCTGTGAGTGAGACCACTGAAGGGGCCCTGCTCCCTCCTGCTCTGGTGTTCTGATGTTCTGCCTTCCCTGCCACATAGGGAACTGCCCCAATCTCGTTGCTAACCAGGGTTTTCTCTCTCTTTTCTCCAGAAACATGAGGCCTATGGAGAGGTGAGAGGCATTTCTTTCCTTGCTGCTCCAGCTGCACTCTTTGGCCTCTGAGGTGCTGACCCACCAAAGCTTACACAGCTTACCTTGCCAGCTCCCTGGCACTCCCTGGACACCAGGGAGAGAGACCCTTTTGCTTCATGTAGGGCCTGAGACTCTTGAGTTTGGGATGAGAGGCTTCTGACCCAAACCAGCTTGTTTAAACCCAGGAGGTCAGTGTTAGGGTCATCCACTGAGCACGCACTAAGTAGATGAGTGTTGAGGCCCTCTGGACTGACAGGCTCCATTCACCTGAGTCAGGCCAAGAGAAGACAGGTGGCTGGTTAGGTACCTAGTATGGAATCTGCAGCCTTGGGTCCCTGCTACTCCCCCACCCCTTTGAATCCCAGTGTCAGCTCACTGCCCAGGAAGAAATGCCTCCCACTCAGCTAGGATCCTACAAGCACACACTTCCTTAGAAGAGCTGCTCACAACACAGTGGTATAACACACAAGCACAAGGGTGCCTGGCCAGCTGTTATTTAATCCTTGCTACTGTCAGTCATTGCTCAACCCAGCCTCAGTTTCCAAAACTTGACTAGAGCTTATATAGACCCCCACCCTGGTAGATACTTCCTGAGTCTAGTCCTTCATCCATCCCTGTGCTTGGGACAGCCTACCACCAGCAGGCCGGGGACCTGGGCAGTGTCCTCCCCCCCTCCCAGCTGAGACTCATCATGCTGGGCTTCTTGTTTCAGTGCTACAAGGTTAGCTGTCTGGAGATCCCCGGGCCCCCCGGGCCCAAAGGCTACCGTGGACAGAAGGTAAGATTCCCAGGAAGATAAGATGCCCTACCAGGAAGCCCTGATCCCTCTTGAACTGTGAATTTAGGGCCAACTAAAGCTCGATGGACTCAACACTTCTAATCCTGGAGGAACTAAATTCTATTTTTATCTACTTCTTCTTAAAAGGCATTTTGAGAAAAGTAGAGACATTTTTTAAATTATGAACTTTCATTAAAATACTCGTACAAAGTAAACAAGTTGGTGTTGTGGGCAGTTTTAAGGTGGGTGCCATCCAAGCTGGTATGGAATTAGAGCCACTGCTACAGAGGCCTGGCAGGCACCCTACCCTGGGACTGTCAGAGCTGAGAAACAGTCAAAATGGGCCCTGGTCTGACAGAGGCCAGATTCTCACGGACAGCTGAACTTACCCTGGGATGTCTCAATGTGACATTGCCATTGTCACCTGGGTGGGACCAGCAGCCAAGCAATGCTGACCATGAGACTTAGTCTTCCACTACTCAGAAGCCAGTGACAGGGTCCCTGGTGGCCCCTCCCTGCCTCAGTTTACTCATTTTCTGCTGTTTGCTTTTAGGGTGCCAAGGGCAACATGGGTGAGCCTGGAGAGCCTGGACAGAAGGGACGACAGGTAAGTGTCCCCACACCCCATCCAGTAGCCCCTGCTCTCCAGGTTGGGATTGCAGCCATGACTCTTTGTTCTTCTTATACAGGGGGATCCAGGCATTGAAGGACCCATCGGATTCCCAGGACCCAAGGCAAGTTGCCCCTGGCCCTGCCCTAATGGTTGGAGACACAGCGGTAAACCAAGGGCCACCTGGCTCCAGGTGGAGCCAGCCTACAGGGTCAAGATGTCTCTGGCCCAATCTGCCCTCCCTTCCCCAAACCCAAGGAAGTGAAACATCTCAGTATTTTGAGTGTTATCCCCAAACCAAGCATCTAACCTTAAGTATAACCCAGTCATGCCTCCTCACCGAAGGCTGAGTCCCACCACCCACTCTGATGGACTGCTGGGTCCCACACACAAGCCCCACCTTAATGCTGCTTTTCTTTTCTTCCGACCTCAGGGTGTTCCTGGTTTCAAAGGAGAGAAGGTGAGATTCCAACATTGAGTAACCAGACTCCATACAGCTTCTGCTTAAGCCTCAGCCCCAGCTCCTCACAGTGTCCTCAGCAAGCCTGTGGTTCTTGCTGGGGTCACAATGCAGCATCCTGGTGGTAGTGGACTTGTTCTGGGGTCCTTCTGGCCTTGTGTTTGGCTAAGAACAGACTTGGGACCTTAACGCGGTAGGTCTGTGATGTTGGAGACCTGAGCTAATGGCCTCACTTCCCTTCTGTACAGGGAGAATTTGGAGCTGATGGACGGAAGGTAAGCCACATGGTGGGCTGAGTGGGCAGGTCACCACACCTCACCACACCTCCTTGCCGCCCCAAGGGAATGATGATCGGGGCTGACTGGAGTCCCCTCTTTCTTCTCCTTCCAGGGTGCTTCCGGCCTGGCTGGCAAGAACGGGACCGATGGACAGAAGGTAGAGTGCTCCCCAGGATGTGTTATGTGCTGAGCAGGAGGGTCATGCACTGCAGCATGTCAAATATAGGAATGAACAAGGAAGGACTCAGGTCCGTCCCTGGGGCACTGGCCACTGCCAAGAATTTGTGCCATTGGCAGTCCCAGTTTGCACCTGTCTAGGGGACTCAGGGCAAATAAGAGCATTGCAAGAGTAGTAATGGACATTTGCTTCTAAAAACCAAGGATCGGCCTTGCAGGAAGTTCCCAGTCTGTTCTCCAGAACCCCAGATTGGCCTGAGTGGCAGTTCACACACATACACATGTGTACGCAAACATCATGTGCAGACACTCACATGTGCACACACAGAACACATGCACTTTTACATGCATATAGACATGCACCACATGGAACACTGGACATCCACGTACCTGGACACTCACGCTCGCAGGTACAGCCAGGGTCCCTGCCGCCTTTGCAGAGGTGCTGCCATCACAGTCAAGCCATTAAAACACAGTCACACGTGTGTCCGGTACTTGTAGGCCAATATGGACTGTGCCTGCCATTTATACCTGTCATTGGTGTATCATCCCTCTTTCTCACCCCTAACACATCTCCTACCTTATTCTCCTTCAGGGCAAGCTGGGGCGCATCGGACCTCCTGGCTGCAAGGGAGACTCTGGGAGTCCGGTAAGCATGGCCTTGGCTCCTCCTTGCATTAACATTAATCCCCTAAGGAGGCTCCAGATGCCAGTCGCCAGTCTCCAGTCGGGAAAGCCGAGAGTCCCTGACCTGGGATTATTCCTTCAGCCCTGCCCTGCCTGTCCCTAACCCCCAGCCTGGATTAGGGCAACAACAGGATGAAATGGCTTCTGGGACAGCTGCTTCCCAGAGTCCTGATGGGCTTGGCTCTGAGGTTTGGTTGTCCTACCTAAGCCTGGTGGGTTCCAGCCACCAGGACCCAGGTGGAGTGTCCAGTCCAGAAGATGGAGGGGCTGGTCACCTTTCCTGTGTCAGCTGGCCCTGGGCTAATGAGAAACCCCAAGTGCAGCTCTCAACAAGAGACCCAGGACAGCCTCTCTCTTCCTTCTCTCCCAGGGCCTTGATGGCTACCCAGGGGACGCAGGCAGTCCTGGGGAACCTGGAGACCAAGGTGCCAAGGTAGGCAACCTGGCCAAGAAGGCGATGGCCAGAGCAGACTGGGGTCACTGACCGCCAGGTGGCCTTGTCTCTGCTGCAGTGCCAGGCCTCTGCGGGAGACAAGTGGGCCAAGAAGCACAGCAAAGGGGTCCTATCTCTGCCCACCAGACAGTCAGGGCAGGAGGCTTAGGCATGCCTGCCTGGGCTGTTGTGGGCGCTCACGCTGAGGGGTTGTAGGGTGCCCTCGCAGAGCCTCACCAGCTCTTGTCTAACTCAGGGCGTGTGTCCTGGGTCAGGCAGCTGTGTGGTGCTAGAATGGCCACAACAAGCCCATCCTCCTCCCAGGGCTCCAGGGTGCTCCCAAGAAGGCTCTTTAGTGCCTGAGGGGGTTCTGCCTCTCAGGCTACCTGAGGCTTCACTCTGCCTGCCTGCATCCACTCTTCTGGCCACCTAGGACACCGGAGGGGCAGGAAGGGTAGCCATTCCCCTGAGAAGCCAGCACCCTCAGACAGAAGCTGTGCCTGATTAGTTCACCTGGAAGGCTGCATGAAGGCCCTATCCCCCAAGAGTATGCTTCCCCAACATGGGACAGGAAGCATGAGCCGCAGCCCTTCCAGAATCCTGCCTCAAGGCCAGCATCCAAGAGACATAAGGCTGATTTCTCCAAACTTTTCCAGGGGGACCCTGGCCGCCCAGGACGCAGAGGGCCCCCAGGCGAAGATGGGGCCAAAGGAAGCAAGGCAAGTACCCCTGAGGGTTCCTGTTTCCTGCCCCAGCCACACACCAGTGGTGCCCACTGAACCCACAGAAGTGGGGGGCAGGAGGGACAGCAGACATCCTCATCAGCTCCGTGCCCTGAGCAGGCCACCAACCTCTCTGTCCCACTGCCAAGTTATGGGGCACCCACTCCTTAAGGCAAACACAATCCCCTCTGACCAAGTGAGGCCAAACCTGCTTATGTGGCCCAGGTCATCCTGCCTAAGTGATCACCTCTCTGCAGGGGTATCAAGGCAACAACGGAGCCCCAGGAAGTTCTGGCGTGAAAGGAGCCAAAGGCGGGCCTGGACCCCGGGGACCCAAAGGCGAGCCCGTGAGTCCACACCCGTCTGGCCCCTCAAGCCCAGGTTCCAGAGCACTGTCTCCTCCAGCCCACCTGCACAGTGCCTTCCAGCCTGTGCCCTGCTCTGGGTCTTTCTGAACCTGAGGGTACCCCACTGCGCCTCCACGACCCTGTTGACGCAGAGGAATGGTTTAGCCACACCGCTGCCAGACACTCAGTGCCCATGAAGAGGCCCTGAACCCCCACCTTGCCCTCCTGGGCAAGGGTTGCAGGACACCCCTGAGGGCTGAACACAGACCTGGTCACACAGTCTGTGGGTCCCATGCTGTGTCGTCATCCCACCAGCCAGCCCTGGAATGTCCTGCCTCGGGGTGGGAAGGGCCCAGTTCCAGGGCTGATCCTACAGAGGGTGCATCCCAGGGCTTGGACTGGCCTGGAAGTGAGCTCAGTGACGAAGGTGGTAGCTGGTCCAAGCCAGATCTCAGTCATGTCAACTGAAGCTCAACCTGGACTGACAGCTGACCAGGAGCCCTCCCCCTTTTTCTTAAATAATCTTTGGGCTGGGCCCAAGGATTTAGGAAACTGACCAGGCAGAGCATGAGGGTATAGGCTGAGGTCCTCTTAAAGGGCCTCCAGACCCCAAAGCCAGAGTCCTCATGGGTAGAGCAGAGTGTGGGTTCTCCCTGCAGCCCCCACCATCAGGACCCCCACCCACATGCCCACTTTCTGCAGGGGCGCAGGGGAGACCCTGGAACCAAAGGCAGCCCAGGCAGCGCAGGTCCCAAAGGCGAGAAGGTGAGTGTCCATTTCAGGGAAACATGGCGCCGTTGCCACATCTGCCTCTGCACTGGGTCCTCACTGTGGTGCTGATGACCCCCTGTGACAAGAGAGAATGAAAGCGACTCGGGGGCCTGTCAGTGGGGGCACTCCCTGCAGGGCCTGGGAAAGCAGGAAGCAGCCAGGTCATCCCTTCCTACACTACTTGCTGAGGAACTTTGGGGTGGGGAATGCAGCCAAGTCCACCTGGGTCATGCACAGTGGTGCAGGCTGCAAATGCCCCACCCTCAGCATCCCACCAGACACACCTTCCACTGTAGCTGGTGCAGGATGTCTTGTTCTTGTGGCAAAATCAGAGCTTCTGTGAGGTGTGGGTGAAGGGCTTGAAGGAGGGGCCTCCTTTGGGAATGCGTGGTGACTCCTGACTATGCTGCCAAAGGCTGAACCAGCAGGGGTGCCATCTCAAGGTCCCCCTCCACAATCTGGGATCCTCTCCAGAGAGTTCAGTGCCCCCTTTACCTCCTCCCATACACACACCACAGATAACCAGCCTCTCTTTGCACAGGGAGATCCTGGCCCAGAGGGACCTCGGGGCCTGGCTGGGGAGGTTGGTGGCAAAGGAGCCAAGGTAAGTGTGTGGCAGGTGGCACCCACTACCCTGGGTGGAGGGGGCTGAGACTGGGACACCCTGCCCTTTTCCCTCTGCAGACCCTGCCAGGGCTGTTATGGTCAAGGCTGAGGACAAGGCCATGCTCAGGATCTCTTGGAGGGCAGCAGCTCTTCCCATGCTTTGACATCTGCAGTGTTGATGACAGGGTCTCTGAGTGCCTTTTCTTTCCAGGGAGACCGAGGCCTGCCTGGACCCAGAGGTCCCCAGGGGTCTCTTGGAGAGCCAGGGAAGCAGGTCAGTGGCAGGATACCTGGGAGGAGCCTGTGGCTCTGGGCTCAGTCTTCTGTCTGCCCTCCAACCTCACTGCCTCATTGCCCTCCCCTGTAGTGCCACTTGGGTTGTTCTGTCCCTGTGGCAAACTCAGGCAGTGCAGCAGGGGCCAATGGGCCCCGTGCACCTCACATCCTGGCCCTGCCCTGAGGGATCAAGCTTTACCAGGTGGGAGGGAGTGAGTGGGAGGCATGAGCAGGGTCTAGGATGCCCAGGGGGCATGTGGAAGGGGAGGAGCCAGGTAGTGAACCTCAGGGCAGCAAGGGAACAAGACAGTGTTTGCCTGGTGGTCAGAGCTGGACACAGTAGGTCTCTGTGCTAACTCCCCATTTTCTTTCTGACCTCAGGGATCTCGGGGTGACCCTGGTGATGCTGGTCCTCGAGGAGATTCAGGACAGCCTGGTCCAAAGGTATGCCGCCCCTCGCCCCTGCCTGGCTAGACTGGAGAGAGGGAAGGGGCTGAGGCTGTTCTCAGCTCTAGAATGATGCCTGAAGTGACCTGCTAGCCCGTGGTGTGGGAAGGTGGCAGGTGGTGGGCAGCCACTTCTGTTCTCACCCCGGGGGAAGAGCGTGTCCTCCTCACGGCCCCACCCCACCTGCCCAGCCACCCAGCCCCTTGACCCTCAGTCCATGACGACTATTCAAACTTCCCCCTGGACCTTCCCTGACTAGCCTCCCTCCTCCTCCAGGGAGACCCTGGAAGGCCTGGATTCAGCTACCCAGGACCCCGAGGAGTACCTGTAAGTCCTGGGAAGGGGCGGGCATTGCCAGGAGGGCCCTGAAGGTTCATACTAGTTCCCTGGAGGACCTTCATCCTGGGGACAGGGTGTGGAGGGGTACGGGAGTCACACATGGGTGCAGACACAGGTCTCCAGAAATTGTCTGGAATGCAGTCCTGGCAGCATTTTCCCACAGATTATGATAACTTAGACAACCATAAGGGAAGAGGGGGGCTGCTGAAAACCTCCAGGTCCCCAACTATGTCCTGGGGATCAGCGCACCAGCCCCCGGGAATCTGTGCCAAGTAACCCCCCCTGTGCTTTCTTCCAGGGAGATAAAGGCGAGCCAGGTCCACGTGGCCCGGAGGTACATAAGGGTCTCTCTGCACCTGCCTGAGGTGGTCTGTGCCTTGCACCCCGTGGCTGGAGTGCCATGCTCCTCACCTCATGCTTGGCCACCAGCAGCTGCCCCATGCTGAGTCCTGAGTATGGTAGCCAGCCGGCTGAGTACTTGTCTCACTCAAACCAAAAACCACCATCACCTGAAACGCCCTGTGCTGTTGCCATCTAACTGACCCCCGGAGCTAGGCACAAGTTCTCCCAACAGAGCACATGCATGTTTCCGGCAGACTCACTGGAGGGCTTGAGAGGCTGGGAGGGGACAAGCAGAGCATCCCCACAGATGTCCCCTCCGCTGGAGCTAACATGTGTCCTGTGTCCCAGGGCGGCAGAGGCGACTTTGGACTGAAAGGAGCACCCGGACCAAAAGGAGAAAAGGGTGAGCCTGTAAGTGTTACCCTCGTCCCTCCTCCCTCCTTTCTCAGGCCTCCTCTTCGTCCTCTCTCTTCATCCTTCCTTGTCCATCCTCTGCCTCCCTTCTCCTCCCTTCTCATCTCTCCTTCTTTCCTCCTTCTTCCCCTCCTCCTCCTTCTTTGTCTTTCCTCATCCCAGAAGCCAGGGAGGTGTGCAGGAATCATGAGGCATTTGCTGAGCGCCCCCTGTCCTTTTCCTTCTCAGGCAGATCCTGGTCCCCTTGGTGAGCCAGGCCCTCGGGGGCCGAAAGGAGCCCCAGGACCCAAGGTAAGTCATTCACCGGTCCGTTTGGCCTTTAGCCTATAGCCTCTTGGCCAGACAGACCAACGCACACCCTGAGCCACAGGGCTTTGTCCATGATGAAAGCAGGGTCAGTGTGGGGGACCCTGCCCAGTCTCAGCCATGACAGTGGTCACCTCTCACTGTCACCCTTCTTCCTCCAGGGAGAGCCCGGACCCCCTGGAGACCCCGGCCTCACGGTATGTGTCAGTCTGGGATGGAATCAGTGTCCTTTCTCCTAAAACCAAAGAGCAAGGGCAGCAAGGGCAATGTCAGAGGGCGAGGTCAGCAGGAGTGGGGTCATGGCAAGGTCAGAGGCCAAGGTCAACAAAGGTGAGTTAAGGTGCAGTCAGCAAGGTGAGGTCAGCAGGGCAAGTTCAGAAGCGAGAACAGGATTTCAGACTCTCCCTATAGCAGCACCCCAGGCCCTTCTCAAGTTCACTGTCCTGGCTGGGCTGACTCGCTGTGTTGCAGGAATGTGACGTCATGACCTACGTGCGGGAGACATGTGGGTGCTGTGGTAAGTTTCAGCCACCACACGGCAGAGCTGTTGGGCTGCCACAGGCTTTCATCCAGGGGTCTGGGTCATGGTCATCGTCAGAGTCCCACACTCCCTCTTGGGGTCATCATTTCCCACTGTGCACCTGGCTGTGTGCCCCTGTAGTCTGGGGGTGTGACCCAGGCCTGGGTCCCTGCACACAGCCATTGCCCCTCTGCCGGCCCACAGACTGTGAGAAGCGATGTGGTGCCTTGGACGTGGTGTTCGTCATCGACAGCTCTGAGAGCATCGGCTACACCAATTTCACACTGGAGAAGAACTTCGTCATAAACGTGGTCAACAGGCTGGGAGCCATTGCCAAGGACCCCAAGTCCGAGACAGGTCTGGACCTTCAGGGGTGGGGGTGGGAGGCCAGTGGGCAGGACACTCTAAGATCCAGTTCTGGGAGGGATGTTAGCTTGAGCAAGGGTCCCAAGGCCCATCCCCACTTGAGGGTGGCGAGTGCGGGTGGTGACATGGCACAGGGCCAGCCCCTGAAGTCTACACCGGCCACCACAGGGACCCGAGTCGGTGTGGTGCAGTACAGCCACGAGGGCACCTTCGAGGCCATCCAGCTGGACGATGATCGCATCGACTCACTGTCCAGCTTCAAGGAGGCTGTAAAGAACCTTGAGTGGATTGCGGGTGGCACCTGGACACCCTCGGCCCTCAAGTTCGCCTACAACCAGCTGATCAAGGAAAGCCGGCGGAAAAAGACCCGTGTGTTCGCGGTAGTCATCACGGATGGCCGACACGACCCCCGGGATGACGACCTCAACCTGCGGGCGCTGTGCAACCATGAGGTCACGGTGACAGCCATCGGCATTGGGGACATGTTCCACGAGAAGCATGAGAGTGAGAACCTCAACTCCATTGCATGTGACAAGCCCCAGCAGGTGCGCAACATGACGCTCTTCTCCGACCTGGTGGCTGAGAAGTTCATCGATGACATGGAGGACGTCCTGTGCCCGGGTGAGTGGCCACGGGGCCTCACGCTACCCCTGGTCTGCCCAGCCTTGTCCCTGCAGGTGGGAAGGGGACCTCAGGAAGGAAAGGGCTGGGGCATCAGTGGGCCACTGAAGGAGCCCAGCCACCCTGGACAGCAGAGCCTGATCGCTCCCCTCCCCACCTCCTTTTCTCTCTCCTAGACCCCCAGATTGTGTGCCCGGACCTTCCCTGCCAAACAGGTAACACAGGGTGCTGTCAAGCCCGCCGCCAGACTAGCAGTGGCCAGAGCCCAGGGGCCCTTGCAGGGAAGTGCACTGTGGGGTCCCTCTTAGTGAGAAATCCTCAGATTCAAATCTCAGCCCAGACCTATGACTTTCTCAGCCCATTGGGCCTCAGCATATCTGAGGAGAAGACCGGGGGCCCAGGGTTTGGTGTCTCAAGCGCTTTGGCCACTCCACCCACCGGGCACATGTGGGGAGGGGGTGCTGTGAGCCTGGCCCTGTGCATGATGCCCAGGTGCTTGGGCCTTGGGGTCCCCTCTGCCCAGGAGACACAGGCACCCAGGGCCATCTACCAGCTGTCACAGGTGGGATCCCTGGACCCAGTAAACAAAATGGATAATTTAAAAAACCTTCTGGGAGGTGAACATGTTGACAGCCACACAGAGGCTGATGTGCTCTCCTAGACCCCTCTGGGAGAGACTCCAGCGTGTGTTTAGGGGACCGTGCCCCTGCCCAACATGATGTACTGTGTGCATGGCTGAAGCCCTAGGGGCACACAGAGTTTGTCCCCAAGGCGTCCGGCAGAGGCTGGGAAAGGGGCAAGACAGCATTGTCACTACCCTGGGCATTGTGCTAGACCTCTGCAGCCGCATAGCCTCTGGGGCACAAAGCCCACAGGTACCGCAAGGGTGGCAGCAGCAGAATCTCCACTGGCAATTCCTGTGTCCACCAGTCTGGGTCCTGGAGCCATTGCTGGCCCCTCCCAATAGGATGTGCTGCAGTTGCCTGTTCCCTCTAGGGAGCATTGAAATGGGGACCACAGCTGACTCTGGAAGGTGGGGCCACCGTAGAGGGAGCAGGGCCATGATGGCAGGTCAGCAGAGGACATCCACATCTATTCATGAAGTCAGCATTCCAGGGTTTGTGTGTGGGCAGGTTTAAGGGTGTGGAGGTGCCTGAGGAAAGGAACGTGTGGGCTTGGTGGCAAGGGTCCCCACTTACACTAACAGAGAACTTCCAAGGAAATGCTTGTCAAAGTCACACCTGTGACCAACTGTGGGGTCATCCCAGAGACTTCCTGGGCCTAAAGTCCCCCAAGAATGTATGGTGGGGATAGCTGTGTAAGGTGGCCAGAAACACCCAAAACCCAAGATGCTGCCTGAGAGTGCTCTCCCTCCTGGAGCAAGGAGGCGGTGGTCCACTTGGAGACCCAGCCAGCCCACAGGCTGCGCCCCTTCCTCCGGGGTGCCTTAGTCTTCCCAGGGTAGATCCCAGAGTAAATGTGACCTCTCCAGGGTAGAAACCAGACCCCAGACTCCAGGTTCCCAGCCCCGGCATTGTTACCCGGCCCTGACCTCACCATTGTTCCATGTTAGACAAGTCTCTCATGAATGAATGGGCTTTGTCAGATGGTTTATCTGGGTCTGTTGATGGGATCATGAAATTCTTCAGCCTGTTGGTGTGACAAAATGTGGTCATTGGTTTTTAAATGTTGATCTGGCCTTGCAGACCAGGGACAAACTGCACTTGATCGTGGAGTATAAGTCTTTATATATTGTTGTATTCAATTTGCTAACATTTTGTTGATTTTTATATCTCTGTTCATGAGAGATCTTGGGCTACGGTTTCCTTTCTTGTGATGTTTTTGTCTGGTTTCAGTGTTAGAGTAACACCAGCCCCCAAGATGGTGGCCTAGCTTCCCATGAGCCTCCAGGACCTGACAGAGAAAGGGAACAGGCCCCTCTCCCTGCCCTCTCTTAACTGCCCCCTACTGAACTCACAAGCTCATCCTCTTCTAAAGCAATTAGAAATTTCCAAGTCAAATAGACACTGTGGCCAAAGAAAAGGAAGCTGACATAGCTGTACAATACAATACGTTCTGACATGTGGGCACTCTGGCCTGCCACAGGCCAAGCATCGTCCTTGGCATTTTGAGGCTGCCAACAGGTCTGGGGGATGCTGACATCTCTGGCATGATCCTGACCTTTTGGTCCAAATGACCCCATCCACTCAGAAGTTTAGCTACATCTGAGCTTGGATTGGGTGAGGGAGCATCTTGACTCTGTCAGAGTCATGAGGGTCACAGAGAAACAAAACTGGGCTCCAAGTAAAGGCAGCAAAGACTGATTTCATGCTGAGATCACTACTGCAGGGGAGAGGAGGTCCAGGGTAACCTGAGCTCACCATCCCCCAAACAAAGGCAGGGGACCCTCTAAAGGCTGGTGCACTGAAGGAGAGGCACAGAGGGCATTGGGGAGGGGTTCATGTGACCAGGACACCTGGGTTTGTTGTCTGGCATGTACCCAGAGTAGAAACAGACTTCTCAAACCTTTAGGACAGGAGGCAGGGGTGCACGTTGAGTAAGGTGCCCACAGAAGTGAGGCCCTGACCTCCCAGGGGGCTAGGAGAGAGCAAAAGCACCCCTGAGTATTTGCAGCTCCCAGGTCCTTGAAGGGACAGTTCTAGGTAGGTAGGGAGAAATGTTATGTCTCAGAGAGCAGAGAAGGTATTATAACTGCAAGCCTTCTAAAGTAACTGTTCTGAGAGGGATCCTCTCACCAGGATTGGGCTGCAATAGACAGGAGAATTTTCTCCTGGCAGCATGGAGGGTTTTAAGGAGCTAGGGTCATCCCAGGGCACAGCCTGGAGCAGTCAGCAGCCATACTAGAGTCTGATCAACTCTCTGTGTAGCTGTTTGCGCCAAGAGAGTTGTAGTTCCTAAGGTCTGTGGGGACCAGAAGGCCTGCTGCTCCTGTCTCCTTGGAACGTACCTTGCTGCTGGTCCCCAAAGCCCCTGTTTAGCTCACCACTGCAACGAGTCTGTCCCTTCATCCAGTCCCTGGCCGAGCCTCAGCCCCATTCCTGGCTTTGTTTCTGATTCATCACCGAGGAGAGAGACCCGAGGAGGGCAACTGGAGGCCCACTCATGCCAATCAAGTCCCTTAAAGCCTTCTCTGGATGCCCCGCAGATGGACCGCGGCCTGGCGATGCGCCCCCGGTCACCTTCCTCCGCACGGAAGAGGGCCCGGACACCTCCTTCCCCACGACCATCCCCCTGATTCAACAGTTGCTAAACGCCACGAAGCTCACGCAAGACCCAGCCGCTTACTCCAGGCTGGTGGCCGTGCTGGTCTACACCGCTGAGCAGGCCAAGTTCGCCACAGGAGGCGAGCGGCAGGACTGGATGGAGCTGTTCATTGACACTTTTAAGCTGGTGCACAGGGACATTGTGGGAGACCCTGAGACCACACTGGCACTCTGCTGAAGCCAGAGGGTTGCCGACACTCAGGCCAGAGCTGCCCCAACTGGGCCATATTTGCTCCCTGGTCTGCCCGCTGTGCACTGGGGGCTTATGACAACAGGAATCTCTCAGTCTGGAGGTCAGACATCAAAATCAAGGTGTCAGCATGGCCCCGCTCCCTCCAGGGACTCCAGGGAGGGTCCTTCCTGCCTCTCCCAGCTCCTAGCTGCCTGCATGGTCATATGGCCTCCCGTTCTGTAGCCTAACCTCTCTTTGCCTTTCTCATAAGGACACAGGTGGCATTTAGGGTAAACCAGATAACCCTGGACAATCTCCCATCTCAAAATCTATAATTTAGGCCCACCTGCAAACCCCTATTTCACTGTATAAAGTCAAATTTGCAAGCTTTGAGATTAAGATTTAGACATCTTTGGGGTGAACAGTATTTAGCCAACCCCCACCAGCCCCAGTCTAGCTAAGCTGTCTCCACGTTTGGGGGACGTAAGAGTCATCCATGAGGGCAAACCTGCCAAAGCTGCTGGCTGACAGTCTGAGGAGGGACCAAAGATACCACCTCCTCTCTCCCTCCCTGCTGCAAGTTCTTGAGGAGCGGCAGCGGTGCCCCATTTCAAAGACTGCTGCAGCAGGTGCAGGCATACATGTGCTTGCTCCTCAAAAAGCCAGGTGAATACAGAGGAGCCCTCCTCCTGGGCCTAGACCCCTGTCATTCCTCCTGTCTGTACCTTCCGCCCAGTTCCCAGGGGCACGGTTTCACCTCCCTGTTGCACAGGCTCCCTGCTGTGGGTGGGGTTAGTGGAGTGAAATAAGGGAAACAGTAGAGCCCTCCAAACACTCCAGCAATTCTGGCTCAGCCTTTAGCCTCTGTGCCTGTCACCTCTTGTTGCAGAAATCCCCCCCCCAAACCAGCCTGCTTCCCCCCATGTCTGTCTGCTTGTAGGACTTGAGGTCAGGGCACTCAGAAAACTGTGTGCATTTAAAGAAGCTGCTCTTCATTTGCACTGCAACCAGAATAAGCTGTGTCATTAATAAGCTCCTTAAAAAAGCATCCTGTCTGCCAGCTCTCTGCACCTCACAGAGACACACCAAGGGGGCATGTCCTTTAGATGCTATGAGCACATCTTAAACATTACATAAAAGATGAAAAACAGAATGTGAGTGCCTTGCTGTGGTCGAGTGATGTGCTGGGGTGACCTACTCCTGACTGGGGGCTGGTTCACAGCAGTCACGTTCCTGCTTAGGGGGCTGCCGTTCCTGAACCAGGTGCTGGGCTGAGGCCCTCAGGCATTGGTGCTGCAGGTCAGGACCTCCTTCCTGATGGGGTCCCCAAGTGGCCGACACCGAGGGTGGACAAACCTGGGTTGTGAACAGACTCCATTCTGGTCCACGTCCGGGAAAGGTACCCACAGGGCTGAGGAGCTGGATGACCAGCCCTGTTGCTGCCCAGCCCCAGCGGCAATCAGAGATGTATCTTGAGCAAAGCCTCCAGGAAGGAGCCTGGCTGCATGTCTGTGGCAGATGGTCCCACATGTGTGGAGAGAGGGTTTTCAGGCTGTGTGTAGTGTCCATGTCCCCCAGAGACCCAGCCTCAGTCCTGGCTGCAGCCTTGCCCCCACGCTGTCTGTCATGTCCAGGCCTGGGCACTGCCCAGAAGGGGTCAAGGGTCTGATCACATAACAGTAAATTAGTCACCTAGGTTACTGCAGGGATCTGGCCATACCTGTGCTCACTCACCACCAAAGCCTTGTTCAGTCCAAGGGGACGCAGGCTCTTTCTCTTTCCAGTGCTCCAAGAGCCAGGAAAGATGTGGCCTGGCCAGTGCCAGGCGGCCCTGGGACAGGGGAGCCTGACGCAGGTGAGTCCTTGCATCCAGCAGTCTTCAGGGCCAGGGTCTTCATGAGGTCTTTTTACAGAATTATAAACATTATGACAGCCTCCTACTCCTCTCTCCCACCCCACTCCCCATGGACTCTGGCCCTACTAGGGTTATGCATTCTTGGGCCAAATGAAGGGGTTTTGCTGACCTGTTCCTGTCTGGAGGGCCTGAAGGAGGCACTAAGCAGAGATGGTGCTTATAGTGTGGAAAAGGCCTTCCATCTCGGGTTAGGGGACATTTCCTGGTGGGGACACAACCAGGAGAGACTGTGAGGGTCTGAGGAGACAGTGTGAGACTCTGGACACCTGCCCAGGGGCTTTGGGGGAGTTCTCAGCAATGGGTGACTGGGTGCAAATCCCCCAAGCGCTAGCCGTCCTTGTTGTCCCATTGGGAAGGCTCATAGAAATGCAATGCAGGGTGTGGTAGACCAGAGCAGGTTGTATGGCCTGGGTGGGTTGTGGCACAGAGGGGCTTGGGCAGGGTCAGTGGGGGCTTCACCTGGACTGCCCCTGCCCACCGCCCTTATTTCCCCCCAGAGCTGTACGTGGCCCAGTGCACCCAGAGGCCTGTGGACATCGTCTTCCTGCTGGACGGTTCTGAGAGACTAGGTGAGCAGAACTTCCAGAAGGCCCGGCACTTTGTAGAGGAGGTATCCCGGCGGCTGACATTGGCACGCAGGGACGATGACCTACTCAATGCACGTGTGGCACTGCTGCAGTTCGGGGACCCTCGCAATCAGCAGGTGGCCTTCCCACTGACCTCCAACCTGACGGTCATCCATGAGGCGCTGGAGAGTGCACGCTACCTCAACTCCTTCTCACATGTGGGCTCGGGCATCGTACACGCCATCAACCAGGTGGTGCTCGGCACGCAGACTGGGGCACGCCGCCATGCTGAGCTGGCTTTCGTGTTCCTCACGGATGGCGTCACAGGCAACGACAGCCTGGACGAGGCAGTGCACTCCATGCGCAAGCAAAACGTGGTGCCTACCGTGGTGGCCGTGGGTGACGATGTGGACATGGACGTGCTCTCCAAGATCAGCCTGGGCGACACGGCTGCCATCTTCCGTGAGAAGAACTATGACAGCCTGGGCCAGCCCAGCTTCTTCGACAGGTTCATTCGCTGGATCTGCTAGCACCCCCACCCACCCCACCTCGCACCTCCAGCCCCGCAGGCACTGTCCTCCTGTCCATGGTGCTACTCAGATCCCACCGAGAGAGGTCCAGAAGGCTGCAGACTCGATCTCTCCAGGTGTGGGTGTGAAGTCAGGAGTGGAGTACCCCCCCATTCCCAGCTCATCCTGGGGTCCTGCAGTCTGGCCAGTGCTTCCCACCACCCTCTTCTCTATTCAGCAGCGCTCTATTCTCCACACCCTTCCTGGTCCCCACAGGCTTCTGGGGTGTGTTTCAGACCCTCACCAATAGACTCTGTTTCCCCTTCAGCCCAGCCTCATCCTTGGACTCTCATCCACCATCCAGTGCCCTCCAAAGGCTCTCTGATAGCCCTGCCAGACCTCCTGGCCCTGCTCCCAGGTCTCCACCTCACCTCTGGGGCCACCTGCCCCCATCAGACAGAGCTGTGACAGCAGGCCTAATGTGTCCCTGTATGCACACACCCCAGTTTAATAAAGGCTTTGAACCACCTCCTTCTGTTCCCCAGCTTCCATGTGTCTGTGCCCACCAGGGACCCATGAGAGGCCAACTGGACTCAGACTGTTCACATGCCTGTCAGCATTTATCATAGTCCAAGTGCATAGACTGGACAGTCTTGTCAACGTTAAAAATAAACTAGCCAGTCATTTTACAAGCAAAAATGAGTTTATTCAGGAATAGCAGAGGGACTGCAATTTGGAATATGCAAACCATGGCAAACCAATAGGCGAGTCCAGAGAACAAAGGAAGGAAAGCTCACTTTATAGAGAAAAGGAGAAATTGGAAGGGGCATTTAAGTCCTTTGGAGGACAGTGAGAGTTCAGATGGATGGTGGCTTCCCATTGGCTGGGCTGTTGCTGAGAAAATGAAAACTCTCCTGCCTGGGTAGTAAGGTGGTTTTCCTGTTGTGGAGTACAAGGTAGCTTCTTCCTGCTGGAGTCTTCAGTGTGTGGTCCTGCATGAGTACTCCCCCTTCAGGGCTTCCCTACCCCAATTTTAATGAGGTTTCCCTTATTCATTTTCACAGCCTCAACCCTAAAATCCATACCTGTCTAGTCAGCTTCGGCCTTGAAAATTATGCTACTTGGTCAGTGAAGTCACCCCCTATCCTCAAACCAGGATCAAAGTGCTTAAAAGTGTTTGTTGGTTTGCATGAGGATATTTTGTGGATAGCTAGATAGATTCTTTTTTTTTCTTTTGGCAACCTCAGTGACCTCTTGTTCAGACTCCCAGGTCTTTTAAGCTCACCCTTGGTGAGCTGCCCTATTAAACCATTGGCTCCCACAGGCAGATGCTCTACTCTTGCTAGTAGAAGTTTTCTGTACTGCCCTAACGAAGTGCCACAGGTGGCTAGAACATCAGTAGTTGATTGTCTGAGCCTAGAGGCTCCAGCAAAGGCTCTGGGAAGGATCTGCTCCAGGCTTCCTCCAACTCCCAGAAGTTCCACAATTTGTCAGCATCACCCCAATCCTCACGTGCTGCCTTCCCTGTGGCTGTTGTGCCCATATTTCCCCTTTTTATTAAGACATTTAGGATTCAGGCCCATCCTACTCCAGTATGAACTTATCTCAACCCTCAACCTAACAAACTACAACTGTAATGACTGTATATCCAAATAAGGGTCAGACTCTGAGGTTCTGGGGTCTAGAACTTTAACGTGTGAATTTGGAGAGGCACAATTCATCCCAGAACCTGCTGTTCATCCCCTTGTGGAGAGGACTAATTCATTCAGAGGTACTTGTATCTCTCTCATTATCTATCTACCTGGGTGGGTGTGGGGGACATGGCATGTGCAGCTGTTGGGGAGGACAGCACCCCATGACAGCCATGCCACTGTCTGTGAGCCTGGTGCAGGACACCAGTGGTCCCAACCAGCTGCATGGTGCACAGAGCACTTTTTTCTTGCAAGGAGGATGATCACTCAACAGCCTGCAGCCAGATGCGGAGGTGGGTCACAGGCACAATCCCATTTATTTAAAGGTCATCAAACAAGAAGAACTGGAATGTCATGTCCAGGAAAGCAGGGCCAGGAGGTCAGGAGGATCCATGAGAGAGAGATGGCTACTTGTACATGCTCTGTCACAAATTGTTGAGCACCTGGTCATTGTTCTGAGCACCTTTCTGAATATATATTTCACAATAGAATGTTAAGAAAGCAGGGGGAAAGAATGAGTGAATAAAACATTTGTAAGCGGTGTCTCTCTAAATGCTGATGTAGACCTTCAAGCTATAGGCCTTGCTCTCGGTGTGGTCAAGGGAGAATTAGTGTGTAATGACACGTGTGTTTGTGACTGCGATGACAGAGATGAACACTAAATGGGCACAGAAGAGGGAATTCAATGATTTCTTTAAGAAGCTATTTAGGGGCCTGGCAGGGACCGGAGTGCAAGGCTTCACCACAGAAACTCTTTATGTCATCCTGATTTTTGAACTGTGTAAGTAGAGTGCAGAGCATTTACCTAGCAGCTGTGGCTGACGCAATGCTGTGAGAACACTCCAGCTCCCGGAATCCTCCTGGGCACACCCAGGAAGGAAGCTCGCCCGCTATACAGAAATGACTCAGTGCTAGCCAGGCAGCCTCCTGACCTTTTTTGGCCATTTGTCCTAGTATAACATCCTATTGGCTGAACCCATGTATATAAGCTACTTTACTTCCTGAATAAAGTGGATTTGCGTCACTGAACCTAGTCCCCAGAGTCGGGTCTTTGTGTCTCTGTCGTCCTCACCCCAGGCAGGACTTGTCCACAGAACTGCCTGGTGCATCCTCCCCCTGAAGCAAGATCGAGGGGGGTCTCCTACAGCCAAGCCAGCCCTTGCTCACTCATTTCTGGAGGAATCACACAGCCACCTGCTTAGTCCTCTCCTCTCCAGGCATCCCTAGCCCCAGGGCAAACACTACAGTGACCCATTGCATCCCTGTCCTTCTCCACCTGGAGCCCCCAATTCAGGACCCTGTAATACCTCCCTCTGGCACCACTGTCAGCTCAGCCCAGGGCATACCTGGACCTGGGCCCCTGTGTGGGGTTAAGTCTTGTCTTGTTGCTTCAAGTCCTGGAGATTCTCTACTACACCCCCTCTCTGGATCTGGTTACCTAAGCCCTGCAGGGGATATGGCAGAATGAAGATAGGTCATGGGCTTGGTGTGGGGGAGCTGCCTTCCAGGACCCCAATCACCTGGCCTCATCCCCCTTTACCTTCCATGTGAGAGAAGTCAGCACCTGGCACCCTGTCTTCCTGGGACCCTGAGCCCAATGCTTCACCCCTTTCTGGCCAGGACACAGGAACTCAGCACATCACCGTCACCTCCAAGAACTTGGACACACCTACTCCTCCTCATCCTCACTTGCCCTCTGTGTCACTGGGATCCAGCCACTTCATCCTGCAGATGCCTGCCTGTCACTCCCTAGGAGTGATGCGATTGGAGGGGACCTGCTACTCCATGGGGCTTATGCCCCATGCACAATCCCAAGGCCACCTTGCCAGGCACACTGCACCAAGACCCAGGTGCTCTGAGTGACCAATGACTGGGCTCAGATCCCATCATATCTCACATGTGAGACCCTGGAGCCAGCATGTCCTTCATACTGCCCCCATTATCTTCTATCTCCCCAGCTCTCTTGTCACCAGTTCCCATCCCTGCCCACTCAGCTCAATCCTTTCCCCAAACCCCAAACATACTACACAGGCAATGGTGTGTTGTGACTTTACTAGAGGTCACAGGTGACAGTGGGTAGCACCACCAACCTCAGATAGCCCCACCCACCCACCCCATGCCTGCCATCTTGGCCTCACAAGGACCGTCTCCAGACGTCACCGTGTGCTGTCAGGCAAGCCAGACTTTATCAGGAAGGGAGAGGGGAGCACAGGGGTGCTGGATCCAGTGAGGTCCCCTCCTGGCCATCACTCTTGACGCTCCTCCAGGCGATCCAGCACCAGTGCTGCCTGGGTCTTGGCTTCCTGCAGAAGGCTGGAGATGTGCTGGCGGATCTGACAGACAAGAGGCCAGGTCAGAGCCCTGCAATTCTGTCCATCCCTGCTGGCCCAGGTCCTCCCTGCCACCTCCCTGAGCCACCTCTGGCCCAAGCTCCTGGCCTGTCCACTTAGATGATATCCTGACCTTCCTTACGGTCCTCCTTGTGGAGATGGGAAGGGGTCTCTGTCTGTCCTGACATTTGGGGACAGCCAGGCCCCAGGTACCCTACCTTCCTGATCTTCTCACTTTAGCCATGACTGCCAAGAGTAGGGCTGTGTCCCTAAGGCCTAGAGGAGCAGTGCTCACATGGTGGACAGTTCTTTAACTCAATGCCCATGTGGTGGATAGTGACGTCCCTGAGGATGGCTAACCTCAGCCTGGTTGGATTAGGCAGGGGACTGGCCCAGGTCCTGCCAGGACCCCTTGCTGAGGGAAAACGGAATGCCACTTGTTTCCATAGCAACCCCAAGAGAGGACAACAGCCCTCCAGTCAGGCCTCGTCAATTCTGCAAAAGGGGCTAAACAGACACTGCCTCTGAGGGCATGCTGCCAGAGGCTCTGACTCACGTCTGCAAACCATGTCCCTGAGAGCCACCTACAGACTCCTCTGTGGGGCCTGGCCCTGAGCACCTGCTACTCACCTGGTCCTTGAACTTGTCATCGCTGATGTCCTTCAGGTTGATGAGCACATTGAAATATGCACCAAACATACCCATCTCCAGGGCCTTGGTAGCCACCTGCAAGACCACGGGGACAGGGCTGGGGGACAGCGGTGCTCATTCTGTCCACTTTCAACAAGGGGCTGACGTCTGGACTGGGCAGCAGCATCTGTGATCCCAACAAGTGCCTGCCCCACTGAGCCCTCACATCTCATTGGTAATGACAGCAAACGGGTCACCAAGGGTCTCCTAGAGGCAGCTGGGCAGCATGTCTGAGGAAGCCCACCCTCATCCTAGAGCTAGGGTGGGTTCCAGCCTTCTCAATCCTGAGGAAAGAGGTAACAACCACAGCCTGACTCTCCACCTTTGAGCTTAGAAATGGAGGCTTTTCTTATCTGAGTGAGGCCCCGCCTCCTAGCACACCAGCTTCAGAGCAGGCTGGGCACGGTGGCTGGTCACTTAGTAGGATCATGGCCCCCCTGGGAACTCCAGACCCCACGCCATACGGCATGCAGAGGCTCGCCCCCCACTGCCCTGCTCACCAGCCCAGCCCCACATCTCGCCGGCCTCAGTGCTCTCAGGCTGCATGCACCAGACGCTGCTCGGTGCACAGGCCCGAGTGGAGCCAGCCACAGGTGGGGTCCTTAACAACGAGCTCCAACACATTAGACATTCACAGAAACCCCCAGGTCAGGGAGATGGCGGAGCACAGGCTATAGCCCCAGGGGAACCCAGAATGGGGGGAACCACAGCCTCTGTGCCCAGGAGACTTCTATTCTCGACAACTCATACATCTCCACCATCCCAAGGAAGGAGGCGACACTTCTCTGCAGCCTTAAGATCAGACACTGAACACAGGTGTCCCTCCTGTGGGGTCTGAGTTCGAGCTGCAGAAATCACAGACCCAAACCCTCTGCACACAGGTATGCACACCTGTGAGCTGTCTTCAGTGTTTTCTAGAACCAGGAGGCTAGGAGGAGGGAGAGGGGGTGGCTCAGGGAGGAGTGGATAAGGAGGAGGCACCAGGAGGGTCAAGGATAAACTTTGGAGACTCATTTGAGTTTCTGTTTGTCTGCCCTGCAACCTCGAACAAGACCCTAAATTCTTCATCTTCAAACAGGATTATCATGCCAGCTCTGCTGGCTGAGGCTGGCCAAGACCGCCCGGGACATACATCCAGGCCTCGCTCAGTGAATGCCCATGCACATCGATGATCACCCAGTGACGCACCACCCTCCACATGGCTGCATCCCCAGCAGCAGGAGGCAAGGCCCATGTACCTGCAGGTCTGACTGGCAGGCCACATTCACACACAGGGCCATCTCCTGCAGCGCTGGCCACAGCGAAGCCACTGTCTCTGCAAGTGCCAGGGGAACGGCCACCGCCTGTCTCAGCCCTTTCTGCAGGGCAGCTGCTCGCCTGGAACCAAGGGGGGGAGTGCCGATGGTTGGAGCCCAAGTCATCCAGGAACCCCACTCTGGACCCCAATCCCAACAGCTCTAAGCAGACAGAACCAGGGTGGGGACAATGGGAAAGCCATTCTTTAATCACAAGCACATGCTTAGGAAGTAGAGTAACTGGGAATGAGGTCCTTTCAAGGCACCTGATGTCCTCCCACACCACACCAGTCATGGCTACACCCACCTGTCCCGCTCCTCGGGCGTGTTCCTAGGCAGCTTCATCGCTTCCTGCCGGAGCAAAGCACAGAAACACACGGGGTGAGGGGCAGCTGTGTCCAGGCCACAGGGGAGCCTGGGCAGGGCGGGCAGCCTCAAAGACGCGCCTGTGTCACCACTCAGGTTGGCATTTTCACACAGCACAGACGTCACTTTGGGAACAGTACTTCCACTGGGTTCATGGTTTAAGGTCCTTGGTGTTGAGTCCCCACAGAAGAAGGCAACCTGCCTCAGAGGCCTCACAGCGGGCACTAAGGATCTGAAGGGAAGGGCCGGCAATATCCTTGAACACTAATGGAATCCCAGGAGGTCGCTGCACCCTGCCCCATTCACAGCATCCAGCCTACAGCCATTGTTCAAAAGTAACACAGGAAACATTTGGCCCCCAAAGTCTAGACACAAAGGTTCAAACTGTGCCTCTGTCCCCGAAGGCACCTCCACCAGGGAATGGTCAAGCCGGGTCTGTTGCTCGCCACACAGGGTGCTCGCGCTCCTTTAACAGCTGTGCAGGCAGCCCCCTATGCTGTGAGTGTGGCCTTCTCCGGGCCCTGCCTTCCTGCAGGATCTCTGGATACATCCAAGAGCTCACAGCTTTCTCTCCTCCTTTCCTTACTCCACTGTCCACTGACCCCATTCTGACTCCTCTGGGCACTCACCAGGCAGGCCTCGAAGGATCGGGCATCCTCGTCTACCAGTGTGGTCAGCTTGGCTGAGGCCGCATGGAAGGGCGGGATCAGGCGCCGCATGGTTGTGTCCAAGTGCTCAAACTGGCGCCGCCCGTAGGTCATCAGGCCAGCCATGCAGGCCAGCGAGGCACCCTGTGGAGGGGCAAGCTGAGGGACTGGGACCCTTGCCGCCACTCTGTCCTTGTCCACAACCCCCTCCGCCGCTGTCCCCATGCCTGTCCCTTCCTCCTGCCCTAGCTCACCATGGCTGCACTGGCTGCTGCCACCGAGCCGCCCCCTGGGGTCGCTGAGCGGGCGCCCACCTCTCGAACAAAGGCATGCAAGGACTTGTCCACCAAGTTCTGTTCAGGCCCACTGTCGGGAACCATGTATCTGCAAGGACCCAGGAGGGACAAGGATGAGGTTGTAGGTCCTGCAGGGACAGGGCTCTGGGCTCTAACTACAGACTGTGAAGGAAGGTGTGGCTCAGACCCTTGTCCCTAACTTCAGCCCACACCCCACTCTCTTCACCAACACAAGAAAAGGGACACAGTCCCAGTTTGCTGAGCAACCACAGCCTGGGAGAGGCCATGGCCACGCTGGAGCCCCTGAGGACAGAACAGGACCTTGTTGGGGCCTCATTGCACTGTCCACCCAGCCTTCAGCCCCACGCCTGGCACAGGCACCCTGGTGTTTACTGATGAATAAGTGACCAAGCAGAAGGCTCTGGAAAGATTGAGGCTGGGCCAGCAAGATGAGGGGAGCGAAGGGAGGGACTCGCAGTGGGCTGCTCACTCGATGATCCGCTCCTTAGGATTGAAGGGAGACAAGGAGTCCAAGCCTAGCCTGTTCACCACCTGGAAAAGAAGGGGTTGGTGACCCACAGGTCCCCTCAGCCCATCCCCCATGTGTAAGGAAGGCAACCAAAGGTTTGGTCCCACCTCATCTCAGGGCAGCATCCCCACCCTGGTCCAGCCTTTGTGTGGCCAGTGAGACAGGGACACTGCCAGCCACACTCCCCCACTAGGACGCCTGCTGACCACTGGCTCCCTATCGCAGCCGGGCCCACCTGGGAGAGCACTGGCCGAGAGCAGGCACCTTGTCCATATGAACTTTCTGACACATGCACCCATCTGTCTTACTCCATAGGGAAACTGAGGCCCAAAGGGAGGAGCTACCCATTCAATCCCTCAGCAAACTAGCCCTCATTTTAAACCACATGGCCCTTCCAGTTTATCACACAGCTGACACCACAGGCAGGAGCTTCTCTCTGAGGGGCCAACAACACTACCTCTTTGGACAAGGTTTTATTTCCTCAAGTGCCAACAATGAACTAGTTCTTAAAGCCCAGAAGCTGCCTGATTTGCCTAAATGTAAGACCTGTTATGCAAGGGAAAGTGAATTTTACCTAAACTCAAAATAAAGTTATGACATTCCCCATTTAAGATTAGAATTCCTTCCACCAAAAAACATTTAAAATACTTTAGGGGCCATATTCCAGTGACAAAGGTTCAGCTTTTTTTGAGTCAAAGAGGCTGACACTACTACTAAAAAAATATAAAGAGACAAGTGCTACTTAGAGGAACAAGTCAGCAGGGTCTTGGGAATGGTCATGAGGTGTCCCCAAGAACATGGAAACAGGTAAGAGAGCCTGGGAGATTTTGCTTATAGAATCAACTTTAGGCAAAGCCCTGCAACTCAGACTACCTTGGAGAAATGAACGAGTGTGTAAAATGAATGTAAACACCTGGCTAAGCTGGCAGAGAGTAAAGAAAATCATTCAAGGCCAGAAGTGACCAGAAGGACCTGCTTGCCCTGAGGCTGGGTACATCCTAGGGACATCTGTGCACCGCTGGTAGCCCCTCTTGATTGGGGAGGGTCAAGCCTTCACTGAATTGGGGATCAGACTGCAGACCCCTGAAAGACTACATCTCCAAGGATGAACTAAAAAACCACCCTCTAAAGGTCATAATTGGGTTTCTTTCAGGTCTCTGCCTTTGGTAAAGCAGGAAGAAGTCTCTGGGAAATTCTAACCCTGAGCCACCTTGATGAGGATGTGGGTCAGGCTCACACTGAGCTCACGAGCCATGGTTTCCAAAGCTGCAAGCACAAGATTCCATCTAAAGTGACCTATGTGGCCATGTTCCCAAGCACCTAACAGGCAAACATAGACATTACACCCATTTTCTGAGAACTACCACAAAGTTCCAAAGATCGAACACTCACAGTCAAAATCATAAAACACTGCAAGAGAGTCAGCACAATGGGAAAATCAGACCTATCAGCTAAAGAATACCAAATAGAATGTTTAAGAATAGATGAAAGCATCAAACACATTAATAAGGAATAAATATATGTGGCAGAGACGGAAAAGGATGACATCAGAAAACCTTTGCTGGCTGCTAGTACCTATGGCTGGAATTTGAGAGGCACAGGGTATTTGCAGAGCCTAGAAGTCCCTCCCCTCAGGGTGCTCACTAATAATGAATAACTAATAGTGAATAATGCTGGGTCTTGATGCCACCTCAACCAAGGACCCAACTACCCCCCAAGATGAACAGGCACATGGTCTCTTGACCCGCTGCTCTGAGAGTACATCACAGCTGTGCTGCTCCTGCCAAAGTGCATGAGCTCATCTAGCTGTGAGAGCCAGGATGCCAGTACTGGTGAGGAACACTTTACAAAACAACCAGCTCATACTTTCAAAGTCTGTCAAAGTCGATGAAGGACAGGAGAACTGGGGAACTGTTCCTGATTAAAGGAGACAGAGACATGACAACTAAAGGCACTATGGATCAGGCCAGTGATGGGATTCAGCCAGTTCACACCTGTTCAGCAGAACCGATACCTAATTTTTTCTTGAGTTCTGCAAACCAGTTGTTAAAAGGGCACTTGTAATCAGGGTTCTCTCTAAGGTGGGCACCTGGGCAGCTGCCCAATGTGGAAATCACAAATTTACATTCCTTACTCTTTATTAATGTTCATCTGCACAACAGTGTATTCTAAATGCCCGTAGTAATGTTCATTCTGTCCATAGATGAAAAAAATTACAAGTGAGGATACCAATCAAAAAGCAATATGGAAATACCTTAAACAACAGATTAATTGTTTTTTGTCGGGTATTATTTAATGTTTTTCATTAATAGTTTAAAACTCTTTCTTATAACAATCTAGTTTTGTGTACCTCTTTTATTGTTCTTATTTAAGTATTAAATGCATGAAATAATAAACTACTTTTTGGTATATCTTTTTTTATACTTAGAGTGGTCATTAGGGCAGATAACCAGTTGTTGAATTATTTGGATCACACCACTGGATCAGATCCAGGCGTGTAGGATAAATATCTGTCCTGGAAATTATTGGGACATCGATGCAATTGATTATAGTTTATAGTTTACATGCTAGAATTGCATTAATGTTGGGTTTGCTGACTTTGGTAATTGTACTGCAGTTGTGTAAGAGAAAGTCCTATTCTTAAGAAATACATTCTGAATAGATTATGAGTAAAAGGACGCAGTGTCCTCAACCTACTCTTAAATAGTCCAGAAAAAAATAATAGGATTATGTGTGAATAAAGAGAGTGATAAAGCAAATGAGGCAAAATGCAAACATATAGTGAACCTGTAAGGTAAGAAGATGATCCTGGTACTACACCTGCAGCTTTTCTGAGTAGAAAACAACATCAAAATAAAAAGTGGCACAAACTTTTGTAAAAGTTACAAAGAGAATTAAAAAGAAAAAAAATAAAGAAAGAAAAGAAACTGGCCCTAAATTGTATCAATGATTTGAAGTTAAGTTTGTAAAAACTACATGACTACAAGGGGAAATAAATGAAAGGAAAGTAGAGAAGAGACAGAATATTTGGAAGACAGAAAATGCATCTACAACAGGATCAGTGTCCCTGAAGTAAAAGAACCAAATAACAGAGTCAAAACTATAATAAAAGAACCTGACCAAGCAGTGGCGAAGTGGATAGAGCATCAGACTGGGATGTGGAGGACCCAGATTCCAGACCCCGAGGTCACCAGCTTGAGCATGGGCTCATCTCGTTTGAGCAAAGCTCACCAGCTTGGACCCAAGGTCGCTGGCTAGAGCAAGGGGTCACTCGGTCTGCTGTAGCCCCACGGTCAAGGCACATATGAGAAAGCAATCAATGAACAACTAAGATGTCGCAACAAAAAACTGATGATTGATGCTTCTCATCTCTCTCCGTTCCTGTCTGTCTGACCCTATCTATCCCTCTCTCTGACTCTCTCTCTGTCTCTGTAAAAAACAAACAAACAAACAAAGACTATAATAAAAGAGAATGTTCCTGAAACTAAGTAAGAATGGTATCTGTAAATCTCAAGGAACACTGTTGCAAAGGGAAAGATAACATAAAATAATCAACAGCAACACACAAGGCAATTACTGAATTTCAAGGTAAAGTGAGGAATTTATCAGACATCAGGGAGAAAGCTCAGGTCACCTGGAGTGGAGAGATGAGCAAGTGGCCCTAGACTTCCCAAAGTGACATTTAATTTCAAAAGACAGTAATTATAGATATATTTGCATTGTTCTCAGGGAAAAACAAGTGACTTGAAGTTTTGGTTGTCTAACTCTCTCACAAGAATAAAGTCACAAATAAATTCCTAAATATGCCACAATTAGCAGGATGAAGCCTCCGTGAGCCTTTCATTAAAAATCTGCTTAATTTTGAAATCCAGCCAAAAGACAAGTAAGGAGGCCGATGGGAAAGGAGAGATGCACATTGACCTCACTTACTTATAGAACTAAGATTAATTATCTGTGGATATTTAATATATTTAACATATGTGGATGTAGGTACAGAAGGTCAATGTTACACATTTGACAATGTAAAAATAACAACACAGATGACTGCTATCATAGTGTGTTAATTTTCTCATCTTTCTTCACTGAGTCGACATTGTCTAATATTGATAAAGTGCTAAAAGATTAGTATATTATCAAACTGAAACCTTTAACTTCTTAGAACTAATAAATGAATTCAGCAAAGTAGCTGGATACAAAGTCAACACATGATAGTCAGCTGCATTTCTATACACAGGCAATGAGCAATCTGAAAAAGAAGTTACCAAAACCATTTCCTTTTTAATAGCATCAAGAATAAATACTTAGAACAGTTCAATAGAACTGAACAGAAACATCAGAAAGAGCCATGTATATGTGGGATTTAGTGGCTTATTATGACAACAGGTGAAGATTGCATCATGTACTGAGTTGCACTGGGACAGCTGTTGAATTATTTGAGGGAAGACTTAGATTGATTTTTGTATCTTACCAAACACATTTCAAATTTACTAAAGATCAAAATAACTGATTGTGATTACAGTTTAAATATCTTATAATTTTCCGTGTCAATTATACCTCAATAAAGCAGAAATAAAAAATTAAATATTAAAAAAAATTTTTTTAATTTTTTAAGAATAAAATCCTTAGGGATTAATTAACCAAGGAGGTGAAAGTATACAATGAAAACTACAAAACACTGCTGAAAGAATTTAAAGAAGACATAAATAAATGAAAACGCATCCCACACTCACGGGTAGAAGACATCATACTGTTAAGATGGCAGTGCTACCCAGAGCAACCTACAGAGCCAATGAAACCATCAAATTCCCAATGATGTTTTTTGCAGGTATAGAAAAGCCCATCAGCAGCACAGCATTATGAATGTATTTAGTATTACTGAATTACAGGTATATGAATTAAAAATGGTTAAGATGACAAATTTTATGTTCAGTATATCTTACCACAATAAAAAAAATACTAATAATAAAAATTAACCACCAAAAGAACCCTCTTTAAAAAATACTGTAACTCTAAAAAAAAAATCAGGAAATAGAGAAAGAAGAAAAGGTGGCAATAAATACTGTACAGTGTTTACTTTCCCGTTTTCATAGAAGGCGGTCAAGGTACTGATGAAAATTAATAAACTTTAAAATTTGGATATAATTTTAAATATTTTAAAAATCAATAAGAAGAGGTATGTTAAGTTATAACCAAGCAGCAGAATACCTAAAAAAATAGACTAACTTCCACATATATTAACCAGAAGGAACCACACTTGCACACCTCCGACATGCCTGAAAACAGGACAAAAGTACTAAGTCAAGGCACACCCGTTAATTCGGCAAATACTCAGAGGTAACTACCAAACAACAATGGTCAGAGGAATCCAATCATTGCTCAGTTAAAAAACGCATTCAAAAGGGGCAGGGGGGATCTCAGGCCAGTGGAACTCAAGGCAAAGGTGTCACATAGGACAGAGAGAACCATAAACACCTATGGACCCAGATGTGTGAGAGTCACTCCACATCTGAAAGTGTGAGGACTCTGGAAGTGGCTCCAGCGCAGGCACCAGAGGGGAGAGAGGGAGGCGGAGGACTGTCTTCCCGCCAGAATTTTTACAAAGAAAGCCTCAATAGTGTCCCCAAAATGAAAATAGTATGGCCTCATCTTCTAAGCACAGACAATAAAGCAAAGGAGGAAGAAGAGTGCGTCCTGGCCCCAGGACAGGGCTACAGGCCCCACATGGGCGCCTCCAGGACCTAGACCAGCTCCTAGGAGCCTAGAGTTCACTCATGGCTCCCACTGGGCCCTTCAGTTTTCTCCCCACCCTCCCGTCCAATCCCTCCCTCAGGGGCACAGCCCACCAGTCTGATCCGGTGCTCCTCCTCCAGGATAAACAGGTTCTCCTTCTCACAGTAGAATGCAGCGGAGTCCAGGAGGGCCTTCAGAGGCACCAAGCCCACTAGCTGCGAGCCCACCACTGGGAGGCTCAGCTCCTGCAGAGGTTGGCCAGCATCAGCCCCTGGTGGACTAGGCTTGAGAACACCCAGGAGGTAGTGGGGACACCACCCTGCTCACCTGGAGGGATCCTCCATCCAGAAGAGGACAACTACCTGGAGGGATCTCCCAGCCAGGAAGGGACACTGCCCTGCTCACCTGGGCTTCTCTGCAGGTCTCCTCATAGACCGTATGCAGCGCCGTGACCTCAAAGTCCAGGAGGTTTATGGACACCTGAGCCAGGTTCTTTTCATCCAGGTACCAGCCGATGCCCTGAACCTTTTTCAGACGTCCTGGCTGCAAAGGAAAAAAAAAAGCCTTTCCCAGTCCAGGCCCTGTTCAACCTCTCCTGGTTCCTGGTGCTGAGAGCCACTTGCCCCTGTGTTCCCTGGCTGGGCCAAGGGTTTCTTCCTCCCCACTGGCCCGGACAAGGGAGATGAGGAGGCTGGCAGATGTATTGGCAAACCATGGCCTGCAGATATGTAGTGCTGTCACATGGCCCAATGCACATGGCCCGCCTCCTAACTCTTCCGTTCTCTCATCGGAGCTGGCAGGAAGAAAACTGCCCTCACAGGAAAACTGAGGCCAAAAGGGCCAGGCTTCAAGGATGCCTAACCCCATGGACACCAGCAGACCCTGCCTCTCTATCCACACTGTGTTCTAGGGTGAGCCCAGGGCCATCCCCACCCAACTCCAAACTCCTGTATTTGGCCCCTTTCTTATATTGTAGCCTTCACCCCAGAGACAAGCTCACAGCACCTCATCCTCGGGGTGACTAGCCTATCTGAGGCGGGACTTCGGTCTTCTGACTTCAGCCAAAGCAGTAAGAAAGATTTGGGGTTCTCCCTGCTTTTTGTTGTGCTTACACAATGGTATCTGTGGGCTGGGAACCTGGGTCTCTGGAAGTGGGGGGCTAAGTGGGCAGGGCATTGCCCTCCACCTGTTCACTAGGTGTTCCTGTGTCTACCTGTGTCTAATGCAGACTTTCTATGGCAAGGGTGCTCATCTAGGTGAGAGCCGCTGTGGCAGAGTAGGTGGGTCAGGGTGTCTGAGAGTATCTGGGATTTCAGGGAGCATCTGGGAATATCTAGCAGAACCTAAGAGCCCCTTGGGTCACCGGGGCTCAGGAAGCAGCTATCTTTTTTTTCAGTATAGAAATGCTGCAATATTTTAATAACAGGTATAGCCCTGCCTGCCTCCATGGAAAATGTCCTTTAAGGCAAATGCTCCCCCATTTTAAACACTGGAACCCCATCCAGCCTCTTTCCACGTGTCATTGACACTGAGGCTGGGCTGGTCGGCAAGTTCACACCATGGTGCCACACAGCCTCTGATTCCTCCCCCGGGCCCATGGTGACCCATGGGACGTGCCCAGCCCACAGGGATGGCAGGCAAGCCTGGCTGCTTCTCACCTGGTCCTTCCCGCGGCCCTGCTCCCGAAGGTTGAGGGCGATGCGGTGTGCCTGCTCCTTGGTGCTGAGCAGGTTGATGTTGAAAGCGAGGAGGAACTTTCGCGCCCCTGTGGCAGTGGCCCCCCAGCTGGGGACAAAGGAGCTGGGGCCAAAGTCGGGTACCCATTCAGCCTGCTTGAGCTGTGGGGAGACTTACCTGAGGTTTTGTACCCCACAGATGGGGCACCCTGCTGAGGTTGAGGAAGGGGGAAGGAAGAGGGTACACACCCCTTCAGGGTTCACCCCAGACCTGCCCACCATCAGGAGAACATGACAGACACCTTCTCAGGCAAGGCCTCATACTCCCCTGCCCGGATGGCCGGCAGGGTCCGTCGACTGGCCACCTGCGCCGCCTCACCGTAGAGGTACACTGTGAGGAGAGCCAGGCAGGTCAGCCCTGGCATCTGGGCCATCCAGAACCCCCATTCTCAGAGAACTAAGGCAGACCACTCCCTCCAGCATCAGCTGGGAGGACAAACCTGCCTCACTCCCCATCTCGTCAGGAGTGCCCCTTCTCTGTGGGCAGTCCGTGGTGGGACTCAATATGGGCCAGGACTGCTCCTCTGCCCACTCAGAGAGCCAGCAGTTCCCCACCCTTGTGGCTTCCCTGTAACAGATGTCCCTGAAAAAGCCATCAGCTGACCAGGAGAGTTAGGGCATGCTACTGGGAGGGCCTTCACAGTTCTTTCTAAAATGTATTTTAATGTACAATAAGTATGACTGCAAATTAAGGAAACTCACTGCAAACTCCTAAAACCCACACAAGTATGATAACACATGTGTTCTACTCCCCAAATCTGTGTGGGGCAGGATATGTGACTCATGCTGATCTGTCCTGTCTATCCACCATGCACTTTGCTTTTGACTTGTCCCCATGTGTTCCCAGTCACTTTTTTGATGTGGTTAATCCCCCAACATGAAATGATTTCACTAGGAGGCACGGACTTTTAGGGCTGTCCACTCAGCTTGCTAAATTACATTACAGAGTGGCTGTCAGCTCCCACCGTCTCAATTACATGAGAGTCTGGGGCCTCCCTGAGGCTGGAGCTTCCACTGAAGTTATCTCCTTATGAGGCAAGCAAGGCTAGTCTTGTCTGTCAATTTGCTGTTGGCAGAGTCTGGGAGTTTTTTCTTTTTTTGTTTGTTTGCTTGTTCAATAATTTGCATTTTAAGGAGTCAAAATCAGAACATGGTGAGGGAGGGTGATGAGAACTGAAAGTGAGGAGAGGCTGGTAGGGGAATCCCTGAGTTCAGGGTGGCCCTCTTCTGGGCACTCACCTGGCACACCTAGTTCCTTGGCCAGCCGCTGGCCAAAGGCCTGGGCACAGAGCACACAGTTGTCCATGTCGACACCCCTCACTGGGATGAAGGGGCACACGTCCAGGGCGCCCATCCGAGGGTGCTCCCCTGCAGAGATATGGGGGTTGAAGCCCAGCAGGCCCAGCTGTGGGCAGGTGTGGGCACGGGCTTAGTGGGCTCCCTCAGACCCTGCCCCGATCAGGCCCCCATCTTTCCCACCGTCCACACACGTAGCTGTTCACACTGACCATAGGGACTCTGCCAGAGGCAGGACCCCAGTATATTGGCATCTGTGTTGTGTAAAAAAATAGCACAAACGGAACTGCTGTCCCAGAGGAACTGCCTTGCACATTTCACTCCTCAAACCTTGGAATGCGCCTGACCGGACGGTGGTGCAGTGGATAGAGCGTCGGATTGGGATGCGGAAGACCCAGGTTCGAGACCCCGAGGTCGCCAGCTTGAGCAAGGGCTCATCTGGTTTCAGCAAAAGCTCACCAGCTTGAGCCCAAGGTCACTGGCTCGAGCAAGGGGTTACTTGGTCTGCTGAAGGCCCGCAGTCAAGGCACGTATGAGAAGGCAATGAACAACTAAGGTGTTGCAATGCGCAACGAAAAACTAATGATTGATGCTTCTCATCTCTCCATTCCTGTCTGTCTGTCTGTCCCTGTCTATCCCTCTCTCTGACTCTCTGTCTCTGTAAAAAAAAAAAACCCCAAAAAACAAAAAAACCTTGGAATGCTAAAACCAGGTAAAATAACTTGTGGACTGGGCCTAAAGAAATACTGTGTCCCAAAGAACTGTTTGCAAGCATAACAGAAAAGCAGATATCATAACTACAGCATGGAAAATTAGACATTTCTTAGAATCAGTGCCACTATGTCATCTCCACAATAGAACCGTCTTCCTTTTATTGATGAAATTGTTCCCCTCCCCCTTCTCATAAATGCCCACCACCTTTGTCTCCTAATTAGAACACTCTCTGGGCTTCTGCCTGAATCAATGCTTCCCAGATGGTTATTCTTTGATCTCAAATAAGTGCTTATTATCTCTCACTTAGCCCTTTTATTTTCAAGTCCACAGTGTAAACCCCTCCCACTCCTAAAAACCACAAAGAAAACACCAAAGGGCTGTGAAGAGAGGGCTGGCCAAACTGGAAGGCCTCTGCCCGGCACTGGCTGTTCAGCCCTCCCTCTCCTGGCAGCTAGGAGACCCTGCTGCCGGCCAGCAGCACTCTCCCAAGGCGGTGAACACTTCCCCCTTCTCCAGCATTTCTCTCCTCCCCCCAGGCAGCTCCTCCATCTGAGATGTGCCCCCATCTCCTCACCAGTTAGGGTCTCTTGTCAATTCCCTGCCTGTGAACCTGGCTTCCCCACTGTGAGCAGCTAGAGACCTTTGCCCCTGCCTGCCACCCTGACGTGTTTGGCTTTGTAGGCTGTTGGCAGGTTGGCTTCCAGCAGGGCCATGTCTTCACCTTGCCCTCCCCCCACCTCCTGGGCCTGCTCAGAGCTGGAGCCTCACTGCCAGACGCCCTCAAAATGTGGAAATGTGGACAGGAGTCACAATTCACCTCTGCCTTGCAGAGCAATGCCATGGGCTACATCTGACACCCCTCAGGGGCTGCATGACCCCATGCCAAACCCTGTGGGCAAGAATGGTCCCTCACCTTTGTGCTTCCTCATGTCGATGAGCCGGAAGGCAGCCCGGGCCGCATTGAGCGCCCCCTCCACCACATCCTCGGGCCGCCCCACAAAGGTGTAAACGGTGCGGTTGGTGGAGGGGCCAGCGTTCACATCCAGCAGCACACAGCCTGGGGTCTGCACAACAGCTTGGGAGATGGCATCGATCACCTGGGGGTGAGAGCCCGGCCCACACCTGGGTTCCCCACTTGGAAGAGGGAATAGGATCTTCAGAGATGGCTGTGCCTCTCTGCCCCCACTCACCCAAAGGTACCTAGCAAGCTGGCACTGGGCATTTGGGAATTCCCACAGAGCAAGAGCCTGGGAAGATCCATCGCCAGCTCTAGTCACCAATGAGAGGGCAATGAGTGACACTCTCAAAGAGACACTGATGCAGGAAGCAGAACTCAGGCAGAGGAGCTCCTGGGGCTCTAAGAAGGTGACCTATAGGCCAAGGTCACAGAGGGTAATGGCTCCAGCCCCTCCACGAAGCCTACAGTGGAAGTAGCTGCATGGGGGGGGAGGGGGGGGGCAGAAATGCACAGTGATGAGAAGCAAGGGTTCAAGGCCCAAGCTGTACTGCGGCCCTCAGTAGCCTGCCCCAAATCTCTGTGCCTCAGTTTTTTCATAGGTACTGTGAGGACAACAACAGTGTTCACATAATAAGCTGTGGGGAGAAGGAGACAGAAAAATCATGGCGGGAATCCTCAAATAGCCCTGGAGGTTGGGGTTGTGGGCCCCATTTTCCCAAGAGGCAAAGTGATTTATCTAAACCTGGGGCCAGGATCCCAGCCTGACCACCCCCTTCCTCACCCCTCAGGTCAGTCACTTCTACATGTCCCATACTCACAGACATGCTTGTCTCTGGCTAACAGAAGGTGGTCCATTTTGAGGAAAGGTAGTCCCAACCCCACACCAAGCAGATCCCTTGCTCCTTGCTCTCAGCCCTGTGTGCTGCCCTTGGCCTGTCCCCTGGCACCTCACCTCCTGGTTGTTCCCCTCTGAGAAGTTGGGGACACATTCCACCAAACGAGACATGGTCTGGGCCTTACTCCTTGATCAGCCCACTCCTCTCACAAGCAGGAGGGAAAGAAGGACAGGGCTCTCCAGTGCCCGCAGGCTTTATACTCCCCACTGGGCTGCTCATTAACCACTGGTCATGGTGAGTAGAGAGGGACAGGCTAGGCCTTGAGCAAACACTGAGCGGCCCAGGAGGGGCAGAAACAGGATCCCAGCAAGGCTGACAACGTTGGATGAGGAGGGATCGCTCTGCTCAGGGTACGCGCCCCTGAGAGAAGCTCCTGTGACCGAGACCATCAGTGGTGAAAAGTCCTCATTAGACCGTGACCTCGGGTCAGATGGGACTCCACTCCCAACTTGGCCTATGGCCACCTGGTGGCCATCTGTGAGAGCCCTCTCATGACCCACCAGGTGACCCTCTGGGCCTCCATTTCTTCATGTAAATGCCTAAGCCTCAGGGTGTCTGAGGGACAAGAAGGGCTTGGTGAGGCCTCAGCACTGACCCAGGTCTGGGCAGAGGTCAGCTCAGCCTGGTCAGCCATGGGAGTGGGAGGGGACTGAGTGTGTGCAGCTTCCTGGGTGCCCTGGTGGGGCAGGCAAGCCAGACAAGGCCCCGGCTCTCCCCAGCTGTGGCCACTGCTCCCAGAGGCCAGGAGCTCCTTACAAAGGGGTGACCGCCCCCAGTCAGCAGCACAAGGTCCTGCACTCAGAGGGCTGTGCTCAGGTTGATGCTGCCTTGAGTTCTTGATAATATTTAATCAGAGCAGGCATTTTATTCAGCAAATGTCTACCAATTACATAGCCACCCTAACAGCATGGGGACACCTCACAGGCCCCTCCCAAGAGCAGGCTGTACCCCATCTGTCACCCCCCAGGCACAGGTGCTCCCCACAGCCTTCAGGGTGGTCAGTGTCTGAGGCTACCTCACACCTTGGCAATCACCAAGGGAGCCAGGGCGATAAGGTGCCCAGATCTTTAGATCCCCAGCCATTTGGCTCAAAGGGACTCAGAGAAGAAGGGGCCAGACCACCACGGAGCAGACAGGGGAACCCAGAGATCTTCAGAGACTGGAGATTGGTCAGGTCATCTCCAGCCATGGCTCCCCTGGGTGAATGTGGGTGACTGTGGGTCCCACAAAGGGACCATGAAAGCCTCAGCAGTACCTGGCAGACGCCATAGGTCCAGCAAAGGCAGCTCTCCAAACTCGCCCTCATGTCAGGCTCCACTTAGAGAGAGAGCCTCCAGCCCAGGGGGCGCCCAGAAGTGCCCACCAGCACCTATTCTGGCAGAGAACCCTGGTGCTGCATCCATGCACCTACAGGGCCCCCCCCAGCAGTGGGGAGTACCTTGGCCAGAGGTCGGTATCCAGCAGCTTGGAGGGAAGGATGAGATCTGTTATGGAATGAATGGTGACCCTCAAATTCACACATTGAAGCCTTAACCCTCAAGTGACTATATTTAAGGTAAGGGTCTCTCCAGAGGTAATTAAGTTAAAATGAGGTCACTAGGGTGGCCCTAATTGAACAAGATTGGTGTCCCTATAAGAAGAGGAGATCAGGACACAGACACACAGAGGGACAGCCCTGTGAGGACACAGAAGACAATGGTGTCTACATGCTAAGGACAGAACCCTCAGGAGCAAACGGCCCTGTGTCACCTTCATCTTAGACGTCCAGCATCCAGGACTGTGAGATAATGAATGTCTGTTGTGTAAGCCATCTGTTCCGTGGTGTTTGTTACAGCCCTAACTAGCGAAGATAGGGGCCTACGGTACAGGACGTCCAGGACATACCAGGCTGTGAAGACTGAGGGGCAAGCTGCCCCACCCTGGGGTTAGTCCAGAAACCCCAATAACTTCATCCTGGTCCCCACAACAGAGAAGTGACCGGAGACACTGCACTTGAAGCCAAACCCCAGGAAGGAGGCAACTCTAAGCCCTGGTCCTGACCATAAAACTCGGGACGTCCCTTACCCTCTTTACATCAGGAGAGATGGACCAGAGGGCTCCAGCAGGAGCAGTGGCGCATTTCTTATAGAAACAGTCCTGGGCCAGGATTTGGCAATGGCTGGAACACAAGATGCAGGGACTGAACCTGGTGTGACACTGGGTTTTGAGACATTAAAATTCTAGTAGGTGCTATAAATAGTTGCTGGCCTGACCAGGTACAGTGGATGGGGCACTGGCCTGGGACGCAGTGGTTCGGGCGTTGGCCAGGGGTGCAGAGGACCCAGGTTTAAGGCCCCAGGGTCACCAACTTGAGCCCAGGGGTTGCTCGCTTGAGTAGGGGTCACTGGCTTAAGCAGGGGTCACTGACTCAGCTGGAGCCCCCCATCAGGGTGCATACAGGGGGGCAATAGGTGAACAGCTAAGGTGCCACAACAATGAGTTAGTGCTTCTTGTCTCTCTCCCTACCTGTCTGTTCTTGCCTGCCTGTCTGTCTGTTTCTCTCTCTCAATCTCTCACTAAAAAAAAAAAAAAAAAAAAAAAAAAAAGAATCCTGAACAGAGGACCCCATTTATAAGGAAAAGTTATCTCATCTGGCACTCAGATCCTGGTTTCTATTACTGTTCTCCAATAAAAGGGACCAGCATTCCCAACTCCCAATTCCAGACCCAGGCAGGAAAAAGATGCAATGAACATCTGATCATGCCAGGTGCTGCCTGGCTTCCCTAAGTGGCTGCTGCTTTCTTGAATGAGCTCCCAGATAAACTGCCTGCCCTGGGCCTGCTCCATGGGCAGAGGACCACACAGGTGCACAGCCCACACCCGGGCTAACTCTCTGCAGTAATTATCTTCAAATTCCTACCTTTGGAACAAGGGGCCTGCTCTTCATTTTGCACAGGGCCCTGCAGGTTCTGCAGCCTTCCTGCCTGCCCCTTGATCCTTGCCTTAGGCTCTGCTTTTGGAAAAACCCAAAATGTGACAGGTTTCTCTGGCCCTTTCAAGGGGAAGGTCTTTGAGGTTGGGGCCCTGCCTGGGCCTCAGCCCTTTCCCCTTGGGGTTCTGTCCAGACATCATTCCACAAATATCAGGGTTGCCTCCTGTGGCCCCAGAAATGACCAAGGCACTCTCCATGCCCTCAAAGAGCAAAAAGTAAACAAGTAAGCAGATGATTTTAATAAAGTGTGACAAGTGCCACGCAGGTGTGTATGGCCAGTGGAGCTGTGGGCGTCGGGTACACCCGGCCGGTCTATGAAGGCACCTGCTCTGGCGCAGTGTGCCCGCCTGTAGCCCTGGGCACTCCCTCAGTGAACGTGGCCCTTCCCCCGGCCAGAGGGGATGCACAGGAGGCACAGTGGCCCCCAGGTTTGTAACAAACACGTTTATTGCAGGAAAAGCGTGGCAGGTGCTGGGGCGTGGGCTCACCAGGCGAAGAGCGGCTTGCTGTCCTCCTTGGAGAGCTCACACAGGCAGTTAAGCAGCAGAAGCGAGTCACCCAGGAACTTGGGGGGCACGATGTCAATGACCAGCTTGCGCAGGGCGGCCGGGCTGCTGTGCAGCGGGTTAGCGCGCAGGTCTGGCCGCTGCTTCAGGATGCCGTAGGTGTTGATGAGGAATTCACTGAACACGGGGTGCACATCACGATTGTAGCCCAGCTTCTCTAGGCGTGCCATCAGCGCCAGGTAGCGGTGTGTCAGCTCCCGCAGCTTCTTCTCATCCACAGACCCGTCCAGTGACTTGATGGACGTCTGGGGACACAGCGCGTGGAGCAGGTGGGGCTGGGCCACAGAACCCGCCCTGGGAGACCAGGAGGGGGACAGTGACCAAATTTCCATGAAGGAAACTTTGTAGATGGGGAAACAGACCCAGAGTGAAGCCACACCATGGCACGCTGAGTTTCCTGGTCTCAGCTTGCCCCATGGTGCATGCCCCATAGACACCACTAAGCCTTGCCTAGACCTACCTACGGCTGTGTGGGTGCTTCAGGAGACAGAGTAGGGAGGGGACATGCTGCAGGTAGGGGACTCCAGGGCAGGAAATGACCCCTTGGAGCAGGAAGGCACACCTGCTTGATCTTCTCAGGGATGTTGGATACAGTGAAGCCGTACAGCCGGGTCACCCCAGGGAAGACGTAGGCCAGGATGCGCCGGTCCAGCTGGAAGGCGATCTCCCCGACAATGCGCCCATCCTTCTCTGTGCTGGTGAAGCTCTGGATCTCTGTGTGTGGGGGGGGGGTGAGAGGTTGGGGGGACAGTGAGATAGGCTGGGGTCCCCTAGATGTAGAGTCAAAGGCCAGTCTCCTTCCTCTTGCTTGTGCTCCAGTATCCATTTTAGGGTAAGGACAAATTTGAATGTGGCCTCTGTGGGTTCCAGGTGAAGCCTGTAGGGTCACTGGCAGGGACTCCCCAAGAGCCCTGGTCTAAATTGTGGTGTGGGGGCACCCTCCTCCAGCCCCCACTGTGAGAGTAAGTACAAATTTAAAAGAAAACTGAATTTTCTGTTGCCAAAAAGGAAAAGGACCCTTCCTGCCTTCCCTTTTCTTAATGTGTTCCCTGGGAAACCTGGCAGGCCCTCCTGGCCTGCTCAGCATGACTCTCCAGGTTCTGCTCTCTCATCCCTGCAGGAGACACTCAGAATATGCCCATTTCTACAGCCCCAGACAGCTTCCCTCCAGGGTGTCGACTGGGTGCATCCCTGCTGGGTCAGCCCTGGGCAGGCAGTGGGTGTGCAGGCTGGGACTATGCTGTGAACAATCGGCTCCTGGGGCCTGTTACATAGGCTCCTGTGCTCCCTGAGACTTGCCCCCCATAACGAGTGAAGAGGTTGGCTGGACCCCCACCCATGCTGGCTCTGTGGCCTTGAGGGGTTGCTGGGCTTCTCTGAGCCTAGCCCAAGGGAACTTCCTGCATGAGAATCTGTGTGACATAAGTGGCTGGGCTCTAGGACAGCTCTCCCTGTGACCCTGGGCAGTTGTCCACCCGCGCACGGCCTCATCCTGTGTTCATGGAGCTGTTCATCCCAGAACCCCACCCAGTCACTCTCACACAGGATCCTGACAGCTGGTCAGCGTGGGCTTATCAAGTCCAGGTGTCAGCAACTTCTCCCTCTCTGGCTGGGTCCAGAGCATGGCACCTGTCCTTCTACTTGGCAGGTGCTAAGTGGGGAGTGTCCAGACCTCAGGGGAGGTGGGCTCTGCTAGTTAGGTGGGGGGAAGGGAGGGGCCTCAGGGGCATGGCTGCTCCAGGCAGAGGGCCCCTCCTCAGCCACAGGATCCAGAGCCACCTTAGGGCCATGGGCTTTGGGCAGGGGGAGTGTCACAAGGTCACAGGGAGAAGAAGCAGGAGATGTGAGGGCAGAGGCCAGATTTCCAGAGCCCAAGAGAAATCCTGGGTGAGAGTGTCGAGAAAGTGATCTTGTGGCCTCTTGGGAAGCTGGAGTTATCCATGTATTGTGGGTTGCAATTTCTCCACATCTTCTCCAATTTTTATTGTCCAGCTTTTTTATTCTGACCATCCTGGTGGTTACAAAGTTTGTGTTTTTCATTTGCATTACACTGATAACTATTATAATATGGAGCATCTTTTCATGTGCTTATTGGTCATTTGTATGTCTTCTTTGGAGAAATGTCTGTTAAAGTTCTTTGTCCATTTTTAATTAGATTGTCTTTTACTGTTGAGTTGTTAAAGTTATTATATAGGCCCTGGCTGGGTGGTTCAGTGGATACAGAGTCAACCTGGCACACAGAGGTTGGGGTTCGACCCTGGGTCAGGGCAGGTATGAGAAGCAATAAGTGCACAACTAAATGGAAAAACTAAATAAAACGATTTGATGCTTCTCTCTCTCTTATCTCCCTCCCCCTTCCTCTCTAATTAATAAAAAATAATAATATTAGATCATCTGTGTACTATTCTTTTGTCAGATACATGATTTACAAATACTTTCTCCCACTCTGTATGTGAAATTTTTACTTTCTTGAAATATGTTCCTTTGAATCATTAAAGTTTTTAGTATTGATAAAGTCAATATGTCTGTTTTGTTGTTGTTGTTCATGCATGTGCTGTTATATCTAAGAATTTATTGCCAAATCCAGGGTCATAAAATTTATCTCTGTTTTCTTCTAAGACTTTTACGGGCCTGACCTGTGGTGGCGCAGTGGATAAAGCGTCGACCTGGAAATGCTGAGGTCGCCGGTTCAAAACCCTGGGCTTGGCCCTGGCCAGTTGGCTCAGCGGTAGAGCATTGGCCTGGTGTGCGGGGGACCCGGGTTCGATTCCCAGCCAGGGCACATAGGAGAAGCGCCCATTTGCTTCTCCACCCCGCCCTCCTTCCTCTCTGTCTCTCTCTTCCCCTCCCGCAGCCAAGGCTCCATTGGAGCAAAGATGGCCCGGGCGCTGGAGATGGCTCCTTGGCCTCTGCCCCAGGCAGAGTGGCTCTGGTCGCGGCAGAGCGACACCCTGGAGGGGCAGAGCATCGCCCCCTGGTGGGCAGAGCGTAGCCCCTGGTGGGCGTGCCGGGTGGATCCCGGTTGGGTGCATGCGGGAGTCTGTCTGACTGTCTCTCCCCGTTTCCAGCTTCAGAAAAATACAAAAAACAAAACAAAACAAAAAACAAACCCTGGGCTTGCATGGTCAAGGCACATATGGGAGTTGATGCTTCCAGCTCCTCCCCCCTTCTCTCTCTGTTTCTCTCCCTCTCTCTCTCCTCTCTAAAAATGAATAAATAAAATTAAAAAAAAAAGTTTTACGGTTTTAGCTCCTTTAGGTTTTTTTTTTAAGTCTTTGATCCACTTTGAGTTAGTTTTCATATGTGGGTATGGATATCCACTTGTCCTGGCACCATTTAGAGGAAGGACCATTCTCTCTTCATGGAACTGTTTTGGTACCCTTGTCAAACATTAACCCTGTAAATGCATGGGGTTGATTTCTGGACCCTCTCCATTCTATTCATTGATCTGTATAACTAGCCTTTGACTACCACACTGTCTTGATTACTATATCTTTAGAGTAAAATTTGAAATTGGAAAGTGTGAGTCTTCCAATTTTGTTTTCAAAATTGTTTTGTCTATTCTGGATCCCCTCTTGCGTTTCCATATGAATTTTAGGTTAAGCGTGTTAATTTCTGCAAAGAAGCCAAATGGGATTTTGATAGGGACTGCATGAAAATTTGTGGATCAATTTGGGGGATTTTGCTGTCTTAATGATACTGTTTTCTAATCCATGAACATAAGATGTTTTCCCATTTGTTAAGTTTTTCTTGAATTTGTCTCAACAGTGCTTTGTAGTTTTCAGTGTACTCCTTCCCCAATCACTTTGCAAGGCTGAGGAAGGTACTGGGAATTAAAGCTGAGATCCAAACACAGTGCACAGAAGTATGTTAGGGCAGATGAAGGGAGTGGAATGCAACCACCTCCTTCTATATGAATACATTCCTCTCACTGAGAATCAGTTTCTCTCCCCACCTCCTCCTCTCTCTAAAGCATAGATTAGGTGGAAGAAACAATCTACCCCTGAGATAGTGTAGAAATCATGTCTACTAGGCCTTCTAAGATCTAGCAAAAAACCTATCCTTCAAAGAAAAAAAGACAATAAAATTGATAAAACTTTTTTTTTTACTGAAGAAAAAGAGAAAAAAAGACAATAATTACTATCAGAAATTACAGAGCCTACAGACATTAAAAGAATAATAACCAAATATTAGGAAGAATTTTATGCAAATAAATTGGACAACTTAGGTTAAATGAACCAATTCCTTAAAAGACATAAAAGCTTACTTATATAATTGAACTACCAAAGTTCACTTTAAAAGAAACACATAATTTGAATAACCTTATATCAACTAAGGATATTGAATTTGTGGAGAGGAAGTATTTCTACAAGGAAAATTCAAGGCTTAGTGGTAAATTTTACCAAACATCTAAGAAATAAATAATATCGAAGGACTGAAAAGATGGCAGCGGAGTAGGCGGACACACAGACGCCCAGCTCTCACCACCAAACTGGAATACAAATCAATTTAGGAAAAATCAGCATGAAAAACCAACTCTGAACTACAAGAACAGCTCTCAAAAACCAAGGAGCAAAAAAGAAGCCACAACAAACCTGGTAGGGAGCGCCTGAATCTCCCCTGCTTACAGGAATAGAGCGGGGGGGGGGGTTGAGGCTGAGAGCCCAGAGGGGATCTCACACAAGGGAAAAGAACAGAAACTACTGCTCACAGCAACTTGCCTGGCGACCAGGGAGCGAGGTGTGTTGAAAAGACCAGCTTATCTCCCAAGTGGAAAGGAAAGAGAGAGGGACAGACTGTGAGGGGCTAAGGAATGAAGGAGATGACCTAAAAAAGCTGACTCATCCTTGCTGGAGGTGGCCATAGCTGGGGGAGGGACTGAACCTTTCACAAAACAGAGCTGAATTGCTTCCGGATCAGAGATCTCCGAACATCTATCCAGCTCCAATCAGTGCAAGAAGACACAGCTGAAAACAAGAAGTGGGGAGGAGGGGCAGTAACTCAGGTCTCCATGGAGATCTGATACACCTCCCCCTACTGAAGCTGAGAAAACACCCTGCCCCCAGGGAGATTAGTTGGTTAAAGAGGCCTTCAGAGTCTCAGGTTACACCCATTGCATTCCTGGATACAGTTTCAAGGAAGCCCCCTGGTGAGATCAGTAAACAAGACTATCACCTGTTAAGAAAACAAACAAATCAAGACTTCAAAGCTGCCCAAATCTGAAAGTGGATTACAGATAAGAGCTGATACCAACCCAAGAAGACCTAGAAATAACACAACTGAAAACTGGAGGCAGACGACACCAAGCCTAGACTCAACCAACTCTACAAATAAAACACCCAAAAACAGACAATGAGAAGACAAAGAAGTGCAATCCAAATGAAACCACAAGAGACACCTTCAGGAGATGAACTGAGTGATATGGAAATAATCAAACTTCCAGATGTGGAATTCAAAATAATGATTGTAAGGATGCTTAGGGATCTTAGAACAACAATGGATGGTCATTATGAACACCTAAATAAAGAAATAGCAAGTATAAAAAAAAATCAGTCGGAGATGACAAATACAATATCAGAAATAAAGACCACAATGGAAGGAATTAAAAACAGGATAGATAGAGCTGAGGATCGAATCAGCGAGTTGCAGGACAACTGGAATGAAGGCATGAAAGCAGAGAAGAAAAGAGACTCAAAAAGTCAGAGGAAACTCTTAGAGAGCTCTGTGACAACATGAAGAGAAATAACATCCGCATCATAGGGGTTCCTGAAGAAGAAGAAAAAGAACAAGGGATAGAGACTTTGTTCAATCATATCATAGCTGAAAACTTCCCTAAATTAATGCAAGAGAAATTCTCACAAGTCCAAGAAGCACAGAGGACTCCATTAAAGAGAAACCCAAAGAAACCTACACCAAGACACATCATAATTAAAATACCAAAGCTAAGCGATAAAGAGAAAATGTTAAAAGCTGCAAGAGAAAAAAAACTTATCACCTACAAAGGAGCCCCCATAAGGATGACATCCGACTTCTCAACAGAAACACTTGAGGCCAGAAGGGAATGGCAAGAAATATTCAAAGTAATGCAGAACAAGAACCTACAACCAAGACTACTTTATCCAGCAAGGCTATCGTTTAAAATCGAAGGAGAAATAAAAAGCTTCCCAGACAAAAAACAACTCAAGGAATTCATTACAACCAAACCAATGCTGCAGGAAATGTTAAGGGGCCTGTTGTAAACAAATCAAAGTGGGAAAAGAATATAGCAAAAAAGGAATACACCTTTAAAGAAGAAAATGGCAATAAACAACTACATATCAATAATAACCTTAAATGTAAATGGATTAAATGATCCAATCAAAAGACATAGGGTAGCTGCATGGATAAGAAAACAGGACCCATACATATGCTGTCTACAAGAGACACACCTTAGAACAAAAGATACACATAGATTGAAGGTAAAAGGATGGAAAAAACCATTTTATGCAAATGGAAATAAAAAAAAAGCTGGGATAGCAATACTTATATCAGACAAATTGAACTTTAAAACAAAGGATATAGTAAGAGATAAAGAAGGCCACTACATAATGATAAAGGGAGTAATCCAACAGGAAGATATAACCATTATAAATATCTATGCACCTAATATAGGAGCACCCAAATATATAAAGCAGACTTTGATGGATTTAAAGGGCAAGATTAACAGCAATACTATAATAGTAGGGGATTTCAATACCCCACTAACATCACTAGATAGATCCTCAAGAAAGAAAATTAACAAAGAAACAGCAGACTTATTGGAAACACTAGATCAACTCGATTTAATAGATAACTTCAGAACCTTTCACTCTAAAGCAGCAGAATATACATTCTTTTCAAGTGCTCATGGTACATTCTCTAGGATAGACCACGTTAGGGCACAAAAGTGCTCTCAACAAATTTAAGAAGACTGAAATCATATCAAGCACTTTCTCCGATCACAATGGCATGAAACTAGAAATGAACCACAACAGAAAAGCTCAAAAATTCTCAAACACATGGAAACTAAATAGCAGGGTGTTAAATAACGAATGGATTAAAAATGAGATCAAAGAAGAAATAAAAAAATTCCTAGAAACAAATGACAATGAGCATACAACAACTCAAAATTTATGCGACACAGCAAAAGCAGTACTGAGAGGGAAGTTCATAGCACTACAGGCACACTTTCAGAAGCTAGAAAAAGCTCAAATAAACAACTTAACCCTGCATCTAAAAGAATTAGAAAAAGAACAGCAAGTAAAGCCCAAATGTAGTTGAAGGAAGGAAATAATAAAGGTCAGAGCAGAAATAAATGACATAGAGGCTAAAGAAACAATACAGAGAATCAATGAAACTAGGAGCTGGTTCTTTGAAAAGGTAAACAAGATTGATGAACCTTTAACTAGACTCACCAAAAAAAGAGAGAGAGGACTCAAATAAATAAAATTAGAAATGAGAAAGGAGAAATAACAACTGACACAACAGAAATACAAAATATTGTAAGAAAATACTATGAAGAACTGTATGCCAAAAAACTAGACAACCTAGATGAAATGGACAAATTTCTTGAAATATACAATCTTCCAAAAATCAATCTGGAAGAATCAGAAAACCTAAACAGACCAATTACACCAAATGAGATCGAAACAGTTATCAAAAAACTCCCAACAAAGAAAAGTCCGGGGCCCGATGGCTTCACAATGAAATTCTACCAAATATTCAAAGAGAATTAACTCCTATCCTTCTCAAACTATTTCAAAAATTTCAAGAGGACGGAAGACTTCCAAGATCCTTTTATGAGGCAAGCATAATTCTGATTCCAAAACCAAGCAAAGACAACACAAAGAAAGAAAATTATAGGCCAATATCTCTGATGAATATAGATGCTAAAATCCTCAACAAAATATTAGCAAACCGGATCCAACAATATATGGAAAAAATCATACACCATGATCAAGTGGGATTTATTCTGGGGAGGCAAGGCTGGTACAATATTTGCAAATCAATCAATGTGATTCATCACATAAACAAAAAGAAGGAGAAAAACCATATGATAATTTCAATAGATGCAGAAAAAGCATTTGATAAAATCCAGCACCCATTCATGATCAAAACTCTCAGCAAAGTGGGAATACAGGGAACATACCTCAACATGATAAAAGCCATCTATGAGAAACCCACAGCCAACATCATACTCAATGGGCAAAAATTAAAAGCAATCCCCTTAAGATCAGGAACAAGGCAGGGGTGCCCTCTTTCACCACTCTTATTCAACACAGTTCTGGAAGTCCTAGCCACAGCAATCAGACAAGAAGAAGAAATAAAAGGCATTCAAGTTGGAAAAGAAGAAGTAAAACTATCATTATTTGCAGATGATATGATATTGTATATAGAAAACCCTAAAGTCTCAGTCAAAAAGCTACTGGACCTGATCAATGAATTCAGCAAAGTGGCAGGATATAAAATCAATACTCAGAAATCAGAGGCATTTTTATACACCAACAATGAACAGTCAGAAAGAGAAATTAAGGAAACAATCCCCTTCACAATCACAACCAAAAAAATAAAGTACCTAGGAGTAAACTTAACCAAGGAGATTAAAGACTTGTACTCGGAAAATTACAAAGCATTGATAAAAGAAATCAAGGAAGATACAAACAAGTGGAAGCATATACCGTGCTTTTATGGTTAGGAAGAATAAACATCATAAAAATGTCTATATTACCCAAAGCAATCTATAAATTCAATGCAATACCAATTAAAATACCAATGACATACTTCAAAGATATAAACCACATATTCCAAAAATTTATATGGAACCAAAAGAGAACATGAATAGCCTCAGGAATCTTAAAAAAGAAGAATAAAGTGGGAGGTATCACACTTCCTGATATCAAGTTGTACTACAAGGCCATTGTACTCAAAACAGCCTGGTACTGGCATAAGAACAGGCATATAGATCAATGGAACAGAACAGAGAACCCAGAAATAAACCCACAGTTCTATGGACAACTGATATTTGACAAAGGAGGTAAGGAAATACAATGGAGTAAAGACAGCCTCTTTAACAAATGGTGTTGGGAAAATTGGACAGCTACCTGCAAAAAAATGAAACTAGATCACCAGCTTACACCACTCACAAAAATCAACTCAAAATGGATAAAAGACTTAAATGTAGGCCATGAAACCATAAGCATCTTAGAAGAAAACATAGGCAGTAAGCTCTCTGACATCTCTCGGAGCAATATATTTGCTGATTTATCTCCACGTAGAAGTGAAATAAAAGACAGGATAAACAAATGGGACTATATCAAACTAAAAAGCTTTTGCACAGCTAAAGACAAGAACAGAATAAAAAGACAAACTACACAATGGGAGAACAGATTTGACAATATGTCTGATAAGGGGTTAATAACCAAAATTTATAAAGAACTTGTAAATCTCAACACCAGGAAGACAAACAATCCAATCCAAAAATGGGCAAAAGAGATGAATAGACACTTCTCCAAAGAGGACATACAGATGGCCAATAGGCATATGAAAAAATGCTCAACATCACTAATCATTAGAGAAATGCAAATTAAAACCACAATGAAATATCACCTCACACCAGTCAGAATGGCGCTCATCAACAAAACAACACAGAATAAGTGCTGGCGAGGATGTGGAGAAAAGGGAACCCTCCTGCATTGCTGGTGGGAATGCAGACTGGTGCAGCCACTGTGGAAAACAGTATGGAGATTCCTCAAAAAACTGAAAATCGAACTGCCTTTTGACCCAGCTATCCCACTTTTAGGAATATATCCCAAGGACACCATAGAACGACTCCAAAAGGAGAAATGCACCCCCATGTTTGTGGCAGCATTGTTCACAATAGCGAAGATCTGGAAACAGCCCAAGTGTCCGTCAGAGGACGAGTGGATTAAAAAGCTTTGGTACATATATACTATGGAATACTACTCAGCCATAGAAATGATGACATCGGATCATTTACAATAACATGGATAGACCTTGATAACATTATATGGAGTAAAATAAGTAAATCAGAAAAAAACTAAGAACTATATGAATCCATACATAGAAGGGACATAAAAACGAGACTCAGAGACATGAACAAGAATGTGATGGCAACAGAGGTGGGGGATGGGGGAGGGGGGATGGGGCGAAGAAGGAGAGAGGGGTTGGGGGAGGGGAGGGGCACAAAGAAAACCAGATAAAAGGTGACAGAAGACAATTTAACTTTGGGGGAGGGGTATACAGCACAATCAAATGTCAAAATAGTCTAGAGATGTTTTCTCTCAACATATGTACCCTGATTTATCAATGTCACTGCATTAAATTTAATAAATAAATTTAAAAAAAGAAAGAAAATAATTAAAAATCAATAAATAAGCAATATCAATTCTGCATATTCTTCTAACTAATTAAAGAGGAGAACACTTTTTACCGCATTTACAAAGCCAACATTAACCTGATACCAAAACCAGAAAATGATATTACAAGGAAACTATAGATCAATATCTTTCACAGACAGCACAAATTCTTAACAAAAATTTAGCAAATTGAATCCAACAATATAGAAAAGTATAATACATCATAACCAATCGAGATTTATCTCAGGAATTCAAGGGTGGCTTTAAAATTCAAAAATCAATGTAGTTTACCATATCAATAGACCACAAATAAAAACAAAATGCTTATCTCAATAGATGCAGAAAAAGCATTCAATAAAGTCCAACATCCATTATGATAACTTCATGGATAACTTTGAGCAAATTAAAAATTAAAGGATGGGTCTTCAACCTAATGAAGGCATATGCAAAAACCTTAATTAACATCATACTTAGTGGTGACAGACTAAATGCTTTCCCCTAAATTAAGAAAATAAATTACTTCCCACTGTCATCATTTCTATTCAAACTTATTCTAGGGGTTCTAGCCAATACAATAAGACAAGAAAAAAAAAAAAAAGCATACAGATTAAAACTTTAAAAACACGGCCCTGGCCTGTTGGCTCAGTGGTAGAGCATCAGCCTGGTGTGCAGGAGTTCCGGGTTCGATTCCCGGCTGGGGCACATAGGAGAAGCATCCATCTGCTTCTCCATCCCTCCCCCTCTCCTTCCTCTGTCTCTCTCTTCCGCTCCCACAGCCAAGGCTCCATTGGAGCAAAAGATGGTCCGGGCGCTGGGGATGGCTCCTTGGCCTCTGCCCCAGGCGCTGGAGTGGCTCTGGTCGTGACAGAGCGATGCCCCAGATGGGCAGAGCATCGCCCCCTGGTGGGCATGCCAGGTGGATCCCGGTCGGGCACATGCGGGAGTCTGTCTGACTGCCTCCCCGTTTCCAGCTTCAGAAAAAAGAAAAAAAAAAAACCTTTAAAAACAACCTTGTTTTTATTCACAACTGACATGATCTATCCTAAGGAATTATTTTTAAACGTTCTAGAACAAATAATTGAGTTCAATAAGGTTATAGGACCCAAAGTTACATTTGTCAGAATTTCCAGAATAGTAGAAACAGAACCAGTAGGGTGTGTGAGTGTCTCTGTGTGTATGCACATATGTGTGTTTGATATAAGGAACTGGCTCACATGATTATGGAAACTGACAAGTGCCAAGATCTGACTCCCAAGGTGAGTCATCAAGTTAGAGACCCAGGAGAGCTGATGATATAGCTCCAGTCTGACTTCAAAGGCCTCAGAACCAAGAGAACCAAAGGTGTGTCTCCAGTCCAGTGACAGCAGACACGTGACCCCAGATGTTTCAGTTGGAGTTCAAAGGCAGTCAGGCAGGAAAAAGTCTCTCTTTCTTGGGGAGGGGTCAGCCCTTTTGTCCTATTCAGGCCTTCAACTGATTAAAGACTACCCACATTAAGGAGAGCAATCTGCTTTACTTAGTCTATTGATTTAAATATTAAACTCATCCAAAAACGCCCTCACAGAAATACCCAGAATACCCAGGATAATGCTTGACCAAATATCTGGGCACCTAAATAAACAGAAAGATATAAAATATTCATGGATCTAAAAACTCAACATTGTTAAGTTGTCATTTCACTAGAAACTAATTTAATTGATCTGTAGATCCAGGACAATCCCAATCAAGATCCCAGCAACCTTTCTTGTAGAAATGAACAAACTGATTCTAACATTCATAATGCAAAGGACCTAGAATAGCCAGAACAACTTTGCAAAAAGATAACAAAGTGGAAGAACTTAAACAATCTGGTTTATGGTCTTATAAAGCTACAAAATTGAGACAATATGTATTGGATTCAACATAGACACCGACAAATAGAACAGCCTGAAAAATCAAGCAATAGACTCATACATATACTGACAATGGATTTTTGACAAAAGCATCAAATCGATTCAATGGGGTAAAGATAAACTTTTTAAATACTGGGGCTGGTAGAAGTGAATATCTAATGCAAACTTTATATCATATCCAAAAATTACCTTGAAATTGATGAGAAACCTAAATGTAAAAACTAAAACTATAAATCTTATGAACACATCAGAGAGAATATTTGTGATCTTGAGTTTGGCACAGATTGCTTAAATAGGACACAAAAAGCATGAAGGATATAAAAGAAAAGAAGTCAATAAACTAGTCTTCATCAAGTTAAATTGTTCTGCTTTTCAAAAAACACTGTTATGATAACGGAAAAGTCACAAACTGAGAGACCATATTTTCAAAACATATACCCAAAAAAGAATTTATATCCAGACTATAAGAACTCTTACAGCACAATAATAAGATAAGCAACTCAATTTTCTTTAAATGGGCAAGATTTGAACAGACATAGCCCTGGACCCTGGACCACAACCCCCACTCACTCACCAGCCACACTCTCCTCCCTGTGCTGAATGGATGGAGAAGCTCTGCCCATCTGGCCACCTTGACCCACCCTAGCCAACTGCTGGCCACTGCACCATGTGCCCACCTGGTGCCTGCCCCTCACCATACCAGTAAGGTAGTAGCTCCTCCTCGTCCTGTCCCCCGAGGGCAGGCTGCTCTCTGAGAAGCACACCTTCTTGGGCCGGATCATCTCCCTGGGTTCCAGCAGGGTCTTGTCTACCAGTGGGTCCTGCAAGGGGTTCAGGAATGGGGACAGCTTTCTGTCAGCACTATGGGGCATGTGCAGCTCGGCGGGGCTAAGGAAAGCCTTGAAGGGCACCTGGGAGGAGGTTGCACAGCCTGGGGAAGTGTCATCCTCGCTGGAGAGAGGGGCGTGCGAGCACAGCAGGTCCTCCAGGGAGGATGTCTGCAGCTGGGAGGGCACATCAGGGACACTGGTGAACCTTCCAACATCTGAAACTGGGACAGGGAAGAAAGGAAGGAGATATCAGGCTGGTGTTCCTAAAACATCCCCAGAAGTATAGGGAATACTTCAGGAACACTCACATGCCTCACCCAAAGTTCTGACAGCTGCTCACATCCCCCATCTTCAGAGCCCTCTACATTCCCCTCTGGAGAAGGTGAAGGAGGTGGAGTACAGGGGTTGTGGGCCCTGCCGCTGCTCCTGCCAAAGGAAGCCACCAGCCTCAAGTTTGTGGGCACAGAGAGCATGCATGCCTCCACCTCTTTTACCCACCTGAGCATCCATACCCAATACAGAGTGACTTTTACATGTATTTTTTAAATTTTACATAAAAGGCATCAACCCATGCCTGTTTTCTTCTGCAGTGTACCTTTTTGCTGTGAGCATTATCTTTTTTGAGACTTATCCATGTTGAGTCACTTGGTAGCTACTTGGTTCATTTAACCACTTCCTGGTACACGAGCGTATGCACACACACAGGCACAGTGAAGTTTTTACCCAGTGCCTTATTGATGCACATGGGGCTGTTTCCAGGTTGTCTTGTAAAACCAAAGCTGTGATCAGTAGACTTGACACACCTTGCTCACAGCTACTACCTTCTGATGTCTGCACCTGGGCTCAGGTGTGTGCGTGTTCAACTGACAGTGCTGGTGGTTCCAGGGCACCAGCAGCTTCTGATCCCACCTCCTCATCACTCTTTGGTATGTGCCGACCAAGCTGATGATGACACATGGCTTTTTTCTAATGCCTGGTGATGTTGAGCATATCAAGTGTCCACGGGCCTCTCAGGTTCCCAGCCTGTGAATTATCTATGTCTTGTCTTTGCTCATTTTTTTTTGTTTGAGTAGTTGTTTTAAATTATGTATAACAGTTCCTTTTGTAGTCTGCATCCTAATTCCATATTGATAAAATGTCTTCTCCCAGTGGGTGCCTTACTGATATTTTAATCCTTTTTATGGTGACTATTATGATACAGAATTTTTAATTTTAACATGTCAAAGTTAACCTATCAATTCTTCTGTGATTTATAAAATTCTTTTCTACCCCTGTGTGATGACTTTTCCCTTCTTGTAATAAAGAAAATATCTATTTTTAAAAATTGGTTAAGAGCTATATTACAAAATTAAATCCTAAAATGTGCCTACTCAGAAACCAATGAATGTATCCCCAGCAATGCTTTCCCCAAAAAAATGTTCTACAGCCCGGCCTGTGGTGGCGCAGTAAAGCGTCAACCTGGAACACGAGGTCACCGGTTCAAAACCCCAGGCTTGCCTGGTCAAGGGACATACAAGAAGCAGCAAGAGTTCCTACACAAGAAGCAGCACTTGTCACAGAGGGAACCTCACAGCAGTGGCTCACATGTCCCACAGTCCCTCAGCCTCTGCCTTCAAATAAGATGTGAAAGATATGTATGTGAGAAATGGATCAAGAGACCTAGAGAATCCACAAGCCCATGTGGCTTAGTACTCTGCTATGGGTGAAGTCATCCTTAGGCATATGGAAGAGTAAGTAGATAAAATGTAGGGGAAAAAAATTACCCTTGCCTTCCGAGCCAGTAACTACTTTAGGAAAGCACACCCTAGATAATCCTAAATATAAAAGTCTTTTTGCTGTGTTATTTATCTCAGAGTAAGAACTGTAATTCCAAACATGAGAAGAGTTCGTTACATTGTGGTCCATCTGATTTTTTAATATCACAGTTATTAAAAAATATATTTATAACAACACAGAAATAACATGTCATCATGTTAAAGGGAAAGAGGCAGGGGATTGTACATAGAGAATACTCAAAAACTTCTAAAAATCATCTCCACCCAGAACAATGAGGAATTGCACGAAGAGCAGAAAGACCCCTGAGAACTAAGGTGGGGAGTTGGGGAATGGGGTTGAGGGGACTTGCCATCCCCTGTGGTCCCTTTAAAAATGTGCATCAAGCTTGAAAACCCAAGTGAAGGGAAGAGGACAGCCAACAGCAGCTGGTCAGGAGCCGTACACACCCTTCCCCAGGGGCAGGCAGGGCTGCTGCAGTGTTGGGTGTTGGGAAGGCTCCGGAGGCAAGCACCTGCACCTCCGTTGGCAAAGCGCAGAGACCACGGCCTTCTGGAGAGTATTTGTCAGCGTCCATTTCGACATTTCAACTGCTCATAGCCTTTGATACAAAGATTTCCCAGGCAGTCACTCCTGTAAGTCACAGACACACATCAGGCTGTCCGTGGTCACAGAGTGCTGGAAGGACGTTGTCTGTTGTGGCATCAGGCTGAGGGATATGTGAACCCCACACAGAACAGTCTGCTCTCCAGTATTAAGTGCATTCAGATCTACTGGCAGGCGATGGTAGTGAAATGAATGGATGTTCGCAGGTAAATCAAAATGAAAGCAAAAGGATGCCTTGATACTTACATCCAATGCTGGCAGAGGCTGCCTTCGGGAGTGGGGCACAGCACAGCCTTAAGTGTTATGTCCTCTCTGGTGTTTATGTTGTTGAATAAGAATAATAGGTTTTTAAAAGCACATCTTTTTTGAATGCTGCATTCAAAATACTGAACGATTTGCTGAGGGAAATGCTGAGGGAATGCTGAGGGACTGTAGGACATGTGAGCCGCTGCTGTGAGGTGCCTTCTGTGACAAGTACTGCTGCTTGTGCAGGAACTCTTGCTGGTTCTCCAGTCCCCAAGGCCCAGGCTGTCCCTGCAGAAGATGAGGGTCGAGACAGGCCTGCACTGAGCAAACACCATCCTAAAGCCCATCTTCCGACCAAGCAAAGCAGGGAGCAAGGGAAAGCACTGCTGACCACATGGCTGACCTGAGCCCTGAGGGTTGGCCCGGCATGACTGAGTTCTCAGGATGAGGACGATGAAGAAGCACGAAGCATATGACTCAGCAGCTGTCACAGGCAGCGAGACTTGTGGACAAGTCCTTTCGCAGCCACCACACAGCAGGCATTTCTAGTGGCCTGAGAAGACAGAATTGACCTTTAGCAGGTTGTCACACCCAGGACACGCCACCATGAGGCCAGTCTCTCTTCAGCAAGTGCCAGTGACAAGCTCAGAACATGGGGCTGCAGCTGGTTTGGTCCTGGGGACTCAGGGTTTCTCCACCTGCCCCTCCTGGTTTCTTCCCACTGTCACCCCATGAAGACCCCATGCTTGTCTGAGCTCCCTTTTCAAGGTCCCCCTTGAGGCTCCAAGGTGTCCAAATACCATGAAGGACCCATGCATCCAAAGGCATTGGGCCTGCCAGTTCTGGGCAGCCATGATATTCAGGAGGTAGCCGCCTTCCATACATACTAAATTTGCTCAGGGGAGATGGCAGGTGTTCAGGTGGACTCCAGAAAGTGGCCGCACCCGATTCAGGGCTCAGCAGCAAGTCCCTGAGCATTGCACTGGGGGACTGGCAGCAGCTTTGGAAGCATCCTGGTTGAAGGGCTCATCCTGTGACAGCTGGTCTGCAGGGCACTGATGAGGTTGTCCAGCCCCCCATGGCAATCGAGCAGGCTAGGGGCATTCTCTGCCCCACCCTGGCCAGGTGGGAGAGTAAGTCCATTTCCAAGGGCTCACTTGGTCACGGGGTTTCATCCACAGTCCATATCCCAACCATTCATGCCTATTAACCACGCTCTGTATCATGCTTTCCTTGTATGAGAGGGAATTTTCCACATAAATGTTTAAATCAAGACCAACTACTTTTGCAGCAAGTGAACAAAGCCAATTTTTTTTTCTCTAAAAAGTCGTAGAGTGTTGGAGGGCATGCTGCACAGTAAACTGATTCTAGCTCCAAGCTCTCTTCCTCCCAGGGACTTGCATCTACCCCACTGGGTCCTCCCTCTGTGGGTGGCACTTCCCACCCTGGGCACTGGGCTCCACCACGGGACTCCTTGGGTTGATGGTGTGTAAGCAGAGGAGATACAGCAGAGGTTCGAAGCTGGTGTGGTTGGCACACCTGCCCCTGCCGTGAGATGCCCAAGTGCGGGCGAGCCCATTGGCCCCAGAAGACAGATGCATGCAGCCGAGCAAATGCCCAGCTTGCCTGAGCTAACCCCAGTGGACCTGGTGGTACTGAGATCACACATATCCTGTTTTAAGCCACTGTGGTAGTGCTTCTGGCCTCGTCACCGATGGATACACGTACCAGCTCAAGTGGCTAAGCTACCACACCCGGCTGTCCAGGTGTCGACTTACAGGCTCAGAGAGAGAAGGACCTCACCTGAGGACACACAGCAGAATGAGCACCTGGGACCTGAGCGAAGGAAGGGTGGCCAGGACCACCTGCAGGAGCAGCCCCCCACTCCCAAGCCAGCCTGGGGCCTCACCTGTGACCCGGGGGCAGCAGTCTTCGGGGTAGGCAGGTGCCTTGGGGAAGAAAAGGTCCCGGCCACCACGGCCGCAGCTCTCCTGGCAGCTCTCGCTGAGCAGGCGCTTCAGCATCTGGTTCTCCTTGAGCAGTCGCACCTGCTTCTTCAGGTCGGCGTTCTCGCTCATGAGCCTGTTCATCAGCTCGTTCCCCTCGGCCATGGCCACGGTTTCTTGCTCACGTGTGGGCTTGTGGCCCCATGGAGGTGGAAATCCAGAGCCACGGATGCCACAGAAACAGCCCAACTGGAGTTCCACGACTTCCCCACCTTCCACAGCCTTGTGATGTCACCTTAAAGGGGCAGTGCCCTGCCACCTCCACCCACAGACACCTCATGCCAGGGAGGGAGGAGAGAGGTGGAGGCAGGTATAGTCTAGATGAGGGGCCTGAGCTGCTCATGGGGAGCCCAGCCCCTCAAGCTTACACACAGAACCAGGCCTGACACAGGATGGTCCTGGCACCTTCTCCGAACAGCCAGAGTATTGGGTTGTGGGATATTGAGCCATCCACACCATGAATCCACAGGCCTAGTGGGGCACCTCCTTCACTCTGAGTACTAGTACAGCCATCCTCACCCCAGCCCTCACCTGAGCCTCGGGCTTAACAGCTTCCCAACTTCAGGCCCAACCAGGCTCTCTACAGCTGGCTGGTCAGCCTGAGCCTGGACAGGTAGCTGGCATCCCTGAGAGACACTTTGAGAAAGGGAGGGGCAGCGAGGGCAGGGGAGCCAAGCTCAGAGCCACACAACTGCCCCCGCCCCAAAAGCTCCTGTAGCTCCACAGAGCTGGCAGTTAGAGGACACCTGCCCTCTAACACACTGCCCTGGAGGAAAGGGCTCAGGGGACACCTCCCTGCCCCCACACAGACAGTGCTTAGAGTCTGGACATTGACCCTTATTGAACCTAACTGAAGATCCCCACCAGAGCATAGGGTACCTCTGGACCAATCATAGGCAGACCTGTGGCTCTCAGAGTCCAGCCAGAGTTCAGCCCACACACAGCCAGACCTTGCTGATGCCCACCCCGATGTGAATCTCTTCCCAGCAGTGCTCCTCAGGTAACTAAGCTCTGTGCTATTTCCTGGCTCCAGAGGCCTTAGTCCTACTTTTCCAAAGCCACAAAGCAACAGACAGGTAATCTCTTGACCCTCCAGAGAAGGGACCTAGCCCCAGAAAGGAACCGGAGTTCCTTTAGCCCCAGTGCTGGGCCTCCAGCTCAGCATCAAGGTACTTGGGGTGTAGATAGCAAGTGCAGTGTCTCCAAGCAGAACAAGGCTTTTTTCCTCCAGACTGCCCAGTGCCTGTCATGTCACCTCAAGGAATGCAAGCCTGAGGTAGGCTTTGTAAGGAGGACTTCTAAATTCCAAATGTTCCCTACGCTTCCTCAGAAGGACCAGTGTCTGGAAACACAGGCTCTCACATCAGAGAGCAGTGCCCCCTGAGGAAGCATGTGGGCACTTCCAGGGCCCACAACAGATGCCCCCAAGACTATTCCAGGGGCCCCATCACATTCAAATCCCATTTATTTCCCAGCCCAAGAAAACCATAGCCCCTTCCGCCACAGGCCTGTCAACGTGCTCCCAGTGTTCTGGTCATGATGTACTATTCCTTTAATACAGCACTAGATGAAATACAGCTTGCTGATATTTTGTTAAGTATTTTCTACGTTGTGAGTGAAAATGACCTGTGTCGTCTTCTCCTGTAATATCTTGGTCTGGTTTTGCTGTAGAGGTCACACTGACCTTACAAGTTGCAAAACGTTCTCTTCTCTGTTTTCTGTGTATTTGTGCTCATTTCTCCCATAAATGTCGGATACAATTCATCAGTGAAGCCATCTGGGCCTTGCAGTTTTCTTCTGGGAAAGTTTTTAATTTCTAACTGAATTTCTTAAATAGATATGTTATTTAAATTTTCCAGCTCTTCTCATGTCCCTCTAGATAGCAATGGTCATTGAAGGAATCTGTCCGTGCTATCTATATTGTGGAATACTGGGGTTAAGTGATTCGTGATGTTCCCTTATCTCCCCTTACGCCTCTAAGGACAAATAGGTTCAGTCAAGGCAGAAACCACAAGGGAACGTAGAGAAACAGCACTGGCAGGTCTTTGCACAGCAAGCAGGGCAAGTAGGAACAGTGTGAAATAGAGAAGGGGGCAGGCTCAGTGGGACAGACTGGACAGTCAGATCAGAGGGTGACCAGACTGAAGAAGCAGGCCTGGGGAATGACCATTCCAAGTCAGCAGACCTGGGGGTGACTAGACCAAGTCAGCAGACTTGGAGGGTGGGGTGACCAGGCCAGAGCAGCAGGCTTAGTAGGACAGCTGCTTGATTATCTGCAGGGTCTGTAGTGATGTATCTTTCTTAATCCTGATATAGGTTGTTTTCTTTCTTAATCAGACTAGAGGCTTGTGAAGTTTTTTAAAGTATCAACTTTCTGTTTCATTGGTTTTTTCTACTATGATTTATATATAATTTGACTTCCACTGTTTTATCTAGTATTTCCTTCCTTCTAATACTATAGTAAGATCTCTAAGATGGACCCTTAAATCATTGATTTTAACCTTTATTTACAACACTAATATGTAAGCCTTTAAGCATTCCTCTCAGCCAGGGGTCAGGAACCTTTTTGGCTGAGAGAGCCATGAACGCCACATATTTTAAAATGTAATTCCGTGAGAGCCATACAATGACCCGTGTACGTTACACATTATCCAATAAAAATTTGGTGTTGTCCTGGAGGACAGCTATGATGGGCTTCAGCCACCCGCAACCATGAACATGAGCGGTAGGAAATGAATGGATTGTAATACATGAGAATATTTTATATTTTTAACATTATTTTTTTTATTAAAGATTTGTCTGCGAGCCAGATGCAGCCATCAAAAGAGCCACATCTGGCTCATGAGCCATAGGTTCCCGACCCCTGCTCTAAGGCATAACTGTCCTTTCATCATATGGAAATTAATGATTGATATATTGAATTATTTTCATTAAAAGAAAAAAACCAGCCTGACCAGGCGGTGGCGCAGTGGATAGAGCGTCGAACTGGGATGCAGAGGACCTAGGTTCAAGACCCCGAGGTCGCCAGCATGAGCAAGGGCTCATCTGGCTTGAGCAAAAAGCTCACCAGCTTGGACTCAAGGTCGCTGGCATGAGCAAGGGGTTACTCAGTCTGCTGAAGGCCCACGGTCAAGGCACATGAGAAAGCAATCAATGAACAACTAAGGAGTCGCAACGAAAAACTGATGATTGATGCTTCTCATCTCTCTCCGTTCTTGTCTGTCTGTCCCTATTTATCCCTCTCTCTGACTCACTGTCTCTGTAAAAAATAATAATAATAAAATAAAAATAATTTAAAAAAAAAACAACCCAAGTGGATGTAACTCTGAAGTTATCCATATCATTAGCCTCCTGAGTAAAGGGCATCTTTGAATAGCATCAGAGATTCCAAATGAAAATGCCAGGCACCAAGATCCCATATCACTGAGAAGCCTAAGCCAAGAACTTCTGCCCAGTGTGCCTAGTAAATCCCCCGGCTGTTCAGAGCTGCCCTTCTAGACACTGTGCTGGTGGGTTCTGTGTGACCAGGGGCACTGTGCTATGGTGCTGAAGAAAGGCACAACCAGCGACGTGCACCTTCTCAGCCATAGGGGTTCTGTCTTAACACTGATCTTCCTCTCCGCTGCTTCCTAGAAAGTTAGAACTGAGTGGAGGCCGCCGATAGCAAATTAATCCAATCCCTTGGCATGGATCTTGTGTGCTAATGTCCCTCCCCACCCAGCAGGCTCTCCTGCCTTTATTTCCTTTTGCCTTGTGTTTCTAACCTTAATTTGTTTTTGAAACAAAGTGAATTACAAATAAGAATTTATACTGCAGGTGGAGATGAAAAATAAATGAAGCTGACCAGTTAACTTATGAATATTTTTTATAAGCAAAAGAGATGGATAGGGACAGACAGGAAGGGAGAGAGGTGAGAAGCATCAATTCTTTGTTGCAGCTCCTTAGTTGTTCACTGACTGCCTTCTCATGTGCCTTGACCAGGGAGCTCCAGCTGAGTCAGTGACCCCTTGCTCAAGCCAGCGACCTTGGGCTTATGCCAGTGACCATGGGATCAAGTCTATGATTCTACGCTAAAGCCGGTGACCCCGTACTCAAGCTGGTGAGTCCATGCTCAAGCCCGATAAGCCCATGCTCAAGCCAGTGACCTCGGGGTTTCAAATCTGGGTCCTCAGCATCCCAGGCCAATGCTCTATCCACTGTACCACTGTCTGGTCAGGCTATAATTCTTATATAGTTGCTGGGAGATGAGAAGAACAAGGGAACAGAGTGACAATAAATAGCATTGACTCTTAACATACTTTATTGCCTAAATAAAATCTATGTAGCAATAGTGATTATGTTCAGTAAGGAAAAGTATTTTCCTAGAAGTTAAGTTTCCACTGTGAGTTCAACATTTCCTCAAAGGGTGTGACCTTTACATCATGGTGAACACAGGTAACCTAATATAACCCTAGAGAAAATTTCCCAGCATTGTATTCAAAATCCAATAAGAAAAAATAAGCTAATTTGAATTCAAGACTCTTCAACGATTTACCCAGGATAGAGAACTAGATTGCTAACCAGCTTGAGGCAAAATTTCCCCCTGAAATAACTGGAGACACACCTGTTTATCTTCAAGTACCTACTCTTATCCCTGAAACCAAGAAGCTAGTGAGCCCTGACAGTCTGGGACAGGGCCCAGGAACCACAAAAGCTGCAGGAGGAAGGCCATGTATGCAAAGCCTCAGTGAGTGGGAAGGGCCCTGGTTGGTTCTAGGCAGGTACTGATGAGGGCACAGGGGTATCCAGATGTCTGTCTGCCATCTGAGGGAGAACAGGTGGCCAGGGGAGTGCAGCACGGGACTGCCATCAGTCCAGGACGTAGCACCAAGATACGTCAGGTGGAGGTAGCACTGCGGTGGGGCCTCTGGGGTGACCCAAGGCCTGGGTTTTATTCTCATCAAAGCTCTTGGTGACTCCTCACAGCTACACCCCTGAGGAGGCCATAAGCACATAAGCCACTCATCCTCACAGGCCAAAAGCAAACCGAGGTCCCAGAGTTTCCATCCTGAGCCTGAAGTACATGCACACTGAACCAGACAGGTTTAGGCTAGCCAGAGGGAACTGAGAGGTCTACCACCCAAGAATCATCACAGAGAAATCTGGCTACCACTTCAGCTCAGAGCAAACTAAGTAGGGCATGAGGGTCACAGCAGCCACAAAAGTGCCCTGGGTGTCACACCTGCCCAACCAGCTTTGGTGGGTGGTGAATGACAGGTGGGGATGCTCTGCTGTCCCCGGCACGCAGTGGTGCCCCACGGTGGTAACCACCGAACCACTAACATCCTTTCACCCTTTATTACACTTGCCCACCTATGCATTTCTGTCATTATGAGATGACTGTAAACTCTGGAGGTGGGGACACTGGCACTCCACAAACTGGCTGCACAACAATGCAGCATGGACGAGTAAAATCTGGGGCAGGGTTGACATGTTTGGTCCCTGTCCTCACCGAGCCCTGAGTGGCCATGGTGAACAGGCAGGCCTAGCCTCTCTGCCCAAGGCTGTTCAGGGAAGCTGTCACCTCCCTCAGTCCAAAAGGCAGAAAATGCAGGAAGAGCCATCCTGGAGGTGAACCTAGCACCGGGCAGGAGGCAGATAAGGCACAACTGCTAAGAAATATTATTGGTCAAGAAAACCCTCCCAGCCCCATGCCCACTCAAGGTCAGGCACCACGCCCGGGTGCTGCAGACAGGCCACAACTTCTCCAGCATTGCAGGTCATCTTGTTCCTTTCCTCATCCAAGGAAAAGTGTGTAAACCACCAGCCCTGCCCCTGTGCAGGGCGGTCCCAGGATTTATTCCAGAAGTGAGGAGTGAAGGGCAGGGCTACAGGGGCTCCTGTGTCCAGTGAGATGCCGCAACCTCGCTTAGCAGCCCCACTGGATGCCTGTGCCCACCACCCACCAGCCAGGTGCCCACAGGCCCCTCTCAAGGATGGCCAGCGAGAGCACTTGCGGGATACAGGCGGGAGAAGCGGCCAAGGGTCCAGATGGGGAAGACATTCCTGTAGCTTGTGTAGCTGATAGCACAGGACTTGTTGAAGACCCCAGCAATGTTTTCCTGAAAGAACACATGAACTCAAACTCAAAGGCTCTACCAGGTAGCCAAGGTGCTCCCTGAACCAAGACCCCCAGGTGGAAGGCTAGCCAGCTCATAGGGAGTCAGCGCGCAGAGCCTCAGCCAGCAGTCCTCCTACCACATCCAGCTCTCAGACCCTTTCGTCTGCAGCCTCCTCCAGCCTGGTCACCAGCCCCACAGAGGCATGTTGAGCTCAGACTCATCCAAGGGAGGGGCGTTAGCCCCATGCAACCTCATGAGCCAATGCCCGGTCCATAGAGAGAAGCCATCAGGCAGAGCTCAAGGGCTTCCTCCATCCAACATCTTCTGGCACCACCAGCCCCACACACCAAGCCTGCTCTTCATTTGTAAACAGCAAGATTCTTGACTATTGTCACAGATCTGCTTCATTACAGGCCTCTCATGTATGGTATTTCTGAATCTCAAATCCCCAAAGCTAAGTTCTGCCCATGAGCACCTTGTGAGGCACACTGGGCTGAAGGGGGTGTGAAGTTGGGGCCAGTGCTGAGCCCCCACAGCATACCTGGGGCCAGTCACCATTGGGGAGCTGTTTTCCAAGCAGACACCTGACTCCTCTCTCTAGGGCCTCTACGCCAGGATACCTGTGGAAAGAGGAGAAAATGAACACACCGTCACTACTCCATGGTGGGACCACCAGAGGCTGCAGCCACCACCTAGCCCTCACCCTCCAAAGCCCAGCACAAGACAAAGATGTGAAAAACCTTTGTGTCGGGTTACACAAAGATGTGTGTAGCCTGACACACATGAGGTACACACTAGTGAGCACACCTCAGCCCACTGCTGCACAGCACCACCCTGAGAAGGGGAGGAGGCAGCGAGTGTAGAGGGGAGCAGACCAGGTGGGTAGCCCCAGGAATGCGGGCAATGAGGGGCCCTGCCTGCTCCAGATCCACTGCCTGGCCCCTGCCATGAGGTGCTGCTCTTCTACACCTCTCCAGAGGGGAGGAGGAGGGGCCTGGTGCCCACCCTGCCCAGGGTGCTCAGGGCCCTCTGAGAGCCACAGAAGCCACATGAGCTAATCCTCGCAGGTTCAGGATCAAGCTCAGCAGTGGGAGGCAGACTGGGGGCCGGTCCCTGACCCTCTGTCACCAAGGTCCCACAGACTACGTCCCGGCTGCTCAAACTAGTCTGGTCTAGCTTGTATAGGGTTTTAGGAAGAGTCCCCAAATGGCCCCAAACCCAACAGGGCAGTACAGACTGGGATAATGTGCACATCATGTGTGCATACCTGTGTGTTGCCTGTGCATGCATTTGCATTTCTGCACACATCTGTATGTCTATACATGCACATCTCTGTGTGTACACCTGCCTGTGCACATATGTGGCTGAGCACTGCTGTAGACAGACAGGACCACAGAGTACAGTGCAGCTGTAGATGCTCCAAAACTCATGCTATTTCCATGGGACTTCTCGCATCCCTTGTTGCCACTGTGGGTAGTGAGCTTCTGCAGAAACCCACTGATTCAGACAGACCTAAAACTGCCCCAGGAACCATGCAACCTCACCTCCTCCCATCCCTGCACACATCTCAGCTGCCCTCAATCGCCCAAGTTGCCAGGTTCAGTGTCCTTCCTTCCCCTGCCCCACCTGACAGCCATCAGCCCCATGAGGGCCCAGCATGTGTTGTGGATCTGGGACTGGGCGCTCTGCACATAACGCCGCTGCTCACAGGACTCAAAGTCCTCCCCCCAGCCTCCGTCGGCCATCTGCCAGGACAGCAGGAAGTCGCAAGCCTGGGAGACCTCTGCACAGGCAGCCCTGCAGGACACCAGACACAAGACACTGTCACAAAGTGGAGGTCCCAGGCCCCTGGGTTCTCACCCTGACCAGACTTCCTTAGGACTGTGGGAGGGGGACTGTACTTTGAGGCCAGTCCACCATGAATACAATAAAATGCTTTGTAGCTGCAGGCAGCCTCCTGACCAACCCACGAGCACCCACCCAGAAAAGCAGAACTGGGTAAAGCCACATGACAGTTTGGACTGAGGCCTCCATCCTTCCCTCCACCCAACCCAGTGAGTGTCCTGGCTCCCACTGTTTAAAAAATGTAAAAACACCCGAAAATCAAACATCAAAGACAATCCCAACCCCCTAGCAAAGCATTATGCTGAGAAGACCCCATCCCACCTGGGGGCAAATGACCACACTCACCCATCGTGGTAAATCTGTCCCATGCAGGCAAAAGCTTCCAGCCCAAACCAGGTGCCATAAGTAAAGCAAACCCCCCAGGAGCTAAAGGGAGACAGGGGAAATGGAGCCTCAGCCACCCAGGCCTCATTCACAGCAGGTGTAAGATGGTAACACCTTCCAGCACAGGAGGCTGTGGTTATTTAAAAAAACAACAACATTCGCATGGCCTTCACAAGCCACATGAACCACAGGGCTTTAAGGCCAGTGACACAGACCTGCCTCTGGCCCTCAGGGCACAGCTCCATCTGCTGGACCCGTGAACAAGATAAGAGCTGAGCCAGGGGGAGGATGTGAATAATCAGACCCAATAAACAAGGCACAGGCCATCAAACATGTCCCAACTCGCCAAACACCACCAAGGTAAGGGCCAGGCATTTTTAAGGGACAAGGTCCACCAGAAATCTGTCGCTGGCAGCTTCCTGCCAGAGTTCTCTAGTGTCCGGCCCATGCATCTCACTCACCCCTCCCAGGAGCCATCTGCCTTCTGCGTCCGCCGGCAGAACCGTAGGCCCTGCTCAAGGGTCTCCCTGAAACACAGGAGGACGGCCCAGTGACATCCCAGCAAAACAGCAATTTACTCAGTTCTCCCCATTCCACGGGGTCAAAAAGAAAGAGCATTGTCTCCCTTTAAAGAATATGTATAAATAAACAGTCCATAGAGGAGATACAAGGTCAAAGCAGAAGCAACTATAGAACACAGGAGGGAGTGAAAGAAAGGCAAAAAAGGAAAGCAAACACCCAGGGAGCAACAAACATTAGAAGCAGCCGCAACAGAATCGCTATCCTTGAAAACAATGTCAATAGCACGGGCTTCACACAAGATGAATCTTCAAAAATAAATAAAAAATCAAAGAGAAAACAAAAGATTTAGAGGACAGAGAAGCTCCACTGCAAGTCTAACTGATACTTCTGAAGAAAATCCAGATCTCTGAGAAGGTCAGAGAGGAGGTACAAGTATAGTCTGAGGTGCCCATGACCCTCACCTCTGGGGTTTACTCTGTGACACTGTCCCGAGTGTGGGTGGCACCTGAAACTTGTTTCTAACCAGTCAAACCCTGCAGAGTTGATGGGACATCACTCCTATGACTGCACTGCATGACACTCTGGCTTCCCCCTTGCCAGCAGAGTCCTCCACTGGCTTTCACAAAGCTGCACAGAGGCCCATGGGGCTGGAAATGGAGGGTGGCCTCCAACCAGTGGTCAGTAAAGAAATGGGCCCCGAAGCTGACACTGCAGAAGTAACAGACACCTGCCAACAACCACATGAGCTCAGAGCAGATCCTCCTCAGTCACTGCTCAGACGAGATCACAGTCAGCCGGTGACAGGACCTAGCTAAGCCTGAACTCCCGACCCAGAAGCTGGGGGGGGGGGGGGTGATCACTGCACATTGTTTTAAGCCAAGTCTATGGTGATACTACTGATCAGCAATAGGAAACTAATACACAGGGAGAGGTACAAATACATAATATTGGTAATAAGTAGAGGAATATGACTACAGGTAGAGAGGAAATCAAGATAAAATAAGAAAAGGTGGGCCCTGGCCGGTTGGCTCAGCGGTAGAGCGTCGGCCTGGCGTGCAGGAGTCCCAGGTTTGATTCCTGGCCAGGGCACACAGGAGAGGTGCCCATCTGCCTCTCCACCCCTCCCCCTCTCCTTCCTCTCTGTCTCTCTCTTCCCCTCCTGCAGCCGAGGCTCCATTGGAGCAAAGATGGCCCGGGCATTGGGGATGGCTCTGTGGCCTCTACCTCAGGTGCTAGAATGGCTCTGGATGCAACAGAGCGACGCCCCAGAGGGGCAGAGCATCGCCACCCCCTGGTGGGCATGCGGGGGGGGGGGGGGGGGGGGGATTCCGGTCAGGCACATGTGGGAGTCTGTCTGACTGCTTCCCTGTTTCCAGCTTCAGAAAAATGAAAATAAAAGAAAAAAAAATAAAAAATAAAAAAATAAAGAAAAGGTGGCCCTGGCCGGTTGGCTCAGCAGTAGAGTATTGGCCCAATGTGTAGAAGTCTCGGGTTAGATTCCTGGTCAGGGCACACAGGAGAAGCGCCCATCTGCTTCTCCACCCCTCCCCCTCTCCTTCCTCTCTCTCTCTTCCCCTCCCACAGCCAAGGCTTCATGGGAGCAAAGTTGGCCTGGGCGCTGAGGATGGCTCCATGGACTCCACATCAGGCACTAGAATGGCTCTGATTGCAGTGGAGCAACGCCCCAGATTGGCCGAGCATCGCCCCCTGGTGGGTTTGCCAGGTGGATCCCTGTCGGGCACATGTGGGAGTCTGTCTGTCTGCCCCATCCGTCCACGCTTCTCACTTCGGAAAAATACAAAAGAAAAAAGGAAAGTTTAGGCAACATATTTGAAATTTAGGCAAAATGTACAAATTACTAGGGAAATAAAAACTTTTCACAATGACTTTAAGAAAGAGATCCTGAATAGTCCTATAACTACTAAACATGAGTCAAAAATGTAAAAATCATAAATAAAATGCTTCTCAAATTTAATCCAACAAATATAAAGACCAAGCTAAGGTTCTACCAGGTTCACCATGAAACATGCAACAAGGGAATCGTCCCAGTAAGGAACCTCTATGAAACCTGCAGCACGTACCCTATATGACACAGTGCACAGTGTGTCACTCCTGATCATCCTCTGTGTTCAAAAGATAAGCACGTGTTTACAACAGGATGATTCATAGTAAGTACAAACGGCCTCCATGAACCCATGACAAGCACCTGGACACAGTGTGGCACTGGCACCCAGCAGACTTGCCAATGGCCAAAATAGTGTGAACTGCTGATCCACTGGCTCAGCCCCGAGCATGAGGCTGAGTGAAGGAAGCCAGGCCTGCAAGTCCCAACCTTGGGTCCCCTGGGGTAGGAGTGCAGCAGCCACAGAACCAGGAGAGGACTTTCTGGTACACGTGTTCCCCTGAGATTACACACTCTGTCTACTTCACAACAGTTCCTTAGGCACCGCACAGAGGGTCTGTGTGCTGCTGGCTGCATGCATCAGACTTCAACGGGAAACGTTTAAAAACTACCATCTATTTGGACACAGGTGGAACTGGGGGTATGGGTCACTTAAGAATATGGGAAAAAGCCTGAACAGGCGGTGATGCAGTGGATAGAGCATTGGACTGGGATGTTCAGGACCCAAGTTTGAAACCCCGAAGTTGACGGCTTGAGCATGGGATGGGCTTGTGCTTGAGCACAGGGTCACAGGCTTGAGTGTGGGATCACAGACATAACCCCATGGTCGCTGGCTTGAGCCCAAAGATCGCTGGCTTGAGCAAGGGGTCACTCACTCTGCTGCAGCCCCCCAGTCAAGACACATATGAGAAAGCAATCAATGAACAACTATGGTACTGCAATGAAGAAGTGATGCTTCTCATCTCTCTCCCTTCCTATCTGTCTGTCCCTCTGTCTGTCCCTGTAACAAAAAAAGAAGAAAGATGTGAAAAATAACTTGTTTCTGTGTTATAATTATGCTCCTTGGAGTCTCCAGTACACTTATCTGATGCACTTCAGGGCAAAAAAACCAGGTTTGGGAACATCAGAAACCCATCCATATCTAAATGAGCTACATTTCAGGGTCCCCTTATGTGAGGGGCTCTAGTTAGAGGACAATGGCTCTCAATGTCACATTGGTAACGTCTGAGCTCTTGGCTGAGCTGGTTGAAGCCATGCTGACTGGCCAGACCACCCTTACCTTATTTCCCCTGGCCTGTGCTGTGGGAACTGCTTGTGGAAATGTTTCAGCGCCTGCATCACAGCTGAGGTGCATTCCACATACAAGTAGTCGATCATGATGTCCCCTGAGAAAGTGAAAGATTGAGGCCAGTGAACTTCACCTTGGCAACTTGGAAGGTGTGAAATTGTGAAATTTGTGAAAAACACAGTACTGTAAGGTGCTAGGCCTGCACAGCACATCAAGAGCCTAACCATCCCCTAAAGGAAACAGGGAAGGTGTCACCCCCGACTAGCCCAGAGGACACAAGCACCAGGTGGCAAGTGGCACCTACACAGGTGACCTGGAGGCCCATTTGCTGTGGGACAGCCAGGCCAGCAGGAGGGTGGAGGGAACACACAGCACAGAACTGAACCCCACCCTGAAAACCTTCCAATGGACCATGTTTCATAATTATGGAAGGGGTACAGGGGCACACAGAGGTGGACTAGAGTAAGGAACCAGCCCTCATTGACCAGAACCATGATGCGCAGCATAAGGACACAGGGAAAGGGTGTCCACCAACACCTCCCCCGCAAGGAGCATTCAAGAGACAGGGCAGTCTCCATGGAGGACAGAGCAAGCCAGTCACTCACCAAAGACCTCCGAGGGGTTGAGCAGCTCTAGCAGGTACCCCCCACGCTTGGTCTCGTACGTGGCAAACCCCCCTTCAGGGTTCCTCATGTTCAACAACTAAAACCAGAGATCACACATCCTGAGAGCTGAGCGTGTGCAGGTGCCCCAGGCTGGGTAGGCTTTCTGGAAGCACCCAGGGCTAAGCACCAACAGGCAGGGGTTGGAAGCAGGGAACTAATTTTCACATCAGACCAAGACCCTTGGGTGCCCTGACAGTGGACTGGAATCTTCTATCGATCAGCTACATGGTAAGTACACCCTGACACACGCATGCATAGATAAGTCACATGACCTCTAATATAAGACATGCACTGAAATGGACATGCTAAAGGGCTGCTCCTCTTTCATCAAGAACCTGGAGGAGACAGCCAGCTCCCCCCAAGGAGCCTTGTACCTGGGGGCAGCAAGATCTGTGAGCCTCCTGAACCAGAGAGGAAACAGAGCTGCAGCAGCCAGCCTGCCCACCCCCACCCTTGGTGCTGGGCCTGAGACACTGGCTCACATACCCATTGGGGAAGCACAGGATTCTGCACACACCCAGCCAGGGTCTCAGACTGGCCCAGCACAGATGCCGTCAGAGGACATACCCCTCTGGCTCATGGTCTTGACCCTGAGTGTTGGGACAAACCCCTGGGAAGTACAGGCGAATGCACAGCTCATCTGTAACACTAACTGGACCCAAGGACCCCTGCGTGCACAGTGCCCTCAGTGCCTGGTGCCCAAAGTCCCATGCCCAGCAGCCTCACCACAGCAACTGCATCAAAGAGCTGCTCTCGTGGTGTGTGCGTGGTGACAAAAAGACACTTCTCCTGCACAAGAAGGATAGACTTCAAGGCCTCGGCTGTGCAGTCGGCAACGATCCAGCCACAGTCCAGAGTACTGAAAGGGAAGCCACCCTGAAAAGCACGGTGACTGTGAATGGGAGTGAAAGACCAAGCCCATACCGTCTTTGGGACCCAAGGTTATCGCACCCTCCTGACCTGTGAGGACACAGCCACTGTCCTCACATGGCTATGTTCACACTCTGACACACATTGAAAAAACTACCCTTTCCACCCTGTCCTCCCCACCCCCACCTCATGTCACTCTAATTCATATCCTGACAGTGTATTTCATGTCTGCACATGTGTCTATCTGGAAGAATCTCAGGACATAGATGTGTGTACAGCACATGAAGAGGCCTCCATGGCTCAGCTGCCCCAGCCGTGCACAATGCCTCAGTTGGGGTATCTCAGAAGCATCACTGGAACCCACACGAGTCCACTAAAGCAAGAAGCCCCAGGACGCCAAAGGAGGAGCCCTCCTCAACAGCCAGTCCAGCTAACAGGCAGCCTGTCCCAGGGCTTGAGGTGGCAGGCAGGGCCACGGTACCTTGCTCATCTGGCGGTAGTACTTCTGGTAGTCAGGCGGGTTGTCTGGGACCTGGGCAGTATCCAAAGGGCACAAGTGGAAAGCACAGAAAGAAACACGTCACTGCCACACCAAAGCAGGGCTGGCATGGCAGGATATGAGGGCCCAGTGCTGCGGCCTCTCAACCCTCATTGCGTGAGGAAACCCTCGAAGTATCACCCCCACAGCCCACAGCCCACAGCCCCAACCACTGCTGGGAAACACTCAGGCAGCCCTTGAGCTGGAGAGGGAAGGGTAGAAGGAGACCTCTGTCAATGGAAGGCCCCTCTAGCCCACAGTGTTCACCTGTGAGATCCTCAAGAACTCATGCGCCTTCTGCAGGCAGGATGAAAACTCAGGCCTTTGGTGTGCACCTGCCTGGAAGAGAGAAGAGGCTGAGCTGCTAGTTGCAGGAGCCCGTGAGGTAGGCTGGTCTCCAGCGACTGCGGTGATATCTTATCACCCTGGGAACTACGGACAAACCTACCCAGAGTCTTGGGTGTCTGCCAACAAGTCAGAAAGACATGAAGGAGAAACGGAGTAAGGAGGGGGGCACCCACGGGGTCCTCACCCGTCTAAAGGCAGGCTTCACACAGCCAGACCCACCCTCAGGGCTCCCCAGGATTCCGTGATGTCATTCTATCAGAATAAAAACACGCTCCTGTTTCTCTCTAGTACATGCTCAGAAGCTCTTTTATAAGTGTCCACGCAGAACAGTTTGAGTTTGGAAAGAGCCTGGAGCAGTGCCCACTGCCCTGTCTCCTGGGACAACCTCTCTAGCCTCCCTGCTCCAGACACTTCCAAGCCAGACTACCTCCCAGAGCTGCCACGCAAGACCCAGCCTCAGCCGGACCATTGCTAGAGGCCTCAGAGGCCAGAAAAGCCAAGAGTTAGGGTCAGCAGGTGTCAGGTCCACACTGGGCCCAGGGGCCAAGACACAGGAATGTCAGCTGGAGGCTGGGAAACAAGGAGACAAAGCCACATACCTCCAGCAGAGCCTGGATGGCGAAAGCGGTGTCCCAGACCTGCGAGCCGTTGGTTCCCTGCACACAAAGGACGAGCCATTGCAGGAGTCCTCTCATCTGTCCAGTGCCTCCAGGCATCCCACAGTCCCCGGAGGCTCCCACCAGCTCCCGCAAAGAGGAGGAAACCCAGCATCTCCTGACCCTTGGTTCTGAGTTCTATGTACCCCTCAGAGTCTATGTGGGCCTGAGGAGGCTGGGACTGCAGGCAGCTTCACCTGACTTCATTGGGCCATCAGCCAGGACAGGACTGTATTAGGGCACTTTAGGATTTGGATATCCACCCACCTCTGGCCTTCAGTGAACCCAATGACAGCCTCTGGCTCCATTCACACTGATGACCAGAATTAAGCCCCACTTCTGAGGTGGTGGGGCCTGGCTGAGGCCTCCAAGGGGTTCAGAATGGGAAAGCCACCCTCAAACCCAAGCTTGGGACCCCGGTTCACTGGTTAGCACCAGAAAACCGATGATCAAACCCCGGTAAGACATGCAGATAACAGGGATGAGAGTGGAAACACCTGAGCCAGACACTTGAGCTCAGATCAATTGGCGGCACTAATAGGGGAGCAGGTTTTGTGGCCCAATGGGGTGTGTGTGGGAAGAACACACACCACCAGCAAAGCCACCTAGCTAAAAGAAACTGAATGAGATCAAGCCTTTTACAAGACTAGAGTCAAGAGCTGGGAGAGGGGCTCAGGGCATATCTGGCAAGGGCACCGAGGTGAGCTCTGCACGGCAGGTGCTGGCCCCATGCCCTATCTCAAAGGCCCGGTGGCCTGTGTGCCCCAAGAACCCTGCTGGAACCTCCGCGTTCCCAGACTGAGCCAGACGAGTGCAGCAGACAGAACTCCTTCCGGGAGCCAACCTCCTTCTGGGAGCCAACGGCTCCCAGGTTTGCCTCTGCCTGGACTGCTGCAGCCAGAGGTCAGCCCAGGAAGCCCTGTAAAGAAGCATCCCTCCCCAGAGCCACAAACAGAAAATATGCTAGGGGAAAAGGAAGCAGAGATGATCCCAGATCACCTACAACATCCAAATAGCACAAACAATGGGGAAAAGGTCCATGGGAATGCATCTCAGGGCTGGGGAATGAGGCCACAAACTCTGAGCAGCAGGGGCAGCACAGCAGGAACTAAGCTGGGGGTATCAAGGGCAGGGCTCTCCTCCTATCTGACGCCTGAATTTCATTATTCAGGCCAGTATGTGGGGCTCTGAGGTCACTGTCTCTTCCTGACCAGCATGGTGCCTGCAGACCTTCTGCACTCCCATGACCCTTGGGGGCTCTAATCTCAGTATTCCCACAACCCTAGGGCTACAGGCTCCTCTGCAGATGGCCCAGCCCAGGAGGTATTCCATATCCACTCAAGAGACAGGACGGAGGGCCTACAGCCGCTCAACACACTGCCAGGTCTTGTGAGGAGTGATTTTGAATCTCAACAAACCCACAGACAGAAATGGTTGCAAAGGAAGCCGGAAGCTGGCCCTGTAGCCCTCACCTGCATCTTCATGCCATCGAGGCCCAGCCTGTGAGGAGGAGAAAGCCAGGTCAGGGAGCAGAGGGTAAAGAGTTGGAAGTCAGGCAGCACCCAGAGCCCGCACTGTGCAGGAGACATGAGAACAGCTCCCCTCCCCCCAGCCATGTGAAGGGGCAGCAGAAGGCCTCCTCCAAGGTACAATTCATAACTGACCAGCTCTCCTTGTCACCAAAACCTTCCTGACATTCTCTTGAAGCTGCCCTCTCCACCCATATGCTTCCTGGTTCTACTTTCTGGAAGCACCCAGAGTTTGTGCTATGAGGTAGACCTTTTCACTCAAAGACAGTCCTCCCCAGCTTCCACTGACCCTGATTGGTTCTAGCATTATACCAGATGCCACTGCACCCTTGCTGGGACACAGAGATGGAAATATGGACAATGCTTGCCTCTGCAGCAGCAGGGCCCATGGATATCTACACTGGGCTCTCAGCCACGTCAGTCAGAGACTAAGCATGACACAAACCAACCAGGCCCTTCCCACTGCACTCACCAGAGGTAATCGGGAATCCTGGAGACGTGCTCCTGGAAAACGGAGGAGGCTGGTCCATCCACATGCCAGCGCACCAGCATGTTGATGGTTTTCGAGATCTGCAGGGGACAGGCCTGTCAGGGTTCTGCTCTGGACCTGCTGGGCATGAGGACACAGCCCAGCCCCACTGAGGCCCCAGCACAGTGCCCCACCAGGGTTGGGGTGGGCCTCTTGCTCTAACCCACATTTCCTGAGCACATGCTGCTTCCAGTCCCTGAGAGACAGAGATGCCATGGTGCCCCAGGAAACCAGGTTCTAAGGGAAGCAGAAAGGGGCCTAAGGTATACCGAGAAGGGAGAGCAACCTGTAAGGAGTGTTGGCCCAGCCAGCTGGCAAGCAAGCAGAATCATCATGAGGATGCCAGAGACCAGACCTGTAAATGGGGGCTGCCTGCTCAGAGTGGCATGTTTGAGGCCCAAACCTTCCACTTTGGCATTTCCTAGCCTACATCTAATTTAAGTCAGACATGCTTTACATGGCACTAAGTCAAAGCCTGAGAATCCCATTACTTCTAGAAGGAACACAACTGACTACTCTGTTGGGCATCATCATTTTCAATCCACTGGGATTCCATGAGGACCAGAAAATGCCTGGGAGCAGGGCTGGGAGTAGGGCTGAGGAATCGCATTTACTGGGTGTACTCTGAGAACCTGCAGTCATGGCCACCCAGGGGCTCAAAACCATGCTGCCTCCTACACCCACCACCCATGGCCATGAGCTGGCCTCCCCCACCCTGCACTGGCTACTTGGTCCCACAGGTGTCCATACCTGGCCTCACAAGGCAAAGTTAGAACAGGACCCAGAGGCTCAGAACAGTAAGAATTTCACATCATGGAGCTCAACAGGATCTCTGAATGGAACCCAAGCACCTTTGTTACTCTAAAGCCCGTAAAGGCAGATAGGAGGGTTATCAGAGGTGGGGCTGGCCAGAAAGATCCTGAGACGGCCTCAAAGAGCAGCATTCAAACACACAAGATGGTAGGATTACAAAGAGGGTGACGCACACAGGTGGGGACAGAGTCCTATGGGATCAGAGGGCCATCTGCAGGGAGACCTCTACTCCCAGTTCCACAAAAAGTTGCCTCTGGGCCTTCCACCCTGGGTTCTACTCATCCTGAGGCTGTACAGTCAGGTGCATACCCAAGGCCAAAACCCAGTAGGTGGGGGCACTGACCGGGCCAATGCTGATGCACTTGGTGAAGCTGTCATCGGCTGCGATGTGCTCATACAGCTTCTGGATGGCCCGCTGCCGCAGGCTGGAGCTGTGGTGGCGCTCGTATAGGTTGAGGATTGCTGTGGGGATGAGGGCATCAGTGAGCACAGTAGAGAGGAGCTTCTGGCCACAGCCCGCAGGCACAGGGTGGCACCTAGCCCTCCCAGCCCACCCTGCTCTGCCTTCCTTTCCTCCTGTCCACCATACACCTCCCTGTCACAGCCTGCCCACCCCCACAGACCATGGTATGCTACTCTGCTGTGTTAGGAGGGCTCTCACGAGTAGAAATCCAGCTGCTTCTCAGCATTAACAGGGCAGAGATCCAGCTACCACCAGAGCCCAGCACAGAGGGAGCAGGACTGCTTCCCCACTTAGCACCCTGTGCCCGCCTCCAAGGGTGGGTCTCACAGAGAGGAGAGCCTGGATCGGGCCTCGTGGGAAACTGCCCTTCTCTCCCTCAGGGAAGGAATGACTGCACCCTCCAAGGCCCTCAGCTCCCAGTTCTCTTGTCTAGAAGCCCAAGCCCCAGGCTTGCTCAAAGGGCAAGGACAGGGCAGGTCTGCTGGACACAAGGTACACACAGCTGGCCCATTACACAGGACCCAAACAATAGGAGAGAACAAACTCACTGTCACCCCAGGTGTGAGTTGACCCCAGGGAAGCCCAACAACCCCAGGGGATGCACGCACCATACACCACGCGGAGCAGCCAGCTGTGTGGTGTGTACAGATCATCAGGGGCCACGTTGTACCTCTGTGCTGGCCAGTCGATGCTGGAGTAGTCCTCCACGTAGAGCTCCTGGGGTGGCAGTGCCTCAGCACAGGGGTGCCCACAGCTATCTCCTCCCTCTGCCCCTCAGGTCATGCCCTGATGAACATTCTGTACCCCAACTCTACCTCAGGGCCTGCTTCCCAGGAATAGATGCCTGTATCCCACCCTACTGCAAGAGCCCCTCTGGGCAGTCTGAGGGACAAGTGGGGGAGGCCTCACCCTAATCTTAGGGGCTCAGCTCTGCAGGACTAGGCATGCACAGCAGCTGGACTTGGGGATGACCCTGGCCCACGGCCTCACCTGGCGCAGGCTCTGGACCAGCAGATCTTCCTTGGCGCTCAGCCGGGTGGCATAGCAATAGCTCATGGGCAGGTAGACCTGCCGGCAGTGGCACCAGAGAGCGGAGGGGTGTGCAGGCACCCAAGCGGGAAACAGCCTGAGAGACAGTACATCAGCAGGAGGCTGGGCCTTGCCATCCCCACCACCACAGGCCCAGGACTCCCAAGCATGGACTCAGGGTAAACAGAGGTCCAAGCCCAAGTTAGCAAGGCCAACCCTTGCAGCCATGCTCCGATGGGGAGCAGTCAAACCCCCTGGATGCCCCGGGGCACAGGCCACTTCTGTGTCAGCCAGCTGCATTCTAAAACCAGGAGACTCAACTGTGACTGACAAACTACAGTAATGTGGAACATTACTAGTAAGAACTGGGTGAGGAGTCTGTAGGACGGCTCTGGACTATCTTTGCAACTTTTCTGGAAATTGAAAGAATTTAAATTTCTTTAAAACAGAACTGAGCCTTTGATTGTGAACTCCTGTGTCTTCTAACATCAGCACAGCCAGACCAGCTTCCCAGGTGGCTGAGCCCCTGGGGTATTTTCTCCACCTTCCTTTCAAGACCCATCCTCATCCACAGGGCATGGGAGGTGCTGAGCTGAGTGCACCCTCCCTGCTTCCATGGGAGTTGTGCAGGTGCCCCCCAGTCTGGGGCTACTTCCCTCACTCTCCTCCTTAAAGGATGTTTTTTTACATTTGAGTTCAGGGTTTCTGGTCTCCCATCCTGCATACCTACCCTTTACTCTCTAACCCACACCCCTCTAAAACCTCCAGCAAAGACCAGCAGCAACTGCCAGGGCCCCACCTTGTAGAGGGCATGACCAACACAGATCCCCAACAGCAGCCTTGGACAACCACAGTCTCCTCATGCCTGCTTGGTAACCTTCCCTGCCCAATCCTTACACACTAGGGAGGTTCAGTCCAGCTGGCAAGCGAGTCCATGAGGAACACTGAACAGCCCTGGGACACCTCCCCACCTCTTCCAGAGTGGCCAACCTTGGGTAACAGTGCCCTGGCCCCACCAAAGGAGGCTTTGCTCCTCTCCCCACTTCACCTTGCTGTCCCTCTGCCACCTCCACACGCCTCATGGCCATGGAGGCTGGTTCTTGGCCCTTTCATCAGGACTCCGCTGTCAGTCATCTCCCCAGTGGCCCCTTCATCTCGCCCCCTTCCTCTACCAAAGTCATCTATCACAATGGCCCCCATCCAACCTCCCTGAGGGGACCCCAACCCTGCTGACAGGGCTCCACCAGAGGGTGGCAGGGTTCCATGGGTGTCACAAGGCACAGTACAGTACTTATGGGCATATGACTGTTTTCTGGGGAGGTGTCACAGCTTTCATTAGATAATTTACAATATGTTACAAGACACTTCTTGTGTCAATCAATAGAGTTGATTCTGCTGAGTATGTAAACAAACAATATTGTTGTTCTGTTTAAAAGAAAATTCTTATCCTTTAAAGACACACACTGACGTGTTCATGGATAAAGTCTGATGTCTGGGATTAGCTTTAACATTTATAATCAAACAAGTTAAGGGGACAGATAAAACAGTACAGCATACCCCAATGCTGGGACTGGTGAGGAGTGCTGGGCTTTTACCTTCTTTCTCCACCTCTGCAGATGCTTACACTGTCTGTAACAACAAGATGCTATCATGCTTGTCTAGGCAACAAAGCCATAGCTCCCCTTTCCACACTGGGGCTCTGTAACAGCCCTGCAGAATGACACCTCCTGCCACATGGCCCTACCAAGGGCATATCCCTCTTTCTTTCCATCTGTCTGCAGCAAGAGACCCAGGGCCCTGTTTTCCACTCAGTAAGGCAGCAGGAACCCAGCTGCCATGTCCCCACAGAGGCAAGCGTACCACATCTCTGGGAAGAGGGTGTTGACGCCTTCCCAGCTATAAACGTTCAGGACAGCCAGCCAGAACTTCCCCCAGGAGGGGATGGCCACAGCTCCACCTGGGGAGAGAATGGGCCCACATCATCTCCCTGTAACTGGACCCTCGGGAGTCATGCGTGCCCTGCCTGCATGAACTGAAGGCAGGGGCCTGCAAGGGATCATCCAAGCCTCTTGAGAAGCAGGTCCCAGAACGGCTCAGGACTACCCAATACCACAGCTGCAGGGTAGAACCAGCAGCTTCCCCAAAATGAGTGTGTCCAACCCTAGGGGAGGCATTCGTAGCCCAGCGTTCAGGAAGGAGATACTTAGGAAGGTGAGGGGCCCAGATGTACAGAGAAACCTATACCATATGGGTCTAGACGAGAACGTGAACAGTGAGCTTGCACCCTCAGCCTTCTCCTCTTAGGGCAACTCATGGCTGCCCCTGACCTTGTGTCCCTACTTGGCAGGCAGATTGGGACTCCAACCTGGCTGTCAGTGACACTCTGGCCCAAGTTGGAGCCACCCCACAGCACGGGTCCTAGGCACAGAAATACCATCCTGGCTGTGCTTCACAAGGAGGCTCCGTCCAGACCACATGTTCAGAAGTCAAAAACCCAGGCCACCAGGGAAGGAAGCATGGCCCAAACACATTCCCTCCCCAGGCAAGGAACCCGAAAGCAGTCAGTGAGACTAGAGGCCAATAAGGAACTCACTGCAAGAGCAACACATGAAAAGAATGTGGCATTTTGTTAGAATGCACAGGAAGCTTAATCTAGCTGGGCAGGTCAGAGGTGCCAGGTAAAGGATGAGGAGGAGCTCCCAAAGGAGTGGGGTGGGGTGGGAGGCAGGATACCAGGCAAAGCAAGCAGCATGCAGAGCCCTGAGGTACAAAGGGACTTTGTGGAGCTGACAGGAGCACCAGAGCAGGAGGGCAGGTAGACAGAGAAATGGCTACAAGAAGCAGGTGGGTGAGATCTACCAAGCTCTGCAGAGCAGCAGGAAAGCTCTCAGAGTGGCAGGAGCCATGGAGCCTCCTTAGGGACGAAATGAACAGCCTACAGAGCACACAAGCAGGGAAGGGTGCCACCGACTAGAAGGCCCACCGGCACACAGGAGGGTATACAGTTATATCAATTTGCTTTTTAAAAAAATATGGTAAGGTTAGATGGTTTCCACTTTTCTGCTTTGATGAATTCTTGGTTCATGTGTTTCACCCAGTGATTCAGGTGAAGGTGCATCTTTCTATTTCTCATTTGCAAGAACTCATTAAGCCGAGGCAGCATGGATCCTTTATTTAGCATACACTGTGCAGGGTGTACCTTTCTTATGAAGAATGTTCCGGGCTCGTACCAGGTCAGGATCGTCGGGCCCAACACCCAGGATTCTCAGGGATACATAGCTAAGCGCAGTCCCAAACACTGTAGACTTGTCCTCAATGTGCCTGCAGGAGCAGGAGACAGGTTTACAAACTGACATCTTTTATGACTTCTAAGAAATTAAGCAATGCTTTCAGTTAAATTTCCTTAGAAAATCAGGAATGCTAAAACATCCCACACTGACATAACATAACATAAGAAATACCCTGAATAGCCCACTCCAGTGGTTCTCAAAGTGTGCACCACGTGCCCTAAAAGATTTCCAGGTGCACCCAATGGTATTTCAGAAAAATATGTGCCTGTTGGAGACCAAAAAACCAACAGAGTTTTTAGAGTTTAGACTTTTGGGGGACAGAGGTATGGGGAATTGGCTGTAAACTGACAGTCTGCCCAATCTCCCACCTCACTTGCCTGATTAGGTTGCAAAAGGCTGTTAAGCTGTGGTGCTGGATTGTTTACACTACCCCCCATGTTCCCCAGAAAGACTGGAGGCAAGTTTCTTCTACCCTTTGTTTGGTGTAAAGTTAGATGATATGTATGGTGGGGGTTTTCTGCACTCAACACAAGAGTAAAGAGAGAGAAATTCTTCAATGTATTGATGAGGAAATGAGAGTTTGCCTTTCAATATATGCCCAAACATTGAAGAAATCGCTAGGACACATCAGGCTCATGTTTCTCATAAACACAAGAATAAAAAAACTTAACACATTTGCGTCAGGACCTGCTGAATTTACTAAATCTTACTAAGAATTTATCTATATATATAAAAAAATAACTGGCCCTGGCCAGTTGGCTCAGTAGTAGAGCGTCGGCCTGGCATGCAGGAGTCCTGGGTTCAATTCCCGACCAGGGCACAAAGGAGAAGCGCCCATCTGCTTCTCCACCCCTCCCCCTCTCCTTCCTCTCTGTCTCTCTCTTCCCCTCCTGCAGCCAAGGCTCCACTGGAGCAAAGTTGGCCCGGGCGCTGAGGATGGCTATGTGGCCTCTGCCTCAGGCGCTAGAATGGCTCTGGTTGCGACAGAGCAACGCCCCAGATGGGCAGAACATCGCCCCCTGGTGGGTGTGCCGGGTGGATCCCAGTCGGGCGCATGCGGGAGTCTGTCTGACTGCCTCCCTGTTTCCAGCTTCAGAAAAATACCAAAAAAAAAAAAAAAGTAACTTTTTGGTTGTTTTTTTTCTTTTTTAACCCCTTGTTTTTACAAATTCTGAAAAGCATAACTCAAAAATTATAACATAAAAGTTTTTTTTAATGTCAGAATAAATTTAATTTTGTCGTATTTATTTCGTTTAATTACCATAAAAGCACGCTTGGACTTTATATTTTTTTCTTTAATATTTGACTTAATTATTATAATGTATTTCTCAGAAATTTGTATATAGTGCACTTACAATTACCTGTAGGATTTTAAATATGCCCTGACTTCAAAAAGTTTGAGAACCACTGGCCCACTCTCATGACAACCAAGCAGTTCCCAAACTGGCCCTATGGATCCTTACTTTCCACTCCTCAATCAACATGACCCAACTAAAGCCCATTCACCACTATGGCACACAGAACACACTTGCAGGGCAGCATGTTAGACCATGCTAACACTCTGTGCTGCAATAAGGTACTGATGAGATCTTGACTTCCGTCATGACATGCTGGGACCCACAAGGCAGAGCCAGGGCCTCACATTCAAGCAGCCCCTGACCCTATTTGGAGGAAAGCAGAGACTGAGCCACCCCTCTACAGTTCTGTAACAGACGCTGCTGGTGTAGATTTGGCCCACCAGAGCCCAACCACGGTGGGCAGGCAGTTGACTACCTTGGGGGAGGGCCTTGATCCCAGAGCAGGCCCCACTACAGAAAGGCAGGCTGAGACCAGGGAGGGCTGACCAGCACCAGCTGCACCTGTTGCTACCTTGGAGTCAGACACTTTCTTTCTGCCTTAGTGATAACTGCCAGATGGTTTTCACTGTGGTGAGAGGGTCTTGAGTCTTTCAGCCAGTCACAAAAACAATTTACAACACAAGTTCTGACACTGAACTCTGCCCCTACCCAACCCCAGGGCCACAGTTACATCACTCCACCCCTTGACAGGTGCATGTCCTACACAAGTACATGCATGCACATATGGGCAGTAAGAGGGCTGGGCAGACTCACAGGCCCCAACCACCGTCCGGGAGCTGCACCGACCGCAGGAATCGCACCATTTCTTCTCTGTATCCAGCAGGCAAAGGGATGCGCGCCACATGGCATGTGATCAGGAGGCCTATGTGGCAGAAACAATGTCCATCACTGAAAGCAGGAACTCAGCACAAAGCCTGGCCCCTTTCCTTCTGAGGACCCTTCCCGACTACGAGCTATTCCCACAGTTCTCCTTCCCACAGAAACAAGCCTGGGAAGACTGTTCCTCCTAGCATAGTCAGGAACTCTGGGAACAGGCCCCAGGCACAGCAGCAACAGCATGCATGACACTCCCCACACAGGGTATATGAAGCTCATCCAGCCACTCCAGGACCCCATGATGATGTGACACCTGCTGGGGCACCACTAAATAGAATAACATTTACTTGCTTATATGTTTCTGTTTTATAAGTTATTAAGTAGCATATGTCACTTTGCAAATGGGGAAAATAGACAACAATAAACAGCCACAAAGAACCTACCCTTCCCTGCCTGGCTTCCCTGAGCATAGTACTCACAGGTTGTCCCCCAACTCCACCCCACCCACCTACCCCTGGCAGCCACATGCCTGTGACATTATATGGGGTCTCAGGGTGAACCTGGCCACAATGTGCCATGGAACAGTGCCTGACTTTGGCTCAGAGGCCTGGTAGCTATACTGGCCACTGACAAGCCCCGGAAAGATAGCTAGATGTTGAGACACCACAGAGGCTCACAGAAAACAAGCCCATCTACTTTCAGAACAGTCATGATGTTGTCAAGACAAGAAACACACATTCAGGCAGGAAACAGAGCCAGTGTCTTCTCCCATTTTACTGGGAAGGAAACTGAGGCATAGCCCTTAAGTGGTGGGGTTGGGGCTGGAGCTCCAGGAGTTGGACCCCAGAACCAGTGCTAATTGGTATACATATACCAATTACATATGTGCACATATGTTCAAACCAGATTCTCATCATCCCCATGTTACAGGTGAGGTGGTCAAGGCACCTGAAGTTCTATGCCTTGCCCAAGGTCAAAGCAGACCATGGGAAGAGTTTCAGCAAGCTCCAGGTGGGTTGAAGGAAAGAGCCCTTGACTTGACCCCAAGGACAGGTCTGTGGGCCCCTAGACAGAAAGATACAACGCTACGAAGTCCACGAGTCAGTGAGGCTTAGAGGAGATGGGAACCCAAGGGACCTGCAGTGCTCCTCCAAGCAGGAAAAAGGGTCCTTCTGCATACATTTATAGAAGAGAATTTCCCATACTATAAAACTATTTCTTCAGAGAAACACTCACGGGATGCAATAGTCTTGTCTAGCCAAATTAATTCTGTACCAGGAGGGCCCAGCAGCAATCCTCCTGGCACTCACCAACCTGAACCTATAGCTCACTATGCTGAGCTTCTCAGCCACCCCTTCAAGGTGAGTTCACATGCCAGAGGTGCCCACAGAGGACTTAAAGATCGCCACCCCAGCCCCTGCCTGCCTTCAGCACCTTTGCACACATTCAGCCCTCTACCCGGAGTGCCCCACCCCCTCTGCACTGGGACTCAAGAGCTACCCTTCCACCAGCCCCAGAGCACCCATTTTTGCCTTGTCAGAACACTGGGTTTGTTGTGCCTTCACTGCCATCTCCCAGCACCAACAAGAAAATAACTGGGGTGCACTTTAACTCCCCCCAGCTCTTTCCCATGTGAGCTACTTGTGCACCTGCTCGCACATGCACACCACAGACGTACACCAAGGGCTTGAACCAGGTCAAGCCAGTACCCCAATGCCCCAGGGTGGCCTTGCCCATATCCTACCTGGCAGGAGGAAGAGCGGGCCGCCATAATCACCTGCCCAGTGTCCATCCTCAGCCTGCAGTCCCATGTAAAATGTCATTCCATTCAGAGCCCCCTCATGGGCTGTCTGAGCTCTGGGCAAGTCTTTAAAATAACTCCCCTGCAAAGGAGAAGAGATGAGACCTGAGGGGTATCTGTGGGCAGAATAAATCTGAATGATTTTAAACATTTCAGCTATTTCAATCAAAAATCTGAAACCCTTAGATAATGGTATTACCATCTATGCAAAGTAGAGTTCCTCAATTCTCATGATTTTGCTTTCCAGTCAAACCTATTTACAAATTTCTGCACAACTTCTCCAACATATCCTAAATAAATAAACCAATGATGCCCACCCAAACCTAGGACTCAGGCCTCTCACAGGAAGAAGCCAAGGAAGCACATAGCAACTAAGGCCAGGGCTCAACAGAGAGACCCCACTTACACTACATACTCTTGACTCTCTGAATTTCTTATATGAAATTCATTGGATCAAAAACATTCTTTTCTGAATAAAAAAAAAAATTCAAGCAAGCCCGTGCTTACTCATGACTTAGTAATAGGGGAAATGAAACAAAGAGGTCCACTCAACTCATGCCCTATCCCTAACTCAACTGATTCCTATAGGAACCAGCTTTAATGACATGTGGCCCAGGCCCCACATTACACGTTCCTTCTTCTTTCACAAGGAAGAAAATTCACGTCACAGGCAGCTTTTGAAAGCTCCCTGTTGGTTCTTGGTGCTCCTGGCTAAGGAAAAGGGATGCATTGTGTGAGGAGCAGACTGAGCACCTACTGTGTCCAAACCCAAGGAGTGAGCTTCCAGCGCAGTCTGCCCTCGGGTGGGGTTGTCCTCTTCTGGAAAATATGTCCACACCTGCCTTCCCCTCTCATTGCTGAGTCGCCAGCGGCTGAGGTCAGTGGCGGGCTCTGTCTTATAGGGTCCCCCTCTACGACGCAGACACCTGAAAACGATCTCGAGTGGCCATCCTACTTCTTTAGGTCAGAGCCCAGAGGTCTCACTTCCAACAATCCACAAACGGGCCGTTACCCTCACCTCCCAAAATGGAAACACTCTCCGCACCACTTCTGCCTCTAGCTACCGCCCCATTATTTGTCGTGGCAAGTGGACGCCGGCCACCCGTATCCCCAGGACCCCCATCCCACCAGGCTCTCCTCAGCCCCGCTCCCCCCAGCACTCGCAGAACCTTGGCTGGAAGCCCCCTTCCCGTCGCGACCCCTCCTCAGCGCCCCGACCGCGCTCTTCTTTCTAGTGGGGTCCGGAATTCTAGGACTCACGTGCCCTCTGTCATGACTGCGGCAGCGATCTCCGCGACCAGCGAGCGCACAGATCAAGGATCCGCGACGGGCCCTCGTGCTACTCGGCAGACACGCTGAGCGCAGTGGGAAGATGCCCGAGCAGCCAATCAAAACGCCGCGAGGGTGGGCCCGAGGCTGGATTTAGCCACCGCAGTGGCGGAGCGCGAGACACCCCACCGCATTGGAGGCGGGCGGGGGCGGGATTAGGGCGGGGCAAGGAGGGTCCTGGTCTGGGTGGGTTAGGCCTTGGTGGATCGGATCCGACCCGACCCGACTAGGGAGGGACGAGGCCAGCCCTGTGGGCGGGGACGGGGCGAGGTGGGCGGGGTGAAAAGGCGAGTCGGCCCTGTGGGCGAGGTCTGCACCTGGGGGCGGGGCCGAGCGAGGCACCAGTCTCGCTGGGATGCGGCGTGCGCCTCCGAGCGAAGTGCGGGTCGAAGCTCCGCGAAGAAGGCTGAGGAGGGCTGAGAAGGGCTGTGGCTAGGTGAGATGAGGAATGTCCTGCCTCGCAGGAGGCCGCAGGGCAGGCGGATGTGTGGGGCGAGGCCCAGGCTGAGGGAACAGCGAGGACCGATACAGGAGGCAGAGCTCATGCCCTCGAGGAAGAGCTGAGGCCGCGACTGGAGGTGCGCGAGTGCGGGAGGGAATTTGTGAGGGAGGCTGGTGGGCGGCAGGTTTCCGGGCCGCGACGAGGTGGAAAGGCCTCCGGAAGAGAGGGGCTGTGAGAGAGGGCAGCCCGTTTTTCCCGAAGCTGCGCCCCAGGGTTCCCGTGGGGCGGGGCTGGTGAGGCCGAGGCCCCTGGAGCCTCCACGGCCCGCGGGAGGGCGAGGCCAAGCAAGGGCGTCAGCATGGAGCGGTCCCTGGAGTGTTGGGGTTCCTAGGGTGAGTGCCAGGGTAAATATATACAAGGCCTTAACAGTAAAGGGGAGAGAAGGATGAAAACAGTGGCCAAGCCTGACAGGGACAGCGGGACGGCGAGGGGCACTGGGTGGGCAGGGTGGCTGCACTGAGAGGAGACTTGAGAACATCTATGACTGGAGGAAACAGTGCTGACGTGGAAAGGACTACAGCCAGAGAGCCCCAGCACTTCATCTGCCCCACTGAAGCCCTGACATCAGCTTATAACTACCCAGCTAGTGAGAGCTGTACCCATCCCTGAGTCTTACCCCCATGCCCAACAACAGCAGCAAGCTAGAGGGAAAGTGTGTGTGTGGGGGGGATATAAATACACCGCTCCCCCCTAGTAGAATATGGGGATAGGGTTTAGATGACCAGTAAAGGACACTTGCCTCTTTCTATCCCAGTTCACAAATAAGTGCAGACATAGTAATAAGAAGAATAGATATCAAAATACCAGCCTTGTCACAGATAAAAAACCATGTGACTTAGATCTGAAATCAAGAGGCCTGGATACTGATCCATCTCTAAATTGAAGAAACACACCTCCCAGCCTCACGTGGAGCTGGACAACTACAGCTTCTGGGCCACAGAGCTGCCCACCAAGTACCACGTAGCCATGAGAGTAAGCTGTCTTGGACATCCAGCCTAGTCAAGCTTTTAGATGACTGCATGCCCCGATCAATACACAACTGTAACTGCATGAGAAATCCTGAGAGCTACCCAGCTGAACCTTTCTAAATTTAAGCTGCTATGTTTGGGGCAGTTTGTAATTACTGGGAGAAGGTACTACTAAGTGTTCAGCACAGTAAATTGGACAGGAAGTAGCGAAGATCAACACATCAAGCATGTGGTTGAGAAATTCATGAACAGAGATAGAAATTATCTTAAAAACTTCCAACAATAGAAAACAAATACGGAGAAATGATTTGCCATCTAAAATTCTATTTCCATTCAAATGATAAATCTAAGAAACAAAGACACGTATGTCTCTCATGTGATACAGCTAATTGCCTTTCATGCTTGGGAAGGGGCTTAGTTATGCTAATATGTATTGGGGGAGGGTTTTTGCACAGAAAGATTTTAAAAGGAGAAGCTAGGGGGCCATTTTAGAGAGAGAGAGAGAGAGAGAGAGAGACATTTTAAATGTGCAAGGTCCAAAGTCTGCTAGCAGATGGCATGAAAATGAGAAAGTGAACCAAAGATGAAGGTAAACTCGGAATTTAGGAAATGTCCACGTTGTGGCAGAAAGACAAGGTTCACTCAGAGGGTCATCTCCAAAAGAAAGAGGAGCTAGCACGTTACCTAGCTAGCATATGACAGTGATGAGAAGAGCTTTACTCTTAGGGCAGAGAGTTATTTAAGGTGAGGGAGAAATAGGAACACAGAAAAACAAGCAAACGAAAAAACAAGGCAGTTCACTCCAAGAAAAACTGAAAGTTGGACCTTAAGGAAATATAATCATAAACCAATACAGGGGTCAATAGCAAACAGCATTAATATAGTCATACCGAACTCAATACAGATTTCAGCCAACATATTTAACTTTTGGAAAATTAGTAGAAAAGGAAATGTAGGTTGCAGACAGGATAGTGTAAGAGAGGTAACTCCTTTTTCCATTGTAGGAAATCAACAGATATATCTAAAATCAAGATTAAGAAGTAGCATTATTTAAGTCATAAATGATAAAAACAAAGTTGATCACTGAAGAAATCCCTAAAAGAGCTGAATAGTGTTTGTTCTGGGGAAGTGGGGACTGGCTGGTGGATTTGGTGGTAGTGGGATGCGGAAGTTCTGTCCTTCTGTTTTCTCATTGAAATAAGCAGACTATATTTAAGATTGTTGGAGGTTTGAAGAGAATGAAAAGATATGAAATAGTTTTCTTGGAGAGTTAGGAGATGAAGGAGTATAATAGGGAGATGCTGAGTGCCAATTTAAGATTGGTAGCCATACCCAGCATCATTAAGTCTATTAATACCTCTTTCTGTATATGGCTCTAATTTATCCCTTCTCTCCACACCAACTGCGAGCAAACTCAGGATTATACCCTTCCTCTTTCACTTGGATGCCTGCATCACCCCTGTTTTAAGATTCCTGCCTTGTGTTGCTGACTTTCCCCATGTGCCTTTTTTTATTTTTATTTTTGTGACAGAGACAGAGAGACGGACAGATAGGGATAGGCAGGCAGGGAGAGAGATGAGAAGCATCAATTCTTTGTTGTGGCACCTTAGTTGTTCATTGATTGCTTTCTCTTATGTGCCTTGAGGGGGGAGGGCTACAGCAGAGCAAATGACACCTTGCTCAAGCTGGTGAGCTTTGCTCAAACTAGATGAGCCCATGCTCAAGCTGGCAACCTTGGGGTCCTTTGCATCCCAGTCCAATGCCCTATCCACTGCGCCACCACCTGGTCAGGCCCCATGTGCCATTTTAAAAAGAAAATGTGACAAGTCACTTCTCTGCCAAATACCCTCCAACAGCTGATTCCCAAAGCATTCAGAATAAGGTAGTTAGAGTCTCTGTGGTCTGGACTATCCCCTCAGTTGGCAGCACTACCAAAATGGCATCTCCAGGTTTTCATCACATCCTTGGGTACTCTTCCCCAACTATGCCCATACAGTCCTCTCCAGGAATTCTGCCCTGGCCTCCAGCCAATTCCCTTGTCTCCCTGCTTCCAGTTCAGGCACATACCCCGTGCATATCCTCCAAGTTATGTACATGAACTTTTGGCTCTTTCAGATATGATCTAAGTGGGCCTGCATTACTGATGTCTAGCACATCTGGGACTGCAACTTTGCTGAGACAATGAATGATGGTTTATTACACACGGAAATGTAAGCTGCAGACTCCCTCAGACCATGCTGGTGGGTGGCAGCCTGAGGAGATCATGAAAATAGGTATTATCAAAGATGTTACATAGGGGGAAATAGCCTATCATTTCAAAACGAGGGGAAACCTCCTTAGACTTTCAGTGTTTTATTTGCATGATTAATAATTACATTTCCAGCAGTACATCAAGCATCGAGACTAAGATTCTTTTAAGTAAAAGCAGGAAATTTTCTGGAGACCCTCCCACTCTCAAGTCTGCAGCTCAAATGTCCACCATGTCCACCACTGCAGAGAGATGGAGCTCAGAGGCAACTTCCTCTTCCCTTGAACTTCGGATCAGTCTTACCAGGTGCTTCAGCCGTTCAGTCAGAGATGTGCCTGTTGCCTCTGACAACTGCAGTTGCTCCCGTATCTTTTCATTCTATATAAATAAAAGAGAAACTAAAAATAGTTTTGGGATATTCATAAACCAAGATAAATTCTCTTTAAAGGCACTAGATTTGGCTCATGTTAATGCATGCTGGGCTCAACAAACTGCTTCCTTGGCATCTATCATATCCTTCCAGCCTCTTCTAGCACATATATGTACAGCTGGTATCATCTGTATATGGAATGTTTCTCTGCTTATACTATCATGAACAACTTCCAGTGTCAGTCGTTTTTATAAAATATCATTTACAGGGCTATAAACTGTTCCATCTTGGCCCTGGCCGATTGGCTCAGTGGTAGAGCGTCGGCCTGGCGTGCAGAAGTCCCGGGTTCCCCGGCCAGGGCACACAGGAGAAGCGCCCATCTGCTTCTCCACCCCTCCCCCTCTCCTTCCTCTCTGTCTCTCTCTTCCCCTCCCGCAGCGAGGCTCCACTGGAGCAGAGATGGCCCGGGCGCTGGGGATGGCTCCTTGGCCTCTGCCCCAGGCGCTGGAGTGGCTCTGGTCGCAACAGAGCGACGCCCCGGAGGGGCAGAGCATCGCCCCCTGGTGGGCAGAGTGTCGCCCCCTGGTGGGCATGCCGGGTGGATCCCGGTCAGGCGCATGCGGGAGTCTGTCTGTCTTCCCATTTCCAGCTTCGGAAAAATACAAAAAAAAACACAAAAAAAACCCTGTTCTATCTTATCTACTATAATTGCTTAACCAAATCCCCATCTTTGGATATTCAGTTTGCTTCCATTTTTATGCAGTATAATTAATGCTATAGTGAATAAAAATACATTAATTTTGTCATATATAGTCATTTCTTTAGGACAGAATTGTTAAGTCAAAGTTTACAAATATTTTTGTCTGCAAAATGGATAAATAGATGCAGTATGTCATCTTAATTTGCTTTTCTCCCCTATTGAAGGACTTCCTAAAAGCTCCTAATCCAGGAGCTTACTTTTTACCTGTCCAGCATTAACTATGACTAAAACTCTGGTTTTGTTTCCTTTACCACCGATGGAAGGATGATGAGGTAGAAAGAAGATGAGCTTTGAAGCAAGTCAGGTCTGGCCTTAAAAAGCAGCATTGCCACTGACCAGCTGAATAAACATGGGTGAGATCCTTGACTTTTGTGACCTTAACCACCTCAGGGAAAGGTAATCCCAGAAAGGGAGGTCTGGGGGATGCCACAGCTTAAACAGTATGTGCTCCATAAACAGAAGACCCTGTTACCACCTATTACTCTCCTCAAGCCCTTACTGCAGGTCAGCACACAGTGATGCATTTTGTTCAGTTCTTAAGCATGTTTTAATTCCATTCTTTGTTTCATAAGCAGAAACTAAGAATTAGTTGGGCCTCTATAACTGACAGATTAAGAAAAGATCTAATTTAAACTAATAGTTTACTGGTCATCATAACATTGTACAGTCAATCAAGTATTACTTTTTTCCCAGCCATTTCATGTCTTTAATTCTAATATAAATGCCAAATGTCTCTTCTCACCTGTGGGCTAGTAGTTGTGGATGTTTTCATCATAGGTTCAACTGTCTGAGGAAAAGACACCAGGGTCTGAGGAAGGTAGAGGGGAAGGGAAGTTGAATCTGTAAATGCTTCGGAGTCTTCAGACAACCACTGCTGAAGCTGATCTTCAAACCTGAAACATTTGAGCGTTCGGAAACAAAAATTTAACTACCACTCACCTTCTCTCTTTCTCTCTCTCTCTCTATAGACTTAAATTGTTTAAAGCTCTTCTTTTTACTAAGGATAGAGCTGTTATGACATTAATTGAGAAGCAGAAATGTACTTTTTTATATATATTTTTTATTTTTTAGCAAGAGAGAGAGACAGGGACAGACAGGAAGGGAGAGAGATAAGCATCAATTCTTCGTTGCATCATCTTAGTTGTTCATCGATTGCTTTCTCATATGTGCCTTGACTGGGGGGCTCCAGAAGAACGAGTGACCCCCTGCTCAAGCCAGTGACCTTTGGGCTGAAGCCAGGGACCATGGGGTCATGTCTGTGATCCCACACTCAAGCCAGTGACCCTGCGCTCAAGCCAGAGAGCCCACATTTAAGCCGGCAACCTTGGGGTTCGAACCTGGATCCTCAACATCCCAGGCCAGTGCTCTATCTACTGCATCACCACCTGGTCAGGCCGGAAATGTACTTCTAAAAGATTAATATCTTCTCTTTAATTTATAAACCCAACTTATGCTTAATGAGAAAGGTGGCATTTACCTCCCCCCCCCAAAAAAATTGTTTTATGTTACTTAACATGTAATTTTTCTCATTTGCTATATTTTCTCTGGCTTATTTTGGATTTTTGTGTCTATAATTCTTATCTCTTGCTGGATTATCCAAATATATGGATTGCTGCTTACAGTTTAAAATTAACTCAAGCGCTGGTCAGAAAGCTTGGTTGATTAGAGCATCATCTCAAAGCACAGAGGTTGCTGGTTCGATCCCAGTCGGCACATTCAGGAACAGATCGATGTTCCTGTCTCTCGTTTTCTCCCCCCCTCCTTCATAAATACATTTTAAAAAATAATAAAGTTAACCTAAAATAATATCCTACTGCCGCCTAGCATTTTAGAGCTGTCCATGCCATACAATTGTCTATTTTAAAAAAAACCAATCTACTCCAACTGCTTAAATGATTCAGACCTAGGAAAATCTACATTTAGAAATCAAGATACATTCATTCACTCTTCCAGCACATATTTATCAAGCTTCTACCAAACACCAGGCACCAGAATACAGCACTGAAGCAAAACAGACAAGGCCCAGGTCTAAGCAGCTTATACTTTTAGTGAGGGGAAATAAGAGAAGGGACACATGACAATGAAAATGTGGTCTGAAGATGTGAAAGACAAGGCAAAATCATGGAGATGGAAAGCTGAGAGGATGGGCAAGGAGGATCTTGCTGAGAAGTAGATATTTAAGCAGAAGCTGGAAGTGAGTGCAAGCTGAGCTGTGGGGATCAGGTTGGCTGTGGAGTCTCGGGCAAAAGGAACACTGAACACAAAGTTATGGTTCAGCACTGCCTTGCACGTTGAAGGAAGGAGCAGAGGTCAGAAAGGAAATGGGAGGCAGAGCACAAAAAGCCTTGCCCACCTCATAAGGATTCTACCTTTAACTCAAGGTGAGAAAAGAAGCTACTGGAAGGTTGTGAGCAAAGGAGTAAACATGACCTCTGCCTCACACTTGAAAGGTTCACGCTGGATTGGCCAAGACTAGGCTAAGGTCTACTACAAAAATGGTCTGATTCTGATATTTTGCATAGAGCCAATAGGATTTGCAGATGAACTAGGTATGGAGGAATGATTCCAAGGCATTTGGACTGGGCAGCTGGAAGTATGGAGCTGCCTGTAACTGAGAAGACCACTGTAGGAAGGGCTGGTAGGGGGGAAATTGGACTTGGGAGGTTAGCCTTGAGATGGCTATCAAGGAAGCAGTAGGATATTAATCTGGAGTTCAGAAAAGAAAAACCAGGAGTGTCAGAATATTAGTGTTATTTAAAAATCTTGAAACTGGCCCTGGCCGGTTGGCTCAGTGGTAGAGCGTCAGCCTGGAGTGCAGGAGTCCCGGGTTCGATTCCCGGCCAGGGCACACAGGAGATGCACCCATCTGCTTCTCCACTCCTCCCCCTCTCCTTCCTCTCTGTCTCTCTCTTCCCCTCCTGCAGCCGAGGCTCCACTGGAGCAAAGTTGGCCCAGGCGCTGAGGATGGCTCCATGGCCTCTGCCTCAGGCGCTAGAATGGCTCTGGTCACAACAGAGCGAAGCCCTGGATGGGCAGAGCATCGCCCCCTGGTGGGCATGCCAGGTGGATCCCGGTCGGGCGCATGTGGGAGTCTTGTCTGACTGCCTCCCCATTTCCAACATCAGAAAAATACAAAAAAATAAAACAAATCTTGAAACTGGTTGAAATCACTGGGGATTAAGTATAGATGTCACAGATGCAAGGTCCAGAGAGTGAGTGAGGGGCAACTGGGGGAAGAAGAACCAGTAGGGTGGCCTAGAGAGTGCGGCCAGCATGACAGGAGAGGAACCGAGGGTGTTCTGGGAGCCAGGAAGGTGGGAACCAAGGTGTGGAAGGATGCTGGGGACTGGGGTTCATTGTCAGTTCAGTTTTGTGGGGAATGCAGTGATCCTAACGAGAGCAGACATGGGGGGCAGAAAGGGGATACAAGAAAGGCTAGAAAAGTGAGAATCACTATTTTTGAAGAGTTTACTGTAAAGGGAATAGAAACAGGGAGTGATGAGAGGGAAATGGGGCCAAGATAAGGAGAAATGCCAGAAGACTGACTTGCAAGCATGAATGGCTTAAGGATACAATGAGAAGGGGCAGGCTTCACCTCTTGCTCTCCTCTTTCTCCAATAGCAGACTGTTGGACAGACACTGGGCCAGGAGCTCCTGGGCAGAGGCTCCACGCATCAGATCCTCCGTGCTGGGAATCTTCCCCTCTGGGCCACACTCTGCATTCCTCTTTCCTTTTTGGTGCATGTGAAGTAACGGAGTGGGAAACTTGTTTGCAGAATATGAAGGCTTCATTCCCAAACTGTAAGTACACGTTTTGAAATGTTTATGGTCAGGAAAGAGGGAGAAAGGGTTCCTCAGGCAATAAGTAGATGTGGGTGTGGACAGAGCCTCAGATCTACCCCTTCCTCTTCTAGCTTCCCTAATGGTTAGGGATTCCCTTGGGTCAGGTGTAGGGCTCAGAGGGAGGGCAGCCTCTGCCTTAGGGGAGCTTTGGCTCTCCTGGGCAGCTGGGCTCTTGGAGCATCCCTACTCTGAGTTTTGCCTCCCATCCCTGAATTATTAACAGGTATCTACTGCCCTCTATTATTAGAAAAGTTCTTATTTTTATATAGAGCTGTTAAATCCGTCTGGAACTAATATCTACAAGCAATGGGAGATAGTGGAGCTAACAGTTTTTCTAAACAGATGCCAATCTGTGCTCTCCCCACTAATTTGGCATGGTAGTTTTGTCACATATGGTTCTACGTCTGGACTTCCTATTCTGATTCATTCACTTACTGTAATTTTACTATTTTATTTTGATATCAGGCAGAGCAGGCCTTCCTTGTAATTCTTTTTTTTTTTTAACAGAGACAGAGTCAGAGAGAGGGATAGACAGACAGGAACGGAGAGATGAGAAGCATCAATCATGTTTTTCGTTGCGCTTTGCGACACCTTAGTTATTCATTGATTGCTTTCTCATATGTGCCTTGACCGCGGGCCTTCAGCAGACCAAGTAACCCCTTCCTCGAGCCAGCAACCTTGGGTCCAAGCTGGTGAGCTTTTGCTCAAACCAGATGAGCCCGCGTTCAAGCTGGTGACCTCGGGGTCTCGAACCTGGGTCCTTCCGCATCCCAGTCCGACGCTCTATTCACTGCGCCACTGCCTGGTCAGGCTTCCTTGTAATTCTTATTTAACATGTTCTCAGCAGTTGTGACACATTTTCTTTCTTTTTTTTTTTTTATAATTTTTATTTATTCATTTGGGGGGGGAGAGAGAAAGAAGGGGAGGAGCAGGAAGCATCAACTCCCACATGTACCTTGACCAGGCAAGGGTTTTGAACCAGCAACCTCAGTGTTTCCAGGTTGACGCTTTATCCACTGCGCCACCACAGGTCAGGCCCAACATTTTCTCATCCTGATGAATTTTAGAATTAACTTGTCAAGATCAAGGGGAAAAACCTTTTTTTTTCGTTTTTTAGAAATGCCCTGACTTTATAGTTTGAGAACTGACAACTTTATAGCAGTGCATCTTCCCATCAGCACAGAGAGCCTGTCCGATTTATTCAAGTTTTCTTTGCACCTTCAGGGCCCTCAGAGTTCCCTTGATTGGGGTTTAGTGCCTCTCCTGGTCAGTCTAGGTTCATGTTATAGGTTTGTTGCTGCTGTGAATTATACTTTTTGTACCTTTGTATGTCAATCTATATAATCACCTTCCTGAACTCTGAATGATTCTAAAAGTGTGACTGTTCATCATCTTGAACTGACAGTTTTACTGTCTGGAAATAGAAATGACAGTTTTTCCTTCCTTTTGATATTTTTGCCATCTATAACCCTGCACTGGGCAGAATGCAACAGCAGTGACATCAAGGGTAGCTTGGGCTGGTTTTGACTTCAATGTTTCTAATGTTTTATCAAGAAGCATAATTTTTGGCAGTTTTATAATAGATAGCCTTATCAAGCTAAGGAATATTTTTTTACCCAAGTTAGATAAGAAATTTTTATCAGGGATAGGTATAAATTTTGGAGGCAGGAATGGATCAAAATTTTAGTAAAAGCATTTCAACGACTATTAAAATGACCACTTATTTTTCTGTTATGGCACCACATTACTTGAATAGATTTCTCCTGTTGATACTGTTTATCTTGGAATAAAGACTGCATATGCTGACATTTTATTTAGTGTGTTTGAACCAGGTCTGTGAGATGTCAACTTTCTTTTGTCTGCACTCTTTTGGTTATGTTAAGATTTCAGGGTCAGGTTCATCTGATAAATGACATGAGATGATTGCTCTTTTCTGCTCAAGAACAGTTTCTACTACATGGGAGTGATCCATTCCTCACACATGTCAGAATCTAACACAGTGGGCTAGATTTTGTGTACAGGAAATGAATTTTTGTCTGTGTACTCAGGAGAGAACAACATAGTTTGCTCCACTGGGTGGAAAGACAATGGAAACACACACACTGAACATAGACTCACCACCCCTGACTCAGCTGAAGTTCCTTTTGTGTCTGCATTCTGGCTTGTTCCCACGACACAGGAACCTCATATGCTTTCAAATGGTTTTTAAAAATATATACACATATCTGACCATCTTCACTCAGTGCCTCTGAGAAAATAATATTAAAAAAAATAAGAATATCAGAAAAGCAATAGGTGACCACTTGACATTTGCCTAAATTAACTAATATAAAGACAAGTCCCTCTTATTAAAGTCATGTAATTAATTATATGATTCCCACTTGAGCCAAACATGCTCCAAGTGTCCATGGGTCATTCAAGGTTCAGACAGGCTTATGCCCAGACCATGGTATGGCCAGTATGACTACTCAGATCTACAAAATTGTCTTAAACTTAGAGCCAGCCTGGGGGGGGGGGAGGGGGTTCAGGAAGGTGAGTCCTGGCTGTCCTGGAACTGTCTTAGCTCCTCCCAATGTTTATAAGTCACCTGGAAGTCATTGGCTTAAAGGAGAAAATCCTAAGGAAAGAAGGTAGTGACCCACAGGAAAAGAAACAAACGTCAAGTAAACTTTCTTTGCTGAAATTGGACCAGCTGGCCCCATAGCGCCAAGCACTAACTACCTGATGTGATAGGAAGCCTGGGGGGGATCCAGTCCCTCAGCCTGTGGTTGATGCACAAGGCAATGACATCATCCCATGGGATCTCGGCAACTGAGGGTCCTGTCCCCCAGCCAGGGGACGGGCTCTTGCTCTTCCACCTGCAATATGTTTTTTGTAGCAGATTCTCCACCTGGGACTGAAGGACGGGCTGTGTCTGGTGAGAGCTGGAGATCTGGGAGGCATACTGGATGACCATGGAGCACACGGGAAGCCAAGGAGCTGAAGAAAAATCACCTCATGAGTCACAAGGTTTGGCCAAAGTACAGGTGGAAATCTGTGTTAAATGTTCTTCACTCTGTATTAACTTAGGAGAAGGCAACTATGTAGTTGAGAACCCTGTTCCAGAATCTGAATGTAAAAACCATACAGCTGTTCAGTCTCCCTAGATAAAACTCACAACTAAGAGTATACCCTAGGGCAGGGTTCTCAAACTCAACTCAGCATGTGGGCTGCAGAGCAAGATCACAGCCGTTCGGCAGGCCGCACTAGGTCTACAAAAGACAACTGTTACGCAACCCTTTTCAGTGTCACAAAACAACCAGAAACTGTAGTTCGTGGATTAGTCTGCGGGCTGCAAAAAATTGTTCAGCGGGCCGCATGCGGCCCGCGAGTTTGAGACCTCTGCCCTAGGGGCTCTTATTGTACATGCCCAGGAATCTGTTCTTTAACAAGGATCTGGGTGAGGCTGGTACATGAGGTCTTGACTTCTCTTAGGAAACCCTCAACTAGTTCAGAACACAGAAGCTCGCACTGTGCACTTTGCTCCCCTATGGGTTCTGTCAGTAATGAGCATCTGTTAGGCCTTCTGAAGACCACAACCTGAAGTTCAGAAGGGCACCTGAGGCCTTTGTGCCATGCAGCCCAAAGGAAAGTGACCTTGCCAGGGCTGCATGCTGTGCCACATAAGCAGCAAACAGTCTCCTTCCCACCTAACAGCATCATCAAGGGAAGGGGCAGCCTTGATGCCCAACCCAGGGGACTTGAAGAATGCATCAGAAAAGCCCACAGTCTTTAACTGGCACAGCCAGAGCCAGGGAACAGAGGCTTCTTGGACAAAGAAGGAACACTGGCTTTAAGTCAGTGCTGAGTGCCATGGCCCCGGCAGAGCTAGCAGTGTAGGGACAGGACTACATGGTCCTCACATTCTTTGTCCTCATACTGCATGGTACAGGCAAGACAGGACCTGCTGTCCATTCAGAAACTCCAGGCCTTGGGGTCAGTGCTCCCCCAGCTCCACAGGCCACCTTCCTCCCAGAAGTAAGCAGACACCACTGATTTCTGTTGGTGGTAAAGGGCCAACTGTTACTTAACAAAAACTCTGGATCATCCTGACTCCTAAACCCAAAGGCAGGTGCAGGCAGGTGCAAAATGGGGACAGGGAGCACAGAGTGGAAGACATAAGACTCTCACACCAGTGCCCAATACCTGCCAGATTGTCACTATTGTAAGAAAGAAAATGGGTGATCTCAGCCGCCCCTATACTCCATCCCCAGCAAGTACCCCCTCAGCATGAGCACATACCCCCCGGGGGTGGAAGGTCCATCTGCGGAAGCTGAAAGCCTAGCACAGCTTGTTTCAGCCAGGCCAGGTGCTCTGCGGAATTCCAGTCAAGGTGAGGAAGCAGCCGGCTGCCCCCTGCCTCAGCAAACTCAGTGACAGGCCAGGACAGGTCACAGAGCTCCTTGGAGGACACCACAGAGGCCAGGAAGTGCAGAACGCTGTTGAACAACTCAATGATGGCACCAGGCTCCTGTGAGGCCAGGCCCCCCAGCCGCCTCTCTTTTCTGTCATGGAAAAACCGACTGCTAAACTCACGATCAACCCCATCTTCAATATACTGAATGAGGGTCTGGCAGCAAAGATCAAGGGCACACGGGCAATGGGAGACCAGCCACTGCACGGCCTGTGAAACCTGAGAAGCAAAGACAGTTGGAAGAGACTTGGTTAAACAAGTTATGCTATTTTTCCAAAGGAGCTTCCTGAAGGTACCCCTTCCCACAGCCTCCACAGCAGGTACTGCCTGAGCACTGTCTTCTCAACCACACTGGAAAGGAGAGCAGAAGCTTCTAATGCAGTGGAGTTTGGCCTCCTACGGCCTTGGAGACCTACACGGCAGGGATCCTAGGAGAGGGGTTCTGAGTCCCACCCTTCCTGGGTGGCTCAGTAGTAGAGCGTCGGCCTGGTGTGCAGGAGTCCCGGGTTCGATTCCTGGCCACAGCACACAGGAGAAGCACCTATTTGCTTCTCCACGCCTCCCCTTCTCCTTCCTCTCTGTCTCTCTCTTCCCCTCCTGCAGCCGAGGCTCCATTGGAGCAAAGTTGGCCCGGGCGCTAAGGATGGCTCTGTGGCCTCTGCCTCAGGTGCTAGAATGGCTCTGGTTGCAACAGAGCATCGCCCCCTGGTGGGCGTGCCAGGTGGAACCCGGTCGGGGGCATGCAGGAGTCTGTCTGACTGCCTCCCCGGTTCCAACTTCAGAAAAAAAAAAAAAAAAAGGTGGGGTGGCAGAACCACACACTGGAAGGGCTCAGGCCTTAAAGAAGCCAGCCCTGCACATCCTCTTCACTACACAGACAGGAAAACTATGTCTTCCAGTTCTTAAAAGGACTAAGAGCTTCATTACTTGCCCAGGTGCTTTCACATCCTGCAGTTATCTTTCTTCCTATAATTACTTTTATTTAATTCCTGGCACTTCTTTTCCTAAACGTAATTGTCAGCATAGACTTCCTTTTTTTTTTTTTTTTTTTTTTTTGTATTTTTCTGAAGTTGGAAACGGGGAGAGACAGACAGACAGACTCCCGCATGAGCCCGACTGGGATCCACCCGGCACGCCCACCAGGGGCAATGCTCTGCCCACCAGGGGGCGATGCTCTGCCCCTCCAGGGCGTCGCTCTGCCGCGACCAGAGCCACTCTAGCGCCTGGGGCAGAGGCCAAGGAGCCATCCCCAGCTCCCGGGCCATCTTTGCTCCAATGGAGCCTTGGCTGCGGGAGGGGAAGAGAGAGACAGAGAGGAAGGAGGGGAGGGGGTGGAGAAGCAAATGGGCGCTTCTCCTATGTGCCCTGGCCGGGAATTGAACCTGGGTCCCCCTCACACCAGGCCGACGCTCTACCGCTGAGCCAACTGGCCAGGGCCACAGACTTCCTTTTTAAAAATATTTTTTCATTTATTGATTTGAGAACTAGAGGAAGGAAAAGAGAGAGCTAGAAACATCCATTTGTTATCCCACTTATTTATGCACTCATTGATTGATTCTATATATGCCTGACCAGTGATCAAACCTAAATATAACCTTGGCGTATTGGGACAATGCTTTATCCAACTGAGCTACCCCTGGACTTCCTTTTTTTAAGGAAACTTCTCATAACATTATTTCTTAATATATTCCAAGAACAACTGTCCTACAAAAATAATTTATACATCTGACCTTCAGATAAAAGACATGAATTGTTGTATTTTAAATCTGTAATTATAAGACCTCTAAAAATATTACATAAATTTTATATCTTGCAGATAGTAGGACTAAGGACACATTTTATTATTTTCATTTCTGCTTATGTTTTTACAGGATTACCTCTCAAAAATTAAATAAAAAATGCAAGCAGCAATATACACTAAATCCAAGATAAGGCAAAAAGGGAAAAATTGAAATATATAGTTGGACCTTTAAAAATGATGGAACCTTTAGCTGGGCCTGTGGGGACGCAGTGGATAAAATATCAACCTAGAATGCTGAGATTGCCGGTTCAAAACCTTAGGCTTCGCCCTGGCCAGTTGGCTCAGCGGTAGAGCGTCGGCCCAGCGTGCGGAGGACCCGGGTTTGATTCCCGGCCAGGGCACACAGGAGAAGCGCCCATTTGCTTCTCCACCCCCCCCTCCTTCCTCTCTGTCTCTCTCTTCCCCTCCCGCAGCCAAGGCTCCATTGGAGCAAAGATGGCCCGGGCGCTGGGGATGGCTCTGTGGCCTCTGCCTCAGGCGCTAGAGTGGCTCTGGTCGCAACATGGCGACGCCCAGGATGGGCAGAGCATCGCCCCGTGGTGGGCAGAGCGTCGCCCCTGGTGGGCGTGCCGGGTGGATCCCCGTCGGGCGCATGCGGGAGTCTGTCTGACTGTCTCTCCCTGTTTCCAGCTTCAGAAAAAATGAAAAAACAAAAAACAAAAAAAAAAAAACCTTAGGCTTGCCTAGTCAAGGCACATATGAGATACAATCAGTGAACAACTAAAATGAAGCAACTATGAGTTGATGCTTCCCTCCCTCTCTCTAAAAATCAAATAAAATCTTAAAAACAAAAAACGAAAAACGATGAGCCTGAGCAGGTGCAGTGGATAGAGCGTAGGACTGAGATGCGGATGACCCAGGTTCGAAACCTTGAGGTCCCCGCCTTGAGCACGGGCTCACCAGCTTGAGCCCAAGGTCACTGGCTTGAGCAAGGGGTCACTCAGTCTGCTGTAGTCCCCCAGTTAAGGCATATATGAGAAAGCAATCGATGAACAACTAAGGTGCCACAACAAAGAACTGATGCTTCTCATCTCTCTCCTTTTCTGTCTCTCCCTTCCTGTCTGTCCCTTTGTCACCAAAAAAAAAAAAAGAAAGAAAAAAAAAGAAACCTTACCTTATTTGTGCCTTGTAAATCATTAATGGAATCAGGAATCTCAATAACAGTATAATCTGAAATCAGCTTAGCTGAAACCAAATCCTGTAGCATCAGACCTTGGAAAGAAACAAAAGGTCACCTGTCTTTCGCTCAGTCTGCATATGAGTGATCACATCTCACTGCACTGACCCCAGCTAGCCCTACTCCCAGTCACCACAGTGGATGCTGTCCCCTGACTCGTGACATCCCAACTCCAGCACTTCCTCAGACCTGGGGCTCAACCTATTTATTTATTTATTTTTTTGTATTTTTCTGAAGCTGGAAATGGGGAGAGACAGTCAGACAGACTCCCACATGCGCCCGACCGGGATCCACCCAGCACGCCCACCAGGGGAGAAGCTCTGCCCACCAGGGGGCGATGCTCTGCCGCGACCAGAGCCACTCTAGCGCCTGGGGCAGAGGCCAAGGAGCCATCCCCAGCGCCCGGGCCATCCCTGCTCCAATGGAGCCTTGGTTGCAGGAGGGGAAGAGAGAGACAGAGAGGAAGGGGGGGGGGGCGGGGGTGGAGAAGCAAATGGGCGCTTCTCCTATGTGCCCTGGCCGGGAATCGAACCCGGGTCCCCCACACGCCAGGCCGACGCTCTACCGCTGAGCCAACCGGCCAGGGCCTCAACCCATTTATTGAACATGCTGGTTCCTAAACAATATTGTCTTTACAAACCATCTTCCACTTCCTTTTCCACGGTGTCCTCCCCCAGGCTGGGCATAAGAACCACCAGCGGCAGTGCAGGCTCGAAGGGCTTGGCCAGCAGGAGCTGCTTGAGCTGCAGCAGTGCAGACACCCAGTACACATCCTCCTCTGCCATGTCCTCGCTCTTCACTTTGGGAGCAAGCAGCAGCATGAGTCCACTGGCTCCCAGGAGCTCCTTCTGTGTCTCCACTGCATCAAGGGCACCATCACTGAGAGGACCATGGGCTACCTGGAACAGCACTCAGATCATTAGGATGGACGCACCAGGGGACGACTCTGCAGTGAATATCAGCCCCAGAGTGAGCACAGCCAAACTACACTGCGCTTTGGGCCAGCCTCCCTCCATGAGGCCATGAATTAGTGCTAGACACATCAGATTAACAGTAATTCAGCCTCCAGCTAGAATTGTCTTTGAGCATGTTACTTTCAATTTAATAGTTACCCTTAAACAGTTATAAAAACAGGTAAGTCCATAATGACACAAAAAGGGGAAGGGAAGCCTGCAGCAAACAAGGGGTTTCAACCCATTTCTAGAAAACAGTGTGGAGATGGGAACAATAACTAGGTGGGGAAGCAGAGGAAGCTACATTTGAGAAGCTACAGACATGCTGTGGAAGGACCCAGGCCAGCTGAGCCTGCACAAGCCCAGAGCACCAAGGACTTGTGGCACCAAGAGTCAGAGACCAGGTTCAGAACCTAGAGGGGTGAATCACATGCAGAGCAGTGGCCCTATATGTCATTATAGAAATTTCTGATAACACCTACCTGCAGGTGGCCTGAAAGCATAACCTGTATCCTAGGCAGGAGTCTGTCCTGAGAGGATCCAGACACAGGGGCATCCCTGGACAGAGTGGAGGGTACTTGGCACGGGTCACCTCTTACTTTACACTGAGAGCACCAACAGCTGCTTAAGGAGACAGGATGAGTCCTGTCCAGAAAATCCAAACAGCCCAGGGAATAGATGCCCAGATTCTGAAATTTGGATGTCCCCTAAAGAGGATGGCTTGCCATTCAGTTTCCCTCCATTCCACCCCAAACACAGAGCTTATGGCCATCCTTTTAGGGCTTCACTCAGGTATGGCAGACAGCCTCAAATAAGGTATCTGAGGAGAGCCTCCAACATAAGAGAGTAGAATTAGAGAAAAAGAAACCCAAAGGAAACAAATAATGCATAGAACATAAGAAAACTTAGAAAAATTTCCTAATTTCTTCAGACACGTAAGATCATGCATCCAAAAATAGAAACAAAATGATATGTCAAATAAGGATAAGAAAAAGGAAATGAAATATATATGGAACAAAAGTTCAATAGAACATTTGGAATATAAAGTCAAGGAAATTTCCCAGAACACACTACAGAAAAGCAAGATAGAAAACAGAATAGAAATTTGCTCCGGCCAGATGGCTTAGTTGGTTGGAGTCTCATCCCAAAGCACAGAGGTTGCTGGTTTGATCCCCAGTCAGAGCACATACAGGAACAGATCAATGTCCCTGTTTCTGTTTCTCCCTTCCTCTTGCGCTAAAAATCAATAAATGTTAAAAAAAAAAAAAAGGCAAGAAAATAAGATAGAAAGGATAAGAAGCTCAGAGGATCATCTGATGAGATCCAGCATATGTCTAATGGGTTCAAGAGAACACAAAAAAAGAGAATGAAAGCATTTATCGTAAAGATGCAAAACATCCCAAAAGCAAAACAAGAATCTTCAGCCTGGAAGGACCCACAAGACCAGCACAATGAGTGCAGGAAATTGGCACCAGGTACACCCAAGTAGATTTTCAGAACCATGGGACAGAGAACAGGCTTCCAAAAATAAGACGAGGCAATTGAGAAAGGAACAGGAATAACCTCAGACATCACAATAGCAACACATGATGCTAGGTGACAGTGAAGCAAAACTGTAAGAAAAATAACTTTCAACCCATAATTCTACAAACCTAGCCACACTATAAAACAAATGTGAAGGTAAACACATTTCAGACAAGCAAAAACTCAAAACATTCTCCTGTGCATCCTTTCTTTGGCAGAAACTGGAAGATATGTTCTATCAAACAAGAGACTAAACCAAGAAAAAACATTGCTGCTATTGTCAAGAGCAGCACTGAATAAGTATCATACTTGGTATGTTTCAAGCCCTGTTCCAAGTACTCTATATATAAAACTCACTTCATTCTCAAGCTATATGGCCTGGGACAATTTGTTTTAAGTTCTCTGAGCCTCAGTTTTCCATTACTAAAATAAGAATAATCAGTAAGAGTATTCATCCACAGGTGGCACAAAGACACAAGGAATTTATCTAATTTAACTGGGACCCTATCGATATGCAGGCCCCAGCAGCATCCACACCCTGGGACATGCTATCAGCCCAGAGAAGAGCAAGAGGATGGCACTTTCTTAGAGGAAAGGATAAGGTGAAGTGACAGAGCATTTGAAAAACTATACAAGGTTATATACTAGGATATATACAGCCCACCTGGTGGCACATTTGAGTAAAAACTGAGAGATACAGAGAAGACTGCATAAGAAAGAAAATGAAGCAACTATTATCTGCAGAAGAAAAAAGAAATGTAGTCACAGAACACCTGCTGGTTTTGGGCAAGTAGCCATCACATAGTCATCAAAATGTGACCCCAGTAACTGAGGTAATATAAAGTGATGATGGAGCCACCCCAGGAAAATGGGGAAGGCTGAATGGGATTGAGATTTACAAGTTCTCTCAACTAGCACAGTGGGAAGCTACCAAAACAGCACCAAAATCCCACCTCCTAGTACTCGTGCCTTTGCACAGTCCCACCGTAAGTATGGGTTGGGCCTAGTAACTCACTTCTAAAAGATATAATCAGGCCCTGGCCAGGTAGTTCAGTTGGTTGGAGCCTTGTCAGGATACACCAAGGTAATGGTTTGATCCTCCATCAGGGCACATACAGGAATCAACTAATGAATGTATAAATAAGTGGAACAACAAATGAATGTTTCTTTCTAAAGTTAATAAATGACAAAAAAATAAAAGTAAAGATAAAGTAAAGGACACAATCAGATGTGTGACTGTCACTTTTAAGATTAGGTTATAAAGACATTGCCCTCTTGCTCAGCTAATGGAAGCCACTGTCATGTTGTGAGCTGCCTGATGGAGAGGCCCATATGGCAGAGAACTGAGGAGGCTTTTGGCCACAGCCTATAAGAAACTAAGTTCTTAACTAACCAGGTGGGGGTGCAATGGATAGAGCACCAGAATGAGACGCGGAGGACCCAGGTTGGAAACCCCGAAGTCGCTGGCTTGAGCATGGGCTCATCCAGCTTGCGCACGGGCTCACTAGCCTGAGTACAGGGTTGCCGGCTTGAGTGGGATTATAGACATGACCCCATGCTGGCTAGCTTGAGCCCCAGGTCACCAGCTTGAGCAAGGGGTCACTCGCTCTGCTGTAGCCCCCGGGTGAAGGCATATATGAGAAAGCAATCAATGAACAAGTAAGGTGCCACAACAAAGAATTGATGCTTCTCACTCTCTCCCTTCCTGTCTGTCTGTCCTATCTGTCCCTCTCTCTGTCTTAATCAAAAAAGAAAAAAAAAAGAAAAAAAGTAAATTCTTGCAACAACCACAAATGACCTTAGAAGAGGACCCTCCCTCAGTTAAATAAAGCCTTGGCAGAAATCTTGATTTCCACCTTGTGAGAAACCCTGAGCCAGAAGATCCAGCTAAGCCAGTGGTCCCCAACCATTTTTGGGCCACGGACCAGTTTAATGTCAGAAAATATTTTCACGGACCGGCCTTTAGGGTGGGACAAATAAATGTATCACGTGACCGAGACAAGCGTCAAGAGTGAGTCTGAGACGGATGTAACAGAGGGAATCTGGTCATTTGTTAAAAATAAAATATCATTCAGACTTAAATATAAATAAAACGGAAATAATGTAAGTTATTTATTCTTTCTCTGCAGACTGGTACCAAATGGCCCATGGACTGGTACCGGTCCACAGCCCGGGGGCTGGGGACCACTGAGCTAAGCCACATCTGAACTTCTGACCCACAAAAACCACTAGATAACATGTGTTATTTTAAGCGGGTAAGTTTGGGGGTAATCTGGTATGTAGCAATAAATAAGTAATACACCTGCTTTAATGGGAAGTCAGTGGAGAATATCTAATGTGGATCAATTGAAAAACAGCAGTGTAAACAAGTGATATGGAAACACAAAGGAAATCAAGTCCTAGGGAAAGGGACAGGAAATGGATAAAGGCCACCGATTCTCATTATAAATCATGTGGTATGGTACTATCTGACTTTTTTTTTTTTTTTTTTTGTATTTTTCCGAAGCTGGTAACGGGGAGAGACAGTCAGACAGACTCCCGCATGCACCTGACCGGGATCCACCCGGCACGCCCACCAGGGGGCGACGCTCTGCCCACCAGGGGGCGATGCTCTGCCCCTCAGGGGCGTCACTCTATTGCGACCAGAGCCACTCTAGCGCCTGGGGCAGAGGCCAAGGAGCCATCCCCAGCGCCCAGGCCATCTTTGCTCCAATGGAGCCTTGCTGCGGGAGGGGAAGAGAGAGACAGAGAGGAAGGAGAGGGGGAGGGGTGGAGAAGCAGATGGGCGCTTCTCCTGTGTGCCCTGGCCGGGAATCGAACCCGGGACTTCTGCACGCCAGGCCGACGCTCTACCACTGAGCCAACCGGCCAGGGCGGTACTATCTGACTTTTAAACTACATACAAGTATTACTTTAATTAAGAATCTTAAGAATACACAGAAGACAAGATGGCACTGGAGTAGGCGAACGTACCAACTCCCAGTTCCCAGAGCCAAAGTGGATTACAAACAAATTTTAAGAACTATCATCTGGAAAAACCAACTTTGGACTAAACTAAGAGGACTCTTCAACCAAGGGACACTGACGAAGCCACACCAAGACTGGTAGGAAAAGCGGAAACGCAGAGAGGGCTGCCCAGCTACCCAGAGCGAACGGCAGCCGGGAGAGACTCACGCGGTGGGAAGTGAGTTTAGCAGAGGGGAGGGTCCGGGTAGGGGAGGGTCCTGAATCCCAGGAACAAAGCCCCAGCCTGCAGCCCCAGAGCCTAGAAGAGGCGTATGGACAGTATTTAACTGGAAACAAGACAGAATACTGTTTGTGAGAAAGAGACTGATTTCTCAGACCCAGGATTCTTCTTAAAGGCACCGCGCAGAATGCCTCTCTCACAACCACTCAACTCGGGGGGATGGGGAGAGAGGAGAGGACCGGAATAGCAGGAAGAGAGTGTAATCTAGGAGGCACAGGGAGAAATATTTTGGGAGACAGCAACCCTAACCCCTGGGATGAGTCACTCCCCAAATCTGAAGTGAATATTTCCCCCAGAAACAGCAATACCAGCAAAGGGAAGCAGGACTCCAGCCAAACAAGTTCTCCTGCAGCACTCAGAGCAGAGTTGCTTAGAAGGAGGGAGCTTTCGGGTCTACAGTAGTGAGTCTTTGGGTCTGAGCTACAGCGCCCGCACCCACACAGCTGAGGGCTTGCCGGAGGGCGGGCGGCAGCAGGAGACAGAAGAGCGGTTCTGTTGGCAGGGGTAGAAGCCGGGTGGCCACCACTGGGCCCAGGTGTGAGCTCAGTCTTGCCTGGCTGGGGAGGAGGGGGCATACAAAAGTGGTCAAGCCCAGCTGCGGGCCGCCTATAATCCAGCCTGTGGGAGAAGGGCGGGAGCCCTGGAAGGGGTGGAGACTAGCCCTTGAGCAGGAGCGCAGGAGCACAGCCTTGCCCTGCCCACGGAACCGATGCTTGTGGACTGACTTGGGAGCCGGCTCCTCCTGTGGGGATGGAGCCAAAAGCCCAGGACAGGCCAAGACCTGCTACTGAGTGTGGGCATGCAGTCCCGCCTGGCTTGTGGAGCCAAGGCTTGCAGCTGTCCCACGAGCGGGCTCCTCCTGCAAGGGCGAATCGGAAGCCCGGAAACAGGCGGAGACCCGCAGCTGAGCAAAGGTGCTGCCACTGACCTCAGGGCTGAGCATAAAGCCACCCACGGGGGCGGAGCGAAGGCCAAGGCCACCAAGGCTTGTTCACCCGAGCAAATGATCACAGCCACCCCGTGAAGGAAAGGCGGAAACCACAGCAACAGCCCCAGTGGGAAGGCACGGGCAACGCCCATACCCAAACGCCCTATGCAGAAACAGCAGAGGGGGTGGCGGGCCTAGAGACAGACCATACCTAGGGAACAGAGGCCACACCCAGTGGACACCAGTGGCCAAGACCTTCTTTTACACAGAGAAGATGAGAAGGTAGAGAAATGCAACACAAATGAATCAAGAGAAATCCCCTGAAAAGGACCTGAATGAAACAGAAATAACCAAATTACCAGCTGCAGAGTTTAAAATAATGATTATCAGGATGCTCAAAGATATTAGAACAACAATAGATGGTCATTACGAACATCTAAATAAAGAGATAGCAAATATAAAAACAGACATTGAAATAATAAAAAAGAATCTGAAATGAGAATACAATATCAGAAATGAAGAACACAATGGAAGAAATTAAGCAGGATGGATGAAGCTAAGAATCGAATTAGTGAGTTAGAGGACACGATAAATAAAGGCACGGAAGCAGAGCAGAAAAAAGAAAAGAGACTCAAGAAGTCTGAGGAAACTCGAAGAGAGCTCTGTGACAACATGAAGAGAAATAACATCCGCATCATAGGGGTTCCTGAAGAAGAAGAGAAAGAACAAGGAATAGAGACTTTGTTCAAGCATATCATAGCTGAAAACTTCCCTCAATTAAGGCAGGAAAACATCTCACATGTTCAGGAAACACAGAGAACTCCATTAAAGAGAAACCCAAATAAATCAACACCAAGACACATCATAATTAAAATACCAAAGCTAAGTGATAAAGAGAAAATATTAAAAGCTGCTAGAGAAAAAAAGACTTATCACCTAAAAAGGAGCCCACATAAGGATGACTTCCGACTTCTCAACAGAAACACTTAAGGCCAGAAGGGAATGGCAAGAAATATTCAAAGTAATGCAGAACAAGAGCCTACAACCAAGACTACTTTATCCAGCCATGCTATCGTTTAAAATTGAAGGAGAAATAAAAAGCTTTCCAGACAAAAAAAAAAACTCAAGGAATTCACTACAACCAAACCAAGGCTGCAAGAAATGATAAGGGGCCTGTTGTAAACACATCAAAGGAGAAAAAGAATATAGCAAAAGAGGAATACAATTTTAAAGAATAAAAAGGCAATAAACAATTTCATATCAATAACCTTAAATGTAAATGGATTAAATGATCCGATCAAAAGACATAGGGTAGCTGCGTGGATAAGAAAACAGGACCCAGCCTGACCAGGCGGTGGCGCAGTGGATAGAGCGTCGGACTGGGATGCAGAGGACCCAGGTTCGAGACCCCGAGCTCGCGAGCTTGAGCGCAGGCTCATCTGGTTTGAGCAAAAGCACACCAGCTTGAACCCAACCAAGGTCACTGGCTCCAGCAAGGGGTTACTTGGTCTGCTGAAGGCCACGGTCAAGGCACATATGAGAAAGCAATCAATGAACAACTAAGGTGTTGCAACGTGCAATGGAAAACTAATGATTGATACTTCTCATCTCTCTCCATTCCTGTCTGTCTGTCCCTGTCTATCCCTCTCTCTGACTCACTCCGTCTCTGTAAAAAAATAAATAAATAAATAAATAAATAAATAAAATAAGAAAACAGGACCCATACATATGCTGTCTACAAGAGACACACCTTAGAACAAAAGATACACATAGACTGAAGATAAATGGATGGAAAAAAAATTTCATGCAAATGGAAATGAAAACAAAGCTGGGGTAGCAATACATATATCAGACAAAATGGACTTTAAAACAAAGACTATAGTAAGAGATAAAGAAGGTCACTACATAATGATAAAGGGAGCAAGCCAACAGGAAGATATAACCATTATAAATATCTACACACCTAATATAGGAGCACCTAAATATATAAAGCAGACTTTGATGGGTTTAAAGGGCGAGATCAACAGCAATACTATAATACTAGGGGATTTCAATACCCCACTAACATCACTAGACAGATCCTAAAGAAAGAAAATTAACAAAGAAACAGCAGACTTAAAGGACATACTAGATCAACTCAATTTAATAGATATCTTCAGAACCTTTCACCCTAAAGCAGCAGAATATACATTCCTTTCCAGTGCTCATGGTACATTCTCTAGATTAGACCACATGTTAGGGCACAAAAGCGGTCTAAAAAATTTAAGAAGATTGAAATCATATCGAGCACTTTCTATGATCACAATGGCATAAAACTAGAAATCAACCACAACAGAAAAACTGAAAAATACTCAAACACCTGGAAACTAAATAGCACGTTATTAAATAACGAATGGGTAAACAATGAGATCAAAGAAGAAATTTTAAAATTCCTAGAAACGAACGATAATGAGCATCCATCAACTCAAAATTTATGGGACATAGCAAAAGCAGTCTTGAGAGGGAAGTTCATAGCATTACAGGCATACCTCAAGAAGCTAGAAAAAGCTCAAATAAACAACTTGACCCTACAGCTAAAAGAAATAGAAACAGAACAGCAAGGAAAGCCCAGAGCTAGTAGAAGGAAGGAAATAATAAAGATCAGAGCAGAAATAAATGAAATAGAGGCTAAAGAAACAATACAGAGGATCAATGAAACCAGGAGATGGTTCTTTGAAAAGGTAAACAAGATCGATGAACCTTTAACCAGACTCACCAAAAAAAGAGAGGACTCAAATAAATAAAATTAGAAACGAGAGTGGAGAAATAACTGACACAACAGAAATACAAAATATTGTAAGAAAATACTATGAAGAACTGTACGCCAAAAAATCAGACAACCTAGATGAAATGGACAAAGTCCTTGAAACATATAATACTCCAAAAATTAATCTGGAAGAATCAGAAAACCTAAACAGACCAATTACAACAAATGAGGTTGAAACAGTTATCAAAAAGCTCCCAAAAAAGAAAAGTCCTGGGTCTGATGGCTCCACAAGTGAATTCTACCAAATATTCAAGGAAGAACTAACTCCTATCCTTCTCTAGCTATTTCAAAAAATTCAAGAGGAAGGAAGACTCCCAAACTCCTTTTATGAGGCGAGCATAATTCTGATTCCAAAACCAGGCAAAGACAACACAAAGAAAGAAAATTATAGGATATTCCCTGATGAATTTAGATGCAAAAATCCTCAACAAAATATTAGCAATATTTACTTATCGTTTCCACTATAAAGACTGATGTCTTAGGGACAACTGCTGATGAACTATTTCAGCAGTTCCTCCTTCTTTGAAGACTTGTGTGTCAACATAGAGCTCCACATTTTATAGGACATACTCGAGCTCACTCCACACTCCCTGGAGCTTTAGCACAAGGGAATGCCCTTGTTGATCAAGCTACCCAAAAGAAAATTATTTGGAGCAACCATGACAGATCGAGCAATTCAATCTCATACTATTCATCACCAGAACACTGCAGCCCTGTGTAAACGGCTTCAACTTTCTCAGGAAGCAGCATGGCAGTTTGGTAAATCCTGTCCAAGGGGTCCTATACTACAATCTGTCCCTTCATTTGGAGTTAACCCTCAAGGACTTCTGCCAGGACAACTTTGGCAAATGGATGTTACTCATATACCTTCATTTGGCAAACAGTCCTATTGTCCACGTTACAGTGGATACCTATTCTGGATTTATAGTAACCTCTGTCAGAACAGGACAGGCTGCTAAGCATGTTATAGCTCATTGTCTGTATGCATTTTTCTATTATTGGATTTCCTAAACTGGTTAAACTGACAATTCTCCTGCATATGGAGCAAAAGCCTTTACTGTATTTTGTCAAACCTTTCGAATTATGGGTATCTCTTACAATCGTTAAAGTCAAGGTATTCTTCAAGTGTACCCAACAAATATTTTAAGGTCAATTTTTAAAACATTTTAAAGGGGGGAGTCATATCCTGGAACTCCTACGGGTCTATCATATCATGCTTTTTACTTAAAAATTTTAAATTTCTTTTGAATGCTGATGAACAGGTGATGCCAAATCTTCTCCTGCAAACTTCTACCTTCTTTTATTTGATCCAGCTAATAACACTGTTTTGTCTTTTTCTAAATAGCTCCAGAAATATGAAAAAGGTTTATATAGGCGGATGGGAATCCTCAAACGCCTCAGAGAGATCTTCTGAGCATGGTCTTTAAGGTACCAAGAGGCAGAAAAAGCCCAAAAGAGATCAGGGGAACTACCAGCTTTTAGGATATGCCCTTAAAGGCTCCAACGCCCCAAAGAAGTCTCATAGGAGTCCATCTGGGTCCTGCTTCAACAGTGAAAAGGAAGGTCATTGAGCTAAAGCCTGCCAGGCTTACATGCCTTTGCTGTGAGGAAAAGGGACACTGGAAGGTAGGCTTCCCCCTTGCTCCTCTAAGGGAGATTCAGTCTCTTCCAGCCCTGCTCCAGCCACCTATGACCTAACCTTGCCGAGAATGCTGTGGTTTGCCACTGAAGGCTGAAGGTGCCCAGGGCCGACGGCCCCATCTATGACACTGTGGACGAGCCTAGGGTATTTATTCCAAGAAGTAGGTAAACTGATCTCATTTGCACAAGGGCCACTTAACTATGTCTTGCCTGAATAGTCAGGTTTTTTATTCTTCCCTCAAAGTTCTCTGTTGTGGGTGTTGATAGTCCTATTTTCTGCTACTTTGTTCAATATATAGTGTTTCCTTTATTCCTCCTACCTCAATGCCCCACTCATATTTCAGGCTGGGACCTACTCCTAATTTAGAGCTCTCTCTCCCCCTTTTGCCAACTTCTTTTGTGAATTTACCTTTGTCACCCAGCTTAGTGTATCCCAAGGTTCTCTTTACCAAGCCACAGTCGCAGAGCTCCAGGGAAAAGCACCCTGGTCTCATCTCTCCAGACAGAGGAGAACAGAGGCTCCATCTCCACACATGCTGCAGATGGCTTTTCCAGTCTACCTGAATCATTACCAGCTAGAAGCAGCAGTCATTGGGACTTGGATGTGAGCTGCAAAGTATAGAATTGTGACAATTCCAGTGCCATGCGGACTTTTCCTGGACTCCTGGCTCCTTGTGATAGCTCCTAACGGACTGAACTGGGGTTGTTTTGCATTTGCAGGGATTTGGAATGGTGTTGGTGCCAACTTGTACTTGGTGAACATGTTAAGGACACTACTCTTTTATGGATTCTTGTTGTATTGGCCAAGAGTTTGCTTAAAGGCTTTAATCACAGTAAAAAATATATATATGACCGGATAAAGAAGATGTGGCACATATACACTATGTTATACTCCTCAGCCATAAGAAATGATGACATCGGATCATCTACAACAAAATGGTGGGATCTTGATAACATTATACGGAGTGAAATAAGTAAATCAGAAAAAGCCAAGAACTGCATGATTTCATACATTGGTGGGACATAAAAATGAGACTAAGCCCTGGCTGGTTGGCTCAGTGGTAGAGTATCGGCCTGGCATGCAGAAGTCCCAGGTTCGATTCCCGGTCAGGGCACACAGGAGAAGCGCCCATCTGCTTCTCCACTCCTCCCCCTCTCCTTACTCTCTGTCTCTCTTCCCCTCCCACAGCCGAGGCTCCATTGGAGCAATGATGGCCCGGGCACTGGGGATGGCTCCTTGGCCTCTGCCCCAGGCACTGGAGTGGCTCTGGTCGCAACAGAGCGACACCCTGTAGGGGCAGAGCATCGCCCCTGGTGGGCGTGCCAGGTGGATCCCGGTCGGGCGCATGCGGGAGTCTGTCTGACTGTCTCTCCCCGTTTCCAGCTTCAAAAAAAAAAACAACAACAAAAAAAAATGAGACTAAGAGACATGGACAAGAGTGTGGTGGTTATGGGGGGGAGGGAGAGGGGGGGAGGGAAGGAGGGAGAGGGGGAGGGGAGGAGGAGGGGCACGAAGAAAACTAGATAGAAGGTGACGGAGGACAATCTGACTTTGGGTGATGGGTATGCAACATAATTGAATGACAAGATAACCTGGACATGTTTTCTTTGAATATATGTACCCTGATTTATTGATGTCACCCCATTAAAATTAATAAAAATTTATGTATAAAAAAAATAAAACATTAAAAAAAAGAATCTTAAGAATAAAGAGAGACGCAACAAACTAATTGTCCAGTAGGTGAAGTTTAACATTGTAATCATAGGCAAAAAGGGAAGAACGTGTACCAAGATATTACTATTACCTCTAAATGGTGATGGTATGGATGGCTCTTACCATCTTTATAGTTCCTTTATATTTCTTTGTATTTAAAAAGTTTTATACTTGTATTTCTTTTACACTTGGAAACTATAATAGATTCTATTAAAATGGAAAAACAAAAGAAACAAAACCCCTATAATCAAACTACAATTTGAAGAAGTTTCAAGAACAGAGGGTCCATGGACTGGAGTGTCACAGCAGATGACCAGGTATCATAAAGGCGACTTGGTTAGGAAGAGGAGAGACCTGGGCAGTGCAGGCTTTAACGTCAGTACATGGGGAAGAGAGCTAACTTTCACTTAGCCCTCTGGGCATGCAGCACAGCTAGCCCTCAAGAGATTCTGGTCACCACATCATAAAAGATACCACATCGAGGCCCAGAGAGCTGGCCAGAGCAGCAGCTATCAACACCAAGTCTGCTCAACACTGAATTCCACACTTTCTTCCCTGCAATACTGTTTTCCAAGTAAACAAGATACGCATCTGTTTTATTAATGTACACATACACTGAAATCTAAAATTCATTTATGCAGGTTTGAATCTAATGAGGAAACAGGTTCTCATGAAATAAGACTTTGTCAGAGAACAAGTTAAAGTATTTTACAAATATTTATAAAGAACAAATTTTCGAACTTGTATCAGAAAACTGAAGACAACCTGAATGTAAAGCAAAAACAACTAATCTGAAATGTCCAATACTGAATATATGCATATAATAGCTGGGAACTAGTTTAGTAAAAACTAAGATTAAAAATTAATCTTTTGCTAAAACCTGATGTTATCAGGAAACTATTCTAACAAAGATGTCAGTAGTTAACAAACCATGTGAAATGTAATAGTTACTGCATTTTGTGAAATGCTCTGTTTCTTATCTCTCTTGGGTTAATTACTAGACACAAATATAGAGTTCAGGGCTTCAGAATAATATGCAGAAGAGCATAAGTGCATCTATGCATTTGTCAGGATAGTTCTGAGATTTCACCAAGTTCTCAAAGTAGTCTATGACCAGAGATAGTTAAGGTTCATTGTGCTGCTGGACTGTAGCCTGGTATCTCACACCAAATAGGGGTCCATGGGATGTCATCAAGATACAGGAAGAAGATCCTGGCCGGTTGGCTCAGTGGTAGAGTGTTGGCCCAGAGTATGGATGTTCCGGTTTTGATTTCCAGTTAGAGCACACAGGAGAAGCGCCCATCTGCTTCTCTACCCCTCCCCCCTGCTTCTTGCCCTCCCCCTCTCTTTTCCCCTCCTTCAGTCATGGCTCAGTTGGAGTAAGTTGGCCCCAGGCACTGAGGATGGCTCCATGGCCTCACCTCAGGCACTAAGAAGAGCTAGGCTGAGCAAGGGAGCAACTCCCTCCCTTGGGTAGAGCATCACCTTCTAGTGAGCTTGCTAGGTGGGTTGCAGTCCCCATACATGCAGGAGTCTATCTCTACCTTCCTTCCTTTCACTTGGGGAAAAAAAAAGACACAGGGAGATACAGACATGATACTTGTTTCTGAGCTTACCATTCTTTCAAAATCACTGCAGGCATTTATGATTCCAGTGATGTCTGGATTGCGTGAAAATAAGAAAATCATAGAAGTAAATATGTGAAGTGATTGTAACTCACCTTTATACACACGTTGACAAAAATTGTCTGATTCCCTTTGTTGCTCAGGCCATTAAACAGCGTGAGTGTCTGAATCCCACCAGAATCACTGCATGTGTCATCCAAGCGATCACCTCCCATGAACTTGACTTTTAACCAATTTGCTAGAATTCTGCGAATAAAAGAAAACAGCACTTGAAAAAGAATTCTATTCTAAATCTAAACTATTCAGATTTTCAGGAAAAGATGTTAGAAAGAAATACCACACAGATGTAGGTCCACAAAAATTTTATTGTGAGGTTTGGTCTGAACAAAACTCTACTGGGTTATTTATTTGGGTAAAAGGCGAGGGCACTCATGGAACTGGTTCATTCTAATGTGATTTATGAATCTAAAGCACTAAGAAAAGATAATGAGCAATAGAAAAGATCCTTATAACCCAACCTATGGTGGCACAGTAGATAAAGCATTGACCTGGAATGCTGAGGTCACCAGTTCGAAACCCCAGGCTTGTCCAGTCAAGGCACATATTAGAACCAACTACTACGAGTTGATGCTCCTTCCCCCACCCACTTTTCTCTTTCTCTCTCTTTCCCTTCCCCCTCTCTAGAATCAGTAAAAAAAAAAAAAAATCCTTCAAGTTTAAAATATAAATGTGTTACAGAATCAAATTTCTCAAGCCTGAGACCTTAAGAATTCTTGGGACATATATTTCCTAATAAATTAGCAAATCAGAAGACAGCTATTTTAAAAAATCAATCATTTAAATACTTTTAAAACACCACAACTCTCATCTATGCTTAGCTGTCTTATGAGATAAGCTTTTTGACTTTCTTTTTCCTTAGTCCACATGTGTTCCTACTTAAAAAGTAATGTGTTCACAGAACTTAATATCCTCAAACATTGCTGATTGAAATTGAAAATGATACAGCCACTATAGAAAACAGTTCACCAAATCTTCAAAGACTTAAAAGTTATCACACAAGCTAGCAATTGCACTCCTAGGTAATAACCAAGAGAGCTGCTAACATATGCCCACTTATACATAAATATTCATAGCAGCATTACCATATAACCAAAAAGTGGAAACAACCCAAATATGACAATCAACTGATGAACAAATAAAATGTGATATATTTTTCATCTCATGGAATATTATTCAGCCACATACACACAGACACAAAAGAACTGATACATGCATTACAACCTAGAAAACATGTATGCTAAGTGAAAGATGCCAGTCATAAATATAATCATGTATGATTCCAGAACAGGCAAATGTATAAAGAAAGGAAACAGATTGGTAGATGCCAGGGGCTGAAGGTAGGGAGGAATGGAGAATGCTAATAGATATAGGGTTTCTTTTCAAATTAAAAAAAAAAGTTCTGGGATTAAAGCATGGTGATGGTTGTACAACTCTGTGAATATACTAAAAACCAGTGAAATGGACACTTGAAATGGGTGAGATGTATATGTGAATTACAGCTCAATAAAGCTGTTTAAAAAGAAAAGTAGTATGTTTTATAGTTGCTTTAAAGGCATGGAAGCAATCTGGTCGCCCTGGCCAAACAACAGATGACTTCACTAGTTAGAGCATCATCCTGAAGTGCAGAGGTTGCTGGTTCGATCCCCAGTCAAGGCACATAGAGGAACAGATGTTCCCCTCTCTCTCTAAATATCAACAAATTTTAAAAAATTATTTAAAAATAAATAATAAATTAATTAATAAATAAAAGTATGGAAGCAATTTGGTTATAGAAAATAATGCCATGTCAATTTTTTGGACTTCTTTTTTTTAAATGACAAAGTTTTTTTCCTAAGGAAAAAATAATGCAGCTAAAGCATAAAAATTGTAAACTGTCTTCTCCAAGATTCTAAAATGAAATGGGCTCTAAAAATTACTTCTTAGCATAACTTTAAATAACAATCAACTCTGAAATGCTTTTGGACAAAGGCTACTGTTAAATTTACAGAATAAAAATTTAAATAATCTACTGTCAACTTCAAATCACAAACAAAAGAGACTGCAAGTCTAAGCACCAAAACAAACCTACACATCAGTGTTCCCACCATGCACAAGAGGAACACACCCCTCTGACACCCTAGCCACCCCTTGTGCTGCTCCACTGCCCAGACACTCTCCGGAACGGTCACTCCACCTCCCTAGACTGCTTTCTCAGCATCAAACCCCCGAGGAAACCCCTCCCTGACCTGCCAGGACTCCCTGGGAACTGTTCTTCTCCACAGTCAGGCAACATCAGCAATAGCTTCCAAAACACATGCTCCCTCCTACCAGGGAGGTGCTCAGCCACTAGAGACGACAGGTCCAGGGGCGCCCAAGCTGCATCACTGGAAGGGACAGAAGATGGCAGGTGAGCTGGTGGTGCCTGAGCCCCAGGGTAGGAGCAGTGCACATGGCAGGGGCATGACAGACCTCAGCAGCTGCTGGTGGAAGTGCTGGACTTTCAACTGGTGCGCAGTCTTGTTCCTGAGCCACCTTAGCCTATGAAGAAAGGGAGAACAGCACTATTATCAGTGCCCATGGAAGGAATCTGATAAGTACTTACTGACGTTTTCAGTAAAAGTGGTTAGTATGTGCAGGTGTGAAATATTTAGGAGATGAAGAAAACTTCTTCTGATAAATGGATCAGCCAGAGACCTGTTCATTCCACAGATTTCAAGTAATTATCTACCATTTGCCAGTCATAGGAGATAGCAGTAAACAGATAAAATTCCTGCCCTTTCGGGTACCCAGTCATAGGGGAAAACACACCTCTCCAAGTGGATGGCATGGTAGGCATGTGGGCATGCAGTGGTCTCAAACAGGGTGGTCAGAGAAGTGACATGTGAGCAAAGGCCTAAAGGAAATAGGGGAAACAGCATGACTATTTCTGAGGGAGAGGCAGAGGGAATAGTTATGCCACGGCAGGAGTGAGCATGTGTGTAGAAAATGAGTCCAGGGCCTGACCAGGTGGTGGCACAGTAGATAGTGAGACTGAGATGCAGAAGGCCCAGGTTCAAAAATGCAAGCTTGCCAGCTTGAGCGCAGGCTCACCAGCTTGAGCACAGGGTTGCTGGCTTGAGTGTAGGAACATAGACATGACCCCATGGTCTCTGGCCTGAGCCCAAAAGTCACTGGTTTGAACCCAAGGTCACTGGCTGGAGCAAGGGGTCACTCACTCTGCTGTAGCTCCCCAGTCAAGGCGCATATGAGAGAGCAATCAATGAACAACAAAGGAGATGCAACAAAGAATTGATGCTTCTCATCTCTCTCCCTTCCTGTCTGTCCTTGTCTGTCCCTTTCTCTGTCACAAAAAAAAAAAAGAAAGAAAGAAAATGAGTATAGGGAGAGCAGTGGGGGACAACAGAGGTGGGAGGTGAGGGCAGCCATGCAAGGACTCAGGGAGCAGCAGAGAGGTCAAATAGAGACATGAGGTGACCTGACTCAACTGTGGTGGTGAGAGGACAACAGGATGTAGGGGTCAAAGGTGGAAGCCGGCAGACAGAGGTGGTGAAGGCAGTGCCCCAGATGATAGGTCTGAGTCCAGATGCATGACTTAAGCCCAGGGAGGACAGGCTGCATCCTGTGAGCCAGGGAAGGACCTTGGATGAAGATTAGGTTCTTAAGTTGGGTGGGAAATTGGATACAGGAGTTTGGCACACAGGAGCCTTAGCACAAGGGGAGTTATGAGTGTGAAGGACAGAGATTACCAGGAGAGGGGACAGAATGGAAGAACAGAGAGCAGGGGGCTGTGTTGAAAGTGGAGAGCTGGGCAGAGACAGATGAAGCAACCACAATTCCAAGAGGAGGCCGGGCCAGTGCTAAAGCTGCCATGGGTCAAAAAGGAGCCTGAGCGCCCTGACTACAGAGTGTGTCTGAGACAGGTCACCGCTATTGTCCACCCCACTTACAGATGCAGGAACAGGACACCTCAGGAATCTAGGCAACTGCACAGTTTGTTGGAGCCAAATGAAATCCTGGAGATGGTTTTCAGAGAAAATGTCCTATGACAGCCCAAGGGAAGGTGAGGCACGCCATGAGACCCAGACAGTGCATTGCTGCAGTCTCTCCATGTCTCCTTCTCCAGGGCTCCCCACTGGGAGGCCCTACTCAAGAGGTGACATTGGCATGGCCTGAAGAGAAAGGCCAAGCCTGGCATGGCTAGCATTGGCTAGCTCAAGCAAAGACCTGGGCAGGGCCCCAAGGAACCACACATGCTTATGGTGACTGGGAGGAACAGCAGGGGGGGCCATGCCAAAGGGGCATAGGAGGGAGCCCTGAGTGGAGAGACTGGAGGCTGGAAGGTGGAGTCTCTAAAATGCTCCTCTGGAAGACAGAAGAAGCAGTGTGGGTGGTAGGGGTGATGTGCGCGAGGAGGCAGCAGAAATGACAGACGCAGAAGAATTCGGACATCCAGGAAACAGGAGGTAGGAGTGAAAATGAAACCACGTGGACCTCAGGATACACCAATGAGAATGGACAAGACATGTCCATATTGGGGGGGGGGGGTGAGGGGGGCATGGTGTAGTCTTAGACCGGGAAAACCAGGAGTAAAATAGGTAGTTCCAACTAAAATTCAATTACCAGGAACCTGTGTTTTAAGGATAAAAGACATATAAATCAGAGCAGACAAAGCAACCTCACATCCAGAACTGGAGGGAAAGAACACCTGAAAAACCGCAGTCCTGCATCTGTCTTCACGCTCTCTGACTCTACCCATTGTCCCTCCAAATAACAAGTGGGTTGGGGGTCGGGGAGGCATGTAGCAGGCACTGCAGTAAGCTGAGCACTGACCTGGTGCAGGAGATGCCCACTTTTCCTGCGTGGCCCAGATCCAGAAGGCCCTTGGCCAGGCTCTCCTCAGCCATGGGACACTCTGCACTGGGCACCAGTGCCCTCAGCCGATCGTTCACATCCACACAGCAGGGCGCGGCCGGGAAGGCCCGCATCTGGCGCCTTAGCTTCTTCCGGGCTGCAACAGCTTCCCTCCACCTGGAGGACACATCAACAAATCATCGCTGCGTATGTTAAACACTCACCACAGGGACATATGCAAAAACACACTCCAGCACCATTAACACAGGAACTCATTTTTTGACAATATGTTCAGTCTTTTTCAGCAACAGTCCTCAAACTAAGAAACTAGAATAAAACTTGACAGCCTGACCTGTGGTGGCGCAGTGGATAAAGCGTCGACCTGGAAATGCTGAGGTTGCTGGTTCAAAACCCTGGGCTTGCCTGGTCAAGGCACATATGGGAGTTGATGCTTTCTGCTCCTCCCTCCCCCTTCTCTCTCTCTCACTCTCTCTCCTCTCTAAAAAATTAATTAAAAAAAAAAAGAAAAAAAAAGAAAAAAAAAAAACTTGACAAAAAAAAAGAAAGTTTAAAAACAAACAACAATCCCAGGCATGGGGAAGCCTGACAGTAAATAAGTGGTGGTGAGCAAAAAAAATTACTGAACTTAACAGCTAACCCTGACTGCTATCTGGAATCCAGTTTGGCAATATGAATCCAATGCAAGGTACGTAAACCTTCTGACCCAACAACACCACTGATGGGAACTTATCTCCAGACACATGTGCACTGTGTACACAAGGATGGTTACTACGTACTCTTTGTCATAGCTAAAGAGAGAAATCCAAGTGAAAGCTCATCCACAGAGTCAGGTGGGTCATTTACGCTGCCACTGACAACGGGAAAGCTGACTTGCTGCTGTGATCAGGTCTCCACCTCCAAGTAAATGGAGGAAAGAACGGCTGAGCACAGAGCTGCGAACAAAAAAGAACAGAAGGTGTCTGGTGTGTACACAAGCAGCTGCTGCTTCTGAGGAAGAAGATGGAGTCTCTCGTGGAATGGAGACTCACAGCTTACCATGTTCCCTTTCATATCGCTGTAACTGCCAAGACCAGTATTACTTAAATTTTACATGAACTGAATTACCATACAAAACATGTAACACATATACACCCACTTTAAAGATTAACGATGAATCAAACACCCATGTCCTTCCACCCAGTTGAGAAGCAGCACCCATGACACCTGTGAACCCTGCTCAGTCACACCCCAACACTCAGCACAGTGGTTACCCCTTTTTGTTCCCCAAAGTAACCACTGTGCTGAGTGTTGTTACATTCCTTTTTTTTTAGTGTTATCTCCAAAACAACCTATTTGACTATACACTGCTATGTTATATACATTTCCCTAAGAATTCCTTTTTTATTATAAATTATGTTAGCACACAGCTATTTGTTTCACCTATTCATAACCATTTCCCTGTATCTAGTACAATGGGTAAATAACAGAAAACAACCTATAATATACTGTTCACAATAACTAGGGGATATTTTATAGCTTCATATTCATTTTGAAATATATTGTGAGCAGTATATTTGCCAAATACAGAACAATCCCACCCCAATCTAATTCCTTACTTATCCCCTTATTTTATCCTTACATTATGCCCTTTAGGAAGGAATGTGATGTGTGTGTCTGCATCTCTGCATGTACATAACTGATCATATCTGAAAGTATAATCATTATAAAAGACTCCTGCATGGATTTTATCTGTAAGAGCATGTGACTCACCTCTGAAGATACTTGCAGTAGCACTGAAGTTCCTGGAGGGTCTCCTTTGCAGTCTGGAAAATCTCCTCTCCAAGAAACAAGTCCACTAGATGGGCACAAACGTCCTCACAGCAACGGGCCATTCGGACCCTCTGGTCTGTCTCCACTGCACTCCTAGGGAACAGGGCCATCAGCATGTGAGACACTATACCCAGGGCCCACACACAGTAAAAGCTTGCCTTAAAAGTACAAGAGTCTATATCCTTTAGATTGAAACATAATTATGTCTTTGCTACAAGAGAAGCTTAAGATTTTCATTTTACGTAATGTATAGCCATCTGGAAAGAATCACCAAACAACAAACATAACAGAAAAAAAGTAACAAGAACGGTACAGGGTACTAGATCACAGGTCCAATGGGGCCCTTGGAAATAATCCAGAAATAAACCTTACTTAATAAAATGGTTAAAAAGTTTAGTTCTTTAAATGACCATTAAGACATCTTAGCAGTATTTGATGTTTGCATTTAGAAGTGTCTCAAGTACACAACTGGCAGCCTGCGGTCATACAGTGGTGGGCCACAGACAAACCAGGATCTATAAGAGAGATTTTTACAAAATTCTATTAACCAAGAGAGCAAGAAACTGTATCAAATAATTTAGTCACAAAATGGAAGTAGCTTAAACAGGCAAATATCCATTTCCAACACCCACCCTCTTGGGTGAGGTTCAGTCTCCTGGAAGCAAGGAGAACATCATGTTCCCTGCCCATCAATGAATCTTGGGTTTATCTATCTCCTAATATCCCTTTCCTGGGATTAAGAAAAGACATATATCCATAATTTGTGAGGTCTATTACTTATAGTACATGAGGAAATAGATTTCCAATGAATAGAGATGGAAAGAAATAGTAATGAAACAACACACTTCTGCCTTCGGGCTCTGTTCCCCATTTACACTGGGAGCTGTGGTCAGTTCAGTACTAAGAAATCCATCTCCTTCAAGGCTATCTCGAAGACCTTAAGCATGAGGACAGATTTACCTGAACAACTGAACCTCTGTCTTCCCTGAAGCTTGGCATGGAAATCAATAAAGCTCTTAAGTGAGGTAGCACCAAGAAGTATTTTAACATATGAAACAAGAGAAGGATCTCCTACTTGAGAAAAACTAATGATAAGTAACTTGGTATGAAGACTGCTGGTAAATTCTCTTGCATACACATCCCCACACCCAGGGCAGGGTCCACAATGAAGATAAGAATGAAAATGAGGCCCTCTCTGGAGGCAACAAACATACAGGGATGATGTGCTAGTGTTTGGCCATCCAAAGATGTGTGTGCTCCTTGTCAAAGTGAAACCTAGCTAGCCTGCGCTGCACCAGCCTAACCACAGGGCCAGAATGACCCTCCTCCCTCCGGCTGGACCATTTCTCTCACACTGAAGGACACAGCACTTCACTTACTTCAACTCCTGGGAGCACGTTTCCCTCACACATTCCATTACCACCAGTTCTGTCAACTCTGCAGCCAGAGCCCGACTCATCTGAGTTAACATTAGTTCTCTTTCTTGTTTCAACCTAAATGTTTAAAAAAAGAATTAGGCACAAGAGTGATGTTTAAGAATAAAACTTAGTGACATCACACTGCATAACCTTGCAAATGGGGATTTGAGTTGTGCTGCCTGAGTTGGCAGGCCTAACCCTCTGATCCCACCAGACACAGATCACATGGCTGACCCCACCCCAGCGCCCATGACCACCACCCTCCCCCAGCCCCAGCAGAGAAGGGCTGCTGCTCACAAGGTGGGTGTAGCCTCGACCCCCATCCACTCCCTGGGTCGAAGTGGATGAGGGTGCGGGGCGAGCCTCAGGTCTGATGCAGTGGACACCAGCAGCAAGAGCATCGTAGGCCTGCTTGAGTTCTCTCCTCTGTCCACACACTCTGACCCCCATGTACATACATGGATGAGACACACTAACCTCTCCTCTTCAGCCTGCCTCCTTTCCTCCTCCTTTCGCTCCCTTTCCTTAGTCATTTCTTCAGCTGCAATGTGCCTCAAAATGCCTGTAGTTGCAGCTGTTAACAATTCCTCCATAGCAGCATTGGAAACACTAGACAGAACAAAGCAGATATCATTCTAAATTAATAAATGAAAGCCAACAAACCATATAACTAAACTTCTAACACTGGCAAGGAAAAAATGACTTATTTGGCTTTTAGCATAAAAATTAAACCCATGGTTAGAAACATATAATAATCAAAAATGACTCATGAATAAATAGGAAAACCAAATACACCTACAACTAGTAAAGAGATTGAAACAATTTTCAAAAACCACTCCTGCCTGACCAGGCGGTGGCGCAGTGGATAGAGTGTCCCACTATGACACAGAGGACCCAGGTTCGAGACCCCGAGGTCACCAGCTTAAGCACAGGCTCATCTGGTTTGAGCACAGCTCACCAGCTTGAACCCAAGGTCACTGGCTTGAGAAAGGGGTCACTTGCTCTGCTGTAGCCCCCCAGTCAAGGTACATATGAGAAAGCAATCACTGAACAACTAAGGTGCCGCAATGAAGAATTGATGCTCTTATCTCTCTCCCTTCCTGTCTGTCTGTCCCTCTCTCTGTCTCTGTCACAAAAAAAACAAAAACAAAAAAACAAAACAAAACACTCCTGCATGACCTGTGGTGGTGCAGGAGATCAAGTCTCCACCTATAATGCTGAGGTCACCAGTTCAAAACCCCAGGCTTGCCCAGTCAAGACACATATAAGAAGCAACTATGAGTTGATGCTTCTTGCTGCTCACCTCGTCTCTCTCTAAAAATCAATAAATAAAATCTTAAAAAAAAAACACACACAGCAAAGAAAAGCCAATGACCAGATGACTTCGCTGATAAATTATACTAATTCCTTAAAGAAGCACTAATACCAACTCTTTTCAAACTCTTCAAAAAAAGCTTAAGAAGCAATACTTCCTAACATTTCTATGAAGCCAGCATTGCCCTCACATGATACTAAAGTCAAAGACCCTACAATAAAACTGCAAACCAATAAATCTTATGGATAGTGATGTAAAAATCCTGAACAAAATACTAGCAAACCAATTAAGCAATACAGTTGACAACACAAGTTTAAACTACACAGATCCACTTACATAAGACTTTTATTTCCAGTAAATAATCGTTTGTATCCACAGGTTTTACATCTGATTGAAAATGTAAACAGTATTTTTACAATCCTGTCCAGGAATCAAAACTACTCTTTTTGATCTGAGTTTGGTTGAATCTGCAGATGCAAAAGGCCAACTAAAGGTTTTGGGGAATCAAAAGTTATATGCAGGGCCCTGGCTGGTTGGCTCAGTGGTAGAGCGTCAGCCTGGCGTGCAGGAGTCCCGAGTTCAATTCCCATTCAGGGCACACAGGAGAAGCGCCCATCTGCTTCTCTACCCCTCCCCCTCTCCTTCCTCTCTGTCTCTCTCTTCCCCTCCCGCAGCCAAGGCTCCATTGGAGCAAAGTTGGCCTGGGCGCTGAGGATGGCTCTATGGCCTCTGCCTCAGGCGCTAGAATGGCTCTGGCCGCAATGGAGCGACACCCCAGATGGGCAGAGCATCGCCCCCTGGTGGGCGTGCCGGGTGGATCCTGGTCGGGCGCATGCGGGAGTCTGTCTGACTGCCTCCCCATTTCCAACTTCAGAAAAATACAAATTTTGGATTGTGTGGGGATTGGCACCTCAACCCCTGCGTTGTTCAAGGGTCAACAGTATATTAAAGGATTATACAACATTACCAAGTGAGATTTATTCCTAGAATACAAGGATGATTCAACAAATAAAAATAATACAACCACAGTAATGGGATGAAAAAAAAATGATCATCTCAACTGATGCAGAAGGAACATCTGACAAAATTCAACAGCATTTCATGACAAAAATACTCAATAAATTAGGAATAGAAGCAAACCCCCTCAACATAACACCCACAGCTAACATATTCAGTGGTAAAAGACTGAATGAAAGCTTCTCCTCTAAGATCAAGACCAAGACAAGAATGCCCACCTTTGCCATTTTATTTCACCATACTAGAAGTTATAGCCAAGACAATTAAACAAGAAAAGTAAAAACATCCAAATTGGAAAAAAGAAAACTATGTCTATTCACAGATGACATGATCTTATTGGTATATATAGAAAATCCTAAGGAATCACTCAAAACGTATTAGAACTTGTAAAAGTGCAGCAAGTATGAAATATAAGGATCAATACTTAAAAAAATTAATGACATTACTAGATACTAGCATTGAACATACTGAAAGTGAAATTAAGATAATAATTTCATTTGCAATAACAACAAAAAGAATAATTAAATTTAACCAAGAAGATGAAAGACTTGTAAAATAAAAACTATAAAACACTGCTGAAAGAAATTAAGGCTGCCTACACAAATGGAAAGATATCCTATGTTCATGAATTGGAAGACTTAATATTGTTAAGATGTTAATACTACTCAACTTAATGTATAGATTTAATGTAATCACTATAAAAATCCTAAGAGCATTTTTTTACAGAAATAGACAAATCCATCCTAAAACTCATATAGAATTACAAAGTATATCAAATAGCAAAAAAATCTTGAAAAGAAGAAACAAAGTTGAAGGACTCACACTCTGTGAATTCAAAACTTATTACAACTTACTACAATGCTACAGTAACCAAAACTGTTAGTGTGATACACAAAAACAGGCGGCCAATGGAAAGAAATAAGGAGCCCAGAAATAAACCCTCACATATATGATGAATTGATTTTCACCAAGTTTCAAAAACCATCCAGTGAAAATTAACAGTCTTTTTAACAATTGGTACTGGGAAACCTAGATACCCATATACGAAAGAACATTGGATCCCTATCTTTACTATATATAATATAAAAATGAAATAAAAATGGATCAAAGACCTAAACTTAAGAACTTAAGCTACAAAACTCTTAGAAAAAAACATAAGGGAAATATTTCAAAACATTGGATTTGACAAAGATTTCTTATATATGACACCAAAAACAGAACAAATGGAAAAGTAATTTAGACTATTTGTGATAAATTTTATTGTGTAATAAAAATTTTAAACTTTTGTGAATCAAAGGATACTATCAAGAGTGAAAAGATAATCCACAAAAGAGAAAAAATATTTGTAAGTCATTCATCTGATAAGGAATCAATAACTGCAACATAAAGGAATTACAACTCAAAAAAAAAACAAAACACAATTCAAAAATGAACAAAGGACTTGAATACACAGTTCTCTTAACAAGATACACAGATGGCCAATAAGCACATTAAAAAAGATGTTCAATGACATCATTAGTCATTAGGGAAATGCAGACCAAAACTACGAGATACCACTTCACATCCGTTATGACGGTTATTATTTTAAAAAAAAAAAAACAACCAGAAGCATCAATCAAGCCACTGGCTACGTTTTTGTGTGGGCAAAAACACAGAGAAACCAGACCCTTTGCACACTGCTGATGAGAATGCAAAATGGTGCAGCTACTGTAGAAAATAGTTTGGTGGTTTCTCAAAATATTAAGAAGAGCGGTAGAGCGTCGGCCTGGCGTGCGGGGGACCCAGGTTCGATTCCTGGCCAGGGCACATAGGAGAAGCGCCCATTTGCTTCTCCACCCCCCACCCCCTCCTTCCTCTCTGTCTCTCTCTTCCCCTCCCGCAGCCAAGGCTCCATTGGAGCAAAGATGGCCCGGGCACTGGGGATGGCTCCTTGGCCTCTGCCCCAGGCGCTAGAGTGGCTCTGGTCGCAGCAGAGCGACGCCCCTGAGGGGCAGAGCATCGTCCCCGGGTGGGCAGAGCGTCGCCCCTGGTGGGCGTGCTGGGTGGATCCCGGTCGGGTGCATGCGAGAGTCTGTCTGACTGTCTCTCCCCGTTTCCAGCTTCAGGAAAAAAAAAAAAAAGAAGAGATAATATGACACAGCAATTCCACTCCTCGGCATTTACTGATAAGAACTGAAAGCAGAGACTCCATTATTTGCATATCCATGTTCATAGAATCATTATTTGCAAAAGCCAAAAGGTAGAAATAACCCAAGGGTCCATCAACAGATGAATTTTAAAAAAATGTGATGTATATACATGTGTATGTGTGTGTATATATGTTTAATGGAGTACTACTCAGCCATAAAAAAGAGTGAAATGTTAACACAAGCTACAACATAGATGAACCTTGAAGGCATTTTTGTATCAGGAAAAAAACAGACACAAAAAGACAAATAGTTATAATTGTACTTATACGAGGTACCTAACAGAGGCAAATTCATAAAGAAAGTAGAACAGAGGTTACCAGGTCCTGGGGAAAGAAAGAGAAGAATGGCAAATTATTGTTTAGTGGCATAGTTTCTGTTCGGGATGATGAAAAAGTTCTGGAAACAGTGGTGATGGATACACAACATTGTTAATGTATTTAGCACCATTGGATAGTACACTTAAAATTTGTTAAATGATAAATTTTATTATGTATATTTTACCACACACACACACACACACACACACACACAAAGTAAGCCCATGTAAACCATTTATGTTTAGTTCCATCAAGAAAGTATGTATACATAATTTCAGTATAAAAAAATGAATCAGGCCCTGGCCGGTTGGCTCAGCGGTAGAGCGTCGGCCTGGCATGCGGGGGACCCGGGTTCGATTCCCGGCCAGGGCACATAGGAGAAGCGCCCATTTGCTTCTCCACCCCCCCCTTCCTCTGTCTCTCTCTTCCCCTCCCGCAGCCAAGGCTCCATTGGAGCAAGGATGGCCCGGGTGCTGGGGATGGCTCCTTGGCCTCTGCCCCAGGTGCTAGAGTGGCTCTGGTCGCGGCAGAGCGACGACCCGGAGGGGCAGAGCATCGCCCCCTGGTGGGCAGAGTGTCACCCCTGGTGGGCGTGCCGGGTGGATCCCGGTCGGGCTCATGCGGGAGTCTGTCTGTCTCTCCCCGTTTCCAGCTTCAGAAAGAAAAAAGAAAAAAAAAAAAAAATGAATCAGCATTGGCCAGTGGCTCAGTGGATAGAGCGTCAGCCTAGTGTATGGATGTCCTGGACTCAATTCCTGGTCAGGATACACATGAGAAATGACCATCTGCTTCTCTTCCCCTCCCCGTCCCCCTCTCTACCTCTTCCCCTCCCACAGCCAGTGGCTGGACTCGTTTGAGCGTGGCACTGGGCACTGAGGATAGCTCATTGGTCTGACCATCAGCCTCAGGTGCTAAAAATAACTCGGTTGATTCGAGCATCAGCCCCAGAGTTGCTGGATGGATCTCAGTCAGGGTACATGTGGAAATATGTCTATCTGCTCTTCTCTCACTTAAAAAAAATAAATAAAATCTATTGAAAAGATGGATCCTTTTGTATAATCTACATTACACATTTATACAGGTGAAATAATACTTTATCCTTGTGTCACTTTATGTATATACTATGACTTGAAATCTTAAAGCCCGATTTGGCCCTGGCCGGTTGGCTCAGTGGTAGAGCGTCGGCCTGGCGTGCAGGGATCCCGGGTTCGATTCCCGGCCAGGGCACACAGGAGAAGTGCCCATCTGCTTCTCCACCCCTCCTCCTCTCCTTCCTCTCTGTCTCTCTCTTCCCCTCCTGCAGCCAAAGGCTCCATTGGAGCAAAGATGGCCCGGGCGCTGGGGATGGCTCCTTGGCCTCTGCCCCAGGCGCTAGAGTGGCTCTGGTCGCGGCAGAGCGACGACCCGGAGGGGCAGAGCATCGCCCCCTGGTGGACAGAGCATTGCCCCTGGTGGGCGTGCCGGGTGGATCCCGGTCGGGCGCATGCGGGAGTCTGTCTGACTGCCTCTCCATTTCCAGCTTCAGAAAAATATTAAAAAAAGGAAAAAAAAAAAAAGAAAGCCCGATTTACTAAATTAGATTTTAACCAACTTTCCAAAAGTTGCTTAGATTTTGATTAAATTTATCAAGACTATGTTTGAAGTATTAGAACCAAATATATACATAAAATTTATAACTGTAGCTTGAAATGTTTAAAGGGATTTAATCTGCGAAATTTATAAACTGAAATTTAATCTATGATCAAACAAAGTGATTATTTTTAATTTGGGGGGGCTTTAAATATTTATTTTTATTAAACTTATTGAGTTGACAGTTAAAATTATATAGGTTTTAGGGATAGAATTCTGTAATACATCATTTGTATGTTGTATTAACCCTTGGAGTAGTGACTTTTTTTCATGCCCGCTGACCCCTAGAAATGGGTTTTTTTCAAAAAATGAAATTAGTTTCAGTTAATTTTATTAACTTAAAATCATGTTTGATAACCAACTTATGGAAACAAGAACTTACATTTGCCTTTTTTTAATGTTGCTTTACACATTTTAAAAATAAAAATTTTTGTACAATCATACTCTGGATGGTCAGGAGGCACGAGGACGTACATGACTGTTTGCACTACTCAAAGGGTTAAGTGTTCACCACCCCAAGTCAAGTCTCCAAGAGTTTTTTGGGGTTTTTTTGCACATGAGAGTGACAGAGACAGGAAGGGAAAGAGATGACGCATGAACTCGTAGTTGTGGCATCTTAGTTGTTCATTAATAGCTTCTCATATATGCCTTGACCACAGGGCTCTAGCCAACCCAATGACCCCTTGCTCAAGTCAGCGACCTTGCTTAAGCCAACAACCATGGGATTATGTTGATGATCCCACATTCAAGCTGGTGACCCTGCACTCAAGTTGGTGAGCCTGTGCTCAAGCTGGCAACTGTGGGGTTTCAAACCTGGGACCTCAGAATCCCATGTCAACACTCTATCCACTATGCTATCACGGGTCAGGCTGGGTGTTTTTAATTTTTAATAGAGAATGAACTAAAATTAACTTGACTAGAATTTTAAGCCATGTTTAAAAAATATATTTTTAATTTACAACTTTAATAAACCTAATGTTGCTCAAACAGCAAACACAAATGGAAACTACTATGCCAATGACAAACTGGTCAGAAACATGAAGAATTATACCCAGAGAACAGACCAATAGTCAAGCCTATATAAATGGGAAGCTGCAATTTCTTGGTGAAGACCAAGAGCAGCTTTATGAGGGGAAACGTCTGGAGGAAGGACCAAGTATGCCTAGGGAGTACAGACAGCTTCAGAGCGGAAGCAGTGCCCCACTTACCCCAGAGCTGTGGCTGCGAAGGCCGCCCCAGCAGCACCAACCTCCTCACAATCCCTCTGAAGAACCTCCTGAATGAGCTCATCTACGACCTGCACCAGGTCCTAAAGAGAGGTCAGATAGGAAGGTCAGGCATGCTGGCAGTAACACTGCCTCAATCCAGATGGAACTTATCACCAATCTGACTCCACACTGAAGTCCTCACAGCCTAAGTGCACTGAAGCCCTTCACAGAACCATCAAGTTCTCATGTAACATCCTGTCCAGGGCAGAAATCCCATCAAGACGTTATCTATGGACACTGTTTGAAGATGTTTTAATGACTTTCATACGGGGTTAATTACGCTGTTTCTGTAAAGACTTCCTGCTAATGAACAGAAGAGATGCTTTTGGAGAGGATGGCAACCCTGTTACCTGCTCAAGTATGACTGTTCAGAGGACCCCAGTGCCACTCCCCCACATCAAACATGCTCAGTGTCTGTGGCCATTTTTCGTGTTCCCCCTCAGCTCTCCCTGATCCCCTGGCTAGGATAGTGCCCAGAACCTGTCCAAGCAACAGGTGGCAAGACAGTCCCAAAACCTATGTGGTGAACAGATTCTATTCAACCCCAGGGACATGTCTGTCAGTTGATACACTGACCACAGGGGCACACCTGTCAGTAGGCATTTGGTGTTACCCATGGTCCCATGTCCACTGGCTTTCAAATGAGTGTGTTGAACACCATTTGGAGCAGACCCGTGGGGGCACAAGATGGCGCTGGGACAATACGACCATGGACATTACATGTCTGTAGAGCCCTAGGCACAGGAAGTACTTGATGCAGGGCAACACTTATTTTAGCAACAGCATTAGGTTCATAAAAACCCTTTAGCTCATTCTCCAGTTTCACCTGTGACCTTTCAAAGAGACAGGGGCAACAAGCTAGAAACCTGCACATCATCCCTGCTCTCAGAAACTCAGGCTCCTTGTCTGAGACACAGACTCAAGCCTTATGGGCCAGGTCCCAAAGTGAGACATGTCATGGCTAGATCAGAACATTCTAAGGTCATGTGTGTAACCAACTTAGGTTTGGTCTACAGACAATGGTGCTGCTGGACAGTTTGTGCACAACAGGCTCCTTGGAGCCTGATCTGGAAGATTCCTTACCGTGTCAGAGTACACAGCCTCAGGCTTTGCAGGAAGAACCTCTGGCTGCACAGGGGGCTGCACAAGGGGTGGGAAGAGGCTGGATGCCTCACTCGGCGTGGGTGCTAAGTGGTGAGACAGAGAGGCCAGGGTAGATGCTGGGACAGGAAGAGACTGGAGGAGGGCCGGTGGGAATGCATCTGCCTCAGTACCAGGCTCCTCTCCTCTCCCCCTACCTGGAAGAGAACAGGAACCATGGGCACAGAGGACAAACTCCAGGCCACCCAGAGTGACTTGGAAAACTAGTCATCCTCCCTGAGCTTTAGCGTGAGAACCAAGCACCATGATGCAAAGTAGCCTTTCAGGCTGATCTCAGGGTGAAACTCCTGAGCAGAGCTGACATCTATACCTGCACACTGGACCTCAAAATGAGACAGATGCTTTTGGCTCCCAAGAGGTATCCTAGAGGGGCAAGTAGCCAGTTCCATCACCCAACTGCAGTTCCACTTACCTGTGGCATCCAAGCCGGGTCTTTGAGTGCCCACAGGCAGCTCTGCAGCCAGGCTTTCCCCGATGTACTTGTTCTGGGAGTTGAAGCTGCACACGGGGATATGACGAGGGATGGGGGGTAATGGCCCTCCATTCACAATTTCCCCAACTGACTCCGTCAGCTTCCTGGTAATAAACACCGACTTCCTGGCCTTCAATAATCCCTCTGGCTCCAAGAATGAGGACCGGTTCAGCTCGACACAGCTACCCAGACCACAAAGAATCCACAGAGAGGCATCACAGGTGAGAGGCCAGCCTTGACTTCTCAGTACCCGGCAATAACCCTAGAAGTCCCATCCCCGTCACTGAGTCACCACACAGCCACGTGGAAATCAGGAGGGAGGCAGCACCCACTGCTGTGCTGCCAGCCTACACAGGAGCCACCTGGCCTGTTAACAGCCACACGTGGAGCAGCACACACCTATATGCTACTGGTTCCCTTCAAAGCTGCCACATCCCCATGAGGACAGGACTACAGGCCACACCCAGGCAGTAAAGTTGGAGCAGGGACGGGTTGGAAAACTCAGCTCAGGGAGTGCCTAACATGTTTTGTATCATGATGCACTTTCTGGGAAAGGGCTGGCAACAAGCAGAGAGGCCTCTGGCCTGGCCCACTGGCACTTGTCTGGACCATCAGAGATGGACGGTGGCCTGTCACAGGTCAGCAGAGGCCATCCTCAAGGGACAGAACAAGGAGGCCCTACCCTTTACCTTTAAATTCTCCATAACTTGTAAAAAGCAGTGATTTTAGAGTCACAAAGAACTAGGTCTGAACCCAATCTGCCGACAAGCACCATGTGACCTGGGGATGTTCTTCAGTCCCTCTGACCCTTACTATGAACACCAAGGAAGCAGCACACAAAATGTGCTCTCTCCAGGGCCTAGAATGTTGACAGCACTTCCCAGCCCTTTATCAGAATTAAGATAAAAAGGGAACGAGAAAAGCCCTGCAGTTCCACCCCCAGATCTCACCCATCAGAAACAGTGAGGCCATGGTAGTTGAGGAAGTCAGTGGCCTCTTCGCCATCCCTGAAGAGCAGCATGCGCACCACACTATCCAGGGGAAAGACGGTGGATCGCTGTGTGCTCACCGTGTATGCAATATTGAGTGCCCGAAGAGCATCCCTGCGGATCTGAAAGGAGAAGCCAGTTATTGCCATCTCACAGGGTCAGTCACCCCAGGACCATAGAAAGGCTGGCATAGAGGACAGGGTTCCTGCTGTAGCTCAGTCCTTCTGGAAAGCAACCTGGCACTATGGTATGGGTCCCAGGCTTGGTGATCTAAGGCCATCTGCTCAAGGGAAGATGCCCAGGAATGCATGCAAAGGAACCAATTTCATATGCAGAAAAGGTTCAGCCTGAACGCCTTATTTGTAAGAGAAACTAGAAAACAAAACTGCCCCACAGTGGGCAACGAAAGGAAACTGTGCAGCATACATTCAATGAAAAACTGTGTAGCTGCTAAAAATTATCACAATGACAATGGAATAGCACTGAAAAATAGATAATACAAAATTGAGTCAGAGACAAAATTGTTTCATAGAACTGTAACAAGTGCTTTAAAAAAAGAAGACAAAGGAAAACCAGGAAAATGATAACAAAACCTATACGGGATGGTAAGACTCTGGGTGGCTTTTCTCAGTGTTCTTTAATTCAACCACTATTTATCAAGTGTTTACCTTACCCTGGCATTGTTAATGCTGAGACTACAACAATGAAAACAAAATCCCTGCCTGACCAGGCAGTGACGCAGTGGATAGAGCATTGGATTGGGATGCAGAGGACCCAGGTCAAGGCCCTGAGCTTGTCAGCTCATCCGGCTTGAGCACGGGCTCAGCAGCTTGAGCGTGAGATCATAGACATGACCCATGGTCACTGGCTTGAGTCCAAAGGTCACTGGCTTGAAGCCCAAGGTTGCTGACTTGAGCAAGGAGTCCCTTGCTCTGCTGTAGCCCCCCAGTCAAAGCACATATGAGAAAGCAATCAATAAACTGAAGTGCCACAATGAAGACTTGATGCTTCTCATCTCTCTCTCTTCCTGTGTGTCTGTCTCTATCTGTTCCTCTGTGTCTCTGTGCAAAAAAAAAAGAAAAAAGAAAAAAAATCCCTGTCCCCCATGTAGCTAATGTGTTAGGGAGAGACCAGCACTGAATAAATTGAACATGTAAAATACATAGTATATTTAATGATGACACTGCAATAAAGAGAAAGGCAGAGAAGGACAGGGTAGGCCCAGCCAAGAAGGTGGCAGCCATACCAAGACCTAGAGGTGGCAGCCCTATGTGATTCTATGAAAAGAAAGAGCAGTGAGAACAGGAAGTACAGAAACCCTGAGGCAGGAGGGTATGGGGCTTGGAGGATAGGAGACACCACTACAGCAGGAGCTAATCAAGGAGGAACCAGGAAAGATGGTCCTGGGGACAAGGGACAGTGTGCATATCCTTAGTTTTCTTTATCAAAAGCACAAAGTTCCCCAAATGAGGGACATCATTAGAAATCTTCATTTGTGCCAGAATTTCAGTTGTTGGCAATTGTCAGATCTGACAATGTACACACTTATACAAGATTCTCTGCCTGGGATGTGACTGTGTATTTAGTCACTGTTTACAGGAGAACTTGGTGTGTGACCAAAGAAGAAAAATGACCTGGAGTTACAAGAACCAGCCAGCAGGTCCCTGAGATGTCCTGAGCAGCCTCCTCCGCATCCAGTTGGCCCCAAGGGCTCTCAGCAAGGACTCCTGTTGGTGGCATCCTCCACCCCTGCGGCTGGGGGAGCAGCATAGCGTGTACACTGTGAGGTACATGTGAGCTGCTCTGTAATCATTCCCAAGTGCCCTCGGTCTGGGGCTGAAAACCTCACTAGAGAGTCTGAGGCCAGGGGCTCACACTCTAAGCAAAGCCCCAGGCCTGCCTTTGTAACCCCAGAGCACAGCATAACACCAACAAAGAGCAATGACCTGAGATATTTATTGAAATGCATTTAGCTTCATCAGGATCACTCTAGAAATTTAAATTAATAACACTGAGAATTTCTTAGAGGCTTAGTGTGTGCAGATTTTTATTTTTTTATTTCTTTTTTCTTCCAGTGAAGATCAAGTGCTAGAAACTAGTTACATGGTTCTAAAGAGAGTTCTCTTATCTGAACCATAAGAACAGTATTTTTCATTGCCTTCCATGATCAAAGATGCCAACCCCTATAAAATGGGATAACATCAGTGACCCTGGGAAGCCGCCAGAGGGCTGTGTGCAAATTAGCCCAGGACCTGCCTGAAATGTCCATGGAATACAGAAACACTTAAAACAGAAGCAGCCTGCTTTGTTCTAATTCTGAAAGTACAGTGACATTACTTACCTGATTAAAGTAACAATGTAAAAGACAAGCGTTCAGGTAAGACGCTGACTGGACCAGTTTGAAAAACCTCACAAAATTATTACTGTTCAGTGCAGCAAAAGCCTGAACAGCAAATTTCACCTCAGGGGAGTTTCTAACAGCTGGATGAAACTGCTGTACTTCTCTGTTAATAAATGGAGATAAAAAGAGATTAAATTTTATTTTTAATTAGTTCTACAGACTATCCACAAAACAAGATGTGATAAGAAACTAAATTTCAACCATACTGATAAAGGGAGTCCTAATGGTGACATGTACCATTACACTCACTGTTTCCTAATTTCAAAACTGCCAATCTTATGCCGGATTGGTAAAAACATTTTAAGATGATGAATAAAGGAAGTAAATTCAAACAACAATTTAAGAATGGACTACCTAAGAGATACTTTAATTTCAACTGGCAGCCAGCTGTTTGATGACAATGCATAAGAAACAAAATTTAACTTTGTTTCGTTTAAAATAAACTGATTTGACTAAATTACTCAACATGGAGGACACATGGCCAACACAAATGCAAAGACTACACAGCCACTTTCCAGGACAAGTTTTCCTCCAAGGCTTAATTTTAAAACTTATAATCAATCACACCTCTAAACATTCTCTGACAAGGTTCTTGGAAAAAATACTAAGTTAAAAAAGAGTTTCAGCTTTATTAAGGGGACCTTGGAGATACCAGTTGTCATCAAATCCAGTTTACCAGTGACAGGGGACTCTGCCATATTTCTCACGTCTATATTTGTATTGAATAGACCCAGATTTAAAATTCATTCTTTCTTAGTATCAAACCCTTAGTATTTGTTTCACACATTTTTCCTCTCCTACTACTGAGATCTTGGTAGAGATGTGTGTGCACATGCATACAAGGAAACACGCCTAGATACAGCAAATTGCTAACAACTCTGACAGGGCACCCTGGGCATCGCTGTCCGACTCCCTCACCTATTCTGCTCACCAGGCCAATTCCTTCCTCGTTTTCTCTTGCTGACAAGGAGATTATTCTCAGGAAGGATTTTGGGCCAAATAAAGACGTGCCGTTGTCAGCACTCATCCCCATCCTACTCCCAGTGGCTCAGTTCAACAGACTGCAGAGACCAGACCAGCCCTGGTTTCTTACTGTAATCCCAGCATTAAGGACCAGAGGCAACTTAGCACTATCAGCTACTGCTAATCCCAACAGCTCTTCTCCTGTTTACACTTTGCTTTCTAGACAGCTTACTAGTTCAGAATTTGAAAGTTCACCTTAGGATGTCCCCCTTATTGAGATTGAGTAGCACGTTGTAACCCTGGAACTCAGCTTCGCTGACACAGAACACGCCCTTGTTTCTCAGGTCCTGGTACATCTCCTTCAGACTCTGAAGGCACTTGGTCATGTTCTCATTGTTGATCTTGGCATCAAAGGAGGACATGGGCTCCTCACACATGAAGTGGGCACAGTGGATATGAAGCCGAGCACATTTCTCAATCAGGGACACTGTCACAGGATCACACAGGTGCTGCTGCGTGATGTCCTGGCCACGAGCAAGAAGGGAATATTATACATGCACACACGTATGACACACACACACTTCACATATGCACAGGTGGACTTGTATGCACACAAACACCTTACGTGCATACATGTCTCACATACACAGATCCCATGCACACATTCCCATGCAAAGAATCGATCAACTACTAGAAAAATCATGTTTATTACCTGAATTTCCCATAGTTCAAATTTGAAACAAAGCCCACAAAGAACATTTTAATAGGACTTTGTAATGATTTTAAGTAATAATATACTTTCTGTTACGGATAAAATGTAACTAAAACGACAAAAACTCTTTCACCTTAGAATTCACAGTTCTTTCTTTTCCTAATCAAAGGAGGCTGATACCTTCCGTATGCCCCGTGTGCGGTTCCACAGGAAGTCGTACCAGTCCCGTAGGTTGCCCTCCTTCTGGTCCATAATCTGGGTCACCAGGTAGTCCATGGTCCTGCTAAGCACTGCTGAGGGCCGCAGCTCATGTGGCAGGGGCTCCTCCTGATCAGCTGAGGAGCGGCTGTATTCCTTGACGGCTGCTGCATGGTCCACCTAAAGACACGGAATGGAGACAAGCATCTGGGTGGCAGGTGGTAGATCAGCCTCCCAGCAGCTGTGTCTTAAAATAAGGGGGGAAATCACACACACAATCATACAAGATCAATACTACAAAATATAATTTTATATGTAAAATTTCTGTTTGAAGGTGACAATCAAAATTCAGAGACAAAATATATTGACCCTGGGCAGATAGTTGTTGGTTAGAGCATCATCCCAATACACCAAGGTTGTAGGTTCAGTCCCTGGTAAGGGCACATGCAAGAATCAACCAATGAATGCATGAATAAGTGAAACAACAAACCAATGTCTCTCGCTCTCTAAAATCAATATATTTTAAAAAATTAAATTACAAAAAATAAATTGAAAGGCCCTGGCCGGTTGGCTCAGTGGTAGAGCATCGGCCTGGCGTGCAGGAATCCCGGGTTCGATTCCCAGCCAGGGCACACAGGAGAAGCGTCCATCTGCTTCTCCACCCCTCCCCCTCTTCTTCCTCTCTCTCTCTTCCTCTCCCGCAGCCAAGGCTCCATCGGAGCAAAGTTTGCCCGGGCGCTGAGAATGGCTCTGTGGCCTCCGCCTCGGGCGCTAGAATGGCTCTGGTTGCAACAGAGCGACGCCCCGGATGAGCAGAGCATCATCCCCTGGTGGGCGTGCCAGGTGGATCCCGGTCGGGCACATGCAGGAGTCTGTCTGACTGCCTCCCCGTTTCTGGCTTCGGAAAAATACAAAAAAAAATAATAATAATAAAATAAAATAAATAAACTGAGAAACATATTTTTAAGATAAGTGGCCAAGAAGACATCAAGAAAGAAAGGAATATAAGTGAAGACACAACTGCTTGGCTCCTAGAACAGGGGTGTGACAGATAAAGGACTTTATCATATTTTTAATATTTTTATCTATTCATTTTAGAGAAGAGAGAAAGACAAACAGAGAAGGGAGAAAAGGGGAGAGGAGAAGGAAGCATCAAATCCCTTATGTGCCTTGACCAGGCAAGCCTAGGGTTTTGAACAGGCGACCTTAGTGTTCCAGGTTGACGCTTTATCCACAGAGCCACCACAGGTCAGGCAGGTAAAGGACTTTAAAGCACTTTCAAAGGTCTTAGCCATGTTCAAATACCAGATTGTATCTACACAGACCAGGAATGGAATGGAAACAAGGGTGTGGGGGGGACAGTAGGGTCCTGATGGGGCCATGGCCAGTTACCCACCAAAAGCTTGGAGATGCATCTTCTACTTGCAAGGAGGCTGAAGACATGTGGCCTAGGGCAGATGTCTACAGGCCCACTGCAAACTCTGTCACTGTCCCTGGGGCAAGAGCCCATGGCCCTTGCCACAACAGCTGGGGCCTGACTGAGGACTCTGCGTTGGGTAAAGACAGCTATATAACCACCAGCCAGGAGCGGAGAAAAAGCCCAAAAGCAAAATTAACAAAGACTAAAAGGACCTAAAATGGGGATTTTTAGGGAAACAATTTGAGAACACGCTCAGGCACGTATTCAGGAACCTGAAAAAAGGTCATACCCTCTGGGTTAATTAACTTAATTCTTAGAATTGATCTTAAGGAAATAATATAAACACCTTAGAAGTAATACACATATAGCATGCCCAAATGAATTGCTAATACAATTAAAAAATCAAAAAATCTATCAAATGATTGCAAAGTGGGGAGTTTTGACAGAACTATGTAATTAAAAAACATGCCATCATTTAAAAATGCTTTTAAAAAGTTCATCTAACAAAAGAAAATCATGATATAATTTTAGTAAAAAAAAAGTCATACAAAATTATATCTACAACATAATCCCAAATGTGAAAAACATAAACATAGAAAAGGATAGGAATAAAATTGTGAAAAGAAAAAGAAATGCAAAAATGTTTTTTAATCTATACCTTAAGGTCCCTTGTGTCCTAGCACTTTACACAAGACTCTTTAGTACACACTCACAATATTAACAATGTAACATGATTGTTACATACTTTACAAAAAGTAAACATCCAGATCAGGTATCAATATAAACAGAAATTATGAAAGAATAAGCCTCCCTCCCTGCACGTTCCACCTCCAGCTCAACAGTGAGTTATAGACAAGTGCCTACAGGGACCCCAAGGGGCATGGGGCTCCACCTGGTCAGTCCCTGGGATCACTTCAAATACACTCAGCTGGCTCCTCGTTTCCCGCATGTACCGTTCCTTCTCGGGACACATGTCAGGGCACGTCCCAACAAAAGTGCTCGCTTTGTCCAGGTCAGTTCTTTTCACCCGAGCTAAATGATGTCAAGAAAACAGTAAGAACATACCACATAGTTACTAAGAATTCAGAAAAGTTCATTTTCATAATGATAAAAGAAAAAATAAAAGTAAAAATAAATATTATACAAACCACAAAAGAAAATATTTTAAGACATTGGGCCTCTGGGCCTGACCAGGCAGTGGCGCAGTGGATAGAGCGTCAGACTGGGATGTGGAGGACCCAGGATTGAGACCCTGAGGTCGCCAGCTTGAGCAAAAAAGCTCATCTGGTTTGAGCAAGGTTCACCAGTTTAAGCCCAAAGTCGCTGGTTCGAGCAAGGCAGTCACTCAGTCTGCTGTAGCCCCCGGTCAAGGCACATGTGAGAAATCAATCAATGAACAACTAAGGAACCGCAACAAAGAATTGATGTTTCTCATCTCTCTCCCTTCCTGTCTGTCTGTCCCTATCTGTATCTCTCTCTGACTCTCTCTGTCTCTCCCACAAAAAAAAACAAAAAACAAAAAACATTGGGCCTCCGGAAAGAAAAGCATGGCCTATCACACTGTAGGGCAGGGTGTCAAAGCCAGTAAAGACCCCCCAAGGTGCCTGACCTGTGGTGGCGCAGTGGATAAAGCGTTGACCTGGAAATGCTGAGGTCGCCGGTTCGAGACCCTGGGCTTGCCTGGTCAAGGCACATATGAGAGTTGATGCTTCCTGCTCCTCCTCCTTCTCTCTGTCTCTCTCCTCTCTCTCTCTCTCTCTCCCTCTCTCTCCCCTTTCTAAAATGAATAAATAAATAAAAGATTAAAAAAAAAAAAAGGACCCCCAAGGTCTGCTTGCCTCTCCGGACGGCTGTCTCCACTGCACACCACAGGCTAAGGGCACACACATTTCGGACTCCTATAGTAACATCAACAATAAACACTCATGCTGCATGCAGTATGTTTGTTAAAAGAATCAATCTGACCTGACCAGGCGGTGGCGCAGTGGATAAAGCATCGGACTGGGACACAGAGGACCCAGGTTTGAGATCCCGAGGTCACCAGCTTGAGCGCGGACTCATCTGGTTTGAGCAAAGCTCACCAGCTTGGACCCAAGGTCGCTGGCTTGAGCAAGGGGTTACTCAGTCTGCTATAGCCCCACGGTCAAGGCACATATGAGAAAGCAATCAATAAACAACTAAGGTGTCGCAATGAAAAAAAAAACAAAACAAAACAACTAATGATCGATGCTTTCCATCTCTCTCCGTTCCTGTCTGTCTGTCCCTATCTATCCCTCTCTCTCTCTGTCTCTGGAAAAAAAAAAAAAAAAGAATCAATCTGTTAAATGTAAATATTCAAAATACTTCATTGTTCTAAAACTCAGTATTTCATCATATTTTTTCTTTTTTTCATCATATTTTTAATAAAACAAATTACATAATGGAAATTACCTGGTCCTAACATGAATAAACCATTATTATTAACCACAGAATTAAAAGTTACAAAAGTATCTTTATTTTATTTTTTGTGACAGAGACAGAGACAGACAGAGAGAGGGACAGATTGGGACAGAAAGGGAGAGAGATGAGAAGCATCAGTTCTTTGTTGCGACACCTTAGTTGTTCATTGATTGCTTTCTCACATGTGCCTTGATTGGGGGCCAGAGCAGACAGAGTGACCCTGTCCTCAAGCCAGCGACCTTGGGCTCAAGCTGGTGAGCCTTGCTCAAACCAGATGAGCCGGCGCTCAAGCTGGTGACCTCGGGGTTTTGAAACTGGGTCCTCTGCGTCATGGTCTGATGATCTATCCGCTGCACCACCACCTAGTCAGGTTTTTTTGTGTGTGTGTGACAGAGACAGAGAGAGGGAAAGATAAAGACAGACAGACAGGAAGGGAGAAAAGTTTAAAAAGTATCTTTAAATTAAATGGAATGAAGAACTTCACAACTCAAAATATATATACACCTTATATTTATTTTGGAAAATTCCAATACCTAGTAATAATTTTGTTTGGAATATAAAAACCACCATGTCAGTGATATTATTTACAATGGCAGCTTTTTATTAGTGTTAAGGAGGCACTGAGATTATTCCACTGATTCACAGCTTTTGAAAAGAGGAAAATCTTACAGCTAAAATTTAATTTAAAGTTTGCAACGAGGTTTTTCCTTTTATTTTTCACTGCACGTAGTTTTAATGTTAATAGAATATTAATTTTTATAATCGATAACACATTCACATGGTTCAATAATCCAAAGGAGCCTGACCAGGTGGTGGTGCAGTGGATAGAGTTTCCAACTGGGACACGGAGGACCCAGGTTCGAAACCCCGAGGTCACTGGCTTGAGCATGGACTCACCAGCTTGAGCATGGGACTGCTGGCTTGGGTGTGGGATCATGGACATGACCCCATGGTTGCTGGCTTGAAACCCAAGGTTGCTGGCTTGAGTAGGGGTCACTCATTCTGCTGTGGCCTCTCCATCAAGGCACATGTGAGAAAGCAATTGATGAACAACTAGGGTGCCACAGCAAAGAATTGATGCTTCTTATCTCTCTCCCTTCCTGTCTGTCTGTCCCTATCTGTGCCTTTCTCTGACTTTCTGTCAAAAACAAAAAAAAACAAAGGAATAACAACATCCAAAATAGAACACACCCTCACACCTTGCTCCCCTCTACTGACAATCAGAGTGAGCCGATCCTTTCCCATCTCCCATGACTACTTTATGCACACACAAATGCTGTGTACGGACATACACACTTTTCTCCCTTGTTTATACATAAATGGTAGCACAGCACAGACCTGCTTTTCTCACTTCACAACAAATCTTGATGAAAATCCATAAAGAAGTCCCAGTCTTGCCTGATCAGGCGGTGGCGCAGTGGATAGAGCGTCGGACTGGGATGTGGAAGACCCAGGTTCGAGACCCCAAGGTCACAAGCTTGAGCACGGGCTCAATCTGGTTTGAGCAAAAGCCCACCAGCTTGAACCCAAGGTCGCTGGCTCCAGCAAGGGGTTACTCGGTCTGTTGAAGGCCCACGGTCAAGGCACATATGAGAAAGCAATCAATGAACAACTAAGGTGTTGCAACGCCCAATGAAAAACTAATGATTGATACTTCTCATCTCTCTCCATTCCTGTCTGTCTGTCCCTGTCTATCCCTCTCTCTGACTCACTCTGTCTCTGTAAAAAATAAATAAATATATAAAATTTAAAAAAAAAAAAAAATAGATTAGAGCTCTGAAAAAAAAAAAGAAGTCCCAGTCTTCTATTAAACTATTTACAGTCTGTCTCATTGAGTGGACTAGTTTCCAATCTCTGCTGTCAAAAACAACCTTTATATATGACTCTCACAAACACAGTGTTTGTGGCATACACTCCCTGGACATGGAAAACTGTGCCAAAGGCGTGAGCTCTCCTATGTCTCAAAGATTTCATCCTCTTGCCCTCCTCTGCAGGAGTCACTGCCCCAGGATGCATTTCCACACAGTGTCATCTTCATCTCTCACTGGGTGATGGGGTGAGAATATTTCCACATATTTAAAAATCAATTCATAATACTTCCTTTGCCCCTCCTCATGTTTCCAGTGTGTTTGGTCTTTTTCATACTGACGTATACAGGCCGTTCTCTTTCAGGAAGTCGGCCCTTTGTGAGAGTTATAGACTTTTCCTGGTTGATATTTCTTAGTTTTACTTGTGATTTCTGTCAAACAAAATATTTACTTTTGTAACATGTGCTTTCTGAATGTCTAAAAATTGCCCTTTAAATTGTTTAATTTAGCATGGATCAATGATTTGTAGACTTTCTTTCAAAAGTAAGATAAAAACCCATCTGCATTATATCCATGTCTACATTCACCCCCTCAGGAGACTAGTAAACAATAAAGACTGCCCGTGGCCTGTCAGAGGCCCTGAGACTCAGCTCATACTTAGGGGTCGCCCCTCCCCCAAGCTCTCGAGACCTTATCATGACCCTCCAAGGGTCTGGGCCTCTGCAGAGAGGCAGCCACCATACCTTGCCGCATGACTCTGTCCCTCTGGTCAAGCAGGCGGTACTTCTCCTCAGACGTCTCGGCCACAGTGCCTATCAGTGCACTGAGGGAGGACACATTTGGTCCAGGACCCTCAGAGCCCTCAGAGCCCAAGTCAAAAGCGTCTCCCTCAAATGGGTGAGCCTTTAGAAGACCTGGCTTCTTCACTGGAGAACTGCAAAGAAAGAGCGACACAGTCAAACCTTGTGCTCATCCAGCATCTGCACCATTTCCATTTCTAAACGCATCCCTTATCTTTCAAGATTTTCGGCTCCTCTAAAGCTGATCAACTACAAACATGGAAGTGGAACAAGCCTGGATGACTCTGGTGATGACCATAAAGGTGTTACTCATGTTATTCCCTGTGATTTTAAATTTTTGAAATAGTTTATAATTCTTTTAAAATGAAATGAGCCCATTTAAACAGCTGAAATATTTATAGATTTCTATCTCAAAGAAATGAAACTGCCTGAAAAAAAAAAACACTTTACCACCATGCCTATATGTTTTCATACATAACTTTTCAATAGAAGGATGTATTAGAAAAAACTGGGCATTCTCTCTCATCTTCCCCTTTTTCAGTTGGCTCCCAGAACTCTGTGAACTTGAATGTCAAAGATACAGGAAGGGGTGAGTGAGAAAGAAAAAAGCAAAAACAAATCAATAACTAAATTGTTAACTGCAAAACAGAATGAGGAAAACAGTATATTGTCCAAAACAGGTAAAAGATTAAACAGAAGAACTGTGGAAGCAGGCCTACTGTGAAAGGGAGGGTGGGAAAACAAAGAAAAGGGAGGAGAGGGAGAGCAAGGGAAAGGAGGAGGGGAGGGAGAATTTGTGAATAAGGATTCCCAAGCGGACAGCCCCCGCACTCCCGTTGGCACACATCGTGTGCAGCTTCACTGTGATAAGCTGAACCTACAAAAAGCCAAGTTGGAAACTGCTAAGAGTGGATATTAGGAATACACAGTTATGTGGCCAGTTAGAAGTTCTAAAAGAAAAGGTGACTACTTATATATTTATGTCAGGAAGAACTGCATGACAGCAACTAAATGATGCCAGATGACTGAGGAACCCCAGGGCTTCTTCAGGGCCCTGGTAAGTGGCTCTGATTGTCAACACTCTTATATCCTACCCTATCCCCAATCCTCCCCTCCATGTCCTCTCCTCCTCCTCCCCTTCCTCATTGGCCCTTAGCCCCTGTCAGTTGTCAGCATATCACCCCACTCCCTTTCGTGCTTTGGCCTGACTACTGTGAAGTACCTCCTGTTTACTAACATTAGAAGTCAAAAGAACCCACATGCCATGTCACATACAGTCACAGGAAGGACAGCCACACCTTTTACTCAGGAGGCTGCCAGTTGCAGCCCTCCCCATGGGCTTGCCCAGAGGGGAGTGCTGAAAGGGTGTGTCCTCGGTGCCCTGGGCAGCTTCTCCTTCACCTGGTTTCTTCTCCTTGAGGGAAAAAGGTTTCTTGAGGGGACCTGAGAATGCATGAGTCAGAACAGGGTTTACAATAAATACCACATGTCACTCGACACTAGATGTTTTTACTTTTTGGGGGGAAAGTATTATAATTGTTATAGGAATTACAAAACAGCCAAAGAAAACACTATGAAACACAAGGATCCACTCAGAGCCAGACCTCCATTGGTCTTGTTAAAGGGCTTCCACCAGTGTTTAAAGGGCCTTGGACACAAAGCATTAGAGACTGAGCAAAGAATAACTGAAAACTCACTTATTTTCTTCTTGTGCCAAAAGATAAGCACATCTTTATGCAAACCTTTCCCCTTCTTCTTGGCCAGGGCTGCAGAAGCCTGGAAAACAGTTCACAACACAAAGTGTGAGGTGTGAGGAGACCACAGGAAATGAGATTCAGTACTCAAACTCAGTCTGCAAGTGTGTGTGATGAGCAGCACTTCCACCTTCTACACGTATGAACACACTGCTGGCCTCCAGCCTTGGGATCCATAGTCCTTGTCTCCCTTATGTGTCTCACATCTGATACTTGCTCTTTTTTTTTTTTTAATTAATGACTTTCCTATGATAGAACCCCTAACCTTGGTCTCATTGGCATTTGTTAAAATGATTTTTACCATCTGTCAACACATACAGCAATAGAAAAACACAGTCAAGTCACACACACAAAATGAAGCTGCAGAACAATATACACAGGATACAATTTATCACAAAACAGCACTAAACCAAGTACATATTAGTATACCTACAGATACAACTATGAAAATGTCTAGAAAAGCACATACCACACTAGTAACTATACTTGCTCCTGGGTAACAGGAAAGATGGGGTGATCGGGGAACTCAAAATGGTATGTATCAATGAACTGCTTACAATGACCATATATTGATATATCATGTTACTGTACTTAAGTATTTTTTAGGGTTTAGCTAGGAAAATATGCACATTGCAATAACCAAAAAATAACTTAAAAAATGAGGATTAATTACCATCTGACCCAACAATTCCACCCCTAAGTATACACCCTACAGAACTGAAAGCAGAGTCTCAAGAAAGGTTTGCATACCACATTCATGGCAGCATTATTCAAAATAGCCAAAAGGTAGAATCAATCCATGTCTATTAACAGATGAATAAACAAAACATGGTCTACCTATACCACTGAATATTATTTGGCCATAAAAAGAAATGAAGTACAACCACATCAATAATTGATGAAAACATTATGCTAACTGAAAAAAGCCAGACACAAAAGGACAAACTGTTAGATTCTACTTATTTGAAATATCTAGAGAAGGCAAATTCATAGAAACAGAAAGTAGATTAGAAGTCACCAGGGGCTGGGCAGGGCGGGAATGGAGAGTTACCACTTAATGGTTTCTTTCTGGGATGATGCAAAGATCTGGAAAGAGACAGTAGTGATGGCTGTACAACACTGTGAATGTAATTAATGCCACTGAATTGGAAAAAATCAATAGGAAATAATAAACAGCAAAAGCCCTAAAACTGCATATATTTTGGCACTAAACTTCTACTCTCAGAAATTTAAACAAAGGATATAAGCAACCAGAAATATATGCACAAACGTCCATAAATAGAACTGGCCAAGGTAAGTAAGCAAGCAGGATAGAATGCCATGAGACATTCACCAACTCCATTCTAATCTATACTGTTTATTGATTTCAGAAGATACTAAAGATTGCTACATGAAAAGCTTATCAACAGTATATACAGTATGATCCCACTTCTGTAAAAACAATGTGACTATACATTTGCAAAGATATTAATCAAAATATTCAGATGATACCTGAGAGGATAGAATTATAGGTGATTTTGTGCCTCCTCCCTTAGTATAATGTCAGGCAACACTTCTACCACTTAATGAAATTATAAAACATGTTTTCTACTTTATAAATTCCCACAAGAATTTTTTTTTCACATTCCTTAAATAAAATTTTATAATCAACTGAAGAAAAAAATAAATTTCACCATGAAAGACACTTTCAGAATACATTTATAGTTAACTTAATGTAAAAAGTAATATATATGGTAAAAAAAAAAAAAGAGCTAATTCCTTGAAGTCTTTAAGTATAGCAACATTTTATTATTTTTGGTGCATCTTCTTATGCATTTCTTCAAGGGCTGCTTCTTTCTCTCTCAGTATCTGCTTAAGTCTTCTTATTTTTTCATCACGAATTGTTTCTTCTAACTCTGGTGGTGTCATGGGGAAAATACCTTCAGTATAATTTTTATTAAAGGAATGACTTTGTTCAAAATTTGCACTTGAATTCAATGCATCTTTCTTCTGGTTTTCACTGGTACCGTGTTCTACTTCAGTTGTCTTTTCTTCTCCAGTTTTGTTTTGCTGCTTGTGACAATGTTTTGGTGTGATACATCTGAAGTTGGTAAAACACAGCTAACAAGTTGCGAGCTGGTGACATTGGTTCCTCCATTTACAGCTGTGTTATAAGCACTCTCGGTTTTTCTCTTCTTTGTGTGATACATCTTCTTAATTTTTGCTGTTCTTTTCTTATAGAAACTGTTTTCTCTCTTCCTCCTTCACTATAAACGTTGCCTCTTTCTCACTTTTCACCAAACTCTTAAAGGAATCAAAAACTTCTCCAGTGGCCAAATTGTTAGGAATCCGAGTAAGGCATACTCTCAAATCTTTAGTGAGACCAAATAACTTTTTAAATTCAACATCAGTCTTCGGATATGATGCCTTACTGCTTCCTCCTTGAGAGTTTTTCTTGTTTTTTCTTTCTTGAGTAACTTTTTCTAATGTTGATGCCATCTCATTCTGGATCAGTGCGAGGCGTTGCCTGGCTTTTCCTCAGCGGCTTGCAAGAAGACTCTCTGGAGGTTATTGGACATTTTAGAGAGGTGGGAGGAGTCAGTACATCCAAGGAAGTGGGCAGTAGGGGACCAGGGTCCTCCAAGGGGCAGAATGAAAGAGAAAAAATGTTGGGCTGGAGTTGCTCTGGAGCGACTCTGAGGGGTTTCGAAGCTGAAAGGAGGGCAACAACAGTCTCCCCAGGGGGCGTGGTTTCAAGCTTCCACAAGAATATTTTTTTAAATAATAAAGATATGAGGCTATATATTGGGTAGGGGAATAAGTTTGTAGCGTTTTTACTGAAGACTTTTATTTAAACAAAAAACAATAATTATATCAATAAGTTAATCAATTATATATTCGCCGTTGCTGTTTACAACCTCTTCCCACCTCTCGACCAATTTGTTGATGCCGTTCCACCAAAAATCGCCTGGTCTGGTGTCAAAGAAGTTGTTGAGCCAGTTTTTAAGGACCTCTTTGTTATCGAAGGTAACGCCTTTCATATGGTTTGACAGGGAGTGGAAAAGATGGTAATCGGTTGGTCGGTGCAAGGTCCAGAGAATACGGCGGATGCTGAAGGACCTCCCATTCAAGCTCTTGGAGTGCGGCTTTGACGACTTGTGCAACATGGGGCCTGGCGTTGTTGTGAAGGAGTATGGTTTGACCATGTCGATCAGGTCTTTTCAGTCGAATAGCCTCATTCACGTGGTGTAGCTGGGCAATGTAGAGCTCCTTGTTGACCGTGGCATTCTTTTCGAGCATTTCCCAGTGCACCATACCCTCCCAGTCCCACCAAACACATATCATGATCTTCTTTGGATGAAGGTCCAGCTTGACTCTCGGCTTTGGCGTATCTCCTGGAGCCACCCACTCCTTTCTTTGCTTCATATTGATATATAGGCACCATTTCTCATCTCCCATGACGATTCGGTACAAAAAGCGCTGTTTATGACCACGTGTTGCTCGATGGCGGGCGAGATGCTGAGAAGCAATTTGAAGGCGACTTTGTTTTTTTCTTTGAGCTCGTGAGGCACCCAGGCTCCCAATTTTTGGGTAAATCCCATTGAATGAAGGTGATTGAGAATTGTTTTATGATCGCAGTTCATTTTTTCTGCCAATTCACGACTGGTTTGGCGACCGTTCTCCTTCAAAAGTGATTTGAGACGTTCTTCATCGAATTCAGAAGGCCTTCTGCTGCGGGACGTGTCATCGACGTCAAAGTCGCCATTTTTGAACTTTGCAAACCATTTCCGTGCTGTAGACTTGCCTATGACACCTTCTCCATACATGTCGCAAATGTCCTGGGCTGCTTTGGCAGCTTTTTGACCTCGATGAAAAGCAAAGAAGAGCAGGTGTCGAAAATGTTGATTTTTGCCTCCTGGGTATTCCATTTCTAAGCCTCAAAACTAATAAAAAATTAAATAACTCAAAAATACAATTAACATAGTTTTGTAGAGCAGAAAGAGTTTTATCGAATGAATACTTACCCTTTGCCAAACAGCAAACAAATCGTTGTAAAATAAAAGAAAATATAAAAACGCTACGAACTTATTCCCCAACCCAATAATATGAGTAGTCCATGTTTGTGAGAATACTCGATAACAACTGTGTTAAGCAAAGGTATACTTACATACAGGGCAGGGTGAAAGTAGGTTTACAGTTGTTTGTATGGAAAATAACACAATAACTTATAAATAATAATACAAGAATAAACTGTGTTCTGTGCACTCAGAACTGTTAACCTACTTCTTTTTTAATTCATTTTTAGAGAGGGGGTGGGCGGAGGGAGAGAAGAGAGGGGGAGAAAAACCAGGGACAGGGGCAGGGGGGCAGGAAGCATCAACTCCTACATGTGCCTTGACCAGGCAAGCCCAGGGTTTCAAACTGGCAACCTCAGTGTTCCAGGTGGACGCTTTATCCACTGCGCCACCACAGGCCAGACCTGTTAACCTACTTTTGCCCCATCCTGTATTTAAGGTTAGAGTATAAACTAAACATAAGCAGTTATCTCTGGAGAATAAGATTACAAGGGAATTCTACTTTTTCTTTATTGTTTGAATATTTACAGCAATCATGTACTATGGCCAAATAAAACAAAATCAAAACAGAACTCAAGTTTGGAAAACTGCTCTGTGATTACAGAGTCACTTCCACACATTTCAGAGGGATCTGGCTTCATGGGACTCACCACTATATTCAGTAGGGCTGCAGGCTTTTCACTAATGACTGCAGTTATGAAATAAACAGTGCTATTCCAGCTTCTCCAAGGTAAAAATAAAGTATTCTAGTAGTTTCCTAGCAAGCAAAAACTGATAGATAAGAAAAATAGGTTTTAAAATGACAAAGTTCACGGCCCTGGCCAGTTGGCTCAGTGGTAGAGCGTCGGCCTGGCGTGCAGAAGTCCCGGGTTCGATTCCCAGCCAGGGCACACAGGAGAAGCGCCCATCTGCTTCTCCACCCCTCCCCCTTCCCTTCCTCTCTGTTTCTCTCTTCCCCTCCCGCAGCCAAGGCTCCATTGGAGCAAAGATGGCCCAGGCACTGGGGATGGCTCCTTGGCCTCTGCCCCAGGCGCTGGAGTGGCTCTGGTCGCAACAGAGCGATGCCCCGGAGGGGCAGAGCATCGCCCCCTGGTGGGCAGAGCATCGCCCCCTGGTGGGCGTGCTGGGTAGATCCCGGCCGGGTGCATGCGGGAGTCTGTCTGACTGTCTCTCCCCATTTCCAGCTTCAGAAAAAAAAAAAAAAAAAAATGACAAAGTTCACTCCAACTTTACCACTTTAAAGCCCATTTTTTTTCCTTCACATGAACTCCGTCAGGAATACTCACATGATCAAAGAAATGCACCACTGCGAGCTTTTTGTTGGGCTTGGTGTAGATGCGCTGCACTTTAGCAATTTTGCCAAAGTGATTCTCCAGAGTGGTCCTGCTGTTGAGATAGTCGGGAATGTTCTTACACTGGATCGCCGTGATTTCAGCAGGAAAGAATCCCCCAAGACTGTCTGTGCTCTCACTTCTCTTACTCTGACGCCCAGGAATCCCTCTTAGAAAATCTAGTGGATCATAAAATAGGCATAGAACTGTAGTAGATGTAATGTTTTCAGATACCAGGACGCACCAACCACGTAAAAGCAAATGAAATTTCCATGGATATGTGACCTGCTCCAAGATCCTTATGGCATATTAATATCCCTAATGTTTACTGGGGACTTATCAGAAAAATCAAACACCCAGGGAAACTTACCAAGAACATACCAGCAGGATTTACTATATGTCGTACATTTTTAGAGCTCACCTTCTTTTTTATCTCTGCTTTCAGTTCCTTCTTCTTTATTCACACCTTGAAGCCGGGAAGGTGCCAGAACAGACTGACTCCCTCCTGGGATGGTCATGTGGTCATTTTCCCCAGACTCAGCACAGCCAGTTTCCTTTCTAGATTCCTTGTTGCCCAGACGACCAACTTCTTTATTGCTTTTGAAGACATCCTGTATCGTTCGACCAAACAGAGTGCCTCCCCGTGGCCGATGCAGGCGGACGGGCCGTTTATCAGGAGGATGATCACCCCTTGACAGAGGGTCCAAGTCTTCCACCGCATCGTGCCCATGTCTCTTCGGGGAGCAATCCTGATCCTCCTTCCTTTTCAGTCCTTTCATGAGGCTAGGAAGTGGTTCCACTTGGGAAACAGCTTCTTCACATCCTTGCCGGACACCTGTTTTGCTAACTGGGAAGGGATCCCCCAAAGATCCTGAAGAAGATGTGGGGAAGCTAGTGAAGCTACTGTTAAGATTTCCAAATAGTGATTTGGGGCCTCTTTTCTCTTCCTCCACATTTTGATTTGACAAAGCAGGGGTAAAGGGTAATGAAGAATTACTACTATCAACTGGTTTTGAAAAGGTAAAACTTGACTTAGTAGAACTTGTCACCTGAGTAAAAGAAAATGAGGTCAGTCCCCCAGGTCCACTACTAATTGGTTGGGAAAATGTGAAAAATCCAGGAGTAATCTGGCTTTGAGTTTTCTCTGGCTCAGATTCAGCCCCAAATATTGGTCTGAACACTGAATTTTCCAGAGGTTTAAAGCCGAATTCTGTTTTCCCAAAACCAGAACTTGCTACTTCTCCAGTTTCTGATCCAAAAGTAGAAGTACTTGGGAAAGCCCCAAGGCTAGGTGATTTAAAAAAACCCAGGTTTCCAGGTACACACGAACTAGAGGGCCCAGAGGTAGCTGCAAAGGCTGAGGTGTGTTCAAGTTCAGAAAACAGTCCAACATTTGAGGTTTGGGAGAATCCTAATGTTTGCACTGCAGAATGACCTACTCCAGAAGCCGCTGGAAAGCTAGATACCTGTGAAAATCCTGAGCTTTTCCCAGGTAATATATTGTTTTGTCCAAAAAGAGAAGGCTGACCAAATCGAAATGGTGGCTTGGCCTGAAATGCTCCTATGGAACTATTAGAAGATGATGAAAAAGCAGTAGGCTGCTGACCACAGAAAGGGTTAGTTGGGTTCATCTTCTGATCCACTTACTGTAAGTTAATAAATACTCCCTATACAAAGCAGTCCTCTTCCTTAAACTGTTAAAACAGGAAGGTCCCCTTCATATTCACACAAGCTGAAAGACAAAATTCAGATCATCAGAGCTACGTGCTGCTGGAAGACTAAGAAAAAAACTTTTAATCACACGTCACATTCTAAATTATTTAAAAGGCAGGCAAAGCAAAGAGCTAAGTAGTCTTATTTTCTGAGAGCCAGTGGGTTCTTTTATTGGAGTATGGGGTGGCAGATAGTACAAATAAATTACTTTGTTACAGGGGTTTAAAGCGTGACTAAAAATGAAATCATTTTACTAAGTTGGTAAATTCACGAAAAATCTCAAATGCTAATTTAAAAAATGAATGCCGTTACACTTTTTAAGTTAAAGAGAGGAGTTTCTCCTGACTTCTTCCGATCTCCATAGCCAGATTATACATTGTAACACAGTTAAAACATCAGTGTTCCACTGTTTCCTCCCCACCTAATTTTTCTCCGAGCAACCAGAGCACTCATTAAACACTCTTTCTAGACAGAAATAAAATGTTTTTATACCGGGCGATTACCCTATCGAACTTGCTTAGAGGTCGAGACTACTTACACGGAGAGGACGCCCTAGACCGGGGAGGGGCTGGAGCGGAGGCAGCACGACCCCAACTCGCAGGCAGCGTAGTGGGTCCCTAAACAGGCCGCGCCCAGGGCCGGGCGCCCCGGCGTCACGTCCCGTTAGCAACGCGCGCGAGATGGGGTCGGAGGAAGTGGCCTCCGCCCGGCCCGGACCCTGCACCGCGTTCACGGTCCAGCTCAGGGCCGTCGGTGCTCCAGGATACCTTGGCGCCGGGCTAGAGGTGGAGACAGGGACCACAACCACCGGAACCAGCTTTTCTCTGCGCACCGCGGAGAATAAAAAAGTGGTGGACCGACTTCCGGTCCTACCCGCGCGGCCCGGCCCTTCCCGCGGCCCTCTGCTTTCGGGTTCCGATTTCGGGGCGGGGGGGGGGGGTGCTGCCGATGCTCGGGGTGCAGGCCGAGGTCCGCCGGCTCGGCTCCTGTACTCACGAGGTCAGCTTTAATCTCTCCGAACTGGGGACAGGGGCGTCGTACCCACCCGCGTGTTTGCATTTCGGGGCTGGGCCGCCGCCGAGTGGTTCAGGGGGAAACTCCGGGACCCGCCCCGTTTACTTCCCCCATCCCCCACCCTTCCTTTCATCCACCACCTTCTTCTACCCTCTACCCAGCTCGCGCGCTTTCTCTATTAACTGCCCTTCACTGCCGCCCTTCTTAATTTCCTGTGGCTACTGCTGTCCATTCTCGCTTGCTTGAGTCTATGGCTTCGTTTTGTGTATTTTTATTGTTCTGTTTTCCTTATGATAAAATGTACAATCTTGCCTGACCTGTGGTGGCGCAGCGGATAAAGCGTCGACCTGGAAATGCTGAGGTCGCTGGTTGGAAACCCTGGGCTTGCCTGGTCAAACCACAGATGGGAGTTAATGCTTCCAGCTCCTCCCCCCCTTCTCTCTCTCTGTCTCTCCCTCTTTTTTTTTTTTTTTTTTTTTGTTTTGTTTTGTTTTTTGGGGTTTTTTTTGTATTTTTCTGAAGCTGGAAACGGGGAGAGACAGTCAGACAGACTCCCGCATGCGCCCGACCGGGATCCACCCGGCACGCCCACCAGGGGCGACGCTCTGCCCACCAGGGGGCGATGCTCTGCCCCTCCGGGGCGTAGCTCTGTCGCGACCAGAGCCACTCTAGCGCCTGGGGCAGAGGCCAAGGAGCCATCCCCAGCGCCCGGGCCATCTTTGCTCCAATGGAGCCTTGGCTGCGGGAGGGGAAGAGAGAGACAGAGAGGAAGGAGGGGGGTGGGGGGGTGGGGAAGCAAATGGGCGCTTCTTCTATGTGCCCTGGCCGGGAATCAAACCCGGGATCCCCGCACGCCAGGCCGACGCTCTACCACTGAGCCAACCGGCCAGGGCTCCCTCTCCTTTCTAAAATGAATAAATAAAATTTTTTTTTAATTTAAAAAAAATGTACATTCTTGTAAATTTTCAACATATTGCACTAAATAAAATGACTTGATTGTGTGTGTGTGTTCTTACAGAACTTACGATCACTTTCTAGGACTAATTTGTTTTCTCTTGAACTTTAGGCACAGCTTCCTTTACAAACGTTTTTAAAGGGCCCTGGTTGACTCTTTCTGCAATGAGTCTGGTGCTCAGAAACCTGCAGCGAGCTGTCCCGCTCAGAAGAGTGCCACTCCGCCAGAGGATGGAGATGGTCAGGAGTATTTTAGGGGTCCAAAAATTCGACCTAGGAATCATCTGTGTTGACAACAAGAGTATTCAACACATCAACAGGATGTACAGAGAGAAAAATATCCCAACCGATGTGCTTTCTTTTCCATTTCATGAGGTAAAAAGTACTGTCTGCCTCGCTTTGTCTAGACTACCAGACATTGTAAATTTCCTGTGTTGATTATACTATAGACATGATTTGTTTTTTAAACTTTCGAATATATGCAAAGTAGAGATTAACCCTATTGACTGGTGCCCATTACTGGAGAAAAGGGGATTAGGCGTCCACCTCCCCTCCTAACGTGCTCAGTGAATTGGAAGCACAGTGCTTCTGCAGTTTTGAATGAATTGAAAAGGAATATGTATGGTTGAAAATTTAAATAACATTTAATAAAAGAAGAGACTTGTGTAAATATCTTCTAGGAACTAGTGATAGCTATCAGGTTATTCTGTTACGTAAATGACTCATTCATGGTTTCATACTTGATTAGTAGCAGCATAAATAGGAGCCACCCTTTGGAAAGCAACTTGGCAACATATATATTTCAATCCACTAGGGTCACACCTACAGAAAGAAAGAAAGAAATCAAAAGGAGGAAGATGACAAAATGTTAAATGTGTAGTATAATAATGCATTAAAATGTTCACTTGTATTCTCTGACAAGAAAAATCATTAACAACACTAAAATATGCAACTCAACTGAATAGACTGGTCATTATAGTCTTTATGTAGGAAAATGTGAAAGGCTGTTAAGAACAAAATACCAGGAGAAAAGAACAGAAATATAAAATTATCTTTGTGATTTAACTCTTAAAAGGTGTAATCTGTGTGACTGTGCATTGGGAACAATGAAAGAAATGGAAAGTAACTCATTTGACAAGGTGGAAACATCTTAAGTCGTGTGTGTAACGGCTTTGCAGCCCCCCCACCCCACTTAGAACTAGTGAGAGGACAGTGCCTTCCAAAGTGAAATCTAGTTCTATGATGGGGTTTGTGTTCTTGAAGTCCTGTTCTCACAATCTGTTTTTCCCCATTTGCAGAATTTGAAAGCAGGGGAAATTCCTCAGCCTGGTTGTCCAGATGACTATAACCTGGGGGACATTTTCCTAGGAGTGGAGTATATCTTCCAGCAGTGCAAAGAAAATGAAGATTACTATGACATCCTGACTGTAAGTAGGAATGCTGACATGACAGGTTCTACCCTGCAAATAAATACTGTGTCCTTCATCCAGGCCATGAAGAGTGTGGTGATGCACCACCTGTGTCCACACTATTGCCCACACTATCACCCATGTGAAGAACAAGGGTTATTGAAGGAGCCCTACAGAGAGAGAGATGGCCTAGTGGGGTCTGCATACCCTGTGGCAATGCTAGGGGCAAGGAGAGGAGAGGGAGCTGCTCCATATTGAGATACGAGATAAGGGAAGCTCCAATTAGTGACCTTGTTTTAGCTCAGCAGGCTGTGTAGCTAATGTAAACTTGCTGAATAAGTTTCTTAGGAGACTGCCGAAGTGGACAGGATTCTAGCATCCTAGACCTTCCACGTCTGTCCTCAGCTTAATGTAAAAAGGGGGGTAGAAGTGTTCTGAAAATACTGAGTGTGATTGAGTTGTGTTTTAACTTCCCCAAGGATTCAATTGAGTCCTTCTTCGGCCAAATTCAGGCCACGCCCTGAATTATGTTGGGGGCCGAGTGTTCTAATGCTTCCATGTGAGACCCAATGTGAGCAGGTGTGGGGAGAGGAGCTTTTTCCTTACTTCCTGAGTGACAGGAAACCCAGTATAATAAGACTAGTCAGCATGGTCCAGCTCTGGAATCTCTGTGGCTGGCAGCTGTGCACCCTGGAGTGGGGGGCGGGGTCAGTGGTATGTCCAGCGAGCAGTTGTGGATATCTGCTTTTACTTCTGCACCTCGTGAAGGAATTCTGAACAAAGTAGGGGGCCAGCCCACCACTCCTAGGACCCTCATCCCCCAGCATAGGGCCAGACCAGGCCACTTTCTGCTTTGATGGCTCCTAGCTGTATGTAGGCACCTTCTAAAAGCCCCAGATACCCTCCAGCTACCCCCTTTGACCTCCATATCTTATCACCCTTCCAACCCTTCCCCCTGCCCTAAAGAGCAGTTGTCTCCTCAGAAAATAACCACTGCTCCCAACGCCAGAGCCTGGTCTTCACACCCTTGACAAGGCCCTGGGCTACCTGCTGTTCTCTGAGCCCCACCCATGTTCTCACTGCTCACCACACCCCCTGGTGCTGCTGCTGCTGACTCCCAAAACCCTGCCTGGGCCCAGATGGGAGTTCCTAACCTCCCACCAGGTATGGGCTAAGCTATCGCTGCCTTCCTCTTCCCCTGGCTCATGGCTTGGTCATGAGGCAGCTTTTTAATTGTTCCAACAGGTGACAGCCACCCATGGGCTTTGTCATCTACTGGGCTTCACACACAGCACGGAGGCCACGTGGCAGAAGGTATGCACTGTCTTCCAAAAGCCAGGGCTCCCCAACCTATCCCTTGCAGTTGATGAAAACTAAACTAGTAAAAAACAGTAAAATAAGAAAAAAAAAAACAGTAAAATAAGGAATTTTATAAATGCTTACTTTATTACTAAAAAGACTTACAATGATTATTTTAAATATTGGGCTCCCCAAATGCTGTTATCTGTATTATTAAGTATTGTTGAAAGTCTGAGCAGAGAGACTAAATTCTAAAAATTCTATGAAATTTAATGGTCTAAAGCAGCGGTTCTCAACCTGTGGGTCGCGACCCCAGCGGGGGTCGAAGGACCAAAACACAGGGGTCGCCTAAAGCCATCGGAAAATACATATTTATAAATAAAGTTTTACAAGAGAAATTGTAATGGTTTATCAGTTGGGAACAGGATTTAAAATGTGCAGACATCTGATAGAGACCTATTATGTAAAGTAATGGAGCAACTGATTTCCTCAAAGGGTGCTAGTGTTTACCCAATTATAAAGGTCCATGTTGGTATATATGCTATATTGTGTATAATAAACTCAAACTATATTTGTAATCAAATAGATTCTTTGAAAGGCATAAAATTTTTTTTTCATTAACAAAAGAAATCCTTGATGCACTTGTTCTCTCCCCTGGCCATCCTAGGCTGGGTCCACACCAGCCACGCCCTGGCTCAGCCTTACTTCCTGGTAAGCTGCTGACCCTACTGTGGCCCCTTTGCCCCTTCCTCCTCAGCCCCCTCCCTGTACAACCCACAGACTGAGGTCTCAGCATCTCAGGGAAAGCCCAAGATGTCACCACCAGTGTGCAGTCCACCAGGGACCCCAGCCCTCTAAGTCCTGACCTCCCTTCCCCTATGAGGAGTCATCTGCACTCCCTCCCTCTCATGTCCTGCATCTGTTCTCCTGTGACCCTAGGCAGGCTCTAAGCTTTCGTACTCAAGATCAACACTTCTGCCCTGGCCCACGGCCTCTCCTGCTATCTGTGCCATTCACCCTGAGGACAGCATGTTGGCACTCACTCTGCACAAGTGCTGGGCACCCATGAGCAGAACCAGGACCTGCCCTTCAACCTGTGTGAGAGGCCCCATGGCCAAGGCTCCTCGTGCCATAGTCATGGACAGCCCTCGGAGAGAGATTTCCCAAGGCGGGGATCCCTGAGCCGAGCTAGGAACTCCCCGGGGCCCAAAGAGGCCAGGTCAGCTGGGCAGATCCACAGTCAGTTTTCGTTCCTTTCTTTCAGATGTACCAGAAGGAAAAGCAGGTCCTTGAGGAGTTGGGCCGGCGCACTGGGGCCAGGCTCCAGCCCTTGAGCAGAGATCCCTTTTGATGATCACAGCCCATGACGCGGGTAGTACCTTAGGGATCCTCCAGCACACAACACCATATGGATGGGAGTTGACTCCTCCCTTTGGGCCCCGAGGATCAAAGGCTCTGCCAAACTGAGGGCCCTGGTGGTCAGTGCCCTAGCTGGGGCTAAATTCCAGGAGTGGAACTATTAAAGTATAAGAGAAATTTCCATTCACTTCTTTACTTAGAACACAGCAGATATGTTATTTTCAGTATTATAAATAAAACAGTTCTAAACTCTTAGAGGATCTGAACTCCCCCTCCTGGGGATTCTGCCTTTGAGCATGAGGCCTTTCTCGCACCTCTGCACTCATGCAGGAGGATGAAACAAGTGGCCTGGGGCCATACGGCAGGAGCAAATGGTAGAAGGGACAGGCATTGAACCAGCTGGAGCCTCTATCACCAGAACCTGTCAGGTTACAGGTGCTAACTACAGGGAGCTCTGAAGACATCATGGCAGTAACACAGTCTCTCAGAGATCCTTTTTGGCCCTAAAACCAGGGATGCTACAATTCTGAGAATGAGTAGATTTTAGAAACATGAGAACACATTTCCCACCAGGTGTGTATCTTCTCTCATTCTGTACTTCCCTGGCTCTCAGGGACAGGACTTGAGCCTGTGGTATTTCTGAGTCAATGTTGGCTATCATAGCCTGCTTGTAGTCAATCAAGTTTGTTCTCAGTTTAAAGTCAACCCAGAGACCCACAAACATTTTGGCTCCAAATCCTCTTTAAGAGCCCAAGAAGGTCCTGAGACCTGTTAGTACTGTTACATCTGCGGCACTTGTGGGTGCTGGGACGGGGTGTGAAGTCCAGCTTGACCAGGCGACATCCAGTACTTTTGAACAGCCAGATCTCGTGTCCCCATCAGCCCATGCAATGACTCCAGGCCCCAGACCCTGACCTGGGGCACCCTGACCCCCACTTGGGTGGGTGTCATGCATGCATTGCGCTGCCCTGTGTTTCTCCCAGCGACTCTTTGTTGGCGTCCACTTTACTTTGAGATGACTGCTCATGTCTATGCCTGCGTTCCTATTGGTTTTTCTTTTTCCTAATTGACTCAGAAGTTTATATATATATATATATGTATATGTATATGTATATGTATATGTATATGTATATAAATATCACTGAATATAGAGAATGTGGTCAAGTGTCCTTACCTAAACCTGAGAAGAGGCTTCCCCCCCTCACTGTCCAGTCAACAGCTGTGTCATCTGCCACCTGGCTGTGGAGCTGTCTTAGCTCTCTATGTCATTCTACTGGTCACTTTTGTCCTTGTTGTCCTGGTTCTGGAGTTCTGCAGACCCAGTATCTGCCCAGGCAGGTTCCTCCCCCTGCTCTAGGAGGTGCTTAGGTCCCTCAGCCCCTTACTGTCCTGTGTGTATGAACACCCAGCTCCTGGGTACCATGGAGATCTGGAGTCTCAATTAGGTTACAGTAGATTCACAGACAGCTGACGGTCCTGAGGCTCCAGCCACCTATGCAGTTTCTAGCTTCATTCATGGGTCCTCACTGACTTCGAATGACTGTCATCTCAGCACAGGTGGGCACAATGTAGAGATCTCAACAGCATTCCCTCACCAGGGGTCAAGGGTACTCGGCCATTGAAAGAAAATTCTACTCACAACAGGAATTAGTGCAGAACCACAAGGGCTCATCCCACAAGGCTACCCCCCACTTCATACCAGAATACCCACACTTCTGTCCAACTTTGTTCAAATTGGGGGTTCCCACAACCCTCTTGTCCAGTTCAAAACTTTGTTAGAATGGCTTCCAGAACTCAGGCAAACACCGATGATGAGAAAGGCTAGAGCTGAACAGCAGATGAATGGTCCATTGGGTGAGGTCTGGGAGGGCCCTGAGCACAGGAGCTCCTGTGCTCCTAGAGTTTGGGGGGTGCCAACCTCTCTGGTGCTTCACCATCCCCATCTTTAGAGGGTTTTGTGGAGGTTCCATTATATAGGCACAATTGATTAAATCACTGGCCAATGGTGATTAACTCACCTCTGATGTTGGGGATAGGACTGAGAGGTCTAACACTGTCATCACATAGTTAGTTTCCCTGGTAACCAGACCCCATCTCTAGGGAACCATAGAGTCACCTTATTAATATAATCCCAGGTTTGATTTAATAGGGTTCACTGGGAATGACAGAAGACCCATCGCCCAGGGAATTACAGGGTTTTAGCAGCTCTGTGCCAAGAATCAGTATGAAGAGCAAATATTGTATATAATTATACACAATACCACACCATGCAAATCCCCCAGCCACCATACTCCAGGCACCTGGACCCAGGACCTGTGTTCTAGGAAGCCCGACCACACTACCAGGGTCTCTTCAGACCTCTTCAGCTTTTAGAGGCTGGCCTGAGAGGAACCAAGGGGGCCTCATCTAGGGGTGCCCTCTCTTTGCTCAGTGGCACATCCAGTTGCCGGCTCTAGGCCTTGGTCCTGAGTGATCAGTCCTGGAGAGGTGGTGGCCCCAGGAAGTGCCCATCTCAGCTTCGTGCCTCTGGGGGGTTGTTGCGCTGCCGGGATCCCCGCAGCTGGCCTCCGAGGACCAGACCTGATCCCTCCCTGCCTCACTTTCGACTCATCCCCAAGTCCTACCTCTGCACTGCGCTCTGGTCTCTCTGCCCTGGCCCACAGGTCACTCCGCCTCTGCTCCCTCAGCAATCCCCTCAGGGCCTCAGTTCTCTCTGTGGAAACTCGGCCCTGTTGTGGAGCCTCCACACTCTCCTTAGACACTCGCCACCGCTTGGTTCTCTTCCTTAACACATGGCCATTCTCTGCCCTTTCTGTTGCTGTCTGGTTCTCTTCTGTTCAGCTCTCTCTATAAACAGTCAGACCTTGAAATTAGCCCCACCACATTCAGAAAATATGATCAATTGCATCTGTTCTGTAATTGATCCTCAGTCATTACCAAGGAGGACTATAGCTCCAGCTGTCCGCAGCACATTCTCAGTTACTGGGTTAGGGTCAATGTTATAAAGTCAGGATTGGAGTTACGGGGACCCTCACGTTACTCCTGCTTGCCCTCCATGTGACCTCTACGTGGCTTCAGGTGCCCTTCAAGTGACTCATGTGAACCCCACATGATCCCAGTGCCTTCCACATGACTCCCACTTGATCCCCAGGTGTCCCCATGAGGCTTTCCATGTGACTCCCAGATGACCCCACGTGGTCCCCTCTATTCAGGAGATGCTGTGAAGTGAGTTTTTCCAATTTACCAGGCCATCCAAAGACAATCAACTTGTCAAATTTCTTCCCTCTATTAATAATGTTGAGAAACAAAACCAAAGCCATATTAGAAAAAGTTAATGTGGAAAAAGGAATTAGAGTTAGACCTTTAATTGGTGTATTTAACAAGAGATAGGGCTGTGGAGCAGCCCTCCCAGGTGACAGCCCAGAGAGAACCTGTGTGCAGCGAGGCAGGCGTCTATCACGCTTCCTCCGACGTCCTCCTGAAAACCCAGGGGTGCAGAGGCAGTGTTCCTGTGTGTGTGGAACTTAGGGGGCCTGAGAATGTATCCTAAAAGGGGCCATGAAAATAGGCATACTATTCAAAAATGATATTTACATGAAAAGAATATTGAAAAGCAAAAGAACATAATTCCACCAAAGGAAAAAAGTTAAAAAAAATGCAGAAAAAGTAAAGATAAGGGATTGCTCAGATGAGAAACCCAACAGAACCAGGAGAACCTTGGCCCCTAGCCCCTCAGGAGAACCTTGGCCCCTAGCCTCCCAGGAGAACCTTGGCCTCCAGCTCCCCAGGAGAAGCTTGGCCTCCAGTCCCCCAGGAGAACCTTGGCCCCTAGCCCCTCAGGAGAACCTTGGCCTCCAGCCCCCCAGGAGAACCTTGGCCTCCAGCTCCTCAGGAGAAGCTTGGCCTCCAGTCCCCCAGGAGAACCTTGGCCCCTAGCCCCTCAGGAGAACCTTGGCCTCCAGCCCCCCAGGAGAACCTTGGCCTCCAGCTCCCCAGGAGAAGCTTGGCCTCCAGCCCCCCAGGAGAACCTTGGCCGCTAGCCCCGCTCTTTAGAAGGAGTGTGCAGCTCCTAGGGCTGTATTCACAGGAGAAAGGCCAGGCTAGCAGGTGGCTCTCCCCTTTACAGTTCTGCCCCCAGGACAGCACATCAGTCTCCAGGGGCTGCTTTCCTCCCTGCCCTCTGAGCCCTGAGGCAAACATCTCCCCGGTCTCATTTGACCTAACTTTGTGGTATTTTTGCCATAGGATGGTTTATATTTTTATGTGGCTAAATCTGTGAATTTTCTTCCTGTGTCTCCTGGGCATCTTTTCTGATGAAATTCCTGTATCTCCTTGTGATCCTCAGAGCCCAGGGACGGGTGTTAGGCTTTTGCCCTTCCTTTTTTTTTTTTTTTTGCTGACCACACCCTTGGAGGAAGCAAGACCCTGGGCCTCATCAGGTGGGCTTCTGGGGCTCCTTACTGGCCTGGAAGTGGTGCAGGCAGGAAACTGTCAGGTGCAGTCCTAGAGGAAAGACAAGGGTCTGGGTGTCCTTACTGCCTTGTAGGGCTTGAAGACACCACATGACAGCTGAGTCCTTTTCCGGGGATCTAGTGGGGGCCCTCTCAGCAGTGTTTGGATTGGATACACTTAGGGTCTTATGAGCTGAACAAATGATGCAAACTGTAAGCAGCTTCCCACGTAGGTTGCTGTGGGGCTCACACAGAGCTGCAGTGATGGGGCGGGGGGGTCGGTGAGCTGCCATGGTCCCACCTGTGTCCCTTTGGGAGATGGCAGGGCCTGTCCAGTCTCCTTTCCCAATTCTCTGCCACAGCCTAGGGACCTGACAAAGACCTGTGTACCCTGGGCTTCCCCATAGGGGTGGGAAAGGGTGACAGGGCCTCCTGAGTCCTTACGTGCTAAGGGCAGCGGCAGATGGGGCAACCATGTGGCACATGGTAGGCAGGAAGCCAGCGGCAGGTGGGAGGGCGGTGGCAGAGACTACTGCAGGCCACGTGGAGTAGGCCACGGGTGAGCCAGGTGTTGGGACAGCTTGCAGAGGGGCTGGGGGCGCATAGTGATGGTGGTGGTGCACAGACAGCGGCTTCTGTCTCTCAGCTCGCAGAACGATGGGGTAAGTCTGCGCGGTTCCTCAGCACAGCACACATAGCAGCCCATTTCAGCTGGATGGACTGCTCCGTGCCCCTCTCTCCCCCCACCCCCAGCCCTCACTCCAGTTCCTGACTTAGGGTAGGCTCAGAGCCCAGTAAGGGGAGGGGAGAGAAGGGGAGAAGTGGTAGGGAGGCAGAGCTCATCCAGCTCAAGAGGCAGCTTTTTGGGCCTCGAAGTGCACAACCCATTCCTCATGGAGGAGGGGACAGGGGATACCGGGGGGGGGGGGGATTCACAGCCTGAACACAGACCCCCAGAGCCAAAATGTGCTTTTCAGAGTTACACAGATGCCCAATTTCCAGAAGAAAAGCTGCCCAGGTCCTCTGGTCTTGACTTGAGTGGCCTCCTCTACCTGGTGTCTGCTCTGGGCTGAGCCTACCTGGGGGTTAGGATGCCGGAGTGTGGCCTGTGGTCCCCTGGAGGACAGAGGGGCTGTTGGGGGCAGGGCTTGGAGCATCATGTTCTGCATGATGACCTGGTGCATCTGTGCATTCTGCAGCAGCAGCATCTCCACTATGTCTGAAAGGTCACACACAGACCACTCACCCATCAGGGGGTCTCACCTGAGAACAGAGCTTTAGAGCAGCCTATTTGTTGAAACAGTTGTAGCATATTACAGGTGTCCCGGTCCTCCTAGGAGGGGGAGGCACATTCCTAGAAGTGAACCTTTTGGTCAAAGGGTGTATATGCTATAAAGTATGTGGACGGTGTTCAGTTGGGCTCCCAACAGGTGGCTCTACTTGCCTTCCTGCTAGCAGATTCCTCAACCAACCTGGGCTGTACAGTGGCCCCCCAAAATGTGTGTTCACATCATAACCCCAAAACCTCAGAACATGGCCTTGTTTGGAGAAAGTCTTTGTAGAGGTAATGAAGGACCTTAAGATGAGATCATCCTGGTTTATCCAGGTGGGCCCCAGGTTCAAGGACAAGGGTCTTTATAAGAGACAGGCAGAGGGAGATGGGGACAGAAGAGGAGACAGATATGGACAAAGAGATGAACAATGCAGCCACAGCCCAGGACACTCAGAGCTACCACTGGAAGAGGCAACAAGGACCCTCCCTGGAGGGGGAGCATGGCCCTGCGACACCTGTATTTTGGACTTTTGGCCTCCAGACTGACAGAGTAGAGTTCTGGGGTTTTAAGCCACCTGGCTTGTGATGTTTTGTTATGGCAGCTCCAGGGTATATTCACTAGTTCTGGATACTATAAAACATGTAAATTTTTTTCTAGTGGGAGGCAAACATGGGTTCTTAACATAGTAACTAAGTCCTGGAAATTAGGCATTTCCTCCACATTCTGTCAGCCTCACCAAAGAAAGGCGGGTCTCCTAGGACCATTCATACTCCCAGGCTAGAGAACAGGAGCCTGGAGGCTGGGGGCAAGGTGTTTCAACAGGGCACAGGATGCCAGCCAAGAGCCTGCACTCAAACTGAAACTTCCCTGGGTCCCCAGCAGATCAGCCCACCCTGCAGATTTTGAACTAACAAGGCCTCCATAATGACATGGTCCAACTCCTTAAAACACATCTTTCTCTCTGTATACACATCCCAGTGGCTTCTCTGGAGAGCCCTGACTAACACAGATTTTTCTACAGGGCTGCGGCACTATGGGAAGTGGGGCACCCAGAGTCAGATTCCTGCAGCAATATAGCTGTGAGAACTCTGACCCTGCAAGATAAGCAGTTGGAGAGACTGAGTCTGGCAGCCCCATCTGGGAAAGGCCCTTGAGAGCATCATATGGGCCTGGGCCGGGGCAGCCCCTCCCACCAGTAGCAGGAGGGGGCCAGGGCAGTCCCCCCCCCCCAGCAGCAGGAAGAGCCCACTGAAGGGATGCTTCTCCAGTCAGGCCCACATGGCTCCCACTGATAGAGTCAGGAGTAAAAAGATTAGATTAGGCAGGAGGGCACTGAAATGGACACCTCCTGTTTGCTAAAGAGATGCTTCACAACAAAGAAACATGTCAGTGAAATGGGGACAGAGTTTGGAGTAAATGGCACAGAATCAAACTGGTGTACATGGCCAAAAATAATAATAACATTGATCCCTAACTCACAGCACACACACATCTACTCCAGATGAATAGTAAATCTGAATGTGAAAAGTAAACAAAGGCCCTGGCCAGGTAGCTCAATAGGTTAGAGTGTCATTCCATATACCAAAGTTATAGGTTTGATCCCCAGTCAGGGCACATACAAGGATGTATAAATAAGTGGAGCAACGAATCTCTCTCTCTTCCTCTATCTCTAAAAATAAATTTTAAAAAATTTAAAAAGTAAACAAAGCCAGACAAGACAATATGACCTTGCCTGACCAAGCAGTGGTGCAGTGGATAGAGCGTCGGATTGGGTTGCAGAAAACCCAGGTTTGAAACCATGAGGTCACCAGCTTGAGTGCAGGCTCATCCGGTTTGAGCACGAGGTCACTGGCTTGAGCGTGGGATAACAGACATGACCCCATGGTCACTGGCTTGAGCCCAAAGTCACTGGCTTGAAGTCCAAGGTTGCTGGCTTGAACAAGGGGTCACTCGCTCTTCTCTAGCCCCCTAGTCAAAGCATGTATGAGAAAGCAATCAATGAACAGCTAAGGAGCTGCAACAAAGAATTGATGCTTCTCATCTTTCTCCCTTCCTGTCTGTCTGTCCCTATCTGCCCCTCTCTGTTTCTCTCTGTGTCTGTGTCACACACACAAAAAAAAGACTGCCCTGGCTGGTTGGCTCAGCGGTAGAGCATCAGCCTGGCATGCAGGAGTCCCGGGTTCGATTCCCGGCCAGGGCACACAGGAGAAGCACCCATCTGCTTCTCCACCCCTCCCCCCCTCCTTCCTCTTTGTCTCTCTCTTCCCCTCCCACAGCCAAGGCTTCACTGGAGCAAAGTTGGCCCGGGTGCTGAGGATGGCTCTGTGGCCTCTGCCTCAGGTGCTAGAATGGCTCTGGTTGCAGCAGAGCGACGCCCCAGATGGGTGGAGCATCACCACCTGGTGGGCGTGCTAGGTGGATCCTGGTTGGGCGCATGTGGGAGTCTGTCTGATTGCCTCCCCATTTCCAACTTCAGAAAAATACAAAAATACAAAAAAAAAAAAAAAAAAAAAAAGACTATGACCTTGAGCTGGTGAAGTCTTCTTAAACAGGATACCCAAGGCACTAACCATAAAGGAAAGAGCCTGAAAAACTGAACTTTATTAAAATTAAGACCTTCTCTTCACCCAAAGACAAGAAGAGTGAAAGGACAGGCCACAGAAGGGACTAAATATTTGTAATACAGGTATCAAAAAAGGGTCCATTGTAGAATATAAAGAACTCCTACAAATCAATGAGAGGCAGACAACCTAAAAGAAAAATGGAATTTGCTTTTATATAAGGAATGGGGTAAGGAATTTGACTTTACTTTTCCTAAATAACTAGCTACGTATTGAATATTTCATTATTTATTTATTTATTTTTGAGAGAGAGGGAGGAGAAGGAGGACAGGGACAGACAGGAATGGAGAGATGCCATAGTTGTGACACCTTAGTTATTCATTGATTGCTTACTCATATGTGCCTTGACCAGGGGGCTCCAGTCGAATCAGTGACCCCTTGCTCAAACATGCGACCTTGGGCTTGAGCCAGCAACCTTTGGGCTCAAGCCAGTGACTCTGCACTCAAGCTGGTGAGCCCGTGCTCAAGCTGGCAATCTCAGGGTTTCAAATCTGGATCTTCTGCGTCCTAGGTTGACATTCTATCCACTGCTTTATTTTCTGGTCAGGCAATATTTCATTTAAAAAAATTAGCAAGAGGGTGGGAGAGGAAGACAGAGAAAGGAAGGAAGAGAGATGACAAGCATCAATTTGTAGTTGTAGCACTTCAGTTGTTTATTGATTGCTTCTCACATGTGCTTTGATGGGTGAGTGGGAGGGAGTGGTGCTCCAGCAGACCCAGTGACCCTTTACTCAAGCTTATGAGCCTGCGCTCAAGCCAGCAACCTTGGGGGGGGGGTTGTTTTTTTTTTCCTTTTTGTATTTTTCTGAAGTTGGAAACAGGGAGGCAGTCAGACTCCTGCATGTGCCAGACCGGGATCCACCCGGCATGCCCACCAGAGGGCGATGCTCTGCCCATCCGGGGAGTTGCTCTGCTGCAACCAGAGCCATTCTAGCGCCTGAGGCAGAGGCCATAGAGCCACCCTCAGCACCTGGGCCAACTTTGCTCCAATGGAGCCTTGGCTGTGGGAGGGGAAGAGAGAGACAGAGAGGAAGGAGAGGGGGAGGGGTGGAGAAACAGATGGGCGCTTCTCCTGTGTGCCCTGGCTGGGAATCGAACTCAGGACTCCCACACACCAGGCTGACGCTCTACCACTGAGCCAACAGGCCAGGGCCAACCTTGGGTTTTTGAACCTTGGACCTCAGCGTCTCAGGTCAACACTCTATCCACTGTGCCACCACCAGTCAAGCTGAATATTTAATTTTTTTAAGACTTTATTCCTTTTAGAGGAGAGAGAGAGAGAGAAGTGGGAGGAGCAAGAAGCATCCACTCCCATATGTGCTTTGACCAGGCAAGCCCAGGGTTTCGAACTGGTGACCTCAGCATTCCAGGTCAACACTTGATCCACGGCACCACCACAGGTCAGGCTGAATATTTAATTTTTTTACCACTGATTTTAAATGCCACTTTTTCTCTTTTAAGGTATACAAGCATTTGTACACTTACATAAGCACACATACATAGTTTGCTCACTGTGCCCCTGGAATCCAACAGCCTTTCACTCAAGTTCATCTGGAAAAACCAACAATAGGTAGTGAGGAAAGACCAGGCCCTCTGCACCTCGAATGCACCTTCATGTGCACCACAGTATACATGGCTCCCCTGGGAGCCACTGTGGCAGCTGTGGACCAGGTCTGGCACATACTACAATATACGGTGTGCTACAATAATAATACAAGTTGGTTTTAGCCACTGGGACAGAACTGAGGACACTAGTCAGATGATCCTATACACAGGTCCTCTCTCTTTTACCTCTTTTCTTCCCTCAGCGATATCTGTCATGGAAGCATTTCTCAAAGTTAAAGCCATTTTCATGTTGGTAACAGGTAACTTCAGTTGAGTAGCCAAAAGATGACTCTAAATGACTATACTGCTTACAAAATATTTTTCCTTTCAGAGTATTTCATAAGCCCATAACAATATTAATGTCGAATACTTACCTTCCTTAATACTTCCTGACCTCTGTGCTGGGAAGGCCTGGGGAGGGGGGATCTGTGTGATGAGTGGCTGCTGAGGTAGCTGCTGAATGATGGTGGCAGGAGGCTGGGGGACCTAGGAAGAGCCAGGTCACTACCTGAATGTGTCCTTGGAGAGAGTGTCCTACAGCACCCACCTATCCACTCAGCCATCCACCCACCCACCCACCAACCCACCAACCCACCATGTACCTACCTAGTAATCCAACCATTCATCCACCTGTCTGTCCACTCACCCAGTTACACACCCATCCATTCACATATCCACCCACCCATCTACCCATTCACTCACCTACCCATCGATCCACCTATCCACCCCACCACCCAAGTATCTACCTAGTCATCCAACCATTCACCAACCTGTCCATCTATTGATCTATCCATCCATCCAAGGGGAACTTTAAATTAGTGGTTTCCAACTATCAGACTGCAGACTTGCAAGAAATTTCTGGCAGACAAGTGGTTGAAAAACACTGCTTTAAATGACTAACCTTAGCGATTCAATTGATGGCTGAATAGATAAATATGTGAGTCTGGGCATTACTAAGGACATAGAATGTTTGTGTAACACCCCAGCCCCCGATTCATATGTTGCAGCCCTAACCTCCAATGTGACTGACTGTATTTGGAGATGGCTTATGAAGAGGTAACAAAGGTTAAATGTCATAAGAGTGGGGCCCTGATCCAATGGAACTGGCACACCTAGCTTCCTCTCTCTGTCATGTGAGGACAGTGAAATGTGGTCGTCTGCAAGCGAGAAAGAGAGCCCTCTCTAGGAACCAGCTGGGCTGGCACCTTGATCTTGGACTTCCAGCCTCCAGAACTGTGAAAAGTACATTTTCGTTGTTTAAGATGCCTGTCTGCAGTACTTTGTTGTGGCAGCCTCAGCTAACACAAGGTCTTTTTAATGTTTCTCACATTTCCTGGCTTAAGCAGGCTAAGCTAATCCTCAGTTTCATTAATTCTGCTTTAATAGAGGCACCCAAGGAGCTTGTCATAAAAATAACCTCTGGCTTCTCTCCTTTGTTAAAATAGACGTACTACAATTTCGAGCATGCACGGGGCATTGGTCACGCAGCAGTAAGACTTTCTATTTTAATCCTGTGTACAGGCCCTGACCTTGTTGTACCTTCTTTCTCTGTTCACAGAAGGCACAGTATAAGCCATGGGTGGCAGACATTTTCTGTGAACGTCTTGTCGGCCAACTACTCAGCACAGACACTAAACTAACAAGGCTAGTCCAGTGAGACTATTTGTGAGCCTCAGGGTTTGCATTACATATCATTTTCATGTGTTCCAAACTATTCTTTTGATTCTTTTTTTAATGAAATATTTAAAAGTGCACAAGCATTATTAGCTTGCAGGTTAGCATACAGATGGCAGGCCAGCTTTAGCCACAGCCATAGTTGCTACCCCTAGCATCGACTGAGGAGGCCTTCTCAGAGTGCTGTGCCTGTCCTGGCTGAGGGGCCTCCTGGATCCCTAGGTTCTCTGAGTCCAGTTTCTAGAAATTCGGTGACTAGGGGCCCTGCCTTCTCTCTTGGTGTCACTGGGGCTGTGACTGAAACACAGGAGCGTGGCCCGGCCCTGGTCATGTGTAGGAAGTGTGGCCATACTTGGGACTGGGGGGAGTCTCCTACCAGTACCCTCCCTTGGTACCTGGAAGGAGGTTCCAGGGGTCAGAATATTGGAGGGCACAGGCTGGGGATAACTGGAACCTGGACACAGACAGTCCAGGGGCAGAAAGGGCTCGGAGGTCTCCATAAGCATGGGTCCCTCGGAGGTGCCCCTCCCCACTCTGTTCCCTCCACCACGTGCTGCCAGGGCTCTCTCAAAGAACAAGTGCTTTCCATGTCCTAACCTAGCCTGCTGGCACTAGCACCCTGGCCAGCTAGTGCAGAACCTTCTCAACTAGGCCTGCCCACCTCCTTGGCCATCTCTTCTCCCCAGTCACACTGATCTCGCTGAGGCCTCAACATTGCAGTCCAGCTCCTGTCCTTCCTGGGAGCATCCAGCTGGCCTGCAATACAATCTGTTTGGCTTAAGAAAGTCGGGGCTGCTTTACACTGTTTGTAACCCAGTTGCTGAATAAAGGTACAAGGCTCTCCACAGTGGAATGCTTTCCCCTTTTCCATTTTGCCCTTGAAATTAAGGTCTTGAACTTCTTGTCATTATGAAATTTTGAAAAAGAGTTAACATGTTTCTTCCCCAAATTCAGGGTCCTGATACTGAATTTCCCTAATACTTCTACTACTAGAGCAAAAGTTAGGACCTGGGACTGGGACCCCAGCATCTCATCTGTAATGAGGAAACAAGACTGCCCCTTCCCCAAAGCCCTGTCTCAGGGCTCCTGCGAAGATGACTGGGATGAGTTGCTGATGTCCTTCTGAGTGCCTGAGTACGCTAAGTGCACCACTGTTGACTCTTAGTCAAACAACCCTCTTCAGAGCACTCTCATCATGTTGCTGAGCTTGCCCGAGGTGGGAGGTCTCTGCACAGAACTTTCCCACAGTGGTTCCGCCCTGAGGTTCACTAGGAGAAAGACCTACCAAGTGTTGGATGACCCGAGGCAGCTGCGAGGCCGGTAGGGAGGCTGTAGGGTAGTTGCCAGGGGGCATCTCTGTGGGCAGCACTGACTCATGGGCCCCTCTGCTGGGCTCTCTCCAGACATGGGCATGGGTGTGAGCATGGGAGAGCTCTTCCAGTAGGTGTTGTTCCTGTAGAACCAACCAGAGACTGCTACATCAAAGGACAGCCACCAAGCCTGGTGGGGGAGAGTGGGTGGCCCCTGAGAGGCACCTTGGGTCTCCACTGCTCCCCCCACAGGGCCTCCCTAGAACTGAAGCCAGGCCTGAGGGCAAAGCTCTAGGGCTCTTTGAGGGGGCACACATGAGAATACCACTTCTTTAAAAATTTACCAAATCAGTCTGACCAGACAGTGGCACAGTAGATAAAGTGTCAACCTAGGATGCTGAGGACCAGGTCTGAAAACCAAAGGTAACCGCTTGAGCATGGGCTCATTTGGTTTGAGCGTGGGATCATAGACATGACCCCATGGTTGCTGGCTTGAGTCTAAGGCACATTGGCTTGAAGCCTGAGGTTGCTGGTTTGAAGCCCAAGTTCACTGGCTTGAGCAAAGGGGCCACTTGCTTTTCTGTAGCCCCCCATGCAAGGCACAAATGAGAAAGCAATCAATGAACAACTAAAGTGCCGCAACAAAGAACTGATGCTTCTCATCCTGACCTGTGGTGGCGCAGTGGATAAAGGGTTGACCTGGAACGCTGAGGTCACTGGTTGGAAACCCTGGGTTTGCCTGGTCAAGGCACATATGGGAGTTGATGCTTCCTGCTTCCCGCCCCCAAATGAATAAATAAAATCTTAAAAAAAAAAAAGAATTGATGCTTCTCATTTCTCTCCCTTCCTGACACACACACGCATATATAAAATAAAATTTACCAAATCATATGACCCAGTTTCTGGTGTGGCTGCCTCAGCATCCCCTTCACAACAAAGCGCTACGTTTATCATAATTATTTGTGTGGACTTTGTATGCTCCTTCCTGCTGGTGAAAGGAGTTGGGACCAGGCCCCTGGACTTCCTAGAATTCTACTTCCTGTGGGAATTGGGCCCTTTGCTCAGCACTTCCACCTTGAATAATGTGCCACCAGAGCAGGTGTCATAGTCACATGCCTATCAGAGTGCAGACTATAGACAGTGTGAGCAAGCTCCTTTCTTCATTCAATCCATTCCACACCCCAGTTGTGACGTCTCTCAGCTGCTCGCAGTTCACCAGCTACCTGTTCTTAAGTCACAAACCTCAAAGAACCGATGCTGAGTCCAGAAAGACATGACACCCCCATCCTCACCCCATACCTCCCACTCCTACTCCCCAGCCCCCACCCCACCTGCACCCCACTCCCCACCCTAGTCTGAGCATGGCGACGAGTAGTTTCAGGACAGACAACACCGGCCAAGGCTGCTGTAACGCCAGCCTACCCAGAGTCTCTGCAGAAGGTCCTTCCTCCTCCTCAGAGCATTCTTCAGGGCTGCATTCACACTGTTCTCATGTCCTGGAGAGAAGCCCACACTGAGGAAGGGGTAGACCCATCAGAACCCCCCAACCTCACCAAGCAAGACTGGGGGTGACCTGGGCCTCCATTTTCTCATCTGGAAAGTGTGTATGAAGGAAGTTCCTATCTTTGGTTTTGCAGATCAAGGTGACAGGACAGGCTGTGAGGGTGCATTCAGCAGCACCTGGTACATGCATGTGTGTGTGAGTGCATGTAAGCATGGTGTGTGAGTATGTGTACCTGTGTGTGTACGTGTGCATGCATGTGTATGTGTATATCAATGAGCGCTGTAAAGATGAAGACAAAAGCCTTCAACCCTGGATGTAAGGAAAAGTATTAAGCATAGTCTTGCCAGTAACAAGAGGGGGAGGGATCTGAGCAGAAGATGGGTCTCTTGCCTGCCCGCAGGGCTCCAAGCAGCTCAGCACTTACCTGGCACCAGGTGGGGTTCCTTCGAATCTCCTTCCACATCCTCACGCTCCTGCTCCAGTTTCTGTGAGGAAGAGTCCATGATAGGGACCTACTCAGTGTGAGTGGGGCACGGGCTTACGTGGGGCAACTGCCTGTGCTCCTGCCCATGCCCCAGACAGAAGGGACTGGGCAGGAAGTGCTGAGTGATGGAGGTGTGGGACAGGAGCAGGGGACATCAACCTCTCTCAAGGACTTGCATACACATATTCCTCCTTGAACTCTGGGAAGGTGCTCTGATATGTGAGGTCCCCTTCAGACAGCTTTCTGAAAAGCCAGACTCAGGCTAGCTCTGTGTCCCTGACCACACTGACTGTCCTACCTGGGCTGTGGCCTGGGTCTGTCTTGGGGTGACCCCTACTGGCCTTGCAAGGTGGCCCATGGGCCACCAGACAAGGGTAGGGTGGGAATGCAGGGCTGCAAGGACAGCAGAATAAAGCATGTGGGGGATGTTGAAGAGCTGTTGCACTGGGCAGCCTGTGCAGGCCACACATGGAACATGCAGACCTGAGAGGATAAGACTGGTGTGAGAATGGGTCTACTAGGCCACGCCCCTAGGCCCAGCCCAGTCTGTGGGTCCTGCACCAGGTGGGTCTCTATCTTCTCTTAAACACTGAAGCCCAGAGGCTCTCTGGTGAACCTAAACAGGACCCTGGAAGTGCCCAGCCAGTAGGTGTGTGCCTGTGTCCTGGCTGCAGAAACTGCCAGAAGAACCTACTTGGTTCTGTATGAATGAAAAAAAGAAAAACCAAGAAACCACAGTTCTCCATTACAAAGCTAAAAACCTCTGGAGAGGGTTTTGCTGGGAAACAGTAGCTTTCACAAAAATATCTTACCTTTTAAAGCTGTGCTCCACTAATCAGGTATTAAAAACACAAGTACCTGGCTGTCTTACCTTCTCCAAGAGTTTCAGGGTCAGATGGGCCATTTGATCTGCCATAGAGGAGTCCACCATCCTGGGACAATAGGAGACAGGACTCCAGAGGCCCCCTCCCTACCTGGTTGTCAGTTATCTCCAGGAAAGCACTGCTCAGCTAGCTAGAGAGAGGCAGCCTCAGCCCGTGTCACCGAAGGATTGTGGCGCTGGGCTCAGTTTATCTCCTTTCCCACATCCCCCTGGACTGCAGTGTCTGAACCCAACATTGGTATTGCCAACGCAGTTGCTAGGTGCTGCACACAGGGAAGCCCCAGGTTGCCAGGTTTTTGCTGAGTGTCCTTCCCAGGCCACACCCTGTCCCCATGCACTAGTGACCTGGAAATACTGCCATTCCTGGGTGTTGTCAGGCTGGGCTCTTTAGGAGGACAAAAATGGACAACAGCTGTGACCAGCAGGTAGGGCAGAGCAGAGTCCTTGGGGGGAGTACTGCCCCCACCCTCAGGACAGAGCCCTGAAAGGGGTGAGGCTGTGGGGAGGGGCAGCCATATCTACCTCCCCTGTATGCAGGGGGAAGTGCCCTTCATCTGTTACTGCCTCCAGGAAGCCAGCAGGTCCCTGCCCGCTCCTACACACCCTGCCAGCAAGATGGGGTTGGAGCAATAGCTCCCTGGGGATTTCAGGAAATTCTAGGCTGCAGAGGGAGTGGCACCAGGGAGCTGGCCAAAGACCCACCCAGGGGCTCTGCGGTGGAGCTTGAGGCCCACCCACCCCACATCCAGCTAGCCTTTCGAGGGACATGGGCCAGCCTCCTACCCTGCCAGGTAGAACATGAGTCCAGCTCTGGGACCTCCGGGTGGAGATTCTGTCAAGGCAGGGAATCTCGCCAAGGCAGGGGTGGGCATCCTGGTGGCTGTGCAGAGAGAGCACCTAGGGCAAGTGTGAGGTGGTCAGTGTATACAGCAAGGGAGGCCCTCCTCCTACCCCAGCCCTAGACTGCAATCACTGCTCCAATTTCAAATGTTATACTCCTTCTTCATCAGTCCAGTTGACCCATTTGTAAACCTGAAAAGTTATATGAACAGAGAACCACTTCCTTGGCTCTGTGCCCTGCCCTCCATGTGACTGCACTGGCTACAAAGGCCTCCCTTACTGGGCACAACCCTCACCTCACACCTAACCTAGGTGTCTTTTCTGAACAGCCACCAGAACATACACTTGATTGACATGACTCCCGCCAGGCGATCAAGGTCAATATCAACAATGATGGGTCTTGTTTTTTAAGCCACCTCTCTAGTTGCAGGCCACTTGCATCCTACCCAGCTATACAATGGCCCAGATCTGCAAGTGGATGAGTTTGATAGGTGTTTATACTTCTCACAGAGGGAAATCAAGGCACACCTGTTTGGTGGTCTCCTCGTGTCTCTCTGGGAGTTGGTAATTCCCACTATGTCCTCGTAATCTGCCTGGACTCTGTGGTGTCCTAATCCTGCAAGTGAAATATAGTGTGTTCTATTGACAAAATCTAACCTTGGGGCTTTGCTTTCATTTTCCCTTTAATGGTAAATGCAATGTTATTGATAGTGATGAGAAAAGGTAAAATGAGACTGAAAATGTTAAGCCCACTTAGGTAAATAAGACTGCCATTTAGTGAGAACATTGCTGCTCCCCTGAGCGCCCACACTGGTTGGGAACACTTACCAGGATCATTAGAGGTGCAGGCCAGATGCTTTGGGTTGTCAATCACAGCCTATCTATTCCAATGAGCTTGATTACACTATCAGCATTTGATTGTTAATCAAAACTATAAGCAGGAATAAAAACCTTACATTGCCGGCCTGACCTGTGGTGGCGCAGAAGGATAAAGCGTCGACCTAGAACACTGAGGTCGCCGGTTTGAAACCTTGGGCTTGCCTGGTCAAGGCACATATGGGAGTTGATGCTTCCTGCTCCTCCCCCTTCTCTCTCTCTCCCTCACTCCTCTCTCTCTCTCTGAAAATCAATTAAAAAATATATATATATAAAAGAAAAAAAAAACCTTACATTGTTTCCTTATCTGGACAAACAGGTTCAAGTGAGGTCTGAAGCTAGGGAACAATGCTTTCATGAGACTTCAGGTTCCCACCCAAACCATGAATTATAAACCAAAGTCACATTCCTCTTCTTTCAAAAAACTTTTTAATACTTTTTAAGAGCTCATTTAGATTCACAGCATAATTGAACAGGTCAGTAGAGCACATTTCTTTTTAATAACCATTTACAATAAATATGGAATGATTTACCTAAACGTTTCAAAGCCTTAATCTTTTTCCACTTGAGATTGGTTTTGCTTTTCACTGAATCAGTGCTCACCTTCTAGTGATCTAGAACTGGGAATAATTACTGTAGCATTATAAATGGAATGATCACCAAATTTTTCTCAAGATCACAGGCCACTTAGCAAGTCAGCTTATGGAGCACCGTCCGTCCTGGGGTTCCAGAGACTGTCCTAACAGCAACAGATGCGCATTCCAGGCATGTGTTTTCCTTTCCTGCCTTCAGGGCCTAGCCTGCCCCTTTCCGAATAACTCCCCACCAGCATGGGGTCCTTCCTAACACTGGGCCTGCTTCATGGCAGAGATGCTGCAGTGGACCCATGGTTGTGGGACCCTCTGGTCAAATCCTATGCCGCAACACCCAGAAGCTGTAAGCTGGGGATAGACACATTAACTCAGAGACCTCAATCTGGCACTGTCTCCAGCAGAAAGAATTCACGTGTCCAGTAGCACCAGTCCCAGTGGCTTCCTGTCCCTGCAGTGTTGGGCTCTGTGGTTGGAGGTCCTGACCCAGAGTCCCACCGAACTCATAAATGAGTCCCCTGACCCTTGGGCTCCTTCGGCGCCCACAGGCAAGGAAGTAGACGTAAAGTCATGTTAACAGGGGAAAGAAGTTATAGTAAAGGTTCCAAGTGATCTCGCTGGCAGTCTGGACTGTAAAATGAACACAGAGCATCCCAACGTTGAAGGGTTCAGTGACCAGAGCTCAGCCCCGAGGAACGAGGATGAGGGGATCTGGGACTGCAGGGGAGAGACGTGAGGTGTCCACCGCAGTTCTGAGGCCTGTCACTGTTTCTCAGGCAAAGGGGCCCGGCTCCAGGAGCTGCTACCTGAGAGCTCGCGGGGTAGATAAGGGTGGAGACCAGAGAGGGCGGCCTGGCAGCCCTTCCTTGAAGAAAAAGGTGGGGTGCGCTCTGCAAGCGCCCCGGCTTCTTCGGGGTCGATCTCAATTCCTCAAGGGCCACGTCTAACAACCGAGTAACGAATCAGGGAATAAGGCTGACAGCAACACCTGCTCCAGTAGCCTTGGTGTCGGTGGGGACAGCTTTGGATTCCGCGAAACAACGCTCAACGTCCGCGTCCTGCGCAAACTGGGCGGTACCTCAGAACCTTTAAAACCGGCCAATCACAACGCGTTCCGAAGCCACCGCGCTCCGCAGATTGGAGCGTTACGTCAGACACTCTAAGCGCGCGTGCGCAGAGGCAGGAGCGTGATACCTGATTGGCGGCGGAGCCAGCGACAGCCCAGAGGCGGGGCCGGGCTCACGTCTGCGTGACAGTTCTCGCGGGGGAGGGCGAGCCAGGCGAGGGGGGGGAGAAATATAAATAGAGCGAAGGCGGCGCAGTGTCGGTCCCGTCCCCTCCAGAGTGGCCCACGAGGAGCCCTGGAAAGAGATGGAAGAAGCTGAGCAAGAGCAGCGGCGCAGAAAGGTGGAGGCTGGGAGAGCGAAGGTAAACGGTTGTGCCGCCTCCTCCCGTTGCCCCGGTGTGGACTTCTTAGGGCGGGCTACAGTGTCCGCAACCACCCCCTCCCAGGAGCGGACAGGGTCAGGTGGAGACCGCCGCCGCACTCTTGCCCTTTCCATCGACTCAACTAGAAGCAGCAGCCTGGCCGCCGCCATCTTGAATCCGCCGCCCTCTACCCGAACCCGCCCCCGCCGTGGTCGCCGCCAATCAGCAGTGGGGGACGTGCGGCGTCCTTTTTGGCAAGTCGGGCGTGGGACTTGAGGGGCTGCGCCTGCGCGCAGGACGGGGGCCGTAGTTGGCTCGGGAGGGGCGGTGCCAGTGGCGGGGGTTGCTGTCGGTACTCCGCCCTCCCTCGTTTCTAGGGAGGCTGGCGTGGCGTCCTTTCTTAGAGTCTAGAGACCACGAGTCTCGGCCATGGTCTGAGACGCCCTAACGAACAGTAGTGCCTTAGGAACGCGCCGCGTCCCTGACCATCCCCACCCACATCCGGACTCCAGTAGAAAGTGGATGGTAGTGATGAGCACAGTCATCGCACCACGCGTCCTCGTTCTCTTGACAGCACCTGCTGTGCCTCCACCTTGTCAGAGTTCAGACTTCCTAGAGGACTTCTAGGGCCTGTGACTTTCTTGCAGTCCTGAGCAACACAGGCGCACTCCCTAGGGCTCATCGCTGCTTTCATCCGTTTAAAACTACGTGCATATTTTTATTTTACTTGGAATTTTGCAGTGTATTTCTTTTTAAAATATAAAGAGGTTTCCGAGTGGTGTTCCAGAAGACTTGTTTACATTACATTATTCGTTTACCTTCTCACTGACCTGTTTAACATTCCAGGGTCCAGAAGCTCCTGTTCTTGCCTCCTTGCTTTGGGACCCAGGTGGAAGGTCTTGAGCAGAGGAGGGTGGAGGAGGTGCCAAGAGCCTGTCCCCAATGCTGGCTTTTTAGGGGAGCTACATACCCCCATTCAGGAACCACCTGGGAGGGTGCTACATCCTAGGGTTGTGGATAATGCCCTAGTGAAAGTGAACTTGGTCCTGCAGAAGCGTGTCTCTAGGCATGCTTTTATCACCTCCCTTTCTTCCCAGGTTTTCACAGAAGCGTGGCTCTGGTACTCACTGTTTTGGGGACATGCTATGGGGATTACAATACATGCTGAATAGCTCTGGGCTCTAGAAGCAGAGTGGAGCAGGCATGAACATGTCTGTGACTTCTGACCAACCCCATTCTGATTGTGGAAAGTGACCTGCTCTGTCAGTAATGAATGAATGAAAGGCTCTACAGTGCCAGCTAGTAGTAAAGAGAGCCACATGAAATTGCTATGTTCAAAGTCAGATATGGCCAAACTTTTGGGATTTCATATGAATTAGCTAGTAGTGCTAGTTGTTTGCATTGAAGAAACCACAGGGCCACTGCATTAAAGAAACCATTTAGAACACAGTGACTGGTGTGAGGCAGTGACAGGGGACCACAGTGTCTAATGATAGGGTGGCAGGCAGAGGACAGAGTGACCTCATTCAAGTTTCCTGTGAAGGTGAAACTTCTGACTGGGATTTGAATAGGGAGGTTCTGGCCTGTTTTTTGCTCCCTTAGCTTGTGCCTGGCACACATAGAGGAAAGTGAGCCTGAGTTTAACTGAACTTGCCTTGGTTTGTACACGTGAGTAATTATGCTTGGAGGAGCAGTGAGAGTGGTGATTAACCTCATCTGGAGGAGAAACAAGATGCCTCCTGTTGGGGCAACCACAGGCCAGAAGCAGGAACTGTGGTCTAGGAAGGGAACTCACAGGTGGCTCGATTTGATAGACTGTGGCATAAAACAAACTAAAATGAAATAAACTAAATACATGAGACTGGTTTTGGAGGCACTGTCTGTCCTTGACAGACAGCTTTTCTCATGTGAATGGCTTGTGTAATTTCCTGTGTCCGTGGAATTGTGTACAAATATTTGTTATATGTATTTGCTTTTATGGCCACAGTTGTCATTTGAAGGAACAATGTCCCCCTGTGAAAAGCCAATGTTAGATCACATACTTTTTGAATAAGGTGTTAGTGGGAGAGGGAGTATAAACAGAGTCTGAAATCCCCAGATTTGAGGGACAGAGTGAGCTGGGTTGTGCCTTGTGATGGGTGACATTCTAGGAAGTCCTTGGTGCTTTGTGAGCTGTGTCGTGAAAACTAGAACATCTGATTCCATAAAGGAGGATGTTAGATTGACCTAGCTTAATTAATTTTTTACTATTTCTGTACCTTGTCTCAGAATCTATGGCTAGGAAATTTTGCCTATGTATTTCCTTGATTGGGGGAAAATGGGGGCAAAAGGGAGAGATTTAGCTTTTATATGATTTTAAACCTTAAACACAGCTTGATTAAGCTATCGGTGTTTTAAATAGATGTACTTTTAAAAATACTATTTTTCTGTAAATTTCCATTGGCTGGAAAAGCTCTTCTGCCACTTAGCTGTCTTGCTTTCTTTTGTCTGTATACAGGCATAATCAACAGTCCTCAATCTAGGCTCTTTGAATGTAATTTTGAGCTTAGATCCTGTCATCATAGATATTAATGAGGGGAGTGTGTGGGGGACAGGTATCTGCTGGTTGACATGAATCTGGCCAGGTGTGGCCGAGTGGACTGAGCTAGCCCCACAGCCTTATGTTCCCCACGAGCCTGCTGACTTTGTGGTTCTGTTACATTTTTCTCACCTACCTTTGCCTTTATTACTTCTCCACATTTTTGCGCAACTTGCTCATTTCCGACAGAGAAAAACAAAAGGTGACTGTGCGCATTCGAAGAAAAAGACGGCGAAGAGGAAGGGCTCGGCTGTCGATGCGCCTGTCCAGGAGGAGAGTCCGGTAGCCACTGAGGACCCTGAATTGCTAGGAGGAGGGGACATTTGCAAAACCACATTGTGTAGTGACACCCCTGCTGGGGCGGCAGCAGCTCAGGTAAATTTACTTGGTATCATGTGCTTACATTTTTCTCATCTCGCTCATCATCTAGTGTTGTTAGCATAATTTACAAAAACTGGGGGAGGAGGGGTTTACAAACGGGGAGTGTATTTTTTGTGGTTTTATTCCTAATGTTTTATCTTTGTATGATTTTGAGAAATTTTCGATTGATTGTTTGAAAGCTTTGTCAGCATTGGCACTACTTGTTATGGTAATGGAATTCTTGCAAGTATGAGTTCATCAGGTGTGTGCATCAGCCCCTTTGGCAGTTGGATTCACCTGGCATGCCCACCAAGGGGTGATGCTCTGCTGCAACCGAGCCATCTTCAGCGCCTGAGGCGGAGGCCATGGAGCCATCCTCAGCGCCCGGGCCAACTTTGCTCCAATGGAGCCTTGGCTGTGGGAGGGGAAGAGAGAGACAGAGAGAAAGGAGAAGGGGGAAGGGTAGAGAAGCAGATGGGCGCTTCTCCTATGTGCCCTGACCAGGAATTGAAACCAGGACTTCCACACGCCGGGCTGATGCTCAATCACTGAGCCAAACGGCCAGGTCCTCTGTGTGTTTTATATATAAGGGGTCTTGAATTGTGAGTGTCCCCTACTGTGTGCAACAGGGCAGGTACAGGTTTAAGTGTTTGCTAGAATGAGCTGGAAAATTGGCATCTGAGAGCAGACTCTAACACAAAATTATGATGTGTCTGGTCTGCCTTATTGAAAAAAACAAAATGATTCCCAGTATGTAAAGTTGCTGATATGTTATTTACAAATCTGGAATTTTGCTTCTTTTGAGAAATTGTGAGACCTAGCCATGGTGTTCTCACATTGCCTGGGGAACAGCAGACCAGAATTGTGGTGGCTGTGCCTGTGGATCAGCTTATGCCCAGTTCATTCTCCCTCCACTCCTTGTCTTCTCCAGACCTGAGGTCAGATATCGGTTGCTGTTCATCAGTGTCCTCTTGTTATTTCTCTTGGGGGAGAGTATTAGTGTTCAGCAGCCATGTCTTGGTCAGAGCTGAGAAAATGAAAGCCACGTTGAGAAAGCCAGGTATTGACTCCCAGTGGCTTTTCTCTATGTATTCCAGCTGAGGCTCTTTGAAGAGAAAAGCCTAATGTATAATTAACAATTTTATTTTGTTTTTACTTTCAAACCAGAGAAGTCTTTTATTTTAACTGAAAAGTTTATATTTTTTAGTTTATATTTCTATACTTTTCATTTTGAAATAATGCCATATCCACAAGAATTTTGCAAAAAATAGAAGAGTTCTTGGATACCCTTCACTTAGCTTCCTGACATGTTAACTAACATGCTCAATAATCATAGGATAATGATTGTAGTCAGTTTCAGGTGACATTGAAGCAGTGAGTAGAGCTTCTTCAGATTTTTTTCCATTGTCTCACCCGTGCCCTTTTGCTGGCTTAGGATTCTGTATTGCTTATCAATGCCGTGTCACTGCCTGGGACAGTTTCTCAGTCTTTTCTTGTCTTTTATAAGTTTGACACTTTTGAAGAGTACTCACTAGTTATTTTGTACAATACATATAGTTGGGGTTTGTTTGATGTTTCCTTCTGATGAAAATGAGGTCCAGTGTTTTGGCCAGAACACTGGAAGTGGTGATGTTTCCTGCTCAGTGCCCCGCATGAAGAGGCACATGGTGTTGCTACTTGATACCCCAGCCAGTGATGCTAACTTTAGTCACTTAGTTAGTTATGTTGGCCTGCCAGATTTCTCTTGATAGAAAAGTTACTATTTTTTCCTTGGAATAGTTAAGTGTATTGTATGGAGATACTACTTAGTCTGCAAATATTCTATTTTTCATTATGCCTTCTTACATAAAATTTAGCTTCCATTGATGATTCTTGCCCACAACAGTTTATTGTGTCAGTGTTGGCCAAATGATGACTGTTTCTATCATTACATCTGCATGTGTTAATTGATGTTCTACTTGAAGGAGGAACTGTTGCTTCTCCCCCAGTTTGTTTATTTATTCAATTATTTATCTTGTGTGGACTCATGGGTATTTATTTTATTCTGTGCGTATTTTAATCCATGATATCCATATGATTGTTTATTTTGTTGTTGGAATACTTAGATTTGGCCATTGGGAGAACCTTTTAATTGGCTTCTGTGTCCTACAACACATCCTCATTATTTCTGGTACCTTACTTACTTCCTGGCACCAAGATTTTCCAGGCTTACTTTGTCCTTTCCCCGTAATCAGCCATTTCTTTAAGAAGTTCTGGTTCCTTCTTTCTTTTTTTATTTTTTATTTTTTGAGTTACTTATTGGTTTGAGAGAAAGAGAGAGACTGATTTGTTGTTCCACTTATTTATGCATTCATTGGTTGATTCTTGTATGTGCCCCAACTAGGGATTTGAGCCCACAATCTTGATGTATTGGGACTATTTTCTAACCAGTTGATCTACCTTGGTTCTTAGTGGAGAATGATGTTTAGAAATCAAGATCTGGGTGTTAAGGTGTGCTTATTGCTAGTGTGGTATCACTTCTAGGCTGTTTCAGAAGCTGGGAAATTAAACGGAAATATATACACATATCTATATCTATTTCTTTGTCTACTTGTACATATAATAAAGACCACTAATATCTTCAATTCCAGTCCAACATCACAATTTATTGTAGCTTTTCCATTTATTTTTAATTGATTAATTTTAGAGAGATAGGAAAGGGGAAGGAGAGAGCGAAAGAGAGAGAGAATGAAACATCGACTTACTGTTCCATTCATCCATGCATTCATTGGTTGTTTCCTGTATTTGCCCTGATCGGGGACACACCTACAACCTTGGCATGTCTGGATGGTGCTCTAACCAACTGAGCTACCTGACCAGGGCCTTTATTTTAAATGCCTTTTTCTAATAGTGAGAAACCTGGCTTCTTTTTTTTTTTTTTTTAATTTATTCATTTTAGAGAGGAGAGAGAGAGAAAGGGGGGAGGAGCAGGAAGCATCAATTCCCATATGTGCCTTGACCAGACAAGTGCAGGTTTCGAACTGGCGACCTCAGCATTCCAGGTCGACACTTTATCCACTGTGCCACCACAGGTCAGGCCCTGGCTTCTTTTTTTACAATATATTTACTTATTTGCTCAGTCTTAAAATACACACAAATTAGTTTCAGAATTGCTAACCCTCACTCCTGTGAAAAATTTACTAACTAGAATAGAATATTTGTATGTAGTTCTTTTTGTCTTTATCCTGCCAAAGTTTATTGTTTTAGTGTTCCAAAGTTATTTAGGTTAGTTCTTTTATTCCTTGCTTCACATTGTGGTTATTTTACTAATTTGTAAAATAGCTAGTTTTACTCATTTTATAGTTTTATTTTATTCTGGTTCTTCTCACACCCTGATTAATTTTATTTAATTATTTCTTGAGTAAGCGAAATATTCATTATCAAGGTTCTAAAATTAGGATTTGTATTCAGAGAACATCATTTCCTCCAACCTTGCCACCTCAATCCTAATTTCCACTTCTTCCCACCCTGTTCGCACCTACCCCCTGTGGACAGCAATATCTTTAGTGTCTGATTTATCCTTTCTTTGTTTCTTTTTGCACAGAGGAGTAAATTCACATTTGTTTTCTTATATCACCTTTTTATATGAGAGGCAGCATACTATAGATAGATAATCATTTTCATTTGTCTGTTTTCCTGTATACCTTGGAATCACTCCCTATCAGTTCATAGACATCTCCCTCATTCATTTCTTTTTTTCTTTTTCTTTAAGATTATATTTATTCATTTTAGAGAGGAGAGGAAGGGAGGGAGGGAGTGAGGGAGGGTGAGAGAGAGAGAGAGAGAGAGAATGGGGGAGGAGTAGGAAGCATCAATTCCCGTATATGCCTTGACCAGGCAAGCCCGGGGTTTCATATCAGTGACCTTAGTGTTCCAGGTCGATGCTTTATCCACTGCGCCACCACAGGCCAGGCGCTCATTCATTTTGTATGGTTGCATAGCACATCCACTGAGTGGACATAGAGTTTATTTGAGCTCTGCCGTGTGAATATGCATTTACATTTTTTCCTTTATAAACGGTGCTACGGTAAAAACCTTGCTTATATGTATTTTTATATCATAGGAGGTATATTTTCAGGGTAAATTCCTAGAATTAATCAAAAGGTGAGTGCACTTGTAATTTTGCTGAATATTGTTAAGTTCCCTTTATATAGGGGATGTACCAATTTCGATTTCTATCAGCAAAGAATGATCTTGCTGGTTTCCTGACAGCCTTGCCAACACAGTCTTGTCACACTTTGAAATTTTTGGCATTCTGACCTGTGGTTTCATTTCTCTTAGGTCAGTACCTAAGTGTGATATTGGGTATATCCTATGGTAGGTGTGTTTAACCTTTTAAAAATCTGACAAAAACTGTTTTCCAAAGGGGATGTACCATTTGTGTTCTCTTTAGCATTACAAATTTAGCAATAAAAAAGAATTCAAAAAGCATTTGAAATATACATATATCTAGATCAGGGGTCTCAAACTCGCGGCCCGCGGGCCGCATGCGGCCCGCCGAACAATTTTGTGCGACCCGCAGACTAATCCACGAAGTTCAAGAAAAGTGTTGCGTAACAGTTGCCTTTTGTAGACCTAGTGTGGCCCGCTGAACGGCTGTGATCTTGCTCTGCGGCCCACATGCTGAGTTGAGTTTGAGACTCCTGATCTAGATGAACCTTAACTGTGTCTTGCTAAGTTGGAAATTGCTGGTCTGAAATATTACATACTGTATGATTTCGTGTATGTACGAAAAAACTAGATTCAGTAAACAGGACAGTGGCTGCCAGGAGTTGGTGATGTGGAGGATTAAATAGTAGAAGCATAGGATATTTTGGGGTCCTATGACCCCAAAACTTTCTGTATGATAAAATAATTTTTTTTTCTCAAGTGAGAAGCGGGGAGGCAGAAAGACAGACTCCCGCATACACCCCGACTGGGATCCACCAGGCAAGTCCGCTGTGGGGCTGTGCTCTGCTCATCTGGGGCTGTTGCTCCATTGCTCTGCAACTGAGCTATTTTAGTGCCTGAGACAAAGCCATGGAGCCATCCTCAGTGCCCAGGGCCACAACTTGCTCCAGCCTAGCCATGGCTACAGGAGAAGAGAGAGAGAGAGAGAGAGAGAGAGAGAGAAAGGGTGGGGGAGGGGTGGAGAAGCAGATGGTCGCTTCTCCTGTGTGCCCTGACTGAGAATCGAACTGGCGTATCCATATGCCGGCTGATGCTTTACCACTGAGCCAGTTGGCCAGGGCCAATTAAATAAATTTAAAAAAATTAAATTATTTGTATGCAAATTTGAAAAGATAATTTAGGAGATTGGAGGACTCCAGGATGGAATGCAGATTATAACAGAAGACCCTGACTATATTGCAAATGTACGAAACACCCACAACGAAGGGGCTGAGAAGAAAGGCACTGACCTAAGTCACTTTAAATGAGTGGAGTTTGTAAGATTGAAGGCAGTGGGAACTGTACAGATGTACCTCACTTTATTGTGCTCTTTTTTTGTGTGTGACAGAGAGAGGGACAGACAGACAGGAAGGAAAGAGATGAGAAGCATCAGTTCTTTGTTGCGGCACTTTAATTGTTCATTGATTGCTTGCTCATATGTGCCTTGACGGGGGTGGGGGGCTACAGCAGACTGAATGACCCATTGCTCAAGCCAGTGACCTTGGGCTCAAGCTGGTGAGCTTTGCTCAAACCAGATGAGCTTGCACTCAAGCTGGCGACCTCGGGGTTTCGAACCTGAGTCTTCCGTGTCCCAGTCAGTCGCCTCTGCTACACCGCCTGGTCAGGCTGTTGTGCTCCTCTTTATTGTGCTTCACAGACATTGTGTTTTTTACCATTTGAAGGGAAGACACTCCCTCCACCATCAGCAAAAAAATTATAACTAGCTTTATTGTAGTGCTTGCTTTATTGCAGTGGTCTGGAATCGAACCTGCAGTATCTTTGATGTGCATCTGTATGTAAACGCTATGCTACCCATGGGGGTTAGGGTTAACAACTGTGATACTGCTGTGCATGGGCACTGGAACTGAATAAGAAATGGATGGTAGATGGTGGGAGCCAGGTGTTTCCCTGTCTCACAACATGCTCATGCAGCTCTGCCTTGGTTGGCCTTTGGGTTGGAATGAAGTTGAAGGTGAAGTGAGGATGCTTGGGAACCTGGACTGTACGGGGAAAGCCGTAGAAAAGTCAACTTGAAGGAACAGAGTGACAGAATCTGGGGAGATTGAAAGGCAGTGCTTTAGCCTGCTCAGTTAGCCATAACAAAATAGCACAGACAGAGTGGCTTAAAACAACATTTATTTTCTCACAGTTCTGGAGACTGGAAGTCTGAAAACCAGGGTGCCATCAGGTTTGGTTTTTGGTGAGGCCTGTCTTACTGTCTTGCAGATGGCCTCCTCAGTTGTCTTCACAGAACATAGAAAGAGAGATCTCTGGTGTCTCTTCTTTTTTTTTTTTTTTTGTATTTTTCTGAAGTTGGAAACGGGGAGGCAGTCAGACAGACTTCCACATGCGCCCGACTGGGATCCACCCTGCATGCCCACTAGGGGGTGATGCTCTGCCCATCTGAGGCATTGCTCTGTTGCAACCAGAGCCATTCTAGCGCCTGAGGCAGAGGCCATAGAGCCATCCTCAGCGCTCAGGCCAACCTTGCTCCAATGGAGCCCTGGCTGCGGGAGGGGAAGAGAGAGACAGGGAGGAAGGAGAGGGGGAGGGGTGGAGAAGCTTCTCCTGTGTGCCCTGGCCGGGAATTGAACCCGGGACTCCTGCATGCCAGACCGACGCTCTACCACTGAGCCAACCGGCCAAGGCCTGGTGTCTCTTCTTAGAGGTACACTAGTCATAATGGAGTAGAGCCCCATCCTCATTTAATCTTAATCATCATATATGAGTGGTAGGAATTGAATACAGGAGTTTTGGGGACACAATTCAGTCCATAACAGGTCATTATGATGGGAAGGAACATGAAGGTTTTATTTGGAGAAAGGCTATTGAATTTGATTTGAGAGGTGGCAAAAATGGATGGAATTCTGAATTCTGAGAGTGTAAATGAAATAATTACCTTTGTATTTTTAAAGGATGGAATATATTTGCCTGTGGATCACAGTCAGCTTGACATTCAGAAGGCTCAGGCTAGAGAGTAACTGAACTGGAGGAAAAGCTACTACACAAGCAAGATGTCATAGACGGGCTTGACCTGGAGTTGGAGGAGCTTAAGGCACAGCTGGCTTGGCATCCTGGCGTCCCCTGCCAGCAGGTTCACTCTGTACTTGCCAACATCTTGTCTGTTTCAAAGGAAACGTCATCTTTAATGTAAAGTTCCAAGGCAAGGGGTTTCTTTCTAAATCATAAATTTATTTATTTTTATTTTTTTTTCTGTATTTTTCTGAAGCCGGAAACAGGGAGAGACAGTCAGACAGACTCCCGCATGCGCCCAACCGGGATCCACCCGGCACGCCCACCAGGGGGCTAGGCTCTGCCCACCAGGGGGCGATGCTCTGCCCCTCCAGGGCGTCGCTCTGTTGCGACCAGAGCCACTCTAGCGCCTGGGGCAGAGGCCGAGGAGCCATCCCCAGCGCCTGGGCCATCTTTGCTCCAGTGGAGCCTCGGCTGTGGGAGGGGAAGAGAGAGACAGAGAGGAAGGAGAGGGGGAGGGGTGGAGAAGCAGATGGGCGCTTCTCCTGTGTGCCCTGGCCGGGAATCGAACCCGGGACTTCTGCACGCCAGGCCGACGCTCTACCACTGAGCCAACCGGCCAGGGCCCCATAAATTTATTTTGATGTGTCTGAGCTGATGCTCTTGCTGGCTGGGGAGTGATTTCCTTTCTTGTTTTAAGACTGGGGTGAGATCAGGGTGTCTGTCTGCTGGGGCAGGTGGGTTTAGAAAAGAAAGACTTGAGGTGGAGTGAAGAGACAGGACCCCACAGCCCCACTGACGTCCTCATGTCCAGGCCATTGTCCTGTGCTGAGGCAGTTCATTCAGGGCAGACTGGGCTGACTGTGGGCTTTGGTAGTCCCTTCCAGTGCCAGCATGCTCCCATGGGGTCAGTGACACCTGGTGAAGGGCCTGCTATCCAGAGTCTTCTGTGTATGGCTTTATTCCATTTCTAGTAGAGACAGTGATTGCTGGGATGTACTTTTCTCAAATTAGGGGAGGTCAGTTAATTCCGAGTTATATAAATCAGTGTTTTTCAACTGCCAGTCTGCAGACCGGTGTCAGTCTGCCAGAAATTTTGTGCCGGTCTGTGAAAAAGTTAACCACCTGGATGTTGTATGAAGATCTTTATACAACATCAGGTGGTTAACTCTTTCGTGGACCAGCATGAGATTTCTGCTGAAAACTACTTATCTAAACCATCCAAGAGGAAGCTGTGGTGCAGAGTTCTTTTCTTCTGGATTTTGGAGTCAGACTTTCAGCAGATCGACCGTTCTGGTTAAGCTCAGCTTAGTCTAATACTGAAATAAAATTGCGTCTTATGTCCATCAGCTGATGGAGACATGGATGCTGGATCGCTTTTTCATGTGAGCAGTAATTGTTCAGACCATTGATACTGACAGTGACATTTAGAATGCCAAGTTCTTTAAAAGGAAGCTTTGTAAGAGGTCTGTTCACAAAGATTCATGTATTTTAGTTCTATTTACATGTCTTTTACTTTAGGATACTGGACAGAGACATGTATGATTAGGTGCTGGTATTTTTGACAATGAAAAGAAATGGGAGCAATTACATTTTATGTAGAATTACTGGTATGTATTCCATGTAGTCTTTGTAGCTATGCTATGAGGTAGGGATTTTGATTATCCCTGTGCCTTATGCGCCGCAACACTCGCTGCTCTCGGGCTCGTGGGCACTTGGGTTTCTGCTTTAGCTTTCTGTGCATTACATCTGACTTCAGTCTTTGTTCTGCTCAGTTGCATATAATCTTTAAAGGAAAATGCATTGTTTGCATTAATTTTTGTAAAAGGAATTAGAGTTGGCAATACTTGAACGGAACTCTGTAATAGTCCAGCTGGCTAGCAGCCTTCAGCAGGGAAGACAGCAGTGATGGGGCCTGGTGGGAGCCTTAGACACACCAGTTACAGCAGCATCTTCAAGAGGTAACACCTTGACTCAACCAGTGCATCCAGTGTGAGCACAATTAATGAACATACAGACAACTCTTCACCTTTTCTCTGTACCCTACCCCTATTTTTTATTATTATTATTATTATTATTATTATTATTTGTATTTTTCTGAAGTGAGAAGTGGGGAGACAGAGAGACAGATCCCCGCATGCACCTGACTGGGATCTACCCGGCATGCCCACTAGGCCCATCTGGGGCATTGCGCCATTGCAACCAGAGCCATTCTAGAGTCTGAGGTGGAGGCCATAGAGCCATCCTCAGTGCCCCAGGTCAACTTTGCTCCAGTGGAGCCTTGGCTGCAGGAAGGGAAGAGAGATAGAGAAGAAGGAGAGGGGGAAGGATGGAGAAGCAGATGAGTGCTTCTCCTGTATGCCCTGGCCGGGAATTGAACCCAGGACTTCCACACACTGGGCTGATGCTCTACCGCTGAGCCAACTGGCCAGGGCCCTCATCCCTATTTTTTAGGTCAGGTTTGGTGTTTAATAAGAATACATTTTCACCTTATGAAAGTTGCTTTTGATATGTTTAATTCTGGTTGCATATACTTTTTAAAAGTGATAAACTGCTACAGATAGAGAAATATACTATACTAGAAAGCCCAGCGGTCATACGAAATGACTGCTGTTCTAGATATTATAAATTGTAATTAAAATGATTTGTGCAAAGGTGTCTGCTAATTCAAACTGAACTACCCAGGGCAGGCAGCGAGGACGCCCCTTTGCTTACTGCCCCACGGGGTTTCCCCCTTCTACTTGCTTAATTGCTTAAAGTAGAGTGCAATGAAGGAAACCACTGGCGGTACATTTCTTAAGAGCCACTGCTAGCTTAATAAATAAAGGTGATTTAAATAATAAAATGTTAATTCACATGTCAAAGATCTCTTTGTACACAACATTTCTTGTGTAGATCTTTCCATCATTTTTAAGCTCGCCTTGCAGAGGACCATCAATTATTTTTAATTTTACGTCCGTTCTTTCACAAACTCTTGAACAGGCAACATAAAGTTGACTGTGTCCAAATGCAGGCTCAGGTAAAAAAATGCCAACATGCTTAAGCGTTTGGCTCTGAGACTTATTGATGGTCATAGCAAAGGCAAGTTTTACAGGAAATTGTCTATGTCTCAATTGAAATGGCAACCCTGTTTTGAGATGGAGCCAAATCAATTCTTGGAATGACATGTATTTCACCTTTAGAGGAGCCAGTCAAAGACTTAGCTGTTATGACATTATTTTTCAATTGGAGAACCTCTAGTCTTGTACCATTGCAAAGACCCCTTCTGGTGTTAAGATTTCTTAACAGTATAATAATTGCTCCAATCTTTAACCTCAGTTTGTGAGGTGGCATGCCAGAAGGCGGGACTATTTGAATGCTGTGGCAACTTCACCCCATTGGCTAGTACAGTTACGCAAGCAACCAATACGCTATTGGCGACAAACAGACACTTAAGCTGCATATAATAAAGACGTGGGATTTTAAGTTATTGTCAGAAAAACATTTCTAAATATAACACATTTATTTATGGACATTGCATTTGAAGGGTTTTTCCATTAGGGGAATGATGTAGACTTGTGGTTAAAAATGGGTGTTTTGCTGTTTTATCAGCTACAGACTTTTAAAATTTGTAACTCAAATATTTAATGAATACCCTAATTTAGGAAGATAACCTGATGAAAACCATTTTGACTCTTGTTTTCAGGGTCAGAGGGTTACATAAACAGATTAACAGCAGGTGTTGGGAAGGAATAGAGCTATTTGGCTTCTCTGTTTCTGGTGGTAGTGGATGTTTTTCCTCTACAGTAAAAATCAGTGTGATTCATTAACAGACCAAGAGAAAAGTCATACCATCATCTCAATCGATACAGACAAAGCATAGATTTTTGTGAGAGAGTGACCTATAATTTTCCCCTCTTGTCAGGAGTTTGTGTTGAGGCTATGCTGGCCTGATATGATGAGTTGAGAGGGCCTTTGCTCTGTGAGTGAGCTGTGGAAGAAGCAGAAGCCACTGGGGAGTAAAGTTTTCTATGTGTGGAGGGGGAGGCTTTTAATTACAGACTCAACTTATTTAATAGTTCTCAAACTGTTCACTTATGTTTTTCTCAGACAGGTCCTATCATCTAATATTCCAGTTTTTGGCATTAAGTTAATTATAGGAGTATCCTGTTCCTACTGTCTGTGGCTTCAGTATTGACAATACTTTTTTTTAGTGAGAGACAGCCAGAAAGGGAGAGAGATGAGAAGTATCAGCATGTAGTTGTGTCACTTAATTGTTCATTATTGCTTCTCATACGTGCCTTAATCAAGGCTCCAGCTGAGCCAGTGACCATGGGATCATGTCTATGATCCCATGCTCAAGCCAGCAACTGCATGTTCAAGCTGGTGAGGCAGTGCTCAAGCCGCTGACTTCCAGGTTTCGAATCTGTTACCTCAGCATCCCAGGTCGATGCTCTATCCGCTGTGCCACCACTGGTCAGGCTGACAACCCTTTTTAATTTTCTAATGATGAGTCTTTGTGCCTTTTTTTGTTGTCCTGACATAAGTTAATCATCTTTATTATTCTTTTTTTTTTTAATTTTTTATTTATTCATTTTAGAGAGGAGAGGGAGAGACAGAGAGAGGGAGAGAGAGAGAGAGAGAGAGAGAGAGAGAGAGAGAGAGAAAGGGGGGAGGAGCTGGAAGCATCAACTCCCATATGTGCCTTGACCAGGCAAGCCCAGGGTTTTGAACCGGCAACCTCAAGCATTTCCAGGTCAACGCTTTATCCACTGCGCCACCACAGGTCAGGCCCTCTTTATTATTCTTATGAAAGAATTAACTGTAATTTTTGTTCTTTTATGTTTCTTTAATTTTTGTTCTTACTATATATGTTTTCTTATTTTCAGTTGTCTTTGGTTTTAATTTTTTTAATTATTGATTTTAGAGAGGGGGGATGTGGGGGAGAGAGAGAGAAAGAGAGAGAGAAACATCAGTTTGTTGTTCCACTTAGGTGTATATTCAGTAGTTGCTTCTTACATGTGCCCTGACTGGAGATGGAACCCACAACCTTGGTGTATGGGGATGACACTAACCAACTGAGCTGCCTGGGTCAGGGCCATGTTTGATGGTTTTAAAATTGCTGCTGTTTTTATAATTTTTTGAGATAGATATGTAGATGACCGATTCCCAGGCTTTTTTTTTTTTTTTTTGTATTTTTTTTTCTTAAGTTGGAAACGGGGAGGCAGTCAGACTCCTGCATGCGCCCGACCCCGGCATGCCCACCAGGGGGCGATGCTCTGCCCATCTGGGGCGTTGCTCTGCTGCAATCAGAGCCATTCTAGCACCTGAGGCAGAGGCCTCAGAGCCATCCTCAGTGCCCTGGCACACTGCTCCAGTGGAGCCCCTGCTGTGGGAGGGGAAGAGAGAGACAGAGAGGAAGGAGAGGGGGAGGGGTGGAGAAGCAGATGGGCACTTCTCCTGTGTGCCCTGGCCAGGAATCGAACCCGGGACTCTCACACGCCAGGCCGACGCTCTACCACTGAGCCAACCGGCCAGGGCCCCGATTCCCAGGCTTTAAAAACATATAAAGTCAAGTCTTTTCCTTTAAATATGACTTTAGCTACATTCTCAGTTTTTCAAGTTTTTATTATCAGTAGTACTTACTCGTACATTTACATTCTCAATTTACATGCTTATTTTAAAATTCTCTTATGCACAGGTAAAATAAGTAGCTTATGTAAGATGGAGCTGTTATCTTCATCCTATGTATTGAGTTTTGAGAATTCTTTTTTTTTTTTTTTTTTTTGAGTTTTGAGAATTCTTGATGAGGCTGTTGTATGTTATAATTATGCATATGCCATCAGTGCTACCAAGGAAGATGTTTTATTTTATAGTTATGAATATGCCATTGGTGCTGAAAGAGCAAATATTTTACTGACCTCTCTGATCATAAACAATTGTATATCTTAAGTTCAATCAAAAAAGGAAAGTTTTTGCCTGACCAGGCGGTGGTGCAGTGGATAGAGCGTTGGACTGGGATGTAGAGGACCCAGGTTCGAAGCCTCGAGGTTGCTGGCTTGAGCACAGGTTCACCAGCTTGAGTGCAGGGTCGCTGGGTTGAGCATCGGATCCTAGACATGACCCCATGGTTGCTGGCTTGAGCAAGGGGTTACTCACTGTGCTGTAGCCCCCCAGTCAAGGAACATATGAGAAAGCAATCAATGAACAACTAAGGTGCCACAACAAAGAACTGATGCTTCTCATCTCTCTCCCTTCCTGTCTTTCTGTCCCTATTTGTCTCTCTCTCTCTGTCCACCCCAAAGAAAAAGTTTTTTGGAAATTTTTTTATTTGTGTTATAAAATAATTAACAGTTCCTGAAGACTTAGTATGCCATTAATCTATGTGTAGGTGCTAAGATAGGAATTATTTTGTGTTTAGAATAATGAACCTCTGAAGAGTAAACTTCCAGGAAGGTGTACATTGTTAGACACCCAGCAGCAGAATGCCGTGTGGACGAGTAGTTCACAGGTGCCTAGTGTGTCCCTGGGGTTGGAGCTGAACACATGGGACCTGAAAGCCAAGTTAGCCTTCTCTCAGATGGTAGGTCATTCTGAGTCAGCAGAGTGAGTCCTTGAAGAGCCTTTATGTTGTCACAATGCTTTGAACATAATTCAAGGCGTCTTTGTTATTTTTTACGCATGTCCGGAAATTTTGATAAGTTTAGTTTTAATGTGGAGTTTAATGAGTGTATCAAGTAGCATAAGATAGCATAAATGTGTGTCTGATATAAAATTCTTTCTAGCATATAATGTTTGTTTTGGTTTCAAGGGTATACTTTATTTGATACTTGTTACTTTAATGTTTATTAACTGTTAGGTAAATAAAGTTAATTTCTATAAAGATTATTTTTAGCATAAGTTTATTCCTAAATAATCTTATTAGAGCGCTTTTGTTTACATGTACAGGTTTGAACCCTTTTTAGAGATAGGAAAATAACTAGAAAAGATACCCTAGGAAAAATAGTCCCTGAAGTGGAAAATGTCCTGTTGGTACTTGGTTATGGTGCCCACGGCTGAGAGTGTGCCCTGGATGGTGGTCTGGGGTGGGGCTGGATGGGTGGGTTTGTTATGTAATGAAACCTGTTGAGCTGGGTAAAATAGTAATTCTTTAGTTTAACTTAATATGTAAGATCTTTTTTGTGTTCAGTATTTTAAAGCAGAAAGACAAAAAACTAGAGATAGTAGATAGCCTGAAAATACAACATAACTACATGACAATTCTATAGCAAAAATTAACTTGTATAAGTTACTGTATAATTTTTTTTTTTTTTTTTCATTTTTCTGAAGCTTGGAAACAGGGAGAGACAGTCAGACAGACTCCCGCATGCGCCCGACCGGGATCCACCCGGCATGCCCACCAGGGGCGACGCTCTGCCCACCAGGGGGCGATGCTCTGCCCATCCTGGGCGTCGCCATGTTGCGACCAGAGCCACTCTAGCGCCTGAGGCAGAGGCCACAGAGCCATTCCCAGCGCCCGGGCCATCTTTGCTCCAATGGAGCCTTGGCTGCGGGAGGGGAAGAGAGAGACAGAGAGGAAAGCGCGGCGGAGGGGTGGAGAAACAAATGGGCACTTCTCCTGTGTGCCCTGGCCGGGAATCGAACCCGGGTCCTCCGCAAGCTAGGCCGACGCTCTACCGCTGAGCCAACCGGCCAGGGCTGTATAATTTTGATATGCCCTTTCAGTTAAAGATTCTAAAGTCTTAGCGTAAAGGGAGTAATTGTTCACCTATGCAGAAAACACAAGCATATATTAAATTCTAAGACTATAATATAAACAAGGGCATGTTTGTGAACAACCTGAAGATCTGAGTTTTTTTCAGGAAGTTAGCAAAGATAGAATTGCAGTGACTGTAGGATAAATGTTCAGGATCCAGTCATCGTCCCTCATTGTAAGTGAAGTGCATGATGATAAAGCTTTTATTTCAATCAGTGTGATAGTCATCTTAACTCGGGCAGTTCACCCAGAAATGGCAGAGAGCAGCGTTTGACCTTCCAGTTACGCATCAGGTACAAAAGTAAGAAGAGACCTTTTCTTGTAAAAGAACCATCCAAAAATTGTACAATGGTGAAGAATTTTGGAAGAACATCACCTTTATCAAATCTTGGACTGAAGATTTTACTAGTGCCGAGGAAAGTTTAGGAAGTGTGATTCCAGAACTTTCCCATCTACTTGTCTAACTACCAGGAAAAATAGTTGTCACCATTTATCATCTGGGTTTTCTGTACCCTTTTTTTGTCATTTTATGTTGTTTTTCAAATTTTCAGAAGACTGAGCAACAATTTAAAAACAACTTCATTAGAAATTTTGGTACAAATCTTTGGATATTAAGTACATTTTGACTTACAAACATAAAGAAAAAAAAGAATATTGACACATGCTTTTAGCAAAATGGGATGCTGGAGGCTCTTGATGCAGATGTGAGATGGAGTCTTTCTTGTGCATGACCATTGGTATGAGACCAACAGGTTTTCTCTGTCCTTAAAGATACTGTTCATTGGGTCCTGATTTTGAGAAAATTGATCAAGTGGTGTCCTGTGAAGACCTGTGGTCTGAAATTTCATTTTTCCATCAGTTGCTGCTGTTCATGTCCTCAAGTGTGGCTCTATTTACATTCATCTTTTCATTCATCTAATGATTATGATAAGTCTTTAATGTCAACTTTCTCCTCTTTGCCATTTTGGAAGAAACATGGAAAGTTCTTAAGGAATTCTAATTTGAAAGCTGGCTACAAAGACGGTTTCTCCAGTCAGTAAGAAAACTGAAGAATGGTATTGGTTTTCACTGTTGCCTTTTCCTTCTAGGCAATTCCCTCATCCTTCTATTTTCTCATTATTTTAGTTGCCGTAATTGGGAATAACAGAAGTATGATAGAATAATTCTTAGGGTGATGTAATAGTGTCCTAATGCTGGAAAACACGACTGCTCATATCCATCTTATGTCTTAGGTACACACAGGGGTCTTGTGGACTCTTGTAGTAATTGCAAAATAAAATATAGTTTACTCTATTGAAAAAATAACTTTTTTCATTGTCCTTTTGACTATCAGAGAGAAAATACAGTGAAATTTCAGTTCTCTTAAGCAGTTGAAAGTTGACAACTGCCACTGGGTCCTGCAGACTCTGGCCCATATGCAGAGTTAAGTGGTTACAGCCGGCCGTGAAGGCATGAGATACTTAGGAGTTGGAAGTGCCTTTGACTCCATGTGTCAAATACAGATCCTCTTTGGGCACAACTGAGAATCTTTGTTGATAAGAGTCGTCATCAGCTCAGTTTGCACAGCAGATTAAAAGTCCAAAATTATTGTGAATTTACAGGTCAAACTATTGGAGGGACATTTTATTGGAAAACTTTAAAGTTGAGATAATTTACGGTAAGAAACTAAAGATAACTATTTCTACAAGTTTTTAAGGAAAATTTTATGTAAAAAAAGATCTTGAAAATATTTTTACTTATACAAAATTAAGAGGTTGGAAATTAAAATTAAGTACATGAGTCTGAAAGACTAGAATTTGTTGAGAAACTAAAATTTAGTAATTTAAGTGTCAAGTACACAGTAAAATAAAGAAGCAGAATTCATTAAAAAGAGGGGCAGCAGCAGCATTCAGTAAATGAGTTGCATAAAATGTTTAGACCTTAGTGGTTCAGGAGGAGAGGCAGGTTCTGAACAGGTGGAGTTGAGTTGGTGGGGTGAGCACGTGGAGGGGCCAAGAGGGCCTGAGGCTGAGGCCTTGGGTGTTGCTGTAACTGCCCTTCTCTGGCCTTTTCCCTCTTAGCTGGAGAACCCTGATGCAGCAAGGACAGAGGAGCAGCCATGGCAGAAGCTGGATAGTGATGGTTTGGAACAGCCTGGGGTCCTCACAAAGGTAATTGTTTTCAGGGTTCTCTTAAGGTGTGTTTCTTGTCAGAGAACTTCTCCCTATTGTAGAAACCAAACCCAAAGAGAGGACTCAGTCTTTGAAGGGGCCTCCATCAAAATGGAAACTGGGGGACACAGAGGCTCGAGGCAGAGGTGTCCCTGTGGGCCTCAAGTCCTTAATGTGGCCCCTGCATGGAAGGTCTTCCCAGACCCTCTGATTGAGCCCAGTTTGGCTCTCCTTGTGACCTTTGGCCTTTTGTCCTGGATGTTGAAGAGAGAAGTTTGCTTTTTATGCATGGATGATAGCTGTCATATTCTGACTTTTTCCCCACGAAGTGCTGTCTTGTTTCACATAGCTTTGTGCATCGGTCTCCAGAGTGGACCTGTGAGGCAGTCTTGTACTCAGCGTATCCGGAGGGGGGGCTTGCAGTCTTAATGTCCCAGTTTCTGCCAGTGACCAAGGGGCAAAACAGGCTCTGTTAACCTAGTAACAATACCTGCGGCCTCTGCTTTGGGGTTTTGACTTTATACTAAGGCGCTCAAACAGGCTGCATAGTCTTTCATTGTTACTTTTATTGAGGTATAATTCATATAACATAAAACTTACCCTTTTTAAATATATATTTCAGTGGCTTTTATTACATTTGGTAGCTTTTGCATTCATAACAGCTAATCCCAGAATATTTTCATTACTCTGAAAGAAAGCCTGTCCCCATTATCAGTCACTCCCTAACCCCTCTTTCCCCCAGCCCCCCGGCAGCTGCTAGTGTACTCTGAATTTGCCTGTTCTGGATGTTTCCTGCAAATGGACTGTTGAGTGTGTCTAGCTTCTTTGACTGAATGTGTTTTGTGGTTCATCAGTGTTGTATTATGTCCCATATCACTACTTTTTGTGGCTGATGACATCCTGTTGTGTGGGTACACAACATTTGTTTACCTGGTCACCCGTCAGTGGACACTGATTGCTCCCACCTTTTGGTGGCTATGAATCATGCTGCTCCTAACACGTGGACATGTTTCACAAGGATGTATGTTTTCCGATCCCTTGGGCATATTGTCATTATTGGTTGTGACTGAATTCTTTGGGTCATGTCTCTTGCTCTTCTTCCCCAGGAGTGTAAGCAGGAATGGAAACCTGAAATTGCTGAACTGATGAGCCGACACAAAGATGAGCCCGGAGGGGAGCAGTGGGTAATGGTGGGTAATGGTGGGTCGCTGGCAGAGATGCAGCAGGTGCAGTTGCAGACCCAGGTGACCTGGATGCTGTCACTCTCACCAGGACCCAGTGGGTTTGGGATCTGGGAGGGTGGCAGGTAGGACAGGTTTGTCACAGTGGATGGGTATGCATTGCAGGCTTGCTGTGTCTGCTTTCTTGGCTTGTTTTGTTTTCATATCTTATGTGGGGCCATTGAAAGCGGAGGGACACACAGGGACATCTGGTGGCAGCAGTTCAGGCCAGGTGCCAGAGATATACTGCATGGCCCACACTTCCCTATCAGTGGCCAATCACATTCCTTGTATACTACGGTACGGTGCTATGGCAGTGAGGGGTCATTGAGGGACGAGAAGCACTGGTCGGGGCTCTCCTGGGAGCATTCAGCTCCTCTGGGTGGCTGCTGCGCACCAGGCTTTGAGGTCAAGGCCGCATCTTAACCTGGCTGCTACTTCCCCCATGCCACTCCAGCACCGCCTTTCTCCTTGCAGCCAGTGCCACCCCTGGAGCTGGAGGCGCTGCGCTTGAGTCTGAACAACATGCACACGGCGCAGCTGGAGCTGATGCAGGCCAACCTGCAGAGGGAGAAGGAGACAGCGCTGATGGAGCTGCGGGACATGCTTAATGGCCGCCACGCCCAGGAGCTGGCCCTGCTGCAGAGCCGCCACAGGCTGGATCTGGAGCTTGTTAGGGAGCAGCATGTGCATGAGCGGGAGGAGGCTGCACTGGAGTGCAGCCGGGAGACAGGTGTGTGTGGGCAGGCATGGGCTTCCAGTGACTGCCTGGGAAGCATAAATCCCATTTCTGGTGTTTGGGGAAGCAGGTGGCCTCATCAGAGATACTTCCATAGTGAGAGCTTCGCACACTGATCTTTGCCCGCGCTGAAGCTGTGTGATGTGTTCCATATGTGGACACCTGACCCCAGCCATCCCTGAGTCCTTGTTTGCCTCCTGGCTGGTGGCACTGCATCCTGCCCTCTGGCTCTGTGTGTCATCTTGCTGTTGTGTCTTCTTGCCTCTTTCCAATTCTCCAGTGGGCTGTGTTAACTTTTGAAATGCTATCTTTGGAGGTGATTTGCTTATGTGCTGGAGGTTTCTGCATTTGCATCAACAGGACTGTGTCTGTGGCCAAGCTTTGTCCAGCCGACCCAGGTGTTCCTGGACACAGACTCCTACATTCCACAGGCTCCTCTCTGCTCCTGGTGGGCTGCCTAGGAGTCTATCTCCTGATTCTCTCACCTAGACTTAGCTTTTTGTGTCTAAAATATATTTTCATGTTTTCCATTTTAAAGATTTTTATGTACATTTTTTGTTAAAGTAGTGCTACTTTTTGTAAACATTTTTTGTATTTTCAGAGAGAGAGGGATAGACAGGGACAGACAGACAGGAACGGAGAGAGATGAGAAGCATCAATCATTAGTTTTTCATTGCACGTTGCAACACATTAGTTGTTCATTGATTGCTTTCTCATATGTGCCTTGACCGTGGGCCTTCAGCAGACCGAGTAACCCCTTGCTGGAGCCAGCAACCTTGGGTTCAAGCTGGTGGGCTTTTTGCTCAAACCAAATGAGCCCGCGCTCAATCTGGTGATCTCAGGGTCTCGAACCTGGGTCCTCTGCATCCCAGTCCAATGCTCTATCCACTGCACCACCGCCTGGTCAGGCTAAACATGTTTTTAAATAGTAGCTTTACTGAACAGTAATTCTCATACTAGACAATTCACCCATTTAAAGTGTCGTGTCAGTGGCTTTGAGTGGATCCGTAGTCATATATACATCACAATCTGTGTTTGGAACATTTATCGCCCCAAAAGGAAGCCGCACCCCCTGATAGTCATCCTCTTTTCCTGCTGGCATGAGCACCTGATTATCTGCCCTATGGCTGATTTTTTTCCTTTAAAAAAAAATAAGCAGCGTGCCAGTTGCAGATGTGTAAAGGCGGCCTCCTTCTGGATCTCCCCTCAGGTTCCTGTGTGCTGTCCTGTGTGTCTTCATTTATATTCAAGCAAATGCAAATAACATTGTTTTCCACCCATTTTTATGTTGTTGTTTTTTTTTAAATAAGAAACATGCAGCCTGACCAGGCGGTGGCGCAGTGGGTAGAGCGTCGGACTGGGATGCGGAGGACCCAGGTTCGAGACCCTGAGGTCACCAGCTTGAGTGTGGGCTCATCTGGTTTGAGCAAAACTCACCAGCTTGGACCCAAGGTTGCTGGCTCGAGCAAGGGGTTACTCGGTCTGCTGCAGCCCCACGGTCAAGGCACATATGAGAAAGCAATCAATGAACAACTAAGGTGTCGCAACAAAAAACTAATGATTGATGCTTCTCATCTCTCTTCGTTCCTGTCTGTCTGTCCCTATCTATTCCTCTCTCTGACTCTCTCTTTGTCTTTGTAAAAAACAAAAACAAGCCTGGCCTGTGGTAGCACAGTGGATAAAACATTGACCTGGAACGCTGAGGTCGCTGGTTCAAAATCCTGGGCTTGTCTGGTCAAGGCACATATGGGAGTTGATGCTTCCTGCTCCTCCCCCTTGCTCTCTCTCTCTCTCTGCTCTCTACAATGAATAAAGAAAATCTTTATAAAAACAAAAACAAACCAAAACATGCTCTGCTGCCTTGGGCCACTCCCAAAGCTGTCTTCTCTTTTCCATGGCACCCAGGAGCAGGTTTGTAGAGAGGCCCACGCCTGCCCTCTGCTCTGAGAAGCTCTGCCATGGCCTGGCCTCTGTGGACAGCATGGTACCAGTCCTCAGGCTGGCACCTGACCCTTTTCTGGATTAGCTCAGGCTGCCCTCACTGTTCACATGTGGCACCACCTCTCCCCAGCTCCACCTTGGTCTCTGCCTGAGGCTCTTGCCATCTCTACCTGGTGCTCTGATCTCCAGTTGTACACCCACATCTCATTCCTCAGTTGGCCATGCCCATGGGTCCCTTCACGTTTCTCTCCTCTTTCCAGCGTCTACTCCTTTTTAATTGTGTTGCTTCCCTCTCAGGGTTTGGAGTTGTTGGCTCCTAGAATGCCTTTATCTGTCTTTCAACACCTAGCCTGGAGTCTGGGCCAAGGTCCCCGTTACCAGAGAGCAGGCAGGTGAAGGCTCTCAATGACTGTGCAGTCTGGAGCTAGCCTTGCCCACTTGTCTCAGATTATCCTGCTGGCTATACATCTTGCAGTCCTTGGTTTGGGCACAAATATAATTTATTTACACCAGACATCATCATACTTCTGCCTTGTAGATGCATCTTATCCTGTTAATGATGGCGGGTGGCCGTGGAGCAGCGTGCAGGAGCCAGGAGCCCCTCGTCTCCTGGTTGATCAGATTGTGGAAGAGCCTGACACTCAGTTATCTGAGTGACTTTTTATGTTTTTCTTGCAGCTGAGCTGAAGGAGAAGTTACAATTAGAAATGGAGAGAAACATCCAGATAATACAGGTATCTGACTATAAAATGCCATTCTGTATGTACAGGATTTTTCCTTTTCTACCCATCCCACCAGTTTGCCCCCTCCACTAGGAAGTCCCACAGAAAGCCCCTCATCTTGGTCCAACCCAAACCCAGTCACCTTAGTTGGCTGTGTTGGTAGGAGTTTGTTGTGTTTTCTTTCAAAGGTAAAGATTCTTCTCTTTTTTTAATTTAAATTTGTCAGAATGACTTGTGTAACATGAGGCTCTTCCATCTCAAGTTTGATTTTCTGCGTGGCTTCTGTGACCTGGCCCTCACTGTTCTTGGGACACAGACCTATGTCCTCACACAGGGGGGTGTGGGCTGTAGTGATTAAGGGAGAAGAGGGGGTGCATGTGCTGGGACACTGTGGGGAGCCTCAGGAAAGAGCTGTGCCTCAAGGATGAAGCAGCCAGGTGAGGATGTCCGTCCCAGTGTGCACCATGGTCGGCTATTCACAGTGCTGACCGCACCGATGTGGCCTGTAATTGTCCTGCTGTTCCACTTTACACTCCCCTTTTAGGGAAAGAATTATGTTTTAGGGTACGACTTTCTCTTTTCTGAGGAAGCCTTTCACTGTAACTTCTGATTCTTGTGACCTGGCCCTTTCTGAAAGCTACATTTGTGGAGTGGCCATTGGCACTGGTGGTGGTAGAGGAAACGGGTGACATCAGGAAACATGGGCGGTGTTAGGAGACGTGTGATGGTGGGGCTTGTGAGCATTTCTGTCCTGGCTGCTCTGGTCAGGCACTTGGTGGAAGACAGAGACCCTAGGTTGGATGGCTGTGCTCTACCCCCTACACCTTTGAGCTGGATAGTTGGAACGGAACTCATTTCTTAGGTTACCTAGGTCAGTGACATCATGGTCTCTGTGGGGGCAGGTGCCTGAATCTCTGAGAGTGACCATGCTTCTGTTCTGTGCGTTTAGAGATAGACTCTGTTTCCAGGCAGGTGGTCCTTCTTTTCATTTGCTGTTTGCTTTGCAGGTACTTCCAGTCCTATCCCTTTCAGCTATAGGGGAGGGTCTAGCTGGACATTTAGAGCCAGTTTCCTATGGTGACAGTCTGGTCTGGGCAGGGAATGACTGCCTAGTTTTTTCTGTGTGGTTTTTGTGTGTGTGTGTTTTTCTGAAGTTAGAAGCAGGGAGGCAGTCAGACAGACTCCTGCATGCGCCCGACCGGGATCCACCCAGCATGCCCACCGGGGGGCAGTGCTCTGCCCATCTGGGGTGTTGCTCCGTTGCAACCGGAGCCATTTTTCTTTTCTTTTTTTAAAATTTTTATTTATTGATTTTAGTGAGAGAAACATTGATTTGTTATTCCAGTTGTGCATTCATTGGTTGATTCCTGTATGTGCCCTGACTGGGGGTCAAACCCATAACCTTGGCATATTGGGATGATGTTCTACCAGTGGTTGGCAAACCGCAGCTTGCGAGCCACATGCAGCTCTTTGGCCCCTTGAGTGTGGCTCTTCCACAAAATACCACATGCGGGTGCTACCTTGATAAGGAATGTACCTACCTATATAGTTTAAGTTTAAAAAATTTGGCTCTCAGAAGAAATTTCAATCATTGTACTATTGATATTTGGCTCTGTTGACTAATGAGTTTGCCAACCACTGTTCTAACCAACTGAGCTACTGGGCCAGGGTCATACTCTCCTTTTTTTATTATTTAAATTAGACCTTGAAGCAGGACTGGGAGTCCGAGAGGAATTTATGCGTAGAAAGCCTGTGCAAAGAGTTAACTGCGAAACATCAGTCAGAATTGGAGAATTTACAAAGCCAGTTTAAGAAAGAATTGGCAGAACAGAAAGCTGAGCTGGAGAAGATTTTTCAAGCCAAAAGTCAGGCAGAATGTGAGTATGTAATTCAGATGAGCAGTTCTGAAAGGGGGACCAAACGTTCCTATGTAATTCTGGACTTTGCCTGTGACTTGCCAGATTTGTGGTGGGTTGAACACCAATTGCCTATGTGCTCAAATACCAGATAACAACAGTACATGTGACACCCCTATAGTACAGAGGTACGAGGCTGCTGTGACACAGTCAGCCACAGACTATGTCCACAGGTCTCTCAGGTTTTCTAAACTTTCCTGAAGCTCAGAGACAGTTTTTGTATAGTCCATCATTAAATTGCTACCAAAACAGTACTTTTGGGATTGCCTATTACCTAAGACCTCTCTGTTAGAGCAGTTCTCTGCTCATCGGCTGGCCTGTACCCTCTACCCCTGTCCCGAGAAGAGTAGGGATGCTGAGAATGGGACCGAAAGGAGTCTGGGGGCTTGAGTGGGAGGTCCTGCTCTCAGTGCTGTCATGCCACTGACACGTGCTGTAAGCTGAGCACAGTCTGTGCTTTTCAGTGTCCCTCCAGGCTCTGCAGGTTCAACATGATGCCACTGTGAAGAAGCTCCAGGAAGACCTGCAATCTGAGCGCTGCCAGCACGCAGAGGATCTGGGCCTGAGACTCGGAGAGAAGGAAAGAGAAAAGCAGCTGGAGGTGTGCGAGTAACTATTTACTTTAATTAGGAGAGATTTTAGATCGAGGGCATTTTACATTCTGTTATTTACTTAAAGTGACTGTCAGTATTTGCTGGAGTTGGTAGGTGAAGTGAGGGTACAGAGTCTATAATAAGGTTGATGAAATTATGTTCAGTCTTAGATACAGAGAATTCTAAGTGCCCCTGAGACATTTACAGACTCCAGGTATTAGGGTGGGAGGGCACAAGCTCTGACCATAATTCATTAAAGAAATTCCTAAGAAACGTTAAGCAGAAACAGTTCTGTTGCTTATGTGTTCAGAACTCTTTTTCCAATGAAATGCTTCATATCAGAATGGGGGCGATGTGGCCAGATCTGCTAAGACCTGAAGTGCTTCTGTCATCAAACTCAAGAACCAGGCAGTGCATCGGTTTAAGAAATTAAAAAGAAAGTAACTAGGGATGAAGTCAACTGTGGCCTATAGGTTGGTAGATGAGGAGGGTGGAGTTGAGCCCAGGCGGGGTCGGTTATCTCTGGCTCCTGTAGCTCTTGCACTCACTCCCTCTGCCTCATTAGGCCAAGGCCATGCACATATCACCTCCCTGATGAGAAAGGGACGACAGGAGGGTGCCTTGTGTCCTGGATAAGAAAAGGCTACAGGGACCTCAAGGCTAGCGCTGTCTTCACTCAGGCCAGTTGACTCTGCTTACCTCAAGCCCCCATGCGAGTAGGTGGGTTGGAGCTGCTCTCAGCTCTCGGTTCTCTCTCCCAGGGTGGCTGGCATGCAACTTGGACTTGGTATGCCAGCTCGTTTACCCCTGAAAGAAGCCACTTCACAGGAAGTTTGACCAAGAAATGCAGACATCCTAAACATACCTATCAAGGGATGAGGGAGGGCTGTGATCATAGATGAGAAGGAAAGGCCCATGGGGCAGAACATATTAAATTTGACAAGTGGGGGAACTCTTGGGAAACAGCCTTGTGGTCAGTGCCAATTGGCTGCCTGGGAGGGGAGCCAACGTACCCACCTTGTGGGGCCTGGTCCCCCACCCCAGTCAGCGCTCCCCTGACTGTTTAGAAGGACAATAGAGAAAGTTCTTGTCCTTGGTCAGTGAGAAGTGGTTTTTGCAGGAGACAAGGCTAAGGGCCTGAGCTGGCGATCTGTGAGAGAAGTTCCAGGTGCTGCAAAGGTGACAGAGAAATGGTGCCTTCCAACACGATCAGTCCTAGTCTTTCTCTGGTGCTGCCGTTGCTGGTGTTCCCTAGGCTGGACGTTTGGGATTTGAGCTTTTTCTCCACATGCTTTCTTGTGCATCTCAGTCTCAGGGCTCAGTCTCAGTTGGTTTCTTACGGTTGCCTTTCTTTTCTAGTTGGAGAACCTCCAAGCATCTTATGAAGAGCTGAAAACTCAGTTACAAGAGGAAGTCAGACTCCTGTGGTCCCAGCTTGAATCCTCAAGGACCGACAGACAGGAGCTGAGTGGTGAGGAGTTCCGTGTTGAGGATTCAGGGCCTCAAAACCTGAGGTTGTGTGTTTTTAATTGTTGGAACCCCAAGTGAGGATGTAGCAGTTGTAGTGAACGCAAAGAGTGATTTGTAATGTTCCTAAAGATTGGGTGCATGTGGTTTGAGGTGGGGTTTGCTTGTGGGTAGGAGCCTTGGTTTCATGCTAAGCAAGCTGAGTAATAGTTTGCTCTTGTTGATGTCAGGCACCTGTGGAGTATGTGTGCTTCTGCCAAAAGCTGCAGCTGAGTGTTCTATAAGCTCAGTTCTCAGCTGGCACCTGGGGTCACAGGTGAACCTTCCATGTGGAGCCTTTGGGCTCATCTGGGACAGATTCCTGTTGCCCCAAGCTCTAGTGTTAGAGTGTGAATCCTGAGTCTCTAGGCCCTGTGACTGTGGCCACCTTTACTGAGGGCAGCTTATCTGTGTCCCCTTACAGGACTGTGTCATAGTGGCCTCTGGTCCCTAGTGGTACCTTCACCTGGGGGAAGTCAGGAGATGAGGCTAGGGGGACAGAGGCATGTGCTTATGCTGCTAATCTCCAGACAGTGTTTTAAATCTGGTGATTGAGCTTACTGGGTAAGGGTTATGGGGAACAAAAACCAGAGAGGAAAAAGGATCAGAAACTGTCTGCTACGTGGTGGTGAATAAGGCCACGCCTTTGCCGCCCTGTGCCCTATCAGCCTGTCGCTCAGCCTTCCCTTCAAGTCTTTATGTCACTGCTGGAAGCCACAGGTGACGCTGATGGACTAACCTGTATATGACTTCATGCATGTGTTCTAGCTGTAGTGTGTTTGCTGCAAATCTTAACACTTGTATGTAGGGACCCTGTAATGCCGGTGGCCAAGGCTAGGCAGGTTCACACTGGATTCGGGCAGACTGTACAGGAACTGCGGAGCTGGAAAGCTTTGGGCCATTCTCATTTATTAAGATTCTCACAATGGCGGACAAGCAAATAGGCTGGGGAAAACCACTTCTTACAGCAGCAGGCGAATGAACAGCAAAATGGCCCCTCATAATGGTGGGTGAGCAGTCTGCAATCCACTCTGAGGGAAAGTACCATTAGGCTTATGTAGGCTACACACAATGTCTCTGCCACGTGCTCACACACTAATCATGGAAAGTGCAGTGAGCAAGCCTAACACAGTTCTTCCAACAGACCCTCACAGGGAACTCTGATATGAAATCTCTGGGATAACGAACTATTTATGTCATGTTATGTGAAGGCTAATTATTATTGACTAGCTGGCAACCTTCACTTGATTAAAACAACAATGGTGACACACTCATCTGGTCTGCATTACTGTTGCCATTAACAAAGTATTACAGACTTGGTGGCTTCTAAACAACATGTGGCTTTCAGATTTGTGGGTCAGAGGTTTCAGGCGGCATGGTGGCACTTTCTGCCCAGGGTTACCCAAATCCGAAATTGAGTTGCCGGGTTGTCCCTTGCCTTGGCTCACCCAGGTATGGCAGAATCCAGTTCCTGTGTGTGTAGGACAGGTCTCTTGTCCTTGCTGGTGGACTTTCGACTGCTCTCAGATCCTAGAGGCCACCCATTTTACCTTCCTGCATGACCCCACCATCTTTAGAGCCTATAGCACATGGGATGCTTCTCACACGTTGTCTCTTGGGCTTCTCTCTGCAGCCTGAGAGTGCTGAGGTGGCCGTTATCTCCCTGTGGAGGTCCCCATGTCACATAGCATTAGCTGTAGTCACAGGTTCTGGAGTTGGGGACCTTCAGAATCCAGCCCGTTGCACCATGCTCCAGGACCTTCAATATCTCCTAGTGTTTCCTTACTGTTCTGTTTAATGTGGTGGCTTAATTCCATCCTATAAAGCCTTACGGGAGCAGCTCCTGGCTCGAGTGTCTCAGGTGGAAGATTTAGAACACCTGCAGCGAGACTTTGAGCAGCAGCAGCAACGGGCGAAAACTGAGCATGAGTCTGAGCTGGAGCAGCTGAGACTTTACTTTGAAAAGAAATTGAGGGATGCTGAAAAAAATTACCAGGAAGACCTGACTCTGTTACAGCAGCGGCTGCAGGAGGTGAAGGAGGACTCTCCTCTGGAGTTCCTGGAAATCAGGTAAATAGAGCGGTTGTTGTCTTGACTATGTATTTGTAATATAAGAACCTTGAGCTGAACTAAAATCTGTTTTTTTGTTTGTTTTTTGGGTTTTTTTTAGAGCTTACTCTCAGAATCCAAAATGTTATATCTGTGTAATGAAGGTTGATTGCAGCTGCCCTGATCTTTATACACTTCAGAGGCATTGCCTATTCCAATGAAAAGGCACAAGAATTTGTCTCTCTGGCAATCTAGTTTTAATACTTCAACAGTTTTACCTTTCTCTATTCTCCCATTTCATCCTTATATGTTTAGGCTAATTTTTTTTTTTAATTTTTGAAATTGAATTTATTGGGGTGACATTGGTTAATAAGATTATATAGGTATCAGTTCTATAATACATCATCTGTAAATTGTATATTCACCACCGCTGAAATCTAGTTTTGCTTGTTATTTCACACCAATAGAGATGAATAACCTGGTATTCTAGAAACATTTTTTTGTTTGAGACTCAAAACAAGAAGACATTAGAGATAGGAGCTGAGTCTGACTGACTCACACGACAGGCTGCAAATGATGTGTGGCTGGTGGCAGTGCATGCAGGCAGGTGGGATCCTGTGCTGCCCCAGGGTCCCCACTGCTGTGATATTGGCTGTGGTCACCATCATATAGTTCAGTCAGCTGCAGTGTCCTGCCTTTGATGCAAATTGGATTGCAATGGAAGGAGCACGAAGGGTTTTCTTCTTCCATGTGGTCAGATCCCAGGGACAGCAAAGAATTCAGATGTAAAAGTGCCATGTGTAAGGTTTTCAGGGTGTATTTTCTCTCTTAGTTCGTCCAGTGCAGTCTTAGAAGAGATGCCTGAAAAAGAAAGAAGAGACCACCTTGATCAGCTCAGCTTCCAACTGGAGCAGCATGAGGTGACACAGCAGTTTTGTTTTATTGACATGTAATTGACACTTAAAATTGTATTAGTCCAAGGTGGACATTGTAATGGTTTGATATTCATATTACAAAGTGATCACCATAGTAAGTCTAGTTGGCATCACCACACATAGTTAACAAAATTTTTTTCTTGTGATGAGAACTTTTAAGATTTACTCTCAGCAGTGTTGCCCACAAGTTACTATGCTGTATGTGATGTCCCTGGACTTACTAATAACTGGAAGTTTGTATCTTTTGACCTACAGCATCTGTTTCTTTCACTCATCCCCTCTGGCAACCACCATCTGTTCTCTACATCCATGAGCTCAGTTGGTTTTGATTTTGTTTTTTTTTCAGATTTCATGTATAAGTGAGATCATACCTTATTTGTCTTTCCCTATCTGACTTATTTTATTAAGCATATATAGCCTCCACATCCATTGAGGCTGTTACAGATGGTAAGATTTGATTATTTTTCATGGCTGAATAATATATCGCTCACAGAAATTAGGGAATATTTTTTTTTCTCTTTTTTTTTTTTCTGAAGCTGGTAACGGGGAGAGACAGTCAGACAGACTCCCACATGCGCCCGACCGGGATCCACCCGGCACGCCCACCAGGGGGCGACGCTCTGCCCACCAGGGGGCGATGCTCTGCCCCTCCGGGGCATCGCTCTGTTGCGACCAGAGCCACTCCAGCACCTGGGGCAGAGGCCAAGGAGCCATCCCCAGCTCCCGGGCCATCTTTGCTCCAATGGAGCCTCAGCTGCGGGAGGGGAAGAGAGAGACAGAGAGGAATGAGAGGGGGAGGGGTGGAAAAGCAGATGGGCGCTTCTCCTGTGTGCCCTGGCCGGGAATCGAACCCGGGATTTCTGCACGCCAGGCCGACGCTCTACCACTGAGCCAACTGGCCAGGGCAAAATTAGGGGATATTTTATTGCTTCATACTCATTTTGAAAGTATTTTCTAATTTTTGTGAGTGGTATATTTACATATACACACGCACACAATGCATATATATATAATATATATATACACACATATATCATGTGTTTTTAATTTTTTTATTTATTGATAACAATTTAGGTTGCTTCCATATCTTGGCTGTAGTAAAAAAATGATGTAATGAACACAAAGGTGCATATATCTTTTCAAATTAATGTTTTTATTTTCTTTTGGATAAATACCCAGAAGTAGAATTGCTGTGTTCATAAGGCAGTTCCATTTTTATTTTTTTATTTTTTTTTAGTGTGAGGAGGCTAGGCTGAGACAGACTCCCGCATGTGCCCTGACCGGAATCCACCTGACAAGCCCACTACCGGGTGATGCTCTGCCCATCTGGGGCCACTACTCTTTTGCTCAGCAACTGGAGCCAATTTTTAGCACCTGAGGTGGAGGCCATGGAGCCATCCTCAGTACTTGGAGCCAACTTGCTCTAATCAAGCCATGACTGCAGGAGGGGAGAAGAAGAAGAGAGAGAGAGAGAAACGAGAGGGGTAATGGTGGATGGAGAAGCAGATGGGTGCTTCTTTGTGCCCTGACCAGGAATTGAACCCGGGACATCTGCACACTGGGCTGACGCTCTACCACTGAGCAAACCAGCCAGGGCCTAGCCCCCTGCCTCTTAGCCAGAGCATTTAATGGGTGGCAGTGAGCACACGTTTGCCATTAGGACCTGCTTGCTCAAGGTGCTGAGGGAAGCACCCTGGTGTCTGTGTTGGGGCCCTGAGGCCCAGAGAGCTGACCTGCTGTGGCTCGGTTTCCAGCTTGACTGCATTCTGACCTAGAATGTTCTGGGGAGATTTACCTTTTCTTGGGAATTGATGTTATCCTATTTTTCCCACTGTCCTTCATTGTGGGTGGAAATATTGCATGTGGGGTATCTTTGGGGAAAGGGACAAAGGCTCCTGTCCTCTGGCTAGGGCCCTGCAATCTGGTGCCCGCTGGTGCTGGGGTTTGTTCTCATACTCACCAGTCAGTATCCCTGGTCAGATGCGGTTATTCTCAGCACTGCAGTGCCCTTCCTAGCTGTTTATGATCTGGATCACCTGTTTTTCCGGTGAGGTGGTCTTCTGGTATAAACGAGACAATTTAAGTACTCTGTAGACTTTGCAGTGTCATAATTCGGAAATTGCATTTGAATACTTCCTTTTAAAGGATTGGAATTAAACTTATTTCAGGAGAGAAAGTTTATAAAAACGATCTGTGCTGATTCACAAATGGTGTGATTTTAGTGTTTTGCCAGGGAGGCCCTGATTTGTGATCATTATTGTTGAGGTGGGAACTCAGAGCTAATGAACAGTGGCTCAGTTTTCTGTGAGTAGTAGTTTGACCCCTGTGTGTGAGCCCTCACTGTGAAAATAATGTGGAATAAGGGTGATCTGCAGAATCAACACATGCCCATGTAAGATTGGAGCTTGGTGTTGACCTCCTTCCTCAACCACGTGGGGTGCCTTGGTGTCATGGGGTTTGAGGCCCTGCGGTCAGCTCTCCTAGCCAACCTGGAAGAGAAGGAGGGGCAGGGGCTTGGTGGTTAGGAAGCATAGCCACTGACCTGCCAGTCTGAGGCAGCGCGAGTGCCACAAGTCGCACTGCTGAAGGTGACCTGTTTTATTGCTGTGCTTTCTCATCTGCAAAGTGAATAAAATTTTGTTCTAAATTTTATATGCAAAATTAAACTATTTTCATTATTTTAGAAACATTTTTTGGCAACTTTTAAAACTTATTTTTAATATAAATTGGCTTGTTGGGATACCTTTTCTGCTAAGAAATTGTGAAATATTTTAATTTGGAGAACATTTGTCTTATTGCCATGCTTTGCTGACTCAGCAGGCACAGCAAGTTTCCTTCCTGTTTTAATGAGCTGTTTTCACAATGGATGTCTGTATTAGACTTTCATTTTTCATGATGATTTTTAGTGTAGGTTTGTTTTGTTTTTTTTAATGATAGTTTTATTGAGATAGAATCACATACCATGCCATAAAAATCACTCTTTAATTATACATTTCAGAGGCTTTCAGTATATTCATCAAATTGTATAATTGTCATTGCTGTCTAATTCCGGAACATTTGTGTCACTCGCACCCATGAGCAGTCTCTACCCTCTTACAGCCCTGGCAACAACTAATCTACTTTCTGTAGATTTGCCTTTTCTGGACATTTTGTAGAAAATGAACCATACAATATGTATGCCCTTTTGTGTTTGGTTTCTTTCACTTCGCAGCACGTCTTTTAGGTTCACATTTGTTGTAGCATCTGGTCAGTACTTGCATTTTGCTTTCTGTATATCTGAATATCTTTTCCCCCCCTCTAATCTTTAATTGCTGCCTTCTTTTAAAATTTTCTTTGTTTATTTTTCTTATATATTTTTGAGTTATTTTCTTATTGCTCTCCCTAGGGAGTATAATGCATACCTTATAGAATCTAGCTCATGTTAGTACCAACTTAACATTAATAGTTTAAAAATTATTCTATGTATATAGCTTCCTTCTTTCTTCCTCTTTTGTGCTAATATTGTCATACAAAGTACATCTGTATGCATTTTATGTTCATTGCTTTATGCAGTTGGCTTTTAAATCTGATAGGAGAAAAAATAATTGCCAACAAAAACTACATTTATTTGTGTTTTATATTTATCCGTATAGTTACTTTTACTAGTGTTCTTTATTTCTTCACATGGATTCAAGTTATTATTCAATGGTCCTTTCATTTTAGCCTGAAGAACTCCCTTTAGTGTTTCTTCAAGGTAGGTCCATTAGTGATGAATTCTCTTAGTTCTTATTTATCTGGGAATATCTTAATTTCTCTCTCATTTTGGAAAGATAGTTGCCTGGGTATAGAATTCTAGGCTGACAGTCTTTTTCTTTCAGCAGTTTGAATATGTCATCTCACTGCCTCTTTTATTTTTTAATTTATTTTTAAATTAATTAATTAATTTGGCAGAGATAGAGTCAGAGAGAGGGACAGACAGGAAGGGAGAGAGATGAGAAACATCAATTCTTTGTTGTGGTTCCTTAGTTGTTCATTGATTGATTTCTCATATGTGCCTTGACTGGGGGATTACAGCAGACCAAGTGACCCCTTGCTCAAGCCAGTGACCGTGGGCTCAAGCTGATGAGCCTTGCTCAAACCAGATGAGCCTGCACTCAAGCTGGCGACCTTGGGGTCTTGAACCTGAGTCCTCCGTATCCCAGTATGATGCTCTTATCCACTGCACCACCGCCTGGTCAGGCCTCTTTTATTTTTTTTTAAAGATTTTATTAATTGATTTTACAGAGAAAGGGTAGAGGGGAATAAGAAGTATCAACTCTTAGTTGCTTCACTTTAGTTGTTCATTGATTTCTTGTCATATGTGCCTTGACCAGGCAAACCCAGGGTTTTGAACCAGTGACCTTAGAGTTCCAGGTCAATGCTCTCACCACTGTGCCACCACAGTTGAGGCACTTCCTTTTGGCCTCTGGTTTATGTTGAGAAGTCAGCTGACTGTTAATCTGCTGAGAGTCCATTGTGTTGACTTGCTTTCCTTTTGATGTTTCAAGATTCTTTCTTAGTCTTTCAAGAGTTTGCTTATGATGTGTCAAGGTATGGATCTCTTTTGAGTTGATTCTGCTTGGAATTTATTGAGCTTCTTGTGTATGTAGATTCCCTTTTTTAAAAATTATTAAGTTAGAGGTGAGGAGGCAGAGACAGACTCCAGCATGTGCCCCAACTGGGATCCACCTGGCATGCCCCCTACCCGGTGATACTCTGCCCATCTGGTGCCGCTGCTCTGTTGCTCAGCAACTGAGCTATTTTAGTGCCTGAGGTGAGGCCACGGAGCCATCCTCAGCACCTGGAGCCAACTTGCTCAAACCATTTGAGCCATGACTGGGGGGGGAGGGTGGAGAAGCAGATGGTTGCTTCTCCTGTGTGCCTTGACCGGGAATTGAACCAGGAACTTCCAACTGCCAGGCTGATGCTCTACCGCTGAGCCAACTGGCCAGGGCCATTTTTTTAAATCAAATTTGCAGAGAGTTTTGGGCCTTTTATTTTCAAATATTCTTTCTGTCCTATTGGATTTCTTCTCTCCTCTGGGATTCCCATTGTGTGTATGTTGGTGTTAGAGGGTATCCCACAGCCCTTTGAAGCTCTACTTTTATTTCTTCTTTTTTTCTTCTCCCCAGACTGAATAATCTCATATGACCTGTCTTCATGTTTGCTGATTCTTCTGCCCACTCATATCTGCTGTTGAGCTCTTCTAATGAAGTTTTCATTTCAGTAATTGTACTTTTCAGTTCCAGAATATCTGTTTGGTTCCTTTTATAATTCTCTAAGCTGTGAGGGCTGTAGTTGGGTCATGCTGTTGATGTCAGTGCTCTGGCTGACAGTTAAGAGCTCTGCCTCAGCTTTCATTCCTGCTTTTACAGAGGTGCAAGGAAAGGGAGAGGTGAGGGCCCAGTGCCATCTCAGGTCTCTTTGACTGTGTGCACAGGCCTGCACTTGCCTTCAAAATTCCAGGAGTGTGTTGGGGCTTTTTAAAGCTCCCTGTTGACATCCAGGTTCTATTGTTTTCTTTTAAGATTTTTGGTCAGCTTCTTTTTTTTTTTTTTAATATTTATTTATTTATTTATTTTTTACAGAGACAGAGAGTGAGTCAGAGAGGGATAGACAGACAGTAACAGAGAGAGATGAGAAGCATCAATCATTAGTTTTTCATTGCGCGTTGCAACACCTTAGTTGTTCATTGATTGCTTTCTCACATGTGCCTTGACCGCAGGCCTTCAGCAGGCTGAGCAACCCCTTGCTGGAGCCAGCGACCTTGGGTCCAAGCTGGTGAGCCTCGCTCAAACCAGATGAGCCCGCACTCAAGCTGGCGACCTTGGGGTCTCGAACCTGGGTCCTTCCGCATCCCAGTCCGATGCTCTATCCACTGCGCCACCACCAGGTCAGGCTTGGTCAGCTTCTTTTAGCACCGTTATCAAAGTCTCAGGCCATGTGATGTTAAGCTGTTGGTGCTTGCTTTGCCTCACATCAAATAAAGACCAGCTCTGAGAATGGAGCTTTTCAGTGAGCTGCTAGATAGGTCAGTTACTGACAGATGTTGGTGTGGCACTTTGGGGATGCTCTAGACACCCCCTAGTGGCTGCTGGGCTGCAGTTTTTAAGGCTGTTCTGAGATTGGAGTGATGGGACTAGGTTGGGTTCAAATATCCCCGAAGTTTGCTGCTCTGATAGAGACCCAGCTTTTGTTTTCAGTACTGTACACACTCTGGATTCTTGCAAGCCTTTCTTAATATCCAGAGCTCTGAAAAAGTTGATTATGACTGATGATGACAAATTTGTCAATGTTCCCCAGAGTGCTTTTGGAAGTCCTTATTTTGTCATTCTGGAAGTGCTACCTTTGTAGTTTTAGAATAAGCTTATTTCATTAACACAGTCTAATTTGTTAGGTGAACTTTATTAAAACATTTTTTATTTAAGAAGAAATTGTTTATTTTTTATAACCAAAGGAACTTAGATTTCTAAATATTTTGGGTTTTGGTGGTCTTGATGCTCTATTGGAGAATTTCTTAATGTGACCATTGGAAAAGGCAATACGCTGTTTCTCTGATATCCTGTATTATAAGTGCATTTGGATGCATATTCACTATGGATAGTGGCCTTGGCACTTTGATCACAATTTTTTGGCACAGAGTATAGATCAATATATATTTGTTGAATTAATTAAATTCTAGTGAACAGCAGAGAAATGGAACAAGCATAATTTTATGCCTTAATGACTTTTTGTTCTTAATCATGTTTTTGTACAGGGTGAATTTGAACGAGCTGCTTTGCATAAAAAAGAGATACACAGACTGGAATGTGAGCAGGCACAGTGTCTTCACCAAAAAGAGGAGGAGTCTTTGTCTCTGCAGCTTCAGGAGAAGAACAACCAAATTCTGCAGGTGTGTGGATGTCTTTGCTTCTCATCACTTTTTGTATGTGTGGTAAAATATGCATAACATGAAATTTTCCATTTTAACCATATTTTTAAGTGTACAGTTCAGGGTAATAACAACATTCACACCGTATGCAACCATCACCACCATCCATTTCTAAAACTTTCATCTTCCCAAACTGAAACTCTGTCCCCATTAAGCAGTAACTCCCACCACCCTCTCCTGCCCCTGGCACTTACCATCTGTTTTCTGCTTGTGTGAATCTGAAGAAGTGAAATCATATAGTATTTGTCATTTTGTCACCTGTTCTAGCACTGAGCATAATGTCCTTAGGGTCCATCCTTGTAGCAGGTGTCAGAATGTCCTTCCTTTTTAAGGCTGAATATTCCTATGTATATATGTTGAGGTAAGAATAGATAAAACCTGTAGAGAATTTTTATCAGTTTATTTGAACCAAACTGATGTCATGCCAGAAGCAAGATCTCAGATGCTCTGAACAGTAACAGTTTGCAGTTCCCCTGTGCATTTGGAATTAAGGAGGGACTGTGAGGGAAAGTACATGAAAATGGAAGGAAACAAGGTGGGCATGAGATTACAGGGTAGTTAACAAGAGCATGTCTCCCTAGAGGGTGGGGACATGTTTAAAGTAACAATCTAACTTAAAAATTTTAATAGAACTATTTCTCTCTTCCATTTTTTAGTCAGTTTTATTAAGATGTTCATTTGCCTTTCTCTTCTTTTTGATCATGTATTAGGATTTCCCGCTACCTACTATGTGCTTGTGGCAGAGGAGGTGTGGGACAGACCGAGGAGAGTCTGCTGTCCCATAGGCTTTCTGTGTGGAACCGGCCATCTTGGTGGCCTGTGTGTCCTGGCCTCCAGTCATGGGCATGGCTGACCCAAAGGTCACAGCTATGGGGCTCATCAAAGCAAGGCCCTAGGCATCAGCCTTCCACTGACCACCATCCACCATCCACTATCCACACTCCGATAGCTGGAGCCACAGCTGGCCTTGAGTAGTGTGGACATGCAGGTCCATCTACTGGCAGCGTTTGGTGTCATCTTCTGGATGTTGTTTGTTCATTTTTGGGACATTTTTTTTGCCATCTTGAAACTTGTAATTCTGTTTTGTTCTCTTTAAATTTTTTCAGCTGCTGTGTGTTAGTCTGAAAAAATCAGTGGTTTATAGAATCCCTGTTCTTTTCTAATTTTCCTCCAAGCACAATATTGAAACTGTTTAGTTTGCTGTTATTCCCTACAGTAAATCAGTTTCAAAATCACAGTCTTCTTTTTCCGATAACTGTTTTCTTTTTGTATTTTCTAACATTTATGGGTCCCATGCTGGTGTTTCTTTGTTCGTTTTTCCCACTTCGCAAACCTGCTCACGATGAAGAGACATCCATGGCAGTGTGGCACCATCCTGCACTGCTTCTCCACCTGCTTGTGGCTCCTTCTGGCTCCTCCTGGCCAAGGCCATGGGCATATTAGCTTGTAGGTCCCTTTCAGCTATGGGTTGTCCATCTCTCCAGAGCGGTGGTACTAGGGTGCCTGGTTGCCCCATGTGTGTATTCTGTTGTATTCTCTGTTCTTTCGTCCTTCATGAGGAAGATGCCCATGTTCTTGTCAGTAAACTGGGCTGAAACTGAGAAGTAGCTGCTGTTGGTGATGTGCTCAGGGGCCGACTTGTTACTTCTCTAAGCTGCTTGGCGCCCCAGGAGCCGATGAGAGCCAGTGCTGCCCATTTGCCCAGCCCCCTGAGACAGTGTGATCATTGATCTTTGTTTTTAGAGAGAAATTTGTAAGAGGAGCCTTCACTTGCCTAGCAGTTGATTTTTATTCTGAATGACCAGAAAAGGGATTTTGTTTTGAGTTATTGTGAGAATAACCTTGGGTGAATTGGCTCCTTTTCCCCTCAGGGATGACAAGCTGGAAGGGTTATGTGTTCTGTTTCTGTAGGCAGGCAGTAATGGATCAAAGACTGTATTAGTTATTTTCACCTTTAATCACCGTCTTGATTGATTTTGCCGTATTTTTAAGTGGGATGATGAAAATTATGGTGGAAATTCCTTATAGAAGTTTAACGTGATTATTTTAACTAAAGCTTTAATAATTTTTCCTCAACAGCTGAAAGATCAAATTTTATCCTTAAGTCGTGAGATAGAAGAGCACCATTCAGAACTGGAGACACTGCAGCAAAGGCGAGACAGGGAGAACCAGGAAGGCACGAACCTCATCTCGATGCTAAAGTCAGATGTGGACCTGTCTCACAGTGAAAGGTCAGTGCCCTGCTCTGTTGCTGCCATCGCGTGCATGTTGATGTCTGGTGGGAGGGGACCTTGTGCTGCGTGATTCTTATTTCAGAAGGTTAAAGTAACAATTTAAATTTATTTATTTATTTATTTTTTGTATTTTTCTGAAATTAGAAACAAGGAGGCAGTCAGACTGACTCCTGCATGCGCCCGACCGGGATCCACCTGGCACACCCACCAGGGGGCGATGCTCTGCCCATCTGTGGTGTTGCTCTATTGCAACCAGGGCCATTCTAGCGCCTGAGGCAGAGACCACAGAGCCATCCTCAGTGCCTGGGCCAACTTTACTCCAATGGAGCCTTAGCTGCGGGAGGGGAAGAGAGAGACAGAGAGGAAGGAGGGGGAGGGATAGAGAAGCAGATGGGCGCTTCTCCTTTGTGCCCTGGCCGGGGATCAAACCCGGGACTCCATGCCAGGCCGATGCTTCACCACTGAGCCAACCGGCCAGGGCCTAAATTTAAAATTTAAAATTTTCAAACATTGAGGAAAGTACTGAGTAATGTCCAGATACCTGCATATACCTACCATCTCACTTTGCCAAGGCCTCACATTTTGCTGGATTACAGAATTTGATGCTGTAGTACAAATGTAGTTAGCGGTCTGCCCCTTTGTCTTGTTTATTCTCATGCCACACAGGTTTTTTCTTCCAGGTTTTGTCTTAGTTTAATTTTGCTTTTCCTATATACAGATCTGGAGCACGGCTGGAACTGTTCAGTTATTTGTATCTGATGTCAGGAAATTCACTTTTGTGTCTCTCAGCAGTTGCTCCGCATCCTGCTTGTGGCAGGTCTTTCTCTGGGCCCCGCCACCTGTGCTGTGCCACCAACTTGTCTCCATGCAGGTCCTGTCCGGTTGTCCTGTACTGACCTTTGGGTCATGTGAGACCAGATGGGACAGGCAGGCCTGGCTTATTCCTGAGCTTGATGTACAGGGTCCAGGCCTTCCAACTGTGCGGCGTTCCTTCCGGGTCTCTTTCTTTTGAAAGCTTTGTAATTATTTGAGAAGATGTTCATGCTTTTCTAGCACATGTTTGTAGCTGCTTAGTGGTTTGATATGCGCTCCTCACTTGCCGTGAGGCAGTAGGGTGAATATAGGACAGAGTGTGACAGGCTCCTTGGTCACCAGCTCTGCATGTGGGAGGGCACAGCAGAGGGCAAACAAACCCAGGTGTTTGGAGGTTTGTCCTGCCAGGAGAGCAGCAGCTGCAGATGCCTAGACATCTGCAAACATCTGGCAGCTTGAGGGATCATCACAAGGACAGGAGCCAGCACGGCCCAGGCAGGGTGCAAGGAGGAGGTGGGGGCTGGTTATGAGGGAGCCTTTTGACATTTTCTCTCAGAGCAGAGCTGACACCTGCCCTCCCTGACCCACTGTCTTTGTGGTGGTTTTCTCATCTTTTTCTGTATACTAACCCAAGGGCCCCTGCATGTGCTGTGCCTACCCTCTCTGTATCCTTGGTAGCCACCGGCAGGGGTCTGGGCAGCAGCCAGGGAGCTGTCAAGCCACTTGTCCCTAGGATTTCCATTCTTCATGTTTGTCTGACCACTGTCTGCCAGTCTCCATGCACTTCCTGCTTGTGTCTCTCACTAGGAATATTAGCTCTGCTTTGTTTTACTCAGTGGTGCCTCCTCGTGCTGGGAGCAGGGCCTGTGCAGTTCCCTTGGTAGGCAGTGTACATGTGAATGGGTTGGGGTGGGCAGGCTTGTGTCCTGCCCAGTTTGGCCCCACTTTGCCCGTCTTGTGTGCACATCATCTGTAGCAGTTTGCCCATAGCTACATCCTGGGTAGGGTCCCTGTGACAGACAGAAGAGTCCCAGTTGGAAGGACTGGTCTGGAAAGGTACAGCTTGGAGAGAGGGAGGGCTGAGTCCTGGTCCTGTGAAGAACAAGCCTTACCCACCTTCATAGACCACATGGCCCCAGGGAGAGGCCTGGGAGAGCCTCTGTGCAGCTGGGCTGTGGGTCTGGTGTGAACAAACGTCTTGTGAAGGGCAGGGCCCTGAGGGTGAGGGCAGCTGTGCCAGGGAGATGGGAAGGTTTTGTGCATCCCTATCTGAGCAGAGAGCAGCCGTGGGGGTGCTTCTATGTGAAGCCCTTGCCTTGTGCTGGTTGGCTGGCGGTTGACTCTAGTGAAACATGCTTCAGTGAACAATAACAGCATTTTTAAAAAATGAGAGTCATCAGTGACAAGTTCTGCTCTGCTCCTGTCACAGAGCCACCCAGCTGGGGGCCAGGCTAAAGACTGCTGCCCACTGTTTCCCTTCCCAGGATTGCTCTCCAGGACACCCTGCAGAGGCTTCTGGGCCTGTTTGGAGAGATGCTGAAGGCTGCCATTGCCCTGAAGAGCCGGATCAGTGAGAATGTGGGGCTGTGCCTGGAGGATAAGAGCCCGCCCGACATGAGGCTGGGGGGCCAGGCCCCTTCTGCAGGTGAGCAATGGACAGGCCATGTGCAGCCTCCAGACCCATGGTACCAATTGTTCCCTGGGCTGCAGCCCTTCTCCTGCCAGCACCAGTGGGCCCACATCTTGTTCAGAATGGGTGCTGTCCCTAGTACATGGGCATGCTTGTCTCTGACGTCTAGGTCTGGGTCAGTGTGTATGTCTGTCTGTGGTGCAGACGTTTGTGTTTGTTCACTTTGTAGCACCAGCACGGGATGAAACATGGCCTGGGCCTGATATATCCGTGCCAGGGCTGGATAGAACTTTGCCTGAATGCACTGAAGTGTCTTATATGGCTGAGATCAGTAGCCATATCTGTGAAAGCTTTTTCATGAGCCCAGAAAGCACACTGGAGTATGAGCAGCCCATCAGGAATATATACCGGAGCCTTGGCCTGGCAGTGGACAGCCTCCTAGAGATGGTTCTGGACTCTTCCAGGCAGGTGAGACATGGCCTACTTGGCACCAGCCTTGCCACTCATTCTCTGCTCTGTGGCCACACTCTGGCCCGTGTCCTGATGCTCTGTCTCAGAGAAGGCTAGGGGCGGATGAGTTGGTAGGTTGGATAGATTGACGGACCATCTTCATTGGGCATTTCTGATTCTCACCAGGGTGGGGATTCTTACCTGCAGGATGGGGATGTATGTTTTGATTCTCCAGGTGGACGCAGCCTCTCTCTGTTCTTTCCTGTACCTGGTGTTTGGGGGTGGGAACTATTGATTCAGGTACTTGCAACAGATCACTACCGGTGATGCTTCTTATGGAGTATTGATAATTTCACCAGAATTTTAGGCAAGTAGAATTCCATTGGGATTAATGTAAGCTTTGATTATTTTTGATATGCAATTCCAATTTTCAAATTTTCAGCTGGAGGAAGCACGTCAGATACATGCTTGTTTTGAGAAGGAATTTAGCTGTAAGAAAGAGGAGACAGCCCAGGTTGTTAAAAAACACCAGGAGTTACTGGAACACCTGGAAGAGGAGAACGCAGCCAAGACACGGCTGACACTGGAGCTGCACAAGGCGGAAGGTGAGTGGCCGGTGGGCTTTCCGGGGCAGGCTAGAGCACAGGCACTGCCTTGCTCAAGGGAAGTATTAGCACGGAATTTTTCAAAGGAAGCGTAAAAATGAAATAAAGTAAATGGTGTGAGGCATCAGTGACTTTCCTCAATGGAATCAGTTGCCTTTGGGAGTTACTGCGGGAGCTTTGGGGATAGTCAGGGTTGCAGTAGACCAGTGGTTCTCAACCTGTGGGTCGCGACCCCGGCAGGGGTCTAACGACCAAAACACAGGGGTCGCCTAAAGCCATCGGAAAATACATATTTATTATACAATACATTTTTAAATAAAATATGTATTTCTGATGGCTTTAGGCGACCAAAGCCATTGGAAAATACATATTTATTATACAATATATTTTAAAATAAAATATGTATTTCTGATGGCTTTAGGCGACCCCTGTGCTTTGGTTGTTCGACCCCCGCTGGGGTCACGACCCACAGGTTGAGAACCACTGCAGTAGAGGCTCATGAGGCAGTCCTGTCTTGCTGCTTTTGGGGTGGGTTTTCTTGTCCATGAAACCTCAGAGTGTTTCATGGCATGGTGAGGTGGGAACTTGTGTCTTCTCATTATTGGTGATGGAAAGTGAATGACCCCAGCAATCATTCCCATGATTGCTACCCACCCCTGAAACCCTGGTGTCTGGTGCTCATGGTGGCCTGGTGTGCTAGACACTGGCATGAGGGGCTTTGTGTAGGTTGGTGCTCACTGGTGTGTCACTGTGGCTCGCATACCAACTTGGGAGGGCAGCCCTGTGCCATCCAGTTGAGAACCAGACACAGGTGAGACCACTCAGCTGTCGTGCTGGTGCCAGGGCTGCCCTTGTTCACTTGGCTGCTCCATTTGCCCACCCATGGGGTCTCAGCAGCTGTTCTCATGTCTCCCCAGGCATCATCGAGGGATTCAAGGTGGAGAAGGCTAGCCTGCAGGAGGCCCTGGGCAGGAAGGAGACATCTGAGCAGGGCCTCGTAGCTGAGCTGGAGACCCTGAAGCAGCAGCTTCAGCAGGTTACAAGGCAGCAGGCAGACCTGAAGGAGGAGAACTCTGTCTTGTGGCACCAAAAGGAGGCGGCAGCTGCAGAAGCAGGAGTAAGAGAAGCTGGTAAGAAAGGCATCTCCAGGGCCAGAGGGAGAGCGTGGGCAGGAGCCCAGGTGGCTTTGTGGAAGCCAAGCTTGGTGTTCCTAGAGGGTGCAGAGGGAAGATGCAGCACTCCTCAGAAGGAACCCTAGTGTGGTGGCTTTGAGAGAGTGTGAGGCTAGGTTAGTGTCCACATATCACCTTGGTTCTCATGTTTCTGTGAGGTCAGAGTAACCTTGAGATAAACAGCCAGGACCATGAAAAAACGAGGGTGGCAAAAACTTTATTTATAATAACAGAAAAGTTCCTAATGTTAACCTTAACTAGAAACACATAGTTTTAAGGAAAGTTATTTCAGATTTTAAAATATTTAAAAACAGTCAAAACAGTAAAAGAATAAAACATTGAGTTTGCAGATAGCAGTGTCCTTAGTAGCAGATCTGTAACAATCCTATGTGAGCTCGAGCTTTCCCAGAGCTGTTCCCATCCCTGTCCCCCATCCCTGTCCCGGCCTGCTGCTCACTGCGTCCTGGTGGGCAGAGCTCCCTGGCTCTCCGTGTCCTCGAGGCCTCTGCCCTCACCAGGATTGTAGCCCCATGCCTGTGCTCTGAGCCTTGGTCATTTGTGGGCCACTCTCATCCATTTAGAAACTCATTTTTCTTCCCCCAAATAGCTTCTTTTTAAAAACATTTTTCTCAATAAATAACCAGCCTTTGGCTTTGCTCACCATTTCCATTTTTCTTGTTTTCTGTGTAGCCTTTACCCTTCTCTACTTTTTGTTGCCTTCTTGGTTCTGAGAGCCCTGTTGGTGGGTGCTCGGTTCATGCTGACCTATGGCTCTTGGTGGACATTTAGGTCCAACAGGCCTGCCATTTCCTTAAGCAGATAGTGATATTTTAGGCAGTTTTTGGTTTCCATTCACAAGCAATTCTTAGAACTAGTATTTTTCAACCAGTGGTCCGTGAACAGGTCTACCAGAAATTTGTGCCAGTCTGTGAAAGAGTTAACTACCCTGATGTTGTGTGAAGATTATAGACCCAATAATCTTAGTCAAATTGCTTATACTCAGGGTGATTACTGTCTTAGTAGTCCCCGAAATAATTCTTCTATTTTCACCAGACCCCAAGTGTAAAAATGTTGAAAACTGCTTTAAACTGTATTTATAATCATTTCCAGACTTCAACTTCTTGCTCAGCTTTTTTTTTAGGTCTTATATAGAGAGAACATGTCCTTTTGTCTCTTTTTCATTTTTTGATGTAAATTTTGGTATTAAAAAAAAAATAACCTGTTTTTTTTCCCCCCTTGTATTTTTCCTCTTGTATTCCCCCCTCTTGTTTTTACCTCGTTTTTTCAGTTTTCCTTTTCTGTCCCTCTGGAACTCCTCATAGGCTTCACTTCACAGTGGGACCAGACCTTCCTCATGTGGGGGGCCCCTTATGCCCCAACTTGCAGGTCCATGTGACAGCCCAGCTTCCCCCAAAGGGTTGTTTGCCCCACACCCTGTCCATCCAGACCTGTGCTTACATAGTGAGCACTGGTCATTCTAGCCAGTTCTCATCTTGCCATTTGGGACCTAAGAGTTGTGACCTTAGGTGTGGGTCACAGAGGTGTGGGACCAACTGAGTGGCTGCACAGCCCTGGGCTGTAGAACAGCCTCTTCTTAGCTGCGTAAGACCTGGGTGGCTCTGCCTCAGCTGGGCCTGGCCCCAGCAGCCCCTGGCCAGCCCTTGGCATTATTTATGTCCACACATGGCTGGGCTTCTTTCTGGCTCTTCCCAAGACTGTGACCCACTCTGCAGGGAGGCTTGGCCCACCTGTGTGCCTGCAGTGCCTCAGCAGAAGCAGAACCTGGGCCAGGGAGGGACATCATGGAACTCTTTCTGGACCCAGACCAGTATCTCCTTCACTTGGTTTTGTCACTGGCATTCTTTTGTGTGTGTGTGTGAGACAGACAGAGAGAAGGACAGATAGGGACAGACAGACAGAAAGGGAGAGAGTTGAGAAGTATCAAGTCTTCATTGCAGCACCTTACTTGCTCGTTGATTGCTTTCTCATATGTGCCTTGACTGGGATGGAGAAGGGCTACAGCAGACTGAGTGACCCCTTAATCCAGCCAGCGACCTTGGGCTCAGGCTGGTGAGCCTTGCTCAAACCAGATGAGCCTGCGCTCAAGGTGATGACCTCAGAGTCTCAAACCTAGGTCCTCGTGTCCTAGTCCAACGCTCTATCCACTGCGTCACCACCTGGTCAGGCACCAGCAAATTCTTGTGCTTTTTCTGGAGTCCTCTAGGTTTGTTTTCATTTTCATATTGTTAACCCTGCCTTAATGCTTCACCTGATCTTTGTCCCTTCCGCTCACCCTGCCACACAGTTGTGTGTTTCCAGCTAGGGACTTGGCATGAAGGTGCCAGTCACCTTTCCTAAGCTGTTTGATGTGCTGACCGCCAGCATAGCACCTGCCCTGCGCTCACCACCAACTCCCCCAGGTGTGGTCTGGGGGCCCTTGGTCCTGGCTTTGCTCTGGGGCCTCATGAACAAGCTGGGGGCCAGCTTTTCAAGAGTTTGGGAGGTCCTGACATCTCGTGGGGGAATTCATCCCTGCCTTGTCTGTTTCTGTGGCGTGTGGTGTGTTTCAGGGCAGTGCCAGCTGTCCTGTGTGTTTTTGTCTCCTTTAAAAGCCTTTGGGAGCCAAGATTTGCTATGACACCTGGACAAACAGTCCTGTGTCAGTCCGTCTGGATGCTGTGACAAAAAAGACTGGGTGGCTCATAAATAACAGACATTTATTATCACAGTTCTGGAGGCTGGAAGTCTGATGTTAGGGTGCTGGGACAGTTGTCTTCTGGTGAGGGGCCTCTTCCTGAGTCATAGCATCTTCCCACTGTCCTTATGTGCAGAAGGGCCAGGGCACTCTTGGGGTCTCTTAGAAAAGCACTAGCGGCCCTGGCCGGTTGGCTCAGCAGTAGAGCGTCGGCCTGGCGTGCGGGGGACCCGGGTTCGATTTCCGGCCAGGGCACATAGGAGAAGCGCCCATTTGCTTCTCCACCCCCTCCCCCTCCTTCCTCTCTCTCTCTCTTCCCTTCCCGCAGCCAAGGCTCCATTGGAGCAAAGATGGCCCGGGCGCTGGGGATGGCTCCTTGGCCTCTGCCCCAGGCGCTAGAGTGGTTCTGGTCACGGCGCAGCGACACCCTGGAGGGGCAGAGAGCATCACCCCCTGGTGGGCAGAGCATCGCCCTTGGTGGGCGTGCCAGGTGGATCCCGGTTGGGCGCATGCGGGAGTCTGTCTGACTGTCTCTCCCTGTTTCCAGCTTCAGAAAAATACAAAAAAAAAAAAAAAAAAAAAAAGCACTAGCCCCAGCATGAGGCTCCACCTTCATCAACTATTCACCTCCCAAAGGTCCTGAGTCCTGATACCATGACATTGGGGGGGGGGGGGGGCAGGGTTCAACATGATGATTTTTTGGAAATAGACCCCTAGCACTGATGGTTTGGAAATGCACATGTTTTTTTTTTAAATTTATTCATTTTAGAGAGGAGAGGGAGAGACAGAGAGAGAGAGAAAGGAGAGACAGAGAGAGAGAGAAGGGGGGGGAGGAGCTGGAAGCATCAACTCCCATATGTGCCTTGACCAGGCAAGCCCCGGGTTTCAAACCGGCGACCTCAGCATTTCCAGGTCAACGCTTTATCCACTGCACCACCACAGGTCAGGCCGGAAATGCACATGTTTTAAAGATTGTCCAGGGCCAAAGCCATTCCTTGCTACTGTCACTGTCCCCTTTCTTGTTTCTAATTGTCGATTCTAGGTTGCACGTTCTCCTGTTTCATCTCTGAAAGTGCTATGTGTTCATTTGTAGGTGTTCCTGTTACTATAGCCCACAAGGACTCAGGTTTGTAAAAATAAATGAGTGATTTCTGTGTGTTTGCACCAGACTTTGAAAATGTTTACTGAAGAGGAAAAGTATTCCAGAGCTTTTGCAGCAAATTATTAAATAAAATGTTACCTTTGATATTCAATATCCATATGTAGAAATGGGCATGCCTTTTTCCTGTGATGTCTAAAGCAGTTACTGAGCTGCACTGTGTGCTGTTGTACAGGGCTGGGGCCAGGGAAGGTCTGGGAGCCTAGGCTGGGGGAGGGGTGGGCCCAGTGGAGCTCCTGTGCTCTGACTCTAGTCTGTGTGCGGTGTGGCCTAGGCAGCTACGCAGGTGCCTTCCCCTTGGTCTTACTCGCATGTAGGCCACGAGTATGCTGTCAGCCTGTGTCTTTTCTGAAGCACCTGGCCCTGCAGGGGTTGTCTGGATGGTTGAGTGGGCATCTCTGACTAACAGTGACATGTGAGCCTCATTTTGTGTCTCCAAGGGCTGTGAATGACATGACCTAACTGCATGTTTAAGGCTGATTGCTGACTTAGTAGCATGAAAATTTGTTGAGAATGTTACATTAGTGGTGATGGTAGTTTGTCATAAAAGATTGACAGACTGTTATAAATAGAATTAAACTTCGAAGGTGGTAAAATGTAACTAAAAAATTAAGAATGTACTATTTCAGTTTTTGGGTAGTTTAAACACTTAGGCTTCCACAGTGGTAAGTCTCTATAACTCAAGATACTGTGTGATTTACTGTTTCCACTTGGACTCTGGCCTCTGCTGTCATGCCTTGAATTTCACATTCTCGTTTGATTCACTGAGAGCTTTACCTGTTTCCTCCAAGACCCCCCTCTGCCCTGAGTGCATGGTGGGTGCTTCACTGCCAGGGGCCCAGCAGGGCCTGTGTTCCTTTGGGCAGAGGTTTTAAGTTACATTTTATTTTTCTCTATTGGGGATTATATGTGAAGGTATAATTTCTAGAAAGTTATCTGATACAGTCATTTGGGAATGCCAAGACGAGTTCTCAGGCTTGCAATTTTTTTATTTTAGCCAGTTTTCATTTAAAAGTAGGAATTTAAACTATTTTTGCAAAAATGTTTGAGTTTATTTTCATTGGGTTTTTGGCTACATTGCAGCTGTTAGGAGATGGGCTTGGTGTCCAGTAGGGCACAGACCCACTATGGTTTGCAGGGGTATATGTACCCTCATCTTGAGGTGGTTGTGCAGCCTGGGTTGTGTCCTGGTTCTTTGGGAGAAGAGGGAATGAAGGGCAGACCTGTGCTGCTTCTGTGAGGGAATTATGGAAACCTTGGGGAACCCTGTGCTCTGGTTCAAGCTAGTAATGGGTCCCGGGCTGCCAGAGAGGCTGGTATGGTGTGTCATGTGGAGCATGTGGTATGTGGGCATCACTTAATAAGCTCATGCTTGGTGTTTCTGGTACAGCACAAGGGCTGTGCCGCGTACTGGGGGGCTTCTCTTCTGTTTCTTTGCATATGTAGCTCTTCGGAGGGAAGTGGAAGCTGCCACCACAGAGCGTTTGGAGACCAGACAGCAGTGTGAGAAGGACCGTGTGGCTCTGCTCGCCCAAGTTAAGCTCCTGGAAGCTGAGCTAGAAGAGCAGGTCTTGCGCCATCAAGCGTGCGCCTTGCAGGGTGAGGAGCTGTGCGCCCTGCGACAACAGATGGTGTCCCTGGACAAGCACTTGCGCAGCCAGCGGCAGTTCATGGACGTAAGTGCTCTGTGTAAGTTCCATTTTCCTACCTGGAAGTGATCTTTACAACCTGGGCCTTTCCCAGGTCACTGAATAAGCTTCTGTGACCTGATAGGAAGATTAACGTATAGTAGATCTTCATGTGACCGTGTCACCTGGTGGACAGTTCCAATGTCAATGTTTGTGATGTATGATTCTGAGGGAACACCCCGTCTCATGACCACTCCTTTCTGATCTGGAGTCTCCCATGGTCTAGTGGTAAGCCTTTGTACCCTGAGTTGGCTTGGACCTATGCTGTTCACCCCTTTTGTATTTTCTTTCTTTTGACATTCCAGAAGCCTGGCCTGCATCCCACAGGAAGACCCTCCTCCCTCTTTAGCTCTGCTTCATGCAGTGAGGGGTCCATGGTACTGGGCAATGGCCATGTGTATGAAGTGGAAGCCCTGGCTGTAGTGTCAGACCAGGTGGGCGACTGGGAAGTGACATTACAGTATGTGACCCACAGTCTCTCCTGTGACAGGAGCAGGCCATCGAGAGGGAACATGAGCGGGAAGAGTTCCAGCAGGAGATCCAGAGGTTGGAGGAGCAGCTCCGCCAGGTGACCCAGCTGCAGCTTCGGGGGCCCCGTGACAGTGACGTGAGTTAACCTACTTTGTGTCATACTCACTGGATAGCGGTCTTTACAGGGATTTTTAATTTTTATCTTTAAAATTATTTTTGCCTTTCATGTACACGGAAATGACAGCGGGCACAGCTGGATGAGGAGGTATGTGTCCTCTGTCTGTGCCCTGTCTGCCTGCATGGCTGGTGCGCATGAACAATGGGGCGGGTGGTGCACCTGCTCTTGTGTCTTGCCTCTTTTTCTTGCATCCTTCTGCTTGGGCTAAAACTGCCTGCTTCTTTCTCTCCGAGGTAACTGTAGTTAATTTTTTTTTTTTTTGTATTTTTCTGAAGTTGGAAACGGGGAGGCAGTCAGACTCCCGCATGCGCCCGACTGGGATCCACCCGGGACGCCCACCAGGGGGCGATGCTCTGCCCCTCTGGGGTGTTGCTCTGTTGCAACCAGAGCCATGGAGCCTCAGCTTCAGGAAGGGAAGAGAGAGACAGAGAGGAAGGAGAGGGGGAGGGGTGGAGAAGCAGATGGGCGATTCTCCTGTGTGCCCTGGCCAGGAATCGAACCCGGGACTCCTGCATGCCAGGCCGACGCTCTGCCACTGAGCCAACCAGCCAGGACCTACTTATTCTTTTTTGAAATTGAACTTATCTTGAGATAACTGGTTTCCATTGCGTTTGTGAGAAATAATACACACAGAGATTCTGTGTACCCTTCTCCCAGTTTCCCCAGTGGTGACATCCTGCGGAAGCCAGCCCAAGGTCACTGCCAGGATATTGAGTTTCAGGAGAAGGGCCCAGTACTCGTAATATATGGTTGTCCAAATGGACCGTAGTGGGCAGCCTTTGGGGCTGCTTTTCACTCGGCCTAGAAAGGCTCTGGAGACTCACCCAGGTCGTTGCTGTATTAGTGCTTTGTTCTTCTATATAGCTGAGTGGCTGTCTATTCACTATCAAAATATATTTTAATAACAAGGTTTGTGTTTTTATTTTTTATTGAGAGAATATCCTTTTTGTTACAGTTTCGTCGTATTCTTCCCCAGGCTTTGTTGTGCAGACTTAGGTCTACAAAGCTACACAGAGTACTAGTTTTCTCTAAATTGTCTTGGGCACATTTTTATTTGGAATACGGCTTTCTTTTTAAAAATTATTGTTTCTTTCTTTTATTTTATTTTATTTTATTCATTTTAGAGAGGAGAGAGAGAGACAGAGAGAGAGTGAGAGAGAGAGAGAGAAAGAGAGAGATGGGGGAGGAGCTGGAAGCATCAACTCCCATATGTGCCTTGACCAGGCAAGCCCAGGGTTTCGAACCGGCGACCTCAGCATTTCCAGGTTAACGCTTTATCCACTGCGCCACCACAGGTCAGGCCAAAACTATTGTGTTTCTGAAGCAGTTTCTGTTGTTTTAGGTTGAATTATTACAAGAAAAATTGAGAGAAAAATCAGATGAACTTAATGAATTGGTTATGAAGAAAGAATTAGCAGATAGGCAAGTGTTGACCCAGGAAGAGGAAATTAAACATCTGGAGGAGACAAATGCTGATAGCAGGAGGAAAGTGACCCAGCTCCAGGAAGAGCTGGAGAAGCAGAGGAAAGCTGTGAAAGAGCTGCAGCAGGTAAATACCTGTGTCCTGTGGGGTCTGTCTGGGTCCCCACTGTTGCTGCACTGCCCTGAGGATGCTGAGCTGCTTGGAGCGGGCAGACACGGTGGGCTCTCCTTTTCACCATAGAGACAGTGTGTTAGCGAGGACCTCAGACCAGCTGCTGACAGAGTTCCCTCTGACCTCTTGGCTTTTATTTGCTCTAAAGGAAGAAGGTTTCATGTGTCTCCTGCACAGTCAGTCCTCTGCTACATCACTTGACAACTGACACTTCTAGTCACCAAACATGTGGGGGTTTCCCACACACCAAGCAGGTGTTCAGTTCCCAGCAGATCCCAGTGGGCTGTTCTAGAACTTAGTTCTGACAGTGTCCGCCTGTTAATGTCAGACTCCACAGGTTAAAGGCTGAGTCCCACCCACAGGACTGTCCTTGCCTCTCATCATGCCAGATGCTCATTGCACTTCTAGGTTGTATAGATCAGAGGTACTCACAACTATCCTCAGGTTCTATTAATTTGCTAAAGCGACTCTCAGAGGAACATGTTACTGAATGGGTCACCGTTTGTCACATAGGATGTAACTCAGGAACAGATGGAAGGAGGAGACTCTCTGGTGAGGTGTGGAGGAAGGGAGACAGGGCTTCTGTGCCCTGTCCAGGTTCCTCACTCTGCTCTTGTCCTCACCTGTTCACACACACTGCTCTTGTCCTCACCTGTTCACACACTCTGCTCTTGTCCTCACCTGTTCACACACTCTGCTCTTGTCCTCACCTGTTCACACACTCTGCTCTTGTCCTCACCTGTTCACACACTCTGCTCTTGTCCTCACCTGTTCACACACTCTGCTCTTGTCCTCACCTGTTCACACACTCTGCTCTTGTCCTCACCTGTTCACACACACTGCTCTTGTCCTCACCTGTTCACACACTCTGCTCTTGTCCTCATCTGTTCACAAACCTGGATGCCTCTCTGAAGCCCCATTCTTTGGGTAGTCACTGGAGGTCTTATCACCTAGGCACAACTGATTAAGTCATTGGTTGTTGGTGATTGATTCAACCTCCAGCCCCTCTCCACTCTCAAGCCGAGGACCCTGTGCTCAAGCTGATGAACCCGTGCTCTAGTAGGCGACTTCAGGGTATCAAACTGGGGCCGTCAGAGTCCCAGGTGGATGCACTGTCCACTGTGCCACCACCAGTCAGGCCAAACCAATGATTCTAAAATAAAATCTCTCATGGAGCATCACTTTTCATGTAACTGTTCAACCTCCAGCAATGTAAATAAATGAAACGTTAGAAATTCGGTTGCTTTTGAGGAAATGCTGTAGGCCCCCCACCCCTGATTCCTTATTTCCCCCACTTTTTTTTGAAATTATTGGGTTACACTGGTTAACAAAATTATACAGGTTTCAAGTGCACAATTCTACGACCCAGCATCTGTATACTGTATTGTGTATTTACCACCCCAAATTAAGTCTCTGTCCATCACCAATTATCCCTATATACTCACCTCCATCTCTTCCCGAGACCCCTGATTCTTGAAATACTTGCTTAAAATAAATCTCCTTTTTTCTTAACTAGGATAAGGAGTCATTACAAGAACAGCAGATGAGTAACTTGCTTCTGGTGTCCACATTGCAGTCTAAATTAGATGAGGGCAAGGGCCCTGTGCCTCCTGTGGACAGCCATCCTGAGGGTCCAGAAATCCAGTTAGAGGCCCTGCAGAGGGCGCTCCTGCAGCGGGAAGACGAGGTAAGGGCTGGGAGGGAGACTGCGCTGGCCATATCCTCTTGTTTAGGGCAGGGGTCGGGAACCTTTTTGGCTGAGAGAGTCATGACCGCCACATATTTTAAAATGTAATTTTGTGAGAGCCATACAACGACCCATGTGCCTTACGCATTATCCAATAAAAATTTGGTGTTGTCCTGGAGGACAGCTGTGATTGGCTCCAGCCACCTGCAGTAGGAAATGAATTGATTGTAATACATGAGAATGTTTTATATTTTTAACGTTCTTATTTTTTTATTAAAGATTTGTCTGCGGCCCTGGCCGGTTGGCTCAGCGGTAGAGCGGCGGCCTAGCGTGCGGAGGACCCGGGTTCGATTCCCGGCCAGGGCACAGAGGAGAAGCGCCCATTTGCTTCTCCACCCCTCCGCCGCGCCTTCCTCTCTGTCTCTCTCTTCCCCTCCCGCAGCCAGACTCCATTGGAGCAAAGATGGCCCGGGCGCTGGGGATGGCTCTGTGGCCTCTGCCCCAGGCGCTAGAGTGGCTCTGGTCGCAATATGGCGACGCCCAGGATGGTCGCAACATGGCGACGCCCAGGATGGGCAGAGCATCGCCCCCTGGTGGGCAGAGCGTCGCCCCATGGTGGGCGTGCCGGGTGGATCCCGGTCGGGCGCATGCGGGAGTCTGTCTGACTGTCTCTCCCTGTTTCCAGCTTCAGAAAAGAAAATGAAAAAAAAAAAAAAAAAAAAAAAAAGATTTGTCTGCGAGCCAGATGCAGCCATCAAAAGAGCCACATCTGGCTTGCAAGCCGTAGGTTTTTGACCCCTGGTTTAGGGTCTGCCAAGTGCGTCCACTGCACTGCTGTGTAAAGGACGAGACATGAGAATGAGACATCGGTGCATTTGTAACTACTGCGTATTCTTTGTAATTTTAACATTCTTTTGTGGCTGTAGGATAGTAATGATGTTTTTAGGCACGTACTTTTAAATCTTTTAGCATTATTTTAATAAGTAAAATATTAGGTAGTTTTTAATATTTACCTTTATGTGTTTCAATGAAAGGTTTTGGACTTAAAAGAACAATTAGAAAAGATTAAAGATGACTTAGTTAGTAAAAATGAAGAAGTACTGCATCTGAACTTAAAATTAGACCTGCAGAACAACCATGCTGCCATCAGCGTCAGAGGACTGCCAGAAGAGAATGCCAGTTTGAAGGTAAAGTGAGCAGACCCACCTTGACTTCTAAGTTTGTGTTGATTCTGTAAGTACTGTGGCCCAGTGTGGAAACCATCATTGACAGTGAGTGGGGGTCTCAGGCCTTCCCAGGAAGTGTGAGGCTTCTTTCTGAAGACAGACGACCCTATGCTGGTAAGTGATTTCAGGAAGTGCCTGGCTTGTGTCTGCACTGAGAGTGGCAGCTGGGGGAGCTGCTCGGAATCATGAGCCAAAAACCAGAGTCACCTTGACGGGTGAAGTTCAGCTGCTTTCACCGCCACACCAAACTGTTGCTTCCAGTTTGCAGTACTGATGACAGTCAAGGCTTTTGAAGGATGCTTGTTGGAGTAAGTCTGCAAGACAGACACTTCTCTAAGTGCCGAGGAAGCGGTGGCCCTGCTCTGACCACTCCTAAGGTGCCCCTCTAGAGGTGGTGATGTTTAGTAAATGGTTGCTCCTCCTCATCCTTCCCAGCTCAGAATGGAAAAAAGTCTGCTTTTAAATCTTCTCTGTTATCTTAATGTAACTGTGCTTTTGAAGCAGAAAAGAAAAATAACTCTTATATAGTGGACACAAATAGTCAAAGTTGTAAAGAAAACAATCTTAAAAGAAGGCCTTGAAATACTGAATTTAGAATCATAGCCTGTGGTGCCAACCTGGCAGTTGTTGGATAAGTGAATGGATAGCATTGAAGGAAATTCTGGGGACTGTGTCATCTGTGCCTGAGCCTCCCAAAGGTTGCATCTGCAAGATTTAACATATCTTCAGTGAAAATGGAGTTTTAGGCCAATCCTAGAATCACTGCTCATCTTTTCAGTGAGACTCCATCCTTAATTACTAGATGAGAAGCCTGTAAGGAATAGGCTTTACTTGTTCTACATATGATGGTTGCTTTAAACAAATTTCCTGAAGAAATGCACTAACTGATTTTAGAAAACCAAACTAATTTGTCAGTGTATACAGAAAGTGCTTTAATAGTGAAACATTTTCAAATTGAATGTTAGTATTTGAAACTACCAGCTTATTTAATTAGGATCGTTCATGTCTATAAGGCCGAGGAACTGTTCTCATAGTAAGGCTTCATTATTTTTATTATTACTATTCTTTCCATAGGCATTTCTGCAAAACAAAGAAAAGGAGATCCTGTGTAAGGTTGAGCTGCTTGAGGCACAGCTGGCTGGGATGGGAAGTGGCACCCTCAACGAGGTAGGTGGTCCTTGGCTGTGAATGCTTCTTAGGTGTTATGTTCTCGGTAGTTTGTAGGTGTGATCTTGTATCAACAGAGACCTCTGGGATGACACTAGGTGAAGTTTAAAATGGCTTTTTCCATTAATTTTGGTAGAGGGTATAAGGACAGTGGCAGCTGTTAGGGTAAAAAGTTTTGTCTGTAGTTTTTTTCATGTCTTCTTTAAATTTCACAGTGACAGAGGCTATTGGAATATTAATGATCTGTGTTGGTAACTTGTATATTTGGCAAAATTTAAGAATGTCATTTTGTGTGTGTTTGAGGAATGCCTTTAAAACCAGCAACTAATTTTTAGAATTTTATTTTTTCAATTTCAGTTGACATACAATATTATATTAGTTTCAGGTGTACAGTGTGGTGAGTAGGCATTTATACACCTTACTAAGTGATATCTTGATACATGTTACCCACTTGGTACTATACAGTTGTTACAGTATTACTGACTGTACTTCCAATGCTGTTCTTTACATCCCCAGGACTGTTCTGTAAACTACCAATTTGTACTTCTTACTCCTTTCACCTTTATCACTCGGCCTCCTCCAACCCACTCTCACCTGGCAACCATTAGTTCTCTGTATGAATTTCTGCTTGTTCATTTATTTTATTAGATTCCACGTATAAGTGAAATCATAAGGTATTTGTCTTCTTCTGACTTATTTCACTCAGCATGATACCCTCTAGGTCCATCCATGTTGTCACAAGTGGTAAGATTTTATTGTTTCTATCGCTGAGTGATACATTTTTTTCTAGTGCAAAAGGAAAGATGCTTATTCAGTTGCCATGACATTTCCTTATTAACTCATTGAATATCTCTCAATTATTCACTGATGATTCTTTCTGTCTACCTAAAGTTTATCAGTTTTGTCTTTTGTTTTTTATGTTTTTACTAGCTTTTTTTTTTTTTTTGTATTTTTCTTAAGTTGGAAACGGGGAGGCAGTCAGACTCCCGCATGTGCCTGACCGGGATCCACCCGGCATACCCACCAGGGGGCAGTGCTCTGCCCATCTGGGGCCTCGCTCTCTTGCAGCCAGAGCCATTCTAGCGCCTGAGGCAGAGGCCATAGAGCCATCCTCAGCACCCAGGCCAACTTTGCTCCAATGGAGTCTTGGCTGTGGGAGGGGAAGAGAGAGACAGAGAGGAAGGAGAGGGGGAGGGGTGTAGAAGCAGATGGGCGCTTCTCCTGTGTGCCCTGGCTGGGAATCGAACCCGGGACTCTTGCACGCCAGGCCGACGCTCTACCACTGAATCAAAAGGCCAGGGCTGTTTTTACTAGCTTTTAGTTTTACTAGTTTTATCAGTTTTATTTTCTAGTGTGATTTCTCTCTTTTTTAATTGGATTCCTTCTACTTACCTTGGGTTTATTTTGTTCTATCTTCTTTAGGTGGAACCTTAGGTCATTGATTTCGGACAGTTCTTGTTTTTTAACATAACCTTTTCTTATCTGTGCATATTTCAAAGTTTAAAAAATACACTGTAAAATTTAGTTTTGGTGTACAGTTCTATGAATTTTTAAAAAATACTTTTAGTCCTGTAATCAGACCAGCCCCTACACAGAAAATCTTCCTGTGCTGCCTCCCCATTTTTCTCTTATGGATAATATCTGTGCCTCTTCAAACTTGTGGAATTATGTCCAGGATTTTTTTTTTTTTTACAGTTTACATTCAGTAGTATTTTGCATTAGTTTTCAGGTAAACAGCGTATTGATTAGGTAATCATATACTTTACAAAGTGTTCCTCCCAATATTTCCATTACCCACCTGGCAACATACATGATTATAGAAAGGCAGAAACCGCAGGATGAACCAGAAACATGAGGCTAGTGTGTTCCAAAAGGAAAATTTATTTTAAAAGTTCCTGGGTGCAGGCAGGCTGAGACCAGCAAAGGATGTCAGTCCGAAGGGAGGGATCTGGCAGGGATTATACCATTAAAGTGCCTTGGGCAAACACAGCAGCAAGATAGCTTCTTCTGCTTGATGCTAAAACATTAAATAAAATCAGACAATAACAGGAAAAGCTATAACTTTAATAGCTGAGTCTCCCAGCCATTCTCAAATTCCATAGTTGCTATAACTGGCAGCTCAGGTTGACCATGACAACACTTCTCCTCTACTTCAATTTTAGCTGAGTGGCAGACTAAGCAGCCAAAGAGAACTAGGAGCAGCCACACTGTCCCAACTCAGAGAGAAAAAGGATGGGATCGGAAGGCCTCTGCAAGCTGATGGCAATCCAGAGCAAAAGCAAAGCCATCTCTTTATTATATAGTGTAGAGCAGGGGTAGTCAACCTTTTTATGCCTACTGCCCACTTCTGTTAGTAGTAAAATTTTCTAACTTCCCACCAGTTCCACAGTAATGGTGATTTATAAAATAGGGAAGTAACTTTACTTAATAAAATTTATAAAGCAGAGTTACAGCAAGTTAAAGTAGATAATAATTACTTATCAAGTACTTTATATCTGATTTTTGCTAAGTTTGACAGAATCTTTATAAAACAACTTATTATAGTTAAATCTATTTCTTTTTTTTATACTTTGGTTGCTCCACTACCACCCACCATGAAACTGGAATGCCCACTAGTGGGCTGTAGGGACCAGGTTGACTACCACTGGTGTACAGCCATATGCAAATAAGTAAGTCTCTGATACAAAGTCACACATCTGAGGCATAAACGGAAATCCTCATAAGAGTGCACCACCCCCACCATGCAACAGTCAGGGGTGTAGGGAAAAGCTTAGTCTTAGAAGGTTGGGGAAGAACTTATTCTTAAACTATAAGGATTTACAGCTTGTCTCCCCCAGAGTAGTAACATGTGGTGTGCCTGGCTCAGTCATGTTCTTCATTACGTAAATTCCCTGTCCTAACTTTTTCACTTTTCTTCTTACTGTTTTAGAGATAACACGTAAAATCTAAACTCTCCCTTTAGTAAGCCAAACAAATCAAAGTTGTTTAAATGTTAACTAAATACACGTTTAAAAGGTGCTGACAGTAGTATGAAGGTGTCAGGGACTGGGAAGGTACCACCTTAGGGCTTCCTCTGAATTGTGATGGCTGGCTGGGTCTGTGGCAGCACAGGGCAACCTCAGATGGAGTGTCTGAATGAGATGCCTACAGTAACAGTATTTTCCTTTTCTTACCACTTTGAGATGCTTAAAGTAGTTGGGGTACAGCATTTTGGGGTTATTTCAAATATTAACTTATTTGGTGATGTTAGTTTGTTCACACAGTTTTGTGTTTTAGGCTGGGAAGTCTCCACTTCGGACATTGAATTCTGAGCTCAAAGTTGAGAAGTAGGTTCTGAAGTCGATTATGTTATGTAGTTTGCCTCTGAAATGTGCTCTCTCCCCAGGTTTTATACAGCAGAAGCTCTGAAGTTGAGGAGCTGAAGTCTATTATTGTGACTTTGCAGGAGAACCAGGAGAGGCTACAGAACGATAAAGCACAGGAAATTGAACAGTTGCACGAGGTCATTGAGAAGCTGCAGCAGGAGTTGTCTCTTGGGGGGCCTGCCAAGTATGAGCTTGGTGACAGCCAAGCTGAGGATCTACAGAGTGAGCTGGAGCGTGGGCTGTGCTGCCTGCAGGCCGAGGGAGCTGAGGCTCAGGCTACACTGCAGGCCGAGCTTCAGGCTGCGCTTGTGGCCAAGGAGGCCCTGAACCAGCTGCTGGTTGAGCAGGAGCACAAGCATGGCAAGGCCCTGGAGGCCCTGCAGCAGCGCCTGCGGGATGCGGAGGAAGCTGCTGCGAGGCAGCTGGCCCGTATGGGGCCCAGTGCAGCCCTTCGGGAAGCTGAGGTCCAGGGCTTGGCCTCCCAGATTCAAGAGTTTGAGGCTGCCCTTAAAGCAAAGGATGCAGAGATTGCCCACAGGGATTTGGAAATCGAGGCTATGAACAGAAGGCGCTCAGCCATCTCCACTGAACTGGAGGCTGTCCTGTTGGCCTTTGCCCAGCTCTGCCGCAGCCTGGAACAGCAGCCGCTGGGTGCCATGTGTGAGGCCCCCGAGCTACAGCAGCTCCCAGTACAGTGTGCCTGTCTCAGCCGCCAACTGCAGGCACTGAACCAGCAGTTTCTGAGGTGCCAGATGGAGCTAGACGAGCAGCAGGCACCCAGGACCCTGGTGCCCCATTGTGTGAAGGGCAGCTTCCAGGGGCAGGTGGCCGGGGGTGACAAGGCCTTGTGTGATGAAGACTCGGGACAGATTGTGGGCAGCAGGCAGCTAACTGTGGCCTCCTGTGGCCAAGGCGGTGATCCACAGGTGGGCCTGGTTCCCTGGGAGTTTCATAGGTGCAGCCTGTGTGCAGAGAGCTGGGATGCACTGCTGGAGCTAGGGTGTTCTTGGTGCCTGCAGGAGGCCGTGACCCAGGCAGCTGGTGGCTGAGTATTGGGGCTGGGCAAGACGGAGTTAGGGGTTCTCTTAAGGAAACAATTCTTTGCTTAGCCTCCTACTCTGTTTCTGTTTGAATTAATGACTCCTCTCTGTGCTGGGCATAGGGGATGCAGTTTCCTTGTCCTAGGGTAGAGAGATGAATCTGCTGCTCATGCTGGCCTGGGGCCTTGGCTTATTTAGGATTCATGGAACCTCAAGTCAGAATACATGTACACAGTGAGCTTAGGCTGGGTTTTGCTGTTCTGTGCAATTTTAAACTTACTGCTCCAAGTTATTTAAGGTTTTTAAATCACTTTGTAAATAGGGAACATTCAGTGACATAGAGCTCAGCCTGTGTTAGCTGTCTAATCATATGGTTTATCTTTTATCAACATTTCCAGTGTAAAATATTTCAAGTTCATTTTGTTTTGGAACTTGCTCCAGTTTGTGTTTGAGTATTACTCTGAAGAGGCACCACCTGCCGCCCCCCATCTGCTTGGGGTTCTGTCACCATTCTACCACAGTGACACCGTGCCCGCAGAGCCTCAGCCCCCAGCACATCTCCAGCTGTGTGGTTTGTGAGCAGGCAGCAGGATTTCAGAGCGTGGCTTTGGTTCAGGCTCCTAGAGCCTGAGGCCACCTTGCAGCTGGCCTCCCTGCACTTCTGGCATTCCATGTGTTTAGCATCATCTTTATAGCATTGTCATTTTTCCCTCTTATTATAGAGTCCAGTGAAGGATGATCTGCAGCCTACCAAAGCTCTGGTGACAGCAAACCACATGGGTCTCCACAAACAAGATAGTGTGATGTCGGTGCTCCCAGTCTGCCAGAAGCAGCTGGAATCGGAGCTGCTCCTGGTGAAAAAAGAAATGCACTGGAGTGCTGAGGACCATGGCAAAGCTTCAGGGACAGTGAAGGTACTTAGACCTGTTTCAGGAGGGACCGGGCACAGCAGGCATGGAGCCAGTTGTGTGCAGTCTTCTCTCTGGGATGTTAGTGAGGTGACACACACTGAATAGCGTATAGACGGGTTCTCTGAATCCATCATGTTTTCATAGCTGTTCAGTTTGCTTTAACATTTTCTAAATGTTTCATTTAAGCACTTCTAGTAGGAGCTAATTTTGATTTGCATTTCTCTAATGAAGAGTGATAGTGGGTATCTTCCCATGTGCTTAGTGGCCCTTTGTATGACTTCTTTGGAGAAATGTTGAAGTCTTTTGCTCATTTTAAAAATGAGGTTGTTTTGGGTCCTGGCCAGTAGCTCAATGTGTAGAGCATTGACCCAGTGTATGGACGTCCCGGGTTTGATTTTCAGTCAGGGCACGTAGGAGAAGTAATTATCTGCTTCTCCCTGCCATTTTCTTCCCCCTCCCCCTTCCCGCTTCTCCCCTTTCTCACCTCCTTCCACTGTCTCCCCCCATCCTCCTTCTCTCCCTCCTCTCCTTTCTCTTCTCTCCCTTTCCCTCCTTTCCCTCCTCTCCCTCCTTCGCTCCTGCAGCCAGTAGCTTGATTGGTTCAAGTGTGGCCCCGGGCACTGAGGATGGCTCAGTTGGTCTGAGCATGTCAGCCTCAGGTGCCAAAAATGGCTTGGTACGTGAGAATTGGCCCCAGATGGGGCTGCTGGGTGGGTCCCAGTCAGGGTGCATGCAGGAATCTGCTCAGTATCTCCCCTCCTCTCTCCTAAAAAAAAAAAAAGAGAGAAAAAAAATCAGGTTGTTTTGTTTTTCTGTTGAGTTTCAGGAATCCAGTGTATATTTTGGATATTAATCTCTTTTCAGATGTATGATATGCAGATATTTTCTCCTGTTAGGTGGGGTGACTGGTTATTCTAGGGATAGTATCTTTTGATGCATTAATTTTTAAAAGTTAATAAAGTCCACTTTGTCTTTCCTTTTGTTACCTGTATCTTTGGTGTCATGTTCAAGAAATTACTGCCAAATCCAATGTTATAAAGCTTTAGCCCTATGCTTTCTTCTCAGTTTTATAGTTTTAGGCCTGACATTGAAATGGTCCATTTTAAGTTACTTTTTTGTGTGTGGTGTTTTGTAAAGGTCCATCTTTTTATTCCTTTCCATGTGGTTATCCAGTTTTCCCAGCAGCATTGTGGAAAAGACTGTCTTTTCCCCAAGGTCTTGGTGACCTTGTTAGAAATCATTTCACAATATATGTGAGGATTTACTTCTGGGCTCTATGTTCTATTTCATTGGTATATATATATATATCTGTCTTTAAGCCAGTATCCCACTATTTTGATTTCTGTATCTTTGTTGTAAGTTTAGAAATTGGGAAGTATGAGTCCTCCAGCTTTGTTCTTTTTTTCCATGATTGTTTTGGCTATTCTCTGGTCCTGTTAAGTTCTCACATGAATTTCAGGGTGGGCTTTTCTATTTCTCCAAAAAATGTTATTGACATTTTGATCTGTAGGTCACTGGATTTATTGATATCTTAACAATTAATTCTTTCAGTTCATAAACATCATAAGCATTTTCATTTATGTCTTCCTTAATTTCAGTAATGTTTTTAGTTTTTTGTATGTCTTTTATCTCCTTGGTTAATTTAGTTCTTTTATGGTTGTTTCTATTATAAATAGAATTGTTTTCTTAATTTCTTTTCAGATTGCTAATTGTTCATATATAGAAATGCAACTGATTTTTGTATATTGACTTCATATCCTATGACTGCCGAATTTATTTATTTTAACCATTTTTTTGTGGAATCTTTAGTGTTTTCTACATATAAGATTTTATCTGTGAACATAGATAGTTTTATATTCTCCTTTCCAATTTGGGTGTCTTTTATTTCTTGTTTAATTGCCCTGGCTGGCACTTCTAGTACTAGGTTTAAGAGAAGTGGTGAAAATACACATGCTTCCCTTGTTTTTAGAGGAAAAGCTTTCAGCCTGTCAACATTGAGTATAATTCTACTGTGTTTTTCATGTATGTCTTTTATTATGTGAAGGTTATTTCTTTATAAAATATGTTGAATGTTTTTTATAATGACATGGTGTTGAATTTTGTCAAATGTTTTTCTGGAGTTTTTTTTTAAAGAGAGAGAGGGGCCCTGGCCGGTTGGCTCAGTGGTAGAGTGTCGGCCTGGCGTGCAGGAGTCCCGGGTTCGATTCCTGGCCAGGGCACACAGGAGAAGTGCCCATCTGCTTCTACACCCCTCCTCCTCTCCTTCCTCTCTGTCTCTCTCTTCCCCTCCCGCAGCCGAGGCTCCATTGGAGCAAAGTTGGCCCTGGCGCTGAGGATGGCTCTGTGGCCTCTGCCTCGGGTGCTAGAATGGCTCTGGTTGCAACAGAGCAGCGCCCCAGATGGGCAGAGCATCGCCCCCTGGTGGGCATGCCGGGTGGATCCCGGTCGGGTGCATGCGGGAGTCTGTCTGACTGCCTTCCCGTTTCCAACTTCAGAAAAGAAAATAGAAAAAAAAAAAAAAAAAAAAAGAAAGGGACAGACATGGACAGACAGGAAAAGAGAGATTAGAAGCATCAGCTCGTTGTGGCACTTCAGTTGTTCATTGATTGTTTTCTCATAGGTACCTTGACCAGGGGCTCCAGCTGAGCCACTGACTCCTTGCTCAAGCCAGCAAACTTGGGCTTCAAGCCAGCGACTGTGGGGTCGTGTCTATGATTCCACATCCAGCCAGCAACCTATAGGTTTTGAACCTCGGTCCCCAGTGTCCCAGGCTGACGCTCTATCCACCGTGCCACCTTCTGGTCAGGCATCAAATGCTTTTTGTGCATCAAGTGATCATGTAATTTTTAGAATTCTTTTTGTTAATGTGGTATATTATGTTGATTTTCCTTTGTTCAGCTACCTTTATACTTCAGGAATAAATACCACTTCATCATGGTATATAATTCTTTTAATAATCTGCTGTTCAATTTGATTTTCTAGTATTTTGTTGAGGATTTTACATACTTGCAAATGTTCACAAGGAATACTGGTTTATAGTTTTAATTTCTTGTACTGTGTTTCTCTTTAGTATCAAGGTAATGCTGGTCTCATAGAATGAACTAAGAGGCATTCCCTCTGCTTCTGTCCTATGAAAGAGACTGTAGAGAATTAGTATAATTTCTTCCTTAAATGTTTGGTGTAGAGTTCAGCAGTGAAGCCCTCTCAGCCTGGTGCTCCCCTTTCTCCAGTTTATTGGAAAAGTCAGGGAAAGAGTAATATTAGTTCTTTAAATGTTTGATAGAATTCACCCATGGAGCCATCAGGTCCAGGGCTTTGTTTTGTTGGAAGATTTTTGAATACTGAATGTCTCCTTCTTTGTCTCTTGTAAACCTCCTTCTTGGTTTAAATATATTTTGTTTGATATTAACATAGCCACTCCTGTTCTTTTTTTGTTGTTTTTTTCCCATTGTTTCACTTTCAGCCTATTCATGTCTTTGGGTCTGAAGTGAACTTTGTGTAAACAACATAGTTTGGTCATATGTGTTTAACCATTTTGCTATTCTCTTTCTGTCTTTGATTGGAGAGCTTTAATTCATTTACATTTAAAGTAATTACTGATACTGATAAGGAGGGATGTACTTTTTTTAAATTTTTTATTTTATTTTTTACAGAGACAGAGTGAGTCAGAGAGAGGGATAGACAGGGACAGACAGACAGGAACGGAGAGAGATGAGAAGCATCAATCATTACTTTTCCATTGCGTGTTGCAACACCTTAGTTGTTCATTGATTGCCTTCTCAAACGTGCCTTGATTGCGGGCCTTCAGCAGACTGAGTAACCCCTTGCTGGAGCCAGTGATCTTGGGTTCAGGCTGGTGGGATTTTGCTCAAACCAGATGAGCCCGCGCTCAAGCTGGTGAGCTCGGAGTCTCGAACCTGGGTCCTCTGCATCCCAGTCCGATGCTCTATCCACTGCGCCACCGCCTGGTCAAGCAGGATGTACTTTTGTTAATTGCAATTTGTTCCCCCCCCCTTTCTTGGTCCCTCATTTCCAGCTTTACTTACTGTGTTCCCTCTTCAGTTGTTTTTTTATAGTGAAATATTCAAATTCCTTTATCATTTCTCCTTGTGTGTATTGAATAGCTATATTCTTTGTGGTTACCATGGGGATTACACTTAGTATTATAACACTGATCTGAATTTATACTAGCTTAACTTCAATAACTTAAAAACTCTGTTCCTTTATGTTATAAAAGCTCCTTGCCCATCTTTTTTAGGTTTTTAAAAAAAAATATTTTATTTATTGATTTTTAGAGAGAGGAGAGAGAATGTAAGAGAGGGAGAGAGAGAAAGAGTGGGGAGAAACAGGATACTTCAACATACAGTAGTTGCTCCCTGTATGTGCCTTGACTGTGCAAGCCCTGGGTTTTGAACTGGTGACCTTAGCATTCTACGTCAATGCATTACCTATTGCGCCACCACAGGTCAGGCCCTTTTCAGTTTTTGATGTCACAAAATAACATTTTTTTTTTCTTTCTGTATTTTTCTGAAGCCGGAAACAGGGAGAGACAGTCAAACAGACTCCTGCATGCTCCCGACCGGGATCCACCCGGCACGCCCACCAGGGGGGACGCTCTGCCCACCAGGGGGCGATGCTCTGCCCCTCCGGGGCGTCACTCTGCTGCGACCAGAGCCACTCTAGTGCCTGGGGCAGAGGCCGAGGAGCCATCCCCAGCGCCCGGGCCATCTTTGCTCCAGTGGAGCCTCGGCTGTGGGAGGGGAAGAGAGAGACAGAGAGGAAGGAGAGGGGGAAGGGTGGAGAAGCAGATGGGCGCTTCTCCTATGTGCCCTGGCCGGGAATCGAACCCGGGACTTCTGCACGCCAGGCCGACGCTCTACCACTGAGCCAACCGGCCAGGGCCACAAAATAACATTTTTATACCGGGGTGCCCCACAACAAACTAATAATTCTTTTAAATGTGTTAAACTCTTAAATTAATAGGAAGCAAATGGGAAATTACAAACTAAAATTATAGTAATACTCTAAGACAATATTTTTTTAAGAAAATGTTTAAGATACGATGAAAACAAAATGTGGAATTACAAACCACTGTTACAGTAACATTAGCTTTTATAATTGCCTTTGTGTTTAGCTTTTTAAATATCTTTATTTCTCCATATAGTTTGAGTTAGTGTGTAATATTCTTTGATTTCACCATTCAGGACTCCCTTGAGTATTTCTTGCTGGAGAGGCCTAGTGGTAACAAACTCCATCAGCTTTTGTTTACCTTTTGTTATATCATACTCCTGAAATATAAGTTTGGTGGATATTGGATTCCTACTTGACAGGTTTCTTTATTTAAATCTTTTAGCACTTTGAATATATTGACCCACTGTTCTCTGACTTCCAATGTGTCTGATGAGAAATATGCAGATAAATTTACTGATAATCCCTTATATATGACAAGTCATTTCTCTGTCGCTGCTTTTAAAATTCTTTGTTTTTTGAAGGTTTTATTACGATGTGTCTTGGTGTGGATCTCTTTGAGATCATCTTACTTGGAGTTTGTTGAGTTTCTTGGATATTTATTTTCCATGAAATTTGGGAAGTTTTCAGTCATTATGTCCTCCAATATTATACCTTCTTCTCTCTTTCTCTTTCTCTCTCTCTCCCTCTCTATCTCTTCTAGGACTCCCACAGTGAGCATGTTGATCCACTTGGTGGTGCCCCATTAGATCCCTTAGGCTCCCTTAGCTTTTCTCAAATTTTTTTCTTTATTTTTCTCAGACTCAGTATTTTCCATGATTCTATTTTCAAGTTCACCAGTTCTTTCTTTTGCTTCTGCAAATCTGCCATTAAATCCCACTAGTGAGTTTTTTAAAATTTCAGTTACAATGCTTTTCAGCTCCAGAATTTATTTTGTGGTTTTTCTCTTTATTCATGGTTCAATTTTGTTTATAGAACAGTATTTTTACTTTCTCCACATCTTCCCCTAGTTCTTTGAGTGTCTTTGAGACAGCTGTTTCAAAGTCTTTGTCTACAGGATCTGCTATCAGGTGTTTTCAGGGATAGTTTCTGTTGATTTTCTTTCTTTTTTTTTTTTTTACTTCAGAGGGAGAGACAGAGATAGGAAGGAAGAGAGATAGGAGAGAGATGAGAAGCATCAACTTGTAGTTACTTTTTTTTTGTTTGAGAGATGGAGAGGGAAGAAGGGAGATAGACAGTATGGAAAGAGATGAGAAGCATCAACTCGTAGTTGCATCACTTTTAGTTTTTCATTAACTTCTTCTCATACGTGCCTTAACTGGGGGGCTCCAGCTGAGCCAGCAACCCTTTGCTCAAGCTAGCAACCTTGTGTTCAAGCCAGTGACCTTGGGCTTCAAGCTAATGACCTTGAGGTTAATGATCCTGCACTCAACCCAGTGATCTCAGGGTTTCAAACGTGGGATCTCAGTGTCCCTTGTCAATGCTCTATCCACTGTATCACTACTAGTCAGTCTCTTCTAATTTATATATCTTCTCTGAATGGGCCATACTTTCCTGTTTCTGTGTATGCCTTGTGCATTTTTTGTTGTAGTTATTGTTGAACATTGAACATTTGAATTTAATAATATGGCAAATCTGAAAATCAAACTCTCCCTCTTCCTCAGGATTTACTGTTTTGTTTTGTTCTTTGTTTTTAAATTTTGTTTATTTTCTGTAGGCTGTCTCTTTCCTGAGGATCATCTTGAGGTGATAACTTAAGCTCTTCTCAGATCATTTTCTAGCCTCTGTACCCTGGACACACACAGTCACTTTCTGATTGCCTCTGTACATGTAGTTGATTTTGAGTGTCCCAGATTTTAATTTCTTCCCAAAAATAAAAAGGAGGAAAATGCAGGCATAGAAAAAAAAGGCATTAGCCCCTTAAATCTTTTGGATGTCATTTCAGCCAGAGGGGTGGCGACTGAAACAATGGCCTTCCCCCTCTGTCTGCACCTCTGTGACTGGAAGCAGCAGTAGGAGCATAGATCCCCAATATTTGTAAGGCAGTGTCCTTTTTGCCTACCCTGGCCTCCATAGTCTGTGTACAAGCTGCTTCAGGAACACATACATAGTTGTTTGCTCGATGTTTGAGGGTGGGAAGACTGGTAGCTGCTATTCTTCTAAGTGGTGCAGTTGACCCAAATTGACTACAATTTACCATCCAAGCCTTCCTCTGGAAGTTTTAAACCTTCAGCAGGCTCTAGAGTTCCAAAATAGTTATATTAGACAAGCTTCTGCCAATGCAGTTGATGTCCTGGTGGAGAGATAGACTCTTGGCATTTCCTGCTGCACCATCTTCCTAGAATCCTCCTCAACAGTTGCCTTTTAGGCACAGAGCTTTAAGCCTTGATTCTGTCTTTTAAGAAATTTTTAAAACTTGAAATCTTACGAGTTTAGAGGGATCAAAAGGCTAGGCTCATCATGGAATCTCATTCTTGTTCAGCCTCTGAAATTGGCTCATAAAAAGAGGCTTAGACAGACAAATGTTACAACATTAATGCAGTTATTTTTGCTGTATGCATGTTTTGCCTTACCTACAGGATAATAAGGAAAAACTACAGGAAGATTGTAAGCTGCAGAGAGTTGATCTCATAACTCAGGTGAAACAGCTTCAAGAAAAACTGAACTGTCTGGTATATTCTATGAACTTCCAGAACATCGAGACAAAGGATTTCAACCCTCAACAGCCATTGGCATTTTCTCATGTTTTAAAAAACAATCCGAGTGGTAGTTCCAGTAACAATGAAGAAACTGGCAAACCACCTCCTGTTGATGCATTTCATATCAATAAAATCACACAGGATTTAATTGATGGTATTAGAAATCAGGATTTATTGATAAGAAATGAAATGCCAAATGTTCCCATGGAAGACAAAGTAGATTTGCAGGATGGCTCGCTTTGTTTACAGGTGAGCTTGCCTAGTAGCTCCCATGACTTAACCTACACCAAGGAGGCCGAGCCCTTGAAGAATGCACTCAGCACGATGGACCTGTCCTCCTGGAGCTCCCCCGAGGTCGTCAGGAAGGACTCAGTGCTTGAGCCATCACTCAGCCTGCCCCTGACACCCTGCTTGGACGCCTTGAGCCAGTGCAGCCTGGACACTTCTCTGAGGGACAGGACAAGTGCCTCTCTGCTCCAGGCTGACCCGTCAGGACTGCTTTGTTCTCTCAATGGGTCATCAGCAGTCAAGGCCCCTTGTTCGGCAGAGTCTTCATTGGCTTTAGACAGGGTTCCCTCCACTGACCCTCACATGCATCATATGACTGTGGTAGGTTGGTTTCCCTGGGTGCTGTCCTTGTTCAGTGTCTGTAGGATGCCTAGGGCCCCAATTTATCCCCATAGGATTCTGTCTGCATTGCCTGCAGTGTCACAGTGGCAGCCATTGTTGGTTCACCTCCTGTAGGCCTGTGGGCCAGGTGTAGGTAAGCACCGCACAGTCCCCTTGTTATCTTTCTGCAGGACTAACCCTACCTAATCCACTGTAATATAAACATTTAGACACTTAAATGGTTTTTGAAAATATGTGATTTACCTTTGTCCCACTCAGAAATTCACCCCAGAAGTTTCTTAACTAATGCTGACTTTGAGAAGCAAAGTCACCAACTCATCTTTGTGTGTAGTTTGCATATGGGTTCTTTGTTTAGAATGTTTTTTAGATTCATTTTTAGTTGTTTTGCATATTTAACAAGTTCCACATGTAACGCTAAGTAATTTCAAGAACACTTTAGTTTATTATTTTTGTTAGATTGTGTCCTTCCTAACATAATTTTGATATCTTGAGCTAGATAAAAAAAATAAATTAGTGAGATATGTTTCATTTGAAGTATACACATTCCACCATTTCATGCAAAAATATTTTACCTGAAATATTTGCTAGTAACTTCTTTAAAATATTCCTAGAGAATTGTGGGTGAATTTGATTAAATTATTAGAATCATGTGACCTCAATGTATCCATATGCTTTGAACATTTTTGTTTTTTTTTTTTTGTGGGAAGATGATAAATTCAGTCCATAGAAAATTTCCATCTGGCAAGTTTAACTCCATGGTGTAATAAGTTGTTATTTTATGACCACTTAAAATTCTACCTATTTGAATAGGAGAAAGATGTTGAAGATTTCATCATAACGTCTCTTGATTCTCAAGAAAAGTCAAGATCACCTCCTCTTGGGTTAGAAGGAAAAAACAATGGAAGTGAAAACAGTAAGTTCATCATCTTTTTTTGAAATTATTTGTTTATAGTTTCAGAGTCCAGAGAGCTCCAAGAATTCCTGCATATTCTTCACAGATTCCTCAGAGCTAGCATTGACCTTGTTTGCTGTGTGTACTGCTTGTCTCTCTCTGTCTCTATTTCTGTCTTTTGTGTTTGAATATTCCATGGTCTATTGGAGAGCTTGGACTACTCGGCAGGACAGCCTGAGGCTCTTGGAAGCTCCGTGCTGAGGGATCCTGCCAACCACTCCTCGAAGTTCTCCTTGCCCTAAGCTGGGAGCTGGTGGGAAGGAGCAGCCAGAAGAACTGAGGCTGCTTTTCCATTGGGCATCCCTTCCATTTCCCAGAGCTCGTGCTTTCAGCTTTCCTGGACTGGCTGCGAGCAGCAGGGTTCAGGAATGGAACAGGGGCTTATGCTATTCTGAAAGGTTTTGAATTCTGATGTGAGGCCCCCTTCCCATTAGACAGAGGTTCCCAGACCCTCTAATTCTAGACCTGGTTTGCGGTTCCTTAGCCTGCAAGGTGATTTTAGGAGCTTTCTACCCCCTTCCGACACCCCAGTCAAGCCAGGCATGTTCACCTTCTCCTGATCAGATGTCTACTGCTTGTCCAGCTGCTCCCAAATTGTCCTTGCTGTTGGCATCTTCCACCTCTTGTCCCTCCACCCACTCTGTCCTCAAGGGTCACTCTCTTTATCCATCCCTTGGGTTTGTGCGTGTCTGTTGGCTATGGTGCTTGCTCTGCGCAGTCCTGCGGGTCTGTTCTGTCTTTCGGTGATGAAGAAACACACATCCACATCTATGTAAAAATGACAAATCTCCATAAGGTTTATGTTCAGATCATGAACATTAACATTTTAAATGTGCAAAAAACACTTTTTCTTACTCACTGTATGTAGTTCTCATTTGATGCTTTTATTAAAATATTTTTATTTTTTATTTTTTAGGGAGAGGCTTAGAGCCATAGCTCTCTGGGTGTTTTGGGGGTCCAGCCTTGTATGGCAGTGGGGATCTTATCCCCTCTGCACTCTGCAGAGAATCCCCAGAAATACACCCCAAGAATTGCAGTTTTAAACCCTGGCTTGGTGGTTTGTTTCTAGGTAATGGCTCTGGGTATGGAGAGATACTAAACCAGGGTTTGGGAGGAATTGAAGCTCCTGCAGTGCCGACCCGCACCTCAGGAAGCTTCCAGCAGCCACTGGAAGCCATGAGGGAGAAGGAAGTCCATCCGAAGCAAGTTAAGGTAACAGTGCTAGGAGCAGAGTGAGCTGTGGTGGTGGGCTTCATTGCTGGACCACTCTATAATGCACCTTTGGCTTGGGAGTGTTGCACAAGGTCGTGCTCTGCTCAGACAGCTCAGCTGTCTTCTACCTTTATGCCTCATGTAAGTGAGCAGAGTGCTGAGCGTAACACCAGCTTCTCCATGAGGACAGCGCTGGGAAGCCGCCTTCATCCTCTCAGCCTCTTTGGGCATGACACAGCTGGTCAGCATGTGTCCTGGTTTCCCATCACTCTATAATAAAGGACTCTCTCCTATGCTCACAGACCCTGCTGGCAAGGACTCACACAGGGCAGCTTGGGGACTATTTCTCTGCACTGAGTATCTGAGGGCACTGAAGGGCTGGAATGGTCAGTAGCTGGCCTGGTGCCACCACCTGTAGGTGCATTGTACCTTGAGGCATTCATCAGCTGGGCATGTGCACACACCTCTGTGGGGCTTCCGCATACTACAGCAGCTGTGGTCCCAGGAAAGCCAGGAAAGTGCACGTAGTCTTCATGACCTGATGTGGAAGTCGGCCTGAGGCCTTGCCCCAAGCCTCTTTAAGGCTGAGGGGAGGGACGGTGTCCAATGTGCAGGAACAGACGGGATGACTAAGCCATGGAAGGTGTCCTTGGAGTGGCTTCCACAGAAATTCCCTCTTTCAAAACTAGTTTCCTATGGTCTCTGACAGTTATGGGGAGGAAAGTTTGAAAACCTAATGGAACAATAGGCTCTGCTTTTCGGTACAGAAGCCATGAGAGCGCTCTGTAGGCGGCCTCAGAGAGCATCCACTGCAAGAACAGGATGGGGCGAGGAGTGCCTTCCAGTTGCTTTCCCTGCTTTCTGAAACGCTTGTCCTCTTGTAGGCTTTGCTGCAGATGGTGTATGATGAGAGCCATCACATCCTGGCCCTGTCTGAATACCATGGGTACCCCAGCACACTGAGCAAGGGCGAGCCAAGCACCCCCATTGAGCACTTCCTGAGGGGGAGCCAGGGCCTGTTGGAGGCAATGCCAGCTCTGAGGGGGCACCTGAACCCAGGACCCCAACATGGAGAAAAGGTACAGAGGCGTTTATATAAGAGAAGAGAAACAGTGGACTTGGACCAATTTGAGGGATTTTTTTGCCAAATAAGCAGGAATCGGGAACTAGTGGTCAGTGGTGGCAGGGAGACTGTTCTCTTGACTAGCCACCTTCTCACTTGCATTTCTGAGCACCACCCACATGCCAGCCTGTTCTAGGCCTTGTTAGGTCAGCAGAAGTCTCAAGAAGGTGGGTGTGTGGGCCAGGGCTGAGGCCACAAGGTCTCAGTGTCCACCCTACAGCCAGGGTGGCCAAGAGAGGAAGCAGCGCAGAGGCAAGGGCCAAATGTGAACCGTGTCCAAGGGGAGATTACCTGCCGCAGGCTTTGGGGGCAGTAGTGGGCGTAACCCTGGACTGGACCTGCAGGGGAGCTGGGGCCAGAGCAGTTGGCCTGAGGTCAGCCACCTGTGCGCACCTGCACCCTGTGCTTGCACACATATGCCCCTACTCTGTGCCTTCATGTGCTCTGGCACGCACACATCTGGCATCACTTCTGGCCTCTGGCCTATCCTATACTCAGGGCCTTGTGTTGGAAAAATAGCTTTACCTACCAACTTTGCTTGACCTTGTTTCACCATCACCCTCAGTAGTTTCTTCTCTGCTTTTAACAGACAGCACCAGCCTGGTACCCTGGAAGGTCCTGTGTGCTCTTGTATCTCCTCTCCTGTTGGAGTGGCTCCTGTTCTAAGCTGCAGATGCATCTGTGCAAATACTGAGCTAGTTCTTGTTTCAATTTCAGGATCTTTCTGACACCTGCCTCGACTGGAGAGGAGAATTTCTGCAGGTTGTCCAGGAGGCATTTGAAAAAGAGCGCCAGATGCTGACGGTAGAGCTGCAGACGCGACTCTGTGGCCCTGGCACCAGGGCCCCCAGCACACTGGTGGAAAGGCTGCAGAAGGTGGTCCAGGAGCAGGTGAGCTTAAGCCCTGGGTTACCTCAGAGCCTAGCCCTGCTTCAGACCAAGTATTAACACTCCATGTTTCTGCATGAATTCTCCAATACAGAAGGAAAGTCATATACCTCTACCCTTTACTCCCCACTCTATTCTAGAAAATAATTGGCTTTTTTTTTTTACAGAGAGAGGGATAGACAGGGACAGACAGACAGGAATGGAGAGATGAGAAGCATCAATCATTAGTTTTTCGTTGCGCGTTGCAACACCTTAATTGTTCATTGATTGCTTTCTCATATGTGCCTTGACTGCGGGCCTTCAGCAGACCAACTAACCCCTTGCTCGAGCCAGCGACCTTGGGCTCAAGCTGGTGAGCTTTTGCTCAAACCAAATGAGCCTTGCTCAAGCTGGCGACCTTAGGGTCTCGAACCTGGGTCTTCCGCATCCCAGTCTGATGCTCTATCCACTGCGCCACCGCCCGGTCAGGCTACTGGCCTTTTCTTGAAAGCAAAAGCATTTACAGGTTGCCTAGTCCCAGGTTGTGTGAGCGCTAAGCCCAGTGTTGGAGGTCAGTGGGTGTTGGTACTTTGAGACCCTTGGAGTCCTGTTGCCACCAGTTCCCTGGTAAGAGAGGACCTGAATCCAGATACAGGGTGCGCAGCAAGTCAGAATGGCTCCCAGGCACAGACTAGGCCCAGAGAACGAGACCAAGGTGCTAGGGGCAGAGGGCCACTCGTGTCTTTGGCAAGTATGGTCTTACTCCCAGTCAGGGACTCAGAGTCGGCAGCTAATATACCAGCAGGATTGGAGGCTGGAGTTGGAGTGTGCAGAGGGTGGGTTGCTCCTGCTTGGAGCTGCCAGCACTTGGGACATGCTCCCTTCTCATCATATTTTCCCATGGGTTGGGCTCCCCCTTCCTACAGAGCCTTCATGTCTTCTGACTGCTGTCCCTCCTTTGCCTTATGTCCAGGGGGACCTGCAGGAGAAGTCCTTGGAGCACCTACGTCAGTCTGACAGGAGTAGTTTGCTGTCCGAGATCCAGGCGCTACGAGCTCAATTGCGGTTGACGCACTTGCAGAACCAGGAGAAGGTGCAGCAGCTGTGCGCAACCCTGACCAGTGCAGAGGCCCGCGGGAGCCAGCAGGAGCACCAGCTGCGCAGGCAGGGTGGGTGTGGCCCCTGGATCCCAGTCCTGAGAAATGTGCTAACCCGAGGTTCACCTGGTGGGCAAGGTGGTACACAGGTTAGTGAAGACCCTCTGGACTGCCCAGAGGTGGATCTGGTGGCAGCAGTGACATCTGGTTTCTTTAGGTCCCTGAGTGCAGGGACTGTCAGCTTCATCATCAGAACACTATGGCTACAATATTTCTTGGTAAAAATGACTCTGAGAAGCCAGTCAGGGCAGAGGCTTCCCAGCAGATAGTGGCCAAGGTCCCTAGCAGGTGGTCAGGGGCTGGCATTTGAGCAGATATGCTGGGTGCCAGGAGGCCCACCTCTTGGAGAGTCCGTGGCACTTGTGCTGGGCTCAAGTACCTGTTGTAGTTTGTACATTTAATTAGGTTTTCTGGGTTTTTAAAAAATATATAGATGGTTATGTCACCTGTGAAAGAAAATATGTTTTATTTTTCTACCTACTCCCTTCTATTGCTGACCACTGGTTGGGCCCTTGACCGCATGGTAAATGGCATGCCTGGCCCTGTTCCCAGCCACAGGGGAAGCACTCTGTGTCTTACCCTTAAGTGGGACGTTAACTGTGATCCTGAAAGATGCTCTCTGTCAGCTCTGGCAAGTCTTTTCTTGGTTTTGGAAGCTGAATGATGGCCAAGTCATTGACCATCAATGACTTGGAGCAGTCTTGCATTTTAGCCATGACCCTTCATCAAATGTACAAAATCCTTTGTACATTTCTGGGGATGACTTGCTAATATTTTACATCTGCATTCATGAAGGATAGTAGCCTGTAGTTTTCTTTCTTGTGGTTTTGGTATTGTAGTAACGGCAGCCTCATGGAGGACTGACATGTGTATACTCCACTTCTGTTATCCAGAACTGTGTTTATCTCTTCCTTATTTTCCAGTGAAACCATCTGGGGTGGACTTGTCTGCTAGGAGGCATTTAGCATAGGAGTGGTAGGTGGGATGGTATTTTAGAATGACTACAGGGATGGTCATAACTGGCCTTGCTATGCCAGGCAGGGTGGGCTCTGAGCAGCTTCCCATATGCAGGTCCATCTTGGCTTAGCTCCAAACTCTGCCTGCAGAGAGACCCCAGATCTGAACTGCTACAGGGGCTGAGGGGACATGTGGCCCACCCTAGGGAGAGCCATGCTGTTTGCATGGCCTACGTTGCCCATTTGGATCACGTTTGCTCACTGCCCATAAGTCTTTGGATGCTTCCTGGCCAATAGTGCAAGGCCTGGTGCCATGTGTGCTGGAGGAGCCAGCGACAGGCAGAAGGATTGTGTCCCTGAGTGTCCTGTCCCCATCAGAAGCAATGGCTTTTAGGTTACAAAAACTTCATTCTCCCTATCCCCTTACTGGCTTATCTGTAATTAACTCATCTGTAGAACTCTCTTTGGACTCAAGTGTAATGCTATTTTATGTTCTTTGATCTCTTTCTTAGTGGAGTTACTAGCATATAAAGTTGAACAAGAAAAATGTATAGCAAGTGAGCTACAGAAAACTCTCAGTGAAGAGCAAGAGAAAGCAAATAACGTCCGAAAGCTGCTGGTGATGGAGCAGAACACAGTCAAAGCTTTGAAGTCTGAGCTTTGTGAGTGTAAGCAGGACAATGAGAGGCTGCTGAAGTCCCTCAGTGACGTGGAGAAGGAGGTTCTCCAGCTGAGGTATGGCACTGCCCTCATGATACTTAGCCCGCTAGCCCCCAGGCTGCCATCAGACCTTTTGTTGAAGGTTTAATGAAAGTTACAGAGTTACAGAGTTCTCACCACATCTATCTTGACAATGAGGTAACAGAGCATGTGGTGCCATGACTTGTGCTGCGTGCTTGGCAGGTGTTGGAAAAAGGTACCCTGCTCCTATAGGCTTACAGCAGGAAGGCAGGACTGAGCATGTGTGCAGATAGCGAGGAAGTGACAGGGCCCGTCTGCCTTATCCTGGGAGCTCCTGGCCCCCGAGAGCTGGCCCATGTCCTTTCTGAGCATTCTGCAGTGTGAGATATGACAGCCTCTCTCCCTGCACAGGTCTGTGTTGGACAGCAAGGAGAACAACCTGCAGGCCGTGCTCCAGAAGCTGGAGAGTGAGCGGGGGAAGGAGCACGCCCTGCGGAGCCAGCTGGAGCAGGAGCAGCTGCAGCACCTGCAGAGAGAGGGCCAGAGCTCCAAGGCCCTGGAGGTGAGGGCTCCAGGAATAACCTAGTCACCAGCGAGGGATGGCCTCTGGAATGTCATTCTCTTTGACACTGCTTCTTATTCTTCTTGAGGATAGTGAGCCTGGGTGATAGTGTATTGAGACAGTGAGGTAGGGCTGTGTTTTCAGGTAAAACCCTCAGCAGCTTTGCAGAAACAGACTGTGTGGTGACTGAGATGCTGGTGCTGTGCCGCTCATGGTACCCAGGGTCTTGAGAGCTTGGTTCTGCAGGGTAGGAGCAGCCTCAGATGCCTGTGTCAGCTAGATAAGTGATGGTGACCCAGCTCTTGTGTGCAATGCATGGTATGTGTGTGCATTGGTGTTTTGTTTGGCAACCTGATGACTATGTGTCCAGCCTGTGTTCTGTAGTCTTGGGCAAGCTGACCATCAGTTCCCTGGTTAGAGCACTTTCAAAAACACAGACTGCTTCAGCGCAGACTGCACGTGTGTGTCTTTTAATGTCCTGGGTGTTGTGGATCTAAGGAAGGGAGAACAAACCCAGGATGTATGTGTGCATTTACTAAAAAAAACCCCACAAAAATTATTATACAGTTGACCCTTGTAAAACATGGGTTTGGACTGTGTGGGTTCACTTATATGTGGATTCTTTCAGTTGACCACTGTTCATTTTACTGGGGCACTTCAAACATGCAGTGTTCCAAGGGCCAACTTTGCAGTTGGGAATCGGCATACACCAAGGGCCGAATGTAGTTACACAACTATTTCCAGCTACAAGAGAAGCCAGTGCCTCTAACACCCACATGATTTAAAGGTCAGCTTTGCGTACTTCTCTCATCGTGGTAAATTTCTAAAGCTGTGATTGCTGGTCAAAGGCTAGAAACAGAATCTTCAGCAAAAAAACTGTTTCGATACTTTCCCCCTGATTTAATTTTTCCATCTGGTATTTCCTTGATCCAGGAGTTAAGAATATCTTTGGAGAAGCAATATGCCCAGAATAATCGTCTCTGTGTAGCACTAAAACATGAGCAGGCAGCAAAGGACAACCTTCAGAAGGAACTGCAGATTGAGTCCTCGCGCTGTGAGGCGCTGTTGGCACAGGAGCGAAGCCGGCTCTCCAGGCTACACTGGAACCTGGAGGCTGCGCAGAGCCGCTCGCAGGAACTGTCTGAGGCTTTGCAGCATGAGCGAGTGCTGACGGAGCAGCTGAGCCGTCGGGCACAGGATGACTGTGCTCTCCAGGAGATACAGGAACACCATGTTCTGCTGCGGAAGCTGAAGGATGAAACGAGCCGGGTGGCGGAGTTGCAGGCAGCGCTGGAGAAGGTGCAGCAGCACGCTGTGCGCGCCCAGCAGCAGCTGGAGGCAGAGGTGCAGAGGCGCTGTGCAGAGCTTGAGAGGGAGAAGGAGGTGAGTGCCAGGCTGAGGTCCACCGTGCAGGCCCTGCGGACCCCCAAGCCAGAGCTGAGCTGTGATTATGATCGGGACAGGGAGAGGGAGAAGCCCACACGGCCTCAGGCAGAGTTAGAGCAGTTACATGCAAGGCTGGCAGAGCAAGAAGGACTCCAGGACACGAGAAGAGTGGAGACGAGGCAGAGCCGGGCAGACACGGACAAGTGGAAGAAGTGGCAGAGAGACAAGGAGAAACTGGTGAGATCCGCCCTGGGCCAATGTCAGCATTTAGCAGTCAAGTTGTTAGGGTTAGGATGACCCGCAGGTGATGGGGGGTTTGTCCTGGTTCCTTCTGCTCTGCTGGCCTGTACTGAAGTACTGACGACTCCAGTTCTGGGGCAGGGTTGGAAGTCAGAAAGTGCACATCCTTTTACTGTGCTCTTTTCCACAGTTATTTGGATGGAAGGGGCCTGGCAGTTCCACATGCATTGGAAGATTGGATTCTTTGTTTCTATAGAAAAAGCTGCTGGGATTTTAACAGGATTGCACTGACACTATAGATCGCTTTGAGAAGTGTTGTCACCTTAACCTTGTTTAGTTTTCCCACTTGTGAAATTGAAAGGTCTCCATTTATTTAAGAAGTCCTTAATTTATGTTTTGTAATTTTTAGATGATAAGCTTTGTACTTTTTTGTTTAATTTATTTTCGAGTTACCTTTTTTCTTAGTTGTGCTTCAGACTGTTCATTACTGGTATACAGCAGTCCAGTTGAGTGTTGCATGTTGATCTTGGGTACCTCCACCTACCCATACTTTTTCATTAGTTCCAGTATTTTCTAAAGGAGTCTTTGGGATTTTCTACGTACAAGATCATGTCATCTGCATATAGGCATAGTTTTGTTTCCTGCTTTTCCATCTGGTGTCTTTATTTCCTCTTCCTGCCTCACTGCCCTGGCCAGAACTTATAGTGCAGTGAGAGGACATTGTGCCTTGTTCCTGAGTGTAGAGCAAGCAGTCAGTCTTTCACCTTTAAGTACGATGGGAGCTGTGAGATTTTTTGAAATGCCCTTTGTCCAAGGAAATTCTGTTAATTTTTTTAATCTTTATTATTTTTAATCATGAGAGTATTGGATTTGCTTTTTCAGTGTCTTAAGATCTGTTTTTGTACTTTATTGCTATATGGTGTGTTACATTGATTTTCACATGTCAAGCTGTGCATTTCTTGGGATGAATCTCACTTGATTTTAGTGTGTAATTTTTGTGTGTGTGTGACGGAGACAGAGAGAGGGACAGACAGGAAGGGAGAGAGATGAGAAGCATCAATTCTTCTTTGTGGTTCCTTAGTTGTTCATTGATTGCTTTCTCATATGTGCCTTGACCAGGGGGCTACAGCAGAGCAAGTGACCCCTTGCTCAAGCCAGCAACTATGGGTCATGTCTATGATCCCATGCTTAAGCCAGCAACACTGCACTCAAGCTGGTGAGCCCATGCTTAAGCCGGCAACCTCGGGATTTCGAACCTGGGTCCTCCATGTCCCAGTATGATGCTCTATCCACTGCACCACTGCCTAGTCAGACTATAATTCTTTTTATATGGTTCTGGATTCAGTGTTCTTGTATTTTGCTAAGGATTTTGCATCTATGTTCATAAGGGATGTTGGTTTGCAATTTTATTTCCCTGTGGTATTTTTGGTTTGGATATCAGGATGATTTGGGCCTCACAGGATGGGCTGGGAAATGTTCCCTCTTATTTTGGGTGGGCCTTGATTTCAGATACATTTAATGTCAACCAAAAGCCTTCATTTCTGAGGAAATTCTGGGTTTCCTAATGGATTAACATTTATTTTGACTTCTTTAAAAATATTTTTTAAAAAGCTTATAAAAAATACCTTCACAATATCTACTTTTGCATTTTGTGAAATTAATAAGTTTTTTAAAATGCACAATGGAAATGACTGGCCTGATCTTTTAGTGATTAGTCCACCATGAAATAGTTGGGACTATGAAAGCCTAGCTATTCTCAGAAATAACCACAATACATCTGCCCTGAGACTCTCTGGTAGGATTGTTCTGTCTCTGAGGCAGGGGCTCTCCTGACCCTGTGTCATGTTGAGAAAGCATGGGGTCCTGTTGGGAATGGTGTGCAGGGCAGCCCACCCCCTAGATCCAACACTGACAGAGCCCCGTGGTGCAGGGCTAGGCTTCTGGTATGTGTGTGATGGATTTTTCTGCTCTGCATTGACAACAGAGAGAGTTAGAACTGCAGCGCCAGCGCCATGAGCACAAAATTAAGCAGCTTCAGCGGAAGACAAGGGAGCTGGAGGCCAGGGAGGTGACGCACCTGTCCCAAACGTCAGAGCATCTCCAGGAGCAGCAGCAGGGCCTGGAGACAGTTCGACAGCAGCTGCTCTGTGTGGCAGGGCTGCTGACCAGCTTCATCAACCAGACTGTAGACAGGTCAGTCATGGAGAACCAGTGAGTTCTATGTGACGGTCTCACATGAGGAACAGTTCTGAAACCATGGGCATGTCTACGATTTGAAGCCCATGTTTTAATGGGGCTTACTCTGTTTCTTGTCCCACATATTTGGATGAGTTAGGGGCCACACCCCTGCATTCTAATATGACAGAAAAATCCAAGTTTTTTTTAGATTGGTTCTCCCCACATACCTTTGTAATTGTTCACCATCCAGAGGGTCTGGGCCTGAGACCAGCCCCCATCGAGCTGCCAAGCTGTCTGCCTCACCCATGGCTCTGGGGCTGCTACTCACATGGCCAGAGTGTGCCTCATGGTTGAGGAGTCAAGACTGAGGAGTTTTGTTTGAACAGAACAATTAATGTTGACATTTGCCGTTTTTTATGTGCACGAAAACTAAGCTGTCTATAGTTGGGTTTAATTTTTAGAGCAGCAAAAATTTGTGTCTGATACTATGCTAATAACCAACACAATCCCAGCAGAAGGCCGCACCAGGATGTGGATGCAGTGAAGGAGCCTCTGGTTAGTGGCCGGAGGTTTCTGAGCTGCAGACTGGCCACCCCAGGGCAGGGCTGTTCTCACGGCTGCCACCACCACTAGAGGGGCTCCTGGTGGCCACCTTTGTGGACAGAACACAGCTTGAGGAAGTACTTGACAAGCATGTTGACAGTAGTCAGCACGAGGTCCTTTCTGACCTCTGTTCCTCATATGCTCATCTTCAGTGCAGTGTTCTATGTGGCTCTGGCTAATGTTCAGTTGGGATCTGTATGAACCTTTTAAATGTTTCTTTTTGAAGGACAATTAATGATTGGACATCATCAAATGAGAAAGCAGTGACCTCTTTACTGCAGATGTTAGAGGAACTCAAGTCAAAGCTGAGCACATCTAGCTTCTCCCAGGTGAGAACCCATCTCCTCCAGGTGAGAGACAAGTGGCTCCTCTGGCATCCGGGGCCTGGTTTATTTTATTATTATTATTATTATTATATAGAGAGAGGTTTTTCGGTTTGGTTTTTTTTGAATTTTTTAAGTGAGAAGTGGGGAGGCAGAGAGACAGAATTTCTCATGCGCCTGACTGAGATCTGGGGCCGTTCTCCATTGCAGCCAGAGCCATTTTAGTGCCTGAGGTGGAAGCCATGGAGCCTTGACTGCGGGAGGGGAAGAGAGAGATAGAAGAGGAGAGGGGGAAGGGTGGAGAAGCAGATGGGTGCTTCTCCTGTGTGCCCTGACTGGAAATCGAATCCGGGACTTCCACACAGTGAGCTGACACTCTTACCACTGAGCTAACTGGCCAGGGCTCTGGTTTCTTTTTTATTGTGACTGGCTGTTCTTCCTTTATTGCCTCCTCCTCTGGTTTGAAGTTTGCAGTCTGGGTGAATAGGCAAGTGTCTCCTTTATGCTTTTGGGAGGGGTCAGGCACTCACGTTTTTTCTGGTGCCTCCTGGCCTGGTTGTCCTCTAGTGAGCATGGGTTTTTTGTCGTGCTCCAGCCCAGCCTGCTCCTTGAGTACTTGTGTTGAGAGCCTGGACAATTTGGATCCTGGGGGCCACTGGGGGAACACTGCACTCTTCATCAGCTGCATTTGAAGGCATTTGAAGTCACTGATAGGAATTTCTGATACATATTCTCTGATAATTATGAAATCATGATGTTAATCTGAAAGCAGCATGCATGTTGTGAGCACTGTTGACCCGCTAACGTTCTGACCTGCTCACTCTCTGATCTACTCATCTTCTGACCTACTCATCTTCTGACCCATCCTCCCTCTGTCCTACTCATTGAGCATAGTCAGCAGTGGTTGCGGTGCATCCTTGCTCTCTCTGCTATTGGACCCCATCCCATGCCTTCCTCACTGCTCCTCGCCCTCCACAGGCTGAAAGGTTTCTCTGGTTATGGGAATAATGAGTCTGTTTTAAGGGACTTACTCATCGACCTCGGGGATGGACACATACTGTCCCGTGGTTACCCTGGGTGCTATTGGTGTAACCAGCAGCCAAGAGCATTGTATCTGTGATGAGCCTGCTTTGTTCTTCCAGCCTGGTTTGTGCCAAGTCTGTTTCATAGAGGATTGGAAAGGAATGTGATTTGGAAACTTTGTTTTCTGTCTTGTAGGTGGACAACTCTTCCAGCCACACAAACTTCTCACGGAACCCCAAAAGCGTTAAAAATTATAATATCTGAAAATAACCAACAATAGAAATTATAACAGTGTGCATACCTTTTCACAAAAAACCCTGTACATTTATTTTTGCTTTCTTCTTCTCAAGAAAAAAATGACAGCAGAGGTACAGGTCCAGCTGATGGATGTGCTGCTGAGAGAAAATGCCTCTCTTACCAAAGCCCTCAGCTCTATGACCCAGGAGAAGGCGGAGCTGTGCAGGGCCACTTCCCGGCTGGAGAAGACTCTCCGGCACCACCTGCTGAAGGGCTGCACAGTTGGTGTAAGTTCTCCGTGCTCCTGGCGGCTGGGCGGGGTGAAGTGAGCTGTGCTTCTCTCCTGACTGGCTGGCAGGGCACTATGTCATTTCTTCCCAGTTAGCTGCTCTGGGCTCCTTTCTGACGGCCAGAGTCTCTTATGTTAGTGAATCATCTGCTTTGTGTACAGAGACACAGGCACACACATTGTCACACACACATGGCCTTTGCCACAAGATGGTGTTTCCACATGTTCATGAAAGGAAATTTTGACTAAAATTATAGTAAATAATGTGATGAAATTAGAACTTTATTTTTACCTAATTAAAATAATGTATGATTTTTCTGATTTGTGTAGATAGACTTTTTTTGAATGCATAATTTTTTTTCCTTTTATATTTTAGGCTGTTTTTTTGTTTGTGATTTGCTTTACTGTTTTTTTTTCTGTTTTTTTTTTTTTATTAATTTTTAGAGAGAGAGAATGAGAAAGAGAGAGAGAGAGAAGGGGGAGGGAGGAGCAGGAAGCATCAACTCCCATATGTGCCTTGACCAGGCAAGCCCAGGTTTTGAACTGGCGACCTCAGAGTTCCAGGTTGACGCTTTATGCACTGCGCCACCACAGGTCGCTTTACTGTTTTTACAATAAAAAGTCTTTGCAAATTGTTTTTTAATTTACATATGGGGGAATCTGCCCCTTGTTGGTGTGATGTCGCTTGAGCTTTCACGTGTGTATAGACCCAGGTTTTGACTGCCCCCAGCCCTGTGGTTTTATTTCTCTGGCTGTTGTGTAAGCTGGAACTAGAGCATGTAACCTTTGAAGGCTCTTCACTTACTTCATGGCACATATGATGGGTGTCGTCTCAATAGCTTGTTCCTCCTTGTTGCACGCTGCTTTCAGGGCATGGACACCTCCTAGGTGATATGTGGGTTGTTTCCAGTTTCTGTTATGAATAATGTTCCCATAAACAGGGCTATGTGTGGACAGAAGTTTCATTTCTCTGTATAAATGCCTAAGGCTGGTATTGCTGCATCTTATAATGAGTTTATGTTTAACTTTTGTATTAACGATACAGCAGTGTTGTACAGATGGCTACACAATATGAGCATTGCAGTTACTCGCTAATTTTTTCCCCATCTGTGTTGTTTCCTTCTCTGTATAATATTCTTTGCAAAACAAAACTTTTTTAACTTAAAAAGTTTCTTCTTGTTGTTTAGGTGTTTTTATTGAAGTGGGAAGCAGAGAGGCAGAAAGACAGACTCACACATGCACCCGACCGGGATCCACCTGCAATGCCCACCAGGGGGCGATGCTCTGCTCATCTGGGCCATTGCTCTGTTGCAACTGGAGCCATTCTAGAGCCTGAGGTGGAAGCCGGGAGAGGGAGCCGTTCTCAGCACCCAGGCCAACTTTGCTCCATGGAGCCTTGGCAGGAGGGGAAGAGAGAGACAGAAAAGAAGGGGGAAGGGTGGAGAAGCAGATGGGCACTTCTCCTATGTGGCCTGGCCGGGAATTGAACCTGGTACTTCCACATTTCACATGCCAGGCCGACACTCTACCATAGAGCCAACTGTCCAGGGCCTGAAAAGATTTTTTTTTTAATTTAAATGAAGTCCTGTTTATCAATTTGTTCTTTTATGGATCATACTAAGAGTTTTATAGTTTTACTTTCTATTTTGAATTTAATAATTCGCTTTGAGTTCATTTTTGTTTATGGCCTGACAGATAGGTGGATGGTTATTTTTATGCGTGTTGATATCCCGTTATTCTGCCACATTGCCACACTTGTTGAAAAGATTGCTCTTTCTTCTTGAATTGTCTTTGTGCCTGTGACAAAAACCAGTAAACAGTGTTTGTGTATATGTGTCTGGACTCTCCCTTCTCTTCTGCTGGTCTATATTTCTGTCCTTTACCAGCTATCTTTAGCTATCATGTCTTCATATCAGGTAGTGTGAATGCTCTAATTTTTTCTTCTTTTTCAAATTATTTGGCTACTCTAGTTTCTCTGTCTTTCAATATAAACTTTAGAATCTTGTTGGCTATTTTGATTGGGATTGTTTTAAATCTATAGATCAATAGGAAGAAAACTAGGAAGATAAAGAGGCATAGCCACTTTGGGAATCTGTGTGTCTGTTCCTCAGAATAGAGTTGCTGTCTTATCCAGCAATTCTACTTCTAGGAAATTACCTGGGAAAAGTGAAAATATATGTCCACAAAAAAACTTGTACACAACCTGACCTGTGGTGGCGCAGTGGATAAAGCATCGACCTGGAAATGCTGAGGTTGCCGGTTCGAAACCCTGGGCTTGCCTGGTCAAGGCACATATGGGAGTTGATGCTTCCAGCTCCTCCCCCCTTCTCTCTCTCTGTCTCTTCTTTCTCTCTCCCTCTCCTCTCTAAAATGAATAAATAAAAAATAAATTAAAAAAAAAAACTTGTACACAGATTTTTCCCATCATCATTAGCCATCATAGCTCAAAAGTAGAAATAAGCCAAATGTCCACTAATGGATGAACGGATAAATAATATATGGTCTACCCATAAATGGAATATTATTCAGCAGTAAAAAGGAGTAAAGGACTGTTGTTGTATCCATGGTTTCATGAAGAGGAGCAGTAAAGGAATGAGGCAGCAACAATACTGCAAGTGGAGGACCCCAATCTCTCCAGGATTGAGGTGCCTTAGAGATCAGTTATCCAATTTATTAAGCAGAAACATGACATCATGCATGAGAAACTAACAAATAATACAGTGTATAATTTTATTAGTTTTGCAAAACTGATTAGATTGCTCTTGCCCTTTCTGAGACATAACACCACACCATCTGCTGTCTGATTCCTGATCTGCAGACAGCTCCAGCAGGGCCAAGCATTGTGACCTTGAGCCTTTTGTGGGCGCGACTGTCTTCAGTCATGTATGCTTGGTCTTGACCTTCACTTTCTTGGGATGGGAACAGAAAGTCACTTGGTGCTTTGGCTTTCCTTCAACAAAGGACTGATACACATTGTACAGTGTGGGGAAGCCTTTGAAATGTTGTTAGAGGTGTAAGAAGCCGGGCACAAAAGACCACATATTGTATGATTCCATTTCTGTAAAATGTTCAGGGGAAGCAAAACTATTGCAATAGAAAATAGATTAGTGGTTGTTGGGCTTGGGGAGGGGGTTGGAGAGTGCTAATGGAACAGGGTTTTTTGGGGGAAGGTGATAAAAGTGTTCTCAAATTAGATAGTATAATTGTTACATAAGCTTGTAAGTACACGACCCTTCTCATCCCTGATTTTGGCCTGTTTCTCCATGTATTTAGATTTTTTTTTTTATAAATTTTTATTAATGTTAATGGGATGACATTAATAATTCAGGGTACATATATTCAAAGATTGTCATTAAATTATGTTGCATACCCCTCACCCAGAGTCAGATTGTCCTCCGTCACCCTCTATCTAGTTTTCTCTGTGCCTCTCCCCCTCCCCCTAACACTCTCCCTTCCTCCCTCCTGCACCCTCCCTCCCCCCACCCCTGGTAACCACCACTCTCTTGTCCATGTCTCTTAGTCTTGTTTTTATGTTCCACCAATGTATGGAATCATGTAGTTCTTGTTTTTTTCTGATTTACTTATTTCACTCCGTATAATGTTATCAAGATCCCACCATTTTGTTGTAAATGATCTGATGTCATCATTTCTTATGGCTGAGTAGTATTCCATAGTGTATATGTGCCACATCTTCTTTATCCAGTCTTCTATTGAAGGGCTTTTTGGTTGTTTCCATGTCTTGGCCACTGTGAACAGTGCTGCAATGAACATGGGGCTACATGTGTCTTTACATATCAATGATTCTGAGGTTTTGGGGTATATACCCAGTAGAGGGATTGCTGGGTCATAAGGTAGTTCTATTTGCAGTTTTTTGAGGAACCACCATACTTTCCTCCATAATGGTTGTACTACTTTACATTCCCACCAACCGTGTATGAGGGTTCCTTTTTCTCCACAGCCTTTCCAACATTTGCTATTACCCGTCTTGTTGATAATAGCTAATCTAACAGGTGTGAGGTGGTATCTCATTGTGGTTTTGATTTGCATTTCTCTAATAACTAATGAAGCTGAGCATCTTTTCATATATCTGTTGGCCATTTGTATTTCTTCCTGGGAGAAGTGTCTGTTCATGTCCTCTTCCCATTTTTTTATTGGATTGTTTGTTTGTTTGTTGTTGAGTTTTATGAGTTCTTTGTAAATTTTGGATATTAGGCCCTTATCTGAGCTTTTGTTTGAAAATATCAGTTCCCATTTAGTTGGCTCTCTATTTATTTTGATATCAGTTTCTCTTGCTGAGCAAAAACTTTTTATTCTGATGTAGTCCCATTCATTTATCTTTGCCTTCACTTCTCTTGCCATTGGAGTCAAGTTCATAAAATGTTCTTTAAAACCCAGGTCCATGAGTTTAGTACCTATGTCTTCTTCTATGTACTTTATTGTTTCAGATCTTATATTTAGGTCTTTGATCCATTTTGAATTAATTTTAGTACACGGGGACAGGCTGTAGTCGAGTTTCATTCTATTGCATGTGGCTTTCCAGTTTTCCCAACACCATTTGTTGAAGAGGCTTTCTTTTCTCCATTTTGTGTTGTTGGCCCCTTTATCAAAGATTATTTGACCATATATATGTGGTTTTATTTCTGGGCTTTCTATTCTGTTCCATTGGTCTGAGTGTCTATTTTTCTGCCAATACCATGCAATTTTGATTATTGTGGCCCTATAATATAGTTTAAAGTCAGGTATTGTAATGCTCCCAGCTTCATTCTTTTTCCTTAGGATTGCTTTGGCTATTCAGGGTTTTTTATAGTTCCATATAAATCTTATGATTTTTTGTTCCATTTCTTTAAAAAATGTCATAGGAATTTTGATGGGAATTGCATTAAATTTATATATTATTTTGGGTAATATGGCCATTTTAATTATATTTATTCTTCCTATCCAAGAACAAGGAATATTTTTCCATCTCATTGTGTCTTTTTCTATTTCTCTTAGCAATGCCTTGTAGTTTTCTTTATATAGGTCCTTTACATTCTTTGTTATGTTTATTTCTAGGTATTTTATTTTTTTTGTTGTAATCGTGAAGGGGATTATTTTTTTGAGTTCGTTTTCTAATATTTCATTGTTGGCATATAGAAAGGCTATGGACTTTTGTATGTTAATTTTGTATCCTGCGACCTTACTGTATTGGTTTATTGTTTCTAGTAATCTTTTTGTGGAGTCCTTTGGGTTTTCGATGTATAGGATCATATCATCAGCAAAAAGTGATACCTTTACTTCTTCTTTTCCAATATGAATGCCTTTTATTTCTTTGTCTTGTCTGATTGCTCTGGCCAGAACTTCTAGCACCACGTTAAATAATAGTGGAGAGAGTGGACAACCCTGTCGTGTTCCTGATTTAAGGTGGAAAGTCCTCAGTTTTACGCCATTTAATATTATGTTGGCTGATGGTTTATCATATATGGCCTTTATCATGTTGAGATATTCTCCTTCTATAACCATTTTGTTGAGAGTCTTAAACATAAAATTGTGTTGTATTTTATCGAAAGCCTTTTCTGCGTCTATTGATAAGATCATGTGGTTTTTGTTCTTTGTTTTGTTGATATGGTGTATTACGTTAACCGTTTTACGTATGTTGAACCATTCTTGAGATTCTGGGATGAATCCCACTTGATCATGATGTATTATTTTTTTAATATGTTGTTGTATTCGATTTGCCAGTATTTTGTTTAGTATTTTAGCATCTGTATTCATTAGAGATATTGGTCTGTAGTTTTCTTTCCTTGTGCCATCCTTGCCAGGTTTTGGTATGAGGGTTATGTTGGCCTCACAAAATGTGTTTGGAAGTATTGCTTCTTCTTCAATTTTTTGGAAGACTTTGAGTAGAATAGGAACCAAGTCTTCTTTGAATGTTTAATAGAATTCACTAGTATAACCGTCTGGGCCTGGACTTTTATTTTTGGGGAGGTTTTTAATAGTTTTTTCTATTTCCTCCCTGCTGATTGGTCTGTTTAGGCTTTCTGCTTCTTCATGACTCAGTTTAGGAAGGTTGTATTGTTCTAGGAATTTATCCATTTCTTCTAGATTGTTGTATTTGGTGGCATATAGTTTTTCATAGTATTCTACAATAATTCTTTGTATATCTATGATGTCTGTGGTGATCTCTCCTCTTTCATTTTGGATTTTATTTATTTGAGTCCTGTGTCTTTTTTCCTTGGTGAGTCTTGCCAAGGGTTTGTCGATTTTGTTGATCTTTTCAAAGAACCAGCTCCTTGTTTTATTGATTTTTTCTATAGTTTTTCTGTTCTCTATTTCGTTTATTTCTGCTCTGATTTTTATTATCTCCTTTCTTCGGCTGGTTTTGGGTTGTCTTTGTTCTTCTTTTTCAAGTTCCTTAAGGTGTGAAGTTAAGTGGTTTACTTTGGCTCTCTCTTGTTTGTTCATATAGGCCTGAAGTGATATGAACTTTCCTCTTATTACTGCTTTTGCTGCATCCCAGAGATTCTGATATGTCGTATTTTCATTTTCATTTGTCTGTATATATCTTTTGATCTCTGCGCTTATTTCTTCTTTGACCCATTCATTTTTTAGAAGTATGTTGTTTAGTTTCCACAATTTTGTGGGTTTTTCCCTCTCTTTTTTACAGTTGAATTCTAATTTCAAGGTTTTATGATCAGAGAAATGCTTGGTACAATTTCAGTTTTTCTAAATTTGCTGATATTGTCTTTGTGGCCCAACATATGGTCAATTCTTGAGAATGTTCCATGTACACTAGAGAAAAATGTATACTCTGTCGCTTTGGGATGAAGTGTCCTGTAGATGTCTATCATATCCAGGTGTTCTAGTATTTCATTTAAGGCCACTATATCTTTATTGATTCTCTGTTTGGATGACCGATCTAGAGCTGTCAGCGGTGTATTGAGGTCTCCAAGTATGATTGTATTTTTGTCAGTTTTTGTTTTAAGGTCAATAAGTAGCTGTCTTATATATTTTGGTGCTCCTTGGTTTGGTGCATATATATTAAGGATTGTTATGCCTTCTTGATTCAGTGTCCCCTTAATCATTATGAAATGACCATTTTTGTCTCTGAGTACTTTTTCTGTCTTGTAGTCAGCATTATCAGATATGAGTATTGCTACACCTGCTTTTTTTTGGGGGGGTGTTGTTTGCTTGGAGTATTGTTTTCCAGCCTTTCACTTTGAATTTGTTTTTATCCTTGTTGCTTAGATGAGTTTCCTGTAGGCAGCATATAGTTGGATTTTCTTTTTTAATCCATTCTGCTACTCTGTGTCTTTTTATTGGTAAGTTTAATCCATTTACATTTAGTGTAATTATTGACACTTGTGGGTTCCCTATTGCCATTTTATAAATTACTTTCTGTTAGTTTTGTATCTTGTTTGATTCTTCTCTTTTGTTTTTCTGTAGTTTGTTTTTGTTTGTTTGTATTCCATACTTCTTTCCTCTGTTGCTACCTTTTTTAAGTCAAGTGTTTTTGTGGTGGTTTTTTCAGGGGTGGTTACCATTAAGTAATGAAAAGGGTACCTACCATATTCATTGTAGTACCCTTTCTTATGAGTATTTCTGCACTTCATCGTCCTTTGCTACTGTTAATCTTCATCTTTTCTCCCCTTTTTTTTCTTTTGTTGTCACAGTTTAAGTTTGGTTTTATTGTTTTCTTGGTGGAGCTGTTACTTGTGGTTTTGTTTTCTTTTGTTCTTTGAATCTGGATGGAAAACCCCCTTTAGTATTTCCTGGAGTGGGCGCTTTCTGAGGATAAATTCTCTCATCTTTTCTGTATTTGTGAATGTTTTTATATCTCCTTAGTACTTGAAGGATAGCTTTGATGGGTATAGTATTCTTGGCTGAAAGTTCCTCTCTTTCAGAGCTTTAAATAATGGGGTCCACTCTCTTCTAGCTTGTAGAGTTTCTGCTGAGAAATCTGATGATAATCTAATAGGCCTTCCTTTATAGGTTGTATTCTTCTTTTCCCTGGCTGCCTTGACAATTTTTTCTTTGTCATTGGTTTGTGTCATCTTCATTATGATGTGCCTTGGAGTGGGTTTGTTGGGGTTAAGAAAACTCGGTGTTCTGTTTGCTTCTTGAATTTGAGGCTTTAGTTCTTTCCACAGGCTTGGGAAGTTCTCATCTATTATTTGTTTGAGTATATTCTCCATTCCATTTTCTTTCTCTTCTCCCTCTGATATACCTATTATTCTTATGTTATTCTTTCTGATGGAGTCACACAATTCCTGTAGGGCTGTCTCGTTTTTTATTATTTTTGAGTCTCTTTCTTCTTCTCTCTGTTGTGCCTCAAGTTGCTTGTCTTCTATTTCACTAATCCTATCTTCTATCTGGGCTGTTCTGTTAGCTAAGCTTGTTACCTCGTTTTTCAGCTCGCGAATTGAGTTTTTCATTTCTGTTTGATTTGTTTTTATAGTTTCAATTTCCTTGGTAATATATTCTTTGTGATCATTGAGTTGTTTTCTGATTTCCCTAAATTGCCTTTCTGTGTTTTCTTGTATATCTCTGAGTATTTTTAAGATTTCTATTTTAAATTCTCTGTCATTTGGCTCCAAGGCTTCCAATATGTTAAATCTTTTCTCCATAGATTTTTCCACATCTATTTGTGTTACCTCTTTATCTTTTGTATCCATAATATTCGATTTCCTTTTTCTTATTGGCATTTGAAGGTGGTCTTGTTGATAGTGTTAATTAGAATTAATAAAGAATAAAAAGGAAAACACTCCAGACACAAAAAAAGTAATAATTTATTATTTCCCCCTTTTTTCTTTTTTCTCTTCCCCTCCTCTCACCTCCTTAGGGAAATATCGTGATGACCTGTGAATTATATTATGCTAAATGGAACAAAAACTGCCTATAACGGAGGGCCTGATTTGGGGTGAAGAGTTCAAGGGGCAAAAAAGGGAGAAGAAACCTACTAAATGCAAAAAAAAAAAAAAAAAAAAGAGAGAAAATCTTAGACAAGCATAAAATGATTTGCTTGTAAGTGATGGTCGACTAAGAGATATAATGAGAGGGATAAGAGGGAAACAGAAAAAAGGAGAGAAAAAATAATATTTAAAGAAGAAAAAAAATAAAAATAATAAGTAAAAATCTGTTGTATTAAGTGGAGCGAAGACTAAATACAATGGAGACTTTGGGTTGGGAGGAATGCTAGTGAGTTAAAAAGCAATGTAAAAAGGACCCAAAATGCCACAAAAACAAACAAATAAAGGAAAACCAAGAACAAAAACAGAAAGAAAAAAAAAGAAAGAACAAAAAAAACACAAAAAAACTTGATTCCCAAATTAAATAATTTGTTCGTGATTGAGGATTGAATAGGAGGAAAAGTAAAAGGAGAAAAGAAGAAACAAATAGAAAGGAAAAAATAAGAAAAAGAGAGAAACGAAGGAAGAAAAAAAGGAAAGGAAAAAAAAACAAAAAAACAAAACAAAAAAACAAAAGGGGAGAGAGTGAGAGTTAAGGGTTTTGGAGTGTAACCCTAAAAGAGAGTAAGGATGAAGAACAGAAATAAAATGTAACACTCATGGGTAGTGTAGTTCAAGAAAAGGGTAGCATAAGATGGGCAGATAATAAAAGGACCGAGGTGGAGGAAATAGAAATAATAATAAAGGCAATAAGATAGAAGAAAGAAACAACAACAACAAAGAATTAGTGGAACAAGTTATAACGTCTGTGGATTTTTCTTGATTTTGAGAGGTTAACTTCTTCCTTTTTCTTTTCTCTCCCTCTTCCTGGTCGGTGACTCTGTACCCCAGGTTCTGCCCCTGTGTCACGCTTAGGTAGGGATTTGCAGTTGATGGGATTCTATGGCAATGTCATATAATTGGCTTTAGTCTCACTGGTAGTCAAGGCTTGTTGGCGTTTGCAGAGTCCAACAATGAGAGAGTTTGCTTTCCTGGAGGCTCTCTCCTAGTCTCCCCTTCCTGAATTAGCAGCCTGGTGATCCAGCTATGAGGCTGCCACTGCTTCTGTCTGGGAAGTAAGAGGCTCAAAGAGCTGGGAAATCCCCACTCTATCCTCACTCAGCGCAAGGCTCTGGGTAAGGCTCTGGCAGTCAGAGCCTCCAGCGTAATCAGGTGGGGCTGGGAGTCAATTGTTGTCAAGGTGACTGTTCAGCGCCTACCATTCAGTTGGACCACTCAACCCAGGCTTTCCACACTTTGTAGCCTGTTTTGGCTGGGAAGAAGATGCACTATTCGCTGCTTGCTGTATAGATCTTAATATCTGCCAAGTCCCTCTTGTTAGGTATATCCATGAATATGGAGGCTCTGTCAATCAGAAGTTGCCCGCCCCTTTAGCGAAAGGCACTGAAAAATATCATGCCTCTTGTCTTGGATCGCTGAACAGGGAGAGATCTTATCAATTAGAGCCCCGTGGGTGCGCAGATTTCATGGGTTAAGCTAATTTCAGTGATTGGATCCGCAGCTGTGCTCCAGAAAGTATTTCAGGCTGCCTGCGCGCCCCTCCCCCAACACTTGACTGTTAGCTTGAATGGCTGAGTGAGTTGCCCTGCCCACGGAGAGAATCTCCCAGCTAGGAAAGACAGGCTTGGCGCCCCTCCCGGACCGGGGCATAGGCGTGCGCGGTTTCTCAGTGCACGCCGGTGGCCGGGACTCTCCGGACCGCGGCACGGGTGCGCGCGCGGTTTTTCAGGGCATGCCGGCTGCCGCTCCCCGAGTGTGGGCGGGCAGTTGCTCGTGTGGGTTGACTCACCAAAGGCATACTCCCTCCTCGGCAACAGTCCTTTCGCTTTCAGTGTGTGTGTGGAACTCCGGAATGCTCCGAGGATAAATTTTTCTGTTTCTAGTTGATAAATTTGTTGAGATTTTGGGGAGATCTGTTGGACGTGCTGCTCACGGCGCCATTTCCCGTATTTAGATTTTTAAAAATTTCTTTCCTAAATGTATTGTAGCTGTCAGCATGCATATCCTGTAAACATTTTGTTAGGTTTCACTTTTTAGGAGGCTGTTGTGGAGGGTGCTTTACGAGCACTTTATTTCCTTGTTGTTTGTGGCTTGTGTATGGAAACATGATTGATGTTTGTAGGTTGACCAGTGACTTGCAACCTCAGTAGCCTCGCTTCAGCCCTATGAGCCCTTTTCTGGGGTTTTCTACACAACAGGAAGTTTTATTCCTTCTTTCTGACTTGAGTACTTTGATTTCTTTTTCTTGTCTCTTGGCCAAAACTCCCAGGACACTGTTGGGCAGTGTGGTGAGGAACACAGCCTCACCTGGTTCCATCGAGTGAAGCCTCAGTCTCTCCATGAGGGGCCTCAGTCTCTCCATGAGGGACAGTGCACATACTTTTGTGGATGCCGTTGTCAGTTTGAAGAAGTTCCCTTCTGTCCCTAGTTTGCTTAGACTGTTCGTTGTGAATGGATGTTGAAATTTGTTGTGCTTTCCTGCATCTGTTGATATGATGATGTGATTTTCTTGTTAGTCTGTTAGTATGGTGCATCACATTGATTTTGAATGCTGACCCTACCTTGTCCCAGGGAAAACACCACTTCATGACATATTATTATTTTTTATATGTTGCCTGATTTGATTTGCTAATATTTTGTTGAGCATTTTTGTATCTGGGATCATGAGGGATATTAATGTGGAATTTTTTATACTGTCTTTGTCTTTTGGTTTTGACCTCATAAAATGAGTTGGAATGTGCTCTTTTTCTATTTTATTTTCTGAAAGAGATTATATAGAGCTGGTATTTATTTTTTCCTTTAAGTGTTTGTTAAAATTCATTAGTGAGGGCCCTGGCCGGTTGGCTCAGTGGTAGAGCGTCGGCCTGGCGTGTAGGGGACCTGGGTTCGATGCCCGGCCAGGGCACATAGGAGAAGCGCCCATTTGCTTCTCCACCCCCACCCCCTCCTTCCTCTCTGTCTCTCTCTTCCCCTCCCGCAGCCAAGGCTCCATTGGAGCAAAGATGGCCTGGGCGCTGGGGATGGCTCCTTGGCCTCTGCCCCAGGCGCTAGAGTGGCTCTGGTCGCGGCAGAGCGATGCCCCTGGTGGGCGTGCCAGGTGGATCCTGGTCGGGCGCATGCGGGAGTCTGTCTGACTGTCTCTCCCCGTTTCCAGCTTCAGAAAAATACAAAAAAAAAAAAAAAAATTTCATTAGTGAGGGCTGGTCTGTGGTGGTGCGGTGGATGAACCGTTGACCTGGAACACTGAGGTCACGGGTTCGAAGCTCTGGGCTTTCCCAGTCAAGGCACATATGGGAGTTGATATTTCCTGCTCTTTCCCTCTTTCTTTCTTCTCTCTCACTCTTTCTCTCTCTCTTCCTTCTCTAAAATGAATGAAGTCTGTCTGAAAAAATAAATTTTTTTAAAATTCAAAAGTGAAACCATCTAAGCCTAGTGTTTCCTTTTTTGGAAGGTTTTTAGTGACTGGTTTGAGGTTTGTGGTGTTGGGTGGGGTGTCCTGTAGATCCAGTTGGTTGGTGAGGTTCAAGTCTTCTGTGACCCAAGTGAGCTTCCTGCTTGTGAGTTGCTGATGGGGGTGTTGACATCTCTAATGAGGACTGTGGATTTTTCAGTTTGGAAGCTCTGTTAGGTAAAGATGAAGAGACCTTGATACCTGTGGAGTTGGGGTCACTGATTTGAGCACAGGATCATCAAGCAGACCCACGACTTACATTCTCTGATGGGAGAAGCTATAAAGCCTCCATGTTTTAACTTTGACAAGAGCTGCCATTTGTGTCACTGCACTGCCCTGTCTGCTTCTCTGGTACTTGCTCAGTACATGTTTCAAGGTTTAGGGCACCCCATTGGGTCTGTGTGGACTAAAACACAGTCACCAGCAGAATGCTGGTTTCCTTTATGAAAGTTAACAAAGAAACTAGGAACTGAATATTCACTTTTCCCGCCCTGGTGTTTCTGAATTTAAAGACCAAATTGCAACAGTTTGCTACTGGAACCTCAAGCATTATATGTTCCATCATTCTTACGTTTTACTATATTTATGCTTATTCTGGAGGAACTGAGTATTCTTTTTTTTTTTTTACAGAGACAGAGAGAGAGATAGGGACAGACAGACAGGAACAGAGAGAGATGAGAAGCATCAATCACCAGTTTTTTTGTTGCGACACCCTAGCTGTTCATTGATTGCCTTCTCACATGTGCCTTGACTGTGGGCCTTCAGCAGACTCGAGCAATCCCCTAGCTCGAGCCAGCAAACTTGGGTCCAAGCCGGTGAGCTCTGCACAAACCAGATGAGCCCGTGCTCAAGCCGGCGACCCTGGGGTCTCGAACCTGGGTTCTCCACATCCCAGTCCAACGCTCTATCCACTGAGCCACCGCCTGGTCAGGCAGGAACTGAGTATTCTTGATGAGAAAATCAAGGGTAGACTGAGAGCAAATGGTGAACTATTCTCCTTTATGTCCAGTGTTCCTAGAGCGTTTTTTTCTAGGAACAGCCTAGCTGTGTTTTAGAACCAGGAAACCCACCAGTCTTTCCTGCCTCATCGGGCATGTGGGAGCCCCTCTCGGGGTCACCCTCTCACAGGCCCGTCCTCCTCAGCCCTGCCCTGCAGTGGTCAGGTGGGATGACAGGCTGCATTTGGTTCCTCTTCCAGATTGCTGGATGGAAGCCACTTACTACATGTGGGAGTGGCTCTGGGAGTGGTTCAAGATCTCTTTTGACCTGACCAGTGGTGGTGCAGTGACCTAGAGCATTGACCTGGGACACCGAGGTTGCCAGCTTGAGCTTGGGGTCACTGATTTGAGCACAGGATCATCAACCTGGTCCCAAGGTCACTGGCTTGGTCCCAAAGGTCGCTGGCTTGAGCAAGGGGGTCACTGGCTTGGCTTGAGTCCCCTGGTCATGGCACATATGAGAAGCAGTCAATGAACAACTAAAGTGAAACAATTATGAGTTGATGTTTCTCATCTCTCTCCTTCCTCTCTCTCTCTCTTTTCTCCTGTTCTATCTCTAATAAATTAAAAAAAATCTCTTTTCCCTCAGCGACAGGCGGGTACTGGTTGTTGTGGGTGCCCCTTTGTTCCCTTCACTGTGGAATCCTTCTTCATCTGTTAGCATATTCCCTGTTGGAACTTCTGGGGGTGCTCGTCCCTTTGTGTGAATGGCTCCTGGAGGCCCTGCTCAGGTTTCCAGTGTGATTTGATGTTGCTAGAGTGGAACTAGGTATTTTCATCTTCCTGCAGTTAGCATTTTTAACACCAGAGAATATGAGGGTTTTTAATAGGTTTAAAGCTTTGAATTTGGAATTACTTCACAAATATTTAGTTTATTTTTTAAATAAAAATGTACCTTTAATGAAAGCATACTTCAGATAAAGGCATGTAATAATCTTCCTGTAAGTGTTAATTATCTGGATAATAATGTCCCATAATAACTTGAGCACCACCAAAAATATACTGAAGGGAGACACAGGTGTAGCCCTTGTTTCCTGGGGAACAGCCAGGGAAGGAATGAGGTATTTGGACATGACCTTCTCCCTAGAATTAAGGTCAGGAGGGGTCATTTTTCTCAAGGTGTTTTTACATGAGAACAGCTCTGTAGATGCGCTGTCTGCGGTTGTTGCAGAGGTCGGACGGGTCAGCCTGGAGGCGGGACAGAACAGTGCTGCAGAGCTCACCAGGACTTCCAGACCCAGAACTGCCAGTGTCAACTTCCAGGGAGGAAGCAAACACTGGCCGTGTCAAGGTGAGACCATGCCTGTGGTGGCATGGGGGTGCTGGTTTGGTTTGTTTTTAAAACTTTATATGCCTGACCTGTGGTGGCACAGTGGATAAAGCGTCAACCTGGAAATGCTGAGGTTGCCAGTTCAAAACCCTGGGCTTGCCTGGTCAAGGCACATATGGGAGTTGATGCTTTCTGCTCTTTCCCCTTTCTCTCTCTCTCTCCTCTCTATAATGAATAAATAAAATCTTAAAAAAAAAACAAACCCTTTATATGTTTAGAGCAGTTTACCTTCACAGCAAAGTTGAGGGGAAGGTGCAGAGAGTTCTCATACACCCCTGCCCTCACACTCAGCCTCCCGCACTGTCAACATCTCCATTGGACAGCATATCTGTTAGAGTCGGTGAACCTGCATTGATAACATCATCACCCACAGTCCACAGTTTACAGCAGGCTAACTCCTGGAGGTGTACATTCTGTGGGTTTGGACAAATGTGTAATGACATGTTCATCATTACAGTATGATACAGTTCAGTTTCACTGCCTTAAACATCCTCCATGCTCTGCCTATTCATCCCCCACCTTCCCAAAGGGTGCTTTTAAAAAATCCTGGTTTGTTACCTAGTAAAAGCAGTTCATGGCTGCGAGGTCCTCCTCTGGCTGGGCATCATTGCCAGCAGATGTGCCTGTTCACAGTAAGAAGACCACATGCTGGTTCTAGTGGTCTAGCTTTGTACAGACATCACATTTCTGTGCTCATGAGTAGGGGAGAAACGTGAGATGCTTTGAGTCATTAGTCTCTGTGGCCTGAAAAAAAGTCCTAGATCAGCAGTTCACTTGTCACCGTTTTTGACCACATACCAGCAGTTCACATACTTGTCACCACTGACCAGCAGTTCAGCAGTTCACCATTTTTGACCACATAAAACTGATGGGCCCTCTCCTGAAGGAATAATAAGTATTAGGATATGGGCACCAACCTCTGTATACTTTCAGGGTTTCCCATGGCCCTCCCCACCCCAAAATGTCCTTGAACCCATGATGAAATGCCCTACCCTGCCCAGTTTGGTTCTGACTTAGTGGTCAGATTCATGGCGCCTTTTTGCAGGGACTGCATTGATGCTGTAAAAGAGGACATGTGGCCTACATTTTGTCTAATAAACAGGACTAAACTTTCAACAACAAGTTGCTTCCTGTTACAGGTGTTGTGCAGGGCTGACTTTTGTGATAATTTACTGAGGAGAAGGTGGTCTGATTCTTTTTAAAGCACAATAGTGCGCCTGACCAGGCGGTGGTGGCACAGTGGATAGAGCGTCGGACTGTGATGCGGAGGACGCAGGTTCAGAACCCTGAGGTCGCCAGCTTGAGCGCAGGCTCACCTGGTTTGAGCAAGGCTCACCAGCTTGGACCCAAGGTCACTGGCTCGAGCAAGGGGTTACTCGGTCTGCTGCAGCCCCACGGTCAAGGCACATATGAGAAAGCAATCAATGAACTAAGGTGTCGCAATGAAAAACTGATGATTGATGTTTCTCATCTCTTTCCGTTCCTGTCTGTCTGTTCCTATCTGTCCCTCTCTCTGACTCTCTGTCTCTGTCAAATAAAATAAATAAAGCACAATAGTGCAAATGTGTTTTACAGATTTGTCAGCAAGATGTTTTTGTTTCTGATTAAGTTTTACAATTTTTTTTAGATGGAAAAACTGTACCTGCGTTATTTGAGAGCAGAGAGCTTTAGAAAAGCTCTGATTTATCAAAAGAAGTATCTTTTACTGTTGATTGGTGGATTTCAGGACTCTGAACAAGAAACACTCTCCATGATCGCTCATTTAGGAGTGTTTCCTTCCAAAGCAGATAAGAAAATCACCACATCCCGGCCTTTCACCAGGTTCCGAACCGCTGTTAGGGTGGTGATTGCAATTTCAAGGTAACGGGAGGCATGTGCCACCGCTGTCTTCACAGGTGGGAGGCGTGTTGCAGTGGCTTTTGGTGATTTTTGTTTCTGACACTGTACAATTATATTTTTTAAGATGAATGACACCTGAGGCCTTAAAATATAGATGGCACTTGTCTTTAGAAAATCATGATGTTCAAAATTGTCACCTTCTAAAAGGAAAAGATCTAAGAGTGCCTTTTTATCCCAAAACAACACCTTGCCCCATATGGGCAGAATGGGTCTCTTGCCAGAATTGCTTCTGATGACAGAATTGTCTGATGAAATTTGAAACTACATTTTACTTCTTCAAATTTCCTATATTTTAGTTGAATTTATGTTACATAAGAGGGGCCAGGTACATAGGAATACATTCGCGATCCACCCAGGGTTGTGGCCATTGATGGCGCCGGCACTTCCAGTCTTTGCCTGTGGGTGGGGGAGGGGAGGAAGAGCCCACTGCTGGATGCATGCAGGGCTGCCTCCACCCCCACCCTTCCCTGTTGATCCACCTGGCCTAGCCCTGCCCGCCTTCCAGCCACAGACATTGCTCACTCTCTAGCCACTATGTACATAGGATGTCATTGCTGGAGCAGGGATGTGACTCCCTGGTATTGGGAATTTTGATCATTTCAAACATTTAAAATTTTGCTGAATTTCTAAAAATGTTTGTCCCACTGTTATGGGACTGGGCCTAGGAGACCCTGCACTGCTTAACTCTTGTCACCCCAACACCCACTCACTGGTTTGTGACCTTAGTAGCAAAAGGGAGCAGGGTGTTGCAGACTGCTTTTCAACTGGAGTCTGGGAGACCCAAGCTTGGTGTCTAGGGGTGGGCATGCTCGGGGTGGGGTAGTGACTAGAAGTGGGTGGCGCCGGGGTGGGGCAATGGCAGGGCCTCTGCTGAGAGTGGACTGGGATGGGCAGTGCTGGGAGTGGGTGGGAAAGGGGATCTGTGGGCAGGCGTGGAGGTAGCTGCCCTGTGGGCTGTGCAGGACCTACACCTACCTACTGCCCTGGGGAGGTTGGTAGCCAAAGCCCTTCCAGCGTTGGTCACTTTTAAATTCTCATTGCTTTTTTCACTGTTTTGCTCTAGTTTTTAATGTTTGATGTCTTTTTTTTTTTAGATTACGTTTTTTGGTTAAGAAATGGCAAGAAGAAAATCGGAAAGGAGCTTTGGTGCGAGGCCGAGTGCCCCGCCCAGGTGGGCCTGCAGGGACTCCTTAACTGTGCCTTTGCAAACTTGTTTTCCACTTGCTGTAGCATTTCCTAATTTAATCCAGTTGTTTTCAGGGCTTGGTGGGAATGTAATGAAGCTCAGTAAGAAAGGGGTAAATTCAAGGCCCTGGCTGGGTAGCTCAGTTGATTAGAGCATGGTCCTGACACGCCACAGTTGCGGGTTTGATCCCCAGTCAGGGCTCATACAAGAATCAACCAATGAATGTATGGGTGGGTGGAACAACAAATCAATATTTCTTTCTTCCTCTCCCTCTATTAAAAAAATAAATTAAGGAAGTCAAAAGAAGTAGGTAAATTCAGTCAGTGCAGTTGGCAGAAGCAAAATGACTTTTAAAGAAAAATGGTTTTTATGTTGGGAACAAGTACAAATAGAACTACGCTTCATGTAGTTGATGTTAATGAGTAAAAGTGGTTCAGAGGAGCATAATGATTGAAAATATAAAAGTGATTAAATATATTAACTAATAACGTTTTTAATAAAAAGGTCGTTTTTAATCTCCATAATAAGGTAGATTTCTTCAGACTGCTGAAGCCTTGCACTGAGAGAGTATTGCTTACTTTCTCGTCATGGTTTTTGTCTGGGGTTCTCTGCTGCTACCCCCACTCTCGGGACAAGTGCAGGCCTTTGACAGCCCACTGCCCTGGAGAAACATTGGTAGAGAACCTCTTCCCTCTCAGGGATGCAGGGCCTGGAGGGTGGTGGAAATTGGTACCAATCAGTCAGCTTTAATTTTCATGTGCTGATTGTTACTTCTTGAAATCAAAATGCCTGGTCAGCCTTCAGAAAAGTCTGCCTTCTCCCAGGCACATCTGGTCCCTGCCTCCTGCGCCCACTCAGCTGGGTGGAGGAGACCCACACCCCGGGCTATATCCTAGTGCTTTGCTGGCTCCATCAGACACGAACGCTTCTCCAGGGCTGTTTCCCATACAGATGCCAGAGGTCATGTTATAAGGCGATTAAACTCAGCTTTCTTCCAGAGCTTTTTGAAATATAACTTTTATAACTTGGGTACTTTAAAAATGTTTTGAAATTGCTATGCAGACTCTTAAAAGCTTTAAATTTTGGTAGATTGGCCTTCCTACTAAAATGTATTTGTCATTTTTTCTTATCTCTTTGTTGTTGAATAATTCTGGGGGAAGGATTTCCAGTGCCACGGCAACAGCTGACTCCACCAGTATCCATTGAGTTCTTACCCGAAACCGGTGAATCCCCCCCTGAAACCAGCAAATCCTCACCAACCAGGGATGTGTCTTCCAGCCACACCAGGGACCCTGTGCCAAAAGCCTCCCCACGCAGGAAGGAAAGGTGAGAAGTGGTGCTTTCAGACTGCTTTCACTGTAAGTAAGGGTTAGATAGGACCTGGGTTGTAGTCATCAGTAGAGGCTCAGTCTGCAGAGAAAAGGGGCCATGTGTGGCAGTGTCCTTAAGCAGGTTTCTATGGATGTGTGTGTGTGTGTGGGGGGAGGTTATGTGTGCCTCGGAATCCCCCTGCACACAGACCACATATACAAATATGCAAGGCTCAATCTTTTTTCTGTGGGATTTCATCTTTATACTTCTCACATTGCAATCGAGATGTTACAGTGACAATATTAAAGAAATTATTTAGGAAAAAACCTTTTAATTAAGTGGATTTGTAGTTAGATTATAGAATGTAATTTAGTTTAAAAATTATAAAGGTTTCCCTAATGACTGATGGTTTGAGCCATGATTGAGTGAATATACTTGTTACATTTTGAAGCCCTGTGTTTAAATGATATCATATGGTTGTACCTATCATAAGAGGATGTGGTGAATCTTAGTTACCTTTGTCACAATTTACACCCCACTTTTCTGACCATGAGGTTTCCCACTCATGTGTTACTTATGAAGAATGGGATCCCCATTTCCATTTCTTCAGGTTGAACCATGTAAATCCTATTCAAATGATGGAATGAGGAATTCTAGATTATGAGTCATTTGTTTCAGCTGTGACCTTTCCAATATTTGGAACATACTCTTAAAGTATATAGAATAGTTCAGTTTGTATCTTAGTGGGTATTTGCACATATACACATTAAGAATCAGCCTGACCAGGCAGTGGTGCAGTGGCTAGAGCATCAAACTGGGATACAGAGGACCCAGGTTCGAAACCCTGAGGTCACTGGCTTGAGCGCAGGCTCATCTGGCTGAGCGCAGGCTTGCAATATTGAGTGTGGGATCATAGACATGACCCCATGGTCATTGGCTTCAGCCCAAAGGTCACTTGAAATCGAAGGTCACTGGCTTGAACCCAAGGTTACTGGTTTGAGCAAGGGGACACTGGCTTGGCTGCAGCTCCCACCGCCCCCATTAAGGCATGTGTGAGAAAGCAATCAGTGAACAACTAAAGTGCCACAATGAAGAATTGCTGCTTCTCATTTCTCTCCCTTTCTGTCTGTCTCTCTGTCTGTCTCTATCTCACTTTAAAAAATAAATCATGTAGATATGTCCTCTCTTCTATGGGTGTGCTTTCCCCTGTTCTAAATGAACATGCTCGCCCTGACCCATTGGTTCAGTTAGAGCATTGTCCCAATAGACCAGGGTTGCAGGTTCAATCCCCAGTTGAGGCACATGTAAGAGTCAACCAATGAATGCATAGATATTTGGAACAGCAAATCGATGTTTCTTTCTCTCTCCTTTTCTCTCTCCCCCCTCCTTCTGCCTTCTTCTTGCTCTTAAAAAAAAGAAAAATCAAATGAGCATGCTCTACTCTTATCAAAGCAAAACATCATGCCCTGTGCTGTCAGGCTAGCAGGGGATGAAACACTGTCATTTTCTTCTTGGCTCTGTTCCTCGTATTGACGATGACATCTCTCTACAAGCTGCATTTTATGATTAATGAACTCTAGTATAACCATGCTGACAAGAGAAACAATACACACAGCATCAGGCACATCTAGCTCTGATCACCTCTGCTAACTATGTCCCACCAGTGTACGTATGTGGTTCTGAAAAGAGATGTATTTTCAAAGTTTGGTTTTAGCTGGGTCCCAGAGCAAGGCAGGGAGCACATCAGTGTGAGTTCTTGAGGTCCTGGGAGCCTGTTCTGTTTGGCAATGGCAGAGATTCTGCTTGGTGGCAGTGGCACCCCAGTGCCCAGGTTGTTAATACTTACTGAGAGAATAAATGGTGACCAAAGGCCTCTGGTCTGTGGAAATGAGTAAATAAGACATGTGCCTGCCCTGAAGAGAACATGAGGGATGACACAGTAGAGCTCCCTCGTCCCAATGGGAGACCAGGAAGAAGGTGTGCCGACATACTACTTCAATAGGGCACAGAGGTGTGAGTCTGAGGGGTGCAGATACATAAACCACAAATTTAGTGAATAAAATATAATAGTTTTACTCATTGTAACTCTGAGACATTATATAGAGAGAAGGATTCCCAGTGCCACGGCAACAGCTGACTCCACCAATAACCATTGAGTTCTTACCCGAAACCAGTGAATCCCCCCGCCCCCGAAACCAGCAAATCCTCACCAACCAGGGATGTGTCTTCTAGCCACACCAGGGACCCTGTGCCAAAAGCCTCCCCACGCAGGAAGGAAAGGTGAGAAGTGGTGCTTTCAGACTGCTTTCACTGTAAGTAAGAGTTAGATAGGACCTTTAGATAAGTAAGGTGTTTTGTTGTTTTAAGTGAGCAAGAGAGGAACAGACAGGGACAGATAGGAAGGGAGAGAGATGAGAAACATCAGCTTGTAGTTCTTCATTTTAGTTGTTCATTGATTGCTTCTCATATGTGCCTTGACCAGGAGGCTCCAGCTGAGCCAGTGACCCTTTGCTTAAGACAGCGATCTTGGGCTTCAAGCCAGCGACCTTTGGGCTCAAGCCAGTGACCATGGGGTCATGTTTATGATCCCACGCTCAAGCTGGCAACCCTGTGCTAAAGTTTGTGATCTCTCAGGGTCTCAAACCTGGGTCCTCAGAGTCCCAAGCCAATGCTCCGTCCACTGCACCACCACCTGGTCAGGCAGAGGTTAGTTTTTAAAGCTTATGTACTACCTTTTTAAAAAACCTTTTTTCTTTTGTGGTAAAGATACCAAGGAAAAGGCCATCTGGTTTACCCCATTTCCCATAGAATGTTCAGTCAGAGGACCCAGCACCACTTGTCTGTGTACTCACTGCATTTACCATCTGTTGCATTCAACTCTTTCTTTTGTTTGTATGAAGATCCAGTCAGTCCCTAAATTCAAGACCAGAAGGATTCCTGATTGCTTCTCAAGATCCAGAACATTCCTTGACAGAATATATTCACCATTTAGAAATGATCCAGCAAAGACTAGGGGGTGCAACACCAGGTAAAAGTCCTTCTCTAACTATAGTTTTAAATAATGTAAATGTACCCTAGGAATGTAAAAAATGTACAAAAGATCACTAGCATTCAGCTTAGTGATTGTTGTTAATTTGTCCTAATAGTTACTATTAACGATATCAGAAGAACAGTGTACTTAAGAAGTGTTGGGATCAGATTGACTTAATCAGTAGCTGAGCCTTTTGGTCCTTTCTCTTAAACTCATTCAAAGATTATTTCAGCCAGCATACAATTTTTCCAGTGTTTTTGTCATAATTTAAACCTCTGCATATTTTAATTATTCATATTTTTACATTAAAAATATTAATTTAGTGGTAGTGTTTCAAAATTGTGGAATTCTTCTTAAAGACATGTGAGGCCTCCTAACAAATTGCTACATCATTTTTATTTATATTTAGATTCCACTTCAAAGAAATCCTGCTGCCAGAAGAAGAAACAGTAAATAAAATCCTTGGTTTGTTTTTTTTTTACCTCTGGCAGTTGTACTTGAGGAAAAGATTTTTTCCTTCTTCTATGGAAAGCTGTGGTATGGCATGGCATACTGAGCGGTGCCTCACCTCACATGCCAGAGATGCCAGCCCCAGAGCCATTAGCTACATGTTCTCACCTTTGTGCATTGCTACAAAGCCAAATGTAATACTTTCTATGTCACTTCAGTATGTTTTAGCGCCTTACCTTCAAGAGGTAATGTGTGCACTCATGAGTGACGGGCACCTACCTGGTTCTTTGCATGTTGGCCACCCTGCTTGCCTCCAAGAGGGTAAGCAGAGAATGGTTCCCTGTTTATTTTCTTAAAGTGTACAGATGGAAATTTGGTTTAAAAAGAAAAACAAAAAGAGAGAATATAATTAAAGCACTATTATATTTGTGAATAGTCCTTGTGTTGTTTTTTAGTCTTATCTAGTTTGCTTTTATCTGTTGGAGGGGGTAGAGAGTTAGAATTTATGTTAAATCCTGTAAATCAGAGATTTTCATTGGAACTAACAGTATTCTTCCTCTAGTAAGACATTTGCCTATTGCTTCATCTTGGTTTCTCATTTTACTTCTCTATGAGGTGGCTACTCTATATTAACTCATGACTGCTCTTTTTACTGATACTCAGTTGTACCATGTGATACCTAACCAAGTATCCTTTACCCAGAAATCTCTAAAGGTATATGTATTTACAAGCATCTTAACTGTGTTTTAAGGACCTTTGAATATGACATTCTGCTGGGCTGAGGTTTTAATATACAATAGAAAAAGTTTTTCTAAGTCACTGATTGTGGTGATAGACTTTTTTTCAACATGCAACACTGGTCCTGTCTGCGTTTTTCTTCATATTAGCTGATGCTTCTATAAGATCACTGTTTAGAACCTTCTCACCTTTTCCCCTGGGTTCTGTGCTCTTTCACCTGATTTGCTGAAGCTGAAATCCATGTGGAAGTCAGCAGCTTGTGCAGAACAGACAGGCTTAGTCGAACTGGAAGCACATGGGCAAGTGGCCAGCCAGTACAGCCCACCCCTTGCCTACTAAGTTTTTCTTCTCACCCTCCTACCCAAATTTAATTACTAGGATGCAATTTAATGCACCTACCCAATGCAAGGCAAATACTCTTTACCTCTTTCCACGGCCCCCATGGTGTCATCTCTCAATGGTGCCGCCTACTCTTTCAGGACTGATTTGTACAGTTCATGCACCCCAGTCTGCCAAACAAAAGGTAAGCTGAAAGGAGGTACCCAAGGCAAGCATTAAAGTAAAAAGTGCATCATCCCTGCTTTTGTAAGTAGTCACAAGGCTTCATTTGACATTTATCACCACCTCCTTCTATCACCTGCTTCTTCTGAACCTAAGTAGGCACCTTGGCCGGGTAGGTGACCTAAACTTTTCCTATCTAAAAGATTTGAGACATTAATACACTGCTCACAAAAATTAGGGGATATTTTATTGCTTCATATTCATTTTGAAATATCTACAATTCTCACAAAAATTAGGGGATTTTTTTATAGCTTCATATTCGTTTTGAAATATCCTCTAATTCTGCTCACAAAAGTAGAGGATATTTTATCACTTCATATTCATTTTGAAATATCCCCTAATTTTTGTGAGCAGTATAGTATTGTCTTTAGAGAACTTTCTTTTACAACCAAACTTGGAAGTATTAAGTGCCAAGAGGGAAGGGGCCCAGTAAAACAGTAGATCACAGGTACAGATTTTTCTGTCCTCATTTTGTGCCGGCTACCCAATTTCTTCTCTATAATTGAGGTCATTTGCACCAACCAGTACAGTAACCCTGTCTTTACTTGCTGATTCAGATGTGTCTCATTCTTTCAAATAGACCATTGCTATATCTGGTGGAAGCCATCTTCCCATGGGACAGCAGAGCCCAAACAAAGTCATAGGATGGGAAGCAAAAATTCCTTGAAGAGGGGATATTCCTGTCTTAACCCTATGGATTCCCAGGCCAATATACTCTGGCTGTGGGAGAAATGGTACCACGAGTGAGTCTTCAGAAGGTAGGCTTTCCACCATCCATTAGGTGCGCTCCTGTTGACAACCATAATGCATGGCCATAAGCCTAATGCCACACTTTTGCTGTCAGAATTTTCTGATCAGAAGCAGTCATGATGAAAAAGTAACTTGGGGAGTTCACAATTGAGTTTTGGACAGAAAAAGTCCATATCCTGTAGGAGTGGGCAGAGTATTGGGGGCAAGTCAGCAGAAATTTAGTGGGAACCTGAGCCACCTGATCATGCCATTTACTATTGCCTCCTCGACCTACATGAGTCTTGTCTTGTGTTATTCTTCAACACCAGTTCTCCAACTGAGTGTCATATAATTCAGTTCAATTCTCACACTACCAGACTTAGCACAGACCATAAGTAATATAGCATAGGTTAAGGACTATCAGTCCCACAGACTACCTCCACTTTAGACACCAGCCAAACACCATTCTCCAGGCTACACACACTTCTGCTTGGCCAAATGCAAATTTGGGGGTTTTCACAACCTCCCCCCTCAGTTTGGTAATTGGCTAGAATGACTCAGAACTCAGTATAGTGCTACATTTAAGATTACCAGCTTAGCCTGACCAGGCGGTGGTACAGTGGATAGAGTGTCGGACTGGGACGCAGAGGACCCAGGTTCGAGACCCCGAGGTCGCCAGCTTGAGCGCTGGCTCATCTGGTTTGAGCAAGGCTTACCAGCTTGGACCCAAGGTCACTGGCTCGAGCAAGGGGTTACTCGGTCTGCTGAAGGCCCACGGTCAAGGCACATATGAGAAAGCAATCAATGAACAACTAAGGTGTCGCAACAAAAAACTGATGACTGATGCTTCTCATCTCTCTCCATTCCTGTCTGTCTGTCCCTCTCTCTCTGTAAAAAAAAAAAAAAAAAAGATTACCAGCTTATTATAAAGGATATAACTTAGTAACAACCACAAGGAAAAGATGTGGGGGACAGTTATGGGGGCAGGGGCACAGAGCTTCTGAGCCCTCAGCAAGTGTGCCATCCTGTTAGCACATCAATGTGTTCACCGACCTCAAGCTCCCTAAACCTTATCCAATGATTTTTGTCACAGCTTCATGACAGAGTCATGATTATTTGCCATGTGTAATTGGTGTTGAGTAAAACATGTTAAGAGAGCCTGAATATAAACCTCTATGATTGCACCTAGGATGGAGACTTGCCTATGGACCCATTTCAATTACGAGGAGATAGCCCATACAATTCATATTTATTTTTCTCAGTTTGGAGGCTGGAGGGGTTCTGCTTTTCTGGGTTGCAAACTATGTTCATATGGAGGAGAGCATAGAGGGTAAACAAGCTCTCTCATGGGCACAAATCTCATTCATGAGGCCTCCACCTTCATGACATCATCTAATCCCAGTTAACTCATGAAGCTCCCACCTTCTAACACCATCACACTAGGGCAGTGGTTCTCAAACTTTTTGAAGTCGGGGTGCATTTAAAATCCTACAAATAGCCTGACCTGTGGTGGCGCAGTGGATAAAGCGTTGACCTGGAAATGCTGAGGTCGCCGGTTCGAATCCCTGAGCTTGCCTGGTCAATGCACATATGGGAGTTGATGCTTCCAGCTCCTCCCCACCTTCTCTCTCTCCTCTCTCTCTCCCTCTCTGTCTCTCTCTCTCTCTCCTCTCTAAAATGAATTAAAAAAAATTAAAAAAAATCTTACAAATAATTGTAAGTGCACTATATACAAATTTCTGAGAAATATGTTATAATAAGTCACATATTAAAGAAAAAAATATAAAGTCCAAGCGTGCTTTTATGGTAATTAAATGAAATAATATGACAAAATTAAATTCTTACATTAAAAACATTTTTTATGAAAACAAAACAAAACAAAACATTTTTTATGTTACATTTCTTGAGTTATGCTTTTTAGAATTCGTAAAAAAGAGGGGTTAAAAAAGACAAAAAAGTTATCTTTTTATATAAGGTCTACCAGAAAGTTCTGTCCGTTTCTATCACAAGTTTCAACATGTAAGCACGTTTATTTGGCGCATGTGTGCCTCTATTTTTATCACTTAATGTATGCATACTGACATAGCAAATTAACTAAAACAAAGTTGATTCACGTTAGTCTTATGTGTGAAGTGATAGTGTACCCATGGCTACTGATAAAGTTCATTTACGCCACTGTAATTTTTATGAATTTCAACAAGGAAGAAATGCTACAGAAGCATGTAGCAATTTATTGAAAGTGTTTGGTGAAGGTACAGTTTCTGATAGGACATGCAGAAGATGGTTTGAAAAATTCGAAACAGGTGATTTCGACCTTTCTGATAAGCCATGTTCTGGGCGACCATCTTTGATTGATGATGATGTTGTTAAGACCATGTTGGAGCAAGATCCTTTTCTGACAACATCAGAGATCGCAGAAACGCTTAATTCAGCTCAGCACACCATTTCGGACCATATTAGGAAGATAGGATTGGTGTGGAAATATATTATTTAATAAAGTTTATTGACGGTAAGAAAAATTTGTATTTTGTTTTATTCCAAAAACGGACAGAACTTTCCGGTAGACCTTATATATATAGATACATTCTTAGTAAGATTTAGTAAATTCGGCAGGTTCCTAGCGATTTCATCAATGTTTGGGCATATATTTGAAAGGCAAACTCTCATTTCTTGTCAATACATTGAAGAATTCCTCTCTTTTTACTCTTAATTGTGTTGAGTGCAGAAAACCCCCACCATACATATCATCTTAACTTTACACCAAACAAAGGATAGAAGAAACTTACCTTCAGTCTTACTGGGGAACATGGGGGGAAAGGCAACCTAATCAGGCAAGTGAGGTGGGGGGTTGGGCAGACTGTCAGTTTACAGCCAATTCCCCACACCTCTGTCCCGCAAAAATCTAAACTCCAAAAACCCTGTTGGTTTTTTGGTCCCCAACAGGCACATATTTCTCTGGAATACCATCGGGCGCACCTGGAAATCTAGGGAGCACACTTTGAGAACCACTGCAATAGGGGATAAGATTTCAACATATGAATTGGGGCAGGTAATCAGTCCATAACAAGTATATACAAAACAGCCTGAACAGATCCAGAAGGTATAAGTAAATGACCAGAGTGAGTGGTCTTCATGGTGCTGAATGTTCTACTACTTCACTGTCTCCCTTTCAGTCCACATCTGTGGTCTTATGGGAAGGTCTCTGTGACCAGTTGACAAGAGAAGGAAGATAGGTTTGTTCTGCAGAGGGATCTGCACCATATGCTGGCATCACCCAGTATAGTTGCTGCACTACAGCCCAGCTTTCAGGTGGATTTTGGAGGATTTCCAGTTGGCGAACTTTGGATAGTACTTCTGGTGGTCCATTTCACATGGAAAGAGTTGATCTGAGTTACTGATCTAAATACTCACGCGCAGTAGGTAATCAGTTATCCAGCTGTTTGATGACAGGAAAGATCGAAAGATTGGTATCAAGGAGTCTACAGGAAAGGTATGTAAACAGACCTCGCCTACCAGAGGACATCCACAGTGGAAATGGAATTTGATGGACAAGATAATGTTCTTTCTTAAGTCAACATGGTACTTTCTGAATGGTGTCATAAAACGTGGCTACAGTAGCAGAAAGGTATCTTAACATTGGTTCAACAATATAGTTCCTTTCCAACAGTAGAGGCCAGTGCTGAGACTTTGATGTGGTGACCTGGTTCCTTCTGTTTATCAAGGAGCAGTGATTTGTCCTCCAGGAATAGACCCATATTCCAGGTGTGAATTTGGCTTTCCTGTCTACAGTACATCATCCAACACCAACCATCCATGGACTTAGAATGTCTTCGCCATTGCTGTAATTCTCCACAACACTGCCTCTTAATGGTGGGCATATATTAAAGCAATGAACATGCAGGAATGAGCTCACACTCGTAGAATTCAGTGGCCTTAGCATATGTTGGAGGAGGTCCTTGAGAGAATGTGACTTCCGATTGACCTATGAGCTGGACCTGGGCAATTGTGGACACCTGCTACCCACTCCCATCCTTGGAATGTGTGTTCTGCTTGCCTTCCCTGAGGTAGAAGCCGCCCCAAGGATGCAGCCTTGAGAGAGGAAGGTGTTGAAACCATCTGAATGGTACATATAACTGAAACCAGTTAAGGCTTTTGTATAAACTCAAGGTTCTGGTGGGTGGGTGTGGAGATCTACTGATCTTGTGTCACCCAAGACAAGCCTTAAGTTCCCTTATTTATTAAACCTGCCACTTTTCAGTCTGGAGTGGTCTGCCTTTATTTGGTCTCTCCTTGCCCTCCTTGTAAGGAGCCAATTTATAAATCTATCACCTATTCCATCAGCTAGAAGAAATTGTTTTGACTAAAGTATAGTGGCCAGCTGAAGGCTCTCTTTAGCACCAGCTTGGAAATCACATCTTACAAGTTTGAGGTAATGTCAAACTACTGTTTGAGACAGTAGCACCTGTGCCATGCTATCGCCCTTACAGCCGGATGGCAGTGGTCGGAGGATCCAGAAGCCGGCCCCCAATCCCCTCCAGCACCTGCAGCCATGACAAGGACAATGAGAGCAAGAATCAAAAGAAGTATCGGGGCTGTCTGCCAAGAAGCTCTCTCCCAACCCACTCAACCTCACCAATTAAAGATAGTGGGTGCCATGGTCAAGAACAGGGACAAGGGTGGTGGACTTCAGCTCAGCAAGGTGTTTATCTGTCCAGTTTCCCTGGTACTGCAAGCTCATCCACAGCCACAAGTACTGCAGCCTCAACAGCCTGTGCCAGAACATAGACCTTCAACCTGGAGGCTCCCCGACCATTGAAGACTCCACTATACTGCATCAGTCTTCACCAGTGTGCAGCAGAAAAAGATGACAGTGAAGACAAGGAAAGCTAAGAGGAAGGCTTGGAACTGAGTCTTGCTCAGTCAAATAAAAACCAAGCTCAGCCAGAGAAGGCACAGGATCAGCTGAAGGGGACCAGTGGCAGCTGAGCTGCAGGTCCTGGGCCAAGCTGGTGGTGAGTGACGATAACAGGAGCAAGAGGAGGACCACTCAGGAAGTGTCAATGAAGAAGACAGCCATCCAGAGCTGAGACAGCATCGCCCTTAGCAGTCACAAATAGCAGATGTCACTTCAGATTTGGGTTGAAACTGTATAAATGAAGATCTTCCATATTTATATAGCAAAGAGCATGTCTGGCCCTGTCCTGGCACCAGCAGTGTTTGTAAAAGCATTAACTGCTTTTTTTTTTTTTTTTTTCTGAAGCTGGAAACGGGGAGAGATAGACTCCCGCATGCGCCCGACCGGGATCCACCCGGCACACCCACCAGGGGGCGATGCTCTGCCCCTCCGGGGCGTCACTCTGTTGCGACCAGAGCCACTCTAGCGCCTAGGGCAGAGGCCAAGGAGCCATCCCCAGCGCCCAGGCCATCTTTGCTCCCATGGAGCCTCGCTGCGGAAGGGGAAGAGAGAGAGAGGAAGGAGAGGGGGAGGGGTGGAGAAGCAGATGGGCGCTTCTCCTGTGTGCCCTGGCCGGGAATCGAACCCGGGACTTCTGCACGCCAGGCCGACGCTCTACCACTGAGCCAACCAGCCAGGGCCAAAGCATTAACTGTTTAAAACGAAGAAAAACTGAGTTAGGGAACATGTGACACCTGTTTTTCCATTCTTTTCCTGGCAGCACTGTGGCTGCAGTTTGGAATTACCATAGTTAAAGCTGGGGATGCATGTCTGTAGCCATCCATTCCTCATACTGTATTTTATCGGGCAGGTCAAAATTGCGTGGGCATGGGGCCCACTGCTCTGATGGGGTATGTCAAGTGTCACTGATATCAAACAGTAATAAATTAAACTACCACCACCAACAAAAACAGCAGCAAAAAGAAGTGGCAGACTCTCTCACTACCTGTGCAAGTTGGATTCTCTAGTTCTTTTTTATTTATTTATTTTTTACAGAGACAGAGAGTGAGTCAGAGAGAGGGATAGACAGGGACAGACAGACAGGAATGGAGAGAGATGAGAAGAATCAATCGTTGGTTTTTCATTGCGCGTTGCAACACCTTAGTTGTTCATTGATTGCTTTCTCATATGTGCCTTGACTGCGGGCCTTCAGCAGACTGAGTAACCCCTTGCTGGAGCCAGCGACCTTGGATTCAAGCTGGGGGGCTTTTGCTCAAACCAGATGAGCTCGTGCTCAAGCTGGCGACCTCGGGGTCTCAAACCTGGGTCCTCCACATCCCAGTCCAACGCTCTATCCACTGCGCCACCGCCTGGTCAGGCGGATTCTCTAGTTTTTTAATTACAGTTAAGCAAAGGAGGACCAAAATGCTCCCTCATGGATCATCTGGGTCCCATACATACTCTTCCCCGTTTGTAATGCATGTGATAGCAGCCCTGCCTTCTCCGAGAGAAGTAACTCTTCCTATGTCCCACACATACTCTTCCCCATGTGTAATGCATGTGATCGCAGCCCTGCCTTCTCCACTGCTGAGAGAGTGACTCTTCCTGTGTCTGCTGGTTCCTAGATGCAAGGACTGCAAGGTTCCCAGACATCACCCATACTTTATAATCTAATGGAATACCTATTGTGTTCCCTGGCAAGTGTCCCTTTTGGGGACCAGCATCTCAAACCTTGCAGAGTTAACCTTGGAGGATAGGAAGCACAATGTTCCCAGGGAATTCTTGGAAGTGATGGTGAGGTCACTACTATTTCTACCCTTTGGGTTTCAGACTCATGTGTCCTTCCTTTTAGGAGCACAGTACCATATAAAACAAAGCTTTTGAATGGCATCCCATTGTCACAGAATGTTACCTCCAACTTGGTCCTTCAGCTCTGCCTTTAGCTGGCTGTCCCAATGCTCTGTCATGCAGTGGATCTCATGGTTCCTGCAATTCCTTTGCTGTACAGTGAATCCATTTGATGTGATGCCATATGGGATCCTGTGTTGGAGCAAGCACACCTGAAGCCCTTGCTAGGGACACTTGTGAAAAGGAAAGGAAAACCTAGATAAGGAATATGAACCTATTCCTGTGAAAATGAACTGCTGGCTCATCCAGGATGAAAGGGTTATAATAAACTTGGTTGGTTGGGCTTCTTGATGAAAAGGGCCCTATGGGAAGCTCAGCATTGGTCTCTTTTGCTGGCAGGTTAGACATTTAGTGGCTAGATCAGCTTTGGTCAAAGAATCCACAGTTTGCCTAACCAGGTGGTGGCACAGTGGATAGAGCATCAGACTGGGATGCCGAGGACCCAGGTTTGAGACCCCGAGGTCGCCAACTTGAGCGCAGGCTCATCTGCTTTGAGCAAAGCTCATCAGCTTGGACCCAAGGTCGCTGGTTCGAACAAGGGGTTACTCGGTTTGCTGAAGGCCTGCGGTCAAGGCACATATGAGAAAGCAATCAATGAACAACTAAGGTCTCACAACGAAAAACTGATTGATGCTTCTCATTCTCTGTTCCCGTCTGTTTGTTCCTGTCTATCCCTCTGTCTGACTCTGTCTCTGTAAAAAAAACCCCAAAAAATCCCCCCAAAGAATCCAGTTTGACCCATGAATGGCATCTAACCCCACTACCTTGGCCATTTTGTTCTTATACCTCGTACTGGGCTTGCCAATGAGCTGCTGTCCAATGTCCTCTAGGCGAGTCAGTCCACTTGGTTGTTAAATACTTTCATGGATGCTCTGTGGGGGGTCATTAGCACTTATACAAAGATCATCCTACTTGATATCTATGTCAGTACATTTACCTACATACTTCTACCACAGAACTCCTTGTCCCAACTACCAACTGTTTTCCTCCAGGCCCTTAACCAGTCACCCGGGACACCCAGCACTGCCCATGAGTCCACATAGTCTCTCCTTGGGCCACTTCTTACACAAAAAAAGTAAATGACTAGATCTGTTGGCTGCATATGCCCTTATCAGTATCTTTCAAGGCCGCCTGAGTGAGCCTATAATGTAGTTACTGTCCACTTTCCTTTTGAACTCACATATCAAGTCAATCCATCTATGAACCAAGCTCAAGCTTTTCTCCTCTTTCAACTGGTCGTAAGTCTCCCCCATGTGGTCACAAGTGTGAAGTGACAGGCTCTAATTTATAACAGCAGTGGATGGATGCCTTGTGAGTCTGGGATACCTATTCTGCATTCACTTGTGACCTCTGTACATTTTCATGCTCAATCTTAAATACAGTGTGTCCATAAAGACACATGTGCATTTTTGACCGGTCACAGGAAAGCAACAAAAGACGACAGAAATGTGAAATCTGCTCCAAATAAAAGGAAAACTCTCAGTTTCATACCTATTCAGTGCAGTTTGATGTGGGCTCACGCACAGATTTTTTAGGGCTCCTTAGGTAGCTATCCCGTAGAGCCTCTACAGACTCGTCACTGACTGATGGCCTACCAGAACGGGGTTTCTCCACCAAACTGCTGGTTTCCTTCAACTGCTTATCCCACTGAGTAGTGTTATTCCTATGTGATGGCGCTTCGTTATAAATGTGCCAATATTCACGTTGCGCTTTGGTCACGGATTCAAATTTAGCGAGCCACAGAACACACTGAACTTTCCTCTGTACCGTCCACATCTCGACTGGCATGGCCGTGGGCTGCTCCGCTGTATACACGATGTTACATCATCATCTGCGCATGTACACATGCTGCCACATCATCCTAGAGAAACTGGGAGGGTTTTCCTTTTATTTGGTGCAGATTTCACATTTCTATCGTATTTTTTTGCTTTCCTGGGACCGGTCAAAAGTGCACCATGACTTTACGGACACACTGTATATTACTTCCATCTTATGATGGATTGTTGCTGGGCCCAACCAACCTTATGACTTGTGAGTCTGACAAAACCTATCTCATCATGGGTGGTCTTAGCTGCATGGTCACTTGATGTTCCAAGATGAGGTGTTCATGTTCCATCTCCATTGGAGCACAGTTGCACACAAGGATATTTTTCCCTCCAAAGGCACATAATTCTGTGTTCTGAGTGGCACGGCAGAACTTCAGGATCCTGCATTGTGAATCTCCTACAGGAACATGCCAGAAACTCCGCATTGTATTGTTCCCTACCACCAATAACCAATAGCACCTGCTAGACCATATGACCCAGGCTGCAGAGGGACGACATAGAATGGTGCATACCCTTCCCCACTACCCCCTGCTTGCCTGCTTGCTTGCATGGAGACAAAAAGTTTGCTTGAGTAACCACCCAGGGCTTAGCTATTTAAACCGCAACCCCATCCAGCCAGTGTGGAACTTGAACTTACCAGCTGCCTTTGTTTCTGCCCCTGTATGTACGTAATAAAGGCTATGTCTGCTCCACCTGGTCCTCCTTGTGGTTCCTTTGAGATCCTGTAATGACACCAGATCCATTTTCTGGGTCTGGACCTCCTGTGTTACACGGCCTATTACAGAAACTTCCTATTCTGGGCTCTTATCGAAGCTGCAGTCTTACACATCACCCAATATTTGGGTCAGAGCAGTATTCCTACATGTGGAGTATGCTGCTTCCAGAACCTAAAGTCCCAACAATGTCCTGCTTTCTTAATGGTTGAAGATGCAAGATGCAGTAATTGCCTAATTTTTAGAAGGGTTGCCCTTGGGCACCACTGACCACTGGACCCCTAAAAATGTTATGGATGTAGCAGGTTCCTGAATCTTTATAGTTTATCTACATAATGTTATTGATGTAATGAGACAATGTAATTCTCCAGGATATCTAGATGGTCCTGATGATTCTGGATTATGATAGGTAACATAGATTTTGAGCAAAACTGTATCTTTGTTATACCTGAATGTCAATATTTCTGGTCTTCTGAGAGGGACAGAAAAGAACACACCAAATCAAAAGTCACCTACCACATCGGCAAAAAGGCTACTATCGGAGCTACTAGTCAGTTGAATTTGCAGTAGTATACTGTTATAAACCAGCATCCTTCTGCAGGGGTCATGCTGGCGAATTAAAGATTTGAAAACCACCACTCTGCACCCTTTGAATCTTTAAAAGTGTCACCAATCTCTGCCATTTTCACCTCTGGATGTGATATTGTTTTATGATCTTGACAGGGATGGGGCTGTTTCAGAGGGTTCTGTGTGGCTTTTCCTATTATGATTGCTCCAAACCTACAGGTCGGGGACCCAATGTGAGAGTAATGTTAACTGCCAAGAATGTCAATGCCAATATTCAGTTGGGGACTGGGGAAAGTTGGACCTTGGGCAAGACTTCATTATCCTCTGCCACTCTGTGCAGCCACACTAATGGGGCCATGATGATAAGGTATCTGCATATCAAAGTCAATTCAGACCCTGTATCCACCAGTCTTCAAAAGGTTTGGCCACCCATTTTCCCCATGGGTACAGTCATCAAAGGAAATGGCTATTGCACCCTTTGAAAACAAACTTGGAATTTATTTGTGTATACATGTGGCATACTGTGGGGTCTTTGATATTTGGCCACTTCAGTAAATGGGTTCCATGCCTGAAAACTGGCTCAGGTCCAGAAACTGGGTGTGGGATCATGATTTTTTTATTGTGCAATCATTTTGATTTTCCTAGTCAATCTTCCCAGACTTTTCTGCTAGTAGTATCCTTAGCTGCCCATCAATTTTGCCTATAGAGATGGTATATATATTGTGTGTGTGTGTTTGTGTGTGTGACAGAGACAGAGAGAGAGAGACAGAGAAAGGGACAGATAGGGACAGACAGGAAGGGAGAGAGATGAGAAGTATCAATTCTTCATTGCAGCACCTTATATATGTTGTTCATTGACTGCTTTCTCATATGTGCCTTGGCCGGGGGCTACAGCCAAGCCAGTGACCCCTTGCTCAAGCCAGCGACTTTGGGCTTCAAGCCAGTGACCATGGGGTCATGTCCATTATCCCATGCTCAAGCCAGTGACCCCACACTCAAGATGAGCCCGTGCTCAAGTTGGTGACCTCAGGGTTTTGAACCTGGGTCCTCTGCAGCCCAGTCTGATGCTCTAGCTACTGTGCCACCACCTGGTCAGGTGAGATGATATGTTTTATCAGCCAGTTCTCTAACTCTCTACAGGTCAGGCTGTCTTGGCTGCCACTCAAGACTTTCTTGGCCATTATAATTGCAATACTCTGACTTCTGTAAATTCAGTGCTACCTCCTGGCCTCTTTTGTTTTAGGACCCTATCATCCCTATTGCTGTCACCCAGACAAGTTCTGGAGCAGTTTTTCATACTGTCAGCTTTTGCCTACGGAGATGAACTGCCACTGAACATTTTGGTGATAACAGTGCCCCTTTCATCAGCCTGTTTCTTACTACTTTTGTAAATGTGTTACTTGTGCCTGTGTGTGGAATATAATCTGGTGGGTCTTAAGGAAGTACGGAGTATATAAATTTCAGCACATCCACATTCTCAGGCATTTCACTACCCCCCCCCCCCCACAGTCCACTGTAGCAATTCTGTCACTTAAACTTGACTTACTGGGGATATAGCTTTATCTACATGTGGTGTTTTACAAATATATCTGCAAATTCTTTGCTACTCTTCCCTTCAGAAGATGAAGTCTAAGTCTCCTCTCTTTGAATATAGGTGAGATTTAGTGACTCATTGCTAATAGGCAGGTAGTGGCAGAATGATGTATATGGCTTCTGAGGCTAGTTCACAAAAAGGCTATGGCCTTCCTTTGTCTTTGGACAGTTGCCCTTGGAACCCAGCCATAATATTGTGAGGAAGCCAAGGCCACAGGGAGTGACCGTGTGTGGGTGTGCTGGCTAATATCCCCAGTCTGGGTTCCAGCATCAACTGTTAGCCGTGTGAGTAAATGAACTTTCAGGTTATTCCAACTTCCAGCCTTCAAGCTGTTCCAGCTGAGGCCTCAGATGCTGTGAACAGAGATTAGCCATCCCCACTATGCCCTGCAGTTACTAGAGATGATACAGGCATACCTTGGAGATATTGCAGGTAGACAGATGTTGCACAATAAAACAAGTATCATAATAAAGTGAGTCATAATACTTTTGCTGGTGGAGGGTCTTGCTTTCAATTTGTGAAAAATGCAACATTCTTGAAGTGCAATAAAGCAAAATGCCTGCAGCCTGACCAGGTGGTGGTGCAGTGGATAGAGCGTTGGACTAGGATGCGGAGGACTCAGGTTCGAAACCCTGAGGCTACCAGCTTGAGCATGGGCTCACCAGCTCGAGTGAGGAGTTGCTGGCTTGAGTGTGGGATCACAGATGTGACTCCAAGGTCGCTGGCTTGAGCAAGGGGTCACTCGCTCTGCTGTAGCCCCCCAGTCAAGGCACATATGAGAAAGCAATCAGTGAACAAGCAATCAACGAACAACTAAAATGCCGCAACAAAGAATTGATGCTTCTCATCTCTCTCCCTTCCTGTCTGTCCCTATCTGTCCCTCTCTCTGACTCTGTCTCTGTAAAAAACCCAAAAACCAAAGTGCCTGCAAATGGTTGTTTTGAGTGACTAAATGTGTAGTAATTTGTTATATAGCAATGCCACAACCAGTCCAGTAATGGGTGTGCACAAAAGGAAGGCACTGCAGGACTTAAGAAAAAATATAAGATACAACATAGAGAAAAGATGGGTACAGGGGACTCCCAGCCTCTAGGACTGAGAACCCAGATCTCTGCAGCCTTATCATATTTATTGGTCTCTTTGCTCATCAAGCAAATTAGCAGAGCCTGGGTCAAATAATTCTACAATGGATTCAGGTGCAGAAAAAGAGGACCAACCAATGCCCCCCAGGCATGTAGAAAAATGGCTATACGGATTAGCTGCTTCCTATAAACCACCATAGTAGTGCTTGCCGGGACAGCATTCTGCCTCCACAGGACTTGGCGTTCTGAGGTCCACACCAAAGACTTACCTCAAGGCTGCAGTTTAATCTCTTGGCCAATTCCCCACATAGTAATAGATACACTATCATTCTCGAAGCTATCCTTTGAGCAAGTTTGCACTTAGTCTTTGCCGTGGTGTTAGATCCCGTATCTTAAAAGATTGCTCATAAGTTAATAAATTCTTCTACCCAATTTTACATTCCAGCTCCCTTTTGACTTCTGAAGGGGTCATCTGCTCAATTAAAGATGTTGGTGACCACCACTCATCAAGCATGCTCACCATCCCTTGCTCAAGCCAGAGACCATGGGATCATGCCTATGATTCCACACTTATGCCAGCGACCCCATGCTCAAGTTGGTGACCTCAGGATTTCAAGCCTGGGACCTCAGGGTCCCAGGTTGATTATCTATTGAGCCACTACTGGTCAGGATGGATCTTACAGCTTGTTGTGGGTTGAATTGTGCCCACACCCCCACCATGATACCTCCAAAAGATGAAGTTCTAACCATGCCAGTACCTGTGAATGTGACCTTATTTGAAAATAGGGTCTTTGTAGAATAACCAAGTTAATTCATTAGGATGGGCCCTAATGCAATGACTGGTGTCCTTATAAATGGGAAATTTGGACACAGAAACGAGCACTTCTTCCTCTTACTTTTTTTTCTACATAAAGGAAAAACACCATGTGAATATGAAGGTAGAGATTGCTGTGATGAATCCACAAAACAAGGAACACCAAAGACTGCCAGTAAACCACCAAAGGCTAGCAGAGAAGAACAAAACAGATCTTTCCCTCCCAACCCTTAGAAGGAACCAACCATACTGTCAGCTTGTTCTGATGTCTAGCCTCCAGCATTGAGACAGTAAGTTTCTGTTAAGGTACCCAGTTTGTGGTACTTTGTTACTGCAGCTCTAGAAATGAATACAGTTATTTTAAGGGGCAGAGAGCTATAGCCCCTTTTCTATCTCATCATAGTTCCAGCTGAATTATGCAAAGAAATAACCATAATTATATGCTAATGTGCAGTAGGTGGGGGAAGGTTTGCATGGCTAGGAGGGAGAGGTGAGCCACGTGGGTAGTCTCCAAAGGTTCAAGGCAGTCTGGGGAGTCAAAAGCTTTGAAAGCATCTACCAAGACTTCCCCAACCAATGTGTCATAGGCCACCTTTTCCCAACTAGGGCCCCAAATTTGACAAAACTTCCTTGACTGGGTGTTTACCATCTTTGATATACTAGTTCCTGGGCCTGACCCTTGTCTTTATTGTCTCAATGTAGAAGATGAGGGTGTCTTTACTTACATCCAGAGATTCCATGGCTTTCAATTGTCTGTTGCTAATCACCAGCTATCCATTATTATTATTATTATTATTATTATTATTTACAGAGCATCAATAGTACTAAGGAATAGGTATTCAATGCCATTACCCTTCCTTACAGTTACTATTTCCATATATGTAAAGGCCTAATACATTATCCACTAATGTATTCCATTTCACTTTAGTAGTGTGCCTGCTACTTCAATCGTGGTTAAAAATTAATCTGATCACCACCTTGTGCCAGCGACTGAGTGCTACACCCACAAGTGATGAGTGAGCATCCTGGAACCCCATTTTATCACCTTTCACACTACCCCTAGTACCTGTTGCAGGATGGCTTCTCTGGAAGCAGATGCTGACAAAGCTTGGGGTACAAGATGTTTGATATCAATAAATATGAAAGGAAGGAGAAGGAAGCAGGACTGGGCAGAGAAAGAGTGTACACAGGCTCAGCAAAGCTCTGGCAGGTCTGGTGTGCTGCACATCAAAGGTGTCCTGTGTTGGGCCCAAACGGCCAGACTGTATAGTCGTGCTTCACTTATTCACCAGATGTGGACTTTGGCAAGGTGGCCCTCCACCATGGACGTGCATGTTTACTGGTCCATCCTTGCATATGCAGATACACGTCCTGTGTGTATGTGGGGATCAGCTCCTTCAGGATTCTATGGGCCTCTCAGTTCAACTCCACCTGAGGGCTCCTAACACCTTGTTTAGCAGCTGTCTTCCCATTTCCCAAGGTCACCTCATGATCTGAAATGGCTGCCGGAGCTCCTTCCTGGTCAGTACTATACCGCTGAAAGCTATTTTGAAAAGCAAATGAGTTAACACGTAAAAGTCTGGGGAAAACGCTTGGCCCACACCTCTGCAACTATCCCAACAGCATTGCAAAGCCAGGTCGGTGTGTCCAGGGTGTCCCAGCAGACTACAGGAAACCAGAGAAAAGCCCCGGCAGGGCAGCACACCGGGGCAGGAAGGTATCCTGACCACAGGACGAGTTGGGGAAGCCACCTCAGCACAAGTACCTCGCCCAGGTGGAGACCTGCGCCCACAGAGTCTCAGGTGCTGTATAACCTGACAATCCGGACCCCGGCGCAGAGCCTCTCGGGAGTGACGCTCTCCGGCTTCTCCCAATGTAAGCCTAGAGCGACGCCGCCGCGTCCTTGAGGCCAATGGGAGCGAGCCATCGGTGTTGCTGGGCGGGCTCTGGTCTCATAGCCCCGCCCTCAGCGCGATGCGCACGCGCGCTCCCCTCCCACCCTTTCCGTCGCGCACGCGCGCTCCGTATAGGGCTCTCCGAGCTGTCGGGGGCGCGCAGGGCGGCGGTGGCACTTGAGGAGCCGCCTGTGAACGTGCCCGCGCTCGTGCTCGCGCCGTGCCGGTGCGGAGCCGCTGGGCCGCGCCCCTGTTCTGTCGCCTCCGCTGCCCGCCGGGCGGATGCTCGTCGCGGGGCTGTGGGGAGCCGACGTAGCCCCGGCCCAGACCCGGCTGTGGGGAGCTTGGCCCCGGCCCCGACCCTGACCCGATCCACCCGGGTTTGAACCGGCCTGGCAGTCGCCGGGCGCGACCCGAGCGAGCGAGCTGGCCATGGCTGACCGCGTGTGCCCGCTGGAGCCGGTGCCGCTGCCCGCTGAGGTGCGGGAGAGCCTGGCTGAGCTGGAGCTGGAGCTGTCGGAAGGTGAGCGGCCCGGCCACGGGGGTCCCGCCCGGCCCTCACCTCGGACCCGGGATCCCCGCCAAGCTTCTCACACCCGGGAGCCCCTACCCCGCCCCTCACCTGGGACGTGCGACCTCTGCCCTGCCCGTCACCAGAGACCCCGAGACCCCCGCCTCACCCGGCTGCACCCCGGGGAGCTCGCCTGGTCCCTCAGACCGGGACCCTTGGACTCCTGGGCCCCGCCCGGCTTCTCGCAGAAGAAGCCCGGACGTTGAGGTGCCCGGCAGTTTGGGTGGGTTGTGTGACTTCAGGCGCGTCAACCGGGACGGGAGTGACCGTTCTGTCTCAGCAGCAGGCGGCGGTCGTCCCAACCCGAGGCCGCACGTTGGGCTTCACGAGCGTGGCTGTACCCAGGCAGGTGCCGCCCACCTGGGTGCAGACGCGTGAGCCCGTCTCCGTTTGTGTGCCTCAGTTTCCTCCCCTGTGGGACCGGATTAAAACAGCACCTCCCTTTCTGGAGGTGCTTACAACAAGATTGTTAGCCCGTTTACCGAATTTTTAAAAACTGATAAAAAGTTTAATAAATGGTTCGTTGCTTGTTCAAAAATAGGCTGGAGTGACTCCGCTTCAGAGGCAGTGGGTGGTGTTACTCATCTGCAGATTATTGCTCCCTAAACCTGTGGGGTTTTTTTTTGTTGTTGTTTTTTACATTGAGAGAGAGTCAGAGAGAGATAGACAGGGACAGAGAGATGAGAAGCATCAATCATTAGTTTTTCGTTGCGTATTGCAACACCTTAATTGTTCATTGATTGCTTTCTCATACGTGCCTTTACCGCGGGCCTTCAGCAGACCGAGTGACCCCTTGCTGGAGCCAGCGACCTTGGGCTCAAGCTGGTGAGCCTTTTGCTTAAAGCAGATGAGCCCTCGCTCAAGCTGGCGACCTCAGGGTCTCGAGCCTGGGTCTTCCGCATCCCAGTCCGACGCTCTATCCACTCTGCTACCACCCTGGTCAGGTCCAAACCTGTGTTTTAATGTTCTGTTTGATGTCATTGCTCAAAGAGAAAGTTCTTGGCGCAGTCTCACGGAAAGCATCTAATGTCTTAACTTTGTTTCTGATCGTTCAGTGCGTTTTAGACTCCATTTTTTCATAAGCTTACTATTGTTACTTTAGGTTTCAGTTTGATATGTTTTGCAGTCGTTGGAGTAGTGAATTTTTACAGCCATCTAAGAATACGCACTGGCTGGTACTAGCTCATTTAATCCTTGCCAACCTTAGGGAGGTAGGCACTGTTGTTATCTTTGTTTTACAGATAGTACAACATCTACTTGCAATTGTTTCGAGTTCAGCATGCAAATTTTTATGAGTTCTGTGATGTGTGGAACTTTTTAAAAATGCAAGTGCAATAAGAAATGGGTGGATGTGAGAATTCTTGGTGATTAGATGCTTTTGGGAAGTTTGAAAAACAAATTAGAAATGGTTCTGACAGGAACCACTGTCTTGAATTTGTTGCAGCTTTTCATACGGTGAAAATCATGTCAATGCAGTTTAGATTTTATGCATTTGAAATATGTTTTTGCAGCTTGTTCCTAATTTCTGCACCCGTGTATTTGTTATTACCGAAATTTCTTATTTTTTCCGTGGTTGTATGTTTGTGTGCTTTCTAGGCATTGACAGTTAGGTAAGATTAGATCCTTTCCTCAAAAAACTTCATCATTTGTGTGACAAAACATGCACAAAGTCCCGGCCAGGGCACGCAGGAGAAGCGCCCATTTGCTTCTCCACCCCTCCGCCGCGCTTTTCTCTCTGTCTCTCTCTTCCCCTCCCGCAGCCAAGGCTCCATTGGAGCAAAGATGGCCCGGGCGCTGGGGATGGCTCTGTGGCCTCTGCCTCAGGCGCTAGAGTGGCTCTGGTCGCAACATGGCGACGCCCAGGATGGGCAGAACATCGCCCCCTGGTGGGCAGAGCATCGCCCCCTGGTGGGCGTGCCGGGTGGATCCTGATCGGGCGCATGCGGGAGTCTGTCTGACTGTCTCTCCCTGTTTCCAGCTTCAGAAGAAAAAAAAAAAAAATGCACAAAGTCAAGCACTCCAATGAAAGAAATGCTTCCTATCTATTGACTCTGTTTACACTATTGTCATTTTAGACCTATATGGAGGATTTATACATAAGTAAAGGATATAAGATTATGTAAAAGGAGCCTGGAAATGTAGCTTAAGCTGAGAAAGGGGGTGAACAATGTGTTAAAGGGAAGGGACAGCAGAGTGTAGCTGAGCCAAGGAGACAGGAGCCCTGGCTTCTATCCCAGCTCTTCAACTGGCCTGACACCTTTTTTCTTGGCCCAAATAGGCCAGTGATTATTTGGGTAGTCAAGCTTGGCCTTGCTCCCAGGGTGCTTCCACACCTTTGATGCTGGCTTCTTCAGTTTGTGTTGTGATTGTTGTTGACATGGGCCTCCCCATTGAACTTAGAGATGCTTTGTGATAAGAACAGAGTCTTAGGCAAATTTTTGGCATTTTCACGTAGTGGCTGATATCTGGTAAATGTTTCTGGATCTCCCCTGAATTCATAACATCTCATAACTTGGGTTTGGTTAACTGTAAAAGGTGAGCACCTGCCTTATTAATGTCCTATAGTTCTTGTGAAGATTCAGTCAAATAGCATATGTGGAAGTGCTTTGAAACTGGTAAGGTTTTATTTATATAATTAAAGGAAGGTATTAATTAATGAAGCAACTGAAGTTACTTTTATTGTCATTTCTTTAATTTGATCAAGTAAAAAGTGGGATTCACTTTGTCCTGTGCTGTACCCTACCCCTGCCCCAATTTGGAGGGTGGGGGATAAACTTTATTTTTTAATTTTTATTTAGAAAGTTATACTTAATGGGGTGTCATTGATCAATAAGAGTACATAGGTTCCAAGTAAACATCTCTATAGCATTTGAACTTTTGTTTGCGTTGTGTGCCCGTCACTCAAAGTCAGATCATTTTCCGTTCCTCTTTACTTCTCTCTCTCAACCCCCTTCCCCTGGTAACCACTTCACTTTTATGTCTATGAGTCTCATTTTTCTATCCCACCTATATGTGAAATCACAGGTCTTAGCTTTTACTGATTTACTTGTTTCATTTAGTATAATACTCCCAAGGTCCATCCATGTTGTCGTAAATGGCAATATGTCATCATTTCTTATGGCTGAGTAGTACTTCATTGTATATATGTACCATATCTTCTTTGGGATTAACTTCTAATTCAGAATAAAGTAATAAAAATAGGATAATTTCACAGTACTCACACTTGTCTTAACGAGATTGCATAAAAGTTAGAGTTGACAGTATGCTAGGCAGGTTGGAGAGAAAAGGAAAGTTAACAGACAAAATGCTGCCTACCTGGAAGCTGGAGGTGAGTGATAGGTACCTGAACAATCTGGAAAATCCTACACTGCTTCCCCTCAATTTGTACACCAACAGTGACTAGTTCAAAGTAGTATGCTCCTGCCTTTATTATAATTCGTATGAGGCCTTGTTCTCCAACATCCTCCCTGGATTTTTGCCATCCACTGTTGCAATTGAAGTTGGCCCTAGGGGGAGGTTCTGGTCTTAGAATGCACTGATTTCTACCCATAGGGCAGGTTTGCTGACTTTTTGTATGAATTCTGAAGACGGTTGTTAGAGTAAAGCACAACTGTTGTGTTGCTCCCTAACTTTCCTGGCTGGTTTACCCTTTTGATTTAGAGGATCTCCTTGAAATTAAGATTAGGATGAAGGGTGGAGCTGCACAGAACCCTGGTCTTCTCAGTCCCCCATCCCAGCTCACCCCCCATGAAAACACTCAGGAGAATTCATACATGTGCCTCTTCAAAGCATATCAGAATGTACCTGGATGAAAATGAGGTTATTAGAAGTATAACCTTAACTTAAAAAAAAAGTTCCTAAACACCGTGCTTTACCTATTATTGTATCAAATTACCTTAGCTATACCACAACTGATTTGCGTACTCTACAGTGTCTTGGGGCTATTGCTTCTGAATTGATTTAAAAACATGGTTAATGGTGTAAGATTTGTTCTTTGTTCTAGTGGTCTGTAGTGGTTTAGAGAGGAAATCCCTACACAATAGGCTACATTTGTCCTACTCTTGTTTCTTTTTTCAGGTTAATAGATCTGTTCCCTAGCTTTAACTGTAGTTTTTATTGCATTCTGATAATACAATATCAGATACCATACAGCCTGGATCTGGATGATGTCAAAGGAAAAGGGGAAAAAGCTCCCTTTGTGGGTGTAGAGGAAAGGACTTCTTTCACAAAGCTTTCCCCCCCCTAATTAAATGTTTTTAACTTCTGAAATTTGTGATATAATTCTTAGTTTTCAGAATGACAGGCTGACATTGCTTTCACTTAAACATGTCCTACCTTGATGAAGCATTAAAAAATAATTTTCTTAAATCTTGACCCTTGAGTACTTATCTGTCAGTTGTCTACATGAGGAAATGAGAAGAGCATTCCTGCCAAACAGGGCCAGGGCCTGTTTGAGGAGCAGTAGGTATGCTGTTTCAAAGTGAACTCTAGTCACTTCTGTTGTGGAATGCCATTTTTACTTGAAAATATGGGTGGCAGACAAACTACAATTATTTATACTTGGGTATTTGGTGGACATTTTCTGGGAAATAGTGGAGAACAACTGTCAGAATTAATGACCAATTACAATATTTGTGCTTCAAGCAAAAGTTAAAAACTTCTATGCTACTATGATCATACATCATCCCAATACTTACAGACTTTTGGATGAGATCAGTAGCAATATTAATGAATGTGAGGTTTTTTTATATTATATAATGACATGTGTCAGCATTTAAAGATCTGCATAATTCTGTGAACCACTATTTTCCAAATGATAAGCAATGTATCATGTTACAAATTCTTGCATGGGTAAAAGATCCATTAAAAAGTTAGAGCAGCCCTGGCCGGTTTGCTCAGTGGTAGAGCGTCGGCCTGGCGTGCAGAAGTCCCGGGTTCGATTGCCGGCCAGGGCACACAGGAGAAGCGCCCATCTGCTTCTCCACCCCTCCCCCTCCCTTCCTCTCTGTCTCTCTCTTCCCCTCCCACAGCCGAGGCTCCACTGGAGCAAAGATGGCCCAGGCGCTGGGGATGGCTCCTTGGCCTCTGCCCCAGGCGCTAGAGTGGCTCTGGTCGCAACAGAGCGACGCCTGGAGGGGCAGAGCATCGCCCCCTGGTGGGCAGAGTGTCGCCCCCTGGTGGGCATGCTGGGTGGATCCCGGTAGGGCGCATGCGGGAGTCTGTCTGTCACTCCCTGTTTCCGGCTTCAGAAAAATACAGAAAAAAGAGAAAAAAAAAGTTAGAGCAATGAATTATAACAGTATGAAAAGTTCATTGCTGTGGTTTTAGAGTCTACCTTGCAGATATTCTTTAAGAAATTACCACTTTAGGCCCTGGCCAGGTAGCTTGTGGCTTGTGGCTTAGTGGATAAAGTGACAACCAAGCGCACCAGAGGTTGTGGGTTTAACATCTGGGTCAAGGGTACATAGGAGAAGCAATCAATAAGTACACAACTAAATGGAACAATTAAGTGAAAACAACCAGTTGATGCCATTCTTGTATTTTCTCTCTCTTTTTGTCCCTATTCCTCAAATCAATGGAAAAATTAAAAAAGAGACTACCCCTTTAAAAAAACAAACTACCACTTACCTAATGTTGATGCTGTATCAAAGAAGCGTATCCATAATGATACAAAGAAGCTACTGAAATACTACTCCCTTTCCAACATATGTTTTGTGAGGCTCAATTTGCTTCGTAAACTTGAACCAAAGCCACGTGTTGCAACAGCTTGAATGCTGAAGCCTATGAGAGAATCGAATTGTCTTCTATGAAGCCAGATATTAAAGAGATTTGTAAAACAGTACCAGTATTCACTAAATGTTTTTGGCTTTGGAAATCTATTATATTTTTATAAAAAAAATACTTCTGTTAACATGTAGGTTTGTTTATTTATTTATTGACAGAGACAGAGAGAGTCAGAGAGAGGGACAGATAGGGACAGACAGGAAGGGAGAGAGATGAGAAGCATTAGTTCTTCGTTATGGCACCTTAGTTGTTCATTGATTGCATTCTCATATGTGCCTTGACCAGGGGGCTGTAGCAGAGTGAATGACCCCTTGCTCAAGCCAGCGACCTTGGGCTTTAAGCCAGCAGCCATAGGGTCAGGTCTGTGATCCCACGCTCAAGCCAGCGACCCCGTGCTCAAGCTGGATGAGCCCATGCTCAAGCCAGCGACCTTGGGGTTTCAAACCTGGGTCCTCTACATCTCAGACCAATGGTCTATCCACTGTGCTACTGCCTGGTTAGGCAATATGTAGGTTTATTATAAAAAAATTTAAGTGAATTAAATATTTTTAAAATGTCAGAGCTTTAATTTTATTATTATTATTATTATTATTATTATTATTATTATACTGGGGAACAAAATTTTTGTTGCATCCACAAAAACACTTGTTCTTACCTAATTCGAGGGTGCTGATCTCAAATCTAACATTAGTTTTTCTCTGTAAGCTATAGATTTTTTGCAATTCAAGATTTTAGGTTTTCCTCTTATTGTAAAATTTTCAACATTTAGTTTAAGATAATGAAGTAGAATGTCTTCTTGGGCATATCTTTGTGAAAATACCATAATTTATATAATGCAGTAAATACACTAATACACTAAAAGATATGATTGCATCAGAATTTGTCTACAATTTTGAAATAGGACATATTAAAACACTTATTTTAATCATAAAACTTGTACAAAACTTATTTAAATTCTATTCAGGCAAAAATTTGCATTTGTAGCTCTTGTGTTTGTGTACTTGTTGAGGACAGTCTCATTTGATGCTCCAGCAATAGTCTTCTCATCACTAACAGCTCCAAGATTTTCGGGGAACTTATCAAGGTGACTGTTCAGGAAGGGAATCTTAATGCTCATGTTACATCCAATGTCGTGGAAAGCCAACAGCGTCCTTTGAACCAGAAGTTCATAGTTTTCTGCTTTTTTGTTGCCAAGGAAGTTCTTTGTAACAGCCACAAAAGACTGCCATGCTGCTTTCTCCTCCTTATTCATCTTCCTGGCAAATTCTTCATCACGTATGAGGGTTCGAATTTGAGGTCCATCGAATACACCTGCATTTATCTTCTTGAAAGACAAGGCAGGAAAAGCAGAAATAATATGTTGAAAGCATTCACTTTCTCTATTCAAAGCCTGAACGAACTGCTTCATTAAGCCAAGTTTGATGTGAAGTGGGGGGAAAATGATCCTGTCTCGATTAACTACAGGTTCATTCACAATATTTTGCATCCCTACATCCAGAGCTTCACGTTTCAGCCACTCCTTCTGTGTCCAGTGTTTCTCCTGAGCTTGGCTGTCCCACAAACACAGAAAGCAAGGATACTTCATGAAACCTCTCTTTTGTCCTAGCAGGAAATTTACCATTTTAAGATCCACACAAATGGTCCAGTTATGCTCCTCATACTTCAGAAAGTCGAGGACAATTTTTATGTCATTATAATCTTCTCACAGATGAGTTGAATAGCCAGTTGGAACCGCTGCATAAACATTATCGTTGTGTAGGAGAACACATTTCAGACTCTCTTTAGAGCTGTCAAGAAACAGTCGCCATTCTGATGGACTGTAAGTGGTAATACCTAGCTGGCTGAGAAGACTACTGATATCATGACAGTAAACAAAGTGTCTTCGGAAAAAATGTCCACAAAAATTTGTTTACGCTTCCTGAAATGGGATACTTTAGCTGACCGTGAAGTACATTCTTTTCTTGAAGCCTGGAGGCTAACAACTCAGCTTCTTTCTTTGATAGGCCCAAATCTCTTACTAAGTCATTCAATTCGGATTGGCTAAACTGCTGAGGGGTTAATGACTGCTTGGAATCAGAAGAAGACCCTTTAGATTCTACAACCATTTCCTCATGCATCTTATCAAAATACACTTGAACACCATGTTCACTTCCTTCATCCTTAGAAGAAATAAAACCATTGAAAACGAGCCGGGAGTGTCTCAGAATGTGGATAGGTCGTATTGCTGAAGGAATATTCCGATATGTGGTCATATGCTGTTTTTTCTTGCCGATGCTCTTTGTACGGATCAGACTGAAATAACAGTCACTGCTGTGGTCCTTAGGTTCACGCCAAACCATGGGAATACCAAAAGGCATTCCTTTGTGTTTTTCTTTTGTCCAGTCACAAAGCATTTCCTCACAATTATGACACACAATATGAGGAGCCCAATTCTTGTCTTGATCGCCAAGGGGAACTTGAAAATAGGCAATATATGCACGTGTCACAAATGATGAAATACTGCACCTTTGACGTTGAAGTGTGTAACAGCCACATATAGAACAATGTGTCAGGACTATTCTTATATTTATGCCTACTCGAAGAAGCCATGATTCAATCTTAAAACAAAATAAGAGGGTGTTTTTATCAGATAATAATCTTTTACATTTAAAAACAACTACAATTATGTAAAAGTGATGTTTGTAAAACATTAATTGCCTTGTGGTTATGTTTAGTCCAAGAGTCGTTGCCCTTTAACTCTAATTTTTTTTTTCAGTTAGCTATTTTTTTTTTCTTTCTTTTTTTTTTTGTATTTTTCTGAAGCTGGAAATGGGGAGAGACAGAAAGACTCCCGCATGCGCCGACTGGGATCCACCCAGCACGCCCACCAGGGGGCGATGCTCTGCCCACCGGGGGCGATGCTCTGCCCCTCCACAGTGTCGCTCTGTTGCGACCAGAGCCACTCTAGCGCCTGGGGCAGAGGCCAAGGAGCCATCCCCAGCGCCCGGGCCATCTTTGCTCCAATGGAGCCTCGGCTGCGGGAGGGGAAGAGAGAGACAGAGAGGAAGGAGAGGGGGAGGGGTGGAGAAGCAGATGGGCGCTTCTCCTGTGTGCCCTGGCCGGGAATCGAACCCAGGACTTCTGCACGCCAGGCCGACGCTCTACCACTGAGCCAACCGGGCAGGGCCTCCTTTAACTCTAATTTAAAAACCAATGCATGCCATTAACTGTAACAAGAAGAAATTAAAATTGCATAAAAAATAGAGCATGCACCAAAAAATGGATTTCAGATTTGAAATCAGCGATGCAGAAATATATAGAAACAGTTCTAAAACCTCATGCAACAGAAAATGAAAAAAAATTTTTTTTATTTTTTTCCCCAGTGTTATTTATTCAGTGTGAAGAGGGGAGGCAGAGACAGACTCTTGCGTGTGCCCTGACTGGGATCCATCTGGCAAGCCCACTAGGGGATGATGCTCTGCGCATCTGGGGCTGCTCCCTTCCTCAGCAGTGGAGTTCTTTTTAGCTCCTGAGGCTGAGGCCCTGGAACAGGGGTCGGGAACCTTTTTGCCTGAGAGAGCCATGAATGCCACATATTTTAAAATGTAATTCTGTGAGAGCCATACAATGACCCGTGTACGTTATGCATTATCCAATAAAAATTTGGTGTTGTTCCAGAAGACAGCTGTGATTGGCTCAAGCTACCTGCGGTAGGAAATGAATGGATTGTAATACATGATAATGTTTTATATATATATTTTTTAAATAAATAAATTTTTATTAATTTTAATGGGGTGACATCAATAAACCAGGGTACATATATTCAAAGAAAACATGTCCAGGTTATCTTGTCATTCAATTATGTTGCATACCCATCACCCAAAGTCAGATTGTCCTCCCTCACCCTCTATCTACTTTTCTTGGTGCCTCTCCCCCTCCCCCTCTCTCTCCTTCCCTCCCCCCACCCCCCGTAACCACCACACTCTTGTCCATGTCTCTTAGTCTCATTTTTGTGTCCCACCAATGTGTGGAATCATGCAGTTCTTGGTCTTTTCTGATTTACTTATTTCACTCCGTATAATGTTATCAAGATCCCACCATTTTGTTGTAAATGATCCGATGTCATCATTTCTTATGGCTGAATAGTATACCATGGTGTATATGTGCCACATCTTCTTTATCCAGTCTTCTATTTTTTTTTACAGTGATTAAAACCTTTAAGCAAACTCTTGGCTAATACAGCAAGAATCCATAAAAGAGTAGTGTCCTTAACATGTTCACCAAGTCCAAGTTGGCACCATCACCATGCCAAATCCTTGAAAGATACAACCAAACCCCAGTTCAGTCTGTTAGGAGCTGTCACAAGGAGCAGGAGTCCAGGAAAAGTTCACATCCAGGAAAAGTCCGCATGGCACTGGAATTGTCACAATTTTATACTTTGCAGCTCAAGTCCAAGTCCCAGTGACCGCTGCCTCTAGCTGGTAATGATTCAGCTAGACTGGAAAAGCCATCTGCAGCATGTGTGGAGATGGAGCTTCTGTTCTCCTCTGCCCAGAGAGATGAGACCAGGGTGCTTTTCCCTGGAGCTCTGCGACTGTGGCGTGGTAAAGAGAACCTTGGGATACACTAAGCTGGGTGGCAAAAGTAGATTCATAATAGAAGTTGGCAAAAGGGGGAAAGAGAGCTCTAAATTAGGAGTAGGTCCCAGCCTGAAATATGAGTGGAACATTGAGGTAGGAGGAATAAAGGAAACACTGTATATTAAACAAAGCAGCAGAAAATAGGACTATCAACACCCACAACAGAGATCTTTGAGGGAAGAATAAAAAACCTGACTATTCAGGCAAGACATAGTTAAGTGGTCATTGTGCAAATGAGATGAGTTTACCTGCTTCTTGGAAGAAATATCCTAGGCTCGTCCACAGTGTCGTAGATGGGGCCGACGGCCCTGGGCACCTTCAGCCTTCAGTGGCAAACCCCAGCATTCTGGGCAAGGTTAGGTCATAGGTGGCTGGAGCAGGGCTGGAAGAGACTGAACCCTCCCGTAGAGGAGCGAGGGGGAAGCCTACCTTCCAGTGTCCCTGTTTCCTCACAGCAGAGGCATGTAAGCCTGGCAGGCTTTAGCTCAATGACCTTCCTTTCCACTATTGAAGCAGGACCCAGATGGCATTCTATGAGACCCCTTTGGGGCTTTGAAGCCTTTAAAGGCGTATCCTAAAAGCTGGTAGTTCACCTGATCTCTATTGGGCTTTTTCTGCCTCTTGGTATCCTAAAAGCCATGCTCAGAAGATCTCGCTGAGGGGTTTGAGGATCCCCATCCGCCTATATAAATCTTTTCCATATATCTGGGGTTATTTGGAAAAAGACAAAACAGTGTCATTAGCTGGACCAAATAAAAGAAGGTAGAAGTTTTCAGGAGAAAAAGATTCGGCGTCTCCTGTTCATCACCATTCAAAAGAAATTTAGAATTTTTTAAGTAAAAAGCATGATATGGTAGACCCGTAGGAGTTCCAGGATATGACTCCTCCCTTTTAAATTTTGTTTAAATTGACCTGAAAATATTTGCTGGGTACACTTGAATAATACCTTGACTTTAACGATTGTAAGAAATACACATAATTCGAAAGGTTTGACAAAATACAGTAAATGCTTTTGCTCCATATGCAGGAGCATTGTCAGTTTAACCAGTTTAGGAAATCCAATAATAGAACAACGCATACAGACAATGAGCTATAACATGCTTAGCAGTCTCTCCTGTTTTGACAGAGGTTACTATAAATCTGGAATATGTATCCACTGTAACGTGGTCATAGGACTGTTTGCCAAATGGAGGTATATAAGTAACATCCATTTGCCAAAGTTGTCCTGGTAGGGGTCCTTGAGGGTTAACTCCAAATGAAGGGACAGATTGTAGTATAGGACCCCTTGGACAGGATTTCCCAATCTGCCATGCTGCTTCCCGAGAAAGTTGAAAAGTTACACAGGGCTGCAGTGTTCAGTATGAGACTGAATTGCTCGATCGGTCCTGGTTGCTCCAAATAATTTTCTTTTGGGTAGCTTGATCAACAAGGGCATTCCCTTGTGCTAAAGCTCCAGGGAGCATGGAATGAGCTCAAGTATGTCCTATAAAACATGGAGCTCTATGTTGACATACAAGTCTTTGAAGAAGGAGGAACTGCTGAAATAGTTCATCAGCATTTGTCCCTGAGACAGCAGTCTTTATAGTGGAAACACCATAAGTAAATATTTGCTGTCTGTATATAGATTAAAGGCAGAATATGGCAAATGCTGAAAAACCATGATACTGGCATATAATTCTAGTCTTTGAGCTGATTTTAAGTTGACAGTTTTAATATAAAGTTGTCCATTGATTTGCAAGAGCAATTTGCCATTTAGTGGAAGTTTCCCAGAGCCATTGTTGTTGATCCTTTGAAAAAAGGAACAACAATAATTTTGAGGCTCTAAACCTATAAGCTGTAAGGGTCGCCCTATGCCCCTTGATAATCCAGGAGGCAACAAGATCAAAATATGGAAGTGTATTCCATGGGCTATTAGATGGTTCAATGTGCCCAAGCTGTAGCTGCTCTTGTACCAATTGAGCAGCTGCCCTAAGTTTCTCCTGAGAAAGGGGCCATTGGTCTACCCATACAGGATTATCTGATTTCCAAGTAATTGGGTTTGCACAATGCATTATTGAGGTAGCAGGAGCTACCAAGGCCCATATGCTAAATTTTGATATCCTAATCCACACCTTTTGGTATTTGGTGCCACTTCTATGAGAGTGAGAATTCCTCGCTGTTCTTTCCCTAGTCCCTTGGTGAGCAAAAATCACCGATCAAACATCTGAGTACTGACTAAACCATTAGGACTGACTAGCAATGCTTCCATATTTTTCAAAACATCTCTACCCCACAAATTAACTGGCCATCCAGGGAGCACATAAGACTTAAAAAATCCAGAATGACCTTCTTAATCTTCCCAATGTAGAAAACTAGAACTTTGTTGAGGGGATTTACTCTGCCCTATACCTTGTAATTCTGTGGCTGCTGCATGAGTGGGCCAGGAAGGAGGCCAATGTAACTTAGCAATAACAGATACATCAGCTCCAGTATCTAAAAGTCCTTTAAATTTATGCTTATGTATTGTTAGTTTCATTTCAGGGTTTTCCTGACCTATTTTTTTAAATCCAATTGGCAAAATCAGAGGAGCCAAATCACTAATTTCCTTGGGGCCCCTTTTGCAGGATGTGGCCTGAGAAGCAGAATTAGTATCCTTATACTGTTCTTCTAACTGCCTGAATTAGCCGTGAGACAAATTCTTTTTATTTTTGATTAATTTTAATGGGGTGACATTGATAAAATTGTCTTCCATCACCTTCTAACTGGTTTTCTTCGTGCTCCTCCCCTCCCCTGACCCCCTCCCTCTTCTCCCCCACACCCTGTAACCCCAACACTGTTGTCTATGTCTCTGAGTCTCATTTTTATGTCCCACCTATGTATGGAATCATATAGTTCTTAGTTTTTTCTGATTTACTTATTTCGCTCAGTATAATGTATCAAGGTCCGTCCATGTTGTTGTAAAAGATCCGATGTCATCGTTTCTTATGGCTGAGTAGTATTCCATAGTATATATGTACCAAAGCTTTTTAATCCACTCGTCCTCTGAAGGACACTTGGGCTGTTTCCAGATCTTCGCTATCGTGAACAATGCTGCCATAAACATGGGGATGCATTTCTTCTTTTCAAACAGTGGTATGGTGTTCTTGGGGTATATTCCTAAAAGTGGGATAGCTGGGTCAAAAGGCAGTTCGATTTTTAATTTTTTGAGGAATCTCCATACTGTTTTCCACAGTGGCTGCACCAGTCTGCATTCCCACCAGCAGTGCAAGGAGGGTTCCCTTTTCTCCACATCCTCGCCAGCACTTATTCTGTGTTGTTTTGTTGATGAGCGCCATTCTGGCTGGTGTTGAGATGATATCTCATTGTGGTTTTAATTTGCATTTCTTTAATGATTAGTGATGTTGAGCATTTTTTCATATGCCTATTGGCCATCTGTATGTCCTCTTTGGAGAAGTGTCTATTCATTTCTTTTGCCCATTTTTGGATTCGATTGTTTGTCTTCCTGGTATTGAGTTTTACAAGTTCTTTATAAATTTTGGTTATTAATCCCTTATCAGACGTATTGTCAAATATATTCACCCATTGTGTAGTTTGTCTTCTTATTCTGTTCTTATAGTCTTTAGGTGTGCAAAAGCTTTTTAGTTTGGTAAAGTCCCATTTGTTTATACTGTCTTTTATTTCACTTGCCCGTGGAGATAAATTGGCAAATATATTGCTGTGAGAGATGTCAGAGAGCTTACTGCCTATGTTTTCTTCTAAGATACTTATGGTTTCCTGGCTTACATTTAAGTCTTTTATCCATTTTGAGTTTATTTTTGTGAATGGTGTAAGTTGGTGGTCTAATCATTTTTTTGCAGGTAGCTGTCCAATTTTCCCAACACCATTTGTTGAAGAGGCTGTCTTTACTCCTGTGTATGCTCTTACCTCCTTTGTCAAATATTAGTTGTCCATAAAGGTGTGGGTTTATTTCTGGGTTCTCAGTTCTGTTCCATTGATCTATCTGCCTGTTCTTATGCCAGTACCATGCTGTTTTGAGTACAATGGCCTTATAATATAACTTGACATCCGGAAGTGTGATACCTCCCACTTTATTCTTCCTTTTCAAGATTGCTGTGGCTATTCATGTTCTCTTTTGGTTCCATATAAATTTTTGGAATATGTGTTCTATATCTTTGAAGTAAGTCATTGGCATTTTAATTGGTATTGCATTGAATTTATAAATTGCTTTGGGTAATATAGGCATTTTAATGATGTTTATTCTTCCTAATCATGAGCATGGTATATGCCTCCACTTGTTTGTATCTCCTCTGATTTCTTTTATCAATGTTTTCTAATTTTCTGAGTATAATTCTTTAATCTCCCTGGTTAAATTTATTCCAAGGTACTTTATTTTTTTGGTTGCACTGGTAAAGGGGATTGATTCCTTAATTTCTCTTTCTGACAATTTATTGTTAGTGTATAAAAATGCCTCTGATTTCTGAGTATTGATTTTATATCCTGCCACCTTGCTGAATTCATTTATCAGGTCTAGTAGTTTTTTGACTGTGACTTTAGGGTTTTCTATATACAATATCATATCATCTGCAAATAATGATAGTTTTACTTTTTCTTTTCCAATTTGTATGCCTTTTATTTCTTTTTCTTATCTGATTGCTGTGGCTAGGACTTCTAGAACTATGTTGAAGAAGAGTGGTGAAAGGGGGCACCCCTGCCTTGTTCCTGATCTTAAGGGGATTGCTTTTAATTTTTGCCCATTGAGTATGATGTTGGCTGTGGGTTTGTCATAGATGGCCTTTATCATGTTGAGGCATGTTCCCTGTATTTCCACTTTGCTGAGAGTTTTGATCATGAATGGGTGCTGGATTTTATCAAATGCTTTTTCTGCATCTATTGAAATTATCATGTGGTTTTTCTCCTTCCTTTTGTTTATGTGATGAATCACATTGATTGATTTGCGAATATTGTACCAGTCTTGCCTCCCAAGAATAAATCCCAATCATGGTGTATGATTTTTTTCATATATTGCTGGATCCGGTTTGCTAATATTTTGTTGAGGATTTTTGCATCTAAATTCATCAGGGATATTGGCCTATAATTTTCTTTCTTTGTGTTGTCTTTGCCTGGTTTTGGAATCAGAATTATGCTCGCCTCATAAAAGGAGCTTGGAAGTCTTCCTTCCTCTTGAATTTTTTGAAATAGCTTGAGAAGGATAGGAGTTAGTTCTTCTTTGAATATTTGGTAGAATTCACTTATGAAGCCATCAGGCCCAGGAGTTTTCTTTTTTTGGTTTTTTTTTGATAACTGTTTCAATCTCATTTGTTGTAATTGGTCTGTTTAGGTTTTCTGATTCTTCCAGATTAATTTTTGGAAGATTATATGTTTCAAGAAATTTGTCCATTTCATCTAAGTTTTCTAGTTTTTTGGCGTACAGTTCTTCATAGTATTTTCTTACAATATTTTGTATTTCTGTCGTGTTAGTTGTTATTTCTTCACTCTCATTTCTAATTTTATTTGAGTCTTGTCTCTTTTTTTCTTGGTGAGTCTGGTTAAAGGGTCATCGATCTTGTTTACCTTTTCAAAGTACCGTCTCCTGATTTCATTGATCCTCTGTATTGTTTCTTTAGCCTCTATGTCATTTATTTCTGCTCTGATCTTTATTATTTCCTTCCTTCTACTAGCTCTGAGCTTTCCTTGCTGTTCTTTTTCTATTTCTTTTAGCTTGTAGGGTCAAGTTGTTTATTTGAGCTTTTTCTAGCTTCTTGAGGTATGCCTGTAATGCTATGAACTTTCCTCTCAGGACTGCTTTTGCTGTGTTCCATATATTTTGAGTTGATGTATGCTCATTATTGTTTGTTTCTAGGAATTTTTTAATTTCTTCTTTGATCTCATTGTTTACCCATTTGTTATTTAATAACATGCTATTTAGTTTCCAAGTGTTTGAGTATTTTTCAGTTTTTCTGTTGTGGTTGATTTCTAGTTTCATGCCATTGTGATCAGAGAAAGTGCTTGATATGATTTACATCTTCTTAAATTTGTTGAGACTGCTTTTGTGCCCTAACATGTGGTCTATTCTAGAGAATGTACCATGAGCGCTTGAAAAGAATGTATATTCTGCTGCTTTAGGGTGAAAGGTTCTGAAGATATCTAGTAAATCGAGTTGATCTAATGTGTACTTTAAGTCTGCTGTTTCTTTGTTAATTTTCTTTCTTGAGGATCTATCTAATGATGTTAATGGGGTATTGAAATCTACTATTATAGTATTGCTGTTGATCTCGCCCTTTAAATCCATCAAAATCTGCTTTATATATGTAGGTACTCCTATATTCGGTGCGTAGATATTTATAACGGTTATATCTTCCTGTTGGATTGCTCCCTTCATCATTATGTAGTGACCTTCTTTATCTCTAACTATAGTCTTTGTTTTAAAGTCCATTTTGTCTGATATATGTATTGCTACCCCAGCTTTTTTTTCATTTCCATTTGCGTGAAATATTTTTTTTTCCATTCTTTTATCTTAAGTCTATGTGCATCTTTTGATTTAAGGTGTGTCTCTTGTACACAGTATATGTATTGGTCCTGTTTTCTTATCCACGCAGCTACCCTATGTCTTTTGATCGGATCATTTAATCCATTTACATTTAAGGTTATTATTGATATGTAATTGTTTATTGCCATTTTATTCTTTAAAACTGTATTCCTCTTTTGTTATATTCTTTTTCTCCTTTGATCTGTTTGCAACAGGTCCCTTAGCATTTCTTGCAGCATTGGTTTGGTTGTAGTGAATTCCTTGTGTGTTTTTTTTTTTTTTTTTTTTTTTGTCTGGAAAGCTTTTTATTTCTCCTTCAATTTTAAATGATAGCCTTGCTAGATAAAGTAGTCTTGGTTGTAGGCTCTTGTTCTGCATTACTTTGAATATTTCTTGCCATTCCCTTCTGGCCTCAAATGTTTCTGTTGAGAAGTCAGAAGTCATCCTTATGGGGGCTCCTTTGTAGGTGATAGTCTTTTTTTCTCTAGCAGCTTTTTATTTTATTTTATTTTATTTTTAAAGATTTTATTTATTCATTTTTCAGAGAGAGAGGAGAGAGAATGGAGAGAGAGAAGGGGGAGGAGCAGGAAGCATCAATTCCCATATGTGCCTTGACCAGGCAAGCCCAGGGTTTCCAACTGGTAACCTCAGCATTTCAGGTCAATGCTTTATCCACTGCGCCACCACAGGTCAGGCTCTAGCAGCTTTTAATATTTTCTCTTTATCACTTAGCTTTGGTATTTTAATTATGATGTGTCTTAGTGTAGATTTCTTTGGGTTTCTCCTTAATGGAGTTCTCTGTGCTTCCTGAACATGTGAGGTGTTTTCCTGCCTTAATTGAGGGAAGTTTTCAGCTATGATATGCTTGAACAAAGTCTCTATTCCTTGTTCTTTCTCTTCTTCTTCAGGAACCCCTATGATGCGGATGTTATTTCTCTTCATGTTGTCACAGAGCTCTCTTAGAGTTTCCTCAGACTTTTTGAGTCTCTTTTCTTTTTTCTGCTCTGCTTCCATGCCTTTATTTATCGTGTCCTTTAACTTGCTGATTCGACTCTCCACTTCATCCATCCTGCTTTTAATTCCTTCCATTGTGTTCTTTATTTCAGATATTGTATTTGTCATTTCTGACTGATTGTTTTTTATTATTTCAATGTCCTTTTTTATATTTGCTATCTCTTTATTTAGGTTTTCATAATGACCATCTATTGGTGTTCTAATATCTTTGAGCCTCCTAACAATTGTTATTTTAAACTCTGCATCTGGTAATTTGGTTATATCTGATTCATTTAGGTCCTTTTCTGGGGATTTCTCTTGGTTCATTTGTGTTGCATTTCTCTGCCTTTGCATTTTCTCTGTGTAAAGGAAGGTTTTGGCCACTGGAGTCCACTGGGTATGGCCTCTGTTCCCTAGGTATGGTCTGTCTGCAGGCCCCCCACCCCCTCTTCTGTTGCTACCTAGGGCTTTTGGGTTTGGGCGTTGCCGGTGCCTGCCCACTGGGGCTGTTGCTGTGGTTTCCACCTCTCCTTCACAGGAGTGGCTGTGATCACTTGCTCGGGCACACAAGCCTTGGTTGCCTTGGCCTTTGCCCTGCCCTGGTGGGTGACATTATGCTCGGCCCTGAGGTCAGTGGTGAGCACTTTTGCTCAGCTGTGGGTCTCTGCCTGTTTCTGGGCTTTCACCCCGCCCTTGTAGGAGGAGCCCACTCGTGGAATGGCTGCTAGCCTTGGCTCTACCAGCTGGACAGGACTGCGTGCCCATACTCAGCTCAGTAGTGGTAGTCCACCTGTTCTGGGCTTTTGGCTCCACCCCCGCCGGAGGAGCCGACTCTCAAGTCAGGCCACAAACCTTGGTTCCATGGGCGGGACAAGGCTGTGCTCCTGCACCCTTGCTCAAGGGCTGGTCTCCACCTCTTCTGGGGTTCCTGCTCTTCTCCCGCAGGCTGGATTACAGGCTGCTGGCAGCTGGGCTTGACCACTTTTGCACGCCCACTCCTCCCCAGCCAGGCAAGACTGAGCTCACACGTGAGCCCAGTGGCGGCCAGCAGGCTTCCGCCCCTGCCGTCAGAACTGCGCCTCCACCTCCCGCCGCCGCCACCCGCCCTCTGGTGAGCCCTCAGCCGTGTAGGGTGCGGGCGCTGCCGCTCAGACCCTAATACTCACTACTGTAGACCCGAAAGCTCCCTCCTTCTAAGCAACTCTGCTCTGAGTGCTGCGAGAGAGCTTGTTTGGCTGGTGTCCTGCTTCCCTTTGCTGGTATTGCTGTTTCCAAGGGAAATATTCACTTCCGATTTGGGGAGTGACTCGACCCAGGGGTTAGGGTGGCTGTCTCTCAAAATGTTTCTCCCTGTGCCTCCTAGATTATACTCTCTTCCTGCTACTCCAGTCCTCTCCTCTCTCCCCGTTCCTCAGAGCCCCGGGTGAGTGGTTGTGAGAGAGGTATTCTGCGTGGTCCCTTTAAGAAGAATCCTGGGTCTGAGAAATCAGACTCTTTCTCACAAACAGTATCCTGTCTTATTTCCAGCTAAATACTGTCCTTACGCCTCTTCTGGGCTCTGGGGCTGCAGGCTGGGGCTTTGTTCCTGGGATTCAGGACCCTCCCCTCTCTGCTAAACTCACTTCCCGCCACTCGAGTCTCTTCTGGCTGCCGTTAGCTCTGGGGAGCTGGGCAGCCCTCTCCGCATTTCCACTTTTCCTACCAGTCTCGGTGTGGCTTGGTTGAAGAGTCTTCTTAGTTTAGTCCAAAGTTGGTTTTTCCAGATGATAGTTCTTAAAATTAGTTTGTAATCTACTTTGGTTTTTGGAGGTAAATGTTGGTTCGTCCTCCTACTCCAGCGCCATCTTGTCTTTTTTATGTTTTATATTTTTAATATTATTTTTTATTAAAGATTTGTCTGTGAACCAGATGCAGTTGTCAAAAGAGCCACATCTGGCTCGCGAGCCGTAGGTTCCTGACCTCTGCCCTGGAGCCATCCTCAAAGCCTGGGGCCAACTTGCTCCAATCAAGCCATAGCTACAGGAGGGAAAGAGAGAGAGAGAGAGAGAGAAGTGAGAAGGGGAGAGGTGGAGGAGCAGATGGGCGCTTCTCCTGTGTACCTTGACTGGGAATCGAACCCTGAATATATACACACCAGGCCAAAGCTCTACACTGAGCAAACTGGCCAGGGGCCACAGCTGTAATTGCTAATGTGGTAAACATTGATAGACATTACCCACTCAAAGAAAAGCTCTTTGGGATCCTTAATAAATTGTAAGATAATGAAGGGTCCCTGAGCACAAAGCCTTTGAGAACTGTGTTAAACAATGACCTTTGCAGCTAAAAGCTCTTCTGAAAGAAAGGGTTTATTCAGCAACTTGGTGGCCAGAAAAAGAACCAGGTCCTTGGGCATGCAGTCTTAACTACTAGCAGCACGGTTAGGATGGGGAAGACAAGCATGTTCCCTGTCTTGGGGTTGACGGGGCTCTTTTATTTTTTAATTATTTATTTATTTTTAAAATTTTCTGAAGTTAAAAGAGGGGAGGCAGTCAGTCTACTGCATGCGCTTGACCGGAATCCACTTGGCATGCCCACCAGGGGGTGATGCTCTGCCCATCTGGGATGTTGCTCCATTGTTGCGGGAGCCATTCTAGCACCTGAGGAGGAGGCCATGGGGCCATCCTCAGTGCCCGGGCCAACTTTGCTCTAATGGAGCCTTGGCTGTGGGAGGGGAAGAGAGAGACAGAGAGGAAGGAGAGGAGGAAGTGTGGAGAAGCAGATGGGCACTTCTCCTGTGTGCCCTGACCCAAAATCGAATCTGAGACTTCCGCACGCTGGGCCCTGATGCTCTACCGCTGAGCCAACTGGCCAGGGCCTGAAGGAGCTCTTTTATACAGTGAAGTTGGGGGAGAATGATGGATGTTGTTTTGAAAGAATTTACATTGGCTATAAAGTGGGTGAGAGAATGTAAAGTGGGACTAGTTTTGGGATAGATGCGTATTTCTGAAGGAAGTGTTTGCTTATTTGTATTGGCTGAGGGCGATAGCCAGGAAAGTTCATGTGTAAAGGTAGTCAGCTATTTGGCTATTCTCTCTAGATCAGCGGTTCTCAACATGTGGTCTCGACCCACAGGTTGAGAACCTCTGCTCTAGATAATGGCAGAAATAACCACCTGGAAGTTAATTCAGAGTTTCAACATACATTCAGGGACACAAGCATCTTTTGTTTCCAACTGATGAATCTCTTTAGTCTCTTCCTCCCACCTTCTGCTTGCTATAATTTAGGACATCTCAGATTTTTCTTCTTGTCAACTGCTAGTCCATGCAACTCTAGCAGAACTTTCTTTAAACTTTTGTAACACATTTTTTAGCTGTTGCTGGTCTAATAAGAATTTCTGTTTACATATGTAAGGATAATCAGATGTTTCAATTAATAAAACATGTTTGGAATCATTAAAATTTATGCTTATTGTCCCACGTTAGCAAAATCCATTATTCATGATTCAAGAATATTCCTTTTAGAATATTTTCTTTGCATAGTAAATCGTTCAAGTGTAATTGTCACTTTACAAAATTTTGATTTATAGGTTTTTAAAAGAAGCAATACTGTAATTTCAATTTTAGTACACTAACACCTTGTATACCGTTTATTGCCACCAATTCTGAACCTGTTGAATTTCTGCTTTTGTTCTAAGACTTAAATTTAAACTTCACTTTATCTTGGAAGCTCTGCCTTTCACTAAGAACACCCCACTCTCCAGAGTTAGGTTGCTGTTCTGTGTCCCTTTAGCACTCTTTGCATCATTCTTGTAGCATATATCACAGCATTGTATCGATTTGTCTAATTTTTACCACTTCCAGGAAGTATTTTAAGAAGGTTTTGCTCTATTCCTCTTTATACAGCCTTAGTACATGGCACATTTTAGGCATTTTAATGAATGTTTGTTGAATTAATAAAAATAAAAATTACAGGCCCTGGCCGGTTGGCTTAGCGGTAGAGCGTCGGCCTGGCGTGCGGGGGACCCGGGTTCGATTCCCGGCCAGGGCACATAGGAGAAGCTCCCATTTGCTTCTCCACCCACCCCCCTTCCTTCCTCTCTGTCTCTCTCTTTCCCTCCCACAGCCAAGGCTCCATTGGAGCAAAGATGGCCCGGGCGCTGGGGATGGCTCCTTGGCCTCTGCCCCAGGCGCTAGAGTGGCTCTGGTCCCGGCAGAGCGATGCCCGGAGGGGCAGAGCATCGCCCCCTGGTGGGCAGAGCGTCGCCCCTGGTGGGCGTGCTGGGTGGATCCCGGTTGGGCGCATGCGGGAATCTGTCTGACTGTCTCTCCCCGTTTCCAGCTTCAGAAAAATACAATAAATAAATAAATAAATAAATAAATAAATAAAAATTACATATGGTGGATGCTTAGTTTTAAATCCAGAATCCTCTGTAATTGAATACTTAACCTTTTAATACTAGTGGTTGTTTAGTTCCCTTCTTTTCTTTGACCTTCAGTCTTACAAAGTGTGATAAACATACATCCAGGACTTAGAGGTTTGAAAAGAGATTTGGGTGGGACACTGATCAGAGGTGTCCTCATGGAAACATGAACTTTGGGGCTCCCAGGCCTGATGCCTTATACCCATATTTCTCAGGGTGTATCCTCAGTGAATGTAGCTGATATGTTGTTGCCAGGGCCCTGTCATCATCAGAGTCTAGGATGGGTGTTTCATGTTGTTGTTGTTATTATTATTATTATTATTATTATTTTGGTATTCCATTTTTTAGTGGAAAAGTATTAAAGAGTTGTGGTTTCTGAAAACATTTTATTTCATCATATACTATGTTCTTTTGTCTGATGTGATATGCACCCTTTAATATAAAAATGAATTCATACAAAGTATCTGATCACTCTACTATGGTATAAATGAAAGAAGGATGGAAATGAAATAAGGTTAAGTTAATGGGAAAACTTAATTTTGTTCTGCCAGTAAATCTTTTAATTTTTTTATTATTGATTTTACAGAGAGAAGAAGGGAGTAAGAGAGAGAGAGAGGCAAAAAACATTGATCTCTTTCTATGTATGTGCCCTGACTGTGGATTAAACCAGCAACCCTTGCATGTCAGGATGATGTTATAACCAACCTTGCTCTCTGGCCAGGACTTTGCCAGTAAATGTTTGCAATGAGCTTGTTCTGAGTAAGACTAACTTGTGGATCAATCTTTGTACCCTTAAATTATCTAATATTTTTGTATTGTACTTGTGTATTTAAAAGACTAGGAAATTATATACTACTTGGCAAAGAAAAACCTGTGTAGTCAGTGAAAGATACAATACCTAAAAATAGTTACTGCTATCATTTAATGATAAAAAAATCTCTTGGAGTGATGTACCCAAGGGCCCCTTTTCCCTTTTTCTCACAGGAAATGAATGTGCTCTTTCTTTAAGATTTCCTGGATTCTTGAGGCAGTACCTCAGATAATTCCTGGGGTACAGTCATCATGCAGGGGTTTCACTTCAGACTTTGGCTTTATTAATCTTTAAAGAAAAAATAGACATTGCATTCCTTCTGTATACATTGACTTAATTATTTGAGAGCACCATTTGGAAAGAGGAGAGAAAAAACTTTTATTCCGGTTCAGATTTCAGAACTTTTTCTACAGGATGTTTGGTAGAGAGCCTTTGAAGTGGGTATCTGAAACTTAAAAGGGCATACATACTCTTGCTTATTTAAAGCAGGTAAGTACCTCAAAAGAATGTGCCATAGTAAATTCTTACATGACTTTGTTTCCTTTAACCCTGAAGATGAAACAGGCTAAGGATTAGCCATTCCAGAAAACAACTAGGAAACACTAAAATAAGTATTGTTTTGAGCTAAAAAGTTTATGCAAATGAGAGATTCTAGTATCATTATTAGATAATCTTGGCATTATGGACTGAATTGTTTCCTTTCCAAATTCATAGGACCCTAGTCCCTCCAATGTGACTGTATTTAAAGATAGATCATATAAGGAGGTGATTCAGGTTAAATAAGGTCCTACGGGTGGGGCCTTACTCCAGTACCACTGGTGTCCTTCTAAAAATAGGACGAGACACAGCACAGAGAAAAGCCATATGTAGACCAGGGAGAATACAGCCCTGTGCAAGCCAATGAGTAAATCCAGGAGAACCAAACCTGCAGGCACCTTGATCTTAGACTTCTAGCCTCCAGAACTATGAGAAAATAAATTTCTGTTGTTTAAACCATTCATGGTATCTTGTTATGGCAATCTGAGCAGACCAAGACACTTGGTATGTCATCTTGTTATTGAGCAAAATTCAAGGGACTAAGTGCTAAGAAACCTAGTCCGGGGGCTGAAAAACATGTAAACAGTGGGTGTTTCATGAAATGTGTATAGGGCCCAGTTGGCTCAAGAAGGGGAGTGATCATCAGTACTGGGTAAGCAGGGCCAGTAGAGGAAGTGAATTTTCTTCCAGTTTTGTTTTGAAAGCACACGCATAAGGCGTGTAGCACAGGGAAGAGCATGCTTGACTAAGGAATATGAACCATACTTGAGTGGGCTATGAGATTCCTGTATTCCCCAGGCAGACGTGGAGAAAACAGGTTGGGAAAGGCAGCGGATTTCGCATTCTAGTAAAGAATTGGATTGGACTCTCTGCAGTCTAGACCAGTGTTGGAACAAACTCAAATGTCTCCTGCAGCCATGTGGGTGTTGTGATGAATGAGGTGACCGAGAGTAAGATAAGGACCTTGTTGGCTCTAGAGTGGTACAGTCTACCTTTCTGTCCAGTAGAACTCTCTGTGGTGATGTAAATGTTTTGTGCTGCCTAATATGGTAGCCACTAGCCCCATGTGGCTATTAAACAGTTGAAATGTAGCTAGTGGGACTAGGGAACTGAGTAGTCAATTTAATTTACTTTTCATTAATTAAAATTTAATAGCCACATATAGCTAGTGGCTACTGTATTAGACAACACAGCAAAATGTATGCTCTGCTTAGAGGCGTTCTATTAAAAAACCATAATATCATCAGAGTATATCTTACACAGTTTTTCTGCCCCTGCTTTTGACAATGGGAAGGAAATGGGAAAGATTTAAAATATGGTACATGTGTGCATACAAGAACCCACAAAAGTTGAAAACAGAGATGGCCAATTTCCTGTTTTTGAAAAAGGGCTAAGGGGTGGTTATTCTTAGTTGCTTTATTTTAAGCAGATCTTTCTTAATAAATGATGGAGCCAGCAGTTACTTTTTGTAAAGGTATTAAGCAACAATTGAAATATCCCTGTGTGATCTGTCTCTCCTCTCTCTGTTTCACTCTGATTTAGAATTAATTTTTAAACATGTGAGAGTGGCAGCATGTAGAGAGTGGATTGGAGGAATATAAAATTGGGAACAGAGGCCCTGGCCGGTTGGCTCAGTGGTAGAGCGTCGGCCTGGCATGCAGAAGTCCCGGGTTCGATTCCTGGCCAGGGCACACAGGAGAAGCGCCCATCTGCTTCTCCACCCCTCCCCCTCTCCTTCCTCTGTTTCTCTCTTCCCCTCCCGCAGCCGAGGCTCCATTGGAGCAAAGATGGCCCGGGCGCTGGGGATGGCTCCTTGGCCTCTGCCCCAGGCGCTAGAGTGGCTCTGGTCGCAACAGAGCGTCGCCCCGGAGGGGCAGAGCATCGCCCCCTGGTGGGCGTGCCGGGTGGATCCTGGTCGGGCGCATGCGGGAGTCTGTCTGACTGTCTCTCCCCGTTTCCAGCTTCAGAAAAATACATACACACAAAAAAATTGGGAGCAGAAAATGAGATTAAAGAGTACATTTTAGTAATTTAGGGCAAGAGATTTCGATGGCCTGAATGGAGGCTTGGCCAGTAGAATGGAGAGAATAGTCTAAAATGGTATCCACAGGCTTTGGTGTGAAGAACTAGACATTGAAGGATGGCTGCCAAGTTTCTGAGATGAGTGGAAGATGATGGGCTGTTATGAAGATGTGGGACACAAAAGAACACATCTGTTTCATTCATTGAGCATTCATTGTTTGGGAGATCTGAGTACTGGTGTCCAGGGGACATTTGGATATGTAATACTAGTACTTCTCAGAAAGGGCTAGTGTAGAAGTTTGGAAGCCATCAGCACATAAACTGTAATTGAAGTAGATACAATTATCCTGTATGGAGAACTGATTATTCAGTAAGGACCTAGGACAAACCCTGAGGAACTCAAATCTGTGAGGGAAAGGCAGAGAAAGGTGACCACAGGGAAGACTGAGGAAAGATCCACAGCAGGAACAGGAGGAACGAGTGTGGGCATTTCTGTAGCTGAGGCAGGAGAGGGTTTCAAGACAAGAAGCATTTAGGAAGCAGAGGACTTTCTAGGTTGATATTCATGACCAACTCAGATAAAGATGACTCTCCTTCCCCAAATCTCATTAAAATGCTGGAAGTTTTAAAAATTGAAATAAAATTCACAGCAGTCTAGATTTGGAAAGTCAGAAAGACAAATAAAAACAGCAAGTGCTATCTAGGTAGGGAAGACAGGAATTTGCAGTCAGAATCTATGGACAGTATGCCCTTTGAACTGAGTTTGGTGAGTATAGGAGTGGGAGGTGGTGGTGAGGAGGGGATGTCGTTTTCATTGGTTTTCCAGATTTGGCCATGCCACTCTGCCTTAGGAGGCCCCAGTTGTGTGGGGAGGCAGTGCTCAGAGGACAGGCCCCAACTCTGCCTCAGTCAGAGCAGCTTCTCCACTTACACTCCTTAGAAGAGTTTACTTATGTGGAGGGTGTGTGGCTGGAAAGTTGGAAAAACTGGAATGAGTGATACTTAAGTTCTCCTTCCTGTTGCAAGAGCTTTCCAATTTCTAATTTTGTCCAATAAGAATTATACCATAGCCTGACCAGGCGGTGGCGCAGTGAATGGAGCGTCAGACTGGGATGCGGAAGACCCAGGTTCGAGACCCCGAGGTCTCCGGCTTGAGTGTGGGGCTCATCTGGTTTGAGCAAAAATTCACCAGCTTGGACCCAAGGTCGCTGGCTCAAGCAACGGGTTACTCGGTCTGCTGAAGGCCTATGGTCAAGGCACATATGAGAAAGCAGTCAATGAACAACTAAGGTGTTGCAACGCACAACGGAAAACTAATGATTGATGCTTCTCATCTCTCCGTTCCTGTCTGTCTGTCCCTGTCTATCCCTCACTCTGACTCTCTCTCTGTCTCTGTAAAAAAAAAAAATAATAATAATAAAAAAGAATTATACCATAGTATGGGTTTATCTCACCAAGTGATGTGTAAAAACATTCTTTCATTAACTGTTCTTTTAAAAAAGTTTATTATGTATTTACACATTTATGTAATACAAATTTGTTAGCCAAGAGCCATATTTTATGGAAAAATCTCATTATCCTTCTCTGTGCTAGTGCTATCTACCTACTTATATGTCCTAAATGCATGTTCAGGGTCTTAGTTAAGTGGGATAATTTAAATAAGCTCATGAGGACTGCAAAAAACATGGCAGATATATATATATATTTTTAATTTTATTTAATTATTTTTTACAGAGACAGAGAGTGAGTCAGAGAGAGGGATAGACAGGGACAGACAGACAGGAACAGAGAGAGATAAAAAGCATCAATCATTAGTTTTTCATTGCGTGTCGCAACACCTTAGTTGTTCATTGATTGCTTTCTCATATGTGCCTTGACCGTAGGCCTTCAGCAGACCGAGTAACCCCTTGCTCAAGCCAGAGACCTTGGGTTCAAGCTGGTGGGCCTTTGCTCAAACCAGATGAGCCCGCACTCAAGCTGGCAACCTCGGGGTCTTGAACCTGGGTCCTCTGCATCCCAGTCCGACGCTCTATCCACTGTGCCACCACCTTGGTCAGGCACATGGCAGATATTTGCATTGAGCAAGGGCTCTCGGGTCCTTTGGAAGCACAACCTAGCCAATTGCAGAATTCAGTTTGAAAATCTTAAGAGTTAGAAACTGTTGAATATGGATGACTACTCATTGTTTAATCTCTTTTCTAATTGTGAAATATTTTAAGCATACAGAAAACTTGTCAGAATCATTGCATACACATTCATGTACCTAGCTTTAACTTAAAAAAAAAAAAGAGTTTGCCATATTAGCCTCAGATGTTTTTTCAAAGAACCATTATTGAGAGAGTTTAAGCCATAGTCACTGTGATTCCATTCTCCTTTTCCCAGTTTATCTCCTGAACTTGTTTTTTTCTCATTTTATTGCATACCCATAGATCCTTAATCTATAGTACTATTTTGCATGTTTTAAAACAACATAAATTATCTACTATATAACTTCTTCTGAAACTTGTTTATTTCAACATCATGTTTTCTTTTTCTTTTTTTTTTTTGTATTTTTCTGAAGCTGGAAACAGGGAGAGACAGACAGACTCCCGCATGCGCCCGACCGGGATCCACCTGGCACGCCCACCAGGGGCGATGCTCTGCCCCTCCGGGGGCGATGCTCTGCCTCTCCGGGGTGTCGCTCTGCCGCGACCAGAGCCACTCTAGAGCCTGGGGCAGAGGCCAAGGAGCCATCCCCAGCGCCCGGGCCATCTTTGCTCCAATGGAGCCTTGGCTGCGGGAGGGGAAGAGAGAGACAGAGAGGAAGGAGGGGGCAGGAGTGGAGAAGCAAATGGGCGCTTCTCCTATGTGCCCTGGCCGGGAATCGAACCCGGGTCCCCCGCACGCCAGGCTGACACTCTACCACTGAGCCAACCGGCCAGGGCTCAACATCATGTTTTTAAAATTATGTTAATGCATATAATTCTGGCTTGCTCTGCTCTGATATGATTATATTATACTATAATATATTAATTTTTTTCTCTAGAGTGTATATTTTTTAAAATAAACTTTTTAAAAGCAATTTTAGATTCCCAGCAATACTGAGTGGAAAGTACAGGGAGTTCTTATATACCCTTTTTCCTACACATGCTCAACCTCCCCTACTATAGACAGCCCCACTAGAGTAGTACATGTGTTACAATCAAAGAACCTACACTGACACATCATTATCACCCAGGTGATAACGCTATCCATAAATAGCCTTATAGTGATGTATATTCTGTGGGTTTAACATAGTTATAATGACATATATCCACCATTTATCATACAGTCCCAAATGTGTATTTTAAAAGAAATGTAGGATGAATAATCTGCAGATTTGACACCAGCATCACACAAAAGGTTGGAGGAGAGGCATTAGGGCCACAGTTAAGGAGCTCAGACACAAACCAGCATAGGAGAAGTACTCAGGAAAAGAGGAAATTAGAGCTATCAGACTGAGCCAGGCCCACATAGTTGCTGCTGGTGGGAAGTATAGGAGTCAAAGGCTTAGTATTGCAGGAAGCAGATCTAGGGTGGGTCAAAGAAGGTTTTGGATTAGTCTTACTAACAATATATTCTGCCCATACAGTAGTTTGTCTCTTGTTATTCTTTAGATTGATATGACCCTGCTAGACCATGGACATAAAAACACAAACATTCCATTTAACTGTGTAGCCACTTTATTAGGGTAAATCTGGCATAGTTAACATAGTTTGCCTTTCCTAAGGAACTAAAGGAAGCACATGTTTGTTTGTTTTTTCTAATAGTATAATTTTTAAAATTTTATGTGTATTTTTTTTTTTTTGTATTTTTCTGAAGCTGGAAACGGGGAGGCAGTCAAACAGACTCCCGCATGTGCCCGACCGGGATCCACCTGGCACGCCTACCAGGGGGCGATGCTCTGCCCATCTGGGGCGTCGCTCTGTTGCGACCAGAGCCATTCTAGCGCCTGAGACAGAGGCTATGGAGCCATCCCCAGCACCCGGGCCATCTTTGCTCCAATAGAGCCTGGCTGTGGGAGGGGAAGAGAGAAACAGAGAGGAAGGAGAGGGGGAGGGGTGGAGAAGCAGATGGGTGCTTCTCCTGTGTGCCCTGGCTGGGAATCAACCTGGGACTTCCGCACGCCAGGCCGACGCTCTACCACTGAGCCAACTGGCCAGGCCTATGTGTATTTTTTATTGGTCATCTATTCTAGAGCACTTTCATTGGTATTCTCAAAGAAATCAGGTCCTAATCCACAGAAACTTTGTTACTTTATTTGGAAAAAGGGTGTTTGCAGATGTGATTAAGTTATGAATCTTGAGATGGATTTTTTGGAACTTACATGCCATCACAAGTGACTTTATAAGAGAGATTAAAACAAGAGATGGAGAAGAGGCAGGCAGTGTGAGCGCCAAAGCAGAGAATGGAATGATGGGGCCACAAGTTGAGGAATGTTGGCAGTCATGAGATCAGCTGGAAAAGTCAAGGAGCCGGTATTCTCCCAGGGCTCTCAAGAGGAAGTGTTGCCCACCTCTTACCTTGATTTTGGTTTGGTGAAACTTGATTTTGGATTTCTGTCCTTTAGATCTGTAAGAAAATAGATTTCTCTTGTTTAAGACACCAAGTTTATGGTAATTTGTTACAACAGACACAGAAAACTAATCCACTTACTTCAAGATCTACAACAGACTTAGAGGAGAAGGTATTTTCATTATTCTTTCTTTTTTTTTTTTTTTGACAGAGACAGACAGACAGGAAGGGAGAGATGAGAAGCATCACTTCTTTCTTGTGGCACCTTAGTTGTTCACTGATTGCTTTCTCATATGTACCTTGATTGGGGGACTACAGCAGAGGGAAGTGATCCTTTGCTCAAGCCAGTGACCTTGAGCTCAAGCCAGTGACCTTGAGCTTTAAACCAGAGACCTTTAGGCTCAAGCTAGTGACCATGGGGTCACGTCTATGATCCCATGCTCAATCCAGCGATCCCGCGTTCAAGCTGGTGAGCCCATGCTCAAGCTGGGTGAGCCCACGCTCAAGCCAGTAACTTTGGGGTTTCGAACCTGGGTCCTCTGCATTCCAGTCTGGCACTCTATCCACTGTTCCACTGCCTGGTCAGGCTCATTATTCTTTTTTTATTATCTCTTTTTGAATTATATTGGAGGTTTGAAGTGTTGTTTTTTTATAAATTTTTATTAATTTTAATGGAGTGACATCAATAAATCAGGGTACATAGGTTGAAAGAAAACATCTCCAGGTTATCTTGTCATTCAATTATGTTGCATACCATCACCCAAAGTCAGACTGTCCTCCGTCACCTTGTATCTGGTTTTCTTTATGCCCCTCCCTCTCTTCCCCTCTTCCCCCCCCCCTCCCCCCCGTAACCACCACACTCTTGTCCATGTCTCTTAGTCTCGTTTTTATGACCCACCTATGTATAGAATCATGCAGTTCTTAGTTTTTTCTGATTTACTTATTTCACTCTGTATAATGTTATCAAGATCCCACCATTTTGTTGTAAATGATCTGATGCCATCATTTCTTATGGCTGAGTAGTATTCCATAGTGTATACATGCCACATCTTCTTTATCCAATCGTCTATTGAAGGACTTTTTGGTTGTTTCCATGTCTTGGCCACTGTGAACAATGCTGCAATGAACATGGGGCTACATGTGTCTTTACGTATCGATGTCTCTGAGTTTTGGAGGTATATACCCAGTAGAGGGATTGCTGGGTCATAAGGTAGTTCTATTTTCAGTTTTTTGAGGAACCACCATACTTTCTTCCATAATGGTTGTACTACTTTACATTCCCACCAACAGTGAATGAGGGTTCCTTTTTCTCCACAGCCTCTCCAACACTTGCTATTACCTGTATTGTTCATAATAGCTAATCCAGCCATAGGTCGGGAACCTATGGCTCGTGAGCCGTATGTGGCTCTTTTGATGGCTGCATCTGGCTCGCAGACAAATCTTTAATAAAAAAAATAATGTTAAAAATATAAAACATTCTCATGTATTACAATCCATTCATTTCCTACCTCTCATTTGTATGGTTGCGGGTAGCTGGAGCCAATCACAGCTGTCCTCCGGAACAACACCAAACTTTTATTGGATAATGCCTAACATACACGGGTCGTTGTATGGCTCGCACGTAATTACATTTTAAACTATGTGGTGTTCATGACTCTCTCAGACAAAAAGATTCCCGACCCCCTAACAGGTGTGAGGTGGTATCTCATTGTAGTTTTGATTTGCATTTCTCTAATAACTAGTGAAGATGAGCATCTTTTCATATATCTGTTGGCCATTTGTATTTCTTCCTGGGAGAAGTGTCTGTTCATGTCCTCTTCCCATTTTTTTATTGGATTGTTTGTTTGTTTGTTGTTGAGTTTTATGAGTTCTTTGTATATTTTGGATATTAGGCCCTTATCTGAGCTGTTGTTTGAAAATATCATTTCCCATTTAGTTGGCTGTCTGTTTATTTTGTTGTCAGTTTCTCTTGCTGAGCAAAAACTTCTTAGTCTGATATAGTCCCATTCATTTATCTTTGCCTTCACTTCTCTTGCCTTTGGAGTCAAATTCATAAAATGCTCTTTAAAACCCAGGTCCATGAGTTTAGTACCTATGTTTTCTTCTATGTACGTTATTGTTTCAGGTCTTATATTTAGGTCTTTGATCATTTTGAATTAATTTTAGTACAAGGGGACAAACTGTAGTCGAGTTTCATTCTTTTGCATGTGGCTTTCCAGTTTTCCAAGCACCATTTATTGAAGAGGTTTTCTTTTCTCCATTGTGTGTTGTTGGCCCCTTTATCAAAGATTATTTGACCATATATATGTGGTTTTATTTCTGGACTTTCTATTCTGTTCCATTGGTCTGAGTGTCTATTTTTCTGCCAATACCATGCTGTTTTGATTGTTGTGGCTCTATAATATAGTTTGAAGTCAGATATTGTAATGTCCCCAGCTTCATTTTTTTTCCTTAGGATTGCTTTGGCTATTCGGGGTTTTTTATAGTTCCATATAAATCTGATGATTTTTTTGTTCCATTTTTTAAAAAATGTCATTGGAATTTTGATGGGAATTGCATTAAATTTGTATATTGCTTTGGGTAATATGGCCATTTTCATTATATTTATTCTTTCTATCCAAGAACAAGGAATATTTTTCCATTTCATTGTACCTTTTTGATTTCCCTTAACAATGCTTTGTAGTTTTCGTTATATAGATCCTTTACATTCTTTGTTATGTTTATTCCTAGGTATTTTATTTTTTTTGTTGCAATCATGAAGGGAATTATTTTATGAGTTCGTTTTCTAATGTTTCATTGTTGGCATATAGAAAGGCTATGGACTTTTGTATATTAATTTTGTTTCCTGTGACCTTACTGTATTGGTTTATTGTTTCTAGTAATCTTTTTGTGGAGTCTTTGGGGTTTTCGATGTATAGGATCATATCATCTGCAAAAAGTGATACCTTTACTTCTTCTTTTCCAATATGGATGCCTTTTATTTCTTTCTCTTGTCTGATTTCTCTGGCTAGAACTTCTAGCACCACGTTAAATAAGAGTGGAGAGAGTGGACAACCCTGTCTTGTTCCTGATTTAAGGGGGAGAGTCCTCAGTTATGCCATTTAATATGATGTTAGCTGATGGTTTATCATATATGGCCTTTATCATGTTGAAATATTTTCCTTCTATACCCATTTTGTTGAGTGTCTTAAACATAAAGTTGTGTTGTATTTTATCGAATGCCTTTTCTGCATCTCTTGGTAAGATCATGTGTTTTTTGTTCTTTGTTTTGTTGATATGGTGTATTACATTAACCATTTTACGTATGTTGAACCATCCTTGAGATTCTGGGATGAATCCCACTTGATCATGATGTATTATTTTTTTAATATGTTGTTGTATTCGATTTGCTAATATTTTGTTTAGTATTTTAGCATCTGTATTCATTAGAGATATTGGTCAGTAGTTTTCTTTTTTTGTGCCATCCTTGCCAGGTTTCGGTATGAGGGTTATGTTAGCCTCATAAAGTGTGTTTTGGAAGTATTGCTTCTTCTTCAATTTTTTGGAAGACTTTGAGTAGAATAGGAACCAAATCTTCTTTGAATGTTTGATGGAATTGACTAGTATAACTATCTGGGCCTGGACTTTTATTTTTGGGGAGGTTTTTAATAGTTGTTTCTATTTCCTCCCTGCTTATTGTTCTGTTTAGGTTTTCTGCTTCTTCATGACTCAGTCTAGGAAGGTTGTATTGTTCTAGGAATTTATCCATTTCTTCTAGATTGTTGAATTTAGTTTTTCGTAGTAATCTATAATAATTCTTTGTATATCTATGATGTCTGTGGTGATTTCTCCTCTTTCATTTTGGATTTTATTTATATGAGTCCTTTCTTTTTTTTCCTTGGTAAGTCTTGCCAAGGGTTTGTCAATTTTCTTGATCTTTTCCAAGAACCAACTCCTTGTTTTATTAATTTTTTCTATAGTTTTTCTGTTCTCTATTTCATTTATTTCTGCTCTGATTTTTATTATTTCCTTTCTTCGGCTGGTTTTGGGTTGTCTTTGTTCTTCTTTTTCTAGTTCCTTAAGTTGTGAAGTTAAGTGGTTTACTTCGGCTCTCTCTTGTTTGTTCATATAGGCCTGAAATGATTCCCTCTTATTACTGCTTTTGCTGTATCCCAAAGATTCTGATATGTCGTATTGTCATTTTCATTTGTCTGTATATATCTTTTGATCTCTGTGCTTATTTCTTTTTTGACTCATTCATTTTTTAAAAGTATGTTGTTTAGTTTCCACATTTTTGTGGGTTTTTCCCCTCTTTTTGAAGTTGAATTCTAGTTTCAAGGCTTTATGATCAGAAAATATGCTTGGTACAATTTCAATTTTTCTGAATTTGCTGATGTTATTTTTGTGGCCCAACCTATGGTCAATTCTTGAGAATGTTCATGTACACTAGAGAAAAATGTATACTCTGTTGCTTTGGGATGAAGTGTCCTGTAGATGTCTATCATATCCAGTTGCTCTACTGTTTCTTTTAAGGCCAATATATCTATTGATTTTCTGTTTGGATGAACAATCTAGAGCTGTCAGTGGTGTATTGAGGTCTCCAAGTATGATTGTATTTTTGTCAGTTTTTGTTTTAAGGTCAATATGTAGCTGTCTTATATATTTTAGTGCTCTTTGGTTTGATGCATATATATTAAGAATTGTTATGTATTTTTTTCTTTGTATTTTTCTAAAGCTGGAAATGGGGAGGCAGTCAGACAGACTCCCGCATGCACCCGACCGGGATCCACCTGGCATGTCTACCAGGGGGCAATGCTCTGCCCATTTTGGGCGTCGCTCTGTTGGGACCAGAGCCACTCTAGCGCCTGAGGCAGAGGCCACGGAGCCATCCCCAGCGCCCGGGCAAACTTTGCTCCAATGGAGCCTTGGCTGCGGGAGAAGAGAGAGACAGAGAGGAAGGAGAGGGGAATGGTGGAGAAGCAGATGGGCGCTTCTCCTGTGTGCCCTGGCCGGGAATCGAACCCAGGACCCCTTGCACGCCAGGCCGACACTCTACCACTGAGCCAGCCGGCCTAGGCCTACAACTGCTTTTTTATGGATGTTATTTGCTTGGAGTATTATCTTCCAGCCTATCACTTTGAATTTATTTTTATCCTTGCAGCTTAGATGTGTTTCTTGTAGGCAGCTTACAGTTGGATTTTCTTTTTTTAATCCATTCTGCTACTCTGTGTCTTTTTTTTTTTTAATTAATTTTAATTGGGTGACATTGATAAATCAGGGTACATATGTTCAGAGAAAAGATCTGTAGGTTATTTTGACATTTTTTTATGCTGCATTCTTATCAACCAAAGTCCAATTGTCTTCCATCTTTATGTAACTGGTTTTCTTTGTGCCCCTCCTCTCCTCCAACCCTCTCAATCTCCTCCCCCGCACACCATAACCCCCACACTCTTGTCTCTGAGTCTCATTTTTATGTCCCACCTCTATATGGAATCATACAGTTCTTAGTTTTTTCTGATTGACTTATTTCGTTCAGTATAATGTTATTAAGGTCCATCCATGTTGTTGTAAATGATCCGATGTCATAATTTCTTTTGGCTGAGTAGTATTCCATTGTATATATGTACCAAAGCTTTTTTTTTTCTTTTCATTTTTCTGAAGCTGGAAACGGGGAGGCAGTCAGACAGACTCTCGCATGCGCCCGACCAGGATACACCCGGCATGCCCACCAGGGGGCGATGCTCTGCCCCTCTGGGGCGTCGCTCTGTTGCATCCAGAGCCATCCCAGTGCCTGAGGCAGAGACCACAGAGCTATCCCCAGCGCCCGGGCCATCTCTGCTCCAGTGGATACTCGGCTGCGGGAGGGGAAGAAAGAGACAGAGAGGAAGGAGAGGGGGAGGGGTGGAGAAGCAAATGGGTGCTTCTCCTGTGTGCTCTAGCCGGGAATCGAACCCTGGACTCCTGCACGCCAGGCCAACGCTTTACCACTGAGCCAACTGGCCAGGGCCTGTACCATTTACATTTAAGGTTATTATTGATATGTAATTGTTTATTGCCATTTTATTCTTTAAAACTGTATTCCTCTTTGCTATATTCTTTTTCTCCTTTGATCTTTTTACAACAGGCCCCTTAGCATTTCTTGCAGCCTTGGTTTGGTTGTAGTGAATTCCTTGAGTTTTTTTTTTTTTTGTCTGGAAAGCTTTTTATTTCTCCTTCAATTTTAAATGATAACCTTGCTGGATAAAGAAGTCTTGGTTTTAGGCTCTTGTTTTGCATTACTTTGAACATTTCTTGCCATTCCATTCTGGCCTCAAGTGTTTCTGTTGAGAAGTCGGAAGTCATCCTTATGGGGGCTCCTTTGTAGGTGATAGCCTTTTTTTCTCTAGCAGCTTTTAATATTTTCTCTTTATCACTTAGCTTTGGTATTTTAATTATGATGTGTCTTGGTGTAAATATTTTTGGGTTTCTCTTTAATGGAGTTCTCTGTCTTGAACATGTGAGATGTTTTATTGCCTTAATTGAGGGAAGTTTTCAGCTATATGTTTAAACAAAGTCTCTTTCCCTTGTTCTTTCTCTTCTTCAGGAACCCCTATGATGCGGATGTTATTTCTCTTCATGTTGTCACAGAGCTCTCTTAGAGTTTCCTCAGACTTTTTGAGTCTCTTTTCTTTTTTCTGCTCTGCTTCCGTGCCTTTATTTATCTTGTCCTGTAACTCGCTGATTTGATTCTCCGCTTCATCCATCCTGCTTTTAATTTCTTCCATTGTGTTCTTCATTTCTGATATTGTATTTGTCATTTCTGACTGATTCTTTTTTATTATTTCAATGTCCTTTTTTATATCTGCTATCTCTTTATTTAGGTGTTCATAATGACCATCTATTGGTGTTCTGATACTTTTGAGCATTCTAACAATCGTTATTTTAAACTCTGCATCTGGTAATTTGGTTATATCTGACTCATTCAGGTCCTTTTCTGGGGATTTCTCTTGATTAATTTGTGTTGAATTTTTCTGCTTTCTCATTTTGTTTGTGTAAAAGAAGGTTTTGGCCACTGCAGTCCACTGGGTGTGGCCTCTTTGTTCCCTAGGTGTGGTCTGTCTGCAGGACTTCCACCCCCTCTGCTGTTGTTGCCTAGGGCATTCAGGTATGGGCGTTGCCGGTGCATGCCCACTGGAGCTGTTGCTGTGGTTTCTGCCTCTCCTTCATGGGAGTTACTGTGATCAGGTGCTCAGGTGGTGTTGGCCTTCGCCTCGCCCCTGCGGGTGCCGTTATGCTCAACCCTGAGGGCAGGGGTGAGCACCTTTGCTCATCTATGGGTCTCCACCTGCTTTTGGCTTTCGCCCTGCCCTTGCAGGAGGAGCCCGCTTGTGGTTCCGCTGTAAACCTTGGCTCCACAGGCTGGGAAAGGACTGCGTGCCCATGGTCAGTAGCTGAACTCAGCCTGTTCTGGGCTTTTGGCTCCACCCCCGTGGGAGGAGCCAGCTCTCAAATCAGGCCAGAAGCCTTGGTTCTGTGGGCGGGGCAGGGCTGTGCTCCTGTGCCCTTGCTCAAGGGTGGGTCTCCACTCCTTCCAGGGCTCCTACCCTTCCCCCGCAGGCTGGATTGCAGGCGGCCCGCAGCTGGGCTTAACCACTTTCGCACGTTCCCTCCTCCCCAGCCGAGCAAGACTGAGCTCACACCTGGGCCTCAGTGGTGGCCAGCTGGCTTCCGCCCTTGCCAACAGAACCGCGCTTCTGTGTCCCCCTCCGCCCACCCTCGGGTGAGCCCTCAGCCATGTGGGTGGGGGCGCTGCAGTTCAGAGCCTAACACTCACTACTGTAGTCCCGTAAGCTCCCTCCTTCTAAGCAACTCTGCTCTGAGTGCTGCGAGAGAGCTTGTTTGGCTGGTGTCCTGCTTCCCTTTGCTGGTATTGTTTCCAAGGGAAATACTCACTTCAGATTTGGGGAGTGACTCATCCCAGGGGTTAGGGTGGCTGTCTCTCAAAATGCTTCTCCCTGTGCCTCCTAGATTACACTCTCTTCCTGCTACTCTGGTCCTCTCTTCTCTCCCCGTCCCCCAGAGCCCTGGGTGAGTGGTTGTGAGAGAGGTTTTCTGCACGGTCCCTTTAAGAAGAATCCTGGGTCTGAGAAATCAGTCTCTTTCTCACAAACAGTATCCTGTCTTGTTTCCAGCTAAATACTGTCCATACGCCTCTTCTAGGCTCTGCGGCTGCAGGCTGGGGCTTTGTTCCTGGGACTCAGGTCCCTCCCTTCTCTGCTAAACTCACTCCCTGCCACGCGAGACTCTCCCGGCTGCCATTAGCTCTGGGGAGCTGGGCAGCCCTCTCCGCGTTTCTGCTTTTCCTACCAGTCTCAGTGTCCCTTCTTCAGTGTTCCTTGATTGTAGAGGCCTCTTAGTTTAGTCCAAAGTTGGTTTTTACAGATGATGGTTCTTAAAATTAGTTTGTAATCCACTTTGGTTCTGGGAGGTGGAAGTTGGTACATCCGCCTACTCCATCGCTATCTTGTCTTTGTATTCTGTGTCTTTTTATTGGTGAGTTTAATTCATTTACATTTAGTGTAATTATTGACACTTGTGGGTTTCCTATTGCCATTTTATAAATTGCTTTCTGTTAGTTTTGTATCTTGTTTGATTCTTCTCTTTTGTTTTTCTATCATTTATTTTTGTTTCGTTGTATTCTATACTTCTTTCCTCTGTTGCTACCTTTTTAAAGTCATGTGCTTCTGTGGTGGTTTTTTCAGGGGTGGTTACCATTAAGTAATGAAGAGGGTACCTACCATGTTCATTGTAGTACACTATCTTATGAGTGCTTCTGCACTTCATCGTCCTTTGCTACTGTTAATCTCCATCCTCTCCCCCCCTTTTTTTTGTTTTTGTTGTCACAGTTTAATTTGGTTTTATTGTGTTCTTGGTGGAGCTTTTACTTGTGGTTTTGTTTTGTTTTGTTCTTTTTATCTGGTTGGAAAATTCCCTTTAGTATTTCCTGGAGTGGGGTTTTTCTGATGATAAATTCCCTCATCTTTTCTGTATCTGTGAATGTTTTTATTTCTCCTTCATATTTGAAGGATAGCTTTGATGGGTATAGTATTAGTATTCTTGGCTGAAAGTTCCTCTCTTTCAGAACTTTAAATATTGGGGTCCACTCTCTTCTAGCTTGTAGAGTTTCTGCTGAGAAATCTGGTGATAATCTAATAGGCCTTCCTTTATATCAGGGGTCTCAAACTCAACTCAGCATGTGGGCCTCAGAGCAAGATCACAGCCGTTCGGTGGGCCGCACTAGGTCTACAAAAGGCAACTGTTACGCAACACTTTTCTCACTGCAGTTGAAAACAAAAAAAATTCAGTACAACAAGCACAATCGTACATGCAGTTTACTCAGTGTCACAAAACGACCAGAAACTGTAGTTCGCATCACAACTGCTGTTAACTAAGCTAATATCTAGCTAGGATGCTAGAGAAATGAAAAATACAAGTAGGCCCCTAGGCTTACTTAATTTTATCCAAAATATTTTGAACTTCGTGGATTAGTCTGCGGGCTGCACAAAATTGTTCGGCGGGCCGCGAGTTTGAGACCCCTGCTTTATATGCTATATTCTTCTTTTCCCTGGCTGCCTTGAGAATTTTTTCTTTGTTGTTGGTTTGTGCCAATTTCATTATGATGTGCCTTGGAGTAGGTTTGTTGGGGTTAAAAAAACTCGGTGTTCTGTTTGCTTCTTGAATTCAAGGCTTTAGTTCTTTCCACAGGCTTGGGAAGTTCTCGTCTATTATTTGTTTGAATATGTTCTCCATTTCATTTTCTCTCTCTTCTCCTTCTGATATACCGATTATTCTTATGTTAGTCTTTTTGATGGAGTCAGACAATTCCTGTAGGGCTTTCTCTCTTTTTAAAAATTTTTGAGTCTCTCTCTTCTCTCTGTTGTGTCTCAAGTTGCTTGTCTTCTATGTCACTAATCCTACCTTCTATCTGGCCTGTTCTATTAGCTAACCTTATTACCTCATTTTTCAGTTCATGAATTTAGTTTTTCATCTCTGTTTGATTTGTTTTTATAGTTTCAATTTCTTGGTAATATATTCTTTGTGTTCGTTGAGTTGTTTTTTGAGCTCCCTAAATTGCCTTTCTGTGTTTTCTTGTATATCTCTGAGTATTTTTAGGATTTCTGTTTTAAATTCTCTGTCATTTAGCTCCAATGTTTCTGATATATTAAATTTTTTCTCCATAGATTTTTTCCTCATCTATTTATGCTACATCTCTGACTTTTGTATCCATGATATTTGATTTCCTTTTCCTTAATGGCATCTGAGGGTGGTTTTGTTGATAGCACTTCGTGTTCAGTGTGTGGGACTTCCAGGTGCTCCATGGATAGATTTTTCTGTCACTAGGTGAAGAACTTGTTGAAATTTTGGGGGAGTTATTGGGAGCGCTCCTCACGGCGCCATTTCTCTGACGTCACCTGAAATGTTTTTGATTTTTCTTTTATGGTTAGTGTTATTTGTGTCCTGTTTAACAAGTCTTTCCCTACCTTATTGTCGTAAATATGTTCTATATTACTTTTGAAAAGCTTTTAATGGCCTATCTTTCACATTTAAATGCATAAATCACTTGGAGTTGAGTTTTGTGCATGGTGTGAGAAAAATTCACTTCATTTCTCTTCCATGTGAATATTCAGTTGATTCAGCATATTTATGGAAAAAGCCATCTTTCCCCAATACTGTATTGATACATGCTCCATTGCTCTATTAGTCAATCATAGTACTTGCTCCTATCTGCACTATAGCATAATGATAAGTTTCTGTATTTGTAGAGTGAGTCTGCCCTTTTTATTTTTTAAGTTTAATTTAGCTAATCTTGGCCCTTTGCCTTTTCATAAACATTTTAGAATAAGCTTGTCTATTTCTACACACAAAAAAACACTGCAAGAATTTTGATTACAATTACTCAGATAATGACATCTTTATAGTGTTGACTGTTCAGAATTACTATTTCCAGTACATACCCAAGGTGTGGTTCCTTTAAATCTCAACAAACAACCTTGGGTGTTTTCCAGGGTCCCTTCTTCTTGGAGAGTTCTTGGCCCCTTGAGTCTGTCAAAGCTTGGCTCAACTCAGCATCTTGGTTGTAACTTGTCCTTTTGTCAGACCTCTCCAGGGGAAAAATTGGCCCAGTTCCTTGCTTCTCTGTTTGTTCTTTGATACCTTCATGAAGATTTAAAAAAAAAAAAAAAATATATATATATATATATATATATATATATATATATATATTTTTTTTGTATTTTTCTGAAGCTGGAAACGGGGAGAGACAGTCAGACAGACTCCCACATGCGCCCGACCGGGATCCACCCGGCACGCCCACCAGGGGCGATGCTCTACCCACCAGGGGGGAATGCTCTGCCCCTCTGGGGCGTCGCTCTGCCGCGACCAGAGCCACTCTAGCGCCTGGGGCAGAGGCCAAGGAGCCATCCCCAGCGCCCGGGCCATCTTTGCTCCAATGGAGCCTTGGCTGCAGAAGGGGAAGAGAGAGACAGAGAGGAAGGGAGGGGTGGTGGAGAAGCAAATGGGCGCTTCTCCTATGTGCCCTGGCCGGGAATTGAACCCGGGTCCCCCTCACGCCAGGCCAACGCTCTACCGCTGAGCCAACCGGCCAGGGCCTAAAAAAATATTTTTAATGCAGTCTTTCTAGTTGTTTTCATTGGGAAAGTTGGTCTGAGTCACAGATCTGCCATTGCCATAAATGGAATATTTGTGTGTGTACAAATATTAACATAAATATAAATACTGTGTATATTTTGAGTTTAATCAACCTATTTCCCATAGTTTATTAAAAAGTTTAAGGCAATAAAAAAGAAAGCAATATTTATTAAGTAACATTCAGAAAATCTGCTCTAATCATAAATGAGACAAATAATGAAACCCTACTACTGAAGAATCTTTAATGACTTCCCTTTAATGTGGAGCATAAATTATTTAAATTCTGTGTTTAGGTACTGCCTTTGTTCATTTGATCTGTGTATTACAACACATTATTGACTGGCAATTTTATGCAGAAGTTATCTCATGTCACCGGCTATTCTTTAGTAATTATGAAAGTGAAACAATCTAAATATACTTTATACATAATGAATTTAAATGAAACTTTGTACATATCTGCTACATATTATATTTTATACCTATTATATATTTTAGTTATTTTTTTGGTGTGTTATACTGTATAGCAATCACCTGTGTGTAATGGTATGCGACATGTTTTGCAAATATATCATCACTAAAAAGTAATTCCATCACTTCCCTGATGCTCCGTGGATCACTAAGGTTGGCAGTTACACCCGAAATATTTGAATAATCCTCCAAAATTGGTGTAATATCATTTTCAATCCACTCTTCTTCAAAATCACTTTCACTATCAGATCTTATTACATTTCTTTTTTGTCTTTTTGGTGGGCTAATATCTGACTCATTACTGTCTTCCGATAAACTATCAATTTCTACATCACTACAATATAGTTCAAAAATCACTCGGACAATCAGTTAAAGTGTCTGTATATAATTCATTGAAAAGTTCTTCACCTTCATGATATGTCATGGTTGACACTTTTGTAATACTATAATTGCGATAAAAACCTAAATGTCAAGAAAAGTCACTTTTTTTTATAATAAACTGAACACGATTGAACATGACAAAGAAAGATTTTACAATATCCTTGATATGTACGTTCAAACAGCAAGCGGTTAGAAGGTAGTCCAAGTATAGATAGCTCGGACACTGTGATTGTTTTTGTTTACTATACCTTTGATTTTACAGTTTCATGCCTGGAGGAGTGGGAAGAAAAGGAGTCCGCATGAGAATATAGAACAGTGTGCTGTTTTTCAAACTTCGGCCCTCAGGGCGAAGAGTCACAAATACAATAATCCTATATTACCCTGAGTTTCAAAAATGGAAATAGCTAATGCAAGTGCAAACATAGTTAACTCGTGAGGGGTCAACATTTGGGCATGAAAACACAAGTTACCTCGTGAGCTGTCAACAGTGTGTTATAAGGATAATAAGGGAATAATACTGTGAAAACTCTATCCACATATGTTTAACAGCTTAGATAAAATGTACCAATACCTTGAAAACCACAAACTACCAAAAGACGTCCAAGACAGAGCAAATAATCTAAATAGTTCTATAACTATTAACAAGTTGAATTCATAATTTAAAAACCTTCCAAAGGACTCATAGTTTTCTATTTTATATATAAGGAGCTTGGAAGTTGCCATTGGGTCCTAAAAAGTAAAAAACTGAACAAATTAATCTGAAAGTCTTTTAGGATGTGTAAGAGAGGGGAGGACACAGGGCAAACAATTGTTCCCAAGACTGCAATGACAGGTGAATATTGGGAGTTACCATGGAGACTCATGAAAATCACCAAAGGAACCAGTGCTGCAGTAAGAAAACCTGAACTGTAATTGAGGAATTGCAGGAGATTCAGTGTGAACAACTCAGGGAGTTAAAAATTCCAGGGGACTGAGTCATGAGGGAGCCCCTCAATATTGTCAGATTTACCTCTAGGTGCTTGACCAGGTTCCCACAGTAAATATGGAGGAAAATCCTCCTCAGGCTTCTGGCTCCTAACTCACTCTGAGGTCTGCATTTTCCTAAAACCAAAATCAAAGTTATTACAAGAAAAGAAAACTACAAACTATAGCTCATGACCATAGATGCAAAAATACTCAACTAAATATTAGAAATCAAACCCAACAAATGTATAAAAAGAAATACACACTATGACCAAGTAGGATATGTTTCAAGTCTGCAAGGCTGTTTCGCATTTGGGAATCAGTTGACATCTATCACAACAGATTAAAAGGGAAAAATCATGCAATCAGGTTAATAGATGTGACATTTGACAATCCACCACTGTTTATGATAAAAATTCTTCAGTAAACTAGTAATTGATGAGAACTTTCTCAATATCTACAAAAACCCACAACATATGTAATAGTGAGAAACCCCTAGCTTTCCCAGTAATATCAGATATAAGAAAGGATGTCTCCTTTTACCACTCCTTTTCAACACTGGGCTGGGAGTTTTAGCTAATGAAATAAAATTAGAACAGGCATATAGATTGGGAAGGAAGAAATAAAACTCTTTGTTGGCAGATAACATAATCATCTATGTAGAAAATCTGAAAGAATTGGCCAAAAATCAAAACAAACCCAACTTCTGTTACTAATCAATTACAGCAAGGTTGCAGGATATAAGGTTAATATACAAAAATCAATTACTTTCCTATTTACCAGTATTGAACAGGTATAATTTGAATGAAAAACATAATACTACTTATATTAGTATATTCCAAAATTAAATACTTTGGTATAACTAAAACAAAAATCATATGTACAAGATCCATATGAAAACTAGAAAACACTGATGAAAGAAATCAAAGAAGAACTAAATAAATGTAGAGATATTCTATGTTCATGGATAGGAAGATTCAATATTGTCAAGACGTTACTTCTTCCCAACTTGACTTACAGATTTAATGTAAGCCCAGTTAAATCTCAACTAGTTTTTTTTCTTGATGGATATTCACAAACTGATTCTAAAGCTTATAGGGAGTAGCAAAGGAACCAGAATAGTCCAGACAATATTGAAAGAGGAAAATAGAGTTGGCACTGTCCAACTTGAAGTCTTATTATAAAGTTATAGTAATCAAGACAGTGTGGTATTGGTAAAAGAACAGACTAATAGATCAATGGAACAGAATGAAGAACACAAATAGACCCACATAAATATAGTAACTGATCTTTGACGAAGGAATAAAGATAATGCAGTGCAGCAAAAATGGTCATTTCAACAAATGGGTATTGGAACAACTACCATCCACATGAAAAACAATGAACCTAGAACCTAGACAGAGACCTTACACTCTTCACAAAAATTAACTCAAAATAGATTGCAAGCCTAAGGTAAAATGCAAAATTATAAAACTTCTAGAAGATAATATAGAAGAAAACCTGTATGACCTTGGATTTGGTGATGACTTTTTAGATGCAACACCAGAGGCATAATCCTTGAAAGAATTGGTAAGTTAGACTTCATTAAAATTAAATATTTCTGCCCTGTGAAAGACAGTGACAAGAGAATGAGAAGAGAAGCTACTGCCATTATTTCTAGAAGACACATCTGATAAAGGACTGTTAACCCAAAATATACAAAGAACCCTTAAAACTCCACAATAAGAAAACAACCTGATCAAAAGGTGGTCCAAAGACCTTAACAGACACCTCAGCAAAGAAGATATGCAAATGACCTGACCAGATTGTGCAGTGGATAGAACGTCGACTTGGGATGCTGAGGACCCAGTTCATACCCAAGATTGCCAGCTTGAGTGTAGGCTCACCAGCGTGAGTACAGGGCTGCTGCTTGAGTGTGGGATCATCGACATGACCCCAAAGGTTGCTGGCTTGAAGCCCAAGGTCACTGGCTTGAACAAGGTGTCACTGGCTGTGCTGGAGTCCCATGGTCAAAGCATATATGAGAAAGCATTCAATGAACAACTAAGGTGCTGCAACAAAGAATTGATGCTTCTCGTTGCTCTTCCTTCCTGTCTGTCCCTCTCTCTTTCTCTCACTTAAAAAAAAGAGATAGGCAAATGTTCCATAGACATATGAAAAGATTCTATGCATCATATATTATCAAGGAAATGAAAATTAAAATAAACAGTAAGTTACCACTACTTACCTACTAGAATACTCTGAATCTAGAACACAGACACCACCAAATGCAGCATTCATTCATTGTTCGTGGGAATGCAAAATGGTACAACAATCACACTCCTTGGTATTTACCCAAAGAAGCTGAAAATATATGTCCACACAAATACCTGCACACAGATGTTTGCAGGACCTCTACTCATAATTGTCAAAATTTGGGAGCAACCAAAGATAGTTGAATGGATAAATAAATCAGTCCATCCAGACAATGAAATATTATTTAGCACTAAAAAGAATTGAGTTATCAAGCCAAGAAAAAGATGTGGAAGAACCTTAAATATAAGCTACTAAGTGAAAGAAGTCAATCTGAAAAGGCTACTTTTCAACTATATGACATTCTGGAAAACCATGGTTACAATAAAAATAATAGTGGTTGCTAGGGATTAGGTGGTGTGGGAAGGGTTGAATAGGCACAGTACAGACGATTTTTAGGATAGTGAAATACTCTTCATGATATCATAATGATGGATACATATCATTTTATATTTGTCCAAACCCATTGAATGTACAACACAAAGAGTGAACTCTACGGACTAAGGGTGATTATGATATGTCACTGTAGTTCATTAATTATAACAAATGTACCACTTTAGAGGGGAATGTTGATAATGGGGGAGACTATGCATGTTGTAGGGTAGGGGGTAAGTGGGAACTCTCTGCACTTTACCCTCAATTTTGCTGTGAATCTTAAACCTCTCTCTCACTCTCTCTTTTTGTGGGACAGAGAGAATGACAGATAGAGACAGACAGGAAGGGAGAGAAATGAGAAGCATCAGTTCTTCATTGTGGCACCTTAGTTGTTCATTGATTGCTTTCTCATATGTGCCTTGACCAGGGGGCTACAGCAGAGTGAGTGACCCCTTGCTTAAGCCAGCGACCCTGGGCTCAAGCCAACAACCTTGGGCTTCAAGCCAATGACCTTTGGGCTCAAGCCAGCGACCTTGGGGTTTTGAACCTGTGTTCTCTGTGCCCGAATCTGATGCCTGATGCTCTATCCATTTCGCCACCTCCTGGTCAGGCAACCTTAAACCTCTCTTTAAAAAATAGTCTTAATTTTAAAAAGTAAAATAAAGCAAAAGAAAAAAAACCAATCTTTTGGAAAATCTATATGCCTAGATGGTTTCACTGCCAAATTTTATCAAATATTTAAAATAGGGTTAAAGCCAACTTTATATAGTCTCTCATATATTTTTTAAATTTTAATTTAGAATAATTTTAGTCTCATAGTTACAAAAATAGCACATAGAATTCATTCAGTTTCCTGCTGTAACATCTTTTAAAACCACAGTATATTATCAAACTATCCTAAATTTTTCTTAGTTATAAAGGACTATATGATTATTGTGCTAAAAAATTTCAAGAGTTCAAAAGTGATGAAGTAAAAAATGAAATCTGTCTCATACCCACCTGAAGCCAGATAAATAAATCACTCTCTGGGGTAACCACTATTAGTAACTTGTTAGGCATTCCTCCAGAATATTTTTTGCATATACAGAGATAAACATACCTACATTTCATGTAAATGTAGTTTTATTTATTTTTACTAGTTAGATCATCTTGTATCTATATTGTTTTTCAACTTGCAGTTTTTACTCAATAGAATATCATTAATCTGTGTGAGACATCCCTGCCCCTCAAATCCTAGGGTATTTTTTTAAGGCCAATTGTATTTAGTAGAAATCAGGTATGGTAACATTTTTATTTCTTCCTTCTTCATTATTTTCCCTTCTTCCTTCATCCTTCTTCCTTCTTCCATCTTCCTCTTCTTCTTTGAGAAAGTGTCTCCCATTATTTGCTGTTAAATATAGAGTTCACTTCCACCCTTGTTCCTGTGACCTTGAAGAGTTGTTGATAGCTTTTAAGACTAGGATTTTAGAAATTATGTTGCTGAGTTAGGGTCTTGGTGATATTACAGTCGTCCCTCGGTATTTGTAGGCCACTGGTTCCAGGACTCTTGGGGATACCAAGATCTGCAGATACTTAAGTCCCTAATACAAAATGGTGCAACACTATTCAACATAGTACTGGAAGTCCAAGCCACAGCAATCAGACAAGAAGAAGGAATAAAAGGCATCCAGAAAGGAAGAAGTAAAACTGTCATTATTTGCAATTGACATGATATTGTATATAGAGAATCCTGTAGACCAGTGATTTCAATGCTTTTACACTTGGAAGACCAGTGAAAATAGAATTATTTTGGGGACTGCTAAGGCAGAAATCACCCTGAGTATAAGCAAATTCGACTAAGATCATTTCATTGGGTCTATAATCTTCATACAACATCAGGGTGGTTAACACTTTCATGAGTCAACAACAAAATTTCTGGTGGACTAGCAGGTGAAAAACACTGCTATAGACTCCACAAAAAACCACTAGAACTGATAGGGCATGCATTCACTACAGTAGCAGGGTACAAAATAAATATCCTGAAATCAGTTGAATTTTTATACACCAATAATGAACTATCAGAAAGGGATACAAAGAGAACAATCCCATTCACAATTGCTTCAAAAAGAATAAAATATCTAGGAATAAATTTAACCAAGGCAGTAAAAGACCTGTACTCAGAAAATTATAAGATACTGAAGAAAGATATTAAAGATACAGATAAGTAGAAGCATATATAGTATTCATAGATAGAAAAAATTAATATCATTAAAATGTCCATACTACCCCAAGCAATCTATAGATTCAACACAATTTCTATCAAGATACCAATTACATATTTCACAGAATTAAATATTCCAAAAATTTATATGGAACCACAGAAGACCCTGAAAAGCAACAGTGATTTGAGGAAAAACAAAGTTGGAGGAATCACACTACCTGATGTCAAACTATATATACTACAGGCAATCAAAACAGCATGATTCTGGCATAAAAACAGACATACAGATCAATAGAACAGAATAAGGCACCCAGAAATAAACCCATACCTTTATGGTTAATTAATATTTGACAAAGGAGGCAAGAACATACAATGAGATAAAAGTAGTCTATTCAATAAATGGTGTTGGGAAAATTGGATAGATACATGCCAAAAAAAATGAAACTACTTTCTTATACCATGCACAAGAATAAACTAAAAATGGATTAAAGACTTAAATGTTAGACTTTAAAAAACTTAAAATGTCTAAAAGAAAACATAGCCAGTAAAATCTTGGACATATCTCGTAGCAATTTTTTTTCTGATATATCATCTTCAACAAGGGAAGTAAAAGAAAAAATAAACAAACGGGACTCCATCAGACTAAAACGTTTTTGCACAGCAAAAGCAACTCACTGAATGGGAGACCTTATTTGCCGATATATCTGATAAGTGCTTAATATCCAAAATTTCAAGGAACTTCTAAAACTCAACACCAAAATAGCGAACAATTCAATTAAGAAATAAGCAAAGGATCTGAATAGACACATCTGCAAAGAAGACATAGAAATGTTCATATAAAAAGATGCTCAGTGTCACTAATCATCAGAGAAATACAAATTAAAACCACAACGAGGACCTGGCTGGTTGACTCCGTGGTAGAGCATCTGCCCAGCATGTTGATGTCTTGGGTTCAATTCCTGGTGAGTGCACACAGGAGAAGTGCCCCTTTCCTCCCCCCTCTCGCTACTTTCTTTCTCTCTCTCTCTCTCTCTCTCTCTCTTTCTCTATTTTCCCCTCCTGCAGCCATGGCTCGATTGAGATACCACCTCACACCTGTCAGAATGGCTACCAGCAATAAATCAACAAACAACAAATGTTGGCGAGCATGTGGAAAGAAAGGAACCCTCGTGCACTGTTTGTAGGAATGCAGATTGGTGCAGCCACTGTGGAAAAAAATATAGAGTTAGCACAAAAAATAAAAAATAAAAAATACAACTGCCTTATGACCCAGAAATTTCACTTCTGGGAATATATCCAAAGAAACTTGAAACACCAATTTGAAAGAATATATGTACCCCTTATGTTCATTGCAGCATTATTTGCAAAAAAGCCAACATTTGGAAGCAGCCCAAGTGCCCTTCAGGAGATGAGTTGATAAAAAGCTGTAGTTATTTACATGATGGAATACTACTCAACCATAAAAATGGGAAATCGTGCCTTTTGCAACAGCATGGATGGACCTGGAGAACATTATGCCAGTCAGAGAAAGACAAGTACATACGATTTTGCTTGTAAGTGGAATATAATGAACAAAATAAACTAATAAAATAGAAACAGACTCATAGATATGGAGAACAGACAGCTGTCAGAGGTGATGGGGTTGGGGGACTGGGTAAAAAAGATGAAGCGATTAAGGAAAGAAAAAACTTATAGACACAGACGACTGTGTGGGATAGCAGTATGGGGGAGGTGGAGGATGGCAGAGGGGTGATAGATGGTGATGGAGAGAGACCTGACGGGGTGGTGAGCATACAGTGTAGTGTACAGATGATGTGTTATGGAGTTGTACACCTGAAACCTGTATGATTTTATTAACCAGTATTGCCTAAAAAATTAAATAAAAATTCAAACATAAAATGGTGCAGCAGTATTTGCATAACCTACACACATCCATACACACACACACACACACACACACACACACACACACACACACACACACACACACACATACAGTATGTCCGTAAAGTCATGGTGCATTTTTGACCGGTCCCAGGAAAGCAACAAAAGACGATAGAAGTGTGAAATCTGCACCAAGTGAAAGGAAAACCCTCCCAGTTTCTGTAGGATGATGTGGCAGCATATGCGCATGCACAGATGATGATGTAACACCGTGTATACAGCGGAGCAGCCCACGGCCATGCCAGTCAAGATGTGGACGGTATAGAGGAAAGTTCAGTGTGTTCTGTGGCTCGCTAAATTCTAATCCGTGACCAAAGTGCGACGTGAATATTGGCACGTTTATAATAAAGCGCAACCACATAGGAATAACATTAGTCGGCGGGATAAGCAGTTGAAGGAAACCAGCAGTTTGGTGGAGAAACCCCGTTCTGGTAGGCCATCAGTCAGTGACGAGTCTGTAGAGGCTCTACAGGATAGCTACCTAAGGAGCCCTAAAAAATCTGTGTGTGAGCCCACATTGAACTGCACTGAATAGGTATGAAACTGGGAGAGTTTTCCTCTTATTTGGTGCAGATTTCACATTTCTATCATCTTTTGTTGCTTTCCTGTGACCTGTCAAAAGTGCACCATGACTTTATGGACACACTGTATATATATATTCTTGTTATCATTTCAATACCTAAAGCAATGTAAATGCTGTGTAAATATACTGCTCACAAAAATTAAGGGATATTTTATCGCTTCATATTCATTTTTGAAATATCCCCTAATTTTTTTGAACAGTACTTGTTATGCTTTATTGTTTAGGCCGCCCTGGTTAGCTAACTGCGGCTCGCAAGCCACATGTGGCTCTTTGGCCCCTTGAGTGTGGCTTTTCACAAAATACCACGTGCAGGCGCTACCTCGATAAGGAATGTACCTACCTATATAGTTTAAGTTAAAAAAATTTGGCTCTCAAAAGAAATTTCAATCATTGTACTGTGATATTTGGCTCTGTTGACTAATGAGTTGCCGACCACTGGTAGGGAATAATGACAAGGTAAAAAAGTATATATTTAGTACAGATGCAATTATCATAGGCCTAACTCATAGTGCACATTAGCAACCACATAATTTTTTTTCTGAACAGCTATTGGTTGAATCTGTGGATATGGAACCTATGGATATAGAGGGCTAGCTGTATTTGGGATTTTGCATTTATAATACAGCGTGAGTTTGGTTCGTGGCTGTGGAGGCCAATGTGAGCCACACATCATACCTCTACCTAGAGCAGTGATTTTCAACCATTTTCATCTCATGGCACACATAAACTAAATTATTAAAATCCTGCGGCATACCAGAAAATATGTTGTTTGCTGATCTGACAAAAGAAATTGGTATACTTTTTGATTCATTCACACCAGTTAGCTATTGTATTGGCTGATGTCACTTTTTTATTTGAAAATCTAATGGAAAAGAGGCCAGTGCCCCTGACTAAATAGTCATGTATTGCATGTTTTAAAAATTCTTTCAGCACACTAGTTGAAAGTTGCTGACCCTCAGAGGACTAGTAAGAATAGCTGCTGTTCCTCAGACCACCAGTGAAGCTAGTTGTGAGGCTAGTCCTTTAGGTGCCTGTGTGCTCAGCCAAGAGAGAGCTCCACTCTGAGATTCTCTATGGCTATTGGGTCAGGGTTACCCCAGTTGGGGAGCTGGGCTCTGCTGTTTGTCTCTTTAGTGTTTACTGAACTTGGGATCAGAAAACTTGGATTCAAAGTTCCTTTTCTATTAGCTTATTCCAGTCATGGGCTGCTTAACTATGAGGACCCATTCTGAGACATGTATCGTTAGGCAATTTTACATTGTGTGATCATCACAGAGTGCACTTGTACATGCCTAAATGGTATACCCTACCACACATAGGCTGTGTGGTACAGCTTATTGCTCCTGGGCTACAAGCCTGTTACTATACAAAAGTAATATGAGATTAAATCAAACACAAGGAAAGTCATGTATTAAGAGTTGGTAAACACGAGATAAATGAGGCAGCTGTCAGTTTAACAGCTACTCTTTTACGGCAGACTTTTTCTTTGAAAGTAGAAATTGTACACTCTTAATGATAAAAAGTATAGTGTAGTAAACACATAAACCAGTAACATACAGTTGTGTATTACCAAGTGTTATGAACTATGCATAGTTTTATGTGCTGTACTTTTATATGACTGCTAGCACAGGTTTATTTATACTAGCATCACCGTAAACATGGAATGTGTTACCCTACAATGTTATGAAGTCACTAGGTGATAGCAATCTTTTACCTCCATTTTTATCTTATGGGACCACCATCTTATTTGTCCATCGTTGACTGAAAAATCATTTGACAGCCATGGCTGTCGTATTGTTTCTCGATTCTGTTTTGGATTCTGTTTTGCTCTTTGTGTGGGTGGAAGTTTTGCATTCACTGGCGTGTTGAGTTAGTTGGATACATGAAAATATGGTAACTGGTTACATGTGAAAATGTGTGGCTGGTTATGTTCAGTTGGTTCAGTAAAATAAAAAATTGAGACAGCTTTTAGGATATCATGAACATCCAACAGGGATGTTGTGGGACCATCATCATAATCAAACAGAACAGCTTCATTATCCCTCAGAATTCCCTCAAGCCCTTTGTAGTTAGCCCTTCCCTCACTTCCATCCCTTGGCAGCCACTGTCTCTTCTCTGTTTTTATAGTTTTAGCTTTTCCAGAATGTTATGTAAATGGAAGAATTCAGTATGCAGCCTTTTGAGCCTGACTTCTTTCACTTAGCAATATGCATATAAGAGCTATCTGAATTGGTCTATATATCAATAGTTTGATACATTTTACTGCTGAATAGTACTTTGTCGTGTGGATATGTCATAGTTTGTTTATCCAATCACCAGTTGAAGGACATTAGTTTTACATTTTTTCCATTACGAATTAATCTTTAAAATTTTTGGAACTTTAGAATATAATTTTCATTTACCATTGTTGTTTTAGGTGACATCACTCAAAAAGGATATGAAAAGAAAAGGTCAAAGTTGCTTGCACGTTATATACCACTTATTCAAGGTAAGCAGTTGTTTTGTAGCAATTATGTTGTCTCATAAAACTTGATTAAAAATTGATTTTAGAAGTTAGCATTGGTACATTTCTTATTTTTCCTGTATTTCCTATTGAGAAGGACTGAGAAAATAATGTGTCTAATATTAAATAACAAAATCTAGGCCCTGGCTCGTGGCTTGGTACATAAAATGTCAGCCCAGCATATGGATGTCCTGAGTTCAATCCCTGGTCAGAGCACACAGGAGAAGCAACCATCTGCTTGTCTCCCCCTCCCTCTTCCTCTTCTCTCCCTCTTCTCCCTTTTTTCTTCTCCCACAGCCAGTGGCTCAGTTAGTTTGAGCATGGCCCTGGGCCCTAAGGATGGCTCGGTTGGTCTGAGCATGGCAGCCTCAGATGCTAAAAATAGCTTGGTACTTTAGCATCGGCCCCAGATAGGGTTGCTGGGTGGATCCTGGTTGGGGCACATGTGGGAGTCTGCTTCACTATCTCCCCTCCTCTCACCTAAAAAAATTAATAATAATAATAAAATCCAAAGGCACAGATTATAATTTACAGCTCTGGTTAGATCTCATTACCAAATAGGATTTATTTTATTTTAATGAATATAGAATATTATTTTTATGATTGTAGTAAGGAACGTTTTCTTACTTAGGTTTGAAGCAAATAGTTTAAAGATGTCAGTTCTTTCCACCTGAGATTGATCTGTAGAGTCAGCACATTCATCATTTCAACAAATTTTTTGTTTGTTTATTTTGTTAATTTTAGAGAGAGAGGAAGGGAGAGAGAAAGGGAAAGGAACATAGATCTGTTCCTGTATATGTCCTGACTGGAGATTAAACCGGCAACCTCTATGCTTCAGAATGATGTTCTAACCTACCAAGCTATCCCACCAGGGCTCAAGAGAGGTGTGTTTTTCTTTAGTGTGTGTTTAATTTAACAAGCTAATTCTAAAATTTAAATACAAGTTTAAAGGGCCAAGGTATTCAAAATATGCTCAAAAAAGAAGAATGAGGTGGGAGGATTTGCCTTACCAGGGTATGAAGAACAACTGTCAAGCTGTCATCAGGTAAACAGCATGACTTTGTACAAGGGTAGTGTAAAGCCAGAAGCCACGGCTACCAACATAGCAGCCTGGCCCATGCAGGTTCGCATTGGATTCGGACAGTCGGTAAAGAAACAGCGGAGCCGGCCCTGGCCAGTTGGCTCAGCGGTAGAGCGTCGGCCTGGCGTGCGGGGGACCCGGGTTCGATTCCTGGCCAGGGCACATAGGAGAAGCGCCCATTTGCTTCTCCACCCCCACCCCCTCCTTCCTCTCTGTCTCCCTCTTCCCCTCCCGCAGCCAAGGCTCCATTGGAGCAAAGATGGCCCGGGCACTGGGGATGGCTCCTTGGCCTCTGCCCCAGGCGCTAGATTGGCTCTGGTTGCGGCAGAACGACGCCCCGGAGGGGCAGAGCATCACCCCCTGGTGGGCATGCCGGGTGGATCCCGGTCGGGCGCATGCGGGAGTCTGTCTGACTGTCTCTCCCCATTTCCAGCTTCCTAAAAAAAAAAAGAAGAAGAAAAAAAAAAAGAAACAGTGGAGCCAAAAACTGATGAGCCATCTTCTTTAATCCTAGCTTGCACCCGGCGGGCAAGTAAAAATTCGCACTGGGCTCCAAAACCCACTCACATTCAGTGCTCACAAAGCCACTGACTTATCCGAGTTTCCTAGAATCAGAGGTTTCTAGCTCACCAGCCTTATTCTCCTCAGTTCCCCATCTCCTTCCTTATCCCAGATACAAACTCTGCACAAACTGGCATTTCACTCAGCACTCCGCCATCTTGGCTGCTTCTCCTGGCCACATAGCCTCTTTCTGCTCTCTGCTCTGCTCCCTCTGCTCTCTCATCTTAATCATCCCAGGAACCAAGAGAGCAAACTCTTGTTCTGCCCCCATTTTATAGTGTAGTTTCACAACCTTTAATCCGATATACAAAATAGGGAAGTCTCTAATACAAAGTCACTTCTCTGAGGCATAATTGGATTGTACCGCCCCACATCAAAAAGGGTGGGAAAGGCTTAATCCCAAAACCAAGCCCCAGGCTACAAGGATTCTGCCTGCCCAGAGAGACACACATTAATATCACCTGGGCAACGGCCTCCACATGGGCAGCGCCACTTTAACAAAGTGAGCATAATACATTTTATCTGCCCAACAATCCACCCCTATGCTCACTTTACTACCCACAATCTATACCACCGGCATCCCTGTGCAAGGAAATTAGAATATTACACAAATTACAACAGCAAAAATCATACAGTTTCAACAATTACAAAGGTACACTTCACCAGTCTCTTGAGCACTTTGCCCAAAGCGCAAAATGTCCTCGGCCTTCTTTCTAGCCATGGGAAAAGCTTCCCGGGGCAGGGGAGTGCTTCCAGCAAAGCCACCCCCCACCCCCATCAGGGTATTTTACATTGTCCAAAATCCGTAATCCGTAAATCCATCCAACAAAGGATCCAATGCCCACTCTGGTCGTAGTCCAGGAAATCAGTCCATGCATATGGGGCATCAGCCACCCCCCTCATCCCTGCCGTCCTGGCAGGTCTTACACTGTCCCAAAGAGGGGCACGTGGCAATGGCAGTCAGCATTTCCATCTCTGCTCCAGAGAGCATGACAGCGTCCACCCCTATGCCCCCAAATCGCAGACCTACCATGGGCATAATAAGAACTCCTTGCTTCTGGGCTTTCATCTTATGGAGACTGCGGATTGCAACTCCAGCCCAATTCTCCTCATCCTCCAAAGATGAACTGAAAACACCAGCTACCGTTGCCGGTCTCGAGCCCCGGGCTGCTGCAGCCTTCTGCTCCGCAGACCTTGCAGCTTCAGCCTCAGCCTCAGCCTCAGCCTCAGCCTCAGCCCTGGCCTCCCGCCGCTGCTGGCTCTCCGCAACATCCAGGGCAATCTGCAACTCACGAACCTCTGAATCCTCCTCCAGCGTTTGCTCCATTTCCAGGTGAATCTCGCAAACCTGGTCGGCCTCCTCCTCCAGCACTTCCTCCAGCTCCAGCTCCTTCCACCGCTCAGTTTGCAGGTCCCGGGCAGCCTCTTCCACAGAGCTCTCAGTTTCCTCACACATGGCTGTAAAAGTCAGCCAGCCTACATTCCCCAAAAGGACAGCCATGGGGAACCCTAACACTAGCCAGTCCTCTACTCCACCACTCAAAGGCTCCTTGCCGATCTGTATCGAATCCTGCCACAGACTACGCCAAATGTAAAGCCAGAAGCCATGGCTACCAACATAGCAGCCTGGCCCATGCAGGTTCACATTGGATTCGGACAGTCGGTAAAGAAACAGCGGAGCCAAAAACTGATGAGCCATCTTCTTTAATCCTAGCTTGCACCCGGTGGGCAAGTAAAAAACTACACACTGGGCTCCAAAACCCACTCACATTCAGTGCTCACAAAGCCACTGACTTATCCGAGTTTCCTAGAATCAAAGGTTTCTAGCTCACCAGCCTTATTCTCCTCAGTTCCCCATCTCCTTCCTTATCCCAGATACAAACTCTGCACAAACTGCCACTTTAACAAAGTGAGCATAATACATTTTATCTGCCCAACAGGTAGTCAGCTAGTTGAGCAGAACAGAACATGGAGCCCAGGCACAGATGTGCACATGGTGGAGACCTGGCTTATGGTAGTGACAGCAATGCAGGTCATGGTGCCGGCCCAGTTTCTTACCCACATGTAAGCTGTACAACACTGGACACAAATCAGTTCCAGTGTATGATAGACCTAAATGCGAAAGGCAAATACACAGGTATCCCCAAATTACAGCCTGTGGGCCGCATGCAGCCCCCTGAGGCCATTTATCTGGCTCCCCGCCGCACTTCCGGAAGGGGCACCTCTTTCATTGGTGGTCAGTGAGAGGAGCACTGTCTGTGGTGGCCCTCCAACGGTCTGAGGGACAGTGAACTGGCCCCCTGTGTAAAAAGTTTGGGGACGCCTGCTATAGCACCTTGAGAAGGTCATATAGGAAATTGTCACCATCTTGAGACAGGCAGAATTTCTTGTTACTAAAGGCACCTAAATGCAGCACTCATAAAGGAAGAGATTAGTGAATTAGACTCCATTAAAATGAAGAATTTCAGCCTGATCAAGCAGTGGCACAGTGGATAGAGTGTTGGACTGGAATTCAGAGGGCCCAGGTTTGAAACCCTGAGGTCACCAGCTTGAGTGTGGGCTCATCCGGCTTGAGCGTGGGGTCACTGGCTTGAGCGTTGCATCATAGACATGACCCCATGGTTGCTGGCTTGAGACCAAAGGTCGCTGGCTTGAGCCTAAGGTCACTGACTTGAGCAAAGGGTCACTCGCTCTGCTGTAGCCCCCCCCCCCCAGGTCAAGGCACATATAAGAAAGCAGTCAATGAACAACTAAGGAGCTGCAACAAAGAATTGATGCTTTTCATCTCTCTCCCTTCCTGTCTGTCTGTCCCTATCTGTCCCTCTCTCTGTCTCTTTCACTGTCTCTCTCACACACACAAAAAAATAGTAACTAAGAATTTTATTTTATTGGAAGTCATCATGACGAGATTACAGACAAGCCATGAACAGGAGAAGAGAATTGTCCCACAAATAACTAAACTAAAAGCAGTATTGTCCAATAGAACTTACTGGGATAATGGAAATGCTCTGAGGCTACAGTGTCCAGTATACTTATATACTAGCCACTAGAGCTTTAAGCATTGAAATATGGCTAGCAGTGGGAGAATGAATTTTTAATTTAATTTTAATTAATTTAAACTCAAATAGCTAGAACATGATTAAAATAAAAAAGGCCAAGTAGAAAAAATGGGCTGAGAACTTGCGTTAGCATTTCAGAAGAGGAAACCCTAATGGCCAGCAAGCAAACAAAAGGCAGTAATCAGAGAAATGCAGATTAAAGCCTGTCCTACCTCAGATTGTTAGATAAGATTAGGATGGTGGGGGCATGGACCGCTAGTTTTTCTGGTAAAGTTGAAGGTCAGAGTTGACCAAAAATTCTCCTTCAGGTACATAGGTGCCCTTGAGAAACTTTGAATGTTTGTACTTGTGTTTGCCTGTGCACAAGAGTATGTATTGTATCCTTCAACTGCCAGTAATTCGACCACCAACCAACAGAATTCATTCAGGGAAAGCTGAAGACCTACATGTGTCAGCAGGGATGAAACCCATAAACATGTGGGGAAGGAAACACAAAGAAATATCAGCAGGATAAGTTAAAAACATGCCAAACTGTGCTATTTAGGAACCTTTACATAGTTGATAAAGAAAGGTAAGAATTGGAGTACCCGTATTTTGGAGTGTTTAAGCACAGGGATGTCCATTTATATGTACATCAGTTTGCAACACACCTCTTCACAATCCATGGTGCATAAGGCTCTGTGTGTTTTCAGCTCCGTTATGAATGTAATTTTATTCATTCACAATAAACAAAGCCAGTAGCAGTACTGATCAGAATTGCTATGAATATACATGTGTATGTATGTATATATGTATACATGGATGGTCATATTCTAAAGAGATGAACTTTGATTTCCGGAGAAGTTTCCATTCTCTAGTGATAATAACTGATGACTCTAAACTATAGGCCTTGAAACAACAGGGACAGTCTCTTTCTCTCACAAATCTGCAGTTTTGGCTGGTCTGGAGGGCAGTTGTACCCTGTCCACAGAGCCAGTGTCCTGGGGGCTCCTCAGTCAAAGCTGTGGTGTCAGTGCTGGGAGACTCAGGTAGCCAAGCACAGGGCTCCTGTGCTGCTTTTGTCCCCCTCTGTCCTCTCATGTGTCTTTTCAGTGTGTTGTCACCGAGAGGAAACATTGAAACAGGTTGGAGCTGTGCCACCTTTTGTGACCAGCCTCAGAAGTCATACAGCATCACTCTGCTACACTGTCTCTCAGGCAGTCACTGATTACCAGGGTCCAAGGCAGGGTACACTGCCTTTTTTCCAGGAGCAATAAGGGCTGGAGGAGCCAGTGGGGCTGGAGTCCTGCTGGCCATTTTTATGAGACGTTTTGAAGCAAAGGCTAAATTAAACTGATTATCTGATGATGTACAACTGAAGGTTTTACTTTGTGCTGTTCTCAAATATCAGCAAATGAGGACTTGGACGGCACCAGTGGTTTTGTTTAATGATTCTACACATTTGTACCCCATTCCTTTACTCACCACACTGTGTCCTCAGGGCCTATGTGGTCACGGGTGATGGACATGAGAGCCGTGGGCCTGGCCATGAGTGTGGAGAGCTGTCAGCATGTTTGGTGTGGAGATGGTGAGCAGGAGTCACAGGCCACGCACGGTAGTTGGGTCTGAGTCTGAGCATTGTGGTCTGCTGTTGTTATCATCTGTGCTCTCTTTTCTTTCTCTACCAGTTCACTTTTTTTCTGCCTGTGTATAAGGGCAACTGATGACACCTTCATGGTTGCTTAGTGGGCTGTGTCTCACTGAGGGTGCTGACACTATGGATAGTGCCAGGAAAAGTGACTTGGGTCATTTCAGACTCAGGAAATGTTTATGGTGCAGAAATACACTTTCAAAGGACCTTCTCTAGAGAGCCTGACTGAACAGTTGCATGTGTGGTGCTTACAGGACTCAGGATTGGGCTGTGTGATGGTCACCTTTCTTGTAAACAGTGACAACAAAACTGGGTGCTGTGGGGAGAGACCTGGAAGGACATTCACGGCTTCCCTTGGCCTTTTTGGGGTGGGAGGGCCAGCATAGGATGTGTATGCTCAGATCGTTATTTTTGGTACAGTGCGTGCTGTTTAAAATGTTTTTTTTTTGTTTGTTTTTTTTTTAAAAAACACAAATGGTTGACATAACACATACCTATAAAATTGTGTTTCAGGAGTGGACCCATCCCTCCAAGCCGAGCCTAGGACCCCTGGGCCCTCACAAACCTCAGCTGCAGTGCCCAAACAGCAGAAGCCGCGGCCCGCCAACTCGCGGGACGAGCGCTTCCGGTCAGGTAGGGACCAGGGATGGCAGGCCTCCGCTCTTGGACTCTAAGTCTTTGGGTTATTTTTTGCTTGCTAAAAATGTCTGCTGTGAAGAAAATATTTTCACTTGAATGGTAATTTACCACATCATTTTATTTTTCAAGAAAAATTTAACCTTCACATAACCATGGTATGTTTTAGTATAGACAGTAGTATAAGTGCTCACTTCTTGGGGGATTCTTATAAAGCTTAACCATTCAAAAAATTTCTTCAAATGTTTGGTCCATTTTTCTTTTTAGAGCTTTGGGATTAGTATTCATAGTGTTTGTACACATGGAGCAGCTTTACCTGCTGTATTTTTTCTTTTCTAATTTTGGAGAGTCTTCTAATTAAATAACTGCACTTTGTCAGTGCTTTTAGGAATATTTAAATTTTTTTCTGATATTTTATTATCAGACCACCTATTTAAAAAATTAGTGTCTTCAATTATAGATTAAGTATCAGTAACTCTTGAGTACTCTGTTTCACATATTTTAACATTTTCACAGTGTGTGATTGTATATTTTCTTTATATTTAAGCTCTTTTAATAAATCTTTTTTTAATAAAGAAAACTTTCAGCAGAGACAAAGAAATTGACATTTTAGCCTGACTGGTGGTAGATAGAGCATTGACGTGGGATGCTGAGGACCCAAGTTTGAAACCCCGAGGTCACCTGCTTGAACATGGGCTCATCCAGCTGCTTGAGTGCAGGGTTGCCGGCTTAAGTCTGGGATCATAGGCATGATCCCATGGATGCTGGCTTGAGCCCAAGGTTGCTGGCTTGAGCAAGGGGTTGCTGCCTTGGCTGTAGTCCCTCAGTCAAGGCAGTATGAAAAGCAATCAATGAACAACCAATGTGAAACAACTATGAGTTGGTGCTTCTCATCTCTCTCCCTTCCTATCTGTCTCTCTCGCTGAAAAAAGAAAAAAAGAAATAGGCATTTTATTTGTTTGTTTGTTTGTTTTTGTATTTTTCTGAAGCTGGAAATGGGGAGAGACAGTCAGACAGACTCCCGCATGCGCCCGACCGGGATCAACCCGGCACGCCCACCAGGGGCAATGCTCTGCCCACCAGGGGACGATGCTCTGCCCCTCCGGGGCGTCACTCTGTTGCGACCAGAGCCACTCTAGCGCCTGGGGCAGAGGCCAAGGAGCCATCCCCAGCGCCCGGGCCATCTTTGCTCCAATGGAGCCTTGGCTGCGGGAGGGGAAGAGAGAGACAGAGAGGAAGGAGAGGGGGTGGGGTGGAGAAGCAAATGGGCGCTTCTCCTGTGTGCCCTGGCCGGGAATCGAACCCGGGACTTCTGCACGCCAGGCCGATGCTCTACCACTGAGCCAACCGGCCAAGGCCAAGAAATAGGCATTTTAAAGGTAAAATCATATGACCATATCAATACATGCAGAAAAACATTTGACAAAATCCAGCACCCATTTATAATAAAAACTTTCAGCAAAGTGGGACTAGAAGGGACATACCTCAATATAATAAAGGCCATATATATAGCCTACCGGTGGTGGTGCAGTAGATAGAGCATCAGCCTGGGATGCTGAGGACCCCAGTTAGAAACCCCAAGGTCACTGGCTTGAGCAGGGGTCCATTGGCTTGAGTGTGGGGTCATTAGCTGGAGCCCCAAGGTTGCCGGCTTGAGCAAGGGGTCACTGATACGGCTTGAGCAACCCCCCCCATCAAGGCACATATGAGAAGCAATCAATGAACAACTAAAGTGAAGCAATTGCAAGTTGATACTTCTTATTTCTCTCCTCCATCTCTCTCTCCACTTCCTATCTTGGTTTCTATCTCTCTCAACATCTTAAGGCCATATATAATAAATTCATAGTCAAAACTAAGTGTTTCCTTTAAGATCAGGAACAAGACAGAAATGTCCACATTCACCATTTATATTCAATACAGTACTGGAAGTCCTAGCCACAGCAATCAGACAAAAAGAAATAAGAGGCATTCAAATCGGAAAGGAAGAAATAAAACTCATTTTTTGCAGATGACATGATACTGTATATAGAGAACCCCAGAGATTTCACTAAGAAACTACTAGAATTGATAAAGTAATTCAGTAAAGTAGCAGGATACAAAATAAATAGAAATTGGTGGCATTTTTGTATACCAATAATGAACTATCAGAAAGGGAAAAGAAAAAAAAATCCCATTTTTATTTGCATCAAAAAAACAGTAATAAATTTAACCAAGTTGTTTATGTAGAAAATAATGATAATTAATAAATAATAATACAAGAGTAACCTGTGTTTTACATATAACTGTGAACCTACTTTTGCCTCACTTTTTTGTGTATACAGTGGACTATTTACTCAGCCATAAAAAAAAAAAATGAAATCTTACCATTTGTGACAGCATGAATGGACCAAGAGAGTATTATACTAAATGAAATAAGTCAGTCAGAGAAAGACAAATACTATATGATTTCACTTATATGTGGAATCTAAAGAGCAGAATAAATGAACAAACAAAATTTAAACAGGCTTATAGACACAGAGGACAGGCTGATGATGGTTGCCGGGGGTGGGGGGTTGAGGGGGAGGAAACTGGGTGAAAAAGGTGAAGGGATTAAGATATACAAATTGGTAATTACAAATAGTCATGGGGATGTAAAGTACAACATAGAAATTATACTCAGTAATACTATAATAACTATGTATGGTGCTAGGTAGGTACTGGAAGTATTGAGGGTAACACTTAGTAAATTACATGATTGTCTAATCAATATACTGTACCACTGAAACTAATATGAAATAATATTGAATGTAAATTGTAATTAAAAATAAAATTTAAGGAAATGGCCATTTTGTTTTAAGAAAATCTAGAAAAAATATTAAGATTTTAAATGCTATGTCAACAAGGGAGTGTGATGAGTAATTTGAGAAATTTTTTAATTAGATAATTTCTTACCAACTTAATATATATTTATAAAAACTTTGTCACACTGGTAATTGTTTATTTTCTGATAATATAAATAATACATATAAAATATTACACCAAGGCCCTGGCCAGATGGCTTAGAGTACCATCCCGAAGCACAGAGGTTGCCAGTTTGATCCCTGGTCAGGGCACATACAGGAGCAGATCTATGTTCCTGTCTCTCTCTCTCTCTCTCTTCCTTTGTCTCTCACTAAAATAAAAAAATATTACAGCAAGTTTAAGGACAATGTAAAAATCACCTGAAGCCTCTGAATCCCAAGACACCACCCTCAGGACTTCACTGAATACCATTTTCAGCTTTATTCTAGTTCTAATTTTTTCTGAATATGAGATCTTTATCTTAAATTTGATTTGCTAATGTTTTCTCCTAGACTTTCTCTTGTATTTACAGTCTTTTAAAATGACTTGAAGAGCACACATTTTAATTTTAATGAAGTCCAATTTATCCATTGTTTTAAGTGGATAGTGATTTTGTTCTTGTATCTAAGAAATCTTTTGCTAACTTAAGGTTATAAATATTCTCACCTATGTTTTCTTCTGGAAGTTTTATAGTTTTAAGGTTTTACTATGATCCATTTTTAGTTAACTTTCATATGAGTTTGAGGTACAGATCACAGCTTACTTTTTGCATGTGGATATCCAGTTTGAGGAACATACACTGTCTCCTTTTTTGTCTAAAAGCAGTCACACATGTATTTCTGTCCCTGTTTCTAGACTCTTGTTTTTACTATGCTCTCAATAATTGTAGCTTAGTAATAATTGTTGAAATCAGTAGTGTTAGTCCTCCAAGTTTGTTCCTTTTTATTATTCCCATGTATATAATGCTACTTTTAAGATTTTTGTCTTTATCACTGGTCTTTAGTGATTTGATTATGATATGCCATGGTATAGGTTTCTTTGTTTCTTGTGCTTTGTTGAGTTTTTTCGATCTGTTGATTTGTACCTCTATTGTGTCAATATTGTATAGATTTTTAGTTTGGGGTTGTTTTATATATTTTTACTTATTTCTAAGACACTAATCAAGTTGAAAGGATGTGCTCATAGTTACTGCTGTATCTGCTGTAGGGACTCCTGGACTTGGACTTGTCTCTACCAGAAGCACCTTCCACAAGTGTTTCACTTTTATGTCTGGGAATATTTTTTATTAGATCCTTGCATTTAAATGATAATTTGGCTGGATATAAAATTGTAGGTTCAAAACTTTTTCTTTGGTACTGTGTTGCCTTCTTGTACCTGGTGGTTACTATTGAGTAATGTCCCTCTATTTCTTAATCCTTCATGGTGGTTTACTCTCTTGTTCTCTTTCTGGAAGCTGTTAGAATTATCTTGTTGCCTTTGATGCTTGTAAGTTTTATTTTAATATGTCCAGGTGTGAATTTTTTGTCTTTTTTGATTAGCACTTTATCAGCCATTTCACTGTAAGGTTTTAAAAACATCTTGTTGGAGAAAAAATTTAAATGTACATATGTTATCTCATGCACTTCTTCTCCTTGCACCTTTTTTCTACAGCGAGACAGACAGACAGGAAGGGAGAGAGATGAGAAACATCAACTTGTAGTTGTGTCACTTTATTTTTATTGATTGCTTCTTATACGTGCCTTGACTGGGGGCTCCAGCCAAGCCAGTGTCCTTAGGCTCCAATCCAGTGATGTTTGGGCTTAACCCTTTGAGTAGTATGAACATTCATATATGTCCTCATGCCTCCTGACTATCCAGAGTACAATCAATTTATTTTAAAAATGTGTAAGGCAACATTAAAAAAAGGCAAATGTATGCTCTTCTTGTTTCCATAAATTGGTTATCAAACAAACATGATTTTAAGTTAATAAAACTGTAACTGGTGCTAATTTTATTTTTTGGAAAAAAACAACAACTTACTCCCGAGGGTCAGTGAGCATGAAAAAAAAAAGCCAACTACCATAGGATCATGTCGATGTTCCCATGCTCAAGCTGGCAACTTTGGGTTTTGAGGGGGGGGGGAATCTTCAGCATCCCAGGTCAGTGCTTTATCCACTATGCCACCACTGGTCAGGCTTATTATGCACTCCCTTTTGTTTTTAGTAGGTTTCTCTAGAGGAGCAAGTTCAAGTCATTTGTAGTAGTTTATACCAACTACTGGAGACACATTTAAGTTAATTTGTTTCATCTTATTTTCAATTGGAGGGATTTATTTTTAATTTTTATTTTTAACTGTGAAAATATTTACATGATTTCAAAGTAAAATCTACAAACAAAGGAATATTCTATATAAAGAAAATATAGGACCACCAACATGTGAGACCCAGGAGTAGGCACAGGCTGAGCTTGTGTTCCTTTTACACTCAGTGAAAACCATGAAAATTAATTTTGTTATTTCATAACCGATATTATAAAAAGTGTTTTTTACTGTTGTTTCTATGTAGATGTTCACACTGAAGCCGTGCAAGCAGTTTTGGCCAAATACAAAGAGAGGAAAGTGCCTCTGCCTTCGAAAAGACGGTCTGTGCTCGTGCACTCATCTGTGGAGACCTTCACCCCACCAGGTACCTGACAGAAACGGGTCAGGGATGGCCCACAGGTGTTTCACATGCTGTGTGTCATAACTTCATTTCCCATGGAGTTGGAATAGCCTTCTGCCCTATAGTAAGGAGTTGGAAAAATTGAGATTAAAAATGTTTTTATATGTGCATTATTCCTTATCTTAAAATTTGTGTTGTACAGCTTTTACCCAAACAGATAATTGCTTTTTGCAGGACTTTTTTGTGTAGATTTTAGGTGTTTTTTTTTTTTTTTAATTAAGATGCTATTTATGTCTTTGAAAGAAGAAAAGAACCTAAAATGAGTTAGTAGAATTAATTATAGGTGTTACCTGGATTAAGAATATTTAAATTATTCGCTTATTTACTGTGTTGTTACCACGCCTTAAATGGGAGAGTAGAAGGCTATCTAGAAGGTTTTTAAATTTTACTTTGTTGTTTTGTTGTTATTACTATTATAAATGTAATCTTTAAATAGAGTTTATCTTTGTCAATGATGTTTTAAGCTTCCTATTAAATTATACCACAGTGTCAGTTTAATCACTTCATATCCATGCACTTCTGTTGCCTATCTTGTTATATAAGTCATGAAACTAGTGACTAAAAGCCAAACACCAGGTTCATAAGATAATTTAGTGGTTCTGGCAATGCTTCATTGCTAAAAAGGAAAAAAGTTTATACTGTTGAAAAAAATGTTAGAAATAGCTGTCAAATTATTCTTGATACTACCCAATATTTGAAGAACTTTAAAATAATTGTGAAACTTATAATAAAATGCACAATCATGTAGACTTGTTAGAACCTTATTCATGGTTAATTTCATTGAAGCAGTTGTTTGAGGGAAGCAATTCTTTCCAGAGCTCATTCCTGCTTCCCCTAAGAGGATGCACGTGAATAGGGTGAGGCCTGGGGGTGCATGGACTGCAGCCCCCACAGCTCCCATGCTTCCTCAGGAAGTGAGCTCAACCTTCCCTGTGGGTATCTAACCATGTAAAAGAGGTGTGGAGTTCAGAATGGATGTTTCATAGAAGCACTGGATGCTCACAGAGCATTTGACATTTGGAGTCTCCTTTGATATTTGAGACCCCACCAAGGAAGGTGTTAAAGCCATTTAGGAGTTGGGCATGTTTTTACTCCCAGTATGTGGTGCCCCAAGATTAAGTCCTCTGGGGGAAGCTGGGGTCATGAAACCATTTTTCCTGGGTAGGGTCCTTTTGATCTTACAGTTGGTTGATGCAGGCCCTTCTAAATGGAGGGCGACTTTTCAGATGACCCCTTGGCCAGTGTGGGTACCGCTGTGCAAGTATATAGAGCAGTGCAGTGCAGGCTGGGAGGCCTAGGTGCCAGTATGGGAACCCGCCCTCCTAGATGACACATCCCTACATCATGCCTGTCATCGTTATTTTAACCACAGACACGTCGTCTGCCTCAGAAGATGAGGGCTCTTTACAGCGACCTGGGCGACTCACCTCCACTCCGCTCCAGAGCCATTCCAGCGTCGAGCCCTGGCTCGACCGGGTCATTCAGGGCTCCTCCACCTCATCCTCTGCATCTTCCACCTCATCTCACCCGGGAGGGAGACCTGCTGCTGCGCTCGCAGGCCCCGTGGCCCACGCCCACATAGGTCAGTAACAGCTGCTGTGGCCCCCCTAGGACAGGGGTGCCTTTGCATCCATCAAGACCTACCTTTTCTTTTTTATCTGGAAAATGGCTTTTTGATAACAAAAGTAGTTCTGATGTTTCTGTGGTTTGGTAATCTCAGCTGCTGTGGCATGTGAGCCTTCACTGTGGACCCAGAGAAGTATATAATATCTCTTGAAGTGTGCCTCCTCCTGCTCTGGAGGGTGGGCTGGCACAGGTGTCAGGTGCAGGCTGGATGATCAGTTAGATGTGACTATGGTTGCTCCTGATGATCTCCCTTGGCCTGTAGCCATGACAGTGTCTCTGCCTTTGCTCTTTGCTTGTGTACAAAGTTGTGGGTCCATCAATTGTCCCTGTGCTTGGGAGGTCCAGTTTAAACACCCCTTCAACCTGAATAGGAATGTCAATCTAAGGTAGGTCATAAAGATGCATAGAACTTTTCCCAATCATCCAGTCTTTAAATTGCATTAATCTTAGGCAAAATTTTCACACCTTTCGTTATTTAAGATCACTTTTTTTTTTTTTCTTTTTCTTTTTCTGAAGCTGGAAATGGGGAGAGACAGTCAGACAGACTCCCGCATGCGCCCGACCGGGATCCACCCGGCACGCCCACCAGGGGCGACGCTCTGCCCACCAGGGGGCGATGCTCTGCCCCTCCGGGGCGTCGCTTTGCTGCGACCAGAGCCACTCTAGCACCTGGGGCAGAGGCCAAGGAGCCATCCCCAGCGCCCGGGCCATCTTTGCTCCAATGGAGCCTTGGCTGAGGGAGGGGAAGAGAGAGACAGAGAGGAAGGAGGGGGTGGGGGGTGGAGAAGCAAATGGGCACTTCTCCTATGTGCCCTGGCCGGGAATCGAACCCGGGTCCCCCGCATGCCAGGCCGATGCTCTACCGCTGAGCCAACCGGCCAGGGCCAACATCACATTTTTTAAACACAAATAGTAGCATTGTTAGCTGTGGCATGTGGTGCCCACAAGTGTGACCCTTGGAATAAGAAAGTATAGTCCTGGAGAAGATTTTATTTTGGTTGCTTGTTCATTTATAGGATGCAGGAATTTTTATTCTATTTTAGGACAAAAGAAAGGAACCAATGGAGAGAGAGGGGACTAGAGGTGAAGGGATAATTTATAGGTTGTGGTGTTAGAGGAGAGGGACAGGTCATGAGCAAGGACACAGTTGTTCGCCTTAGGAAAGAACTGTCCCCTTCAAGATAAAAGTTGTCAGTAAGGATGAGGGGAAATGTTTTAATATGTTGGGGAGGGAAGATGGAAGAGTTCTTGTCCAATGATCTTGATTTACTTAAGGAGGGAGTAAATTCTCATTTTCTAAGACAGCAGATGTGGGGATTCAGGGCCTCAAAAAGAGTGAAGAGTTTTATTTTATTTATTTATTTATTTATTTATTTAATTGTGTTTACATAGATTCTAGGGTTACCCCAAATGCCTCCCCCCTCCCCCCTATTCCCCTCAACATCTCCCTTTCCCCCCTCCCTACAGCGCCCTCCCCCCTTCCCTTCAGGTTTATCCTATCCTATCATCCCCTTTCCCTCTGTCCTCTTTTCTTCTGGTCCCTTTGATCCCTCCTCTGTCTCAATTCCGTTCCTCAGTTCTCATTATTCCTTGGATTCCTCAAATGAGTGAGGTCATATGATATTTTTCTTTCTCAGCCTGGCTTATTTCACTCAACATAATAGTTTCCAGGTCCCTCCATATTGTTGCAAAAGGTAATATTTCTACCTGACCTGTGGTGGCGCAGTGGATAAAGCGTCAACCTGGAAACGCTGAGGTTGCCGGTTCAAAACCCTGGGCTTGCCTGATCAAGGCACATATGGGAGTTGATGCTTCCTGCTCCTCCCCCCCTCCCCTCTCTATAATAAATAAATAAAATCTTTTAAAAAAAAAAGGTAATATTTTCTTCTTTTTCATAGCCCCATAGTATTCCATAGTATATATGTACCAAAGCTTTTTAATCCACTCGTCCACTGACGGACACTTGGGCTGTTTCCAGATCTTCCCTATTGTGAACAATGCTGCCATAAACATGGGGGTGCATTTCTTCTTTTCAGTCGGTGATATGGTGTCCTTGGGATATATTCCTATAAGTGGGATGGCTGGGCCAAAGGGCAGTTCCATTTCTAATTTTTTGAGGAATCTCCATACTGTTTTCCACAGTGGCTGCACCAGTCTGCATTCCCACCAGCAGTGCAGGAGGGTTCCCTTTTCTCCACATCCTCGCCAGCACTTATTCTGTGTTGTTTTGTCGATGAGCGCCATTCTGACTGGTGTGAGGTGGTATCTCATTGTGGTTTTAATTTGCATTTCTCTAATAATTAGTGATGTTGAGCATTTTTTCATTTGTCTATTGGCCATCTGTATGTCCTCTTTGGAGAAGTGTCTATTCATTTCTTGTGCCCATTTTTTGTTGGATTGTCTTCTTGGTGTTGAGTTTTACAAGTTCTTTATAAATTTTGGTTATTAATCCCTTATCAGATGTATTGTCAAATATGTTCTCCCATTGTGTGGTTTGTCTTTTTATTCTGTTCATATTGTCTTTAGCTGTGCAAAAGCTTTTTAGTTTGATATAGTCCCATTTGTTTATCCTGTCTTTTATTTCATGTGCCTGTGGAGATAATCAGCAAAGATATTGCTGCAATAGATGTCGGTGAGCTTACTGTCTAAGTTTTCTTATAAGATACTTATGGTTTCACTATTTACATTTAAGTTCTTTATCCATTTTGAGTTTATTTTTGTGCATGGTGTAAGTTGGTGGTCTAGTTTCATTTTTTTCCAGGTAGCTGTCCAGTTTTCCCAACACCATTTGTTAAAGAGACTGTCTTTACTCCACTGTATGCTCTTATCTCCTTTGTCAAATATCAATTGTCCATAAAGATAAGGGTTTATTTCTGGATTCTCTGTTCTGTTCCATTGATCTATATGTCTGTTCTTATGCCAGTACTAGGCTGTTTTGAGTACAATGGCCTTGTAGTATAACTTCATATCAGGAAGTGGGATACCTCCCACTTTATTCTTCTTTTTCAAGATTGCTGAGGCTATTCGTGTTCTTTTTTGGTTCCATATAAATTTTTGGAATATATGTTCTATATCTTTGAAGTAAGTCATTGGTATTTTAATCGGTATTGCATTGAGTTTATAAATTGCTTTGGGTAATATAGACATTTTAATTATGTTTATTCTTCCTAACCATGAGCACGGTATATGCCTCCACTTGTTTGTGTCTTCCTTGATTTCTTTTATCAATGTTTTATAATTTTCTGAGTACAAGTCTTTAATCTCCTTGGTTAAATTTACTCCTAGGTACTTTATTTTTTTTGTTGCAATAGTGAAGGGCATTGTTTCCTTAATTTCTCTTTCTGACAGTTTGTTGTTCATGTATAAAAATGCCTCTGATTTCTGTATATTAATTCTATATCCTGCCACCTTGCTGAATTCGTTTATTAAGTCCAGTAGTTTTTTGACTGAGACTTTAGGGTTTTCTTATACGGTATCATATCATCTGCAAATAATGATAGTTTTACTTCTTCTTTTCCAATTTGGATGCCTTTTATTTTTCTTCTTGTCTGATTTCTGTAGCTAGGAAGAGTGAAGAGTTTTAAACAGCTGCTGTTGAGAATTTGAAAGGGAGCCTGCATCTGCCCATGTGATAGCAGGGAAGAAGACTGTGTAAAGGTCACCAAAAATGTAAATGAAAGTTCTGCTCCTTACACATCTGTAGCTCATTAAGAAGATCATAGCTTCCTAAAGAGTCCTCATGCGACTCCATCTGCTTGTGCTATAGGTTTAAAAAGTGATGTCAGTGGTGCCTGGAAGCCAGCATTCCCACCCTGTCTGACAAACACTCCATAGATGGACAGCCCTGCTGCCCCCATGCAGGGTCAGGGATATGCTTTAGAAGTCAGACTCACAGAGCCCCATTGTGGCATGTCAGAACCCACAGAAAATGTTGCTCCTGTGCATTATTTATGCCTTTCTTGCATTTATATAATATCCAGCTTCCTGAGAAAAAAGAAAGAAAAAAAAAGTGTGACCCTTGGACTGTGTAGTTAGTGTAGTTGACTTATCATAACCCCTCTTATTACCTAGATGCAGAGGGGACATAGAAAGTCAAGTTGATTATAACTGACCTGAGATTGCACAGCTGGCTTAGTTTTCTTATTCCTGTTTATTTCCTTTGCTGTTAGTTGCTGTTCTGCTAACACTGAAGCAGTGCACTCATGACAGCCTGGTGTTTTGGTGGAGTCACAGTGAGTAGGTGCTGAGCTGCTTTATGTAAAATCTTGGTTGTTTGGCTGGACTGGGATTAAATTTGGATGTTTTCAGTGGTCAGCACCTTTAGTCTTGTTGTCCTTTGTGAGCACAGCACTGAGGCTATTTAAATTTATTGCGCCAGTGCAATAATGCTCAGCAGAAGTATGTTTCTGTTAAACATGTGTCTTCTACTGTCTGTGTGAGTCTTATATGAGAACTCAACAATGCTGTTCTCTGCTTCCAGTACACAGAGACCACTGGGTGGTATGGCAGCTGTGAGGGCTGCTGCAGGGCAGCATGTTTCATGAGAAAAGGTCCATTTAGAAAACAGCCTACCCAGATTGGTTTGGTAGCTTTGCAGGGTGTCTTGTAAATGGCCAGTGGTGACTTCCTATATCTCCTCAAGGAGATTGACAGTAGATAACTTCAAAAACAGTTTGCACTAATGTATTGAAAATTTGCCCACAAGTCAAAATGTTTAATCAGAAAGCCTCTGGCTTTCTAGTGATCATGGATCTGTGTTTGAGTGAGGTGTTCTCATTCTCTTAGAGGCCCTGGCAATGAATATTCATGAGGTGGGTGTATCACCTCTCAGTGAGGACTCCTGACCTCTGCTGGTATGACTGAGCCTATCTGTCCCCCTCCCACCCTATTTGGTGGCCTCACATACACACTGTGATTAATTCTAGTACTTCTAAAAATTTAACTTTAGCTCTGTTTAATACTACACCATATTGGATGGTAGCCTTTGTGTGCTAAACATTTGTTGGTTATAATTGCTGGAATTTCTGAATGTGAAAATACTCAATTTTTCTCTCTTTGTTATAAAGATCATCCTTTGCTTTTGTTTTTAACACTAGAGAATCTTTCAATTTGGGTTAAGGAAAGAAATACAGAAAGAATATGAATAGGTAAAAATTTTGAGGTAGAATATACTAGGTGGCCTGGCCTGTGGTGGCACAGTGGATAGACCTTCGGCCTGGAATGCCAAGGTTGCTGGTTCGAGACCCTGGGCTTCCCTGGTCAAGGCACATACAACAAGCAAGCAATGAACAACTAGCATGAAGCAACTATGAGTTGATACTTCCCATTCCATGCTCCCCTCTCTCTCCTGTCTCTGTAAAATCAATAAATAAAGTATTAAAAAAAAAAAAAGAATATATTAGGTAAAGGTAATATAAAAGTATTTTCAATTTTGGACTAAGGAAATCAAATACATAAAACATTTGGACACAAATGTAAACATTTATTTAAAAGTAGTATTTTTAATTATAGTAGTTAACTTTAATTTGAATGTAGTTTATTTTAATGCAACTGTTTAAAAACTACTTTTAGTTAAGATTACCATTTATGCCTTCTTCATGAATACTGTGAAAATCATTCTTTTTGCTAGATTTGGAAAGATGGGGAGATATCTTAATAGGCATACTTTAAAATGCTAATTTCATCAATATCAAGCTTTTTCAAGGGTTATGACAACTCTCTAGTTAAAGTTAGATTTTTATTCCAGATGGATTTTCTGCTGTGTAAATAACAAGTTTGTGTTTTGTTTCTATATAATATCATCTTTCTACATATTTTTAAAAATTCTGTTGGGTTATGAAGTGATAGCTAAATGATTAGAATTTAAAATATTAACATGCCATCTATGATTGCAGGAGCATTCATTAGAAGATTAAACAGATTATAGGTTCCCACTGACACAGGCTAACTAATGTCACTCACAAGTAGACAAGTATGTGCTCTAGTGTCATGGGGGGCACAGTTTCTGGTAGTTGTACAGGCACAGTGCCTTTTCTAGTGGGAGACTCGACTGTTATAGTAACTGATAGCAACTTACAGCAGCCAGCATTCTGAACAGATTAATGTGCCATATAGTGAAAATTCAACATAAAAATCTACATTCAGGCAGGGGAAAGGGAGTGACTTTAAACATTTTTTGTATCTAATTAGTTTGTCTTTAAGTGAATACATTCTGATCTAAGAACTTGGTTGTAGTCTCTTAACAGTTAGATGTGTTGAGCTGGCCCTGAGGGGAGTTTTCATCTTTGTAGGTTATTTTTTGAAGCCTGCAAAGGTCTTGTGTCTTGGGACATCCAATATACTTTTTGAAGGAGTAGAGGACAGTTTATTTTTTTAACAATATAAAAAAATGGCCCAATAGCAATTGCTTTAAAATGTATTTCTGCTTTATTGAGGGAGATTTCTGAGCAAAACCTCATGTGGAAGGCGAGTCCATTTGTGCCTGTGTCTGTGCTTTGGTCAGTGGTTCTAGTCTGGATCCCTTTGGGAACTGGACAGCCCCCATGCACAAAGGTCTACATGCCATGTCTGGGAGCTAAGAGTTCACAGGGTCCCTATGTGCCTTGGTCAATCAGAAAAAACAAAATTAATGGGAATACCATTCTCCTTGCTTAGAGCTCAGCTAGAGAAGCTTCACTTAAATGGGGTTTAAATAACAACTTAATAGTCTTTTGAATTAACAGCACTTTTGTTTTGGGTTTGATTTTCAAAAGCAGATCTGCACTCTGCCCCTCCTGATGTCACTACTGGCCTTGCGGAGTATATGCACTGTGAGCGTCCACAGCCAGCCTCTGTAAGAGGCATCCCTCGAGGATGCAGCGGGCGCCTCCTGGATACAGCGGGTGGTGAGCATCTTTATTTCTTCTTTTGACGTGGCTGAGCACACGTTCTTTTCAGGTTCTGAACATCCTTTAATGTATTCGTTATAGCAAACCTGAGCCAGTCAGCAGTTAGAACACTTCAGTGCATGTAAACTGAGACCAATGTGTGCAGTGTATGTTATAACAAAAAGTACCATGTGAAGCAGAAGATATTTCTTATCTGTGGAATTGGTCCAACTGACTAAGGAGAGTTGGGAGGAGAAAAGCTCCAAATTTAAATTTGATGCAAAAGGAGTTTGGATCTATAGTATTGTTGGAAAATGAGAAACTTGGAAAGTTTTTATTTGGATACAGGGTGGCCAGTGCAGCAGGTCTTAGTGTGACTGCACTCCCGTCTCAAAAGTAGCAGTCCCTGCACCCGCATCCTCAGCAGCCTATGAAATGGGTACAGCAGCACTCACAGTTCCTGACGTGCTGGCTCAGTGCTTTCAGTGCAGTTTGTTTTTTCAGGCTCATAATTTGTATTTTCTCCCAGTCTGTGCTTTGTATTTTCATCTCTTAACTGCACCTTGCAGAGTACAATTTAAAATTTTGATGATGTCCAGTTTACCAAATTTTTCTTTTATGGATCCTGCATTAATGTCATATCTAAGATATACTTTCCTAATTCAAGGTCATAAAGGGTTTCTCCTATATTTTTTACTAGAATTTTATAGTTTTGGTTTTTATGTTTAGTTGTCTGACCCATTTAATAATTTTAGCATAAGTGCAAGATATGAACCAAACTTTATTATTTTGTACATGGATATCCAGTTGTCCCAGCAATATTTATTATAAAGGTCACTCTGTCCCCACCAAGTTTCTTTGGCATACTGGATGAAAGTCATTAGACCGTATATGAGAGGATTCTGTTTCTGGCTCTAGATGCTGTTCATTTGCTGTACTTGCCCACCCTTATACTAACAGCACATTGTCATGATTACCATGGCTTTATAATAAATCTTGAAATCATGTAGTTTGTCTTCAACTCTGCTTTTCAACTTAAAATTTGTCTGGATTATTTTAATTCCTTTGCATTATAAAGTATATTTTAAAATTAGCTTAGTTTTAACCAAAATTCCTGCTGGATTTTGATTGGTATTTTATTGACTCTCTAGATCAATTGGGAAAGAATTGGCATCTTAACAATATTTTATACTTCAATTGATAAATGCAGTATATTTTCCATTTGTTTACCTCTTATAAAAAAATTTAGCATTTTTATAGCTTTCAGTACACAGGTATTGAATGTATTTTGTTGAAATTATCCCCAAATATGCCGGACCAAGCGGTCACTGGCTTGAGCAATGGGTCTGCTCTGTTGGAGCCCCTTGGTCAAGGCACATATGAGAAAGCAATCAATGAATAACTAAGGCACCGCAGTGAAGAACTGATGCTTCTCATTTCACTCCCTTCCTGTCTGTCTGTCCCTGTCTGTGTCCCACCCTGTCTCTTGCTAAAAAAAAAAATTATCCCAAAATATGTTATTTTGCAATACTATTATAAATGGTATTTTTTTCAATTGTTTGTTGCTAGTGTATAGAAATAGTTGATTTAAAAAATTTATTTTATTTTTGGCTGGTGGCTCAGTGGATAGAGCATCAGCCCGCATATGGACATCTCAGGTTTGATTCCTGATCTGGGCACACAAGAGAAGTGACCATCTGCTTTTCTCCCCCTCCCTCGCCACCTTCTCTCCCTCTTCTCCTCACACTGCCAGTGGCTCTGTTGGTTCGAGTCTTGACTCCAGCACCGAGGAAACCTCAGTTGGTCCAAACACATCATCCTTAGGCGTTAGAAATAGCTTGGTTGTGAGCATCGGCCCAAGACTGGGCTGCCAGGTGGATCCTGGTAGGGGAGCATGTGGAAGTATTTCTCACTATCTCCCATCCTCTCACCTAAGACAAATAAAAATTAAAAACTTGTTTTATTTTATTGATTTGAGAAAGAGGAAGGGAGAGAGGCAGATATTGATTTGTTGTTCTACTTGTTTATGCATTCCCTGGTTGAGTCTTTTTCTTCTTTTTTTTTTTTTTTAAGTTTTTGACAGAGACACAGAGAGAATCAGAGAGAGGGACAGATAGGGATAGACAGACAAGAAGGGAGAGAGATGAGAAGAATCAATTCTTCACTGTGATACCTAAGTTGTTCATTAATTGCTTTCTCATATGTGCCTTGACCAGGAGGTTACAGCAGAGCGAGTGACCCCTTGCTCAAGCCAGCAACCATGGGGTCATATCTATGACCCCAGGCTTAAGTCAGCAACCCCACACTCAAGCTGGTGAGCCTGTGCTCAAGCTGGCGACCTCGGGTTTTGAACCTGGGTCCTCTGCATCCCAGTTCCACACTGTATCCACTGAGCCACCACCTGGTCAGGCTACAGTTAATTTTTTATATTGACCTCATATTAGTTCTAGTAGCTTTTCTGGTAGATTCCTTAAGATTTTCTACAAGTATGCATGATTATATTGTCTACAATCACAGTTTTCTTTTTTTTTTTTAAGATTTATTTATTGCTTTTTAGAGAGAGGAGAGAGAGAGAGAAGGGGGGGAGAAGTAGACTCCCCCCTTCATCAACTCATAGTCATTGCTTCTTGTATGTGCCTTGACCAGGCAAGCCTGGGGTTTTGAACTGGTGACCTCAGCATTCCAGGTTGACGCTTAATCCACTGCACCACCATAGGTCAGGGCAACTTTACTTTTCTTTCCAAATTGTTTGCCTGTAGGAACATTAATATTTCTGGCTTTACTGCAGTGACTAGGACTTCCAATCTCAAGGGGGAACATGAATTACCTTATTTCCAACTGTTCGAATAAAGCATTCATTCTTTCATTTTTTTAATTATGATGTTAGCTGTGGGGTGTTTTTTTTTAATCAAGTTGAGGATATTCTCTTTTTTCCTAATTTCCTGAAAAATTTTAAAACAATTTTTGTTGAAAAAATTTTTTGACCTGTCAGGCTCATCTTATGGTTTTTCTTTTATAGTTTGTTGAATCCAGCTTAGGTGTGCAGTAGGTTATACCATTAAGGTGTATGTAGTGCACTCTGTGATGTTTCTGCACAATGAAATCACCTGACTATGCATGTCTCAGAATGCATCCTCATTGTTCAGTGATGTGTAACTGTAGTTATGAGATTTAGAAGTTTGTTAATGTTCTACATAATCAAAACATAAACTTAAAGTGTTGGAAGAGGGATAAAATCCTAAAACTGAAATCAAGTGGAAATAAACACAACTCTATTTCCAAGAAATACCTTAGACACCCTCAAGGGGGTGATGGAGAAATCTAAACTAGTTAAGTTATGAACACAGTATTGGATGGTACACCCTTAGCCATGGACAAGATTGGGTGGGAGCACAGCAGACAAACCCTAACCTCTGCTAGTAGGTTGTTTTTGTAGTGCAGTGTGTGAATCAATTTGGAAATTATTCTATATACTTGATAGGATTGAGTGTTAATGTCATTGCTAGCAGTGTTCTCACTGTGGAAGAGGAACATCCAAATATGTATTGTTAAAGGCAAGAGAGAACCCCGTGGAAAGAGTGGGATTGGACATATTGGTGTGGACTCACAATTTCTGAGATATGAGTTTGTGTCAATTTACACTTCTCTGTGTACACATGTGTATTGACCATGTAGGTGTGTGTGTCTATGAACACATGAGAATGTGTATACATTGTGTTTTTTTTAGCTCTGTCTGTTGAAAGAATCAAGGACACTGCAGTAGCAGTGAGCACACCTGGTGACCAGATCTTGATCTTTACTACCTTTCCACTGAAGACAGCCTGGGCTGCTTTTAGAAACGAGTGATTCCAGGGCAAGGCAAGGGAGTATAAGTGACTGAAACATATCATGATGGAACGTAAGGAAGTGCTTAAAAACTGGTGGCGCATGTCACAAATCAACCTGCACGGGTTCACTGACTAAATCTGGGACAATTTGCATATCATATAGAATCATGATGATTTATAACAGTTGAGAAAATAGCCATCCATGAGTCCTTCCAGATGATAGATAGATGATAGATGATATATAAATGACTGAGTGATAGAGATAGATAGATAGATAGATAGATAGATAGATAGATAGATAGATAGATAGATAGATAGATGATAGTCAGACATCAGATAGATAGGATGCCAGATGTTGAATTCTCCATGTAAACAGAGTGCTAAAATTGGAAAATAACTTTATAACCTTTTCAGTAAGAAAGTGTGGCTGGCCTGACCAGGCAGGGTTGCAGTGGATTAAAGTGTTGGACAGGGATGCAGAAAATCCAGGCTCAAAACCTCGAGGTTGCTGGCTTGAGCACAGGCTCACTGGCTTGAGCCCGAATGTCACTGGCTTGAAGCACAAGGTCGCTGGCTTGAGCCCAAGGTCACTGGCTTGAGCAAGAGGTCACTCGCTCTGCTGTAGCCTGTCAGTCAAGGCACATATGAGAAAGCCATCAATGAATAACTAAGGTGTCACAAGGAAGAATTGATGCTTCTCATCTCTCTCCTTTCCTGTCTGTCTGTCCCTATCTGTCCCTCTCTCTGTAAAAGAAGAAAGAAAAAGGAAGGGAGGGAGGGAGAGAGGGAGGAAAAGGGTCTGGCAAGAATGATGTATGGCTGTCAAATGCAAGAGAAGGTTGGATGAGGGTCAGGATATCTGTGTGCTCTTGAAGTGTCTCCTCAGAAATGCTGTTAGATGCACAAGAAACAACAGTAACAATGTAGTGAAGCCAGGCAGCATTTTGGGTGATGAAGTCAGCATCTACATGAGGGTATGTGGGTGTCCCATGTATCTGGACATGAGATCATTTAGCATTTTAGTTGGGAATGAATCATGAAAAAACCTCATAAAACTCAAATCGAAATACTGTATGTTCTACTTAAGAAAAAGGAAGAACTGTACTCTTTCAAAATGTCAGTGTTATAAAGGACAAAGAAATATTCTAGATTAGGAGAGGCTAAGGAGATGTAACAAGTAAATAACATTTCATGGTTCTAGTTGGCTCCTGTGTTGGATGGAGGAGGGAACGTGCTGTAGAAAGACACTATGTGTCAGCTACCACCCCTGCAGTCGAAGGGTGGGGTGTGCAGGGCTCGAGCCCTGTGTGTACCTGCTCTTGCCCACCTCTCCACATCAGTTCCTCTTAGAGCTCCCAGAACAGCATTTCTTAATAATTATTGAGATCACCAAAGAGTTGTTAGTTTATGTGGCTTGTAGCTCTTGATAATTGTTAGAAGTTAAAACTAAAGATTTAAAAAAATATTTATTCATCTAAAAAAGGAATGAACTCATTATAGCTTAACATAAATAGCTTGTATTTATGAAAAAAAAAAGTAGAACAACAAAAATTTAGGGGGAAAAATTTAGGCTTGTTTTCTGCTGCTGCCAGTCTGTTTCATGGCTAGCATAATAGTAGCATCTGGTTTTGTTTCAACCCCAGTCTCTTGTGCCATGATGATATGTGACTTCTGGGAAACTCCACTGAGCTCTTGTGAGAGGAGGAGAGTGAAAAGGGATATGGGGAAGACAGTTGGCCCGTGAGCAATGCAGCTGCCAACCCTCACACAGTTGAAAATCAGAGTCTAACTCTGACTCCCTAAAAACTTAGTTGTCCCTCAGTACCTGCAGGAAATTGGTTCCAAGACCCTCCACAGATATCAAAATTTGCAATATTCAAGTTTCTTATATATTGGCATAGATCATTGCATATGGTTGGCCCTTTGCATCCACGGACTCCCAACCACAGATTGAAAACAGTGCAGGTATTTATTTTTAAAAATCAGTGTATAAGTGAACTCAATCCTTTGTTTCAAGGGTCACCTGTAGTTTGAGCTTGTGAACCTCCTGAAAGGGTCTCAGGCATCCCCAGGGATTCCTGGCCACTTTGAAAACCAGTAGCTTAGTAGTAAGACAAAAAACCCCACAAAAAACAACTCATGGACAGGGACAACAGTGTGGTGATTGCCAGAGGGAAGGAGGGTGGGGGAAGGTAGAAGGGGGTATAGGGGGAATAAATGGTGAGATAGAGACTTGATTTGGGGTGGTGAACACACAATACATTGTACAGATACTGTGTTACAGAATTGTGCACTTGAAATGTATATAATTTTGTTAACCAGTGTTATCCCAATAAATTCAATAAAAAATAAAAATAATAAAAGAAAAATGTAACAATCTGATATATTATCTAACTTTATGCCAAATGTAAAGAAGTTATAAAGAACATTCTTCCAATTTCTGGAACTATGTCCGTATCAATAAAATAAATAATATGAAGAACAATCTTGCATTATTAAAACAAAATGTTTACTAGAAAAAAATGAATGAAAACCACTAGCTTAGAACTACTTCTAGTTTCTAAAAGGCATTCAGTAAGTAATTGTTAATGAATTAATAAATTCCAAAATGGCAGTCTGATGGGCCAGCACTTTCTATTTGTATAATTGGTCACTGGACCTTGTTTCCATGTCCCATTCCCCAGAGGATGTGGCATGTTCTAGCCTCAGCACTTCTCTTCCCATGACAGGTGTTCCTGTGAACAGCAGAGTGTCCTCCAAAATTCAGCAGCTTCTCAATACCCTGAAGAGGCCAAAGCGCCCTCCACTGAAGGAGTTCTTTGTGGATGACGTTGAGGAGCTGTTGGAAGGTGATCATCCTTAGACTTGGGCTCATGTGTGTGAACTGGGTGGCCATTGTGTCTGGAGATGCAGGCAGATATACATCCTATGTAGGTTATTGCTGTGACATTATAACACAACCAACTGATATGCTCTCTGTTGGCAGCTCTATGGTCACTCACCATGTGTGATGGTGAATTCAGCATCACATATGACTGTTGACTTTGCTTTTATTTTTAAAAAACAAGTGAAAAACTCATTGCTCACAGCTAAGACACTTAATATTTTTCTATGCCTCTGTTCCAGTGGTCAGTACTTTATAAGAATACTTCTAAGGTTTTATTTTACTTATATTTTTATTTAAACTTTAAATCTGAAATGCTACTCCTTCCCATGGTTCTGAAGTATTCTATCTTAAGCATAGTTTTGGCCCCTTTTCAGAATTTTAGCCTCTTATTTATGAGGGAGATACATTTTTAGAAGAAAGAATATAGATTTATTTTTTTAATAACCAGTAAATAGAAGCATAAACTTCTAGATAAGGAAAAGAAGTAGAACTCAATACAAGATACAAGTGTATGAATGTCTTAGAGCTACGGGGTGGGGCACATGGCCAGCCCACCCTCAGCTCCTCACACCTCCTCTTTGCATTGTCACCACCCCATGGAGGACCAGCTCTACATGTCTCCTTCATACTTGAGGATTAGACCTGGCTTTGAGAGCATTGTTTCCACTTTATAATCAGATAATGCCTTTTAAATTTAGAGTTCAAGTATATGAAAGCTTTTTAGGGCAGTCTTTCTTACCCTTGGGCAAATTTTGATTACATATCCACTGAAAATATAATAGATTTAATTTTTTTCTTTCACCATGGTGATGATTGTCTTGAGTGCCCAAAATGAAGTGGTGATTTTACTCACTTTCATACTTTATAAGCTGGGACTAGTGCCTGCTTCTCAGGGTAGACAATGCCTCGTGAAGGCCTGGCCATTTCTGCCACCACCTTGGGGATTGTCATGTGGAGTTATGGTTACCACAATCCATCATTTATCCATGATTGAATCCCCATCTGTCCTTTGGTCAGGTGATCTGTGACTATTAAAATGATAAGGGAATCTAAACAAATCAATGTAATCTTTCTATCACTGGTTTTTAAAAAAAACAAAATGATAATATATAAATGCTTAAAAATAGATTATATGCATGATACTATTAAGTGTTGATTTTAAAATTTCAATTTTGCTTATAGTTCAGCAACCAGATCCAAATCAGCCAAAGCCTGAGGGAAGCCGGATGGTAGTGCTGAAAGGGGAACCTGTGGCTGTGGGGACTCCCTGGCTGCCGTCACTGCTGGCTGCCTTGCAGCGGTGGGGCACAATGCAGCCCAAAGCTCCCTGTCTGACCGCCTTGGACACAACTGGGAAGGCCATCTACACCCTCACCTATGGCAAGTGTCAACAGAAGGCAATTGGGCTCTAGTATAGCTGTAAAATATTATACATGTCATACATATATACAACATAGACATACACTTGATGAACATAATAGAACAAATTCCTGAGAAACTAACACAACTGTCTAATAAATAGAACGTCACCTCACTCCAGGCAGCCCTCTCAGACCACTGCCTCTTCTTCCCAGCACAGGGGACCACTCACTGACTGATGGTGACCGGCCACTGCTTTGGTTTCAAGTGTTCACATCTATATATGCATTTCTGAACAATGGAGTTTTGTTTCTGTCTAATTTTGAACTTTGTATAAATGGAATCATACAGTATGTATTTTTTATGTTTGGCATCTTTTGGCTTCATTTTGTGTTTTTATGTAACACAGATCATAAGCACATAGTTTGATGCATCTTCACAGAGTAAATACACTCAGCACTCAGCCGAGAAGCACTTCCAGGTCCCTAGGCCTGTATGCAGTACTCGCTCCTCCCACACACAAATGCAAACTGCTCTGCTGACTGCTCACACCTCTGTCTTACCTGCCTCTGAGTTTTATGTAAATGAGATTACATGAAGTTATTCTGGGTCTGCACTCTGCTGCTTCCTCTGTACCCCTCTGGCAGCTCTGCGGGCATGGGTCCATGAGATGCTCATTCTCTTGCAGTTGCCTAGACCCTGAACACCCCCAGCTTTTATAAAAACTGCCGAAGTTCAGCTCACCTCCCCAAGGGTTTTCCCTCCGGAGTCTTAACTTCTCTACTTGCCATCACTGCCTTCAACAGGTGGTTTCTGCATTTTATCCAGTTTTAAAATCATTTTAGGTGGGAGTGATTGTCTGGCACCAGACCTCTCTCCTACTTGGAAACAGTCTCTTACTTTATGCTTTAAGACCCACGCATATTGTTTTGTGTATAGTTGTTGCTCATTCATTTCTGCGTGTCTATACTGTGTCGATGGACATTGATGTTGACATCCCCCATGTCGGCTGTTACACTGCACCTGGGAATGTTCCAGTGTGTGCCACCTAGCATGTAGCATGCATGCACTTTGTAGGGCATGGACTGGTGATGGGAAATGCCAGGTCTAGGATTGAGCATATGTTCAGATTTGTCAGATAATGCCAAATTCTGCCAGTTTACACTTACCTGATCACTGTGTGAGTCCCACCTGTTCTCTTTCACTGTGAGGTTTATTAATTTTAGCTAACCTGGTAAGAATTTGGTGGTATTTCACTGTAGTGTTAATTTGCATTTTCCTGATGACTAAGTAGGATGAGATCTTTTCTTCTTTTAATATTTGATTTTCTCTATTTTTAAGTACTAATGAATCTTTTGCACATTTAAAAAAATTATTTATTTGTGAGAGAGAGACAGGAAAGGAGAGAGAGGGAGGAGAGAATGAGAAGCACTAACTCGTAGTTGCTTCACTTTAGTTGTTCATTGATTGCTTCTCCTATATGCTTTGACCAGGGGACTCAAGCTAAGCCAGCAATTTTGGACTCAAGCTATTGACCTTGAGATCATGTTGATGATCCCATGCTCAAGCCAGTGACTCTGCACTCATGCTGGTGATCTTGGGGTTTCAAACTGGGGACCTCAGTGTTCTAGATCAACACTGTATCCACTGTGTCACCACTGGTCAGGCTACACATTTTTCATATAGGGTTATTTGCAGGAATTTGTTATGTGTTCTGGATATTAGTCTTGTCAGCACTATGTGCTACAAGAGGCTCCTCCTATGGGCCTTTGTCATTTATCCCTGACTGGTAGTTTAATGAACAGAAGCTCTGTCCAATTTTACCTTCTTTTCTTTTTTGGCTTATGCTTTCTGTGATCATGAAGCTCTTCTTTTATGTGTGGAAAGCACTGTCATCCACTGAGAAGTAGTTTTTGTGTGTGGTGTGGGGATGGGTTCCAGGACTGGTTTTTCAAGAAAGATAGCCAGTTGTCCCATTCTTGTTCCCACAGTGCCACATTCTTCCTCAATGTCACCTATATCATAAATGGAGTTTTGCACACAAGGATATATCTGTCCTGGGGCTCTTTGTTTTATCCCATTGATTTTTTAAATTCCATCCTTATGGCAGTACCACGCTGTCTTCATTACTGTAGCTTTATAGTAAGTCTTGACATCTGAGGAGGGTCTTTCCATCTAGTTTTCCTCTTCAGCAGTGTCCTGGTTTTTCTTGTCCTGTATATTTGTGTCAGTTTTAGAATTAACTTGTCAAGTGCCACAGATATACCTGTTGAGATTCTGGTTATCATTGCTTGAATAGTTTGAGTAGTAATACCTTTCCATTATCGAGTCTTCTAGCACACAGGTATAATATAGCCTTCCATTCAGATCCTTTTAGCTCTGTGCCAACAACGTTTTATAATCTTCTGTGGGAAGACTGCATGTTTTTTGTATCACTTATATTCTTAGGTATTTGGTATGTTTATTTTAATCTTATTGTAAATAGTACTATTTAAAGTTCTTATTTATTTCTGTATATGGTATATAGAAATCAAACGGTGTTTGTATATTGTTGTTATATCTGGAAGCTTGCTGATTTCAATTATAAAAGATTCACAGTGCACACAGTTGTGTCATCTGCAAATAATGACAGTTTTGTTTCTAGTTGTTTTACTTCCCCTCCCTCCCTATTGCACTAAGACCTTTAGGAAAAAGGCAGATGTTATTGACTACTTCTGCTTTCAGAGGGGATGTTTTCAGTAATCTGACTGTTAATTATGATATCTCCTATAAAAATTTTAAAGATGGCCTTTACAATTCACATTAAGGAAGTTTCCTTTTCATTCTGAACTTAAGAAGGATTTTTATTTTTTAATTTTAATTTTTCTGAAGTGAGAAGTGGGAAGGCAGAGAGACAGACTGCCACATTTGCCTGTCTGGGATCCACCTGGCAAGCCTACTAGGAAGGGATGTTCTGCCCCGCTGGGGGTTGCTATGGTTGCAACCAAGCCATTCTAATGCCTGAGGCAGAAGCCATGTAGCCATCCTCAGCACCTGGGGCTGCTGGAGGGGAAGAGAGAGATAGAGAGAAAGGGGGGTGGGGTGGAGAAGCAGATGGGCTCTTCTCCTGTGTGCCCTGGCCGGAAATCGAACCCGGGACTTCCACACGCCAGGCCGATGCTCTACCACTGAGCCAACTGGCCAGGGCAAGAAGGATTTTTAAAATCATTTAAAATTCTGAATGATTGTTAAATTGTTTTATATTTTTCACCTTTATTCTGTTAATGTGGGAAATCGTATTGATTGTTTTTTGTTAAGCCTTTTTGCATTCTTGGGTTAAAACTAACTTGGTCATAGTACACTGTTCTTTTTATATTATAGCTGGATTCAGCAATGTTTTGGGTTGATTATCTTTTTTCCTTGTCTTTTTTTTTTTTCAGGGACAGAGAGAGTCAGAGAGAGGGATAGATAGGGACAGACAGACAGGAAATGAGAGAGATGAGAAGCATCAATTATCAGTTTTTTGTTGCGACACCTTAGTTGTTCATCGATTGCTTTCTCATATGTGCCTTAACCGTGGGTTTTCAGCAGACCGAGTAACCCCTTGCTTGAGCCAGCGACCTTGGGTCCAAGCTGATGAGCTTTGCTCAAACCAGATGAGCCAACGCTTAAGCTGGTGACCTCGGGGTCTCAAACCTGGGTCCTGGGCATCCCAGTCTGACATCTATCCACTGCGCCACCACCTGGTCAGGCTCTTGTCTGTTTTTCAGGTCCCACAATTTACTGATTTCACAATGTTGCACCTATGTTTAATATTATTTGCAAAGAATTTTGAGCATTTATTCAGAGGGTGTGGCTGCTCAGACTACATGTGATTGTGTCACAGAAATTTGAGAGGGGCTGAATTAGGACACTGCATATGGTCAACATTAAGGCTGCTTTGGGTGTTGGGGAGGACTCAGGTTTTTCTGTCTTCCTACCCCATCGCCCTGCCTCTGTCTACCTCCCCAGACACCTTCAATCCTCTTTACATTTCCTTAATTTCATCTCTTATCTTCTTCAATGAAGCTCTTCTTTGCTGAGCATTCACTAGGGCTGGATGCTGTATATAAAGAGTGTGTACCAAGAGGGAAAGTGTGGTGGGCAGGACCTCATAGGGTTGAGGGCTGGTTCCTGAGGGTCCAGATGCAGCCAGTGCCTCTGGACAATTACCATCTCCCTGACTGTCTTGTCTTGAGTGAAAAGTGGTGGCGAAGATATGACCCACTTCAAGAATTAATTGTTGTAAAGTTACATGAATTATGAGGCAAAGTTAATGACATGAAAATGTATTTACAATTCAGTGTTGATTTAAAAAGTGAGTGGAGTATGATCTCATTTCTGAAAATTCCACATACATGTCTAAATGTATATGTATGTTATATATACATACATAAGAAAGAATGCTGACTTTTTTTGCTTGCTTCTCTATATTCTAAATTTTCTATATTAAAATCCTGTATTATTTTTGTGTTAAGAAACATAAATCTGTAAGTTGTTTTTAAGAGAAAACTATGATGTTCATTATAGCATTGTACAAAATAGTTATCACTTGGAAACCGCCTGAATTTTTAATAATTTAGTAATGGTACATTATGGGGTATTATGATTCTTACATTAAATGTTAATTATTAGTTTCTTAAATTTTGCATTGCTTAGTATTTTTATTTTATTTTAGGCAAACTTTGGAGTCGGAGTTTAAAACTAGCTTATACTCTTCTTAATAAACTGACTAGTAAGAATGAGCCACTACTTACACCTGGAGACAGAGTAAGTAACTAGAGTGCAACTTTATTGGAGTGAACAAAAACAGAGACCCTAAAAATTTGTTGCATTGAAATCACTATTCTATCAGCTAATAAGACTTATAACATTTAATACAAGGGATTTAAAGTCAGCATGAGGCCCTGGCTAGTTAGCTCAGTTGGTTAGAGCATCATCCCAAAACACCAAGGTTGCGGTTGTGATCCCTGGTCAGGGCACATATGAGAAGTGACCAATGAAGGCACAACCAGTGGAAAAAAAAAGAATGCTTCTCTCTCTCCTCTCTCTCTTTTTCCCTCCTTCCCTTCCACTCTCTGGCTCTCTAAAATCAATCAATAAAAAATAAATAAAGTCAGCACGAAAAAAGTATTAAATATGGGAAAAGTTTGTGATGATGTAGATAAAATAATTTTTCTTTTTATTCTCATAGCTTATACACTGATTCTTTAACTTTTTTTACTCTGACTTCATATGTGTTGATTTTAATAAAAATATTAATATGAAATAATATTAAATTTACAAAGATTAAATTTTATGAGGAAATTACCTTACTTTGAAATTCTATGTGCTTTATATTCACCTCTTTCCCTATTCCATGTGGCCAGGCCACCTTCTCTTACCTACTTGCCCAAGTAGAATGCAAAGGAGGACAGAGGCTTAGTTCCTTGTGCTACACTGCTCTAAATAGTTGACAGTAGCAATAAGTAGCTATTTAAATGAGTCAAGATTAAATAAAATGAAAAATTTAGTTACCTCGTCATGTGAGCTACATATCAAGTGCTCAGAAGGTACATGTGGTTAATAGCCACCATATTTGATAGCTTAGAAATAGAACATTTTCATTGTTGTAGAAAGTTCTTTTGTACAGCATTGCTTCAGCAAACTGAACTAGACTTGAGGAAACCAGGTATACCACAAGATCAAGGATGGAGTACAGGAGAACATTGTGAAAATCAACATACTCACTTAGGGTGAAATATCCCCTAGTGAAAAAGTTGCCTACGGTCAGATTACCCAACAATGAAAGAAACTATTAAGTTGACAAGATAACATAAAGTTTCAGGCAACTCTTTGAGTACCTCACTTTTTAATATAAAAACCAGAAGCCAAGGATATTTAAGCAGGGAAACTTTAATGTGAAAGAAGACAGCCAAAGGGCAAAGAAATGAAAGAAAAAGGAAAGGGGAAGGGAAGTGGGAGCAAGAAGAAACAAATAAACTTGGAGTAAAAACTAGATACAGAAAACACATTTTCAGGCACATTAGTATTAATATTCCTAGAGTCTATGATGAAGAAAAATAAAAAATATACTAGTAGGAAAGCTTTAAGAGCTGGATAGTAGAAAAGAAAAACAGTGCAAAAATTATAACTGATCAAGAAGGTCCAACATCTGACTAATAGTTCCCAAAAGAAAGGATAAAGAGAGTAAAAATTTTCAGTGATGATAATAATGCAAGATGATGTTCTGGAGCTAGAGATCATATGCTTCAAAGTAAAAGGACCCACAGTGAACACAGAAGCCCCACAAAGTGCACATGAGCATAAAACCATGTTACTGCACTAGATCGGGAGATTTTGGTTATCATTGCTTGAATAGTTTGAGTAGTAACACCTTTCCATTATCGACTCTTCTAGCACACAGGTATAATACAGCAGAGCCTCTGGGGGAAAGCAGGATGTATACAGGGGTCAGCAGTCAAACTAGAGATCAGCATGACACTCAGAAGTTCAGAAGGAATCTGATTTTAACCTACAGTTTTATTTCTAGAGATTCAACAAATGTGAGGATGGGGTAACCATTATCAGACATGCAGAACTAAAAAAATTGGACTCCCAAGCATTCTTACTTGGGAAATTCCCAGAAGATGTGCTTCAGCTAAAGAGGAGAACCATAGGGCAGTCTGTGAGTTACCACTAGCAGCAAACCAGGAGCAGCCCAACCAGGACTAGGACAGAGGGCCCAGGGTGGAGATGGGGCTGGTCTTCAGCTGGTAAAACTGAGTTCATCTGACTGGTTGGTTATTTGGAAAATACTATTGATAGATATTTATACATTTGGTGGAGTATTTTAGAGCACATTGGCCAGTGCATATGTAGAGAGCCGAGTCATTTGGAATGCTGGTAGCCATCACCATCAGAAGGAAAGGAGATATGTATCTGGCTGTGAACATGCAAATACATAGTACAAGAATGGTACTTTATAATGTGTTCTGCTTTAGCATCCTGATTTGTGTTGTGGCTTAAAATACATCTAAGGATCACTAATTTATTTTTCTTAAAGAACATTCTCGCAAGGACAAAGATTTCCAGATACTTCCTTGACTTGCTAGAGAATCTACATAGTTAATTATAAAAAGATTGACAAGGTCACAGTGAGCTAATTATCAGAGATGGGTGGTAAATGCATCCTCCTGTGATAACATACTTAGTAAAAGCAAGCAAACACCACTCTTTTATAACAGTTTCTCTAAAAACAATTTCTATACCAAATGCCTAGTCACAAGGCTATATAGGTCACAGTTCTGAGGTAGTCTCTATTATTGTCAACTTTAAAAGGAGAGCTTTGCCCTTTTCAACAAACTAAGTTGTTAGAAACTTGATTAAGTTTACAGAATAACTATAGATATAGCTTAAATTTTGCCTTACAAAATACACATTTAGTAGTTATGCATTGTTTTGTGTTCAGAGGCCTGTGTTAGCAGTCTATTCAAATAATCTTCTGACTCATCACAGTGGTTTCAAACACACTTCTTACATTATTTTGGGGCTTACAAAAATCTTATTTTATAAATAGCTTTTCATTTTTTAAAAATATTTTATTGATTTTTTAGAGAGGGTAGAAAGAGAGAGAAAGGAGGGGAGGAGCAGGAAGCATCGACTCCTAATACTTGCTTCTTGTATGTGCCTTGACCAAGCAAGCCCAAGGTTTCAGACCAGTGACCTCAGCATTCCAGGTTGATGCTTTATCCACTGCACCACCACAGGTCAGGCAAATAGTTTTTCATTGAACTAGATTATTATAAGCAATGGAAATTAGGATGATGAGAGAAGAGAAAGGGGGGAAGAAGAGGGCTAAGTATTCATCTACAATAATAGGAAATAAAATTAGTACCTAAATATTTTCAAAAGATAAAACATAGCAGTATAAGCATACCATTTGTGTGTTTTTTTAAGATTTTATTTATTGATTTTAGAGAAAAGAGAGAGAGAGGGAGAGAGAGAAAAGGGGGAGGAGCAGGAAGCATCAACTCATAGTTGCTTCTCATATGTGCCTTGACGGGGCAAATCCAAGGTTTCGAACCAGTTACCTCAGCATTCCATGTCAACGCTTTATGCACTGTGCCACCACAGGTCAAGCAGCATAATATTTGAAAATATAAGAGTGTAAAGCAAAAGGAAGAATTAAATATTTAAAAAGTGGTTGCCTTGGGGAGTGTGGAAGGGTGAAGCATGGGGAATATTATTTTTCATTAGTACTTCCTTGGGTCATTTTAAATTCTGTGTTTAAAAAATTAAAGTGTAAGATACATAAAGTAGAGCATATAATTTAACCAGTAGCGCTACGTGGTGACTAGATAGGAAGAGGGATGCAGAGGGAGGGAAGAGTTGTAGGGGTATCAACTGAGGGGTCTGTGCCCACCACCCTTCCCAGTAAATATAGTTAAGCTTTGAGTGGGAGATCTTTTCAACTAAAACTTTGGTGTTAGAATTTTTCCTTTTGGAAGATATTTTAGATATAATTTGATTTCCCATTTACTTTTTGTATTAATACAGGTGTTTTTCACCTGGGCTAATTGATGGTGGGTGACGGTCCATCCCTGAGATGCTGCTGCCCAGATGGTCAGAATGGGTGGGACCTGTATCTAGATCCCACAGCCAGACCTGTGCTGGACTGTCTTTAAATCCAGAAATTAAAAGTTATTTTGTTGTTCATGGAGTAAATACCTCAACCTAAAAACTATTTATTAACAGTTACATGGTTGAAGAAATTTTAGGACCAAGATTAACCCCTAGATTATAGAATAATCTAAAATGTTTCAATTCCATCTCATCAGCAGATACTCAGAAAGTTGAGATGACAGTCATTCCCCAATTGATTTTATGGTTGTCTTTGTGCTGCTGTAGGTGGCGCTGGTATTTCCGAACAGTGACCCTGTGATGTTCATGGTTGCGTTTTATGGGTGTCTCCTGGCAGAGCTGGTTCCTGTCCCCATAGAAGTGCCGTTAACAAAAAAGGTAGCAAACTTGGCCTGGGCCGTGGGTTCAGGTTTCATGAAGTTTGATTCTGAAGTTGACACATCAATGCTGGGGTATTTTGCTTCTTCATCCCAGAGAGTGGTCAGCAGATACAATTTTGTCTACAAATACACTTGTGTTTTTTTTTTTAATAGTTGTTGGTGAAAAGGGGCACTTAGAATACCTGTAGATGGAACTATTATATACTGCTCACAAAAACTAGGATATATTTTATAGCTTCATATTAAGTTTGAAATATCTCCTAATTTTTGTGAGCAGTATATTACCTGTTTAAAACAATCATCATTTTTTCCTCTGAAAAATAGAATTTGGGATTTGATAAGATTTTGTTGAATTTCTCTCAAAACCATATGTTTATTAATAAGTTTCTTGGGGATAAATTATTGCAGTGATGTACTACAGCTCACTTCTCAGATATAATTTTGAATGAGATGAAATTGTTACAGCCCAGTATTCAAGAAGTTGCTAACATGAAGATTGTCAGTGACAAATATTCAAGAATCTCAAAACTAAAGTTTTCAAATAAAACAGTACAGCAGATAATATATGATGATACATCTTTGAATATAGGAATTCTTAGGAAAAATCCAGAAAACTTATTTTTCTTTAATTAAATTGAATGTGATAACATTGAAAAATAAGAGTACATAGGGAGAATTTTCAATGCTGTTATTTTTTTATTTTTATTTTTTTTGTATTTTTCTTGAAGATGGAAACGGGGAGAGACAGTCAGACAGACTCCCGCATGCGCCCGACCGGGATCCACCCGGCACGCCCACCAGGGGCAACGCTTTGCCCACCAGGGGGCAATGCTCTGCCCCTCCAGGGCGTCGTGCTGCTGCGACCAGAGCCACTCTAGCGCCTGGAGCAGAGGCCAAGGAGCCATCCCCAGCACCCGGGCCATCTTTGCTCCAATGGAGCCTTGGCTGCGGGAGGGGAAGAGAGAGACAGAGAGGAAGGAGGGGGGGGTGGAGAAGCAAATGGGCGAACTATGTACCTGGCTGGGAATCGAACCCGGGTCCCCCCGCACGCCAGGCCGATGCTCTACCGCTGAGCCAACTGGCCAGGGCAATGCTGTTATTTTTAGAGTTTATTAAAATGCTGCTAAATGTCATGTGCAAGAAAAATGAGAAATTAGCCCATTATCTGAACTTATATTTCACTGTAAAATATATCTTTTATATTTAAAAACAATTGTATTTTATTTTCTTGAAAATACAATATATTGCAGCAATTTTCAACCTTTTTCATCTCATGGCACACAAACTAATTACTAATATTCTGCAGCACACCAAAAAAAAATACATTTTTTGCCTATCTGACAAAAAAAGTTAGGTATAATTTTGATTCATTCACACCAGATGGCTATTGTGTTGGCTGTTGTCATTTTTTTATTTGACAATCTAAGGCAGTGGTTTTCAATCACTGGTCTGTGGATTTGTGTTTGTCCATGAAAGAGTTAACCACCCTGATTTGTATGAGGATTATAGAGTCTATAATCATTGGGTCTATAATCTCCATATGACATCAGGTGGTTAACTCTTTTGTGGATAGGCACGAAACTTCTGGTGGACTGACACCAGTCCACAGAGCAGTGGTTGAAAACCACTGATCTACAGGAAAAGCGGTCAAACAGTGTGTGTTCTAAAAATTATTGTGCACGCTGGTTGAAATTTGCTGGTATATAGAATTGAGTTGTTCTAGAAGTTTTATGAGGGTTGTAAAAGTGCTCTACTTTCTGTGTGTGGGCCCTCATAGTAAAAGTCCTGTGTCGCAGCTCCTGGCAGCACCTCACTTCTGTCTCACTCTCATCACTCTGTCTTGTACAGGATGCTGGCAGCCAGCAGATTGGGTTTCTGCTGGGCAGCTGTGGCGTCACCCTGGCCCTGACCACAGACGCTTGTCAGAAAGGCCTGCCCAAGGCACAGACCGGAGAGGTGGCAACTTTCAAAGGTGGGCCCTAAGGGCAAGGGGACTCAGCATTCTGTGCCAAACTCGTATCTTCTGGTACTTTTCCAACAGTTTTACTTAACAGAGATTGAAGAGTTTTCAGTAAAAAGAAAGTCTTTGAGCCTTGGTGAATCTCGCTTCTCAGCTGGTTCAGGGTCCAGATCACGGCTGTTTAATGAGTTGAGGAAGAATTAAATGAGACTAAGACATGTCTCCTTGGCGCTTAGGAGCTAGTGTTGCCTGTTCAGTGGCTAGGCTCTGAATGTGGGAGCAGAGACCCTCTGATGCTTGTACCATGTCCCTTGGCTATACCCTCACAGGTTGGCACCCCCTCACCTGGCTGGTGATCGACGGGAAGCATCTGACTAAACCGCCCAAGGACTGGCACCCATTGGCCCTGGATGAAGGAGCCAGGACCGCCTACATTGAGGTGATGACCTCTTCTAACCCAGACTGCCCTAAAGTAGGCCTGCAGGTTAGGTCTTGTTTTCACATGAGTATAGCTGTTGATGTTTTAGTTCTCAGGCTAAAACTTATGTTTTATTTTCACCCCAGTCAAGTGTCACTTGGAAACTTCCTCAGATTCTTTCAGTTTCACTCTTAACTAATCTCCCCTCACTGGCTCCCCTAGAGACGTGGATGGTTATGAGGGAGCCTGCCTGCACTGTTGCCCTTAGCACTTGTCCAGGATAAGTTGTTACTTCATCTGAGGGTGTTACCTCAAGGGTCAGGGAATGAAGGAGAGATGGCCGACAGCTGCTTCTCCCTAAAATCCACCAGCCAATAAATAAATAAACTAATTAAATAAAATCCATCAGCCTCCATTCTCTCTGCCGTGGCCTCAAAAAACATTACATAGTGGATTTTTTTTCTTGAAATCTTTCAGTATAAAACCAGCAAAGAAGGCAGCACAGTGGGGATCACAGTGTCCCACGCATCCCTGCTGGCTCAGTGCCGGGCTCTGACGCAGGCGTGTGGCTACTCGGAAGGTAAGGACGTGTCAAGTGGCTTTTCCAGCTGGGCACAAGGCACCTGGGAACTGTTGGTGCAGGTGTCAGAACCAGCCCTGCACAGGATCTGCCCTCTAATCCAGGTTGTTCTGGGTGCCCGCATGCTTGGGCTCTGCTTACACTGGCTGATTGGGCCCTTTTCAATAAACTCATGTGTATGTTGGTTTTATGGAGTGTGCTGTCCATATCACACTAGTTTGTGAATGTCCAGTGGGATGGTTCAACCTGCAGCAGAGCTGAGGGGAAGTACATTTTACATTTAAAAAGAAATGGAAAACCATCTTATTGGGACACTTTTCTATTGCTGTTCTATATGCCTGTGGTTTAGGATTTGGGCTTAAGCTGTCCTGCATGTCATTATACAGATGAAATCTGATGGTCATAGGTTGTCTCTTTGTAGTGTCCCTTGAACTGTACATATTTAACTTAGAGAACCATTATTTCAAAAATTATTAGAAATGTGTACATGGTGATTTTCTTTGCATTACAATACTTGAACAGAACTAAAAAGTATATTGAGGGGTGTGTTTAAATATCTAACATACGGTGTTTAAATGCAAGAAGTAAAAAAATAGAAAATAAAAATAAATGCAAGGAGTACTGGAGGGCACAGTTAAAAACTTCAGTAGAGATTTGGAAGAGGATTTTAGATATGTTCAAAGGCCTGAATAATTTTAAAAAAATTAGATTTATCAATCAAGCTCCATGGTTTTCTTCTTCAGACCCAGTGCTGACCTTACATATGTCACCTATAATTGGCTTCTGAGCTTATTGGGGAGCTTGTACAGCATGTTTATTCAGAACACAGCAGTGACCTGGCACACAAACCCAGCTCCCCATATCACCAGGGGTGTTTCTCCTGTGGGGCCCATTAGGGCTTGCTGTGGCCCTTGGGGAGGTACTAGATTTGCTTATAGCTGTAGGCTCTGTCCCCTGCTCAGTGTGAGGTCTGGAACCAGGTCCTTCAGAGGATATGGTCAGGTACACTGAGTACAAGGCTATGCTGGGAAGCCTGGGGAGTCCTATTTGCTTCTGCTCCCTGATACCTACCAGTCATACCCTTTGGAAGAGAAAAATGGGCACGAAAGAATGAGCTCCTTTTTGAAGGAAGTGACACGAGCAGCATGTGGCATTTCCAGAAGATGCAGGATAATGGTCTTAGATGTGAGAAATAGAGGAGTTGGATGTAAAGTTAAGAAGTAAGAGCATCCATGACAACTATCACCCACAGTCTGACGGAAACGTGTGACAGACTCACTCAGCCTCTTAACAAGAGACTATTCCTTTGTTTTCAGATTGGTGATCAGCATAGTTCTCTGTTGTAATCCAAAATTGTATGACCTACTTTTATGTTTTTTCAGTAGTTTGAATAGATAACCAAAATTGTTAGTTAGTGCATGGTATTTGTAAATGCTGTATGTTTCCTAAAACTCTTATATGTTGATGATGTGCTCTTCTCAGTTTTTCTAAAAGTGCACGTGACTGGTGAAGTGGTTCATTCAGCAATTTAACCATCTTTTTCCACTTTCAGCTGAAACACTAACAAATGTGCTGGATTTCAAAAGGGATGCTGGTCTATGGCATGGAGTGTTGACAGTGAGTGTTGACGCTAAACGATTTAATTGTAACGAGATATTTCTTAATGCTTCATATCAATACATGTTACCAAACCCTACTTTTTTTTTTTTTTTTTTTCTTATTTTCTGAAGCTGGAAACGGGGAGAGACAGTCAGACAGACTCCCGCATGAGCCCGACCGGGATCCACCCGGCACGCCCACCAGGGGCGACGCTCTGCCCACCCGGGGACGATGCTCTGCCCCTCCGGGGCGTCGCTCTGTTGCGACCAGAGCCACTCCAGCGCCTGGGGCAGAGGCCAAGGAGCCATCCCCAGCGCCCGGGCCATCTTTGCTCTAATGGAGCCTCGCTGCAGGAGGGGAAGAGAGAGACAGAGAGAAAGGAGAGGGGGAGGGGTGGAGAAGCAGATGGGCGCTTCTCCTGTGTGCCCTGGCCGGGAATCGAACCGGGGACTTTTGCACACCAGGCCGACGCTCTACCACTGAGCCAACCGGCCAGGGCTCCAAACCCTACTTTTTTGGTGATATAATTAATCCATAGTCCTGCTGATTCATCTAACATGTCTGAACTGAAATAGTGTTGTGAGCACTGGTGTTGTCTTGGCCAGTTGGGCGTGGTTTGGTGCTGTGTGGTCTGGGTGCAGAGTGAGGCCTGCCTGAGCACCTGTGTCTTTCACAGAGCGTCATGAACAAAATGCATGTGATCAGCATCCCGTATGCGCTGATGAAGGTGAATCCACTTTCCTGGATTCAGAAAGTGTGTTTGTATAAAGGTAAAGGAATTAGCATCATTGTGCGATTCATCCTTCATTAAAGAGGTTTCTTTGAACTAATTTTTAGTGATTTAGAAAAAAATAAGAACATGGAGAACTACAGATGTGAGCTAAGGAGCCCTGATGGCCAGCATGAGTCATGACCAGGTCTTAGACTTGTCTTTTGTGGTCCTAAGTTGTCATCAGTGCTGGTCCTAACTTGCTGGTGCTGGCTTCAGACTGTTTCAACCTGTGAATGCAAGGCCTAGCCACCCTGAGCAGAGAACTGTTTCATGAGAACTCTTTTCTGCAAAGGCTCCTAATTTTATTTTCTTGAAATTTTCCTTGCAATCACATCAATTCTTAGTATTTGAAATTATTTTAATTTGAAGTTAGGGCTTTTCAAACCACCAGCAACAAAACTGTTAATTTAGACAAAGCCATCCACAAGCGATGAGTCTGCCAGTGGGGGTTTGACCCCACTCCACCTTAGTCAGTCACCCCTGCAGTCCAGGCATCTCTGGCTTTGCTCTGGCAGAGCATGAGGGCACCTCCACTAAACCCGAGCCTGGTCTTCGGGTCTCTGTTCATGCTGACTCTTCCTGGATACCCTGTTTATTTGTTTACTTGTGCTAACAGTACTGCCAGTTATGGCGTATGGACGTGGGACATGTGCTCTAACAAGGTGTCTCCAGGACAGCCTCGAGGGGGTAGCCATTGCTGTTAATCCTGTTGTACTGAGGAAAATGGAAGCCTGGCGCAGGGATGGGCGGGTGCTGCCCACTAGCATGGCCAGACTGAGGTCTGAGTTCGTCTGTTCACATCCCTCACATCCCTGAAACTTCTGTTGGCCACACAGCTGTGGGTGTTAGTAGCTCGGTAAGGGTTGGATGAGGCAGAAGAAGCAGATGTGGAAAGAGCAAGATAGAGCTTCTGAGAGAAAATCAAAGTTGAAAATGGACCTGAGTTTATAGTATCTAAACTAGATCTCAAAGTTGATTTTAAGTAAAATGAGTTAAACTACAAATGAGACATGGCTACAGAGAACATGTGGCCTGAAATACAGGGTGCATGTCTGTATTCCTACGTGTGCACCACACCTGGCGGCAAGCACTGTATGTGGGTCTGTGTGAAGCGGGGGTGCCACTTTCACAGCTGTGTCCTCCTGCAGCCCAGACCGCACTAGTGAAGTCCCGTGACATGCACTGGTCTCTCTTGGCTCAGCGAGGTCAGCGGGATGTCAACCTCAGCTCACTGCGCATGCTGATTGTGGCCGACGGCGCTAACCCATGTGAGTAAGCCACTGACCAAGGCTAGGCCCGTGGTGTGAAAGTGAGTATCTTGTCATTATCTTTAATGTGTCACCTCTTGGTATATATCACGCATGTTTTTTTGCCTCTAAATTTGAAGGCGATTGTAATGCAGTTGAGAGAAGGTCCAGGCCTCAGAGAATCATCTTTCTTAAGCATTGACCAGAACATAGATATGGATTGGGAGCCTCATGAAGCCCTGCCTTTTGGCTGTGTGGCACTCTCCCACTCACACAAGGGTTCAGCCACCCCACGTCTCCTGGTGCAAGCTCTCCTAGCGTGCTGCTGTGCACCCCACATCTGTGGGGCCTGAGTGTGGCTGCTTGTTGGGGGCCATTCAGGACCTGCTACAGGACATCTTCTGGGGAGCCTTAGTGTACTTGTGGGGATTACTGTGCATCACAGAGCCAATGAGCAGAGTCTGGCTTGCCCAGTGTGACCCTAACATCCCTGAGTGCCTGTGCTCCTGGGTACATCTTTGCTCGGAGTCTGCCTCACCTAGCACCCCAAAGCCTCTCATTTTCTCTATCTACACCTGAGCCCAGTAGGGTCTCTACATCCTGCTTCCAAAATACCTGGGTGATGCTCACTTCTCTGCTTCTCCATCTACCAGGCTGCTTGCTCACTTGAGATCAAGTGGCCAAGTCATCATACAACACTCCCCTATAGTGCCTCTGCTCTTCCCCCACCTCCATCTCCTTTATACCAGCCCCCATCAGGAAGTATCTCCAAAGCAAGTGCCCCCTGCACACTCTGCAGACATCAGGGCCCTGCCATTCCTCATATCAGTTCCCTAGAATACAGTGACTGATCTAGATTGCTTTGTTTGTCCTTTGCTGTCTCCCAGTATCCAGCATGAGATTTCATGCAAGGGTACCTGAAAATAGGTCCCTTCCTTTTCTTGGTCCTTGATGTGGCAGAGGGCTGGAAGGTGGTGGTACAGCCTTGGGGTTCTCTGCAGGCAGCGCCCAGCCTCCTGGGAACTGAGTTTTCATGGTGGTGACACTCCAGACTGGGGCTGGGGCAATACCAGGGGACAGAGTATAGGTTGCCTTGCCAGGATAGGTGTGATAAGTTCACTGGGCAAGCACTTCTAGGAGCAGGGTGCCCATATGCACCTGGAGCCTTATGCTGTGGAAAATTTGGCTCCATAAACATGCCTCAGTCACCTCCCACTCTGCAGACCTTTGAGATGGCATGGAACAGGAGGCAGGGCTGGCCATGAGTTTGACTTCAGAACCGACACAGAGGTTTAAAGTAGGTTTTCTGTGAGAAGTTTCCAGCTGCTGTTGATTTGAAAGGCATCATTTTTCCATGGAAACAACCCCACCTCCTCCCCAAGAGGCTTTCGCTTTCTTGTGTTATGACAGCATCTTACATTAAGGCGGTTTAAACGTGAATTGGACAGAAAGCCAGTGCAGGCAATCTCCAGGCTTGTTGCCACAGTGTTTGTTCCTCAGAGCTTATTTGCCCAAGTGTGTTGGCGGTGAGCCTTGCCCATCAGCTTTGCAGTTTCTCTCATGTCCCACTGTTTCACACAGGGTCTATATCCTCCTGTGATGCCTTCCTCAACGTCTTCCAGTCCAGAGGCCTGAAGCCAGAGGTCATCTGTCCTTGTGCTAGTTCTCCTGAGGCACTAACAGTTGCCATCCGCAGGTAAATTAGTTACTTGTTGTGCTTGTTAAGACTTAATTCTTACTCTTACTGCTGCATTACCTGTGGTACCAATAGCCATCATGAAGCAGTGCACCATCGTGTACCAGTTTCCCAAGCTGTTTGCATAGTAATGGGTGCCCCAGCATCATTCCAGTGCAGAGGTGTGCCCATGGTCCACTTTTCCTATCTTGGTCATCTCTCACCTGCCATGTGGCTCTTGTCCACAGCTGTCCCAGTGCCATCTGGCATAAAGGGCAGTGTGCTTACAGTTGGGGGCATCTTTAGCTTAATTATTAGGAGATTAGTCTCAGCTGTGGTCTGCATTATTCATGTTTGTATGTCCATAAATAGTGTGTGCTTTTATGTGCAAGCATTAAGTAATCCTAAAATGTTAACACCTTAGCATTAAAAATAACATCTTTATCCTTTACAAACCATCAAGCATCCTTTATTCCTTTTGTTCTATGGTAATTTCTTTTGCTTGTCAGTATTTTTTCTTAGTGGGAAAAACACTGCACTTTGTTTCTCAGTGTTACATTTACCAATGCTGCATAACCAATTACTCCCAAACTTGGCAATTTAGAATAGCAGCAGTCAGTCAGTTATTACCTCTCCTGCTTTCTACAGTTGGGACTTTGGTGCTGCCTTGCAGCTGGGTGCTCTTTGGTCTGGACCAGGATTAGGGGGGTGCTGAAGACATGGCTTCCTCTGTGTAGTCTCGGGGCCTCTCCTGCTGGTCTCTGGAGCAGGCTGCTCTGGGCTTCCTCCCATCGTGTCATTTTGCTTACCTGTCTGCCCAAGGCTCCCAGTGAGTCTCCCAAGACGAGGGAGTGGAAGCTGAATTACCTTTTATGTTCTCCCTTTAAAGTCACTTAGCATAACTTCCACCATCCTCATAGGCCCGTCAGATGAAGGGAGGAGCATTCAGATCTCACTGCAGAAGAGAGTGTAGGGTGGAGAGGTGGTGCCACCTTTAGGAATGCAGTCTGCAGCCAGTGTCCTCACAGTGTGATGTAGAGCAGGGGTTGGGGTGCAGCATCGTCCTGCAGGCAAGGGGGCCCACAGGTCCCATCTCCCAAGGACTCTACCCTTTGTCAGTTAATCTAGCTTTGTTTTCTAGGCCACCCGATCTGGGAGGACCTCCTCCAAGAAAAGCTGTGCTGTCAATGAATGGCCTTAGTTATGGTGTGATCAGAGTTGATACTGAAGAAAAGTTGTCAGTCCTTACTGTTCAGGACGTTGGTCAGGCGATGCCTGGAGGTAAGGGATGCACCTGGAGTGTTCTGTCCTGTGATTGAGTTACATGACAGAGTTATACCAGCCCTAAGCCTTGTAGGAGTGATCTAAAAGCACACAAGTAAAAGATTTCTTAAAAGGGTTTTTTCATGTAAGTTAGGATTTTAATTTCTGACTTTTTTTTTTTCAGTTTTTTTGCTTCTTTTTGTATTAAGTTTAAAGTTGAGCTAAAATACAGGAATGTGTTTATGGCCTATGAACCTGACTTCTAGTTCTAGTATGTGGGGTAATGATGACAGCAACTCACACTGCTGCCAGGCACAGCCTTCATTTCATACTTCACACATGTTGAAGCAAACCTCATGGTGCCCATGATTCTGAATAACTTGGTAATTAGATTATCTCAGTAAGTCATGAAAGTATGTGTATGTTAGGAGTATGACCTTAAATTAAGGTTCACAGAGATTCCTGTGGGTTCCAGAAAGGCCACGTGAGCCATCCTGCTCCTGTGCATCAGGCCTCATGGGCCTGACCATCTAATGAGCTATCGGAGGATTCCCTGCCATCCCTGTGGCAGTGCAGTGAGGAGAAAGTGATGGAGCTGTCTCCCTGCAGTTCTACAGGCCAGGCCACATGGAGTGATGCTGGTGCAAAGTTCCACTTGGAAAATTAAGAGCAGAGCTAGGCCCAGGAGGCTCTTGGTGACAGTTGTGAGTGGGGGAACACTCTGTTTATGCTTTTCTGAGGTCACCTCTCATTGTAGCAACCCCACAGCTGCTCCAGTTCCCCTTCTCTCCATCCCGGGTCGTCTGCGGTTCCTGGGCAGCTGTCCTGACCTGACCCACCCTGGTGACTTCTAGAGGCAGGTTCCCATCTCTCAGTGCGGCTGTGTCTGTGTGCGAGGTAGCAGGGTCTGCAGGCTGCCCCCACAGGTGGCCTGTGCATAGGCTGTGACCATGTGGGCACGGTCAGGTGCTCTAGGGGTCAGGCCAACAGCAGGAATGTCTGACCCTCCAGGTGTAGAGAACTTGGGACACTTAGAACAAGACTGGAAGTTCAAACTTTATTTCTAGTTATACTTGAGCAAATGAAATGTATTTTTTCTATAGCTTTACCATAAATATGACTTCATTGGTCTTAGAGTAACTTGAACATGAGGAGGAAACATTTTACAAATAGCAAAGATGAAGAGTCTTACATATTTTTTTTAGTTATGAGGAGAGCACAGTAACTCTTTAAAGCAGTGGTTCTCAACCTGTGGGTCGCGACCCCAGGAGGGGTCGAACGACCAAAACACAGGGGTCGCCTAAAGCCATCGTAAAATACATATTTCCAATGGCTTTAGCCGCTGAGAAGCCGCGCTACCGTCTGCAGCAGCGCTATTCAGCTTGAACGCACGCCTTTATGGACGTGTGTTCCAAACTGAATGCCTGAGGTCATGCACAGACATGATTGCATCATCCGTCTGGGGCCTAAGGGGCGGGGGAAGGGGGGGGGGGACACGCTCCACAGTCCATAGCAGCGCGGCTGCTCGTCCATAGCAGCACATTAGGTGTGTCCGGCGCTTGCTGACGTCATCAGTGGGCGGGTACAGCAAGCGCCGGAGGACAGAAGCCTAGGAGGTGGAGAGGCAAGAGGTGGAGAGGCAAGAGAGCCTGCTTGCTGGTGTAAAAAAGGTTAATAATGTAAAAACAGTATACACACCATACACACACTACTGTGTAAGTGAAAGGTGCTTTGTGTGTAATCATTACACAGTACACAAAGCAGCTTACACTTACACAAAGCACCATACATTTACACAGTGTGAACTACATCGGTCTTATACTATAAGAGACCACTATAAGATGTAGTTCACACTGTTCCCCAAAGTATAATTATCTCCCATATCTCCTACTATTTTCCCGTATTCTGAATGAGGAAACTGCTGAAATCAGCGGTTTCCAGCATTGAATCCGCCTCCTATTGATTTCATTGGGAGTGTGGTGGATTTTGTGGAAGAGAGCTCCCGACAATCTCAGGTTACCACACAATCCTCCGCAGCCTCCTTTTGATTTCAATAAGAGGCGGAGAAATGACAGTTTCCGACACATTTCTTCCTCTCCTATTCAAGTCAATGGGAGGCCGTAGCAGGTTCCGCTCAAATATAGAGTATGTTGCTTAATTTTTTTCACGCTAGGACTTTTCCTAGAGCAGAAAAATTCCAAAGGTGGAATCCGCCACCCCCAATAGACTGAAAGAGGCCTCACACTGAGGAATCTGCTGTGCGAATTCTGCAGTGTAAAAGATCTGCCTCCTATAGAAGTCTATTGGTGGCTCTAGGAAAAGTTCTAGCTTGGAAAAAATTAAGCAACATGCTCTATATTTGAGCGGAGTCTGCTGCAGCCTCCCATTGACTTGAATAGGAGAAGAAGAAATGTGTCGGAACTGCATTTCTACCATACAGGTGATCTCTCTTCTGCGGAATCCATGGATCTCCCATTGAAGTAAATGAGATGTGGATTCCACTGCAGAAACTGCTGCTTTATAGTGTGAAAGAGCCCTGAAAGATACCATGCTGTGCAGAAACTGCAGTGTATCCTGTGATATAGTTCACACTGTTCTATATAGAAAACTTGCCACTAATCTGGAAAAAACAGATCCATTAGTTAAGCAACTATTTACGGAATGGTAGCCCCAATACACTAGGTAAGGAGGTCCATTAGTAATAAATATTTCTCAATATATAATTAAATATTGTTTTTGTGATTAATCACTATTTAAATTATGTTTGATTTGTAGCAATGAGAATACATAATGCATATCAGATATTTACATTCCAAATCATAACTGTAGCAAAATTACAGTTATGAAGTAGCCACCAAAATTATTTTTTGGTTTGGGATCACTGCAACATGAGGAACTGTATTGCGGGGTCACGGCATTAGAAAGGTTGAGAACCACTGCTTTAAAGGATCTGTGAAATACGGTCTTGGTGATTATTCTGAATGAAAAAATAAGGGACTTTCATAGTAATGTTTCTTTTTTACTAGAAAGGAACAGGCAAGGTCCCCAGTGAGAGGGGCAGGCAGCAGGCAGGAGCATCAGGTAGCAGTACTGCTCAGTGAAAACAGAACAGGGGTGATCGAGCTATGGGAGAGTCCACACCAAGGCCTGTGTGACAGGAAGGGCCCTGGTACCAGTGGGGTCTGCCAGGCTCTCAGGCAGGAGCTGGTCTCAGAGCAAGCCTGTGAAGTGGTGCTTGTTGGCATCCAGGTTAGCCAACATCTCATCTGGGTGCAGGGGAATCACACAGACCCTGCATGTCTGCTTATTACAGGAGGATGCACTGAACTGCAGCATCAGCTCACCCTGGTGTGTACCCATATAAAGACACGAGCAAACGGAGTGTATATGATACGTGTCAGAAAGCTGGTTATAAGAACGTACTACACATGTAATGTTTTGTTTCCGTAACTGCAGGCATGTATAGGTCAGTATGGATGATCCACTTCAATGTATTTATGCTTTTGAGGTTTTTTCCTTCTGTTTTTAGCTAATGTATGTGTTGTGAAGGTAGACGGTGTCCCATATCTTTGTAAAACTGATGAGGTTGGAGAAATATGTGTTGAGTCCAGTGCTACAGGCACAGCATACTACGGACTACTTGGGATCACAAAGAACATCTTTGAGGTTTGTACTTTATGTTGAAATTTAGTCCCGAGAACATCCATGGGGCACAGTGGTGGTAGGCCAGCCTCCTTACCGTCTGCTTTGCTGGGTTAGCTCTAACTTAGGGTGCCCTTGCAGCCCAGGCAGGAGTTGAGGTTGCCCAGGCAAGCCAGTGCATTCTGTGTTGGAGTTACTGGGGTGTCAGGAAAGCCCCGGGAGTTTCCACTCTTCCAGACAGGCATGGGGAGCATGGAGGTGAAGGGCTAAAGTAGGAACACAGGCCCGTGGGGACCACACTGTGTGCAGGGGCCCAAGAAGGGTCTCGTCAGCCAGTAGAGACTCTGGCCCTGGGGTAACCCCTTGTTCTCTGGACAAATGGTGATGGCCCCACCTGAGAAATCATGCCCTGGCTGCCAGGCAGTGCAAATGCCAAGCTCTCCCACCTGCCTGCGGAGTCCTGGCAAGTTGGTTGGTTATCTGTGGACCACAGCCTGACTGTCCCCCTCTGTCCTCTGTGCAGACTGTCCCACTCACTGCGGAAGGAGCACCGGTCTCAGACAGACCATTCACTAGGACTGGGCTGCTAGGCTTCATCGGCCCTGTGAGTAGTCCTGCCACCCGACCTGGGTCCCCCACCGTCTTACCACTCAGGAGGGGATGCTGCCAGCATATAGTGGGCATCTAGAGGCCAGGATACTGTGCCATACCCCACAGTGCTCACCACAGAGTACTGTCAGCCCAAAATATCACTGATGCCGAGTTTGGGAACCCTGCTTATAGTCCTATAGCACTCAGAGTCCTGTACATACTTCATCCAACCCTTCTTGTGCCAACTCCTTCCCTAGTTGCCCTTTATCCCCCACCTGAGCCCACCAGGCTATAGGGCCCCTCATCCCCCAGTTGCCCCACCCAGGTTTCAGCTTTCACCATGTGTGGGACCTTGGTTTTCATGTGCTGTCAGCTCCCGTAGCAGGGCCTGAACCACATGGTCTCTGAATCTTCATCGGCTTCTTTGCTTTCAGGATAACCTGGTCTTCGTTGTGGGCAAGCTGGATGGGCTTATGGTGGTCGGAGTTCGCAGACACAACGCAGACGACATTGTGGCCACTGCACTGGCCGTGGAGCCCATGAAGTTTGTCTACAGAGGCAGGTGATGCACTGTGGGTCCCTGTGCTATGGCTTTAGGTCCTTTCTCCACCTAAGTTTGGCAAAGTCTGTTTGCAGTGGAAGGAAAGCCCAGTGATTTGAACAAACAATCTAAAAATTCCTGTTCTTCAGAGAAACCTCACAAAGAAAAGGGTAGTACTTGCAGCAAGGACTGCAGAGTTAGTATCCTTGCTGTCCCCAGAGCTTATGCGATCCTTCATAATGATGTGATCTGGATGTATAACTGGGCACAGGACTGGCACCACACCACAGAGGGAACCATGTGCGTGACCTCATAGTTGCAGATTGGGACACTTGGAACCATGTTCTCTGCAGCTAGAAGAGGCCGGTTTATTTTCTCCTCAGCTTTAGCGAGACATACAGAGACCCTGCCTTGCTCCTGGGATGGCATTAGTCTGAGTTTATGAATGTGTTAAGCATGAACTTTAAAGATTCTCATGTTCACTGAACAAATAAAATGACCTCTGGCCTAGGCCCCAGTGGCTGGGGACAAGAAGGGGAAACCCTGCCCAGCTCCCAAGCAATGTGTCTTGGGGGAAGCAACACCTTCTAGTTGGTCCACTCAGCTGGCTGAAATTTTATATTTTATTCTTCTCAGGAAGTGCTTACTCAAACCAAGGTGCTTATGAGCCTGGCCAGATCCCGCCTTGAATATACCTTAAAAAAATCATCAGGGAATTTTGCCAAATGGTGGGTCAGCATGGGTTGCTGGCCGTCCCCCAGGAAAGGATGATGCACATGGGATAAACACACAGAAGAGACCAGCAGGGCAGTCCTGTGGGTGCTTAGAGCCTTGGGCATCCCATGACTTCACTGCTGGTCCTCACAGTAGAAACTGAGGACAGCGCTGGTACAGGTGTTCCGGGGTAAAGTCAGGGCAGCCCATACCTCTTCTGGGTGAATTACAGAGGCTGCCTCCTTGCATGGCCACCAGAACCGGATGGTACCTAGAGGTAAAGGCCCTGTACTGAGCAGGTATCTGATGAGGTGATACCACCCTGGGTGACAGGCTGGGGTGTGGGATGATTGCTCTACAAGTGGACAGTAAAGCCTGTGTTTCCCCACCAGGGAAGAGCTTAAGGACCACATCGTCTTGAAATAGAATTGCAGGTGATTTTGTATGTGCTACTGGCATATTAGTAACATGAAATGAGATCAAGAAACCATAACAGTTGTTTATACAAAGAGCACAATAGATGGAATAAATAGTAGAATAGATACAGCTAGAGAAAGAATTGATAAGCTAGAAAGTCAGATTAAGGAACTACTCAAGTTTAAGAAAATAGAAAATTTTAAATAAAAATTAAGAGAGATGGGGAGAAAGGAAGAAGGGCTGGCAATCTAGGTATCAGACTTGGGAGAGAAGGAGAGAGTGTCTGTAAAGTGGGAGGCTGGAGTTCTTTTAACTCAAAAAGGGTCCACACAGTGGATTTGGCTAGCCTCTCAACACGGGACCAGGCAGAGTATATCAGACCTCTCAGTACTGGGGCTTGTTCAAGAGGAATACAGTACAGTAATGTTTTAAAGTTTTTAAAAGGAACTTTTAATCTCGATCTTGTATTTATCCAAATTGTCACTTCATTGTGCAACTGGAATAAAAATATGCCTGGGTCTCTTAAGTTTCAGAACACTGGTCACAAAACGATCCTTTTTGTGGCAATACTTTCAGATGAGGGCTAAGAAACAAATTCAGGAAATGGTACAAGGTGTATGAAAGTAAGGAAAATTTAATACTGGGTAAAATTTATTGTATAAAAGTACGTGTGAATATATGTGTGTAAATGCATACCAGCCAAAGGAGAGAATAAGAAGATACTCCATAAAGACTGAGAATTAGAACCTCAGGTGTGTTAGCATGGTAGTTTGATGGGCAGACCAGCTTCTTGTCTTAATATCATCTAAAGCAGGGGTCTCAAACTCACGGCCCGCCGAACAATTTTGTGCGGCCCGCAGACTAATCCAAGTTATTAGTCTGTGGGCCGCACAAAATTGTTCGGCGGGCCGCGAGTTTGAGACCCCTGATCTAAAGTCTAAAAGAAGAAAAAGGCCATACAGAGAAAAGAACATGTTGAAATTCTTAAAGTAAGATGAGAAAAACAAGTCCAGTAAACATGAATCGATTAATTCAGTGAGAGACAGATATTTTTCTTTCTTAATTTAATTTATTGGGGTGACATTTATTCATTTATTCATGCACTCATATGTGTGTGTGTGTGTGTGTGTGTGTGTGTGTGAGAGAGAGAGAGAGAGAGAGAGAGAGAGAGAGAGAGAGAAAGAAAGGGATAGACAGGAAGGGATAGAGATGAAAAGCATCAATTCTCGCTGTGGCACCTTAGTTGTTCATTGATTGCTTTCTCATATGTGCCCTGACCAGGGGCCTCCAGCTGAGCCAGTGATCCCTCACTCAAGCCAGAGACCTTGGGCTTTAAGCCAGTGACATTTGGGCCATGGGACCATGTCTGTAGTCCCATACTCAAGCCAGTGACCTGAGCTCAAGATGGTGAGCCCGTGCTCAAGCCGGATGAGCCTACACTCAAGCCAGTGACTTTGGGGCTTTGGACCTGGGTCCTCAGCATCCCAGGCCAATGCTCTATCCACTGTGCCACCACCTAGTCAGGCGGAGTGACATTGATTTATAAAATTATATAGTTTCAGGTTACAATTCTATAAAACATCATCTGTATATTGTATTGTGTGTTTACTGCCTCAAGTCAAGTCTCCTTCAATCACCATTTATTTCCCCGTCCCCTCTTCTAGCTCACCTCCACCCTCCTTTACCGCTGGTAGTTGCCATATTGTTGTCTGTGTTCATGAGGGGTTTTGTTTGTTTCCTTAATCCCTTCACCTTTTTCTCCCAGCCTAGAATCCCCCTTCCTTCTGACAGTTGTCAGTCTGTTCTCTATCTTTGAGTCTGTTTCTGTTTTGTTAGTTTATTTTTGTTCATTAGATTCCATATATAAGTGAAATCATATGTACTTGTCTTTCTCTGACTGCCATATTTCACTTAGCATAATGTCAGGTTCATCCATGCTGTCACAAAGGGTAAGATTTCCTTCTTTTTTACAGCTGAGTAGTATTCTATTACATACATGTACCACAGCTTTTTTTTTAATAGGACTTCCTAAGAATATTTTTTAAATTTATTTACTGATTTTTAGGGAGAGATAGAGACAGAAACATTGATCTGTTCCTGTATGTGCCCTGACCAGGAATTGAACTTACAACCTATGTGCATCAGGACAGCACTCTTACCAACCAAGCTATCCAGCCAGGGCAACCACAGCTTTTTTATCCACTAATCTACTGGTGGACACTTGGGCTACTTCCAGATCTTGACTATTGTAAATAACGCTGCAACGAACATAGGGGTGCATGTATTTTTTCAAATTCATGTTTTGGGTTTCTTAAGATTATATTCCACCTGACCAGGCGGTGGCGCAGTGGATAGAGCGTCGGACTGGGATGCAGAGGACCCGGGTTTGGGACCCCGAGGTCGCCGGCTTGAGTGTGGGCTCATCTGGTTTGAGGAAAAGCCCACCAGCTTGAACCCAAGGTCGCTGGCTCCAGCAAGGGGTTACTCGGTCTGCTGAAGGCCCGCGGTCAAGGCACATATGAGAAAGCAATCAATGAACAACTAAGGTGTTGCAACGCGCAATGAAAGACTAATGATTGATGCTTCTCATCTCTCTCCATTCCTGTCTGTCTGTCCCTGTCTGTCCCTCTCTCTGACTCACTCTCTGTCTCTGTAAAAAAAAAAAAAATAAATAAAAGATTATATTCCAAGACATGGAATTGCTGAGTCATAAGGCAGTTCCACTTTTATTTATTTATTTATTTTTTTACAGAGTCAGAGAGAGGGATAGACAGGGACAGACAGACAGGAACACAGATGAGAAGCATCAATCATTAGTTTTTTGTTGCGCATTGCAACACCTTAATTGTTCATTGATTGCTTTCTCATATGTGCCTTGAACCGCGGGCCTTCAGCAGACCGAATAACCCCTTGTTCGAGCCAGCGACCTTGGGCTCAAGCTGGTGAGCTTTGCTCAAACCAGATGAGCCCGCGCTCAAGGTGGCGACCTCAGGATCTCGAACCTGGGTCTTCCACATCCCAGTCCGACACTCTATACACTGTGCTGCGCCTGGTCAGGCCACTTTTAATTTTTTGAGGCAACTCTATACTGCTTTCCATAGTGGCTGCACCAGTCTGCATTCCCACCAATAGAGCATGAGGGTTCCTTTTTCTCCACATTCTTGCCAAAACTTGTTGATTTATTGATGGTAGTCATTCTGACAGGTGTGAGGTGATATCTCACTGTGGTTTTAATTTTCATTTTTCTAATTATTAGTGTCATTGAGCATCTTTTCATATGTCTATTGGCTGTCTTTATATCTTATTTGGAGAAGTGTCTATTCAGATCCTTTGTCCATTTCTTAATTTGATTACTTGATTTTTTGGTGTTATTTTATAATTTTTTGTATGAATTTTGGATATTAACCCTTTATCAGATGTATCATTCTCCTAGTCAATGGGTTGTCTTTTCATTTTTTTGATGATTTCCTTTGCTGTGCAAAAACTTTTTAGTTTGATGTAGTCCCATCTGTTTATTTTTTTTGTTTCCCTTGTCTGAAGCGATATATCAGAAAAAATATTGCTATGAGGAATGTCTGAGATTTTACTGCCTGTGTTTTCTTTTAGGATTTTTAGGGCTTTGAGTCTTAATATTTTTTAAAAATTATTTATTGACATTTTAGAGAGAGAGGAAGAGAGAGAGAGAAACACTGATTTGTTGTTCTACCTATTTATGTATTCATTGGTTAATTCTTGTATGTACCCTGACTGAGATTGAACCTGCAATCTTGGCAATCTTGGCATATCAAGACAATGCCCTAACCAACAGAGCTACCTGGCCTCAACTCTAATATCTAAGTCTTTAAGCCATTTTGAGTTTATTCTTGTGTGTGGTGTAAGAAGGTAGTCTAGTTCCTTTCTTTTTTTTATACCTATCCAGTGTTTTCAACATCATTTACTGAATAGACTACTGTCTTTACCTCATTATATGTTCTTGCCTCCTTTGTGAAATGTTAATTGACAATAAAGACATGGATTTATTTCTGGGCTCCCTAGTCTGTCTTACTGATCTGTATTTCTTTATATGCCAGTACTGTATGTAATGAGAGACAAATGTAATCAATTAGATTAAAAATATAATTCATAGAACTTCTAGACAAAGATTTTTGCAGAAAGAAATGTATCACGTTATTAACATTACAATTAAGGAAAAATTTTAAACTGTGTGTCTGGTAGTTTTGCTTTGCACCAGACTCCTCTCTGTTGTGTACATTTCCAGTCACATTTGAGGAGATTAAGTGACTGGTTACTTTTTAAATTCTCAACAGGGAGATTAGTGACTGGTTACTTTTTAAACCCCACTGTTTGACTCTAAACACTAGCACTTCAACATCTTCCTTTCAAGTGGGAAGATGTGTCTGCATTCCCTCTGGTATCCTTTGCCAGGTGGTCATTTCTGTTCTTCCTCCCCTAGGATTGCTGTGTTCTCTGTGACGGTGCTGCATGACGACCGGATTGTGCTCGTGGCCGAACAGCGGCCAGATGCCTCCGAGGAGGACAGCTTCCAGTGGATGAGCCGTGTGCTGCAGGTGGGTGTGGTAGCATGCCCCTTCTCCTTCCAGCATGTTGGTGTATATAGTTCAGGCGAATCCACATGTCCAAGCATTCCCCACTCCACTCCTTCAGAGCAGATGGTGAGTCCCTGCTCCCGCTTGGTGTTTGAAATGTCCAGTGCCCCATGCTTACTCATGGGGATGACTTGTTGAGACTCATGGCTTCCCAGACTCATTCTTCACTCTGTACTGCCAGTACACAGTAGGCACTAAATAAACATGTGGGTTTTTTTTCTTTTAGAGAGAAGAAAGACAAACAGGCAGTCCCAGAACAGTAGTCTGTACAGCCTCTAAAACGGACATTTCTGAGAGCAGCTGGAGATGTTTTTCAGTTCTTTTTGCCCACAGGGCATATCCCACTTGGGATGGCCAAGTCAAATCAAGGAGTTTAAAGTCACTTTAAATAGACTCTCTCTGTGGGGCTGTGCTACCAACCTGATTCCAGTTCGGTTGAGCTAATTTGTTTTATTTTACTTTTAGTTGTCAGGGATAGCTTTTAAATTTCTTAAGTATTTTGTATATAAAATATGTATGTGGTTCCAAAGTCAAATTTGAAAGCAAAGTACTTTTCGAGGAGTACAGCTTCTGCCCCTATTCACTCTTCCCACAGGAGGTCATCTAATTAGGACGTCTTTCATGGGTTCTTTAACTTGCATTTTCTAATGTAAGTGGTTACAGGTTTATGAACGTGTATACAAGCGCTGTGTGTGTGTCTGTGTTAAATGATAGAAAGTGAACACACGTCTATCTTGTTTTCTCATTTAAAACAATGTCCTGGGTCACTGTGTCTCTCTGACTTCTGGGTTAGAACACCCTCACTCACCCCAGTGGAATGACCAGCCATCTTCCTAGTAGCCATCATTCGGTCCGCATCTGCTCCAGTGCCGCTATGCAGTGTGTCGGGTCTCAGATGAAGCCCCTCCTGGCCTGTGTTCTCCTTTGCAGGCCATTGACAGCATCCACCAGGTGGGCGTGTACTGTCTGGCTCTGGTTCCTGCCAACACCTTACCCAAGGCTCCCCTTGGAGGGGTTCACATCTCTGAAGCCAAGCAGCGCTTTCTGGAGGGGATGCTGCACCCATGCAATGTGCTAATGTGCCCACACACCTGTGTCACCAACCTTCCTAAACCTCGCCAGAAACAGCCAGGTTAGTTGTGCAAATTAGTCTTAAGAAGGATGGTAGCCACAATCATCGCCAAATAGTGCAGCCCAGTTAGGATTAAGAGCCAGAGCAAGTGGCACACCAGGCCAGTCACCAGCTCCTCCCTCTTTGGAATTGAGCCAGGGAGGAAAGAACTTTACCACATTACTGGTATGGTGGTTTCCACTGTCTCTTAGAAACCATCTCAGTGGCTAATTGCAAGCCTGGCACCTTAGCTTTGGACAGTGAGGCATTGGCTCCCGGGGAGTAGACATGCCCACCAAGAGCAGACTCAGCACACAGGGACTTAACGCGCCTATTTCGGCCACTGCAGTGCTCACGGTGGGCAGCCACGCCAGCGCCATGGCAGGGCAGGAGCACATGAGCTTCCCCCCTTGGCCCTGTGACCCCCACAGCCACAGGTTGACAAGACTTGGGAAGTCTCAACAAATGGTCAGTTTTCCTTTCCCTGGTTTAACTATTATATATAGTTTTTCATTCTTTTGGTTATGTGAATTTTTAGTAAATGCTGGCTTCTCTTTTTCTGATTATTGAACACTAAAATATCCTTAAGTGAAATACATTTAACCAGGAAGATTTAATTTTCTGTTTTGAACGTAAAATACAGTAAAACAATGAAATATGTGAAGTTTAGTTGTGGCTAAGGTCAAATCATATCCCCCCCAGATATGTGCCATATGGTAAATTTTTCAATCTGGTATTACTTATATTTAAGAGAGAGATCTCTCTATCATTTAGCATAAACCTTATAGCTGGTTTCCTAGACATTTATATCATAGTGAAGAGTTGAATACCTAATTCAAATAAGAAGTGTGATATGTCAGTAGAAGTCATCAGCTTCTCATTCAGCATCCTCCCGATTTCTAGAGGTTGGACCAGCCTCCATGATTGTGGGGAATCTGGTTGCTGGGAAGAGAATTGCACAGGCCTCTGGGCGCGAGCTGGCTCACCTGGAGGACAGCGACCAGGCCAGGAAGGTAATAGGACAGTACCTGGGAGGATGAGAAGGGCCCCCCTCCCCCCACGTGAAGCTGTGGAGGACTGAGGTGGCCTCTTTGCGCAGTTCCTGTTCCTGCCTGATGTGCTGCAGTGGCGGGCCCACACCACTCCTGACCACCCACTCTTTCTGCTGCTCAACGCCAAGGTGAGCCAGCCCAGTGCCTGTGGAGGACAGTGGAGTGTGCACTGTGTATATGGGGTACCCAAGAAACACACCCTCTGCTCCCCAGCTCACTGTGACTCATTGATTACTTTCCTAGGGCACAGTGACAAGCACGGCAACCTGTGTCCAGTTGCACAGAAAGGCTGAAAGAGTGGCTGCTGCTCTGATGGAGAAGGCAAGACTGAGCATTGGGGACCATGTGGCTTTGGTCTACCCCCCAGGTAAGCACACCAAGACATCCCAAAATTCACCTGGCCTCCTCCTCCACATACACCCATGTGCCTTGGGTCTTCTCTCATGGGACAGTCCCATTGGTGCTGGTGTCGTGGTCGCTTCCCAGAAGACTGTTGCAGGGACTCTGGTGGGCTCCCGGGTACAGTCCTGTACCACTGCCACCACAAGAGTCCAGCTTCTGAAACTTGACATTGGGTCTTGGTAGTTACAGTTTGCTTCTTTACATGTCTGTGTCAGCTTGTAAGTAACTGTAATCTAACTGTGATTAGACTTGAACTCTTTTAGTATAGCCTTTATTATCCTTTTGGCTTTTCGTCTAGCTGTCTTTCCCTATCTCTCCCATACATTTTATTTTTATAAAGCAAACACCCTTGTTACTACCAGCCAAGTCATGAAATAGATCTTTGCCAGGTACCCAGAAATCCTTTTGCCTTCTGTCCCAACCACAGCCTTTTCTGTCCTCCAAAAGTAGTCTTTCTCCTGACTTCTGGAGTCATCCTCTTTATAGTTTGATTTCTAGACATACTTTAGTCTGCCAATGTTCCTTAAATTTGATATATATTTTTAAGTCTCTTTTAATCTACGGGCTACCCTCTTTTCCTCCTTCCTTACACTATATCTACTAAAGACCCACATGACCCTGCAAGTCAGCATGTTCCCTGGGTGCTGTACTCTCTACAGATTGGCAGCTGGAGCCAGACACCAGGTCAGACACATGCTCCGGTCCCTTGCCGGGACTGTAAGTGGTATTGAGCTATTTCATCAGAAACCACATGGGTTGTCTCTCATTTTGTAGTATTAGCAGCCATTGGTGCTCAATATTCCACATTCTGAATTCAATTGGGGTCAAAACAGTGAGATTCTTTTATTTCTTTTTTATTTATTAGCCATAAAACTAATAAGCAGACACTTTCCTTCATCTAGTGTTTGGTCACCTAGTGGTAGAAGTTATACAGGTAAGGTGGAAGAAGTGTTTTTTTCTTCCATCAGTTTTCAATAAACTGAATTTTGTTTTCTAACATACTTCAGAGGTTGACCAGTCATTATGAACTCATGAGTTTAAGCATATTTTTGGGTTTCCATTCTTTGCAGTTGTTTTCTTTATTGAAGCTCAGATTGTCCCATCTTTGGCCAGTAGGAACCTCTTCTGGCTTGCTCTGATGTCCTTTGGCTTCCTTGCTGTGGATGTGCCTGGGGGCCCCAGGCCCATTTGTGCTAATCCTGACCCAGCCCCTGAATCAGCGATTTCTCCAGGGAGCCCAGTACCAGTGCTCCCAGAACAAGTCTGACTAACATTTCCTTTCCCCAAGTATCTTAAAGATGTTACTCCATTTTCTCCTGGCATAAAGTGTCAACAAATTTGATGACAGTCTAATTTTCTTTCTCTTACAAGTCACTTGCTGTTTTTTTCCAGGTACCTAAAGGGAACTTTTTCTTTTCTTAAAGTCCAGGATGTAGTTTTGATATTAGTTGGTATGGGTCAACATTCTCATGTACTGTATAATGTATAAGGAAGGTATTTTCAATAGGCAGCATCAATTATTTATTTATTTATTTATTTATTTAAATTTCAGCCCTTGGTGTGTTTCTCAGTTGGTCAGAATGTCATCCTGATAAACCAGGGTTGCTGGTTTGATCCCCAGTCAGGGCACATACAAGACTCAACCAGTGAATGCATAAATAAGTGGAACAACAAGTCGTTCTCTGTCTCTCTCTCTCTCTGTCTCTCTCCCCACCTTCTCTCTTCCTCTCTCTAAAATCAATCAATAAAATTTTTTAAATTTTTTTCTTAATTTTAAGAAAGTTTTCTAGAATCAGTTTTTTTCTATTTGTTGTCTTCCCTTCCTTTGACTTTCTGTTCTCCTGTGCTCATGTGTTAAATCTTTGTCTTAAGTGGTGGTCATTTCTGTTGAGATGTTTCTGTTTCTTATTCAAGTTCTCTGAGCTCTAACAGTCCCCCCCCTCTGACTGAGGTCTGTCTGTTGTCTTTATTTGCTCTTGTGCTTCTTCTGCTTTCATTTCATTTTTTGAAATGATTTTTATAATTTTTAGTTCTTTCTCATTTTTTATTTTTCTCTAATACCGATATGTTATTTTATGTCTTGTTTCACAATATAGTTTAGCACATTTTAAAATAGTTACAGTTTTTATCTGCTGTCTGTATAACTTTGTGAAGATGTGACCTCGTGTAGCTAGTTTTCCAATGTCTCCAACTCTGTCCCCTCCCCAGTCTACTGTGCCTGCCCCCTTCGTTCCTCCTTGTCCCTTGTCTTGTCTCTACACCCTTGATGTGCTCTCCCCTCCTAGCAGTGTCTTCTGTGGGGTGCCCTGCCTGTTGTTGGGGTAAATTGCTGCTCTTACACTCTTGCCAGTGAATGATGGATGGATGGTTTCCTTTCCTCTTCCTGCTTTCTGATTATATCCACGATTTTGGAAACAAATGCCAGTGATACCCCCAACCAGGAAGAACGACATTATTTTCTACAGGGTGCTCCCTGTCCCCCCTGCTCCCTCCCCGAACTTAGACTTTCAGAAATCTCCATTTGTCCCTCCCTCCTTTTTGTTCCCCACTCTTCGCTTTACTGAGGGCATCTGGTTTCCCTGTGTGTTTCTTGTATGGCTGCCAGCAGGCTGTTTTCTCCCAGCTCTGGCACATGGGTGACACATACTCGGCATGCCGTTCTCTTCCCTGCAACCATGCCTCAGCTGGAACAGGAGCCACGCTCTTGGTTTCTTTGGTGTGTAGGTGCTGGTGCATCACCTTTCCCCCTTCACAAGTTTGCCATTGTTTTGCCTAGAAGTTAGGGATTTTATCGGGATGTGCCCCAGTGTGGGTCCTTTCTCACTTGGCTGCCCATTTTAATCTACAGACTCTCCTTTTCTCTCAGGAAAGTGTTCTTTTCATTACTTCCTTTTTCCTCTTTTTTTTTTTTTTTTTTTTTTGCTTTTGAAACTCCTGTAACTCACTTTGTGGATGTCTTTTGCAAGTCTTGGATCTTCTCTGTGGTGACAATCTTGTGTGTCTGCTCTGTGCTGACACCATTCTTACTTGACCTCCAGGGTTTCTGTCTAGGTCCCCTTTTCAGCTTATCTGGTGGGACTCCTGCTGCTGGTGAGAGCTGGGAGGCCTCGGCACTGGGCATTTGCCATGGAGTGTAGACTTCGTGTGGCCACCCACCCACATGCTCCCCTGCCCAAGAGCCTGGCTTATTTCTTGACACAGATACTCCAGAACTTCCACTGGCATTACAGCTGCTTCTATTCTTCCAGTCCCTGGAATAGGAGGTTATTTTTCTCCAGGGTGATTGTAACTTCCTGGTTTTCAAGGCACTTACAGAGCAGCTCAGTGTACGGTGAGCATTTCCCTGGCTGAGAGGAGATGGGGACACAGCCAGCAGGTGCCATCTCTCCCCTACCCCCTCGAGGTCCACATTGGCACATGCTAAGGGTCTGGGAGAATGTGAGCACATCCTGGGCCCAAGGCTGGGGCTGTAGGCATGTGACATAAAGGCATACTCTGGAGGTGGGATTAAAGTAGTGGGGTGTGGGAGAATTATTGCCTTAAATGCCACATCACAGAATAAGGAAACAGACCGTGCCATCCTGATAATTGAGACTCTGATAATTGAGACTCTGAGTGATGACAATGGCTGATGCTTTTCTATAGTTTGGGACATGGTTGACACTGATCATAAAAATGTTTAATGAAAAATGAAACTGCATGGTGACTGACATTCTAAGTTTACATTTTAAACACTGACCATCAGGCAGAGGGTAGACTAGCGGGAAGGCCCAGACTCCCAGTGGTTCCGGTGCTCTGCAGAGGCACAGGTGTGTGTGTCGTCTGGTTCTTGGACAATCCAAGACTGTTTTCCAGTTCTCAAAGGGGCATAGGACCCCAGCGATGAAGGAGCCACGCTCTCTGGAAGCGGCAGAAGGGTGGGGCTGGCATATTGCTGGTGATGCTGGGAGAAGAGGAAAGTTGCAGGGACAGCTGGAGCTGTGCTGGCTCACAAAGTGAGTTCCTGCTGATACCTCTCTGTGTTCAGTTTGATGACGTGTTTGTGGTACGGTGGCAGAGTGACCATTCTGGGTGTGAGAATGCTCACGTGTGTTGGAGCCTACTCTGTGCCAGCCCTCAGGGTGGTCCTCATTTGATCCTCCCAGCTGCCCACAGGCATAGAGCAGATGGGTGGTCCTGTGGCAACAGTGCTGGTGGGACCAGTCTGGCCTGGTGGGTGGGCTCAGGCTAATTACCATGCTGAGCTGCCTCTGACCCCAATGGTCACATTCCTAGATACTGGTGGGTCTTGTAATCTGGTGAAATCCACGAACTGGGTTAAACATGGCATATTTAGCTTGACTCTAGAATTAAAACAGCCTGAGACTCTGATGTCTTATAGCCTGAGGATGGCAGGTGGGGCCGTGTCTGGTTTAAGGACAGCATCTAGAAAGGCCTCCAGGGTGTGGGGGACAGGTATTCTCAAGTCAAACTGAGTTCAAGAAGAGAAAGTGTGTTTTAAGTGTGGTACAATTCTCCATGAGTGTTAATTATAGGGAATTTTAAACATATAGAAAGATGAAGGAACAGTGTAGTAGTTTGCATTACATTGTGTGGGTGAGAGTGAGACAGGGACATCCTAGCCTGTCCCCAGGGGTGTGGGCCGCCCTGCACATGTGTGGCAAAGAGATACGGGGCCTCTGTGTGCTGACCCTGCTCCCACGTTCCTGTCTCCTCTCGGGCATAGCTTGACCCTCAAAGGTTTACAGTCCTTGCTCCCTCACCCCATGTCCACCTCGTGCATGCATATAGTTGTCAGAGCTCACTACTAGGCCTGGGCTGTACCCCCCCCCCCCCCCCAGTCTCCAAGGTCTGTGGGGAGTCTGCCTGGAGTAGGAATAGCTTCTGGCCTTCCCTAACAGCATTGTGTTTGATACATTTCACTAGTTGGGGCAGTAGCCGCTTTAACAGGTAAAGCCTATTGTGTCCCCCTGTTTATTCCATTGTTTGATGACACTAGATGTGGTGAGCTGCATTCAACCCCACACTTACCCTATGACCATGTTTCTCCCCAGGGGTGGACCTCATTGCTGCCTTCTATGGCTGCCTGTACTGTGGTTGCGTGCCCGTCACTGTGAGACCCCCACACTCCCAGAACCTCGCCACCACACTTCCCACCGTCAAGATGATTGTGGAGGTGAGTGTGTGCTGTGGCCCCACAGGGCAGACCTAATCATGGGCCCATGAGCTGGTTGGACCAAGGGTCTCCTCTCCTCCCAGCATCTGGTTATCTCATCTGGCCCTGCACAGGGATTTGCTCCCAGGCAGGTGTCTCACTGTGCCTTTGATCCCTGTACGCTGCAGGTCAGCAAGTCGGCTTGTGTCCTCACCACGCAGGCCATCATGCGGCTGCTCAAGTCCAAGGAAGCAGCAGCCACTGTGGACATCAAGACCTGGCCCACCATTCTAGATGCAGGTACATGCCTTCAACACCATTGGCATGCGTGCAGGTCCCCATCAAGATAAGCCCTCTTTTCTTTCATTGTTTTAGGGATTGTATTGTCATCCAAAATGAATTAGGAAAGAGCCGCTGAAGTAAATGGTGAGGAGGCTGCTAAAAGGAGCCTGGTGGCTCATTCCTGGCAGTGTGTGTTCACTGCCAGAGCTGGGCACACAGCACAGAGGGAGACAGCAAGCACCACACCATCACTCCTGCAGGGTCTCTGCCACCAATGGGGAGGGAAGAGCCCTGTCTGAGGCCTGTGTGCCTGTGTGCCTGTGGCCCACAGCTCCCACCACTGCCTCTCATGCCCGCTCAGCGCTTGACATTTGTGAGAACATGGACAGTCCTGTAGTGTGTGTGAACATACACTTATACACACACACCTCATCCTTGTCACTGGTGAATGCTGCCTCACCTCATGAAATGCTTATGGGTCAACTGAGAAGGGCTGTAAACGCCCATCCCTCTGCCTTGTCCTGTCAGGTCAGCCTAGGGCTGAGTGTCTCCCCTGGGCCTCATCAAGGTACCTCAAATGAGTAGTGATGCACAGATTCCTTTGGAGACTTGAGATGTGCAGTTATATGGGTGCCAGGCAATGAGCAAACAGGGTTCCTTTTACCCATTACACCTGTCTGCCCTTGCACTCCAGGGCGCTGCCTGTGAGAGGAGGTCAGGGACTATTGTCTGGTCAGCTGCCTGACCCCATCAATAGGCTTGGGAGCATGTCCCTGATGCTCTCACTGGCCAGAGTTCTTGTTGATCCTGGCTCACCCCAGCTTCTGTGACCTGTGCTCTCCTCTGACCTTCCCACTGGTGGTCAGAGGACTCCCCTGCAGCTCTCAAGGCCTGTCTCTTCCCTTTCACATCCACCTTGCTTACTGTTCCTGTCCCATACTGTCATGGTGGGTCCATGTGACATTTCCTTGAGGGTTGAAGTAAGCTTCCCCACTCACATACACAGCCCGTTTTCCCCTAGCCTAACATCTGTTCTGAGCATGCTCACCAGGACTCCCTGGTAGAAATCATGTCTCATCTCTCCTTGTAGGCTGAATAGTGTTAACAGATGTCTCCCGTTAACAGATGACATACCGAAAAAGAAGGTGGCTAATGTATACAGGCCTCCCTCCCCAGATGTGCTGGCATACCTGGACTTCAGTGTGTCGACTACAGGGATCTTAGCAGGTGTGAAGGTAGGTCCTTTGATGATAGCTCCTGCTTCTTCAGCCCCTGACACAGGGGTGAGTAGAAAGGGTGTTGGGTGCGGGTATGTGCAGGCCCTTCCTCTCACCCAGATCCTGAAGCAACAGTGTTCTTCCTTAAAGTTTGTGTTTAATACCAGTAAACTCCAAAGTTGGGTTAGCCTGAGAGTAATGTATATGTTGATGTTTTGTGGTGATGTCTGTATTTTCAGATTTATGGTTGACAGGCCTCAGGGAGCAGATGGCTTTTCTGAGTTCATCTCTATCAGGAGCCAAGTGCTTCATTAAAATTTTTTATTATCCTGAAATCTTACAAAGAAGATTTTCAATGTGCCATTTCCTGGGTATTATTTTTTTGTGTGTGGGATTGTAAGCCACCTATCCTATAAGGAAGCAAATGTGTCTGGCCATTGGGGACAGCAGGCACTGTTGTTAATCTCTTTCTGCCTGCACGTCACTGACAGACCTTGTATTTTACGCCCTAAGATGTCACATGCAGCCACTAGTGCTTTGTGCCGCTCCATCAAGCTGCAGTGTGAGCTGTACCCTTCTCGGCAGATCGCCATCTGCCTTGACCCCTACTGTGGTCTTGGCTTCGCCCTGTGGTGTCTGTGCAGGTAAGTGCGCAGGTAGAATGTACAGGTGAGCATATGGGAAGAGTGTGCAGGTGAGTGGATGAAGTATGCGGGTGAGCAGGTAACCCTGCTGCCGCACCCACCTCCTGGGTTGGAATTACATTGAGCTCTTTAGAACTTTAACATTCGAAGATCCATTTTTGATGCCAGGAAGTCAAAGACACTCATGAGTGGGCTTGTTTGGGGGGTGGGGTGGATTTATTTGCATCTGAGTCTGAAATTGAGTAAAATACATTTTTCATTAGATACAAACACTATTCGTTATTAGTAATTGGGAAGAGACTACTTAATTTCATCAAGTACTAGGAAGTAGCAAACAGATCTTTAGAATTAGAACACTAAGTCCCCAACCAACAGACTCTGTCCCCAGCTGTGACTCTGGAGCTTTATGAAGCACTGCAAGGAAACCAGGACACCCTATGCATTGTCCCCCTGCCCCCACAGCATGTTTTCTTTCCATTAAAACTCCCCCTGGACATTAGGGAGAATTGTTCCCCTGCTCTATCCTGAAAAACAGAGGCAACCACCCCCGGCATGTTGGGCATAGGTAGGCAGGGCACCTGGAGTGTGCAGATGACACACCTGGGCAGAGCGGCTGCAGCTGACCTGACCCTCCACGGCCCCACAGTGTTTACTCTGGACACCAGTCTGTGCTGGTGCCCCCCCTGGAGCTGGAGAGCAATGTGTCCTTGTGGCTGTCAGCTGTGAGTCAGTACAAGGCCCGTGTTACCTTCTGCTCCTACTCGGTGATGGAGATGTGCACCAAGGGCCTGGGCGCGCAGACAGGAGTCCTCAGGGTGAGTGTGTTCGTTTGTGTCTGAGCCTACCTGGGCCCTGCTATCCCGCATCCTGCCTTGAGAAGTACCCAGATCAGGGATTCCTAGGTTGGCTCTGAACTGGACCACTGGAACCTAAAAAAAGACTTTCAACACAGCTCCAAGCAGTTTGTGGAAACAGAGAAAACCCTTACCAGGCACTGAGCCCTGCTGGCTCTGTGTCCCTTTGTCCCAGCACCCACTGTGCTGGGCGCTCATTCACCCCTCACCACCCCTCTGCGGAAGGTGGATGCTCCCTTCATCCACACACCCATGTGACAGGAGACAGGGTGTGGAGTGGGCAGGGGTGAAGGACTGGCTTGGGGCAGGTACTTGATAGGGGGTGTGGAAGAACATGAGGAGGAGGCAGGTCTGACACTAGCTCTGGTACATTTTGGAGCTCTCAGGGTCCCTGAGGACCTAGGGTAGGAGCCAGGAGAGCCCTGTGGAGCAACGGCCAACTGAGCAGGAGCTTTAGTACAGATGTGGAACAGATGGGTGCCCTTTGGTGCTTTTGTACCTGGAACTTTGTTGAAGGAGACCACAGTGGAGGAGGTGGGGTTTGTGTTGAGGTCGCACATGAAGCTTCCTAAAATAGTGCTCAGGGCCTGGTCTTGCCTTGTTGCCCTTACCCCTCTGCAGATGAAGGGGGTGAACCTATCGTGTGTGCGTACATGCATGGTGGTCGCCGAGGAACGACCCCGGATTGCACTGACACAGTCCTTCTCCAAGCTGTTCAAGGACCTGGGCCTGCCTGCACGTGCTGTGAGCACCACATTTGGGTGCAGGGTCAACGTGGCCATCTGCCTCCAGGTAAGGTGGCTGCGCTGGGCACCAGAAACGGGCAGTTTTTGAATCATTACTGTTCGTTATTGTGCCAACCACATCAATTTCTTATCCTCTGAGCCTTTGATGTTTCATTTCCAAATAGTTTATCTTGGAGAGCTGGGAGAGTTCTAGTCTACAAAATAGTCTGTTCTCTTTATGAACAAGGTTTTTTTGGAAAAAAACAAATTGATTTTGAACTGTGACTATTTCTTACCTGGAGGAATCTAAATCAGATATGCAGTTAATTTTTTAAAATAAAAATAAGCATTGTCTTAAAACACCTAGAAACGTTTTAAAATGATACATTAATGTGTTAATTTGTATTGCCTTTAATTCGTTTTTGAGATATTAAGGTATTTTACTTATTAAAAGGGAATATGAAGTTTCAGAAATTGAACAGCTAACAGTGCTGTATACTGCTTCTTCAGGTGACTCCAGTTATTCCAGACTTTGTACTAGTATCTCAATTTCACTCCTTTCTAAAATCACATGGAACACATGCTCACCCACATAGACAAGGCATGCTGGACGAAAAGGCAGCGTTGGAACAAGAGCAGGGCCCTGGGATAGGGCTGTTTCTTGTTTCCGGAGCCTTGGCTCAGCTTGGCCCATATCCTAGAGCACTGCTGTCCTGAACCAGATGTGGACCAGCATCCTTTTCCCCAGCATTTACACTGATATCCTCTCAACTGTGAAAAGACTATGCAGCCCACTCCAAGCCTCAAACCCTTGCCATATGGCAAGAGGAAGTGGCCTGGGGTGCCTTTGTCACACTATTCCTGTTGTAGAAAGTAGGACCGAGCATCAGGCTGTTGGTGTGTAGTCAGCGGCTATAAACGAAGCCGTACCCTTCTTCCTCCATATTTGGCATGTGGGTGCTGTGTGTGATTGCGGAAGTCTTAATGGGATATTTGCATTTGCCCTTTGAGATGCAGTGACACCTTCTGCTGTCTCTTACCGTGTGTTTCTCACGTGGCCTGTTGCTTTCCGTTTGTCTCCTGTGGCCGTCTCCTCCTGTCTCACTCTGCTGGCCTCCTTTGCTTCTGTCAGCCCAACAGGCTGGGAAAGCTGGCTGAGCAGGTATGACCTTGACCTCGACCTTGCGGTGCCTCCGTGCTTCCTCTCATGAGTTCATGTGGCTTTCTCCTCAACCACAAATTCCTGTTTCCTTTGCTGTCTGACTTTGCTCACAGTGAATATTATTTTACATATTATGAAAGTTCCTTTGTAATCAAATATAAGAGTTAAATGTTTTCAAAAGAATTTAACATTCATAGCATTGCCTGTGGAGGGAAAGGCTGTTGAGTCTCAGCCAACAGATTTGTTACATTGTCTGTGATCTTCAGAGAGTGATGTTGAGCAGAGTATCCATTTAACTTGATGTTCCTTATCTAATAAAAAGGAATACAACATCTTTTACTCAGGGTCCAGGTATCCGAGGTAAACAAAGTGAGGAAGGACATCACTCTGCTGACCCTGGCTGAGCCTCTGCTATGCTCAGCCCTCAGTAGAATTAAGTGGGCTAGAGAAAGGCCAGGCCTGACCCATAGCTGGGTGGCAACACCCGCACATCCTGAGTTGTTAGAACTGCACTGTAAAATTGTATGGTTTGGCACGTTCCTTCCTTGTTACTAGAGCTGTGTACAGGTTTGGATGGAAGGTTTCAGTGGTCCTAGGCAGACTCACTGCTGGAACAGAGTTGCTGCCTTCCCGGCAGCGGGGAGGAGCCGTTAGGCGGCTGTGCTGTGTAGATGCAGATGTGCTGCTCTCCTTCCAGGGCACAGCTGGCCCGGACCCCACAACGGTCTACGTGGACATGAGGGCACTGCGCTACGACAGGTAACAGCTGTCAAACCACTGGTGATGTTGTGCAGCTGGGTCGGTGTGTCTTGACTGGACTTTTCAGCACCTGGATGCTAAGCAGATGGCTGTCCAAGCCCTTCTGGGGGAGCCTGGGCCTCCCCTTTGCATCCCTGGGTCCTCAAGGCTCAGTCAGTGTTCCTTTATCTGTCATTCCCATGACCAGGAAAGGGGATAGAATTGACCACACGTTTGACATTTAGCTTTTCATGGGGTTGAGGACAAGTAAACCAACTAATGGCAAGGACTTTTTTACATAATACCATTTCAAGGCAGGAATTAGTTTTTTACATCTGTAAATGTGTGCTGGGGGTCACAGTGGTTGCCGGCAGGTCCAGTTCCCTCCCAGCATTGAAGCTTGGCTTCTGTCTGGGCCCTCAAATGTGACCATGCCACAGATCAAGGAAGACAGTGGTAGGTCTTACTGTGAACATGCCAGCTGGTCAGGGACAGAGAAACCTAGAATAAGCTCCTACCCTGAGCCATGCCAGGTGAGCCAGGGAGGTAGGATGCATGTACCCTGTGGCACCTGAAGTCACCACTCCAAAGTCACAACCAAGTTGTGTGAAAGGCTAAGGGCTTGGTTGTTGTCAACAGACTGTCACAGTAATGATTTCTGATTATCTTGTGAATTGCTTTTTTAGAGATTATTACCTGTATAGTAAATTTTATTCTGACATTTTCCCCTTGTTAATTTTTAGAGTACGTTTGGTGGAACGGGGTTCTCCGCACAGTCTGCCATTGACGGAATCTGGAAAGGTAGTGGACGCTGCAGTTCCCCTGATGAACACAGATGTCTGTGGGCAGGCTGGGCTGGGCTGGGCTGATGCAGGAGGCTTCTCTCCTTACTGCAAACACACACAAGGACTAGGCTAAGTTTTAAGTACACATCTGAGCACAAAATCAAGAAAGGAGGACTTCAGGTGCAGAAACATGAAAGGGACTCTCACTGCTGGGGCTCGAGGCTGCAGGGCCCCTTGGGTCAGGACCTGATGCCATCACACAGTCCTCGAGCAAAAGCCAGCACATCTGCACAACTCAGTCCCTGCCCCAGGTGACAGCCAGGAAGTGGTCCCCACCAGGGCCTTGGGCAGCAGGTAGACTCCTAGACCCATGTTGCAGTTTGCCATTGAAGCCAATACAAGTATTGTGAGGCCCCAGGAGCCAACTTGGGGGGTTGGAAGGTTTGTGTGTTGCTGGAGTGAGATCACCTGAGGGTGCCCAGGTTAAAACTGAGAGCACCAGGAAAGGGATCAGCAGACACAGACCTAGGAGAGAATAGGTATCTTCAGAACCAGGGGAGGCTGAAGGAAGGAAGAAAGCCCACATGGTCCTGTGAGGCCATGTGTTGAAGATGTGACCCGGCAGCTGTCCTGTGCCAGGAGACAGCAGGATAGCAGGCAGGGCCACGTGCCCAGTGTAGCCACAGACGGGCAGCGCCCAACCCATGCAGGCTGGAGGGCCACCTGACTATGCTCACAGACTTCTGCGCCACCTTTGGGGACATACAAGGGACCCAGGGCAGAGTGCTCTGCTGGTCAAAGGTCCTGAGGAAGGAACATGGTCATAGGGAGATCAGCAGAGCTGAGGCTGAGCTGGGGAAGAGGAGGATGGATGAGTGAGTAAGTGAACTCACTGCAGATGCGAGGCTTTGGAAGCACACATACCTTCCATGTGCCTGTCTTTAGTGTCATTTGGAGGAAACCAGTGGAGGGGTGAAGAGAGGCAATGACCTCCCCTTTTGGAGCACATTGCTGGAGCACATGCTCAGTGGACAGCTTTGCATTATTCTTTTTGTAAACTTAGCATATTTTCCCTGTGTCATTAAGTCTCAAAACAATTCTTTTTTGCCTTTTGTATTTTATCACTTATAGCAGTCCCATCATTGTCTTAATCACCCTCCCTCTTCTGATGCTTTTTTCCTTCTGTTTTGCTGTTACAATGACTTGTGCCCAATGGATTTGTGTTCTGGAAAGAGCTCTGGCTTCATGGTTCAGGTGGGCCCTGTGGAGACAGGTCAGAGGCTCCCGCAGCATCCAGGAAGACAGGACTGTCCTACAGGGAAGCGTGTGACAAGGGAGTGATGACAGTGGGAGGAGAGGAGGACCTGGCACTGACCAAGGGCAACAGCCTACACTAATACACTTCTTGTGACACCCTTGTCCCTTCCCACCTCCTGGGGGTGGCCTCACTGTCATCTCCCATTTTATACAAGAGAAAACTAAGGAAACCAAACAGGTGACCATGTTTGGAGCAGCCACATGGTCAGACCTGAGCCCATTGAGGTCTCCCCAGGACCAGGTGTGGGAAGGTCCCCTGACCTGAGGTACCCTCTCCTGTAATGTTTGCCATAGCTCCTGGGTAGGGCTGGTGCCGCTGTCTGTCCTGAGCTGATGCAGAGAAGGTGACTGGTGATTAGACTGACTCAGAGTCATGAGCAGGAAGGGCTCTTTATGGTTAGAGTCCCGACCCAGGCCTCAGAGGCTGGATGAAGCCCATGCACAGCCCTTACATGGCTGAGCTGGTATGCAGAGAGTGGTGGGGCTGGGTGGCCTTCTGCACTGTGTGCCCCACAAGAGGTGGGCAGTCCTTGACCGGCCTTGTTGAAAGTCCCCCGGAAGTACAGATGCTTACAGAGACCCTCTCTGCCCCTCACGACACTCAAAATAGGGTCCATTCTTAGGAAATGGAGTAATTTTTTTAAGAGGCATATATTTTTATCAAAGTCTGTTATTTCTGTTAAGATTTAGATTCAAATTTAGGTTGGCTCTATACCTCCTGATCACTCACGTTCACGTTATGTCATTTGGATGTTTTCGAGGCCTATTGTTTTTAATGCCATCGAAGCAGGAGTATTATGTTGTCTCTGACGTGGGCACGGTTCTTCTTCCAGATCCTCCCTGGAGTGAAGGTCATCATCGCACACACTGAGACCAAAGGGCCCCTTGGAGACTCGCACCTGGGAGAGGTGAGGCTGGGGGGTTGCATTCTAGGACCTCATGCACCCCATGAGCTGCTCCTTCCCCCCTTCCCTTGCCTGCCCCAGATTAGGGTATTCTAAACCCTTTAGGGTCACCCATGCTTTTGTGACTCTGCCGAGATATTTAGCTCTTTTCCCCTCAGACACATTTGTGTTCCTGTATCTAGTATCCGGGTGGGATTTTGGAGTCCCATGGGTCATAGGATGAGTCTCCACTCCAGATTCTCTTCCAGCAGAGGGAAACCTTGAGTTTTGTAGTTACTGGGAAGTCCCAGGAGCCACACAGAAACCAGCAGCGTGGAGAAAGCAGCTGTCCCTTAAAACATAGTTTCTGTATGGAGCCAGGAGCCACCGCCCTGAAGGAGAGGCTGCCACAACACAGACATCAAGGTGGGAGGCAAAGTCCTCTACTCCTAAGGACATGACTCCTTGACACACGCAGGCTGTGCGGGAATCATTGTGTTGCTATATCTGCCTTCATGCACATGAATCCAGAGCAACCTGGGACAGGTGGGACTTACTGCCTGGAGGCCAGTGTGGCAGAGAGAGCCAGATCACAGCCTGAGTGCCCAGGCTGGTCCTGTTATGATGGGAATGGCCTCGTGCTTCTGGTGCCAGGCTCTAGGGACATGCTGTGGAACCAGTGTCCTGGCACCAGGTGGGCACAAGGACCCTGGTGGTCTGTGGTGTGGATAGTCTCCAGGGTCCTGGTAAGTGGCACTCAGGTGTAGTCATATAGTCACTGCCCACCCAGTGTCAGTCTAACTGGGACAAGGATGTGAGTGAGCCTGGGGGTCTCTTGGGGTTGCTCAGTGTCCTAATCGGAAGACATACTGGTCCCAGGGCTGAGTGGGGTTGGTGTGGGGCCTCCCCTTCTGGCCAGCTGGTGCCAGGGCTGTTCGGGCAACATTATGCCCCAAAGATTGTCACAGAAAGTCTGTGCCAGGGGTCTGTGCCAGGCTGGGTCTCCATCTCATGTGGCAGAGGCCCTGTCAGCTGCCCTGTCTCTTCTTAGGCTATGGCCTTATGGGGATGTCGAGAGCCAGATGCTCGATCTAGGGAGCTGACTATGGGTCCTGGATGGGCCCTGTATTTAGAAGGACAGCCCAGGGGGGGCCACATGACACTGGGTACTGCTAGCCTGTGTGTATCCAACAAGGGTGTATGGATGTGTCTAAACTAACACATATGCGGGTAAGTTGGTACAGGGCTTGCCCGTGCAGTGAGCCTCACTCCATCACTCGTCCCTGTGTGGACATGTACACTGCTCGCCGTCCCTACTGACAGCGGTAGTTTGATATGCAGAGCAGGTGTCACCCCTGTGAGTTCATCCACATCGCAGTCCTGAAGAGGAACACTCTATTTGAAGAAAAAAGTTACTTGTTTGCTTTCCGTGCCTCTAATTTTAATGTAGTTCACAGGATGAGAGACGGAAGCGCCCCTGCATTTGTATAGTTTTCTTCAGTTTCTTGGTGATTGGATGCCTCATAACACAATCTGTGCTCAGCTCATTCTTGTTCTCTGGGCCCCACAGATCTGGGTTAGCAGCCCCCACAACGCCACAGGCTACTACACAGTCCATGGGGAGGAGGCACTTCATGCTGACCACTTCAGTGCCCGACTGAGCTTTGGAGACACCCAGACCATTTGGGCAAGGACTGGCTACTTGGGCTTCCTTCGGAGAACAGAGCTCACTGATGCAAGTGGAGGTGAGTGGTTACAGTGCTGCCCGTGTCAGCACTGTGGGTGAGGGCAGGCACATGCAACCTCTCGGATTCCCGCTGACTCACTGCACCCCTTGCAAGTGGGTGGGGGTAAAGGATGTACTCTGGAAGTGGTATTCTCTGAAAATTACTATTTTCCTTGTTGTGACTATCCCTCACTGTCCTTGGACCCTTGGCCTCTGCTGAGGATGTGGGGGGTCTGGTGATAAGGCTGTCAGGTCTTCCCCAGGCAGAGCCACCTGCGTGTTTCATTAGCTATGTGCGGTACCCTCCCCACACACGACCCCTTAAAGTTGCAAAGTTTCTTAGGCCCTAGCAAGCCAGCCAGATCAAATCAGAACTTTTGGTGGCCCCTGTAGATACTATTCTGTTTCCAGAAATAATAATATTTTAAAATATATATTCACATAATTACCTAACTCTTCTGAATTGAGGGGTACAGGTACCTTCATCAGGGTCTGCTGCACATCTCACCTGGCAGGAGGCTCAGTTTTCTAGTAATGCTGGAATAGCCAGTACCCTGTCCCAGAGAGCCCAACTGAGGCTGACACAGACGGGTAGAGGACCCCTAGATGGCACTGTGCCCTTCACAGAGCGGCATGATGCGCTGTACGTGGTCGGATCTCTGGACGAGACACTGGAGCTCAGAGGCATGCGGTACCACCCCATAGACATCGAGACGTCCGTGATCCGAGCACACAGGAGCATCGCTGAGTGGTAAGAGCCCTGAGGAGGACAAGTCCCACCAGCCCTTCCTCAGGGGCAGAGCCAGGCCCTGTAGGCCATTTGCCTGATCACCCTGGTTCCAGCAGACCCTGTCTACCAGGCACATGCTGGCAGAGCCTGTCTCTGGTAGCTGACCCTGGGCCTCTCAGACACACTCTAGGAAACGTGCACCAGAGACCCTGTGGCTCTGTCTGGTGTGCTTGGGTTTCCCTCTTTGCTTAATCAGTTTTAAACCAAGAGTCTGTCCGAACACACAGGCAAAACGTGACTATCCACAGTTGTCTTCAAGTGTTTCTGCTTTTACTTTATTTTTTGGAAGTGTTTCTGCTTTTAATGTGAACTTTATCATTTAAATGATTGTGACTCATAATTTACTTTGTAGGGAGCTGCATTGGGACGGGGTCAGCTTCCAACATCAAACAGTGAATGCTCTTGAATTTTAGCAAGAACTTTAATTAGAATAGATACTCCTAGAAAGCACGTTCAACCTAACCCTTCAGTTGTGAGCGATGTTCGGCACAGCGCATGTCAATGAATATCCTTGTCTTTTCGCTCTCCTCTGTCTGGCACCATTTCCATTGCATCTTGTCAGCCCCCAGAAGCCAGTGTCCATGCCCGTGATGCTGTATGTCTTCTCCCTCCAGTGCGGTGTTCACCTGGACCAATCTGCTGGTTGTGGTAGTCGAGTTGGACGGGCTGGAGCAGGACGCACTAGACCTGGTGGCCCTGGTGACAAACGTAGTGCTGGAGGAGCATCACCTGGTCGTAGGCGTGGTGGTCATCGTGGACCCAGGTGTGATCCCCATCAACTCTCGAGGTGAAAAGCAACGTATGCACCTGCGTGATGGCTTCCTGGCTGACCAGCTGGACCCGATCTATGTTGCCTACAACATGTGAACACCGCTCCCCAACCCCAGTGCCCTGCCCAGTGCCTCCTGGGCTCCCAGGCAGTGGGCCAGTGAAGGTGTTGGAGGGGGGATGGCACTGTAGCATGTCAGTAGCCCCCAGGACAAAGGGCTGCAGTCTTCATGGAACAACACTGTGCTCCTTGTCCTACTTTACAGATTCGTCTCAAAGTTCCCCAAATCTCATTTGAGAAGCCGCCTCCTGAATGATTTGAAGAAATGTTTTAATCTTTAAGGACATTTACAAAATCATAAACGTCCGTATTTGAATAGATGGGGTGACTGGGGAGGAAGTGAAAGGCCTGGATGGGCACCGCGGGGGTGGCAGGTGTGGTTTGTTCGCTACTGTATTGCAAGTTTGCACTTTTAGACTAAAACTATAGTTTTTTATTTTAAAAATTCAATTATTTATTCCCATTTCAAATGACAAGTTCATCTCTAGAACTTAAGCTAGAAAGAACTTGAGGCCTCACTATAGCAGATTCACTTCTGTTTCACAGGGAGCAGAGCCCAGAAAGGCTGATGGAGCGCGTAACAAGTCCTGCCCGCCCTGCTCGGACCCGACTAGGCAGTTTGGTCACACACGGTGGTCTTCCTCTCTCTTGTTCTTTACTGAAACAGATGTGCCCGACTGTCTGCAGATGTTATCATTAATACTCAATAAGTGCTGTTTGGGGCTGTCACAGTAGATTCTGTGTTTCGGAAAGATAAATTACCATTTAGCTTTAAACCATTTTCCTAGATTTGTAACTAAATGCTGTTTAGTTAAACACTTGTTTTTATAACATCACAATTTAAATTCTCAATACAGGGAAGTGTACTGAATTATTTTCATTTCGAGTCAACAGATTTGGAAGCATTGGTGATGGAGTCTGAGGTTTTCATGTCCTGGGTGCTGTTTGCAGTGCGGTTGAGTCCTGGCTTTCACATTTCAAGTTAAAATGCCTATAAAATTTGGCGTAACCATATTCAGTTATGACTAAACTGAGTGATTATAGTAAACCTAAATCAAAGAGAATATAAAATCCTTTAGAAACTTCTAAGAATTTAAAGTGAAGCTCCAATTTAAGACAGAGTATTTTTATATAGCTAATAAAGAATATGATATGAAGTTGTTGGGTTTTGGGGGAACTGAGGATGGGAAAATTCATGAATCATGCATGCTTGATAGAAACAACCAGTTTTTTCTGGAATTAGCCTGAATTGGTGCCTAACAAAGCTATTATTAATTCTCTACCATTTAAAATCTTCCACCTAATGGGTCTAGCTAAATAGGCCGACTCTCACATCTTACTCTTATTTGGCTACTAAGAACAGGTGCATTATAGCTCTGTTTGCCTGTGTTGGTGGACCACAGTTAGTATGCACAACATACTGGAATTGAAATAATCTATTGTAATTATGTACATAATCTGTGTAATTTATTGTTTGGTATACAGAGGTTCTAGCAGTGGACTATGGATATTCCATATAATAGAATGGCTGGCAGGGGTAAAAACTACCTAACCCTAGGCTTAATGTTGTATTTTGTAGCAAACAAATATTGTAAAATTTTTGTATTGAAAATTCAGTGGCAGTAAGACAAGGTGTCTTGTAAATTAGACTTTAAGAAGCACATTAAAATGTTTTAAAATTACTCTCTGGGAATTCTGTATATCACACTAAAGTTTTTTATATCATTATGTTAATAAAAATTATTGACTTTGTAATTCTGCATTTTAAATGTGTGAAAAGATTTATAAAATCACCCCAAATAGGATGTGTTTTATTATGTGTTCCTTTCTTTTGAATATAAAAGCATTTATGCTTACAGCATAAAATCTACAGGGCACATTAAAGTGTAAAGAATATCTATAATCCTACCTCTGAGTAATAAAAGCAGCACTAACTAGTATTTAATGTAAATACTTTCAGGGATTTATTTTTTCCTTTAAATTATTTTTCCAAAATTAGGATCATATACTTTTATAAACAGCTTTTGTACTTAATAAATTATAGGCTTGTTAATCTATTACATTTTTCTTCTACATGTTTTAATAACTAAAGGTAGCTGTTACTCAGTTGCTGTTGTCCATCCTAGGTCTTTCACCAGTGCTGCAGTGAACCTCCTTGCAGATGCACGTGTGCACTTCTGCAGTTACAGTCACTGCCTTGGGCTTGGCTCCCATAGGCAGAGTGGATGGGTCAGAGTTCATGCCAGGTTTGAAGCTTTGGGTGCTCTATGCCCCAGTTTCCCTGCATCTAGCTCTGCCTTTCTGAGTTTAATGAGGGGACCTACTTATATGAGCCTGTGAGATGTTTAGGAAGGACATTGTCATGAAATGGACAAATTCCTAGAAAGACACAGACTACACTATAAAAACTGACTCAAAGCCCTGGCCGGTTGGCTCAGTGGTAGAGCGTTGGCCTGGTGTGCAGGAGTCCTGGGTTCGATTCCCGGCCAGGGCACACAGGAGAAGCGCCCATCTGCTTCTCCACCCCTCCCCCTCTTCTTCCTCTCTGTCTCTCTCCTCCCCTCCCGCAGCCAAGGCTCCATTGGAGTAAAGTTGGCCCGGGCGCTGAGGATGGCTCTATGGCCTCTGCCTCAGGCGCTAGAATGGCCCTGGTTGTGACAGAGCAACGCCCCAGATGAGCAGAGCATCGCCCCCTGGTGGGCATGCCAGGTGGATCCCGGTCGGGCGCATGCGGGAGTCTGTCTGACTGCCTCCCCGTTTCCAACTTCAGGAAAAAAAAAAGGAAAAGAAAAATGATCTGATAGACCTATAGCTGAGGAAGACATTGAATAATCAAAAAAACTACACCCCCGTCACTTCGCCCCTGTATTCTACAAATTATTTAAAGACAATACCAATTCTTCACAAACCCTTGCTAAAAATGGGAGAGGGAACATTCATTTAATGAGGCCAATGTTACTTGATACCCAAACCAGACAAAAACATTACATGCTTAGAATACTATAGACCAGTATCTCTTAGGAGTATAGACAGAAAAATCCTCAAAAAATACTATCAAACCAAATCTATCAAAATACAAAAAGAATCATACACCATGACCAAGTGGACTTTATCCCAAAGTTGGTTTAACATCGGAGACTCATTTAAGATAATATACCACATCAGTATTATTAAAAAAGAAAAGAAAAAAAAACAAGCCCTGGCCAGATAGCTTGGTTGGTTAGAACATTGTCCCAAAGTGCAGAGGTTGCTAGTTGGATTCCCTGTCCTGGCACATATGGGAACAGATCGATGTTCCTGTCTCTCTCTCACCTCCTTCCTCTCTCTCTCCAGTTAAAAAAAACAACAAACAAACCCATGACCATCCTTATTAAGTGCAGAAAAAGCATTTGCCCTAAGAAGTGAAGTTCCTTGACCTGATAAAGGGTATCTACAATAAACCCATAGTTAGTATCATATACTTCATGGTGAGAGACCAGATGCTTTCCTCCCCAAATCAGGAATACTTAGGAGGGAATTACACAAGGTCTGACCAGTGGGAAAAGGGATAAGGGGTGCCCTAGGTACCCCTTGCAGGCATCCCCAAACTATGGCCCACAGGCTGCATGTGGCCCCCTGAAACCATTTATACAGCTCCCGCCGCACTTCCGGAAAGGGGCACCTCTTTCACTGGTGGTCAGTGAGAGGAGCACTGTATGTGGCGGCCCCGGACGGTCTGAGGGACAGTGAACTGGCCCCTGTGTAAAAAGTTTGGGGACCCCTGCCTTAGAGCATGTTCTCACACTATTTGACACCCTTTTCCTGAATAGGGAAGCTGCAGTTGAGGGGCCTGGCTAGGGACTATGATGTGCCTGCTCAGAGACCCTCAAGTTTGGGGATGGTGAGGTCTCCTCTACCCAGTTGTCTTGCACACAGTCTGATCTTGAGTGAGGGGAGGCCTCCTCTACAGGGAGGGCAGGCAAATTCTCCTGGGAGGAACACAGAGCCAGACAGTGCTACTTATCAAGCTGGCATTAGGATGAAAATCACCTGAGTTGTTAAAACAGTCCCATGGGCAGACACAGCCCCATCCCCAATCTGGGAGGCTTGGTGCCTGAGATGTTTAACAGGCCCCCAGTGGAGTTTGGTGTGAAGGGACCTGTGGAGCCCACGTGACCCAGCATTCCCTTCCGGGTGTGCATACCTGGGTCCTCACAGAGGGGAAAGTTTCAGGAGCAGCCTTCACTGTGTGAAAGGTTCTCAGGTACCTGTATGTCAAATGCTAGGGCTGGGGTGGAGGGGGTGGTCTTCAAGAGAGCCTGGTGGCATAGGACTTTGCTCTTAGGAGGTTGCCAGCCTTACCCTGAGCTCTGCTCCAAGTCCAGCCTGTGCCCAAATCTCCCTGTTTGGCTTCCTGCCAACTTACTGGAATTGATGTTTACTTTTCATAGGACTAGGGAAGAGGCCAGCCCTTTTCTCATCTTCAAACACAAGGGAAGGAAGCTGTGCCAGAATCTCATCTGGTCAGATCTATCTGCATTACAAGAACCCGACTTGTGTCTGGGGCAGAGGGATGAAATCTCCAAATTTAAACATTCTGATCAAGAAAATCTCAACACTATGCAACCCATACGAAATTGCATGGGTAAATTGGCTGCTGAGGCTCATAAAAGGTAACTCATCTAAAGCCCTAATTTTAATCTTTTGTGTTCATCAAAACTGCCTGAAAAAAATTTAGTTTTCCACTAAATTTGAAAAAATGTGATAAATTTGAACTATAAATAAAAACTCTGAAACAGCAAATAAACTCAGGGGCTTCATGGGACAGAGATGTGGGTCTTCCCAGAGCTTCCTGGGAAGAGTTGCCAAAACCCTTTTAGGGCCTCAGCTGGCGGAAGGGCCCATCTTGCCTTGGAGACTACGGTGGGGTCTTGCAGGGCAGAGCTGCAGGGAGAAGCTCCCAGGCTCATGGACCTCACAGGGGTGTCTTGCTGTGGATACAAACTAACCACAAGGCAGACATCCAGAGGAGGGCCCCAGGTGGCCCAAGGGAAAGCTCACTCCCCTTGGCAAATGGTCAATACTGGGAAGGTGAAGGACAGGGGGACCTGAGGCCTACCCAACCTCAATTCCCCTCCCCACATTGTTTCCCCAGGGCAGGGGCTGGGTAAAGGAGGGTGCATGGCTCAGTGCTCAGGAATCCCGGGGCCTTCCTGAAATCCCTGTAGCTGCTAGGAGACAAAGGTGAGGTGTGGCGGGTCTTATGTGGGGACCCAAGGCCATGTGTTCCCCTCCCATGATCATGAAATGAGGAATTTTCTAGTGACAGGAAAATTTGGCAATTGTTCAGCACATGCTGCCGCGGTCCACGTGGTTGAGGGTGGAGATTGGCTCCCTGCAGACCCTTCAGACAGCACTTGTCAGTGCAGGTCTGACAAATGCAGTTCCCTGCTTGGCCTCAGTCTCTGCCCTGAAAGCCTCAACACTGCTGCCAGGGACATTCTCTGGGCTACTGTGAACTAAAATGATAAACTGATGGGGCACAGGAAATTCTGTGTGTCTGAACTGGGTCATGATTGGAAAGGGAGCCAGAATTCATTTAAAATGCAGAGTTCCCTTTATTATTATTTTTTTAAGATATTTTATTGATTTAGAGAGAAGAGAGACAAAGAGAAAGAGAAAGGCAAGGAGAAGGAGGAATGGGAAGCACCAATTCACAGTTGCTTCTCGTATGTGCCTTGACCCAGCAAGCCAGGGATCTTGAACTGGCAACCTCAGCATTCCAGGTTAACACCTATCCACTGCACCACCACAGGTCAGGCTGCAGAGTTCTCTTTAAAGGGACCTGATTCTCCCCAGGGATGCCTGAGGCAGCACCCAGTGGCCATGTGGGGACTATCACCACCCATTCAGGTACCAGTGCCTCTTGATAAGAGCAGGTCCCTCTCAGTTGAGGACAGGTGAGGAGGATGGACGTTTTACAACCTGGAGCTCACCATAGTTGGTGCAAGGAAGCCCCCAGGAACTCCTGAGGATGGCTGTGCAGTGCTGATGAACAGCGTCTCTCAAGACACTTCCCCTGATGTGGAAGACACACACAACAAGCAGCTGCCCTAGGCAGGCTCCCTTGGGGGCTAGTACACTCCAGTTCTTTTCTGAGGTTTGGAAGCAGGGTGGATACCTGGGGACTGAGTCAGCTAGGAATTCTTTAATCAAGGGGTGGGACAAGGGAGGTAACAGGAGGGACCTACTCCTGGCTAAAGCAGTGGAGCCGCTGGTGATGAATGGAAGTGTAGAAACTTGTTCTGAGAGCAAGCTGGACAAGTACCTACACCTCACATAGCACCGCCCACAGCCAACCCACCACCCACCTCCCTCTCATTGCACACCCATCTGTGCACATGGCTGTGCTCGCCCTTGGCCTGAGTCAGACAACCACCGCCCACCCTCTGGGCCTCCCAAGCCTGCTCCCCTTCCTGTGTTCCCCACCCCACCGCGTCCCACCATTACTTAGGCTGGACACAGACCGTAATGTGCAGGGCCCAGCACGCAATGAAAACGCTAGGTCCCTTGTCCAAAAGTTGCCCAAAATTTCAAACCAGCAGAGTGCTGACTTGAGCGTGGGCCCACGGTCTCCTCAGGCTCACCTGTGTGAAGCGGCGGATGGTGCCCCGGACGTCCACTCACACTGGGGTCCTCCTAAACATCTCCCAGACTAGCCCACGTCTCTCCACCTCTGCCCTCCATTTCTCCAAAGATCACCCGCTGCTGCCGCTTCTGCTCCCACCTCTCCTGCTGGAAAGCCCTTGGCCTTGGGGACAAGGCCAAGTTCCTCTGGCCCCTACCCTCAGCGCCCCCAGCCCTGGGGCACCCCACTCTCTGCTGTGCCCTTCAGCTTTCCGCTGGCTGCGTTCTGTGCACACCGCAGCGAGCATCTCCCCAGCAACAGGCGCGAAGGCTTCCTATCGCAGGGTTTGCATTTCCCCTGGGGCGTTGGTGCCGCTGCGCCTGTTCAGCCGGGTCTGTCCACGGCGGGGCCTGCAGGGCACATCAGCCCTACGCCGCCGCCGTGCTGTGGTCTCCCCGGAGGGACACCTCGAGCAGTCCAGCCACTTGGGCAACACCCCAGGAACTTCTGAAACGACAGACACCACCTAGCCTTCCGCATTGTGTCTGTGACCAGGACCACGGGTTCTGCACGGACCTCTGACCACACATCAGAGTAGAGACCACGCCCTAGACGCCCACCAGGAGACCAAGGGGGGGGGGGCGCAGCCCGGGGGCCGGGCCGAGCCAGCGGCCCAGCGGCAGGCGGAGACCTTAACTCAACGTGAGCCCTAATTCGCCCCAGCCCATCCCTTCCGGTCTCAGATCCTGGCACATTGGCTGTCCGGACCAATTGCAGTTCCCCTCCATGACGATTGGTCCAAGGGATCCCACGTGATGCCAACTGGGCAGGAAGTTTCTGGCAGAAGCGGGAGAAGGTGGTCCCACCCGGTGCTGTCCCATCCCGCCCCTTACCCGCCCCACCCCATCCTGTCCGCCCACCCACGGCCCGCCCAAATTCAGGTGTTATCCCATCACCCCTCACCTCCTCACCCGCCCTGGCCTTAGCGCAGTGCCGCATCTGCAAAAGTGAGAAAAGCCAGGGCCCCTCCACTTTACTCTTACCAGTTTTGTAGGTAAGCTGGTCAAAAAAAATTAGGGGATATTTTATAGCTTCATATTCATTTTGAAATATCCCGATTTTTGTGAGCAGTATATTTCGCTTTTATTTCATGTTTAACGGCTACAGACACTTGTCACAGTGCTCTTTTATTTAATGCAAATACAAGCGACCAGCTATTTTATAAAGGCTGTACCCTTAAATAAAACAAAATAGGAAAAGAGGTGGGTAAAATTAATTTGACTTTTCCTAGAAATGATGTTTAATATTTGTAACTTGATTTACTTGAATTTGTGGATGCAAAAGCATAAAATTCTGCTTTCTAAGTACACTGACTTGACCAACAGTGCAAAGAAGTCAGGAATGACATTCACCAACCGACCAGACACGTCAGTAGTAATCCATCATCTCACAGACAGGAGAGGAGAGGAGGCTGAAGAGGTGAAATTACTTGCAGTACACTTGTCTCTAGAGGGGCTGATCTGAAACTTCTGTCCCAAACCCTATCATCCTCCTGCAGAACGCATGTCCACAGAGCCAGTGAAGTGTGAGCCCACCAGGAGAATTCCACTGAATATAGAATTTTGATTTTCAGTTAAAGTTTCAGTACCCGTTGGTTTATGAAACACATTTTTCCATTGAGAACAGTTAGCATTAAATGAGTATCTACTCAGTAATCAAAGCACACCATAGGAAAAGGAATCTAAATGAGACCATGCTCTTAAGGCAGCGATTTTCAATCTGTGTGACACAAGAATTTTTTTTTTTTTCCCTGAAGTTGGAAACGGGGAGGCAGTCAGACAGACTGCTGCATGCGCCCGACCGGGATCCACCTGGCATGCCTACCAGGGGGCGATGCCTTGCCCATCTGAGGTGTTGCTCTGTTGCAACCAGGGCCATTCTAGCGCCTGAGGCAGAGGCCACAGAGCCATCCTCAGCTCCCGGGCCAACTTTGCTCCAATGGAGCCTTGGCTGCAGGAGGGGAAGAGAGGAAGGAGAGGGGGAGGGGTGGAAAAGCAGATGAGCGCTTTTCCTGTGTGCCCTGGCTGGGAATCAAACCCGGGACTCCATGCCAGGCCGATGCTCTACCACTGAGCCAAATGGCCAGGGCCGACACAAGAATTCTTAAAACATGCAATACCTGACTATTTGGTAAGAGACACTGACCTCTTTTCCCTTAGATTGTCAAATAAAACAATGACTACAGCCAATACAACAGTAGCTGTCTGGTCTGAAGGAATCAAAACTATACCTATTTTTTGTCAGATGGACAAAAGATATATTTTTTGGTGTCCACAGAATGTTACTAATTAGTATATGAGTGCCATGCGATGAAAAAAGATAAAAAATCACTGCTCTAAGGGCTAGTGGGCCAGCGTTGTAACACCATCTAATTACTTTAAGTCCCATTTGCACTGATGATAAACAAATTTAAGAAACAACAGCCTTTTCAAAAGGTACACAGAGCTTTGTAGTTTCAAATATAGTGTAGATTTAAGGAAACCACAAATGTCCAGTGTCTGTCTTGGTAGTCAGTTTTGTTGTTCTGGGTTGGGATTCTGTACAGCCATGGCAGCCAGTATAGCACAGGCTTTGTAACTGAGAATTGACTATTCTACATATTACCGGGAGGCCCTGGGACCAATCAGCTAGCACTTAAGCCTAATGCAGCAGAAATAATGATGGGGGCCATTAAAAAACAGCTTTTGGAAAGAGGTTTTCAATTTTTCATTCACAAAGCAAATCAAGCCTCCTACTTGCTACAACACAGCGGGAAAACTCAGCTCCTACTAGCCTGCAAGCTCTTGCTCTTTGCTTCCTTGTGTGACCTTCATCTCTGTTACAGGAACAGCTTGGCTGCTTTCTCTAGTTCATGCGTGTTCAAAGAACTCGTGGCAGGCTGTGGTAACCATGGCAATGAAGGCCATAAATTCCTGGAAGTCACATTCGCCATCTCCATCGTTGTCCAGTGTTTCCATGACTTTGTCCACAATCTCCTGCTCTTTGATTTCCTAAGAGAGATCAGTCACCCAGCTTGCTTTTAAATGAAAATTAGGGCCATCAAAACATGATTAAAAGATGACTGGTTTTAAAAATCTGTATCAGAAACAACCTAAGATATAAAATGCAAAATTCCAGAAAGATTTCTCCTATGACCAGGGGACTGTTGGGGGGGGGGGGTTTCGCATTCCGACCTTACTTTAGATCCAGTGGGACTTCAGCTACTTGTAAAGACTGAATGGAACAACCAAGGTCTGAAAACCTGCTGGTTATCACTATTCTTGAACAAAACACCCGAAAGAGAAGAATAGCATCTCGATCAGAAGGAGCATATTATAGGCAAATGTCTTACAAGAAAAAAAAAATGAACTTTTGGCCTCCCTAAAATTTTCAGTTTGTGTGTGGAAGTTCCTACAGTGATGGCTTCCATAGATTTTTTATGTTTTGAAAGTGTGTTTTTGTTGTAGTTGGAGTAACTCTTGGGAGCATGCCCTAAATTTGTTAACTCCGCATGTTCTTTTTGCCACTTGACTGGCTTTCTAGGTGTCATGGAACTTTCCCTGACACTTCTACCCAACACAGAGGCCAAGTGAAGAGTGTTTCAAAGTCTCTGAGGAACAAACACAGGGTAGGGTTATAAACATGGTGGAAAGAATGTGGCCTTGAGCCCTGAAGAAGAGCATCAGTGCAGTCAGTTTTGTTGGGATTCTGTACAGCCATGGCAGCCAGTATAGCACAGGCTTTGTGACTGAGAACTGACTATTCTACATATTACCGGGAGGCCCTGGGACCAATAAGCTAGCACTTAAGCCTAATGCAGCAGAAGTAATGATGGGGGCCATTAAAAAACAGCCTTTGGAAAGAGGTTTTCAATTTTTCAGAATAACCAATCCCCAGTGCAGCAGAGCTTGGCTTGAAGAAGTCAGGTGTAAGGTTCAGTGTCTGCCTTCAATGTAAAACCTGTAAAAGACTGCCTGACCTGTGGTGGCACAGTAGATAAAGCGTTGACACGGAACGCTTAGGTTGCCAGTTCAAAACCCGGGGCTTGCCTGGTCAAGGCACATATGGGAGTTGATGCTTCCTGCTCCCCCATCCCCCACATTCCCTCTCTCCTCTCTCTCTTCCCTCTCTAAAATGAATAAATAAAGTCTAAAAAACAAAAACAAACAAACAAAAACCTATAAAAGACTGAGCCTCCAGTGAGGTTGGACGGGACCTATACATTTGGCTAAAAGATGGATGAATGGCAGCAGTGTATTAGGGATTTCAAGTGCATTATAGGTTTGCTTCCAAACCAAATTTACCTTGAGAAAACCAGGCCAACAAATGTTCACGATACCTTGGTACACTTACTTTGAATTACTTATTGCTTATAAATTGTGGTTACTACTTGTTAAGCTTTTTCTGTATTTTAAAATCAACAATTAATAGAAGTTACTGGTTATTGAGCTCTCACTATATGTTAAGCACTTTACAAACATTGTGTCGTTTCATCCTTACAACAGTCCTTTTTACAGAAGACACTGGGACTTTTTGATTGCTAAGTTAGAAGGTGGAATTAGTGGAATCATTATTTGGAATCTGTACTTTTGCCTTTGAGACAGCAGTTTTTCCTTCATGCTCCTACTGTACACAAAACAAATTAAGGCAGTGGGGCCCAGTTAAGCTAACCTGCATAATAAGGGTTCAATCATGCAAGCAAGTTTCAGAAGTAACTCAGGAGTCCTGAAACAGACCTGGAATCACCTTCATGGCCACTCATAAGAGAAAGTGCAGAGGTAGTTTAATAGTGAAGAGGAAAATGCATAAACTTGATTTTAAAAAGCAAGACTCACCTCTAAAAAGTGGGGAAACTCATTGTTGATGAGCTCCTTGAGTTCGGATTTCTTCAGTTTGTGCTTGTCACCTTCCCTTCCAGAATATTGATGGAAAACATCAATGAGGCCCACCATGGCCTTTTCCAGCTCAGACATCCTACGGTCCACAGAGGAAAGATGCCTTCTCATGCTTTTTACCTTATTTTACATAGAACAGTTAACATGATACCTACACAGACCTTGACCTAGAGGAGGAGACTGGGCCAACCTTGGTGCATCTCCCATGTCAGGCTTAGAGCAGGGCATTCTGGGAACTCTCTCAGTTCTTACCGTTCTCCCATCTACCTTTTAAATCTACTCGCCCCATTCCCCTCTTTTCTGTCCCTATCGGCCACCTTAGCAGTTCCCAGGCCCCTCTGGCTCCTGGTTGGGTTTGACCAATGGAAAATTTCAGCAAAATTATAGAGGCAGAACAGTGAGGGAGTTCTGGGATTGATCCCTGCCTCCTCCCTTGGACCACTCTCTGCCCTGGCAGCTCCCCTAGTCAGTGACAGTGCAGGTGAGTGGAGCAGTGGCTGCAAGCTCTTAGAATTAACCATAAAGAAGTAAAGTGAGTAGAAGCTAAATGAGTGTACAAATATTGACAGTAATTTTATATTCTGTCAATAAACAATTGGAAAATGAAAGGACAATCTCAGTCATATAGCAGCACATACATGTTACTAAGAATAAGTTCAGTAAGAAAAGTGCAGGTTCTTTCAAAAGATTTTAAGGATCATAAAATTTAGGAATTTGCTTCCCTTTGAATTAATATATCAATTTAATTCATTTTAATAAAAATCTTTACTGGAAAAATAAATATGGTAGAATTGCCACACACATTTTTTTTTAAAAAAGATCAATGAAAGGTACTTTGACCTACCAGAAACAAAATTGTATTATCAGGTTATATAGTTAAGCTGGTTCTGCTACAGGAACAGACAAATACAGCAGGAGTCTCTGCCAGGTATTTATTTAGTACCCATAGAGGTGCTGCCTCAAGTGAATGGGGGAAATGACACTTACTTACTAATAAGTGTTTCTCTGCAGTTGTCAAAGTCAGAAACTTTCTGCTTCCCTCAACAAGTACCTTATAGCATGACCTATAAACTGAAGAAATACCTGTTCAGTCTTGGGGACTAGGCACAATTTACAAAGGATAAGTTTTCAGTTGTCTCCCAAAGTTTCTCAGCCAGAAAAATTTACCAACTTATGACCTTGATTTCTTATCATTAAAGAATCTTAGCACTGTCATAGTTAAAAATAAATACAAGAATTATATATCTAATTGTTGAAAAATTATTTCCATGTTGACTATGTCACATCTTAAAAATAACTTGGAATAAAACATTTAAAATTTTACTTCTGATTTTCCAAAGGAAAGAGAATTAAAGAATTTTGTCTTGGCCTGATCTTTGCTAAAGTCACATTATTAATTATCAGTATACTTTGTTTTGCTCTTAAGTTCCTAATAATCAGATATATCATATGTAGATAGAACAATTCAGATGGATTAAAATCTTTAACATGTCCTACTTTATTATCCTTTGCACTGTTTCTTTTAAAAGAAAAAACAAAAAATACTTTTACATTATCCCAATGCTTCTCAAAGTCCATGATGATTTGGGGAAGAGGAAAATAAATTTTGTTTGTGTGTGTATGGAGTATGACTAGCAGGATATTTTTAAACGGAAAACATAAAACATATACTTCACATGTTTTAAACTCCATAAAATGTGATTTCATTTATAATCATACTAATAGTTAATTTAAAAAATTTTTCTGTTAAATTCTTCCCTTTGACTAACAATTGATGGTTTAAAGCTTATCTTTTAAGAGAAATGGAAATCAAATATCCATGTTTCTTTTTCTCTATTCTGTGAATATTATTCCTGCATCAATTAGCCTTTTATTCCTGCATTAATCTTTTCATGTCAAAAAGAAGAGAACTTTTGGGTTTTAACTCTTTAAAAGGATACATCACACATGATGTGAGGGACCCCTCTAAGGAAAGGGCCCTATCTATCTGAGAGACTATAAGACTGATGAAAGTTAGACCCACCATGAAAGTTAAACCCTCATTTCTTTGACCTGATTTATAATTCACTTGTAAAGACTGCTCCATTGTCGTGGAATTTCTGAGTGGTGTCCAGAGGACCCTGATCCTGATATTTCCTGTGGAGGGAAACTGGAACACTGAGATGCACATGCCCAGGGCCAGGAAAGGAGCAAGGAGAGAAAACATTTATCTGTAGGGTAAGGCTAAACTAGCATCAGGTTGGTTGCTTGTTATTCTCAGCCCTGCGGAAGCAAAAACCCTCTTCTTCAAAGACGGAAGAATCAATATTTGTAGTACTTCTGAGGAAATGTCAGCAATCACCTCTGAGCCCCACACCTGAGGTTTCTTCTAATTAAACCTCCAGCTGTCTAAGGTTAAGGCAGTCATGTCCACAACGCAGTTGTAATATCCACACTTTTGAAATGCTGCAATTATCCTAAAGGGACTTTTCAAACTACCACCCAGTTCTCCAAACCCCCTCTGGGTTCCCCCTCCCCCCCAAAAAAGCAGGTTCCCACCCTCACGTTGTGTTCTTGGTCGCTCTTTGTGGGTCACCGGCTGGCTGCAGTGTCTTGAGTGGTGGGAGTGGTGGGCAAGGGCAGCCTTTTATTCTTTCCTCTGGGTGTGGGCTGCTTGTGCAGTCCCACTGCAGGCCCGGGCAGCCAATGGGAGCGAGGGCAAGGTGGGGGTGGCTGGGGCGGCAAGGCCTGCACACAGGGCTGCATTGACCAAGATGCCACCCAGGGACTACACTTGGGCCAAGGAAGAAAATGGCCTGTGGGGCAGGAAGTGAGGAGTCAGCTTTTTGTGCTATTTTTAATTTATACATGAATATTAATGTTCTTCTAAAAGCAAGGTTGGGGGTAGGGAGAGGAGAGAGACAGATTAATTGATTCAAACAAAGCAAACATTCAGCCAAGAACACAAGCGTCCTAGTGCAGGCTGGCCCATGCTGTTTTCCAGTGGAGAGGACTCTGAGCTCTCTCCTGTCTCCAGCTATCCCCATCTGGCCCCCACCAGCAGGGAGGATGCCCCGTGGACATTTGTACCCTGAGCTAAGCATGGCTGCCTTGAGAAGCCACTGAGCCCAGCGTCTGCAGGGACTGAAATGTTTGGCAAAATAGATAATTGATGCAGTTAGGGGAAAATCCTTGTTTAATATGATTGTGGGCACTTGCCAGGCATACCTCAAGACCTCCTCCTTCATCCTAGGGTGAACAGTCTCACAGACTTTCAGGGCTGGACGGTGCCATAGACATTTCCTGTCCAAGTACTTTGTTCTGCAAAGGTACAGGTGCTGTGCCTCCCTGGGAGTGAGGGGCCACAGCCAGCCACAGAGAAGCCAGCCCCCTCCCCAGCCTGTCTTCAACAGTACCCTACCTGAGATATTTCCAAGCAGAAACCCAAAAGGTAGGAATTTCTGTAGATAATTCTTCAAAATACACTGGCTTCAAAGTTATGAAAAGATGCCTGAACCAGAATCAGGGCCCTTCTGACTCAGGTTCACAGTGGCCACAGAAGGGTCCAATGCACAAACATGTCCGTGGACACAGTTGTTTTTTTGTCATCTGTTTAACCAGGTCCTTCTTGTCTCTTCAACACCCAGAAGTATGGCCCGGAAATAGCATGGGGCTGTGAGCCTTGGGAACTGAGCTGTCCCAATATGGCCCCCCAGCCTGTTTCTTATAACCAGTTGAGTGTGGAAGGAAAACATGAGGCCTGATTACAGGTGGGTCTTCAGAGTATGCTGGGACCACCCTGAAGTGGACAGATGCTGCACAATGGCCCAACGACTCACGGTGACCCTGGAAACAGTGGTGAAGGGAAGGCCTTTCTGGAGCTGAACTTTGAGCAGCACATTGGGTTGTCCACTGTGTCTGGAGTGAGAAGTGGCCAGTCTGTAGATGTGTATTAATTCGGGGGGGGGAGTCCTAATATTTGGTCAGCAACTTGGAAGGAACAGGATTGTAAACCTGGCTCTGGAAGTGGCATGTAGGTGGAACTCGAATGAGCAGTCTGAAGACACTTTTTCGCAGGGAATACCCATCAACAGGCATACACTGCAAGAGAGGCTCTAATAATCAGGCGGGAAGTGATTGACCCTTGGGTGTCAGAGATGGACTGTGCCCTCCACACATCTTGTCTGTTCAGCCAGCTCTGAGTGCCACCATGCCAGGGCTTGCCCAAGGTGTCCATGATAAAGTGACCAGGTGGCAGACATGGATACGTGTGTGTGCTCAGCATCATGGTTGTCCCCTCACCAAAACTGATCTGCCTACTGCTGCTACAGGGTGTCTGAGCTGCCAGCAGCCAAGACCAACCTTGAGTCTTGTGGTGACCAGCCTAGTGGACGGTTGATTACACTGGACCTCTTCCATCAGAGACTGGGCAGAGATCTGTCTCATGGAAATAGACATATATCCTGGGTATGGATTTGACTTCCTTGTCTTTCCTGCTCCTGCCAGCAACAACATCCATGACCTCACAAATACCTTATCCACTGTAATGGCATTCTGAACAACTTAGCACATGATCAAGAAACATTTCAAGCAAAGGAAGTGCAGCAATGGGCTCATGCCCATGAAATTAAGTGATTTTATTATACATCTCATAACTCAGAAGTGGCTGACTCAGTTGAAAGGTAGAATAAATTCCTGAAGAGAGTCAGTTATGGTACCAGACAGCAACATCCTGAAAGGGGGGGGGGTGTTCCATATTACAGGATACAATATATACTTTGAATCAGGGATCAGTATGTGGTACTCTATACGCACGGCCAGAATGCTTCTCTCACTAGTACACCGAATAACCTACTCACAGAAATTTTGTTTCTTGTTCTGGCTACTTTGAGATAATTTGGAGATCTTAGTCTCTAGCAGGGAATGCTTCTACTAGGTTTCACAACAGTGGTCCCACTGAATTGAAGGCTGAGACTGCCACCTGGTCACTTTGGGCTCCTATGCCTCTGAACTAACAGGCAAAAAAAGGGGGTGTGTTAATGTACTGGCTTGAGTGGTTGATCCCAATTATAAGAGGGATGTTGGGTTACTGCAACACACTGCAGGCGATGGGGGACTATGGTGCCCAGGGGTTCCTGGTCAACTGTGGCATCTCTTAATACTTTCATGACCAGTGGTAAAGGTTAATGAAAAACAACAGCAACCAAAAAAGTAAAACTACAGCAAGACCATTAAAGACTCAGGTCCTTCAGAAATGAAAGTTTGAGTCACTACCCACTAAGGAGTCCAAGCAGATTCTTGCTGAGGTCAAAGGAGATATGGAATGGACAGTTGAGGAAGGAAGCCATCATGTTACCTACAACCTCGCTACCAGTTACATAAATGAGGACTGTAGTAGCTTTGTATATTTTTTTGCTTGTTATATGCATGTATTTTATTTGCTCACCATTTTTCTTCTCTCTTCCCCAATTTTTATTTTATAACCAAGTTGTTGGAGGTTAGCATTTCAGTTCACTTAGGTAACTGAATTTTAGTGGATCTATAACTGAATTTGTGGATTAAGTATAGCGATAGGTACCATCACTGTTAGGACTGTGCCTTTTGCTCATTTGGGGAAGAACCTCTTCACTTGTCACAAAGATAGCTGTATCTTTTTAGGGAGAAATATAGAATTATTTAGTTGTAATGGAGTCCAAATGTGTGTAGACTATTACTGGTGGATACTGAGTAGCCACAGGGGGGACTGTGCCCACTACAGATTTATTGCCTCTCAGGTCCAGTTCTCTGCTTTAGCACCTGCACGGCTCTCCTGGACTAGACGCTCTAATCACGACTCCTTGCAGTGAGCATGATGTGAAGTTTTGTAGTGAGGGTGTTAGAAGGGGGAAAGGGTGTCCTTCCATGTTTTGCTGTGCCTTGCTCCTTCTTCACAGTCCTTCACAGCATCTGATGGTGCTCTGCTCCAGCTGCATATCCAGAAAGGGGAGTCCTTGGAGACCTTGCAGCCTGGCTGGAGCCCAGTGGCCATTTCACGCTGGTTCTCCTGACATGGACACAGCACACTCCAGAACTTACATTCACATCTGTTCCCCACTCTCTCTGCAGGCGCACCCACCAGCTTGTGCCCTGGAGGTTGTTTCTCATGACCTCTTTGTGTGGTTACCGCAAGGCCCAGGCTCACACTGACCAAGGCCCCCCGGCCCCCTCTATGCACCCACCCTCAGCCTTGGCTCACCTGTGCTTTCTGGGGTTGTGCCAAGAACTGTGAGGGGCTGCATTTTTACCCTGCTTGCAAGCTGACCGGTTGGCATGTTCTTGTTTCACAGATGCTGGCAGAAGACATGTGGTTTCTGGGTCAGAGTTCACTCACAAAAGAACCTATGACCAGAGCTCCGTGTTCACGCTGGTTCCCTTAGTCCACAGCCGTTGAGACAGATGGGCCTGGATCAGGGCATGCATGTGCAGGGCATGTGTCCCAGGAGAGCATGCTGAGCTGCGGGGTCTCGCTGATTCCACACTCAGTGGTGATGGACCCACCCTTTGTCCTCCTTCCTCAAGGTTATTTCCTGCAACAGCCTTGAGTGGTAGCCTGGGCTTTGCAAGCGCAGCAAGGGCCTTGCATTCTTGACATGCCAGCAGTGATGTGCAGGACACTCTGGGCCATGGCGGTTTCCTGTCTCAGCAGGCACTCCTGCTGCCCCTGCCTGCAGACCAACTCTGCCCTGGGCAGACAGCGAACTTCTCCAACATGTTCTGAACCCCAGGCTCAGGGAGGGGTCCCACTTCTAAGTCTGTTTTTTTCTTTTTATTTAGAAAATTAAATTTAACAGGGTGACAGAGATTAACAAGAGTACATAGATTTTGGCTAAACATCTCCACATCATTTGAACAGTCGATTATGTAGTATAACCATCACCAAAAGTCAAATCATTTTCTGTCACCTATAACCGTAACCACTGCACTCCTATCTATCTATGTCCACGAGCCTCAATTTTGTGTCCCACTTATGTGTGGAATCATACAGTTTTTAGCTTTTTCAGATTTACTTTATTTCACTCAGTATAATGTTATCAAAGTCCATCCATGTTGTCATAAATAATACTAAGTCATCGTTTCTTATGACTGAGTAATATTCTATTGTATATATGTACCACATCTTCTTTATCCAATCCTCTATCGAAGGGTACTTTGGTTGTTTCCATGACTTGGCCACTGGGCACAATGCTGCAATGAACATGGGGCTGCATGTGTCTTTACGTATCAATGTTTCTGAGTTTTGGGGGTATATAACCAGTAGAGGGTTTGCTGGGTCATATGGTAGTTCTATTCTTAATTTTTTGAGGAACCACCATACTTTCTTCCATAATGGTTGTACTAATTTACATTCCCACCAGCAGTGAATGAGGGTTCCTTTTTCTCCACAGCCTCTCCAACACTTGTTATTACCTGTCTTGTTGATAATAGCTAATATAACAGGTGTGAGGTGGTATCTCATTGTAGTTTTGACTTGAATTTTTCGAATAGCTAGTGAAGATGAGCATTTTTTCATATATCTGTTGGCCATTTGTATTTCTTCTTGGGAGAAGTGTCTGTTCATGTCCTCTCCCCATTTTTTAATTGGATTGTTTGCTTGTTTGTTACTGAGCTTTGTGAGTTCTTTATTAACCCCTTATTGGAGCTGTTGTTTGCAAATATCATTTCCCATTTAGTTGGCTATCTGTTTTGTTGTCAGTTTCTTTTGCTGTGCAGAAGCTTCTTAGTTTGATATAGTCCCATTTCTTTATTTTTGCTTTTATTTCCCTTGCCTTTGGGGCTGAATTCATAAATTGTTCTCTACTGCCAAGGTCCATGAATTTAGTACCTGTGTGTTCTTCTATGTAATTTATTGTTTCAGATCTTATATTTAGGTCTTTGATCCATTTTGAACTAATTTTTGTGCAAATAGTCAAGTTTCATTCTTTTGCATGTGGCTTTCCAATTTTCCCAGCATCATTTATTGAAGAGGCTTTCTTTTCTCCATTGTGTGTTTTTGGCTACTTTGTCGAAGATCATTTGATTATATATATGTGGTTTTATTTCTGGGCTCTCGATTCTGTTCCATTGGTCTGAGTGTCTATTTTTCTGCCAATACCATGCTGTTTTGATTATCGTGTCTCTGTAGTATAATTTGATGTCAAGTATTATAATGCCTCCAGCTTCGTTCTTTTTTCTCAGGATTGCTTTGGCTATTCGGTGTTTTTTATGGTTCCAGACAAACCTGGTGACTTTTATGTTCCATTTCTTTAAAAGATGACATTGGAATTTTGATGGAGATTGCATTAAATTTGTATATTGCTTTGGGGAATATGGCCATTTTAACTATATTTATTCTTCCTATCCAAGAACATGGGATATTTTTCCATTTCATGGTGTCTTTTTTATTTCATTTAATAATGCTTTGTAGTTTTCAGTATATAGATCCTTTACATTCTTTGTTATGTTTATTCCTAGGTATTTTATATTTTTTGCTGCAACTGTAAAAAGGACTATTATTATTATTTTTTTAATAATTTTATTTTTAATGGGGCGACATCAATAAATCAGGATACATATATTCAAAGATAACAAGTCCAGGTTATCTTGTCGTTCACTTATGTTGCATACCCATCACCCAAAGTCAGATTGTCCTCTGTCACCTTCTATCTAGTTTTCTTTGTGCCCCTCCCCTTCCCCCTTTCCCTTTCCCTCTCCCCCCTCCCCCCATAACCACCACACTCTTATTAATGTTTCTTAGTTTCACTTTTATGTCCCACCTTCGTATGGAATAATACAGTTCCTGTTTTTTTCTGATTTAAAAAGGATTATTTTTTGGAGTTCATTTTCTGAAGTTTCATTGTTGGCGTAGAAAAAAGCAATAGACTTCTGTATATTAATTTTGTATCCTCTGATCTTACTGTATTGGTTTATTGTTTCTAATAGTCTTTCTGTGGAGTCTTTGAGGTTTTCTATATACAGGGTCACGTCATCTGCAAAAAGTGAAACGTTTACTTCCTCTTTTCCGATATGAAGGCCTTTTATTTCTTTCTCTTGTCTGACTGTTCTGGCTAGAACTTCTAGCAGTATGTTGATTAGGAGTGGAGAGAGTGGACAGCCTTGTCTTGTTCCTGATTTTAGTGGGAAAGCTTTCAGTTTTTCATAATTTAGTATGATATTAGCTAATGGTTTGTCATATACTGCCTTTATAATGTTGAGGTATTTTCCTTCTATACCAGTGGTCCCCAAACTTTTTTGGGCCATGGACCGGTTTAATGTCAAAAAATATTTTCATGAACTGGCCTTTAGGGTGGAACAGATAAATGCACAAAATAAAATTATGCAGCTGGCGTAAAAACTGTGGTATTTTTAAATATAATTGTCGAACTTACGATATTCATTGGGCTAAGTTAAAGGAGGAACGAGCATGTCCTCATTATTCAGGCTGTATTTAAACTTGTTATTCTGACAACGTTTCATGTCTGACATCAATTTGTAATATGATAGGTTCAGGCTCGCTACCAATCATGAACCTACGACAATAAAAATAAATATGAATCCACTGTGTACTCATATGCAACTTTATTAGAAGCGTCCTCTTAACATCACACCAGCAACATAACATGAGTAACATCCTCTCTGCCTCCAAACACTTTCCAGTCACTATGGTAACATTTAAACATGCCTTAAAAATAAGATACAACACAAAAACAAATATATAGTGCATGAAAAATACAACTCACCATTGTTATGAATATTGTAAGTTAAGGGTTATTTATTATAATGTTTATATAGAATGAGAAATAGTAGCCTATCTCTCAACAACCATAACGCTAAATCAGTGGGAGCCCTGAGCCTGTTTCTCTGCAACGAGATGGTCCCATCTAGGGGTAGTGGGAGACAACGACACCTGAAGTGTGTTGCTTATGTCCAGTCTATTCTGTAATTTTGTTTTGGTTGCTGTCACTGCAGAAAATCCCACTTCACACAACTAGGATGTCGGAAATGGCAACAGGGTTTTTAGTGCTTTTGTGGCGATCTCGGGGTATTCTGCCATGACTTTAATCCAGAACACCGGCAGAGTTGTAGTCTTGAACATATTTTTAAGGCCGCTGTCATTTGCGATCTCCAGTAGTTGATCCTCTTCTTGCATAGACAATGCTGGATTCACCTGGTTTGTTGACAAATTCCTTGGCAATTCATGGGTCTTTTGTGGTTGGGAAGTAGTGTTCCAACTCTTTTAAAAGCAAATACAGGTGATCGTACACCAGCTGGGACAATGAAGGCTTGGGCTCAGTCTCTTCCAAAATTCCCGCGAATGTTTGAAACATGTCAAATATACCCCTGTTCACGTGTTGTCCCCAAAAATCCAGTTTGGCTTTAAATGCAGCTACTTTATCTGCCAACTTGAAGACAATTGTCATTTCCCCCTGAAGTGACCGATTGAGTTCATTGAGGAGGTTAAATGTGTCGCACAAGTAAGCAAGTTTTGCGACCCATTCCTTGTGACTGAAATGTGCTGCTAGTGGTGACTTTTTTTCTGAGAGAAATCTCTGCAGCGGCTCTCATAATTCAAACACTCTGGCAGGGACCTCCCTCGAGATAAACCATTTTTTTTAAAGAACTTTTTTTTTTTTTAGATTTTATTTATTCATTATAGAGAGGGGAGAGAGAGAGAGAGAGAGAGAGAGAGAGAGAGAGAGAGAGAAGGGGGGAGGAGCAGGAAGCATCAACTCCCATATGTGCCTTGACCAGGCAAGCCCAGGGTTTGAACCGGCAACCTCAGCATTTCCAGGTTGACTCTTTATCCACTGCGCCAACACAGGTCAGGCACCATCTTATTTCTGTGTATAAGAGAAGGTGTCTGTGCTCCACGTTCATTTCCTCACAAAGCTGCTCGAACAGGCACAAGTGAAGGGCGTGTGCTTTGATGTGGTTAATAACTTTAACAACATCATTCAATACTCTGTTAAGTTCCGGTGGTATATTTCGGCTAGCCAGCATTTCCCTGTGAATGACACAATGTGTAGACTCTCATTCAGATGCAACCTCCTTAATCCGAGTGGTTAAACCAGATATCCTTTTGGTCATGGCAGCAGCTCCATCTGTGCATATGCCGACACAAAAAGACCATTTCAGTTTTCCTGATATATAGTCATCTAGCGATTTAAATAGTTCTGCAGCTGTGGTTTTGGTTGGCAATGATAGTGCACATAACATATCCTCATGCAAATCCTCTTGATAAAGATAACGCACGTAAACAAGTAGTATTGCCTTGTTGTTAATATCTGTAGATTTGTCAACCTGGAGAGCGTACCGTGGTGATTTATTAATCTTTTCCAACAATTGTGATTCAATGTCCTCTGCTATTTCCTCAATGTGCTGTGTGACAGTGGTAGCCGAAAGAGGCATCTGTGCTATCTTTTTTTTTTTTCATTTTTCTGAAGCTGGAAACAGGGAGAGACAGTCTGACAGACTCCCGCATGCGCCCGACCGGGATCCACCCGGCACGCCCACCAGGGGCGACGCTCTGCCCACCAGGGGGCGATGTTCTGCCCATCCTGGGGGTCGCCATGTTGCGACCAGAGCCACTCTAGCGCCTGGGGCAGAGGCCACAGAGCCATCCCCAGCGCCCGGGCCATCTTTGCTCCAATGGAGCCTTGGCTGCGGGAGGGGAAGAGAGAGACAGAGAGGAAAGCGTGGCAGAGGGGTGGAGAAGCAAATGGGCGCTTCTCCTGTGTGCCCTGGCCGGGAATCGAACCTGTGCTATCTTTTTAACTGCAGCCTCTCCTAGAAGTTCACGATAAATGTCTTTAATGGCTGGAAGGATCAATTCTTCACCAATAGTGAATGGCTTCTTAGCCTTAGCAATACGATTAGCCACCAAGTATGATGCTCTCAGTGCACTCGCATTTATTGATGTAGTGGCCACCAGCAATTGTTTCTGTTCTTCTTGTTCATGCTTTTTTCTTTCAAAATACTCAGAAGGCTTGTCTATTAAAGTAGGGTGCTTCGCCTACAAGGCGAAGCAGTTTTGAAGGCTTCATTGCCTCATTACTTAGCTGGTCGCCACATATAATGCAGAGCGGCCTTGGTGCATGAGAATCACCAGTTGCGATAAATCCATACTTCAAGTAGGACTCCTGGTATTGTCTGTTAAATGAAGCCTTCTTTTTCTTCAAGGTCGTAGGTTCTTCTTCTGTCTCTTCACTGGCGCAAAAAACTTTCAATAGAATTTTGTTTTTCTGTCATTTTGCTAGTTTATGGGTTTAATTTTAGTGGCAACATGTCATGTGACTGAGACAAGTGTCAAGAGTGAGTCTTAGACGAATGTAACAGAGGGAATCTGGTTATCTTTAAAAAATAAAACATCGTTCAGGCCCTGGCCAGTTGGCTCAGCGGTAGAGTGTCGGCCTAGTGTGCGGAGGACCCGGGTTCGATTCCCGGCCAGGGCACATAGGAGAAGCGCCCATTTGCTTCTCCACCCCCACCCCCTCCTTCCTCTCTGTCTCTCTCTTCCCCTCCCTCAGCCATGGCTCCATTGGAGCAAAGATGGCCCGGGTGCTGGGGATGGCTCCTTGGCCTCTGCCCCAGGCGCTAGAGTGGCTCTTGTCGCGGCAGAGCGACGCCCCGGAGGGGCAGAGCATCGCCCCCTGGTGGGCAGAGCATCGTCCCTGGTGGGCGTGCCGGGTGGATCCCGGTCGGGCGCATGCGGGAGTCTGTTTGACTGTCTATCCCTGTTTCCAGCTTCAGAAAAATACAAAAAAAAAAAAAAATAAATAAAATAAAACATCGTTCAGACTTAAATATAAATAAAATGGAAATAATGTAAGTTACTTATTCTTTCTCTGTGGACCAGTACCAAATGGCCCACGGACCAGTACCAGTCGGCGGCCCAGGGGTTGGGGACCATGGTTCTATACCATTTTATTGAGTGTTTTAAACATAAAGGGCTGTTGTATCTTATCAAATGCCTTTTCTGCACCTATTGATAGGATCATATGGTTTTTGTTGTTTGTTTTGTTGAGTCTGTTTTTCTTTGGTTATTCTCCCCCATAGTCTGCCCTTTAGATTTCTCTGTGTAGTTACTGTCCTGTCACAGTTTCATAATTCTTTATGTTAAACTTGCCTTGTTTAAGTTACTATGTGGTTTTGTCATTTTTTTTTTCAGAGACAGAGAGAGAGTCAGAGAGAGGGATAGATAGGGACAGACAGACAGGAACGGAGAGAGATGAGAAGCATCAATCATCAGTTTTTCGTTGCAACACTCCAGTTGTTCATTGATTGCTCTTTCACATGTGCCCCGACCATGGGCCCTCAGCAGATCGAGGAACCCCTTGCTCAAGCTGATGACCTTGGGTCCAAGCTGGTGAGCTTTTGCTTAAACCAGATGAGCCCGTGTTCAAGCTGGCGACCTCGGGGTCTCGAACGTGGGTCCTCCGCATCCCAGTCTGACGCTCTATCCACTGCGCCACAGTCTGGTCAGGCGGTTTTGTCTCTTGATTAAACCCAGACTGAAACATTAGGGAACAAGAAGGGTTTACTAATTTTTACTACTCTTTTTTTGTTTTTTTTTGTATTTTTCTGAAGCTGGAAACTGGGAGCCAGTCAGACAGACTGCCGCATGTGCCCGACCAGGATCCACCCAGCATGCCCACCAGGGGGCGATGCTCTGTCCATCTGGGGCATCGCTCTGTTGCGACCAGAGCCACTCTAGCGCCTGAGGCAGAGGCCATGGAGCCATCCCCAGTGCCCGGGCCATCTTTGCTCCAATGGAGCCTCGGCTGCGGGAGGGGAAGAGAGAGACAGAGAGGAAGGAGAGGGGGAGGGGTGGAGAAGCAGATGGGCGCTTCTCCTGTGTGCCCTGGCCGGGAATCGAACCCGGGACTTCCGCACGCCAGGCCGACGCTCTACCACTGAGCCAACTGGCCAGGGCCTAATTTTTACTACTCTTTTGTTAGTCTAAAAGGATTTAAAAAAATTTAAAAATATACTATATGGAAAAAGTAAACTTAGCAGAAGGAACAAAATGGAGGAAAACAATAGTGCTGATGCCTGTAATTAACAGCTTTTTTTTGAATATGTAAAATCACCAAACTGATGTGCTATGATACATATATATTTTTACCAGCAGAACACCTCTGACACCAAATGTGCGGATTTTTCCTCGCATCAACCAAATCACCTACACTAGCAGGTATCCTACAATTCAATATAATTTTGAAACCATCTACATGAAGTTAGTGCAGACCCCACAGGTTAGGGGCTCAGTCCAAAAAGACTGCCCACTCTTCAGACATCAATTGCAAGTCCTGGGCCAAAGTACTTCTGACTGATTGCCTATAAATAGGAGCTTCCCATGACCGCCTCCTCAAGTGTACTAATTTGCTAGAATGGCTCACAGAACTTAGGAAAGTAGTTTAGTTACCATTACTCGTTTGTTATAAAGACTATAACTCAGGAACAGCCAAATGGAAGAGATGCATGGAGTGAAGTATGGAGGAATGGGTGCAGAGCGTCCCTGCTCTCCGGGTGCACCACTCTCCCAGCACCTCCACCATGTAATCTCCAACCTGGAAGTTCTCTGAACCCCATCCTATGGGGCTTTGTGAAGGTTCCACTATGTAGGCATCATGTAGCCACTGGTGAAGAACTCATTCCTGAGTTTGGGGGTTGGGTTGAAAGATTGCAACCCCTAATTGTTTTTTTTTTTTTTTTTTTTTTTTAATTCATTTTAGAGAGGAGAGGGAGAGACAGAGAGAGAGAAGGGGGGGAGGAGCTGGAAGCATCAACTCCCATATGTGCCTTGACCAGGCAAGCCCAGGGTTTCGAACCGGCGACCTCAGCATTTCCAGGTTGACTCTTTATCCACTGCGCCACCACAGGTCAGGCGCAACCCCTAATTGTAAGGTTTGTTTCTCTGATAACCAGACCTCATCCTGAAGCTCCCTAGGGGCCCAGAGAGCCACCTCATTAGTATAATCTCAGGTGTGGTTGAAAGGAACTCATTGAGAATAACAGAAGATACTTTTCTCACCCCATCACTCAGGGAATTACAGAGTTTTAGAAGCTCTGAGCTGGGAACCAGGATGAAGACCAAATATATACTGTAAATATAAATATTTATTGATTGATTTTAGAAAGGGAGAGAGAGTGAGAAGCATCAACTCATAGTAGCTTCACTGTAGTTGTTCATTGATAGCTTCTTCTTTTTTACAAGATAGTTTTTTTTTTTTTTTACAGAGACAGAGAGAGAGTCAGAGAGAGGAATAGGGACAGACAGAAACGGAGAGAGATGAGAAGCATCAACCATTAGTTTTTCGTTGCAACACCTTAGTTGTTCATTGATTGCTTTATCATATGTGCCTTGACTGCGAGCCTTCAGCTTTGCTCAAACCAGATGAGACTGCGCTCAAGCTGGCGACCTTGGGATCTCTAACCTGGGTCCTCCGTATTCCAGTCCGACGCTCTATCCACTGCGCCACTGCTTGGTCAGGCTCATTGATAGCTTCTTGTATGTATGTGCCTTGACCATGCAAGCCTGGGGGTTCAAACCGGTGATCTCAGTGTTCCCAGTCAAGGCTCTATCTATTGTGTCCCCATAGGTCAGACTACATTTCTTATTATACAACAATATTTTATCACATGATGTAATATGACATTGTAAATATAAATAGTCCACCTAGAAAAGGCATATATACTATTGGCCAAATAATAAAAGAGCTTAGGGAGACAGAGACCCAACAGAGGCTGGTTGTTGGATAGCAATCACAACCTGGCTGTGTGTGACCCTGGAAGTAATATCTATTATGAGTGACACTGGATCAACTCCTCTGACTTTGCTGTCTATGTAGCCAAGAGTCATCTGCTTGGTTAGTGTTCGTGGCACTGTTGAGAAATGCCCTGCATTTCCATCTACAAAAAAGGAGATGATGGAGGCTCAGATCCTCCCATGTCTAGCCACAGTCCCCGTCAATGCCAATGGCACCCCGTGTGACCTACTGGTAAGGGTCTGCCTGTAGGTAGGCTCCCAGAGTGGAGGGATTCCGCATTGATCATGGTAGCAAAGGGGTCCAATTCCCAGGGAGAAGTGTCTTCTCCATCCAGGCAGTGGTCAAAAAGCTCCTGCCAAGGTCTTCTCTTATCATCTAGAGCTTCCTCTTTCAGTCTACCCTTCATCTACTCAGCAAAGTTTTAGCATCAATTAATTCAGGAAGCAAACCTAAGCCTTGCTGAGTCTGCTCAGGGGGCAGAAGGAATCATTCTGGCTTGAGTTTTCCAGGAGAAAAGGCCTTGGGCAGCAACACTGTTCTCTTGCACAAAGGACAGTTACATCTGTCACCAAGCTGCTCAGGAGGTTGGTTATAGTGACCCATGCCTATTGAAAGAAAAGGATGCCTGTGTTCTAAAGGGACGTGGGAGAAGGAACAAAGACTTCTGTTGTAATAATTGCAAGTGTGGAGGTGATGAGAATTAATTGCCTTTCCTGTTCTAAAGAAGGCTGCTACCAGCCTCAGGAGGCCAGGGGTGAGGGCTTGTGGCTGGGGTTGAGGAGCTGGGTTCAAATCCTGCCTCTGTAGAGAGACCTTTAGCAAATGACTTAACCTGTCTCAGTCTCAGTGAAAGCAGAAAAGTGGTACTCATCAGAGGACTGTTGAAGGAGTAAATGAAATATTGCACACACATGTGCATGTGTGTACACATGTATATAGTGTGAAGTGCCTAATGCATTCAATTAATAGTCATTATTATCATAAAAGGTACTATTCATGTCTATCAAAAAAGCCTGGACCTATCAGGTGAACTCCTAGTACAGAAGGCAGACAAAGCAAAGCAAAGAACAGGACAGCGATTTCTTTCTGAGTCAGCATATGAGGGTCCAAAAGTGCAGAATGCACTCACTGGCTAATTTAGAATACTCTTGAGTCCAGGAGGCCCCCAGTTTGGCAATTTGTGATAGTATGTCTGTACTTCATGAGTATCATGTTTTATTATTTTTATACAGCATCAAATTCCATGAATCCATTTGGTTTCTAATCAGTCATTCCAAAATCATTGCTCCCTTCCAGAAGGGCAGCCCAGCTCAAGCTGCTGGGGGTTTGCTTTGGATCCATGGCAACGTTAGGGCCAGCTCAAAACAGCAGGGCTTTTGTTTTTGTTTTTGAACTTTTTCATTTTTTTAGTTTTAAGAAGGAGCTGGAGTGGGGAGCACAGCAAGCACACTCTCCTTGGCCTTGCTTTATGTGTGAGGTTTCTTGCCCAGGGAACTGCATCCAGCTGAAATCTGAGAGGAAGTGCTGAGCTGATATCAGGGAAGGGCATTGAAGGAAAACTGCGTTTTCCCTTTTGGTGGATGGAACTCTGCTGCCAGCATGTATTTGCATATACTTTTTATTACTTTTAAGGACTCTTGGAAACTTGCCATAAAATCATGTCAGGTTTAAAGTTTTAAAAAATCACTATATCAGCTGCTTTGGCTTTTTACTCAGTGGGAACATTTTTAAAATTTATTCCATAATTATCACACATTTTTACAACTTTGTCCCCATGTAGGCCCAAAACACAGTACAGTATTCAACCATATTAAGCTAAGTCAACAACAAAAACCTAACTGATTGTTAAAATTATTTAACTAATGAGGATTCATACACCTTGATTTAAAAAAATGCTCCCATAAGACTGAAACATCTCCAACATGAATGATTCAGGAGGTGGGAATGAATTAATTACTTTGAGATTTAAATAGAGAATGTACCAAAGAAAATAGAGACTATGAAAGATAAGAGAAAGCCTAATTCTTAGTATTACATAATTTTATATTTTCTTTACTTGCATTATTGCACTGGCCAGGACTTAATTTGTAGTGTATTGCTTTTTTATGATTTCAAATCTACTTGTTATGGCTTAAGAGAAGTTGTTTTGGTCTAAGGGTGAATTTATTTACATTGGGGGTATGTGTGTCAGGATGATGTCTTCAAAATTGTGCTTATTGATATGAATACGTGGAAGAGGGACTATGATGTAATGACCATTTAAACTTTAATACCAAGAGTCCATGAGGACTTACCAGGAGTGTTCAGTCCAGCCACGGCTACATTTGGCTGATCTAACCATCTTTCTGAAGACCTTGGGGCATTAATTCCTGCCATGGCCTGGCTACTCTCTGCCAGCAGTGATGAAAACTGTGCAGCGGCCCGTGAAAGAGACTATCTTGCCAGCCAATACTTCAACCACTAGCATTGTGCTGTAGCAACAAGGGACTCTCAGCACTGGCAGGTGGACATTAGATGTTGCTTGGCTTAGCTGGCTCTTCTAAGAACCAGCTTGTAGAGAGGTCCACTTCAACTAAATTCGAACTGAACTACTTTCATCTCCTGTTTGCCTGGAACAATAGTATAATTAATCTGTCCTTGGTTTGGAGTATTCTTCTTTATTGGCTTATTCAGAGACATCCTGTATGCCATTGGCTTGTGAGATAAGTCCCACAGTAAACTTATGTTAAATAAATTATTGGCAAAGATACTCTCAGTCTCTGAACATAATTTTGCTGTAAACACATATAAAACATTGAATAGAAGTGGTGAAAGTGGATACATATTCACTTTCAAAATAACATCATTAAGTATAATTTTAGTGATAGGGGTTTTTGATAGATGCCTTTTAACAGATAGGAGCTGTTCTTGTCAAATCCTTTTTAAAATTTATTGAAATGATTATATAAATTTTCTTTTCTGTTAATATGGGTAATTAATTACATTAATTTTCAAGTGTTAATCCAAGTTTGCATTACCGGCATAAACTCCACTTGGCTATAACATATTACCCTCAGTATATATTCTTGGGCTTGATGTGCTAACTTTTTAAAGGGTTTTCCCATTTATTTTTATGAGGGATATTAGTTTGTAATCTTTTTCTTTGTAAGTTAGGTATTTGTATTAGAAATATGTTTGCCTCATAAAACAAATTGGGAAGTGTCCACTTAAACTTTTTTCATTGATTTTAGAGAGAGAGAGAAAAAAAAAGGAGATAGGAAGGAGAGAGAGATGGAGGAGAGAGATGAGAAGCATCAACTCATTGTTGCTTCACTTTAGTTGTTTATTGATTCTTCTCATACATGTCTTGAGCGGGGTTCAAGCGGAGCCATTGATCCCTTGCCCAAGCCAGTGACCTTGGGTTCAAGACAGCAAGCTTAGGATCATGGGCACTCAAGCCAGCAACCTTGTCCTCAAGCTGATGAGCCTGTGCTGGGGTTTTGAACCCAGGATGTCCACATTCCAGGTCCACGCTCTATCCATTGCACCACCATTGGTCAGGCAATCACCTGTTTTCTTAAAATTCTGTTTAATATTGGTGTTATTTCTTGCTTATACATGTAATGGGTTTCACCAGTGAAACCATTTGGGGCTGAACTTTTCTTTGTGGAAGGTTTTGTTTGGTTTTTTTTTGTAACAAATTTATTAAATGATATAAATATGTATATTATATAAACTACACTTGGTCATGATATATGATCAGTTTATATACCTTTGGATTGTTTTTGCTAATATTTTATAGCAGTGTTAATTCTACTTGCATAAAACCAGTTAGGAAGTATTTCACTTTTCTCTATTTTCTGGAAGAATCTGTGTAACATTGATATTAGTTTCTCTTTATATGTTTGGAAGTATTTACTAATAACGCCATTTGGGTCTGGAATATCCTTCCTAAGGTTTTAGATTGTAAAATCAATTCTTTTAACAGATATAGAATTGTACAAATTTTCTAAATATTCTGTTCAGTTTGATAACTTGTGTTTTCCAAGAAATTCGTGTAATTTAACTTGTCAAATATTTTTGACAAAGTTTTGTAATATGTCTTTTAAAATTTTATAGAATCTTTTTAAAAATATATATATATTTTTTGAGAGGCAGGGAGGCAGGGAGGAAGAGAGACAGACTCCCGGATGTGCCCCCCCATCTAGGGGGCAATGCTCTGCCCATCTGGGGCTGCTGCTCTGTTGATCTGATTTGAAAAGAGCTATTTCAGTACCTGAGGCAAGGCCAGGGAGCCATCCTCAGTAGACGAGGTGGAGGATGGGATATGCTAGAAAAATTCAAGCCATGGCTGTGGGAGAGGAAGAGAGAGAGAGAGAAGGAAGAGGGCGAGAGGTGGAGAAGCAGATGGCCGCTTCTCCTGTGCGCCCTGACTGGAATCGAACCCAGGACTTCCACATGTCCAGGCCCACTCACTACCGCTGAGCCAACCGGCCAGGACCATATAGAATCCTTAGTGAATTCTTTTTTCATTCCTCATATTGGTACTTTGTGTTCCTGTTCCTTTATTTTTTTAAAATTGTGGTAAAATGCCCACAATGTAAAATTTACCACCTTAACCATTTTAAGTGTACAGTTCAGTGTATTAAATACGTTCATATTGTTGTCAGACCTTCGCCAACATCCATCTTCGTCACTCCTGAGCCCTGAGCTCCCCCAGCCCAGAGACCATCACACAGTCACAGACATTAATGTCATCTATTTCCTTTTTAATCCCAAACTTCCTTTAGGTGAACAAAAACCCTCAAAAGATAATCACTCCGTTCCCATTTGTCAAGTGAAAAGAATGACAAATGATTCATACTTCACAGGGCAGACAGTGAGGTTAACTGAATTACTACAAGAAAAGCACTATAGCCTGACCGGTGGTGGCACAGTGGATAAAGCAGTCGACCTGGGTGGGACACTGAGGTCACTGGCTTGAGCCCCTGCTCATCAGGCTTGAGTACAGGCTCAGCAGCTTCAGCGTGGGATCATAACATGATCCCATGGGCGCTGACTTGGGCCCAAGGTCGCTGGCTTGAGCAAAAGGTCAACTGGCTCTGCTGGAGACCCCAGGACCGCCCCCCCCAACACAGGATGAGAAGCAATCAATGAACTAAAGTGATGCAATTATGAGTTGATGCTTATCCCCTCCTCTCTCTCTCTCTTAAAAAAAAAAAAAAAAAAAGGCACGAGAACGGCGGTCCTGGCCCCAGAACCTTTGCCCTTTCTGTCACCCATAAATGGGTTTCCATCACCAGGTCAGGATGGTTCGCACGCACTGATCCCCAACTCTCGGTGGGGCTGGCAGCCTCTGCGCTTCCGCTCCGCTCAAATATGAGGCTGGGCCGTTGTAACAGCAGGGGCGCAGTGCCGGGTCCGGCCGACCTCGGGAGGCACGACACGTGAAGTGCGACTGCGTGGGGTGCTCAGTCCACGGTAGGGCCTTTTCGCGAAGGTCCTGGCGCACGGCGCCTGTGCAGACTGAGGACGATGGTTACACTCCTCTAGATCGCGGGGTGCTCAGGTAATTAACTTACACAGGGCGGGGCCTTCTCCGCAGACGGCTTGCTCGCATTGCGCCTGCGCGGGCCGAGGCCGGTGGCTCTTCTTTTCTGCAACGTGTAGCGCGTACAGAATGCGCATACGCGGGGCGGGGCCTTCCTTGGTGACGGCTTGCACTCATCACGCCTGCGCGGGCTGAGGGCGGTGGCTCCGGTCCTGGTAGGCACCGTGCACCCCTCTGCGCTGGCGGTGTGGACGCCGAACTCAGCGGAGAAACGCGGCTGAGGTACGTTTCCCGTGGACAGCTCGGGCCGCTAACCGCGCGTAGGCAGTACATGTCAGATGTGAGGTCCTTGCTCGGCGTTTGCGTCAGTGGGCGAACTGAGGCCTCTGCCCCATTCCGAGACCACCAACACCTAGCCCGTCTCTGTGCTTAGCCCTGTGGCGGCTGATCGCGAGCTTGGCGCCCCGCCCCTTCCCTGAGTCGCGCCCACACCGCGGCGCCGTTCTCAAGAGCCACGCCCCCTCAGTGCCACGCCCACTTTCCCGTCCGCGCCCTTTTTTCAGCCCCGGCTTGCTTGAGCCGACGTCATACTTCTTTCCAGCTTACCTCTTCTCCATCTGCTGCATCTACGCCCCGCCCCCTCCGCTCACTCCCCCACCTTTTGTAACTATCCTCATTGGCCACCTGCCCCTCACGATCTTGGGGACAGTCATCCCAGCTCACGGAGTCTGCGCCCCTTTGCAGTCTTGGTCGTCACCTGCTTCCCGTCCCTTTCTTGCCCCACTTTAGCCCTCCCCATCCATCAACCCGGTCCACTCTGCCCCGGGCCCGCCCCACTCATCCCGGTGGGCTTCGCCCCGCCCCATCAGCCGGGCCCCGCCCCATCAGCCGGAACCCGCTCAGGCCCCGCCCTGGCCCTGACCCAGCTCTGACTCACCCTGGTCCCAAAGTAGTGTTTCCAAAAAAATGCAGCGTATGTATGTTAGTATTTATAATTATAAATGTCACAGAAATAATTATTAGGTATTGATAGGTGAAGCACGCATTTTAAAGAGAATTGAATAAAAAAAACATTAATCTCATAGCATAATAAGCATTATACTATTGCTGAAAAAATAAGAATTGAAAATGAGAAGGAAAAGTCTCTGGAAGATGCAGACTTTGGTCCTTGTTAGTGAAAATACTTTAAAGCCCCAGCTAGGGAAGTTTAATTGGCGTTAAAGCTAACAGGGTTCCAAGGTAAGTTGTTTTTTTTTTTTTTTTCATTTCTCCAAAGCTGGAAACGGGGAGGCAGTCAGACAGACTCCTGCATGTGCCCTACCGGGATCCACCCGGCATGCCCACCAGGGGGCGATGCTCTGCCCCTCTGGGGCATCGCTCTATTGCGTCCAGAGCCATTCTAGCGCCTGAGGTAGAGGCCACAGAGCCATCCCCAGTGCCCGGACCATCTTTGCTCCAATGGAGCTTCGCTGCGGGAGGGGAAGAGAGAGACAGAGAGGAAGGAGAGGGGGAGAGGTGGAGAAGCAAATGGGCGCCTCTCCTGTGTGCCTTGGCCGGGAATCAAACCCGGGACTCCTGCACGCCGGGCCGACGCTCTACCGCTGAGCCAACTGGCCAGGGGGGTAAAATTTGACAGCAACATGTTTTAAATCAACCCAGTAATCAGAAATGAACAGGTTCCAGCCAATGAATAAGATTAACACCTTGCGCCTGACCTGTGGTGGCGCAATGGATAAAGCGTCGACCTGGAAATGCTGAGGTCGCCGGTTCAAAACCCTGGGCTTGCCTGGTCAAGGCACATATGGGAGTTGATGCTTCCAGCTCCTCCCCCCTGTCTCTCTCTCCTTTCTCTCTCTCTCTCTCTCTCTGTCTCTCTTCCTCTCTCTCTCCTCTTTAAAATGAATAAATAAATAATTTTAAAAAAACTCTTAAAAAAAAAAGGATTAACACCTTGCAGACCAGTGAAGCAAACACACACTTCTTTGAAGTTTATAAATTTTTAATGTTTTCAGTTGTTTTTCTAAAGAATTGCATTTATACATTTTACTTCTATTCTTTACACATACACGTTTACTTCCATTTAGTAGAGGACCTTTTCATGGACCATGGAAACAAAGTGAACTTAATCATTATGCAATGTAACACAGCATTTTCTCATTCTCTTTTAAAGTAGAAATGGAGAGGAAAATGAAAGTTTAAAAGTGGCAGCTATGCAGCAGATCCTAAGAGAACTATGGCAACATCAGGTGACTGCCCCGGAAGTGAATCTCAGGTAATTTCAGTTCTAGTCTGTAAGAATCTGTACTTAAAGACCGTGAATATTACAGAGAGCTGAGATTAGCCCAGAGTGATGGCACTTAACGTTAGACTTAAGAAGGCAGCCACTATCCCTGGGATACTTAAATACAGGAAATGGCAATGTTTGTAAGGGTTGCAGATGACATTCTGAATTGGGCATTGTATATATTTCCCAGGAATCTAGAGTTATATTTTTGGCACCTGTTCTGGTGAAGCAAGTACATTTTCGTAGTTGTTTAAGAATATGCCAGGCAAACCTGACCTGTGGTGGCGCAGTGGATAAAGCATTGGCCTGGAATGCTGAGGTCATTGGTTTGGAACCCTGGGCTTGCCTGGTCAAGGCACATATGGGAATTGATGCTTCCTGCTCTTCCCCCCTTCTCTTGCTCTCCTCTCTCTCTAAAAATGAATAAATAAAATATAAAAAAATAATAAAATAAAAAATAAAGTCTCAGGCATAATATGTTAATAACAAGCTTGATACATTAGAAAACGTTTGTGTATTCATACTGATTATATATATAGTTTCATTCAAGTTAGTAAAGTCACTTTGAATTTAAAGGAATGTTGATTATGTAAAATTAAGAACCAAATAAATACTCTAATAAATAATATTTTTAAAAGAGGAGAGAGAGGGAAAGGCAGGGGGAGTGGGAAGCATCAACTCATAGTAGTTGGTTCTCTTATATGCCTTGACTGGGCAAGCCTGGGGTTTCGAACCGGTGACATCAGAATTCCAGGTTGACACTCTATCTACTGAACCACCACAGCTCAGGCTAATAAATAATGTTTTATTTTATTTTTTTTGTATTTTTCTTAAGCGAGAAGTGGGGAGGCAGAGAGACAGACTCCCGCATGGGCCCGACAGCGATCCACCAGGCAAGCCCACTAGGGGGCGATGGTCTGCTCATCTGGGGTGTTGCTCTGTTGCAACCAGAGCCATTCTAGCGCCTGAGGCAGAGGCCATAGAGCCATCTTCAGTGCCCTGGCCAAATCTGCTCCAATGGAGCCTTGGCTGCAGGAAGGGAAGAGAGAGATAGGAAGGAGAGGGGGAAGGGTGGAGAAGCAGATGGGTGCTTTTCCTGTGTGTCTTGACTGGGAATTGAACCCAGGACTTCCACATGCCAGGCTGACGCTCTACCACTGAGCCAACGGGCCAGGGCCAAATAATTTTTTTTTTTTTCTGTATTTTTTTGAAGCCGGAACGGGGAGAGACAGTCAGACAGACTCCCGCATGCGCCCGACCGGGATCCACCCAGCACCCCCACCAGGGGGAGATGCTCTGCCCCTCCGGGGCGTCGCTCTGTCGCGACCAGACCCACTCTAGCACTTGGGGCAGAGGCCCAGGAGCCATCCCCAGTGCCCGGGCCATCTTTGCTCCAGTGGAGCCTCGGCTGCGGGAGGGGAAGAGAGAGACAGAGAGGAAGGAGAGGGGGAGGGGTGGAGAAGCAGATGGGCACTTCTCCTGTGTGCCCTGTCTGGGAATCGAACCCGGGACTTCTGCACGCCAGGCCGATGCTCTACCACTGAGCCAACCGGCCAGGGCTAAAAAATTAAATAATTTCGTGTGTGTGATATCAACCTTAACATATATTTATTTTGTGTGCTTCCTTTGGCAGCATGTATAATAAACATTTCTTTTTTTCCCCCCTTCTAATGATTATTCTAATATCAGTTGGGTTTTTATATATAGGAATTTTATTTATAGTTGTCATGTCATTAATCTGTTTCTTAAAATTAATCATAGCCTGGCCTGTGGTGACTCAGTGGATAAAGCAGAGACCTGGAATGCTGAGGTTGCTGGTTTGAAACCCTGGCCTTGCCTGGTCAAGGCACATATGGGAGTTGATGTTTCCTGCTCCCCCCCCTTCTCTCTCTCTCTCTCTTTCTCTCTCTCAAAAATGAATAAATAAAGTCTTTAAAAAATTAATCATAAATGTTTTCTGCAGATATCTCAGTTTTTCTTTTGAGAATTATAAAAACTATTGGAACATTTACAGAATAATATTGCAAACATCAAATACATATTACACAGAAGTGAAATTTTGTTAACATTTTGTCATATTTGCTTTGGAACACACACAATATATAAAACAAAATTACAAGTAAAGTTTATTCTCCAAAAAGAGGCTCAATTTTCTTTGTCTCCAGAGGCAAACACTACTATGAATTATGAATTGATTTTTGTGCTTCACCATTTTTTGTACTTTTTATAATTTATCTAGGCATCTCTAGAATTTACTTAAGTGGTGACATATTATGTGTGTCATCTGCAGCTTGCCTTTTCCCATAATGTTACTTTGGGGGACTTGTCCTTAATGTGTATGTAAGAGCTAGTTTAATCCTAAAGGATGTTCCTATAGTGTGTTCCTTACAAAAATGTATCACATTCATAAATATGTACATGGGTCTATGTATATTAGGTATGCACTACATTTTATTCATTTCTTTTTTGTGGGACACTTACGTTTTTCCAGTTTGTTTCTATTTCAAAAAGTGCTGTAGTGAACATCCCTCACATGTTTCCTTGTGCACATGTGCTCTAGGGTTTATACCCACGTAATGGCATTGCAGGGTGGAAGGGATTGTATGTTTTCAGTTTTACTAGATAATGATTGTTTTTCTTCCAAGTGGCTTTACCAGTTCACAGATCTGCCAGTAGTCCGCAGTGCCTGCTAACACTTGAGAGCACCAGACTTTAATTTTGGTCAGTCTGATGAGTTAATATGGTACCTTGTTATTTTATTTTTTTGATTACTTATGAGTCATGATTTGACTCCTTATTGAAATATTACTGTCATTTTAGTTAATATTGAAATTTATTTCATAATATTTTTGTTAATCCTAATAATAACACCCTCTATTACAGAAGAGGTGTGTGATATCCACAATTTGTGTTGTATATTTTTCCTCTTGATTAGCCTTTTTAGGGTTTTATAAATTTTATCTTTTCAAAGAACCAGTTTGTCTTTGTTAACTTTCTCTTTGATCATCTATTTATTGATTTCTCCTTTTTATTTTCTGAATTTGGTTTATTCTATTTGGGTTTAATTCTCTCTTTTTATAAAATCTTGATATAGAAACTAAGATCACTGATTTAAATCTTTCGTCTCTAATGTGTCTGAAAGCTATACCTTTTCTTTTACTCTCCACTTTAGCTGACCAATAATAGAAATATGTTGTATTTCTATTATTGATCAGTTAAAATATTTTATAATATATCACAATGGAAATTAGAAAATTTCTGGGCTATTTAGAATTAATATTATTTTATTTTCAAACAATATTGGGAAGTTTTATTTCTTTTGTTATTTAATTTTGGTTTAATTATATTTGGTCAGAAAATAAAACATACTTTATAAACTTCCATTTTTTGAAGTTTATTCAGGCCTGTTTTATGGCCTAAGTTATATGGGCTTTTTTGGCTAATATTCCATGTGTACTTGCAAATAATATATATTCTGCACTTGTTGGGTGTAGTGTTCTACAAATGTCATTAAGGATAAATGGGTTATTAGTACTGTTAGAATCTCTTACCCTTTCTGATTTTTCGTTTACTTGTTCTATCGGTTGCTGAGAGAGATGAGCTTTAAAAATGTGCCATGATGGTAGATTTGTTTTTGTTTGTTTGTTTTGTTTTTGCTTATATACTTTTGGGTCTATCACTATTTGCTTTATATATATATTTTGAATCTGTTATTTGATTCATACATCTGGGTTAATTTTTGTTTTCTAGATTAATTGGCCCTTTTACTTTTATGAAATTAGTCTTTTAAATTTTTTTGTGACAGAGACAGAGAGAGATAAATAGGGACAGACAGATAGGAAAGGAGAGAGGTGAGAAGCATCAATTCTTCGTTGTGGCACCTTAGTTGTTCATTGACTGCTTTCTCATATGTGCCTTGACTGGGGGGCTAGAGCAGACGGAGTGACACCTTGCTCAAGCCAGCAACCGTAGGCTCAAGCTGGTGAGCCTTGCTCAAATCAGATGAGCCCACGCTCAAGCTGATGACCTCAGGGTTTTGAACCTGGGTCTTCCGTGCCCCAGTCCAACGCTCTATCCATTGCGCCACCACCTGGTCAGGCAAAATTTGTCTTTTTCTTAACCTATTCATACTTTTTACCTTGCAACTACTTTGTCATATTAATATTGCTGTGCCAGCTTTCTTATGGCTAGTGCTTCCAGGGCACACATACAAATATGTACCTATATTTTCAACATATCTGATTCCTTATATTTAAAGTGTTTGTCTTATAGGGTGCCTATAGTGGTATCTTTCTTTTTCTGTCATGTAATTTCTGCCCTTTATTTGAAGTAGTTCATTAACATTTAATATAATGACTAATGTGATTAAATCTACCATCATGCTGTTTTGTTTGTGTTTCATTTTTCTTTGTACCTTTCTCCATTTTTGCCTTCTTGTGGATCATAAAATATTTTCTGTAATTTTATGTTGGCTTTCTAGCTGTATCCCTTAAGTATTACTTAGTGGGGGTTACCCAAGAAATTGCACTATGACCCTATTTCAGTCTTTTTTTTTGACTACTTCACAATGTAAGAATCCTTCAAGTTAGTTCCATTTACCAGCTCTCATTTTTTATGCTATTTTAACTATTTTACTTCTACATATATTATAAACCCCACAATAAATTACTGTTGTTTCTTTACACTATCAAAAGCGTTTAAAATAAAGTATAAAAAACAATCTGTTTTCCCACATGTTACCTTCCATGGGGTCTTTACACCTATCACTCTGGGAAAAAATAAAGACAGTGATAATACCTGTTTCTGCTGAGAATTAGGCAGAGGATAATGCATGCATTGCTAGTGACATGTGAAGGGTTACACACTTTGGAAAGAATATGACAAATATTTGAGTGAAAATTATACCGCTTTTCAGCCTTGGCAGTCTAACCCATCAAAACAGAATGTCATCACATAAAGATAAGTGTGCACACATGTTTGTGGCAGTGTTGTTTATAGTGATAGACAACTGGACACCAAGAGACAACCAGTCAGTCAAGGATGACTGAAGAGCCAGGCAGAATTTCTGCTATATAATATTATATAGCCATTGAAAATTATAAGTTAGAGTTCTAACTGTTGGGCAGTCTTTTTACAAGGTCTTGTTGACCTGGGACACTGAAGTCCCAGGTTTAAATTCCTGAGGTCACCGGCTTGAGTGCAAGGTCACCAGCTTGAGTGTGGGATCTTCAACATGATCCCATGGATACTGGCTTGAATTCCAAGGTTGTTGGCTTGAGTCCAAAGTAACTGGCTTGAGCAAGGGGTCACTGGTTCGGCTGGAGGGACCCCCAACCCAGTCAAGGCATGTATAAGAAGCAATCAATGAGCAACTGAAGTGATGCAACTACAAGTTGATGCTTCTCATCTCTCCCTCTCTCTCCCTTCCTGTCTGTCTCTCTCTCACACACAAAAAGGGTCTGTTATGTCCTTTGCAAAAAACTATATCAAAAGAAAAAATAAACCATATGTGTGCACATGCATGTGTATTTTTGTATGACACAAGCATGGAGAAAGTATAGGAGGATATACCCCAGGTGGTTAATAAGGATTAGGGATGGTGGTGAGAGGGTGATCATGTTGGGGGGGGAAGCAGGAACATGGGATGGAGAGCAGGCAAAGAAGAAGATCACACTGTGCTACAACTAATGTTCCCATAATAGGAAAATGTGCAAGGGATAGAAATAGGCAATTAGCAAAATAAGTACTTAAAAAACATATTTGACCTCACCGATAATCAAAGAAAGGAAGTAACACCGGGATGGATAATTTCCCCCCTCAAATTGGCAGAGATTGAAGTGATGAATACCCATTGTGGATAAGGATGTAGGACAATCTGTGGCTTACTGTCACATGCTAAGGAACTTCTTTCTGGAGGGCATTTGGTAGTGGTATCGAAAGTCATAAAAGTATGTATTGTCTTGATCCATCAATTTCACATTCAGGAATTTATCCTAAGAAAAGGAGAGACAAAATGATTTATGTTTAAGAAAGTTCATCTTTGCCCTGGCCGGTAAACTTGGTTGGTTAGAGCTTTGTCCCAAAGCACAGAGCTTGCTGGTTCTATCCCCCATCAGGGCACATACAAGAACAGATCGATATGCCTGTCTCTCTCCCCTCCTCCTCTCCTGTCTCTCTTTCTAAAATCAGTTAAAAAATAAGAAAAGAGAACATCTTCACATAATTTATAATAGTAAAAAAGTTAAAACAGTTTAAGCATTCAAAACTAGAAGATTTAGTAAATACATTTCATAGAATAGACTACTATCTGATAGTATATTTAATAATGAAGGAAAGGATTCAGAATTTAGTAAGTGGAAAACGTCACAAGGCAGAATTATATGATCCCAGTAAACACCCTATGTACATGAGTTAAATGTACTTTATGAAAAATAAACCTGGGCCCTGGCTGGTTGGTTCAATGGTAGAGTATCAGCCCATGGGTTTGATTCCTGGTCAGAGCACACATGAGGAGCGACCGTCTGCTTCTCTACCCCTCCCCCTTCCGTTTCTATCTTTCTCTTCCCCTTCCTTAGCCATGGCTCTGTTGGGGCAAGTTGGCTGTGGTAGCTGAGGATAATTCCATGGCCTTGTTTTAGGCACTAAAAATAGCTTGGTTGCCTAGCAACAGAGCAACAGCCTCAGATAGGCAGAGCATCCTAGGTAGGGGGTGGATCCTGGTTGGGGCACATGTGGAGTCTGTTTTTCTGCTTCCCCAGTTCTCACTTAAGAAAATAAAAAAAAGTAAAAAAAATAAAAAAGGCCTGAAAGAATATAAATATGTTAACTGTTATTATCTCTGACCAGTGAGGGAGATTATAGATGGTTTTAATTTTCCATCGTGAACTCTTATGCTTTCACAAGAATCGCAAGAATTTCACTAGAATTAAGTTAATGTTTAGGAACATTTGTTACAAATGTACATACTGGGAGGGGTTGCTGCGGTGAACTGGAACCATGGTTGGAGGTTGCTGCCTTCAGCGATGTCTTCCAGGAAGTGCCTTCTGATATGAAGTAGGGATGGGCAGCATGTAGACACCCGCGGTGTGGGGCCTGCTTCTGGGTCCTGGCAGTGCTGTCCAGTGAGGCCACATACCTGCTGCCAGGTCACCAGCTCCTTCCTTAGGCCTTCAGCAATGCCCATCCATCTGTTTTCGAGTCTGATGAGGTCCCCAGAGCGTGACACCCAGAGATGGGACTTCTTTCTCCTGGGGCTGGGCATCACTTTCAGGAAGTGCCTTGATCGATCAGGGGTCAGTCACCTCATAGGCACTAAAAGTGCTGCTTTCTTGTTTCTTCCTTTGATGCTCTCTTGAGGTTGCAAATCATTTTGTACTAGAATAAGAAGTAAAGGTGGAGGGCATGTGAGTCTGCTCAGTTCCACAAGTGAGGATGACCCAATCGTATGATGAAAACTTGGTCACTTGAGTCTTTATAAATCCCAATACTCTGGAGTCTGCCCCCCCCCCCCCAAAGGAAGGAAGGAAGGAAAGAAAAGGAAAAGGAAAAGGAAAAGGAAAAGGCCCTGCAGTCATTTCCTTGTTCTGTCTTTGGCTTCGGCAGGAGGGAGAAGAGCCTGTGGCACACTGTGAAGAGCCCCTCGCGGAGGGGGTGCACCCTGAGGAGTTTGTGGCCATTGCAGACTATGCTGCCACGGATGAGACACAGGTAGTCGTGTGCATCAGGGCCGTGTCTGGTGGATTACAACATGCTCCTTGACAGAATTAGGTGAAATTTTCCAGAAATCATGCCAAGTGAAAGAAATATTCAGATGTTTAGAGCCACGTGAGGACTGGGAGTGGCCGATCCTACCCTTTGCAGTCTAACAAATGGTGATCCCAAGCCTGATGTGAAAGATACCTGGGCGAGGAACCACCTGTTCCAGTTTCTGCTTGCCAACCTTGATTAAGAACCTATTCTCATCACTGAAAAATAAGATTATAAAATAAAAAATTCCTTACTTTGTAACAGACATTTCTTAGGATAAGCCTCCAGTCACTGAATCAGCTACTCCATTATAGAGTTATAGTGGAGCAACTGTTGAGAAATACTGTCCTAAGCCATTTGAAAATGTTTAATCTTTCTTTTAAAAAATATTATTTAAGCTGTGCTTTTCTTTCATATAGATGTTCCAAAAATCTCTAAATCCTGGTACCATTTTCAAAAATTGTCACTTGGTAGAATTACCCATTTTTTTGAAATTGCTATGATTTGGGCCCCAGTGATAGGGAATTTGTCACAGAGCCAGAATTGAAATGACAACTACAGGTTTTCCTTGACTTTTCACTTCTCTCTCTCTGTTTCCAGCTCAGTTTTCTAAGGGGAGAGAAGATTCTCATCCTGAGACAGACGACCGCTGACTGGTGGTGGGGCGAGCGTGCCGGCTGCTGTGGGTACATCCCGGCCAACCACCTGGGGAAGGACCTGGACGAGTGGGACCCTGAGGACACCTGGCAAGATGAAGAGTACTTCGGCAGCTACGGAACTCTGGTATTGTGCTTTCTTCCTCTAGTTTTAGGTTCTAACTTTTTTTTTTATAAATAAATTTTTATTAATGTTAATGGGGTGACATCAATAAATCAGGGTACATATATTCAAAGAAAACATGTCCAGGTTATCTTGTCATTCAATTATGTTGCATACCCATCACCCAAAGTAAGATTGTCCTCCGTCACCCTCTATCTAGTTTTCATTGTGCCCCTCCCCCTCCACCTTGCCCTCTCCCTCGTCCCCCCCTCACCCCCCCCGCCATAACCACCACACTCTTGTCCATGTCTCTTAGTCTCGTTTTTATGTCCCACCAATGTATGGAATCATGTAGTTCTTAGTTTTTTCTGATTTACTTATTTCACTCCATATAATGTTATCAAGATCCCACCATTTTGTTGTAAATGATCTGATGTCATCATTTCTTATGGCTGAGTAGTATTCCATAGTGTATATGTGCCACATCTTCTTTATCCAGTCTTCTATTGAAGGGTTGTTTCCATGTCCTGGCCACTGTGCACAATGCTGCAATGAACATGGGGCTGCATGTGTCTTTACGTATCAATGTTTCTGAGTTTTTGGGGTATATACCCAGTAGAGGGATTGCTGGGTCATAAGGTAGTTCTATTTGCAATTTTTTGAGGAACCACCAGACTTTCTTCCATAATGGTTATACTACTTTACAGTCCCACCAACAGTGAATGAGGGTTCCTTTTTCTCCACAGCCTCTCCAACATTTGCTATTACCTGTCTTGTTGATAATAGCTAATCTAACAGGTGTGAGGTGGTATCTCATTGTAGTTTTGATTTGCATTTCTCTAATAACTAATGAAGATGAGCATCTTTTCATATATCTGTTGGCCATTTGTATTTCTTCCTAGGAGAAGTGTCTGTTCATGTCCTCTTCCCATTTTTTTATTGGATTGTTTGTTTGTTTGTGGTTGAGTTTTATGAGTTCTTTGTATATTTTGGATATTAGACCCTTATCTGAACTGTTGTTTGAGAATATCATTTCCCATTTAGTTGGCTGTCTGTTTATTTTGTTGTCAGTTTCTCTTGCTGAGCAAAAACTTTTTAGTCAGATGTAGTCCCATTCATTTATTTTTGCCTTCACATCTCTTGCCTTTGAAGTCAAATTCATAAAATGCTCTATAAAACCCAGGTCCATGAGTTTAGTACCTATGTTTTCTTCTATGTACTGTATTGTTTCAGGTCTTATATTTAGGTCTTTGATCCATTTTGAATTAATTGTAGTACAAGGGGACAAGCTGTAGTCGAGTTTCATTCTTTTGCATGTGGCTTTCCAGTTTTCCCAGCACCATTTGTTAAAGAGGCTTTCTTTTCTCCATTGTGTGTTGTTGGCCCCTTTATTGAAAATTATTTGACCATATGCCGGAGTCTAGCCCCGGGGGGAATCCAGGGGTCCCACAGGAAGAGACAGCATTGGCGAAATCAAATGAGAGAGCCGAATTCTTTTCTTTCTCTTTATTCTCTAGTTAGCATTTACTGCCAGGCATCTCTGCCAATGGCTGTTCTAACTTTACTTTTTATGCACACACACTAAGTTACAATCACATGGTATTTTGAATACATCATTGTTTTAGTTTCACTATGGTTACATATTTCCAGATAACAGTTAATTCATATCTATAAGCTACAAATCAGGTGGTAAGTCATTCAAAGTACAGTTATACAATAACTTGAATAGTAATAACAATATCGGTACAAACTTCTAAAAGATTAGTACTAATTAATAACTCTATTTTACTGTTGTTGTGAGTCAAGGGCGCAGAAAGAGATAGCAGACGAAATCATCAAGGACTAGCAAAGGACCACCGCTTGCTCAGGCAAATAGCCTTGAGTTCATGCAGTGTCCTAATTCTTTTTTCACAAGACTACAAAAGGCTTGCTATTTAAGAAACTGACATAGCATTAAGAGTAACTTTTACTTAAAGATACATAGAGTGCACCTGCAAGATAGCTAGTAGCAACATAATATCAGAAGGCATTAATTGCTATTGCTGCTATGAATCCTACCACATTCCTCTCCTTATTCTTGGAAAATACAAAAATCTCATGAGAATGTATTACTGAGAAAAGCCCAGCAATTGCCTTCAGTCACAAAACAAGTCTTTTAACAAAACATTCTTTACTTGCCAGCTGCGCTCCCATCCAAGGCCATGCAACGGGCCACTCCACTACACCCTACCTAAGATTCAATGTCTAGTTAAACTTTATTCATTTACTATATTCATACACTAGTTAAGTTCTAACTTTATTCTTTCTAACATGATTAATAAGAAGAAATTCTCCTACAAACTTAACCCTTTATGAGGGATATCATGGCCAACCTCTTATGTTTATGAGCCCAGTTCAAGGGGCTTACAGGCTTTTCTGTGGAACTTACACCTTCTGTCTCATTTCCAAAGAAATTACTATAAATCTACAGGGAAAGCACGGTACTATTATCCCTGTGCCATAAATAATAGCATACACCCAGGAAAGGGGGGATATAAGGCCAGATTAATTCAAAAGGTCAAAGGGGGAAGTATCGTTATGCCTTTCCTTTGTGGTGACTTTGTCAACCCGCAGCCGTTGGTCTTCACTGCGGTGACTCTATCAACCAGCAGCCATCGATCTTCTTCTGCTGTGACTTTGTCAACCAGCAGTTGTGGATCTTCTCCTGCTGTGACCTTGTTAGCCAGCATTAGTGGATCGGCTCCCGACAACCATATATATGTGGTTTTATTTCTGGACTTTCTATTCTGTTCCATTGGTCTGAGTGTCTATTTTTCTGCCAGTACCATGCTGTTTTGATTGTTGTGGCCCTAAAATATAGTTTGAAGTCAGGTATTGTAATGCCCCCAGCTTCATTCTTTTTCCTTAGGATTGCTTTGGCTATTCGGGGTTTTTTATAGTTCCATATAAATCTGATAATTTTTTTGTTCCATTTCTTTAAAAAATGTCATCAGAATTATGATGGGAATTGCATTAAATTTATAAATTGCTTTGGGTAATATGGCCATTTTGATTATATTTATTGATATTTTTCCTATCCAAGAACAAGGAATATTTTTCCATCTCATTGTATCTTTTTCGATTTCCTTTAACAATGCTTTGTAGTTTTCGTTATATAGGTCCTTTACATTCTTTGTTATGTTTATTCCTAGGTATTTTATTTTTTTTGTTGCAATCGTGAAGGGGATTTTTTTTTGAGTTCCTTTTCTAATATTTCATTGTTGGCATATAGAAAGGCTATGGACTTTTGTAGGTTAATTTTGTATCCTGTGACATTACTGTATTGGTTTATTGTTTCTAATAATCTTTTTGTGGAGTCTTTGGGGTTTTCAATGTATCATCTGCAAAAAGTGATACCTTTACTTCTTCTTTTCTGATATGGATGCCTTTTATTTCTTTCTCTTGTCTGATTGCTCTAGCCAGAACTTCTAGCACCACATTAAATAAGAGTGGAGAGAGTGGACAACTCTGTCTTGTTCCTGATTTAAGGTGGAAAGTCCTCAGTTTTATGCCATTTAATATGATATTAGCTGATGGTTTATCATGTATGGCCTTTATCATGTTGAGATATTTTCCTTCTATATCCATTTTGTTGAGTGTCTTTTTTTTTAAATTTTATTTATTTATTTTACAGAGACAGAGAGAGAGAGTCAGAGAGAGGGATAGACAGGGACAGACAGACAGGAACGGAGAGAGATGAGAAGCATCAATCATAAGTTTCTTGTTGCGCGTTGCGACACCTTAGTTGTGCATTGATTGCTTTCTCACAGGTGCCTTGACTGCGGGCCTTCAGCAGACTGAGTGATCCCTTGCTCGAGCCAGTGACCTTGGGTCCAAGCTGGTGAGCTTTTGCTCAAACCAGATGAGCCCGCGCTCAAGCTGGGGACCTTGGAGTCTCGAACCTGGGTCCTTCCGCATCCCAGTCCGACGCTCTATCCAGTGCGCCACCGCCTGGTCAGGCTGTTGAGTATCTTAAACATAAAGCTGTGTTGTATTTTATTGAATGCCTTTTCTGTATCTATTGATAAGATCATGTGGTTTTTGTTCTTTGTTTTGTTGATATGGTGTATTACATTAACCGTTTTACGTATGTTGAACCATCCTTGAGATTCTGGGATGAATCCCACTTGATCATGATGTATTATTTTTTTAATATGTTGTTGTATTCGATTTACCAGTATTTTCTTTAGTATTTTAGCATTTGTATTCATTAGCGATACTGGTCTTTAGTTTTCTTTTTTTGTGCCGTCCTTGCCTGGTTTCGGTATAAGGGTTATGTTGGCCTCATAAAATGTGCTTGGAAGTATTGCTTCTTCTTCAGTTTTTTGGAAGACATTGAGTAGAATAGGAACCAAGTCTTCTTTAAATGTTTGATAGAATTCACTAGTATAACCGTCTGGGCCTGGACTTTTATTTTTGGGGAGGTTTTTAATAGTTTTTTCTATTTCCTCCCTGCTATAATTGGTCTGTTTAGGCTTTCTGCTTCTTCATGACTCAGTCTAGGAAGGTTGTATTGTTCTAGGAATTTATCCATTTCTTCTAGATTGTTGAATTTGGTGGCATATAGTTTTTCATAGTATTCTACAATAATTCTTTGTATATCTATGATGTGTGTGGTGATTACTCCTCTTTCATTTTGGATGTTGTTTATATGAGTCCTTTCTCTTTTTTCCTTGGTGAGTCTTGCCAAGGGTTTGTCAATTTTGTTGATCTTTTCAAAGAACCAGCTCCTTGTTTTATTAATTTTTTCTATAGTTTTTCTGTTCTCTATTTCATTTATTTCTGCTCTGATTTTTATAATCTCCTTTCTTCGGTTGGTTTTGGGTTGTCTTTGTTCTTCTTTTTCTAGTTCCTTAAGGTGTGAAGTTAAGTGGTTCACTTGGGCTCTCTCTTGTTTGTTCACATAGGCCTGAAGTGATATGAACTTCCCTCTTATTACTGCTTTTGCTGCATCCCAGAGATTCTGCTATGTTGTATTGTCATTTTCCTTTGTCTGTACATATCTTTTGAACTCTGCGTTTATTTCTTCTTTGACCCATTCATTTTTTAAAAGTATGTTGTTTAGTTTCCACATTTTTGTGGGATTCTTTTCCTCTTTTTTGCAGTTGAATTCTAGTTTCAAGGCTTTATGATCAGAAAATATGCTTGGTACAATTTCAATTTTTCTGAATTTGCTGATGTTGTTTTTGTGGCCCAACATATGGTCAATTCTTGAGAATGTTCCATGTACACTAGAGAAAAATGTATACTTTGTCGCTTTGGGATGAAGTGTCCTGTCAATGTCTATCATATCCAGGTTCTCTAGTGTTTCATTTAAGGCCAATATATCTTTATTGATTCTCTGTTTGGATGACCGATCTAGAGCTGTCAGCGGTGTATTGAGGTCTCCAAGTATGATTGTATTTTTGTCAGTTTTTGTTTTAAGGTCAATAAGTAGCTGTCTTATATATTTTGGTGCTCCTTGGTTTGGTGCATATATATTAAGGATTGTTATGCCTTCTTGATTCAGTGTCCCCTTAATCATTATGAAATGACCATTTTTGTCTCTGAGTACTTTTTCTGTCTTGTAGTCAGCATTATCAGATATGAGTATTGCTACACCTGCTTTTTTTTTTTTGGGTGTTGTTTGCTTGGAGTATTGTTTTCCAGCCTTTCACTTTGAATTTGTTTTTATCCTTGTTGCTTAGATGAGTTTCCTGTAGGCAGCATACAGTTGGATTTTCTTTTTTAATCCATTCTGCTACTCTGTGTCTTTTTATTGGTAAGTTTAATCCATTTACATTTAGTGTAATTATTGACACTTGTGGGTTCCCTATTGCCATTTTATAAATTACTTTCTGTTAGTTTTGTATCTTGTTTGATTCTTCTCTTTTGTTTTTCTATCATTTGTTTTTGTTTGTTTGTATTCCATACTTCTTTGTTGCTACCTTTTTAAAGTCATGTGCTTCTGTGGTGGTTTTTTCAAGGGTGATTACCCTTAAATAATGAAAAGGATATCTACCATATTCATTGTAGTACCCTATTTTATGAGTGTTTCTGCACTTTATTGTCCTTTGCTATACTGTTAATCTTCGTCCTCTCCTTTTTTTAATGCTTTTGTTGTCACAGTTTAAGTTTGGTTTTATTGTGTTCTTGGTGGAGCTTTTACTTGTGGTTTTGTTTTGTTTTGTTCTTTGAATCTGGTTGGAAAACCCCTTTTAGTATTTCCTGGAGTGGGGGTTTTCTGATGATAAATTCCCTCATCTTTTCTGTATTTGTGAATGTTTTTATTTCTTTTTCGTATTTTAAGGAAGGCTTTGATGGGTATAGTATTCTTGGCTGAAAGTTCCTCTCTTTCAGGGCTTTAAATATTGGGGTCCACTTTCTTCTAGCTTGTAGAGTTTCTGCTGAGAAATCTGATGATAATCTAATAGGCCTTCCTTTATATGTTGTATTCTTTTCCCTTGCTGCCTTGAGAATTTTTTCTTTGTTGTTGGTTTGTGCCATTTTCATTATGATGTGCCTTGGAGTAGGTTTGTTGTGGTTAAGAAAACTCGGTGTTCTGTTTGCTTCTTGAATTTGAGGCTTTACTTCTTTCCACAGGCTTGGGAAGTTCTCGTCTATTATTTGTTTGAATATATTCTCCATTCCATTTTCTCTCTCTTCTCCCTCTGATATACCTATTATTCTTATGTTATTCTTTTTGATGGAGTCAGACAATTCCTGTAGGGCTTTCTCATTTTTTAAATTTTTGAGTCTCTCTCTTCTCTCTGTTGTGTGTCACGTTGCTTGTCTTCTATGTCACTAATTCTACCTTCTATCTGGCCTGTTCTATTAGCTAAGCTTGTTACCTCATTTTTCAGTTCATGAATTGAGTTTTTCATCTCTGTTTGATTTGTTTTTCTAGTTTCAATTTCCTTGGTAATATATTGTTTGTGTTCGTTGAGTTGTTTTCTGAGCTCCGTAAATTGCCTTTCTGTGTTTTCTTGTATATCTCTGAGTACTTTTAGGATTTCTATTTTGAATCCTCTGTCATTTAGCTCCAAGGTTTTCAATATATTAAATTTTTTCTTCATAGATTTTTCCACATCTATCTGTGCTACTTCGCTATCTTTTGTATCCATGATATTTGATTTCCTTTTTCTTTTCTTTTTTTTAGAACCTATGGAAACAGCACTTTTATTAGCATATTACAAAACAAACAAACAAACAAAAAAACCTATCGAGTTTTGAAAGAGAAAATCAGAATAGAGGGTACTGCCCACAGGTGGAAGTGGGCCGATTTCCTTTTTCTTAATGGCATCTGAGGGTGGTCTTGTTGATAGCACTAATGAGAATTAATAAAGTATATAAGAAAAAAAAAGTAAAAAGAATAGAAAAAAAAATTTGGAAAAAAAACCACACTAAAAAACCCAATATTAATTTATTATTCCCCCCCCCTTTTCTTTCTTCTCTTCTCCTCCTCTCCCCTCCTCCTTAGGAAAATATCGTGATGAACTGTGAATTGTATTATGCTAAATGGAACAGAAACTGCCTATAACGGAGGCCCTGAGTTGGGGGGAAGTATTCAAGGGGCAAAAAAGGAAGTAGGGACCCACAAAATGCAAAAAACAAAAAAATTTGGGTCAAGTATAAAATGATTTGCTTGTAAGTGATGGTCGACTAAGAGATATAATGAGAGGAATAAGAGGGAAACAGGAAGAAGGAAAAAAAAAAAACTATTGTATTATGTGGAGCAAAAGCTAAATAGAATAGAGATCCTGGGTTGGGAGGAATGCTAATGAGTTAAAAGGCGAAGTAGCCCTGGCCAGTTGGCTCAGTAGTAAAACGTCGGCCTGGCGTGCAGGAGTCCCGGGTTTGATTCCCGGCCAGGGCACACAGGAGAAGCACCTATCTGCTTCTCCACCCCTCCCCCTCTCCTTCCTCTCTGTCTCTCTCTTCCCCTCCCGCAGCCGAGGCTCCATTGGAACAAAGATGGCCTGGGCGCTGGGGATGGCTCCTTGGCCTCTGCCCCAGGCGCTAGAGTGGCTCTGGTTGCAACAGAGCAACGCCCCAGATGGGCAGAGCATCACCCCCTGGTGGGCATGCCAGGTGGATCCTGGTCAGGCACATGTGGCAGTCTGTCTGACTGCCTCCCCATTTCCAGCTTCAGAAAAATACAAAAAAAAAAAAAAAAGTGAAATAAAAAGCACCCAAAATGCCACAAGAAAAACTTGAGTCCCAAATTAAATAATTTGTTCATGGTTGAGGATTGAATGAGAGGAAAAGTAAAAGGAGAAAATAAACTAATAGAGAGGGAGAAATAAGAAAAAGGGGAAAAGGAAAAGAAGAAAAAAGAAAAAAAAAGAGAGAGAGAGTTAAGGGTTTTGAAGTGTAACCCTCATGGAGAGTAAGGAAGAAGAAAAGAAATAAAATGTAACACTTATGGGTAGTGTAGTTCAAGAAGAGGAAAGAATAAGACGGGCAGAGAATAAAAGGACCAAGGTGGAGGAAATAGAAATAATAATAATAAAGGCAAGAAGATGAAAGAAACAAAAAAATAGTGGAACACGTTATAAAGTCTGTGGATTTTTCTTGATTTTGAGAGGTTAACTTTTTCCTTTTTCTTTCCTCTCCCTCTTCCTGGTTGGTGACTCTGTACCCCGGGTTCTGCCCCTGTGGCACGCTTAGGTAGAGATTTGCAGTTGATGAAAGTCTACAGTGATGTCATATATTAGGCTTCAGTCTCGTTGGTAGTCAAGGCTTGTTAGCATTTGCAGGCTCCGACAATGAGAGAGTCCATTTTCCCGTAGCCTCTCTCCTAGTCTCTCCTTCCTGAATTAGCAGCCTGATGATCCAGCTATGAGGCTGCCTCTGCCTTTGTCTTCGCCTTCAGTGTGTGGAACTCCCGGATGCTCCAAGGATAGATATTTCTGTCTCTGGTTGATGAACTTGTTGAAATTTTGGGGAGATCTGTGGGTCGCGCTCCTCACGGTGCCATTTCTCTGACGTCACTTTGTTCTAACTTTTCAAAATAATTTCTGGACTTCTACTCATTGTTGAGAGCAGGGCTTTACAGGCCACACCCTCTGATTCACAGATGCTCAGTTCTGCTAAATTGTGAAAGCAGTCCCCAAAACATGAGGAAGCCAGCATGGCTGTGTTCCAAGAAAAGGTTTTTTTTTTAAATTTATTGATTTTTAGAGAGAGGAACAGAGAGAAAGAAGGGGAAAAGCAGGAAGCATGAATCATAGGAGTTGCTTCCCATTTGTACCTTGACCAGACAAGCCCAGGGTTTTGAACTGGTGACCTCAGTGTATCAGGTTGACATTTTATCCACTGCGCCACCACAGATAAGGCCATGAAAACTTTGTCTGTGATACTGATATTATAATTTCATATACATGTTTTGTGTCAATATTATTCTTTTTTTTTTTTCAATATTCTTCTTTTGATTTTTAAAATCATTCAAAAATATAAAGCCGTTCTTAGCTTGCAGGCCATACAAAAGCAGGTGTTTGGCTGGATTGGCCCATGGTTTACAGATATTATCTGAGCAGTGGGATTATGAAGTTAGCTCGGTATTTGTAAAAAAGTAATAAGTTTTACTGTAAAAAGAAAATATAAAAAAGATATAAAATGACAGTAATATCTCTAAATAACCAGCTTATTAGTTTCTTTTTCCCAATATGGGTAAAACCTGTAACCCTATGTCCTAGACACCCTGTTTATATTTTCATTGTGACACCTTAGTTCATTGATTGCTTTCTCATATGTGCCTTGACCATGGGGCTACAGCAGACCGAGTAACCCCTTGCTCGAGCCAGCGACCTTGGGTTCAAGCTGGTGAGCTATGCTCAAACCAGATGAGCCCGCGCTCAAGCTGGCGACTTCGGGGTCTCAAACCTGGGTCCTCCGCATCCCAGTCCGACGCTCTATCCACTGCGCCACCGCCTGGTCAGGCGACACCCTGTTTATATTTTAAAAGCAGATAAAAACAGATACTTGCAGAATGAACCTTGCAAACCTAATGTGAAGTAGAAGAAGCAAGACATCAGAGAATAGCTAGTGTTTGATTCAATTATATAAAGTTAAAAGGTATTGTTTATGATGATGTACACAAGTGGCAAAACCCTGAAGGAGATCAGGACCTGGGTCCCCTGACGATTAAGAGGGTGCTTATGGGTGAGAGGGGCCTGTGATCGGCAAAGCCGAGTGGAAAGGTTTGGGGTGCTGGCAGTGTTCTGGTGCTGGTTGCTCTATAACTCCATTTGATAAACTGTACTTTTTTGTAGATATGTCATGTTTCATGATTAAAAATGCTAAAGTAAGTGAAGAACTACTGATGTATGTGCAGTGATGCACAACGGCTGTGTATGTGATGGTGGTGTATGTACCACATGACAAGTGTACAGTGGGGGACTGTGCCATCCAGGCTGTGCCAGTGCACCTGTGATGTGTGCACAATGGCAGAATCACCTAACGACACATTTGTCAGAAGGGACCCCTGTTGTTAAACCACACAGGCCTGCACAGTTAGAGCTTTCAGACTCCTGTGAAAGACAGAATGAAACCCTGAGCCTGTCTCCTCACTCTGCCCAGAGAGTGCTGCTGTCCTCACGACTTTGTTCAGTAGCAGTGTTTATGCTTCTATCAGGGCTGAGCTACATCAGTTTTAGTTTTTAGAATTTCTAGAAAAGGTATATTTCACACATACTGTTTCCCCTTGTTCTTTTCTCGTGGCTGTGTTATTTTGAAAGTCTGTTCTTTTCTTTCTTTTTTTTTTTTTCTGTATTTTTCTGAAGCCGGAAACGGGGAGAGACAGTCAGACAGACTCCCGCATGCGCCCTACGGGGATCCACCCGGCACGCCCACCAGGGGGCGATGCTCTGCCCCTCTGGGGCGTCACTCTGTTGCGACCAGAGCCACTCTAGCACCTGGGGCAGAGGCCGAGGAGCCATCCCCAGCGCCCGGGCCATCTTTGCTCCAGTGGAGCCTCGGCTGCGGGAGGGGAAGAGAGAGACAGAGAGGAAGGAGAGGGGGTGGAGAAGCAGATGGGCGCTTCTCCTGTGTGCCCTGGCCAGGAATCGAACCCAGGACTTCTGCACGCCAGGCCGACGCTCTATCACTGAGCCAACCGGCCAGAGCAAAAGTCTGTTCTTTTCAATAGTTGCAGAGTATTGTGTTGCTTTTTTTTTTTTTTTTTTGTATTTTTCTGAAGCTGGAAACGGGGAGAGACAGTCAGACAGACTCCCGCATGCGCCCGACCGGGATCCACCCAGCACGCCCACCAGGGGGCGATGCTCTGCCCCTCCTGGGGGTCGCTCTGTTGAGACCAGAGCCACTCTAGCGCCTGGGGCAGAGGCCAAGGAGCCATATCCAGCGCCCGGGCCATCTTTGCTCCAATGGAGCCTCGGCTGCGGGAGGGGAAGAGAGAGACAGAGAGGAAGGAGAGGGGGAGGGGTGGAGAAGCAGATGGGCGCTTCTCCTGTGTGCCCTGGCCGGGAATCGAACCCGGGACTTCTGCACGCCTGGCCGACACTCTACCACTGAGCCAAATGGGACCTTGTGTTGCTTTTAAAAGGACCATGTTGGTAGACTGTGCATATTGAGTAGCTTCTTATCATGTTGAGCAGTACTATAATGGATGTCCTCCTACATGAATCCCACTCATCGTTCGCAGTTTCCCTTGGGTAAATTCGTAGGGTGGGTGTATCTGGTTTTTACTTTGGTGGGTCTTGCCAATTGGCCCTCCCCAAAGACTTGCTGATTGTACACTGACCAATGTGTGTGGGTGCTTATTTCACCACCACAAAGCATCCACAAGAAACTAGGTAAATATGCTATCTTAAAGGTAAAATACACTATCTTTTGCTTTTAATTTCCATTTCTTTTTGAAATTTTATTCACTTTAGAGAGGGGAGGAGAAAGAGTATAGAGAGAGAGAGAGAGAGAGAGAGAGAGAAGGGGAAAGGAACAGGAAGTATCAACTCCCATATGTGCCTTACCAGCCCAGGGTTTTGAACCAGCGACCTCATTGTTCCAGGTCAACGCTTTATTCACTGTGCCACCACAGGTCAGGCTTAATTTCCATTTTTAAAAGAGAGATTGATTATCTTTTGTACTTTATTGGCCTTTTGTATTCCTTTTTGGAAAAACTTTCATACAGTTCTCATATTTTTCTTTTGATTTATGTTGATTTAAATGTTCAATAAGCAGTTTAGCCTTTGTTTATGACATATATCACACTTATCACTTGCTATTCTTATTTTCCCATGAAATATTTTGTTTATATAGTTGTGTTTTTTTTTTTTTTTATTGAGCTTCTGGGTTTTAAAGACCTTCACTGCAAGATTATAAACATAAATGTATGAAAAGCTTTCTCTTTGAACTTTGGTGATTCCATTTTTTTACAGTGAAATAGTTAAGTCAATTTGAAATTTACTTGTAAAAAAATAAGATGAAGTTTTGACCTGATTTCCTCACAAACATCCAGCTGTTCTTGCATCAGCTATTGAACCTTCTTGTCTGCTGATGTGGAAATGTACATTTATAATATGTTAAATTTCTAGGACCTGTTTCTGGACTCTGTTGTTTCATTGATTTATTTATTCCTTCTGTAGTTCCAGATGCTTTTAATTATTATTATTTAAAAAATTATTTATTGATTTTACAAATAGAAGGGAAGAGGGAGAGAGAGAAAGCGAAAGAGATTGTTATATGTGCCCTTACCAGGTATCAAACCCACAACCTTGGCATATTGGGATGATCATACAGGATTGTGTACCTTTCTTGTTATATCTGTTCCTAGATATTTTTTTTATGTATTATTATTGTAAATGGATGGTTGAAGTATTCAGTAAATATCAGTTTTGCTGTTATTTGATAGTATTGTTCAAGTTGATGTCCTTATTGATTTTCTGTCCACTTTTATCAATTACTTAGAGACGGGTATTAAAGTCTTTGACCATTGTGAATTTGTCTGTTTCTTGTTGCATTTTGTTGGTTTTTGCTTTGTGTATTTTTTGTATGTGTGTGTGTGACAGAGAGGGAGAGAGACAGACAGAGAGAGAGGGACAGACAGATAGGAAGGGAGAGAGATGAGAAGCATCAGTTCTTTGTTGTGGCACCTTAATTGTTCATTGATTGCTTTCATTTTTCTTGCTTTTTATATTTTAACATAAGCTTTAATTTTTTTTTCTTTCAAGAACACAAACCACCAACAGTATGCTTAAAATCTTAATCTAAGAAAATTGAATCTAGTATAAAAATCCCAAAAGAGTAATTATTTCAAAAATGATGTTAGGTATTTATGTAGCATTTCAGCTTTTAAAGTATCTTTGCATATGTAATCTCTTCTCATATTTTCAGAAACCAAATGAGACTGTTTTATATCCATTGTGCAATGAGAAATCCAAGTCTCATGAAGGTTGATTTTCTTTTCACATGGACAGTAAGAACTAGAGCCACAACTTGAATTAAGTCACCTGATTGTCTAGTGCACTTTGATAACCCAGTATGACTTTGACATTAGCCATGAACATATGTAGAAACTTGAATTTTTTATAATTTGATTAGTTGGACAATTTTTATTACTTTTATATAAAACTATATATGAGTTATAGACATTTACAAATAGAAAGGCAAAATGAATTTAGTAAAATTCTCCAGTTATATCACACTACCCAGCAGATACTTTTTTATCTCTTTTTTTTATTATTATTAATTTTAATGGCGTGACATTGATAAATCAGGGTACATATGTTCAGTGACAACATCTCCAGGTTATTTTGACATTTGACTATGTTGCATACCCATCACCCAAAGTCAAATTATCTTCTGTCACCTTCTATCTGGTTTTATTCCCCCCCCCCCCCCCCGGAAACCACCACCCTCATATCCATGTCCCTGAGTCTCATTTTTATGTCCCACCTATGTATGGAATCATATAGTTCTTAGTTTTTTCTGATTTACTTATTTCACTCAGTATAATATTATCAAGGTCCATCCATGTTGTTGTAAATGATCCGATGTCATCATTTCTTATGACTGAGTAGTTTTCCACAGTATATATGTAACAAAGCTTTTTAATCCACTTGTCCACTGATGGACACTTGGGCTGTTTCCAGATCTTCGCTATTGTGAACAATGCTGCCATAAACATGGGGGTGCATTTCTCTTTTTGAAACAGTGCTATGGTATTCTTGGGGTATATTCCTAAAAGTGGGAGAGCTGGGTCAAAAGGCAGTTCGATTTTTAATTTCTTGAGGAATCTCCATACTGTTATCCACAGTGGCTACACCAGTCTGCATTCCCACCAGCAGTGCAGGAGGGTTCCCTTTTCTCCACATCCTTGCCAGCACTTACTCTGTGTTGTTTTGTTGATGAGCGCCATTCTGACTGGTGTGAGATGATATCTCATTGTGGTTTTAATTTGCATTTCTCTAATCACTAGTGATATTGAGCATTTTTCATATGCCTATTGGCCATCTGTAGGTCCTCTTTGGAGAAGTGTCTATTCTATTCTTTTGCCCATTTTTTGATTGGATTGTTTGTCTTCCTGGTGTTGAGTTTTACAAGTACTTTATAAATTTTGGTTATTAACCCCTTATCTGACGTATTGTCGAATATGTTCTCCCATTGTGCAGTTTGCCTTTTTATTCTGTTCTTATAGTCTTTAGCTGTGCAAAAGCTTTTTAGTTTGATACAGTCCCATTTGTTTATCCTGCCTTTTATTTCCCTTGCCCGTGGAGAGATACATCAGCAAATATATTGCTGTGAGAGATGTCAGAGAGCTTACTGCCTATGTTTTCTTCTAAGATGCTATGGTTTCACGGCTTACATTTAAGTCTTTTATCCATTTTGAGTTTACTTTTGTGAGTGGTGTAAGCTGGTGGTCTAGTTTCATTTTTTTGCAGGTAGCTGTCCAATTTTCCCAACACCATTTGTTGAAGAGGCTGTCTTTACTCCATTGTATGCTCTTACTTCCTTTGCCAAATATCAGTTGACCATAAAGGTGTGGGTTTATTTCTGAGTTCTCTGTTCTGTTCCATTGATCTACATGCCTGTTCTTATGCCAGTACCAGGCTGTTTTGAATACAATGGCCTTGTAGTATAACTTGATATTAGGAAATGTGGTACCTCCCACTTTATTCTTCCTTTTCAAGATTGCTGAGGCTATTTGTGTTCTTTTTTTGGTTCCATATAAATTTTTAGAATATGTGTTCTATATCTTTGAAGTCTGTCATTGGTATTTTAATTGGTATTGCATTGAATTTATAAATTGCTTTGGGTAATATAGACATTTTTTTTTTTTTTTTTTTTTTTTTTTTTTTTTTTCTGTTTCAGGCTAGATATTGTTTTTTTTTTTTTTTTTTTTTTTTTTTTTTTTTATATAATTTTATTTTTTTAATGGGGTGACATCAATAAATCAGGATACATATATTCAAAGATAACAAGTCCAGGTTATCTTGTCGTTCAATTATGTTGCATACCCACCACCCAAAGTCAGATTGTCCTCTGTCACCTTCTATCTTGTTTTCTTTGTGCCCCTCCCCACCCCCTATCCCTCTCCCATTCCCCCCTCCCCCCCCGTAACCACCACACTCTTATCAATGTCTCTTAGTTTCACTATTATGTCCCACCTACGTATGGAATAATACAGTTCCTGGTTTTTTCTGATTTACTTATTTCGCTTCGTATCATGTTATCAAGATCCCACCATTTTGCTGTAAATGTTCCGATGTCATCATTTCTTATGGCTGAGTAGTATTCCATAGTGTATATGTGCCACATCTTCTTTATCCAGTCATCTATTGATGGGCTTTTTGGTTGTTTCCATGTCCTGGCCACTGTGAACAATGCTGCAATAAACATGGGGCTGCATGTGTCTTTACGTATCAATGTTTCTGAGTTTTTGGGATAATATAGACATTTTAATGATGTTTATTCTTCCTAACCATGAGCACGGTATATGCTTCCAATTGTTTGTATCTTCCTTGATTTCTTTTATCAATGTTTTATAATTTTCCGAGTACAAGTCTTTAATCTCCTTCGTTAAATTTACTCCTAGGTACTTTATTTTTTTGGTTGCAATAGTGAGGGGAATGTTTCCTTAATTTCTCTTTCTGACAGTTCATTGTTGGTGAATAAAAATGCCTCTGATTTCAGAGTATTAATTCTATATCCTACCAACTTGCTGAATTCATTTATCAGGTCCAGTAGTTTTTTGACTGAGACTTTAGGGTTTTCTATATACAATATCATATCATCTGCAAATAATGATAGTTTTACTTCTTCTTTTCCAATTTGGATGCCTTTTATTTCTTCTTCTTGACTGATTGCTGTGGCTAGGACTTCCAGAACTATGTTGAATAAGAGTGGTGAAAGGGGGCACCCCTGCCTTGTTCTTGATCTTAAGGGGATTGCTTTTAATTTTTGCCCATTGAGTATGATATTGGCCATGGGTTTGTCATAGATGGCTTTTATCATGTTGAGGTATATTCCCTGTATTCCCACTTTGCTGAGAGTTACAATCATGAATGGGTACTGGATTTTATCAAATGCTTTTTCTGCATCTATTGAAATTATCATGTAGTTTTTCTCCTTCCTTTTGTTTATGTGATGAATCACATTGATTGATTTGCTAATATTGTACCAACCCAGAATAAATCTCACTTGATTATGTTGTATGATTTTTTTCATATATTGCTGGATCCGGTTTGCTAATATTTTGTTGAGGATTTTAGCATCTAAATTCCTCAGGGATATTGGCCTATAATTTTCTTTCCTTGTGTTGTCTTTGCCTGGTTTTGGAATCAGAATTATGCTCGCCTCATAAAAGGAGCTTGGAAGTCTTCCTTCCTCTTGAATTTTTTGAAATAGTTTGAGAAGGATAGGAGTTAGTTCTTCTTTGAATATTTGGTAGAATTCACTTGTGAAGCCATCAGGCCCAGGACATTTCTTTGTTGGGAGTTTTTTGATAACTGTTTCGATCTCATTTGTTGTAATCAGTCTGTTTAGGTTTTCTGATTCTTCCAGATTAATTTTTGGAAGATTATATGTTTCAAGGAATTTGTCCATTTCATCTAGATTGTCTAATTTTTTGGCATACAGTTCTTCATAGTATTTTCTTACAATATTTAGTATTTCTGTTGTGTCAGTTGTTATTTCTCCACTCTCATTTCTAATTTTATTTATTTGAGTCCTCTCTCTTTTTTTCTTGGTGAGTCTGGTTAAAGGTTCATCGATCTTGTTTACCTTTTCAAAGAGCCAGCTCCTGGTTTCGTTGATCCTCTATATTGTTTCTTTAGCTTCTATGTCATTTATTTTCATTCTGATCTTTATTATTTCCTTCCTTCTACTACCTCTGGGCTTTACTTGCCATTCTTTTTCTAGTTCTTTTAGATGCAGGGTCAAGTTGTTTATTTGAGCTTTTTCTAGCTTCTTGAGGTATGCCTGTAATGCTATGAACTTCTCTCTCAAGACTGCTTTTGCTGTGTCCCATAAATTTTGAGTTGATGTATGCTCATTATCATTCATTTCTAGGAATTTTTTAATTTCTTCTTTGATCTCATTGTAAACCCATTCATTATTTAATAACATGCTATTTAGTTTCCAAGTGTTTGAGTATTTTTCAGTTTTTCTGTTGTGGTTGATTTCTAGTTTCATACCATTGTGATCAGAGAAAGTGCTTGATATGATTTCAATATTCTTAAATTTGTTGAGGCAGCTTTTGTGCCCTAACATGTGGTCTATCCTAGAGAATGTACCATGAGCACTTGAAAAGAATGTATATTCTGCTGCTTTAGGGTGAATGGTTCTGAAGATATCTATTAAATTGAGTTGATTTAGTATGTCCTTTAAGTCTGCTGTTTCTTTGTTAATTTTCTTTCTTGAGGATCTATCTAGTGATGTTAGTGGGGTATTGAAATCCCCTACTATTATAGTATTGTTGTTGATCTCGCCCTTTATATCCATCAAAGTCTACTTTATATATTTAGGTGCTCCTATATTAGGTGCGTAGATATTTATAATGGTTATATCTTCCTGTTCGATTGCTCCCTTTATCATTATGTAGTGACCTTCTTTATCTCTTACTATAGTCTTTGTTTTAAAGTCCATTTTGTCTGATATAAGTATTGCTACCCTAGATTTTTTTCATTTCCATTTGCATGAAATTTTTTTTTTTTCCTTTCACCTTCAGTCTATGTGCATCTTTTGTTTTAAGGTGTGTCTCTTTTCTGTAGACAGCATATGCATGGGTCCTATTTTCTTATCCACGCAGCTACCCTATGTCTTTTGATCGGATCATTTAGTCCATTTACATTTAAGGTTATTATTGATATGTAATTGTTTATTGCCGTTTTATTCTTTAAAGCTGTATTCCTCTTTTGCTATATTCTTTTCCCCCTTTTATTTGTTTACAACAGACCCTTTAGCATTTCTTGTAGCATTAGTATGGCGGTAGTGAATTCTTTGAGTTTTTTTTTTTTTTGTCTGGAAAGCTTTTTATTTCTCCTTCAATTTTAAACGATAGCCTTACTGTGCCGCGGACCAGCGCGGCTCCAAATAACGGTGCGGAATTGAGGAAACACACTTTGTCAGAACAAAACCGATGGGACCGGGAGGACTCTTCAAACTGCCTGGCAGTATCTGAGTGCCTCACAGCCCCAGTTCGCTTTATTATATGGACCTATGCAAATCAAGGACCCTGATACAAAGTTGCACATCAAAGGCTAAGACAGGAACTCTCCCAAGGCAAAAACAGGATACATTAGTGAAATTTACAAACATCTGAAACAAACAGAGTCAGAGGAAGGGCATGTATATTGCTTCCTGCAACCCAAGGAAGGAAGTGGAGTGGGTGCAAACACTCAGCATCAAAGCCAAATATGGAGATGGAAGGGGTAAAACTTAGCCCCCTGCCAAGCCTCGAATCTATAATGGCTTTTTGCCATTAATGGTCCACAACATTACTGGATAAAGTAGTCTTGGTTGTAGGCTCTTGTTCTGCATTACTTTGAATATTTCTTGCCATTCCCTTCTGGCCTCAAGTGTTTCTGTTGAGAAGTCAGAAGTCATCCTTATGTGGGCTCCTTTGTAGGTGATAGCCTTTTTTTCTCTAGCAGCTTTTAATATTTTCTGTTTATCACTTAGCTTAGGTATTTTAATTATGATGTGTTTTGGTGTAGATTTTTTTGGGTTTCTCTTTAATGGAGTTCTCTGTGCTTCTTGGACTTGTGAGACGTTTTCCTGAATTAATTGAGGGAAGTTTTCAGCTATGATATGATTGAACAAAGTCTCTATCCCTTATTCTTTCTCTTCTTCTTCAGGAACCCCTATGATGCAGATTTATTTCTCTTCATTTTGTTACAGAGCTCTCTGAGTTTCCTCAGGCTTTTTGAGTCTCTTCTTTTTTCTGCTCTTCCTTCTGTGCCTTCATTTATCATGTCTTCTAAGTTGCTGATTCAATTCTCAGCTTCATCCATCCTGCTTTTAATTCCTTCCATTGTGTTCTTTTTTTCCTGATATTGTATTTATCATTTCTGACTGATTCTTTTTTATTATTTCAATGTCTTTTTTTATATTTGCTATGTCTTTATCTAGGTGTTCGTAATGACCATCTATTGTTGTTCTAAGATCTTTGAGCATCCTAACAATCGTTATTTTAAACTCTGCATCTGGTAATTTGGTTATATCTGACTCATTGAGTTCCTTTTCTGGGGGTTTCTCTTGATTCATTTTTGTTGCATTTCTCTGCCTTCTCATTTTGTCTGTGTATATGAAGGTTTTGGCCTCTGGAGTCCACTGGGTGTGGCCTCTGTGTTCCCTAGGTGTGGTCTGTCTGCAGACCCGCAGCCCCCTCTACCTCTGCTGCCTAGGGTGTTTGGGTATGGGCGTTGCCAGTGCCAGCCCACTGGGGCTGTCACTGCAGTTTCTGCCTCTCCTCCACAGGAGGGGCTGTGATGTTGTGCCTGGATCTACAAGCCTCCTAGGTCTCTGCCTTTGCCCCGCCACCATGTGTGGGGTTATGTGCTGTGCCCTGGTGGCAAGTCTCACCACCACAGGCAGGGGTGAGCACCTTTGCTCAGCTGCGGGGCTCCACCTGTTTCTGGCTCCCCCCCCCCCGTGGGAGGAGCCAGCTTGTGTATCAGGTAGCAAGCCTCGGTTTCGCCTGCCCGGCGAGGCTGCGTGCCTGGCGCCCTTCCTCAGCAGCGGGTCTCTGTCCCTTTCAGGGCTCCCGCTCTTCCCCCACTGGCGGGGTTGCAGGCGGGCTGCAGCTGGGCCTGACCACTTTTGTGCATCTTCTGCACCCCTGCTGGGCAAGACTGAGCTCAAACCTGTGCCTCAGTCATGTTCAGCTGGCTTCTGCCCTTGCTGAGGGAACCGTGCTTCCGCATCCTGCTGCCACCCTCCCTCAGGCAAACCCGCAGCAGTGTGGTTGGGGGCACTGCAGCTCAGATCCTAACACTCAATACTGTAGTCCCGAAAGCTCCCTCCTTCTAAGCGACTCTGCTCTGAGTGCCACGGGAGAGCTTGTTTGGCTGGTGTCTTGCTTCCCTTTGGTGCTATTGCTGTTTCCAGGGGAAATATTCACTTCAGATTTGGGAAGTGACTCGTCCCAGGGGTTAGAGTGGCTGTCCCTCAAAGTGTTTCTCCCTGTGCCTCCTAGATTACACTCTCTTCTTGCTGCTCTGGTCCTCTCCTCTCTCCTGTCCCCCAAAGTCCCTGGTGGGTGGTTGTGAGAGAGGTTTTCTGCACGGTCCCTTTAAGAAGAATCCTGGGTCTGAGAAATCAGACTCTTTCTCACAAACAGTATCCTGGCTTGTTTTGCAGCTAAATACTGTCCATATGCCTCTTCCAGGCTCTGGGGCTGCAGGCTGGGGCTTTGTACCTGGGGCTCAGGACCCTCCCCTCTCTGCTAAACTCACTTCCCGCCACGTGAGTCTCTCCCGGCTGCCGTTTGCTTCGGGGAGCTGGGCAGCCCTCTTCGCGTTTCCACTTTTTTACCAGTCTCAGTGTGGCTTCTTCAGTGTTCCTTGGTTGAAGAGTCCTCTTAGTTTAGTCCAAAGTTGGTTTTTCCAGATGATGGTTCTTAAATTAAGTTGTAATCCACTTTGGTTCTGGGAGGTGGAAGTTGGTACATCCGCTTACTCCATCACCATCTTGCCGCCTCCTCATTGATTGCTTTCTCATATGTGCCTTGACCCAGGGGCTACAGCAGAGCAAGTGACCTTGGGCTCAAGCCAGTGACCCTGTGCTCAAGCTGGTGAGCCCATGCTCAAGCCAGATGAGCCAATGCTCAAGCTGGTGACCTTGGGGTTTTTAACCGGGGTCCTCCACGTCCCAGTCTATGCACTGTGCCACAGCCTGGTCAGCTGCTTTGTGTATTTTGAAGCTCTATTATTAGTTGTAAAAGTATTTAGAATTATTATATCCTTTTTTTTTCCTTTTTTTTTTTCTTTTTTACAGGGACAGACAGGAACAGAGAGAGATAAGAAGCATCAATCAGCAGTTTTTCATTGAGAGACCTTAGTTGTTCATTGATTGCTGTCTCATATGTGCCTTGACCACGGGCCTTCAGCAGACCAAGTAACCCCTTGCTTGAGCCAGTGACCTTCGGTCCAAGCTGGTGAGCTTTTGCTCAAACCAGGTGAACCCTCACTCAAGCTGGCGACCTCCGGGTCTTGAACCTGGGTCCTCCGCATCCTAGTCTGACGCTCTATCCACTGCGCCACTGCCTGGTCAGGCTATTATATCCTTTTGCTGATGTGGTTCCTGTATTATTTACAGACTTTCTTTGTCCCTGGGAACATTCTTTGCTCTGAATATATTTTTCTGGTTTTAATGCTGCCACCCCAGTTTCCTGCCCCTGGCATCTCCTCACATCCTAGCTCTGACTTCCTATTGAGATGATTGCTGCAGGCAGAATAGTTGGGTCTTGACTCCACTCCACCAGTCTCCCTGTGTCTGTCCCTTTGTGTTTTAGTCAACAGTGTTTTTGAGAGGAGCCAACACAGCTTGTGAAGGCTCATTCAGACCTCCTGTTTGTGCTGACACAGTCTGGGTGGCCTGGCTGTGTGTCTTTAAGTGATGCTGTTTGTGGGCAGGGTTTTCTGCAGCTTGAGGTCTGGGGAATGGAGCCTGGGGAGGGGATGTGGGTGCTGCTTCACTGGCAGTCAGGGCTCTCTTACTGACATCTGGCTTCAGGAACCATCTGGAGGAGCCTTTCTCGGTCTTCCTGGGGATTGGCCAAACTCCCATGGGGTATGTCCTTGGGTTGCAAATGTTTTCCTTCCCCTTGACATGTCTGGCGGCCTTGAACTGAACTTTTAAGGGTTGGTAGGGTTGTCACCTTCCTCCAGAGCTATATAGATTCTAGACTCCTCAAGCACACGAGGGACAGATTTATGTGTGAGAGTGACTTCTGGGCCCTGTATGCCTCTTCTAGAATCTCTCCCCATGGCTTGTAATGTCCTCTGTTGGTGGACACTTGACCAGGTAGTGTCTGGTTGGGAATGTGGTAGTTTCTTCTGTCTCAGGTGGGAACAGAAGTCAGGAGGGTGATGTGTGCACTGCTTCTAAATGGTCCATGCCTGCTCCTCTACTCGGCTAGCCAGGAAGTGCAGGGAGAAGCTGAAGGTACCTTGCTGAGGCTGAAGGATTCTGGAAACTTCCAGGTCATCTCTTCACTGTCTACTCTTTATCTGTTGGCATAGTTTGGTCTTTGGATGCTCATGTTTTTAGATGGGAGGGTCAAGAGGTTTAACTCAGGCCCCTACCCTCTACCTTAAACCACAGCTCGGCATAGCTCTAATGATAGACAATGTCTTATAATGTGCTTTTCCTATAGAAACTTCACTTGGAGATGTTGACAGACCAGCCACGAACAACTAAATACCACCATGTGATCCTGCAGAATAGGGAGTCCCTCAAAGACAAAGTGATTCTGGATGTTGGCTGTGGGACCGGGATCATTAGCCTCTTCTGTGCACATTATGCGCAGCCCAAAGCGGTGAGTAGGAAGTGGCCGTCCCTTTAGCAGTCATGGAGCTGAGTCTTGGTGACGTGTCCTTTGTGCATGAGGCACCATGTTGACAAAGCGAGCAGTGTTTCCTCGTGGGCTGAGCCAGTTAGAGGTTGTGACATTGGTCAGTGAGCTACCAATAGCATAGAGTGGAATAGGACAGGTAGAAAATGTCCCAGCAATCTGCATGTGATGGGTAGTTTTTTTGAAATGTTTATTTCAGTTAAATATAGAAACATTCATCTACGTGAGTGGGTTACCGTCCAAGTGCTGTCCCTGCCCTGAATAGTGACTGCCTGGCAAAGACAGGACCGACCTCTCTTTAAAGCATGTCTGGGCTATGTGGAGTTGCAGCCCCTTGGTGTTCTCAGTACAGGCAGGTGCAATTCCTAGTTTACAGGGGAGGCTGCAGTGCAGGGGCCACCTGAGTTCAGATCCTGTCGGAACCAGAACATGGTGCTCAGGACCCTCCGCCAAGAACCTGGATTTGAAATTATGTCTGAAGCCACAGGTATCCTACAAGTCGGACTGTCCTCAGATGAGTGCTGAGACCTCCTTCATCAGTTAGGGGTTGTTGCTGCGTGAACAGGCGCTGGGCTCTGGCCTTATCCAGGGCACCTTGGGACGAGCAGCCATGGGTGGGGGCAGAGCTTCTGTCCACCTGCAGCCCCATGCCTGTTTTAGGCAGAAGGTGAAGTTAGGGTTAGATGCAGCAGCTCCCCTCCCAGGTGCATGACACACTGGCCCTTCTGCTGTCGGCCGCTGCTTTCCTTCTGTGTCTGCTGTTTTCCCTTTTCTCTGGTGTAGGTTCCAACTCGGCCGAGGTGCCGCCGGGCTGCCGTGCAGTGTAGGATGTATGCTGACGGTGCTTCTGCCAATGCAGGTGTATGCGGTGGAGGCCAGCGAGATGGCCCAGCACACGGGGCAGCTGGTCATGCAGAATGGCTTCGCCGACATCATCACTGTGTTCCAACAGAAGGTGGAGGATGTGGTGCTGCCGGAGAAGGTGGATGTGCTGGTGTCCGAGTGGATGGGGACCTGCCTGCTGGTAAGTGCGGGGCAGCGACTGGGCTGGTCTCTAGAATCTTCACAAATTGTGATTAACTTGGACTTTTTTCCTAAGGTCAAATGTAACTTATTTTTTTATATGAACTAATGACTATTTAACTGATTAAAAAAATGCCTTTACAAGAAATCTGGAACTCTTTCATGAGTGATTTATGTAAACTCTGTTCTCTTTGCGAACCTGTGAGTATCCATGGCTTAATGTATGAGGCTGATTTTTTTTTTTCTTTTTTTTCTTTTTTTCTTTCATTTTTCTGAAGCTGGAAACAGGGAGAGACAGTCAGACAGACTCCCGCATGCGCCCGACCGGGATCCACCCGGCACGCCCACCAGGGGCGACGCTCTGCCCACCAGGGGCGATGCTCTGCCCATCCTGGGCGTCGCCATGTTGCGACCAGAGAGCCACTCTAGTGCCTGAGGCAGAGGCCACAGAGCCATCCCCAGCGCCCGGGCCATCTTTGCTCCAATGGAGCCTTGGCTGCGGGAGGGGAAGAGAGAGACAGAGAGGAAAGCGCGGCGGAGGGGTGGAGAAGCAAATGGGCGCTTCTCCTGTGTGCCCTGGCCGGGAATCGAACCCGGGTCCTCTGCACGCTAGGCCGACGCTCTACCGCTGAGCCAACTGGCCAGGGCGAGGCTGATTTTTTTATGTGAGCAGACTCTTTGTCTCTTTCCAAGCCTGGGTGCTCCCTCTCCCAGCAGCCCCCTGATTAGCATTAGTGAGACCCAGCCTGACGCTCCAGGTATCACAGGTGGAGTGGATGGTTTTCTGGTTACACCCCTCCCCACCCTGCACAGTACTTTATGTGCTCACACTCACAGACTCTGAGATTGAGGGCAAGTGAGAGGTGGGTGGGAGCTGGGCCTGCGTCTTCATCTCCTCGAACCCTCTGCCCAGCCCTCTTCTGGCTCAGGATCTAAGACATTATAGTAAAACACCCCAATCTGAAATTTATCATCTGTAAAAATCCAGAGAGAGAACATCTAGCTGAATGTGAGCAGAATGTGGCTGATGTTTCCAGCGAGAGATCCATTTAAATATGTTGTCCCAGCTTCTTATACATTGCAAACATTGAGGAAAATGACAGCAAATGACATTGGGCCATTAGTCCTGTTGAGATTATGTTATCTGAAGAGAAAGTGTACATAGACTCAACATCTGTGATATTTGGTTTATTAATAACATCTGTGGGTTCCTAAGATTATAACCAGGGGATAAAAGGGACTAAGTACAGCATTAACCCATTACTTTGCCCCTCAAACACCAGTGTTTATTCAGTGAACATTTATAGAGTTCCTCCTGGCCATGGGAACATAGGAGCCAGCCTGTTGTGGAGCTGTATCCACAGGCCCAGGGCAGTTGGGGGAAGCCTGCTGCCAAGGGTCCAGCTCTGCTCTTGGAAGTAGGTGATGTGGGAGACAAAGAGTAGGAGGGGAGGGAGAGAAGAGGAAAGGGGCAGAGGGAGGAGAAATGGGGAGGTGGGAGGGGCGGGGGAAGAGGGAGGAGAGGAGAGGTGGAGGGGAGCAGCATCTAGCAGGGGCAGTGGCACCTCGGGGCCGAGCTGGATTTAGGTGCTGTGTGCTCCAGGACTTTGCCATGTGTTAGGCAACCAGCCACTGTCCAGGGCTTTAAGGGTGGAGTAGAGATCAGGTCACTATGGGAGGCCCTGTAGGACTGCAGGGCAGGTGAGGCCTTCAGGGTCTGAGGGCTGTGAATGTTCTGAGAATACCCCAGACCAAAATGATTTCATTTGACAGCTAAAATCCTTTCAAAACTTAGGGGCTCTTAAAAATGTAGTAGTAACTACTTAGTGACTACTCAGTGGATGAGAGTGAAGATTTATCCTGGCCCTTAGCCATTCCCCAGTTCTGAATTCTAACGCAAAATGACCCAAGCTGTGATAGGTGACCATTAATATGTGGGTATGAGATAAATCCTCCACGGAGCGCTGGCTGAGCAGTGCTTATCCTGGCTGGTATACTGTTGAGGGTGAGACTTGTATAAAGATCCCAGACCATCTGAATGCAGCAGGGAGGTCTGTGCAGACGCTGGCCTCAGTCACCTGGTCTCCTGTGTGTCTCTCCCACCCCTGCAGTTTGAGTTCATGATTGAATCCATCCTGTATGCCCGGGATGCGTGGCTGAAGGAGGGCGGGGTCATCTGGCCAACCACGGCTGCATTGCACCTGGTACCCTGCAGTGCCGACAAAGACTACCGCAGCAAGGTTCTCTTCTGGGACAATGCCTATGAGTTCAACCTCAGCGCTCTCAAGTGAGTGTCCGTGGCACAGCCATACACACACGCTCTTGGGCCTCTCGCAGTGTGAACTGCAGGCGTTTCTAAGACAGAATAATGTACTTTGTTGTAGAACTTGCCATGAAACTATCTAAATTTACTCACATGCCTAAGAATTTTGCACGTTGCCTTTAATGCCTTTAAACTGATAACAGCTGCAGTGGGAATTGAACTGTCTTTTGCATCTAAGTACTCAAAGTACACTGGGAAAAATAAGGTCATGGTTACAAATGAGGCCTTTATAAATGTGTGGGCCATTAAAACACAGATGTATGTTCCTACTAAGCTATAAATTTGAATAAGGATTGGAAATATATTAGTGGAGTTTTATAGAGAAAGCAGTGCTCCAAAAGAGTTGATTTCCTGGTTGTTAACATGTGACACAGTTGTGCAGTTGAGCTTCAGGTTTGATTTTCTGGTAAGGCCTTCACATTTCTACTGTTGTCTCTTCTTAGAAGGATGGGGATATATAAGCTGACTGCTTCCCCTTCTAAGAGTGCCATGGGAATTAGGCACAAGAAACCCAGCATCAGCCCTGGAAATGAGGGGAGGGTCCCTCATTTGTCAGAAGCTGCAAGAAACTTCCATTCATGTAGTGAGGACCAGGTCACCAGGGATGCCTGCTAGACATCCAGATGAGGAGTAGACAGCCAGAAAGGGGCCTCTGAGCCTTTTTGTCTTTTATTTTAAAATTAAAAAAATATTGCCTGACCTGTGGTGGTACAGTAGATAAAGCATTAATCTGGAATGCTGAGGTTGCTGGTTCAAAACCCTGGGCTTGCCCGGTCAAGGCACATATGGGAGTTGATGCTTCCTGCACCTTCTCCCTTCCTTCCTTCCCTTCCCTTCCCTTCCCTCCCTCCCTCCCTCCCTCCCTCCCTCCCTCCCTCCCTCCCTCCCTCTCTCCCTCCCTCCCTCCTTCCCTCCCTCTTCACTCTAAAATGAAGATCCCTGCTGCCAATTCAGTGTCAACAGGAATCCCCAATTTGGGGTGCAATACAGCAGAGACTTTACTTAGTGACACAGCTGCTGTTGCAGCTCAGTTTGTAAACCAGGGAAACACAGCTATGGCACTCCACTAAGACAGGGGAGGCTGGCTTACATAGAGAGGAGTTCCTGCCCCTGTTCTTGACTGGTCTATTTTCATGTAAATAGGGAATTCAAATTTGTATAGTTTGGTCCAAATAGCACTGTTCTAATTGGTTGGCTCCACAAATTCTGATTGGCCAGCAAAGATACAACCTAGAACAGGAATATTTTTTATTTGCTGTGTAATAGAAGATCCATGAAAGATATTTTGTGATAAAATAGATTCGAAAACTAAAGAAAACCTGTAGCCTCTTATTTTCTGGTATTTGGTGAAGGTTGGTCTCCCTGTGTTCAGACCTTAAGAAGGACTAAAGGGAAGCTCCTCATTACTTACACACAGGGAGGGCTGGGTGGAGGGACCGGAGTTGGGCTTGCAGGGCTGCAGCTCAATAGTGGTTTGGAATTCCTAATAGTACAGAAGAGAGAAAACATGTCCTGTTGTCACACATGCGTGTGTCAGAGCCTGAGATGTTGGTGATGACTTTGAGTAATTACTTTGACCTTTTTCCCAGATCTTTAGCAATTAAGGAATTTTTTTCCAAGCCCAAGTATAACCACATTTTGAAACCAGAAGACTGTCTCTCTGAACCGTGCACTATATTACAGCTGGACATGAGAACAGTGCAGATCGCTGATCTGGAGGTGAGGTACAGTTGGTGCGCACATGAGTGAAACTTGTTATTCAGATAAACAAGTATATATACCTTTTGCTATTGGTTCTCCTATAGTCTTTATGTTCTATTCTGATTTTCTTTTCTATTTTTATATTATTTTCTTTCTAGTTAACCTCTTTAACATCTTCCATTATTTTTAGATTTAGGTTTAATATTATCAGCATCTTCGGATTCAAATAAATTATCGAATTTCATGATGGAATTTGAATTAAAATTTTTAAAGGGTTTTTAGTTGCCCTTGATAGCAAAATTCTTAGTTCTTTCTTTTCCTTCTCTCTTGCCACGAGGTGGCACCTGTGGGCTCAGGATGGTACCCGGTTAAGGGTGTACTCTGAGATGGGGGAGCCAGACAATGTTTGAAAACCTCATCTGGAACTTTGATGGGCAAAATAGTGTGAGAACTGAAGTTTTGAAACTTTAGTTAGTTTCAGTTACAACTGTAGAAACTCGGCTTTGAACTTTTCTATTTATGCAAAGAACTGAGAAGAGAAAGTATTCTCAAATTTTGAGGCAGAAAATTAGGCAAATGAGACCCAGATTACTCGAAACCTTTTCTGGTTGTCTGCTGCATTTGAATTCACAATGCAAGTTTTAATATTTACTTTCCCTAAAAGGAAATTCTATATGGCTTTTGATGTGTTCAGCTAAACTAGTAAGTTATAGGCTTGTTTCATATTTGCCGAAATAGGTGGTACAGGTCTTGGGTCAGCACAGTGTTGTGGGATTTGTGAAATGTGGCCAAGGGAGGAAGAAGTTGTGAGCCTCGCTCAGACAGAGCCTGAGGCAGCCTTATGTTACATGTTTATGAACCAATGTCCATTTTCTTGTTTGTTTGGTTGAACACAGACAATGAAAGGTGAACTGTGCTTTGATATCAAGAAAGCTGGCACCCTGCATGGGTTTACGGCCTGGTTCAGTGTCCGCTTTCAGAACCTGGAGGAGGATGAGCCCCAGCTGGTGCTGAGCACGGGACCGTTTCACCCGTGAGTGTCTGCTCCACCCTTTGGATACGTGGGTAGCTCTCCGTGGACTGTTCAGGGCTTGCTGTCAAGTTATTGCCATGACAGAAAGCATGACAGGGTGATGAATTTAAAGGTCTAGTAATATTGAAAGTTGACCTGAAATCTTTAGCCCAGGCTGAGCCTTGGGCTGGGAGCTGTGGTATGGAGCTAGGTGTGCAGGTGATGGGCACTGGGGCCCAGGCTGTGTGGAGCTGAGTTGGGGTCTTGTGCCCCCACTGTCCCTGTACCCGCTTCCTCGGGCTGCTTCTGGACTCCCTGGATGAACAGACTGGCTTTAGGAGGATCAGGCTTTGTCTTCTCTCAGTTGCCCTAAATGCTGCTACAGTTTTTCATAGTTAGCAGCATTCTAGGGCCTTTTGCTCAGACTTTTTTACAGAAGGGAAATGTTTTTTGAGACAGTTTCGTGCAACAGCATTTTATGGCTGCACTCATGCCCACATGGGAGCTGAAGTCTGTTCATGGGGCTGGATACAGCGGCCCTGTGGAAATGCTGCCTTCATTTGGGGGCTTCTGTAGCCCCTCTCAGTAACTGCCCTGGACACTCCCTCAGGCATGGAGGTGAGCCAGGAGTGAGCGAGGCACAGGGAGGGGTGCTAGTTGTAGCATCTGGGTGTGAAGGACCCCGGTCGTCATTTTGTGCAAGGAGAATGAGGCTGAGGAACTGCTTGCCCAGAGTGGAGGTTGCCTGGCTGGGGCTGCAGTCAGTTCTCCTTCCGGGGCTCACTGTGCAGATGGGAGCACTCACCTTAGGAGCCAGCAGTGAGTGCTGTGTGCTGGGGCTCCTCTCCACTAGAGCATCTGCAAGGGGTTGTCCACACATAGGTAGTATCAGGGACAGAATTGGGATGGGCAGGGCGCAAGGCCAAAGGACACATTCTCGGAGAAGGGCCAGGGAAAGAGACCCCTATGGTGGCTGAGGGAGGGTAGCCTGAGAGTCAGGGAGGAAGAAGAGGCAGCCAGTGCCTCAGCTGGGCATGACCGTGGGGCCACACCATGTACTGAGGGGAGGACCTGTCGGGGGCCAGAGCCTGCAGAACTTCAAGAGTCCCAGAATGTTACTGTTTTTCCCCCAAATGTCAGTTATCTTGTGCACATGCATCTTAACTTTCACAGAAATCATGTTTTTGGACACAGTGTCTTCATTGTGTGTTTCTCTTTGACTGCAGAAACTAGAACCGTGGGCATCAGTGGCTTGGAGAAAGAGCTGGGTGGCTTGGGATGGACGCCTGCTCTGCCAGGATGCAGAAGCTGGGTGGACCCTTTGAGGGGCTGGGGCAGAGGAACCCTATGTCCTGCCTTGTGACCTTGAGCACCCTATATCCCCTCCTGGAATCTGAGCGTGTCCAGGAGCTGTGTCCTCGGTGGGCTGTGTCTGCCCTACAGTAGCTCTGGAAAGCTGGGCCCAGGGAGGGGCTCCAGTAACACCACCCTATGTCTTGCAGCACCACCCACTGGAAGCAGGTGCTGTTTATGATGGATGAGCCTGTCCCTGTCCACACAGGGGATGTGGTCACAGGCTTGGTTGTACTGCAGAGAAACCCAGTGTGGAGGAGGCACATGTCTGTCACTCTGAGCTGGTCTGTCACTTCCAGACAAGATCCCACATCGCAGAGAGTAAGTAAGCTATTTAGCTTTAAAGTCATATGCTGTTGTGCTGTTCTGGGGGATAGGTCTGGGGTGGTTACCATGGAGATGCTCATCCCCACCTTGTCTGCATCATTTTTCTAATCCTCATGGTGGGAAGTGGATGCTTTTATTTCCAGAACAGAAAACAGAGGTGCAGGAAGGTAAATGGTTTGTTCTGTGACACAGCTAGTCAGTGAGAGAAGCCCCAGCCCTGGCTGGGGGCCACCCTTTCTGTGTCCAGGAGCCGCGGGCAGAGAGAAAGAGCCAATGGCTGAGCCATCATGTAGCCTGGCACCTACCTGGTGCTCACAGGTGGTGGGTGTGTGGCCACGCAGAGTGAGGGGTGCGTTCTGACTAGGTGGTGGTTTGAAGAGTGAAGAGCCAATGTTCCCACAAGTGGAACAGTGCAGCCAGTGGGGGCCTTGGGCCTCAGAGGCCACTGAAAGGTGGATTCTCTTCTCCTGACTCAGGGTTAATGTGGGAGGGAAAAGAAAACCATCTAATGGATTCTTGTTGTTTTTGATACCTGTTTATTGCTTTGCTTTACAGTAATTTTATGTTGACTTTGTCATTTAAAAATATTCTGCATCTGAATGCCATTTTCTTGTCCATTGTTAAGGTATTATAGGAAATACTGCATGTTAATCAAGTGTTATTGATTATTTGATTGATTTGTTTTCTTTGCCTTTTTTAGGGTGGAGAAAAAGTCTTTCCAATCTGGAGATGACAGTGACGTTCTGTTTGGGAAGCAGTGTGAGCTTATTGGAGGTATGTGTAGGAGCGGAGGAGTCTCACCCGTTGTGAACACTCGATCTTGTGAAAGCCTGAGAACGCTCACTCTGCCTGGCAGGTGGTCACACCTCTCTCTGTGGGCTCTACAGACAAACAGACTCGGGCTGCCCTTGCTACTGTCACTGCCTGTGTCTGTACTCTAGAAGTAGGCTGTGTTTCCAGGTGTCCACCAGTGACGTCCACAGTGCCGACCTCTGGGTAGGTTGGGGGCACAGTGTTCCTAAGCTAGGTCTAGTTCTACACTCATAGGACACATGCGTCAGCCTTGTACTCCTGTGAAAGTGACTGTTTGTGCATCATGTGGTAATGGTGTCCTTACTGCCCTTGGTTCATCCACTCAACATGCTGAATGTGGGGTTTCCCGGAGCCGTGCAGGACCGGGAGGCGGCAGTGCATGCTTGGGCCTCTGCATGCGATAGTGCAGTTGTAGAGATGTCTTCTAGACAAAGCGTGTTGGTACATAGTGCATCTTAATAAATATTTTTAAATAAACGAATGTTTGTGTAGATCCTATTTCTGTGCATGTACATTATTCGTACAAGCATGGGCCCATGCCTCGTGTACTGCCTTGTAAGCTTTCTCATCTAATATTATGAAGAAACTCCCATATCAGTAGTTATACATCCACATTTTGTGTGTGTGTTGTTTTGATTTTTAGTTAACTTTTTATTAAAATATAAAATACATACCCCAAACTGCACAAGTCATGTGTATATAGATGGATGAAATTTTACAACATGGACATACATGTAACCAGGACTTAGGTCAAAACACCTCACACACCTGAGGCCCCAAGTGCCTCTTCTACTCAGCAACACCCCTGGGGGCATGCTTGACTTCTAACACTATAGATGACTTTTGTCCAGTTTTGAACATTTTATGAGTGGAATTATACAATGTGTTTTTGTTATTGACTAGATGTTTGTGTCCTCCTAAAATTTGTATGTTGAATCCTAACCCCCAGTGTGATGTTGTTTGAAAGTGGGGGCCTTTGGGAGGTACTGGGTCATGAGGGTTATTACGTCTCATAATAGGATTAGTGCCCTCATAAAGGAGACCCCAGAAAGTGCCTTGTCCCTTCACAACACAAGGATACTGTGAGAAGGTGGTCAGCTATGAACCAGGAAGCGGGCTCTCTCCAGACCCCAAATGGGCCTTTTCCTTGGTGTGGGACTTCCAATCTCCGAACAGTGAGAAATAAATGTCTGTTGTTTGACTCTGGTATTCTGCTCTGGTGCCCTGGATGGTCTAGGCATTCTTCCTTTGCATCTGCCTTCTGTAGTTCACATTATGTTTGTGAGAATCTTCTGTGAGTTGTATGCAATGTGGTTGCCTTCTCATTGCTGTGTAATGTTCTACTGTATGAATGTACCATAACTTACGTGTCTTATTCCCCTGTTGGTGGGCATTGGGGTTCTTTCCAGTGTCCATCTATTATGATTGGTGCAATTGCAAACATTTCTGTATGTGCGTGTGTTTTGGTGCACACTTCTGCTTTACTAGAAATGATCAGCTCTTCAAAGTAAAAAAAACTCATGTCTATGCTCCACATCCTCTTCAACGCCAACTGTTTTGTGTTTTTCCTTTCTTCTGTTCTGGTGGGTGTGTGGAGGTAATTGCATTTTTCTCATGGCTAATGCCATGTGTTCACTGGCCATTGGCTACCCTGCTTTTGAAGTGCTTGTTCAAGACATTTCTCTGTTTTACTATTAGGGTTGTTTTTTTCCCCCAATTAATTTTGCAGGGGTTCTTGATATAATTTGACTAAAAGTCCTTTCCCGTATATTTATTTTGTGATTTATCTTCTACTCTGTGACTTGTTTTTCACTTGATAAACAGAAGTTCTTAAATTTGATGTTGTTCAGTTTGACATTATTTTTCTTTTATGGTTAGCACATTTTGTTTTCTATTTAAGAAATCATTACTTATTCCAAGGTCATAAAGCTATTCTACATTCTTCTCTGTTATAGCTTATAGTGTCTTAGCTTTTGCACTTATATCAACATTCTAAGAGTTCTATACCTCTAGAACTGCTTTAGCTGCAACATTATTTTGATATATTTTTAGTATTATGCAGTTTGAAATATTTTAAAATTTTTGTTATGATTTCTTCAGCTGTACTGTTGGTTATTTGGAGTTATGTGGTTTAATTTCAAAAGGTGGGATTTTTAAGTTACTTTTCTTAACCATTTCTAGCTTAATTTCACTATTAAGAGAATAGACTGAGTGATTTCAATCCCTTGAAACTGTTGAATCTTGTTTTATGACTCAGCATATTGTCAGTTGTATTCCTATGTACTTTTTGTGTATCCTGCTGTCCTTGAGTGTAGATCTCTAAATGTCATTTATCAAGTTTGTTGTGTTGTTCAGATAGTTGGATCTTGACTGATATTTCTGTCTGCTTATTCTATGAGCTTCTGAGTCCCTCTGCGTCTTAGTCTATGTCTTTGTCTGCTTAGAGTGCCATATCAAAATACCGTAGACTGGGTGACCTAAACAACAGGAACTTATTTTCAGGACTTTAGTTCTGGAGGCTGGGACGTTCATGATCAGAGTGCTTGCCAATTTGGTTCCTGGAGAGGGCCATTGTTCTGGATTGCAGAAGGCCATTTCTCATTGTGTCCTCACATGACAGAGAGTGAGCTCTCTTGTGTCTCTTCTCTTTTTTTTTGTGTGTGACAGAGACAGAGACAGAGAGAGGGACAGATAGGGACAGACAGACAGGAAGGGAGAGAGATGAGAAGCATCAATTCTTCGTTGCTGCACCTTAGTTTCTCATTGATTGCTTTCTCATATGTGCCTTGACCGGGAGGCTACAGCAGACCGAGTGACCCCTTGCTCAAGTCAGCAACCTTGAGCTCAAGCTGGTGCCTTGCTTAAATCAGATGAGACCACGCTAAAGCTGGTGACCTCAGGGTTTCAAACCTGGGTCCTCTGCGTCCCAGTCTGATGCTTTATCCACTGTGCCACCACCTGGTCAGGCTCTTGTAGCTCTTCTTATAAGGACACTAATCCTGTTGGATCAGGGCCTCACCCTTATGATCTGTTTAACCTTAATTACTTCCTTAAAGCCCCTGTCTCCAAATATAGTTACACTAGAAAGCCCGGCGGTCATACGAAATGACCGCTGTTCTAGATATTATAAATTGTAATTAAAATGATTTGTGCAAAGGTGTCTGCTAATTCAAACTGAATTACCCAGGGCAGGCGGCGAGGATGCCCCTTTGCTTAGTGCCCCACGGGGTTTCCCCCTTCTACTTGCTTAATTGCTTAAAATAGAGTGCAATGAAGGAAACTATTGGCGGTACATTTCTTAAGAGCCACCACTAGCTCAATAAATAAAGGTGATTTAAATAATAAAATGTTAATTCACATGTCAAAGATCTCTTTGTACACAACATTTTGATGGTAAACTTGACCATGAAGTCGAAAGCAATAAAGTCCTGGTCCAGGCAAGTCAATTGGTTTGTTTCCCATGGACGCAAAAGCAAACAAACTATTAATGGATTGAATGCTATCCATGTACTGTTTGCTATTTGGATGCTGATTAGTCAATAACTTATTCAAGAGTGGTGGATAATTCTCAATTAGTGGAACTACAATGTTTCCATACTTGCAACATTGAGAAAATCCTTTCTTGCCACGGTCAAATCCATTAGTTTCTAACTTGAAGTTTAAGGACTGACAGTGTTCACATTTAATATTCATGTCACCAGAGGAATGCTCAAAAATTAAAGTTTCTCCGTTTGAAACTGTTTTAATCCTTTCTGCGTTTCGGTCAGCATTACTCTGTCGTTTTTTTGCATTTCTCTCCTGCCTTTGTTCAAGGGACTCATTTTGTCGAGACAGGCTTTTTTGTCTTGCATCTGAGGCAAGCCTTGTTTCTCTATGCTCATCAGTCTCATTTTGCCGAGAAAGACGCATTTGCTCTGCGACTGAAGCAAGCCTTGTCTTTCTCTGCTCAGTGGTTTCTTTTTGTTGAGAAAGCTGTTTTTGTGCAGCTTTAGCTTCTTTTCTCTCCACTTCAGTGCTGTATTTTCTAGGAGGCATTCTTAAAAGAAATTACATTAAGACGTAGTTTTTATGTAAAACAGATGATTGCCAATGCAAACAAATGTTCACCTTCCCCCTGACACGCTCAATTTGCATTCAGCCTTAAATTATTTCAAAAGCAGATGCTTGCCAATGCAAACAAATGTTCACCTTCCCCCTGACCCGCTCAATTTGCATTCAGCCGTGGCAACTTCACCCCATTGGCTAGTATAGTTACGCAAGCAACCAATAAGCTATCGGCAACAAACAGACACTTAAGCCGAATATAATAAAGATTGGTGGTTAAGGCTTTGCTATATACTGAATGTCTGTGTCACCCCAAAAATTTATATGTTGAATTCTGGCCCCCAATGTGATGGTTTTAGGAGGCAGGACCTTTGGGAAGTGTTAAGGCTATACAGATGGAACCCCATGATAGGATTAGTGCCCTTATAAAAGAGACCCAGAGAGCTCCCTCCCTCCCAACATGTGAGGACACAGTGAGAAGATGCTATCTGAATCAGGAAGTAACCCCTTACCAGACTCTGAATCTGGGGTGATCTGATGCCTTTCAGCTTCTAAACTGTGACATATAAATTTCTGTCATTTATAAGCCTCTCAGTCTATGGTATTCTGTTAGAGAAGCCTGAAAAGACTAAGACAGGCCTCAACACATGAATTTGAAGGGACACAGTTGAATCCTTAGCATTTGGCTTCCTACCCCCCACATTCATGTTCTCTTCACACGCAAAATACATCCTAACAGTCCCAAACATCTTAACTCACTCCAGCTCAACTCAGTCCATCTAAATATCCAAACCAGGTATATGTGAGACTCAGGCATGTTTCACCCTGAGGCAATCCTCCTACTATGAGCCTGTGGAACAAGACAAGCTGGGTGCTTGTAAAACACAATGATGGGACCAGGTGGGATAGATATTCCCATTCCAGAGGGAGACCACAGAAAGAATAAATGGGTGGCCCTGGCTGGTTGGCTCAGCGGTGGAGCGTCGGCCTGGCGTGCGGGGGACCCGGGTTCGATTCCTGGCCAGGGCACACAGGAGAAGCGCCCATTTGCTTCTCCATCCCCCCCTCCTTCCTCTCTGTCTCTCTCTTCCCCTCCCGCAGCCAAGGCTCCATTGGAGCAAGGATGGCCCGGGCGCTGGGGATGGCTCCTTGGCCTCTGCCCCAGGTGCTAGAGTGGCTCTGGTCGCGGCAGGGCAATGCCCCTGAGGGGCAGAGCATCGCCCCCTGGTGGGCAGAGTGTCGCCCCTGGTGGGTGTGCCAGGTGGATCCCGGTCGGGCGCATGCGGAAGTCTGTCTGACTGTCTCTCCCCGTTTCCAGCTTCAGAAAAATACAAAAAAAAAAGATTAAAAAAAAAAAAAGAATAAATGGGTGATGGCTCCAAGCCCATCCAGGACCATTAGTGTCTAAGGCTGGACAAGAATCCTTGGATTTGCTGCTCTGCCTCCAAGTCCACTGGGCCCTTCAGCTTGGCACTCCCAAGCAGCTCTGCAAAGGCCCCCTGAGACACTGGGCAGGGTCATCCTGGTACCCTGACACTGGAAGGGCAGCTCCAGCCTCTGATGAGAACCAGCCTGACCTACTGGACCTGTTGTGAGGCGGCAGGTCATCAGTGTTGGAGAATTCTTGATTATTGCTTACATGTTGTTTCTGCCTGATTTCTTTTCTGTATTAGTTCCAATTGCATGTTTGTTAGAAAACTATGTGCCCTGGCCGGTTGGCTCAGTGGTAGAGCATTGGCCCAGCGTGTGGAAGTCCTGGGTTTGATTCCTAGGCAGGGCACACAGGAGAAGCGCCCATCTGCTTCTCCACCCCTCCCCCTCTCCTTCCTCTCTGTCTCTCTCTTCCTCTCCTGCAACCAAGGCTCCATTGGAGCAAAGTTGGCCCAGTTGCTGAGGATGGCTACATGGCCTCTGCTTCAGGTGCTAGAAGGGTTCCGGCTGCAACAGAGCAACGCCCCAGATGGGCAGAGCACCGCCCCTAGTGGGCTTGCTGGGTGGATCCCGGTCGGGCGCATGTGGGAGTCTGTCTCTCTGCCTCCCCACTTCTTACTTCAGAAAAATCCAAAAAAAAAAAAAAAAGGAAAAAAGAAAATGATGTACTGCTCCCATGCCTCTTACACTTGTTTGTTTTTCATTCTTCACAGCTGTCCCTCTATTTTGATCTTCTCAACTGCTATGATAGCTTTCGTGCCCCCGCCCTTGGGTTCTGCTCAGCCAGCGAACCCCTGGCAGCAAATCTTCAGTCAATGATCTGCAAAGGACAGTGTTTATAGTACATTTTCGAAATTCTCTTTTTCATAGGCATCTCAGAAATCAAACCAGCAATGAATGTCTCAGACAGCAACCCAGGTGGGAGAAGCAGGCCCCTGTCCTGGGGGCTCAAGTGGGGCAGGGGCTGGCACTGGCTGGCACTGGGGGATGCCCACTGGTCCTGGTCATTGTTGGGTTAAGGTGACTTTTGGTCCATGGTCCCCATTGTGTGGTTTCTGTCCATTGAGTTCTTCACATGCTCAAGCTGACAGCCGTGAGCCTCTGACTCCAAAGGCCACCAGCAGTCTCAATATTGTGACAGGAACACCTCATCCAAGATGCAATTGGCTGGTTCTTTACAAAATATGCTCTCCACACACACACATAGACACGTGCCTGGAGGTGCCCGGGGGCCTCTTTCTCTGGAACTCAGCTGTCAACGGTGCTCGCTGCCTTTTGCACAACGGGAGTTTGCTAATGCGTGTGCAGACATGTGAACTCAGATGAAACCCAGACAGCAGGAAACACCAGCCACTGTGATCTCCCTGCACAGCTGTGAAGAGGAATCATCTGCAGGGTCCCAGTGGCTGGCCTCCACTCCAGCCCATCTCCAGCAGATGTGGCCCTGGCAGCGCAAGGCCTGTTGCTGCCCCAGGCAGGGCCCAGCCTCTCGGGTTTTGCCTTCATGTTGGTCACTTTGCTTACAGTGAATTCTCTGAGCATGGACAGACAGGCAAGCGTGGGAGACATATGGCACCACGCCTCCCCCACCTACAGGGCCCTGAACCACAACGTGAGATGGACGGGATGAGAGAAGGCCCAGGGTGAGTTTTCAGGCCTGAGGGACTGAGTCTTTCATATTAAGTGCCCATACTTGGCACTAAGGACAGGAACTCCCTCCCTACCAAACAGCCAAGTTGGGCCCAGGCTCATTACAGTATAAATCTGAACAGGGCAGATGGAAGGTATGGACACAAAGGGGCTGAGGACAAGCTGAGCAATCCCACCATCTGGTCGGACCGCGAGGCTTTGCCCATCACCAGAGGGATGAGGGGCTAGTAGAGAACCTCACATGGGTACAAAGTCTCCACACTGAAACCCCCTCTTGAAGCCATGGAACTTTTCCTTAAAGGAGCAGCTCTTGGAGGTTCTTTTAAGTGAAACAGTCTAGAGATGAGAGGTGGAGGTCAACAGGGATTCCTGTTGGTGTTGAATGGTGCCAACTACCATAAGTTAACAGACTTGATCCCCCAGAACTGAGTAAATAAACTGTTGTTCAAGCCCTCTGATTGGTGGAACTTTGCTATAGCAGCCCTAGCAAACTAATACATAGATATAGTATGAAAATTAATAAGAGTTTAATAAAATTGCTGAATAAAAAAAATCAATATTCACAAACCAAATGCATTCTTACATGCCAGCAACAATCATTTGGAAAAATAAATTCAAAATATATGCCCTTTAAAATACCATAAAAATAAAAAAAATGTTTAAGAGTAAGTATGTATATCAATAAGATATGCAAGACCTGTAGAGAGAAATTTATAAAATTCAAAGAAAGTTGGTCCTGGCCAGTTTGCTCAGTGGTAGAGCGTCGGCCTGGCGTGCAGGAGTCCCGGGTTCGATTCCCGGCCAGGGCACATAGGAGAAGCACCCATCTGCTTCTCCACCCCTCCCCCTCTCCTTCCTCTCTGTCTCTCTCTTCCCCTCCCGCAGCCAGGGCTCCATTGGAGCAAAGTTTGCCCGGGCACTGGGGATGGCTCTGTGGCCTCTGCCTCAGGCGCTAGAATGGCTCTGATTGCGGCAGAGCGAGGCCCCAGATGGGCAGAGCATCGCCCCCTGGTGGGCGTGCCGGGTGGATCCCGGTTGGGCACATGTGGGAGTCTGTCTGACTGCCTCCCCGTTTCCAACTTAAGCAAAATACAAAAAATTAAAAAAAAATTCAAAGAAATTTAAATGGCCTTGACTACATGGAAGGTGACAAGACTCATTAACAGCCATGTCAACAGGGCAAAGACGTTCATTTTCTGTGAAGAGCTTTGCAGATTTGAATCTATTATGAACCAGAGGCTTCACATTTGTTTCTGTTTATTGTGTTTTTGGTTGAACTTCAACAAGATGGTTCTGAAGTTGATATGGATGAACAGAGGCCACAAAAAAGTCAACCATTCCTGAAGAAATTTGGCTTACCTGACATGGAGAATGTCAAGATTTACTGCAAAGCTAGAGCCACTAATGTGGTCTGGAGCTGGCGGAGGAGTACCAGCTCTGCCCCCCGTGGGTCTGACCAGGAGCTGAGCGGGGACAGGAGCACACCCATGCATTGAGGGGAGCCTGATGCAAGCTGGAGTGGGACTGGTAAATGCAGGGAAGACTGGACTGTGTTGGCACAACCGGTTTTTCACATTGGAAACAACTTTAAGTAGGGCTCACACACCCCATACTAAAAAATAACTCAAGGTGAACTGTGGGCTTGAAATGTGAACAGCCAAACTAGGAAACTTCCAGTAGATAGGAGTGAGAAAAGGAAAGGACCCTTAAGCTTTTCTCTCTAAAGTAGTAATAGGAACAACAATGAATGTCCTAAGGCACACTATGGGAGATAGTCACCAACCTACAAGGTTTCCAAACTAAATGTCATTGATAACAGAAAACAGGGTGTGTTCTTTCTACATCCAGATAAAAATGCATCTCAAGAGAATTTTAAGGCAATTTTTTAAAAAGATTCTATTTGTTGATTTTAAAGAGCGGGGAGAGAGAGAGAGAAAGAGGGAGGAGGAGGAGCAGGAAGCATCAACTCATAGTTGTATACACCCTGAACTGGCATGCCCGGGTTTTTGAACCGGTGACTGCAGCATTCCAGGTCTATGTTTATCCACTGCGCCACCACAGGTCAGGCTCAAGGCAGTTTAATTATTTCCAGACCCAACTTCATCTTTCCTATACCTCCTTCCTCTTGATATCAGAGTGTTAATCATTGAAATGTAGTATGTGTTCTAACAAACTTCTGAGGCACCAGGTGTACTTTTCCCTTACTCTTCTGTCTACATGAGTGCCCCTCACATTCCTGAGGTTGGAGCACTGTTGCAAGGTTTCTTGAAGCTCTGCTCTCAGGCTATAGTCAGATAAGCCCAAATAAAATTCTTTTAAAATTTCCAGAGATTCAGGTTCTTTTCATTGACATGTGACTCTTTATGACTTCAGAGTAGAGAAAGAAATTTTGAGCAAGACAAAAAAGTTCTAACTATAAAGGAACAGACTGATACATTCAGATTTTTAAAAAAGATTTTATTTATTGATTTTAGAGAGAGAAGGGGGGAGGAGTGGGAAGCATCAACTGGTAATAGTTGCTTCCTGTATGTGCCTTGATTGGGCAAGCCTGGGGTCTTGAACCAGCAACCTCAGCATTCCAGGTAGATGCTTTATCCACTGTGCCACCACAAGTCAAGCTATATTCTGCTTGATTTAAATTAAGAACTTCTGTTCATTTGATATACTATGAAAAGAGTTAAAAGACAAGCCACAAACTATTGCTTTAGTTGACCCACACATGTTAAAGAGAACTATCTTATGCCTTAGTCCTATAATACCTCACTTGTCCATGTCTAGAACAGAGTCTGGCAGAGTCAGTGCTCAGAAAGAATCTGTCAAATGAGGGTAGTGAGTGAAGTTTCTATCTATGCGCTGTCCTTAGCATGTTGACTCTGATCCTCCCCCCCCCCCCCCCATGGCCACCATGGGGCTGCAGCTGGCATTGCATCTGCACACCAGTCCCCTCCAATCAGGAGAGCAGATGTTTTCCCAAAATTCCCAGCAGACTTGCAGTTGGATCTCATGGGCCAGAGGAGATCACATGTCTACCCTCAGTGGCAATAAGGAACCAGTGTTCCCCTGACAGGTGTGACCTTCCTGGTCCATCTCCTGAGCTGGCCACTCTGCTGGCCAAACCCAGTGGAGATCTGACCCCAGGGGAGAGAGAGGGAAGTCTGTCAGGTTGTCACAGTGTCCACCGCAGTGCCAGCCCTGCTTTAATGGCATAGATCCTTCCCCTTCACTAAGTTCCTGGTGCCGAAAGCTGACACAATTATCATTTGCATAGAGAATCAAGAATTGTAAGGCTGAGCACTGGCTTGTGTTAAGACAAACTGTCCAGCAACTCACACTAGCAGCAGCTTGTTCTCTGTGTGACTAAAGAAACCTGCCCAGCTGGAAAGCTTTGCTCAAAGAAATTTCTAAAACAAGTGAGAAGTGAAAACAGAGAGAGCTGTTGTCATTCAGTGTCCTCCCCTGTGAGAACAGGAAGCCAAGTCTGGGGGGCACACTTCAACCCCTGGTCTCTCTGTGGGGGATCCCAGGTCAGACCCTCACTCTCCTGTCATCAGTTTCCGCACTTCCCTTCTGTGGAAGGAGACCTCAGGCTGCAAACACCTCAGGAGCAAACCCCCGCTTCTGTTGGTATTTGTACAAATTCTGAGGGTTTGATGAAGACATTTGTTCCAAGAACAAGTCTCTCACAAGTCATGGAAAACAAAGTTGCTTGAATCCCACTCAAATGCTCAAGTACAAAAGAAACAGGTCTATTTAACAAGAAAACTGGAAGCTTAGAAAAAAGAACCATGTAACACTTTTTCAACCTTGAGCAGAAAACAGGGACACTTCCAGCAGAGAAAATGGAGGAGTGTAACAAATATGCCTCCACAGTAACTGTGCAGTTTAGGAGGCTCAGCGCCCACCCTGGGAAGGGGTGTTGGGTGTGTGTGTGTGTGTGGGGGGGGGTATGGGACTAGAACCAAATAGAGCAGTTCTCTCTCTTGAAGCAGTGAATTACTATAAGGAAGTTAGCTGTACAAAACCCCAGGACTTGCCTTTGCACAGACGTGTTCAACCACACTCAGAGCATCAATGTAGGGGCCTGAAAGAGTTTATATTTTTGGTGACCACAAAGAAGAGGGCATGGGTGGGAGCCACACTTTTAGGGACCACCCCCACTCCCCATTCTAAACATATTTTTTTAGTTAACCAGTGATTACTGATTCCACTGCCCTAGAAAAATTTCCGGTGAGCTGGGTTCTGGGGTACCTATGCCCCTACTGAGAAGCATTATTGTATAATTTGTGGCAAAGCACAGAACATAAACTTTAGTATCTTAAACATTTTTAAGTGTACCAATCAGTGGCATTAAGTGCACTCACCATGTAGTGTAACCATCACCACTATCTAGTTCCAGAACGTTTTCACCCCCCCTAAAGGTGACCCCTTACCCATCAGTGGTCGTTCCTCCCAGACCATGCGAACTACCCATCTACTTTCAGGCTCTGGATTTGTTTGTTCTGGGCATTTCGTGTAAGTGCCATCATGGGGTATTTGCCCTTTTATATCTTGCTTCTCTCATGGCATTGTACATATTTTAAAACCGGATGGAATTAGCATTCATATTTTGAGAGCTTTCGGAAATTTGGCAGACAAACTTACCTTCCAGTTCTTGGGCATTTTGAGCTTCCAGGTTGTGCGCTAGGCTCCCAGTCACGACATCCCTGGGGAAGCGTTATAAAGACCGATGGGGCTGTCCAGAATGCGTGTAAGGGGGTGTCCGCAGCCCTTGTCTCACGGTTTCCTGCAGTGGTTCCCCCCAGCCCCTCCGCAACCGCTCCGGACCACGCGAAGACCCCAGTTTTCTAGACCAAGAACTCTGCCCAGGAAGTGTCCTCTCCACAGGATTTCCGATTTCTTGTCCTCAGGAACGTCAGCCCACCCCGAGGGACCATCCCCGCTACCCACAGACGTCTCTCGGGTCCGACCTTAGCAACCGCGGAGTACCTGTCCACGATCAGAGACACTTAGGGGGCGCACATCCGCAGGTGGTCCTCAACCCGCGGGACCTCGGCATCCCATCTGTAAATGGAGTGGGAATCGCCCACACACGCAAGACCTCTTCCTCCCAAATGCCCTGCTTAACTCAGGGACCCTACCCCTGCGGACAAACGTGCCGCGCCCCTCCAGCCTGATCCCTGCGCCGGCCCCGAGGGCGCAGGCCACACACCCTGGAGCCTCCGATGCGCCCCTCCCAGAAAGCGCTCATTGTCAGCCCGACCCCAGGTCTGAAGAAGGCTTTGAACTGACTGTCAAGGGAAAAACTCTCAGCAGAGGTTTCAGAGGCCTGAGGAGGGTATCTTTAAAATAAAATACATCTTTCCCCGGCCAACAAATTCGGCGTTGGCAACTCTGGCAACGACTTTAGGGTGAGCCGTCCCCAACTCCAGCCTCGAGGAAGAGCTGCGGCCGCAGAGAGAGGCAGGGTCAGGGGCCGCAGGAGAACGCAGACAGCCGACCCCTAACACACCCTGGGCGGGCCCCGGGACTTCGCCCACATCTCATCCCATCCTGCTTCAACAGGCACCGCCGGTCCCTCCGTCCTAAGTACCTTCTGCGTGCCGGCCTCTTTCTCTTCCTCAAGGTACAAAGGGGCGCCACCCGGGGATCGCCTCCTGGCGCCGGGGAGGCTACTCGTGGATTCTAGGTCCTTGTGCGGGTTAATGGTCCTGGGTCGCCTCCGCTGAGGTTCCTGCGCGCCGTCCCCCTTCTGTGTCGAGATCGGGAGTCTCTCGTTCCCGGTGGTGGCAAGCGGCGGCGCAAGATGGAACGTTTTTCTCCTGGGGGGCTCAGTGTCCCGACAAATACAGGTTTTCTTGTCCATCGGTGTGCGCGATACTCGCCAGGGTGATTTGGAAAGGTGCGCGTCAGTACAAGACGGACGCCCACGGAAGAGTCGAGGGAGTCCTTGTCCTCACGCGCGAGGCCCCTTTTCTTGGGTGTCTTTCGCTCAATGAAAAGCCAAACCCCAAATCGACTCTCTTTTCACGCAGCATCGGTGTCCGGGAGCCGCGCTCTCTGGGAAAGGAGGTGTCGGGGTGTCGGGAGAGGCGAGAATGCAGGGACCCAGAGCAGCTTGGACCGTGGGTGCCGCCCCGGCGCGGACAGGACACGCCCGCCTTACAGACGCGCAGTTTCGGGGGGCCTCTTCCAGATGGTCCGCAGCGCGGGCCGTGACCCACTAAGGAAGCAGACACGCATGTGCTCCACAAAGGGAGGCCTCTGCGGGCGCCCATATCTGTGCCCAGAAGCCCTTCATTTGCACTTAATTCTGCGGGATGTGTGTAATGTGCGTGAGACGCTCAAGATGCTTTTGGAAGCGAGTCGTTATATAAATAAAGGAAAGGCCTCCAGCTCTTTTCACACCCGAGGTGACAGGCGAGATGGTAACACCACGGTGGAACTTCCTTGTTTCCGAGGTTGGCTCATGTTTAGGTCGTCCCCGGGCCTTCAACTTAGCATATAAAACTGCGCACTTTGGCACAGGACTGTGGCACAAGAAGTGCTTTTATTTTCGTTAACGTACTACTGTTCATAAAGTGGAAAATTCTCAGGGTACTGAAAATATAGTAAGACATTAGTGACTGTAGATTCTTCAGAAAGTACAACAGGCATCTAAGTATTTAATACCAGTATCGGATTCTTACTTTAAGTTTTGCGAAGTGAATTAGCGGAGGACAGAGGATGGTGGCATGGAAACTATTAGGTCAACCTGAGTGTTGAGCATGCCTCAGAGTCAGGCTGTTGCAGACTTCAAAACAAGAAGGACCCACGTTTTCCAAAACCATGTTCCTAAATTCCTAACGCAGTGGGAGGAATTTGGGGAGGAGGCTGAGGAAGGTTGGCAGGAAAGGGGCTTCACTCCCCTACAGGACCAGGAGTGTCAGTGCAGACCCTCCAGGGCCCTGGCGGGGAAACTCCAAACAAGGGAAGAAAGTAAGGGTGATTCTACAGAGACTGGTACTCACTCTTCCCAGGTTCTCCTTGCTCTTGCTCCTCCTTCTTGCCTCTCTTCCTAGGTGAATGGAAGGGTTAATGCTCTCAAATCTGGAAAGACATTTCACAGTCGGCAAAGGAGAAAAGACAGTAAGTACAAGTCCAGGGGGCAGTACTCTTTACATACCCATCAAGTCTACCCCTTCCTATGGCCTCCGTCTTTTTATCTCTAATCTGAGGGGTGTTGGCAAAGTGATCACTAGTACTTAAGAATTGTTCTTCAAAAAGTTTTTAAAAAATCCTGCTTCCTGATTCAGTGGCGTTTTCTTGATTAGAACCAATCAAGTTCAAGTGATATTTCATAATATCCCTGTCTGTTGTGTCACCCAGAGTTGTTTCTCTGCATAGCTTTAAAAAAAGATAACCAGGATAATGTTATTATCATATTGAGCCCCTTTATTTCCTTTGTAACAAGGAAAACAGTAATAATTAGATACATAACTAAGGGTATAATAGTAATTAGCTGTGTAGGCTTCCTAAATGAACCAGAATACATGCTTTATTTTATGATTGGATTAATGTGTGTCCTTGAGCCTTCAATTTTTCTAAAACTCTGATTTATGTAAAGCTGCACAATGTTCATTACTTAGCAAGGGCATCATGTCTTGGTATCTAGTACGCTTGGGGGAGGAGCCAGCATTGTTGGAGTGTGTGGACTGTTTATTGAGGCCATCAACGAGAGGACGCAAAATGAACACGTTTGGTTTCAGTCCTGTTGATCTTAGAGCAGACAGCCATCAGCTGGAAAGGTGCCTTGAGATTTAAAAGACGTACTCAGTGCCCATGGCCAGGGGGCTGGGGCCACTTACAATCTGGCAATCATGTACCTTCTTGGATTGCCAAAGCCAAATTTTTTGCTCCATGACAAAGTTAAGGAGGGGATTATCAAAGTGTATTTCCAGAAATCAGGACATGATGGCTCGGAGGAACCAGGTGACGTGAGAATGAAAAAATACTGAAACCTTTGCCACCCCTCTCAAAAATTTCCCCTCTACTTGATACAGTGGTCACAAGACCAGGGCTACAACTGTAAGGGTTGTCAACAGGGATGACTCCCGAGTAAGAAACTGTAACTGTGTTCTTAAACTTATGTCACAACTCCTAAGAACCCGATGGGGCAGGATATGCCTTCAACCCATCTGACAAAATTGGGGCTCTCTTGCCTGGTGGTAAGGACAGCCTACTAAATTCTTCACCTGTGGGCCTGACCAGGCGGTGGTGCAGTGGATGGAGCATCAGACTGGGATGCGGAGGACCGAGGTTTGAGACCCCGAGGTCACCAGCTTTAGCGCGGGCTCATCAGGTAAGAGCAAAAAGCTCACCAGCTTGGACCCAGGGTCGCTGGCTTGAGCAAGGGGTTATTCGGTCTGCTGTAGCCCCATGGTCAAGGCACATGTTGGGCAGATAAATTCTTCACCTGTGGGACCTCACCCTCTGTGAACAGAAATGGACTGAGGAGGGCACTTGCTGGACTTGTATCATGCCTGAAATCTATATTAGCACTGGGGTGAGCCTAGTATCTCTTCTAAAGGTGGGAGGGTGAATACCACTCTATCACTCAGAACACTGAATATTTTCTGTTTGATATGAACAGAAAGCAAGGAAAGTGGTAACTGTGCACAAAGGGATGAATAAATGAGTTAGGTAATAAGGGAAATCCTATATTAATTAACACCTTGGAAAAAGACTCAGAGCAAGAGATGATATTGCCTCTTAGCTCGATTATACTAGATGCCTGGAAGGTGAAGCTCTGTATTGCTGAGATCACTCCTTCCTGCTTTTATCTGGAACAAGGTCACATGGAAACCTGTCAACCCGAGTGTCCTCACCCCGGGAGACATTTCTGTGTGTTATGATGATGGACTGGATAGCTAATGACTGGAATTCTAGTCCTGTGCCAATACCTATTGATGTTTAATCTTGGGGGGGAATGATCTCGTCAGGGTGGGCAATGGAGGGAGTAGCATTTATATGAGCAGCAGGTAAGACTTCCAATTTTTCTGATGTCTGTTTGACCACATGGTGTTCCTTTTCTGTCCCTAAAACAAAGGAGTGATGTAAGATACTTCAATTAAGAGTCTGACTTGCCTCACCAGGCGGTGGTGCAGTGGATAGAGTGTCGGACTGGGATGCGGAGGACCCACGTTCGAGACCCTGAGCTCGCAAGTTTGATCATCTGGTTTGAGCAAGGCTCACCAGCTTGAGCCCAAAGTCTCTGGCTCAAGTAAGGAGTCACTCAGTCTGCTGTAGCCCCCCAGTCAAGGCACATATGAGAAATCAATCAATGAACAACTAAGGAGCCACAATGAAGAATTGATGTTTTTCATCTCTCTCCCTTCCTGTCTGTCCCTCTCTCTGACTCTCTCTCTGTCTCTGCCACAAAAAAAAAAAAAAAAAAAAAAAAAAAAAAAAAAAAAAAGAAAGAAAGAAAGAGAGAGAGAGAAAAAAATAAAGAGTCTAGGCCCTGGCTGGTTGGCTCAGTGGTAGAGCGTCAGCCTGGCGTGCAGGGGTCCCGGGTTCGATTCCCGGCCAGGGCACACAGGGGAAGCGCCCATCTGCTTCTCCACCCCTCCCCCTCTCCTTTCTCTCTGTCTCTCTCTTCCCCTCCCGCAGCCGAGGCTCCATGGGAGCAAAGATGGCCCCGGGCGCTGGGGATGGCTCCTTGGCCTCTGCCCCAGGCGCTAGAGTGGCTCTGGTTGCGACAGAGTGACGCCCCGGAAGGGCAGAGCATCGCCCCCTGGTGGGCAGAGCGTCGCCCCCTGGTGGGCATGCCGGGTGGATCCCGGTCGGGCGTATGCGGGAGTCTGTCTGACTGTCTCTCCCCTTTTCTAGCTTCAGAAAAATACAACAACAAAAAAAAGAGTCTGACTCTATTTTGCATGTTGGACTGTGCCAGCATTCAAGCCTCACCTTTTGCCCAGCCTCCAGCAGGAACTCTCACTCTGGCTCATCCCAACCTCAATAAAAGACCAGGCTGGCCTCCTTTCTCTGTCTTCTAAAGCCATTTTTGGGGCTGCTTGGGCTTTAGACACACTGAGGGCATGAACAGGAAGGTTTGAAGGATGTGAGTTGAATACAGGAAGATGCTCTCATTCATCATCTCATGCTGTAGAGATGGGCTGGGGCACCCCACATGGGACTGATGGAACTGAATGGGTGAGGACCTTCCAAAAGGTTGTGTGGGACCAATGAGAGGAGCAGAAAAAAGACAGCCACATCTGGAGGGGGAGAGTTTATTTGTCTGTGGTCCAATCTCCCCAAGCTCTGGATGGGTTAGTTGAGTTGGGGAGCCACTTCCAGACCTTTGTTTTCTCTTGGGCCCTGTCTTTGTTGAATGCTCTGCCTTAAATGTAAAGGAAAGGTTCCTGTTGTTTTGACATATATGGGTGGTTCTGTAGGAGGTTGTAGGAAGCTGGGCCATGAGGGTGGTCCTCAAGCTCTCAGAACCCCTTACCCCACAGAGACCTGTCCAGGAAAATGTTCTAAGCCCTCATATTAATCATTCAATAGATATTATTTGGGCAGTATGCAATGCTGGGAGATGGATGAGCTTGCATCCTAGGGTCACTCCACATGTTTGGGCATCCCCCGTGAGTACAGTAGCTCTGTGGCTGCCTGAGGTGGGGGGCAGTGCTGTAGGTCCACCCAAGGACTTGGGCCATTAGGAAAGGTACTATCAAAAAATCAGAAAATAGCCCTGGCCAGGTAGTTTAGTTGATTAGAGCATTGTCTTGATACACTAAAGTTGTGGATTCAATCCCCAGTCTGGGCACATAAAGAATCAACCAGTGAATACATAAATAAAAGAAAAACAATATGATGTTTCTCTCTCTCAGTCCTTTTTTTTATAAAATCAATAAGTAAAAATTAAAAAAAAATCAGAAAATAACAAGTGTTGCTGAGAACATGGAGAAATTGGAGCTGTTGGTGGGATTGTAAAATTGTAAAACCACTGTGGAAGACAGTATGACCATTCCTCAAAAATTAAAGATAGAACTACCATATAATTCAGTAACTTCACTTCTAGGTATAATCCAAAAGAATGGAAAGCTGGTCTTGAAGATATATTTGCACACCCCTGTTCATATTAGCACTTTGCACAATAGCCAAGAAGTAAGAGAAATTCAAGTGCTCATGGATAAATGTCTGGATAAAAAAAAGGTGATATATACATACAATGGAATAACCTTAAAATGCAGGAAATCCTGTCACATGCTACAGCATGGATATTAAGCCAAGTGAAATAAACCAGTTACAAAAAGATCAATACTGTATGATTCCACATGTGAAGTGTCTAAAGTAGACAAATTCATAGCAACAAATTTTAGAATGGTGGTTACTAGTGTTTGGGGAAAAGTGGAAAAAGATTGTTGTTTAATGAATATAGAATTGCAGATTTGCAAGATGAAAAAGTTTTGGAGCCCTATTGCACAACAGTGTGAATATACATAACACCACTGAACTATGTATTTATAAGTAAGATGGTAAATTTTATGTTATGTGTTATTTACCACAATTTAAAAAGGTAATGACAATACTAAACATTGGAGAGGATGTAGAGAAACTGGATGTCTCATCACTGCTGGTAGAAATGTGAAATGGTATAGTCATTCTGGAAAACAGTTTTGCAATACCTTAAAAAATGGAGTATATACTTATTATATAACCTTTCAATTGTACTCCTGGGCATTTAACTCAGAGAGATAAAAATTTATGTTTCCTCAAAAACCTATACAAAGTTGTTTTTGCAATAGACAAAACTGTTATTTCTAACAGACAAAACCGAAACAACTATAATGTCTCTCAGTAGGTAAATGTTAAGCCAACTGTGCTACATCCGTAGTAGGAATCTCACTCAACAATAAAAATGATCAAGCTGTTGATGCATGCTACAATGGAATGGATCCAGAGACTAATGCTCAGTGATAAAAGCTGATCCCCAAAAGATTATATGCTGTATAATTACGTGATTATAGTTATATAACATTCTCGAAATAACAGAATTATGGTGATGGAAAAAAGATTTGTGACAGTGGGGTGGGTGTGAGTATAAAGAGGTAGCTTGAGGGAATTCTTTATGAGAATGGAATAGTTTCGTATCTTGGTGGAGGTGACTACATGAGTCTACACACGTGATAAGACAACAAAGACCAGATGTACACATTTCATCATATCACCTTGTTTTATGTTGTACTATAATTATGAAAGGTGTAACCATTGGGCAAAACTGGATGGAGGGTTAAGGGGATTTCTCTGTATTACCTTTATGTTTTCCTGTGGATCTATAATTATTTGAATATAAAAGGCTTAGATTTAAAAAATATTAATTTTTCATGTATTTAAAGTTATTTAAGTTATATCATTCAATAAGTATTGAGAATTCAAATAAAAATTAGGATTTGGTCATTGAACCAGACAAAGCAACGTGTTTGTTTTATACAAAAAAATCCAAAACTTGGAATTCAGCTCTGAGCTGTCACTGCCCTGAGCTGTCACTGCCCCCAAGCCTCAGGGATGTGGCACTGTGACCAGTATAACACTGAATATTGTCCCCATCAGCTGAAAGAATTAAACTTCTGCTTAGCTTCCCTTCATTGTTCTGGAACTCTATGAGATAATTTAGTGTTTAGTTCAACTCAGAAACTATTCATTACCTCAGAGAGTGATTGTATACTGATAATTGATGACCTCAATAACTTAACAGGGGACGCATTCCATCGGGGAGAGCAGTTTAGGCTCCAGGCCGAGCCACTGTACACGAGGCCACTTCCATTTTGGATTACAGAGAGGTCAGTGCCCAGTGAGGGTGCACTCATACCCTCCTCATAACCCTGATCCTGCTGGGTTGTTTTGCAGCACAGCTGAGTGTTGCCCATCTGCACCAGGGCCACATTAGCCGGCTTCCATAAGGATGTTGCTCTGTCTGTCGTCTTGGGGTAGCAAAGGAGGCAGTCTTTTTCAGAATTTCAGCTCCTCCTTTCATTCTCCTCATTCCATATGCAAACTCATTCTTACATTTCTTAGGTGTCCCCCCTCTACTTCAGATTTCTTTTTGTATTATTGTTTTTAATGTACAATTAGATTTAAAAAAAATAATAACGTTTAGAATTTCTCTTTTTAAAAATCTTTCTATTTTACTGGTTAATTCCCCATTTGTTAATTTTTTCTTCTCTCTTTTTAAATTTTCTTAGAGTTTTCATTTTTCTTCTTTAATTTTTATTGATCTAAAAATATCTCTTGCCCTGGCTGGCTAGCTTAGTGGTAGAGCATCAGCCAGGCATGTGGAAGTACCAGGTTCAATTCCAGGCCAGGACACACAGGAGAAGTGCCAATTTGCTTCTCCACCCTCTCCTTCCTCTCTGTCTCTCTCTTCCCCTCCTGCAGCCAAGGCTCCATTGGAGCAAAGTTGGCCTAGGAGCTGAGGATGGCTCCATGGCCTCTGCTTCAGGCACTAGAATGGCGCAGGTTGCAACAGAGCAACACCCCAAATGGGCAAAGCATTGCCCCTTGGTGGGAGTGCTGGGTGGATCCTGATTGGGTGCATGCAGGAGTCTGTCTGCCTCCCCACTTCTTACTTCAGAAAAATACAAAAAAACACCTATCTATCTATCTATCTCAACATTTAAGTAACGTATTTTTAATTAATTTATTATTTTACTTATATATTATGTATTGATTACATAATCTATTCTTTACTCTTTCTCCTGTATCATTTCTTCTTGGCCCCTCCCACTTTAAGAGCTCGTCTTACCACTCTGTTTGTAGTCTGCTTTTTTTTTCCTGGCTGCATGTTCTCTTCAGCTTTTATGTACTTGTTTTTTAAGGCATAATTTAAATACTTCACAGTGGTATTTTTTCAAGTATATACTCATTTTTCTTACCTGTTAATGTTTTTTTCATTATTCTTTTTTTTATTTTTAGCGAGAGAGAAGGACAGATAGGGACAGACAGGCAGGAAAGGAGAGAGATGAGAAGCATCAATTCTTCATTGCTTTCTCATACGTGCCTTGACTGGGGTGGGGGCTACAGCAGAGCAAGTGACCCCTTGCTCAAGCCAGCAACCTGGAGCTTCAAGCCAGTGACCTTTGAACTCAAGCCAGTGACCATGGGATCATGTCTATGATCCCATGCTCCCACGCTCAAGCCAGCAACCCTGTGCTCAAGCCAGGTGAGCCAGGGCTCAAGCCAGTGACCTTGGGGCCTCAAATCTGAGTCCTCTGCATCCCAGGCCAATGCTCTATCCACTACACCCCCGCCTGGTCAAGCCCTTATTATTCTATTTACTGTATCTATTTTTGCAACATGTACCACTCTTTTCCCCCCATACTAATTATAGTATTTCTGCTGTATTTTTATTTTAAAAATATTTATTTTTTTAATTGAATTTATTGGGGTACAGGTTTATATGTGGAATTTAATAAAACATCAAGTACACACTGCATCATGTGCCTATCACCCCAAGCAAAGTCTCTTTGTCCCCATTTCTCTTTCTTTTCTTTCTCCCCTCTCTCTTCCCTGTCGCCTCTCTCTTATCCTCTTTCCCCTCTCATCTCTCTCCTTTTCTCTCCTCTCTATTTTCTTCTCTTCTCTCTGCTCTAAATTTACCCTCTCTATTCTTTCCCCTCTCCCTCCCTTTTGCTTCTCTATCTCATCTCTTTCTTTCTCTATCCTCTCTCCTTTCTTCTCTCCATGCTTTCTTTACTTTCTTTTCTCCTTTCTTTACTCTCTTCTCTTTCATATTTTTCTTCTCTCTTATGTCTTTATCTCTCCATCTTTCTCCTTTCATCACTTTCTCTTTCTCTCTCTTCTCTTTTTGCCCTCTTCCTCTCTACTCTGTCTTCTGTCTTTCCTTTTTCTCTCATGTCTATCTTCCCTTTCTTCTCCATCTCTCCTCTTTTTTCTCTCATCTTTTTTCTTTTACTATCCATTTTTTTTCCTCTTCTCTATTTCTTCTCTCTACTTTCTTTTTCTTCTCTCTGCACCTTCATATCTCTGACCCTTCTTTCTCCTCTCTCTTCTCTATCTCCTTTCTTTCTTCTCCTCTTCCTGTCTCTTCTCTCTCCTTTCACACTCTTTTCTCTTCTTTTTCCTTTCTCTCTAGTATCTCTTTTCTTTCCTCACTCCCTTTTTATCTTCACTTCCCTTCCTCCTCTCTTTCTTGTCTCTTCTCTCTCCTTGATTCTTTTTTTTTTTTTTTGTATTTTTCTGAAGCTAGAAACGGGGAGAGACAGTCAGACAGAATCCCGCATGCGCCCAACTGGGATCCACCCAGCACGCCCACCAGGGGGCGACGCTCTGCCCACCAGGGGGCGATGCTCTGCCCCTCCGGGGCGTCGCTCTGTTGTGACCAGAGCCACTCTAGCGCCTGGGGCAGAGGCCAAGGAGCCATCCCCAGCACCCGGGCCATCTTTGCTCCAATGGAGCCTTGGCTGCCGGAGGGGAAGAGAGAGACAGAGAGGAAGGAGAGGGGGAGGGGTGGAGAAGCAGATGGGCGCTTCCCCTGTGTGTCCTGGCCGGGAATCGAACCAGGACTTCTGCACGCCAGGCCGGCGCTCTTCCACTGAGCCAACTGGCCAGGGCCTCTCCTTGATTCTTTTGTCTCTCCTTTTATCTTTCTTTTCTCTTTCTCCTTTCTCTTTTTCTCTTCTTTTTTCTCCTCTTTACTTTTTACTTTCTTTCCTATTTCCTTTCTCTTATATCTCTTTTTCTCTCTTTTATTCATTCTCCATTTTCCCTTGTCATTCCCCTCTACTTTCTCTTTTCACTCTCTTCTCTCTTTCCCTTCATTCTTCTCTCTCTCCTCTCAATCACCTCTCCTCTCTCTTTGTATACACTCTCTTTTTTCTCTCTTACTTTTCATTTCTCTTCTCTTTTTCTTCTGTCTCTCCTCTCTCTCCTCTTTCTCTTTTAAACATTTCTTTTTTTCCTCCTGTTTCTCTACTTATCTCATCTCTCTCTTCTCTATTATCTCTTTCTCTCTTCCCACTTTCTTTTTCCCTCTCCTTTATCTATATCTCCTGTCTCTCTCTTCTCTCTCATACCCTTCTTTTTACTCTCTCTTTCCTCTATTAGTATTCTGAAGGCAGATACAAGGCATGAAATACAAGCTCAGTCACGCACTAGCTGGGAAACTGCAGACAAGTTAACTCCTCAAAATGTCAGTATTCTCTTCTGTAAATAGAGAGGGCTAATAATAGGATCCACTCCATGGAGGAAATGAGATAATTAAATGTGTAAACATGGCAACAGTGATGAAGTACACAATCTTTGCCTGCCAGACAGCAAATACCATGTAAGTGCCAGCTATTTTGAGGCAGAGTGTGCACATATTATTTATATCCATTTGGCTTTGTTATATATATATATATATATATATATATATATATATATATATATATATATATATATATAAAATATGACATTTAAATGCTTTTAGGACATATATATCTACATTAAATACAGTGTTAGCTATTTTTATTATTCTATTACTTGATAAAGTAGTAAATAAAACATGTCACAAAATTTGTGAAATACCATATATAAAATGACAAGCACTCCTTTCACAACTGTTTGTATTACAAGATTCAGACTGACTTCTCCTTCTGATAGTCTTCCTCCCTCCCCCTCCCTCTCTCCCTTCCTTCCACTCTTCCTATTTTAAATAGTTTTTACTTATTTATTGTAAGGAGATTCAACATGGGTCTACCCTCTTAACAAAATTTCAAGTGCACAATACAGTATTGCTAACTATAGGCATGATGTACAGCAGATCTCTACAACTCACTCATCTTGTACAACTGAAACTTGTAATGTTTTTTAATGTTTTTGATGAAGTAAGCAGCAGCATGATGTTATGACAAGTGTCCTGAAGGTGGCAGCAGAGGCCTAAACTCTGGAAAATGCTCCAGGGTTCTTGTAAACGTGATATGGGATTTGAAGGGGTGAGAAAAGTTTTCCCAGAGGGTCTATTTTTATATTTTAAAACTCCCTTTCATTATAACTGTTTCTGGGAAGGGGTGTGTCAATAGTATTTCGGGAAGCCGCTCTAATGCAGATGATATCTGGGAAGCGAAGCCAGCTATTATTCATTAAAACCTCAGGCAAAATGAGAGCATTAGTGCATTAATAGGACGCAAGGAACTGGATGGAATCAGTGGTGGAGGTGAGAGAGAGGGTGAGGAGCAGGAAGAAAAAGGGCTTGGGCAGGCCTCAGGACTCCTTGATCTGTGGGGAGGGCCACAGGCAGGGAAAGTCAGAGCTGAACCCTCTAAATAGGAGGTGGTTGGGCACAGAGCAAGGTCCCCTCTTGTCTGGGTCTAAGTGAGTGCCAGGAGCAACTTCATCCATAAGTTTTGTATAACATGTAGGTTCTATAATGTCTGTGAGTACAATCAGATTCTCCATATCTATGGCTGATCAGGTGGGTAATGAAACCAATAAAAGGAGACCTGAAACATTTTCAAAGACTGGGAGAGTCACTCTCTTCAACTAGTGCGAAGTACTTTGTATAAACCACCAGATGACAGTATTGCCCCACAAAAAACTCACACCAAATGTTTAAGCATGTAAGCTCACAATTGCAGTAATAATTGGAGTTATGCTTAAAACCAGCGTTATCTTATATTTGCATTTCCTCATAAATGAATAACTCATTTGTTGTTAGTAGTGATTGCTTTAGGTCTACTTCAGTTATTGTCTTAGGAAAATAGGTGTCTGAAAGTTGTATTGTCTGTGAGTTGATGTATAATATCCTTATGGCCAGAATATATCAACTCTTCCACATTGCAAAACAGAAACAACACAAAACTGTTCAGTTCATAATTTACTCTTGGCTTTGTAGCCTATGCATTTTCCCCTAAAGTCATAAAACAAAATGGTTACAAAATATGGTTTATATGATTTACATATTTTAGAACCATTTATATAAAATAGCTCTCTGTTCAATGCATTTACATGGTTGAAAAGTTTGCAAAGGTGATTATCAAATAAGAGAATGTATATACCTAGCACTGCATAGCAGGGATCATAAAAAATGGAGGCTGTTCTGTTTATTAAGAAGAAATGAGCCTGACCAGGCGGTGGCGCAGTGGATAGAGCGTCAAACTGGGATGCGGAGGACCCAGGTTTGAAACCCTGAGGTTGCCAGTTTGAGCGTGGGCTCATCTGGTTTGAGCATAGCTCACCAGCTTGCTCAAACCCAAGGTTGCTGGCTCGAACAAGGAGTTACTCGGTCTGCTGAAGGCCCACGGTCAAGGCACATATGAGAAAGCAATCAATGAACAACTAAGGTGTTGCAATGAAAAACTGATGATTGATGCTTCTCATCTCTCTCTGTTCCTGTCTGTCTGTCCCTATCTCTATCTCTCTCTGACTTTCTCTGTCTCTGTAAAAAAAAGAAAAAAAATATATAAAAAAGAAGAAATGATAGATTGGGGAGTAAATGCAACAGTTCTTTACTGGCATGGCCCAGGAGCATCCAGCAAAATAGCAGGCGGTTGCTTTAGTGGAAACATCACCAGGTGAGCTGTCTTTTATGCCTCCCTAGCTGACTATGTCAGGTTATGAAAAAAACCTCAGGGTTCTACCCTTCAGTAGACATGCAGACAATGGTAATGAACCATTACTGGCAAATTCAGATTTTTCTTTTTCACTCAATTTGGATTAAATCTCCAGTGTAAATTTAAAAGAACACTTTTGGGGCAGCTTTTTTCTGGCCTTTTCCTAGTGCATGGTTTCTTTGATAGCCTCAGAGCAATAGAACATCTGGTAGCCATGGTGTCATTGCAGCTGCAAGACACTATTGGATGTTGCAGGGCATGAAGCTGGCTGGCTTTATCTGCAGGGGTCATCCAGCTTTCACCATCTTTTCTTGTTTTATACTTCTTCCTTTTCCTTGTTAGGCATGGCTAGAGTGAATTCCTTAATTAACCAAAATCTTGTTTGGACTAATTTAGATTCCAGTCATTCATCAACTTTTTTCCTTGCTTCTTTTCCCTTCCTTTTTCCCTCCCTCCCTCCCTCCCTCCCTCCCTCCCTCCCTCCCTCCCTCCCTCCCTCCCTCCCTCCCTCCCTCCCTCCTCTCCCTCCCTCTCTCCCTCCTTCCTTCCCTCCCTTCTTTTCTTTCTTGGCATCCTAATGCCTTACTGTATTCCATTCATTTCAGGTCCAAACATTAGAAGTAAGTACTTTATTTAATTTCTTAATTCCCCCTCCCCAACCCCCACAATTCATACATTAAGGTCTTAATTCCGAAAACCTCAGAATGTAACTGTTTGAAAATTGGGTTTTTTAAAAGGTAAAATTAAGATTAAAAGCATTCATTGGGGGTGGGTCACCATCTAATGATTAGTGTCCTTTTAAAAGAAATTAGGGCCTGACCAAGTGGTGGAGCAGTGGATAGAGTGTCAGATTGGGACACAGAGGACCCAGGTTCAAAACTCCGAGGTGGCTTGAATGCGGGATCATCTGTTTTGAGTGTGAGTTTACCAGCTTGAGTGCAGGGTTGCTGGCTTGAGCGTGAAATCATAGGCATGACCCCATGGTTGCTGGCTTGAAGCCCAAGGTCACTGGCTTAAGCCCAAGGTCGCTGGCTTGAGCAAGGGGTCACTGGTTCTGCTGGAGCTGCCTGGTCAAGGCACATATGAGAAAGCAATCAATGAACAACTAAGGTGCCACAGTGAAGAATGGATGCTTCTCATCTCTCTCCCTTCCTGCATGTCTGTCCCTATCTGTCCCACTCTCTGTCATACACAAAAAAAGAAATTAGGGCATAGACAGGTACAGAAGAAAGACCATGTGAAGACACAGTGAGAAGGCAGGCATCTACAAGCCAAGGAGAAAACCCTCAGGAGAAATGAACCCTGTTGATGTCTTGACCTTGAACTTTCAGCCTCCAGAGCTGTGAAAAAATAATTTCCCCCTGTCTACACTATACAATCTGTGGTCTCTGTTATAGTGGCCCTAGCAAGCTAATACATCCCCTTAGATTCTTTTTCTCAATAATATGGAACACTTCAGGAATCTGTGCCACATCTTTGTGCAGGGCTCAGGTTAATCTTATTTCAGTTTCAGTATATGTGCTGCTGAATGAGCACTCCCTTAGATTCTTTAACCCCTAAATTTATCACAGTTTTTTAAAAAATTAGCTTTCCTGGATTTCAGGTCTCACCGCAGCTGCAGCACATTGGCAATAGTGACCGCTTTTGCAGAGTGTGAGAGACAATGAATCATACACAACATTACCACAGCATCATGGTGCTTCTAACAGGTCCAGCATACCCATTCATTTCACCATTTGATACCACTGTGTGCATAAGTGTGATCCGGAAGTGGAACAGACTTAAAAATGGCGGTATGTTGGGCGGTGAGGAAAGGAGACCATGACCAAAGAGAACACCTTGGGTTACAGCGTTCTTTTACTGTTCTGCTGGCCAAACTTTTCTTCCCCCAGTAGAATGGCCATGTATCAAGAGAGCTCATTACAATTTTTGCATTTGGGTGAAAATCCCAAAATACTGTAGATGGCAGCACAACATCATGTGTGACTATTTTAAAGCAAAACCTCTGCGTTATTGTCTCACTTTCCTTTTTTCCCCCTTTTTCCTCCTTAGTGGGCAAATTACTGGAACCTTTTTAAAAATGATTATACGGAGTGAAATAAGTAAATCAGAAAAAAAACTAAGAACTATATAAATCCATACATAGATGGGACATAAAAATAAGACTCAGAGACATGGACAAGAATGTGATGGTAACGGGGGTGGGGTGGTGGTGGGGGGTGAGGAAGGAGAGAGAGGGGGTGGAGGAAGGGGAGAGGCACAAAGAAAACCAGATAGAAGGTGACGGAAGACAATTTGACTTTGGGAGAGGGGTAAGCAACATAATCAAATATCAAAATAATCTGGATATGTTTTCTCTGAACATGTGTACCCTGACTTATCAATGTCACCCATTAAAATTAATAATAATAAAAAAAGAAACCAAAAATAAAATAAAAAAATGATTATTTATGGTGAAAACTTGGAAAAGTAATTATGCCTGTTTTCCTGGCCTGCACTACAAAGTGCCAATCAGCAACATTACCCTGAACAGCCTCTGGGCAAATCCAGCCTTATTCTAGCTACCCACTTGCAGAATCCCCTCTTTAAATTTAAACATATTTTGAAATTAAGCCTCAGAGATGTTCTCAACCTTCTTTCAAGTTCCTAAAGATAAGTTTACCAAATGTTAACAGAGAAATAATTGTTTTCTCAACTTAGGGCAACAGAGTAATGAGACTGGGAACTGCCTTTTTTTTTTTTTTTTGATTTTTAATTTTTTTTTAATTAAATTTAATGCAGTGACATTGATAAATCAGGGTACATATGTTGAGAGAAAATATCTCTAGATTATTTTGACATTTGATTGTGCTGTATACCCCTCCCCCAAAGTTAAATTGTCTTCTGTCACCTTCTATCTGGTTTTCTTTGTGCCCCTCCCCTCCCCTAACCCCTCTCTCCTTCTTCACCCCATCCCCCCTCCCCCAACCCCCCGCCCCTGTTGCCATCACATTCTTGTTCATGTCTCTGAGTCTCATTTTTATGTCCCTTCTATGTATGGATTCATCTTAGTTTTTTTTTTTTTTTTTTTTTTTTTTTATAAATAAATTTTTATTTTAATGGGGTGACATCAATAAATCAGGGTACATACATTCAAAGAAAACATTTCCAGGTTATCTTGTCATTTAGTTCTGTTGCATACCCATCACCCGAAGAGAGATCGTCCTCTGCCACCCTCCATCCAGTTCTCTCTGTACCCCTCCCCCTCCCCCTCTTCCTCCCTCCCTCCCCCTACCCCCCATAGCCACCACACTCCTGTTCATGCCTCCCAGTCTCGCCTTTATGTCCCACCAATGTATGGAATCCTGCAGTTCCTGTTTTTTTTCTGATTCGCTTAATTCACCCCGCACAATGCTACCAAGACTCCACCATTACGCTATAAGTGATCCGATGTCACCATTTCTCCTAGCTGAATAATATACCATGGTGTATATGTGCCCCATCTTCTTCATCCAGTCCTCTATTTTTTTTACAGTGATTAAAAGCCTTTAAGCAAACTCTTGGCCAATACAGCAAGAATCCATAAATGAGTAGTGTCCTTAACATGTTCCCCAAGTCCAAGTTGGCCCCATCACCATGCCAAATCCCTGAAAAATGCAACCCAACTACAGTTCAGTCTGTTAGGAGCTGTCACAGGGAGCAGGAGTCCAGGAAAGTTCCCCACAGGAAAAGTCCGCATGGCACTGGAATTGTTGTCACCATTCTATACTTTGCAGCTCATGTCCAAGTCCCAATGACCGCTGCTTCTAGCTGGTAATGATTCAGGTAGACTGGAAAAAGCCATTTGCAGCATGTGTGGATATGGAGCTTCTGTTCTCCTCTGCCTGGAGAGTTGAGACCAGGTTGCCTTTCCCTGGAGCTCTGTGACTGTGGCCTGGTAAAGAGAACCTTGGGATACACTAAGCTGGGTGGCAAAGGTAAATTCATAATACAAGTTGGCAAAAGGAGGAAAGAGAGCTCTAAATTAAGAGTAGGTCCCAGCCTGAAATATGAGTGGGGCATTGAGGTAGGAGGGATAAAGGAAACACTATATATTAAGGAAAGCAGCAGAAAATAGGACTATCAACACCCACAACAGAGATCTTTGAGGGAAGAATAAAAAACCTGACTATTCAGGCAAAACATAGTAAAGTGGCCCTTGTGCGAATGAGATCAGTTTACCTGCTTCTTGGAAGAAATACCCTAGGCTCGTCCACAGTGTCGTAGATGGGGCCAACGGCCCTGGGCACCTTCAGCCTTCAGTGGCAAACCCCAGCTTTCTGGGCAAGGTTAGGTCATAGGTGGCTGGAGCAGGGCTGGAAGAGACTGAACCCTCCCTTATAGGAGCGAGGGGGAAGCCCACCTTCCAGTGTCCCTGTTTCCTCACAGCAGAGGCATGTAAGCCTGGCAGGCTTTAGCTCAATGACCTTCCTTTCCACTATTGAAGCAGGACCCAGATGGCATCCTATGAGATCCCTTTGGGGTGTTGGAGCCTGTAAGGGTGTATCCTAAAAGCTGGTAGTTCCCCTGATCTCTATTGGGCTTTTTCTGCCTCTAGGTATCTTAAAAGCCATTCTCAGAAGATCTCGCTGAGGGGTTTGAGGATCCCCATCCGCCTATATAAATCTTTTCCATATATCTGGAGCTATTTGGAAAAAAGACAGAACAGTGTTATTAGCTAGATCTAATAAAGAAGGTAGTAGTTTGCAGGCGAAAAAGATTTGGTGTCTCCTGTTCATCAGCATTCAAAAGAAATATAAATTTTTTTTTTTTTAAGTAAAAAGCATGATATGGTAGACCCGTCGGAGTCATTGGCCTGGTGTGCAGGATTCCTGGGTTCGATTCCCGGCCAGAGCACACAGGAGAAGCACCCATCTACCTCTCCACTCCTCCCCCTCTCCTTCCTCTTGGTCTCTCTCCTCCCACCCGCAGCCAAGGCTCCACCAGAGCAAATCCACCCTGGGCACTAAGGATGGCCCCATGGCCTCCGCCCCAGTCGCCAGAATGGCTCCGGTTGTAACAGAGCAACATCCCAGATGGGAAGAGCATTCCCCTCGGTAGGCATGCCAGGTGGATCCCAGTCAGGCGCATGCAGGAGTCTGTCTGACTGCCTCCCCATCCCCATCCTCAGAAATATACAAAAAATAAATAAATAAAAGAAAAAATACTAAAAAAAAAAAAAGGGGGGGGCATTCCCTTGCATTAAAGCACCAGGGAGCATGGAGTGAGCTTGAGTATGTCCTATGAAACATGGAGCTCTATGTTTACATATAAGTCTTTGAAGAAGGAGGAACTGCTGAAATAGTTTATCCGCATTTGTCCCTAAGACAGCAGTCTTTATAGTGGGAACACCATACGTAAATATTTGCTGTCTGTCTATAGATTAAGGGGGGAATATGGCAAATGCTGAAAAGCCATGATCTTTGTGCCCCTCCCCTCCCCCAACCCCCTCCCTCTCCTCTCCCCACCCTGTAACCCCAACACTGTTGTTCATGTCTCTGAGTCTCATCTTTATGTCCCACCTATGTATGGAAACATATAGTTCTTAGTTTTTTCTGATTTACTTCTTTCACTCAGTATAATGTTATCAAGGCCCCTCCATGTTGTTGTAAAAGATCCTATGTCATCATTTCTTATGGCTGAGTAGTATTCCATAGTATATATATACCAAAGCTTTTTAATCCACTCGTCCTCTGATGGACACTTGGGCTGTTTCCAAATCTTTGCTATTGTGAACAATGCTGCCATAAACATGGGGGTGCATTTCTTCTTTTCAAACAGTGCTATGGTGTTCTTGGGGTATATTCCTAACAGTGGTATAGCTGGGTCAAAAGGCAGTTCGATTTTTAATTTCCTGAGGAATCTCCATACTGTTTTCCACAGTGGCTGCACCAGTCTGCATTCCCACCAGCAGTGCAGGAGGGTTCCCTTTTCTCCACATCCTCGCCAGCACTTATTCTGTGTTGTTTTATTGATGAGCGCCATTCTGACTGGTGTGAGGTGATATCTCGTGGTTTTAATTTGCATTTCTCTAATCATTAGTGATGTTGAACATTTTTTCATATGCCTATTGGCCATCTGTGTGTCCTCTTTGGAGAAGTGTCTATTCATTTCTTTTGCCCATTTTTGGATTGGATTGTTTGTCTTCCTGGTATTAAGTTTTACAAGTTCTTTATAAATTTTGGTTATTAACCCCTTATCAGACGCTATGTCAAATATATTCTCCCATTGTGTAGTTTGTCTTTTTATTCTGTTCTTATTGTCTTTAGCTGTGCAGAAGCTTTTAATTTGATAAAGTCCCATTTGTTTATCCTGTCTTTTATTTCACTTGCCTGTGGAGACAAATCAGCAAATATATTGCTGCGAGACATGTCAGAGAGCTTACTGCCTATGTTTTCTTCTAAGATGCTTATGGTTTCACGGCTTACATTCAAGTCTTTTATCCATTTTGAGTTTATTTTTGTGAGTGGTGTAAGTTGGTGATCTAGTTTCATTTTTTTACAGGTAGCTGTCCAGTTTTCCCAACAACATTTGTTGAAGAGGCTGTCTTTACTCCATTGTATTGTCTTACCTCCTTTGTCAAATATCAGTTGTCCATAGAGCTGTGGGTTTATTTCTGAGTTCTCTGTTCTGTTCCCTTGATCTATGTGCCTGTTCTTATGCCAGTACCATGCTGTTTTGAGTACAATGGCCTTATAATATAACTTGATATCTGGAAGTGTGATACCTCCCGCTTTTTTCTTCCTTTTCAGGGTTGCTGAGGCTATTCGTGTTCTTTTTTGGTTCCATATAAATTTTTGGAATATGTGTTCTATGTCTTTGAAGTAAGTCATTGGTATTTTCATTGGTATTGCATTGAATTTATAAATTGCTTTGGGTAATATAGACATTTTAATGATGTTTATTCTTCCTAACCATGAGCATGGTATATGCCTCCACTTCTTCGTATCTTCCCTGATTTCTTTTATCAATGTTTTATAATTTTCCAAGTACAAGTCTTTAATCTCCTTGGTTAGATTTATTCCTAGGTACTTTATTTTTTTGGTTGCAATGGTAAAGGGGATTGATTCCCTGATTTCTCTTTCTGACAGTTCATTATTAGTGTATAAAAATGCCTCTGATTTCTGAGTATTGATTTTATATCCTGCCACCTTGCCAAATTCTTTTTTCAGGTCTAGTAGTTTTTTGACTGAGACTTTAGGGTTTTCTATATACAATATCATGTCATCTGCAAATAATGATAGTTTTACTTCTTCTTTTCCAATTTGGATGCCTTTTATTTCTTTTTCTTGTCTGATTGCTGTGGCAAGGACTTCCAGAACTATGTTGAATAAGAGTGGTGAAAGGGGGCACCCCTGCCTTGTTCCTGATCTTAAGGGGATTGCTTTTAATTTTTGCCCATTGAGTATGATGTTGGCTGTGGGTTTGTCATAGATGGCCTTTATCATGTTTAGGTATGTTCCCTGTATTCCCACTTTGCTGAGAGTTTTGATCATGAATGGGTGCTGGATTTTATCAAATGCTTTTTCTGCATCTATTGAAATTATCATGTGGTTTTTCTCCTTTCTTTTGTTTATGTGATGAATCACGTTGATTGATTTGTGAATATTGTACCAGCCTTGCCTTCCAAGAATAAATCCTACTTGATCATGGTGTATGATTTTTTCCATATATTGCTGGATCCGGTTTGCTAATATTTTATTGAGGATTTTTGCATCTAAGTTCATCAGGGATATTGGCCTATAATTTTCTTTTTTTGTGTTGTCTTTGCCTGGTTTTGGAATCAGAATTATGCTCGCCTCATAAAAGGAGTTTGGAAGTCTTCCTTCCTCTTGAATTTTTTGAAATAGCTTGAGAAGGATAGGAGTTAGTTCTTCTTTGAATATTTGGTAGAATTCACTTGTGAAGCCATCAGGCCCAGGACTTTTCTTTTTTGGGAGTTTTTTGATAGCTGTTTCAATCTCATTTGTTGTAATTGGTTTGTTTAGGTTTTCTGATTCTTCCAGATTGATTTTTGGAAGATTATATGATTTAAGAAATTTGTCCATTTCATCTAGGTTGTCTAGTTTTTTGGCGTACAGTTCTTCATAGTATTTTCTTACAATATTTAGTATTTCTGTTGTGTCAGTTGTTATTTCTCCACTCTCGTTTCTAATTTTATTTATTTGAGTCCTCTCTCTTTTTTTCTTGGTGAGTCTTGTTAAAGGTTCATCGATCTTGTTTACCTTTTCAAAGAACCAGCTCCTGGTTTCATTGATCCTCTGTATTGTTTCTTTAGCCTCTATGTCATTTATTTCTGCTCTGATCTTTATTATTTCCTTCCTTATACTAGCTCTGGGCTTTACTTGCTGTTCTTTTTCTAGTTCTTTTAGATGCAGGGTTAAGTTGTTTATTTGAGCTTTTTCTAGCTTCTTGAGGTATGCCTGTAATGCTATAAACTTCCCTCTCAGGACTGCTTTTGCTGTGTCCCATAAATTTTGAGTTGATGTATGCTCATTATCGTTTGTTTCTAGGAATTTTTTAATTTCTTCTTTGAACTCAATGTTAACCCATTCATTGTTTAATAACATGCTATTTAGTTTCCAAGTGTTTGAATGTTTTTCAATTTTTCTATTGTGGTTGATTTCTAGTTTAATGCCATTGTGATCAGAGAAAGTGCTCGATATGATTTCAATCTTCTTAAATTTGTTGAGCCCGCTTTTGTGCCCTAACATGTGGTCTATTCTAGAGAATGTACCATGAGCGCTTGAAAAGAATGTATATTCTGCTGTTTTAGGGTGAAAGGTTCTGAAGATATCTATTAAATCGAGTTCATCTAATATGTCCTTTAAATCTGCTGTTTCTTTGTTAATTTTCTTTCTTGAGGATCTATCTAATGATGTTAATGGGGTATTGAAGTCTCCTACTATTATAGTATTGCTGTTGATCTCGCCCTTTAAGTCTATCAAAGTCTGCTTTATATATTTAGGTGCTCCTATATTAGGTGCGTAGATATTTATAATGGTTATATCTTCCTTTTGGATTGCTCCCTTTATCATTATGTAGTGACCTTCTTTATCTCTAACTATGGTCTTTGTTCTAAAGTCCATTTTGTCTGATATAAGTATTGCTACTCCAGCTTTTTTTTCATTTTCATTTGCGTGAAATATTTTTTTCCATCCTTTTATCTTCAGTCTGTGTGCATCTTTTGATTTAAGGTGTGTCTCTTGTAGACAGCATATGTATGGGTCCTGTTTTCTTATCCACGCAGCTACCCTATGTCTCTTGATCGGATCATTTAATTTATTAACATTTAAGGTTATTACTGATATGTAATTGTTTATTGCCATTTTTTTCCCTTAAAACTGTTTTTCTCTTTTGCTATATTCTTTTTTTCCTTTGATCTGTTTACAACAGGTCCCTTAGCATTTCTTGCAGCCTTGGTTTGGTTGCCGTGAAATCCTTGAGTTTTTTTTTGTCTGTAAAGCTTTTTATTTCTCCTTCAATTTTAAATGATAGCCTTGCTGGATAAAGTAGTCTTGGTTGTAGGTTCTTGTTCTGCATTACTTTGAATATTTCTTGCCATTCCCTTCTGGCCTCAAGTGTTTCTGTTGAGAAGTCAGAAGTCATCCTTATGGGGGCTCCTTTGTAGGTGATAGTCTTTTTTTCTCTAGCAGCTTTTAATATTTTCTCTTTATCATTTAGCTTTGGTAATTTAATTATGATGTGTCTTGGTGTTGGTTTCTTTGGGTTTCTCCTTAATGGAGTTCTCTGTGCTTCCTGAACATGTGAAATGTTTTCCTGCCTTAATTGGGGGAAGTTTTCCGCTATAATATGTTTGAACAAAGTCTCTATCCCTTGTTCTTTCTCTTCTTCTTCAGGAACCCCTATGATGCGGATGTTATTTCTCTTCATGTTGTCACAGAGCTCTCTTAGAGTTTCCTCAGACTTCTTGAGTCTTTTTTCTTTTTTCTGCTCTGCTTCCGTGCCTTTATTTATTGTGTCCTCTAACTCACTGATTCGATTCTCTGCTTCATCCATCCTGCTTTTAATTCCTTTCATTGTATTCTTTATTTCAGATATTGTATCTGTCATTTCTGTCTGATTCTTTTTTATTATTTCAATGTCCTTTTTTATATTTGTTATCTCTTTATTTATGTTTTCGTAATGGCCATCTATGGTGGTTCTAATATCTTTGAGCATCCTAACAATCGTTATTTTAAACTCTGCATCTGGTAATTTGGTTATATCTGATTCACTTAGGTCCTTTTCTGGGGATTTCTCTTGGTTTATTTGTGTTGTATTTCTCTGCCTCCGCATTTTCTCTTCACGAGAGTGGCTGTGATCACGTGCTCGGGTGCACAAGGGTTGGTGGCCTTGCCCTTTGCCCCGCCCCCATGTGTGATGTTATGCTCGGTCCTGAGGGCACTGGCGAGCACCTTTGCTCAGCTGTGGGACTCCGCCTGTTTCCGAGCTTTTGCCCTGCCTTTGCAGGATGATCCCACTCAAGGAACAGCTGCTAGCCTTGGCTCTACCGCCAGGCAGGGCTGCGTGCCCAAGCTCAGCTTCGTAGAGGAACTCTGCCTCTTCTGGGCTTTTGGCTCCACCCTCGTGGGAGGAGCCGGCTACCAAGTCAGACCGCAAGCCTGGGTTGCACGGGCAGGGCAGGGATGTGCTCCTCTGCCCTTGCTCCGGGGATGGTTTCTACCCTTTCTGGGTTTCCCGCCCTTCTCCCGGAGGCTGGATTACAGGCTGCCGTCAGCTGAGCTTGGCCGCTTTTGCATGCCCCCTTCTCCCTAGCCGGGCAAGATTGAGCTCACACCTGAGCCCACTGGTGGCCAGCCGGCTTCTGCCCCTGCCAGCAGAACCGCGCTTTTGTCTCCTGCTGCCGCCGGCCCTCCGGCGCGCCCTCAGCCGCGTGGGTGGGGTTGTTGCAGCTCGGACCCTAAGACTCACTACTGTAGACCCAAAAGCTTCCTCCTTCTATGCGACTCTGCTCTGAATGCTGCAGGGGAGCTTGTTTGGCTGCTCTCCTGCTTCCCTTTGTTGGTATTGCTGTTTCCGGGGGAAATATTCACTTCAGCTTTGGGGAGTGACTAGTCCCAGGGGTTAGGGTGGCTATCTCCCAAAATGTTTCTCCCTATGCCTCCTAGATTACACTCTCTTCCTGTTACTGTGGTTCTCTCCCCTCTCCCTCCGTCCCCAGGAGCCCTGGTGAGTGTTTGTGAGAGAGATGTTCTGCGTGGTCCCTTTAAGAAGGATCCTGGGTCTGAGAAATCAGACTCTCTCACAAACAGTATCCTGACTTGTTTCTAGCTAAATACTGTCCTTACGCTTCTTCTGGGCTCTGGGGCTGCAGGCTGGGGCTTTGTTCCTGGGGCTCAGGACCCTTTCCCCTCTGCTAAACTCACTTCCCGCCATGTGAGTCTCTCCCTGCTGCCGTTCGCTCCGAGAAGCTGGGCAGCCCTCTCCGCGTTTCCGCTTTCCTACCAGTCTCTGTGTGGCTTCTTCAGCATTCCTTGGTTGAAGAGTCCTTTAGTTTAGTCCAAAGTTGGTTTTTCCAGCTGATAGTTCATAAAATTAGTTTGTAATCCACATTGGTTCTGGGAGGTAGATGCTGGTACGTCTGCCTACTCCAGCGCCATCTTGTCTCTCTTAGTTTTTTTCTGATTTACTTATTTCACTCTGTATAATGTTGTCAAGGTCCATCCATGTTATTGTAAATGATCCGATGTCATCATTTCTTATGGCTGAGTAGTATTCCATAGTATGTATGTACCAAAGCTTTTTAATCCACTCGTCCTCTGACGGACACTTGGGTTGTTTCCAGATCTTCGCTATTGTGAACAGTGTTGCCACAAACATGCGGGTGCATTTCTCCTTTTCGAGCCATTCTATGGTGTCCTTGGGGTATATTCCTAAAAGTGGGATAGGTGGGTCAAAAGGCAGTTCAATTTTCAGTTTTTTGAGGAATCTCCATACTGTTTTCCACAGTGGCTGCACCAGTCTGCATTCCCACCAGCAGTGCAGGAGGGTTCCCTTTTCTCCACATCCTCGCCACACTTATTCTGTGTTGTTTTGTTGATAGGCGCCATTCTGACTGGTGTGAGGTGATATCTCATTGTGGTTTTAATTTGCATTTCTCTAATGATTAGTGATGTTGAGCATTTTTTCATATGCCTACTGGCCATCTGTATGTCCTCTTTGGAGAAGTGTTTATTCATCTCTTTTGCCCATTTTTGGATTGGGTTGTTTGTCTTCCTGGTGTTGAGTTTTACAAGTTCTTTATAAATTTTGGTTATTAACCCCTTATCAGACATATTGTCAAATATGTTCTCCCATTGTGTAGTTTGTCTTTTTATTCTGTTCTTGTTGTCTTTAGCTGTGCAAAAGCTTTTTAGTTTGATATAGTCCCATTTGTTTATCCTGTCTTTTATTTCACTTCCCCATGGAGATAAATCAGCAAATATATTGTTCCGAGAGATGTCCGAGAGCTTACTGCCTATGTTTTCTTCTAAGATGCTTATGGTTTCACGGCCTACATTTAAGTCTTTTATCCATTTTGAATTTATTTTTGTGAGTGGTGTAAGCTGGTGATCTAGTTTCATTTTTTTGCAGGTAGCTGTCCAATTTTCCCAACACCATTTGTTAAAGAGGCTGTCTTTACTCCATTGTATTTCCTTGCCTCCTTTGTCAAATATCAGTTGTCCATAGAACTGTGGGTTTATTTCTGGGTTCTCTGTTCTGTTCCATTGATCTATATGCCTGTTCTTATGCCAGTACCAGGCTGTTTTGAGTACAGTGGCCTTGTAGTATAACCTGATATCAGGAAGTGTGATACCTCCCACTTTATTCTTCTTTTTTAAGATTGCTGAGGCTATTCGTGTTCTTTTTTGGTTCCATATAAATTTTTGGAATATGTGTTCTATATCTTTGAAGTATGTCATTGGTATTTTAATTGGTAGTGCATTGAATTTATAGATTGCTTTGGGTAATATAGACATTTTAATGATGTTTATTCTTCCTAACCATGAGCACGGTATATGCTTCCACTTGTTTGTATCCTCCTTGATTTCTTTTATCAATGTTTTGTAATTTTCCGAGTACAAGTCTTTAGTCTCCTTGGTTAAGTTTACTCCTAGGTACTTTATTTTTTTGGTTGTAATTGTGAAGGGGATTGTTTCCTTAATTTCTCTTTCTGACTGTTCATTGTTGGTGTATAAAAATGCTTCTGATTTCTGAGTATTGACTTTATATCCTGCCACTTTGCTGAACTTATTTATCAGGTCCAGTAGTTTTTTGACTGAGACTTTAGGGTTTTCTATATACAATATCATATCATCTGCAAATAATGATAGTTTTACTTCTTCTTTTCCAACTTGAATGCCTTTTATTTCTTCTTCTTGTCTGATTGCTGTGGCTAGGACTTCCAGGACTATGTTAAATAAGAGTGGTGAAAGGGGGCACCCCTGCCTTGTTCCTGATCTTAAGGGGATTGCTTTTAATTTTTGCTCATTGAGTATGATGTTGGCTGTGGGTTTCTCATAGATGGCTTTTATCATGTTGAGGTATGTTCCCTGTATTCCCACTTTGCTGAGAGTTTTGATCATGAATGGGTGCTGGATTTTATCAAATGCTTTTTCTGCATCTATTGAAATTATCATATGGTTTTTCTCCTTCTTTTTGTTTATGTGATGAATCACATTGATTGATTTACGAATATTGTACCAGCCTTGCCTCCCAAGAATAAATTCCACTTGATCATGGTGTATGATTTTTTTCCATATATTGTTGGATCTGGTTTGCTAATATTTTGTTGAGGATTTTAGCATCTATATTCATCAGAGATATTGGCCTATAATTTTCTTTCTTTGTGTTGTCTTTGCCTGGTTTTGGAATCAGAATTATGCTCTCCTCATAAAAGGAGCTTGGAAGTCTTCCTTCCTCTTGAATTTTTTGAAATTATTTGAGAAGGATAGGAGTTCTTCTTTGAATATTTGGTAGAATTCCGTTGTGAAGCCATCGGGCCCCGGACTTTTCTTTGTTGAGAGTTTTTGATAACTGTTTCGATCTCATTTGTTGTAATTGGTCTGTTTAGGTTTTATGATTCTTCCAGATTGATTTTTGGAAGATTGTATGTTTCAAGGAATTTGTCCATTTCATCTAGGTTGTCTAGTTTTTTGGCATACAGTTCTTCATAGTATTTTCTTACAATACTTTGTATTTCTGTTGTGTCAGTTGTTATTTCTCCTTTCTCATTTCTAATTTTATTTATTTGAGTCCTCTCTCTTTTTCCTGGTGAGTCTACTTAAAGGTTCATCAATCTTGTTTACCTTTTCAAAGAACCAGCTCCTAGTTTCATTGATCCTCTGTATTGTTTCTTTAGCCTCTATGTCATTTATTTCTGCGCTGATCTTTATTATTTCCTTTCTTCTACTACATTTGGGCTTTACTTGCTGTTCTTTTTCTAGTTCTTTTAGATGCAGGGTTAAGTTGTTTATTTGAGCTTTTTCTAGCTTCTGAAAGTGTGCCTGTAGTGCTATGAACTTCCCTCTCAGCACTGCTTTCGCTGTGTCCCATAAATTTTGAGTTGTTGTATGCTCATAGTCATTCATTTCTAGGATTTTTTTTATTTCTTCTTTGATCTCATTCTTAATCCATTCATTATTTAACACCCTGCTATTTAGTTTCCATGTGTTTGAGAATTTTTGAGCTTTTCTGCTGTTATTCATTTCTAGTTTCATGCCGTTGTGATCGGAGAAAGTGCTTGATATGATTTCAGTCTTCTTAAATTTGTTGAGAGCTCTTTTGTGCCCTAACATGTGGTCTATCCTAGAGAATGTACCATGAGCACTTGAAAAGAATGTATATTCTGTTGCTTTAGGGTGAAAGGTTCTGAAGATATCTATTAAATCGAGTTGATCTAGTGTTTCCAATAAGTCTGCTGTTTCTTTGTTAATTTTCTTTCTTGAGGATCTATCTAGTGATGTTAGTGGGGTATTGAAATCCCCTACTATTATAGTATTGCTGTTGATCTCGCCCTTTAAATCCATCAAAGTCTGTTTTATATATTTGGGTGCTCCTATATTAGGTGCATAGATATTTATAATAGTTATGTCTTCCTGTTGGATTACTCCCTTTATCATTATGTAGTGGCCTTCTTTATCTCTTACTATATCCTTTGTTTTAAAGTCCAATTTGTCTGATATCAGTATTGCTACCCCAGCTTTTTTTTCATTTCCATTTGCATGAAATGTTTTTTTCCATCCTTTTACCTTCAATCTATGTGTGTCTTTTGTTCTAAGGTGTGTCTCTTGTAGACAACAAATATATGGGTCCTGTTTTCTTATCCACGCAGCTACCCTATGTCTTTTGATTGGATCATTTAATCCATTTACATTTAAGGTTATTATTGATATGTAGTTGTTTATTGCCATTTTCTTCTTTAAAGGTGTATTCCTTTTTTTGCTATATTCTTTTCCCACTTCGATCTGTTTACAACAGGCCCCTTAACATTTCCTGCAGCATTGGTTTGGTTGTAATGAATTCCTTGAGTTGTTTTTTGTCTGGGAAGCTTTTTATTTCTCCTTCAATTTTAAATGATAGCCTTGCTGGATAAAATAGTCTTGGTTGTAGGTTCTTGTTCTGCATTACTTTGAATATTTCTTGCCATTCTCTTCTGGCCTCAAGTGTTTCTGTTGAGAAGTTGGATGTCATCCTTATGGGGGCTCCTTTGTAGGTGATAACTTTTTTTTCTCTTGCAGCTTTTAGTATTTTCTCTTTATCGCTTAGCTTTGGTATTTTAATTATGATGTGTCTTGGTGTAGGTTTCTTTGGGTTTCTCTTTAATGGAGTCCTCTGTGCTTCTTGGACTTGTGAGAGTTTCTCTTGCATTAATTTAGGGAAGTTTTCAGCTATGATATGATTGAACAAAGTCTCTATCCCTTGTTCCTTTTCTTCTTCTTCAGGAACCCCTATGATGTGGATGTTATTTCTCTTCATGTTGTCACAGAGCTCTCTAAGAGTTTCCTCTGACTTTTTGAGTCTCTTTTCTCTTTTCTTCTCTGCTTTCATGCCTTCATTCCAGTTGTCCTCTAACTCGCTGATTCGATCCTCTGCTCTATCTATCCTGTTTTTAATTCCTTCCATTGTGGTCTTTATTTCTGACATTGTATTTGTCATCTCCGACTGGTTCTTTTTTATACTTGCTATTTCTTTATTTAGGTTTTCAAACTGCCCCTCCATTGTTGTTCTAAGATCCCTAAGCATCCTTACAATCATTATTTTGAACTCCGCATCTGGAAGTTTGATTATTTCCATATCACTCAGCTCATCTCTTAAAGGTGTCTCTTGTGGTTTCATTTGGGTTGCACTCCTTTTTCTTCTCATCATGGTGTTTTAGTCTGCCTCCAGTTTTCAGTTGTGTTATTTCTAGGTCTTCTTGGGTTGGTATCAGCTATTATTTGTAATCCACTTTCGGATTTGGGCAGCTTTGAAGTCTTGATTTGTTTGTTTTCTTAACAGGTGATAGTCTTGTTAACTGATCTCAGCAGGGGGCTTCCTTGAAACTGTAACGAGGAATGCTGTGGGTGTAACCTGAGACGCTGAAGGTCTCTTCCACCAACTAATCTCACTGGGGGCAGGGTTTTTTCTCAGCTTCAGTAGGGGGAAGTGTATCTCAGATCTCCATGGAGACATGAGTTACTGCCCCTCCTCCCCACTTCTTGTTTTCAGCTGTGTCTTGTTGCGCTGATTGGAGCTGGATAGATGTCCGGAGATCTCTGATCCGGAAGCACTTCAGCTCTGTTTTGTGAAAGGTTCAGCCCCTCCCCCAGCTATGGCCGCCTCCAGCACGAATGAGTCAGCTTTTTTATTTCGTTTCTTGCATACCTTAGCCCCTCACAGCCTGTCCCTCTCCCTGTCCTTTCCACTTGGGAGATAAGCTGGTCTTTTCAACCCACCTTGCTCCCTGGTCGCCAGGTAAGTGGCTGTGAGCAGTATTTTCTTCTCTTTTTCCTCTGTGAAATCCTCTCTGGGCTCTCAGCCTCACCCCCCCTTCTGTTCCTGTAAGTAGAGGAGATTCAGGCACTCCTTACCAGGATTATTATGTCTTCCTCTTTGCTCCTTGGTTTTTGAGAGCTGTTCTTGCAGTTCAGTGTTGGTTTTTCATGCTGATTTTTCCTAAATTGATTTGCATTCCAGTTTGGTGTTGAGAGCTGGGCGTCTGTGCGTCCGCCTACTCCGCTGCCATCTTTCCCTTCTGGGAACTGCCTTTGAGACCAATGCGTTACTCTGTGATAGACATGACACAGTTAAATTTCTCTCCATTTATTTTCTTATCAGAAAAAAATAGTTGCTTCAGGAAACTCTAGTTATGACTATTTTTCAGTAAAATCTACAACTCCACACCAGAGGTCAGCAATTTTTTTCTGTACAAGTGCACACAGTAAATATTTTCAGCTTTTTAGACCACGTGATATCTGTGGCAACTGTTCTACTCTGCAGTTGTTTCTGGAGAGCACCTGTAGACCACAGGGATGCAAATTGGTGTGGCTGTGTTTCAATAAAACTTTATTTATAAAAGCAGGCAAGCCATGAGTTGTGGGCAATAGTGTGCCAACATCTGCTCTAAACTCAGGCTTGCTGTCCCCTCTGAGAAAGACTCTCTCATTGGGTCCAAACTCTTCTATAGACATTTTGCCCACCCTCACGTTTATTTATTTTCTTCTTAAAGGCTGCTACTTTCCACACATGTTTCAAGTATATCTGTGTTTCCTATTTTGGAGGTAAAATATCAGGATGGGTGGAGTAGGAACCTAATTCTTGAGCCTGATATTGGAGATGAATCTAATCATAATGTTGGCCTGAGCATATCTTATTTTTTCTTATTTCTTTCCCTGAACATTCTGGTTTGGGCTCAGCCTTAAGAATAAAGGTTTAGATTTGAGACTGTGTTTGAAACTGGTCAAGTAAGTACAAAGGTAATGGAGTAAATGCTTTTTAGTTATGTTGGAGGTAATGTGTATGCCTATTTTTTAAAAAGATTTTATTGGAGGTTCCAAGATGGCAGCAGAGTAGGCAGATGCACAAACTGCCACTTCCCATGACCAAACTGGATTACAAATTAATTTAAGAACAATTATTATGAAATACCAACTTTGGATTAAAAGAACAGGACTCAAAAACCAACGATCACAGAAGAATCCACACCAAGCTTGGCAGGGAGTACGGGGCATGGTGGGGGCTCCCCCACTCTCAGGAGCAAGGGGATGCTAAGGCTGAGGGTCCAGAGGGCTCTCATTGCAAGGAGAGAGACCCTGAGAGGTGGCGGTCCTCAGTCCCAGGACTGGAGCCCCAGCCTTGAAACCCAGAGACTGGAGGAGACAGCCTGACAGCATTGAATGGGGAGAAGAGTGAGAGTTCTGTTTGTGAAAAGAGGCTGGTGAAAGAAAGTACTGCCTTAAAAGGCTATCTCAGAAAATATCACTCACTGCCACTTGCCTGGGGCTCCGAAGGTTAGGAGGGCTGAGAGGACTGGTCTTACATGAGGAAAGTGGGGAGATCGAGACACGGGGACACAAATGGTGACAGGGAGAAGAAAACTTGAGCTGAGCTGAGTCATTCTCCAGTATCAAGGTGGCCATAGCTGGGGGAGGGGTTTCTCTTTCCATCCTGCACAAGCCTAGTGTGGAACCAGTTGACTCACCTCCAAAAAGCTCTCCAGCTCCAATCAGCATGAAAGGTTTTTCAGAAAGGAAGTAAAGAAGAAGGGCAGTGACTCAGGTTTCCAGGGAGAAAACCTGAGGAGTTACACCTCCCCCTTCATACTGAGAACATGCCCCACCCCCGGAGAGCTCTGGGCAGACCACACCTTCAGGTTCTCAGAGGTCACATCTACCTCATTCCTGGATATAGTTTGAACTGAATCCAAAAAGAAAAATAAAACAAGATGTGCTCACTTCCCCCCTCCTAAACACAGAAGCCCCCTGCTGGGATCAGCAAACACAGATGCTCCCTGCTGGACTCAGCAAACAAACAGCAGGGAGATTAAGGCTTTTAAGCCGCTCTACTGTTTGAGGAGAATTAAAATATAAGCAAACAGCAGAGGCTGAGGATAAAGTCCTGGAGAAGAAGCTGCATTCCATAAATCAACTTCAGACCCACAACTCTAACAAGCTTGCAAAACACACACATAACTAATGGGAAGACAGAAGAATGTAAACCATATGAATCAACAGGAAAAATTCCCAGAAGAAGAACTGAATGAGATGGAAATAACCAAACTACTGGATGCAGAGTTTAAAATAATGATTATTAAGATGCTTAAGGATTTCAGAGCTACAATGGATGGACTTTTGAGCACCTAAATAAATTGCAAGCATCAAAAAAGACACTGAAATAATAGAAAAGAATCAATCAGAAATGGCAATTACAATATTAGAAATGAAGACTACAATAGAAGGAATCAACAGCAGGCTTGATGAAGCAGAGGGTCAAATCAGTGAATTAGAGGACAAGATAAATAAAAACATCAACAGAGCAGCAAAAAGAAAAGAGGCTCAAAAAGTCTGAGGAAACTATAAGAAAACCTTGTGATAATATGAAGAGAAATAACATCTGTATCATAGGGGTACCTGAAAGAGAAGAGAAAGAACATGGGATAGAGAAACTATTTGAAGAAATCATAGCTGAAAATTTCCCTAAATTGATTAAAGAAAAAGTCACACAAATTCAAGAAGCACAGGGAGTCCCGATAAAGAGAAACCCAATGAAGCCTACATCAAGACACATCATAATTAAAATACCAAAGTTAAGAGATAAAGAAAAAATACTAAAAGCAGCAAGAGAAAAGAAGACAATTACTTAGAGGAGCCCCTATAAGGATGATATCCGACTTTTCAACAGAAACACTTGAGGCCAGAAGGGAATGGCAAGAAATATTTAAAGTAATGTAAAACAAGAGCCTACAACCAAGACCTTTTTTTTTTTTTTTACAAAGACAGAGAGTCAGAGAGAGGGATAGATAGGGACAGACAGACAGGGAAGGAGAAAGATGAGAAGCATCAATTATCAGTTTTTTGTTGTGACACCTTAGTTGTTCATTGATTGCTTTCTCATATGTGCCTTGACCGTGGGCCTTCAGCAGACTGAGTAACCCCTTGCTCAAGCCAGCAACCTTCAGTCCAAGCTGGTGAGCTATGCTCAAATCAGATGAGCCCGCACTCAAGCTGGTGACCTAGGGGTCTCAAACAAGTGTCCTCCGCATCCCAGTCTAATGCTCTATCCACTGCACCACTGCCTGGTCAGGCAAGGCTTCTTTATTTAGCAAGATTATCATTTAAAATTGAAGAAGATACCCCTTTCACTTTGCCAGTAGGACTTGTGTCTTTATTGGTCATTCAAGTGGGGCAAAGGAAATAATCCTTTTAAAACTCAAGCAAACTGGGTGTTTGTCTTGCATCCTGTCAGAGGAAACAAATTGAAAAAAAAAAAAAGAGAAAAAAAAAATTGAAGAAGAAATTAAAAGCTTCCCAGACAAAAAACTTCAAGGAATTCATTATAACCAAACCAGTACTGCAGGAAATATTAAGGGGCTAGCTGTAGAAAGAACAAAGGAAAAAAGAAATCAAGAAAAAGAGGATTACAGATCTAAAGAATAAAATGACAATAAACAACTACATATCAATAATAACCTTAAATGTAAATGGATTAAACACTCCAATCAAAAGACATAGGGTAGCTGCATGGATAAGAAAACAGGACCAGTACATATGCTGTCTACAAGAGACACAACTCAGAACAAAAGATACAGAGAGACTGAGAGTAAAGGGATGGAAAAAAATATTTCACGCAAAAGAAAAAAAGCTGGGGTAGCAATACTAATATCTGATGAAATAAATTTTAAAACAAAGGCTATAGAAAGAGATAAAGAAGGTCACTACATAATGATAAAAGGAGCATTACAACAGGAAGATATAACCATTATAAATATCTATGCACCTAATATAGGAGCACCTAAATATATAAAACAGATTTTGATGGACAAAAAGGGTGAGATCAACAGCAATACTATAATAGTAGGGGATTTTAATACCCCACTAACATCAATGGATAGAACCTCCAGATAAAAAATTAACAAAGAAACAATGACCCTAAATAACATACCAGATCAACTGAATTTAATAGATATCTTTAGAACCTTTCATCCCAAAGCAATAGAATATACATTTTTTTCAAGTGCTCATAGTACATTCTCTAGGATAGACCACATGTTAGAACACAAAACAAGTCTTAATAAATTTAAGAAGATTGAAATCATATCAAGCACCCTCTCTGACCACAATGGCATAAAACTAGAAATCAACTATAATAGAAAAACTGAAAAATATTCAAACACTTGGAGACTAAATAGTATGCTATTAAATAATGAATGGGTTAACAATGAGATCAAGGAAGAAATCAATAATTTCCTTGCAACAAATGAAAATGAACATACAACAACTCAAAATTTATGGGACACAGCAAAAGCAGTCATGAGAGGGAAGGTTATAGCATTATAGGCATACTTTAAGAAGCAAGAAAAAGCTCAAATTAACAACTTAACCCTGCACATAAAAGAACTAGAAAAAGAACAACAAGTAGAACCCAGAGGAATTGAAGGAAAGAAATAATAAAGATCAGAGTGGAAATAAATGACATAGGGGCAAAAAAAAAAAAAAAATACAGAAGATCAATGAAACCAAGAACTGGTTCTTTGAAAAGGTAAACAAAATTGATTAACCTTTAACCAAATACACCAAGAAAAAAAGAGAGAGGGCTCAAATAAATAAAATTAGAAGTGAGAGAGGAGAAGTAACAACTGACACAGCAGAAATTCAAAGGATTCTAAGAAAATACTATGAAGTACTGTATGCCCCCAAATGGGACAACCTCGATGAAATGGATAAATTCCTTGAAAAATATGATCATTCAAAAATCAATATGGAAGAATCAGAGAACCTAAACAGATCAATTACACCAAAAAAGAGGTTGAAACAGTTATCAAAAAACTCCGAACAAACAAAAGTCCTGGGCCTGATGGCTTACAGGCGAATTTTACCAAATATTCAAAGAAGAACTAACTCCTATCCTTCTCAAACTATTTCAAAAAATTCAAGAGGAGGGAAAACTTCCAAACTCTTTTTATAAAGTGAATATAATCCTCATTCAAAACCAGTTAAAGACACTACAAAGAAAAAAAACTATGGGCCAATATCCCTGATGAACTTAGATGCTAAAATTCTCAACAAAATAGCAAATTGAATCTAGCAATACATGAAAAAAATCATACATCATGATCAAGTGAGATTTATTCTGGGGAGGCAAGGCTGGTACAATATTTGCAAATCAATCAATGTGATTCATCATATAAATAAAAGGAAGGAGAAAAATCACATGATAATATCAATAGATGCAGAAAAAGCATTTGATAAAATCCAGCACCCATTTATGATCAAAACTCTCAGCAAAGTGGGAATACAGGGAACATACCTCAACATGATAAAAATCTCCTATGACAAAACCGTAGCCAATGGGCAAAAATTAAAAACATTCCCCTTAAGATCAGGAACAAGGCAGGGGTGCCCCCTTTCACCACTCTTATACAACATAGTTTTGGAAGTCCTAGCCACAGCAATCAGACAAGAAGAAATAAAAGGCATCCAAATGGGAAAAGAAGAAGTAAAACTATCATTATTTGCAGATGATATGATACTGTTCATAGAAAACCCTAATGTCTCAGTCAAAAAACTACTGGACCTGATAAATGATTTCAGCAAGTTGGCAGGATATAAAATTAATACTCAGAAATCAGAGTCAGTTTTATACACCAACAATGAACTGTCTGAAAGAGAAATTAAGAAAACAATCCCCTTCACTATTGTGACAAAAAAAAAAAATGTGCTTAGGAGTAAATTTAACCCAGGAGGTTAAAGACTTGTACTCAGAAAATTATAAAACATTGATAAAAGAAATCAAGGAAGATACAAGCAAGTGGAAGCATATACCGTGCTCATGGTTAGGAATAATAAACATCATTAAAATGTCTATATTACCCAAAGCAATTTATAAATTCAGTGCAATTCCTATTAAAATACCAGTGACATACTTCAAAGATATAGAACAAATATTCCAGAAATTTATATGGAACCAAAAAAGAACACAAATGGCCTCAGCAATCTTGAAAATGAAGAATAAAGTGGGAGGTATCACACTTCCTGATATCAAGTTATACTACGAGGCCATTGTACTCAAAATAGCGTGGTACTGGCATAAGAACAGGCACATAGATCAATGGAACAGAAGAGAGAACTCAGAAATAAACTCACACCTTTAAGGACAACTGATATTTGACAAAGGAAGTAAGAGCATACAATGAAGTAAAGACAGACTCTTTAACAAATGGTGCTGGGAATATTGGACAAATACATGCAAAAAAATGAAACTAGACCAACAACTTACACCATTCACAAAAATAAACTCAAAATGGATAAAAGACTTGAATGTAAGTCATGAATCCATGATCATCTTAGAAGAAAATATAGGCAGTAAGCTCTTCGACATCTTTTGCAGCAATATATTTGCTGATTTAACTCCACGGGTAAGTGAAATAAAGGACAGGATGAACAAATGGGACTATATCAAACTAAAAAGCTTTTGCACAGCAAAAGACAACATGAAGAAAATAAAGACAACCCACACAATGGGAGAACATATTCGCCAACACGTCTGATAAGGGGTTAATTACCAAAATCTACAAAGAACTTGTAAAACTCAACACCAGGAATGTAAACAATCCAATCAAAAATTGGGAAAAAGAACTGAATAGACACTTCTCCAAAGAGGACATACAGATGGCCATATGAAAAAATGTTCACTAATCATTAGAGAAATGCAAATTAAAACCACAATGAGATACCACCTCATACCCATTAGAATGGTGCTCATGAACGAAACAACATATAACAAGTGCTGGCAAGGGTGCAGAGAAAAGTGAACCCTCCTGCACTGTTGATTAGAATGCAGACTGGTGCAGCCACTGTGGAAAACAATATAGAGATTCCTCAAATAATTAAAAATAGAACTGCCTTTTGACCCAGCTATCCCACTTCTAGGAATATATCCTAAGAATAACAAATCACTGATTCAAAAGAAGAAATGTACCCCCATGTTTATTGCAGCATTGTTTACAATAGCCAAGATCTGAAAACAGCCCAAGTGTTCATTAGTAGATGAGTGGATTAAAAAGGTGTGATACCTATACACAGTGGAATACTATGCAGCTGTGAAAAAGAAGGAAATCTTACCCTTTGCGGCAACATGGATGGTCCTGGAGTCTATTATACTAAGCAAAATAAGCCAGGCAGAGAAACAAAAATATCATATGACTTCAGTCATATGAGGAATCCAATGAACAATGAGAACTGAGGAACAGATGAGAGGCAGAGAAGGGGTCAAAGAATACAGAGGGAAAGGGGAAGAGAGGAGAGGATCAAAGGAAGGAAAGACATTAGTGAAAGTATATAAACATAACATGGAGAGATATAGGGCAGGATAGTAAATTAGGGAGGAAAGAGTATCAAGGAGAATAAGGGGGGGGGAGGCAGGGTGTGTGTGTGTGACAGAGACAGAGAGAGGGATAGATAGGGACGGACAGAAAAGGAGAGAGATAAGAAGCATCAGTTCTTGAGACTTGTTTGGAGGTTCTAGCAGGGGAGTACAGCTACTCGTATGTATACACTTGACTGAAGAATGGTCCTCTCCTCCACCGGGGAAGGTCGTCCTCTTCGACCGAGCACGCAGCTTTGGGAGGGACACACATGGAGCGGTGAGGGAGTAAGGGGACACCCGCCTAGCCAGCCAGATCAGCCGAATCAACCCTGGCGATCAATGGGGTGACAGATGTTGCAGCCAGATCGCCCTCACATTCAGCATCAGTTCTTTGTTGTGGCACCTTAGTTGTTCATTGATTGCTCTCTCACACGTGTCCTGCAGTGTGAGTGAGTGACCCCCTGCTCAAGCCAGTGACCTTGGGCTCAAGCTGATGAGCCTTGCTCAAACCAGATGAGCCGGTGTTCAAGCTGGCAACCTCGGGGTTTCCAACCTGGGTCCTCCGCGGCCCAGTCCGACACCCTATCCACTGCGCCACAGCCTGGTCAGGCTGGAAGGATGCTTTTGATAGCTTGTAGTTTAATTTAATTATAAGCTTATAAGAACATTGTAGGAGGGAAGCCCTTGATCATGAAACCTAGGCTGGTTAAAGTCACCCTCTTAGGCAAAATCTCTTCAAGCTATACTTTGTATGAATATACTTGGTTCATGAATAACCTCTATCATCTGTGTGTGGACTATGATACCCATTGACTGAAAAATAGGCAAAAGTCTGTGCTTGGCCTTCAAATGTTGACATGGGGTCATTTGAATTCTTGCTTTCTGTTGGCTCTTATGGAGAAGTAAAGGCATTCCAGAGGCTTACCTATACAATCAAGGACTTGGTCTATTTTCATCTTTCTTGCCAGTTGGGAAATCTTATTGCCTGGGCTGGGTTGCAGAAATAGACAAAACTAAACAGAGAAACCTGGTTTCATGGAAAAGCCTTGGAAAGTGTGGTTGCAAAGATATAGCTAGGCTTTCTGTAGGGGGAATTTCCATTATAAATATATGCAAAGGACCTGAAAAGTGAATTCACGTGGGAGAACATACACTGGGTGCTTGGAAAGTGTGCTTTCTGTGGACAGATTGCATAAAAGCATGTCAGAGTTTTCCTGGGACTACCCGAGATTTTGCTCAAGCTGTTGGGATGAAAAGTCTTGCTCATTTGTTTTGTTTATTGGCTGAAAGTTGATGGAAAGAAAAAAAATCCTTTCGATGATATAAAGTGGATTTTTTTCTTATGCTCCGTATAGGGTTTTTGGGAAATGTTTTCCATTTCTGCCCTTATTTGGCACACTTTGAACATGTAGTCTCACTGTATACTTAAACTTCTTTCTTAGCTTTTAGAACTGTGCTGTCCAGTATGGGAGCCACTAGCCTCACGTTGCTATTAAATACTTACAATATGGCTACTGTGACTGATGAACTGAATTGATAGTTTTATTGAAGTTTAGTTTATTTAAATTTAAATAGCCGTGTGTGGCTAGTGGCCACCTTATTGAGGCAGTACAGATATGAACATTTTCATGATCACAGAACGTTTTATTCAGGCAGTGTCCTGTTCTAGAGTGTGACAGATCAAACTTTGCTCACAGAGGTTTTTTTGTTTTTGTTTTTTTAATATTGATGACTTAGTTTTCCTTCAACTGATAAATTTTGAAAGAGAATGCTGTGGGGAAGACAGCTTTATACCCTTTTTCTTTGGCTCTAAATAACACTGCTCAGCACCGTTCTCCCATCTGTTCTAAGTAATTCTGTTTATTTTTATGTGTAACATTCTATATTTAGTTCCTTTTAAGGTAGTTAAGTGCAATATACTAATTCTAGGAAACACTTCTTTAACTAGTTGCGCTTGAAATGTCTACACTGATCTTTAGTGTAATACTGAGTGGCCAATTCCATATTGTCCTTGAGAAAAACCAACCAACTAACCAACAAAAACCAAAAATAGATCCTTAAAATTTTTTAAAAAAATTTGTGCCAAACAGAAAAATGCTGCAGTTTAGCAATAGAAAATTAAGAGAGAGGAAGGAAACTTTATAGGTTCTTCAGAATGGAGTCAGAAATGTGTATGTCAATTTACCTTGTGCTCTTGGTAATTTCTCAAGAAGATATCTGTGAATACCTAACTTATGGGGTTTTTTGGTCTCCTTTTTTTTTTTTTGTATCTTTCCGAAGTTAGAAGTGGGGAGGCAGTCAGACTCCCACATGCGCCTGACTGGGATCCACCCGGCATGCCCACCAGGTGGCGATGCTCTGCCCATCTGGGACATAGCTCCGCTGCTGCCAGAGCCATTCTAGCGACTGAGGCGGAGGCCATGGAGCCATCCTCAGCGCCCGGGCCAATTTTGTTCCACTGGAGCCATGGCCGTGGGAGGGGAAGAGAGAGACAGAGGAAGGAGAAGGGGAAGGGTGAAGAAGCAGATGGGCACTTCTCCTGTGTGCCCTGACCGGGGATTGAACCTGGGACTCCCACACACTGGACCGATGCTCTACCACTGAGCCAACTGGCCAGGGCCTTTAGGTCTCCTTTTACATATTAACTTCAGGAAAAAGAGACCTTTAACTTTGAATTATGGTTTACAACCTATTATAGGTATATTTCAGGAATGTAACTAATGATTTCAAAATGATTATGTTCTATCAAAATGATCAGAATGGTCATTTTCTGAAAATTCTATCAGGAAAAAAAAATTGAAAACAAGATGCATTAAAATTGCTTGGAAGGGCACCATTGCTGTCTGTTTTGTCACCAAAGTGCCTGTGTTGATGATGTTGGCTTCTATTGCATGAATGCTTTTAAATGTGAGAGTCAGTTTGGGTATTTTTATGGGATGAGAAATGCTATAAATTAGAAACATTGAAGATCAGGGCCATCTCTGGATGACTTTTCTAGGCCCTCTGTCCTACTGTTTGGGGTCCAGAGCATCAGGTTGTGACCTGGATTAAACAGGCCCAAGGATAAGGGCCCAGTCTCGTGGCTTCTCCATGTGTCTGTCTCCTGTGCACAGACAAGTTTCTGAAAGGCTGACCCAAGTGTCCCTGCTGGGATTTACTCTTTAAAGACATCATCGACTTTCAGATGAGTGGCAGGTTCTATCCAGCTCCAGGTCAAAGCCTAGGTTCCCATTCTTTTCCCTTCCTCTTGTCTCATCCTCATATTATTAAGACAAATACAACAGCAACATCACGCCCCACTCAAGAGAATGCCAACACCTTCCCTAAGCAACAGTCAACGTATTTAATAGACTTCAGCTGTCTTTTGGGGAAATCTGGCAGCAAACTTAACTGAAAAAAAAGTCAGGTTTTTAAAAAGAAACACTGGTTTATTGCTTTAAATGTGGAAATAGTACAGACCACCAGCTAAGCTAATAGTTTTTTGAAAAAGAAAGTTAAACATGCCTGTTGCTACTCCAACAACACATTCATAAATGGGAAGTGACAAAAAGATGAATATGTACAATGGGGCTCAAATTTGCCAGCAAGTTAGCACTATTCTGAGCTCTCCACCTGCAACAATAAGCTGAACGTCATTTGAAGAAGCTGAAAACAACTCTGGAGCCCTCCAAGAATCCTCTCGCCAAGTAAATAAAAATACAGTGCAACTCACTATTCAGTGTCTCTCTTCAGTCTGCTCTTGACCGCATTTCTCCCTGGAAATGACCTTTCCTTTGGTGCTTCCTCATGCCTTCTTGGAATGCTACGTGTATATCATTAGTGAGACTCCGATCAGCCATGGAAACTTCTGAGCGTTTTGGCAGACTTGGCTTGTAAAATTCTGCAGAGCTTTGTAAAAGTAGCCCATTTGGCTGAGCCATGTACGAAGAGGCATGAGGCTGCTTGGCCACGGAGAATTCTTAAAAGAAGTATACATTCCCTCCATGCTTGCATTCTAAAGTTGGTGCACATCGCCAAGGCAGCCCAGAAATCACATAGCCGCTTATCTTAAAAACAAATTTTTTTTAAACATTCTACAAACTAATCAAGCTCCAAAAAACCATTTGAACACAAGTAAGCCATGATTTCAACACTTCCAAAAAAAAAAAAAAAAGGGCTGGTATTCGAAGCCTTGTTTTCTCTGGCCCTGCCCCCAAAACCTCAAAAACATTACATATAAATAGATAAAACTTCACTGAGGACGGAAAATAGCTGTTTCTCTTGCCCTCTAACGCAGGGGTCTCAAACTCGCGGCCCGCCCACCAATTTTCGCAGACTGGCCCGCAGATTAATCCACGAAGTTTGATTAGTCTGCGGGCCGCACAAAATTGGTGGGCGGGCCGCACGGCCGCGAGTTTGAGACCCCTGCTCTAACGGGTTTGGGTTAGTTGGAACTCTTGTCTCTTTCTGATGAGTAGCTTTTTGGAAACCTCCCCAGCTCTCTGATTTTAAGTATGGAAAGGAGGAGATGAGAATTCCCAGGACTTAGGATAAAGATTACATTAAAACCCCTGGAATTCTTGAAATATCAACAGGTGAAAGGAAACCTATCTGTCCACTTTGACTTTCCCACCTGGGCTAGTTGTTGCTTTTATTTCCTTTGCACCTGCCTCTCTCATCCTTTTCTCTGGGAACTGGGTCAGCAGGGTTTCTAGAAAGGACATTAACATACTCAGGTTTCAGGTTGGGGAACAGCAAGTTCCCGCTCTTGGAGCCCCCTGAAGTGAGGAATGAAAGCATTCTGATGTTTTATTGCTTATGAGAGAGCAGGAGGCCAAGGTTGGGAAGTAAAGGAGGCAAGTAAAGAGGCGGGTCTCTTCTAGGGACAGTGTGTGACTGACATTGACTGCCAGCCCGTCCATACCCTCAACCTCACCATCAGAAATGGGCTGGCTCTCCAGGTCACCTTATTGTAGCAGAGCGACTATAAGTACCACTGTACAGAATTTGAGAACAAGTCTCAGGTGTACTGTTTGTGGCGGATTGCAAACCAATTTCTCAATCTGTCACCCCTTCCATGTTTGTGCCTCCTTGCAAAGTGACTTTGCAGTTCCTTCCATCAAAGAGTAGCATCCATTTCCCCACAGTTTGTATTCGGGCTCATCTGCTGTGGTCTTTAGAATGTAGTTGAACTGATGATGAGCCAGTGGGTCCAGACCTCTGCTGCAGCAGAACTCCAATATGAATGACCCACAGTGATCTTCCCCACCCCGCTTAAGCTCCATTCTTTGACCTCAGTAAGAAACTGTGAATAGGATGAGCTATGATAGAGCAGGAGGGATTTTTCAGATATAATTAACTTTCCAAATCTATTGACCTTAAAATAGAAAAATTATCCAGGTGGGCCTGATCTAATCACATGAGTCCTTAAATTGGGTCTAGAGCAGGGGTCTCAAACTCGCGGCCTGCGGGCCGCATGCGGCCCGCCGAACAATTTTGTGTGGCCCGCAGACTAATCCACGAAGTTCAAAATATTTTGGATAAAATTAAGTAAGCCTAGGGGCCTACTTGTATTTTTCATTTCTCTAGCATCCTAGCTAGATATTAGCTTAGTTAACAGCAGTTGTGATGCGAACTACAGTTTCTGGTCATTTTGTGACACTGAGTAAACCGCATGTACGATTGTGCTTGTTGTACTGATTTTTTTTTGTTTTCAACTGCAGTGAGAAAAGTGTTGCGTAACAGTTGCCTTTTGTAGACCTAGTGCGGCCCGCCGAACGGCTGTGATCTTGCTCTGCGGCCCACATGCTGAGTTGAGTTTGAGACCCCTGGTCTAGAGGTTAGAGATGAAGTCAGAGATCTGAAGCTTGAGGATGATTTGAAGTGCCTTTGCTGTCATGGAGAGGGCCTTAAGGGAATGAGTGTGGGTAAGCTCTGGTTGCTGAGAGTGAGCTCTGACTGACAGCCAGCAAGGAAACAGGCGCCTGCCAACACCAAGAAGGAGATTGGAAGCAGATTTCCCCCACTCTCCAGGTTCTAGATAAGAACTCGGCTTGACTTGTTTTTAGCCTTGTGATGCCCAGAGCAGAGAAGATAGTCATGTTGTGCTAAAGTTCTGATTTTGAAAACTGTGAGCTAGTAAATGATTGTTGTGTTAAGAAGCTAAGTTCATAGTAATTATTGTGCAGAGATAGAAAATAAGATAGTCTCAAAATTCCTGTGCACTTCTATTCTCCCCTGGAGCCTTTCCAAGCTCGTGAGACCACGCCCAGACTAGCCTGCTGGAGAAGGAGAGATCACACATTGTGGAGCTGAGCAGCCCTGCTGACAGCCTGCTGACTTTTGGAAGCAGAGACACATAACCAACTCACAACTGACCCCAGATGCCTGAGGTTGCTCAGTCCGGAGTAGAAGCACCCAGCTTATTCTAGTTTAGGTCACTCCTGCAGAATCATGAGTGCCATGGACTGATTGTGTCCCCTCAGATTCTTATGTTGAATCCTAACCCCCACGTGATGGTGTTAGGAGGTGGAGCTTTTGGGAAGTGATTAAAACACAAGAGCAGAACCCTCATGAATGAAATTAACACTTTTATGAAAGAGGCTCCAGAGATCCCTTGCTCCTTCTGCCATGTGAGGTCACAGAGAAAAGATGGCCATATGAACCAGGAGGCAGGCCTTCACCAGATAACAAATCTGCTGGCATGATGGTCTTGGACTTCCCAGCAACCCAGACTGTGAGAAAGGAATGCTTGCAGTTTGCAAGCTGCCCTGTCTGCGGAGTTCTGTTATAGTAACTTGAATGGGCTAAGACACTGAGCTATATAAATAATTGTTTTTGATCCATTATGTTTCATGGTGGTGTGTCACATAGCACTATCTAATTGACACACTATCAGTATTTCTCTTCCTAATGAAGTGACCTCACCTCAGTGAGATATATAGGTGGCATGTCACCTTAGAGCTGATGACAACTGTGGCATAGTTTTGATCAGGATTATTACACAGGCCGTGTCAAAGTTCCTCATCATCTCTCCAACTCTCTAACATAATCAATTCATACACGTTCGTTATGATCAGAAGCTCAGGGTACATCATTTTAACAACCTAACTGTTCAAAATTGTAAATAAAAAAAAAAGTGGTCTTGCCAAATTTCTGATTATGGCCAAAAGCAGACAGTCTGTGGCAGACTGTAACTGTGGACAATAAAAATGAAAAGATTTCAGTGGTGTATTTATGCTATTAGGGTTGAAGGTTGTACAGACATTTATAAATAAATGCAATGTGTCTCCACGGGAGAGTCTGAAGTGTCCTCAGTAAACTCATGGGTGCTGTTTGGTCTCTCCTTCAACAAACCACCCCTATTTTATGTTCCCTAGATGAACAGGTAGGTCTGTGAAACAAAAATGTGGGTGCTTCGATTTTATTTTGAATTCCCGATATGGATATTGGGGACCCGGGGTATAGAAATTTTAATTTCGGTAATATTTTAGTAATGGAGAGACTGCTCTAACACCTAATGCTAATATCTCCTTTAAAGAGCTGTGACGATGGCTTTCTCCCACCCCCAAATAAGCCAAGAAAGAAGAAATGAGATTACAGATGTCGGTGGACAGTGGGGCACTGTGAGACTGGCCTGAAGGAGGAACTAGTTCAGCAACAGAACTGCGATTGCTGGCGGGTTGTGTAGGGACAGTGCAGTGGCAGGACAGTCAACAGTGACTGGAACCTGTATCGTGATGTTAACCGGTGTCACCCTTACGAATTCAATGAATAAAAGAAAAACAGTGGCTTGCAAAAAAGAAGCAGGTTCTTAAAAGGTCAGAAAAGGAAAAACAATCTGTATGTGAAAAAACTGGGGGTGGAGATTGGGCCGGGGACTTAATTCCAAACATAAGTAACCCATATTGAAAAGGAGAACAAAATGTAAGCTAGGGATGGGGGGTATGAATAATTCAAGTTCAACGGCTGAGGCCTGTCACTGCACTATTTGTTTCACTGATATAGTGACCTGCAGGCATGTCCTGGGAAAGGCTAGCTACTGGATGCTTAGTGTGCTGGACAGGATAGTCAGCGGGGACTGCTGTGGATGCTTAGATAAGAAGCAGCCAATGTTACCTAAGAAGAATCTTGCCATGTCCAGGTAAATGAAAATTGTGTATTATACGTTTTGGTTGCTCACCTGTGCTGTTCTTTTTTGTTTTTGTTTGTTTTTTTTGTCAGGAGGAGGCAGAGCAGGGGGCAATTGACCCCCAGTAGAGCCTCCATCTTGCATAGTCCCTCTTGTAGGAGAATCTGTGCATTACCAACAAGCCAAATTTGATCTGGTGGGAGACATAGGTTTCTGTGGGGCGTTCCGAAGAAGAGAATAATGATTAGGACTGAGACTCACCAAATATCTAGGTTTTTCTTGTTTAGATGGAATCTTTCCATCGGGAGGAAGGGGATGGTGTGAATCTCAGAGGACTTAGGTGTCTGCTCCAGCTGTGTGCTGGCCATCCATTAGACTGGTCTGTCTGAGCAACATTATTCACACAAGTTCCTTTATCCTGACCTCTGGACCCCTATCCAGTCTCTTTCCCCACCCCAATCCTCCTAGGTTTTTGTTCTGGGCAAGGGAAGGACAGTTTAGTGGACTGGATCCCAGAGAGACACATAGGTATATATACATGACCCGGAATCCTCTGCCTTGGTGAGTCCCCTTCACATATGCAGCCCCTCCTCAGAGATCCCACATGACCTGGGACATTCCTTCCCAACAACACTCATTGCATTGTCTTTGGGGGTCAACTTGTTTCTCTGCCACACTAGACCCTGTACTCCTGGTGTATGAGTCCCCTATTTTATTCTTTCTGACTCTCAGCACACATCATGAAGCCTGGCACATAACGGGCACTCAAATATCCAGTGAGCAAATGAGACTAAACATAACAGTCACACATATGATGATACTTGTTAAAATAATTTTTTTTCCATTTCCTTTAACAAATGATGTAAAATCATGAAGAGACAAAGGTCCCTAGATGTTACATTTCTGTGCAGCACATAGAGCTAGAAATATAGCTGCTGTACAGATCCTGCACTTCAAAGGCCATGGGAGGCTGAGTGTCGCCATCTTTCATCTATAGTCTCTATCAAAGAACAAAGGGCAGGAGAGACCAGGAAGTCAAAGAAAGCAAGTACCTTGTTTCAAGTTCAAAGCAGTGCTTTTGTCACCTGTTATCAGGAGTGCCACATCTCGCCGGAGCACTAAACCTCTGGACGTCACCAGCTCTGTCTGTGTTACAGCCATTGGCCAGTCTCTGGGCTGAGGTGCACGGCACACAGTCCTGAGGCCTCTGCAGCATCCCAGAAAGCCAGCAGCGACTCAGGTGACTGCTGGCTTCTAAGCCAGGAGCACATTTTACTTGCTGGCAGAGCTATTGTTTCATCACTGTCATAAATCTTCAGCTGTAGGGGACATTTCGGGACATGGAAGAAATAATTTAGTCCTGTTCTTGAAATGAGATATTTTCACTGGTGAGTATAAATGTCTTCAATAAATAGTTGTTTCTGAGCAGACACTGAATATGGGGAAGTATGAATATAATAGAGGATGTGGCAGCTGTTCAGGGGTTGGGTATTTCCACCGCATTGTATCTGAGTAACTGTGGGTGACTCAGTTTCCCTATGTGTAGTGTGCTTCAGTCTCTGTCATTTCTCCTGGGGGCAGGTTGCTTCTAGGGAGGAGGACTCACCTGTTATGGCTGGATGCCTCTGAGGCTCCCTATGAACCCTGTTTCCTGAGACTCATGTCCTTGTGTAATCTCCTCTCCCCCCACTCCCCCGAGTGTGGGCTGGGCCTGGTGACTTGCTTCTAACAAACAAAATAGGGCCGAAGTGATGGGCTAGTGCTTTCTGAGATGAGGTTACAAAGAGATAAGTGACTGTCTTTCTGGGCCTCTCTCTCACGGAGCCCTCATCCGGAGGGAAGCGGGCTGCTCTATTGGAGGTAGTCCTATGGAGAGGTTCACATAGCAAGGGACTAATGTCTCTGGGCAGCAGCCAGCAAGGAGCTGAGGCCCCTGGCCTGACAGCCTGGGAGGGACTAATTCCTGCCAACTGTCGGTGACAAGAAGCCAGGCTTCACCCAGCTGAACCTTTAGATGACCCTATCTAGTGTTGGCGGAAGTTTGGAGCATAAGCAGCTGATGGGCTTTGAGGTCACTTCAAGAGGAGAACAGGCGCCCTGGCTGGTTGGCTCAGTGGTAGAGCGTCGGCTGGCGTGCAGGGGTCCCGGGTTCGATTCCTGGCCAGGGCACACAGGAGAAGCGCCCATTTGCTTCTCCACCCCTCCCCCTCTCCTTCCTCTCTGTCTCTCTCTTCCCCTCCCGCAGCGAGGCTCCATTGGAGCAAAGATGGCCCGGGTGCTGGGGATGGCTCCTTGGCCTCTGCCCCAGGCGCTAGAGTGGCTCTGGTCGCGACAGAGCAATGCCCCGAGGGGCAGAGCATCGCCCCCTGGTGGGCAGAGCGTCGCCCCTGGTGGGCGTGCCGGGTGGATCCCGGTTGGGCTCATGCGGGAGTCTGTCTGACTGTCTCTCTCCATTTCCAGCTTCAGAAAATAAAAAGAAAAAAAAAAAAAAAAAGGAGGAGAACAGGCTTTCCCATCTGATCACAGCTGCATGCCCATGCCACTTTGGGGGGAAATGGAGAGAGAAACCAAGAATATTATTGACTAGTCAAAGCCTTCTCAGAAAGTGTTAACGAGGCTACAATCTTTTGGGCCCCCTTTGTGTTTTCTCACTTGTTCTTTCTCAGTTCAGTGTACTTGAGTGCACACTTAATTCCGAAGCTTTCGCCACTCCGGGACATTTTTCAAACACGGTCTAGGAGTGGACACGATGGGGTGCCTCTCACTGGAGTTACGGCTCCCTGAAGGGCGGGGAGTGGGCACTGCTTGGCCAGTTCTGGCAGGAAAGGGGGAGATTTGTGGCTTGACAGCTGGAGGAGGTTAAAATGTGCTGTCTTGATTTCTGCCCTTATATACTATTTCAGATTCTGTTTTATTTTTTTTAAAGTTAAAAACAGGAAAACAGCATTTGGATTTCACACAATACAACAGATTAATTCCTACTTGTGGTTTTACTCTGGGGGCTGGCATGGAGAGCAGTTCTAACAGAAATTTTTCAAAAAATCATTAGTTTCACCAAAAGTCAAGCTGGCCCATGACATCTGGATTATATCCATTCTAAAAAATCTAATACTTTTCCATCTTCAGTGATCCCTGGCCTTTCATCCTGTTCTCTACATTATGAAGTTAGGGAAAAAGATGGATTTGCCCACTGAAGATACTCCTAATGATCTTTCATTTTCTTGGATTTTTGGGCAAACCTATGTAACTTCTTAAGGAGAAAAAAAAAAGCATAGTTGATAAATTTCCCACCATTTAAGGAAGCCCATGATTTTTTGCTTTTTACTAATTTTTAAAAATTTAATTTATTGGGGTGACATTGGTTAATAAAATTATACAAGTTCCAGGTGAACAATTCTATAATATGTCATCTGTGTGTTCACCACCTCCAGTCAAGTCTTCTTCCGTCACCATCTATGCTCCCTACCCTCTTCCACCTTTCCCCACCCCCTTCCCCTCCTGAAATCCCCACACTGATGTCTGTGAGTATAAGTTTTTTTTCTTTGCTTAGTCTCTTTACTTTTTTAATAACCCTCGATTTCTGCTACCTTCCACTCTGAAATTATGTTTGGGCCCTTCCTGGTGATACGGCTATTTTCATACCTGCATTAGATTACATAGGGTAATCAAAAGTCATAGGTGATAATTATTAAAATGAATGGCATTTTGGGAGACATATAACTTTAATGTACAGTTAACAAGTGATAAGTTTATAGAGTTAATTTGTAAAAACACCTGTTATTTCATTAGCGTACTTGGTTTGTTTCCTGCTGTGACCGCAACAAATGACCACATACTGAATGTTTAAAGCAGGGGTCAGGAACCTTTTTGGCTGAGAGAGCCATGAATGCCACATATTTTAAAATGTAATTCCATGAGAGCCATACAATGACCCGTGTACATTACGCATTATCCAATAAAAATTTGGTGTTGTCCTGGAGGACAGCTGTGATTGGCTCCAGCCACCCGCAACCATGAACATGAGCAGTAGGAAATGAATGGATTGTAATACATGAGGATGTTTTATATTTTTAACGTTATTATTTTTTTTTATTAAAGATTTGTCTGCAAGCCAGATGCTGCCATCAAAAGAGCCACATCTGGCTTGTGAACCATAGGTTCCCGACCCCTGGTTTAAAGCAACTTAGTTTTTTTATTTTTTATCCAACAGTTCTGGAGGTCAGAAGTCTTTCTTGCTGGGCTAAAATTTAGGTGACAGCAGGGGGTGGTTCCTTCTGAAGTCTCTGGGTGGCAGAAATCTTTTTTCTTGCCTTTCTCAGTTCCTGGAGGTTGTCTACATTCCTTTGCTCATGGCCCCACATTAGTCCAATATCTGCTGCTGTTATTGCATTTCTTCTGATTCTCACCTTCATACTTCCTTCTTTTGTTTTAAGGACCTTATGATTACATTGAGCTCACTTGGGTAATCAAGGAATAACTCTCTGTCTCAAGGTCCTTTAACTCATCTCATCTGCAAAGTCTCTTTTGCCATAGAAGATAACACATTCATAGGTTTCGGGGATGAATGTGTAGACATGGTTCAGGGTGAGGGGGCATTATTCTCTTTACCACAAGCATTTTCAGAAGCCTGTTTACTTCAGTGTTGTGATATAAGAGAGTCTCAGTGTCTCTGTCTGAACGTTGGTATCAAGGCTAGGATGTGACAAAGTCCTTACCATTATTATAGCTATTGTTTAGAAAAGATATAACAAATTTTGTTGTTTTCTTTTAAATTTCCAGGTAAAATCTCAGTAATTCTTCTCAAACTGAGACCATTTTGGTGTGCCAGCTTTTTCTCCGCATCCCAGTCTGACGCTCTATCCACTGTGCCACCACCTGGTCATAGCTTTTTCTATGATAGAAGGAATTACCCTGAATACAATAAATAAGGCACTAAGTAAAAAAATCATTAGGAACCAGCTGACTTAGATGGCCTGAAACCGTATTTTGTCTTGCTATAATTATTGTTGTTGTTGTTGTTTTTTAACAGAGACAGAGCAAGAGTCAGAGAGAGGGATAGATAGGGACAGACAGACAGGAACGGAGAGAGATGAGAAGCACCAATCAATCATTAGTTTTTTGTTGCAACACCTTAGTTGTTCATTGATTGCTTTCTCATATGTGCCCTGACCGTGGGGCTACAGCAGACTGAATAACCCCCTGGTCAAGCCAGCGACCTTGGGTCCCAGCTGGTGAGCTTTGCTCAAACCAGTTGAGCCCACGCTCAAGCTGGTGACCTCAGGGTCTCGAACCCGGGTCCTTCGCATCCCAGTCTGACGCTCCATCCATTGTGCCACCTCCTGGTCAGGCGTGTCTTGCTATAATTAAATTGCAGCAAATTGTTTCAGATTATTACATGTATGCATACACAAACTACATGTAAAACAAAGGCACATTTAACACCCATCTAAATCTAGACCAATCATTGGAACTTTTACACAAAGGCAAGACCTGTCTGTTCTTTCTAGTTTATCAATGTGGGTTTTATTGAATTTCCTGACATACTTCCAGTGACATGAAATCTTGAGGACTTGACCATATTTCTTCTGTGTCAGTGAATGTTAACGATCATTAAAGGCCTGGCCTGTGGTGGTGCAGTGGATAGATTCCAGAACCCCTATTCTTGTCATCTTATTGCCTTCTGCCTTTTCTTCTATGCTGATCTTACGTTTCAACTGAAAGCTCAAATGAAATAATCTGGACGTGGTGAATCCTAGAATATTCAGGATGCACACTGTTCCTCTGTCATTTTGAGCAGGCTCTTTTAATTTGAGGCAAGGGGAAGATTTGAAGTCTTACCTAATGCTCCTTTTTTCCTGCTATCTGTCTTGTTCCTTCCCGTTCAGGCAGCTGCCAAAACATTAGGGTCTCATTAACTTGTCCAGAGGACAACATGGCCAAACCAAAGAGTGAATCCTCAGTTTTTGGGTTTCAAAAGCCTGGCCTTTGAATTTCACAAGGCAAAGCTCAAAAAGACTTGGGGGTCACAAAGTCTACTTCAATGCTAGTGAACTGTAAACAGAGTGTGTGTATGTGTGTATGCACTGGGGTTTCAGACTTCGCAAGAGAGAAGGCAGGGAGCTTCTAGATCCTCAAATTTCCTACATCTTCTTTTCTCAAGTGGATTTGTCTATAGACACACATACAATCTGTTGGGTTTCTCTTTGTTTTCTTTTCACGCTTGCCTAGTTCCCATCCTCACCCCCCTCCCCATATCGACCCCCTATTCAATCCTATTCTTGTTGTTGCAAATAACCCTGAGTGCCAAGCTAAGGGGCACTGTAAAATTCTGAGATGGAGAAAGCAAGCTGCACTGATGACTGGCAAACACTCCTTCTTACAATTCAGATGTTTTCAAATTCTTTGCTTTAAACCAAATTTAGGATCTACTCAGGATTATTCAAAATAACCTTTGATGACAGACCACTATGTTATGTTTGGATGTAACTTTGAAAAAGTTCAAAGAATTGAAAGCCATCGCAATAGCAAAATTGATTCCATTTCCATCTATGTTTTTTTTTTTTTTGAAAATGCAACAACAGAACGTCCTTTTAATGCTATTTTTTAAAATGAGGAATAACATTAAGCATGACCTCTGTTTCATTCTAGTAACAAGTAATATTCATTCATGAAGATGAACTAGTTAGGAAGAACAAACCAGTCTTGTTCATTTCATTAAGAAATGGATTTCTGATAGAATTTGAATTTGTATGTTTATCAACATTTTAAATATATTTGTAATTTTATAATTAATTGTGTAGTAAATGAGAAATATAAAGCTATATTATCAGAATAAAACTTAGAGGAAATATTTCATCTGTATGGTACCAGAAAATTAAAAAATAAATGTCAACATACATTCTTTTTTTCCAGTCAATTATCAAATAGGGTTATTTAGCAAAATTCTTTCAAGTATAATATATTATTTTATTAGGATAAAGTTCTATGGGGAAAATGAAATGGAAATATGACTTCAAGGAACATTATAAAACAAGATACACACATACATTTGTGTTTTTCTTTTCTTTTTTTGTAACAGAGAGACAGAGACAGAGAGAGGGACAGAGAGAGACAGACAGACAGGAAGGGAGAGAGATGAGAAGCATCAATTCTTTGTTGCGGCTCCTTAGTTGTTCATTGATTGCTTTCTCACATGTGCCTTGACTGGGCTACAAACCAGATGACCCCGCACTCAAGCTGGTGACCTCAGGGGCTCGAACCTGGGTCCTCCGTGTCCCAGTCTGATGCTCTATCCACTGTGCCACCACCTGGTCAGGCCATTTGTGTTTTTATTTAAAAATAATTTATTTTAATTTGTTCATTTTGAGAGATAGAAAGAGACAGAGAGAGAGAGAGAGAGAGAGAGGGAGAGAGAGAGAGAGAGAAGGGGGGGGAGGAGCAGGAAGCATCAAATCCCATATGTGCCCAGGGTTTTGAACCGGCAACCTCCACATTCCAGGTTGATGCTTTATCCACTGTGCCACGACAGGTCAGGTGGCCATTTGTGTTTTAAACAGACAATGGGAGTACCAATTTCCTTTGGGACTTATATATCATTGGGAACATTTAAAAGAGTGGAGTAACTTTTATTTTAGACTTTCAATATTTACAACTCACTGGAAGTCACATCTAGCAACTCCTTAAAACTCTAAAAAATGTCAGTGTCGACCCTGGCCAATTGGCTCAGTGGTAGAGCGTCGGCTCGGGCGTGTAGTTGTCCTGGGTTTGATTCCTGGCCAGGGCACACAGGAGAATTGCCCATCTGCTTCTCTATCCTTCCCCTTCTCCTTCCTCTCTCTCTTTTCTTCTCCCTCAGCCAAGGCTCCATTGGAGCAAAGTTGGCCTGGGTGCTGAGGATGACTCCATGGCCTCTGCCTCAGGGGCTAGAACGGCTCCGGTTGCAACGGAGCAAAGATCCCAGATGGGCAGAGCATTGTCCCATAGTGAGCTTGCCGGGTGGATCCTGGTCTGGCACATGGGGGAGTCTCTCTGCCTCCCTGCTTCTCACTTTAGAAAAAAAAGTCAGTGTCAACTTGAAAATGTGATAGGTAGGGGTACAAAGTTTTTTAACATTATTTTAAGAAAAAGATGAGCAAAAAGGGTTGAAGAAAAGATCATAAAAATCATCCATAATGATTTAACAGCAAGATTTCAAATTAGATTAATCACCTTTTGGCTGGGGTTGCAGGACAGCATTCTTTGGAAGAACAATAGACTCGCTTCTGATAGTAGGTGGGGCTTGAGGCTGAGAATGACAGAATGTGCAGAGTCCAATATGAGAACAGGCAGAACCCAAGCCTTCCCTCTAGTGCAGTGGTTCTCAAAGTATGTGCCAGGGCACACTGGTATGTCCTAGAAGATTTCCAGGTGTGCCCTATGGTATTCCAGAGAAATATGTGCCTGTTGGGGACCAAAAAACCAACAGGGATTTTGGAGTTTAGATTTTTGGGGGACAGAGGTGTGGGGAATTGGCTGTTAGCTGACAGTCTGCTCAACCCCCCACCTCATTTACCTGATTAGGTTGCAAAAGGCTGTTAAACTGTGGGGCTGGATTGTTTACACTACCCCCCACCATGTTCCCCGGAAAGACTGGAGGCAAGTTTCTTCTATCCTTTGTTTGGTGTAAAGTTAAGATGATATGTATGGTGGGGTTTTCTGCACTCAACACAATTAAGAGTAAAAAGAGAGGAATTCTTCAATGTATTGATGAGGAAATGAGAGTTCCCTTTCAAATATATGCCCAAACATTGAAGAAACTGTTAGGACAAATCAGGTTCATCTTTCTCATAAACACAAGAATGAAAAAACTTAACACATTTGCACCGGGACCTGCCGAATTCACTAAATCTTATCGAGAATGTATGTATATATAAAAAAAGATAACTTTTATATCATTTTTAATTTTTTTTAATAAATAAATTTTTATTAATGTTAGTGGGGTGACATCAATAAATCAGGGTACATATATTCAAAGAAAACATGTCCAGGTTATCTTGTCATTCAATTCTGTTGCATATCACCCAAAGTCAGATTGTCCTTCGTCACCCTCTATCTAGTTTTCTTTGTGCCCCTCCCCCTCCCACTTCCCTTCTCCCTCCTTCCCTCCCCTGCTCCCCCTCCCCCCCACCCCCGGTAACCACCACACTCTTGTCCATGTCTCTTAGTCTCATTTTTATGTCCCACCAATGTATGGAATCATGTAGTTCTTGGTTTTTTCTGATTTACTTATTTCACTCCATATAATGTTATCAAGATCCCACCATTTTGTTGTAAATGATCCGATGTCATCATTTCTTATGGCTGAGTAGTATTCCATAGTGTGTATGTGCCACATCTTCTTTATCCAGTCTTCTATTGAAGGGCTTTTTGGTTGTTTCCATGTCTTGGCCAGTGTGAACAATGCTGCAATGAACATGGGGCTACATGTGTCTTTACGTATCAATGTTTCTGAGTTTTTGGGGTATATACCCAGTAGAGGGATTGCTGGGTCATAAGGTAGTTCTATTTTCAGTTTTTTGAGGAACCACTACTTTCTTCCATAATATTTGTACTACTTTACATTCCCACCAACAGTGAATGAGGGTTCCTTTTTCTCCACAGCCTCTCCAACATTTGCTATTACCTGTCTTGTTGATAATAGCTAATCTAACAGGTGTGAGGTGGTATCTCATTGTAGTTTTGATTTGCATTTCTCTAATAACTAATGAAGATGAGCATCTTTTCATATATCTGTTGGCCATTTGTATTTCTTCCTGGGAGAAGTGTCTGTTCATGTACTCTTTCCATTTTTTTTTTTTGACTTTCAATCTCAAGGCTTTACTTTTTTTTTTCATATGTGCAATTTTTTAAATCTTATTCTTATTAATTTTAATGCAGTGACATTGATAAATCAGGGTACATATATTCCGAGAAAACATCTCCAGATTATTTTGACATTTGATTATGCTGCATTCCCCTCACCCAAAGTCAAATTGTCTTCTGTCACCTTCTATCTGGTTTTCTTTGTGCCCCTCCCCTCCCCCTCCCCCCTCCCTCTACTTCCTCGTCCCCTCCCCTCCCCACCCCTCCACCCCACCCTCAGTTACCATCACATTCTTGTCCATGTCTATGAGTCTCATTTTTATGTCCCCACTATGTATGGGTTCATATAGTTCTTAGTTTTTTCTGATTTACTTATTTCACTCTGTATAATGTTATCAAGGTCCATCCATGTTATTATAAATGATCCGATGTCATCATTTCTTATGGCTGAGTAGTATTCCATAGTATATATGTACCAAAGCTTTTTAATCCACTCGTCCTCTGACGGACACTTGGGCTGTTTCCAGATCTTTGCTATTGTGAACAATGCTGCTATAAACATGGGGGTGCATTTCTCCTTCTGGAACCGTTCTATGGTGTCCTTGGGGTATATTCCTAAAAGTGGGATGGCTGGGTCAAAAGGCAGTTCAATTTTCAATTTTTTGAGGAATCTCCATACTGTTTTCCACAGAGGCTGCACCAGTCTGCATTCCCACCAGCAGTGTAATAGGATCCCCTTTTCTCCACATCCTCGCCAGCACTTATTCTGTGTTGTTTTGTTGATGAGCGCCATTCTGATTGGTGTGAGATAATATCTCATTGTGGTTTTAATTTGCATTTCTCTAATGATTAGTGATGTTGAGCATTTTTTAATATGCCTATTGGCCATCTATATGTCCTCTTTGGAGAAGTGTCTATTCATTTCTTTTGCCCATTTTTTGATTGGACTGTTTGTCTTTCTGATGTTGAGATTTACAAGTTCTTTATAAATTTTGGTTATTAACCCCTTATCAGATGTACTGTCAAATATGTTCTCCCATTGTGTAGTTTTTTTTTTGTATTTTTCTGAAGCTGGAAACGGGGAGAGACAGTCAGACAGACTCCCGCATGCGCCCGACCAGGATCCACCCGGCACGCCCACCAGGGGCGACGCTCTGCCCACCAGGGGGCGATGCTCTGCCCCTCCGGGGCGTCGCTCTGCCGTGACCAGAGCCACTCTAGCGCCTGGGGCAGAGGCCAAGGAGCCATCCCCAGCGCCCGGGCCATCTTTGTTCCAATGGAGCCTTGGCTGCGGGAGGGGAATAGAGAGACAGAGAGGAAGGAGGGGGTGGGGGTGGAGAAGCAAATGGGCGCTTCTCCTATGTGCCCTGGCCGGGAATCGAACCCAGGTCCCCCGCACGCCAGGCCGACGCTCTACCACTGAGCCAACCGGCCAGGGCTGTAGTTTGTTTTTTTATTCTGTTCTTATTGTCTTTGGCTGTGCAAAAGCTTTTTAGTTTGATATAGTCCCATTTGTTTATTCTATTTTTTATTTCCCTTGCCCGTGGAGATAAATCAGTAAATATATCACTTCAAGAGATGTTGGAGAGCTTACTGCCTATGTTTTCTTCTAAGATGCTTATGGTTTCATGCCTTACATTTAAGTCTTTTATCCATTTTGAGTTTATTTTTGTGAATGGTGTAAGCTGGTGATCTAGTTTCATTTTTTTGCAGGTTGCTGTCCAATTTTCCCAACACCATTTGTTAAAGAGGCTGTCTTTACTCCATTATATGCCCTTACCTCCTTTGTCAAATACCAGCTGTCCATAAAGCTGTGGGTTTATTTCTGGGGTTTCCGTTCTGTTCCATTGATCTATCTGCCTGTTCTTATGCCAGTACCACGGTGTTTTGAGAACAATGGCCTTGTAGTATAGCTTGATATCAGGAAGTGTGATATCTCCCACTTTATTCTTCTTTTTTTAAGATTCCTGAGGCTATTCGTGTTCTCCTTTGGTTCCATATAAATTTTTGAAATATGTGATCTATATCTTTAAAGTATGTCATTGGTATTTTAATTGGTATTGCATTAAATTTATAAATTGCTTTGGGTAATATAAACATTTTTATTGATGTTTCTTCTTCCTAACCATGAGCACGGTATATGCTTCCACTTGTTTGTATCTTTCTTGATATCTTTTAAGAATGTTTTATAATTTTCCGAGTACAAGTCTTTAGTCTCCTTGGTTAAATTTATTCCTAGGTACTTTATTTTTTTTGTTGTAATAGTGAAGGGGATTGTTTCCTTAATTTCTCTTTCTGACTGTTCATTGTTGGTGTATAAAATTGCCTCTGATTCCTGAGTATTAATTTTATATCCTGCCACTTTGCTGAATTCATTTATCAGGTCCAGTAGTTTTCTAAGACTTTAGGGTTTTCTATGTACAATATCATATCATCTGCAAATAATGATAGCTTTACTTCTTCTTTTCCAACTTGATTGCCTTTTATTTCTTCTTGTCTGATTGCTGTGGCTAGGACTTTCAGGACTATGTTGAATAAGAGTAGTGAAAGGGGGCACCCCTGCCTTGTTCTGATCTTAAGGGCATTGTTTTTAATTTTTTCCCATTGAGTATGATGTTGGCTGTGGGTTTGTCATAGATGGCTTTTATCATGTTGAGGTATGTTCCCTGTATTCCCACTTTGTTGAGAGTTTTGATCATGAATGGGTACGGATTTCTATCAAATACTTTTTCTGCATCTATTGAAATTATTATGTGGTTTTTCTCCTTCCTTTTGTTTATGTGATGAGTAACATTGATTGATTTACGAATATTGTACCAGCCTTGCCTCCCAAGAATAAATTCCACTTGATCATGGTGTATGATGTTTTCCATATATTGTTGGATCCGGTTTGCTAATATTTTGTTAAGCATTTTAGCATCTATATTCATCAGGGATATTGGCCTATAATTTTCTTTCTTTGTGTTGTCTTTGCCTGGTTTTGGAATCAGAATTATACTTGCCTCATAAAAGAAGCTTGGAAGTCTTCCTTCCTCTTGAATTTTTTGAAATAGCTTGAGAAGGATAGGAGTTAGTTCTTCTTTGAATATTTGGTAGAATTCACTTGTGAAGCCATCAGGCCCCGGACTTTTCTTTGTCGGGAGTTTTTTGATAACTGTTTCGATCTCATTTGTTGTAATTGGTCTGTTTAGGTTTTCTGATTCTTCCAGATTGATTTTTGGAAGATTGTATGTTTCAAGGAATTTGTCCATTTCATCTAGGTTGTCTAGCTTTTTGGTATATAGTTCTTCACAGTATTTTCTTACAATATTTAGTATTTCTGTTGTGTCAGTTGTTATTTCTCCACTCTCATTTCTAATTTTATTTATTTGAGTCCTCTCTCTGTTTTTCTTGGTGAGTCTAGTTAAAGGTTCATCAATCTTGTTTACCTTTACAAAGAACCAGCTCCTAGTTTTATTGATCCTCTATATTGTTTCTTTAGTCTCTATGTCATTTATTTCTGCTCTGATTTTTATTATTTCCTTTCTTCTACTACATTTGGGCTTTACTTGCTGTTCTTTTTCTAGTTCTTTTAGATGCAGGGTTATGTTGTTTATTTGAGATTTTTCTAGCTTCTTAAAGTGCTATAAACTTCCCTCTCAGTACTGCTTTTGCTGTGTCCCATAAATTTTGAGTTGTTGTATGCTCATTATCATTCATTTCTAGGAATTTTTTTATTTCTTCTTTGATCTCATTCTTAATCTATTCATTATTTAACAACCTGGTATTTAATTTCCATGTGTTTGAGAATTTTTGAGCTTTTCTGTTGTGGTTCATTTCTAGTTTCATGCCATTGTGATCAGAGAAAGTGCTTGATATGATTTCAGTCTTCTTAAATTTGTTGAGACCACTTTTGTTCCCTAACATGTGGTCTATCCTAGAGAATGTACCATGAGCACTTGAAAAGAATGTATATTCTGCTGCTTTAGGGTGAAAGGTTCTGAAGATATCTATTAAATTGAGTTGACCTAATGTGTTTTTTTAAGTCTACTGTTTCTTTGTTAATTTTCTTTCTTGAGGATCTATCTAGTGATGTTAGTGGGGTATTAAAATCCCCTACTATTATAATATTGCTGTTGATCTTGCTCTTTATATCCATCAAAGTCTGCTTTATATATTTAGGTGCTCCTATGTTAGGTGTGTACATATTTATAATAGTTATATCTTCCTGTTGGATTGCTCCTTTTATTATTATGTAGTGGCCTTTTTTATCTCTTACTATATTCTTTGTTTAAAAGTCAATTTTGGCCCTGGCTGGTTGGCTCAGCGGTAGAGCGTCGGCCTGATGTGCGGGGGACCTGGGTTTGATTCCTGGCCAGGGCACATAGGAGAAGCGCCCATTTGTTTCTCCACCCCCCCCTCCTTCCTCTCTGTTTCTTTCTTCCCCTCCCGCAGCCAAGGCTCCATTGGAGCAAAGATGGCCCGGGCGCTGGGGATGGCTCCTTGGCCTCTGCCCCAGGCACTAGAGTGGCTCTGGTCATGGCAGAGCGATGGCCCGGAGGGGCAGAGCATTTTCCCCTGGTGGGCAGAGCGTCGCCCCTGGTGGGTGTGCCGGGTGGATCCCGGTCGGGCGCATGCGGGAGTCTGTCTGTCTCTCCCTGTTTCCAGCTTCAAAAAAATACAAAAAAATAAATAAATTAATAAAAGTCAATTTTGTCTGATATAAGTATTGCTACCCCAGTTTTTTTTCATTTCCATTTGCATGAAATATTTTTTCCATTTCTTTACCTTCAGCCTATGTGCATCTTTGATTTAAGGTGTGTTTCTTGTAGATAGCATATGTATGGGTTCTGTTTTCTTATCCATGCAGCTACCCTATGTCTTTTGATTGGATCATTTAATCCATTTACATTTAAGGTTATTATTGATATGTAGTTGTTTATTGCCATTTTATTCTTTAAAGGTGTATTCCTCTTTTGCTATATTCTTTTCCCACTTTGATCTGTTTACACCTTGCACTTTAACATTTCCTGCAGCATTGGTTTGGCTGTAATAAATTCAACACAAATGGTCCCTTTCAACACACCTCGTTCCCTGGTCTCCAGGCAAGTGGCTATGAGCAGTATTTACTGCTCTTTTCCTTGAAGTGAGAGCCCAGCCTCACCCCCTCCCTCTGTTCCTGTAAGCAGGGGAGATTCAGGCGCTGCTTATCAGGTTTGTTGTGGCTTCTTCTTTGCTCCTTGGTTTTTGAAAGCTGTTCTTGTAGTCTAGATTTGTTTTTTTATGCTGATTGTTTATAAATTAGTTTATAATCCAGTTCTGTGTTGTAAACTGGGAGTCTGTGCGTCTGCCTACTCCGCTGCCATCTTCAGATCTCTCTTCTCATTTTTTTATTGGATTGTTTGTTTGTTTGTTGTTGAGTTTTATGAGTTTTTTGTATATTTTGAATATTAGGCCTTTATCTGAGCTGTTGTTTGAAAATATCATTTCCCATTTAGTTGGCTGTTTATTTTTTTAGTCTGATGTAGTCCCATTCATTTATCTTTGTCTTCACTTCTCTTGCCTTTGGAGTCAAATTCATAAAATGCTCTTTAAAACCCAAATCCATGAGTTGAGTACCTATGTCTTCTTCTATGTACCTTATTGTTTCAGGTCTTATATTTAGGTCTTTGATCCATTTTGAATTAAATGTAGTACAAGGGGACAAGCTGTAGTCGAGTTTCATTCTTTTGCATGTGGTTTTCCAGTTTTCCCAGCACCATTTGTTGAAGATGCTTTCTTTTCTCCATTGTGTGTTGTTGGCCCCTTTATCGAAAATTATTTGACCATATATATGTGGTTTTATTTCTGGACTTTTTATTCTGTTCCATTGGTCTGAGTGTCTATTTTTCTGCCAATACCATGCTGTTTTGATTGTCGTGGCCCTATAATAGAGTTTGAAGTCAGGTATTGTAATGCCCCCAACTTCATTCTTTTTCCTTAGATTGCTCTGGCTATTCAGGGTTTTTTATACTTTTATATAAATATGATAAATTTTTGTTCCATTTCTTTAAAAAATGTCATAGGAATTTTCATGGGAATTGCATTAAATTTATAAATTGCTTTGGGTAATATGGCCATCTTGATTATATTTATTTTTTCTATCCAAGAACAAGGAATATTTTTTCATTTCATTGTATCTTTTTTGATTTCCCTTAATAATGTTTTGTAGTTTTCATTATATAGTTCTTTTACATTCTTTGTTATGTTTATTCCTAGGTATTTTAATTTTTTTGTTGCAATTGTGAAGGGGTTTATTTTTTTAGTGTGTTTTCTAATATTTCATTGTTGGCATATAGAAAGGCTATGGACTTTTGTATGTTAATTTTGTATTCTGCATCCTTACTGTATTGGTTTATTGTTTCTAGTAATCTTTTTGTGGAGTCTTTGGGGTTTTTGATGTATAGGATCATATCATCTGCAAAAAGTGATACCTTTACTTCTTCTTTTCTGATATGGATGCCTTTTATTTCTTTCTCTTGTCTGATTGCTCTGGCCAGAACTTCTATCACCACATTAAATAAGAGTGGAAAGAGTGGACAACCCTCTTTTGTTTCTGATTTAAAGTGGAAAGTCCTCAGTTTTATGCCATTTAATATGATGATGGCTGATGGTTTATCATATATGGCCTTTATCATGTTGAGATATTTTCCTTATATACCCATTTTGTTGTGTGTCTTAAACATAAAGTTGTGTTGTATTTTATCGAATGCCTTTTCTGCATCTATTGATAAGATCATGTGGTTTTTGTTCTTTGCTTTTTTTGATATGGTGTATTACGTTAACTCTTTTATGTATGTTGAACCATCCTTGAGATTCTGAGATGAATCCCAATTGATTATGATGTATTATTTTTTTCAATATGTTGTTGTACTCGATTTGGCAGTATTTTGTTTAGTATTTTAGCATCTGTATTCATTAGAGATATTGGTCTCTAGTTTTCTAGTTTTCTTTTTTTGTGCCATTCTTGCCAGGTTTTGGTATGAGGATTATGTTGGCCTCATACAATGTGTTTGGAAGTATTGTTTCTTCTTCAATTTTTTGGAAGACTTTGAGTAGAATAGAAACCAAGTTTATTTGAATGTTTAATAGAATTCACTAGTATAACTGTCTGGGCCTGGACTTTTTTTGGGGGGGAGGTTTTTAATAGTTTTTTTCTATTTCCTCCCTGCTAATTGGTCTGTTTAAGCTTTCTGCTTCTTCATGACTCAGTCTAGGAAGGTTGTATTATTCTAGGAATTTATCCATTTCTTCTTGATTGTTGAATTTGGTGGCATATAGTTTTTTGTAGTATTCTACAATAATTCTTTGTATATCTATGATGTCTGTGGTGATTTCTCCTCTTTCATTTTGGATGTTGTTTATATGAGTCCTTTCTCTTTTTCCCTTGGTGAGTTTTGCCAAGGGTTTGTCAATTTTGTTGAACTTTTCAAAGAGTCAGCTCCTTGTTTTATTAATTTTTTCTATAGTTTTTCTGTTCTCTATTTCAGTGATTTTCAACCTTTTTTTTTCATGGCACAAACACACACTAATTACTAAGGTCAGTGCCCCTGATTAAATAGAACCATTTTCATCTCAAAGCACAAATAAATTAGTTATTAAAGAAGAAGATGTCAGGGCCCCTTTTTCTGTAGTAATTAGTTTATGAGTGTGGGAGAAACAAAGGTTGAAAATCACTGCTCTATTTCATTTATTTCTGCTCTGATTTTTATTATTTCCTTTCTTCATCTGGTTTTGGGTTGTCTTTGTTCTTCTTTTTTAGTTCCTTAAGGTGTTAAGTTAAGTGGTTCACTTGGGCTTTCTCTTGTTTGTTCATATAGGCCTGACGTGATATGAACTTCTCTCTTATTACTGCTTTTGCTGCATCCCAGAAATTCTGATATGTTATATTGTCATTTTCATTTGTCTGTATATATCTTTTGATCTCTGCACTTATTTCTTCTTTGACCCAATCATTTTTTAAAAGTATGTTGTTTAGTTTCCACATTTTTGTGGGTTTTTTTTCTCTCTTTTGCAGTTGAATTCTAGTTTTAAGGCTTTATGATCGGAAAATATGCTTGGTACAATTTCAATTTTTCTGAATTTGCTGTTATTATTTTGGCCCAATATATGGTCAGTTCTTGAGAATGTTCCATGTACACTAGAGAAAAATGCATACTCTGTCACTTTGGGATGAAGTGTCCTGTAGATATTTATCATATCCAGGTGCTCTAGTGTTTCGTTTAAGGCCAATATATATTTATTGATTCTCTGTTTGGATGACCAATCTAGAACCGTCAGCGGTGTATTGAAGTCTCCAAGTATGATTGTATTTTTGTCAGTTTTTGTTTTTGGTCAATAAGTAGCTGTCTACTACATTTTGGTGCTCCTTGGATTGGTGCATATATATTAAGGATTGTTATGTCTTTTTGATTCAGCATTCCCTTAATCATTATGAAATGACCATTTTTATCTCTGAGTACTTTTGCTGTCTTGTAGTCAGCATTATTAGATATGAGTATTGCTATGCCTGCTTTTTTTGGATGTTATTTGCTTGGAGTATTTTTTTCCAGCCCTTTCACTTTGAATTTGTTTTTATCCTTGTTGCTTAGATGAGTTTCTTGTAGGCAGCATACCGTTGAATTTTCTTTTTTAATCCATTTTCCTACTCTGTTTCTTTTTATTGGTGAATTTAATCCATTTACATTTAGTGTAATTATTGACACTTGTGGATTCCCTATTGCCATTTTATAAATTGCTTTCTGTTAGTTTTGTATCTTGTTTGATTCTTCTCTTTTGTTTTTCTATCATTTGTTTTTATTTGTTTGTATTCCATACTTCTTTCCTCTGTTGTTACCTTTCTTAAGTCATGTGCTTCTGTGGTGGTTTTTTTCAAGGTTTGTTACCATTAAGTAATGAAAAGGGTACCTACCATATTCATTGTAGTACCCTATCTTGCGAGTGTTTCTGCACTTCATCGTCTTTTGCTACTGTTAATCTCTGTCCTCTCCTCTTTTTTTTGCTTTTGTTATCACAGTTTAATTTGGTTTTATTGTGTTCTTGGTGGAGCTTTTACTTTTGGTTTTGTTTTGTTCTTTGAATGTGGTTGGAAAACCCCTTTTAGTTTTTCCTGGAGTGGAGATTTTCTGATGATAAATTCCCTCATCTTTTCTGTATTTGTGAATGTTTTTATTTCTTTTTCGTATTTTAAGGAAGGCTTTGATGGGTATAGTATTCTTTGCTGAAAGTTCCTCTCTTTCAGGGTTTTAAAAATTGGGGTCCACTGTCTTCTAGCTTGTAGAGTTTCTGCTGAAAAATCCAATGATAATCTAATAGGCCTTCCTTTATATGTTGTATTCTTCTTTTCCCTGGCTGCCTTGAGAATTTTTTCTTTGTTGTTGGTTTGTGCCATTTTCATTATGATATGCCTTGGAGTAGGTTTGTTGGGGTTAAGAAAACTCTGTGTTCTGTTTACTTCTTGAATTTGAGGCTTTAGTTCTTTCCACAGGCTTGGGAAGTTTTCGTCTATTATTTGGTTGAATAAATTATACATTCCATTTTCTCTCTCTTCTCCCTCTGATATACCTATTATTCTTATGTTATTCTTTTTGATGGAGTCAGACAATTCCTGTAGGGCTTTCTCATTTTTAAAATTTTTGAGTCTCTGCTCCTTTTTGTTGTGACTGAAGTTGCTTGTCTTCTATGTCACTAATCCTACCTTCTATCTGGCCTGTTCTATTAGCTAAGCTTGTTACCTCATTTTTCAGTTCATGAATTGAGTTTTTCATCTCTGTTTGATTTGTTTTTCTAGTTTCAATTTCCCTGGTAATATATTGTTTGTGTTCGTTGAGTTGTTTTCTGAGCTCCCTAAATTGTCTTTCTGTGTTTTCTTGTATATCTCTGAGTATTTTTAGGATTTCTGTTTTAAATTCTGTGTCATTTAGCTCCAAGGTTTCCAATATATTAAATTTTTTCTCCATAGATTTTTGCACATCTATCTGTGTTACTTCTCTTTCTTTTGTATGCATGATATTTGATTTCCTTTTTCTTAATGGCATCTGAGGGTGGTCTTGTTGATAGCACCAATGAGAATTAATAAATAATAAAAAGTAGAAAAAAAAGTAAAAAAAAAATTAAAAAGTATTTGGAAAGAAAAAAAAAAAACCCCAATAATAATTTATTATTTTTCTTTTCTTTCTTCTCTTCCCCTTTTCTTCCCCCCTCCTTAGGAAAATATCATGATAAACTGAATTATAATATGCTAAATTTAACAAAAACTGCCTATAATGGAGGGCCTGAGTTGGGGGGAACTGTTCAAGGTGCAATAAAGGAAATAGGGACACACAAAATGCAAAAAAGGAAAAAATTTGGGTTAAGTATAAAATGATTTGCTTGTAAGTGATGGTGGACTAAGAAATATAATGAGAGGGATAAGAGGGAAACCAGAAAAAGGGAAAAAAAGCCAAACTATTGTATTAAGTGAAGCAAAGACTGAATAGAATGAAGATCCTGGGTTGGGAGGAATGCTAATGAGTTAAAAAGTAAAGTAAAAAGCACCCAAAATGCCATAAAATGACCCCAAAAAACTTGAGTCCCAAATTAAATAATTTGTTCGTGATTGAGGATTGAATGAGAGGAAACTTCAAAGGAGAAAAGAAGAAACTAATAGAAAGGGAGAAACAAGAAAAAGGGGAAAAGGAAAGGAAGAAAAAAAAAAGAGAGAGAGAGTTTAGTGTTTTGGAGTGTAACCCTCATGGAGAGTAAGGAAGAAGAAAAGAAATAAAATGAAACACTTATGGGTAGTGTAGTTCAAGAAAAGGAAAGAGTAAGACAGGCAGAGAATAAAAGAACCAAGTTGGAAGAAATAGAAATAATACTAATAAAGGCAAGAAGATGAAAGAAAGAAAGAAACAAACAAACAAAAAAATAGTGGAACAATTTATAAAGTCTGTGGATTTTTCTTGATTTTGAGAGGTTAACTTCTTCCCTTTTCTTTCCTCTCCCTCTTCCAGGTCAGTGACTCTGTACCCCAAGCTCTGCCCATGTGGCACACTTAGGTAGGGATTTGCAGTTGATGAGACTCTATGGTAATGTCATATATTTGGCTTCAGTCTCGTTGGTACTCAAGGCTTGTTAGCGTTTGCAGGTTCCAACAATGAGAGAGTCCGTTTTCCCGGAGCCTCTCTCCTAGTCTCTCCTTCCTGAATTAGCAGCCTGATTATCCAGCTATGAGGCTGCCACTGCCTCTGCCTGGGGAGTAAGAGGCTCAGAGAGCTGGCAAATCCCCACTCTATCCCCACTTTTGCAGGGCTCTGGGTAAGGCTCTGGCAGTCAGAGCAGCCAGGGTAATCAGGTGGGGCTGGGAGCCAATTGCTCTCAAGGTGACTTTCTATGAGCCTCCAGGCCTGTTCAGCATGCCCAGCACTCTGTGGGACCACTGTCCCCAGGCTTTCTGCACTTTGTAGCCTGTTTGGCTGGGAAGACGATGCACTAGTCGCTGCCTGCAGTACAGGAGGTCTTAGCACCTGCAAGTCCCTCTTTTTAGCATATATCCCTGATTATGAAAGCTCTGCCAATCAGAAGTTGCCCCCACCCCTTTAGCAAGAGGCACTAAAAAATATCAAGCCTCTTGTCTTTGATAGCTGGACTGAGAGAGATCTTGTCAGTTAGAGCTGCCTAGGTCAATTGGGAGGTGAGCAGCCTGTGGGTTAAGCTAATTTCAGCGATTGGATCCGTGGAATTTCTGCAGAATGAACTGCAGGCTGCCTGTGTGCCCCTCCCCCAATGCTTGATTGTTAGCTTGAATGGCTGGGTGAGGCACCCTGCCCGCCTAGAGAAGCTCAGGTGTAGGAAAGTTCACTTTGGCGCACTCCCTGTGCACCGCTGGCAGCTGCTGCTCGTGGCGCGGGTGATTACTCGCATGCAGGTGGTTGCTCTAGGCGTGCGTGGGCTGTTGGGCTGCTCGCAGCGCAGCACGGCACATGGGAGGCTGGGCTGCTTGCCAACCGGCGTGTGGGAGGCTGGCATGGCGCACAGGCGGCCTGGCGCATGGGTGTTTGCTTGCATGGGCTGATTTTGTGTTTACACACAGATTTTAGTGAGTAGGCAAATCTGGGAATAATGAAGATCAGCTGTATTATTTTTTTGGTAGCATTTACATTTTCAGAGATGATTCTAGTATATGTGGGTGGGCAGTTGGGAAGCTACCTGGTTCCGTCAAGCTTTGTCATATCGATAATTGATCTCATATAGGAACTGCTTATTCTCACTCCTGGGGAGCGGAACCAGCAAGTGGGGGTACCCTTGCACTTTGTCAGGCAGAGTCAACTACAAGCGAGCCAGAGAATGAGCAAGATTGAACCTTGGGAAAAGGTAAAAACAGAGGACCCTCAAATATAGTAAGCCTCCATGTAAAACACTGGAAGGGCTGGGAGTCAAGTCAACAGATGAGAAGTCTGTAAGAGGAGGCATTAGTGGAGAGCCACACTCCAGCCAGGAGGGAATGGAAAAGGCTGGGGTGTCCAGATTTGTCTTTTTTGGGGTGGGGTGGGGTGGAGGGTGCAATGGCTATGTGGGACAGAAGTAGATTTCTCTGGGAAAAGGCACAGGATTATGGCCAGGACAGTACCCTAGCTTATGCCTGAGCTTGTTGCACACAATCAGTGACAAATTATACAAGAATTGTTGGTATTTCCATCTATTGCTTTGTCTCATCATTAATCAAGTTGACCTGTTTTTTTTTCACTCACTGGAACCTCACCCTTTTTTTCTATCTTCAAACCACTTTTTGTTTGGAACAAACTGAAATATATCTGTATATTGTAAATGGTTCTAATCTCATCAACTAAACAGCAGCATATTAAAAAAAACTTAGTGATTCCATTATTATACAAGTTCATCCATTACATTGAACTCTACTTTGGGTAAATATTATCAAACAATTTCTTCTCCTTTTTAAAATAAAGATTGTACTTAGCCTCCTGTGTATGATTCAATTCCATGTCATTGTAGGCATTCTGTAGCCATGTTTGTTCTTTTAACTGGGAATATTGTCTGGTCTCATTGTTCCCAAACTGGGACTGACTTTTCCTAGCCTTTACTCTATATACAGCTCAGCCTAATCTCATCCTCTCTTCCTGCCTTACTCTAGAACACTTTCCATAGCCTACCTGTAGTGGAAAAGGTATTTATACTTTGAAGAAAATTGACAAGCGCTAATGGTAGTGAATTTTCCCACTATTGCAGCTTCATAAAAATTAGGGGAAAACATAGTCAAAGTGTAGGAAAAATACATCTGGAATGACATAACATAGTATAATGGAATGCCAGATAACCAAGCTGGAAAAGGATGGTAAGAAATTAATTAGTAAATTAGAATTTGTATAAGATAAAGCGTAGGAAAAATTGTCTATTACATAGAAGACTGTTTTTATTGAAGAGGTTTCAGGGCAATGATATAACAGAATATATTGAGTAGAAAAATGTTCCCACAACTCTTAACACTAACACAGCTCCATAAATGTAGCCATTATTTTCCCCATGCAGTATAGGGCTCTGGTTGGGAGAGGCAGCTCAAGGCAGACAGACTAGGGAATCAAATTCAGGTCTGTCATTGCTGACTGAACAAGTTATGTAAGATTCTCTCAATGCCTAGCTGGATAGCTCAGTTGGTTTGAGCATCGTCCCGATACACCAATGATGCAGGTTCGATCCTAGTCTCAGGGTATGTACAAGAATCTACCAGTGGATGCATAAATAAGTGCAACAACAAATCGATGTCTCTCTCTCTCTCTCTCTCCCCCTCCTTTCCTCTCTCTAAAATCAATAAATATGTTAAATAATTTTAAAAAATATTCTCTCAGCTTTAGTTTTTTTAGCTATATATGGTCCTAAATAGATAATGCCTCTAGAGCGATTAGAAGATAACCTGAGATAAGTTAACATTAATTTCTTTACACATGTATTTCTTAAGCCCCTGGTGCATGCACTTCATAGAGCTATGGTCTAGAGAGGAGACAGACAAGCAGACCAGCACTCAGGTGGATGAAGGCAGATAGAGAAGGAAAAAAGCAGAACATCAGGAGAACATGGACCAGAGAGATCTGGCCTGGTCTGGGGCCTGTCTCCTCCTTTAGAGGAGTAGTTTTTAAAGCTTTTTTGATTATTTTTCTTTTCCAGCAGTGAACCTGGTTCAGTATAGCCTCTGATTCAAGTTGGGCTCCCCCAGGAAGAGATCCTGAGGTAAGGATTAGATGCAAGTAATTCCTCTCTGTTTGGAAGGAGTCCCAGGAAGTGCCTTTCAGGGAATGGGGCATTGAGATGGGAAAAGAGAAGGAGCAAGGACAAGCCCATCAGTGAGAAGGTAACTTCTGTAGATGACTGGGGCTTATGCCCTCTGGGTCTCTGAGCGGCCCATGCCTCAGGGTTGTTGCACCTGACATCAAGAAGGCTGGAGAGATAGTCCTTTAAACCTTAGTCAGTCAGCCAGTCAATAGTTGGGCACTGCTCCAAAGGGCCTTGACTCCCCAGCACTTCTGGCCGGGCCTGCCCTGCTCCTGGTGCAAATACACTCTCCAGCCAGAAGACCTTCATATGGAGAGCTACAGGTATTTGTAGTTGAAAGCTGTTGGTGAACAGAGAAACACAGGGGCTAAGGACACCACCGTGCTTGCAGTGCCTTCCAAACGTGCAGAAAGCAGTTTTTATTTCTAAGTCAGGTACAATAATGAAAGCTTCCTCCTCCTCCTCTGAAATAATGAAGCTAAGATGGTATTTGAGAAGGAAAAGAGAGGATTGCCAGAGGGGACTGTGGGAGGGACCTGGTTTTTTATTAAATGTATCTAGAGTTTTTAGCTAATATATTTTAATGGTGAACATATTAAAACTCAGAGTCTAGCATTTGTAGTGGCTGTAAAAAATGTGGAGAATAACAAGGCTCTGGAGTCTGATTGTTTTCAGTAAGTGCCACCGGGAGGAGGAAGGGGTTGTAAAACCTTATCATGGACTATGGGAAGCATGAACTGCAGAGTTAGAATCAGGAGCATTTTATCGCAAACGATGCAATGCAAAGCCGTTTAATAAAGAGCTTGGAATTTGGACAGGTTCTTAGTTTAGGAATGTTCTCCAAAGTCTTAAAAAACAGCAAATGTATTTTCCGTGAAGGGCAGGCATTCAGGTGGCCTTATTTATTCTCTCCCAAAAGGGAAAACAGAAAACCGGTTTGCTTCATTCCATTTCCCGTGTTTGTAACACTCACTGTCCTGTTTCTCTCCTCACTTCTGCTCTTTGCTCCTCCTCCCCAGTCCTGGCTGCTTTTGAAGGGGATTTCTGGGTTTATGGACTATGTTCACTTTTTTTTTAAGACATACATTTGTATTGAATTGCTGTCACAGTGCCTGAATTATCAGGTATGTTAGTGATTTGTTGTCCACACATATAGAGAGAAAATGTCGCAACTTGACAAAGTGTATATGGATTCTTTTATTCATCTCACAGTTCCCATCACAAAGACCATTATGCAATCAAAGGGAGGTAAAGTGTTGGTAGGCTTGTGTTACTTTACCTTTAAGCCACTCATTGGTTGATTTTTCTGTTTCCAAATCCTATTCTCAGCAGAATGCCATATTCTCCAGCAGTTTAATTCATTATTACACAAAATCCAATTGAGTGAAATTTTAACCTCTGCTTCTAACCACTTCATGTTGGTTTTATCTGTAATTAACTTAGTGAAAAGCATCTGATGACAGGTTCTTTCTTATGCTCCAATTACCTATCTTATGAGGTCCTCCAAGGGGTTTAATTTAAGCATTTTACATTGCAAAGTGACATGTGGTAGGACAGGAATATTAACTAAGAATTCGAGGTGTTTTAACAAGGAGTCCCAAAGAGCATTCCTGGAGGAGCCCACATGGGAAATGTTTGTAAGGTCCTGACGGTATGGTTAGGTCTGGGGTGGTATATTGTGGTCAAAAGAATACAGCCCTGAAACCAAAATTTGCTTCAAAGTAACTTAAATCCTTTACAGCTCCCGAAACCAATGCTTTTGAAAATTCCCGTTTCCACTTCTGTTCCATCCACTGTGCATATTCTTGTGGGTGTATCTGGGCCTTTATTCTTCAGATATCCTTCAGCTAGGAAACTCCTCCCCCAGCACCAGCCCTCCTATTTCCTGTGCCCCCGATTCTGCCTAAAAAAAGCCTGAAAGAACTAGCCTGGCAAAAGTGGTAGCTTCTTGGAGGGCTGAAGAGAGGAGACAGTAAGTAAAGCTAGAACCCCTTTCTCACAGGGCAGAGGAAGGGGAAAGGCAAGGGAGCCTTATATAATAATTTTTGTATTTAAAGTATACAAATATGAGTATAGGAAAATATTTTATCTGATGGCACAAATGGACACTTTACTAATGGCAGGCATGGTTGTCCTTTATAATAGACACTCGTTCCATTATAATCCTAAAGTTCCCTCCTATGTGTGACTCTTCCACAAAACTTTCTGAACCTACTTATATTTAAAATTTTTGTGCCCCTTGTGAGTTCCACAAGTTAAAAACAGTCTGAGAATTCTTAAATTTGGTTTAATAACGCTATGTGCTGTCTACACTTTTCATGAGTTTGAAGCCTCCAATCACTCTTCTAACTCTCTCTCTCTCTTTTTTTTAATCTCTCATGTTTGAGAGGAGGCTCCATTCCTTAAGCGTTTTAGTTAACTTCTCTGGGCTTCCTCCAGTTCAGCTATGTTTTCTTTCCAGTACGGGAGTCAGAATTAGTCATAGTATTCCCAGTGTTTGAGTCAACTTTGCATGAGAAACAACATACTTGCTTGATTTACTTTTAGCATCTTGTTTGTTAATGCCCAATATTATATTTGTTGTTATAGTTTTCTGAGGGACAAATATCTTTAAAAACACATCATAATGATTTCTACCTCATTTTCTTTGGTCATAACTAATTCTATAAATACCCTTCGGGAAGTATGGTTTGAACTCATTGTTGTACCTGCCTAACCTGTACCCACATGAAAGGTTATTTGCTATTTTTCTTCGTACACTGGAGATTATAATCAACGTTGGGAATCATAACCAGGAATACCCTGATGGAAATTCTAAGATAAATAATAAGCATGGATAAGATAATGATTGGAAGAAGGTTATTTTTGAGAGGAAGGCAAAAGCACTTTTAGGAGAAGGAACCAGTTAAAGTAAAATTTGATTGCAAAAGATTTTCTTTTTTTTTTTGTATTTTTCCAAAGTGAGAAGCAGGGAAGCAGAGAGACAGACTCCTTCATGCGCCTGACCAGGATCCACCTGGCATGCCCACTAGGGGGGATGCTCTACCCTTTCAGGCCATTGCTCCATCTCAGGAGGGGCCAGTCTAGCGCCTGAGGTGGAGGCCATGGAGCCATCCTCAGTGCCCGCTAGGCCAACTTTGTTCCAGTGGAGCCTTGGCTGCGGGAGGGAAGAGAGAGATAGAGAGAAAAGAGAGGGGAAAGGGTGGAGAAGCAGATGGGTGCTTCTCCTGTGTGCCCTGGCTGGGAATTGAACCCGGGACTTCTACACACTGAGCCGATGCTCTACCACTGAGCTAACCGGCCAGGGCCTGATTGTAAAAGATCTTTAATGAAAGCTCTTTAAGTCCATATATAAGTTTCACATTACTTGGTAGAACATTTTATTGGGAAGAGAGAACTGACTAAAGATTATTTACAAGAGAGTGAGTCTGTCCTAACTTATTTTGACTTAAGGAAGGTTCATGCAATGAAAGATTGAGTTTGCTTATTTAGCAGCTAGTAGATATAGTAGCAGGTTTTAAAGTGTGTGTGCGAAACTCCAGGAGTTCCTGAGATAAAATCACAGAGTCTGTGAAGTAAAAAATATTTTCATAATAACATTAAGATATGATTTAGCCTTTTTATTTATGTTCTTTCATAAGTGTATAGAGTCTGAAATGTTCATTGTAGCCAACCTTTGAGAAATGCCACTTTTTGAGTTTGGGTATAGTATCAGAGAAGAATATCCACAATTATCTGAAAAGGTTATTAAAATAGTCTTCTCATTTCTAATTACCTACCTGAATTTTCTTTGCATATTTTAACCAAAACAATAGATTGTAACAGACTGAATGCAACAGCAGATATAAGAGCTCAGATGCTTTCTGTTAAACCATATAACTGAGATTTGCAAAATGATAAAATCATGTTACTCTTCTCATTAATTATTTTTGGAAAATAGTTATTTTTCATAAAAATATTGTATTAACATTTAATCGGTTTATTATTGTTATTTAAAAATGAATAAACAAATACTAAAAAATTCTCAACTTAAATTTCTAATAAGAAATAGCCACTAATGTAATCCATAGAAACAAAAGCTGTTTGGATCCTCAGTAATTTTGAAAGTGTAAAGGGATACAGAAGCCAGAAAGTTTGAGAACTGTTAGACTTTGGAGACTCCAAATATTATTTCCACATTCTTTGTGCATGTGATTATTTACTTCTTCAAAGATTCTGTTATATTCCTTTCAGTTGCTAAGGAATTTATATTTATCTTGAAGCATAAAGCTGTTTCCTACTGGCTTAGAGTTCCAGGGTACAATAGGGGACATATAACAGCAAGAAAAATTACTAATAATGGTATGGTACAGAAAGTCATGCCAGCTTTACCTTTTTGTGGTTCAGACTGAGTACCTAAAATTCAGTATTTAGCTCCCAATTAATAATTTTTATAAACTAGTGATATTCAAACTACAGGCTTTCTTTCTCCTGTGGAGGTTGTGACCATGAAGAGAGGGAAAAAAAAGTATAAAGCCTGGGAATATCATCTAATACTTTAAAATTTTAGGAAATTCTGTGTTTTCAAAGATGAGTGAGAGAGAAGCCTTCAAATTTTAGAGAGACTTGAACAATGCAAGAAAGAAAAGTTTATGAAATCAGGAAGTTATCCTGCTCCCAAGATGAGTACATTTCCAGCAGGGACACCATCTTGTATTTTTCATGCACCCTCCTCTAGATGAGTGTGAGATAAGACATAAGCAGCATTTGATTGAGATCTAGCAAGGGCCAACACCTTCTCAGAAAATACAACCAGATACTTTGGAGTCTTCAGATGATCTTTCAAATGGAAAGAAAAATTGTGTAACAGATTAAATGCTATTATAGTTGCAACCAATTGCTTTTAAATTCTCAAAGAAACACAGCAAGAAGCTCTTCCAGATGAAAACAGAAGGGATTTGAGACTTCCCACTAGATGTTAGATATACTGCAAAGTAAAACAACTAAGCTACAACTCTGCCCTCAGGGAGGGAAGCGCTGACAGCTGGTATGGTAGGCAGAACAGTGGCCTCCCAAACATGTCTGAGTCCTAATCCTAGAACCCGTGAATATGTTACTTTACATGGCAAGAGGACTTTGCAGCTGTGATATAAAGGATTTGAGATAGAGAAATTTTCTTGGATTGTCCAAGTGGACTCAACTTAATCACAGAAGTTCTTAAAAGCAGAGAACCTGTCCTGGCTGCAGTCTGACAAAGGGAGGTGTGACTACAGAAGAGGTTAGAGAGGCAACATCGCTGGCCGTGAGGATGAAGGGAAGAATCATGAGTCATGACATGTGGTGTCCTTTAGAACCCAGAAGAGGCAAAGAGATGGATTTATTCCTAGAGCCTCCAGAAAGGATTATTTTGTTCTAGTGAGACCCAAATGAACTTCTGATTAAGAAATGCAAGATAATAAATAAATTTGTGTTGCTTTATACTGCTAAATTTATGGTGATTTATTCTGGTAGAAAATGGATACGGGTGGATCGACATTGATAACCCCTCTCCAGCCTTCATGCACTCTTCTAGTGCCCCATGTTTGGGTCTATGCTGTCTAAATCAGTTGACCAAATAATATGTTAGCCAGGGGTCCGGAACCTTTTTGGCTGAGAGAGCCATGAACACCACATATTTTAAAATGTAATTCTGTGAGAGCCATATAACGACCCATGTACCTTATGCATTATCCAATAAAAATTTGGTGTTGTCCCAGAGGACCTCTCTCCCTGAGGGCAGAGTTGTAGCTTAGTTGTTTTACTTTGCAGTATATCTAACATCTAGTGGGAAGTCTCAAATCCCTTCTGTTTTCATCTGGAAGAGCTTCTTGCTGTGTTTCTTTGAGGATTTAAAAGCAATTGGTTGCAACTATAATAGCATTTAATCTGTTATACAATTTTTCTTTCCGTTTGAAAGATCATCTGAAGACTCCATAGTATCTGGTTGTATTTTCTGAGAAGGTGATTGGCTTCAGCCACCCGCAACCATGAACATGAGTGGTAGGAAATGAATGGATTGTAATACATGAGAATGTTTTATATTTTTAATGTTATTTTTTATTATTATTAAAGATTTGTCTGCAAGCAAGATGCAGCCATCAAAAGAGCCACATCTGGCTCGCAAGCCATAGGTTCCCAACCCTTGCGTTAGGCGGTCAATGGACATGTTGCTGTTCTGTTTCTTTCATGCGGGCCTTGTTAGAACCTATTTCTAAGTCTTTGGAATCAGCAGTGAGAGAGTTTGGAGACAGTTTCCTGGGAAAATCATTCTAAAGTCTTGCCTTTCTCTTTTGGTGGGGAAAGGGAAGAGAAGTAGTGAATGGTTTTAAAAATGACTTAAATCAACAAAATAACTTATTGTGTTTAAGATACTCAGGTATAAATTTTTAGTTTACATAAGAGAATGGGTCCAAAGAAATGTTAAAGAATTTTTTTGTGGTTGTTGTTAATTTTTAAAGCCTTGGTTCAGTACTTTGACAGTGGTATGGGAAAGGTCAAGGTGAAACATGAAAAAAAGAATTAAAAAAAACCCCCAAATGTTCACAGCTGCTTGGAGTGAGAAGAGCAGTTTCTGTCTCTTCACCCTTCTGCAATTTTGTTGACTGGGGGCCAAAGGTGCCTAGGGGAAAGACCAGAACGTACAGTTGATAGCAGCAGTGAGAAGGGAACAAAGCAGTTACTCTGGATGTAAAATCACAAGTGCCAAAGCAATCTGAAGCCAGCCAGGAAGTTTGCCAAGCTATGAAAACATCAGCGTCGGCTGCCTTTATGCGCTTCCCCTGACGTGGGGATCAGGACGATCTCAGTTATGTTTACATTCAGCATTTTTATTTCGAAACTTTGTACATACTATCATTGATTTTTATTGGAAGTAAGTAATTTATTTTACATGACTGGTTTTAATCTCTAAAGAGGAATTTTAGTACATCTTAGGGACAACAGTTTTCCCAGAAGATGACAGCTGGAAGTTGGGGAGAATTAGACTTACCTGAAAGAATTTGATTTTTAGACAACCTACTCCCGCTGTGCCCATTCAAAGCCAACCTGCATTTCATAAGTCTAGAGGAAAGGAAACACGCATTTGCCAAAACCTCCTGAAACATGCTGAACATCATGGTAAAAAGAGCATAACATCTAGTGAAATTGCTAAGCAGGAAGTTTAGAGCTACCATGCTAATAATCACTTGTGTCTTACCCAGATGGTGTCCTGGATCCAATATAAATTTCTATCAGGAGACAAGGAAAGCAAAGCTTTAACCAGCTGCACATTTTATTTGAAGTCTCAGGGCACTTAGAAAATGCCTCATGAGTATAAGGAGGTTTAATTGCAAAAGCTATGAATTTCAAGAGCTGAATGGGAACCAGAGTGGGAAGGAAACGAATTTTCTATGTGGTCTGAATTATACCCCCCAACTTGGTTTACCTTATAGAAAGTCAGCATTTTAAACTATTCCTGGCTTTCTTGTACTGGTCTAGGAAGATTCAATTTAGTTAATTTCCAAGGCGCCAGAAGTTTTTGTAAACTTGACCTCCCAGCTAATGTTTGTAAGTTGAGGGTTTTATTTCTTCTGTCCCTTAAAGTCCCAAATAATACTTTAAACAGTATTTTATTGTAAAGTGACATTGGTGGGCATCATGTCATAGGTACGTGGTATCAATTAACATTAATAATGATCAAATAAGCTGCAAAGCAATGAACATGGTAAAATGCTGGTGTTCTGACCTAGAAGAATGTCTAAAATACCAAGGGAAGGATGGAAAAAATGTTTCACCTCATTAAATATAATGTTATTACACTGGGACTTTTTCTTTTCTGTAATTAACTCTGAATCAGAGTATCCAATAAATTTTACACAGGGTAAATGTACTTCTATAAAAACCATATTCTTTCCCGGGCCAGAGAATGCTGATAAAGTGCCAGGAATGGGGAGTGTGAAAAGTAAAGTTAGCAGGAGCTGCCACAGGGAAGTGCTTTTTTTTAGCTTGGATCCATGAGAGAGCACTGGAACAGGAGTCAGGAGGACTGAAATTTGGCCTTTCTTTATCCTCAGCTAAAGGATGAGCAAGGCACAGTGGTCCCCCCGTAGCTGCCGGGGATAAGTTCCAACCAAGACTGCCTTGAATGTCTGAACCACAGATAGTACCAAACCTTACATATACTGTGATTTATTTATTTATTTATTTATTTATTTTTGTGCCCACCTACACAGTGAACAAGCTCTACAATTTGTAATTATATTCTTGTGTTATGTGTATTATAGTTATATTTATTAAATTATAATTTTGTTTGTTGGAGCTAATAATAAAAAATATGGCTTTATATTATACATCTCCTTAAAATTTCATTTTTAAGTCAGTCATTCTTATAATTTTATGAAGGTATGAGACCAAATGGCATTGGGCGGAAATGGCCTTTGACATAGTTTGAAGAGGACTACCCAGGCTACATTTACCCAATTAATAGAAAGTTGACCCTATGTTCTCATCTCCTGATAGAATCTCCCTGTGATTATTTATATCCAAAGTATCACCTTGATTTTATTCTCTCAACAATCAAGCCAGAGATCATACCTTCCCAAAAGTCTTCATTGATTCTAGACCTATCACCAGAGGCAAATGCAAGCATCTCTTCAAGGTAGAGTACAAAGTTGGATTGTACCTAATGAACTGTGAGATTTTGTTAATTGATATGACAAAATTCAAAGAATATGACTTCTAACAATGTTAGGTCAAGTGGATAGAATAGACTTTGGATTAGAACAAAATTATCAATGTGATGTACTCATCAAAATTTTTGAATTCTATCTATTAACTCCAATAACTAAATCTAAGTTTGTCTGTCTGCTTAATTGAAATGGATTCACTGATATATTTTGACTAATAAAGATAAGATTCCAGAATTTCTCTTGTAAAATGTAGAGGAAATAATCCAAAAGCTTAAGAAGACAGAAATGTCAAATTGTGTGTATTATATATGCCTTTTTGATCATGTCTTACAAGAGGACTCAGGTATACTCCTTTCTTTAAAATATTGAGAAATGTGTGAGAAGAGGTTACTAGCATCCTTGAATAGCACTCTAAAATCTGACCCATTTAGGCCAGGAAAGTGGATAAGAAGTGCTGTTACTGAAATGTACTTTCTGATTTCAAAGAATATGATAATGGAATCTTGACGTGCTAAAGTTAAGTAGGTAAAATTACCTAGAAGACAGCTATTATCTCAGCTGTATCCTCTCTTATTGACTATATAAACAGAATGCACAGGAGAACTGAACTGCTGTGATTTTTATTTACCCTACCTCCTGGCCTACCATGATGGAAGAAGACAGTGGGATGGGAGTGATGCTTCCTTTACCAAAGACCAACAAGAGAGGAACTTCAAGAAAATTCCTCATTTAAAAAAGAGAAAATATAAGTGCTTGCCAGAAGTGGAGAGTGACATCATCCAGATCAGCCAATAGATCTTTTTTGTAACTTGAGCCTACCAGAGTCAAGAAAAATATATACTTGGAAAATGAGAACAGGATAAAGACTAAAAGATAATATCATTGCAGGACTGCTTATATTTCCTGTGAGCCAAGAAACACAAATGAAAGGTTTAACCATCTTGCCGGTACCTATGGAGAAAGCCTGTCAGGTGATGAGATGATCCACAGGGAGCAGGAAGGGTAACCCAGGAGATGAAGAGCTCTGGGAAAGGAGAAACCTGACCAGTGATGGTACAGGAGCTCCAGGAGACTGGGATCTTCTCCAAATGTCATTAAGTGATTGTACAGTTTTGATTATTTATTGAAAGAAGTGATTCAAGAAAAATAAAAGTTTTCTGTGTGTATTTGCATCCTACTGAGTTCAAAAAGTTCAATAAATTGTAAAAAATCTGTAGAATAGTAAGAGTGGGGTAAGACAAGATGAAATAAAGAAGACTATGAGGTTTCAACTTTGGGCAGCTTGAAAAATAATGATTCTCCTGACTAAAGAAAAGAGAAGGAGACAACTTCTAAGCTGGGAGAGAGTGAGAAAAATAGGGTAGTTGTTCAGAAAGAGATGATCACTATCTATATGAAAGTGAATGAATATTCCATGGTAGAATGCTCATTAAAGACATCTCTCTACGTCATAAAGAAGGGGCCTGAAATTTGGCCTTCCTTTATCCTCAGCTAAAGGATGAGCAAGGCACAGTGGTCCTCCTGTAGCTACCGGGGATAATTTCCAACCAAGACTGCCTTGGATATCTGAACCACAGATAGTACCAAACCTTACATATACTGTGATTTTTTCCTATGCATATATACCTGTGATAAAGTTTACTTTCATCCTGGTGGGTTGGCTCAGTGGCAGAGTGTGGGCCTGTGTGTGAATTTCCTGGATTTGATTCCCGGTCAGGGCACACAGGAGAAGTGACCATCTGCTTCTCTACTCCTCCCCCTCCCCCTCCCTTTTTTCTCTCGCTCTCTTCCCTTGCTGCAGCCATGGCTTGGTTGGAGCAACTTGGCCCTGGGTGCTGAGGATGGCTCCATGGCCTTGCCTTGGGTGCTAAAATAGCTCAGTTCAGAGCAACGAAGCAACAGCCTCAGATGGTCGGGGTGCATGTGGGAGTCTGTTTCTCAGCCTCCCCTGCTTCTCACTTAAGGGAAAAATAGTTTACTTTATAACGTAGGCATAGTAAGAGATTAACAACAATAACTAATAGTCAAATAGAACAATTATAACAATACACTGTAATAAGAGTTATGTGAATGTGGTCTCTCTCTCAAAATATCTTATTGTACTGTACTCACAGTTTCACTTAAAGAGTGCTTTATGGCTTCCCTTTAGAATATCCCAGTCACCAGCATTGCCACTCTTGTGTTTGGGGTCCATGTTTAGTAAAGTAAGAGCTACTTGAACACAAGCACTGTGATGCTGCGACAGTTTATCTGTCAGCTACTAGGTGACTGACAGGCAGGGTACACATACAACATGGAGACACTGGACAAGGATGGTTCACACCCTGGGCTGGATGGAGCAGAGCTCTCTGAGATTTCATCACGCTCCTCAGAATGGCACGCAATTTAAAACTTATGAATTGTTTATTTCTGGAATTTTCTATTTAATATTTTTGGACCAGGGTTGACTGCAAGTAACTGGAACTTTGGAAAGTGAAACTATTGTATTTACTCCCTCATATGAGTTTCTTCTTCTGAATCATGTGTCAATAACACCTATGCTGAACATTACTGTAAAGACTGTATTAGGAGGAGGTTATAAGGGGGATAGATGGTGATGGACGAAGACTTGTCTTGGGGTCGTGAACACACAATACATGTACAGACAATGTGTTATAGAGTTGTGCATCTCAAACTTGTATACTTTTTTTTTTTTTTTTTTTTACAGAGACAGAGAGAGAGTCAGAGAGAGGGATAGACAGGGACAGACAGACAGGAACGGAGAGATGAGAAGAATCAATCATTAGTTTTTTGTTGCGCATTGCGACACCTTAGTTATTCATTGATTGCTTCTCATATGTGCCTTGACCACGGGCCTTCAGCAGACTGAGTAACCCCTTGCTTGAGCCAGTGATCTTGGGTCCAAGCTGGTGAGCTTTGCTCAAACCAGATGAGCCTGTGCTCAAGCTGGCGACCTCGGGGTCTTGAACCTGCGTCCTCGGTATCCCAGTCCAACGCTCTATCCACTGCGCCACCGCCTGGTCAGGCTCAAACTTGTATACTTTTTTAAACTAGTGTTACCCCAATAGATTCAAAAAAAAGGAAAAAAAAGATAAAGGAAGCAAGATATTTAATATGGTACTTGACACACTGATGCTTAATGTGGTGGGATTTATTCTTTCCTGAGCCTTAATCTAGAAAACTAGGACAATAATGCTCATCCCTCCTCTTTTTATTTCTCAATTACAGTTGACATTCAATATTCTATAACTTTCAGGTGTACAGTATAGTGGCTAGACACTTATGCAACTTACAAAGTGATCCCCCAATAAGTCTGGTCCCCATCTGATATCATACATAGTCATCACAATACTACTGCCTATACTCCCTGAGCTGCGCGGTACATCTCTATGACGATTGTGTAACTGCCACTTTGTCCTTCATAGTCCCATCACCTTTTCCCCTTCTTAAGCTCTCCCTCTACCTAGCCCAAGATTCTTCAGGGATATCCTACCTTCTCTCCTCCCTTTTTTGAGAAATCTAAAATATAAACAATACTTCAAATAAACCTTTATTGTGGTGAGGACAGTTGCAACAGAGGTATGCGTATGAGAACAAAGTAAGGGGTGGGGCGTGGAAGGGGTCAGGGAAGACTACACAGTGGAGGTGACACTGGTCCCAGTGAGAGAAGATGGGAAAGGGGTCACACTTGAGAAGGAAGGAGGGATGCAGATATCTTAATAACAACTTTTTCCTCCCTCATGTTTTGCTAAGTTCGTGAACGTGAGTGGCCAGAAGCTGTTGGTACTACTTCCTCACCTTAAGGATCAGTAGTTGCTGGCTTACGTAGCATTTAGATGTTTTGGGGACAGAAAATTGATATAAGCCTTTTAACTGCATTGAATAAATCTAAGTATTATGGAGAACATGTTTAATATTTTAGGGATTGAACAGTAAAATTGTAAAGTTAATGTGCGTGAGGATCCTTGGCACACGAGTCCAGTGTTTATTGCTCCTGTCTCGCTGTGCCTGACAAACCCCGTCTGCACTATTTGCCTCTGAGCCGTCTGTCTTTTTGCAGTGTTAGTGTCTTCAGACTTGAAAGGAAGAGGGGCATGTTTGTGCTCGAAAACTTGCTTTAAGTACATTTCTGGAAGGATATATATGCCTGTCTTGGACTCTCTATCTTTTTATTGATTATATATTCTTGGCAAACAAATTTCTCTTAAGGTTGATAAGACCTGAACCAGGACTAAAATTGAGCGTATGCAATTTTATTTTTACCTTTCCCAAACCTCCAAATGTTAATGGCACCTTTCAAAACCCATGTTTGTCTTTTTTTATTTTTGTTTGGCCCATATTAATGCTACTAAAATATTGCGAACTCAGCAGGCTGATCCACTTAGCTGTAAATTTTGGTCCAGTTAATGCCCTTCAGAATATTTTTTGGACGATTTCAATGCATTTAGTTTTTTTTTCTCCTTAATGTGGTTATAGAGTCATCTTCGGTATTTACACAGCCATCAGAATCTGTTTTTGTTTTGCCATGTTTTAGGATTCTCTGTGGAAAACATCCAGTGACTTTGACTTCCTAAGTTTCTTTCAGTTTTGAAGAACTGTTTTTAAAAGAACATTTCTAGCACTAGAGCAGGCATGCTCCTTGTAAGTACACTTCCCTGAGTTCAGTCTACCTGGGCTCTGTTGATTCCTTCTTTCATCTGAACAGTGAAGGCATCACTGCACAGTTCTATATCTGATCCTGGTGTATCTGGATGTCTGTTTTCACCTTCCATTTCCCATAGCTTCAATTTTTAACAGTTATGTCATCTGCTTCTCATTATTTGCTTATTCAGTGTATTAGTGAAAATTCTACCTACCATACATTTTATCTTTATAGTATACATGCAGTAAGTAGATGATATACAGTATGTACTATATAATAATGTACAGTAAAACTAATAAGAATTGTTCTTTGAGGCTCAGAAAGAGAGGAGTGGTAGAAATCTTAGATATTAAAGCTACAATGATATTAGTTTAGCTTTCAAATGATCTATTCATTTTGATTCTTTTTTGCTGCCTCAAAAAAGTCAGGTTAGACCACATTTTGAAACAGGAACAACATCCTTAAATTCTCAGAGTCTTACAACACCAAAGATGTATGTCTCATTTGGACATGATGTGGTTGCATTTCTGTTCCATGTCTTCTTCACTCTGAAGAAGCAGAGAGCATGGATCAATAGTAGAGCTACTTTTTTTGGTTCTAAAAGATTTTGTTCAGAAGTGGCCCATGATATTTCCACTCAAATTTCATTGACTTTAGCAAGTTACATGACTAAACCTAATGTTGATGGAGTGAGTAATATGGAGGAGCAGCAGATTATTAAAAAAATAATTTGGGAGATGACGTCAGAGTAATGGCGGGGTAGGAAGCGATACCGATAAATCTCCCCCAAAACTCAACAAGATCTTCAACCAGAAACAGAAAAACCTATCCTTGGAGCCTCCAGATGTTTCGCAATACACCCGAAGGTATGGTCGAGCGAAAAATTGACTAAATATATAACCAAACCCCGAAGGAAATAGGGAGTAAGAAATGCTCCGCCTTCCTCACTAACCTAAACAGGACGGCTTTCTCTGGGAACTGTGAATATAGAAACTGAGGCAGGTAAAGGGGGTGAATAGATCCAGGCCGCGGCACAGACGGCCAAACCAGGCTGTGGCACGGAGATCCAAGCCGAGGAAAAACTGTTCCTGTGGCAACCAGGGCAATACAAGCTAACACTAGTGCCAAACCCAGACAAAGAAAGACAAGCGGGGCAGCCATTTTACCCGATCTCCTGGTTGGCATGCTCAGATAGTGGGCGAGAGATTTCTTCCAAAGCCCCGGGAGTGGGTGCCCGTGTTACCCCACAGAGAGGCAGAGTCAGAGGCCTTTGTGTGGGCCGAAAGCAGAATCTCTGGGCAGCCCCAGCACCCTGGGAAAGCCGTGCATGGGAGGGAGCGAGAACTAATTCCAACGGTGGAACTTTTCCATGCTGGTGGGGGTTTCACTCAGAAGGAAACGCGGCCAGCCTGATATCCTGGTCTGCGCATGCAGATAGTGAGCGAGAGTTTCCTCCAAGCACCCCGGGAGTGGGCGCCCGCCTGTGTTACCGGACAGAGTAGCAGAGCCAGAGGTCTTTGAGAGGGCGGAAACCCCGCCTGATTATGCTAGCAGCTCTGACTGACTGAGCCTTACCCAGAGCCCTGTGCTGAGTGGAAATAGAGTGGGGAGTTGCCAGCTCTTTGAGCCTCTTACTATCCAGGCAGAGGCAGCAGCATCCCCATAGCTGGATTATCAGGCTACTAATTGAGGAAGTAAAGACTAGGAGAAAGGCTCCAGGAACATGGACTCTCTCACTGTCGGAGCCTATAAATGCTAATGAGCCTCGACTGCCAACGAGACTAAAGCACAATACATGACATCGCCATAGAGACTTATCAACTGCAAACCTCTACCTGAGTGTGCCAAAGGGGCAGAACCAGGGGTACAGAGTCACCGACCAGGAAGAGGGAGAGAAAAGAAAAAGCAAGAAGATAACCTCTCAAAATCAAGAATAATCTGCAGACTTTATAACCTATCCCATTTTATTATATTTGTTTGTTTGTTTCTCTTATCTTCATTCTTGATATTTTTTTTCCTCCTCCAATTTGGCCGATTAACTCTGCCGGTCTTACTCTCTCCTCTCCTTGAACTACACTACCCATAAGTGTTACATCTCCCATTATCTCTTTTTTCCTCTTCCTTTCTCTCTATGAGGGTTGCACTCCAAAATCCTTAACTCTCTCTCTCCTCTTTCTTCTTTTTTCTTCTTTTAGTGGTTCCCTCTTTTTTTCTCTCTCTCTCTTTCTTTTCTCCCTCTATATTAGTTTCTTCCTTTCTCCTTTACATCTCCTCTCATTCAAACCTCAATAACAAACAAATTATCTTATCTGGGACTCAAACTTATGTTTGTGGCATTTTGGGGGTTTTTTACTTCACCTTCTTAACTCACTAGCAGTGCTCCCATCCCTGGCTCTCCATTTTATCTAGTTCTTGTTCCATTAAATACAATAGTAATTTTTTAATTTGTCCCCCCATTTTTCTGTTTCCCTCTTATTCCTCTCATCATAACTCTTAGTCAACCAACACCTAAAAGCAAATCATTTTATTCTTGACCCAAATTTTTTCCTTATTTGCTTTTTGTGGGTCCATATACCCTTATTTTTTTTTTCTTTTCCTTTTTTCTTTTTTTGCCCCTTTATTACTTTTCCCCAATTCAGGCCCTCCATTACAGGCATTGTTTGTTATAATTTACAGTTCACCACAAAATTTTCTCAAGAAAGAGGGGAGAGGAGGGAGAGGAAAAAAGGAGGGGGGGAATAATTTCTTTTTTTTTAATTTTTATTTTATTTTATTTTTCTTTATTTCATTATTAATTTTTTTAAAAACTAACTCTTCGATTTTTTATTTTTTTAACTTTTTATTCTTTATTAAATCTCATTAATACTATCAACAAAACCACCCTCAAATGCCATTAAGGAAGAGAAAATCGAATATCATGGATACAAAAGAAAGAGAGGTAACACAGCTAGATGAGGAAAAATCTATGGAGAAAAAATGTAATATATTGGAAACCTTGGAGCTAAATGACAGAGAATTCAAGATAAAAATCCTAAAAATCCTCCGAGATATACAAGAAAACACAGAAAGGCAATTTAGGGAGCTCAGAAAACAACTCAATGAACACAAAGAATATATGTCCAAGGAAATTGAAACTATAAAAACAAATCAAACAGAGAGGAAAAATTCAATTCACGAGCTGAAAAACTAAGTAACAAGCTTAGCTAATAGAACAGGTCAGATAGAAGAGAGGATTAGTGAAATAGAAGACAAGCAACTTGAGGCACAACAGAGAGAAGAAGAAAGAGACTCAAAAATTAAAAAAAATGAGATAGCCCTACAAGAATTATCTGACTCCATCAAAAAGAATAACATAAGAATAATAGGTATATCAGAGGGAGAAGAGAGAGAAAATGGAATGGAGAACATACTCAAACAAATAATAGATGAGAACTTCCCAAGCCTGTGGAAAGAACTAAAGCCTCAAGTTCAAGAAGCAACAGAACTCCGAGTTTTCTTAACCCCAACAAACCTACTCCAAGGCATATCATAATGAAATTGGCACAAACCAACAGCAAAGAAAAAATTCTCAAGGCAGCCAGGGAAAAGAAGAATACAACATATAAAGGAAGGCCCATTAGATTATCATCAGATTTCTCAGCAGAAACTCTACAAGCTAGAAGAGAGTGGACCCCAATATTTAAAGTCCTGAAAGAGAGGAACTTTCAGCCATGAATACTATACCCATCAAAGCTTTCCTTCAAATATGAAGGAGAAATAAAAAACATTCACAGATACAGAAAAGATGAGGGAATTTATCATCAGAAAACCCCCACTCCAGGAATTACTAAAGGGGGTTCTCCAATCAGATACAAAGAACAACAACAAAAAAAACAGAGCCACAAATAAAAGCTCCAAGAAGAACATAATAAAACCAAATTTAAACTGTGACAACAACAAAAAGAAAGGGGGGGAGAAGATGGAGATTAACAGTAGCAAAAAACGATGGAGTGCAAAAGTACTCACAAAATAGTGTACTACAATGAACAGGGTAGGAAGCCTTTTCATTACTTAAAGGTAACCACCATTGAAAAAACCACCACAGAAGTACATGAGATAAAAATGATAGCAACAGAGGAAAGATGTATGGAATACAACCAAATAAAAACAAAAGATAGAAAAATGAAAGAGAAGGATCAAACAAGACACAAAACTAACAGAAAGCAAGATATAAAATGGCAATAGGGAACTCACAAGTGTCAATAATTACACTAAATGTAAACGGATTAAACTCACCAATAAAAAGGCACAGAGTAGCAGAATGCATTAAAAAAGAAAATCCAACTGTATGCTGCCTACAGGAAACTCATCTAAGTAACAAGGATAAAAACAAATTCAAAGTGAAAGGCTGGAAAACAATACTTCAAGCAAATAACATCCAAAAAAAAGCAGGTGTAGTAATATTCATATCTGATAATGCTGACTACAAGACAGCAAAAGTACTCAGAGACAAAAATGGCCATTTCATAATGGCTAAGGGGACACTGAATCAAGAAGACATAACAATTCTTAATATATATGCACCAAACCACGGAGCACCAAATTATATAAGACAGCTACTTATTGACCTTAAAACAAAAACTGACAAAAATACAATCATACTTGGAGACCTCAACACACCGCTGACGGCTCTAGATCGGTCATCCAAACAGAGAATCAACAAAGACATAGTGGCCTTAAACAAAACACTAGAGCACCTGGATATGAATGAAATATCTACAGGATATTTCATTCCAAAGTGACTGAGTATACATTTTTCTCCAGTGTACATGGATCATTCTCAAGAATTGACCGTATGTTGGGCCACAAAAACAACATCAGCAAATTCGGAAAAATCGAAGTTGTACCAAGCATATTTTCTGATCATAAAGCCTTGAAACTAGAATTCAACTGCAAAACAGAGGAAAAAAATGCCACAAAAATGTGGAAACTAAACAACATACTTCTAAAAAATGAATGGGTCAAAGAAGAAATAAGTGCAGAGATCAAAAGATATATACAGACAAATGAAAATGACAATACGACATATCAGAATCTATGGGATGCAGCAAAAGCAGTGATAAGAGGGAAGTTCATATCACTTCAGGCATATATGAACAAACAAGAGAGAGCCCAAGTGAACCACTTAACTTCACACTTTAAGGAACTAGAAAAAGAAGAACAAAGACAACCCAAAACCAGCCGAAGAAAGGAGATAATAAAAATCAGAGCAGAAATAAATGAAATAGAGAACAGAAAAACTAAAGAAAAAATTAATAGAACAAGGAGCTGGTTCTTTGAAAAGATCAACAAAATTGACAAACCCTTGGCTAGACTTACCAAGGAAAAAAGAGAAAGGACTCATATAAACAAAATTCAAAATGAAAGAGGAGAAATCACCACGGACACTGTAGATATACAAAGAATTATTGTAGAATACTATGAAAAACTTTATGCCACTAAATTCAACAACCTAGAAGAAATGGATAAATTCCTAGAACAATACAACCTTCCTAGACTGAGTCAAGAAGAAGCAGAAAGCCTAAACAGACCTATTAGTAGAGAAGAAATAGAAAAAACCATTAAAAACATCCCCAAAAATAAAAGTCCAGGCCTAGACGGGTATACCAGCAAATTTTATAAAACATTCAAAGTAGACTTGGTTCCTATACTACTCAAAGTCTTCCAAAAAATTGAAGAAGAAGCAATACTTCCAAACACATTTTATGAGGCCAACATAACCCTCATACCAAACCCAGGCAAGGATGGCACAAAAAAAAGAATACTACAGATCAATATCTCTAATGAATACAGATGCTAAAATACTAAACAAAATACTAGCAAATCAAATACAACAACATATTAAAAAAATAATACATCATGATCAAGTGGGATTCATCCCAGAATCTCAAGGATGGTTCAACATACGTAAAACGGTTAACGTAATACACCATATCAACAAAACAAAGAACAAAAACCACATGGTCTTATCAATAGATGCAGAAAAGGCTTTCGATAAAATACAACACAATTTTATGTTTAAGACTCTCAACAAAATGGGTATAGAAGGAAAATATCTCAACATGGTAAAGGCCATATATGATAAACCATCAGCTGATATCATATTAAATGGCACAAAACTGAAGACTTTCCCCCTTAAATCAGGAACAAGACAGGGTTGTCCACTCTCTCCACTCTTATTTAATGTGGTTCTAGAGGTTCTAGTCAGAGCAATCAGACAAGACAAAGAAATAAAAGGCATCCATATAGGAAAAGAAGAAGTAAAGGTATCACTTTTTGCAGACGATATGATCCTATACATGGAAAACCCCAAAGAATCCACAGAAAGACTACTAGAAACAATAAGCCAATACAGTAAGGTCGCAGGATACAAAAATAACATACAGAAGTCAATAGCCTTTCTATATGCCAACAATGAAACAATTGAGAACGAACTCAAAAGAATAATCCCTTTCACGATTGCAACAAAAAAATTAAAATACTTAGGAATAAACATAACAAAGAATGTAAAGGATGATATATTACCCAAAGCAATATACAAATTTAATGCAATTCCCATCAAACTTCCAATGCCATTTTTTAAAGAAATAGAGCAAAAAATCATCAGATTTATATGGAACTATAAAAAACCCCGAATAGCCAAAGCAATCCTAAAGAAAAAGAATGAAGCTGGGGGCATTACAATACCTGACTTCAAACTATATTATAGGGCCACGACAATCAAAACAGCATGGTATTGGCAGAAAAATAGACACTCAGACCAATGGAACAGAATAGAAAAACCAGAAATAAAACCACATATATATAGTCAAATAATTTTTGATAAAGGGGCCAACAACACACAATGGAGAAAAGAAAGCCTCTTCAATAAATGGTGCTGGGAAAACTGGAAAGCCACATGCAAAAGAATGAAATTGGACTACAGTTTGTCCCCCTGTACTAAAATTAACTCAAAATGGATCAAAGATCTAAACATAAGACCTGAAACAATTAAGTACATAGAAGAAGACATAGGTACTCAACTCATGGACCTGGGTTTTAAAGAGCATTTTATGAATTTGACTCCACAGGCAAGAGAAGTGAAGGCAAAAATTAATGAATGGGACTACATCAGACTAAGAACTTTTTGCTCAGCAAGAGAAACTGAGAACAAAATAAACAGACAGCCAACTAAATGGGAAATGATATTTTCAAACAACAGCTCAAATAAGGGTCTAATATCCAAAATATACAAAGAACTCATAAAACTCAACAACAAACAAACAAACAATCCAATACAAAAATGGGAAGAGGATATGAACAGACACTTCTCCCAGGAAGAAATACAAATGGCCAACAGATATATGAAAAGATGCTCATCTTCTTTAGCTATTAGAGAAATACAAATCAAAACTGCAATGAGATACCACCTCACACCTGTTAGATTAGCTATTATTAGCAAGACAGGTAATAGCAAATGTTGGAGAGGCTGTGGAGAAAAAGGAACCCTCATCCACTGTTGGTGGGAATGTAAAGTAGTACAAATATTATGGAAGAAAGTATGGTGGTTCCTCAAAAAACTGAATATAGAATTACCTTATGAGCCAGCAATCCCTCTACTGGGTATATACCCCCAAAACTCAGAAGCATTGATACGTAAAGACACATGCAGCCCCATGTTTATTGCAGCATTGTTCACAGTGGCCAGGACATGGAAACAACCAAAAAGCCCGACAATAGATGACTGGATAAAGAAGATGTGGCACATATACACTATGGAATACTACTCAGCCATAAGAAATGATGACATCGGATCATTTACAGCAAAATGGTGGGATCTTGATAACATGACACGAAGCGAAATAAGTAAATCAGAAAAAACCAGAAACTGCTTTATTCCATACGTAGGTGGGACATAAAAGTGAAACTAAGAGACATTGATAATGGTGTGGTGGTTACGGGGGGGAGGGAGGAAAGGGAGAGGGAAAGGGGGAGGGGGAGGGGCACAAAGAAAACTAGATAGAAGGTGACAGAGGACAATCTGACTTTGGGTGATGGGTATGCAACATAATTGAATGACAAGATAACCTGGACTTGTTATCTTTGAATATATGTATCCTGATTTATTGATGTCACCCCATTTAAAAAATAAAATTATTTATAAAAAAAATAATTTAATGGCTCTCTAATCTTTGTTAATATTTCTTCATATTTGTATACACAGAGGCATATGTACAAACAGGATGATGACAAAGTAATTAGAATATCTTTCCTTAAAATATTCTTTTTTCTTATTTGAATTTTTAATCTCTGAATAACAGATGTCTCTGATAATTTTTTCAACTTTTCCAAGTTTGTTCAGTGACCTGTGAACACTACTTGAATGTTCTCAGTCCTTTGAGTGTGGTTTTAAATTTGGAAATGTATAGTACTCATTTGTAGTCAATCTAGGTAATTTAAAGTACCTCTAGCCTTTGTGACATTTGGTATCTGCCAGTTAGTTAAACTGTAACATCTCATGTACTTAATTCAAGTGATTGAATGGATCATATACTATTTGATTAAAAAAATATTTTTTTCTCATCTTTTCCAAGTGAGAGGAGGGGAGATAGAGAGACAGATTCCCACATGCACTCTGACCAATATCTACCCCAGTAACCCACATCTGGGGTTCATGCTCTGCCTATTTAGGGCTATGCTCACAACTGAGCTATTTTTAGTGCCTGAGGAAGACGTTCCAAAGAGCCATCTTCAGTGCCTGGGGCCAATGTGCTTGATCAATCGAACCATGGCTGTGGGAGCAGAAGAGAAAAAAAGAGAAAAGGGGGAGGATGAAGGTTGGAGAAGCAGATGAGCACTCTTCTTGTGTGGACTTACTGAGAATTGAACCTGGGACATCCACACACTAGGATGACACTCTACCACTGAGTCAACCAGCTAGGGCTAAAAAAAGAATTTTAACTAAAAACTATTATTTAAATTTTCTTCTGTATTTCACAAAATGATACTGAAAGCCATTCTAAAAGATGAATTTCAACAATATTTTGAGCAATGTTTTTATGGGTTAAAATATGTGCATACTTGTAAGAAACAAAAACTTGAGAAGTGAAACACTTACTTGGATGCTTACATTTTGGTGATTTTATAAAGAACACAGCAAAACCATGAGATAATGTAAATTCTGATAAATTTTTGCTATGGGTTTTTATTATTTATTCAAGGGGTGGGATTTGGTTGGAATATTCAAGATTCAGGGCATTTTTAAAAAATTGGTCTATTTCTGACACATCTAATAAGCAAAAATATTTTTACTCAAATAGTTACTAGAAGATAGACTGGAAATAATTGGTTTTCATTAGCCTTTCAATCATAGCTTTAGTGAGCTTGCAACTTTTGGGTCCTTACAATTTTTGGTTTGTTTTTTGTTTTAGTTACAATATTGTATAAATATTCCTTATTTTCTTTTTCTTTATTTTTTTTAAACCATATTAAGTCCCTTGAAGAGATACAACTAAGTCTTTATATTCCTGGCATGCATCTTATAATACTAGTAATTATAATTGTAATATCAATAAAAATGAACATATATGAATTATTTATGCTGTGCTCAGCATTATTTTAAGCATTTTAAAATATTTTAACTTATTAAAACTATGAGGTAATAAATTTATATTATTTCCAGTAATAAATGAGAAAAACGAGTTGAGTAGTTAACAAACCTGTTCTAACAGTGCACAGCTAGTTAGTAATTGAGCTCTGTTGACTCCATGCTCCTGCTAAAACTACATGTGTTGCCACATATATGTTTGTTAGTTTATTATTCATTGATTTAGAAAAATACTTTAAGGACTAACTATATGTTAAGCAGTACCTTGGGATGGTGATTACTAGAAGAAAACAGGGTGGGGGAGGTAGAAACAGGTATAGCGGGGATAAATGGTGATGGAAGGTGACTTGATTTGGGGTGGTGCACACACAATATAATACACAAATGATGTATTATAGAATTGTACAGCTAAAATCTATATAATTTTATTAAGAAATGTCACCCAAATAAATTCAATTAAAAATAAAGTGGTAGAAAAAGGTGAGATGAAAGATCATAGTATTAGCCTTCATACATGACACAGCCTAGCTAACTAGAGGGAGAAAGTGGAATGAAGTTTTACAGTGCTGAATCTTAAAGAAGTAGGAATTACTCAGAGAACCAGAAAGAGATAGGTGTCCCATCAGTGGGGGGGGGGGGGGGAACAAAAGAAAAAAAAGGAAAAAAAGAAAGAAATAGAGAAAAAAGATTAAACATTTGGGAAATGCAAGTAAGACCATGTTCTGAGTATGTCAAGTGAAGTGGTGAGAGAAATGACAGGAAAGCCAGACAGAGGCCCAATGATGGCTGCTTCTGCACCATGCTAAGGATTTAAAACTTTAAGTAGAAATGATGGAAGGAGGCTTTGGAAATATTAAGGAGAAGAGCTTGTAATGTTGATGTCTTCTTAGTGCTGTCCAATAAGATTTCCTGTATTTTCCCTTTGTTTTTCTCATAGCACTTAGAGCATTTGAAGATGATGTATATATTGCTTAAATGGAATAGTAGCTCATAGGCCTTTCAGACTTTTCTGCAAGTTAGATCAGGGTAAATTCTGCATGTTGAACAGACTATAATAAAGGCAAGGATGTACATGAACCATTAAAAGAATGGAAAGAAAACAGCAAATAAACTTCTGAGTGTAGTACATATAAATATCCAATGAGCTTGAGGAATGTAACTGCCCAGGAAATTGTTGGCCAGACCAATAATTCCAGAGAGGCACCCCTAATTTGAAAATTGACCCCTGAAAGTGCCTTGTTACCTCATAACAGCTGAACAGATGTGTCTGGTACTGACCCAGTGTTTTGTTTACACCACCCGCTATTCCTGGACTTGTAAGTAAATCTTTAAATGGACGTATTTACTGAAAATATTTTGAAAATTAGTTCTCTTTCGATTGTGTGAATACAGAAGTAGAAAATCCATGTTGAATTTTAATTAACTCAAACTAGTTTCAAAAAAAGCAAAATTAGAGCTTTTCATCATCTTTTCTGACAGCATATAAAGCACGATTGATGTATGTGCATCTCAGATGACTGAGATTGTAGGTGTGTAACTGCCATGCTCAAAGCCAAACACATTATGTAAATCAGCTGGACTGGGGAGGGCTCACTGTGTTTAAAATGATAAAGAAGAAAGCATGCCTTTCTGCATGTTCTGCTAATACTAAATGATGTGATTTCCAAAAGATAAAAATGTATTTAACCTTGGCAAGCCATGGCATGCTTAATGGGTATCATTTTAACATTACTTTAGTAATGGAAATGTTGAAGGAGGATTAGGGATCTTGGTTAAGAAATACATGTACCAACTCTACAAAATTTCTCATTCTTTTGGGGACTTATCAATACCTGGTATTTGGCAGATTTTTTTTAGCTTCCAGTTGATCTGGCTTAATCGTGAATCCTTGTTAGGTTAAAAATGTTACCAATCCTGTTAGCTAAGTCCTTATTGCTACAATAACATTAGCTTTCATAATTTGTTATGCTTCCTAAAATTTAGGCAAAGGTTGACATGTTTATACATCTAAGACCCCTCACAAATGCCACCTTCTTTGTAAAGACTTTCCTGGTCTTCTCACCTTCTCATTTATAAAGCTATGTATATGTTGGGCAGATAAAATATATTATGCTCACTTTGTTAAAGATGGCACTGCCCACGTGGAAGCCCGTCTCCCAGGTGATGATATTAGTTGCCCTTATGCTTGGAATGGGTGTAATTATATTAATGTGTGTTGGGGGCGGGCTGTGAGCAGGCAGGATCCTTGTAGCCTGGGGCTTGGTTTTAGGACTAAGCCTTTCCCACCCTTTTTGATGTGGGTTGGTACAATTTCATCATGTCTCAGATAAGTGACTTTGTATCAGAGACTTCCCTATTTTGTGTATTGGATTAAAGGTTTTGATTTCTGCACTATAAAGTGGGGCAGACTGGGAGCTTGCTCCTTTGGTTCCTGAGATTAGCATTAGAGAGGAGAGCAGAGAAAGGCCACGTGAAGGAGGCCAAGAGAAGCAGCCAAGATGGTGGAGTGCTGAGTGAGAAGCCAGTTTGTGCAGGGAGAAGGAAGGTGATGGGGAACAGAGGTGAATAAGGCTGATGAGCTAGAAACCTTTGATTTTAGGAAATTCAGATAATTTAGTAGCTTTGTGAGCACTGAATGAGTGGATTTTGGAGCCCAGTGTGTGTTTTTACTTGTCCGCTGGGTGTGAGCTAGGATTAAAGATGATGGCCCACCATCATCTGTCTGAATCCAATGAGAACCTGCATGGGTCAGGCGGCTGTGATGGTGGCCACAGATACTGGCTTTACAGTATAAAAACAACTTTTTTGTTAAATGAATTATGTTCCTGTTACGTGTATTTTTTCATTCTCAATGAAGATGTTATTCATCACCATAAAATCTCTCTCTCTTTAAAGTGTAACTTTCAGTGGGTTTTATTATTTGCATGAAGTTGTTCAATCATGGCAACAATCTAATTCCAGAATATTTTCATTATTCCACAAAGGAACGCAGTACCCATCAGCATCACTACCCATTTCTCTTTTTCCTCAGCCCTTGGCAACCACTAATCTGCTTTGCCTCTATGGATTTGTCTGTTCTGAACATTTTATATATACATTTGTGACTGTCTTTTTTCACTTAGCATAGTAGGTTCAAAATTTATTATGTTGCAGTTTGTATTAGTATTGCTTTTATTATAAAATGTATGTATTATAGAACTATTCCATTGTATGGATATACCACATCTTGTTTATCCATTCATTAGTTAATGGATATTTAAGTTGTTTGAACATTTGGGCTATTATGAGATACACTGCCATAAACATTAATGTACAAATATTTGTGTGGAACATGCTATATATTTAAATATATTATATTAAGTTAAAAATTTCTAACATTTAAAAATTTATTAAAGAATTAGTATAACATTAAAATATTTAAAATACATAAAAACATACATTAACATTTTGGTTTATCTTGTTTTAGACTTCTGTGCCTGCTTTTATAATACTTCCATTAAAAACACATTTTATATCAAAATATGTATACTGTTCTATATTCTGTTTTTACTTTACTTTCCCTATATGTTACATATATTCCTAGGACTATGTTTTTTATAATTATATACATCTTATTTTTATTTTAAATGTTTTTGTACATTATAATTACAATTCTTTTTTTTTTTTTTGTATTTTTCTGAAGCTGGAAACGGGGAGAGACAGTCAGACAGACTCCTGCATGCGCCCGACAGGGATCCACCCGGCACGCCCACCAGGGGCGATGCTCTGCCCCTCCGGGGCATCGCTCTGCCGTGACCAGAGCCACTCTAGTGCCTGGGGCAGAGGCCAAGGAGCCATCCCCAGCGCCCGGGCCATCTTTGCTCCAATGGAGCCTTGGCTGCCGGAGGGGAAGAGAGAGACAGAGAGGAAGGAGTGGGGGGGGGGTGGAGAAGCCAATGGGCACTTCTCCTATGTTCCCTGGCCGGGAATCGAACCTGGGTCCCCCGCACGCCAGGCTGACGCTCTACCGCTGAGCCAACCGGCCAGGGCCTAATTACAATTCTTAAGGGTAATTACTTTGCTTATTTTATTTTATGCTTTTCCTTTCATTACAATAGTAGCTAGCAAGTACATGAAATAGTAATCTCTAAACAAATGCTTGCTGAAATAAATATATAATATATAGGTAGTCATAGAATTTCAGTTTTAAAAAGAATCTTAAGGGTCAATGGGTACTATAAATAACATGAGTGATACAATATTTTAGTTAAAAGTGGATTTAGCCAATGACTATGCTTTTGACTCTTAAACTTGTGTACTTAGCCAATATACTATATTCTTTGAATAAACCATTTAGGGAAGTTGGAAAAAGAGTAAACAGGAAATTTGTTTCTAAGTCAAATCATGAATAATATACTACTTAGCAACTTTCTGGATTACTATATGATAAAATGTAGAATTTAAAGAGTCAGTAAATGATTTTTCAACCAGTTTAAAAACTTCATTGGTGAAAGCACATATTTTCAGAAATTGCAAAATGTTCACCAAAGTCATTAAAAAATATCTCCACTATCTCCAATGTTGTCTTATCAGATAATCACAGATTGTGTCCAAAGAGTAGAATGTATTTGTTTTGCACATTGGGTCCAAACTTTATATTCTAACATCATTGTTGACACTTTGCTTGTTGTTGAATCATAGTAAAATCACTAACTATACATTGCCAGCTTAAGCTTGTTCCAATTTTAAAAAACATTATTAATCCTAACACCTATATTGTGATATTGAAATATTATTTCCACTATAGGAATCTAGGGCTTCTTGGAGAAATGGTTGATTTCAGGTTTTGGGGCAGTATATATGCAAAATTAGCTTAAAGCAACTTGTTAGCCATATTTCAGGGAAGCCATCAGAGACCACCAGGCGCCAACCTGATTAAGGCCAACTCACTGGCCAAAGATGTGATAATTTGAGCTTTGACAAAGGGGACACCATCACATATATTTAAATTCTTAAATTCATCATTAAAAAAAATCAGTTGGTCATTTTTGGAAGATGATAAGATCAATTCCATGTCTTAAACTGATTTTATTTTGTATTTTTTATTTTTTAGTGAGAAGAGGGGAGGCAGAGACAGACTCCTGCATGTGCCCTGACTGAATCCACCCTGCAAGCCCATTAGGGGGTGATGCTCTGCCATCTGGGGCTGTTTCTCTGTTGCTCAGCTACTGAGCTCTTCTTAACACCCAAGGCAGAGGCCATGGAGCCATCCTCAGCACCCGGAGCCAACTCACTCCAATCGAGCCATGGCTGCAGGTGGGGGGGGGGAGAGAGAGAGAGAGAGAGAAGCAAGGGGTGGGGGGAGGGATGGTGAAGCAGATGTGCACTTCTCCTGTGTGCCCTGTCCAGAAATTGAACCAAGGACATCTGCATGCCAGGCCAATGCTCTAACACTGAGACAACCAGCCAGGGCCAAAGATGTCTTCAGAATTATGCCTGCCACAGGTGTTTTTATCTTATATACTTGTGTTGTTTATGTATCTATATTTTATTTTACAAATGTAAGGGCTAAAAAAAATTTAGACATGCAAACTGGTGTCTTCCTAGGATATCTGAGAGATACTTATCAAAGATGCTTATCTTTCTTTAGGAAAAAACCCAGAAAGTGCCTTCTTTTTATTTGGTTGAAATATTTTGTACTGTGTGTAAAGACAATAAAATATGTAGGCATAAAAAAAGTAAATTCTGCAATTGGCTGCTTTTATTACTGTGAATAACTCTAAAACATTTGCAATAAAGTTATGTCTTAATAACATTTACAATCTGTATAGAATTATTAAACATGGCTTTAAAGGTGCATTCCTTATAGTAGGTTCTGGGTTCACAGAATATGGCTCCTTGCATCCATTTGGCAATAGCTTTTTTTTTTTTTTTTTCAAATAAAGATTTTAATAGGATTTTAGGGAGTTCATGGACTTTTTTTTTAATAATTTTATTTTTTAATGGGACGACATCAATAAATCAGGATACATATATTCAAAGATAACAAGTCCAGGTTATCTTGTCATTCAATTATGTTGCATACCCATCACCCAAAGTCAGATTGTCCTCTGTCACCTTCTATCTAGTTTTCTTTGTGCCCTTCCGCCTCCCCCTTTCCTTCTCCCTTTCCCCCCCTCCCCCCGTAACCACCACACTCTTATCAATGTCTCTTAGTTTCACTTTTATGTCCCACCTACGTATGGAATAATGCAGTTCCTGGTTTTTTCTGATTTACTTATTTCACTTCGTATAATGTTATAAAGATCCCACCATTTTGCTGTAAATGATCCGATGTCATCATTTCTTATGGCTGAGTAGTATTCTATAGTGTATATGTGCCACATCTTCTTTATCCAGTCTTCTATTGAAGGGCTTTTTGGTTGTTTCCATGTCCTGGCCACTGTGAACAATGCTGCAATGAACATGCGGCTGCATGTGTCTTTACATATCAATGTTTCTGAGTTTTTGGGGTATATACCCAGTAGAGGGATTGCTGGGTCAGAAGGTAGTTCTATTTTCAGTTTTTTGAGGAACCACCATACTTTCTTCCATAATGGTTGTACTACTTTACATTCCCACCAACAGTGTATGAGGGTTCCTTTTTCTCCACAGCCTCTCCAACATTTGCTATTACCTGTCTTGCTAATAATAGCTAATCTAACAGGTGTGAGGTGGTATCTCATTGCAGTTTTGATTTGCATTTCTCTAATAACTAAAGAAGATGAGCATCTTTTCATATATCTGTTGGCCATTTGTATTTCTTCCTGGGAGAAGTGTCTGTTCATGTCCTCTTCCCATTTTTTTATTGGATTGTTTATTTGTTTGTTGTTGAGTTTTATGAGTTCTTTGTATATTTTGGATATTAGACCCTTATCTGAGCTGTTGTTTGAAAATATCATTTCCCATTTAGTTGGCTGTCTGTTTATTTTGTTCTCAGTTTCTCTTGCTGAGCAAAAAGTTCTTAGTCTGATGTAGTCCCATTCATTAATTTTTGCCTTCACTTCTCTTGCCTGTGGAGTCAAATTCATAAAATGCACTTTAAAACCCAGGTCCATGAGTTTATTACCTATGTCTTCTTCTATGTACTTAATTGTTTCAGGTCTTATGTTTAGATCATTGATCCATTTTGAGTTAATTTTAGTACAGGGGGACAAACTGTAGTCGAGTTTCATTCTTTTGCATGTGGCTTTCCAGTTTTCCCAGCACCATTTATTGAAGAGGCTTTCTTTTCTCCATTGTGTGTTGTTGGCCCCTTTATCAAGAATTATTTGACTATATATATGTGGTTTTATTTCTGGGTTTTCTATTCTGTTTCATTGGTCTGAGTGTCTATTTTTCTGCCAATACCATGCTGTTTTGATTGTCGTGGCCCTATAATATAGTTTGAAGTCAGGTATTGTAATGCCCCCAGCTTCATTCTTTTTCTTTAGGATTGCTTTGGCTATTCGGGGTTTTTTATAGTTCCATATAAATCTGATGATGTTTTGCTCTATTTCTTTAAAAAATGTATTGGAATTTTGATGGGAATTGCATTAAATTTGTATATTGCTTTGGGTAATATAGCCATCTTGATTATATTTATTCTTCCTAACCAAGAACAAGGAATATTCTTCCATCTCATTATATCTTTTTCGATTTTCCTTAACAATGGTTTATAGTTTTCATTATATCAATCCTTTACATTCTTTGTTATGTTTATTCCTAAGTATTTTATTTTTTTTCTTGCAACCGTGAAGGGCATTATTCTTTTGAGTTTGTTCTCAAATGGTTCATTGTTGGCATATAGAAAGGCTATTGACTTCTGTATGTTAATTTTGTATCCTGTGACCTTACTGTATTGGCTTATTGTTTCTAGTAGTCTTTTTGTAGATTCTTTGGGGTTTTCAATGTATAGGATCATATCATCTGCAAAAAGTGATACCTTTACTTCTTCTTTTCCTATATGGATGCCTTTTATTTCTTTGTCTTGTCTGATTGCTCTGGCTAGAACCTCTAGTACCACATTAAATAAGAGTGGAGAGAGTGGACAACCCTGTCTTGTTCCTGATTTAAGGGGGAAAGTCTTCAGTTTTGTGCCATTTAATATGATGTTAGCTGATGGTTTATCATATATGGCCTTTATCATGTTGAGATATTTTCCTTCTATACCCACTTTGTTGAGAGTCTTAAACATAAAATTGTGTTGTATTTTATCGAATGCCTTTTTGTGTCTATTGATAAGATCATGTGGTTTTTGTTCTTTGTTTGGTTGATATGGTGTATCACGTTAACCGTTTTACATATGTTGAACCATCCTGGAGATTCTGGGGTGAATCCCACTTGATCATAATGTATTATTTTTTAATATGTTGTATTCGATTTGGCAGTATTTTGTTTAGTATTTTAGCATCTGTATTCATTAGAGATATTGGTCTGTAGTTTTCTTTTTTTATGCCATCCTTGCCTGGGTTTGGTATGAGGTTTATGTTGGCCTCATAAAATGTGTTTGGAAGTATTGCTTCTTCAATTTTTTGGAAGACTTTGAGTAGAATAGGAACCAAATCTTCTTTGAATGTTTGATAAAATTCGCTGGTATACCCGTCTAGGCCTGGACTTTTATTTTTGGGGATGTTTTTAATGGTTTTTTCTATTTCTTCTCTACTAATAGGTCTGTTTAGGCTTTCTGCTTCTTCTTGACTCAGTCTAGGAAGGTTGTATTGTTCTAGGAATTTATCCATTTCTTCTAGGTTGTTGAATTTAGTGGCATAAAGTTTTTCATAGTATTCTACAATAATTCTTTGTATATCTACAGTGTCCGTGGTGATTTCTCCTCTTTCATTTTGAATTTTGTTTATATGAGTCCTTTCTCTTTTTTCCTTGGTAAGTCTAGCCAAGGGATTGTCAATTTTGTTGATCTTTTCAAAGAACCAGCTCCTTGTTCTATTAATTTTTTCTTTAGTTTTTCTGTTCTCTATTTCATTTATTTCTGCTCTGATTTTTATTATCTCCTTTCTTCGGCTGGTTTTGGGTTGTCTTTGTTCTTCTTTTTCTAGTTCCTTAAAGTGTGAAGTTAAGTGGTTCACTTGGGCTCTCTCTTGTTTGTTCATATATGCCTGAAGTGATATGAACTTCCTTCTTATCACTGCTTTTGCTGCATCCCATAGATTCTGATATGTCGTATTGTCATTTTCATTTGTCTGTATATATCTTTTGATCTCTGCACTTATTTCTTCTTTGACCCATTCATTTTTTAGAAGTATGTTGTTTAGTTTCCACATTTTTGTGGCATTTTTTTCCTCTGTTTTGCAGTTGAATTCTAGTTTCAAGGCTTTATGATCAGAAAATATGCTTGGTACAACTTCGATTTTTCCGAATTTGCTGATGTTGTTTTTGTGGCCCAACATACGGTCAATTCTTGAGAATGATCCATGTACACTGGAGAAAAATGTATACTCAGTCACTTTGGAATGAAATATCCTGTAGATATTTCATTCATATCCAGGTGCTCTAGTGTTTTGTTTAAGGCCACTATGTCTTTGTTGATTCTCTGTTTGGATGACCGATCTAGAGCCGTCAGCGGTGTGTTGAGGTCTCCAAGTATGATTGTATTTTTGTCAGTTTTTGTTTTAAGGTCAATAAGTAGCTGTCTTATATAATTTGGTGCTCCGTGGTTTGGTGCATATATATTAAGAATTGTTATGTCTTCTTGATTCAGTGTCCCCTTAGCCATTATGAAATGGCCATTTTTGTCTCTGAGTACTTTTGTTGTCTTGTAGTCAGCATTATCAGATATGAGTATTGCTACGCCTGCTTTTTTTTGGATGTTATTTACTTGGAGTATTGTTTTCCAGCCTTTCACTTTGAATTTGTTTTTATCCTTGTTACTTAGATGAGTTTCCTGTAGGCAGCATACAGTTGGATTTTCTTTTTTAATGCATTCTGCTACTCTGTGCCTTTTTATTGGTGAGTTTAATCCGTTTACATTTAGTGTAATTATTGACACTTGTGAGTTCCCTATTGCCATTTTATATCTTGCTTTCTGTTAGTTTTGTGTCTTGTTTGATCCTTCTCTTTTGTTTTTCTATCTTTTGTTTTTATTTGGTTGTATTCCATACATCTTTCCTCTGTTGCTATCTTTTTTATCTCATGTGCTTCTGTGGTGTTTTTTTCAATGGTGGTTACCTTTAAGTAATGAAAAGGGTTCCTACCCTGTTCATTGTAGCGCACTATTTTGTGAGTACTTTTGAACTCCATCGTCCTTTGCTACTGTTAATCTCCATCCTCTCCCCCCTTTCTTTTTGTTGTTGTCACAGTTTAAATTTGGTTTTATTGTGTTCTTCTTGGAGCTTTTACTAGTGGCTTAATTTTTTTTTTGTTCTTTGTATCTGATTGGAGAACCCCCTTTAGTAATTCCTGGAGTGAGGGTTTTCTGATGATAAATTCCCTCATCTTTTTTGTATCTGTGAATGTTTTTATTTCTCCTTCATATTTGAAGGATAGCTTTGATGGGTATAGTGTTCGTGGCTGAAAGTTCCTCTCTTTCAGGACTTTAAATATTGGGGTCCACTCTCTTCTAGCTTGTAGAATTTCTGTTGAGAAATCGAATGATAATCTAATGGGCCTTCCTTTATATGTTGTATTCTTCTTTTCCCTGGCTGCCTTGAGAATTTTTTCTTTGTCTTTGGTTTGTGCCAATTTCATTATGATGTGCCTTGGCGTAGGTTTGTTGGGGTTAAGAAAACTCGGAGTTCTGTTTGCTTCTTGAATTTGAGGTTTAATTCTTTCCACAGGCTTGGGAAGTTCTCATCTATTATTTGTTTGAGTATGTTCTCCATTCCATTTTCTCTCTCTTCTCCCTCTGATATACCTATTATTCTTATGTTAGTCTGCTTGATGGAGTCAGATAATTCTTGTAGGGCTATCTCATTTTTTAAAATTTTGAGTCTCTTTCTTCTTCTCTCTGTTGTGCCTCAAGTTGCTTGTCTTCTATTTCACTAATCCTAGCTTCTATCTGGCCTGTTCTATTAGCTAAGCTTGTTACCTCATTTTTCAGCTCGTGAATTGAATTTTTCATCTCTGCTTGATTTGTTTGTATAGTTTCAATTTCCTTGGACATATATTCTTTGTGTTCATTGAGTTGTTTTCTGAGCTCCCTAAATTGCCTTTCTGTGTTTTCTTGTATATCTCTGAGCATTTTTAGGATTTCTATTTTAAATTCTCTGTCATTTAACTCCAAGGTTTCCAATATATTAAATTCTTTCTCCATAGATTTTTTCCTCATTTTCTGTGTTACCTCTCTTTCTTTTGTATCCATGATATTCGATTTTCTCTTCCTTAGTGGCATCTGAGGGTGGTTTTGTTGATAGTATTAATGAGATTTAATAAAGAATAAAAAGTTAAAAAAATAAAAAATCGAAAAGTTGTTTTTTGAAAATATTAATAATGAAATACAGAAAAATAAAATAAAATAAAAATTCAAAAAAGGAAATTATTCCCCCCTCCTTTTTTCCTCTCCTCTCCTCTCCCTTCTTTCTTGAGGAAATCTTGTGGTGAACTGTGAATTATATTGTACGAAATAGAACAAACAATGCCTGTAATTGAGGGCCTGAATTCGGGAGAAGTAATAAAGGGGAAAAAAAAGAAAAAAGAAAAAAAAGGGGGGGGTATGGACCCACAAAAAGCAAATAAGGAAAAAATTTGGGTCAAGAATCAAATGATTTGCTTTTAGGTCTTGGTTGACTAAAAGTTATGATGAGAGGAATAAGAAAGAAACAGGAAAATGGGGGGACAAATTAAAAAATTACTATTGTATTTAATGGAACAAGAACTAGATAAAATGGAGAGCCAGGGATGGGAGCACTGCTAGTGAGTTAAAAAGGTGAAGTAAAAACCTTCCAAAATGCCACAAACATAAGTTTGAGTCCCAGATAAGATAATTTGTTTGTTATTGAGGTTTGAATGAGAGTAGACGTAAAGGAGAAAGGCAGAAAGTAATATAGAGGGAGAAAAGAAAGAGAGAGAGAGAGGAAAAAAGAGGGTACCACTAAAAGAAGAAATAAGAAAAAAGAGGAGAGAGAGAGAGAGAGAGAGAGAGAGAGAGTTAAGGGTTTTGGAGTGCAATCCTCATAGAGAGAAAGGAAGAGGAAAGAAAAGATAATGGGAGATGTAACACTTATGGGTAGTGTAGTTCAAGGAGAGGAGAGAGTAAGACCGGCAGAGAGTTAAATGACCAAATTGGAGGAGGAAAAAAAGAATCAAGAATGAAGATAGGAGAAACAAACGAACAATTATAATAAAATGGGATAGGTTATAAAGTCTGCAGATTATTCTTGATTTTGAGAGGTTATCTTCTTGCTTTTTCTTTTCTCTCCCTCTTCGTGGTCGGTGACTCTGTACCCCTGGTTCTGCCCCTTTGGCACACTCAGGTAGAGGTTTGCAGTTGATAAGTCTCTATGGCGATGTCATGTATTGTGCTTTAGTCTCGTTGGCAGTCGAGGCTCATTAGCATTTATAGGCTCCGACAGTGAGAGAGTCCGTGTTCCTGGAGCCTCTCTCCTAGTCTTTCCTTCCTCAATTAGTAGCTTGATAATCCAACTATGGTGTTGCTTCTGCCTCTGCCTGGATAGTAAGAGGCTCAAAGAGCTGGCAACTCCCCACTCTATTCCCACTCAGCACAGGGCTCTGGGTAAGGCTCAGTCAGTTAGAGCTGCTAGCATAATCAGGCTGGGCTTCCGCCCACTCAAAGACCTCTGGCTCTGCCACTCTGTCCAGTAACACGGGCGGGCGCCCATTCCCGGGGCGCTTGGAGGAAACTCTCGCTCATTATCTGTGTGCAGACCAAGATATCAGGCCGGCAGTCTCACACTGTGAGTGAAACCTCCTTCCGCACGGAAAAGTTCCAGCGTTGGAATTGGCTCTTGCTACCTCCTCGTGCATGGCTTTCTCAGGGCACTGGGGTGGCCTGGAGATCCTGCTTTTGGCTCACACAAAGGCCACTGACTCTGCCTCTCTGTGGGATAACACGGGCACCCACTGCCGAGGCACTCAGAGGAATCTCTGGCTCACTATCTGTGCGCGCAGACCAGGATATTAGGCTGGCCGTCTCACCCTCTGAGTGAAACTCCCACCCGCATGGAAAAGTTCCAGCATTGGAATTGGCTCTCACTCCCTCCCCATGCGTGGATTTTTCAGGGTGCTGGGGCAGCCCGAGATTCCGCTTTTGACCCACACAAAGGCCCCTGACTCTGCCCCTCTGTGGGGTAACACAGGCGCCCACTCCCGGGGCTTTCGAAGGAATCTGTCGCCCACTATCTGCGCGCTGACCAGGCGATCAGGGAAAATGGCTGCCCCACTTGTCTTTTTTTGTCTGGGTTTGGCGCGAATGTTAATTTGTATAGCCTGGGTTGCCACAGGTACAGTGTTTCCTCCTCGGCTTGGATCTCCGTGCCACAGCCTTGTTCGGCCGTTTGTGTCGCCGCCTGGATGTATTCATCCCCTTTGCCCACCTTAGTTTCTATACTCTCAGTTCCCAGTGAGAGCAGCCCTATTTAGGTTAGTGAGGAAGGCGGAGCATTTCTTACTCCCTATTTCCTTCAGGGTTTGATTATATATTTAGCCAATTTTTCGCTCCACCATACCTTCGGGTGTATTGCAAAACATCTGGAGGCTCCAAGGATAGGTTTTTCTGTTTCTGGTTGAAGATCTTGTTGAGTGTTGGGGGAGATTTATCGGTATCGCTTCCTACTGCGCCATTACTCTGACGTCCGACAGCTTTTGTAAAACATGATACTCCTTTGTTTTTCCTGCCATTTCATAACTATTTTTGAGTATCGCTGTCATTATATTTTTTTGCTAACTTAACTGATAGTATATCAAAATTGATCTATCTACACCAGAAGAGAGCAAACTTTTCCTGTGAAAATCCAGGTAGTAAATATTTTTGTAAGCCATATTGTGTCTGTTGCAGATATTCAACTCTGTTGTTATAGCCCCAAAGAACATAGACAACACATAAATTAATAGGCAGGGGTGGATTTGGCCCATGAACCATAATTTGTAGACCCTTGATTTACATGTTTGAATATTTCTTCTCTTATTGTGTATGTTTGGTATTTCAGTAGTGATATATTTTTATTGCATTCATTTGTATAAGCATATTATACAAGAATAACCAAAATGAAGATAGGCACAAAAGTTTACATTTTTCTTTAGTTGAAGTGTAAAGATTTCGATCTCTAAACCAATTTTTAAAGTATGTGTAATACACATATCTGAATTCTTCTATGAGCTCTGATAACAAAACTAAGTATAATTCCATATCAACCTTCTCACTCATTCATTTATTTATTCAACAATATTTATTGGTCACTTAATATGTGCTAGGCACTATTCTAGATCCTGGAGATAGCAGTTAACCATGTATATCCCCGCTGTCACCATGTACATACTCTAGTTGACTGGCTATCAATAATGTCAAGAGTCCAGGATATAATAAGCTTTTTCTATTAGTTTCTTCCTGATCTGCCATAGAGCAGCACATAAATAAAAATGTTAGTGCACTTCTATTGTTCAGTTTAAATATTGTTTGCTTATGCTTTCTTATAAATGGACTATGCAATGACTGTTGAAAAGATCTGAGTCTGTGTTATATGCTCAACATGTTTTGTTTTAAATTTATATTGAAGTTTGTTAGAAGTCAAAATTATTTTGCAAAATTTTATTGTGTAAAACCCATGAGAGTCTTGGACAAGATACCATCACCCTTTATTGCCTTCAAGTTACAACTTGAGAGGCGTAGCTCTTCTTGACCATGCTGTGATTGAAATTATCCCTAGTTAAGCCATCAGCTGATGATAATTGGACATTTTGACATTTTTAACTTAAGCCTCATCAATTCATCATAGCCAACAACAGATTTTCTTTGAAACTTTATTTTGACCAGTAATGCCTATTCCTTTTTGACTTTAAGGGAATTTATTCTTATTTAGGGAAAAGAAAAAGATAAAAAGACCCTAGGACTTCTAATAACTTTATAATTAACATAAAAAGCCAAACTTTAACTAGACCATACATTAAGTGTACAAAGTATTCATCATTAACTTTCTGTTGTGTGACTGACAGTTATGCTGTGATGACAGCATCCACACTTAAGCCTTTCTTGACATGTGAGTGCATTACTGTGTCCTGCAGTCATGTCCTTCCTCATGTATTTTTATGTGAGTTGATATGCACAAGCCTAAATTAAAAAAAAAATTGCACTACAATTTACCTCCTCAGTCAAGTCTTTATAATATATTTATTTATCATTATAGTTATGGTTAGAGAAACTCTATTCTATGATCTGAATAAAAACAAGTTATTCTGGTAGCACTAGTTTTTACTCTGTTCAATTTTGGTGAGTGCTTCTATATACACTGTTTTTTTTTTCCTGTTTTTTTAGACAATACATTACAAATAGTTAAACTATATAAAAATATGAATAACAAATTTATAGAATTTCTGGAACTCTTCCATAAACCCCAAGGTGATGTAGGACAAATCTGACGCATTTGATCTAAGTCAATCCATTTGTTTTCTGAATGAGGAAGATGAAGCCCAGAGAGAAGATGTGTCCAAAATGGTACCTTAGAGTCAGACCCAGGGCGCCTAACCCCTGGCACAGTTTGTTCTCCATTTCCGTGGTCTACCGCTGTGTTCAACAGGCATTACGATCCTTGTAATTTACTTGAGAGTACTTCCAGCCCTTATGACATTTGGTATGTACCAGTTAGTGAGGCTTTAACTTTTTGTTTGGTCAGACATGATGCTGGTGGGACTTCCCATCTGGTGTTGCATCTGGTGAGAGTGGGCCCACTCCAAAGGCAGCGCCACAGGCCTTGAAGCTCTGATGAACCATGGATGCTTTATGACTTAGAATGTTGATTCCAGATTTGGGTTTCCATTGCTGAATCTTGTGTTTGCTCATTAGCATGATGGATGTTAGAAACAGGCTTTAACTCTCATGGATGAAGTTAAACATATTTTCTTTCTTTTTTTTTTAATGAGGTGACATCAATAAGTCAGAGTACATATATTCAAAGAAAACATGTTCAGGTTATCTTGTCATTCAATTATGTTGCATACAATCACCCAAAGTCAGATTGTCCTCTGTCACCTTCTGTCTAGTTTTCTTTGTGCCCTTCCCCCTCCCCCTTTCCCTCTCCCTCTCCCCCCACCCCCCTTAACCACCACACTCTTATCAATGTCTCTTAGTCTCGCTTTTATATCCCACCTACGTATGGAATAATGCAGTTCCTGTTTTTTTCTGATTTACTTATTTCACTTCGTATAATGTTATCAAGATCCCACCATTTTGCTGTAAATGATCTGATGTCATCATTTCTTATGGCTGAGTAGTATTCCATAGTGTATATGTGCCACATCTTCTTTATCCAGTCATCTATTGACAGGCTTTTTGGTTGTTTCCATGTCCTGGCCACTGTGAACAATGCTGCAATGAACATGGGGCTGCATGTGTCTTTACATATCAATATTTCTGAGTTTTTTGGGTATATACCCAGTAGAGGGATTGCTGGGTCATAAGGTAGTTCTATTTTCAGGTTAAACATATTTTCAACATGTGCATTGGATGCTGTTCTTTTTTGAACAGTGCCTAAGAAGCCTGTCCTGGCCTTTTGAAGGATGAGACTCAAAGTTTGAGTCCCTCGTTGGTCCTCAGTCCAGACATTGGTTCAGGAGGACTTCTGACTTCATGGTGCCCCGAAGGCATGGAACCCTACCTCCTAAATCTTGCTGAGTCTGTTTCAAGTGAACTTTTCATACCTGGACCATCGTCTTATCCAGTGTGTGGAATGAATCATATAAACTTCTTTATGCTTTCTTGTTTAAGTTTTTGCTATGAAACATCTGACTGTCTGAGTGAATTTGGATTAGCATTTGTTTCCATTAAAATCTCATAGCCAGATTATGGGAGAGTAGTAAACTTTCCATGTCTCAACCTTCTTTGGCAGCCTCTAAAATGAATCTAAGTGTACATGGCTAAACTGGCTGAGGTAAGTTCGCAACCAAAGCTGCATCTCATTTTGAGAGTCAGTCAGGTCTTAAGTCTCCAGCACATTTAATAGAGTTTTTTCTTCTCCCCTTTACTACAGCCTTTTGTGAGATTTACCAAAAAGAGGGAGTTGTTGCTATGACTCTTCATTACTCCCTGTGATTTAATTGATTTGTTACCCTTCAGCTTCCTTCCCGGGCTGGTGCTACTGCTTTTGGAACACAAAAGGTCACAATTGGCCAGGCCCCAGCATCATTCCTTATAATAGAGCTCAATCCACAGGTAGCTGGTCCCCTTGTGGTGGGGAAGGGAAGTTGAACATTTGATCTGGGGGCTTGGAACTCAGGGGAGTTGGTGGTCCAACAGAGATTTTAAGTGTTGTGGACTGAATTGTGTTCCACCAAATTCATATGTTGAAGTCCTAACCCTTAGTACCTGAGAATGTGACTCTAATTGGAAACTAGGCTTTTCAAAGGAGTAATTAAGTTAAAATAAAGTCTGTTAAGGTGGGCGCTCATATACTAGGACTGGTGTCTTTACTAGAAGAGGAGATTAGGACACAGAGAGTTACAGAGGGGAGACCGTGTAAAGACAGAGGGAAAAGACAGCTATCTACAAGCCAAGAAGAGAGGTCTCAGAAAAAAAAACAAAACTCTCCCAACACCTTGATCACAGACACCCAGTCTCTGGGATTGTGAAACAATAAATTTCTATTATTTAGTACACCCAGTCTGTGCTCCTTTTTTATGGCAGACCTAGCAAATTAATATACTGGATCAATTTGTTTCGAATTCTACCTCCTTGATTCATTTCCTTCATATGATGGTGTACCTTTAGCCCTGACTTTGAGGGCTCACACACTAGAACTGTGGTTAAGCATTCAAGGTGCTTTAAAACATTCTATTTTGTGTTGGTGTGAGTTCCAGGAGGCAGTGTAGTGCCCCGCTGGCCCTGCAGGAGGAGCTGGCTCCAGACATGAAGGAACCTTAGAATCGCAAATGAGAAACTTCCTGCAGCAGCTCTAGGCCCTGCTGGGAAGTGCTAACAGGGATGTAACCTTCTGGGTTACGTTTATTCTCTTCTCTGCAGGTGAGGAAAACACTCTCTCACTCCAAGTTAAGAATAAAAAAATATGCTCCAATACTGCAGGCACTAAAATGCATTCTCAACTTTCTGTTCTCAGTCCTCAAGCATGGACTGGGACCAAGGTTGGTGGCTTTCCCAGTTCCCAGTTATATTATTCATCCTGAAAAAGCCACCTGTTACTTGGAAAGCAACTTGATAAAACCCAAAATTGAACCCAAGATCAGGAGGAGAAAATTACTCCTATCTCCTTTAAAATGCTTCATCTAGCCCTGGCCGGTTGGCTCAGTGGTAGAGCGTCGGCTGGCATGTAGAAGTCCCGGGTTCGATTCCTGGCCAGGACACACAGGAGAAGCGCCCATTTGCTTCTCCACCCCTCCCCCTCTCCTTCCTCTCTGTCTCTCTCTCTTCCCCTCCCGCAGCCGAGGCTCCATTCGAGCAAAGATGGCCCGGGTGCTCGGGATGGCTCCTTGGCCTCTGCCCCAGGCGCTAGAGTGCCTCTGGTCGTGGCAGAGTAACGCCCAGGAGGGGCAGAGCATCGCCCCCTGGTGGGCAGAGCGTCGCCCCTGGTGGGCGTGCCAGGTGGATCCCAGTCGGGCGCATGCGGGAGTCTGTCTGACTGTCTCTTCCGGTTTCTAGCTTCAGAAAAATACAAAAAAAAAAAAATGCTTCCTCTGTTCTTACAGTCCTAAGACTGTAAGAGCAAGGTTGAGCTGTGCCATGTCTGTCTCTGTCTTGCAATATCTGTGTTCAACTTGGCCTTTGTCTATTGTCAGTGATGGATACCCAGTTTCCGCCAGTGACAGTCTTGTCAGTCATTTGGATATTAAATGCACTTAATAAGTAGTTAAATAAATCATGTTTTTTCAGAAGACAGACACTGTGCTGGGATGAACCAGACTGTGGTTTGCCTCACACAATTAGTACTCCTACCAATTTGAGAGCTATCAGTCTTGAATCTCTTGGGATTGATTAATTTTTCACTTGGAACATCGTATTTGAAGAAATAGATTGTAGTATGTGGTAGACATAGAGGAACAAGCCAATTGTTTTGAAGCTTTTGGTAAAGGTGCTAAATCATACACAGAGTGTAAGTTTCCTATAATTATCAATGCATTCTAGTCCCTAGTGTCCTCTGTTATTAGGTAATCACTCAGAGTTACTGTGTTTGGCAAATAATTCTTAAGTGCTAAAATCTGGAGATAAAAAGGACTAAAAAAAATTCACGTGGATAAAGAAGGAACTAGACCTTGGAGCAAGCTTCTCATTCATCTTTATAAAGGCCAGATAGTCTTACTGCAGGAATCATTCTGTTCTCCTACCTTTGAACGAGTTAGGTACTTGATGGAGGCTGTGATTCAAGTTATCCAAACAGTAAAGTCTAATGCGTGTTTCTCTTCAAGTCTTGAAAGACATTAGCAATTACAATGTAAAAGACATGTTAATATATTTTTTTTTATTGATCTCTTCCTGGTCTTAATTTTATTTTATTTTTTTTATATTCAATACACTTTTTAAAAATTAATTTTAATGGGGTGACATTAATCAATCAGGGTACATAGGTTTAGAGAAAACATCTCGAGGTTATTTTGACATTTGATTATGTTGCATACCCATCACCCAAAGTCAAATTGTCTACTGTCACCTTCTATCTGGTTTTCTTTGTGCCCCTCCTCTCCTCCCACCCCATGTAACCACCACATTCTTGTCCATGTCCCTGAGTCTCATTTTTATGTCTCACCTATGTATGGAATCATATAGTTCTTAGCTTTTTCTGATTTACTTATTTCACTCAGTATAATGTTATCAAGGTCCATCCATGTTGTTGTAAATGATCCGATGTCATCATTTCTTATGGCTGAGTAGTATTCCATAGTATATATGTACCACATCTTCTTTATACAATCATCTATTGAAGGGCTTTTTGGTTGTTTCCATGTCTTGGGCACTGTGAACAATGCTGCAATGAACATGGGGCTGCATGTACAATACCTTTACGTACCAGTGTTTTTGAGTTATGGGGGTATATTCCCAGTAGAGGGATTGCTGGGTCATATAGTAGTTCTATTTTTAATTTTTTGAGGAACCACCATACTTTCTTCCATAATGGTTGTACTACTTTATATTCCCACCAACAGTGGAAGAGGGTTCCTTTTTCTCCACAGCCTCTCCAACACTTGCTATTACCTGTCTTATTGATAATAGCTAATCTAACAGGTGTGAGGTGGTATCTCATTGTAATTTTGATTTGCATTTCTCTAATAAGTCATCTTCATATATCTGTTGGCTGTTTGTATTTCTTTTTGGAACAAGTGTCTGTTCATGTCTTGCCATTTTTTTTTATTGGATGGTGTGCTTGTTTGTTGTTGTGTTTTATGAGCCCTTTGTGTATTTTGGATATTAGGCTCTTATCTGTGCTGTTGTTTGAAAATATCATCACCCATTTGTTGTCAGCTTCTTTTGCTGTGCAAAAGCTTCTTAGTCTGATGTAGTCCCATTCATTTATCTTTGCCTTTACTTCTTTTGCCTTTGGAGTCAAATTCATAAAGAGCTCTTTGTAACCAAGGTCCATGAGTTTAGTACCTACATCTTCTTCTATGTACTTTATTGTTTCAGGTCTTATATTTAGATCTTTGATCCATTTTGAATTAATTTTAGAACAAGGGGACAAACTGTAGTCGAGTTTCATATTTTTGCTGTGGCTTCCAGTTTTCCCATTACCATTTGTTAAAGAGGTTTTCTGGTCTCCATTGTGTGTTGTTGGCCCCTTTATCGAAAATTATTTGACCATATATATGTAGTTTTATTTCTGGACTTTCTATTCTGTTCCATTGGTCTGAGTGTCTATTTTTCTGCCAATACCATGCTGTTTTGATTGTCGTGGCTCTATAATATAGTTTGAAGTCAGGTATTGTAATGCCCCCAGCTTCATTCTTTTTCCTTAGGATTGCTTATGCTATTCAGATTTTTTTATAGTTCCATATAAATCTGATAATTTTTTGTTCCATTTCTTTAAAAAATGTCATTGGAATTTTGATGGGAATTGCATTAAATTTATATATTGCTTTGGGTAATATAGCCATTTTGATTATATTTATTCTTCCTATCCAAGAACAAGGAATATTTTTCCATCTCATTGTATCTTTTTCGATTTCCCTTAACAATGCTTTGTGGTTTTCATTATATAGGTTTTTAACATTCTTTGTTATGTTTATTTCTAGGTATTTTATTTTTTTTGTTGCAATCGTGAAGGGGATTATTTTTTTTTAGTTCATTTTCTAATATGTCATTGTTGGCATATAGAAAGGCTATGGACTTTTGTATATTAATTTTGTATCCTGCGACCTTACTGTATTGGTTTATTGTTTCTAGTAATCTTTTTGTGAAGTCTTTGGGGTTTTTGATGTATAGGATCATATCATCTGCAAAAAGTGATACCTTTACTTCTTTTCTGATATGGATGCCTTTTTTTTTTTTTTTTTTTTTTTTTTTTTTTCTGAAGCTGGAAATGGGGAGAGACAGTCAGACAGACTCCCGCATGCGCCCGACCGGGATCCACCTGGCACGCCCACCAGGGGCGATGCTCTGCCCCTTCGGGGCGTCACTCTGCCATGACCAGAGCCACTCCAGCACCTGGGGCAGAGGCCAAGGAGCCATCCCCAGCGCCCTGGCCATCTTTGCTCCAATGGAGCCTCGGCTGCAGGAGGGGAAGAGAGAGACAGAGAGGAAGGAGGGTGGGGGTGGAGAAGCAAATGGGTGCTTCTCCTATGTGCCCTGGCCGGGAATTGAACCCGGGTCCCCCGCACGCCAGGCCGACGCTCTACCACTGAGCCAACCGGCCAGGGCCGATATGGATGCCTTTTATTTCTTTATCTTGTCTGATTGCTCTGGCTAGAACTTCTAGCACCACATTAAATAAGAGTGGAAAGAGTGGACAACCCTGTCTTGTTCCTGATTTAAGGGAGAAAGTCCTCAGCTTTATGCCGTTTAATATGATGTTGGCTGATAGTTTATCATATATGGCCTTTATCATGTTGAGATATTTTCCTTCTATACCCATTTTGTTGAGTGTCTTAAACATAAAGTTGTGTTGTATTTTATCGAATGCCTTTTCTGCATCTATTGATAAGATCATTTGGTTATTGTTTATTGTTGTTGTTGTTGATATGGTGTATTATGTTAACCGTTTTACATATGTTGAACCATCCTTGAGATTCTGGGATGAATCCAACTTGATTGTGATGTATTATTTTTTTAATATATTGTTGTATTTGATTTGCTAGTATTTTGTTTAGTATTTTAGCATCTGTATGTATTAGAGATATTGGTCTGTAGTTTTCTTTTTTTATGCCGTCCTTGCCATGTTTTGGTATGAGGGTTATATTGGCCTCATAAAATGTGTTTAGAAGTATTCTTCTTCAATTTTTTGGAAGACTTTCAGTAGAATAGGAACCAAGTCTTCTTTGAATGTTTGATAGAATTCACTAGTATAACCATCTGGGCCTGGACTTTCATTTTTGGGGAGGGTTTTTAATAGTTTTTCAATTTTTGCCCTGCTAATTGGTCTGTTTAGGCTTTCTGCTTCTTCATGACTCAGTCTAGGAAGTTTGTATTGTTCTAGGAGTTTATCCATTTCTTCTAGATTGTTGATTTGGTGGCATATAGTTTTTTTTGTAGTATTCTACAATAATTCCTTTTATATCTATGATGTTTGTGGTGATTTCTCCTCTTTCATTTTGGATGTTGTTTATATGAGTCCTTTCTCTTTTTCCTTTGGTGAGTCTTGCCAAGGGTTTGTCAATTTTGTTGATCTTTTCAAAGAACCAGCTCCTTGTTTTATTAATTTTTTCTATAGTTTTCCCGTTCTCTAGTTCACTTATTTCTGCTCTAATTTTTATTATGTCCTTTCTTCGGCTGGTTTTGGGTTGTCTTTGTTCTTTTTTTCTAGTTCCTTAAGGTGTGAAGTTAAGTGGTTTACTTGGGCTCTCTCTTGTTTGTTCATATAGGCCTGAAGTGATATGACTTTCCCTCTTATTACTGCTTTCGTTGCATCCCAGAGATTCTGATATGTCGTATTGTCATTTTTATTTGTCTGTATATATCTTTTGATCTCTGTGCTTATTTCTTCTTTGACCCATTCATTTTTTAAAAGTATGTTGTTTAGTTTTTACATTTTTGTGGGTTTCTTTCCCTCTTTTTTGCAGTTGAAGCTTAGTTTCAAGGTTTTATGATCAGAAAATATACTTGGTATAATTTCAATTTTTCTGAATTTGATGATGTTATTTTTGTGGCCCAACATATGGTCACTTTTTGAGAATGTTCCATGTAAAATAGAGAAAAATGTATACTCTGCCACTTTGGTATGAAATGTCCTGTAGATGTCTATCATATCCAGTTGCTCTAGTGCACTGTTTTTCAACCACTGGTCCGTAGACCCTTCTGCCAGAAATTTTGCATTGGTCTGCAGAAGAGTTAATGACCTTGATGTTGTGTGAAGATTTTAGAGCCAATAATCTTAGTCAAATTTGCTTATACTCAGGGTGATTTCTGCCTTAGCAATCCCTAAAATAATTCTATTTTCACCAGGCCTCAAGTGTAAAAAATGTTGAAAACCACTTCTCTAGTATTTTGTTTAAGGCCAATATATCTTTATTGATTTTCTGTTTGGATGAACGATCTAGAGCTGTCAGCGTTGTATTGAGGTTTCTAAGTATGATTGTATTTTTGTCAGTTTTTGTTTTTAGGTCAATAAGTAGCTGTCTTATATATTTTGGTGCTCCTTGATTTGATGCATATATATTAAGAATTGTTATATCTTCTTGATTCATTGTCCCCTTAATCATTATGAAATGACCGTTTTTGTCTCTGAGTACTTTTGCTATCTTGTAGTCAGCATTATTAGATATGAGTATTGCTACTCCTGCTTTTTGTTGGATGTTATTTGCTTAGAGAATTGTTTTCCAGCCTTTCACTTTGAATTTGTTTTTATCCTTTTTGCTTAGATATGTTTCTTGTAGGGAGCATTATGTTGGATTTTCTTTTTTAATCCATTCTGCTACTCTGTGTCTTTTAATTGGTGAGTTCAATCCATTTACATTTAGTGTAATTATTGACACTTGTGGATTCCCTATTGTCATTTTATAAATTGCTTTCTGTTAGTTTTGTATCTTGTTTGATTCTTCTCTTTTGTTTTTTTTATCATTTGTTTTTGTTTGATTGTATTCCATACTTCTTTCCTCTGTTGCTACCTTTTTTAAGTCATGTGCTTCTGTGGTGTTTTTTTCAAGGGTGGTTACCATTAAGTAATGAAAAGGGTCCCTACCATGTTCATTGTAGTACACTACATTATGAGTACTTCTGTACTCGATTGTCCTTTGCTACTGTTAATCTCTGTCCTCTCCTCCCCATTTTTTTGTTTTTGTTGTCACAGTTTAAATTTGGTTTTATTCTGTTCTTGGTGGAGATTTTACTTGTAGTTTTGTTTTGTTTTATTCTTTTGTATTTGGTTGGAAAATCCCCTTTAGTATTTTCTGGAGTGGGGTTTTTCTGATGATTATTTTCTTCATCTTTTCTGTACCTGTGAATATTTTTATTTCTCCTTCGTATTTGATGGATAGCTTTGATGGGTGTAGTATTAGTATTCTTGGCTGAAAGTTCCTCTCTTTCAGGACTTTAAATATTGGGGTCCACTCTCTTTTAGCTTGTAGAGTTTCTGCTGAGAAATCCAATGATAATCTAATAGGCCTTCCTTTATATGTTGTATTCTTCTTTTCTCTGGCTGCCTTGAGAATATTTTCTTTGTTGTTGGTTTGTGCCAATTTCATTATGATGTGCCTTGGAGTAGGTTTGTTGGGGTTAAGAAAACTTCATGTTCTTTATGCTTCTTGCATTTGAGGCTGTAGTTCTTTACATAGGCTTGGGAAGTTCTCGTCTATTATGTGTTTGAATATGTTCTCCATTCCATTTTCTCTCTCTTCTCCCTCTGCTATACCTATTATTCTTATGTTAGTCTGCTTGATGGAGTCAGACAACCCTGTAGGGTTTTTTCATTTTTAAAAAATTTTTGAGTCTCTCTTCTTCTCTCTGTTTTGCCTCAAGTTGCTTGTGTTCTATGTCACTAATCCTACCTTTTATCTGGCCTGTTCTATTAGCTAAGCTTGTTACCTCGTTTTTCAGTTCATGAATTGAGTTTTTCATCTCTGTTTGATTTGTTTGTATAGTTTCAATTTCTTGGTAATATATTGTTTGTGTTCATTGAGTTGTTTTCTGAGCTCCCTAAATTGCCTTTCTGTGTTTTCTTGTATATCTCTGAGTATTTTTAGGATTTCTATTTCAAATTCTCTGTCATTTAGCTCCAAGGTTTCCAATACATTAAATTCTTTTTCCATAGATTTTTCCTCATCTATGTGTGCTATTTCTCTATCTTTTGTATCCATGGGATTTGATTTCCTTTTCTGAATGGCATCTGAAGGTAGTTTTGTTGATAGCACTAGTGAGAATTAATAAAGAATAAAAGTTAAAAAAAGAAAAAAAATGAAAAAAAGAAAATTTATTATTTCCCCTTTTTTGTATTATCTTCTCCTCCTCTCCCCTCCTCCTTAAGAAAATATCATGATGAACTGTGAATTATATTGTGCTAATTGGAACTAATTATATTGTGCTAATCTATAATGGAGGGACTGAGTTGGGGGGAAGTGATAAAGGGCAAAAAAAGGAGGTAGGGACCCACAAAATTCCAAAAAGGAAATAAATTGGGTCGATAATAAAATGATTTGCTTGTAAGTGATGATAAACTAAGATATAATGAGAGGGATAAGAGGGAAACAGGAAAAAGGAAAAAAATACTATTGTGTTAAGTGAAACAAAAACTGGATAGAATGGAGATCCGGGGTTGCGAGCACTGCTGGTGAGATTAAAAGCAAAGTAAAAAGAAACCAATATGCCACAAAGAAAGAATTTGCATCCCAAATAAAATATTAATAATTTGTTCATGATTGAAGATTGAATGAGAGGAAAAGTAAAAGGAGAAAAGAAGAAATTAATAGAGAGAGAAAAAAGAAAAAGGCAAAAAGGAAAAGAGGAAAAGAGAGAAAAGAACTAAAAGAGAGAGAGAGAGATTTAAGGGTTTTGGAGTGTAATCCTCATGAAGAGAAAAGAAGAAGAAAAGAAATAAAATGGGAAATATAACACTTATGGTAGTGTAGTTCAAGAAGAGGAAAGAATAAGACGGGCAGAGAATAAAAGGACCAAGGTGGAGGAAATAGAAATAATAATAATAAAGGCAAGAAGATAAAAGAAACAAAAAAAATAGTAGAACAAGTTATAAAGTCTTTGGATTTTTCTTGATTTTGAGAGGTTAACTTCTTCCTTTTTCTTTCCTCTCCCTCTTCCTGGTCAGTGACTCTGTACTCCAGGCTCTGCCCCTGTGGCATGCTTAGGTAGATATTTGCAGTTAATAAGTCTCTATAGCCATGTCATATATTAGGCTTCAGTCTCGTTGGTAGTTGGGGCTTGTTAGCATTTGCAGGCTCTGACAATGAGAGAGATTGTTTTCCTGGAGCCTCTCTCCTAGTCTCTTCTTCCTGAATTAGTAGCCTGATGTTCCAGTTATGAGGTTGCCGCTGCCTCTGCCTGGAGAGTAAGAGGCTCAAAGAGTTGGTAAATCCCCACTCTATTCCCACTCAGCGCAGGGCTCTGGGTATGGCTCTGTCAGTCAAAGCCGCCAGTGTAATCAGGCGGGGTTGGGAGCCAATTGCTCTCAAGGTGACTTTCTATGCACCTCCAGGACTGTCCAGTATGTCTCAGCACTCTGTGGGATCACTCTTCCCAGGCTTTTTGCACTTTGTAACCTGTTTTGGCTGGGAAGATGCCCTAGTCACTGCCTGCAGAACAGGAGGTCTTAAAAGCTGCCAACTCCACCCTTTTTTTTATAAATAAATTTTTATTAATTTTAATGGGGTGACATCAATAAATCAGGGTACATATATTCAAAGAAAACATGTTCAGGTTATCTTGTCATTCAATTATGTTCCATACCCATCACCCAAAGTCAGATTGTCCTCCATCACCTTCTATCTAGTTTTCTTTGTGCCCCTTCCCCTCCCCCTCTCCCTCCTTTTCTCCCACACACCCTGTAACCACGACACTCTTGTCTATGTCTCTTAGTCTCATTTTTATGTCCCACCAATGTATGAAATCCTGTAGTTCTTTATTTTTCTGATTTACTTATTTCACTCTGTATAATGTTATCAAGATCCCACATTTTGTTGTAAATGATCTGATGTCATCATTTCTTATGGCTGAATAGTATACCATGGTGTATATGTGCCACATCTTCTTTATCCTGTCTTCTATTTTTTATTTATTTATTTATTTATTTTTTAAAATTTTTACAGTGATTAAAGCCTTTAAGCAAACTCTTGGCCAATACAGCAAGAATCCATAAAATAGTAGTGTCCTTAACATGTTCACCAAGTCCAAGTTGGCACCATCACCATGCCAAATCCCTGAAAAATGCAACCCAACCCCAGTTCAGTCTGTTAGGAGTTGTCACAAGGAGCAGGAGTCCAGGAAAAATCCACGTCCAGGAAAAGTCCACATGGCACTGGAATTGTTGTCACAATTCTATACTTTCAGCTCATGTCCAAGTCCCAATGACTGCTGCTTCTAGCTGGTAATGATTCAGGTAGATTGGAAAAGCCATCTACAGCATGTGTGGAGATGGAGCTTCTATTCTCCTCTGCCTGGAGATATGAGACTAGGTTGCTTTTCCCTGGAGCTCTGCGACTGTGGCTTGGTAAAGAGAACCTTGGGATACACTAAGCAGTCTCAGTGTGGCTTCTTCAGTGTTCCTTGGTTGAAGAGTCCTCTTAGTTTAGTCTAAAGTTGGTTTTTCCAGATGATAGTTCTTAAAATTAGTTTGTGGTTCACTTTGGTTCTGGGAGGTGGATGTTGGTACATCTGCCTACTCCAGCGCCATCCCAAGTCCCTCCTTTTAACATATAGCCCTGAGTATGAAAGCTCTGCCAATTAGAAGTTGCCCCCACCCCTACGTATATAGCCAGAGGCACTAAGAAATCTCATGCCTCTTGTCTTAGATCACTGAACTGAGAGAGATCTTGTCAGTTAGAGCCACATAGGTCTGTTGGGAAGTGAGCAGATTGTGGGGTAAACTAATATCAGCAATTGGATCCGCAAATCTGCTCAGGAAACAGACTGCAAGCTGCTTGCACCCCTCCCCAACATTTTCGTGTTTTTTTTTTTTCTTCTCGGGGATGTTAGCTTGATTGGCTGAGTGAGGCACCCCGCCAGCCCGAAGAAGTTCGGGTGCACTCCCCGCGTACCGCTGTTCAGGGTGCAGGGACATCAGTTGGGAGGTGAGCATACTGTGGGTTAACCTAATTTCAGCAATTGGATCTGCAGATCTGTTCCAGAGACAGATCGCAAACTGCCTGTGTGCCTCTCGCCTCAATGCTTTTGTATTTTTTTTTCTTCTTGAGGATGTCAGCTTGAATGGCTGGGTGAGGTGCCCCGCCCACCTGGAGAAATTCGGGCGGGCATCGGGAAGTTCGCTTTCATGCACCATCCACGCACTGCTGTTCAGGATGCAGGGACCACACCGAGACTGGTCACAGCCCACGCAGAGGTTTCTGCCCCTGCCCCTCTTGTTTAGACTTTTTGCTTCTTCATGACTCAGTCTAGGAAGACTGTATTTTTCTAAAAATTTATCCATTTCTTCTAGATTGTTAAATTTGGGGGCATATAGTTTTTCATAGTATTCTACAATAATTCTTTGTATATCTGTGATGTCTGTGGTGATTTCTCCTCTTTCATTTTGGATTTTGTTTATATGAGACCTTTCTCTTTTTCCCTTGGTGAGTCTTGCTATGGGTTTGTCAATTTTGTTGATCTTCTCAAAGAACCAGCTCCTAGTTTTATTAATTTTTTCTATAGTTTTTCTGTTCTCTATTTCATTTATTTCTGCTCTGATTTTTATTATTACCTTTTTTCTGCTGGTTTTGGGTTGCCTTTGTTCTTCTTTTTCTAGTTTCTTAAGGTGTGAAATTAAGTGGTTTACTTGGGCTCTCTCTTGTTTGTTCATATAGGCCTGTAGTGATATGAACTTCCTCCTTATTAATGCTTTTGTTGCATCCCAGAAATTCTGATATGTTGTATTGTTATTTTCGTTTGCCTGTATGTATCTTTTGATCTCTGTATTTATTTCTTCTTTGACCCACTCATTTTTTAAAAGTATGTTGTTTAGTTTCCACATTTTTGTGGGTTTTTTTCCTCTTTTTTGCAGTTGAATTCTAGTTTCAAGGCTTTGTGATCATAAAATATGCTTGGTATAATTTCTTTCTTTTTTTTAAAAATAATTTTATTTTTTTAATGGGGCGACATCAATAAATTAGGATACATATATTCAAAGATAACATGTCCAGGTTATTTTGTCATTCAATTATGTTGCATACTCATCACCCAAAGTCAGATTGTCCTCTGTCACCTTCTATTCAGTTTTCTTTGTGCCCCTTCCCCTCCCCCTTTCCCTCTCCCTCTCCCCCATTCCCCCGTAACCACCACATTCTTATCAATGTCTCTTAGTTTCACTTTTATGTCCCACCTACGTATGGAATAATGCAGTTCCTGTTTTTTTTCTGATTTACTTATTTCACTTCGTATAATGTTATCAAGATCCCACCATTTTGCTGTAAACGATCCGATGTCATCATGTGCCACATCTTCTTTATCCAGTCATCTACTGATGGGCTTTTTGGTTGTTTCCATGTCCTGGCCACTGTGAACAATGCTGCAATGAACATGCGGCTGCATGTGTCTTTACATATCAATGTTTCTGAGTTTTTGGGGTATATACCCAGTAGAGGGATTGCTGGGTCAGAAGGTAGTTCTATTTTCAGTTTTTTGAGGAACCACCATACTTTCTTCCATAATGGTTGTACTACTTTACATTCCCATCAACAGTGTATGAGGGTTCTTTTTTCTCCACAGCCTCTCCAACATTTGCTATTACCTGTCTTGTTAATAGTAGCTAATCTAACAGGTGTGAGGTGGTATCTCATTGCAGTTTTGATTTGCATTTCTCTAATAACTAAAGAAGATGAGCATCTTTTCATATATCTGTTGGCCATTTGTATTTCTTCCTGGGAGAAGTGTCTGTTCATGTCCTCTTCCCATTTTTTTATTGGATTGTTTGTTTGTTTGTTGTTGAGTTTTATGAGTTCTTTGTATATTTTGGATATTAGGCCCTTATCTGAGCTGCTGTTTGAAAATATCATTTCCCATTTAGTTGGCTGTCTGTTTATTTTGTTATCAGTTTCTCTTGCTGAGCAAAAACTTTTTATTCTGATGTAGTCCCATTCATTAATTTTTTCCTTCACTTCTCTTGCCTTTGGAGTCAAATTCATAAAATGCTCTTTAAAACCCAGGTTCATGAGTTTATTACCTATGTCTTCTTCTATGTACTTAATTGTTTCAGGTCTTATGTTTAGATCTTTGATCCATTATGAGTTAATTTTAGTACAGGGGGACAAACTGTAGTCGAGTTTCATTCTTTTGCATGTGGCTTTTCAGTTTTCCCAGCAGCTTGGTATAATTTCAATCTTTCTGAATTTGTTGATGTTATTTTTGTGGTCCAACATATGGTCAATTCTTGAGAATGTTCCATGTACACTAGAGAAAAATGTATACTCTGTCACTTTAGGATGAAATGTCCTGTACATGTCTATCATATCAATTGTTCTAGTGTTTCATTTAAGGCCAATATTTCTTTTTTCTTTTTCTTTTTTTTAAATAATTTAATTTTTTTAATGGGGCGACATCAATAAATCAGGATACATATATTCAAAGATAACAAATCCAGGTTAACTTGTCGTTCAATTATGTTGCATACCCATCACCCAAAGTCATATTGTCCTCTGTCACCTTCTATCTAGTTTTCTTTGTTTCTCTCCCCCGCCCCCTTTCCCTCTCCCTCTCCCCCCTCCCCCCATATCCACCACACTCTTACCGATGTCTCTTAGTTTCATTTTTATGTCCCACCTACATATGGAATAATGCAGTTCCTGGTTTTTTCTGATTTACTTATTTCACTTCGTATAATGTTATCAAGATCCCACCATTTTGCTGTAAATGATCCGATGTCATCATTTCTTATGGCTGAGTAGTATTCCATAGTGTATATGTGCCACATCTTCTTTATTCAGTCATCTATTGATGGGCTTTTTGGTTGTTTCCATGTCCTGGCTACTGTGAACAATGCTGCAATGAACATGGGGCTGCATGTGTCTTTACATATCAATGTTTCTGAGTTTTTGGGGTATGTACCCAGTAGAGGGATTGCTGGGTCATAAGGTATTTCAATTTTCAGTTTTTTGAGGAACCACCATACTTTCTTCCATAATGGTTGTACTACTTTACATTCCCACCAACAGTGTATGAGAGTTCCTTTTTCTCCACAGCCTCTCCAACATTTGCTATTACCTGTCTTGTTAATAGTAGCTAATCTAACAGGTGTGAGGTGGTATCTCATTGCAGTTTTGATTTGCATTTCTCTAATAACTAATGAAGATGAGCATCTTTTCATATATCTGTTGAAGGCCAATATTTCTTTACTGATTTTCTGTTTGACTGAACAATCTAGAGCCATCAGCGGTGTATTGAGGTCTCCAAGTATGATTGTATTTTAGTCAGTTTTTGTTTTTAGGTCAGTCAGTAGCTGTCTTATGTATTTTGATGCTCCTTGGTTTAGTACATATATATTTAGAATTGTTATGTCTTCTTGATTCAATGTCCCCTATGAAATGACCATTTTTGTCTCTGATTACCTTTGCTGTCTTGAGGTCAGCATTGTTAGATATGAGTATTGTTACACCTGATTTTTTTGGATGTTATTTGCTTGGAATTTTGTTTTCCAATCTTTCAATTTGAATTTGTTTTTATCCTTGTAGCTTAGCTGTTTTTCTTGTAGGCAGCAAACAGTTGGATTAAAAAAAAAATTATTCTGCTACTTTGTATTTTTTATTGGTAAGTTCAATCCATTTACGTTTAGTGTAATTATTGACATTTGAGGGTTTCCTATTGCCATTTTATACATTGCTTTCTGATAGTTTTGTATCTTGTTTGGTTTTTCTCTATTATTTTTCTATCATTTGTTTTTTTTTTTGTAATCCATACATCTTTTCTCTGTTACTTCTTTTTTAAAGCCATGTACTTCTGTGTTGGTTTTTTCAGGGTGATTACCATTAAGTAATGTAAAGCATATATATCATGTTCATTGTAGTACATTATCTCATGAGTTCTTCTGCACTCCATCCTCCTTTGTTACTGTTAATCTTTGTCCTCTCCCCTTTATTTTTTTGTCACAGATTAATCTTGTTTTTATTGCAATTTTGATGGAGCTTTTACTCATAGTTTTGTTTTCTTTTGTTCTTTGTGTCTAGTCGGATAACCCCCTTTAGTATTTTCTGAAGTGGGGGTTTTCTAGTGATAAATTGATTCATCTTTTTTGTATCTGTGAATGTTTTTATTTCTCTTTCATATTTGAAGGATAGCTTTGATGAGTATAGTATTTTTGGCTGAAGTTCCTCTTTTTCAGAACTTTAAATATTGGTTCTAATCTCTTCTAGCTTGTAGAGTTTCTGCTGAAAAATCCGATGATAATCTAATAGGTCTTCCTTTATATGTTGTATTCTTCTTTTCCCTGGCTGCCTTGAGAATTTTTTTTCATTGGTTTGTGCCAATTTCATTACGATGTGCCTTGGAGTAGGTTTATTAGGGCTAAGATAACTCGGTGTTCTGTTTGCTTCTTGAGTTTGAGGCTTTAATTTTTTCCACAGGCTTGGGAAGTTCTCATTTATTTGTTTGAATATGTTCTCCATTCCATTTTTTCTCTCTTCTCCTTCTGATATACCTATTACTCTTATGTTGCTTTTTCTGATGGAGTCAGACAATTCTTGTAGGACTATCTCATTTTTTTTATATTCATGAGTCTCTCTCCTCTTCCCTCTGTAGTACCTCTGTTTGGCTGTCTTCTATGTTACTAATTCACTCCTCTATCTGGCCTGTTCTTTGACTAACCTTGTTACCTCATTTTTCAGTTCATGAATTGAGTTTTTCATCTGTGTTTGATTCGTTTTTATAGTTTCAATTTCCTTGGTGAAGTATTCTTTCTATTCATTGAATTGTTTTTTGAGCTCCCTAAATTGCCTTTCTGTGCTTTTTTGTATATCCCTGAGTATTTTTAGAACTTTAATTTTTAAATTCTCTGTCATATAACTCTAAGGTTTCTAAGCTATTGAAATTGTTTTCTTTAGATTTTTTTCTCATCTATCTGAGCTACATCACTGTCTTTTGTATCCATGATATTTGATTTTTTTTCTTTAATGGCATTTGAAAGTGGTATTGTTAATAACACTAATAGGGTTGATAAAAATTATTTTTGAGAAAATGCAGTTGAAAAACAAAATTTTATTGTGCTAAGTGGAACGAAAAAACATAGAACCAATGACCTGGGTTGGGGAGGAGTGGCAAAGAGGAAAAAACAAAGGAAGAACCCACAAAATGCCACAGGAAAAAAATTTGGATCAAGAATAAAATAATTTGTTTGTAAACGATGATTGAATAAAAAAAATAGTGAAAGAGAAAAGAAAAAAATTACAGTGAAAATGAAAATTTTATTGTATTAAGTGGCACAAAATCTATAGAATGGAGAGCTGGAGTTGGGGGAAATGCTAAAGAGATAAAAAGCAAAGTAAAAAGCACACAAAATGCCACAAAAAGAATATTTGAATCCATAATAAAAGAATTTGTTTTTGGGTGAGATTTAAATTAGAGAAAAAGTGAAACAGAAGAGGAGAAACAAAAAGAGAGAGAGAGAGAGAAAAAAATTGCGTTAAGTTTTTTGGATTGTAACCTTCATAGAAAAAAAAAAAGAATGGAAAATATAATATCTATGGGTAATAATGTTCAAAATGAAAAGAAAAGAATAAAATGTAAAAAGGATAAAATGAATAAGGTGGAAGAAAAAATAAAAAGATAAGAAATACAAGAAAAAAATGGAAAAAGATATAAGGGCTGTGGATTTTTTCTGGTTTTGAGAAGTTATCTTCCTTTTTCTTTCTTCTCTCTTTTTTTGGCCAGTGGCACTGTACCTTAGGTTCTTTCCCTGTGACTCTTAGGCAGAGATTTGCTGTTGTGTTGCTATGGTGATGACATAAACTAAGCCTCAGACTCTTGGTAGGCAAGGCTTGTTAGCATTTGCAGGCTCTGACCATGGGAGAGTCCATTTTTCTGGAGCTTCTCCCCAAATCTCTCCTACCTGAACCAGCAGCCTGGTGACCCAACTGTGAAGTTGCCCCAGCCACTGCCTGGAGAGCAAGAGGCTCTAAGAGCTGCCAAATCCCCCTCTATCCCCACTCAACTCAGGGTTCTGGGTAGGGCTTTGCCATTGGGAGCCAGAGCTGGCAGCATAATCAGGAAGGGCTGGGAGCTGACTGCCTTTCAGGTGTCTTTTTTTTTTTTTATAAATTTTTATTAATGATAATAGGATGACATTAATAAATCAGGGTACATATATTCAAAGAAAACATGTCTAGGTTATTTTGTCATTAAATTATGTTGCATACCCCTCGCCCAAAGTCAGATTGTCCTCCGCCTCCCTCTATCTAGTTCTCTGTGCCCCTCCCCCTCCCCCTAACTCTCTCCCTCCCTCCCTCCCATGTCCTCCCTCCCCCCACCCCTAGTAACCACCAAACTCTTGTCCATGTCTCTTAGTCTCGTTTTTACATTCCACCAATGTATGGAATCATGTAGTTCTTGTTTTTTTCTGATTTACTTATTTCACTCCGTATAATGTTATCAAGATCCCACCATTTTGCTGTAAATGATCTGATGTCATCGTTTCTTATGGCTGAGTAGTATTCCATAGTGTATATGTGCCACATCTTCTTTATCCAGTCTTCTATTGAAGGGCTTTTTGGTTGTTTCCATGTCTTGGCCACTGTGAACAGTGCTGCAATGAACATGGGGCAACATGTGTCTTTACGTATCAATATTTCTGAGGTTTTGGGGTATATACCCAGTAGAGGGATTGCTGGGTCATAAGGTAGTTCTATTTGCAGTTTTTTGAGGAACCACCATACTTTCCTCCATAATGGTTGTACTACTTTACAGTCCCACCAACAGTGGATGAGAGTTCCCTTTTCTCCGCAGCCTCTCCAACATTTGCTATTACCCGTCTTGTTGATAATAGCTAATCTAACAGGGGTGAGGTGGTATCTCATTGTAGTTTTGATTTGCATTTTTCTAATAACTAATGAAGCTGAGCATCTTTTCATATATCTGTTGGCCATTTATATTTGTTCCTGGGAGAAGTGTCTGTTCATGTCCTCTTCCCATTTTTTTATTGGATTGTTTGTTTGTTTGTTGTTGAGTTTTATGAGTTCTTTGTAAATTTTGGATATTAGGCCCTTATCTGAGCTGTTGTTTGAAAATATCATTTCCCATTTAGTTGGCTGTGTGTTTATTTTGATATCAGTTTCTCTTGCTGAGCAAAAATTTTTATTCTGATGTAGTCCCATTCATTTATCTTTGCCTTCACTTCTCTTGCCATTGGAGTCAAGTTCATAAAATGTTCTTTAAAACCCAGGTCCATGATTTTAGTACCTATGTCTTCTTCTATGTACTTTATTGTTTCAGGTCTTATATTTAGGTCTTTGATCCATTTTGAATTAATTTTAGTACACGGGGACAGGCTATAGTCGAGTTTCATTCTTTTGCATGTGGCTTTTCAGTTTTCCCAACACCATTTGTTGAAGAGGCTTTCTTTTCTCCATTGTGTGTTGTTGGCCCCTTTATCAAAGATTATTTGACCATATATATGTGGTTTTATTTCTGGACTTTCTATTCTGTTCCATTGGTCTGAGTGTCTATTTTTCTGCCAATACCATGCTGTTTTGATTGTTGTGGCTCTATAATATAGTTTGAAGTCAGATATTGTAATGTCCCCAGCTTCATTTTTTTTCCTTAGGATTGCTTTGGCTATTCGGGGTTTTTTATAGTTCCATATAAATCTGATGATTTTTTTGTTCCATTTTTTAAAAAATGTCATTGGAATTTTGATGGGAATTGCATTAAATTTATATATTGCTTTGGGTAATATGGCCATTTTAATTATATTTATTCTTCCTATCCAAGAACAAGGAATATTTTTCCATCTCATTGTGTCTTTTTCTATTTCTCTTAATAATGCCTTGTAGTTTTCATTATATAGGTCCTTTACATTCTTTGTTATGTGTATTCCTAGGTATTTTATTTTTTTTGTTGCAATCGTGAAGGGGATTATTTTTTTGAGTTCGTTTTCTAATATTTCATGGTTGGCATATAGAAAGGCTATGGACTTTTGTATGTTAATTTTGTATCCTGGGACCTTACTGTATTGGTTTATTGTTTCTAATAATCTTTTTGTGGAGTCCTTCGGGTTTTCGATGTATAGGATCATATCATCAGCAAAAAGTGATACCTTTACTTCTTCTTTTCCGATATGGATGACTTTTATTTCTTTGTCTTGTCTGATTGCTCTGGACAGAACTTCTAGCACCACGTTAAATAAGAGTGGAGAGAGTGGACAACCCTGTCTTGTTCCTGATTTAAGGTAGAAAGTCCTCAGTTTTATGCCGTTTAATATGATGTTGGCTGATGGTTTATCATATATGGCCTTTATCATGTTGAGATATTTTCCTTCTATACCCATTTTGTTGAGAGTCTTAAACATAAAATTGTGTTGTATTTTATCAAAAGCCTTTTCTGCATCTATTGATAAGATCATGTGGTTTTTGTTCTTTGTTTTGTTGATATGGTGTATTACGTTAACCGTTTTGCGTATGTTGAACCATCCTTGAGATTCTGGGATGAATCCCACTTGATCATGATATATTATTTTTTTAATATGTTGTTGTATTCGGTTTGCCAGTATTTTGTTTAGTATTTTAGCATCTGTATTCATTAGAGATATTGGTCTGTAGTTTTCTTTCTTTGTGCCATCCTTGCCAGGTTTTGGTATGAGGGTTATGTTGGCCTCATAAAATGTGTTTGGAAGTATTGCTTCTTCTTCAATTTTTTGGAAGACTTTGAGTAGAATAGGAACCAAGTCTTCTTTGAATGTTTGATAGAATTCACTAGTATAACCGTCTGGGCCTGGACTTTTATTTTTGGGGAGGTTTTTAATAGTTTTTTCTATTTCCTCCCTGCTGATTGGTCTGTTTAGGCTTTCTGCTTCTTCATGACTCAGTCTAGGAAGGTTGTATTGTTCTAGGAATTTATCCATTTCTTCTAGATTGTTGTATTTGGTGGCATATAATTTTTCATAGTATTCTACAATAATGCTTTGTATATCTGTGATGTCTGTGGTGATCTCTCCTCTTTCATTTTGGATTTTATTTATTTGAGTCCTGTACCTTTTTTCCTTGGTGAGTCTTGCCAAGGGTTTGTCAATTTTGTTGATCTTTTCAAAGAATCAGCTCCTTGTTTTATTGATTTTTTCTATAGTTTTTCTGTTCTCTATTTCATTTATTTCTGCTCTGATTTTTATTATCTCCTCTCTTCGGCTGGTTTTGGGTTGTCTTTGTTCTTCTTTTTCTAGTTCCTTAAGGTGTGAAGTTAAGTGGTTTACTTCGGCTCTCTCTTGTTTGTTCATATAGGCCTGAAGTGATATGAACTTTCCTCTTATTACTGCTTTTGCTGCATCCCAGAGATTCTCATATGTCGTATTTTCATTTTCATTTGTCTGTATATATCTTTTGATCTCTGCGCTTATTTCTTCTTTGACCCATTCATTTTTTAGAAGTATGTTGTTTAGTTTCCACATTTTTGTGGGTTTTTCCCCCTCTTTTTTGCAGTTGAATTCTAGTTTCAAGGCTTTATGATCAGAAAATATGCTTGGTACAATTTCAATTTTTCTAAATTTGCTGATATTGTCTTTGTGGCCCAACATATGGTCAATTCTTGAGAATGTTCCATGTACACTAGAGAAAAATGTATACTCTGTCACTTTGGGATGAAGTGTCCTGTAGATGTCTATCATATCCAGGTGTTCTAGTATTTTGTTTAAGGCCACTATATCTTTATTGATTCTCTGTTTGGATGACCGATCTAGAGCCGTCAGCGGTGTATTGAGGTCTCCAAGTATGATTGTATTTTTGTTAGTTTTTGTTTTAAGGTCAATTAATAACTGTCTTATATATTTTGGTGCTCCTTGGTTTGGTGCATATATATTAAGGATTGTTATGTCTTCTTGATTCACCTTCCCCTTAATCATTATGAAATGACCATTTTTGTCTCTGAGTACTTTTTCTGTCTTGTAGTCAGCATTATCAGATATGAGTATTGCTACACCTGCTTCTTTTTGGGTGTTGTTTGCTTGGAGTATTGTTTTCCAGCCTTTCACTTTGAATTTGCTTTTATCCTTGTTGCTTAGATGTGTTTCTTGTAGGCAGCATATAGTTGGATTTTTTTTTTTAATCCATTCTGCTACTCTGTGTCTTTTTATTGGTAAGTTTAATCCATTTACATTTATTGTAATTATTGACACTTGTGGGTTCCCTACTGCCATTTTATAAATTGCTTTCTGTTAGTTTTGTATCTTGTTTGATTCTTCTCTTTTGTTTTTCTATCATTTGTTTTTGTTTGTTTGTTTTCCATACTTCTTTCCTCTGTTGCTACCTTTTTTAAGTCAAGTGTTTTTGTGGTGGTTTTTTCAAGGGTGGTTACCATTAAGTAATGAAAAGGGTACCTACCATATTCATTGTAGTACCCTATCTTATGAGTATTTCTGCACTTCATCGTCCTTTGCTACTGTTAATCTCTATCCTCTCCCCCCTTTTTTTCCTTTGTTGTCACAGTTTAAGTTTGGTTTTATTGTGTTCTTGGTGGAGCTGTTACTTGTGGTGTTGTTTTCTTTTGTTCTTTGAATCTGTTTGGAAAACCCCCTTTAGTATTTCCTGGAGTGGGGGCTTTCTGCTGATAAATTCTCTCATCTTTTCTGTATTTGTGAATGTTTTTATATCCCCTTCGTACTTGAAGGATAGCTTTGATGGGTATAGTATTCTTGGCTGAAAGTTCCTCTCTTTCAGGGCTTTAAATATTGGGTTCCACTCTCTTCTAGCTTGTAGAGTTTCTGCTGAGAAATCTGATAATAATCTAATAGGCCTTCCTTTATATGTTGTACTCTTCTTTTCCCTGGCTGCCTTGAGAATTTTTTCTTTGTCATTGGTTTGTATCATCTTTATTATGATGTGCCTTGGAGTGGGTTTGTTGGCATTAAGAAAACTTGGTGTTCTGTTTGCTTCTTGAATTTGAGGCTTTAGTTCTTTCCACAGGCTTGGGAAGTTCTTGTCTATTATTTGTTTGAGTATATTCTCCATTCCATTTTCTTTCTCTTCTCCCTCTGATATACCTATTATTCTTATGTTATTCTTTCTGATGGAGTCAGACAATTCCTCTAGGGCTTTCTCATTTTTTATTATTTTTGAGTCTCTTTCTTCTTCTCTCTGTTGTGCCTCAAGTTGTTTGTCTTCTATTTCACTAATCCTATCTTCTATCTGGGCTGTTCTGTTAGCTAAGCTTGTTACCTCATTTTTCAGCTCGTGAATTGAGTTTTTCATTTCTGTTTGATTTGTTTTTATAGTTTCAATTTCCTTGGTAATATATTCTTTGTGTTCATTGAGTTGTTTTCTGATCTTCCTAAATTGCCTTTCTGTGTTTTCTTGTATATCTCTGAGTATTTTTAAGATTTCTATTTTAAATTCTCTGTCATTTAGCTCCAAGGCTTCCAATATGTTGTCTTTTCTCCATAGGTTTTTCCACATCTCTTTGTGTTACCTCTCTTTCTTTTGTATCCATAATATTCGATTTCCTCTTTCTTATTGGCATCTGAGGGTTGTCTTGTTGATAGCACTAATTAGAATTAATAAAGAGTAAAAAGAAAAAAAAAAAGGTAAAACACCCCACAAAAAAAACAGTAATAATTTATTATTTCCCCCTTTTTTCTTTCTTCTCTTTCGCTCCTCTCCCCTCCTCAGGGAAATATCGTGATGACCTGTGAATTATATTATGTTAAATGGAACAAAAACTGCCTATAATGGAGGGCCTGATTTGGGGTGAAGAGTTCAAGGGGCAAAAAAAAAGGAGTAGGGACCTACTAAATGCAAAAAAAAAAAAAAAAAAAAAAAGGAAAAAAATCTTAGACAAGCATAAGATGATTTGCTTGTAAGTGATGGTCGACTAAGAGATATAATGAGAGGGATAAGAGGGAACCAGAAAAAAGGCGAAAAAAAAAAGAATAATAAAGAAAAAAATAAAAATAATAAGTAAAAATCTGTTGTATTAAGTGGAGCAATGACTAAATACAATGGAGACCTTGGGTTGGGAGGAATGATAGTGAGTTAAAAAGCAACGTAAAAAGTACCCAAAATGCCACAAAAATAAACAAAGAAACAAAAAAAAACAAAAACAAAAGCGAAAAATAAAAATAAAACCAAAAAAAACCCTTGAGTCCCAAATTAACTAATTTGTTCATGATTGAGGATTAAATGGGAGGAAAAGTAAAACGAGAAAATAAAAAAACAAATAGAAAGGAAAAAATAAGAAGAAGAGAAAAATGAAGGAAGAAAAAAAAAAGGAAGAGAAAAAAACAAAATAAGCAAAACAAAAAAAACAAAAACAAAAGAAGAGAGAGTGAGAGTTAAATGTTTTGGAGTATAACCTTAAAGGAGGGTGAGGATGAAGATAAGAAATAAAATGTAACACTCATTCGTAGTGTAGTTCAAGAAAAGGGAAGCATAAGATGGGCAGAGAATAGAAGGACCGAGGTGGAGGAAATAGAAATAATAATAATAAAGGCAATAAGATAGAAGAAACAACCAACAGCAAAAAAAAATTAGTGGAACAAGTTGTAAAGTCTGTGGATTTTTCTTGATTTTGAGAGGTTAACTTCTTCCTTTTTCTTTTCTCTCCCTCTTCCTGGTCGGTGACTCTGTACCCCAGGCTCTGCCCCTGTGTCACACTTAGGTAGGGATTTGCAGTTGATGGGATTCTATGGCAATGTCATATAATTGGCTTTAGTCTTGCTGGTAGTCAAGGCTTGTTGGCGTTTGCAGGGTCCAACGATGAGAGAGTTTGCTTTCCTGGAGTCTCTCTCCTAGTCCCCCCTTCCTGAATTAGCAGCCTGGTGATCCAGGTATAAGGCTGCTACTGCTTCTGCCTGTGGAGTAAGAGGCTCAAAGAGCTAGGAAATCCCCACTCTATCCCCACTCAGCGCAAGGCTTTGGGAAAGGCTCTGACAGTCAGAGCCTCCAGTGTAATCAGGCGGGGATGGGAGTCAATTGTTGTCAAGGTGACTGTTCAGTGCTTAGCATTCAGTTGGACCACTCAACCCAGGCTTTCCACACTTTGTAGCCTGTTTTGGCTGGGAAGAAGAGGCACTAGTCTCTGCTTGCGACTAGTGTAGTAAAGATCTTATTATCTGCCAAGTCCCTCTTGTTAGCGTTTATCCCTGAATATGGAGGCTCTATCAATCAGAAGTTGCCCCCGCCTCTTTAGCGAGAGGCACTAAGAAATATCATGCCTCTTGTCTTGTATCGCTGAACTGAGAGAGATCTTATCAATTAGAGCCCGTGGGTGTACAGATTTCATGGGTTAAGCTAATTTCAGTGATTGGGTCCGCAGCTGTGCTCCCGAAGGTATTTCAGGCTGCCTGCGCGCCCCTCCCCCAATGCTTGATTGTTAGCTTGAATGGCTGGGTGAGGTGCCCCGCCCACGGAGAGAATCTCCCAAGTAGGGAAGACCACCCTGGTGCCTCTCCCGCTCGCCCCGCTGCTGGCGGCTGGGGCGCACCGGGGCGCAGGATAATGGGGCACCCTGGGTGTGCGGGCCAGTAGGGCACACCGGGCGCAGGATATTGGGGCACCCTGGGTGTGCGGGCCAGTAGGGCACGGGCAGGAAAGGGGTGCTCCAGGCACCGATGGCTGGGGACTCTCACTCGCAGTGCGCGGGCCGCTGGGAACTTTAGCGGTGCTCGCTCTGCAACCGGACCGGGCCCGCGCCGGCGGCTGCTCGCCGCTCCCGAGTGTGGGCCGACTCACCACAGGCGAACTCCCTCCGTGGCTTGAATGAACGTCCCTGCGGTAGTTAGCTTTCTCCACACCCTCGTCTCTCAGATTCAAGTGATAACAGTCCTTTCGCTTTCAGTTTGTGTGGAACTCCGGAATGCTCCGAGGATAAATTTTTCTGTTTCTAGTTGATAAATTTGTTGTGATTTTGGGGAGATCTGTTGGACGTGCTGCTCACGGCGCCATTTCTGTGACGTCACTCCTCAGGTGTCTTTCTATGAGCATCCGGGCATGTCTAGTATGCCTCAGCACTCCGCAGGTCTGCTCTCCAGAGTATGTCTGCAAGCTGCCTGCATGCCCTTCCCCCCACCACTTCCATTGTTCTCTTCCCCAGGAGTGTGCTTTGTTAGCCTGTATGGCTGGCAGAGGTTCCGTGCCCAGACAGGTCCAGGTGTAGGGAAGCTGGCTTTTGTGCACTTTCCACGTGCTATTGTTTGGGAAGCTGGGATTATTCAGAAACTCTGGTCACAGCCCACACAGAGGGTCACTACTGACAGTCTCTGACCCAGACCCTCCATCCGAGGAACACAGGCACCCACGCCTGAAGTGCTAGGTGGATCCACTTGCACACTGCCTGTGCTCACCGACAGGGATACTGGGAGTAAACAAGGCAACTGCTAGTTACCTCTGCTGGGGTCTGCCGCTGGTGTTAGCTCCTCGTGGGCTGAGCCACAGGCACACTCTCTCTTTGGCTCAAATGTCTCTGCCCTAGCCCAGATTTTTTCATTCCCCTGGCCCTCGCTTTCTCTCAGTTCCAAGTGAAAGCAACCCTTGCTCAGGTTGGCGAGGAAAGCAAAATACTCCATTTTCCATCTTATTTCCTTCAGAGTGGATTATATATTCAGCCACCTTTTTGCCCAATTGTACCTTTGTTTGATGTATGTGTATTTCAGATGCTCCTTTGATTGATTTTCTGTCTCTAGTTGTTGAATTTATTGAAGTTTCAGGGAGTGGTATCAGGAACAGTCCTAATAGCGCCATTTCTCTGACATCACCTCAACATTTTATTTTCTTTTTTTTTTTCTGACAGAGACAGATTCAGAGAGAAGGACGGATAGGAACAGACAGGAAGGGAGACAGATGAGAAGTATCAATTCTTTGTTGTGGTTTCTTAGTCTCCCTAGTTGTTTATTGATTGCTTTCTCATATGTGCCTCAACGGGGGGGGGGGGGAGCTACAGCAGAGTGAGTGACCCCATGCTCAAGCCAGCAACCTTGGGCTTCAAGCCAGAGACCATGGGGTTAGGTCTAGGATCCCACACTCAAGCCAGCAACCCTGTGCTAAAGCTGGTGAGCCTACGTTTAAGCTGGCGAACTCTGCGGTTTGAATCTGAGTCTTCTGCATCTCAGTTTGATGCTCTATCCACTGCACCACTGCTTGCCTGGCCAAGCAACATTTTTATACTTTTTTCACTTATTGTCTGTCTACAAGTCATACAACTGGTTTAGGCAAAGAGTTAGAGTTAAGACTGTTGCTGGGTATACCAATATATCTTAAGTTCATTTCTGGAATGAGAGAATGGATATAAATCCACTTCCAACAATGCAAGAGAAATAGTATCTGACAAATTTCTATTGGAGGAAATAGTTATAAAGAATATGACAAATGATTGGTGAAACACCTGTCAATAGATAGTGTTTTTAAAAGTTTTTTCTTTTCCCTTTTATTCTATGGAAGGAGAACTATGAGAGGCAGGGACAACTGATAATGAAGGAGGTAGTTCTGTTTGCTCAGTGGTATCAGGACATGTGAGATTGAGGGAATGACTAAGACAGCTCACATCTGGGAGGGAAGCTTTAGGTTTTTAATTTCTTTAATTATAGCTGTTGGCCATTTGTATGTCTTCTTGGGAGAAGTATCTGTTGAGGTCCTCTCCCCATTTTAAAATTGGATTGTTAGCTTGTTTGTTGCTGAGCTTTGTTAGTTCTTTATATATTTTGAATATTTACCCCTTAGAGTACTTAAGAACAGTGTGACTCATATATAATATGGATTATATAAAATTAGACATTGCTGTTAAAAAATTTATTTAATTAAAACAAATGGAGAAATGAGAAGAGAGTGGGAAATAGAAATAAGGAGAGTGAGAAAGCAGGGCATCTGGGTGCTTTGAGACACACAGGTGTGCTGAACAGCCTATTAATTTCACACTAATTACATCACGACCCTGTAAATGCCTTATATTTTAAAAGAGGCTTGTACTTCTTGGGGGAACAACAGAGGAAAAGAGCTACCTGGTAGCAAACCCACTCTCTTCACTGTTGTTAGGGTGATTCAGCTCTGTCCTCAAACTTACAAATCTTCCTTTACCAAACAAGCACCCTGCACACCTCTGGGGCTAGAACTCACCTAAAGATTTCTCTTTGCAAAAATGACCTAACAAAGTTCTCATAAAACATGTTAAGTCTTCTCCTTGGGAAATATTATGGTAAATATTGTTTTTTTCATCCCAAGTCATATATTGCATCCCTTATAGATTGGTACATGGGGCAGTTGTAAATCTGAGTGAGGAAGAGGGTGGGAAAGAGCCAGAAGGAGAGAATCTGTGGGAGACAAGACTCAACAAAAGGCTGTTCCAAATGATTTAAAATGTGTTTTAAAGAATAAAAGAGAGCTAGAGAAATGTTTAACATATAATAGTAATGAGAATGGTAATGATGTGAACTTATACTTCTATCTTGGGAGTTTTTGCAAGTGGCACCATGCTAATATTAGTGCCTGCTGTTTGAGAAACAGTGTGTACTTTAAATATGGGTATGACTGCTCATATGATTGATGGACCTAGAGTTGCTATGGTCCACTGTTGAAGAAATAAGCCACCAACTTAAACAAATTTTGGCTTTCCAATGAAACCATATAAAAGATCATATGTTGGTCTAAAGATCTCTCAAATTAAACTGTAAATATTGGCACTATGGCAGAATTTAAGTGTGTCACTAAGACTAATATTTTCATAGAGGAAGTGAGTCAGAAGATTATGTTTACAATTGTGGAAGCAACAGTCAAATGTAATTAAAGAAGCCAAGTGTTCTAGTGACTTAAAGACATAAATGAGATTTATGGAATGATGAGGACCCTGGCATTGTTCTACTGAACTCAGCCTTTTGGGACCCAGCATTAAGCACTCTGTGTCTTCTGAAGACATTGTAAACAGTAGGTAATCCATCTTCCACACCCACTGCCAGTCATCTGGCTTGTATTCATTATCATGGCTCTCTAGGCTTGGAAATAACTTCAGCTAATCCCATAAATTGTTAATTTCATACAGAATGAATATAGATTGGTCTTTGTTTATCTCCAATTCTAGATATCTATAGGGAACTCTTCCTTTTTCAGTAGCCAGTGGAAGAGTGTGCCTGCAAAGGGAGGAAAGCTGTAGCATTAACAAGAAACCTTACTTTCATAATTAGGGTTCATTTTTTTTGCCTTGAGTTTTCACAAAAGATCTATTTGGATCTTTACACTTCTTTCCTCTAGGCTTTCATTTCCCTCCCTCCACTGCCTGTTCTCATTTTTTCCTCCAAGATGTGACAAATGGTTCCTACATTTTGTTGGGACCCTCAAAGGGCAAAGGTGAAGAACAGAAGAAATATCTGAATCACTGCAAACCTAGAGCTAGCTGCAGTCTCTGAGGCCTGAGTCCCTCCTGGAGGTATCACCTTGCTCTGTAGAGCAGTGGTCCCCAACCTTTTTTGGGCCACGGACCGGTTTAATGTCAGAAAATATTTTCACAGACTGGCCTTTAGGGTGGGATGGATAAATGTATCATATGACCGAGACAAGTGTTAAGAGTGAGTCTTAGACAGATGTAACAGAGGGAATCTGGTCATTTTTTAAAAATAAAACATCATTCAGTCTTAAGTATAATATAAATAAAATGGAAATAATGTAAGTTATTTATTCTTTCTCTATGGACAGGTACCAAATGGCCTGGGGGTTGGGGACCACTGCTATAGAGCACATCTTTTCCCTCCGGGGGAGCTATTTCCAATAACCTGAAGCCCAGAATATAGTTCCAATGCAAACTTCAATTAGTCATGGCTATTTCTAACAGCACAGATCTTTCTTTTTATAAAATTGTATTTATTTATTTAAATTAATGCATTTTTTTTAGGGGAGGGGAGATAATGAAGCAGACTATCTGGGCCAGTGCTTGAATACTGAGCTATTCTTGGCGCCTGAGATTGACACTCAGATCAACCGAGCTATCCTCAGTGCCCGGCCTGGTGCTTGTGGCTAAAGGAGGGGAAGAAGGAGGATTGAACTCAGGGTGTCCATACCCTGGGCCAATACTCTATCTACTGAGCCACCAGCCAGGGCCTGCACAGATCTTTCATGAGACTTCTAGGACTCACTAGCTTAGCAGAAAGATCAGTGCCATGCAATGTTAGCCTCCAGGAGTCTCAAGATTAGCACACTGTCTATATTTGAGAAGTTTTCATGAAGAGTTTTATTGCATATTCTTAAGACCTCAAGACAGTAGACAGAAGCAAGAAAGGAAAATACACTTAGGAGGTTTAAAAGATGCTAAAATGCTTGGTTGATTGGGAGAATAAATGCTGCTTTAGGTTTTTATTTCATTTCAACAAAATAAAAATAGAAATTTTTCTTAATTACGTGAGGCAGTCATTTGCATCAGACCCTTTGCACATTTAGAGGGCAGGCACTGTTTCTCAAGACTATAAATTCTGTACTCAGTTTAAGAAAGCATATTTTTGATTAAGGTTAGCATAATATTTAAGTAAATGGAAAACATGCTTCCATTGCAGAGTATTTCCACCAGAATTGTTGGATTCTGTACAACAATCTGTTTCTATTTTGAAAAAAAGAAGTGGTGCTGTTGTATGACCTAAATATTCTTCTTTTCTTTTATTTCACCCCGTCTACATTCATCTGCTTTATTTTCCAAGTATATTAAAATAAATGACATGGTATAAATTCAGATAAAAATGTTATAGTAATATATATCTTTAATATTTCAGAAAAATAAAAAAAATTAATTTTGCTTAAAGTCTGAACTTCATTTCAATGTAGGGAGTGTGAATTTCCACTACTGCTACCCAAATTATATTGGAATTAGAAAGAGAGAAGAGTGTCTTAGAAAGTAACTTTTAAACCTTGTGTAAATTAGCATTTCTGAATAACAAACCACTGCAATGGTTATTGGATCAACGTAGCAATTATTTCTTTTCTTTCCTTTTTTTTTGCATAAATACGATTTTCAGGTGGAGGTTAGTTGGTTTAGGTCTTGGCTAGGAACCTCTGTTTTAAGTTGGGACCAGCTGGGCCTGAATTCTTTCTTACACTTCAGTCTGTCAATGAGTGTTAACTCCAGGGCCTCACCTGGAGAGGGAGCAGCTACTGGGGACACTCTTCTCAAGGTGAAATTCAGGTAGGCAAGCAAGAACGTGGCTTAAACTCGAAATGAACGTTCTATTACTTCTACTCATATATTTTGCGCCAAAGTGAGTCATATGGCTAAGTGTACCATTAACGAGGCAGGAAATTTTAGTAGGAGGTACTGCAAAACCAAATGGCAAGGGTGTGAAAACCCATACAGAAAAAAGAACTGGGAACCAATAAGTCTGTCTATCAGAGAGCCCAATTCTTTCTCTTTTTCTGCAGGCAAGAATGTTGTCATTGTGTAACCTCCCTTCTCCACTGGGGTAGCAAGACAAAAGAGGAAAGCAATTGTCATAGTGACTTGCTCTAATCTCTTTTCCTGCTAATTCTCAAACCTTGGTGTGTGATGAAATTATTGGCGAGGTTGGTGACAATACAGATCTTGGGTTCTGTTCTCAAACCTATTAATCAGAATCATTGTGGGAGGGCCAAGTCATTTATGTTTTTGACAGTTTATCAGATGATTTTGATGTGCTTTGACACTGGAGACTCACTTTACTGGAAAGGGATTAATTGAAGTGGTCAGCCTGGGTCTTGGATTTGATGGAACCCTGGCAGTCTGGCAAGTGTGAGAGATTGCATTATTGATCAGCAACTACAGCTGCCACTACTTCTGCATGGGAGGTGTTTACTTCTTTGTTCCAAAGTTGTTGGATCAGGTTCTGATATTGATTTTGGCCAATGCACTGTGAACAGATACAATATATTTCCTGTTCATTAAGATTTTAACTTTGTTTCTGTTGTTAGGCTTTATCTCTTGTGTTTCTGCCCTCTGCCATGAAAGAACTTATCCTAGGTAGCCACAGATGTCCCAGCCTGTGAGGGATGTTGCATGTCCCAGGATGAGGGGCATGAACCGGATACACAGCCTGGAGCATTGTCACTGTAGCTGCATCATGGACTCAGATTTGAGAAATAAATTTTAGCTGTTGTAAGTCAAAGATAGTTTGGATTGTTTCTTATACAACATTATTGCAGCAAAAGCTGACAAATACAGCCAATAACTAAACAAGGCAGCAGTAAACTAGGACAAAAACAGGGCTCTGAACTTACTACTCTCAGAGTTCTAGATGCCTTTTAATTGATTTATTTGAGCCTATCTTTAGTGTTCATTTTATTGTGACTTGATCTGTAGGAAAATGCCAGAGAAGGAAAAAATGAGCTTATAAAGAGATTTAGCCAGGACCTACAATGCTCTTAAGATTGATCTTGATTCTGAATTTTCCCCTTTAGGTCTTGTTTTTCCCAGATAGAGTAGGAGATTTTTCTTTTTTGATTTTTAGTTGATCAGCAATGATAAGTAGAAATACATGCCTGGTGCCATCCTAAATACTTGCCATGTAGAACTTCATTTAATTCTCCCAACAACTCTCTGAGGTAAAGACTATTATTTTCCTCATTTCATGGATGGGAGATGAGCTCACACAAGCCACACAGCTAGGAAGTCATAGCTCTGGGAAGTCTGACTTCAATAGCGGTTCTCTTGAGTACTCTGTTATTGCCTCCTAGAACAATTTTCACCACATTTCAAACCTTATTACTTAAAACAACATAAATACTCCTAGAAAAACAAATTGCCCAGTTTTCATCTAGAACAGGAAGATTCCAGATCTCTGTGGTAAGATGTGTGTACAACCATCCTTGAGGGTGAATGACAAGCTGTTGCAGTATGTGAAAGTATTTATTTTCTTTCTCCATCCCCATCATTTTGGTCTAGAATACATCTTTTTCTACTTTCTAGTTTCCTCATCAGAGACACAAAAATTAAGGATTTTAATTTCATTTTGACCCAGAAACCTGAAGGCAGATGATAGAATTTCTAGCAAAGCCCTTCACTAAAATAAAAGGCCAACAAAACAACCTATCTTTACATAATTCATCAGTTCATGGCATCGAGATGCAGCTTGCATGGGGTGAAGTCGTAATTTAAAAATTGTTTAAAATAATAGCATCTATTTATTCAGGACCTACTTTCAGGCATTTTACACAGATTAGCTTTAGTACAAATTAGCAGAGAAATTATGGTTATCTTTATGGGTAAGAAAATCTTAACAAAATCACATAGCTATGTGAACAGTAATTGAGCCGATTTCATAATCCCAAATTCTGTTGTCTTGGTTTTCATACTGCATCACTTCTCTTACTTTGAAGAAGAATTGTAAAAGACTCTCAAATCACTGCATAAAATGAGTTTTTCCTACACTTATTCTCATGATATTGAAATCCCTGAAATGCACTTAGTTCTCAGTCTCTTTCCTGCATAGTAAGCTCAATTGACTAGATAAGAACTAATACATATAGTCTCTCCTGAGTGTATGTTATTGTGAGTTAAATGGTTAAACTGGATTAATAGATAACAGAGAGGTTTTATTCTTAAAAAGCAGTTTCTAAGTTATTTACTATCTTTTTATGTTTTGCCCCAGCCTGGACAAAAATATTCTAAACCTATGGCACAATCTTCATTCTGTGGCTAAATGAATAAGGAGAAGACAGATTCTTACCTGTTTTTTATAGTCAATCTTACCATTTGTGTGTCCAGTCAACATGGTGTAAAACAGTAGTTGATCTACAAATTTTCCCTAAATCTAATCATTTATCATACTAATTCACTGTAGGAAGACAGTATCCCTAGAAGATCATTTTTCATTTGCATGTCAGAGTCTCTAAAGACATATATTAGCAACTCCTTGTATTAAGCACACAATAACTTTAGTTGGATAAACAACTGCTTTAAAGAATCTTGAGATTATACTCTGAAAGGAATATAACAGTTAAATGTAGAAAGTACATTCTGTAATTTTTTTCACCAAAGTCATATATTTTCCTAAAAAGTTAAAATATAAAAAGATAAACGGGAGGCAAAGTAAAGAAAATTGATTCCAATCTATTTCCTTTCAAATTCCTGACAAATGGAAACAAACTCAAAGATCCAGGGCATTTGGGATCAACATGAGTATATTAGATAGGGTTCTCCAGAGAATCAAGGCTACTAGGATATGATCTATAAAGAGATTTTTTTTAAAAAAATAAGAAATTGGATCATGTGATTATGGAGGCTAGCAATTTCAAAATCTTTAGGGAGGGCCAACAGGCCGGCAACCCAGGAGAGCTGATATTCTATTTTGAACCCAGTGTGCAGTAGAGTGCATATATATTAAGAATTGTTATGTCTTCTTGATTCAGTGTCCCCTTAGCCATTATGAAATGGCCATTTTTGTCTCTGAGTACTTTTCCTGTTTTGTAGTCAGCATTATCTGATATGAGTATTGCTACACCTGCTTTTTTTTGGATGTTATTTGCTTGGAGTATTGTTTTCCAGCCTTTCACTTTGAATTTGTTTTTATCCTTGTTACTTAGATGAGTTTCCTGTAGGCAGCATACAGTTGGATTTTCTTTTTTAATCCATTCTGCTACTCTGTGCCTTTTTATTGGTGAGTTTAATCCGTTTACATTTAGTGTAATTATTGATACTTGTGAGTTCCCTACTGCCATTTTATATCTTGCTTTCTGTTAGTTTTGTGTCTTGTTTGATCCTTCTCTTTCGTTTTTCTATCTTTTGTTTTTATTTGGTTGTATTCCATACATCTTTCCACTGTTGCTATCTTTTTTATCTCATGTGCTTCTGTGGTGGTTTTTTCAATGGTGGTTACCTTTGAGTAATGAAAAGGCTTCCTACCCTGTTCATTGTAGTACACTATTTTGTGAGTACTTTTGCACTCCATCGTCCTTTGCTACTGTTAATCTCCATCTTCTGCCCCTCTTTCTTTTTGTTGTTGTCACAGTTTAAATTTGGTTTTATTGTGTTCTTCTTGGAGCTTTTACTTGTGGCTTTGTTTTTTTTTTTGTTCTTTGTATCTGATTGGAGAACCCCCTTTAGTAATTCCTGGAGTGGGGGTTTTCTGATGATAAATTCCCTCATCTTTTCTGTATCTGTGAATGTTTTTATTTCTCCTTCATATTTGAAGGATAACTTTGATGGGTATAGTATTCGTGGCTGAAAGTTCCTCTCTTTCAGGACTTTAAATATTGGGGTCCACTCTCTTCTAGCTTGTAGAGTTTCTGCTGAGAAATCTGATGATAATCTAATGGGCCTTCCTTTATATGTTGTATTCTTCTTTTCCCTGGCTGCCTTGAGAATTTTTTCTTTGCTGTTGGTTTGTGTCAATTTCATTATGATATGCCTTGGAGTAGGTTTGTTGGGGTTAAGAAAACTCGGAGTTCTGTTTGCTTCTTGAACTTGAGGCTTTAGTTCTTTCCACAGGCTTGGGAAGTTCTCATCTATTATTTGTTTGAGTATGTTCTCCATTCCATTTTCTCTCTCTTCTCCCTCTGATATACCTATTATTCTTATGTTATTCTTTTAATGGAGTCAGATAATTCTTGTAGGGCTATCTCATTTTTTTTTTAATTTTTGAGTCTCTTTCTTCTTCTCTCTGTTGTGCCTCAAGTTGCTTGTCTTCTATTTCACTAATCCTCTCTTCTATCTGACCTGTTCTATTAGCTAAGCTTGTTACTTTGTTTTTCAGCTTGTGAATTGAGTTTTTCATCTCTGTTTGATTTGTTTTTATAGTTTCAATTTCCTTGGACATATATTCTTTGTGTTCATTGAGTTGTTTTCTGAGCTCCCTAAATTGCCTTTCTGTGTTTTCTTGTATATCTCGAAGGATTTTTAGGATTTCTATCTTGAATTCTCTGTCATTTAGCTCCAAGGTTTCCAATATATTAAATTTTTTCTCCATAGATTTTTCCTCATCTAGCTGTGTTACCTCTCTTTCTTTTGTATCCATGATATTCGATTTTCTCTTCCTTAATGGCATCTGAGGGTGGTTTTGTTGATAGTATTAATGAGATTTAATAAAGAATAAAAAGTTAAAAAAAATAAAAAAATAATAAAAAAATAAAAAATTGAAAAGAGTTTTTTTTTAAAATTAATAATGAAATAAAGAAAAATAAAATAAAATAAAACTTAAAAAAAAAGAAATTATTCCCCCCCCCTCTTTTTTCCTCCTCTCCTCTCCCCTCTTTCTTGAGAAAATCTTGTGGTGAACTGTGAATTATAACAAACAATGCCTGTGATGGAGGGCTTGAATTGGGGAAAAGTAATAAAGGGGCAAAAAAAAAAAAAAAAAAAAAAAAAAAGAAAAAAAAAAGAAAAAAAAAGAGTGTATGGACCCACAAAAAGCAAATAAGGAAAAAATTTGGGTCAAGAATAAAATGATTTGCTTTTAGGTGTTGGTTGTCTAAGAGTTATGATGAGAGGAATAAGAGGAAAACGGAAAAATGGGGGGACAAATTAAAAAATTACTATTGTATTTAGTGGAACAAGAACTAGATAAAATGGAGAGCCAGGGATGGGAGCACTGCTAGTGAGTTAAAAAGGTGAAGTAAAAACCCGCCAAAATGCCACAAACATAAGTTTGAGTCCCAGATAAGATAATTTGTTTTTTATTGAGGTTTGAATGAGAGGAGATGTAAAGGAGAAAGGAAGAAACTAATATAGAGGGAGAAAAGAAAGAGAGAGAGAGAAAAAAAGAGGGAACCACTAAAAGAAGAAAAAAGAAAAAAGAGGAGAGAGAGAGAGAGAGAGAGAGAGTTAAGGGTTTTGGAGTGCAACTCTCATAGAGAGAAAGGAGGAGGAAAGAAAAGAGAATGGGAGATGTAACACTTATGGGTAGTGTAGTTCAAGGAGAGGAGAGAGTAAGACCGGCAGAGAGTTAATCGGCCAAATTGGAGCAGGAAAAAAAATATCAAGAATGAAGATAAGAGAAACAAATGAACAAATATAATAAAATGGGATAGGTTATAAAGTCTGCGGATTATTCTTGATTTTGAGAGGTTATCTTCTTGCTTTTTCTTTTCTCTCCCTCTTCCTGGTCAGTGACTCTGTACCCTGGGTTCTGCCCCTTTGGCACGCTCAGGTAGAGGTTTGCAGTTGATAAGTCTCTATGGCGATGTCGTGTATTGTGCTTTAGTCTGGTTGGCAGTCGAGGCTCATTAGCATTTATAGGCTCCGACAGTGAGAGAGTCCGTGTTCCTGGAGCCTTTCTCCTAGTCTTTCCTTCCTCAATTAGTAGCCTGATAATCCAGCTATGGGGTTGCTGCTGCCTCTGCCTGGATAGTAAGAGGCTCAAAGAGCTGGCAACTCCCCACTCTATTTCCACTCAGCACAGGGCTCTGGGTAAGACTCAGTCAGAGCTGCTAGCATAATCAGGCGGGCTTTCCGCCCACTCAAAGACCTCTGGCTCTGCCACTCTGTCCGGTGACACAGGCAGGTGCCCACTTCCGGGGCGCTTGGAGGAAACTCTCACTCACTGCCTGCGCGCACAGACCAGGAAATCCGGCCAGCAGTCTCACGCTCTGAGTGAAACCCCCAACCGCAGGGAAAAGTTGCAGCGTTGGAATTGAGTCTCGCTCCTTCCCCATGAGCGGCTTTTGCAAGGCGCTGGGGCGGCCCAAGATTCCGCTTTGGCCCACACAAAGGCCCCTGACTCTGCCCCTCTGTGCGATAACACGGGCGCGCACTGCCGAGGCACTCGGAGGAATCTCTCATTCACTATCTGCGCGCGCAAACCAGGATATGAGGCCGGCCGCGTTTCCCTCTGAGTGAAACCCCCTCCAGCACGGAAAATCTCCACCGTTGGAATTAGTTCTCACTCCCTCCCGTGCGTGGCTTTCCCAGGGCGCTGGGGCTGCCCAGAGACTCTGCCCTCGGCCCACAGAAAGGCCTCTGACCCTGCCTCTCCGTGGGGCAACACGGGCACCCACTCTCGGGGCCTAGGAAGAAATCTCTCGCCCACTAACTGCGCACACGCCGACCAGGAGACCGGGTAAAAGGGCGCCCCACTTGTCTTTCTTTGTTTGGGTTTGGCGCGAGTGTTAGCTTGTATTGCCCGGGTTGCCACAGGATCAGTTTTTCCTCGGCTTGGATCTCCGTGCCACAGCCTGGTTCGGCCGTTTGTGCCGCGGCCTGGATCTATTCACCCCCTTTGCCCACCTCAGTTTCTATATTCACAGTTACCAGAGAAAGCCGCCCTGTTTAGGTTAGTGAGGAAGGTAGAGCATTTCTTACTCCCTATTTCCTTCGGGGTTTGGTTATATATTTAGCCAATTTTTCACTCGACCATACCTTTGGGTGTATTGCGAAGCATCTGGAGGCTCCAAGTATAGGTTTTTCTGTTTCTGGTTGAAGATCTTGTTGAGTTTTGGGGGAGATTTATCGGTATCGCTTCCTACCCCGCCATTACTCTGACCGGTAGAGCTGATATTACAGACAAAGTCCAAACAGTCTGCCAGAGAAATTCTTTCTGGGGTTAGAGAACGAAGTGATGGCTCTTGAAGTTTTCTGAATACAAAGTGATGCATGTTGCTTCTGCTCGTATTATATTGGCCACTACAAGTCACATGGCTGGGCCTAGGTTCAGTGAATAGGGAAGCACATTTTTACCATGAATCTGGAAAGAAGGAATATGGGTTATTGGTTATTAGCCTTAATGCTCACCATCAGCCATTAAATAACATTAGGTAAGGATTCAAATGTAAAATGCACCATCTGCATAATCAATTTAGAGTTGTGATTTTAAGGTCAAAGATTGAAGTTTATGAATAATATTGGAAAATTTAAAAGAACTTGATGTCTATTATATTTATATTTAATTTCTTATGTATAGAAAAATTAAACACTTGGAACTTTTTTTTTAAATTGGCCAAATAACTAAGTTTCTAAATATGTTTATAAATTAACCTAAGTTTTTTTAAAAATGACCATTAATAATTATTGGAGTTATAAATGGAGTAATAAGCTATGTTTAGGGAATTTAAATGTTTAGGAAGGAATTAGGTTTATGAATGTATTACTCTAATCCATAAATATTAATTTGAAAAACAATTTTTCAAATAATAAACTTTTGAACAGAAGCTATCACTATGGGCATCAAAATTTTGCATTTAAGACTAGTAAATGCTATTATCATCTAAGTCCCATTTTGATTTCTTTTCTGAGCATTTCATCCTGTGAAATGATTATCATTAGAGACTTAAGCAGGGACATAACAACAAACAGTAGCACATAACAGAGGGAAACCTGAAGATGCGTTCTGCTAGATTTCTAGCAGAGTGATTGATTATCTTTTCTCTTTAACTTTGCATACATATAATTTTTAAAAAGACAGAGTTTTAGAATAAAATAAATTATACCTTCAATACTTTCTAATATTCCTCTTTTACAAGTATAAACTTCAGTACAGGTTAAGCTAATGGCAATTTGTCTAGGTAAAGTACTTATATTTGAATTGGATAGAAGTAGAAACGGAAGAGAAATATTGCATTTGATGAAACCCACTGGTTAAGCTCCTTTAAAGTGTGGGCCTCTGAAGTGATTTAATTCTGATGAGTAAGAGCAAGTAAGATAAATCAAAAACATATGACACAATTTGTACAACGTGTGCACATGTATTTATGGCTTCATCTGCACTACAAGAGACATGAAAATGGCCCAGCAAAGATCACAAATATTTTGCATACAAGTCAAAGTGTCTATTCCATGTGGCTTAGAAATATGTGTGAGGTTTCCATACAAGAAAAAAATTTTCTAATACTCAGAGAAAGAATTAGACATCAAAGAACCTACTGAAAAATTTGACAAAATCAACAAATACCTCAAAACTTTGAATTCAAGTTTTAATGTCTAAACATAATATTTTATAATATACTGTATCATTTTGTAATAAAGCTGTACAGAAGTTTCTGCCAAAGACCATGGGATTGAATATATGATTATATAATATGTTGTGTTTATTCCAATTTGCCTCCTGTTTATATATCTTATTAGATGCTCCAATGATTAACTATTGCTCTCTTTAGTGAAACTAAAGAGGTGCTAACTTTCTTGAAGCAAATTCAAAAACTTCAGAATAGTGATTATATATTTGATTTATACAATTTATTTTCCCCAAAGTTTTCTTTTTTAATTAACTGCACATTTAACTGAGTGAACATACTAATGGCTGATAGAGCTAGATTAGGCTGGCTTTGTCTTAATGTCATCACCAACAGTAACTGAAGTCAAAAACATAAAGGAAGAAAGTAAGGAAAGGAAACAAGAGGAAGAGCAAAAGGATGCCTAACAAGAAACTGACACTGCATTAAAATCCGGGTTATCAAGTAATTTTAGACTAGGCTCTCCTTGCCTGTAGGCTGTGTGATGTGATCTTTGCGGTCCTCATACTGCCGCAGACCCCTTTCATGTACATGCCGCTCTGCAGAAGCCCCAAGCCATGGCCCACAGGCTCGATTGGGCCTGCCCAGTGTTTCATTTGGCTTGTACAGTGTTTTATAAATTGTTGAGCCAACATTTTGAAATTGGAAGCTTTCACATAAAACTCTAGATTTCTGGCATCTTTCAAAAAATGAGATTTAGGAACACTGGGCTCATGTTACTACATTGCAGTCTATGTCTGGCTGGGCAGCTACCGCCTCCTTGAGGCAGACACGTGTTCTCTGTGGTCCTCACCAGTTCCTACAGCTTCACAACATAGAGGGTAACAGTTCCCCCTTACTGCACTTGCTGTTTTCCTTATGGTAGAAAAGTGTCTTTATCAAAAGTATCTCTACCAGTGTCTTTATCAAAAGTGGGTATAAATGTGGCAAGGTTAGATCTTCAAAGCATATTGTCCTTTGCAGATTCTATTCTCCTTTGCTGCCATATATGGAGAGCCAGTATTTTTCCAATTCTCACTGAAATCAAAACAAAGATCAAAGATACTGTTGAACAGTGTGAATAATAGAAGGTTCTCAGAGGTATGATTGCTGGCTTGCTCCTTCCCCTGCTCCAATCCCAAAGACCATATAAAATTGGGTTTGAGAAACATAAGAAGAAAGGCAGGAATGAAGAAACAAATAAAGGTGCCAATTTTAGCTCTCAGCTTGGTACCCATCCTTCTGTAGTCAGCTTGGTGATGCTGGGACCCGGACTTTCTATTCCATTTTTTTTGTTTGCTTTTTTAGGCTTTGCCAGAAGAAGGTGCAAGAGGGAGACTGCAGAGGTGGAGGAAGATGAAGGAACTTGATTCTCTCTTGTTGGTTTCTGCTGGCTTCCTCTTTGCTTGAGTTTCCTGTAAACATCATCCTAGCAATACTCCTTCACCTCGTCAGCAACATACGGTTGGCAGTTTTTCCTTCACTCACCAAACCAGCTTCATTGTGTGGCCCCTTCCCTCCCACCCTCATTCCCTTCTTCAGAAGTCCAAGACCCAGCTTACGGGGACCCCTCCTCAAACTTCTAAGTTTCAATATTCAGGAGTCTTTCCTTTGCTCCTTAAACTCTAGGGAAGGAAGCTGCTTCCCTGTGGTTTTACTTTTGTGGTACTTTAGAGTTTTCTTTTTCTCTGCTTAACAAATTTATACTTCAGTTAACAATTATTTAAATTACTTTCTCTCTATTTACATAATTTCTTCCTGATTGGATCTTGACTAGGAGAGAGAGGAAAAGTTACCGTAATTAGAGTTGTGCTGCCCAATATGGTAGCCACGGTCACTTTGATTATTCAGATGCATATTTAATGAATTTGAAAGCAGTAACATTTAAAACTCGGTTTCTGGATTCCACTAGCCACATTTCAAGTGCCCAAGTCACATGTGGCTACTGTTTACTTTATTGAAGAGAGAAAATATAGGACATTTCTGTCCTCTCAGAAAGTTCAGTTGGACACTGCTGGGCTAGAGAAATGAGTGATCCTTAAAATAGGGAGAAAACATGAGTGAAGATCTTCATTAGAACCAGGAAATGAGGTAGAAGAGACTCAGGATGAGCTTCTCGGAAGAAAGATTAAAATATACAGAGATTCTTTGAACATACTGCAATTAATCTAAAATTCAATAATAATTAAAAACCATCTGTAGGTCAAATAAGTTTGTAAATATGATATATATGTTTGCTCGCTTGTGACTTATATTGGGTGTGGGGGACAGGCTATAAGCAGGCCAGGTCGTTGTAGCCTAAGGTTTGGTTTTAGGACCAAGCTTTTCCCCACACCCTTGACTGATTGTATGATCTGGGTGGTGCACTCTCATGAGGAATCCAATTATGCCTTGGATAAGTGACTTTGTATCAGAGACTTCCTTGTTTGTATATTGGATTAAGGGATTTTGGTTTTCTACACTATAAAGTGGGACAGACCAGGAGCTTGCACACACAGTTCCTGCTATCACGATTGCAGGGGCTTCCCTGATCCCTTGCCCTTCATGGGAAGAGCTGGTTTTCTGCTTTTCCCTTGTCTTCTTTTGTGGTTTGCCTGTCTTGGTGAGACACCAATAAATAGGATGGCCCACCATCCTCCGACTCTGCCGTTTCTTTACCATCTGCCCGAATCCAATGGGAACCTGCATGGGCCAGGCGGCTGCTTTGATAGTGACAGCCATAGCTCCTGGCCTTCCACCATCATATATTTGAAAACGAATGCTATGATAATGAAGTTATAGTAAAACATTGCATATCTAAATTTTATTAAATTCTGTTATATATTTAAAAAAATGTAGTAGTAATAATATACAAATCCTTCAAAAAACAGTAATGGTAGAATAATCCTAAATCTCATTTTATGGAAGTTCTTTAAACCTTGATTTCAAATCAGACAAAGGAAGAAAATTTACAGGATAATTTCACATGATAACAAGAGTTCCAAAATCCTAAACAATATGATCACTAAACAAATCTAACAATGTATCACAATATGACTAAGTTTTTTTATCTTCTAGGAATGCAAAGTTTGTTTAAATTTTAAGATAAATTAATATGATTCATCACATTAAAATATCAATAAGACAAAAATATAAACATATGTAAAATAATTTGAGAAAATTTATGGTTAAAAGATTCTTAGTACAGAGAGAAGGAAAGTGGAAAGCTTCTCAGATGAAGAATGTTTACCAAAATTTTTGCAGCTAAATTTTACTCAGAGGTAAAATAGTAGTAAGAACTTTCCCTTTGTGATTAGGACCAAATAAAAGATACTCTCTATTAACATTGAAACATTTTTGTGGAAGTCTTAGTTAGTTCAAGAAGGCAATAAAAATAAATAAAAGCTATAAAGCTTAGACACGAAGAAATGAAGAAATAAAGTTATAATTATTTATAGACAATATAAATAAAAAAATTCAAGAACCTAATGATAAATCACAAAAATCAATTTGTAAATCTAGCAAAATTTTTATCTTTTAGCTCAGTCAATTTTATTTATATACCAGGTAAAAACAAATGAAAGATAAAAAGATAAAAAAAATTCATTTATAATAATATAAAAATATCACACACTTATAAAAATAAATGTATCAAAAAATAAATCTATTGGAAGATGTGCAAAACCTCTTGTTGGCTAGGAGCTGCCATCATGCTCATTCACATGCAGGTTCCCACTGGAGTTGGGCAGATAGTAAAGAAATGGCGGAGTCAGAGGATGGTGGGGCATTCTGTTTATTGGTGTCTCACTAAGACAGGCAAATCACAATAAAAGCCAAAGCAGGTTTTCTGCTTTTCCCATGAAGGACAAGGGATCAGCGAGGCCCCTGCAATGGTGATAGCAGGAACCAAGAGAGAGCAAGCTCCCCGTCTATCCCACTTTATAGTATAGAAATCAAAACCTTTAATCCAATATACAAACAAAGAAGTCTCTGATACAAAGTCACTTATCTGAGGCATAATGGGATTCCTCATGAGAGTGCACCACCCTACATCATGCAATCAGTCAAGGGTGTAAGGAAAAGCTTAGTCTTAAAACTAAGCCTCAAGCTATAATGACCCGGCCTGCTTACAGCCTGTCCCCCATACCCAATGCAAACTATAAGTGAGCAAACATATATATCAATTTACAAACTTATTTGACCAATACCTCTGTACAGAAACTGTAGCACATTACTGAGCAAAATTTTAAAAACATTTAAATAAATGAAAATTATACTGTATTCATATTTCAATTCTCCCCAAATTGATTTAGATTCAGTGTCATCCTAATAAAAGATCCAGCACCTTTTATGTGCTTGCATTGCATTTATGTGGATATAACCTGATAAGATAATTCTAAAATTTATGTAAAAATGAAAAACCAAAAATCAAAAACCAAAGATAACCAATACTGAAAATGAGTAACAAGGTAAAAGAACTTATTTTACTAGATAACAAGATTAGATATAGATTTTGAGAAATTCAGATAGGGAATTGTGAAGAATGTTGTCCTCGGAGCTGAGCTTGAGCTATTCCACTCCTATTTCTGTTTCATTAGAAATACCCAACAAATCTCCGAGTCCAGTCTGTTCAATCTTCACTACGTCACAATATTAAATTCCAGGGGATGTGAATATAAAATAAATCCTGCACTCCAACAATCTTCTTCAGTTTCTATATTTCCTCATGAGTGGAGAATATGGCAATGAGTGTCTCAACTTCCTTTGGCATTTTGAAATGTCTTAGACATTGATAGAAGTGATGAAAAATTAGAAATGAACAAATGCTTCCAAAATAGAGATTAATATTCTGAAATGAAAAAAAAAAAAGATTTTGAACACTGAATTTATGAGCTTGATGACCAATTCCAGACAAAATACCCCAAAAGAGTAACTAAAGGACATCTTTTGAATGCTTTGAAAAATCAGAAGTACTTGCTATGAGTGACTATGTATTCACTTAGAACGAGGCTTTTCAAATTTTCCAAATTTCTTTGTTAATAAAGCTCTTAATATGATTAAATAAGAAAATGGTACAGATATACAGGGTGTGGCAAAAGTGAGTTTATAGTTGTATGAAAAATAATTCAATAATTAATAAATAATAATACAAGAACAAACTCTGTATTTCACATACTTATAACTGTAAACCTACTTTTGCCCCACCCTATCTGAGCCTGTTATGTTATAAAGATAATATATTTGTGGACAAAAAAAAGACATGCAGTCAGGATGATAATATATTTAGGGGAGTTTGTAAGTCATTGAATGCTATCCTGCACATATAGAAAATAATCATTATCTTTGACTGTCAGGAGGTGGCTGGTTATGTGCAGCAGGTATTTGAGATTATGTCTACTCAACATTGTTGTGCTTAGGAAACGGAGTTAACATGGACTTTGGGGGTTTAGCTAATATATTTGATAACAGAATTTAATCTAGTATCAGGTTGAAATATAGGATGAGGTCTAACAAGATAAAATGTAGTAGAGATTAATATAAAGTGTTATAATGAATTAAAAAGATCAACTGATTAAATATAGAATAAACAAGATCTATCTTAACATTAATCTCTATGAAAAAGGACAAGGGGTTTTTGTCCATCATAAGCTCATGACAAGTCAATAATGTCATATGTATGCTTAAAAGCTAATTCAGACATAGACTTCATAAATAGACATGTAGGGCACTGTGACAAGGAGGTGACAAGGGTAGGAATAATGGCCTATTAACCAGATCTCACCTTATTCATCATACTTCATTTGGATGCCACATTTAGAAGGTGATATTGATAAAATGAGAATATTTCAAGGAAAGCCTCATAGAATGAAGAAGGAATTTGAAACCTAAACAATGTTAAGAACAATCACACACATTTAGCTTAGAGGAAAGAAAACATGGTGTCATTTTGAGAATTCTTATCAAATAGAAAAATGTTTTTCCCCAGTTTTTCAGGAGACAAAATTAGGAACATAGGAAGTAGATGAATACCTCCTGTACAGATGGTAAAGTTTCAACCATTAGAAATGTCCAAAAGTTAAAGGGTTACTATAGAGGAGACTCTAGATTCAAAGCGTTTTAGTTTTGAGAGCTATGACTCTAATATTATTTTTCTCATAAGTCCTTTTATTTAGTGTTAGAACCAAATACTGTACTGGGCTTCACTGAAATTTATGTATACAACCTATATTTGGCATGCTAATTTGATTTTTGGAACCAAAACATAATTTTAAGCATCCTACAATTTCTAAGATTTCTGCAGACCTAGCACACGTAGCAAGAAATGTCTTGTCTTAACTCAAATAATTACCATCTATGTTCGCATTTATTAAATTTTGTGATATTTTAAAGGTTAATTTAGCTCACTTCCATTTTATGATTGCTTCTCCTCTCTCAATTTGCAGTTACACAGTCAATAGCCCCACAGTAAGTGCTGTTTCAATCCAAGTCATCTAAGAAGCTTGGCTTAAGGTAATGTCATTTATGGTTAAGAAAGATCATTGTTGTGCGAAGTAATTTTTCATGGTTGGCAGCCTCAAAGGTTGGAACTTTTGGCTGCCTTATGGATATTATATCGTAAGTATGAATGGGTTACAGTAAAAACATTGAAAAACCTTCACTATGCTTTATCCAAATAGAAGAACAACCATCTAAGTTATGAGAGATACATCTCAAGTATTCTGACTTTCACAGTTTTTTTTCTTTCGTCTTTTTTTTTTCCCCCAGTTACAATTTTTCATGGTGTTGTAGCTTGCCAGTGTCAACAAATTTGTGTTTTCTGGTAGGATAATTGAATTGAGATTTTTCTCCTCTGACATGAAGTCAGAGGATTAAGTTACAAACCTGTGGGTTAGATGTTTGTTGTTGGGAAAGCTGATTTCTTCCTGAAATTACCCCAGCGTAATTTAGATAAAACAGGACTGCTGCCTTTCTGGGTTAACATTAATTTCTTATTATGCAGGAGCTGATCTTGCAACTTGTATGTAATTCAGATCTTCAGCCTTTCCTTTTCTTAGATTTTAATGTCAACTCCTGACTGTTTAACCTCTCTTCTGTATCTTTCTATTTAGATTACCTATGCAGGAACAAGAAGTTGATCATTTAAATTTGTAGCATTCCCAATATGTTTGCTTATTTGTAATATGCAAACATATTTACATCTGGGTTTGGAAACAATTTAATATACTATTGAACACCAGGACAGGTCCTCAGTGAGAAATACTAGCTTACCCATGCCACTTAAAATGAAGAGAGATAAAAATGAATACTTGCTGAGCACTTACTCTGAGTTGGTCATTTCACATTGTTAATTCTTGTAATAGTCATAGAAGGTAGGCTTTTTCATTTTTCAGTTGAAGAAATTAAGGTTCAGAGAGGTATATAATTTATTGGAGGCCACACAATAATCAAATATGAGACCTGGGATTTAAAAAAAGTTTATTTATTGATTTTTAGATAGAGGGGAGGGAGAGAGAAAGAGAGAGAGGGAAAAAGGGTTGGAGAACTGGGAAGCATCAACTCATTATAGTTGCTTCTCATATGCGCCTTGACAGGGCAAGCCCAGGGTTTCAAACCAGTGACCTCAGCATTCCAGTTTGATACTTTATCCACTGCACCACGACAGGTCAGACAAGAACTGGGATTTGAACCTAGATCTTTCTTATAGTGAAGTCTCACATCACATTACCTTTGGGCAATAGGCTTATCTTAGTTTGCTTTTAAAGAATTAACTGTGATTTGGACTCTGTCTCCAGTTTTGTGAACAGTTAGCATGTTTTTGGTTGTATGAAGGAGAGTTGCTGAAGCATTATGTTGTCATCTCTATTTGGAACTTAAAGATAGTTACAGCAATAGGATGGATGCGGAGTCACTGATTTAAAAAGGATATTACTGTATATAGACTGGACTGGTTATTTGTTTCCAACGTGGCACCATCACCTCCTTCTTAAGGCAGAGAACCACATTTTCCTAAATAACCTTCCTGGTGTGTTGGGTTAAAATTTGCCAATAAAAGGAACTTGAGTAAGATTTGGAAGGTAGAAGTGAAGTGGAAGCTTTTATAACAGGGAAGCCCTGGTGGTTAGATGCAGCTGGAGTCTAGACCTCTCTGCAAGCCTCCACTTAGTGGTTCTGACACTTTCTCGGACTTCCCCAGAGCGTGATTTCTCTAGGTTGTGGCAGAGTAAGTGGTTTCCAGACCTCTCCTCAAGGTCCCACTTCATGGTTGTGGCAGCTTTTCAAACTTCCCAAGGATAAATGGCTTTCCCCCCCTAGATCAGTGGTCCCCAACCCCCGGGCTGCAGACCTGTACTGGTCCGTGGGCCATTTGGTACCGGTCCATAGAGAAAGAATAAATAACTTACATTATTTCTGTTTTATTTGTATTTAAGTCTGAACAATATTTTTACTTTTAAAAAATGACCGGATTCCCTGTACATACGTCTAAGACTCACTCTTGACGCTTGTCTCAGTCATGTGATACATTTATTTGTCCCACCCTAAAGGCCGGTCCATGAAAATATTTTCTGACACTAAACCGGTCTATGGCCCAAAAAAGGTTGGGGACCACTGCCCTAGATGAAAGATGCTCTCGCCACCATCTTCCGAAAACTTTACTGCCTTGTCCTCTCATATTTGTGTGTTCTTCATTTCTATATTTCACCAATTTTCCCCATAATGCTAATTTTGACTTTGTTTTTCTGACCTAACCTGGACTGGTATATAGTGTGACTGTACCTTTAAATTGTAATCATGCACAAGTTTTCCATTTTGGTTCAGGTGTGAGAGGGAAGATAGGATAAATACAAATGAGCAATTGGAAGCAATCTGAAGTTTAGAAGACTCTAATGCTGAGAAATGCCTTACTGTTTGTAATAATCTCTTATGTAACAGCATGTATTTCATAGTGTGAGTATAGTATTCATTTTTATTTTGTTCAGGAAATCTTCATTGAGTATCCGCTATGTGAAGCTGTAAGCTGGCTGTGTGGGGAAACACAAAGAGAAGAAATACTTACTGAGAGCTTACTGTGAGCCAGGTGCTTAGATTTTCAATTCACAACACAATTCTATCAAGTGGATATTATTATCCTTACTTTACAGATAGGCAATTTGGGCCCAGAGAGAATAAATAACCTGGCAGGGGTCACAAAGTGATTTAAATCCTTGAAGGACCGTTCTGATCTGTTTGATTTCAAATCTCCTCTGCTTTATCCACTGGTCTGAGCTGCTTTTTGCCCCCCCTCCCCCAAAGTTTTAATTCGATTGAGATGAATTTGATCAGCACGGGAATTTTGACCTGCTCCATTTCCGACCTGGGCTGGATAACCCCTCCTTAGGCAACCTGGTGGTCTCCCGCTCTGGGGAGGTCACCATATTGATGCCGAACTTAGTGCGGACACCCGATTGTTATAGCGCATTACAACCCAGAACTCCTGGGCTCAAGCGATCCTCCCGCCTCAGCCTCCGGAGTAGCTGGGACTACAGGCGCGCGCCACCACGCCCAGCAAGATGAATTTGAGAAAGGAAACATATTCTCTATCCTCCCTGATTAATTCAAATGGAATATTTTGAAACCACTTACGGTCAAATTCACCTTTTTCTTATTCATACAGAATTTTTATGCATTTAGACACTATCATGGCTACAACTAATTGCAGCTAACCAAATAGCTTTTATTCATATATTGTTCCGCCTTAGCTAATTTGTCAAAAACAAATTCCAAATAACTTATTGTGCTCATTGAAATTGGTGAAAAATAGAAGAACCAAATAGAGAAAGGCAAGTCTTGGATATTCCCCACAGAAAACATGCTGACACATTTCAATAGAAGATGAAAGCTTTTTCTAGGTATATTAGGCACAAAATGTGTTTTAGGAACACTTGTAATTTTTCAGTAGTACCTGTTTACTGATTTGGAATTTTTGGATAAAGGTTTGAATTCCAAGTGAATTAGCTTTCAGGTGAATTCAATAAACTCTTAAGATGAACATTTATGAAGCATAAAGTGAGTGATGAGAGTAAAAGTTGATATTTTCAGCAAGTGAATATCTCTTGCGTTCCTGGGAAAAGGTGGTCAGGTAAGTAGCTGGAACTTGGTTTTTATAGTCAGCACCTCATCTCCTTGGCATAAGGAAATCTGGGCTGCCAAACTTGTGTTTTCAGAAACCTACTGTAATCCTATCACAAAGAGCAACTAACCCAATATATTAACTTATACAAAGAACTAGTTCTCTAAAATTGGTTGCTTTATACTAAAAGTTTGAATTGAGAGCAGATTTCACTTAATTGTTCTAATAAGTGTGAACCTGTAGCCAGGTTGTGATTTGGGAAGCACTGGGATTCTAAGAAAATGGGAAATCAAGAGAAGTTTGTTTTTAGTGTATGTAGGATTTTCTCTAAATAGGTAGAAGTTGGTTCTGGCATATTCCACCATTAAAAAGATTCCTTTGTTTGAGGCTAACCTCCAATCTCTTTCCCTTCTGAATGAGTAACAAAACAAAGAAAGAAAAATGCTGGAGGTAAGCATGGAAGCAGTTGATGGACATGTTCTCTCTTAGAATGTGTGCAAGTAGAGATTACACCTGATTACAAATGAAATGTTTGGCTCTTTCTAAATTTAGGAAGTTAATGGCTTACATGGATTTGGGTCATGATAGCTAATTTAGAGGTTTTGCATTATAAAGACATGTTCTGATTGCCTTTTACTTATTTATTTATTTTATTATTTTTTAAAAATTGAATTTATTTGTGTAATACTGGTTAACAAAATGATACAGGTTTCAAGTGCACAATTCTACAACACATGATCTGTACACTGTATTGTGCAGTCACCACCCAAATCAAGTCTCCTCCCACCGTTATTTGGGATAAATGCTCATTGTTCTTTAACAAGAAGACAGTGAAAGCATTGAAATCTTCTATGACTTAAATCCACATCTTTTCTCAGAGTTTTAGCTGATATTCTGCTTCATGTTTGCTCTATTTTCTTCCTAGTAATTAGTCCATCATTTTTGTTAACGGCTTTTAAATATCATTCATTGGCCAGCAAGGATGCCAGTTAGTGAGCAAAGTGAATCTAGTTTAATTTTTGGACCTGTTCTATCTCATTGATCTTTCTGACTTAAAGCTAATGTTTCAAATAATAAGTAAATTTGAATTTTTTATGCTAATCATGGAATTGGGCATATTTTTAATGATCATTTGAGCTCACACAATTTTTCAATGATAACTGATTCTGTTGCTGGTACATGTATTAGATCTAACCCAAGTGCATTTGGGATTTCATAACTTATCATCATATGCCTGAACTGAACACAAAGAAGTGAATTTATCAAGGGCCTGAGAGATCTACAGAAGCAGGAGTTTATTTATTCATTCATCTGAACAGTGTAAACAAGAAAATCATCCAATGGTAAGAAAGGTTATACAGAAATGCTATATAGTTCCTATATAGCAGCTATTTTAGCTTGGGTATTTGAGTGGGAACTCTGTCAGGATGTTTCATCCACAGTAAGACCTAAATTATAAGAAGACATTAACCATGAAAATTTAGGGGGATGAAACTTCTAGGAGGAGTGAATAGCTAGGGGCAAAGATTCATAATTTGAATACAAAGATGATGTGTTTGAGGAGCGGAAAAGAAGTCTGGCATAGCTGAAGTCTAGTGAGGGAAAGAGATAGGGGTAGGACATGGATCCAAGAACTTCGAATGGGACAGATCACACAGGACTTTCTAAACCAGGAAAAGGGCTTTGGGTTTCATTCTGAGCATTGTGGAAGATACGGGAGGATTTTAAGCAAGTGATATGACCTGGTTTATGTTTTAGGAAGTTCACTCTAGCTTCGGTGGAAAGTATCAATTTAAGAGACAGCAACAGTAGAGGCAGCTAGAGGATAATTATAGCAATTGAGGTGAAAGATCATTCTGGTGACTTGGATTAAGGTGACACTAGAGGAATGTGACAAAGTAGAGGAATTTGGAAATTTACAACATGCCTGTGAATGTTGTACCTCACTGATTGCGAGACTAAAAATATACTATAAGAAGTGGCATATCTTAAAAGAGTACCATGTGATGTTGGTATGTTAGGTCCTGGAAACTCTAGCCATAACTTGATTATATTATATTTAGTACATAGTTTGGCCTTAGTGTGACTCTGTGTTCTCAAATGTATTAAAAATATGCCACCCAAAGTTGTGAGGAAAGGATGAAGTAGACACAATGCTATTTTTAGGAGTTTTGGTGAATTACTATATCACTTGAGATGCTTTTGGCTGTATCTACAAGAAAATTCCAACTCAAATAGACTTAAAAATAACATTTATTTTCTTTCACTTCTGGTAGAGCAAAAGATAAAGTGAACTTCAGGTATAATGAACAGCAGCTCAATGGAATGTTGGAAATTCAATTCTGTGACTCTGCCCTGTTTTCTGAATACTAAGACAGTTTCTCCTCAGGGCAGTAAGATGGTAGTTTGTGACATTGGGGCTTAATGTTCCTTCTTCATGTCTAGCAGGAAAAAGAGAGGTTATAACTCTTTCTTTCCAATTTGATGATGCCAACTCAGGCCGTAGGCTCATTCTGGAAACAATATCAGTTTCCTGGGCACTGATATGCTCTAGAATAGCTTAGGCTCATCAGGATTTCCCCAGTGTAGTAGACAGGGTGAGAGTCTGAATAAAATCAGGCTTCCAATAAGAAGGAAGGAACAGTTGTTTGGTAGATAATCAACAGCATTCGTAATTAGCTAATGTCCATTTTAACATTTTAATAAAATTATTCAACATTATACCCTGTAAGATCTTAGAAAACCCAAAGTATGGTCTGAATAATTCTTAAAATAATAAAAAGCATTACCTTAATAGGAAAAAATGTGGTGAAGCAACCTCAGAAACACAGTTATTCAAATCAAATTCAAAGATCTTAAATCACAGAAATGTGGTAATTTAATTTTCTACCCCAAGCTAAAGGAAAATTTATGAGGCTTGTATGATGTGGTGTACGTGGACTGCTGGAATCTGAACAAGTTGTCTTACTTGATTTTTACATTTTGATTTTTCTTCCCATTCCCACCTACTCCTTTTTTTAAATTCCCATTAAATTTTTTTCTTTGCAAAATAATGGCACATTAATAACATAGCAGACCTCATTTTCTATTTTTCTGTAATGACACTAGCAGAGATCCTCTGAGGTTACTGATGTTTAAGAGAGAGTCCAAGGAAGAATGATATGTTAGAAAGAACATGGTCTTACTTTCATGAAAATGCTCTATGCAAGAGAATACATCACTTTGGTAATTATACATGCAGACAAAAAATGAAATTTATTATTTTTGTAGATACTAACTTTGGGCTCAGATTGCAACTTTAATTAAAAATTCATAGGGAAAGAGAGGGACAGATGGTGAGGGGCAAAGGAATGCAGGAGATGACGTAAAAAGCTGACTTATCCATGCTGGAGGCGGCCATAGCTGGGGGAAGGACTGATCCTTCCACAAAAGAAGTGGGGAGGAGGGGCAGTAACTCAGGTCTCCATGGAGATCTGAGATACACCTCCCCCTACTGAAGCTGAGAAAACACCCTGCCCCCAGAGAGATTAATTGGTAGAAGAGACCTTCAGAGTAGCAGGTTACACGCACCACATTCCTAGATACAGTTTCAAGGAAGCCCCCTGCTGAGATCAGTAAACGAAACTATCACCTGTTAAGAAAACAAACAAATCAAGACTTCAAAGTGGCCCAAATCCTAAAGTGGATTACAAATAATAGCTGATGCCAACCCAAGAAGACCTAGAAATAACACAATAGAAAATTAGAGGCAGACAACACTAAACCTAGATTCAACCAACTCTACAAACAAAACACCCAAACACAGATAATGAGAAGACAAATAAGTGCAATCCAAATGAAACCACAAGAGAAACCTTCAGGAGATGAACTGAGTAATATGAAAATAATCAAACTTCCATATGCAAAGTTCAAAATAATGATTGTAAGGGTGCTTAGGGATCTTTGAACAACAATGGATGGTCATTACGAACACCTAAATAAAGAAATAGCAAGTATAAAAAAGTATATTGAAATATTAAAAAAGAATCAGTCGGAGATGACAATTACAATATGAGAAATGAAGACCACAATGAAAGGAATTAAAAACAGGATGGATAGAGCTGAGGATCGAATCAGCGAGTTGGAGAACAACTTGAATGAAGGCAAGAAAGCAGAGAAGAAAAAAGAAAAGAGACTCAAAAAGTCTGAGGAAACTCTTAGAGAGCTCTGTGACAACATGAAGAGAAATAACATCTGTATCATAGGGGTTCTTGAAGAAGAAGAGAAAGAACAAGGGATAGAGACTTTGTTCAATCATATCATAGCTGAAAACTTCCATAAATTAATGCAGGAGAAACTCTCACAAGTTCAAGAAACACAGAAAACTCCATTAAAGAGAAACCCAAAGAAACCTACACCAAGACACATCATAATTAAAATACCAAAGCTAAGTGATAAAGAGAAAATACTAAAAGCTGCAAGAGAAAAAAAGCTATCACCTACAAAGGAGCCCCCATAAGGATGACATCCGACTTCTCAACAGAAACACTTGAGGCCAGAAGAGAATGGCAAGAAATATTCAAAGTAATGCAGAACAAGAACCTACAACCAAGACTACTTTATCCAGCAAGGCTATCATTTAAAATCGAAGGAGAAATAAAAAGCTTCCCAGACAAAAAACAACTCAAGGAATTCATTACATCCAAACCAATGCTGCAGGAAATGTTAAGGGGCTTGTTGTAAACAGATCAAAGTGGGAAAAGAATATAGCAAAAAAAGGAATACAGCTTTAAAGAATAAAATGGCAATAAACAACTATATATCAATAATAACCTTAAATGTAAATGGATTAAATGATCCAATCAAAAGACATAGGGTAGCTGCATGGATAAGAAAACAGGACCTGTACATATGCTGTCTACAAGAAACACACCTTAAAATAAAAGATGCACATAGATTGAAGGTAAAAGGATGGAAAAAAATATTTCATGCAAATGGAAATGAAAAAAAAGCTGGGGTAGCAATACTGATATCAGACAAAATGAACTTTAAAACAAAGGATATAGTAAGAGATAAAGAAGGCCATTACATAATAATTAAGGGAGTAATACAACAGGAAGATATAAGTATTATAACTATCTATGCACCTAATATAGGAGCACCTAAATATATAAAGCAGACTTTGATGAATATAAAGGGCGAGATCAACAGCAATATTATAATAGTAGGGGACTTCAATACCCCACTAACATCACTAGATAGATCCTCAAGAAACAAAATTAACAAAGAAACAGTAGACTTAAAGGACACACTAGATCAACTCGATTTAATAGATATCTTCAGAACCTTTCACTCTAAAGCAGCAGAATATACATTCTTTTCAAATGCTCATGGTACATTCTCTAGGATAGACCACATGTTAGGGCACAAAAGTGGTCTCAACAAATTTAAGAAGATTGAAATCATATCAAGCACTTTCTCTGATCACAATGGCATGAAACTAGAAATGAACCACAACAGAAAAGCTCAAAAATTCTCAAACACATGGAAACTAAATAGCAGGTTGTTAAATAATGAATGGATTAAAAATGAGATCAAAGAAGAAATAAAAAAATTCCTAGAAACGAATGACAATGAGCATACAACAACTCAAAATTTATGGGACACAGCGAAAGCAGTACTGAGAGGGAAGTTCATAGCACTACAGGCACAGTTTAAGAAACTAGAAAAAGTTCAAATAAATGACTTACCCCAGCACATAAAAGAATTAGAAAAAGAACAAGAAGCAGAACCCAGAGGAAGTAGAAGGAAAGAAATAATAAAGATCAGAATGGAAATATATAACATAGAGGAAAAAAATACAGAAGATCAATGAAACCAAAAACTGGTTCTTTGAAAAGGTAAACAAGATTGATGAACTTTTAACTAGACTCACAAGAAAAAAAGAGAGAGGACTCAAATAAATAAAATTAGAAATGAGAGTGAAGAAATAACAACTGACACAACAGAAATACAAAATATTGTAAGAAAATACTATGAAGAACTCTATGCCAAAAAACTAGACAACCTAGATGAAATCGACAAATTCCTTGAAACATACAATCTTCCAAAAATCAATCTGGAAGAATCAGAATACCTAAACAGACCGATTACACCAAATGAGATTGAAACAGTTATCAAAAAACTCCCAACAAAGAAAAGTCCTGGGCCTGATGGCTTCACAAGTGAATTCTACCAAATATTCAAAGAAGAACTAACTCCTATCCTTCTCAAACTATTTCAAAAAATTCAAGAGGAAGGATGACTTCCAAGCTCCTTTTATGAGGTGAGCATAATTCTGATTCCAAAACCAGGCAAAGACAACACAAAGAAAGAAAACTATAGGCCAATATCTCTGATGAATATAGATGCTAAAATTCTCAACAAAATATTAGCAAACCGGATCCAACAATATATGGAATAAATCATACACCATGATCAAGTGGGATTTATTCTGGGGAGGCAAGGCTGGTACAATATTCACAAATCAATCAATGCGATTCATCACATAAACAAAAGGAAGGAGAAAAACCACATGATAATTTCAATAGATGCAGAAAAAGCATTTGATAAATCCAGCACCCATTCATGATCAAAACTTAGCAAAGTAGGAATACAGAGAACATACCTAAACATGATAAAAGCCATCTATGACAAACCCACAGCCAATATCATACTCAATGGGCAAAAATTAAAAGCAATCCCCTTAAGATCAGGAACAAGGCAGGGTTGCTCCTCTCACCAGTCTTATTCAACATAGTCCTGGAAGTCCTAGCCACAGCAATCAGACAAGAAGAAGAAATAAAAGGCATTCAAGTTGGAAAAGAAGACGTAAAACCATCATTATTTGCAGATGATATGATATTGTATATAGAAAACCCTAAAGTCTTAGTAAAAAAACTACTGGACCTAATAAATGAATTCAGCAATGTGGCAGGATATAAAATTAATACTCAGAACTCAGAGGCATTTTTATACATCAACAATGAACAGTCTGAAAGAGAAATTAAGGAAACAATCCCCTTCACTATTGCAACCAAAAAAGTAAAGTACCTAGGAGTAAATTTAACCAAGGAGACTAAAGACTAATCCTCGGAAAATTATAAAACATTGTTAAAAGAAATCAAGGAAGATACAAACAGTTGGAAGTATATACCATGCTCATGGTTAGGAAGAATAAACATCATTAAAATGTCTATATTACCCAAAGCAATTTATAAATTCAATGCAATACCAATTAAAATACCAATGACATACTTCAAAGATATAGAACACATATTCCAAAAATTTATATGGAACCAAAAGAGAACACGAATAACCTCAGCAATCTTAAAAAAGAAGAATAAAGTGGGCGGTATCATACTTCCTGATATCAAGTTATACTACAAGTCCATTGTACTCAAAACAGCCTGGTACTGGCATAAGAACAGGCATATAGATCAATGGAACAGAACAGAGAACGCAGAAATAAACTCACAGCTCTATGGACAACTGATATTTGACAAAGGAGGTAAGAAAATACAATGGAGTATGACAGCCTCTTTAACAAATGGTGTTGGGAAAATTGGACAGCTACCTGCAAAAAAATAAAACTAGACCACCAACTTACACCATTTACAAAAATAAACTCAAAATGGATAAAAGACTTAAATGTAAGCTGTGAAACCATAAGCATCTTAGAAGAAAACATAGGCAGTAAGCTCTCTGACATCTCTCGCAGCAATTTATTTGCTGATTTATCTCCTTGGGGAAGTGAAATAAAAGACAGGATAAACAAATCGGACTATATTAAACTAAAATGCTTTTGTACAGCTAAAGACAATAAGAACAGAATAAAAAGACAAACTACACAATGGGAGAACATATTTGACAATACGTCTGATAAGGGGTTAATAACCAAAATTTATAAAGAACTTGTAAAACTCAACACCAGAAAGACAAACAGTCCAATCAAAAAATGGGCAAAGGAAATGAATAGATACTTCTTCAAAGAGGACATACAGATGGCCAATAGGCATATGAAAAATGCTCAACATCACTAATCATTAAAGAAATGCAAATTAAAACCACAATGAGATATCACCTCACACCAGTCAGAATGGCGCTCATCAACAAACCAACACCGAATAAGTGTTGGCAAGGATGTGAAGAAAAGGGAACCCTCCTGCACTGTTGGTGGGAATGCAGACTGGTGCAGCCGCTGTAGAAAACAGTATGGAGATTCCTCAAAAAATTGAAAATCGAACTGCCTTTTGACCCAGCTATTCCACTTTTAGGAATATACCCAAAGAACACCATAGCAATTCCAAAAGGAGAAATGCACCCCCATGTTTATGGCAGCATTGTTCACAATAGCAAAGATCTGGAAACAGCCCAAGTTTCCATCAGAAGACGAGTGGATTAAAAAGCTTTGGTACGTATATACTATGGAATACTACTCACTCAGCCGTAAGAAATGATGACATCGGATCATTTACAATAACATGGATGGACCTTGATAACATTATACGGAGTGTAATAAGTAAATCAGAAAAAACTAAGAACTATATGAATCCATACATAGATGGGACATAAAAATGAGACTCGGAGACATGGACAAGAATGTGATGGTAATGGGAGGGGGGTTTAGGGGGTGTGGGGGCGAGGAAGGAGAGAGGGTGAGGGTGAGGGAAGGGGCATAATGAAAACCAGATAGAAGGTGATGGAAGACAATTTGACTTTGGATGAGGGGTATACAGCACAATCAAATTTCAAAATAATCTGGAGATGTTTTCTCTCAACATATGTACCCTGATTTATCAATGTCACTGCGTTAAATTTAATAATAACATATAATTCATAGATGATCATCTATTTTACTGATGATGGTTATAAGCTAAATAATCTTACTTTATATTAATTGTATATATGAGACAAGCAAGACACGTTCTATTTTGTTCCAAGTAGCCTATGTTAAGTAAACTACTATATCATTTATTTTCTTAAAAGTCTTAGTTCATTTCAACACAAGCAGAATACTTTTTATAGTTTTTTTCTGAATTACTTTTCTGGTTGGTTCCTATTATAGCTAAGTTCAAAAGTGCAGTTATTAAATTGCTACATTCTTTACTCACAATTTACATGAAATCATTGGGGGAGGGAGGGAAAGGAATACTTCTAACTGTGAAATATGTCCTTATTTAGTTTTAAAACTACTGGTATTTGACAGCTGGCAAAGCTTCCATTGGAGAAGAAAACTATGCACTTTGGCACAACCTGTATTTATTTTTAGAGCTGCAATGAAGTCCTATCTTCCTGAATAAAATTTCCTCAAGTTACAAATAATAATTATACAACTCCAACTATTGTCAATATCTTCTTGACAGTATTTTGACACTCTTGATTCTGCTCTCACTCATCTGTTCCTGATGTAATGTTCTCTTTGGCTTTTCCTGTTCCCACTCTGTACTCTTCTTTACTCCCTAGTCACTGACTCTTTTTTGTTCTTTCATACCTAGAGGAAATAATTCCCTGAAGTTATCTTCTCATCTTCTCTGCCCTCTTCTCCTCAACATTCTCTTTCCTCAACTCTCTTCCTCTTCTCGGTATCCTCATTCACTCCCATGGTTTTAATTCCCATTCTATGCCTAAAATTTTCAAATATGTTTCTTTATCCTTTTCTTTTTAAAACTAGACCTCATCTCCCAATAGCTGGCTAGACAGCTCTCTTTGGCTATTCCACAGATGTCTGACCCTCCGGATATGACCTTAACTCAACTTGTCTCACAAAATTGCTCCTCCATATGTTGGCTACTGTTCCCCTTTCCACCATTGCCCAATTTGGAAACCATAAAATATTCTGACTCCTACCCTCTCTCAACCTTTATATCTAATTGGTCATTGCACATATTACTATTCCAGCCCCAAAATGTCTCTTAATTCTCTCTTCTTTTCCAGGACCAATGCCACTGTGCTAATTCTGCCTCCCAATATTAATTAAACCAAGGCAATCAATCTCTTTTATTTGGACTCTTGCTCTTTTTATGTCTCTCTATATTTTATGCATTCATCCATTCCAATACATCCCTTTTTATTTCCCATTATCTGAAAAATAAAGTCTAGACTCTCAAATGTCCTTGACTGTCTCCAATATTGTTTCCCAGCCTCATTCCCATTTGTACCATATTTTAGCCACATCAGAATTACTTGTTTCCAAAGATGCCACGTACTCCCACACCTTAAAAAAATTATCACTGTGCCTTTCCTCAAACGATTTGTTCTGCCTCAGTTTTTCTTTTTACTTTTCTTAAAACCATCCTGCCTCCATGCCTTTGTATTTGCTCTTCCATTGGGCTTAAATAATATTTTCTTAAGGCTTCCCACTGTAAACTCCTTCTTATTGTATATCTCCAGATGAAATGTCACCTTCTCAGAAACGTTTCCCTGACTATTCACTTCCAAGAAGACTCTCCCCAAGCAGTTATTCTATATCCAAGCATCACATTTATATACTTCTGATTACTTGTTCTTCTCAGAAATTCTCTTTTCTCTGTATTTGTTTCTGCTTCCCCAACTAGACTGTAATCTACTTGAATGAAAAGGCTTTATCATATTGGTCACTGCTCTTCAGCACCTAAAATAGTATCTGTCACTTAGTAGTTGCTCCATAAGTGTTGTTGAAGGAATAAATGAATGACTATTTTTTCACTGAGATGATATGTTTTTGTTTTTTGTTGTACTATGTACTTAGTTATAAATCAGGTCAGATAGGAGCCCCTCATTTCTCTTTCTAGTTTTTGTGGAAATTATATTATACTTATAAACCTTTTATTTTAACTTAAATTCTATTCTTCAAAGAGAGAGGAAAAAACAAGGAAATAGTGCTGATATTAACTTAGAGGCACAGCTGGATTCAAGCTTTCTGAGTGTTCCCAGTTCTTCTGGTGCATGATGGTGTGGAGAAAGGAATGTAATATGGTAGGAAAACCCTGGATTTAGAGGCAAAGACCTGTATACCAGTCTGTGCCGGCCACCAACATAGGCCACCATGGTGAGTAGGTTCTTTAACCTCTGTGAACCTCAGAATCATGATTTGAACTAAATTATCTCAAAAGTTTCTTCTACTTCTAGAGTTCTGTGTTTCTTTGACTCATCAACTCAACATAATCACTCAACAAATATTTATTGACTACTCTCCCTGTGCCAATTACTATGTTAGGTGATAGAAATACAATCAGTGGTGAGCCCTGCCACCAGGGATCTTACAGACTAATGGCAGGGACATTTAAAAATGACTACACAGCTTTTTCTTGAGATGAAATAGGCATTACTACAGAACCAAAGCACTCCATATTTTCATTTTTCCCCCCCATAGAAACACCTCTCACACAATGACTAGGTCTAGCTTTCAAGATCTTCCCATTGAGAAGTGAGTCAAGTGATTTTATTTTAAAAATATTTAATACAGAAAGTTTGCTTGAGTGAATGAGTATTTTAACATTGTACAAACATAAAATTAATTATTTTAAGCTATTACTACAATTTTTTAATAATTCCTCTCTTCTTCTTTTAATGGGTATGTGAAGAGGAGGTACAGCAAAGAAGAGAGAGAAAAAACATTGTTAAGATATATCAGTCCCTGCTTATCACTGTCCTCTGTGACTGTCTTCTGTCCAGTCTCAAGGAATCTGGTAGAGGAGGAGACTCATCTCCCTCTCTTAACACTCCCTCTTGTTCTTGTCCGGTGTGCGTGTGTGTGTGTGTTCTGGTCTGTGCCAGTGCCTTCTATGCCTGAATGGAATGGGGGAAATGAAGAGCTTTTTGTGTTGGGCTTTGCCATCAGTGTGGAATATGTGTGCATATATTGTGCTATCTACTTATTCCATGTGAGAGCTGTGCAATCTGGGCTTCTGCACTCCCCAATCCTCATTCTGCAGGTATTTTTTATAAACCATAAATGCTCCCAGCCTTTGTTCCCTCTGCTATTATCCTAAGGCACAACAAACCATAGGGAGCTGGCCATAGGTGGCGCTTGTGGCTGGCTGTAAGGCTAGTAGCCACAGCCACCATCACAGCCTCCTGGCCAGTGCAGGTTTGCATTTGATTCGGACAGATGGTAATAAAACAACAGAGCCAAGAACTGGTGGGTTATTACTTTTAATCCTAGCTCACACACAGCAGGCAAGAAAATACATACAGCAGGAAATACTTCCCTTTGAATTCAGGGTTCCCAAAGTCACTGACTCATCTGAGCTTCCTAGAATCAAAGATTTCTACCTCACCAGTCTTATTCACCTCTATTCCCCATTCCTTCTCCTAATCCGCCATTCTGGCTGCCTCCTCCACGTGGCTTCCCTGCCCTGCCTCCATAGGCTATTCCTAGAACATAATCATTCTTTCCCAGAACAACGTAATCTCTCCTCCTTTTAAAACCTTTTGGCGCAAAAGCCCTCCCCCAACACACATTAGTATAATCATGCCCATCCCAAATAAGAAGGGCAACTAATATTATCACCTGGGCTATGGCCATCCACGTGGGCAGCGCCATCTTTAACAAAGTAAGCATAATATATTTTATCTGCCCAACACTTGGCCTTTCAGAATTTCCTCAGTGCTACCTTCTATACCATCAGCTGGCCTGCCTCAGCCAATCCTGAGAATCCTACATACCTTCTTTATTCTTTTCTAAGTTCCCTTGCTGACAAAATTGAGCAAGCTCTGTGCCACATTCCAGAGCCACCCTTTATGGAAAATTGTATTTTGCAAAGATGGTTGATATACTGCTTTCCACAGTAGTTACCTTAATCTGCATTCTCATCAACAGTGACTAAGGGCTCTTTCTGCTCCACATTCTCACTAATGCATTGTTTGTTGATTTATTGATGATACCCATTCTGACAGGTGTGAAGTGATATCTCATTGTGGTTTTAATTTACATTGCTCTGATGATTAGTGACCTTGAGTATTTTCATATGTCTATTGGCCATCTGCATGTCCTCTTTGGAGAAGGTTTTATTCAGATCCATTGCTCATTTTTGTTAGTAGGTAGTTTCTTTTGTGTGTGTGTGTGTGTGTGTGTGTGTGTGTGTTGAGTTCTATAAGTTCTTTATAAATTTTGGATAATAACCCCTTATCAGATTTATCACTAGCAAATATGTTCTCCCACTCAGTGGACTGTCTTTTTATTTTGTTGATGGTTTCCTCTGTAGTGCAAAACCTTTTTAATTTGTTGTAGTCTCATTTGTTTAATTTTTATTTGTTTCTCTTGCCTAAGGCAATATATCAGAAAAAATTATTGCTCCAAGAAATAGCCGAGATTTTGCTGCCTATGTTTTCTTCTAAGATTTTTATGATTTGAGTCTTACCTTTAAGTCTTTAATCCATTTAAAGTTTATTCTTGTGCATAGTGTAAGAAGGTGGTCTAGTTTTATTTTTTTACAGGTATCTGTACAATTTTCCCAGAACCATTTATTGAATAGTCTGTCTTGATCTCATTGTATGTTCTTGTTCCTTTTGTCAAATATTATTGATAATAAAGTTGTGAATTTATTTCTAAGCTTTCTATCATGTACCATTGATCTACATGTCTTTTTATGACACTACTATGCTGTTTTGATTACTATGGCTTTGTAGTATAGTTTGATATGAAGTAGTGTGATTTCTTCAACTTTGTTCATTCTCAAGATTATAGGTGCAACTTGGGATCTTTTGTGGTTCCATATAAGTTTTTGAAATATTTTTTCTAGGTCTGTGAAATACGCCATTGGTATCTTGATAGGAATTTTGTTGAATTTATAGATTGCTTCGGTAGTATGGATATTTCATGATGTTAATTCTTCCTATCCAGGAACATGGTATATGTTCCCAATTATTTGTATCTTCTTCAGTTTATTTCTTCAGTGTCTTATAATGTTCTGAGTACAGGTTTTTTATATCCTTGGTTAAATTTATTCCTAGGTATTTATTTTGATGCAATTATAAAAGGGATTGTTTTCTTAGATTCCCTTTCTGATAGTTCAATATTGGTATATTAAAATGCACTGATTTCTGGATATTTATTTTATTTTTGAGATGCAACTTTTATTTCTTTTATTTATAAGTTTTTATTAATTTGAATAGGGTGACATCAATAAACCAGGGTACATATGTTAAAAAAAAACCATGTCCAGGTTATCTTGCCATTTAATTATGTTGCATACCCATCACCCAAAGTCAGATTGTCCTCCGTCACCTTCTATCTGGTTTTCTTTGTGCCCATCTCCCTCCTTTCCCTCTCCCTCCCTCTCCTCCCCCGCCCCCGGTAACCACCAAACTCTTGTCCATGTCTCTTAGTCTTGTTTTTATGTCCGACCTATGTATGGAATTATGCAGTTCTTAGTTTTTTCTGATTTACTTATTTCACTCTGTATAATGTTATCAAGATCCCACCATTTTGTTGTAAATGATCCGATGTCATCATTTCTTATGGCTGAGTAGTTTTCCATAGTGTATACATGCCACATCTTCTTTATCCAGTTATCTATTGAAGGGCTTTTTGGTTGTTTCCATGTCTTGGCCACTGTGAATAATGCTTCAATGAACAGGGGGCTACATGTGTCTTTACGTATCAATGTCACTGAGTTTTGGGAGTATATACCCAGTAGAGGGATTGCTGGGTCATGAGGTAGATCTATTTTCAGTTTTTTGAGGAACCACCATACGTTCTTCCATAATGGTTGTACTACTTTACATTTCCACCAACAGTGAATGAGGGTTCCTTTTTTTCCACAGCCTCTCCAACACTTGCTATTACCTGTCTTGTTAATAATAGATAACCTAACAGGTGAGAGGTGGTGTCTCATTATACTTTTGATTTACATTTCTCAAATAACTAATGAAGATGAGCATCTTTTCATATATCTCTTGGCCATTTGTATTTTTCCAGGGAGAAGTGTCTGTTCATGTCCTCTTTCATTTTTATTGGATTATTTATTTGTTTGTTGTTGAATTTTATGAATTCTTTGTATATTTTGAATATTAGGCCCTTATCCGAGCTGTTGTTTGAAAATATCATTTCCCATTTAGTTGGCTGTCTGTTTATTTTGTTGTCAGTTTCTCTTGCTGAGCAAAAACTTCTTAGTCTGATGTAGTCCCATTCATTTATCTTTGCCTTCACTTCTCTTGCTTTTGGAGTCAAATTCATAAAATGCCCTTTAAAACCAAGGTTCATGAGTTTAGTACCTATGTTTTCTTCTATGTACTTTATAGTTTCAGGTCTTATATAGATATTTATGTCTTTGATTCATTTTGAATTAATTTTAGTACAAGGGGACAAACTGTAGTCGAGTTTCATTCTTTTGCATGTGGCTTTCCAGTTTTCCCAGCACCATTTGTTGAAGAGGCTTTCTTTTCTCCATTGTGTGTTGTTGGCCACTTTATTAAAAATTATTTGACCATATATATGTTTTATTTCTGGACTTTCTATTCTATTCCATTGGTCTGAGTGTCTATTTTTCTGCCAATACCATGCTGTTTTGATTATCGTGGCCCTATAATATAGTTTGAAGTCAGGTATTGTAATGCCCCCAGCTTCATTCTTTTTCCTTAGGATTGCTTTGGCTGTTCGGGGTTTTTTATATATAGTTCCATATCAATCTGATGATTTTTTGTTCTATTTCTTTAGAAAATGTCATTGGAATTTTGATGGGAATTAATTGTATTAAATTTGTATATTGCTTTGGGTAATATGGTCATTTTGATTATATTTATTCTTCCTATCCAAGAACAAGAAATATTTTTCCAATTCATTGTATTTTTCTTGATTTCCCTTAACAATGCTTTGTAGTTTTCATTATATAGGTCCTTTACATTCTTTGTTATGTTTATTTCTAGGTATTTTATTTTTTTTGTTGCAATCGTGAAGGGGATTATTTTTTTGAGTTTGTTTTCTAAAGTTTTATTGTTGGCATATAGAAAAGCTATGGACTTTTGTATATTAATTTTGTATCCTGTGACCTTACTGTATTGTTTTATTGTTTCTAGTAATCTTTTTGTGGAATCTTTGGGTTTTCAATGTATAGGATCATATCATCTGCAAAAAGTGAAACCTTTACTTCTTTTTCGATATGGATGCTTTTTATTTCTTTATCTTGTCTGATTGCTCTGGCTAGAACTTCTAGCACCACGTTAAATAAAAGTGGAGAGAGTGGACAACCCTGTCTTGTTCCTGATTTAAGGAAGAAAGTCCTCAGTTTTGTGCCATTTAATATGATGTTAGCTGATGGTTTATCATATATGGCCTTTATCATGTTGAGATATTTTCCTTCTATACCCATTTCGTTGAGTGTCTTAAACACAAAGTTGTGATGTATTTTATCGAATGCCTTTTCTGCATCTATTGATAAGATCATGTGGTTTTTGTACTTTGTTTTGTTGATATGGTGTATTACGTTAACCATTTTACGTATGTTGAACCATCCTTGAGATTCTGGGATGAATCTCACTTGATCATGATGTATTATTTTTTTTAATATGTTGTTATATTCAATTTGGTAGTATTTTGTTTAGTATTTTAGCATCTGTATTCATTAGAGGTATTGGCCTATAGTTTTTTTGTGCCATCCTTGCCAGGTTTCAGTATGAGGGTTATGTTGGCCTCATAAAATGTGTTTAGAAGCATTGCTTCTTCCATTTTTTTGGAAGACTTTGAGTAGAATAGGAACCAAGTCTTCTTTGAATGTTTGATAGAATTCACTAGTATAACTGTTTGGTCCTGGACTTTTATTTTTAGGGAGGTTTTTAATAGTTTTTTTCTATTTCCTCCCTGCTAATTGGTCTGTTTAGGCTTTCTGCTTCTTCATGACTCAGACTAGGAAAGTTGTATTGTTCTAGTAATTTATCCATTTCTTCTAGATTGTTGAATTTGGTGGCGTATAGTTTTTCATAGTATTCTACAATATTTCTTTGTATATCTACAGTGTCCGTGGTGATTTCTCCTCTTTCATTTTGGATTTTGTTTATATGAGTCCTTTCTCTTTTTCCCTTGGTGAGTCTTGACAAGAGTTTGTCAATTTTGTTGATCTTTTCAAAGAACCAGCTCCTTGTTTTATTAATTTTTCTATAGTTTTTCTGTTCTCTATTTCATTTATTTCTACTCTGATTTTTATTATTTCCTTTCTTCAGCTGGTTTTGGGTTATCTTTGTTCTTCTTTTTCTAGTTTCTTAAGGTGTGAAGTTAAGTGCTTTACTTGGGCTCTTTCTTGTTTGTTCATATCGGTGTGAAGTGATATGAACTTCCGTCTTATTACTGCTTTTGCTGCATCCCAGAGAGTCTAATATGTTGTATTGTCATTTTAATGTCTGTATATATCTTTTGATCTTTGCGCTTATTTCTTCCTTGACCTATTTATTTTTTAAAAGTATGTTGTTTAGTTTCCACATTTTTGTGGGTTTTTTTTCCTCTTTTTTGCAGTTGAATTCTAGTTTCAAGGCTTTATGATCAGAAAATATGCTGGGCACAATTTTGATTTTTCTGAATTTGTTGATGTTATTTTTGTGGTCTAACATATGGTCAGTTCTTGAGAATGTTCCATGTGCACTAGAGAAAAATGTATACTCTGTCGCTTTGGGATGATATGTCCTGACATCTGTCTATCATATCCAGTTTCTTTAGTGTTTCATTCAAGGTCAATATATCTTTACTGATTTTCTGTTTGGATGAACGATCTAGAGCTGTCAGCAGTGTATTGAGGTTTCCAAGTTTGATTGTATTTTTGTCAGTTTTTATTTTTAGGTTAATAAGTAGCTGTCATATATTTTGGTGCTCCTTGGTTTGGTGCATATATATTATGAATTGTTATGTCTTTTTGATTCAGTGTCCCCTTAATTTTTATGAACTGACCATTTTTGTCTGTGATTACTTTTGCTGTCTTGTAGTCTGCATTATTAGATATGAGTATTGCTACACCTGCTTTCTGCTTTTTTTTTTTTTATGTTATTTGCTTGGAGTATTGTTTTCCAGCCTTTCACTTTGAATTTGTTTTTATCCTTGTTACTTAGATGTGTTACTTGTAGGCAGCATACAGTTGGATTTTCTTTTTTAATCCATTCTGCTACTCTGTGCCTTTTTATTGGTGAGTTTAATCCTTTTACATTTAGTGTAATTATTGACACTAGTGGCTTTCCTATTGCCATTTTATAAATTGCTTTCTGTTAGTTTTGTATCTTGTTTGATTCTTTTATTTTGTTTTTCTATCATTTGTTTTTGTTTGGTTGTATCCCATACTTCTTTCCTCTGTTGCTATTTTTTTTAAGTCATGTGCTTCTATGGTGGTTTTTCAAGGGTGGTTATTAAGTAATTAAAAGGTTACCTACCATGTTCATTGTAGTACACTACAATATGAGTGCTTCTGCACTCCATTGTCCTTTGCTAATGTTTATCTCTCTCCTCTCCCTCCTTTTTTTTGTTGTTGTCACAGTTTAAATTTGGTTTTATTGTGTTCTTGGTGGAGCTTTTACTTGTGTTTTTTTTTTGTTTTGTTCTTTGTATCTGGTTGGAAAACCCCCTTTAGTATTTCCTGTAGAGGGGGTTTTCTGATGATAAATACCCTCATCTTTTCTGTATCTGTGAATGTTTTATTTCTCCTTTGTATTTGAAGAATAGCTTAGATGGGTATAGTGTTCTTGGCTGAAAGTTCCTCTCTTTCAGGGCTTTAAATATTGGGGTCTACTCTCTTCTAGCTGTGGAGTTCCTGCTGAGAAATCCAATGATAATCTAATAGGCCTTTCTTTATAAGTTGTATTCTTCTTTTTTCTGGCTGCCTTGAGAATATTTTCTTTGTCGTTGGTTTGTGCCAATTTCATTATGATGTGCCTTGGAGTAGGTTTGTTGAGGTTAAAAAAACTCGGTGTTCTGTTTGATTCTTGAATTTGAAGCTTTAGATCTTTCCACAAGCTTGGGATGTTCTCATCTATTATTTGTTTGAATATGTTCTCCATTCCATTTTCTCTCTCTTCTCCTTCTGATATACCTATTTTTCTTATGTTAGTCTTTTTGATGGAGTCAGACAATTCCTGTAGGGCTTTCAAATTTTTAAAAAAAATTTTTGAGTCTCTTTCTTCTTCTCTCTGTTGTGCCTCCATTTGCTTGTCTTCTGTGTCACTAATCCTACCTTCTATCTGGCCTGTTCTATTAGCTAAGCTTGTTACCTCATTTTTCAGTTCATAAATTGAGTTTTTCATCTGTTTTTTATAATAATTTTATTTTTTTAAAGGGGCGACATCAATAAATCAGGATACATATAATCAAAGATAACATGTCCAGGTTATCTTGTCATTCAATTATGTTGCATACCCATCACCCAAGGTCAGATGGTCCTTTGTCACCTTCTATCTAGTATTCTTTGTGCCCCTCCCCCTCCCCCTTTCCCTCTCCCTCCCCCCTCCCCCTGTAACCACTACACTCTTATCAATGTCTCCTAGTCTCACTTTTATGTCCCACCTATATATGGAATAATGCAGTTCCTGTTTTTTTCTGATTTACTTATTTCACTTCGTATAATGTTATCAAGATCCCACCATTTTTCTGTAAATGATCTGATGTCATCATTTCTTATGGCTGAGTAGTATTCCATAGTGTATATGTGCCACATCTTCTTTATCAAGTCATCTATTGATGGGCTTTTTGGTTGTTTCAATGTCCTGGCCACTGTGAACAATGCTGCAATAAACATGGGGCTGCCTGTGTCTTTACATATCAATGTTTCTGAGTTTTTGGGGTATATACCCAGTAGAGGGTTTGCTGGGTCGTAAGGTAGTTCTATTTTCAGTTTTTTGAGGAACCACCATACTTTCTTCCATAATGGTTGTACTACTTTACATTCTCAGCAACAGTGTATGAGGGTTCCTTTTTCTCCACAGCCTCTCCAACATTTGCTATTACCTGTCTTGTTAATAATAGCTAATTGAACAGGTGTGAAGTGGTATCTCATTGCAGTTTTGACTTGTATTTCTGTAATAACTAAAGAAGATGATCATCTTTTTATATATCTCTTGGCCATTTGTATTTTTTTCCTGGGAGAAGTGTCTGTTCATGTCCTCTTCCCATTTTTTTATTGGATTGTTTGTTTGTTTTTTGTTGAGTTTTATGAGTTCTTTGTATATTTTGGATATTAGGCCCTTATCTGTGCTGTTGTTTGAAAATATCATTTCCAATTTAGTTGGCTGTCTGTTTATTTTGTTATCAGTTTCTCTTGCTGAGCAAAAACTTCTTAGTCTGATGTAGTCCCATTCATTAATTTTTCCCTTTACTTCTCTAGCCTTTGGAGTCAAATTCATAAAATGCTCTTTAAAACCAAGGTCCATGAGTTTATTACCTATGTCTTCTTCTATGTACTTAATTGTTTCAGGTCTTATATTTAGATCTTTGATCCATTTTGAGTTAATTATAGTACAGGGGGACAAACTGTAGTCGAGTTTCATTCTTTTGCATGTGGCTTTCCAGTTTTCCCAGCACCATTTATTGAAGAGGCTTTCTTTTCTCCATTGTGTGTTGTTGGCCCCTTTATCAAAAATTATTTGACTATATATATGTGGTTTTATTTCTGGACTTTCTATTCTGTTCCATTGGTCTGAGTGCCAATACCATGGTGTTTTTTTTTGTATTTTTCTGAAGCTAGAAACGGGGAGAGACAGTCAGACAGACTCCTGCATGCGCCCGACAGGGATCCACCTGGCATGCCCAACAGGGGGCGATGCTCTGCCCACCAGGGGGTGATGCTCTGCCCCTCCGGGGCATCGCTTTGCCACGACCAGAGCCACTCTAGCACCTGAGGCAGAGGCCAAGGAGCCATCCCCAGCACCCGGGCCATCTTTGCTCCAATGTAGCCTTGGCTGTGGGAGGGGAAGAGAGAGACAGAGAGGAAGGAGACAGGGAGGGGTGGAGAAGCAGATGGGCGCTTCTCTTGTGTGCCCTGGCCGGGAATCGATCCAGGGACTTTTACACGCCAGGCCGACGCTCTACCATTGAGCCAACCGGCCAGGGACCATGCTGTTTTGATTATCGTGGCCCTATAATATAGTTTGAAGTCAGGTAATGTAATGCCCCAGCTTCCTTCTTTTTCTTTAGGATTGCTTTGGTTATTCAGGTTTTTATATAGTTCCATATAAACCTGATGTTTTTTTGCTCCATTTCTTTAAAAAATGTCATTGGAATTTTGATGGGAATTGCATTAAATTTGTATATTGCTCTGGGTAATATGGTCACCTTGATTATATTTATTCTTCCTAACCAAGAACAAGGAATATTCTTCTATCTCATTATATCTTTTTCGATTTCCCTTAAAAATGGTTTATAGTTTTCATTATATAAGTCCTTTACATTCTTTGTTATGTTTATTCCTAAGTATTTTATTTTTTTTTTGTTGCAATCGTGAAGGGGATTATTCTTTTGAGTTTGTTCTCAAATGGTTCATTGTTGGCATATAGGAAGGCTATTGACTTCTGTATGTTAATTTTGTATCCTGTGACCTTACTGTATTGGCTTATTGTTTCTAGTAGTTTTTTTTGTAGATTCTTTGGTGTTTTTGATGTATAGGATCATATCATCTGCAAAAACGTGATACCTTTACTTTTTTTTTTCTGATATGGATGCCTTTTATTTCTTTGTCTTGTCTGATTGCTCTGGCTAGAAACTCTAGTACCACATTAAATAAGAGTGGAGAGAGGGGACAACCCTGTCTTGTTACTGATTTAAGGTGAAAGCCTTCAGTTTTGTGCCATTTAATATGATGTTAGCTGATGGTTTATCATATATAGCCTTTATCATGTTGAGATATTTTCCTTCTATACCCATTTTGTTGAGAGTCTTAAACATATAGTTGTGTTGTATTTTATTGAAAGCCTTTTCTGTGTCTATTGATAAGATCATGTGTTTTTTGTTCTTTGTTTTGTTGATATGGTGTATTACATTAACCATTTTACGTATGTTGAACCATCCTTGAGATTCTGGGATGAATCCCACTTGATCATAATGTACTATTTTTTTAATATGTTGTTGTATTTTATTTGCTATTATTTTGTTTAGTATTTTAGCATCTGTATTCATTAGAGATATTGGTCTGTAGTTTTCTTTTTTTGTGCCATCCTTGCCTCGTTTTGGTATGAGGGTTATGTTGACCTCATAAAATGTGTTTGGAAGTATTGCTTCTTCTTCAATTTTTTGGAAGACATTGAGTAGAATAGGAACCAAGTCTTTTTTGAATGTTTGATAAAATTCACTTGTATAGCTGTCTAGGCCTGGACTTTTATTTTTGGGGAGGTTTTTAATGTTTTTTTCTATTTCTTCTCTACTAATAGGTCTGTTTAGGCTTTCTGCTTCTTCTTGACTCAGTCTAGGAAGGTTGTATTGTTCTAGGAATTTATCCACTTTTTCTAGGTTGTTGAATTTAGTGGCATAAAGTTTTTTATAGTATTCTACAATAATTCTTTGTATATCTATGGTGTTCATTGTGATTTCTCCTCTTTCATTTTGGATTTTGTTTATATGAGTTCTTTCTCTTTTTTCTTTGGCAAGGGTTTGTCAATTTTGTTGATCTTTTCAAAGAACCAGCTCCTTGTTCTATTAATTTTTTCTTTAGTTTTTCTGTTTTCTATTTCATTTTTTTCTGCTCTGATTTTTATTATCTCCTTTCTTCGGCTCGTTGTAGGTTGTCTTTGTTCTTCTTTTTCTAGTTCCTTAAGGTGTGAAGTTAAGTGGTTCACTTGGGCTCTCTCTTGTTTGTTCATATATGCCTGAAGTGATATGAACTTCCCTCTTATCACTGCTTTTGCTGCATCCCATAGATTCTGATATGTCGTATTGTCATTTTCATTAGTCTGTATATATCTTTTGATCTCTGCACTTATTTCTTCTTTGACCCATTCATTTTTTAAAAGTATGTTGTTTAGTTTCCACATTTTTGTGGGATTTTTTTCCTCTCTTTTGCAGTTGAGTTCTAGTTTCAAGGCTTTATGATCAGAAAATATGCTTGGTACAACTTCGATTTTTCTGAATTTGCTAATGTTGTTTTTGTGGCCCAACATATGGTGAATTCTTGAGAATGATCCATGAACACTGGAGAAAAATGTATAATCAGTCACTTTGGGATGAAATGTCCTGTAAATGTCTATCATATCCAGGTGCTCTAGTGTTTTGTTTAAGGCCACTATATCTTTGTTGATTCTCTGTTTAGATGACCGATCTAGAGCTGTCAGCGTTGTATTGAGGTCTCCAAGTATGATTGTATTTTTGTCAGTTTTTGTTTTAAGGTCAATAAGTAGCTGCCTTATATATTTTGGTGCTCCTTTGATTGGTGCATATATATTAAGAATTGTTATGTCTTCTTGATTCAGTGTCCCCTTAGCCATTATGAAATGGCCATTTTTGTCTCTGAGTACTTTTGCTGTCTTGTAGTCAGCATTATCAGATATGAGTATTGCTACGCCTGGTCTTTTTTGGATTATATTTGCTTGCAGTATTGTTTTCCAGCCTTTCCCTTTGAATTTGTTTTTATCCTTGTTACTTAGATGAGTTTTTTGTAGGCAGCATACAGTTGGATTTTCTTTTTTAATCTATTCTGCTACTCTTTCCCTTTTTATTTGTGAGTTTAATCCATTTACATTTAGGGTAATTATTGACACTTGTGAGTTCCCTATTGCCATTTTATAGATTGCTTTCTGTTAGTTTTGTGTCTTGTTTGATCCTTCTCTTTCGTATTTTTTCTATCTTTTGTTTTTATTTGGTTGTATTCTATACATCTTTCCTCTGTTGCTATCTTTTTTCAATCATGTGCTTCTGTGGTTTTTTTTCAATGGTGGTTACTTTTAAGTAATGAAATTGGTTCCTACCCTGTTCATTGTAGTTCACTATTTTGTGAGTACTTTTGCACTCTATTGTCCTTTGCTACATTTAATCTCCAGCCTCTCCCCCCACTTTTTTTCGTTGTTGTTACAGTTTAAATTTGGTTTTATTGTGTTCTTCTTGGAGCTTTTACTTGTGAATTTGTTTTTTTTTATTCTTTGTATCTGATTGGAGAACCCCCTTTAGTAATTCCTGGAGTGGGGGTTTTCTGATGATAAATTTCCTCATCTTTTTTGTATCTGTGAATGTTTTTATTTCTCCTTCATATTTGAAGGATAGCTTTGATGGGTATAGTATTCGTGGCTTAAAGTTTCTCTCTTTCAGGACTTTAAATATTGTGGTCCACTCTCTTCTAGCTTGTAGAATTTCTGTTGAGAAATCGGATGATAAGCTAATGGGCCTTCCTTTATATGTTGTATTCTTCTTTTCCCTGGCTGCCTTGATAATTTTTTCTTTACCATTGGTTTGTGCCAATTTCATTATGATGTGCCTTGGAGTAGGTTTGTTCGGTTTAAGAAAACTAAAAGTTCTATTTGCTTCTTGAATTTGAGGTTTAGTTCTTTCCACAGGCTTGTTAAGTTCTCATCTATTATTTGTTTGAGTATGTTCTCCATTCCATTTTCTCTCTCTTCTCCCTCTGATATACCTATTATTCTTATGTTTTTCTTTTTGATGGAGTCAGATAATTCCTGTAGGGCTATCTCATTTTTTAAAATTTTTGAGTCTCTTTCTTTTTCTCTCTGTTGTGCCTCAAGTTGCTTGTCTTCTATTTTACTAATCCTACCTTCTATCTGGCCTGTTCTATTAGCTAAGCTTGTTACCTCATTTTCAGCTCATGAATTGAGTTTTTCATATCTGTTTGATTTGTTTGTATAGTTTCAATTTCCTTGGAAATATATTTTTTGTGTTCATTGAATTGTTTTCTGAGCTTCCAAAATTGCCTTTCTGTGTTTTCTTGTATATCTCTGAGTATTTTTAGGATTTCTATTTTAAATTCTCTGTCATTTAACTCCAAGGTTTTCAATATATTAAATTCTTTCTCCATACATTTTTCCTCTTCTATCTGTGTTACCTCTCTTTCCTTTGTATCCATGATATTCGATTTTCTCTTCCTTAGTGGCATGTGAGGGTGGTTTTGTTGATAGTATTAATGAGATTTAATAAAGAATAAAAAGTTAAAAAAATAAAAAATCAAAGTTTTTTTTTAAAAATATTAATAATGAAATAAAGAAAAATAAAATAAAATAAAAATTAAAAAAAGGCAATTATTCCCTTCATCCTTTTTTCTTCTCCTTTTCTCTCCCCTGTTTCTTGAGACAATCTTGTGTTGAACTGTGAATAATATTGTACTAAATAGAAGAAACAATGCCTGTAATGGAGGGCCTGAATTGGGGAGAAGTTATAAAGGGGGGAAAAAAAAAGGAAAAAAGAAAAAAAAGGGGGTATGGACCTACAAAAAGCAAATAAGGAAAAAATTTGGGTCAAGAATAAAATGACTCTCTTTTAGGTTTTGGTTGACTAAGAGTTATGATTAGAGGAATAAGAGGGAAACAGGAAAATGGGGGGACAAATTAAAAAATTACCATTGTATTTAGTGTAACAAGAACTAGATAAAATGGAGAGCCAGGGATGGGAGCACTGCTAGTGAGTTAAATAGGTGAAGTAAAAATCCCCCAAAATGTCACAAACATAAGTTTGAGTCCCAAATAAGATAATTTGTTCATTATTGAGGTTTGAATGAGAGGAGATATAATGGAGAAAGTAAGAAACTAATATAGAGGGAGAAAAGAAAGGGAGAGAGAGAAAAAAAGAGGGTACCACTAAAAGAAGAAAAAAGATAAAAGAGTAGAGAGAGAGAGAGAGAGTTAAGGGTTTTGGAGTGCAATCCTTATAGAGAGAAAGGAAGAGGAAAGAAAATATAATGGGAGATGTAACACTTATGGGTAGTGTAGTTCAAGGAGAGGAGAGAGTAAGACCGGCAGAGAGTTAAATGACCAAATTGGAGGAGGAAAAAAAAATCAAGAATGAAGATAAGAGAAACAAACAAACAAATATAATAAAATGGTATAGGTTATAAAATCTGCAGATTATTCTTGATTTTGAGAGGTTATCTTGACTTTTTTTTTTTATCTTGCTTTTTTTTTTTCTTCCTCTTCCTCGTCGGTGACTCTGTACCCCGGGTTCTGCCCCTTTGGCATGCTCAGGTAGAGGTTTGCAGTTGATAAGTCTCTATGGTGATGTCATGTATTGTGCTTCAGTCTCGTTGGCAGTCGAGGCTCATTAGCATTTATACGCTCCGACAGTGAAAGATTCCGTGTTCCTGGAGCCTCTTTCCTAGTCTTTCCTTCCTCAGTTAGTAGCCTGATAATCCAGCTATGGGGTTGCTGCTGCCTCTGCCTGGATAATAAGAGGCTCAAAGAGCTGGCAACTCCCCACTCTATTCCCACTCAGCACTGGGCTCTGGGTAAGGCTCAGTCAGTCAGAGCTGCTGGGGTGGGGCTTTTGCCCACTCAAAGACCTCTGGGTCTGCCACTCTCTCCAGTACCATGGGTGGGCGCCCACTCCCGGGGTGCTTGGAGGAAACTCTTGCTCACTATCTGTGCGCAGACCAAGATATTAGGCCGGCAGTCTCACACTCTGAGTGAAACCACTGCCCCCACGGAAAAGTTCCAGCATTGAAACTGGCTCTTGCTCCCTCCTCATGTGCGGCTTTTTCAGGGCACTGGGGTCGCCTGGAGATTCTGCTTTTGGTGCACGCATATGCCTCTGACTCTGCCCCTTTGTGGGATAACACGGGTGCCCACTGCTGAGGTGATCGGAGAAACCTCTTGCCCACTCTCCGTGTGTGCCAACCAGGATATCAGGCTGGCCGCCTCACAGTTTGAGTGAAACCCCTGCCTGCCCTAAATTTCCAGCATTGGAATTGGCTCTTGCTCCCTCTCCATGTACAGCTTTTTCAGGGTGCTGGGGCAGTCCAGAGATTCTGCTTTCGGTCCACACAAAGGCCTCTGACTCTGCCTCTCTGTGGGATAACACGGGCGCCCACTCCCGGGGCTGTCGAAGGAATCTGTCACCCACTATCTGCGTGCGCCAACCAGGAGATCAGGGAAAATGGCTGCCCCACTTGTCTTTTTTTTGTCTGGGATTGGTGCGAGTGTTAGCTTTTATTGACTGTGTTGCCACAGATACAGTTTTTCCTCGGCTTGGATCTCCGTGCCACAGCCTGGTTCGGCCATTTGTGCCGCTGCCTGCATCTATTCACCCCCTTTTCCCTCCTTAGTTTCTATATTCTCAGTTCTCAGTGAAAGCAGCCTTATTTAGGTTAGTGAGGAAGGCAGAACATTTCTTACTCCCTATTTCCTTTGGTGTTTGATTATATATTTAGCCAATTTTTTGCTCCAATATACCTTCAGGTGTATTGCGAAACATCTGGAGGCTCCAAGGATAGGTTTTTATGTTTCTGGTTGAAGATCTTGTTGAGTTTTGGGGGAGATTTATCGGTATCGCTTCCTACCGTGCCATTACTCTGACGTCATCCTTTTCATCTCTGTTTGATTTGTTTTTCTAGTTTCAATTTTCTTGGTAATATATTCTTTGTGTTCATTGAGTTGTTTTCTGAGCTCCCTCAATTGCCTTTCTGTGTTTTCTTGTATATCTCTGAATATTTTTAAGATTTCTATTTTAAATTCTCTGTCATTTAGCTCCAAGATTTTTAATATATTAAATTTTTTCTCCATAGATTTTTCCTCATCTATCTGTGCTACTTCTCTATTTTTTGTATCCATGATATTTGATTTCCTTTTTCTTAATGGCATCTGAGGGTGGTTTTGTTGATTGCACTAATGAAAATTAATAAAGAATAAAAAGTAAAAAAAAAAGAAAAATAAATGGAAAAAAAATTTATTATTTCTTTTTTTCCTTTTTTCCCTTCCTCCTTGAGAAAATATTGTGATAAACTGTGAATTTTATTGTGTAAATGGAACAAAAACTACCTATTACGTAGGGCCTGATTTGGGGAGAAGTGATAAAGGGGCAAAAAAGGAGGTATGGACACACAAGGTGCAAAAAAGGGAAAAAGTTGGGTCAAGAATAAAATGATTTGCATGTAAGTGATGGTCGACTGAGAGATATAATGAGAGGGATTAGAAGGAAACAGGAAAAAGGAAAATAATTTCTATTGTATTAAGTAGAGCAAAAACCAGATATTGTAGAATGGAGATCCAGGGTTGGAGGGAATGCTAATAAGTTATAAAGTGATGTAAAAAGCACGCAAAATGGCCCTGGCCGGTTGCCTCAGTGATAGAGTGTTGGCCTGGCGAGCAGATGTCCTGGGTTCGATTCCTGGCCAGGGTACACAGGAGAAGCACCCATCTGCTTCTCCACCCCTTCCCCTCTCCTTCTTCTCTGTCTCTCTCTTCCCCTCCCACAGCCAAGGCTCCACTGGAGCAAAGTTTGCCAGGGTGCTGAGGATGGCTCTGTGGCCTCTGCCTCAGGTGCTAGAATGGCTCTGATTGTGGCAGAGTGACGCCCCAAGATGGGCAGAGCATCACCTCCTGGTGGGCATGCCGGGTGGGTCCCGGTCGGGCACATGCAGGAGTCTGTCTGACTGCCTCCCCTTTTCCAGCTTCGGAAAAATACAAAAAATACAACAACAAAACAAAAGCACCCAAAATGCCACAAAGAAAATATTTGATTTCCAAATAAAATAATTTGTTTGTGAGTGAGGATTGAATGAGAGGAAATGTAAAGGAGAAAAGAAGAAACTAATAGAGAGGGTGATAAAAGAAAAAGGGAAAAAGGAAAAGAAGAAAAAATTAAAGAGAGAGAGAGAGTTAAGGGTTTTGGAGTATAATCCTCATAGAGAGAAAGGAAGAAGAAAAGTAAGAAAATGGGAAATGTAACACTTAATGGTAGTGTAGTTCAAGAAAAGGAAAGAGTAAGATGAGCAGAGAATAAAAAGACCAAAGTGGTAGAAAGGAAAAAAAATAAAGACAAGATGAAAGAAACAAACAAAAAAAAGTAGATAAAGTTATAAAGTCTCTGGATTTTTCTTGATTTTGAGAGGTTATCTTCTTCTTTTTTCTTTTCTCATCCTTTTCCTGGTTGGTGACTCTGTACCCCAGGATCTGCCCCTGTGGAACGCTTAGTTAGAGATTTGTAGTTGATAAGTCTCTATGGTGATGTCATATACTAGGCTTCAGTCTCGTTGGTAGTTGAGGCTCGTTAGCATTTATAGGCTTCGACAATGAGAGTTCATTTTCCTGGAGCCTCTCTCCTAGTCTCTCCTTCTTGAATTAGCAGCCTGATGATCCAGCTATGAGGTTGCTGCTGCCTCTGCCTGGAGAGTAAGGGGCTCAAAGAGCTGGCAAATCCCCACTCTATCCCCACTCAGTGCAGGGTTCTGGGTAAGGCTCTGTCAGTCAGAGCCACCAGCGTAATCAGGTGGGGCTGGGAGCCAATTGCTCTCAAGGTGCTTTTCTATGCACCTCCAGTAGTGTCCAGTATGCCTCAGCACTCTGTGGGACCACTCTTTCAGGCTTTTTGCACTTTGCATACAGTTTTGGCTGGGAAGAAGATGCCCTAGTTGCTGCCTGCAGAACAGGAGGTCTTAAAAGCTGCCAAGTCCCTCTTTTTAACATATAGCCCTGAATATGAAAGCTCTGCCAATCAGAGCCACCAGCTTAAGCAGGTAGGGGGGCATGTTGACTTCTGTTCAGTTCCCTAGGTATATTTAGTTAAATTTGCCTTAGCGTTCTGTGGTATTGCTTTCTGCAGGCTTCTTTCTTGTTAAAAAACATACAGCCTAGCCTAGCCTAGCAGTGTTCTCTGAGTTTTGTTTCATGGGAATGTGTTTTTCACCCTGTATCGGCTGACAGGAAGTTGCCCCCGCCCCTACGTGCATAGCAAGAGGCACTGAAAAATATCACGCCTCTTGTCTTAGATCGCTGAACTGAGAGAGATCTTGTCAGAGCCACATAGGTCAGTTGGGAGGTGAGCAGACTGTGGGTTAAGCTAATTTCAACGATTGGATCTGCAGATCTGCTCCAGAGACAGACTGCAAGCTGCTTGTGCACCCCTCCCCCTAGCGCTTTTGTATTTTTTCTTCCTGGGGATGTTAGCCTGAATGGCTGGGTGAGGTGCCCCGCCCTCCCGGAGAAGTTCGGGCGTAGGGAAGTTCGCTTTCGCGCACTCTCCACTTGCTGCTGTTCAGGGTGCAGGGACCACACTGAGACTCTGGTCACAGCCTACGCAAAGGCCTCTGACCCTGCCCCTCTGTCTGGGAACACAGGCGCCCACTCCCAGGGTGCTAGGAGGAACCTCTCGCACACTATCCATGCTCGCTGACCAGGATATCGGGGCTAATGGCGGCTGCTGCTCTCCTGTCTTTGCCAGGGTTCGGCTGAGTCGCTGCAGGCACACTCTTTCCTTGGCTTGGATATTTGTGCCGCAGCCTGGCTCCTTCCACACCCTCAGCCTTCACTCTATCTCAGTTCCAAGTGAAAGCAGCCCTTGCTCAGGTTAGTGAAGAAGGCAGAGTGTTCTGTTCTTCGTCTTATTTCCTACAGGGTTGATTATATATTTAGTCAATTTTTTGCTCGATCATACCTTCGTGTTCAGTGTGTGGGACTTCCAGAAGCTCCAAGGATAGATTTTTCTGTCACTGGTTGTAGAACTTGTTGAAATTTTGGGGAGTTATTGGTAGCGATCCTCACAGCACCATTTTTTCTGATGTCACTACCTGGATATTTATTTTATATCCTGCTTCTTTACTGAATTCATTTATCAGTTCTAGTAATTTTTTGATAGACTATTTAAGGTTTTATTTTATTTTTTTATTTATGATTTTAATTTGCGTTTACATAGATTAAAGTGTCCCACTGAATATATCTCCCCCCACCCCCTTATTTCCCCTTGCCCCCCCCCCCATACCTCTTCAACCCAATGCCTTCCCCCATTCCCTCCAGGATTTGCTGTCCTGTTCTCTATAACGCTGTGTTATGTATATATAATTTCACAAATCTCTTTCTCTTCTCTAATCCCATTTTCTATTCTACTTTCCCTCTGATTGCTTTCCCTCTGGTTTCTTTGATCCAGCTTCTGCTTCTGTTCCATTGCTCAGTTCACATTGTTCATTGGATTCCTCAAATGAGTGAGGTTATATGGTATTTTTTTTTCTCTGCCTGGCTTATTTCACTTAATATAATAGTTTCCAGGTCCATCCATGTTGTTGAGATAGGTAAGATTTCCTTCTTTTTCATGGCCCCATAGTATTCCATTGTGTATATGTATTACAGCTTTTTAATCCACTTGTCCACTGATGGACATTTGGGCTGTTTCCAGATTTGAATATTGTAAACAATGCTGCCATAAACATGGGGGTGCATTTCTTCTTTTGAATCACTGATTTGGTATTCACAGGATATATTCCTAAAAGTGGTATAGCTGGGTCAAAGGGCAGTTTCATTTTTAATTTTTTAAGGAATCTCCATACTGTTTTCCACAGTGGCTGCACCAGTCTGCATTCCCACCAGAAGTGCAGGAGGGTTCCCTTTTCTCTGCACCCTCTCCAGCACTTATTTGTTGTTTTGTTAAAAAACGCCATTCTGACAGGTGTTAGGTAGTATCTCATTGTGGTTTTAATTTGCATTTCTCAGATGATTAGTGATGTTGAACATTTTTGCATCTGCCTATTGGCCATCTGTATGTGCTCTTTGGAGAAGTTTCTATTCATTTCTTTTGCCAATTTTTTGATTGGACTGTTTATCTTCCTGGTGTTAAGTTTTAAAAGTTCTTAATAAATTTTGGTTATTAACCCTTTATCAGATGCATTGGTGAATATATTCTCCCATTGTGTGGGTTTTCTTTTTATTTTGTTAATGGTGTCTTTTGCTGTGCAAAAGCTTTTTAATTTGATATAGTCCCATTTGTTTATCCTGTCCTTTATTTCACTTACCCTTGGTGGTACATCAACAAAAACATTGCTATGAGAGATATTGGAGAGTTTATTGCCTATGTTTTCTTCCAAGATGTTTATGGTTTCACAACTTACATTAAAGTCTTTTATCCATTTTGAGTTTACTTTTGTGAATGGTGTAAATTGGTGATCCAGTTTCATTTTTTTGCAAGTACCTGTCCAATTTTCTCAACACCATTTATTAAAGAGACTGTCTTTACTCCATTCTATGCTCTTACCTCCTTTGTCAAATATCAGTTGTCTATAAAGGTGTGGGTTTATTTCTAGGATCTCTGTTTTGTTCCATTGATCTGCATGCCTGTTCTTATGCCAGTACCAAGTTGTTTTGAGTACAATGGCCTTGTAGTATAACCTGATATCAGGAAGTGTTATACCCCCCACTTTATTCTTCTTTTTCAGGATTGCTGAGGCTATTCATGTTCCTTTTTGGTTCCATATAAATTTTTGGAATATGTGTTTTATATCTTTGAAGTATGTTATTGGTATTTTAATAGGAACTACATTGAATTTATACATTTCTTTGGGTAATATAGACATTTTAATGGTGTTTACTCTTCCTATCCATGAACACGGTATATGCTTCCACTTGTTTGTATCTTCCTTGATTTCCTTTCACAATGTTTTATAATTTTCCGAGTACAAGTCCTTTACCTCCTTGGTTAAATTTACTTCTAGGTACTTTATAATTTTTTTTTGCAATAGTGAAGGGGATTGTTTCCTTAATTTCTCTTTCAGACAGTTTATTGTTGATTTATAAAAATGCCACTGATTTCTGAATATTGATCCTGCCACCTTGCTGAATTCATTTATCAGGTCCAGTAATGTTTTGACTGAGACTTTAGGGTTTTCTAAGTACAGTATCATATCATCAGTATATAATGATAGTTTTACTTTTTTCCCCCAATTTGGATGCTTTTTATTTCTTTTTTCTTGTGTGATTGCTATGGCTAAGACTTCCAGAACTATGTTTAATAAGAATGGTAAAAGGGGGCACCCCTGCCTTGTTGCTGATCTTCAGAAGGTTGTTTTAAGTTTTGCCTATTGAATATGATGTTGGCTTTGGGTTTGTCATAGATGGCCTTTATCATGTTGAGGTATGATCCCAGTAATTCCACTTTGCTGAGTGTTTTAACCATAAATGGGTGCTGGATTTTATCTAATGCTTTTTCTGCATCCATTGATATTATCATGTGATTTTTATTCTTTCTTTTGTTTATGTTTTGGATCACATTGATTGATTTGCGGATATTGTACCAGTCTAGTGTTCCTAGAATAAATTCCACCTGATCATGATGTATGATTTTTTTTTATGTATTGTTGAATCTGGTTTGTAAATATTTTGTTAAGAATTTTAGCATCTAAATTCATTAGGCATATTGGGCTATAGTTTTCTTTCTTTGTAGTGTCTTTGCCTGGTTTTGGAATCAGTATTATGCTAGCCTCATAAAAGGAGTTTGGAAATCATCCCTCCTCTTGAATTTTTTGAAGTAGCTTGAGAAGGATATGAGTTAGTTCTTCTTTAAATATTTCATAAAATTCACTAGTGAAGCCATCTGGCCCAGGGCTTTTGTTTGTTGGGAGTTTTTTGATAACTGTTTCAATCTCTTTTGGTGTAATTGGTCTGTTTAGGTTTTCTGATTCTTCTATATTGATTTTTGAAAGATTATATATTTTGAGGAATTTGTCCATTTTGCCTAGGTTTTCTAATTATATGGCACACAGTTCTTCATAGTATTTTCTTATGATCCTTTGTATTTCTGCTGTCAGTTGTTACTTTGTATTTCTGCTGTCAGTTGTTACTTCTCCTCTCTTATTTCTAATTTCATTTAAGTCCTCTTTCTTTTTTTCTTGGTGAATCTGGTTAAAGGTCCATCAATTTTGTTCATCTTTTCAAAGAACCAGCTCTTGGTTTCATTGATCCTCTGTATTATTTTTTTTAGCCTCTATGTTATTTATTTTCACTCTGATTTTTATTATTTCTTTCCTTCTACTTCCTCTAGGTTCTACTTGTTGTTCTTTTTCTAGTTCTTTTATGTGCAGGGTTAAATTATATACTTGTGCTTTTTCTAGCTTCTTAAGATATGCCTGTAGTGCTATGAACTTCCTCTCAGGACTACTTTTGCTGTGTCCCACAAATTTTGAGTTGTTGTACAGGTATGTTCATTTTCATTTGTTTCAAGGAAATTTTTGATTTCTTCCTTGATCTCATTGTTAACCCATTCTTTTTAAATAACATACTATTTAGTTTCCAAGTAGTTGAGTGTTTTTCAGTTTTTCTATTGTAGTTGATATCTAGTTTCATGCCATTGTGATCCGATGATTTTAATCTTTTTAAATTTGGTGAGACCGCTTTTGTGTCCTAGCATGTGGTCTATCCTAGAGAATGTACCATGAGCACTTGAAAAGAATGTATATTCTGCTGCTTTAGGGTGAAATGTTCTGAAGATATCTATTAAATCCAGTTGATCTAGTGTGCCCTTTAAGTCTGCTGTTTCTTTATTAATTTTCTTTCTTGAGAATTTATCCAGTGATGTTAGTGGAGTATTAAAATCCCCTACTATTATAGTATTGCTGTTGATCTTGCCCTTTAAGTCCATCAAAATTTGCTTTATGTATTTAGGTGCTCCTATATTAGGTGCATAGATATTTATAAAGGTTATATCTACCTGTTGGACCATTCCCTTTATCATTTTGTAGTGACCTTCTTTATCCCTTATATAGCCTTTGTTTTAAAGTCTATTTTGCCTCAGTATTGCTACCCCACTTTTTTTTTTCATTTCTATTTGTATAAAATATTTTTTCCATCCCTTTACTTTCAATCTATGCATATCTTTTGTTTTGAGGTGTGTCTCTTGTAGACAGCATATGTATGGGTCCTATTTTCTTATCCATGCAGCTACCCTATGTCTTTTGATTGGAGCATTTAATCCATTTACATTTAAGATTATTATTGATAGGTAGTTATTTCTACTTTATTCTTTAAATCTACTTTCTTCTTTTACTGTATACAGCAAGCTCCTTAAGATTTTGTAGCATTGGTTTCATTGTAATGAATTCTTTGAGTTTTTTTTTGTCTGGGAAACTTTCTATTTCTCCTTCAATTTTAAATAATAGCCTTGCTGAATAAAGAAGTATTGGTTGTCGGCTCTTCTTTTGCATTACTTTGAATATTTCTTGCTATTCCCTTTTGGCCTTTAATGTTTCTGTTGAGAAGTCAGATGTCTTCCTTATTCAGGCTCCTCTGTAGGTAATAGACTGATTTTCTCTTACAGTTTCTAGTATTCTTTCTTTTTTAAAAATTTTTTTAAAAATTTATTTTTAAATTTTATTTTATTTTTATACTTTAATTATGATGTGTCTTGGTGTTCGTCTTTTTTGGTTTATCCTTAATGGAGCTCTCTGTGATTCTTGAACTTGTGTGACTTTTTTCTTCATCAATTTAGGGAAGTTTTCAGCTATTATTTCTTCAATCAGATTCTCTATCCCTTGTTTGTTCTCTTTCAGGAACCCATATGATGTGGATTTTATTTCTCTTCATGTTTTCACAGAGCTCTCTTAGAGTTTCCTCAGACTTTTTGAGACTCTTTTTTTTTTTGCTTCTCTGCTTCTGTGCTTTTATTCATCTTGTCTTCTAACTCACTAATTTGATCCTCTGCTTCATCCATCCCATTTTTAATTCCTTCCAGTGTGGTCTTCATTTCTGATATTGTATTTGTCATTTCTGACTGATTCTTTTTTATTATTTCTATGTCCTTTTATATACTTGCTATCTCTTTATTTAGGTGCTCATTATGTCCTTCCTTTGTTGCTCTAAGATTTTTGAGCATCCTAACAATGATTATTTTAAACTCTTCATCTGGTAATTTGGTTATTTCTGACTCATTCAAATCTTTTCCTGGGGATTTCTCTTGATTCATTTGGGTTGCATTTCTCTGCCTTATCATTTTGTCTGTGTATAAGAAAGGTGTGGCCACAGGAGTCTGATGGGTGTGGCCTCTGTGTTCCTTATGTGTGGTCTGTCTGCATGCCCACCACTCCTCTGCCACCACCTCAGGCATTCTCTTGTTTGGACTGCAAGCCCTAGTTGGCCCCCTGCCTCTGCCCCCACAGGCGGGACTGTGCTTGTGCACCGGGCTGCAAGCCTTGGCCCTGTGGTTGGGGCTGTGCTCCTGCGCTCAGCTGCTGGTCTTAGCCGGTTCTCTGGCTTTCACCTTGCCCCCATGAGCTGGACTGCAGGCAGGACTGCTCTCACTCACCTGGCCTGCAGCCACTGGTCAGACCGCTTTTGTGTGCTCCTTCCACAGCCATGGCCACCCTCAGCCTCCACCCCTGTGGGCAGGACTGTGCTTGAGCCCGGGCTGCCACCCCAGCCAGCCTCTGGATTCCCTGCTGATGGGACCGCAGTTCCATGTCTTGCTGCCACCTGCCCCCACTGAGCACTCAGCCATGTGCATGTGTGTGCGTGTGTGTGGAGGGGCAATGCATCTCAGACCTTAGCACTCAATACTATATTCCTGATGGCTCCCTGCTTCTAAGTGACTCTGCTCTGAGTGCAGCAGGAGAACTTCTGTTTGGCTGGTGACCTGCTTCCTTTTGCTGATATTGCTGGTTCTAAGAAAAATATTCACTTTAGATTTGGGGAGTGACTCAGCCCAGGGGTTAGGGTGGCTGTCCTTCAAAGTGTTTTTCCCTGTGCCTCCTAGATTACACTCTCTTCCAGCTACTCCAGTCCTCTCATCTCTCCCCATCCCCTGGAGCCCTGGGTTAGTGGTGTGAAAGAGGTTTTCTGTGTAGTCCCTTTAATAAGAATCCTGGGTCTGAGAAATCTGTCTCTTTCTCACAAACAGTATCCTGGCTTGTTTCACAGCTAAATACTGTCTGTATGCCTCTTCTAGGCTCTGGGGCTGTAAGCTGGGGCTTTGTTCTTGAGGCCCAGGACCCTCCCCTCTCCACTAAACTTACTTCCTGCCGCATGAGTCCCGCTGGGCTGCCATTCGCTCCCAGGAGCTGGGCAGCCCTCTCTGTGTTTCCACTTTTTCTACCAGTCTCAGTGCAGCTTCTTCAGTGATCCTTGGTTAAAGAGTCCTCTTAGTTTAGTCTAAAGTTGGTTTTTCCAGATGATTGTTCTTAATATTAAGTTGTAATCCACTTTGGTTCTGGGAGGTAGAAGTTGGTACATCTGCCTACTCCATCGCCATCTTGCCTCCCTTAAGGTTTTTTTTTTGTATTTTTTTTTTTCTGAAGCTGGAAATGGGGAGAGACAGTCAGACAGACTTCCGCATGCGCCCGACCGGGATCCACCCGGCACACCCACCAGGGGCGACACTCTGCCCACCAGGGGGCGATGCTCTGCCCCTCCGGGGCGTCGCTCTGCCATGACCAGAGCCACTCTAGCGCTTGGGGCAAAGGCCAAGGAGCCATCCCCAGCGTCCGGGCCATCTTTGCTCCAATGGAGCCTTGGCTGCGGGAGGAGAAGAGAGAGACAGAGAGGAAGGAGGGGGGGTGGAGAAGCAAATGGGCGCTTCTCCTATGTGCCCTGGCCAGGAATCAAACCCGGGTCCCCCGCACGCCAGGCCGACGCTCTACCGCTGAGCCAACCGGCCAGGGCTCCCTTAAGGTTTTTTAATATACAATATTATGTCATCTGCAAATAGTGACAGTTTTATTTCTTTCTTTACAATTTGGATGCCATTTCTTTCTTCTTCTTTTCTGATTTCTGTGGCTAGAACTTCCATGATTATATTGAATAAGAGTAGTGGAAACAGCCATCCTTGTGTTTTTCTTGATCTTAATGGGAACATTTTTAGTTTTAGCCCATTGAGTATGACTTTGGTTATGGATTAGTCATGTATGGACTATATTATGTTGAAGTATGTTCCCTCTATTCCTGCTTTGATGAGAATTTTATCATAAATAGGTGCTAGATTTTTATTTACTCATATAATAATAATAATATACAGACAACAAACCTCCATAAGTACAGGGTGGGGCAAAAGCAGGTTTACAGTTCTGAATATACAAAACACAGTATTCTTGTATTATTATTATTATTCTTGTATTATTATTTTCCATTTGAACAATTGTAAACCTATTTTCACCCCACCCTGTATTTGCTGTTTTTCCTTAAAAAATATTTTATCAAGAAATCCAAACATCTTTTAGTTCAGTGATTTTTATCTTTAATGTGAATTAAAATCACCTGGGAAAATTGTTTTAAAATTTTGATTACTGGCTTTATACTTCAGAGTCTGAATTTGTAAGTGTGCCTGTGTGGGACCCAGGAATCTGCATTGTAAAGTAGCAGCATAGGTGATTTTATGCATAAATTAGGGGAATACATTATGAAAATGATTTACAACTTTTTCTCCTTTAAAAGATGTGTCAGTTATTCTGAACCCCTAAGCATTTTTAATAGTCTCTGAAGCATTTTAGTTATTCTTTTTATTAGGCAGCCTCTAACTGAACAGGATCTTGGAAAAAATATTAACAGTAAGATAAATGAAAGAATTCAAATATTTATATATTTAGAAAAACAGGGGTAAGGCCAGTGGCCATGGCCATGCAGGTTCACATTGGACTTGGGCAGACGGTAAAGGAACTGTGGAGCCAGAGGATGGTGGGCCATTCCGTTTATTAGAGTCTTGCAATGGTGTATGAGCAAGCAGGCAGGGAAAACTGCTTTTCCTTCTCTCTCTCAGAACTGACTAGCAAAACAAGCCAGGGGAAAAACCCCTTATCCAGCAAACAATAGCAAACAATGGCTCCTCCCAATGGTGGTAAGCAATCTGCAATTTATAATCTGCTGCCCTGAGGGTAAGTACCAATTAGGCAAAGTAAAAGTTGAGCAAGCCTAACACAGTTGTTGGCCTAACATTCCAACCCTTTCGGTTTGCTCATTTTACAGTCTACACAACAGGTATCTTCTGCAATGGAGCGAGGTACATTACATAAACAGATGATAGCAACAGCACAAATTCTACAATTACAATAATTTCAAAGGTGTCCTTCACAATGTCTCCCTGACCAGTCTGCCCATGGTGCTAACTGGAGGCCCATCTCTATCCCTCCATGGTAGCTTGGAGGGCCTGTATAGTCCAGGGCTGTGTCCATGGAAACCATAAAGTGTCCTTAGTGCGTCTCTGCTACTGGGTGAGAGCAGCTTCTGGGTGCAGGAGGGCCTCCATCAGAGCTGCTCCTCACCCCCCCCCCCCTTGCATCATAGTGTCCAAAAGCAGCATGTCCATCCAATAAAGGAGCCGGTACCCCTCTCTGGTTGTAGTCCAAAAGTCCATTACACCACTCAATGATCAGTTCATGGTAGGCAGCTCAACTGCCTGTGCAAATCACCAAGATAAAGGTCCATTACAGGCAATTAGGCATACAACTCTTTATTAATGGACCTCAGTACCTTTCCATCAGTCATCTGTTTATTGCTACAAGTTCCATTCAAACCCCTCAGCAAGGGGACCTGGCGAGGTCAAACAGATTCAAGGTCTGTGCCACCTTGATAGATCTCATATCTGTTGCTGCTGCTGCTGCAAAAAAGCACTTATTATCTTCTAGTGCCAACACCAGCTGCACATTAGAAGGTGATCAACAGATTGTCAATTTCACATGGGTCCTCAGGCCTCCCTGCCCATCCCTGTTGGTGGGTCTCTTAGCCTTACCCCTATTCAAACTGAAATGGGTCTTGGAGAGAATACTTCTTTCCCACAGCTGCCTCCATCATATAATCTTGTAACCATGGAACTCAAAATGCCAGCCATTTTATTGGTTGCTTCTGGGGCCTTTCATCTTAGCAGCTGGAACCTCTGTTTCAGCTTAAGCTGCTGCCAAGGCTCTTAAAGAACTTTATTAGACCTGCCATTTAATTTCTTCCTATTTGACCTAGCCACAATCAAATCTACCCACATCTGTGTTCAGGTAACCTTTATAGACCCATTTCCCTTGTTAGTTAGGGGGTGTGGGGCAGCACAGGCAGCAACCCACACAGCCTTATGGTCCTGTGCTGTCTCCAGCTCCCTCAAATCTGCTACCATCTGCATAACTGCATTGATGGCCTGCCCCACATAGGGGCCCAAGATAGCCACTAGTGACCCAAAGAGGGATGATGGGATGCTGCAGAGGATAAGATCCCTCATCCTTGCATAAATACTTCCTCATGTAGCCCATGGGACCTCAGGTTGGAAGCAGCATTATTCATACCTAGTTTCTGAAGGACCGAGAGCAGTTCACTATGGCAATGCCACCTACTCACTGCCCATAACAAGTCTCTAGCGTTCTGCCAGACTGTATGAATGGCAGCCATCAATCACCCATTCTTTTTTTTTTACTAATTTTAATGCAGTGACATTGATAAATCAGGGTACATATGTTCCAAGAAAACATCTCCAGATTATTTTGACCTTTGATTATGCTGCATACCCCTCACTCAAAGTCAAATCGTCCTCCGTCACCTTCTATCTGGTTTTCTTTGTGCCCCTACCCTACCCCCACTCCCTCCCTCTCCTTCCTCTCCCCCTCCCCACCCCTCCACCCCACTCCCTATTACGATCACATTCTTGTCCATGTCTCTGAGTATCATTTTTATGTCCCATCTATGCATGGGTTCATATAGTTCTTAGTTTTTTCTGATTTACTTATTTCACTCCATATAATGTTATCAAGGTCCATCCATGTTATTGTAAATGATCCGATATCATCATTTCTTATGGCTGAGTAGTATTCCATTGTATATATGTACCAAAGCTTTTTAATCCACTCGTCCTCTGATGGACACTTGGGCTGTTTCCAGATCTTCGCTATTGTGAACAATGCTGCTATAAATATGGGGGTGCATTTCTCCTTCTGGAACCGTTCTATGGTGTCCTTGGGGTATATTCCTAAAAGTGGGATGGCTGGGTCAAAAGGCAGTTCGATTTTCAATTTTTTGAGGAATCTCCATACTGTTTTTCACAGAGGCTGCACCAGTCTGCATTCCCACCAGCAGTGTAGGAGGGTTTCCTTTTCTCCACATCCTTGCCAGCACTTATTCTGTGTTGTTTTGTTGATGAGCGCCATTCTGACTGGTGTGAGGTGATCTTTCATTGTGGTTTTAATTTGCATTTTTCTAATAATCAGTGATGTTGAGCATTTTTCATATGTCTATTGGCCATCTGTATATCCTCTTTGGAGAAGTGTCTATTCATTTCTTTGGCCCATTTTTTGATTGGATTGTTTGTCTTTCTGGTGTTGAGATTTATAAATTCTTTATAAATTTTGGTTATTAACCCCTTATCAGACGTATTGTCAAATATGTTCTCCTATTGTGTAGTTTGTCTTTTTTTCTGTTCTTATTGCCTTTGGCTGTGCAAAAGCTTTTTAGTTTGATATAGTCCCATTTGTTTATCCTGTCTTTTATTTCCCTTGCCCATGGAGATAAATCAGCAAATAAATTGCTGCGAGAGATGTCGGAGAGCTTACTGCCTATGTTTTCTTCTAAGATGCTTATGGCTTCATGCCTTACACTTAAGTCTTTTATCCATTTTGAGTTTATTTTTGTGAATGGTGTAAGTTGGTCATCTAGTTTCATTTTTTTGCAGGTTGCTGTCTAATTTTCCCAACACCATTTGTTGAAGAGGCTGTCTTTACTCCATTGTATTTCCTTACCTCCTTTGTCAAATATCAGTTGTCCATAGAGCTCTGGGTTTATTTCTGGGTTCTCTGTTCTGTTCCATTGATTTATGTGCCTGTTCTTATGCTAGTACCAGGCTGTTTTGAGTACAATGACCTTGTAGTATAGCTTGGTATCAAGAAGTGTGATACCTCCCCATTTTTTCTTCTTTTTTAAGATTGCTGAGGCAATTCGTGTTCTCTTTTGGTTCCATGTAAATTTTTGGAATATGTGATCTATATCTTTGAAGTATGTCATTGGTATTTTAATTGGTATTACATTGAATTTATAAATTACTTTGGGTAATATAGACATTTTAATGATGTTTATTCTTTCTAACCATGAGCATGGTATATGCTTCCACTTGTTTGTATCTTCCTTGATTTCTTTTATCAATGTTTTATAATTTTCCGAGTACAAGTCTTTAGTCTCCTTGGTTAAATGTACTCCTAGGTACATTATTTTTTTGGTTGTAATAGTGAAGGGGATTGTTTCCTTAATTTCTCTTTCTGACTGTTCATTGTTGATGTATAAAAATGCCTCTGAGTTCTGAGTATTAATTTTATATCCTGCCACATTGCTGAATTCATTTATCAGGTCCAGTAGTTTTTTGACTGAGATTTTAGGATTTTCTAAATACAATATCATATCATCTACAAATAATGATAGCTTTACTTCTTCTTTTCCAACTTGAATGCCTTTTATTTCTTCTTCTTGTCTGATTGCTGTGGCTAGGACTTCCAGGACTATGTTGAATAAGAGTGGTGAAAGGAGGCACCTCTGCCTTGTTCCTGATCTTAAGGGTATTGCTTTTAATTTTTGCCCATTGAGTATGATGTTGGCTGTGGGTTTGTCATAGATGGATTTTATCATGTTGAGGTATGTTCCCTGTATTCCCACTTTGCTGAGTTTTTATCATGAATGGGTGCTGAATTTTATCAAATGCTTTTTCTGCATCTATTGAAATTATCATATGGTTTTTCTCCTTCCTTTTGTTTATGTGATGAATCATATTGATAGATTTATGAATATTGTACCAGCCTTGCCTCCCCAGAATAAATCCCACTTGATCATGGAGTATGATTTTTCCATATATTGTTGGATCTGGTTTGCTAATATTTTGTTGAGGATTTTAGTATCTATATTCATCAGGGATACTGGCCTATAATTTTCTTTCTTTGTGTTGTCTTTGCCTGGTTTTGGAATCAGAATTATGCTCGCCTCATAAAAGGAGCTTGGAAGTCTTCCTTCCTCTTGAATTTTTTGAAATAGTTTGAGAAGGATAGGAGTTAGTTCTTCTTTGAATATTTGGTAGAATTCACTTATGAAGCCATTTGGCCCAGGACTTTTCTTTGTTGGGAGTTTTTTGATAGCTGTTTCGATCTCATTTGTTGTAATTGGTTTGTTTAGGTTTTCTGATTCTTCCAGATTGATTTTTGGAAGATTGTATGTTTCAAGGAATTTGTCCATTTCATCTAGGTTGTTTAGTTTTTTGGCATACAGTTCTTCATAGTATTTTCTTACTATTCTTTGTATTTCTGTTGTGTCAGTTGTTATTTCTCCACTCTCATATCTAATTTTATTTATTTGAGTCCTCTCTCTCTTTTTTTTGGTGAGTCTACTTAAAGGTTCATCAATCTTGTTTAGCCTTTCAAAAAACCAGCTCCTAGTTTCATTGATCCTCTGTATCGTTTCTTTAGTCTCTATGTAATTTATTTCTTCTCTGATCTTTATTATTTTCTTTTTTCTACTACATTTAGGCTTTACTTGCTGTTCTTTTTCTAGTTCTTTTAGATGCAGGGTTACGTTGTTTATTTGAGCTTTTTCTAGCTTCTGAAAGTGTGCCTGTAGTGCTATGAACTTCCCTCTCAGTACTGCTTTTGCTGTGTCCCATAAATTTTGAGTTGTCGTATGCTCATTGTCATTCATTTCTAGGAATTTTTTTATTTCTTCTTTGATCTCATTCTTAATCCATTTGTTATTTAACAACCTGCTCTTTAGTTTCCATGTGTTTGAGAATTTTTGAGCTTTTCTGTTGTGGTTCATTTCTAGTTTCATGCCATTGTGATCAGAGACAGTGCTTGATATGATTTCTATCTTCTTAAATTTGTTGAGACCACTCTTGTGCCCTAACATGTGGTCTATCCTATAGAATGTACCATGAGCACTTGAAAAAAATGTATATTCTGCTGCTTTAGAGTGAAAGGTTCTGAAGATATCTATTAAATCGAGTTGATCTAGTGTGTCCTTTAAGTCTGCTGTTTCTTTGTTAATTTTGTTTCTTGAGGATCTAGTGATGTTAGTGGGGTATTAAAATCCCCTACTATTATAGTGTTGCTGTTGATCACGCTCTTTATATCCATCAAAATCTGGTTTATATATTTAGGTGCTCCTATATTAGGTGTGTACATATTTATAATAGTTATATCTTCCTGTTGGATTGCTCCCTTTATCATTATGTACTGACTTTCTTTATCTCTTACTATATCCTTTGTTAAAGTCCATTTTCTCTGATATAATTATGGCTACTCAGCTTTTTTTCATTTCCATTTGCATGAAATGTTTTTTTTCCATCCTTTTACCTTCAACCTATGTGCATCTTTTGTTTTAAGATGTGTCTCTTGTAGATATGTACGGGTCCTGTTTTCTTATCCATGCAGCTACCCTATGTCTTTTGATTGGATCATTTAATCCATTTACATTTAAGGTTATTATTTATATGTAGTTGTTCATTGCCATTTTATTCTTTAAAGCTGTATTCCTTTTTTGCTATATTCTTTTCCCACTTTGATCTGTTTACACCATGCCCCTTAACATTTCCTGCAGCATTGGTTTGCTTGTAATGAATTCCTTGAGTTGTTTTTTGTCTAGGAAACTTTTTATTTCTCCATCAATTTTAAATGATAGCCTTGCTGGATAAAGTAGTGTTGGTTGTAGGTTCTTGTTCTGCATTACTTTGAATATTTCTTGCCACTCTCTTCTGGCTTCAAGTGTTTGTGTTGAGAAGTCTGATGTCATTCTAATGGAGGCTCCTTTGTAGGTGATAGCCTTTTTTTCTCTTGCAGCTCCTAATATTTTCTCTTTATCACTTAGCTTTGGTATTTTAATTATGATGTGTCTTGGTGTGGTTTCTTTGGGTTTTTTTTTAGTGGAGTTCTTTGTGCTTCTTGAATTTGTGAGAGGTTCTCCTGCATTAATTTAGGGAAGTTTGTAACTATGATATAATTGAGTAAAGCCTCCATTCCTTGTTCTTTCTCTTCTTCTTCAGGTACCCCTATGATGCGGATGTTATTTCTCTTCATGTTGTCACAGAGCTCTCTAAGAGTTTTCTCAGACTTTTTGAGTCTCTTTTCTTTCTTCTTCTCTGCTTTCATGCCTTCATTCCAGTTGTCCTCCAACTCGCTGATTCGATCCTCAGCTCTCTCCATCCTGTTTTTAATTCCTTCCATTGTGGTCTTCATTTCTGATATTGTATTTGTCATCTCCGACTGACTCTTTTTTAATATTTCAATATCCTTTTTTATACTTGCTATTTCTTTATTTAGGTGTTCGTGATGACCATCCATTGTTGTTCTAAGATCCCTAAGCATTTTTACAATCATTATTTTAAACTTTGCATCTGGAAGTTTGATTATTTCCATATCACTCAGTTCATCTCCTGAAGGTGTCTCTTGTGGTTTCATTTGGATTGCACTTTTTTGTCTTCTCATTGTGTCTGGGTGTTTTGTTTGTAGAGCTGGTTGTCTAGGCTTGGTGTTGTCTGTCTCCAGTTTTTTTTTTTTTTTTTTAGGAAGCATTTTTTTTCCTTTTAATTTTTTATTTTATTTCTTCATTTTAGAGAGGAGAGAGAGAGACAGAGAGAGGAGAGAGAGACAGGGGAGAGGAGCTGGAAGCATCAACTCCCATATGTGCCTTGACCAGGCAAGCCCAGTGTTTCGAACCGGCGACCTCAGCATTTCCAGTTCGACGCTTTATCCATTGCACCACCACAGGTCAGGCTGTCTCCAGTTTTTACTTGTGTTGTTTCTAGGTCTTCTTGGGTTGGCATCAGGTATTAGTTGTAATCCACTTTTGGATTTGGCCCACTTTGAAGTCTTGATTTGTTTGTTTTCTTAACAGGTGATTGTCTTGTTTGCTGATCTCAGCAGGGTGCTTATTTGAAACTGTATCCAGGAATGCGGTGGGTGTGACCTGAGGCTCTGAAGTCCTCTTCTGCCAGTTAATCTCTCTGGGGGTGGGTTCCTTTCTCAGCTTCAGTAGGGGGAAGTGTATCTCAGATCTCCATGGAGACCTGAGTTACTGCCCCTCCTCCCCACTTCTTGTTTTCAGCTGTGTCCTGTTGCACTGATTGGAGCTGGAGAGATGTCTGTATCTCTGTGACCTGGAAGTACTTTTGTATTTTGCTTTGTGGAAGGATCAGCCCCTCATCCCAGTTATGGCCACCTCCAGCACTGAATGAGTCAGCTTTTTATGTCATCACCTATATTCTTCTCCCCCTCACCATCTGTCTCTCTCTCTCTCCTTTCTTTTTGGAAGACAAGCAGGCCCATTTAACACACCTCGTTTCCTGGTCACCAGGCAAGTGGCTGTGAGCAGTATTTACTGCTCTTTTCCTTGGAGTGGGAGCCCAGCCTCACCCCCCCTCTGTTCCTGTAAGCAGGGGAGATTCAGGTGCTCCCCACCAGGTTTGTTGTGGCTTCTTCTTTGCTCCTTGGTTTTTGAAAGCTGTTCTTGTAGTCCAGATTTGGTTTTTCATGCTGATTGTTCATAAATTAGTTTATAATCCAGTTCAGTGGTGTGAGCTGGGAGTCTGTGCGTCTGTCTACTCTGCTGCCATCTTCAGGTACAGCCATCACCCATTCTAATAGGGTATGGTCTCCTGGGTTGTCATGGCAGTTCTGAAGATGCTGCCTTAAGGTGCAGTGTGTGATAATGGTGGCCAATTTCTTCATCTCTTTTCTGAGAGCATGATGCCATCCACCTCTGTGTCGCACAGCTGTAGTAACCAGCCTACCAGGGGCTCGGTAGGTTTCTGCCTAAATTGTGCCCCCAACTACATCAGCTCTGCCTGGGTGTAGGTCTGGACCACAGAGTACTGAACCACCTGAAGAGGGGGCTGTAGTTGTCCCTGCACTTTTGGCTGATGGCTTTTTGCCTTTTCGGTGACCACTGGCCAGGCTCTGAGTCTGCTGATGACAGTTTCTGCTTTAGCCTCCTCCTCCCGAGTAGAGTCAGAAACATCTGTTCCTGCTGACTCAGATCCACTCTGCCAGCCAAGATGTTCCTTCTTTGGCAACCATTTCAACTTCTGCAGCTGGTGGCTCTCAGCCTGAAGCTGAAACTTGAGCTCTTGAACCTGCAGTTGTGTTTCAACCAACTGTCAGTGCTAGCATTCCACTTCCAGGGAAAACTAGAGCTCACAAATTGGTAACTCCTTCTCCAGAGACCGTTCAAGTTCCAGGCGCCATTGGAACTTGAACGTTCAGCCTGTATCTCATACTGCAGCTTTAGAGAGCTGTTGGCCTCCTTCTTCAATGCTTGCTCCACTTCAAGCTGTTGTTGATTCTCAGCCTGTAACCTGACCTGCAGTTCTCAGACCTGCAGCTGTTTCTCCAGTGACCATTCCATCTCATCCCATTGTTGCTGCTTGGTCTGCAGCTCATCTTGGAGCTCTAGACTTCAGGCAGCCCCTTGAACAGAGATCTTGATTTCCTCTTGCAGGTCTGTAAAAATAAGGTGACCAATCATCCTCCTCATGGCAGTTCTGAAGATGCTGCCTTAAGGTGCAGTGTGTGATAATGGTGGCCAATTTCTTTCTCAGAGCATGATGCCATCCACCTCTGTGTCGCACAGCTGTAGTAACCAGCCTACCAGGGCCTTGGTAGGTTTCTGCCTAAATTGTGCCCCCAACTACATCAGCTCTGCCTGGGTGTAGGTCTGGAGGGAGGATAGTCCTTCTTTTGTGTATTCCATCCTCCCTTGAAAAGTGTCCTCCCACATGTCCTCCTTTTTGATATTGGAATACTAATTTGTAAATGTCCATATTCAATTGATGCAGAGTTGACCCATTGCATGTGATGTGATGTATCTGTATTTAACATGACAATTTGTCAAGGATCAGTATACAGTGCGGTGAGATGCAATTATGGGATGCATGTGCTTCTCATGGGAAACCTTGAAAAAGCACATGATATACCGAGTGTGCAAATGGCTTTGTGTACTTCTTACTGAAACACCACATGGCACATACAACATTGTAGACTCACGATTATTTCTTTCTCAGTGAATATCCAATCATAGACAGGTAAGCACAATTCACATTTTATTAATTCATTATCTATTTAATAATTTTCAAATACATATAATTTTATTTACAAGTATTTTCCTGAAATTGGAGTTTTAAAGTGGAAATCTAACCTCAAATCATATCTATTAATAACACACTTTGATTAAATAGTTGCATAAAACAGACATTTTTTAATTAGAAAATGATAAATACACCCAAATATCACTCCAAATTAGTGGGTTTGTTTGATATTTAGTTTTAGTAAATGAGTACTTTTTTCTTACAATTATTATTAAAAATTAATAGGCATGTAAGCATAATTACAATATAAGATATTACAAATGTTTTAATTATGCATTTATCATATTATAGTGTATTATTGTTGCAATGAATAAAATGTTTTTTTTATTTACAATACTGTTTTCTTCAATTTATTTTTGTTTTCCTTTTCATTGTAAAAATGTTGGTCACCTTAGTGAAAACCACACAGCGCATGGTCCCCAAAAGGAGAGTCATGGGGAACCATACACCGGAGAACAATGACCACTCCTCTACTTCACCCTTCTGGGGTGTTGGCGGCTCCATACTAATCTGATCCAAATCCTGCTGGCTGTGCCAGATGTAAGGCTGTTGGCCATTGTCATGCAGGTTCACACTGGATTTGGGCAGAAGGAAAAGGAAATGTGGAGCTGGAGGATGGTGGGCCATTCCGTTTATTAGAGTCTCGCAATAAAGGATGAGCAAGCAGGCAGGGAAAACTGCTTTTCCTTCTCTCTTTTAGGACTAGCAAAACAGGCCAAGGGAAAACCTCTTCTCTGGCAAACAATAGCAAACAATGGCCCCTCCCAATGATGGCAGGCAGTCCACAATTTACAATCTGCCACCCCGAGGGCAAGCAACAGTCAGGCAGAGTATAAGGTGAGCAAGTCTAACACACTTGTTTGCCCAACAGCAGGCATTCTTTTAAAATTGGAGGCTGATGGAAGATAGACTGAATTCCTAGAATATCAAGAGACATTTTATCTGAGACTCTTCCTAAACTAACTTCTCAGTGTAGATTTGTGAGCACATGTAGTAAATAGAAGGGATGCACAGCATAGAATATTGAAAAAAGGAATCTGGCAGAAAAGTATGCCCTGTCTCCAGCACTCCCAAGGGGATCAAGTAGAATACCTGCCTGGCTTCAAAGACTCATTTCTCAGGCTTCCTGAGCTGAAGGAAGGGACTCATTAGCATTCTGGATGAGGACTATAATACCCCCTAGGGCAGGGGTCCCCAAACTTTTTACACAGGGGGCCAGTTCACTGTCCCTCAGACCATTGGAGGGCCGGACTATAAAAAAAAATTATGAACAAATCCCTATGCACACTGCACATATCTTATTTTAAAGTAAAAAAACAAAACGGGAACAAATACAATATTTAAAATAAAGAACAAGTAAATTTAAATCAACAAACTGACCAGTATTTCAATGGGAACTATGCTCCTCTCACTGACCACCAATGAAAGAGGTGCCTCTTCTGGAAGTGGGGCGGGGGCCGGATAAATGGCCTCAGGGGGCCGCATGTGGCCCGCGGGCCGTAGTTTGGGGACCCCTGCCCTAGGGTATGCTCATTCATTTCTATGCATATAACTCACCCAGGTACCTTCATATCTATGGTTTGGCTTCTTAAAGTGAAGTCTCCATGGCCCATAGCAGTGACCTCAACCTAGAGATGCTTTCAAGATCAAATGTCAATGTCTTGTCACATTAATAAAATTCAGAGAGAGACAGTGTTTATACCTTTCTTAGGAACTAAAAATTAGATTTCCAATATTTTACATTGCCTGGTATTATAACCACCAGAATGTTTAGAGACTTACTATGAAATAATTATTAAAATGATTTGATCCACCTATTTATAGAACTTCCACACAAAGAATTAAGATTCAATAAATTGTGTAGATTACTGGAAAGTAGTCTTAATTTAATATGTTCTGTGATTTTATAACTCACCTAATCCAGGAAAATGGAGAAACATAAGCAGAGAGAAAGAACTATAATTCCTGTGGCTGAGACTTAAAACTGGCTAGATGTTTACCAAATGAATTTCCATCAATTCCTGGGTATGTACTTCTCAACTTTCTTTGCAGTGGGCATGTGCTCTAATTTGCAGAGATGGAATATGGAGGTGAGACATACAATTTCAAGGCTTGGTCCATGGAATCCTCTCCCTCTCAACTAATTACTGGCTTAATGCAAGAAGGATGATGTAAAGCCAGTGGCCACAGCCAGGGCCACCATCAGAGCAGCCCAGCTCTTGCAGGTTCGCATTGGATTTGGACAGTCGGTAAAGAAACAACGGAGCCACAAACCGGTGGGCCATAGTCTTTAATTCTAGCTTGCACCCAGCGGGCAAGTAAAAACACACACTGGGCTCCAAAACCCACTCACATTCAGTGCTCACAAAGCTACTGACTTATCCGAGTTTCCTAGAATCAAAGGTTTCTAGCTCACCAGACTTATTCTCCTCAGTTCCCCATCTCCTTCCTTATCCCAGATACAAACACTACACAAACTGGCATCTCACTCAGCACTCTGCCATCTTGGCTGCTTCTCCTGGCCACATGGCCTCTTTCTGCCCTCTGCTATGCTCCCTCTGCTCTCTCATGCTAATCATCCCAGGAACCAAGAGAGCAAGCTCCCGTTCCGTCCCCATTTTATAGTGTAGAAAACCAAACTCTTAACCCAATATACAAAATAGGGAAGTCTCTAATACAAAGTCACTTCTCTGAGGCATGATTGGATTGTACCACCCCACATCAAAAAAGGGTAGGAAAGGCTTAATCCCAAAACCAAGCCCCAGGCTACAAGGATTCTGCCTGCCTTTAGCCCACCCCAACACACATTAATATCACCTGGGCGACGGCCTCCACGTGGGCAGTGTAATCTTTAACAAAGTGAGCATAATACATTTTATCTGCCCAACAGATGAATTCTTGAAAAAGGGCACTACCTTAAGATGAAAGGAAACTGCATCCCTCAATGACTGCCTGATGTAGAGTCCCTTGCTGTCTTCATTTATTGTGATGTGAGAGAGCAATAAGCTCTTTTTTTAAATTTTTTAAAAATTTTTCCAAAGCTGGAAATGGGGAGGCAGTCAGACAGACTCCCGCATGCGCCTGACCAGGATCCACCTGGCATGCCCACCAGGGGGCGATGCTCTGCCCATCTGGGGTGTCACTCTGCCACAATCAGAGCCATTCTAGCGCCTGAGGCAGAGGCCACAGAGCCATCGTCATCGCCTGGGCCAATTTTGCTCCGGTGGAGCCTTGGCTGCGGGAGGGGAAGAGAGAGACAGAGAGGAAGGAGAGGGGGAGGGGTGGAGAAGCAGATGGGCGCTTCTCCTGTGTGCCCTAGCCAGGAATCGAACCCGGGACTCCTGTACACCAGGCCGACGCTCTACCACTGAGCCAACCGGCCAGGGCACAATAAGCTCTTAATGTGTTTGCTCACTGAGATTCTGGGGTTGTCATAGCATTTAGCATTTCTTAATATATTTCCTGAAGATGACCTATTTACTACTATGTCAGGGGACCTGACATTTTCAATATCATACTTTCTATGAGTCTCAACATGTATACCCACTTGTGAAATTCAGAACTATCTGGGCACATTTGTCTAACTGAGTGGCGGACATACCACTGGCCTATTTGCAGTAGACACTGTTGAGTCTTCTGGGAGAGAATTTAGTCTCAGGGACAGAGATCCAGGAAAATAAGCTTGGCATGGTCACATAGCAGTGGTTGTGTGAGGGAAGTGTGTGCTCTGGCTACAGCTCATTGTTTTTGGATTCACCCTTGGCCCACTTCCAGCTGCCTAGATTGTCATAAGTGAGAAAGAGGGGTGCAGTAATGAAGACTGAAGTTGTGCTTCTACATTTCTTTGCTTCATGTGTGTATAAAAACCACATTTCCATTCCTAAATGACATAAATTCATCTAAGTTTCTATTTATCAAGCTCTGTAAAATATTCAAGCTTGATCATGTTCCTGTAGTTGTCCACCCTCCCCTGTGGTCTTTACAGTAACCAAAGGGCTTTCCCATTCTGAAAGGTTGGGTCAAAGTTCCTTTGTCTCTTTGGACATACTCATGGCTTAAGGTCTCCTCATCAATTAGGAAGTGGGTGGCTCTGTGCTCTGGTTAGGAAAATCGCTAAGTGGTCAGGTCTCAAGCTTTTATCTAGCTCTTTCTCAGAAGTTCTGCTGCCCTTCAGTATGAGTAGCCTTCCCATTTCTTGAGGACACTGTTGTCACTTGCTTCTTTCTAACTCAGGGAAGCCACCCTAGAAATTAGGGTGCTCCTTCTCTTCAGTCAAAAGAATCATCTTCTGTTTCTCTCCCTGACTTACTCCCTGTGGATCTGAACTATAAGATAAGAGGCTGTGTGCTCTCTCCTGGAGTAGTGGAAGGAGGAGAGGTTGGACTTTAAAAACAAAAATGCTGACATCTATCTAAGGTGAAGGTGGGGAAGAAGGGGGTCTTTATTTTTCATGCATGTACATCATCAAAAACAAAATAAAATTCTAAAATCAAAAACAGATGAAAAGAACGCCAAAGAAAAACAATAACAAATTTTTCTTGATAGTACAAACAATTCAGGTTTTCTTCTTAATAGTACATTCTGTTACAACTATTTTATCTAAAATGTCTGATATTGGGTAATTTGATAACTGTAATTCATGTATCTCTGAGAACCCTGCTTTAGACACAGACTGTGAGAGAACATAGGTCCGTTTCTTTCATACTCTCAAGTGGATACTAAAGGATTTATAGTCTACCTGGACATATCCCCTTGGTAGACTATGTGCTTCCCGAGGGTAGGTTTGTACCTCATTCTTCTGGTATTACCACTGCCTAGCTGGTTGCCTGCCTATTGAATAAATACATATTCCACATTTCAAGAATGTAGAAATGAATAAAATGTAAAAAATAGTACCTAAAATTTGTTGCTACCTTTTACCTTGTAGAGATCAATAATACACATGTATTCATTTCAATGTCTCTGAATTCTATTTTTCTCTTACCCACGGGGTTGCCTTCTAATTGATATGGACTTTATTTATTTATTTATTAGAGAGAGGGAGATCAAGAGAGAGAGAGAGGGAGAGAAACATCAATCTGTTGTTCCACTCCTTCATGCCATCATTGATTGATTATTGTATGTGCCCTGACTGGGGTTTGAACCCACAATCTTGGCATGTCGTGATGATGCTCTAATCAACTGAGCTACCTGGCCAGGGCCTGGACATTATTGATATAAACCAAATTAGGAGCAAAAATAGAGAATTTTTTCCCACTCACCACAACTGCAAACAATAATGTTTACAGTAAAATACTAAAAAATAAAAGACTTGGGGATAAAACCAGTGTCTTTAATTTTAAATTCATAATTGATGGATTCACCTAGTTTGGTGTCCCAGACATATTCTACAATAAGTTTTAAAGTTTATTACTTTTCACCCAGCAGAGCGGTTTGTCAGTATTCAACTTTAATGAGCTGCGAACGCAAGTTTTGACCGAAAGTCTTTTGCTAACCTCGAGCAGAAGAGCAAGGCATTTGCGAGGCATGAGGAAAGGAAGCCTGAGGAAAATCACTAAACAATGATGATGGGATTGTCAGGTTGCTTGAAAGCAACACTAATTTTATATATATTTATATATTTTCTTTCTGGTGAGTGCCAAGGTAGGTACGTAGGTGCCCTTTATTCTATTAATTTAAAAAATCACATATCAAAATTATTTGTTAATCCCTTTGATTCATTGTGTCTCAGAAATCAGACAAATGATAACCTATGAGCACATCAATAGGAATGAAGGTGGGAGGGAAGATGCAATCCAATGAAAACAAGAGAAATTAAAATCTCTCAAAATCACCACCATAACACAAAACACACGTACTCTTTTTGCTCACAAAACTGCAGCAAGGCTGAGTCAGTGGATCTACAGAAAAAGATATGAATATTCTGCTTGGAAATCCAGTCTGTATACAAAGAGGGGAAGTGACTTAGCAGGAGATTTGACCATGCGCTACTCTGTCATTGACAATAATGCAGGCTGAACTTCCCCGGGATGCCACTGACCTTCATTTTAGAAATCACTGGATAATTATTATGCCATATTTCTGAAGTTTGTCTAGGATTTCAAGTTTATCTGTAGGGCTTTTGACATATGGCTTATAAGCAGTTATCCCAGAAGTGATTTTAGAAATGCTGTTTTGAAAATGCTAGTGACAGGTGATGCTGTACCAGGCACTTGGATGAAAGTGATAGTTTTACTCTTTGTCCTGCTTACCAATGGAACCGATCTTGTTTAGTTAGAGCACAGATAATTAAATGAAATGATGAAGCCAAGATCACATATTGTCATTCAAATGAAATTGTCTTCTCCATTGAAATATAGATTTAATTCAAGAGAAAAAATAAGCTTCTTTTTTCCTGAGTCTCTCTGAACTTGGACAGGTCACACCTGCCAAATTATGGCAGTGGATGTAGGGGGGTCTGGGTTGAGGGGGTTGCAAGTGGCCATTTGCAATCAGACAGTCATGCTCTAAAAAGTTAATTTTATGAAATAGAGGCAAAAGCGCGGGTTTAACTTGGTGGTTCAAAGGAAAGCCAGGTTCCATGGCATTACATAGGAAGGGCCATGCTGTTTGTTTTTGCGCAATGCTCCATTTTCAGTTCAGACACCAATCAGAACATTGCCAGTTCTTCAAGAGGGAACAAAGTAGAATCTCTGCCCTATACAGAGGGAACATGGAATGGGCATGCGTGGAAAACTGTTCACATGTGGCCTGTGGCTAAAGAAACATATCTGGCATCAAGCAAGCACAACAAGAAATCTTCAGAAAAAAATGCCAAAATGTTAAATAATGAGCCATTCTGAGTAGAGTATTTTGTAGGCAGAGTTTCCATTTAATGAGGATAATCAGAAAAGGCCATTAAGAAATAATAGAGAGCCTGAGTGAAGGAACTACAACCAGTGTAGACACATGTGGAACAAGAACAGTGTGGATAACTGTTTCTAGTTTCTTTGGTGGAACTAACCCTTTTGTAAAGAAAAGCAACATGTTGGTCTAGCTGTGCTATCCAAGATGGTAGCCACTAGACACATGTGGCTATTTAAATTTAATTTAAATTAATTATAACTAGATAATATAAAAAATTATGTTCCTCAGGCACATTTACCACATTTCAAGGACTCAATCACTACATGTGCCCAGTGGTTACAATACTGAACAGCACAGATAGAACAGTTCCACTATGGCAGAAAGTTCTATTGGACGGCATTGAAAGAACATCATTTTGGGAGCCTGAGATTGAATCCTGAGTGTGCAGCTTGGCAATGGCACGCCTCTGTTTCTTTCTATTTAAAACAAAACAAAGTAATAGTCCCTGTCTCCTAGAGTTGTCAGAAGAACTAAATAAATGAGTTCTTTTTTTATTAATAAATTTGTAGAGCTATCCTTGGTACAGAATAGGTGCAATAGCAATAGTTTTTAAGTGAATGGAGGCCCACTGCCTATATTCTATAGTTTGTATATATTTATGCTTCTGTTACTTTTTAGTAAAAACAACGGCTAACATGAATTGCATGCTTACTCCTTGTGGGCCAAGGGCTTTCCCTGCTTTCTTTGGTTTAAATACCATTAAAATCTCAGAAGGAAGAATCTATGATTATTACTTAGTAGATGAGAACACTGAGCCCAAAGGTCACTCAGCCAAGAGCTGACTTTGAGTTTGTTTGCCTTTGAACTGCTACAGTATTTTCCAGTATGGTGAGCTATCAGGCTGCAAAGTCTATGTTGTATTGTCTTTTGTCCTATATATAAACTAAAGCAATACATGTTTCTTTTTTTTTTTTGTATTTTTCTGAAGCTGGAAACGGGGAGAGACAGTCAGACAGATTCTCGCATGCCCCCGACCGGGATCCACCCGGCACGCCCACCAGGGGCAAGGCTCTGCCCCTCCGGGGGCGTCGCTCTGCTGCAACCAGAGCCTCTCTAGCGCCTGGGGCAGAGGCCAAGGAGCCATCCCCAGCGCCCGGGCCATCTTTGCTCCAATGGAGCCTTGGCTGCGGGAGGGGAAGAGAGAGACAGAGAGGAAGGAGGGGGGTGGAGAAGCAAATGGGCGCTTCTCCGATGTGCCCTGGCCGGGAATCGAACCCGGGTCCCCCGCACGCCAGGCCGACTCTCTACCGCTGAGCCAACCGGCCAGGGCCAAGCAATACATGTTTCTTATGGCTTTAACTTTGAGTTAAAAAATGCTTCAGAAATAACTTATAGGATAATAACAGCTAACTATTACATAGTAGTTAATATGCACCACTCACTGATCTAAGAACTTCATGTGTATTAATTTAGTTATCACAATAATTCACAATAATGTGATTGGTTCTAACATTACCCATTATAGGGGAGTAAATTGAGGCTCAGAGGGGTTCACTTTATTGCCTATGTTCATGTAACTAGTAAGTCACACAATTAGTCCCTTGGCATTTGAATTCTATTTTTTAATGTCTTTTTTTTTTTTTTATAACCACATGCTTACTGCATAGTGGTTTTGTATAGAATACAAGAATACTGTACAGAGATAGTTGGCCTGTGGGACGTTGCCTGACCAGTGCTGAATAGCTACTGGTGTTTAGAATGGACAAAGCCAAGTAGTTTCACTTAATAGCTACTGAATTACTTATACAGGCTATTTCAGTCCTGTTTGCTGTGCGTGCATATCCTGACTAGCCCTTTCCTTGGGGAAAAGAGGGAGTAAAGTATATACATGGAAATGTTATATACTGTTAGCAGCTGTGCCAAACCAACAAGCCCTGGGGAATCGCAGCCTCTTAGGAGAGACGCATGTCCCTGTTAGTTTCTCAAGCTCAGATGAACAGGGTCCCCCTGTGCACGGCCCAGCCTCCCTCTGCCTCTCAGCTGGATCCCTGTGAGAAAAGGAAAAGTGATGGCTCTGGAAGTCAGAGCTAAGCCATGACCAACTCTCTGCTTGTAGTCCTTAAAATAATTTTCAGTGAGATAAAGGGTTCTGAGTCAGAAGATATGACATTCTCATTTGCATGATTCAGAATGGCAGTGACGCCACAGGCAGTCCTTAAGGAGGAGTTCCCGATTGCGGATACATTGAACAATTGAAGGGGTACTGGAGTTGGCACTGAATGAACTCTCTTAGATAACTGATGGCCATTCCACTGGCCCTGGCACAGGAACCTGGTGGCTATCAGACGTCACAGTAGGTGATTCCTGTTACCTCCTCAACATTTTTCCTGGAGTGGGGGAGGAAGGAAGAGGGGCTGACAGCGGACAGTTTGGTGAGAGGGACAGAAGTTTCTGAGTTTCTAACCCAGAGATTTCAGTGTGTAGTACAGACATCACCTGCTTTGGGGAGGCTCAGAGAATATTCATATTATATTAGAATGGGAATTTGTAACTTGGTAGCCATATAGAAGAAAGAAAATCTTAAGGACATCTTATGAATTCCTAGAAAATTGTATGCAGAATGTTGTTTTTGTGTCCTTGGAGAAAACAGCCCACAGATTTCATCATAGTCTCAAAGGGCCTCTAAAACATTAGAATCTTGTTCCTGATAATTATACAGTTAAGAGATCACAACAAAACCTTAATTATATACCGTGTTATAGTGAAGTAGAATTTTAAAAGCTGGACTGCTAATTCAGTAGCAAGATCCATTGCAAAAAGCATCTTCATCTCTCAATATAAAAAAACCCTCAAAGTTCTTGTGCATGGATGTATTTAAGCACATGGGAATGTGAGCATGACTGTCATGCTGCACTTAACTAACAACTGCCCATTTCAGAGACTTCCTTCTCTTTTATGCCCTACAAACCTTGCCATGATTTTAATGAGAATTTCTTTGTGTACTTTTAGAGTAAAACTTTCCACCTAAATAGGAGTTTAAAGTCTCAGATATGAATTTTCAGTAGTAAGGAATATCCTTTGAAGATGAGGCATTGAGCATCGTGGCTTGTGGGGAGAGCACAGGTATGCTCTTTACCTGCTAGCTTATGGAAATTGGTGCCAGGAGGCTTCTTGGTGATTGAAGGTTGAGTGCCGAACCTTTGTAGACACCAGCTTCATCATGTGGATTCAGACTTGCTTCCTATCTGGTCACCCTGATAGCAATTCCGGTCCCTATAACGCTATCCAATGCATGAGCACATTATAATTAGAGTTTGGTTGCTGGTGTTAGTCCAATGTTGTGGATGGCCCAAAATGGTCAATCAAATGGTAGGAGCCATTACAATGGGAGGAAATGGGACTCTTCTGTTGTGATATATTGGCATTTGAAATAAACTTGATGCAGCAAGAGAAAAACTGTTAAAACTGCATCTACTTTTCTTCCTCATCCCGTTGTCATACTCCACTGCTGTCTTTCCTATGGTGACTCATCAAGGAAATACTTATTGTTAATAAATTCCTGATTTTGGCTTTGTGCTAGCTACTGTCATTGGCTAAACCCAAGTTGTATATCAAGAATTTGAGGAGAGAGAAGATGGTATCCTGATGACATTTTCTATAAATACAATTTCCTTCCCTCTAAGCTCAAAGTTACAAGGGCAAATAATTCAATCTCTATATCCTTCTCCTCCTCCTCCTCCTTCAATTTTTAGTGAGAGGAGGAGAGATAGTGAGACAGACTCCCACATACGCTCCAACTGGGATCCACCTGGCAACTCCATCTAAGGCTGATGTTTGAGTTCTGACCTATTTTTAGCATCTGAGGCCAATAGTCGAACCAGTTGAGCCACTGACTGTGGGAAGTGAAGAGGGAGAGAAGCGGGGAGAGAAGGGGAAGAAGCAGATGGTTTCCTGTGTGCCCGGACCAGGGATCGATCTGGGATGTCCATATGCTAGGCTAATCCTCTGTTCACTGAGCCACTGGCCAGGGCCACTTCTTTTTGCTAAACAGAAACTGTAGTCCAGAAAATAGTTGGAAAAAACAAACAAAAAGATCTTATACTGTTATTGAGAATAATTGATTAATAAACTCTTTGCTTAAAAAAAGTTATTTAATTTTTAATAAGGTTTAAAAGTTAGAACATCATAATATTATTTCAACTATAATTTTGCTGCCACAGTGAAACCTTCTCTTGTTATTCATCAAAAATGAAGCATGACATAATAAAGATCACATTTAGAGCCTCACTACTCAAGTTGCTTGTTAGAAATTCTGATACTTGGGCTCTGCCCCAGACATACTGAACCATAATCTGCATTTTTACAACTCTCAGGAGATTTTTATACACATTCAAGTTTACTAAACTTCTTAATTTCCTAAAGCATACTGACTAATGACTATCGCTAACCTACTGCTCTAGGCTTCTAGCCCATTCTCTGGTATTCCAAAGCGTTTCTGCTGTGCCACTTGAAATATATACCTACAAGTTTTGTGTTTGTTCCTAAACCTGCTAATGATACAGTGTAACTAATGTAAACTAGTAAAATATGAGCATGAAAGGAATAATAGGTGAAAAAGGAAACTGTGATCGGAAAAACTGTATAAAAGTCCAAGAGCTCATATTCAGGTTTCTTTACAAATGTCTTTAAATCCTTGCTATATTTCAAAAAAAAATAAAACTGGAAATTGTGTACCTGCTTTGTGGGTGTGACATGTAAGAAAGATGGCTTTATTGTTCAAGAAGTGGATGTATATGAGAAAAATTCCTTTGCATAAATAATATGGCAAATGGACATATTTATATGTTTTAGTTTCACATAAACTGTTGTACCTTAAAGATTGTGCATATGCCATACTTTTCTGACTTCTTGCTTTCTGCCACTTTTGTGTTGAACAAATAGAATGCCAGTAACAATTTGGTCAGCTAAGAGAGATTTTACTACACATATTCCTGGACCTTATCCCAGACCACTGAATTAGGGCGGGGCTCGGAATATGTATTTTAAAAAAATTTGGCAATCAGGTTTGGAAATAAGTAAATTAGAGAATTCTGACTGACCAAGCAAGAATTATAGAAATAGGAAAAATTCAACAGGTTTAGATATTTTAAAAATGTTACTAATACATTTGCTAAGTAATTTCCAGAACTTTTATAACAACAACAACAACAACAACTAAAAACCCTCATTTGACTCTGCAGACAGCATTTTGGATATTGCCTACATTTCCTGGTGTGATATTTTTGAAGTTTTTCTGGGACTAGACCAGCTGGCCCCTCTGAAATAGTCCATCTACAAACCAGAAAGAGAGAGCAAGAATTGTGGTAAAAATTTCCCTATGTCAGTTCAGAGTATTGAAATCTCCTGCACACCCACCCACTGATGCTGGTTAGAGTGGAATACATATTTGCTTTGGAGAGACTCATTACTTTTTAGCGACTTTCTTAGTTACTGGTAATCTGACACAGGAAACTGAGAACAGGGTATTTTAAGAAGACTAAGCTGTACTGATTCTCACTGGACAGTGGACTCAATTTGTCCTTTGACCCCCTGGTCTGGTTTATCTGTTCACTATATTCCTTCCAGGCTCCTGAGGAGGCCTATAGATCACTGATTTCTGGATCTACAGATTTAACAACCTTCAAGGGACAGGAGGACTGGAAAATGACATTATCACCTGCCTCCTAAGTTAGAGATGGCAACTACAGCTATTTCTTGTTTTTAAGGCTTGAAGAATATAGGTTTAAAATATGTTTTAAATGAGCTGTCTTCTGGACCTGTCACCTAGCCACAGCTGACTCTCATAGCTGCTCTGCATGGCTCAAATAGTTGCCTGTCAGATACACACCGGATGTTCACAAACACAATTACTTACATTAAGACCCTTTGGAAATTCACATTATGGCTATTTCAGATGAGAAATGCCATGATTTATTTTTATTTTCGGGGTCTAGGATGAAATATCTGCTTGACATAGAGGTGATGACTTGACAATAATGGACCTACGTCTACATATAACACACAAAAAACACCACAGTGGCTTCAACCCTGGGCCTTTTATGGTTATAATCACTACCTAGCTCCTATTCCCTGTTTACCAACAGACCTTAGAGAAAGAGACAATCCAAATCTGAGCACGTTAAATGTTAAATGTCTCTGAGAAGCAAACTGTTGAGACTCCGAGGTAAAGTCTATGGTTCTGCACATTAGACCAATGTTTCCTAGACTTGCCTGATGTTAAAAGTCTTTGTGCATGAGATGGGGTGAGGGAGTGTGGTACTTAAAAATATAGACCCCAGGACTCCTTTTGAGATATTTCCACTCACTAGCTCTGTTGGGGGAAGGGCAAGTGATTCTTATGAATAGGCAAGTTTGGGAAACCCTGTTTTAATGTTCCAGGATTTATTTTATTCTGATGTCCTGTGAATAACACCTGCTCAGTGAATGATGATCAGTGATAGTGGTGAACACACTTAACACTGAAGTCAAGATGAAGCATGCTAAATGTTCCTTGTCATTCCAAAAGAATCAATATGGTAGATGGTGCTCACTTGTTCTAACCAGCAGGGTTGTACAAGAAGACTGTTCTATAGAAATATAAGAATACCAGAAAATCCAAAATTGTCTTATTTATACTAATGCAGTAACAATAACCAATTCCTAACTAACTCACAATAGCTGCAAAAATAAATTATGATCAATCTTGAAACTATAACATGAAAACACTATATTTGGGGTATTTTAAAATAGAAATACCATTAAATTAATATGTCAAATGAAAAGGCAATAAGCTTCTTAAACTCTGTATACATATCTGTAAATATAAGTGCATATATGTAATTGTATAAATATGTATGCATATTCACATCTGTGTATATTCATATATGTGCTACATATAGTACATATGTACATATACATACATATTTATATATGTCTAGGCACATAGATAATACTAGGCATAAGAAATTTATAGATTGTATTTGGCTTATTTTAGCATTTTTTCTGTAGCCTGAAAAAGAATTTTTTAACATTTTTAATTTTATTATTTATTTATTTAAAATTTTTGGTTATTTCTTTTAAATTTTTATTTTTAATTTATTGTCTTTAACATTTTATTTAAAGTACAGATTTGATGCTGACAAATTCTTTCAGATTTGTGTTTATCTTAAAATGCATTTTTGATCCTTGCTTTTAAAGTGTATTTTCAATGGATATAGTTATTCTTATAGTAACATTTCCAGTGTTCTTTATTCCTTTGTATAAATTCATATTTTTATTTTATAACACTCTTTACCCAAAGAACTTTAACAGTTTTTAAAGTGTGAGTTGGTTGGTGAAAAATTACTTAAACTTTTGTCTGCTTGAACAAGTCACAATTTAATCACCGTGTTCTAAAAGATATTTCTGATAGGTATAGAATGATAGGTTGACATTTTTTTGTTTTTCAGGACTGTGAAGGTATTTCTCCTCACTTTTCTCACTTTTGAAAATCTGTTATCATTCTTATTTTGGTTCTTCTCTATGTAATGCTTCTTTTTCTCTTTTCAAAAAGTTTTTGTGTTTTACTGGTCTTGAACAATGTGATTATACTATGCTTTGGTGTTGTTTTCTTCATATTTCTTATGCTTAAGGTTTGGTTAGCTTTTTGGATCTGTCAGCTTACTGATTTTATCTAATTTGGAAAAAATGACTATTAATTCTTTAAATATTTGTATATCCTCCCTTCTCTCTTCTTTACCTCTGGTTCCTCAATTTCATGCATATTACTCTGTTTGAAGTTGTCCCACAGCTCACTGATGCTCTGTTAATTTTTAATTGGTGGGATTCTTTCTTTTTGTAATTTATCTGTTTCTATTGATATGGATTTAACTTTACTAATATTTTTGCATTTGTAATACCTAATTTTATGTTAATTTCCACCTAGTACTTTGTTCCATGAATTAACTGCCTTGGTTTTCCCAGACTCTCTGTCCTATGTCCTCAACTCAGGGAGTCAGCTGGCCTCTGCTTACTTCCTGCTCACTGTGCCATGATCTAGAAGTCTCTCAAGGCAGTAATCTGGCCTGACCAGGAAGTGATACAGTGGATAGAGTGTTGAACTAGGATGCAGAGGACCCAGGTTCAAACCACCAAGGTCACTGGCTTGAGTGCAGGCTCATCTGGTTTGAGCAAGGCTCACCAGTTTAGCCCAAGGTCACTGGCTTGAGCAAAAGGTCACTCAGTCTGCTGTAACCCCCTGGTCAAGGCACATATGAAAAAGAAATCAATGAAAAACTAAGGTACCATAACAAACAATTGATGCTTCTCATCTCTTTCCCTTCCTGTCTGTCTGCCCCTGTCTGTCCCTCTCTCTGTCTCTCTCTATCTCTGTCACAAAAAAAGACAGTAATCTGGGCAATTGTTTCTCATTTCTTGCTGCCTGATAACCAGTTCTTAAAACCATCACTTCATGTACTTTTCCTGTTTTTGGTTGTTTCAGGTGGGAGGATAAATTGGTTTCTATTAGTCTATCTTGGCCTGGAAGTTGAAATCTCTTAATTGCTTTTTCATGTTGCTTTTGACATTTGAGTTATTCAAAAATAACTCTGAAGCTATTTACAGGTTTAACTCTAATTATACACAGTGATAATAGCAATACCTTATATTTGTATAGTGTTTTAAAGTTTATGTGATATTTTCAGTCTTATGAACATGTTAGTAATTATATTCACTTTACAAATAGCATAATAGAATCTTTTTGAACTTCAGGTTTTTTTCTAGAGCAAAACAAATGGCTTTAACTGAAATATCTTTAGAGTTACTACATGTTATATTTTCAAAAAACTTCCAGAAGTAGGTTTTTGTTTCTGGGCTGGTTTTAATATGAGTTCCACAAGTATTTGTTAAGATCCAGTCTTTCGGAATAGCTGACTTTTTGAATTAGTTTTTTCCTGAAATAAACCTTATTCTTGAAACAAGATAGCTCTGTGAAAGGTCTTACTTGTTTGTTTGTTTTCCAATCTAATTCCTCATCATTTGCTACTGATGTATAGCTAGAGCTCAGTGGTTATGTCCCCCTTCTTCAGTTGATTTCAGTAAATTAAGGGAATAGCTTAGCATGTTGATTTGTAAAAGGCTAAGGCCTATTTTAACAGGAAACTACAAATATGGTAAAGACAAATGTCTATTCACCTAATAGACAAAAATGATTAGGCCCTGCTTTTTCTCCCTAGTTCATATGAACACTGGCATATATAGGTTTATTCTGCTTAGTATAGGAGAAACCCATACCTATCGCAGTGTGTGGTTTATAGCTGGCTTCTTTGGTGTTTGATGTGGTCACACTCAATCATGAGCCAGTGTGAGTGACCAGTCTGCCCTGGGTTTCTTGTCAGTGCTCCTAGCTCTCACTGGGCCCTGTTCCAGATGCTAGTCCATTGAGCTGGAGACTTGATAGTTTTCTCAATTTTCTCCAGATTTTTTTCCTGGAGACCCTAGATCCCAAATAATTATAGGCACTTGTTAGGAGACTGAAACAAAATAGACCGTTGACTTGTAATGGTGATGGCACCTGACATGTGACTATGAATGTGGCTACAGCCTAGAAATCACTGTGGTTGCCTTCATCTTATTATGATTGGTATCTTCATATTGGATTGATACTCATTGGATGTCAGCAGCAAATAGACCCCCACCTCTCTGGTTTATCTTTATTTGCTTATTTTTTTTTTGGACAGGAATGGAAAATTATGACTTTTATTATTTTATTGAGAGATTTCATTGGTTTAGAACTGTGTCACATAGTAAATTTTATGGCCCATCTCCTTGGACAGAAGGAGCCACTTCGCCATGGCTTTCAATATTTCTGTAGTTTGCTTTAGCATAAAGTATCTCTAATATCCTGGATAAAATCCTAATGTAACTTTTTCTCTGTACTTTTGGTTTCATTAAGACCAGCAATGAACATTTGTTGTTGTTTGTTTCCTTTTAAAAGAAAGATTGTAAATTTTAGTTTATACAGTTAACAGACATAGAGCAAAATAGTCTTTTTCTGATAAGACAATAACTTTTTCTAAGTTTCACAGACTTCTAGTTTTGCCTTGAACATGAGTCTGAAACTGCAAGCTTTGCTTGACACTGCAAGCTGGCATTAGAATTTTAAGAGACATTTCCTTAGATTTACTGAGTCATATGATGTTTATCTCAGTTTATGGTTTGTGGGAATCGTTGGTCCTTAATGTTCTACTGATTTGTGTGTTATCCTTGGTCCTTAGAAACCCAAACTAGAATTAAAACCATATTACTTTAATAAGAACATTAATTATTGTTGACAATAGAGAAGAAAGGAAAGCACCAAATCAATAGTTCTTCTATTCAGCCCTTTTGCAATGAAGATTGCCCACCTTGTATTTTAAAGAACTCCAAGAGAAGGTGTAATTAAGAAAGAAGAGGAGGGATAAAATGAAGATTTTTATGATAGTCAATGATTAGAAAAGAGTAAGAGACCTTTTACTAGTTTATGTTAGTATCTTTGGGTGAAATGCTAGTGCGCGGTAAAATGATTGCTTCACAAATGTAATCTATTACACTAGAAGGTGATTTGGTAAAAGTGAATTCAGTTTACGAAATCCTACTAAATTTGCTTTGGCTTTGAGTTGTTATTTCAATTTCTTTATGTCACCTTATGGTATTTGCTTTATGTACTCTTGAAAATATATAGCCAAAAAATGACTTCATTAAGGTATAAAAGTAGATGAGCTGCTTCTAATCTTTACAAACCTTATTTGAAACCAGTGTATTAAATGGCCAACAGATATATGAAAATATGCTCATCTTCTTTAGTTATTAGAGAAATGCAAATCAAAACTGCAATGAGATACCACCTCACACCTGTTAGATTAGCTATTATTAACAAGACAGGTAATAGCAAATGTTGGAGAGGCTGTGGAGAAAAAAGAACCCTCATCCACTGTTGGTGGGAATGTAAAGTAGTACAACCATTATGGAAGAAAGTATGGTGGCTCCTCAAAAAACTGAAAATAGAGCTACCTTATGACCCAGCAATCCCTCTACTGGGTATATACCCCAAAAACTCAGAAACATTGATACGTAAAGACACATGCAGCCTCATGTTTATTGCAGCATTGTTCACAGTGGCCAGGACATGGAAACAACCAAAAAGCCCGTCAGTAGATGACTGGATAAAGAAGATGTGGCACATACATACTATGGAATACTACTCAGCCATAAGAAATGATGACATCGGATCATTTACAGCAAAATGGTGGGATCTTGATAATATTATACGAAGTGAAATAAGTATATCAGAAAAAAACAGGAACTGCATTATTCCATACGTAGGTGGGACATAAAAGTGAGACTAGGAGACATTGATAGGAGTGTGGTGGTTACGGGGGGAGGGGGGAGAGGGAGAGGGAAAGGGGGAGGGGGAGGGGGAGGGGCATAAAGAAAACTGGATAGAAGGTGACAGAGGACAATCTGACTTTGGGTGATGGGTATGTAACATAATTGAAAAACAAGATAACCTGGACATGTTATCTTTGAATATATGTATCCTGATTTATTGATGTTGCCCCATTAAAAAAATAAAATTATTAAAAAAAAAAAGAAACCAGTGTATTAGTTTGCCAGGATTGTCATAGTAAGTTACCGCAGCCTGGGTGGCTTAAACAACAGAAATGTGTTTTTTCATAATATTGTAGGCTAAGATTCTGAAATCAAGGTGCTGACAAAAATGGTTCCCTGTGAAGGCTGTGGGAGAAGTGTCTGTTCTAGGATGCTCTTTCCTGGTTTGTTGGTGACTGGGCTTCCCCTTCTTATAAGGACATCAGTCATATTGTATTTGAGGCCACCTTATTGCCTTCATACAGTTACAGTCTGGGCTACTAGGGGCTAAGACTTTACATAAATTTTTTGAGAGACACAATCCAGCACATGACAACCAGGGTACATGGGGTATCACATGAAAAAGTCAGCTTATTATTTCATATACACCTAAACTCAGAAATTTTAAGAATGTTAATTTTTCACTGTTATATTAATCATTGCTAGTCTTGAGTGAGAGGTGTGCCAATGGACAGTCAAAAAGTAAACTCAATTCAGGGGAAGAGGTTTTTTTAAAAAATTTTATTTATTGATTTTAGTGAGAGAGGGAGAGAGAGAGAGAGAGAGAGAGAGAGAGAGAGAGAACATCAATCTGTTCCTCTATGTGCCCTGACTGAGGATTGAACCAGCAACCTCTGCACTTTGGGATGATGCTCCAACCACCTGAGCTGTTGGGCCAGGATGAGGGCAAGGGCTCTTATGCAAGTGTGTGCATGAGTTATGGACAATGTTTACAGGATCACTGATAGATTAAACACTGGTTTTCCCCAAAATACCAGCTTACATTATATTTTAGGGAAAAAAGAGATCAATCCAAAATATAGAGTTAAACAAGGTTTACCTGTGATTAACTGGTATTTAACCAGGTTTTGTTCTAAGAATCAATTCAAAACAAGATTCTAAGTTAAGTTTCAACACAAATCTTTTATTTATACTAGAGCATTATTTAGAAGTACAAAACAATGAATTGTATGTCAACATATAAACCGTTAATCAAGGAGTAAGTACACAGTAATTATAAGAAAATAGGCCAGCAAATTCCTTTTGTGAGAAGTTCAAGCAAAAAACATTTTTGTTTTTGTAGATATAGGGTTGAAAGCCATGAAGACTTGAACATTTTATTTTGAAACATCAGGTGGCTGAGAGAGAGACTTATGAGGGATTTGAAATTCTCCAGTGACATTTTAAGCAAAACGAATTTTAATATGCTTATTGCAACACTCATGTCATAAAATTTAAATTCCTATCCTAATTTTGACGCCACTTGGTTTTATTTTTCTTGTAAGTTTTTTTTTTATATTTAAGACACTCAAGAATTCCAAATAACAGAATATCAAACATTGGTTAGGCCTTTTCATTTTCCATTTCCAGGAATAGCTTATAATTTTAATTGAAGAGCTTTGGAAATATTATTTTGTCCAGATATTGGATAAAGTGCTATGTAATGGACTCTTAGGGTGACAAGAATCAGTAGAGTCTTTGGATCATGAAGGAGTGACCTTTGCTTGCCTTCGTATGGCAATGGTGAAATGCTTTGCAGAGCAGAGACAAATATTGTAACTTGAGGTGACATATCCTAGAATTTGTTTCAATGATTGGCTGGTTAGGAGTCTAGCAATTAGTGGTTTTGGAATGTGAAGTTAAGGCAGTGAAAGGTTTGAGAGCCGTAAGGGTCTTTCATATAAAATCAGCACAGAATTACATATTCTTAGCAAGTCATACACGATCCTTCATTATTTGGTCTGTTTGCTCATTTTGTAATTTTCTCCTTTCTTGCCACTACTCTAGCCTTGCTTGACATGCTCCAGTTCCTGAGTGCTTAACTACTTCTGACCTCAGGGCTTTTGCACAAACTAGGGCTTTCCCAGGCAGGTTCTTCTTCCACATCTTAGCATAAATGTAACTTTTCTTAGATTGGCTACTCCAGACCAACCAATTCAAATCAGCCACAAAGTCACTCCCTGTCCTATATCCTTGTTGTTCTTCTCCACGTGGCTCTGATGCCTGTGTTATTTTATTTTTTTTAAATAACAAACTAGAAAATTTATTTGTAACATGATGATCAAAGGTTAGTACATTTATTGTCAGTAAAGAGCCTTATAAATCAGTAATAAAGAAAAGGCAAATGCCCCACTAGAAAATTCTTATAAATAAAAATTCTTACCCACTAGAAAAGTGGGTAAAATGTTCACAATGATAGTTCAAGAAAATGTAAGTACATGGCCAATAAGCATGTAAAACAGTCTTTAAACATACTAGTAAAAAAGAAATGCAACCTTTAGCAATACCATATTTAGCTGTCAAGCTGGTAAAGATCTTTTTTTTTTTTATCTTATTTTTATTAATTTCAATGCAGTGACATTGGTAATTCAGGATACATATGTTCCGAGAAAAGATCTCCAGATTATTTTGACATTTGATTATGCTGTGTACCCCTCACCCAAAGTCAAATTGTCTTCCGTCACCTTCTATCTGGTTTTCTTTGTGCCCCTCCCCTCCCCCCACTCCCGCTCTCTCCTTCCTCACCCCATTCCCCCCCCCCCACCGTTACCATCACATTCTTGTCCATGTCTCTGAGTATCATTTTTATGTCCTACCTATGTATGGAATCATATAGTTCTTAGTTTTTTCTGGTTTACTTATTTCACTCTGTATAATGTTATCAAGGTCCATCCATGTTATTGTAAATGATCCAATGTCATCATTTATTATGGCTGAGTAGTATTCCATTGTATATATGTACCAAAGCTTTTTAATCCACTTGTCCTTTGATGGACGTTTGGGCTGTTTCCAGATCTTCACTATTGTGAACAATGCTGCTATAAATATGGGGGTGCATTTCTCCTTCTGGAACAGTTCTATGGTGTTCTTGGGGTATATTCCTAAAAGTGGGATGGCTGGGTCAAAAGGCAGTTTGATTTTCAGTTTTTTGAGGAATCTCCATACTGTTTTCCACAGCGGCTGCACCAGTCTGCATTCCCACCAGCAGTGCAGGAGAGTTCCCTTTCTCTACATCCTCGCCAGCACTTATTCTGTGTTGTTTTGTTGATGAGCGCCATCCTGACCGGTGTGAGGTGATATCTCATTGTGATTTTAATTTGCATTTCTCTAATGATTAGTGATGTTGAGCATTTTTTCATATGCCTATTGGCCATCTGTATGTCCTCTTTGGAGAAGTGTCTATTCATTTCTTTCACCATTTTTTGATTGGATTGTTTGTCTTCCTGGTGTTGAGTTTTACAAGTTCTTTATAAATTTTGGTTATTAACCCCTTATCAGACTTACTGTCAAATATGTTCTCCCATTGTGTAGTTGGTCTTTTTATTCTTTTCTTATTGTCTTTGGCTGTGCAAAAAAGCTTTTTAGTTTGATATAGTCCCATTTGTTTATCCTGTCTTTTATTTCACTTGCCCGTGGAGATACATCAGCAAATATATTGCTGCGAGAGATATCGGAGAGCTTACTGCCTATGTTTTCTTCAAAGATGCTTATGGTTTCATGGTTTACATTTAAGTCTTTTATCCATTTTCAGTTTATTTTTGTGAATGGTGTAAGTTGGTGGTCTAGTTTCACTTTTTTTGCAGGTAGCTGTCCAATTTTGCCAATTCCATTTATTAAAGAGGCTATCTTTACTCCATTGTATGCCTTTAACTCCTTTGTCAAATATCAGTTGTCCATAGAGCTGTGGGTTTATTTCTGGGTTCTCTGTTCTGACCCATTGATTTATGTGCCTGTTCTTATGCTAGTACCAAGCTGTTTTGAGTACAATGGCCTTGCAGTATAGCTTGATATCAGGAAGTATGATACCTCCCACTTTATTCTTTTTTTTTAAGATTGCTGAGGTTATTCGTGTTGTCTTTTGGTTCCATATAAATTTTTGGAATATGTGATCTATATCTTTGAAGTATGCCATTGGTATTTTAATTGGTATTGCATTGAATTTATAAATTGCTTTGGGTAATATAGACATTTTAATGATGTTTATTCTTCCTAACCATGAGCATGGTATATACTTCAATTGTTTGTATCTTCCTTGATTTCTTTTATTAATGTTTTATAATTTTCTGAGTACAAGTCTTTAGTCTCCTTAGTTAAATTTATTCCTAGGTACTTTATTTTTTTTGTTGTAATAGTGAAGGGGATTGTTTCCTTAATTTCTCTTTCTGACTGTTCATTGTTGGTATATAAAAATGCTTCTGATTTCTGAGTATTGATTTTATATCCTGCCACTTTGCTGAATTCATTTATCAAGTCCAGTAGTTTTTTGACTGAGACTTTAGGGTTTTCTATATACCATATCATATCATTTGCTAATAATGATAGCTTTACTTCTTCTTTTCCAATTTGAATGCCTTTTATTTCTTCTTCTTGTCTGATTGCTGTGGCTAGGACTTCCAGGACTATGTTGAATAAGAGTGGTGAAAGGGGGCACCCCTGCCTTGTTCCTGATCTTAAGGGGATTGCTTTTAATTTTTGCCTGTTGAGTATGATGTTGGCTGTGGGTTTGTCATAGATGGCTTTTATCATGTTGAGTTATATTCCCTGTATTCCCAATTTGCTAAGAGTTTTGATCATGAACGGGTGCTGGATTTTATCAAATGCTTTTTCTGCATCTATTGAAATTATCATGTGGTTTTTCTCCTTCTTTTTGTTTATGTGTTGTATCATGTATATTCTGCTGCTTTAGGGTGAAAGGTTCTGAAGATATCTATTAAATCGAGGTGATCTAGTGTGTCCAATAAGTCTGCTGTTTTTTTGTTAATTTTCTTTCTTGATGATCTATCTAGTGATGTTAGTGGGGTATTAAAATCCCCTACTATTATAGTATTGCCGTTGATCTCGCACTTTAAATACATCAAAGTCTGCTTTATATATTTAGGTGCTCCTATATTAGGTGCATAGATATTTATAATAGTAATTTATAATAGTAATCTTTGTTAGATTACTCCCTTTATCATTATGTAGTGGCCTTCTTTATCTCTTACTATATCCTTTCTTTTAAAGTCCAATTTGTCTGATATAAGTATTGTTACCCCAGCTTTTTTTTCATTTCCATTTGCATGAAATGTTTTTTTTTCCATCCTTTTCCCTTCAATCTATGTGTATCTTTTGTTCTAAGTTGTGTCTCTTGTAGACTGCATATGTACGGGTCCTGTTTTCTTATCCACGCAGCTACCCTATGTCTTTTGATTGGATCATTTAATCCATTTACATTTAAGGTTATTATTGATATGTAGTTGTTTATTGTCATTTTATTCTTTAAAGCTGTATTCCTCTTTTGCTATATTCTTTTCCCACTTTGATCTGTTTACAGCAGGCCCCTTAACATTTCCTGCAGCATTGGTTTGGTTGTAATGAATTCCTTGAGTTGTTTTTTGTCTGGGAACCTTTTTATTTCTTTTTTGATTTTAAATGGTAGCCTTGCTGGATAAAGTAGTGTTGGTTGTAGGTTCTTGTTCTGCATTACTTTGAATATTTTTTTGCCATTCCCTTCTGGCCTCAAGTGTTTCTGTTGAGAAGTCGGATGTCATCCTTATGGGGGCTCCTTTGTAGGTGATAACTTTTTTTTCTCCCACAGCTTTTAATATTTTTTCTTTATTGCTTAGCTTTGGTATTTTAATTATGATGTGTCTTGGTGTAGTTTTCTTTGGGTTTCTCTTTAATGGAGTCCTCTGTGCTTCTTGAACTTGTGAGAGTTTCTTCTGCATTAATTTGGGGAAGTTTTCAGCTAAGATATGATTAAACAAAGTCTCTATCCCTTGTTTTTTTTTTCTTCTTCAGGAACCCCTATGATGCGGATGTTATTTTTCTTCATGTTGTCACAGAGCTCTCTAAGAGTTTCCTTAGTCTTTTTCAGTCTCTTTTCTTTTTTGTTCTCTGCTTTCATGCCTTCATTCCAGTTGTCCTCCATCTTGCTGATTCGATCCTCAGCTCCATCTATCCTGTTTTTACTTCCTTTCATTGTGCTCTTTATTTCTGATATTATATTTGTCATCTCTGACTGATTCTTTTTTATACTTGCTATTTCTTTATTTAGGTGTTCATAATGACCATCCATTGTTGTTCTAAGATCTCTAAGCATCCTTACAATCATTATTTTGAACTCCGCATCTGGAAGTTTGATTATTTCCATACCACTCAGTTCATCTCATGTAGGTTTCTCTTGTGGTTTCATTTGGATTGCACTTTTTTGTCTTCTCATTGTCTGTGTTTGGGTGTTTTGTTTGTAGAGTTGGTTGAGTCTAGGCTTGGTGTTGTCTGCCTCCAGTTTTCAGTTGTGTTATTTCTAGGTCTTCTTGGGTTTGTATCAGCTATTATTTGTAATCTACTTTGGGATTTGGGCAGCTTTGAAGTCTTAATTTGTTTGTTTTCTTAACAGGTGATAGTTTTGTTTACTGATCTCAGCAGGGAGCTTCCTTGAAACTGTATCCAGGAATGCCATGGCCGTATCCTGAGACTCTGAAGGCCTCTTCCACCAACTAATATCTGTGGGGGCAGGGTGTTTTCTCAGCTTCAGTAGAGGGAAGTGTATCTCAGATCTCCATGGAGACCTGAATTACTGCCCCTCTTCCCCACTTTTTGTTTTCAGCTCTGTCTTGTTGCACTGATTGAAGCTGGAGCGATGTCTGGAGATCTCTGATCTGGAAGCAATTCAGTACTGTTTTGTGGAAGGATCAGTCCCTCCCCCAGCTATGGCCACCTCCAGCATGAATGAGTCAGCTTTTTTAGGTTGTCTCCTATATTCCTTAACCCCTCTTAGTCTGTCCCTCTCTCTCTTTTTTCCACTTGGGAGATAAGCTTCTCTTTTCAACACTCCTCACTCCCTGGTTGCCAGGCAAGTGGCTGTGAGCAGTATTATCTGCTCTTTTTCTGGAGTGAGATTCCCTCTGGGCCCTCAGCCTCACCTCCGCTTCCATTCCTGTAAGCAGGGTAGATTCAGGTGCTCTCTACCACGTTTGTTGTTGCTTCTTTGCTTCTTGGTTGTTCAGAACTGTTCTTATAGTCCAGAGTTGGTTTTTCACACTGATTTTTCCTAAATTGATTTCTATTCCAGTTTGGTGGTGAAAGCTGGGTGTCTGTGCGTCAGCCTACTCCACTGCCATTTTCAGGTCTCTCTTTCATTTTTTTAACTTCAGTCTATGTGCATCATTTGTTTTAAGGTGTGTCTCTTATAGACAGCATATGTACGGGTCCTGTTTTCTTATCCATGCAGCTACCCTATGTCTTTTGAGTGGATCATTTAATCCATTTATATTTAAGGTTATTGCCATTTTATTTTTTAAAGTTGTATTCCTCTTTTGCTATATTCTTTTCCCACTTTGATCTGTGTACACCATGCCCCTTAACATTTCTTGCAGCATTGGTTTGGTTGTAATGAATTTCTTGAGTTATTTTTTGTCTGGGAAGCTTTTTATTTCTCCTTTGATTTTAAACGATAGCCTTGCTGGATAAATTCGTGTTGGTTGTAGGTTCTTGTTCTACATTATTTTGAATATTTCTTGCCATTCCCTTCTGGCCTCAAGTGTTTTTGTTGAGAAGTTGAATGTCATCCTTATGGGGGCTCCTTTGTAGGTGATAGCCTTTTTTTCCTCCCACAGCTTTTAATATTTTCTCTTTATCACTTAGCTTTGGTATTTTAATTATGATGTGTCTTGGTGTAGGTTTCTTTGGGTTTTTCTTTAATGAAGTTTTCTGTGCTTCTTGAACTTGTGAGAGTTTCTCCTGCATTAATTTAAGGAAGTTTACAGCCATGATATGATTGAACAAAGTCTCTATCCCTTGTTCTTTCTGTTCTTCTTCAGGGACCCCTATGATGCAGATGTTATTTCTCTTTATGTTGTCACAGAGCTCTCTAAGAGTTTCCTTAGTCTTTTTGAGTCTCTTTTCTTTTTTGTTCTCTGCTTTTATGCCTTCATTCCAGTTGTCCTCCAACCAGCTGATTCAATCCTCAGCTCTATCCATCCTGTTTTTAATTCCTTCCATTGTGCTCTTCATTTTTGATATTGTATTTGTCATCTGACTGATTCTTTTTTAATATTTCAATATCCTTTTTTATACTTGCTATTTCTTTATTTAGGTGTTCATAATGACCATCCATTGTTGTTCTAAGATCTCTAAGCATCCTTAAAATCATTATTTTGAACCCCGCATCCGGAAGTTTGGTTATTTCCATATCACTCATTTCATTTTCTGGATGTTTCTCTTGTAGTTTCATTTGGATTGCACTTCTCTGTCTTCTCATTATGTTTGTGTGTTTGGGTGTTTTGTTTGTAGAGCTGGTTCAGTCTAGGCTTGGTGTTGTCTGCCACCATTTTTCGATTGTGTTATTTTTAGGTCTTCTTGGGTTGGCAATAGCTATTATTTGTAATCCACTTTCGGATTTGGGTTGCTTTGAAGTCTTGATTTGTTCTTTTTCTTAACAGTGATTGTCTTGTTTGCTGATCTCAGCAGAGGGCTCATTTGAAACTGTATCCAGGAATGCGTTGGGTGTAACCTGAGCTCTGCCAGTTAATCTCTCTGAGGGCAGGTTGCTTTCTCAGCTTCAGTAAGGGGAGGTATATCTCAGATCTCCATGGAGACCTGAGTTACTGCCCCTCCTCCCCACTTCTTGTTTTCAGCTTTGTCTTGTGCTGATTGGAACTGAAGATTTGTCTGTATATCTGTGACCTGGAAGTACTTTATATTCTCTTTTGTGAAAGGATCAGCCCCTGCCCCAGCTATGTCCACCTCCAGCACTGAATGAGTCAGCTTTTCAGGTCATCATCTGCATTCCTCTCCCCCTCACTGTCTGTCTCTCGCTCTCTCTCCTTTCTTTTTGGAAGAGAAGCTGGCCCTTTCAGCACCCCTTTATCCTGGTTGCCAGGCAAGAGGCTGTGAGCAGTATTTACTTCTCTTTTCCTTGGAGTGAGATCCCTTCTGGGCTCTCAGCCTGACCCCTCTGCCCCATTCCTGTAAGGAGGGGAGATTCATGCGCTCTCTACCAGGTTTGTTGTGGCTTCTTTTTTGCTCCTTGTTTTTTGAGAGCTGTTCTTGTAGTCCAGATTTAGTTTTTCATGCTGATTCTTCATAAATTAGTTTATAATCCAGTTCAGTGGTGTGAGCTGGGAGTCTGTGCATCTGTGTACTCCGCTGCCATCTTCAGGTCTCTTCCTGTGTTATATTTTTTGTTATTTTATTACTAGCTACTTGTCTGTGATCACTTCACTGTATAGCCAGTGCCTTAAAAGTGCTTGGCATGCAGAGGTTTCTTTGTTATATTTGTGGAATAAATGAAAGAAGGAAGAGTATTATTTTTTGGCCTGCCATAGTTGTTAAATATTATCTAGTAGGTTGTTTTGAGTTCTTAGAGTTCAAGAGAGGCAAACTGGTTCATTCAGAGATAAGAAACAAATAGCAAAGGGTATAAAAAATTTCGCTCTAAGAGGAACTGTTAATATTTAACCTGGAAACATTTAAATGATAGGGAAATAGAAAAAGAAGTTATAAGAATTCAGTATTCAACATGTGAAAGGAAATATTTCCTGATAATTTTGAGCTGTCCCACAATAGGGGTATCCAGTGTAGAATATTTTTATATAAAACCTGCATGGTCAGCTTTCAGGGAAGTTTTAGAGAGAATTTTGAAGATAATAGAATTCAAACACCTCTACAATTTCTTACAAATAGAATATATTATCATTATAAAATAAGGAAACATTTTTTATTTTATTTTTTTTGTATTTTTCTGAAGCTGGAAACGGGGAGAGACAGTCAGACAGACTCCTGCATGCGCCCGACCGGGATCCACCCAGCACGCCCACCAGGGGCGACGCTCTGCCCACCAGGGGGCGCTGCTCTGCCCCTCCAGGGCGTTGCTCTGCCGTGACCAGAGCCACTCTAGCACCTGAGGCAGAGGCCAAGGAGCCATCCCCAGCGCCCAGGCCATCTTTGCTCCAATGGAGCCTTGGCTGCGGGAGGGGAAGAGAGAGACAGAGAGGAAGGAGGGGGTGGGGATGGAGAAGCAAATGGGCGCTTCTTCTATGTGCCCTGGCCAGGAATCAAACCCGGGTCCCCTGCACGCCAGGCCGACGCTCTACCACTGAGCCAACCGACCAGGGCCAAGAAAACATTTTTTAAATCTTATTTTTCTATTGATTTAAATTTATTGTGTTTACATAGATTGAAGTGTCCCACCGAATATATCCCCTGCACCTCCATATTCCCCTCAACATCCTCCTGTCCCCCTTCCCCCAATGCCCTACTCCCTTCCCTCCATGATTTGCTTTTCTGCTCTCTATAATGCTGTGTTATGTATATATAATTTCACCAATCTCTTTCCCTTCTCTGATTCCATGCTCTCATTCCCTTTCCCTCTGTCTGCTTTCCCTCTGGACCTTTTGATCCCACCTCTGCCTTTATTCCACTTCTCAGTTCACATTGTTCACTGGATTCCTCAAATGAGTGAGGTCATATGATATTTTTCTTTCTCTGCCTGGCTTATTTCACTTAGCATAATAGTTTCCAGGTCCATCCATGTTGTCACAAAATGTAAGATTTCCTTCTTTTTTATGTTTACATAGTATTCCATTGTGTATATGTACCACTGCTTTATTTTTCTTTTTTTCATTATTATTAATATTAATGGGTTGACATAGATAAATCAGGGTACATATGTTCAGAGAAAACAGCTCTAGGTTATTTTGACATTTGATTATGCTACATTCTCATCAACCAAAGTCCAACTGTCTTCTGTCACCTTCTAACTGGTTTTCTTTGTGCTCCTCACCACCCCAATCTCCTCCCTCTCCTCTCCCCCCAGTAACCACCACACTCTTGTCCATGTCTCTGAGTCTCATTTTTATGTCCCACTTATGTATGGAATCATATAGTTCTTAGTGTTTTCTGATGTACTTATTTCGCTCTGTATAATCTTATCAAGGTCCATCCATGTTGTTGTAAATGACCCAATGTCATCATTTCTTGTGGCTGAGTAGGTTCCATAGTATATATGTACCAAAGCTTTATAATCCACTCATCCACTGATGGACACTTGGGCTGTTTCCAGATCTTCACTATTGTGAACAATGCTGTTATAAACATGGGGGTGCATTTCTCCTTCTGGAACAGTTCTATGGTGTTCTTGGGGTATATTCCTAAAAGTGGGATGGCTGGGTCAAAAGGCAGTTCAATATTTAATTTTTTGAGGAATCTCCATACTGTTTTCCACAGTGGCTGCACCAGTCTGCATTCCCACCAGCAGTGCAGGAGGGTTCCCTTTTCTCCACATCCTTGCCAGCACTTATTCTGTGTTGTTTTATTGATGAGCGCCATTCTGACTGGTGTGAGGTGATCTCTCATTGTGGCTTTAATTTGCATGTCTCTAATGATTACTGATGTTGAACTTTTTTTCATATGCCCATTGGCCATCTATTCATTGTCTATTCATTTCTTTTACTCATTTTTGATTGGATTGTTTATCTTCCTGGTGTTGAGTTTTACAAGATCTTTATAAATTTTGGTTATTAACCCCTTATCAGATGTATTATCAAATCTAATTTCTGAACATTAATTTTATATCCTGCCACCTTGCTGAATTCATTTATCAGGTCCAGTAGTATTTTGACTGAGACGTTAGGGTTTTCTATGAGTAGTATTATATTATCAGCAAATAATGATAGTTTTACTTCTTTTTTTCCAATTTGGATGCTTTTATTTTTTTTCTTCTTGTGTGATTGCTGTGGCTAGGACTTCCAGAACTATGTTGAATAAGAGTGGTGAAATGGGGCACCCCTGCCTTGTTTCTGATCTTTTTTTTTTTTTTATATATAATTTTATTTTTTTAATGGGGTGACATCAATAAATCAGGATACATATATTCAAAGATAACAAGTCCAGGTTATCTTGTCGTTCAATTATGTTGCATACCCACCACCCAAAGTCAGATTGTCCTCTGTCACCTTCTATCTTGTTTTCTTTGTGCCCCTCCCCACCCCCTATCCCTCTCCCATTCCCCCCCCCCCCCCGTAACCACCACACTCTTGTAAATGTCTCTTAGTTTCACTATTATGTTTCACCTAGTATGGAATAATACAGTTCCTGTTTTTTTCTGATTTACTTATTTCGCTTCGTATCATGTTATCAAGATCCCACCATTTTGCTGTAAATGTTCCGATGTCATCATTTCTTATGGCTGAGTAGTATTCCATAGTGTATATGTGCCACATCTTCTTTATCCAGTCGTCTATTGATGGGCTTTTTGGTTGTTTCCATGTCCTGGCCACTGTGAACAATGCTGCAATAAACATGGGGCTGCATGTGTCTTTACGTATCAATGTTTCTGAGTTTTTGGGATATATACCCAGTAGAGGGATTGCTGGGTCATAAGGTAGTTCTATTTTCAGTTTTTTGAGGAACCACCATACTTTCTTCCATAATGGTTGTACTACTTTACATTCCCACCAACAGTGTATGAGGGTTCCTTTTTCTCCACAGCCTCTCCAACATTTGCTGTTACCTGACTTGCTAATAACAGCTAATCGAACAGGTGTGAGGTGGTATCTCATTGCCGTTTTGATTTGCATTTCTCTAATAGCTAAAGAAGATGAGCATCTTTTCATATATCTGTTGGCCATTTGTATTTCTTCCTGGGAGAAGTGTCTATTCATATCCTCTTCCCATTTTTTTATTGGATTGTTTGTTTGTTTGTTGTTGAGTTTTATGAGTTCTTTGTATATTTTGGATATTAGGCCCTTATCTGAGCTGTCGTTTGAAAAAATCATTTCCCATTTAGTTGGCTTTCTGTTTATTTTGTTATCAGTTTCTCTTGCTGAGCAAAAACTTCTTAGTCTGATGTAGTCCCATTCATTAATTTTTGCCTTCACTTCTCTTGCCATTGGAGTCAAATTCATAAAATGCTCTTTAAAACCCAGGTCCCTGAGTTGAGTACCTATGTCTTCTTCTATGTACTTAATTGTTTCAGGTCTTATGTTTAGATCTTTGATCCATTTTGAGTTAATTTTTGTACAGGGGGAGAGACTGTAGTCCAGTTTCATTCTTTTGCATGTGGCTTTCCAGTTTTCCCAGCACCATTTATTGAAGAGGCTTTCTTTTCTCCATTGTGTGTTGTTGGCCCCTTTATCAAAAATTATTTGACTATATATATGTGGTTTTATTTCTGGACTTTCTATTCTGTTCCATTGGTCTGAGTGTCTATTTTTCTGCCAATACCATGCTGTTTTGATTGTCGTGGCCCTATAATAGAGTTTGAAGTCAGGTATTGAAATGCCCCCAGCTTCATTCTTTTTCTTTAGGATTGCTTTGGCTATTCGGGGTTTTTTATAGTTCCATATAAATCTGATGATGTTTTGCTCTATTTCTTTAAAAAATGTATTGGAATTTTGATGGGAATTGCATTAAATTTGTATATTGCTTTGGGTAATATAGCCATCTTGATTATATTTATTCTTCCTAGCCAAGAACAAGGTATATTCTTCCATCTCATTATATCTTTTTCGATTTCCCTTAACAATGGTTTATAGTTTTCATTATATAAGTCCTTTACATTCTTTGTTATGTTTATTCCTAAGTATTTTATTTTTTTTGTTGCAATCGTGAAGGGGATTGTTCTTTTGAGTTCCTTCTCAGTTGTTTCATTGTTGGCATATAGAAAGGCTATTGACTTCTGTATGTTAATTTTGTATCCTGCGACCTTACTGTATTGGCTTATTGTTTCTAGTAGTCTCTTTGTGGATTCTTTGGGGTTTTCGATGTATAGTATCATATCATCTGCAAAAAGTGATACCTTTACTTCTTCTTTTCCGATATGGATGCCTTTTATTTCTTTGTCTTGTCTGATTGCTCTGGCTAGAACCTCTAGTACCACATTAAATAAGAGTGGAGAGAGTGGACAACCCTGTCTTGTTCCTGATTTAAGGGGGAAAGCCTTCAGTTTAGTGCCATTTAATATGATGTTAGCTGATGGTTTATCATATATGGCCTTTATCATGTTGAGATATTTTCCTTCTATACCCATTTTGTTGAGAGTCTTAAACATAAAATTGTGTTGTATTTTATCAAAAGCCTTTTCTGCGTCTATTGATAAGATCATGTGGTTTTTGTTCTTTGTTTTGTTGATATGGTGTATTACGTTAACCGTTTTACGTATGTTGAACCATCCTTGAGATTCTGGGATGAATCCCACTTGATCATGATGTATTATTTTTTTAATATGTTGTTGTATTCGATTTGCTAGTATTTTGTTTAGTATTTTAGCATCTGTATTCATTAGAGATATTGGTCTGTAGTTTTCTTTTTTTGTGCCATCCTTGCCTGGTTTTGGTATGAGGGTTATGTTGGCTTCGTAAAATGTGTTTGGAAGTATTGCTTCTTCTTCAATTTTTTGGAAGACTTTGAGTAGAATAGGAACCAAGTCTTCTTTGAATGTTTGATAAAATTCGCTGGTATAGCCGTCTGGGCCTGGACTTTTATTTTTGGGGAGGTTTTTAATGGTTTTTTCTATTTCTTCTCTACTGATAGGTCTGTTTAGGCTTTCTGCTTCTTCTTGACTCAGTCTAGGAAGGTTGTATTTTTCTAGGAATATATCCATTTCTTCTAGGTTGTTGAATTTAGTGGCATAAAGTTTTTCATAGTATTCTACAATAATTCTTTGTATATCTACGGTGTCCGTGGTGATTTCTCCTCTTTCATTTTGGATTTTGTTTATATGAGTTCTTTCTCTTTTTTCCTTGGTAAGTCTTGCCAAGGGTTTGTCAATTTTGTTGATCTTTTCAAAGAACCAACTCCTTGTTCTATTAATTTTTTCTATAGTTTTTCTGTTCTCTAATTCATTTATTTCTGCTCTGATTTTTATTATCTCCTTTCTTCGGCTGGTTTTGGGTTGTCTTTGTTCTTCTTTTTCTAGTTCCTTAAGGTGGGAAGTTAAGTGGTTCACTTGGGCTCTCTCTTGTTTGTTCATATATGCCTGAAGTGATATGAACTTCCCTCTTATCACTGCTTTTGCTGCATCCCATAGATTCTGATATGTCGTATTGTCATTTTCATTAGTCTGTATATATCTTTTGATCTCTGCACTTATTTCTTCTTTGACCCATTCATTTTTTAAAAGTATGTTGTTTAGTTTCCACATTTTTGTGGGATTGTTTTCTTCTTTTTTGCAGTTGAATTCTAGTTTCAAGGCTTTATGATCAGAAAATATGCTTGGTACAACTTCGATTTTTCTGAATTTGCTGATGTTGTTTTTGTGGCCCAACATATGGTCAATTCTTGAGAATGATCCATGTACACTGGAGAAAAATGTATACTCAGTCACTTTGGGATGAAATGTCCTGTAGATGTCTATCATATCCAGGTGCTCTAGTGTTTTGTTTAAGGCCACTATGTCTTTGTTGATTCTCTGTTTGGATGACCGATCTAGAGCCGTCAGCGGTGTATTGAGGTCTCCAAGTATGATTGTGTTTTTGTCAGTTTTTGTTTTAAGATCAATAAGTAGCTGTCTTATATATTTTGGTGCTCCTTGGTTTGGTGCATATATATTAAGAATTGTTATGTCTTCTTGATTCAGTGTCCCCTTAGCCATTATGAAATGGCCATTTTTGTCTCTGAGTACTTTTCCTGCCTTGTAGTCAGCATTATCCGATATGAGTATTGCTACACCTGCTTTTTTTTGGATGTTATTTGCTTGGAGTATTGTTTTCCAGCCTTTCACTTTGAATTTGTTTTTATCCTTGTTACTTAGATGAGTTTCCTGTAGGCAGCATACAGTTGGATTTTCTTTTTTAATCCATTCTGCTACTCTGTGCCTTTTTATTGGTGAGTTTAATCCGTTTACATTTAGTGTAATTATTGATATTTGTGGGTTCCCTATTGCCATTTTATATCTTGCTTTCTGTTAGTTTTGTGTCTTGTTTGATCCTTCTCTTTTGTTTTTCTATCTTTTGTTTTTATTTGGTTGTATTCCATACATCTTTCCACTGTTGCTATCTTTTTTATCTCATGTGCTTCTGTGGTGGTTTTTTCAATGGTGGTTACCTTTGAATAATGAAAAGGGTCCCTACCCTGTTCATTGTAGCGAACTATTTTGTGAGTACTTTTGCACTCCATCGTCCTTTGCTACTGTTAATCTCCATCTTCTCCCCCTCTTTCTTTTTGTTGTTGTCACAGTTTAAATTTGGTTTTATTGTGTTCTTCTTGGAGCTTTTACTTGTGGCTCTGTTTTTTTTTGTTCTTTGTATCTGATTGGAGAACCCCCTTTAGTAATTCCTGGAGTGGGGGTTTTCTGATGATAAATTCCCTCATCTTTTCTGTATCTGTGAATGTTTTTATTTCTCCTTCATATTTGAAGGATAGCTTTGATGGGTATAGTATTCGTGGCTGAAAGTTCCTCTCTTTCAGGACTTTAAATATTGGGGTCCATTCTCTTCTAGCTTGTAGAGTTTCTGCTGAGAAATCTGATGATAATCTAATGGGCCTTCCTTTATATGTTGTATTCTTCTTTTCCCTGGCTGCCTTGAGAATTTTTTCTTTGCTGTTGGTTTGTGTCAATTTCATTATGATATGCCTTGGAGTAGGTTTGTTGGGGTTAAGAAAACTTGGAGTTCTGTTTGCTTCTTGAACTTGAGGCTTTAGTTCTTTCCACAGGCTTGGGAAGTTCTCATCTATTATTTGTTTGAGTATGTTCTCCATTCCATTTTCTCTCTCTTCTCCCTCTGATATACCTATTATTCTTATGTTATTCTTTTTGATGGAGTCAGATAATTCTTGTAGGGCTATCTCATTTTTTTTAATTTTTGAGTCTCTTTCTTCTTCTCTCTGTTGTGCCTCAAGTTGCTTGTCTTCTATTTCACTAATCCTCTCTTCTATCTGACCTGTTCTATTAGCTAAGCTTGTTACTTCGTTTTTCAGCTCGTGAATTGAGTTTTTCATCTCTGTTTGATTTGTTTTTATAGTTTCAATTTCCTTGGACATATATTCTTTGTGTTCATTGAGTTGTTTTCTGAGCTCCCTAAATTGCCTTTCTGTGTTTTCTTGTATATCTCGGAGGATTTTTAGGATTTCTATCTTGAATTCTCTGTCATTTAGCTCCAAGGTTTCCAATATATTAAATTTTTTCTCCATAGATTTTTCCTCATCTAGCTGTGTTACCTCTCTTTCTTTTGTATCCATGATATTCGATTTTCTCTTCCTTAATGGCATCTGAGGGTGGTTTTGTTGATAGTATTAATGAGATTTAATAAAGAATAAAAAGTTTAAAAAATAATAATAAAAAAAATTGAAAAAAGTTGTTTTTTTTTTTTAAAAAATTAATAATGAAATAAAGAAAAATAAAATAAAATAAAAATTAAAAAAAAAAAAAAAAAAAAGGAAATTATTCCCCCCCTCCTTTTTTCCTCTCCTCTCCTCTCCCCTCTTTCTTGTTAAAATCTTGTGGTGGACTTTGAATTATAACAAACAATGCCTGTGATGGAGGGCCTGAATTGGGGAAAAGTAATAAAGGGGCAAACAAAACAAAACAAAACAAAACAAAAAAAAAAAACAAAACAAAACAAAAAAAAACAAAAAAGAAGAAAAAAAAAAAAAGAGCGTATGGACCCACAAAAAGCAAATAAGGAAAAAATTTGGGTCAAGAATAAAATGATTTGCTTTTAGGTGTTGGTTGTCTAAGAGTTATGAGGAGAGGATTAAGAGGAAAACAGAAAAATGGGGGGACAAATTAAAAAATTACTATTGTATTTAGTGGAACAAGAACTAGATAATATGGAGAGCCAGGGATGGGAGCACTGCTAGTGAGTTAAAAAGGTGAAGTAAAAACCCCCCAGAATGCCACAAACATAAGTTTGAGTCCCAGATAAGATAATTTGTTTGTTATTGAGGTTTGAGTGAGAGGAGATGTAAAGGAGAAAGGAAGAAACTAATATAGAGGGAGAAAAGAAAGAGAGAGAGGGAGAAAAAAAAAGAGGGAACCACTAAAAGAAGAAAAAAGAAAGGGGAGAGAGAGAGAGAGTTAAGGGTTTTGGAGTGCAACCCTCATAGAGAGAAAGGAAGAGAAGAGAAAAGATAATGGGAGATGTAACACTTATGGGTAGTGTAGTTCAAGGAGAGGAGAGAGTAAGACCGGTAGAGAGTTAATCGGCCAAATTGGAGGAGGAAAAAAGAAGTATCAAGAATGAAGATAAGAGAAACAAACGAACAAATATAATAAAATGGGATAGGTTATAAAGTCTGCAGATTATTCTTGATTTTGAGAGGTTATCTTCTTGCTTTTTCTTTTCTCTCCCTCTTCCTGGTCGGTGACTCTGTACCCCGGGTTTTGCCCCTTTGCCACGCTCAGGTGGAGGTTTGCAGTTGATAAGTCTCTATGGCAATGTCATCTATTGTGCTTTAGTCTCGTTGGCAGTCTAGGCTATTAGCATTTATAGGCTCCGACAGTGAGAGAGTCCGTGTTCCTAGAGCCTTTCTCCTAGTCTTTCCTTCCTCAATTAGTAGCCTGATAATCCAGCTATGGGGTTGCTGCTGCCTCTGCCTGGATAGTAAGAGGCTCAAAGAGCTGGCAACTCCCCACTCTATTTCCACTCAGCACAGGGCTCTGGGTAAGGCTCAGTCAGTCAGAGCTGCTAGCATAATCAGGCGGGCTTTCCGGCCATTCAAAGACCTCTGGCTCTGCCACTCTGTCCGGTAACACAAGCGGGTGCCCACTTCCGGAGCGCTTGGAGGAAACTCTCACTCACTGGCTGCGCGCGCAGACCAGGATATCCGGCCAGCAGTCTCACGCTCTGAGTGAAACCCCCAACCGCAGGGAAAAGTTGCAGCGTTGGAATTGAGTCTCGCTCCGTCCCCGTGCGCGGCCCCTGCAAGGCGCTGGGGCGGCCCGAGACTCCGCCTTCGGCCCACACAAAGGCCCCTGACTCTGCTCCCCTACGCGACAACACGGGCGCGCACTGCCGAGGCACCCGGAGGAATCGCTCACTCCCTATCTGCGCGCGCAAACCAGGATATGAAACACCCTCCGGCACGGAAAATCTCCACCGTTGGAATTAGTTCTCACTCCCTCCCACGCCTGGCCCTCCCAGGGCGCTGGGGCTGCCCAGAGACGCCGCCCTCAGCCCACAGAAAGGCCTCTGACCCTGCCTCTCCGTGAGGCAACACGGGCACTGACTCCCGGGGCCTAGGAAGAAATCTCTCGCCCACTAACTGCGCACCAGCCAGGAGACCGGGTAAAATGTCTGCGCCGCTTGTCTTTGTTTGGGTTTGGCGTGAGTGTTAGCTTGTATTGCCCGGGTTGCCACAGGATCAGATTCTCCTCGGCTTGGATCTCCGTGCCACAGCCTGGTTCGGCCGTTTGTTTCGCGGCCTGGATGTATTCACCCCCTTTGCCCGCCTCAGTTTCTATATTCACAGTTACCAGAGAAAGCCGCCCTGTTTAGGTTAGTGAGGAAGGCGGAGCATTTCTTACTCCCTATTTCCTTCGGGGTTTGGTTATATATTTAGCCAATTTTTCACTCAATCATACCTTTGGGTGTATTGCGAAGCATCTGGAAGCTCCAAGTATAGGTTTTTCTGTTTCTGGTTGAAGATCTTGTTGAGTTTTGGGGGAGATTTATCAGTATCGCTTCCTACCCCGCCATTACTCTGACGTCATCTCTGTGTTTCTGATCTTAAGGGGATTGATTTTAAGTTTTGCCATTGAATATGATGTTGGCTTTGGGTTTGTCATAGATGGCCTTTATTGTGTTGAGGTATGTTCTCTGTATTCCTACTTTGCTGAGAGTGTTGATCAAAAATGGGTGCTGGATTTTATCAAATTCTCTGGCTGCATCTATTGATATTATCATGTAATTTTTATATGTGATGAATCACATTGATTGATTTGCAAATATAGTACCAGTCTTAATTCCCCAGAATAAATCCCACTTGGCTACAATGTATGATTTTTTTCATGTATTGCTTGATCTGATTTGCTAATATTTTGTTGAGAATTTCAGCATCTAAATTGATCAGGGATATTGGCCTATAGTTTTTTTTCTTTGCATTGTCTTTGCCTGGTTTTGGACTCACAATTATGCTTGCCTCATAAAAGAAGTTTGGAAGTTTTCCCTCCTCTTGAATTTTTTGAAATAGCTTGAGAAGGATAAGCATTAGTTCTTTGAATATTTGATAAAATTTGCCTGTGAAGCCATCTGGCCCAGGGTTTTTTTTTTTTGTTGGGAGTTTTTTGATGACTGTTTCGATCTCATTTGTTGTAATTGGTCTGTTTAGGTTTTCAGATTCTTCCAGATTGACTTTTGAAAGATATGTTTCAAGGAATTTGTCCATTTCACCTAGGTTGTCTAATTTTTTTGATGTGCAGATCTTCATAGTATTTTCTTAGAATCCTTTGTATTTCTGCTCTGTCAGTTGTTACTTCTCCATTCTCATTTCTAATTTTATTTATTTGAGTCCTCTTTCTATTTTTTTATTGTGAGTCTGGTTAAAGATTCATCGATCTTGTTTACCTTCACAAAGAACCAGCTCTTGGTTTCATTGATCCTCTGTTCTTTTTTAGCCTCTATGTCATTTATTCCTGCTCTGATCTTTATTATTTCCTTCTTTCTACTTTCTCTGGACTTTTCTTGCTGTTTCTTTTCTAGTTCTTTTTGATGCAGGGTTAAATTGTTTATTTGAACTTTTTCTGGCTTCCTAAGGTATGTCTGTAATACTATGAACTTTACTCTCAGGACTACTTTTGCTGTGTCCCATAGATTTTGAGTTGTATGTTTATTTTCATTTTTGTCAAGTATTTATGAGAGTGAAAAATATTACTCATTGTGCAAAAGTGTTTTTGAAACTCAGAAGAAAACCACTTCTATGTTATTCTCAGAGGCTGCTGAGTTGGCTAGTTCTCTTGGTGAGGCTGTGTCACATGTTCTGTGAAAGCACTTATGTTACTTCTGATAACAAACTTCTCAGATAGGTTTATGTCAGATGAACTCTTAAATTCCATATTCTAGTGGTTGATGTTTCAGTGAAGTGTGACTGAAATCTAATTTATTCAAGAACATTTTCTTCCAAAAAATAGGCCATTTAGTCTTATAAACTAATTTGTAAATAACCTCAGAATTCAAGAAAATGGTGAAGACTCAAGTTGAAATCTTTGTTTTGGATTAATTCATTTAATTATATTCTTCACTCTGAAAACTTCCAGAAAACTTTTCATTTCAAGGTTTTATTAAAGGGTTGGAGGGAGATGGAGATTAGAGGGGAGATAGATGGTGATGGGGCGAGACCTGACTTGGGCTGGTAAACACACAATGCAGTCAGTATTCAGATGATCTATTATAGAATTATGTGCCTGAAACCTGTATAATTTTATAAACCAATGTTACCATAATAAGTTCAAAAAATTTAAAACATTGCAAAATGTTTGATGGACAGATTTCAATGTCTTTCCTGCGTATAAAAACCAGAAAAGTGGTTTTAAGCAACAATTCTAACCAAAAAATGCTCCTTCACCAAAAGTTAAAAAAAAAAAGAAAAGAACTATGATAAAAATTATAAAAAATCAGGTTTTGAGGGTATGAATATAGTTTAAAAGCTATATATGTTTGTAGTTTACATAGATAAGAAATAGGCGTATTAAATAGTCTTGATTTTATAAATGGTAGATGGCTCATATTTTCTGAGTCAGTTATGTGACTTGCTTAAAAAATTGTGGATGTAGCTCCATGATTTTGGATTCAATTCCTGGAGAGGGAGGGAGAGAGAGAGGGAGAGAGAGAGAGAGAGGGAGAGAGAGAGAGAGAGGGAGAGAGAGAGAGAGAAAGAGTTACAAACTTTAGTGCCTCATAGTATGTATGTAAGAGATCAAGAGATAGGCATTAGTTTGCTGATTTTTCATGAAGCTGTTACCATTGTGATAAAAACAGTGCATTATATTTGTACCCTGGAGAAAAGTCACAGGTGTACATTCCTCTCTGAAGAAAGGGCAATTTTACAGCAATGCAAATGTAAATACTAGTCAGCAAGCTTAATCAGTATAGGAGCATTACAACTTGACCTTAAGGACATTGCTTACTGTATTTGAGGACATTTTTAACACCATTTCTTTTAATTAAAAATAGTCTTAGCCTAAAAACTAACAGGAATTTTTAGTTTATTTGACTATGCAAATTGACAAATGCAATAGATACTTACAGTGAATTTTTAATAATTAGGGAATAAATAGCTGTTATTAAAATGATCTGGTTTTCACTTGAAAACTTCTCATGATTTTTCATGATTGAAAGGCTCTAAGTTTCTAATTCTAGACCCATATTTTCACTTGAGTGATCCATCTGTTCAACTGAATACTAAACATTCACATTTCACCATTCTGCCTTCTTTTCAAATTCAACTTGACCACAACTAAATTTATCATCTTTTAAACCTATGCTGATATTTAATACTTAGATTTTTTCAATAAAAGCAACTATTCATTGTGGTTTAGGGCTGCAAACATGGGGCAGCATAGCTCAAGGTTGTTATTTGTGAAACACTATGGGAATTTTTAAGTTCTATCCAGGTGTAAAATATTAACTTTCTTGTCTCAGTCCCCCTTGCATCTTCTATATAAAATCATGCTAATCTAATTTTCAATGGTTGCAGTACCTTTCTCTGTTTTTATATCTATAATTGTAGTTCAAATCTTCATTATGTTATGTGCCTGTATTCAGTAACAGCTTCATTTTTAAAAGCCATGAATTGGGCATCTGCTACATGCCAGGCAATATGCTAGATGGCAGAGTGGTTACAGTGATTAGACAGAAATAGTTTTCACCTCCATGGAGTTTATGGTTTCATGGCAAAGGAAGACATGGAAGTAAATTTAAGCGTGATAAACATAATAACATGCAGAGTTCCATGTTTGCATGTATCAGATGAAGCCTAGTCTTGGGTTTCAGAAAATCTTCTAGCTGATATTTTTTTGGCTTATAATGATGACATCAGTTTTCTTCAGACACCATTTATACCACATTATTCATACTAAAAAATTGACTAACTCTCAATCCCTTGTCCAATCTGAATACCTTTCCAAAGTCTCCATAATCTGTCCCCATCCTCTTCACTGACATATACATATTTCTCAGGACACTGAATTCTAGTCGGAAAGATTTCTTCATTGTTGCAGGCTATATCATACTTTCCCCAACATCTTTATGCCATTATCACCTGTGTCCTTGATGTGCAACCAGTTTTTCCCCTTTTAAAAGCCCTGGTGAAAATTAATTACGGATGTTTTGGGCTTGACTGGCTAACCATATTATGATACTACGTCTTATTAATCTCTTACAACCCCAAGTTTGCCTTCTAGATTTGTAAATTTCGAATATTCCAACTGGGACTTCCAACACTACTTTTTAAAGTGATAAGTAACTTATTTTTTTTATTCTGAAACTAGTGTGTGAGTGGGTATGTGTGTATTTTCATGGAGATTTTACTTCAGTGAGTTGGCCGAAGATAAATTATTACAGTTGAAAAGTCACCAACACGTCAAACTGGCAATTTTCTTCATTCAAGATATTATAAATATCTTAAATTGCATATAATTATCATAATTTTATTGCTTCTCTATTTTGGCATTGAAATAGAAACATCCTAGTTACCGCACTGCCTATAAAATATTTGGAGTTGCAAAATGGCCTTGGGGTCGACATTTCCCACACGTGGTATTGACATACACATGTAATATTTACATTATACACACATCACCTCACAGTGATACACATATGCAGACTACATATTTACATATGTAGATGTGTATTAAAATATTTAAACGTGTGGAAAGTTTGATCAGGCAGTTATGAGGTTGGAAAAATGTGACTTTCATAATTGAACAAAAGCTTCCAGATGCATTCAATTGTGTCTAAAGAGCTAAAATATTGGCTTAGTTAAAAAACAAACAAACTTGCCTTTATTCTTAATTAGGACAAGTGTCTTTGACGTATTTGAAGACATTTGACTTAAAAGTAGTCCAGATGAAAATATTTAAGAGTGACACATGAGCGCCCTTCTCTACTGGACCATGCATTCTGTATCTGCTGCAGGCATCCATCTCCTGGACTTCAAAGGGAATTTCCTGGAATGAAACCACGACATAGCAAAACAATCTGTCCATCTTCTGCCTCCATTGTGTTTGAGACTCAGCATCAATATCTGTGTACAGTTGAGCCCAGTGAAGTGTTGAATATGACAAAAACTTGAGCATTCTGCCACATGCCAATGGAGTTTCTATGCAAAGCTCCTGGTTCCCAAATGGAAATCCTGCCTTGGCTCTGTGGAGGTGCTGAAGAGTTCTTAGAGAGAGCATACCAAGGACTGGATGTTTGAAATGATGTGTGCTTTTTGTTGATATAAACGCTTTAACATGTGAATCGATTCTACATGGTCCATGCCTAAAATCAGGGGGAAGACAGTATTCAAGGACTTGTACTGTGGCCAGTACAGATTTAGGACAGTCCTTTCCTCTTAAAACAGTTACATGGACAGACTTGTGTAAGAAAATATGCTCAAGAACAAGAGCCCTGAGACACAGCATGGGCCCAATGCATCAAAGAAGACCTCTACTCTGACACTCCACTGTACTACTACCAAAGCAGGAGAGTGGACAAAGACATTTTAGGAAGATCTGTGCGAAGCTGGAAAGAAAAGGGTGTGAGGCTTTGGGGAAGCAGGGTGATATGTCGAGTCCAGGCTTTGACAAAAGACAGACCTGAGTCTGAACTAAAACTTACATCGTTGCCATTAAACTTACATCGTTTCTGCTTTTTCATATGCAAATGGGGAGAATAATATATATCCCATTGCTTTGTGGTGGAATTAACAATAATGCCCAGTACATAGTAGGTGCTTGTATTAGGATTCTCTAGAAAAAACAGAAATGATAGCTTATATTCATATAGTGTATATATGAGGATATTTATTATAAGGAATTGGCTCATACGATTATGAAGGGTGACACATCCCAAGATCTGTCATCTGCAAGCTGGAGACCAAGGAAGGTCCTGGTGTAATTCCAGCCTACAGATTGGCCAGTTTGAGACCCAGAAAGAACTGACTTTCACTTGGAGTCTGAAGGCAGCAAAGAAACTGCTTGAGGCAGTCAGGAGGGAAGCATTCCCTTTTAGTTGGAGAATGGTCATCCTTTATGTTTTATTCAGGCCTCCAACTGATTGAATGAAGCCCAACCACATGGGGAGAGCAATCTGTTTTACTCTGTCTACCAATGTTAAACTCATCCAGAAACACCCTCAGAGAAATTCTCACAATAGTATTTGGCTGAGTACCTGGGTACTCCATGGCCCAGTCAAGTTGATTCATAAAATTAACCATCATTGTGTTTTATAAATGAAAATTTTTATTAATAATAATGATAAAAAATATGGTTTCTATCCTTTCTGGCTTTTGTTTAACTGCTGAAATTTGAATCTCATATTTAACTTTCAACTCAAATCGGTTTAAACAAAAAATAAAAAATATTAGTTATTTTACCACTATTAATAATAACTGATTATATTATTAATAAAAATAGCTGCCTAAAGTCAAGAAAGCACTGGAACCCGAAACAATAAAATTTATTTATTTATTTTTTACAGAAACCGAGAGTGAGTCAGAGAGAGAGATAGACAGGGACAGACAGACAGGAATGGAGAGAGATGAGAAGCATCAATCATTAGTTTTTCATTGCACGTTGCAACACCTTAGTTGTTCATTGATTGCTTTCTCATATGTGCCTTGACTGCGGGCCTTCAGTAGACCGAGTAACCCCTTGCTGGAGCCAGTGACCTTGGGTTTAAGCTGGTGGGCTTTTGCTCAAACCAGATGAACCCGCGCTCAAGCTGGCAACCTCGGGTCTCGAACCTGGGTCCTTTGCATCCCACTCTGACACTCTATCCACTGCACTACTGCCTGGTCAGGACCGAAACAATAAAATTATTAAAAGAGTCTGCTATTTTTAAGTTTATGTTTTACTGATATATTTAATAGTCAAGAAAAAATATAACATTGCCTTTATTTCTGATCACAAGACTATAACTGACCAGGTAACAGCAATGCCTTAGAGTCCCGACCTTTCCATTTTATAACTTTGGGTAGCAATGTCTTGCAATCTCCTCTCCATTGCTGAGTGTTTTGTTCACCAGGTCATTTGCTGGTCAGTGTGGTATAAAATGGACAAGTCTAACTTCACCCACTGTAGACAGTTGCTGAAAAGCCCAAGCTGTGACTCATTTGGAAGATTTCCATCTGTCTTTCCCATACAGGGAGTGGTAAAAACCACTACCACTGCCACTGGAAGACACTTGCAGGGGACTTCTTCACGGGAACGAGACAAAATCTAGTCTTGTATGAAACAGCAGAAACTGGGAGTATGGACACCCTGGTTCTATTTACAGACTTGGCAGCAAAATCTTCCAGGACCTTGAGCAGCCTCAATTTCCTCACCAGAAAAGTGAGTGATTAGACCAGGATGGCGTGCATGACTTCCAGCCACAGAAACCTTTAATTCCAAGGTTCATGTTCAGGTCTTCTGCGGAGCTGGCCTGCCCCAGCCAGGTTAGTGAACAAGGCTTGCTGCATGGACAAGCTCAGACAAGTGGCCGGCAGGGCGCACCACCGTTTTCTGGTCAGATGTGCACTTTGAAGGGGATCGAGTGGAACCTGAGCCAGCAATAGAGAAAACTCTGCTGTTGCCTCATCTAAGAGTAAGAGGGAAAGTACATTTTTACAAGTGCAGGCTCAGACTGAGCTGCCGAAACTAAACACCTCAGTGAGAGTGATATCATGGCATTATGAGCTCATCCAGAGAACAAAAAAGTGAGAAAAAGAAAGCTTCCCTGGGGCTGCAGAGTCATATTAGTATGAAGAAGGAAATACAAAAAGGACTCACTTTCAATAAAAACAATTACTATTTCAGAGTATTGAAAGATTTTGTCTAATTTTTCCCTTACCCCTTAAACACATGCTTATCTATGTTTCCTTAGCAAAAATATTTTGGAAGAGAAAAACTTTATGTGGTGCCTTCTGGAAAGCAATATTGTCATTTGCTAAGAGTCACTCCAGAATTGTTTAGGAATTCCCTGTGTGACTGCAGAATAAGAAGGTCTCTGTGGAATGCCTGAAAATGAGGCTAAGAGAAGTAACTTAGATCAGGTTTCCTAGAAGTGGACTTTGAGATAAGTATTGGGAGCAAATCACTTATTAGGGACGTATTCCTAGGAGAAATCTCTAAGAAGGCAGGAGAAGCTGGATAAGGATAGAGATGAAACTAATCAATTGTGGAGGATAGCAGAGCAGGCCTCTGATTTTAAAGGGGAGCTCTGGTGTGTGGCTTAAATCTCAGTTTGTCTATAGAGCAATCATTGACTAAGAAATGTCTGAGCAAGGGAAGAAAACAGGAACCAAAGATGCAGGTGGGGCTCATCCCACATCTGCATCCTAGGAGATCTGGGTGGAGCACTAAGTGACCTCTAAGGGCACTCTTCTTACTGGTCATATGTACTCATGAAGTCCCCTCCATCCAGCAATGACTTCTTCGATATGGTGGCTGGACGGATAGCAGGATGAGCTCTAGTTGTTCTTTTCCCCTGAAAGGATTCCCAGGTTATAACTGACATGTATTATCTCACCTCCACTATTCATCCAAGATTCCTTTCAGTCTTCTGGCTAAAAGGGCTTGCTTTCTAATATGACCCAGACTTTCATAGTGTGAGCTAGACCTTCATGCCTGAGGGGATCTAGCTCTTGATTACTATGCTCATTGCAGACTGTGGTTGCTATAACTGCTGTTTCCTAGTAAAATCTTCATGTGGGAGCATCAAGAGATGCCTGGTGGCTACCTAGAGGTATTGTTTTAGAATGGCAGGGAGTGGATCATTATTCACTTTTAGGATTAATACATATTAACAAAATGTAGAATACAATGAGTTTAAAGTCCAAAATATTAAATTATTTTATATAATTTTCCTATTTTATTGGAGGTTTAATTGACATATAAAATTGTGTATATTTAAGGTTTCCAACTTGATATTTTGATATACTTGTACACTGTGAAGTAATCACCACAATCAAGCTAATTCTCATTTCTATCACCTCACAAAATTACCATTTTCTTTTCTTTTTTGTGATGAGAATACTTAAAATCTATTATCTTAGTAAAATTCAAGTATACAATACAATATTGTTACGTGTAGTTATATTGCTGTATGTTAGATCTCCAGAACTAATTTATTTTGCATAATTGAAACTTTGCTACATAATCCCACTTATATGTGTATTTTACTTCACTTGGAGTGCTATAACAATTACCACAGATTGAGTCACTAATAAATAACAGAAATTTATTTCTCACAGTTCTGGAGGTTGAAAGTTCAAGATCAGGAGCCAGTGTGGTTGGGTTCTGGTGAAGGCCCTCTTCTGGGTGGCAGATGATCAAGTTCTCATTGTATCCTCAAATGGCAGAGAACAGAGAGAAGCAAACTCTCTTGAAAAATTTTTTTAAAAATGTGTGCAACAGAGACAGAGAGAGACAGAGAGAGGGACAGATAGGGACAGACAGACAGGAAGGTAGAGAGACGAGAAGCATCTGTTCTTCATTGTGGCACCTTTGTTGTTCAATGATTGCTTTCTCATATGTGCCTTGATGGGGGGGGGGGGATACAGGATACAGCAGACTGAGTGACCCCTTGCTCAAACCAGCAAACTTGGGCTCAAGCTGGTGAGCCTTGCTCAAACCAGATGAGCCCGTGCTCAAGCCGGCGACCGCGGGGTTTCAAACCTGGGTCCTCTGCGTCGCAGTCCTATCTTTATCCACTGCGCCACCACCTGGTCAGGCTTGGAACTTTTTTTTTTCTTTTTTCTGAAGTTGGAAATGGGGAGGCAGTCCGACAGACTCCTGCATGCGCCCGACTGGGATCCACCCAGCACGCCCACCAGGGGGCAATGCTCTGCCCATCTGGGGCGTTGCTCTGTTGCAAACAGAGCCATTCTAGCGCCTGAGGCAGAGGCCATAGAGCCATCCCCACCGCCCGGGCCAACTTTGCTCCAATGGAGCCTTGGCTGCGGGAGGGGAAGAGAAAGACAGAGAGGAAGGAGAGGGGGAGGGGTGGAGAAGCAGATGGGCACTTCTTCTGTGTGCCCTGGCTGGGAATCAAACCTGGGACTCCTGCACGCCTGGCCAACCCTCTACCACTGAGCCAACCAGCCAGGGCCAGGCTTGGAACTTTTAATAAGTCACTAATCCCATTCATGAGGGCTCTGTTTTCATGACCTCATCTAATCCAAATTACATCCCCAAAGTCCCTCCTCTTAACACCATTGCATTAGAAGGTAGAGTTTCATTCAATATATAAATTTTGAAGAGCTATAACATTCAGTCTATAACAATGTGGAATCTAAAATAGTCAAACTCATAGAAACAGATGGTGGTGGCCAGGGGATTGTGGGAGGGAGAAGTGGAGAATACTGGTTCAAGGGTGCAAAGGTTCAGTTATTTATATAATTTTTATTGTAATGAAAACTGAAATCCAGTAAAATGAATTTGTCAGTTTTATTGAGTTGCTTAGCATATTCCTTGGCACAAATTAGGCACTTAATAACAAGTTTATAATTAAATTAAATGAACATATTATAGATATTCAATAAATATATGTACAATTGAACAATGAAGTAATTTTTAACAAGATGCAGCCCATACATTTAAATTAACTAAGACAATAAAAAAAGTATAGTATTCTATTTGTACTTAAAGGAATATCAAGAAAAGTAATTTATTTTTCTTGTTTAGGAAAGCAAAATTCTCTCCACAAAGAGGAAACATTGGGCTTGCACAAACCATTATCTGATGACAATACAAGGTTGGAACATTGCATCCTTCCTTGGAAGCACAGTGTTCTGTTGAGAGGCTGTCCCTCAATCCTCACACTTCTTGCTTCCTGACAAGGTCATGGGGGCATGTGTCCAAGGGCTTGATTTTATAGTTAGCCAGTTGATCTTGAAATGATTAGCTATGCTGTTCTCTCCACTGCTTTTCAAACATTGACTCATTCAACAAATGCTGTTTCTGTTGAGTACTTAGTCACTTAGTCTGAGACATGTTCTGTTCTTTTTGTGTGTGTATGTGTGTGTGATAGAAACAGAGAGAGACAGAGAGAAAGACAGATAGGGACAGACAAACAGGAAGGGAGAGAGATGAGAAGGATCAATTCTTCGTTGAGGCTTCTTAGTCTCCTTATTGTTCATTGATTGCTTTCTCATATGTGCCTTGATGGGGATGGGTGGCAGCTACAGCAGAACAAGTGACCCCTTGCTCAAGCCAGTGACCTTGGGCTTCAAGCCAATGACCCTGGGGTCATGTCTATGATCCCACGCTCAAGCCGGGTGAGTCTGCGCTCAAGCTAGAGACCTCGGGGTTTCAAACCTGGTCCGACACTCTATCCACTGCACCACTGTCTGGATAGGCACATATTCTGTTTTTGAAATCAGGGAAATAACGGTATATATAGAAAACCTCTCTGCTCCTCTCTTCATTATTTTGTCCTATAGAAAAATGTGCATATAAATATGTCTTTATGTACGAGTATTTGTGGTTATTTTACTGGCTTACACTTGTGGTACTTTGCTCTTCTCACTCAAAAAGATCTTGTGGCAATCACTACAAATGAATAGATTTAGTGTTAATTTATTATTTCAAATGAGATTTTTGTGATTACAAATGCATGACTTTACATTCTATGAGTTTGAACAAGTGAGTAAATGACATGTATCCATCATTATTACATCTTGCAGAGTATAAACACCTCCCAGAAATCCTCTGTGCTCTGCCTATTCATCTGTGCCTGCCCCCACACCCAGCCCCTGGCAATCACTAACCATTTTACTGTCTCCATAGTCTTGTCTTTTTCAGAGTGGCATATAGTTAGAATCATACTGCATGCAGACTTTTCAGATAGCCTTCTTTCAATTAGTAATGTGCATTTAAGATTACTCCATGTCTGTTCATGGCTTGATAGCACATTTTTTCCTAGTTTTGAATGATAGTTAGTTATCTGTGTGCACTGCAGTTTCTTTATCCATTTACCTACTGAACGCCATTTTTATTGCCTCCAAGTTGTGGCAGTATGAATAAAGTGATTATAAACATCTCCATATAAATTTTTATGTGTAGATAACTTTTCAATTCCTTTGGATAAATAAACAAAGATTGCAATTGCTGGATTATATAATAAGAGTATATTTAATTTTGTAAGAAATTGCTAAACTATCTTCCAAAGGAGCTGCACCACTTTGCATCACCACGAGCAACGGATGAGCATTCTTCTTGCTCCACATCCTCACATTTGGTGTTGTCAGTGTTCTGGATTTTGGCCATTGTGTGTAGTGGTGTCATACTATTGTTTTGATTTTCAAATCATAAGGTTTTTAAAGCTACAGATTGATCTAATTTGCTTTGAATCTCCCATAGTACTTTGCTAAAAATTTAATTAGTGGCTTTATAAAATAATGCCATGTGAGTATTCTGACCACAATGATCAATATATGAATTGCTGCTTTCTAATTATTAAATAAATGTTCTTAAAGCACCTAATAAATGTAGTAAGACACTTTTTATATATATAGATATAACATAAAATACATAGTTTTGTGGGAGGGTATCAGTAACTATACAGAGACAAATCATATGATAATGGCTATGTTAAAGTTTTTGGTTTCTGCATTTCTGGAATAGTCACATTGGTCTCTACATATAGAAATTGACCAGAAGCAGTTATTATGGCCATAGTTTTAAAGAGATTAGGGTTTAGTGGTTAAATCCAGTATTTCTAATTATAGGACTATGAATTAGGTGTTTTTTTCATGCTTGAGAAATGATAGCCTAATCAGGATAATGTGGTCATTGATTATATATATTTTTAAATATTTATTTACTGATTTTAGAAAGAGGAGAGAGAAAGAAAGCAGGCAGAGGAGTGAGAAGCATCAGCTTGTAGTAGTTGCTTCTCGTATGTGCCCTGACTGGGCATGCCCGGGTATTCCACCCTTTACCTCAGTTCCAGGTCGGTGCTGCATCCACTGTGCCACCACAGCTCAGGCCATTGGTTGCCTTTTGAAATAATTTTAGAAAGTTATATAGTGTAATTTACACTATATAATTTTTAAACTCTTCTATTTAATTAAGGTTAAAAGTATCAATTATTTTATTTAGATGAGGTGTGAAACTCTTTTCTCATCAACACAGATTTACCCCAATATAATTTAATGTTAGACAGTGTTGTTGTTTTTTTGTGTGTGTGTGTGTGCGTGCATGTGTGTGTGACAGAGACAGAGAGAGACAGAGAGAGAGACAGACAGAAAGGGAGTGAGATGAGAAGCATTAGTTCTTTGTTGCGGCACCTTAGTTGTTCATTGATTGCTTTCTCATGTGTGACTTGACCGGGGGGTGCAAGGCGACAGCAGAGCAAGTGACCTCTTATTCAAGCCAGTGACCTTGGGCTTCAAGCCAGTGACCTTTTTGGGCTCAAGCCAGTGAACATGGGGTCATATCTATGGTCCCACGCTCAAGTCAGTGACCCCTCGCCCAAGTCGGTGACCTTGAGTTTCAAACCTGGGTCCTTTACATACCAGTCCGACACTCTATCTACTGTGCCACCACCTTGTCAGGCAAATGCTAGACACTTTTTAAAGGAACTTTTGTTTTTATAAAGCATTACAATTTCCAAGTATGAATATATTTTATTAAGGGTTAACATTCTGAACTTTATCTTTTTGAACAAATAATTTATTATGGACTTTAGGAATCTAATATTAAAAGTTAGATCTGCTTGTTTTAGTATCTCATATACATCAATAGTTGAACATTAAATGTTCGTATAAATGGGCTTTCAGACCAGGCCTAAGGTTGAGTCCTTGCTTGTAAGTCTCCGAGAAACACCTCACCCAAGTAAAAAGGAGACTATGGGTTTTTGTTTTGGACATACTTCTGTGGCCTTAGACAGAAACTCCCTTAGTGTCCTTAAACCTTAATTTTTTTATTTTTAGAATTGAATAAAATATCAGTTCTCTCTCCTACAAAGATTATATAAAATACTGTGAAAATGTTCTTAGCATTTAGTGGTTGCTCTTAAAATGCTCCAAATGTTTATGCTTTTAGGTGGTTAGTAAAAAATCTAAAGTGGTATTATGGAATTAGTGATATTGTTTTTAAAGTTAAACAGAAAATAACCATGGAGAAATTACTGATTTTGGTCTGGGACCAAGCGCAAGGTAAGCCTGAGTCATCTTAGTGTGTCAGAAAACAAGAAAAAGCTTGAAGACTAGTGAAGTCATGTCAAAGGGAACCATCTTAGAAAGGCAATCACTGGCCAATTTTGGAAAACTTAAAGCACCAAATAGACAGCAGTTAATTATAACACATTGGCTTTTAAAGAAATCCACGAGTACTTACACATAATAAAAGAGAGAGAGAGAAAGAGGAGGGGACAATAAAAGCACTTTCTTTTTTAAACAAGGAAATATTCCAACTAAGAAATGTAAAGAGAAATGAGATAGTAAAATCATTAGTTTGGTCATTGTCATTATGGATGCTACAATCATTCCGTGAAAGGTTCCTAAAGTATAGTATTAAACTATCACTCCACAGCGATAAAGACAAGTATGTGTCTGAAATAATGGACAAGTGGTAACATCTATATTGAATCAAATGATAAAATTCAATATCACTATTAATAGAATAACTTGGTAGTAAGTGTCTCCTGAAGTGATGCAGCATAGAGTAACAGCACAACGTTGAGTAGGACCACCTGTGAACTATTGTTTAAAAAAATGTTTACCTGCATTTAATTGAGTCTCTAAACCAAATGTTCTGGTTATGGGAAATAGAAGAGCAAGTTAAATGACTCTAAAAGAAAACAGTAAGACCAATCCAGGATATGGAACATTTTATAAGATGGCTAGCCAGGACACTTTGGGTGACTATTCTACATAAAAAGACACATCAACCAATTTAATGTCTGATTCTTAATTTTTACTGGATTTAGAAAAAAATGAATAAAAAATTCATTAGCATATTATATTGTAATATAAATATATGTAAAATATTACATACTGGTGTAAAATCTTACTTGTGTTCTTAGGTGTAATTATAGTATTGTGGTTAGATAGAAATATGCCCTTATCTATACAGGATACTTGCTGAAGTATTTTGAGTTGAATATCATATTGTCTGCAACTTACTTTCCACTGTGGCAGAATTTTAACAATTGTTGAATCTATATTACTAGTGTTTATGAAATATCATTCTCTGTAGATCTTAGAATGAATGAAATAAAGTATTTTATACTGATAAAGATTCTGATTATAAGATTTTCTAATTTATTTTCTCCTATATAATCTTGTTAACTTGATTTTCTCAGCTTTCTTAGATGACTTTATTCTTATATAAAACTTTAGCTCTAACACCATGGCAGAATCTCTGTAAATCCTTGAACAGCTCTAGTCCCTCGTTTTACTAAAATCTCACCCTGAAAGTCATAAAACACAACTTGCAGAATGACATTTTACTTGTAAAAAATACTTGATTCCTGGATGTTTTAAGAGGAAGCTTGAATTCCAACCTACATCATGACATCAAATAAAAAACTGACTTTAGAAAGCTCACCATTTGAAAAAGGGAAGTGATACTACCATGTCCCTTCTGGATTATATAACCCCAAGGAGTCCATGTGTATGGCTGGACTACTGTCTGGTCCTGGCACAAAGTGAGATTAATAAATTCATTTAAAATGTCAACTTCACTTAATGTTTTAAATTAAATTTAATGGGGGTGACATTGGTTAATAGGATCATATAAGTTTTAGTTGTACATCTGTATGATACATGATCTATACTGCATTATGTGCACTCTGTGCTATGACCCAGAGTCAAACCATCATCTGTCACCATGTATTTGGCCCTCTTAACCCCACCACCACACTCCCAATCTCTTCTCTTTGGTAACCCCCATTCTCTCTCTCTTTCTCGTCTTTCCTCTCTTTCTAAAACTACAAACAAACAAATAAATAAAAGGAAAAACATAAATATAAGTTTCAATTTAAACTACTTAACCAAATGATCTCCTAACAAAACCCCCAATAGTTCAGTCCTTTGTTATTCAAGTTTCTATTACATTCAGCAATAAACTAATCCCCAACTGGTGGAGTAAACTCAGTGATTGTGACTCCTTTTCAGTGAGTTTGAATAATATGCTGCTGGTTGTAATATTTTAAGGAAGGGAAAGCATTAAAACAAGACCAATGGGGTTTACATACTTTAGAAACATAGATATAAAGAATTACATCTGCTTTACATTGTTAAGGCATTAATTTTTTCTCTTTCTTAATGTATCAACCATTCCAATCTTTTATAAAGCTTTTTTTTTAAAAAAAAATTTATTTCAGAGTTTACTAAGATCACTCAGCTTAATTTTCTCTTTTAATTTGTGTGGAATTACAAAAGGCCCTATTTGTTGGTATGGAGGGTAAGATATTTAGCATGGTCTTCTTCTAAAATTAACATGAGAAGATGCATTGGTTCCAGAGCAGAGGTCATTATCTACATAGGGTATTAACATGTGGGAAAGTCATTATTAAACCCTCATATACTGACCAAGGCAATACTAGCACAAAAGGCACAGCCCTGCTTTCTTATGGTTCCTTTCTTAGTTTATTTTCTTGTCGAGGAATGAAAACATATACACAACTTGTGAATAACGACAGGAGCAGCATATGCACATAGCAGAATGAGGTACAACAGTAATAAATGCTTATAGCTATTGGGGGGTAACTGTTAATTGTTGAGTTGGAGACAGTTTCGTGTAGGAGTCAGAATTTGTGGTAATTTTCATTGACATTTTTTTTTCACTTGTTTTACAGGGCACAGGGAAAGCTCTTCTGTTTTGCATGCATTCTGTTTTTGCATTCCATTTTCATTAGGGGTTTGTCATTGTACAAAGCCAGTTAGACTTGGTAAACATGCTTGAGATGGTGTACCAGAGGCCAGGGAATACTGTTAGTTTTGCTTTAGTAGGTGAGGTATCTAAACAGGAGTCAGCAAGCAACTTGTTAGGGACATCCTAGCTCTTCCCCCAGATTACATTCTTTGTCTTAACCATCTGACCTCGCAGGGCCCTGTGCATAATGCTCCCTGCCTTAAGGTGCAAGAGCACAATTCCCTAGGCCCCATCACGATAGGACCAGGTAAAAGAGAAGGTGAAGTGAGTACTTTTACAGGGTCTTGCCTCTTACATTTGTCCTGGGGTGCATGGGAATTACCTCTTTCTCTTAAAAGGAACTTCTGTGTCCACCTGTTTCCTGCAGGCACTGCTTCTCACCAAGCCATTTATGTTAGAAGCGCATGAGGTAGAAGCCAAGTCACATGGAAACTATATAACATCATATATCTTGATGATGTTCACTTTTGGCAGTAAAATCTCAGTTTTTGTTTACTGTGGGATTTCTTAAGTATCTCTTAGAGATTCAGGATTGTGATCTAGCAACTGTTTGTATAAGAAAACTTGCTGCCAAGCTTCTTTTATGCTTTGTCAGTCAAATTGGCGTTTGCAGTTTTCAAGCATGACCTAAGCTACTCTCAGGGCAAGGAAAGCTTTGGAATTAAACTTTTTCTTTCTTTATTTTTTTTTTTAAATCTGAAAGTTTCTTTATGTCATTTATTAATGCATCAATTTCTTTTTTTTTTTTTTTATATAATTTTATTTTTTTAATGGGGTGACATCAATAAATCAGGATACATATATTCAAAGATAACAAGTCCAGGTTATCTTGTAGTTCAATTATGTTGCATACCCACCACCCAAAGTCAGATTGTCCTCTGTCACCTTCTATCTTGTTTTCTTTGTGCCCCTCCCCACCCCCTATCCCTCTCCCATTCCCCCCTCCCCCCCGTAACCACCACACTCTTATAAATGTCTCTTAGTTTCACTATTATGTCCCACCTACGTATGGAATAATACAGTTCCTGTTTTTTTCTGATTTACTTATTTCGCTTCGTATCATGTTATCAAGATCCCACCATTTTGCTGTAAATGTTCCGATGTCATCATTTCTTATGGCTGAGTAGTATTCCATAGTGTATATGTGCCACATCTTCTTTATCCAGTCATCTATTGATGGGCTTTTTGGTTGTTTCCATGTCCTGGCCACTGTGAACAATGCTGCAATAAACATGGGGCTGCATGTGTCTTTACGTATCAATGTTTCTGAGTTTTTGGGATATATACCCAGTAGAGGGATTGCTGGGTCATAAGGTAGTTCTATTTTCAGTTTTTTGAGGAACCACCATACTTTCTTCCATAATGGTTGTACTACTTTACATTCCCACCAACAGTGTATGAGGGTTCCTTTTTCTCCACAGCCTCTCCAACATTTGCTGTTACCTGACTTGCTAATAACAGCTAATCGAACAGGTGTGAGGTGGTATCTCATTGCCGTTTTGATTTGCATTTCTCTAATAGCTAAAGAAGATGAGCATCTTTTCATATATCTGTTGGCCATTGGTATTTCTTCCTGGGAGAAGTGTCTATTCATATCCTCTTCCCATTTTTTTATTGGATTGTTTGTTTGTTTGTTGTTGAGTTTTATGAGTTCTTTGTATATTTTGGATATTAGGCCCTTATCTGAGCTGTCGTTTGAAAAAATTATTTCCCATTTAGTTGGCTTTCTGTTTATTTTGTTATCAGTTTCTCTTGCTGAGCAAAAACTTCTTAGTCTGATGTAGTCCCATTCATTAATTTTTGCCTTCACTTCTCTTGCCATTGGAGTCAAATTCATAAAATGCTCTTTAAAACCCAGGTCCCTGAGTTGAGTACCTATGTCTTCTTCTATGTACTTAATTGTTTCAGGTCTTATGTTTAGATCTTTGATCCATTTTGAGTTAATTTTTGTACAGGGGGAGAGACTGTAGTCCAGTTTCATTCTTTTGCATGTGGCTTTCCAGTTTTCCCAGCACCATTTATTGAAGAGGCTTTCTTTTCTCCATTGTGTGTTGTTGGCCCCTTTATCAAAAATTATTTGACTATATATATGTGGTTTTATTTCTGGACTTTCTATTCTGTTCCATTGGTCTGAGTGTCTATTTTTCTGCCAATACCATGCTGTTTTGAGTGTCGTGGCCCTATAATAGAGTTTGAAGTCAGGTATTGAAATGCCCCCAGCTTCATTCTTTTTCTTTAGGATTGCTTTGGATATTCGGAGTTTTTTATAGTTCCATATAAATCTGATGATTTTTTGCTCTATTTCTTTAAAAAATGTCATTGGAAGTTTGATGGGAATTGCATTAAATTTGTATATTGCTTTGGGTAATATAGCCATCTTGATTATATTTATTCTTCCTAGCCAAGAACAAGGTATATTCTTCCATCTCATTATATCTTTTTCGATTTCCCTTAACAATGGTTTATAGTTTTCATTATATAAGTCCTTTACATTCTTTGTTATGTTTATTCCTAAGTATTTTATTTTTTTTGTTGCAATCGTGAAGGGGATTATTCTTTTGAGTTCCTTCTCAGTTGTTTCATTGTTGGCATATAGAAAGGCTATTGACTTCTGTATGTTAATTTTGTATCCTGCGACCTTACTGTATTGGCTTATTGTTTCTAGTAGTCTTTTTGTGGATTCTTTGGGGTTTTCGATGTATAGTATCATATCATCTGCAAAAAGTGATACCTTTACTTCTTCTTTTCCGATATGGATGCCTTTTATTTCTTTGTCTTGTCTGATTGCTCTGGCTAGAACCTCTAGTACCACATTAAATAAGAGTGGAGAGAGTGGACAACCCTGTCTTGTTCCTGATTTAAGGGGGAAAGCCTTCAGTTTAGTGCCATTTAATATGATGTTAGCTGATGGTTTATCATATATGGCCTTTATCATGTTGAGATATTTTCCTTCTATACCCATTTTGTTGAGAGTCTTAAACATAAAATTGTGTTGTATTTTATCGAAAGCCTTTTCTGCGTCTATTGATAAGATCATGTGGTTTTTGTTCTTTGTTTTGTTGATATGGTGTATTACATTAACCGTTTTAAGTATGTTGAACCATCCTTGAGATTCTGGGATGAATCCCACTTGATCATGATGTATTATTTTTTTAATATGTTGTATTCGATTTGCTAGTATTTTGTTTAGTATTTTAGCATCTGTATTCATTAGAGATATTGGTCTGTAGTTTTCTTTTTTTGTGCCATCCTTGCCTGGTTTTGGTATGAGGGTTATGTTGGCTTCGTAAAATGTGTTTGGAAGTATTGCTTCTTCTTCAATTTTTTGGAAGACTTTGAGTAGAATAGGAACCAAGTCTTCTTTGAATGTTTGATAAAATTCGCTGGTATAGCCGTCAGGGCCTGGACTTTTATTTTTGGGGAGGTTTTTAATGGTTTTTTCTATTTCTTCTCTACTGATAGGTCTGTTTAGGCTTTCTGCTTCTTCTTGACTCAGTATAGGAAGGTTGTATTTTTCTAGGAATTTATCCATTTCTTCTAGGTTGTTGAATTTAGTAGCATAAAGTTTTTCATAGTATTCTACAATAATTCTTTGTATATCTATGGTGTCCGTGGTGATTTCTCCTCTTTCATTTTGGATTTTGTTTATATGAGTTCTTTCTCTTTTTTCCTTGGTAAGTCTTGCCAAGGGTTTGTCAATTTTGTTGATCTTTTCAAAGAACCAGCTCCTTGTTCTATTAATTTTTTCTATAGTTTTTCCATTCTCTAATTCATTTATTTCTGCTCTGATTTTTATTATCTCCTTTCTTCGGCTGGTTTTGGGTTGTCTTTGTTCTTCTTTTTCTAGTTCCTTAAGGTGTGAAGTTAAGTGGTTCACTTGGGCTCTCTCTTGTTTGTTCATATATGCCTGAAGTGATATGAACTTCCCTCTTATCACTGCTTTTGCTGCATCCCATAGATTCTGATATGTCGTATTGTCATTTTCATTAGTCTGTATATATCTTTTGATCTCTGCACTTATTTCTTCTTTGACCCATTCATTTTTTAAAAGTATGTTGTTTAGTTTCCACATTTTTGGGGGATTTTTTTCCTCTTTTTTGCAGTTGAATTCTAGTTTCAAGGCTTTATGATCAGAAAATATGCTTGGTACAACTTCAATTTTTCTGAATTTGCTGATGTTGTTTTTGTGGCCCAACATATGGTCAATTCTTGAGAATGATCCATGTACACTGGAGAAAAATGTATACTCAGTCACTTTGGGATGAAATGTCCTGTAGATGTCTATCATATCCAGGTGCTCTAGTGTTTTGTTTAAGGCCACTATGTCTTTGTTGATTCTCTGTTTGGATGACCGATCTAGAGCCGTCAGCGGTGTATTGAGGTCTCCAAGTATGATTGTATTTTTGTCAGTTTTTGTTTTAAGATCAATAAGTAGCTGTCTTATATATTTTGGTGCTCCTTGGTTTGGTGCATATATATTAAGAATTGTTATGTCTTCTTGATTCAGTGTCCCCTTAGCCATTATGAAATGGCCATTTTTGTCTCTGAGTACTTTTCCTGTCTTGTAGTCAGCATTATCCGATATGAGTATTGCTACACCTGCTTTTTTTTGGATGTTATTTGCTTGGAGTATTGTTTTCCAGCCTTTCACTTTGAATTTGTTTTTATCCTTGTTACTTAGATGAGTTTCCTGTAGGCAGCATACAGTTGGATTTTCTTTTTTAATGCATTCTGCTACTCTGTGCCTTTTTATTGGTGAGTTTAATCCGTTTACATTTAGTGTAATTATTGACACTTGTGAGTTCCCTATTGCCATTTTATATATTGCTTTCTGTTAGTTTTGTGTCTTGTTTGATCCTTCTCTTTTGTTTTTCTATCTTTTGTTTTTATTTGGTTGTATTCCATACATCTTTCCACTGTTGCTATCTTTTTTATCTTATGTGCTTCTGTGGTGGTTTTTTTAATGGTGGTTACCTTTGAATAATGAAAAGGGTCCCTACCCTGTTCATTGTAGCGAACTATTTTGTGAGTACTTTTGCACTCCATCGTCCTTTGCTACTGTTAATCTCCATCTTCTCCCCCTCTTTCTTTTTGTTGTTGTCACAGTTTAAATTTGGTTTTATTGTGTTCTTCTTGGAGCTTTTACTTGTGGCTCTGTTTTTTTTGTTCTTTGTATCTGATTGGAGAACCCCCTTTAGTAATTCCTGGAGTGGGGGTTTTCTGATGATAAATTCCCTCATCTTTTCTGTATCTGTGAATGTTTTTATTTCTCCTTCATATTTGAAGGATAGCTTTGATGGGTATAGTATTCGTGGCTGAAAGTTCCTCTCTTTCAGTACTTTAAATATTGGGGTCCACTCTCTTCTAGCTTGTAGAGTTTCTGCTGAGAAATCTGATGATAATCTAATGGGCCTTCCTTTATATGTTGTATTCTTCTTTTCCCTGGCTGCCTTGAGAATTTTTTCTTTGCTGTTGGTTTGTGTCAATTTCATTATGATATGCCTTGGAGTAGGTTTGTTGGGGTTAAGAAAACTTGGAGTTCTGTTTGCTTCTTGAACTTGAGGCTTTAGTTCTTTCCACAGGCTTGGGAAGTTCTCATCTATTATTTGTTTGAGCATGTTCTCCATTCCATTTTCTCTCTCTTCTCCCTCTGATATACCTATTATTCTTATGTTATTCTTTTTGATGGAGTCAGATAATTCTTGTAGGGCTATCTCATTTTTTTTTAATTTTTGAGTCTCTTTTTTATTATCTCTGTTGTGCCTCAAGTTGCTTGTCTTCTATTTCACTAATCCTCTCTTCTATCTGTCCTGTTCTATTAGCTAAGCTTGTTACTTCGTTTTTCAGCTCGTGAATTGAGTTTTTTATCTCTGTTTGATTTGTTTTTATAGTTTCAATTTCCTTGGTCATATATTCTATGTGTTCATTGAGTTGTTTTCTGAGCTCCCTAAATTGCCTTTCTGTGTTTTCTTGTATATCTTGGAGGATTTTTAGGATTTCTATCTTGAATTCTCTGTCATTTAGCTCCAAGGTTTCCAATATATTAAATTTTTTCTCCATAGATTTTTCCTCATCTAGCTGTGTTACCTCTCTTTCTTTTGTATCCATGATATTCGATTTTCTCTTCCTTAATGGCATCTGAGGGTGGTTTTGTTGATAGTATTAATGAGATTTAATAAAGAATAAAAAGTTTAAAAAAATAATAAAAAAATCGAAAAGAGTTGTTTTTTTAAAAAAAATTAATAATGAAATAAAATAAAATAAAATAAAATAAAATAAAAATTAAAAAAAAAAAAAAAAAAAAGGAAATTATTCCCCCTCTCCTTTTTTCTTCTCCTCTCCTCTCCCCTCTTTCTTGATAAAATCTTGTGGTGGACTGTGAATTATAACAAACAATGCCTGTGATGGAGGGCCTGAATTGGGGAAAAGTAATAAAGGGGCAAAAAAAAAAAAAAAAAAAAGAAAGAAAAAAGAAAAAAAAGAGCGTATGGACCCACAAAAAGCAAATAAGGAAAAAATTTGGGTCAAGAATAAAATGATTTGCTTTTAGGTGTTGGTTGTCTAAGAGTTACGATGAGAGGATTAAGAGGAAAACGGAAAAATGGGGGGACAAATTAAAAAATTACTATTGTATTTAGTGGAACAAGAACTAGATAATATGGAGAGCCAGGGATGGGAGCACTGCTAGTGAGTTAAAAAGGTGAAGTAAAAACCCCCCAAAATGCCACAAACATAAGTTTGAGTCCCAGATAAGATAATTTGTTTGTTATTGAGGTTTGAATGAGAGGAGATGTAAAGGAAAAAGGAAGAAACTAATATAGAGGGAGAGAAGAAAGAGAGAGAGAGAGAGAGAAAAAAAGAGGGAACCACTAAAAGAAGAAAAAAGAAAAAGAGGAGAGAGAGAGAGAGAGAGTTAAGGGTTTTGGAGTGCAACCCTCATAGCGAGAAAGAAGAGAAGAGAAAAGATAATGGGAGATATAACACTTATGGGTAGTGTAGTTCAAGGAGAGGAGAGAGTAAGATCGGCAGAGAGTTAATCGGCCAAATTGGAGGAGGAAAAAAAGTATCAAGAATGAAGATAAGAGAAACAAACGAACAAATATAATAAAATGGGATAGGTTATAAAGTCTGCAGATTATTCTTGATTTTGAGAGGTTATCTTCTTGCTTTTTCTTTTCTCTCCCTCTTCCTGGTCGGTGACTCTGTACCCCGGGTTCTGCCCCTTTGGCACGCTCAGGTAGAGGTTTGCAGTTGATAAGTCTCTATGGCAATGTCATGTATTGTGCTTTAGTCTCGTTGGCAGTCGAGGCTATTAGCATTTATAGGCTCTGACAGTGAGAGAGTCCGTGTTCCTGGAGCCTTTCTCCTAGTCTTTCCTTCCTCAATTAGTAGCCTGATAATCCAGCTATGGGGTTGCTGCTGCCTCTGCCTGGATAGTAAGAGGCTCAAAGAGCTGGCAACTCCCCACTCTATTTCCACTCAGCACAGGGCTCTGGGTAAGGCTCAGTCAGTCAGAGCTGCTAGCATAATCAGGCGGGCTTTCCACCCACTCACAGACCTCTGGCTCTGCCACTCTGTCTGGTAACACAAGCGGGTGCCCACTTCCGTGGCGCTTGGAGAAAACTCTCACTCACTGGCTGCGCGCGCAGACCAGGATATCCGGCCAGCAGTCTCACGCTCTGAGTGAAACCCCCGACCGCAGGGAAAAGTTGCAGCGTTGGAATTGAGTCTCGCTCCGTCCCCGTGCGCGGCTTTTGCAAGGCGCTGGGGCGGCCCGAGATTCCGCTTTGGCCCACACAAAGGCTCCTGACTCTGCTCCTCTGTGCGATGACACTGGCGCGCACTGCCGAGGCACTCGGAGGAATCGCTCACTCCTTATCTGCGCGCGCAAACCAGGATATGAGGCCGGCCGCTTTCCCTCTGAGTGAAACACCCTCGGCAAGGAAAATCTCCACCATTGGAATTAGTTCTCACTCCCTCCCGTGCGTGGCTTTCCCAGGGCGCTGGGGCAGCCCAGAGACTCTGCCCTCGGCCCACAGAAAGGCCTCTGACCCTGCCTCTCCGTGGGGCAACACGGGCACTGACTCCCGGGGCCTAGGAAGAAATCTCTCGCCCACTAACTGCGCACCAACCAGGAGACCGGGTAAAATGGTTGCGCCGCTTGTCTTTCTTTGTTTGGGTTTGGCGTGAGTGTTAGCTTGTATTGCCCGGGTTGCCACAGGATCAGATTTTCCTCGGCTTGGATCTCCGTGCCACAGCCTGGTTCGGCCGTTTGTTTCACGGCCTGGATGTATTCACCCCCTTTGCTTGCCTCAGTTTCTATATTCACAGTTACCAGAGAAAGCCGCCCTGTTTAGGTTAGTGAGGAAGGCGGAGCATTTCTTACTCCCTATTTCCTTCGGGGTTTGGTTATATATTTAGCCAATTTTTCACTCAATCATACCTTTGGGTGTATTGCGAAGCATCTGGAAGCTCCAAGTATAGGTTTTTCTGTTTCTGGTTGAAGATCTTGTTGAGTTTAGGGGGAGATTTATCGGTATCGCTTCCTACCCCGCCATTACTCTGACGTCATCCCGGAATTAAACTTTTTCAAGGAAAGTTTAGTCACCAGAGTGCGCAGCCAAGCTTTGAATCTGAAGGAAAGCAAAACTGGGGTTTTCTGCACTCCCTGAAGGTAAATTTAATATTACTGAGCCAAAAAATTAAACCTGGGCTCAATGTTAAAGTGGACGAGCAAATTGCACAATTTTGAATAAATAAAAATAACCACTCTTTTTTTTTTTAATAATTTTATTTTTAATGGGGCGACATCAATAAATCAGGATACATATATTCAAAGATAACAACTCCAGGTTATCTTGTCGTTCACTTATGTTACATACCCATCACCCAAAGTCAGATTATCCTCTGTCACCTTCTATCTAGTTTTCTTTGTGCCCCTCCCCTCCCCCTTTCCCTCTCCCTCTCCCCCCTCCCCCCGTATCCACCACACTCTTATCAATGTCTCTTAATTTCACTTTTATGTCCCACCTACGTATGGAATAATGCAGTTCCTGTTTTTTTCTGACTTACTTATTTCACTTCGTATCATGTTATCAAGATCCCACCATTTTGCTGTAAATGATCCAATGTCATCATTTCTTATGGCTGAGTAGTATTCCATAGTGTATATGTGCCACTCTTCTTTATCCAGTCATCTAAAGAGCATTTTATGAATTTGACTCCAATGGCAAGAGAAGTGAAGGCAAAAATTAATGAATGGGACTACATCAGACTAAGAACTTTTTGCTCAGCAAGAGAAACTGATAACAAAATAAACAGACAGCCAACTAAATGGGAAATGATATTTTCAAACAACAGCTCCAATAAGGGCCTAATATTCAAAATATACAAAGAACTCATAAAACTCAACAACAAACAAACAATCCAATAAAAAAAATGGGAAGAGGACATGAACAGACACTTCTCCCAGGAAGAAATACAAATGGCCAACAGATATATGAAAAGATGCTCATCTCCTTTAGCTATTAGAGAAATGCAAATCAAAACTGCAATGAGATACCACCTCACACCTGTTAGATTAGCTATTATTAACAAGACAGGTAATAGCAAATGTTGGAGAGGCTGTGGAGAAAAAGGAACCCTCATACACTGTTGTTGGGAATGTAAAGTAGTACAACCATTATGGAAGAAAGTATGGTGGTTCCTCAAAAAACTGAAAATAGAATTACCTTATGACCCAGCAATCCCTCTACTGGGTATATACCCCCAAAACTCAGAACCTTTGATACGTAAAGACACATGCAGCCCCATGTTCATTGCAGCATTGTTTACAGTGGCCAGGACATGGAAATAACCACTCTTTCTTAACTGACATATAAGTCTGTTCTGCCTATATGGTTTAGTGTATGTTTATTTAGATGTCTTAAATATTTATCATTTTAAAGTTACAAATGTAATAAAATGTACAAATTTAAAGAAGCTTATTAAAAAAAACTAAGGTTCAAAAACACATAGTTTCACTGCCTCATTCGAGACATTTACATTTAAATATGCTTGTATTTCCTTATCTAAGATAGATACATAATTTAAAAAATTTTAGCCCTGGCCAGGTAGCTCAGTTGGTTAGCATTGTCCCGAAGCACAGAGGTTGTTGGTTCTATCCCTGGTCAGGGTGCATGCAGGAACATATTGTTTTTGTCTCTTTCTCTCACCCTTTTGCTCTTTCTAAAATTGATAAAAATAAACATTTAGAAAGAAAAATTTATTATTAACCTGACCTGTGATGGTGCAGTGGATAAAGTGTCAACCTGGAATGCTGAGGTCACGGGTTCAAAACCCTAGGCTTGCCTGGTCAAGGCACATATGAGAAGCAACTACTACCAATTGATTCTTCGCATTTCTCCTCCCACTCTCTTTCTTTCTTTTCTCTTTCTAAAAAATCAATAAATAAAAAATTTAAATCATGGTTAGTTTTAGTGTTAAAGTATAATTTTCAAAAGATAAAATCATGATTTATGAAAATGTAAGCATGTATCAAGGATGATATTAAACTCCTTAATTAATGAGCAACCAAGTAATGTGTTTAAACATGATCAAATGAGAATTTGAAGAATATATACATATTATATATTATACACATATATTCATATATATACATGCGCATACACATACAAAGTCAGGAATATTGAAATGAATGGACCAATTGATTGCATAAAACTAATATCTTACAACAGCAGTTCTCAATCTGTGGGTCGCGACCCTGGCGGGGGTCGAATGACCAAAACACAGGGGTTGCCTAATAAATACAGGGGTAACATCAATAAATCAGGGTACATATGTTCAAAGAAAACATGTCCAGGTTATCTTGTCATTCAATTATGTTGCATACCCATCACCCAAAGTCAGATTGTCCTCCGTCACTATCTATAGTAGTTTTCTTTGTGCCCCTCCCCTCCCCTCCCCCCCCCCATAACCACCACACTCTTGTCAATGTCTCTTAGTCTTGTTTTTATGTCCCACCTACGTATGGAATCATGCAGTTCTTGTTTTTTTCTGATTTACTTATTTCACTCCATATAATGTTATCAAGATCCCACCATTTTGTTGTAAATGATCCGATGTCATCATTTCTTATGGCTAAGTATAATAGTATTCCATAGTGTATATGTGCCACATCTTCTTTATCCAGTCATCTACTGAAGGGCTTTTTGGTTGTTTCCATGTCTTGGCCACTGTGAACAATGCTGCAATGAACATGGGGCTGCATGTGTCTTTATGTATCAATGTCTCTGAATTTTGGGGGTATATACCCAGTAGAGGGATTGCTGGGTCATAAGGTAATTCTATTTTCAGTTTTTTGAGGAACCACCATACTTTCTTCCATAATGGTTGTACTACCCACGAACAGTGTATGAGGGTTCTTTTTTCTCCACAGCCTCTCCAACATTTGCTATTACCTGTCTTGTTAATAATAGGTAATCTAACAGGTGTGAGGTGGTATCTCATTGCAGTTTTGATTTGCATTTCTCCAATAACTAATGAAGATGAGTATCTTTTCATATATCTGTTGGCCATTTGTATTTCTTCCTGGGAGAAGTGTCTGTTCATGTTCTCTTCCCATTTTTTTATTGGATTGTTTGTTTGTTTGTTGTTGAGTTTTATGAGTTGTTTGTATATTTTAGATATTAGGCCCTTATCTGAACTGTTGTTTGAAAATATCATTTCCCATTTAGTTGGCTGTCTATTTTGTTGTCAGTTTCTCTTGCTGAGCAAAAATTTCTTAGTCTGATGTAGTCCCATTCATTTATTTTTGCCTTCACTTCCCCTGTCTTTGGAGTCAAATTCATAAAATGCTCTTTAAAACCAAGGTCCATGAGTTTAGAACCTGTGTCTTCTTCTATGTACTTTATTGTTTCAGGTCTTGTATTTAGGTCTTTGATCCATTTTGAATTAATTTTAGTACAAGGGGACAAACTGCAGTCTAGTTTCATTCTTTTCCATGTGGCTTTCCAGTTTTTCCAGCACCACTTATTGAAGAGGCTTTCTTTTCTCCATTGTGTGTTGTTGGCCCTCTATCAAAAATTATTTGACCATATATATGTGGTTTTATTTCTGGGCTTTCTATTCTGTTCCATTGGTCTGAGTGTCTATTTTTCTGCCAATACCATGCTGTTTTGATTGTCGTGGCTCTATAATATAGTTTGAAATCAGGTATTGTAATGCCCCCAGCTTCATTCTTTTTCTTTAGGATTGCTATGGCTATTTGGGGTTTTTTATAGTTCCGGATAAATCTGATGATTTTTTTGTTCCATTTCTTTAAAAATTGTCATTGGAATTTTGATGAGAATTGCATTAAATTTGTATATTGCTGTAGATAATATGGCCATTTTGATTATATTTATTCTTCCTATCCAAGAACAAGGATTATTTTTCCATCTCATTGTATCTTTTTCGATTTTTCTTAACAATGCTTTGTAGTTTTCATTATATAGGTCCTTTACATTCTTTGTTATGTTTATTCCTAGGTATTTTATTTTTTTTTGTTGCAATCATGAAGGGGATATTTTTTTTTTGAGTTTTTTCTCTAATGTGTCATTGTTGGCATATAGAAAGGTTATGGACTTTTGTATATTAATTTTGTATCTTGCGACCTTACTGTTTTTGCTTATTGTTTTTAGTAATGTTTTTGTGGAGTCTTTGGGGTTTTCGATGTATAATATCATATCATCTGCAAAAAGTGATACCTTTACAACTTCTTTTCTGATATAGATGCCTTTTATTTCTTTATCTTGTCTGATTGCTCTGGCTAGAACCTCTAGCACCATTTTAAATAAGAGTGGAGAGAGTGGACAACCCTGTCTTGTTCCTGATTTAAGGGGGAAAGCCTTCAATTTTGTGCCATTTAATATGATGTTAGCAGATGGTTTATCATATATGGCCTTTAAATTTTGAGATATTTTCCTTCTATACCCATTTTGTAGAGTGTCTTAAACATAAAATTGTGTTGTGTTTTAATGAATGCCTTTTCTGCATGTATTGATAAGATCATGTGGTTTTTGTTCTTTGTTTAGTTTATATGGGGTATTACGTTAACCATTTTATGTATGTTGAACCATCCTGGAGATTCTGGGATGAATCCCACTTGATCATGATTTATTACTTTTTTAATATGTTGTTGTATTCGATTTGGTAGTATTTTGTTTAGTATTTTAGCATCTGTATTCATTAGAGATAGTGGTCTGTAGTTTTTTCTTTTTTGTGCCGTCCTTTCGAGGTTTCGGTATGAGTGTTATATTGGCCTCATAAAATGTTTTTGAAAGTATTGCTTCTTCTTCAATATTTTGGAAGACTTTGAGTATAATAGGAACCAAGTCTTCTTTCAATGTTTGATAGAATTCACTAGTATAACCGTCTGGGCCTGGACTTTTATTTTTGGGGAGGATTTAATAGTTTTTTATATTTCTTCCCTGCTAATTGGTCTGTTTAGGCTTTCTGCTTCTTCTTGACTCAGTCCAGGAAGATTGTATTGTTCTAGGAATTTATTCATTTCTTCTAGATTGTTGAATTTAGTGGCATATAGTTTTTTGTAGTATTCTACAATAATTCTTTGTATATCTATGATATCTGTGTTAATTTCTCCTCTTTCATTTTGAATTTTGTTTATATGAGTCCTTTCTCTTTTTTCCTTGGTAAGTCTTACCAAGGTTTTGTCAATTTTGTTGATCTTTTTAAAGAAGCAGCTCCTTGTTCTATTAATTTTTCCTATAATTTTTCTGTTCTCTATTTCATTTATTTCTGCTTTGATTTTTATTATCTCCTTTCTTCAGCTGGTTTTGGGTTGTCTTTGTTTTTTTTTTCTAGTTCCTTAAAGTGTGAAGTTAAGTAGTTCACTTGGGCTTTCTCTTATTTGTTCATATAGGCCTGAAGTGATATGAACTTCCCTCTTATCACTGCTTTTGCTGCATCCCATAGATTCTGATATGTTGTATTGTCATTTTCATTTGTCTGTATATATCTTTTGATCTCGGCGCTTATTTCTTCTTTGACCCATTCATTTTTTAAAAGTATGTTGTTTAGTTTCCACATTTTTGTGTGTTTTTTTCCCTCTTTTTGCAGTTGAAATCTAGTTTTAAGGATTTATGATCAGAAAATATGCTGGGCACAATTATGATTTTTCTGAATTTGCTGATGTTATTTTTGTGGCCCAACATATGGTCAATTCTTGAGAATGTTCCATGTACACTAGAGAAAAATGTATACTTTGTCGCTTTGGGATGATATGTCCTGACATCTGTCTAACATATCCAGTTTCTTTAGTGTGTCATTCAAGGTCAATATATCTTTATTGATTTTCTGTTTGAATGAACAGAGCCGTTCGGAATGTATTGAGGTCTCCAAGTATGATTGTGTTTTTGTCAGTTTTTGTTTTAAGGTCAATAAGTAGCTGTCTTATATATTTTGGTGCTCTTTGGTTTGGTGCATATATATTATGAATTGTTATGTCTTCTTGATTCAGTGTCCCCTTAATCATTATGAAATGACCATTTTGTCTCGATTACTTTTGCTGTCTTGTAGTCAGCATTATTAGACCTACTTCTTTTTGGATGTTATTTGCTTGATGTATTGTTTTCCAGCCTTTTACTTTGAATTTGTTTTTATCCTTGTTGCTTCGATGTGTTTCTTATAGGCAGGCTACTGTTGGATTTTCTTTTTTAATGCATTCTGCTACTCTGTGTCTTTTTATTGGTGAGTTTAATCTGTTTACATTTAGTGTAATTATTGACACTTGAGGGTTCCCTATTGCCATTTTATAAATTGCTTTCTGTTAATTTTGTATCTTGTTTGATTCTTCTCTTTTGTTTTTCTATCCTTTGGTTTTTTTTTTTTGGTTGTATTCCTTACTTCTTTCCTCTGTTGCTATCTTTTTTAAGTCATGTGCTTCTGTGTTGGTTTTGTCAAGGGTGGTTACCATTAAGTAATAAAAAGGGTACCTACCATGTGTATTGTAGTACACTATCTTATGAGACTTCTGCACTCCCATCATGCTTTGTTATTGTTAATCTCTGTCCTCTCCCCGCCTTTTTTTTTGTTTTTGTTGTCACAGTTTAAATTTGGTTTTATTATGTTCTTGGTGGAGCTTTTACTTGTGGTTTTGTTTTGTTTTGTTCTTTGTAATCAGTTGGAAAACCCCCTTTAGTAATTCCTGGAGTGGGGGTTATCTGATGATAAATTCTCCCATCTTCTCTGTATCTGTGAATATTTTTCTTTCTCCTTCATATTTGAAGGATAGCTTTGATGGGTATAGTATTCTTGGCTGAAAGTTCTTCTCTTTCAGGACTTTAAATATTGGGGTCCGTTCTCTTCTAGCTTGTAGAGTTTCTGCTGAGAAATCCAATGATAATCTAATAGGCCTTCCTTTATATGTTGTATTTTTCTTTTCCCTGGCTGCCTTGAGAATTTTTTCTTTGTCGTTGGTTTGTGCCAAGTTCATTATTATGTGCCTTGGAGTAGGTTTGTTGGGGTTAAGAAATCTCAGTGTTCTGTTTGCTTCTTGAATTTGAGGCTTTAGTTCTTTCCTCAGGCTTGGGAAGTTCTCATCTATTATTTGTTTGAATATGTTTTCCATTATATTTTCTCTCTCTTCTCCTTCTGATATACCTATTATTCTTATGTTATTCTTTTTGATGGAGTCAGACAATTCCTGTAGGGCTTTCTCATTTTTTAAAAATTTTTAAGTCTCTTTTTTCTTCTCTCTGCTGTGCCTCAAGTGGCTTGTCTTCTATGTCACTAATCCTACCTTCTATCTGGCCTGTTCTGTTAGCTAAGCTTGTTACTTCATTTTTCTGTTCATGAATTGAGTTTTTCATCTCTGTTTGATTTGTTTATATAGTTTCAATTTCCTTGGTAATATATTCTTTGTGCCATTGAGTTGTTTTCTGAGCTTCCTAAATAGCCTTTCTGTGTTTTCTTGTATATATCTGAGTATTTTTTGGATTTCTGTTTTAAATTCTCTGTCATTTAGCTCCAAGGTTTCCAATATATTAAATATTTTCTCCATAGATTTTTTCCTCATCTATCTGTGCTACATCTTTGTCTTTTGTATCTATTATATTAAATTTCCTTTTCCTTAATGGCATCTGAGGGTGGTTTTGTTGATAGTACTAGTGAGAATTAATAAAGAATAAAAAGTTAAAAAAATTATTTCTCTTTTTTTTTCTCTCCTCTCCTCTCCCCTCCTTCTTGAGAAAAAATTGTGGGGAACTGTGAATTATATTCTGTTAAATAGAACAAAAACTACCTATAATGGCGGGCCTGAGTTGGGGAGAAGTGATAAAGGAGCAAAAAAAAAAAAAAGGGGATGTGGACCCACAAAATGCAAAAAAGGAAAAAATTTGGGTGAAGAATGAAATGATTTGTTTTTAGGTGATGGTTGACTAAGAGATATAATGACAGGAATAAGAGGGAAACAAGAAAAAATGGAAAAAATTAAAATAAATTTAAAAATTACTATTGTATTTAGTGGAGCAAAAACTAGATAAAATGGAAAGCCAGGGTTGGGAGCACTGCTAATGAGTTAAAAAAGCGAAGTAAAAAACACCCAAAGTGCCACAAAGAAAAATTTGATTTCCAAATAAAATAATTTGTTCGTGATTGAGGATTGAATGAGAGTAAAAGTAAAGGAGAAAAGAAGAAACTAATATAGAGGGAGAAAAACAGAAAGAGGAAAACACAAAAAGAAGAAAAAAGAAAAAAGCATAAAAAGAGAGAGAGAGAAAGAGTTAAGGGTTTTGGAGTGCAACCTTAATAGAGAGAAAGAAGAAGAAAGGAAAGATAATGAGAGATGTAACACTTATGGGTAGTGTAGTTCAAGGAGAAGAAAAAGTAAAACTGGCAGAGAATTAAACGACCAAATTGGAAGAAGAAGAAAATAATCAAGACAAGAAGATAAGAGAAACAAACGAACAAATATAATAAAATGGGATAGGTTATAAAGTCTGTGGGTTATTTTTGATTTTTAGAGGTTATCTTCTTGGTTTTTCTTTTCTCTCCCTGTTTCTGGTCTCTGACTCTGTACCCCAGGTTCTGCCCCTGTGGCACACTTAGGTAAAGGTTTGCAGTTGATAAGTCTCTATGGCGATGTCATATATTAGGCTTCAGTCTTGTTGGCAGTTGAGGCTTATTATCATTTGCAGGCTTCTCCAATGAGAGAGTCCGTTTTCCTGGAGCCTCTCTCCTAGTCTTTCCTTCCTGAATTAGCAGCCTCATGATCCAGCTATGGGGTTGCTGCTGCCTCTGCCTGGATAGTAAGAGGCTCAAAGAGCTGGCAAATCCCCACTCTATCCCCGCTCAGCACAGGGCTCTGGGTAAGGCTCTGTCAGTCAGAGCCGCTAGCATAATCAGGTGGGGCTGGGAGCCAATTGTTTTCAAGGTGCCTTTCTATACACTTCTAGGCATGTACTGAATACCTCAGCACTCTGTGGGACCACTTTCCCCAGGTTTTGGCACTTTGTAATCTGTTTTGGTTGGGTAGAAGATGTCCTAGTTGATGATTGCAAAGCAGGAGGATTTATAAGCTACTAAATCCCTCTTTTTAACATATAGCCCTGAGTGTGAAAGCTCTGCCAATCAGAGGTTTCCCCCACCCCTATGTGCATAGCATAACAAGAGGCACTAAAAAATATCACGCCTCTTGTCTTTGATCGCTGAACTGAGAGAGATCTTGTCAGTTAGGGTCGCGTAGGTCAGTTGGGAGGTTAGCAGACTGTGGATTAAGCTAATCCTTCATGGGTCTGTTAGCTTGTATGGCTGGGTAAGGTGCCCCACCTGCCTGGAGAAGTTTGAGCATAGGGAATCTCACTTTCTCGTGCCGCTCTTCAGGCCACAGGGGTAACACTGAGACTCTGGTCTCAGCCCACACAAAGGCCTCTGACCTTGCCCCTCTTTCTGGGAACACAGGTACCCACTCCCGGGGTGCTCAGAGGAATCTCTCACCCACTATCCGTGCTTGCCTACCAGGATATTGGACCAGCTGCCTCTGGCCCCGGGTGAGGCACCCCACCCGCCCGGAGAAGTTTGAGCATAGGGAATTTCACTCCCGTGAACTCCCTGCGCGCCACTCTTCAGGGTACAGGGGCGGCACCCAGACTCTGATTACAGCCCACGCAAAGGCCTCTGACTCTGCTCCTCTGTCTGGGAGCTCGGGCGCCCACTCCCGGGGTGCTCGGAGGAATCTCTCACCCACTATCCATCCTCACTGACCAGGATATCAGGCCGGCCACCTCTCACTCCGTGTGAGGCGCCCCCCCCCCCGCCCGCCCGGAGAAGTTCGAGCATAGGGAATTTTGCTCCCGCGCACTCCCTGCGTGCCACTTTTCAGGGTGCAGGGGCGACCTCGAGACTCCAGTTTCAGCCCACACAAAGGCCTCTGACTCTGCCCCTCTGTCCAGTAACATGGCACCCACTGCCAGGGTTCTAGGAGGAATCTCTCGCCCACTATCCGCGTGCACTGACCAGGAGATCGGGGCGATGGCTGCCACACTTGCCTTTCTTTGTCTGGGTTTGGTGCGAGCATTAGCTTGTATTGACTGGGTTTCCACAAGCACAGTTTTTCCTCGCCTTGGACATCTGTGCCACAGCCTGGTTCTATTCACACCCTATGTCCATCTTAGTTCCTATTCTCTCAGTTCCCAGTGAAAGCAGCCCTTATTTAAGTTAGTGAGGAAGGCGAGTGTTCCTTTGTCCGTCTTTTCCTTCGGGGTTGATTATGTATTTAGTCAACTTTTCGCTTGATCATACCTTTGTGTTCAGTGTGGGCCTTCTGGAGGCTCCAAGGATAGATTTTTCTGTCTCTGGTTGAAGATATTGTTGAAATTTTGGGGAGATTTATTGGTATCACTCCTATGGCACCATTTCTCTGACGTCACTCTGCAGAGAGATTTTTAAAAATGATTCGTTGTTGTTGAACTTTGTCAAGATTTTTTTTTTTTGTACTTTTCTGAAGCTGGAAACGGGAAGAGACAGTCATACAGACTCCTGCATGCGCCCGACTGGGATCCACCGAGCACGCCCACCAGGGGCGACGCTCTGCCCACCAGGGGGCGATGCTCTGCCCTTCCGGGGCATCACTCTGTTGCGACCAGAGCCACTCTAGCACCTGGGGCAGAGGCCAAGGAGCCATCCCCAGTGCCCGGGCGATCTTTGTTCCAATGGAGCCTCGGCTGCGGGAGGGGAAGAGAGAGACAGAAAGGAAGGAGAAGGGGAGGGGTGGAGAAGCAGATGGGCACTTCTCCTGTGTGCCCTGGCCGGGGATCGAACCTGGGACTTCTGCACACCAGGCCGACGCTCTACCACTGAGCCAACTGGCCAGGGCCAAGAATTTTTTTTGCATGTATTGAGATATTCATACAATTTTTAAATTTTACTCTTTTAATCAATTTCATTGACAGATTTACAAATGTAAATTCAATTTTGAATACTTTGTCATGATACATTATCCTTTTATATATTGCTGGATTTGATTTACTAATATTTTGATAATAATATTTGCATCTATGTTCATGGAAGAAATTGCTCTGTAAGTTCTCTTTTTATACTGTCTTCGTTAGGATTTGGTACTTGAGTTATGTTAACCTTATAAGATCATTTGGAAAGTATTTCCTCATCCTATATATTCTAAAAGAGTTTATGTAAGACTTAATGTTTGATAGAATTTATTGGTGAAGCCATCTTGGTCTGAAGCTTTCTTTGTGGCTTTGTGAGATTTTATTTTATTATTTTTATTTTTTTATTTTTTTTTATTTTTTATTTTTTATTTTTTTTAAATAAATTTTTATTAATGGTAATGGGATGACATTAATAAATCAGGGTACATATATTCAAAGAAAACATGTCTAGGTTATTTTGTCATTAAATTATGTTGCATACCCCTCGCCCAAAGTCAGATTGTCCTTCGCCACCCTCTATCTAGTTCTCTGTGCCCCTCCCCCTCCCCCTAACTCTCCCCCTGTCCTCCCTCCCCCCACCCCTGGTAACCACCACACTCTTGTCCATGTCTCTTAGTCTCATTTTTATGTTCCACCAATGTATGGAATCATGTAGTTCTTGTTTTTTTCTGATTTACTTATTTCACTCCTTATAATGTTATCAAGATCCCACCATTTTGCTGTAAATGATCTGATGTCATCGTTTCTTATGGCTGAGTAGTATTCCATAGTGTATATGTGCCACATCTTCTTTATCCAGTCTTCTATTGAAGGGCTTTTTGGTTGTTTCCATGTCTTGGCCACTGTGAACAGTGCTGCAATGAACATGGGGCTACATGTGTCTTCACGTATCAATGTTTCTGAGGTTTTGGGGTATATACCCAGTAGAGGGATTGCTGGGTCATAAGGTAGTTCTATTTGCAGTTTTTTGAGGAACCACCATACTTTCCTCCATAATGGTTGTACTACTTTACAGTCCCACCAACAGTGAATGAGGGTTCCTTTTTCTCCACAGCCTCTCCAACATTTGCTATTACCCGTCTTGTTGATCATAGCTAATCTAACAGGGGTGAGGTGGTATCTCATTGTAGTTTTGATTTGCATTTCCCTAATAACTAATGAAGCTGAGCATTTTTTCATATATCTGTTGGCCATTTGTATCTCTTCCTGGGAGAAGTGTCTATTCATGTCTTCTTCCCATTTTTTTATTGGATTGTTTGTTTGTTTGTTGTTGAGTTTTATGAGTTCTTTGTAAATTTTGGAAATTAGGCCCTTATCTGAGCTGTTGTTTGAAAATATCATTTCCCATTTAGTTGGCTGTCTGTTTATTTTTATATCAGTTTCTCTTGCTGAGCAAAAACTTTTTATTCTGATGTAGTCCCATTCATTTATCTTTGCCTTCACTTCTCTTGCCATTGGAGTCAAGTTCATAAAATGTTCTTTAAAACCCAGGTCCATGAGTTTAGTACCTATGTCTTCTTCTATGTACTTTATTGTTTCAGGTCTTATATTTAGGTTTTTGATCCATTTTGAATTAATTTTAGTACACGGGGACAGGCTGTAGTCGAGTTTCATTCTTTTGCATGTGGCTTTCCAGTTTTCCCAACACCATTTGCTGAAGAGGCTTTCTTTTCTCCATTGTGTGTTGTTGGCCCCTTTATCAAAGATTATTTGACCATATATATGTGGTTTTATTTCTGGGCTTTCTATTCTGTTCCATTGGTCTGAGTGTCTATTTTTCTGCCAATACCATGCTGTTTTGATTATTGTGGCCCTATAATATAGTTTAAAGTCAGGTATTGTAATGCCCCCAGCTTCATTCTTTTTCTTTAGGATTGTTTTGGCTATTCGGGGTTTTTTATAGTTCCATATAAATCTGATGATTTTTTGTTCCATTTCTTTAAAAAATCTCATAGGAATTTTGATGGGAATTGCATTAAATTTGTATATTGCTTTGGGTAATATGGCCATTTTGATTATATTTATTCTTCCTATCCAAGAACAAGGAATATTTTTCCATCTCATTGTATCTTTTTCGATTTCCCTTAACAATGCTTTGTAATTTTCATTATATAGGTCCTTTACATTCTTTGTTATGTTTATTCCTAGGTATTTTATTTTTTTTGTTGCAATCGTGAAGGGGATTATTTTTTTGAGTTCGTTTTCTAATATTTCATTGTTGGCATATAGAAAGGCTATGGACTTTTGTATGTTAATTTTGTATCCTGCGACCTTACTGTATTGGTTTATTGTTTCTAATAATCTTTTTGTGGAGTCCTTCGGGTTTTCGATGTATAGGATCATATCATCAGCAAAAAGTGATACCTTTACTTCTTCTTTTCCAATATGGATGCCTTTTATTTCTTTGTCTTGTCTGATTGCTCTGGCCAGAACTTCTAGCACCACGTTAAATAAGAGTGGAGAGAGTGGATAACCCTGTCTTGTTCCTGATTTAAGGGGGAAAGCCTTCAGTTTAGTGCCATTTAATATGATGTTAGCTGATGGTTTATCATATATGGCCTTTATCATGTTGAGATATTTTCCTTCTATACCCATTTTGTTGAGAGTCTTAAACATAAAATTGTGTTGTATTTTATCAAAAGCCTTTTCTGCATCTATTGATAAGATCATGTGGTTTTTGTTCTTTGTTTTGTTGATATGGTGTATTACGTTAACCGTTTTGCGTATGTTGAACCATCCTTGAGATTCTGGGATGAATCCCACTTGATCATGATGTATTATTTTTTTAATATGTTGTTGTATTCGGTTTGCCAGTATTTTGTTTAGAATTTTAGCATCTGTATTCATTAGAGATATTGGTCTGTAGTTTTCTTTCTTTGTGCCATCCTTGCCAGGTTTTGGTATGAGGGTTATGTTGGCCTCATAAAATGTGTTCGGAAGTATTGCTTCTTCTTCAATTTTTTGGAAGACTTTGAGTAGAATAGGAACCAAGTCTTCTTTGAATGTTTGATAGAATTCACTAGTATAACCGTCTGGGCCTGGACTTTTATTTTTGGGGAGGTTTTTAATAGGTTTTTCTATTTCCTCCCTGCTGATTGGTCTGTTTAGGCTTTCTGCTTCTTCATGACTCAGTCTAGGAAGGTTGTATTGTTCTAGGAATTTATCCATTTCTTCTAGATTGTTGTATTTGGTGGCATATAATTTTTCATAGTATTCTACAATAATTCTTTGTATATCTATGATGTCTGTGGTGATCTCTCCTCTTTCATTTTGGATTTTATTTATTTGAGTCCTGTGCCTTTTTTCCTTGGTGAGTCTTGCCAAGGGTTTGTCAATTTTGTTGACCTTTTCAAAGAACCAGCTCCTTGTTTTATTGATTTTTTCTATAGTTTTTCTGTTCTCTATTTCATTTATTTCTGCTCTGATTTTTATTATCTCCTTTCTTCGGCTGGTTTTGGGTTGTCTTTGTTCTTCTTTTTCTAGTTCCTTAAGGTGTGAAGTTAAGTGGTTTACTTCGGCTCTCTCTTGTTTGTTCATATAGGCCTGAAGTGATATGAACTTTCCTCTTATTACTGCTTTTGCTGCATCCCAGAGATTCTGATATGTCGTATTTTCATTTTCATTTGTCTGTATGTATCTTTTGATCTCTGCGCTTATTTCTTCTTTGACCCATTCATTTTTTAGAAGTATGTTGTTTAGTTTCCACATTTTTGTGGGTTTTCCCCCCTCTTTTTTGCAGTTGAATTCTAGTTTCAAGGCTTTATGATCAGAAAATATGCTTGGTACAATTTCAATTTTTCTAAATTTGCTGATATTGTCTTTGTGGCCCAACATATGGTCAATTCTTGAGAATGTTCCATGTACACTAGAGAAAAATGTATACTCTGTCGCTTTGGGATGAAGTGTCCTGTAGATGTCTATCATATCCAGGTGTTCTAGTATTTCGTTCAAGTCCACTATATCTTTATTGATTCTCTGTTTGGATGACCGATCTAGAGCCGTCAGCGGAGTATTGAGGTCTCCAAGTATGATTGTATTTTTGTTAGTTTTTGTTTTAAGGTCAATAAGTAGCTGTCTTATATATTTTGGTGCTCCTTGGTTTGGTGCATATATATTAAGGAGTGTTATGTCTTCTTGATTCAGTGTCCCCTTAATCATTATAAAGTGACCATTTTTGTCTCTGAGTACTTTTTCTGTCTTGTAGTCAGCATTATCAGATATGAGTATTGCTACACCTGCTTTTTTTTGGGTGTTGTTTGCTTGGAGTATTGTTTTCCAGCCTTTCACTTTGAATTTGTTTTTATCCTTGTTGCTTAGATGTGTTTCTTGTAGGCAGCATATAGTTGGATTTTCTTTTTTAATCCATTCTGCTACTCTGTGTCTTTTTATTGGTAAGTTTAATCCATTTACATTTAGTGTAATTATTGACACTTGTGGGTTCCCTACTGCCATTTTATAAATTGCTTTCTGTTAGTTTTGTATCTAGTTTGATTCTTCTCTTTTGTTTTTCTATCATTTGTTTCTGTTTGTTTGTGTTCCAAACTTCTTTCCTCTGTTGCTACCTTTTTTAAGTCATGTGTTTTTGTGGTGGTTTTTTCTAGGGTGGTTACCATTAAGTAATGAAAAGGGTACCTACCATATTCATTGTAGTACCCTATCTTATAATTATTTCTGCACTTCATCGTCCTTTGCTACTGTTAATCTCCATTCTCTCCCCCCCCTTTTTTTTTCCTTTGTTGTCACAGTTTAAGTTTGGTTTTATTGTGTTCTTGGTGCAGCTGTTACTTGTGGTGTTGTTTTCTTTTGTTCTTTGAATCTGGTTGGAAAACCCCCTTTAGTATTTCCTGGAGTGGGGGCTTTCTCGTGATAAATTCTCTCATCTTTTCTGTATTTGTGAATGTTTTTATATCTCCTTCATACTTGAAGGAAAGCTTTGATGGGTATAGTATTCTTGGCTGAAAGTTTCTCTCTTTCAGGGCTTTAAATATTGGGGTCCACTCTCTTCTAGCTTGTAGAGTTTCTGCTGAGAAATCTGATGATAATCTAATAGGCCTTCCTTTATATGTTGTACTCTTCTTTTCCCTGGCTGCCTTGAGAATTTTTTCTTTGTCATTGGTTTGTGTCATCTTTATTATGATGTGCCTTGGAGTGGGTTTGTTGGGGTTAAGAAAACTCGGTGTTCTGTTTGCTTCTTGAATTTGAGGCTTTAGTTCTTTCCACAGGCTTGGGAAATTCTCGTCTATTATTTGTTTGAGTATATTCTCCATTCCATTTTCTTTCTCTTCTCCCTCTGATATACCTATTATTCTTATGTTATTCTTTCTGATGGAGTCAGATAATTCCTGTAGGGCTTTCTCGTTTTTTATTATTTTTGAGTCTCTTTCTTCTTCTCTCTGTTGTGCCTCAAGTTGTTTGTCTTCTATTTCACTAATCCTATCTTCAATCTGGGTTGTTCTGCTAGCTAAGCTTGTTACCTCGTTTTTCAGTTCGTGAATTGAGTTTTTCATTTCTGTTTGATTTGTTTTTATAGTTTCAATTTCCTTGGTAATATATTCTTTGTGTTCATTGAGTTGTTTTCTGATCTCCCTATATTGCCTTTCCGTGTTTTCTTGTATATCTCTGAGTATTTTTAAGATTTCTATTTTAAATTCTCTGTCATTTAGCTCCAAGGCTTCCAATATGTTAAGTCTTTTCTCCATAGATTTTTCCACATCTATTTGTGTTACCTCTCTTTCTTTTGTATCCATAATATTCGATTTCCTCTTTCTTATTGGCATCTGAGGGTGGTCTTGTTGATAGCACTAATTAGAATTAATAAAGAGTAAAAAGTAAAAAAAACAAAAACAAAAACAAAAACAAAAACAAACAAACAAAAAAAACCCCCAAAAAAACAAAAAAAAAAACAAAAAAACAACAACAACAAAAAAAAAACAAAGGGTAAATCACCCCACAAAAAAAAAGCAGTAATAATTTATTATTTCCCCCTTTTTTTTTTCTTTGTTCTCCTTCCCTCCTCTCCCCTCCTCAGGGAAATATCGTGCCTATAATGTAGGGCCTGGTTTGCGGTGAAGAGTTCAAGGGGGCAAAAAAAAAAAAATAAAAAAAAAATAAAAAATAAAAAAAAAAATAAAAAAAAGGAAGAAAATCTTAGACAAGCATAAGTTGATCTGCCTGCGGGTGACGGTCAACCAAGAGATATAATGAGAGGGACAAGAGGGAACCAGAAAAAAGGACAAAAAAAGGAATAATCAAGAAGAAAAAATAAAAATAATAAGTAAAAATACGTTGTATTAAGTGGAGCAAAGACCAAATACAATGGAGACCTTGGGTTGGGAGGACCCAAAATGCCACAAAAACAAACCAACCAGAAAAAAACAAAAACAAAACCGAAAAAGAAAAACAAAGCCAAAAAAAACCTTGAGTCCCAAATTAACTAATTTGTTCGTGATTGAGGATTAAATGGGAGGAAAGTAAAACGAGAAAAGAAAAAACGAATAGAAAGGAAAAAATAAGAAAAAGAGAAAAACGAAGGAAGAAATAAAAAAGGAAGAGAAAAAGACAAAATAAGGCAAAAAAAAACAAAAGAGGAGAGAGTGAGAATTAAGTGTCCTGGAGTATAACCCCAAAGGAGGGTGAGGATGAAGAAGAGAAATAAAATGTAACAATTATGTGTAGTGTAGTTCAAGAAAAGGGAAGCATAAGATGGGCAGAGAATAGAAGGACTGAGGTGGAGGAAATAAAGGCAATAAGATAGAAGGAACAAACAACAACAACAAAAAAAAAACAAAAAACAAAAAAACAAAAACCAACAAACAGTGGAACAAGCTGCAAAGTCTGTGGATTTTTCCTGATTTTGAGATGTCAACCTCTTCCTCCTTCTCCTCTCTCCCTCTTCCCGGTCGGCGACTCTGCACCCCAGGCCCTGCCCCTACGCCACACCCAGGCAGGGACTTGCAGTTGATGGGGTTCTATGGCAATGTCACACAATTGGCTTTAGTCTTGTTGGTAGTCAAGGCCTGCCGGCGTCTGCAGGGTCTAACGACGAGAGAGTTCGCCTTCGTGGATTCTCTCTCCCAGTCCCCCCCTCCCGAACCAGCAGCCTGGCGATCCAGCCACAAGGCTGCCACTGCTTCTGCCTGGGGAGTAAGAGACTCAAAGAGCTGGGAAATCCCCACTCTATCCCCACTCAGTGCAAGGCTCTGGGAAGGGCTCTGACAGTCAGGGCCTCCAGTGTAATCAGGCGGGGGTGGGAGTCAATTGTTGTCAAGGTGATTGTTCAGCGCCTAGCATTCCGTTGGACCTCTCAACCCAGGCTTTCCACTCTTTGTAGCCTGTTTTGGCCGGTAAGAAGAGGCACTAGTCTCTGCTTGCGACTAGTGTGGTATAGATCTTATTATCTGCCAAGTCCTTCTTGTTAGCGTTTATCCCTGAATATGGAGGCTCTATCAATCAGAAGTTGCCCCCGCCCCTTTAGCGAGGGGCACCAAAAAATATCACGCCTCTTGTCTTGGGTCGGTGAACTGAGAGAGATCTTATCAATTAGAACCGAGGGTGCGCAGATTTCACGGGTTAAGTTAATTTTAGTAATTGGGTCGCAGCTGTGCTCCCGAAGGTATTTCAGGCTGCCTGCGCGCGCCCCTCCCCCAACGCTTGATTGTTAGCTTGAATGGCTGGGTGAGGTGCCCCGCCCGCGGAGAGAATCTCCCAAGTAGGGAATACCGCCCTGGGGCCTCTCCCGCTCCCCGTGCGCGGGCTGCTGGGAACGTTAGCGGTGCTCGGTCTGCAATGCTCGGTCTGCAACCAGACCGGGAGCGCGCCAGCGGCTGCTTGCCGCTCGCCCTGCAACCGACCCGGGTGCTGCTCGCGGTGGCTGGCGGCGGCAGCTGGCGGCTGGCGGCGGCGGCTGGCGGCGGCGGCGGCGGCGGCCGGCGGCGGCTTCCGAGTGCGGGATGACTTACCACAGGCGCACTTTCTCGCGGCTTGAATGAACGTCCCTGCGGTAGCTTCCTCCACACCCTCGTCTCTCAGATTCGAGTGATAACAGTCCTTTTGCTTTCAGTTTGCTCCGAAGATAAATTTTCCTGTTTCTAGTTGATAAATTTGTTGTGATTTTGGGGAGATCTGTCGGACGCGCTGCTCACGGCGCCATTTCCGTGACGTCACCTCCGGCTTTGTGAGATTTTAAAATATGACTTCTATTTCTTTACTACTATTCAGATATTTTCTTTTTTTGTGTGTTAGTTTTGAGGAGTTGTGTTTTTCAAGGAATTTGTCTATTTTAACTCAGTTGTTAAATTTATTGAATTATTTTGAACATAAATAAAAAAAATATTTTCTTATTAACCTTTCATATGTGTAGGCTCTATAGTGATATCCTACACTCATTTCTAATATTGGTGATTGGTTATTCATATTTCCTTTCTCTGTCTTCCTTGTCTTCATTTCTTTCTCACTCCTTTCCTCCTTCCTTGCCTCCCTTCTCACTCCTTCCCTCCCTCCTTGCCTCCCTTCCTCCCTTCATTTTTCCCTCCTCCCTTTCACCCTTCCTTTTTTCCTTCCTTCCTGTTTTCCTTCCTTCCTTCCTTCCTTCCTTCCTTCCTTCCTTCCTTCCTTCCTTCCTTCCTTCCTTCCTTCCTCCCTCCCTCCCTCCCTCCCTCCCTCCCTTCCTTCCTTCCTTCCTTCCTTCCTTCTCCCTTCTCTCCCACCTTTCTTTTTTAAAATTTAGTCTTTTAAAGGTTTATACATTTTATTAATAATTTCACACCAAACATTTGTTTTATTTTCTCTATTGTAATTTTCCTATTTCAACAATCTTAATAATTTTTATTGTGTGCCTACTACATACCCTATGCATTTTAGAGCATTTATTGTTAATTTTAAAAATAATATTGCAGGAAAAATATTATTATTTTTAATTTAAATGTGTGAAAAATAAGGTACAAAGAAGTTAATTACTATGTTGTATCTTAAAAATATCAGATATTATTTTTGAACTTAGGAATATATGCTTTCAAAGATGATTTCTTTAATTTTACCATAGTGCCTCAGGGCAAAATTGTATAGTGTTAAACCTATGAATATATGAATGAGAATTCTAAGTCTAGTTCTTGCCACATCATTAATTAATACCACTGAATTTATCATCATCAATATATTAAGGATACCTAATTCACAAAGCTATAAAGTCTATAGCCAGTTTTGATAGGATAGTTGAACCAGTATGTGTACTAATCATATACAAAAGCAACACATCTGTGTTTTATAATCTGCAGACAAGTAATCTTATTAAGGGTATGAGCAGTACAATTTATGGAAAAACTAATCACAGAGCAAAAGTAAAAGAACTTTTATTTTTCATTCCTCCATGGCCATTGCTCCACTCCAGCATGGTATACTCTCTCTTTGCTGTCATCCTTTTGGAAGGTCAAGTTTTTGGAATTTGCTCTAATGAGAGATTTCTAATGGACCCAATCCACAGTGATGTCCTGGGATGATGCCATGGAGAAAGAAGTATCCACATATGATGGATTGTAAAAATGTCCCAAGTCTTTACTCTTTAGAGCGGCGGTTCTCAATCTGTGGGTCGCGACCCCAGCGGGGGGGTCAAGCGACCAAAACACAGGGGTCGCCTAAAGCCATCGGAAAATACATATTTATTATATAATACATTTTTAAATAAAATATGTATTTCCGATGGCTTTAGGTGACCCCTGTGTTTTGGTCGTTCGATACCCACTGGGATCGCGACCCACAGGTTGAGAACCGCTGCCTTAGAGACTAGTGGACCATGTTGGGCACCCAGTTAGGGGTCTTTGCCTCTACCTTAAAGGAATATGCATGTAAGATGAGATGTGTAAGTGTTAATAAGAATATCTGATTTATAAAGATTAAATAGTTTAATTTTGAAGAATTCTTTGTTATGTTGGAATAATCGTAAGACAGGTAGAAGTAATTTGAAAAGGCTATTTCAGATCTGTTTTCTGTTTACTCTGTCAAAGTCACTACAGTAAAATAACTATAGAACCCTGCAGCTTTGGTAAAAGTAAGTAGGTATGATTACCAGAATGACCTATTTTTCTTTCATTATTTAATTGGTTCAAAAGTTTTATGAACTCATGTAGCCTTCTGACTGCCCAGATCCCTCACTTTTAGTAACTGTAGTAAGAAGCATTCATTCCTAAACTTTTCTTATCTTTTTCTTCCCCTCCTTCCAATTAAAAAATTTTAATATAAATTTATTTATCATCCTTGGTTAATAAAATTAACCACCTGCAGGTTTCAAGTGTATGATTCTATAACACATCATCTGTATATTGTATTGTGCTTTTACCACCCAAAGTCAAATTTTTAATAAAATGTAGTTATCTGGTTTCCCATTTATATGAGTCCTGGTAAGATGAGAAAAGACATTCAGATAACAAAATTTATTTTACTGATGGCCAGTAAAGTCCTAAGATAGGTCTTTGATACCCTAACCCAAATTCTAGAAAAGATAATAATGAAAATATCATAAACTCTAGGTGATGGCTAATTCCTGAAAATATAGGAGTCTATATATAAATTGTATGAAATGTTCAAACCAGATTGAAAAAATTCAAATTAGTTTAATGCTAGTTGGACTTCCTCATCTGCGAAACTGACATAATGATCATCTCTCTCTCTTAGGTTTGCCATAATGATAAAAATAAGATGACATTGCCTGACCTGTGGTGGCGCAGCGGATAAAGCGTCCACTTGGAAATGCTGAGGTTGCCGGCTTAAAACCCTGGGCTTGCCTGGTCAAGGCACATATGGGAGTTGATGCTTCTAGCTCCTCCCCTCATCTCTCTCTGTCTCTCTTCTCTCTCTCTCTCTGTCTCTCCCTCTCTTCTCTAAAATGAATAAAAAAAAATTAAAAAAAAAAAAAAGATGACATAGACCCTGGCCGGTTGGCTCAGTGGTAGAGCATCGGCCTGGCATGCAGGAGTCCCAGGTTTGATCCCCGGCCAGGGCACACAGGAGAAGTGCCCATCTACTTCTCCACCCCTCCCCCTCTCCTTCCTTTCTGTCTCTCTCTTCCCCTCCCTCAGCCAAGGCTCCATTGGAGCAAAGATGGCCCAGGCGCTGAGGATGGCTCTTTGGCCTCTGTCTCAGGCACTAGAATGGCTCTGTTTGCAACAGAACAACGCCCCAGATGGGCAGAGCATCGCCCCCTGGTGGGCGTGGCGGGTGGATCCCAGTCGGGCGCATGCGGGAGTCTGTCTGACTGCCTCCCTGTTTCCAACTTCAGAAAAATACACACACACACAAAAATAAGATGACATATAAAAAGTTCTCCGTTTGGTGATTGTGCCATATTAAATACTTAATAAACATTAACAACATATTTTAATTATTATTTTTACAGATTTAGTAGTTTAAGGATATGTAGATTGAAGTAAAGGGGTGATTTAATCCCTTTTTGAACATAACACCTTACCTAGGAGAAAAATGCATTCCTAAAAGTAAAGTTGTACAGGAGTGGTTTTTCATCCTTTGCAATCATTATTACCCCTTTGGGCAATGTATACTCAGTGGTGGGATCCAGCAGGTTTTCACTGGTTCGGAAGAACTGATGCCTAATTTTTTTGTTGAGTTTGGTGAATTGGTTGTTAGAATGGCATGTGTAATCAGGGTTCTCTCTCTCAACTGGGTGCCTGGGCAGCCACCCAATATGGAAATCACAAATTTACATTTCTTACTCTTTTTTAACATTCATCATCACAACAGCATATTCTAAGCGCCTGTTCATTCCATCCATAGGTGAAAATTTTTTTAAAATTTATTTATTGGTTTTAGAAAGAGAGGAAGGGAAGAAGAGAGAGAAAAAAACATCAATCTCTTTCTATAGGTGCCCTGACCAGGGATCAAGCTGGCAACCTTTGCTCACTGGGTCGATGCTCTAACCAACAGAGCCATCCATCCAGGACCAGGTGAAAAAAATTTAAGGAAACTATACTTGTAATATTTATTTATTCATTTTATAAAACTCATTTTACCTTTGATGAAATACTACATTTTAATTTCCGTGCATTTGTTACTTCAGTAAACAAGCATATAACTTAAAGAGAAAAAGTGTCAAACAACTAGAGGGTGACAAGCTGTCATTGGAAATATCTTCAATAACAGTTTTATTGTTTTTTGTCAGGTATTATTTAATATTTTTTATTAATATTTTAAAACTCTTTGTTATAACATGATTTAGTTTTGTGTACCTCTTTTATTATTCTTATTTAAGTATTAAATGCATGAAATAATAAGCTACTTTTTGGTATATCTTTTTTTTGTACTTAAAATGGTCATTAGGGCAGAGAACCGGTTGTTAAATTATTTGACTCTCATTGTTGTGTATGCTATGTTGATTTACACATTTCAAGAGCACTTTATAGAATCTATTGGTCATATTTTATTTATAAGATATCCATTTTTCCCCCAAAATAAAAAGGCTTTAACTTGAGAAAAGATGTGAGGCAAAGTTATAAAGATGAGTAGGAAACCTCTATAAATCAAATAAGGATGACTTTTGGGCAAGTTGGAGCCAGAAGAAGAAGAGAAATGACCTTGAAATATAGACTAAAACATTTCCAAATATGGAGTAATCTGCATTTTAATTCTCTCAAAGAGTACATATTAATTTTTTATAAATGACATGTTTAGGAATGCCTTTAATATAAAACAAAACTTTCTAGACTATCATAATGATGGTGTAAAACACACAAGGAATTAATAGCCTGAAGTCTACATGGGACACACAAACAAATAATCATAGTAAGACAATGTAATGTGGTGAAGGTGCTGTGACAGTCTAGAGAAAGAGGCTAAGCTTTTCTGGGGGTCAATGACGAGGACAGTAGAGATGACACTGCATCAGGATTGTAAAGCATAAGTAAGAGTCACTGAGTAGGGAAATAGGAGTTCTGTGGAAATTGTCCTTTACTGAACTTGCTCTACATGTATCCTATTATATTGTGGTAAATGCTTCATGAATATTGTCTTAGTTGAACCATATAACTACCATATGGGAGGATATTTTATCCCCATTTTACAGGTTTTGAAATTGATGGTCAAAAATAACAAAGGCTCAAATTAACACAGTTATAGATACGTAGATGTGACTTCCAAATCCAGGACTGCATGACTTGATATTTAGTTGAAAGAAGAGAAACTAAGTCAGTGTCACTGAAGTGTTTAGTTTGGGGAAACTATTCCATTCTCTTCAAGGCTTACCCTTTAATTTCAATGCATATATTTACTTACATCTACTTACACAAGCGTCACCCTTATTTCTCATACCTGTGTATAAACATCATCACTTCAAACTACAACCCCATATTTCTAAGTTTATTCTCTCTCTCTACTTCCACTTTGAGTATCATCTTTATTCTCATGAAAGAATTATCACAGACATAAGGATCTTCTTTCCAAATATTCAGATCAAAAGTATGCATGTTCTGTTTCCCTGAGCCCCAGATACCATATTATTATCTTGAACTTAAGAATTAACCTTAAATGAACCAACTGAAACTGACCTGTAGCTATTCATGTCTTTTAGGAGCCAACTTTTAAAATTTGATCTATACTTCTGTTGAAAAACTCTCTGGCCAAAATAAATTAAAGATCAAACTTTTTAGTTCAAAATTCACTGGCCTATTAGTTTTCAGAGATGTTCCATTTCATATGGAGATGGTTTGACCAGCTCTAATCTTGATCTAGACTGGTCTTCAGAAGTTCCATGACATTGTTTTGAAAGAGAAGTGTCAATCCCAGAGTTTTTTCAAATTTCTGGTAAGGTCATGGGGTTCTACCTCTTAAGTCTTTTCTGTAGCTTTTGCTAGTATTCTTGGCTATTTTATCTGTCCTCTCTTAAAATTGTTGAGAAGCTCTCTTCAATAGTCTGCTGCGCGCACATACTTATGTATGATGCTATGATCCAAGTCTCAACAGGTCAATAGGTTGAGAGAGTCTCACAGCCAATAACTAGAGAATCTCCAGGCATCCTTATAATTGAGAAGTCTATTTCTATTTCTATGTTACAACTCTCCTCAAATTTAATAGTTTAAAACAAGGGCGACATTTATTTTACTTAACTTTATGTAATTTAGGTGGGACTTGTGAAAACAAATGTATTCTGTTCACTTAGCTCTAACTGGACCAACCCAAAGGCTGGGGACTAGAATAATCTGATGGCTTATTCATTGCATGTCTAGCAGATGCTGCTGGCTGTTGTCTGGGATGAGAACACCTATCTATGACCTTTCCATTTGGCCACTTGGCTTTCTCATAGCTTAGTGGTTGGGTTTGAAGACTGAGTATCTTGAGAGAGAGTCCGGTTAAAGCTGAATCATCTTTTTTCTTACTTAGCCTTGGAAATTATGTAAATGCCACTTTTGCAACATTCTATTCATTAGTTATAAGTCATTATGTTTAGTTCATGTTCAAGGGAAAGCAGATTAGATGTCACCTTTTGAAAGGAGGCATGTCAGAGAAATTGTAGACATATTGAACAACACTACCCTTGGCTTATTGTCACCACTTAAAATAAGGAAATGGAGTATCAGAGAGTGGTACAGCTGCGATTAGATTTCAGGTTGTCTGACCCTGACTTAAATTTTATTTTCAATATTAAATGCATTGGTGACTTTCTAAGTGTAGCTTTATGATAAAGAACTTAAATTATTTTGTCTAAACCAGGTGTCAAAACACAGTCTATGGGCCAAACCCAATACATTGTATGTTTTTGGAAGTTAATTTTTATTTGGACACAGCCATAGACTCATTAATTTGTTGTCTATGGCGGCTTTTGCTTGACAATGGGAGCTGATTTGTGTGGTGATAATGACCTTATGGGTTGCAGATCCTGAATATTTGTTCTCTGATCCTTACAGAAAATTTTGCCAACCCATGCTTTAAATTGTCCATCTATTATACAAATAATTTCTCATCTTGAAAAAATGCACCATTGGCTTAATGCTAAAAATGAACAATGGTACCTTAGGTTGGTAAACCCTGAGACTTCTGACCTTTTTTCTCAGGGGTGAAAGTGTCTGGAGAGAGTTGGACTATGTATTCAAAACTGTGAAAAGTGACAGGTGGGTCTATAAAACTTTCACTCAATATATCTACCAGGGCTTAACCAGAGCAGAGTGACTAGAGACTTCCTCTAGAGATTTGACCTTACATCATTTTAAGAATTGGTTTAACAGTATATGGATGGTTCTTTTTCTATATCTGATGCTGCAGCAGGAAGGAAAGCACAGAGATGCTGGAACCTGAGTAGTAGAGCCAGAGAACCTCTGTGGAAAGTCTGTACCCTAGGTACAGGAAATTGCATCAGTCTCCTACTGTCTCTAAGCCTCCTTCTTTAATAAAGAGGTAGGTGTCTTTCAGAAGAAGCTAATGCCCTTTGCCATTCACTTGGACCAGGGCTCAGCAATTTTATGCTGAAGCAGGAGATGTTGCAAGATCAGACAATGCAGGCTCAAATGCCTAATGCATTAGATGAGTCAGCAGATAGCATGTCCATGTGTAGCTACAATATCTCATGCCCTGTTCCAACCCCTGGAGAGTAAAAATGATTTGATTGCTGCTTCACTTCTGTCTTATAAATCTCATTCAAGATACCTCTTGTAACCCAGCCTCATAAGAATAATACAAGGAAGATAATCTGGAAAATAGAGGTCCAGCTTGGTTTACACACACATATTGGCCATATCATGAAAATAAAATTTCACACAGTGTGTTCCAGGGCTCACTGAATGAATGTTCCACAACATCCCGGAATCCACACATTCTCACCAAACTGACCTTTAGCTTTTAAATTTCATACTTGGTAATAACACCCCATAAACACAGTTGTCTAAGCCAGGAACTTGGTAATTTTGATTGATTATTCCTCATGCTCCAACCAGTGTCTCAAGAGCCTATTCCATATCTTACTTACTTACATAGCTCATCTTTTCCTCCTTGCCACCGCCACAACCATAGCTGGGCCATCACCATTCATCATGAGATTACTGCAGTGACGTGACGGGGGTCTCCTGACTGCCAATCTTAAACTCTTTTAATCATCGTCTTCAGTGCTCTATAAATAAGGTGTCTAAAACACACAAATATTACAAGACTCTTTCCCACTGAAGTTATTTAATATTTTCTCGTATTTTGGAGGATAAAACCATGGCATACACACCTATTTATAAATTTAAATAAACTCTTCTCTCTCCATTCTTCCATATTTAGAGTACACCTCTTATTTGCTAGCTGTGTAAAAACTTAAGGAGACTAGTTCCTCTTTAAAAATTGGTTTTCTCATTTCCAAAATGGGGATAGGGAAGTCTGTCAGTCTCCTGCCTTCCACTGACCATCATGGGGCAGCTTACGTTCTTTTCAACAATCTCTCAGTGAAGAGGTGAACCACAGAAATAAAGAAATGGGTACTATGACTTTTTAATGGGAGGCTCACAGCGTATTATTTTGTTGGATGGACACAAACTCTTCGGACAAAGATAGTGATCCTCTTCTCTTAGTTGGTTTTGGAATAAATGCAGAAGAGTTAGCAAATGAAGATGTCTGAAGCCTGAGCTGAAAAAAGCATGTGCGACTGCCATTCATGTATTACTAATTTTCTGCATTTGTCATGTGTCCACTAAGAACAGAAAAGCGTCTTTATTCTTACCTCTCTCTGTCATATCTTATTTAGTTCAGAGATTTGATTTAAATTATAGGTACTAACTTCATAAACACAATTTTTAATCCACCCTATCTACATCTAAACTAATTACCCAATAGTGTGTGTATTCATTTGTTAGGCTTTCATAACAAAATACTACCAATTAAATGGCTTAACAGAAATTTATTGAATCACAATTGAGGAGGCCAGAAGACCAAGATCAAGGTATCAGCTGGGTTGCTTCCTTATGAGGGCTCTGAGGAAGACTACGTTCTGTGCCTATTTTATAGCTTTTTGTGGTTTATTGACAATCTCTGGTGTTCTTTGGCTTGTGCTTATCCCCCAATCTCGGTGTTCACGTTTACTTGGCATTCCCTCTGTATGCACATCTGTGTCCAAATTTCTCCTTCTCACAGGACAGTAGTACTGGATTTGGAGCCCACCTCACTCCATTATGAGTTTATCTTAACTAATTACATACATCTGCAACAACTCTAACTGCAAACAAAGTCACATTCAGAGGCATTGGGGGCCAAGACTCCAACATGTGGTTTTGTGGAGAACATAATTCAAACCACAACAATGTGTTAAAAAGTAATTTATTTCTCCATTGACCTTTTATTCACAACACTGGAGAACAACTTACAAAGCACTCAGACACATTAGTAACCACAATGGAAAAAAATTCTATTTTAAATTATGATTGTAAACAAAATATTAATTTATAAGAGCAATCAAAAGTGCTATTTCAAAAAAAAAAAAAAAGAAAAAGTGCTATTTCTGTTGGAAGTGATTTTCTGTGAAATTTTAACCACTTTCTCCACCACTAGTCTTTTCCTTTCAAAGCTAGTCAACTGGACTACACTATAAATCTAAGTTTTTTATTTTTATTTAACTGTTTTTCATCTCCCTTTTTTATTTTTAGTCATCATTGTTGATGACAAAGTTCTTAACATGAAGAATTCAATTAATGTGACCAAATGGATTAATTATGAACCAATTTTCCCTTAATTAATTTGCTAAGCTATTGTTTTCCAACCAATCAGTTGAAATAAGCAGCTCATATAACAGAAAATAGCAATGAGCAAGTCTCTGAAGTTCTGTTCCTAGTATGTGAGCATATGCTAGTTTAATAAACATTGAGCCTTAGACAACTCTATGCTCACAGTTTCTAAGCTTTTCTACTCTAAAATTTTTCCTTTATTTCACATCAGCAATTAATTTGCTACCATCCTTGGAAATTTTAACTAAATGAATCTGGGTCTCCTGTGAAATTGAAAACTGGAATTTCCCTATTTTAACTCAAAGGCCCTTTATTATTTATTTATTTATTTATTTATTTATTTATTTTGTATTTTTCTGAAGCTGGAAACGGGGAGAGACAGTCAGACAGTCAGACTCCCGCATGCGCCCAACCGGGATCGACCCCGCACGCCCACCAGGGGGCGATGCTCTGTTGTGACCAGAGCCACTCTAGCGCCTGGGGCAGAGGTCAAGGATCCATCCTTAGCGCCTGGGCCATCTTTGCTCCAATGGAGCCTCGGCTGCGGGAGGGGAAGAGAGAGACAGAGAGGAAGGAGAGGGGGAGGGGTGGAGAAGCAGATGGGCGCTTCTCCTGTGTGCCCTGGCCGGGAATCGAACCCGGGACCCCTGCACGCCAGGCTGACGCTCTACCACTGAGCCAACTGGCCAGGGCCTCAAAGGCCCTTTATTTTATTGTTCCAGTGTTCTCACTCTCCTCTTGCCTATCCTTTAGCTGTTACCATGACTGTCAATTTCTTGGCTCTTTTGTGTTCTCCAGATCTAACATGCTTCTTTTGGTTTAATTTTTTCCTCCTATCATTCATGGAATCATGGTATCTGGACAACCTTCAACTCTGGACCAATCTAAGTGAAAAAAAAATATTTTAACTTCTTGGCATCTTAGTAAGGCTAGAGAAAAATTAATAAATAATAAAGGTTTTTTTTTTATAAATAAATTTTTATTTTAATGGGGTGACATCAATAAATCAGGGTACATATATTCAAAGAAAACATGTCCAGGTTATCTTGTCATTCAATTCTGTTGCATACCCATCACCCAAAGTCAGATTGTCCTCCGTTATCTAGTTTTCTTTGTGCCCCTCCCCCACCCCTCCCCTTCTCCCTCCTTCCCTCTCCCTGCCCCCCCGTAACCACCACACTCTTGTCCATGTCTCTTAGTCTCGTTTTTATGTCCCACCAATGTATGGAATCCTGCAGTTCTTGTTTTTTTCTGATTTACTTATTTCACTCCGTATAATGTTATCAAGATCCCACCATTTTGTTGTAAGTGATCCGATGTCATCATTTCTTATGGCTGAATAGCACACCATGGTGTATATGTGCCACATCTTCTTTATCCAGTCTTCTATTTTTTTACAGTGATTAAAGCCTTTAAGCAAACTCTTGGCCAATACAGCAAGGATCCATAAAAGAGTAGTGTCCTTAACATGTTCACCAAGTCCAAGTTGGCCCCAACACCATGCCAAATCCCTGAAAAATGCAACCCAAGTCCAGTCTGTTAGGAGCTGTCACAAGGAGCAGGAGTCCAGGAAAAGTCCACATCCAGGAAAAGTTCGCATGGCACTGGAATTGTCACAATTCTATACTTTGCAGCTCACGTCCAAGTCCCAATGACCGCTGCTTCTAGCTGGTAATGATCAGGTAGACTGGAAAAGCCATCTGCAGCATGTGTAGAGATGGAGCTTCTGTTCTCCTCTGCCCGGAGAGATGAGACCAGGTTGCTTTTCCCTGGAGCTCTGCGACTGTGGCTTGGTAAAGAGAACCTTGGGATACACTAAGCTGGGTGGCAAAGGTATTAAAGCTTTTTTGATGCACTATAAAGAGTCACTAGAAAGCAAACACCGCTTAAATTATGGGTTTAATAGGCATTCTGTGGGTGCTTTACTGACGTCATAAATGGATGCTATAGCAATTTGTAACTCCATTTACAACATTTTCTACATTAAAATATATGTAGCCATAGTCTACAGTGGAGAACTTTAGGGGCTCAGTTACTCATTACTCCATCTTTGCAGCAGCTCCATTACTGAGGAAAATGTTGGGTTTGTCCAGAGTCACTACCTTGGATCAACTCCCCACAGTAGTTGATGAGAGTCTATTCAAGCGTCAGTCTTGGTTGTGCTTCTCATTTTAATAAAGGGATGTCAGTCTCCCTATGGGCCTACAAAAAAACACACCAATCTGCTAGTTCTTGCTTACATGCTTCCTTGCTATATGACTTTCAGGCTAGTCAGAGAATATCATTTAAGATTCCCCACTGTGTGCAATTTTTATTTTTTATTTTAAAAAGAACTGTTTAGGATAATAATATTCATAGAGAACTAACTAAAGAATTTTAAACCCAAGTGTTTCTGAAAGTAGTCTAAATTCTATTCCTAGATAATGTTGAATTAAGCCACAAAAAGTTTTCTCCTACAATTATTTTTATGGAATTTGTGTGTTGGAAGTGTGCCACTGGCTTTATTTAGGAAAGCCAATGAAGAAGCTTCTTACTGCAACACCCAGTGCCCTATCCATAAGGACTCATGGGAGAAATTTCTCTTAGTTTTCTCTATTAGAAAAAAAGTTTGCCAGAGTTAATATCTGTTTCATTCCCTGCTTTGTTAGCCAGGAAACTTAAAGTGTCATTGTAGACCAGCTATGTAAATAAGATTCCATATTATGCAATTTGGGGGCTAATTTTGACCTTAGCCATTTGTGATGGTTAATTTTATGTGTCAACTTTGCTTGGGCACCATGCCCACATATGTAGTTAAACATTATTTTGGCTGTTTCTGTGATAGTATTTTTTGGATAAGATTAATATTTAAATTGATAAACTTTGAATAAAGCAAATTTTCTTCCATAGTATTGGTGGGCCTCATTCAATCAGTTGAAGCCTGAATAGATTGAAATCCTAATCTACCCTGAATGGGAGGGAGTTCTGCCAGCTGGCTACCTTTGCAGCTTTGACTCTTCTGGGGTTTCCAGCCTGCCAGCTCATTCTGTAGGTTTTGGACTTACCAGTGTCCATAATCTCCTGAGTCAATTTCTTAAAATAAATCTTTTTCTACTTATATACACACTTATTGGCTCTGTTTCTCTGAAGAACCCTGGCTAAGATACCATTATTATCGCTATACTTATTTTTTCTTTGCCTCAATTTTCTCACCTGATTTTTTATACTGTATATTTTAAGCTATTACAAATACTTTTTAAAATTCAACATGACATAAATGTATAACTCAATAAGTAATATGCAGAAAGAATGACATCTAAAAATGTTCAGGAAAAAAATATGTATATATTGCTTTATAAAATAAGGCTATTTTGTGGGCTTTGAAGGAGAAAACTTCTAGCTGTGGAGAGCAGCACATGGCAGGGCATGTCAATTGTTTCCTGGAGCTGAGAGTATCCCCAGCTGACAGCCAGCAAGAAAGTGGAGATATCACTCCTTTACCTATACAGAACTGAATTCTGCCAATAACCGGTGGGCCTAGAAGAAGAGCACGAGTCTCAGAAGAGATCACAGTCACCGACAACTTGACTTCATCCTGGTGGGACCCTGAGCAGAGAGGATCCTGCTAACCTGTGCCCAGACTCTTGCACCATGTACACTGTGAGATAATACATTTCGCTGTTTTAATCTGTTGAGTGTGTGGTAATTTGTGACCCAGAAATAGAAAGCTGATACAGAGAAGATCAACTAAGATTTAGCAACATCAAGATAAATTATTGTGAAACAAATTAATAATGCAAATAAAATCAGATTGTTATCAGTTTTTGCTCATGTTAATGCTTTATGCCAGAAGGCAATGGAGTAACATAATTATGTAACCAACTAGAGAGGTATCAAAAACAAAATTAACTGTGAGCTTAAAATATGTACTTACCAGTAGAATTCAAAATAAATAATATCTATAACAGGGAAGCAAATATATGCAATAGTTTTATCCTTTGGCAATAGATACAATATGAATGTTAAAAAATGAAGGCAGCTTGGGAAAACCATATAAAATATAAAATAAAGTTAATCCACCTTGTTGTTAATAATTAAAAGCAAACGATAATACTTCAACCACATACGAGGTAGAGGGAGAAGAGAGGGAAGAAGAAAATATTAGTTAATTTATAGTATGCAATTCATGAGCAAAATATACCTGGATTGTATACATTGTATTTGCATTGTTCACAGGAGATAATCCATCTACTATTATATCTATGATCAATTACCAGATATAAACCCAAATGAAAATATAAAGGTATTGTATATAGGTTACCCTCAGGAAAAATATGAAAAACCATTGTGATATAATCTCCACATACTACTCTGGATCAATTGCCTGAATATATTATGAAGTGAGAAGAGTGAGATGGAAGCCAGTTTGTAACATGTTACAGTTGATCTAATAAATTGGCAGAGATAAATGCATTTTGCATCCACATACTTGCTTTTATTTAAAAACTTAAGGGAAAAATCATAAAATTTAAAAATTTACATTGGGGATTAGAAAAGACATAAAAATTAGCTTTATTGAATACAACTTATTTTGCATATATGATTCTGACCTCATGTAAGTGTTTATATAATTATAGAACAAAATTAATTTTAAAAATTGATTCTTAATTCTTAATTAAATAAAAATTAAAAAATTAAAGAATAAAATGAAACAAATGAACATAAAAATGTACCCAATTGATGCCTAATTCTATAGAGAACTTTTTCAATTGAGTTTTAAATATCCCAATTGCTTCTACAACCCAGCTGGTTTCTATATCACTACGGGACATACATGAGATATAACCTGAGGACAAAAAGAACTGAAAAATTAATTTTCTCAAACTTTTTTCTGTCAGTTGTGTGTGGTAGCATTGGTAGTGTTATTTGGTGCCTGCTGGGTGTGGCCTCAGATATGTCCTGTCTTTGTACACTGCCTGACTTAAGACTAAAGTGTAAGCCTGACTGGTGGTGTAGTGGACAGAACATCAACCTGGGACACTGAGATCCCCAGTTCAAAACCCTGGGATTGCCGGCTTGAGAGAGTGATCATCAGCATAATCACATGGTCATTGGCTTGAGCCCAAAGGTCACTGGCTTGAAACCCAAGAGCCACCCCCACCCCATCAAGGCAATATGAGAAGCAATCAGTGAACAACTAAAGTGACACAACTCGAAGTTGATACGTCTCATTTCTCTCTTTCCTGTTTCTCTCTTTCTCTCTCAAAAAACAACAACAAAAAAAGAGGAATAAAGTATTAGATTTAAATGAATAAAAAGTTCTTTTAAAAAGTGTCTGATAAAGTGAATAAAAAAGAAAAGTAAATTTCATGGAAGAGGAATTAATTTTTTTTATCTAGCTATTATTTCTTTCTCCTTTCTGTCAACCTTCTTTCTTTCTTTTTTTATTAAGTGACAGGCAGGGAGGCAGAGACAGACTCCCACATGTGCCCTGACTGGGATCCACCTGACAAGCAAGCCCCCTACCAGGAGATGCTCTGCCCATATAAGCTGCTTCTCTGTTGCTCTTCAATTCAGCTATTTTAGCACCTGAGGTGAGGCAATGAAAACCATCCTCAGCTCCTGGGGCCAACTTTGCTTGGATTATTCGAGCCATGGCTGCGGGAGGGGAAGAGAGTGAAAAATAGAGAGAGTAAGAGGGGAGGAGTGGAGAAGCAGATGGTTGCTTCTCCTGGGTTTCCTGACTGGGAATTGAACCCATGACTTCCACACACCAGGCCAATGCTGTACTCCTGAGCCAAATAGCCAGGGCCTCCTGTCAACTTTTAATTTCTCTTGCTTGAGAAAAATCTAGTCAAGCCTTGTTAGGAGGGGTCTTCTACTAATCTGGTTAGAAAAGCCCTGGAGTGGGAGGGGATAGAGAGGATATAAAATGCAGCAATAAGCTATTTAGAGGTATTCTTAAAAAGCTCTCAGTGGCTTTTCTTGAAAGTTCCTGTGGGCTCTTCTTCTTTTTTCCCAATATATTTTCCTGTCTCCCTACATTAACACATTGGGGAAAGAAGAAAATTAAAGATGTTCCTTTTTTGGTGTCAGCAAATTAATCCCTCATCTTTCTGCTTTCCCATTGATTCTAACAGCCTTTGACAATTTTGGAGACTCAGCCTGCCTTGAAATCAAAGGATGACACCTTCTCATGCTAATCTTGCTGTGCCTTTATTACTTTATAAGTTGTTATGAAGATGTATGTTGCATTTTGATATGAAAACCTTGCTCACCACATTGTCCTTGCATGACATGTGTTAAGTGTGGTTGATTTATTTACTTTGATAAAGTAAATTAAAAAAAAGTTCCTGACTCAATGGAACAAAAATTGTTAGAAGCTACAATTTCATGTTCTGAGTAGTTGTAAAATGCAGAGGCCGGAGGCACAGCAAGAAAATATGATTGTAGTTTCTGTGGTGCCTTTTTGAAAGGCACATGCTAAACTTCATCTTTTTTTTTCTTTTCTCAAGCTGGAGCTTGCAGAAAGTGACTCTACAAGAAACTGTTACTCCCTTGGATTAGGACCAAGACTCAATGATATAATTGAAGGGGATAAGGAAAGCTGCCCTTTCCCAAATATTTCTCTACTTACAAGTTGATTTATCTCGTCAAATGGGATAAATGCAAAAGTCTATCAGCTTTCTTCACCTCATAGCCTTCATTATTCATCCTGGAGTCACCCTGTGTTCTCTCACAGTGAACTATTTTAAGGCTGCCCAAGCAATCTTGCTTTTTGCATTTTCCTGCTGAAACCTTTCCATCAAACTCTTAACTTAGAGCAATCATTTTTCCCCCCTCCTGTGTCAGAGGTTAGGATTCTCTCATGAACACTCAAAAACACTTTGTGATTAAGACACAGAGAGGTCTTAGGTGTTGGGAATAGAGCAAGAGGACTTTATGTGTGTAAATAACCTGAATTGTTATGGTAAGATGTCTGAAAATATGGTTGCCTGTTCTCCTTTTTCTGTGATTCCAGAGGAGAACTTATTCTCCCTCCTACTAAATCTGGGCTGACTCTGTGACTTGCTTTAGCAACAGAATACAGAGATGAAACTGTGTGATCCCAGAATTAGGTTTTAAGGAGCAATTTTGACTTCTTAGGAGTCATCACCATAAAGAAGCTTGAGCTCAGTCAGCTCTGAGATGTTTCAGTCATAATGATTGAGACATAAGATGTGTGAGCATAAAGCCATCTTATGAATACCAGTCCCAATCAAGCACCCTATTCAGTGCAGCTTTGAGAGTCATCCCAGCCAATACCAGAAAGAATGGTTCTAGTTTCTTTAGTAAAGAAACTATTGCTTGATTTTTGCTTCCAGATCATCCATGAAAAAGGTTGGCAAAGTGTACCCATAAGCCAAATCCAGCCTTCTTCTTTTGTAAATAAAGTGTTTTTTTGGAACACAGCCGTATCTATTTGTTTTAAGTATTCTTTGTTAGTTGTTTCATGCTACAGTGACAGAACTGAATGGTCACAACAGAGACCAGATGGCTTTCTGACCTTGTATAGAAATAGTATGGAAGAAGGATAATGTATTAATTAGGATGGTATAGCTGCTATAACAAATAAACTTTGAAATTTTGGTACTTTCAATAAAACTGAAGTTTCTGTATTATACATATAACAGATGAGCAAGGCAGCCCTCCTCTACACAGTAATTCAGGGAACCTGGATATTAGTCAAATAAGTTTGTAAATATGATATACTATATGTTTTCTTGCTTTTAGCTTGCATTGGGTGTGGGAGACAGGCTGTAAGCTGGCAAGGTCCTTATAGCCTAACTAACCTTTCCCACCCTTTTAATACTAAGATCTTTTCAAAACTAAGCTTTTCCCCACACCCTTGACTGTTGCATGATGTAGGTGGTGCACTCTTATGAGGAATTCCATTTATGCCTCAGATAAGTGGCTTGTATCAGAGACTTCCTTATTTGTATATTGGCTTAAAGGCTTTAATTTTCTACACTATAAAATGAAGCAGACTGGGGGCTCTCGCTCGCTCGGTTCCTGCCATTAGTATTGCAGAGAAGAAGCAGCCAAGATGGCAGAGTGCTGAAGGAGAAGCCAGTTTGTACAGAGTTTGTGTAGAGAGAAGGAGATGGGGAACAGAGGTGAATAAGACTGGTGAGGTAGAAACTTTGATTCTAGGAAATTCAGATGAGTCAGTGGCTTTGGGAGCCCTGAATGGAAAAGGAAGTATTTCCTGCTGTGTGTATTTCTTACCCGCTGGGTGCAAGCTAGGATTAATGGTAATGGCCCACCACCAGTTCTTGGCTCTGTTGTTTCATTACTGTCTGTCTGAATCAAATGAGAACCTGCACAGGCCAGGCGGCTGTGATGGTGACCATGGCTACTGGACTTACACTGGCAAATATAAGTTCTTCAGCATACAGTTTCCAAATAATCCTGGCTGTAAAATAGTTGGTGTGCCAGGAAGGAGAATAGAAGATGTTTTGATGATCAGATAGCAGCAAACTCTGTCACAAATAGTGTCATTATCATTGGTATAAGCATAGTTTTATTAACAGATGTCTCCTTTTTACAAATGCTATTCAAGTTAATTTATGAAGCAAATACTCATCACACTAATTATTTTAATAGTTTTTTTTTTTAATCAGACTCCAAGGTGAGATGTGATAAAGGAAACTTTGGTAAGGATGGTAACATTGTTAAGGACTCAGTTGGAGAAAAAAACAAGTAACTTCTTTAAAATTTTTTTTTCAATTACATTTTACATTTAATATTATTTTGTATTAGTTTCAGGTATTGTATGGTGTAAGGCCAGGAGCCGCCATCGTGGCCATTCACATGCAGGTTCCCATTGGATTCGGGCAGACGATAAAGAAATGGCGGAGTCAGAGGACGGGGGGCCATCCTATTTATTGGTGTCTCACCAAGACAGGCAAACCACAAAAGAAGACAAGGGAAAAGCAGAAAACCAGCTCTTCCCATGAAGGGCAAGGGATCAGGGAAGCCCCTGCAATTGTGATAGCAGGAACTGTGTGTCCAAGCTCCTGGTCTGTCCCACCTTATAGTGTAGAAAACCAAAATCCCTTAATCCAATATACAAACAAGGAAGTCTCCGATACAAAGTCACCCATCCAAGGCATAATTGGATTCCTCATGAGAGTGCACCACCCAGATAATACAATCATTCAAGGGTGTGGGGAAAAGCTTAGTCCCAAAACCAAACCCCAGGCTACAACGACCTGGCCTGCTTATAGCCTGTCCCCCACACCCAATATAAGTCACAAGCGAGCAAACATATATATCATATTTACAAACTTATTTGACCAACATATGGCCAGTAGTCGCGGCCACTATGGTCAGGCACATGCAGGTTCCCATTGAATTTGGGCAGCCGATAAAGAAACAGTAGAACCAAAAAATGGTGGGCCATTCCTTTATTAAAGTCTTGCACTGGCCAACAAGCACCACACAGGGAAACACTTCCCTTTCACTCATTCAGAGCTCACAAAGCCCTGACATATTATCCAGTTCCACAACCAGGAGAATCTTCTCTGGTTTCCCCTAAAATCAAAGGCCTCACCAGTCTCAGTGGAGTTCACTAAAATTCCTCACCTCTGGTTCCCATCTGCACACCTTCTCCTCCCTGCCAACAACATAGCTTCTCCTCAGCAACCTGCATTCTCTCTGCTCTCACTCTGAAAAACATGGCTTCTCTCTGCCTCTTCTTTTCTCTCTCTGCAAAACTTTCTGGTGTGAAAACCTCTCTTCTAGCAAACATTAGTAAAACAATGGCCCTTCCCAAGCAGGAAGGTAATTTGCAATTTCACAGACCACATATACCTGGCACTGCCCAGCCCCCAATGCAAACTATAAGTGAGCAAACATAAAAATCATATTTTACAAACTTATTTGACTAATAGGTGCAAAGCATAATAGTTAGGCTATCATATATGTTACAAAGTGTTCCCCCTGATATTTCCAGTGCCCAACTGGTCCTGTACATAGTTATTACAATATTATTGACTATATTCTCTATGCTGTGCTTTATATCCCACTGATTGTTCTGTAATTACCAATCTGAACTTCTCAGTTCTTTCAAATTTTTTACCCTCACCCCCCTCCCTTCTGGAAACCAGCAGTCTGTTCTCTGCACCCATGACTGTCTTTCTGTTTTGTTTGTTCATTTTTGTTAAAAACAAGTAACTTCTAATCACTATGTTTCACACCTGAAACTAATATAATATTGTATGTCAGTTGTAATTAAAAAAAATTTAAAAAGTATTTATATTAAAAACAGACAAAACAAGTAACTTTTGGAACATGGAACATTTTCAAGGGGAACATAGTGGGGCCTTTTGTTATTCAGAAAAAGCATTCAGGCCTGGAGTTTCTAGGGAGTTGAGGAGAGAGGTGACCAGAAAGAAGAAATAGATACAGAAAAAGAAATGTGAGAGTCTGGAAGTCAAGCTTCACACCTTTGTCTTGGGCTGCTCATAGCACAAGGTTTCGGGGGACTCAGGGCTGTTTTGACCAGGCATTTAAGGAGTGTCTTGGAGAGGCAGCTTTCTGAGGACACCACAGAGCAGAATGCAATCTTTTAGGTGGTGATTCACTTTTCTTTTGAACAGTATCCAAAATCATAGTAACAACAAAAGTGATGGAGAAAGCAGATTACAGAGTTCTAGAATTTCAATGATAGGCATGTGAAAGCTATTAAATTGAGGATGCTTTCATCTTGCAGATCTAGCTCTGGTGGTATGATTGTGAATTCTCCATACTCATTGCGTTTTGAGGCTTACTGAGGTTGAGTTTTAGAGATAAAAGCCCAGGAAAGATAAGCTGATTCCTCAAAAGGGAAGTTTCCTCTTTTTTTTTTTTTTTTTTTTTTTTTTTTTTACATTCAGGAGGAAAAAAAGAGAGCTGGGTAAGGAATAAGCGATTTTAAATAATTCTTCTTTGTCTAGAAATTTCAGGTTCCCAATTGGTCTATGATCTAACTTAACATTTACTGAGCCAAAAAAGAGAAACTAAGATACACTTTATTCTCTAAGTACTTTAGAAACACCAATTTACAATATAACACTATATAATGAAGCATAAATGTTTGGAGCACATTGTAAATATATTATGAATTCTCTGGAGAAATTAGAGGAAAGAGAAATTAGTTATTTATTGCCAAAATGATGTGAACAGCAAACTACCCCAAAACTTAGTGGCTTAAAACATTATTCTCAGATTTTTTTTTTCATATAAGTCAGACATGTCTGCTCTTGGCTGGGCTTATTCATGCATTGTGATCAATGCTGAGCCAGTTGGGGGTGACTGATAGGGGACGGCCTCATCTGGGATAAGATGGCTCTACTCCATGTGGTATCTCAGCCTCTAGCAGCTTTTCTGAAGCTTGTTTAAGAAGGTTTCTCTTTTTCAGCAGTTCTCATTGTTGGTCAAATAAGTTTTTAAATATGATATATGTTTGCTTGCTTATAGTTTGCATTGGGTGTGGGGGACAGGCTGTAAGCAGGCAGGGTGGTTATAGCCTAAGGCTTAGTTTTAAGGCTAAGCTTTTCCCCACACCCTTGACTGATTGCATGATGTGGGATGTGCACTCTCATGAGGAATCCCATTATGCCTCAGATAAGTGACTTTGTATCAGAGACTTCCTTGTTTGTATATTGAATTAAAGGTTTTGATTTCTATACTATAAAGTGGGGCAGACTAGGAGCTTGCTCTCTTGGTTCCTGAGATTAGCATTAGAGGAGAGAGCAGAGAAAGGAGAGCAGAGAAAGGCCACATGGAGAAGAGGAGAAGCAGCGAAGATGGCGGAGTGCTGAAGGAGAAGCCAGTTTGTGCAGAGTTTGTGCAAAGAGAAGGAGATGGGGAACAGAGTTGAATAAGGCTGTTGAGGTAGAAAACTTTGATTCTAGGAAACTCAGATAAGTCAGTGGCTTTGGGAGCCCTGATGGAAAGGGAAGTGTTTTCCCACTGTGTGCATTTCTTGCCCGCCGGGTGCAAGCTAGGATAAAGATGATGGCCCACCAGTTCTTGGCTCCATTGTTTCATTACTGTCTGTCCAAATCAAATGCGAACCTGCATGGGCCAGGTGGCTGTGATGGTGGCCGCGGCTACTGGCTTTACACTCATGTTTCTTTTTATATTATTACCCCTTTAGAGTCTTAAAAGTTATTGAAAATCCCAAAGAGCTTTGGCTTGGGTTGGTTATAACTATTGACATTTACTGTATTAAAACTTAAAATTAAGAAATTAAAAATATGCATTTATAACTATACTACAAATAGTAAAATATGAAAATAATATAAAGGCAATAATTTTTTTATACAAATGGTGTAGTTCTGTGAAAAATAACTATATATTTCAAATCAGAAAAGAGAAAAAAATCATTATTTTACATTTTTGAAAGTAATTTTACTGTCTGGTTTACTAAAAAGTAAATCTTGTCTGCTTCTGCACTGAATATTATATATAGATGTATATAATGCACACACACACACACACACACACACACACACATATATTTTTTTTTTTTGTTGAAACACATGAAGAAATTTTGGTTCCACATAGGTTTTTAGATGGAAGAGGGAGGAAATTGTAGACTTCTTGAAAGAGTCTTGGGGACCAATACAGTTCCTTGGATTATAACTAGATAAGTGCTCTATTCAAGTGCTCCATAAAATTTATCATGACAAACTTTGGGATAAAAGGATTAAGAATGCAAAAAAGAACATATAACAAACTGACTCCCCCCCCAAATTTGGCTAGTCCCAATGAACCTAGAGAAACTATTTCCTCTAATTTATTAGTTTGTTGTAACGCAACAAAATACCTCTATGAGTTTTGGGCTTGTGCCTTAAGTCACTTAGCCATTATGCCAAAAATGCAACAACAACAAAAGAAGTTTAACCATGGGAAAAAGTTTCAAAGGATCTGATTAAATACCTAGGTTAAATTTGATAAAACTGTGACCTTAACTCCCATATACATGGCTTTATTGCAGGGGTATTATTTTTTTCACCACTCAAAGAGTTCCAACCAATTTCATTGCGATTCTTTTTGTTCTAGAAAAAGAACTGACCGTTCAGTTCCTGGTTACCAGAGCAGAATTTCTCAGAAATCAAAAGCTTGGCTGCTTAGTTGGTTTGGGAGTGGCACTTCCTAATGTTTTGATTGGAAAAGAAACCTTTAGTTTTAACAAATTCATTTCAAAAAGAATGAGCTGAAGCTTCTTTGCCAAATGCCATACACAAAGCCCATTACAAATCCTTAATACAAGTAATGCAACTGATGAAGAATGTGTAGGGCTGTGAATGATCAGTTCTGTTTTAAAATTCCTATTATTTTTATATCATCCATATATTTCTGCTTTACTTTAAAAAGTAGATGATAGCAGTAAGTATCCCAACCCTTATTTTAGGTTACAGAATAGGAAGTAAATGAATTTAAATAACAAGTGCCTTATAATTCAATTTGAAATTACACAAAATTTAAAGATTAAGAAAGTACACAGGAGGGAAGTTAATCACATCATACATCTTTTCCAAATGCTACCATTCTTACTAGTTGATTTTTTCCCCCAACACATTTAATTTTTTGGCATTATTAATAAAAAGATATCTTACACTGATTTTACACTTACTTAAGATATATGATGATTTTTTCTCCCTTGAGATTAACTAGAGATAGCTTTAAAAAAAAAGCAAAACAAGAGGGGTTCTGTCATAGGAAAACAATGACTTGTAAAAAGCATTCCCAGCGACCTCAGAGGGAGAGATGGAACAACTCCCTAGGAAGCCTTAGATCCTCCCAGGCAGCTATGGCTTGTGTTTCCTTCCTATTGCCTTTGAGAGGGATGTGTGGTTTGTGCAGTCTTCTGGGTTTAACCTTCCTGGGAGAATAATTCTGTCATTTCCATTAAGAAGGTGATTTATTGAGGACAGTTCCTTTCCAGGATTAGATAGGAAAATCAGCCTTGCAACCTGGTGGTAATTATTTCCTCTGTAAAGCCCTTCAATGACGAGGTTGTAGCATTTACACTGGCCTTAAACTGAATCACAGGCACCTCTCTAATTCCTTCTGTGACCTTATCTGGTAACACACGAAGGTAACCACTAAAGGCAGGGAACGTAGCTGCCAGATTTCTTGCAAGAGGGCGTTTAGCCCAGCAACGGCTGTGCCTTAGGGCGGTGCTGAAGAAGCCGGATGCTGAGCGAGGACACAGCTGCATATGCCCTTGTAAAAGTGAATATGGCTTCATCTGGGAAATAACTTTCTACGAAGGCATATGGCCAAACATTTTGCTTCCATCTACCAACCTCTCTGCATGCCGCTTTATTCCTCATTGAAGCTCAGGGAACTCGTAATGGTTTCTTTCTCCTTTTCAAGGTATAAGGGACACATCTCTACATTCCAGCAGAGGGCAGCTGCCTCAAACCCACAGCCGCATACAGCCGCAGGGCTCCCGCACACTTCTCAGATGTGGTTGTTCACACCTTGTCCTGGAGAATAGGAAACCTGTGGTCAGGGTCCCGGTTACATAGGAGCTTCCGTTGTGTGCAACTGGTCATCGGTGCAAACACTTCCTTTAAAAATCAAAAGTAAGTGCAGTTGTGGTTGAGAGGAATGAGCACTGCAGGGAGGTGGAGCGGTCTGGAATCTGGTCTTAGACTTGTCATTAAAAAGCCAGTGCTGGTAAGCAAGTTACTTGGACTCGATTTTGCTTCTGCGGTAAGGGATCTTGGACAGTCAGACCTCAAGATTTTAGGTACAGCAGAATTTTCATATATCTCTAGAGCCCTGATATAAATATATATATTCAAGGCTGAGGGTTTCAGATTAAAGAAATAGTGATATCTCTAGAAAGCAGTATTATTTCAAATTTCGATTCTCATTATAAACGTTGTAGGTTGTTACCACTCCGTGGCAAACTAAATTATCTTTCATTCTAGGAAAATTCAATTGGGCATGACATCGTGGGAAGGAGACTTGATTTCTGGTCCTGCTCTGGCTTCTCTCTAGCTGTCTGACTTTGGGCGAATTACTTCTACCTTCTGATCTCCAGTTCCTCATCAGCAAAATGAGTGAGTGAACTAGATCAGTGTTTGCTGGAAAAGGACCAATGATTGAATACATTTGGGGAAAGAAGAGGAAATGATAAAAAGGGTTCTATACTGCAGCAAGTCATGAACGCGTTGTACAGAGTCATCGAACACGTATTTATTGGGATCCCTTTCCCAGAGTGACATTCAAGACATTGAACACCTGTCATTGAACGAATGCTGGCCGCAGCTCTGAAGTTTTTCTGGAGACCCCCAGCGGCATCAGCTGTTACTGAGAGCTCAGGAGGGGGTCTTGAGAGGAGGAGCTGGATGACTGGGGAGAATGGGCATTCCTCCAGGGACTGCTTTGAGTCTACGGAAGCATGTCAATGTTTTCACAAAGGGCATGGCCCTGGAGTAACCTCTGCACCGCTCCAGGGTGTGGTGGTCTCTGTAGCCTCCTCTCTCAAACCATTATCACAGACCACCAGCAGCCTAACCCCTGGGAGCTCATTAAAAATGCAAATTCCTGGGCTTCACTCAAGAACTCCTGAATCAGAATTGGCATTTTGACAAATCCTGGTTGATTAGTGGCACCTTTCAGTTTGGGAAGCTAATATACAAAACAGGTATGCTTTACTTAAAACGCACAGGGACTTTGGCTCTTGCCCATAGGTTTCCAATGGGAAGAAAGGGATAACAATAGTCTGTGCTAAGTCTGAGGACTCATTTTCTCGTTGAGTGCCAGGCTCACAGAGCCTGCTTTTTCTTCAGATTCCTGGGCTGGGGTTGTGGCTGTGGACACTTGGCTGCTTCTCTGTTTCCCTGTGTACATTGTTAACCAGTCAAGCTAGGCCCAGGTCAACCACAGAGTCTTTCCTTCTCACAATTAGATGGGTTCCAGGGGAGTTCTTGATGGGTTCAAAGTCTACCCTCCCAAATTTTAAGTTTAGAAACAAGCTCTCTTTAGTTAGCTTTGGGACCAGAACCAACCCATTGACCCTTCATAAACTTCAGTCCTCTCAGTTGTAAAATAGTCTTATAACCTTTTTCCTCTCGGGGCAAGGATGGTTACAGAATTTGCAGGACACAATGCAAAATGGAAATGCAGGGCTCTTTGTTCAAAAAGCTAATTTAAAAAATGTAGTTAGAAGGGGTAAAAGATAAAGCTTTTTTTTCCCTATAAAATATTTTAGTACTAATGAAATGTAATAGGGGTAATGATAAATGTGTAATAACATGAACTTACAAATGCAAAATGTGATATTTTTGTGCCAGAAAGGAATAATAATACTTCTTTTTTTATTTATTCATTTTAGAGAGGTGAGGGGGAGAGAGAGAGAGAGAGAGAGAGAGAGAGAGAGAGAGAGAGAAGGGGGGGAGGAGCTGGAAGCATGAACTCCCATATATGCCTTGACCAGGCAAGCCCAGGGTTTCGAACCGGTGACCTCAGCACTTCCAGGTCGACGCTTTATCCCACTGCGCCACCACAGGTCAGGTCAATACTTCTTTTCCATCAACTGTGGTGATCTTTAACTTGTATTTCTAGTCCCAAACCTGTGAATATTCACTTTGCAATATCGCAGTTTTCATAACCAGAGGTTCTAAACACTTTGAAAAATTCTAATAGTTCCCCAATATGTCTAATTGTAGTGTTTATGTGTACACTTTGATTTTAATAATTTATTGGCTAAGTTTATTGCTTGTGTACTGGAAGTTCCTGTCCCTGTGTTAGGTCAGAGTTAATACTTGTGCAAATGCAGCAGGAATGAGCTCCAGGAATGGTCAGGCCAACTGGTCATCCACTAAGGGTCTTTTTTGTGGGAGATCTTACTGTCCTCCAGGGTCGGGTTCTGGTGTTAGCACAGCTGCTCTTGGAAGCTCTGAGGTGCCCAGGACTACCCTAGGTGTACACCAGGGGTAGTCAACCTTTTTATACCTACCGGTAGCCTACTTTTGTGTCTCTGTTAGCAGCAAAATTTTCTAACCGCCCATTGGTTCTACAGTAATGGTGATTTATATAAAGTAGGGAAGTAACTTTACTTTATAAAATTTATAAAGCAGAGTTACAGCAAGTTAAAGCATATAATAATAATTACTTACCAAGTACTTTATGTCGGATTTTTGCTAAATTTGGCAGAATAAAAGTTTATAAAACAACTTACTATAGTTAAATCTATCTTTTTATTTATACTTTGGTTGCTCTGCTACTGCCCACCATGAAAGCTGGAATGCCCACTAGTGGGCAGTAGGGACCAGATTGACTACCACTGGTGTACACAGTTATTGGCTAAGCCAATTGCTCCATGATGCCCGCTTCCAGCCATGTATAGGCCAATGCCTGTCGCATGCACTTGCTGCCTCCTCGTGTATTGCATTTTCTCCACTCATGAAAATGATTCCTTGTCCAATTAGGCTAAGTTTACAAAACTCAAGTTTGAAGATTGGATTATTAAAGATTTTCAAGAAGGCAACAGCAGAGCATTTAACCAAGTGCTTGGCCCCTTCTCAGAGTCGGACCCAGTGCAACCACACAGGTATAACACCCATGAAGTCAGTAGTCGTGCTCTTAGGTATAACGGAAATTATGCTTTCAAATGGAATCTGTGTCATTATTCACTCAGAAAAACCACTCGTTCCTCACTAATATGCTAAGTTTATAATCTTTTTTATGGTGTAATTTATATTCCTAATCATAGATTCAAATGAAACATTTAACAAATTGCTTTTGTAATTAGAAATTCTAAAGGAGTAATTTAAAAAAATCTGTGGCTGGTAGAATATATTATTTTCTTGATTAAAAATGTACTTTCCTATTGGGAGTTAAAGGTACTTCATGTGTTAAACTCAGGTTAATTTTCTCTAGAAGTCTGAACCAGGTCCTGAATAAATGTTGAATGAATGAATAAAGGTCTTTTTGAGAAAAACATGGAGAAAAACCTCAGCTCAAAGAAGTTGAAAATTGGGTCAGCTGTTCTAGGATGATGGTATTGTGTACTGAGATTTACTTTGAAAGCCCTTGAAAAATAAAAATACCCATTACCCTGCCCCACCATAATGTTGTGATAACAGATCTGGGGTGAAACCCAGGGATTTTTATATTATATAAGAATGAATACCAGGTGATTCTGATTCAAGTGGTAGGTATATCATCAAATTCACTGTTTTAATTTAACACAGGTATTCTGTGTTTTATCCCTTAGCAAAAGTAGTTCAAAAATCTAATGGGATTGGGTAGACCATGATGAACAGACCAATGAAACTTTTACCTACTGACTTCTGGCTCTGAACTAAAAGAGTTAGTTCTTTCTTCTTTTTGTATTTTTCTGAAGTGAGAAGTGGGGAGGCAGACAGACTCCCGCATGCGCCCAACTGGGATCCACCCAGCATGCCTAATAGGGGGCAATGCTCTGCCCATCTGGGGCATTGCTCCATTGCAACCAGAGCCATTCTAGCTCCTGAGGCAGTGGCCATAGAGCCATCCTCAGTGCCTGGGCCAAGTTTACTCCAATGGAGCCTTGACTGCTAGAGGGGAAGAGATAGACAGAGAGAAAGGAGAGGGGGAAGGGTGGAGAAGCAGATGGGTGCTTCTCCTGTGTGCCCTGACCGGGAATTAAACCTGGGACTTCCAAATGCTGGGCTGATGCTTTACTGCTGAGCCAACTGGCCAGGGTTTTGAGAGTTAGTTCTTTTTATCTCCAGATGTTGTTATTGCTATGGCCTTCCATATTTCTCTAGGAGCAAAAATTCATGTTAGTGGATTATGCTTTTGAAAGTCATCCTCATATAAGAAGGGATGTTAAGAGAAGGAAGAATGAAGAGAACAAAAGGAGAAGAAATGAAACTCAAAGATGGACAAGCTTGGAAGAAAACATTGATTCTATTACATATATTTATTGTATGTCTATTTTGTCCCAAAGGCATTAGATCCTGGGGAATTATAAATCAGAAAAACTCAGATCTTAGAAGCAAATGCCTATGGAGAGAGTGAACAGGAAGATTTACTATGGTACTTGTCTTTGCAAATAATCTGTGACAGTTGTTTTCTGAGAAAGGTAGTTGGGTTTGGTGGTTTAAGAATAATCTTGACTGACAGGTGACTCTAAATTCTTACTAGGAGTTCCCAAATGGCAAGTTTCAGGATCAACTGGACAACTACTAAAATGAAAAATTCTGGGCCCCACCCCAGGAGATCTGGGAATCTGTATAATAGTCTCAAATAATTCTGGTGCAGCTAACCTGTATTGGAGGACCAACAAAGAGTGTGTCTGGACCTAGCTTTGCACCTCAAGCATTAGAATGGAACCAAACTAAAGCTGATTTGGGGAGTACAGTAGTCCTTCTTGAACTTGACTTTTATTTCAAGTATACCTCAATAAACATATGATTAAAACATTTTGAAAAACATTAATCTTATAAAATCACAACTTGACACTGAAGGATCCTTCCTGAAGTGCAGTTTCCTCTCCTCTCAGAGAAATTCTGCCCCTTCACCTCCATCTCTCATCATATCACTTCCTTCTCTTTTCTCATCTTAAGAGAATCAAGCTTCATGAAAGAGGAAGATGAAACAGTGGAATGATGAGTCATGTACAAGGTATTCTTGCCTGTGTGAGTCTTAGCCATGTTCAAACACTTTGTATCTCTAATATGATTTTGAGCTACCAGGAAAGGGGAATTTTTACCTCTCTGCCTTCATCTTGACTCTTAGTTGCTACAAATTAATAGTTTCTGATTTGAGTAAAACATAAATAACTATAGTTGTTAAGTTCAAAATTTTAGTTTGAACTTCCTGTTTAGTTTATAGTTTCTTACCAGTTAAATAGATTTGATTTTCTGAGCTTTGCTTCTGTTGAAATGATTTGTAACTCAGATAATTATTTTAGTGTGTTCAGTGGTAAAAAGAAAAAAAAGATTGAGGAATGAAACACTGCTGTTTTTATAATAGGATGAATTTTCTTGAATATTTCAAGAACTTTGAATTTCACTGGGTTTCCATGTTTTATGAGATGTTTGAACACTAATGATTGTCTGCTTTTTGAGCTATCCACTGTAGCCATATTTACTAAAAATTGATTTTTAAACTATATATAACAAAAGCTAATTTAGAAAATAATACTTGAAATAAATTTAATTTAGTAGGTTATATATATGCCTTAACTCATAAAAACTATAGAAATATCATTTGCTCTAGACTCAAATTTATCAGCCAATATGATACCTTATTTAAGGGGATTTTAGAACTAATGTTTACCTTATTTGTAAAATTTATTTATAAGAAGGTATGCAAGTACCTTATTGAAGGATTCATTGAAGGCTACTGGATATGTGTATAGTGCATATGTATTAAGGTGGGATCCAGAGAGACTGAGAGGGCTTGTTAGACCAGTGGTCCCCAACCCCTGGGCTGCAGACCGGTACCAGTCCATGGGCCATTTGGTACCAGTCTGTAGAGAAACAATAAATAACTTACATTATTTCCATTTTATTTATATTTAAGTCTGAACGATGTTTTATTTAAAAAAAAAATGACCAGATTCCCTCTGTTACATCCGTCTAAGACTCACTCTTGACGCTTGTCTTGGTCACGTGATACGTTTATCTGTCCCACCCTAAAGGCCGATCCGTGAAAATATTTTCTGACATTAAACCGGTCCATGGCCCAAAAAAGGTTGGGGACCACTGTGTTAAGCCACAGGATCTCATTCTTGGTGATGTTTATCTTTATGGATCCCCCTTTTAGCACAAGAGGTCCCAACATGTTTATTAAATAAACTTTTATGCCTCTTTGATTTAATATTGCCCATGCTTTAAATATGATACTAAAATTGCCCTGAGAGGTAGTTCCAGGCCTCCCAGGCAAAAGGTTAGATGTTGCCAAAGTTCTTTAGAATATGTTATGAGTGTCAGTGTTATGTTGACAGCACACTCAAGGTGTTTCCAAGAAGGCAAAACATAGAGCTTTGAGGAAATTATTTGGGTAACTTGTGGAAAAACAACAAGGTAGAACACTGATAATGAGTACAGAAAGATTTAGGCTCTGAGGTAACTTGACCATGTATAATCTATTTAACTAGATGATTACTAATTTTATACTTAATAATCATAATAACTTACTTGGATAATCAATTAAAGAACTTATTTAACATAAGCTTTATCTATTCACAGCTAAATGTAAAACCTCAACATCATGGATCTTATCAATGTGTTTAAACTCAATGATCTAGTTCTCTTTCTTTTTTTTTTTTCTAGGCACAGAGCTAGTCCCAGGGCAAAGCAATGCTATCAGATAACACATCTTGCTCTTTGGGCCTCTCCTCCAGGCCCGCTTTCAGTCTTTTACATATTCCCTTTGTTATATTTCCTGCTGTGCCCATGCTGGGTGCTTCTGCTTGCTTATTTTCTCTTTAATTTGGAGATTATGAAGGTATAAGAATGTTGCCTTAGGAAAGAAACTTACAACTTTGTGAAGCCCATGCTTCAGGTAGTTTTGACATTTATGCAAAGAATATTGATAATAAAAATATAATTATAACAATGTTACATATTTATGCATTTTGAAATAACTGAAATTTTAATTGCCTTAATGTTTAATCAAGTATATAAATTTTGGGTGTTCTTCGTTATGAAACTAGTAAACCACAAGACAAGAATGTGAAACAAGACAACAATTTTAGGAACTCTATGATCTTGAAGGAATATGTGTTGACTGGATATTTGCACTGCTAGAAAAATTTCTAGATTTAAGTTTAAAAATCAATGTATACCATTTGCTTAAATAAAATTATAGCTCTTTGTTATATTTTTATATAACCTTGATTTGTACTGCCTTTTTTTTTTTTTTTTTTTTGCATGAGGAGTGTAACAGTGGATTCCGTCTGATCTTTTTCGTCTGATTTTTGCTTAACTCATCTTGGCTTGTAAAACAATAACTGGCCCACCCGGCCCCTAGATGTTTGCCCAGGCTCCTTGAAGAAGCCGCAGGCATCCGGTGTTTAATTAGGGGCTTATCGGAAAGGCAAGGCCGCAAGCATCTGAGGCAATCAATTGTTGCATTCGCCGGGTAAAATAGACACTGGAGACGTTTAGAGAGTTTAAACAAAGTTTTATAGAAAAGTGAGCTCAGGTGACGGTCACCAGTCACACCGAGCACCTACAATTTAGGGGTTTTTATAGTGTAGCAAGCAAGCGGTTCATACAGAAGTGAATTTTGCGTTTAGCACTTGGCTCCCCCAAATTAAATTTTAGTCAGACGTGCCTTAGTAACCAGTCATACAGTTGAAAGCCCCCAGCTGGAAAAGTCCCTATCTATCCTCCAGGATTGGGTTGCACTAATTATCCTGGGAGTTTTACTACTTTCCTATCTCAAGGACTCATCTATTCCTAGCCATCCTGGGAGTCTAACACCTTCCTTACCTCAAGGACCGGGAATAGATTATGTCACATCAATCACCCTGAGAACTGTTACAACTCCCCTCCTTGAAATTAAGCAGATGTTTGCCCATCAATTACCCTGAGAACTGTTACAACTCCTCTCCCTGAAAATAGGTATAAAACTTGCCTGCGCAAGTGGCTCGGGGCTCTTGGCCATTTCCTTGCCTTGGGCCCGCTCGCGAGTGTAATAAACTTTTCTTTGTTTTACTCTGAGTCTAGAATTCTGTTGGTGCGTCCTCAGTCAACAAGGAGTCCTAGAGATTTTACTAATGACATCATAGGTTTCCAGTCACTTATACATGATGAAATAGAGAAAGAATACTGTTGGTCACTTTTTAAATAGAAGGTGTACTTTCTCATGGGAAAATTACTTCTACCTGAGAGGTACAATTTTATTTTTGTATGTTATACCTTCTAAATGTTACTTTTCATGCTGAAATTAATTCAAGAGGAAACTCTGCCCTTTCCTTTAAAAGACTCATGATGTAATGCCTTTGCAGATTAAAAGCACAATTTGACTAATGGGCCTCATTCTTACTTGAAAAGTTTTATACATTTCATCACATTCACCCTATTGGACACACCACAGACTACATAAGTTGGTCTAAAAATAGAATGTATGAAAAGGGTTGATTCATCAGAGGTCTCATTCTAATTGAGTTCTTTACCTTGGGATTTAACCATTAATAATGCTAAATTATAATGTCATGTATTATGGCTGGGTAGAATGTAAAAAAATAAAAGCCATTATAAAAGCATTATGAAACTGTTTAAAGTAAAGATTATCACTGTGAACTGTTAGATTTGAAATAGTAATCATAAACCAGGTGGCAAAATAAGCCTACTTGCCCTTGCAGAATGCTTATTTTCTGATATATTGCTCATTTTGATTTTTAAATAGCTAGTAATCCATATTTGTTTTTGATAATCAAGAAGCCTATTTAAAGCTATTCATATCTGTTAAATTAATTGAGCCTTAAAGATGTTAAATAATAAAGTAATTAAAATGATTGATAAAGGTAAGCTAGTAAGAATGGAAAGAAATAAGGAAGACAAATGGGAGTCTTAGGGGGAAATGGTGAAATAAGATCAGATTTTGATTATAATAAGAGTACTTAATGCTTCTAATTTTTTTTACTTAATAATTATTTGGCAGAAGTAATTCAGAAAAATTAAAGAAGCAAGTAAACACTGGAAAACAATTAATCAATGTATAGATCTCCCCATTCCCATGTAGTTAATTTAGTTTTTCTAAGTAGCATATTCTATTTTTGTATTCACTCATTAAATGTATTTTTCTCATTAGGCATAAAGTATGTGATATTTAGGAATTCCACATGCTTTTTCCATTTTGCTTAGGTTACTGAAGAAATGCTTCAATTTGGGCGTATGAAGTTCGGATACTTCTGAAACATTCGAGTAGAGATGTCAGATAGACTTGAATATAGGAGAGGCAAAAGAAGAAACCTTTATTATGGTAGTCACAGAACAAGATGAGATTACCTAAACAGTAATAGATACAGTCTTATAAACACTCAAAGGGCTTTTACAGAAACAACAATTCATACTATATTTACATATTCATTGGAGAAAAATTGCAGATTTAGGTCTTTTTGCTAATCCTCCAGAACTAAAGGGAAACCAGATCTATAGCTGCAATAATCTTACTTCTGTACTGAGACAGATGTTAAGTATGGGCTTTCTCTCTTTCACATTCTTTGACCCTCCTCCATCTTTTCTTTCTTTTCTATACTGATAATTTGTTGTAGAGAATTTATTTTTCTAATAGTTGTATTTAGTCTAATTAATCTACACTTCAGTTTTCATAAATAGGCAACAGCAAAGGGATATGAGTAATATGTAGTTAGTAAAATGCAACACTAACAGTATTTTGTCCCAGAATTTTTATGGTCATAGTTAATATTAAGCAGTTGTTTATATTTGGTGAAATTTTTTGTATCAGGATCAGAAGAGATGATGACCAAATGTTTCTGTCCTAGGGGACTAGTAGATAGGAATGTGCCTGCTTCCCCTGAACACACTTGGAAAATAATTTCTATTTATCAGAAAGGATTTGGAAATTTCTGTGAGAAGATAATTTCAGAATATTAATTGCATATTAATAGACTATTCCCAGTTGAAACAATAGAGAACTCCAGGAAACCTGATTAAAAAAAGGAAAATCCTAACCTGTCTCCTTCCTTTTTATAGGTCCTTGGGAAGGGTGGGGACAGGAAGAGGAATGATATGTATTCACCATATTTATTAGAATGGAATGTAAAATTGAACACACTGTTTACATCTGAGCATGAGCAGCAACAATTCTTTTATTTATTTATTTATTTATTTTAAATAATTTTATTTTTTCAATGGGGCGACATCAATAAATCAGGATACATATATTCAAAGATAACAACTCCAGGTTATCTTGTTGTTCAATTATGTTGCATACCCATCACCCAAAGTCAGATTGTCCTCTGTCACCTTCTATCTAGTTTTCTTTGTGCCCCTCCCCCTCCCCCTTTCCCACTCCTTTTTCCCCTCTCCCCGTAACCACCACACTCTTAACAATGTCTCTTAGTTTCACTTTTATGTCCCACCTACGTATGGAATAATGCAGTTCCTGGTTTTTTCTGATTTACTTATTTCGCTTCGTATCATGTTATCAAGATCCCACCATTTTGCTGTAAATGATCCGATGTCATCATTTCTTATGGCTGAGTAGTATTCCATAGTGTATATGTGCCACATCTTCTTTATCCAGTCATCTATTGACGGGCTTTTTGGTTGTTTCCATGTCCTGATCACTGTGAACAATGCTGCAATGAACATGGGGCTGCATGTGTCTTTACGTATCAATGTTTCTGAGTTTTTGGGGTATATACCCAGTAGAGGGATTGCTGGGTCATAAGGTAGTTCTATTTTCAGTTTTTTGAGGAACCACCATACTTTCTTTCATAATGGTTGTATTACTTTACATTCCCACCAACAGTGTATGAGGGTTCCTTTTTCTCCACAGCCTCTCCAACATTTGCTATTACCTGTCTTGTTAATAATAGCTAATCTAACAGGTGTGAGGTGGTATCTCATTGCAGTTTTGATTTGCATTTCTCTAATAGCTAAAGGAGATGAGCATCTTTTCATATATCTGTTGGCCATTTATATTTCTTCCTGGGAGAAGTGTCTGTTCATGTCCTCTTCCCACTTTTTTATTGGATTGTTTGTTTGTTGTTGAGTTTTATGAGTTCTTTGTATATTTTGGATATTAGACCCTTATCTGAGCTGTTGTTTGAAAATATCATTTCCCATTTAGTTGGCTTTCTGTTTATTTTGTTATCAGTTTCTCTTGCTGAGCAAAAACTTCTTAGTCTGATGTAGTCCCATTCATTAATTTTTGCCTTCACTTCTCTTGCCTGTGGAGTCAAATTCATAAAATGCTCTTTAAAACCCAGGTCCATGAGTTGAGTACCTATGTCTTCTTCTATGTACTTAATTGTTTCAGGTCTTATGTTTAGATCTTTGATCCATTTTGAGTTAATTTTAGTACAGGGGAACAAACTGTAGTCCAGTTTCATTCTTTTGCATGTGGCTTTCCAGTTTTCCCAGCACCATTTATTGAAGAGGCTTTCTTTTCTCCATTGTGTGTTGTTGGCCCCTTTATCAAAAATTATTTGACTATATATATGTGGTTTTATTTCTGGGTTTTCTATTCTGTTCCATTGGTCTGAGTGTCTATTTTTCTGCCAATATCATGCTGTTTTGATTGTCATGGCCCTATAATATAGTTTGAAGTCAGGTATTGTAATGCCCCCAGCTTCATTCTTTTTCTTCAGGATTGCTATGGCTATTTGAGATTTTTTATAGTTCTGGATAAATCTGATGGTTTTTTGCTCTATTTCTTTAAAAAACATCATTGGAAGTTTGATGGGAATTGCATTAAATTTGTATATTGCTTTGGGTAATATAGCCATCTTGATTATATTTATTCTTCCTAGCCAAGAACAAGGTATATTCTTCCATCTCATTATATCTTTTTCGATTTCCCTTAACAATGGTTTATAGTTTTCATTATATAAGTCCTTTACATTCTTTGTTATGTTTATTCCTAAGTATTTTATTTTTTTGTTGCAATCGTGAAGGGGATTATTCTTTTGAGTTCATTCTCAGTTGTTTCATTGTTGGCATATAGAAAGGCTATTGACTTCTGTATGTTAATTTTGTATCCTGCGACCTTACTGTATTGGCTTATTGTTTCTAGTAGTCTTTTTGTGGATTCTTTGGGGTTTTCGATGTATAGGATCATATCATCTGCAAAAAGTGATACCTTTACTTCTTCTTTTCCGATATGGATGCCTTTTATTTCTTTGTCTTGTCTGATTGCTCTGGCTAGAACCTCTAGTACCACATTAAATAAGAGTGGAGAGAGTGGACAACCCTGTCTTGTTCCTGATTTAAGGGGGAAAGCCTTCAGTTTTGTGCCATTTAATATGATGTTAGCTGATGGTGTATCATATATGGCCTTTATCATGTTGAGATATTTTCCTTCTATACCCATTTTGTTGAGAGTCTTAAACATAAAATTGTGTTGTATTTTATTGAAAGCCTTTTCTGCGTCTATTGATAAGATCATGTTGTTTTTGTTCTTTGTTTTGTTGATATGGTGTATTACGTTAACCGTTTTACGTATGTTGAACCATCCTTGAGATTCTGGGATGAATCCCACTTGATCATGATGTATTATTTTTTTAATATGTTGTTGTATTCGATTTGCTAGTATTTTGTTTAGTATTTTAGCATCTGTATTCTTTAGAGATATTGGTCTGTAGTTTTCTTTTTTTGTGCCATCCTTGCCTGGTTTTGGTATGAGGGTTATGTTGGCCTCATAAAATGTATTTGGAAGTATTGCTTCTCCTTCAGTTTTTTGGAAGACTTTCAGTAGAATAGGAACCAAGTCTTCTTTGAATGTTTGATAAAATTCGCTGGTATAGCCGTCAGGGCCTGGACTTTTATTTTTGGGGAGGTTTTTAATGGTTTTTTCTATTTCTTCTCTACTGATAGGTCTGTTTAGTCTTTCTACTTCTTCTTGACTCAGTCTAGGAAGGTTGTATTGTTCTAGGAATTTATCCATTTCTTCTAGGTTGTTGAATTTAGTGGCATAAAGTTTTTCATAGTATTCTACAATAATTCTTTGTATAGCTACGGTGTCCGTGGTGATTTCTCCTCTTTCATTTTGGATTTTGTTTATATGAGTTCTTTCTCTTTTTTCCTTGGTAAGTCTTGCCAAGGGTTTGTCAATTTTGTTGATCTTTTCAAAGAACCAGCTCCTTGTTCTATTAATTTTTTCTATAGTTTTTCTGTTCTCTATTTCATTTATTTCTGCTCTGATTTTTATTATCTCCTTTCTTCGGCTGGTTTTGGGTTGTCTTTGTTCTTTTTTTCTAGTTCCTTAAGGTGTGAAGTTAAGTGGTTCACTTGGGCTCTCTCTTGTTTGTTCATATATGCCTGAAGTGATATGAAGTTCCCTCCTATCACTGCTTTTGCTGCATCCCATAGATTCTGATATGTCGTATTGTCATTTTCATTAGTCTGTATATATCTTTTGATCTCGGCACTTATTTCTTCTTTGACCCATTCATTTTTTAAAAGTATGTTGTTTAGTTTCCACATTTTTGCAGCATTTTTTTCCTCTTTTTTGCAGTTGAATTCTAGTTTCAAGTCTTTATGACCAGAAAATATGCTTGGTACAGCTTCGATTTTTCTGAATTTGCTGATGTTGTTTTTGTGGCCCAACATATGGTCAATTCTTGAGAATGATCCATGTACACTGGAGAAAAAAGTATACTCAGTCACTTTGGGATGAAATGTCCTGTAGATGTCTATCATATCCAGGTGCTTCAGTGTTTTGTTTAAGGCCACTATGTCTGTTGATTCTCTGTTTGGATGACGGATCTAGAGCCGTCAGTGGTGTATTGAGGTCTCCAAGTATGATTGTATTTTTGTCAGTTTTTTTTTTAAGGTCAATAAGTAGCTGTCTTATATATTTTGGTGCTCCTTGCTTTGGTGCATATATATTAAGAATTGTTATGTCTTCTTGATTCAGTGTCCCCTTAGCCATTATGAAATGGCCATTTTTGTCTCTGAGTACTTTTGCTTTCTTGTAGTCAGCATTATCAGATATGAGTATTGCTACGCCTGGTCTTTTTTGGATTATATTTGCTTGGAGTATTGTTTTCCAGCCTTTCACTTTGAATTTGTTTTTATCCTTGTTACTTAGATGAGTTTCCTGTAGGCAGCATACCGTTGGATTTTCTTTTTTAATCCATTCTGCTACTCTGTGCCTTTTTATTGGTGAGTTTAATCCATTTACACTTAGTGTAATTATTGACACTTGTGAGTTCCCTATTGCCATTTTATATATTGCTTTCTGTTAGTTTTGTGTCTTGTTTGCTCCTTCTCTTTCGTTTTTCTATCTTTTGTTTTTATTGGTTGTATTCCATACATGTTTCCTCTGTTGGTATCTTTTTTATCTCATGTGCTTCTGCAGCAGCAATTCTTTATGTGCTGATCTTTAGAGGAAAAAGTGAGATAAGCTTGAACAGTCAGTACTTGGACTCTAAGACAAACCAATTCCCATTCCAGGACACAGACTTTGCATACATAATGAGACTTGCTCATTCCCGGAAGGACAGAAGAAAAAACAATACAGAATAAAAAAGAGGTCAAACCAGGAAACTGACAAGAGAAAGTGGTGCCTACACAAAGTAAAATGGGTTGTTGAGAAGCCAACCACAACACTTTCACATCATTTTAAATAGTATTCAGAGGCTAAATTTAAGAAAAAAAAAATACAGTGGTTTAAGGATATAGTAATAGATGTACCTAAAAAACCTTTTCTCTTTCTTGCTTTTAAGAATGAATTCTTCCAACAAAAATGTTTAGCCCATTCAAACTTAATGAGATGTTCAGGCAATCTACATACTACTCTTAAGAAAAGAGTTAATTCTTTGTATATCCTCCTTACCCTCTTGACCTTCAAATGACTTCCCCCAATCCTCCACCTTTGAATAAAGTCACTGATGAGGAAACAGGATATAGAGATTAAGGTCTCCAATTTACACAGGAAATCAGGGGGCAGATTGGGATCACATTCCCAGCAACCAATCCAGAAATCCCACCTAAGTAGTTTATCCTGAGTTCTGTAAGGGCAATTCGTGCCAAAGCAGGTTTCAGAGCAAAGAAAGCACAAGCTGGTTTGCCCATTTAAAGAAAGCACACACAGAGACACACATCCACACACAGACAAGTGTTTAACTTTTAATATGGGTTCTTTACACTCTTTACTATCTCTTATAGTTCAATATTCAAGATACTGTTCACCAGATTCAAATAAGCACAATGTAAATTGTTAAACCTAAATTATATTTCTTCCTCAATCTGTTAAGGAGCAAAACAAGAAAATGTTTATTCTTCTTTTTCCTGCTTTAAACAAGAGATGATTTCTTTTATTCCTCCCTTCTTTAGGAATGTCTGGTTCCCTAGCGTTATCAATACACAGGAATTCTGGAGGGACAACCTCAATTCTTTGAAAAACAATTCAGTATTATTTTAGGTTTTTCCATTAGATCCACTACAAGCAGAACTCAAATTATTTCAAGGCCTCCTCATTTGCATGGAAGAAATGACTAAAAGTGATTAATGAGAACTCATTGAGAACTTCTGATGACAAGTTTATTGGGAAATGGGAATATGGAAACTGCTATCATTTCTTTTTCTATAAACCATTGCCATGAGAAGAATGAAAAGCATTATTGCTTTGATTTCACAGCAAAAACTGAAAATGGAAGAAAAAAGCAAGGCATTATAAACATTAAGTGTTCCAGATGAGTTCCACCACATGACCACAGAGGAGTGAGATGGGGTTCTGAGAAGTAAATGACAGAGATTGAAAAAATTTAAACTGCAAATATCTAAAAAGAATGTCACATTTTTGTCTTGTGACTCTGAAAAAATGGCAGCTGATAGATAGAATTCATTGTCAAATGCCAAAGGCAGATGGGACCATTGAGATACTTCTTTTGTGTTCTTTACATTGGGATTTATGGTTAAGCAGAATAGCCTTGTGAGTGAAAAATTGCTTATTCACTCTGTAGGTCTATAAGTGGCCTAAACTTTATCATTCTTAATAATAATTCCAGGCAGATTTGAAAATGCAGATCACCTAGAACAATGGTCACTATTACCTGTTTAATATTGTAGTTTATTGCTTTATTTGTCAATAGAGATAAGGAAAACCACAATTATAAGCTGCTTTCTAGAGTTATTAGGTAGAGGCAGCTCAGAGATATTAACTGAGAGTAGAGACTTTTTGAACCTGGAGATGTTCTTGGAGACAATGTAGCCAAACAAGAAGGAAGTGTCTAACAACAGAGGAGAACCTTTGGCATGTCTAGTATCAGGAATGTGTTTCAAATCTTCTGGACATGATATGGCACTTCAGAATGCCTTATCATGCAAAGGCCCTGTCTGTTTGATTTTAGCGTATTATATTTGAGAGTACTCATGTCGAGACCACTGTGGGAACTTTCTTTGTATATATGCTTAAGTGGAAAGAAGTTCTTCCAGAGGCCAGAAAACAGTAATTCATCTCCCAATGGTCAAATGAAATTGGAGTTCCAGAAATGCAGACCAGAGCCTAGAGCCAACTGCTGAGACTCTGAAGTGTAACTTTAGCTTGGTTAAATTCTTGGTGGAGACTATGGCATAAGAAAAAGGGTTATGGTCGTATAACAATGATTATCTTTGGTTTCAAAACATTTACTTTCAAAATGATCTTCAGGAGCATGTAATCCCTGTGAAATTATAGTGTATCTTTTCAATCAAATTATATATGATCATCAAAGCCACACAAAGAAAAGAATAAAGACAGTTTAGTTTTGATCTGTGAGCCCAGCAGGTATGAAAGCACTGGATTCTAGTAGTAGCTTATTTTTCTCCCATTGACAGTCAAATTACTAAGAAATTAAGCAAAGAAAAAAATATAGACACAGAAAACAGTGTGGTGATTATGTGAGGGAAAAGAGGTGGGGAGAGGTAGAAGAGGGTAAAGGAGGTTAAATGCTGATGGAAGGGGATGTGACTTGAGATGGTGAATATGTGGTGCAGTGTACTGATTATGTAGTATGAAATAGTACACCTGAAACCTATGAATTTATTTACCAGTGTCACCACAATAAGTTCAATTAAAAATAAATTAAAAAAAATCATTAAGCTTCCATGTGTTCTAGTTTCTTTAGCAGCAAAATCAATGTAACAGGTACAGCTAGCTCAGAAGACCTTTTTATGGAAAGAATAAGAAAGTGTTTCTTTCTTTCTTTTTTTAAAGGAGAAGTTGTTATTAAAACACATAAAAGTATTTAAGGGTTGCTGCTGGCCTACACAGTAAGGCATACCACTTTCATTGATATTGCAAAATGATTTTTACATTACTTTATAAACCAACTATATGTTGTATGAAGTACTTGACTTAGAATGTGCCTTGTTAAAATATTTTAATGATAAAATAATAACAAAAACAGTAATTGTTATTTGTGAATTTTAAAACATGGTGTCAGATACTATGATAGTATTTTATATGATCTCATTTACTCCTCCAAGCAATTGGGAGGCAGTCTGTGGAAAAGATGTTATGATCTTCAACTTTAGACACTGGAAAACTGGGGCTTGAGAATTTGGAAAGTTGGTCATTCAGTTTATAAGTGTACTTGTGGTATTTAAATCCACCTTTGATTGATTCCAAAGCATAGGCTAACCCCTGTAAATCCTAACCCCTAGTACTGCAGAATGTAATCATATTTGGAAAGAAGGTCTTCTAAGAGGTAATTAAGTTTAAATAAAGTTATTAGAGTGGGTCCTAATTCAATATGACTGATGTTCGTATAAGAAGAGGAAATTTGGACACAGACACATACAGAGGGAGACCACATGAAGACACAGGGAGAAGGGGACCAAAGAGAGACGCCTCAGAAGAAACTAGCCCTGTCAACACCTTGCTTTTGGATTTTTATTCTGCAAAATTGTGTGAGACAATAAATGCCTTTTGATTAAGCCACCCAGTCTGTGGTGTTTGTTATGGCAACCCTAGCAGATACAAGCACTGCTATATCTTGTCAGTTCATTAGGGCAGAAAGCTGTCCAGCCTGAACATCTTAGCTGACCTGAGAAAATCATCAGGCCAGAGACAAGTAATTTGAGCTCTTTTTCCTCTCTACCTCATAAAACCTTCTTTTCATCCTTTTTTGTGGTGGATTATCTTATTTTTCATCAAATATTCACTCCTTTCATCTCCATGGGAGGGATACACCTCCCTCCCCCACGAATATTTACTTGTTGACCCTTACTTTATTTAGTGGGTGGTGAAATGTGTGAAGAGAGCTGAGGCTTGCAATGTGTTTACACACTAAACTTTCCTCTCTTGGTCTTGAAATTTGGGCCCCAGAATAAACACATGTAGAGCCCACTTGAATCCATCCTGCGGCTTTGATCAGGAGTCCAGCCTGGTTTAGCCAAGTTGAGGCCAATACTCACCTGTGAGAATCAATTTTTGTTATTGTAAGCTACTGATATTTGAAGTGGTCATTTTCTTGTGTAACATTATTGTAGCAGTAGCTGATGTGTCTATACCGTTTTATCCCATGACTTCTATTAACATGGGATGTCTGGGTCATATTGTGTAATGAAAGCTTCTGTGGGCTTCCCTGTGTGATTTGGGTCAAACTCATGCCAAACATCCTCTAAATATTTCCCACATCCTGGAGTTGAAGTCTAGAGACTTATTTAATGAAGTTTAAAGGCTTTCTGGTCTTGTGGAATCTCCTTCTAAAGGGAAGCTTAGGCAGAAGAGTAACTTCTGAAGATCAAATTAGTGAATGTCTTATTGTTGTTGGTTGTTAAACAGCTTAAACAGGATAGAACCTGTCAGAGAAGAAAGACATTCCAGTATGCAGTGGAAAGACTAGAATGGGGAAATGAGAACTATCAGAGACAAATTTCACATCCTTTATTATTATCAAGCCTGATCCTATCATAGCACAGTCGAAATAGGGAATTACCCAATGGAATACTGTATAGGACTTGTTTTATTTCCTTCCAAATTCAGATGTTGGAGCCCTGACCCTCAGAACCTCAGAATTTGACCATATATGGAATTATATATGGTCAGAGCAGGTGCAATTAGTTAAGAAGAAGTCATACTGGAGTAAATGGGGCCCTTAGCCCAATATGGTTGATGTCCTTATTTAAAAAATGCCTTGTAAAGAGACATGCATAACGAGAATGGCATGTGAACATGAAGTCAGGGAACAGTGATATATCTACAAGATCAAAGATTGTCAACAAACCACCAGAAGTTGAGAGAGAAGCATGGAGCAGATCTCCCCCATAAGGAATCAACCCTGCTGACACCTTGATCTTGAACTTCTAGCCTGCAAAATTCTGAGACAACATATTTCTGGTTAGCCATACAGTTTGTGGTTGTGGTAGCCTTAGGAAATTAAAACAGCAATCAAATGGGCATAGTTTTGTTCCATATAACAACACAAACGATTTTATTAACTATATTTTAGAGTGGCAGAAGCTAGACATTAAGAGTACATACTATCAAAGTCAACTTCTTTATATTCAAACACAAAAAAATTAATTTATGGTAGTTTTCTTTGTGGTGAGAGGAATAGTATATGGACTAGGGCAGAGGGAGACTTTTTGGGTACTATTACACTCTTGACCTGGTAGTGAGTACATAGGTGCATTCAATTTGAAATAGCTTATTGAGCTGTGTTTTTATGATTATGGTTTGCATACATACTGCGTGTCAATTCAAATTATTATTTAAAAATATTAATGAGGAGAAGCAGTGGGGGAAGAGATTGGAGCCAGAGGATTTAGAGGCAATATTTAACACTGTAAATAAGTAGATGAGAAGGGCACATGAGATGGCAACTAGACGGAGTAGAAGGTTCAGCTCAGATAGGAGGAGAGGCTCCGTGCATTTGCAGAGAAGCCACCAGGTTCAGGATAACCAAAATGGGGTTTGTGAAGTTTCTACTTCATCAGAGTTCTCTTCTTTCCTTTGTCTCAAGTAAAAATTGAGGTTAGCATTTAAAAATTATTTTTTGGCAAGACTGTTTGCATTTTCTAAAATTCATTTAAAACGCCATTCATTTTTTTTTGGCAAAACCAGGGAGCCCTTGTGTCCATATGACATGACTCCTGTTGCTATGGTAATTGAATGTTTACTAGAGAAAAATATCACCAGTTAATAATAGCCTGGATGGAAATAATAGCTACTGCTAGGCCTTCAGAGTTACACACCATCAATTTCCAATTTGCTGAAATAGGTGTAGTTTGCTTTTTGAGTTTCAAAGTATTACTTTTTCCAGGCCTCCATGATCCTTCCCCCACACCATGCACCACAGGCCCACACCCACACATCCATGTGCTTCTCAGGAATGTCCTACTCATCCAAAATGATAATAGAGGGAAGCTGTTATGTAGAAGCCTTGTCATAATTTCAACAGTAGGAATAATGAATAAATTACAAGGGTACTATTTATTGGCTTTGATTAATAGTGAAATCACAGAAGGAATAATCACAGAAAGACAGTATAATTCATACTATTTTTTATACTTGATTTTTTCCAGAATCTTGGTTCCAAAGAGCAAATCTGCAACAGGCGGATGTGTTAAATTACTCTGTCGAAAACCATGCCTGTGCATAACAAAAATGCCTTTGAAGGTGTACAGCTCATTCTTTCCTTGAGTCTGGGCTATATATGCACTTGTTCATTTACTGATTCCTTCCTTCCTTCCTTCCTTCCTTCCTTCCTTCCTTCCTTCCTTCCTTCCTTCCTTCCTTCCTTCCTTCCTCCCTCCCTTCCTTCCTTCCTTCCTTCCTCCCTCCCTCCCTCCCTCCCTCCCTCTTTCCTTTCCTTTCCTTTCCTTTCCTTTCCTTTCCTTTCCTTTCCTTTCCTTTCCTTTCCTTTCCTTTCCTTTCCTTTCCTTTCCTTCCTTCTTTCCTTTCATCTTTCCTTCCACAAATATTTATTGAGCCAGTCATTAATCTAGTTCTTGGGTATATAAATCCTGTCCCTGCCCCTAGAGAAGGCTGAAATATAGTGAGTGCAGTGATTTAATGAAATCACCTCTCCTACCAGCAGCCTTCCACTGAATGCCAACAAACAGTGCAGCTGGAAGGACACCACTCATGACTCAGGTTCCATGTCCTCACACAATTGGCCACCTCTCACCCACATGTTGGAAGCAGTCTGAAAATATGGGAGTGGGGGTTGTAGTTTGGTCCTTAGGTTTATAGGAGAGAAACACCTCCTCCAAAAGCAAAAAACAAACAGCACCCCTGAGAGTTTAAACTTGTATTTCCAGAAAAAACCTGGGGAAGCATTCAGCTACCATGACAACCAGTTCTATCACATTTCCACAAGGTCTGTGAAGGTAGGAAAATCAGCGAGTTGTTACTAATTTGATGCTGTTTGGGCTTGAAATAAGATTTGGAGGCCATCTTTAGAAGTTGGATCTTTTTCTCTAAGCCAGTGGTTCTTAACACACTTAGTATGCAAGAAAATTGCTGTGTGTGAGAGAGGGGGGGTAAGGAGTGAAGAAATGCAGAGATCTAGGCTTCATTCTTAGGTTATGGTTCAGTATCTTCAAGAGTAGAGCTCAGGAATATGCATTTTAACTAGTTCTTCCACTGTTATAATGATGGTCCCTGGCCACATACCTGCCAAGAGACAGATTGGTGTTTTAGATAAAACATTCTAACATTGGTGGGCACATGAAATGGGTGACATAGGAAAACAAGAGATATCAGTTAGAAGAATAATGTTTTAGGTGGTAGATAATAAGCCTGTGTAGCAGCAGTAGGTTTGGAAAGGAGGGACAGGCTCTGGAAAGTTGTAGAATTTAGAATCAATAAAACTTCAAAGAAGATTCAGCCAGGAGCTGAAAAAGTTACCAGCCTAATTACCTGGGGAGAGAAGTCATAACACAAGGATCTCAGCTTATATTTGCTTGTCACAGTCTGTTTGAACTGCCTTCATCTCACTATTTGCCACAGCCACCAGATTCTAAGATGGACGGAGTTTTAGTGAGTAAAAGAAAAGCAGCAGACCATCTGAATCTGAGGGACATGCAGTGATTTTTAAATTTTATTTTTGTTTTTGTGTTTTTCTATGTGAGCATGGTAATAGGATATGCCAGGAACCAATGTTTGGATGGATCAAGAAAAGTAATCACCTAGCAATGTCACCCAAATCACAGGGTTGGGATAGAGGATGTGATGAAAAGGATGGAGGAGAGCCACAATGTGGAAGTGTGAAGATGGCATCAGAAACCCTATGCCATCATCTCCTCTTTGCCTCCTCAGAAGCCTCACTCCCTCTCAATAACCTTGAGAAAGTGAAGAGAGTTGGATGGAAGTTTGGTGTTAGCTGTACCTGTTGTGTGGGACCATATGGTGGAGAATAGATTGTACTTATTTGTACATCATTTCTACAGTTTGCTTTATAAGCTGCTTGTTAGATAATTAGCTTATATGGTAACTAGGATGAAAGTCAAAGAAATGAAATCTGTTGTGTATATTGTTTGTGCCAAGAAGTGAAAGAATGAGTGGTTAGTTTCAAAATAGATGCCTGCAAATATGGATCCTGCATATTTGTACTGAACACATATTCCTGGTTTGGTACTTTGTCTTTAGAAGAAGGGTTGGCACACTACAACCTGTGAGCACAATCCAGTCATCTCCCTTGTTCATATACCATCCACAGCTGCTTTCTCTGGGCCATAGCCGAGTTTCCTAGTTGGTGTGACTGGTGTGGTGTGCAAAGCCAAAATGATTTACTATCTGGATTTTTACAGGTGAAATTTGCCAATACCTACTTTAAGAATCTTTCAGAAAGCTTTACATACGTATCTGCCTCATGATCCCCATGAAAAGGCTTTGAGATAGGAATTCTGAAACCTATTTCATGAATGAATAAATGGAGAAGGAGAGTTCGAGCTACTTGTTTGACTCTCACTTTGGGGAACCAGGACCAGCACCCCAATGTCCTGAGTGAGTCTAAATTCATGTGATTTCCATTATTCTAGCTCCACCTGAGAGCTGAACTTATTAATTTATAGAATAGTGATTTGCAATTAGTGTGCTGCCACAAGGATTTTTAAAACAAGCAATATTTAGTCAGGAGCACTGACCTCTTTTCCCTTAGATAGTCAAATAAGAAAATGACAACAGCCAACCTCACCAAAATAGCTGTTTGGTGTGAATGAATAAAAATTATACCTATTTTTTGGGTCAGATTGGCAAAAATATAATTTTTGGTGTGCCACAGAATTTTAGTTAATTTGTGCCATGATATGAAAAAGGTTGAAAAATTGCTGTCATAGAGGAAGCTCATCTAGTGTAATTTCCAAAGTGCTGAGAAGACTTTGAACCTCTAGACATCTCAGCCCAAATTCCAGCCTTAGAAATTCATTCTTGTGGACCAACAAGTTATTTTTTGGAGTTATAAAGTGCTTTTGGAGGTGAGCATATTAGGTTTGGCTACAAGTAATTTGCAATTTCAGATAAATGTTTTTAAGTAAATGTTTTTCTCCTAACAAGGAGATATGATGCCCAGTGGGGAGAGGCAGCTGTGGGTGTGAAAAAAAATACATGTGAGCATGGTCAGGGATATAGAGAAACAGATCAGGGACAGGGCATCAGCCATCAGGAAACATGAAAAGGGCATCTCCAGAAGGTACTAAGTTTACACTTCTACTAAGTCACAATTCTTGTTCTAATTGGTGCTGCAGTGAGAGTTGTGCTTGGGCAAATAGATCATGCTTCTGATTTATTTTAAGGATTCTTAAATTCTTTTCATCTCTTTCCTGTTGCCTTATGACCAACCTTGTGTTTCATTTCAAGTCACCTGGATACTTGCAGCCTGAGTGCTGACAACCTTTCCGAAGATGAGTTTGGTTTTGTGAAAACTCTAGAAATTATATATCCCTAAGGAGGTTTCTCTTCACTAGTGTCCCTGGAGCAAATTTGTGGATTAAATATTCTCCAGCAGATTGTAAATTTGGTGTATGTCACAAGCAAAGAGGAAAAGGGACAGCAGCAAATGTCAGTACCACATGGTTTCCAGTTAGATTGTAGGTAAGGTAATACTTGTACAATATACACCGTGTTCTTTGCTCATCGATGTTCAAGGGAGAGAGAAGGAACACTGCTTATTTCTTTTGTGCCAAATAAAGAATAATCAAGGAGGGAGACTGAGAAGAAAATTAGTTTTAGCTTTGAATATTGTGAAAAAGAAGGTAGAATTTCTATCTTTTATGGTGGTATCGTCATAACAAAGTGTAAAGAAGGTGTTTTTCTGTTTCACTTTGCAGTGGATGACAGAAAATGGTGTTCAAGGCCAAATGTGTATATGATACGGAAATTTCTATCTTTTTTTAAAAAAGGATAATGTGTAAAGTATAGTTGAAATACATGACCTGGAAATACAAAATTGACTTGATGAATATGTTTATTTGTCTATTTTAGGACATTGCTAAGTAATATAGAGAAAGATGTAGCTTTCATAAATGAAACCCAATAGCCATTTGATTTCTATTATGGTGCCATCTGTCCCAGTTTTTTGGAAAATTTTACTCATGTTTGGAGATCTTCGTTCCTATCATAGAGAGAGAGAACTGAACTGGGTGTGGTATTTTTTTGGGTTTCATTTCTATTCTTGCTCATAACCAGATGGCTTAAGTAGACTACTGTGTTTTTCTTATAGTTTTCTTATCTGCACAACGAAGAGATTGAATTAGACAGCTTCTAAGTTTTCTTTTGCCTCTCAGGATGTAATGCTCTACTTCATTTGGGCCATAGACTCTGCTTAACATTCCTCTACTTTTCTTTTGATCCCCTGAAATGCCATTTTCTCCTGACCTGACTTTTAAAAATTAAATTATTTTATTTCAGATTCATTAGCTCTCATTCTTTTCCTTTGCTGTCATTTGACCCTCTAGGATAGAATTTTGGCTTCATGGAATTTGAGTCTCATCTTTTGTTCAAAACAGCCCTGATAGACTGTCACCCCAATTCTTCTTGTTCACCTCCAGGAGCAGAGAGCCTGTTACTTCTAAAACTCAATATATTTATGCTGACTTAATTTCTATTGTGTCAAATATAACTAAAATCTCCTGTCAGTCTCTGACATAATAGATTTAGTTAAGAGTGAAGCTACGTTATTATTTTTAAACCATTTATTTGGGTAATAGAATAGGCTTATTGTTCCTGAAAGAGTGTATCACACAATTTTTCTAATCAAAGCTTATGAATCATTATGATTTCATCAGGTTTGAAGAGAAGGAATGACTGCTTAGTGGTAAGAAACAATGCCAAGAAATTCACAAAACAGAGTTATGTTTTTAACATTCATGAAAGTGTTACGTGTGCACTTTTGCTTCAGAAGGGAGGGAGGGTGGCAGAGAAAGACAGAGAGAGAGTGTGAGAATGAGATAGAGAGAGAGAAAGAGAGAGAGAGAGAGACAGAAGGAACTAGCTTAGCAAGAATGATGTGCCTCCCCTTACAATGAAGGGGAGCGTGGTGATCCAGGCTGCTTTGAAGAGCCCATTTGGAGTGGAATGTCTACTTCTAAACATTATAACTGCATCCATATGAAATAAATACATAGTATGATTTTGCCAGACATACTTTTCCCTGCTTCATTCCAACTGTCTGGAGATCATGGAATGAGATGGTGCTAAGTCATAAGCCCACAGTTATGTGGGAACATTTAGTCAAGGCAAGGCTGGCGGCATGGAAGCATGTCTCAGGAATACACTGGTCTGTTTCTGCCTTTCTGAGGAAAGTGTCTTCTATACTGAATGATTCTGGGTTTCCTTGGGAAACGGAAGCTCAGCAATGGCACATGCGCGGTGCTCAACTCTTGGTAATTAAGCATTTGAAAAACAAGTGGCCATCCTGAGACCGTTCTTAGTACCAGGAGTTGTAAGGAATGAATTTCCCACCTGTGCAAAGAGATGCATGCCTTATGAGGCTGGCTGCTGGAAGACAGGACATGGCTGACACTGATCATCTCAGCTGTAGTCTTTCTACTTAAATAGCATCATTTGATTGCCAACTGTCTCATACTATTTGAATCAGACTGTTCCAGATAATAAGTGTATTATCAATAGTCTAGTTTTTTTGAATAATTAGATAAATAACACTATTTGTTGAAACTATATATATAATATTAATCTTTTTTAAAATTTGATGTATAATTGACATATGACATTATATTAATTTCAGGCATACAACACAATGATTTGGTATTGGTATAGTAATAGTCTAGTTTTACTGTTAAGGTTCCAGGTCCACTATCCGAAGACATTCATATTCTGTTTTCTCCAAAGCGTATCTACCAATATATTAAAATGCATGTCATTGAAAGGAAGCAGGCAATTGTTTCAGACAATCAACAAAGTTGAAATGCAGAGGGAGAGGTCATGGAAGCCTGCAGTTTTCAAACTGGGCCTTGAAAACTGACAAGCAGAGAGGAAGAAGCAGGACCAGGGTATCAATGACCTTAACTTCTGATTTATTTCAAATTTAGCTGACTTGGGAGCATGATACAATCCTTCCTATTCTACATTTGTCCCACAAAATGTTTCCTGTGCTTAAAAAGATGGGAGGCATCTTGGCTGTGTATGTGTGGGGGAGAGTGGTGGCAGACAGCATTTCCAGAGGGTTTTTCCTTCCTGCCTTTCAGTTACTTGCAATTGTGTTATAGTTATTAAACGTTGATATGCCGATCTCATTTGCTCTTGAAGTGGGCTATTTAAAATGTTCACCATAACAGATTTTTTGGGGCTACCCCACCTACTTATTCCCAAAAATAAGACTCCCGAATAAGCACATATGCAATAATTGTAGACAATGGTTTTTGACAATCACTCTAATCTATAAAACAGACATTATTTCTGTAACAAATTTTCTATCGGAAAGCATTAAAACTTTTTTATTGCAAGTGAATATTTTAATTGGTATAAAGTTAGAAAGTGAAGAATGGAACATGAATGGATGATTTTGTTAAAGTTAAGTCAAGGGATGGGTAGGATTCATTGGTTTGTCCTATTCTTTGAGAGATTTAAAATGAAGAGTTTGGAGGAAAACTGTAGATTTGGATTACTTCCAGGCAGAGATTTTCATTTTCTTTTATTATCATATTATATTGGTTTTTGGCCTGTGATGTTTAACATAGGAAAAGACACAGTAAAGAAGCTGTAGCCCTCAATTTGAAACTTTATGGACTACTTACTGCATTGATTTTTGTCACTAGAGTGGGATGTGGACTTGCTGAGCAGAAGGTAGCTGCTAAGGTTTATCTATTTCAGCCCTTTAGCAATCTGGTTTCAGTCTCTGGGCATTTAATTCCAGTTTTCTCCCTTTTAAAGTTCTCTCTAAACTGAGCCTCAGATTGAGAACTTTCTTCTCTGTAACTCCTGCCATCTGGAAGAGATTCTTTACATTTTCACGCCTCATTCCAAATCTCAGCTGGGATCCATCATTTCTCCCTCATTTTATGTCACTGATCTTCCTGTGTGTGTTGAACAAGTGCCCATAACCCAGCAAATGACTGGGTCCAATTTGAGTCAAGCCTGTGTGTTTTGGAGGGAGCCAGTCCTGCTTAGCTCAGATTGGGGCACTGCAGTGAAAACCTGCAGACAGGTTGGGGCTTTCCCTTTTCTAATACTTTTGAAAGAAGTTAATTAACAGGACAAAATTTATTTTATAGGAATTAATGAGAAGGCTTTGTAAAAGGCATGTGATAACCAAGAGTTCTACTGTGTCCCCAGCCCTCTTCCAAGCCCTCTGGTTATTCGGATACTAGAAGAGTCACCTCCCTTCCTCTGGGCCTGCTCAGAACCCTGTCCTTTGCCACACATTTGCCTCTTGGATTTTCTCTGGTTTTGAACCCACTTTTAGCTTTTCCTTCTCAAGGTTATTCTGAGTCTGCTCCTGTTGTTTCTTTCTTGACCATCCCAGGCATGATTCTTGGGCACATTCTTACTCTTGACTGGGGAAGGTGTTCACTTTCTGCCTAGCTGCACAAACTTTTCTCTCTTCCATTAGCCTTCTGGAGCTGCCAATCCTCTTGAAACAGCATTTCAAAAATACCTGTTGGCAATATTTTTATCTCTTATTTTTTTCTGACCTACAAATCAAGGTTTGTTGTCCATTCCACTTGCAATCCCTCTTCTCTAGAGGAGTGCTTCTCAAAGTTGAATACATGTGTATCACCTGGAGAGGTAGGTGGAAAGCAGATTCTGAGTTAGTAGGTCTGGTTAGGACCCCACAGTGTTCCCAGGTGGTGCAGGTGCTTCTGGTCCCAGGATCACACTGTAAGTAGCAAGGCTTATAGTTCTTTGTTATCATGTCTTGGAGGCCATAGAAGCTTCCAGGTCTGCCATAAGAAACTACCACAACTTGGGTGACTCAAAGCTATAGAAATTTATTGTTCCACAAGTCTGGAGGCTAGCTTCTAAGAACTATAGGGGGATACTTTCTAGTCTTTCTTCTAGCTTATGGAGTTTTGCTGGCAACTTTTGGCTTTCCTTGACTTGTAGATGCATTGTGCCAGTCACATGGTGGTCTTCTCCCTATTTGTCTTTACATCATCTTTCTCTATGTGTGCTGTCTCTGTATCCAAACTTCCCCTCTTTATAAGGACACCAGTCATTTTAGATTAAAGCTCACCTTGAAAACCTCATCTGAATTTGGTTATCTCTATAAAGACCCAATTTTCATGTAACATCACATTCTGAGGTACTTGGGATTAGAATATCAACATATCCTTTTTGAAAGCCACTATTCAATTCATAACAGTGACTTACTCCCCTCCCCAGCCCCTCTTTTGTCCTTTCTAAGAAAGTATAAGACTTTCTTTCTTTCTTTTTCTCTAGTTATTTTTTTCTTAAGTAGAATTCACTACTTTGATCAACAAATAAAACATGAGAAATATTAAAGATTTTTAATTTATAATAGACCAGATATGGACTCACCAACAAAGAAGCAATAGAAGAGAAATTAAAAAAAAAAAAAAGAGGCACCTCAATGTTCTGTTCTTCTAGGGTTTACTAGTAGGAAAACAAACTTTCTTTTTTTTTTTTTTTTTTTTAGATGAAAATCATCTCATTTATTTAATTTGACTCTTTCTTTCTTTTTTTTTAATAATTTTATTTTTTTAATGGGGTGACATCAATAAATCAGGATACATATATTCAAGATAACAAGCCCAGGTTATCTTGTCATTCAATTATGTTGCATACCCACCACCCAAAGTCAGATTGTCCTCTGTCACCTTCTATCTTGTTTTCTTTGTGCCCCTCCCCACCCCCTATCCCTCTCCCATTCCCCCCTCCCCCCCCCCGTAACCACCACACTCTTATCAATGTCTCTTAGTTTCACTATTATGTCCCACCTACGTATGGAATAATACAGTTCCTGGTTTTTTCTGATTTACTTATTTCGCTTCGTATCATGTTATCAAGATCCCACCATTTTGCTGTAAATGTTCCGATGTCATCATTTCTTATGGCTGAGTAGTATTCCATAGTGTATATGTGCCACATCTTCTTTATCCAGTCATCTATTGATGGGCTTTTTGGTTGTTTCCATGTCCTGGCCACTGTGAACAATGCTGCAATAAACATGGGGCTGCATGTGTCTTTACGTATCAATGTTTCTGAGTTTTTGGGATATATACCCAGTAGAGGGATTGCTGGGTCATAAGGTAGTTCTATTTTCAGTTTTTTGAGGAACCACCATACTTTCTTCCATAATGGTTGTACTACTTTACATTCCCACCAACAGTGGATGAGGGTTCCTTTTTCTCCACAGCCTCTCCAACATTTGCTGTTACCTGACTTGCTAATAACAGCTAATCGAACAGGTGTGAGGTGGTATCTCATTGCCGTTTTGATTTGCATTTCTCTAATAGCTAAAGAAGATGAGCATCTTTTCATATATCTGTTGGCCATTTGTATTTCTTCCTGGGAGAAGTGTCTATTCATATCCTCTTCCCATTTTTTTATTGGATTGTTTGTTTGTTTGTTGTTGAGTTTTATGAGTTCTTTGTATATTTTGGATATTAGGCCCTTATCTGAGCTGTCGTTTGAAAATATCATTTCCCATTTAGTTGGCTTTCTGTTTATTTTGTTATCAGTTTCTCTTGCTGAGCAAAAACTTCTTAGTCTGATGTAGCCCCATTCATTAATTTTTGCCTTCACTTCTCTTGCCATTGGAGTCAAATTCATAAAATGCTCTTTAAAACCCAGGTCCCTGAGTTGAGTACCTATGTCTTCTTCTATGTACTTAATTGTTTCAGGTCTTATGTTTAGATCTTTGATCCATTTTGAGTTAATTTTTGTACAGGGGGAGAGACTGTAGTCCAGTTTCATTCTTTTGCATGTGGCTTTCCAGTTTTCCCAGCACCATTTATTGAAGAGGCTTTCTTTTCTCCATTGTGTGTTGTTGGCCCCTTTATCAAAACTTATTTGACTATATATATGTGGTTTTATTTCTGGGCTTTCTATTCTGTTCCATTGGTCTGATTGTCTATTTTTCTGCCAATACCATGCTGTTTTGATTGTCGTGGCCCTATAATAGAGTTTGAAGTCAGGTATTGTAATGCCCCCAGCTTCATTCTTTTTCTTTAGGATTGCTTTGGCTATTCGGGGTTTTTTATAGTTCCATATAAATCTGATGATTTTTTGCTCTATTTCTTTAAAAAACATCATTGGAAGTTTGATGGGAATTGCATTAAATTTGTATATTGCTTTGGGTAATATAGCCATCTTGATTATATTTATTCTTCCTAGCCAAGAACAAGGTATATTCTTCCATCTCATTATATCTTTTTCGATTTCCCTTAACAATGGTTTATAGTTTTCATTATATAAGTCCTTTACATTCTTTGTTATGTTTATTCCTAAGTATTTTATTTTTTTGTTGCAATCGTGAAGGGGATTATTCTTTTGAGTTCATTCTCAGTTGTTTCATTGTTGGCATATAGAAAGGCTATTGACTTCTGTATGTTAATTTTGTATCCTGCGACCTTACTGTATTGGCTTATTGTTTCTAGTAGTCTTTTTGTGGATTCTTTGGGGTTTTCGATGTATAGGATCATATCATCTGCAAAAAGTGATACCTTTACTTCTTCTTTTCCGATATGGATGCCTTTTATTTCTTTGTCTTGTCTGATTGCTCTGGCTAGAACCTCTAGTACCACATTAAATAAGAGTGGAGAGAGTGGACAACCCTGTCTTGTTCCTGATTTAAGGGGGAAAGCCTTCAGTTTAGTGCCATTTAATATGATGTTAGCTGATGGTTTATCATATATGGCCTTTATCATGTTGAGATATTTTCCTTCTATACCCATTTTGTTGAGAGTCTTAAACATAAAATTGTGTTGTATTTTATCGAAAGCCTTTTCTGCGTCTATTGATAAGATCATGTGGTTTTTGTTATTTGTTTTGTTGATATGGTGTATTACATTAACCGTTTTACGTATGTTGAACCATCCTTGAGATTCTGGGATGAATCCCACTTGATCATGATGTATTATTTTTTTAATATGTTGTTGTATTCGATTTGCTAGTATTTTGTTTAGTATTTTAGCATCTGTATTCATTAGAGATATTGGTCTGTAGTTTTCTTTCTTTGTGCCATCCTTGCCTGGTTTTGGTATGATGGTTATGTTGGCCTAATAAAATGTGTTTGGAAGTATTGCTTCTTCTTCAATTTTTTGGAAGACTTTGAGTAGAATAGGAACCAAGTCTTCTTTGAATGTTTGATAAAATTCGCTTGTATAGCCGTCAGGACCTGGACTTTTATTTTTGGGGAGGTTTTTAATGTTTTTTTCTATTTCTTCTCTACTGATAGGTCTGTTTAGGCTTTCTGCTTCTTCTTGACTCAGTCTAGGATGGTTGTATTGTTCTAGGAATTTATCCATTTCTTCTAGGTTGTTGAATTTAGTGGCATAAAGTTTTTCATAGTATTCTACAATAATTCTTTGTATATCTACGGTGTCCGTGGTGATTTCTCCTCTTTCATTTTGGATTTTGTTTATATGAGTTTTTTCTCTTTTTTCCTTGGTAAGTCTTGCCAAGGGTTTGTCAATTTTGTTGATCTTTTCAAAGAACCAGCTCCTTGTTCTATTAATTTTTTCTATAGTTTTTCCATTCTCTAATTCATTTATTTCTGCTCTGATTTTTATTATCTCCTTTCTTTGGCTGGTTTTGGGTTGTCTTTGTTCTTCTTTTTCTAGTTCCTTAAGGTGGGATGTTAAGTGGTTCACTTGGGCTCTCTCTTGTTCGTTCATATATGCCTGAAGTGATATGAACTTCCCTCTTATTACTGCTTTTGCTGCATCCCATAGATTCTGATATGTTGTATTGTCATTTTCATTAGTCTGTATATATCTTTTGATCTCGGCACTTATTTCTTCTTTGACCCATTCATTTTTTAAAAGTATGTTGTTTAGTTTCCACATTTTTGTGGCATTTTTTTCCTCTTTTTTGCAGTTGAATTCTAGTTTCCAGGCTTTATGATCAGAAAATATGCTTGGTACAACTTCAATTTTTCTGAATTTGCTGATGTTGTTTTTGTGGCCCAACATATGGTCAATTCTTGAGAATGATCCATGTACAGTGGAGAAAAATGTATACTCAGTCACTTTGGGATGAAATGTCCTGTAGATGTCTATCATATCCAGGTGCTCTAGTGTTTTGTTTAAGGCCACTATGTCTTTGTTGATTCTCTGTTTGGATGACCGATCTAGAGCCGTCAGCAGTGTATTGAGGTCTCCAAGTATGATTGTGTTTTTGTCAGTTTTTGTTTTAAGATCAATAAGTAGCTGTCTTATATATTTTGGTGCTCCTTGGTTTGGTGCATATATATTAAGAATTGTTATGTCTTCTTGATTCAGTGTCCCCTTAGCCATTATGAAATGGCCATTTTTGTCTCTGAGTACTTTTCCTGTCTTGTAGTCAGCATTATCCGATATGAGTATTGCTACACCTGCTTTTTTTTGGATGTTATTTGCTTGGAGTATTGTTTTCCAGCCTTTCACTTTGAATTTGTTTTTATCCTTGTTACTTAGATGAGTTTCCTGTAGGCAGCATACAGTTGGATTTTCTTTTTTAATCCATTCTGCTACTCTGTGCCTTTTTATTGGTGAGTTTAATCCGTTTACATTTAGTGTAATTATTGATACTTGTGAGTTCCCTATTGCCATTTTATATCTTGCTTTCTGTTCGTTTTGTGTCTTGTTTGAACCTTCTCTTTCGTTTTTCTATCTTTTGTTTTTATTTGGTTGTATTCCATACATCTTTCCTCTGTTGCTATCTTTTTTATCTCATGTGCTTCTGTGGTGGTTTTTTCAATGGTGGTTACCTTTGAGTAATGAAAAGGGTCCCTACCCTGTTCATTGTAGCGAACTATTTTGTGAGTACTTTTGCACTCCATCGTCCTTTGCTACTGTTAATCTCCATCTTCTGCCCCTCTTTCTTTTTGTTGTCACAGTTTAAATTTGGTTTTATTGTGTTCTTCTTGGAGCTTTTACTTGTGGCTCTGTTTTTTTTTGTTCTTTGTATCTGATTGGAGAACCCCCTTTAGTAATTCCTGGAGTGGGGGTTTTCTGATGATAAATTCCCTCATCTTTTCTGTATCTGTGAATGTTTTTATTTCTCCTTCATATTTGAAGGATAGCTTTGATGGGTATAGTATTCGTGGCTGAAAGTTCCTCTCTTTCAGGTCTTTAAATATTGGGGTCTACTCTCTTCTAGCTTGTAGAGTTTCTGCTGAGAAATCTGATGATAATCTAATGGGCCTTCCTTTACATGTTGTATTCTTCTTTTCCCTGGCTGCCTTGAGAATTTTTTCTTTGCTGTTGGTTTGTGTCAATTTCATTATGATATGCCTTGGAGTACGTTTGTTGGGGTTAAGAAAACTCGGAGTTCTGTTTGCTTCTTGAACTTGAGGCTTTAGTTCTTTCCACAGGCTTGGGAAGTTCTCATCTATTATTTGTTTGAGTATGTTCTCCATTCCATTTTCTCTCTCTTCTTCCTCTGATATACCTATTATTCTTATGTTATTCTTTTTGATGGAGTCAGATAATTCTTGTAGGGCTATCTCATTTTTTTTAATTTTTGCGTCTCTTTCTTCTTCTCTCTGTTGTGCCTCAAGTTGCTTGTCTTCTATTTCACTAATCCTCTCTTCTATCTGACCTGTTCTATTAGCTAAGCTTGTTACTTCGTTTTTCAGCTCGTGAATTGAGTTTTTCATCTCTGTTTGATTTGTTTTTATAGTTTCAATTTCCTTGGACATATATTCTTTGTGTTCATTGAGTTGTTTTCTGAGCTCCCTAAATTGCCTTTCTGTGTTTTCTTGTATATCTCGGAGGATTTTTAGGATTTCTATCTTGAATTCTCTGTCATTTAGCTCCAAGGTTTCCAATATATTAAATTTTTTCTCCATAGATTTTTCCTCATCTAGCTGTGTTACCTCTCTTTCTTTTGTACCCATGATATTCGATTTTCTCTTCCTTAATGGCATCTGAGGGTGGTTTTGTTGATAGTATTAATGAGATTTAATAAAGAATAAAAAGTTAAAAAAAATAATAAAAAAAAAATCGAAGAGTTGTTTTTTTTTAAAAAAAAATTAATAATGAAATAAAGAAAAATAAAATAAAATACAAATTTTTAAAAAAGGAAATTATTCCCCCCCCCCTTTTTTCCTCTCCTCTCCTCTCCCCTCTTTATTGAGAAAATCTTGTGGTGAACTGTGAATTATAACAAACAATGCCTGTGATGGAGGGCCTGAATTGTGGAAAAGTAATAAAGGGGCAAAAAAAAAAAAAAAAAAAAAAAAAAAGAAAAAGAGAAAAAAAAGAGCGTATGGACCCACAAAAAGCAAATAAGGAAAAAATTTGGGTTAAGAATAAAATGATTTGCTTTTAGGTGTTGGTTGTCTAAGAGTTATGATGGGAGGAATAAGAGGAAAACAGAAAAATGGGGGGACAAATTAAAAAATTACTATTGTATTTAGTGGAACAAGAACTAGATAAAATGGAGAGCCAGAGATGGGAGCACTGCTAATGAGTTAAAAAGGTGAAGTAAAAACCCCCCAAAATGCCACAAACATAAGTTTGAGTCCCAGATAAGATAATTTGTTTGTTATTGAGGTTTGAATGAGAGGAGATGTAAAGGAGAAAGAAATAAACTAATATAGAGGGAGAAAAGAAAGAGAGAGAGAGAAAAAAAGAGGGAACCACTAAAAGAAGAAAAAAGAAAAAAGAGGAGAGAGAGAGAGAGAGAGAGAGAGTTAAGGGTTTTGGAGTGCAACCCTCATAGAGAGAAAGAAGAGAAGAGAAAAGATAATGGGAGATATAACACTTATGGGTAGTGTAGTTCAAGGAGAGGAGAGAGTAAGATCGGCAGAGAGTTAATCAGCCAAATTGGAGGAGGAAAAAAAGTATCAAGAATGAAGATAAGAGAAACAAACGAACAAATATAATAAAATGGGTTAGGTTATAAAGTCTGCAGATTATTCTTGATTTTGAGAGGTTATCTTCTTGCTTTTTCTTTTCTCTCCCTCTTCCTGGTCGGTGACTCTGTACCCCGGGTTCTGCCCCTTTGCCACGCTCAGGTAGAGGTTTGCAGTTGATAAGTCTCTATGGCAATGTCATGTATTGTGCTTTAATCTCGTTGGCAGTCGAGGCTATTAGCATTTATAGGCTCTGACAGTGAGAGAGTCCATGTTCCTGGAGCCTTTCTCCTAGTCTTTCCTTCCTCAATTAGTAGCCTGATAATCCAGCTATGGGGTTGCTGCTGCCTCTGCCTGGATAGTAAGAGGCTCAAAGAGCTGGCAACTCCCCACTCTATTTCCACTCAGCACAGGGCTCTGGGTAAGGCTCAGTCAGTCAGAGCTGCTAGCATAATCAGGCGGGCTTTCCGCCCACTCAAAGACCTCTGGCTCTGTCTGCCACTCTGTCTGGTAACACAGGCGGGTGCCCACTTCCGGGGCGCTTGGAGGAAACTCTCACTCACTGGCTGCGCACGCAGACCAGGATATCCGGCCAGCAGTCTCACGCTCTGAGTGAAACCCCCAACCGCAGGGAAAAGTTGCAGCGTTGGAATTGAGTCTCGCTCCGTCCCCGTGCGCGGCTTTTGGAAGGCGCTGGGGCGGCCCGAGATTCCGCTTTGGCCCACACAAAGGCCCCTGACTCTGCCCCTCTGTGCGATAACACGGGCGCGCACTGCCGAGGCACTCGGAGGAATCTCTCATTCACTATCTGCGCGCGCAAACCAGGATTTGAGGCCAGCCATGTTTCCCTCTGAGTGAAAGCCCTCCAGCACGGAAAATCTCCACCGTTGGAATCAGTTCTCACTCCCTCCCGTGCGTGGCTTTCCCAGGGCGCTGGGGCTGCCCAGAGACTCTGCCCTCGGCCTACAGAAAGGCCTCTGACCCTGCCTCTCCGTGGGGCAACACGGGCCCCCCCTCTCGGGGCCTAGGAAGAAATCTCTCACCCACTAACTGCGCGCACGCCGACCAGGAGACCGGGTAAAATGGCGCCCCGCTTGTCTTTCTTTGTTTGGGTTTGGCACGAGTGTTAGCTTGTATTGCCCGTGTTGCCACAGGATCAGTTTTTCCTTGGCTTGGACCTCCGTGCCACAGCCTGGTTCGGCCGTTTGTGCCGCGGCCTGGATCTATTCACCCCCTTTGCCCGCCTCAGTTTCTATATTCACAGTTACCAGAGAAAGCCGCCCTGTTTAGTTTAGTGAGGAAGGCGGAGCATTTCTTACTCTCTATTTCCTTCGGGGTTTGTTTATATATTTAGCCAATTTTTCACTCGACCATACCTTTGGGTGTATTGCGAAGCATCTGGAGGCTCCAAGTATAGGTTTTTCTGTTTCTGGTTGAAGATCTTGTTGAGTTTTGGGGGAGATATATCGGTATCGCTTCCTACCCCGCCATTACTCTGACGTCATTCTGAAAACAAACTTTCAAGTAAGCTTGTTCTAAAATTTGAAACTTGACCTATCACTTATTGGTCCTGCTTAACTTTTTCCTTATAAGAAAAGTGGGTATAATGATTCCTGGTAAATAAAGGATGGTTGAGAAGGTCAATAGATTCACAAAGCACCTGACATGTAGAAGACATCGAGTATATATATGATCATTAGCTTTGTAGTGTAAGTCTGTATTTTGAATATTCCAGTAGAACTGTCAGTGGTACCTATCCAGGCTGCCCTGTGGACCCTCCAGGGCTTTCAAGTCAGTAGTGAGTCTCTGTCCTTTGCTTGTTCTCTTCCTTAAGCCACAACATTGGTTCAGAGTAGCAAAAAGGACAAAGAGACTGCTTCTTATTGTTTTTCAGTGTGATTTCTCATCATTCATTGAAATAAAAAATACTACTTTCTGTTATGCATTTTTGTTTTAATATAGCTATCATCATTTTTCTTGTTGCATTCACATTTTTATAAACAATTTATCCTAAGTAGATGCCATACAGTTATTTCCATCCTTGATTGTCATTTGTATAGAAAGATGTGCGTTTGAAAAGTTGGTGCTTCTAAAATGAAAGTAGCAAGACTCATTTTAATAGAGGTTATTCACTTTGGTGTTTGGATGAAAAATGACATTATCTGTCAGTAGTCTATCATCTAGATATTCAACAGTTGAGGAGACTATACTATAGCTGCAAATCAATTTATTTTTTCATATCTGTGTGAATCTCACATTGTAAATGTAGAGAAATAATGCTTAGGCTAGGTTGGAATTACAAGTTGAATTTGGAAGACATATTCTTTGCTGCTTATATGCCAACCACACTAGAAACTCACATACTTGAACAGTAGTGTATATGACAATGGAAACCTCTCTCCTCATGTTACTGTTAATGTTAAGACAGACATCTTTCCTAAACTGGCCTGTTATTACATGTCCACATAAACTACAGTGAACTATGAGGAGATTGAGTGTGTGTGGGTGAACTGAGTATACAAACAATGCATGTGCATGTAATGTGCATACTCATACACTTCTGTACTCTTTTATAGTTGTCAAAGGAAAAAAGAGCTTGTTTTTAAGGAATAAAGACAAAAATGAATGAAGACAAAACTTTTTTTGCAGATTATTTGATTTTCCCCCCAAATACAATTAAGGGTAGAGGGGTTAGAAAGACTGTCAGAGGAGAAGGGCACTCCTAGATGAGTTCACTTGAAATAAAGAGTTTAGTTGTTTCACAGTGCAATAGACTGAAAGAAACTAGCAGGGCATTTTGAATGCTTGCATGTGGTTCGATTTAAATGGTTTTACATTCGTGGAGTTTCAAATAAAAATAAGGTTCATAGCAAAGTGAAATGCTATTTAAACCATGTGAACTGGAGCCAGTGAAAAAAATTTATCCTCATAACCACAATGTGTGAAGTTGTGCTTGGTAAGTCATTTTTTTCCAGAGAAGATATGCAAAATTAAACCAGATACACCTGCATGCGTGGGTTAGTTCTTGAGGTTAAATTGGTCAGACTTTCCCATCTAGTGCCTCAGCATGCAATTTGCTCACTTTTTCTCCTTTAACAACTATTTATGGGAGCTTCTACTATGTGATAAGTATGGCCATAGGGGTGTCAGTGCTAAAATGATGGTCTATATAATATATGGTTCATGCCCTTGAGGAGCTTGTACTTATTGGTAAAGATAAAAATACATGTTTTTATGTCATAGAATAATTACTTGAGTATTATTAATGATGATAAAAGAGGGAAGAGAAGTAGAACTGATTATCTTTTTAGGCCCAAGAGCTAGAAAGTGTTAAGCCACTTTACAATGGCTCCTCCTAGGATTTCAATGCTCAGGAAAGAGGATTATCACTTCTATGAAAAGCCTTAGATTGCTACTTTGCAGGGTTTGGGAAGAACTCGAATGTAGCCAATCACATAAGATACATGGGTCAGGCATCTCAAATAGACATTATCTGCTTGTATTTGTCAGGATCCTGCAGAGGAACAACCAACAGGAGATATGGGATTGGGGCGGGGGAGTGAGATGTATTTTAAGAATTAGTTCATGTGACTGTGGAGGCTTGGCAAGTACAAAATCTGCAGAGTGGGCTGATAGGCCAGAGACCCATGGAAGAGTTGTAGTCTAAGTAGGGAGAAGTCAATCTTTGTTCTATTCGTGCCTTCTGCTGATTGGATGAGACCTATTCACATTATGGAGAGCAACCTGTTTTGATTGAAGTCCACCAATATAAATGTCAGTCTCCTCCAAAATACCTTCACAGAATAGTGTTTGACCACATACATATCTGGGCACTGTGGCCCAACCAAGGTGACACAATATTAATCATCACACTGACATTGATGGTCTGGAGTATATGTGGGAATACATTGCATCAGCAAAGACCAGACCCCGTAACATACATAGAGAGAGTCCTGACTATCTTCAGAAAAATACTAAGAAATTAGGTCTTATATTTGCTGGAAGATGGCACCCTTAAATGTTAACAAGACATAGTAACATAGAAATTTCTCAGAAAACTACAAAGTGATCAGAGAGTGGAGATTCTCTGGTCCTACAGGAATCTCACTTTGTCAAACACTCTGTTTGTTTTAGAAATCCAAGAGGGAGTGGAGGTGGAGGTAGAGGCTGGGTTCCCAACCTGTTGACCCATGCCTATTGCCGGGATCAACATGGCAAGTTGATGTCCCTTATGCTAGTTAGCAGAGCATGGCCTTCAAATTTCATGATACAAGAAATTAGAGAAAAGATATTGATTTAGTGGTAAAGAGTTATGGCTGAAGTTATAGTCACTTAGAGGACCAACCCACACTTGTTAGAGTTGACTCAATACCTGGCTACCTTTAGGCTTCAAAGTGTTTTTTACCCTCGCCCTCTACTTCTCATTCTCTACTTTATGTAATTATGCAAAAACACCAATGACATATCTGACTTTGAGGATGAGATCATTTGTGGCCATTAACTGAAAAAACATTTTTCCCGCTGAATATAACTCCCTCATCCCCCACCCCTGTGTCCCTTTTTATACCCCTTTTGCCCCCCTTTCCCTAACTTTCTCCTTCATTCCCTCTAGGATTTGCTGTCCTGTTATCTATATCTCTGTGTTAGTATATATAGTTTCACTAATCCCTTACCTTCTCTGATCCCATTGCTTCATCCCCCTTCACTCTGACTGCTGTCTTTCTGGTCCCTGTGAGCCTGTCTCTGCCTCTATTCCATTCCTCAGTTCACTTTGTTCATTAGATTCCACATATATGTGAGATCATATGATATTTTTCTTTCTCTGCCAGGCTTATTTCACTTAGCATAATAGTCTCCAGGTCCATCCAGGCTGTCACAAAAGGTCAGATTTTCTTCTTTTTCAGAGCTGAGTATTATTCCATTCTGTATATGTACCACAGCTTTTTAATCCACTTGACCACTGATGGACACTTGGGCTGTTTCCAGATCTTGACTATTGTAAACAATGCTGCAGTAAACATGGGGCTGCATATCTTCTTTTGAATCAGTCATTTGGTATTCTTAGGATATATTCCTAAAAGTGGGATAGTTGGGTCAAAAGCCAGTTCTATTTTTAATTTTTTGAGGAAACCCATAAAGTTCTCCTCAGTGGCTGCACCAGTCTGCATTTCCACCAGCAATGCAGGAGGGTTACCTTTTTTCCACACCCTCACCAGCACTTATTGTGTGTTGTTTTGTTAATGAGTGCCATTCTGACAGGTGTGTGGTGGTATCTCATTGTGGTTTTAACTTGCATTTCTCTGATGATTAGTGACGTTGAACATTGTTTCATATGCCTATTGGCAATTGTACGTACTCTTTGGAGAAGTGTTTATTCAGTTCCTTTGCCCATTTTTTAATTGTGTTGTTTATCTTCCTGGTGTTGAGTTTTAGTAGTTCTTTATAAATTTTGGCTATTAACCCCTTATGAGACTTATTGGCGAATATGTTCTCCCGTTGTGTGGATTGGCTTTTATTTTGTTCATGGTGTCTTTTGCTGTGCAAAAGCTTTTTAGTTTGATATAGTCCCATTTGTTCATCCTGCCTTTTATTTCACTTGCCTGTGGAGATAAATCAGCAAAAATATTACTACAAGAAATATTGGAGAGTTTACTGCCTATGTTTTCTTTCAAGATGTATATGGTTTTACAACTTACATTGAAGTCTTTTATCCATTTTGAGTTTATTTTTGTGAATCGTGTAAGTTGGTGGTCTAGTTTCATTTTTTTCATGTCCAATTTTCCCAACACCATTTATTAAAGAGACTGGATTTACTCCACTGTATGTTCTTACCTCTTTTGTCAAATATCAATTGACCAAAAAAGCGTGGGTTTATTTCTAGGTTCTTTGTTCTGTTCCATTGATCTGTATGCCTGTTCTTATGCCAGTGCCAAGCTGTTTTGAGTACAATGGCCTTGTAGTATAACTTGATATCAGGAAGTGTGATACTTCCCACTTTAGTCTTCATTTTCAAGATTGCTGAGGCTATTTGTGTTCTTTTTTGGTTCCATATAAATTTTTGGAATGTATGTTTCATATTTTTGAAGTATGCCATTGGTATTTTAATAGGAATTGCAATGAATTTATAGATTGCTTTGGGTAATATAGACATTTTAATGATGTTTATTCTTCCTATCCATAAACACAGTATATGCTTCCACTTGACTCTATCTTCCTTGATTTCTTTAATCAATGTTTTATAACTTTCCAAGTACAAGTCCTTTACCTCCTTTGTTAAATTTACTAGTGGGTACTTTTTGTTGTTGTTGCTGCAGTAGTGAAGGTGATTGTTTCCTTAATTTCTCTTTCAGACAGTTTATTGTTGGTGTATATAAATGCCACTGATATTGAATATTAATTTTATATCTTGGCACCTTGCCGAATTTATTTATCAGGTCTAGTCATATTTTGACTGAGACTTTAAGGTTTTCTATGTACAGTATCATATCATCGGTAAATAGTAATAGTTTTACTACTTCTTTTTCAGTTTGGATGCCTTTTATTTCTTCTTGTCTGATTGTTGTAGCTAGGACTTCCAAAACTATGTTGAATAAGAGTGGTGAAATGGGGCACCCCTGCCTTGTTCCTGATCTTAAGGGGATTGCTTTTAATTTTTGCCCATTGAGTATGATGTTGTCTGTGGGTTTGTTATAGATGGCCTTTACCATGTTGAAGTATGTTCCCTGTATTCCCACTTTGCTGAGAGTTTTAATCATAAATGGGTGCTGGATTTCATCAAGTACTTTTTCTGCATCTATTGATATAATCATGTGATTTTTATCCTTCCTTTTGTTTATGTGATGAATCACACTTCTTGATTTGCAAATATTGTACCACCCATGCCTCCCCAAAATAAATTCAACTTGATCATGATGTAGGAATTTTTTTCATGTATTGCTGGATCCAGTTTGCTAATACAGTGTGTTCATAAAGTCATGGTACACTTTTGACTGGTCACAGGAAAGCAACAAAAGACGATAGAAATGTGAAATCTGCACCAAATAAAAGAAAAACCCTCCCAGTTTCTTTAGGATGATGTGGCAGCATGTACACATGTGCAAAAGATGACATAACACCATGTATGCAGCGGAGCAGCCCACGGCCATGCCAGTCGAGATGTGGACGGTACAGAGGAAAGTTCAGTGTGTTCTGTGGCTCGCTAAATTCGAATCCGTGACCAAAGTGCAACGTGAATATCAGCGCGTTTATAACAAAGCGCCACCACATAGGAATAACATTACTTGGTGGGATAATCAGTTGAAGGGAACTGGCTGTTTGGTGGAGAAACCCCGTTCTGGTAGGCCATCAGTCAGTGATGAGTCTGTAGATGCTATATGGGATAGCTACCTAAGGAGCCCTAAAAAATCTGTGCGTGAGCCCACATCGAACTGCACTGAATAGGTATCAAACTGAGAGATTTTTCTTTTTATTTGGTTCAGATTTCACATTTCTATTGTCTTTTGTTGCTTTCTTGTGACCGGTCAAAAGTGCACCATGACTTTACAGACAAACTGTATTTTGTTGAAAATTTTAGCATTTAGGTTCATCAGGGATATTGGCCTATACTTTCCTTTCTTTGTAGTGTCTTCACCTAGTTTTGGAAAGAGAATTATGCTCGCCTCATAAAAGAAGCTTGGAAGTCTTTCCTCCTCTTGAATTTTTTGAAATAGCCTGTGAAGGGTAGGTGTTAATTCTTCTTTGAATATTTGGTAAAATTTGCCTGTGAAGCCATTCGGTCCAGAAGTTTTGTTTGCTGGGACTTTTTGATAACTATTTCAATTTCCTTTGTTGTAATCAGTCTATTTAGGTTTTCTGATTCTTACAGATTGAGTTTTGGAAGATTATATGTTCTAGGAATTTATTCATTTTGCCTATGTTGTCCAGTTTTTTGGCATACAGATCTTCATAGTGTTTTTTTACATTCCTTGGTATTTCTGTGGTGTCATTTGTTACTTCTCCTTTCCATTTCTAATTTTATCTGAGTCTTTTCTATTTTTTTCTTGATGAGTCTGGTTAAAGGTTTATTAATCTTGTTTATCTTTTCTAAAAACCAGCTCTTGGTTTTATTGATCTTCTGTATTTTTTTTAGCCTCTATATCATTTATTTTCACTCTGATCTTTATTATTTTTTTCTTTCTACTTCCTCTGCGCTTTATTTGTTGTTAATTTTCTAGTTCCTTTAGATGCAGGGTTAAGTTGTTTATTCGAGATTTTCTTGGTTAAGGTATGCCTGTAATGTTACAAAATTTCCTCTCAGGAATGCTTTTGTTGTATCCCATAAATTTCGACTTGTTGTATGTTCATTTTCATTTGTTTCAAGGATTTTTTTTATTTCTTCCTTGATATTGTTAACCCATTCATTATTTAATAACATGCTATTTAGCCTCCAAATGTTTGAATGGTTTTTAGTTTTTCTACTGTAGTTGATTTCTAGTTTCATGCCATTGCGATCAAAGAAGATGCTTGATATGATTTCAATCTTCTTAAATGTATTGAGACTCATTTAGTGTCCTAACATGTGGTCTTTTTTAGAGAATGTACCATGAGTACTTGAAATGAATGTGTATTCTGCTGCTTTGGGGTGAAAGGTTCTAAAGATATCTATTAAATCCAGTTGATCTAGTGTGTCATTAAGTCCACTGTTTCTTTGTTGATTTTCTATGTGGAGGATCTATCCATTGATGTTTGTGGAGTATTAAAATTCCCTATTATTATAGTATTGCTGTTGATCTAATTCTTTATGTCCATCAAAATCTGCTTTATATATTTAGGTGCTCCTATATTAGGCACATAGATATTTACAATGTTTATATCCTCCTGTTGCATTGCTCACTTCATCATTATGTAGTGACCTTCTTTAACCCTTATTATAGCCTTTGTTTTAAACTCTATTTTGTCAGATATAAGTATTGCTACCCCAACTTTTTTTTCATTTTCATTTGTGTGAAATATATTTTTCCATCCTTCCCCTTTTAGTCTATGTGTATCTTTTGTTCTGAGGTAGGTCTCTTGTAGACAGTATATGTACAGGTCCTGTTTTCTTATCCACACAGCTACCCTATGTCTTTTGATTGAAGCATTAAATTTTCATTTACATTTAAGGTTATTATTAATAAGTAGTTGTTTATTGCCATTTTATTCTTTTTTTTCCCCCCTGTATTTTTCTGAAGCTGGAAACAGGAAGGCAGTCAGACAGACTCCCGCAAGCGCCCAACCAGGATCCACCCGGCATGCCCACCAGGGGGCGATGCTCTGCCCATCCAGGGCGTCGCTCTGCCACGACCAGAGCCACTCTAGTGCCTGGGGCAGAGGCCAAGGAGCCATCCCCAGTGCCTGGGCCATTTTTTGCTCCAATGGAGCTTTGGCTGTGAAAGGGGAAGAGAGAGACAGAGGGGAAGGAGAGGGGGAGGGGTGGAAAAGCAGATGGGCACCCCTCCTGTGTGCTCTGGCCGGGAATCAAACCTGGGACTTCTGCACGCCAGGCCGACGCTCTACCACTGAGACAACCGGCCAGGGCCTGCCAATTTTATTCTTAAATGTACAATCCTCCTTTCTCGATTTTTTTTTTTTGCTTTTTTTACAACAGGGTCCTTAACATTTCTTGCAGTACTGATTTGGTTGTAATGAATTCCTTCAGTTTGTTTTTTTTTGTCTGGAAAGTTTTTTATTTCTCCTTCAATTTTAAATGATAGCCTTACTTGGATAAAGAAGTCTTAGTTATAGGTTCTTGCCTTGCATCACTTTAAATATTTTTTGCCAATCCCTTCTGGACCTAAGTGTTTCTGTTGAGAAGTCTGATGTCATCCTTATGGGGACTCCTCTGTAGGTAATTAACTGCTTTTGTCTTGCATCTTTTAGTATTCTATCTTTGTTTCTTAACTTTGACACTTTAATTATGATGTGTCTTGCTGTAAGACTCCTTGGGTTCCTCTTTAAAGGACTCTCTGTGCTTCTTGAAACTGTGTGTCTTTTTCCTTCATCAATTTAGGGAAATTTTCAGGGATGATTTCTTCAAACAAGTTCTCTATTCTTTGTTCATTCTCTTCTCCTTCAGGAACCCTTATGATGTGAATGTTTTTCTTTTTATGTTGTCACAGAGCTCTTTTAGTGTTTCCTTAGATTTTTTTCAGCCTTTTTTATTTATGCTGCTCTGCTTCCATGCTTTTGTTTATCTTGTCCTCTAAATAGCTGAGTCAATCCTCTGCTCATCCAGCCTGCTATAAATTCCTTCTAGTGCAATCTTCATTTCCAATATTGTATTTGTCAATTCTGACTGGTTCTTTATTATGATGTTAATGTCCTTTTTGATTCTTTCTATCTTTTTATTTAGGTGCTCATTATGTCCATCCATTATTGCTCTAAGATCCTTGAACATCTTAAAAATCATTATTTTAAACTCTGCACCTGGTATTTTGGTTATTTCCATCTCATTTAGTTCCTTTTCTGGGGATTTCTCTTGTTGATTCATTTGGGTCACATTTCTCTTTCTGCCCATTTTGTCTGTGTATTAGGCAAGGCTGTCTGACTTTGAAATTTTTGTGTTATCTTTATGAAGAAGATGGGCTTGGTGGTACTGAGCTTCAGGCCACCTGTTTTCCTTGTTTTAGGAATTCTAAAACAGTAATATTTTTCCTCTTGTTGTGTGTGAGTATAGGATGCAGTTGTTCTTTTCGTGGGTACATTTATCCCTTCAGGCTCACTGACTCCAAAGGTCAACATTGATTCTGTGTATTACACAGTGTGCAATGTCTATCCTGTGGGTGTATTTATTCTCCACAGTGTCTGGTGCCTGCTAGATTCCACCTTTGGGTGTGCTGCTTGTGTAGGTAGTTGCATCTAGGGTTGTAGCTGTCTTCCATCCAGTACCATTAGTGTTGGCTCTAGTTCTTTTTGGATTGGTGTCAACTGTTGTTGGTAACCCACTATGGGTTACCATTCTGCAGCTACTTCACTTTTTGCTGTTTGTGTCTGCGCTCTCAGTGTCTGGTTACTGTGGGAGGGGTCAATCTTTGTATAAGGATCAGCTTCTTTCTGCAAGAGCTCTGTAAAATCCCCAAGCTCTGTAAGATCTGTTTCCACTTTTCAGCTCCTCCTCCTCCTCTTAAAGCTGCCTACTCTTCCCACAGAGTCTTCTGTAGTAAGACTGTAGTGTGGGCTCAGACTGGTATCAGTCAACCAACCCCTTTACAGATTTCACGCTCAGTGGTTTAGGGCAGCTGAGGTTGTGAATACAATGTTTGTGGGAACCCCTACTTCAGAACTTTCTTGGTCAGGAGTTCAGTACAGGCAATGTGGCTCATACTTCAGAGCTTGATCCCTCGGCCAATGCTGGATACTCAAATTTTATTTCTCCCCAACAAGGTAAACAGCAGGTTGAGACTGAGTGTGGCTGAGAGTTCTCTCTGCTGCAGTTCTTTCAGCTATTGAGACCCCATTCTCAGGGAAGAAGACTGAGAGAGTCCTCTCCTGGGGCTGACTGTGCCCCTCCCAAAGGTGGCTAAGCCCCTTGACCAGATTCAACAATAGACTCACAGGGACCCACACTTTAAATGCCCATGCTCCAAGCCTCTCTCCCTTCCCCTTGTGAAATCTAGCCTAGCAGAACAGAGTATCCAGTGCCCAGGCTGGTGGACTGTGAAGCTCCACCATATCCAATGCACATAAGCTGCTGTGCCAGTGCTGATAAGAGAGTGGAACTTGCTTCAACTGGTCCTGGTGTGAGGAGATTTTCTTATGATATCACTCTAGTAAGGTTTGTTAAGTCCTGAACCAAAACTTTCCAAAGCTTACCCCTGGATGTGCCAGCCCTTGGCCTCCCAAAGTGAAACACAGCACAGACCAGTGGAAGATACTTCCCATGACTGGCCCTCAGCAATCTTCGTGGAGCTACAAGCAATTCAGAGTTTTTGGCTGCCTCTGCTGGCCCCAGTTATACATAGAAATACCAAGCTGCACTCCTAGGCTGGCTTTTACCCACTCTGGTCCTGGGGGAAAGTCTGCTCAAATGGCCTAGTTTCCCTGAATCTCGCCTCCTGTAACCTGTCTGCTGGATGCTTGTTGGGCTCAGCTGCTGAAAAAGCCTCTGCTAGAGTCTAGAGCCTGCGGTAGTTTAGTGATTAGGAAAGGTGGTGGGTGTAGCTCTGCCCTTTGACCCCAAGTATCAGTTTGTCTAGTCTTTTTTCACAGACCTCAGTAGGGTGTGGCCCCAGGAGTCTGGTGGGCATGGCCTCTGAGACCTAGAGGTGTGGTATGCCCCTTCTTCAGACAGTTTCATCTGAGTTTTTTCTGAGGTGGTAACACCAGTCTTAGACTCAGGAGAGTGTGAGCTCCAGCCTCAGCATCAGAAATCTGAGTCACGGATGTGCCCCTATTTCCTGGTCTCTCAGAATGACCTATTGCCATCCCTGGGGTGGGAGAGACTGCCGGGGTCCAGCCCCGGGGGGAATCCAGGGGTCCCACAGGAAGAGACGGCGTCGGCACGAATCGAGTGAGAGAGCCGGATTCTTTTCGTTCTCTTTATTCTCTGGTTAGCATTTACTGCCAGGCATCTCTGCCAAATGCTAGTATAGCTCCCTTTTTATACACACACTGAGTTACAATTACATGGTATTAATCATTGCTTCTGTTTCACTATGTTTACATGTTTCCGGATAACAGTTAATTTATATCTATAAATTACAAACCAGGTAGCAAATCATTCAAAGTACAAAATAACTTGAATAGCGATAACAACTTCGGTAAAAGTTTTTAAAGTATTAGTACTAATAGTTAACTCAACTTTACTGCTGTTGTAAGTCAAGGGGCAGAGAGAGATTAGCAGACGAAATCATTAAGGACTAACAATGGACCACCACTTGCTTAGGTAAATGGCCTTGAGTTTATGCAGTGTCCTACTTTTTCTCACAAGATTCTAAAAGACTTGCCCATAAGGAAATTGACATAACATTAAGAGTAGCTTTCACCCAAAGATATACAGAGTGTACTTGCAAGATAGCCTAGTAGCAACATAATTTCAGAAGACATTAACTGTTATTACTTCTATGGATTCCCCTACATCCTCTCATTATCAAAAAATCTTGGAAAGTACATAAATCTCATGAGAACATCTCATTGAGAAAGCCCAGCAACTGCCTTCAGTCATAAAACAATTCTCTTAGCAAAACATTCTTTTCTTGCTGACTGCGCTCTCATCCTAGGCCACACAATGGGCCATTCTACTATACCTTACCTAAGATTCTATTGTCTAGTCAAATATTATCTATTTATTGTATTTATACACTAGTTAAGTTCTAACTCTATTCTTCTCAGAGTGTACCACTATCTGCAGATCAAATAAGCAAGAAGAAAGGAATGTTTCTCTACTCTATCACATGAAAAGGCTAGGGAGGAAAAATGTTGAATTAAGTGGAGGCCGAAAGGTGCTCTGTGCACAGCCACTGCCTCCTACCCATTCACAAGTCACAATCTATTTTTTCTAACATGATTAAGAAGAAATTCTCCTACAAACTTAACCCTTTACGAGGGATATCAAAGCCAGCCTCTTATGTCTATGAGCCCAGCTCAAGGGGCCCACAGGCTTTGCTGTGGAACTCACACCCTCTGTCTCATTTCCAAAGAAATTACTACGAATCTACAGGGAAAGCACGGTACTATTATTATCCCTGTGCCATAAATAATAGCACACACCCAGAAAAGGGGGGATATAAGGCCAGATTAATTCAAAAAGTCAAAGGGGGAAGTATCGTTGTGTCTCTCCTTTGGGTGACTTTATCAACCCACAGCCGTTGGTCTTCTCTGCTGTGACTTTGTCAATCAGCAGTTTTTGATCTTCTTCTGCTGTGACCTTGTCAGCCAGCAGTTGTGGGTCTTCTCCTGCTGTGACCTTGTCAGCCAGCAGTTGTTGATAGGCTACCGACAAGAGACTGCCAGGGGTGGAGCAGCTGCTTTTCCCCAGGCTGCTGCCACACAAAGGGGATGTTCTGCCCTAGAAAGATAGTGACTGTAGCACTGGAGAATAATTCAGCACAGGGGTTCTGGTGGCTGTCCCCTACAGTGTCCCTCCTTGGGCCTCCTACATTACACTCTCTTCCTACAACTACAGTCCTCTCAGCTCTCTGCCACCAGCATCCCAGGTAAGTGGCTGAGAATGAGGTTTTCCGTGTGGGACCTTTAAAACAGTCTGCGTCCAAGAGATGTGTCTCTTTTTCTATGGACAGAATCCAAGCTCTTTTCATAGCTAAATGCTGTCTGGGCGCCTTTCTAGGCTCTGGGGCTCTAGGCTGGGGCTCTGGGCCAGGTGCTGAGGACCCACACCTCTCAGGGCAACCAACCCCACTGTGAGAGTCTCTCCGGGCTGCCGCTCACTCCTGGGAGTGAGGCAGCCCTTTCCATGTATCTGCCTTTCCTATCAGTCTCGGTGTGGCTTCTTTGGTGATCCTTAGTTATAGATTCCTCTTAGTTTAGTCCAAAGTTGGTTTTTCAAGATGATTGTTCTTTTTTTTTTTTTTTTTTTTTTTTACAGAGGTGGAGATAGACAGGGACAGACAGACAGGAACTGAGAGAGATGAGAAGCATCAATCATCAGTTTCTCATTGCGCGTTGCGACTTCTTAGTTGTTCATTGATTGCTTTCTCACATGTGCCTTGACCGGGGGCCTTCAGCAGACCGAGTAACCCCCTGCTGGAGCCAGTGACCTTGGGTCTAAGCTGGTGAGCTCTTTGCTCAAGCCAGATGAGCCCGCGCTCAAGCTGGCGACCTCGAGGTCTCGAACCTGGGTCCTTCCGCATCCCAGTCCAATGCTCTATCCACTGCACCACCACCTGGTCAGGCAAGATGATTGTTCTTAAATTAAGTTTTAATCCTATTTGGTCCTGGGAGATGGCAGTTGGAACGTCTGCCTATTTCATTGCCATCCTCCTTCTCTGACTAACTGAAAATTTTTTTACCTTTCTTTTTCCAGTGTCACTCCCAGACCCTGCCAGATGATAGTTCAAGGGAATAGTCTTTCTGATAACACTTTTTCCTTAGAATTTATGCTTATCTGATATATAGTTTACTGTTTAAAAATTATTTTTACTTGTTCTCTATCCCTGTCTCCATTATAGAAGCACCAATGAACTTAGGGATTTTGTTTTGATCACTTCATTTTTCTCAGTGCTTACAACAACACCTAGCATATGGTAGGCACTCAATAAATATTTACTAAATTTATAACTTAATAAACCCCCTGGTTGGAATGTAGCTAGTGTAGGTTGAAACAAATTTCTCCAATGGAAGATAGTGCTTCTTGGCCGCCAGAATATTTGACTAGTACGCAAGCTTACCTACCTACTGATGAAGAGACTGGGGCAATAGACCTAGCCAGCCTTTGAATGAGTGCTGGGGTTACTAGACTTAATTTAGGATAGAAACCTGGTTCATGTCGTTTCGAATGAGCTCTAGACAGGGAAAAAAATTTTCTCTGTGGGATAAAAATAGTTATTTAGTGATAGAAATGATTTGGCTAACAAGCTACAGTACTTAGTTGGCTTGTACATTTTCCCTTTCTCCCTTTCAGGCAGGTAGACAGGTCTTTTGTGCCAAGGGAAGATACATATTTTGTAAGAGAAAAGTCCATCTAAGATTGTGATAGGTATTCAGAGGGAAGGAGAATGGTGATGGGTAGAGAGTGGGAGACCTTTGAGCATCAAGTTGGGGTTGAGGAAGGGTGCAATAGTCAAGAATTAAAAGAAAATTGGTAGTAATTAGTGGTTCCCAGAGAGAGCATAAATTCAAGTTTTTCTGGCTGATGTTGCCCTTAGTTAGCATACCCTAGAGGCTGGATCTCATCAAGTCCTGTAATAAGACAGCCATCAAGCAACAGCTGGGTAGAAACCACAAATATTAGTCATGTCCATGATGGACAGATGGCAAGAACCTCCTTTCTCATGTTAGAAACCCGATTAACACCCTGGATTCTGAAGTTGTCCTGAAATGCTAGGGGCTCCAGGGCTGTTGGGGATTAAAGTTTTTATAATCTCTGTTAATTAGAGACTTTGGGGCAGATTAAATTAGATCTAAAAAATGCTGAATTTAAAGTTAAAAAATGGGTCTGTGGACTTTCATAGCTACCAATATTTTATAGCTTCATAATCAGTTTGAAATATATCCTAATTTTTGTGAGCAGTATATATAGATAATATAAGGCAGAAGACAAAGCTCTGGAGGGAAAGGAAAGAGCAAAAGAAGACCTTAATCTGATCTCAAGGAAAACTGTAATAAATTAACATCTGTGCAAAATGAGGGCAACTCATTATTGCCCATCTTTTCTGGGTGGAAATATTTGGTCTTTTTCTGTAGCCCCAGCTTATCTTCTGCTCTCTTTTGACTTCTAGAAGCCACAGAGGCTTACAGACTATGTTCCCTTCACCTGTCTGCTTACTCTGTCTCTCTGCATCCGTCATGCTTTCTAACTGTGCTCATGGGGCTTGGAGGTTGAATACTTCATAGCTCCTACTTTAGGCCCCAGTAACAGGTGACACATATAATTTTTGAATTTCTAGAAACACAATTTCTCTTTTCTCTTTTTTATTCCTCCTTCCATTCCCCTCCTTTTTCTCTTTTCACTTTATTGTGTTAGTTTGCCTCATTTAATAACTATCTCTCCTCTTCAACCTCAATGTCAATTTTCATCGGTCCAAACAATTAGAACCCTACAGTAGACTTAGGGATAATACTTAAGTCTTGCCATGGAAATGCAGCAATATATGTACACATATTTTTTTAAAATTTAAACTATAACATATTATTACATACTTTAAAGAATCACTATATAATGTTTCTCATATTGCTACAGAGATAATTTAACAAAGGAAACAATATGAGGTGGTAAGGGGTTCAAGTGAAACAGGAATTTAATGGTCACTGTTGTATTGGACACTTTGAACCATACACCTTAAAGTAGCAATAATACACAGTTTTACTTTAAAGTTCTGATGGTAGAAACTTTATTGATCACAACTCCTCCAAGTTATGAAGAACCTGTCTAGTTTCCCCTTGCCTTCTTATCTTCAACCACTCAGTTTCTTATAGACTGTTAGGTAGAGAACAGTTCTGTCTTTACATATGTTAAAAGAGACTTTAACATGAAAATCAAAGAGATTGTTCTTTGATTTTTTTTTAACTGAAGAGCTTTATTCTATTTTTTAACCCACCTCAACCTTAAAAAATAATGAATGTTAATGTTTTTTTAACCTAAAACTTCCCAAAAAATAAATTAAAAAGGAAGAAACACCACAAATTTTATAAGATCAATAAAAAAAATATCAAACAACCTGATTAAAAAATGGGCAGATGACAGAAATAAACATTTCTCCAGAGAGGACATACAGATGGCCAACAGATAAATAAAAGCATGCTCACTGATGTCAGTCATCAGGGAAATGCAAATCAAAACTACAACGAGATATTACCTCACACCTATCGGAATGGCTGTCATCAAGAAATCAACAAACAGGTATTGGCAAAGATGTGGAGAAAAGGGAATTCTTATGTACAGTTTGTGCTATTGTAAGTTGGTACAGTCACTGTGTAAAACAATATGGAGTTTCCTCAAAAAATTAAAAATAGACCTGTTATATGATCTAGCAATTCCACTTGCAGATTTATATCCAAAGGAACTGAAGTCGCTATCTGGAATTTTCATATCACTGAAGCATTATTCATAATAGCCAAGACATGGAAATAACCTAACTGTTCACTAATGCATGAATGGATAAAGAAAATAAGGCATGCACAAACACATACACACAGGAATATTATTCAGGCATAAAAATGAAAAAAATATCCCACCAGTTGCAACAACATGAATAGATCCTTGAGGGCATTAAACTAAGTGAAATAGGTCAAACAGAGAAAGAAAAATACTGTATGATCTCACTTAAATATTAAATATTAAAAAGTGTTTGGTTCTTAGTCTTTTGGCATCACCCAAGATCTGGCAAATGTCTATTGGAGGGTAGAATGAATGCTTGTCTTTTCCTTTTCTTAGATCCTAATGTCTCAGGCTTGTTTGTCTCTACAGCTCATTTAATATGTATTTACATGTCTACATATATTTATTACACATATGATATATTTTTATATTTATTGTCTATAATATTTTATCCATCTTTTTTAGTTGCTTTCAGTGGAATGGTTAGTATAATATGAGTCAGTGAAATTATCAAGTGGTAAATTAAACTAGAAATTTTCTGTGTTAAATTCTGAATATTTAAAAATATTAAATCACAAATAAAAACTTTCAATATCATGATAGTATTATAAAATAATTTCAGTCCAAGGAATAGCTAATTTACAATAATAAACTCTTAAGGTGAAGTTAGAAACATAACAGGGTCCTTGATGAGTTAAGGAATAAATGGGTATTTTTATAGATTTTATCATAATGTCTTAGGCTTTCCACTGAGAGAGCAAAGTAGAGGGTTAAAACAATTATTTAGGACATGTAAAGCAAAATGTTTAAAATGTATTTGTAATTTATTTCCTCATCAAAGTAATATTTTTTTGTTAGTTAACTTTAACACTTAGCATGAGGGGAGAAAAAATATACAGTGGATGTAAAGTCTGTAAAAATTATCCAGGAACCTATACTTTCAATTCATTTATTCATGCTGTGTTGCAGTTAATTTTTTTCATATTTGAATGAAATGTTCTAAAAGTTGGACATCCTATTGCATAAGACTAACACATGATATGGTCATGGTAATTAAGATAATTAAAAATGGCGGACATTCTGGAAACACATCGTCACAAAAGTAACAAGGTCAGAATAAGAACATAATTTGGAAAATAAAGATTCAAAATCTGATTTTTCTTGAATCATATCTCTTTACTTCACTAAAGCTTTCTTTTCTATAATATAAATATTACTCTTCAGTCAACTGGAAGAAGCTTTTATAGAATCTTCTTTTGAGCTAAGATAGTGTCTTCAACTGGAAGGTGAAGGGAGGACAGACAGAAGAGTAAGTGAGGCATATCTTGTTCATCTGCTTTTTTAAAAAATAAGTTTACTTTTTTTTTCTGGAATGTCTGTGAATACTGGACTGAAGGTCTGTGTGATAGATATCAAGTACAGAGCATAGAAGACTGTTGATTTGCTAAAATAGCCCAATAATTACACACCATTTTTAGCTGCAAAGATTATATTTAATTTTCTTTTTCTTTTGTAAGGGAGTGGGGGAAGTAGAATAGGTTATGCGGTGATAAATGGTGATGGAATAAGACTTGACTTGGGGTTGTGAACACACAATACAATATACAGATGATGTATTATAGAATTGTACACCTGTAACCTATATAATTTTATTAACAATTGTCAATAAAAATTAATTTAATAAAAATAAGTTTAATAAATTTAATTAAAAATTAAGAAAAAAGTAAAAAGGCAATCCTCTAAATTCACATTTTGGAAGAATTATCCTTCAGAATTCAAAAATAGAATGAATAAGACCAGATGATTAGTTCCCTAAATTGCTGACTTAGTTGTCTTTCTGTTTAGGTTCTTTATAATTATGAACTACCTGTGACTTCAGAAAATAATGTTTATGATTCTGTAAAGTGGAATTTTAAACTTCACATGGGTATGTGGTCATAAGATTGTACTATTTTTCAACAAACATTTCTTATTTTGGTAGAAAGTTTTATATTACCAATTTTTATTGAGAAATTTTATGTAATTGGTTTAGAAAATAATCTGTTAAAAATAATTTCATTTTGTGAAGGGTCACAGGTAAGTAACTCTTTTATCGTTCCTTAGACACTGTTCCTCATCTATTCTTTACTGCAGCTCTGGGCTGTCTCATCAGGACCTGAGTACACTGTGTTTGCTTAGTAAGCCCTGACTTTGCCTTGGCAACTTTGCTGATGTGAATACTCCTTTCTCCTCACCTTCCTTCATTTTTCAAGACTGAGCTCAAATGACATCTTTAATGAGAACTCTGTCCAAGCCTTCATGTGAAAAAGCCATTCTTACATCGTAACAATGAACACACACTGTGTCATAATTATTTGTTAAAGTGTTTATTTCACCCTATTTAATTTGAATTTATGTGGGAGCAGAAAGAGTATTATTATCTGTTCTTTAAACTCTTAAATAGAATGTGGTGCTAGGCATGAGTAAATAATTAATAAATCTTTATGGAATAAAAAGTAATGAATCTAAAATAAAATCCCAAAGGTCAGCATTTTTTTTCAATGTAATGTGAGTTATATTCAGGTTTTTACTATTCTTGTTATTGTTTAATTAAATATTGTCTAAGAAGAACAAAAGTGTATTTTTATTAGTGTGTGGATCTGTGAAATATCTGATACTTGGAATTGCATTATTTCTAAAGATATACAGATTTTTTTTTTACTTAGAGAATTTAATTCACATTTTTCTTTTTAAAATAATTTTATTTTTTTAATGGGCGACATCAATAAATTAGGATACATATATTCAAAGATAACAAGTCCAGGTTATCTTGTCATTCAATTATGTTGCATACCCATCACCCAAAGTCAGATTGTCCTCTGTCACCTTCTATCTGTTTTCTTTGTGTCCCTCCTCTTCCCCCTTTCCCTCTCCCTCTTCCCCCTCCCCCCCATAACCACCACACTCTTATCAATGTCTCTTAGTTTCACTTTTATGTCCCACCTATGTATGGAATAATGCAATTCCTGTTTTTTTCTGATTTACTTATTTCACTTCGTATAATGTTATCAAGATCCCACCATTTTGCTGTAAATGTTCCGATGACATCATTTCTTATGGCTGAGTAGTATTCCATAGTGTATATGTGCCACATCTTCTTTATCCAGTCATCTATTGACGGGCTTTTTGGTTGTTTCCATATCCTGGCCACTGTGAACAATGCTGCAATAAACATGGGGCTGCATGTGTCTTTACGTATCAATGTTTCTGAGTTTTGGGGGTATATATCCAGTAGAGGGATTGCTGGGTCATAAGGTAGATAAATTCCTAGAACAATACAACCTTCCTAGACTGAGTCAAGAAGAAGCAGAAAGCTTAAACAGACCTATTATTAGAGAAGAAATAGAAAAAAACCATTAAAGACCTCCCCCAAAATAAAAGTTCAGGCCCTGACAGCTATACCAGCAAATTTTATCAAACATTCAAAGAAGACTTGGTTCCTATCCTACTGAAAGTCTTCCAAAAAATTGAAGAAGAAGCAATACTTCCAAACACATTTTATGAGGCCAACATAACCCTCATACCCAAACCAGGCAAGGATGGCACAAAAAAAGAAAACTACAGACAAATATCTCTAATGAATACAGATGCTAAAATACTAAACAAAATACTAGCAAATCGAATACAACAACATATTAAAAAAATAATACATCATGATCAAGTGGGATTCATCCCAGAAACTCAAGGATGGTTCAACATGCGTAAAACGGTTAATGTAATACACCATATCAACAAGATATACAGATTTTAATGAACTACTTTCACATATGTTTTTTTTAAATTTATTAAATTTAATACAGTGACATTGATAAATCATGGTACATATGTTGAGAGTAAACATCTCTAGATTATTTTGACATTTGATTGTGCTGTATACCCCTCCCCCAAAGTTAAATTGTCTTCTGTTACCTTCTATCTTGGTTTTCTTTGTGCCCCTCCCCTCCCCCAACCCTTCTCTCCTTCTTCACCCCATCCCCCCTCTCCCCACCCCCCACCCCTGTTGCCATCACATTCTTGTTCATGTCTCTGAGTCTCATTTTTATGTCCCTTCTATGTATGGATTTATATAGTTCTTAGTTTTTTTTCTGATTTACTTATTTCACTCCGTATAATGTTATCAAGGTCCATCCATGTTATTGTAAATGATCCGATGTCATCATTTCTAATGGCTGAGTAGTACTCCATAGCATATATGTACCAAAGCTTTTTAATCCACTCGTCCTCTGACGGACACTTGGGTTGTTTCCAGATCTTTGCTATTGTGAACAATGCTGCCACAAACATGGGGGTGCATTTCTCCTTTTGGAGCCATTCTATGGTGTCCTTGGGGTATATTCCTAAAAATGGGATGGCTGGGTCAAAAGGCAGTTCAATTTTCAGTTTTTTGAGGAATCTCCATACTGTTTTCCACAGTGGCTGTACCAGTCTGCATTCCCACCAGCAGTGCAGGAGGGTTCCCTTTTCTCCACATCCTCGCCAGCACTTATTCTGTGTTGTTTTGTTAATGAGCGCCATTCTGGCTGGTGTGAGGTGATATCTCATTGTGGTTTTAATTTGCATTTCTCTAATGATTAGTGATGTTGAACATTTTTTCATATGCCTGTTGGCCATCTGTATGTCCTCTTTGGAGAAGTGTCTATTCATCTATTTTGCCCATTTTTGGATTGGATTGTTTGTCTTCCTGGTGTTGAGATTTAAGAGTTCTTTATAAATTTTGGTTATTAACCCCTTATCAGACGTATTGTCAAATATGTTCTCCCATTGTGTAGTTTTGTCTTTGTATTCTGTTCTTGTTGTCTTTAGCTGTGCAAAAGCTTTTTGGTTTGATATAGTCCCATTTGTTTATCCTGTCTTTTATTTCACTTCCCCATGGAGATAAATCAGCAAATATATTGCTCCAAGAGATGTCAGAGAGCTTACTATCTATGTTTTCTTCTAAGAAGCTTATGGTTTCACGGCCTACATTTAAGTCTTTTATCCATTTTGAGTTTATTTTTGTGAGTGGTGTAAGTTGGTGGTCTAGTTTCATTTTTTTGCAGGTAGGTGTCCAATTTTCCCAACACCATTTGTTAAAGAGGCTGTCTTTACTCCATTGTATTTCCTTGCCTCCTTTGTCAAATATCAGTTGTCCATAGAACTGTGGGTTTATTTCTGGGTTCTCTGTTCTGTTCCATTGATCTATATGCCTGTTCTTATGCCAGTACCAGGCTGTTTTGAGTACAATGGCCTTGTAGTATAACTTGATATCAGGAAGTGTGATACCTCCCACTTTATTCTTCTTTTTTAAGATTGCTGAGGTTATTCGTGTTCTCTTTTGGTTCCATATAAATTTTTGGAATATGTGGTCTATATCTTTGAAGTATGTCATTGGTATTTTAATTGGTATTGCATTGAATTTATAGATTGCTTTGGGTAATATAGACATTTTAATGATGTTTATTCTTCCTAACCATGAGCACGGTATATGCTTCCACTTGTTTGTATCTTCCTTGATTTCTTTTATCAATGCTTTGTAATTTTCCGAGTACAAGTCTTTAGTCTCCTTGGTTAAGTTTATTCCTAGGTACTTTATTTTTTTGGTTGTAATATTGAAGGGGATTGTTTCGTTAATTTCTCTTTCTGACTGTTCATTGTTGGTGTATAAAAATGCCTCTGATTTCTGAGTATTAATTTTATATCCTGCCACTTTGCTGAATTCATTTATCAGGTCCAGTATCTTTTTGACTGAGACTTTAGGGTTTTCTATATACAATATCATATCATCTGCAAATAATGATAGTTTTACTTCTTCTTTTCCAACTTGAATTCCTTTTGTTTCTTCTTCTTGTCTGATAGCTGTGGCTAGGATTTCGAGGACCATGTTAAATAAGAGTGGTGAAAGGGGGCACCCCTGCCTTGTTCCTGATCTTAAGGGTATTGCTTTTAATTTTTTCCCATTGAGTATGATGTGTGGGTTTCTCATAGATGGCTTTTATCATGTTGAGGTATGTTCCCTGTATTCCCAGGTTGCTGAGAGTTTTGATCATGAATGGGTGCTGGATTTTATCAAATGCTTTTTCTGCATCTATTGAAATTATCATATGGTTTTTCTCCTTCTTTTTGTTTATGTGATGAATCACATTGATTGATTTATAAATATTGTACCATCCTTGCCTCCCCAGAATAAATCCCACTTGATCATGGTGTATGATTTTTTTCATATATTGTTGGATACAGTTTGCTAATATTTTGTTGAAGATTTTAGCATCTATATTCATCAGAGATATTGGCCTATAATTTTCTTTTTTTGTGTTGTCTTTGCCTGGTTTTGGAATCAGAATTATGCTCTCCTCATAAAAGGAGCTTGGAAGTCTTCCTTCCTCTTGAATTTTTTGAAATAGTTTGAGAAGGATAGGAGTTAGTTCTTCTTTGAATATTTGGTAGAATTCTGTTGTGAAGCCATCAGGCCCAGGACTTTTCTTTTTGGGAGTTTTTTGATAGCTATTTCAATCTTATTTGTTGTAATTGGTCTGTTTAGGTTTTCTGATTCTTCCAGATTGATTTTTGGAAGATTGTATGTTTCAAGGAATTTGTCCATTTCATCTAGGTTGTCTAGTTTTTTGGCATACAGTTCTTCATAGTATTTTCTTACAATATTTTGTATTTCTGTTGTTCAGTTGTTATTTCTCCTCTCTCATTTCTAATTTTATTTATTTGAGTCCTCTCTCTCTTTTTCTTGGTGAGTCTAGTTAAAGGTTCATCAATCTTGTTTACCTTTTCAAAGAACCAGCTCCTAGTTTCATTGATCTTCTGTATTGTTTCTTTAGCCTCTATGTCATTTATTTATGCTCTGATCTTTATTATTTCCTTCCTTTTACTACATTTGGGCTTTACTTGCTGTTCTTTTTCTAATTCTTTTAGATGCAGGGTTAAGTTGTTTATTTGAGCTTTTTCTAGCTTCTGAAAGTGTGCCTGTAGTGCTATGAACTTCCCTCTCAGCACTGCTTTTGCTGTGTCCCATAAATTTTGAGTTGTTGTATGCTCATTGTCATTCGTTTCTAGAAATTTTTTAATTTCTTCTTTGATCTCATTCTTAATCCATTCATTATTTAACACCCTGCTATTTAGTTTCCATGTGTTTGAGAATTTTTGAGCTTTTCTGTTGTGATTCATTTCTAGTTTCATGCCGTTGTGATCGGAGAAAGTGCTTGATACGATTTCAGTCTTCTTAAATTTGTTGAGAGCACTTTTGTGCCCTAACATGTGGTCTATCCTAGAGAATGTACCATGAGCACTTGAAAAGAATGTATATTCTGTTGCTTTAGGGTGAAAGGTTCTGAAGATATCTATTAAATCGAGTTGATCCAGTGTTTCCAATAAGTCTGCTGTTTCTTTGTTAATTTTCTTTCTTGAGGATCTATCTAGTGATGTTAGTAGGGTATTGAAATCCCCTACTATTATAGTATTGCTGTTGATCTCACCCTTTAAATCCATCAAAGTCTGCTTTATATATTTAGGTGCTCCTATATTAGGTGCATAGATATTTATAATAGTTATATCTTCCTGTTGGATTACTCCCTTTATCATTATGTAGTGGCCTTCTTTATCTCTTACTATATCCTTTTTTTTAAAGTCCAATTTGTCTAATATAAGTATTGCTACCCCAGCTTTTTTTTCATTTCTGTTTGCATGAAACGTTTTTTTCCATCCTTTTACCTTCAGTCTATGTGTGTCTTTTGTTCTAAGGTGTGTCTCTTGTACACAACATATGTATGGGTCCTGTTTTCTTATCCACGCAGCTACCCTATGTCTTTTGATTGGATCATTCAATCCATTTACATTTAACGTTATTATTGATATGTAGTTGTTTATTGCCATTTTCTTCTTTAAAGGTGTATTCCTTTTTTTGCTGTATTCTTTTCCCTTAACATTTCTTGCAGCATTGGTTTGGTTGTAATGAATTCCTTGAGTTGTTTTTTGTCTGGGAAGCTTTTTATTTCTCCTTCAATTTTAAACGATAGCCTTGCTGGATAAAGTAGTCTTGGTTGTAGGTTCTTGTTCTGCATTACTTTGAATATTTCTTGCCATTCCCTTCTGGCTTCAAGTGTTGCTGTTGAGAAGTCAGATGTCATCCTTATGGGGGCTCCTTTGTAGGTGATAACTTTTTTTTCTCTTGCAGCTTTTAATATTTTCTCTTTATCGCTTAGCTTTGGTATTTTAATTATGATGTGTCTTGGTGTAGGTTTCTTTGGGTTTCTCTTTAATGGAGTCCTCTGTGCTTCTTGGATTTGTGAGAGTTTCTCTTGCATTAATTTATGGAAGTTTTCAGCTATGATATGATTGAACAAAGTCTCTATCCCTTGTTCTTTTTCTTCTTCTTCAGGAACTCCTATGATGCGGATGTTATTTCTCTTCATGTTGTCACAGAGCTCTCTAAGAGTTTCCTCTGACTTTTTGAGTCTCTTTTCTCTTTTCTTCTCTGCTTTCATGCCTTCATTCCAGTTGTCCTCTAACTCGCTGATTCGATCCTCTGCTCTATCTATCCTGTTTTTAATTCCTTCCATTGTGGTCTTTATTTCTGATATTGTATTTGTCATCTCCAACTGATTCTTTTTTATACTTGTTATTTCTTTATTTAGGTTTTCATACTGACCCTCCATTGTTGTTCTAAGATCCCTAAGCATCCTTACAATCATTATTTTGAACTTCGCATCTGGAAGTTTGATTATTTCCATATCACTCAGTTCATCTCTAGAAGGTGTCTCTTGTGGTTTCATTTGGATTGCACTCCTTTGTCTTCTCATCCTCTTTTTTTTGGGGGGGGGTGTTTTATTTATAGGGTTGGTTGAGTCTAGGCTTGGTGTTGTCTGCCTCCAGTTTTCAGTTGTGTTATTTCTAGGTCTTCTTGGGTTGGTATCAGCTGTTATCTGTAATCCACTTTTGGATTTGGGCAGCTTTGAAGTCTTGATTTGTTTGTTTTTTTAACAGGTGATAGTCTTGTTTACTGATCTCAGCAGGGGGCTTCCTTGAAACTGTATCCAGGAATGCGATGGGTGTAACCTGAGACTCTGAAGGCCTCTTTAGCCGGCTAATCTCACTGGGGGCAGGGTGCTTCAGTAGGGGGTGGTGTATCTCAGATCTCCATGGAGACCTGAGTTACTGCCCCTCCTTTCCACTTCTTGTTTTCAGCTGTGTCTTGTTGCGCTTATTGCAGCTGGAGAGATGTCCGGAGAGCTCTGATCCTGAAGCACTTCATCTCTGTTTTGTGAAAGGTTCAGTCCCTCCCCCAGCTATGGCCACCTCCAGCATGGATGAGTCAGCCCTTTTAGCTCGTCTCTTGCATTCCTTAGCCCCTCGCAGTCTGTCCCTCTCCCTGTCCTCTCCACCTGGGAGATAAGCTGGTCCTTTCAAGGCACCTCACTCCCTGGTCGCCAGGCAAGTGGCTGTGAGCAGTAGTTTCTGCTCCCCTCCCTCTGAGATCCTCTCTGGGCTCTCAGCCCCACCCTCCCTCCTCCATTCCGGCAAGCAGAGGAGGTTCAGGGGCTCCCTACCAGGACTCCTGTGGTTTCTTCTTTGCTCCTTGGTTTTTGAGAGCCATTCTTGCAGTTCAGAGTTGGTTTTTCATGCTGATTTTTCCTAAATTGATTTGTATTCCAGTTTGGTGGTGAGAGCTGGGTGTCTGTGCATCCACCTACTCTGCTGCCATCTTTTTCTCCTACATATGTTTTTGAAAGAATATCTACGTGGATGTGTCTGGACCGACTAATTATTTATTTTTTTGTATTTTTCTAAAGCAAGAAGCAAGGAAGCAGAGAGACAGATTCCTGCATGCGCCCAACCAGGATCCACCCGGCATGCCCACCAGAAGGTGATTTTCTACCCATCTGGGGCATTGCTTCATTGCAACCAGAGCCATTCTAGCGCCTGAGGCAGACAGAGGCCATGGAGCTGTCCTCAATGCCCAAGCCAACTTTGCTCCAATGGAGCCTTGGCTGCAGGAGGGGAAGAGAGAGATAGAGAGAAAGGAGAGGGAGAAGGGTGGAGAAGAAGATTGGCACTTCTCCTGTGTGCCCTGGCCAGGAATCAAACCTGGCACTTCCACACACTGGGCCAACACTCTACCACTGAGCCACCTGACCAGGGCTAGACTGACTAATTTAATATCTCATTCCTTTGAAGATTTTCAGCACATCTAAAATGAGTGATGGCAACACCTCATTTACTGATTCAGTTTAGGCACTGTCATACCACCTCATTTGGAATGGAGCTCTTGGGGCATCAGGAAATGATAGGGAGACATCAAATGTCCCTTTAATGAGAAACTTTCTCTGGACTCTTAGCGCCCAATCATATATAAGAAAATAAGAAACTGCCTTGTTTCTCAAATGAGAACCACTTTACAGTCAAAAGATTGCACATAGAGAACATCACCAGTTTGTTTAGTTACAACAGAAACTGATATACTACTCAGATTAAGGCAATGATCATATATAGCAGGGGTAGTCAACCTTTTTATACCTACTGCCCACTTTTGTATCTCTGTTAGTAGTAAAATTTTCTAACAGCCCACTGGTTCCACAGTAATGGTGATTTATAAAGTAGGAAGTAACTTTACTTTATAAAATTTATAAAGCAGAGTTATAGCAAGTTAAAGCATATAATAATAATTACTTACCAAGTACTTTATGTCAAATTTTTGCTCAATTTGATAGAATAAATCTTTATAAAACAACTTACTATGGTTAAGTCTATCTTTTTATTTATACTTTGGTTGTTCTGCTACCGCCCACCATGAAAGCTGGAACGCCCACTAGTGGGCGGTAAGGACCAGGTTGACTACCACTGATACTTAGTGTTCAACAGGAGGAATTTCACCACAGTATGAAAATTACCCATACTGTAAATATAGTTTTTGCTAGTAAAGAAATTGTCTTTCTAAGAAAATAATGGCTTGTTTGTGAAGAAGAATGTTCTGAGCTTACTTAATAATTTTCTTAGTCTGAAATCAATATTGTTTGTTTGTTATTAGATTTATTTGGTACCACTCTGCATAGGGCATTGCTCACCAATATATTAATTCTGGATGCTACTCAAATGCAACCAATAGCCAGATTCTTCAACTTTGACAGAATTCTTCAAAATCATTAGAATTTTTTTAAAATTAATTTTAATGGGGTGACATTGATAAATCAGGGTACATATGTTCAGAGAAAACATTTCTAGGTTACTTTGACATTTGCTTATGCTGCATTCCCATTACCCAAAGTCCAATTGTCTTCTGTCACCTTCTAACTGGTTTTCTTAATGCCCCTCTCCTCCCTCCCACCCTGTAACCCCCATACTCTTGTCCATGACTCTGAGTCTCATTTTTATGTCCCACCTATGTATGGAATCATATAGTTCTTAGTTTTTTCTGATTTACTTATTTCGCTCAGTATAATGTTATCAAGGTCCATCCATGTTGTTGTAAATGATCCGATGTCATCATTTCTTATGGCTGAGTAATATTCCATTGTATATATGTACCAAAGCTTTTGAATCCACTCATCCACTGACAGACACTTGGGCTGTTTCCAGAGCTTCGCTATTGTGAATAATGCTGCCATAAACATGGGGGTGCATTTCTTCTTTTCAAACAGTGCTATGGTGTTCTTGGGGTATATTCATAAAAGTGGGATAGCTGGGTCAAAAGGCAGTTCCATTTTTAATTTTTTGAGAAATTTCCATACTGTTTTCCACAGTGGCTGCACCAGTCTGCATTCCCACCAGCAGCAGTGCAGCAGGGTTCCCTTTTCTCCAAATCCTTGCCAGCACTTATTCTGTGTTGTTGTGTTGATGAGCGCCATTCTGTCTGGTGTGAGATGATATCTCATTGTGGTTTTAATTTGCATTTCTCTACTGATTAGTGATGTTGAGCATTTTTCATATGTATATTGGCCATCTGTGTGTCCTCAGAATTTCTTTTATGTTGTGCAGTATTTGGGGTAATCGTGCATGTCTATCATACAAGCCAATAAATCTATTAAGGCTCTATAGACTTCCAACTGTGTTTGCTACTACAAGAACATTCAGTTCCTGGAAGTTAACATATCTCTAAGCAGCTCATAAATTCTGACTTCAGGTTTAAACTGTTATCAGGTGCCAGAGTCAATAACCCCTTAAATTGGTGATCTCAATTCCATATGGTCCCATTAACCTGCTTAATCTTAAAGTGCAAATCTGCTACATCGATGATTATCTGAGCCAGGCCCATTCTTATGGGGAAGCAAGGGAGCTTCAGCTTAGATATATCTATAGTAGGGTTCATTACTTTGAAGTTTGATGGCTTTCTTTTTTTTCTTGAAATTATTCTCTTAAATTTTTTTTTTTTTTTACAGACACAGAGAGAGGGATAGAGAGGGACAGACAGACAGGAACGAAGAGATGAGAAGCATCAATCATTAGTTTTTCGTTGTGCATTGTGACACTTTAGTTGTTCATTGATTGCTTTCTCAGATGTGCCTTGACCGTGGGCCTTCAGTGACCAAGTAATCCCTTGCTTGAGCCAGCGACCTTGGGTCCAAGCTGGTGAGCTTTTTCTCTAACCAGATGAGCCCACGCTCAAGTTGGCAACCTTGGGGTCTCGAACCTGGGTCCTCTGCATCCCAGTCCGACGCTCTATCCACTGCGCTACCGCCTGGTCAGGCTGATGGCTTTCTTTTTTATTAAAATTTTTTTCCAGTGATTTGAGTGAGAGAAAGAGTTGGGAAGAGGGAGAGAGAGAGAGAGAGAGAGAGAGAGAGAGAAGGAAACATTAACTCACTGTTCCACTTAGTTTTTTCATTTAGTTGTGCACTCATTGATTGCTTCTCTTGTGTGCCTCACTGGGAATTGAACATGCGACCTCGGCAGGCTGGGACAATGTTGTACCACTGCACTACCCAGCAAATGTGACTGTTATTTTTTTTAAAGTACCTAGAAATACTAGGAATAGTCAAGCTTGTGGATCTCAATATTGAGAATGCATTGTAGTCATCTGGTGGGGTTAAGAATGCAATTCAGGACCTCACTTCAAGGTAAAGAGGTTTTACTGCTTTGTTCTCTTTTGGGCAACATTGCTAAGAACAAATAATAAGACAATGAGTTTGGATATGGTCCAAACATCAAAGTAGTTTGGTAATTAATTATGGTAAAATGTGACATTGCTATTCCAATAGAAATAAAACAATGCTGATTCTCTACTGAGGTTTAAAACTAAAAGATATGAGGTATCAATAGTCTCTATGCTTAGCTCAACAAAGACCTCACTATAGTAAAGTCAGTTGACCTCGATTATTAAAGAAAAGATGGGTTGCTATTTCAAATTGGGGGAAGTTTGAAACCACCAGTATGTTTATTGATATTCCCATGCCCAAGTATGATTGGTGGTAACAGGAAAGTGCAATAGCTATGACCCAATATTTGCATGCTGACCAGTGACTACTACCCCTCAGAGTTGAGAGTTTGTGTCTCTCCAAGAACTAAGCAGTTTAGACCAATAGAGGTGCAAGCTGAAGTGTGGAGAATATAGAGTAGGTAGGAAAGGTGGTCACTGAGGAGTAACTTTCATAGTCTAGAGCCCTGGTCGGCAAACTGTGGCTCGTTAGCCACATGCAGCTCTTTGGCCCCTTGAGTGTGGCTCTTCCACAAAATACCACATGGAGGCGCTACCTCGATAAGGAATGTACATACCTATATAATTTAAGTTTAAAAACTTTGATTCTCAAAAGAAATTTCGATTGTTGTACTGTTGATATTTGATTCTGTTGACTAATGAGTTTGCCGACCACTGGCCTAGAGACTAGTTGTGATGGAGAGGGCTGTAGTTCATTCCACTAACCTTCTTTTTGTAAGTTCCATTGGAAAATGAGACCAGTTAGAGTCCTGAAGATGTTCCTAGAAGGAGAGAAGTTATCACCAAAAGCAAGTTAATCCAAGTTCTTAAGTAGGATGGAGTGCAGTGAATACTCTAAGGTGTCACCAGATTACCCTCTTTAAGAGCCAACACACTCATTCTTCAACCTGAAGGATATTGGCTGCTGATGGCTCTGAACTATGTCCCTCTGTGGGAATTGCTTTTGGTGGAAGGACACTCCTTCACTCAAAGTTTTATTCTTTGCTAGGGAAAGCCAGCATCCAATAACTGGTCAATTGAGAGTTCAAGAGCTTGACCCCCTTGACTCAGCTTGGGACATTTATGAACATCCTAGATTCACATCCCTCCGTGCTCTCCATGGAAAGGCTGGAGCCTTTTGTGACTGCACCACAGTTCAGCTTTTCTCTGCACAAAATTCCACTTCCACCACTCCCTTCATAATGTGATTTCTGCGAGGACTTGCCAAATAAACCTCTTGAACGTGCATCTCCGTGTTCTGTATATCCGCTGGAGATCATCGGCACATCTATATCCCTAGACAGTTGAGCTATTTAGATTAATAATAGCATACCACCTGTGGTCTAGTATTTACTTAGTCTGGAATGACAGCAAGAGATTTCAGGTAAAAAAAAATACAGATATTATATAGCTCAATATTTTCTCATGGTAGATGACCCAATAAAGGGAAAGAAAAACACATCTCCTTTTGTGACAATTACAAAAGAAGAAATACTGGAGGTTGACCCCTCTTTTCTTAGGTTCTGAGGCATGTAGAAACTTGAAAATCATTTCAACATGGCCAGGAACTTTGTCTTCAGTGTATAAATGGCAAAGTGCGGAAGTCAAGAGTGAAACTGAAGGAGAGTCCGCTTCCGTCTGGATTCCCTCGCTGTTGGATTTCATTCCAGCTGGCTCACCCAGGACTAGGACGCTAATGAACTGTGGTCTTGATCTGACTCACAGTGGGCTGTACACTCCTCAGACCACCTCAGTGTGATGGTTGCGACATAAAAAGTGTTATTAGTAATCACTTGCTTCGTGCTTTTGCAATTTAAGAAACGTTGGATAAAACTCCTCTTTTTACTCTCTTCTGGACAAATTCAAGTGGAAGCATATTGTAACCATGATGCAGAGCAGGCTAGACATCCTGATGCTTGACTGAATTTATTTATTATTAGCTATTCTCTCATTATAGCAATGTGGTGAAGTGGCTGGCAGCCCAGTACTACTCATTTTCCCCTTGCTTCCAGGAAGTAGCGCGATGATGGTTAACAGACATAGCTGTAGAAAACTTTTGTTTTAAAATTCCTCTGAGTACATTGAGGTGTGTGCCAAATATAGACATATGTTTAACTAAAAATGTGACAAGCCTGTATTTTTCTAGTCACATTTAATTGTATCACCATGGAGTTCACACTGGCTTTTGCAGCAATAGCTAATGAGCCATACGTGGAAGGATACAGATGTTTATGTTTAGAGGATGTGCTCCTCCAATCCATTATACAGATGTCCATTTATGACAACGGCTCTTACTGCATGGGAAGAAGAACTGCATCACCAGTAAGGAGATACAATCAAAAGCTAATTGCATGGTTGTTATCTGCACACGTGGGGGTGATCTTCCTGTTGAAAGTGTTATTTTTCATCAGAAGTGGTGGGGTTGGGGGGAAGCATCCATGACTTGTGTTTTCATGAAAACCTCCTAATTGTTATTACTAGCATGTGTCTGTTTCTTTAACTCAATTTACAGTCACACACAGCACTGAAATACGGGAGAACACAATGAATGTTTTAACTGAGATGTAAGGTGCTAAGGAGCACAGAAAGATTGACAATCCATTTCTTCAAGGACAGAGCAGGGAGAACTTTCTAAAGAGGTTTTAGATCTAGATATTTAAAGGTGGAATTTTTACAGTTGCAGATTGGGGAAAATTTAAAGAACCCAATACTGAGATACTGAGGAAAAGGCCAAGTGTTTTAAATATGTAAATATCATATCTGAGATATTGATATTTTAGACACTATATATTGGGGTATGTATTCAATATATTATATAAAATATATGTAAGTCTAGAAATATAAAGGCAAAATATCCTCAATATCCAAATATTTAGGTCTTCCCACATCCCAGCATCATTTTTCCTTCTTGTTGATTTATCTCTTGGTGGAAATAGTTTGCTACTTGTTCTTCATGGTTAGAGCTTGGGCCTCCTATTCAACTCCTCTCTACTCTGAACTTTAAAAGTCAGTTGGTTGCATTGGTCTTTTTCAGTTCTACCATTGAACTTGCTCACTAGTAATTCCTTTGTTTCAATTCTAAGCACTAATGACTTATTCAGAAGCTTAAATATCGCCTAGTGTACACTGAAGCAAGATTCTTAATTGGCTTTTTTTAATCTATCCACTTCTTCCTTGTACCCATATACTTTTGAAAACACAAATCTGATTATGTGATGATGATAACAATAGCTATATGAGGGGGAAACTATAACCTCATTTAATTGAATCAACATGGAGTTCACATTGATTTGTTATGAAATTTAATCAAGATAGGAAGAAAGATGGAGACACAGTAGGCAGACGTTCAAACTGCCACCTCCCAGGACCAAATTGGATTACAACTTAATTTAAGAACAATCATCTTGAAAAACCAATTTTGGACTAAACTAAGAGGAATCTATAACCAAGGATCAAAGAAGAAGCCACACCGAGACTGGAGGGAAGGGCGGAGATGCAGAAAGGGATGACCCACTCCCAGGAGCAAGGGGTGGCCCGGAGGGACTCTCATGGAGGGGTGGGTTGCTTTGAGAGGTGTGGGTCTCAGCCTCAGAACCAGAGCCCCAGCCTAGAGCTACAGAACCTAGAAGAGGCACCCAGACAGCATTTAGCTGTGAAAAGAGCCAGGTTTCTGTCCACAAGAAAGAGACACACCTCTCGGATGCAGATTCCATTTTAAAGGGCCTGTGCAAAAACCTCGTTCTCGGCCACTTACCCAGGGCTCTGGTGGGAGAGAGCTGAGAGGATTAGAGTTGCAGGAGGAGAGTGTAAAGTTGGAGGCCCAGGAAGGGATACTGTGGGGAACAGCCACCAGAACCCCTGTGCTGAATCATTCTCCAGTAAAGCAGTTGCCATCTTTCTTGGATGGGGCAATCCCCTCTGAGTGGCATCAGCCTGGGGAAAAACAACTGCTCTGCCCTTGGAAGACTCTCTTACCACAGTCATAGCAACTGGTCAATCTGAGAGGCCAGGAAGCAGGGGGCGCATCAGTGACTAAGTTTTTTGGTGTTGAGACTGGAGCTCCCTCCCACGTTCTCCCGAGTCCAAGACTGATGCTTCCACCTCACAAGAGACTCAACTGACTCTGTTCGGGGGCTGACCATACCTCTGGGTCTCAGAAGCCACGCCCACCAGACTCCTGGGACCTCACCTTACTGTGTGAAGAAAGTGGACAAATTGACACTTGGGGCCAAAAGGCGGAGTCACACCCACCACCCTTCATAATAGCTGAACTGCCCCAGGCTCTAGACTCTAGCAGAGGTTTTTCCAGAGACTAAACCCAACAACCAGCCAGCAAACAGGCTACAGGAGGCGAGACTCAGGGAAACTAGTTCATTTGAGCAGACTTTCCCCCAGGACCAGAATGGGTAAAAGCCAGCCTAGGAGTGCAGCTTGGTATTTCCATGTACACCTGGGGCCAGCAGAGGCAGCCACAAACTCTGAATTGCTTGTAGCTCCAAGAAGATTGCTGAGGGCCAGTCATGGGCAGTGTGTGTCTTCCACTGGTTTGTGCTGGATTCATGCTTGGGAGGCCCAGAGATGACATAGCTGGTCAACAAAGGCCCACAATTCCTTTGTTTAATTCTAAGCACTAATGACTTATTCGGAAGCTTAAATATCTCCTAGTATACACTGAAGCAAGATTCTTAATTGGCTTTTCTTAATCTATCCACTTCTTCCTTGTACCCATATACTTCCTTCCACCCATGTGGAAGACACATGGGTACAATTGACCAGCTGCAGAAAACATAGGTTCAGAACCTAGCAACTTTTGCTAGAGTAGTGTCCTAAGGAAAAGCTCTTCACACCAGGAACAGCTGGGGCAAGTTCCACTCTCTCTGATCAGCACCAGCACAGTGGCTCATGTGCATTGGATAGGGTGGAACTTCACAATCAGCCACTGGGGCACTGTATATTCTGTCTTGCTAGGCTAGATTCCACAAGGGGAAGGGAGAGAGGCTTGGAGCATGGACATTTAAAGTGTGGGTCCCTGTGAGTCTATTGTTGGAGCTGATTGAGGGGCTTAGCCACCTTTGAGAGGGGCACAGTCAGCCCAGGAAAGGACTCTCTCAGTCCTCTTCCCTGAGACAGTTGAAAGAACTCCTACAGAGCAAACTTTTGGTCACACTAGGTCTGAACCTGCTGCTCACGTTGATGGGGAGAAATAAAATTTGAGTATCCAGCAGTGGCTGAGGGATCAAGCTCTGGAGTAGGGGCTACTTTCCCTGTACTGAGCTTCTGACCAAGAGACTCCTAAGTAGAGAGTCTCACAAATGTTGTATTCACAACCCCAACTGCCCTAACCCACCAAGCGTGCAACTTGTAGAGGGGTTGGTTGGGTGTGAGGCCAATCTGAGCCCACATTACAGTCTTACTATAGAAGACTCTGTGGAAAGACCAGCAGCTGCAAGAGGAGGAGGAGCAGCTGAAAAGTGGAAACAAATCTTACAGAGCTTTGGACTTTTAAGGATTTGTTGTCATCTCTCAGCAGGAGGAAGCTGATCCTTATACAAAGTTGTCCCTTCAACAGTACCCAGACACAGAAAGTGCAGACACAAATGGCAAAAAGTGCAGTAGCTGCAGATTGGTAGCCCACAGCGGGTTACAAACAATAGCTGATGCCAACCTAAGAAGAACTAGAGCCAACACTACTGGTACTGGGTGGCAGACAGCACCAACCCAAGAATCAACTACCTACACAAGCAGCACACCCAAAGGTGGAGTCTAACAGGCACCAGACACTGTGGAGAATAAATACACCCAACAGGACAGACATAGCACAATGTGTAATACACATAGTCAAGGTGGATTCTTAGAGCCAAAAAGCTGAAGGGATAACCATACCTATGAAAGGACCAACTGCATCTAATACTCACATATAACAAGGGGGGAAATAGTACCCTCAAGAAGCATTCTTAGAACAAGGAAAACAAATGGCCTGGAGGACAGTACCACTGAGCCCATCTTCTTCATAAGGACCACACAAAAATTTTAAAGTCAGAAAGCCTTACCTAATACACAGATAAAATAGGAAGACAGAGAAATGCAACCCAAATAAATCAACAAGATAAATCCCTAGAAAAAGAACTGAATGAGATAGAAATAACCAAAAACCCAGATGCAGAGTTTAAAACGATTTTTAAGATGCTCAAGGATCTTAGAGTAACAATGGATGGACATAATGAGCACCTAAATAAAGAGATAGCAAGTATCAAAAAGGACATTAAAAGCATAATAAAGAATCAGTCAGAAATGACAAATACAATATCAGAAATGAAGGCTGCATTAGAAAGAATTAATAGCAGGCAAGTTGAAGCAGAGGATTGATTCAGCGATTTAGAGGACAAGATAAAAGCACATAAGCAGAGCAGAATAAAGAAAAGAGGCTCAAAAAGTCTGAGGAAACACTAAGAGAGCTCTGTGACAACATGAAGAGAAACAACATTGGCATCACAGGGATTCCTGAAGGAGAAGAGAAAGAACAAGGGATTTGAAGAAATGTTTGAAGAAATCATACCTAAAAACTTTTCTAAATTGATGAAGGAAAAAGTCACACAAGTTCAAGAAGCACAGAGTGTCCCATTAAAGAAGAACCCAAGGAAGCCTACAGCAAGACACATCATAATTAAAATGTCATTAAGAGACAAAGAAAGAATACTAAAAGTTGCAAGAGAAAAGCAGTTAACTACCTATAGAAGAGCCCGATGAGGATGACATTTGATTTCTCAGAAGATAATCTTGAGGCCGAAGGGATTAACAAGAAATTCTCAAAGTGATGCAAAGAGAGAACCTACAACCAAGACTTCTTTATCCAGCAAGGTTATCATTTAAAATTGAAGGAGAAATAAAAAGCATTCCAGACAAAAACAAAACAAAACAAAACAAAAAACTCAAGGAATTCATTACAACCAAACCAGTACTGCAAGAAATGTTAAGGAGCCTGCTGTAAAAAGAGCAAAGGAAAAGAAATTGAGAAAAAGAGGATTGTACATTTAAAGAATAAAATGGCAATAAACAACTACATATTAATAATAACCTTAAATATAAATGGACTAAATGCTCCAATCAAAAGACATAAGGTAGCTGCATGGATAAGAAAACAGAACCTGTACATATGCTGTCTACAAGTAACACACCTCAGAACAAAAGATACACATAGACTAAAAATGAAGGGATGGAAAAAAGTATTTCACACAAATGGAAATGAAAAAAAGCTGGGGTAGCTATACTTATATCTGACAAAATAGAGTTTAAAACAAAGGCTATAGTGAAAAATAAAGGAGGTCACTACATAATGATAAAGGAAACAATCCCACAGAAGGATATAACTATTGTAAATATCTATGTGCCTAATATAGGAACACAAATATATAAAGCAGATTTTGATGGATATAAAGGCGAGACCAACAGTTATATTATAATAGTAGGGTGTTTTAATACCTCACTAACATCAATGGATAAATCTTCCACACAGAATATTAACAAAGAAACAGCAACCTTAAGTGACACACTAGATCAACTGGATTTAATAAATATCTTCAGAACCTTTCATTCTAAAACAGCAGAATACACATTCATTTCAAGTGCTCATGGTACATTCTCTAAGATAGACCACATGTTAGGACACTAAACAAATCTCAATAAATTTAAGAAGATTGAAATCATATCAAGTGTCTTCTTTGATCACAATGGCATGAAACTAGAAATAAACTCCAATAGAAAAACTGAAAACCATTCAAACTGTTGAGGCTAAATAGCATGTTATTAAATAACAAATGGGTTAACAATAAAATCAAGAAAGAAATAAAAAATTACCTTAAAATAAATGAAAACGAACATAAAACAACTCAAAATTTATGGGACACAGCAAAAGCAGTCCTGAGAGGGAAGTTCATAGCATTACAGGCATACCTTAAGAAGCAAGAAAAAGCTCAAATAAATAACTTAACCCTGCATCTAAAAGAATTAGAAAAAGAACAACAAATAAAGCCCAGAGCTTTAAGTAGAAGGAAGAAAATAATAAAGATCAGAGTGGAAATAAATGATATAGAGGCTAAAAAAAAAAATACAGATGATCAATAAAACCAAGAGGTTTTTTGAAAAGGTAAACAAGATCAATGAACTTTAACCAGACTCATCAATAAAAAAAGAGAGAGGACTCAAATAAATAAAATTGGAAGTGAAAGTGGAGAAATAACAACTGACAGCACAGAAACACCAAGGATTGTAAGAAAATGCAATGAAGATCTGTATGCCAAAAATTAAACAACCTACGTGAAATGAATAAATTCCTAAAAACATATAGTCTTCCAAAACTCAACCTGGAAGAATTATAAAACCTAAACAGACCGATTACAACAAATGAGATAGAAATAGTTATCAAAAAACTCATAGAAAAACAAAAGTCCTGGACAAGATGGTTTCACAGGTGAATTTCACCAAATATTCAAAGAAGTACTAACACCTATCCTTCTGAAGCTAGTTCAAAAAATTCAAGAGGGGAAAAAATTCCAACCTTCTTTTATGAGACAAGGATAATACTCATTCCAAAACCAGGTAAAGACACTATAAAGAAAGAAAACTATAGGCCAATATCCCTGATGAGCTAAGATTTTAAAATCCTCAACAAAATAATAGCAAATCAGATCCAGTAATACATGAAAAAAAGCATACATCATGATCAAGTGGGATTTATTCTGGGGAGGCAAGGCTGGTACAATATTCACAAATCTATAAATGTGATTCATCACATAAACAAAAAGAAAGATAAAAATCATATAATAATATCAATAGATGCAGAAAAAGCATTTGATGAAATCCAGCACCCATTTATGATCAAAACTCTCAGCTAGATGGGAATACAGGGAACATACCTCAACATGATAAAGGCCATCTATGACAAACTCAAAGCCAACATTATACTCAATGGGCAAAAATTAAAAGCAATCCCCTTAAGATCAGGAACAAGGCAGGGGAGTCTCCTTTCACCACTCTTATTCAACATAGTTCTGGAAGTCCTAGCCAAAAAGAAGAAATAAAAGGCATTCAAATTGGAAAAGAAGTAATAAAACTATCACTATTTGCTGATGACATGACACTATAAATAGAAAACCCTAAAGTCTCAGTCAAAAAACAACTAGACCTGATAAATGAATTCGGCAAGATGCCAGGATATAAAATTAATATTCAATATCAGTGGCATTTATATACACCAACAATAAACTGTCTGAAAGAGAAATTAAGGAAACAATCACCTTCACTACTGCAGCAACAACAAAAAAAGTACCCAGTAGTAAATTTAACCAAGGAGGTAAAGACCTTGTACTTGGAAAGTTATAAAACATTGATTAAAGAAATCAAGGATGTATAATTGAGGAATGATGTCAGAGAAATGACGCCGTGAAGAAATCAAGGATGATACAAACAAGTGGAAGCATATACCATGTTTATGGATAGGAAGAATAGACATCATTAAAATGTCTATATTACCCAAAGCAATCCATATATTCAATGCAATTCCTATTAAAATACCAATGGCATACTTCAAAGATATGAAACATACATTCCAAAAATTTATCTGAAACCAAAAAAGAACACAAATAGCCTCAGCAATCTTGAAAGTGAAGAATGAAGTGGGTGGTATCACACTTCCTGATATCAAGTTATACTACAAGGCCATTGTACTCAAAACAGGTTGGTACTGGCATAAGGACAGGCATACAAATCAATGGAACAGAACAGAGAACCCAGTGATAAACCCATGTCTTTATGGTCAATTGATATTTGACAAAAGAGGTAAGAGCATACAGTGGAGTAAAGCCAGTATCTTTAATAAATGGTGTTGGGAAAATTGGACAGGTACATGCAAAAAAATGAAGCTAGACCACCAACTTACAGTATTCACAAAAATAAAATCAAAATAGATTAAAGGCTTAAATATAAGTCGTGAAATTCTAAACATCTTGGAAGAAAACATAGGTAGTAAACTCTTCAATATCTCTCGTAGCAATATTTTTGCTGATTTATCTCCATGGGCGAGTGAAATAAAGGACAGGATGAACAAATGGGACTATATCAAACTAAAAAGCTTTTGCACAGCAAAATACACCGTGAACAAAATAAAAAGACAACCCACACAATGGGAGAACATATTCACCAATAAGTCTGATAAGGGGTTAATAACCAAGATATAAAGAAGTTCTAAACTCAACACCTGGAAGGTAAACAATCCAATTAAAAAATGGGCAAAGGAACTGAATAGACACTTCTCCAAAGAGAACATACAAATAGCCAATAGGCATTTTTTATACCTATGCCTATGGCGAGGTATAAAAAAATGTTCAACCTCGCCAACCATCACTGAAATGCAAATTAAAACCACAATGAGATACCACCTCACACCTGTTAGAATGGCGCTCATTAACAACACAATACACAATAAGTGCTGGTGAGGATGTGGAGAAAAAAGAACCCTCCTGCTTTGCTGGTGGGAATGCAGACTTGTGTCGCCACTGTGGAGAACTGTATGGAGTTTCCTCAAAAAATTAAAAATGGAACTCCTTTTTACCCAACTATTCCAGTTTTAGAAATATTTCTAAGAATACCAAATCACTGATTCAAAAGAAGATATGCACCCCCATGTTATGGCAGCATTGTTTACAATAGCCAAGATCTGGAAACAGCCCAAGTGTCCATCAGTGGACATGTGGATTAAAAAGCAGTAATAAATATATACAATGGAATACTAAGTGGCTGTGAAAAAGAAGGAAGTCTTACTTTTTGTGACAGCATGGGTGGACCTGGATATTATTATGCTAAATAAAATAATCCAGAAAGAGAAAAAAAATCATATGATCTCACATATATTTGGAATCTAATAAACAAAGTGAACTGAAGAATGGAATAGAGGCAGAGATGGCGTCACAGATACCAGAATGACAGCAGTCACAGGGAAGGGGCATGAGAGGATGGGATCAGAGAAGGTAAAGGGATTAGTAAAATTATATATAGTGTGTCCGTAAGGTCATGATGCACTTTTGACCGGTTACAGGAAAGCAACAAAAGATGATAGAAATGTGAAATCTGCACCAAATAAAAGAAAAACCCTCCCAGTTTCTGTAGGATGATGTGGCAGCATATATGCATGCGCAGATGATGACATAACACCATGTATACAGTGGAGCAGCCCATGGCCATGGCAGTCGAGATGTGGACGGTCAGAGGAAAGTTCAGTGTGTTCTCTGGCTCTCTAAATTCGAATCCATGACCAAAGTGCAATGTGAATATCAGCGTGTTTATAACAAAGTGCCACCACATAGGAATAACATTACTCAGTGGGATAAGCAGTTGAAGGAAACCGGTAGTTTGGTGGAGAAACCCCGTTCTGGTAGGCCATTAGTCAGTGACGAGTCTGTAGAGGCTATAAGGGATAGCTACCTAAGGAGCCCTAAAAAAATTTGTGTATGAGCCCACATTGAACTGCACTGAATAGGTATGAAACTGGGAGAGTTTTCCTTTTATTTGGTGCAGATTTCACATTTCTATCGTCTTTTGTTGCTTTCCTGTGACCTGTCAAAAGTGCACCATGACTTTATGGACACACTGTATACATAACACAGAGTTATAGAGAGCAGAAAAGCAAATCATGGAGGGAATGAAGGGAGGGAGTTAGGGGGAGAGGGGCAAAGGGGGTATAAAAAAGGGACACAGGGGTAGGGGTGAGGTAGTTATGTTCAGTGGGACACTTGAGTCCATGTAAACACAATAAATTAAAATTAATAAAAATTAAAAAAAAAAAGAAAAGAAGAAACTGAGGCTCAGAAAGATCACTTGTCCCAGGTCATACCAGGTAGGAGTGGCAAAGAAAATAAAAAGATAATTAATCTAGACAATGTTCGTAAAGAATTTAGTTTCTACATATAAATGAAAATCATATGGTATATAAATGAAAATCATATGGTAAGTATCTTTCTCTGTCTGAATTATTTCACTCAGCATAATACCCTTTACGTCCATCCATGTCATTGCAAATTGTAGGTTTTATTCTTTTTTAATGGCTGAGATATTCCATTATATATTTGTAACCTATCTTCTTCATCCATTGGTGGTTACAGATGGGAAGGGAGTTGGGGGAGTGAATGGAAAGGATTAAGAAGTACAAATCGCAGCCCTGGCCAGTTGGCTCAGCGGTAGAGCATCGGCCTGGCGTGCGGGGGACCCGGGTTTGATTCCCGGCCAGGGCACATAGGAGAAGCACCCATTTACTTCTCCACCCCCCCCCCCCCTTCCTCTTTGTCTCTCTCTTCCCCTCCCGCAGCCAAGGCTCCATTGGAGCAAAGATGGCCCAGGCGCTGGGGATGACTCCTTGGCCTCTGCCCCAGGCGCTAGAGTGGCTCTGGTCGCGGCAGAGCGACCCCTGGAGGGGCAGAGCATCGCCCCCTGGTGGGCAGAGCATCGCCCCTGGTGGGCGTGCCGGGTGGATCCCGGTCGGGCGCATGTGGGAGTCTGTCTGACTGTCTCTCCCGGTTTCCAGCTTCAGAAAAATACAAAAAAAACAACAACAACAGCAACAACAACAACAACAAAAAGAAAAGAAGTACAAATCACCAGTTATTAAAGTAATCATGGGGATGCTAACACACCGCGTAAAGACTATAGTCAATAATATAGCAATAACTGTGTGTGGTATCAGATTGGTACTAGACTTATTGGGGTGATCGCTTTGTAAAGTATATAATAAAATAACTATACTATTGTATGTCCACTGTAATTAAAAATAAATTTAAAAATGTATTTAGCATATGAATACATATTGACTATAACATCTTTTCTCTTCATTACCCAACCTTGGTTCAAAATTATGCTTTCACTAGGGTCTTCCCTGAGTACCTGGACTTGCTCAAACCATGTTTCTGTACTCGCCTGGAGAACTTTGTAGTTCTAATATTGAAGTTATTGTGTAGTAAAGTAAGAAGGCTTTACACCAAAATGTGGATTGGCAAAAAAAAAAAAAGGAGTTTATTTATTTTTTGTAAGTGGTGGCATCTCCCTCAGTGATTCCTGCTCTAGTGAGGAATTCTACATGATTTAATGTTACTTCCATTTTTTTTTCTATGCAATTTTTGGATGTGATTTGATTTCTTTTAAGTTTATGTCCAGTCTTTAAGATTTCTTCCTTGCTTTCTGTTCCCCCACAATTGTCCTTCCTTCATGACTTGACATCATTTTGGCTGTTACAGGCTCTGCAGACCCCTCTGAGTGTCAGCCACATGCTGAAATCCTTACGACAGTCTCACCAGCTCTTCCTTTTCCTGCTTTTGGAAACCTCTGCTAGTCACAAAGGGACTTCTGAGGCACCCTTCTGCCACACAGAAGCAGAGGGAGGATAGAGAGTGCTGTCTCAGGCCTTCCTTCTGCTCAGTCACTTGGCAATATCTTTCAGGGTTTATAAGTTTACTGGAATCCAGAGAAGGAGAGGATGCAGCACTGGAGTAGTTTCAGAGGGAAAATGCATTGAAAGGGGTATTTGAAAACTATCTCTTTCAATCCAGGGGAGGTTGGGAAGGACAAGGAGAGTTCTCATTTGCAGTTCTAAGAATAAACCACCACACATGATGCCTCTCATCTAGCCTGGGGTCACCTTGCAATAGAAATAGCAAGCAACTTTAGTGAGAAAGAAGGTCTGTGATCACATTTCTCATTCTTTTTGTGCTCAAAACATTTCCTGATCCTTCCAGTTCTTTTTGCTTCTATTTTATATTATATCTTTTTTTGTCATTGTACTTATGTCATTTGTTGCACTTTCAAAAGTCTATCTCCTCCTTTTAAACCTGTATTTCTCAGCTGTAAGTGATTTTGCCTCTAGAGGATATCTGACAATGACATTTTGCATTGTCACAATCCTGGGTGGGGTGGGTGGATTGCTGCCAGCATCTAGTAGGTAGAGGTCAGGAGTGATGCTAAACATCCTACAATGTGTAGGACAGTCCTCCATAGCAAAGAGTTATCTGGTCCCAAATGCAGAGTTTGAGAAACCTTGTTCTAGACTGTAAATTCCTTGAGTCAGAAGTTATGTCTTATTTATCTCTTCATTTCTACTACCTTATACATAATAGAGACTTACTAATTGCACATCTAATGAGTAAGTATATGCATGAAGGGCCCAAATGAAAGGATGCATAGCTGACATTTAATTTTTGAAATCCTCTATATATCTCAATTGGTTTTGCTTATGTTCATTATATAGAATTAAGTTTGGTGCTTGAGCAGAATAACGATCATACCTAATCTCTTTAGGGCTGCGGACACCAATAAAGCTCTTTAAATCCATCTGAAGAAGAGGGGGAGGTAACATAGCAAAATGTTAGTGGTCAATATCAGCCATTTGCCCAACTCCACTTTCTTTCTCCCAACAAAAGGAGAATGTCACAGCCTGGGAAAGTCTTTTGTTTTTTGTATATCAGAAGAACAAAGTATGTTATTGGATACTCTCACTCAATGATTAAAAACTTTCACTGGCGATGGTTCTATGGGCAAGTAGCATCTATTTTCAGTAATGAGAACTGGTAGCAAAATTATAGTCCACATGGCACAAGAGTGCCACTGCATGGTTTTGTTGCTTAAAGAGCATTTCCCGAAACAAACCGTAAATGAGAGAAATAGTGCCACATGGTGACTGTGGCAATGGCAGAGCTCCAGAAAGAAGTATACAAGAGACACAGTGACTCTGGGTTTGGATTGTTCTCAGATGGCACTGTCAATGATTTATGGCCAGCAGAGTCATGGCTCATGCCTGTATATCAGTGCTTGCTCTTGACTGGTCTGTATCATTTTATTGGGCTGTCTTTCTGGAAGTTTTAGATATTCTTTAAGACATTTTACTTTCCATTTGATCTTTTGAAAAATCAACATGATTGAAGAAAAAAAACACTTAAAAGATTAGGAATTGAAATTTTCTTATTTCTAAAATGGTCATTTGTATGAAAGCATAAATTTGGTTGTGAGACATCTATTTTTATGTGAGGATTGCTATTTTAAAAGTAAGTGTTCTACTGATATATGGAAGGTAAGGAAGATATATTTTTAGGTCATTTCTAATAAATGTATTAAATCTTGACTGTGGAATGAAAAAATTTACAAATACTTATTCTATAATATCCCTAAAAATTGATAAGCACCATTGCTTTATTTATTTATTTTTTACAAGAGAAGAGTATTTGGTAAAACAGAAAAAATTCGTTAGTGAAGGCTTATGTCAGATCAATAGCAAAATGAAGAAGAAGGTGTCTAAGAGTGGGAGGGGGTCCAGCTTATTGCATGTTCATCACTTTCCAGCCACTCAGTGATTTTTAACCCTCAAACCACCCTGGAAGTGTCTCTGAGGGAAGATATTTATCCTTCATTTTAAGGATAAGAAAAATAAAACACAAAGAGGCAGATTCACTCACTCAAAACCACACAAGTGACATCTTGTATAATTCCATTCTACCAACTTGCTGCTTTCTCATAAGTAAATAGAGAGGCTAGCACTTCTCTATCTAGCTTGCCTACCACAATCACTTGAGAAGTTTTTCAAAGAACACTGATGCCTTCATCTCACCCCAGGAATGTCTAATATAATTTGTCTGACTGTGGAAGCTTACAATCAGTTTTTATTCATGCTCTCCAAGTGATTCTGAATTGTTACCAAGGTCCTAACAGTTGTTTTATCCTTTGTATGAGTTCAAGAAGGGAGAGGATAGTGAGAATAGCAAAATAGAACATTGAATACAAAGTCAGGGAGGTGAAAAGCCATCAGAAATTGTTCACTTGGAGCATGAGACTCAGCTCACTTGAAAAACAGGATATGTGTAAATATAAACAGGTACTTTGAGAAATGAAATTGGAAAAGTTGTCAGCAACTGTGTCTATGTGTGTTGGGGGAGAGGATGTGTTATTTCCCTGCTAGTAGAGATTTGGGGGATGGATTTTGGTATGCAATCACAAGCTCAAAAGAGTTCGTCTTGGATTTATAGATCATCCAGTCCAACTTCCTCTCTGCAGAGTGTTGAAATTAGGGGGTGGGAAAAAAACCGACTCCTAATATTGGCTCCTCAATTTACTAGCTCTGTGAACTTGGATAAATTACCTTACTTTTCTAAGCTTCATTTTCCACATTCGCAAACAGAAATGAAGGAATTGTTGTGAGAATAAAAGAAACAATGTATGAAGTGTTTAGCTCAGTGCCTGGAATATAGTAAATGTTCAAAACACATTTGTTATTATCATTACTGGTGGTGGGACTATTGTCACTCATGAGTTCAATGTTGCAGTCTCTTACTCTTCCTTGCTGTGCTTTTACTGAAATTTATGAGTTGACTTGAGTCAGTGGTTTACTTTCCTGACTTCAGGTCAGTTTGGCAAATGCCAAGCTTATGTCACTCTGGATTCCAGGTATGGGAATAGTAGAAAGAATATAGCAGTAGGTAGATTTCACCCCTAAACTTTCTCCCTTTTGAATGTTGCTGACATCAGTATTTTCTAGAAATCTTAAGCAGCTGTAAGTCTAAAAGAACAAGACAGACACTTCTTTTATTTTTTCTACCATCAAAGTACTTTTATTAAGTCACCAGATGAGCACTTTCTAAGGAAAAAATAGTTTATGTGTGGTTTGGATGCTAAGCGTTGACTCAGCGTCAGGCCTGTGAAAGAGCGGGCCACGCTATGCCTGCTGACACACAAGTCATAATAATAGAAAAAAGTCAGAACTGTCCCAAAGTTGTTAAATAAAGCCATACGTTTGGAAAAACACAATACACCAAACTCTTATATGCTTCTGCCCCCCCCCCCAATTTTCCTCTTCAGCTAGCACCAACATTATATTTTTCTTTCCAATACACATATTTTCCCAAGTCCCATGGTTGCCATAGTCTTCTTCCATGTGTTCTATATTTTTATACAGTACTAGTCAAAGTAAGGTAATATTAAACAATCCTTAGTAAAGCAAGACATTTGAAATAACTTTTTAAACCAGAAATTTTATAGAGGATATATGTAGTTGTTCTTACGTTAGGAGTTAATTACTTTTATAATACAAACAATGAATGCAATATAAGCTTTGCAAGACTGACTCACTAAGGAAATAAGTCAGATTTGGAAAACAGATCCCTTGCCACTGACGCACATGAGAGAACGTTTTAAAAAATGGTAATCTGAGAAATTTAATTTCCACGTAACAGTTCACATAAAACTGATACTATCGGTAAGTGGGTCACAATGAAATAGTCTGTGATTCTATGTCAGTTCCAAAATGATTGCATTGCACAACCAGGTGTTTTAGTTTCTTGAAATGAAAGGGGGAAAAAGTGAATCAATTTTCAGTTATTTGGTACAGTTTTCTCCTCCTGGAAAGTCATTCTCCAGATAGAAGACAAACTTAAGAGATGAAAAAGCAAGGAAGCAGTGTTTATCTGCAGTTTATTACCTTTGTGATGTTGTATTCCTTCATCTTTATGTGCCTTGTTTTTTTCCATTTCTAACCCGGGAAGAACTGTTCTATATGGCTCTGCAGAAAATTACCCAGAATTCCTCCAGGAACCACTGCAGGTAGAGACTGGGGGGAAAGGAACTCAAGTGAACTTTAACCAGGTAAAAAGCTTACTTTGTGTAGGACTTCTTTGATTTTGAACAAACTGCTCTTTGGATAAAAGATTCTTAAATCAATGGGTTGGTGGATGATTTCTAGGTGGTAGCATTAACATCATTTGAAAATATGCCTTTAGTAACTACTTAGAAGCACCTAAGTGAGAGGAAAGAAAGAAATTTTAAAAAGCAAAGAAATAGATTCAGTCTGTAATCCTTAAAAAGAGTCCTCTTTCACTAATTTTTTAAAAAATTTTCACTTATTTTTATTAGCTTAAAAACAATAGGTATTAGTTATTAAAACTTAAAGTGCAGGATTCACAAATACCCACTTTTTAAAAAATAGATCTGCTTCTCTTGGTAACTCTTTACTTTTAATGACAAGTTGCTAAGGCAAACACCCATTTTTCCTATCATTTGTTCATATTACTATACTTGGTTTCTTCTGGTAATAAGCCTACATCTTCTTTGTATCTCCTTTTCTTGTGTCAATATTGGGGTTGTTCTACCAACCAAGAAATTCTATTACCTAGGAAACCACAAAAGCTAATACTAATGCTCACAGATGCTTATATACATCTAAATGCAAAAAGGATATTTAAACACTCACCCAACTCCCTTTCTAGTCTCAGTACATGGTTATGGTTGATGGGCAATTGGTGTAAGTGTTTGTGTGTATCATGGGAAGAATGGTAGGGGAAATGAGAGGCAATTTAACGCCCTGAAAACTCATGGAATTCCATGTTTGTATTGCGAAGATGATGCATTGCAGATTGAGTGACGTTGTGAAACTTTGCTCAGTCATAATTTTATTTGGAGTAAATTTGGAGCAGCTTTCCCCTTTCCATCTTAAGGGCAAGACAATGTGTCCTTCATAACCATGTCTAAGAGGAAAACTGTGACCGATTCTGGTGAGTATAAGCAAATCCACTCACCCAAATAAACACACAGAAGGCTTCTCAGTGAAGCCTACACCATCAGAATCTGTTTCATTGTACCCCAGCTGCCAAAAAGAAGTGATCACAAGCATTTCAAAAAGAGTGACATTGCTCTATTTCAGAAAATCTACCTCAAACTGTACTCACTTCTTTGACTTTATACATTCCTGTAAGGATGACTGTTCATTTCCTGTCATAGCTAGTGCGACATAATTCTCACTGTAGACTCAGCCAACTTTTTAACGTTGGGAACCTACTCTGTCTCTGAGATTCAGACACCTCTCCATCATAGACAGGCTGGTTTTGCTTTACAGTTGGTCCCACTCTGATCTTGTTCCAGGGCTCCAAACTAGGCTGTGTTTGCTTTGTGTCTTTTGTTCAAACTTCCATTTCATACTTGGAGAGACAATAAAACGCATAGATAGAAAATCCTGGATTTGATTCTAAAGACCTGGATTTCAATTTTGACTATTTCCCTCTGTGATTGTATGACCTGGAGCAAGTCATAACATTCCTTGCCTAAATTTCCTTATCTATGAAGCAAGGTAACATCTGTTATTTTTACTCAGCCCTGTTGAGTTGTCATAGTAAGATGCTCAGTAAGTTTGGAAGCAGTATAATTATTATAATTACTATTATTATGTCATGTCTAGTAATTGTGTTGCTTTCATTTTTCTGTTTCCCAAGGCTAACATGCTCTCCAAGAAATTTTCCAATATCAGACTAGATCCATGCCCTTACTGGTATTCTCAAAATGTAGAAATCTGACCCTGTGAGCACTGATAACTAAAATTAGGACTTAATTCTGATGCAAGACTTGCCCAGCACTGATAACCTGACTTTCTGGATCTCAGTGTGCCCTAGGCTCACACTGTACTGCTTGCCAAAATTTTTTATGTACCTACTCCCTCCACTAGAATTTGAACTCCATAGAGAAGGCAATGAGCAGTATGCATCTCTATCTACATGCCTTAGCACAACATTTTGTGCATGGTAAATATACAATAAAGGTTTGTTAAATAAATTACTTATTGTATATTCTCTATACCGTCACCCATTCTGGGAATTTTGTTCTATTTTCTCCTTAGATCTGAGAACGGTACAAGCTCTCCATTCTTGCTAATCTTGGGACACTGCACTACCTTTTATTTTTGTCTTCCTATACCTTTAGAAATAGTTTTTATATTAAACTCACCTAAAATTATCTCACCTGAGAGTGTCAGAGTTTCTTGCTTGGAACCTGGATGATCTAGTAATTGAAGAGGACACACAATAAACATGTTTAATGGACAATTTATAAATTAGTTAATGTCATATTGATATTAATTACTATTACTACTAAAGAAATAAGCCAGTACATTTTATTTTATCTCAGCAATCTAAATAAAAATTTAAAATAAGTTATTTTAGTATAGAATTTGGTTCAGTTAGCAACACAAAGAAGGGAAACTGCTTTAAAGATCACAGTGTCTGATGGTATGGAACAAGTAGGAAGTTTTGAGATGACAAAGTCATCGTGGTGTTGATTGAGTTCATGTGGCCTTGAGCTTTTCTGGTCCTAGGAGGACACTACTGTACGTGGTTTACATGTGACTGGCGTGTAGTGCCAGAATGCAGCTCACTCCTTTCTCTTAGGTACACATGGCATTATGATTCAAGACTGAGATCTTGAATCTTTGGCAAATAAAATTGCCTTGTTTCTGTTTGTCCAGGAAGTTATGTATGCGGTCAATAAGGCCCTTTCCTTCCCTTCCTTCCTTCCTTCCTTCCTTCCTTCCTTCCTTCCTTCCTTCCTTCCTTCCTTCCTTCCTTCCTTCCTTCCTTTCCAACAAAGCAGCTCAAAACTAGATTGTATTCTGGGTTTATAGAATTTACACTCTTATACCTAAATCATTGGTGATATTGTTCTTACACATACAATATTACTTTTCTTTAATAAAGTGTATGTTCTTGATAAAGGATAAAATTTTGAGAAAGACAACATATTTTAAAGATAACATTTTATAAAAACCCTCAATGGTGAAGAAAAGTAGGCAGTAATGAACTTATTTCTAAAGCAGTGTTATGTAAAATCTTTTCTTGACTTTTTATTGGTTATTGACCAAATTTCAAACTCCCTGGTTTTACCTTACTATATTTGCCTTTTGCTAGTCCCCAAAGGTCTTTTTATATAGCCAAATAGGACTTGTGAATTTAGCTGAAAAGAATATGGTAGTTTTCTTTCTCAATACCTGTAGTTAGATTTCTGAAAACCTTATGTGATAAACTTTTCAATCCAATGGGAGGGCAGATAGAGTTGAAGAAATGAGATCATGAGTGAAACTATCAAAATATTGAGTATAGTTTACATTTATTAAAGTAGAAACATAAAGTCGGTCCACCAAGTAATGTACCATTACATATATCTTCATTTGGTAACTAATAGTGCAAAATGGATACATATTTATGTATCCTCCTTTGATCTCTAGTAACTTTTTAGTATCTCCTATCTCCATATTCTAAATGTTATTCTTAAACATTTGTTTGTTTGATGCTGTTAAAATATAGTACAGTCAGCCCTCTATATCTGTTCCACATCTGCAACTCAACCAAGTGAGAAGAAAATACTGAAAACCATTGTTCTGTTGTTGCTGACACGTACGATGTAGTTTGGCCTATGAAGGTTGTTTCTGTACTGGACACGTACAGATATTTTTCCTTTTCATTGTTCCCTACATAACACAGTATAACAACTTTTACATAGTATTCACATAACATTAGGTATTATAAGTAATTTAGAGATGATTGCAAGTATACTGAAAGATGTGCCAGGACATATGCAAATACTACACAACTTTATGTAAGGGACTTGAACATCTGTGAATTTTGATATCCGCTGGGGTCCTGGAACCAATCACCTGGGGATATCAACCATTCAGAAGTCTGTCCTCCTGTACATTTCAAGGACTTTCTGATTTTATGACTTGAAATTACTTTTCATCGCTTTGGTTTCACAGTATTTCTGCAGACATTCATGTGTGTGCCTGAATTGGAAAACAAGTTTGGGGTAGTCTTTCTCAGCCTCCTTTTTCCAACCCAGGCTGAGTGGTGCTAATGCTGAACATGATAACCACATAACAAACCCCATCCTCACTCATACCCCAGGCGGGTTTCCATCCCTAAACCGAGTTGAGTTGTGAGACTCGGGAGAACCCACCCCAGCTCCCTTTCTCTCTCCCACAGCTCCATCTCCTTGCCTCTCTTTCTCTTAACCTATGACTTATTGCTGCTTCCTTTTCCTAACTTCTAGTTTCCCATGTCTCTAATTTCCTGCAGTAGCAGCAACCTTCAATTCATGGACACGGAAACCAAAATTCCCTTGAGGACACTGTGTACATAGTAAATCCATTTGTACCAGAATTTCACACGAGGAGAACTTGGGATTGTGTTTGAGTGACTTCTCTACACATTTTTAGAAGCATCTCCCTGCTTTTGCTCATGATCTTGCCTCTTCCCAGAACAGAACTTTTTACTCTTTGCTATCTGGGAAATTTGTGTTCATCCCTTAAAACTCAATTCAGATGCCACTTCCTTTAGGGAAACTTCCAGCATACTCAGGCAGAATTAGTCTACTCTTCTGTGGCTGTGTAACAATTTGGCCTCTTATGCTACAGCAAGAAACTGTTTTCTGTTCAATACCTACTATGTGCTTGGCACTTACCACATTGTATTACTACACGTTTGCTTATCTATCTCACTTGGTTGATTTTGAACTTTTCCAAAGCAATGTTATTTTGGCCTGTTTCAATCTACCATAGTGTTTAATGTGCTAGTATCTGGCACAGAGTAAGAATATAAATGTTTATTGAATAAATGTGTGAACGGTTGAGTGAGTACTTAAATGTATTAGACTCTTCAGCAGATGAATGTCAAAAATAATTTACTTAATATATATTGATAAATGTATATTTATAAATATTTATATTAATTTTTATCTCTTGATTAAATTTTTATCTTTAGGTTTTATTAGCTAGATAGCAAATTCTGTGAAAATAAAAACTATCTCCTACTCTCAATATCACACACTCAGATCCAACTATATGGTGCCCAGTAGTCAATTACAGTGTATTTTTGGAATTTATGAGTTAAAAACAAAAATACAACAATGTAGTATGAAAATAACTCAATCTTCAACCTCTTTTTTAAAAAAAATGGAAATTCATTAAATCTGATCATTTTCTTTTCAACTCAAGTTGAATATCTCTTAGTTCTACATCAGTTTGATAAGTGACTAAACATGGAAAAGGTAAAATATGGACAGAGAGTGAGATATAACCTATATTCAGAGTTAATAAGAAGACTTGTTTGGAAAATTTCCCTCAACACATCAGAAACAAATAATTTAGAAACCAAGGGGAACCAGTGGATGGAACTGATTTGCACATTTAAAAACTGCTTTACAATTGCAGGCATCACTTGACTCTAGAAAACCACTGCATTGCCTTTTCTTGCCCATAAATTATTTTTGAAGGAAAAGGGGTATTTTGCTGAAAAGAAAAAAATATATTCTCACCATGGGTAGTTGTCTACCTTGCTTCTGTTAAAATTACAGTTCTTGATAAGATTCAAGATTCTTGTGATGGTGATTTTTGGTATGATATCTACAGATGCAAATTCTGCATGTGTTAAGGAAACACATCCCCAAACACGACAGCACATGCTGTACTCACAGCCAGTTACACAGAATGCTCATGCATGCGTCTGTTGCCTATTAACTTTCTTCCTGCTCTTTGCATCATTCTTTTGAAGAAGCTCCAGCAGTCTATTGCTTTGCCCAGTTGTTTATAATGTCTATAATAAATCAGGGACTTGAACCAAATAAAATATCTAGGTTGTGTTTGCAAAATATTTGAATATTCTGGTTTTGTTTTATTTCCCTAGCTTTAGAAAACATAAGATTTAAATCTGAAGCTTATTTTCTAATTACTTACTTTTTTTTTGGAGGGGGAGAGAAATTTGTTACTTTTTCAGCCAATTAGTAAGTTCAAACCATATTTTGATGCAATCTTCAGTTTGTTTTTGTGTCTCTTGTATATGTTGGTGGTTTTTCTTTCTTAAGAGTCTTATGAATAGGCAAACAAAACAAAACATAATCTTATTAACTACTTTCTTAAAATCAGATAAAAGTACCTGGTGATTGGGGCTACCTTCTAACACCTTTTCTTTTAACATTCAGCTATGACATTTTTAACAACAGGTATAGTTCATTGATTATATATAATATGTTACAATCTGAGGTCTCAATGAGCTGAATTTGAAATGCGGGGATTTCTGTTAGAAACCTTGGTAAAGCGAACAAGTAGGGAAGAATTCCAAGATTTCCTGTTAGATTTATTGACTGTGTGCGTCAACAGTATGCTTTTGATTTGCAAATAACATAAAAATACTCAGAATCTGTGCTTAGGTGAATTATGAGTCTGTATTTTGTTGTCACAGACATTGTATCCAACCTTTCTCCCTTACTTCTCAGCACTGTTTTATAGAGGGATGTGGTAGACAAGAAAATAGAGATGACAGCCTGAGTGAATCAGTTATATAAACGTTTATGAGATGTAGTGAATAACACAAACTTAGAGGAGTATTTTTTTTTTTGAGATTAGAGATGAATGAACTATTTGTCCCAATTTGATACCTAGGCTGGTCTATATAGTATGACCAAAAGTTTAATGATAATTTATAGCAATGTTGACTTATATTTTTTTATTCATGTGATTTTGGTTTTAATGTAAATATATACCCAAAGATTATGCATTTTCAGGTGAATAAACTATTTCCAAGATTAAGCTAGTCAGTTAAACAAAGATGCTAAACTCATTGTTTACAGCTAAAATTCCTGATTAATACTTCTTGGGTTTGCATACAGCTAAACAGTTTACAAATTAATTTCACCGCCTTGACTCACTTTAGTGGAAGAACAGGAATAAATAGACTCATTTTGTGAATCAGGACTCCAAAGATTAATATAATTCATTGCTTTATGATCAAGGTTAAAAGAAAACCAAGATGCATTATATCATAGTCCCACCTTTTTAAAAGTGTCTGAAAATATACTCATTGCATATGATACATACATTTCCAGTCATGAGGCCACCTGTTAAGAAGTAGATTTTAAAACTTGGACTTCTCTGTCATACCAGCAAAATGGAATGAAAGTAATTACCACAGGCAACAAAACAGTCTCCTGCCTAGAGAATCATAAAAACAGGACATTATTCTTTCCACAAGACATTTTGTGTGGTATGCATGAAACATTTTTATAGGAACAATAGTAATGTCTAAATAATTTGGAGATGGTGGATTCTGGCCCTGGAGAGTTACTTCATTGAAAAACATTTCATTCAATGACCAGAATCAGTCAAACTGCTTGGTTTCTTAGGAACAAACCAGCAAACTAAAACAGACCCCTACACTGATATTCTAATGAATATTAACTCCAGGAATGATGTCAAAGATGCTTTGAAAACAAATTGTGTAGAATCAAGAAATTTGAAAGAAGGAGACACTTAGATCTCATTCCTGGAGATTTAAATGACATTAGTTTTGAAGTAAAGAAACCTGTTAAAATAGAGTTTCTCAAACTTAGTGGAATATATACACATAAATATAGGTACACATTCATATTTAAGAATGTATATTAACTGAGCCAGTGACCCCGTGCTCAAGCTAGTGACCTTGGGTTCAAGCCAGCAACCTTCTTTTTTCTCTTTCTCTCTCTCTCCCATCCTTCCTTTTTCTTTTTCTTTTTCTTTTCTAAGTGAGCGGAGGGGAGATAGAAAAACAGACTCCCATATGCTCCTTGACTGGGATCGACCCAGCAACCCCCGTCTCAGGCTGATGCTCTGCCCATCTGGGGCCATGCTCACAACCAAGCTATTTTTAGTGCCTGAAGCAGAGGCTCAGTGGAGCTATCCTCAATGCCCACTACTGTTGTGCTTGAATCAATTGAGCCATACCCTCAGGAGGAGAAGAGAGAGGAGAGATAAGGGGGAGAGAAGGGTGGATAAGCAGATGGTTGCTTGTCTTGTGTGCCCTAACTGGGAATCGAACCAGGGACATCCACATGCCAGGCTGACATTCTAACCACTGAGCCAACTGGCCAGGTCCCTTTTTTTTTCTTTCTTTCTCTCTTTCTCCCTTTCTTTCTTTCTTTTTCTTTCTTTCTCTTTCTTTCTTTCTTTCTTTCTTTCTTTCTTTCTTTCTTTCTTTCTTTCTTTCTTTCTTTCTTTCTTTCTTTTCTCTCTTTCTCTCTCTCTCTCTCTCTTCCTCCCTTCCTTCCTTCCTTCCTTCCTTCCTTCCTTCCTTCCTTCCTTCCTTCCTTCCTTCCTTCCTTCTTTCCTTTCTTCCTTCCTTTTCTCTCTCTCTCTTTTATATAATTGGGCCCAACTCAACACTACCAACCAACTAGATATCATGACCATTTATAAACTATTTTATTCAGAAACAGCAGAATACATATTTTTTCTCAAACTCACATAGAACATTCACCAAGATAGACCAAATTCTGGGACATAAGATGTACCTCAACTTTCAAAGAAAAGATATCATACAGTGTCTGCTCTCAGATCCACTTGTTTCTTTCTTACACAATCATATTTTGTAATAATGTACTTCTTGTTTGGTGGGATTGAAATTCTTTTAAAGCTACTTCCAGTGAGGTCCTTGTGTCCACTAGACACTCAAGTATCACACAGCAGGCCACTAAGCAGGCCCAGGTAGCTGTTGAGACTCAGAGGCATAGCCACCAGCCCCTCCCATGGGCAGCTCTCATGGAAAGGCTGGCCTTGTTCATTATCCAGAGGATGGCTGACTCATGATGTTCCTTCCAGGTTTTGTGCCCTCTTTGTTCCTTGGCCTGTGACTCAACTCCTTCCTGCTTTCTCCACTGTTAGCTTCACTTCTACCAGCTGTGATCTGTGTTCCTCATTTTATCCCTGGCTTCCAGGTCATTGTTTTTTTTTTAAGTTTCCATTTTTTTTTGCTTCAGACTTATTGCTGATATGTATTTCACGCTTTGCCCTCTGCCTGTGGCCATGACTCTGACTCACTGGAAAGTGTTGATCAGGGCCAGTAGCTACCACGTTGGGTGCTCTGACTCTTATGGCCCTGGCACAGTGATGACCTCATTTGGGCTGTCACAACAGTGATATTTCCCTTTTCTGAGTTATTAGTGCACATGAGCCCTGTACTTTTTACTTACTTGAAAATTTTAAACAGTACTTGTTCTGGTGAACATGATCTTTGTAGTCCAGAAACTTAGTTTAAGGATTCCAAAGAGTATAGATTATGCTGAAATAAAATTCAGATCTGTGCAAACATTGTTAGTTTTGGTAAATACTGGGCTCTTCCAAGGTGTTCCTGGATTCTTTGTTAAATTATATCCCAACTGGTTCATAGTCCCTGATCTAAGTCAGCCTTGTGGCAAGGAGGAAGATTATAAGAGATCAGAGCATAGGAAGTGAATATTTATCACTAGGGATTAAGAAATGTTGGCATTACCAAATGGTTATATAAGCCAAGGCTTGGTAGAGGGAGAAGGATGACAAGAGAAAGAACATGCCTTATTCCTTCTTTTCTTTTTTTAGTTTACTCTTAATAGTACGTATTTTTTAATGAGCAACAATGGAATAAAACACTTAGGTGAGAGATAAGATAGAAATGGCCAAGTGATGTCTACAAGAATTTTCTATTTTACTGCATGTGCAGCACATATTGTGTAATGATGGAAAGAGAAAGCTAAGACATGTTATTTATTACTGAGCTAATTTACATTAAACACTGTCCAAGGAAATCATGAGCACAATTGTGTTTTATCCAATGTAACAGAAAATCTAAGTCAAGAAGGAAAGCAGAAACTGAGTGAAAAGTTGTGATTGCTTTAACCTCTGTCATCACCAGTCACCTGTCAACTGCTCACCTCTCACTCTACCTCCTCCTCTTGGTCCTCTGGCAGGAAAGAAACTGTGGTCTGCAGGGATGTACTCCAAACTGGGTCCTTTTGACACAGTGAAAAGAGCTTTTGATGGGGGGGGGGAATGTTTGTTGTTGCTGATCTCTCAATGTCTAAGGCAATAAAAAGAGAGCAGGGTCTCTGCTTCACAAAATATAAGAGGCAGGCATAGTTTACATGCCAGATTGTAGTGGAAACAGACAAGAGCAAAAACATATATAATTCTTTTTATAGAAGTGATTTTTTTTAACAAGAATGGAAACAGGTCATGCAATCCTACTTAGTACATTCTATCCCTGAAGTAGGTTTTCAATATTTCTATTTTTTTTTTTTGTTTACCACTTTCCAGATTTTTGTATAGTGGAAAAAATGTGAGTCATAATAAACTAATGAATAACATTTCATTTCACAAAACATTTACATAGCATAATGGCTTTCAGACTTTGAGTGATTCTAGTGGGTTTTGTTCTCAGAACACCTTCTTTCTGGTCATGTAACCTGACAGGCCTATTCTGCCTTGCCTCTCAACCTCCTGGGGGTCTCCTGTCCACATATCACACAGACCTTACTAGAACAAATAACAGTCCATGGGTTACCATATGTCCCAAGCAGGGCCAACTAGAGTAATCTTTTTCACTTAACATATCAACATATGGGAGGAAACTCTTTCATTGTGGAGCATGTGAAACTGCATTTCTAGGAAATATTTCTTGCTAGATGGGGAGGCAAAAGGGATCCTGGTGCCTGTGGTTCTTTCCTCTATCTTTGAGTTACACCAATAGTATTCCCACCCACGGGAGTGATGAATTCCTTTTTTTTAAACTTGTGATAATTGGAATAAGACTTCCATTACTTGCAACAAACAAGTCCTAATAAACTTAATATATGATGATAAATTTTAAAAAGAATGTTGGCATTTATTTCACCTCATTGCATTGGTGTTTGGGAGTGAGGTGAGAGGATGTAGGGAATAACCTCAGAGAATGTCTAAACACTGATTTAAACGGCATGTTTGAGAATATGTGTTCATTCAGGTCTGAGCCCCTCTGTAAAAAGGACTTGAGACCTGTTTATCTTTCTGCCTCGGGACCAAACACCATTGGCACAGGATGAAAGCTTAGTTAATGTTTCATGAGAAAAATGAATTTGAGGAATGAAAAAAAAAAAAGATATTTGGCAACCACAGTCCAGTTTGATGACATTGGCTTTGTAGAAAGAGTAGATTTGAGATACATTTTGCAATGAATGTCATTGTCTTTTTTGCTAAAATTCAGAAATCAATACTTTGTGGAGGTAACTGGGGAAGTAGACAATTTATTTGTATAAGATTTTACTCAATCCATCAATCTCCAAGTGAGGAATATGGCGTTAGTGGAAATAAAGTGATTTTTATTTTGAAATTTAGTTTTAATTTTACCTAATACAGTCCTTATGAGGATTAAGGGAAAATGCATAGATCGCGACCCACAGGTTGAGAACCGCTGGCATAGATCATTATTTCCTGGCACATAGTAAGCACTCAATAAATGGAAGTTATAATTGGAAAAATAAGCCTACAATAAAAACAGCTCACAAAACATCCCAGAGTTTGCTTCATTGACAAGTTGCTTATCAATGATCGAAGTTTATAATTGTTCATTTTTTGCCTCCTAAAAACATGGGATCTCATCTAAGGAAGAATTAGCCCTATTATCCACGTCTTAACCTCCTTCCTTTCTCTCAGTTTGCATACAGCTTTGTCTTTGCTTCTAAACTTTTAATTTTGATATGTGTGTGTGGACAAGGCAAGGTGTTTAGCTGTGTTGGGGACACAGTGGCTGCCATACTATTTTAGCCTATTTGATTTCCTTTATATAGTGAAGGGCTCTGTTCCTGATAGAATCTGTGGGCAACAAAATTTCTTTAAAATGGAGCCAACAATTACAATTTAATTCTCTTTCTCCTCTTCTTGCAACATCTATGAATGGAATGCACTGAGTCCCTTCACTATCTGACTGCTGGTTGAAGATAGCCAATGAGAGTCTCTAGTGGAAGATATGAAGACAGAAAAGAGGATGGAATACTGATTTCCCCATCTCTCTCCCTGTTGGGCTGCAGGGTAGGACTGATTTCTCAGCTTCTGTGGGCCACCATCCTCAGGCAAGCAGTCTCCTCTGCCCCTACCACTAATGTCAAAATCTGTTGGATTCTGGAAACTGTTTCTTACTTCCTTACTTCTCACTTCAGCTCTATCTCCTGATTTCTTTTTTTTAATTTTATTTATATTTTTTTATTTTTCTGAAGTGAGAAGCAGGGAGGCAGAGAGACAGACTCCTGCATGTGTTCTACTGGGATCCACCCGGCATGCCCACCAGGGGGCGATGCTCGGCTCCTCTGGGGCCATTCTAGCACCTGAGGCAAAGGCCATGGAGCCATCCTCAGTGCCCGGGCTAACTTGGCTCCAAAAGAGCCTTGGCTGTGGGAGGGGAAGAGAGAGGTAGAGAGAAAAGAGAAGCAGATGAATGCTTCTCCTGTGTGCCCTGGCTAGGAATCGAACCTGGGACTTCCACATGCCAGACCGACGCTCTACCACTGAGCCAACTGACCTGGGTCTGATTTTTCTTGTTTGTGGTATTTTAGGTTTTTAAATTTTTATATTTTTACTCTTGTGCACTGTTTGTCATTTAATTTTTCTCAATTATTGGGTCAGATTGTACCAACTCCATCCTGTTGGAACTCTGATTGATGCAGAGCTTATTAACTGCCAACACTTCTTACTTAGGTAAATGATTTAATTTAATCTTCACTTTGATATTTTTTAGCAGTACACACTACATGGATAAATAAATGAGGACTCAGATAATTTTGTTAGTTTGTGTAAAGGCACCTAACTAACAGACAGAAGAGCCTGAATTAAAAGCCAAGTCCCAGGACTAGACCAGGGTTGTAGCCACTTTCCTATGCTGTCTTTTCTGCAGTTCCCAGGGCTTCCACCAATTCAGGAAAATTCAGGGGCTGTGTGTGCTCTGTCCAACATATCTGAAAGAAGATTCGACTTAGTACAACTTGTTCATTTATAAAAATCTTAAGAAGTGTATATATTTAAGTTTCTGCACACACACATCCACCATTACCTAAGTGTTCACTTTACTATATCTTACACTTGATTACTAAGGTCTTAAACTCACTTTTTTCTCCCTGTGCTAGAATAGTTGTTAGAAAAAATTTAACTGACCCACATTGAAGTGTCCTTAGCTACAAATCTTTACAAACATTCATTTGTTCTGTAAATGTAATTTCATATTTTTTATTTTAAAAATTTGAATCAACCTTGACACAAAATTATTTTAGTTGCATGCCTGAATTTCTAAATGCCCACAGAATCACATTTGTCAATTTCAATTCTAAAGTTAATAAACATTTATTATTTTTCCAGTCCTCTTTCAGTCCACCTGGCAATGGCCAAGAATGAAATTTACATAGTCTTGTAGCCTTTTTAAAAAATAAAGCTAAACATTACAACTTTGACTATTTCCCCTCAAATGCCATTATTTTATTCCACATAACAGGCAATTGCATCCCCCCTATAATTTTCTTAAATTTTTTTCTGAACTTGTGTTTTAGATTAATCAATTTTCACTTTTCCCCATTTCCTTGTGGTCTTGAACTATGCAGCCCATCAACAAGCATTTTCTTCCCTGGGTTCTCTAAGAATAATTAAGGCACAACCTCTACCTCCTCTGTCATGAGTCATATTATGCTAAATTTTTGAAAGGAAAAAAGTCACATTTTTACTACCACCCCAGTACTTATTTAAATGGAGCAAATTGTTCCGCTAATGATTGTTCCAGTCAGGAAAGTCCTTGTGCTATCTCCAGATTTTGAACTACCAAAGGCAGAGTTAACTTTTATTCTTTAGTCACTTACAAAGCAATGCAATTTCCAAATCAATCAAGCCACAGTGCTATGAGGAAAGTGTTCTTTTATGAGAGAAGGAAAACGATTTTAGATTTTTATTGAGAGCCTGGAGGACAGCATGCTGTGCCACTAAGGGACAGAGTAATGGAAAGGAGAGAGCAAAAAGCTAAGGTTAGGTATTCTAAAAAAAAATTTTTTTTTCAATTCAGTGAGAAGAGGGGAGGTGGAGAGACAGACTCTTGCATGTGCCTGGACCGGGGTTCACCTGGAAAGCCCACTAGGGGGCGATGCTCTGCCTATCTGGAGTGTTGCTCTGTTGCTCAGCAACTGAGCTCTTCTTAGCACCTGAAGTAGTGTCCAATGGAGACATCCAGAGTGGCTGAGGCAACTTGCTCCAATTGAGCCACGGCTGCAGGGAGAGGGAGAAAGAGAGAGGATGTGTGAGAGAGAGAACAGTGAAAGGGAGAGGGTTAAAGAAGCAGATGGACATTTCTCCTGTGTACCCTGGACATCCACATGTGGGGCTGATGATCTACTACTGAGCCAACTGGCCAGGGCCATTTTTTTTTTTTTTTAGAGAGAGAAAGAAAAAGGGAGGGTGAGAAAGAGAGAGAGACATCAATTTGTTGATTTGTTGTTCTACTTATTTATGCATTCATTGGATGATTCTTGAATGTCTCCTAACCAGGAATCAAACCTGCAACCTTGGCATATCAGGATAATGCTGTAGCCAGCTAAGCTACCTGGCCAAGCCTCCATCTGTGCTATTTTTAATTCTTCTGGACTGAGCTTTCAGTGGTACAACAATTGTTGTTTCTGGTATAAGCCTTAAATTAATGAGAGCCTATCTCCCGAAGAAATATTACATCTTACACATCCTCTTTTAAGAAACTCGGAACAGATTTTCCTGAGGCTAGATTGAAGGACATTGGATAGTGCTATACAATGCCATGCTCAGCAGCATGGGTAAAGATGTTATGGCCTGTGGGTCAAATCCAATACACTGTTTTTGTCTGGTCTACAAACTAGAAATGGTTTTTACCTTTGAACTTCATTAAATGAAATGCTATTATCCTTCTAAAAGAATTCCATTTTTCTCATCAGTGGACCAATATTACAATAAGTATATTTTATTATTTTATAATTTGAATATCATCAATAAAAATATTGAGAAAATTTGTTTTCTCTCTTGTGTAAGTTTCCATGTAATAAATATTTTTGTTGGCTATTGAGGACAAAAATATTTACTATTTGGCCCTTCACGAAAATGATTTGGAGCAAGTCCCAGGTGGAGCTGGAATCTTGTCACTTTGCTTCTTTTCTACTTGGGAGTGAGCTTGTTGTCTTCTATGTATTCCTTCCCTGAGAAGTTGGAAACAGTTCAAGGTTCTGTTTAGTGTGCGAGTACAAAGATGAGAAGTTTTACTCTACTTCTTCCAAAACTTTTTTGACCTGACAGTATTTTCCCTCATCAGCCATGGCCATCATGGTGTCACAGGAAAGTTGTTACAGATTCCTGGGCTCCTGTTCTTTCACCTGCACACTGGCCATGATGATTAACAGGCTAGGTGGAGTGGATCCTCTAAGAGTCCATGAGTATACTCATTAGCTAGTCTGTGTTCTAAGAAGGGAGAAGAGTTAAAATAATGTAATCCAGCATGACAAACTATGATATCACCACTTTAAAAATATTATCATTGAAATGTGAGAATATTGTGACATAATTTTCTTTCTCCAGGGTAATTCTTTAGGTGATTTAGTGACCTAGCAGCACTCATAAACACGGTGCATAAAAGAGAGTGAATCTGGCATATTTTATTCAAAGTACTCTCATATTTATTTTAACATTAAAAATACTCCAGAAACATTGGAGTCTGGAAGATGTGAACTTGTATATGTTATTCTTTCCAGGAAGTTAAATAAATTATAAAGACTAAAGATAGTAGCTGTTTTTAAAAAGAGAAGAGCTTGCTAATAATTTTCTTGAGAGGACAAAGAGGCATAATAGACACATGGGGAAGCAATTTTTGAAGACAACAGACTCTTGTTTAACCTGCATCTCTGTTGACTATCATGATTTCCCATGACTAGATCTTTTACTGGGAATAGGGAAATGTTCATCTCCAGGGCAGGTCACTTTCTTGGCTTCATAAACACCAATTAGTCTCTCTTTATTCACCTTCCATTTGGTAAGACTAGAGAACTGCCTGGTGCTGGTACCCTTCTCTGAAATATTCTTGCTATATTTGCATTTTTTTCTTGGCAAACTGGTTTTCAGCATATGTTATAGTCACTATAAGGAAGCTGTGTAAGAAAGAAGCCACTGTCCAAATACACTACTCACAAAAATTAAGGAATCAGGGAATGTGCAGATACTCTAGTACTTTCAGCCTTTTGTATAGTGCATTTTCACCAATGAAATACAAGTTGTTTTGCATCTCATTTGCATAAGTGAACAACTTTCTTTGACTTGTTTGCTTTTCTGATGTTCTTGTTTAATAAAAAAAATAAAATGCTTTTCTTTTTTATCACTTCATATTCATTTTGAAATATCCCCTAATTTTTGTGAGCAGTATAGTTAAACCCCAAAAAGTGTTAACTATAAATTATCAAAATTATTTCACACATAATACTACCCACAAACGATAGGCAGAGCCTGTTGGTAAAAAAGAAGATGGGATTCTCCTCACTTTTATTGTTATTATTCTGTCTTCTATTTGTCTTCTACTGCTGCATAACAGACTATCACAAATTTGGTGATTTACAACAACACAAATTTATCATTGCACTGTTTCTGCAGGTCAGAGTCTAGGTGTGGCATGGATAGATTCTCTGCAATCAGACTGTTGGCTGGGATTGTGATCCTCATTAAGCTCACTGGTTGTTGGCAGAATTCATTTTCTTGTGGTTATAATACTGAGTTCCTTATTTCCCTTCTGGTGGTTTCATTCAGAAACTACTCTTAGTGCCTCAGTGCTCTCTGAAGTTCCCTGACAGCTCCTCCACTTAAGGTCGGCAACAGTACATAGTATTTTCCTCATGCTTCGAATCCCTGACTTACCCTTCTGTAATCAATTGGAAAAAACTCTCTGCTTTCTAAGAGATTATGTGATTAAGTCAGGTCATCTGAAGTATTCCCTGTTTCAAAGTCCAGTGATTTGTGTCCTAGGTATATCTTCAAAATCCCACCACAGCAATCCTTAGAGTAAGCTTGATTAAATAACTAGGAGACTGTGTATCTACACCAAGTTCCTGGAGCTTTGTGGGGGAATCTTAGGGTCCTGCCTACCACATGTACTATACTATGTACATGCACATATGCCACACAATAAGTGATATTTAGAGGGAGTAAATAAATTGAGAGACTATAGAGTGTTACAAAATTTAAATAAAAAAAACCAAAAAAAATGACTTTTATCTGATAAAATAAAAAAAGAACAAAACAAAAAGGAACTTTCATGTGATAAACACTGTGGTGAAAAAACCTGACTTGGAGAAGAATGTTGCTTCTGAGAATGTTGTTGGGCTGAGTAGAAAAGCGCCACATGTAACTCTGATAACATTTGTGATTCAATGTGGTTGAGACCCCCATCCATTTCTTCAGTCTTGATGGGGTTTTTTCTTTTTTTTAACCTTTATTAATTAATTTTAAGAATAGCACAAACATCTATTGGAACAAAGAGAGATTTTCTGCCCTAAACAGTTGGCTGTCACTAATAATTTTTACAAATGGCATATTTTTCTGTTCCGATCAACAGCATATGTCAGGGGACAGGTTGTAAGTACTTAGTCTTGGTAGAGGATGCCTAGGGACCACCAGATTAGAGTCCTCGCAATGTCCTGCTTATATGTCTGAATTATTTTCTTACTTTGTTTGAGATTGCTATTCCATTCTTACACTTAGTTTTCTACTTACTCATATCTTCTGAGAGTACCTTCCCCTCTTCTTCTATTTCATATTATATAAATTTCCTGCTAGTTGTGCTTACTCTTTTGGTCCCCTTTATCTGAAATGTACCTTCAAAGCCTGCTTCTCTCTCTCTGTACCTCCATCTCACTAAAGGAACTACTACTGCCCACTTTGCCACAGATGAAACTGTCAACCTAGACTCATACCTTATTTTAAATTATGCTTCCAGTCCATTGTTCAAAACTGTCAACTACTGGCTTCCAGTTACCTGCAGAATAAAGGCCAACCTTCTCAGCATATAAAGTGCTGCTCCCTGCCTACCTTCCAAGATCAACCATGTTGATGGCAGTTCTTCCTATACACTTTGTATTCCTCTGTGCTTTTTGGTTCATGCTGCTATCACTGGGTACAATGCTGACTCTCTCCCATACATGTCTAACTTTCTCCTCCATGTTCTAGTTAACTTTCAGAGTCAAAGTCAGTTGTAAGCTTCCACGCCCATGCCCCACCACTAACCGTGAAGCACCCTTTCCTGTGCTTCTGTAGTTCCCACGCACATATTTCTTTTGTACCACTTTTTTTTATAATAATTTTATTTTTTTAATGGGGTGACATCAATAAATCAGGATACATATATTCAAAGATAACAAGTCCAGGTTATCTTGTCGTTCAATTATGTTGCATACCCATCACCAAAAGTCAGATTGTCCTCTGTCACCTTCTATCTTGTTTTCTTTGTGCCCCTCCCCCTCCCCCTTTCCCTCTCCCATTCCCCCCTCCCTCCTGTAACCACCACACTCTTATCATTGTCTCTTAGTTTCACTTTTATGTCCCACCTACGTATGGAATAATGCAGTTCCTGGATTTTTCTGATTTACTTATTTCGCTTCGTATCATGTTATCAAGATCCCACCATTTTGCTGTAAATGTTCCGATGTCATCATTTCTTATGGCTGAGTAGTACTCCATAGTGTATATGTGCCACATCTTCTTTATCCAGTCATCTATTGACGGGCTTTTTGGTTGTTTCCATGTCCTGGCCACTGTGAACAATGTTGCAATAAACATGGGGCTGCATGTGTCTTTACGTATCAATGTTTCTGAGTTTTTGGGATATATACCCAGTAGAGGGATTGCTGGGTCATAAGGTAGTTCTATTTTCAGTTTTTTGAGGAACCACCATACTTTCTTCCATAATGGTTGTACTACTTTACATTCCCACCAACAGTGTATGAGGGTTTCTTTTTCTCCACAGCCTCTCCAACATTTGCTATTACCTGTCTTGCTAATAATAGCTAATCGAACAGGTGTGAGGTGGTATCTCATTGCAGTTTTGATTTGCATTTCTCTAATAGCTAAAGACGATGAGCACCTTTTCATATATCTGTTGGCCATTTGTATTTCTTCCTGGGAGAAGTGTCTGTTCATATCCTCTTCCCATTTTTTTATTGGATTGTTTGTTTGTTTGTTGTTGAGTTTTATGAGTTCTTTGTATATTTTGGATATTAGGCCCTTATCTGAGCTGTTGTTTGAAAATATCATTTCCCATTTAGTTGGCTGTCTGTTTATTTTGTTATCAGTTTCTCTTGCTGAGCAAAAACTTCTTAGTCTGATGCAGTCCCATTCATTAATTTTTGCCTTCACTTCTCTTGCCTTTGGAGTCAAATTCATAAAATGCTCTTTAAAACCCAGGTCCATGAGTTGAGTATCTATGTCTTCTTCTATGTATTGTACTTAATTGTTTCAGGTCTTATGTTTAGATCTCTGATCCATTTTGAGTTAATTTTAGTACAGGGGGACAAACTGTAGTCGAGTTTCATTCTTTTGCATGTGGCTTTCCAGTTTTCCCAGCACCATTTATTGAAGAGGCTTTCTTTTCTCCATTGTGTGTTGTTGGCCCCTTTATCAAAAATTATTTGACTATATATATGTGGTTTTATTTCTGGACTTTCTATTCTGTTCCATTGGTCTGAGTGTCTATTTTTCTGCCAATACCATGCTGTTTTGATTGTCGTGGCCCTATAATAGAGTTTGAAGTCAGGTATTGTAATGCCCCAAGCTTCATTCTTTTTCTTTAGGATTGCTTTGGCTATTCGGGGTTTTTTTATAGTTCCATATAAATCTGATGATTTTTTGCTCTATTTCTTTAAAAAATGTCATTGGAAGTTTGATGGGAATTGCATTAAATTTGTATATTGCTTTGGGTAATATGGCCATCTTGATTATATTTATTCTTCGTAACCAAGAACAAGGAATATTCTTCCATCTCATTATATCTTTTTTGATTTCCCTTAACAATGGTTTATAGTTTTCATTATATAAGTCCTTTACATTCTTTGTTATGTTTATTCCTAAGTATTTTATTTTTTTTGTTGCAATCGTGAAGGGGATTATTCTTTTGAGTTCATTCTCAATTGTTTCATTGTTGGCATATAGAAAGGCTATTGACTTCTGTATGTTAATTTTGTATCCTGCGACCTTACTGTATTGGCTTATTGTTTCTAGTAGTCTTTTTGTGGATTCTTTGGGGTTTTCGATGTATAGGATCATATCATCTGCAAAAAGTGATACCTTTACTTCTTCTTTTCCTATATGGATGCCTTTTATTTCTTTGTCTTGTCTGATTGCTCTGGCTTGAACCTCTAGTACCACATTAAATAAGAGTGGAGAGACTGGACAACCCTGTCTTGTTCCTGATTTTAGGGGGAAAGCCTTCAGTTTAGTGCCATTTAATATGTTAGCTGATGGTTTATCATATATGGCCTTTATCATGTTGAGATATTTTCCTTCTATACCCATTTTGTTGATAGTCTTAAACATAAAATTGTGTTGTATTTTATCAAAAGCCTTTTCTGTGTCTATTGATAAGATCATGTGGTTTTTGTTCTTTGTTTTGTTGATATGGTGTATTACGTTAACCGTTTTACGTATGTTGAACCATCCTTGAGATTCTGGGATGAATCCCACTTGATCATGATGTATTATTTTTTTAATATGTTGTTGTATTCAACTTGCTAGTATTTTGTTTAGTATTTTAGCATCTGTATTCATTAGAGATATTGGTCTGTAGTTTTCTTTTTTTGTGCCATCCTTGCCTGGTTTTGGTATGAGGGTTATGTTGGCCTCATAAAATGTATTTGGAAGTATTGCTTCTCCTTCAGTTTTTTGGAAGACTTTGAGTAGAATAGGAACCAAGTCTTCTTTGAATGTTTGATAAAATTCGCTGGTATAGCCGTCAGGGCCTGGACTTTTATTTTTGGGGAGGTTTTTAATGGTTTTTTCTATTTCTTCTCTACTAATAGGTCTGTTTAGGCTTTCTGCTTCTTCTTGACTCAGCCTAGAGGGTTGTATTGTTCTAGGAATTTATCCATTTCTTCTAGGTTGTTGAATTTAGTGGCATAAAGTTTTTCATGGTATTCTACAATAATTCTTTGTATATCTACGGTGTCCGTGGTGATTTCTCCTCTTTCATTTTGGATTTTGTTTATATGAGTTCTTTCTCTTTTTTCCTTGGTAAGTCTTGCCAAGGATTTGTCAATTTTGTTGATCTTTTCAAGAACCAGCTCCTTGTTCTATTAATTTTTTCTATAGTTTTTCTGTTCTTTAATTCATTTATTTCTGCTCTTATTTTTATTATCTCTTTTCTTCAGCTGGTTTTAGGTTGTATTTGTTCTTCTTTTTCTAGTTCCTTAAGGTGGGAATTTAAGTAGTTCACTTGGGCTCTCTATTGTTTGTTCATATATGCCTGAAGTGATATGAACTTTCCTCTTATCACTGCTTTTGCTGCATCCCATAGATTCTGATATGTCGTATTGTCATTTTCATTAGTCTGTATATATCTTTTGATCTCTGCACTTATTTCTTCTTTGACCCATTCATTTTTTAAAAGTATGTTGTTTAGTTTCCACATTTTTGTGGGATTTTTTTCCTCTGTTTTGCAGTTGAATTTTAGTTTCAAGGCTTTATGGTCAGAAAATATGCTTGGTACAACTTCGATTTTTCTGAATTTGCTGATGTTGTTTTTGTGGCCCAACGTATGGTCAATTCTTGAGGATGATCCATGTACACTGGAGAAAAATGTATACTCAGTCACTTTGGGATGAAATGTCCTGTAGATGTCTATCATATCCAGGTGCTCTAGTGTTTTGTTTAAGGCCACTATGTCTTTGTTGATTCTCTGTTTGGATGACCGATCTAGAGCCGCCAGCGGTGTATTGAGGTCTCCAAGTATGATTGTGTTTTTGTCAGTTTTTGTTTTAAGATCAATAAGTAGCTGTCTTATATATTTTGGTGCTCCTTGGTTTGGTGCATATATATTAAGAATTTTTATGTCTTCTTGATACAGTGTCCCCTTAGCCATTATGAAATGGACATTTTTGTCTCTGAGTACTTTTCCTGTTTTGTAGTCAGCATTATCCGATATGAGTATTGCTACACCTGCTTTTTTTGGATGTTATTTGCTTGGAGTATTGTTTTCTAGCCTTTCACTTTGAATTTGTTTTTATCCTTGTTACTTAGATGAGTTTCCTGTAGGCAGCATACAGTTGGATTTTCTTTTTTAATCCATTCTGCTACTCTGTGCCTTTTTATTGGTGAGTTTAATCCGTTTACACTTAGTGTAATTATTGACACTTGTGAGTTCCCTATTGCCATTTTATATCTTGCTTTCTGTTAGTTTTGTGTCTTGTTTGATCCTTCTCTTTCGTTTTTCTATCTTTTGTTTTTATTTGGTTGTATTCCATACATGTTTCCTCTGTTGTTATCTTTTTTATCTCATGTGCTTCTGTGGTGGTTTTTTCAATGGTGGTTACCTTTGATTAATGAAAAGGGTCCCTACCCTATTCATTGTAGCGAACTATTTTGTGAATACTTTTGCACTCCATCGTCCTTTGCTACTGTTAATCTCCATCTTCGTCCCCCCTTTCTTTTTGTTGTTGTCACAGTTTAAATTTGGTTATATTGTGTTCTTCTTGGAGGTTTTACTTGTGGCTCTGTTTTTTTTTGTTCTTTGTATCTGATTGGAGAACCCCCTTTAGTAATTCCTGGAGTGGGGGTTTTCTGATGATAAATTCCCTCATCTTTTCTGTATCTGTGATTGTTTTTATTTCTCCTTCATATTTGAAGGATAGCTTTGATGGGTATAGTATTCGTGGCTGAAAGTTCCTCTCTTTCAGGACTTTAAATATTGGGGTCCACTCTCTTCTAGCTTCTAGAGTTTCTGCTGAGAAATCTGATGATAATCTAATGGGCCTTTCTTTATATGTTGTATTCTTCTTTTCCCTGGCTGCCTTGAGAATTTTTTCTTTGCTGTTGGTTTGTGCCAATTTCATTATGATATGCCTTGGAGTAGGTTTGTTGGGGTTAAGAAAACTCGGAGTTCTGTTTGCTTCTTGAACTTGAGGCTTTAGTTCTTTCCACAGGCTTGGGAAGTTCTCATCTATTATTTGTTTGAGTATGTTCTCCATTCCATTTTCTCTCTCTTCTGCCTCTGATATCCCTATTATTCTTATGTTATGCTTTTTGATGGAGTCAGATAATTCTTGTAGGGCTATCTCATTTTTTTTTTAATTTTTGAGTCTCTTTCTTCTTCTCTCTGTTGTGCCTCAAGTTGCTTGTCTTCTATTTCACTATTCCACTCTTCTATCTGACCTGTTCTATTAGCTAAGCTTGTTACTTTGTTTTTCAGCTCGTAAATTGAGTTTTTCATCTCTGTTTGATTTTTTTTATAGTTTCAATTTCCTTGGACATATATTCTTTGTGTTCATTGAGTTGTTTTCTGAGCTCCCTAAATTGCCTTTCTGTGTTTTCTTGTATATCTCGGAGGATTTTTAGGATTTATATCTTGAATTCTAGCTCCAAGGTTTCCAATATATTAAATTTTTTCTCCATAGATTTTTCCTCATCTAGCTGTGTTACCTCTATTTCTTTTGTATCCAAGATATTTGATTTTCTCTTCATTAATGGCATCTGAGGGTGATTTTGTTGATAGTATTAATGAGATTTAATAAAGAATATAAAGTTAAAAAAATAAAAAATTGAAAAGAGTTGTTTTTTTTAAAATTAATAATGAAATAAAGAAAAATAAAATAAAACAAAAATTTAAAAAAAGGAAATTATTCCCCCCCTCTTTTTTTCCTCTCCTCTCCTCTCCCCTCTTTCTTGAGAAAATCTTGTGGTGAACTGTGAATTATAACAAACAATGCCTGTAATGGAGGGCCTGAATTGGGGAAAAGTAGTAAAGTGGCAAAAAAAAAGAAAAAAAAAAAGAAAAAAGAAGGGGGTATGGACCCACAGAAAGCATATAAGGAAAAAATTTGGGTCAAGAATAAAATGATTTGCTTTTAGGTGTTGGTTGGCTAAGAGTTATGATGAGAGGAATAAGAGGAAAACGGAAAAATGGGGGGACAAATTAAAAAATTACTATTGTATTTAGTGGAACAAGAACTAGATAAAATGGAGAGCCAGGGATGGGAGCACTGCTAGTGAGTTAAAAAGGTGAAGTAAAAACCCCCCAAAATGCCACAAACATAAGTTTGAGTCCCAGATAAGATAATTTGTTTGTTATTGAGGTTTGAATGAGAGGAGATGTAAAGGAGAAAGGAATAAACTAATATAGAGGGAGAAAAGAAAGAGAGAGAGAGAAAAAAAGAGGGAACCACTAAAAGAAGAAAAAAGAAAAAAGAGGAGAGAGAGAGAGAGAGAGAGTTAAGGGTTTTGGAGTGCAACTCTCATAGAGAGAAAGGAGGAGGAGAGAAAAGATAATGGGAGATGTAACACTTATGGGTAGTGTAGTTCAAGGAGAGGAGAGAGTAAGACCGGCAGAGAGTTAATCGGCCAAATTGGAGGAGGAAAAAAAATATCAAGAATGAAGATAAGAGAAACAAATGAACAAATATAATAAAATGGGATAGGTTATAAAGTCTGCAGATTATTCTTGATTTTGAGAGGTTATCTTCTTGCTTTTTCTTTTCTCTCCCTCTTCCTGGTTGGTGACTCTGTACCCCGGGTTCTGCCCCTTTGGCACACTCAGGTAGAGGTTTGCAGTTGATAAGTCTGTATGGCGATGTCATGTATTGTGCTTTAGTCTCATTGGCAGTCAAGACTCATTAGCATTTATAGGCTCCGACAGTGAGAGAGTCCATGTTCCTGGAGCCTTTCTCCTAGTCTTTCCTTCCTCAATTAGTAGCCTGATAATCCAGCTATGGGGTTGCTGCTGCCTCTGCCTGGATAGTAAGAGGCTCAAAGAGCTGGCAACTCCCCACTCTATTTCCACTCAGCACGGGGCTCTGGGTAAGGCTCAGTCAGTCAGAGCTGCTAGCATAATCAGGCGGGCTTTCTGTCCACTCAAAGACCTCTGGCTCTGTCTGCCACTCTGTCTGGTACCACAGGCTGGCGCCCACTTCCGGGGTGCTTGGAGGAAACTCTCGCTCACTATCTGCATGCGCAGACCAGGATATCCGGCCAGCAGTCTCACGCTCTGAGTGAAACCCCCAACTGCATGGAAAAGTTCCTGCGTTGGAATTGGCTCTCGCTCCGTCCCTTTGCGCGGCTTTTGCAAGGCGCTGGGGCGGCCCGAGATTCCGCTTTGGCCCACACAAATGCCCCTGACTCTGCCCTTCTGTGCGATAACACGGGCGCGCACTGCCGAGGCACTTGGAGGAATCTCTTGCTCAGTATCTGCGCGTGCAGACCAGGATATGAGGCCGGCCGCGTTTCCCTCTGAGTGAATCTCCTACCAGCACGGAAAAGTTCCACCATTGGAATTAGTTCTCACTCCCTCCCATGTGCGGCTTTCCCAGGGCGCTGGGGCTGCCCAGAGATTCCGCTTTCGGCCCACACAAAGGCCTCTGACTCTGCCTCTCTGTGGGGTAACTCGGGCACCCACTCCCGGGGTTTAGGAAGAAATCTCTCGCCCACTATCTGCGCGCGCCGACCAGGCGATCAGGTAAAATGGCTGCCCCGCTTGTCTTTGTTTGGGTTTGGCGCGAGTGTTAGCTTGTATTGCCCGGGTTGCCACAGGATTAGTTTTTCCTCGGCTTGGATCTCCATGCCACAGCCTGGTTTGGCCGTTTGTGCCGGAGCCTGGATCTATTCACCCCCTTTGCCCACCTCAGTTTCTATATTCACGGATCCCAGAGAAAACCGCCCTGTTTAGGTTAGTGAGGAAGGCGGAGCATTTCTTACTCCCTATTTCCTTCGGGGTTTGGTTATAGATTTAGCTAATTTTTCGCTCGACCATACTTTCGGGTGTATTGCAAAACATCTGGAGGCTCCAAGGATAGGTTTTTCTGTTTCTGGTTGAAGATCTTGTTGAGTTTTGGGGGAGATTTATCGGTATCGCTTCCTACCCCGCCATTACTCTGACGTCATCTTGTACCACTTTTTAAATTTGATGAGACCTATTGTTTTGCTTCCCGTAAAGTTGAGATTAAACTTTTTGTGTTGTTCATCACTGTGTGCCTAGCTTCATTCATTTCGTGAATGAGTGTGTAAATAAATAGATGAATTTCACAAAAGCGTGTACAGAGTGACTATTGACATTATATTTCAGTGGTTCAAGATGTTATGAATACTCCCGTATACTTGTATTTTTTGGGTAAAAAATAATCATGTAGTCCAGACATTCAAAGAAAATACAATTAAATAATTGCATTCTCAAGAGCATACAGACATTGAACTTTCTGGATTTCTTGTATTTCTATTTGTTTACCCAAATGCATAGTTCTTTATTTTTAACTGTGAAGATGGAGCAATGTGCCTTTTAAAAAAATTTCATTTTGCAAAGAAGACCAACCATGTATCTAGAGAGTCCCTTTGACCTTGAAGATGGTATGGAATGGAAAGCACATGAATTGCCCCGAATTCCACACACATGTGCCACATGAACCTCGGTTGAAATGGTTATAAAGTGTGGATTGATAAGTCTGAATCAACAGTGCATTAATCTTGAGACATATAAATATCTGTTATTAATTTAAGCAGCTTTACCATTGACTTTGGTAGTTAGACAAATTTCCCTATATGTTTTATGAACAAGAAGAGTAGGAAAAGTCAGTGTAAATTTCTAGCCTACATTACCATGGTACAAAAGACATTGGGAATTTTTTGATAGTTTACTCATTTGATCAATTCAGACAGCCAGCATCTATTTCTTTGACCTCAGTTAATAAGTTTGGTGGTCAACATTGATCAAATTAACTGGAAAATTTCTAAATCAGTATTTTAATTTGTTTTGCATTAAAATGACAAAAGATAGTACAATTAAAACAAGTTTCCACATAATTAACAAAATAGGTCTTCATCAATTATTTATGAAATTTTGGCAGAGTTAAGTGTATTGGTTCATTTTCACTGCTATAGCAAAATATTATGAACTGGTGGTTTATAAAATAGAAATTTGTTTCTCACAGTTTTTGAAACTGAAAGCCCAAGATCAGGGTGTCAGCATGATTGGGATAAGGCCCTCCTCTGGGTTGCAGACTTCTCATATCCTCAAATAATGGGAAAGGGCTAGGTAGATCTGTGAGATATCTTTTGCAAGGACACTAATCCCATTCATGAAGGCTGTACCCACATGACCTAGTTACCTCCCAAATGCCCTATGTATTAATGCCATCACCTTTAGGTTTAGTATCTCAATGTATGTATTTTGAGAAAACACATTCATACAGTAGCAGTAAGCAACCATTCTGAAATTAAAAAACCTTATACATCCATCTCCTATCCTTTTTTTTATTAGACAACATAGGCCATATTAAATAAATAACCTATGTCTTCTGATTTTGATAATAGCAGTTTTGAATGAAAAGATACATTTTCATGATGAGTCAAATAAAAAAATATAGACTGATTGTTTCCCACCCGAATATTTTTCATAGTTTTAAAAAAAGACCATGAAAAAACTGTTATCATAAGAGGCCTTTCAGATTTTTTGGGGGGCCTAATGCATTTCTTTTGAAATATACTCAGCTGCCACAGACTAGACACATTTTCCCAAGTCCCTACCTTAAAAATTGTGCCTAAAAGGGAGAATGTCATTATCAAATTTATAATCCACGACTGTGATCATATTAAAAAAATTAAGATGTTTTTACAGAATACTTCTAGATGGAAACTAAAAGCACAAATATACAGATATGTTTATATGTGCAGATACCTGGTGTTTTGTCAACTAAGTTGTCAAATATTTGCCAAATTTTTTTCAGTATTTGTGTGTGCTTGCCATGAAAACATAATTATTTATACCATATGCCTGAGAACAATAATTATTTTGACAATTAAAATGTTCATCCTCACTAACATTCTATGTGCATTTTATCCAGATTTAGTATATTACATAGGTTTATTTATGAGACACTATTAGATTTTCTTAATTAAAGAAATAATAAATTTCACTATGTTTAACCTCTAAGGCTCCTTTTATCTACGTGTTCTCTGATTATAGACTTAGAAGCTAGGAGATTTAAAGTTTGAAAGGGGATGAACGTTTGGAATTGAGAGGCTTGTAGGGACCAAAGATTCACCATTGAATTAACCTGCAATGTGTAAGAAATGCTTCTCTTAATTAAAAAAAGAGATTTTAAAAATGAAACACTAACATACAGATCCATAATTTTGTTAATAAGACTTGCACTATTAAATTTCTATCAAATAAGTAATCATTGTTTTAACTTAAATGTATTTTAGCCACCTCTGCTTTTATAAATTGATCTTTGTAGATCAATTTATTTCCTGGGTACACAAGGTATACAAGAAAAACCAAAGGAATATGAATGAAAACAGTTACAGACTGCATTTCAAAATGAAGCACTTGTGTTTAATTTCTTTTATTCTTTGCCACTACCCACATAACTGTTATTGTTTAAAGGGCCCCCCCAAAACACTGCTTGATGAATTAACAGTAAACTGTTTTTTGTTTTACTTGCAGTTTCTTAAAGCCACATAGGTTTAATAAAAAAAAAATAGGCTAATTCTTTTTTATACTTGTGTTGTGATCTCTTGACTTCCTGCAGAGGCATGAATAAAACCACTAAGCCACATCATAAAATACTTTATTTGCTTAGAGGTATCAGTTATTATTATTTGGAGTGAAATCCATTCAGAAGAATGGATATGTTAAAAGGCCATTTCATCTTGTGTTCCTTGACTAACTGTGAATTTCTGGTCATTCCACAGAATGAGACACTTTTAGAGACTGAGCTTGATGGCAAAAATTAGATATCTAAGTTAAGCTGAATTGTAGAAAAGTCAAGAAGTTGGAACCTGGGGATATTAGTCAAGGGTGATCTTTGCCTGCTTTCTTGTAGACATGAAAGTTAAAACTTCAGCTTGCTTTTGGACTTAAAACCATAGTCTTAATGCATGGTATCTAGGATCGAAATAGTATAGAACATACCCTTGATTTTCCTCTAAAATTGATAAAGCAAGGGGACTCTGGTTGATCAGAATCTATAATCTTTTACCTATATCCAATTTCAATGTGTAAACAAAATAATAGTGCCTATTTTATGTTGCTTATATTCATGTCATATATATTCAAAAAGGTGGAAAGCTACTAATGATATCTCCCAGCCATTCTTGTAGCTGGTATCTAGAAGCAGTGATGATCTATAATCTGCTTGACTGCCATGGGATTTGGGAGGTGAATGTGAGGCTTAAGCCATTCTTCTGCAACTTTTAACCATTGCTGTTGGCCAGCAATGTCACAGAAACAAGAAATCTTCTTAATTCTGTTGTTTACTATTCATTCTCCAGCTCCCAGAGTTTCAAGAAAGCAGAGATAGAAGTGGTGTCATCTTGATCTGGACTTCCAATCTGGTAATTGCAACTGCCAAGATATCCATTCTCTAGCTTCCTGAATGTGGAAAGGCCACTGGAACAAGTCCTTTGGTCTGCTTCCTTCCAGCATGCTCAGTGATGGCCTTACTGAGTTAATTTGATTGTTTTGTTTTTTTTTACATTTTTTTTTATTTTAAAGATTTTATTTATTCATTGTACAAGGGGGAAGAAAGAGAGAGAGAGAGAGAGAGAGAGAGAGAGAAGAGGGGATGAGCAGAAAGCATCAACTCCCAAATGTGCCCTGACCAGGCAAGCCCAGGGTTTCGAACCGGCAACCTCAACATTTCCAGGTTGACGCTTTATCCACTGCGCCACCACAGGTCAGGCAATTTGATTGTTTTTGAAGTCATTCCAGGAGAAGAGCCCTAGAAGCCATTCCTTGAACCTTTTCAATGATTTTATAAGCACCAAATTCTCTATTTTAATTCTGTCCCTATTTAAAACACACAGAGTGTTTTTTCTGTCCTGCACTGAATTCCTCCTAAAACAATAGGCAAGCAGATAAAGATGTGACTGTTTAGAAGACAGAGTTCTATTTCACTTTTGATAGTGATCAGTATAATTTCTTTGAAGTTATACTTGTACTTCCACCTCCATTAAACAGTGAAAGACCTGATGTGTCCAAACCCAAATTTACATCAGATAAGTTACAGAGTAAATTTTCACAGTAAAAAGCATTTTTTTTCATTTCATAACACTCTGAACTATTAAGAAAAACAAGAGTTAATTTATATTTGAAGAAGATATAAATCATTGATGTCTTTAAGGCCGTCATAAAAATCACATGAAATTTCAAGATCCAGCTATATTGTGGTCCTTGAAGAGTGCAGCTGTACATAAAAATAGAATAATACTTAATGAATTTAATAATGATAACAGTGCATTGTCGTGCATGTGTGCTTTCCTGTCTGTATAGACAAAGGTTTTATGAAGTCTGGGTGAGCAGACAGTTCTACAGAGAAAAGTTCTCCACAGAAAACTCCTTGGAGCCTGTTCAAGGCAAGTGCTTTCTGGGTTTGGTTAAAATAATGGCTCCTACTGACAGCCAGCTGTGGAGAAAAGCACTGGCTTAGACACCAAGAACCCCGACTAAGTCAGGGAAGGTCTCATGAGGTTCACTGGACCTAAAATTAACTGAATATATTCTGTCTCCTGGTTTGGTTTCCGTGGGAATTTGTATTTATGAGGGAAGCCTGAGATTGTTGCTTCCCAGCCAGAATATCTGGACAGTTCAATCAGTTCAGGTCTTCACAGAATTCAGCTGACTGGACACTTCATCTGTGGGGCTGGAGTGAAGTGCTGATGGAATTGGCCGAATGAAAAGCATTGTGCAGTTTGGAGTCTGCAGGCTGATGTTGAGCACATTTGACTCATGTGTGGTTGATGGGACGAGATGTCATGAGCAATGAGAACTGAGTGATCTATATAAGCCATGGGTAAATTTGAATATTTCTTAATCCAACTCCTTGTAGCTGTTTAACGATAAGCTCATGATCTTTCTTGCCACCCCTTGAGTAAGCAGGAAAATGATTCACTAGATTGGTATGGATGACTTTTTATTTAAAAGAAATCTATTTATTAATTTTAGAGAGAGTGGAAGAGAGAGAGAGAGAGAAACCCCCCCCCCCCCATTAATTTACTGTTCCACTTATTTATACATTCTTTGGTTTATTCTTGTATGTGCCCAACTGGGAATCAAACCCACAACCTTGGTGTATCAGGATGATGTTCTACCCAACTGAGTTACCCAGCCAGGGCCGGTGTGGATGTCTTCATCATGTTTATGTTGCTATCAGAGAAGTGAAAGAAGGACACACATTAGTAAGATTTTCTTTATCTAAGAAGTGGTTTGAAATGTATTTCTAGTACTTATCAAATCAATTCTATCCAACTTATAAATATTTGTCATACACTGAATCTCTGCAACTTACAGTAGCTGAAATTGGGCTTAACCATAGGCAGAATATGTGTCTCTACCCTAGGGTGGTGTTTCTCAATCATGGATGTGTGATAGAATCACTTGAGTGGCTTTAAAAACTATTCCTGTTTGGGCCCCCCTGCAGACCACTTAAATCAGAGTATCTGTAGCTCAGGTCTAAATGCTAGAGTGCTTTTAAAGTTCTCCAAGTGTTTTTAATATGTAACCAGAGTTAAATTTAGTGGAGTAGAAATACATACATATAGAATGTAATGAATGCTGAAATCTATGGTTAAATTTCAGTGGGTATAGAGCTTTTTAACACACTAACATTTTTTTTAATTGTTAGAAACACAGTGAGGCTAATATGTGCCCTAAGACCAGGTGCATCTTAGCATTTGCTGTCATGGCAATTTGTAGTTAGCTTTTCATAATACATGTAATTACATTTGAAATTGCATGTTATTAATATCTTCCTTGGTAAAATGGAAACTCAATGGGAGTGAAGATCATGTTTCTCTGTTACCTAACGCAGTGCCAGGCACATAGCAGATGTTCAACAAATAAATTTTAATGAACAAGTGAGTGATTTTGCCAAACATAAATTATTGCATTCATATAAGCCATTATTAGGTTCTCATTTAGATTCTAGGTCATGAGTCTTTCCTGAAAAAATGTTATCAAGAGCGTAAATAATAGGCCTGGTAAAACACTAAGATATAGAACTACTTAGAGTTGTACATGATACTTTAGGCAGGCTGGCCTTTCTCCTGCAATGAGAAAACAAAGTTTTTTTTTCACCTGGGGCTTTATATTTTACTATTCAGCCTTCTTTTAAAATGGTTCCTTTATGGTTTTTCAATATCATAGTAGATGATATCTCACTATATGCCAAGTCAAAATATCTTATTTTTAATGAAACTGTAATTGCTTCATTATCAAACTGCCATTCTCATTTTTCCTTCAACACCATTCTAAAATTTAATTTGTATTAGAAACTGTTATTTCCTTTCTTGTTGGTTACTAGGAGACAGCATTTTTAAGCTATGTGTCTCTTTATAGCTAACAGCAAAAAGATAGCTCAATTGGAAGCAGAAGCTAATTAGTACATTCACACATTATCCTTATGTTTAGATTTCAAATCCAAAGGCTACAGGTTAGCATGGTACTTTATCTTTTGATCAAAGGTGTTTCCATTTAAAAAATGTGGTCAGAGTTTGGCTCAGTAATCAAAATATAAATCTTCTGAAATTCCCACGACCTTTTCTTTAAAAACCAAGCAAACATCTCTGTTGAAGACAGAGTAGGTCTAAGCTAAAAGAAACAATATGTTTGAATTTTTTTTTTTTTTTTTACAGAGACAGAGAGAAAGTCAGAGAGAGGGATAGATAGGGACAGACAGACAGGAACAGAGGGAGATGAGAAGCATCAATCATCAGTTTTTTTGTTGCGACACCTTAGTTGTTCATTGATTTCTCATATGTGCCTTTACTGTGGGGCTACAGCAGATCGAGTAACCCCTTGTTCAAACCAGAGACCTTGGGTCCAAGCTGGTGAGCTTTGCTCAAACCAGATGAGCTCTCGCTCAAGCTGGCGACCTTGGGGTCTTGAACCTGGGTACTCTGCATCCCAGTCCGATGCTATATTCACTGTGCCACTGCCTGGTCAGGCAATCTGTTTGAATTTTAAGCAGAGGATAATTGTTTCTGGACACAAATACAAATTATATATGACAATGAAAAAATTAGATCTATAACAACTAATGCAAACACAGATGTGTAATTGGCAAAGAATAAGAAAATCAAATTTACTAAAGATATATCTAAGCAAGTTTAATATGTCTGTGACCTTGCCAAGTAGAACACTGGCTAATAGTAGACCATCTTCTACTAATTCGGAAACTCATCCAAAACAAACAGAGGTCACTATGACTGACTAGATAGACACCTGCTATGGAAACAGAGGGGCTGAAATTGGGCTGACAGCCAGGAAGTCCATAAGTGTGCTATGACTCACTGTGAAATCCGATGTGGATAATATTTCAGAAAAGGAGAAAACATTTTCTGACATCAAAAAATAGCCACTATTTTAAACTTCAGCTTCTCTGTCTGCAAAGTTGGGGATAAGGACAGTATTTACCTCAGATGGTTGCTCTGAGGATATAATTAATATATAAAAAGTACTGTAAGTTAAGATCCAGAAGAATGGGAACACATACATAGTAAGAAGAGTATATGTGAGTATCTTATCAGATGAATTAACTGTTGGAGATTTGATGTTTATAGCTGTCAGCTTCAGACAAACACCTGAAACTCCTCTTGATTTTGAATGCAGCAAGTGTGTGTCTGAGCCAGGGCAGCACAGAGAACACACACATGCCTTTCATACTTTTCCAGGAGAAATAGTTCCTGGAAGCAAGAACTACATGGCCTACCCTCTAGAATGACATCAAATAAAAGCTGAGCCAGCATCCCAAAGCTGTGCTGAAGCAAAGGTTTAAGAAATAAGGCATTTCCAGAAATGCCCTAAAATCTCTTATTCCTGAGCCCTTTCTTCTGCCCGTAGTGCTGCCCATGCCTTACCTGCTTAGGTGCACTCTCTATGGAAACTTTCCTGCCTGCCCCTCCTTCACAGATGGAGCCAGCCCCTGTCCTCCTAGACCAGGGGTCAGGAACCTATGGCTCGTGAGCCAGATGTGGCTTTTTTGATGGCTGCATCTGGCTCACAGACAAATCTTCAATAAAAAAATAATAACGTTAAAAATATAAAACATTCTCATGTATTACAATCCATTCATTTCCTATCATTCATGTTCATGGTTGTGGGTGGCTGGAGCCAATCACAGTTGTCCTCTGGGACAACACCAAATTTTTATTGGATAATCTGTAATGTACACAGGTTGTTGTATGGCTCTCATAGAATTACATTTTAAAATATGTGGCGTTCATGGCTCTCTCAGCCAAAAAGTTTCCCAACCCCTGTCCTAGACTCTCCCACAGCCTCTATTTTGTACCTCCTGAGACTAGATTCATCACACTGCTCAGGACCATCTAGTGTCAGGAGTTGGGAACTCAAAGGAGCCCTCTTCTGAGCCCTGGTTCTTATTCCCTCCCCTGACTTCCTCTATAGTTCTTCCAAGCTTTCGCCAATACAGTTCCCCACTGTAGGATCAGTAGTCGTGGCCATCACAGCCAGGCACATGCAGGTTCAGGTTCCCATTAGAGTTGGTCAGACGGTAAGGAAACTGCGGAACCAAAATCTGGTGGGCAATGTCTCTGTTTCAGCCTAGCACCCGGTGAGTAAAAACCAACACACAGGGCACCAAAACCCACTCACACATTCTCCGGTTCTACAACCAGGAGAATCTTTTCTGAGTTTTCCTAGAATCAAAGGCCCCCCACCAGCCTCAGTCCCATCCAGTTCCCCATTTCCTCTCTCTGCACAAATTCTGCACAAACTGGCTTCTCCTACAGCACTCTGCCATCTTGGCTGCTTTTTCTCTTTAGCACACTTCCTCCCTGCTTTCACTCTGCAAAAAAACATGGCCTCCTTCCTTCTCCTTTCTTTTAAAACTTTTTGGTGCAAAAACCCCTCCTCCAGCAAACACTAGCATGACAAAGCCCCTTCCCAAGCAGGAAGGTAATTAGCAGTTTCACAGATCACATATCTGGGCAGCAGCCATTTTTAACAATAAAAGTGAGCAGAATCAAATAACACAAATTTTACAAACTCATTTTACCAACACCCTCTATCTTTATTTCTGCTTTCACCAGGAAATGAAGGCTTTCGGAAGTGAATGCTTTTAACTTTCCAGCTCCTCTTCTTGATAGTCATCAACACTGCCTGCCCTTGGTTCACTCTGGTAGCGAAGATGCAGGCATCACTCTCCCAGTTCATACTGCCCTTCTTTCTTCCTCCCCTTGCTGTATTTCTCTCCATCCCCACCCCCCTCCCCCCAGGGGAACTTAGGTCTAAAGATTATCCCTTCTTTTCTGTATCTTCAGATACGATTGATGCTTCTTGTATTCGATTGATGTTATCTTCAGTCTTGATAAAGCTTTCTTTTTCACCTTTAAGATGAAACTCTTCTGAGACTCAACTCCTCCATGTAACTACTGTTTAGATGGCTTGCTTTCTTCTTTCCTATTGACAATACTAAGCATTGCACTTTGGCCTCACATCTCATCACTCTGTTGAAAATTTTGTAGCAACCTGCCTTCTAAGTTATTCTATAACCAATGGGAAATTTTTGGTTTTCTTCTTACCTGACATTAGTATTGTTTACCATTTTCTCTTCTAACTTCCATTTTTGCACGAATTCTTTTCCTCATTTTCTTGCCACTTCTTAATGTTCTTCATGGCTCCTCTGACTCTGCCTGCGATTAAATATTGGGATTCAGAAGCATCTCATTCTCAACTCTCTTTTTTTGTCACTCCACAAGGGTAATTTTATCCTTTTCTATATTTTCATCTGCACTCAGTTGCTGATGAGTTTCCAAATTTGTTTCTTCAGCTAGTTTCTAAACCAACCAACCAACCAACCAACCAATCAACCAACCAACCCCAAATCAAATAAAAAACAAAAACAAATCACCCAATAATAACAATAAACAAACATTGCTTCTGCCCTCACAGTACGTGAAATCTAGGGAGGAAGATTGAAATCAATAAAAAAGTTACTATCAAAGCATAAAACATTACTTGGATAAATGTTAGGAAAAAGAGTTATGTGGAATTGAGAAAGCACAGGCGAGAAGGTCTCTATCTGGAGCTGATTAACACAAAACTCCATTAAAAACACAGGTTCCCATGTAAACCAAAGCAAGAGGAACCTGAGGAGGCTGAGAATATTATATTTCTTGTTTGGGGTGTAATTTCCATCAGGCCCACCCTGAATTCTTTTGGCTCCTGAGTATATGAGATGGGGGAGTTTCTGCTTTGGCCAGTGTTGCCAGGAGTTGCAAGTGATTTGCTCAGGGGAGAAAAATGTTTTCTGCACCATTTATTGTGTCTCTACTACAAAGGATGCTGCTGTAACAATAGATGGATTTAGATATCATCAGAACAAAGAGTCATTGGAGCCAAATAAGAGAGATTTGCTGAAGTCAAGGCCTACAGCTTCTGAGAAAGAAGGAATGATGCCACAAGAAACTAATAAACTCTTGTGTAATCTTCTTTTCCCAGTGGATGAAACTATTTCACACATTATTATTAATTCTGACATTAATATATCAATGTTGATTAGCAGCAGTACACACAAAAATTCTTATTAGACTGGAGTAAAAAATATAAGATGAGTAAGTCTTGGAGCCCTCATAAATAGACTCATGACTGTTGTTTATAATAACATAGAGTATACTTGAAATTTGCTAAGAGAGTAGACCTTGTGTTCTCAACACACACAAGAAATGATAACTATAGAAAGTAGTAGATATGTTAATTAACTTGATTGTGGTTATTATTTCACAATGTATACAAAACATAACATTGTACATCTTAAATGCATACAATTTTTCTTCATCAATCATACTTCAATAAAGCTGGAAAATATCAATAAATAAAATACTGGCAAATCCTATGCATTTTAGTCAGCACGAAGAAGGGTTATTTTATTCAACTAGCCCAGATGGTTGTTAGGAGAAAGAATGAGCAGTATAATTTCTCAACACTGCAAGTTTTCATGAGATCCAGCATGGCAAATGATAAAGAACTCACACTGCTTCGTTCTGTGTTGGAACAGTCATTATTTTCCGTGAAGGAATGATTCCTTAGTCTTATGAATGCTAGGTTAATCAAACACAGAAATCCTGGGTGACTGTGGGCAAAAAAGGAAAGTCAGTGAACATGATCTTGAATTTTCCATTCTTTCTTCAGGATGAAATGTGGAATTGGTATTTTTCTTCCATTTGAAGTCACTTGTGACATAACACTCATACTCTACCCACCTCCACCTTTTCCTTTTTTTAAAAATAACTCTATTCTTGTTAATGTGTTTCTCAGCCAGGAAAAATGATATTAGGAAAATACACATTGTACAGGTTATGGAGAGGACAAAAATGGAAGTCTCAAAGTGAAATATTCTTCATGAAAAAATAGTTATTTCATATCTCTTGAATGATACCATTTAAGTTGGGAAAGCTTTTAAGGTTCATTTCACTCCTCACCACCTTTTAGGAGAGTTGGGAATACAGATTTGTTTGGTGGGTAAACTTAACTACAAATTATTGCCACCCAGATCTAGGAAATTCATTTCCTATTTTAAGAATATATTTTTAGATATTGAACAAAAAGAGGAATAGATCAATTTTATTTTTTTCAAGAGAAGTAAAATGAACTTTAAAATGAAAGAATAATTTAAAAATTTACAATCATTTATCACCTATGATGTCTGAATTGTGTCTGCATATTTGCAGACTAAGAGTATCTAACATATGTTGGTGCATAGACTTTATATCATTTAGCTCCTTCAAAATATTAAGGCACACTTAAGCAAGTCAATCTGTATTCTTCTCAAATTTTATCTGCTCTAACATACCCCCCCCCCAAAATTAAAAATCTTTTCAAAATCAGTTGCAGCTAAACCATTTGGAACTAGTTATCTTGATGCTTGTTAAAGTGAAGCTTAGTTTCCAAGTTTCTCTTAAGTAATTTAAAATCCAGATTGAAGTTGGGGACACATTTCTCATGATTTGTTTAGTCTGGTAATTATCATCAACCTTTAACATGGATTGAACCAGCTTTCTCTGTGATTGGTGCTCTTATCACATCTATTACATTGTTATTAAGCAGACATGTTCTCATAGGAAACGCTAGGACAAGTTAGCCCTGACCATTGAATTTGGATGTCTGTTGGACGTTCAGCTATGTTACTGGATCCAAGGTTGCTTGGCTAAAGGCAGCTTTCAGCTGATTCTTCCCTTTAAGAAAGTGAGGTGGAGCATGGTTTCTGTGCTGAGAAATGGGCACTGAGAACATCCCAGAAGTCATCTCATTTTCTGGGGGAAAAAAAGGTCCTATGGGATCAATAGTCAGTTCTTTGAGCTTCTCTGTTGTGACATTGCTCTCTGTGTATACAATGAAGTCTCTTGAACTCCAACCTTACATCTCTATGAACTCTGTGGACCCTAGCCCTGGGTGTTTTATTTTATCCAAACAGCCATAAGCATTGCATCTGGACAAGGTGCTCTTCTAAAAGTAATAGAAAGATGTGACTGTGACCTTCGCTTGCTTACCTTTGAGGGAGGATGGGGTGAAAAAGCACATTCAAAATAATTTAATAGTAGGTCTTCACCTACTAAGTAACATCTACTAAGTGGAACTTCAGAAGTTTAATGGAGAATTTGACATTAGAAGGATTTTGACAGAAACCCAGTAAAAACCCTTCTAGGTAAGCTAAACATTTGGTTTTAGTTCTCTAACAATTAGCCCGAAAGTTATATTTTCAGTTTCGGTGTTTACTATTGAACAAGTCATTTAATTGGGCAGTTAATCAAATGTGTGCGCCAGTATAGATTAATTACTATTGAGTGTTGGGGTAAATGAGCCTGACGTTCAAGAAGTTTGTAGCCTATTTGGATGGAAAACCTTGGCCCCAGCCTTAACAAGAGATTCTCAGAGAATGAACTTTAAGGTGGAGTCTCTATTGTCAGGTGAGATACTATTGCAAGCATCAAAGGCATTGGACTTAAGGTTAATAGAAATGGACATGACAAGGAAACAGTCACACACACAAATGAGAAAAGTCATCAGGGAGGTAGCCTGGGCTATCGGCTTCCTTGTTTTAACCTACTTCTTTTTTTTTCATTGACCAAACTTTTTGATCGTGTGTGATGGGTCAGAAGTTATGCCAGGCTTTGGAGGCACAGGAATTAGGCAGACAATGATTGTCTTTTTAAAGTATCCACAAGTAGCAATGGGAGACAAGATCTTCAAAATCAACTCTTAACATAGAGGAAAAAGAAGCATTTGCCTTCAAATGGGGAAGTGGGGATCCTTATTAATAAACGAGCAGAGTCTTCAAGGACTAGCAGGTATTAAAGAGCTGCACACCATTCCAAGTGGAGGGCAGTGCATGCAAAAAAAATCTGTGCAATAAGAGAGAAGATGAATCATCCAGCATATTTAAAAAACAATATTTTTTAAAGTGCTGCACACGGGCCAGAGAGTTGAGAGCAGTGGGCAAGTGCGAGGATGCTGTCAGATATGATGATGGAAGAGGGAGTGGGTGGGGTCAGCGCATGAATGGCTAAAGTAAGGACATCAGTGTGGGAATGAGACATGACCAGAGTTTAGGATTTGGCAGCCTAGACGCTATATTTGATAAGGTATGTTTAAAATTAACAGTTATTTGATAAGGCATGGCTAAGGTGTGGAGAATGGCTACATTCGAAGGCACCAAGTATATGGAGGAAAGATCTGAAGGACAGATCTTGAGAGTTAAATTATGCACAGATGTGGCTGTGCAAGAAAACCAGAAAAAATCACTAAGAATGGTCAGAAAGCAGAAGAAGCCAAGACAGAAGACTGTTAAGATTGTGTCTTAGAAAGTAAAGAGAAAGTATCAAACCCTCTGAGGGAGTCCTATAGAGTAGAAACAGAGAAGCCACCTGATGTGGTAATAATAAAGTCACTGATGACTTTTAGAAGCACAAACTTGGTGTATTGTTGGAAACAGAAAACAAATTATAGGGCTGAAGGGGGAAGTAGGTGGAGAGGAAATGAATGTAATGACGTAGAAAATTCATTTGAGAAATCTGGCAGAGCTCTTGGCTGGCAATGAGTGGCTGCTGGGAGAGCAGAGTTGATAGCTAATTGAGGAAACATGTTGTCATTTTCTTTTCTACATAAACCAGGTTTTTCAGCCTGAATGGCCTAATCTTGGTTTCTGAATACGTTTTTAGCACTTCTGCTTCTGCATTGCTGCTCAGCTCCTGAAATTATTTTTGGTCCTCTTCTCTTTTCATCCAAAGTGTATCATTCATTTAATTTAAGATCATGTTGGGCTGGTAGTAAGTGGTCAGACACATTTAGCTGATTGAAAAATTTTCTTTTTGCTACATTGTGTTCGGAGTGTCTGCTAATATAAGTCAGTTCCAAGAGGAAGAAGAATAAAAAGGACTAATTGCAACTTGGAACAAATAGGCATTTCAGATTTCTCATAAAGGAGACATCAAATCTCATCATATTGAAGACATCAATAATTATTTTTCCTGCTGGTTTCTGTGGGAGACACACAACTAAAAACTAATGTTAGGCCAAATCATTCACTGAACAAAGAAACAAAGAGAAGCAACACACTGCTCCCCTACCTCAAGCTACCCGAAGGGACAAAAGCCACAGTTTGAGTTACAAAGTAGTCTTGGGATAAGTTTGAAAATCAAGACATACAAAGGTCTAATAATTCCTTTATTCCTTCTAAAGAAACATTTAGAACTGAAAAGTTAATATTTTCAACAAGGGCAGCAAATATTAATTTTTTATTTGTTATGTACCAGACATTATGGCAGAAGTTTCATGTGTGTCATTTCATTGCCTTCTCACAATAATGCTGACAGAAGAGCAATATTAGTAGCAATTCAATGATGTGTAAATTGAAGCTTAGAGATACATGAAAACAGGTCTCAAGTGATCATCAAGACATATTGCCTCAACAGTGATATTGTTCCATTGCATAATCATTTTGTCCTGCCTAACCAGGTGGTGGCGCAGTGGATAGAGCATTGGCCTGGGACGCAGAGGACCCACGTTTGAAACCCTGAAGTTGCTGGCTTGAGCACGGGCTCATCAGCTTGAGCATGGGGTTGCCGGATTGAGCATGGGATCATAGACATGACCCCATGGTCGCTGGCTTGAGCCCAAAGGTCTCTGGCTTGAGCAAAGCCTCACTGGCTCTACTGTAGCCCCCCAGTCAGGACACATATGAGAAAACAATCAATGAACAACTAAGGTGCAGCAAGGAGGAATTAATGCTTCTCATCTCTCTCCTTCCTAACTGTCTGTCCCTATCAGTCCCTCTCTCTGTCTCTGTCTCTATCTCTCTCGCTAAAAATAAAATAAAAAAATAATAATCATTTGTACTAAAGTTTATACAAGGTAATAAGTAAAAACTTGAATTTCCCCAAGACTGTTGACTATAAGCACTCAAAAAGTTAAAAAAGAAAAAAAAAGGAACAGACTAAAAAAAAAACCCAAACAGACTCGGTTATTGGTGAGACGTGTCACACAAAGTATTTGAAATATCAACACCCAAAACAATAGAAATGCTAATGAGGATGCCACTGCTTTTATTCTCTCATGTACTGCACCTAATTTATAAATCAAATTTCCCCACATGTGTTCTTATTCAGTTATATGGATCCAAGTGCTGGAAAGTCCAGAATCTTACTGTTTTTAATAAGAACCTTCTGGTTTGGAAAATATACTGAACTACGTATGCTAGAAAAGGTTGAGCCTAAAAAAAAAAATCTGTTTCTTTCAATTACAACAAGCCAGCTCTGAACACGCAAAAATATCAGAAGATGACTGAAAATGGAAAATGGGAGCTCCATCTTATAGTGAGAGTTGGCTCTGTGGGTTTGGAATGTGGCTTGAGGGTTCCTGGCTCGGGAACATAGATGTTTAGCATAGCTGGCCAGCTCTGGAAATTTTCAGAGATTTCTGGCTGGTTTGCTGGGTCGTGGAAGCTGGCTCAGGAGAAGCTGTACTCTGGGTTCTTCCTGGTGTAGAGAATAGTGAGCATAGCCAGCTGGCTCCTACATCTTGTCAAGTTGGCAGATGAACTGATTCTACATTAGGGGAACAGGAGTCAGAGAGGCCCATGATCAGCAAATTCAGGAGCGAGAAAGAAGCTTTGATAAATTAGCTGATGGATTCCAGTCACCAGAGGAAAACTAATATATATATATATATATATATATATAAAGGACATTCTGTTTCTCTAGTACTGGCTCAGGTACCATTGACCTTGTATTTTAATGAGTTTGGTAATTGCATATTTAGAAAGAATAAATGGGTTTAAAATCCCGTAACATAAACATTTTGAAGATTCTTTCCTTGACCAACTTATGGCCGAGGTCCTCTGAGCTTTTTTTTTTGGACTAGGCCTCAACCTTGGTCTATAAAAACTACAAACTGTGAACAAAAATGGTTTTGTCTACCTTCCGTCCCCCACACCACAGCATTGAAAGACTTACACACCAACACACTTTAAGTCCACATCTTTAGGAGGAAACTAGCCCCCCTTAAAGTGCCTACCTAAGAAAGCTCAACACTACCAAAAGAATGATAATTTACTGTTTGTTCTAGCCAATGCTTGACATAGGCCCATGACCATCCTTTCTTAGAACACTTACTAAAAAGGGCATACAATTGTGAATCCTTCTTCTGTCTCTGTGAGATGTATATGTATCTCCTGCAATTCAGTGTCTTTCTCAAGGACCTGAAAGCCTTTCTTTAAAATGTAATCATCAGGAAGGATAAGGTTCTTATCTTTTAGTCTCTTTAGGAGGATAGGATCCTAGCTCTGATAATTGCCAGCTATCAGAAACAATTGGTTTAATTGACATTTACAGGGACCAAACTTTTGTAAATTTTCACTTTGCTTACTCTCTGGCTTTCCACTTGTTCCCTCTTTACTCCTTTATTCCCACTTTAAAATGCCCAGTCACTTCTGTACAAATCAAAGTTGAGTAGTCCATACAGATCTCTATACCCTAATGCCCTATTGAAATAGTATATTGTGGATTAAAATCTGTTCTCCTCACTTTAACTAGTGCCTGACTTTATCTTTTTTATTTTATTTTATTTTAATTTATTGGGTGTACATAGATTCTAGTGTCCCTCTGAATACCTCCCCCCATTCCCCTTGTTCCTCACCATATCCCCCTTGCCCTCCTCCCTGCAACGCCCTCCCCCCAGTTTTGCTTTTTTGCTCTCATCCCATTTTATCATCCCCTTTCCCTCTGTCCACTTTCCCTCTGGACCCTTTGATCCAGCCTCTGTCTCTATTCTGTTCCTCAGTTCATATTGTTCATTGAATTCCTCAAATGAGTGAGGTCATATGATATTTTTCTTTCTCTGCCTGGCTTATTTCACATAACATAATAGTTTCCAGGTCCATCCATGTTGTCGTAAAAAGTAAGATTTCCTTTTTTCATGGCCACATGGTATTCCATTGTATATATGTACCACTGCATTTTAATCCACTTGTCTACTGACAAACACTTGGGCTGTTTCCAGATCTTGGCTATTGAAAACAATGCTGCCATAAACATGGGGGTGCATTCCTCCTTTTGAATAATTGATGTGGAGTTCTTGGGATATATTCCTACAAGTGGGATGACTGGGGCAAAAGGCACATCCATTATAAATTTATGGAGGAATCTCAGTACTGTTTTCCACAGTGGCTGCACCAATCAGCATTCCCACAAGCAGTGCAGGAGGGTTCCCCTTTCTCCACATCCTCACCCATACCTACCATGTGTTGTTTTGTTAATAAGCACCATTCTGACTGGTGCGAGGTGGTATCTCATTGTGGTTTTAATTTGCATTTCTCTAATGACTAGTGAGTGATGTTGAACAGTTTTTCATTTGCCTATTGGCCATCTGTATGTCCTCGTTAGAGAAGTGTCTATTCATTCTTTTGCCCATTCTTTGATTAGATTGTTTATCTTCCTGGTATTGAGTTTTACAAGTTCTTTATAAATTTTGGTTATTAACCCTTTATCAGACGTATTGTCGAATATGTTCTCCATTGTGTGGTTTGTCTTTTTATTCTGTTCATATTGTCTTTAGCTGGGCAAAAGCTTTTTAGTTTGATATAGTCACATTTGTTTATCCTGTCCTTTATTTCACTTACCTGTGGAGATAAATCAGCAAATATATTACTAAGAGTGATGTCGAAGAGCTTATTGCCTATGTTTTCCTCTAAGATGCTTATGGTTTCACGACTTACATTTAAGTCTTTTATCCATTTTGAGTTTATTTAGGTGAATGGTCTAAGTAGGTGGTCTAGTTTCATATTTTTGCAGGTTGCTGTCCAATTTTCCCAACACCATTTGTTAAAGAGACCGTCTTTACTCCATTGTATGCTCTTACCTCCTTTGTCAAATATCAATTGTCCATAAAGATACGATTTTATTTCTGGGTTCTCTGTTTTGTTCCATTGATCTATACGCCTGTTCTTATGCCAGTACCAAGCAGTTTTGAGTACAATGGCCTTGTAGTATTACTTGATATCAGGAAGTGCAAAACCACCGATTTTATTCTTCTTTTTCAAGATTGCTGAGGCTATTCGTGTTCTTTTTTGGTTCCATATAAATTTTTGGAATATTTGTTCTATATCTTTGAAGTATGTCATTGGTATTTTAATAGGAATTGCATTTGAATTTATAAGTTGCTTTGGGTAATATGGACATTTTAATGATGTTTTTTCTTCCTAACCATGAACGTGGTATATGCTTCCACATGTTTGTATCTTTTTTGATTTCTTTTATCAATGTTTTATAATTTTCTGAGTACAAGTCTTAGACCTGCTTGGTTAAATTTACTTCTAGGTACTTTATTTTTTTGTTGTTGCAATAGTGAAGGGGATTGTTTTTCTCATTTCTTTTTCAGACAAATAATTGCTGGTGTATAAAAATGCCTCTGATTTCTGAGTATTAATTTTATATCCTGCCACCTTGCTGAATTTATTTATCAGGTACAGTAGTTTTTTTACTATGACTTTAGGGTATCTTATGTACAGTATCATATCATCAACAAATAATGATAATTTTACTTCTTCTTTTCCAATTTGGATGCCCTTTATTTCTTAGTCTTGTCTGATTGCTGTGGCTAGGACTTCCAGAACTATGTTGAATGTGTGGTGAAAGGGGGCACCCCTGCCTTGTTCCTATTGTTAAGGAGATTACTTTCAACTTTTGCCCATTGAGTATGATGTTGGCTGTGGGTTTGTCTTAGATGGCCTTTATTATGTTGAGGTTTGTTCCCTGTATTCCCACTTTGCTGAGAGTTTTGATCATAAATGGGTGCTGGATTTTATCAAAAGCTTTTTGAGCATCTATTGATATTATCATGTGGTTTTTCTCCTTCCTTTTTTTTATGTGATGAATCACATTGATTGATTTGTGAATGTTGTACCAGACTTGCATCCCCAGAATAAATCCCACTTGATCATGATGTATGATTTTTTTCATGTACTGCTGTATCTGATTTGCTAATATTTTGTTGAGAATTTTAGCATCTAAATTCATCACGGATATTGGCCTATAGTTCTCTTTCTTTGTGTTGTCTTTACCTGGTTTTGGAATCAGAATTATGCTCATCTCATAAAAGGAGCTTGGAAGTTTTCCTTCCTCTTGAATTTTTTGAAATAGCTTTAGAAGGACAGGAGTTAGTTATTCTTTGAATAATTGGTAGAATTTCCTTGTGAAGCCACCAGGCCCAGGGCTTTTGTTTGTTGAGAGTTTTTTGATAACTATTTCTATCTTATTTGTTGTAATTAGTCTATTTAGATTTTCTGATTCTTCCAGATTGATTTTTGAAAGATTATATTTTTTAAGGAATTTTTCCATTTCACCTAGGTTGTCTAATTTTTTGGCATACAGTTCTTCATAGTATTTTCTTTCAATCCTTTGTATTTCTGCTGTGTCAGTTGTTACTTCTCCACTCTCATTTCTAATTTTATTTATTTGAGTCCTCTCTCTGTTTTTTTTGGTGAGTCTGGTTAAAGATTCATCAATCTTGTTTACCTTTTCAAAGAACCAGCTCCTGGTTTCATTGATCCTCTGTATTGTTTTTTAGTCTCTATGTCATTTATTTCTGCTCTGATCTTCATTATTTCTATTCTTCTACTTCCTCTGGGCTTTACTTGCTGTTCTTTTTCTAGTTCTTTTAGTTGCAGGGTAAAGTTGTTTATTTGAGTATTTTATAGCTTCTTAAGATATGCCTGTAATGCTATGAATTTCTCTCTCAGGATTGCTTTTGTTGTGTCCTGTAGATTTTTGAGTAGTCATATGCTCATTTTCATTTGTTTCAAGAAAATTTTTTATTTCTTCCCTGATCCCATTGTTGACCCATTTGTTATTTAATAACATGTTTTTTAGTTTTCAAGTATTTGAGTGTTTTTCAGGTTTTCTATTATACTTGATTTCTAGTTTCATGCCGTTGTGGTCAGAGAAGATGCTTCATATGATTTCAATCTTCTTGAATTTGTTGAGACTTGTTTTATGCCTTAATATGTGGTCTATTCTAGAGAATGTACCATGAGCACTTGAAAAGAATGTAATATATGCTTTTTCTTTAGGGTGAAAGGTTCTGAATATATATATTAAATCCAGTTGATCTAGTGTATCCCTTAATTTTGCTGTTTCTTTGTTAATTTTCTTTCTTGAGGATCTATCCAGGGTATTGAAATCCCCTACTATTATAGTATTGCTGTTGATCTCTCCCTTTGTATATTTATATATTTAGGTGCTCCTATATTAGGTGCATAGATATTTATAATAGTTATCACTTCCTCTTGGATTGTTCCCTTTATTATTATGTAGTGACCTTCTTTATCCCTTACTATAGTCTTTGTTTAAAGTCTATTTTGTCAGATATAAGTATTGCTACCCTAGCTTTTTATTAATTTCCATTTGCATGAAATATTTTTTCCATCCTTTTACTTACAGTCTTTATGTAGCTTTGTTTTGAGGTCAGTTTCTTGTAGACAGCATATATATGGATCCTGTTTTCTTATCCATTCAGCTACCCTATGTCTTTTGATTGGAACATTTAATCCATTTACATTTAATGTTATTATTGATATGTAGTTGTTTATTGTCATTTTTTTCTTTAAATCTACATTCCTGTTTTACAATTTTTTCCCCCACTTTATTCTTTCTATAGCAGTCCCCTTAACATTTCTTGCAGCATTGGTTTGGTTGTGATGAATTTCTTGAGTTTATTTTTGTCTGTGAATCTTTTTATTTCTACTTCAATCTAAAATGATAGCCTTGCTGAATAAAGAAGTCTTGGTTGTAGGTTCTTGTTCTGCATTACTTTGAGTATTTCAATATTTCTTGCCATTCCCTTCTGGCCTCAAGTGTTTCTGTTGAGAACTCAGATGCCATCTTTATGGGGGTTTCTTTGTAGGTGATAGACTGTTTTTCTCATGTAGCTTTTAGTATTCTTTCTTTATCTTTTATCTTTGATATTTTGATATGATGTGTCTTGCTGTATGTCTCTTTGGGTTCTTTTTTAATGGGGTTCTCTCTGCTTCTCGAAGGCCGTGAAACCATAAGCATCTTAGAAGAAAACATAGGCAGTAAGCTCTCGGACATCTCTTGGAGCAATATATTTGCTGATTTATCTCCATGGGGAAGTGAAATAAAAGACAGGATAAACAAATGGGACTATATCAAACTAAAAAGCTTTTGCACAGCTAAAGACAACAAGAACAGAATAAAAAGACAAACTACACAATGGGAGAACATATTTGACAATACGTCTGATAAGGGGTTAATAACCATAATTTATAAAGAACTTGTAAAACTCAACACCAGGAAGACAAACAACCCAATCCAAAAATGGGCAAAAGAGATGAATAGACACTTCTCCAAAGAGGACATACAGATGGCCAATAGGCATATGAAAAAATGCTCAACATCACTAATCATTAGAGAAATGCAAATTAAAACCACAATGAGATATCACCTCACACCAGTCAGAATGGCGCTTATCAACAAAACAACACAGAATAAGTGCTGGCGAGGATGTGGAGAAAAGGGAACCCTCCTGCACTGCTGGTGGGAATGCAGACTGGTGCAGCCACTGTGGAAAACAGTATGGAGATTCCTCAAAAATCTGAAAATCGAACTGCCTTTTGACCCAGCTATCCCACTTTTAGGAATATACCCCAAGGACACCATAGAATGGCTCGAAAAGGAGAAATGCACCCGCATGTTTGTGGCAGCATTGTTCACAATAGCGAAGATCTGGAAACAGCCCAAGTGTCCGTCAGAGGACGAGTGGATTAAAAAGCTTTGGTACATATATACTATGGAATACTACTCAGCCATAAGAAATGATGACATCGGATCATTTACAATAACATGGATGGACCTTGACAACATTATACGGAGTGAAATAAGTAAATCAGAAAAAAAAAACTAAGATGAATCCATACATAGAAGGGACATAAAAATGAGACTCAGAGACATGAACAAGAATGTGATGGCAACAGGGGCGGGAGGTTGGGGGAGGGGGGAAGGGGTGAAGAAGGAGAGAGGGGTTAGGGGAGGGGAGGGGCACAATGAAAACCAGATAGAAGGTGACAGAAGACAATTTAACTTTGGGGGAGGGGTATACAGCACAATCAAATGTCAAATAATCTAGAGATATTTTCTCTCAACATATGTACCCTGATTTATCAATGTCACTGCATTAAATTTAATTAAAAAAAAGAATTATGCTGTGAAAAAAAAAATTAAAAATGGAACTGCCTTTCAACCCAGCCATCCCACTTATAGAAATATATCCCAAGAACACCATAGCACTGTTTGAAAAGGAGAAATGCACCCCCATGTTTATGCAGCATTGTCCACAATAGCAAAGATCTGGATCCTTTTTTCTTTTTGCTGTTCTGCTTTCATGCTTTTGCTTGTCTTGTCCTTTAATTTGCTGATTCGATCCTCAGCTTCATTCAGCCTGTTTTTAATTCTTCTAGTGTAGTCTTTATTTTTGATATTGTGTTTGTCATTTGTGTATGGTTCTTTTTTATGATTTCAAAGTTTTTTTTGATGCTTGTTATCTCTTTATTTAGGTGTTTATTATGTCCATCCATTGTTGCTCTAAGATCTTTGAGCATCCTAATAATCATTATTTTAAACTCGCATCCAGTAATTTGGTTATTTTCATCTCACTCAGTTCTTTTTCTGGAGACTTCTCTTGATTTATTGTATTTGGATTGCATTTCTTTGTCTACCCATTTTCTCTGTGTATACACTCTTCCTTTGGCTGTGTTGTTTGTGTAGGTATTTGAGTCTGGGGTTGGTACTGTCTGCCTCCAATTTCAGTTGTGTTGTTTCTAGGTCTTCTTGGGTTGGCATCAGCTGTTTTTTGTAATCTGCTGTGGACTGCTTATCTGCTATCGCTATTCTTTTTGCTATTTGTACCGGTGTTTTCTTTGTCTTAGCTGGGTCAGATGTGAGGAGTCCTTCCTTAAGCTACCACTCTAACAAGGATTGTTAGGTCCTAAACTGATGGTTTCCATATCTGGCTGCTGGATGTGCCTGCCCTGGACCTCCCTGGCCAGAACCTGGCATAGATCGGTGGGAGTCACTGCGTATGACTGGCTCTTATTTACCTTTTTGGACCTAGAGGTGATCCAGATCTTATGGCTGCCGCTGCTGGTCTAAGGTGCCATTGTCAATATCAACTGCAGTCCTAGGCTAGCTTTTATCTACCCTTAGCCTGGGGTAAGTTCCTTTGAAAGTTCAAGTTCCCCGGAGATTCGCTTTCTGCTGCCTCTTATTGCTGGCTACTTGTTGGGCTCAGTACTGTAATTCAGTCATTAGGTACGGTAGTGGATGTGGCTTGCCCCTTAGCCTCAGATGTCTTTCTATCCAGACTTTTTATTTATTTTATTTATTTTTCTTCTTCTTTTTCAACACTTTATCTCATTGCTGTGGTCTCGGGGGACCACTGAGTATGGCTTCTGTGTTCCCCATGTGTGGTCAGTCGGCTGGCCCCCTGCCACCACTGTTGCTTCCTTGGGTGTTAGGTTCAGGCGCTGCTGGTACCAGCCTACCTCTGCGGCTGCAGTGGCTTCCGCTGCCGGTGATGGGCCCACACACTCCCACTCTGACCAACCTCGAGGTCGTCTGGGCCCCAGCCACCGCCTAGGATGGGCTCACGCCATAGTCTGGATTGCGTGCGAGCTCTGACATCCACAGTGGCTTGCCGCAGCTTCCTTCACCACAGGAAGTGGCCCGCTCCTACTGCTTCTACTGTTGCCTGGGCTTCAGCCTCTGCCAGGGGCGGGCCCATGTCTCAGGCATGATTGCACACGAGCCCAGACCTTTGCAGGAGCTGCTTCGGCTTCTGCCTTCGCGGGCGGCCCGCACTCAGCCCCTTGGACTGCTTCCACTGTCGCCCGGAACTCAGCTGCTGCCAGGGGTGGGCCCACACCGCAGGCGTGATTGCGTGCGAACCTGGACCTCTGCAGCAGCTGCCGCTGCCTCTGCCTTTGTTGGCGGCCTTGTGCGCAGCTGCTCCGACCACCTCTGCTGTCTTCTGGGCCCGCTCTGCCTCCAAGGGCAGGCGGGATTGCGTGCTAGCTCAGACCTCCCCAGCTGCCACCCCAGCTCCCAGCTCTGTGGGCTGGCCCCTGCACATCAGCGTTCGAACCGCCTCCGCAGTCTCCCAAGCTCAGCCCCCAGTGGGATTGCGCGCTCGCTCAGACCTTTGCAGCAGCTGCCCCGGCCCCCACCTCCGCGGGCCAACCTGCACCCACTAACCGCCCCAGCAGTCACCAGGGCTTGTGCCCTGGGCAGTCCTGTGCACTCGCCGGACCTCTACAGTGGCAGCCATGGCTTCTGCCTTCGCGGGTGGGACGGAGCACACTCTTTCCAAGGGCCCTGGCTCCTGCAGCTGCTCTCAGCAAGATCTCAGCAGTGTGTGGGGGCAGTGTAGCTCAGACCCCAGCACTTACTACCTGTTTCCCTAATGTGCTGCCTGCCTCTAAGCGCCTCTTTGTTCTGACTGGAGCAGGAGAGCCTCCAGTGGACGGGGTCATTTCTTCTCTTTGCTGGTGTTGCTCTGAGAGAAAATGTTCACTTTAGATTTGGGACATGATTCAGCCCAGGAGTTAGGGTGTCCATCCTCAGTGTCTCCCCTGTGCCTCTGAGACCACACTTTCCCCTGGCAACTCCAGTTCTCCCAGCGCTCCCCTCTTGGGAAGCCCAGGGCAGGTGGCTGTGAGAGACGTTATCCGTGTAGTCCCTGTAATATGAAGCCTGGGTCCGAGAGTTCTGTCTCCTTCTCTCAAACAGTATCTAGGTTCCTTTCTCAGCCAAATACAGTCTATTCACCCTTTCCAGGATCCAGGGCTCTAGGCTGGGACTCCAGTTCTGAGGCTGAGACCCACAATCCACAACTCGCGGGGTACTCCTCTCCATCGCCAGAGTTCCTCCCAGCCGCCCTTTCTGTGTCTCCGCCTTTCCTACCAGTCTCAGTGTGGGTTCTTTGGTGGTCCTTGGTGGTAGAATCCTCTTAGTTTAGTCCAAAGTTGGTTTTTCAAGATGACTGTTCTCAAAATTAAGTTGTAATCCACATTGGTTATGGGATGTGGGAGTTGGAACATCTGCCTACTCCGTGGCCATCTTCTGACTTTATCTTTGATAGACACAAACACTAATCTTTAAAAAAATACCAAAGTCTAAGCAACCAAGAAAGTGAATTTAAGAGAGCTTTTCAGGGTGATTGTGGTACATAGGCATCTAAGAAGTTCCCCCAATATACTTCACCTCTGGTATTTAAACCATTGTGGATCTCTACTCTCTGAACATGGACTGGGTTATACTGTCTTTCTGCTAAGAAACAGAAAATGGCAGAAGTGATGGGATATCATTTCTGACATCAGACTACATAAAAAAGCCCCACCTAACTTCTACCCAGTCTCATCTGTTGAATTGCTAACTCTGGTTTAAGTCAACCACCAGGACATGGGGCAGCTTTGTTGAGAAGCTCAGGAGAGAGAGAGGTCAATGGCAAATCTCCCAAGTCCTCCCATCTGCTGCATGAATGAGCTTGGGAGTGGCTTCCTCTTCAGCTGAGCCTTGAGATGACTGCAGCTCCACTCAATACCTTGATTGCAGACTCAAGAGGGACCACCTAGCTAAGTTGCTTCCAAAGTCTTGACCCATAGGAACTGTGAGATATTAAAATATTGGTTTATTTAAGCCACTCAATTTTGGGGCAACTTGTTATGCAGCAATAAATGACAAATAAAGTGATCCACTTTTACTGAAGTAGTTTGCCCAGATTTAGAGTAAAATATCTCTACCCTTGAATGCAGATTTTAAATTAATGCATTGTGTCTATAAACTATTATCATGTCTAAAGAAGAAATTTTCAGGGCTTTGTTTAGAGCAGAAGTTCTATCACTGGCCGCTGTGGTAATAAGGAAAACATATTTCTAGCTTTATGTTTTCTAGTTTCCATCTGTTTGGATGCATGCCATTGATATCCATCTTCAATACAATTCAACATTCATACACTGGGGTCAGAAAATACCTTGGGATTTCTCTCTCCCACGATGCAAAATTATTTCATAAAACCATGTAACGTTTGCATGATTTATAGCAATTCTTCTGTTTCCCCTGAGGGGTCAAGCTCAGATGAGAATGACCACTTCTGTGGGGATTGTCACTCTTCATTGAATCTATGTCTAGATTGTTTGATCACCAGGCCAGCTGGGCTGTTGTGACTTAGTTCATTTTTCTCTGTATCATCTATGTTTGTCCCAACTCATTCATTGACCACATCTTAACCCCAGGTTGGATATCATCTAAAACTTAATTTCATTCAGACCGTGATCACATTTTAAAACAAAACATCATACTTTATTTCATGAGCCTTTTCCTTGTAATTAAAAGTTAATTTGGCCTGACCAGGTGGTGGCACAGTGGATAGAGAGTTGGACTGGGATGCAGAGGACTCAGGTTCGAGACCCTGAGCTTGCCAGCTTGAGCGTGGGTTCATCTGGTTTGAACAAAAGCCCACCAGCTTGAACCCAAGGTCGCTGGCTCCAGCAAGGGGTTACTTGGTCTGCTGAAGGCCCATGGTCAAGGCACGTATGAGAAAGCAATCAATGAACAACTAAGGTGTTGCAACGCGCAATGAAAAACTAATAATTGATGCTTCTCATCTCTCTCCATTCCTGTCTGTCTGTCCTTGTCTATCCCTCTCTCTTACTCACTCTCTGTCTCTGTAAAAAAAAAAAAAGTTAATTTGCCTAAAGATAGATTATTATTCATTTTAATGGCAACATGTTCAATACACCCTGAATTGAGAGAGTATTTTAAATGCAAGGTTTCCCCCACTACCACCTGGGAGCAAATGCTATTAAATAGTGATCACAACCCTATCAAATTCAGTAGTCTTTTTTTTTTTTTTTTTTGCATTTTTCTGAAGCTGGAAACAGGGAGAGACAGTCAGACACACTCCCGCATGAGCCCGACCGGGATCCACCCGGCATGCCCACCATGGGGCACGCTCTGCCCACCAGGGGGGCGATGCTCTGCCCATCCTGGGCGTCGCCATGTTGCGACCAGAGCCACTCTAGCGCCTGAGGCAGAGGCCACAGAGCCATCCCCAGCGCCCAGGCCATCTTTGCTCCAATGGAGCCTTGGCTGCGGGAGGGGAAGAGAGAGACAGAGAGGAAGGCACGGCAGAGGGGTGGAGAAGCAAATGGGCGCTTCTCCTGTGTGCCCTGGCCGGGAATCGAACCCGGGTCCTCTGCACGCTAGGCCGACACTCTACCGAAATTCAGTAGTCTTAAAGTCAAGAAATGTTAAGGAACCCATTGATTATTCAATATCAGAAAAAAATCATAAAATTCCTTATACTGAGCTGATTATTTGTGCCATCTACTTTACCTATAATTATGCAATAACTTCTTGAAATAGGTGCTAGTGTGTTACAAATGAGAAAACAGAAGCAGAGATGTTCAGTATCTTTCCCAAGACCACGTAACTTAGTGGTGGGACTGGGGTTTAAAAGCAAAGTAGGTTTCCTCCCAAGTCTGTGCTCTCAGCGTCTGAGTGACTGCTTCTCAAGAGGAACTGTGACTCTGTTTGTGCTCTATAGAGACAGGTAGAACCAAAGTTGCTCAGAGTAAACAATGCTTACTCTCTTCTATGTTTAAATCCCTGTATTGACTATAAGCAAGACCCTCAGAAACAACCTGTGATCTTTTACCATAATTTTAAAACCACTTTTCTAAGACATGCTTTCCTGAAAGGGAAAATTTCTTGTTAATGTTAGGGCAAACCCTAGATTGGTGCTTGCGAAATAAATCAGAAAACTTTATGTGGTTGTATATATATGGGTGAGTAGATTTGTGCATATGTGTATATATGTGTGCTTACTTATGTATATATGCATGTGTATGAACACAAGTGTGTATAGTATACAATTAAGTCCTCCATTTCTTTAACCAAATCAAAGAACTAATCCACAATTGTGGTAGGAGTATAATATCCTTACTACAAACATGTTCACATCCTCATCTTTAACACATGTGAATATGGTATTTTACATAGCAAAAGGGAATTCAGATGTAAGTGAATTAAGAATCCTAAAATAAAGAGATCATCTTAGATTATGTAGGTGGGCCAAATGTAATTGCTAGGTTCCTGACAAGAGGGAGAGAGAAGGGCCAGGGTCAGAGACTGCAAGGCATTGTTATCACTGATGCTGGGCTGGAAGATGGAGGAAGGGGCTCAGTTCTCAGGAATGGAGATCACTTCCAGAAGCTGGACATGTAAAGAGAACAGAGTCTCTCTTAGGACCTTCAGAAGGAATCAGCCCTCCCAACATCTTGATTTAATTCCAGTGAAATCTGTTTTGGACCTTTGACCTTCGGAATGACAAAATAATACATTTGTGTTTTTATAAGCCAGTAAGTGTGCAGTGACCTCTTGCAGCAGTAATAGCAAACCAATAGAACAACCTATATTGGACAACCTAGAACAAATTTTCCCATGTTGAAAAATGAAGAAACCCATGTCCGTCTTTGGCAGCATCCTTGGGACTTCTAATTCCTTTTATCTTGAACTATTATGCATCATTTTTATCTTCTAGTTCTTTTCCTTTGAACTGGACTGTGATAGTGGAAGTTGCTCTTGTGTACTATTCCATAATTCCACCTCTCTAGGGCACCACACCCACGAAGAATCTAGTACACAGTAGAATTTGGAAGCACACTTGATTTGTTGATCTTATTTGCTTATCACTGTTTTCTGAATTGAGCATCTTGTTAATAATTTTCTTGGAAAAATAGAAACAACAATATGCACCAGGATGATCAAGAAATAATTACCCCTTGACCCCTCTACTTTCCTGTTTTTTGAAACATTTACTTTAACTCTATTTTAATTTGTGTAAGGATGACTTTCATACCAAAGCTATTACAGAAAGTATGAACTTACTTTTGAGAGGAAAATAACATAAAACAGATACTCCCTTTTCTCCTGATATTTAAGAAAGACAAATGATTTTGTTTCTGTCCAAAATTTTTGTGTTCATAAAAAATGTTCTCGAGGCCCTCAATGCCCGTTCCCACCTTTCCACTGGCCTGTGCTTTTCTGCATATTTCTGTACCCTAACATCATCCTTTGGCTATGTGTTGTTTATGTAGACAGCTTGAACAATGATGTTATCTCAGTTATATGCAAATGTGGTTTGCTGCAAGGATGTGTCCTAAATAAGAACCTTAATTTTCCATTGAAATTTAAACTTCTAAAAGATGCATTCTAATCTTCCAACATAGTTATTACAGAAAAAGTGTTTGTCTCTGAAAAATGAGCTTGGTTGTTACAATTTGTGTAGAGGCAGTTCTAACCTGCTCAAAAATTTGCTGATATTGGAAATGAATTGGCATGTCCCTTCACAAAAGTTGAATTCTTCATGCTATTCTCTACGGCACAAATCATGCTTATGCACTGTTTTATACTCTGAGAGTGAGGGCTTGTCTAAAAAGGAGAATTCTTTTTTGATCTTTAACTAGCTGTGACTTGACAAGATAATCTCAATAACCAACTCACTACATCTACTGTTTTGATAAGAAATTTGGATAATCATATTTTTGAATATTAATTTGTCAACTTGTGGTTGCAGTCTTTATCTTGGAAAAGGCCAGGTAGGGCTCATTGGGTCATCTGGCTCACCCTCTCTACTATTCTTTTTTCTCAGAGGTTGTGGGTGTGTCAGGCTTGGTCTGCCCTGCAGCTGGGCTATTCATGAGAAGCAGGTTGATGGAAGGCCTAGCACAAGACCTAATGGTACAAATTCTTGTTTGAGAACCTGCAGGGAGACAGGTGACTTTTAGGCATTGAGTACCAAGCCTCACCTCATATTCCCAACAGCTATTCCAGGATACACAGAGGCTAAGATAGAAAGTAATCACATATCATTTGAGAGATCTAAAATATTACGGTGTGGATGCAGGGGAAACAGTTTAACCAACTAGAAATAAAAATATTGTTTAGCATTTGTGAAAAATGTATGCAAAAATAATGATTACCTTTTGAGGATGTCATTTTAAATTGTGTGTGCTGAATACTGTCAGTGTTTTCTGTAAGGTTGGTGGATAATGAGGGATGGTCACATGGGGAACCTAGGCCTGCGAACTTTGGCTAGGACCGCCCACAGCCAAGCGCACCAAAAGAAACTTCCTAGGAGTCCTTGGAAAAAAAGCGACTGACTTGTCAGCCAGTGAGATTTCTCTACGTCATATTAGCCTGACTTCCCTAGAGGGAGCCCCCCCCCTTTTTTTTTTTTTGTATTTTTCTGAAGCTGGAAACGGTGAGAGACAGTCAGACAGACTCCCACATGCGCCCGACCGGGATCCAACTGGCACACCCACCAGGGGGCGATGCTCTGCCCCTCCGGGGCGTCGCTCTGTTGCGACCAGAGCCACTCTAACGCCTGGGGCAGAGGCCAAGGAGCCATCCCCAGCGCCTGGGCCATCTTTGCTCCAATGGAGCCTTGGCTGCGGGAGGGGAAGAGAGAGACAGAGAGGAAGGAGGGAGTGGGGGTGGAGAAGCAGATGGGCGCTTCTCCTGTGTGCCCTGGCCGGGAATCGAACCTGGGACTTCTGCACACCAGGCCGATGCTCTACCACTGAGCCAACCGGCCAGGGCCGAGGGACCCCTTTTTAAAAATATACCCACGCGGTCTCCGCGCGTGATTTTCCTGACCTCCCTATTCCAGGCCAGTGAGTTTTGTCCAAGGAACTCTTTGTGCTGAATAAAGCCTTTTGAACTTACCACACTTGGTGGCTCCGAGACCTGTTCCTTCCTTCTCGGCAGGGAAAAAATATCTTACATTTTCTACTTCATGGATAGCTCGGAGCCCAGGACCATTGTCCAGCCTGCCCAGAAATGCGAGGTCTATTGTTGAAGCCATACTGAAGAGAGATAGAGTGTAAGGAATTGAAGGAGAATGGCTAGGGCCCCTCCTCCTGAGATTGTGGGTAGCACTCGTAGAGTTGTTAGTCCTCTTAGAGACTCAAGAGGCAGAAAGTGAAGGCTGAGTGGCTACTTCTTATACGGCACAACAACCCCCACCTTGAATCTCTTTCTTCCCAGTGAAGTAGGGTCTAGTGATTTTCCTGGTTTCTGTAATCTAACAACTGCATCACCCATGAGAATGAGCTGCAAAGTGGGAATTTCCCTGCCCCTACAGACTAAGATAGAAACAAGAAGGAGGGGCCTTCATCTTTCTTTTTCTACCTATGACCATGTACATACCATATGTGTGTTTAGAGGGCTGAAGAGAAAGATCTCAGAGATCTCAGATGAATGATTTTTGATTAAACAATAGAAGTCAACTTACACTTTAGTTGAGCAGTTACAAAAAGACAAGAAGTATTGAGATTAAAACACTAAATTGACGAATCTACCAGTGGTTGGCAAACTGATTAGTCAACAGAGCCAAATATCAACAGTACAATGATTGAAATTTCTTTTGAGATCCAAATTTTTTAAACTTAAACTATATAGGTGGGTACATTCCTTATCAAGGTAGTGACCGCATGTGGTATTTTGTGAAAGAGCCACACTCAAGGGGCCAAAGAGCCGCATGTGGCTCACGAGCCACGGTTTGCTGACCACTGCTCTAGACCAGGGGTAGTCAAACTGGTCCCTACCGCCCACTAGTGGGCATTCCAGCTTTCATGGTGGATGGTAGTGGAGCAACCAAAGTATAAATAAAAAGATAGATTTAACTATACAGTGTGCCTGTAAAGTCATGGTGCACTTTTGACTGGTCACAAGAAAGCAACAAAAGATGATAGAAATGTGAAATCTGCACCAAATAAAAGGAAAACCCTCCCAGTTTCTGTAGAATGATGTGGCAGCATGTGCGCTTATGCAGATGATGACATAACACCGTGTATACAGTGGAACAGCCCATGGCCATGCCAGTCCAGGTGTGGACTGGACAGTTAGATGTGGCTCACTAAATTCAAATTCGTGACCAAAGTGCAACGTGAATATCAGTGCGTTTATAACGAAGCACCACCACATAGGAATAACATTACTTGGTGGAATAAGCAGTTGAAGGAAACCGGCAGTTTGGTGGAGAAACCCCATTCTGGTAGGCCATCAGTCAGTGACGTGTCTGTAGAGGCTATACGGGATAGTTACCTAAGGAGCCCTAAAAAATCTATGCGTGAGCCCACATCGAACTGCACTGTATAGGTATGAAACTGGGAGAGTTTTCCTTTTATTTGGTGCAGATTTCACATTTCTATCATCTTTTGTTGCTTTCCTGTGACCAGTCAAAAGTGCACCATGACTTTACGAACACACTGTAGTAAGTTGTTTTATAAAGATTTATTCTGCCAAACTTAGCGAAAATCCGACATAAAGTACTTGGTAAGTAATTATTATTATATGCTTTAACTTGCTGTAACTCTGCTTTATAAATTTTATAAAGTAAAATTACTTCCCTACTTTATAAATCACCATTACTGTGGAACTGGTGGGCAGTTAGAAAAGTTTACTACTAACACAGATACAAAAGTGGGCAGTAGGTATAAAAAGGTTGACTACCCCTGCTTTAGACTATCACAGTGGGTCATATAAACCCAAACTTCTATTTTGAAGGCATATATTATATAATTTACTGGCCTGCAAATACTGAGTTGTATTTACCAGCCCTCTCTGGCCAGAACCTGGCGTAGACCAGGGGAGGGGGGGGCGTCACTGCTTATGAATGGCCTTTAGCAACCTTTTTGGAGCTAGAGGTAATCCAGATCTTGTGGCTGCCTGTGCTGGGCCCAGGTGCCATTATAAATATCAGCTGCACTCCTAGGCTGGCTTTTATCTACTCTTGGCCAGTGGATGTAGCCTCTGTATTCCTGAGATGTGGTCTCTCTGCTGGCTCACCACCGCACCCTCCTCCTCGGGCACTTGGGCACTGGCACTGGCACCACCAGGCATGCAGACTCACAAGCCGCATCATGGGCCACTGTGCGGGCCACCTTACCAGCCGTCGCCTGGGCCACCTCTCCGGGTGCCCCCATAGACATCAAATATATTCTTGATTTGAAAATATGGATGACACTATTGGCTTCCTTCCTTCCTTCCTTCCTTCCTTCCTTCCTTCCTTCCTTCCTTCCTTCCTTCCTTCCTTCCTTCCTTCTTTCCTTCCTTCCTTCCTTCCTTCCTTCCTTCCTTCCTTCTTTCCTTCCTTCCTCTTTCCTTCCTTCTTTCTTTTCTTCCCTCCCTCTTTCTTTCCTTTCTTTATTTCACCAGGAAAATTGAAATAGAAGATGGGACATCTATAATGTAATTTAAATATGATACATTTGAAATAATTTATATAGGGTGATGTCACGGAAATGGCGCCGTGAGCAGTGCGTCCGACAGATCTCCCCAAAATCACAACAAATTTATCAACTAGAAACAGAAAAATTTATCCTCGGAGCATTCCGGAGTTCCACACAAACTGAAAGCGAAAGGACTGTTATCACTTGAATTTGAGAAATGAGGGTGTAGAGGAAGCTACCGCAGAGACGTTCATTCAAGCCGCGGAGGGAGGGCGCCTGTGGTGAGTCAGCCCACACTCGGGAGCGGCGAGCAGCCGCTGGCGCGCGCCCGGTCCGGTTACAGAGCGAGTACCGCCCACACTCGGGAGCCGTGGAGGGAGTGCGCCTGCGGTGAGTCGGCCCACACTCGGGAGCGGCGAGCAGCCGCCGGTGCGCGCCCGGTCCGGTTGCAGAGCGAGCACCGCCCACACTCGGGAGTGGCGAGCAGCCGCCGGTGCGCGCCCGGTCCGGTTGCAGAGTGAGTACCGCCCACACTCGGAGCCGCCGGCGCGTGCCCGGTCCGGTTGGAGACCGGGCACCGCTAACGTTCCCAGTGGCTCGCGCACTGCGAGTGAGAGACCCCAGCCACCGGTGCCCGGAGAACCCCATTCGTGCGCGTGCCCTGGGCAATCCACGCGCCCAGAGCACCCTACTGGCCCGCACACCCAGGGTACCCCATTATCCTGCGGCTGGTGCGTCCCAGCCACCAGCGGTGGGGCGAGCAGGAGAGGCGCCAAGGCGGTCTCCCCTACTTGGGAGATTCTCTCCGTGGGCTGGGCACCTCACCCAGCCATTCAAGCTAACAATCAAGCGTTGGGGGAGGGGCGCTCAGACAGCCTGAAATACCTTTGGGAGCACAGCTGCGGACCCAATCACTGAAATTAGCTTAACCCATGAAATCTGCGCACCCACGGGTTCTAATTGATAAGATCTCTCTCAGTTCAGCGATACAAGACAAGAGGCGTGATATTTCTTAGTGCCTCTCGCTAAAGGGGCGGGGGCAACTTCTGATTGATAGAGCCTCCATATTCAGGGATAAACGCTAACAAGAGGGACTTGGCAGATAATAAGATCTATACTACACTAGTCGCAAGCAGAGACTAGTGTCTCTTCTTCCCAACCAAAACAGGATACAAAGTGTGGAAAGCCTGGGTTGAGTGGTCCAACTGAATGCTAGGTGCTAAACAGTCACCTTGACAACAATTGACTCCCACCCCCGCCTGATTACACTGGAGGCTCTGACTGCCAGAGCCTTTCCCAAAGCCTTGCGCTGAGTGGGGATAGAGTGGGGATTTCCTGGCTCTTTGAGCCTCTTACTCCCCAGGCAGAAGCAGTTGCAACCTTATAGCTGGATCACCAGGCTGCTAATTCAGGAAGGGGGGACTAGGAGAGAGACTCCAGGAAAGCAAACTCTCTCATCGTTGGACCCTGCAAACGCCAACAAGCCTTGACTACCAGCAAGACTAAAGCCAATTATATGACATTGCCATAGAATCCCATCAACTGCAAATCCCTACCTAAGTGTGACACAGGGGCAGAGCCTGGGGTACAGAGTCACCGACCAGGAAAAGGGAGAGAAAAGAAAAAGGAAGAAGTTAACCTCTCAAAATCAAGAAAAATCCACAGACTTTACAACTTGTTCCACTAATTTATTTTTTGCTGTTGGTTGTTTCTTCTATCTTATTGCCTTTATTATTATTATTTCTATTTCCTCCACCTCGGTCCTTCTATTCTCTGCCCATCTTATGCTTCCCTTTTCTTGAACTACACTACCCATGAGTGTTACATTTTATTTCTCTTCTTCATCCTCACCCTCCTTTAAGGTTATACTCCAAAACACTTAACTCTCACTCTCTCCTCTTTTTTTTTTTTTTTTTTTGCTTTATTCTGTTTTTTTCTATTCCTTTTTTTTTCTTCCTTCGTTTTTCTTTTTCTTATTTTTTCCTTTCTATTCGCTTTTTCTTTTCTCGTTTTACTTTCCTCCCATTTAATCCTCAATCACGAACAAATTAGTTCATTTGGGACTCAAGGTTTTTTTTTGGCTTTATTTTTCTTTTTTGCTTTTGTTTTTGTTTTTTTATTGTTTGTTTGTCTATTTTTGTGGCATTTTAGGTACTTTTTACGTTGCTTTTTAACTCACTAGCATTCCTCCCAACCCAAGGTCTCCATTGTATTTAGTCTTCGCTCCACTTAATACAACAGATTTTTACTTATTATTTTTATTTTTTTCTTATTTATTATTCCTTTTTTTTTCCTCCTTTTTTCTGGTTCCCTCTTATCCCTCTCATTATATCTCTTAGTCTACCATCACTTACAAGCAAATCATCTTATGCTTGTCTAAGATTTTCTTCCTTTTTTTATTTTTTTTATTTATTTATTTTTTGCATTTAGTAGGTCCCTACTCCCTTTTTTTGCCCCTTGAACTCTTCACCCCAAATCAGGCCCTCCATTATAGGCAGTTTTTGTTCCATTTAGCATAATATAATTCACAGGTCATCACGATATTTCCCTGAGGAGGGGAGAGGAGGGAAAGAGAACAAAGAAAAAAGGGGGAGATAATAAATTATTACTGTTTTTTTTTTTTTTGTGGGGTGTTTTACCTTTTTTTTTTTTTTTTTTTTTTTTTACTTTTTACTCTTTATTAATTCTAATTAGTGATATCAAAAAGACCACCCTCAGATGCCAATAAGAAAGAGGAAATCGAACATTATGGATACAAAAGAAAGAGAGGTAACACAAATAGATGTGGAAAAATCTATGGAGAAAAGATTTAACATATTGGAAGCCTTGGAGCTAAATGACAGAGAATTTAAAATAGAAATCTTAAAAATACTCAGAGATATACAAGAAAACACAGAAAGGCAATTTAGGGAGATCAGAAAACAACTCAATGAACACAAAGAATATATTACCAAGGAAATTGAAACTATAAAAACAAATCAAACAGAAATGAAAAACTCAATTCACGAGCTGAAAAACGAGGTAACAAGCTTAGCTAACAGAACAGCCCAGATTGAAGATAGGATTAGTGAAATAGAAGACAAACAACTTGAGGCACAACAGAGAGAAGAAGAAAGAGACTCAAAAATAATAAAAAATGAGAAAGCCCTAGAGGAATTGTCTGACTCCATCAGAAAGAATAACATAAGAATAATAGGTATATCAGAGGGAGAAGAGAAAGAAAATGGAATGGAGAATATACTCAAACAAATAATAGACGAGAACTTCCCAAGCCTGTGGAAAGAACTAAAGCCTCAAATTCAAGAAGCAAACAGAACACCGAGTTTTCTTAACCCCAACAAACCCACTCCAAGGCACATCATAATAAAGATGACACAAACGAATGACAAAGAAAAAATTCTCAAGGCAGCCAGGGAAAAGAAGAATACAACATATAAAGGAAGGCCTATTAGATTATCATCAGATTTCTCAGCAGAAACGCTACAAGCTAGAAGAGAGTGGACCCCAATACTTAAAGCCCTGAAAGAGAGGAACTTTCAGCCAAGAATACTATACCCATCAAAGCTATCCTTCAAGTACGAAGGAGATATAAAAACATTCACAAATACAGAAAAGATGAGAGAATTTATCAGCAGAAAGCCCCCACTCCAGGAAATAATAAAGGGGGTTTTCCAACCAGATTCAAAGAACAAAAGAAAACAACACCACAAGTAACAGCTCCACCAAGAACACAATAAAATCAAACTTAAACTGTGACAACAAAGGAAAAAAAGGGGGGAGAGGATGGAGATTAACAGTAGCAAAGGACGATGAAGTGCAGAAATACTCATAAGATAGGGTACTACAATGAATATGGTAGGTACCCTTTTCATTACTTAATGGTAACCACCCTTGAAAAAACCACCACAAAAACACTTGACTTAAAAAAGGTAGCAACAGAGGAAAGAAGTATGGAACACAAACAAACAAAAACAAATGATAGAAAAACAAAAGAGAAGAATCAAACTAGATACAAAACTAACAGAAAGCAATTTATAAAATGGCAGTAGGGAACCCACAAGTGTCAATAACTACACTAAATGTAAATGGATTAAACTTACCAATAAAAAGACACAGAGTAGCAGAATGGATTAAAAAAGAAAATCCAACTATATGCTGCCTACAAGAAACACATCTAAGCAACAAGGATAAAAACAAATTCAAAGTGAAAGGCTGGAAAACAATACTCCAAGCAAACAACACCCCAAAAAAAGCAGGCGTAGCAATACTCATATCTAATAATGCTGACTACAAGACAGAAAAAGTACTCAGAGACAAAAATGGTCATTTCATAATGATTAAGGGGAAGTTGAATCAAGAAGACATAACAATCCTTAATATATATGCACCAAACCAAGGAGCACCAAAATATATAAGACAGCTACTTATTGAACTTAAAACAAAAACTGACAAAAATACAATCATACTTGGAGACCTCAATACACCGTTGACGGCTCTAGATCGGTTATCCAAACAGAGAATCAATAAAGATATAGTGGCCTTAAACGAAATACTAGAACACCTGGATATGATAGACATCTACAGGACACTTCATCCCAAAGCGACAGAGTATACATTTTTCTCTAGTGTACATGGAACATTCTCAAGAATTGACCATATGTTGGGCTACAAAGACAATATCAGCAAATTTAGAAAAATTGAAATTGTACCAAGCATATTTTCTGATCATAAAGCCTTGAAAGTAGAATTCAACTGCAAAAAAGAGGGGGAAAAACCCACAAAAATGTGGAAACTAAACAACATACTTCTAAAAAATGAATGGGTCAAAGAAGAAATAAGCGCAGAGATCAAAAGATATATACAGACAAATGAACATGATAATACGACATATCAGAATCTCTGGGATGCAGCAAAAGCAGTAATAAGAGGAAAGTTCATATCACTTCAGGCCTATATGAACAAACAAGAGAGAGCCGAAGTAAACCACTTAACTTCACACCTTAAGGAACTAGAAAAAGAAGAACAAAGACAACCCAAAACGAGCCGAAGAAAGGAGATAATAAAAATCAGAGCAGAAATAAATGAAATAGAGAACAGAAAAACTATAGAAAAAATCAATAAAACAAGGAGCTGGTTCTTTGAAAAGATCAACAAAATTGACAAACCCTTGGCAAGACTCACCAAGGAAAAAAGGCACAGGACTCAAATAAATAAAATCCAAAATGAAAGAGGAGAGATCACCACAGACATCATAGATATACAAAGAATTATTGTAGAATACTATGAAAAATTATATGCCACCAAATACAACAATCTAGAAGAAATGGATAAATTCCTAGAACAATACAACCTTCCTAGACTGAGTCAAGAAGAAGCAGAAAGCCTAAACAGACCAATCAGCAGGGAGGAAATAGAAAAAACTATTAAAAACCTCCCCAAAAATAAAAGTCCAGGCCCAGACGGTTATACTAGTGAATTCTATCAAACATTCAAAGAAGACTTGGTTCCTATTCTACTCAAAGTCTTTCAAAAAATTGAAGAAGAAGCAATACTTCCAAACACATTTTATGAGGCCAACATAACCCTCATACCAAAACCTGGCAAGGATGGCACAAAGAAAGAAAACTACAGACCAATATCTCTAATGAATACAGATGCTAAAATACTAAACAAAATACTGGCAAACCGAATACAACAACATATTAAAAAAATAATACATCATGATCAAGTGGGATTCATCCCAGAATCTCAAGGATGGTTCAACATACGCAAAACGGTTAACGTAATACACCATATCAACAAAACAAATAAAAACCACATGATCTTATCAATAGATGCAGAAAAGGCTTTTGATAAAATACAACACAATTTTATGTTTAAGACTCTCAACAAAATGGGTATAGAAGGAAAATATCTCAACATGATAAAGGCCATATATGATAAACCATCAGCCAACATCATATTAAACGGCATAAAACTGAGGACTTTCTACCTTAAATCAGGAACAAGACAGGGTTGTCCACTCTCTCCACTCTTATTTAACGTGGTGCTAGAAGTTCTGGCCAGAGCAATCAGACAAGACAAAGAAATAAAAGGTATCCATATCGGAAAAGAAGAAGTAAAGGTATCACTTTTTGCTGATGATATGATCCTATACATCGAAAACCCGAAGGACTCCACAAAAAGATTATTAGAAACAATAAACCAATACAGTAAGGTTGCAGGATACAAAATTAACATACAAAAGTCCATAGCCTTTCTATATGCCAACAATGAAATATTAGAAAACGAACTCAAAAAAATAATCCCCTTTACGATTGCAACAAAAAAAATAAAATACCTAGGAGTAAACATAACAAAGAATGTAAAGGACCTTTATAATGAAAATTACAAAGCATTGTTAAGGGAAATCAAAAAAGACACAATGAGATGGAAAAATATTCCTTGTTCTTGGATAGGAAGAATAAATATAATCAAAATGGCCATATTACCCAAAGCAATATACAAATTTAATGCAATTCCCATCAAAATTCCTATGAGATTTTTTAAAGAAATGGAACAAAAAATCATCAGATTTATATGGAACTATAAAAAACCCAGAATAGCCAAAACAATCCTAAGGAAAAAGAATGAAGCTGGGGGCATTACAATACCTGACTTTAAACTATATTATAGGGCCACGATAATCAAAACAGCATGGTATTGGCAGAAAAATAGACACTCAGACTAATGGAACAGAATAGAAAGCCCAGAAATAAAACCACATATATATGGTCAAATAATCTTTGATAAAGGGGCTAACAACATACAATGGAGAAAAGAAAGCCTCTTCAACAAATGGTGTTGGGAAAACTGGAAAGCCACATGCAAAAGAATGAAACTCGACTACAGCCTGTCCCCGTGTACTAAAATTAATTCAAAATGGATCAAAGACCTAAATATAAGACCTGAAACAATAAAGTACATAGAAGAAGACATAGGTACTAAAATCATGGACCTGGGTTTTAAAGAACATTTTATGAACTTGACTCCAATGGCAAGAGAAGTGAAGGCAAAGATAAATGAATGGGACTACATCAGAATAAAAAGTTTTTGCTCAGCAAGAGAAACTGATATCAAAATAAACAGACAGCCAACTAAATGGGAAATGATATTTTCAAACAACAGCTCAGATAAGGGCCTAATATCCAAAATTTACAAAGAACTCATAAAACTCAACAACAAACAAACAAACAATCCAATAAAAAAATGGGAAGAGGACATGAACAGACACTTCTCCCAGGAAGAGATACAAATGGCCAACAGATATATGAAAAGATGCTCAGATTCATTAGTTATTAGAGAAATGCAAATCAAAACTACAATGAGATACCACCTCACCCCTGTTAGATTAGATATTATCAACAAGACGGGTAATAGGAAATGTTGGAGAGGCTGTGGAGAAAAAGGAACCCTCATTCACTGTTGGTGGGACTGTAAAGTAGTACAACCATTATGGAGGAAAATATGGTGGTTCCTCAAAAAACTGCAAATGGAACTACCTTATGACCCAGCAATCCCTCTACTGGGTATATACCCCAAAACCGCAGAAACATTGATACGTGAAGACACATGAAGCCCCATGTTCATTGCAGCACTGTTCACAGTGGCCAAGACATGGAAACAACCAAAAAGCCCTTCAATAGAAGACTGGATAAAGAAGATGTGGCACATATACACTATGGAATACTACTCAGCCATAAGAAATGATGACATCAGATCATTTACAGCAAAATGGTGGGAACTTGATAACATTATACGGAGTGAAATAAGTAAATCAGAAAAAACCAAGAACTATATGATTCCATACATTGGTGGAACATAAAAACGAGACTAAGAGACATGGACAAGAGTGTGGTGGTTACCAGGGGTGGGGGGAGGGAGGACATGGGAGGGAGGGAGGGAGAGAGTTAGGGGGAGGGGGAGGGGCACAGAGAACTAGATAGAGGGTGGCGGAGGACAATCTGACTTTGGGTGAGGGGTATGCAACATAATTTAATGACAAAATAACCTAGACATGTTTTCTTTGAATATATGTACCCTGATTTATTAATGTCATCCCATTACCATTAATAAAAATTTATTTAAAAAAAATTTATATAAATATTTTACCCTTAATATTACCTTCTCCTTATTTTTTTGAATTCAGAAAATTACTTAGACTTACATTTTGTGTACATATACTCATAAATATGAACATTTACTGTGTTTATGTATCAATTAAATTCAACTTATATCTTATAATAATTCATTTGTACATCCTATTGTTCTATAAAGGAGGTAAAAAAATATTCATGCAACAATAAGAAAACAAGAGCTATGATGGTCAACTTGTGACCCAGTTTTTGCCTTCTATTTAGATTACTTAATTCTGGGGAAATTATTTTGGAGAATTTTATTAAGGCATAGTACTAATCACAAAGGTATTAGGTAAAACATCTTCTTACCCAGATCTCTGCTCTGATGAAAGTTTTTTGGCTTAGTGGAGGATTCCCACAGAAACCTGAATTGCCTGCGATTGTTTTATTTGACTGCTGTGCGTCAGTGGTTTAAGTTTTCATAATGTTTCAATTTTACTGCAAAGGGAAAAAAAATCATTAAACAGATAATGTTTTGTAGCTCATCTCATACATAGCCTTTACTCTTCTCAAACAAATTTTCAAATTTAATAGGCCTGTAAGATAACATCTTAGTATATTGTATATGGGATGATTCAGTGTCTCCTTCAGGAATTATGTATGTTTATCCAAACCAAGTCAGGAAAAAAACATTGGAGTAAAATTTTAGTTTCCTTTTTAGTACCTATCAGCTGAATTCTCTTGTTGAGTAAGAAACAGAAGGGTTCCAAACAGACAATAACACTATTTAAAATCTTAAAGTTTTCTTTCTTCTTTTTTTTTTTTAGTTCAACAAGGGAAAAATATCTTAAAAGTTTTTATTAACTTGTATGGTCATTAGATACATTCCTATTTAAAAAATGATAATATATTTTAAAGATGATATAGAAATATTGTGAATAAAGCATATTTTGGGAGATTATTAACATAACCAGGTAATTTTCACAAAAAATTTGTAATAATAAGAATTCTGATCTCAAGCCTGTATATACAAGATCAGCAAGAAAAGAACTACATTTAAGTTGACTAGTAAAATCCAATTACAAATTTTCTAAAAAAATATAGTTTTAGTTTTGTAATAGATCTAATTGTGCCCCATATGCATGAAATATGATGTTCTAGTTTGACAGTTTTATAATAAAGTTTTTAAAAATAAGTTTATTTAAGAAATAAAGTTTGTGTTTAATTTTTAAAGTGTTATGCCATAGAAAAGGAAAGAAATGAAGTAAATTAAATCTATCATGACATACAACTATACTATTCATTTTTCAAGTACAATATCTGATTTTGAATTTATACCTTAGATTTCTGTAACTTTGATGAACTTCATTTGGAGATAAGATGGCAAGTGTTTTACTGTCTATAATTTACAAAGCCTCCTGAAGTTGAGAAATGATGTTTGTTCATGTATATAACTCATGGCCTAATTTTTAGAGCAGAAAACCAGAGAGTGAGCCAAGTGGATTAGGTTTCATCTCTAAGAGATGGCAGAGAAGACTCTGAAATGGTAACAGATACACCCTGCAGTGATGGGACTCAGTCCTGCATCCTGCATCCTGTGTAGTGACAGTCTGGCATACCAGAGGAAGAGATTACCTGGGGATTCGGTAACAGTAAGCTTCATGCTGTATTATCCTCAGAGCTGTAATAGTCCCACAGCTGCAATAGTCCCATTGCACAAAGGATAATTAGCTAGCGGAAGAATTCAAAGTTTACTAAACTGATGTATTCCTCAAACAGGTTGGCCTTTTCCCCAAATGACTAGACATTTCACTTACAATTTGATTTTACTAGATCTTTGATATATCTATGAAGTATTTACCATCAACTGTTATAATAAAATTTTACTTTTCAGTAGATTATACATGGTGGTTTGTTTTCTACTTCCAAAGGATGAAGGCAACTGAGTCTCTTGTGGGTGTTCTATGTACTCAGGTGTAAAGCTGATGTCGTGTGGCTATAATCATTCTCTTTGCTTGTGATCTGTGCACAACATACTCACCCCTCTCTGTTTCTTACTCGAGTCAGGTCTTTGCATTCCTGACTCGCTGGATATCCCTCTCTTGTCTTCATTCCTGTTTTCCCACTCTAGCCCATCATGCCTTTGTTAACACCTCCTAATCTTAATCCTGTTTTTTATGTCTCCTCCTACTGACTCTCAAATTTCCCTGAAGTCTATTAACCAGCCCATTCTGCTTTTAGGTTAGAAATCCTTCACCAACAGGCCAGGAATGAAGGCTTCCTGAATTTCCTTCCCACTCTCCCCATAGCCCACCCCCATTCTCGCTAGTCCTGCTTTTTAGCTGAATGACCTGAATACTTCAGACAAATAGGCTGGCCTTTTGTGTACAAGTTTCAGAGGCTTAATGAGACTGTCTTAAATGCCAGAGTTTTGTTTTGTATTGTCTTCCTTCTCTAGAGTCTGTGGTTTTAACGAACAATTGAATTGTCAAATCATGACAATCCAATGCCTTGGCTTTTTGGCTCATAAAATATGTCAAAAGAAGAGGTGGCTACTTATTTCAATTGTGAAAAGGTTTTCATATTTAGGGGACACTAGATATTGCAGGAATCTATAATTATAGTGCCTTTTCTTTTGCTAATGTATTTATTTATTTTTTAAAATACAGAATTGGATGGAAAAACTTGTTATTATTTAAAATCATCAGAAAATTCTTGTTTGTCAACCAGTTGTTGCTGTTACTAGAATGGTGATTATTCTCATTCCTCTAGCTAAGAAGCATCCCTCTAGATTAGAGCTTGGTATGGTGACACCACATGTTTTTACTACTTGGTTGAGATCAAAGGGTAGACAGTGCTTGCAATGGTTTCATGGATCAGGCCTAGAACAGAATGAAGCCTGACAAAGTTAACAGGCTAGGAAGCAGAGTGGATGTAACAAGTGAGGTCAATCTGTGGAAACTGGGAATTAGTCATTCGTCTTACTTAGACCCTCACTTGAGCCTGGCTGGCTGCTGGGCATAATTGTATTGCAAGTTAAAATACCCAGTCCCTTTCCTCTCTAAGGACAAAAGAGACTGTCATAACTTTTAACAAAATGAGAGATAGAATGTCAAGCAATCTGATCAGAAAGCAAAAACATTACCTAAGAAACTATGTGTAATGCATAATGCATAATTCAAGAATTTGTAGTTAGAAATGGGACTGTATCAACTATTTATGCAATAGTAATGTTATGTAATAACCACAAGACTACCATGGTATATAACAATCATTTATTTTTGCCTGTGAATACTCTGCTAATTTGGGTCCAGCTCAGCTGATCTTGTCTGGGCTCACTCATGCATTTGCAGCCAGTTGGTGGGTCAGATCCGGGCTAGTTGGTTAAAGATATCTTCAGCTGAGATGACTGTTCTCTGCTCCACATGGTCTTCCATCCTCCAGCAGGCCTGGCTTGTTCTCATGGCGAAGATGAAGTTCAAAAAGAGTTAAAGTACACAAGGTCTCTTGAATCTTCGGCTAAGAAGTGACCTATTGTCACCTTCACCATAAACTATTGGCCAAAGCAAGTTACAAAGCCAACGCTGTTTTAATTACAAGGTGATGGATACCACATTTTGAGGAAGGAAGGAACTGCAAAGTCATATCACAAAGGGTGTAGACAGAGGGAGACCATTACTTGGGGTCAAGAACACAATCTACCACAGTACTCATGCTGTAATCAAATGCAAAGTAAAGAGCACAGGAGAAAAATGTTGCCCCCCAAGCAAAATAGAATTGAAGTGAATTAGAGAGTAGAACAAAGCAAACACCTTCAGAAAGTGAGGCAGACAGGCTGTAAGCTGAGTGAGTCATCTGGAGCTCAGGGTCTCTTCACTATAGCAGGTTCCTTCAACACATTGCTTAACTTTGGTGTGTGACAAGTAGTTTTTATTAAGTCAGGTGTTATTCATCGGTCATCGCTGGGTTAGGTGCCATTCTTCCAGGTACTGGTGGGAAATTGGTTTTAACCTTGAGTTCACACTGCCAGTCAGGCATTCCAGATATGAGTCAAACTAAGGAATTAACCTGAAGGATTTGAATTAAAAGAAAACAAACAATGATTCTAAGTATTAAGAATGTGTTCTTTACAGCATGAGAAATAGGCTTTCCAGCAGTACATAGAATTATTGTTAAAGAAAAACCCAAAAACACTAAGAGGAATTTAAAATGATAGACAAGGAGGCATATATGGGAATGAGGAGTGAATGTGTTTATTCTGGAAAAGTAAACAAAAGGCGTGTGATACAAACACATAAAGAAAGTTTTGAAAAAAGACAAGCACTCATTTTCTTATTAAGTAAGAATTAAAAGAGAAGTACCATATGATTTCACTTATCTGTGGAATCTAATGAACAAGATGAACTAACACACAAAATAGAGACAGACTCATAGGTAGAAAGCAGGCTGACAGCTCTCAGGAGAGGGGGGTGGGTAACACGGGTGGAAAGATTGAGCAAAAAAGAAAAAAATAGACACAGACAAGTGTGGTGATGGTTAGGGGGGGGAAGTGGAGGAGGGTATAAGGGGGATAAATGGTGATTGATAAAGACTTGATTGTGGGGGACACACACACAATATGGTGTACAGAGATGTGCTATAGAATAGAGCACCTGAAACTTGTATAATTATGTTAACCAGTGTCACCCCAATAAATTTGATTAAAAAATAAAAAAAGAAAGAAAGAAAAAAAGAGGTTGAACCTGCAATAAGAAAAATCTAGAATAGTGGAAAACTAATTAAAACCAACTGGACAATGAAACATACACCTAAAGATAGATTTACAATCCCTGCCACTAAAGAATTAAAGACTAAATTTAAACTATCTGCAGACTCTTCAGCAAGAGTACAATTTGTATATCAGGCAGTTTGCAGGATGACCTCATCTTAAGTAGTTTAGTGACTTTTTTGTATGTAATTGAGTATATATTACTTATCTTTTTGCCTTACCTAATAGTTTCTGTTTACCTTAAAATATTCTCATGGCCAATTTTATGTTTCTTTAACAGTTCTTTGATTCTGGTTATCTAGAACATTGTTCCCCAACTTTTTTTGGGCCACGGACTGGTTTAATGTCAGAAAATATTTTCACGGACCGGCCTTTAGGGTGGGACAGATAAATGTATCATGTGACCGAGACAAGCGTCAAGAGTGAGTCTTAGACGGATGTTAGAGAGGGAATCTGGTCATTTTTAAAAAATAAAACATCATTCAGACTTAAATATAAATAAAACGAAAATAATGTAAGTTATTTATTCTTTCTCTGTGGACTGGTACCAAATGGCCCACGGACTGGTACCGGTCCGTGGCCCAGAGGTTGGAGACCACTGATCTAGAACAACTGCCCAATAATATTCTAATATTTGCCTTGTGTATAGTATGGTATCAGGTAGTGTGTTTAAGGAGAAGAATTTCTCCATTAGTGCTTATCATTTTTAACTTTCATATGTTTTGTCTTCTATCATGTATAGTAATCAAAAATGAAATTTAGGAAATAATTGGGCAGTAGTCAAATGTGGTTTCCTGTACCTCTGTGTCTAACAAGGTATTAATAACTTTTACATTGTCACAATAAAATAATATTTAAAAAACACTAAACTTTGAAATCAGACCAGGTGCATACTAGCAAATGCCAGACCAAGTGCTGTGACCACTAAGAAATAAAAGATGCCTCAGCTGAAAGACTCACCAAAAAAGAAGAAAAAAATGAATTGGAGTGTCTAGAATTACTTAATATTGAATTACACCAGATTACACTTTGGGTTTTTCATTTTGATTTTTCATAGCTGACTTTGGTCTTTTGTCAGTTTATAAGCATTCTAATGGGGAAAATAGTGATATTCTGTCATTTGATATTTTGCTTGATTTTGGCTGTTCCTTGGTATTCAAGCCCATGTTCTACAGACTATGAACAAAATGGGTCCTCAGTCAAGTGTCAACTTCAACCTGAGAACAAAAATAACAAAAATTTCCCAAGAGTGTAGGAATAAGTTATCATGATCAGTTTTAGGGCCCCAAACACCCATATTATAAAAATTTCAAGAAATTCCTGCCCTTAACATGGTCTCCTCATTTTTTTCTAAACACACAGAGAAAATAACAAGAACTAATTTCTTTCAGGCATTAAACTCAAGATAGCTCACATATTAAAACCTTTATTTCATTACTTTCATTTGGTTTTGTTAAGAAGTAGTGTATTCTGGTCCATAGTTATTATTGCAGTGTTTACTGTAGTTTCTAAAGAAAGATTATCTTGAGAACGCAAATAAATATCTAAGCAATGAACATCACAGTCTTCTTCAATTACTGACATAAAAAAAAGAAGAAAATCTTGAACTCCTCTGCAAAACAAATCTGCTATACTATGCATTCATATTTTGGTTGTAACTACTTGTTTTCAGTTAATGATTTTATTTCACTTGTCCCCACATCTCTCTTTGATTCTGTTTCTCTATCTTGTTTCCAATAGGTTGTAATAGGAGAGATCTAGTGGGCATCATCTCTGATAGTCTTATTTGACTTAATTGCTTATCTGTAGCAATAAATCTTGAAATAAAATGTATAGGAAAAATTTGTTATGACTTTGAGTGTAATTTTAGCTTCCAGAAGATATGTTTTCCTAATACATTTGTATCTATGTGTTGAGTAGTGTGTAAAACTATTGTGAAATAGATGTGATTTTTTTTAACTTCTGTTCGATATTCAGTTGGCCTCCTCAACTACTAGTGAAGTAAAACCTTTATTCTCCCATGTATTTACTAATTTAACAATCACCGTGCTCATTCCTGTTGTACAATTTTGCTGGGGAAACGGCTGGGTGTATTCTGTTGGGACATAAGAAACACATACTCAAGATAAAAAAAAATCACATAGTAAATACAATTGCAAAAATAAAGTAAAAGTCCTCTTTCTCATCAGAACAGACATAAATTAAACAGTGCCTTTAAAAGCAGTGTTTCATTGTTTCATTTAGTAAATATAGAGGTAAGGGAACTGGAGGAGTGTGGCTTAGGGTTGCTGCAAATGTAAGTAGGTGGGAAAGGTATTACGCAGAAAAAGGGACAGAAATAGAATGGCTGGCTTAGGGAGTTGGGCTCGAAAAAGAGATCCAGGACATGTCACACAGGGCCTTATCAATTTTAAATGAAAAAAGTGACATGAGTTAATTTTCCTGTAGGATTATGTGGCTACCATGCAAAGACTGTGATACACAGACTGCCTGCGTCAGAATCATGTGGGGATACTTATTAAATATGCAGATTACTCACTATATCGGTTTATCTGGAGGGCACAATGCTCTGAGAATGGTTCTTATTCTGAAAGAATCTTAAAAAGTACAAGAATTGATAAAAATGTTCTGAGAAGTAGAAATACCAGTTAGGAAGTAACTATGCAGCTCATGTACAGGAAAGAAAGTATAGGCATTAGGTCAAAAGAAATGTGGGAGTATCACTTTGAACTTTATATGGCCCTAGACAAAATTTTTGGAGCTTTAGTTTTCTCATTGCTCAGTATTAGAGCGCCTCAAATCCTTGTGCTCCGTTTGTTTGTTTTTTCTTTCTTTCTATATTTAACAAAACTCCCAAATAACCTCAACTGGTCCCATACCTTTATAGACCTCTGGTGGCTACCACACTTCTGTCTCCACCATTAAAGTCCAAGATTGATTCATTAAACTGCCTTGTCAATATCCTCACTTGGATATTGAGTGAATAGAAGTGTCTGAGACCAAATAATTAATTGTTACCTTCTCCAAATTTATTCTTTCAGCTTTCCACATCTAAATAAATGATGCAAATTTTCAAGTAATTAAATCATATTTCATTTCATGAAAAATTTATTCTTTAATGCATATCTACTTTTACTTACCTCACAATTATAAAAATCTTAATCATATATTTTAAAATTAATAGCAAATAAGAAACAGAAAAGTAAAAATAAATAAGGAGTTCCAGAGGAAGGCTCATAAAAAAATCAAAAGGTAAATTTCAAAGAGGAAGAGAGATGATTTAATATAAAGAAAAAGTATAAGAGTGATGCTCATGATTATGTTGTAGGCATCAATAAAAGGATAATTTATATTTAGTAAGTGCTGTTTATGAAAGTGTTAAATTCAGTTGAAAAAGCTTTCCATCAGAATGGCTATGAAATATAAATTGGACACTTGAATGATAAGGTTCATGTTTAAAAAATATTTAATTCTAGGAAACAGAATCTTATTCTTTGACAATGTCCTCAAAATAAAAACATTAATTTATTTCTTCATTTCACATTTTATTATTTAAACTCGACAAAATAGACAAGATGTAAGTCGCTTACAAGAAACTGATCCTGACATCATTTTTTCATCTTCCTTGGTTCTGGGTAGCTCTTCCCATGTACCTTCTGCATCTCTCTTTAACATGAAATCACAGCTTAGTTAAATGTGCTTAAGTTTTCTGTTGTGTTTTACATTTCCTTTCTCAAGGATTCCTGCCTATACATTATCAACTTTCTCTTTTATTAGTGTTAAAATTCTTTTGTGCTTTGGGTTTGTAAATCTGTGTCAATTATCTGGAAAGATCTAAGCTCCCAGCCAGTGTAAAGTTATCTTATACACATTTTGGGCATGCTAACAAACTTCCTTTGTTTATTTTAAATGCTACTCTGTGTTACAAAGAGATAAATGTACGTCGGCTTAATGAGTTTTAATGGGGAAGTCATATTAGTTGTACATGTGTTAGCTGCAAGACAAGGATCTTTAACTTTTCTTTATATGCTATATGTCATGTTTACAATACACTTAAAATTACCCTTCCTATATGATTTCAGCTACCATGTGTTTATTGAGCAACTAATGTCATAAAGGAGCAACAAGAGGTACAAAGGAAATGTGGCCCATGGCATTAGTTATTTGGGTGCTCAAGTCTTGGTAAGTAGAAAATGTACTCAAACAGCGCAGGCAGTTACAAAGGCCAAGTTGTAGGAGCCGTAAAGGTTGAACAATGTGAGGTAGCCAGTAACAAAAATCCCGTGGCATAAATAAGTACAGTGAAATTATTTTAAGATGATCTCTTTTTACGTTATGGCCACAATGCTCTTAGAATCACAGACACTTTCTCAATTTGTTGAGAACTTGAAAGACCTTATTTTTATTCTAACAAAGTCCAACTGTGAAATTAAAAAGATTCAATATAAAAACCAGAAAATAGGGAAAGATTTTAAAAACAATTTATCACATTCTTTCAGTATAACAAAGTATACATGATCAACCCATTCAATGCCTTTGGATTTTTCAATGTCTTTTAAATGTCATCATTGATGATTGTATAAGTTTTAGAATTTGGACAGTAAATTTGATTTCTGAAGTAGCCAAAAGATATTTTATTTCAAATAGTCAATAAGATGAGTTTGGGGACAACATGTAGAGTGAGTATAAACCTCTGAGTTTAGGGTGGTTTAGTTTAAAAAACATCTCACTTAAAGAATTAGAAAAATACTGTTATTTAACGCTGGTTATAAGCCAGGGTCTATATATTATCTCATGTAATTGTTGTAATAAATTTGTGAATCTGTTCTCCTTATTTTCTTCTTGAAAGTGAAAAATTAAAAAATTAAATAGCTGATAAGGGAAACAAGTAGATACCAACCCATGTCTGTCCTAGTTCTAAAATTTTAGCTTTTATGATTTAGACCTTCAAAACTGCAGTTAGAAAACCTAAAACAAAATCCTTATTTATGTTCTGTCATGAGTTTTTGATCTTAGGTAAGTTACTTAAATTTTCTAATCCTTAACTTCTTAATTTTTCAAAACAAAAGAATTACACCTGTTTTAAACTTATCTTAAGAAAGTATGGTGAGGATTAAATGAGATGATTACTAAAAAAATAGACTATAAAAATCAAGAAAAATTACACAAATGTAAGATAATATGAGGAAAACTAAAAATAAACATTCATTTACAATATTTTGTATAATGGCATCACTCATGGCACATAATGATATAACCTTTAATAGAACTTGAAAGAAATGTTAACATTGAAATAACATTGAAAGACTTGTTATTTGGATGTAGATATACTTGTTTTTTTTAAAAAATAAACCTTATTATGTGGCCTAGAATTACCATCTAGGCTACATATAGACACCAAAAGAATTGTAAATTTAATGCAAAATATAGTCAATTTATTTGAATTCAAAAAGACAAAACACAGAAGTAGCAGGATTGTTTACTCTCCAAGCATCTGTGTTACCATCATAAGTAATCACAGCTAAGTACACAGAGTACACACATATAGACACATATGAATAGATAAATAGACAAATTATCAATAATTATGGAAAGAACATTTAGAGAAGCAGTTTTAAGACTATGATTATGCCAGTTGGGGTTGGCTCATAAAAGACTATCATTTGGAAGACTGTGAAAGAGAGATGGTACAAAGCATACTGCACTTCATTTCAGAACTTAGATGTTGATCCTAAGACCCTGACTTAGTGTTCTGTAACTTACTGTGTCTTATCCACATTGGCTTCATTAAAACCTAGTTCATTACCTGGCAAGGAGAGAGGCTTAAGAACTGAAAATAAAAGCAGCTTATAAAATTTATGTATATTAATATTTTCCCTTATTCATTCAAACAACATTTTTAAGGCAACTTCTTTTATCTTGCCTGTTTTGTATGGCTCTATTTTAACCCCTCCGAATACAACCTAAGCAATCATCTTGATGTGATGCATTTAGATCATATATACGTCATTTTCTTGCGGTCAGACTAGCTAAAATGTCAGCACCATCAATTAATGGGTGAAATTAAATTAGTAAAATGCAAATAATATAGCAAGAATGCACATGGTTTTCACTAAGTTATTACTCTTTTTAAATGAGGCCTATCATGATGTCATTTATTGATGTAAAAATAATCTGATGTCTGAATAGTGGACTTGTCTGAAGCATGATTATGTTTATTCCATGATTATGTTACCACTGGTCTAGCCAAATGCAATATTCTAAGGCTTATCCTTGAGTTAATTGCCCTGATAATCACTGAACTGCATTTTCTCAAAAACAGAAATTGTCTTAAACTAGATGGTGATTAAGTAACTTCATTTCAACTAAAGAATGATGTTACACATGCAAATGTGTCCTCTGTTTCCTTTAAGTATAATAGTACCTGCCATAAGAAAGAAAAGCTTCCCAGATCTCCTAATTTTGAAAGAATAGACTGGAAAATGACCAGAAAATGTCTAACACAATGAAGTTTATCTTGTTTTCTTTATAAATGTGAGTTAACTCCACATAACACTTCTTAAAATATAAATTTTTCTATAGAGTTTAGAGGGCTATCTTTTAAGGTTGAGGGATAAGGTGCGCAACCAGGCTTTCATCATAGACCTGGTGGAAATTGATATTTTGGTTAGGACACAAGGTGAAAGGCTGGACAGCATATGTCTTTTAAGTAAAATCTTCCTAGAATAGTGGTTAGTAGAAATCATAATTGTCTTTCTCCTGAATGCCAGAGGTTATAAATTGACACCCAATAATCTTGTTTCCAACTGAAGTTTACCTATATTATCTCAATTTGTAAATGTTTAGCAAGGAAATGCCTGTTGAAGGTTGCAAAGGTGCTAGGAAATGGCAACAACTCCATTTGGACAAAAATTAATTTTTCAGTGAGGATTTGTTCCCATCCCATGAAATAAGATACAAGTGCCCTGGTTACTTTTCTGAACCTTATTGATTAAAGATAACCATGGCAACACAAAAGTAGGTCACAAGAATCAGAGCCAGGATGCTCCTGATTGCTTTGATCTGATCCACTCAGGTCCATCAGAGCTGGGGCTCTGTTAGGGTTATAAGGCCTCTTCTCTTATAGCTACATAATTGCATTAGGTGATGCTCAAATGAATACTTAGGTCAAGGTACAGTGTGACCTTGGCAGTCTCTCATACTCTATGGAAATAAAATATTTCTACTTTTCTGGAAAGAAATTTAGCATTACTTAGTAAGATTTCTCAAAGAGTTATTGTCTCTTAGCCAGGTAAATTCATATCTAAGACTTCATCCTAAAAATAATTAGAGATATATGACATATATGATCATGCGTAAATGCTCATAGGAATATTTAAATAGAAATAAAAATGTGAAAAAGCCTTGAAAATTATAATAAAAGGAATTCAAATAATGTGGTATTGGAGTATTCTGCCACCATTAAACCATCATGTAGTTGACTGGATAAAACAGTTCATATTTATATTTAGGGTAAGCTCCGACAACTGGAAGTGTCTGGATAAAGTGTGTTATGTGAGACATTACTTTTATTCCATATGTTTCCAGGTAAAATGTTATTATCATGTTTTAATATTTAAAAGACTACTTTTATTTTTTGAAATCTAAAATTGCTTTAATTTACATTTTTGATCAAAAGTAAAACTGGAAGTTTGGAATATGTTTATCAAGCATTTACATTTTTCACTTCAGTGAGCTATGTATTTATTATATTTATATTTTACAATTTTAAATTGCGGTTGTCTATTAGCTTTCTGAATTGATTTGATAAAGTTTTTATAGTTTAAAATATTCTATTTAATGGAAATAATCTTCCACTTTTTCAATTGCTTTTTAATTTTAATGTAATATTATTAACCAAAAGTTTAATTTAAAAAAAAATAGGTGGCTTTTTAACATTTCTTTGTTGTTTTTATTTTTCTAGAATGGTCTATATATATCACATAAATATGTTAATTCTCTCCTAAGTAAATTTTAAAAAGTTTTACACATATTTGGTTGTTTAGGATGACATGTGAATCAATTTTGTCTAAATATAATTATTCAATTTTTCAAGATGAACTGTCAGATAATTTATTCTTCCCAGCGATTTGAAATGTCATTTTATCATATACTAAATTTTTTTATATAAAATAGCAATACATATAATTTGTTCTTTATTGTGGTGAAGAGGTGTTACATTTTTTCCATTGTTTTATCTTGTGTTGAAGACTATACATACCTATGTGTGTACATATGTAGATACCTATATAAACAAATATATGTATATACATATAATAAGTATTTATGCAAATATATTGATAAACACTATATATGTATGTATTCTGTTATTATAAGTTTTTATTAATCTTTTGAGCACTTTCTCCCATTTTTTCTTCTATAAGTACTTGAAACAATACTAACTTAAAATTTCACTAGAGTTTTATTTGAGATTGTATTAATATGTCAATTAATCTGTAAGAAATTAGCAATATTGAATCTTCCTATCTTAAAGACATTAGATCCTTAGGGAAAGTTTATCATTTTACTTTTTATAGTGCTCATTTTTAAAAGTTTAATCTTTGGTATCTTATAAAAGTTGTTGCTATTGTAAATACAACTTTTTTCTCCTTTTTAACTTCTTAAATGTTTGTTTATTTGATCTAGCCATCTTACTAAATTCTACTATTATTTCTTTTTTTTAAATTTTATTTTTTTAATGAGGCAACATCAATAAATCAGGATACATATATTCAAAGATAACATGTCCAGGTTATCTTGTCATTCAATTATGTTGCATACCCATCACCCAGAGTCAGATTGTTCTCTGTCACCTTCTATCTAGTTTTCTTTGTGCCCCTCCCCCTTTCCCTCTCCCTCTCCCTCTCCCCCTCCTCCCCGTAACCACCACACTCTTATCAATGTCTCTTAGTCTCACTTTTATGTCCCACCTACGTATGGAATAATGCAGTTCCTGCTTTTTTCTGATTTACTTATTTCACTTCGTATAATGTTATCAAGATCCCACCATTTTTCTGTAAATGATCCGATGTCATCATTTCTTATGGCTGAGTAGTATTTCATAGTGTATTTGTGCCACATCTTCTTTATCCAGTCATTTATCGATGGGCTTTTTGGTTGTTTCCATGTCCTGGCCACTGTGAACAATGCTGCAATGAACATGGGGCTACATGTGTCTTTACGTATCAATGTTTCTGAGTTTTGGGGGTATATACCCAGTAGAGGGATTGCTGGGTCATAAGGTAGTTCTATTTGCAGTTTTTGGAGGAACCACCATACTTTCTTCCATAATGGTTGTACTACTTTACATTCCCACCAACAGTGTATGAGGGTTCATTTTTCTCCACAGCCTCTCTAACATTTGCTATTACCTGTCTTGTTAATAATAGCTAATCTAACAGGTGTGAGGTGGTATCTCATTGCAGTTTTGATTTGCATTTCTCTAATAGCTAAAGAAGATGAGCATCTTTTCATATATCTGTTGGCCATTTGTATTTCTTCCTGGGAGAAGTGTCTGTTCATGTCCTCTTCCCATTTTTTTTATTGGATTGTTTGTTTGTTTGTTGTTGAGTTTTATAAGTTCTTTGTATACTTTGGATATTAGGCCCTTATCTGAGCTGTTGTTTGAAAATATCATTTCCCATTTAGTTGGCTGTCTGTTTATTTTGTTATCAGTTTCTCTTGCTGAGCAAAACTTCTTAGTCTGATAAATTCATTAATTTTTGCCTTCACTTCTCTTGCCATTGGAGTCAAATTCATAAAATGCTCTTTAAAACCCAGGTCCATGAGTTTAGTACCTATGTCTTCTTCTATGCACTTAATTGTTTCAGGTCTTATGTTTAGATCTTTGATCCATTTTGAGTTAATTTTATTGTAGTACAGGGGGACAAACTGTAGTCGAGTTTCATTCTTTTGCATGTGGCTTTCCAGTTTTCCCAGCACCATTTATTGAAGAGGCTTTCTTTTCTCCATTGTGTGTTGTTGGCCCCTTTATCAAAAATTATTTGACTATATATATGTGGTTTTATTTCTGGGTTTTCTATTCTGTTCCATTGGTCTGAGTGTCAGAAAAGTAAAGGTATCATTTTTTGCAGATGATATGATCCTATACATCGAAAACCCCAAAGAATCCACAAAAACACTACTAGAAACAATAAGCCAATACAGTAAGGTCGCAGGATACAAAAAAAGAATGAAGCTGGGGGCATTACAATACCTGACTTCAAACTATATTATAGGGCCACGACAATCAAAACAGCATGGTATTGGCAGAAAAATATTATTTCTAATATTTCTTAAGAAACTACTTTTGTTTTGAGAGGCGACTTCTAAGATCCAGCAGCTTTAAGACAGTAAGTTGTTGTTGACTCTGAAAAGTTCCAGCAGGGCAATTTCATTAAGACAGTTCATTTTCTTTTTCAGGACCATGCTGTGTTAGGGTATGGTGCTTCATATTAGGTTGACAAGGTGGTGCTCTGTTCAAGTTCAGCATTATATAGAACCAGTATTACTAATTTTTAATCATTTTTACTTATCATAAAACAGTATTCTTCTTAGCCTCCTATGGTGGCCTCTCAGAAGAATCATGACACATTATGGATATGTCCTTAAGGACTGAGGCTTACCTCACAGCTTTACATTTGTTCTGTCCATTCTTGTTTTTGGTCTTCTTGAATTAGCTATTCCTGATTAAATTTAACTTTAGAATGTGGAAGAAATATAGCACTCAAATTCTGTTACAGCCTTATTGTCTAAATACAATTAATGTTTTTTATATTCTATTCCTTTTTTTGTATTTCAGGCATTCTGGGAATATTATACTGACTATACTGAATTTCTAGAAGCTCTCTGTTAATGCTTTTACTTGAATGGTCATCATATAGAGAAGCATGTATTTTAATTTTTAAATTGCAAACTATTGTTTCCTAGATAATCAGTTAGAAAATACTTTTACCCTGGGTTTGAATTTGAGATTTGTCATTTTCATTTCTTCCATAAACATGCACTAAGCACTTAACACATTCTAACCATCATAATGTAGCTGGGAACACAAGCCTGAGCAAGGCTAGTCCTGGTGAAACTTCAGAAGAGGAAACGGCCATGTAAATGGACATATAATACCATTAATGTGTGTCTGTGACAGAGGACAGTTGGTAAGAGCAGTTGTAGGCTTGGTGATGGGTGGTACTTCAGGGGACATTTCCCAGTGCTATTGTCACCTGGGTTGAGCTTAAGATACATAAGAGTTAAATATGTACAAAATTGAAATGTTTTATAGTTAATTTTTTAAAATACAGTTAGTAATTATTTTCTTCCATGGAGCTACATGTGAAATGAGCTACATTTTGTCCTCTTGAAGCAGGATTGATTAAATGAGCAGTGCGGCTCATTTTATAAACTAACTGGTTTCTTCACTCCTTTGTCATTGGATAATGTGGTGTGTATGTGTGTGTGTAAGCAGGGTGATTTGTAAATCACAGATGAATATTTATATAATGCACAAATTTTAATTTTTTTATTTTTTTTTAATAATTTTATTTTTTTAATGGGGTGACATCAATAAATCAGGATACATATATTCAAAGATAACAAGTCCAGGTTATCTTGTCGTTCAATTATGTTGCATACCCACCACCCAAAGTCAGATTGTCCTCTGTCACCTTCTATCTTGATTTCTTTGTGCCCCTCCCCACCCCCTTCCCCTCTCCTATTCCCCCCTCCCCCCCGTAACCACCACACTCTTATCAATGTCTCTTAGTTTCACTATTATGTCCCACCTACTTATGGAATAATACCGTTCCTGGTTTTTTCTGATTTACTTATTTCGCTTCGTATCATGTTATCAAGATCCCACCATTTTGCTGTAAATGTTCCGATGTCATCATTTCTTATGGCTGAGTAGTATTTCATAGTGTATATGTGCCACATCTTCTTTATCCAGTCATCTATTGATGGGCTTTTTGGTTGTTTCCATGTCCTGGCCACTGTGAACAATGCTGCAATAAACATGGGGCTGCATGTGTCTTTACGTATCAATGTTTCTGAGTTTTTGGGATATATACCCAGTAGAGGGATTGCTGGGTCATAAGGTAGTTCTATTTGCAGTTTTTGGAGGAACCACCATACTTTCTTCCATAATGGTTGTACTACTTTACATTCCCACCAACAGTGTATGAGGGTTCCTTTTTCTCCACAGCCTCTCCAACATTTGCTATTACCTGTCTTGCTAATAACAGCTAATCGAACAGGTGTGAGGTGGTATCTCATTGCAGTTTTGATTTGCATTTCTCTAATAGCTAAAGAAGATGAGCATCTTTTCATATATCTGTTGGCCATTTGTATTTCTTCCTGGGAGAAGTGTCTATTCATATCCTCTTCCCATTTTTTTATTGGATTGTTTGTTTGTTGTTGAGTTTTATGAGTTCTTTGTATATTTTGGATATTAGGCCCTTATCTGAGCTGTTGTTTGAAAATATCATTTCCCATTTAGTTGGCTGTCTGTTTATTTTGTTATCAGTTTCTCTTGCTGAGCAAAAACTTCTTAGTCTGATGTAGTCCCATTCATTTATTTTTGCCTTCACTTCTCTTGCCTGTGGAGTCAAATTCATAAAATGCTCTTTAAAACCCAGGTTCATGAGTTGAGTACCTATGTCTTCTTCCATGTACTTAATTGTTTCAGGTCTTATGTTTAGATCTTTGATCCATTTTGAGTTAATTTAAGTACAGGGGGACAAACTGTAGTCCAGTTTCATTCTTTTGCATGTGGCTTTCCAGTTTTCCCAGCACCATTTATTGAAGAGGCTTTCTTTTCTCCATTGTGTGTTGTTGGCCCCTTTATCAAAAATTATTTGACTATATATATGTGGTTTTATTTCTGGACTTTCTATTCTGTTCCATTGGTCTGAGTGTCTATTTTTTTGCCAATACCATGCTGTTTTGATTGTCGTGGCCCTAAAATAGAGTTTGAAGTCAGGTATTGTAATGCCCCCAGCTTCATTCTTTTTCTTTAGGATTGCTTTGGCTATTCGGGGTTTTTTATAGTTCCATATAAATCTGATGATTTTTTGCTCTATTTCTTTAAAAAACGTCATTGGAAGTTTGATGGGAATTGCATTAAATTTGTATATTGCTTTGGGTAATATAGCCATCTTGATTATATTTATTCTTCCTAGCAAAGATTAAGGTATATTCTTCCATCTCATTATATCTTTTTCGATTTCCCTTAACAATGGTTTATAGTTTTCATTATATAAGTCCTTTACATTCTTTGTTATGTTTATTCCTAAGTATTTTATTTTTTTTGTTGCAATCATGAAGGGGATTATTCTTTTGAGTTCGTTCTCAGTTGTTTCATTGTTGGCATATAGAAAGGCTATTGACTTCTGTATGTTAATTTTGTATCCTGCGACCTTACTGTATTGGCTTATTGTTTCTAGTAGTCTTTTTGTGGATTCTTTGGGGTTTTCGATGTATAGGATCATATCATCTGCAAAAAGTGATACCTTTACTTCTTCTTTTCCGATATGGATGCCTTTTCTTTCTTTATCTTGTCTGATTGCTCTGGCTAGAACCTCTAGTACCACATTAAATAAGAGTGGAGAGAGTAGACAACCCTGTCTTATTCCTGATTTAAGGGAGAAAGCCTTCAGTTTAGTGCCATTTAATATGATGTTAGCTGATGGTGTATCATATATGGCCTTTATCATGTTGAGATATTTTCCTTCTATACCCATTTTGTTGAGAGTCTTAAACATAAAATTGTGTTGTATTTTATCAAAAGCCTTTTCTGCGTCTATTGATAAGATCATGTGGTTTTTGTTCTTTGTTTTGTTGATATGGTGTATTAAGTTAACCGTTTTACGTATGTTGAACCATCCTTGAGATTCTGGGATGAATCCCACTTGATCATGATGTATTTTTTTTTTAATATGTTGTTGCATTCGATTTGCTAGTATTTTGTTTAGTATTTTAGCATCTGTATTCATTAGAGATATTGGTCTGTAGTTTTCTTTTTCTGTGCCATCCTTGACTGGTTTTGGTATGAGGGTTATGTTGGCCTCATAAAATATGTTTGGAAGTATTGCTTCTTCTTCAATTTTTTGGAAGACTTTGAGTAGAATAGGAACCAAGTCTTCTTTGAATGTTTGATAAAATTCGCTGGTATAGCCGTCAGGGCCTGGACTTTTATTTTTGGGGAGGTTCTTAATGGTTTTTTCTATTTCTTCTCTACTGATAGGTCTGTTTAGGCTTTCTGCTTCTTTTTGACTCAGTCTAGGAAGGTTGTATTGTTCTAGGAATTTATCCATTTCTTCTAGGTTGTTGAATTTAGTGGCATAAAGTTTTTCATAGTATTCTACAATAATTCTTTGTATATCTATGGTGTCCGTGGTGATTTCTCCTCTTTCATTTTGGATTTTGTTTATATGAGTTCTTTTTCTTTTTTCCTTGGTAAGCCTTGCCAAGGTTTGTCAATTTTGTTGATCTTTTCAAAGAACCAGCTCCTTGTTCTATTAATTTTTTCTATAGTTTTTCTGTTCTCTAATTCATTTATTTCTGCTCTGATTTTTATTATCTCCTTTCTTTGACTGGTTTTGGTTGTCTTTGTTCTTCTTTTTCTAGTTCCTTAAGGTGTGAAGTTAAGTGGTTCACTTGGGCTCTCTCTTGTTTGTTCATATATGCCTGAAGTGATATGAACTTCCCTCTTATCACTGCTTTTGCTGCATCCCATAGATTCTGATATGTCGTATTGTCATTTTCATTAGTCTGTATATATCTTTTGATCTCTGCACTTATTTCTTCTTTGACCCATTCATTTTTTAAAAATATGTTGTTTAGTTTCCACATTTTTGTGGGATTTTTTTCCTCTTTTTTGCAGTTGAATTCTAGTTTCAAGGCTTTATGATCAGAAAATATGCTTGGTACAACTTCAATTTTTCTGAATTTGCTGATGTTGTTTTTGTGGCCCAACATATGGTCAATTCTTGAGAATGATCCATGTACACTGGAGAAAAATGTATACTCAGTTACTTTGGGATGAAATGTCCTGTAGATGTCTATCATATCCAGGTGCTCTAGTGTTTTGTTTAAGGCCACTATGTCTTTGTTGATTCTCTGTTTGGATGACCGATCTAGAGCCGCCAGCGGTGTATTGAGGTCTCCAAGTATGATTGTGTTTTTGTCAGTTTTTGTTTTAAGATCAGTAAGTAGCTGTCTTATATATTTTGGTGCTCCTTGGTTTGGTGCATATATATTAAGAATTTTTATGTCTTCTTGATTCAGTGTCCCCTTAGCCATTATGAAATGGCCATTTTTGTCTCTGAGTACTTTTCCTGTCTTGTAGTCAGCATTATCCGATATGAGTATTGCTACACCTGCTTTTTTTTGGATGTTATTTGCTTGGAGTATTGTTTTCCAGCCTTTCACTTTGAATTTGTTTTTATCCTTGTTACTTAGATGAGTTTCCTGTAGGCAGCATACAGTTGGATTTTCTTTTTTAATCCATTCTGCTACTCTGTGCCTTTTTATTGGTGAGTTTAATCCGTTTACATTTAGTGTAATTATTGATACTTGTGAGTTCCCTATTGCCATTTTATATCTTGCTTTCTGTTCGTTTTGTGTCTTGTTTGATCCTTCTCTTTCGTTTTTCTATCTTTTGTTTTTATTTGGTTGTATTCCATACATGTTTCCTCTGTTGCTATCTTTTTTATCTCATGTGCTTATGTGGTGGTTTTTTCAATGGTGGTTACCTTTGAGTAATGAAAAGGGTCCCTACCCTGTTCATTGTAGCGAACTATTTTGTGAGTACTTTTGCACTCCATCGTCCTTTGCTACTGTTAATCTCCATCTTCTCCCCCTCTTTCTTTTTGTTGTCACAGTTTAAATTTGGTTTTATTGTGTTCTTCTTGGAGCTTTTACTTGTGGCTCTGTTTTTTTTTTGTTCTTTGTATCTGATTGGAGAACCCCCTTTAGTAATTCCTGGAGTGGGGGTTTTCTGATGATAAATTCCCTCATCTTTTCTGTATCTGTGAATGTTTTTATTTCTCCTTCATATTTGAAGGATAGCTTTGATGGGTATAGTATTCGTGGCTGAAAGTTCCTCTCTTTCAGGACTTTAAATATTGGGGTCCACTCTCTTCTAGCTTGTAGAGTTTCTGCTGAGAAATCTGATGATAATCTAATGGGCCTTCCTTTATATGTTGTATTCTTCTCTTCCCTGGCTGCCTTGAGAATTTTTTCTTTGCTGTTGGTTTGTGTCAATTTCATTATGATATGCCTTGGAGTAGGTTTGTTGGGGTTAAGAAAACTCGGAGTTCTGTTTGCTTCTTGAACTTGAGGCTTTAGTTCTTTCCACAGGCTTAGGAAGTTCTCATCTATTATTTGTTTGAGTATGTTCTCCATTCCATTTTCTCTCTCTTCTCCCTCTGATATACCTATTATTTTTATGTTATTCTTTTTGATGGAGTCAGATAATTCTTGTAGGGCTATCTCATTTTTTTTCATTTTTGAGTCTCTTTCTTCTTCTCTCTGTTGTGCCTCAAGTTGCTTGTCTTCTATTTCATTAATCCTCTCTTCTATCTGACCTGTTCTATTAGCTAAGCTTGTTACTTAGTTTTTCAGCTCGTGAATTGAGTTTTTCATCTCTGTTTGATTTGTTTTTATAGTTTCAATTTCCTTGGACATATATTCTTTGTGTTCATTGAGTTGTTTTCTGAGCTCCCTAAATTGCCTTTCTGTGTTTTCTTGTATATCTCGGAGGATTTTTAGGATTTCTATCTTGAAATCTCTGTCATTTAGCTCCAAGGTTTCCAATTTATTAAATTTTTTCTCCATAGATTTTTCCTCATCTATCTGTGTTACCTCTCTTTCTTTTGTATCCATGATATTCGATTTTCTCTTCCTTAATGGCATCTGAGGGTGGTTTTGTTGATAGTATTAATGAGATTTAATAAAGAATAAAAAGTTAAAAAAAATAATAAAAAAAATCAAAAAGAGTTTTTTTTTTAAAAAAAGTAATAATGAAATAAAGAAAAATAAAATAAAATAAAAATTTTTAAAAAAGGAAATTATTCCCCCCCTCCTTTTTTCCTCTCCTCTCCTCTCCCCTCTTTCTTGAGAAAATCTTGTGGTGAACTGTGAATTATAACAAACAATGCCTGTGATGGAGGGCCTGAATTGGGGAAAAGTAATAAAGGGGCAAAAAAAAAAAAATAAAAAAGAAAAAAGAAAAACGAAAAAAAAAAAAAAAGAAAAAAAAAAGTGTGTGGGCCCACAAAAAGCAAATAAGGAAAAAATTTGGGTCAAGAATAAAATGATTTGCTTTTAGGTGTTGGTTGTCTAAGAGTTATAATGAGAGGAATAAGAGGAAAACGGAAAAATGGGGGGACAAATTAAAAAATTACTATTGCATTTAGTGGAACAAGAGCTAGATAAAATGGAGAGCCAGGGATGGGAGCACTGCTAGTGAGTTAAAAAGGTGAAGTAAAAACCCCCCAAAATGCCACAAACATAAGTTTGAGTCCCAGATAAGATAATTTGTTTGTTATTGAGGTTTGAATGAGAGGAGATGTAAAGGAGAAAGGAAGAAACTAATATAGAGTGAGAAAAGAAAGAGAGAGAGAGAAAAAAAGAGGGAACCACTAAAAGAAGAAAAAAGAAAGGAGAGAGAGAGAGAGAGAATTAAGGGTTTTGGAGTGCAACCCTCATAGAGAGAAAGGAAGAGAAGAGAAAAGATAATGGGAGATGTAACACTTATGGGTAGTGTAGTTCAAGGAGAGGAGAGAGTAAGACCGGCAGAGAGTTAATCGGCCAAATTGGAGGAGGAAAAAAAGTATCAAGAATGAAGATAAGAGAAACAAACGAACAAATATAATAAAATGGGATAGGTTATAAAGTCTGCAGATTATTCTTGATTTTGAGAGGTTATCTTCTTGCTTTTTCTTTTCTCTCCCTCTTCCTGGTCGATGACTCTGTACCCCGGGTTCTGCCCCTTTGGCACGCTCAGGTAGAGGTTTGCATTTGATAAGTCTCTATGGCAATGTCATGTATTGTGCTTTAGTCTCGTTGGCAGTCGAGGCTCATTAGCATTTATAGGCTCCGACAGTGAGAGAGTCCGTGTTCCTGGAGCCTTTCTCCTAGTCTTTCCTTCCTCAATTAGTAGCCTGATAATCCAGCTATGGGGTTGCTGCTGCCTCTGCCTGGATAGTAAGAGGCTCAAAGAGCTGGCAACTCCCCACTCTATTTCCACTCAGCACAGGGCTCTGGGTAAGGCTCAGTCAGTCAGAGCTGCTAGCATAATCAGGCGGGCTTTCTGTCCACTCAAAGACCTCTGGCTCTGTCTGCCACTCTGTCTGGTAACACAGGCGGGCGCTCACTTCCTGGGCGCTTGGTGGAAACCCTCACTCACTGGCTGTGCGCGCAGACCAGGATATCCGGCCAGCAGTCTCACTCTCTGAGTGAAACCCCCAACCGCAGGGAAAAGTTGCAGCGTTGGAATTGAGTCTCGCTCCGTCCCCGTGCGCAGCTTTTGCAAGGCGCTGGGGCAGCCCGAGATTCTGCTTTGGCCCACACAATGGCCCCTGACTCTGCCCCTCTGTGCGATAACACGGGCGCGCACTGCCCAGGCACTCGGAGGAATCTCTCATTCACTATCTGCGCTCGCAAACCAGGATATGAGGCCGGCCTTGTTTCCCTCTGAGTTAAACCCCTCCAGCACGGAAAATCTCCACTGTTGGAATTAGTTCTCACTCCCTCCCATGCGTGGCTTTCCCAGGGCGCTGGGGCTGCCCAGAGACTCTGCCCTCGGCCCACAGAAAGGCCTCTGAACCTGCCTCTCCGTGGGGCAACACGGGCACCCACTCTCGGGGCCTAGGAAGAAATCTCTCGCCCACTAACTGCGCGCACGCCAACCAGGAGACCGGGTAAAATGGCCGCGCCGCTTGTCTTTCTTTGTTTGGGTTTGGCGCGAATGTTAGCTTGTATTGCCTGGGTTGTCACAGGATCACTTTTTCCTCGGCTTGGATCTCCGTGCCACAGCCTGGTTCAGCCGTTTGTGCCGCGGCCTGGATCTATTCACCCCCTTTGCCTGCCTCAGTTTCTATATTCACAGTTACCAGAGAAAGCCACCCTGTTTAGGTTATTGTGGAAGGCGGAGCATTTCTTACTCCCTATTTCCTTCGGGGTTTGGTTATATATTTAGCCAATTTTTCACTCGACCATACCTTCGGGTGTATTGCGAAGCTTCTGGAGGCTCCAAGTATAGGTTTTTCTGTTTCTGGTTGAAGATCTTGTTGAGTTTTGGGGGAGATTTATCGGTATCGCTTCCTACCCCGCCATTACTCTGACGTCCTAATGCACAAAATTTAAATGTCTTTTTTAGATTTAGTCTCCCTTCCTCCTTCTTTTAATAATTTATTAATAAAAATAAGTATTTAACCTTTTTTTTTTTTTCATTCAGCTGTTTGTAATAGCAATTTTTAGCTCGTAGTCTCTTTTTTATTTCTAGGCATGGTCCTTACTATTCTAGGCTAGGTAAATATTAAATTATTCTTATTGAAACCTGATGAATTTAAGATAACGCAGGAGAAAATGATAATACTTTCAAAATTTCAAGTCTCTGTAGAAACATTGAGTGTTTGTACTATTTGGAAATCTTCAAGAAGATAGGGACAGTTTGTGTAATGTTTACTCTGCATAATTTTTATGTAAATCAAGAAGATTAAGGATTATAATATTAATTTTATTATGCTATTCAAAGTTATAGAGTTGAAAGGAGCTTTAAAACGATATCTAAAACTCTATCTTGCAATGCAACCACTCTTTGTAAGAGATGTGGAAATGAAGGTTCAGGTAGGACACTCATCTAGTCATAGGGCCAATTGATGGCACAGCACAGGTCAAGATCCTGTTCACTTTTATTCTGATGCCTTTCACAATGGTTCATCAAGTTTCTCATTTAATGCAATCATCTAGTATTATTAAATAAAGATAAAAAATAAGATTGAAACTCTGTTTAGTAAAATTTTCTTTAACGAAAGGCAATGATTTCAATAATGTTAAATAACTTATCAGAATTCCAATGTATATTTCCAATTAATTATCTGCAGAGTGAAATATACTCTCTTCTAAGCTTGTAAGAAAATATGGCTGCAGAGGCAGGAAATCCCACTCTCCTAGGACCCAACATGCTCTTTCCATTCTGAAATGACTGAAGAGAAGACACATAAGAGAAGTTATGTTTGCAAGCAGGAAAAGTGTGTGCTCCAAGGTGTGTCTGGGAGGGGCTGTAGAGGAGGCAGTTGGAGCCATTTGTGTGTTCTTCATCCAGGTTATATTAATTTATCTGTCTCCATCTGAAATGTGTTTCTCAAACTGCTTTGAAGTTTAGATACTTTAACTGAATGGGAGTTGGTACTCCTATTTAATGGTACTAAGTCTTTCACTCTTTGATGAATTAATAGGTCATTCATTCAACACATTTATTCAGTACACATTAATTCATTTAACAAATTTTAAGCATCTTTTCTGTGTCTGACCGTCTAATTTTTTCTGTTCTGTAGGGATTCAAATAACACAGACTAAATATACGGAATATGTTGCACAGTGTGTTAGGTATATGCTAAGGAGGAATGAAGATGCAGAAGAGAATAAAAATAGGGATTCTGGTGGGCAAGGTAGCCTCTACTGACCATTGTGCAAAACATTCTTGTCTGAGGATTTTCCATTCATTATCTGATTTAGCTCAGGAAATCATCTAGAAAGTATAAGAACAGAGGCACAGTGACTAGGTCACACAACTAGTAAGGATAGAGATAGAATTAAAATCTAGTATTGAGGACTCCAAGATCCATGGCCTCTATAGAACAGATTCAATTTGGAGAAAACAGTTACATAAATAGAGAGCCACAGAATACCTTGGGATAAATGGTGCAAGGTCAATCCATACAGCAAGAAAAAGTTGGCAAATCACTGCCCAATGACCAAATCTGGCCTGCTTCCTGCCTCCGTTGGAATCCAGCTGTATTGGTTTTCAATGGCTACTATGACAAATTACCATAAAGTTAGTGATTTTAAACAGCACATATTTATTCTCTTCCAGTTTTGGAAGTCAGAAGTCCAAAATCAGTTTCTGGGTCAAAATCAAGGTGTCTGCAGGGCCATGTTCTGCTCCCTTTGGCTCTAGGCTAGAAGCCCTTTCTCTGTCTTTCCAGCTTCAAAAAGCACATTTCTTGGATTCCTTGGCTGTGACCCTTTTCTCAAGCTTCAAAGCCAGCAGCATAACATCTTGCTTCAGTTGTCAAACTGCCTTCTGTCTCTGGGGTCAAATGTCCCTCTGCCTCCCTCTTATAAGACTTGTGATTATATTTAAGGCCCACCCAGAGAGTCCAGGCTAACCTTCTTATTTCAAGATCCTTGATTTAATTATGACTTCAAAGTCCCTTTTGCCACACAACATAACATTAACAGGTTACAGGGATTAGGACCTTGGTACCTTTAGGAATTTCCCACACCAGACACACTCATTGTCAGTGTATTGTTCGTGGCTGCCTTTTTGCTACAACAGCGGAATTCAGTAATTTTCACAGGAGAGCTTATAGCCTGAAATATTTCATGTAGCCCTTTACAGAAAATGCGTGTGGTCCCATGCTCTAAAAAAGAAACCCCTGCCTTGAGGGAAAGAAAGTTTCTGATATAAGAAAGCACTGACCCCTGGAAAGGAAATTACATCAGAATTAAATCATATCAAAGTAAAATTAAGTCCAAGTTCCCTTCATCTTAGGTTACAAAACAATAGGATCTTCAAGCAGCAGGACACAGCTTTTGCTGCCTTAGATGACTGAAATCTTCATTCCAGCCCCTAAAGAAATTACCCCCCTTTCAAGATTAAAAACAAGACACTAATTTAGAGTTGGTGAACTATAAAAGTCTAAGCCATATTGATGGCATGCACCAATATAGTTTCCCAATGATACTTTGTCAAGCAATGAAGTAAGCAACTGGTTAAGCAAAGCTTATGCTTACATTAAAAGCTTCTAGTGTGTGTGTGTGTGTGTGTGTGTGTGTGTGTGTGTGTGTGTGTGTGTGTGTGTGTTTGAATGAGCACTTTGGACCTACACCATGCCAATCCTGTATTGTACAAATGGAAATTTAAATTTTGGGTTTATGTAATGTTTACACTCCAAATATCATAACTGCAAGAGAAGTACACAAGACATCTGGGAATACAGCACTATTTTGAAAACTATAGTTTTCATAGTATCGCAACAATGCTGTCAGTAAACATATGATTATAACTGACTCGAAATTTGCAAATGCTGGCCAAAAACATACAGTCTTTGTAATGAAAGAAAATTGTTCACATGGCTGAGTTCCTTGCAGAATTTTAAGTTAGTAAAGATAACTGAATGGTGGACCTACAGTAAAGGAAACAAAAGCCCACTTTTTCTATTTAGAACCTCATTCATGCATTAAGCACTTTGGGTTTGAATTTTTGTGTGCCTTATTTTTCAGTTAATGATGGGTTAGGGTATAATAGCTAACACTTTTACAGAGCTTCTTGAGGGCCAGGCACCAAGGCAACTGTTTCATTCATAGTAAGACATTTAATCCTTTCAAATGGAGCTGTGATGATCATTTTACAGAGGAAACATTGAAGGATAGAGGAACTAAGTAGCTTGACCAAGATCATACCACTAAATAGCATCAGAGTAAGGATTCAGACCCAAGAATTTCAAAGCTATCTCAACTACTCTACTGGGCTGCCTCTCACATTCACCTTTATACCAAGGAGCTCCTGACCTCTGAGATGTGCTGGAGGCAGGAAGTAAGTAGTGAGACAGCAGTCCTGCTCAGTCAGGAGAATTTTCTTCTAGAAGTTTCTGAAAGTCTTCTAACAAAGGCTTACACACTATTATAATATTCCAGCGCCTATAATTCACTTTAGAATCAGCTTGTTGATTCTTGTCTTTTGTTCCTCAACCTTTAACCTTGGCTGTATATTAGAATTTGGGGGGAGGCTATAAAAAGTACCAAGGCCTGGCTCCATGCAAGTCAGAATCTTTGTGAATAGGGTCTTGAGTGTAGGTGTTTAGTGAGAGTTTCCTGGGTGATGCTAGCATGTAGCCAGGGTTGAGAACACACTATGGCCCTAACAAACCTTATAGATACAATGCTGAGGTTGCAAATGTTTCACCATAAATCACAGCATTAGGTGTTTGAGATGAGAACATTTTCAACTATCTAATTATTAATCAAGATTGAGAAACAGGGTTCACTTAAATAAATGTTTACATATTTTGCAATAGGAAATCTTTGAGTGCTTTAAAATATTTAAAAATTTAATTACAGTTGACATACAATATCATATTAGCTTCAGATACACAACATAGTGATTAAACATTTATATGTTACAAAGTAATCACCCTGATAAGTCTAATAATTATTAGACACCATGCATAATTATCACAAAATCATAGTCCCTATGCTTTACTTTACATCCCCATGACTATTTTTATAACCAGCAACTTGTACATCTTAATCCCCTCCCCTTCTCCACTTATTCCTCCAACACCCCTCCCATCTGGCAACCATCTAAATATTCTCTGTATTTATAAATTTGTTTCTGTTTTGTTTATCTTTTGGATACTACATATAAATGAAATCACATATTCACTGCAGCATTATTTACTATAGCCAAAATATGGAAGCAACGTAAGTCTCTACCAATAAAAGAATGGATTAAGAAGATGGGGTACATACATACAATGGAGTATTACTGAGCCAAAAAAAGAATGACATCTTGCCATTCTCAACAATATGGATGGATCCAGAATGTATTATGCTCAGTGAAATAACTCTGAGTGCTTTTTTTAAAATCACTTTAGCATTTTTTCAGAGCCAGCATTCTGATGATTTTAACATAGTTACATCATCAGTGAACTAGCTCCATAGAAAGAGATGGAAGCACTATTTTCGGGTTGTACATTCAACTCTTACAATGCTTGCCACCCAAGAAGTAAAGGAAATCTGTGTGTGGCTACCCCATTGTACTCTTGTTAGGCATCAGTCTGTAGCTATTCAACATGCTGAATGATCTATTAAAGAAATAAAAGGTTTGTAACTCATAAGAAAAGCACATGGATTTGACCAAACATTTCCAGAGTTCTGCTTATGATACTAAGGAGACTGAAAGACTATTTCACCTGGAGCAGTCCAAACATCCAGCTGTGGCATAAACTTGAACTTCGTTTGTTCCATGATGGAATAAGTCTCAAGTAGACCAGCCATAGAGAACTTATGTTAAACCAATTAGAGGTCTCATTAGCACCGTGCGACCGGCTTGTCAGGTATAGATGATCCTGAGATTTCACTTCAGCCAGACACACACACACACACACACACACACACACACACACACACACACACACACACACACTAAGGAAGTTCATTTGCATGAGTCAGGTTATTAATAACAATGTAAGAAATCATTGTATATAAATGTGTAAATTTTAAAAATATTTTCCCCCTTGAAATCGGTGTCATTTTGTTTATTAATTCTAAGACACAGTGGGAGATGATGTGTGCTGATAAAGGAGGTTTTTTTTTTAAATTTTTTATTATCATTTTTCATAATGACTCATAGAAGCTTGTTGTGGCTGGCTGGCTGGGCAGTTGCTTAAATTCCAGAAGCCTTCCTTGCCTTTGTCTTTGGAGATGCCCTAAAGTGGCTAGTTTTATTTGATAGCCTCCTGGACTGTTAAGTGAACCATGAAAATAAGTTGACAAGATGATCTAATAGATATTTTATGTTCCCTACTTCTTTTATTGGGTGGAAATAACAAGCATGTATTCAGAAGTGGACAGTATCTTTTAATGGATGAAGAGAAGATGTCCATATTTGTGCACATTTACTCTACATATCCTTTTATGTGTGAATTTCCATCATTGAGGATCCTTAACAAAACTGTAAAAAAATGACAGAAATGCTGGGACTCTGGCCAGAGATAAACTGCGGCCAGCTGCTGGAAAAGAGACCACTGGCCGCTGTCGAGTGCTTTGAATACAAAGCTGGGCTTGGGGAAGTTTCTCTTCCAGACTTTCTCTGTGTCTGAATATATATATTTTTAAACCTTTGGAATGATTAGTCACATGTAACCACCTCTTTCATGGTCATCAGAGACTAGTGCTTTTTGTTTTTTTTACCCCAGAATACAAGGGTTATTATTGTAATTGTAACAACATTAGTTTTAAATCAGGTTGTGAACATATAAGGTCATGTCTTCATGTATTGATATGGGCATAGTTGGATACTGTTGACTTTTTTTTTTACTGACTCTGTGTTAAGGATGAGGACAAGATGGTTTTTCATAGAGTTTGTTTTGTCCACTCTGATAGAGATTATATAAAAAGAATTATGTGATGCACCACTGGGTTTTGGTCTTATTGTAGTTACAGAATCAATGAAACAAAGCTGCCTTGGGTGATAACCCTCAATGTGATGAGGCAGCTGATATGATTCCATTGTTCTTCAGCATTATCTGTTCTCAAGTTCTAGCTCTTTTTTAGCAAGCTTATAGAAGCTTCCAATTATGGCTTGAGGTCTGCCCAAAGGCCCTAATTTCCTTTTTGATTCCTTTGCTGAGACTGGTCCTCTTATCTAAAACACCTGCCCCTGTTTCTGCCCATAGGTTCTTCTCCTTGCCAATTAACATGATATCCTAATCCACCATTCTAGGTGTCACTCACATCTGTTCTCTTTTTTACATTTGTTGGGATGTACAATTTAAGGTTTTGGTATACCATTCTGAAAACCATAAGTCATCTTTTGCATATTTCTTCAGTGTCTTTAAAGCAGTTTTTAGTGTCCTTCAAGCAGGTCCCTTGACTTGCAACCCCTCTTGCTTGTCCTTAGTACACAGTGAATGCCACCAACTTCAGGCTGATGGACAAATCGCTTGGTGAATGAATCTGAGATGCTTAGCAAAGTTTTAACATTTTATAGGGAATGATAGCAAAAGAAGCAGAATATGGAAATGCATATAAATTTATACAAACTGTGTGTATATATATTGGTTAAGGTCTAAAAGAATAAGAAAACATTTTGGCCTGACAAGGCAGTGGCGTAGTGAGTGAGCATCAGACTGGGACATGGAGGACCCAGGTTCAGAATCCTAAGGTTGCTGGCTTGAGTGCGGGCTCATCCAGCTTGAGTGTGGGGTTGCTGGCTTGAGTGTGGGATCATAGACATGATGCCATGGTTGTTGGCTTGAACACAAAGGTCACTGGCTTGAAGCCTAAGGTCACTGGCTTGAGCCCAAGGACTGTGGCTTGAGCAAGGGGTCACTCACTCTGCTGTAGCCTCCCAGTCAAGGCACATATGAGAAAGCAATCAATGGACAAATAAGGTGCTGCAATGAAGAATTGATGCTTCTTATCTCTGTCTGTCCCTCTCTCTGACTCTCTCTCTCTCTGTCTCTAGCAAAAACAAAAACAAAATAAAAAACATTTTGAAGAAAATCATGCTGTGAACCCAAATAAGCCTTGTTAAATTTTACAATTGCTTGCTTTGGTGATGTCTGTATATATTTGTTCAATGACTGAATGAGAAGCTAAGAAAATTTGTTAGTCCAGGGATTATTATTACTAAACAATAAAAAGGTTAGGCATGAATTTATTTTTACATTTCTAATAAAATCATTTTTGAGCCCTGAAAAATTGACCAATTTACCTTAAAGGCACTTTTAGACTTTAATTTTTAGAGGTGATTTTTGAAAGATACTAGTAATAAGAAAAAATTGTGTTAAAGAAATATATATATATTTATTTATTTTTTAAGGCACATTTAAGAAATTATACCCACTGAAGAACCAGTTTCTTTTTTCTTTATACTTAATAATAGTTAGTGTCTAAAATTCCACATCTGAGAAAATGAGAAATTATTCAACAAAGTATTAAAACTTAAGGACTGATAGAGGCAAGAGGTTGGAAGGGAGTCCAGTTTATAAATATCAAGTTCACAGTTGAGAATGACCATTTCTTCCAGAAAAAAAAAAATCACACTTACTTTCAGAAACTAGCTTTGATTAATTTAGTATCAACATCAATAGCTGCTTAGTAAGTTTTTATATAACTTTCTTAGAGGGGATTGAAAATCTTTCTTAAAACAACAAACACTTTCTAGTGTCTTTTCTTATATTTAAAGTGAATTTTTGTGTATTTTTCATCCAAATTTATTATTTTATTATTATTATTTTATTATTATTATTTTTTACCTGAGAGGAAGGAGATAGTGAGGCAGACTCCCGTATGCACCCAGACTAGGACCAATGCTCGAAGTCAGAGCTACTTTTAGCACCCAAGGCTGATGCACTGGAACCAACAAAGCTATCCTCATTGTCCAGGAACACACTTGAACCAATTGAGCCACTGGCTGTGGGAGGGGAAAGGGGAGAGAGGGGGAGATGAAGGGGGAACCTATGGGCAATTAGTAAAGTTCATACAGATGAAGAAGCAGATGGTAGCTTCTCCTGTGTGCTGACTGGGAATTGAATCCTGGGCATCTATATGCAGGTTGACAATCTATCCACTGAGTCACCAGCCAGGGCCCAAATTATTTTTAAAGTTTTTGTTTTATTTATTTGTTTCTAATTTTGATAGTTTATAATGGTGTAGGAACCTCATATTTTAAAATAAGAGGCTTTGAGAAAGAAAAATTGGTTATTGTGGAACTAATGAGCTCATTCATTCTTAATATTTTACCTAGAGAAGAATCTGGGAACTATACTGGACTATACTACCATATGTGTTTATGTAGTTTAATTTTATTGGGTACTTGAAACCCATATTTGTACATGCAAAGAGTCCTGATCATGAAAATACATTTGACTTCACCATGAAAATATTTACTTGTGCATACAAATAAGGTTTCCTACTCACAAGCTACATTGTTATATACTTTCCTTTTTAAGTAAGTATACAAATCTCTATATTACATAGGAGAAATTACTTGTTTACATAGTAACAAACATATTTTATAAAATAATCCTTTAAACTAGACTCTTGATTATGCTAAATGAAAAATAAAGCAAAAAAGCATGGATAGTATGTCTAAGAATGGTATAAACAATGCTACAATTTTCAAAATAATAAGATACTTTTGCATATTACAAAATGGATTAAACTAAGAAAACAAAATATCTATAATATTAACAAACACTAATACGATTTTATACAAGATTTTGTGACTAGAGTAAAACAAAACAAAACTGTAATTCTTTTAATTATTTTTTATATATTTTACTCATTTGTGGATGATGTCAAGTACTTAAAAATGTTCCAAAAAGTAGCCTCTTTGAAGTGACAAGTTGCATAGTCTTATTACTCTGAAAGGCAATCTAATATAACTTTGTTGAACTTAGATGATTGTACTAGTGGCTAATATTCCTTATCAAGGGATATTTCCACTTCTCCATAATCAGCCTCAAACAGTGAAGTGATCTGAGATGGACTTTGACTTTTTTCAGTTGTCTTAGTAATATCTTTTCATGATTCCACGTAGTTTGGGAAGAGTAAATATTTATTGTTGAGACCATGACATTTAAGAAAAAAATTGACACTTGCCAATTAGAATTCTGGTGTTTTCACATCTTTAAATGGGACCTCTCCTTTCCCATCTGGACTCACTCATTTATTGGTTTTCCATGATAAAGAAAGAAGATAGACATGGCTACTTGTGGAGGGAATGACATGGTGGGAAAAGCTTTTATCTGAATATCCTGAATGCTGGTTTCTGCTTTGCTATGTATAAGCAAATTATGGAACTCCTTGAACCTTAGTTTTTAAAAAGGATGATAGTCTCTTCTTTTAGATTGGCTAAATTGTTTTTTTACAAGTCAATTTTCCAGATTCTATGATAAGATTGAGAGCTCATAAATTACTCTATTTCTTTTTTAATTCCCTTCTTTTCATCCTTTAGAATTTTCTATTTCCTTTTTACTATCTAAAAAATTCTTTCTACAGATAGATTTGTTTGCACTTTGCAACTCCTGGCCTTTTGATCTAATCTTACATCTATAGAAATAGTATGAAATATGATGAGGTATAACTATACTTTAAGAATAATAGACGCCAGAGAAATGGCACCGTAAAGGGGCTCCTGATATCTCTCCCTGAAATTTCAACAAATCCAACAACTAGAGATAGAAAAATAATCCCAGAAGCATCTAAAATACACATACACCAAACAAAGGTATGATTGGGTGAAAAGGTGGCTGAATATAAAAACCAATCTGAAGGAAATAGGATGGAGAACGGAGTATTCCACTTCCCTCACTGACCAGAGAAAGGTCTGCTTTCACTTGGAACTGAGAGGAAGCAGGAGCTAGGGCAGAGATGGTGGGTTGGCTGGAGTGGAAATGTTTGGACTGAGGAGAGTGTGATCCTGTAGCTCGGCCCATGTGGAGCTAACACCGGTGGCAGGCCCCAGCAGAGGTGGGCGAGTAACTTGCCTGAGGAGTGGACTTTGTTTACTCCTGGTCTCCTGTTTGGCGAGTGTGGGCAGTGTACGAGCTGTTCCTCCTGGTGCATTGGGCATGGGTGCCCACGATTGGGGACAGAGGAACTGGGTTGGATACTGTCAGCAGTGGCCTTCTGCGTGGGCTGTGGCCAGAGTCTCTGGTCCCTGCTCCCGAACAACAGCGCATGGGGGAATGCAGGAAAGCCAGCTTCCCTACACCCAATTTCTCTGGGTGAGGCACCTCCGCCAGGCATACAGATTAACAAAGCACATTCTCAGGGAAGAAAAATATAGAAGTGCTGAAAGGAGGTGCATGCAGGCAGCTTGCAGACAGTCTCTGGAGTAGATCTGCAGATCCAATCGCTGAAATTAGCTTAACCTGCAGTCTGCTCACTGCTCAGCTGGTTTACGCCGACAGTGGCTCTGGCTGACAAGGCCTTCTTTCCCATGTCTGTGATTTAAGAGAACCTGGAGGAGAGACTTGATAGTTTTTAGGGCCTCTTGCTCTGCAAGCAGTGGCTAGGGCAACTTCTAGCCAACCAATACAGGTTAAAAAACACATTCCTATGGAACAGACCTCAGAGAACACTGCAGAAGTTGGGCAGGATAGGCTGTAAGCTTCCTAACAAGGGAGAAACCTGTGTAGAGCAATCCCACCTAATGCTAAGGCAACTTTAACCAGACATACCTGGGGAACCTTAGAAAGGAGCCTGACTAGAAGTCAGCTCACCCCGCTGCCTGCTTAAGCTGGTGGCTCTGGTCGGCAGAGCATTCATACCCAGGGCTGTGATTTAAAAGGACCTGGAGGAGGGACTTGACAGCTTTTAAAACCTCCTGTTCTGCAGGCAGTGACTGGGGCATCTTCCTGCCAGCCAGTAAAGGTTACAAAGTGCAAAAAGCCTGGGGAGAGTGGTCCCGTGGAGCACTGAGGCATACTGGACATGCCCAGAGGCTCATAGAAAAACACCTGAGGAGCAATCGGCTCCTAGCCCTGCCTGATTACACTGGCAGCTCTGGCTGGCAAAAACCTTACCCAGAACCCTGTGTTGAGTGGGGATAGAGGGGGATTTGGTGGCTTTTAGAGCCTCTTGCTCTCCAGGCAGTGGAAGGGCAACAGCACAACTGTCCCCAGGCTGCTGGATCAGGAAGGAGAGACTTAGGAAGAGGCTGGGGAAAAACAGACTCTTCCATTGTCAGAGCCTGTAAATGCTAATAAGCCCCACCTACCAGCAGGACTGAGGCCTAGTTTATGTCATCACTATAGCAACACAACAACAAATCTCTGCCTAAGAGTGCCACAGGGGTAGAACCTGGGGTACAGTGTCACCAGCCAAAAAGAGAGAGAAAGAAGAAAAAGGAAGAAGATAACCTCTCAAAATCAGGAAAAATCCACAGTCTTTATAACTTTTATCATCTTTTTTCTTTCATTTTTTCTCTTTTTATTCTTCGATCTTGGTCATTTTATCCTCTTTACGGTTTATTCTTTTCTTTTCACTTTGAACTTCATTACCCACAGGTGTTACATGTTCCATTCTTTTTTTTCCTATGAGGGTTACATTCCAAAAACCTTAACTCCTTTTTTGTTTTCCCTCTTTTTTGGTTTCTTTTTTTCTCTTTTACTTTTTCTCTCATATGATTCCCACTTATAAACAAATTATTTTATTTTGGATTCAAATTTTTTCTTTGTGGCATTTTGTGTGCTTTTTACCTCATTAGCATTCCCCCAACTCTGGCTCTTCATTATATGTAGTTTGTTTCACTTAATACAATAGAATTTTCATTCTTCACTGTATTTTTTTCTTTTTCTTTTTTTCTTCTTCTCTCTTTTACTATAGCTCTCACTCGACCATCATTTACAAACGAGTTTCTATTCTTGATCCAAAGTTTTTTCTAGTAGCATTTTGTGGGTCCATACCTCATTTTATGCCTCTTTGTCACTTCTCCTCAACTCAGGCCCTCCATTCCATGTAGTTTTTGTTCTCTTTAGCACAATATAATTTTCAGTTTTTCACTGTATTTCTCAAAATTTTTTTTAATTTTTATATTTATTTTTATTTTCATTTTATTCAGTATCAATTCTTATTAGTGTTATTAACAAAACCACTCTCAAATGCCATTAAGAAAAAATAAATTCAATATTATGGATATAAAAGACAGATTGTAGCACAGATAGATGAGGAAAAACCTATAGAAAAAAATTTCAATAGCTTGTAAACCTTGGAGTTAAATGACAGAGAATTTAAACTAGAAATCTTAAAAATACTTCAGAAATATACAAAAAAGCACAGAAAGACAATTTAGAAAGCTCAAAAAACAATTCAACAAACACAAAGAATATATCACCGAGGAAATTGAAACTATGAAAACGAATCAAAAAGAGATGAAAAACACAACCCATGAACTGAAAAACGAGGTAACAAACTTAGCTAATAGAACAGGCCAGATAGAGGAGAGAATTAGTGACATAGAAGACAGGCAACTAGAGGCACAACAGACAGAAGAGGAGAGAAACTCGTGAATTAAATAAAATGAGAAAGCCTTACAAAAATTTTCTGACTCCATCAAAAAGAGCAACATAAGAATTATCAGAAGGAGAAGAGAGAGAAATTGGAATGGAGAACATATTCAAAAAAATAATAGACCAGAACTTCCCAAGCCTGCGGAAAGAACTAAAGCCTCAAATTCAAGAAGCAAACAGAACACCAAGTTATCTTAATCTAACAAACCTACTCAAAGGCACATCATAATAAAATTGGCACAAACCAATGATAAAGAAAAAATTCTCAAGGCAGCAAGGGAAAAGAAGAATACAACATATAAAGGAAGGCCTATTATATTATCATCAGATTTCTCAGCAGAAACTGTACAAGCCAGAAGAGAGTGGACCGCAATATTTCAAGCTCTGAAAGAGAGGAACTTCCAGCCAAGAATACTATACCCATCAAAGCTATCCTTCAAATATGAAGGAGAAATAGAAACATTCACAGATCCTGAAAAGGTGAGGGAATTTATCACCAGAACACCCCCACTTCAGGAAATACTAAAGGGAGTTTTCTGACTAGATACCTAGAAAACCCCCCCCCAAAACCACAAAACCACAAGCAAAAGCTCCATCAAGAACACAATAAGGCCCTGGCCGGTTGGTTCAGTGGTGGAGCGTTGGCCTGGCATGCGGAAGTCCCAGGTTCGATTCCCAGCCAGGGCACACAGGAGAAGTGCCCATCTGCTTCTCCACCCTTCCCCCTCTCCTTCCTTTCTGTCTCTCTCTTCCCCTCCTGCAGCAGAGGCTCCATTGGAGCAAAGATGGCCCGGGCGCTGGGGATGGCTCCTTGGCCTCTGCCCCAGGCGCTGGAGTGGCTCTAGTTGCAACAGAGCGATGCACCGGAGGGGCAGAGCATCGCCCCATGGTGGGCAGAGCATCTCCCCCTGGTTAGCGTGCCGGGTGGGTCCCAGTCGGGCGCATGTGGGAGTCTGTCTGACTGTCTCTCCCCGTTTCCAGCTTCAGAAAAATACAAAAAAAAGAACACAATAAAATCGAAAGACCTGAAGATGGCAGCAGAGTAGGTATACGCACAGACTCCCAGCTCACACCACCAAGCTGGATTACAAACTAATTTAGGAACAATCGGTGTGAAAAACCCTGGACTACAAGAACAGCTTTCAAAAATGAAGGAGCAAAGAAGAAGCCACAACAAACCTGGTAGGGAGTGCCAGAATCTCCCCTGCTTACAGGAACAGGGGGGGGGGTGAGGCTGGTAAAAAAGCAGAAAATACTTCTCACAGCCACTTGCCTGGCAACCAGAGAAAGAGGTATGTTGAAAGGGCTGCCTTGTTTTTTAAAAAGAAAGGGGAGAGAGAGAGAGAGACAGACAGACGGTGAGGCACAGAGGAATGCAGGGGATGACCTGAGAAGCTGATTCATCCAGTGCTGAAGGTGGCCATAGCTGGGAGAGGAAATGATCCTTTCACAAAACAAAAGAATAAATTGTTTCCACGTCACAAATCTCGAGACATCTCTCCACCTCCAATTAGCAAAACAAGACACAGCTGAAAACAAGAAGTGGGGAGGTGGGGCAGTAATTCAGGTCTCCATGAAGATCTGAGATACACCTCCCCCTACTGAAACTGAGAAAACACTCTGTACCCAGAGAGAGTAACTGGCAGAAGAGGCCTTCAGAGTCTCAGGTTACACCCACCGCATTCCTGGATACAGTTTCAAATAAGCCCACTGTTGAGATCAGTAAACAAGACTATCACCTGTTAAGAAAACAAACAAATAAAGATTTCAAAGCAGCCGAAATCTGAAAGTGAATTACAAATAATAGCTGATGCCAACCCAAGAAGACATAGAAATAACACAATTAAAAACTGGAAGCAGACAACACAAAGCCTAGACTCCACCAGCTGTACAAACAAAACACCCAAACACACAGACATAATGACAAGACAGAGAAGTGCAATCCAAATGAAACCTCAAGAGAAACCTCCAGGAAATAAACTGAGTGATATGGAAATAACCAAACTTCCAGATGTGAAGTTCAAAATAATGATTGTTAGGATGCTTAGGGATCTTACAACAACCATGGATGGTCATAATGAACACCTAAATACAGAAATAGCAAGTATAAAAAAGATATTGAAATATTAAAAAGAATCAGTCGGAGATGACAAATACAATATCAGAAATGAAGACCACAATGGAAGGAATTAAAAACAGAATGGATGGAGCTGAGGATCAAATCAGCGAGTTGGAGGACAAGTAGAATGAAGGCATGAAAGCAGAGAAGAAAAAAGAAAAGAGACTCAAAAAGTCTGAGGACACTCTTAGAGATATCTGTGAAAACATAGAGAGGCCCTGGCTGGTTGGTTCAGCGGTAGAGCATCAGCCTGGCGTGCAGGGGACCCGGGTTCGATTCCCGGCCAGGGCACATAGGAGAGGAGCCCATTTGCTTCTCCACCTCAGCCCCCTCCTTCCTCTCTGTCTCTCTCTTCCCCTCCTGCAGCCAAGGCTCCATTAGAGCAAGGATGGCCCGGGCGCTGGGGATGGCTCCTTGGCCTCTGCCCCAGGTGCTAGAGTGGCTCTGGTCGTGGCAGAGCAATGCCCCGGAGGGGCAGAGCATCGCCCCCTGGTGGGCAGAGCGTCGCCCCTGGTGGGCGTGCCGGATGGATCCCGGTCGGGCGCATGCGGGAGTCTGTCTGACTGTCTCTCCCCATTTCCAGCTTCAGAAAAATACAAAAAAAAGAAAACATAAAGAGAAATAACATCCATATCCTAGGGATTCCTGAAGAAGAGAAAGAACCAGGAATAGAGACTTTTTTCAATCATATCATAGTTGAAAACTTCCCTAAATTAATGCAGGAGATACTCTCACAAGTTCAAAAAGCACAGAGAACACCATTAAAAAGAAACCCAAAGAAACCTACACCAAGACATATCATAATTAAAATACCAAAGCTAAGAAATAAAGAGAAAATATTAAAAGCTGCTAGAGAAAAAAGGCTATCACTTACAAAGGAGCCCCCATAAGGATGACATCAGACTTCTCAACAGAAACACTTGAAGCCAGAAGGAAATAGCAAGAAATATCCAAAGTAATGCAGAACAAGAACCCCAAACCAAGACTACTTTATCCAGCAAGACTATCATTTAAAATCGAAGGAGAAATAAAAAACTTCCCAGAAAACAAACAAACAAACAAAAAACCTCAAGGAATTCATTACAACCAAACCAATGCTGCAGGAAATGTTAAGGGGCCTGTTGTAAACAGACCAAAGTGGGAAAAGAATATAGCAAAAACGGAATATAGCTTTAAAGAATAAAATGGTAATAAACTACTATATATCAATAATAAACTTAAATGTAAATGGATTAAATGATCCAATCAAAAGACATAGGGTAGCTGCATGGATAAGAAAACAGGACCCGTACATATGCTGTCTAATAGAGACACACCTTAAAACAAAAGATGCAAATAGACTGAAGACAAAAGGATGAATAAAAACATTTCATGCAAATGGAAATGAAAAAAAAGCTGGGGTAGCAATACTTATATCAGACAAAATGGACTTTAAAACAAAGGCTATAGTAAGAGATAAACAGGCCACTACATAATGATAAAGAAAGCAATCCAACAGGAAGATATAACTATTATAAATATCTACGCACCTAATATAGGAGCACATAAATATATAAAGCAGACTTTCATGGATATAAAGGGCAAGATCAACAACAATACTATAATAGTAGGGGATTTTAATACCCCACTAACATCACTAGATAGACCCTCAAAAAAGAAAATTAACAAAAAAACAGCAGACTTAAAGGACATACTAGATCAACAGGATTTAATAGATATCTTCAGAAACTTTCACCCTAAAGCAGCAGAATATACATTCTTTTCAAGTGCTCATGGTACATTCTCTAGGATAGACCACATGTTAGGGAAAAAAAGTGGTCTCAATAAAATTTAAGAAGATTGAAATCATGTCAATCACTTTCTCTGATCACAATAACATTGAAACTAGAAATCAACAACAACAGAAAAACTAAAAAATTCTCACACACATGAAAACTAAATAGCAGGTTGTTAAATAATGAAGGGATTAAGAATGAGATCAAAGAAGAAATAAAAAAATTTCTAGAAACAAATGATAATGAGCATACAACAACTCAAAATTTATGGGACACAGCAAAAGCAGTCCTGAGAGGGAAGTTCTTAGCACTACAGGCACACTTTAAGAAGCTAGAAAAAGCTCAAATAAACTACCCTACATCTAAAATAACTAGAAAAAGAACAGCAAGTAAAGCCCAAATGTAGTAAAAGGAAGGAAATAATAGAGATCAGAGCAGAAATAAATGATATAGAGGCTAAAGAAACAATACAGAGGATCAGTGAAACCAGAAGCTGGTTCTTTAAAAAGTAAACAAGATTAATAAACTTTTTTTTTTTTTGTATTTTTCTGAAGCTGGAAATGGGGAGAGACAGTCAGACAGACTCCCGCATGTGCCCAACCAGGATCCACCCAGCACGCCCACCAGGGGCGACGCTCTGCCCACCAGGGGGCGATGCTCTGTCCCTCTGGGGCGTCACTCTGCCGCAACCAGAGCCACTGTAGCACCTGGGGCAGAGGCCAAGGAGCCATCCCCAGCACCCGGGCAATCCTTGCTCCAATGGAGCCTTGGCTGCGGGAGGGGAAGAGAGAGACAGAGAGGAAGGAGGGGGGGTGGAGAAGCAAATGGGCGCTTCTCCTATGTGCCCTGCCAGGAATCGAACCTGGTTCCCCCGCATGCCAGGCTGATGCTCTACCGCTGAGCCAACCAGCCAGGGCAAGATCGATAAACTTTTAACTAGACTCACCAAGAAAAAAAGAGAGAGGACTCAAATAAATAAAATTAGAAATGAGAGTGGAGAAATAACAGACACAACAGAAATACAAAATATTGTAAGAAAACACTATGAAGAACTGTATGCCAAAAAACTAGTCAACCTAGATGAAATGGACAAATTTCTTGAAACATACAATCTTCTTAAAAGCAATCTGGAAGAATCACAAAACCTAAACAGACGGATTACACCAAATGAGATCGAAACAGTTATCAAAAAACTCCCAACAAAGAAAAGTCCTGGGCCAGATGGCTTCACAAGTGAATTCTACCAAATAGTCAAAGAAGAACTAACTCCTATCCTTCTCAAGCTATTTCAAAAAATTCAAGACCATGGAAGACTTCCAAGCTCCTTTTATGAGGAGAGCATAATTCTGATTCCAAAACCAGGCAAAGACAACACAAAGAAAGAAAGTTATAGGCCAATATCCCTGATAAATATTGATGCTAAAATCCTCAACAAAATATTAGCATATCAGATCCAACAATATATGGAAAAAGTCATACACCATGATCAAGTGGGATTTATTCTGGTGAGCAAGGCTGGTACAATATTTGCAAATCAATCAATGTGATTCATCACATAAACAAAAGAAAGGAGGAAAATCACATGATAATTTCAATAAATGCAGAATAACCATTGGTAAAATCCAGCACCCATTAATGATTAAAAACTCTCAGCAAAGTGGGAATACAGGAAACATACATCAACATAATAATAGCCATCTATGACAAACCCATAGCCAACATCATACTCAATGGGCAAAAATGAAAAGCAATCCCCTTAATATCAGGAACAAGGCAGGGGTGCCCCCTTTCACCACTCTTATTCAGGATAGTTCTGGAACTCTTAGCCACAGCAGTCAGACAAGAAGAAATAAAAGGCATTCAAGTTCGAAAAGAAGAAGTAAAACTATCATTATTTTCAGATGATATGATATTGTATATAGAACCCTTAAGTCTCAGTCAAAAAACTACTGGGCCTGATAAATGAATTCAGCAAGGTGGCAGGATATAAAATTAATACTCAGAAATCAGAGACATTTTTGTACACCAACAATGAGCAGTCAGAAAGAGAAATTAGGAAACAATCCCCTTCACTATTACAACCAAAAAAATAAAGTACCTAGGAGTAAATTTAACCAAAGATACTAAAGACTTGTACTCAGAAAATTATAAAACATTGATAAAAGAAATCAAGGAAGATACAAACAAGTGGAAGCATATACTGTGCTCATGGTTAGGAAGAATAAACATAATTAAAATGTCTATATTACCCAAAGCAATTTATAAATTCAATGCAATAACAACTAAAATACTAATGGCATACTTTAAAGATATAGATCACATATTCCACAAATTTATATAGAACCAAGATAAACATAAAGAGCCTCAGCAATCTTAAAAAAGAAGAGTAAAGTGGGAGGTATCACACTTCCTGATATCAAGTTATACTACCACACCATTGTACTAAAAACAGCCTGGTACTGGCATAAGAACAGGCATATAGATCAATGGAACAGAACAGAGAACCCAGAAATAACTACAGCTCTATGGACAACTGATATTTGACAAAGGTGGTAAGAGCATACAATGGAGTAAAGACATCCTCTTTAATAAATGGTGTTGGAAAAATTGGACAACTACCTGCAAAAAAATGAAACTAGACCACCTACTTATACCATTCACAGAAATAAACTCAAAATGGATAAAAGACTTAAATGTAAGCCGTGAAACCATAAGCATCTTAGAAGAAAACATAGGCAGTAAGCTCTCCGACATCTCTCGCAGCAATATATTTGCTGATTTATGTCCTCGGGGAAGTGAAATAAAAGACAGGATAAACAAATGGGACTATATCAAACTAAAAAGCTTTTGTGCAGCAAAAGACAATAAGAACAGATTAAAAAGAAAAATTACACAATGGGAGAACATATTTGACAATATGTCTGATAAGGGGTTAATAACCAAATTTTATAAAGAACTTTTAAATCTCAACACCAGGAAGACAAACAATCCAATCAAAAAATGGGTGAAAGAAATGAATAGATACTTTTTCAGAGAGGACATGCAGATGGCCAATAGGCATATGAAAAAATGTTCAACATCACTAATCATTAGAGAAATGCAAATTAAAAACACAATGAGATATCACCTCACACCAGTCAGAATGGCACTCATAAACAAAACAACACTGAATAAGTGCTGGCGAGGATGTGGAGAAAAAGCAACACTACTGCACCACTGGTGGGAATGCAGACTGCTGCAGCCACTGCGGAAAACAGTATAGAGATTCCTCAAAAAATTAAAAAGCAAACTGCCTTTTGACCCAGCTATCCCACTTTTAGGAATATACCCAAAGAACACCATAGAACTGTTTCAAAAGGAAAAATCCACCTTCATGTTTATGTCAGAATTGTTCATAATAGTGAAGATCTGGAAACAGCCCAGGTGTCCATCAGTGTACAAGTGGGTCAAAAAGCTTTGGTACATATATACTATGGAATACTACTCAGCCATAAGAAATGATGACATCGGATCATTTACAACAACATAGATGGTCCTTGATAACATTATACGGAGTGAAATAGGTAAATCAGAAAAAACTAAGTACTATATGAATTCATACATAGATGGGAAATAAAAATGAGACTCAGAGACATGGACAAGAATGTGATGGTAACGGGGGGGTGAGAAAGAAGAGAGAGGAGGTGGGGAGAGCTGAGGGGCACAAAAAAAAAAAAACCAGATAGAAGGCGACAGAAGACAATTTGACTTTGGGTGAGTGGTATGCAACATATTTAAATGTCAAAATAATCTGGAGATGTTTTCTCTGAACATGTGTACCCTGATTTATCAATGTCACTGCATTAAAATTAATAATAAAAATATATTAAAAATAAATAAATATCTATGGAAATATCAAATAAACACATGAAAATAAAAAAAAGAACACAATAAAATCAAATTTAATCTGTGACAATAAGAACAAAAAGGGGGAGAGGATGAAGATTAACAGTAGCAAAAGACGATGAAGTGCAGAAATACTCATGAGATAATGTACTACAATGAACATGATTGGTACCCATTCCATTACTTAATGGTAACCAGCACTGAAAAGATCACCACAGAAGCACATGACTTGAAAAAAAAAGTAACAGAAGAAAGAAGTATGGATTACAACCAAACAAAAACAAATGATAGAAAAACAAAAGAGAAGAATTAAAGAAAATAAAAAATTAACAAAAGCAATATATAAAATGGCAATAGGAAACCTTCAAGTGTCAATAATTACACTGAATGTAAATGGATTGATCTCACCAATAAAAAGACACAGAGTAGCAGAATGAATTAAAAAAGAAAATCCAACTGTATGCTGCCTACAAGAAACACATCTAAGCTACCAGGATAAAAATAAATTCAAAGTGAAAGGCTGGAAAATAATACTCCAAACAAATAACATCAAAAAAAAAAAAAAAAAAAGCAGGTGTAGCAATATTCATATCTAACAATGCTAACTATAAGACAGCAAAGATAATCAGAGACAAAAACAGTCATTTTATAATGATAAAGCTGACACTGAATCAAGAAGACATAACAATTCTTAATATAATTGCACCAAACCAAGGGGCACCAAAATATATGACAGCTACTGACTGACCTAAAAACAAAAACCGACAAAAATACAATTATACTTGAGACCTCAATACACCACTGACAACTCTAGATTTTTCATCCAAACAGAAAATCAATAAAGAAATATGGGCCTTAAATGAAACACTAGAACAATTAGATATGATAAACATCTACAGGACATTTCATCCCGATGTGCCAGAGTATACATTTTTCTCTAGTGTATCTAGACATTCTCAAGAATTGACCATATGTTGGGCCACAAAAATCACATCAAAAAATTGAGAAAGATTGAGATTATACCAAGCATATTCTCTGATTATAAAGCCTTAAAAATAGAATTCAACTGCAAAAAAGAGGTAAACAAACCCACAAAAATTTGGAAACTAAACAACATACTTTTAAAAAATGAGTGGGTCAAAGAAGAAATAAAAGCAGAGATCAAAAGTTACATAGAGACAAATGAAAAGAACAATACGACATATCAGAATCTTTGGGATGCAGCAAAAGCAGTAATAAGAGGGAAGTTCATATCACTACAGGTGTATATGAACAAACAAGAGAGAGCCCAAGTAAACCACTTAACTTCACACCTTAAGGAACTAAAAAAAAGAAGAAGAAAGGCAACCTAAAACTAGCAGAAGAAAGGAAATAATAAAAATCAGAGCAGAAATAAACAAAATAGGAAACAGAAATACAATAGAAAAAATTAATAAAACAAAGTGCTGGTTCTTTGAAAAGATCAACAAAATTGACAAACCCTTGACAAGACTCACTAAGGAAAAAACAGAAAGACGCATATAAACAAAATCCTAAATGAAAGAGGAGAAATCACCACAGATATCATAGATATACAAAGAATTATTATAGAATACTATGAAAAACTATATGTCCCCAAATTTAACAATCTAGAAGAAATGGATAAATTCCTAGAACAATACAATCTTTCTTGACTGAATCATGATGAAGAAGAAAGCTTTACAGACCCATAAGCAGCAGGGAGGAAATAGAAACAACTCTCAAAACCTCCCCAAAAATAAAAGTCCAGGGCCAGACGGCTATAATAGTGAATTCTATCAAACCTTCAAAGAACACTTGGTTCCTATTCTACTCAAAGTCTTCCAAAAAATTGAAGAAGAAGCAATACTTCCAAACACATTTTATGAGGCCAACATAACCCTCATACCAAAATCTGGAAAAGACAAGACAAAAAACCCCAAAACTACAGACCAATATCTCTAATGAATACAAGATGCTAAAATACAAGCAAATCGAATACAACAACATATTAAAAAAATAATTCATCACAATGAAGTGGAATTTATTCCAGAGTCACAAGGATGGATTAACATATGTAAAATGGTTAACATAATACACCATATCAACAAAATGAACAAAAAGCACATGATCTTATCAATAGATGCAGAAAAGGCACTCAATAAAATACAACACAATTTTATGTTGAAAACACTCAACAAAATGGGTATAGAAAGAAAATATCTCAACATAATAAAGGCCATCTATGATAAAGCATCAGCTAACATCATATTAAATGGCATAAAACTGGGGACTTTTGCCCTGAAATCAAGAACAAGACAAGGTTGTCCACTCTCTCCACTCTTATTTAACGTAGTGCTGGAAGTTCTAGCCAGAGCAATCAGACAAGAAAAAGAAATAAAAGGCATTCATATTGGAAAAGAAGAAAAGTAAAAGTTTCACTTGTTGCAGATGATATGATCCTATACATTGAAAACCCCAAAGACTCCACAAAAAGATTACTAGAAACAATAAACCAATACAGTAAGGTTGCAGGATACAAAATTAATATACAAAAGTCCTTTCTATATGCCAACAACGAATCATTAGAAAACAGACTCAAAAAAATAACCCCCTTCACGATTGGAACAAAAAAATAAAATACCTAGGAATAAACATAACAAAGAATGTAAAGGACCTATATAGTGAAAACTACAAAGCATTGTTAAGGGAAATCAAAAAAGATACAATGAAATGGAAAAATATTCCTTGTTCTTGGATAGAAAGAATAAATATAATCAAAATGACCATATTACCCAAAGCGATATACAAATTTAATGCAATTTCCATCAAAATTCCAATGGCATTTTTTAAAGAAATGGAACAGAAAATCATCAGGTTTATACGAAACTATAAAACCCCCCAAATAGTCAGAGCTATCCTAAGGAAAACGAACAAAGCTGGGGGCATTACAATACCTGACTTCAAATTATATTATAGAGCCACAATAATCAAAACAGCACAGTATTGGCAGAAAAATAGATACTCAGGCCCATGGAACAGAATAGAAAGCCCAGAAATAAAATCACATATATATAGACAAATGATTTTTGATAAAGGGGCCAGCAACACACAATGGAGAAAAGAAAGCCTCTTCAATAAATGGTGCTGGGAAAACTGGAAAGTCACATGCAAAAGAATGAAACTTGACTACAGTTTGTCCCCTTGTACTAAAATTAATTCAAAATGGATCAAAGATCTAAATATAAGATCTGAAACAACAAATTACATAGAAGAAAACATAGGTACTAAACTCATGGATCTTGGTTACAAAGAGAACTTTATGAATTTTACTCCAAAGGCAAGGGAAGTGAAGGCAAAGATAAATGAATGGGACTACATTAGACTAAGAAGCTTTTGCACAGCAAGAGAAACTGACAACAAAATAAACAGACAGCCTACTAAATGTGGATGATATTTTCAAACAACAGCTCAGATAAGGGCCTAATATCCAAAGTATACAAAGAACTTATAAAACTCAACAACAGACAAACAAACAATCCAATAAAAAAATGGGAAGAGGACATGAACAGACACTTCTCCCAGGAAGAAATAAAAATGGCCAACAGATATATGAAAAGATGCTCATCTTCATTAGCTATTAGAGAAATGCAAATCAAAACTACAATGATATACCACCTCACATCTGTTATAAGTGTTGGAGAGGCTGTGGAGAAAAATGAACCCTCATACACTGTTGGTGGGAATGTAAAGTAATACAACCATTATGGAAGAAAGCATGGTGGTTCCTCAAAAAATTAAAAATAGAACTACTATATGAGCCAGCAATCCTATTACTGGGAATATATCCCCAAAACTCAAAAACATTGGTACTTAAGGACACGTGCAGCCCCATGTTTATTGCAGCATTGTTCACAGTGGCCAAGACATGGAAACAATAAAAAATCCCTTCAATAGATGATTGAATAAAGAAGATGTGGTATATATATATTATGAAATACTACTCATTCATAAGAAATGATGACATTGGATCATTTACAACAACATGGATGGACCTTGATAACATTATATTGAGTGAAATAAGTAAATTAAAAAAAAACTAAGAAATATATGATTCCATTCATAGGTGGGTATAAAAATGAGACTCATGGACATGGACAAGAGTGTGGTGGTTACTGCAGTGGGGGGAGGGAGAAGAGGGAGGAGGTGGGGGGAGGGGAGAGGCACAAAGATAATCGAATAGAAGTTGATGGAAGACAATTTGACTTTGGGTGATATGTATGCAACATAATCAAATGTCAAAATAATTTGGAGATGTGTTCTCTGAACATATGTACCCTGATTTATCAATATCACTCCATTAAAATTAATAATAAAGAAAATAAGAATAATAATGTAGAAATTACCTTACAAAAGCAAGAGTTAGAATAACCAGGAGGAGGGGAAGAGAAGATGGAGAGGGAAGAAAAAAGATTGTCAGTTTAAATTTGGGGCAACTCCCTGTCAAGGCAATGGAAACTGTGTATTAAAGCTGCTGTTTTATATTTAGCAATCTCATAGAAAGGATTTCCCCATGCAAGCATTCCTGCAGCAAATAGTAGCTAAATAAATGTGTACTTAGCATGAATCAACATTTAACTGTACAAAACTCTTAAGTGCTTTATTTTTTTTTTCATATTCATTAATTCCCTTTTCATAGTAAACGTGTACTATTTTAGAACTGCAGAATAGCAAAAAACATAATGCCTCTTTGGAACAATACTGATGCCTGTTGAGCAAACCAATATAGTAGATTGTGCTTACTATGTATATGTTCCTATAGAACTCTGCCTCTCCTAATAAAGATGTAGAATGTGTTTCCCATACTCTTAGATCTTGTTGGCATTGTGACTACTTTGATAAACAGAATGTGGTGCAGGTAGTGTTGCTTGATTTCCAAGGCTTTCACCTGTTCTCTCTCTCTCTCTCTCTTTCTCTCTCAGAACACTTGTCTCTGAAACCTAGCCACCATTTTGTGAGGAAGCACAGAAGCCATGAGTAGGTTTTCTGATTAACAGCTCCAGATGAGGTTTCAATAGACAACCAACATCAACTATGAGACATATGACTGAGCAAACCTTCAGATGATTCTCAGTTCCAGCCTTGAAACCATCCCAGTTCATCCAAAATGTAATAAAGAGAAGCTATTTCCTCCAAGCACCACCCTAAAGTAGATTCCTGAGGAAAACAAAGATGGTTTAAGAAGCTCTCGTTCTTTGACTGAATTCTATTAAGTTGAAGAAAAGAAATGAGACTTATGATCCAATAAAGCAGTCCAATCACAACAACATGGTATGTACTAATTAAAAATGTGGGTAATTGTGACCTTAGATAAGACTAGACTTAAACTAGATTGTTAGCTTTCTGTGATAACATTCCTTAAATTTGGAGACAATTTAAGAGGACATTAGCCGTCTAACTCATTAATTCACATATTACAGATGGGACTGAAACCTAAAGATTTAAAGGACTTGAATGAAATGTACTCAGTTGAATAGAGGCAGTCAAAACTACAAGCAGTCTGTATCATTCTGCTTACCTTTGCTTTGTAGCATGACCTTTGGAAACTTTATGGCTGTGATTCCTAGCTAACCTCACTAATTCTCAGTTGAACCCTGACATTTTATATCTAAATACATGATCTTTGCTATTACTACTAGTTTCTACTTTTTCTATTAGTAAAATATTACACTCTTTTCTGGTATAAAACATAACAAGTATCAAAAGATCTAAGAAAAATAATATATCAGTACAGCAAAAGGTTTTATATTTTTTGGCCTTGCTTTTTAAAGTTCTCATTAATTTTAGAATTCTTATATCTGTATAATTTTTTTGTTTTACTTTGTTATTTCAGAAAAATAAAATTTAGTGGCATTTTGCTTCACAATATGTAGAGAATGTGGACACCTTCTTTTCGGAATTATTTTGAGGTTGAGAATGTTAATCTTGAATAAACCAGTCTGAAGAGAAGTCAGACTAGAATAAAGGATCAGAAAGTAAGATTGTGAAGTTGTGTAGCTGTATTTGGCCATTTGAATTAGAATGAATATTAGTAAAATAAAAAAAAAGCTATTTTAGAATTTAACAGAAATGAAAGAAAGACAAAATAAAAAGTTCTATTTTTTTCTTTTTTGTTTTAGGCAAGTCCACTTGAATAAATAGTACATAAATATTCAAACTTATAAGTAAATAAATGACAAAACAGCCATAGTTTACCTCAGCCAAGTGTATAGGGTCTTAAATTACCACTAAAAACCATTAATAATTTAGACCAGTGTCTTCTACTTGATCCCAAAAGGGTGTTATTTCAATACCTTTCTTTTTTTTTTTTTTTTTTTTTTTTGTTTGTTTGTTTGTTTTTTATATATAATTTTATTTTTTTAATGGGGTGACATCAATAAATCAGGATACATATATTCAAAGATAACAAGTCGAGGTTATCTTGTCGTTCAATTATGTTGCATACCCACCACCCAAAGTCAGATTGTCCTCTGTCACCGTCTATCTTGTTTTCTTTGTGCCCCTCCCCACCCCCTATCCCTCTCCCATTCCCCCCTTCCCCCCCCCCGTAACCACCACACTCTTGTAAATGTCTCTTAGTTTCACTATTATGTCCCACCTACGTATGGAATAATACAGTTCCTGTTTTTTTCTGATTTACTTATTTCGCTTCGTATCATGTTATCAAGATCCCACCATTTTGCTGTAAATGTTCCGATGTCATCATTTCTTATGGCTGAGTAGTATTCCATAGTGTATATGTGCCACATCTTCTTTATCCAGTCATCTATTGATGGGCTTTTTGGTTGTTTCCATGTCCTGGCCACTGTGAACAATGCTGCAATAAACATGGGGCTGCATGTGTCTTTATGTATCAATGTTTCTGAGTTTTTGGGATATATACCCAGTAGAGGGATTGCTGGGTCATAAGGTAGTTCTATTTTCAGTTTTTTGAGGAACCACCATACTTTCTTCCATAATGGTTGTACTACTTTACATTCCCACCAACAGTGTATGAGGGTTCCTTTTTCTCCACAGCCTCTCCAACATTTGCTGTTACCTGACTTGCTAATAACAGCTAATCGAACAGGTGTGAGGTGGTATCTCATTGCCGTTTTGATTTGCATTTCTCTAATAGCTAAAGAAGATGAGCATCTTTTCATATATCTGTTGGCCATTTGTATTTCTTCCTGGGAGAAGTGTCTATTCATATCCTCTTCCCATTTTTTTATTGGATTGTTTGTTTGTTTGTTGTTGAGTTTTATGAGTTCTTTGTATATTTTGGATATTAGGCCCTTATCTGAGCTGTCGTTTGAAAAAATCATTTCCCATTTAGTTGGCTTTCTGTTTATTTTGTTATCAGTTTCTCTTGCTGAGCAAAAACTTCTTAGTCTGATGTAGTCCCATTCATTAATTTTTGCCTTCACTTCTCTTGCCATTGGAGTCAAATTCATAAAATGCTCTTTAAAACCCAGGTCCCTGAGTTGAGTACCTATGTCTTCTTCTATGTACTTAATTGTTTCAGGTCTTATGTTTAGATCTTTGATCCATTTTGAGTTAATTTTTGTACAGGGGGAGAGACTGTAGTCCAGTTTCATTCTTTTGCATGTGGCTTTCCAGTTTTCCCAGCACCATTTATTGAAGAGGCTTTCTTTTCTCCATTGTGTGTTGTTGGCCCCTTTATCAAAAATTATTTGACTATATATATGTGGTTTTATTTCTGGACTTTCTATTCTGTTCCATTGGTCTGAGTGTCTATTTTTCTGCCAATACCATGCTGTTTTGATTGTCGTGGCCCTATAATAGAGTTTGAAGTCAGGTATTGAAATGCCCCCAGCTTCATTCTTTTTCTTTAGGATTGCTTTGGCTATTCGGGGTTTTTTATAGTTCCATATAAATCTGATGATTTTTTGCTCTATTTCTTTAAAAAATGTCATTGGAAGTTTGATGGGAATTGCATTAAATTTGTATATTGCTTTGGGTAATATAGCCATCTTGATTATATTTATTCTTCCTAGCCAAGAACAAGGTATATTCTTCCATCTCATTATATCTTTTTCGATTTCCCTTAACAATGGTTTATAGTTTTCATTATATAAGTCCTTTACATTCTTTGTTATGTTTATTCCTAAGTATTTTATTTTTTTTGTTGCAATCGTGAAGGGGATTGTTCTTTTGAGTTCCTTCTCAGTTGTTTCATTGTTGGCATATAGAAAGGCTATTGACTTCTGTATGTTAATTTTGTATCCTGCGACCTTACTGTATTGGCTTATTGTTTCTAGTAGTCTTTTTGTGGATTCTTTGGGGTTTTCGATGTATAGTATCATATCGTCTGCAAAAAGTGATACCTTTACTTCTTCTTTTCCGATATGGATGCCTTTTATTTCTTTGTCTTGTCTGATTGCTCTGGCTAGAACCTCTAGTACCACATTAAATAAGAGTGGAGAGAGTGGACAACCCTGTCTTGTTCCTGATTTAAGGGGGAAAGCCTTCAGTTTAGTGCCATTTAATATGATGTTAGCTGATGGTTTATCATATATGGCCTTTATCATGTTGAGATATTTTCCTTCTATACCCATTTTGTTGAGAGTCTTAAACATAAAATTGTGTTGTATTTTATCGAAAGCCTTTTCTGCGTCTATTGATAAGATCATGTGGTTTTTGTTCTTTGTTTTGTTGATATGGTGTATTACATTAACCGTTTTACGTATGTTGAACCATCCTTGAGATTCTGGGATGAATCCCACTTGATCATGATGTATTATTTTTTTAATATGTTGTTGTATTCGATTTGCTAGTATTTTGTTTAGTATTTTAGCATCTGTATTCATTAGAGATATTGGTCTATAGTTTTCTTTTTTGGTGCCATCCTTGCCTGGTTTTGGTATGAGGGTTATGTTGGCTTCGTAAAATGTGTTTGGAAGTATTGCTTCTTCTTCAATTTTTTGGAAGACTTTGAGTAGAATAGGAACCAAGTCTTCTTTGAATGTTTGATAAAATTCGCTGGTATAGCCGTCAGGGCCTGGACTTTTATTTTTGGGGAGGTTTTTAATGGTTTTTTCTATTTCTTCTCTACTGATAGGTCTGTTTAGGCTTTCTGCTTCTTCTTGACTCAGTCTAGGAAGGTTGTATTTTTCTAGGAATTTATCCATTTCTTCTAGGTTGTTGAATTTAGTGGCATAAAGTTTTTCATAGTATTCTACAATAATTCTTTGTATATCTATGGTGTCCGTGGTGATTTCTCCTCTTTCATTTTGGATTTTGTTTATATGAGTTCTTTCTCTTTTTTCCTTGGTAACTCTTGCCAAGGGTTTGTCAATTTTGTTGATCTTTTCAAAGAACCAGCTCCTTGTTCTATTAATTTTTTCTATAGTTTTTCTGTTCTCTAATTCATTTATTTCTGCTCTGATTTTTATTATCTTCTTTCTTCGGCTGGTTTTGGGTTGTCTTTGTTCTTCTTTTTCTAGTTCCTTAAGGTGGGAAGTTAAGTGGTTCACTTGGGCTCTCTCTTGTTTGTTCATATATGCCTGAAGTGATATGAACTTCCCTCTTATCACTGCTTTTGCTGCATCCCATAGATTCTGATATGTCGTATTGTCATTTTCATTAGTCTGTATATATCTTTTGATCTCTGCACTTATTTCTTCTTTGACCCATTCATTTTTTAAAAGTATGTTGTTTAGTTTCCACATTTTTGTGGGATTTTTTTCCTCTTTTTTGCAGTTGAATTCTAGTTTCAAGGCTTTATGATCAGAAAATATGCTTGGTACAACTTCAATTTTTCTGAATTTGCTGATGTTGTTTTTGTGGCCCAACATATGGTCAATTCTTGAGAATGATCCATGTACACTGGAGAAAAATGTATACTCAGTCACTTTGGGATGAAATGTCCTGTAGATGTCTATCATATCCAGGTGCTCTAGTGTTTTGTTTAAGGCCACTATGTCTTTGTTGATTCTCTGTTTGGATGACCGATCTAGAGCCGTCAGTGGTGTATTGAGGTCTCCAAGTATGATTGTGTTTTTGTCAGTTTTTGTTTTAAGATCAATAAGTAGCTGTCTTATATATTTTGGTGCTCCTTGGTTTGGTGCATATATATTAAGAATTGTTATGTCTTCTTGATTCAGTGTCCCCTTAGCCATTATGAAATGGCCACTTTTGTCTCTGAGTACTTTTCCTGTCTTGTAGTCAGCATTATCCGATATGAGTATTGCTACACCTGCTTTTTTTTGGATGTTATTTGCTTGGAGTATTGTTTTCCAGCCTTTCACTTTGAATTTGTTTTTATCCTTGTTACTTAGATGAGTTTCCTGTAGGCAGCATACAGTTGGATTTTCTTTTTTAATCCATTCTGCTACTCTGTGCCTTTTTATTGGTGAGTTTAATCCGTTTACATTTAGTGTAATTATTGATACTTGTGGGTTCCCTATTGCCATTTTATATCTTGCTTTCTGTTAGTTTTGTGTCTTGTTTGATCCTTCTCTTTTGTTTTTCTATCTTTTGTTTTTATTTGGTTGTATTCCATACATCTTTCCACTGTTGCTATCTTTTTTATCTCATGTACTTCTGTGGTGGTTTTTTCAATGGTGGTTACCTTTGAATAATGAAAAGGGTCCCTACCCTGTTCATTGTAGCAAACTATTTTGTGAGTACTTTTGCACTCCATCGTCCTTTGCTACTGTTAATCTCCATCTTCTCCCCCTCTTTCTTTTTGTTGTTGTCACAGTTTAAATTTGGTTTTATTGTGTTCTTCTTGGAGCTTTTACTTGTGGCTCTGTTTTTTTTTTGTTCTTTGTATCTGATTGGAGAACCCCCTTTAGTAATTCCTGGAGTGGGGGTTTTCTGATGATAAATTCCCTCATCTTTTCTGTATCTGTGAATGTTTTTATTTCTCCTTCATATTTGAAGGATAGCTTTGATGGGTATAGTATTCGTGGCTGAAAGTTCCTCTCTTTCAGGACTTTAAATATTGGGGTCCATTCTCTTCTAGCTTGTAGAGTTTCTGCTGAGAAATCTGATGATAATCTAATGGGCCTTCCTTTATATGTTGTATTCTTCTTTTCCCTGGCTGCCTTGAGAATTTTTTCTTTGCTGTTGGTTTGTGTCAATTTCATTATGATATGCCTTGGAGTAGGTTTGTTGGGGTTAAGAAAACTTGGAGTTCTGTTTGCTTCTTGAACTTGAGGCTTTAGTTCTTTCCACAGGCTTGGGAAGTTCTCATCTATTATTTGTTTGAGTATGTTCTCCATTCCATTTTCTCTCTCTTCTCCCTCTGATATACCTATTATTCTTATGTTATTCTTTTTGATGGAGTCAGATAATTCTTGTAGGGCTATCTCATTTTTTTTAATTTTTGAGTCTCTTTCTTCTTCTCTCTGTTGTGCCTCAAGTTGCTTGTCTTCTATTTCACTAATCCTCTCTTCTATCTGACCTGTTCTCTTAGCTAAGCTTGTTACTTCGTTTTTCAGCTCGTGAATTGAGTTTTTCATCTCTGTTTGATTTGTTTTTATAGTTTCAATTTCCTTGGACATATATTCTTTGTGTTCATTGAGTTGTTTTCTGAGCTCCCTAAATTGCCTTTCTGTGTTTTCTTGTATATCTCGGAGGATTTTTAGGATTTCTATCTTGAATTCTCTGTCATTTAGCTCCAAGGTTTCCAATATATTAAATTTTTTCTCCATAGATTTTTCCTCATCTAGCTGTGTTACCACTCTTTCTTTTGTATCCATGATATTCGATTTTCTCTTCCTTAATGGCATCTGAGGGTGGTTTTGTTGATAGTATTAATGATATTTAATAAAGAATAAAAAGTTTAAAAAAATAATAAAAAAAAAATCGAAAAAAGTTGTTTTTTTAAAAAAAAATTAATAATGAAATAAAGAAAAATAAAATAAAAATTAAAAAAAAAAAAAAAAAAAGGAAATTATTCCCCCCCTCCTTTTTTCCTCTCCTCTCCTCTCCCCTCTTTCTTGATAAAACAAACAATGCCTGTGATGGAGGGCCTGAATTGGGGAAAAGTAATAAAGGGGCAAAAAAAAAAAAAAAAAAAAAAAAGAGCGTATGGACCCACAAAAAGCAAATAAGGAAAAAATTAGGGTCAAGAATAAAATGATTTGCTTTTAGGTGTTGGTTGTCTAAGCGTTATGATGAGAGGATTAAGAGGAAAACGGAAAAATGGGGGGACAAATTAAAAAATTACTATTGTATTTAGTGGAACAAGAACTAGATAATATGGAGAGCCAGGGATGGGAGCACTGCTAGTAAGTTAAAAAGGTGAAGTAAAAACCCCCCAGAATGCCACAAACATAAGTTTGAGTCCCAGATAAGATAATTTGTTTGTTATTGAGGTTTGAGTGAGAGGATATGTAAAGGAGAAAGGAAGAAACTAATATAGAGGGAGAAAAGAAAGAGAGAGAGAGAAGAAAAAAAGAGGGAACCACTAAAAGAAGAAAAAAGAAAAGAGAGAGAGAGAGAGAGTTAAGGGTTTTGGAGTGCAACCCTCATAGAGAGAAAGGAAGAGAAGAGAAAAGATAATGGGAGATGTAACACTTATGGGTAGTGTAGTTCAAGGAGAGGAGAGAGTAAGACCGGTACAGAGTTAATCGGCCAAATTGGAGGAGGAAAAAAAAAGTATCAAGAATGAAGATAAGAGAAACAAACGAACAAATATAATAAAATGGGATAGGTTATAAAGTCTGCAGATTATTCTTGATTTTGAGAGGTTATCTTCTTGCTTTTTCTTTTCTCTCCCTCTTCCTGGTCGGTGACTCTGTACCCCGGGTTTTGCCCCTTTGGCACGCTCAGGTGGAGGTTTGCAGTTGATAAGTCTCTATGGCAGTGTCATGTATTGTGCTTTAGTCTCGTTGGCAGTCTAGGCTATTAGCATTTATAGGCTCTGACAGTGAGAGAGTCCGTGTTCCTAGAGCCTTTCTCCTAGTCTTTCCTTCCTCAATTAGTAGCCTGATAATCCAGCTATGGGTTGCTGCTGCCTCTGCCTGGATAGTAAGAGGCTCAAAGAGCTGGCAAATCCCCACTCTATTTCCACTCAGCACAGGGCTCTGGGTAAGGCTCAGTCAGTCAGAGCTGCTAGCATAATCAGGCGGGCTTTCCGGCCATTCAAAGACCTCTGGCTCTGCCACTCTGTCCGGTAACACAAGCGGGTGCCCACTTCCGGGGCACTTGGAGGAAACTCTCACTCACTGGCTGCGCGCGCAGACCAGGATATCCGGCCAGCAGTCTCACGCTCTGAGTGAAACCCCCAACCGCAGGGAAAAGTTGCAGCGTTGGAATTGAGTCTCGCTCCGTCCCCGTGCGCGGCTTTTGCAAGGCGCTGGGGCGGCCCGAGATTCCGCTTTGGCCCACACAAAGGCCCCTGACTCTGCTCCTCTGTGCAATAACACGGGTGCGCACTGCCGAGGCACTCGGAGGAATCGCTCACTCCTTATCTGCGTGCGCAAACCAGGATATGAGGCTGGCCGCTTTCCCTCTGAGTGAAACACCCTCCGGCACGGAAAATCTCCACCATTGGAATTAGTTCTCACTCCCTCCAGTGCGTGGCTTTCCCAGGGCGCTGGGGCTGCCCAGAGATTCTGCCCTCGGCCCACAGAAAGGCCTCTGACCCTGCCTCTCCGTGGGGCAACACGGGCACTGACTCCCGGGGCTTAGGAAGAAATCTCTCGCCCACTAACTGCGCACCAGCCAGGAGACCGGGTAAAATGGCCGCGCCGCTTGTCTTTCTTTGTTTGGGTTTGGCGCGAGTGTTAGCTTGTATTGCCCGGGTTGCCACAGGATCAGATTTTCCTCGGCTTGGATCTCCGTGCCACAGCCTGGTTCGGCCGTTTGTTTCGCGGCCTGGATGTATTCACCCCCTTTGCCCGCCTCAGTTTCTATATTCACAGTTACCAGAGAAAGCCGCCCTGTTTAGGTTAGTGAGGAAGGCGGAGCATTTCTTACTCCCTATTTCCTTCGGGGTTTGGTTATATATTTAGCCAATTTTTCACTCAATCATACCTTTGGGTGTATTGCGAAGCATCTGGAAGCTCCAAGTATAGGTTTTTCTGTTTCTGGTTGAAGATCTTGTTGAGTTTAGGGGGAGATTTATCGGTATCGCTTCCTACCCCGCCATTACTCTGACGTCATCTTCCTCAATACCTTTCTTATCCTATGGTGCCGCAGTTGTTTATCTTTCTTTAATGATAGAACTGATCACCAGTTAGTTGACTTGATTACATGTATTTTTTTAATGATTGACAGCTAAGAACCACTATAACAAAATAATGTCTTTACATTTTTCTTCTTCCTCTAAGTAATTTTATCTGGTCTCATGGTTTTAATGAATTGATGATTCTAAAATGTATATTTAAGTTCTAACTGTTCCCCTGAGAATATTGAGAATATCCAATTGAGTGTTTGTTATTTGAATGTTAAAATCAATCTGTTTAAAACAGAACATGGCAGTAAATTGATGAGTGCTGTCTCTTACAATATGTAGAAGTAATTAATGCCAATGATCAGGTATAAAATGATATTTATTTTTCCTTCTGTAGTAAATGTTGGTCTGACTTTTATTTTCACAAAAATACAAAAAAATGTGGCAATAATTATTACCCAAAAACAGTTATGCCTCACAGTTTGAAGGTTTTTTCCTTCCGTTTCCTATTTTCTTCTCATTATTTGAACTAGTTTATTACTAATCATAAGGAGAAACATCCAAAAACTAAATCCATTTTCCATCTGAACTGGATGGTTATACCTGACACAAAATAGACTAGAGTCATCTGTCCCGAGATACCGCAAATCTGTGACGTTCCCATATTGAAAAAGATTGTTTTTATCTGCCAGCCTCTCCAACACCAGCTTCATCTGCTTGTATGTTCTTTTTTTGTTTTGCAAACCAGTTTCATCTTAAAACCAGATTTAGAAATTTAATATTAAAACCATTAGAATGGATGAAGTCTCACTAAGAAAACCTAAAAAAAATTTAAGACACAAAAGACAGAGAAAGCACAAGCAAGAACATACTCAAAACAAACAAACAAACAAACAAACAAACAAACATGGAAAAGATGAGTGGTACAGAGTGGTAAAGCTTTTGTCAGCAATGTTAAGCTCAATTTGGGGGACAAAGATAATCAGAAGTCCCAGCAGATAAAGTCATCCCAGGGCTACCTAGGTACTCAATAATATACATACTACTGTGTTTAGAAATAATAACAATATCAATACTACTACTAATAATAATATTTCTATACCCACTTATCTGAGGGCATAGCATATACCAGACATGTATGGCACAATATCAAAATTTATCAGTTAACTTTTAGAAAAAGATGTTATGTATATTTTGTAGGTGATGAACCATATTTCTCCATTCCTTCCCTTCTTCTCTTTCTCATCTTCAAAGTGATTCCCACAACCTTCAGTTATGTTTTCACAACTCAACAAATATTGATCATCTACTCTTGATATAATACAATGATAGATAACACACTTACATTTCTCTTAAGTGACTCATAATTTAGTTTGGAAAGCTAGAACAACAAAGAAAAAAAAGAACGAAAGAAATAAGGAAGGAACAAAGAGATAGATATTAGAGATAGAGAGATGATGATGTTAGATGATAGATAGATAGATGAAAAAAAGGAAAGACTGAAGACTCAAATGACCCATATGATAAGATGCTATATATACAAAGTAGAGTTACAGCTTCTGTAAGGAGTGATTAGCTGTTGGGCTGAGTTGGTTTGGAGGGTTACTTCAGGTGACATTTGGGCAGTGATGATTGAGAATCTATTAATTGAAATGTGATTAACACTTAAATATTAACTAAAGATGATAACTCTTTCTTTCATTGCTTACATTCTTTATTACCCCAACTGAGAGGTACTGTGAGGTTTATGAGAACCATTAAGTACATTAAACAGTTGGCCAGATGCTGTTAAGTCATCATAATGGTTCTCAGCTACTTTGACAACTGAATAGTGCTGGAAGGCAAGGACCACTGAAGGTGAAAGAGAAGCCTCAACTGTGGTCTTCCCCTAGGCCTTGACCTCAATGATTTTCACCCTAGCAACATCCTCCACACACAAATGCATTGGTATCTGTGCTCTGGCTCCAAAGCTTTGCTTCTGCCTGCTGTGCTATGGAGTTCTCCCCCCAGATCATGATGAGCTTACCAGCCCTGGAGTCATTTCCTTACTGTACTGTAATTGCCATTTAATGTAATTCCTTCATCCCTTTTTAAAGGATTTTAATATTGAAGGCTTATTTTCTCTTCTTTTTCTGGCCAAGTTTCTTTCCATTGCTTTCAGCTTTATTGTCTTTAGAAATCCTTTAAATTCTATGACCGAGCACTAGAGGAAATGAGCAAGAAACTGAGTTATACCACCGGAAACCAGCCCAGACTTAATGCTTACACCATTTCTCTTGAGTGGATGTTTGATTTTATAGCTTCATCCAGAGCAAATGTGATTAAATGAATTATGACTGATTGGAATGGAGAACTCCAGGGACTTAGTTAGCTCTCCCTTCACAAAAGGAGGTAGGAAAAGGTTCTCTGTGAGGGCTGAGATACAACCAGGCAATGGATGCATTTTCCAGACTCGTAGAGGTTCTTGTAAGGGCTCCTAGAGGGTACCCCGTCCTTGTGCTGCCTAGCTGATGGGCAGTGTGGGCACTCTTCTGGCTGTGGATGTATCAATAGAATGGCAATGGCAGGAGAGTGAGTGGCCAGGTAAGGGCAGAGGAGAGGTTATGACTCAGGAGTCTGCTTTGATATCAAATCTGATGGAAAGATTCCAGATTTCCCCATGATCTCAGAAAACACAGTTATCCCATGATTGTTGGCATAACCTGTGAGTTTTATGAAAAATGAAACCACATATTATTTAACAAATGCCAATGCCTTCTCTTTTGTTTTTTGACTCTGCAATAAATGCAAGAAATTCAAGGTCTTTTTATATTCAAACAACTAGAAGAAAAGCCTATTGCTCTTAATGTAATAGAGGCAAATTTCAGTGTCATGGGTTGATGTCCTATAAAGCAGTGGTCCCCAACCTTTTCTGGGCCATAGATCAGTTTAATGTCAGAAAATATTTTCATGGACCAGCCTTTAGGGTGGTACGGATAAATGTATCACGTGACCGAGACAAGCGTCAAGAGTGAGTCTTAGACGGATGTAACAGAGGGAATCTGGTTATTTTAAAAAAATAAAACATCATTCAGACTTAAATATAAATAAAACAGAAATAATGTAAGTTATTTATTCTTTCTCTGCCGGTACCAAATGGCCCACGGACTGGTACTGGTTCGCAGCCTGGGGGTTGGGGACCACTGCTATAAAGCATGCCAGCTGCTGCCAGTGTGGGAGACCCCAATCATCAGATATGTATATGTATTTTTTTTGCTAAGGAAGACTGATCTCTAACCAAATGATGTCTTCTTTCTAGAAGGAGATCAATTGCAATCTTTCTTAGAAATCATGACAATCACTGTAATTAGGAAATCCTGAACATCTAAATTATGTGTCTTCTGCAGGGGTTGCAGTTTGAGCTACTCTATTCTCACTCTGTCTTTAGAAGACACAGAGAACAGCAGGTCTTTAATAAAATAACTTCACGTAGTTGTTGGAGGTTATTAAGCTGTTCATCAGATTGGGTCTTTATCCTGGTATGGAATAATCATTGTAACATTCATATGAAATCATAGCTTTGAACACCAGTCAAAAGTGCTCATTTATTTCCTTTGACTCTCCACTCTAGCTGTTAGCATTTTTATCTTAAAGTGACAGAATCCTAGTTTCGAGACCATGCAATTTCAGAAAAAGCTGGCACTTTTTGATGCTCCCCTTTCTCCAACCACACAAATGCTTTCCTGAAGAGATTAAACAGAAAAGCAAAGTTGATAAATGGAAAAAGGGCAACCATCCCAAGACTGAGACAACTTACTCTTAAAGATACTAGCTGAAGTCCTGCCTGGTATGTCATGCTCAAAAAATTTAGCCATGAAACATTGGCAACAAGAATCTTTTATGAATTGCTCCCTGGTTGGGAAATTCAAATCAGTTCAGAATAAGTTTGAAAAAAAAATCATGTTTTTCTAACAGTTTTAATGAATTAAGTTGGTGAAAGGTGCTGCTGGACTTAAATTCTTAAAAGTAATTCTCTCTATCAGACATTCACACTGGTTCAAACATGGCAACAGTGCTGACCTCTCATAGCCTTAAATTTCTATCCACTGGGTTGCAGCAGTCATGCTATCACACACTTTTTGGCTTCTGCTGAAACCATATGTTATAACCCAAAGTCAGCCCAGTAGATGATTTTCAAAAGTCATGAGAAAAAAGTCTTGACTTGCCAAGTTTTCTTTGGTTTCCTCCTTTTTTATCTCCTTCTTACTTGGATCTGCTGTTCCGAGCTCTGCCCTTTTGCATTCCCATTGGCTCATCCATGACTTCCTTTTTGAGCAGTTACTATAGCATCCAATGCATTGCATTACAATCCTAAGTTGTTCTCATATACTGTTTATATTATCCCATAAAGAGCAGGTAAAAAGAGGATAAAGGCCTGACCTGTGGTGGCACAGTGGATAAAGCATCAACCTGGAAGGCTGAGGTCGCCAGTTCAAAACCCTGGGCTTGCCTCATCAAGGCATATATGGGAGTTGATGCTTCCTGCTCCTCTCCCCCTTCTCTCTCTCTCTCCTTTCTCTAAAATTGAATAATAAATAAATAAATAAATAAATAAATAAATAAATAAAGAATAAAAAGAAGCTAGTATATTAAGTCATCTTTAGTCTTCTTATATCCCTAACTCTGAATTATTTTAATCCCTCTCATGTCACTGCTTATGAAGTTTTTGTCTCCAGTAATTTACTATTAAGTCATCACATAGTTTCTCTAGATGGGAATTAGATAATCCTCATTTAATGGCACTAAATGGTATAGTTTGGATTTGAACAAAGACATTGTCTGTGATGGGCAACCCACAGTTAGTGCTACTATAATTATCCATTATTTAATTTTATCAGAATGTTAATTTTCAAATATAGATAGTATCAGCATTTCTTTTTTTTTTTCTTTTTACAGAGACAGAGAGAGAAAGTCAGAGAGAGGGATAGACAGGGACAGACAGGAACGGAGAGAGATGAAAAGTATCAATCATTAGTTTTTCGTTGCGACACCTTAGTTGTTCATTGATTGCTTTCTCATATGTGCCTTCACCATGAGCCTTCAGCAGACCGAGTAACCCCTTGCTCGAGCCAGTGATCTTGGGTCCAAGCTGGTGAGCTTTGCTCAAACCAGATGAGCCCGTGCTCAAGCTGGCGACCTCAGGGTCTCGAACCTGGGTTCTCTGCATCCCAGTGCAACTCTCTATACACTGCGCCACTGCCTGGTCAGGCAGTATCAGCATTTCTATCTCAATATGACATATTTATAGTTGGGAAAAAATTATTTCAATGCTTAAAAATACCCAACAACAGGGTTAATTTTCCAATTGATATTTTTATTTGTAAATTATTTTTTATATTTTAAGAATGCACTATTTTTTCTTATCAAAAAAACCCACATGAATAAAAGTGTGGTTTATGGGGATATTAACATTTTGAGAATTTTGTTTCTTAAAAAATGGTGATTGTGATAACTTAAAATGTAATTTTGAAAACTTATTAAATTTTAATCAAGTAGAGGTTGAACTTGGTATTTATTGTGTATTTTTAAAATCTCAGGTTCAGGATAGCCAAACATTCCCAGAATTTTGCAAACACAGAGTTGCCAAAATTTTAAAACAAATAAATAGAACAAAAAGGCCAAAAGTTATTGCCTAATTCTGGGGATAACTGGCCCCGAAAAGAAAGCTTTAATTAGCCAATTTTCATGCATCACTGGTTATATCTTTTTTTATACAAAAAGTTGCTCACTAAACATTGATGTTTAATGAGAGTCTACCAGAATTTAAGCTAAAAGAATTCCTTTTATGAGTTTTGACCTACAGGGTTGTTTAATGATGAGGAGAGGAACGTCGTAGCTTTATTCAGGGCATTACTCTCTTCCTAAGATGTCTAAGATGCACAGCACCACAGGGATTCATTTGAAGCAGCTGCATGCCCTCGGCCTTTCCATCTGTTGGCTTAGACTTCTTGTATTTTGACAAATGTGTCAAAATTCATGGCTTTTGCTGTCTTCCTAGACAAATCTTTCATGAAAAAGGAAAAACATCATTGTGGTATCTCAGATCTCTCTCATTAAGCTTCAAAAGGCAAACAGTTAGAAGTCACATGGCACAGTCTACTTTCTGTTAGATCTGCTGTGGGTCATGTCTCCTTCCAGCTCTCAATGAGCACAATCCAACATTCCACCAACAGTGAACCACACTGAATTCCTGGGGATGTGACCAAATAAAAATCTATCTATTGTGTCTGGGGGAAAAAAGGGACATATTGCTACCAAGGCTTGGTTATAATTCTATGTCCATAATTGGACTGTAACTGAAGACTCCTTTTCCCTAAATATATCAATAATTTAAAAACAAATTCCCAAGTTATTAGTAATCCAGGTATATTATATAATTCAAACTTACACATTTTTGTTTTCTTAAGGGAGTTGCTTATAGTTGAGATAAAATTTCTCACTTAAATCAGCAATTAGAAAAAGTTTGAAGAACAGGGCATAAAAAATGTCTCAATTGCTTAAAATACTTAATGATACTTAAGTATATACTTATACTTCAGATTTTGGCAAATTGAAAATAATATGTCAGAATATTTATAGAATATTTATAGACTGAGCACAAGAATAAATTTATATTATTTAAAATACTTATTTACTGATTTTAAGCATATTCTTCCTTTTGCATTTCAAATGTTTATCTAAAAGAAACAAGTTATTCAAGATGGCATTTAAAATACTATACATGTATAATGTATATTATCTATAATATACAAGGAAGGAAAATAGACATTTGGTCAAATTTTTAGAAATCTGAATTAACTTCTTTGGAGTTACCTTATAGCCATCTAATGTTCCAACATTATAGATTTAATTAACTTATTTGACATAGTCTTTCTTACTATTGCTGTAATATTTAAAAAAAATTTTTTTGTGTGTGAGAATTTATATATCTGATATATCTGAAGGAGTAGCTGAAATTTCTCAAACTCTATTCTTAAGGTTTATTTTGGAATGAGTTAATTCCAATGTAAATACAGTAAAGCATGGTTTTATTTTCACAGGCTTTAAAAGCAGTGAAATCTACTCTCTCCCTCTTAATGCTGAAGGAAATGCACCAAGATACACCTACAAAAGTGTGAGTCACCCAGTTAGGATACTAGAAGCATCCAGAAGAAAAGCAACTTCCTTTTGCCTCTTGGATGGTGATCTGGAGCAAAGTTTCTTTTGAACCTGTGCCACCTAGGCGATGCTCGCCACCTGGTGCCCATCTCTCTCTATTCTTTCCACTCCCTTTATCATTTCTAGTTCTCACCCTTGTCCCAAAACTAAGTATTCGTGCCATCTTTATTGTCAGTCAGGAACTAGGGGTTTAATAAGGGCCTTCTCTGAGAGCATTTCTCATTCCATAAGTGGTAGCGTTATTTAAGATAGGTCCGAATTTCTGATCTAAAAACCTTGGGACCAGTCGGTAATATGGTGTCCTTGGGATATATTCCTATAAGGGGGAAATGCACCCCCATGTTTATGGCAGCATTGTTCACAATAGTGAAGATCTGAAAACAGCCCAAGTGTCTGTCAATGGAAGAGTGGATTAAAAAGCTGTGGTACAGCCTGACCGGGCGGTGGCACAGTGGATAGAGCGTCAGACTGGGATGCGGAAGACCCAGGTTTGAGACCCCGAGATCGCCAGCTTGAGTGAGGGCTCATCTGGTTTGAGCAAAAGCTCACCAGATTGAGCCCAACGTCACTGGCTCAAGCAAGGGGTTACTCGGTCTGCTGAAGGCCCATGGTCAAGGCACATATAAGAAGGCAATCAATGAACAATTAAGGTGTTGCAATGCCCAACGAAAAGCTAATGATTGATGCTTCTCATCTCTCCGTTCCTGTCTCTCTGTCCCTGTCTATCCCTCTCTCTGACTCTCTCTCTGTCTCTGTAAAAAAAAAAAAAAAAAAAGCTGTGGTACCTATGGAATACTATGGCGCTATGAAAAAGAAGGAAACATTACCTTTTGCAACAATATGAAGGGACCTGGAAACTATTATGTTGAGTGAAATAAGCCAAGCAGAGAAAGAAAAATATATGACCTCACTCATTTGAGGAATCCAAGGAATAATGAGAACTGAGGAACGGAATTGAGACAGAGGAGGGATCAAAGGGACCAGAGGAAAAAAGGACAGAGGGAAAGGGGATGATAGGATGGAATAAACCTTGAAGGGAAGGGGGGAGGGTGCTGTAGGGAGGGGGGAAAAGGAGATGTTGAGGGGAATAGGGGGGAGGAGGGATGCATTAGGGGTGACCCTAGAATCTATGTAAACACAATTAATTAAATAAAAAAATAAAAACCTTGGGACCAGATATGTCTAAAAATTCAGAAATTTTAGAATTGTAGATTTAGATACGTGGTATGGTATCAAATGAACTAATATGTTTGCAGTGAAATGTAGAAACTAATCTGGATAAAGTAAATAAAGACTATACATACCTCCAGTTCAGACTTGGCCACCAAATAAATTAGGAAAGAAACCCAAACTTTCAGTTTCCTGGGTTTCAGAATGGCAAATAAATAATTATGAACTTATAAAAACATCACAAGGAGATACAACCAATAAAATGAATGTGTGGGATTCCAATATGAGACTAGTGGCACATAGATATGGGCTACACTGCATCCCACTGCTCATCAAAACACAATTAGGTTTCTCACCTTATCTACAGGGAAGTAGATTCTGATGGTCACCCAATTTGCTCATTCAGGGAGGTCAAGATCTTGATTCCTTTCAAAAATTCTTAAAGCATCCTCATACCCCACTCTACCCCAAATACACACACACACACACACTCATTCATACAGAATTACATAGTTATATGGAAAGTAAATAACAACAAACCTATTTACAACAAGATACAAGCTTACATATGACAATAAAAGTTTAATTATAGAAACAAATATTATAAGTAAAGCCTAATTTTATTGAAGGCTTTTAAAGTATAGTCATATTAAGGGTGAAAATATTTGCTTTACTTTTTATTTAAACTTTCTTTAAGGCAAATACTAGCTTAGGAGAGAAGATTTAAAATAATTTAAAAACATTTTTTAAAAATTACACCTGAAATTCAATATCATAGTAGTTTCAGGTATATAGCATAGTGGTTAGACATTTCTATAACTTATGAAGTGATGCCCCTGATAAGACTACTACTCACCTGGAACCATCTATAGTTATTACAATATTATTGACTATATTTTCTGTGCTGTACTGTATGTCTTTGTGGCTGTTTTGTAACTACCAATTTATACTTCTCAGTCCCTTCACCTTTTTTCATCCATCCCTCAACCTTCTTCCCTCTGGCAACCCTCAGTTTGTTCTTTGTATCTGTGATTTGTTTCTGTTTTGTTTATGCTTTGTTGTTTAAATTCCACATCCAAGTGAAATCAGACTGAGAAAAGCTTTTTAAAAACTATTTTTATGGGAACAGTGAATGATTCTTTGGTTCTCTTTGAAAGAAATCGGTACTGACTTTTGATGCTACTACAGTTTGAAATATATTGAGGTCAATGAGAAAGAGCAAAATCCACATCAACCTTAAAGGGATTTGAGGTCATAAAATGTGGTTTTTGGTAAACAAGTAACAGCAAACAAAATTTTGTTTAAAATCACAGGGTGGTTAGAAAATATACATGTGCATATACGTAACTACTTTGGAATAAACATGAAACATATTTTAACAAAAATAACCCCTTATTCTAACTTTGAAAATTCAGTGAAAAGTACAATTTTACCATTTATGTTTATAGTTGTAGATTTCAGAGAAGCAACCATCCCACAGGGACAGGCTTGTTCTGCATATCAATTTTAGTAACTTCAGTTTAGGGATTAAGACTACTAAGAGCTCCATGAAACATTAATTACACTCCTGGGAAAAAATATTGCACAGCATGTTGGAACTGACATTTTTCTTCATAACACAAAGTGGGATCAAAGGTTATTTTAGTTCCTCCAAGATGCTTTGGATACAGAAAGAGTTTATCCTGAGGCAAAAAGTAATTGATCCTGGGTACTGGATAGCATTGGAGGTAGAGAGATAGACATTTGTGGTACAGTTCAATTTAGCATGGTCAAAAGGCTGGGCACATGATACAGAAATCCTCAAGAGATGAGGCTGATTGAGGTCTTGAGAAAGTTATCCAGTTTGTAAGACTGACATTCAGGATGTTGCTACAGGGGAGGGACCAATAGTAAGAAAGATGTCCATAGGAGCTCCAGCAGTGACTCAAGTTCATTGGGAATTGCATCAGTAGAAAGATTTAACAGGTTAACATCAGAGGTCACCATGGGCACAAAAAGTAATGCCTAATGAAAATCCAGTCAATGTCATTGGGGGGAGAAAGGATGCAGTGGCCATGAAATCAGGTCATAGGATGTGACAAGCGAGCCCTATGATCACTGGAGTGAAAGAAACAGGAAGGATTGCCAAAGAGCAGGTCTATGCTCTCAGTCGGTGGGACTGGAGAAGTCAAGGCACATAAAATAGGTCCTGATGCAGGAAACTGGATATACAGTACATACAGTCTTTTGAGGTCTTCTCAATACTGTTTTTGTGATTCCTAAGCAAATTTTGGGGAGGATGTAACAAAAATCCAGTTTCCACTGTCTGAAATGAAAGATTTTTATGCCTGAGCCCTTTTGTTGTGTGATTACTGGTTTTTCTGCATCTGTGCTTTGTTTTCATTGGTCAAGAAGCATAAAGTGGAAGGAAACATGGCTTTACAACCATCTATCAGTTCCTGCAGCTCTTCCTCTGAGATAGTCATATCAGATGGGCAGGCCCAGAACAATGCGGCCTCCTAACAACAGTACTAGGAGATTGGGAGAACTAGCCTGCCCCTCGGCAGGAGATTTCAAAGAAAAGGTACATGGCACTGACTTCAGAGATGTTTGGTAATGGAAGAATCTGAGTGTTTCAGAAGCAGAACCTTGAATCTTGGCATGTTTCATTTGAAGGAAGGCTCTGGTTGGAGGTGCTTCTTAGAAGCCTATCATTTATATTCTTAGAAGTCCTATCATTTATATTCTTAGAAGTCCTATCATTTATAGGAAGACAACTGTGGGATCAAAGATTAAGACAAAGGGCAAATGGATTCAGAAAATATGAGTAATGCTTTTGCAATGGATGTTTTAAATTAAACTTCTCTGACTCTAAAACCCCCACCCCTAGGTAAAAATTTAACAGGAAGAAGCTTTCTCCTGAGATTTTCTTTGGGCTTATTTTTATACTAAGTTTTCCTGCTTATTCTTTCAACTTTGGTGGTATATCAGGAAGCCACATTCTCCTTCTCTAGAAGAGCAATTTGGAACCTACCAGTAGCAGCATCAAGTGATGTCGTCTGTACCAGCCACTGAATCTGTGTTCTTGCTGCTCAAAATCAGGTTCAACACCAGTTCTCAAATCCCTTTTCAACCAAAGGGCTACTTCAAATTCTTTCTTAAATAGAAATTCTGTACTGGTCTGGAAATACTTCCACAATATCTGCTATGACCATTCTAAGTTTTTCTGAGATAATTTTGTCATTACAATAGTGAGAAAGAAATTTAATATTTCTCCCTCCATTGGGCTCCAGAATCCACTTATTACTCCAGAGCATTGCCAGCCCTCTCCTTTCATCCTTTTCTGCAGTGGATAAGTTGATAATGTTCAAGGCAGGTAGCTAGATATTGATGGGGAAAGAGAGTAAAGGGAGTTGGACATTAAAATATTGAAACTTGAAAAACTTGCTTCAATAAGAAGTTTCAGCAATCCAGTTAGCTTAATTTGCTGGTAGGCTAAATAAAACATTTACAGGTTAATTAGCCTATTGTGCCCTTAGAGTTCAATGTGCCATTGAGCCTCTAGACCTGAGCTCATTAAGAAAAGAACAGGTTTTTCCCACCTCCCTGGGCTTGTGTCAGAATTGATCAATGATACTAAAAACATAAAAAGACGGGCCAGGAAGTTGTGGAATTGGCAAGTTAATATTGAATTGGCAGGTAAACATTGAAATGTTTGCATATTTTTTTCTGATATTCTGTGATTAATCTTACGTTTCTTAGATTTCAAGAATATTTAAGAGCTAAAATTCACCTTTTGAACACATACACAGTAATGAAACAAACATATATCAAGATGGCAAAATAACAAATCACAAGGCTGAAAAATTTTTCTCATTTTATACAATAAGTCTGATTTTTTTTTCTCTTTGTAGTTAAAAAGATTTTTTAGCACAAAATGCCTAAACTTCAGAAAGTTTTGCAGTTTTGTTCACGTTGGTTGGATATCCAGAAATTTAGAGAGAGAAAAAATGTTAAGGTTCTAAGATGTGAAAATTCCCTGTGGCATCCCAATGAGATAGTGACACTTTCTTGCCTTTATTAGTAACATGCTATCATCTTCTAGATGTTCTCTCCTATGAGATTCTTGCCAGTTATAGTTTCTGCTCCAAGTACAAAAAAGATCATTTGAGAGAAAACCTACTGAGGACAATTCTTTAATCCTGAGTAGCCTATACTTATTAATGCTCTTCTTTTATGAGAATTCTAGAGGTGCTTTAAATGACCCACAGCCTGAAGTTCACTCTTTTTCTGTGTTCTGTCCCTTAAGTCTCTGCAGAACCCTACATGGTGGATTCAGAATTTCCTGAATCCATCTTTCCAGTTATTACTCTTGGTAAATAAAAACGGAGATACTTGCTAGACACAAGATGGCAGTAGCATTCCATGTTAAACTATTATAATTTGATCACAAGGATCAGAATTGAGGAAATCATTTCCCTGCATTTGGGAAGCAGTGTCACAGTGAGAATTAGATGAAAATGATGATTTTTTCTCCACCCCAACTTCCACATATATATTTATGATGAAGTTCTTTCAAGGATTCCCAAGGTTAAGAATACTCGATTTTAAATTTGGTCCTATGGAGACTAAGCTATATCCTCTATTTGAAAATAAATACACAAAAGGAATAAAATAATACAAAGTTCAGTAATTCAAGTATTATAAAGGGAAGAAAGACTCAGAAGTACAGATCAACTTTTATTGTGTTCCATATTTTGGTTTTTCTAGAGAAGATTGATAAACTGGAAGCTTTGAAACATTGCACTGTTTCCTAGCACTTTTCACTATAAGGGTAGAGGCACATCGATTAGTTTAGTGATATTTTTGTTACTGATGGGTTGTTTATTGTGTCTTTTTCAATACCATAAGTGATAATTTTACCAAAGTTTGGTGGTTTGTTTCTATTTATTATTTGAGTTCAAAAAACACACTTTTTCTAGCTCTTAAAAGTTGAAATTTTTAAAAATTATAAGGTTGCTTTTGTTTATTATTCTTATTATTCATTAAAAAGAAATGTAGTGCAATATACTCTCTGTGGTCCAGGATACCAACTAGTAATTCATCAATTTAGATGTACAAATATAACCTAAATTAAAAAAAAAAGTTTATTATATATATATATATGTTTCAACAAATTCCAAACAGAAAAACAGATGGTTTCAATTCAAGTTTTGTTATCTGGCTTTAAACAACAGCAAAAAATGAGTCCTAACTCCAGCACAGGTACAGGTAAGGTTACCAGCTTCCATGATTGGACTGTGCAAACTTGGGTTGGGGGAGGGGAGAAACAGGGAAGGGGAACAACTGGTTATTTTAGAATTCTGATTCAGAGTTAATATATCCAAGTTGGCAAGAAACTACTGTCGATTTCCCAGAAGAAAGCAGCTACTCCAGATTTTACAGAACGCCAGGTGGCAGAATTGCTTTTTAAATCACTTAATTTTAACTGACTCAAAATTTAGAAACTTTAGTAAAGAGAAACAATTGTTGAGACACTAAGTATCCACAAACTTTAAGGTGATGTTACATGTAACAAAATGAACTATAGAATATTAAAAGCTCATACACTAACTTCTTGAAATTTTTTTTTTTTTTTTAGTTTTCTTTTTTTTTAATAAATTTTTATTAATGATAATGGGATGACATTAATAAATCAGGGTACATATATTCAAAGAAAACATGTCTAGGTTATTTTGTCATTAAATTATGTTGCATACCCCTCGCGCAAAGTCAGATTGTCCTCCGTCACCCTCTATCTAGTTCTCTGTGCCCCTCCCCCTCCCCCTAATTCTCTCCCTCCCTCCCTCCCTCCCATGTCCTCCCTCCCCCCACCCCTGGTAAACACCACACTCTTGTCCATGTCTCTTAGTCTCGTTTTTATGTTCCACCAATGTATGGAATCATGTAGTTCTTGTTTTTTTCTGATTTACTTATTTCACTCCGTATAATGTTATCAAGATCCCACCATTTTGCTGTAAATGATCTGATGTCATCATTTCTTATGGCTGAGTAGTATTCCATAGTGTATATGTGCCACATCTTCTTTATCCAGTCTTCTATTGAAGGGCTTTTTGGTTGTTTCCATGTCTTGGCCACTGTGAACAGTGCTGCAATGAACATGGGGCTACATGTGTCTTTACATATCAATGTTTCTGAGGTTTTGGGGTATATACCCAGTAGAGGAATTGCTGGGTCATAAGGTAGTTCTATTTTCAGTTTTTTGAGGAACCACCATACTTTCCTCCATAATGGTTGTACTACTTTACAGTCCCACCAACAGTGAATGAGGGTTCCATTTTCTCCACAGCCTCTCCAACATTTGCTATTACCCGTGTTGTTGATAATAGCTAATCTAACAGGGGTGAGGTGGTATCTCATTGTAGTTTTGATTTGCATTTCTCTAATAACTAATGAAGCTGAGCATCTTTTCATATATCTGTTAGCCATTTGTATCTCTTCCTGGGAGAAGTGTCTGTTCATGTCCTCTTCCCATTTTTTTATTGGATTGTTTGTTTGTTTGTTTTTGAGTTTTATGAGTTCTTTGTAAATTTTGGATATTAGGCCCTTATCTGAGCTGTTGTTTGAAAATATCATTTCCCATTTAGTTGGCTGTCTGTTTATTTTGATATCAGTTTCTCTTGCTGAGCAAAAACTTTTTATTCTGATGTAGTCCCATTCATTTATCTTTGCCTTCACTTCTCTTGCCATTGGAGTCAAGTTCATAAAATGTTCTTTAAAACCCAGGTCCATGATTTTAGTACCTATGTCTTCTTCTATGTACTTTATTGTTTCAGGTCTTATATTTAGGTCTTTGATCCATTTTGAATTAATTTTAGTACACGGGGACAGGCTGTAGTCGAGTTTCATTCTTTTGCATGTGGCTTTCCAGTTTTCCCAACACCATTTGTTGAAGAGGCTTTCTTTTCTCCACTTTGTGTTGTTGGCCCCTTTATCAAAGATTATTTGACCATATATATGTGGTTTTATTTCTGGGCTTTCTATTCTGTTCCATTGGTCTGAGTGTCTATTTTTCTGCCAATACCATGCTGTTTTGATTATCGTGGCCCTATAATATAGTTTAAAGTCAGGTATTGTAATGCCCCCAGCTTCATTCTTTTTCCTTAGGATTGTTTTGGCTATTCGGGGTTTTTTATAGTTCCATATAAATCTGATGATTTTTTGTTCCATTTCTTTAAAAAATGTCATAGGAATTTTGATGGGAATTGCATTAAATTTGTATATTGCTTTGGGTAATATGGCCATTTTGATGATAATTTTCATTATAAAGGTCCTTTACATTCTTTGTTATGTTTATTCCTAGGTATTTTATTTTTTTTGTTGCAATCGTGAAGGGGATTATTTTCTTGAGTTCGTTTTCTAATATTTCATTGTTGGCATATAGAAAGGCTATGGACTTTTGTATGTTAATTTTGTATCCTGCGACCTTACTGTATTGGTTTATTGTTTCTAATAATCTTTTTGTGGAGTCCTTCGGGTTTTCGATGTATAGGATCATATCATCTGCAAAAAGTGATACCTTTACTTCTTCTTTTCCGATATGGATGCCTTTTATTTCTTTGTCTTGTCTGATTGCTCTGGCCAGAACTTCTAGCACCATGTTAAATAAGAGTGGAGAGAGTGGACAACCCTGTCTTGTTCCTGATTTAAGGTAGAAAGTCCTCAGTTTTATGCCATTTAATATGATGTTGGCTGATGGTTTATCAAATATGGCCTTTATCATGTTGAGATATTTTCCTTCTATACCCATTTTGTTGAGAGTCTTAAACATAAAATTGTGTTGTATTTTATCGAAAGACTTTTCTGCATCTATTGATAAGATCATGTGGTTTTTGTTCTTTGTTTTGCTGATATACTGTATTACGTTAACCGTTTGCGTATGTTGAACCATCCCTGAGATTCTGGGATGAATCCCACTTGATCATAATGTATTATTTTTTTAATATGTTGTTGTATTCGGTTTGCCAGTATTTTGTTTAGTATTTTAGCATCTGTATTCATTAGAGATATTGGTCTGTAGTTTTCTTTCTTTGTGCCATCCTTGCCAGGTTTTGGTATGAGGGTTATGTTGGCCTCATAAAATGTGTTTGGAAGTATTGCTTCTTCTTCAATTTTTTGGAAGACTTTGAGTAGAATAGGAACCAAGTCTTCTTTGAATGTTTGATAGAATTCACTAGTATAACTGTCTGGGCCTGGACTTTTATTTTTGGGGAGGTTTTTAATAGTTTTTTCTATTTCCTCCCTGCTGATTGGTCTGTTTAGGCTTTCTGCTTCTTCATGACTCAGTCTAGGAAGGTTGTATTGTTCTAGGAATTTATCCATTTCTTCTAGATTGTTGTATTTGGTGGCATATAATTTTTCATAGTATTCTACAATAATTCTTTGTATATCTATGATGTCTGTGGTGATCTCTCTTCTTTCATTTTGGATTTTATTTATTTGAGTCCTGTGCCTTTTTTTCTTGGTGAGTCTTGCCAAGGGTTTGTCAATTTTGTTGACCTTTTCAAAGAACCAGCTCCTTGTTTTATTGATTTTTTCTATAGTTTTTCTGTTCTCTATTTCATTTATTTCTGCTCTGATTTTTATTATCTCCTTTCTTCGGCTGGTTTTGGGTTGTCTTTGTTCTTCTTTTTCTAGTTCCTTAAGGTGTGAAGTTAAGTGGTTTACTTCGGCTCTCTCTTGTTTGTTCATATAGGCCTGAAGTGATATGAACTTTCCTCTTATTACTGCTTTTGCTGCATCCCAGAGATTCTGATATGTTGTATTTTCATTTTCATTTGTCTGTATATATCTTTTGATCTCTGCGCTTATTTCTTCTTTGACCCATTCATTTTTTAGAAGTATGTTGTTTAGTTTCCACATTTTTGTGGGTTTTTCCCCCTCTTTTTTGCAGTTGAATTCTAGTTTCAAGGCTTTATGATCAGAAAATATGCTTGGTACAATTTCAATTTTTCTAAATTTGCTGATATTGTCTTTGTGGCCCAACATATGGTCAATTCTTGAGAATGTTCCATGTACACTAGAGAAAAATGTGTACTCTGTCGCTTTGGGATGAAGTGTCCTGTAGATGTCTATCATATCCAGGTGTTCTAGTATTTTGTTTAAGGCCACTATATCTTTATTGATTCTCTGTTTGGATGACCGATCTAGAGCCGTCAGCGGTGTATTGATGTCTCCAAGTATGATTGTATTTTTGTTAGTTTTTGTTTTAAGGTCAATAAGTAGCTGTCTTATATATTTTGGTGCTCCTTGGTTTGGTGCATATATATTAAGGATTGTTATGTCTTCTTGATTCAGCTTCCCCTTAATCATTATGAAATGACCATTTTTGTCTCTGAGTACTTTTTCTGTCTTGTAGTCAGCATAATTAGATATGAGTATTGCTACCCCTGCTTTTTTTTGGGTGTTGTTTGCTTGGAGTATTGTTTTCCAGCCTTTCACTTTGAATTTGTTTTTATCCTTGTTGCTTAGATGTGTTTCTTGTAGGCAGCATATAGTTGGATTTTCTTTTTTAATCCATTCTGCTACTCTGTGTCTTTTTATTGGTAAGTTTAATCCATTTACATTTAGTGTAATTATTGACACTTGTGGGTTCCCTACTGCCATTTTATAAATTGCTTTCTGTGAGTTTTGTATCTTGTTTGATTCTTCTCTTTTATTTTTCTATCATTTGTTTTTGTTTGTTTGTGTTCTATACTTCTTTCCTCTGTTGCTATCTTTTTTAAGTCAAGTGTTTTTGTGGTGTTTTTTTCAAGGGTGGTTACCATTAAGTAATGAAAAGGGTACCTACCATATTCATTGTAGTACCCTATCTTATGCGTATTTCTGCACTTCATCGTCCTTTTCTACTGTTAATCTCCATCCTCTCCCCCCTTTTTTTCCTTTGTTGTCACAGTTTAAGTTTGGTTTTATTGTGTTCTTCTTGGAGCTGTTATTTGTGATGTTGTTTTCTTTTGTTCTTTGAATCTGGTTGGAAAACCTCCTTTAGTATTTCCTGGAGTGGGGGCTTTCTGCTGATAAATTCTCTCATCTTTTCTGTATTTGTGAATGTTTTTATATCTCCTTCGTACTTGAAGGATAGCTTTGATGGGTATAGTATTCTTGGCTGAAAGTTCCTCTCTTTCAGGGCTTTAAGTATTGGGGTCCACTCTCTTCTAGCTTGTAGCGTTTCTGCTGAGAAATCTGATGATAATCTAATAGGCCTTCCTTTATATGTTGTACTCTTCTTTTCCCTGGCTGCCTTGAGAATTTTTTCTTTGTCATTGGTTTGTGTCATCTTCATTATGATGTGCCTTGGAGTGGGTTTGTTGGGGTTAAGAAAACTCGGTATTCTGTTTGCTTCTTGAATTTGAGGCTTTAGTTCTTTCCACAGGCTTGGGAAGTTCTCGTCTATTATTTGTTTGAGTATATTCTCCATTACATTTTCTTTCTCTTCTCCCTCTGATATACCTATTATTCTTATGTTATTCTTTCTGATGGAGTCAGACAATTCCTGTAGGGCTTTCTCGTTTTTTATTATTTTTGAGTCTCTTTCTTCTTCTCTCTGTTGTGCCTCAAGTTGTTTGTCTTCTATTTCACTAATCCTATCTTCTATCTGGGCTGTTCTGTTAGCTAAGCTTGTTACCTCGTTTTTCAGCTCGTGAATTGAGTTTTTCATTTCTGTTTGATTTGTTTTTATAGTTTCAATTTCCTTGGTAATATATTCTTTGTGTTCATTGAGTTGTTTTCTGATCTCCCTAAATTGCCTTTCTGTGTTTTCTTGTATATCTCTGAGTATTTTTAAGATTTCTATTTTAAATTCTCTGTCATTTAGCTCCAAGGCTTCCAATATGTTAAGTCTTTTCTCCATAGATTTTTCCACATCTATTTGTGTTACCTCTCTTTCTTTTGTATCCATAATATTCGATTTCCTCTTTCTTATTGGCATCTGAGGGTTGTCTTGTTGATATCACTAATTAGAATTAATAAAGAGTAAAAACTAAAAAAAAAAAAAAAAAAGGTAAAACACCCCCACCCCCCAAAAAAACAGTAATAATTTATTATTTCCCCCTTTTTTCTTTCTTCTCTTTCCCTCCTCTCCCCTCCTCAGGGAAATATCGTGATTACCTGTGAATTATATTATGCTAAATGGAACAAAAACTGCCTATAATGGAGGGCCTGATTTGGGGTGAAGAGTTCAAGAGGCAAAAAAAGGGAGTAGGGACCTACTAAATGCAAAAAAAAAAAAAAAAAAAAAAAAAAAAAAAAGGAAGAAAATCTTAGACAAGCATAAGATGATTTGCTTGTAAGTGATGGTCGACTAAGAGATATAATGAGAGGGATAAGAGGGAACCAGAAAAAAGAAGAAAAAAAAAGAATAATAAAGAAGAAAAAACTAAAAATAATAAGTAAAAATCTGTTGTATTAAGTAGAGCGAAGACTAAATACAATGGAGACCTTGGGTTGGGAAGAATGCTAGTGAGTTAAAAAACAACGTAAAAAGTACCCAAACTGCCACAAAAATAAACAAATAAACAACAACAACAAAAAAACAAAAGCAAAAGCGAAAAAGAAAAATAAAACCAAAAAAAACCCTTGAGTCCCAAATGAACTAATTTGTTCGTGATTGAGGATTAAATGGGAGGAAAAGTTAAACGAGAAAAGAAAAAACGAATAGAAAGGAAAAAATAAGAAAAAGAGAAAAACGAAGGAAGAAAAAAAAAGGAAGAGAAAAAAACAAAGTAAAGCAAAACAAAAAAAAATAAAAGAGGAGAGAGTGAGAGTTAAGTGTTTTGGAGTATAACCTTAAAGGAGGGTGAGGATGAAGAAGAGAAATAAAATGTAACACTCATGGGTAGTGTAGTTCAAGAAAAGGGAAGCATAAGATGGACAGAGAATAGAAGGACCGAGGTGGACGAAATAGAAATAATAATAATAAAGGCAATAAGATAGAAGAAACAAACAACAACAACAAAAAAATTAGTGGAACAAGTTGTAAAGTCTGTGGATTTTTCTTGATTTTGAGAGGTTAACTTCTTCCTTTTTCTTTTCTCTCCCTCTTCCTGGTCGGTGACTCTATACCCCAGGCTCTGCCCCTGTGTCACCCTTAGGTAGGGATTTGCAGTTGATGGGATTCTATGGAAATGTCATATAATTGGCTCTAGTCTTGCTGGTAGTCAAGGCTTGTTGGCGTTTGCAGGGTCCAACGATGAGAGAGTTTGCTTTCCTGGAGTCTCTCTCCTAGTCCCCCCTTCCTATATTAGCAGCCTGGTGTTCCAGCTATAAGGCTGCCACTGCTTCTGCCTGGGGAGTAAGAGGCTCAAAGAGCTAGGAAATCCCCACTCTATCCCCACTCAGCGCAAGGCTTTGGGAAAGGCTCTGGCAGTCAGAGCCTCCAGTGTAATCAGGTGGGGGTGGGAGTCAATTGTTGTCAAGGTGACTGTTCAGCGCCTAGCATTCAGTTGGACCACTCAACCCAGGCTTTCCACACTTTGTAGCCTGTTTTGGCTGGGAAGAAGAGGCACTAGTCTCTGCTTGCGACTAGTGTAGTATAGATCTTATTATCTGCCAAGTCCCTCTTGTTAGCGTTTATCCCTGAATATGGAGGCTCTATCAATCAGAAGTTGCCCCACCCCTTTAGCGAGAGGCTCTAAAAAATATCACGCCTCTTGTCTTGTATCACTGAACTGAGAGAGATCTTATCAATTAGAGCCCGTGGGTGCGCAGATTTCATGGGTTAAGCTAATTTCAGTGATTGGGTCCGCAGCTGTGCTCCCGAAGGTATTTCAGGCTGCCTGAGCGCCCCTCCCCCAACGCTTGATTGTTAGCTTGAATGGCTGGGTGAGGTGCCCTGCCCACGGAGAGAATCTCCCAAGTAGGAAGACCGCCCTGGCGCGCCTCTCCCGCTCGCCCCGCCGTTGGCGGCTGGGGCGCTCCGGGTGCAGGATAATGGAGCACCCTGGGTGTGCGGGCTAGTAGGGCGCTCTGGGCACGTGGAATGGCCAGGGCATGCGCGCGAATGGGGTTCTCCGGGCACAGGTGGCTGGGGACTCTCACTCGCAGTGCGCGGGCTGCTGGGAATGCTAGCGGTGCTCGCTCTGCAACTGGACCGGGCGCGCCGGCGGCTGCTCGCCGCTCCCGAGTGTAGGCTGACTCACCACAGGCGCACTCCCTCCGCAGCTTGAATGAACGTCCCTGCGGTAGTTAACTTCTTTCAGTTTGTGTGGAACTCCGGAATGCTCCGAGGATAAATTTTTCTGTTTCTAGTTGATAAATTTGTTGTGATTTTGGGGAGATCTGTCGGACGCGCTGCTCATGGCGCCATTTCCGTGACGTCACTCACTCAACTTCTTGTAATTTACATAAAGAAAAGTGAATATATTATGACTAGCTTTATTTTGAAAATGTAGTTAGTAGAGGGTCACTTAGTAAACTATAGTTTAATAAGTTATAAATTTTTAAAAGTTATAATAATGCTTTTCAAGTATTCAAATTTAGAAATGGTATATCCAATAGTTATCATTTAAAAAATGTTTTTTATTTATTAATTTCAGAGAGAGAGGAAGGGAGAGAGACTGAAACATTGATCTGTTCCTGTATGTGTCCTGACTGGGGATCAAACTGGCAACCTTTACATATCAGACAATGCTTCAACCAACTGAGCTATCCAGCCAGGGCAAGTTATCATTTTAGTATATAATTTTACTTGAAATTTCATCAAAAGGCTAAAATGTATATTGACACCAGATATTCTCACTTTAAAATATTTCTTATTACATGAATATATTATAATTTTGTATTTCATATCTTATAACTATTAAAAAGATAGCAAAATAATGTGATATGAGGACCACACCCCTTTAAAACATCAGTATTTAAGAGTAAAGTAACCAGTAATAAATGTTAGTCATTCTAGTATACAGTTACTATTTAACTGAAAGTTAAATCAGTGAAATTATTTATCAGATACTACCACTTGTAACATATTTTACAATTTTTGTATTGTAACAGAGATTGTCAGAAGTTGTATATTAGGATTAATGGAACTCTGGAAAATTGAACGCTATGATTGGACAGCTTGTATTTTATTTTCACAATGAATGCTTCTGAAAATTTAATTTGAAATAAACCATTTGGATTTGAGCAATAGACTTAGAGACTCTCAGGAGAATTGCATTTCTGAGACTTGAAAAATGCTCTCACATCTTTAATTTTGAAGTGGGAGGAAGTGGTGTCCCTCAAGCCTGGATAATCCATTAGGTGGATGACAGCCCCAGAAGGTACCAATGCCCAGGGTTTCTGGAACAGGAATTGCTTCAGTCAAGGTGGTCAACAGCCACACACCACTCACCAGACTGTTGAGGGAAATCCAATTGGAATTTTTTCTTTCTACAATTCTGCAGCTACTTTCTTGACCTCTAGCTTCTCCAGGGGAGAGGAGATAGTAATGAGACAATCTCTTACCTCAGCATAAAGTTACACATACAGCAGGGGTTCTAAAGAGATACTATTTCCATCTGACCTGCAGCCTAGACAGTGAGTGAGTTTGGGGTCTCTTCTGGCCACCTTTTCACATGTATAGGGGCTTCTATCTGTCACCACTTGGTGCAGCTCTATTCTCATCCCCAAATGAACAGGTGGAGAGAAGTTTGAACTCAGAAAGAAGACATTACCTCTAGTGTACCACTTGTATAAGTGAGTTTCAGGTGCTTCCATTGGTCCAAATTGACATTTTTCTTGGTTCACAATTACCCTCAAACATGCATGGGTGGTGGACAATTCCAATCCTCCATTCTAGCCCATCACCCTCAGCTATGTGAGATAGAAATAACATGTTTGTGTAGTTTATCAATAATCAGATAATATCCAAAAAAAAAAAAAATCAAACATAATGTACTTAAAGATACATTTAATTTCATCAATGAATAAATTATATAGAAAAAAGTCAGAATATCTGAAAAAGATATTTGAATTGATCAAAATATGATGTCTGTATGTAGACCACATGTAAAGAAATGATAGAATTTTTTTAAAACAAAGGAGAGCTTATATTTCTATATACCAATGTCCTGTTTTGTCATTTTGGTATACGCAGTGTAAAGAAAATGTGTGACAAAGTAGAGAATGAGAATATTGAGGAGAGACAATGCTATACATACTGTGCTACTCGCTTTATTCCCTTTATGTTTTGATTGCATCACAATACTAATTCTATGAGGCAGAAGCCCAACTGTCAAGCCCACAAAGGTTTGGTCTCTATAAAGAGACTGCACCTTTAGCCTTTAATTTTTTTCTTCCCCTTCTCATATTCTACTGTTTTTGTTGTTTTTTTTTACAGACACAGAGAGAGAGTCAGAGAGAGGGATAGACAGGGTCAGACAGACAGAAACGTAGAGATGAGAAGCATCAATCAGTTTTTCGTTGCGTATTGCGACACCTTAGTTGTTCACTGATTGCTTTCTCATATGTGCCTTGACCATGGGCCTTCAGCAGACCAAGTAACCCCTTGCTCGAGCCAGCGACCTTGGGTCCAAGCTGGTGAGCTTTTGCTCAAACAAGATGAGCCTATGCTCAAGCTGGTGACCTCAGGGTCTTGAACTTGGGTCCTCGGCATCTCAGCCTGGCATTTCATCTCGGTCCGCTCTATCCACTGCACCACAACCTGGTCAGGCTCATATTTTACTGTTATTAAATTATTGAGAACCTACTTTAATGTTTATGGTATCATCTGGCAGTACATAAAAGAATATGTCTCTATTGGCAGAATTTTTTACCTGTGAATGATAGAGAAATGGTTTTAGGTGAGGGGAAACTGAATGGACCAGGATTAAAAAATGGACAGGGGAATTGAATAGATATTTTTCCAAAGAAGACACACAAATGACCCATAAGTACACAAAATTTACTATTCATCTGGGAAATGCAAATCAAAACTACCACAAGACACGTACCACCTTATAACTATTAGAATGGCTGTCATCAAAAAGACAAAAAGATGACAAGTGTTGGCAAGGATGTGCAGAAAAGGGAATCCTTGCACACTGTTGATGCAACTGAAGATTTGGGCAGCTGCTATAGAAAACAGTATGAAGTTTCTTCAAAAAATTAAAAATAAATCTAGCATCTGATTCAGAAATTCTTTTTCTGGGCATATAGCTAAAAGAAATGAAATCATTATCTCAAAGAGTATCTGTACTGCCAGGGTCATTGCAACATTATTTAAAATATTCAAGAATATAAAAATAACCTAATTGTCTACTAACAGATGAATGGATAAAGAAGTTGTGGTATACATACACAATGGAATATTACTCAGCCAGAAGAAAGGAGGAGAATCTCCTGCCATTGAGACAACATGGATGGACCTTAAGGGCTTATGCAAAGTGAAATAAGTCAGACAGAAAGAGACAAATACTATATGATCTCACTCATATGGTCAATCTAAAAAAACCAAAGTCATATAAACAAAAAGTAGGTTTATAGTTTCCAGGGGCTCAAGGGTGGGGAAAAGGGGAGATGTTAGTTGAAGATTGCAAATTTCCTGTTATCAGATGAATAAAGTCTAGGGAGCTTATGTACAGCATAGTGATTATAGTTAATGATACTGTAGTTTATATTTAAAACTTGCTAAGAGAGTAGATCTTACATTTTCTCACCACAAAAATAAATA